>NC_137848.1:3881966-13881966 GCF_948465745.1 Chenopodium album
CAACTTATCAAGGTATAATAAAGTCATGTTCCTATTGAGTATAATTGCCTAATTGGTCTCAAACCATCCAACATTTGTTGATGCTTATTGAATGGTATTTTCATTCTCTTAGTGCTCTAAATTTACTGTATTAAGTGTTTCGCTAAAAAAATGGGGGACTGGGTACAGGCCTACAAGATGAACCTGAGTCTCGAGAGACGTAAAAGTTGGTTGCCAAACAATATACTCCCTCTGTTTTTTAAAAAAATTACACTTTGATCGACAACTAATTTAAGATGAATGAATTGACTTTAATATAAGATTTAAAGGGTAATTGGGGTATTAGAAAATTATAAGGCCTTGTTTAGTATGCCCAATTAATTCATGGATACGGTGGTATTCCTAAACATGACATTGGGTTGGGTTCGCTCACTACCCAGTCCTTATTAGCACAACTCAACATGGTAAGCCTAGCCTCAACCCGAACCGTTAAGGATTGGGTTGGGGTTGGATTTTTTAAACCCATTTAAGCACATGTTAGGCCCATGGGCTAGCTTGTCAAGCCTAAGGCCCAAAGCCTAGTAAAGCATGATTGTGCCCTTACCTTTTGCACAAACTTTCATATGTGGCTAGCCACATCGTGTGGTCATCCACATTTTTTTTTGAAAGAATGGTCGAAGTTACTTGGTCAAGAGTTACTCGGTCAGTCAAAGGTTACTCACTTGGTCAGTCAAGGTTACTCAGTTAGTCAAAAGTTTCTCACTCGGTCATGGGTTACTCAATGAGTCTGGGGTTACTTGGTCGATCAAGGGTTACTCAATCAGGGGTTATTTGGTTGGTCAGGGGTTACTCGATCGATTAGAGGTTACTCGTGTGTTAGTTGGCCACATGGTACCACTCACAAACGTTGATGTAACTTTTGTACTTATAATTTCCCTTTTTGTAAATATTTCACTATTTTTGAGCCCATTAATGGGTTGGGTTGGGCCTATATAACCCATGACCTGACCCAGCCCAGCCAAAAAGTTTTTTTTTTTTTTTTTTTTAAGATATTCGTAAGCCAATAGCCAAAAGTCATACTAGTATTTACTATTTCCTCATACCATAAAGTCGAGTTAAGATAACAAATGGTGTCCAACTTTTTGCAAAATATTGTGTTTGGGGTCCAAGTTTTTCTTACTTAATATTTGGGGTCTAGGGTGGAATTTCCGTTGAGTTAACCTTACTTTAACTCACCGTTAACCATAAGCAAAAAAGTTAGGTCATTGTTAAAAAAGTTAGAACCCTAATGCATTAATTTTAGCAATAAATAATAACTATCATTATACTAATATCTAAAATAAGTAGTCATTAGTTATTTAGGAGTAACAAACGCTTTAACAATGCAATTTCCTCCTTAATATGCTTATATTAAATAAGTTCTTTGTTTTTTTTAATATAAAAAATTATTTATTTTAATCGGCTAAAATCAAGTAAATTCTCCATTCTCCTAAGTTGTCCTTATTTATGCTAAAACTAAAGCACCTTTTTTTTTTTTTTTTACATAAATTTATTGAACTCCAAAATAAATTTTCATACAAGTATTCTTACACGAAGTATTATACTATAAGTACAAATTAATAAATAAATAAGCCCATATCATCTGGTTATTGATTATATATGAGAATAAGTGTACATTAAATAGTTATCCTTTAAAAATACAATTTATATTACAGTACTAAAATACGGCTATCAATCTTATATAGCAAAATATTAAGATGGTATTAGTCCTATTAATGGTACATTTAAAGATTGTGTAGTATTATTAAGGAGAAAATTGAAATTCTTAAGCTTAATCAAAAAAATACCTATGTCATTTAACAAAATAATAAAAGTATGCAATTTACGTGCAAGTTAAGGTAAAACAATCACATATGATTTTCTTTTTGCAATTACAAAATAATCTTTACATCTTTTATATTCTTACTGCTGAAACACTAGTAAAAAATATTAATTTAAATATGGATGATATGAGATTAATTTTCATGGTATAATTAGCAATATAAAATTACCCAAATCAACAATAAATGCTTAACTCTAGATTTTATCAATAACCTTCCATAGTAAATAGTAGTAATATTTACGTACAAATGAAAATTAAAGCTTTTTGTTTTATATTTATTATAAATACAATTATAGTTAGTAATAAGATTAAATGATTAAGTCTTTATAAAGAAAAAGGATAAATGAATATATACATACATGATACTAAAATAATCATATATGGTAAAATGTAATTACCCAAGCAAGAAATTTAAGCTTAAGGTATGTATATTCATAAAAATAATTAAAAGCCTCAAAAAGTTAAATCAAGAGTCCAAGTTTTTGCATTTTTTTATTGGTTGCTTTTTTAAAAAATAAATATAAAAGAAATTTTACCATTGGTTATCTAGAAGGGTATAAATTTTTTAACTCAAGGATCTAACTTTTTTAAAGATACATAATTATTTTCACCGGAAAAAAAACTTAGACCTCAAACATTAAGTAGAAAAAAGTTAGTCTCCAAACACAATGTTTTGTAACAAGTTATACCCCATCTATTATCTTAACTTTCATAAATTCCATAAAAACTAGACCTGGCAATTCTGACCCGGACCCGATGACCCGACCCGAATGACCCGACCCATGACCCGAAATCGTCCCGAAATTGACCTAAACCCCGAATCAACCCGACCCGACCCATACCCAACCCGATGTGGAATTGACCCGACCTTAACCCGAAACCCGAAATGACCCGACCCAAAACGACCCGACCCAAGATGACCCGACCCGAAGTTGACCCGAGACCCGAAATGACCCGACCCGACCGAAGTGACACGAGACCCGAAGTTGACCCGATACCCAAAGTGACCCGACCTTTAACTTGAATTAATTGACCCAAATAGACTCAAAATCCAAAGTGACCCGAACCAAAATTATCTTATACCTTAAATGACCAGAATCTATTTAAGCTAAAGACTTGACCTGAGCAAACCGAAATAGAAAAAAACCGCAATCAAACTGACTTATTTATTTTTTATTAATTTGTAATGTGTAACAGTGTAAGTAATTTACATATTTTGAGCATTACTTTCCTCGATTTTTTCGGCTTATTATCTCTATAGATTATTAAAAAATTCTAAAAAGATTGAAATTTAACGACTATTCTACGGAGTTTGTCCATAAGATTAAAAAAATTAACTAAAGCTCAAAATAAAAGTCACAATTCTCACAAGTCTAGAAAAAAAAAATAGTACCATAATAATGCGTACATAACATAATGTTCAATACCAAATGAAATTACAAAATAATCTAAAGTCAAACAATTATTGTATTTCATGAAAAAAGTAGCATTAATAAATATAGTGAGTTTCTCGTCAAAAAATATATAAATATATACTATGTATATAGAGTCGAATTTAACCCAATGCATCGACCCGAATATGACTCGAAAATTGGACCCGAAGATTGATCCGACCCGAACTGACTCGACCCGGAAATTGACCTGACCCGAACTGACACGACCCAAACTTGACCCGACTCGAATTCGACCCGAAATGTTGACCTGAAACCCGATCCGACCCAATTATCGGTTGACCCAAAATCAACCTGAAACCCGAAATAACCCGACCCGATAACTTTTTTTTACCCGAACTTGACCCGACCCAAAATGACCCGACTCGAATGACCCATTTGTCAGGTCTAATAAAAACCATAATCAATACTGCCAGCATAGTTTAATTAGAAAATATACAAGTCCTTTCCATTGGTTATTGGGCCAATTGATAATAGCCCAACATCAAAATTACATCAGTCAATGGGCTTCAAAAAAAAAAAAAAAAAAAAAACTCTTATAAAAACCCTAATTCCTACAAAACCCTAATTCTCTCGCAGTTTAAGAGCCACCGTCATTTGTGTGTGGTTCCTTCATCTTTCTCTCTCATCATCAGCCGTCGACATGGCTCCTTACTCCAAAGAACCCGATAATCCCACTAAATGTATGTATTTCTTCAATTTATGCTATTCGATTTATCTCTAGTATGTTCTCCTTGATTTATCTTCTGTGTTATTTTGAACAATCTTAATTAATATCAGCATTTTTTTCTTCATTTTTTGCTAAATTTTTTATTCAAATTTTTATTTATGCAGCTTGCAAGGCTAGGGGTTCAGATCTCAGATGCCATTTCAAGGTAATTTCACTATTTCTCTACTTTAAACTTGTTGCATTTTATTAGTCTTTTTAATTTGTTTGCTAATTAGTTTGTTGTGTGATTTAAGTATGCTTATTTTGATGTAATTTTAAAAATATAAAAAAAAAAAATGAAAAACCTGATGATAAAAGCAGGGTCCTATTGCCAATATTGTGAATGGGTCTCTCGTAAACTTCAGGGAAATTAAGTGTGCATTGTTATTGGGTGAACCACTGGAGTTTTTTCTATGATGGCAGGTTCAGTAAACGATGCTACATTTTTGCTTATTTTCATTGTAATTAAATCAGTTTTTGTGTGAGGTTAATGGGTCTTAGTAAGAAAGATTTGCTTGTTACACTTGTTTGTAGAATAAGCTATTTTACCTGTTTGTGTGTTGATTTTAATATTTCTAAAACTAATTGGAAGGTTAGGGTAATGTGAAAGTCTCGACTTTAGTCGTAAGTAGGATTTGAATTATCGGAGTAAATTATGTGTACAATACTACCTGTTTTCATAATTGATTAAAATGTGTTAGTCTAGGTAGGAAGTTAGTTGGTATTATCAAGCTTCCTAGGTAGTGTAAAGCTAATGCGAGTCTTGTTGGAGATTGCAACTGATTTTGGGGTTTTGGAGTAAGCAATTGTGTTTTTCTAACGAGTGGAATTAAATTTTGATTGATTTTAAGGCTTAAATTTTGTATCAAAGGTAGTGTGCATTAGGAGCTTTGAAGATAATATGCAAGGTGGTGTTATATTTTGGTACTTTCGAATACTTGGGAGCTTCAAAGATAATATGCAAGGATATAGAAATTCATTCTTATCGGGTTAATATTGTTTTTGAGTGGCTGAAAGTTTATTAGACATTGACATTAAAGATATAATGCTATGTATGTATTTGAAGTGAATTCTTAGACGATTGGGGTTTATGTGTGCTTTTCTTTGATTAATGTCAATTATTTAGCTGGGGTTTTACCTGATGAAAAAAGCAAGGCTCTATTGTATTTCAGAAATGGGGCTTCCGTGAACTTCAGGTATATAGAAAAGCATCGTTATTGGGTGAATCTCTGTTTTGTGTAGTGTTGAAGGTTCAGTAAATGATGAAACATGCACATTTGGAGTCCAAATGCAATCTTTGTGATTGTAGGGATTTCTTAGTGTGCTTTATCTACTTTAATTTCTGTTATTTAGCTAGGATCAAACCTGATGAAAAAAGCAAGGCTCTGTTGCATATCAGAATGGGGCTTCCGTAAACTTCAGGAAAATTGAAATGAATCGTTATTGGGTGAACCTCTGTTTTATTTAGTGGCTGAAGGTTCAGTAAATGATTAAACATGCACATTGGGAGTTCATATGCAGTCTTTGTGACTGTAGGGGATTCTTGGTGTGCTGTAATTACTTCAATTTTAGTTGTTTAGTTAGGAATAAACCTGTTGAAAAAAGCAAGGCTCTATTGTATTTCAGAATAAAGCTTCCGTAAACTTCAGGAAAATTGTTTCCATCGTTTTTGGGTGAACCTCTGTTGTTTTTAGTGGCTGAAGGTTCAGTTAATGATGAAACATGCACATTAGGAGTTCCAATACAGTCTTTGTGATTGTAGGGAATTCCCAGTGTGCTCAAATACTCCTAATTTGGATATCTAGCTTGGAATTGACCTAATGAAAAAAGCAAATTTGTTGTTGCATTTTCAAACAGGACTTTTATAAAGTTTAGAAAATTGAAATGCATCATTATTGGGTGAACCTCTGTGATGTTAATGACTTGTGGTTCAGTAAATGGTGGAATATACAAATTACAAGGTTAGATTTTTTTTCTTTTTGTGAATGTTGGGAATTTGATTTTCAGCTTTATTACTAGTATTACTAGTGTGATCTATTTTGTATCTACTCTAGTTATAGCTTGGTTAAACCTAATCGTAAAATGCAATGTTGGGTTGCATTTTAGAAGATAGAATAGCATCTTTATTTTGTTTAGTTGCTGTATTGAGTGAGTGATGCATTATATATACAATATATCATAGGAAGAACTGAAGAAGTACATAATCTTATGTATGTTTTGTTTTGTCCATACATTGTATCTGGTGGTATTTATTTGAGTTGTAAATCTTGTTCTGTTGGATTGAGATTCTGCTGCTTTATGTGAATTTATTTTGTTGTTTGCATACCAACTAATGAGTTTTTTCTGCTTGTTTATTGCAGAACACTAGGGAGACTGCCTTTGCTCTTAGAAAGATGCCATTGAACAAGGCCAAAAGGTATCTGGAGGATGTCTTAGCTCACAAGCAGGCTATTCCTTTCCGTCGCTTCTGCAGAGGTGTTGGTAGGACTGCGCAAGCAAAAAACAGGCACTCCAACGGTCAAGGTCGCTGGCCTGTTAAGTCAGCCAAATTCGTTCTTGACTTGCTGAAGAATGCTGAAAGCAATGCTGAGGCATGTCATTTCTGAGCTCAATTATACTTTCTAGTTGATAGAGTTTACATTGATGAAAATCTTTTAATTGTCCCAACTTTTTTATCCATTTGCAGATGAAGGGTTTGGATGTGGATTCTCTCTACATCTCTCATATCCAAGTTAATCAGGCCCAGAAACAAAGGCGTCGTACTTACCGTGCTCATGGGCGTATCAACCGTATGTATTGCTGTTACTGTGTTAGGTGATTTATTTACATTGATTGTGCCAATTCTCAACTGACCATGTTATTTTCTTTTACAGCCTACATGTCTCATCCATGCCACATAGAGTTGACTTTGTCTGAGAAGGAAGAGGCAGTGAGGAAGGAGGTAGTTTGCTATTTTCTTGGTTCTTGCAATGCTCGTGTTTATGAACTATCTCGCTCTCTTTAGTTTTCTTACTTGATTGTTTATTTTGCAGCCCGAGTCCCAGTTGGCTACCAGCAAATAGAAGACTAACAAGCCTCTCAAGTGTTTTAAGCATATTATCGGTGTAGCCTTGAAACAAATTTTGGGGTTTCTTATATTTTGTCATCTTGGTTTTGTAGACAAGATTTCATCTAGATTTACTTGTTCAATAGTACATTGTCCATGGAGAGCGGAGAATATCTAGTTTTTTTCGAGGAAAGTAACCCTGCTATTTTTGTTAGCTCTTTTAACGCAGTGCTATGTATGCTGCCATTTTATTCTGCTTTAATAGTTTATGCTTGCTTATCTAATATGAATTTCTCCATAAATACACAGTATAGAATGAACGATAATCCTAGCAGTGTTGAACTTTTAGCACTTCCTTGTTGGGATGTGCACGAGCAGTCGTGGAAGACCTCTTTTGTTGGTTTATCATGTGAAAAATATTCTATGAGATTGTTTGACAGTAATATTTCGCATGTCCTTTATAGAATTCTCTTCAATTTAAGGAACAAGTAGAAGCACAAATTCTGAGTATATCATATTGATCATATTGGAAATGAAAAGGAAATAAATAAGGCGGGAATGAACTATTAAGCTCTTACCTTTTAAATTGTTTAATTTAACCTGGCTAAAGAATCACTGACACTTTAGATGATATCTATTACTCTTAGGGGTGTCAGTTTGGATAATCAGATCGAGCCTGATAAGGTTGGATTGGGTAAATTTTTAAAGTGGAGTTATACTAAATTATTATGTCCACACGAGTCCAAATTTGAATCGGATGTTTTTCGGATCTGTTTCAGATCGGGTCAAGTCGGGTGTGCTTTCGACGCCTCTAATTACTCCTAGATAATGGTAAGTGTTAACCTCCCTAACTTGCTAAATAAGCGCTTATTAACAATAGTTATTCCTAACTTTCTAAACATGTGCTTAGTAACAATAATTATTTAATTGAATTGTTTTCCAACAAAAGAGTCTTATCCATTTATCTTAATTCGATCTATTTCCTAATACTCGAATCCTACACAATAATATCTAACCCTCCCTTTTTTTAAATGTTATAATTATTATTCACCTATACTAGGAGTAAATGGATTAATGGACATCACTATCACCTAAAGTATTGGTGATTCTTTTCACTATTGGTGGGAGCTTCAATGGAAGAATAATGTCCAATACTGATGACTAAGGCACTAAGCAATGACTAGGCAATAGATTAACATGTTTTGTTGATATGATAGGTCAATTGGGATGTCCTCGGACAAAATTACATTATTTAATTACAAATTAGTATGTGGCTCAAGCGTTGCATTGGGTCAATACTTTAATTATACCTTGTGATTATATGTACTAATGATTTTTTTTTAATTAGACCTCGTGATTGGCAACTGTATACATTTATTTCTATGGTTTGTAACATTGTTGGTTGAATGAGAGGTGATTGGCATAATAAGAGGTTGAATAGATGACATGGCGTAAATTAAGGGGGTCTATGTGGCACAGAGAGGTTGAGTAGATAATGTGGCGTAATTAGAGGTGTTAATTCGAGTGTTCAGGTCGGGTCGGATCGGGTGTATCTTTAAACTCGAGTCATGATAGTTTATCGTATACATGCAAATCGAAATCTAGTGGTTTTGATAGCTCTAGGCGTGATGAGTGGTTCAGTTGAAAATTTGTATTTTCTCGTTGATGACGTGTACATTAGTTCCTACGAGTACTTCCTATTGAGTTTCTTTAATACAAGTCAAACTATGCCCGCATTGGCATAAACTCATATAAATCAATCCTCTTCTCCAAAATCACTCCAAATTTTACGCAACTCACCGGGAAATTATATCGTCGCCGATTTCAATCTCAGGTAACATTCTCATTCAGAATTCATAAATTTTTTCCTCAATAATAAATTTTCGATCTTCTTTTGCTTCAGATCTCGAAAATTAGGGATTTCAATTGAACAAAACTTCAACTATTTCGTTTATGTTAGGGTTTTGATTGCGAACAATGGATTGGCAAGGGCAGAAAGTAGCGGAACAATGGATGCAAATTCTTCTGCTAGTTTCAGCAGCAATTGCATTTGTAACAGGTTATTTGATGGGTTCATTCCAATTGATGGTGCTAATCTATGCAGGCGGCGTCGTTTTGACTGCTTTGATCATCGTCCCGAATTGGCCATGGTTCAATCGTCATCCTCTCAATTGGCTTGACCCGACCGAAGCCGATAAACACCCGAAGCCTCAACCAGCTGTGAGTTCTGGAAACAAGAAGAAGAACAACAAGCAAAAGTAGAGGAATTTGAGGGAAATAAATTGAATTTATAGGTTATAAATTTCTGCCCATTTATCGTTTGGTTATGTTGTTGTGATCACGTTGTTTATTGTTTTAGTGGAGTTTTATATGATTGTTTAAGATGGCAGGAATTGATTTTGGTTATATGAGCTAACAACTTACCATATGGAAATTTTAGTGTTATGTTATAAATGGGTTTATTGGGAAATTTTGGTTATTGCTTAGGTTTGTCGTGGCTTGAATCGAGTATTTGATGGTTTGGTTGTTAAATGTTGAGTGAAATATGCTCCTTGGTTGTTTAATTGCTAAATTGCATTGTATTCTCGTGATGAAGATAGCACTATGAAAAATCTGTTATGCGGGTATGGTTATTGGCGGCTTGGGTATTATAGGGAATTTCAAGTTAGCTTTAAGTGTATGTCCGAAATCTTTGAATGTAGGTAGTGTGTTTGAACTTGGAGATGGCATTGGATTAAGAGTTTCAACCGGTTATAGGAAGTTATATGAACCTTTTTTCTAGTGATCTTTAGAGGCATTATGGTATTTATTTTATTGTTGATTGACTCTTGTATTCTTCCGGGCTTGCATAAGGTGCAATTCTTGTTGTTTATCTTTGTAGTCTTAATTGTGGCCAAGGATATATTTAAGTTTTGTGTATGTCACTGAGTAAGTTTGAGTTGTTTGAGGTACTTGATTGCTCAGTTCTTCATATCGAGAGTTTCAGTGTTTACACCCATGATCTACCCTTTATTTACTCTGTATCACAAAAGAATTCACCATTCTTTTCCCCTCTCAGTGAGCTGGTAAGATTAGTGAACCGTGTTGATTGCTCAGTTGTTCATATTGAGAGTTTTAGTGTTTACACCCATGATCTACACTTGGTTTATATTGCATCACATAAGAGCTCACCGTTCTTTTCCCCTCATCAGTGAGCTGGTAAGATTAGTGAATGTGTAATGGAGCTTTTCTGCTATGACTTACGGGAGTTGGAAGATGAGTGTAGAAAGCTTCATCAACTTTACCTAAGGATGACTATAGTACTGAAACAGATTCAGTTGATACGAGTCAAGTATGAAAGGAAAAGGTTGTCTGACATGACATGTCATTATTACTGCTAAATTTGAATATATATGGAGGATGAAGTATATTTGTTCATGTTGAAGGAAAACTAGGATGGTTGTTTTTACCGCAAGTCAGTAGGTTGTTGTGCATATATATTTGAAAATGCTGATTTCAGCAATGTTCAATAAAAAGCATGCATATACAAATTCATCTGATGATATTTTCAAATGGCTGATTATAATGATCTGGAAGCATGGACTTTGACAATACCCTGACCCCAGGCAGGAACTTAGTTAAGAGAAGTGCTATATAATTTGAATTGGTTCCTGGCTAGGTGGAGATATAGGCCATATAGGCCAATGGTTTCAACCGTTCACTTGTTTAGCATTTCAAGCTTTTGGGTCAAACCATACACATGTTATCACCATAACTTCAGGACCTAGTTTTTTTTATTTTTTATTTAATTTTATTTTTTTCTTCTGTAAGGACCTAGTTATATATGTAATGTCTTTGAGAAATTGAGAGTGATCATTTATGCTTATAAAATTATTTGTTTATGTTCATTAGGAACAAAATTTGTGTGTGGTGATGACATTGGATTAGAGGTTAGATAGGAAGTTATCTATATTTGTTTTTTCCCAAGCGGTGTTTAGAGAAAGTGTGGTATCTGGTTAATGTTGGTTGTTTGTTTAGGATTTCTTTCAGGTTTTTTTTCCCTTGGTTATACTTATGTCTAATCAGTGTTAAAAAAAAAAAAAAGAAAATATTAAGAGGTGCATGTTGTGCATCCAAGGTGAATTTCAAAGAGGTGCATCCGAGGTGCACTTTTGTCAGCACCTCACTTCTTAAAGAGGCCTGCCTAGGTAGATTTCTATCGCTTTAGTGGGCTATGAGCTTTGAGCTATGAGCTTTTCAATATTGAGTCTATTAGGTGGCTATGGAAGGTATCTCCAATTTTTTAGGAATGTATGTCATCAATTCTAGGTTGATGTTGATGTTAGGAAGTTTGAGTTAGTTTCTCAAATTTTAGACTTAGAACTTTTAGCATGTGGGATATGACATAGTAGTCGGTAGTGTTGCACTCAAGCAAGGTAATTTACCTTTTCCTTTTTAGGTTTGCAAATTTATTAAACATTGAAGTAATGAGTAGAGATTGCTGACTGCAATGCCCTTGGGACTCAGAGGGCTAGGATATCAGTGTAGAATGCCCTAAATATTGTGTCAGCATACGACCTGTCTATTATTAGTTTCTATAATACTTGGAAATTGAAACATGTAGGTTTTGATTGAGATTATAATGAGTTGTGTACTTGTGTTGAATGGAAACAAAGATTGTGCTTAGTGGAGCTCAGAAAGATTGGTCTTTAGGCTCTTCACCTTAGCTTAAGGCAGTCATGTAAATTATTTTCCCGTGCTGATGCATGCGGCAATGTAACGATGTTTAGTGCTGATTAGACATTCATTGTATCATTGGATTCAAGTGATTGAACCAGCACAATAGCTGAATATTGAGTGTTGCTCGACAACTATTCTGAAATTAGATATACTTCACGTTAACTTAGGGCCTTGGGGGTGAGTTGATTAACAAACAAAGTACTCCGTATAACCATATTAATTATACATACCTCAAGGCATCTCCAACTCAAGCTAGTATATAGAGCGTTAAAATGAAGAACATTACATGTATTATCATATTACATGTATACTCTTTAATATAAGAAAACTATACATCTTCCGTTGTTTTTTAGTTGACATGTTTCTTTAGTTACGTTTACCAGGTGGCTAGACCTATCGCTAGAAATATCCTTGGGTGCGCCTTGTATTGTATATAAAAATTTTCATAAAATTCGCAACATATAATTATTTAGCTCCTGCTCATAATTGATAAAGCTTAGAACTCTATTTTACATTTGAGTATATCGATCTTATGATCTCGTTAGGACATCCCTATTAATGCTTTCGTCCACCGGGAACTACAACGTCAGGGGCTGCCTTTAATGCGGATCAAATTCAGGCGGCTCCCGGAGATGGAGGTAGCACTCGATTTAAAAGACAAGTTAAAATAATTTACCTAGATTCAAAGTATTTAATTAGTAGTGCAAGGATTTTAATGGTTTAAGGTTGTTGAAATATTATACAAAACTAGTTTATCGACAATTGAATGATTGAAGAAATTAGTTTAATCAATTTATGGATCCTTAACTTATTGATTCTTCTCCTTTTCTTAAAATTTGTAGCGTACACGCCTTTGATCTTGTTTGTGACATTAGCATCGAGTATAAAAGTCTTAAAATTTCACACCAAAATCAAAATGAGCTTGTTTGACATCGATTTTCTTTTTTTCCTTTAGTTTTGTGTGGTTTTTAAAAATAAAAAATCAAAACAAGAAAAAAGAAAAAAGTTTCACTTTTTTGTTTTGCAGTTTCAAAATTATCATGATTTTAATCAAAAACATATGTTATATGATTTTGAAAATCACAAAACCAAATAGGGAGAAAACCACAACAATTCCAAATGAACCCTATATACCGGATTAAGTTTTCCTACATATAGATATAGAATATTTAATGCCAAAAATGTATAATATAATTATAGAGTCAGTTAATGAGATTTCTCCAAAACCCCAATCCTCAACTCTCATGATTTTTTTTTTTTAATTTTTTTTGAGAAGGTTCTGTGTAGAACAGACTCACGTGAATCCGGTTTATAATGCACACATTCATCCCCCATCCACTACCACCCAAGTCAGCCAATTCCACCGCCCGCTTTTGCCGTCATTCCCAAATCCTTTGCCAACTCACCATCTCTTTCTTCTCTCCACTTCTCTTTCTCTCTCATCTGCTCATCTCTATAATGGCGGCGTCTTCGTCTTCTTCTCCATCTACCAGAACACGAGCAGGTAAAATCAATTTTGGGTTTTCTATGGAATTATATTGTCTAGAGGGTAGTAGACCCGAGGGTGGTAAATAATGTTCATTCCTTACATGTATGTTTCCTTCTGCGGTATGTAGCAGGTAAACTAGTTTTGAATCAATTATGGTAATCTCTGAGGGGAGGATGAGCAGGAGGGAGGTTATACGTTCATGCCTTGCACTCATGTATGTTTGGTTCTGCAGTTATATAGCAGACTATCTATGAATCTCAATGGGTAGTTATATAGTATTGCTAAAAACAATTTTGTTTCCTGAACCAACCAAACTAGTTTTGAAATTAAGTTCCATGATCTGTTCGTTAATTAGTATGTTCTTCTTCCCTCTCCTTTGCTCATCTCTCTAATGAAGGTTCAGCAAGTTCGTCGTCATTGTTATAATCTAATACCTGACTAATATAACCTATTATCAAACAAAAAGAATCTAATACCTGACCAGTTAAATATATTATCAAACAAAATAAATCTAATACCTGACCTACTAACATATTATCAAACAAAAGAAATCTAATATCTGACCAATATAACCTATTATCAAACAAAAGAAATATAATTCATGACCAATACAACCTATTATCAAACAAAAAAAATCTAATATCGGATCATTATTATCTAATTTCTGACACTTAAATCTAATTTATGATATTTATAATTTAATATCTAACCATTATTATCTAATTTCTGACAATTAATTTTTTTTTTTTTTATTATTTTTTTTTTTTTTCTGTTTGTATGATTGGACTCACGTGAGTCCGTTCTACACAATACTTTCCATTTTTTTTATATATAATCTCTAATTAAATAACTTCCATTTCTTCATTTTTTAAAAAATAACTTCCACCTAAAGTGCAAATCTTCGATGCCTCAACCAACTAAGCTAGTTTACATAAATTTTACAAAAGCACATTTATTCCTATCATTAGAGATAACTGAGATAATACTACATCACTTTATATCATGAAGCATTATACTTGTATATTTATCTCTTAATTTTACAAGTAGGTATAAGTATATGTTAATAACACGACGAGTAGTCTCCTACTCTCCTACAACTATAAATTTACCTAAAATATATTTTTGGTTAGTTAGTTTTTTTTTTTTTTTTTGAAAGTAAGGGTCCGCTTTGAAATCGTCCGCCCTGCACCCACCCCCCCGAGTCAAGGCAGTTCGACAAAGGCAGAAAGAGTCTCCGTCCTGAACACAGAAGGAAGGTGGGTTTGTAAATGCTTGAACTGATTGATCTAAGTGAGCTACGAGGTATACATGGAAAAAGATTAGGAACGTCTTCTCGCAAGACCGTGCCCTAAACTATCTTGTAGTAAAAAAAATATGAAAACTTGCTATCCAAGAATAAATCAATATCTTGGTGGGTCGGAGTAGAATAACCCAAAGATGCAACATAGTCTGCTGCTCTATTTCCTTCACGAAAGATGTGTTGAGATTTAAAGGCTGAGAAAGAGTCCAAGATGATCTTGATGTCTTCCATAAGGAGTTGAAGCTTCCACGGGCAGTTGTAGTGTCCATGCAAAATACTAATAGCAGTTAAATTGTAGCCTTCAATGAAAATATGGGAAATATTATGCTCCTCGGCCAAAAGAAGACCATTACGAAGGGCAATTGCTTCCGCAAGAAAAGCCGAGCAAGAACCTAAGTTATAAGTACTGTTTCTGGAAAACAGAGTTGCTCCTGGGAGTTACGGTAATAATGTCAAGATGTCTTAAGGCAAAGTCCTAGTAATGTCCGAATTCCCTCCGCTATGCCTTGCTGTCCGAGAGCTAGGCCTGCAAAAGAGAGAAGGTTAACTACCCCGGGGGTGTGACCCGGGAAAGCCCCTCCGATGCTTAAGTCAGCGATCGTACTTTAGAGAGAGAAAGTAGAGAGAGAAAGTAGAGAGAGAATTAGAGAATTAGAAAAAGTTACCATTGCTAATGATTGGAGAGCTATTTATAGATGTACTTTCTGGTGGCAGAAGTTGTACTTAGTTGGATGGATTAGGGGTAAATCCGTACTTGTTGCTGACTAATGATGGGCTGGATAATGGAGGGGTATTTTCGTAATTCCAGGTCAATGGGCTTAGGACAATGGACCTAGCCCAAACATTTAGCCCCACGCGTGATGTGGGAACGAGATCTCATGAAGTTCGGATATCATGCGGAATAAAAATAAGAAAGACTGTCTGATATACCGGGGAGAATCCCGAGGTATACCCGAGGGCTAAAACGAGCCCCAAGCGACTTGCAAGGGTGAAAACCAGCCCCAAGCAATGCATTAAGAGTACTTTAACTCAGATGATTGAGCAGTTGATGATGTTTAAGTGCTAATTAAGCTTGTGTTTAAGCTTTAATCCTTCCATGGTGATTTTCTGGGCTCAAACATTCTCCAAGGCCCAACTGAACCAGGGTTTTGAGGAGTTGCCATCTCTCTTTCTTGGGACATATGAGCTCCCACTTGTACCTTCATTTGTTCTTCACTCACCACTTGCCTTAGAGAAAATTCAAAAAATCCTCCCCAGTTCTTCCCAAGAGTTCTTGAGAGTTTGAGAGTTCAAGTCACATCAACCGGCGTTCATCCAAGTTCATCAAGATCTTCAAGAGGTATGTGAATTTTTCCACCTTTTGATTTATTTTTGCAGATCCGAAAGCATGCTTAGGAGTTTATGTACCTGAATTTCTTGAACTTAATTTTCGGTTGGGAGTAAATTTAGGCTAGGTGTTCAATGAACTTTGAGTTTTCTGACTTAACCCCGGGTTTAGGAAGGCTATGCCCAGCCGAAATTAACGGGTCTTGAGGGTAACTTCCGTGTTTCTGGGATTTGGATGTGTGAACTGATTTTATTTTCGGGTTTGTGTTTAATTTTTATGATTTGAACTGCTGGAATTTCGGGATAGAACGGTTGAGATTTGGGCTTTGACTTGTTCTCAAATTTTGTGTGCTATGCCCAGCCGAAGTTAGGAATTTTTGATGTGACATATCCGAATGTTTTGAAGGCGTACAAGCAGAATGCTGGGGGTATGCCTAGCTGAGTTTCGGTTTTGAACCGTCTTGATTGCTTCGGATCTGCTGCGAATTTCTCTGAGTTTTTTCTTTTTTTTTTTTTTTTTTTTTTTTTTTTTTTTTTAATTTGAATTTTGTCTTGACCCCGGGGTAAATGCCGAAGGAGTGAGGGGTGGCCGAGGGAGTGAGGGGAGAAATAGTCCCTCGGCCAGCAGCAACTGCGAGCTTAGTTGTTTGAAACGAGGGGAAGTGCCGAGGGAGTTTTCGGGGTATATGCCGAAGGGGTTGCCGGAATTTCGGGGTAGAACGGCCGAATGAGTTGCTGGAACTTCGGGGTAGAACGGCCGAAGGAGGTGAGATGCGATAGAGTGATGCCGAGGGAGAAGCTGGGTTTGGCCGAGGGATGATGATGATGTGCCGAGGGATAGTCGACTTGTCGAGGGAGTGAGGGAGTGATAGCCGAGGGAGATGCGGTTTGAGGAGAGAGAGAGAGAGAGAGTTTTGCCTTGAGAGTGAGTAGTTTTCGAACCCTGAGCTTGATGCTTTTGAGGGAGGGAGTTTTGGTGCTGGGAGGCGCTGGCCGAGCGGGTAAGTTGGCTTGCCGAGGGAGTTTTGGTGCGAGGTGCCGAGAGAGGTGGGTGCGAGGCCGAGGGAGAGCGGCAGCGGTATAGAGAGAGAGAGAGAGTGAGTGTCGAAAAATGTTTCGGCTCTCTTTTTTTTTTTTAAAAAAAGGGTCTATTACTCCTAGGTCAAGGGTGAAATATGTATAGCTGAGTTTTAAATTTAGAGGGATAAGGCTTTTACTTAGAAAAAATTTCGAGATTTTGACTCTTCTAACCATTGCTCCTTAGCTAGGCTTGTCCATGAATATTTTCTGACTTCTTGAATTTTTTGTTGCTATGGTAGGAGTATTTCTCTCCGGGGTGCACTTGATTTTGCTTGAGGGTAGCTTCTCCGGCCTCTCTAACCACTTGGTAAGCATTTTATACTTAGTTTTTTATGCTCTAAGTATCATATCTCCATGCTTAGTAATTGTTTGCTATTTTTCCTTGTATGCTTTGCTTGTTCCTCGGCTGCGCTTGTGATGATATTAGGCTTAGAGGTACGCTTGTTGTATTTTTGCATGTACATTAAAAATTCTTGGGGGTAATCTTGAGTTGAGCTATGCATGTATTATGAACGACCAAGCGACTCAAGATTACCTAGACCCTCTCCCCGGCCCTTCATCTTATGACTTGTCTAAGGAAATTTGGTCGGGGGGAGTACTTATAACAAATGTAATTGGTAGCAGCATTGATTCATCTATTCCTTTGGGTGTGCCTTTTTCTTGTGTGTCATCCCCGTCCCCTGAGCATGATTTAGGCTTTGATTATTTTTTACCTCCTTCCCCTTGGGAAGTTTCTCTTGCACGTGAACCGACTTCTAGAGGTTCTTTGAACAGATTGCTTGTTGACGGTGTGGTGACTATGTCAAGTGAGGATGATACTTCCACTTCTCTAGGGGCGCCGGTGACTTTTAAACCCCCTAGTAGGAGGAGGATTAGCCCCTCTATGTGCCACCCTTCTGCTACTTGGCTTAGATCTTTGTCGGAGGGGACTAGGCATTTGCAGACTGAGTACCATATTAGGGACCCTTTTCTCATTTCTTCTCCTAGGGGTGATAGCACTGTAGATAACCCTCCCCCTGGGTGTGTAGCTGTATATAAGCAAGATTTGGATAATGGGTTGAGATTTCCGCTTCATCCTTTCATTGAGGAGTTGTTGATTGAGTATAACCTTAGTATAACCCAACTTGTTCCTAACTCTTGGTTGACAATAAACGCGTACATAGCCACTTGTAGTTTACTTGGAGCTCCTTGCACTGTCACTGCCTTTAGGAACACTCATAGGCTTCAGGAGGTCCCAGGTAATGTAGATAGCCACGGGTGGTATGCTTTTCATGATAGGGAGTTTTATCTTACCATCAACACAAAACCCACGAGTCAAAAGGGTTTTCGCCACACCTTTGTTTTCATCTTCCATGCTGGGGGTTGGAGGATTCCCCGGGATCATAGTGGTGTACCCAGGATTGGCTTGAACTATAATGTTCCTGCTATGGGAGTGGATGAAGCCGTGCCGGCTATTTGGTTGCAATCTTATAAGGAAAAAGGGTCCAAGGATAAGCTTCCCACCATGTGGATTGTGAAGGATAAGCATTTCAAGAAAGAGCGGTTCTTGAGTGTCGTGGGCCTGAGCCACACCTATGACTGTGGTAGGACTTGTTTATTTATTCATGTATGTTTTGTACTCTTTGTGATTTCTCCTGGGCTTTCCCATTGACTATCTATCTTGTTTGAATGATGATTTCAGGTGTTGCTTACAGCCAATTGTCGGAGAAACTTCAAAACAAGATGTCTCAGATCAACTTTCGAGCTGGAAAACTTAAGCTCTCCTTGAAGAGGGGAAACATGAGCATCCCTCCTCCTCCCCCGGTAACACCACTACTCTTAAAGTTGATTCCTTCAAATGTTTTTGTTTTTTGCTAACTTTACTTGTGATTTACTTTTCCAGAACCCAAAGAACTCCAAGCTCAGGAGGAAGGCCATCGAGAAAGGGGAAGGATCATCCCAGGCTACGACAATGGAAGTGGATGACCAGGGATCCCAGCACGCTTCACCAGCGGTCTCTCAGCACATTGATACTCTGGAGGCTGAAGGCTTTGCGGACCGGGGGAAGCAAACCCGGTTTGATGATTCGAGTGACGATGATGATGAGGAGGAGGATGGTGACACTGAGGTTCCTCCCTTCTTTCCTCAGTCTGTTCTGGGCCTGACCAAGCGGGGTCGGAAGAAGATGATGAAGAAGACCATGTCCCGCTTCCCTACGGACAAGGACTTTGAGGTGATGAGGGCAAAGCCCTCCAGGGCCATCAGGAACGCTTTTGATGGCGTCATGAAGGTATACTTATCTTATAATATCATTACGTTTTTCATCATTGAGGTTGGACTAACCCTTTCCTTGTCTTTTGTGTTGGTGTAGGCTGGGATGACCCTGAGCGTTCTTGCAGAGGACTATCGGAAGGGGGCCATGAAGGATGTCAGGGGCCTCAAGATGGAGCTTTCGCAGGCAAGAACTGAGATCCATGGTCTCAAGGAGGGGCTCAAATCGGCCCAGGAGGAGGTGAAGAAGGCCAAGCAGGAGCTTGCTGATGCTCAGGAGGCCGGAAAGTCTAGCCTCTCCGCCGCAGAGACAAAGCTGAAGGATGCCTTGGATGAGAAAGCAAGGATCGCCGCCGAGCTCAAGGAAAAGAAGGCCGAGGTGGAGAGGATGAAGAGTGAGCTGACCGAGGCCCGGGAGAAGCTGGAGCGGTCCCAGGAGGAAGTGATTGCTGAATGGAAGGAGAGTCCTGATTGTGCTGATTATCAGGCCATGATAGGGAGTGAGGCTTTTGAGGCTGGGATCACCGATGCCATTACTCATATGGAGACCGCTTTCACTTCCCTGGGTCTCCAGGATTCTTATCCCAGGGTGCGGGATAAGGTTAGGGACCTTGTACGCGCGGCCGAGGAGGAGGAGCACAGGAGGCTGTTGGCCGAGCAGGGTGAGGCTCAGGAGTAGTTTTCTCTAGTTTTCAGTTCAGACTTGACTTATCTTTTTATGATGTACTTGATTCTCTGGGATGTATGATACTTATGGTACTTTGCTTAAGTTTCGAACATTAACTTTGTTGTTTTGGATGACTTGTAGATGTATATTTGGTTTTGCCTTTGTTTTTATGATGTTGTAGAACTTGTAGGCTTTTCTCCTTACTGCTCCCTGCTATTTCCTTGTTTCTTGCTTGATTATTTTCCCCTAGGGGCCAAAATAAGTCCCTAGTGTTTGAAGAGTCCTTAGCATAACTATTATTGCTTGTTGAAGGCTAAAACGAGCCTCATGTTATTCCTACAAGAATTGCATGATTACCCGGGGGCTAAACGAGCCCTTAGTTAAAAAATTTGTAAAGGTAATGTAAATGAGCTGGGGGTTAAAAAACGAGCCCCAAGTTTAAGAGGTGTATGAGAGCTGGGTTATTCCAACTCTTTGAGGTAAGCTGAGGGCTAAACGAGCCTCAAGTTATAAGTGATTTTCCGGCCAGGACTCTATCTCAAATATTTGAGTATAGGCTAGCATCTTGCCCCAAACATTGGAACAAATTTTAGCGAGACCAAGATGCCTTATGCTGGGCATATGGTGCTATGCTAACAAGCGATATGAAAATTGAAAAAATAGGCTAAGTAAAAGTAAAAACAAAAGTAAATAAGGGCAAACATCCCAGCTGAGGGTTTTTTTTTTTTCTTTTTATTATATTAACATTGATGCAAAGAGATATTACAATGATGCACTATATAAAAAAGTTAATTTCCTCGTATCGGCTCTTATTGCCCCTAGGGCATCATTGTAAGAAAAAGTTTAGACATAAAACCTTCTTAGGTTATCAGCATTCCATGGCCTGGGGAGGTCCTTGCCATTAGGAGTTTGTAAGCGAAAGGTCCCCGGGCGGATCACCTCCTTAATCTTGTAAGGCCCCTCCCAATTTGGGCTTAGTTTTCCCAATGCCGGGGGTTTGCCAGCAGCCTCACATTTTCGGAGTACCCAATCACCCTCAGCTAAGGGTCTTGCCTTGACTTTGTTGTTGTAATAACGAGTTATTCTTTGCTTGTATGCTATAGAGCGAAGCAAAGCATCTCCTCTTATCTCTGGGAGTAAGTCTAACGCCATAGGCTTCAGTTGATCATTCTGGGTGTAGTCATAGAAGGTTACCCTGGGAGATGGGATCCCAACCTCCACTGGGAGTACAGCATCACTTCCATATACTAAGGCAAAAGGAGTTTGCCCCGTAGCTTCTTTGGTGGTGGTACGAATGGACCACAGAATCCCAGGCAAGTCATCCACCCAAGAGCCTTTTGTACCGTCCAACATTGTTTTTAACCCCTTCAAAATTGTTTTGTTGGCTGCCTCGGCTTGGCCATTGGTCTGGGGTCGGCACACAGCCGAAAACCTCGTTTTGATTCCAAAACGCCCACAATACTCTATGGTTGGCCCACTATTGAATTGTCGGCCATTATCAGAGATTAAAATGCGAGGTACCCCGAAGCGGGTGATGATATTCCTCCAGATGAATTTTTGGACTTGCTTGTCGGTGATTGTTGCTACGGGCTCGGCCTCAACCCATTTAGTGAAATAATCAACAGCCACTATCAAAAACTTCCTTTGTCCCGAGGCTACAGGAAAAGGTCCCAGGATATCCATGCCCCATCGGTCGAAAGGTAAGACTGATTGAATGCTTGTGAGTGCGTTGGCTGGGATATGAGGCACATCAGCAAACAATTGACATCTCTCACACTTCTTAACAATTTTCATGGCGTCATGCCTTAGGGTTGGCCAATAGAATCCGGCCCTCAGCGCCTTTCCAGCTATAGTCCTCCCACCTTGATGACTACCACATGCCCCTTCATGAATTTCTCTTAGGACATAGTTCCCATCCTCCGGGGTAATGCATTTGAGCAATGGGTGAGTGAAAGACTTCTTATAAAGTGTCCCCTCATGAAGCACGAACCATTCAGCCCGTTTTTTAATCATCTTGAAGTCGGGGGTATCCTCAGGCAATTCCCCTTTTAAGCACAGAATGATCTGGTCCATCCAAGTCTCCCCCCTATCAATTTCCATGATGATGGGCCTTTGGGTACTTGGCCTCTCCAACACTTCCCACATGATGTTCCTGGGAGCTATCCCCTCAGCTGAGCTTGCTAAGCGTGCAAGAGCATCTGCTTGTTGATTCTCTGAACGGGGGATGTGCCTGATCTCAAAGTTTTCAAACTCTTTTGCCAAGCTCTCAGCCTTCTCAAAGTAGGCCTTCATGTTTTCCTCCTTTACTTCAAATTCTTTTGTTAATTGCCCCACGATGAGTTGTGAATCTGAGCATACTTGAACTGATTTGATTTTCATAAATTGGCATAAGTTTAGTCCCAAGATGAGGGCTTCATACTCAGCTTCGTTATTAGATGCATGGAAGGCAAACTTAACCGCATATTCAAATTTCTCTCCTTCCGGGGAGATGATAACTAGCCCAGCCCCACTTCCAGCCTTACTAGACGACCCATCCACATAAAGAGCCCAAGGGGCGGAGGTGTCTGCTGGAGTTGGCCTATGGGCGCATTCGGCTATGAAATCAGCCAAAGCCTGGGCTTTGATGGCCTTTCGGGGCTCAAACTCAATTCCAAAATCAGCTAACTGATCTGACCAATCAGTCATTCGGGATGAGTGATTTTTGCTCTCTAGCACCTTCTTGATGGGTTGACTGGTGAGAACTTTGATGGGATGTGCTTGAAAATAAGGTTTTAGCTTTCTGCTTGCCATTACTAGTGCATACACCACCTTTTCAATAAGGGTGTACCTTGACTCAGCCCCCCTCAGAGCATGGCTGACAAAATAGACGGGTACTTGGCCTTCTTCTCTCTCAGCAACAAGAACCGCACTCAAGGCATAATCTGATATGGCCAAGTACACAAACAATGTTTCCCCAGGTAGGGGACTAACGAGCTTCGGGATGTTGGTGAGATGTTCCTTCAGTTGCTGGAAGGCTTTCTCAGCCTCCTCATCCCATAAGAACTTGGGCCTCTTAAGGGCCTTGAAGAATGATAAACTCTTATCGGCTGATCGGGATAGGAATCGTCCTAGGGCAGCTAGGCAGCCTGTAAGGCGTTGCACTTCTTTAACATTCCGGGGGGATTCCATATCAAGAATTGCTTGAATCTTCTCCGGGTTAGCATCAATACCCCGCTGATCTACCATAAATCCCAGGCACTTTCCTCCTTGTACCCCGAAGACACACTTGCTGGGATTAAGCTTCATCTTGTATTTTCTAAGGGTAGTGAATGTTTCCCTTAGGTCTGCTATATGGTCTGAGCTTTGTTTGCTTTTAACGATCATGTCATCAACATAGGCCTCCACATTCCGGCCTAGCTGTCCTTCAAAGATTTTATTCATTAAGCGCTGATACGTAGCCCCAGCATTCTTCAAACCAAATGGCATCACATTATAACAATAGACCCCTTGACTAGTGATGAAGGCCGTGTGAGCTTGATCTTTTTCAAACATTGGTATCTGATGATACCCAGCATTGGCATCCATGAAGTTTAGGAGGGCGTGACCAGCGGTCGAATCCACCAACCTATCAATCTTGAGTAAAGGATGATCATCCTTAGGGCAGGCCTTGTTCAAATCCGTAAAATCCACACACATACGCCAAGAGCCATTTGGCTTCCTAACAAGCACAACATTAGATAACCACTCGGTGTACTGGCATTCTCGAATGAAACCCGCTTCGAGAAGCTTCTTCACCTCAGCAGCTGCAGCTTTGTTTCTCTCCGGCCCAGCATGCCGGAGTTTTTGCTTGATAGGCTTGTAGCCCTCCTTTATGTTCAACTCATGTGTCATTACCCCGGGATCTATGCCCGGCATTTCATCTGCTGTAAAAGCGAAGATGTCTTTGTACTCTCTAAGTACTTGAATGATACTCTCCCTGAGCTGGGGGTCTAAGTTCTTTCCCACTCTCACAGTCCGAGCGGGATCATCTCCCAAGGGTATGCTTTCATCCTCTTCGATAGGTTTAGGCCTACCATAGAGCTTGGGATTTTCAGCCATGTATATGTTCATTATGGGGAGCTGAGGGTCATCTATATCCATTGCCTTTCGCTTAGCCCCCTTGTCTTCTTGATTGTCTAAGCCTTCATGCTGCCTCAGGCTATCTACATAGCATTTTCGTCCCTCAAACTGATCTCCATATATCTTCCCTACTGAGCCATCATCGGTCTCAAACTGAAGGAGTAGGTGATAAGTTGAGATTGCCGCCTTAACCTCGTTGAGCAGGGGTCGGCCTATGATCATGTTGTATGGCAGAGGGGTGTCCACAACTAAGAATGTGAATACGAAGCTTCTCCCTTTCCTCTTCTCCCCTAGGCGGATTGGGAGCCTGATTGTACCCAAAGGGTAGACATGGTTTCCCCCAAAACCTACTAAGGGCTTGTCAAGGGGTGAGAGATCTCCTTTGCCAAAACGCATTTGCACGAGGCAATTCCAAGTGATTATGTCAGCTGAACTCCCACTATCCACCAACACTTTCCTGACCTTGGCATTTGCCACCTTCATGCTGATCACCAGTGGGTCATCATGGGGCCTTTGAATCCTCTTTGCCGAATCCCCCCCGAAGACCATGAGAGGGTCCTTCGGGGTAGATGAAGGGGTGTCAATATCATAGATAGCTTCCCCTAGCGATCGCAAATGTCCTTTGCGTGCTCTATTAGATAAGCCCCCGGAGGCATATCCCCCGGCTATGACATGGATAGATATGTTGGTATCGGCTGAGCTGTGGGCCTCATTCACGACTCTTGAAGCCTTACTCCTTTGCTTATCTTTCGGAGGGTCTTTCAAGTAACGATTAAGCTTCCCTTCTTCTGCTAGCTTATCTAAGGCTTTCTTGAGTTCTCTGCAATTCCGGGTGACATGACCACACTCCCTATGGTATTCACACCAAAGCTTCTTGTTCCTTTGCTCCATTGGTGTATTCATTGGATTAGGCTTGGGGAGGATAGCCTTGTTCTTTATGTCCAAATAGATCTCACGCCTATCAGCATTGTACTTGAGCCCTTCATCATCACTCTCAACCCTTCTTGGCCTCCTATTCCTGTTCTCAGGATAGTTGTCTTCTTGCTTTCTCTTCCCCTTGTTGTTAGCCAAGGGTGCCTTGCACACCTCACTAGCTTCAATGATCCTTTCAGCTCTTTCCATAGCTTCAGAGAAGGTACTGACTTTATCATGCACAAGTTCAAACTTCAGCTTATTGGACTTGAGCCCGAAGAGAAGGGCTGTGAAGGCAACATTATCTTGGAGATCGGGGATAAGCTGGGACTCAGTGTTAAACCTCCTGATATAATCCTTCAGACTTTCACTCTCCCCCTGCTTGACAGTCATCAAGTGTACGCTGGTCTTCGTTTGTCTACTCCCAGCAATAAAGTGTTTTGTGAATTGGGTAGCCAGCATGTCAAATGTTTTAATGCTCCCAGGGGTAAGGTTATTAAACCAGGCCTGGGCTATACCCTTGAGTGTGGTGGGGAAGAATCTACACCACGAGGCCTCACATCCCGTTTGGACTCCCATCTGTGCTTTGTAAGCGTTCAGATGGTCCTTCGGGTCTGTCTTTCCATCATATGGGTCCAACGTGGGGATTTTGACCTTAGGCGGAATGGGTGTGTTCATGATCTCCTCACTGAAGGGGGTGATATTCTTGACAATCCCAAGTCTTCCTGTCCTGGGAGGTGGAGAGCGCTCCGGGCTTCTTCTTGGTGAAGATGTAGGCCTAGGAGAAGTCCTTCTTTGCCTTGAAGTAGCTGAGTTAGCTGTGTTATCTCGATATCTGGTGGAATCACGGTGAGAGTGAACTCTTGTTCGACCTCTCGGGGGTGCATCTTCTTCTTCCTTAGAACTATCCCTCCTTGAGTTGATTATCTGACGGGCATCCAAAGTTCCTTCCCTCAGCCTTCGGTCATTGATTATTTCTCTAGCATCTCTCGGCTGGGTGGGTTGCTTTGACCCCCGCCGGGAGTTGGGAGATTGTCTTGGCTGGGAGCGGTGAGACTCCTGATGCCTGGGACGGGAGGAGGCTTGATGGAGCTGGGAGACATGAGGTTGGGGGTTAAGCTGTTGAGCGTTCCCTAACCCGCCTTGCCCCCCGCCCGGGTTGACAAGTGCCCTGAGGCTTTCTTCCAAGTTTTTGTTGATTTGGAGGGCCAGTTGATCCAAGTCTCGGCGGGTGACCACCTGGGGGCTAGTCACTTCCCCCACGGGGTCACTGCGAGCCTGGGGTATTATCTCCTCGACTACATGAGCATGCCTAGCCGAGAGAATAGGAGCTCGCCTAGTAGCATCTTGGTATGTACTACGGGGACGCCTAGTGTTCACCATGACTTTTTGTTACTTATCCCCACAGACGGCGCCACCTGTTTCTGGAAAACAGAGTTGCTCCTGGGAGTCTTAAAGTATTCCTGGGAGTTACGGTAATAATGTCAAGATGTCTTAAGGCAAAGTCCTAGTAATGTCCGAATTCCCTCCGTTATGCCTTGCTGTCCGAGAGCTAGGCCTGCAAAAGAGAGAGAAGGTTAACTACCCCGGGGGTGTGACCCGGGAAAGCCCCTCCGATGCTTAAGTCAGCGATCGTACTTTAGAGAGAGAAAGTAGAGAGAGAAAGTAGAGAGAGGATTAGAGAATTAGGAAAAAAGTTTTCATTGCTAATGATTGGAGAGCTATTTATAGATGTACTTTCAGGTGGCAGAAGTTGTACTTAATTGGATGGATTAGGGGTAAATCCGTACTTGGTGCTGACTAATGATGGGCTGGATAATGGAGGGGTATTTTCGTAATTCCAGGTCAATGGGCTTAGGACAATGGACTTAGCCCAAACAAGTACGACTAACAATGTGGTAGCCAGTAGCATCCCGAATGACAACACCAGCAGTAGAATTATGAAGACTTGTTGAACCATCAAAATTTAACTTGCAATATCCTGTTGGGGGAGGAGACCAAGAAACGATCGTATCAGTAGTAATGTGTTGAGGAGGAAAAGAAGAGTTATTATCCGAGGGGTAAAGGGAGTCTAAAAAATTCCTTGCTTGCCATTCCTGGTAGAGTGACAAAGCACGGAAGAAAACTGATTGTGTAGAGGGGGTTGTTGATTTGAAAACAGACGCATTTCTGCATTCCAAAGACTCCATATAATAATTACAAACTCTGGAAGCAAGTATTGGGACGAACGTTTAAGGGAAGACAGAAGAGTTAGTTTCCTTATTTTAGATTCACCAAAAGATAGAATTAACTAGGGATAGAGATTTAGAAAATCTTGCGTGGACCTGGTCTACAATAATATTATACACACGTAACTGGCATTATATTTAACATAATGATCCTAGTAACCTTATTTTTTAACATAGTAACCTTTTTTAAAACTTGTATGACATTTAATGTTATTATGAATTTAAAGTACGACATTATATTGAATAGTGACCTAATTTTAACAGTGATTATTATTATTATTATTATTCATATTGACCATTATATTAAAAATTTCGTTAAAAAAATTAACCTCTTATAGCTTTTATAATGTCACACTAACTTATATTTCAACATAATAACCTTTATTTTAATATAGTAACCTTTTTTTTTATTAATAAAACAATCATATTGTCTCTAAATTTGGTGGTCCACAATAAATTAGTGTGAACCAGGTCCATTTAAGAATTTGTAATAGCGATTTACCAATTACCATATCTACATATGCAATTATTAATACACGGTATCACTGTATCAGATAGGCCAACTGCTATAAATTCACAATCTCATACTCAGAAATTGCATCCTGATATCAGAAGTTAACAAAGAAGGCGGAGGGTGAAAAAGAAAGTGATATTGTTGGGTATTGCCCGAATTTTCTAAGCCCATTATTTTGATGGAGTATTAGGTTCATGTTCTAGAAGCTTCCGGATACATCTAGCATAATTGATATTGCTCCACACTTCTCTAGATTTTACTATTAGCTAACTTATCATGCAAGGCCCTAAAATGATCTAGAGAATTCTTGATATTGGAAGTAGCTAGAATATGGTTCATGAATTTTCCAGAACATCGTAGATACATGAATGGTGGAGGAATTTCTGGAATATTCCGGCCATTTCCTCCTAGCTTCATCCACACCTATAAATATATCTTAGAAGAAAAAAAGTTGTAAGCCATAACGAATAAATCTTAAAACTAGTACTCGTAGGAAATAGTAGGGTAACATTAGTACTGATAATTATGTGATAAACAACAGCTAATTAAGAAGAAGTAATCAATGTAATTAGTCTAGTATATGACCTGCACGGCTGCACTACCAGACAAAATATAGTTTATACGAAGGGTCTGTTCTCTTTAGCTTAATTTCAGTTCCGTTCAGCTCCAACCATATCAGTTCAGTTTAGTTCCTAATTTCCTTATCTTATGAATAATTCAATTCAGTTCAGCTCCAATCAGTTTAGTTCCGTAAATCAGAACAGGCTCGAAGTACAAAGAATAATTTCAGGATGCAGCAAACATTAACCATAAATAAATAAATAAAGACAAAATTCATTAAACAACTTGTTAAAAACAATGGCATTCAAATTACATTTGAGAATAAAGGAATCCGACCCAGCTAACAACGATGTTATTATACGTAATAGACAATAGTAAAATATCTATGTCCTGTAAATTTACTGATGATGGTTACGGAAATAGTAGACAAAAACAAGTAAACAAAAAGACCGAATAATGAAACGCCCCAATCTGCTTTATCAGGTCCGATTTCGGACCATGAAATCATACCGAAAATAATCTTGTCCACGATAAGGAAGATGCACAGCCAAAAAAAAATCTCCAGTTGATCGTAGATCAGAGCCATATATAGCAAATGGGTTATGATTTTACGAGATAGAATACAAAAAGATGAATAGGTCGGTGTCGTTTTTGATTTTGAAGAGAGAAACTTGGGAGGAAGAGGAGGGTTGAGCATGAGCAAGGTTTATATTTATATGGTGTGTTCGTTGTGCGTGTAAGGCGGTTGTAAACGTTGTAGTACTCTGTATAATATTAGGAGAGAGAAAATCCTACTCATAGTATAAAAAGAGGGTCTAATTATTTGGGATATGTTTTTACAGTTTTTTTTTTTTTTTTATTTACTTTGTAATATATATATATATATATATATATATATATATATATATATATATATATATATATATATATTTAAAGATATTTTTTTAACAAAAAAATCTTTTTAATGTAGGAATATGATAAGTTTTTTTTTTTTTTTTTTTTTTTTTTGAAGAAGAAGAAGAAGAAGAATGAAAGTAATAAAGGGGATATTTGTTGTTAGTAATTTGGTGTTTACTGTATACGGGCTCTAAAATCAACAAGCCCGCATCTCATACCTGATATCAAAAATCAATAAGAGGTGACTCAAGTGGTAAGCAGTTTGATGTCATTTAAGGGAAGTCTCAAGTTCGAGTCTCGCCTAATGCAGAAAACTCTTGTTAGGAGACTCACTCACCATAAGCCAAGTGTGCAACCCGGATCAGAACCGAATGTATGTAGAGCTAAACTGCAATGATTCAGGTGGGACAAACACAAAACAACAACAAAAAAAAAAATTAAAAAAAAAAAAGTATATAAAAAATTACGGAGTACTAATTAATGATTACATGAGTTATTGTAATTTTAATTTAATTCTCACCAAAAAAAAATTAATTTAATTAAACTGTGATTTTGATTGTGTGTTTTTTTTTTTTTGGATTTATGGTTTGTAAACTTTGTTGAATTTGTATTTTGCATATATACTTTGTGATTAAATCACTACAATGAGCTAATATAGGGTGAAATATAGCAAGTTTAATAAAAATACAAGTATATACTCCAAGACGCCACAGACAGAAGGGTCGTGGTGGATATCGGAGTTGATCCTAGAGTTGGAAAACTAAAATTTGAAAAAAGTCGTGTTTATTCCTATCATAAGATATTATAAACATCTTCTCGACGTACAGCATTAGCTAAAACTAAAAAGACCACAAATTTTCATATATACAGGCTGCATGGACTATTATTTACAAGAAGGAAACAAAAAAGAGGGTTCTAAACCTTTTCCCCCTTATTCAGTATCCTGAAAAGTCAAAATAATCTAAACAAAGTAAGATGTAATCATCATCATCATCTAGCTATCTAAATGCTCGTCTAGTTGCAGTCCTACTGATTTTCTTCTCCGTGTCCTACTGATTTTCTTGCTCCATGGCACGGATGATAGGATTATCTTCCAAGTATTCGTCGTCATCATCATCCAGCTCGTCCAACTCGTCTAATAGAGACTGGTTCATTTTCTTGCGAGATTGTCTCCTGTGCTTCTTTGGCTCCAACCTTGGCTCAGCTAGCGTGACACCCATATCTCCCACCTTGTTCCTGTTATACAATGGCCAAGATGAGTACGAAGCTAATCAAGATTTCAGATTCTCTTGAGCATAATTAATATGATAAATATTTGCAGATCCTATTTTCTACCTGACGTCACCTTCCCTTTTTGTGCCCAATGTCCTTAGTTGGAATTCCTCCCTTACTTTTATTTCATCCAGCAATTGAAAGTAGTACGGATATCTCTCCCAATCCCCAGTTACCACACATCCAGGTTCACCAACATGCAAACAATTGTTGAATGCACATCCATTAGGTTTGTTTTCTTCTAGCTTTTTCTGAATCTGAAGATACAGTTGAACTTTTTATAAGCCATTGTATGTGGGAGAAAATAACAAAAAGAATTGATGGTAGCTATGCTAATGAGCAGAAACAGAAGCTACCTCAGGAAAAGCTTGCGCGAGAGTATGTTTTGTTACTTTCATTAGACTAGGCTGGCTGAACCCTGGGGTATCAGCAAGATATCCACCTCCCGCCAATGGTAGCAAAGACACATTCCGAGTTGTGTGCTTCCCTCTTCCACTCCTAGCAGATACTTCTCCAACTCGTTGCTCCTCAAACCATTTGTTGCCTGAATTCTGATACTTCACAAGAGAGAACGGCTAAGCTATTACAAGCTTCTCAGTTAACATTGTATAAATTACAAGATTTGAGATGATCCAATAAACAAAAGGAAGATAAAACCCACAGGATCAAACAAGCTGCCCTCTTCCATGAGGTTGGGAGATTGACCATTGCTTCGCAAGGCATTAATCAGACTAGACTTCCCAACACCACTTGGACCTACAATAACTGTTGTCCTATCTCTCAAGTAGAATGCAAGGGAATCAAGTCCACGTTTTGACTCGACGCTGCAAAATATGGGTGCATATCCCCACTGACGAAGCCTGGTTTTCCACTCAATCAGAACCTGCAGTGCAGATAAAGCATATGATTGAAGAGCTAGTAAAACAACCATCACAAAAAGAGCATATGCTATTTAATGGCAACACATGAAGTAAATTAAGCTAAGTGCAAAACGAGTTAGCCAAACTATATCTGTTCAGGAAAAGCAGTTATCAATATGAGCGTAAGCTCCAAGCACTAGAAGATTGCACTTCTTTTTCAGATATAATATAACCTCTGATTTCAATCTAGGATCATTACGCTGTATGAGTATGACTACTCTGTAACTCTGTTAATGCTCTGAGTCCTCTGACAAGTATTAACCCAGCTACTCACTCTCACACAAATCAATTTATGAAAAACATACACATTGTTTCTAAGCATTACTGAACACAAAACTGATATGTCTGAAAAGTCGAACAAAAAATTCATTACTTTGGAATGCAGAAGTAGTAAACACACTATTTTCAAAAAGAAAGTGACTTTCTGTCAAATTTTTTAGGCCATTTTGTTAAACAGAACCTGCAAAGGAAAGGGGGTTCTAAATAGAAAGGCAATGAAAATTGCTGCTACTAAGAAAGGAATTGCAAGAATAATGAGGGAAGAATCATAAGCCCCTACTGATTGCACGAACATAGCAAGACAATTCCGAAATCTCACTAAAATGCTACTTGGTACAACACAGTCGCTAATACTCCTTCCAGACTTATTTTCTTAAAAGCAACCCAATTAAACAAGATAGTTTGATCACTACATCTACAATGGTTAATAGCAAATTTTCACAACACCAATTATAACATAAGCTACTTGCATTAGAATATTGTAATCCCCATTGTCTGTCACTTGTGACCTAAGAACTGAGAATACTATTAGCACCAAAAACCTGCATTCTATTGAACTTACTCCTACAACTACAAGTCCTTTACAGTTCACTTCAATACTTTACTCCTGGACGAGTTCACAAAAAGCTACGCACATTGTCTCTGAGCACCATAAGACCCAAAACAAAACAGTAAGCAGCACTCTGAAAGAGTCTCAAACTCTCAAGTCTCAATGCAGATAGTTCATTCAAATTCTGCAAATAACATAACATACCCTCTTCAAAATAATGGTAAAACATAAACATCCATATACTTCCTTGTGTATATATTTGAATTCAATATTGCTAAAATCCGAACCTGCTTTTCAGTAAACTTGCCCCAACTCTACAAATTACACAAATATGTCACTGAACATCATCAAACTCACTCGAAACACAAATTGCAACACCCAAAACATTCTGCAAATAATATAACATACACTCATCAAAAAAATGGGAAAACACAAACATCCATATACTTGCTTGTGTTATAATTTGAATTCAATATTGCTAAAAACCGAGCCTTCATTTCATTAAACTTGTCCCCAAGTCTACAAATTACGCACATTGAGCATCATCAAACTCGAAACACAAATTTAATCACACGATATATCAATGCACTATAACTCCGCCAATCGATCAATACAATACCCACCCAACAGACTTTTGTTGCTCCATAATTTTGATCAAACAATTTATCAATAATAACATTGCAATATCAAGTCCTCCAAAACATGCTTAAACACACAAACATATACACATTTCAGCAGCAAATTCAACAACAAAACCAATCAAATCAATGCAAGAAAACCCGAACCTCGTCTCGAACAAGCTCACATTTGTTCAAAGCCAAAGTAAGAGGGAATCCAGTAGACTCAGCTTCAACCAAAAACCTAGTCAAAGAATACGGCTCAACCTTAGGCTGATCCAACGAAAACACCACCAGAAAATGATCAGCATTCGCAATCGGAGGGTCAGGAATCTCCGATTCACGCGGAAATACATTCTCAATCATACCTCGCCGATCCACCCAATCAATGGACCCCACTAAAACCCTATCCCCAACCAAAACCCTCCGTTTAATCTTCTTCAACACGGCTCTCACCACACACAACAGCTCAATTCCAGCACCTCTTCCAGAACCTTCTAGAACCTTCACATCCTCCTTCTCGGAGGTTCTAGAAGGTTCTTCTGGAGGAGTCGATTGTACAATGACGCGCATGAAGTTGGCTTGGGCTGAAGCAACCATACCTATGGCTTGATTAGGAGAGAGAATATGGGAATTAGGGAGTGAGGAAAGAGAAGAGGACTGTGTATTCTTGGTGTGTGTAGTTTCACGCGCCGCCTTCAGCGCGTTTGATTGAGCTTGCTTGCTCTTGTCGTGGGTGTTTCTGCAGACGATTGTGGTGGTGAGGAGAGAGAATCGGCGCCGGAGAAAGAGGAAGGCGGTGGTGGAGGCAGTGAGATGCGGTGGCGCGTGGTGGCGGAGGAGAGAGAATGAAGTTGCCGCCATTTTTTTGCAGTTTTGTTTCCGGTGATTGTTTGTTTAGTAGGTGGTGGAAGTTTTCAGTCTAATCCATTTTTTTGTTTTTGGTTCTGTTGTTTTTCCAGGGGTTACTGGAGAGTGGAATTTCTCAGAATATTCTAGATGTTTCTGGATTCTTGAAGGTTGGTTAAAACTTAAAAAGGATAATTGGATATAGGTTTGAAATTTGGATTTTTGGTGGTTTGGGTATTTAAATCTTTGCTCTTGTTTGGGGTTTGGGGATATCCAAGAACATAAAGCCCAAAGTTGTTTCTACTAGGACTTTGATAATTTTATCAACTAAAGTGTCGATGATCAAATTGGTCATATTCGAAGTTGTTAAATTAAAGGTGATTATTAAGCAGAGTAACTAGATTGGGAAGTCTGCACATATGCACAGTTTAAATATGAGTTAAGTGGTTATTATAAGATGACTTAAAGGTTGGGTTGATTTACGTGAGGCGGTTCAATCTTGGTTGGTGGAAAGTGAGTCTGATCCATGAATCTTAAGTGGACCGATCCAAAATAGATTTATGATTAGGTTGAAATCAAACAAACAATAAACCAACTTGATGTGCCTAATTGGTTCGAAGTTGACTCTATCATTCTTATCCAATGCTATGGCTACATGCCTACATCATCTAGATCTTATATCACGAAAAAGTACTTTTATTTTAGTGCAATAATTCAATACAAGTTTTGTTTTAGACAACTCAGTAATGTTTTATGTTGAAATTATAGTTTGCACTACATAGTAAAGGAATTTTCAGGTAGCTATTGTTGATTTAGTAATTAGTAATTATTGTTGACCCTTAACTTTAAAACTAACTATGCCTCATCTTGTTGTTGAAAAGTGTGAAATTTTCTGTCTTTTGAAGAAGTAATTTCATATTGGTTTGTTTGGGAATTTTGTGGTAAGTTCGAATTTTTATGAAGGAATCAAGAGGATAAAAAGTTTTTTTAATTTGGCTTAACATATTAGGAACCTAAAATTGAAACCGGGACCTATTAGAATTGTAAGTCTTGAAATAATTCTTGTTGTATAGGTTTCGGCTCAGGTTCAATTTTTGAAATGAACCCAACATGCTCATTTCATTTTTCGAAATCCTATTCAACAAGTTCCAATTCTAATTCCATTTTGATAGGGTACTTTGCTACAGTGGTTTGCTCACCCTTATTAATTACTCAATGGTTTCCTTTTAATTTGTAACTTTAGAAACTAGTTATTTTCCAATGAATAACATCTTACCTTTTATGAACATGTATGACATGAAAATTGAAGACATGAAAATTGAAAACATGAAATAAACATATGATCTACAAAACAAAAATAAAAAAAAAAAAATTAATGCATCTGGCTAGGAAGCTCCCCACAAAGTGAATTGAACTCCTTTTTTCCTTCATTGCTTGTATAAACTCTTCTTCCATAATTTGAGGATTTCAAGGCACAACCAATAGAAGTATGAAAATTCACAACAATTCATTTATTAGGTATGGTAAATTTGTTTATATTTGGTCAAATTTCATCTCATATCATGTTTAGAGACGGGTTTAAAACAAGTTACAAGTGATTAGGTTCAAATTACTATTAAATTTATCTCAAATAAAGAATTTTTATACAAGTTAATTCAAAGAAAAAAAGCTATGCAATAGATAAGAAGATGTTAAAAGCACCAAGAATCTTCAATGATTATCCTAATGTGAACTCATCAAGGCATACACAGATACACTATAAAATCACAACTTGAGGTGAATTCTAATTAAACGACAAAAGCTAGTATAAACCTTCATATTATAAGTAGCACCCTTTCGCTTCTCTTTGATGGCTCAAGCACTTTGAACTTTAAAGAATGACAACATAATTACCATCTTTTTGCAAGTTATGTCTGGAGTTGAAAGTTCTTTTAATTTGGTCTTAGGTCCAACTTTAATTGTTGACAATATTAACGAGAGAAAGTATGTAAACAAATATTTTTTAATAAGAGTATAAATGTCTGTATACTATTTTTAAAAGCTTAAAAAAGAGTCAAGTAACATTATTGAGACAAATAAGTAAATAAACATTTTAGAGAATATAATTGTCTAAACACTATTTATAACAGTTATTTTAATTTATTTATTTATATATTTTTATTTTTTTAAGGTAGGGATTAGACATATGGTTTTATGCCAAGTGTATTCAAAGCATTGACATTATGATTAATAAATAGTTTTGACTTTTTATTTCATTATTTCCATACTATATTCAAATATTTTTGGGATAATGTTGCGTTTTTAAGTTAGGGCCTGTTCACTTCAGCTTAATTTCAGTTCAATCCAGTTCAACTCCTAATTTTCTTCTCTCATAAAATATTCATTTCAGCTCTATTCAGTTCAATTCAGCTCCAATCAGTTCAGTTCACTTCAATTCAGTTCAGTTCAATTCAGCTCCAATCAGTTCAGTTCACTTCAATTCAGTTCAATTCAATTCAGCTCAGATCAAAAAGTCAGAACAGGCCCTTTGTGAGTGATATGAATTATATATAAAAAAAAACCTTTCATTACTAATTTTTTACACTGTACGGATTCAATAATATTATTCTCAAGATGTTGACATGATGGATCAATAAGGTAACCAATTTTCTTAGTTAGTGAGAAATAGATCAATTTTCTTTTCTTGACATGATAAAATGATCACAATTCTAGCTAGAGAGGGATTACCTTATTGAAATGGCCAATAAGGGTTACCAAAAGCCAACATTTTATCTTCGGGTTACCAATAAGAGGGATACTACGTAGACTTGAATCTTTTGCATTGCAACAACTATTATTTTCACATATATAAACACTGATTTTTTTTTGTAAAAAAATTAAAAATCGATTATCTATACTAATTTAATGTTGAGTTTGTATCAACTATTGTAAACGTGCCAAGGTCAAGGTGATTGAAAGAAAATAAAAATCGAACAACTTATCTTGGTATCAATTAATAGAAACAATAATTATAAAGAGAGAAAATTCTCATTTGATCTCAATCAACTTTACAAAGTAAAAACTACAGGGCATATATAAACTTCGAGTAGACTAGTACTATCTATTAAATTATATCCACAATGGAACATATTTAAGAGTTAAGAGCTTACAAGATTGAATCGAGTTCATATCTTACCAATTCAATTGAGGTTGTTTTAATTAGGTTCATGTTTTTTTCCTGTAAATAATTAAGGAACATAATATTCATATGCAAAAGCAAATGTAGTAAACTTCTGTTTGGACCCTATATGCTTGTTTAGTAAACTAATCCTTTATTTTTTTTTTTACTACTTTTGTCTCTTTACATAATATTATACTACTCTTAATCTTTTGTGAATGGTAATTGAAGCATTCAAAGGGGCAAACTTTTGAACAAGTGTTATTTTAAGCGTTAAAAACGTGATTAAACCAAAATCTTGACTTTTGGTGTATAGACAATGACATTAGATATACTCCATTTATTTATATTTTACAAAAACATTGTACCATGAAACATAAAGCAATAAATGAGAAAAATACTTCATATTTGATGTACGAAGATCATCTAAATATCTTTAATATCAGTCAATATTAAAAAGATTTGCCGCCTTAATTTTTCTATTGGCTTTTATTTGGATTGTAATAAATAGCAAATTTGATAGATATGAAACTCTAAAATGTTACTCTGTATTATAATTGTATTAAAAATAAATTACTGATAAAGAATTGAACATTATCTAAAATCGCCATCCACTTGCAAATTGCAACTAAAATGATTGACTTTGTATTTAAAGAAAAAATAAATAAGATACAGTAAAATAAAGAAGTTGTCTAAAGAGTAGTATTATTTGGAGTTGAATAAATGGACAAATGGCACAATTTCGTAAATTAGTATGTTAATGGAATAGATAATTGTAGTACGAGTAGTGTTTAATACTCCGCATATTGCTTTCAATTACGCTATATGTTGTATACTTGTATATAATATAGTATACCTAGCTAACAATTTGTAGTATGTGTTTAATAGGTATATGCCTTGAATTGAATTTTTTGTCTTGACAAAAATAATAATGAAAACCAAGGTATAAGTAATTAAATAGAAAGCTTATGGATAAGTAATGCAAATGGAGAATAAGTAGCCCCAAATTCAAGTAGATGCACAATAAATTTACAAGTACGTAGTTGCCACATTGCTCCTGACGAGGATTATCCTTTGAAAACCTTATCTAGTGTCAACCATTGTTGGATGACTTATTAGATCACACGCATATATGCTGAGGATTAAGCTCAAACTAGTTATTAGCCTGACGATGTAACTTTGGAGTAGGCTCACCAGATCCATTGTTTTAAAAACATGTACTCCGTATGATCTAAGAAATTGGAAAAAATGAATAAATTCTTTTATATAAATTGTTAATTATTATATGTGAACTGCTATACTTATTAAGAATGTGTTTTCTCTTCATGGAGAGGTATATAGAAGTTTTATCGATGGATCATCCAATCTACTATAAGAAATGAGTATCTTTTAATTACAACATATGTTTCATATACAATTGTCCTTCGTAATATACTAAATTCTTTATATATAGAAAATTATGATCGAAAGTGTTTATTTATTTTCATTAGTTATTATTGTTCACCTTTAATGATATACTATGGAATAACAATTATAATACGGTTGTACCATGTACTTCATAAACCTTGATGACAATGCTAGTAATCCCTTTGTTAATCTAATCTATACAATGTCTACTTCACAATAATATTATACTAAGTATATTTGTATCACTTTCAATACATAAATTGAAGCACCGGTGATTGAGTGATTCTTTTGAAGAACATCTTCGTCATCTAAATTGGATTGTTAAAAGAGCTGCTTCTTATATTCTCCAATAAAATTCTCTAACAATCAATTCACTAAAATAAACCTCTCAATTCAACAACCAACCTCTTATCCCTTTTGCCTTAGATTGTTAATTAATGGATTTTAAAAACTACTGTACAATATTTTTCTAGTAAGTGTTAAAGAATTGTCATGTGATGTGATGACATTTGGTTAATTTGTTTTGATATGTATTTACAAAAAAAAAAAAAAAAAAAAAAAAAAAAAGGAAGAAGCTTTCATAAACTAATTTTTTTACTATATAATAATTAAATTAATTAATGGTAAAAAAGATGCATTTTGTGTCGATATCATATTTACACTTTAGTATCACCCTTATTAATTGATACAATGAAATAATTCTAATTAATTTAATATCCCACATGACTATATTTTATATATCACACTATAAAGCACAAAAGCTAATAAAAATATGTTTGAAAATAGTGTCAGAAGTTAGCTAGAACATACGAGTATCAACTAAAAAATTTAAGTTTATTAATTACTTTCTATGTATATACAAAAATAGTGTCATTATCAGATAAATGAACAAATGATAGGCCATTTCTTCCACTTTCGCACATCAACAATTAAGTATATCATTTGAACCACCTTCCAAGTTCCACCTACCATACAGACATGAAAGTTGCTTTAAACGAAGTAGCTAATAAGATTTTTACAAATTCGAATAATTTGTACTACGTATTGGCTAGAGCAACATCACCTGAAAATTCCATTAAAATTCGACAGGTATTTAATTATTTGTACAATTCCATTTAAATTCTACAAATATTTATTACTTTCATTATTTGTGTTAGATGTGGATTTGTTGAACGAGAATACTTGTCAGCAATATGATTGATCAAGTGGCTAAAATGGGTGGTTAATATTGAAATTGTCATTGAGAAAGGAGAATGATTCTAATAGTGATCGATCAAGCCTATATATTATTTTAAAATGTATGAAAAGTCAATTTACTTTATTTTGATGATAGTTACGTAGTACATACATGATAATTTATATTTACATTTTTAATAATATCTCTATTTAGACTGAATAATAGATTGAGATAAGTTATAATTTTCACTTAATTAAACTTAATAGATTTATATGAATGAACTTAGCTGTAAATTATAAACATTTTATTATTACTCCCTTATCTAAACTTGTACTATTTAATCATCTAAACTTTTTTCTCCTTAAAACTTTAACTAAGTAGAAATACGATGAGTAAAAATCAGTCTTTGTGTGAAAAATCATTGAAGATGCACCGCATGATGAAGGTTCATGTATTGGTGATAAGTGCATAAAAACAAACAAGAAAGCACAAGTTTACATGGTTCACTAAAGAAGGTGAGAAAAATTAAAGTTTTTTTAATCTTGAAGGACAAAAAATATTGCTTACAAAATAGTGAAAATGTGAAATACTGGTAGATTAGAATAAAACCAAAGTATGTGTTTATAGAAGAAAAATATGGTAGCCCAACACGACAAATAATGTTAGTTTTGAATGCCCTTGAAGCCTCAAATCAATGTGTATTGTCCCCTGAACCTTAACTTGCTAAGTTGCTAATATAACTAGCAGCAAGACTCCCATGTGCGTCATTTGTAAGGAACAATGCAAATTCAAGGCATATTCTAACAAATGTCATATCCATCTTAATCAACTAACCTTATTACGTAGTTTGTATCTTTGATCTTAATGCATTAAAAAGGGTATATTGCATAGTCACTAAAATAGTTTTCATACTTGTTCTACGGAGTATATCCTTAACAAGTCATCATTATCCTATAATCAATACAATAATTAGTTACATTTTTTTTTAGAGATAGATCTTATTGTATAATCATCTATCATAAATGTTCGTTTGATCATTTACTGTATTACGGAGTATGTATTAATGGAAATTTGAGCTGTATTAAGATGAGAGGAGAAAATTTTCTTTGTGCATTTGTGTGGACTAAAGCATTTTACAAACTATATAGCTCCTCAAATAGACAAATACTACATCATTAGACGACCCAGATTCTCGGACAATAATATGATTAATCATACACCGATACACGTGGAATGACGTGAGGTAGTGGGCCCAATGTGATACTTCATCGTGTGGCCTTCATTTCCTAGTTTTTTCTTCATGAAAAATATAATTCTTAATTTTTTTTTGACATTTTCTTGTAGCTAATTACTTATTCCCTCCGTCCCTAAAAGTTCGACCATATTGGCTTAATTTTAGTCTTAGAATAATCAATCCATTTGCATTTAAATACCCATCAATTTACAATAATATTTGTGCAAAATTAGGTACCTCATATAAAATTTTGTTTTTTCATGTATTTTTAATATTTTCTCTCTCTACTTTTTTACAAACCCATGTAAATTTATCTTTTCAATATATTTTTATTTCTTTTTACTTAACTTTCTTAATACCCGCAAAATCAACTTAAAAGGGTCGTTTTTTGGAGACGGAGAGAGTATTATTATTCTCTTTAATTTGTTACACCACATGAGTTGTATGTGGTTGGGATTTTCATGGAGGATTATAAAACTTTAGAAATTTGGTTGGTGTATTTGATCACTACCTAATCTAATAACGAAACATTCCACTCCTTACATCATTTTTGATGTGTGAAGTGTGATGGGTATATTTACAAGAATCCAAGTCCGATCCAATTAACACCTTGAAATTTGGTTTGAGGTAATTTGAACAAAGACCGTTTCTTGATGTTATAAATTATGCTTTTATAACATCAAGCGATTGGTACTCTGATTTATATTTATACCACTTGATGTAATAAATAAATTTGACATTCATGAGGTAGACCATCTGAGTTTTGTCATTAGAAAAAGACAAAAGCTAACGAACATCTTGGTAGCATTGGATAAGCTATCTAAAAGTAGAAAGATTAAATTAAAATGAACATTAATTATACCGATTGACGCGTGATTTTATCATGCTTATTCAAATTAATACCACTTTAAATATTATTTTAAATACTTATCCAACACCCTGTGGACGTTCGTTAATCGTTAGCAAGATCCTTAGAAAAATTCTTCCTTTATATTGCAGTTAGATAGATTGGATTTTTTTTTTTTTTTTTTTTTTTTTTTTTTTTTTTTTTTGTGCAATATAAATGACAAAAATCTAGTCAATTAGCTAGGAATAGTTTAGACATCTTATCCTCTATTCCTATCTTCTTGTAATGAATTTCATCCTGGCAACGCAGCTATTATAAGTCATGTACTACCTCCATTGACAATTATTTGCAACATATATCAAAAAAGGTGTTAACTATTACTCCCTTCGTTTTTAAATATTTGCTTCATTTCTCCATGCGCGGAGTTTTAGGATAAATTGAAAAAAGTAATAAAATATGGAGGTAGTGGGGTATGTGGAAGAATAAAAAATTGTAAAAAGCAAAGGTAGTGGAGATAATTAGAGGTGAGAGAAAATGAAATTAATTAAAATATGATTCATGGTGAGTCCATTAGGTAGAGAAATTAATTAAATATTGTAAAAACTTTCCAAATAAGGAAATGGAGCAAGTATTTAAAAACGGCAGAAAATGAAAAGTGGAGCACATATTTAAAAACGGAGGGAGTATTTGCAACAAACTTATTTCTTTCCTATTTTAGTAACTTTTTTCCGTTAAAATGACCAAAATACCCTTATTTAAAAATTATTAGCACATAATATTACACATAATTACAAAATATTATAACCTTAATCTAAATTATTTTTTTTTCTCTCTCCTCCTTCATCTCTCAGTTTATCTTTCTCTTTCCTCCTTCATCTCTCATTTCATCATCTTAATATCTCATCTCTCTTCAAATTTCAATTCATCCTAATTGTGGGTTTCAGATCTGGTTATTCTTGGGTGGTTTGCTTGATTCATGGTTAGATATAGTGGCTTGTAGGTGGATTTGCAAGTTTGTGGGGGGTGGTTCGTGGGTGAATTTCGGTGGTTGTTGGGTTGATTTCGTGGTTGTTGGGTCGATTTCGGTGGTTTTTGGGTGATTTTCGTAGTTCGTGGTTCATGGATTTCGGTGGTTCTTAGGTGGATTTTGTGGTTCGTAGGTGGTTTTCGCTGGTTGTTGGGTGGATTTCGATGGTTCTTGGGTGGTTTTCGTGGTTCTTGGATTTCGGTGGTTCTTGATAGATATTATAGGATTATTATAATATTTGTCACAGAGTAGGATATATTTGTATATATTTGTGATATAGTTTGTATTCTTATCGTACTAGGTTTCCTAACAAGATTAGGACTAGTATTGTAACACTATATATATTATTCAATGGTACACACTCCAACCCAAGGAGTTTTCCCGAAATCTAACATGGTATCACAGCCTAGATTTTTTAGGGTTCCACAAAATTAATTTTTTCCTAAAAAATTCGATCCTTTCTTTCTTCCGCATACTCTAATCTCTCGTGGTTAATTCATCACTAAATTTGCTACCTTTTTCTTTTTGTCTTGTTTGCTGCCACATCAAGCCTTCAAATTATTTTAATTTGACTTACAGTAGCATAGTTTTTCGGTTTCCTTAGCAATGGCCAAGGATGATCAACCACCCACACCTCCTCCTCCTCCTCCCTCAAACGACTACCACCCTGCAAACTCCATCAGCAACATTCGGAACGAAGTTCCAGAAATTCTTGACCGTGACAAAGGGAATTATGGTAGTTGGGTTGAACTCTTCGAAATACATTGTCATTCCTGCAATGTTATCGATCATATAGATCCCAAATCACCTCGTCCTACGGACCTCACCTCGGCGCAGTGGAACCGCCTTGACTCAATTGTGAAAAAGTGGATTTATAATACAATTTCTGCAGACCTACGGAGCACGGTGTTATACAAGAACGCCACGGCACAGGAAACTTGGGATAGACTCGCAAATATATTCCAAGACAATGGTGAAATTCGTGCTATTTATCTTGAAAATCAATTTAACAATCTCTTTGTTGAAAATTTTCCGGATGTATCCTCCTACTGTCAGAAATTGAAGGAATTAAAAGACCAACTAGCTAATGTCGGTCAGCCTGTTTCCGAAAGAACCTTAGTTCTTCGTCTCTGTGCCGGTTTAATCGACTCCGACTATGATGGGGTGGCTCAATCCATCACTCAAATTCGACCTCTTCCCGGGTTTGATGAAGCACGATCAAGAATTTTGCTAGAGGAGTCCCGCAAATCTGCCAAGGACAATTCGGGCCAAGCGTTTGTCGCTCAGGCAAACAACACCACCACCACCACCGCGGCTGCCGCTCAGCAACAACAGCAGCCGTCGCAGCAACAGGGCAGGGGTGGTGGTGGCGGTGGGCGCAGCAACAAGGGCCGGGGCGGAAAGTCCAAACCAAAGGGCAGGGGCCGTGGTCAGCAGCAGACCCAACAGCAAGCCCAGGCCCAATCCGCCACTCCAAACCAATCTGGCCCAACGCAGCAGCAACTCTGGGCCAGCTTCCAGCAGTGGGCTCAGCAAGCCACATGGGCTAGGCCTCCTGCGCCATTCCCTGTTCAGCAGCATCAGCAATCGATATTGGGCCAGCCCAAGTCACAGCAGGCCTATGCAGCCCAATTCGGTCAGCCCATGACCCCTACGGACTTGGCAGCTTCGTTCTCAACGATGACTCTTCCAAATCCCGACAATCAGTGGTACGTGGATTCGGGTGCCACATCTCACATGACGAATAATGCTGGTAACCTCTTACCCTTGTTTAATTTAAGCACTAAAAATCATATTTTAGTTGGTAATGGTCATCGTATTCCAGTAACAGGTTATGGTCATAGCACCCTTCCCCATACTAAATCACCTCTAGTCCTTCGTGATGTCCTCCTAGCACCTAAACTCATAAAGAACCTTATTTCAGTTCGTAAATTTACCTCTGATAATTCTGTGTCTATTGAGTTTGATCCTTTTGGTTTTTCTGTGAAGGATCTTCTTACGGGGAACATAATAACGAGATGTGATAGTTCGGGAGACTTATATCCAGTCAAAACAACCAAGTCCACTCCGTCAACCTATCTTGCTACCTCTCTCAGTGTTGTTTCTCCATCTACTTGGCATAGTCGTCTAGGACACCCTGGAGCTCATATTTTTAGCTATCTTAAGTCTAAAAATCATATTTATTGTAATAAGGAGCAAGACTCCATTTTTTGCAATTCATGTCAAATAGGAAAACATACTCGTCTCCCCTTTGACAATTCTAATAATACTACTATTTGTGCTTTTGATATTATACATGCCGATCTATGGACTTCTCCTATTCGTAGTGCTCAAGGTCACAAATATTATCTAGTTTTATTAGATGATCATACTCATTTTGTGTGGACAATTCCCTTACGATACAAGTCTCAAGCTTTTCAATCATTTATCAATTTCCGAAAATATGTTGAAACCCAATTTGAACGTCAAATTAAATGTTTTCAATGTGATCATGGTAGGGAATTTGACAATGACCCCTTTAAGCAAAAATGTATTGACCATGGAATGCTTTTCCGCTTTTCTTGTCCACACACTTCCTCACAAAATGGCAAAGCCGAGCGCATGATTCGTACACTTAATAATATTAAGCGTACAATTCTTTTTCATGCGTCTCTTCCCCCTTCGTATTGGTTTTATGCTCTTGAAACGGCTACTTATATTCTAAATATTTTGCCAACTAAAGCCCTTAAAAACAATACTCCTGCTTTTGCTTTGTTTGGAAAAACTCCTTCGTATGGTCATATCCGTGTCTTTGGGTGTCTCTGTTTTCCTAATTTGTCTGCAACAGCTCCACATAAATTAGCTCCTCGATCAACACCATGTGTTTTCTTGGGTTATCCTATCGATCATAGAGGGTATAGGTGTCTTGATCTCACCACAAATAAAATAATCATATCGCGTCATGTCACTTTTGATGAAGCGACTTTCCCATTCCGAAACCTAGCTAAGTTTCGTTCCCATGATTATGATTTTTTAGGTGATGATGATCCCCCACCTCATTTGTTGCATCCCACAGCCCGCACTCCTCAAAATGCAACGCACCCTCCTTCACCACAAAACAGCCCACACCACATTTCCCCTCCTGGCAGCCCACAAAGCCCACACATGAGCAGCCCACAAACCTCACATCTCAGCAGCCCACACCCTGCATCACCCCACACTCCAAATCCGCATCTCTCACCTTCACTCCAGCCCACTCCGCAACATGGCTGCGGAGGCCCAGTTCCAGCCGCGGGTGGGCTGCGGTCTTCACTGCCCACGCCAACTCCGGACAGCAGCCCAGCCACGCGTAGTCCACCATATACACCGCCACCTTTGCGTGGCGTTCCTCCCATACAACCAACTCGGCCACCACCTCCCTCGCCCCGTGTCACCCGTAGTCAACGGGGTATTTTTAAACCCAACCCGAAATATTGTAACCTCACAGTTCAACCTTCGGGTCCCACTCTTCATAAATCACCCCTTCCAAAGTCCTATAAACAAGCTTTAAATGACCATAATTGGAATGCGGCGATGAATGATGAATATGGTGCTTTAATTAAGACAGGGACATGGGAATTGGTGCCTAGGCCTGCGGGGGTGAACATTGTTAATTGCATGTGGCTATTTAAACATAAATACAAGTCTAATGGTGACCTTGAAAGGCACAAAGCTCGTCTTGTATGTGATGGCAGGTCGCAGGAAATTGGTGTGGATTGTGATGAGACTTTCAGTCCGGTAGTTAAACCGACCACTATTCGTACTGTTCTCAGTTTAGCTATGGCTAAAAAGTGGTCGATACATCAATTAGATGTCAAAAATGCTTTTTTACATGGTGACTTGCAGGAAACTGTTTACATGCGCCAACCTCCGGGTTTTATTGATCAGAAAGCACCCACTCATGTTTGTCGACTCCGCAGGGCTCTCTATGGTTTGAAACAAGCTCCCAGAGCTTGGTACCAACGCTTTGCAAATTTTCTCATCAAATTGGGTTTTGTCATCTCTCAGAGTGACAACTCTCTGTTTGTTTTTCGACAGGGTGATGATATGGCATATTTGCTTCTATATGTTGATGATATTATATTAACTACCTCTTCTGACAAGTTGCGTGCAGGGATCATATCTCAGTTACAAACTGAGTTCCCTATGACTGATTTGGGTCCGTTGAGTTATTTTTTAGGGATAGCGGTAACCCGTACTCCCTCTTATTTGCTACTTTCACAGGGAAAGTATGCACAGGAGATTTTAGAGCGTGCAGGTATGGGCTCATGTAAACCTGCAGCTACTCCAGTTGACACTAAGTCAAAACTTAGTGCAGATGCAGGACCACCGTTTCGGGATCCGACTTTGTATCGTAGTTTAGCAGGTGCTCTTCAGTACCTCACTTTCACTAGGCCAGATATTGCCTATGCGGTACAACAGGTGTGTCTTTTTATGCATGATCCTCGGGAACCTCACTTTGAGGCATTGAAACGCATTCTGCGTTATGTTCAGGGTACCATTGATCACGGCTTACATTTATATCCGACTGTTTCTCATCGACTTATTACTTACACTGACGCTGACTGGGGAGGTTGTCCCGATACCCGACGTTCCACATCGGGCTATTGTTGTTTCCTTGGGGACAACCTCGTGTCTTGGTCATCTAAGCGTCAGCATACTTTGTCTAAGTCGAGTGCAGAAGCGGAATATCGAGGCGTCGCGAATGTTGTCTCAGAGGCATGTTGGCTTCGTAATCTTTTACTTGAGTTACATTGTCCTCTACGGCAGGCTACTATTGTTTATTGTGATAATGTCAGTGCTATCTACCTTTCTGGCAACCCGGTACAACACCAACGCACCAAACATGTGGAGATGGATATTCATTTTGTTCGAGAAAAGGTTGCTTTGGGACAAGTTCGGGTTTTGCATGTTCCTACTAGATATCAGTTTGCAGACATTTTCACCAAAGGCCTACCACGAGACTTATTTTTGGAATTTAGGTCCAGTCTTAGCGTTCGCCCTCCTCCCGCTACGACTGCGGGGGTGTGATAGATATTATAGGATTATTATAATATTTGTCACAGAGTAGGATATATTTGTATATATTTGTGATATAGTTTGTATTCTTATCGTACTAGGTTTCCTAACAAGATTAGGACTAGTATTGTAACACTATATATATTATTCAATGGTACACACTCCAACCCAAGGAGTTTTCCCGAAATCTAACAGTTCTTATGTAGATTTCGTGGTTTGTGGGTGGATTTCGGTGGTTGTTGGGTGGTTTTCGTGGTTGTTGGGTGGATTTCGGTGGTTACTGGGTGGATTCCGGTGACTTCTAGGTGGCGTGGGTGGTGGTTCGTGGGTTCTGGGTAGCGTGTGGTGGTGGTTTTGGGAAATTCTGTTTAAATTGTAATTGTTTTTTTTTAATAGTTAATTAAATGTCCATAACTTTCAATAATCATATTTTTGAAGTTTTTCCTAGGAGTCCGAGCCGACCCCCTTTGTTGCAAATAACTATTAACGGAGGTAGTAGAAGCCTAGCTAAAAGAGTAAAAGTCGAGTTCTCAAAAAAAAAAAAAAAAAAAAAAAAAGGAAGTAAAAGTCGATTATGACTTATGAGACTATGTCTAATTGGCAAGCTTTATTATTGTTACAATTTTTTTTTTTGACAAATTGTTACAATGTTTGTATATAGTACTATATTGTCTATATAGTAGGATTTATAAAGTTAAAAAAAAAAAAAAACCTATAGGTATGATTACATTATTTGTATCCATACGTAAATTAATATTTCTAAGAAAATCTCATGAATTGGACATTATTTAAAACCTTTTAAGAATATTTTTTATGTAGATAATTACTCCGTATAATCCTTTTTACTTTTTATTTTATTTTTATTTTTTTTTAATAAAAAGGTACAACCATTAAGATTAAAAAGGTACAACCATTAAGACAATTAAGAATAATGGCTTATTCCTTCAAAAAAAAAAAAAAAAAAAAAAAAGAATAATGGCTTAAATTTCTCAAGTTTTTTTACGTTTTACTTTTCATATTTACGTAAAAACAATATTCCGCATATATTTTTACTTTACATTTTTGCGTAAAAAAAATATTATTAGAGACTTTAAAACTCATTTCTCTTAATTGTGCTAGATTCACATTTCTACAAAACTGAAAATCTAATTTCATTTGGGCATAAATGAGATTGTGCAAATGTTCAGTAAAGGCCAAAGTGCAAAATTCAATACCCCTTAAGTGCAAATCCCTTTCAAAAGAGGGGCTGTTGCCTGTTGTTGTCTTGTTATGCTTTGGTAACAAAGAGAAGATAAGATGATGTTCTAGACTTCTAGTCACTCAATATTGGCACCTACCAGTAATTTTAAGTTAACTTTAACTATTTTGGACTAACTATGTTATTTTAGTTTAATTTTAGTTCAGTTTCAATTAGTTTAGTTCAATTCAGCTCATAATTCTCTCATAAAATATTCATTTCATTTTATCTCAGTTCAGTTCAGCTCCAATCAGTCCAGTTCAGTAAATGTGAACGTACCTATAATAAGTCCATCTCAATTAAGTACTATGGGATGATTTTTATTTGTATTTAATTATTTGTTTTTAATTTTTTTTTTAACTCAATTCAGTTGGATTAGAAATTTGGTTAGATTCAATATAATGTTATCATAGAATCTAGATTTATTAATCTTTGCATATAACTACAATAAATCTATTACGAGTAGAAACATATAAATTCAAATTTATAAATAACCTTTTCTTTTATAACTAACAAGTTATTACTCTTCTCATTTTTTGTTGCTAGCTAATTTGCTACAGTATATAATTGATATTATTATATACACCCGAGTGCCGTATGTACATTCAAGGGTTTTTTTTTTATGACGATGATAAGAATAAAGAAAGTATAGTAACAAAGGAGTGTCAATTATATAAGCATAGAGGATCAAGTGGAAGTTTAATGATTTCATTACCCCAAAGTCCCCATTCGCCCTAGCTTCACAATTGAATCATTCTGGTGTTCTTTTCTTGCGAAGCTACAAATTATGAGTTATGACTTATGATTAATAAATTTTCGAATACTTGGTAAAAAAAAAAACAAAAAAAAAAACCCTATCATTTAGTCTAATCAAATGTAAAAATAGAATATTAAAATAAAATTTGTGCGAATTAAATACAGAATAATTTAAAATAAGAATCTTGCTAACGAATGTCCTCGGAGTATTTGATAAGCATTTAAAATATTTCCTAAACCGGTTGTAATTTAGGATTGCATATCAAAACTCCTCGTCAATACATTATTTCTACTTTTAGTTATCTTATTCAACGCTCACAGAACGTTCGTTAGTTTACCTCCGTAAATTATTATGTGTAGGGGTGTAAATAAACTAACAAATGTGAATAAATCTATAATTCATCAACATAAATAAACCAATAATTTGTGAAAATAAATAAACGAGGTTCATGAACAGTTCGTGAACATACATTGTACTAAATGAGCTGAGTTTGAACAGATTTTTGAGTTCGCTTGAAAGCTTGGGATCGTGCTCGGACTTACTTAAATTAAATGAACAAAACATGAACAAGGTAGTACTCGACTCAGTTCATTTACACCCTTAATTATGTGCAACAAAGGGGTATTATTTGTGAGACATAAAATATTTTTTTGTTGCATATAATAATTAACGGAGGTAGTATATGTAATACAGTACTTCGGTTAAGTATTGGCGCATAGCTGCTATTTACATGCCAAGTAAATAGCAGCTATGCGACAAAAGAATGGTGAATTTTTCTTTTTTCCAGTGGTACAATATTTGTACCACTGTTACCTAAAATAGCTATAAATAGTACTACTAAAATAACTTATACTCTGGTAGTACATTAAAAATTCTACTGTAAGTATAATGATACATTAAAAATACCACTATAACAATAAAAAAATCTCAAAAACTAAGTGAATTTATCAATTAACTCTCCTATATACATCCTAAACATATAGGAGCTATGCGTCTAGTTGCACCCCAGTACTTCCTTATTTGACAAGTTCAAAGTTTCTAACAAAATAATGCAACCTTAAAGTTATAGATCGAAAGATATGCCCAATCATCAATTCATCTCATCTGGAAAAAAAAAAAAAAAATCATAAATTCATCCCTCTCCAACCCAAAACCATGTTTTATCTACTGTTATATGACTCGAGAATCTTACTCCATAGTCCTTGTTAATCCTGACGTGTCGGTCGACCATGTCAAAATTTTATCCATGTCTACCCCACGCTCCTTTATCTAATTTTTTTATTTTTTTTATTTTCCTACAAAAATTAGAATATTCTCCACTCCTATTTTTGAGGCTCTATAAATTCACACTCCAAATTTCTTCATTACATTCTCATTTCCTCCATATTTCCTACCCTCTACTCTAAGATAGCATTTACTGAAATTATTTAAAATTTTTCTCTTATCATTGTTTCCAACTCCCTTTTTATCAGGTATATATTTATCTCTCTCTTTTAATTAATTATTATTAATTTTTTTTTTTCAATTTTTTTTTTCCTAATTTTCCTGTATATATTCAGATGGGGTTTAAGGGTGCCTAAAATTTGATATCCTAATAATTGTGCGTGAATAACCAATGCCATTGATTTTCAAGATTACATCTTTTTAATTTCTGATTATATTCATGTTAATTTATCGAACTGTCAGTCCGATACAAGAATTTGAATTCCTAGTCGATGTTCTTGAGTTTATAATTTCTCCAATATGTAAATTATAAACCCATTATTAATACAATAATACACCATTATCTGGTTGAGTAGGTTGACCTGTTGAGTAATGTATTAAAATCCTTTGGCTTTTATGATTGGATAATGCCTCATTTGGGCAATTGTTTTGATCAATTTGAGGTCTTAATATGTTTTTTTTTTTGGAAATTAGATTGTTTAGATATTTTAAATTATTATTTTTATATGTCAAGAGGAAATGTTTCATTTTCTGTACAATTTCTTATGAGTTTAATTTATTCATATTAGCCGATCCAAATATTTTGGAGTTAAGGCTTTCTTGTTGTTGCTGTTTTCAACTTCTCATGGCAGGACATTATATATGTTAAACAAAGAAAAAAAAACAAGAAAAAAAGGAAAGGGGATCTCAATTTTGTTGAGTTTTATTTAGTACAAAAGGAGAAACTTTAATTGACTAGTTCTTAGAATTTTGATCTTTATGGTTTTTCAATGTCTGTTAGTGGGGTAGGTGGTTACTAGGTGGGTAGATTATTAGAATTTCATTTGTGATCTATGCTTGTAATTTACTTTACTGCCCCATGTGCTTGTTTTTTACTTTCTTGCATCAAATCTACCTACCACATCACCCCTAACATTGCATCCATGTTCTTATCATGCATATTGTATGGAGTAATGTGTATAAACGAGATCTGGTCATTGAATACAACCCCTAAAACTTTACCAACTATGCTATTCGCACTCGTACATGTTCTGATTTGGATATTGAGACTTTTGATGTGACCGGTAACCCTATATAGTTTATTTGGACGAACCATGACTCATTGGCTCTCATAAAGAGGCTTTAGCTCGAACTATATGGGCTACGTATAATATAAGTTTGGAATCACCTAACACGGAGTTAACGGTGGAAGGGGAGAAATGTAGTGCTCCTATGTGAGTCTAATTACAGCTTTCTCGTGAAGGGTTTTTAGGACATTTCAAACCTCGTTAGTTAAGACAAATAGGCTTTTTTCATGATTTGTCCATGTTTAACTCATTGCTGGTGAAATACTTAATTGGTTATCCTGTCAATTTTGACCTTGTATGGTTTTTTACAGTTGATCTTCCCTCATAATGGAAGTTGCTGCTGGATAATTCTGGCTACGTTTTATGGCATTGACTGGTATTATTTGCTCTGATTAATTGCTTATGACTCATTTTACCCCTGCCTTATGTCTTTCATGATTTTGGTTGGTTTCTAGACTATGTATGAAGAATTGAGAATACGGGAATTACTATTTTGTCAAATATTAAAAATGATCACTTTTGTGTGTTAATAGTAAATTTGAATGTATTGTAGCATGCAGTTATTTCATAACTGTTACTGAGTAGGTTGCAATTGTAACATATGATAGGTGATTGGGCAATGTGTGGAGGGAGAAACAACTCAGTGATAATTGGCAGCACCTCTAATCTCTACGGAACAGCAACAAAAGATCTTAACAGTGAAGGTTTTGGCATGGCCAATGGGCTTGGTTGGACAAAGCATATACCGTCTTCTGTACAGAAACCCTTATTGATTTCTTCATCTCCTTCTTTCATTCATTGGTCGCGTAAAATTCCTATATGTGATGGGTATCATGAGTTTCTCTAGCTGTTGTTGATAATTTTAGTTTATAACTGGAACTTAGATTTTGAGTGATAACTGGTTACTTTGTAAAAATCAGATAATAAGGTTAAATAGCTGGAACATGCCTGGTTTTATTAGTGAAAAGAAAAGATTAACAGAGTCAAACATGTGCTTTGCAAATCACTCAAAAGACGTTCGTGGGACTAGGTCTCGAGTTGTGGATGATCGCTATGTCCCCATTTTGCCGGGGCTTCCTGATGATGTGGCGAAGTTATGCCTTGCACTTGTCCCTCGAAATTCCTTTCCCTCAATGGGTGCTGTGTCTAACCAATGGAGGTCTTATATTCGAAGTAAGGAGTTCATTACCATCCGAAAGCAAGTGGGATTGCTGGAGGAGTGGCTCTATTTGTTGACCATCGACGAAGAGGGAAAAGAGAGCCAGTGGGAGGTATTGGATAGTGTCGGTAACAAACACCGAGTTCTTCCACCCATGCCCGGTGAATTTAAGATGGGATTTGGTGTCGTGGTTCATCATGGCAAGCTGCTAGTAATGGCTGGCTGTACAGTCTCTGAAGGGGTGGCATCTCCCACTGCTGAAGTTTACCAATATGATTCCAGTCTCAACAGGTACGTTTGTATCTTCTATGTTTGCCTTTGTGCTTATGCTCTCCTGCTGATTAACCTTTGTTATTGAAATATTCTCCCTACTAATGCAGATAGATTAGATTTCAGGTTATATTCTTATGGATTTTGCCAGTGGCACAAAAAATCTACGAGCTTTTGTATTTGCTTCTTGTTTCTTTATTTTCTTAGAATTATGTTGATTCTATACTTGATTACGAAGTATATTAAAAAGTTTCCTAAACAAGGAACACTGCCATGTGGCACTATTAATTTGGGATTTGATCTTGTGACCTCCACTAAATCATGTGAAAGCTTATTGACCTAGGGCATCATCCGGGCCTTAAAAACTAGTTACATATTTAAAGCATAGGTTCATCTTAATGTTTACAGATTGTGTTAAGCGTCATGTGCAAATAAATAGTGAAGGGAAAGAACTTTTAAGGGTGACTGGGCGAGGTAGCATATATAGAACTCATAATAAAAAATCTATAGATTTATGCAATCAACTTTAAAATATAAATTAGCAGGTGTAAACAAGAAAATTGAGGAAAATAATTATATCTTTATTCTTAATCTCTAATGAATAAAACTTAATAGAACTACACACAGATGCAATTCAAAATATTGAATAATGTAACAAATTGAAATTTAATGGTGCATAGAAATTTCAAGAAATTGTTCGAGCAATAAACCTGTTAGATACAAATCAATCAATCAATCAATCAATCAAAGCTATCAATCAAACCTGTTAGATACAAATATAAAAAATAATCTAATTAGTGAAAATGATGGATGAGATCAACAACCGTAGACCGTAGTAGTAAGCTAGCTGATCGAGTGGTGTGTTGTGTCTTGATGACATGGATGTCATCAACCCTTTTGAGCATGACATCTCTAGCATGTGAACTTTACAAATAATTTGTGCAGTGATTGATAGCATTAAGCACTGTCCTTATATTGTTCTCCATGCTTAGCCTCTTCGACTCTTTTTCTTGCTTATTACCGCTACTTAAGTCATTGCTTGTTTCCAATGCTTGTTCAATCCCAAGACAGAATCAGCGATCACACTACTGCATTCATTAAGGGAATTGATTTCATGGTTTTGAGTTTAGGTTGTTTAGCCTAGTGGGCAAGTTTGCTAGACGCAGTTTGAACCTCAGTTATGAATTCATTAAGAGGAGGACAAACCCTCACTATTTGAATAGAATTAGGATTCTAGGTTGGCTAGAAGATAGAATTGTATTACAAGCGGTATGGATCTATATTTCTAATCAAACTAAAATGTACATAAATATATCTAAAATTATTACGTATGTAAACAATTAAAAGTCGAATCACCTATCTAATACATAAAACATTATAACACAATATTATACAAAGTATAAACCCGTGGCATCACCCGGGCCAAATATGAGTTAACTCTGTGAAATTTTATGATCTTGATGCTGATTTTTGTAAAGAAGAAAAACGTTTGTTGCTTATCTCAAACTATTATGTGTGTTGTCTGCAATATATCTCATCTTATGCACTTTGAGTCTATCTTTAGTTGATCTAGTTCTGTAATGTTTATGATTTCAGCTGGAGCAAGCTGTCAAGTATGAATGTTGCACGTTATGATTTTGCATGTGCTGAAGTTGGTGGGATGATCTATGCTGTGGGAGGCTATGGCATGGACGGTGAGTCTCTGTGCAGTGTTGAGGTATACAATCCTGATACTGACGAGTGGACTCTGATAGAGTCCCTTCGCCGCCCAAGGTGGGGCTGTTTTGCCTGTGGGTTTGAGGGCAAGCTGTATGTTATGGGCGGGAGGTCAAGTTTCACTATCGGACACTCAAAGTTTGTTGATGTGTACGACCCAGATAACCACACTTGGTGTGAGATGAAGAATGGTTGTGTTATGGTTACTGCCCATGCCGTGCTAGGTGAAAAGCTGTTTTGCATGGAATGGAAGAACCAAAGGAAATTAACTATATTCAACCCTAGGGACAATTCATGGAAGATGGTACCCGTGCCAGTAACTGGAAGCTTGAGTATTGGGTTTCGGTTTGGTATACTTGATGGTAAGCTTTTGTTATTCTCGCTTAAGGATGAGCCTGGGTATCGGACTCTGCTGTATGATCCCGAGGCTGCCCCAGGCTTGGAGTGGAAGACCACTGATATCAAACCCTCGGGTGCATGCTTGTGTAGCGTGACTATGAGGGCATGAATGTAGATGGCAGTTTGTCATTTGCTGCCTGACATGTATTTCCTTTTTCATGTTGTACCTGTGTAATTCGTCTCATTGCACTTGTACAATTGTTCAAGTTGCTTTCGAGTTTGTATGTTCCTGATGTTTGACAATGTACTTCGTATAACTTAACCCTTTCGATCTTTGCCATGGATCTTAGATTTGGTGTGTTTTTGACTGTAAAATAGGCACTCACATAATTCAATAGATTTGGTGGATTTGACTTTGAGCATTTGATCAGCCTTATCTTATGTGTGTTATGTGTCCATAAAAATTCATCAACCAACTTGAAATTTCAGTTTCACCCAAGGAATGAAGGTATGTGTTATGTAAATGAACTAGGGAGTCGGTGACTATTTTTTGTAGAGTACATTACTTGGTAAATTGGTAATAGCATGCTTTTGATACTCCGTATTCGATCCGAATTAAGTGGACTCAACAATACTAATTTCATATTCTCTCTCCTTCCATTCTCTCCATTACTTTTTGGAGAAATAGAGTAAGTATTTAAAAACGAAGGGAGTACAATTTACAAAGTTTATAATCAAAACTCAAAAAAACCCTCCAAAATCCAAAACCAAAGGAAACGAAAGAAAAACCCTTTTCCCTCAAAAACCTCAATCAATTTACACTCTTTTTTCCCTTCACTCTCTCTCTCTCTCTTTCTCTCTCCTCCGCAATAATGTTCGGAGCATCTTCCTCCGCCTTCGGCACACCGTCGTCAACTCCGGCATTCGGCACGCCGTCGTCAACACCGGCCTTTGGAACGCCGTCATCAACGCCGGTCTTCGGAGCGCCGTCGTCAACTCCGGCTTTCGGAACTCCATCATCGACGCCAGCTTTCGGAACTCCGTCGACGCCAGCATTCGGTGCGACTCCTTCGACGCCGGGTTTCGGAACTCCGTCTTCGCCTTTTCTCGGATCTTCTCTCTTCAATACTCCCTCTCCTTTTGGTCAGAATACTCAACAGCAGCAACAAACGACGCTGTTTTCGCAGCAGAATACCGGATTTGGGTTCAATTCGACGCCGTTTCAGACTCCTCAACAGCAACAACAACAACCGCAGCAAACGACGCCGTTTACTCTTTCTGGTGCTCAGCAGCTCACCACTCAAATGGCTCCTGTTGCTCCTTTACCTTTCTCCCTCGCCGAGCGCGACATTCAGGTTCGAATTACTTTGTAGGAATTTGCCGCATTTCGTTTTGAAACCCTAATTCGTCGATTTTCTTTAATTCGCTTACATTTTGATTTTGTGTTTGATTGACTATTTGTGTGTTTAATTCTCGATTGTTTTTGATGATTTAGACTATTGTCGACGCATACAAGGATGAGCCTGGAAATTCTAAATACGCGTTTAAGGTTAGTTTCCCGCCAAAAATCACTCTTAAAATTAGAGTTATTGAATTCTTCAATTTTGATTCATATTATTAACCTTCAAGTTTGTGATTCCTTTACTATTATCTAGGATTACAGAGAAACGAAATATTGTCATATTTTTAGGCATCAGACTGATGTTTTGTAAACTATCAGTGTGATCTGAAAATTAAATTAGTCATATGTATATACATGTACAACTTATTGGTGTTTATGTTCCGACGAAGATCATTTCGGTTGTATTGATGGATGTCCGGAATAGTTGCGAGAAATCTGTGCGTGTGAAGGTGGAACTATAAAAATAAATAAATTATACATTAACTATGTTACCGATATACTTATAAATTAATCTATTGTTTAGTGTCCTGCTTAGTCTCCTTAGAGGGAGAAAATGTATTTATTTTTGCATGTGCTTACTCCTTTTGGTTTTGATGTAGCAATAAATGTTTTTGTTGATGTTTCAGCATTTGTTATTCAGTGTGACAGATCCACAATTCAGAGTTAAGCCATCTGGTGTATCAGATGTAAGTTTTTTTTAATATGCTATGTGGTTATATTATGATGAGCTATATCTTTTTTCTTTCAGTGTATGTTTTCTATTGAAGCACAAAATGTAGCTGCAAGTTTATAAAATTGTATTAATTTGGCCATGGCAGATAATGTGGGCTGAGGCTATGGGGAAACTTGAGGGCATGGATAGTATGAATCGGGAGCGCTTATGGCCTCAGCTTGTAAAAGGCTTCAAAGATCTATCAAATCGTTTAAAGGTAGTCATTCTATGCGTTTTATTTTTTTAATTTTTATACTTCATGAAGACTAGTCTTGTCTTGTCGATTATAAATACGTTCTTGCGAAAAATCCATTGGTCAGATTGTCTGATAATGAATTTATGTGTAATTTATCAAGCAAAGTTCCATGGTGATACAACTCCATTCTTAGTTTTCGAAGGCGTGAAGCACAAGGCCAAAGTGTGCGCCTTTCACAGTGCACTTTAAGTGCCAAAAAACCTCCAAAATCAATTCTAGATATAAGTAGTATTCAAAACAACATAACTCTTATACTCCCTCTGTTTTGTAATATAATGTCGATTTCATTTTGCACCGTCTTCATCGTATAAGACAAATCTAACAATATCTCATATGATTGTTTATTTGTGTATTCAATGAGAATTTTTGGTGAAATTTTTTTATAGTTTGACCATGAAACTATATTATAGGGTAGAGGGAGTATTATCAAAGCCTAATTTGACAAAGGAAAGCAAAATTGGTTGTGACTTGTGAGCTATTATTAAAATGCAAAGTGCTAGGAAATAGCTTAAACTAAGACAAAATAAACTTAAAATAAAGCTGTAGAAAAAAAGCAAACATAATAGTTATAATGAATATAAATATATGATGGAGTCAACTTGATTATAATGGATATGAATATATAATGGAGTCAACTTCTATATTAACATGACTTCATATCCTCGGAGAGAGCATTTTACTTGAGTAAATTTTAGTTGGTTAGCAATGAATTAATGTTTTTTTCCTTTAATTTCTAGCCTTTCGTGCTCACCAATTATCTGTAACAATTGCTAGTGGCTAAAAGGGCCTCTTTTTAACTGTAAGGGTAAGGTTAAAAGAGCTTCCCCTATTAACTGTAAGGGTAAGGTTAAAAGAGCTTCCCCTAAAACCCCCCCGGGGGGACTTCCTAGCAACAGGAAACCTTCAAACTTGTATTCTCTCATTCTATGTATGCTGGATGGAGCTTTCAGAATGATGATTGTGGGATGATAGTTAATTTATTCTTATGCATAATCTTATACAATATAACGGAAATTTTCTAATCAGAGTCTAGTTCACCTGGAAGCAGTTGCAAATTTAAGCATTCACTTTTCACGGGCAGGTCAGCAATGTACTGATTCTATATGGCCGGATGAGATGCACAACCTCTCTGCGCATATTCTTTAGTTTTATGTATGCACAATCTGATTGTATATCTGGATTTCCTATATATCCTTACCTTGCTTAAAGAAGGAGTCGCAGAAAAGGCATTTGCATCTCTTATGAGCACCTTATTTAGTATATACGCTTTAATCCGAAGGAAATGGAAAAGTGAGTGTTAGGCATGTGGCCCTGACTAGGCTAATATTCGATCAGGTGGCATTAGTATCTTCTGCATGTGGTCATTTTGTTATGTTCAGTCGATAGTTAGAAACTGTTCTTAAATAGGCATCTGTATATCTGAACATTTCATTCTAAAGTTCACAAATTATTGCTGAAAGCCTGAGATCTTGAACAATTTTTTATCGAGGTATAAACTCATTCCCCCCCCCCCCCCTCTCATTATTAGGTCACGTTGATTAGTTGATAACAATTTCATACTGCATCTTGGCTATGGCAGGTGCTTACTGCTTAGCTATCTGTTCATTGAGTTGAATTTGCATACATTAAGATGTTATCTAGAATTTTCTTTCTGATGTTATCTAGAATTTGGACCTGATGAAAATAATCCTCAGAAGTCTCTAAATATGTATGACTTTCCTGAAATTAAAAAGTGAAGGAATTGCATTCGTTAGTCAACATATATTGTCCAAATCTAGCTGTTCCCGATTGATTGTGCTCTTGCACTATTTTGATTTACTCATGAGTAGAAGCCCATTTTTACTCCTCAACTAATTGGTATCTCTCCATTTTGGCTGTAGCTATGTTTGGCTGTAATCTTTTTTAGAAAGGAGACTAAATACATACATTTTGCATAGGTGGTTTGGGAAGGGAAAAGAACATGTGAAGCATAACTCTGGCCTATTTATGTGTTGTGGAAGACTGGAAGTTTGGACTTCCACTCCTATGAGGTTATAATGTAAATTGTGTTAAAACATTTACAAAAATCAGTGAAATTGGATGCATTTGCAGTGTTACAAATATCTGTTGTTTTATGAGTGCTCTGCCTATCCTGCAATCTTGATGCCTTTTTGGCAAGAGCATGGTGGTGGATGTGGGCTTGATATTGTTATGTGATCATTAGCTGTCATTAGATATACAAGTATGACCTTGTATGTCAAGGGGATATCCGTGCCTCCTGTATGTTTCAAAGGAGGTTTATGAACTATGATCCGTCGCCCATGTTGCAACCGGATATTTTATTAAGACATCTTCAATTGATTGTTCTTGCTGCAGCTTCAAGATGAAGTTATTGTTGCAGATGCAGAGAGATTGCGGATGACTCAAGGCAATGTGAAGACGGTACTGTTTATCTGTCCGCTTGTGTTCATTTTTGTATGATCATTAGTTGTGAAATAGTTGACATTTTTTTTTTTTTTTGTAATGTCATTCTACATTATGCAGCTTCAAAGGCATTTCCAAGCTGACACTTTACCTCGTATTGAGAGATTGAAGCAGAAAGAGCAAGGTCTTCAAAGACGTTTATTAAGGGTGGGACTTATGATTTTTATTGGTTATTTTGGGAGATGGTGGGGAGAATGAGGCTTCTGCTGCCATGTATGCTTATAGCTCAGAAAAGTTTCTGATTAATTTGGTTTATAGTCTATTCTTTTTGGCCAAATAAGATGTTATTATTGCCTGCTGTACAATTCATTCATAGAAACTTATGTCCAGGCACCACTTATCTGCTACTTTTGTTTTCTCATATGCAATAATAACCAGCAACTATCTGTAAAATGCAATAATCCTCAATGCTGATACCGTTGTTTGCTCATATGTTTTATTAGGTAATGAGAATTGTGGAGGCTCTCGAGGGAAAAGGTTGTCGAATGCCCCTAATGAAAGGGGAAGTTGAATTGGCTGAGAAGTTGGCTGCTATAGTTAGACAGGTATGTGGGCTTACTCCCCTTTCATCCCCTACATCCCCGAAGATTATTAAAGTTTTGAGGTGGCTTTTTCCTGATAACTTTCAACTGCAGCTCAAAGGATCTGGGGCAGAACTTTCAAGGCGAGTACAAAACCTGCTGACAGTATCTCGTGTTCAGGTGAATTCCAACGGTGGTAGTATCTCTGTATACTTTCCAGGTTCAACTAAAATTCATGAGCGAAGTCTCACCGACATGCAAGAGGTTAGCATGCAAGGATCTCTTATTTTTCTGGAGTTTATGTTATGCATGAGTGGTTTGAATGTTTGATCTATGGAACATCTGCTCCTTATAGGATGACCTATTTCTGATTACTGTATCAAATATACACAGAAGAGCAAAGTGACTGCTGTGTGATTTTGTTATGAACTGACATGACTTGACAGATTTAGTGATCTTGATTTAATGTGAAATGATGGTGATTATGATTGATAAACCGGTAACGTCTACAAGTGACCGATACACACAAGCATTCGAGAGGCTTGCACTCTCCCAAAATACAAATGAAAATTAAAAGAGAACTCTCATTCACATTCATCATAATGACCTATATCTAATTTTCTGCTGTAGCTAGTCCTAACAACTTATTATGCACTAACCTATAATGCCCCCCTTAGGTCGGTTTATTACATTACTGGATGCCCAAACTTCCACCTTGTCCTCAAGGTGAATGATAATTAGATGCATTTACTCGACGTTAGCACAGGAGATCACCAACTTGCCACTCTAATCGGCCAAAACAAAAGCCACACTTCAGATTGTGTTGTCGCTCTTCTTTGTTGAGTGTTATAGGTTGTCCCGGGGAAGTAGAAGATTTTGGGTGGTTTGGGAGAATAAATTGTAAGGAATTATGGTCTTAAGTTTTGTTTCCAGCTGGAGATCCTTAGAATGCTCTAAGGCTTTCGTGTTGTTGGTGATAGTTGATTTTTTTTACCCTGATAAGTTTAGGGGTTATTGGCAAGTAATGACAAGATTATATGCCACAAAAGAGAGCTTTTGGTTAAGATCTTCAATCTGAAGGCTGTCCCCTACTTATGTGTTTGATTACAAGAATGTCTTTGTTCTATTATGGAATATATTAAATATGAGTTTGGTGGATTTACATGTGAAATTCAAGGATACCAAATAGGCCTATTAAGGCAAGTTCAAGTTTGGAAATTTGCTTCTCAGGAACTTTAAGCTTTTAGATATTTCTAAAGATGGTCAAAGGAATGTCAAAAGCAAATATCTTCTATGGTGTAACTGGGTTAGATGATGACATCTTGGATGGTTGAGGTGAAGTTTTTGGTTTTAGTTTGATGATAATGGGATTAGAATTGTTATCTTCTAACCAAAGGCTACACCTCAAAGCAAATGCAGAGGGTTAAGATATCACAAACCAAAGGTTATGAAGGTGGTTTGGGGGAATGTTATATGGATAAAGATGCTTTGTGAGGGTTATATGGTTTGAGGTGTCTCGCCTTAAAGGTGAAGGCTGGAAGGGTGCCTGTAGGCCATTATTGGTAAGAGGTGGCTTGTTTGGTTAAGGTTGTTTGGTTGTCATATCGGAAAATACATTTCATGGTAATTACGAATGATTGGGGGGCTAGGTAAATAACTTCCCATGTTATGTGGGAATTTGGAATTCCCAAGGAAGTTACAATTTCTCCATTTTGGAAATTTTTTGTCAACCAAACTAGGTCTTTGGTGCTACATTATAGATATTTTTTTGCATAATTTCAATGTGTTGAGTGTGTTGCCACACTTTTTTGGCTATCAATTAATGTAGTTGACTATTCTAATTTGCTTTTATTTTATTCCCTCAATAACTTTTCTTATTAGTAAATGAAATAACCGTGACTGTTAGTACTAAATACCAAGAGACCAAGTTTTTTAATCTTAAGGTAATCTAGGAGGATACCAAAATGTGATGATACAGCTTTTCTAAAACCCGAAAGAGAGCTTTGGGGCCTTGGGAAAATTCTGGTGCTATATTGAAGCATTAACTTTTGAGCCTTTAAAACTCTGGTCCTTACTTGAACTATAGCTACGGAAAGAGTTTATTTAATCACTTCTTTGTATCTTCTTTTGGTTTTCTGTGGTACTTATTTTTATGATCTTTTGAGGATCTACTTCGTTAAACATTGCAAGGGAAAATATGTTCCGGAAATAAAGGGTGAATTTTTTTATCGTTGTTGTATGGAGAATGAGTTTATTACTTGGAAAGAAAGTAACCTGTGTTGCTTTAATGGTTCAAATCTGATGAGTCTTAAGAATCCTGAGGGTTTTATTTAAGAAAGCTTATTTGCTTCAAAGATCCAAATTTGATGTCTAACATACGATTTACAAGTGTTGGGAAAGCATGCCTGTACTCTGTAGTGCTGTGGTATTTTATTTTTATTTTTTTAATAAGAAAAGTACACCAAAAGTTAGAATAGTTTTCAAGAAAAAAAGAAAAGAAATTAGAATAGTCTTCTCTCGAGACTAGAACCTATCTTATGAAAAGAAAATAAGATACTCTGTAATTTACTATCAATAAATGAATCAAGAACTTGGTGGTTAGGCACATGATATCCAAGAGCAACAAATAACAGCAGCCTCATTAGGTTCTGTATGATTATGACAAGACTCCACTTCTGCAAAGTGTGCAGCTTCTGGATATTGTCTATAAGTAACTCGATTTTCCGGGGGCATTGTGCTTGGTGGTATTGTCTTTGGTTCATTGCTTTCGAGTCTTCAGATTTGTCATAGGCTCACCAGACGCTCTAATTTTCAGTTTTGTGAACATAGTACTACCTCTATTTCACATTTTTTGCAACTTTGAAGGAATGCATGTGACGAGGAGAGAAATAGAGAGAAATGACAACCTAAAAAGGAAAGAAAACATTAGTTGCTAATAATGTGTAGCATCCATTTTTGGCAAAAATATGTTTTTGGAAAATTTAGAGCTTAATTTTATGCACTAGTAATTTTAATTGCCTTTTTAATTTTACTTTTTTACATATCGAGTTTTGTTGACAGCTAGAAAACTTTCTTATGAATTATAGTCTTGTCCAAATATCACAATTCTCATATCATTGTCGTCTCACATGCAGTCTTCGTTGCAGTTTAGCTTCTAAACCATATGCATCAGCTTTCTTTTTTCTTCATTGGTACTATTGATTTGGCAGGTTTTACAGCAGCAAACTGATGCCATAGCAAGACTTGGTAATGTATTGAAGCGAGACATTCGGGATATGGAAATTATTATGTCTGAAGATACTGAAATGATTGAAGATGGTAGTTGATTAAGAACTTTCATGAGATGGATGGGTTTGCTTGCACCATATATTTTTTTACTGCAGATATTGTAACTTGTAATTTTTAATTTTGTAACTTTATATCAATAGTAAAATGGGTTATAATAGTAGCAGTGAGTAAAATGTGGTAATAGTACAGACTAGAGAGCTCTTTTTCTCAATACATGTATGATCAATTCCGAGGAATCCAGCTTGCTTTGAATGTCGAAAGTGCAATAACATTACGTTGATCAATCCTGAAGAATCCAGCTAAAGTAATTGTAAAACAAGATTCTGTACTTCATAAGTCTTACTATAGCTTGCTCATTTTAATTGTGTTAATGAATTGATATGCGCAATTGTCCAGTTGAATAGGATTTGCTCGTAGTAATTGGCACAATGCCTGTTTCTAAATCTAGAAAGTTTACACTACAGTTTTGAATTTCACAATGACACAATAATACTAGTGGCAAAGAATTCTCAATTAACACAAATGAAGCACTGTGTAAACTACAGCAAAATTTTTGTAGTTGATTATATTTCCTCTTCAGAATCTTTGGGTGATCATGAATTTGACATTCCCCAACTACTGCTGTAACTTTCTGACATTATTAGCACCACAAGTGATGACCAACCCGTAAATTGCCGGACACCTTTACCTTTTCCCGTCTTCTGATCATACTGCTCCCAAATATAGCCAGTCTTGTGATAGTTTTGAATGATATTTCTGCCACGTTGAAGATAAGTTATTAAGATTACATACTACTGCAAATGTAGCAAATGAGCATGTTGGCATTACATGGCTAAAAATTGCTAGTACCTCAGAAGATTGCGTCTCAAGTCAAAATAGATGGTTTTGGCTCTCAATTGATAAGGCCCGTCAGCTGTGAATCGATACAGCCATAAAACACAATAGTCACACTCAAAAACAATACCTTGTATAAACTTCATGCAAGTAAACATTCAAATTTTAAATCTCTGTATCTTAATCAAGTACCTTCAGAGTAGTGGTGGAGGGCAGAGAGGATCATGTAATTCATGTTTATCCAAACTGTTCCTCTCCAGTATGGTGGGTCATGCTCTGTATTGTATTTCATGTATATGGAGCTGGAGCAAATCAAATAAGTTGCATAGTCAGAAATTTTGTTGTTTCAAATAAATTTAGTAGTATCAGAGTGAGAAGTGCACGAATTTGACAGCAATGGATCAAAAAGCCCGGTCAACATATGTGAAAGGATTACCACCTTGATTTGGAAAGGGAGCGAATTCCATAATTGGTCCATAATAAGCTTCTATTTGAAATAAGATCGAGCTGTTTCCCTAAAATCCATGACTCCTGTAACATATTTGTTACTCTTTATCAGTAGGGGAAAAATAATTCACAGAAATACATTTATGAAGTAAATTATGAGAATAACTGTGATTATCTTAAACCATCCAATATTGGAGGTAATTGAGTGACGTAATCCTATCTAGATTCTTCTTACTTGGAGTACCTATGTCAGGTACTTCACAGTTGACAACTTGACAGATGGGTAAGAAAATTTTCATTTTAAACATGGTTAGATGTTATTACATGTAACATGTGCACTTTTCTCATAACTGATAAACACCAACCATAAAATAATATATCAAGAAAACCTGCAACTTACAGGAGGTATAAGTTTTCCCATTAACGGAAAGAGGCTGACATAGCCAAGATGAGGTACAAATTGAAGTTTTGGTTCCTCGAGGACTTCTCTGACCATCTCTTGTCTGGCATAATTTCCATTCATCTTCAATTGCGAACGTAAACGAACCTACCAATGGAATATACCACAGTTACAAGCTACCAAACAAGTAGCTGAAAAAATTTTTAAATTAGAAGAAGCATACCTTTTCAGTGTGGTTGCCAAAATCAAAATATGCTCCGAAAGCCTCATCAAGATGCATCTGTATAGAACAGGTCTAGAAACTTCACAAAGTATATATAGAATAACAAAAATCTCCAAAAGCAAGCTGAAGCAACAAAATGTAATGCAACAAAATGTAATGCTAAATGCTCATGGCCTTCACACAAGAAATAAGAATGGATGACAATCACTACATGCTAATCTAAAATAGAAAACTTCAGAATGTATTAAAATTTACAGACCTTGTTGAGAATTTCAAATTTTGATAGCTGATTGACAGTGAAGCCATACTCCTGCAGTGATCCATTCATGAGGCTTACTAATCTAACAGACAAATTCCAAAGCCTGAAAGTATTTCACACCATTGTACCTTTCCCGATTCATTAGAAATTTCAGTAACTTTGACAATGGTCTGTAAGCAATCTGCTGCAAGAAGCATCCAGCATCTGAGATCCAAGTGGCGTTCATCTTCGTTGGGATGAGAAGCACGGGGATAGTCATCTAACCCGGATGACAATGTCTGAAAATTCCACAAAGTAATACTATTACAACATCAAATATACAGACTCAAAGACAGCAAAAAAACTTGCAAGTAGGTTTCTCATCCAACCTAACCAACAATGCCTACTGCATTTGTGTAAGAAGGATAAAATATAAAAACCATATGCAACAACAAAGCCTTAGTCCCAAACTGATTTGAGGTCAACTAACATAAAATATAAAAACCATATGCATGACCAAAAAAAGCAGCATGTCCCTACAATGGAAAACATAATACAGTCTGGCTAACTGGGGGGGGGGGGATTGAGCCTATTTTCAATATTACTCGAGCAAGTATAATAGTTTTTCAATGAGAAAGGTATACGGTATACCATAAACTTTATAGAAGTCACACATGCGCAAACACACACATTGTCATGCCTAAGACAGGAAGAGGATAACCATGGTCATAGGAAAGCCATTAGAAACATTTGTGAGCTCCGTGCAAATGACATATAGGATAGAAAGGAAGAATTCACATGTAGAAATGGCAGTCACAAGTTAAGCTAAAATTAATAATGTCCTATCAGAACCTCAGCTAGTAAAACTGGCCCGTCAAAAGGTACGGTTAGCTAGGAACTGAATATACATGCGAAGCTCATGAAATAACAAGAATCTGATTCTAATCCAAGATATTCTTTAAGGCAAATCCAAATATCACTTTTTCTATTGTTTTTTAATCGCAATGTTTGAAATTTCACACTATTCAAACACAACCCTTTGATCGTCTTCTGTGATTTATACATTAGGAGAAATATAGTCAAGTGGGATTTTATTAGATTTATCTAGTTATATACTTCCTCTGGTTTTTAATACTTGCAACACTTCCCTCAAATGGAGGTGTCACAGCACTTGCAACACACTACAATTGGATTTTTTTATTTTTGAGAGAGTTGTACTATTCCTCTTATTTAAAGCTCATGCCCACTTAATTTTTTTTTAGTAACAATCTCTCAGCCTCATTTTAAGTGTGGTAAATCATTTGTGACCCACTTTTTCTTAAATACCGTAAAAAAGTGTGTTGCATGTATTAAAAAACAGCGGAGGAAGTATAACTTTGAATAAAAGAGAGGCGGATTTAGTAAAAGTGTAAGCAGGGACTACATGTCATACTTTTGGATTCAATTCATGATCAGTAATATTGTCTCTACCATGCCAAAAGTAGCTATTTGGGTCTTTTCCTGCAAATGAAGACAGCAATAGTGAGCAAATATATTACAGCATGCAGGACTGTAGAAATGCGTAAGTTAGATTGGATGAGAAGGTTTATAAAAAAAAACATAATACATATTACACTACAAACAAAGAGCATCCACAAGAAGGGGGAGGGGGGGGGGGGGGGGGAGAAAGGGAAGAAAGAAAAAGAATATGTATGTCAGAAAAAAGACTGTAGCACAAACTTCATACTTATTCATCAAAGCTAAAATTTATTATAACACCTTCAAACATGTCCACCAGGGTAGAAGCTTATTTTTTTTATACTGCAACTAGTTTATGAGACTGAGCAATGCCCCAAATTATCTCAGTAATGCCATGATTCAAATCCTTATTTATACATAATTTTGAAAAGATAATTGTATATGGCAATAGCTTAGTGGTTAACATTTTAGTTTTTTGACTTGAGGTTGTGGATTCAACTCTCGTAAAATAGTACCACGTGGCATGTAAGTTTGTTTAGGAACACATTTTATTAAATAGTATAAATTTGGGAAATTCTCGAGTGATTTTCTATGGGGAGTTATTTTCAAATGTTCCTAATTTCAACATAAGATCAAGGCATATGTAAAAACATTTTCCTCTATAATATCATTCTTCAGCCCCCAAGATCAACACTATCAGACCCAATACACACGCAAAGGATTGAGTACATCCAAAAAAAAACTATCAGCTACCAATTATGTAAGAGAGCTAAAATCTTAAGTATAACCCCAGTCGACCAGTTGTCCAGGAAAAATGAGTTGAAGAATATGACAGATAACATACAGGCATGAAGTAAATTCAATTGAATTTCCCCTTGATACAAGAAGAAAAATATCTTCAATTGCTCCTAAAGTCCTAAGACAGTGAAATGCAAACCCATTACTAATGTTTTGTTAATTGGAATGGCTACATTTAGCAAATTTCAGTAAAGACTACTGGTAAGAACAATTTGATCATTGACATTCCAATCACTTGGTTAACTTTGACTTTCATAACCCACTAATTGTCATACACAACATACATACAGATGACCTATCTACACAAAAAAAAAAAAATGCAACAAATCACATACTCGCATGAATAAGCATAGCCATCTAGTTTTCTTTTTAAAAAAGAAGCGTCTAGATACAAGTTCTCAGCCAGTAGGGAGAACCACTATTACAAAAATTGAAAAGACATAACGCCCATCTCCTCCTTGGAAGTTGTGGGGGTGGGGTGAGGGAAGAAAGTAGGCGTACCTGATTGTGATGTATTAAACCACTTGAACCATGCATCAAGCCGAATATATGCATGCTCTAAAAAGGAAGAGATCTCACTGCTTTCAGCTGCACTGAATTTACCCATCTTAATGCCAAAGACCAGATCTGATAGAAGCATCATATAGATTCAGAAAGCAGGAGGTATGAATAGGACACTTAAGTCAGATACTTTGACTAATTACCACAAGTGCAGCTTAACAGCATCCTGTTTTGTTTCTTACAAAACCATGGCTACAATCCATGTCATACTTTTAATTTCTTTGAGCTTTCGATATCATATATAGTCTTTCATAGAATATCAAAGATATTCATCAGCAAATGATTACCACATGAAAAAAACCTCAGTCAACTCTAGCAAAACACAGTTAGAGAACTCCATAAACTTACTGTGTATGTCCTGATTCATCCTAAACTTAGATTTCTACAGAATAATCTTTTGCATATGAAAAAGGAACACAAGCAAGAGGAAAAATTTGGCAGGCTGTAATGGATCAGGCCACCCATTCCAAGCCTCATATTCAAATATCCAACTCAATAAGCCAGAAGAAAGGCAAGATGGAAAGTACACTTCATTTTACCTGAGATTCTGTTATGGGTTCCCTTGAGCAAGAAAAAGAGGGAGCCAAAGGATCTAGATTTTATAAAGCTAGTTACAGAGAGCGAATGGTGTAATGAGTAAGGGAACAAAGGAGGGTTTGAGGAGAAATCAAAAAGCATTCACAAAAGGGACTCTTTTTTGTACTCCAGTCACTTGAAGATCTGCGTATCAGGATGGTGACTTTCTAGCAGCAATATTACAATTTACTATTGCTTACATAAATTCCTTTTTCTTCTTTTATTCTATTACACAAGCTGAAAGAAAATTTGGTGATGGAGCGTTAGCCAATGAGATTTAAGGATCACATGAAATCCCAAGATCTACTAGATTTATTACTGGCAATGTTATAATCCTCATAACAAATGCAAGCATTTTGCTTGCCAAGATTTATCCATAATTACATTTGTACAAACTTATACCGAAGTTTTTTAGTGATGTACTTGTGAACTGTGGAATTAGACTATTATTCACTATAAAATCTGTAGCCTACAATTTAGTTTATTAGTCTTATTGTCACAGTAGCATAACATCTTCATAGCACAAAACACCTTACAATGTTCATAGGCACCATAATAGCAGTAATATCTAACAGCTTAGAAATCAACAACAATGTCAAACCCTCAATCTCATTCAGATAGGGACAGCTACATGAACCAATCATTTCAACTCAGCAAACAGAGTTGTGAAATTAACTGGCCACGACAAGCAAAAGCCATTTTAGTTGTTAAAAATATAAGCTGATTCAACAGAGAAAAGTACCATGTAAAACCAGAAATAATGTAGGGGGATTGCCATTTGTTGGGTGCTGGAGAACAAATTCTTCAGGGACTTTGCTGCAGGAAAAGGCCAAGTTGAATAACAAATTTCAAAGAAAATGATAAAGACAGTAGCTAAACAAAATGTTTTAGTCACCTTAAAGCTTCAGCGCCCAAAATCATTTCACGAGGAATCCAACCATCAATATTCAATAGATCTAACCAGTGGCCAATGATGTCCAAGCAAATGCGGACATCCCAACGCCTATTATCATACACAGATCAATCAATAAATACAGTAGCACTGTCATATAATTCACAGTGACAATCGGATAAAACTTTGAATTCGGTAGAGACCCAAAAGGCAGCATGTGTCTTACCAAATCAGTAACTGATGAAAACCTTCATCCCACAAAAATCCCCGTGGGAAGACTCCACGACTAGGAACAGCTGTGTAGAGCTCTGCTGGCCAGTACCACAGATAACCATCACCCTTTATCTGCAAGAACAAAGATGGTATGCATGACTACATTGGAAAAGATTGGCATGACCCAAGAAAAGATGACTTACACTGATAGCATTTTTGCCAGTAAGCACTGTATGTAAGCATTCAGAAACCACAGAATTGAGACACAGGAGAATAGCTATAATGATAAGCACATTCAACGATAAGCAATACACAAAAGTTTACAGGAACTAGCTAAGACATATTGAGAACCTAGAAATGTCATATAATAAACTTTAATCAAATTAGTATGAAAGGGAAACCATTATTGACTACTAAAGTTGAAAGTGGTGAATCATTTACAAGCTTTCATAAGATTCAAGCTTATTAAATTTTTAGCAACAATAAGAAAGTCGAAGTTGCTGGGTATGGAGTAAGTTATTGAGGTGAAATCTTACATATATCCTTGTGAAATAGATATGTTATGATTGTTTAATGATGAAGGCCTTTAATTGGTTCTCTTTTGACTTCTCTAGCGAACTCATGGCTTCGACAGAATCTTCAATGTCAGGGATAAAATGACGAGGGATTTTACCTCCCCCCCCCCCCCCCCCACGTCTTTCAGAAACAATCTTTCAAATAGACTTCAACTGGTAAAGGAAAAGGTTATTTGCATTTTAATCTCTCCAATCTCATAAGGATTCATGTATAAATTCCAGAGAGCTACATGAAAAATTGTTTGTTGCTGACAACTAGTCTTTTACTAAACCTGATCTCTGATGTTAATATATGTTGTCATTATCACCAGTCACCGACATCATGAGCTTGCTCATAGCCAATATACAGGTTCTGGTTATTTCACACAAAAAGAATTATACTTCCAATATCAAAGTGAATAATGCTCCGATTTGTCAATTTGTGTAGTTAGTGATTAATTAATAGTTAATCTGATATACTGCATGCCTCACTTTCACATTGTATGAGGTCTACCTCTCTCATCTGTCAAGAGAAAATAGGATTAGGAGAGTTGACAAATAATCTGTTGTGTCTTAATAGTGCATAACTGCATATAACCTAGTACTGAACATGCAGTTACCCATTTATCTCAATAATACTGTTCACCTCATCAACTTTAACTCCCAACACTGTGAGTATGTAAATTTCAGTTAAACTTATTTGGCAGGGAAGCGGAAATATCAGTTTATTTTAATCCTTTTTTACTCAAATAAATGAAATGGTAAATATAAGCAATGTGCACAGCAGTACAAAATTAAACCACAAAAACAATTCTCTACACGCACGCGTTCTTTGTTCTCACTAAGAACATAGAAACTTCAAAACATCCAAAAGCATAACGGGAATAGTAAAGTACATGATCCAAGGTATTGCAACAAGCATTAAAGTACATCCTTACGTGCATATATTCCTTATCTCTAACAAATTGAGTATGAATGGAATTGAAACTACATGATCATTGTCCCCAGTATTCCAAGACAATCAGAACTAGATGTTTTGCCTAATCCTGAACATTTAAAGAGCAAACATATCAAAAGGTACAGTTAACTTACATCAGTATTCTGAGGCACGGAAATTTTTGATTGCCCGTAAAAGTAACCAATGCCACCAATCAAATTTGCAATTGTGGCTTTACCAACAACAATAGTTTCTGAATCAACCTGAATAAATGGAAACAAACTTAAGAAATTTTTTATGTTACTAAAAGAGAACAAAACATGGATTCAATTTGCCATTGCATATCGCCACTTTTTGGACTCTTTCTAGTTTATTTACATTACTTCAAAAATTAGCATTTGAAATCATAGAGATTTGGAGACTTAATCCCTGAGTTTATCGTTCACCTTCCACACTTCCTATTCTATTTTTTTTTTTCCCTGCATTTCAGATCAGACTTTTAAAAAATATATTAGCCTAAAAGTGGCCAGACTTTAAGTTTCAATATGTATGACATTAGATTTGAATTCAAGAATATCATAGTTTTAACCGATGTTCTTAATACATACTGAGCTATGAGAATCCTAAGTAGCTAATCTTTTAACATACATAAACTGTGTATTTTCCAAATAGCCATTTCTATTTAACCCAGATGACCGTGCTTGGTATTTCTATTAGTCCCTTCATTTTTTTTTTTTTTAGTGACACACAACTTCCATGCAGATTTTAAGAAGTATATCATAATAGTAGGGTTTGTGGGAAAATTTAACTAGTGAGATAGTGGTAGAGTGTTTAACAGTTTATGATGAAGTATAGGATGTGAAAGGAGAGGATGAATAAGGAATGTAAGATTGGAGACCATGAGGGAAGAGAGATTTATTAAATAGTTGTAGTGTGGGGACCAAAGGAGGAGAGAGATATAATTGAAAATGACAGAAAGTTTTCAAATTTGGGAAGTGTGTCACTTAAGAAAACACAGCCACTTTAGGGAAGTGTCACTCTAGAGAGAGAGAGAGAGAGAGAGAGAGAGAGAGATCTGAACAAACTCTGAAGACAATATGAGTCAGCATCCTCCTCAATTTCATGAAAAAAGGATCAATATCAGATTGATCATTATCTGTCCAAAAGTATACAAGGCTCAATCAAGTTCAAAGCTCAGTTTTCAGGTCTAAATTTCTAGAGAGAAACATGCATCTCTATGAAACTATAAGCATAGCTGCATCTAGCAAGAGGAGATATAATGTAAAGCTCAAGAAATATTGCAGACAAGTATAATAGGATACTTTGAAAAACCTCCAACTTCAAAATAGTGAATAAGTGGAGCAGAAATGACTGTGATGATACCTTCTCAGTCAAATTGAAGCATCTTTGGAATTTATCATCATATTCATTCTTCTTCTTCACTAGTTGTTTGCTCAAGTTTTCTCCTGAAAAATCATATCTTTTATGCTCAGTACTTGCCCAGATTATATAAGCAACTTGGTAAGAGTAATATCATAAGTAGAATACACATCTCTCATAGCAGTCAATCCAACACTCATCCAATTTTTTAAAACCCTCAAACATTTAACAAACACATATATTAATTGGAACTTTTGAAGTCATGAAAAAAAGAAAGGGGCCCTAGATACCATTTTAATTTCATTGCTTAAATCTTCTATAAATATACATCAGTATACATGACGGTGCAAATTAAATCTCAACAAGATTCTTTTATCTCAAAAGTAGTGTTGAATAAGCCTTCAGTCCCTGTATAGAAATTGGTTAGAATTCTTAGGAATTATTTTTCAACAACTTTACTATTATTCTACAATTCCAATAAAATGCCATTAAAAAAGACTCAATACAAACCTTTAACCACTTTTCTCTATAATACTTGCCATCAATAAATGAATAATGTGTTCATCGAATCATCGCACAACATTTTTCATACAAACTGAAATTTATCTTTCCAATAATTAACATATAAGAATGGCTATAGTCATTATATTGATCCTCCTTAGCTCAAAACTCAAAAACAATACAGGACTTATTTGAGGAAGGATTATAACAAATAAGTGGCAAAGTTAGACAAAAGTCAAAGCATGGGTTATATATATATAACCTATAGGTAATATGGAGTGATCATGCTACCAGATAGAACCGTCCCTTTGATATAATAAAAAAGAACCCAACATGCATAATTTCTTCCATGATACTACATTGACAGATACCAAAACTCACAAATTTACATTTCACAATATACTTCGAAAGAAAATTGTTTGACCAGTAGGCGGTACTGCGATAGCATTCAATAGTTGGCATAAAAGAGAAGCAAGAAGATTATATATTATAAGGAAAATACCTGTAAGGCTACTAATGCGTTCATCTATCCATGAATTTTTCATGTCAGTTCCAGACACAAAAGCAAAGTCTGCTTTGAAAGGAACTGTTGCAGAAATCTGCAAAAATAAAATAAAATAGATTAAATAAAAACCAGGCAATTATTTTATGACAGAACAATCTATATCATAGGTCAGTAAATAATCAACATATACCTTCCCACAGCATATTACATCAACACATTCATAAAATTACCTGAAACACGAGAATATTAGGAGAATGACCGGGATTGTCGGGAAGCTGCAGATAGCCAAACCTTCTGATCTACGAGATAAAGACAAAAGTGATGGTCATTTTTTCTTCTGATCTACAAGGGAAGAAATGAGGATGCTAAAGCAGTACCATCAAAGGCCCAAGCAAAGTGATATTCACATAGTGGTTCAGCGGTTGCTTAAGGTTCGCAATGTGCTAAAATAGAGTTCAAAGAGCTACATGCTACAAAACTGAAGGATTCCACCCCTTGGCTACAGAAGCAGCAAACTAAGTTCTATACAAAGCAGCTCATAGCTAAAGGCAGCATCTAACTAAACACAAATCATGTACAATACTAATTTCATAGCCAAACATTCACTCTACCACTGCGATTAAGTAAATTTCACCACATTAATAATTTAGAGCAATGAAAAGCCTATTACATACCTGATGTGCCAGAGTTACTAGGACAAGATCAGACAGGTTGTGTATGTGTGGTGTCTTGAAACCAGAATAATGAATTTCCGGATTGTCCTGACATTAAGGACAAAAGATGAGCACTACTTCAGAAACAGATTTTTGTAGAGAGAGAAACATCATTTAGAAAGAAACACATAAAGGATGAAAATATGTGAATGGCTAAGTAACCAGATAGTTTTCAAAAGCATCAATCGACAATTTCATGAAGCTGATAAGACCTTTAATGTCCAAATTTAAAGTACTTCAAACAAGCAGGATGAAAGGATCATGAAATAACAACACAAGAATGTTGCCATGGAAAATTAAGAGCCGCATGGTTTAAGCTTGAGACTTGAGAGATCTTCTAACAACTGCCAAATATATTAAAGGTTGGAAAATCCATTCAAAACCAATGCATAAAGAAGAATTTCAGGTATGAAAAAGGTCCATATCCCGCTCTTTTAGCATAACTGTATCAGAAGACTAGCCATGTGAATCACGGCATAGTTATAGCAATACAGAATGGAAACTGTCATGCATGCATAGAATAAAGTCACAACAAACTAAACCAAAAAGGCAACAAAAAAAAAAAAAAAAAAAAAACCAAACATAGTCTAAACCATATGATAACATACAGCTGATTCTAGATGCAACTGCCAGCCTCCAATGTCACTTCGTGATCCTGATGCCAGTAATGAGTTTTCACGAACGTCCAAAACATCTCTACTCATGCTGATGGCTTGTCCACCTTCATCAGCCATATAGAAGAAAAAATGACCTGTTCCCCAACTGTCCTCATCTGAGCCCGACCTATGACCCAAATATGAATGTGAATAATACAAGTCATGGATTATAGATGCTAATAAATAAAATTCTTTATAATAGGCGACCCATGTTAAAAAGTCATGTACAGAACATACTCACAAAAGGAACTGGCAAAGAACTTTATGATTCACAAACTACACTTGCAAAGAAAGAAACTACTGAAACTGTAAAGACCCTAAAGAAACATACAAAGAATAAAAAATAAGTTTGTTAAGTATCATGGGATTCGGACAATAACAATAGGACAAGAACTCAAGAAGTATAGACAGGGGAACATTTCCTATCCAAGTTAGGATGAAAGAAATCAGTATCTTTCTGACTTTCCCAGACATCTCCTCAACTCAAATGAAACATTGTGCATTATCATTATTTTTCTCACCTCTCAACCAATACATAAGCTGCCAAAAAATATCAAAAGATTAAGATTTGCAGAGAAACACTTTTCCCGAATTTTCTATTCTTGAATTTTTTTTTTTACATCAACTACACATCAAAGTTTGAACCAAAATAATGGGTTGCCAGCTTACCATCAATATATTCATACAATAATTTACACATATTGGCATCATGTTGAGTAGATAAAAATTTTATCCGGGTTAAATCAATTAGCTACTTCAACTCAAATTTGCAAGTCAATCCAACAAACTTCAATAGCAAAGCTAATTAGCATACTTCTTAAGCAAGCAGCCATAAGCAGATGAGAACATTTACTTCTTGCTCTGTAAATCAATTCGAACAGCCCAATCCCCTCCATAACCACTGCCTTTTTCTCTCGATTTTAAGAAACTGGTCTCCAAGGTCAGCCCCTGATCAACTATCAGCTGCCTTCCATAATCTCGCCCATTGTGATGAGTCCAACCATAAGTGTTAAGGTTATCAGAATCTTGGCAGACATGCCGCATGACATACTGTCCATCCTTGACACCAATCCACATTAATCCCGCAATCAGTGACTGCGGAGTCCTGCCATTTACAATCAGTTATTATCACTCATAACTTCACATGCAAAATCAAAACTTAACATTCAAGTAAAACTTCAATAATACGTCAAATGAGCAATCCATCAGAAAGGAAAAGTAGTCCTCCATCTAGGTAAATTACTTTTGTTTCAAAAAAGGTCAATCATATTGCAAAGTGAGTAGCATATCTGAGTACACAAGCCAGAGAGTAAGGTTATAACTAAAAAAAATAAAAAAATTTGCCCAATCACCTTAGCAATTTATCATTTTTATCAATGCAAGTCATATATATATATACCATTAAACTTTGCATAAATAGTGGTAACTTATTTTTATTCTACTAACCTGAGGTATAGGAGAGCAAACACCAAAAAAAAAAAAAAAAAAAAAAACAGGGAATGAGCATAAAACAGGGAATGAGCCATTGAACTTAGTATCTAATAAACCAAAGTTTATCCTAGCTAGTAACTAATAAGCCAAGAATACCGAGACTACATTGATAAGTTGATGAAAACTTATTCAACCTAACAATTTAATCCTTCAAAGCTCTAATCAATTTATCCATCACCATTATGACAATCAACAATCATATGAACAATAATTCATCATCTTAATAAATACTACTCGTATTGTCATAATACGCAAGTATTCATTGCATTTCAAAATACATTTCCACAAATTCAAATGTTCGACAAAACTAAATTAAAATTGCGTTAATAATGTAAATTCACATACTATTCCATTAACATGAAGTATAGTATAAGGCTAACAAATCATACATTGGTTCTGTTAGGCAATTAGCGGATAGTCAATAGTATTAGCGGATTACTAAACAAAGAGTACAAATCATACTAACTAACCTTGCTCGAATGCCAAGATATACATGAGGCCGGTAAGTTCCCCAATACAAACTTTCCTTGTGTTCGCCTTGAAACTACACTCAACAAAACAAATTCAAATCCTCAAATTTCAATTAATTTTAAACTTAAACTTAGAAAAATTAAACGCATAATTGCATACAAGCATTCGATACATTAAGTATTAATTTATGAATGCACGACAAAATCACACGTCGAATGGTGTAATTAATGTTTAATTTAAATAAAAAATTTCATTGTATATCATCTTCAATTAAAATGAAACTAACCTGAGGAAGATCCATGAGTTTAGGAGCAGGAAATGGAGTGATAACCCTAGCTTTCCGACTTCCATAATCAGTAGAATTCACGACATAATTATAAACAAAATACGTAGAAAATGCGAAGACGAAAACTGCGAAGAATCCGAGCAATAATTGGAATTTGGCAAAGCCGCGAGGCTTGATTTTCTCTCTCTTAAGCTTTGATTTCTTATCGGTGTTGATCGGATGATGATCTTCATCAACATTGATTGAAAGTTTAGGTCGATTTCGAGCATTTTTTCTACTATTTCCTGTCATTTGACACCCTAAAGATTTTTGGTGGATTAATCTGAAATTCTGAGAATTAGGAGATAAGTTATCTGGAGATGATGGACTCCATTAATGGAGGATGAAGGTTGAAGGGGAGAGAGAGTTGACCTGAAGTTTAGAGTTGAGAATAATTTTGTCGATCATAGATTCATAGGAATTGGAGAGGAGCTGAGGAGCAGGAATGATTTTTGGACACTCCAAAAACGTCACTAGTGTTTTGACTTATTTTGTTTCAGGATATTGTAGAGTTAGCGAGCGAGTTTATTTGATTTGAAATCAATTAATCCAAAAGAAAATGTAATACGAGTACATGTTTGATTATTAACTCACCCTACTAAGTCGACTCCTTTCATAAATTTAATCCGTCTAACTCTATAGGTCATCGCTTGAGAGTAGAGGGGAAAATAGAGGAATTCCCCTACTCCTAGGTATTTTGTAGTTGGTGGGGCTCGAAATCATTATCTCAAAGTCACAAGATGAGTTTTCCACTAGTGATTATTAACTCATTTTATTTATTGACAGAAATTATTACTCGTAACTCATTGGTTGTGCATTGTTCTCTATGCCTCTATCTTATACGGGTAGATACTAGAAATCAAATCATCTGATAAAACCCTAAAAAATCTACTTCGTATAATAAAGAGTAAATTTATCTTTATTTAATTTTTTTTTATTGCAATGATTAGGATAAATTTATGTAAGTTTATTAAAAGTTTGTGATGTTGAGTGCACCCTCAAAAGGTTGTATTGCTACACGCACCTTTGTCATAGTTGGTGTTGTTGCGGCCAATTTTTTAAAGAAGTTTGAAGCCTTAAAAAATTAGAAAACAAAATATAGAGTAAATGATTATACTTCGATTTTTTAAAAAAAAATAAAATAAAATTATCTTATCAATGTAGAACAGTGTGATTAGGATACTACTATTCTAATATATATATTAACTCCTTCATTACAAGATTAGATGTATTTCATATTGATCAAAGAACTTCAAAACTTTCATTTACCTTTTGTAAGAGTTTGAGGAAATATGGCGCAAAAATATAACCTTATAATGTTTTTAATGGCTTGTCAGAAGAAATTAAGGCTTGGTGAGCATGAGGTTGGTACTCTATACTTAACATTACTCATAACAATCTTTTGTTTCTTCCTTTTATTTTTCTTGAATTTCAATAGTGGTTTTTTTAGGTAAATAATTTCAATGATTAGAAACATTGATTCTATCATGCGCGATTTTTTTTTAATCTATATATGTAATACATCTCATGTAACATGTTTTTGAACAAGAATTGTTCTTGTTTATTTAGACAAGGTAGAAGACTTGCATATTATAAGATACATGTAATATGATGAGATATATGATGTAATACGAGTAAAACATATGTTAAGAGAGATAATTGCATTATAATATATCATTAGTAGTTTAGGATAATGAATGGCAACTCCACAACCTGATGCTGCTGCGCTTCCTGGGCCTTGAAATGGCTCCTCACTATCTGCGAACCTTGTTCTATTTTAATATAATTGTTCCCATTTCTTGGTTAAAAAAAGTAATTTACGATAGATAGTCCGTTATTCCAAGTAAAATAGGATAATCTAAAATCTGTTGTAAAAGTGTACTCCGTATTACCTATTTTGTCATTGAGGACTTGTTCAAACTTGTCCATTATTTTCTTGTATACGCAATAATCTTTACAATGAAAGCATGAGCAACAAACACGTACTTAGGGTCTGTTCTCTTCAACTTAATTTCAATTCAGTCAGTTTAGTTCAGCTCCAATCAATTTAGTTCAGTATATCAGAATAGACCCTTATTTTTTATTTTGTTTCTATTTTTGCAGTTTATTTTGTATAATCCATACTACAATCCACTGTCACGCACGTCTGATTCAAGTAGCCGTGATGCTGCACTACTGAACGAAATAATGGCAACTTCTTTCCCAAATCTTCAAGTTGAACTAAGCCGCGCAGATTGGTCTCCCTTGGATGATGGCATAGTCGGCATTACAATGCAATTACCCTCGTTGAGTAATGAGATTTCTTCAAGAAAAGCTATTGATGAGCATATATATAATTTTCTTTATGGTCCTATGCAAAAGAAGAAGCTAAGACTCCCTATTTTTATTGAAATTTGCCCCAACTAACAATAACTTTATGGAAATGTACAAGAATAGTACGAGTATGTATAAACTTGATGTGACACTTGATAATACAAACTTTGATATACATTTTCTTTAAACAAGATAAATTATCAGTGACCTGAATCAATTAATGTTTGATTTTTTATTTTTTTTATACATTTTATACATGTTATTTTACACATCACTACAAATTTACTATGATCTCTCTGTTTTACACATTACTAGCAAAATTATTTGTCACCATAACCTTGAATTTAAATTAAAGCATGACTCTTGAACTTGCTAAGAGCATTATATTACTCACCAATTTCGCCCTACTCGCTTTATACTCACTACATGATCATGTATGGTAGATGGTGATCAATATTTTTCGGTTTTTCCTCATGACCATTTTTTGGCATTAGTAGCCATATTAGGTAAAATTAGAGGTTGAACATGTTTTTTAATACTACTCAAAAGAGACAAGAGAAGATTAGAAGATCTTCAAATTTAGTTAGTAGTAAGTGTCACACATTTATACTTCTTATTTAAGTAGACCAACTTGATTTATACTTCCTCATAAATGAGTGACCAACTTAAGGATATTATACACTATTCAAAAATGGACCCATTTTTGCACATTTGGTGTGATTATGGAAACTAGATCAAACAAATTAACTTCACTTTCAAGACTAATTTCTTCTTTATTTCTCCCCAAAAATTATGCTGTACTGTAGTAATGCTGTGTTCCTTAACTTTCAAGTGGAAGCCCACTATTCCCATCTTTAGCATAAAGCTACCCTTAATTATTTGTCCCCTTTCTTTTTCTTTCTCCTTGCTCTAAAGTTGAAACCAACCACCCACATACCCCCTAAAACAAACAAATTTTCAGTTTTCAGATTTTTATTTTTTCTTAAAAAAAATAAAGTATTTTTTGTCTTGTTTTTAATTAAATTTCTAAACTTTACTCTTTTTTTTTTTCCTTCTTCATCTCTTATTTTGAAGAGAAATTATGAAAAATATGAAGAGGGTGTTCTTGTATTTGGGGATGAGTTCATGTGTTTCTACCAAAACTAATGAATCTCCTTCTAATTTTACCTTGGAAAAAGCACTCAATTCTGTTCAATCCCCTGTTTGGGAACCTGCTGGTAATTTACTTCCCTTAATCTTCTTAATTACATAGTTGAATATAATTAGCGACGATAAAATCTTGGTTCATGTAGCCGACCCCATCATTGGATTTAATGCTTTGAATCTTTGATGTATGTTGTTGTTAAACTTTGCATTCTCTAGTTTACAATATTTTGTTGATATTATGATCTCAGTTTGAAAATACATAAGTTTGCAATATTTTGAGAAGATTAGCCTTGGAATAAAGAACTGATTATATTTGGACTTATAATATTTAAATTCTAAATATAGATAAAGTTATACGTAGTCTATAAGTTTAAATTTGTTGGATTTTAGGAAGTATGGAAATTTATAGGACTTGACGTATTTTCGAAACTCGAGTCGTTTACTTGCTACATAAGTTGAATTAATTAGCTAGCTTTAATAATTAATCATCATGATTAGTGAGGTTAATTATACTGCATAATTATTGTAAATGTTCCAGGTAGTAAAGAGGAGACCTTTTATGATTCAAAGCCTTGGCTAGATTCAGATGATGAACAAGATTTCTTCAGTATCAATGGTGGTAAGTATTGCAAGATTGTACGGAGTATTTAACTTAGTTTAATACTACTAAAGTAATTCTTAATATGCATTATCAATTAATTATTAATTTAATATATGTGATATTTAAGGGTATAAAGGGAGGTTAATCTTATATTCTCATGAATCATTACTGTATATCTTTGCATATATTCCTGAATACATAGGAAAAGCATAGAGGATTTGAATCAGTACGAATTTTGTGATTTCGGTTAATTATTACCTCTATTTTATATTTCGTATTACTTAGTAACTTGCGAACTTCTTTACTATTGAAATACGGAGTATTGATTTTGACCTTATATTTACTAAATATACACACGGAATAAAGTCAAAAGATTTTTGGATTAGAATTAAACTTTTAGGTAGATTTTTTCTCAAGAAAAAGGGTAAAATTTCAAAATATAAACTATTTTATAATCATTGCTATTACATGATTAATGCTCAAAGTTATATATTGACAATTACAATTACAATTACAATTACAATTACAAAAGGTTTCCATACTGCAATTAGTAAGGAGGAAGTATAAACAGTTCTGTAGTAGGTAAAATAATTAGGAATTAGTAGGTAAAATAATTAGGAATTAGTAGTTTTATACCAGTCTATAATTGGTTTGGAATCATGGATGATGTTTCATAAGCTCGAGTTGATATCGAATTACGCAATGATTGCTCCTGCAAAAAGGGAGTATGAATGAACAATTTGGGCAGCCCTTTCTTCATTTATTTTAGAGGCCCACCTTGCAACTACAAGTCAAACTACTACTTCCTCCGTTTTTTTTACTTGCAACACTTCCCTAAAATTGAAATATCACAATACTTGCAACACGTTATAAAAGGAAAGTTATTTTAAGGAAAAACTATATTATTTCCCTTATTTAAAGCACATGGCCCACTAAATTACACTCCTAACAACCACTCATCCCATTTTAAAGTGTATTATATCATGTGAACCCCACATTTCTTAAATACCGTGAAAAAGTGTATGTTGCATCTAAAAGAAAACGGAGGAAGTATAATTCTAGACATTGATGAATAAGGTCGAGCAACATTAAGGTGGGCTCGCTATTTGTTTTATCCACCTTATCTTTACTTAGTAAAAATTACAGTGTATGTGAAATATTAGGTAAATAGAACACAATCGGGTATTGAAGATAGCTATTTTCTTTACTCATACATCACCTATGTGAGTATGTGACTCTATCATATACGGGTACACTTATCGCCTATATGGCTCTATTATATACTCAGTTGTGTCATGCACTTACTTAGGTGTGTGTATGTTTCCGTCATTGTGGCATTGTGCATCTAACACCTTGTGATGCTCAGATACGCCTCCGTATAAGGTAACAAACAAGAACGAAGATCAACACCAAGGAAGGAGGCTGTCCGAGCTATTCAAGGACAGCAGCTTCAGCAGGGACAGCCTAACAAGTGCAAAGGCACAAGCAGCAAGTGAAGAAGGAAAAGAGACGCCAACAATTTCAAGTAAAAGTACTCCTAATAATAAGATGGAGAAAGATAAAAAATCTGGGGGTAAATCTGTTAAGCATTGTTTACCAAGTTTAGTTAGAAGTTTAAGTTGTGGTGATCGCAAAAAGAGGCCAAATCCTGCTCATATTGCTGTTGCAGGTTGATGAACACAACACACAAACATAAACATAGTTTGTCTTGATAATTTATATATGTATGGCGTTGTAAAGAGAGTGATAAATATTTATCAAAGTAATTAATAAGAGTGCTTTGCTTCTAATCTTTCTTAACATATTTGTAAAGTATCTGTGTTTTGTCGATGCACCTCTATGACTATTGAAGCCTCTGATACATGCAAATTTCATTGAAACAAATCAAATAAAACTTCACTTGAATATACTATAATTTTAAAAAGGACTTTTTGTTAAAAACTATCAAATAAAGTCCATATTTTATGAGAAACTACCTAATAAAAGATAAAATGTTGTAAGAAACCATCTAACAAAATGTTAATTGTTGTAAAATACTACTTCCACTAGAAATCCATCATTAACCCACCTCAAAACACCTCCAAAACCACCGTTTTCACCCCAAAACCAACACAACCTACTTGAAATTGCCTTCACCAAACCGAAACCACCCTTCAATCCCAAAACCACCACCTCTAACCCCAAAAATCAACATCCTGAATCACGAAATTAAACTATCCTCACCAACTCGGAATATCTTCTAACCACCCCAAAAATAACTTTATCACCTTGAAAAGCAACCTTTTGTGATGGTTTCGGGGGTGTTTTGAGGTAGGTCAAAATTAGATTAACTGTGGAAATTCGGCCAAAGGTAATACCTTACAACATTTAACCTTTTATAAAGTAATTTCTTACTATATTTTTTTTATTAGGTAGTTTCTCACAAATTTTAGGTTGTATTAGGTAGTTTCTCATAAAAAAAAAAAAATAAATAAAAAAAAAAAAAAAAAAAAAAACCCTTTAAAAATTCTCTCAAAATGTGAATGATTACAAGACTTTAAATAGGGAAAAACTTTTAAATTAAAGACTGAATATTTATATAGAATTTAAAGTTTATTTAAACAATTAATATCAGACAAATCTAACTTAGTTTTCATTTTCATTGTATTTAATGTACATTGCTAATTATTATATTAATTAAATTTTTGTTGATGAGACGTAACATAACATTTATAGCTAATAATCGTTTGGTCATGTTGAAGAAACAAAATTTAAGTTTTTAAATTGGAAAATTTTTAATGAAAGAAGGAGTTCATACGAAGTATTTAAGGTGTAACAAAACAATTAAAATCACACAAATCTAACTATTGTACTTTATAGTTTTCGTATATTTAATGTTCATTACTAATTATAAAATGTTTGTTGATGGGACGTAACAACATAACAAGTAAGACCAATTGCTAATAATCGTTTGTCATGTGAAAGGCACAAAATTTTAAATATCTCACTCCTGCTAGATAAAAATTACATTGTCTTTGCTAATTATTGTCATTTTTGGATCGGTAACTTTTATATTCGGAATTATTACAACGTTCATGCAACCCCATAAATTGTCGATATGTGAAATATTAAGCATGTCAATAAATAATAATAATCAAAGCAATATTTAAGCCAAATCCAAAAAAAATAAAAAGGAAAAAAAAAAACTACTTTAAATCCAATTGATCTACACCATGTTAGAACCAACAACAGTAACTGTTTCCGGAAACAAAATTCTCCTAAGCGTGTTAGGGTATTACAAGGTGTATCAAGATGTCCTAAAGCTAGTGTCCGAGTGTCTGACTATCCTTTTAGCTCCGCTTGGCTTGAGTAAGTCCAAGGGCTCAGCTTACACGTCCGAGAGTTCGGCTTGCAAAACAAGGAAGGTTAGTTGCCCTGGGGGTGTGACCGGGAAAGTCCCTCCGATGCTTAAGTCAACAAGAGTACTTTCTAGAAAGAGAAAGTAGAGAGAGAGAGTGTAATTAGAGAGATAAAGTAGAGAGAGAATTCAGAAAAATAAGCAATATTATAATTCTTCTGTTTTCTTAGTTGACACCTTTCTATTATCACGCTTGCCAACGTCAAAAATAAGCAAACCTTTGCTCGATCTTCCCAAAATAAGCAAACCTTTTGATTAACCCAGAGTAAGTTAACCTTTATGGGGTATTCTCTCAAAATAAGTCATGACTGGTTTCTTTTAAGTGTAACCAGTTGTTTGGGTTGCTTATGCCACATGTCATTGTGTGATTGGTCAATTTTAAAAAATTTAATTAAAATGTATTATTTTAATTAATTTTGTAAATTTTGTAAATTAGAAAAAAAATTAATTAGAATTAGGAAAAAAGTGACCTATTTGGTAGGTTGTAGGTCATCTGACTTATTTAAAAAAAATGTCCAATAAAGGTCAACTTACCTAAAAGGTTTGCTTATTTTGGGAAGACCGAGCAAAGGTTTGCTTATTTTTGACAAATTTTCCTATTTTTAACGATTAATATCTCTAATTATCAACATTGAAAAATTATAAAAAGTGGATATTAATAAAATATTCATTGAATTATTGAAACGATTCAAACAAAATCCCACATGAATATGTTTTATCGTATCCATAAAACACAAAAGCGAGTCAAAACATGTTATGTGAATAGTGTAAAAGTCAAACGGTGTCAACTAAAAAACGGAGAAAGTATTACTCTTTTAAAACTTTATGCAATTTCAAGTGATGCAAAAAAATAATAATAAAAAAAATAAAAAAGGGGGAAATAGATGATACACAAGTCGATTAGGTTAAAATCAGTAAAGAGCAAAGAAAGAAAAAGGGGGAAAAAAAAAGGATTAACAACAAGCTAGCTTAGCTTAATTGGTTAAAGTTTTGAAGGGGTAGTATCACTGTATCACTACTCAAAAACACAATTGCATTTCATATTACTATATTAGCACGTGGGAATCACGTGGCCAGTTCGAAGAGAGAACACTAAAACGTAGTGTAGAACCCTAAACCCCTGAACCTGGTACTTGGTAATGTAGGAAGTTGGGATTTTACAAACCCAAAACGCTCAAACTTTCACCATTTTGCAAAGGGCAAACCACAATAATAATCAAGAGATAGAAAGAAAATGGCAAAGGAATTCACAAAATCATCCAAAATCAGCCTTAAATTCAAAAGCAGAAGCAGTAAAAATGGAGACAACAATGGTGAATTTGATAAACAAGAAAAGGGTAAAACAGGTTTCAGCAAGAAATTTACAAAAGAGAAGACTCAAATTCGATCAAACCCATTAAAGGTATCATCTTTGGAATTCAGCAAGAAGAAATTTGGGGAAAAAAGGAAGAAAGTTGAGGATTTTTCAGGAAAAAGCAGCAAAAATTTGGGGAATAATTTTGATAAGCAACTCAATAATGATGATAACAAGTATATCAGAAAAAACCCATTAAAGTTTTCTTCTTCAGAATCTGGTAAGAACAAATTTGGGGATAATAGGAATAAATTTGAGGAGAATTCATCAAAAGTTTCAATTGCGAGAACTGAGAGGAAGAAATTTTGGAAGAAAAATTCTGAGGTTGATTCAGTGGAAGCTAAACCAAAGAAGAAGAAGAGAGTGATCAAGATTGATCGTTACGACTTTTCGAATAAGCGACTTGATGATGGAAATGTGCTTAATGGTAAGTGAAATTGCTGTTATTTATGGTATAATTATGTTTGTATAAGTTCAATTTATATCCATTATTTTAGCTGAATTAGATTATCTGTGAATTTTAGAGATAACCAATCAACAGAAGAAGGAAGAGAAAAAAGAAGAGGTTGACAAAGTGGAATTGTCAATGAATGCACAGTTCAGGGCAATTAAACCAAGTCCTTCAATCCTTACATTTGTTGAGGACAATGTAACTTCCTTTGCTAATTTTGCTTAAATTGTTTGTGGTTTAGATTATTGATTGTTAGTTTTGTTACTTTGATTGATTTTCTTATGGGTTATTGTTTTGTAAATCTGTTTAGTTATTGGGTCGTAGACGCGATATTGAGCTACGAAGGGCTGGCTATAACACTGAACTCTCGGCGCCATTGGATAACATACCCTTCTCCACAAGCACGGATAGAGAAAGAATTGAAGAAAGTGTATGTTCACTTACTGGGAGTTGCATTTTTGTCTTAATTTCCTTTTTCATTATTAAGGTCATTTGTTGCTGCTGTATATGTATGGATAACTTTGCTTGTTTCAATCATTTTATAGTAATGATTGTAGATGTTACTCCAGCCTCTTAGCTATAGCATTGGAGCGAGTCTAGCAATATGATAAATTTTGTTTGCAATATATCTTACTGATGATATAAATGAACTTTCTAGGCCTTGCAATTGGCATTTTGTTTTACTTGTCAACATCAAATCTAGTGAAATACCCAAAATGGGTCCTATTAGCCATCAGACTATCATTTTGTTTGTCCTTCATGTTTTCCATTGTTCTCACTTTTTTATTTCAGGTATTCAGGAATAAGATGGAGTTTTTCGCAGCTGCAAAAGTTTCTTCATCATTTCCCCCGCCTGATCTTCCTGAGATTGCATTTGCTGGTAATTGATTTTCATCCTATGTATGTCCAAGTTTCTTAACCTGTCTAGTATGGTTGGAAATCTTGGGATTGATGTTCTCATGGACAATGGAAAGTTCTTGAGTTCTATAGATGTTGCCCCATGCTACTGCTTTTTTTCTCTAGCCATTTTGTGAAATGTGAAATGAAGGACGATTTTTACCTATTTGGCTTATTTTAACTTTATTCTACATTCAAATTTGTAAAGATGCAACTCATCTTATGAGTTATGACTACTTGTACACATTACATTTCCTTTGGGAAAATGGAGAAGAATAAGGCACCAAAAATGATATCGTGTACTTCTCCCTCCTCTTTAGGCAGGTCTAATGTTGGGAAATCGTCTCTACTTAATTCACTTACCAGACAATGGGGAGTTGTTCGGACTTCCGATAAACCGGGTCATACTCAGGTTTCATTTCATCAACTTTAGACATTTTGCTTCATGCTGCAATTTTTGTATTTAGTCTATTAATAGTCTATCTGGCTTTTGTTTTGCAGAGTATTAACTTTTTTAATCTTGGTACAAAGCTCAACTTAGTAGATTTACCGGGTTATGGCTTTGCTTATGCAAAAGAAGAAGTCAAGGAGGCTTGGGAAGATCTGGTAAGTATGCTACTATACTTGCAAACTTTTGTTTTGTCTAGTTCCAGGGTCACATTAATTTTTTGTCTAGTTCCACATTATAGAGCTTATATAATGTGATGTACTTGGATTACCAAGCTGCATTCTAGAGTGGGAGACTGGGAGATGACAATTTCTTAGCTTGTTATTAATCTGTCAAGTTCTATCACATGTCAATCAAGGATATTTAAACTTCATGCTGAAATATTATTTCAATTCATATTTTTTTACAAAATACCTCCCTGTGATGCTCTACTTTGTACTGTATGTGATCTTTATGATATGCGCCTTGCCTTTTACCTGTTTATCTTGCAAGAGCATACTATATCAGCAAATGGCATACTTCCTCCATTCCAGTAAAACTATAAAACTGTTATATTAGGCAAGAGGAGCAAGGAAGTAGGTGACTAACTGATGTGCTTATACAAAAAGTAAGAAATACAAAATACATTTCAACAAAATTTGAGGAGAGAGATGACCAATGCCAACTGGCCATGTATAAATAGATTCAAATTTAGCGAAACCTTTAGGGTAGTTCTGGTAACAATGTAGCTATACAGATGGCACTCATGTCAGGTAAAATAAATGTTATGCTTTTATAATCTGCCATTACCATTGTTTATCATTACATAATTTGGTATGCTTTGATAATTTGAGGTCATTCGGATTTGTATATTGTAGGTAAAAGAGTATGTTTCCACAAGAATGGGGCTAAAGAGAGTGTGCCTTCTCATTGATACCAAGTGGGGTATGAAACCAAGGGATCACGAACTTGTTCATTTGATGGAAAGGTATGTCTCTCTCTCTCTCTCTCTCTCTCTCTCTCTCTCTCTCTAAGTTTCAGCAATACTATTATGTTATCTTTGCGTAGCTCTGCTAGCATTAGTAATGCTCTGCATAAAGTATGGTGACTAACACTGTTGTGAATCTCAAATTCGTACTTTAAAACATTGGATTTGCTATTGAAACTTAAGACTTCTAGCATAAGTTAAAGGCCTTGGACTAACTTGTCAGACTAATGGTGGCCTTCGTTCAATAACATAATTTCCTTCAATTTGTATCCTAATAATTTTTTTTTCAATTTTCAGATATCAGACCAAGTATCAAATTGTCTTGACAAAAACAGACACAGTGTTCCCCCTTGATGTGGCTCGTCGTGCTATGCAGATTGAAGAGGTGAGCACTTTGAAGTATCACCTTCCCATTTTCCCCTACGACAGTCTCTTTAACTAACATCGTATAAAATCCATTTGTTTGTGTTTGCAGACACTCAAAGAACATAGATCCATTGTCCAACCTGTGGTATGTCTTTCTTGTACCAAGTCCATATTTATGTCTGTGTTTAAGAATTTGAGATAGAAAGGAATTGCATATTTTTTGTTCTCGTATTGATATTTGCAATTTGGCATTGGCTGTGGCAGATGATGGTCAGTTCAAGATCTGGAGCTGGCATTAGATGTTTGAGAACCGCACTTTCGAAAATAGCGCGATTTGTGAAGCCTTGAACATTTTTGGATGGATGTTGGGACTTTTTTTTTTTTGAGCAGATTTACATGTTTAGGTTACTTTAAGTAGGCTTGAAAGTGCAAGACTTGGACGTCGCCTAACAAATTGAGAACAATCAGTTGAATGTAATTTCTTCATTATATTCATACATAATGAAATTTGGCAACTGGAATTCAATCAGAGGTATATAGAAAGCATTTTAATTGTACAATTATAAGTGGCTTGTTGATGCATATTAAAAAGCTCTATCTGTCGATGATCACCAACCAAAGTAGATTGTAGATATGCTACACTATCTCAATTAAGTATCACCAAATGATTTTGGTTAAGGTATAATTTAAATTAATTATGCACAACTTCTAATGCAATATTGTAATAACACTCTTTTGATGTACTTGTTACAAGAAAAATACAGAAATTTAACATTTGGAAAAAAAAATTTAAAAAATCATTAAGGAAATAGGGGGAGCATATTGCTTATAATTATTATCCATATAAAATTTGAGAAATCAATGATCAAGACTGATCTTCCAAGGAATATAACTGCACAAATCATTCTTTATGTAAGCACAGTCAGCTTGGATGAAACTCAATTATTTGAGGCAAGTTGGGGTGGGGATTTCCTTACCCTTCCCCCCGCTCCCAAATTAACAAAAATTTAAATAAAAAAGACTGATCTTCCAAGGAACACAACTGCAAAATTCGTTCTTTATGTAAGCACAGTTGGCTTAGATGAAACTTGATTATTTGAAATAGTTTAAGCTGATAATACTTTTTTTCCACCTGTAAATGAATCTTTCAACTGGGACTGGAGTCATAGTATTCAAAACTACTTGTAAGAGACGGGGCATAGAGGTAGTAGAAAATATAGATCCGTAAGAAGAGGATGAATGAATAACTTACATGTACTAATATTGCATGGCAAAATATTACAAGTATTATAGCTATGCTGTCACAAACAATTACCCTAAGGTTTTCCATGATGTAAAGTTTAATATCAATGTCCTACATTACTCAGTAGACTTGATTGAAAAAATGAACTCCTTGATCAGACACAAAAGGTGCGGAAAAATCCTCTACATGTAAATACTTGGAGAGATTCAACTTCAAATTCCAGGAGCAGCTTGTCATGAGCAAAATTCGCAAACATAACATTGGTTTTCTATTAGAAAAATATTATTGATACACCTATAGTAAAGCATCCTGCAGCCACCCACGGACTCAGCCTTTCACCTGATGCATATAAACAAGGAAAACATGTCAGAAGCTATATGGCATTTCCAGAAAACCTCACCATAAGAACACATCAATTGAAACCTATTGTATTACAATCAAGGAGAAATCAAGCACCATTGCTTAACAGCAAAATACGGCAAAAGAACACAGCTTTTCCTGAATATTGTAGGTTCACCACTTCATCACATATATAAGCATGAATGTGCTTTAAAAAACCTTAAAATAAACAAAGCCAAAGCTCATATCATTCATTTAGTCTTAATCTCTTGCAGTATTTTTGGTAACTAAAGTAACTCGATAAACCTCTATTCTCCTACATTAAAAGATCAACCTTGAGATATAAATGAGATAGTAGTAGGCATCTATTACATTTTACCACACAACAAGGAAGATCAATTATGAACATGTTTGATATAAACCTTCAAGACCAAATAAACCAATATTGGCAATATGAAATTTTAGAATCATTATAAGTCAGCATTTCAGTCTGAAGAGATAAACTGTGTAATGAAGGATGTAGAGTGGTACAGCCATTGCGTTATGTATTAATGAAACCACTGGTGTGACTGTCAGCAAACTTTACAGAGATGAGCGAAGGATTTAATATGCAAAGGATTCCATCAAGCCACAACTACAATACTAAGAAATTAGAAGGATAAGTCATCACTAACAATTACAGCCACATTCAGCAATACAAAATAGAACTATAACAAGCTTACCAATCCTAGCAGCCTTCCAAAAGAACCCTCGAAATCTGTAAAACCAGAAAATATTAGATGAAACCAAAAAAAATGACACCTAAGAAAAGTGAAATTACAACAAGACTAGCTCCTCCCTAAACAGTATCTTCAACTTGATAAGTTGAGGTGTGTTATACAGCTTAACCCTGAAATGAAACAAGGCACTTTGAACATAATACAAGGTTACAGTCATGATTCAGATTTTAACTAAAGATATCCTTATTGCCTTATATATAGAATGGTGGTATTATAAACCTTACTAAACCTCCAAAGAATTAGAATACACAACATGCCTTGCACAAGTAATATCCCAGAGATTCATCCGGTTCTGCAGTAAAGGTTTACACAATAGTTTCTAATATGAGGCTCTATCTATAAAACAGTACACACACTTCTAGTCTCACATCAACAAAAGAAGATAGTCCTTTCTTTCTTTCGGGGTTTTTTTTTTTTTTTGAAGAAAATACATCTGTATCAGTTATTATTGATACACTAATTTATATGACAAGGTTCAAGAAGATAATGGCAGTAAAAGCTAAAGAGGACAAGATTCAGCTACTTGATACTGCATTGGGAAATCTGGAAACAATGACTGTCACACAGATTTCAGTACACAGACTAGCTAGTAACTACAACAACCAACTTACCTTTCATGTGTGAGATATAAGCTTATATGATATTATATACTAATAAAGGACCACAATATAATGCTTCCTGGTCAATAAAATGCTCCCACATATCCACTCCTTATTTAACAATGAGGATCAGGGAAAAAAGAGGCCATTTATCCACCAATCCACAGAGCCCTTTGTCCATAAGCACATTGAGTGATAACCCATGGAGCTAGTAATGGCCTTAATACAACAAAAGGTTTAAAAACCATGAAAAAGAGTTCACATTGTTCCAGAATATTTCACTGTCCAATCATGTGTGGAGTTTCAAGTATACAAGTACACAGAGAAGCATATGCCTAACGGGATACGTAACTCATGCAGCATGTTAAATTACAATGACATTTTTCCTAATCTCTCTTCGCTTAATCCAAGCGTAATTTGTATCCAGCATAAAGAAACATTTTGTTGACAGCATGGACTACAAGCTTAGTTCCATTATTAGTTGGATAATCAGCACACAGTAAATAGAAGGTAGGACTATAGATAACTATCAACTACAGCTTCCTACAACCATGAGAATTAAAATAGTATCCCTCTCCAATAAGTGGCAATTCCTAATCCCTTGGCAGCTAACTAAACAAAACAAAAGGCATTCTAACAATTTATACAGAACTCAATTCCTAAAAACTGAAGCTTAGCAAAGTAAAGGCCTAATTTAACATAGAGATTGCTACATCTACCCACTGGATAATCTACCCATATAAATGGACAATTAAAATCTATTAGATGTTACTTAGATTACAATAACTATTAATGTCTATTTTACGTGGGTAGATTACCGAATGGGTAGATGAAGAATGCTCCATTTAACACACACAAACTAACATTCCTAGCTAATTAAATCATCTTAATAATTAGTAGAACTGTAGAGACAATAAAAAAAGTAGTCCTCCGACCTAAAAATAGTTGCCACATAGTACTAAACTCTCAGTCCCTCACAACTAATGACAAGCCATGATTTCACTAAAAGACCCTTTCTGAAAGTCATATCATTTTCATACTCTTCCCATAACTCCCCAAATCAGACAATCTATAAAAATTATGTCAACCATTTTCGACATCCTACAACGGCACACTAATACTATTTTGGGAGTTGGGAAAGAACACAAAGTATTCTGTATCATATATTAGAATCAACTCAAATTGAAAGGACATCATCCCCAAAACCGAAGGCGTATTACATGCAACTTATAATGATCAAAAGTCTCCAAGCTTCAGACATTCATAATTCATACAATGCAGCCGCTCAACTTAACAATGACTAAAAATATTGACTAGCATTAATTCCTCAGGTTTCAACCATAACTAATCAAAGAACAAAAAATTAATTGAAAAAGAAATATGAAATCATACCCAGTTCTCTGTTCAAGAAGGGCAGGAAAATGCATCTTGATATAAGTGCATGTACAAATAACTAAAAGCACCACCGTCAAGAAAGAGTGAAAATTGAAAAGCGCCGACTGAAAATTTCCCCAAAAAAAACCAATTATAAATTCGCCAAAAATTGACCAAACAATCAAAATAATTCTATCAATTGAATAGATTAAAAAGCTAAAATTGAGTAATTTTACCATGATTAATGCCTCCTATTTGTGCTCAGAAACTCGTTCAAAATCTTCCCAAAAAAACCCTAACCAGAGAAAATCAATTGTTTCGAATTAGAAGAGATTTGAATCATGTATACACATCATAGCATCAATATCAAATTGAAAAAACACAGCGAAGAGAAAGAGAGAGATTACCAAAGATTAAATGGGAAGGATACGAGAAATTGCGAAGCGAAGAACCCTAGATTGAGAGGGGAAGGATGAGATCTCCGGTGATCGGTGACGACGGAAAAATCAAAAAATCAAAAGAAATTGGTCGACTCCTTTTGTTGTAAGTTTCCTTCTCACTCAATACGGAGTAAAAAGGTTTTATTTTTATTTTTTTTTAACTTAACCCAATAATAAAAAGTTAAAAACCCACACAAACACAACTACAAAAGGATTAGAAAAATTTGCTAAAAAAAAATAATAATTAGAAAATACGTAAAAAAAAACAAAAAAAAAAAAAATAGGGCCAAAATTTTATCTATTCAAGCTTAACTAAGGACTAATGTAGTTTTTAAATTATTAAAAAAATTATTTTTGAACATAAAAAAAAAAATATTTAACCATTTAAATATCGATAAGGAAAAATTGCAAAACATAATACAACATTTGGCCCATTTCTTTTAAATAATACAACCTTTTAATTATTTTTTAATAATACAATCTTTAGGAGTTTTAATTTTAACAAGACAAAATTGGATATTTAGTGGTTTTGAGGTTAAAGAAGGGGAGGGGATATTCACCCCTTCCCCATCCCCACTACCAAAAACTCATTCCTTCCCCTTTCCTAACCTCGAAACTCACCGGATATCCAATTTTATCCGGTTTAAAATTAACACTCTCTAAAAGTTATATTATTAAAAAAATAATACAACCTCAGTTTTTTTACTTGACACTGTTTGACTTTTACACTATTCACACAACATGCTTTGACTCGCTTTTGTGGTTTAAGGTTGTATTATTTTTTGCAATTTTTCCTATCGATAATGCAACTTTGTTTTTATTAGTATTTATTTTTACAGGGATAATGCAACTTTGTTCAATACGGAGTGCATTTCATGATTTTTTTTTCTTTTGGTAAAATAAAGGCAAAATTGGTATAAATCACTTTTTTGACCAACTTTTTTTGAAAAAACCATCTTTTATGTTTTTTTTTTACTAAACCACCTTTTAAGTAGCTAATTTATTGATTGCACCACCCCTATTTTAAATTTTGACGAAAAATTTAAATGAGACGTCAAAGGGGTCCACGACTTGTGTTTTTCCCTCCTAAATCATTTATTCTTTCCCTTCCAAAAACATTCGACCCTTCCCTCTATATAAATGCATGACTAAATTGAGCAAAGCTCTAAAACACCAAACCTAATTTTGCCGCACAAATTAATTTGTAGTCTTTGTTCATTTTCAAACTCTAAACTGTGGTAATTGAAGTGGATGGTTGAGATGGAAGGGAAGGTTTTGTTGTGGTTGTTGATTTGGAAGTGGATGGTTGAGATGCAATCCGTTAGATTTGAAATAGGGGGTGGTGCAATAAAAAACTTAGGTACTTAAAAAATGATTTAGTAAAGTAAAAAAAAAAAAAAAAAAAAAAAAAAAAAAGGTGGTTTTTTCAAAAATGTTGAACAAAAAAGGTGGTTTATACCAATTTCACCTAGCATAAATTTTAATTTTTTAAAATAATTTAGTTTTAAAAAGTTCTGATAATAGTTGCGCAGTAAAAAAGATTACCAAAGTTCAATTAGAATATCAAGTATTTTTTTTTTTCTAATTTTTTTTTTTTGGCTTTGTTGCAAGAGAGTCACCAAAAAAAACGTGGAATGTGTTTTTGGAATATTACAAACCCATTGTTGCAATAATTTACCATTATGTCATAAGTCATAACTCAAACTATGTTGAGTTTACCTTTTTTTTTTTTAGGAATTATGTTTAGTTTACATGATTTGATCTAAGTTGTACTCTAATTCGTTACATAAATAATTATAAAATGAGATATCATTAGACACGTATATTTTCATAATTTTTTTAAATTACAAAAATAAAGATAATCAACAATAAATAAATGCAAATGAAAGATAAGATTGAATCTTGAATGATTATGTCTGAAATAAGTTGAACTGAATGTAGCTTCAATGTTAGAGAGATTATGATAAATTGCATCATTATAGACAATATAATGATTAAGGTACGATTAAGGGAAATATTTACTTATAGCTTACCAAATTGCAAATTATACTTACAACTCTATCTAGTAGAACAATTGGTACTAGAGCAGTAATGCATCGAGGTACGAGTAATAGCCATATGTATTTTAATGTAAACTTTGTCAACACAACTGGTTTTTGCAACAAACAATAGTTTAAATTTTTTATGGAAAATTCAAATCATAAACAATTTTTTTTTTTTGTGAAATGAAGCCTAATATTTCGACTGTTGAGTAATGTTTTTCGACATTGGGTAGAGTGTGCAATTCGCATGCTTCTTTTTTTGTATTCACACACCTACTTTTCTATATGCCGCTTCTCCAAAAAAAAAAAAAAATAGATAGAAAATTTTAAGTTCAATTGGGTACTTATCTTTGATAGATGCATGTCGATGAAATTGAAATTTGGGTTCAATTGGGGTTGTTTATTTGATAGGTGTGTTTGCTGGTAGAATTGAAATTAGGGTTTTGGGAAATTAAGAGTCAGGAAGAGAGAGTTAGGCATTACCTTGTTTGATTATGATTGAAATGTAGTGGACAGTTAACACATGATTTGCAAATTTAATCAAAATTGAAGAAGAAAGAGAGAAGCAAGCGAAGAAAAATGGAGGATATCGGAAGAAAAGGGGAGAGAGATGGTTTTGCACGCATCAGTCAATGTCGGAAAACATTGGTCAATGGTTGGAATATAGACTAAGGTTCTACTCACACACAAAAAACTGATAAGGTCTGAATTTGCCAGAAAATTAAAAAAATGTTTTTTTTGCAAAACTGACATTTAAAAAGTATGTTCTATTTTTATTATTCATATATTATGATGATCTTAATACTCCGCACTTTTCCTGTTCCCCTAATATTACACCATGGAAGGATTCATGCATCTCAATGCACATTATCACCCTTGAGCATCTATGTGGTTGAGTATTTGGTAGAAGGGTGTAAAAAATTGTGTCTGGAGTTCAATTGGTACAATATCACAAAAAACATAGATAATATGTCTTATTTGTAATAGTATAGTTCAGAAGTTTTATAAATCAATTTAATTTAATTTTTTTTTTTTTTTTTTTTTTTTTTTTTTTTTTTTTAACGAGACAAGAAATTGCTTTCTTTATTATCAATTATGCCATAACTGTTCGAGAGGATGAATATTCATGCGATCTCAATTCAAGTTTCTGCACCTGCAAGAGAGGGGGAGTGATGAGGAATGCTACAGAAATTTGAAAATTGATACTCAAAATGCCATTCCTAACAAAACAGAATGACATTTGCCTTTAATTGACTAATCACTATAGATCTTTACATTGTATATGGCAACAATTTATACATTTTACAAACCCATCTTTTTGGGTCTCAGGTATGTGGTAGCTCGTCGTGACCCTGGCATAGCAATTTTTTGGTTTTCTTTATCACGTTTTTCCCTCTCTTTTTCCTTCCTTTTTTTCTCCGCATATTCTTGTTCTTTTCTCAAACTCTCCATTTCTTCCTCCATAGCTGTCTTCTCTTCCTTCTGTTTCTTCTTATGCTCCAACAATGATGTATCCGACTCTTTAACTGAGAAGAACATCGGCCCTAATTCTGCTAACCAATGCGGCTCCACAGCAGTGACACACTGCATGTACTCTTTTGAGGTCAAAAGCAGCTCGTGATAAACAACATACTCTGGCGTGTACCCCAATCCATAAAGAGCACTGGTTGGATGTAGATGGCATGGTATGCCATTCCTTGTATTAACATACTCACCAATCCCCTTCTGCTTTGCAGAGTTCTGGAAATACGCAGAACATATGGCTTGTCTAACCACATCCCAGTCAGGAGATGATGTAAGGGTTATCTTCAGTTGTTTCAGTATATCCATAAGTTGTGATCTAACCTCCCTAGCCTTGCGTAAAGCTTTAACCTGCAGAAAATGATCATTGCACCAGTCTCCTCGATAGTCGTTGCTTTTCCATTGCTGGTACACATTGAGAAGTGTCAAGTGGTCTGATTCAGGGACAAAGAACTTTTCCCTAGCTGCATCACTCTCCTCTTCCCTGTCTTTAGGACGGAAAAATACTTTAGGTACTGAAAGCATGGAAACAATAGTTAGCACCTCATCAAGGCAATCTAGCTTTTCACCCATCAGTAGCATCTTTGCCAGTGGCGGGTCTAATGGAAATTCCACCATTTTCCAACCAAGATCTGTCAGGCTCCCAACATTGTTAAGGGCACCCAGCACCCACAACTGATACATGGAGTTGAGGATGTTCTCTTGTGGAGGCGGGTCCATGAATTCAAAGTCTAGCAAGTTCTCAATTTTAAGAGATTTCAAAAGCAAAACTACATTTCCAAGATTTGTCCTCTGAATCTCAGGTACAGGACTATGAAGCATCTCATTCAGATATGCACTTTCTGTATAAAGTCGGTAGCAAGTGCCAGGACCAGTTCTACCAGCACGTCCAGCACGCTGGTCAGCCGCAGCACGACTCACTGGAAAAACTTGAAGAGCATCCATACCCATCTTTGGATTGTAGACCTTCATTTTACTGTATCCAGTGTCAATAACATAAAATATACCATCAACAGTTAGAGATGTCTCGGCAATGTTGGTTGCTACAATGCATTTTCGCGCTCCATCTTCAGCTCTTTGAAAAATTTTTGCTTGTAAATCAGCAGGGAGCTGTGAGTAAATGGGAAGAATTAGGAGCTTTGCAACTGCCTTCTGAGTTGAGGAGATTAGTTGCTCCATGCGCTCAGCAAGAGCATAGCACGCCGTCTCAATCTCATCCTGCCCAGTCATAAAAATAAGGATGTCGCCGGGAGGGGAGGTTATGTGTATAGTCATTGCTTGCTTCACAGCAGCTTCAACATAGTCTTCACAAGGTGTTTTACTGTACAAGGTATTGACAGGAAATGTTCTCCCAGGAATATGGAATATTGGGACACTGGAAAGGCAGAAACATCAAAAAATTAGTTTTAAAAAAACAAATGAAACAAATATATATATATATATATATATATATATATATATATATAAACACAGAAAGCTTAGCATCTATTAGAAAGAGCAAAAATCCAGCCATTAGGTGTTAAGAGCCTTAGCCAATCAATGTTTAATTATGGAGGTTCATAAGATTATGATTTGTAGTGGAAGTCTGCACATTTCTTCTGGCATAAGTTGAATTTATTATACTAAAAATTATAATTGAGGACAGTAAATACTCAAGAGGACCTGACTGATTGTTTCTTCCTATTCTTCTCTTTAACAGCCTTTTCACATGCCATGATGCAGCTATTGTCTGACTTTAATATAAGCCTCTGATGTCTCATAAATTTTTTTATATGTGAGGCATGTTAATGAGAGAGAATCAAAAGAGTTGCTTTTGATCTGCTTCGTTTAATTAATTACTTACACCAATTTACTATCTGACAAGGGTTCATGTAATCAACAAATCTGGGTTTATTCAAGTAAATCCTTCTACTACAAAGTCTACAATCTTAAGCAAGCACTCAATTTATACAATTCATACAATTTCAACTTCATTTCGAAGGTCACATACTCACATATCACAAACTCAACAAAACTGAAAGGGAATTTGAGGCTGTACAGTGTAGATTAAAGATTTTAATTCTCACTTTATCCGCTTTGCCTAAATCTGCTCACCCCAAATAAGACCGCAACAACCCCTTCCTTCCCAGCTAACCATAATTAAACTCCCTCTCTCAAGTAAAACTTAATAATTTAAAAAACATATATATATAACAAGAGTTCGCATGATCATGTCAACAGTCCACCCCCTTTCCACAAGATATGCAACTACCTTCAGTGCTTCTTCAATCTCCATCAGCCTCTCTTCCCCCATTATCAGTGCAATAGCCACCATAAATCACTCAACACATGCTCACTTTGGATCTCTTACCACAGTCAAGGAAGTCAGTGAGGCTCTGTAAGTACTATACCTAACTGAAACAATGATGGGAAATTACTGGATATTGCTGCAGGACCTAAAGATCACCCATCTTTACAACTCAACAGGTGTACACAACCATCACATCAAAGGGTGGTGAGAAGCGAAATTCACAGAATTGAACAGTTTTCCTTCCTTTGATTTAAGGAAACAAACTCCTTAAAAAAAAAAAAAAAAAAAAAGGAAGTGCATATTATTTAATTCATAAGAACAACAGAAAAACAAAGTACACAAAGAGGAAAAGGTGTCCTCATTATAGTGAACCAAAATTACCACGACTAAAGTAGCCCAAATTCTTTAAATTCTGTGTCCTACTTGAATCAGATATAAAGTTGCATCCCTCTTGTTCGCCCTACTTTCCCAATCCTCTATCTTAATGCTCTCACTTGGACCAGCTACCCTTGCTGAATCAAAGGCCGTGTTGTATTAAATTAGGGCTTCTTTCCTCTTCTAAGTACTCTCACCTATTATTTGCTGCTAAGTGTCTAACTTGAAGGGGGGAAAAATGTATATATAGAGTGGCATGACCAACAGGTGTAATGTTGTCTTGGTTCAAAATCTGCTTGATATGGGCAACAAAAAGACTGTACGAATACTGAAAGATTAAATAAAAATAATGTGAATTATAGATAAAGACACATTACCTTCCAAAGAAATTTGAAAATTTCTGCGCATTAAGAGTTGCTGAAGTCACAATCAGTTTAAAATCTCGCCGTCGGGCAACCACCTTTTTTAATATGCCAAACAACACATCTGTGTTGAGTGATCTCTCATGCGCCTCATCCATCACAATGACACTGGGAAAAAGTTACAGCCTTACTTTTAGATAAATGTACTCAATTGCAGTATACTAATAATTTCATAATCCCAGTTGCAGAGCCATTTAAACAATATTAAGATTAGAATTTCACTAATATATTAAAAAGAGACTATAAAGGCAAGAAACACTGACAATCTTACCGATATCTTTCAAGTTCGGCATCTTTCAATGTTTCACGCAGAAGTACTCCATCTGTCATGTACTGCAAATTGAAGAGGGAAGTGTATAATGAAATGGCCAAAACTTGATTTCACAAAGAAAGTTTTTCTTTTTAATGCAACACATTCAGTATAATTCAAGAATGAAGTACACATATGAAACACAAATGCAATAAATATGACAAGAAAATACGTCCCAAAAAGGTATCAACATCTTTTTGGGACATAATTTCTTGATAATAAACATGGAATTCAACATCAAATTGGGTGACAAACCTTGATTATGGTATTGGGTCCAGTAACATCCTCAAAGCGGATAGCATACCCAACTTTGTCTCCCAGCTCAGTTTCCATCTCTTCACTAACTCTTTTTGCAACACTCATTGCAGCAACACGCCTTGGTTGAGTGCATCCAACAATGCCATATGAAGTGTAACCATCTTCATGCAAATACTGTAAAACAAGTTCATATCAAGAAACATATTGACAAGGTTACTTTGCCTCCTAAATACCCATCCACAGATCCAGTGTCCTAGAGAAAACCTCCGTTTTCCTGAGTTCTATCCACTTTCTATTTATTCCCTCGATGCCAACCTTTATTTATAATTTATCATCTCCTACCCTCACCAAGTGAGACCCTATTATTTTCATGAATCTCTTAATGTAGATCTCTTTCTTCCTAAGAGTGAAAGTATCTACATGAGCAATCCCACTTCTTGCATTCTCCTTGATTTCGGTAACCAATAGGGAATTCAGGAAAACAGAGACAGCAACATGCATCTTTCTCAAAATAAGATGTTCAGTACAGTGTACTTCATTCTCAATAAAGATTAATGAGGAATACAAACCTGTGTTAGTTGAGTTGTCTTTCCTGAGCCTGTCTCTCCAACAACAACGACAATCTGATTCTCTCGAATAACCTGTGATCAATTCAGAGGATTGTATCCAAGTTCAATATGAGCAATAACAAACCAAAAACAGATTAAATCACCGTGAAAGTACCACAATATTCCATCATAGAGACAAAAATGGGTATACGAACAAAAATACGCGAGACAACAACCAAGCCCAGATAGAACATGAGAGCGAAGACTAAAGACACAATATGTGATTAGACATTTTACAACTATTATTCAGAATTTGCTATCATTCAACCAATACTGCTCTTTTTACATCTTTATGTCATCCCAAACACAAATCCTCCAGTCACAGCAGAACCTTGTTAAATTAAATTAGGAGCATTGGAGGAGGATGATTAAGGAATCATAATTCAGAGGAGCATTTTTCATGCATTTGCAAGCATGAAAAATAACATGTTACCTGTAAAAGCTCATCCCTAACGGAGTATATGGGAAGATATTGTCTCTGCTGTGCCAGAGTTTTCGTCATTGCAAATTCACTCACAGCTTCGTCTTTCTTTAAATGCTGAGCAAACTTTGCATCTTCCTTGAAATCAATTTCCCCATCTTCACCAACCTTAGCATTATCAGCATCAACCTGAAATTGAACGCATAATGAAATAATGTACCTCGACAAAACTGGATGCAAAATGAAAGACTGTACTTCCACGAAATGACATGTATAAGAGATCCACATTGCTAAGTATTACAAGACACATACCTGTTCAGCTGTCTTCTCAACGCCAAGGATATCCCCAAGTTTAGAACCAGCAAGTTCCCAAAACCGTTGGCGTGACTTATTCATGCTTTGTTTTTCACGAATTTCCCGCACTAAAGCAGATCCTTTGCGAGATATAATAGCCATATCTGAAGATGGATCTTTCAAAGGCATAACAGGTTCTGCCTGCTTAGTAAAAACCACTCTACCATCCAAAAATGGAGGTTTTGTGTCTGTGTCAAGCATAGGGAAAGTTTTAACAAGCGCTTAGGTAAATACTTTCATCCATTCAAGAGAGGGGGGGGGGGGGGGGGGGGTTAGATATCATTTCTAATTTTAACTTACCGTGAACTAAAAGAATAACCTTGTTCTCTTCTTCATTGTCAAATTCAGTTTGAACCTCGGTACCTCGAACGGCGCCTGATCTCATCAATTGTCGATCTTCCCATTGTTGCTTGTCTGCACTAAGCTGTGAATGCCTCTTGCTTTGAGCACGTGACATCATAGTTCCATCACTTCTCATCTATAGAGAGACTACGATTAGAGAGAGAGATGATGGAATACAAATTGAACCAAAAATCACTAATGAATCCTCAAAACATGACCAGGATCACCAGGTAAATAACCATTTAAGAATCAGCAACAAATCTTAAAATGAAAATTTTAAGACCTACAACTCCAGACACTTAACATCTTAGGCACCATAACAACCACCAAATAAAATAAAATAAAATACTCCAGTTCTAATGAAAAGAAAAACCTAAAATCTTGCCATTTCAATATCATACCACAAAGGGCTAAGATAATTATACAATTCTCAAATATCACAACAGATGATAAAGTTTTGTTTAGATTTTTTTTTTTTTTTTTTTTTTTTTGGTGGAGGAGAGCGTTTATTTAGGCAATTGCATGTATAGATCCTAGAGACACTTCATAACATACACCAGTCACCCTGCGCAAAAGCTAGAAATTATGTTAGTCAATGACATAAATTGTTATTTTAGAGTTCTCAATCATGTATAATATAAGAGTAACAGTATACAGAAGACAAAGGCAATAAACAACCAAAATTGAAAATTAAATATCACTTGAACATACCAGCCTTTTTGCCAATTCTACTTCTTTCTTTTGGTTTGTAGCATCATCACCAAGATAGAATGATGAATTGTCAATGTCATAAATATTGCTGCCTTCTTCTCTATCGTACCTGTATTCAATCAGAACTAAATGTTAAAACAGTATCACCACCACATATAAAGTCGTTCAAAAAGTGAACTGCAAGCATAGGATGAAGATACAATCAAATAAAAGAAAATGGACTAAATCACACCTAATGAGATAATAAGAAATACTTTGTATATACACATAGCAGCTGCATACAAATGTAAACATATATAAGCCTCACTCACCAGGCGAGATCTGAATTGTATTCCATTTGCAAGCGCATATCTTCTGTGATTTCAGGATTTTGGTCTATAGCTGTGGCAATTCCATCAGCATCCATATCCTATATGAAGAATAGAAAAACAAAGAGAATAATTACCTCCAAACCTCAAAAACAGAGAAAGGGAATATAAAGATACTGAACAAATCTACAGGCTACAGCACTCACAAAAGGTACAACATATGAACACTGGTTTCAAAATATTATACCTCAAGTTTTTTTATATCGACAGTAGATCGTCTTTGCTTATTTGATCTTCCTTCATACCGAGAACTAGAAGATCGCACAGAGGAGCCAGAAGCACGAATAGGGACAGGTGACGGGGAAACATGATCCCAAGGGGAAGCATAAGCTCCTTCACCAATTTTAAAATCAGTGTCAATTGAAGTAATATGTAAATGAAAACAATAATCTATAAGCAATACACAATGAGGTGAGAACATACCAGAACGCGGTGTTTGCCAAGGAGAAACCAATCTCGCATCAGGGGATGCTCCAATGAACATAGGGGATGGTGAAGGCTGATACCGGTTGCTAGAATTATGTTGACTATCATGACGTGGAGACTCATCCCACTCCCATCTCCCATCATCCCAATCTGATCTACCTGCCAATTTGCATGTGAAAAGATTGAGAACACTATTTTCAGAAATATTGGTTTGTATAGCAGACCCCATTTTCAGAATTAAAGCTTAGATTGTTGTTGTTTATTAGATCCAAAAAATATTGAAAAATCTATGAAATATGAACACTATCATCTATAAAAGGTGCTACACTATACTTTTAAAATACAAATAAAGAAAACAAATAATAACAATAAAGGTGTTAATTATGTGGTATCAGAATGCTACATTCTTCAATAAGCAAGAAATGTATTACTATGAACTCACTGCAAATCATTTTCTCCCCTTGATAAGCTTCTTTTAAAATTAATGAACGACTATAATTTTGATAACAAAAACCTCAACATAATAACTAATTCTACTTTTTTTATTTCTTTAGCATTTTTCTTACTTTTTTTTTTTTGAAGCAAGCATTTTTCTTACTTATCGAAGACCAAAATCAGGTAATCAAGAGTTCATGACATTCCTTTCATAAATTGTTAGGTTTTTAAAAGCACTTACTCCCCATATACATATGAGGTAGTTTTATGAGTGCTTTGACTGGGTGACAAGTGAGATTCAATAGAAAAAGGCTATACATACCAGGCGTTCTCCTAGATCCTTCATATCTGCCTCTTTTCCTGTCATATTCACCACCATAGCCTCTATCATTCCACCTACCACTAGAGCCTCTATCATACCGTTCATGTTCTGCACCACGACTCCGGTCTTTGCCATCAGCACCATGTCTATGTGTACCTTTAGTCCTTTCACTTCTAGAGTTATCTTGGGAGCTATCCCTGTGATTTCTTGAATAGACTTCAGAACGGATGCTTCTTTTAGAGTGATGCATGTCATCGTGGTCTTCACTTACACTACTTTCTGCAAAATAGATATCAAGAAGAATGTTAACAGAAAAGCAAGCCACATTAGGACAACATGATAAATTTCCTTGCCAGCTTTTTCTCATTAAAACTAATAATTATAAGCCCAGATATTGTGGAGGAAAATTTGTTGAAATCAAAATAGTATAAACATATCTTCTATCTTTTAAAATATTTATCTTTCGTATTCGTAGTAAGGGCATCAGACGTAGTTCATGTGTAATGGACTGAATTTTCTGGCTTAATATTTCTGATTAAATAATGCAATAATAAAGATGAAAACTTTAAGATTGATTGATAATGGTGGAAGTGTTACAAAAAAATAGGTTAATAGCTTAAGGCTATCACTCTCAAATAGTGAGTTTAGCTCACAAGTCACAACTCTCCAAAATGGCTTTAGGCCATGACTCTCTCTAGGTTTCCCTGATAAATTTCTGCCTACCTTCTTCTTTCTACCCTCTCTCTATTTATACTAAAACTAAGGACCATAATGGCAAAACCTAACTACTAGACTTCCCAAATTACCCCTCCTAAAGCCAGTCTATTACATCATGCTTTCCCGAAAAATGCCAAGGTTTTTACATTGAGGCTCCACTCTGGAAGTTAAGAAGGAATGAAGGATTTATTCGGGACACATGAGATAGTGTGATTTATAGCAATTGCACTCCCAAACTCATGGTCAGAGAGTACCTATAACATTAAGTTTCTACATGCTTCTCCTTTTATGAGGGCATATTTTTATGAACAAAAGTAAAAAAAGAGACCATCTAGTACCTGATTGAAAAGTACCACTCAAAGCAGCATCACGGTATTTCCTGTTGGGCCGTCGTTTGTTGGCTCCATGTTCCACAGTCTCATCTCCATCAACATCTGTCACAGTTGACTTCTCCTCTTCATCAAGAGATGAAGCAACAGAAGTGATTCTTTCTTTGGGAACCTTAAAACCACTATCTTGTTTCGATTCACTTCGTTTTGCAAGAGCAAGGACATCTAACCCTGATAAAAGAAATTACAGAAACATACTAAAGCTTAGATATAAGATATAATTCTTGCACAAAAAGAAAAGAAAAGAGAGAGAGAGGGAGAAAGAGAGGGAGAAAGAGAGGGAGAGAGAGAGAGGGGGAGAGAGAGAGAGAGAGAGAAAGAGAGAGAGAGAGAGAGAGAGAGTAAACTGAGACATTTTTTATATGAATTATGAAAACAACTTGGGGCCAAATGAAACCACATGCAAGGGTATAGTGATTTCATTAAGGCTTTGTTTGTTATAACTTATTTAGTCTAAAATAAAGTGACACTGTCTGAACTTATTTGAGTACATCAGAGCTTATTTTGTATGATATAAAACAAAATAAGCTGAAATCAAACAGATCCTAAAGCAAGAAACTGTGCTTTTAAGGCCAAGGTAAAAGGTTGGATAAAGGGCACATTCTTCTGGGAGATTGCATAAAATAGTGACAATGGAATGCAAGAGAGGTATAGAAGAAGGTACATGCCAGAAATTAATGATAAAAATAGAGAGAAGGGGGGTGGGGAGCAAAGATAGAACAGGTGGGATGAGGATCCTATGAGAGTACGAAATATGAAAGCTAGTCTGCTAGAAGGAGAAGCCTAAAGTAAAAGACTAAGGCACTAAGCATTTCCTTCTTTTTTTTTTTTTTTTTTTTGGGCAAATCAAGCATAACAAGATTAAAATCCATTGCCCACAAACAAAAAAAAACAACCCCCTTTCTTATTTTCTCTACCCCTTAGCTCTTTGCTCCCCTTTCCATTGTGTGAAGCTCAATTCCTCAAATGAACCCGGAAAAATCTTTAGAGGGTGCTAATAAGTAATAACCATTCCTACATAAGATAACTCTATATGACTGTAGGCAATAAATGCATCAGCTTATTAACAATCAATCAATCAAAGCCTTAATCCCATAAGTAGAGTCGGTATCAACTTATTAACATAATAACACAAATTTAAGGCCAATAAATGAACAACTTTGTTAGCTAAATGAGTATATGTAGGGCAGTACTTAGATCACAGAGTCCTGAATTCCTTATAAGCAAGATTTTTCTATATATAAAAATCCATCAGCTAGCTCTAATAATAAATTACTCAAATTAAAAAAGGTTTTGTTGTGATAATGAGAATTATGATGCCTATATTAACTAACAATGATGTTTTAGCTTTTTCTCATGAGTCATGACTCTGCAACACTCTACTGAAATCAAATTTGAATTTCGCAAGAGACAAAGAGATAAAGAAGTCTATGCATCATACGATCACATCAATAAACTTGGAGATCCTTCATAATAGTTTGAACATTGACACACCATCCACAACACCCAATCAAAGTATAATGTATGCATAAACTGCAGGAAAAACAACTATTGTTTAAAAATATCACACGATAGTATATGAAAGAACGTGACTATTTTATCTAGATAAATGAAATATAACTCAAACAAGCAAATGATGGCAAGAATTTGGAAGTAATGAAAAGATTTCCTAGAAAACTTAGTGCAGTAAAAAACGACAAATAGTATGACGGAAAATTTCAGAAGTAAAGATTTATAATTCAAGCAAGAAAAAGACATATAGTACCTAAGAGAGATTTCTCAGGACGTTTATAGACAACACGCTCTTGCCCTCGCTTTTGGAGTCCTCCAGCAACACTTGGTTGATCCCCTTCCATAGTAACGATTGTACTATCAATGTCAGGTTTCTGCATAACATTCAAACATTTAATCAGCCCAAAATCACTAAGTAGAAAGCAAGGAGAAAGGATATACTGATTATGAAAATAGTTAGAGAAAAAATTAAGGATAAATTTACTCTTGATCTATGATGACCGAAGAAAGTGAGTTTAAAATAAGTAACATTGGATATAAGAAGTGAATGGAGGAAGAAGGTCTATGAGGTCTATGTGAATGACCGTTGGAAACTCTTGATTCATGCACCCCACCCCATCTATTGTAAATAAGGCTTTGGTTTAGAAGTTGTTAATATTTTTTAATGAAAAATGCCATAGAATCCAATAGGATAATCCAATTCTTACATCATCTTCATTATTGTGCTTCCACAAGTTTCCTTATCTTTCACCTCGACTGCTTGATTGAATTTTAGTAATACAAAAATACAAGCCCTTCTCTACACTAACCCATTAAAAAAAGGCCGTAGTTACATGCAAATGAAAAGTGTAGAATGTAAAATAAACAGAACGCTCGTAACAAATAGCAAGGACAGCATATACTAACCTCCATAATTGCAGAACCTTGTTATGGAGAGCTGGAAATATCGGGGGAAAAAAAAAAACCAACATAATAGGAAAAAGAATCATCAGTAATCTATCTTTAGCGTAATTGGAAACAGTTAAGTAAAACACAAGTAGTTCAAAACATATAACGCAATCAGGCCCGTCCCTGAGCCAGGGCAGGAGGAACAAGACGTCTAATTTCATAGTTCAATCCTAACATTAAAGGATTCTGCAATACATTAGCAACTAAATTTGATTCAATTATCAAATAAAGCTCATAATTTTAGCGATATTCGATTCAATTATCAATTTTGTTTTCTAACAACATAATCGCTGGTTACGATCTTTCACGATCTTAGTAATTAAAACCAATAGTTAAGATTTTCAAACCCTAAACTTACTACACTGACTAGTTGAATCCTAACATTAAAGAGTTCGGCAATACATTAGCAACCAAATTTGATTCAATTATCAAATAATTAGGGATATTTGATTCAATCATAAATTAGGCACATAATTTTGTTTTGTAACAACATATCGGTGTTTATGATTTTTTATAATCTTGGTAATTGGAACCAATAGTTGAGATTTTCGAACCCTAAACTTAAAATAAAACCCTAGATTGTGAAATTGATTAGAAAAAGAAACAACAAGTTTACCTGAGAAGGTGCTTGAATAGCTTCAATGGAAGTATTAGAAGTGCGCTTCGATGGAGAATAATTTTGATTTTTTGTAATTCAAACTTAATAGATTCAAACGAAAACCTAATTTATCCTGCATATCTCTAAGATTTCATTTATAATTACTCTGTTGAGGCACCGAACCCTGTTGAAACCGAATTTGGGAAATCTTGGGTTTTGATTTTATTTTTTATTAATTATTAATTGTGTGTGTTTTGGAATTAAAAAGAGTTTTTTAACAGCAAAAATAGTTGATTTAATAATTAATAACTAGTTTTTTTTCGTTATTAAAAACACAAATTATGACATAGTTCAATGGTTAAGCTCTTATTAATTAACCTTTTAGAAAATAAAAATAAAAAACAACAACAACAAATTTTATTAAGGTACTAAGCATAACGATACTAAATACGATAAACCACAATAATCAATATTTATACACTAAAGTAATCCTCATCATTATCTCCATATTACACGTGTTATTATCAATCAATCAATCAATCAATCAAAGCCTTAATCCCAAAAGTGGGGTCGGCTAACATGAACCAAATTTGATTATTCCGTGTAGTCATCAACATAAATCTTTCTCCTCCATCCCTTACGATCCAAAACTTCATCCTCACGTAAATCCATGCACTTCATATCCTTCCTCACTCCTTCCAACCAAGTCATCTTTGGTCTCCCTCTTCCTCGTTTAATCCCTCCATGGTCCCACTCTTCCACTCTTCGCACCGGTGCACCCTCGGGTCTCCGTCTTACATGTCCAAACCAACGCAGACGATTTTCCCTTAATTTACACGTGTTATTATCTCATAAAAAATTTCCATCTAAGAAACTTTGTTATTATTAATTTTTTTACACAAACTTTCATATTTGGCTGACCACACTGTGTGACTAACTTTTTTTTTGGAAAGAATGATCGAGGTTACTTGGTCAAGGGTTACTCACTCGTTCAGAGGTTACTCGGGCGATCAAGGGTTACCTGATCAGGGGTTACTCGTGTATTGGCTGGCCACACACAAAACTTGTTGATCACAAACTTTCACATGTGACTAGCCACTTTTTAATAAAAAATGGTCGGGGTTACTCAGTCAATCAAAGGTTATTCACTCGGTCAAGAGTTACTCACTCGGTCAGTCAATGGTTACTCACTCAGTCAGTCAAGGGGTTACTCACTCGGTCAGGGGTTACTTGGTTAGTTAGGGATTACTTGATAGGTCAAGAGTTACTCAATCAAGAGTTACTTAGTCGGTCATGGGTTACTCGGATGGTCAGGGATTACTAAGTCATGGGTTACTCGGTCGGTCAAATGTTACCTGGTCAACTCGTGTGTTAGTTGGTCCTATGTTAGGAGTAAGTAAGGAGTAGTTTGAAAAAAAAATTTACTTTCTTAAACGAAGATTACTAGTAATACAATAAAAGACGTTTCTAAGAACGTCCATGAGTCACACATAGACCCCCCACTATACCATGTCATCCATTATTATGCCACATGGCTCTCTCTTCTAATGTTTTTTATTGCATGTCATACACTTATTATAACACAAACTTTAATTCTACAAATAAGTGCCTTACCACCAAGCTATATGATTTTGATACAATCTTTTGAATACAAAATATTAATATATAGCAAATGACAATGTAAACAACAAAGTAGTTATATATTAAAAATTGGTAAAGATGACGGTCTTGCAATTAACTATGAAAGTACTAATAGAGTTATAAGAAAGAGAATGTTGGAAACCTTAATTATATTCAAGAGTATACAAGATTATTTATAGTACAAGATTAGAACATTGAACATACCAAACTATGACTAAATACAATATATGACTAGGTACATTAACTAATTATAGGAATATATTTTGACTATCAAAGTTCAGGAGTAAATCAAGGGATTTATATATTCTAAACAATAACTAATAATGATAACGATGATATAATCATCTTTATCCTTTATAAGTACACTATTTTAATTGAAATTATTTCAAACATAAGCACAAATAAACATGAATAGAGAAAAACAATACATAAAAGTTGCTACAACAACAAAGAACAAGTTGATGTTCTTATGTTCTAACAACTTAACGTTCAATGTAGTACAAGTTGATTTATTTGTCATGTGGGTGAAGACGAATTCGGAGTCCTTCAACTGAGACAGGATCTGGTGTATAAATAATCTTTTCATTGTAATTAGCTTTTGATAGTCTAAATCGAGTCACCACATTGTGCAGATAAACTAGGATCTCAGTCCGAGCAAACTCCTTCCCACAACACATGTGTGATCCTCCTCCAAATGGTACGAATACACGAGGCGGTATTTTCTCTTCAAATCTTGAAGGGTCGAATTTATCAGGATTTGGAAAGTATATTAGATCCATATGTGTTGAGTAAACATCCCAGTGTATCTTTTCATAAAAAAAAAATATTTTAATTGTCATCAATCATCAACTTCATAGTATTTGGGGATACCCAACTTTCTCATAGTGAGAGACATTTTCGTAAATAAACCAACAACTCTATTCAACTTGATTTAATTATGGAGCCCACAATAATGAAAAAGTTGTTGATTTATTCACAAAATTACCCCATGAGAAACAAATTTTGTTTCTCAATATGAGAAACAAAGAATTTCCCGTAGTATTTAGAGGAAAAATAATTTACATAGTACTCTAGTAGATATTTTAAAGGCCTTTTTCAAATTTATGTATAGCACCTTCCATCCCTTCGGAATTGTGAAGCCGGCGTAAGAGATGTTAGTGGTGGCTTCACGAAAACCTCCAATCACAGGTGTTTTTAGTCTCATAGATTCACAATCAACGTTCCACGTATATTTCATTTTTAGAGTATCCTTTATATTCACATGCTCTCCGTTTTCTTTTGATTGTGCAATGTCTAATTGCTCTGTGAAAATTAATCATAACACAATGCATGAAATACTTCCAGCCAAGCTAGGAGTGTAAGATAGGAAACCAAAGAAATATTATAGGCATTCTCAAATACGGTACAATTATCATCAATTTCTATGCAACAATAAATGACAGATAATCTATTTGAAATGAACTTTACCTTTGTTTTCATTTTAATATTTAATTTGTAAAAATTAAAAAAAAATATTTTTTAAATAATACAACTTTTAGATTATACAATAATATTAGTCGCTACAATCTTTGGGGTGTTAATTTCAAACATGTAAAAAAACTTGTAACCTATTGAATAGCTTACCATGACACATGTCATCATGTAATTGATGTTTAAAAAAAAATTAAATTTTTTTTTAAAAATTTCAATCAAAATTGTTAACTTTAATTAACTTATAATTATTTTAAAAAAAATGAACTTTTAATTTTTTGATAAAAAAATACGTTTTATTATAAAAAAAAACCCCAACTTGTTACCACCTCCCCCACCACCCTTCCACTACCACCACCGCGCCCCCTCCCCTGCGCGCAGTCCCCTCCCTAATTAACCCAGGAACCATTCGGCATTTCGGCCGGTGCCCAGCTCACCCACGCACCGTCAACCGACCTACCCTCTTAGGTGTGTGGCTCGGCGGGTAGGGGGAGATCGGGGTAACAGGGGGGAGAGGTCGGCCAGCGGTGGGTGAGTTGGACGCCAGTGGACTGATTCCTGGGTTGGGGGAGGTGAGTTGCGTGCAGGAGAGTGGGAAAGGGAATGGTGGCAGGATAGTGGGGGAGGTGGTGGTGGTGGCAAGGTGGTGGGTAATAATAATAATAATAATAATAATAATAATAATAATAATAATGATTGTTTTATATCTTTTAAAAATTAAAAAAAAACATTAATTAAATTTTTTTAAATCAAATTAAATAATTGAAAAAACCAATAAAACTATGGCACATGTCAAGGTAACTAGTTAAAACAAGTTACCAACTGAATTTTGCCTATTTAAAATGAACACTCATAAAGTTTGTATTATTAAAAAAAAAAAAATCTTTTTTATTGATAGTATGGATAAACTTTTCATACGTACACAAATTTAACCATAATACGGTGTATACAAAATTATGTACTTACTCCATCCCAAAGTAATTGACACATGACACAATCAAACTTGGACATATAACAATGCATTAATTTGAGTCAAGTGCATATATATGTACTGAATGTAAATGTGGAAAAAAATTGACTCAAAATCGATTTGCATATAAATTTTGAAAATGATGTGCATAATATGATAAATTTTGAACATAATTTTAAATATATTGTTGATATTATATAACTTTATATTATTACCTATTTAACAACCTATTTCATGGTAATTGTAATATAAAAGGTCGAAATAATCCAACAACATATTACATATACATAATTTTTATGCACTGCTCTAATTAGGGATGGCAACGGGTCGGATCTAGACCGGATCCGACTGGATCCATATCCAGATCCGTTTTTGTACCCTGGATCCAGATCCGATCCGGATCCGCTGGTTATGAAAATAGGAGATCCATATCCATATCCGTCCGGGTCCAAACGGGTCTTGCACATTTCACCTACTTTAAATTACAAACCAAGTGTTTTACAGAAATATAACTAAGTAAGTTAAAGTAGGAACTAACTGCAAGTTATAGTAACAATTACACTAATAAGATTCATAAAAAAATGACAAAACAAAATATAAAAAAATATATAAAATACAAACAAAAACAAAACAACATACTAAGAACAATGAGCACTAAAGGAGCTCCACTATTGGATAATATACTATTGATTTTATTATTTTTTTTTTTAATTTTTTTTTTGAGGAAATATACTATTGGAATTAGTATGAACATTAATGAAATTAAAAATCTCAATATAACATGTTGTAAAAATTTATAAAAAAAAAACGGGTAAACGAATCTGGATACGGATATTTTGATTAGATCCTTATCTAGTTCCGTTTTTTAGCACAGGATCTGGAACCGACCCGGATCTGTCAGGTCTAAATTTCAAAGGTCCTTCACGGCTATGGATCCACGGATCCGGGTCGGATACAGATCCATTGCCATCCCTAGCTCTAATCTTTATAATATTACATATTAAGTGGTAATAATTTAACTTTGCATGAAGCTAGCTAGCAAATTAATTACAATATTTAAAATGGGAAAAGCAAAATCGATAAGAGAGCAAAGTAATAAACATACCGTGTAATACTTTTGCATAAACATCGAGATAGTCAGCAAAATGACCTAGTACAAATGAGATGATTGTGCTTGTAGTATTAAACCCAGCAAATAGGAGAGCAATTATATGACCAACTAACTCTTCATCATTTATAAAGTTGTAATCCCGATGATTCATAACCATACAAGCACTCGACTCAATAAGTCTTGAACATCCATATTTGATAGCAATTCTACTTTTCTCCTCTTGATCAAATCTAAAAGTTTGCATTGAACAACCTTTGACGCTTTCAAGGCCTTACTGTAGGATGTACCAGGCAAGTTCACTGGCACGGAAAGAAGCCGGTCGGCTAAGGTGTAGTAGGGCTCAGCAAGTTCCCTAATTGCATCTGAACTACAGTCGATAAATATATGACAAGCAAGCGAAAAAACAAAGTCTTTGGATATCAATTGGACCTTCACTTCGTTATAAGGCAACCAATGCGCCTCCAAATGTTGTTGTGCATTTATATACATTATGCGTACATAATGTTGCATTGATTCTAGCCTAAGGAAGTTGTGTATTTGCTCGTGGAACAATTTCCATGCTGGAGATCTACTATCAGTATTTATGATCTACTATCAGTATTTATAAGCGAAAAGCCTTTCGCAACACAACGTGGTAGCCAAGTCCTAAATTTGGCTTCATTTGAATATATGAACTTGTTACCAGAAGCACCACAAAAAACAACTATTTTCTCCCTCGCTATTGAGGTTTGGAAAATATAAGCAGAATGTTTCATCATCCGATCAAGTATAAATTTAGCCGGACATGAAACAAAGCTCAAGGTTTCTCCTAGTATTGGCCATCCATTTTCGCCTCGAGGAAGATTAAGATTTGAATTAAACCAATTTTTTTTTGTTTTACTAACAAGGAAAAAGAGGATAATAAGAATAGCAATGCCTTGCATCAAAATCAAAGCCATAAATAAATATTGATTAATGAACGCTCTATGATATGAATTGATTTTAATTTATGAATTAGGATATACATATATATATATATATATATATATATATATATATATATATATATATATATATATATATATATATATATAGACACACACACGAGTATATAACTTGTACTTCGTACGTTTCAACCAATTTACTACTAGTGTGTAACTGTGTATAGTATTTGGGAAGGCCAACTAAGGGACAAGAAGACCCATATCATAAGTAGAGGGCCCCCAATTTCAAAAGGCTTCAATTCAAGATAATATTTTCCACATAAATCTATACTATCTATTAAAAGGTGTTCCTTTTAAAGAAAAAGTGTCATGTAGCACTCTTCAATGTATATGATACCATGTCACAATGCCACGTCACTATTTAAAGTACCAAAAGTATTGGGACCCAATATTTCGTACGACAACAATTTTACTCTATTCTTTACCTTCCATTCCTCACTGTATATCTCTCTTCACTCACCTTCTTCCCAACTTCACTCCAAACTGACTACCATGAATTTTCTCTCTCCTCACTCACCTTCTTCCCAACTTCACTCCAAACCGACTACCATGAATTTTCTCTCTCCTCGACGGCAACATCTTTGCTAAATGGAGGTCGATTCTCGAAGCTTGTTTCTTCACCAATTTCTGTGAAAATACATCACCATTAAAATGAAATTGACATAAAAAAGATGAATTTGTGAAATTAAGGCTGAAAATTATTAGATGAACAAGAAGCACTGAGCTTCAACGGTTCGTCCTTGACCTTCGACGGAGATTTACGATATTACAGATAACCTGATTAATTTTTTAATGTTTAATGTTCCACTTTATTTGATTTTTGTAATGATTTTATACTCGAATCTGCTTCATTTTAGTTGTAGTTGATGTTGTTAATTGCTATTGTTGATGATGAATTGATGACAAGTGATTATTTTTATCGATTCATGATAATAAGGAAAATGTAGTTTAGCCATGTCTTATGTCGCTTTTGTGGATGAACTTACTTTTATTCTTTTCTTTTAATCTTTTTCGTTTTAGTCTTTCTTGTTTTTATAAATGATATCATTTATTATTATTTTTTATATCATTCATTTGTTGGATGATATGATCTAGTTTTGACAAAATTGAAAACAAAAAACAAAGCCAAACAAACCTTTAGTTTTCTATTTAAAGTTTTTTTAAAAACTCATAATCGTTTTTGTTGTCATTAAAAAATTACAGTAAAACAAAACTTCTATTTTTCGGAATAATAAATTGTTCTTAGAATGTGATAATAAAACCTGTTGTAAAATAAGTAGTTTAAAGGCTACAAATAATAGAATGAATAATGTAGTTGTTTGATCAAAATGAAGATGATGTGGTTTGACATTTCATTACTGCCTTTGAAAATGAATTCTGATGTGATAAGTCTATTTTATATATACTTTTATTCCCTGTCCTGCGGTCATATTTGTGTTTATTTGAGCTCTGCAGAGTTATTTTTATCATTAATATACGTTTTTAGTGTTTTTGTGAAGTTGGTGTTATTTTGTATAAAATGATAATTCTCAACACTATAGATCCACTATGAAAATATTGGAGTTTGATTGTATTATATGACAGAATATTATTTGCCCAAGCCGAGTTAGAGAGATTTAATTAGGTAATTAAGAGCTCAATTAGTTAATAGGCCAGGTCCACGATTTTGCATGTTCCGCGGATCAGAGAAGAGAAATACAAAAGTCCAAGTCTAAACGAAGCAAGGAGTTCCAAGTACTCAATCGGTTTGACAGCTGTTGTTTTTGGTCGGTTATATGTTAATTGGGCTTGGTTATATAAGCCCAATGGAGGCTTCAATAGGCGGTGATTTAGATTGTTGAGTTGTAGTTAGTTTAGGATCAGAAGGTTATATAGCCTTCCTTATCGAAGGAGGCAGGAAAGGAACGTTTCCCCCCAAAACCGGGGTGGATTTTGTTTGGACGTTTTTAGGTAGTAGCTTTTATGGAGGTTTCTAGTTTAAGTTTTCTTAGATTAGTTTTTGAGGGATAGCTCAAATGGTAGAGCTCTCCACCTGAATTCAAGAGATTTTATGATTGATTTCAATCACCCTCATTTAATTTTTATTTTTTGTCAGATCTTTAATTAGTTTGGTATACTTTGCAATCCGTTAACCTGATTAATTGCAATATTGATTGCTAGGACTTTTATTATTGATTATTTACCTTAGTTTTATCATACAAACCCTATTCGTTTCTTGATAATTTAGATTATAATAATTTATAGAAGAACATTGTTTCTTGTTGGATTTGACCCTACTTTCCTATCTATTTAGGCTTGTTTGACATTGTTTTTTGTTTTCAGTTTTATGTTTTTTGAAAACAAAAAATCAAAAACAAGAAAAAAGCGTTTTCACTTTTATGTCGTCATTTTTCTAAATTATCATGATTTTAATGAGTTTGACTAATTTTTTTTTATTACATGACATATATTATACTCTCTCCGTTTTTAAGTACTTGCTTTATTTTTTCATGCGCGGAGTTTTAGGAGAAATTGGAGAAAGTAACAAAATATGAAGGTAGTGGTATAGAGAGAACAAATAAAAAAAATTGTAAAAAAACAAAAGTAGTTGAGAGAATTAGAGGAGAGAGAATATGAAATTGATAAAATATGATTTATATTAGGTTCACTAGGTGAGAGAAATAAATTAAATATTGTAAAAGATTTTTAAATAAGGAAATGGGGCAAGTATTTAAAAACGGCCGAAAAAGAAAAGTGGAGCAAGTATATAAAAACGAACGAAGGGAGTGTGATTTTAAATAACAAAAAACCAAAAAAAAAAAAAATACAGCGATGTCAAACGAACCCTTAGTTAGTGATATAACTTTTGTTTATTAGGTGATACAACTTTTGTTTATCCCGACGCAAGCAGGGTGCTCAAATGTATTGCCGGTATGTTTCTTAAGGTTAAACACCACTCTCACATAAAGACACTTTTGGGTGAGATGTGAAGTCATATAAACTTACAAAAAGAAGAAATGTGTTTTAACTTTTTTTTAGTTAAGTATATTGTATATGTAGTTGTTAATTCTAGTAGAATTCAGGAAAATTGAGAGAAAATTGAGAGAAGTTTTTGGGAGAAATTTTTGTATTATGATGTGTTAACTTAGTATACAAGCCAAAAAGAGTATATATACATCATTACACTATCTAGAAGCTACTGTAAGAAGATTACAAATATCTGCAACTAACTTAACAAAAATATCTGTAACTAATTCCGTGATTTTTAGGAAATTCTGTTATAACATAATCTATGCAATAGCTGAGCTGGCTCCTGCTAACTGTACAACCTTTGTTGAAGTAGCAGTATGACCTCGAGTAGCTTCAATAGTAGTAGTATATTTTCTGAAAAGGTTCCAAGCCATGTATAGCCAAAGCAAGGAAGATTATAGGATATCTGTAACCCTCAACAAGTGATTAAATTAGAATAAAGAGGGAGACTTAATCACCATTAACAACCACATAATTGAAGAGAGTTACAAATAGATTACATAGGAAGAGGATGAAAAGAAAGCCAACATACTTGTTAAATGAATTTAGACATGGAAAAAGGCTACTCCACAACCCACCTTTTGGCAAATATGATAGGCCACATACAAGCTATCTGTGGAGTAAATTGATCGAGTAGAAAAACTACAATCTGACCAAACAACATGTCGTTTACTCTCCCTATTCCAACAATCCCCTACTAAAGGGAGGAAAAGCAAAACCATATATATAAAAAGAAAAAAGAGACAACATATTAGGTATAAGACAAGATTAGTACATAACACTTAGATTTACACAAGTAATTTGATATCTATGCTTAGTGGTATACAAGTATAAGGGTGGACAAACCTTGGAATCTTTAAAACTTTTGATCATGGAGTGGACGAATCTTGAAACTCCAATATTTAAGTAAGACCCCCACAACACATACATCACTCCAAAATTTATATGAACTCTACGAAAAAATGTATTTATTTTATAGCCAAGTACATTTAACTTAGCTATAGTGGAGGTTCTAGAGAATTCGCCCACGTTTTGGGTTACTTTAGAGTGATCATTGGAGATACCATCTTTAAATTCTTTGTTATTGATTCGTTTACCTTGGTTCAACTTTTTCTTAATTGTCGCCTTTCTTGGTACTAATTGGTTTGATTGGTTATTGTTTTGATACAGATTTTCGGTTTTTATGAAAGATGGAAGGGTAAAAAACAAAAACAAAAAATAAACTGAAGATGGATGCCAAAATTACTAATTATTTCATTTCATTCTATATGTACTGTTCTATGTCAAGTTACCTTAAACACATATTGAACTAACATTGTTTTAATAATATTTCGTAATTGTCTATTTGTGTTCTGTCCCATGAATATCAACCTGACAAAGTAATTAATTTGCATAATTAAGCAAGAAAATGGAACAAACTACTTTTAGATACTAATTGTCTTTTGAATATATCAATTGTATGCGAGGGAAAATAAATTATACTCACAAACTAATTATGTAACGATTCTCAACCATGTGTTCGTTTAGGAATATAGATTACACTTAATACTACAAAAATCATAACTAAAAAAGAACCTTATATCGAACAGATCAAAAAACTAATTTACTTTAAATTACAAATGAGAATCATAGAATGTGTATGCCCCTCCACCTCAACCCAACCTACATAATTTTTTTCGTAAATGTATAAATGAAGCCGAAAAGATAGTTTTATTTGTGTCAAAACCTACCAATTTGTGGAGCACAAATTGTTAACCTCTTGAATCTGCAAAAAATGCTGGTGGATGCTCATATTCAATCTTAACCAAAAATCACCACAAATAATAATAATAACAATAATCATAACCAACATTAACACTATATTTTTCAACTCCCAATCTTATCAAGATTTTCAGACACATTTTTCATCCTAGGCCGAACCTCAGGATCACTTTCAGTGCAAGAAAGAGCCACATGAAAGGCAGCCAACACCTCTTTCTTAGCATGTACCTCTTGTAACAACATAGGGTCTACCATTTCCGAAAGCGGGTTTTCCTCTTCAAAACCCTTCCTAACCCATTTCACCAAATCATGTACTTCAGTTGAAGTCGACGTTGTTGGGGAAGAGTGTTCAGGGGATTTCCCTGTTAGTAACTCGAGCACGACTACTCCAAATGAGTACACGTCCCATTTTTGAGTTGGTCGACTACCAGGGATTTTTGCCTCGGGTGCACGATAGTTGTTGATTTTTTCTTGACTAGTGGACTTAACATAGGGGAGTGCACCTCCCATGAACCCACCGGAGGAGGAAGGATTGTTCCCCGCGATGCTAATCAAACGATTAAGGCCAAAATCGGAGATATGTGGTTGAAACTCGTTGTCGAGGAGGATGTTTGATGGCTTAATATCTCCATGTACAAATTTTCTAGGGCTACATTCATGAAGATAGGCCAAACCTCTAGCCGTTCCTTTGGCAATTTTCAACCTTGTTTTCCATGTTAGGCTTGTTGATGGTTGCCCTGTTCTCCCTGTTCCATCAAGAATGAAATTTGTCACATCACTCACGTGTAATAATAAATGCAATTTATGTACAAGTATCAATTTTCGTTTAATCACCCATGTTATTTTACATTATCAACATGTGCACTAAGACTTTAATTCTTTGTTGATTCAAAAAAGAAACTAAAAGATCAGATAAGAATCGAACCTAATACCTCTTACAACCTAAACCCCTAGTGGCATAACACTAAATTATTTGAATGTTAATCTAAAACTAATAGGAGCAAATTCAGTATGAAAAAATCAAATATATTCTATAGTTTTTGGCAGCACCAATTAGCTAGTGAGAGAATCTTGGCAACCAAAGCCTACAAAGACAAAGACAAAGACAAAAGAGCTTTGAATATCCATCTAAACTTATAATTAAAAATTATACTGATGGATCTAAATCTGAGAGTACTGAGTGTGCTACATTATTATTGCTTATTTTGGGGGGTTTAATTTGACTAATTATCCATTATTTGTAGAAATTTCCAAGAAAAATAATGCAGTTAAGAGCATCCAATGTTTGAATATGTATGACTGTTAGTTAAATGTGCAACCAAGTAAACATTCTTAGGTTTCTTCAAAAAAAAAAAAAAAAAAAAAAGTAAACATTCTTAGGTGGATTTTGATTGACAGAAAACCATTTTAGGTCAACTACCAAAGTTAGTGGTATGAACTACATGGCCAAAATTTATTAGTCAAAGTCTCTTTAGATATAGTTTGACATTTTGACATTGTGTTTCAAAACTATATTTAAAATAAGGGGGATAACAAAAAATATATTTTAATAAAATATAGTCCCTTTTAATTCATCAAAAAATGCAGTCTTTCTAGTTAGGTCGACCTAAATATATATTTTTAAAACTATTGCTATAAAGTAAAATGCATCACATTTATTTTTATCTTAATGTTACATTTACTTTGTATTTTTTCCATATGCACAATCTATCATTAAATATCGTTCATATATGTCTATAATCTAATTTATGTTTACATGATTACCCAAAATAAACCTTAGCTACCCAAGATACATAAAAAGGGGGGTGGCTTTTTTTTTTAAACCCCCGGTTTTATTAACAATACGTGATATATATTTCAATAAATGCACCATGTAACGCAAAAGGCTAGGTAGTCCTTCCAATAAAACAAACAATTTTATTTCATGGTAATGGGGAACAACCTTAACTCTCAAACTTCCACAAGTAACAATGGTGTACGACTTTAAGTATCATTTCACCAAAGTGCCTTCAAAGCTACTACTCAACATTTTCATCATTGGATGCTCACCTACATAGTCCTAAACAGAGCAACCCACCAAGAAAACTACTCATTACATCCTAACATATTTATCAATTTATGTACATCAATCTCTACTTACAAAATTACCATCTACTCCTACATTGCACCTTAAGTTTCATAAAAGAAAACAGAAAAAAGTTTGAGTATATAAAGGGTAGAAATGTCATTTTTTGTAGCATTGGATTAGTTGGCCATAAATATTGGTTACCCCACCAAATTAAACTCTATAATTCCAGGACAAGTAAGAAATAAAAGGATTGAAGGATGACCAACATTTACTGTGTTTAACATCTCATATTATAATGTTATGGGCCATAGCTAGGTGTTATGTTTATTTATTCATAAATTCATGTTGTATTAAATTTTTTGCATATAGAGGTATGGTACTTGGTAAGTGGTAACTAGTATTAATAGTGGAGATTCATCAAGGTTGCATAAATTAAGTCACAAGGCTCCTTTGCCAAATAAAAAAAAGTCATAAGGCTCAAATATGTCATATTCGGTCAATCACCCTTATCTCAACCAAGTGCGTATTACATAATAGTGCAATGGTTTGATCCGATAATCTCTTAATTATAGCGTCACACTCCCTACCATCGCTCCAAAAATTTTGCAACATATACCATTTTTATACATGAGAAGCCTATGATTGTAGCTAAACTATTTAACACGTTGAAAAGTCATTGTAAAGACACTTTCTTTTTCCCTTAAGGAGTTGTGAGTAACAACACTTTTTTTTTTTAAAGGTCATACATTTAAAAATTCCGACTCTTATAAATAGTTGTGTTTATATGAAATGATTATTAAATAAGGATTTGTCATATATCATTGAATCGTAATGCCAAGTTTTGAATCCAAATAAAATTCATTTTTTTTTTGTCAAATAACTTTTGCCCACTCATTCTCAGCATGAACATAGACCATCAGCTACTAAGTAACAGCAAAGATTTCTCAAAAGATCAATGTGAGGACCATTTTAAAATGAAGTATAAAATTAGACAATAATATAGTACCACTTATATATATTTAGTAATTTAGAGACATAAAATAAGCTTGATTTTGGCACGACTTGAATTCTTGAAGTAGCAAATATATAACGTAGTAGATCACTAAATGCCAAACATAAGGCTAATTATATTAGACATTAGACTGATTAATTATTTATTCTAGTCCTGTATTAAAAAACCATACTTTACTCAACTTTGATGCAAACTATGCTACTGCTAGTAATCTAAAAGGATGCTGCACTCAAAACTTTACCAATATATTCCCATGTATGACAAAGGTAACTCTTTTAGCAGCTAGTCTATATGATATGGTTTTTGTCCTTTGAGCAAATAATTCCTAACTATAAGTTATGGTGAATCCGACTTATATCTCTGTTTGAAATTAGTTATCACGATATTAACTTGTGTTTACATAGCCTCTATTTGAAGTAGTCTAGTAGTATAAGTAGTATTAAACCTCTAAAATAGTCATAAATCCAAAAAAAAAAAAAAAAAAAAAAAAAGGCTATAGGATTTCAAAAATAGCTCCGTACTTGGTGTCAAAATTAATAATCGTCCTATGTGCACCATAAACAACATTCCTTCAATTAGATTTTGTACTTAAACCAGTGTAATAAATCAAATTCTAAACATTGTATCGTATGTATTTAAGTCAAAGGAACCATAAATTAATTAAACTCACCTCTTTATCTATCTCATTAATTAAACCATAATACTACCATAATTTTATTCATGCACATTAATATAATATTCTAAGTAAAACAAGATAGAAATATAAAAGAATTAACCAAAAAGAGAGATTTGGACTGACCTCGAAGAGCATTACCAAGATTGCCATTAGAAATGAAGTCAGAAATGAGCAATTTTTCATCAGGAGCCCAATAATAAGCTCTCAATTTAACCACATTTGGATGCTTAATTTTCCCAATTGCTTGGATTTCAGCAACAAACTCTTTATACCTTTGTTGATCACCACCTTCTCCTAATCTTCTAACAGCAACTGGCACACCATTTCCAAGCACTACTTTATAAACTATTCCTAACCCACTTTTTCCCAAAACATAAGCTGATGCTCTTAACAATTCATCCAACTCAAATGTAAAACCCTTGTCAATTGCTACTAGCTCTCCTTCCCCTTCTCCACCACCCTCGCCGCCTTCGGAACTCCCCTTGTCCGACTCGCTTTCGATGTCGTTGCTTGTTGATCCGCCTCTGAAGCACCCAAAGCAGAGTCCTGTTTTTTTGTCTTTGTTCATGTGTCGTCCTAACTTGATGGTGCCAGTGCAGCTGCATCCACTGGAGTGATCCTTTTTCTTCCAGTAAAAGTATATGAGGACGAGCCCCACGAAGGCGACTACTACAGCATCTGCTGCGGAGATGAGGAGGATCAGCCCCGGGCTTAGCCCCTTTCGCTTGGGGCTGATCCCCCTACTGTCCTCGGGTGGGGGAGAGTTCGGGTTTGTTGTTGTTTTAGTACAGTCCTTTTGTAATGGGAACCCGCATAAGAGCGGGTTCCCTAAAAAGGCAGTGGGCCCTTGATTGGCAAATGAGCCTGTCTGGGGGATTTCCCCAGACAGATTATTCGCCCTCAGGTCGAAGCTCACCGTCATGGGAAGATCCCCAAGAGACTTGGGGATCTTCCCAGATAGATGGTTGAACGAAAGGTTTAATGTCCCGGAGAGCGACTTTAGCTCTCCGAGCTCTTCGGGGATTTTCCCCTGTATCTGGTTAGACGATAAATCAAGTTGAACTAGATTCACTAGTTCATGCCAAATTCCTCCAGGAAGTTCACCAGAGAAGTTATTTCTCGCCAGAATCAGTCTTTGGAGCTGCTTACACTCCTTCAAACCATTCGGAATCTCGCCGGAGAGTGAATTTCCAGAAACATCTACATTCTGAATTTTTGGAAGTGAGCACATGGAGGTTGGGAGAGGACCAGAGAGATTGTTCCCGTATAAGAAAATGCTGTGAAGTGAAGTCGCATTGAAGATTTGATCAGGAATCGAGCCGTAGAAACTGTTCCCGTGGAAGTTCAACCTTCGAAGGGAAGTAAGGGAGCCGAGCTCCGAGGGGATGTACCCTCGGAGATTTTTTCCTGCGACGGATATTCCAACAACCCGAGGGTTGGGACTAGAAGTGGAATTTCCGTCGCAAGAGACCCCAGTCCATCCACAGGGATCGGGGTCATTCTCGTCCCAGTCCGCAAAGATTGCGGACGAGGACGAGTGGTCGACGGCCGACTTGAGGGAGAGGAGAGCGAGGCCGTCGGGGGATAAAGAATGAACTCTAGATGTGATCGTGAAGAGGAGGAGGAATGAACAAAGAAAAAAATGGAGGTTCATTTTTTTTTTACAAGTTAGTGAAATATTTGGGGTGTTAGCGTTACATCAACAGAGGATGACTAGTGTATACTTTCGCAAGTGTTGGTTTTGTTGGAATTATTTTTGGAGGAGAGAGAATACGGTTGAGAAGAGGTGGGTAGGGGTATTAATGTGAGGATTTGATGAGAAGTAAGTGGGCCCAAAGCCCGCCAAGAAATAATTTGAGGGGAAATAATTTTATTTTATTAAAAAAAAAAAGGGTGGTCAAATAATAGGGAAGGAAGAAGAGAGTAGAAGGAAAGCAAAGGGGTTAATCATCAAATGCATAACGACTTGTGTAAAGCTAGGTACTTAGGTATGTTTTGTTCCATTTATAAATGGAGGATGGTAGGATGATTTGAGTACATTTAATGACCTAGATCAACTTAAAGTTTTCTGTGTTTAGATTGATCAGTTGAGTAAGGTTTTGTAATTAGTGAGTTTGTTGTATGTAAAGATGTCATTAGGTCGGGTTATCATGCAAGGGACACCACACAATTTAGAAGGGAGAAACACGATATAGGCATGTGATATTCGTTCTTGCTTGTTTTCGGGAGTTGTTTGTCTAAAACTATCATGTCATAATAAGCAATAAAAACTAAGCTAGTTCATATAGTAATAAGGTTATTGAAGATATATGAATACTTACTCTTGCATTTGCTTGACCTCCAATGTCATTTGCATAAATATCTTATATACATTGAAAATATTTATTGAGTAAGCTAAGTGTTTTAACCCAAAACAAACTACTAGTTTAAGCTAGTTGAAAGGGCTTATGAATTTTGTATGAATTTAGCCATTTAGGTCATGTTTAATTTTGTTCATTTTCTTGTCAAAAAAATAAATAAAATAAAAATAAAAATTTGTTCATCTTATTTACATTTTTCAAGATTAATATAAGTATAAATAACGGTTAATAACTTTAGATAAGATAAGCCAGTTTAAGTAAAGTCTAGATAATTTTTGACAAGGATTAGTAAGATGAGCTACCAAAGTTCATTTTTCAATTAAAATAAGCTCTAAATTATTTTTAATAAGATTAAGGTAAGTGATAGAGTATATAAACTGATAATGGGCTTCAATCATCAGCTTAAAAGACCAATCAACCAAAAGCTTAAGTTGATGGTTGAAGCCTAGGATCGATTTATATAATTTGTTAGTAAGTTTATTTAAGTAAATTAGGAGAATAAAACACACCATAATATACCTAATATAATTAATATTCAACGTGGATTTTGTGAATTAGATTCAACATATCAAAAGAATGATGAGTATATAAATAAAGATCGTGATTTTCATTTGTTATTTTTGATTATTTTATTTATTTATTTATTTATTTTTATTTTTATTTTTTGCAGACATGTACCACTATATGTCTATATTAGCCATTAAAGGACCGAAAAAAGCTACACATACATTCACTGTATGTGGAGCCCACATACATTTATAGCTGGCAGCATTTCATTGGTTCTATGCTTGGGCCCCAATTTCCACTAATTTTCAATTTTCATTCAAATTTGAATGAAAATTCAGATGTTTGAAATTCAAATTAATTGTCATTTCCATGTAATTAATTTAATATTATTAAAAAAAAAATTCATTTCTGCAACACGAACACCAAAGAGGAGAAAGGAAAGGACGAAATGGCGAAATGGGCGACGATGGATATTAATTGGAGATGAACAAAAAAACCTTGAAGCTACTTCATTATACGGCAAATTGCTTAAATTAACGACAACCGCAAAGATTATTCGGACTGCAATAATCGTTGGCAATCTTTCTCAAAAAATTGAAAAATAAAATAAAAGTAAAAAAACAACTAATTGCGATGTTGTAATGAGAGTATATATTTAATGTGGTTCCAATGAATTGAAGGACCACAAATTGATGGACAATCTTTAATCTTTATTCTCAAATTTAGACATGCAGTTCGAATATCAATGGAAGTAGAAAATCAACATGTAAAATATCTTTCCAACTTTTCTGCATGAATTGGATTCCATTGTAGAATGAATAATACACTACATTGAGCAGTAGTACTAAAGTGTTAAGAGGGATGAACACAACTCATCACAAGCCATCAACAAAATAATACAAGTACGTTTATTCTTGGCACGAGTAGCAATGGGTGGTTCATGGAGGCGGATATACCATGCGCATGGTACATCCGTTCCAAAAAAAAGCGAAAACAATATTGTATAGAAATGTAAAGAATATTTAGCTAAAATGAAAAGAACATTTACTTAAAAGTAAAAAGAACATGTTATAAAATTGTAAAGATTAAAGAACATATATTTAAACTGAAAAGAACATATTGTTAAAATGTAATGAACATGATAATTTATGAGCATCTATTTTAAAAGAACATGAAAAATATAATAAAAGAACATAGAGCTATTAATAACACTGAACATAACACTATCTTATAAACAACATCATCTTCAACCTTTGTCACATTATTCTCAAATTCAACATCCAGATTCATCAAATTTCAAAAAGGAAAATCAACAATGAATTTTATGATTACAAAATATTCTAATTCTAAATCTAAAATAACACAATTAATGAAAAATAAATACAAAATTTCATTCAAAATTACCTTCGATCTTTGATTAACAAATCCACATATTCACCTTCATTAACAATCCTTCATTAACAAAACAACGATCAAAAGCACCACGAAACTCGATCTAAATGCGCAGCCATCGTCTTCTCAGTAGAATTTCTCCTTTTTCTCAATAAATAAACTATTTCTCTCTCTAAGATTTTTATTCCTCTTTCTAAAGAATTCAAACAAGTGAAATTAAATGAAATATACAAATTTCTAAACGAATTGGCACAGCTCCTCCATCCAGTCTCAGATCTGAGATTGGGAAATAATTACCAAAACTCTTCAATTATGGAACAAATAATTCATTTAAAGATTGAAAAGCTAGATGTTCTTTAAAAAATACTATTACGTTCTTTTTTTTTTTTTGAACAAAAATAATATCATTACATTATATTATCATGTTCTTTATTAATATTACAAATGTGCTTTAGATATACATAATGAACATAAAGCGGGATGTTTTTTTTTACAAAATAACTATATGTTCGTTACAAAACAGCTATATGTTCATTACAAAACAATTATATGTGATGTTCTTTATAACATAGCTATATGTTCTTTACTGAACAACTATATGTTCATTACGCATTTTTTTTAAATTAAAGAAAATTAGATGCACGGAGCATGGTGCATCTGCCTCTAGGGAAAATATTTCACACAAGTAGTTCAATATGTTGCACAGGGTATTATTTTCATATTTAAATATATCACCATTATCGATTTATTGTACTTCAATCACTAGGGGCACTAGGTAGGGATTTTCCTTACCCTTAGTTTCCCCCTTACTCTCACTCAAAGTGTCAAGCCTATACACTCGGTTAGATTGACATGTGAAAGGTTCTGATTTTATATGGCAGTTCATCTCACCTACCTAAAAAAATCACTTTCAATCAATTAATATACAAGTATCAATTTTAACTACTAATATTAACATAAAATATTATTTGAATTAATTCGATACAATTAATTAATTTTGTACCATTATACAGAGCATTAAATTAGAAATTAGAAATCATTGAAGTAAAATAGGGGGAAAATTGATATTATTTGGAATAGAGAGTAATAATATATGTTGAAAACCTCATGCTTTACATGTACGAAAGGAAATAGGGGAAAAATTGATATTATTTGGAATAGAGAGTAATTAGGTCTATCGCTTTCGCTTAGCTAACAAATCTACACTTTTTTGTCTTGATTTCAATTAGCCGTATCATTAAGCTTTATGTGAATTATTTTGTCATAGAGGCTATTTTTACGTCAAATGGTGATTATTTTTATATTGATTTCAAGCTAAATAATTATTCATTAATTTTTCAAAGAGGAGTAGTCACTAAGTAGCTAGAAGTGTGATTATTATATATCTTATTCTCAATCATGAAATTATGCTTAGAAGCTAACGAAACTTGAAAAAGAAATGGGAGAGGGGGGGCATGTTTCCAGGTTGTAGGTGATGTATATATGACATATGTATGTTTTCGTCATCTGCTTGTTCTATCTAATTGAATTCCTCCATACTTTTAGATAACAATCTTCGGCTATTTGGCATTACTATATAATCGCGCATTGTTCTTTGATTGTCTTAGGGCCTATTCTGTTCAGCTTATTTTTAATTCAATTCACTTCAGTTCAGCTCTAATAAGTTCAGTTCAATTCAGTTCTTATCTTAATTTCCTTCTCTCATAAAATATTCAGTTCAGTTCAGCTCAGCTCAGTTCAGTCAATTAGAATAGGCCCTTAGTATTTTATATTCTTGTGCGTAAGAAAAACACACACATATATATACTTTGTAATTATGTGAGATAGATGTTATTTATTAGATTTCACGGTCAAATTGCAACCTTTCTACGTTATTTAAACGGTCGTAAAATATGAAATTTACGACCGATTTTTATGCGGTCGTAAATTTGCGACCGTTTTCAAAGCTGTCGCAGATTTGCGACTGTTTTGGGCTATTAAACAGTCGTAAAGGTATTTAAACTTTTTTAAATTATAAATTACATGTGTAAAATAAATTTAAATAAAATTAATTCTATTACGACCGCCTTGAGCGGTCGCAAAAATCGCAAATTGCGATCGTTCAATGTTATTTTTTTTAAAATTTAAATAAAGGTATAAAAGGGGTGCCTCCTAACCCTAATTTTCTTGAATAGCTGTTTTCTCTCTCTTCTCTTTCCGTTTTTTTCCCTTTTTGTCTCTTCTCCTTCCTTCCTCTCTCCTCACGCTTCTCCTCCTCCTCATTCCTCTTCTCCTAAAGGTTCACCATCTTTCTCTCTCATCCCTTCATCTTCTCTCTTCACCGTCTTTCTCCAAAAGAGTCACCATCTTTCTCTCTCATCCCTTCATCTTCCCTTTAAGGTAATGAGGACATTGTCTGATTTAGCTTGGGGGGAAGTTCTCGTATTTGCATGGTATATCTTTCACCCTCTCTCTTTTTATTTATTTATTTTTTCTTCTTTTGGTGTGTTTAGAATAGTTATTTTTTTGCTTAGTTTAGATTTTTATTGCTTAAAAAAAAAAAATCCAAAAATACGTTCCAATGAATTATGAATCATGCTTTCCTGTGCCCCTTGATGAAAGTTTTTCAAAATTGTTTTGATTCTTGGTATATGATGATAAATATTGAGGATCATGATTTGATGGATTGCCTTGAAACTTTAACATGCGTCAATTTTGCCCAACCACATGTGAATATGGTGCTTGACTAGTTAATTTGGTGAGGAATGTGTGTTAGTTCCTGGTATGTCAATGACGTTGAGTATTGGTTTTTAACTTTGAGTAATGTTTGTATGACTCATTATTATGCACATTGAGGAGGACGAAGGCATTTATTTTTTTAGGCGGTCTTCAGATGATTTTAGATGCATTTGTTCCTTCTTGCTACCCATGTTGTTGCTTGTGTCTCTTTATTGTTTATTTAGCCACATTACAAGCCTATTTCAGCCTCATTGGTTACTAGTCCCAAGCTTGGCTTGGGGGAGCTAATAGTTAGTGAAGTGAGGGAGTTGTAGTGTGTACATAATCTGCACAATGTGGGAGAATAAGAGGAGTAATTTGTTCTTTTGATATTGTGATTGGAAAAAAATAGAAAAACTGTTGTTTAAAAGTTGAAAAAAATTCCAATTTGAGATAATAAGAAAAAAACAGAGCAAAAAGAAAAATTGTTTCAATATTCAAGTGATGGTGAAATCAAAGTTTGTTCACTCAAATTTTATACGAGTGAAATTGTAAGTGATGGTGAATTTGTAAAAATCATTGATTGGTTTGTTTAGTGAATTTTTGTAGAGTAGAGTAGAGTTGTGTAGGAGATAATTTGGTCATTATTTATTTTTAACCTTGGTTTTATTTATTAAAATTTTGGCCCCCTTAAACATGGCTTTACTCTCACATTTTCCCAAATATTTCCTATCCTTTTACCCTAGCCTTACATTACAAACTTTGAAGACCTTCCAACCTTTGTGCATAGAGTTGTATGAATGTGAAATTAGTTGTTTATCAATGCGAAAAATGATTTGACATATTCCGAGTTGACTACTAGGTTGAGTGTATGTCTTTTTAAACACACGACGGTTGTGAGTTGAGAGGGCATTGTTCACATTTAAAGGGGTGGTTGGAGAGCGATCGAGTATATCTTTTACTCCCCACATAAATGAGAGTTGAGTGCGTGAGCACTAGTCTTGAATTTTATATGCTCTTGTGGTTAGCTCTGTTTGACAATTGTTAGGGAAGATTGGTGATTGGATGGATTTGATTGGTTGACTTTGATACAATTTTTCAGATTTACCTTGAATCGTATTTATTGATTTAAATTGTAATTGAGGTGAAATATTGATTTATTTATTCATTGCTTTCTTAGGGACAAGCAAAGGGTTAGCTTGGGGGAGTTTGATGAGTCTATTTTATATATATTTTTATTCCCTGTCCCACGGTCATATTTGTGCTTATTTTAGTTTTGCGGAGCTATTTTTATTACTAATATACGTTTTCTAGTGTTTTTGTAGAGTTGGTATTATTTTGTAGGAATTTGCAGTTTATGACAATTTTCGAGCTAATTGAACCACTACAAAGATATTGGAGGTTGATCGTATTTTATGACCGAATTTTTAAAGCTCAAGGCCGAACTAATTTAATTTAGTTTGATGATTAAGGGGTCAATTGATGAAGAAATCCAAGTTATTACAAGCTAGTACACGAATCAATTAAGTTAAGTATTGGGCCAAAGAAAATGAAAGATCCAATCTCGTGGAGCTGCTGGGCGTGGAGCGCATATTCTTGGTTGCATTCTTATGCAGCCAAGATAGCTACATCACCTTCAAACGCAGTACATAGTTAATGAAATGCAGCAATTTTGTAACAAAATACAAGCTTTATTTATCCTTCTCCTTTCTTCCTCAACATTTTTCTTTCTTCGTTTATATAAATTTTTGAGTTAGTGATTCATGTTTTGATGGGTATACTCCTTTCTTTCTAAATCTATGAGTTTTAGATTCAATCAATTGGCTTTTATCAAAGAGGAAAAAAGTTGAAGGTCAAAGAAAACAATGGAGGTTAGATTTTATCAATTTGTAATTGTAATTTGTATGATTTCGTTGATCATGCATGATGATTTATTGTTTGATTATTTGAAATTATTATGAATTTGTGATGAACATCAATTAAATTGCTTAATTGTTAATGAATATCAATTAAATTGCTTAAATTGTAGTCATTTTCTCTCTCCTCTCTCTCTCTATTTTTCTTTTGATTTATTTTCCTTTTGATTTCTTTTGATTTCTAATCATGTTACAAATCAATAATTATTTTCTCTATGATGAATCAAGATTAGATTTAAGGTGTATATTCAATTTTTTAGAGTTTAAATAATTACAATCGATCTTGAATATAATTTCTGTTAAAAAAATGAACACGTAGGAATTTTAAAATGAACATCTATTACAAAATGAGCATTTTGTACACCGAAAATGAACATTCAATACATAAAAAATGAACATATTTCAACAATTTATTTTATCTTTATTTTTCATTAATAATTATATACAATGAATTTGAACCTTTATGAAAATCAAGTTCATTTTTAATATCCTAAATGTTCATAACTTTTCGTTACATGTTCATTTTTTAATACTAAATGTTCATTTTTTACAGTGTTCATATATTTTTTTATGAAATGTTCATTTTTATTAGGTTGAAAGTGGAATATAATATGTTGAAAGTTAAATTATCTGAACATTTAGTGCTGAAAATCTGAACAATTTATTATGCATATATATGTTTCGTTATTTATTACGAACATATCTGTTATTGATTATGAACACATATGACATATAGAGTGATATTTATTTATATTTTTAACTATTGTATTGATGATTATATTATGAACATTCTAAATAATTATTATGAACATACGTTGTGATGATTATAAAAATTCTGATTATTTGTTGTTATTTGTTATATTTTAGTGAGTACAGATTATTGTATTTGTGAAAGACAAAGACTCGGAGTAAGAAGTGATGAAGAAGTATATGATATGTACGGAGAATTTCTGAAATATGTGATCCCAATTTTATGGTTGTATGATAAAGGTTCATTTCTAATATACTAAATGTTCATTTCATTTTATTTTTTTTTTTGACATGTTCACTTTTTATTACTGAATGTTCATTTGTTTACGTGTTCATTTTTTATTACTGAATATTCTCTTTTTTTTTTATTTTTTTTATTTTTTTTTATGTGTTCATTTTTCTAACTAAATGTTCATTTTTAAGGTTGTGGTCTAGCAAATTTATGATTATATGATAGTCATGTTCATTTTTAATAAATGATCATTTTCTTATAACATGTTCGCTTTTTAGTATTAAATGTTCATTTTTTTACGTGTTCATTTTTTGTTATTAAATGTTCATTTTTTTTTCATGTTCATATTTTTTAATTAAATGTTCATTTTACAGAGCGTGGTGTTGATTTGGGCGGATCGCGAACATGTTATCTGGATTATTTGATTTGGGCCGCGCATTTTGGGTCTCTCCTTGTTGTAGCTATCTTAGGTGCACTAGAATGCAGCTAAGACCTATTGGGTGTGGAGACCAAGCGGGCCCGATCTAGCGAGGCCTAGCCCGGTCAGGCACGAGTACTTCTTGGGCTTGTGCATTCTTGGGCCGGTTGCTTGGTTTTGTTTTGTGATAATTGATGATTGTCGGTTTAGGGAGAGTATTAGCTTTTAGATTTATTTTGGCAGCTTTATCCTAGTTTAGTTAAGCTAAGATTATCTTTTCTTAGTTGACCTTTACTAGGATTCTTTTTCCTTATAAAAGGAAGTAGTAGTACGTAGGTGAGATTTGTTAATTTTCTCTTTGTTTTAGTTTTAGTTTGGTTCTTCTGTTAGTTTCCAGCTTTAATTTATTAGTTTAGATTAGTAATTTAGTTGATGTTGACTTTGGTTTCTTTTGTTTTTATTAGAGCAACTCCAATAAAAATTAGCTTGTCATGTCACATAATCTTTTAAACTAATTATTATTTAAACTAATTTTTGCTCCAATGGCTAGCTATTAGCTTAGTATTAGTTGTTGGATAGAAAATACATTAAAAGAGCTTAATTGGTGCAATGAGCATATTATTTTAGAAAGTTTAATTTACAAGCAAATAAGCTTGGCAAAGCTAATTTGTTTAGCCAAGCTAATTTGTTTAGCCAAGCTAATTAAGTTTTCTAGCTCCAATGGTCAAGCTAGCTAGGGAATTATTGAAATTGCAAACAAGTCTCTAGGAGTTGCTCTTAGTTGCTTTAGGTTTTGATAATTACAGTTGGTTCTACTTTTTCTTTAATAACTACTTCGTATTATTTTACTTTAATTTTGCTATTTTAAATTTTCATACTTGCTTTATTATTATTGCTTATAATCATGCTTAATTTAATTTTTTTGATTAATTTAGTTTTAATTATACACGAGTAGTTTAATTTTAGGGTTCTTGAGGATCCATAATGAATATGAAGGGATGATTTATTATTGTTGATTGTTAATGTTGTGGGTTAATTTCCTTGATTGCTTTAATGCTATGCAATTAGATTTGTTCAGGTTTAATTGTATGAGTTATGCAACATTGATTCAAGATTCGAGGGATGAGAATTGATGTTTAGGCTTAGTTTCAATAGGCGGTTAATTTATAAATGGTTAAGTCAAGATTCGAGAGATGCGATTAAATACCGGTAGATTAATTCTGTGATTGTAATACGTACCGAAAGCCCTTTATAATCTGGTTAATTTATACATTGATAATTGATTCTTATGTTTTATCCCGGAATATTAATTATTGGTGAACCTATGACCCTAGATCTTTTTATTATTGCTTATTCCCTTAGTTTGATTATTGTTATAGTATAATTCTCACAATTCTTCCTTGTTTATTGATAATTTAGATTATAATAATTTATTAGGAATAAAAGAACATTGTTTTCCTATGGATTCGACCCTACTTCCTTATCTATTTTCGACTTTAGCCTGTTAATGGTGATGGCAGCTAGGCGGCGGCTATGGTTGCTAGGCGGTGGTTCTGGTTGTTGGGCAATACTTTTTGGGTTGAAGTTTTTTTGGGTAAAAGTTATTAGGTTTAAATTAGTCATTTAGTCTTTAATTAAGTAGGGTTAAACTTATAGTATCATTAAGGGTTTGTTTTCTTCAGCTTAATTTCAGTTCAGTTCAGCTCAATTCATTTCATAATTTCCTTCTCTCATAAACAAATTCAGTTCAGTAAATCAGAACAGGTCCTATGTTCACCATTGAATAATTATAACTAATTAAAGTTTTTTTTTTTATCGTTTACCATTGAGAAAATTAAAAAATACGAGTTCACCAAAGAGGATTTTCCAAAATTAAATTGAGTAAAAGTTTAATATTTGAAAATTATAAATGTAATGAATTTTATACAACCTAAATCTTCCTTTAAAAAATTACGAAAAATAGAGATTATATAATGTGTAAATACTAAATAGTGTGGAATTGTGGATCTATAAGCGTTTTATCTTAAAAAAAAAACCATGAGTGTGGTTCATGGACATCATGATATAAACATATTTTTCCAAATTCCATATACCATATGGTACCACGTATAAAAGTATATTTTTTAAAAAAAAAAAATAGAAAAACTATTTTACAGATAAGATCTATTCCCTGTTTTTCCCTCCTTTTTTTTCCCTCTACATCTTTCCCTCTCCCGCCCTTACTCTCTCTTGTTCAACTGATCAATCCTCAGCTCAAATTAATTGATGAAATTCACGAAAATTAGATTATATGAATCCTAATTTCATTAATTTGTTTGAAGGTTTTTCTATTGATTTTTCTAGAGAAGTTTGTCTTAATTTCTCTTTTTTGGTAATCAAATCTTTCACAACCCTAATTTTCTAATTGCTTGAGATAAGATCATAAGAATCTGGCCTTCTGATTTGGTTATTTTGGGGAAGTCTCCATTTGTTTTAAATCCCATGATTAAATTTCTGGGATTATTTGTAACGACCTGTGTATTTTCAAATCTTGTTCATTTTCAAGATTTGGCCTTATTATAGTTGATAATAGGGGTGTCCATTCAGTTTTCGGTTTGGATTTAGCCCAAATCCAATCCGATCCAAACTAAATTTCGGTTTTTAGTTTTCAAATCCAATCCGATCCGAATTACTTACCAAATCCGATCCGATCCAATCCGAATTATAATTCGGTTATTTGGATCCAATCCGAAAATCCGAATTAAAATACATTACTAAATTTTTTGGGTCTAATGCAATTACAAAAATAAAATTGCAATAATAAAATTCAATTCTTGAAAGTATAGCAGTACATGATTTATACAAGCGTTGAAAACATAGATTACATTATTAATATTATTATAATCACGAACATAGTTTAACATGATTAATACTAACAATATTTTTTTTTGTAAAAATAACGCTTTCATAATTCGGTTATTTCGATTTTTTGGATCCGAACAAGGTCAATCCGATCCGAAAATCCGAATTTTCAAAAAAATTTAATCCGATCCGATCCGATTTAAAGTTTGGATCCGATCCAAATTGATAATTCGGTTTGGATTGGATTGGATTTCGGTTTTTATCCGAATAATGGACACCCCTAGTTGATAATTTTGTCCTGTTGATAATTTTGGTCTTATTAGATTACTGGGGAACCAAAGGATCTGTTGGGGATTTTCTAGTAGACAAGGGTTACAAAGAAATGGAAATGAAATTATTGGAAAAACTTTCGAGGCGTGAACGGGATCACTTTCCCAAAAGTAGAATTCCGACCCTATACTATAACCGGGTATCACAGAAATTACTCAGGAGATACAACAAAGAACAATTACAATAACTTGTAGGATTATTGCAGTTCAATGTATTAAAGTGTTTATATTTTGTGATAACGAATAACTGATAGTAACTTCCTATGCCAAAGTGATAAGATAGAAATTATATTTCATCTCTCAAAACTACATTCATCATATGAGAAGTTTCTCATATATATAAGATAGTAGTACGTCATTACATTTTACCAAACGTAACAATGCATTTAGTCATGCATTAAAAGAAGCTTTATGTCATGCATTGAACAATGTCATAAAACATACATAAACAACGCATCAAACATCAAATGTTAAGAGATGCATTAAACAATGCATTTAATACACTAAGTTATAATGCATTAAGTATGAAACCGCCCAACTAAATCAAGAGTAGGGCTGTCAAACGTGTCGTGTCGAGTTCGTATTCGTGTCGATTTTAAACGAGTTGAAAAACCCTTGACCCAAACCTAATCCGTTTATTAAACGGGTTGAAAACCCTTGACCCAAACCTAACCCGCTTATTAAACGGGTTACGCGGGTAACCTTTTACCCAAATAGTATGTAATAAACTAATTAATATTCAATTCAAAAATAAAAAAGACAAACATAATTAATTCATTAAAGATACACAATAGTTTGAATTTAGTAGTTTTAGCAAAAGATACCACAAGGATTTAAAGTTAGTAGGTTTAACAATATAACCATACATAAGAATTGTCTCAAATTAACCGCCAGATTTAATTTTAATTTACAAAAAGATGAAAATTATAATTTTGTAGCTAAATTAACCGTCAAAAAATTACCAAAATGTATAAATGGTGTCAAGGTAATTACAAAATTACAAATTTTGAATAAAAAATTCAGTTTCTTTTGCTACTTAATTAATAGATTAAGCGTGTCGAATTCGGGTTGACGGGTTGTCGTTCAACCCATTTGTATAATCGGGTTATACGTTTCGGTTTCGTGTTGAAAATTTCAACCCAAACCTAATCCGTTTAATTTCGTGTCGACCCAATTATGTAAATGGGTCGAGAATTGTTGGCCCAAACCCGCTTATTTCGTGTCGGGTTCATGTCGGGTTATTGTGTCGTGTCAGTTTTTGACAACCCTAATCAAGAGAAATTAAAACTGAAACCGTAAGTAGTAACGGTTGCAATAATAGTGACGAATCAACCACTTTCTTCCTTTCTCTTAACTAGTTGTATACTACTACCTTAATCATATGTTGTTTAAGTTATGACACCTTAACCAAATGACTTAAACTTAACATAACATGAATAATAATCAATTATTAATAATCCCCGTTTTTTTTAAAACCAAAAACTGAAAACAAGATATTGGCCCTAAAACTTAACATAACAAGATAATAATCCCGTTTTTGGTTTTTGGTTTTTGGTTTTTGGTTTTTGGTTTTTTGTTTTTGATTTAAAAAAATAAACAGAAAACTGAAAACAAAAAATGTGCCAAACAAGCCCTAAAATTTTGATTTAATTATTAGTTTTATATATAGTAAATGTAGACATTCACCAATAGCTGTGAAAGATATTGGCCCCTCTACTTAAAAATTCTGATTCCGCCACTTGTGATAAGGGTAAGCCTCTAATGATAGTAGTGTGGAAAGAACTGAGTAGTACTTTCCGCCATCCGTTGTAGGCAAAGCTACTAGATAGGCAAGATTCTCAATAAAAGAAGAAAGGATCAAAAGATTTATCCGTTGAAATACGGTAATTTAGAAAAATCTAAACTGGATAATTGTCTTAGAATAAAATAGAATAAAATAGAATAATTTAGAACTTATAGTGTATGGAAAATTCTTGTAGAGATATCTATTTGTAAGTAGAAAAATCTAGAACTAACTACAAGTCTACAAATGCAAGAATAGTGGAGCAACGAACTGACATACTCCACTTTAATTACATGATATATGTGTATCAGTGTATGACTGTATGTATGAAGTGTGAAAAACAATAGAATTCCCACAAGAGGAATTTATATATTTTTCTTAGGGTTTTTCGTTAAATTTGGGGCTTGTTGGGACCAAGGTTTGTTGCGATGTTAGTGGTGTTGGGCATGTTGCGCCATTGTTGTACCGAATCATTAGTGTACTTTGGTGATAAGGTTAAGGTTCCAATAACAGTAGTGTCGAAAATCTGATAAATACTGATAAATAGTATCCGTCATCCGTTGAACGTAAAATTATAGGACAAGATTATCAAGAAAAGAATAAAAGATTTATCCTGGATAATTCAATTAGAACTGTAAAAACCGTTAATAAAAGGAGTTGGATCTTAGAAAAAGACAAACTAAAAAAATCTAATATTTCACCAATATTGGCTTTGCCTTTATGATTATTTGGTCAAGTTTTTCAATGGCAACAATGAAGGTTAATTTTACATGCTACTTCTGACGAATTTGACACTATTCTTATTTTTGTTTTTGTCGTCATGTATTTGTTTTCACCTATATTAAAAATGTAATTGTTTTTGATTTTTGTGACAAGTTTTTAAATTGGAGGGTTGGTGAAGTTAAGGATGGGAAGGATGATAATGGAGAAGGGGTAGTCTTATGCACATCCGGCCGACCTTGTTAATTTTACCTAGGGTCATTTGCTCATTTAGTCAACAAATGAACAAATAATTATTTGTTCATTGCTTAAATGAGCAAATGACCTTGGGTCGACAGGGTATACGTAACAAAATTTAGACTATGATTATTAAGTATAGAACAATTTTATTTTATTTTTTTAAATTTTGGTAGCTGTAACCTAAAATATCAATTCAAATATTCAAAAACGTTTTTTCAAATTTTTTCTTTTTAATATGCTAGTTAATTTGGGACACATGGATTTATGACTAGATACTTTACCCATTTTTGCTTATTTTGCTATTTAATTAGTGTAAAATAAGCTTCACTATTTATGCATATAAGGTCAATTATATTGGTATTGAATTAATTTTCATATACTACCTACATTTCATATTAGATGCAACTTTAGAGTATTATTTGTGAGACATAAAAAATTCAAAATTACATCTAATACAGAACGAAGGTAGTAAATCATTTTGAGGGTGAATGAGTAAAAAACAAATTAGGGCTAACAACCTTTTTTTTTTTTTTTTTTTTGCACAAAGCATTACCAAGATCAAAACATAGGGATACATTAGTCCGCACACTGTAGATAAGGATATTCTTATTTGTGGGTTGGGCTTTTAAAGGTTAGATCGAGATTCGTCAACAAGTCTTTAGACTCTAGAGTATGGGTGTCTTGGAGTTGAGTTTTGTTTACAAAGGGCAATAAAGTCTTGTCGAATTTTTATATATTGTTCCCATGATCTTCCTATGATTGAAATTAGTCCACCTGTTGGGTCGATAAAAAAGAAAAATAATAAATAAAAAAGTTTATGAAGCATGTATATGATTTCTATATATTTTTTTTTTAAAGAAAATGGTAGCAAATAAACACTAAGGCATGTTCTCTTCACTTTATATTTTATGATATGAAAATATTTTTATTAATTCTCTATTATATTTCTTCTTCACAATCACTAATTTTTACTAAACAAAAATTATTTTTACTATATATTATTTTTATTCAGGTGGAGAGAATAGGGTCTAACTTATCTGTTTGTCAAGGCTTATATTTTGTTGTTTTCTTATTATGGTTTATCTATTGACTAAAAAAAAGTCAATATCCATTAATATCTCATGACTCTATTGCCTCTATATTTTTTGGGTGTTCCACTAGTTCATCCTTTGCGCTAACCTAATTTACTCTATTGCCTCTATAGGCTAATGTAAATATGAGTTGTATAAAACAAAAAAACTGACCTAAAGATAGGGCATGTGGGAGAATAAGGTTGTTAATGTTAGGAATCCTCTTTGTTTTAGGAAATTATCCCAACAACTTAATTCCATTATCAATAGTACGAGGAGTAGTTTGATGTAAAACTTTATTAATCTATTTTAATTAAGCTCCTTTTTCTTTAAAAAAAGAGGAATTAGCGGGTATCCATAATCCATTAGCTTATACGGTTATAATAGTAGTAAATTTTAATTCCCAAACATTAGTACGAAACGAGGATGGCTTTTAAATTTGACCATAGAGTCCGGCAAAGCCCTAAAATGTCCAGCTTGGATTTGGCCGGTGAATTTGTACCTGCGCAGTAGTGTTAATTAACCCGGCTGATCCGGCTCATAGCATTAATCAGATTGACAAGTGTGGTAGTTCGAACTTATATTGAAACTGCTAGCTTTCGTTGTTTGAGCAAAGATTTGTTACGAAGTATTTGATAATACGCGTAATAGAAATAGATATATATATCGTGCTGCTTTGGGGTTAATGACTAAAGATTGGCTCATTGGCACCACAACCTCGAAGATGGAGGATATCGCTATACCTAGACCACCAAGGACGAGCTACAACTACAGCACGCAGGGTGGATCTACATCAGGACCAACATCATCCCAGAAACCGATCCCAAATGTGAGACTTGCAAGGAATTAAGGGTCTAAAAAGTAGCTTGAATTGCACCGAATGCTCGATTTGATTGGAGGAATTGGATAGACTAAAAGATGAACGAGAGCCAAGTACATGGGCTTTCAAGACATGCGGCCACATATTTCACAAGAATTACTTGGTTTCTTGGTGTGATGCCACAAACACAAAAATTCGTATAGATTTAGGATGTATTCTATTAACTTGATTTTCACTTAGTATTTGAACTAAACTAAACTTATTAAAACTAAGTTAAGTTATAATTTGAACTTGACTGATCTTTATCAGAACTTATTTTTCTTAAATTGAACTTATTTTTCCTAAACTAACTTATCTAACTTGAAATAAAGTAAAAATAACGTGAATAACAAGCCCTTAAGGTTATTACTTTTGAGTTCGATGGTGAAGATTTGATTTTTTTTTTTTTTTTTTTCATGCTAGTGATAGTTTGGTATTAGGGTTTTAATTTGTTTATGATTGTGTTGGCACCAAGTTGCTGCCAAACAAAGCTAATAAAAGTTTCATAAATTTAATTTTATAAAAACTTGTCTTCAGTTTTTATTTTTTTGAAACAACTCTAGGACCTAAAAACTTGTTTTCAGTTTTTTTAAAAACAAAAAAATTGTAAAAACTTCAGAACTCGCAAAAAAGTAAAAACTACTAGAGTCGAATGTCACAAAGAAAAATCAATTAAGAAACTCATGAAACCCAGAAAGGAAGTAACATCCACTTTCACTAAGAAACTCTGCATAACCACAAGAACAATTCATGAAACTATGGCTACAAGCTTGAAAGCATTAGTCTATTAGTACAATAACGAACAGCTAATTTGGTTCATATGAACACAGGAAATCATTAGGGTATTGCAGAGAATCACCTCGTGAGCGATGATCCACTTGATTTAAAAGCATTAAAAACATTCTCCACTTCAGCTGCTACTAGAGAATAGGCCTTCTTCCACCTCACTTTTAAGCTCCAACTACTTCAACCATTTCCTGCTCTATAGTGGCAGGCACAACAGGGTTATATTGATAGTGGAGTTCCCCAACATCATCCCCGGTTAGCTTCTTCCATCCATCAGGTCCGACATGATAAACTATAAAGTGAAAACAATTAGCACTTGTGTTTACTAAAATGTCCAGAACTCCAGATGCATCATGCATGTGCAAGATAAAAGTACATACCACTAACAACTCCACCACTAGCTCCGTCACGGTATGTAGCATGGTAAATAGCTCTTCTAGCTAGCTCGGATGCTTCTTCAACTGTCATATCATATCGATACCTGGAAATGTAATGCAAACGATCCATAATGTCACAAGGCAATGGAACTTGTACTAGTGACTGAAACTCTGAAATTTTTTACGGAATATAAAAATGTAAATTATTTGTCTACAAGACTGAACTGAAGAATGATTAATATCCAATCCATACAAAGCATTGACTAGCTTTTAGCCATATAAGTTCTTCAAAAAGAAATTTAGAGTAAAGCAGAAAACAGTCAGCAACTAAATAGCATTTCCAATGTATGGACTTCCTGAAGTGAGATGATTATGAAAATATAACAGCCTATCCCAATATGAAAAGGCCTCTTCCAGATATATATGGTGATTATGGTCCTAATTGTTGCCATACTATTTACATTACACCACAAAAAAAAATTGAAAAAGAGAGAGAGGGTTCATGAAATTGAACCCTTAAATAGGACAGCATAGACAGTAGCACCAGCAGGAATTAGAAAAAAAAAAAAAAAAAAAAAAAAACCCTCTAGATTTTCAGGTTTAACCATTAATCTGGAGGATCTCTAAGGCTCGGTTGTTTGTTTTGGTGGAAAATCTTTTCCGAGAAAATAATTTTCCTAAGGGCAGAAAACAATTTTCCCATAGGTAGAAAGTTGCTATTTAAAAAAGGAACATCAATTTCCTTTAGTGAAGAAGGTATGCGGAATGCCACATTTTTCTTTTAAAAAATACTCCATTTTCTCTCCTTTATCCTTCCCTATCCTTCCCCATCCTTCCATTTTACTTTTTTTTCATAAGTAATCAGACAAACAAAGGAGAACCTCCTCCACAATCATGTTTCCATTGAAAACTGTTTTCTTTAGAAAATGATTTTCTATGAAAAATGTTTACCATCGAAACAAACGGAACCTAAAACTGCCACTAAATTTCAGCTGCAAAAGGCTGATACGCTCCCTGGCCAAAAAAAACATCTAACTGCTGCAACAGAGCAACTACATACATAAGCAACCTAGATACTTGGCATGTTGAAGAAAAAACTAGGCAGTAACTTTTAAGGGCTGTAAAACTCTCCTGTGTACAAACAATTACTTTATATAAATACAAACCAAAAAAAAAAAAAAAAAAGAAAAAGCAGATATGAGGGCTTTGATAGCACTTGGAGAGCCTAAAGGTGTAGTAGAATTAGATGTCATATAACTCATATTTACATGAAGTAATACCCAATTATATTGCAGAAAATGAAGGTAAGGGGTGAATAAGAATGTGAGAGAAGGAAGCAATCACCCAAATGCTAATACTGGACAGTATCATGGATGGATGATGGTTCAGCGCCTATATTTTGATTTTCAATTGCTTGCTATAGTCTTAATCCTTACACAAGATGTATTCATAATTGACTATGCAATGTGAATTGTGGGAGTTCAAAGGAAGCATATTGATACAACGTCCCAACCAGATTTGAGTCAAGATTAGATAAACCGACCTTATAAAATCAAAGGTTATCAAAGAAATAATGATGGTACAGGCTAAAGCAATCCAAAAATCAAAGAAAAAAGGTACCAACCCATTGTCAAGCACACCATACGCATATGGGGAACCAGATCCAACAGAGAACCGCATTCCTTTGAGCCTTCCACCTTCACTGTCCACATAGTATAGACCAGGTCCCTATAAACCATATAGAAACACGCAACTTGTAACTTGGGGCCCCGTAAAGGAAACTGACAAAGACAACAGGCAAAAAAAATTAAGGATCATTCTATTACCGTTTCATCCCACCCAGCAATCATTGTGCCAACAGAGAGACCCATGCCCCGGTAGTTATACAAAATGTTTGCTAGCAATTTTGAAGCTCCTGTAACAGAAATTCTTCGTTTGTTTGCAAGTTCATGTAACCGGCACTGCAAAATCATACAAACACTGTCATTATTTCATGGACACACATGATGCCAGACAACTAAAATGGTCTCCTAATAGGCAAATAGCAATAGAACAACAAATAGAGCGTCAACCTAGAAGCATGGATAGATTTGCGTAAATTTAGCTGGAAATACTCCCCCCAACACAGACCCACAAGAGCTCAATGACCCTTCTCATTGTATACTACATGTAGCAGTGTAGCACACTATTTAAGCAGCTAAATTATTCAGCTCTCTACTCTTTTGTGATTGACAAAAATAACGTGCAAACTCCAAATAGTGAGATGCTCAAAAATAGTCCAATCATCATCAACGCTGAGTTAATGAACTTTCACTTATTTTAATCACATTCTCTCCTCCCACAAATGCCACTGTTCCTATTTGTTTCAAAAAAATCTCCCCACAACAGCCAACAGCATGACATCAGATATGCAACATATGACTGCTCATATAAAACAACTAAGTTGGGAAGGGAAAAGTGAACCCCCAGTCAAAACACACAACAAAAGGAAATAGCTTAGAAATCAAACACATGACATTCATGCACCCAAATGTTCTCCATTAAAAGAGAATTAACAGTTATCTCTCCTGTATACTGAAAATAAAAACTCCTCTGTGCAGTATTTCTTAGAAAGAAGCAATAATTGCAGTATGCAGTAATTTCAGACATGTTAGTTCCTCAGAGGCTCAGAGCACAGTTTCACATTAGCCTAGAATGATTAGTACCTTAATTCCCAAGTTACGATGCCAAAATTGGCAGTCAGCAGCTCCACCAGCCATGGTGCCAAGCATATAAGGATTAATTTCAATAATTTTCTTCACGGATTGAGATGCTGCAAAAGTTTCAAACACCGTAAGTAACGGAGGATGTAAGAAAGAATAAGTTAGGACGATTTATTCCAAACAGTGTTTGGGAGCTTTGCAGAAAATAGCACAATCCAAATATCATGATGGGTCAAGTCTATGACATACCTAAACCGCTCCAGGAAAAACGTGGACATTGTGCATTCAGAAAGGTAAGCCAAAGCAAGTAAGCTTGTCATTTCTAGAATAGTTTTGCCCTTCCTTATCTTTAAACTCCATCCCCTCCACCCCCCCCCCCCCCCCCACGTTGCTATTTACTCAACAAATTCTACTATCCATGGTTGCTTCTTCCTCCCCTCCAATCCCCTCCCAATCCCTTCATCTTGATCATTACTGCTTTTGAAGATTAGCACTATCTTTTGCTCGAGTACTGATACCTTTACCAATCAGTTTAGTGAATCCTACAGGTCTATAAGGAAGAGCGATTGCATCTAAATATCTAAGCCTCACAGACACCAATAGCAGTAAGATCTGACATACTCAAGGTTCAGCTTCCACAACAATATGGTTTTAAGAAATATGAAACCCCAAAAAGCAAGGGGAAGTAAATTTCTTTAACAAAAAAAATGAATCTATGACCATAACTACTACTTATCTACAAACACAAGGCCAGGTAAGAGATATTCCAGTTACAAATTCATATATTTCCCAATGTATTTGTTCACGGACACCAAAAGCAAACTAAAAAACAAAAGTTGCAAAACGGATAAAGGAGTACAAATTACAAAGCACTGAATTTAAGTAGATGCCTGCCTTGTAAAAAAAAAGGTAAATCCACTACAACAAGCCACAAGAGCAAAGCTAGTCAGTTTAAACAGCAGAAGAAGCTATTAAAAAAGGGTTAAGTAAAACTTACATATGTATCCTCCCATGCTAGCTCGGGAATCAGCAGCAACCATGACACCATGTTTGAAGATAAAAGCAAGAGTTGTAGTCCCCTTAGCGGGCTTCACCATTTGTATGGCCTCTTTCTGAAATCCATCAAACTGGAAGAAAAAATGGGAATAACATTGTAAGTCAACCAAAATCTCAATCACACTGACTAATCCAAACAATTTATATGCCTCCATGTATCAACTATCAAACCATCACGATATCTTACATCGGTAGGATTAGGGAGATCGAATGAAGGGGTCATTTGCAAGCCATCAAATACAGCATCACTTCTCCGGAAAAGCGGAGCAGTTGATTCAAGACCACTTGTATCAAGCTTCATATTATTATCCTAAAAAATCAGTCGAAAAAGCAGGGAAATTACTCCATCAAGTACAGAATTTGGCAGCTAAAAACGGCATAATACTCACCCATCCACACTCCTCTCAAGAAAATATAGGCGTATCATATAAACCGACTTATAATTCCAAATCATGCCAACTTTCTGGACAAACTAGATTCAAATGCAATACAATTCTCGGCTAATTCCGAAAAGGCTAAACCCTCAATCTCATCACACTCTCAACCTATCAAAGATAAATTGAACTATCATATCGAATTATCGAGCTTCAACGGTCTACTAAATTATTACTCTCATCTAAAACAATCAAACAAATAAAAAAAAAATTAAAAAAATAAAAAAAAACATATACAAGAGTAAGAACTGTACTAATTTGAAACATGAACATAAATAAGAGCTAACAATAACTCAAAAAAAAATTAGATAATCAAGCTCAGACTCTTGAAATTGATAAACAGGTACACATTTCAGAACAAAATTTAAAATTAATCGAAAAAACACATCATCTCATCAACAATCAAAAATAATACAGTACGACGACTAACAATCAAAAATTACAAAATGAAGAACCTAAAAAATTTGTGAATCTTAAACAATGGTGAACAATTGATCAAGAAGCTAATTTAAATCAAATTGAATGTAAAGCAATAAGATTGCGAGTGATTAATTGAATGAACAAACCTAGAAATTGCAGATCGGAGTGACTGTTAGGAGAGAGAAAGAGAGAAATTGGGGAGGTTTTGCGAAAAAGTAATGAAATAATTCTTGTTAACGAAGGTTTCTTGCGCCAGAGTCTACCTTTTGAAAGTGGGCTTTTGCCTTTTTTTTTTTTTAAGAAGAAATTGGGCTTCTTAAATGGGCTTACCTTTTGAAAGTGGGTTTCTTGACCCTAAATTTTGGTCATGGTGGTTGCATCATTTTAATTTCCGCATTTACTCCCGTCTTCATTCTACTTAAGTACTAGATACATTTTTTTTTTTTAATAAAGCCGACCTTTAAAGTGTTAAACCTTTTTTTTTTGGCAATTCTACCTTTAATATGTTATTTTTCTCTTCTTACATCCCTTACTTTCCCTCATTCATGTTGTTAACAACAAACAGAGCTCTGCTATGTTATTTTCTCTTCTTACATGACTAGTTATGAGTTTATGACACGTGCGCATCAACCGCCTTATTGATCGATAAAAGTTTAATTTAGATTGGGATCATATTATCATAACATCACACTCATAATATAAGAATATATACACTAGGTAACAGATATGGAAAAAGAAATTAAAGCTAAGGAAGATTATGATGCCCCTTAAATAATTAACATTACCTTTTCGATTCGTACTCATAGTTGGTTGTGGTCTTGTGACTCCAGAATCTAGATTAGCAATACCTTTACTCTCTATATCGAACATGATACTTACCCATAAACCAAAAATAAAGGCTCATAATTGCATACATAGAATACATAGTGCCATAACGGTATTGCTACTCGTAAACTTTATACAATTTTTACTACTACATACTATATGGGTAAATACGTGTTTAAGTATGTATATGAGCATAAAAATTATAGTGTAAAAAATGTAAAAAACAAAGTGATTTTTTTTAACTAGTATACTTGGTACATTTTTTCAAAACATTAATTATTAAATTTGGTTATCTATCATAGTACGGGCCTGTTCACTTCAGTTTGATTTCAGTTCATTTCAGCTCTTAATTTCCTTCTCTCATAAAATATTCATTTCACCTCAATTCAGTTCACCTCTAATCAATTCAGTTCAACTCACTTCATTAAATGTGAACATGTGCTAACTAAAGTATGGATACTTATATACATTAATGTACATCTCTTATACTCTCTTGATCTAAGCATTTGAAGTTCAATTGCTTTTCTTGATTTTTCTACATTATTGTTTCAAAAATAAAAAAAAATAATTGAGTAAATTATACATTCGAGGAAGGACAAAGAAAAATCTAATAAAGGAAATTAAAAGAGTTAAACTAAAAGCTCCTAAGGAGGAATAAGCTGCATTAAGGTCACGCCACTAACGTCCTCATTTAAGATTCTCCGGAATTTAAAGGAGTCGTCCCTTTAAAAATGTAAAACCCATCATCTATGACTCCACGATTTTACAATTCAATCCGCTGTTAAGCCGCTTGATTTTCTTCTTGAACAACTACGAATCACTTTTATTAATTAGTATCCTACATTCCTCCTACCTTGATAATCAAATCGTGAATGTAACAGTAACAAATTAAGTGAGCACACTAACCATTTCTATTCGCATTGCCTTGAAGAGATTGTACAAAACAGTAGCGGAGCCAGAATTTTTAAGTGAGGGGGGCAAAAATAATATCTATGTATGTACAATTTCGCAACTATTGAGTTTATTATGCATTTACTAAAAAAAAATGTTAGTTACAAGATTTGAACTCTTGACTTGTTGTGCACTATCACATAAAAAACCGAGCAAATTTAATTTTTATTTTGAGCCAAGGGGGAGGCCAAGGCCCCCACCAGCCTCCCTTAGCTCCGCCCCTGGTACACAATGTGACAATGCTAGCTTAGGTTAATGTTATGGCTTTTAATAAAGGTGACCATGGCCTAAAGAGTTGATATATTATTTATTTTTAACGTAGTTCTACTATCCATTCAAGTGGACCACTCTTAAAAGCCCATTAAATAATAAAGTATTGGGCTACACTAAATCCATTAGTGTTTCTAAGGGTTAAATGGCTTGAATGTTCAAACTAAGCTAGTAGAAGATTATACACTTTCTGCCTATCCAACATGCTACTAACGTTCCTTTTACCTTATCATTCATTCTTTTTTTGAAGGGGAAAAAAAGACTTGGCTTGTTTGGATACAGTTTTAAGAAGGAAGGGGAGGGGAGGGGAGGGAGGAAGAAATTCACCTCCCTTGTTTGGATAGAGGAGAAAAGGAAGGAAGGGGAGGGATATCTTGACTAACATGAGCAAACAAACAACCATTCACCAATTTGCCGTAACATTGCACAAACAAAAAAAACAATTATCAATGGATGAAAATCAATTGGATTATCAAATATGGTGGATTAATCCATAACCATAACATGTCAACATATTGTAAATAGCAATTGATAAATCGATCCACACAAAAAAGCTTGAGCAAGATATTGCAATTGGGGATAATATTAAAAATTAGGTTTTCTCAATTACAAAAATTGCAGAATTGAGGTTGAATTTTCGAAAAATTGCAGCAAATTCAACTCGTCGTTGTTAAGGATAATAGATTTGAGGTTGAATTTCTGGAATATTGCAGCAAATTTGTGGAGAAAATCGCAGCTTTGAGCAGAGGATGAGGAGAGAGGAGAGAGAAGAGTTTGTTTAGTTTAGAAGAAAATAAAAGGGTAAAATTGTCTTTTCATGATAATCAGTTTGTAAAATTAATTTTCCTTCCAAATCATTTCAAGATTGAAGAGATTTTACTGCTAAACAATTAATGGAAAGTTTTCCTTCCATTTCCCTTCCCTCCCCTCCATAATTTACTATCCAAACAAAAGATATTGCATCCCTCACTTTCCCTTCTCTTCCTTTCCTCCTAAGTCCCTCTATCCAAACAATATGTTAGTAATGTGAATTCTTCAGTTTTTGATAGTTGGAAGAAAAAAAAATTAATGGGCATTAAAAAAAACATAATTTAAAAAAAAAAAAAAGATAGCGAGAGAGGTTGAGTTGAATGATGCATGATAATATTTGACCACCTTTTTTTATTAATTTATTTTTTTTAAATGAAAACAGCACGATATTACATTATTGAAGATCCAATTTTCCTAAAGTTATAAGGATTTTAAGGGAAAACATCAAGACAAACAAACTCATTACAGCCTCTAGAGTCCCATCTAGCAACAAGATTAAAGTGAAAGCATATTTTAAAAAAATAAATAAATAAGAAAAATTCATGTTGAAAAAAACGTCTTAGTTTCTTCCGACACTGGTGGTAGTTGTTTTATACGGAGTATGATTGACAAGGTGCTAGTATAAGATTTTATTTAATTTATGTACTCATGTACAAATGTACAATTCTCATCAAAAGTCCATTGAAATGAACAGCTATTGTTTATTTAAGCGCATATTTAAAACTTATCAATAGATCTACGTGTTTGGATTGAAATTGTCTACGTAAGATATTTGTATCCCTAATTAAAATACTTTTAAGGACGAGACTAAATCGTATGTTTTCTACTAATTTTCTTAAGAAAACGACTTCTCACAAGTATTTTCAATATTCCCTTTGGGAAGTGCCAAAAGAGGAAATCACAAAATTCATAACGCCATGAATGCGACGTCGTTTAATAATGTTTTCATATTTTGTATTACTATACTATATTGTTTTTTTGATAGGTACCGATTAAAGTATGTGGCAAAATATGTTTGAGTCAAAGATATAAAATGATTGTCTAACAACATACTTCTAATAGCCATACCCCTTACTAAAAGATTGCCTAGCAACTAATTTTTGACGCAATGATGTGATTTTTTTTATTTTTTTTGTTTTGTCAAATTAGTTAATTATAGCTCAAACCATGGTCCCACACTTAATTTAATCTTGTGGGGACCCCAATTATGATAGTAATGGTTTGAATTAACACACTTAAATATAAGTTAATGATGGAACATAGTAGTATTTAGAATTCATTTGGTTGCACATTACAATTCTAAGCTACATAATTAGCACGTATTATTAACTTTCTCGCTTTTTAGGCCCTGTTCTATTCACCTTATTTTTGTTGAACTGGAATTATTTTTACTGAATTAAAATTATTTTTGTTGAACTGAAATTAATATTACTGAACTGAAATTATTTTTGCTGAACTGAAATTATTTTTACTGAATTATATTTCTTCTTTAAAGTTACTGATTTTTACTGAACTGAAATTAATTTTACTAAACTGAACTTATTTTTACTGAATATTATTTTTTTAAGGTGAAGTGAACAGGGCCTTAGTACTCCAACTCTTATGAAATTGTTTGTTTGAATATAGCTAGGAAGTTACAACTCATGAGAATTTTTTACTTATCTAAGGAGGTTACAGGTTAGACAAGCAATTACGGAGAAATATAATAAGACCTATTTACTTCATCTTACAAAAATAATATTCAGTAAAAATAGTTTTAGTTCTGTAAAGATAATTTTAATGCAGTAAAAAGCTAAAAATAAGTTCGGTTTAGTAAAATTAATTTCAATTCAGTAAAAATCATTAACTTTAAAGAAGAAATATAATAGGGAATCAGTAAAATTAATTTATGTTCATCAAAAATAATTTCAGTTCGGTAAATTAATTTCTATTTAGTAAAAATAATTTAAATTCAACAAAAATAATTTTAGTTTAGTAAAATAATTTAAGTTTAACAAAAATTAGGTGAAGTGAACAAGACCTAACTTCATACACTCATGCAAACCAAACTTCTCGTGTATTTGGATGTTAAACTAACATACACTAAATTGTCATAGTTTTTTAAGTTCTTCCATGCAATGGCTTTTAAGTATATTGTTCTAGTAGATATATAACTCCGAGTAGTGGTTTATATGATTCAATCAATACTATATATTAAAGTAATCACCGAGATTATCCCAGCAGAAGTACACGTATTACGGCCATATTAAAAAAAGGTTTATATGATTCAATCAATACTATATATTAAAGTAATCACCGGGATTATCCCAGCAGAAGTACACATATTACGACCATATTAAAAAAATTCCCGACAAAATTTAGACCAAATAGTAGAGGGAGTTAAGGTAGGAGAAGAGAGCTTAAAACCATAGACCTTAAAAATGGTAGAGGGTGACGATCTGATTCATCCTTGCGGGCCTTAATGAAAATCAACCCTGAAAAGTAGAACATTACGTATGATATATAACATGTTTTAAGTAGATAATTGTAATTTCAACACATGTCTATTTCTAAGTTTACTTTTCATCATTAAGTTTTCTTGTCATAGAGACTATTGGTGCCCCCAATATGATTAGGAGCAATAATTTAACCTAAAGATTAATTTGAAATTTGGTTCGAGCAAATATGTTAGCCCATTGATATGTATAGATATAATTATGTTCAACTTTAATTTTGGAAAACAAAATGGTATGATGTCTAATTGCCTAAAATGTCAAATTAGTATAAAATAAGTGGGAAATATATTGATATGATCATGTAAAAGCATAATTAATATTTTTATATACATTAGGTGGAAATGTGGAATATACAGTTTTGTAATGTGGCCAAATTTTAACCTCAGATCATGCATTACAAAGAATATAGACTCCAAAGATTTCAAATTAAATTAGCTTAGTTTAGCATCCACTTTTTCACAAGTTTATTATTAACACAAAATATATTCCTTTCGTAATAGTTCATATAACAAAAAGTGTACATGTGGACTTCTCTTAGTTCTTTACCAACCTAATGCATGCTATACGAATATAAATTTATCTTAGATGATAAACTAATTTAGGCTCTCTTATCTTTGTCTAATCTTGACATAGATCATACCTTTATATGTAAGTATGCATATACTTAGAGTCTATTCTGATTTACTAAACTGAGCTGAATTGGACTGAACTGAACTGATTGGAGCTTAACTGAATGTTTTATGAGAGAGGAAATTAGAAACTAAGTTGAACTGAAAATAAGCTGAAAAGAACAGATCCTTGATAGGTCAATATAGATCTTTTTTAATTTAGCTAGGCTCTCTTATCTTTGTCTTTGCAACTCATTCAAATAAAAAAAAAAAAAAGTTAGCCTGTCCAAAATTAGTTTACCTAAAATAAGTGAACATAGCGCAACAAGGGTCCCGTTGTAGATACCGAAATAGTTCTAATTGTATTTGGTGATTATATAATTTTTAATCCTACATTTGGAAATTTGGCGATGATTTTATGAGTGAAGGTTAACCTTAAAGCCACATGCGAGTGTGATAATAGATAAACATGTGCACTATGCAACAATACACATGGGCAAAATGACCTAATAAGTAATAACGTTCATAAACGGCAAACTTTAGAACAACCATTTGGAACAACATTAAAGCATAAACATTACATTAATGAGAAAATTATAAATTCTATATATAATTACTTGTGTATATAATTAATATATTTATAATGCATGTCACAACATGATGATCTTGCTGCTGGATCCTTGCATTAGTACCCACAAACAATTTGTCCAATTATTAATTGTTTAGTTTTTAATCAGTTAAGATCATTATACAATGGACTTGCTTCCCACGGTGGTTAATTAATTAAAATTAAGCTAATCATTGTAAAGTGAGCGCCATATAATGTATGTAGACCATGCAATAATATTATGGAATTAAATAACATAAAAGTGAACTATAATTGATATTAGGCAAAACCTTGATCACAAATGCCCCCGGGGCGTTGGCCAGATATATAAGATAAGTTAAAATAGAAATATTGAATCAAATGAAGCTTAATTGCACTGATTGATGCGTAATTTTGGTATGCTTTTCAAAATTAATACTACTTAGGAAAATACGGAGTATTTTAAATGCTTAACTGCCCGGGGACATTCGTTAGCAAGATACTTGGTAATAAACTTATTCGAGTGTTATGAATTTTTTAATTACTTTGTACTATATTAATTAGAGAAACTAATAAAGCTTAGTTAAGCCAGCTAAATGAGTTATTACTTTGTACTATTTAAGTCAATGTATGATGTTGCTTTGCAAGTGTTGTAAGTGAACGGTTGGCTTGGTCTAACTAACTCATAATAAGTAGACGAGTGACCTATACATAATTTGTCTTTGTTTAGCGCAAATAATTCTATTTATTGTGTTTCTCTTTCTCAACCAATCTTGATTTGTTCAAGTGTAACATGAAATAAGCTCAAACACATGTTTTATTAGAACTTTTTCTAGCCAAATCTCGTCTTCACTAATGAAATACATATAATATATAGTAGTATTTTTTAAGACTAGGTTTTTGAGATCAACAAGATTAAAACTTAGTTGATCGATAAGAACACTTCCGATCCAAAATTTAGGTCGATCATATCCAAGACTAAAAATTTACTTTTGAGGTGAAATTCCAATTTGACCCGATCCATCCACAATCGTCTTTAGACTCTTGTGAATTTGCGATACTACATTGCTAACCCCATAAATAGCCAAATGGGCAAATAAATGGCAATGATGGCAATGGTAAGGCCATTGAAGTCCCACTACAAGTATCTTAAAAGATTTGCTGCAAAATCTTATACTAGTAGTAATGTTTTTAGTATCTAATTATTTGTATTCAAAAGAAGAAAAAATAAACAAAAACAATGCTTTGCTAAATTGCTAGTAGCCTAGTACTTCGTACTTTCGTAGCAAGTAGTGGAGCATGTATTTCAAACCAATTTATAGCTTAAACAACGCTTAATTTTACTGCATAATGTTTGTGAGTGAATGATGACGAAACTCCACATTTGAAAATTGCGTCGTTTTTTGGCTTAAAATTTTGAACCCTTCATTCATTTTATTAAACTTGTTTTTTTTAGTAACATCTTTGTCAGAATAGCATAATCTTCCTTGTATGTTTCCACTTGTTCTAGATTTCATCTTTAATTTTGTAGTCTTTTGCCAATTGCAATTTTTATTAGCAAAATCGGTCGTATCTTATGAATTTTATTATATACGAAGTATAAAATTTTTGTTTTTATTTTTGTTGGATTTAGGATCAATGTAATTTTCAAGAAAAAGACTTGGGGCTATAATTTTTTTAATAAATTTGTTTCTTCTATTACTATTTCTAGAAGCTCATGTGCAATTGAGGAATTGATTTGGTACATTAATTCTTCAAAGTGTAATGCCCTACCTTTTTTTTTGTTATTTTTGAGGAAAATCGTTTGTTATTAAATACAAATCATAAAGATAAATTAACCGATCTAGTCAATTCTTATACATTATACAGGGTGTTCTATTCTATATACGATATTCACATATTTAATTTAAACAAGTATATTATTCTAAATAAATTTCGAAGGGATAACTCCATAAAATAACTTCTTTAATAAAATGGGTTGTGTGCTTGCTTTAGTCTTTAATCTTTATGAAATAATTAAAGTCCTAATCTCATCCACTTCACCACTTGGGGAACTAATGACTTCATCAAGTTCAATATACAATAGAAAAGTTTTGCATGGCTCCTCGTCAACCAAAAGACATTACAAACACAACAGAAATTAGGCCGAAATCTTGTAAGCAATTTGTTAATAATTAACTTTACTTGAAACCTAACACTATAACCTAGCTTTATCCTTGTTAGATTGTGTATTTGTGTTGATCAAAAGTTTTGGTGATATGATTTACAATCCTTTCTAAGAAAGTAATGGGCTATTTTAATGTCATTACATAACAATAAGAGAAGGTTTTCTGTGAGACCGTTTCACGTGAGTCCGGATTATAATGAACCCACCCATCCCCCACCCATTTCATCGTTGTCTCCGCCGATCTCTGTTGTCTCGGCCACCACCACCACCTTCCCCCCGTCGTTTCATGCCCTTTTCCGTCATCGACAAAACTCAGCACCCCAATTCAAATCCGAACAACCCATCAATGAAAGACCCGAATTCCTACCTCTAAGGTTCAGTTCTTTGAGGGAAAGAACCAAGGATATTCTCAGTGTTGTTGCGTCGCTTCTCTTTGGTGTTGCTTGTGGTGCTCTTACTGCTGGAAACATGTACTTGATTTGGTCCTTGTTCAATCACCGACATGGATCATACTTGATGGGTAATCAGACATTTCTTTGTTTCGTGAGTAATCAGATATTCTTAGTGATTAGTAAAAAATATTAAGTAATTTTAGTTTTTTTTTTTTTTTTTTTTTTTTTTTTTTATAATCCAAATAAGATTTTGTTAGTCAAGTTAAGTTAATTTTCATCAGGAAATAGATATTTTGAGTCAGGAATAAAATCATTCTAGTCAGGGATAAGTTAATTTTTATCAAGAATTAGATATTTTTAGTCAAAAATAAAACCATTTTAGTCAGGAATAAAATCATTTTAGTCAGGAATAAGTTAATTTTCATCAGGAATTAAATATTTTTTTGTTTTATGAGCGGACTCACGTGAGTTCGTTCTACCCAATACTTTTACTAACAATAAGCTTAGGGTCTGTTCACATTTACTGAACTGAACTGATTGGAGCTGAACTGAACTGAGCTAAAATGAATATTTTATGAGAGAATGAAATTAGGAGCTAAACTGAATTGAACTGATTGGAGCTGAATTGAACTGAATTGAACTAAAGTTAAGCTAAAGTGAATAGACCTTTAATAAATTCAATTCATATATATAAAGCTAATTATGGTCTATATATATACATATCAAAGTAGGAGTATGTAATTACTCCGTACACCATATATTTAACTAGGAATAAAGAGGTAGCTAAAGTTTGGATTCCATGCTCATACTTAAATTAATCGGTAAATATAATACTACGTAGATATAATTGTCAATTTATTTATTTGAAAATTCATAGAAAAAATAATACGGAGTACGGAATAAAAGAATTCAAAGTAGTTCTTCTAGATAAGGCATGAATCTTTAACTAGACAAATGTCACTCTTATAAAAGAACCTCATATAATAGAATTAATGCACTTATTCACCTTTCAACTTCGTGCCCATGCTCCCATGATTTCTCAAACTCAAAAAAATGGGTGTACACTTTAATTGATAGATCGAACAAACTCAGAGATTGATATAAATAAATTGTTTGTAAGATGAACAAAACAAAAGAGTTAGCATTGAAAGCAATGCACGACATTGGTAACCCCACATCTCATGCCACACGAGGGAAGGACAAATTGTGGTTAATTTAGGTAACTCCTAGTCCTTATGTCATAAGCTATCATACTTGTAGAACTATAATTTGTTATATACATTTGGGTACACTATACGCCCAATTAATCTAAAGTTTATTTTTATTCTTTATTTGATGATTAAATAAAAACAATCATCAAAATGAGAATAAATACTCATGGGTGTACGGTACACCCAAGTATATATAACAATCTTTCTTGTAGAACGGATTAAGTATTATAAAGCATGGATGTTAATATAATGTTATCATCTAATTTAGTTAGACCCCGTTCACTTCACCATATTTTTGCTGAACTGAAATTATTTTTACTAAAACAAAGTTATATTTGCTAAACTTAAATTATTTTTATTGAACTAAAATTATTATTGCTGAACTGAAATTAATTTTACTGAACTGAACTTATTTTTTCTGAATTGAAATTATTTTTACTGAACTGAAATTAATTTTACTGAACTAAACTTATTTTTATTGAACTTAAATTATTTTTACTTAATATTATTTTTTTAAGGTGAAATGAACAGGACCTTAGTTAAAAACTTAAATAATACTTTCTCCATTTCTTTATAGTTGCAACACTTCCCTAAAATGGAAATGTCACAATAGTTACAACACACTATAATTGGAAAGTATTTTATGTCAAAAGTTGTACTATTGTCCTTATTATAATCTCATGCCCCACTAAATTATACTCTTAACTATCTCTCTCCTCCGTTTTAATTGTTTTAAATCACATGAGACTCACTTTTCTTAAATACCGTGAAAAAAGGGTGTGTTGCAAGTATTAAAAAACGAAGGAAGTACATATTAGAACAAAGTGATATTTGAGTCTTTGGATCAAATATTGTCTAAGAGGGAAAAAGATGCAATTTATCTTAAAATAAAAGATACTTAAAAATATATTCCGTAATTCTCTCTCATTTTGGGAGTATAATTCAAAGAAAAAGATAATTCAAAGAAAAAGTTTCACTTGTAAAGGAAGCTGAAACTTACCATAAGTCCACAAAGAACATCCTTCATTTTTGTATAAACAACTTCAAAATTTTCTCCTTCTCATGCAATTTATGTCAATCTAATGCATACACTAATTTTAACATTTTCAATATAATATAAAGTTAAAAATAAAAAAATAAAAAATATATATAGACATGCTATCCAGTAATTTTGATTGCTGTTTTTTTTAATTTTTATATACGGAGTAGTAAACTTTCTTCTTTTCTTTTTAGCTCACTTTGATTTTTTAGCTATTTAACCACTTTAATTTACTTAAAAGCGCATTATAATTTGTTTTTTCCCTCCCGGGGCTTTGCCTCTCATTTGCAACAACAAAAAAAAAAAAAAAAAAAGCGCATCATAATTAATTTACTTAGCCTTTTTAATATACTATTGTACACCCGGGTGCATCATGTGCATGGTGCATCCGGAAGGCGGAAAGATCGAAAGAACATGCATATTGTTATTTAACAAAAAACATATCGTGTATGACAAATAACATACATATATATGTTTGATAATATGTTCTTCTATACTTATGTTCTTTAACATATGTTGATTAAACATGTTTTTGGGTTTCAATAATACAAAATATGTTCTTTGAATTTGGCTCGTTTGTTTTTTGAGGTAATGAGTTCTTTAACTTATGTTCTTTAACATATATTCTTTAATTTATGTTCTTTAATGTATGTTCTTAAACTTATGTTCTTTTAACATATGTTATTTTGAATTTTTAAATTTAATTTGAAAATGAAATCTCGAATTATTTTTAGTTGAAAATAATTTTAAAGAAAGAAAACTAAAATTATTATGGAAAGTTGGATTTTTGGAGAGAGAAAACTATTTTTGGGGAAATAATATCTTTGGTAAAGATTTTTCCGGTAATGTGTAATTTTTTACTCCGTATGAAATTTAATAAAGTTTTTAGCATGTTTTTTTTTTGTAATGTCTTTATATTTTTCAAAAATGCATGTTCTTTGTTAAAAACAAACATGTTCTTTTTCAATCATCTAAATGTTCTTTTTGACGGTCTCAAAAAAAAAATGTTCTTTTTGACTTTTTTAAATACCTAATGTTGTTTCCGCTTTTTTTTTTTTTTTGTTTAATTGGGTGCATCATGCGCATGGTGCACATAAACATTATTTTTTTTCTTTTTTTTACATAGATAATTAATTTACTTAAAAGTACGTCAAATACGGAGTAGTAAGAAGACAAATAAAATAAAATGAAAAATCATTAAACCAAATAATTAAACATAAGATATTATCATGTACTTGTTTATGGGTGTGAATTTTCTATTTTTTTCACCCAATAGGGTAGCTAGGAAAACTACAGAGAAAGAGCGGTAAAACCGTAAATTAGAGGTGATCATTTACGGGCTTGGACGGGTAGCGGGCCGGGCCTATGCTTATTTTTTTGTCCAACGGGCTTTATGTATCAAACCCGAACCCTTTTATGCGGGCTTGATACTTTGTCCATGTCCGCTTGTTAAACGGGCCGGGCTTGCCCGCGGGCTAACGGGCCTTAATTTTTATTTTATTTTTTATAACACTAACTAATCTTTTTATTATTTACTTGTGCTAAAATTATTTTGGTATAGTTGTCTTATAATTTTTTGTTCACAAATGGTAATAGAAATTAAAAAAAAGGTTGAAATTATGACATATGTTATAAATATATGTAAGATAAAACTTATTTAATAAGTGTTAATGATAAAATATAAAATTAAAATGAATAATTGTAACTAATAAAAGCTTATAGTTCAATATAGTCTCTTTGTATTTATTTTCAAAAATACACAAAGTATGTCATAACTAAATAACTAAATAAAATTATTAAAATAAGAATGTTATTATTATTATTAGTAGTAGTATTATTATTATATATTAATAAACGGGCCGGACGGGCTAGCCCGCGATACATATTTCTTGTCCATACCCGCCCATTTATGATTATGGTATCTCTAAAATTACTGATTCATCGTTTGTTACATTATTTAAGGATTTATTATTATTTATATTTTATTGTTGTAGGCATGAATATATGTACTCCGTGGTCTAAAAAAATGAATATATGTACTCCGTAGTATTTTGTTTTTATAAATTATCTCATTTACCACGTCTTCCCCTAACTATCAATATTAAGGCGTCCTTTACATACACATCTATTATACAATTTAAGGGACACTTTTCCAACTTTTAACCACAACACTTCAAACGCTTAATCCTCAATTTCTGTTAACTTTACCTTTTTTTGGTTAACCTTTCAATTTTCATTATAACTTCCTACTCTATAACTTCCACTAAACAAATTCAATAACTCCCATGAAAACATTGACATATACGATTAATATATTCCGTGCTTTAGCACGATTGCACTCTAGCAATGTATAATTACACTTTCTCATGTTCTCTATTTCACCACATGCTATGTATAAGGGTACAAGCAGAGTGTAAATTTGTAATACATAATTATACTCCAAACAACCAAAAAAAACTACCAAATTAAAGTGAAGCTTCTTTATACATATGAATGAATGAACTTCACTCTTCTTGAATTGTTCAGTGTATTGATCTGCTTATAATTACATCTCATTATCTCATTCTTCGAGAATAAGTTACTTTGGTTGTGTTTGGTAAACAGCTTATTTGAGCAAAATTAACTTATTTGACCAATATTAACTTGTTGACTATTAAATAAGCTAATTCAAGGTGTTTGGTGGGAAGCTTATTTGAAGAGCTTATTCCATTAAATAAACTCTTTTTGAAAAAGCTTCTTTTAGGAGCTTTTTCAATTAGCTTATTCATTAATTTATGGTGAAATGACACTTATACCCCCATTTAATTTAAAATCATACCTATACTACCTACCCCACAATTAGCTTATTGGTCATTTCACATACTCAGTCAACTTTAAGTTATTAACTATTTACCAAACACTTTTATACAATCAACTAATAAAATAAGTTAGTCAAATCAGTTAATACAATCAGCTAGTCAAATCAACTAACATAATCAGCTTCAAATTTCAGCTTTAACCTATTCACCAAACACCACCTTTATTTTTAATAGCCCAAATCAAAGACATCTACATACAACTATGTATTCGGTACGGATGATATAAATAATTTATTTTGGAAGATTACATTTTTTTATATAAATAATATATAATTGGTGGCCGTCTAAATTGTGATATACGAGTACTTCTTATCTTATTTTTATACAAGTATCATTTCATTGAACTACTCGTTATTCATGAAAGAAGGATTATTTAGTTTGCAATAGTAATACAAGTACATTGTACATATTAAGTCTTTGAAATCATCAAAACTTAATGAGACAGGTACCAAGTAAACACTTGTTACTTTAAAGTTATAAAGTACACCCGTTTTTTCAAAATATATTTATTATATATTGTACGTACATGCACTATTAGATTATAAATATGTACATGCACTACTAGATGATAAATTATTAACAAGATAACATATAATGAAATATACGGTATCAAATTTCAAATATCTTGACATATAATCACTTATTGAAATCTATTATAACTCACTTGTGAGTTGTGAACAGTGGCGAATTCAGGAATTTGAAGTAGGGGTGGCACTAGAAACTACCAAATAAAAAAATTCCTAATAACTTGAGCCTCAAACTATTTTTAAGTTAATGATAACACATGTAGTTAGCTAGCATAGATCAAATTAATTTTTTTTAACACAATGTATTGTGTTATCATTCAAAAGTAAATATAAAATCTAAAAAACGATCAATTTCCCAAGCCCATGACTCCATGAGGTTTTTACAAATAATTTAAAAAAAGTAAAACAAAGATATATATACGTAAATGTCAAGAAGCTAAGGCATGGAAGGGAAAAAAATCATTAATAATTTAAAAATGAAAACAAATACTAAAGGCACAAAAGGGAAAAATAATGTCAAAAAGGGAAGAGAAAAAAAAATCATGGATAATTTTTTTAAAAAATGCAAAGACTAAAAAAAACATTGATAAAAAAGAAAAATAAATACTAAAGCTACAAAAGGGGAAAATGAATGTAAAACATTGATTAATTATTTTTTGGAAAAACAAAGACTGAAGTAAAAAAAAATTATATACTCCATACTAGTTACAAAGTATCAAATACTCAATATGACAATCAAATCAATAAATAATAGTCAAAGTAATATAGAGTAAATAGTAATATTTATCAAAATACTCATGTTAATTATGAAATATTTGAAGTCATTTTAATATATACGTAAATGTCAAGAATGAAAGGGAAAAAAGCACCGATAGTTTAAAAAAAGTAAAACAAAGATATATATACGTAAATGTCAAGAAGCTAAGGCATGGAAGGGAAAAAAATCATTAATAATTTAAAAATGAAAACAAATACTAAAGGCACAAAAGGGAAAAATAATGTCAAAAAGGGAAGAGAAAAAAAAAATCATGGATAATTTTTTTAAAAAATGCAAAGACTAAAAAAAACATTGATAAAAAAGAAAAATAAATACTAAAGCTACAAAAGGGGAAAATGAATGTAAAACATTGATTAATTATTTTTTGGAAAAACAAAGACTGAAGTAAAAAAAAAGGGTAAATGAATGCAAAAAAAAAAAAAAAAGTTAATGAATGGAGAGAGATTCGAACCTTTAACCAACCAACACATAGCAATTTATTACACTCCTTTGTTACCATTGCAGCAACTTACCATTCTTGACATTAATTGCAGTGTAAAATATATATACCTTATATTTTTTTTAATATATACCTTATATTAAAACAGGTTATTTTATACAAAAGTTTTTTTTTTTTTTTTTTGAGGGGGAGGCACGTGCCCCCCCAGGTTCCAACGTTGGTCCGCCAGTGGTTGTGAACTCCCTCTGAGTGTCCCACATTAAAGAAAGGGAAGCATATTGTTTCCATTCTATAAGGTATTAGAGGTTAAGAGTTTCTTCTACGTATTATCATCAATTGATTTTAGTATGAAACCTCCTTTGACCTTGTTCGTGGGCCAAACCTTCCCCTTATCTGTTACTCGTAACGAATAGTAATGATTATAGTTATTGCAACACCTCACATCTATCATGCAAATGTAGTGACATATACTACTCTATATCGAGTAACGGCTGTATGATTTTGATGGTTGCTATGAGATTTTTTTCCTCATTTGTGTAGATAAATAAACAAATAATGATTACTTTTAATCCCCTTTCTCATATTAAAAAAAAAAGACATTTCAATTAAATACATGTAAGAATGATGTTTGCATGGTTCACTTTCATTCCACCAACTTAATATCTTCTACAATTACATTCAATTTTCACCCCTTCTTCTTTATAAAATATTCATTTTTCAATAAAGATATATTATAAAATAAAAATTTATATTGTGTATCTATAACAACCCGTGCATTGCATGGGCCAAAAAGCTAGTATTATTTAAAATATTAATTCTTATATTTTGTAAAAATTCAGCACCATATCAATTTTTTTTTTTAACAGTATTTTCTAAAAAAGTTCCTCCATTGCTTACCCATCTCAAAAGTTATGAAGCTAAGCTAAGTTATAAGAAAATTACAAGTTTTTCATCTTTACACATTTTTTGCTTCTCCAATAAGGAATTTATTTTGCTTACATATAACGTTTGTCAAACTCATAAAAAGTACGTAGTTTTAGAAAATATATATAATATCTTTTTACATATGTTTGGGTCCAATTTAGTCCAATTGGGCCTAGTCATTAAATGATCCAATTAAAAGCCCAAGATCAAGGTTCAACTCTCCAATTGTGCTAAAGTCAAGATCAGTCCACAAGACAAGTCAATTGAGCCAAGGCCCACTTCTCCCACATATGCCAAGGTATAAAAGCCATCAATATTACATTTGTACGAACATTAACAAAAAAAGCCTCAAGCAATTAATTCTCTTGCATAGCTTTCTCTCTCTACACATTGTACTGACTTTAGCATTGGAGGGGCCTTCCTCGGCAACACCCCCGAGGCTAGTTTACGTGTGTTTGCTGTGCAGGAAATCCTCGGCCCAACGTCACTTGGACCGAGCCCAGTCTTCACCACGTCATATTTGATTAACTACAAATTTGTATTAGTAGCAAATTAATAAAGCAACAACGACAAGCTGTTATTTTATGATACATAAAAGTAGCTGATGTAATGTGTAGAATTGCATATGATAATATGTCCACATTTTTTTTTTTAACATTTTATGAATGTCTTTGGAGACAAAACTCTAGTGTGTCTAGAATGATGCTTCAATTTGATACATGAAATAAACATCGTGATATTGTATAATTAATTTGAGTTCTAAAATGTGTGGAGTATCATATTAGAGTTATATGTACAGAGTATTAAAGTTAAATATATATAAAACAAAATACAATATAAATACACATCCCAATACTTGTATATTATAGTAAAAGTTAAATGTACGGAGTACTAGAGTTAAGAGTTAAAAAAAAAGAAGATGGTAATTAATTAAGACTCTCTTAACTTGTTTATGGTTGCTTAAGTGTTTAATTTCAATCTATAATAAGCATTGTATCATCATCCAAAATGTTCATATTTGAGAGGATGATATGAGTACAAAATGTTTGTATATAATCCGTAATATGGCACAACAACAACATGTATTTTTGCTTAGAATTCTTAGAAAATTTAAATTCTAACATTATGAGGGGGGGGGGGGGGTATTAAGCTTTCGTATTATTGGATCATCTTGCTAATCATGCTAGATATTTATAATAGCAAATTAATATAGAAATTAATTAAGCGAGTAGAAACGTATAGAAAGGGAAAACAAACACATTTAAAATTAGAGCTTGTCCATATGCGAAGGTATTTAATTGTCATAATATCCGTTAATATTTAAAAAAAAAAAAAAAAAGAGTAATTATGTACATTAATTTATAAGGGGGCCAAGGAAATGATTGTAAGAGTTAAAAGAGTATGACACATAGTTGTTAAATTTTACTTTGACCATGTAAAACGTAACCATCATGTTAAAAAACATTGTAAACTTTATTACAAGAAAATCAAGTACACCTTCAAATTTTAAATCTTCTTAGTTAAATAGTTAGTTCTTTAGTTCAATTTCTTAATTCAAACATTGATTTAACCTTTCCAATTCGTACAAGAAGTTGTCATGAATTACGAATTTAAATCATTAGCACAACCAAAAAAGGAAACAAGAAATTATTAACCTTACCTTTTAACCTAAGAGAACAACACAAAAAAAAAAAAAAAAAAAAAAAAAAAAAAAAAAAAAAAACATGTGTTCAAAAAATTACAAAATATATTAAAAAAAAAAAGAAAAAAAAAAACTTTGCCCGAGTGAAAGGGCAATAATAGGCAATAGTGACATTAATTTATGAATAAATAAATAGATTTAGAATGCGACAAACAAGGAGGCCGGCTATTGTCGGCCGGTCAATCAGGGAGATGCAAGAGATTTTTTTTTTTGTTTAGCTCCAAAATTATAGGACTGTAATATAATTTGAATGCAATAATTTGATTCGGGGTAACATTTTTTAAAATCAATATACTTTTTTAAAAAAATTAAAATACTACCTCTATTTTTTTTAGAAAACTTATTTAAATTAAAACACTGTCTTGTTTTTTTAGTTCATATGTTTTGACTTTAACACTATTTACATACTTCCCTTCAAATGTATTTTGTGTTTTATACTAGATAAATATAGTCATGTCATGTGGAATTTTGTTAGATTAGTCGCGATATATATGTTTTCAAAATATCTGTTTATCAGTAATTAAAGATGTTATTGGTTTATTCCGTGCATTGACAAACGTGACTAAAAAAACGTGTTAACCGAAAAGAAATTGAGAAAGTAATCAGTAAGAAAAATTTCTAACTTAATTGGATTAAGTTCTTTTTTCTTTTTAGAAAAAATGGATTAAGAGATTAAGAAATACCTAGTATATGAATTGATTTAATATAAAATGTTAAAATTCCTCTCAAAATTAAAACAAAAAAATTGTTTTATGATTATGAATATAATTTAATAATAGTTTAGATTCTACTAAACTATAAATAAGTCCGAATTGACTAATTAGAGTGAATATAAAGTAGAAATATTGATAAATTTGACCTGAATTGAGTTATTATTTAACCATTCCTAAAACAAAATTAACCCCTTATTGACGTGATCACAATACAAAAATATCTTTAATTGATTTTGATTTGATCCTAATAGACTTGATTAACCTCTCATTGACTTTAGAGAGTATATCAACTTCTTATACTAGTAACTAGCTAGTAATTTAATTAATCTTGGTTGAATGAAAATTTAAAATATCAAAGTCGATAAAATAAAACTCAAATTTATATGAACAGTAGCAGAATTACCTCAAGTTTGAGATTAGTTAGACAACCAAATTATTGTATGTTTACTTCATTTGACTTGTTAGACTTTGACGTCACTTGACTTGTTAGATGATTTCACTTTGATAATGTATGTTTGTCAATACACAACATTGACCATTAATTTATTAAATTCGGCAAATAATTTATTTATTTTTTTGAAGAAAAATTTGTTTAATAACTTCAGACGAAGTATTGAAGATATTAGATTCTCTTATGTTCACGTCATTTTCATTTACTTTGGAAAAATTACTCCAAAAATTAATGAGACAAGTAAGGACTTGTTTTTATTTACTGAACTAAACTGAACTGTTTATGAGAGAAGAAAATTAGGAAGTGAACTAAACTGAGTTGAGCTGAATTGAACAAAAATTAAGCTATTACTCCAAAAATTAATGAGACAAGTAAGGACTTGTTTTTATTTACTGAACTAAACTGAACTGTTTATGAGAGAAGAAAATTAGGAAGTGAACTAAACTGAGTTGAGCTGAATTGAACAAAAATTAAGCTGAAGATAACAAGCCTTAAGCTTAATTTATTAGTTAATAAGAATTAATAAAGACTAAATTTTGTATAAATTTAAATTCTTAAAAATCAGATGAATAAAATACACCCTAAATTACTTTTAAATATCCCGTAATAATAATAAACAAAAACACTCTTAATTATCCAAAGAGTTAAATGCAAAGCGAAGAATATTATGAGCATAAAATATTTGCAAAAATCAAATAAAAAAGACTGAAAAAGGCAGAATGGTTAATTAAAAAAACTTGGTATAATTTAAAAATATTCCTTTCCAATTTACTAAGGTTTTAGACATTAGAATAAGCATATTCTGAGACATTGAGCTAAAACAAGCACACCCTTTCCCTCCTCTCACTTTCTCTCTCTATATCTTCTTCTTTCTCTCTCCTCTTCAACTCATCAATCTCACCTCAGATTTAACACCATTAATTTCATCAAAATTAGATCACAAGAACCCTAATTTCTATTTTTATTGGTGGGTTTTTATTTTTATTTTTTTTCAGATAAGTTTTATCTAGTTAATTAGCTCGTTTATGAAGCCTCCTTGGCCGCGTCCGTTTTTTTTGGGTAATTAATCTTCATAACCCTAATTTTTCGGTTGTTTGAGATAGGAATTTGCCCAATTTTTCCGATTTTTGATTTGGGTATTTACGGAAACTTTGCAATCCCGCGTTTTTGCATTGCCACTTTCGTTGGCTATTTTTAATTTATGGGTTATTTAACAACCGGAAGAAATTCAAATTTATATCACTTTTTGGGAATTATTTTTTTGTAATTTTTTTCCCAGAAATTGTAAGCTTCCTCTGTTCATTTCTAAGATCTTGGCGGTTATAGGGGTGTTTATTTTCGCATTTTAATGATATGAACACCAGATGTTTGATGGAATGCCTGAAAGAAATTTGTCTTAAACTTTTAATATTTTTCTTTCTTAAAATGATTTCAGTTTGATCTTATTGGTGTTATAACATATTAAAAATCTTCATTTATTTCAATCATTGATATTTTCTCATTTTACAGAATTACCATCAATTTTTTCTATCCTTCAAATGTTAAAAGTTAGATTAAGATTAATGGGTTCTGTTTTTTTAATCATTCTGAGCCTGTTAGAGCTTCTCATGTAAAAAAAATAAAAAAAAGGGTGCTTTTTAAAATTTTTAAATTTTGTTATTTTGGACTATGAAGATTTGTTAATTTCTCTGATACCTATCTGCATCAATTTGTTTACTTATTTGTTAATTGATTTTTATTTATTTTTATTTTTTCCAGACTGCAGATATAGAGTTAGGCAATAGATAACAGTTGGAAAGTATGGAAATTGCAGAGCTAGAAGAAAACCTGTTTGCAATTAGTGATGCCAAGGTTTGTTCTTTTCTTTGTATGAAACCTCTAACATTGAGATTTCAATATCAGATTATTGAATTCCTGCATTAGAATAGATTTAATAGAGTCCTATTCCACATTTCTAAATTGGTTGTGGTAGCACCTTGGATAGGTGTGTAGGTATTTTTTTGGCAGCAGGTTTTTTTTGTTTTTTTTTTTGGTTAAATTGGCAGCAGTTATTTTTGTGGTGTGGAGGTATTTGAGATTGTTGTTTTGGTTAATAGTTAGAGTTACTGTCTTGCCGGATTTATCTCAAATGGTTGCGCTTTGCTGTATTATATGTTTGTAGTGGTGCCTCAAATGGTTGGGATGATGGTTGTGGCGGTTGAAAAGTGTAAAGGTTGGTACCTTTACGGACTTCCGCAGAAAAACCAATTAGTTCTTGGACCTGTTCTTAATATACTGATTAGTTTATTTTGTGCTGCTTAATAATTTTGTGTCTGAAGATGCTGATTATATATTGTATGATGTTTTTTTCTTGTGTGAGATGGGAGTGGTGAACGGAGCAGTTGGCTGTATGATTTCCTCCATCTCTTTTGGAGTTCGAAAAAAATTGATGAAAATGTTATATCATGTTATCATGTAGTTTGACATTTATTTCGCTTACCTTTTACCCAGCCCACTTTTATTGTACATGAGTAGCATCGTTCCTTTTTTTTTTTATTCAAATAGAATTATGATCAATAAAGCTAGAAGCAGTGTCTTATTTTTGAAAAACTACTCTGTATATGTTGAAGTTGGGGTGTGGTGATAGTGTGATGTAACTTTACTTTTTGCACTTGATTTACTTAATACATGCATCCGGGGAATTGAGGGTCTCTGCCGGATTTATTTTGTATGAAACTTCTAGTGGCTTTCATTAATAAGTTTTATTTCTTTTGCAGTTACATGGAGGAATGTGCAAGCTTTTTTCCAATATATACTGTAAAGTGTTGAACATCTTTCCTGCTCTAGAAGCAGCACGCCCACGAAGTAGGCCAGGAATCCAGGCATTATGTTCTCTGCACGTAGCACTTGAGAAGGCCAGAAATCTATTACAACATTGCTCAGAGTGTAGCAAACTTTACCTGGTATTTTTACGAATTTCAGAAATAATAATTGCATCATGAATCTTTGTATTTACTGCCTCGGGTTTACATAATACCTCTAATACCTACCTTTTACATTCCTACTCTGGATTTTTGTCCTCTTGTCCTTTACGGCTTGGGTGTATCGTGTAGGGATGTCGTAAGGCACAAGGGCCCCTGGAAATCATCATTTTTCATGATGGCATCCAACATTACTCCATAAATTATTATGCTAATGATGAATATTCTGTTTGTGTGTTCCAGGCTATTACTGGAGATTCTATTGTTTTGAAGTTTGAAAAGATGAAATCTGCGCTTGTAGACAGTCTTAAACGGGTTGAAGATATTGTTCCACAATCAATTGGTTGTCAGGTTGGTCCTTTGTTTTAAATTGTATTGTCTAGTTTTCTCATGCTGTTTGGCATTGTAATTTAAATTGGGTGTGTATTTCTGCATCGCCTAGTGAAACAACTTTTGTATCCTTCCTGCTTTGGGATATTCTTACTGTGGAGAGTTTTTGTCTATATTTAGTTAGTGATCGTGAATTTGTTATAGAACTCCTTGCAAAAACCTTTTATTTGAGTGTCTTCATCAAGTGTTTTTAGGCACTCCTGTCATTCCTTTATATGAAGTATTTAGCATTTAATGTCAACACCTACTGTGGATTTATTGTTTATCATATTGGTATTCTATATGTGGGTGTGTAATGTTCTATACTTGTTAGGTATTCTGAAGCAACAAGTAATAGTGCTTATGGTATAAGTAAATTTTGTAAAATGAAAATTATGGAACCAAATGAACGGTTAACTTGACGTATAGGGGAAAAAAATAATAAAAAAGGGGATAGCTGATAGATTAATGGGCTCTCTTGTAGCGCTCTGTTAGTTGTTTATTCCAGTCCAATTAGAAGAGCAACATTCATAGCAACTGCTAATCTCTGGCCCTTTGTTTACCCAAATGCCAGGATTATAGTTTTGTACAGGCTTTTAAAAAAGTTGCTCTAGTTAAAGTTATTGATTTCACTACTCAATAACCTTTCAGCATTAATTGTTACTTCTATACAGCTTGGTCCCTCTGATGTCCTGTACTTCTGGCCTAACTGATCCTCTTTGTTGTGAGAAGTGTTCTAACTGATGTTTATGTTTATTTCGAGCATCTTTGTTTTGTAACATTTGACTAATGTTGTATCTTTTGCTCTTGCCTGCTGCAGGTCCAAGAGATTGTTAGTGAACTGGAGGAGACTGCTTTTACCCTTGATCCGTCAGAGAAACAAATTGGCGATGATATAATTGTGTTGCTTCAGCAGGGTAGAAAATTCGATGACAGTTTTAGTGACAATAGTGAGCTTGAGTGTTTCCACCAAGCTGCATCTAAACTTGGCATAACTTCTTCAAGGGCTGCTCTGGCTGAAAGAAGATCTCTCAAGAAACTCATAGAGAAAGCTCGGATGGAGGAAGACAAACGAAAAGAATCAATTGTAGCTTACCTTTTATTTCTGATGCGGAAGTATTCTAAGTTGTTCAGAAGTGACCTGGGCGATGATCAGGATTCCCAAGGTTCTGGACCCTGTTCACCCACTGTTCAAGGATCTTCTGAGGATGGTCTTGGTGCTTGTAATGGGAGGGCATTTGACCGTCAACTATCAAAAATTGTTTCATTTAACTTTAGGCCATCGTTTTCATTTAGGACAAATAGGAGAACTGAGCACATACCCATTCCACCTGAAGAACTCAGATGTCCAATCTCATTGCAACTCATGTATGACCCAGTTATCATTGCTTCTGGACAGACATATGAAAGAATTTGCATTGAAAAATGGTTCAATGATGGGCATAACACTTGCCCAAAGTCCCAGCAACAGCTTGCTCATCGTTGTGTAACTCCTAATTATTGTGTGAAGGGCCTTATTGCTAGCTGGTGTGAGCAGAATGGGATTCCTATTCCTGGTGGGCCACCCGACACTCTTGATCTCAACTATTGGAGGCTTGCATTGTCGGATTGTGAGTCTGCACAGTGTAAGTCTGAGGATAGCAGCAACTCAGGCAACCTGATAGGGGTTAAGGTTGTTCCCTTGGAAAGTGGCATTATTGAAGAGATCGAAGGGAATGAAGGTGAAAGTTGTTCTTGCGAGCAGGAAGAGAGTAATGAAAATGTAATTGGTATATGTGAGAACTTTTTGACTGTTCTACAAGGGGAAGATGACTTAAGAACCAAGCTAAAAGTAGTTGAGCATATAAGACGGTTGTTAAAAGATGATGAAGAAGCAAGGATGTTCATGGGTGCTCATGGGTTTGTTGAAGTGCTTGTAGGATTTTTAAAGTCTGCACTTGGTGAGCGGAATGATTTGGCGTTGGAAGATGGGGCAATGGCACTCTTCAACCTTGCTGTTAATAACAACAGGTGTGTCTGCTTTGCTAATTTCTATATGAACTTGGAACAGTTAGATATGTAAATACTGAGTTGGGTTCTTTTGAATGTTTTACGTTTGATGGCCTTTTGAACTTCTTTTCAGGATTAGTGAAATATTGATAGTGGCAGTACATTAAATAATTTCTTATGCTTCCAGAATTTTAGAGATTCTGTAGATTGTGCTTTGCAATTAAATTGAATTTAATGATTGCCATAATAATATTCACATGAGTCGTTTAATGATGTCCTATCCAGTCAAGAATTTGGATTTTTACTAGGCTGTTACTGCAGTATTGAGATGGGCTGATCTTGGGTGCTTTGGAAATCCCATTTTATGGACTTTTTGAATATAAGTCCATCTCTAGCTTTAGTAGACCACAGAGGATGTATAAACTATGAAATACTTTATTTGATTTATCTTGGATTCCAACATAACAAATCATGCATGCTATACCTGTTGAGCTTCTGTAAGCTTGCATACTTGAAATTCATCGTTATTGAAAGCTTAAATCCCTCTCATATTTTCCCTCTTGAAAAGTTCGTGTTGGCTTTGGAAAGAAAACAAGAAAAAGCCACTGGACAATCTTAGATTTGTAATCTTTAGGTTAAATGCTTTAGGCTGGTTAGCCGTGAAGTTTCAGTTTGAAAGGTTAAGATGGGGTAGGATTGCCCCATAAGACCAAAGCACTTGATAGATATTCTAATTTTTTGTCAGAATTTATTGAAAATGCTTTTGTAAGAGTGTTGTTCCATTGTTGAATCTTGCTCATGAAAGTGTTTCTCTCTTGTTACAGAAACAAGGAATTAATGTTAGCCGCTGGGGTTGTACCTCTGCTAGAGGAGATGATTTCTGATCCTGGTTCTTATGGATTAGCAGCTGCCCTCTTTCTAAATCTTTCATGCCTTGATGAAGCAAAACCAGTCATAGGCTCGAGCAAGGGAGTCTCCTTTCTAATCAGGCTTCTTGTTGGTAAATGTGAACCACAGTGGAAGCTCGATGCCCTTCATGCTCTTTTTAATATTTCTGCTTGCCCATCCAATATTCCTAACCTCCTTCAATCTGGTATAATCAATGGTCTACTGCTTCTTTTGGTTGAGCCCAGAGATCAGACATGGACAGAAAAGTCCATTGCAGTTCTCATAAACTTGGCATCAAATAATACAGCTAAAGAAGCCGTTACATCAGCCCCTGGTCTTGTTGGTGCTCTCGCATCAATTATGGACATGGGTGAGCCTATTGAGCAGGAACAAGCTGTGTCATGTCTGTTGCTTCTTTGCAATGGGAATGATAAATGCTGTCAAATGGTGCTACAAGAAGGGGTAATTCCGACCTTGGTATCTATCCAAGTCAATGGGACAGCTCGAGGCAGAGAGAAAGCTCAAAAACTTCTGATGCTATTTCGAGAGCAGAGACAGCGGGATTCTTCTCCTCAAAGAGTACATAGGTCTCCTTCTGTGAGGGAATTCACAGCTCAAGTCCTGCCCCCAGAGCCGAAGCCTCTAAGTAAGTCACATAGTGAAAAGGTACTGCCAGTTCTTGAAACAAAGCCCCTTGGTAAAGCAGTTTCGCGAAAGAAACTGGGCAAGACATTTAGTTTCTTTGGGAAAAGAAAGAATTTCTCGGGTCCTCAGTGTTAGCCAGGAATCTCTCACACTTTCGCCACTCTTCATCCTCGAATGATGTAAATTCATCTTGTATCTTCTTATACTCTTCCCTTGCCCAATTCCTATGGGCAGCTCCCATTTTTGAGTCTTCTAAACAGAAGAAGAGATGTACAGCTCCCCGCCAATGTAATTTATGCATGGATTTTCTTTTTCCTTTTGCCTTTCGTTGGTCGCAAGGGCAGAATTTCATACAGTATTATGGTAGTTTTGCATTAGAAGAGCCCTAGGTCCTTGGATGAAGTAATTGAGTGTTTAGAGTCACTCTATTATAAAGTAAATATCATGCTATTTCAAATTATTTTTGGAGTTAAAAATCGATTTTACTCTAGACAATTAGACATTAATCAGTAATCACCTCCTCTGCTTCGCGGTAATGGTTCTTTCCTTTTGCCATTATACATGATCTACAGCAACACTGTCCATGGTTCAGATTGTATGTATGTTGATTGATTTTGTTTGATTGGTTTATAGATTCAGAGTAGATGAACTTGCGTGACATGCATCAATATCTCAAATTTCGATTCAAACTGGAGTACTACTATTAGGTGCAGTTGTTTGTTATAAAAGCATTCATTCAGTGCGAACATAGGTATTATTTGTATTCCGTGGTACGGAGTATATATGAACATTAAGGCATGTTCTCATTGACTGAGCTGAACTGAACTGAATTGAACTGAATATTTTATAAGAGAAGGAAATTAGGAGCTGAACTGAACTGCACTTATTAGAGCTGAGTTGAACTGAACTGAAAATAAACGTATGAGAACAGGCCCTAAGTTTACGATTTACTCCAAATCCGTAACAAATTAACATGAACTTATATTTGTGGATAATAGATGAATCAAGGGAGAAAAAAATTAGGCATTGTAGCCAAAGAAGCAATATATTACGCTGCAGGCCAATGATCCGGAATCTATAGTCGCATATTACTTGAAAAATTGTCATCGGACTGATTTTGGTTGATAATTTCATTCTATATCAATTGGCTGTTAATGTAGTGGTGATTGGGACTATACTTGATAGGGAGGACCTGTGCTCGATCCTCTGTAACAACAACTGGGAGGGGATTAAAACCTAACCACCCAAAACTAATCCTCGAATCCGAATTAGCCCAAAGGGTGAATCGAGGAGAACACAAAAAAAATACGGAGTAATTTCATTCTACAACTACATCTCAAAAAAAAAAAAAAAAAAAAAAAGCTAATTAATTAAGCAATGGGATGACGATGACCCAACTACTCGTATGATAAAGGATCACTTTGTCAAATCATGTCTAATCATTGACGTTAAGGAACTAGAAGGTCTAGAACAATATTATGATTGATTTATCATCGTTTGACATAAATATATGCCAAGAAATGTTAAGTTAGTTGTCAACAAAACCAGTTGGTATCCTTCTAAATCTCTGAATGACAATATGTCCTATTGTAGTAGTACTTTGTTAGATGTCGTATAATTTTTTTTATTTTTATATATATATATAATAATATTGTCAATTTGTTATAACTATTATGAATATATTTATATTTCTTTGTGATCAATATTTTTTATTTCACCCTTAATACAATTTTTATGTTCGATCGACTAGCTCCTCCCATACATGGTGTATTTTTCTAACTTCACCATTATATTTTTAGGGAGCGAAGCTCGTAGCTACTATAAGTACAATCTATCATAATCTCTATTATGTGTATGAAGCTCTACGCCGCGACATGGTTGATTTCGGAGTTTCCCAACCGAAGTTGAAGATTTCCAACAAAGGATGATCATCTGTCTTATTTCCCGTCTTAATATCATGTTTTGTTTTATGAGTTTCTTGATGATTATCGACTTTTGCCATATCTTTCTTCTTGTGATCTTTAGTAGCTTTTTTATTCTTAATACCTTTTTTATCAACTCCTTGTGACTTCATCTCTTCAATTTTAGTGTTTTCCTTCTGCCCTTTCTTCGACGCTTCCTTATTACCAACTTGTTGGGACGAATCTAGAATTTAAATTATAAAAAAAAAAAACGATTAAAATAAATGAAATATCAATATACTACCTTTGTTTCATTATTTCATATTTATTGTAACAAATGAATTTTTTTATGAAATGAAATGGAGTTAGTAATTTTTTTAAAAATGTTTATGTGCCACATGGCACCCTCGCCACGTCATCATATTCATATTTGAAAAATGCCTGTCATGAGATTCGAACTCACAACCACAAAAATACACATTAGATGACTTACCATCTCATCTACATAAATTAATCATGTTTTTTTTATTCGACTCATAAATACATATGGATTGGAGATATGAACCATTAAGAACTACAATTCTTACAAAAAAAATCGATTCTATTATTATGATAATAATTTTTTATTTTCATTACATTATAAATTTTATACAAAGAACATGTTTATATAAATAGTCAATAGTTTTTGCATAAATAATTTATTCAAAGGTTTAATGCCAAACTATTAAAAATAAACAAATAATGAATAAATAAATAATAAAGAATGAATATCTATTCAATTACACAAGTGTTCAAAGTAACAAGCCGGAGCATCGCCCGGGCCATACACTAGTTGTAAATTAAAAAGGAGGAACGATTGCATTAATGATGTTGTTGATGTACCTTTATTATTTTCGCTAGTGGCACCAACTATATGAACATTATCTCCCGTGTTCACAACATCTTGTGTAGATGATGATAACACTTTGTTTTGGTTACTTTGATTGTTATCACTATTTGTATCAACCTCGATTTCCTTCTCCTTTGCCCCCTCCCAAATTACACATACAATCGTAAGAAACTTTAACCATGTTATAGCATATACGACAACTTAATATAGGAAGGTAAATTTGTACAATACCTCGGGAAAATTTCTCATGGCATACTCAAACTCCTTAGGAAGATTCTCTATCTTACCAACCAAGTAATCAATCTTGTCAAAAACATGTTGCAATCGAGGGAATCGAGTCTCCAACATTTTCTCTGTCGATAGGATAAGGTCATCAACAATGAAAAGGATTGCGAGCCATGGATATAGAACAATATAGACCAAGGTCCGACTAACCATCTTCGAGCTTAGCTTGGCTAGTCGTCTTGTAACCGAACCTATAGGTCCATTGAGCTCGGCTGCTTTCTTATAGAGGCTTAAGACAATGGCTAGCGTAGAGGTTCCACATGCTTGTAATAGGCCACGTCTAGAAGCCATCGAGGCAAATGGCATATCGATCCTATAATTATTATTTGCATAATTTAATTAACTTAACCTTACTTTAGGACCGTCTCATCTCATGCATACAATGATACAAGACTTTAATTTACCACTTTTGCTAATTGTATGTTAATTAACGGCAAAATTACACGTACAATAAGTTAAAACAACCAACTAATTTAGTAATGAGTTCGGTTATTACAAAAGACAAGAATATCTCATCCTTGGCAACATATTACACACCCCAACCAAACTCTTTAATTTGATGTAAAGATGAATGAATTACACGATGATTAACCACGATTTGGCATAATTCTAATTAATGTATAACAAACAAGCAACATGACAATAATATTTCATCTATTCAAAGAGTAATCCTATAGGAAGTATCATGTATGTGGGATTTAAAATTTGCAAGAATTATAGGAGGTCATAAGAATATTATAGACTTCGTACTTGAATATAACCATTAAATAATTTTTTAAAAATACTAATCTCACTTACGTACCTTAATAATTGTGTTTGACAAATCCCAACAAAGAGGATGAGAAAATGCAAAGATAATCTTGCAAAATAATTGAATTAGTTTGAGCCTCATTTTTTCTCTCTAAATTTTGGGATGCAATTAACATGCATGCAATTTTTGAGGATAAATGAACGTTGTTAATATTTGGACGCTTAATTCGGAAACGAATGGTTTCTCATCATCTAAAAACAATGGTAATATAGAACACATACAACTTTTGAGCCGTCTATGAACAAATGTTGTGCAAGTTTTAATCCATTAATTGTCAAGTTATCATGAATTGAAGGACCATGTACTATTTTTCCTTCATTAAGTGCAAAAATTTTGTTTTGTTTAGCACAATTTATCTTAATCAATAAACTATTTAAAACCTAATCAACTAAAAATCCCAACAAGTTCACGTGTGAATCTAATACTCTATTAAAATTTAGGTCGCATTAATATATTATACATAGTACATCAAAAATCTCCCACATTTTAAGGTAAGAGAAAACTTTACAATGATAGCATCACAGCATAAACATGTTTTGAGGAGGCACATCTTTTACTTAATTGACATAATTTATAAGATATTGTCATGTTTTGGCCTTTTGGACATTGATAAACACTTTCACAGACTCGTGTAAGTTTGTGACATCCTATTGAGAAACTCATTAACCCTTTTCTTAAGCTTCTCATATAAAAATATTATATTATCCCTAAACTTATTGAATATAATAGTTACCCCGTAATAAGATATCTCAAGCTAGTTGATCAAAATCTATTTCACAAACACAAAGTATCATTAAACAAATATAATTTGGTTCAAGCTTAAATTATACGACTTTATTTTTGATCATACTGTTTGACACAAGACCTACTTTTTGAAATATAAAGTTTTATCAGTTATAAAATCAAAATGTTTGAATTTTCTTAGCCAATCAATGAATCATTGTAATACAAATACTCCCTTTGTCCCTATATTTTTGCCCCATTTGATTGTGCGCGGTATTTAAGACGCGTCTTAGAACGTCTTTATCTTTATTTTCATATACGTAAAAATTATAAAAACGTAATACTCCCTCCGGCCCTTTTTATAGTTCCCATTTGTAATTTTGACACTATTCATAATGTGAGAGAATCTTCTAAATTACTCTTAATATATAAGATATAGCATAGTCATGTTGGGTCTTATTTGATTCGTCTCGATGAATAGATTATTAATATTCGATTGTAATATTTTTTACTAATAAGCAACTAACGATATTTACGGTCAAAGTGTTGCATTGGCAAACGTGCACAATCCAAGTGAAAACTATAAATAGGGGCGGAGGGAGTATTAATAAAGTATACAATGAAACGAATTTAACAAGACCACTCATGACTATATTATCTTTTATAGATTAAAGGTAATTTATGATCAAAATTTGACCCAAAAAATAGCAATATGGCAAAAATAAAGAGACGGAGGGAGTAACAGACTAACAGTTAGCCCATTGGGCTAACCATCGTCTCTTTTGGGTTTGCAATTGAAATAAATCCAACAAAGAAAAAAAAGCGAGTTTAGTCCGAGTGATAAGAACTGGACGGGTCAACTTCAATCTCCATCTCTTCTTTTTGGCTCCAAAAATTCCCAAAACTTTCCAGCTCTCAACCAACAAACGACGCTCCAAAGTCCAAACCAGCTGTTGAAAATGGCTAAACAAAGGACAATGGAATTCGATTCTCTCTCCTTTTCATGGGTAATTTCTCTTTAAGTTTCTCTTTTTTAATCAATTCCAAATTCCCCCAAAAATTATAATTGTTCTGTAAAATTTAGAATTTGTTTAATTTGTTGATTTTCCCACACCCCAATTGATGATTTGTGAAGAACTAAATGCCCAATATTGACACTAATCAACTGCAAATTATTCGTATGTTTTTTTTCCTCATCTGGGTTTTCCGAGGTTTAATTTTTTCTTATTATATAGTAATATAGTTATTTTTGTAATGGGATATTTCAATTCTTTTTTTGTTTGATTTGGATGTTTTTTTTGGATATTTGGATGTGTTAAAAATTATAACAGTATGGTGTATTTGTTCGCTTAAATAATTTGTTGCGTTAATTTTAGCATCAAGAATGTACATTTGTTATGAATATCATATTTGTCAAGTCTCACATATCTTTTAGAGTGAAAAGTTATGTACCATCATGGATTATGGTCCTTATGGACATGGGTAAGGGTTCTTTTTGCTCATTCAACTGCCTTTTCTTGTGCCAGAGGGCGGCGGTGCATTTCAATTTTGGAATAATGTTGAGTGGGTTTCTAATCAAGGTGAACAAAATGTGAATGTTATGTATATTTTGATTAGTTGGTCATAATTTGATATAAGGTATGAATTGTGTTGCAACATATGCTGACAATCAACTTTATGTAGCTAGGAAATTGTGGAATCAGCAAGATATCTGTTGCTTGATTGAGGTTGAGGGAAAATCTGAGAAGTTGTATTAGTGATAATATCACGCAAGAGTTTTTTTTGAACCTCATGTTAGATTACAAAGTGTTTTATCAAAGTCTCTCTAGTATCATGTTAGGCTCGTCCAATTTGTCAAATGCAACAAGCTCCCTAGTTGTGTGTGAAGGGGAAGTTCTGAGATTGTAGGGCTATCTGATCTACCATTGTGTTGTTGTATGTTCATGTTCTGTAAATCTTCTCTGAGTCAAAAAGTGTTTTTTTTTTTTTCCATCCATCCCTTGCACTACCAACAACTCAACAAGTCACACAAGGAAGGAAAAAACAACCTTTACTTTACATGGGATGTTGTAGTACTTTAATATAGCAGTTGTATATATTGGCTATTGACATGATATTTTCATACATTTCCTCCAGGTATACCTGGAGATGGCAGTTGTTTGTTTCGAGCTGTGGTCCAGGGTTCCTGTCTTATAAAAGGGATGCCGACTCCAAGTGAGAGCCTTCAAAAGAAGCTCGCAGATGAACTTAGAAACAAGGTAAGTGAGAATTTATTAATTACAAGGTCTTGTGAACTAATTAATGATTATCAACATTTGTCTTGGCTTATTGAATTTAGTGCATTTTTTGGTTTGTTGATAGGGCAGTGTCTTGTTTGTGTAGCTTTTTTTGACCTTCTCTTAGCTAAATATTTTGATTGCTTCTTACAGGTTGTGGATGAATTGATCAAGAGACGAAAAGATACTGAATGGTAATTGTCATTGAACACCATGCTCTACGCTATAAAAACCATTGAGTCTCTTTCATAATAATTGAATTATGTACCATGAAGTCGTAGGAAATTATTCTGCTTCTTTCCATCACCATTTATATTCTGTAATTCATTGTTCAGGTATCTGGAGGATAAATTTGACAGATATATCTGTCAGATGAGAAAATCCTATGTTTGGGGAGGAGAACCTGAGCTTCTCATGGCCTCACATGTTCTGAAGTAAGTGAAAGTTATCTAATGCCCTTCACACAGTATGCTAAGGGCTTTTTTTTTTTTTTTTTTTTCATCCTTGCTTGTTAAAGTTCGAGCTCATTTTTCATAGAATAATCTTTCATTAGCATCATCAATTTAGACACCCAAATTATCCTTAGAATATGTGCAAATATAGGCTTAATTCTTTTCACTACTCAAAACCCCTTATTTGAACTCTATTGAGTCTATTAATCTCATTTGTTTATTTCACAAATATAATTTAGTTGTGAGGTGAACTTGAGTATCCCTTGTGTGAGTTTCTCTAAATTTATTTAATCTGATTTTACTTGAACAGTTGAACATACTCTCCAAAACTTATTTTTGTAGGGAGGAAAGTGCCAAGTGTAATATGGAAAAATTTGGAGCAATTAGCTAGTAATTTGGCCTTTTAAAGGCTTGAAAACATTAGCATTAATAATTTCTATGCTGTTTTGACAATTTTCATACCTTTGTCTTCAGGATGCCCATCACCGTTTACATGCTTGACAAGAAATCCAGTAACCTTAAAATCATAGCAGAATATGGACAAGAGTATGGTACGCAGAGTTCAATTTGCGTTCTTTATCATGGGTATGGCCATTATGATGCATTGAAGAGTAATCCTTAATGCAATCGGTATGATATCTTATCTGTTTCTTCTTTTTGTTAAGGGTAGAAAAGATGATACATACTTGTATTTCGAGTTGCCATTATTCAAACTATCCATCTGGAAAGAAGTGTTTAAAAGTGTATCCTAAATTTAGATATAATCAAAGTTCCTTCAGATTCAAACCTTCATATTCGATTTGTCTTATTTCCCTTTTCTTTTTCATCTCCCTTGAATCTTGCGGCTTTTCCAGGGGTGTATAGAGACAAGATGGACATAATGTTTTACTGGAACTTGCATGAGTTGCATCTACAGATTACAGACTACAATGACTATATATAGTGTTACCCATGATCAAATCCTTTTAATCTGCTTGATACTTTGTACTATACTGCTATGCATTTGTAACATGTAAATATTGCATGGAAACAATCTTACTGGTGTTTCTCGTATTCATGGTTACTAGTAGGCAGGATTGATATTAGACAACTATGCAATGGGTACGAAGATAGCCCTCTAACGGGGTCAGACAATCTCCACATCGGAGTTCTAGCTGTAAGGCAGAGAACAACTTCAGTGTATCTGCGGTCTGTGCTCTGCCTATTGTGACCTTAGACAAATCTCTACACCAGAAAGCTGTGACACAGTTCAGTGTCAGAATGCTCATATATAATGGGCCAAGATGCTGGTTCAGCCATTGTTGTGTACCTGAGATAGCTCATAGGTGTGCTACTTGGCACAATGTGCTATATACTTCGTATTGGACTTACTCCTGTACTATTCTACAGGTATTAATTACTCTCTAATTTTTAAGTAATCATACCATCCTTGTCAAAAAATTTAGTGGTGATAAACAGAAATAGAGTAATGGGGAATATTGCTAAATTACTACTTCGTAGTTCTTATGATCAGTTCCTATTTTACTAAATATTTGATTTGAAGGTTGCAATACTCAACTATGTAAGAGCTGCACTGGAAACTTTGTAGATAAAGAATACACTTAAAATGTTCTCCTCCATTACTCTACGTATTAGATACTTCGTATCTTTTTACTTCCCTAATATAATTGTAAAATACCTCGAATCATGGAGTTTATATTGACTTATCAATTAGCTTACGAGAACTTACACCAGCAACCTCGAATGTTAAGTACGTATATTTCTTTAATGGACATTTGGCAATTGTTAAGCCCAAAAAAAAAAAGTGCATTTTTCTAAAATGTATGCTTTGAGTTGGATATAAATCACCCTTTATGTTCCCTATCTCTGAATAAATTGATAAATGATAAAATATAAATCACCCTTTATGTTCCCTATCTCTGAAAAACTCTAACGAACCATTCAAAAGTCGAAGAGTCCGCACTTTTTATTTTTTTTTTAAAGAAAGTTATAATTTGTTATATAGATACGTATTTTTTATTTAGCATTAAAAGAAATGAGGCAATTTTTTTTTTCATATATTCATTTTATTTTTATTCTTCTAAGGGACAGGTGTAGCCTTAAACTTCAGATACTTGGGTACCAAGTAAACTGTTACCAAAGCATACATATCGGCAATAATCACTCTCATTATCCATTTTCCAAACTAAAAATTCATATAAATACTTATTAATTTTCCTAATAAACCCCACTTAAACCTTACCTTTGGGAAGCAGAATTAACTCCGCAATAACCACAAGTTTCTTCACACACACCACATTTCATTTCATTTCATTGAAATACAAACATCACTCTGAATTTCTAAGGTTTGGACTCTTGTCTTTTTGTCAATTATTATTTTGTTATTTAGTAAAAAACTAGATTAAATCCCGTGCAATGCATGATTGTTAAATAATTCTAATGATAATAAATTTTACTAAAAATAATGGATATAAATATTATAAATAGACTTAGTAGTAAAAAGTATGAAATATTGTGATAGAAATTAATTAAACATATAATAGTTATAATGGGCAATTTGATATTTAAGGACATTTATTTTAGATTTTATACAAACTAAAAGTCATAATTTAATTACAATAAGTTTTTTTTTTTATTTTTTTTTTATTTTTATTTTTTATTTTTTTAATCATCACGGAATAGGTTTCCTCCTTGGGAGGGTTTTTTGGTTCCCTCTAGGGTTTCTCCCTTGGGAGGGTTTTTCTAGCCTCCATTGCTAGATTTTTCTTCTTTTTTTGAAGGTTTTCCTTCAAATCTTCTCCTTCTCTCTCTTTCTCTTCATCTCTTTTCTTCTGATCTCAATTGTAAATTTTTGTAGGGGCTTCCATCGGTATTTTTACCGGTGGTAAGCCCCAAAAAACTTTTTAATTGCTTTCAATAAAAGATCACATCTTTATGATGGAGTTTTATCTACTATTAGGTTTAATTTATTTGTTTGTTCGTCTGTCAAAGTTTGAAGATTTAGGGTTTCACAATCTCCAAAAGTGTCTAGAAGGCCATATGAGTTTTTTCACCCAAACAACTATTCATATGTGGATCTCAAGCCGAATTAGTGCTAACTCACAGATTGTATTGCTTCAGATGAAGATTTTTATAAAGGCGATCGTTGATCAAATCTGCAATGTAACTAGTTCTAAGGTGAATTGTATTTGTATTGGAATTTTAGATTTCCTCGGAATTGTTTGTAAGTGCCGTTTGGCTATCTTTCATTAATGAAATCCTTTCTCTTCTTGTCAAAAAAAAGTTTTTTTTTTAGTAAGTGGTTTTGGAGGGAAAACATTTTATAATATTTTGCCAAGTGTTCTCTAAGTTTCGCCTTTAGTATAATGTAATTGATGATTGATAAATTTATTTTGATTTTAAATTTGATTAAATCTTATGATTTTTGAATGTTGTTCTTGTTAATTTTAAAATGAGTAGTAGTTTGATAACTTTGAATTGCTGCAGTACATTGAATTATGTGAAATATCAGGGTTTTTTTTGGGTCCTAGGACCTTCTGTTGATTAATTTTCTATGTTTATGATAATATTCTTGCTTTAATCCAGAAAAACCAAACTAATGGTATATGAAAAGAAAAAGGGCCGGGTTTTCTAAATTATGAATATTTATAAACTTAAGTTGCGAATTCTATCATATATCCGGGTGTAGTTAAGATGTTGAAAGAAGGTGCTTGCTAGATATGTATTGTACCATATTTTGACATAATTTGTAAAGGTACATGCTAGATATGTGTGATACAGTCGTATACTGGGATTAGGGTAAATTGACTAAATTCTATGTACTGTACAATTTTTGACATAATTTGTATACAATGAGGTAAAAACTAGAGATATTTTATCACGGTAGTAAATCATCAATTGTTACATATGTGTTAAGTTATCGTTTCATTTGTATACAAAATACTAAACTAGTTGTTAATATGCTCTAGACTACCCTATGTTCCTATTATCTTTTGTATTACAATGTATAATGAACACATTTTAGCATAAAAGAGGTTTAAGGTGCTTCCTTTACGTATTCGTATTATAGATTTGAATTTACTGTAAATTTCTTTCTAATCCTAGGAGTCCTGTCAAAGAAGCTTTTCAAGGATAATGAATACTGCCATTTTTATTAACTTATCATTGTCTTCTTTAAAATTTCCATGATAATTGTATTTGTTTTGCAGTTTGGCACATGTTATTCTTGGATCTTTTATTGCCTATCTATCTCATATTAATGCAATTTATAAACCCTTCTGAGCAGTTCACTAAAATTATATAGCTTTGGTGCTTTCTTAGGCATGTTGCTTCGAAAGTTCTCTGGAGGCTTACCAGACAGATTGAAGTTTTCCTCAGCAATTTGTTGCGGATATTGTGCAGTTGCAGCTAGTAATACAGGTTTGTCAAATGGAAGTGATGGATTTCAACTTACCCTTCTTGGTCCACCAGAGTTATACCAGTCTCCCTTCACCACTGCGAAAAAGGAGGATAATGTTACTTCAGGTGTTTCTGCTAGTCCTACTACTGCTGATTCTAGTACTGGAGATCCCTTCATGGACTTGATGCTTTCGAGTTACAACAGATATGGGGAACCAGTAATGGGACGCACTGAAAATTATTCCCCTACTTACATGTCTTCAGGGAATCCATGCCTCGATTTCTTCTTCCATGTGGTACCTGACATGCCGGCTGAACAGGTGGTCCAAAGGCTGAAGCAAGCATGGGAACAGGATCCGTGCACGGCTCTGAAGCTTGTCTGCAACCTGAGGGGTATTAGAGGTACTGGTAAATCAGACAGGGAAGGCTTTTATACTTCTGATTTGTGGTTGCAGGAGAACCATCCCAAGACTTTAGCAGGCAATGTTGGATCAGTTGCAGAATTTGGCTACTTTAAAGACCTTCTAGAAATCCTGTACCGGCTTCTTGAGGGTCTCACGGTTCGCAAAGATGAAATAGAACTGCTAAAGAAGAGACGCCACCATGGTGGTAGTCAGTGGTGGTTAAAGCATGGTGGAGCATATTTGGAGGAGAAGGGAAAGAAAGGCTTGAAGCCTAAGCCTAAGTCAACTGAAGAGAAGAGACTAACAGCTGCAAAAAAGGGTATAGAGAGGTACCACAATGATCCTACCTATCGATTTTTGCATAATCACGTCTCAGAACTCTTTGCTAAGCACCTTCAATCTGATTTAGAGAAGATAAGGTCAGGAACTTACGATGACCTTAGCTTAGCAGCAAAATGGTGCCCTTCATTGTACTCGAGGTTTGACAACTATACTCTGCTTTGTGAGAGCATAGCTAGGAGGCTATTTCCTCAAGAAAAATACCCTGAATATGAAGGGATTGAAGATGCTCATTATGCTTATCGTGTTAGGGACCGTTTAAGGAAAGAGGTACTAGTTCCATTGCGCAAATCACTAAAGTTGCCTGAGGTCTATATGTGTGCTAGAGAATGGAGTTCCATCGTTTACTCACGAGTTGCCTCGATTGCTATGAAGAACTATGCTGAGCTGTTCTATAAGAATGATGCAGAGCGGTTTACAAAGTACCTAGAACGTGTTGTGCAAGGGAAGTCTAAGATAGCAGCTGGAGCTTTACTCCCTCATCAAATTGTAAAGAAAGTGAAGGATCCCCTGAAAAACAAAGATCCCATGACAAGGTAGGCCATAAGTAAGCAAATTTTGTATTCAACTTTTGAACTAATTAACTAAAACAAAATTTTATACATTGGAACTTTTAGAACTGATGGTCAACTAATTAAGTAATTGATAAAACAGATTAAATTTGATTTTTGGTGATTGAAATCAATTTTAAACAGGATCGTTTCGGCGCTCCAATGGAAGAGAATGGTAGAGGATCTCGCCAACTTTGGGAAGCTGAAGAACTGCCTTGCCATATGTGATGTATCTGGGAGCATGTATGGCTTGCCCTTAGAAGTGAGTGTCGCTCTCGGGTTGTTAGTCTCTGAGCTGAGTGAGGAGCCTTGGAAAGGGAAGCTGATAACCTTCAGTAGGTTCCCTCAGTTGCAAGTCATCCAAGGGGAAGATCTTCAATCTAAAATCCATTCAATAGAACAATTGCATTGGGAAATGAACACGGATTTCCAAAGGGTGTTTGATAAGATCCTTGAGGTTGCAGTGGAGGGAAAACTTACAGAAGATGAGTTGATCAAGCGACTTTTCGTGTTCAGTGACATGGAGTTTGATGAGGCATCAGCTAATGACTGGGAAACTGACTACCAGGCAATTGTCAGGAAGTTCAATGAGAAGGGGTTCTCAAAGGTTCCTGAAATCGTCTTCTGGAATTTGAGGAACTCTAGTGCTACTCCTGTCCTGAGCAACCAGAAAGGGGTGGCCTTGGTTAGTGGGTTCTCAAAGAATTTGCTAAAGATGTTGTTGGAAGTTCTTGATATAATACAAGAGTGTTGGGAAAAAATAAGAGAGAGAGAGAAAAACAATGAAAGGGGAAAAGTCCCACATTGATTGGGGAGGAAGGTTTTTCCTTGTTTTTATAATGTAGTGCTTTAGCACTACTTAGTTGAGTGAGTTGGAGGTGTGTGTTACTCCTTACTCCACACACTCGCGCGCACGCCGAGCCGGGTCGGGCTCGGGCTCGGGCCTCGGGACTTGGGACTTGGGGTTTTCGATGCACGGGCGTGGGTCTTTGTTATTTTTTTGGAGAAAATTTTATTTCCTTTTTCTTGTTAACAGAATATTCCCAAGTATCCGTTTTTTGACTGTTGGGATTTTCTGACTGTTGTGGGATTTTCTAACTGTTGTGGGAATATTCCCAAGCCTCGTTTGCTGATTAAATAATTTTAGAGAAGAGAGAAGACTGATTGTGTTGTATTTTGGCTGAGAAAACCACCGAATATTTATAGGGTGAAGAGGAAAAACGGGAAGCATAAAAGGTGGGAAGAATCTGGCCAAGAAAATGACCAGATTAATAAGAAGTTCATATCAAAATAACATGAATTTTATAGAATTGGAGTATAAAATAACATGTATTTATTTCAAAATAACATACGAGTATATTTTATAAACCTGGAGTACCAAGTGCATGGTATTTCATAGAGCTGGCAATCTCTGACACGACACGATAATTAACACGATCGAAACCGACACAACACGAACACGAAGTCGACACGACACGAAATCAACTACCCGAACACGACTCGTTTAGATAAAGTGGTCAAATCATGCAATTATCTTACATTTTACATGATTTTTGATAAATTTTAGAATTACACGAAATTGACGCGAGACCAAACACGAACATGACACGACACAACTTTTTGCCAGCTCTAGTACTTCAGGAGTAACATAGAAATTGCGAAGTACACCATGAATCTCAATCGACGAGCAACCAATAACCTCTCAAGTCTCAATCGATCAGTTGAGTAGATTGCCAGCGACTTCCATGAAACTGAGATGAGGCATTCCTATAGCATGGTAGAATGAATGTCTGATAACCATTTTGGTGACTTTCCAAAGGATCTTACGTTTTATGCCTTTTTTCTTTGGTTTAATTGCTACTGCCCCGTTGTTTCGGGTGCTACTGTTCTGCTGAGTTTCTTGTTTCTTCTGTTTTGCTGCTGCATATTTGCTACTCATGATGGATCACAAGTACAATTGTTTCTTTTGTTCCTGAATTTCATGTTTACAAATTGCACATTATTGAACAAATTAGAGGCCATTTTGTGCAAAATATGTCTTTTTAAAATATGAAGCAATTACCGCTACTTAATGTGAAGAAATTCAGAAAATGGTAATAAAATTTACTTAAATGAAAGTAATGACATGCATTTAGGTTTCGGAAAAAAAAAAAAAAATGACATGCATTTATGCATAATGTGAAGAAAATAACAATATTTAAAAAAAAAAAAATACAAGTACTAATTACCACAACGAATGAAGGTTAAAGGGCCTTTAAGTGTTTTTCTTCTTCTTAGTTTCTTGATTAATTATATTATCTTCCAATATTCATGCAATATATATATATATATATATACACACGGAGGATGATATTATAATACACGGAGTAGACTTTTCTTCATGGAATTTTATTCATAATTTTTTGTTTTTTGTAATTAATATTGGCAATTTGAGGTTTGTTCGTTACTGGATGATATAATAATATACGGAGTAGAATTTTCTTCATGGAATTTTATTCATAATTTTTTGTTTTTTGTTATTAATATTGGCAATTTGAGGTTTGTTCGTTACTGGTTAGTTGGACTATTATGGACCTGTTTCTCTCCGTGTGTGACCATGAGACGACTATGAATATATGATAATGATTAATGAATCTTGGTAGAATAAGTCATGTTATACAATAAGTATAATGAAATTGATTCACGTATTCACTTGGCGATTCTCATGAAAATATACTATGTACTAAAAACATAGTCATATGACATATTATTGGTTTCATTTCATTATATAGTTTTATAATACGAAAAATTATATTTTTATAATGTTAACTGATGTATACAAATAGATTAATGGTTAAAAAATCGTGCAAAAAAAAAAAAAAAATAGTGGGAATAAATTTTTTTTTTTGTATATTACGTACTTTAATATTAATTACTCAATTTAAAATTAGTTTACACATTTTCACTTACATATTATACTTTTCAAAAACTCTACCTTATAGGATTCGTGATATGTGTCAATTGAAACAGAGCTCATAACATATGTCTCATGAAATATGAGACTAACAAATAGAGTTAGAGAGCATATATCATCATGACATATGTCTCATGAAGTATTTTTAACATGAGTAGAGTAGTATATTTTTTTTTCCCGATTAGCAAGTATATTGCCTTCTCATCATGGTTGAGAAGAAACCAAGCTAAGCTTGGTTTAGTGGTAAGATTGTCACCTTCCAACCTTGAAGTTGGGGGCTCAAACCCCACTAGGGACACTTTAAGGGTGGGGATCCCTTACCCTTCCCCCTCACTCTCAAAATATCTGACCCGTAAATATCAGACCAAAAAAACCGTAAGGATTGAGGTACGGTCAGGGTCAGCGTCAGACTCAATGGTTGATTAACGCTTCTTATTAGGTTGTTCTTAAGTGGGACAGACCCGAATTGGAAAGATATGCATGGGTCAATTTTATTGGACACTTGGGCATGCATGTTCAACAAATTTGGAAAGACATATGAATATATGATGCTGTTTGCTTGATGACCATGAGAGGTAATGTTCGTGATCTAACGTTTATTTTAGAGCGACGCTGAACGTCGTAAGTAAAGGTGGGCACATGCCGTGTTAGCGTATTTCGTGTTTAAGTGGACTATCTACATATGACTAGGACGGAACGAGGAATAGTTATATAATAGCAAATTCTTTAGAAAAAAATTGTGTTTTCATATTGTATTAGCCTTTTCAAAATTGAAGTCCATGCAGGACCCAACCCAAATGTCGTGCATGCGGACCCGTAAATAATTTTTACTTCGTATTTTTTGTGAAATTGGGAAAAAAGGCGGGTCGGCTTGTCGTGCTCGTGTCAAAATTTTTTAAAAATGATCTTTGTGTAGTATGCACAGCCTATTGGCCTATTGACATGGCTCGCTCTTGTATCGTGTCGTACCAAGCTTGTGATTGGCTGTGTCCGGTCTGCCATTCTGGTGCAATGCCTAGCCAGCCTAGCTAGGGGAGCCTATATCCATCTCTTAGCTACTTTTTAGCTATGACAAAACAAAATAAATTGTTTTAATGTGGCATCTATTATGGGTACTACTCATACTACGAGAAAATTAACATTATTGGGAACCCCTCTAGAACTAGCTTAGCCTCATTGATTCATTAGCAGTATGTAAAATTAGTTCCTATCATATCATCATTTCAGTATTCCACGACTAAAGAAATCATTATTCTTATCAATAACCTTATTTATGCATGGTGAGTAATTAAGCATCAATTAAACAAAAAAAAAATGTAATTAAGCATCAATAATAACCTCAAAATGTTGTATTGTAGTTACCTCATTTATTTATAACTAGACCTGGTTATTGGGCGGGTTGGGTCAGGGTCGGTGCGGGTTGGTTGCGGGTCGGGTCAAAGAGAGTCACATTTTATAAGGTCAATATCCGGTCGGGTCAATGCGGGTCGATAATGGACGGGCCTACAAAATATCAATTAAAATAAATATTGGACAAAACCATTATTATGTATATACTTCGTATATGAATATAAATTAATCTATGTAATTATTTTTACATTATCTATTTTTTTTATCAATTAATTGGAAAAATATTTTGGCCCTATATTGAACCTACCCAAAAAGGATTCTATCCATTAAAGGCTCTGTCCATTAAAAACCCTTTAAACTTGACCCCGATCCTATTATCATTGGGCTATCCTACTCAATAATAACCACCTCTATTTGTAACTATAACCCGGTTATGCATATTCATTAATCCTATATAGTCATCAACCTCGATCATTTGAATTTGTCACACTATCAACTACGGGTTAATAGTGTGGCACAAGTGCACAATACATATAAAAGTTAATCTACTCCGTAGTATAATTGCGTGACATACTTAATTTTTAGGTATAGGGCAAAGCTGACTATTGATTGAGGATATACTTATATCATAGCATAAAAAGCATGTTAACTCATATGATCGAGAAATTAAACAGCACTGGAAAGAATAGTATATACATACGGATCGGTGTAATGTCTTTCATAATAATTGGAAATTGCGACATCGTTTAATAATAATTCAAGAAGATAGGAAAATTGTTACATACTTTTATGGACGGAAAGGAATAATTAAGTCCTAAAAATAGCATAAATCTGACTTCATCGGAGGACAAAAAACAACAATCATACATATTTCAACTAACATACCAAAAAGAACCTTAGTTCCCCTGGAAATTTTCAACAAATTCCATCATATCCTCCTTAATTGTATCCAAATCAATAATTCCAAGATCATTTAATATACTAAGAGCTTGTGCTAACCCTTTCAAGCCTCTGAAGAAGTAATCACGCTTCCTCATACGTCCACAACCTTGATTTCCTTGACACCCAAGACCGCGGTCTTGGGTGCCATAATTGTTATCTTCATTATTATCAAGTCCATGATTATTATTCGACGAGCTAGAAGAATTATTATCGTATCTTCTCTCTCAATCCATATGAAGCATGTCTTTCATGCACTTGACATGAACCACGGTGCCACGTGTAACGTATGCCCATCCCTTAACTTCCCCTTCAACATTATTATTATTATTATTATTATTATTATTATTATTTCCAACTCTCACCATGCTTTGACAATGCACGCAATCTATGCTTTTGAGCACGGGGTGCAAGGCCGTGTGAGGGAGTTGCATACAACAAGGTGTAAAAACATAGTATTACGAGTAAATATATTATCAGTAGTCAATACGTACCTCCACACTAGTACACTTGTTCCACAAGCGGCACAACTTGATATGTGCCGCTTGTGGTGATAATATAATACTCTTGTCTAAAACAAAAGGTCCTTGTATGGAAAATGGGTGAGACGTGATTGTAGGGGGTGCGTTGTGACAAGCTTTATGTAAATGAAAGTCGCATGAATTATTTGGGCGTGTATAACAAGAGCCAATACCCCGTTTCCTGACATCCGTCACACGTGAACACGAATCGATCACCAAACTCTTTCTCTCTTAGGAAAGGATGTGAGCAGATGCATGCTCCCATTGCATTGTAGCTAGCTTTGATGTGTTGATCAACATAGCTAGTCATGACAACAAAAAAAAAAAAAATTAAGCTAGATTATATGTTTTTCCAAATTACGATGCATAACTTTTCATAAATTAAAAAAAACCTCCGTAACATTATTTTTTTAAATCTAGCCATTATAACAACATCGAATCAATTCAACAATAATGGGGTTGACTGCATGAAAAATGAATCAGCTAATTAGCCGGGGTTAGCCAATCCATTTGGATTAGTTTTTTCGGGAAGGGGATGAGGCGTGGGGGTGTGCCATGTGCGTGTTTTTTTACATACCTAAAGAAAATTAAAATAAAATAAATGTTTAAACTTGTACATAAACAAGGAAATGGAAAAAAAAAAAATTAGGATATACTCGTAATCCGTACAGAATTACTCACCACTAGCACTAGTTGTGGAAAAAATCTCGTAATAGTTGTTGTCTTCATCACTTCTTGGCTTACGATATCCACTGAAGAGTATATGTGCTAGCATTTATATAGAGATTGAATTCGCGCAACAAGAACGTAGTTTCATTGACAAAGTCACAAAGACAAGTCTACTCTAAGTCGTCTAATGCTTCTGGTAAATTTGTAATTTAAATGTGCACAGCATAATGAGACATGAGTAGTATATATAAGCGGCCAAATGGGTCAACTACGCTCATTAGCTATATAATATCATTTATAATTATGTCTATAATATTCTTTATTGGTTGGATGATATCCTCTATTACTTATATGATATCATCCAACCATGATATATCATATAGCCAATAAAGGATATCATTCAGCTAATAGAAGAGAGGATGTCATCCATCCATTAGAGGATATTATTCAGCCAATAGAGGATATCAATTAGTTAATTGAGGATATTAAAATCCGCATTTCTCGTCACTCCGGGCTGACACAATGCCTTCTCATCTTAGAAGCACTTGAAATATTGTACTAATCTAACAATTAAGGGACAAAGTCCAGGATTAAATGATTATATATTATATTGAACCTACGTACATTTTGCGCTGCATCACTTAGAGATTATAATAGCTTATATTAGTTCTGAGAACGACTGATCTTACATTCTTACCTTAACCTTAAAACCATTTTTCATACAAAGAAGTATAGAGAGATCGAGGATAGGATAATATCCTTGTATGGTCTCTATATTGTAGTTTTGATGATAAAAACAGTTATTATGTAACATAAGTAGTATAATTTTCGTTAGGGTGAAAATCATCTGCTTTCCCAAGCAAAGCCTTGGCCCTGCGCCAAACACCAAAATCTTGTATGATGGCTCATGTTTAATCGTCCCACCTTCAGTTATCCACCTTTCGGGCTTGAACTCGTTGCAATCTTCTCCCCATATCGATTTCATCCTTCCCATCACGTATGTATTTATGATAATTTCCGTATTTGGATTCACTTGATGACCACTAGGAAGGATATCGGGCTCAATTGGTGACTTGTGATTGTATACTAACCAAGGATAGAGTCTTAAAGATTCACATAAGGTAGCATGAAAATATATTGGCTGGCCGCTAATTATCTTGTGAAAATAAATTAATTATAATATCTCTAATTTACTTAATAAATGAAAGGAATATAAAATATTATGTGAGATTTAAACATTAATAAAAGTTGGTTGAGATGGTAAATGTATTACCTATATGTATTGGAGGTTATGAGTTCGAATCTTGTTCAAAATATATTTTATTTTTTTAAAAGAAGTGGCTAGCTTATGTGGCGCATATATTTTGGATAGGGCTGGCAATCCCTAACCCGACCCGAATTTACTGAGAAAAACCCAAATTCGACCCAAATTTCACCCAAATTTCATATTTCATAATAATATTAAGTTTTGCACTATTTTTGATAGTTTCTAAGCATTACCCAAAATCTGACCCGAACCCGACCCGCTTACCTAAATTGCCACCCCTAATTTTGGATGATTACATAGCACCCACAAACCCCACAGTTTGAAGAGTGTCATAGCGCACACACACACTTTAAAAAGTGCCACGTGACATCAGAAATGCCTTTAATATATAGTACATAAATAGACGGAATAAAAGAAATAAGTCTCCTTGCATACAATAACATGCCATGTCGTACAATTTGTGCCTCTACATATTGTGCTTTTGCCGTTTTGAGCCGTGGCACACTTTTTAAAATCTAAGGCTTAAATTGAATACTAAAATTTGTCATTAAGTAGCAACGTAAGCTAAATTTACCAACTTTACCACTATAATTATTCCCTTGACAAGTTGTCATATGAGAGATTGGAACATATGTTTTCGTTTTTAGTTGTTTAATCAAGTAAAGCACTACTTCGTACTACATTTGTTCGCATCTCTATATAATTATATAAGGCAAATCAAGAACAAAATCATATCATCTGGCTTTGAAGAATGGAGAAATTTTCCGATTTCGTCACATAATTTTGTTTAATATATAGAAGTGGGGTGTTTTTGAGCAGCCTATTGTTTGTCGATATGCCGCTTCATCGTCCAGCAGTAAGTTATTGGGTGCATAAAATATAGTGTCTCCTTGTGTTTCTATACGACGCTTTATAAATCTGCCCCTTAAATTATATTACCTGTGAATATAATAATTCGACTTTTGGCTATGTTTAGTTCACTTTATTATTGTTCATGTGATCTGATTGGACTTATTTTCTGATCTCATTTAACATGGACTTTTTTTATTTTTATTTTTATTTATTTATTTATTTATTATTATTATTATTATTATTATTATTATTTTATGTAATTTGACTAAAATTTGACAATATTTATACGCAAATCTATAAGTATAAAATATTTCAAATGAGGTCTTATTCAATAGTATTAATGTATATTTTCTAAATTTTTTTTTTGAATTTTTTAAATAATATTTTTAAAGTGATTAAAAATTGCAAATAAAATGACAAAGTCTAACCTTATCTTATTTTTTTTATATGAAATAATATGAACTTATTTTTTTACATTTATTTGATAAAAAATATGTAATAAGGTCATGAGATTAAGTGAACTAAACATAAGGCGTGTTCGGCGGTAGCTTTTAGTGGTTTGACCAAGTCAAATCAGTACTTAATAAAAAAAATTTGAGTGTTTGGTAATTTAGCGATAGAAGCTAGGTTAATTGTTGTTTTTTTTTTCATATTTAAAGGTAACAACTAGTCAGTCACTACTAATATAACAAGTATTTATATTTAATTATTTATCATCACAGCTAACAACTTGTTGACAACTAACAATTACTCTCACAACTAACAACTAATATCATACGAAGTAATTAACAAATACCTCTACAACTATATTTTGACGAATATGGCCATAGCCAGTTGTATTGAATTAATGTTCTCAACTTCTTTTATTCTAAACTTTTTAAATAATTGGAAAGTAAAAGTGAGATATGGGAATTAAAAATAGAAGCATTAGACCAAGCCAAGATGTATAATTAATTAATACTCCGAAATAAGCTTCATATCTTAATACGAAAAAGGATAGAGTGTAAGCTATAAACTCTATATTTCAAACAATCAAAATAAACTTACAAGTGTAACTATTATTTTGATACAAAGTTAGTAGGATTATAATGATTTAGAGGTGAAGAGTAATCCATGGAATTGGTTTCTCTTTATGTTGTCTCAAAATAATTGGACATACATCACTAATATATAATAATTAAATTCTCATCCAATAATTGTATGGGTAATGATTTAATTAATGTTAATATTGTCTTACTATATTGAACCATTATATTAGTAATTAAGCGTGGTGCATGCATGCATGAGCTTGAGTTCAATTACGTACGGACTAGTGAAGTACATATAATAATATAGATAGAGTGAGATAAGTGAGTGTATAGTACGAGTAGTATATAAGGAATTGATGTATGAACTTTCACTTCATGTATTTCTAAGCCATATTAGCCAAAAAAAAAAAAAAAAAAAAAAAAAAAAAAAAAAAAAAAAAGAGAGAGAGAGTAAGAAATACTTAAAGGCTAGCTCTTCATTAGTGGTAATCACCAAAGTTTATATTTCAGTAAACCTATTAATTATTTTCTTGACGAACATCATTCATCCAGGTATGATGATCTATATCTTTCTCATTCTTGATGATTCAATACTTTGTTATAGCTTATAGTATATGATGTGCTCTCTCTAATCAGAACTATAAATAACCACAACTATAAATATACTATCCATTTCAAATTATTTTGCCTCAAAAAAGTTGTCTTTACGTTAAGTTCTATCTGGAATAATTCAAATAAGTCAAATTGAAACAAATAGATATGACATGACTATTAGGAAAATTTGCCAAAAATGACATTTTTTTAACATTTCTTGAGAAAAAACCTTAAAAAGAAATGACACTTTGGGACGTCAAGTTATTACTTTGTTGTTGATCAATCTAACAGGACCTTTGACTGGATTTCGATCATTGATTCTGCTTTTTCTAGCCAAAACTCCCATGTGAGTGACAAGTGACTTCGATTTTTCCTCTCTTCTTCCTTTAGCTAAACCACCATATCCTGTTGTCCACCACCTCGACCATGTCCTACCACTATTAACCCACCATTCCACCACCATCCAATAGTAACCCTCTTCATAATAAAAAATTAATCACATGCAAAGTGTTTTTTTTTTAATAAAAACATGTTGAGTCTATGCGAATTAAAAAAATTATTAATATAACATATAATTATGTCAAATCCTTTGGAACAAAATAAATGATGATTAATTTTCTAGCATCATATACCGTACTTATAATTTACTACTCCACAGTTTACTGAGACTCTATTTTATATACCCGGATGTACCGTACACTCGAAATCATTTACTCATTTAATCAACAAATGAGCAAATAATAATTAATAAATGAGTAAATTATTAATTAAATGACCAAATAACCTTGGGTGTATATAACAAATTCTACAGCTTACTAGCTGTAGGAATAATTGTTGCATTTTAACTCTTTTTTCTAATAAGATATACTTCGTAAGTAGTTTTGTGTTCCAGCTCAGTATGCCACATATATTGGATTTGTCACTAGTACGTAAAATGTATTGATCATAAAGTACTACACGTAATTTAAAATAAAGATTGTAGTTATATAATTATATTATGTTGGTGTTGGTAACAACTTCACCTAAGATTAGTAACGGATCTAACAGAACTATTCTTTTTCATGATGTTTAATACTATTATGGATTATATTATTGTTATGCTCCCTTTTGATTTGTTTCACATCATTTTATATTCTATTTGAGTAATAACACAAAATTACATATGTGACTGCCGGTCGGGTTACTTTGTCAGGGGTTACTTGGTTAAGTGTTCCTCGATCAATTAGAGGTTACTCGGTTAAGGGTTACTCGGTCAGTATTTGATGTATGTCATCCGACTACACGGTATGGTCAGCCACACAGAAAACGCGCTGGAGTAATAAGCATTTATGTTAGTTTATGGCTTTATGGCCTCACAAAATTTAAGATTTAATTATAATCTCACAATTCACAAACAAAATAATTATGAAACTATGTTACATTGTTGCAAATCTCTCATGCTTATCATTAATCATAGGCCTAGGAGTCTAAGGAACATGGGTTGTTCTATACCTCTATGGCCAACAAATTTACATCAATATTTAATTTATTTTTTAATTTAGTTGTCGCATTACTAGCTAGTATCCGAAGTACTAATATGATAATTGTTTGTTTTTGGACATAGATAGTGGCAGTTAGCTTGCTTAGGTACGCTCAAAGCTCAACTACATTCGCGGGCTATAATTGTACCATGGGCCATTTCATATGTTGCCAAGGTTGTGGTGCTGTAATAATATCAGGTTCTTTAGTGAAAGAAAGCACAAAACGTAAAATCTGCTGGAAATTCTGCAAAATTGTACTAAAAAATGTAGTAGCAGAACTTATAAAAGAGGATTGGAATCACAAAGATACTGCAATGTACTACAGAGGAAGACAAGGGCAAGTGAAAGCACAAATAATGTCAAATAATGTGCCAAATCTTTGTCGAACATGTATTAACAAATCCGAGGTTGAGGTTGAGGTTGAGGCTGAGGCTGAGGAGGCGGCTGCTGCTGTCACAAAAAGAGAAACTAAGGCTGCATTGGTTGTTGCTGCAAGGAAAAGAAAAGCCGAGGATATGGCTGTTGCTGCTGCTGCTGCGGCGAAAAGAGAAGCTGAGACTCGTGCATATTGCCTGATGCTGATGATAGGGTGCTTCATTTGTGTATCAGTGAGTGTTGGTGTGTGTACTTGGTGTTTTATGAGGGGTTGATCATATGATCAATAATGTCTGAAGTATGTGGAAAGTCAGCTAAAAAATGTTCATCACATTTGAGTCATGTTATACATGGGAACATGACTAACAATCTGCACCACGTACTGATGACTGTTACAGTGTTACTTGGCTTAATTAATTGATGGTCGTCTAATTGATCAACCATTTGTACGTGTGCCTCGGTTTGTTCTATGTTCTTGGTTGTTTCTTTGAATATCATTGTACTATAAACAAGTGTTAGATATGCAATTTTTAATTATCTTGAAATCCATTTTTTATATTTGTTGTATAAGCTTATTAACTTGGTGCAATCTTACCATATGTCATACATGTTTTTGGCTTCTTAGGTGTAATATTGTTCAACAACTATTGATTATTCATATAAAAAAAATGTGCTTCAATATAATATGAAAGGCATTCGATAAAGTAATGCACTTTTTCTTTTCTTTTTGATATAGAGAAAGCCGTAAGAGGGGCAAATATTGTAGACGTTGGTGGAGTTATGACAATAGTAATGCAAATCGGAAGAAATTATTACCAAGCTATCTAGAGAGCTATCGTTCTCTTGGTGACGGTACATGAGAACAAGGCCGAGCTATAACTCGCAAGCGAGTGAGCGATAGCTCAGTTGCACACAAAGTTGCGGCAAGGCCGAGCTATAGTTCGCAGGCGGGCGAGCAATAGCGCGCTCTCTCTCTCTCTCTCTCTCTCTCTCTCTCTCTCTCTATATATATATATATATATATATATATATATATATATATATATATATATATATATATATATATATATATATATATATATATAATATACAGCTTGTTATTGTAACACGTGTCACATGTAACCTATTAAACAGGTTACCAACAGGTCACTTTCCATATTTGGTAGATTTGGGTTAATAGTCATTCCATTTTGAAATAATTCAAAAATTATTTTATTTTTGAAAAACCACTTAAAGGCCTTGTTATTCTTGATAAATTTTTCTAAAGCTTTTTCCCAATTTCCACTAGCGATCGGTAAGGGTGTTCATAAATCGGTTCGGATCGAAAGGACCGGACCGACCCAGACTAGACCGAATTAATTGGTCCGGTCTTCGGGTCTAGAAATTTATTTACCAGTCTTCGGTCAGGTCCGGTCCAAAACCCTATAAAAACCGGTCTTGGACCGAACCGATTCTTTTATTAAAAATATGTGTGAAACTTTAAATTATGGCTAAGATTATTCTTAATAAGCTTAGAAAGCTTTAAATTTATTAGCTTTTTTGTACTAAATATACAAAAAAAAAACACGTTAAACTATAAATTTTCCTTTACTTTTTTCGAGTTTCCATAAAATTATTAATAAATTAGAATTCTTTTTAAGAAAATTCTTAAATCGGTCCAAAACGGCCCGATCCGAATTTTGGACCGTTTCTTTCGGTCCAGTCCAAATTTGTTAATCGGTTCGATCTTCGGTTTTTAAAATTTTAATTTTCGGTATTTGGACCGATCCGAATCGGTCACGTCTGATTTTGTCTTAGACCGATGATCAGCCCTAGCGATCGGTAAAAAGTCTAGCACTTTCGCAGATCATACTACTCCATATTATTTTTCCAGTTATAACAACAGACTTCATACCCGTTAATCCGTTATTCCTACCCTCCTAGTGTGCGGCGGCAATCAGAAGCATTGCAAGTCGGAAATCAGCGACGATCCAACGTCGACGGAAAACTCCACCACTCCGGTTATCTCCTATACTGAAATTTTGGACATTGATTAATTTTTTAGTGTTGGATTATTTTCTTTTAATTTTGACACAAATCATTCAAATATCTCATTCCTTTGCAAGCCCTAATCTGTTATACAGTTCAAATTTCTATTGCCTGCCAACTGTTTGTTAAAATGCCTCTTAGAACTTAAAATTGTTTTATTCTAATTACTTCTGATTCTATTAATCATTTCTTAATTGGGGTTTTGTTGTTTAATTGTTTTTAGTGTTGCAGTTGTAATGGATAAGTACAGAGAAGCAAAGGTGACTAAATTTGAGGAATTTGTTGATCGTCGGTTGAAGCCTGATCTTGTTAAGGCCATTGCTGAAAGGTAACACCTTTTTTAGAATTTATGTCTTTGGATAATTTGAGCTGCAATTAGATGCTTATGATAGGAAAGAACTAGCCCTTTATGCACGCGATGCGTGTTAATTTCAAAATTATGTTCCCAATATCTGAAAATTGGAAGATTCAAATAGGAAAAGTAGGGGAGCTTCAAATGGTTGAAGTCAAATGTAAAAATTTGATGGGTGTATACTACATTGATTGCTAAGCTATATGGAAAATTTATTATGATATCGAGTTTGGCGTTGTTGAATGTTTATGATTCAATGAGAGAATTAGAAACTTGAGAACCAACGTTATTTCCTTTATAATGTTGTGCCAACGTGTTCGTGAATCTGCTTGCAGGGACAAGATTTTTGAACGGCAGAAGATATTGTATCCTTTTCCATTCAAGTTACATGTTTGTCTTACCATTATAGTTGGCTATGTTCTTGACCGTTTCTAGTGAAAATTTTTTAAGTATCAAGTAAAGCTTTTACCTTTGATTTTGTGAGTCATTGATTGTTATGCGTAGTTCAATAATGTTTTTGGAAGAGAAAAGCCTGTGAAAACTTACATATCTCTCATAGTCATCTCAATTATTTTGATCGTGCTTGTTTCATCAACTTTAAGTATTTGTTGCCCTTCATTTGTTTGAACAATAGCTCAGATTTGAAGAGGAACATACAGAATTTGGAAAAGAATAGTGTAAGCAGCCTCAAGACATTAGTCAATCTTGGATCTGAAGTGTACATGCAATCGGAAGTGTAAGAGCTTGACCTGCCTTTCTGTCATATCTTATGAGCAAGTCCTGCTCCTTTGTCTCTTTCCTGGCCATTGTTCATCCTAAGCACTTAATTATATATAAAGCTATATTATTATTAATACCATTTTTATTATTAATTTTTAATAATGTTTTTGGATATGTGCTTGCAGCCCTGACACACGACGCATATTTGTAGATGTTGGATTGGGATTTCATGTTGAATTCACCTGGTCTGAAGCCTTAAATTACATTGCAGCAAGGGAGGAACGGCTAGCCAAGTAAAAGATTCTATTCATTTTTATATCTATTATAGTACAATCTCTTCTTTCTTGTCTGAAGACTTTGTTGTAGACAATAATGGTCAATATGAAAATGCTTTTGGTAGATAGATATATCATATATGTAAGGTAGCAGTTATAGGGTTTTGCCATGCATTGTTGGCTGGCTGTGGTCACAATTATTGGTGGCTTAGGTACTTTTTTGCTCTCAGCAACTACAAATGTTCCTTGTCAAGATGCTTCAATTGCTTATGACGTCATGTACTCATGTTAAACATTAACAATAGCATCAATGCATCATCATTACCTAAATGCATTGAAAAAGGCTTCTGTTAGAGGCAGGGATAAAGTGGGTTGAATATGAGCAACCCCTGAAACAAAAATGTGTTGTTTCTTCTATAACCATTCTGATATCATTGTCCACTATGAAAATCACATGTAACATTCGTGTTTGCTCCTTTTGTAGGCAAATAGAGGAATATACTCGTATGATAGCATCAATCAAAGCTCAAATTAAGCTGGTATGCATATTTCTTGAACCATTTTTGTCGTTGCTTCTTAAGCTTGAGTAGCTATGGTAGGATGGTTCACTTCTCAAAAGATCTTGAAATGAATAGTTGAACAATGTGCAATTAACAGGGGCTCTCAACTAATTCATGCAGGTTTGTGAAGGGATACGAGAGTTGCTTCAGATTCCGGTGGAGTAATACCTTATTTCTAGTGGTTCTTTTGAGGAATCTCTTCTGAAGTCCTGGACATATAGCATTATGGATGATCTACTTTCAGTCTGGAGTGAGCTTCTTTATATCAGAGTCAGGATTAGTCATTGGAACTTGTCAAATCTCTGAAGTGATAGAAATGTAAAGATTAGAGAGAATGACAAACTGACATTATGTCTGCTAATTTAGGTTTTGTGATATTAGTTTGCTTGTTAGAAAAAGCACCGCATACATTTTTCTGTCGATTCAATGGATAAAAAGCCTTCTATACAAAGTGTTTTTATAAATCCTTATCATTAATATGCCAGATTTGAGTTTTCATATCCTATCACATTTATGAAACCAAGTCAAAAGTATGTTATCTTCAAGAATTAAGGTCCTTTGTTGACAGTAGCTACTTAGAAAAAAATGAAAAAGCATTACATACTACGTAGAATATAAAATTTGGGCCAATTATCTGGTTGACACTGAGCACAATAGGGAATTCCTAGTTGATCCGTCGGGGTAAGAAAATCCTATCTATGTGAATTCCAAATCTGCCCTCCTTTTTCGATGATAAAATGCCAAAATTCCTTATTTATACCCAGATACGTGGGAGTGATTTTCATTGGGATAGATAGTTTTGGGTATTTTCAAGAAAGTATAATAATTAGACATTGGAAGTAGTTGTAACCCTGGATCAACCTTTTTTTTTTGGTAGATGAACACTTTAAAATCGTGCAGATCAGCTGTTAGAAAATCTGCATTTTGATTCAACTTTACAAGAGCAGTTGCATCCATGAAACAAATGTCTAAATTAGATTGAAAAAGGAGAATGTTTTCACGGTTCCCTCTCGCCACAGGTCAGCATGATAGTTAATATCAGGAGCCATTTCTCCATGCTTCCTGCAAGAGTTTATACCTGACGACATCCCTGCCACATTTCCCCTTGGGCATCCAGTTAGGTTTCGACGAGGCAGATTCAATGCAAATGTTCTGAACATTGATCAAAGCTAGAGGTACACTCAGCTTGTCCAGCTCATCATCACTGTTATGTGCTTTTCTTAGTAATGATGACCCGCTTCTCTTCTGAGCTTCTCCTAACAAACTCGAGAACAATGCAGCTGGAAGAGGTGAGTATACTACTGGTTTTGCAGCACAAGGGAAGCTTATAATATAATCATTTGTAGTCTCATGAGGATCCTGAGTAGAAAAAGAATAATTCAGCCAAGAAAATAGTGGAGAAAAGCTTACAGTTCAGCAAAGAAATATGTTACATAGAAGATTAGAAGAAGCAAGGGACTAACCTCAGATACAAAAGCCTCAAGAACTTCCACTGAAATGGGATCCGGTGAGAAATCATCCGGTTCAAAATTGGTGAAGACCCTTTTGAGAAGAGTTCCGCCAAACATTGGACATACCTTATAAGTTGTAACCCAAGATATCAGAACAAAGAATTTCAGCTGGTGTTACAGGTTCAGTACTCAGAAAGTCAGAAGTGTTCTGTCCTAACAATACAGGAGGAAATAAATGGCTAATATCTAATCACAATATATATGAAAGGCGTCGCATCTAGTTATATGGTATGACCCCTAGAAACATCATTAGTTTAGGACTAGTGCATTATCACTGTCAGTTTCAGTTTTTGAATTGAGATTTTAAAAGCTGTACATAGTTGCTTAACACAACTCATACATAAACTAGCCATTTTCAGTTTGTAAACTGACAACTTAATACTGAAAACTGTACATTGATGTTTCATTGTTTCCTAGACTAGTGCTTCATGTTTTATTTTCATAAAAACTTGAATCGCAAAAATTTCAACGACAACAAGCAAGCCCTTAAGCTAACAGTCTGTAACAGACATCCTAATTTTGTAAAATTCTCTAAGTAGTGAAATAGGTATTTGGTTATTCCGGAGTATGAATTTTTCTTTCCAATGCCAGTTTTACTCACCTCTTTCCTTATGGTGGCATCAGCAAGCATTCCAAGGGGAAGCCTCATAAGATCACCCAATGCGTTAAGGAGATGGAAAGCCTTGACGGCATCTTCTTCATTGGATTCATTTTGATCCTTTGACGGGTGATCATCTTCAAGACCAAAATAATCACTGAGCCATTTCGACCAGCTTCCAACCTGGTTACAAGTTCAAGAAACCAAGCAACAAAGTCCATATCATTCAATCACTCTGTAAACATTTGGAACAGAAACTACAAGAGGATCAGATACTACTGTAAGTTACTAACAGCATTTTTCAGTTGAGCACCAGCACCAAAACTTGATTTCCCTGCAGGGATGGGAAGGACTTTAAGTTCAGTGATGGGGTCTGACATTGGATCTGTTGGCATCTCTTCTGAGTCACGAAGAATGGCATTAAACATCGCTACATCTAGCCTATCCACCAAATGCTCCATTACCTAGAAAGCAAATAAATAGTAAATATCACCATAGGTTATGATGGATGACATGTCTAGTGTAAATGGTTGTGATATAACTGAAAAATCAGTGGAAACAAAGATAATTTACCATTTTTGACAACATCGGCAAGCAACCACAATCATGACCTCCAGCTCGAATGGGACAAAGCCGCTCACAAGCATCATGAAAAGCTTTCTTCCAGAGCTCAATGGAAAAATTTCCTTGTTCTTGATCCCCTAAACCAAATTTCCATCTCTGAGTTTTCCTTGAGGTCAGCCTCTTTCCCTTTTTCTTCTTCTTTGCTGGCTGCATATGGGGAATAAAACTCTGTGGAAGTACACAAAATTTTAAAACATAAGTACTTTATAGTAACATTTAAATAAAACCTACAAGTGCTACAACAATATAAGAAGAATATCAATGGCACAAGTTGTACTGAAAGGAATATAGGCAAAACCTGCCACCATATGCCCTCAACAATGCGAAAGAAGATCCAAGCTTCGACCTTCTCTAATGCCATGATGAATGTATGTGGATCTTCCCAATCACCCAAGCTATCTATCGAGTCATTTGAGGAAGATTTTTTCTCTGACTTCTTTCTTCCAGATTTAGTATCAGTGCGAATTGGTTCAGGGAGAGAAGGGATATCTTCAGTTACTTGGCTCACCATAGATCTTAGTATTATCGTGTTTGATAACCAGAAAGTCAGCCTGTACATCAGAAAAGTAATCCAACACAAGGTTGTTCCAGTTCAAATCAGTAAAAATCAGTTTTTATCAGGGAAAGTCATGCAAATTCAACCACAAAAATTGTAACAAAGAAATGTTCAACAGCTTGAAATTTGAGGAATGGTAATACATGGTTTTATTTCTCGGTTTAGTTCATACCTTGTAACATCATTTCCACAAGCCTTAGAAACCATAACAACTCCTGAAACTATTGTTCTAGCAGAACTTGCTCTGTTAGTTTGTGATTCCATTCTGCAGACATGACGATAAAACCTTGCAAGCCTTCTCGCCGGTGCATGGACCTTCCTTTTGGAGTTCAAATGCTCGGCTATCACTGAATACAGTCCAATCTCAAGTGCAGCAGCTTCTCTTAACTCTTCCTCGAGCATCTTAATTTTAGACTCGAGTTCAGGTTTATTATCAGATTTTACATTCTTCTTTTCTTTCTTGTCACCTTTTCCCTGACTTTTGGTATCAACTTGTACCTCTTTTACAGAACTCTCTTCCTTTTCCCTGTCAAATAAATGCAAAGGAATAGGAGGACCATTGGACCTTGGAGAATCAGTCGGAAGTCTGACAGATTTTATGTGCTTCAATTTATCACTAAAACCTTGCAGATCAAGCCCCTTTTTCCCAAATTTTAGAGTGCTAATACTTCTTGAGGTCTGTTTTCTTGTTGTAGCAACTTCTGAGAATTTGCCAAACACATTACTATTGCTTTCTAAGCTCCTCCTTCCATAGGCCCAATCATCATCTCCACTTTGCGCGTATTCCTTTTTCTCTATCGAACTCCTTGTCCTTCCTTCATCACTTTCATGTACCTCTGCAGCACCCCCTAGCTCCGAATTCAGACCCACCTACAAAATTTCAAGGTTCAAACTCATAAATTAAAGTTACATTTTCTTTCCTGCTAATCAAGATATACTAGAAATATGGCTTCATTACAGCATAAAACAACATAGAAGCATTATACATTTATACTAAGGCAAAATAAACATATACATCATTCTAGAACTTGAAAACACAATGCTACATACAATATACTTCTTAAGCAGTATAAGTGTATAACAATGAAATAAGACTACAAAAAAGTAGCTGCAAAATACTTACATTGACAAAGTTAAGCATTTCATCCATCTGAAAAGCAGAATTCCCTGCACGAAAACTCGAAGTCCTAGAAATAGCAGACGCATATCCGTCATCATCAGTAACAGAAGCGGGCTCAGATTCATTATCATCACCTTGCTCGCTCATCATTCGTAACACAGACTCAATCCCTTCATTGTCAAAAGGCTGAATCTGAACATAAAGGAGAGGCAGAGCATTAGCACCTTTCGAAACCTTTTTAGTAATAACGATTGGTGCTGTCATTGCCTGAACATCTCTGATGATCCCAAATTCTGCAAGGTTAATAACAGCAGTACCTAAAAGTTGACCTTTTACAGCTTTATCCTTTTTTGGCTCATACAAGTGAAACTCCAAGTTATTCTTCTGAAAACCATGATTATGATTGTTATAACTGTCTTTGCTCGTTAATGTGACCGGGAGTTTAAAGAACTCGTTGAACTCAATTTTCCCATCTTCGAAGCCATTAAGGGCAGGCACACCAGGAGGTAAAAACCCGGAATTTTGTTCACCATTTTCCCATTGGATTAACACAGTTTGTACAGAACATAATGCAACTGAAGGCGGCCAAGGCTTGATCTCAAGTACACTTACAATGTAATCAACTTGAAAACAATTTCCCTTCTTCTTCTTCTTTCCTAGCAACATTACTATGATTTTACAAGAACAACAAATGAAGAAATAATCAATGTGGCTAAAAATCAAAAAAAATGAAGAAAAGTTGGATTGAAAATTCTAAGTTTTTTATGTTAAAAAGACTAAATGATATTTATAAAATGAAAAATGCCGGTATCAGCGGAAATTATTGAGCCTTCCCATGTCTCATCTATGAAACAGACTTCAGTGCACGTATCCCTCAACTATTTCATCTTAAACCATAAAATATTGTTATTGTATAGCTTTGATTTAATGGCCTTGGAATCTATACTATGGTCAAACTTTATATTATACAAAGTTACTTTTCTTTCTTCAGATTACGTTAATTAACTACTTATTCTTCAGTTTAAAAACAAAAACTTTTGTTAGATTCAACTAATTTCAATTCCGACATACTTGGCCATGTTTTTGCTAAACAACATGCATTATAGTCATGCTATTTGTTTGTAGATACATAATACGACATCGAATCCTAAATCATATTCTCTCCTTCCGATCCCTTTGTTCCAATAAATATTTAACGTAGGTAGTTAAAAAAATATATATTTTCATAATACACATTTAGTAACATCTATACATATACAAAATAACACAAAAAATGGTTAAAATACAGGTTAAAAGTCAAAAGTATGTTTAGTAACTCTATCAGGACACTGAAAGTAACATTTTAGAAAACCGGTTTCCCAGACATCATTTAAAACTAAATCAGAATACTGGAAGTAACATTTTAGAAAACCGGTTCCCAGGACATCATTTAAAGATATACGCACGATGGATTAAGTAGTACTCCAGGTTAATTTAAACAAATGGAGAAATGTACAATGATATACATAGAGAATTAAAAAAGAAACTGAGGTGTGGCACCTTTTGTAATTAAAATCCTGCCAAAGTTAGGCCATTTACATTCTTGTTGGGTATGGACAATAAATAAGACTGATGAGACAATGACTTCACTCAATTACTTGGATTTCTGTCTGTCTGTATCAATTTTTCATCAGAATTCAGAAACTGAGGGCCAGCCATAAAATGAGTCTTCTTTGATAATTCCATAAAACATTGAGTCAGTATATATGATCTAAATAGTCTGTTTTTAGTTTATGTGGTCAGAAGCTGAAGCGGTAGAAGATTTGATAATGATGGTAAAAATAAAAAATAAAAACTGTAAGAAAGATATTTCTTTTTTACCCAACAAAAAATCTGTAAGAAAATCTGAGTAAGAAGGACTATATTGGCAGTTATAGTATAGGAAATCTGGCACTATCTGTGTTCAAGAATTTGAATGGCAAGGTGAGGCGGGAAGGAGCAATCGCGGCTGTTATGTTTACTGTGGAAGAATTTGAATGGCAAGGTGGGGCAGGAAGGAGAAATCGCGGCTGTTATGTTTACTTTAGAAGAATTTTTACTTGAGAGTGTTTGGGAGTCAGGATTGATGAGAAAAAGTATTTACAGGGTATCTTCCTGTATATTTCTAATATCCTGCAGTGAATTTTCTTGCATCTGGGGAATCTGTGTTAAATTTCACTGTATTCGGGAACAGGTATAGAGCTGTGCATCCATTCAGGTTACACCCTTTGATGAGCCGATGCAAATGCAATCACCGGAATCCAAGGGATCACAACATCAAAACTAGTGGCCGAGGGAATTCTGTCTAGGGATCATATTACGGTTTAAAGACTTAAAACATCCAATAAAAAGCTACAAATTTAAGTATTCTAATTTCCCCTCGAAGGTTTTCCACAAAACTTGAGACCAGCTGCAAAAAAAATAAGAATGATATGATACGCTATGAAAAACAAGGTACAAAGATTCTAAAAGCATGGCCATAAGAAATGTTTTGCATTGCCTTACACCAGAAAACAACATGAACAATAAAATTTTTGTGTCCGTCCAGACACATTCAAAAAGTATGGAGTCATTGCGATAAAACGAATACAGCCATGTTGTTGATACATCTTCAAAACGAAACAAATTACTGGGACATACATGTACTTCAGCTACCTCCTGGATTATACTTAGAGGGCAATCCCTTACAATCTCTTATTTCAACAATTATCCAAGAATTGAAGATCTCCTGTATCAAATGTGACAGAACAATGTCAACCAATATGAAAACCACAGCTGAAGCATTTCAAGCAAACAACTCCAGAAACCAGCACTGTTTAGCTGGACAGAAATAATGTGACACCTTTTATTTTTTATTTTTTTTTGAATGGATGTGACACTTGGTATCATATAGGAGAGATTTTTTTTTCTTCCTGTTTTCATATCGTAATGTGGGAAATTGTTTTCCGTGTTTTAAAGGGGTGACATGGACTCTTTCCTCTCAACCTTTACCATATAGAAGTACAAAGGAAAGACTAGAAGAGAAGCTCGAGGCATATGTCCCTTCTTTTAGAAAGGCTAATGCTTTAAACCCATACAAAAAGATGCATTGAAATACAAATTAGGTAGGGGAATAACAACATTGCACATGAAAAGGAAATTTTTTTTTTTTTAACTGAAATCCTTGCATATAGAAAACATTGAAACAGAGCCCACTGCCCACATTTTAAAAGATATGGTTTAATACTGTGTAGAAACTATAGAAATAGCCCTCTCAGAATAATGAATTTCGTCATTATCTGCATGCATGAAAAAATGACCAGCAAAGAGAAGGCTCAAACCTGCATAAGATAATCTAAGCAGCAGCCTCAAGCAGACCTCTTTTTTCAGCCTCGAGCAACTCCCTGGCTGCATGATCTTTGATCCTTCTCTCTAGCTCTGGCCGGAAATGCCTAATAAGACCCTGTACAGGCCATGCAGCAGCATCACCTAAAGCACAAATGGTATGCCCCTCGATCTGCTTTGTTAACTCTTGAAGCATATCAATCTCCTCCAACTTTGCATTTCCTACTTTCAACCTCTCCATAATCATCCATAGCCACCCTGTTCCTTCTCTGCATGGAGTACATTGACCACAACTCTCGTGCTTGTAAAAATATGATAGCCTTGCTATTGCGTCAACAACATCAGTAGATTTATCCATCACAATTACAGCAGCAGTCCCCAAACCAGATTGAACAGCCTTTAGAGCGTCAAAATCCATCAGCACATCATCACACAAGTGTTTGGGAAGCAAGGGAACCGAAGAACCCCCGGGAATCACTGCAAGTAAATTGTCCCATCCACCTCTCACTCCACCACAGTGCCTCTCAATCAGTTCTTTCAAGGGGATGCTCATTTCCTCTTCAACTGTGCAAGGCTTGTTGACATGACCCGAAATGCAGAATAGCTTAGTCCCTGAATTGTTCTTCCTGCCAAAACTAGCAAACCATTCAGGGCCGCGCCTTAGAATGGTGGGAGATACAGCAACTGTCTCCACATTTGTGACGGTTGTAGGACATCCATAGAGTCCAGCATTAGCAGGGAAAGGAGGCTTCAATCTCGGTTTTCCTTGCTTCCCTTCAAGACTCTCCAAAAGTGCAGTCTCTTCACCACAAATATAGGCACCAGCACCATAATGAATATAAACATCAAAGTCATAGCCAGATCCACATGCATTCTTGCCCAAAAGCCCAGATTCATAGGCTTCTTTCCTCGCCTTCTGCAGATTCAAACGTTCGTTAACATACTCACCTCTTATATATATGTAAGCGGCACTGGCCCTCATTCCTACCCCTGCAATTAGGCAACCCTCAAGTAATTTGTGAGGATCATGCCTCATAATTTCTCTGTCCTTGCAGGTTCCAGGTTCACTTTCATCTGCATTGACAACAAGGTACGAGGGACGACCATCAGATGCTTTTGGCATGAACGACCACTTAAGACCTGATGGAAATCCAGCACCACCACGTCCACGGAGACCAGACTTTTTCATTTCATTGACTATCCAGTCAGAACCCTTCACAACTAAGTCCTTTGTTCTATGCCAGTCACCACGTTTCATAGCACCTTTAAGAAAGGGGTCATGCAGCCCATATAAATTAGTGAAAATACGATCCTCATCTTTCAGGCCACCAAAATGAGTTTTCTCTGGAGGAGGAGGAGGGGGAGGAGGCTGAGGGGTACTGGATGTTGAAGCAGCCTGGGTGTTGAACAATCTGCTATAGCCAACTCCCCAGCTGTCACAGTGGCGCTGAATTTGCCCTATTCTTTGAAGATTAAGAATGCCCCTCAGGGGTGCCTGTGAAAAAGTATGTTTAAGGTCAGATGAAAGGGTCATGGAAGCTGCTTATCATTTAGAAATCACGGCATTAAGAATGAACCTCAAACTACTTTAATTACAAAAATACTGCTATGATCATGAAGCACCTTGATCCAATTTCATAAACCAAGAACAAACATTTTTATAGAGCTTTAACTTCTTACAGCTAGAAAAAGAAACAGATGGTCATCTCCATGACCTAGATATCATCTTTCAAGCCAAACTACACAACACTCCTTTTCATTTCCATTAATGAAATCACTATAGGCTCATTCTCTTGATTAAATAAACAATCCTTTCATCAATGTGTAAGGTGGATATGAGAATCTTCAACCAGCAATCCACTCTACTAAGCTCAATTCTTGCATCTTAGTATTTGTTATGTGTGCTATAAACTCTACAGAAGGATCACCGTCTAAATACTATAGTGTGAACGCAAAACCTTAAGTCTAACAAAGTAACATTCTTGTATTATGCATTTCCATAGTACTACTTATTAACATCATTGTCCAAAGATAAATTCAATAACAATCCATTTGCAAGATCTGTAAAGTAGCTCAAAGACATACTTTAATCACCTACCACATTATAAATGACCCTTACATTAGGAATTCCCCTCGTGAGGAGGACTTCCTAATGATTATTTTCCTTACCTTTATAAACAATATACTACCTCTGTTTCATATTATGGGCAATATTTATCAAAAATGGTTGCTACACATTATGTGCAACACATGCATCATTATCTTTCTCTCTCCATTCAACACTTACACACAAATTTTGTCTAGGAGTCCGTGCAAGCTCATTTGTTGCACATAATAATAATATAGAGGTAGTAAATGACCCTAGAAGTTCCCTTGAATCAAACAATGAGGTGCCACAATTTTGTGGACAACTATCATGATTCCTGAAATTTCATGATTCATTCATTTCAATCCAAATACTACAAATTATATTTCCGACCTTCTCGTCCTTTAATGATCTATATTTCAATACACTTCTGATACCAAAGTAACATGGGAAACAATGACAATGTTCCCAGATAGATAAAGAACAGAATACCCAAGTAATGTCATCTTTTCCACCTAATCATGAAGGCGCACTATCATTTTCACCTCGAGCAATTAACCACTTTTCTACCACTGAAAGGTTAACTTAACTATATTGATTAAACCAGCTCAAATTCATTGATATTTTGTAACCCATATAATCGCGAAAAATGCAGCAATAGTTCATGGCATCCAAAACCCAATATTTAAATGATGATCAAACAAGCTCAAACCAACTAATTACCCAGATAACCCCTAGAAAATGCGGCTATTTCCCATCATCTATAAAACCCCAAAAATACCTAAATCGAACAAAACCAACATAAAAATAAGCAAAAACAATGCATTTCAGAGCAAATTCATAAAAACTCCACCAAAATTAATCTTATATAAGATCTAAACGAAACAAAAATTAACCTCAGAAACCCCAAATCACACCATTAATCAATACAAAACCAAACAAACAAAAACTGGAAATTGATGGGGAAAACCCCATTAAAAAATACAAGAAAAAATGCGCAAGAAATAATTGAAAAGAAACAAACTTTAAGAAATTCAAATGACAAATAAGCGTACCATATTAGCAGCAAGATGAAAGCTTTAATTGCGGGTGAATTTGCGATTCAGCAGATTTGACTGTGCGTTCTTCGAATAACAAGAGTTTAAAGAGGGGAGAGAGAGAAAGAAAGAAGAAGAAAAATGATCTAGTGTGAGAGGGTATGCTTTAAGAAACGTGGAATTGGGAGAGTCGTTTTTTGTTTACGACGATGTTGAGTGATTTTGACGGCTGTGATTATTGGCGGTGTATTATGATGTGATGATCGAATGGTCCACGTTGCTTTCTATTTTGTGGGCTAACCTTAATTTTGGATTTGGGTTTATTATTTGGTCTTTTTATTGATGGGCTGGATATTGTGCCCATAAAAATTTATACATCTGGCCTTTGGGTATATGTTTGCACCTGTCAACCGGCAATTTTCATTATACACTCGGATACTTTATTAATATTTTTTTTGTATGGAGAAAAAATGTTACATTGAAAATGCAAGATGCGTATGTTGCGATGGATGTGTGGTCATACAAGAAAGATTAGTTGAGGACTAGCTTAAGGCTCGCGCCATGCACGGTTAACAAATAAAATTTGATAAAAACATACAAATCAAATATATAGAAATCATAATGTCATAATATATATTTATAGGCAAAGAAAAAAATTATCTAAAAATGGATTTTTTATGCTGCCCAAACCTGAGAATTTTTAAGGCGGGAATTGGTTTGATCAGATCTAGTGGTCATATTAGTAAATACTTATTAATAAATGCATTTTTAATAAACATCAAAAATCAATCAAACAATAAACTAAAATCTTCTTTGTAAAAAAGAAAAAAAAAATTAAAATCTTCACTAAAACTATTAGCAAAAGTGCAAACATACACAAAATTACAAATACTATATCCCCTTTTATATCTAAAAACTCATTTGTCAAAGACAACTTTTATTTTATAGCTATACACCTATACCATACTCTATAAATCCTTAATTTGTGATAATATGTACTTATAGTAGTAAAATTTCAGAAACAAAATTGTAATTAACTTAAATATATAGTTATATTAAATTGAAATTGAAATAAAATATTAGCTAGCTGAGGTATATATTTAAAAAAATAAAAAAATAAAAAATAAAAAAAGTGATGTTTTAAAGTAATTTCTATAACATCTATTATATGAATCAATTCATTATTATTTTTCTGGTAAAATCTAATAATACTCCATTTAAAAGATAATTAAAAAGGAGTTGAAATAATTATTAAGGTAAATATATATAGAATAATTATGAACCCCAAATAAAAAAAGAATATATATTTTTCATAAAGATAATATAAAAGATTTGGAATGATATTATTATAGAATAAAATATTAACAAAAAAAGGGGGGTTAAAAAAGAAGGGGACTTTTGGATGGAAAAAATAGCACCAGGATGTGACATGTGTCACTCCCCGTATCCGTTTTAGTAATAAGTTATTGATTATTGATTGAGATGATTTAGAAGAAAGTAGGGGTTACATCAATTGAGTACAAGATACAAGAGAATCGTTTAAAATGATTTGGCCACGTAAGAAGGAGACCAATTGAGGCTCTGATAAGGAGGCTTGAGGAATGACAAAGTGTTAGAATCACGAGGGGTAGGGGGAAGACCAAGAAAAAATTTGGGAGAGACCAGAGGGTGATTGAGAGTGATATGAGTGTTTTGGGAGTTGAGGAAAATATGGTGTTAACTAGAGCAGTGTAGAGGGAGAAAGTTCGTGTCATGTCATGATTATATATATACTATGTTTATTTTATTTACAAATTTATTGATTTCCGTCATGTTTTTTACTCATACATTTTTATCATACCTTTAAAATTTCTTAACTTTTATTCTTAGTTTTCTTTTAAAACTCTCTTAATTTAACTTGAATGCCTTTACTTTTTCACTTTACACACCTTTTTACAAACTTTTTCATTCTTGTGATATCCTTTTTTTCATTTGTGGAATGGTTCTTTACTTCTTTATAACAATTCATGTTATTTGACCTTAAATCATTTTTAGACTAAGATTTTGTTGTGGTGGTAACAAACTAACAAATGGGTTTGGGGCATTAAGCCTTGTGGGTGGTACATCTACACATTGTGTACTTGTATAATAAACTTTGGTGTAGAGGTGATCATGGACATGGCTATGTTTTGGCAAAAATGGCAATCTTAGGGCAATGCATTTAGAGTGGACTTGTGTTCAAGTCAAATATTATGCACCCTATAATGAAGCTGGATTTTCAAGCCTTTTTAGGAATGGTAATACAACCTCTGTTTCATAAAATGTGCAACAAAGGGGCTTGCACAATTCCCAAGGCAAAATTTCTTAATCATAGATTAGTAAACAAAAGTGAATCGCTAAACGACGCCCACAAATTTATCACATCGCCCGCATTTAATGAATGAAATTACAATGTTACCCCTAGTGCCAAACCGCCAAACAACCGCCACTACTGCCCACCTCCGCCTAATAACCACCCTCACCACTGTCCACCACCACCCCCACCACAGTCCACCGCCGCCCAATAACCACCCCCCAAATGTCGCATCTCCACTGCGGATGACTAAATAATTTTTTTTTGCCGAAAAATGCTCCAACCGCCCTAAAAAAGCGATTTGACCATGGTCAAACCGCTCAGGCAATACGGTTTGACCGTGGTCAAACCGCCCAGGCTAGGCGGTTCAACCATGGTCAAACCGTATTGCCTAGGCGGTTTGACCGTGGTCAAACCGTTTTTTTTTTGGCGGTTTGACCACGGTCAAACCGCCTAGGCAATACGGTTTGACCATGGTTGAACCGCCTAGCCTGGGCGGTTTGACCACGGTCGAACCGCCTAGCCTGGGCGGTTTGACCACGGTCGAACCGCCTAGCCTGGGCGGTTTGACCACGGTCAAACCGTTTTCCCTAGGCTGTTTGACCATGGTTGAACCGCCTAGACAGGACGGTTCGTCTACTTTTCCGGCGAAAAAAAATAAAGCGGTGGTGGTGGTGATTTAAAGTGGTGGATGTTGTTTTACGTCGGTGGCAGTGGCGGTGGTGGTGGTGGTGATTTTAAGTGAGGAGAGAGAAAGAGGTTAAGTTAGAGATTGGGGGTAATAACGTAAATTCATTCATAATTTGCTGGCGATTTGAGTAATTTGCGGGCGTCGAATAACAACCCCAAACAAAAGGGCATGTGATTAATTGGATGAGAGAGAAAACAACCCCACCACAACCACCCAAAACCCAGCCAGCCAACTCACACCACCACCAGACCACCACCACCATCAGACTACCAACACCACCAGACCACCAACACCTCAACCAGACCAACAACAAACGAAGCCCCACCTCACCACCACCCAAAACCCATCCAACCAACTCGCACCACCACTAAATCCCCACCCAACCACCAACGAACCAAAACCCTAAACTCACCACCAAAGAACCAAAACCCCTACTTACCACCACCAACGAACCCACCCAACCAAATCGCACGACCACCAAAACAACCCCACCACAATTACCCAAAACCCACCCAACCAAATTACACGGCTTTGAAAAGGGTGAAAGGGGCGGCGAACTGGAGTTGGAGAAATCGACGACTGTCACGAGTATGAGGGTTGCGCGTCAATCGAGGGTAATTGAAACCCGACCTACCTCACCACCACCATCAAATTGAAACCCGACCTCACCACCATCAAGAATCGAAACCCCATATCGCCACCATGATCTGAAATGCGCCCCCAACCACGAGAGAAGATAGAGAAGAGATGGTGCGGTGGATCTGAGTGGTGGTGGTGCGGTGAGAGAAGAGAGAGAAAAGAGGATAGGGATGGTGATGGTGGTGGTTGAGAGGGAGGAGAATGAAAATTTGGTGGTGTTGGTAGTGGATATGGTTGTGAGGGAGGAGAGAGAATGTGGGTTAGGGTTTTAATTGGAGATAAATTAATTTGGGTTAAAGAGTTAATATGTTGTTTATTGAAGTTAAGTAAAATTTAGTAAGGGTATGGTGGTAATTTTACACAAAAAAATTACTAAAAGAGGTAACTTTTGGTTTGTTGCACATAATGTGTAGTTTCCGTTTTGGGAAATTGTTACAGATTTTATGAAACGGAGGTAGTACAAGAATAAAATAATATATACTTGTGTATTTCATTTTATATTAAATAGTGTTCTTAATTAAATTCATATGTTGTATACCACTTTTTATAAGTAGAAAATTATGCGTTAATCTATGTTATAATGACAATTTAGATTTCATAATGAAAAATTTAGTGTTACTTGTGTCTGTAATATAATAGCTAGGAAGCCTAGAAGGCCTAGAACACACAGAAGATAAAATGAGATAAATGGTATGTATGGAGTACATAAAATGATTCACACTTTAAAGAGATTATTATTGGATAACCATGTCATTTATGTAGAACCCTATTTGCTACTCTTTACTTTAAAAATTCACATCCTTATCACAACTATTGGTTAAATTTTTTTTTTTTAAAAAAAATAAAATAAAATGTTGTGATGTCTTTCTTAACCCCACAACTTATGAGGATGATGATGGCTAATTTTGAGTTAGTGCCTATGTGGTCATCTTTCACCAACAGGAAACGGATGAAGAAGCTAGGAATGGGGTCATTGGGGTTATATTGTTTTATCCTCTACTAATTTAATTTCATTATTTAATTGGGATTTGTGTAGGGATTTCATGTTGATTATTGTCCAATATAAATCTTGATCTCATTAAAATTAAGCTTTTATCACAATTTTGAATTTGAATTATTGATTGTAACGTATGAGTATCAAATCAACTAATAGGTCCAATTTGAGATATATTAACCAAAAAATTAATAGGTCCAATTTTCTTTCTTTCTTTTTTTATTTGAAAAAAAAATATAAATATAATCAATCTTACCTTTCAATTATTGAAAGATGACATGTCTAAGTCATACCCCTTTGACATCTTGTATGCTACCTTAATTGAATCGACATAAAGGATAATAATTTTTTTTTTTATATCAATCATTACCAATATGATATACTCCGGGTTTTTTTATTTTTTATTTTTTTTTATTTTTTTTTTATAAATTTTAATGTATGTCAAAATTTTAATATCATAACTAAAAGAGTGCTCTTTCAATCTAACCAATTAATTAGAGCCATAATATTTGCTTCTATCCTAATGTAGCACAATTCAAAAACCCAAAAAGAAAAAAAAAAACAACATAATTACCAATTTTACCAACAAACAATTATTACAAGGATGAACTCTAACAATATCTTAATATACAAGCAAAAAGATAACCCCAATAAAATTTTGTGAGATATCCCTACTTTAAAAATATGATTGATTGACCACCATCCTTCCATTAAAAAAAAAATAAAAAATCATATGAATTATACATCTACACTACATTCATTTCTAAGAGTTTTTAAACACTTCATATTCGCTCATTTGTGTTGGACATGCTTATAACCCAAATGAGATATAATGAACATTTTTTTTTTATTTTTTATAATTTTTATATACAATGGCTTTTTTTATTTTTTTATTTTTTAATATGAAGTCAACTATTTTAAAGACTTTTTTCTTATAAATTTTTTTAAATAGTAATGGTTGTGCATTAAAATGTGTACAAGTGAAAGTGTCGCAATTATTAAAAAAAAAGTTACTATCTCCATTTCATATTATTTACAACGACTTGATATAAAAAATGTTTAATCGTTACAAATAATATGAAAAAGAAGGTATTATATATCCAATATCTATAAATCTATAATCTATATGTAATAATGGGCCTACTAAATACTTTATTTAAAAAATTGATCAATAATACAGTATCAAAGAATGAGTGTAACGGCTAAAAATGGTCACTGAAACTCCAAAGACCAAACCCCCACATTCCAACCATCAAACTCTGCGCACACTCCATTGTCTCTCAGACAATTAGGAGAGAGAAAATACAGAGGAGAGGAGAGAGAAACTCAAAACCCAGCTGATCACACAACAACAATCGAGGGCAAACACGTAATTTCCCCCAACCCCGCGAAAATACTATGCACGGACTCCGAGTCTACAACAACTCCTCCGGCAAGTTTCACGGCGGAAAACAGATTTATCCGATGACTTCCGGCGAATCTGCGGCGGCTTCACAGCGCCTTATCGACGCCATTCTCGCCGGAGATTCGAAGCTCGCTTTTGATCTTCTCTCCGATCCTTTCGTCGACGTTGATTTTGTTGGTACTGTTACTTTGAGGTCTCTGAAGACTGAACTGGTTCCTAATGGTGAGTCGACTCACCGAGTTGTCTCCGAGTTTGAGGAGTTTCGGACTGATGTTACTGCTTTGTTTCTTGCTGCTCACTCTGGGAATCTCATTCTCGTCAATAAATTACTGGTATTCACTTTTTTTATTTTTTATTTTTACTTTTTTTGGCTGGATTAAAGCGGATAATATGTGGATTTGTGTGTAAAGGTGGAAAAAGTTTGGATGTGGAAGTTGTAAGAGAACTTTTGGCTCGAATTCGGATTAGTTGGAGTCTAGTTAGGATCTGGTAAAAATATTAGTCGGAGTCTAATAAGGCTCTGAATTACCCGAATAAAGGAGGTTAGGGTCGAGTCTGAATTAGTTGAAGTCTAGTTAGGTTGTGAGTTACCGACCCGGTGGGGTAACTCGAACAAAATTAGAAAACTTTTGAACTGTTAAGTGTTAACTAAAACTTTAATGCTGTTATTATTTCCAATTCTAGAGGAATTTTATTTTTTGTATGGCTTCAATTGGAGTTTTGTTTGTACAGTAAAATGATTTTGGTATTTTTTTTTTTTTTTTTTTGCAGATTTTGGTGCTATTTTGATTTTCGCGGCTTTAATTGGACCTTCATTGTTAGTAGAAAACCTAAAATCATAAAAAAATTTATGTATTTTTTATTTTTGGATAATACTGTAAAAAAAGTTTGATAATTTTTGTCTAAATTTATAAAACCTAAATCATAATTTTAATTTGCATTGTGGATGATACAGTATTATTTTTATTTTTTCCTCCTTCAAACGGCCACTTTGACTTGTAATAAGTAAAAAATTAAGGTCAAACTACCAATTTCAGAAGAATTAAAATTTCCAATTTCACTACTCTGTTAACAAATTAAATTTTTTGTCTTTTGTTTAACTCGATTGGAGGAGGTTCTTTAAGCCTAAGCTATGGACAATATTTAGGAAAAATCTTATATAATACGTGTAGACAAATCATCGGTATTCGCCTACTCGGTATTTATCATGTAGACAAATCATTGATACTCGACTACTAGGTAGTTGTATAGTATATAGTACATGTAGACAAATCAGTGGTACTCGGTAGTTGAAACACAATTTTGCATTTTAGCTTTTATGTGAATCATTTTGGAACACCTTTTGTCTTAGAATTTACTATGACTATGTTGTCCATTGGTTGTTGCTGTCGTCGTAATTTGGTAAATTTAGTTGAGTTGTGAGTATTTCTGAGGTGGTTAGTTGAAATTTTTTGTCGTGCCAATTGCCAAATAGTCGGAAATCAGACTAGGGAACAGCTATTTGTGCTGGATCATGGAAGATTGGGATCTAGATCTCGTACGATTTCTTAAAATAAGTTTTGGATTTTGGCAGAACTGCAAGTGCTAAACTTATCAGTTTATTAAACATATGTTTTGTTGCAGACTTGCATGAAGGAGAATGTGTGTAGGAGTGGATTAAAAAAAGAATGCTTGATGTAGTGATGCCATGTTCTTGTTTGATATGCATATTTTATAATCAGTCTTTCACTAGAATTGAGATTAAGGGATAAGTATGCCATGTGGGTTGAAATGTTATCCTATTAAAAATTAATACCTGGACATAAAATTTCGGTGTTACTTCATGTTAACTTGTGGTATGGTGGTAGAAGGAGATTGCTACATTTAGCCGTGGGTAACCGTAATCTGCCCACAACAAACAGATACTATAAAGTAATCACTATAGTTGATTTAGAACTGTCATTTTTTTTTATTATTGTAGGAAATACTATGTATCTCTATTGATAGTTTCACATAAATTCTTGTATATGATGCTGTGAGTTGTGGAAACATGACAGAGTTTTAAAGCTGATGTAAATAAGAAGCTCTTCCGAGGCTATGCAACAACGGCAGCAGTAAGAAGTGGTCATATTGAAATACTTGAAGTTCTACTGAAAGCAAGGGTATGTCAGCCAGCATGTGAGGATGCGTTGTTAGAGGCAAGCTATGTGGGACGGCCAAGGCATGCAGAGCTACTCATGGGTTCCAACAATATCAGTTCACAAGTTGCTGTCCATGCCCTTGTCACTGCTTGCAGCAGAGGCTTTCTTGATGTTATTCAGGTGTTAATTAAGGTATTCCCACCTTCTTTTAGAGGAATTTCCTAATTGCATGTGGACTTTAATTTTATTGACTTATTAGTGTTTAGGTCACAGAGGCACTCCTAAAAAAAAAAAAAAACCGGTACTAACTTCCTCAGATTTTGGGTTCACCGGAAGCAATATCAATTTTCAAGGCCCTACTCTTTGTTCTCTTAATCATTAATTCCTTCAAAATATTATATGCTAAATGGTGCTAGATTTCTAGTTCTTACTATACAAATTAGTTAAAGCCACAGAGGCAGGCAGAGCTTATTGAATGACCACTACATAACTCATGTCTGCTTTTGTTATTTCTTCATTTTTAAATGAATGCAGTGTGGAGTGGACACTAATGCTATTGACCGCATGCTGCTCCTGTCATCAAAACCGTACCTACACCTGAATGTTGACTGCAATGCAATTGTTGCGGCCGTAGTTAGCAGACAGAGTTCTGTTGTCGAATTACTGCTAAGGGTGAGTGAACAGGGGAATACTAAATATACTTTGGATTAATGTAGGTGTATTTGACATTCTTCCAATAATATATCTCATTATACAAATAACAATAATTATTTGCCACAGGAGGGTGTCCGGACAGATACTAAAGTCAGGATAGGTGCATGGTCGTGGGATCCATCAACAGGAGAGGAGTGCAGAGTGGGTGCTGGACTAGCTGAACCTTATAACATTGCTTGGTGTGCTGTTGAATACTTTGAAGAAACTGGTAGTATCTTGCGCTTGCTCCTTCAGCATCTCTCCCCTAACACACCTCACCTCGGAAGAACCCTTATCTACCATGCCATCCTATGCAACAATGCACGAGCGCTTGATGTGTTGTTGAGTTGTGGCGCAGATGTGGAATTTCCTCTAAAATCAAGTAAAAAATCTGATATCTGTCCTATACATTTGGGTGCACGCCTTGGGGAAGTGGAAATTCTTTGGCGTCTCATAACTGCAGGCTGCAATATCAATTCCAAGACCAGTGGAGGAGAGACTGTAGTTATGATTTGTACTAAATACAAGCACAAGGAGTGTCTTAAAGCACTAGCTTCAGCAGGTGCTGATTTTGGGCTGGTAGATGCAGCTGGTGAGTCTGCAAGCTCCATAGCAGGGTCCACGAGGTGGACATTAGGTTTCCAGCAGGTAATCCTTGACGTGATTAGGTCTGGGAAAGTAGTCAAATCCAGCAACTCTGCAGTCTTTTCTTCAATTATATTTGTGGTTCAATCCAATGAGATTCAAACTTTGAAAATCCTTACAAAACAAACAGATGTTGCTCTTGACGAGCAGGATGAGAATGGGTTTACAGCAGCTATGTTGGCTGCAGCAAGTGGTCAAGTGGAGACTTTCCGCTTGCTTGTCAATGCTGGAGCTGATATATCAGTAAGCAACAAGCGTGGAGAAACAGCTTTAACTTTATCTGAAGCAAGCTGTAACCGAGAAGCTTTTGAGCAGATAATGCTGGATTATGCCCTCAAAAATGAAAGTCATGCTCCTACTAGTTCTTTTGCCTTGCATTGTGCAGCACGACAAGGGGACTTGGCTTCAGTTCGAAGGCTAACAAGCATGGGATACGATGTCAATGCTTTTGATGGTGATGGGTACACTCCATTGATGTTAGCAGCCAAGGAAGGCTATGGAAGCACGTGTCAGTTTCTGATCTCTCGAGGTGCAAAATGTGAGACTGAAAATGATAAACACGAGACTGCACTTTCACTGACAAGGAAGAATGGCATTGGGAATGAAGCGGAGCATGTGATACTTGACGAACTAGCAAGGGTTCTAGTTCTATGTGGTACATGGGTGAAGAAGCACACCAAGGAAGGCAAAGGATCACCACACTGGAAGAAATTGAAGATGATTCGATCAACTGGAGTGCTGTACTGGGGCAAGTCAGGGAAGAGGAATGTGATTTGTCGGGCAGCTGAAGTTGGTCCAAGCATAACATTCCTTGGAAACAGACCAAAGACATACAGCGACAAGCAGTCAGGGTTGTTCCACGTAGTGACCACCAAGAACCAAGAAGTGCACTTTGCCTGCGATGGAGTGGAGGTGGCCAAGTTGTGGGTGAGAGGGATAAAACTAGTGACAAGAGAAGCCATTTTCGGGAAGACAACACTCCGAGCTATATTCAATCAGGAATTTGGGAGTTAAGTTAATAAGAAACTACCCTATTCACATGTGTATTGCTGGCTGTTAAATATCGTGCCTTGTAAAAGATGATCAGTTTGTACCTAGCAGGGACTGATAGATATTATAGGATTATTATAATATTTGTCGTGACATGACGCGATATGATTATTTTATTGGTGGTGAGATCAAGACATCTATACCCTCTATGGTCGATAGGATAACCCAAGAACACACATGGCGTAGATCTAGGAGCTAATTTATGTGGAGCTGTAGCAGATAAATTAGGAAAACAGAGGCACCCAAAGACACGGATATGATCATATGAAGGAGTTTTTCCAAACAAGGCTAAAGCAGGAGTATTGTGTTTAAGGGCTTTTGTTGGCAAAATATTTAAGAGATAAGTGGCCGTTTCAAGAGCATAAAACCAATACGAAGGGGGGAGAGACGCATGAAAAAGAATTGTACGCTTAATATTATTAAGTGTACGAATCATACGCTCGGCTTTGCCATTTTGTGAGGATGTGTGTGGACAAGAGAAGCGGAAAAGCATTCCATGGTCAATACATTTTTGCTTAAAAGGGTCATTATCAAATTCCCGACCATGATCACATTGAAAGCATTTAATCTGACGTTCAAATTGGGTTTCAACATAATTTCGGAAATTAATAAAAGATTGAAAAGCTTGAGATTTGTATTTTAGAGGAATTGTCCACACAAAATGAGTATGATCATCTAATAAGACTAAATAATATTTGTGACCTTGAGAACTACGAATAGGAGATGTCCATAAATCGGCATGTATAATATCAAAAGCACAAACAGTAGTATTATTAGAATTGTCAAAGGGAAGGCGAGTATGTTTTCCTAATTGACATGAATTGCAAAAAGTGGAGTCATGCTCCTTATTACAATTAATATGATTTTTAGACTTAAGATAGCTAAAAACTTGAGCTCCAGGATGTCCTAGACGGCTATGCCAAGGAGAGTAGGATATATTTGTATATTTTTGTGATATAGTTTGTATTCTTATCGTACTAGGTTTCCTAACGAGATTAGGACTAGTATTGTAACACTATATATATTATTCAATGGTATCACAGCCTAGATTTTTTAGGGTTCCACAAAATTAATTTTTCCAAAAAAATCCGATCCTTTCTTTGTTTCTTCCGCAAACTCTAATCCTTCGTGGTATTTTTTCATCACTAAATTGCTACCTTTTTGGCCCACTTTGCTGCAACATCAACTTTCTTTTGTCTTTAGCCTTCTTTTGGTTTCCAGTAACGTAGTGTTTCGGCATAATTAGCAATGGCCAAGGATGATGCTGAACCCACACCTCCTCCTCCTCCTCCACCTTCTAATGACTACCACCCTGCTAATTCTATTAGCAATATCAAGAATGAGGTCCCGGAAATTCTTGATCGTGACAAAGGGAATTATGGTAGTTGGGTTGAACTCTTTGAGATTCATTGTCATTCCTGCAATGTTATCGACCATATAGATCCAAAATCACCTCGTCCTACGGACCTCACCTCGGCGCAGTGGAACCGCCTTGACTCAATTGTGAAAAAGTGGATTTATAATACAATTTCTGCAGACTTACGAAGCACAGTGTTGTACAAGAATGCTACGGCACAAGAGACTTGGGATAGGCTCGCTAATATTTTTCAAGATAATGGTGAAATTCGTGCTATATACCTTGAAAATCAATTTAACAATCTTTTTGTTGAGAATTTTCCAGACGTGTCTTCTTATTGTCAGAAATTGAAGGAACTCAAAGACCAACTTGCTAATGTTGGACAACCCGTATCCGAGAGAACTTTGGTTCTTCGTCTTTGTGCAGGTTTAATTGACTCGGACTATGATGGAGTGGCTCAATCCATCACTCAAATTCGCCCTCTTCCCGGATTTGATGAAGCAAGATCAAGAATTTTGTTAGAGGAGTCAAGAAAATCAGCTAAGGAAAATTTCGGGCAAGCTTTTGTAGCGCAACACAATAACACCACCACCACCACCACCGCGGCAGCCGCCCAACAGCAGCAACCACCGCAGCAGCAGGGCAGGGGTGGTGGTGGCGGTGGGCGTGGCAGCAACAGTAAGGGGCGGGGTGGTAAACCCAAGGGCAAAGGCAGGGGTCGTGGCCAGACCCAGCAGCACCAACAGGCCCAAGCCCAGACCACCCCACCCAATTCTTCAAGCCCAACACAGCAGCAGTTGTGGGCAAGCTTCCAGCAATGGGCCCAGCAGGCCACATGGGCCAGGCCGCCAGCACCGTTCCCTGTCCAACAGCACCAACAATCCATTCTTGGACAGCCCAGACCTCAGCAGGCCTACGCGGCCCAATATGGGCAGCCCATGACTCCTACGGACTTGGCATCTTCCTTCTCTACAATGACTCTTCCAAATCCCGACAATCAGTGGTACGTGGATTCGGGTGCCACATCTCACATGACAAATAATGCTGGTAATCTCTTGCCCCTTTTTAATTTAAGCACTAAAAATCATATTTTAGTTGGCAATGGTCATCGTATTCCAGTAACAGGTTATGGTCATGGCACTATTCCACATCCTAAAACACCTCTTATTTTACGTGATGTCCTCCTAGCACCTAAACTCATAAAGAACCTTATTTCAGTTCGTAAATTCACCACTGATAATTCCGTGTCTATTGAGTTTGATCCTTTTGGTTTTTCTGTGAAGGATCTTCGTACGGGGACAATAATAACGAGATGTGATAGCTCGGGAGATTTATATCCAGTCAAAATCACCAAGTCCACTCCTTCAACCTGTCTAGCTACCTCCCTCACTGTTGTCTCCCCATCTACTTGGCATAGCCGTCTAGGACATCCTGGAGCTCAAGTTTTTAGCTATCTTAAGTCTAAAAATCATATTAATTGTAATAAGGAGCATGACTCCACTTTTTGCAATTCATGTCAATTAGGAAAACATACTCGCCTTCCCTTTGACAATTCTAATAATACTACTGTTTGTGCTTTTGATATTATACATGCCGATTTATGGACATCTCCTATTCGTAGTTCTCAAGGTCACAAATATTATTTAGTCTTATTAGATGATCATACTCATTTTGTGTGGACAATTCCTCTAAAATACAAATCTCAAGCTTTTCAATCTTTTATTAATTTCCGAAATTATGTTGAAACCCAATTTGAACGTCAGATTAAATGCTTTCAATGTGATCATGGTCGGGAATTTGATAATGACCCTTTTAAGCAAAAATGTATTGACCATGGAATGCTTTTCCGCTTCTCTTGTCCACACACATCCTCACAAAATGGCAAAGCCGAGCGTATGATTCGTACACTTAATAATATTAAGCGTACAATTCTTTTTCATGCGTCTCTCCCCCCTTCGTATTGGTTTTATGCTCTTGAAACGGCCACTTATCTCTTAAATATTTTGCCAACAAAAGCCCTTAAACACAATACTCCTGCTTTAGCCTTGTTTGGAAAAACTCCTTCATATGATCATATCCGTGTCTTTGGGTGCCTCTGTTTTCCTAATTTATCTGCTACAGCTCCACATAAATTAGCTCCTAGATCTACGCCATGTGTGTTCTTGGGTTATCCTATCGACCATAGAGGGTATAGATGTCTTGATCTCACCACCAATAAAATAATCATATCGCGTCATGTCACCTTTGATGAAGCAACTTTCCCGTTCCGAAATTTAGCTCATTATCGTAGCAAAGATTATGATTTTTTAGGTGATGACTCTCCCTCACCTCACTTGCTGCACCCTTTTCTCCATAGCACGCAAAACCCAAGCCCAAACACACCTCAACCACAAAATGGCCCAACACCATCTGTCAGCCCACAAACCGGAGCAGTGGGCCCAGCAGCCCCTGTCCGCCCACTCAGCCCACCTACCTTGCAGCCCAACTCCCCTGGCAGCCCAGCAGCATCTGTCCAACAGGCTACTCCGCAGGCAGGCTGCGGCAGCCCAACGTCAGCCGCGGGTAGCCTGCGGACCCCACTGCCCACACCCACCTCGGCCGCCAACGCCACCACACCCACCGGTGCTTACACTCCGCCACCTATGCGTGGCATTTTGCCCATACAACCCACTCGGCCACCACCTCCCTCTCCCCGAGTCACCCGTAGTCAACGGGGAATTTTTAAGCCAAACCCGAAATATTGTAACCTCACCGTTCAACCTTCGGGTCCCCATCATCATAAATCACCACTTCCAAAGTCCTATAAACAAGCTTTAAATGACCATAATTGGAATGCGGCGATGAATGATGAATATAGTGCTTTAATTAAAACAGGGACATGGGAATTAGTGCCTAGGCCTGCGGGGGTGAATGTTGTTAACTTTATGTGGCTCTTTAAGCATAAATACAAGTCTAATGGTGACCTTGAGAGGCACAAAGCTCGTCTTGTATGTGATGGCAGGTCGCAGGAAATTGGTGTAGATTGTGATGAGACTTTCAGTCCGGTAGTTAAACCGGCCACTATTCGCACTGTTCTCAGTTTAGCTATGGCTAAAAAGTGGTCGATACATCAATTAGATGTCAAAAATGCATTTTTACATGGTGACTTGCAGGAAACTGTTTATATGCACCAACCTCCGGGTTTTATTGATCAGAAAGCACCCACTCATGTTTGTCGACTCCGCAGGGCTCTCTATGGTTTGAAGCAAGCTCCAAGAGCTTGGTACCAACGCTTTGCAAATTTTCTCATCAAATTGGGTTTTGTCATCTCTCAGAGTGACAACTCTCTGTTTATTTTTCGGCAGGGTGATGAAATGGCATATTTGCTTCTATATGTTGATGATATTGTATTAACTACCTCTTCTGACAAGTTGCGTGCAGGGATCATATCTCAGTTGCAAACTGAGTTCCCTATGACTGATTTGGGTCCATTGAGTTATTTTTTAGGGATAGCGGTAACTCGTACTCCCTCTTATTTGCTACTTTCACAGGAAAAGTATGCACAGGAGATTTTAGAGCGTGCCGGTATGGGCTCATGTAGACCTGTAGCTACTCCAGTTGACACTAAGTCAAAACTTAGTGCAGATGCAGGACCACCATTTCGGGATCCGACTTTGTATCGCAGTTTAGCAGGTGCTCTCCAATACCTCACTTTCACTAGGCCGGATATTGCCTATGCGGTACAACAGGTGTGTCTTTTTATGCATGATCCTCGGGAACCTCACTTTGAGGCTTTGAAACGCATTCTGCGTTATATTCAGGGTACCATTGATCACGGCTTACATTTATATCCGACTGTTTCTCATCGACTTATTACTTACACTGACGCTGACTGGGGAGGTTGTCCCGATACCCGACGTTCCACATCGGGCTATTGTTGTTTCCTTGGGGACAACCTCGTGTCTTGGTCATCTAAGCGTCAGCATACTTTGTCTAAGTCGAGTGCGGAGGCGGAATATCGAGGCGTCGCGAATGTTGTCTCAGAGGCATGTTGGCTTCGTAATCTTTTACTTGAGTTACATTGTCCTCTACGGCAGGCTACTATTGTTTATTGTGATAATGTCAGTGCAATCTACCTTTCTGGCAACCCGGTACAGCACCAACGCACAAAACATGTGGAGATGGATATTCATTTTGTTCGAGAAAAGGTTGCTTTAGGGCAAGTTCGGGTTTTGCATGTTCCTACTAGATATCAGTTTGCAGACATTTTCACCAAAGGCCTACCACGAGATTTATTTCTGGAATTTAGGTCCAGTCTTAGCGTACGCCCTCCTCCCGCTACGACTGCGGGGGTGTGATAGATATTATAGGATTATTATAATATTTGTCGCAGAGTAGGATATATTTGTATATTTTTGTGATATAGTTTGTATTCTTATCGTACTAGGTTTCCTAACGAGATTAGGACTAGTATTGTAACACTATATATATTATTCAATGGTACACACTCCAACCCAAGGAGTTTTCCCGAAATCTAACAGGGACAATATTGATCTTCAGTTGTTAACCATCAGAAGTAGAGTTCAGTAACTTTAGTTTAACTATTACTCGTATTAATATAGCTCTTCGTATAGCTAGCCAATTGAAGATGGCAAAATTTAGTGTTTGAGAATAGAGCTAGTTGATATAAACTAGTTAGAATGTTTTCCAACCCTAAGAATAATAAGAAGTTGCACATTCAGCACTTTAAAATTTCGCCGAAGCAAGTTTAAAAGGAGAAAGTTTCCCTAAACTAATCATCAATATGAGAGCGATTTCTGGTAGCAAGTTTTAAAAGAGGAAGTTTCCCTTTCTTTTTCACAACTTTCCCTTTCTTAAATATCATTGTCGGGTGTTATTGAGAAGTTTTCATTATCTTCGGGTTTTTGAGGCATGGATTCTCACCAATGTTCGCTTTACATAAGGTCATAAGCCAAGTACTCCGTAGCTAGCTTATTGTTAGAGATAATATCGGAAAATATATGTGTGATATATTTTCCGTATTGATCTTATTAGGAGAATAATATATTTAGGATATTTATGTTAAGATATTATTTAGAGAATATATCTTTAGGGTTTATGATTATGATAGTATATCTTTTAGGAATATTGTTTCCTATCTTATGTTCGTAGGTTTTGTATAAATACTCTACCTATTGATGAATAATAATTAAGCTAAGCTATTCTCTCTCTCATAATTAATTTGTCATGGTATCAAGAGCAGGTTAAATCTTGGGACCGTTCACAAAAATTTCTCCCCTGCCGGTGGGTTAGAAAGTTAAACCCACCGGTGGGATTCATATAATTTGCTTCCGCGCGCTATATTAATAGTCTTTGAAATTTCTGTTCTTTAATTTGATTTTTTTTTTTTTTTTTTTGGTTAATGGAGTATGTGAGTTGTTTTCTCCGTAATACATCTCCATGGAGATGAAGAAAAGCCACGTTTGGCGTACTTTTTTATTTTTTATTTTTTTTTTAAAAAAAAACCATGGATTCTAGCAAAGGGGCGTGGGAGAAGATCACGGACACCAGCATAGGGCCGTAGCAAAAGATCACGGACACCAGCAAAGGGCCGTGGCAGAAGATCACGGACACCAGCAAAGGGCCGTGGCAGAAGACTACGGACACCAGCAAAGGGCCGTGACAAAAGACTGCGGACACCAGCAAAGGGCCGTGACAAAAGACTGCGGACACCAACAAAGGGCCGTGACAGAAGATCACGGACACCAACAAAGGGCCGTGAGAAAAGACTACGGACACCAGCAAAGGGCCGTGACAGAAAACCACGGATACCAAGAAAGAAACATGGCTGCAAAAGTTTTTTTTTTTTTTAAAAAAAGATAATAATAATAAAAATTTGAAGGCTTCATCACAAGAGTGTGCATCTCGACTTCAACAATTTGAAGAATTTCCAATCGCAACGTTCGTGTTACTGCCGTTACGATTGCGGGAGGGTGTTAGAGATAATATCGGAAAATATATGTGTGATATATTTTCCGTATTGATCTTATTAGGAGAATAATATATTTAGGATATTTATGTTAAGATATTATTTAGAGAATATATCTTTAGGGTTTATGATTATGATAGTATATCTTTTAGGAATATTGTTTCCTATCTTATGTTCGTAGGTTTTGTATAAATACTCTACCTATTGATGAATAATAATTAAGCTAAGCTATTCTCTCTCTCATAATTAATTTGTCACTTATGTTCTTCCTCTTAATTTGATATGAGCCCTAACACGTCTTTACTGATGTTTATTTCACACTCACAACTTTGGCATATTGGTTAACTTGATGTCTTTATCAATTCGTATCCACTAAACTCATACTAAGCTAAATTTGCCATTGTCTTTTTCTAATTAGATTGGGAATGGGTAAAAGAGGATAATATTTCCATCTTTGTATAGCGGATTGTTTCAGGCAAACAACATCTTTACACTTTTGTGCAATGTCGGATATAGGATTTCCAACCAGGGGTAACATAGAACGATAAGGAAAAAAAATATCCTTATATGTACTCCGTATTTATATCTTTATAAGTACGTATATATTTCATAATATAAAAATCATAGATTCTTATTACTTCATTATTTTTTATAACAAAATTAATTATGCACAAATATAAGTATAAGTACTTTCTTTGTAAAAAACTAGTTTGTTTCCCAAAAAAAAAAAAAAAAAAAGTAAAAGCATAACTTAAGAGACTTGTTTTTTGTAAAAACAGGTCCCTTTTATGTTAATGGAAAGCCATAAGTTAGTACTTCGTATATATTAATTTTGTTATGGTAGCCTCTAAGAGATCAGTTCACAAAAACAGGTCTCTTTTATGTTAAAATAGTAAGCAACGGAAGTTAGTATTATTTATGTCATGGAAGCCTCTAAGAGACCAGTTCACAAAGAAAACAGGTCTCTTTTATGTTAGCCTGGAAAGCAGCAGAGGTCAATATTAAATTTGTTATGGCAGCCTCAGAGACCAGTTATCTATAATAACAGGTCTCTTTGAGCTACTCTTTTTTTTTCCCTTCTTTGATTTTTTTTCAGCATGTACTACCCCTCGTGCCTTAATAGATCCACCACTAGTTTTGTGAACTCATTTATAACTTCTTTTTGAAACAAACAAATAAATAAAAATAACACAAAGGCCATGGCAATATAGCTATTGTAATTCGTATTATGGAATATTTTACCGGAAAAATACACTTTAATAATCCTAACTATTGCCAATTTACTTGTAATAATCCCAACTAAGGTTTAAACTTCCTCCATTTTTAAATACTTGCTCCATTTTCCTTTTTCAGCCGTTTTTAAATACTTGCTCTATTTCCTTATTTGGAAAATTTTTACAATATTTAATTCATTTCTCTCACCTAGTGGACCCAACATAAATTATATTTTACTAATTTCATATTCTCTATCCTCCAATTCTCTCAATTATTTTTGCTTTTTACAAATTTTTATTCTTCCATCTACCCCACTACCTCCATATTTTATTATTTTATCCAATTTCTCCTTAAAACTCCGAGCATGAAGAAATGGAGCAAGTATTTAAAAGCGGAGGGAGTATCTAATAATCTGATCTCAACTTTGCTTTGAGTTTGCCGCCAATGGTCCCAATAACCGGTGACCTGCTTAAAGGGTTTTTTTTTAAAAAAAAAATTATTTTTTGTTTTAATAGCCGTGAATGTTTAAAATTAAAAAAAGGAAAAAAAAGAAAATTTAAATTACCACCCAAAAATATATCCATTTTCAAAATAAACACCCGTTTAATTTTTATTTATATTTTACCACCCCTTAAATTAAAAAAATTACTCAGATTACCACCCATTTCAAAATTTCGGTGGACTTCTGTTATGTGGACCTACCCAACGGCTAGTAATGGCTATGTCTAAGCATTACAATCAGCCCTATCTTCACTCCACCTTCCCCTTAAACCAGTTTATTGAATACAAGACAACATAAAACCAAAAGAAAATAACTTAAAAAACCAAGAGCTTGTTGTCTGAATTGCCACTACTACCGATCATCTTCTTCTTGTCACCACTAAGAGTCGTTGGGTAGGGCCCACATAAGAGAAATTTATCGAAATTATAAAATGGGTGGTAATCTGAGTAGTTTTTGAATTTAAGGGGTGGTAAAATAAAATAAAAATTTTAACGAGTGGTTATTTTGAAAATGAATATATTTTTTAATTTGGTGGTAATTTAAAAATTAACCTTAAAAAAAAGTAAAAAAAAAATCCAAAATTCCAACTACCCTTTCCCCACCCCCTAGCTTTGCCAAAAACCCTAACCCCACCCTGGCCACCCCCCTTAACCACCAAAAATAGCCGACCGACCCTCTACCACCCATCCGACCTACCCCCAACCCCTTAAACCACCCACCCACCCAACCCCACCCTAGCCCCATCCAACCACCTTGAAAACCCCCTTAGCCACTCAAAACATCCCCTCTCCCATCCTCCACCACCAAAACTGCCCCTTCTTCCTTTCCCCACCCTCGAAATCGATCGTTTTGTGGGTTAAGGGGTAGTCAACGCTGGAAAACAAGGCTCAAACCCCATTTTCCGGCATTAATATGACTTCACAAAAAAAAAAAAATTATAAAGTTTTAGCATTTGTACTATCAAGCTTGTTCATCTCATTTTAATCAACTCAGAACAACAATAAATAGCAAATTTCGACGCTCTTTTGTAGTAGAATAGTGAATAAACTTTAACATAATACGATACAGATCCATATCGTTACTAACGGTGGCCAGACTGGCTTGAAGCTTGTAGCTTAGCATACAAGGACACAAACAACGTTACATCCCTGACTACAGATCGACCAACCGTGTATAGAATACTGATACAACGGTACAGAATAAGGATGCACGCACTCGGGGCCAACTCATGGCTGCAACCCCGAGCTAATATGCATCCTCTATTAATTCATACATACGAATTGAAGTACAACATAAACATAGATATAATAGTAATACTAGTACATACGACGTAATTATATTATATGGTTATGCCATGCCCTTTCTCGACATATATAATATAATCCAATGCATGATATGATTTAATCAATTGGGAATGAGTTTGAGGTTAGCATTCTTGCGAGGCAAGATGCTACCTAAATTCCTCCAAGCTTCTTCAATTGTTCCGGACCACTTGAGTTGTTCACCATCTGTGGAGCCGGGAGAAAACTTGATACGTCCATAAGAATCTCCCTTGAATAAGTAGGCCTCATTCGGAACATGTAAAGCAAATGCAGCATCAAATCCATACTCAAACATTGTGGCTCTCAAACAAGGCCAGAATTCCCAGATGGAAGCAATGGTCATGAGGTGACCATTAGCACAATAGTTGATGCGAGCGTATTGAGAGCCCTTGAAGAGGTAAGCCTCGCCAGGAAGCGATGACTCGAATGCAGCATCAACCCCACTGTCAAACACTGTCCCCCTCAAGAAAGGGAACATCTCAGCGATGGGCTTCGGCCCTGCAAGGATCTTTTGGTTGGGGGAGTCTGGAGTACAGAACCATTTCGCGCAAATGTTACCTGAGAATATGTACGCAACTCCTTCTGCTTGTGACGCGAATGCACAGTCAATTCCCTCATCCGCGAAAACTGTATCCTTCAAGGATGAAAACACATCACCTACACGAGCTGGTCCATTCAGTATCTTGTCATCTCTCGTATCAGGTGCATAGTCAAGTAGCACATACTCGTTTTTCATGAAAATGTAGGCTTCATCTTTACGATTTGATTTGAAAGCAGCAGTCACATAGGTAACCGACATGGTATCGTCCTCTGAAGTTCAATGATATATATAGTCAGGTAATTAGTACATCCATCGGAGTATTTGTCCTTTAAGTTCATGCGTATTTATATTTACTCTCTCTGTATTTTTTTAACTTTTACACTTTGATCGTCACATACTTAAAATTAAAATATAGAAGGAATACTCGATCTAACATTTACTGTTTTTGAGGAGGTTATTAATAGGGTTATAAACTGATACTAGGCTTCAACCATCAGATAGAGTATATAAAGTTATAAACCTTAAGCTTTTGTTTGAAGTATAGGATCGATTTATATACTCTATCTGTTATGAATCCTTGAGCCGACTTGCAGAACTTAAGGCAATCTTGTAGGTCAAATTAAAGCCAAAAATGTCATTTAAGTAAAGACCTCATTTCACCAATTAAGACGTGTGTGCCCTTAAGTAGTACTACGTATTTGGTACCATACTAAAATATATATGCATATGGATCCCCCACTTGATAATACATTGATAAAATAACAAGTATTATTATTACATTATTTATAACATGAAGAAGTAATTGAATTAGTATATACACTGTCACCATTTTATCATATACAGTTTACTGGCTAGTAGCTATATATATATATATATATATATATATATATATATATATATTATAGAAAATTTTGTTGAAAACTATCTTATAATTTTTTTTTTGGTCAAAACACACCTGTTTTAAAATTTTTTTTGTTAAGTCCCAACCCTTCCCGGATTCCGGCCATTGACTCATATATATTTGTGGCGTTGACTTGCATGTGCAAGTCACATGACCCACTAAACCCACTTTTTCCTTTATTTTTTCCCCTTCTCCCTCCATTCTACTCTCCTAATTGGGTCTTCTCCTTTGAGCTTCCAATTGAAGCTCCATCATTCCCCCCTTTTCCCTCTATTCACTTCCCTACTCCTTTGCTTCTGCTATTTCGCTGCTTCTATACGCTGCTTCTATTTTGCAAGGAACTGGGGTTTCTCCTTTCTGCCAATACCAATTGAAATTCCATCAAAATTGCATCAAACACAAAAGGAAAACGCAATTCAAGCAAGTATTTATACAAATTTCTTTATTTTTTAAAGTTTGAACAATTAATTTAAGGAATTCGAAAATTAGGGTTCATAACCAATTAGATGAACTGAATTTCGAAATTTGGGGATGCATTTTGCGTTTTTTTTTCTTGAAAGAGGATTCTTTTTGGCGATTTGTTTTATAGCATAGTTCATCAGATTTAATTGCTGTAGAATTGAAGCAGAGTAATGAAGAAGGAGAGTGGAATGGAGGGAGAAGGGGAAAAAAATAAAGGAAAAAGTGGGTTTAGTGGGTCATATGCAAGTCAACGCCGGAAATATGAGTCAATGTTCGGAATCCGGGAAGAGGTGGGACTTAACAAAAAAAATTTAAAACAGGTGTGTTTTGACAAAAAAAAATTATAAGATGGTTTTTAACAAAATTTGGATTTTATAAGATGGTTTTCAACAAATTTTCCTTTTTTATATTTATATTTATATTTAGAAAAAATTAGAAAATAACACCACAAAAATTTGATTTTAACACCACAAATTTTAAAACTTTTATTATAACACCCCCAAAAAAAACCCAAAATTTTGATTTCACCACCACTTAACTTTTCCATCCAAAAAATCGTTAATGAGTCCTACATTGTACACGTGTCCTAAATTTATTGGATTAAAAAAAAAAAAGGAAAATTAAAAAAAAAAAATCTCTAAATCTTAACCCAGCCACCGCCGTCACCCCAACCCAGCCCCCACCGCCGTTATCCCAACTCAGGCCCCACCGCCGTCACCCCAACCCAGTCCCCACCGCCGTTACCCCGACCCAGCCCCCACCGCCGTCACCCAATCCCAGCCAACCACCCTCGACCCACGAAACCAGATAGCCGACCACCCTCATCCGTTGAAACCAACCCAACCGTACCCACGAAACCAACCCTGATTTGGTTTCAGGGTACGAGTTTCAGGTGAGGGTGAGAGGAGTCGGGGTTTCGGCGGTTCAGCGACAGAGGTGGGTTGATGTGCTGCTGTCGACTACTCGGCTAGGCTGTGTTGGGGTTTTGGTCGTGGGTCGGGGAGACGACGAGATGGAGGCTGGGCTGGTTTGGGTTGGGGTATGGGTGGTTCGGCAACGATTTTAGGTCAGGGAGACAACGATGGTGGCTGGGTTAGGGTGACGGCTGACGGCGGTAGGGATCAGCGCCGGTGGTGGGGTGGTGGCTGGGTTAGGAGTTTAGGATTTTTCTTTTTTTTTAAAATTTTTTTTTCAATTTTTTTTTAATCCAATAGTTAATTAACACGTGTACTAGGTAGGGCCCACTTAATGGTTTTTTTGGATGACAAAGTTAAGTGGTGGTGAAACCAATTTTTTGGTTTTTTTTTGTGGTGTTATAATAAAAAAATAAAAATTTGTGGTGTTATAGTCAAAATCGTGATAATTTTATGGTGTTATTTTCTAATTTTTCTTTATATTTATAATTATTTGTTATGGTATTTACGTTGGAGTAAAGAGAGAATTACGGAATGAATTATTGATACTAATAAAGTAATAAGGAAGACAACAAATTAAAAATAGAGGGAAGATTATTGTGAAATCACCCCAAAAAAACAACTTATTATAAGATTGCATGCACAAAAATAACATAAGAAAGAAGGGAGGGGGGATGAGATTCGATTAAAAGAAGAATGGTTACCGGTACTTTAATTTAGTGCCCCAAACTTCGTTCTCTATGAGATGGATTTAGTGATGAAGTGCAAGAGTCATGAGAACATGCATATAACTTAGGCTTTTATAGTTGACTAGGGGGCATTTTTGTAAAATCATTCAATTATCACAACACCACACCATCAATTATCCTTTTATTGGAATCTTGAAATAAAAGCTTTTGCATACATCCCGGTTTACAATAATATTAATGTACATCGAACCATTATAGAGTAACTTTCAGATAATATAGGGTAACTTTATTTTAATCTTATTTAGGATAACTTTAAACATGGTTTATTTTTAATGTAAATAGGCAATGAAATAAGTTTAATAAGAGTAATATATTTACTTTCACTCATTTAAATTTGATTTTTACTCATTCAAATAGAGTAATTATATCAAGAAGTTTATTAGAAAAAAATTGTGAGGAATAATATGACATTTTAGTGGTCTTCCAAAATTAAATAACCTTTTGATTATTCCGCAATAAGACAACCTTTGATATAGATCTGCTCAAAATAGAATCAATACTATATACTAAATTAATCACCAGGAATATCTAAAATTACACATGTCACGTGTACATTAAAAAATTTCCCGCGCAAAAAATTTTTAATTTTTTTTATTATATTCCTTAGAAAATAAAAAGATAATTGATGAAAAAAAAATATACAACCTTTTTCAAAAAAAAAAAAAAATATACAACCTAAATAATAGAACAATAACAATAAATTTAAATAAATAAAATATTAAAAATGTATACAATATATAAACAAATACAAACTTATAATAATATATAGATATAATTTTTTTCCTGTGAATATTCGAGCGTTACTCGGGCAAAGAACTAGTAAATAATAATCGATAACCTGTTTCTTAGGTTAAATCGGACACTTGTCACTAGTAAATAATAATTTTAATGATTTTCTTTTAAAAATTTATTTTAATTTTTAAAAAACTTAATTTAAAAAAATAAATATAAATCCCCCCACCCACCCCACATCTACCCTATGTTCAGCTAACCCAGTTCAGGTCCCTCCCCGCAGCGTCACCGTGACTAGCCCCTTTCCACGCCCTCCCTTTCTCGCAGTTCTTTGCTTCCGCTTTCGCTTCCCCCGTTCGAACTCCTACTGAAACACTAACCATGGTAATGTTAGGGATTATTTGCAATGGTGGTGTTTTGAGCTTGGATTATATAACTAGGCTAAGCATCATACAATATACATTCCCAATAGTGGGAGTACTTCGTGGATTATATAATTAGGCTAAGCTCCATGGAAGGATGTCGGTTTTCGGCAATGGTGGGACTAGTGTAGGGGTATTCTGGCTACAATGGGGCGCTAGGATGGAGGATTCAGCGGCGGTGGGGTTAGAGTGGGGTTATCGGTTACGGTGAGGACTAAGGTTGGGTATACAGTGGCGGTGGAGGGTTTTTGTGGCTGATGAGGATGCGGGTGATGAGGGTGGGGGTGGGGTTGTCAACGGGTCAGGTTTGGGTCCGGTTAGTGTGGGTTAGGTCAACTCGAGCCGGGTCAATTCAGATTAATGTCATAACTTATGTAGGTCAGGTTCGGGTTGTGTCATGCTTGAGTCGGGTCATAAATCGTTAAGGTCGGGTCAATAACAAGTCGGATTACATTCGGGTGAATAATAGGTCGGGTTTAATTCGGGTTTTAATAGGTTAAAACAAGTTAGGGTCATTCTCGAGTTTGGTTCAAGTCAATAATTTGCAACTTATATCAGATCGGGTCATTTTCAAGTCGGGTCATTTTCGGGTTCAGGTCTCAAATATTGGGTTAATTTGGGTCTCGAGTTTATTTCAGGCCGGGTTTTATCGGGGTTCGGATACATTTTCCGAGTCGATTTGTTAACAATTCATGTATTACCAATTTAATACTCCATTCTTTATTATTAGCTTTATGATTTAGATTACAATCCTTCTCATTAAACTAGCTTCATTGAGGGAAACATTTTAAAGCATTAATGTGCTAAACTAGGTTACTAGCTATATTAGATAAGAGTATAAAAGTTAAGATATATGTGTGGTGTGGAAAACTTGATTTAAAGGAATCACTGTGTAAGCAATGTTAAATGTTAAAGGTAGATTTGTCAATTTGAATGCTCGGGTCAAATTAGCTCGATTCAGGTCAATTTGAATTAATTATAATATTATTCAGGTCGAGTTACATTAGTTTTGGGCTAGATTAAAAACAGATCGGGCTGAACTCGAGTTGGATTAGTAACAAGTCGGGTCAGTAACAGGTCGGGTTGATTTTGGGTTTCAACGAGTCAAAACGAGTTTGGGTCGGGTTCGATTCAGGTTAATAATTGACAAGTTTATGTTCGGGTGGGGTCATCTAGATCAGGTCGGGTGATGGTCGGGTTCAAATCATGAATCCTAAGGTTAGCTTAGGTATTTGTTTGGTTACAATTCGGGTCATACCGAGTTCAGGTCCCCAATTTCTCGGATTCAAACAAGTCAGGTCATGATCGGGTTCGGGTAAAATTTTCGGGTCGGGTCAACTTTTGACAGCTTTAGGTGACAGTGGTTGTTAACGGGAGAGGCCGGGGGCTCTTTGGGGTTTTTGTATTTTTAATTAAAATTAACACTACTACAAAATGGGGATAAAGTAACATCCATTGGTAACACTTTGAAATTTGAGTTTTATGTAACACTTTTGTAACACTATGATATTAGGTAACACTTTTGTAACATTATGATATTAGGTAATACTTTTTGTAACACTTTAATATTAGGTAACACATTATTGTAACATTTTGATATTTTTAATTTTTTATGCTCAATTGCAATTTTTTAAAAATAGATTATGCAGAACTTGGTTGAAACAACTCTGGCGTTTTATCCACGCAAGATTTATATACACCAAGATAAAAGACAAAAGATGTTGTCTTTTAATCTATTTACTCCTTTCCTCGATCTCATTTCCTGTTTTTCAACTTGAATCTTTTAAAGCATCAATTCTCTAGGCTCTAGCAATGCACAGCCCCTCATAATATAATGCGGCATCACTTCGCTTTATGCTCCTAAATCCTCACCAAGAACTCACTGATGTTGGCCTGAGATTGTTATCAAGGATTTCGAATTTAATCATCAAGCATTTTCCAAGAGATAACAATGAGATTGCTCATGCTCCGGCTATTTATGGGAAGAAGATGGCAGTGGGACACAAAACTCACTCACTTCCTTGTTCCTAATTGTGTCAAGGCGAAATATAAGGAGGCCGGAGCCCTGTGGAACAAGAGATATGCTTCCTCCGTTTTTTTATTATTATTATTATTATTATTATTTTTTTTTTTTTTTTACTTACAACAATTTGACTTTTACACTAGTATTAAGTACAACCGAGAGTGTACTTTGTACCACTTAAACTCCAATGATATTATTTGACAGTTTAATGAAACATCTCTAAAGTAACGTCTGAAACAGCTACATTGTCCCTTGACTCTGTGAGCCATGACTTTATTGTCTCACAACCCTTGTGGAGAGAAAACTATATATGCGGTCAAGGCGTCAAGCTGTAAAAACTTATTCATATTGTCAGACTTTGACTTCTTTAAAATTCTATGCTTATGAAAATCATTACAGTACTATTTAAAACTTAATACTTGTAAGATTTATTAGTTTTAACGTGTTTTCATCTGCTAAGATATTTTGGCCCTCATTAAGGAATGGGGTGTTTCTTAAATCTTAATCTAATTAAGTTGTTAATTTACTAAAGCAATTACATATTGGATGGAAGACTAATTGAAAGCATTTGGAGCGAATCAGGTATACAACTGGACAACTAAAATACTAGTGTGTCTTATCTTCTTATTTTGAGTATCTTTCGAGTGCGCCTTAGCTTCCTATTTTTAGTGTCTTTTGACAATCATTGAGTTCTTCCCTGTTAAAGTCTTAAGTGAATATGTTCTTTGAATTATTCTTTCTTGTTATTTCAAATGATATACTACAAGAGGGGGGTGAATTGTAATAAGTTCCTAGTGCATATTTTTCACGGAACATAAAACAGTTATAGTTAGGAACTTAAAGAATGCAAAGCAGATTTTATGAGGAAACCTTCCAGGGCCTAACTGGAAGTAAAACCTCGGTCCTTCTCGGGACTTTCAAACAAACTCCAATATAATAGGCAACTCTCCTAGTACAACCTATTATTACAGACCTTTCTCACAAGTTCCACTACGGACACTTGCTACCTGATAGGAACCTATCCTACCGACCCAAGACACCTCTCAGGTTCCTTTCCTTGACCCAAGACACACTCAGATTCCTTTCACTTGACCCAAGGCACACTCAGGTACCTTTCACTCACTGTGCACTCACAGCTACCACTTGAATTTTAGAGAATTCAAACTCATCACACCCTAATACCTAAAATACTCAAACCCTTTTTCCCATTACAAGATCTCATTGAATAACTCTAAATACATATCTATGAATAAAGAGATAAAACTAATATGTTGGACACTCAAGATCTGTCTGGAACTCACTGAACGTACTGTAACCAAAACTTGATAGGAACTTTGACCAGGAGAACTGACTTAGCTTTGTGGTGAAGGATAAAACCCTTAAGCACGACCACTACACTTCGTCAGCCTCAACTTTAAATGATTACATATGAGCATATTTATAGTACACTCGAATTATCCATTTCATCTTGAAAAAGATAGATTTTATGAAAAGATAAGTTTAAAAGATATTTTCTAAAAATAAGTTTTCCGAAAATAAATCTTTTTGTTAAGAATAAAATCTGTCAATAATAAAAAGATATAATTAATATAAAATCAGATTTTATTCAAAACTTATCTTCTTGTTTAAAAATACTTTTTAAACAAACTTATCTTTTTCCAAAAGGGATTTATTAGAAAATAAATATATTTATTCAGTAAAACCAAATCCCTAAAAGATATGCACGTATTAGATAAATATATATCATTACAACCGACTTTTAAAGACGTGCATACTAAAGTTCCTATTAGGTTTGGAACTCTGACAGTCTCTGAGTTCCTGACAAGTCAGTAACTCTAATTTCATTGACTGTCTGGAGTTCACCTTGGTTCTATATAAACTTGTTCCAGACTGACTTTTATGTACAACATACTTACATGAATCCTAGAGCAATATACTTCTATTTCTCCGTCTTCATGTTGCTTCTCTGAGACTCTTGTTCTGGAATCCTGTAGTCTTGATGTATTCTGGATCTCAGGTTTTGCCCCAGCATTACACCGGAACCAGGTCATTACAACCCGTTGATATGTTCCTGTCAAGACACACCTTTGCCCCAGAATTACACCGGAACCAGGTCATTACAACCCGTTGATATGTTCCTGTCAGGGAACACCTTGAAGTTCCATTTCTGGAACTCTTCTTCTGCTTTACTTGTCATCCTTAGTCTTCTAAGGTTCCTTTGTTTTAGTCCTCACTTCAACTCCCAGAGTTTACTTATCCTGCAAACATCAAAACACTAAAAGACTCTTATTAGATAGAAGTTTGCTCAATCATTAACATCATCATCAAGACCTAATCAGGATCAACAATTTCCCCCTTTTTGATGATAACAAACTGAGCAAACTTCTGAGGATAACAGAATAAAACAGAAGGTTATTTTTATTTTTAAAAACAATAAAGAAAACTAAAACAAAACCAAACTAAGCTAGAGCTAGCAAACTAGAAAACTAAACTAAATTAAAAGACTCCTACACATACATAACCTATATATGCATAAGATACTTACCTCGTGAAGCTAACATATGCAAACACCTATTTACATAGTTACCTTCATGGTTCCTTAGCCATCATCATACTTATCAACCATAACACTCATCATTGTTCTTGTTCCTTTATTGCTTATCCTATATTGCTTAAGTTCCTGATATATACCTGTCATTACTTAGGTTCCTTGTACCCTATTCCAAGAATAAGTTGTTCTTTCTATGCACAACTAAACAAACATGTTAGATAGATAATCATCATTAGTTTATAATCATCAAAACCTAATTACTCAACAATTCCCCCCTTTTTTATGATGACAAACTAATGATGCTTATCACACATTATAAGATCAATTGTTATACATCTATTCCCCCTTAGTTTTTCAAGGAAATAACATTAGAACAAGTTAGGAACATACACAGGAACTTCATATAGTTAGGAACTTAGAAATACACATCATTTATCAATATATATATACTTTCAACGATCATGATGTAAGAACTTTAGACTTAATTACTGCATACCATAAGCATCATACATATTCTTCCCCCTTTTGTCATTATAAAAAAGGGTACTATTTCACACATTTGTTTTCCGTAAATTACACACGTGTAAAGTCATATGTCACACCTACCACCATATAATAAGTAAATATAATGGTTAAGCACTTTTTGCTCCTAAAAGTCTCAAGGTACTCACTTTTCAAACACGGATACCATTTTCACACTATTTTTCAACTCACAATCCAAAGGCCCAACTTCCAAACCCTTAATTGAACTTGACAAATAAGAGGTTAAAAATCAAGTAAAAATCAAAGTTAAAAAGTTAAAAATGGATTGTATGAATAGGCAAATTAAAGCACAAGCTCAAAGGATATATAAAGAAGCATATGGAACAGAATAAGTAGAGGGAACATGAAGTGGAATTTGTGCTCTTCGTTTAGACCTTTTGAGATGAGGTTCGCCACATTATTATTTAGTTTTTTTTTTAATTTAAAGTATTTTTTCTTTTAAGGTTTTTAAAAAAAAAAAATTAACCAATGACATTGTAACATGTATTACTAGTAACATATTAAACAAGTACCAACAGGTCACTTTCCATTTTTAAAAAATTTCGTTCCATTTTGTAATAATCCAAAGGTCGTTCCATTTAAGGAAGACTAATGAAAGGTGGTTTTATTCTTGGCAAATTTTCCTAATAATAATAATAAAATTTTTTCTAATAATGTATTTCACAAAGGTTACCGTTTCTGCAGAATTCGCTTATTCTTTGACTCCTCGACAATCAGCATTATGGAAATCACAGTAGGAAGATCACACCTCTGCTTGGCTTCGGGCGGTCCCTATTTCGGGGTTAGGTAAGACGGTGAACACCAAGACTTATCGTTGTGTGCTGTGCTACCGGTTGGGTGTTCCATTGTTCTCTATCACGACGCCGTGCTCTGCTTGTTCAAGGGTTTTTGTTGGGATATTTTCGGTGATCACGCGGTGTCTTGTGCTGGTATTGTGGGCATTAAACATCGACATAATGTTGTTCGGGATACCCTTATTGATGTTTTCTATCGGTTAGGGATTTCAGCTAGAAAGGAGGTGGACATTGGGGTATCTGGAGGGAACGACGGGGCTCTCAAACCTGTAGATGTGTTACTTTATTCATGGGATCGTGGTCGTGATGTTTGTGTTGACTTGACAGGGTCTTCTCCATTGACACAGTATGGGCTTTCTGACTTTGTTCCCGGACGGGTAGTGATTGATGCGGTCAATCGGAAGCGGGTCAAGTACAAATTCAGTTGTCGGACAATTGGATATGGCTTCCTTCCTTTCTTTTTCTCTTCTCTTGGGGAGTTAGAAAAGGAAGCTGTTGCACTGCTGAAGCGGATCTAGAAGGTCTCGAAGACTCAAGACATTGGGGCACGTGCTGCAGCTCATATCTTTACTAGGATCGGTTTTTCTATAGCTAGAGGAGTGGGGGCCCAGATTGTATTTCGGCTTCCCACTAATTTACTATAGGTTGTATACCTTTGTCTGTTTTTGAGATATAATAATAATAATAATAATAATAATAATAATAATAATAATAATAATAATAATAATAATAATAATAATAATAATAATAATAATAATAATAATAATAATGATAATAATAATAATAATAATAATAATGGGAAAACAGGACAAGTATGGGGCGCGTTGTCTGACTTTGTTCCTAGTCGTGTTGTGTCGGTTGCTACTCAATGAAAAAAAGACAAGTATGGGGCGCGTTGCAGAGCTATCGGTTATGGTTTTCTTCCCTTCTCATTTTCTTCTTTGGGGGAATTATAAAAGGATGTTGTTGCGTTGTTGAAGCGGGTTCAGGCGTTTGCAAGGACTCAGGATATAGGTGCTTGTGCAGCTGCTCACATCTTCAGCAGAATCGGGTTCGCTATAGCTAGAGGAGTGGGGCCCAGATTGTATCTCGGCTCCCCACTAATTTCTTGTAAATTGATTGACTTTGTAAGTTTTTGGTAATATATAATAATAATAATAATAATAATAATAATAATAATAATAATAATAATAATTTGTGTGGTATGAATCATTTTTTTTTTTAATATTGTTACAAAATTATCGTATTTAAAAATATATTAATAATTAGAAAGAATAAAATACAATGTGTTGCTCTCTGAAAATATATGATTTATGAAGTGATATTTATAAGATACGAAGTAATAGATGTTAAAATTATAAGATTTGGTGAATATATTTTGTTATATAAATGGAAAATTTTTGAATCAAAATTATTAAAACTATAAATTTGGTGAATATTTTGTGTGTATTATATAATAAGTAATTGATGGATTTCCTATTTAAAAAATAGGGAAAAAAATTTTTTTGGTCAAAATTCTATGGTAGTCATCCTTAAAAATAATGACTACCATTATAATAATTTTATTCGCTTATTTTTATTTATTTTTAATGTCAAAATTAATTATAAATGTTTTTTCTTATTTTGAATTTTTTTTTTCATATTTTCATAATTAATTTATGTATTTTTTTTTAATTTAATAATACTAAAAACTAAATATTAAGTGTTTCGGGGTTTTTTGTGATTCCCTCGGATACTGGTCACGCTCTGCTGACAAAGACTCGGACACCTGCAAAATAACGAATATTTCGGTGTTCGGAATATTCGCCTCCGACGCTCAAGTTAGTGAACGGAAACGGAAAAGGCTAGAGAGAGAAAGTAGAGAGAAGTTGGAGCTCTTTAAGGCTCTATATTTATGTTATGTCACAATCCCCCCTCCCATCATAAATGATTGGGGTATTTATAGGGGTGGGAACATGTACCCCTCTAGGATTTTCGCCCTAGAATTCCGTGACATGATTGGATGCGCAATCAGAGGTCGCCACGTGTCGTGGGGGGCGCCGTTTTACGGCTTTCAAGGTTTTCTCGGGATTTGGGCCTGAGGTCATCAGGGCCCTTTTCTCATTCTGATTGCAGCATTGGGGCATTTAGAGATGGCTGACAGATGTCACCATGACAAGTGGACATGTGTCCCAATCTCATAGGGCCACGTGTCGTCTGTTTATTGGGCCACGTGTCACCATGAGATTGGGCCACGTACTTGGAGTATTTTTACCCTAAACATTTGCCCCTCAGAGGGGGTGGCTCGTACATTTACTGGCCGCCTCCTCTGATCTTGCTCTCTGGACGTCCTGGTACTCTGGGAGGAGTTTGCTTCCCATATGCCCTGGACGTCCATATACTTCTGGCTCAAGGCTCTTTTTGCTACGTGGATGTCCATATGTTTTGCCCTGGACGTTCTCGTAGTCTGGAATGGGCTTGGCTTTTTTGCTTATCTGGACGTCCATACTTTGTACTGGACGCTCTCGTAATCTGAGAGGCTTAACCTCTGCATTCATGTGGTCGTCCACTTGTTTCAAGCTGGACGTGCTCATACCTTGGGAGGAGTTGATCTCCTAACAGCCCAGAACGGCCACATCAATGAGACTGGACGTTCTGATACTCTGGGAGCAGTTGATCTCCTAATTGTCCAGAACGGCCACAGCAATGAGACTGGACGTTCTGATACTCTGGGAGCAGTTGATCTCCTAACTGTCCAGAACGGCCACAGCAATGAGACTGGACGTTCTGGTACTCTGGGAGGAGCTTATCTCCTAACCACCCAGAACGGCCACAGAAATGAGACTGGACGTTCTGGTACTCTGGGAGGAGCTTATCTCCTAACCACCCAGAACGGCCACAGAAATGAGACTGGACGTTCTGGTAGTCTGGGAGGAGCTGATCTCCTAACCACCCAGAACGGCCACAACAATGAGACTGGACGTTCTGGTACTCTGGGAGGAGCTGATCTCCTAACCACCCAGAACGGCCACAGCAATGAGACTGGACGTTCTGGTACTCTGGGAGGAGTTGATCTCCTCACCACCCAGAACGACCACCTATCTCCTTTGAGGTAATCTGTGCTTCCATGATTTCAGACGTACTTCCTGGCTTTCTATTCATGCTTCGTACGTCTGAATTCCTGTTTCAGAATAAACGTCTGAGAACTGGGCGGACGTCTTTTCCTCTTAGATTTTCTCAAGTTTTGGAGACTAAGTGTTGAAGGTGTAAAATTCTTGAATTTTCCACTTATTTCAATTCACTTTAACGTGTCGTTAATTGTCCGTCCGATTTTTTCACAAGTTAGCAGAACCCGAACGTCTTTCTGCCCCTTTTCCTCAAGTAATTTTTTCAAGAAATTACCGTTTGAATGTTTAGGCGGGAAAGACGGTTTTACCATTTTGCCCTCATGAATTCACTCTATAAATATGGGAGGTGAATTCTCATTTTCACACTTTACCCAATTGTGAATTCTAGAGAGAAGTCAGAGCGTTCTAGTGAGAGAAAGTTATTTTTTCCCTTAATCTTCAAGAGCGCCGCCGTGAGTTTGAGTTTTCCGGGCATTTTTGAGTTTTCCGGTCAATCTTCAAGAACTTCACCACCACATTCAGAGCTTACAGAACGTACAGAGGTAGGCCGTCTAGATTTTCTCTTTTACTTTTACTTGTTTTCTTTTTCTTTTACTTCAATTCTGGATCCATACTCGGCTTCGTCCGACTCTTCTCATGAGGTCGGCCGTTCGCCTGGGACTGAGGAATCTAGAGTGGACGGAGAAGAGTTGTCTCCTCCTTGGAGTGAGTCTATGTCTGATGCGTACACACTCACACCCACTTATTATTCTCTGTCCCAACAGGCAATGGCAAGAACCATGCGTACGCGTGAGCTTCACGCGGCCAGGAACCCAGACGGAAGTCTGGTTCATCCTAGGGTCCCTTATGACCCTAGTGACCCAAACACAATGGTGGAGACTGACTCCACCACCCAAACAACGACCGCTTCCACTGGCTCTCATCACTTGGCCGTGGAGGTCACTTCTTCCTTCGAGGAACGCCTGCGAGCTGAAGGCGCCTCGTCCGCACCTGCTCCGGAACTTAGGTTCCCTCAATTTGCCAATTCAGTCATGGATGGGGCCGAACTGGTAGCCTGCATAGACAACCCTTCCAATCCTGGGGCGGACGCTTCTGGTTCGTCCGTCCCCTCTTCTTCTCAACCTCGGCCTCAACTGGGTGGGGCGGACAGACCCTTAACAGGAATCTCAATCCGCGAACCGTCCGCTCTGCCTATTCGCAACTCCCCTCCTTCGGGAAATGGGGCGGACGCTGCCAAGGATAAAGGCAAGCGTCCAATGTTAGGGGAGGACGTTCCTTCTTCAACGGGCGTTCCAAGCTCAAGGGGCCGAAGCTCGGCCGAGGCAGCAGATTTGGACAGAGTGCTGTCTTCGGAGTTTGGGAGTTCCCCTTCTCACCAAGTGGAAGAGGAGGAAGTTGAGAAAGAGGCCGTGGGTGAGACGACCGAAGGCGAGGAGGCGGCCGAAGAAACTGTCGCCAACATTGATAACTTCAGGGACCCGTACGCCTGTACAGTTGGGGAGATAGCCCTGAAGTTTTTAAAGAAGGATTTTGAGAAGTATAAGGAGTCCCTCCATTTGGGGGAGGGATTCGAAATTCAAGTCCCCAGGAAGGCCATTGCTGTGGCTATCTGGGATGAGGAGAAGCCGCGCAAACGAGCGTTTTGCGTCTACAGGGCCGCCTTTGATGTGGGGCTCCGCTTCCCTCTTCACCCATTCGTCCGGACTGTCCTGGACGAGTACGACATCGACCTCTTCCAACTGACGCCAAACAGTTGGTTGAACATCTTTGGGTACTTAGTGACGTGCATCGCTAAGAAATTTACGCCAGACTTTGCGGTCTTTTGTGAGATGCACTCACTCACCCGGCTGGAAAAGGAGGTGGATGGTTGGCTCATCTTGAGTGCAACCAGGGATTACATGGTCGTGGTCGACCGTGTCAGTAAGTGGAGGGACTGGAAGCACCGCTTCTACCGTATCAAAACTCAGGACGCGGAGTTCAACCTCCGCATGAACAGGTGCCTTCCAGAGCCTATTCAACTCGGACGCGGAGACCTCAAGCCTGACAAGCCGCCCATCCACCCAAGCCACGAACACCAGCTCGAGTAATTCAAAGTTAATCGAGTCAGGCGGGGCAACAAAACTGAACGGGTCCCTAGCCATTGGGTTCCTCTTGCCAATTGGCTTAGGGACCCTATCTTCATGTCTGCGTACGGCCTGTACCAGAACATGCCCCAAGGTGGACACCTAGATATATAAACTTTTTGTACGCACGTAGAGTTCTCCAGAAAAATATTTTAACACTTTTGCTTTTTGTTTTTGCAGCGGAGGCGTACGCTATGCTTGACTCGGCCCAAAAAGCAGAGGTTGAGATGTCCGAGGTGGACTTGGCCAGATACAAGGCTCGTTTCAAGATGTACGAGCAACTCAAAGAGGTAAACACTTAGTTTATTTTTTGAATTTCTCATTCCTTAATGCGTCCGTTCTGGTATATTGGAAGGAACCTACTTCCTGAGTTTGCACGGACGCTTTATGTCCGTTCACGCATGCTGGAAGGGAGCTCCTCTCCCAAATCGCACGGACGCCATCAAATTTTTCTAACTTGGTATTTTTGCAGACCTCCTCCTCTACCCCGAAGGCCAGGCGGAAGCAGCCGGCCACGTCCACTCCTGATGCGAACGCATCCAAGAGGAGAAAGACGGTTGCTTCCAAGCCGTCTTCTCAAGCAGCGGCAACGGCAAAGTCGCAGACTGCTACAACACAGTCTAAAGGAGAACAACCCCGGCTGACACAAAGCAGGGCCTCCAAGCCCATGGAACCTGTTGTTGATCAGGTCCGTGAGGAGTCCGTCCCTTCGGATGGTGGGGATAGGTTAACCCCAGAACAAATGACCGGTCGCTGGATCGGGACGATGCTGGTCAACCCGCCGTCCAGCGAAGCTGAAGGGAGCCGTCCGGAAGAGGAAGAAGCTCCTTTACCGCCTCCTCCCACCAATCTTTCTCCTCCAACCTTCTCCACTGGTTAGCCATCTTTTTCCTCACTTATTATAAGTCTTTGTTTACTTGTAAAATTTAGCTAACTCTTCTTACGCGGTCGTCCGCAGATATATCAGAGGAGATGCAGTTGAAGGTACCCGGCCAGTCACTGACTGGCGCGGACAGGAAGGCCATGCGCGAGGCCATGGTTCGCGCGGTCCCCCAAGCGCAGCGTGATAAGCTGCGGGGGATCAACGAGGGCTTCCTCGGCCCCATGCTAAACTGCAGCGCCGAGGTATACTTCTATCTCCTTATGTTTTTGCTTTCCAACACTTAGCCAATTTTTCCATATTTTTGACTAAGTTTCTTCCTTCTGTCCGCAGCTCTTCCTCCGTTTGAACGCCTTCCTAGATTGGAAGGACAAGGAGAACGAACGGTTGAAGAATGCTTGGATTGAAATCAGGAAAGCCGAGGACGCTGTAACTGGGACGGCCGCCGTCCAAAGGGTACATTTTGAGACCCAGATAACCGCGCTGTCCGACAAAGCGGCGCGGCAAACAGAGGACCTGGTCAAACTGGGCAAGGCACTCGAACAGGAGTCCTTGGCCAGGGAGGCCATGAGGGTTGAAAGGGACGAGGCCGTCTAGGAGAAGGAAAAATGGAAGTTGGGCTTCGAGGCGTCCGAGGCCCTGAAGAGTGAGCTGAAGTTGGCTCAAGCCAACCTTAAGTCTACGCTAGATGAGGCGGACGCGCTGAAGGCCGAGGTGGAAACCTTAAAAAAGTCCCTTGCGGACTATGAGGAGAAACTTAAAGCTCCTCGGCCAATCAGTGTTGAAGAAGTCATCCGCATCGAGCAAAATGCTGAAGACAGGCTTAAGGCATACTTCTTTGATGCCTTCAATTTGATGGTGGACGAAGGTGAAGCCGCCTATTACGAGGAACGCTTCAAGAAGCGGCTTCAGTACGTCTGCCTTAAAGAAGAGGCAAGGAAGGCCGGCATGCCTCCTCCAGGATTAGTAGTTATTTCCCCCGAGTCCGGAGGGGACGGGGATGAGGAGGAGGAGGAGGCGGACGAAAAGGATGCCCCGGCCGAGGACGCCAAGACAGCGGAGGAGCCTGCCACAGATAATACGGCTAAGTAGAGCTCAGGTCCTCCAGCAGCCGTCTGCTCAACTTTCCTTTTCTTTTCAGCTTACTGTGTACTTAGCTTATTTCGTACTTCTCTTTTTTTTTTTTTTTTTTTTTTTTTTTTTTTTTTGTTCTTCTTCTAAGGCCGCCTGTTCGAGCGGTTTTGTAAACATTTCGGCCGCCTTTGTGCGGTCTTATTAATGAAAATTTTGTCCGCCTTTTTGGCGGCTTTCACTTCTGTTTCATACTTAGCAGTTTTTTGCAAATTTTCTGCTTTTTGCAAGTTTTCCGTACGTCTCAGTATTATGCCTTTTCGTACGTTCCTAGGGGTATGCCCCTTTATTCGGTGTTCGCCTAGTCCATTCTCTAAGTGGTTTGATTAACTTGGTAGTTTTTATGCCTTAAAAGGGTATGACGACTAGCAAGTTAATCAAATCATAGTAATGATTGCCCTTGGACTAGGTGAAGCACCGAATCAATTTAATTGGTCGTTCGGCTATCATTGTACGAGTAGTCCGTTGAATCTATCGCTCGGACGTACCCTAGAAATCCTAAGTATTATCTCAACTCAGAGATTCCTTGATTTGCCGGGCTAAATGCCTAGGTATGCCCTTGCCCTATTTGTAAAGGACACTTGTTTTCTACACAAGTTCGGAATACCTTGCCTCAATCGTCCGCCTAGAATTGGGCGGACGCATTGATCATTTTTTTTGTTTTGTGTGGCCGAGTTGCTATATTGGGAGCAACCTTGCTTCCTTTTTAGCTCGGCCATTCAAAGAATGATAAGCCGTGTTACTATATTGGAAGAAACTCAGTGAATCATTTCATTCGGCCTTTAATCATAAAAACAACAAATAATTCAACAATGCCTGACTTTTCATTAATTTTTGTCAAAAGTACATTGTTGTGGCCGTACGGCTTTAATTACTAGGCTCGGTCAGTAGACCTAGCTGTATAAACAGCTTTTTGGCTAAGTGCTTAAAGAAACAAAACTCAAACATGATACTTCTTCAAGTTATCAGTGTTCCATGTCCGTGGGATCTGACGGCCATCAATTGCCTCAAGGCGATATGTGCCGTCTCGGACTTCTTCCCTGATTCTGTACGGTCCCTCCCAGTTTGGAGTCAACTTGCCGTCCTCATTGGCACGGCCAACAGCTTCCATTTTTCTCAACACTAGATCCCCCATTTTGAGCGGCCGCTTAGACACTCGGCGGTTATATGCCCTTGTCATCCTTAAGCGATAAATTTCATGCCTAAGCGCCGCATTGCCCCTAGCTTCTGGAAGGAAATCTAGGGCGGTCTTCATGGCCTCCCAATTGGCCGATTCATCATAAAGCATTACCCGCAAAGTGGGCTCGTACATTTCAATTGGGAGTACAGCCTCAGCTCCATAGACCAAAAAGAATGGAGTCTCCCCTGTGGAACTCTTTGCTGTTGTCCGTATGGACCATAGCACATTGACCAGCTCGTCTGCCCATAGGCCGCCGGCCTTTTCAAGCTTGCGCTTGATCCCATTTGAAATCAACTTGTTATAGGCCTCAACTTGACCATTGGCTTGTGGTCGGCCGACCGAGGCAAAGCAATGGGTAATTCCTTGGTCTCCCAACCATTCTTTGAGTTGACGCGTCTCAAACTGGGGTCCATTGTCGAACACCATTGACTGAGGCACCCCATACCGAGTGATTATGCTTTTCCAAATGAAGGCTGACACATCCGTCCATTTAATGCCCCGGACGGCCTCAGCTTCAACCTATTTAGTGAAGTAGTCTACTGCCACTAATACATACCGTCTCTGGCCGGATGCAGGAGTGTACGGCCCCAAAATGTCCATGCCCCATTTGGCAAAGGGAAGCGGACTACTGATGGCTGATAGACTATTTGTTGGACGATGAATAAGGGTTGAAAATCTCTGGCACTTGTCACACTTTTTCACCATTTTCATGGCGTCCGAATTCATGCTCGGCCAGTAATATCCCAAATGTGTCGCCTTTTCAGCCAAGGCTCGTCCTCCAATATGCGAACCACAATGCCCCTGATGAAGGTCATCCAACACATCATGCCCTCTTTCAGGAGTTATACATTTAAGGTAAGGCTTCACAAAGGCTCTTTTGAATAGCTCCCCATCTTTCATCTCAAACCAGGCCGCTTTCCTCTTCAATAGCCAACTCTCTTTCGGATCGTCCGGCAGTATTCCATCCCTTAGGTAGGAAGTAATTCCGTCCATCCAGGTTGAACTTCTATCTATTATTTGAACGGGCTCGGCATCAATGCTCCTTTTTTCTTTTACTTCCCAAAACACTGATCTTGGAGTATCACATGATGCCGAGGAAGCCAATTTGGAGAGGGCGTCCGCTTGATGATTGTCTGAACGGGGAACTTGCTTGAGAGAAAAAAGCTCTAGGCCTTCGGCCTCATTTTTAACTAGCTGCATGTACTTCATCATGGCCGGCTCCCTGGCCTCAAAGCCACCATTGACTTGGTGGACTATTAGCCGGGAGTCCGAACATACTTCAATTTTGGTTGCCCCGGCCGCTTTACACATCCTTAGGCCGGCCAACAATGCTTCGTACTCAGCTTCATTGTTTGACGCTTGGAACTGAAACCTCAACGCGTACTCATACTTGTCTCCCTCTGGAGATTCACATATAATACCAGCGCCACACCCGGTCGCTGTTGCACTACCATCCACAAATACTTTCCAGACTTGGTCCCCGGCCGGTTGAAGATCAGGCCGTGTCATTTCAGCCAAAAAATCCGCAAAGGCTTGCCCCTTGATTGCCTTCCTTGGTTCAAACACAAGATCAAAACCTCTGAGCTCTAAGACCCACTTGAGCATGCGGCCACTTGCCTCCAAAGTTGAGAACGGCTTCTTCAAGGGTTGGTCTGTATAGACCACAATTGAATGTGCTAAAAAGTATGGCCGCAGCTTCTTTGATGCCATGTACAAGGCCAAGCCAAATTTTTCAATTGGGGGGTACTTCAGCTCAGCATTGTGAAGTACATGACTGATAAAATACACCGGGACCCGATGGCCGTCCCTTTCAGCAAGAAGGACGGCACTTAGAGAGTGTTCGGAGATGGCAAGATAGATATATAGCTTCTCATTCTTGAGCGGACTGACGAGGCGAGGCAATGTATGCAAGTGATTTTTCAACTGTACGAATGCTTCCTCGGCCTCCTTTGTCCACTCGAACATGGCTTTCTTTTTAATGGTTTGAAAAAAGTAACGGCACTTATCCCCTGATCTTGACAAAAATCTTCCAAGGGCTGCTAAACAGCCGGTCAGTCTTTGCACTTCCTTGATTGTTCTTGGAGACTTCATGTTAAGGACGGCTTGAATTTTTTCAGGGTTGGCCTCGATTCCACGTTGATCAATCAAAAACCCGAGAAACTTGCCGGACTCAACACCAAATACACACTTCTTTGGATTTAACATCATCTTATGCCGCCTGAGTTCGGCGAACGTTTCTCGTAGATCCTTGAGATGGTCGGCCGGCTCTTTTGACTTGACAATCATGTCATCAATATATGCCTCCATGTTCCGGCCGAGCTGGTCTCTAAAGACTGTATTAACAAGCCTCTGAAATGTAGCAGGGGCATTCTTGAGGCCGAATGGCATAACCTTGTAACAGTACAACCCCTGCTCGGTCACAAATGCTGTTTTCTCTTGATCTTCTTCCCACAAAGGAATTTGATGGAATCCGGAGTATGCGTCCATGAAGCTCATAAGGGCGTGTCCGGCCGTAGAGTCAACCAAACGGTCAATCTTAGGCAAGGGGAAGCTATCCTTAGGACACGCCTTGTTCAAGTCCGTGTAATCCACGCACATCCTCCAAGTCCCATTCGGCTTTTTCACAAGAACTATATTGGCCACCCAATCTGGGTAAAAGCATTGCCGAATGAAACCGGCGTCCAGCAGCTTTTTTACCTCTGCTGCGGCCGCCTGATTCCTCTCTTCTCCGTGATTTCTCTTCTTCTGGCGGACAGGCTTTATCAAAGGATTCACGGCCAACTTGTGCACGGCCAGATCAGGACTTATTCCTGGCATTTCACCAACTTCAAATGCAAACACATCTTTTAATTCCCTTAACAGTTGAACCAACTCATCCCCAAGCAATTCCAAGGCTATAGTGCCGACACTAACTGTCCGTTCTGGGTGGTTGGAGTCAAGCACTATATCCTGGTGGTTGCCGGCCGGCTGGGGCCTCAACTCATCAGGCCGGCCGACAGTCATTAGTTGCTAGGCTTCCTCTGCCCTGGTCGCCTTACGCTTCTGGCCGACCTGGTATGCTGGGAGTGAGGTTCCTTCTTCCTTTATCTCGGACAACTTTGGGCCGCGTGCTGTTGGCTTCACGGCCAGCTGATTACATTCCTTGGCCATTTTCTGACTTCCTTGAATTGTTCCGATTTTTCCGTCTGACCTTTCAAACTTCAGCAACATCAAATGGGGCACTATGACCGCCTTGGCTGCATTGAGAGTAGGGCGGCCAAGGGATTACATTGTACCCAGTCAACTCTTTTACCACAAGGAAACGGACAACCATGTCTCTTCCTTCCCCCTTCTGCCCGAAACGGATGGGAAGGTCAATCCGTCCGACTGGATGAATGATATTCCCCCCAAATCCCACTAAGGGGTGAGTTATATCTTGGAGGGCATCTTCTGGGAAGCTTAAATTCCTCAAGGTAGAGAGACTTATGATATCGGCCGAACTGCCCGTATCAATCAATATCCGTCCCACCTTCAAATTGGCTATTTTCATTACAAAGACCATGGGATCATTGTGCAAAGCTCTGACCTCACCACGGTCTGCCTCACTTATGATCACTTCAGGAAATGGCTCGGCTTTAACAACGTCCGTTTGCATCACATTTGACAGGTTTCGGGCGTCCTGCTTGATTCCTTTCATGGTAGGGCCGCCTGAAGCAAAGCCTCCTGATATGACGGCCACAAAACCTGAATCAGTGCTATTCCCATCATCTTCCTTGTCATTCTTCTTTTCACTTTGTTGCTTTTTCTCGGACGTGTTGTATGTCCGCTTGAAGGTGAATTTGGACTTGGTCACATAGGGTTTCAGCAGACCCTTGTCGGCCAACTTATCCAACAGTCTCTTCAAGTTGATACACTCGTTCGTGTCATGACCCACATCCTTGTGGTAATGACAATACTTGTTTTTGTTTCTGTACTGGGCCGAGCCTCTCAAAGGCTGAGGCTTCTCAAACTCAAACTTGTCTTTTATCTCCATCAAAATAGAGTAACCATCCTTGTTGAACTCATACTGAGGCTCGTATGTCTTGCTTTTCTTTGACTTGGGTTGCTGGTCATCAGCTACCCAGATTTCTTTTCTTTTGTTCCCTTCTTTCTTTCGATCGGCCGAGTCTTGCCGAGAAGATTGTTTCTTCTCAGCCCCCTTGGCCGGCTGTTCTGATTTGGTGAGCGAACAAAAATCCGCGGCCTCAATATAGGTTTCGGCTTCCCGCAATACACCTGCGTATGACCGAATCTTTTTTCTTACCAAATCAAACTTAAAACCATTATGCCTTAATCCCCGGAGAAATTATGAGTAAGCCATTTCATCCGGAAGATTATGAATTTGGGCTTTTTCTTGGTTAAACCTTTGGACGTACGAGCGTAGTCCTTCATTCTTTCCTTGGACAATTGTAGCCAAGTTGAGACTTGTCTTTCTTGGTGGGATGTTGTATGAGAAGTTTCCCACAAACAACAAACTGAGGGTGGTAAAGCAATTGATGCATCCGGCTGGGAGGCTGTTAAACCAGTCCTGGGCCACCCCTTTGAGAGTGGCCGGGAAGCATCTACACCATGTAGCATCATCTACACTTTGCAAGTACATCAAGTTCATGTACGAGGTAACATGCTCTTCTGGGTTGCCCGTACCATCATAGGCACCCACTAGTACACTCTTCACTTTTGCTGGTTGAGGGGATGCTAGTATATCTTGCGAAAACGGAGGCGGCTTATCTCCCAAATTCAACAAACGCATTTGCCAATCAATAGGCTGAGGCTGAGCGGACGTTCCAGCCAGGTAGGGAGTCTGGCCGAACATCTGACCATACGGCCCATATTGCCCAAAAACTTGGGGAGTTGGTTGCATCAACCCATTGAGTACTTGAGGGGGTTGATATGGCAATGGCTGAATTGGACGGGGAGTAATGGTATGACTCTTGCTGGAAGCAGCCGTGTTGGTGTATTGGGAGAAAGATTGGTTGGAGACTCCCTCCGGCATGGTTGGGGTAGAGGCCGTGTCCGAGTATGCGGCCCTCTCCCTTTGCCTGTGCCGAATGTAATCCCTTGCGTCTTTGAAACGCTGTGACGGCTCAGTCTCAACTCTTTTTGGCTGTCTGCCCCTCCCCCCAGCCGACTGTGTTTTCGCCAGCAGGCTAGAGAAGTTGGTCCGTGGGACTCGGGGAGACCTTCCATGCGGACGGCGGAATGGGGTGTTACCAGCATCAGTTGCGTTGGTCTTGTTGTTGGCTTTCTTGGAAGTGCCTCCTCTCCCCTTTTGCTGGGTAGCCGCCAACTCCTTGCGGAGCTTAGTCAGCTCGGCCATTAGGGTAGCTGGGGTGACAGGAAGTTGTTCGGCCTCTTCAAATGAGGCAGTCAAAGGATTGCTTGAGTGTATGGTAGTACGTATGTCCTCTACATATCCATCCTCGCCTGGACGAGGTCCAGAATCAGGTGTCTGACCATCTATTGCCATAACGGACGAGTATCCCCACAGACGGCGCCAAATGTTTCGGGGTTTTTTGTGATTCCCTCGGATACTGGTCACGCTCTGCTGACAAAGACTCGGACACCTGCAAAATAACGAATATTTCGGTGTTCGGAATATTCGCCTCCGACGCTCAAGTTAGTGAACGGAAACGGAAAAGGCTAGAGAGAGAAAGTAGAGAGAAGTTGGAGCTCTTTAAGGCTCTATATTTATGTTATGTCACAATCCCCCCTCCCATCATAAATGATTGGGGTATTTATAGGGGTGGGAACATGTACCCCTCTAGGGTTTATGCCCTAGAATTCCGTGACATGATTGGCTGCGCAATCAGAGGTCGCCACGTGTCGTGGGGGGCGCCGTTTTACGGCTTTCAAGGTTTTCTCGGGATTTGGGCCTGAGGTCATCAGGGCCCTTTTCTCATTCTGATTGCAGCATTGGGGCATTTAGAGATGGCTGACAGATGTCACCATGACAAGTGGACACGTGTCCCAATCTCATAGGGCCACGTGTCGTCTGTTTATTGGGCCACGTGTCACCATGAGATTGGGCCACGTACCTGGGGTATTTTTACCCTAAACATTAAGGGTGTGTTTTATTCACCTGATTTTCACTAATCTGAACTTATCTTAATTTATCTGAACTTATTAGACTTTATCAAAACTTATATTAGTTGTAATTTTTACTTAGGTAACCCTTATTAGAACTTATTAAACCTGAATTGAAATTATCCGAACTTATAACACCTGAAATAAGTGAAAATAAGGTGAACAGAACATGCCCTAAATTAATAGGAAAAATTATTAAAAAAAAAAGTTATTTCAAAAATTACTAAATGGATTTTATTTTTAAAATTAGATTAATGATTTATAACTAATTTTTCCTCAAAAATTTATAACTAATTTTGACATTAATAAATAAATCAAAATTAGCCAATGAAAATTAAACAACACCAATAAATGATAGGTGTCATTTTTGGTGTTTGTTTTAATATTATCAAAAACGTAACACCAAAAGATAATCTAACATGACAGTTGTTATGTTCTGATTAAAAAATTTTCCACCACTTTTTTTTTTTTAACAAATATTCATGAATATTAACTTATATATCCTATAATATTTAACTTTTAATTTGGAAACTATATACAAAGTATATTCTAAATGCATTCAATAAATATATTTTAACATATCTTTTTTATATTTTATAATAGTATTTTTCTATAATAAACAAACATGTAGTACTCACGTACTTCGTATCATTCCAATCGTAAAATTTTCTTTGAAATTTTTTTTTTTTTTAATTAGGATTGATACTTTAGCTTTTCTAATATATTTCTTGATTTATTGATAATAATAACTAAAATTAAAATAAAAAAAAAACTGGATTATTAATTGTCACAAAAAAATAAGTCAATTAATTTTTTATAAAACATTGTGCCGATCAAAATATGCTATAAAATATTATGCCGGTCAAAATATGCTAGCAATATAGGGACATATGGGGTATATAAGTACATTGCACGGGTTATAAATTATAATTAACATATAGTTGCATTCTTATTTAAAACCCTATAATCATTAACTTGTTTTTTTTTTCATTAAAATGTTTACTAATCAATAACTTTTGATATCAATATAATATAAAATTCAATTTTTTTTTTTTGGAAAAGATATTCAAGTATTTATTTCAATTAAAAATAGGGATTTTTAAAAAATTATTGTTAAATTAATATTATAATTCATAATTAGGTTAAGTAACAACCGCGCATTGCACGAGACTTAAACTAAAATAAAAATCGGAATCCGAACATAAAAATTACAGAAGTTGATGATGATTAGATTGATTAGGCTAATAACGAATTGATGCAGAATGAAGTAGATATAGATTTGTGAATTGAAGACCGACTTGTATTTAGGATTGCTTTCCTAATGCTATGTAAATTGGTTAGCCAGAACTCCTTAAGGTTGTTAGGATTCTTGGATTGTTAATGTTAGAAATATGTCTTGAACCTTTTGGGTCTTGGAGTAGTGAGGGGTAACTCGCGAGGTAGCTCAGTAGTTCGTTGGCAAGGTTGAAGATTGTGATGAAAGTGGAGCTATAGCTCTTAGGCGAGCGGGCTATAGCTCGTAGAGGTATTCAGGTGCGGCTGGGTCGAGAGCGCTCGTTCGGCAGCGAGTAAGAGCTCGGGCGCGCGCAAGTCTAGAGGTTGCGCGCGGAAGGTCAGTGCAACTCTGAGTTGGGCGCAGCATTTAATGCTGATGCGGTTAGCGTTTTTCTACGCATCTGTCTATCTTATTCCGGAGTGCTATATATATACCCAAGGGTTATTTGTAGCCGTATAATTATTAGTTGAGTGGTTATTCAGAAATCTAGGAGTCTTTTGTGTATTTCTCATGTGAGTTCTGAGAGAGAGATAACATTAGAAATCTAAGAGACAATAAATCTGTTTTCTGTGATTGGTCACAAATCTGTTCTAAATCTGTATTATGTTTTTCCCCAAGATCAATAAAACTATTACTCTCGCCTACCCGTGGACGTAGCCAACACATCGTTGGTGAACCACGTAAATCTATGTGTGTTTTTTTCTTGTTAATTTTACATTCAATATTTGTTCTTTCTTGCATCTGTTATAACAGTTAATTAATCACAACTATCAAAAGTAGGCCTTTGCCCTAAGTCTCATTTATATAAACCCCAATAATTCTTTTAATTAACCAATTAGTTGTTACATTCAACTAAATGACCCTGGCAGGTTCAACAACAAAGACAAATAATTGGTTTGTTATAGAGGTGACTTTGAACTCGGCTGCCCTAGAACCCCCACGTTGGAGTAGGAGGTTGAGCCTTGGTCGTCGAATGCGTACCTATGCAGCCTTGTGGGTTAACAAGAAACAGGTAGTATATACAAGGATTGACAAGCATGATGGCTCGAACCCAAAGTGAGACACCTACCATGTTCAAAGTAAGGGTGGACAGTAAATTCCTATCAAAACCTGATTCTGAAATGAATATAGCAGTACATCTGTTGCGGTAGCCTGTAGGGTTAATGTTTAAAAATCGGCTCATCGGTTCGTGCACCTTGAAGGTTAAGGACATCCCTGCTGTTAATGCGCCTGCTTCTTTGCACAGACTAAAGGTTAAGCGTCAGGCCAAGGCCGAGAAGTCTCAGTAATTCTTGGTCTCAACCTACTAGAGACCAAGATTGTCTCTACCAATATTAAAAAAAAAAAAAATTAGGTGGAATTGGAAAAAGAGGAAAAAGCCAAAGTTGCTGAATGGAAGAAAAGAAAAGGACAGCTGCAGGTGGGGTTCCATTGCTTTTGTACTGTACTAAATCCAATTCACACAAATTTCACCCAAATTTCACCCCTGAAATTTTTTTCCCCCAAATTAATGGCGGGATCTATTTCCCCAAAATTGGCTGTTCAACAGTGTTCAACAACATATGATCAGTGTTTCCTCCTCTACTGTTCAACAGTGTTTGGTAGTCTTTCCTCATTGGCTGGTGAAAATATGCGTACGTAAAGTGGGGAAAATACGGAACACAAAATTGAGAGTACCCTCTCTCCACGATACCATCAAGGACTAATTTGGTGTTCATTAGAAAGAAAATGGTGTTATTGTGGATACATAATAATACCATCATAACGTTTAATGGTGCCAAGTGCAGAGTAAAGTTTGGTATTTGAAATTACCGTAACCCATCAATCAAGGCTTATGTGTTCCCCTAGTCTAGTTGTCTGTGAATTTGTCTGAATTTGTCAGCTATTAGTAGCCTTTTCAGAAAGGCCTTCCTGTTGTATCTTGTCAAATCTTTTAAAGGGTGTTTTTAGGGTGTTGACCAATATTTACTATTTTTTAAATAAAGAATACCAAAATCCACACTGGGATGGGATTAGAACTACAAAATTGGAGTGGCTGATTATACCAACTACTTCGTAGTTAGTATTTCGCAGTTCACATATCATGCACATTCCATGGTTCGAAATTTTTAGAGGGAATTTTCCCGCCCTTTGCTGCCGCTTCCCAATACACGTATAAAATTTATTATGCCATTTACAGTGGTGCTATGAACTTAGTATAATTGAGGTACAATGAAATTAATTTTAGTTCCCAGATTTTAGTTCCCAGATAAATCACCTATCACTAATCTTCTTCATTTTCCACAAATTCTTTCATTTTCCTTTTGATTTTCAAAATATAAACATCCATACCAGAACATGTCAAGGAATTCGTCCGCAAGTACTGGATTTAGGGCTCAAACTTGTCATCCTAATCAGAGACCCGTGTCGTGGGTGGAGATGATAACTTGTCCTAATTGCGAGGCCATTGTAGTTGAGATTCGTGTTTCAGACACCTCGACTAACCCTGGTCGTTTATACTACAAGTGCCATCACTGCTCTTTTTTCAAATGGGTTGAAGAGGAGGCCATGATTCGACCAGAGAACATGGTTCCGGGGAAGCTAGTATGGTTGGGCATGGAAAAGATGGCTGCTGCTGTGGCTGAAGTCAACGGGGGTGTCCGGGTCGTTAAAAAGATGATTGCATTTTGTCTCATTGTAATATTAGTTTACGTACTAGGTCGTGTATGATAATAACCTGTACTAATTTTAATTATGATATGTCAATCCCAGTTATGTTAAATTTCAATATCAAGAACATAAACACGAGCGTAAAATATAATTCACTAATATAAGTACCATAATGCATCAGATGGTTCCATAATGGTACCATACTCATGTTTACAATAATATATATTCAAAATAAAGCACCACCACAAATCATATTGGTACCAAGTACTTTCTAATTGGTATTAGCAAACATGGCAATGAGGTACCATCTAAAATAAGATCAGATTTATTTGGAACTGTTATTCTCATTGACTGACTGTCCGAATAGTTGTTTCAGTGACCTCCCGCTAGTGGGTGATGCACCACGAGCTCCCTGCAAAAGTTGATAAAATTCGTAGTGAGACAACTACTAACCACAAATTGGATGGTATGAAGAATGCACCAATATAAATAATTTTTAATCTTACGTGGAACGAAAGGTTAACAACTTGCTGAACTATCTGTGGTACATCCGGGTGTTTGAGTGGATGGGCCATAGGTTGAACTTCACCTTTGCACCAAAGCACAACTACACCACCCGGTGAAGCTATAGGACCATACAAGTCCAACTCATAAGTCAAAGGGAGTGCTAGTTTAATAAGTACCAGATCTTCATACCTGTTACGGTTTTCTGTCACTACCATTATGGTTGGTTGGTGACGTTGATAAAGTTCATAGAAATGACGTACAAAACATGGACGGTTCATTCCTCTAGCATTCCAGCAAACAATTTTTTTCCCTTTTGGAATGATCGGTGTTGAGCTGGAGTACGGTGAAGTTGGAGCAGCCATAATTTTGTGGACATGGAAACGCAATTGTCGCTTTTTGGAATATGAAAAATACACTTGGACATGCAACACCACCTCAACAGTAGACAATTCCATGACATGGATAGAATCAGTGAAAGAACCAACAAAGATCGGAGATGTCTTCGTTGGTACAGCATACATAGCCAAATTATCAAATTGGTATTGGGGTTTTGGATCAAATATTGGTAGTAAATTTTGAGGAATCAAGCCTTGTCCCAAGTTTTGTAATTCCCATTGAAGATAATCCCACCAACCCCTATGCATGCCATACGAATCACACAACAAAGGTAAGTGACTAGGGAAGATTTTCTCACCTGATGGTATGAGCATGAACCGTCCTATGAAAGGCTCCCAATAAACCGCAGAAGACAACAAAGAAACCCTTAACTCGACTAGTTCTATTGGATCCACGCGATCAATATCATCGTACTTCTTGTAATACACCGTGTTGTTGATATCAAAGTCTACCTCACATGTCTCTAGAGGCTTAAGATACATAACATAAGGTGGATGATACGGAATTCGTGTACTAGGGGATAATTGGGTGGATTTTAACTTACTGCAAATATTTGGAGAAGTTGTCATTTTAAAAGAAATGATATATCCTGAACATATACATTTACAAGATCTACCCCATATTTATAGTCCAACATTAAATTCACAATAAATGCAACTACAACACCATTTACTCCTATCAATTATGACCCCTGCACGTAAAACAGGAGAAACACCATCACAGACCTATTACAACCATTTTAGTTCAAACAAAACACCAACAGAACTATGAAGGTGTTTTCTATGTTGTACGATGGTATCAATACAAAACCACCCTCAATAAAAATGGAACTATAAAGGTGTTTTCTATGTTATACGGTAATTCATCACAGCCCATTAATAATAATATTGTTAGTGTTTATTAAGTCGTTTATTAACTAACCCTTTTTCTCCATGTAAACCATGTAATTCAACATAGCCCATAAGAATAAGGTCGCTGTATTAGTTTTGACCTGAAGTACTTTCTATCTTTGATGGAGATGTAAAGTGAGTTGGTGATTTAGATGTTCTGATTATTCCACTAATCTAGGTATAACAGGATGGTATATCGAATAAAAAAGGGAACTATCCATGGTCCAATATATTATGTATGAGAATTTGGTAGCAACTATTGCTTGGATGGTATATAATTACCTGGATGGTACCTCCATATGATACCATCCTAATTGTAAAATGTACCATCTATAGTCAGGATGGTATATGATTATCCAAAATATATATCAAAGTACCATTGACATCCTCACCAAAATATGGTACCATTCCTAAGTGGGTAAGGTACTATCTATGGTCAGGATGGTGTAATAAGAGGTACGATCTTTGTATTAGATGGTACCAAATACATGATTCAAGTGCAGATTCAACACAACTGATCAACATACTTTACCCCCAAAAACTAAAGTATTGGACCCCCCATTTACCAACATATATTTTACAACTGCATCCAAAATACTTAAAAAAATGTTCTTTGACCCACTTCTCCTAAACCGAATCCAACTAACAAGTCAAACTACCTAACCCTCTTGTGCTTCTGTGATGAGGCCATCAAGGTCCTGTCGTCGTTCATTGCAGGCTGATCTGAGGTCTTCAATTAGCAACTTCACCCATCCAGCTTTTACATCACCCCCATCCTGCATAATTCACCAATGATACCAATAATTAATATCAACACGTATATCCATCAGAGCAAAACAAGCTAAGGTTATTGAGGAGTCACCAGATTTCTCCAACACCATGACTAAAACAAAGCAAAAATATACAATCCATTAAACACAAGAATTCAAATCACATTACAACAAAAGACACACATGGAACACACAAACACCACAATATAATAGCATGCATTTATATTGTGCCATTGCCTAGGGTTTGATTAATGTGCTCACTACAATTTACTCAATTTATATCAACTTTTAAGGGGAAGTGATTAGCTGTTTTATAAATTTATAAATAAAATATATGCTTATCTTTTTCATCGACACCTAACAAGATGTGCTCTGATGGTATTAATACAATACCAAACACACAATGAACACACAATGGTATTAATACAATACCAACACACAATGGTATTAATACAATACCAAACAGACACATAATGGTATTAATACAATACCAACGCTGCATATACAGGCACCATTATACCCTTCTGTTCACAAAATTCGCATTTTCCCACATTATCAGTGATATCACTATAATTAATCCATTTTCCCACATTATCAGTGATATCACTCTAAAACTTCATAACATAACAACATGAACACACAAACACGACAAACAAATCCATTTTCCAACAACACCCCAAAATTCAACAATTATAATAACAAAAAATCATCCATTTTATAAAATTCATCAATCATCCATCACACAAATTTCAAACATGAGCCCAAAAATGACAACTTCACATAATCAAATTTCACCACAAAAAAATGCAGCACAGATAACAAAAAACCCAAAATCAAAATCTATAAGAACCGTAAATTTGCACATATAACAAAAAATCCAAAATTAAAATCTATAAAAATACAGAAATTAAAATCTATAAAAATACAGTGCAAATATATAATAAAACCCTAATACTTCAACAAATGCTAAAATCCTAAATTTTTTGACAAAATTACCAACAAACTAACCGCAAGATGGATGTTCAGTGTCTTCAAACCGAGCGCTAGAATTTCTACGCCTTCAATTCCCTTGAAATGTTGCAGTTTCTTCGTCTCCTTGAGCGCAAACCTTTCACTTTCCCTCTTTCACTTTTTTAAGATTATGAAATCTAATGCTTTCTCTCTCCACTTTTCAGAGTTTTACAACTTCTCACAAGAAACCAAGTGGGGGGCCCATCACTGACGGTTTTTTTTTTTTTATATTTTATATAAAGACACCTTTTAAGGGAAAATGACCAATGTAGTAGGTAGAGACTTAAAAAACCTCGAGAAGTCTAGAACCCTATTGAACATGTAGCCGGGTGGATCAATTTAAGGACCAAAGTGACTCCTTACATAAAAGCCAACCGGTAAAGAAAACTAAAAAAAGGGTGAAGAGTAGTAATGGCTTTGATCCGCTTATGGCATTATTGATGGTTGAAGCTACTATGGTGGCTTGGTGATCTCAGATTTTATTGTGTACAAAAAATAATAGTTTTGTCTTTTTTATTTTCAGCTTGCTTAATAGAGTTTGTAAAGATTCATCTATTACGAAGTATTGTTTTTTCTTTTGTTGGAAGTAAATGCTGAGACTAGAAAGGTTTTTACCCTTTGAAAGTTTGATTATTTTTAGGGTCTGTTCACATTTACTGAAGTGAGCTTAATTGAATTGAATCGAGCCAAACTGAACTGAATAGAGCTGAAATGAATATTTTATGAGAGAAAGAAATTAGGAGCTGAACTGAACTGATTGGAGTTGAACTGAACTGAAATTAAGCTGAAGTGAACAGGCCCTTAGACCATGGAACATAAATAATACCATGCTTTGAACTGAAATTGAGATAATGATGTTAATTCTTACTCTATGAATGTATAACTCAATCAAACAAAATTGATCCGCAAACAATTTGATCTATGGATGGCGTTGTGATAGCAAAGCAAGGTCGTAATGCCAAAGAATCCATACTGTAAGCCCCTAAGGCATAGATTGTTGACACCAACAATAATATGCAATGTTCTTGTAAGGCAAAACTTACCATAATACGGAGTACTGAATACTGATACATGAATATCCGCCCTTGTGACCAAAGAAGACAAAAGGGATGAAGAATTACCATGTATTAATTACGTTGGTAGAGAGCTGTACATCTCTTTCTATGGAAAACCTCAAAAATGGGAGCTGCCGATGAAAATAAGAGATACAATTACTTAAAAGATTGGAAGACAGTGATCAAAGCAAACTAGATGGCCTTTACTTGGCGAATTTACGTAGTCCCATTCTTGATTTAATACAATTAACAATTCACAAATATTCCAACGAAAATCACCACTGATTCCAAAGAAACATCTAAGGTTTCTCCCCAAACATGAGCTCTCCATAATCAACTGTCAATAACAAGAAATTACTACTCTGTATAAATCTCAAAATGATACAATTACATGGTTAATGGTGAAGAGGAGAATTCAACAAATCAGCAAAAACACGGCCTATAACACAGCTACTATTAATTTCACCAAGTAAATGACTAATATCTGTGGCAATAAAGAATTATAGATAGCTCTTATCCTAAAGCTACTTCTTCACTTTACGAGAAAGGAAACGCTCTCGAGCTGCTTGGATTTTACTATCCCGATCAGCAGGAGACTCAACTTCCTTCACTTCCTTCTTTGACACACCTTGATCTTTCTCTTTAATGCCATCCTCAGGATCAGTGAAGCCCCCACTGAGTTTGTTGATATCAAGAGTCTCAAGCTTCTTTAAGATGGGGGAGATCCATTGCATTTCTACAGTACACACATTCCGCATAAATGGACTAGATGTTGTAATCAACTCCTGGTACACAACATAATTCGGAAGCATTCCATCCTCATCGGGTTGCAACACAGATGATGGATGCACTTGAACAAGCTGAGACTTCAACCCAAGTGTTCGATACCCATTATGGCGAATCATTCGTTCAGCAAGCTGATTAGCATAACCAACACATAATGCCCTCCTCAAGTTTCTGTAATTCATTTTTCTCTCTCTGGACTGGTGTTTCCCTTGAACTTCTGTAGCACATTTGGCCATCTTCTGCATTAACTGACACAGCTGCCCACGAACATCTTTGACAAATGACATCCCTCGTATCTGCAATCCATACTCTTTACACCATTCAATATCATAGCCTGTTTCATTCCACAACTCAAAAATCTGCAGCAGTTGTATATGATCACCCAAACCTCCTCCATCAGGAAGCTTCAAGGGAGTGTGCTTCCGTTTCTTTTCAGACCCTTTAGCAAAACTAGGAAGCAAAGAAGTTTCAGCCGATAACATGGCAGCAATTGTCAAAGCCTGTGACAGACTTCCATTCTCATTGGCTGCTATTAGAGTCCTAGACAAAGAAGGCTCCAACGGAAGCTCAGCCATGGTTCTTCCAACACTAGTTATCGCTCCATTCTCATCTATTGCATCAATGAGATACAACTGCCTAAGTGCATCACCTAAAGAAGCATAAGAAGGCGGGTCCAAAAAATCAAACTTAAGAATATCAATGCCAGGGAGGTCCAAGGACTTCAAATACAGGACACTCCCTGCAAGTGAGGTTCTCTGTATCTCAGGCACCGCGGCCTCCATAAAATCATCTTTATACACAATAGATGAATATAACCTATAACATTTCCCGGGGCATGTCCTCCCAGCACGCCCCGCTCGTTGATTAGCCTGCACTCTACTAATCTGTACAATATCTAATGAATACATCCCAGTTTGAGGATTATACTGTCTTTGCTTAACATAACCAGAATCAATAACATACACAACACCATCAACAGTCAAAGAAGTTTCAGCAATATTAGTTGCAACAATAAATCTCCTACAATTACTCGGCGGAGGGTTAAAAACTCGAACCTGTAACTCGGGTGGCAATGACCCATGAAGTGGATAAATCACAGCATCCATTACAGAACCTTCCTCTAAGCTCCTAACTCGATCCTCCAGCTTCTGCACCAACTTCTCTATATCCTCCTGACCTGTCATAAAGATCAATATATCCCCTTCAGGCTCCCGAACGTGTATATCGATCGCCTTCTTTAACGCCGCCTCGACAAAACTCTTAGTCACTTCATCCGTGTATATCACCTCCACCGGAAACAGCTTCCCAGGCACATTTAGCACAGGACACCCATTAAAAAATTCAGAAACTTTCTCCCCTTCAAGAGTTGCCGAAGTAATCAAAACCCTAAAATTCGCCGAATCACGAATACCCACCAATCTTTTCACAAGACCCATCAAAATATCCATATTCAAACTCCTTTCATGAGCTTCATCTAAGATTATCACGGAATATGATCGAAGTTCTGAATCAGATAAGCTCTCTCTAAGAAGAACACCATCAGTTAGGTATTTGATTCGGGTTTTTGTTGAAGTTCGATCTTCGAATCGAATTGCGTAGCCAACTTCTTCCCCAAGTCGGACCCCCATTTCTTGGGCGACACGGCGTGCGACGGAGACGGCGGCGACACGGCGAGGTTGTGTGACGCAAATGGTGCCGGAATCGGCGAAACCATGTCGGAAGAGGATTTGGGAAAGTTGGGTACTTTTGCCGGAACCAGTTTCTCCGATTAAGACAGTGACGAGGTTGTTCTTGACTGTTTCAACGATTTTGTCTTCGAATTGAAGAATCGGGAGCTTATCCATTGAAATGGAGTTGCAATGATGGCGGAAATGGTGATTGCGCCGCCGTTTAGCTCGAGGTTTACACGGGTTGTGTGCAACTAGATTCTAAAGAACAGAAATACTACGTATATAAACATCAAGACATACCTTTTAAAATGAAATTAAGTTGAAAATTTATGATAAAATTATACGTAAATTAGTGTAATCTATACTTAGTATTTAAAAACACAAACCATAATTTTTCATATGACACATGTCATCACAAGTCACTCAATACCACATATGACACATGTCACCCCTTTTAATCTTTTTGTTTAAGTCTTAATGTATTCCATAACTTGCAAATTCAATTAAGAAAATGAAGTGTTTCATTTCCATCATAATAATATAAAGTTGAACCAATTAATATCCTTCACATAAACAAATGAATTGAATTATATAAAAATTGTCTTTTTAATTCCTAGACTTAAAACATAACTTAAACTAATATGTCATTTCATATCCTACAAGCTTCATGTATATATACGTAACTAAATTTCATTATCTTTTTCCATTGTTCTACCCTCATTCTTTTTTTCCCTTTAAGTTTTAGCAATGAAACAATTACTTCGTATTTCATATCAAAAGTTTCAACTATTGAAAAACATACTAACATATGAAATAACTTAGGTAAGAACCCGTGCATCGAACGGGCCAAAAGGCTAGTTAATATTAATGTATCTTCAATATTCCTTTTAATAGATTCTTATACATGGTCTTTAAAGCCCTTAGGGCTATTGTTATTATTTTTCATAAATTATAAATCCGATTAAAAACTCATTTGTTACTCCTTCATTTAGGAACAAGTGAATAAGCTAAATGAGCCTAACTCAAACCATTTTGGCTCGCGGATAACTCGTTTATTTTGTTTGCTAGGTTCGTCTTGTGCCACAAACGGTAATTTTAAATTTTGTTATCCATTCTATACTATGTTTAGTGTGTTCATTTAAAAGTCTATTTAAAATTTGTTTAAACCAAATTAAAAAAAATAAAAAGCACAAAGTAATGATTATTATTTTTAAGCAAAATTGGTCTTAACATCATAAAATATTAGTTGGTTGCTCATATGTACTAGCATGACCTTTGACTAGTAGCCAGTGCAGCATATCTTTAGTGCCAGGTTTCAATTATGATATTTCACGCATTTGATGAAGGTCAATTTTTCCTTATTCTTCTTCGAGTATTAGGATATAAATATAAACTAGTTTTTAGCCCGGACAATGCCCCGAATAATTGTATGTATATTAAAACTAAATTTTAATATGATAAATTAAGTGAAATATAATTATTGATTAGTTAATCTTTTTAAATGATTATTGTTTTATTTATTTATTTGTTTTATTTTATTTTAATAAAAGTACTTGTACTTGTTTTTCAAAAAATATTGAACACCAAAATTCATTATCTAATAGTGAGTATTCAAAGTTCTTCGACTGTTATAATAATTCTCCTAAAATGGAAATATTTATTTTTTAAAAAGAAAAAACATTATTAGCATGAAAAGTACTACATGTTTGTTAGTTATATATTCTAAATAGTTGTAGAGTTGTATGTTTGAGCAAATGTAAGAGATGAGATTAATTTTGTTATTATATTAAACCCCATACACTGTTGTTAAATAAATTTGAATAAAAATTGTACATATATTACTAAAGTTTGGAATTTACAAACGTAATTCACTATTTAAGTGGTGGTAAAAATTAAATCATAGTGATGTAATGAATATGGAAATAATGGTGATAATTAATGGTACTACATGGCGCCACATCATATGCCAAGTAATGGCGTCACATGGCGCAATTACATGCCTTTGTTGATACATGGCAGAATTGCATGTATTGTCATTGAGTTTTAATAATATAAGAGGCTCCTTTTATATTTTTCAAAAATGATTACTTTTTGCTCCTTTTCCGAAATTACCTAATTGCCGGTAGAATAATAGAAAAAGATTTCTATTAATTACGATGTACGTCTTACAAAAATTTATCTATATAAACCCTAACCCAATTGAACTCAATTACGAAGTATTTAGTAGTACGTATTATAAGTTTATAACTAAGTATCCTTAAGTCCTTAACCGGTAATTTTGTGTGAGTTTGAGTCGAATTGACGAGTTTCACCTTTAGCGATTTTGCCACAATTGACTTGATGACTTCATTAAAATTTATTACAACCAGTCAACCATTGATTAATTAAGTCCATTTATTGAAATAAAACATGAAATTAAACTTCAATTCAATAAGACAAATTTTCTGAAGTCAAAGTGAGTAAGAGAAGCAATATTGAACTAGTTTGCTGCTCACTGATGCTCTCAAAACTCCCAATCGTCCTATTCTATTGAATTAATTCAACGTTTGAAGCTTCAATTCCCAATTTAATTCCAAGGTTCAACTGTCTTTCTTTCCCCCATTGTTCTTGATTTAGTCAAATGCAGCATTTTAATTATTTTGATTTTGTAATTTAGATTTTGTAATGGGTATGAATGTTTTGATAATTTTTTTTCCCCAAAGTTTCATTTTTTAATCAAATGTCTGGAATTTGTAGTTGCTTACTTTCTTTAATTTGACATGCATGAATTTCCTTCGATTTTTACTAGTTTCATACTTGTATTTTCTTATGATTTTTCTGGGACTAACTAAATTAATACATATCAATTTTTGTTCTATTTAATGGCTGTTTATGTTGGGCATAATTTGGTGTTTGAATAGTGGTTCAAGTGTTCAACTGCTGGGTAGAATACTCAAATTGGACAAAATCCCCCCAAAAATGGAGGGGAAAAGAAGGATGGAAATGGTAAAATATTTAAAATAATGGAAATGGGAAGCGAGAGAAAATTATTTTGTGTAAATTCAAGAATATACTTAGTAGATCATTGTTGAGGGAGGGTGGCTACAATCAATTTTCCTTGATCTAAAATCGTCGAGTTTCGAAGTTTCATAATCTGTTCTAAGGTGGTGGAAAGTCTTTTCTGCTTGATAAAAAATGGCCTCAGGGTTGGCAAGTAGGTTAATCAGATTCCCTAATGTTTTGATATTTGGGGTGTGGGGAAAGCATCGTAAAGGCATTGCTTTCTATTGACCGAAATCACATCCATTCAATCATGTTTCCTCTTCCTCCTTGAATTAAGGTATATGTAGTGTTAATTGATTCCAGAAAAATGCAAGGTTTTCTTTTATGTACTTCGTTCTAGTTCTTGGCCTTTTGATTCTGTTTTCATTTGTTGACATGTTTCTACTTGGTTAAAGCCTTTGTTCTATATACCCGGTAAAACATGTATAGGAAGAAATTGAAGGATAGAAGCAATGTGTGACTTAGAGGAATGCATGAGAATTGTTTTCATTAATGTCCGTGTTTCTTGTTTTTATTATAATTATATGTATGGGATCTTCTTACTCACTTCTATCATTGTAAATGATTGCAGTTGATAGTGGTGCAAATTTCTGAAGGAAAGTTACAAATGAAATTGTGTCCTAGAGAGGTCGAGAAACTAGCTCTTCATAATGCTGGTTTCCTTGCGCAAAAGCGTCTTGCTAGTGGTCTTAGGCTCAATTATACCGAAGCTGTGGCTGTCATAGCAACTCAGGTGGCTACCACTTACTGCCGCTTTATAAACCCATGCCATTCATATTTTTATTTCTAAATTGTTTAAGCATCTCTTAACGATTTTTTTTAATGTAGACTTTCTAATGTTAACAAATTTGTGGAAGCATGGTTGAGTATTAGTTCTTGTATACACGGATATTTGTAAAATTCTTTGCACCCCATATAACCCCTTGATATTGATGGGATTTGGGGCTATCAGCTAATACCTCATACCCAATCCTTTACCTAAGTCAAGGAGCTAGGATCTGACTTCCACCTTATTAGTTCCCTGCCACCTGTTGAAAATAATTTCTCAAGCAATCACCTTCTAATTGAAGGGTCAATTCGTCACTATTAAGTATCGAAGATTTATCATCTGGTTGAATGTGTTTGGTATGTGGTTTAAAGCCTCAAAGCAAAAAGGTTGATATACTGTAATTGTTTTATTCTATAGATTTTAAGTTTTGTTCGTGTTGGAAACAAGAGTGTGGCAGAACTTATGGACATTGGGAAGCAGCTTCTTGGAAGGTAACTTATACGAAGTAGTTTTTATTTTTATGTTTTGGTCATATCTAGGAAAATGCTCTTCCGGAAAAGAAGTTACTTTTCCAGTTTTCCTCATGTCTGTGTCTCCTACTCTCCGGGATCAACCTTCTGATTGTAAACAATTGTATTATCATGCCGAAAACTGATACAAGTCACTTGTTTTGTTTCCTTTTGTTTTTATATTCAGACCTCCATGTGTTGTTTCACAACTATATTGTTATGTGAATGTTTGCACCAAAAAAAAATTATGTAAATGTGTTGCTTGAAATAGATTTTGATCTGTTGAGGAAAACTCACAAACTCATTGTCATTATATCTACTGTGGAAGGAAAATATTTCTCTTTATGATGAGCACTGTCATAAAGAGTGATCTTCCATCCTGTAGTGGTAGTTGGTGATCTGGGAAAGACTGTTTTGTGGAGGAAGTTTGGGATGCTGTTAAGAATTTGGGTGAAGAAATTTTTTCGGATTAGGTCCATTTTAAAAGTACGTTCTTAAAGTTACCAGATTGTATGAATGACTGTTGGTTTCTTTACTACCTTTGTTAAAAATATTGTATGGAGTATCTTAAAATCTTTTATGCCACTTTTATGATGTGGCTTTTACATGCGTAGTTGAGATTAGAACCCAATACTGTAACTAATTGTATGGATGGTTGTAGCTTTCTTTACTACCTTTAGAAAAGTATGCTCAAACAATCAAACCTATTGATAGATCTTTTAATTTGAGATGAGGAAGTAGTAAATTAGAAGGCTTTACTTTGGGAAGCACCTTGATGCCTAACCTTGTCGAGTCCAAAAATGTTCTCCAGAGTCTAAGTTTGAAGACAATAATTCACGAAATTGGACCATTTATGGAGATTTTGAGACTCGATGACAAAAACTCAAGTGATGGCAGGGGGGCATCCCTAGGTCAAATAATGTTGTTTGGATCCATATACGACCACTGATTGGTCGCATAAAGGCCCGTGGTAGCATTGAGTTAATAAAAAGAGACTTGCACGTAACCTACTACATTGACAACTTAAAGGCAATGTTGATGGTTCCAACCACCCAAATGGCCTCTCGGGGTCTTGTGGAGTCCATGGGAAGCACCTTGATTTTTTTTTTTTTCGGGCCCAAATAACTCGAAATCGAAAACTATAATAAGTGCTTAGAGGCCATTTTTGAGAAAATTTTCCAAAAACGAACTGAATGTGTATGGTGTTCCCCAAAATAAAAAATGTTTGTTTTGAACCATAATAGGCATTCCGTTAGGTCTATAAAGTTTCGAAAATGAGTTAAGTCTAATATGTGGTTGTTTCGGAATTTTAATGCATCGGTTGTTAAGAGTTACAATAGAGCATCCCAGGTGGGAAGCACCTCAATGCCTAATCTTGTCCGATCCAAAAATGTTCTTCTGAGTTTAAAAAATTTGAAGTCTATAATTCACGAAATCGGATCATTTTGAAGATTTTGGACCTAGAGTCGAAAAATCAAGTGATGGCAAGGGAGGCATCCCTAGATGTGTTGAGGAGTATCTCGATGCCTAATTTTGCCGAATCTGAATTTGTTCTCTGGAGTCTAATTTAAAGACTATAATTCGCGAAATCGGGCCATTTTTGGAGATTTTAGAACAGGTATTAAAAACTCAAGTGATGGTAGAGGAAGCATCCCTAGCCAAATAACGCTGTTTGGAACCATATACGACCACTAACCAGTTGCATAAAGAGTTATAACCAGCTATAGACTTATAGTACATCACTTTTCAACATTTGATAATGTCTTCTCACTTGTAATGAGAAGCTAACCTAAAATTTTGGTTATGGCAGGCGACAGGTCCTTCCAGCTGTTGTTCACATTTTACATACTGTCCAGGTACATGGCTTCAATTCTTAATAAACTTTGTGTATTTTGACCGTAAAATGGTCCAGAGTCATGTTGCTGATTAATCGAAGATAAAGTTTCCTGGTTTCAGATTTGTTATTCTGATCTCTCAGGGTGTTCCTTTCATGGATTCTGACAGGCGTGACAGCTTGTCTTCTTTCATGATAATTTGGGAATCACTTTTGTTTAGTAGTTTCTGGACTTTAGAACACAGTGAATCAGTCAAACGAGATTCATTATTTAGGACTCAGAGTTTGTAACTGCTTTTTTTTTTCTTTCTTTTTTTCAGAACATTACTACATAAATGTATTGCTTTCATGTTTAGGTTGAAGGGACCTTCACAGATGGGACTAAGTTGATCACCGTCCATGATCCTATTGCTAGTGAAAACGGAAACTTAGAGTTAGCTCTTGATGGTTCCTTTCTTCCAGGTTACAATCTGCACTTCTTTTTGTTTACGTCACTTTATCTACTGGTTTTCAGCAGCATATTCAGTAGCACCATGATGAACATTCATTTACTAGGCATTGATTAAAACTTTAGCTTTGCAGTTCCATCATTGGACACATTCCCGGAGTTGGAAGACGATATTGTACCCGGTGAGCTAAGGCCTGGGGTTGGAGACATCTCCCTGAACAATGGCAGGAGAGCAGTAATCCTCAAAGTTGTTAACAACGGAGATAGACCGGTTCAGGTGCACTCCTTAACTAGATTTACGTGAATAGATTGATTTAAGAGATTAATTTGGTGGCAAGGTGAAGGATATCTTCAATATGCGACAACTGAGTTTGATTTTAATGGCAACGACACTAGACCTTTGTTTGAATTTTTATAAAGAATTCTCTCTCTCAATGGTTCAAGCACAACAGCTCAAGATAGACATATTAATTCATATGCATCCAACTATATTTGCGGGCATGTGACTTGAATTTATGGCAAAAATAATTTAACTTTCCTTGTATCTTCTACACAGTTCAGGAGAAAACAACTAACTTATTTTGCTGCCCTGCAAGGAAACTAAATGAACGCTTACTAACACTAACCCCGGCCAATTAAAGAACCAGTGCTGCCCACTAATTATCTGATATGAAGTATAACTTTTGAAACCTAAGACTCCATAAATATAGGAATTACATACATAAAACAAATCCCAACACATTAAACCCTCACTATAAGAACCATTATAAAGTGCTTCCTAGGAAAGCAATTAAACACAAGTAACTCCTATAACAAGACTAAATCAGCTGTTAGGAGTCTTAGGACCCAAGGACACTGTCTCAGCCAGTGTAACGAAGGGAAAGCTTTGGAATCCTAATTCTTTCTTGGCCTATTTTTGGGTACCTGAGCCGTAGTTTTAAAGTGTTTTTAAGGACCTTTTTCTTTAAAGTTTATACCACAGTATCAGTTGACCGCGTATAGCATTCTTATATTCCTAATCAGTCTTGTACTTGTGTTCAGGTTGGCAGTCACTATCATTTCATTGAGGTGAATCCTTCCTTAATATTTGATCGAAGAAAAGCTTATGGCATGCGATTGAATATACCTGCCGGAACAGCAATACGATTTGAGGTTTGACTCTGCATTTTAAGCGTTTGACTGTTACACTATCAACTTCCTTTGCTGAAATAATTTTAGTCCTTTATCTGCAAAAATTATCTGTCCAGTGAAGTGTTGAGACTGCCTATTGTTCAGCTACAAACTTTCCGCTCCAGAGGTTGTGTTAATGTGTTATCATTCCATTATAGTAATACTATGCCTTCCTATAGTTCCATTGTTAACGATTTGAACTTAGCCAGTCCTCTACAACAACAAAGCCTTAGTCCCAAAATAATTTGGGGTTGGCTAACATGTATCGTCACAAGGAACCGTCCGACAAAGAAAAAGGGAATATAACAAGATAACGAATTGAAAAAGTCCTCTATAACTTTTTGTTTTCTTTGGTGAAGAGATGAGTCCTCTATTGCTACTCACCCATCTATAGATTTAGGATTATTGTATAACTCCTAGATGATATGGAATTGGAATGATCATGCATTTCCTTCAATTTTTCAACCAAACCCAAAATTGACTTTGTTTTAAGAGGTTGCTTTATTGATATTTCTAATTTCTGTTATTGTAGAACCTTAAATTTACTTGATTTTCTTCTGTTTGTTTGTTCCTTTTATTTTGCTAGCCAGGGGATCCAAAAAGTGTCACTCTTGTAAGTATTGGAGGCAAAAGATGCATTAGAGGGGGGAACAACATTGCTTACGGTCCAGTTGATGATGCCAAAATCAAAACTATAATGGACACTATACATTCTAGAGGATTTGGACATTCAGATGAAGATAATGCCAGGTCAATAATTACTGCATACTGTATTTATGTCTAGACACGTGAATGTCATAGCTTGAATTCTTTATAGACTCCCCTCCTAATTGGTTTGCAGTGGAGGAGTCACCGGAGAAGATTCGAATTTCACTAAAATCATGTCTCGTGAGGCTTATGCAAACATGTATGGTCCTACAACTGGTGATAAAATCCGGCTTGGTGACACTGATTTGTTTGCAGAAATAGAAAGGGATTTTGCAGTTTATGGTGATGAATGTGTTTTTGGAGGCGGGAAAGTTCTAAGGGATGGAATGGGTCAGGCTTCTGGGTACCCATCAGCTGTCTGTCTGGACACTGTTATCACTAATGCCACGATCATTGATTATACCGGAATATTTAAGGCAGATATTGGTATTAAGGGTGGTAACATTATTGCCCTCGGAAAAGCGGGTAATCCAGATACAATGGATGGTGTATCAGCCAACATGATCATTGGGGTAACAATAATCACTATTTGTGTGCTACTTGTACTAGTTAGATTTCTATTTTGTTTCAAGTACATAATGCATTTGAATGTTTTTTATTATCAAATGTATCAGGTCAATACAGAGGTGATTGCTGGAGAAGGAATGATTGTTACAGCAGGGGCTATAGACTGCCATGTGCACTTCATATGTCCTCAATTGGCTTCTGAAGCAATATCCAGTGGTGAGGATCTAATTGATTTGAATTCTGTGTGAGCTGCTGCAAAAAAAAAAAAAAAAAAAAAAAAAAAAAAAAAAAAATATATATATATATATATATATATTGGCTGTAGTTGTTCCATGGTTTTAAATAAAAAATTGCTGATATATGATGTATTGCTCATGAATACACTGAAGTCGAAATTATTTTTTAGGATTCTGGACCATCTTCTACTTGTTTGTCAAACATATCTTGTCGTTTTTTTCCTGTTAAACTTGTATTGCTTTTGTAGGAATTACTACTTTGGTAGGAGGTGGAACTGGACCTTCTTTTGGGACACGTGCAACTACCTGCACACCTGCACCTTCACACATGAAATTTATGTTGAAATCCACTGATGATATTCCATTAAACTTTGGTTTCACTGGTAAGGTAGGCTTACGTCATTGTTTTGTAAGAATTTTAAGCTTGTTCTCTTGGGTGCTGGGAAGTGGCATGAATACGCATAATTTTATCCTTTGTACTCCCTATGTCCCTATAAGATTGCCCCAAACCTTTAACTTCACTTTTTTAAGAAGCAAAGCCAGATTTGTGCACATGGGGGACACAATTATTGATGATGAAAGATAGATAGAGAGAGCTAGTTGGATTGTAAGTGGGAAAATTTACCAAATAGGTTTTGGGGTGATCTTTTAGGGGCAGAGGGTGTATTTCCCATTTTGTTCGCTGTAACAATTCTTAGGTATTGAGTCTCTGATTGAAACATTAACTCTTATAACTACTTTGTTGAATGTCACTAGGGTAATAGTTCTAGGCCAGAAGGACTTCCTGAAATAATAGTTGCTGGAGCAATGGGACTGAAGCTTCATGAGGATTGGGGAACGACTCCTGCTGCAATAGATAGTTGTCTTAATGTTGCAGAAGAATATGATATTCAGGTATTAGTCCGTAGTATTTATGTGAAGAATATGGTATATGGATTAATATCCAAATGGTTATTGTCCCAGATATCATTAATGATTTTTTTTGTAGACCTGGCATATTTCTTTTGTGCGACTTGTTCTTATCTAATAATTTCTTAAGATCCATGTTTTGCTATATAAGTCCTGTGTACAGGTTCATTCAATAATGGGAGATTATATAAAATGCTCTGAGTTCAAGGTGTTTTCTCAGATTTACCCTAACTCATTAGAAATTCCCAAAGTACAATGAAGTACCAAAAACTGCTCCCAAACTAATCTTATGCTAACGGGTCTTTGGCAGTAAATATACCCTCTCTTCGTCTCTTATCTATCTCCTCTTTGAAATTTGAATCCCTCCCTCCTTTATATGGATATATAAAAATTCATTTTTTAATGCTTATTCTGTACTTTATTAGTATTTCAGTACCTATTGGTTTGGAAATTGAAGCAAGCTAGCAGTGTAATAGCTGCGACTGATACTTGCTGGCTTGCTGCACTAATACTCAGTTTTTAGATTATTTTTTCAGCTTAGTTAAGCATACTACTTACTATGGGCTTGGATTTTTCTCTTTTGTCCCATTGCCAGGTCAATATCCACACGGACACATTGAATGAATCTGGATTTGTTGAACACACAATTGATGCATTTAAAGGAAGAACGATTCATACGTACCACAGGTGTGAATTGTGGTTATATTTCATCTATATTTATGATGAGACTTGATTTGTGAAGTACACAGAAATATTAACTTGAAACTATCTGCATGTATCTGTTCATGGTATTGCTTGAGCAGTGAAGGTGCAGGTGGTGGTCATGCTCCTGATATAATCAAAGTCTGTGGAGTTAAAAATGTTCTTCCGTCTTCAACTAATCCTACTAAACCTTTCACTTCGAATACAGTAGATGAGCACCTTGACATGCTGGTATGCCTCTTTATCTCCCACTGTCCGTGTGTGTGTGCCTCCATTTCATTTATGCTTTTTGCCTTTTCTTCTGTCTTCATGCAGATGGTCTGCCATCACCTCAACAAGGACATTCCAGAAGATGTGGCTTTTGCTGAATCACGAATCCGTGCTGAAACAATAGCTGCAGAAGATATTCTGCATGACATTGGTGCCATTAGTATCATATCTTCCGACTCGCAGGCTATGGGTCGCATTGGAGAGGTTTGTTAATATGACATCATCTACTGTAAAGCAAAGTATATTTGCTTATCTTTATGTGCTCTTCCCTCTCCTTCCTGTCACGTTTTGCAATTTATTTATTTTTTTTTTTTTTATAATAATCTTTTGTCATAAAGTGAGGGATTTGCCACCTGGGGGATGTTTTAGGGAAGGATAATCCCAAGAGACAGTTGATCCCTTGTCTTAGGGTTAAGAATGTGAGTTGCACTTTGTTGTGTGAAATGAATATATTACTTTTACAAGAATCATTCTGTTTTGGGTATGAAAGAAACACTAAATTTCACAAAAAAGGTAAAATTACCAAATACCAAAGTAGCTGTGTCGATCTTCGTTCCTGTTCTCATTGATAAAGATATTAATGATTTATGCAGTATTTTTCTATATCCATATGACTATTTTAAAAGCTATCCCCAGTACTAGTCCATGAAAGTCAATGCTGTCAAGAAGCTGTTCTGTTAGATTGATATACCAGTATATCGAACAGTTGGACTTTCTAGTCTCAGTTATATTCATTTATGCAGGTTATATGTAGGACTTGGCAAACTGCACACAAGATGAAATTACAGAGAGGACCACTGCCGTCAAGTGAAACTGACAATGATAATTTCAGAATTAAACGCTACATAGCAAAATACACCATTAATCCTGCCATAGCTAATGGGTTTTCTAAGTATGTTGGATCAGTTGAGGTGTGTTGCTTAAACCAGCTTGGCATAAAATTTGCATCATCTATAAGTCTCTCCTTGAATATTAATTTTCCCAAATTTTTAAATTTTTTTTTTTTACATGATTTACTTGGCTCTCATATGCATAGTACGCAAGAAAAGATACAACGAGAGTTCTAGTTTTTTCATTGAATTACTATTCCCTGCAGGTTGGGAAGTTGGCTGATCTTGTTGTGTGGGATCCTGCTTTCTTTGGGGCAAAACCAGAAATAATCATCAAAGGTGGTGAAATTGCATGGGCTAATATGGGTGATGCTAATGCTAGCATACCAACACCAGAGCCAGTAACAATTTTTTGTCATTGTTTAAAGGAATTATATGCAAACTAGTTCGATGTCTTAGATATGGTTTATCAAACATCAGAATATTATGCATTTAGCATTCACATGATGCTCCCTCCATCCCGATTTCCTTTTAAATAGCTCTATTTTTGGTTGTTGCATAGCATTAGGTGATTTAGAACACTTTCTAATTACACCGTATTATGTAAAATTTGAACTTTATCGTTTTGTTTTGTATGATATTATTAAGGCCTTGTCTAAATAATCCAAAGGACATGTAAGAAATCCAACTGGTATGTTGGAGATGTACTTAAAAGAGTTAAGGATAATCATGGGTTTTAACTAAGTTCCTTTGAAGTGACCCCCAATCAAATATGAGTGACAGAGGGAAGATTTAATGATGTAGCTTGCATAATTTATTGGCCATACAAGTTGAAAGGTACTGAAAATGTACCCGGGTAGAAGCATCCAGTGGTGTTATGTTATAAGAGGGCGTCTAGCCGAGTTCTTATCTATCAAGGCTTTATTGCAGGTGATCATGCGGCCTATGTTTGGAGCTTTCGGAAAAGCTGGAAGTGCTAATTCAATCGCTTTTGTCAGCAAGGTATGCACAATTGATCAAACTTTTTAGGAAAATAGTCAATTAGAAAATTTGAACATTCGCATTGTGAATCTTTTACATAAAGAACCTGATTTATGAAAATCAATGGAAAAGTGGGCCTGTTCGTCCATGGGAACTATATAAGATATATATGTTGGTTTGACCTTAACTCTGAAATTTTCCACAACTTTATCCTGCAAGCAAACAAAGACTTATTGGACATGTTTTAATAAGATTCTATGCTTTTCCTGAAATCTTTTGAATTTCCTTATTACAATATTTTTTTACTTTGTGTTTTTATGCTTATGGTTCTTGGTTGAGATTTAGTTTTATAAATCAATTTGTTTTTCAAAAGGCAGGTCTTACCTTACATCACTGTCAAAACTTTTACTATCTGCTAATAATGCTATTCTTTTGTTCTTGATATTACGTATGCAGCCTTTTCTATAGTCATTTAATTATAAGTATTGTCTTTATATCGAAACATAACTTTCTTTTCAATTGCAAATGGGTAACATTTTTTGATATCATATTGTATCTGAAGAAACTAGTTCAAATGAACGGTGAAAATAAAAATGCCCATGACTGTGTACACATGTGTGTATTGTTGGTGCATGTTGTTCACACCTAAGAATAATTTCATTTAGACCTGCTCGATTCTCCATTAACAGGCAGCTCTAAACAGGGGAGTAAAGGAACTGTATGGGCTTGACAAGAGAGTAGAAGCAGTGGGTGGCGTAAGGAGTGTTACCAAAGAAGACATGAAACTCAATAATTCTCTGCCAAAGATTACGGTGGATCCTGATACTTACACAGTTACTGCTGATGGTGAGGTGCTCACATGTTTTCCAGCAACAGCTATTCCATTGTCACGAAATTACTTTCTATTTTAGGCTTTTATTGGTAAGTTTATCTTCAGTTTACTTATTTAGGTACACTTTTTTATTTGGTGTAAATTTTTTCTTTGAAATTTCACCTAGGCATCTGGAGATGTTTTATCTCAAACTTTAGTAGCGCATGAGAATAATGTTCTTTTTCCTTCATTTAGGTCGAAAACTTCTGAATTTATCACAGTTATCCCGCGAAAGAGGCCTGTGAAGAAATGGAGAAGTTTTTATGATTGCAGACAGACCTACATCACATCTGGTTAGGAAGAATAATTAACCAATCCTGGGAGAGAGTGACACAATTATTTATCAGTAATGATATATGTAGCCCTTGGGGCTATATATATAAGCATTAAATATATACTTTCTAAAATGGAAATGAGTTGGGAATTCATGACAAAATCACGCACAAATTGGTGTAACTAATGTTAATTTATTCTCAATATTTCCTTTTGTAGCTTCTTATACATGGCTATGTATATCATTTACCATTGTTTATTCCAGACGACGTGTAATGAAAAAAATCAATAAATTCAAAGTGAATAAACAGAATAATAGAAGAGTATTGGCTAGTGATTCTACCAAAATGACCCTGATAGTTCATACACCATATATTACGTTTCTGGTTAATTGGATGCTCTTCATTCACTTTTCTTTTTATTTGCCTGTACACTTGTACTGAATTCTGTCGGAGGCGGGGGTTAGGGGGGATTACGGGTAACCCTCTTTGAATATGTCGTACTAGGTTCTTTTGTCAAACATGAAGTATAGAATTTGATAAATTTTGTAAGATTTATTCGTACACTACGAGTCTCTTGGACTTGATCTTCTACATCTCCTCTAACATCGGTCACACTCAAGACACTTCTTGAGTGTGTACAGATTGTTCAGGTTGTTATCTTGGCTCTTATGTACAGTATTACAAGCTTGAAAGTGAACATCAAAGGAAAACCGTCTTAAGTCAAGATTACAGATCAGATCTGCACCATTAAAGGTTACAAACAGGGACGAAAAAAAAAAAAAAACATAGGCTATTGATTTATTTTACATGACCCGAAAATATTTTGACTAATATTGATCGATTTTTATAATATTTTTGACCTAAATACGAGTACACGACCTTATGCTAATACATTAAAACCGGTCAAAATGACCTAAGTACGACATCTTGACTTAGTGGCTAAGGTCAAGGCCTCAAGAGCTAAGGATAGGTCACAAATTTGTAACTCCCTTTCTCCATTTGTAATTTATAATGTCTTTTTATCTCTTACAAAAAAAAATCCGAACTTTACCAAAATCAAGGGATACCGAGTATATTTTTTGCCTACGTTTATAATGGTCTTTTTTTTTTCTGTCTTATTTAATGAATTATAATTAGTAATTAAGACGTACTTAATTATTTTAAAACGAGCAACAAATTCACGTTACAAATTTAGTTGAGCTAGCTGATTAGTACTTTGTATTTATTAAATTATGACTTTTAGCAATACTAGTACGTAGTATTTGTCAAAACAAAAAAAAAAAAACCATATGATATGATTTTATCTTATCTTATCCTATCACCATATTTCATACTATATCAGAAATAACATCTTTCTCCCTTGTTTTTCTTCCCTTAGTTTCATAAACTCAGCTCAAACCCAGCAAAAAAAACTGTATGATCCTACGAAAATGTCGCGAATTGAGACCGAAGAATTGAAGATTGCAAGGAGGAGACTTGCAAATGTAGCCAACCATGTTAACCCAGAAATAGTACCACACTCAAAATCCCATCAACTTTATGGTTCTTCCATTTCTTTGTCAGCAACTTCTATGAATGACAACTACCACAAGGTTCATGGTCAGGTTTCGACTGACCCTGTCGTCTGGAAAGCTGTTACTGATGATTCTGGTGATGATTTCATTGATATTATTTACGAAAAAGCCGTTGGTGAAGCCATTGCTAAGGTGATCACTTCTTACCATTAGTACTTCCTCTGTTAGAAAAGAAAAAAATAATAATAATAATAATAAATCAGAGTTTATGCAATGCACTTTGTATTATATTTTACTGGTTCATTTTATTGTTATGAATAAGTATTGGATTCATTCCACTGAAAATGTTGAGTTGACAATTCAGGTAAATGAGTCTGTTGCTATTCGATTTTGGTTTTGATTATGCTCAAAACATATAAAAGTTTCTTTGAAACATAACAAATTATGAACATTTTGGTCAAATTAGGTGATCAAGGATTAAGTAAGGGTAAGGTCTGACTTTCTCTCAATAACTTCAGGTCGGGTTGACTTTGTTAGCTCTACTAAAAAGAATGCAGTATTGTCTGATAAATTAGTGAATGATTTTTTTTGTTTTTGTTTTTGTTTTTGTTTTTGTTGTTGGTGAGTAGATTACGATAAACAGGCCAGAAAGAAGAAATGCTTTTAGGCCGGAAACAATTAAGGAGCTGATTCGAGCATTTGATGATGCAAGGGATGATAGTTCAATTGGTGTTATCATTCTAACTGGCAAGGTGATTAACTCGGTTGCTTTTCGTCAATTGTATTATCTTCTTTGTTGATTTTTGGATTCCTAGGCTGTTTCCCTTTTGCTGTTAATCATGACATGTATTTGCAAGCTGTATTTTTGTTGATTACATGCTTTTTGGCTTTGCTCTAGTGGAATGTGATACATAACTGACCCAACCCGAAATAACCAGACTTAAGACTTAGATAAGTGAATTGTACCAGTAACTAGGTGACTTTGTATTGGGGATATCCTAGTATATCTAGGATATTATTGTTATGATATTATTGTGCATATTTTAGGAAAATATATCTTCTGAAAAGATATGATAGAATATAGGGTATTATTATCCTAGTATTATATATACATGTATTGAAGCTATGGTGATTAATGAAATACACAGTAAATATTATTGATGAATTTGTGCTTGGTTTAACATGGTATCAAGAGCCTAGTTAAGGTCTAATTTTTTCTTTTTGTACGTTTAATTTTCATAATTAACGCACGATTGTTTTTTTGAGAGTTTGTGAGAGTATCTTCTCGTTCAATTTTTTTTTTTTTCCCACTTTCATTGAGTTGTGAGTGATGTCGGGTGACTCCGGTGCTGGCGGCTCTGGTGGTGATGGTGGTGGAAAAATTAAGATGGACATGGCTTATCACCTAGGTTCAAGTGATGGACCCGGGAACATTATTACTCCGGTTCAACTCCGGGGTGAGAATTATGATGAGTGGGCGAGGGCTATTCGAACCTCTTTGAAGGCTAAGCGCAAATATGGTTTTGTTGATGGAAGTATCAAGAAACCTCAAGACAGTGATAAACTGGAAGATTGGGAGGCTATTCACTCGATGTTGGTCTCGTGGATCACAAATACGTTGGACCCTTCGGTAAGGGCAACGATTGGGGAGTATGATGATGTTCATCTATTGTGGAACAACTTGAAAAGTCGTTTTTGTGTGGTGAGTGGCACTCGAATTTGCCAATTGAAGATGTCCCTGGGTGAATGCAAGCAGGGCAAGACTGATTCGGTGGCTACTTATTTCGGCAGAATTGCAAAGCTTTGGGATGAGTTACACACGTATATTACCGTACCTTCTTGCTCATGTGGTGCGTGTAAGTGTAATATTGTGGCTCAAGCTGAAAAATTGAGGCAGGAAGATTTCCTTCATCAGTTTCTAATTGGGTTAGATGATCCTTATGGCTCGATTAGGGGTCAATTATTGGCTCAGGATCCTTTACCGTCGGTTGATAAGGCGTATCAACAAGTTATTCAAGCCGAGCGCTTACGAGGAGGTGAGGTTCGTGAGAGTCCAGTGGCTTTCAAACTTCAACATGACACTAATACTAAACCGCAACGCTCAACGAGTGGCTCCGATAAATTATGCAATCATTGCAATCGAGCAGGACACGATGAGACGGACTGCTATCAACTCAATGGCTACCCACCTTGGTGGGGTGATCGTCCTCGTGGAAGTAGGGGTCGGGGTCGTGGTGACTCGGCTTCTGGCAGAGGTGGAGGCAGAGCAGGGGGTCGAGGAGCTGCTGCTGGCCAGCAGGTGCGTGCCAACAAGACTGTTGGGCAGTCGTCCTCCAACTCCACACAAGGCGGAAGTGCTACGGCTCACGATGGGGCTGCTATTGCGGGTGTTTCCTCTACCCAAATTCAGCAACTTATTGACCATTTGAACAGTATGAAACCAAAATTGCAGGGTAAGGATGAATTAGGTTGGATCGTTGATACCGGCGCATCCAACCATGTGACTTGTGACTTGACTTTGATGACGAATGTGGTTAATGTGCAACATTGTCCGGTTGGGCTTCCGGATGGGAAGAGTGCTAATGCATCTAAGATTGGCACGGTTATTTTACAAGGGGGATTGAAAATTAATAATGTTTTATTTGTGCCCCAATTGAATTGCAATCTGATTTCTGCAACTCAATTATGTGATGAATTGAATTGCACTTTGCAATTTACTAACAAAATTTGTGTTATACAGGACCTCATGACGAGGAAGGTGATTGGAGCGGGTGAGCGCGTGGATGGACTTTATTATTTCCGTGGTGTTCCCGAGGCGAAGGCTTTGAAGATAGATGGTGTTCAGTCGACAGAGTTGTGGCATCAACGAATGGGACATCCGTCGGAAAAAGTATTGCAACATCTTCCGGTTGTGAGTAGTTCTACTAGAAGTTCTAAAAATAAATCCTGTGATGTATGCCCCAGAGCAAAACAACATAGGAGTAGTTTTCCCATTAGCAATAATAAAGCTAGTCGTATTTTTGAACTTATTCATATTGATTTATGGGGTCCTTACAAGACTCAATCGACTTGTGGCTCTCATTATTTTTTAACTATAGTTGATGATTTTTCAAGAGGTGTGTGGACGTATCTAATACGGAATAAAACTGAGGTTGAATACATGTTTCTCAATTTTGTTGCTTTGGTAAAGCGTCAATTTGATTGTGAAATTAAAGTGGTCCGTAGTGATAATGGAACAGAGTTTAATTCCTTGAAAAATTATTTTTTGTCTAATGGGATCATATTTGAAACTTCTTGTGTGGGTACACCTCAACAAAATGGGCGTGTTGAGCGGAAACATCAACATATTCTTAATGTAGCTCGTGCCTTGCGGTTTCAAGCTAATTTACCTCGAAAATTTTGGGGGGAATGTGTGCAAGCGGCATGTTATTTGATAAATAGAACTCCCTCTAGATTGCTTGATTACAAAACCCCGTTTGAGATCTTGTTTGGTAAACAACCTTTATATGATTCTATTAAAGTATTTGGGTGTTTGTGTTATGCTCACAATCAACAAAGCAAGGGTGACAAGTTCGCTAGTAGGAGTAGAAGATGTATATTCTTGGGATACCCGTTTGGGAAGAAAGGTTGGAAGGTGTATGATTTGGAAACTACGGAGAGTTTTGTCTCACGTGATGTGCAATTTGTTGAGGGTGAATTTCCGTGGTCTAACCTTGCTCTAGACAATACTCCTAGCTATACCCATGTGCGAGCTTCGGAGTTTGTGGGAATTGATGGTGCAGGGGGGAGCGATGAGAGGAGTGTGTGTGAGGAGGTTGATGAGCAGCCCCGGGCAGAGGAGGCCACAGGTGGCTTGCGGCAGCAGCAGCAGCACCGCAGCCAGCCTGTGGCAGGGCCTGCCGAGGCTGCCCAGGGCGCTGGAATCCCAGCGGCAGCTGGGTATGAGCAGCCCAGCACTGCCGAGGCTGCTGGAATTCCAGCGGCAGCTGGGTGCGAGGACAGCAGCACTGCCCAGGCTGCTGGAATTCCAGCGGCAGCTGGGGGTGATCCTCATGGCAGTGAGCAGGCAGCAGCTCCGGAGGGTACGAGTGTGAGTGACCTTGAGACTCTCGAGCATGCTGAAAATACAGAAAATATGGGTAAAGGCAAGCGTCAAAAATTCAAGACGAGCAAATACCGTGATTTTGTGACACACACCATTCGGAATAACAGTCCATCTCCACCTCATCGTTCACCTGCGACACCTTCCTCAGGTACTGTTTATCCCATAACATATTTTGTTGACTCTCACCGGTTTTCTGTAAAACATAGAACATACATTGCGGCAATTACAGGTGGCAATGAGCCGAAAAATTTTAAAGAAGCTATGAAGCATGAAGGATGGAGGAAGGCGATGGCCGATGAGATTCGAGCACTTGAAGAGCAAGGCACCTGGGTTTTGGAAGATTTACCTCGTGGTAAAAAGGCACTTGGGAGTAAATGGGTCTACAAAGAGAAGTACGACGAGCATGGGAATCTCGTAAGATTGAAGGCTAGACTTGTGATATTTGGCAATCATCAAGTTGCAGGTTTAGATTACAACGAGACATTTGCTCCCGTGGCAAAAATGGTGACTGTTAGAACATTTCTTGCGGTTGCAGCAGTGAAGAATTGGGAAGTTCATCAAATGGACGTTCATAATGCCTTTTTACATGGTGACTTGGAGGAAGAGGTGTACATGCGAATTCCACCTGGTTTTGACAAAAATAATTCCGGGAAAGTATTTAGAATGAAGAAGTCGTTGTATGGCTTGAAGCAAGCTCCTCGGTGTTGGTTTGCAAAACTGACAACAGCTTTGAAGAAATATGGCTTTAAACAGTCATATTATGATTATTCCCTTTTTACTCTGACAAGGGGGGAAATGCAACTTAACGTACTTATTTATGTTGATGATTTGATTGTTGCAGGGAATGATAAATCTGCTTTGTTATCATTCAAAACATATTTAGGGAATTGCTTCAAGATGAAAGACTTGGGTGTTTTGAAATATTTTTTGGGGATAGAGATAGCCCGTAGCAAGCAGGGTATTTTCATGTGCCAGAGAAAATATGCCTTAGACATTATTACAGAGACAGGGTTGCTTGACGCAAAACCAGCAGATTTTCCCATGGAGCAGAACCACAGGTTAGCTCTGGCAAATGGGGATTTTTTGGGTGATGTAGAGAAGTATAGACGTCTTATTGGACGTTTAATCTATTTAGCTGTCACTAGGCCAGACTTGGCCTACTCTGTGCATATTTTGTCTCAGTTTATGCAGAGTCCGAGGGTAGAGCACTGGGATGCTGCCCTGCGAGTTGTGAGATACTTGAAGAAGAGTCCAGGTCAGGGGATCCTGCTGAGGTCTGATAGTGCTCTACAGTTAGAAGGATGGTGTGATTCGGATTGGGCGAGTTGTCCGTTGTCTCGGCGTTCGTTGACTGGTTGGTTCGTGTTTCTTGGTCTCTCTCCTGTGTCATGGAAGACCAAGAAACAACCTACGGTTGCTATGAGCTCTGCCGAAGCAGAGTATAGATCTATGTCTGCTTGCTCTCGTGAATTGAAGTGGTTGAGGAGACTTTTAAGAAATTTAGGTGTGCGACATGATAGTGGCATGCACCTATATTGTGATAGTCAGTCGGCATTGTATATTGCGAAAAATCCGGTGTTTCATGAGCGAACAAAACATATTGAAGATGACTGTCATTTTGTCAGAGATGCAATTAAAGAAGGTCTTATAAAGCCGTCGTATGTGCCTACGACGCTTCAGTTGGCTGACATTTTCACGAAGGCTTTAGGAAAAGTCAAGTTTGATTTTTTACTCCGCAAGTTGGGCATCTATGATCCGTATGCTCCAACTTGAGGGGGGGTATTGGGGATATCCTAGTATATCTAGGATATTATTGTTATGATATTATTGTGCATATTTTAGGAAAATATATCTTCTGAAAAGATATGATAGAATATAGGGTATTATTATCCTAGTATTATATATACATGTATTGAAGCTATGGTGATTAATGAAATACACAGTAAATATTATTGATGAATTTGTGCTTGGTTTAACACTTTGGCAATATGAGCATTAGCATTTTAGCTGAATTAATATACTACTGAACATGAAACGGCAGTTATGCATACAGAAGTTTAGTTACGGATTAATTTGGTTTTAAAGAGTCAAATTTAAGCGCGTTACAGATTGAGTTTGCTAAGGTGCTTTGGTCTTGCAGTTGTTTGGTTGTAGTTTCATGAAATTGTTGTTCTGCAGGGGACCAAGGCATTTTGCAGTGGCGGAGATCAGGCAATTAGAGGCAAGGATGGCTATGTTGACTCAAAAAAAATTGGCCGTCTTAATGTTTTGGACTTGCAGGTGTATTTATATCTTTGATCTCTCTTAACTTCAATCCAATAAGTTTGCATCTTTTACTCACTTTTGTGCTCATCTTCAAGTAGGTCCAAATTAGGCGGCTTCCAAAACCAGTTATAGCAATGGTATGTTACTATATTCATTTTCCATCTTGCTAATCTATCAAGTTTGTCTAGCTTAAATACATATTTTATGTCTATATATAATTGCATGATTTTTATTCAGGTTGCTGGTTATGCTGTTGGAGGAGGACATATTCTGCACATGGTATGCGATTTAACTATTGCTGCTGATAATGCCATTTTCGGGCAGACAGGTCCAAAGGTTAGCCATTTATTTTTCACTTCTAGAACATTGTTTCTTGTAAATGTGTTATGTTCTGTTGGTTTGGAGTACAGATTGTAGAGCAGCAGCTATTGCTTATAACATAAGCATATCTGCTGGTGGTGTATTGCAGGTAGGCAGTTTTGATGCGGGTTATGGAAGTTCTATCATGTCTCGTTTGGTGAGTATCAAAGCTCATTGATTAATAAGTCTGAATTGCTCAAGGTTTCTGCAAGAATATTACGCTAAGCAACTGGTTTTTATATGGAATTTGGTCAAGCAGATTGGACCCAAAAAGGCGCGTGAAATGTGGTTTCTTACCAGGTTTTACCCAGCAAATGAGGCAGAAAGAATGGGACTTGTCAACACAGTTGTACCTGTAAGTAATTTTTTTGTAACTAATGCAGAATTTCACATGACAAATGGGGGTGACTGTTTGAGATGCTTAAACGTTGAAGAAATCATATCTTTTCTTGTGCAGTTGGAGAGTTTGGAGCAAGAGACAATAAAATGGTGTCGCGAGATCTTAAGAAATAGTCCTACTGCAATTCGAGTACTCAAATCAGCTATCAATGCAGTTGATGATGGTCATGCAGGACTTCAGGTACCTAAAATCATACCATAAATCATTAGTACAATGTAGTATAATAAACCTTACGTAATGTGTGTTATTTTGGACGTGACAAAAGCAAATTGGAGGAGATGCAACGCTCTTATTCTATGGAACGGAAGAAGGTAATGAAGGGAAGACAGCATACAATGAAAGAAGGCGCCCTGAGTTCTCCAAGTTTCCTCGTCGACCATGATGGAGGCTTGATTCTATTTTCTTCCTAGAAGGACATACACTCCATGGTTTTTTGGAATGGATTTAATGGATTTTCCTATTGGTTGTACAAGTATTGATTAGTAAAGTTTGGTGGACTTGTAATTGTATTTAGAATGAAACTCATTTCATGAAAGCAAGCTCCTTCAATTATTTGATTTGTATGATCTTTGAGATATTGTTAATTGTAATTAGAATGAAACTTATTTCCTAATTGAATTTCATTGTTAACTATTGATGAAAGTGTATTGTTATTAATTTCAAACAGAGTGTAGTGGATCTCTGTAATGGGCTCCTTAGATGGTCATCTAGTTTTGGGCCTTGTTTTATTGCGTTGGCAGATTGCATGTCCTACTAGACTAGTAGCCTTTTGGAGTATTTTTCTTTTTTTTTTTTGGTAGGTAAGTTGAAGGGCCCTATCGGGCTGGAATGCCTCACGGGTAGACCTGTCAATTCGGGTCAATGGGTTGGGTTTGGGTCAAAGGTTCGAGTGGTTTGGATTGCTTGAATCATTAATTACAAATTATGATAAATGAGTCAAATCGGGTCTATTTCGGGTCATTTAGGTCGAGTTTGGGTTCTCACTTAGTAAAACGGGTTTGAAATCGGGTCGGGTCAGGAATTGTCAGGTCCACTGACAGGTCAATCAACATATACAATTTGGAAGAGTGGGGGGAAGGTAAGGGAATCCCATCCTTCTAGTTGTCACTAGTAGGGATTGAACCTCCAAGCTTATGATTGGAGGGTATTATCTTTTCCACTAAACCAAACTTAATTTGGTAAAGTATTTGCGTTATTATGTGATAGTTGGATGAATGGATGTTATTCGATCTCAAAATTTTGGATACCAACCTTTTAAAACTTTAACGATATTCTTAATCAAATGTACATACATGGAGAACAAATATCAAACGAACTCTATTACGTCTCTTGTTCAAATACTTTGTATTTATTTGAAACTCTATTACGTCTCTTTCCAAATACTTCGTATATCTTGTTATTTGGACAATACTTAGAATTTACGTCATTCTTGGGCTAATCTAAGAAACTACAGTAGTAATAAATTTTAACCAATATGTTTGGATATATCTAAAAGTAAGTACACGTGCTCAAGATTGTTCTCTATGTTTCAGTTACTTATTATTTGAATGATCCCATATAAGCGTTTCACTATATAAGTAAGAATAGAATTACCTTACATGTATGTACGTACTTTTTTTTAAAAAAAAAAAAAAACAGATGTATGTACGTACTTCTTGTACGTACTTCTAAAATACTATGTCGTGCATTCGAATGTATAATGAAATTTGTTGCGTTATAGGCTCATAAGGGATATTTCGCAGAATTTCTAGGACCACCCAAACACCTCATATATGTGTACATGCAATATAATTGATCACACGAACACTGTCATTTTCAGCCAGTACTAAAGTTAATGGTCCAATGTTAAATTATTGACATTTCAAAGTAGAAAACTTGTTAATCTTTGACAAAAGAAACTGTACATGATTGTTGTAGAGTCACACAATCTTAGGCTTCATTTATTGTGCATACTACAATGCTTTTCCACTACTACTAGCCTTGTTTCTATTTTTGTCTTAATCATACTTGTAATTATCTTGTCAAATCACAAACGTAACACCTTTATATAATTATATTATATAAAATTCTATTGCACCATGAGTGATTTTACGCTTGTTAATGCATTATTTTGTCTATTAATATTTTAAATTATATTTTTTGTAAAAATTATAAAAATTTGATATTTAAAATGTAGATTTCAAGACGAATTTAACTAAATCTCTTATGACTATGTTTTTTCTTATGGATAAATCATAAATGACGGTCAACAAACATTATGTGAGTAGTGTAAAAGTCTTAATTTGCAATAAAAGAAAAATGTTTATTTCTACTTAGTATTTCTTCATCCCTTGATATTTTCTTTATCAAACAAAGCATAAATAGAGCAGCCGAACAGCTAATTTAACATTAAAAACTAATCAAAAGCGAATTAAGAAGGTCATATGTAGCTTCTTTTTTTTTTTTTTTTAAAGTTAAAGGAATTAGTATTATTTTCGCATCAAACATATGAGAGAATAAAATACTACCTTCGATTTTTATTAGTTGACACGTTTTGACTTTAGCACTATTCACACACTTCCCTTTGACCATATTTTTTATAATTTTTACTTATCGATAATTAAATATATTAATGGTTGAAATCGTGCATTGACAAACGTTATGACTAAAGAAACGTGTCAACTAAAAAGAAACGGAGGGAGTAGTTGTTACATTGTTAAACGGGTCGAATTGAGTCCTCTTCCTCCATTAATCACTCTAATAATGAAGATATAATCGTATATATACCGGACATATTATGATATTATATGTCAACATTATTTGCTTCCTCAACCACATCATCAGTATCATCACATGCAATGGTCTGCTTGCCATGCGTTTACTAGAAACTTCATCAACTAATAAAGTAAATATGAAATCAGAGAGATAAGATTAATAATTTCATTGTAATAAAGCAAGTCAACATTTCATGAAAAAAAATAATACGAGTAATAAATTATAAATATAGCAAATTAAATACGTACTACTTCCTCCGTTTTATAATGTTAGTCCCATGTAATATTTTGGACATTTCAAAATGATCTGCTCATATTGAATCTATTCCTTTTTTTATTTTATTTTATTTTCCTAATTTGGTTTTATAATTTCTAATCCCATTAGTGGATTGATGACATGGCAGTAATTAAATATTCTGATTGGTCATCAATACCATTAGTGGATTGATGACATGACATTTGATTGATATTCCTCACGTTAAACAAGCATTGTAATTGATGTTTTCCAAAGAAAAAAATCAGAACATTTAATAAGATAGAACTAATTAAGCAATTTTTGTACTAAAATGTAAGATTCCAAATATTATTCATTGTGTTATTTTTTGTGATTGATTGTATATGGGACTAATAAAGTGGAATTGAGGGAGTAGTATAAAGCATTTGACAAATTTATTGAGTGAACCCAATTAATTACCCAAAATTTAAATAATTGAAGGTCGCTATCTTCTAAAATTAGAATGGCCACAAATACAGGATCGGATATTCCACTACTTTAATTTTGTTGTCTTTGTTCCAAAAAATAAAAAAAGTAAAAATTTGTTGTCTTTTTATGTCACGCAATGCACGTTTTCAAACAATATTGCATTGTTTAATACGAGTAAGTGAATACTCTGTAACTCATATTTTGATAAAATTAGTTTAGGACCCGTGTACCCGTGTCATACACGGTAAGTCCAAAACAAATTATACATTAATTATATATATAGCTTATGATTGTTATACACCATTAGATTCATACAACAATATTTTATGATGGTTGTTATTTTCAAGGTAGAAAAAAACATATAATTATATAAATTACATAAAAAATCACCTTTGCGTCTAATAACATCATTTCCAAAGAATCTATTTCATAATTAGGATAAGCTTTCGAAGGTACAATTAAGTCTGGCAATCTCTGACCCGACCCAATAACGCGACCCGAAATTACCGAGAGAAACCCGAACCCGACCCGAACCGAATCCGAACAACCCGAATTCAACCCGATTTGACCCAAATTACATATTTCTTAATAATATTAAATTTTACGCTATTTTTAATAGTTTTTAAGCACGCATAATCCAAAATCGACCCGAATCCGACCTGCTAACCGAATTGCCACCCCTAGGTATAATCCGAACCCTAATTTGTTGTCATGATAAAAAGATGTTTGTGACTCCTAAACACATTTATTAATAGAATAATTTCTATAGTACGTATAAATCATTCAAAACAAAATGGATTAATTAGGTTTAGTAGTATGAAAAATTATTAGAAGAGTTTACTTATGAAACTTATACGAAGTATATCATAAGATTGTTATTTTGTGAAGATATTGTGCGTGCATGCATATATAGTAAAGATACTTTAATTTTATCATTTACCAATAGTCCAATATTATCTTATTTGCATGAGGCTTTATGATAATTCAATAATTGAGTTTATTTTGCTTAATATTTTGGGACAATATCATGGTAGTAGATGGATTATATATCCTTCCAAGCAAGTTTCCTTAAGAAGAAATTGTAAAATACTAGTTTTGGTATCCTCATTAATGTATATTTCGAATACTTTTGTTATTTTATAACAGGCCTTAAAAAAATATCAACAAAGTTGTGAGAATTCAATGAAATTTTCAATACCGTAATGAAAATACAGGATGCCTAAAAATAACCATAACATTGAATTAAACTTATTCTTGAGACTTTAGAGACATAAGTAGGTCTTGTACATACATTTCATTCTAAACTAACTTTTATGACCCTAGATTATACAACCTCCCTCCCATCCCCAACTCAATCCAACTTAAAATAATTTCTCAATACTGATCAAATCATGGATTAGCGTTTAATTTTACAAATAATTTGAATTTTTCAAACCTCAAAGGATATATCGATGATGAGGTGTTCCACACTTCCACATGCATGCAGGGACCACATAAGATCCTGAGAGGCCAGTTAGATAATTGATTGGAACAATTTACTTAGCATCTTAATTATTAATTAGCTAGTTATGAACTAACACTTCTTCCATCAATGATTCAAAGGTCATATTAGGCTTTTATGTGACAAACTAGTGGCCTGGACAAATATGATTCAAAACAACTTTCTATTACTATTATAGGTCAGTATAGGAGATGATTTATCTCACATCCATTAATTACTTGAATATTACCAATTGGTTGTTGGTGTAGTTGTGATTGGGACTACACTTGGTAGGAAGGATCCGTGTTCGATCCCTCGCAATATCAATTGGGAGGGGAATGGAACCTAACAACTTATAATTGATCCCTAAATCCGGATTAGCTCAAAGGATGAACCGGGTAGAACACTAAAAAAAAATTAATTACTTGAATATTTGACATCAAATCTCAAAATCACCAAAATTATTGGTCCAATTTCTTTATTATCATAAGCCTTCAACCTAGCTAGTCTCTCTATAAAACATTTTCGGATTGGATCCAATAGGTTATATAGGCATTGAAGTGCTTTTCATGCTTTAATTTGCAAGGGATCCCAAGAGCTTGGACATGCCTTGTTTTGCCTTGTGCTTATGCCTTCCCTTTCTTATAATGTCCTTGAGATCAACGAGTCAAGACGCTACCTTTCTATGGCTATATACAAGTAGTATTTTTAATAATAAGGTGTTCTTGCCCGGCCCTTGCATGTTGCAAGTTTAATTTTGAACATCTATGTATAATATATACATTGTGTGAATAATGTACTCGTAATAATTAAAACGCTGCAACTAATAAACATATGAAGAAATATTTTAGGTGGACAACATTGTAGAACAATCCTATATTGTGTAAGGAATTAAGAGCCAACCATGCAAAGTTTATTTTTGTTTTATATATTTATATACTTCATTCATATATTGTATTCAATCTTCCTACTCATATGAATATATGATTTGAACTATTTATATATTAATATATTGTTCGGTTCCCGACTTTGCTCCAATTAATAAAAATAAAATAAATAACTGTTGTTGTAGATGGACAAAAGGACTAATTTGCCCTTAACTCATGTTTTTCATGCAAGTCCTATAATAAGTATAAGAAAGCATAGTGCATTAGTGCAGAAGAGGGCAACATGCTTTCCATTAATTGCCATCGAACAGTGCATGATTGTACATTATTGGCATCATTTTGTACAAAAAAAAAAAAAAAAGGAGAGTATTGCATCAAATCATTTGCGTTAATTCAATATAAATATATAATGTAGTTTAGTATGAATTAGATGGAAAATGTCTTAAATAACATCTTAGAGTGTATGAATGAGCTCTAATTAATCATATGATATGAGTATATGACGTTAGATAGATATGAATTTAATTTCCTATAATCAAACGACAAAAGAAAACCACTTTTCATAATCATGTTATCCATTGAAAATTATTTCCTTTAGAAATTAAAGTCATTGATTTACAAGAAAAAATATTTTCCATAAAAAATATTTTAATTAATTTCCATCAAAACAACGTAGCTCAAGTGAGTGAGTATTTTCCTAATAGCTATATATTCCAATCAAAAAATTTAAGATATACTAATTTTACCCTGTGAGTGCATCTCAGCGCATAGCTGCTATGCATTTACAAAGCATATAGGAGGGTAAAAATGTAACTTTTGGCAAGCTTCTTGAAAAAAATTGACTCTACAGTGGTACATTATAATGTATCATTATGTATGTATAATGTATCATTAAAATATAAGTTGTCTTAATAGTACTTTTTATGTACTATTATACATACAGTGGTACTTTTTACCATCCTATAGGTTGAATATTTTCCCCTAAAATACTTATCCCCAGTCATCTATTATGCATGTAGTGGTACATTTTTCCATCATATATGGTTGCTAATAAATAGCAGCTATGGGCTAAGGGTTAACTCTCGTCAACTACTACATCTAATCATCTATGTTCATAAAGTCAATGTTAAGATATTACGAGTACATTACTTTTATTGATTAGAATAATGGGTCCGAATTTTATTAAATTCAATTTATATTTGAATTCTAATTTTCTCTCCTCTTTAGATGATGTGTCAAATTTTTAATGGTATTGTATGTAAGGACAACATACAATGGTTGTATGTGTATCAGCTCTCCTTTCAACTAATAATGTATTAATTTATGTGATTAAGATAACTAAAGTCTAATTTACACTTTAATGCGGTAATAATGCTTGGCACGTTCATGCATGATTAAGCAAATCTTTGGAAAAAGACAACTATCAACTTTGCGTAGTTGCGTTTGTGAGGCTTATTATTTTCTAATGTATAACTAACGACAAATTATTAAGAGTTACTATTAGAAAATTACTTCTTAATTCAACTAACAATCATAGTTTGTGTACCTGTATTAGTCTATTTAATGTATGTAGTACGCCGGAGTAATATTTTTGTATTGACTTATCTCTTTGGTACATGATAAATAGAAGTTGTTTGTAGGAATTGTTGTATGTGTAGCCTTTACCTAGTTGAAACTAATAAATAACTAATGCTAAGTCTTTTATGAAGTATAGTATTTCTATTTTGACTAAATTCTTCTGAGATGCATAATTGCTCAAGATATAACTCAATAGTTAATACTTGTAATATGAACCTAACATGCGAAGGACTGAAAATACAGTTGACACTTAACAAAAATTCAGTAATTATTGTTTTTCTCACACGAGTAGAAATATACTACTTTTATAGGTTGGATATTTATGAGTGAGGCTGTCTACTTCAATTCTACCACCATGTTTAGATTACTAGCTTAAGAAAAAAAATTAAATAAGTTTAGATGAAATGAATCGAAGAAAAATATGTTTACTTAGGAAGCATAAGAGCTTTTAAATTTCAGTTCACAACTAAAATAATTATTAATATGCTGAAATAAGTTAAGTTCAGAAAAATTAAGTTGTTTGAATATCCCTACCTTATAAATTCCTACCTTATAAAAAGTATAAGATGACTCTTAAGAATAGTGCGCTGTCAATTATACCCTTTAAAATGTGTATTTACTGTTTACCTTCGTTAATATATACAAGTTTTTAATTTGTCTTCATTAATGTTAAAGGGTAAATACAAACTGATCTTTGAGATTAACACTTTTTGTTTATCACATGACGTTTTTGTAAATAAATCATGAACTTTTATCTTAAAAACAGGCCCACATGAACTTGTTGATTTATTTACTAAAATACCATATGATAAACGATTTTTGTTTATCACGGAGAATTAACCTGGGCTTCCTCAATGTTAATTGTTAAATGATTAATTGCCTTCGTTTTTTAGCCTTTATTAATTTTAATTACTTTTTTTTTATTGAACAATTTAGAATAGTTTGCGGATATTTATATCCCTAAAATATTTGCTTACATATTTTCTCTCATTAATGTAACCAACAACTGAAAAAGCTCCAAAACAAGGCTAGTTATTATGACGCGTGTATTGCGCGCTTTAACCACCTTAGTATTAATTAAAAAAAAAATCGAGCTCTACTTAGGGCCTGTTCTTTTCAGCTTATTTTCAATTCAGTTCAGTTTAGCTCCAACAAGTTCAGTTTAATTCAGTTCAGTTCTTATCTTAGGGGCTGTTTGGTTGGGATTAATCATCAAAGGGAATGGGAATCAACTGCCCTCATTCCTTTTGTTGTTGTTTGTTAAACCATTTTTCCCATTCCCTTTACCCTCTTCATTACCCCAAATCCCTCTAAGTTCATTCCCCACCCCCCTAGACTTTTCCATTCCCATTCCCTAGCCACCATCACACCACCACATCACCACCTTCCTACCTACACACCACCGAGAAACCCAACTACCGCACTACCCACGCTTCGCTGCCTCTCCGATGACCCTACCGCGTCTCTGTCGCCTCTCCCCCTCCCCGTAAAACTCTCCCCCCCTCCCGCAAAAACATCCCCAACCCCGTATAACCCTAGAAATCCCTCCCTATCCCCATAAAACCACTGCCCGTCCATCCCTTCACCGTCGAAACCCTAGCCGCTAGGGTTTCGAGGGTGGGGAGGGTCGTACGGCGGGTTTTTTGGGGAGTGAAGGATGTTTTTCGAGGGAGGGATGTTTCTAGGGTTTTCGGGGCTGATTTTCGGGGAAGGGAGTAGAGCTGTGTGGGGGCCGGCGAAGGGCGGGGAAGGTGCGGTTGGTGGTTTGGTGGACGGATGGTGGCTACAAAAGGTGGAAAGTGAATGAATTAGGTGGTTGTGTGGTGGTTGTGGGGTGGTTGTTCGGTGGTGGGTTGATGGGATTGTTTCCCTTTGTTTTTAAAACAAACAATATAGAGAATATTAGGTATTTTCATTCCATTCTCTTCCATTCCCTTTGTTCATTCCATTCCGTTTACCCCGGATGAACCAAACGGCCCCTTAATCTCCTTCTCTCATAAAATATTCATTTCAGTTCAGTTCAGCTCCAATAAGTTCCACTACAAAAAAAGAGCCTTTTTCCGATGGCTTAAATCCATCGGAAATTGCTCAAAATCCGTCGGAAATATGATTTCCGATGGTTTTCCATCGGAAAATGGTTATCGGAAAGTCCCTCGTCGGAAATTTACACTTTTCCGATGGAAAAGCCATCGGAAAACTTATTTCCGATGGTTTTAAATGGCCATCGGTAATTTCCGATGGACTTTTCCATCGGAAACTTCTGATGGCCAAGCCATCGGAAATTTCCGATGGGTCACTAAACCATCGGAGATTTCCGATGGCCTAGCCATCGGAAATTAAAGCAGAATTTTTTTTTAAAAAAAAAAATCCCCTCCCCCTCCACCACCCACCCTCACCCTAAACCACCCCTGCCCACAATCCAAACGACTAGACCCCAACCACTTATATTACCCACCTACCCAAACCACTTAAACCCACACCATTACCCACACTAAACCACCCCGCCACACACCACCTCATTTAATCCATCCCCAATCCAACCATACAACTACCTTAGCCCCACACACATGTACTCCAAAAAAAACCTAACCACAGCCATTGTTACCACCACTAACCACCGCTACAACCACCGGTCGCCCAAAATACTCAAAAAAAAAACAAAAATCACCAATAAAAAACCGCAAGAAAATGACAAAAGGAAAGAAATAAAAAAATCTAACCTTCATAATTTTAACAAAAATGGGTTTATATGGTCAAATTCAACCACGAAAACTCCAGATCTGGAATTTTCGTGGTTGAATTTGGCCAAAAAACCCGGCCAAAACAACCCACGCACATTACTTATATTCAATTCTTGTAGTGTTTGCTCAGAATTAAGTGATGAACTCTTGCAAATTTGGCCAAAAAATGTGAGATAGAGAAGAAATTAAAGAAATTAAAAGAAGAAAAGTGAGAAAAAGAGGAGAGAGAAATGAGAGGAGAGCGTCGAAAGGGGGGAAATGGGGAGAATAGTAAGAAAAGAAGAGAAGTGATAAGAAGAGGAAGTCAGAAGGGGGAAATAAGGAGAGGAGGAGAGAGAAAGGAAACGAGAAGAAGGAGAAAAGAGAGGAGAGAGAAAAGGAAATGAGAAGAGGAGGGGGCGGCTGCTGGCTTTATGCCCTTAGGGTTTTTTTTTCTCTTTATAATTTCCGATGGCTCTTTTTTAAAAAGCCATAAATTTCCGATGGTTTTAAAAACCATCGGAAATTATCTATTTTCCGACGGTTTTTTACCATCGGAAATTTCCTATGGCTTTTAAACCATCGGAAATTTCCTATGGCTTTTAAAAGCCATAGGAAATCATATATTTTCCGACGGTTTTTAAAACCATCGGAAATTTCCGATGGCTAAAGCCATAGGAAAAGCCATAGGAAATACACTTTTCGATGCTTATTAGGGTCGTTGGAAATTTCCGATGGCTTGATCCATCGGAAAAATTATTAAACCATCGGAAATTTCCGATGGCTTATAAAACCATCGGAAAATATGTATTTTCCGACGGTTTTAGGTGGCCATCGGAATGATTCCATCGGAAATGGCGTGTTTTCTTGTAGTGTTCAGTTCAGTTCAATTCAGCTCACTTCAGTCAATCAAAACAAACCCTTACTATAACAATCAAGTAATCCAACCATACCTTCTAAGTTCTAACATCCAAGAAGTTATAGTCTTTTCTACTCGATATACCCTATACCTTATTAGATTGTTTGTTTTTATTTAATTGAACCATTCATGAATCATTGAATCACGATTGAGGGAAGCTTGATTCATGACACCTAGTATATACGAGTTTAAAAAGTTACAAATTCTTAGGTAAAACTTCAATTAAGTTTTTAAAAAGTATGAACAATAAAATCCTTTAGTTATATAAAAGGGGTTTTTTTAAAAAGAAAAAAAGAAAAAAAAAATCAAAAGTTTAATATGTCAAACCAAAATGATTTCATCGAATCATTGGACACAAAATCTACTCTGTTATGCATAATCGAGACTTTCTTAAACGAATGACAAGAAATAAAGTGTGTTTGAGAAAATTTTTGAAGAATTTTCAAGACACAAGTCCACGTGAAATCATGAAGCCAAAAAAAAAAATAAAAAAATAAAAATACATGAATGTGACATTGCTCTCAATTATTTAATTACTCTCTGTTTCGTAATAATCACAATATTTTCATTTTATGTATGTTTAATTTATAAGAATTGCAACATTTCATTATTTAGTGAAGATTCACTATTATTTTATTAGTTATTTTTTTTACTAACCCAATTTTCATAAATATTTTACTATATCTCTCTCCTATCAGCCTGCTTACATTACTCTTTTTTTTTTTCTTCTCATATTAACTATACTTTATATTATAATAAAATTATCCACTTGCTTTTTTTTTTTTTTTTTTTTTTTGACTTTTACCACCAAGAAAAAACACAAAGTTGTAGTTTACCACCAACTAAAAATCTAAAAATTGTTTTTCACCACCTGCTGTAAAAATGATCATTAAATCTAACAGAATTTAAAAAATATTCGATTTTCGTGTCAAAACATGTTTTTTAATGTTTTGGGGGTCAATTTGGACTTTTGGGTTTGATTTGAGGTTAGAATTAACTAAAAATGATCGTAAATACCTCATTTTGCCTACTAAAAATACCTCGATTTGCCTGACCCGCACAAAACGAGACATTTTCGATAATTTTTAGTCAATTCTGACCTCAAATCATTTCCGAAGTACTAAAATGACCCCCGAAACCTCTAAAGAACATGTTTTTGGCATACATCGAATAATTTTTTTAAAACCGGTAAATTTAACGGTTTCTTTGACGGCTGGTAATGAAAAACATTTTTTGATTTTTAGTTGGTGGTAAAGGTGGGCATGGGCTGTGTCGGCACGGGCCCGACACGAATCCGGCACGGCACGACGGCCCAGTTGTGGGTCGTGAACAAAACTTTTGGAAATTGGCACGAGCACGGCGGGAGGCACGGTCTTCGGCCCGTGGGATGGCTCGCTGGCATGACCCACAAGCACGGTTGGGCACAGTACGACACGCGGCCCGCCGGGCACGGCCTGTGCAAATGTAGCCGTTAGAGAGGAGAAAGTAGCCGTTTTCCCCAACAGCCATAAACGGCTACTTCTCCAATGGCTATTTTTGTGTTATCGGCTTATCGCACTTGTACATTTTTTTAATTATATGCATTGTTGTTTTTTGCTAAATAATACGGAGTAATATAATAATACAAAAACATAAACATAAACATAAATTAATAAAATTATTTATATAAACTCAATTTTAAAGTTGTTCAAAAAATATATATATATATATATCGATTTATATATGTATATATATATTAAAAAAAATTAAAATACCAGGTCGGCCCGCTGTCCGGCACGGCACGGACCACCAGGCACGTGGGTTGTACCGTGTCGTGGGCTGGGGTGTGTCAAAAATTGGCACGGCACGGCCCGGCACGAGCCACCCCCAGGCACGGCCCGCGACGGCCCGACATGGCACGATGTCCATGTTTAGTTAGTGGTAAAATAAAACTTTTAAAAGTTTTGTGGTAAAAAACAATTTCGTGTTTTTTCTTGGTGGTAAAAGTCAAAAAAACCTTATTTTATTAAAGCTTACAAGCTTACCCTATATTTTTCTTAAACTATATACACTTCCCTATCATTGCGATTATTACGAAATGGAGGGAGTATTGAGTTAGGCTAACATTAACCACATTAAACCTTGTCAATACTATGGAGTGATTGACTAAATACACAAATTGACAAACACAAAAATATAAAAGAATATAAAAATTTGTCTTTTTCCCCATGTTTTGTTTATTATTCTTACTCTTGTAGTGTGTGTTTCTCAGATTTACTTAATTTTTCATTTTTCAGATTTAGAGTTCTGTTTCAGACTAAATTCTTCTGCGATGCATAATTGCTCTAGATATAACTCAATAGTTAATGCTTGTAATATAAACCTAACAAGCTAAGGACTGAAAGTACAGTTGACATTTAACAAAAAATCAGTAGTTATTCTATTTCTCATAGAAAATACGGAATATATATATAGGTTGGAATTCAATAAGTTTGGATATTTATGAATAAGGCTGTCTACTTCAATTCTACCACTGTGTTAGATTACTTAGCATATTTTAGTAAAAAAATTAAATAAGTTTAGATGAGTTGATTTAAGAAAAAAAAAAAACTTCAAATATACGAAGTATATGTTTTGATAGAGAATATCCATAGAATATTCTCATCTTAGGTTTAGGATATATTTTGTATAAGATTATCTTTATATCTGTACATATCTTATAGTTACCTAATATGATTAGGTTTCTCATTGTAACCCTATAAATATTGATCAATGGAAATCACTCTGATCAAGGAGTTTTCCCGAAATCTGACATGGTATCACAGCTTAGGTGAGATCTTGGGATCATATATAAAAATTCTCACCCTGCCGGTGGGTTGGAAAATTAAACCCACCGGCGGGATATACACAAACTTTTTATGCTTCCGCAAACACACACATATAGATTTTTTTTTTCCTTTTCTCAAAGTTTTTTTTAGAATCTTTATGTAACCTTGCGCCTCCCACCGACAGTAGCAACCGCGAAAGCCGCCTCCATCATTAGTGGCAATCGCATACACTACCGCCTCCCACTACTGGCAGTAACCACATCTGCCAACCTTCTCCATGTGCCGCACTCTATTTCCGCCTCCTCATGACCAACAATGATTCTTACATTGTCCCATTGGTTTTTCTACACATAATCACATAGATTTTGTTTTGGTGGTCGTATATCAGAATAAGGTCAACTACTTTTGCACATCTCTTTTGCTATCAAGTTGGCTCCTCTTATTGTTGCAGCACTTGGAATCTTTGTGGAGTATTGATTCTTGCTACCTGGGTTTCTCTTTTGAGATTAATTTCAAGCGGTGGAATTTAATCTTTTCTTGCGCAATTTTATTTGTTTTTATTCAACTGTGATTTCACGTAGTAGTGTAGTGTCTTCTCCCCGATGATGGTTATATGTTTATTTAGGAAGCATAAGAGCCTTTAAATTTAAATTTTCAAGTAAAATAAATTTTAATAAGCTTGTATAAGCTGAAATAAGGTGCACCTTGTATAAGCTGAAATAAGGTGTATATGTTCAAAAACAATTAGTTGTTTGAATGTATATTAATAAAAAATCGAGCTCTACCTACTCCAACAATCGAGTATCCAACCATATCTTCTAACATCTAAGAAGTTATAGTCTTTTCTACTCGGTACACCACTTCACGATTGAGGTAAAACAGTTTAGTTGTCACCTTCAATTAAGTTTTAAAAAAATATGAAAAATAAAGCCCTTTAGTTACAAAAGTTTTATTTATTTATTTTTAAATAAAAAGTAAAAATATAACCTGTCTAACCAAAATCATTTCATTGAATCATTTGACAGAAAATCCACTCTTTTATGCATATAGTCTAGACTTGTTAAAAACGAATGACGAGAAATAAAGGGTGTTTGAAAAATGTTTTGAAGATATTTCAAGACACATAGGGTATATGAAGTCATGAACCAAAAAAAATTAGTAATACATCAATGTGATATTTCTCTCAATTATTAATTGTCTGGGCTAACATTAATCACTCCCAACCTTGTCAATATTATGGAGTAATTGACTAAGGGTATATTTTGATTTACTGAATTGAGCTAAACTGAACTGAACTATTCTGTTTATGAAAGAAGGAAATTAAAAACTGAACTAAATTGAATGGTTTATGAGAGAAGGAAATCAAAAAGTGAACTGAATTAAAATTAATCTGAAAAGAACAGTCCTTGTTACACAATTAGACAAACACAAAAATATAAAAGAATATAAAAAGTTTGTCTTTTTCCCCATGTTTGGTTTATTATTCATACTCTTGTTGTGTGTGTGTTGCTCAGATTTACTTAATTTCATACAAGTATTTCTTTATTTCTGACTACCTAATAATATTAATATAAACCAAAAAATCAAATCCAAAATCACTGCATTTTACAAAGCTTATGCTACATATAAAATAAAAGTTGTGATCTTTTTTGTACTTTCATTCATTCATTTTCATCAACAACTCAAAAAGATGTTAACTTCAAGGCTAATACCCACAATCAAGCCAAATCTGAATGACCCATCAGAATTTCACCGGAGATTCACCGGAGTAGGAATCTCCGGCACCGGAAAAAATGCAAGAACAGCCACTAAGAAGATGACACGTGGGATGAGGGTTAAAGCTGTAATCAGCAGTGGTGACAGGACAGTGGAATCTGGTGCACCCTCAACAATGGAGGTAAAAGAGGGAAGTGGGCCAACTTTATTGGGTGCTTCTGAAAGTGGGTTTATTAAAGTCAAAGCAATTGTTAGTATTAAGAAGAAAATTAGGCAGAGATTAGTTGATAAACTTGAAGATCAATGGTTTAATTTTCTTAATAATGTTGGTCAAGCTATTTTTCTTCAGCTTATTAGTGAGCAGATTGATCCTGGTTTGTTCTCTCTCTCTACTTTTTGTTTGATTTTCATATTTTAGTGTAAAAATAATCTTGTGGGTTACTTTATTATTATTGGTTTGGAGATACACTTGCCAAAGGTGCAACCTTTGTGTGGTGGGGTTAGGGCCGTAGGGGTGTTAATGAGTCGAGCCTGCTTGTGGACTATTAAGGGTAGGAGAAACCCGAATTATTTAGTTTGACAACAAATAACATTAACTAGAAAGAAACAACAACCCACAATTTTAAGAATAATGGGGTAATGATAATTGAGTCCGGAAGGTGTAAGCTCTACCATTAAACTCGCACTTGATTAATTATATATCATACCTGTATAAAAGTTGTTTGTGAGTCCACTATGGTAAAAAAAAATTTAAGATTTTTGGTGTATGTTTTTTTTGTTTAAGCTAAACTTGAGACATTAGGTTAATCACTTAGATTTGTGAATAGTAGGGTTATCTTTTGGGATAAGGGTTGAGATTTGCACGATTAGTATTTACAAATTTCAAATATTAAATAAGTGACTTTAGGCAAAAATATTATAGATGGTGACCTGCTTCCTAAATAATTTTAAATGTAAGAATTAAAAAAAAAAAAGAAAAAAAAATGATGTTTTAACATTCATCTCCATTTAATAGCTAGCTAGTGGAAAATTATTATTTTGTTAGTTGCTAATTTGGCTAATAATGTATGAAATTTGGTGCATGAATTGATTTATATTATGATTAAAGTCTTAATTTGTAATTTGTACTAAATACTTTGTGTTTCATGTCATGGTTGATCCAATTAGATGCTTTCTGATATGAAAATCTGTTGGTTAATAATTTAGTTTTTTGATAATTTGACAAGAGGAAGAATCATGGATGATTGTTGTGTTATTTGTAGATACCAATTCAGGAAAGAGTGTAGAGGGTTACGTGACCGAGTGGCGGCCTAGTTCATCAGAACAGCCATACATTGATGAATATATTGCCAGTTTTACAGTTCCTTCTGACTTTGGAATTCCTGGAGCAATCCTCGTTACGAATAAGTATTATAAGGAGTTCTATCTGGTGGAGATTGTTCTTGATGGATTCAATAATGGACCTGTTTACTTCCCGGCTAATTCATGGATTCATTCCTGTAATGACAATCCTGAGAACAGAATTATCTTCAGAAATCATGTAAAGTGTCACATTTTGTTTTGTTTGTGTGTTTTCTGTTGCATTGTTTAATTTGTATGGAGTATAATGTTGCGAGGACATGATAGTGTATCTGATGTTACACTGAATTTTTGTTTGTGAAGACGTACTTACCAGCACAAACACCATCTGGCATCAAAGATCTGCGAAGGGAGGACTTGCTTAGTCGTCGTGGTGATGGGAAAGGAGAAAGGAAGTTACATGAGATGATTTATGATTATGCTCCATATAATGATTTGGGAAATCCTGATAAAGATGATGACCTCTTTAGGCCTGTTCTTGCTGGCTCTGAACGACCTTATCCAAGGCGCTGTCGCACTGGAAGGCCACCTATGAAATCTGGTATAGCTGCTCTCCCCCATCCATTAGTGTTTGTAAGTTTAAGTGACAAGCAATATGTCTGGTAGAATTTAATCAGTAGCAATCGGGTTTAATAAGGGTTGGACAAACAATCTATGCATTTGGGACCATTTGATAAGTAAATCGGTTCAATAAGAGAACAGGTCCTGTGTGGATATAGATTTTAAGGCTTGGATTATGGTCTTATGGATGTAGTAGCTTTTCAAACTCAAACACTCAAATATCTGGTACTTTTTTTTTTTATTTTGATTGTTCTGTACTGGGAATTCATGCAGTTCCGATATGCGAGAGTAGAATCGAGAAACCTCATCCAGTATATGTTCCTCGCGATGAAGCTTTTGAGGAGATGAAGCAAGCAACATTTGCTACTGGAAGACTAAAAGCTGTTTTGCACAATTTGGTGCCTCAGATTGCCACTGCTTTGGCTAGTTCGGATATCCCATTCACCTGCTTTTCTGAGATTGACAACCTTTATATCAAAGGTTTTATGGTACCAGAAGATGATGTAGCTGAAAAGATTAATAGCTTAAAGAAAATGCTCAACATGAGTACTAAACTCTTCAAGTACGATGTTCCTGCTGTTATCAAAAGTATGTCTTGTGCTCTATCCCATAGCAACTTTATTGAAGGCTAAATATGCTATTGGTCCCTCCTGTTCTTCCAATGCTTATTTATTTTCGGCCCCCAGGTGATAGATTTTCTTGGCTGCGGGACAATGAATTTGCACGCCAGGCTTTAGCTGGAGTCAATCCTGTGAACATTGAACTTCTAAAGGTAGCTTCAAAATTACTTACACTTTATATTTGTCTCACAGAAACTATCAAAGTCGATAGACTTTCCTAAATAGCTGATGTTGTGGCTTAGGAATTTCCTATCACAAGCAAATTGGATCCAGCAGTTTATGGCCCTCCAGAATCAAAGATCACAAAGGAAGTGCTTGAAGGAGAACTGGATGGAATTAGTGTCGAAGAGGTATTGATATACACTGTGTTTTTGGTAGCTTAAGCTTCTGTGATTATTGTGGCTGATAGATTAAGAATTACTTTCCAATTAATTTGACTCGAGGTCATCCCCATTGGATTCAAATTTTAGTTAGAATGTAATAAATTCTCATGACCTCTTACCAATGATGCTCCTTTTGCCATGCTAATGCAGGCCATAGAAAACAAGAGGCTGTTCATAATAGATTATCATGACCTCTTACTTCCGTTTGTCAACAAGATAAATGACTTACCAGGAAGAAAAGTATATGCTTCTAGAACAATTCTTCTCTATACCAGTGCCGGGACTCTTACACCTGTTGCTGTTGAGCTTTCGCTTCCTCCCACTGATTCTTCCCCTGCATTTAATCGTGTTTATACTCATGGACATGATGCTACAAGCTATTGGATCTGGAAGTTGGCCAAAGCCCATGTTTGTGCAGTTGATGCAGGCGTGCATCAACTAATAAATCATTGGTTTGTTTTCATGACAATTGTGCAATGAATTTTTTTATCTTCACATCTATATACTATGCATTTCAACTTGTAACCTTGATTCCAATATTAACGAAAAGAAAATGTCTTATATCATCCTTTTTCTGATCTCGAGGTGATATTTGGTTGTTAGGTTGAGGACTCATGCTAGCGTGGAGGCTTACATAATTGCTACAAATAGACAGCTGAGCCAAATGCATCCTATTTACAAGCTCCTGCATCCACATATGCGATACACTATGGAAATTAATGCCCTTGCTCGACAGAGCTTGATCAATGGAGGAGGAATCATTGAGGCCTCGTTTACCCCTGGAAAATATGCTATGGAGATCAGCTCTGCTGCCTACAAGAGTATGTGGCGGTTTGACATGGAGGCATTGCCAGCTGATCTACTCCGAAGGTGAACTATTACTCACATGACTGCTATCTTATTTCCACTTACTTCATGCACCTATGTCTCCTTTCATTCTTTGAACCTTAGTTTACCAAATATATTTCTCATAAAACCAAACTGAACCTTAGTTTACCAAAAATATCTGTCATATAAATGTACAGAACCTTAATGTTGTTCAGAAAGTCCTTCCAGCTGTTGAATCCTATGTATTGAGGACGGGTGCTGTACTGATAGCTTTATGATTTTTCCAGGGGAATGGCTGAAGAGGATCCCACGGCACCCTGTGGAGTGAAACTGGTGATTGAAGACTACCCTTATGCTGCTGATGGCCTTCTCATATGGTCTGCCATCAACGAATGGGTTGAATCCTATGTTTCACACTTCTACCCCGACTACAGTGCCATCACCTCGGATGCTGAGCTCCAAGAATGGTGGAAAGAGATCAAGGAAAAAGGCCATGCTGACTTGAAAGATGAACCTTGGTGGCCTAAACTTGAATCCAAAGAGGATTTAACCAGAATAGTGACTACAATTATTTGGGTTGCTTCAGGTCAACATGCAGCAATAAACTTTGGACAGTACCCTTTTGGAGGGTACATTCCAAACCGTCCTACCCTCATGCGGCAACTTATCCCTCAAGAAAATGATCCCGAGTTTCAAAAGTTCCTTAAGAATCCCCAAGCTACATTCCTCTCGTCTCTGCCTTCTAAACTACAAGGTACTAAAGTGATGGCCGTCCAAGACACATTGTCAACACATTCCCCAGATGAAGAGTATTTGGGGCAGGTGCATGGCCATTGGATTGATGACCAACAGGTTAGAAACATGTATGAGAGATTTGCCACTCGTTTGAAGGAGGTTGAAGAGATAATACATCAGAGGAACAAGGATTTTAGTCTGAGGAACAGAACTGGTGCTGGTGTCCCTCCATATGAGCTGCTTCTACCCACTTCTGGTCCAGGAGTCACTGGCCGTGGCATCCCAAATAGCATTTCCATCTGAAAAGGAACCACTATTATACTTCGAATTTTTTTGTACAAATTTGCTAAATATTCTGGCAAACCTTTCTTGAAATAATCTTTCCATTATGAAAAATCTCTGATTTGTTATTACAGGAATCAAACATGAGTGATGCTATCATCAATGCCTCGAATAGTTTATAGTCTTGCAAAATTAAACGTGGTATGGTATAGCTTAATTAACTCGATAACTTCAATGTATAAAAAATGAAATTAACAACTAAGAATTAAGCTTTATACTAACTTCTTGTGGTTGGCTAGCTGTGCTACTCGGGAAAATGCAAGTCCGAGGAGATATCAACTTTGAATTTATATAAATCTGAGCAACGATTATACATGATCAAAGAAGAAATTGAATTATCAAATTTCATCAACAGGGACTAAGAAGTCCAGTTGATTAGAACAATTTAGAGTTTACAACTCGCAGGTTCAGGCAAGAAGCAATCCAACAGATTATATTACAAGTGGGACGAAAGGTTAAGCAGCCAAATATCATTTGACTTCACCATCATCTAAAGTATATTTCCAACAAACAAAAAAATAAAAAAAACCAAATCCTCTAAGGTTTTCCTAAGGTTTCATATTTGTAGAGCTCTTCTTAGATGTGTGCTAGGCAGCACAAAGCCAGCTCTTCTTTCCTCAAATGAGTATTCTATTTCTTCATCATTTTCTCCTACCAAATTATCACCAAAAAGAGGTTTCGAAGGAGCTGGTGTCATCGATGTTTGCATAGGAGCTGAAACTGTCATAGGCGTTGTAGGTGGAGGGAACAACATTTTGTTGGGAGTGTGGTTTTCTTCATCACCAGCCGGGATCTTCTTTGAAGGAGTAACTACTGAAGTGTTGCTTACACTAGCTACTTTCTGGGATGCCTCGTTTTTGGCCAGAGATTTCTGTACACTGTTGTTTTGCAGTATGTTCTGATCGTCAAAGAAATCTCCATTTGCTCTTGATGATGCCACAGAAGAAATAGGGGAGAAAGGTCTTCGTGCCACAGTAGTAGGGTCAGATTCACGACCACTGAATGTGAAGTTTCTAGTCGGGAGATTGGCAATGTCTAGTGCCCTCCTCGCTACAAATAATGAAACAAATGATCAAACATTAGCAGTTGGAACAAGGAAATGTTAGCTCAAAAAAACATCTCTCAAACCCTTTATCACATATCAGAAAATAGATATAATTGGTTGATCAGCCTTGATCTGAAGAAACTAACCAGTTGATTGTCCTCCATTGTTGTCATCCTTTCTGACAGAACGGGAACTTGGTGTTGCTCTAGTTGAGTGAGATGAATCAGGCCTCGGAGTTTGGTGCATGTTACCTCCTAAGGAGAGCCTTCGATTTGGACCTCCTCCTGGACCTCCCATAGACATTCTTCGGGAAGGCTTCTTGGCACTCTTTAATGGGCTTGGTTTTGAGCCAAAAAGTGCCTCTTGCTCCGTAATTATTTGCCCTTGGAGTTTCTTCTGTTCCTGAAATTCGAGACAATAATACACATGCATGCCTTTATAAACACCCATATTTAGGCTTAAGTATTAAGCTAACAGCTTTTTCAAGAAGTACTTGAAATCAAAGAGTGGATCAAAGTAAGATGCTATGCATACCCTTTGCCTTTTCTTTTCTAGCTCCTTTTCTTGCCGCAATATCATGTATTCCTCAAGCATGGAAAGAAGACGAACCTGATTGATAAACACGAGCTGATTTACAATTGAATGACAAGGGAAAACAACACAAAAAAAGTAGTATTAAGAAATATGTACTTACACCATCATACATAAATTCAACACCTCTTTCATTCTCCCAGCTATGAGCTTTTGCAGCCAGTGCCTCCACCATTCCTGTGTGAGCATCGAAGGTTAATCAAAATTGTGAGCAATTACCAAAAATTCTTCTACAATACAGGTGTTAGATACATACTACATCAGCCTAATCCTTACAATGAAATCATTTGCACATGACATATATCACCATGTTTACCTGGAAGTTTGTTGACTAGTGATCGAGCTTTTTCAGCACGCTTAAGGGTGAGATGAGCACCTCTGCTTGCATTGTACCGGTTGTCATCCTAAGGTGACAGAGGGAAGGATTAACCATCAATGTGAATGTTGGAGGTAAGACAATGAGCTTGTAAATATTTCAAGATAACAAACATTACCTGATTATATTGTTCAAGCCACTCTTCCTCCTCACGGGCTGATAACCACTTTTCAACCTTTTCAAGTATTTCTTTGCGGCTATATGCTTCTTCCTTGACCTTGGAAACTTCCAACTCAATTTGTTCGAGAACAGAAGCAGGATCCAAAGCTCCTGAAGAGGAAAAATAATTAAGTATTCTATAAGAGAAAAGTACAAAGCAAAGCAATCTATTATTATTGGTGATATGATCAATTCTACAACCATTAAGAAGAAGCATATGGAGGAACCAATGCAATATGCAATTCAAAGTCTTATAACCATTATGTAAAGCATAATACCAGATTCTATTGCTGCCATGAGATGTTCTGTTTCACAATCTGCTTCTGGAACTAAGTGTGTCTTCCTGCAAATCTCTTCTAGTTCTGTTCTCTTCTTCATGACAAGTTCTTTCATCTTGCTTGATTTCAGCTGTTCCAATCTTGAAACTTCTGCCTCAACCTGCATAAGTCATATATGCTTGCTGGTCAATACTTGAGCATTGTTGTAAAAGATCAAAATGAAGATTCCTCCAAAATGCAAGTACTTGAATTGCGATGAAGTTGCACTAGTATTGTGAAGTACACGTTTTGATATTGTATTGATACTACAACACAACATGTATGCAATCAAAGCAGATTTCTTGTTGCATGGTTGATGTAGAAAAACTTATACTTTGGATAAAAATCAATGTATTAAAAGACTTATAATTTGGATCAGAAATATATTAGATAAGAGGTCTGGCACTGACATATTTTATGCAGTCTTCTGAAAGGACGTTGGGCTCAGTTATCTCATCTTCAGATGCGGCAATATTGCATGTGACATGTTGAAAAGGTTGTTGTTCCTCAAATGGTGTATCCATTAGATTCCAAAGCTCGAACAACATTGTTGCAAGATCTTGAAGCTGAACCATTTTCGTTAAAAAGAACATATGTGATGAGTAAATAAGAAATTGGAATGAAAAGAACTAATCTAATAAAAAATGTTTAATGTACCTTCTGCATCCTCTGAAGCTTAAGCTCTCGCAATCTAAATATGGCAGACTCCAGCTGCTTAAGTGTTTCAGTACTTATGCTATGTGATTCTTCAGAATCAGCTAAACTTGGATGAAGTTCTCTGACAGTTCCCTTAAAGTCCAACCCAAGGACAGAACACAATGAACTCAAATCATTCAAGTGTTCCATGACAAGCTTCAGGCGATCACTCTGCAAGTTGAAAGAGCGAGGCAGAATTAATTCAAATAAACACTAACTAAAGTTTTGAACCTTTTTAAAAGGATGGACAATTAATAGAATAATTCACCTTCTCCTTTTGTAGGGACTGCAACTTGTTTTGCAATTCTTCGAGCCTTCTCAGAGACAGGTCATTTTCATCTATAACAACTGTGGAACTATCATATCCTGACAGTCCATATATTTCAGTGGACACTTTTTGAATCTGTCCAATGACATCAAGAAATTGATTTTTCCTTTCGATTTTGCTTTTTCGCATTTCTTCTAGCTGTGGAAGAATGACATCTAGCTCTTCCTTTAGGCTTCCGGCTTTTTGTTCAGTCTGAAAAGTTTGTTCAATTGGGTCATTACTCATTACTAGACAGGTTAAAAATCACAGTGCATGGATTCTGTGCCCAATTCCTAAATACTCATTTTGATTATTCGTTTTCAGTGAAAGCTTTTAGTCTGGTAGCAGACTGTTGATCAAGTTTGCTACACATATTCTACATGTGTGATCAACAATCAGGTACTGAAAGTGGAAATATCTGAATTGTTGAAGCATCTAAGACATGCCTAATTGATTAAAGTTTTCGTGCATCAGTTCATGGACATATTTCTGAAGACTGAAACTGATCTATAATAGCATGAAGGAAACAGTGGTGACTAATAAAAGTATACAATGAAGGGTATCAATTCAATGTATACATGTATGATCAAGTATTAGAATTCGTTACCTGTCGAATATGGACTGGCCTCTCACCCATTGCAGAACAAATGGCGGCTAGCTCCGCCTCAGAATCAGCAATAGCCTGCAATAGCTGAGCTCTGCAGCGGTTAGCCTGATCAACTTTTCTCCTGTATACCTCAAGGCACTCTTGCTCCAGCTCAAGTAACATCTTATCACGAGCGGTTTCAGATTCACCAACCTCATCCCATATAATCTGAACATAATAACAAACAACTTCAATCACCCATATATTAAACCACAACACTACAACTGCCATCACTGCATCAAATTATTCACAATTTATACCTGAAGTTCATATAATAGAGATCCACAGGTCGTTTCCACTTGTGTAATCGGATCGGTCGGGACCACAGCCATCTTAATTCACCACAGAAGCACAACCCAACAGCCTAATTAAGGAGAAAAAATCAATGAGAATTTCAATTGAGCATATAAAAGAAGCTGCTCAAGTAAGGCACTCTTGAAATCTTGAACCATTATGTACTAAATCATGAATTATATTATCAGTATGTACTATCAAATAATTTGGACCATATGTTATACATAACATACATCAAATTGACCAAATATGATGTAGAACTCAATTAATTTACTCACTGACAGTAATCAAATCACTCAACTTAACACCACCAAGAGAGACTTTTACAGTAAATCAAGTCAATTATAGTAAACTAAGTTATAAACTTATAATTAATACTCTCTCTCCGGAGATATATCTTGTATCACCGAAAAAAGTTGTAACCTTTCCTAAAATAGTGAGGGGTCGAGCTCGATTACACCGATTATTACAAAGGTTATTTTAGTAAACAATACTAATAATATCCCCTCCATTCCATAAATAGAAAATTCGACGTCAATTTTGAGAAATTCAAACTCATCTAAAAATCTCACTTACACAGATACATCTCCAAACCAAATAAACTAACATTGAAAAATTCCCAACAAAAATTTCAAATTGAAAAAGAACCCACAAAAAAGAAAACACAATTCCTCAATGTAACTGGAAATTAATTGCTCGTATACACAAAACCCAAATTCCAGTAATTACCCTGATAAATCAAATCGCTAAGAAAATTAGGGTTTATCAAAAAAAAAATGGCCAACAAAAACAAATTGGGCAGAAATCAAACAAAAAACACAAAAGCACAGCAAAATAAGAGCAAAAGAGAGGAAATCAACACTAACCTTGTTGAAAGATTCTAGGTTGAAGATGATCAGAAAATGGAAGGTAGAGAAGAAAGAGTTAGAGAGAGATGAGAGAGAAAGAGAGGTGTTTGAAAAATTCGACCGTTAAAGAAGAGAGTGAGATCTTCTCTTCAAAGTAGTAATATCTGACTTTGTTCAAATTCAAAAAAAAAAAAGGAAAAAAACAGTGACTGGAGAAAAGGACTGTAATGCCCGTTACAAAACTCCAATTATGACCAAACTTTAAAAAATCAAAATTGTAGTGTAAAGGGTTTGGAATTTGGATTAAGGCCCAATTCCAGAGATTTCTCAAAACACAAGTCTAGTCTAACCCATATCAACGTTAGGTGTCCCTTGGTGTTTTAACGAGTGTTACACTTATTAAATGCGGTCGTGTTTTAATAGTCACTCTATTTATTTTTGTAATTGTATGAGTTTAACTGATATATTTGTCAAGACGTAACTTTGACCATTAATATCTTTAATTATTTATTAGTAAAAATTGTAATAAAATTATACGAAATATTATGAAAGTTGACATTGAGATGAATCTAATGATATATTATATAATAACATTATTTATTTTATAATAGCAAAAAAATTAAGTCAAACATGATATGTGAATAGTGTAAAAGTCAAACTGGTGCATTTAAAAAAAAAATCGGAAAGAGTAAGGGTTGTACTTCCTTTTTTAGCAAAAAAAAACTATAGTACATTTTAATACTCTCACCTTCCCTTATTGATAGTCCTTTTGGCCAAATTTTAGGGTCTGTTCACATTTACTGAATTGAGTTGGACTGAACTGAACTGAACTGATTGGAGCTGAGCTGAACTGAACTGAACTAAGCTGAACTGAATATTTTATGAGAGAGGGAAATTAGGAGCTGAACTGAACTGATTGAAGCTGAATTGAACTGAACTGAACTGATTGAAGCTGAATTGAACTGAACTGAACTGAAACTAAGTAAATGTGAACAGGCCCTTAGTCCTAAAATGTTCACCCAGGTCAATTTGTTTTTTCCAATAACCATTAATATTAAATTTTTATCAAAATTCCCTCCAATTTACAATAATATTTGTGCAAATTTAACTTTTACGTGTAAAGTTTGCTTTTTCGTGTACTTTTATTAATTTCTCTCTCTATTATTTTGCATACTCAATGTAAATTTACCTTTCTTATGTACTTTTACTACTTATTTATGTTTATTAATTCCCGTGAAAATAGCCCATGTGGACTATCATTAAGGGACGGAGGGAGTATTATATTTTTCTCTTTTCATAGTCTCCACTTAAACCCATTAGTCCCTCCGTTTCAATATGATAGTCTCATATGGAATCAATCACATAAAATAAGAAAAGGGAAATATTTGGAATCTAACATTAAAGTAAAAATATAATTCATAAATAGTTTTGCCTTATTTAAAGTTTTTGATTTTTTTAGGAAAACATTAGCCATAATTGCATAAATCAAAGGAGTAATTTCTTTACTTAGAATCATGTCATCAATTCACGATCAATTAATTTAACCAATCAAAATTTAAAATGTATAAAATAAGAATACATTCAATATGGGTAGATCTTTTTTAAAGGCTCAAAATAATATATGGAACTAATAAATTGAAACGGAGGAAGTACTACTTTTTTATTACTATTTATTTCCTTTTACATTAATTACTTTTGAATAAACTATAAACCACTATCCTTTTTTACAATTTTTTTAAATATTAAATACCACACTTGCATCTTATTTTATTAAAATCAATTGAATTGGCTAAAACTATGTGTCAGTCAAGTGTTTTTTTTTTTTTTTTTTTTTTTTTTTGCAAATGTGCCGGTCAAGCGTAACACTTATTAAAACACAAAGGGAGCAGGGTCTTTCTCCTTGCCAAAAAAAATTAATTGTAACGCCCCGACCCAAAACAAATTAAGGAGGGGCCTATTGTCACGAAATGCGTATCAAGGACCAACAACTGTCCCCACATACCAACATATGTAATACCCCTCATGATTGCTTCAAAAGGATTTGATATACTACTCATATCAACAAGATGCATATTCCTTTTAAAGAGCTCATATGCTAAGGTACCTCACAATTATGCGTACTTGGCTGAGAGTAGTCTTGGGATGGGTGAATTTTTTTGGAAAATTTTCTCGGGGTGCACATGAGTGATGATAAAATGCATCGGAAGGACTTGTGCTGGTATGTGGGGACAGTTGGTGGCCCCTGATACGCATTTTGTGACAATAGGCCCCTCCTTAATTTGTTTGGGATCGGAGTGTTACAATAATGCTCGGACATTTTATGCTCTCTAATTTTATTTTATTTTATTTTATTTTAAAAGATTTTCTAAAGGACACTATATTACATTAATTAAAATCATACAACATCTATAATAATTAAAGTCAAAAATTCATCTCCTAGTCTGAAGTTCAACAAGTTAGCCAGTGTGAAGCTTGCTCGCATTGGTGTTTTTCACTTTTTTGGTCTCCCAGGGCTTTGTTACTTAATGTTAACGGCGAAGCCAATCCGTTGCCCCCACCCCCCCAGTCCCCCACACCAATTAAAAGAGAAATAAAGTTAATTATATTAGTGGTAAGGCCCCACAAATAGATTTTGCTTTGCTCAAACCCCTTCCATTTCATTATATGATTATTTTATATCCTTTTTTTTTTTTTTTTTTTTTTTTTTTTTTTTTTTTTTTTTTTTTTTTGGGGGCAAAATTACTCATTGATACCAATTTTAGTTTATGTTTCAAATATTAACACGAATTTGTGTCACTTGTTAAATTGACACCAATTTGCCTAAAAAAGAATAAAACTGACATTAAAGATACTAAACATTCAATAAAACTCTACATATGACACATATATAGTCTTACCTTTCCAACACGTTAATAATTTTTTGAAGCAGATGATTGTTGAAGGAATTTTATACTTGTACAAGGGTTGAGAGTTACATAAAATTAGTTGTTCAGTGTCACTTTTGTATTTTTTGTAACAAGTAATTCTAATTTAGTAAGTGATATAAGTTGGTGTTAATAATTGCAAAACTTCACAAAGTTGGTGAAAATGATTGTAATTTTGCCTTTTTTTTTTTTTTTTTTTTTTTTTTTGTTAACTCATTTTACCTTTTTTTTTTCTTTAATTTTTTGTATATGTCTGAGACAATTTGCCTTCCATTTTTTTAAACAATAAATTATTGGTTAATAGGAAATCATGACAAGTTAGTGACCTGCTATATTATCTTATGTTCAAATAATTCGTCAAAAAATCAAACCCATAAGTAAATATCTATAGACTTGTCACTAATCAAGTACTAATAATGTACCATCTGGAGGAGGTTTTTTTTTTTTTTTTTTTTTTTTTTTTTTTTTGAATAGCCATCAGAGGAGTATTGAGCAATAATTAGTATACAATGTTAAATTTCTTTAGTTAGTATTTATGATTTTAATTATTTAACTAATTATGTGTCTAAGTATTGATTTTTTTTCCAACACTTTTGTCAAACTATGAGATATCCATTTGTCCCTCATTTTGAAAAATCTGGCTCCACACACCATTACTTAATGCAGTTGTTGTTGTCTACATAACTACATGTCTTGTGTGTTACTCCCTTTGTCCCTATTTTTTTGCTCCATAGCTAATTTTTGAGTCAACTTTTAATAATTTTGACCGCAAATTCCCATTAATGTATAAGAGATAATATATTCAAGTGGGATCTTGTTGGATTCGTCGAATTATATATTTTATTAATATCAAGTTTTTATAATTTTTACACTTATAAATCTTGAGATATATACGTTTTAACACGCGTCTCAAAAACCGTAAAAAGTCCAATGAAGAAAAAAAAAGGGACAGAGGGAGTATGTTGTTATGCTATTTTCACTTTGTTATATGGTATACTTTGTAATACCAAAAAAAAAAAAAAAAAAAAAAAAAAAAAAAAAAATTGTGGAGGGAGCAGAATAGGAGGGGAGGGAACAATGGTGAGTTTTCCTTCCAAATCTCTCCCATTGTTAGAGAGATCAATTTCCTACAATTTAATTCCTTTATTTTTCTCCCCACCAATTCCATTCCTTCTTGTTATCCGAATGAAAGATGGCTTATCTCTCCAATTCCCTTCCCTTCCTGTCATATCAGGTTTTTTTTTTTTTTTTCTTTCTTTGTTTACGTTTTTAGTTTTTTTTTTTTGCTAGTTCTCTTTGTCATTTTAGGTTATATTAGTAAATAACAATTACTTTATTTTTTACAGGATATTAGTAAGTAATTGTATCTATTTAAAAGTTGGTGTTTAAAAGTTACTTATGAAGTACGAGTAATTGTATCTTATATACAAACTATATCCGATCCTTCTATTAGAGAATATGTAGAATATTCATCCTATATTCTACTATCATTTACCAACGAACAAGCACATTAGCACATAAGTCTTAGTATGATAGTATCTATCACTACGCATTAGATTATTATTAGATTAGTGAAAGTGCTTGACTTGATGAATTTAATACTACATTCAAATTGGAGTAAGGACATACAAAGACTATACTCGGACTCTTTAGCTAGCTCAAGTAAATCAATTTCGCTAAATATTAACTTAAAGCCTGTTCTGATTTATTAAACTGAGCTGAGTTGAGCTGAACTGAACTGATTGGACCTGAACTGAACTGAATATTTTATGAGAAAAGGAAATTAGGAACTGAACTGAACTAATTGGAGTTGAACTGAAATTAAGCTGAAGAGAACTGGCCCTTTACTAACATACAATTACTAATTACAATTGGCAACACATACATCCATTGAGTTTTAATACAATACTTTTTAATATATATATATATATATATATATATATATATATATATATATATATATATATATAGGTTTTTACGTGGCAGGAGAAATAGAGCAAGTGATAAGATACGAATATAGATTTTACATGCCCATGGGAAATGATGCAAATAATAAAATATGAAAGGAGTAAGGCCTTGTTTAGTTCACCTTATTTTTACTTATTTTAGAAAAAATAATTTTAGATAAGAAACAATAAGCTCAGAGCAGATCAGAAAAAATAAGTTAAGATCAGATCATCGTTTTATGCGCAATTTTTTATCGCTAAATATCTTTAATTTCTTAATGAAAAAATTTATGAAAATCACATATTAATAAAATACACATTATTACGAATCTAACAAGACCCCACTTGATATATTTTTCTGTATGGATTACCGTATATTTAAGATCAAAGTTTGGTCAAATTTAACATTCAAATCAGATCAGATCAGACCAGGCCAGATCAAATAAGCAAAAATAAAGTGAACCAAACAAGCCCTAAGAGTTACATGAATTCAATTTTAAAAAGTTTTTTTTTTTATGCAACATGCATTAACGATTTGCTAAGTTTTGATGTGCAATATTTTTAAAAATTCTTAAGGTTTTAATCAACTAAACTATGTCGATTAGATATTTCTTAATGGGTTTTTCGAACATGCCAGCAAAGTACTCCCTCCGTTTTTTTTTTAATTTTTATTTGCATCAATTAGGAATGTACATTGTTTTAGGAGAGTAATATAATATTGTGAGTGGGTGAATAAATTATTATAGTAGAAGTAAAATGGGATATGAAAGAGATAATATGTGAGAGGGGATACACATTTTTATTATTTAAGTGGGGACAGAGTGAAATGATAAAATAATTTGAGTGGGATTTAAAGTAAGAGAGAGAAATAATAAAATATAATATAGAGTTACCAAATATAGAAGTGATGCATTTAAAAAAAACACCTATAAAAGAAAGGTAATGCAAATAAAAAAAAAAGGAAGGAGTAGTAGTAATAAAATACTCCCTCCGTCCCTAAATTACATTCCTGTTTGGAAATTTACACGGAAATTAAGGAAGAAAGAATAAGACAAATAATAATAATTAGATAATACAATGGGAAGTACAAAACATTAAATAATGTTTTTGAATAAAACAAAGATAGATTAATAATTACTCATAACATGTCATCAATCATTTGCAAAAAAAAAAAGGACCAATCACATGCTCCTAATTGAAATTTTTTTACCAATCATATTCATTGTAATTTGGCACAAGGATTCTGAAAAATTAAAGGCTGAAAAAGCACATTAGTCAACCAAACATTAAAAGTGGAATGTAAATACATTAATTATACATTAAAAGTACAACTGAAAAAGAGAGTGTATTTGGGATATTTAGAAAAAAAAAAACTTACTAAAAATAGAAAGGTGGAATGTAATTTTGGAATACCCTAAATAGAAAGGATGAATGTAATTTAGGGACGGAGGGAGTACATACTTCCTTCGTTTTTATTTAGTTGCAACATACTCTTTCGGCACGCATTTTAAGAAAGATATTAGATTAGGTAAACGGATAAATTAATTTACAAAATTTTACCACCTATAAGAAGAAAGGGATAAGTTGCTACATTTTAAATTTCATAGCTTAATTCATTCGTTTACCTAGTTTAATCACCTCTTCGAAAAACGTAATAAAAGGTGTGTTGCAAGTATAAAAAAACAGAGGAAGTAAGAAGTGAGATAATCAATTTAAATTGGTTTTGTTATACGTCAATGATTTGCTAATAAGTTTTGATGCGCAATATGTTTTAATTTTTAAGGTTTTATTTATTAATCAACTATACTATATCGATTAGAGATTTCCTAACCTATTTGGATTTTCGAGCATGCCAGCAGTCATATCACTATTCCACATAATTCATAAGCCATTTTTTTTCTTTCCATTTTTTGAATTAAAAATTGATGACACTTCAAGATGACAAGTTCATCCTCAAATCATTTGACCCCACATCAAACTAAAACTTTTTTTTTTTGTTTGTTTAAGAAAATCAAATTAAAACTTATACTTCAAAGCTTACTACTACTTTGATTTCGTCCGTATATTTATTGTATTAATTAATTAAAATTTTACATATTCATTAAATTTCCCTATTTTCTGCCATTAATTCTCCTAAGTTGATGGTTGATTTTCAGTCGACTAATTCATACTGAAGAACAGGGCGAAAAGGTCTGGTTTTTATTTTTGTTTTTTTCCCACAAATTTTTTAATACATTTCTTGGGTTATGTTCAATTTAAAGACCCTCCTTCTGAAATCTTCAATTTGGGATTTTTTTGTTGACCTAATTTTTATACCCAAAACTTCATTGATTTGAATCAAAATTGATGAAATTATGCCCAATTGACAAGAATTTCAATCTTTGAGCAAATATACAACAACCCCATCTTCTCTTTATATCTTATAGATGGAGAAAGAGAAGAATAACTCAACCCCACTTCTTCTCCCACCAAAAAGTGGGACCCACCATCAAAATCATCCTCCCAAAGATAAACAAGAACAAGCAGAAGGGATTATTGATAAAAATGTTGTTGTTGATGTAGATGGTGAAGAAGTTGATACCCAACTTGATGAAACCCTAAAAAAGCTTGAATTTTTCCTGAGATTTCTGTGTTTTGATCAGACAAATCCCTTGAAATTTTTGGTTTCTTGGTTTGTGTTCTTAGTTGTGGGTGTTGCAATTCCTGTGTTGATAATTGAGCTCACCCATTGCTTGGATTGTGAAGATTATCAAGTCAAGGATTTTGAGTATGAGATTCTTACCTCTCATCTTATTCTTGCTGGTGTTTCTTTGATTTGTGTGGCATACAATATTAATAAAAAGGGGTTTCGAAAATTCTTGTTTGTCGATCGATATAGGGGGTATACTGCCCGTTTCAAGGATCAATATATCAAAAAGATTAAGGTAAATTATGAATTCATTGTGTATCAAAACTCGAAATGGCCTGCATTTTGGGGTTTCTCTTCGAATTCGAGCTGTATATATTCATGGATGTTACTCTTATTAGATTGTTGGTTGATAAATTGTTCGAATTTTAGTTGTATGTATTTATGGATGTTACGCTTATTAGCTAGTTGGTTGATAAATTGTTTGAATTTTAGTTGTATGTATATATGGATGTTATTAGTTTGTTGGTTGATAAAATGTTCGAATTCAAGTTGTATTAAGGGTATTTGTATTGCTTCTATAAGAAAGATTTATGCTTTTGATTTATCAATAGCATTTTTTGAAATTTCTTTTCTTTCCTGTTGATTTCATGAATGCAATCCACATTGTATGTAAAATGGGGCTGGTCTCAATTTCAAATGTGTTAGTTTTTCTCAAATGGATGAAAGAGCAAATTAGTGGTTTCAGAATCTTGAAGAGGGTGATTTTAAGAAGCTTGGGATGATTGATGGTCTTATGCTTACCTTTAGGACAAATGAAAGTCAATGTTCCGACGGCATATCTGTGGATACAGGAGTATTAGCCAAAGCCTAGAACTCTAAAATTATGCAACCTTGGCTCTAACCAGTCCAAAGCTATAGAATGAGTATTTCTAGAGGACAAACAAACCACTTTGTTAGAGTTGAAGTTTTTTAAGAGATTCGTAATCATGAAAGCCTAAGGCTTTTTTTTTTTTTTTTACCATACTTTATGCGTGCTTGAGAGACTGATGTGTTAAGTGCTCTGAAACCTGTTTTGGCTTCTAGTGACAGATTTTATGATACCTATCTGATCACGAGTCTAACCCATCTCAGTGTCCGGCCAACTTCAGTGGATAGCTATTACCACCTTGTTTCAGGCCGAAGTAGTGGTACACGGCCACTAACTTTCAAAGTCAACATTTATTTCTTTTGATGTATATTATTTATTGCCAATGAAGATGCGATTCGCTGTGACCTCATGGTGGCAATATTGTTTGGATGATGAAATTCTTAGGCAGTTGTAGGCTTGTAGCTACATGCAAGTTTGGGAAGACTTAGATTCCTAATGGCATCTACGTTAGGTCAAGTAATGTAATTAATTTATTGGAAGCCAATTTTTTAAGTATAGATCAGCAGTACTGTTCTGTAAAGCTGTACAATTTATCACAATTATATTAGAGATGGTCTCCCAAGAGTCTTGTTTGATACACTTTGTATCTCCTGCTATTCTTGTGTACACTCAGTCTTATCTATCATAAATAATGGGTACAATTCAGTAAGTCACCTTTGGCTGGAGCCGAAAATCTCGGTTACTCTTAGTGCTTATATTTTCAAACCGATTGATTATATCAGTATCTTTTTTATTTTTTCTTTTTGGGTACGAGTAACTCATCACATGGTTTTTCATATAGAATCCTGTTACATACTATGCCATTTTCCAAGTTCCACTCCATTTGTTACAACTAATATTTTCTTTATAGTTACATAGGACTTTTTTTTTGTAATTAATGCTTTATTTGTTACAAACAATGCTCTGTTCCTTAACCATTTTATATATGTACCCTCATAAGATCTTGCCATAACTTTTCCTCAGGGTTCATATCAACTGCTGTTACAGTCACTGATTCCATGTTGCATCTTGAAGGCGCTTCATGAGATCATGCGCATGATATACGTGCAAAACCATTCATGGTGGTTGGCTTGTTTTAATGCCACAGCTTTAGTAATATCTTGGACATATCTGAGTGCAATTTCACTGGCAGCCTGCATTCTCTTTCATGTAGCCTGCAATTTGCAAGTCATTCATTTCAATGATTATGCAAAACTCTTGGAAAGCGAATCCAGTATAATGACTTTGATGGATGAGCACATGCGGTTGAGGGGGTATCTCTCCAAAATCAGCCACAGATTTCGAATATATCTTATCTTGATCTTCCTATTCGTCACTGCTAGCCTGTGTATGACTCTTATACAGATCACTGGTATCAACGGTAGAGTAACTTTCCTAAATGGTGGAAATTTTGCTGTAAGTCAAATTCCCTTTTCACTTTTGATTTAAATTATTTGTGTTTGTACTAGAGTTACAATGTACTACTCTGACATAATATGCATGATCACAAGGTGTGTGATTGTCAAGATTTAGAGTTTTATGAACTTCAGCAAAACAAAACTAGAAATTTTTTGTGTTGATAATGTATAGAAGTTTTTACTTAACCTGTTAGCAAATCTCAAACATTAAGGCTTTGTTTAGAAGTTCTTTGTATTGATACCTACTTATTATTGGGCAGCCCTTCCTCGGGATCTGTTTCCTAAAACCAGCTTCCACGATTACAGATAGGGGTCAGGTTTGTTTGGCATATATGCCTTCTGCCCTTCAAACAGTATGGGAGCCATTCAGCTTATCCATCAATGAGAAGGGGCTGCAGAATACTAGAACCCAATTTCTGCAGTGATGACAGGTTACTGCTGCATTGTCCATGAAGTCCAAATAGCCCCGGCTTCCACAAGTCCTAACCTTTGATTAAAAGTTGAATTGGTGAATTAATGAGCTCGATACACTCTCTTGCATAGTTGTGTGTTGGTGTATGATCTGTATATATGAAGAAATTATAAAGAAAACACCCCCCCCCCCACTCTCACTCAAAGCAAAAGTTACAAATGAGCCGAACTATTAGATTGACAGAAGTATGCCATGTTAATGTGCAGAATATATGTTATCTTTGTGCTAGATCCTGAGAAAGGCTTGAATCTATCTAACCCTAAGAAGGAAAATCAATTTGAAACTAGTAATAGAGTCTAATTATTAATTAGTTTTACCAACAAACCTTTGGTGAAGTGAAGCTATTGATAACAGAAATGCCTCATTGCTTTGTATGGTGATTGGGATGGATGATATACTGATGTTTTTTTCTATCATTGATCGATGATCTTACATACATGGAAGTAGGGCTAGGTTGTTGACATCAAGGAGCTATGCATTTCTCAAAGCTGTATGCTACAAGATACATGTCAGACTTGTGGCATAGTTGTATGTATAAGCTGAAGTTCATAAAATAAAGGATGCAGAGTGCTAGAAACGAGGATTTTATAGCAAAGTGACATCAGGAAGTGATTAGAGATTATTGTGTGAATTCTACTTAGTGTAAGTGGCAGGAAACAATATGTGGTTGAGCTGAACATATTCACTGGATGCTTTTAGATACTCCATTGAAGTGATGTAAAAAGGTGACTGTAATAGGAGAGCAGAATCAACAGATAGATCCAGGATTAAAATTTCGGGGGAGGGCTGGACTGCCAGAAGGGGACCTCGTATATCATTTTTACCCTAGGCTTTTAGATAGTGAAGTGGTCTTTCCCTAATTTCTGATTCTTATTTCTACTAAATGACTTTCAGACCTTTTACAATATTCCTTTGTAAGAACATTGCTTTTGTGGGTTATTTTGGGACTTCCAGTTTCAACTAGTTAGGAGTAAGGCTACATGCCTCTTGGCCTCCCAAACCTCGTCAACAGCAGGCACTAAACTAAATGGTAGTCATCACTGTTGTAGCAAATAAGATCTTCAGTGTCTTTGCCTATGCCGTTTAATTAAATAATTGCTCTCGCTCTACCATTTCCTTCTTTTCTGTGTTTCTAACTTCTGTCTACTCCTGATTTTAGGTAACTTCAATTGTTCAAGTTGTTGAAACACTTCTTTGCTTGCATGCTGGTACAAAGATTTCCTCCAGAGCTCACGCAATTGGTTCAGTGGCATCTAGATGGCATGCACTAGTAACTTGCAAGTCCCTTGATGCAGGAAAACGTTCAATGTCGATGGGCTCATTGACTTCAAATTATTCTGACAGTGAATCGAATTTGCTAGATGAAAATGCAATAATCAGCCATTCGCAATTTGCTTCTGTTTCGTCATATAACAAGAGGCAATCTTTTGGTAAGTCTAGTCTTTTTTTTTTTTTTTTTTTTTTTTTCCATTAGGACACCTATCTTACACTCTACTGTCCCAACACCCTTTTATTTAGTGTTAAGTAGTTAACGTTATCACCCTTGCTGTACTATTGAATGGCAGGAAAACAAAATTACTAAAAGAATTCTAACTTTGAGGTGTTAAACATACATATTTACCAAATCATCCAAGTCCATTAGCTTTAGAGATAATTTCTGAAAACAATATTAGTCAAGACTAGAAACATTTAATTTATCGTATTTTGGATGGATTGGTTTACCTGTAAACCGGAAACCTAAGATGCATGTTAACGCCTTAAATGTTTTTGTTGTTTTCTATTCGCAAATTAAGGATGTCAAGACAAATTATTTGAACATTTCTGTTTCTAAGGCCAAAAATTGTAAAAATGTATGTGCATATTTCAAGAATATTCTTTCATTTCCACTTGTTATTAATTTCTTAAACAATAGATTCAAAATCTGGAGTAATTTTAGTTATTCCCAACTTCTACTGCTTCAAATGATAAGGATGTAAATGAGAACAAACCCTGGATCAGTGAAGTCTTATACAACGAAGAGAGATATCCTGGGGCAGAATAACTAAGATTAGCCTAAGAGCTCACCTTGTTAGCTTCTTTATTCACTATATACTCCACATGCCCTCCATTTTATTCCAATGTTTTGAATTTGAGTTCATATTGTTTTGTGATATTTAAGATGATAGTGGAAATTGTATTTTCGTATGTATGGTTTATGATTAGTGCTATTTCATACAACATGTGTTCATTTTACTAAGTGGATATTGCAGTGATGTATTTGCAGACAAATCCTGGAGGGCTCACATTGTATGGATGGACAGTGGATCGTTCGCTTTTGTCTACAATATTTGCAATCGAGCTCTCACTAGTCCTTTTTGTATTGGGTCAAACCATTGTTTTCTCTTCCCCATCAAATGATTGACTTTTCATTCGGTACTAAAGTACACCATGAATCACTATCATCTCATGTTCTGAAGTCGAATTGCTTTTGCGTGGTTCAAAGGTCTCGTACCAACTTGAAAACCCAGTTAGAGCAAATGTCATTTCAGAACTTTTTTTGTTCGCTTCCTGGGATTCTTGCTGCCATTACGTGCTGTATTTGGTGCACGAGGCGGAGCCACGTGATTGTTGATTATACGAGTGTAACATTCTATTTTGTATATTCTTTTGTAAATAATAGTAAAAGCATTAAATTACTCTTCATTTGTAACCTTATACGAAGTATGTAACAGTGACAGTTTGTATACATGAATGAATGTGAATAAACATGATCACGAGTGCTGTTTGTTACATTGTTGTTTCTCCTCTTGCATAAGCTGTTTATTTTTGTGAAATCAGATATTTGACTATAAACTTGATTTTAACCAAAAAAAACTAACATGCGCTGACCTAAAATATGCTGTATCAATAGATATTCATCTGATGTCATTTGTTTTGATATATTTTAAGATAATAAGGCATCAGCCTTTTTGGAAAAGTTCTACCTCTGCCTCAATATATTGTCTAAAATAATTGGACAATTGGACTTTCTTGGTAATAAAAAGGTGTCTTTAAATGAACATGTATAATTATGAGATTTAAAATATGAATATTTTTCCCCTTTTTTTGTGTGTAAGTACAGAGTCATAAAAAGGTTAATGATGTAGACAAAATTTGATCTTACAGGGAACACTTTCAAGATTGTAACCAATCTAGCTTGTTGACAGGTCATCTACATAAATACAAGAAAAATAAAGTTGAAATATTAATAGATTTAATAAAATCTTAACAAGCTAGAATTTTTATAGTAAACCCGAAGTTCCATTTCAACAGCTACAACACTCATGAGAAACCAATTAAAAGAGAATAATCTCATTCTCTGTATCGTTCCAATTTTATATTTTATATGATGTCTCTGAGAGACGATAAGACTGAACATATAAGATCAAACAAGGTGGCTCCTATCGATTCATGGCTCTTCGTGCCATAGCTCTCAAATTATCTCGTGCCAAGGTAGACCTTCTATAAATTCCCATGAACTCTTCTCTCTGTAACCTCAATGCAAATGCAGCATCTCCATCTTGGTTTGGAACTCCTCTACTACTGATCAAACTAGCTTCTTCTGATCTTCTTGATACTCTAAGCCTTCTGCTCAAGCGCGGATTGCTGTTGTCAGTAGCTTGATTACTACTGCTGATCACCCTTTCAGTGCTTTTCCTGCGCTGATCGCTCACTTTACTACTCGCAGCTGCTGCTGCAGCTGCAATCCTCGACTCGACTTCTGCAGGGAATAAAAGCTGTATAGTGTTCCAAAGCACTGTGTTTATAGTGCAGGATCTTCCATTACTGCCAAAAATTCATCAACAATCATATAAAATCTGACATTAATTAATACCAAATATGAAATTTGCACTGATTTGTTCAAGTACCTTATCAGCTGTCTACATTTTGGACATCTTTTGCCACATTTTTCAGCTGCAGATTTCAAGCAATTCTTGCAAAAGCTAAAACACCAAAGTTCATGTTACATTCAAAAATTGGAATATTACAGATGATTCTTCTCAATTTTATGATGTAAGATTCTGAATTTTACCTGTGACCACAAGGAGTTGTGCTTGGTTCATAACATGTGTCCAAGCAAATCTGGATAAATAAAAGTAACCATTTTAAATTCAATCCATGAAAATTGAAAACTCAACTATTGTTTTATGTTCACAACTTTCATAGTCACCTCAAATCACATAAAGTCGACTTTAAGGTGATTAGATTGGAATGACTAAACCTGTCGTGTATACAATACACCCGTTGCATAGAAGTTTTCGCCTAATCAGGGCGCTAAATGACGATGGTACTATGGGGAAAAAAATGACAAGCAAAATCAGAAAGTAAAGCTCACTTACAGCACAAGAAAGTTCATCTCTAAGACGATCCATACATGGAAGTGTTGAAGAACTTGAACAATTAGCAGCAGCAGAAGCAGCATTTTCCTGCTCCTTTTCTTTGGTTTTTTCTTCTACTTTCTTTGGTAAATCACTTTTACCCTTTTCTGCTTCTACCCATCACAAAAATCCTCAAAATATTCAGTAAATTGAAATTCATAACTCTAACTTTAATAATTATTAATATTATTAACCCTTCTTCAATTTCAATGAAATTAATTGGAAAAACAACTTTAAAAAAAAGGCTAAAAATTTTCTGTAAATTCAATTTAGACTAGGTTACTCATTTCACTCCAAGTATCCATGTCAAATCCCCGACACTTCAATTTGTGCCAAAATCTTTGATTAATTCTCAAATTGATCGTATGACGTATCCATGATCAACTCGAGTACCCGAGTCCGAGTAACATAGAATCAAGACTAATTCACTGAAAACCCACCAGACCCCATCAATCAAAACACCAAAAATACACCAAATTTTCCAATCAAACCCAAAAAGGATTCAAAAAATATACCTTTAAGATTACTGTTTAAAGATTCATCATCAACATCAAGATTAAAAACTGCAATAGGAATCGAACCAGGGCGAACCCGTCTTCTCTTTTTTCTAGAACTAGTAGAAGGAGATTTCACAAGTAAATCAGAACGTTTCTTGCCTCTTAAGTTTCTTTCAGGGGTATCTTCAACAACAAGTGTAGAAAGTAGGGTTTCTTCATCCCATCCCGCCATTGCTGCAACTGATTTGAATCTTGGGCTAAACATACTCATATTATTACTGCAATTTTCTGGGATTTGGGTTGAATTATTTGATGGGGTGTTTTTGATTTTGGGGGTTTGGGTTGAATCTTGTGTCACCATTGAAGAATGTTGAGAAACAGGGAGGAGAGAGAATGAGAGAAAGGAGATAAAGGACAAATTTTGAATCTGAGACGTTTAGGACAAGCCTTTTCGGGGCAACGGTCGAATTTTTTTGGAGGAAAATGACTAGTTACTTGAGGTAAAAAATTCAGCCTTTTTTTTAAAAAAAAAATAAATTAATTAAGCAATTATCAACTTTTTTACATGGCTGACCAACGATCATGATAGTTACTTGAGTTCATTATTATTATACTAGGGGTTTTAGGGGTTATTCGATATTATAAGGAGGGTCAATATTATCAGGTAAAAAATTTGTCAATTACAACCGATACAGCCGGTTTTGTGTGTAGCCGGTCACACCGTGTGGCAACCTATAATAAAAAGAAAGTAACCCCTATATCACTGATTGAGTAATCCCTGTAAACCTGATTCAGTAATCCTATAACACTGACGAAGTAACCCCTTTAATACAGACAAAGTAACCCCTATTAGACTAATGAAGTAACCTTTATAATGGTTGGTCACACGGTGTGACCAGCCACATATAAGAATTTAAAATACCCAATTTGCGGGTAATAACCATTAAAATTTACTTTTGCAAATTATAACCGAAAAAGTAATCAACCATATTAAACTACAACCATAATCCGATTATTGGCCACTTTCACCATAATGTGACGTTATTGTATCAATAAATGATTCCAATCCAAACTAGTATTGGTTGGGGGTTATTTTTCATACCAATAAATGGTTATGATGTCATATTTCGGTAAAAATGGCCGAAAATCGGATTTTGTTTGTACTTTAATATGTTGGTGACTTTTTTGGTTGTAATGTGCAAAATATAAACTTTGATAATTGTAATCCGCAAAATGGGTGTTTTTAATTGGCAAATTTCCTTACAGGGGTTAATCAGTCAATATTATAGGTTTGATGCTTAAAATTGTTAAACAATGTATTCTGTGTTCGACTGCCACACATAAGAGTTGGTAATTGCTGAATTATTTGTTGGAACATAAAATATTTGTAAAATCAACCAGGGTTTCTTTTTTTTTTTTTTTTTTTTTTTTTTTTTTTTTTTTTTTAAATATACCACTACCCATATTACAACTAAAATTAAACATTACATTTTTTTTTCAAGAAAATTTAACACTTTATTTTTTTTCCTTTTTTTTTTGAGGAAAAGGAAAATTTAACATTACATTTTATTTTTTTGACGAGAAGAAAAAAAAATTTCATTAATAAAAGATAGCCAAACGACACTTACAAACAATTCCTAATAAATCTAAAATTCCAATACAAGTACAAATCACCTTAGAACTAGTTACATCGCAAATTCGATCAACGGATCGCCTTAATAAAAAAAAAACTCCATCCAAAGCAATACAATCCGTGAGTTAGCACTAATTCAACTTGAGATTTACGAATGAGTAGTTGTTTGGGTGAAAAAAAACTCATATGGCCACCTAGATACTTTTGGAGACGATGAAACCCTAAATCTTCAATCTTTAGCCCACAAAAAAAAAAAAAAAAAAAAAAAAAAAAAAAAAAAAAAGCCTAATTGAATAAACACCATCATAAAGATGGAATCCATTTATTGAAAGCAATTAAAAAGTTTTTTAAAGCTTACCACCGATAAAAACACCAATGGAAGCCCCTACAAAAATTTACAATTGAGATCAGAAGAAAAAAGATGAAAGAGAAAGAGAAAAAAAAAAGGTGAAGAGTGAAAACCTTCAAAAAAAAAAACAGAAAAAATCTAACAATGAAGGCTAGAAAAACCCTCTCAAGGAAAAACCCTAAAAGAAACCAACATTACATATAATTAGTACCGAATTAATAACAAAAAAGGATTACTTTTAAAAAAAAAACATGGATGTGTAACTAAATCTCTCAATAAACACTTTTATTAGGGGAAAAAATGGATGTGTAACTACATCTCTCAATAAATCCCCTTGGAACTCTCTATCCCTTCTCTTTGTCCTCCTTGATTGTTATTAGTCGTTGTCATCGTTTTCATCTTCGATGAAAACTCCATGTTATCTCATTTCACTTACATCCTCCAACCATAGTTCTACATTCAAATCCTAACATCAGTGTAACATTACTCTCGAATTCCATCGAAGACGCCAACCTAATCTTGATATGATGTTCCATAAATGACATTAATCAACAAAAAATACAATTAGATTATTTTAGTGTAGTTATTTTAGTGGTGAGCAGAAATTCCGGGTAACTAGAATTGACACACCAATTAATATCCTTCTCTAAATGCTTCTTGTACATCCAACAAGGGTAATTTTCCTAGTCTTCCAGGTAGTTTTGAAAGATCAAGTCTGCATTGACATTAGAATTCTGATATATTGGGTTAACGAGAAAATTAGACATGTAAAGCATACTTTCACTCTCCGATGAGAGCGTACCTTCCCACACTCAGCACCTGTCTCTGCGAATGATGAATATCGACTCAGGTGTAAAATACACTTCCTGTTGACACAAATTGAAAAACTTGCCAAATAATTTGTTCCCACTTCACTGATGTAGGCCTTAATCTATGACACACAAATTGAAATCCTTGCCATTACATATTTATATTACTCAACCGTCACCTGCCTGTCTTCCATCATTTATTTTTACAGAAAATATCTAATGAACCTGGGCTCTTAAACCAATTGTGCAAGGAGTGTGGCAACCAAATTACACAAACAAGCCACCATAAAATACAACGAGATTAAAAAAAAAACAATACCATAACAAATTAACAGCACACGAAAGCTTCACATGAAAACAAAATCAAGGCAACAAGAACCCATCCCTTGGCTCACTTCAACTCAAACCTCTTCAAACCGACTAAAAAAATTACACACGTCCTATTTTCTGGAATGAAAACAATAACTAGACATAGTTGATAGTTCTTAACAAAAAACAATTCAGCTGATGATGTATGGTGGTTTATTACCCTTTCTATATGTTCCACCGTGGTCTGTAGCATATAGCTAAGTACCCAGATCATAAAGCAATACTATATTAACGAAAAATATTTAATCTAGCAAAAAAAAAACAATGAATATCAATACAGACACCAGGGAATTTACCCTTGTGTATATGACGAGCTTAACAACACAGCCAAGCATTGAAGAGCAAACAACCAACAAAAACACCCTATCCGTATAGTTCATAAAAAATATTGAAAGAATTGTACAACCATAGCAACAAACCTAAACAATAAACAAAATGGTATAAAGATTCCATCAGATAAAGAATGACAATCCATACCAGTAAAAACTCACAGATAAGATACATATTGAGAAGAAACAAACCGCGCAATAACGAAAGCCAGCCAGTAGAAAATCATCACATATGAGGAGGGAAATAACCCACCAACCAATTTAAGCATTGTGAATAGATGCAAGGATGATTCATAAATAAACAAGCAGGTGAAAGTGTGAAACGATAACAAAATCACAAACGTAACTTTGCTAGATATTTTATTTGCTGAACTCATGAAGCAAGACAGCATAACCCATGCAATTATGCAGCAACCAAAGACAGAGGAGTCACAGGTCACATTTTCACCTTCTCACTATCAAAGATGGATAGAAGACTTAAATTGAGCAACTAAGCCAAAGGATACCATAGCACAATCCACTAATTAATGCTGGGGGAAGAGAAACAGTGGCAGGGTTCTTATATATTTTTCTTTTATTTTTTATTTTTTTGAAGCAAAGAGAGGACGGGCAGTCGGGCAATTATTATAGCATATCAATCTCCGCTAAGTCTAAAATACTATACCGATACATACCAATATAATCGAGTTCTGAACTACTACCGGTATCATCTAACATGCAAAATTTTAAAGAAATCGAAACATAGCCATCATATCTAATAAAAGAACCCTGTTGTCCATCACAGGGTTCCTATATAGAGCAAGAAAGATGAGCTAATTTGAAGGAGACCATACTGCTTCACATTTAATGACACTATAATTGAAGAACAATTCTGGATGAAACAGAATATATATGGACAATTACAAATGCAGACAAAATAAAATACACCCAACTCCATTGAGTTGAAATAAAAGCAAGTAGACAAGTCTAGGGTTTATACATCTTAGCAAACGCAGAAAACTAATTGTGAGCTAGGCAATTTCAGAGTAATTTTGATCAGGGGGTCTTTGACTTATATTGGTTCTTATTTCTCTGTAGAATACCATCTACCTTTAGATTTCTCATGGCTTTCCATGCTACATACACCAAAAGGGCAAAGTAGCATGGAGATGGGGGACAAAAATACCACTAACCAACTGAAATAATGTAAATAACCTGTAACAATCTTCCAAACCCTAGTCCAAAATAGCTCCACCAATGGTTTAATAAATACCAGTACATATTTGCACCATCAATATATAGTATATACAGAAGACTCCTCGTATCAACTCACCAGAGCTGTCTTACTACATTTAAACAAAGAAGACTTACAAGGACAGCAGCCCAGATTCCAATCTCAAGTCCGTATTAACAAGACACAAAAATTTCACACAGAGGTGAGGTGCCATATCACATAAATCAACCACATACAGCTAACAGTGGAGGGCTACATCTCACACAGGAATTTAGCTTTAATGCTTAAGGCGACAACTGACTCACAGTAGTTTTTCAATAGCCCTCGAAAGTACTAGCAACTAATTAGGCTCTGTAATCTACAACTGAAATAAGGTGTACATTTCTGAATCATTCTGACTTGATCAGGTCTAGTCTAATCTCCTAATCTGACTGACCTTTGAATGTATTTTGCCACCAAATTAAAAGAAAAGTATCTCAAATGAGGTCTTGTTAGAAACTCCTCAAAGTTCATTTTCTGAATATCTAATTTTCATAATTTTTACAAATATGCAATAAAAGACCTTTTGAAAGAAAAAAGTAAAAATATTTGGTCAGGCCTAGTCTGGATTTTTCTGGTAAGGTGTGATCTAGCTTGATATTAACGAGATTAGGTAATAACCTCTTGTAATAAGGTTGGAGAGCAGAACATTAATTAGCATTTTCTCAAGAATTCTCATAACCTTAGCAGAATTAATACTTCTTAAATATTATCTCCAAAGATGTTAAACATTAGTTACCCAAGAGAGAAATTATAAATGGAAACATGAGAGTTGTAAGGTACCTCTAAATGGTCTCGAGCTATACATTTTGTGATGAACCAAAATACAATTGGGATTTCTACCTCCTCAACCTGCTGGCTTTAGTACTGCAGTGACATTCGCAGAGAAAAGTCATAAAAGTTCAGGAGCTGTCATGAATTTATTATGCAACAAATTAATGGAAAAACATATCTAGACCTCTACTAGAATTTACAGCAAAAGACAAACAAAGAAGAAAATTAGCAGCACAGGTAAAAAGAAACTTTGGTAATTTGAGGCATACAAGCACTTGGACAAATAAGAAACTTGCAAGGCAATCTCTTCTGATCACATATAGTACTTATGCAAAACAAATCCCAAACTTTGGAACACAAACTGACTTCTGCTGCAAAGGACCGCATGAACCAACTTCTTGCATTTACAAGGAACAAAATGCCAACAAACATTGGCATTGGAGGAAAGAGCCTGATCAATATATATATTTATCCTACAGCTAGAATTTCATTCATGACATGAACTAGATAGGTCAGCTTCGGTTGACAAGTTACAGCAGATTTGATATGCTCTTTATCCTCAAAATTTATAACAATTTAGTCGATAATTCCAACAAAACAATAACACTATGAATTCCTAAATCAACCACTACAGAGCTGAAAAAGAAGTGTCAAGTTCTCATTCATCTGTGAAGGGGGCCGCTAAGCTTTGTACAGGGCCAGAAAATGGCTTATCCAGACTAAAGAATTTACATAAGAACATACTACAGAGTTACAAAAAGCCCATGGCACCCTCAAGATACATATGATTGCTCCCCTGAAATATTCACTGCCATACAGCACAAACGTAATTGCATAATAAATATGTCCACACAAGAGAACAGGACCAGACCCCAAGAGATACAGATGAATTAATCCCCAAATAAGGTACACCAGTATGCACGTTCACAAACAAATGTGCTTTAGCAAAAAGTATCCACACAAGCACCTTTTCTCTAATTTAGATATACTAGATAGCACATTACCTTTTCTCTAATTTGTAAAATGCTCGTCAATGAAAAGCAAAGAACGTGGCAACCACCTCTTGCAAACACAATTCCAATATTAAATTATGCAGAAAAAAGAAATTTGTGACAAATCCATAGTAGTTTGGTCATTAAAACCAAAATCTAAAAGAAATGTTTACAATGTTCCAAATCAAAAATTCAAATTACTTTACAAACACATGATTCAGCTGAATCTCATCTTTCTAAAAAGTAAAGCCATTATGCCACACCTTATGATGCAAGCACTGCTGTGATGCATCCTATCACCAAAGCTGGAAGATAACATGACTGCTACAGATCTTGTGGCATAGGCAAAAAATATATCCCTCCAGTCGCTTCATCAAACATGCCTGCTAAAAAACAGCATGAATGACAGTCTCACAAGCCTTTCTTTAGCAAGTTGTCTTGAATCCATCTCCCTCACCTCATGCATGTCCCATTTGTTGGCATTGGCAAAAATCATGGAGCATAAAAATCTCAAATCTACAGTAGGGCCTATGTTACTACCCAAACAAACCGCCAGTCCCCAATTCTGCTTGCTGCAATTCCTTCCTGCGCTGCTCTTCCAAGGGATCAGGACTCTTCAGAACCCTGCGCACGCGCCTGCCAGTCCCATAACATAGATATTAAAAAAAGTATAACACCAAAATAACAGCCAATAAATGAGCAAAAGGGAAGATGCAATTTCAAAAATCATGATACCTGTCTTGCGCATGTTGAGCAGGAAACGTAGGCATAAATTCCTTTGACTTGGGAAGAGGAACTTCATGAAACCATTCATGGTTTAGAGCAGCATCCGCTGTGATACGCTGCAGCCAATAGAGAAGTGCAGTCAGAAATTGTTACGACACACCAAGCAAGAGAGTAATGCTTTATTACTTCCTATAATGACAAATACCTTTTCAGGATCATAAGTTAAAAGTCTGTTCAACAAGTCAAACCCAGCATCAGAGAGGACAGGAGATCCGGTAAATGACGTGGCTGGAAATTTCTTGCGCAACTGGTTATACCTGAAAAGGACAGTTGAATAGTTATTCATTACAAAAGTATGTGCCCTTGTCACTACAAGTGTACCAATGAGGCCAGATAGCCAGACCAGAATCACCCAAAGCTGGAAGCCTGGGAAAAGAGCGCAAAGAATAAGAAAACCTTGAAGCAAAGGTAAACACGTCTTAAGTGATAGTTTACGAAGAACTTACTGGTGCTTCACGAAATTGACCTTCACTCCAGGCAACTTGGAAAAACCACGCCAGATTGTCTCATTTGGTGTGCCAAGGATCCTGAATATCTGCCAATAGAAAAAAAAGGAATATCAATAATAACTAGATAAGTGTCAAAAAGAAAAACAACTAGCAACCAGCAATAATTCCTATTTCCTAGGCATCCTAGCTATACAAATTCTACACTCATCTGAATCAAAAGCAGAGCAAATTCTGAAGTACATACGTTCAACAAATGGATGTACCTTGTCAAGTTGATCGAATTCCGATTTGCCATTAAAAAGAGGCTCCTTTGACAAGAGCTCAGCCATAATGCAACCGAGTGACCACATATCAATGGCTGTTGAATACTCCTTTGCACCCAACAGAAGCTCCGGTGACCTACCAGCGAAAAGAGAGGAACAAATGAGATTTTAACCCCAACCATATGCACATGATCAATGGCCATGGAAGATCTAAACCTTACAAACTTTACAAAACTACTAACTGAGAATGATCAAACAGCACATAAGTTAATTAGACAGAAACTCAGAGTAACAACTAAAAGCAATGATGCTCTGAACAGCAGCTACCAGATAACAAAAAATGAGATACTCGTATGTAAGTCATACACAAGCATCCAGAAGCAGAACAACCGAGAAGCATTACTGCATAAGCCATAATATACGTTCTTGAAATATAATAGTTTACTAAATTTGAAATCTTAGAAGAGAGAGAAATATAGAGGATAAGTCCACCAAAACAATATACAAAGAACAAGCATAGAAAAGATATTCTCCACTATAATTAAATAAAAAGTAAAAGAATCAACAGTCTTACATACAAGAATTAGAATTTTGCTGCTCACCTGTACCAAAGTGTGACAACCAAATGAGTATATGGCTTCAATGGACTCCCATATTGACGAGCCAATCCAAAGTCACATATCTTCAACTCACCCTGGTTGTTCATAAGCAAATTTGATGTCTTTAAATCACGATGAAGGACCCAATTATCATGAAGATACTTTATACCATCTAATAACTGAAGCATGAGGCATTTAACTTCACTCTGACTAAATGGCTGTTTCATGGTCTCCATAAGTGCTTTAAGATCATGCTCCATGTATTCCATAACCATAAAGATACTATCAAGGTTGCTTCCAACTACTACTTCCTTGACATCAACAATGGACGGGTGGTGCAGTGACAACAAAATGTTAATTTCCCTCAGAGAAGTCAATGGAAAGCCCTCCCTTTCCTTCTCCATCTTTACCTTTTTCAAAGCTACAATTTCTCCAGTCTTCTTATCTCTAGCTCTGTAAACTACACCATAAGTTCCTTCGTCTATCTTATTCAGTCTTTCAAACTCATCCACACTCCTACAACCCTGAAGCATATTCACTGTTCTTTTAGGAGCAACTGGAGGTTCTGGTGTTTCACGAGAATAATCTTCATCATCGGAGTCAGCTCTTATGGGGCTTAGGCTAGAGTCAGTGTCATTGTATCTATCATCTACCTCAATATTATCCTCCCTATCCTTATTATTTTGAAGACCACGATCTCCAGTGGAAGGTCTACTTTGCATGCTTCCATCAGAATCTGATAATCTTCCCTTAGCTACGTCAGAAACCTCTCTTGCACCATCTCCAGCATCTGGACTAGATGACTTCCTGCTCTTCCTAGTATCTAGACACTCAGAGGAAGGCATCTTCTTCCTCTTTTTCCGCATTATATCATCATCTGAAATCTCACCTTCATCGGCCGGAGAATTAGCATTACCTGCCCACCTAGAGGCTGATATGTGCCTGGTGGGAATGTAATCCTCATCATCTACCTGCTCAGCCCCTTCGCCATTCCCCCACTGTGTCTCCTGATATGGTGAAGAACGATGATTTGCAGGAGACTCAGATACATTATCATCATACAAACGATCCTGTTCCACAGAGGGATCAACAAGAGAAACTTCAACGTCTTCATGTGGCTCATCACTTTTAACAGGAGATACCTCCTTACTCTCTACACGCATCATGGCAGGAGACTGCTGGTATGATTTCCGAACAGGCTGAGGAGGAAGGGAAGCAGTAGTGGATACAGATCTACTTCTTGATGCATCTGTAGCACCCTTGTCATCTCTATCCCATACTATAGGAGAAAACTTTCTTTTCTTAGTAGCCAGAGGAGAGGACTGAGCCCCATTATCCATCTTCGACACTTCATTATCCTTTCCAAACCGTGATTCTGAATCGACAGCACTCTCAGACCCATCCTCACTAGACAATTCACCAGGCTCACGATCCGTAATCCTCGCTGAATTCCCACATCTCCTAGGCCCTCCTCCCCCTCCCCCTCCACCACCACCAACCCCACTTCCCCCTGAATCACTTTTACTTGAAGACGAGCGATAATCACCGCCGTTAGCAAAGTCCCTTTCCCTAATATCTCTCTGTCTAACCCTAGCTCTACTGTCTCTACCCCTTATTATCTCCCGATCCCTAACCTGATTACCATTCCTAATTTTATCATATTCACCTTTTGAATAAGCTTTATCTCGCCTCGCCGTATCATAATCCGAGCTGCGTTCCTTATATTCAGTTTCGTGGTACCCCCCATTCCTTCCAGCAGCCATAAATTCAAGCAAAGGAACCCCTTTACTCGGAAAACAATTCCAATTACACCCTAATCCTCAATAACCCTAATTATATACCTTCAGCCGACCAGCAATTCAAAGGCGAACACACAAAGAAACAATTTTTTTTATTTTTTTTGTGTTTTAGATGAACATAACCAAATTGAACTTCCTAAAACAAAAACCCTAGAAATCAAAAATTACACCAACTTGCACTCACACAGATCTGAGAAAATAAATCGAAACTCAACAAAGAAAACAAAGAAACACAAAAAAAAGGAGCAATTAATAGCAAAGGCGGACCTTTATCAGCAAATTCGCGAGCTCCGAAGCTTGAAAACTCGTTCGTCGAGCAATGAATTCAAATCAATACCAAAAAGTGCGAAATTTCTGTTTAATAAAAACAAAACCCTAGAAATCGAAATTGAGGAAATAGAAACCCTAGTTGAAATTCATCAAAATCTGAAAATCGAAGAAGAGAGAGAGTGGAAGAGTGACGAAGAAATTAAGGGTTTGCCGGAGGAGGAGAGAGAAAAAAGGGGAAGATAGAATGACGTAGAGAGAGAAGGAGTTAATTGGGGGAGAAGAAAAGCGAAGGAAGTCACCGTAAAGTGTGAGACGACGCTTCTTCGGTGAAAGTGTGATTGGCTTTGCCACCCAACCTTACCTTATTCAAAAGGAATATGGATCGATGGATGAAGTCTCCAATTATTGCTTTCGTTCTATTTTCTTAGGTTTTATTTTGCGGTTTTTCCTATAGTAATCCCAATTATTGTACTCGTACTTATACTCGTATTAAAGTATTGATATTATTACTATTTTTCGGATTTTGAGAGTATTACAAGTGAGGGCGTTGATATTGAAGGTGGGGATTGTTTATCTTGTACAATACGCCGTATTTTAAGTATCGAACATACTAAATTGAATTTTTTAAAAAAAGGGTTAAAGTTGAGGTCTGATCAAGACAACATTCCCTACCTAAAATTATAATACCGTTGCTTCTTATCTTGTACAATTATTGTCAAAATTGGATGTTACAAGTTATGTACAATAAATTAAAAAAGTTTTCTTTTAAAATTTATCAACAAACTCTTACTCCAATTCAATTAACACATTAAATCACACTTTATTAATTTATTGACCTAACTAAATCACCCTCAATAAAACCCTGACCAACATTCTCTCGATCTCCTCCCTCAAAACCACATCCAACACCCACACCACCACATTTTCTCTCTTCTATCTCTCAAGCCACCCTCACCACCATTTTGTTTCTCTTCTCTTACAACCACCGTATTTTCTCTCCTCTAGTCCCCTCCCTCATAAGCACCACCACGTGTCATTGTTTCCTCATTAAATTGGGTCAAATGCAACTTCCTCCTCCCCTATAAAGTCGTCACCGCACACCCCTCCTCATCAAGGAGTCACCCCGTAACACTCAATCATTGGAGGGTCACATGTCATCGCCCGCTCCCTCCTTTCTCTTTTTTTTTTTCTTTTTTTTTTTTTTTGGTTTAATCAACACCATTTAAGCTTAAGGTTGGTGTTTTTATGATCAAATTTAACCAAAAAAATCTTCCTTTTTTTTCATATTCTTAGGGAGGTGGTGGTGGTTCAAGGAAAGGGAGGGGCGGGTGGTGGTGGTTGACTGGGTAGTGGACATTGGTAGTGGTGGGGTGGGTGTTGTTGGTGGTTGCATGGGATGGATGTTCTTAGTGACAAAGCCTTATAACCTTTACATGTTTGTTTGTTTAAATACTGTTAGCAAGATCAAGATTTATAAACAAGCCTTATAACCTTTACATGTTTTGAAATTTAACAGAAGTCCTTTTAGAACCCTAATCATGCTCAAGTATGAGTAGCATGCTTCTATTTCACATAGCGACAAACACTCCCTTTTTTCCCTTGTCTTTACACGTTCCCTAGCCAGCTTCCTATATTCACACATCCACACTTTATCTCTTTCCTCTGACTATCTAACAATATATAAGTCATACTAATGTTCAAGTTCCACTATTGGACTCAAATACAAACCAATATTATGCATTTATATTAACCAATTAAACCAGCTAATGCAACCTTCGATCAACTAGTACAAAAAGTCTACAAACAAAGCATACAACCAACAAGTCATACAATTTAAAGCCTTTTGTATTATTTGAATATGCAAAATGACACATAACTACATAAGTATTTGAATATACTCTGTAGTAGAATTGCAAGAAAGGGAGCTAATTTTAGTAGCTTTTGGACAAAGGCCCAATTCTAGTTTTTTAGAAACTAGAGGGTTAAGCGTATAGCAACAAGCTTAATGAATACTAGTAACTCTTTATCAAACGGCCAAACTAGCATATTTATGGAGCCAAATGTCATGTGCTAACAGTTTCCCCAATGTCGTGGCACAACAAGTCCTATACGAGGCAATCTCCCATGCTTGTGTGCCTTACTAATGCATGTGTTTGTGATACAAGGTTAGTGTCATTGCGTGTTGTTTCCTCTAGTAATTACTCCGTAGCTTATTGTGTATATGAAAAAAAGGTTGACTTGGATCGGGAATTCAGGCACCAACGCGTGATTTGCATTCGTCCCATGACACAATGCTCTACATATGTCAAATTAGTTTAATTTTGGCCAAAACACTTTTGGCTGATCGATAGTCTAAGAGACTAAGTGCCTGTTTTGATTGACTGAACTGAGCTGAGTTGAACTGAACTTATTAGAATTGAGCTGAACTGAACTTATTGGAACTGAACTGAAAATAATCTGAAGAGAACAGGCCCTAAGAACAACTAATCCACTAATTAGGATTTCACTTGATAAATATGATACTCCGGAAAAAAAATTTGTTTAAAAGTCCAAGTGAAGCGAAATCTTAATCTAACTTCCCCCAATTTGCACTAACATGTCAAAATCAATGCATATATGATACACCCCAAGAGTACCCAAAACAGTGCAATATGGCACACATGCATTAAAAACCTCCAGTCCAAATGTATGTAATGCTGTCTATTATTTGGTCAAAACCTGAAACTACCTTTTAATAATAGAGAAACTCATTTTACTCATACAGGCCGAGCTTAAACTATATGTGGGTTCAGAACAAATTGGCACATATTGCTGCAACAACCAAAGGGGGTGGGGAATAATCCTAGTTACAATCAAGCACAAGTTAATAGTTCTACATTTCGTCTCCATGGCATCTGCAAATCCGCAATGTTTAAATCTGATCCATGGATGAGGGTTGTTGCCTTGCATGCAAAACTCATTTTCCTTTACTTTCAGGATTGATCAACATTTCAAGGGTGTCACTGTCACATGCATAAACTGAAAGGAAAAAGGTGCAAAAGCTTACTAATAATGCAACAAACGTTAAGACCGGTATCTAGATACAATTATGTTGAGGAAGTTTACTACTGCCAGCACAAAGAAGGCAACTTAAAGGAGAATGTAGACGGCAAATGACCCATTCTTCTGATATAATCTGCTTTCTCTGATGTTTTGACGGCTTTCTCATTCAATTTAGCCTCTGCATTAGCACGCTTCTCTTCAGCGATTCGTCGAGCTGCAGCAAGTTTATTGGCATACTTCTCCTGTGCTCTAGCTTTCAATCTCTCTGCTTTCACCTATGACAGCAATATAAAATTCAGTGATCCTTAGTGCCAATGTGATTCAAATGTGCAACATTTGGAAGAAAACTGCTTCTTAAGCTGTTGGCTTATTTCATAAGCCTTATCTTTTATAGATACAGGGATCATATCCTAATTTCAGAAGATCGATCAATCTGATACTATCTTCACAAACGATGCAGAAATTGAATTTAGGATACACAACATTGAAGCAACTATATGTATCACAGTATCAGGTAATTAACCAGCAGAACAACAATACATTATGTGAGGCTGCTCAGTTTAGGCCTGTAAGCTGTGATGCCAGAGTTTTACGTGTGAGAACAAATGGAGTAAAGGCACACAGAGCATACAGTATTATCTAGGCTAGCAAGAGTAGCAACTCCACTAGATGCCCAGTATTACAAGCTCGTTGAATCATTTTTAGGTTTATTCATCACCGTGAAGACTAATCTGCTGTGAAGAGTTGAAGATCAACAACAGCAGAAGCACTAAGATGTATTCCCAATGTCAGCAGTTCACATTATCCTGACCTCTCCCAGTTAACGATGTAACATGATGTATCTGATTACCCTTTATTACAGTTGCTCTAAATCCATTATCACCCTCATCATCACTCTTGTAAGTTGCAAGTACACAACTTTGGACAGATGGACTATACAAGTACTACTATTTGATATAAGAAGTTCAAATCATCTTAGATGAGTAGATTACCTCTAATTTCTTCATCTCCATTTCAGCTTTTCTCTTCTCGTGATTTTCCCAAGCTTGTATCTTCACTTCTTCTCGTTTATACCTATAAATCAACCAGGATGATAACAGTTAAACCCTTCTGTTTTTATCAGTGAATCAAATATCATAATGTAGTTCAAGGAGATGTATTTAGAATGTTCACCTGGCCATATATTTGGCACGCTCTGCTTCATCCCAAGCCAATGCTCGAGTTTCTAAAGGACTAATCTTCTCAACAAGTTCCAAACCATTACTCTCCCCCATCTTATGACCATTATCTTCTTCCTCGCCATTAGACACTCTATAAGCACCATTATGTCTCCCAAGAGGAGATTGATAACTCTCGGTACCCAGAGCACCATGTTGACACCTCATTGGGGTTGAACCCCCCGAAGAAATTGGGCTGCGCGCAGCTGGTGTTGTAGCTCGTATAGGGGTGGCTGTCCTAGAAGGTTCTTGACTAGCTATTGGAGTCATCTCAGTCCCCATATCCCTCAAACAAACTGATCTAACACCTAAACTAGCATTTCCCACCCCCTCATTAATTCTCCAAAAACCCTCTTCACAATCAACATTCTTGGTATGAACATTCTTCTCATTCTCTGCCTTCTCCACCTCTTCATCACCATCAACCGAATAACGGTGCTCTTGATGGGGAATGGGGGCAATCAACCTCGTATCATCGGCATTCGAGTTTCGAGGCCTATTAGCCTTGGAGGAATTCCTATCTCCTCCCCTTGACAACCCAACTAACCATTTTTGTGCATCATCCCACTTTGAAGGTGTTGGTTTTCCTAAGGCGGTTCGAGACGGGTGAGAGGCTCTAGTAACCCCATTCCCTTTATGAAACTCAAATGTAATGCTTCCATTAGAGATCTCCTTATCCTCCATAGATCTCACCATTTCAACTTTTACCCTCAATCTAATGAAAAATCTTCACTCAAAAATACCTATAATATAGCTAGTACTATAGTACTAGTACTCATACAACAGTACTATACTTTAATCGAACACCTTCCTTGCATATACTGTCAATTTATTACTAAGATCCACAAATTTCCAGTGCTGTTACTGAATTTATTTGTCAGAAATTACACTTAATTTGTCACTCAATACTCATTTAAAACTACTACAAAAATACCAACACCCTAAATAATGCAATAAAATCTGGAAGAAAAAAAATAAATAAATAAATCAACCCATGAACACCATAAAAATTTTCAGAAAAACAAACAACCCCAAATCATCTGAATGACTAAAACATCATGTTTTCAACTCTCTTTTTGTTTTAACCAAATATACTTAAAAATGAACTTACCTCAAAAATTCATCTGGGTAGTTTACTTTCACTCTGAAAAAATCACAAAACCAACATTATAAACAATGAAAAAAATAAATTAATTAAAGAAGGTAAATTATGATGAGATTAAAAAAAGAAAAAAGAAAAAAAAAATCAAGAAAAAATGAAATCTTGACAGAACAAATGAGTAAATGAAACAGTGGTATGACAGCAACCCATAAGTACAATCATAAAATTCCAACTGGGTTTTGAAAAGGAGAGCATAAATTTTTGGGAAATGCTTTTTATTTTTTTATTTTTTTTCTCACAATTTTTTACAAAATTAAAAAATGGGAGTTGAGGTCATTCAGATCCAAAGAACTAAATTTAAATAAACTTGACAAAAATTTACAGGTACTTGCACGTTTGAGGGAAGGATTAAGTAACAGAAAGAGTGTAACGGTTAAAAAACCATAGTATAAAAATATAAATGTAATTAATTATACTATAATATGGTTTAGTAGTACATAGAATATGGGCAGAAAATGACATGGGAAAGTGTGTAAATTTGTGATTATCGAGTAAACTGAGGAAGGGAGAGGGGGGCAAGTTAGCTTCCCTCACTTCGGAATCTAGGGAAGAGTTATTTGTTGTTACAACCACGTTAATTAACCTTTGATTTTACTATTGTTAGTATGTTTAGTGTGAATTATTGTTGTAATAGAGTGTATCCGCGCTAACGTACAGTATATACGTAATATGTATGTATTTAGAAAAAAAACAATAGAAGGTGTGGAAGTTATTAAAAAAAAATTTGGAGCAATGGAAGTTATTTAATTGTATGTTATAGCAAAAAAAAAAAAAAAAAAAAAAGGAAGTTCTTAATTGGAGATTAAAGCAAAACATTAATCAATCAATCAATCAATCAATCAATCAAAGCCTTAATCCCAAAAGTGGGGTCGGCTAACATGAACCAAATTTGATTATTCCGTGTAGTCATCAACATAAATCTTTCTCCTCCATCCCTTACGATCCAAAACTTCATCCTCACGTAAATCCATGCACTTCATATCCTTCCTCACTCCTTCCAACCAAGTCATCTTTGGTCTCCCTCTTCCTCGTTTAATCCCTCCATGGTCCCACTCTTCCACTCTTCGCACCGGTGCACCCTCGGGTCTCCGTCTTACATGTCCAAACCAACGCAGACGATTTTCCCTTAATTTATCTATAAAGCAAAACATTAAAAAAAAAAAAAAAAAAACACTAAAATGTATAAGATTTAAGAATTGGGCTTTTGGAGGGCTATAGTTGACCGACTCTTAAATTATATAAAACTAGAGTGTACCCGTGCAAAATGCACAAAATATATTTTATATTAGAAACAATTAAATATATAATATGAGAAAAAATATATTTCAAATAGGGAAGTTGATTTGATGTGGTAACTTAAGCCATGTTTTTTTAGAGTTGTTGTGGTTTAATCTGCTTTACAATGCTATGTTCAAATCTTCTCTATTGAGTATTAGGGCCTGTTCATATTTACTTAATTTCAGTTCAGTTCAGTTCAGCTCCAATTAGTTCAGTTCAGTTCAGTTCAGTTTCATCAGTTCAGTTCAGTTCAGTTCAGTTCAGCTCTTAATTTCCCTCTCACATAAAATATTCATTTCAGCTCAATTCAGTTCAGTTCAGTTCAGTTCCAATCAGTTCAGTTCAGTTCAGTTCAGCTCCAATCAGTTCAGTTCAGTTCAGTTCAGCTCAGTTCAGTAAATATGAACAGGCCCTTAGTAATCTGTCTACACCTGTTCTACTCTGCTGAAATCTGCTATTCACTGCTTTGCTCAGAAACTAAAAAAAAAAAAAAAACAGGGCTGACTCTTATATGTGGGTGCTACTTTGTTAAATCTATAAAGGTTACCTGTTCTGTGTTATAGGGGTTACTTAGTTAGTATCATACGGTCTATTTTTTTATCTTTTGCAAGTAGGTATTCGGTGAGGCCAGTCGCGCAAATAGCGTGCTGTACATTTTTTTTGTTTTGATGATTAGGGAAGTGTAGGTGTGTTAAATCTATAAAGGTTACCCGTTCTGTGTTATAGGGGTTACGTAGTTAGTGTCATAGGTCTATTTTTGATCTTTTGCAAGTAACTATTCAGTGAGGCCAGTCACGCAAAAAGCGTGCTATACATTTTATTTTTTTATTTTTTTATTTTGATGATTAAGGAAGTGGAAATTGTTTGTAGGATAGTCCCCAAAAAATATGCATATAATTGAAGGGTTGGGGATTTAGAGTGCTATGGTGAATTGTTGATAAAGGAATTGTGTATCCGTGCTAATGCACGACTGAATTATACGCGAAAGAAAATAAGACAAAGTGAAATGTTAGTAATGTTTATAAAAAGTGAATTTTTATTATTTATTGCAATTCCTTGAAAAAATACAAAAAAAAAAGGTGGGAAGGGTAGTTATTATCCTTATTGATGTTTTTTTTAAGTTAAAAAATAAATAATAAATAATATAGTGGGATGGGTATTGGGTAGTTATTGGTTTGTAAAAAAATAAAATTAAAAAAAATAAAAAATAAAAAATAAAAAACCTTAAACTCATGAGAGTTAAGGATTGAGGTCTTGGAGAAACCTCGTTAACTAACTCTGTAATTATAATATAGAGATGTGGGAGTCATGCATTTGAGTCAAACCTCAAGTTTGAAGGATGGTTGGTGACGATGGTTGTAGGCCGTGTTAGATGGGGTCTTGTGCTTTTGGGATAGGTAGACCTAATTTTTGGTTTGGCCATAAGCAATGTGTCATATAAGAATTTTCAAAAGGTCGGCTTGTGTACGACTTAGGGCATGTTCTTTTCAGATTATTTTCATTTCAATTCAACTCTAATAAGTTCAGTTCAGTTCATAATTTCCTTCTCTCATAAAATATTCAGTTCAGCTCAGCTCCAATAAATTCAGTTCACTTCAGTTCAGTTAAGCTCAGTTTAGTCAATCAGAACAAGCCCCCATGTATCAGTACAATGAGTCACGTTATGTCTACATGTCTAAATTAATTTTCGTTGAATTTAAGCGTGATTTATTGTGTCGAATCATGTAGTACCAGCTTTTCCCAAATAAATGAGATAAACTACTTGTAACAGATAGCAACGTGTTTGTGTTGTGTGTTTTTTCACGCCCACACGACATGGTTCAGTGCCATCGTTAAAGTGTTTATGGCTCAATGTCATCGTTAAAGTGTTTACTCGTAGCCTCGTAGGTAACAAGTTGGTTGTGTTATGTTTATCTAATCTTATTGAAAAATTTGCAAATTGAAGTCATTTAAAGTTAATATTTTGCAAATTGCAACCATTTTTAAAAAATTGCAAATTACAGTCCAAAAGTTGTTATAAATTGTAAATTGCAACCTAATTCAATTTCGTGTCGAAAAATGTTCGGTTAAGGTTTTAGCGGTTATTTTAGCCCTTAAGAATCTAAATTGAGTTCGAAATTAGCAAAAAATTAACGTAAGTGCCTCATTTTTACAGCAAAAAAAGTTGCCCACAAATCAATAGATTTTTGTTACGCAAAACGAGGCACTTACGTTATGTTTTTACTAATTTCGAGCTCAATGCGGATCCTTAAGAACCAAAATGGCCCCTAAAACCTTGACCGAATAATTTTCGACACGCAAACCGATGAAAAAGTTAAATTGGGTTGCAATTTACAATTTATAAGAATTTTTGATATGCTATTTGCAATTTTTTTAAAATGGTTAAAATTTACAAATTTTAAATGGTTGCAATTGGCAATAATTTTGTTTGAAATCATATAAGTACAAGTATTATTTAACTTTTCAAAACATACAGTTTCAATGTTTTGAATAGTATAAATGTCAATTCATTTTGAGTAATAAGAAAGAAATATTATTAAGTGATGTATTTCTTCCGGTTTAGTGCATTTCAGCGCATTATTATGCGTTTACAATACATATAGGATGACAAAAATGTAAATATGTCAATTTCAGAATTAAAAATGGAAAAAGCTAACTTTATAGTGGTACATTATGATATACCATTATGCTTGTATAATGTACCATTAAATAATAAGTTGTCTTAATAGTACATATAAAGTACTATTAGGGGTGTCAATTCGGATGACCGGATTGGGTAAATTTTTAAAGTTAAGTCATACTAAATTGTTATGTCCACGCGAGTCCAAATCTGAATCGGATATTTTTCGAATCGGGTCGGGTCGGGTGTGCTTTTGACACCTCTATATACTATTATGCATGTAGTGGTACTTTTTGTCATCCAATAGATTAAATATTTTCCCTCAAATTATTTATCACCTGTTACCTATTATGTATGTAGTGTTATATTTTTCCATCCTATTTATTTGCTAACAAATAACAGCTATGCACTAAGGTTTAATCCATTGATTAAAGCATAACTTTAAAAGTAATAAATTTAGGAGATAATCCAAAAAAAAAAATAACTCCATATAAGCCACCAATGACTATCATGATATATACTCTATAACAATGTAAATGCAATTACGAGTGATTAAACAATGTAAATTTAAAAGTTAAAATGTTACAGTATGTAGAAATCTTTTAATTTGTCATTACTCATTCAAAATAGGGAAGAAAAAAGGACAAAAATGGGGATGGGGCATATATAAGGACAGAAAAGGATAATGATGGTAATAAGTCTGAGCCTTTTCACGTGAGTTATTAACACTTGGAATGGGCACTGAATGGATCATGGATGATTACTAGTCTAGCTGGTAGCTAGTTAGCTACCCTACCAGAGTAGCAATACTAGTATTAGATGGTGATAGTTGGGTATAGATGCTGATACTTTGACTTTATGCTTCCTTCAAAGATATGGTCATATACTCATATAGAGTAGACATTAGTTTAATAAACCCTAGTTTAAGTTCCTAAGGGTCTGTTTCAATTTAATGTAAATAATACTACGTAGAATTAATGTGTACTAAATTAATTGAAACTAAATTAAACTGATTACAGCTGAACTGAATAGAAATAAAATGAATTGTTTATGAGAAAAGAAAATTAGGAATTGAACTGAACATAACTAAAATTAAGCTGAACAGAAGAGACTCTAACTCAATATATATTTCAAAACAGGTTAATTAGTGAGATAATTTAAAGTGATAAAGCAATTCTTCTAGTTAAAAAAAAAAAAAAAGAATTACTATTTTTTTTTTTGAAATTCTCTTTGATAACATTATAATTTTTAATTTTCTCAGTAGTAAAGAAAGAAAATTCTAATTATCATTGATAACACTATATTATTTTTTTTTTAGAAAAGTAAAAACCCCAACTCCTCCCCACCCAGCCAACAGCCAAACCCTCCTCTTGGCGGCGCCTAGCCTCCACCACTCTGCCGACGATGCCAGGTTCCCCTATCCCCGCCGGCAACCTTGTCCTCACTCCGACGCCCCACCCAACGTACCAACGCTCCAAATCGAAAAACACCCAACACCCCACTCATTTCCCGCCAGCAAAACACCCAAATTTGATGCAACTTGCCCATAAGTCAGCCCCGCGAAGTTTCTAGATTTAATCGTCCGCCATTGTTACAAAAATTGTAAAGCTTCAATCGACGAAATTAGGATTTTTCGGCATGAAATACTTTGAATCAATTCAACTCCTTAACAAGATTTCTACAGGATTTGCTAAAACCTTATCAATTTCTTCGCGTTCAACTTCCGGCTGATTCAATTACTTCAAGAGGTTTCACGAGCTTGATGTGAATCAGGTTGAGAGAGGTTTTTGATTCTTGTTCAATTGATTGTGAATAAACATGGGATCGGAGGGGTTGAGACTTGAGAATCGAGGTGGAGGAAGGAGGGAGTGAGGTCGCCTCTAGCCTGCCGACGCACGGTTTGGAGGATGGTCGGTGGTACGGGGCTGGTGCCGGTAAGGGAGAGGGAGGGGGCTGCCGTAGGATTTGGGCTGGTTGATTTTTTTTTTCTTAAAAAAAATTAAAATAATTTAATTATTAAAAAGTAAAAAACTAATCCTGATTAAAAAATTTAACTAGAATTAGACTCATCATTGCATATAATCATCATTAATGTCACCATTGGATTAGTATAACAAATTAGAGTTTACCACATATAATACGGTGTTACCAAAGAGAATTTCCTTTTTTTTTATTAAAGGAAGAATTGAGTATTTCGTAAATTAAAGTATTTTTAAGTGACACAAAATTATAAATCGTATCATGTTCTCAATGTAAATGTTATTATTAAATAACAGAGTAACGTTATTTATCCTAAACTATCCATAGATCACATCCATGACTTAGCATGTACTTTGATTATTTTTTTTTTTTTTTTGGGGGGGGGGGTTATCTAGGATAATTTGCAACTAGATTGTTCATTCGACCAGCTAATCAAACCAATTAATACAAGCAGTTGGTCAAATTAGCTAATACAACCCGCTATATCAATTAGCTACCATCTAATTACCAAATAAGGCCTAAATAAGTTATAAGGAGCCTTTTCATTAGCTCATCTAACATCTTAAAGTAAAAATACCAATGGGTTATTAGTGGATTGGGATTGCACTGGGTAGAGAGGACCGCGTGTTCGATCCCGCACAACAATAATTGGGAGGGGAGTGAAACCTAACCATCAAGAATTGATCCCTGAATCCAAATTAACCCAAAAGGTGAATCGGGTGGAACACTAAGGAAGAAAAAAAAAAAAACACTTAAGGTGAAAATCATATTTATACCCCTCATTTAATCTAAAACTCTAATTCAACTATCTACTCTCAAAGCTTATTTTTATTTCGCAAACTCAAACAACTTTAAACAAGTAGGTACTCTAATTAACCAAATACTTTTATACAATCATTTAGTCAAATTAGTTAATACAATCATTTGGTCAAAATCAACTAACACAATTAGTTTCAACTTTTAACTTTTCACCCAAAGTCAAAGACGAAAAGACGGCTGGTGCCCCAATTTCTCAACATGAGAGGTTAAATTTGTAAAATTATAAGCAAATCGCTCCTTCAATTTGTTAAAAGAAAAATGTATTTATTTACCATTTTACCATTTGATAATGTTTCTAGTCGAAAAACTTGAATTTTTTCAAAGATTAGCAACACCAATGATTCATTAATGATTTCAAAAAAAAAAAAAAAAAAAAAAAAAAAAGATTCATTAATGTGAAAATCATACAGCAAGCGTGGTGGCCGGAGCACCATAGCACCAATGCACCTTTTCTCCTGCCAAAACCCAACTCAAATCAAATCCCATTTTCTCTAGCTTTGTTACTAATCTGGGGTTTATCTACCAAATTATCAAAAATGAGGATTCTTCAATTTATGAAGAGAAATCTCAATCCTGTTTTTCACATTACAAGAAACAATTTTGAACCAAAAATTGAAGAATTTGGTCTAAGATTTCTTCACAAAAGAGGGGTTTCCGCATTATCATCAAGTAAATTTAAGGAGAATGACTTCATTTTGCCAGTTTTGATTGTGGGTGCTGGTCCTGTTGGTTTATCTCTCTCTATACTTCTCACCAAATTAGGTAAAACCCCTCTTAAACCCTTTTCTTTCTTTCTTTTATTAATTATTTGGGTGATTTGAATTAAATTGTGGATTTTTAGTGAAAAATGATTGTATTGTATGCTTATTTTGTGTTTGGATGGGAAGTGATGAAATGGGTAATGCTAATTTGAGTGCCCATTTGGTAGTTTGCCTGTTTATGTTTTTTTCTTGTGTGATTGAAATTGTTTGATGGTTTGGATTGTGGAATGAATGTTAATTTGATCATTGTTTATGCTATTAATATGATTAGAGAGTGAATAAAAATTGAATGACGATTTTGAAATGCCCATTTGTTAGTTTTTTAGGAAAGGTGAGAGTGAGATATTGTGGAAAAAATTGAATTTGTAGCTCGGAGTTAGCTGCATTTTAAACTTCTGTCGCTATAATGGGATCGTTAGTGCTGTTTGGGTGGGGTTTAGAGTGAAATTTTATTATTGTCAGTGGTGTTTGAGAAATTCATTGGCTGCAGAAATTATGTTCAGAAATGTGGAGGGTTTAATTGATGACAGCCTCTAAATAAACCATCAAGAAGATGTATCAGAAGATTCCACGGTTACGTAATTCCATATTCCCCTGCAAACCTAAAAGGGCAAATCAATACGTTAAAGTGGTGCATTTTGGCCTAATTTAACAATATTAAGAGTAAAATGTGTACTCGTACCAAATCTCGAGCTGGCCTAATTAGGGAACATTGTTTATCCGTTCCTTAGAAAAGGATCATCTGGAACATTCGCTCCAAAATCTTATTTGTGACCTGATGAGCTATTCTATAGTCTTGAGACAAACGATAGGATATTGATGAAACATTTGCCCTTTTCAATGCTAGCATTTGGAATGTAATTCTGAGAAAACTCAAGATTGATAGAAGTGTTCAGCCTAACTCTGCTGAAATTCAGGCAGCAGGTTAGGTGTATAGGGGAATTCAGCCAGTGCACAGGCTCCATGGAATGCAATTTGCTATTTGGATTAAGCCTAGTTTCCTATTCTTCTGCACCTTAGATATCTTAAACTTAATTGTACTTCCAAGATTTTATAATTGCCAGTTCCATTGACCTTCTCTCCCAAAGCTAGTTATACTATAATGGTTGACAATTATGCTAAAATTGTGCTTTTTTGTCAAATTTTTGGGATTGTGATGCATTCTTCTTCCTACAGGTGTCAGATGTGCAGTCTTAGAGAAGAACACAGCTTTTTCTAGACATCCTCAAGCTCATTTTATCAACAACAGATCCATGGAGGTAGGTTCATGGTTCATAGCATTTGGCAATATGCTTGGTGTAACTCCAGATTTATAGCATCCTGAAATGCTAGTGCTGTTTTCATTTAGATTTCCTTGCCAGGTCTTCCGCAAACTGGATTGTCTAGCTGAGGAGATCCAGCAGTTTCAACCACCTGTAGATTTGTGGAGAAAATTCATTTACTGTACATCACTATCTGGTTCTGTCCTTGGTTCAGTTGATCATATGCAACCTCAAGGTATGCTTATTTTGATGTCATAATGTAACCAAAAAATCTTATGAATGATACAAATAAAGATTGAACCAAAGACCCCATGTCTTTTCTTTTTCTAAAGAAGATGGTTCCACTATGTCTACATCATCTGCATTAGTCTATATTTTTGGCCTAGATATGCTACTTTACTAATCTTTCTGCTTTTAGTATTGTAGGCAACATGATTTACTTGCATGGCTGTTCTAATATGCATAAAGCATCAAGCAGCTTATCATCATGCCCTCTTTTACAGATTTTGAGCGAGTTGCTAGCCCAGTTTCTGTTGCTCATTTTTCTCAATACAAGCTAATCAGGTTACTGCTGAAGAAACTAGAAAATCTTGACTTTAAAATTCATGAAGGTGATAAAGATATTAAAGAGAGGGAGATTTTGATGGGCCATGAGTGCTTGTCCTTTGCTGTGACTGATAATTGTGTTAATGTTACTTCTTCTTTTCACTAGGATGGACGGACATTAAAGAAAGATATCCAGTGTGGTTTTCTTATTGGCACAGATGGTGCGGGAAGTACAGTGAGGAAGCTTGCTGGAATAGAGATGGAAGGTGAAAGAGACTTGCAAAAGTTGGTAAGTGTGCATTTTACAAGCCAAGCCCTGGGAAGATATCTACTCAAGGAAAGACCAGGCATGCTTTTCTTTATATTCAACACTGAAGCAATTGGAGTTCTTGTTGCTCATGATCTTCAGCAAGGGGAATTTGTATTGCAGGTATTCTTGACATCATTTTCTAATTTATTGTGATTGGATGTGTGCCATCTCTTTGTTAACAACTTCTTGTATAAGCTGGCAGGTACCATATTATCCTCCACAGCAGAATCTCGAAGATTTTAGTCCAAAGGTATATTATATATACATGCTTGACAAATCCTATAGATAATAGTTATAAATGGTTAAGTTGGCAATATGTGGTGTAATCATACATCCAAAGTCTAGGAACCATGACTAGATACAACCTACAAAGAGTCGTGGAGATATTATATGCTGTAGGAGACTTCTGAATCCACTATTTTAATAGATGTTTTGGTTTTTGTGTTCCTAGATGTGTGAGGATTTAATTTTTAAATTGGTCGGTCATGAGCTTGAAGATATAGCTGTAATCGATATTAAGCCTTGGGTAATGCATGCTGAAGTTGCTGAGAAGTTCGACTTTAATAACCAAGTCTTTCTAGCTGGTGATGCCGCTCATCGTTTTCCTCCAGCTGGTGGTTTCGGTATGAGCAAATCTTCCCATTTATGCGTTTCTTGAATATCCAGTTGAAGATTCAAGGCACACTTCTGGGCCCAACTGTGCCTTGTAGTTATTTATCACTTTTCATGCTTTCTGTAGGCATGAATACTGGGATTCAGGATGCTCAAAATCTTGCTTGGAAGCTGGCAGCAGTTGTCAATGGTATTGCCCCAACCACACTTCTCAGCACATATGAAACAGAACGGAGGCCGGTATTGGCATATTTGCTTTGGTCTGCTATCTTATTTTATTACTTCTTGAGTTTCTGTAGTCTTCATTTCTCATTTTTTAACCATTTTTGTCACTTGGTAGATTGCCAAATTCAACACTGCACTCAGTGTTCAGAACTTTAGAGCAGCCATGAAAGTCCCTGCTGCCCTTGGACTTGACCCTACTGTTGCAAACTCAGGTTCTCAGACTTCACAACCTTGGCAATTTTAACTTCTTTATTCATTATTTTTCTCTTAATTATGAGTCACTCTTCATGAGTTGTTTATTCTTACTTTGGCAGTTCATCGTGTAATTAATGATGGTCTCGGCTCAATTCTACCATCTGGAGCTCAGAGAGTGATTTTGGATGGGCTATTCAGTATAGGCCGAGCACAACTTTCACAAGCCATTTTGAATGATAAAAACCCAGTTGGCCTGTCAAGGCTGGCCAGATTGAAGCGCATTTTCGAAGAAGGAAAGAGCCTTCAACTCCAGTTCCCTGCCGAGGATCTTGGTTACAGGTGTTACTTCTGTTTTCAATTAGATTCTATCTTTTGTTCTGCATTCCTTGCCTCCTTGCGCATACTACAGAGGAGTTTCCAATGATTATGTTTGAATCTGTTATCTCCAGATACAAGGAGGGTGCTCTTGTATTGGATAAAAATGTCATACATGATGCTGAAAATGTCCCCACTGGTCGTCAAAGGGATTATGTTCCATCATCAGAGCCAGGCTCACGGCTTCCCCATATGGAAGTGAAATCATTATCAAGTGTTTCTGATGAGGTATACTGGATCATTGCAGCTGATCCATTGCTTATATTTGAATTTCTTTGGTTGGTAAATAATAGTTATTCTTTATATAACCAATAGAAGTTACTCATTTTCACATGAAATGTGTGTTTATTTTCTAGATATTGTTTGAACCTTCTTTGCCAAGGGATTGTATTTATACATACTGCATGTTTTGTTGCTCGTTCTCACTCTTCTGCTATCCTTTTGAAGGATAACTTCTCTACATTGGACCTTGTATCGGGAGATAAAGTCGAATTTGTTCTCATAATAGCACCAGTGGAGTCTTCCTACAATCTTGCTCATGCAACACTGAAGGTAGCCGAGAAACTCAAAGTTCTTGTCAAGGTATGCGTGATATGGCCATACAACCGTGCCAATAACGCCGCACCATGCTCAGTGGGGAATTGCATAAACATTGTAGAAGTGAAAAAGTCCCCAAACTTGCCATCCTGGTGGGATTTGTGTGGGATGAATGATCGAGGAGCCATTCTTGTCAGGCCAGATCAGCATATTGCTTGGCGCGCAATGTTAGAGATCCGTTACCCCAGTTATGAAATGGATAAGGTTTTTTCTGTTGTTTTGGGACATGCTTATAAGAAGCCTGAAAATATTTTTGATGCACAGGTAGATTAAAGTCATTTAACAATGTTAGGGACATTGTTATAAAAGATTTGATAATAAGATTACGAAAGTTGGTATTGTCAACGTATCGTACATTCCCATACCCCAAAACCTCCGTGCCAGTGTGCTAAACTTGATCTGTACTAGCATTTCTGAAAATGTTGTTGCTGCACTGGCTGTTTAAACAATGTATTATCATAGAAAATACAAAATATTGTTTATGAACCAGCTTGTTCCAAGGGCGATTCTAATTTGGACTAGTATTTGCTAATAAAATTCGATGCTAACCTATGATCACATGATCCATTTCTTGGATGGGTAGTTATTGGGGCCTAAAGTATATGTTTGTTTCATGAAGTGCTCAAAAGTCATCCCAATGATATTTGGTATGCTAGAATGAAGCTCTGTGACAATCATGGTAAAAATTTATTACGCATGCTATACTCCCATAAATCATTATACATAGCAATATACTTGTATACTAATAACCCCCATAACATGACTATGAAACTTTAGGTGAATGCGATGAGAAATTACTTTTTTTTTTCGCATGTCACCGGTAACAATATAACAAGAACATAGATCATGTGAGAATAAAAGAGGCGAGCACTGATTTTGTGACTCTTAACATTCCATCATAATATCAAGTGTCCTCTAACATCGAGCTTAGCTCACCGGTAATATTTTTGATGATCGAACCCTAGATAGGTAATAGAGCTAAAAAAGATGCAGAATAAGTTGAGATTATATGTTTATCTTATGCTTTATATTGCACTCTACTCAACATAATTTTAATCCGCGAAGCTGAATGACACCTGATTATCTAAACCAAATTGTAAGACCCAACTTATTCCTAAAAATCTAGATGATTGATTCAATTCAACTTGGTTCGACCCAAAATATTAACGGGGACTAATATTGATTGATTGACATTCAAAACATCTAATAATCAGCAAATCTACATAAGCCTAATCAAAAATTTCTTCACCCAAGTGATACTATAAAAATAATTATATTAAAAAAAAAAATTTGAAAATAATGGTAACGGCTATTTCACCAAATGCCACTGAGAACTTTAAAAATTTACCAAATGACATCGGACTTTTCAGAATTCACCAAATGCCACTGACAAACAGTACAATGACACCACGTGCCATTAATGAGGTGTGGACGTTAACAATCTGTTAATGCGAATTGACCACTATGCCCTTTATTGTGTTTAATGGTGCCTTAAAGCACATTGACTCTCTGACTTCATCAAGTTAGATCAAAAAGAAAAAAACCCCTCCTCTCATTCTTCTTCCTATACCTCCCTCTGTTCTTCGAGGTTTCATCATCATTCAAACCCTCAAATCCATGAACAAAGAAGAAGCGTTCTTTAACACCTGAACGACACACGCAACAAAATTGTATCTTTATCTGTTGATGAACTTGGGCGAACCAGAAAGCGGTGACAACTAGTGGAAGAAGTAGAAGGAAATCGCGTGAGCTGAATTTTTTTTCGGGGTGTTGGAGATAGCAAGTAAGGTAATAATCTCACTTTCGATCTTCACTTTGCGTTCTGATTCTGAGTTTTTTTTGCGAAAATTGAGTTAGGTTTAGGGTTTCTGATTCTAATTTTTTCTGCGAAAATTGACTTGACCTGTGCGAATTAATGTTAAAATTCATGTTAAAAACCTTATTTGTGGGTATTGATTTGGCATTGTTATGGTTTGTGATTGTCGAGTCCTTGAAATGAAATTTTGGCAATGTTTGTATTGGTATGTTAGGCTTTGGTATGTGGTTGTTGATATGAATGATGTGTGTTGATGTTCAGTAAAGTAATATGTAATTTGTTGTTGATAGGATGAGTAAAGTGTGGCTTGATGTCCATTACAGAGATCAGGGCTTTGATGTATTGGTTGATGATACTGATAGAACAAGTCTAATGGACTTGTATGAGTTCATGTTTGAGGATTCTGCTAAGCAAAATGTAATCCTTCCCAAATACTTTAGTTTGTATGTACTTCCACCTAGAACTAATAGGAAGTTGGAGTTATGTGGGGATAGGGACATGTTGAAAATGTGGGAGTGGTTTCAAGGTAAGGAAACAATAGTAATATTCTTAGAGGAAAAAGAAAGACCTAGCCAGGTGTTTAAGGATGCTGAGACTAATTGGATAAAAAGGGTTAAGGGCATGGCTGAGAAGGCTAGATTGGAACAAGAAAAGGCCCAGGCTGAGAGAGAGTTGGAGGAACAACAACCTTTTAAAGTTGCAGTTGAGGTTCCTGTTGCTAATGTTGATGATGGTGATCTTCAGTATGTAAGAGTGTTTGACACTCCAGTAGCTGAGGAGGTATTCCCCTGGGGCATCTCAGCCAGAGCCTGAACAAACTACTCAACCATCAACTCCACCTAAACACCCTCAACCAACTTCTCTTTTGAACCAGCCCAAAACCTCATGTCCAAGGAGGAAAATGACTCATAGGAAAAGGAAAAGAACACCCAAAAAAAGGCCAAGTTAAACAATCCAATCCTCCCCTCAACCACAAACAACCCCACCACCTCAACCACCAGTTTCAAATCAACCACAAACAACCATTCCACCTGAACCACCAGTTTCACCTGAACCACAAACAACCCCACCACCAGTTTCACCTGAACCACCACTTTCACCTGAACCACCATTTCACCTCAACCACAAACTGCAACAGAACCACCAGCCACCTCAACCCAAGTACCAGAATCTGCAGCAGCTACATGTTCTAAACCTAAAAAGGGAGGCAGATCAAGACTTGAGGGATTCAGGTCCAAGAAGAGTGCTGCAAAAAAGGTTACTTCTGAGGGGCAAGGTGTTACTTTAAGGAGATCAGAAAGAAATAGAGTAAGGAACGGATGTAACACCCTAGAAATTCCTTTCTTTTAAAACACCTGTTGTGCCCTATTTAAAACTTTAAATAGGAACATTTAAGATATTACCGCCACCGTGAAAACGGCTAAGGCAACTATCAAAGACACACAGCGGATGACTCCCCTTTAAAATATTTTAAAACAAATCAACTTAAAAGTCAACTCGCGAAAATAAAGTCAAATCAAAGTAAAACAAAGTCAAATCTACAACTTGGAACCATTGTAGGCCCTTAACAAACCAATTCAATTAAAAACCTTTATGTTAGTCTCGCAATAGAAATATCATAAAATAAATAAAAGCAATAACACATCGATTACTTATGGAAACTAGCATGATTCGCTCTTCACTCATGCCCATCATGAATATGTTCATCACCTGAAAAGCTTCTCTCTACTTGTTTCCACTACTCTCCATTAAAAATGGGTCATTATAGGGCCAATGTATAGACAAGGCCAACAAACACACAAACACACAATCAGCAAAGCTGAGCACATAAGCGTAATGAAACACACTAACATGCATTTACCTATCAACACACAACTTACCTTGTTGCACGTGTTTTTCAAGCATACAACATTCAACAAAACTTCTCAACTAAGTAACTAAATAATTTATTTAGTTTTAATTACGCATCGAACGGGTTTCCCCCCTAATCTGCCCCAATAAAGGGGTACTAACACGGGAGCTAACCGTGCCAGTATAAAAGAACCACTCGTAAGTGGCGGGATTCCTGCGCATAATAATAAAAGGAAAATACAGCGTCCTGTACTCCCAGTAGAAGTTATGGTCAAATATAAAGTCGCATAACTCCCCCCATATGTTCATACTTAAGGTATATACGTTCCAAGAGTTTTGGTGCGTAATCTCTTTTACTTTACGTTCTTTACATATTATTAAACTTGGTGATGACTCTCAAATCATAATAACATCAAAAATTATAATCATTCAAACAATTAAACACTCCAATTTAATTCTTGAATAATTAGTGACTACATAATATTTAATGTTGAACCCTTTTTAAATCTACCTCGGTGTCAAAGACACCTTAAACGCTTAATGCGCCAAAAATCCTATCCCTCGGTGTTAAAAACACCTTAAGTGCACTAAGACACCAACATACAATTTATTCCTCGTGTACATAGACACTTACATAGCTCCTTTCCCATGCTTATAGCATCAATAAAAATTATATGAACCATAATAAAATTCCCTTTTTATATTCCAATCCAAATTAAACATTTAGTTTAATTAAACATGCTTTCTATCATGCCATAAATAAAAGTGTGGTTCATATTCAACATTCTAAACTATTATTTTCTAACCATTAATCCATCACAAATAAATTATGCTTCATAATTCAATCACCAATAACAACCAAATCACAATTTCCATTCCAAATCTAGCATGATACTACTTGTAATCAATTAATCACATTTAGCATGCTACTACATCATCAAAATTATGCTAAGTACGCGAACGTAGCTTGAATACGATCTTAATATCACCATGACTAATAGAAATCACTCTTTTCGAAGTCTCCTACAATTTAAAATAAAAGAAGAGTATTAAAATCCTCTCTACACAAATTTCCAGCAATATATACTATTATTAAACGCCTCATAATTTAATTAAAATAAGCTGAAATTATATTTAAAACATCATACTTTAATTCCAATTGATGGGTAATTAAAATTCCTTAAAGAAACTTGATTTTTAATGCACTACCAAAAATTCCAGCATTATATTTTAATGAAAACTTGCTGTAATTAGGCTTTAAAACACTTAAATCAAAGGTTTAAACCATCCTATATCATAATCCTTCAATAATTAATAATTTATAAATCTAGGGTTTAAAATTGGGGCTTTTTAATTAGAATTAAAATCTGAAAATTAAATTACATACTACTTATAATCAATCATCATAATATTAATCACAAAACTCATATTTAATAATTAGATCTAAGATTAAATCAATTTTTAAAACAAAAGATTATTTTTTTTTTATTTTTTTTCGAAGAAGAGGAGCAGCCGGACAGCAGGCCGGCGCCACTACCGGTTGTTGTCAGTGCCGGTGGCTGCCGCTGTTGCCGGCTGGTGCTGCTGGTGGCCGGAGGCCCACCGGTGGTGGTGGTGGCCGGCGGTGGTGAAGGCCGAAAAAAAAGGGAAGGGGAAAAAGAAAGAAAATAAAGGAGAAGAGAGAGAAAATTTACCTTGGGTTTTCTCCACTCTGGGCAAAGTTTGATTTTCCCCAAGTGTTGAATATTTATACCCTTTCTCTAGAAACCCTTCTTCCTAAACTTTCCCTTTTTAATCTTTCCTAATCCCTCTCCTAATAAAACTTTACAAAAATAAAACTTCCTTAAATTAAACCCCAACTTAAACAAAATAATTAATTAAACGAACTTTCCTTTTATAAAATATTTTCAAACTTATTAAAATAAATAATTAAAATACTATAAATAAAACATTTCAATTTATTTAAATACTTCACAAAATACTTATTTTAAATAAAATGCGTATAAAAATACGGGGTATTACAACAGAGCACCTGATGAATTAAGTGAGGAGAGGTCTGATGAGTTTGGTAGTGATAGTGAAGATGATGATTACATACAATCAGGCAGTGAAGAAGTTGAAGATGATGATGAAGCAGATATTGGTGACTTCATAGAGGAGGAGACAGAGATAGATTGTCTGCATGATGACATTCCTGAGAAACAATTTGGGGATTATCTTGATGGCAGCTCAACCATGGATAAGACCTACAAGAATGGTAAAATTTGGACTTATCAAGAGTTTGGAGCCATCAGATTAGAGCCATGGTTGATATTTGGAGACAGGGAATCATTTCTGGAAGTTTTCAAAGACTACTGTATACAAGAAGGATTTGGTGTTTATGTTGAAAAAAGTGACAAAACAGGATTTATAGCAAGGTGTGCTATAGATACATGCAACTGGAGAATTCATGTTTCCACCATGACAGACAAGGTGAGATGGGCAATCAAGACTTTGACAAGGGAGCATAGAAGTTGTGGAAGGCTGAAGATTAATCCAGTTGTAAAATCTGAGTGGCTGTGTAGACATCTGCAGTTAGACATTGAAGCCAATCCTGACATACCAGTTGAGTCTTTACAAAGACTCTGTATGGAAAGGTTTAGGATTCAAGTTAAAAATGGCTATTTTACAAGGTGAAGACAATGTGCAAGGAGAGGATTCATGGTGGTTTTGGAGAGGCATACTCACTATTGCCTAAGTATGCTGAAATGGAGAAAGAGACTAACCCAGGTAGTTATGCTCTTGTCACTTGGGGTGAATCAAATGCAAATGAGCCACCAAGATTCAAGGCTTGTTTTTTTTTCTTTTGCTGCCTAAGCTAGGGGATTCTTGGGGGGCTGTAGACTTATAATTGGCATTGATGGAGCTCAGCTAAGTGGACATTTCAAAGAAATCTTGCTAACTGTAGTTGGGATTGATGGGAACAATGAGATTTTTCTCATTGCTTATGGAGTGGTTGGCACTAAGAGCATTGACAGCTGGGGTTATTTCCTAAGGAATTTGAAATGCCTTTTTCAGAAGGAAGGCTGCAGTAGAGATGATTGGACCTTCATCTCTGATAGAATGAAGCTAACCCACCTTTAAAACACTTTATTACATGTGATTTATTATCTCAGATATTAACTGATGACTTTCCTTGCAGGGTGTTGACACAACAATTCATGAAACATTTCCCAGAGCAACTAGAAGAGTATGTTGCCAGCACTTGTACACAAACTGCAAGGCCAAGGGATTTAGTGGTTCAGCCTTCCATAAGCTTTTCTGGATTGCAGCTGATGCATACAATGAGTATATATTCAACAAAGCAGTGCAGAAGATACTTGAGTACAATCCTAAGGCTGTTGAATACTTACAGAGCTGCACTGAGGTATGGTCTAGACATAAGTTTGATCCTGCGTTGTGTTGTGATCATAACACAACAAACTTTGTAGAATCTTTCAACTCATGCACACAGCCCTACAGGGATCTACCTGTTCTGAAATTAATTGAAGGTAACCACATCAACACAGAACTACTTGCATCAACACAAGTGCATTCTCTATTTTTATACTTATTGTGAATGTTGTATTGTAGCTATAAGGCAGTGGGCAATGAAGAGGATTGGCTCAAGGTTTGACAAAGCTATAGGCATGGGGGATATGAACCCGACTGAATATGCAACAAAGATTCTGCAAACAAGATCAGATGAGTCTAGGTTGTGTTATGCAACCCCATGTGGTAGTGATGAATTTGAGGTGAGAGACCAACATGTGCATTTTCCCATCAAGCTTAGTAGAGGCACTTGTGGGTGTGGGAAGTGGCAGCATTCAGGAATCCCTTACAAACATGTACTAAGGGTTATTTATCACCAGAGGCTACAACCTATAGACTTTGTAGCTCCTTGTTTCAAAGGGAAGGCATACAAGCTTACTTGTGCAGAGCATATGCACCCAATGCCTGACCCAAGTTAATGGCCATCAATCAACCTGTCTAACATATTACCACCATTGGTGAAAAGATCTGCAGGAAGACCAAAAAAGCAAAGAAGAAGAGGGCCAAATGAAGCTAGGAAAGGGAAGAGGCATTCAACAGTTAAGTGCAGCTTATGTGGTAAGTTGGGGCACAACATGTTGACTTGTGCATCTAGGAAAAAAAACTCTACAACTGAAGCAAGCACATCAAAGGCCACCTCTCATCCCAAGAAGAAAACAAAGAGAGCAACATGAATGCACAACAACTCACCTTTTTAATGCACAACCAGTTTACCCCTGTAATTTTTTGAACATAATCAGTGTAGTGTGTGCTGTATTGTCTTGTTTATTTTGACATATCCTTGTAATTCTTTTGGGAAACTTATGCAAACAGGAAGCTACTTTTGAACACATGTTTAGAACAGGAAGCTAATATATATTATGCACATGATTTAATTTCCCTCTTTATTAAATTTCATTGCAAATACAATACTTCATTTCATCATTACAATCACAACTACAACACACATCAGTGCCCCTAATTTCATTATACAATTGAGAACTTTTTGCTGTTGCTTGATTTTCTTCTTCATTTGTTTCAATTCTTCATACAAATTGCTTTGTCCTGAGTCATCCCTTACAAAAGATCTTCCCTTGCTTTGTCCTTCTTCTTGCATCTGAGCTTTGCACCATTTGAAGCTATTACATGAATCACACTTATAATACAACCTTTGTGGATTAGATGTTGACTCCGAGCTTCTAATTGCGTATTTTATACCACACTTGCAAAAATTTTTTGGAACTCTAATATATGCATACTCATGTATTGAGGAGGACGTGTTTGATATCAAACTCATGATTACATAACAAAGGGCTGCTATATGTATTCTTAGTGTCGAATTTATAAAAAAAAAATGGGTATAACGGCTAGTTTACCCCAAAAAAAAAATTCAAAAATGGTGAAACAAACTAGCCGTTGCAACTCATTAAATCAGAGGTATTTTGTGTAAAAATTTACAAAAGTAATGACATTTGGTGAAATATGTAAACTGTTTAGTGGCATTTCATGAAATGAGTTTCGCAGTAACTGAGAACTAACGGCCAAACCTCATTAATGGCACGTGGTGTCATTGTACTATTTGTCAGTGGCATTTGCTGAATTCTGAAAAGTCCGATGGCATTTGGTGAATTTTTAAAGTGCTCAGTGGCATTTGGTGAAATAGCCGTTAATGGTAATGCAGAGTATAAGATATTGAACACAAGATGATAGTATGAGGGAAAAAAAAGGAATAATAATACAATAATACCATTACACCCAACACCACAGTTTAAGATTCATCTTTCTGCAACAAATGCTAGATTTACAACCGATGAGAAAAGTTAAATGTATATGTTTTAGATTTTTTCTGCAAAAAAAATAAAAAAAATAAAAAAAAATAAAAAAACCTGAAAATAATGATAATGCAGAATTGCAGACTATGAGATATTGAGCAGAAGATGACACAAAATATGAGAAATTTTTTGAAAAAGAGAATTACAGCTTTGTCAAAGACAGTGTCCTTGATGCAGTACATCTATTTTCCATCTAGATAGTACAATAATACCCTTACATCCAACTTCACAGCTTAGATTCATCTTTCTGCAACAAATGCTAGTTTTACTACAAATGACAAAGGTTATATGTATATCTTTTAGATGTCTGGAAAGCTACCTTGTAGAGACTTGCAATACCAGACCTCGAATCTCTAACAAAACTAGTCCTCTAATGAATATGAAGAAGTTAAATGTTTCTAAAGAGAATAATATCAGAAATCCCTGTTCGATGCTATCAATTTTACAGACATATATGCAGGTTACAACTGGTGATGGCTTGAATTGTGATGAATGGCAATGATATCTTCTACAGTGTAATCCGAGTAGCAATACTGATGATCATATAAATCATACTAGCTGTTATGATACCCAACAATCCACCAGCAATGACCTGTGATTATTTAGAGAATGAAACAAAAAATATTCAGTATCCTTCCATCAAGAAAATAAATGATGCGGAAATTTGATGTGAGATTTATATGATGTGTATCAGAACCTATGACACTCAACTCTTCATATCATCTCTACTAATTGAACACATCCTTGACGACATGAGTACGGACACCTGACGAAACACTTAGTAGAAGATACCATGTTCGCAGTAATTATTTGAATGTGAATAAAACAGATTAGAATTACACCTCAGAATTATGTTTTAAGGAGACTTTCTTGCCTGATCAAACATAAAAACCACAGAGGCATTTGAACTGCTGTGCCCTCTTTTATTTGTGAGAGGGGGGGGGGGGGGGGGTGGTGTAGTTCAAAAAGTGTAGTCAACCCCAGAAATCAGCATATTCAATTTCCCTTTCGCAGCTTAGTCTACTTTCTGCAAATCTTAGTCTGACATAAAATCTTAAGTCAGACTATTGATGTGAGATTTAACTGACATACATATTAGATCCTATGATACTCAACTCTTCATACCATCTCTAGCATTTATAATTTTATATTGCATCCTTCACACCGACTTGAGTCCACTTGACACTTCATTTGGACAAAACTCAAAAAAAAAGTCATAAAAAATCCGAGTTCAAAACTTGGATAGAAAACCCTTTATTTGGACACAATAACTCAAATCTGAGTAACAAAGATTAAATTATAACTCAGAATTATCTTTCATATATAAATGCTTTTGACCAACCTGAGGAGGAGTATGGCCAAGAAGCTCCCGCAATGGTCTACTTTCTGCAAGAGGATGTTCAGCAGGCAGTCCATACACTATCTGGTTTAGAACCTGCAAAATAAAAGTGATCAGAATGTAGTGAGAGATAAATAATATACAAGCAAATAAATTTGTCACAATGAGAACTAGCAGGACGTGTATAAACAACCTCTGCTTGCCGTCCAGCATGTAATCTCACACCAGTTGCATCATACATGACCTGCAAAGAGACTAGCTTGAGCATATACGAGAATAAAAAATCGTTTTTCAACAATAATTCAGTTTCATGATTACATAGTATAGCAACTAATTTAAAATCCGCAAATATGTATAATGTACAAAATGTTGATAGGTTTTACACACAGGGATTACCCAAGATATCAAAGAAAGTAAAGACAAAATATTCAGTTTTTATTAGCCTCTCAGATAACTAAAAAAGGCAATTATTCTAATCATAAAAATTAGTTAATTGAGCCAACAACTAACAAATCCCAACACCAAAAGGTTATTCCTACAGGAGTGTTTCAGGAGAAGGTAAAGATAGTTTTTCTTTGGTTACTGCACCATTATGAGAGGCCAGCAAAGGTAAAGAAGAGAGCAGCAAAAGAAATTTATAAGAAACAAGAGGTGTAACTCATGCAATACATAGTTCTCAGAACAGGACACCATAACATTTAAAACTTGAAGCCAGCCATAAATCCATACACCATGCATATAGCCCCTTATAAAGCTCCCCCAGCCCCCCTTTTCCCTGCATCCACCAAAAAAGTATATAAAAGAAAACAGGGGGAAAATCACCCGACTGTTCACAAGTGCATGTTTACACAATCATCCATTCAGAAGATGAGAGGACGGGGAAGAGCATACCACACATGCTAAGATCAATGCAGCTGCAAAAACTGAACCTCCAAAACCATCTTGAAGCCCAATGGCAGCAGCTAGAGCTGTGACGGTGGCAGAATGGGATGACGGCATTCCACCCGAACCAATGAGCTGTTTAAGATCCCATCTTCTTTCCTTGTACCTGAAAATCTATCAAACCTTAAGCCTCTTAGGGTAAATAAATATACAGGTATTCTTATCAGCAAATGAAAGATAGAGTTGCTGAATTAGAATAGTTCTAATCATGGAATACGTAACTATCTAACCAAAAATTGATGAAGAAAACCATGATATAATAAAACCCACAAAATCAATTACAAAGCATAAATAGCAATGTGACATTTTGGTTGCCAAGATCGAAACCAAAATACAATATTGTTAGTTTGTTACTTCATATCTCTATCTTATGGATTGATGATGCAATTCATCAAGAGTGTTTTTCTTCAAACCCTATCTATTATCCACTCGTTTTATTGCTTCCCAACGAATGTGATGAAGTAACTAGTCAAAACTGGCTTCTATGTGTCTATGGAGAAGACTCGTGACTCGACACACCACTTGTTCTTCAGCTGTGGTTTGTTAAGAAAGTTGATTGGCAAATCATAGATATCTGAGGTCTGATGGAAAATGCCAAGGACAGGGACATTCTGCTAAAACTGAGGTGGACAGTCACTAATCTGAAGCAGAGATATACTAGAAGAGGACTCAAAGGGTCTTTTAGCAAGAGGTAGAGATCACATGTAGCATTACAATAAGATGTTAGGCTATTTATATAAGGACAATTTAAGCCTATACAGCCAGACAGAGAGATACATCAAGCAATTGGAAATCTATCCCGTCTGCTAAATTTTAGCGTCTTATTTTCAGGGCTGCGAGGAAATTGTACCAATGTGGCATGTGCTTAAGCAACATTGAAATAAACGATGGTTGGGTAAGGAATTTGATGCATATTTCACTTGGCTTATAGCCTTCATAGATTCCAGTTTTTTGACAGGGAGCGGAGGCCTCCTGTCCAGGAATGTGGATATACTATGAATCTATTTGGGAAGTGTGAAGTAATTTTAATGGAAACCTTTAATTCTTCAAATAAGATGAATCAGACATGATTCAAACAAAGGTTTGAAAAAAAAGTTTTTGTTCTTCTTTAAACACAAATATGAAGGCTTTTCTAATTTTTCTCATTGTGATTTCCATGAAGTGGATTCATCCCAAATTATTGGAAGCTATACAAACATCTTTTGACCATGGAAAGCAAGTGATCAGGTTGATATTCAAAGAGGTTAGTGAGCTATACATTGTAATTGAAATCATTCTATCCTCAACTCATAATCTTGATAACATTTAAATTTCATCCAAACTCCTACCAATTCATTACATGTGTATTTTGAACTCCTACCATTATGTTACATGTACATTTCGATGACCAATCGAAACCACAATCACATATTCGCCTCCAGCGTCAACATTTAATCCCAAATCCCAGTAACAATCCCGTATATCAGCCACAGTATCTTGAGTGATCTACGAGTGATATACTATATCATTAAAAAAATAGCAAAGAATCTGATATCATCTTTTTTCTCAACGTATATTATATGATCATTACCAACCTCATAACTAAATTGATTCTTGATTGTAACCAACAAGCCCTCTCATGTAATTACACAGATTTCGAGCGAATGCCACGAATTGGCCCCAAATGATAAAGTCTTCTAAATCTCAGCACGATTATTAGACCCGACTAATCCAATATTAGACCACTCAACAACAATCTAGGCCTATCATTCGCAACTATCATGCCAATTTCACACAAAAACACATTCTCTTCACCCAATTTAATTCAAGCATCAAGATAATCAAGAATGCATCAAACATCAGCTACAAATCATCAAGATAAACTCAAATTCAAATTCAAGCAGAAAATAATCAAGAACACCAACAATTTCCATAAAAAAAAACCTAAATAAAATCCAATTTTGCGCATCGATAAAATAATTAAAAATCAAGGTCAACCCTAAATCACAAAAAACAATAACAACAAAATTACAGATCCAAAATTAGCAAAAACCAAACAAAATTCAGCTAAAAAAAAGGTTAGAAAATGTACCAGGTAGTCAAGACTTTGATCGATTGAGCTAGAATAAAAGCAATAAACGCAGAAATCAGAGGAACATTGGTGAAAATTGAAGATGAATTCGAAGACGAAGCAAATGAAGAAGACGAAGAAGTAGAAGGTGAAACTGGAATGTTCGACATCGTAGCCGCCATGAATGATCGAGAAAACCTCGACCCGCCATTTTCCATTGAAGGTTATGGTGATTCAATCGAAACGTTTCAATGAAAATTTAAGGGGATTTTTTTTTGTTTTGTTTTTTCTTTTTACTTCGTTTTTTTTTTTTTTTTTTCCTTCTTTGATTTAATCGTTAGTTAGGATTTATTATGGGAAGAGAAAGAGGGAGAGTAACTAACTAGAAGTCTCCTCAATCCTCATAGCATAATATTGGTGGAATATTCTTTACATGCCTTGGTAGCGTAAATCAACAAAATGGTACCGAATTATTTACAAATAAGGAAACTTTGTCACGATTATTATGAGGTTTTTTTATCTGTCAAAAAGAATTTGACTTGTGAATAAAGTTACGTTTAAAATTAGACAAAATTTAAGTAGTTTTAAGCTAAATATTTGAATACTCTTAATATTTGGAAGCATTGGTTCAATAATAAGATATTCAAAAACTTAAATATAAGTATAATTATAACATATTTTAGGTATTGCATAATTGCATGTGTCTATAGTTCTATTAATAAGAAAATTTTCCACGTCGTCCTTCATGAGCTTGATAATATCCAAAAAGGCCCCTAATATGAGCACGCTTGTGTCAAATCTCTTTCAATTTATAGTAATTGTTGATTTGAACTCTAAATTTGATGGAAAACTTCTTGTAGAATATAAGCTTTTGATATATTGAAAAGTACAAAAACACCTCAATCCAAGATATATCATCGCACAACATTTTGCTATTGAACTTTCTTTCGATGCAAGTAGAAGCTAATTAAACATTTGACTAAACATTTGAACTACTTATATATTTTTAAAACAAGCAATATGCAATCATTTTCCCTTTGGAGTATTATACTCTCTCTCTCTCTCTCTCCATACGAAGGTCTCAAATAGGCAAAGAAACAATAATTGATTTTTTGAATATTAAAGAAGATTATCAATAACAAGCTAAACGAAACTTAGAGTAAAAAAAAAAAAAAAAAAAAAAAAAAAAAAAAAAAAAAAATCTATTTGTAAGATTTCAAAACAAATTTCAACTTCTATACAATTAATGGCTTTGCTTTCACTCCACTACTATATGGCAAAATCTTTAACATGTGTTTTTTTTTTTACGGATTTTTCACCAAATGTCCATGACTTATTTTTTTATTCACCACATTTTCATGAAAATTTTCAAATTCACCGTATACATTTGAGTTTTAATAAAATGTCATGACATGCCCTTAATGAAACGACAGTTAATTCTGATTTGTCATTAGGGTTAATTATGTCACGTGGCAACATATAATTGGTTATTGTTTTAATTAATTAATTATTATAAAAAAAACTTAAAAAAAACCCACTTGCCACCAGCGAGCCACCTTAGCCCAACCACCTCCCCACAACCGCCACCCAGCCAGCTTCCTCACTGCCGGTGCCTAGACCCCCTCCCTCACCGCACCGGTGCCGCCTATCCCCTAAGCCATGCGCCAGAGCCCGCCTAGAACCACTATACCCCCTCCCTCCTCTTCAACTGTAAAACTCCTCCCAATTTTCCACCTTAGCCAAACATTAGAAACCACCCAAAAACCCGTTCGCCGGCAGCCTAAGTCCCCCCCTCGATGTCACCGCCGCCTACTTGAGCCAAAAACCAGCAGCTCGAAACCGTTAAACCCCGAAATCGAAACCTTAAAAATCAAAATCTAGGGTTTCGATTGGGGTTTTTTTTTTATTTTGGGGTTCCGTTGAGGTGGTTCAGGGGATGGAGGTGGCAGGGGAAGCGGCGGTTTGGGTTCGCCGGCGCGGGGATGGGAGTTTAGGCGCCGACAGTAGGGAGGGGTTTTCGAAGGAGAGAGGAGGAGGCGGTTTTAGGTTTGGGGAATGGGTGGTTCAAGGGTTCCGGCAAGTGGGGTGTCGGATTGGCGGTGGTGCTGGCGCGGGGGTTCAGGCGGAATCCTCGCTAGTAGGGACAGGGTGGCGGCCGGGGCTGGGCTGGTGGTTGGTGGGGTTTTATTAATTATTTGTTTTATTTTTTAATAATTAATTAAATATTTATTTTAAAATTAAAGTAATATAAATGACAGCCAATCATAAGCTGTCACGTGGCAAATTAAGGCCCTGTTCTTTTGAGCTGCTCTGCTCTACTTTGCTCTGTTGAGCCCTGCTCTACTCTATTTTCAAATAATAATTAATAATAACAATAATAATAATTGATATTCAATAATAATAATTAATATTGTATTGGTGATAATAATTTATTATTTTAAATAATTATAATAATTATTAATATTAAAAATAATTATAATAATTATTAGTATTAATAATAATTAATATTTATTATTCATAATAATAACTAATAATAATAATTATCAATAATAATAATTAATAATTCAAAATATTAAGAATTAATATTAAATAATATTATTAATTAATAATTTCTAATAATTATAACAATTCTTTCAAAAAAAATTAATAATAATAAAAAATAATAACAATTTCTTATTTTTTTGAAATAAAAATAATTACAATTTCTACTATTTACCGAGAATAATAATAACAAATAGTTAATATTTTTTTTAGGGAATAGTAATATTTAATATTTTAATTTTTTTTTGAAAAGTAATACTTAATATTTTATAATAATACTAAATACATAATTTTATTAATAATAATAACCAATGATATAAAAAGAATAAAAAAAAACTGCAAAAAAATTGTGTGCTTTAAAATATGTGATAACAACGAAGATCAAAGCGACAATGAAGATGATGAAAATGACGATCATATGGAAGTAGATGGTTAATTCACCAAGATGTTAAACTCTTATCTAATTATGTTCCTATGTTGATAAACTATTGTCTTTTATCTTTCTACTATTAACATATGTTATATATGGTACACATTTATTTATGTTTTCACTCACCTAAATCAATGGTATATGAACTTAATAATAGTAATAATAATAATAATAATAATAATAATAATAATAATAATAATAATAATAATAAAAATAATTAAAAAAAAATTAATAATGATAATAAAATAATAATAATAATAATAATAACGGTTATAATAATAATAATAATAATAATAATAATAATAATAATAATAATATGCTATGCTCTGCTCGGCTATGCTCTGTTATCCTAAAATCTGCTCTGCCCTGCTGAAATCTAATCTGCTTTGTTGATCCCTGTTCTGCTCTTCTTAGAAGCTCAAAAGAACACGGCCTAAGCCTATTTTTTTTTGTAAATTTAAGGGCATATGGTGAATTTGAAAATTTTCATGGGTATATGGTGAATAAAAAAAATAACTCAGGGGCATTTGGTGAAAAATCCGTTTTCTTTTAATCATAGGTCTAAAAAACATTTTTCAATGAAAATCTACAATACAATTAATATATAAAAGATAAAAATAAGGCAAAATTGGCCTCAACATCACGAACTTTTAACAAGGTGCAAGTAGCAGTATGAACTTTGACTAGTAGCTATAACAATACAAACTTCTTCATTAGGTGCACAAAATATCATAAATGAATCTCGATACCAAAAGTTTTCCAGAAGACATGGTATCTAATATTTTATTATCATCAAAAATTGTTTGGTATTGCGTGTCTCGATTTGTATGCAGAAAAAAATTATCAAACGAGATTTTGGAGGTCAACTTAGTCAATTTTGAGATCAAATTTAGCAAATTAAATTACAAAATTGATTTGTGTGCTCTAAAAATGTCTCGGTTAAGGTCTTGGGTCAATTTGGACCTTGAGGACTAAACATGATATCAAAATTTGTAAAAAAGTTAATAAAATCATCGTATTGGATAAAACTTTTGGTCCTAGGTTTCATTTATGATATTTTGTGCACCTGATAAAGAAGTTGGTGCTATTACGACTATTAGTCAAAGTTCATGTTGCTATATACACCTTGTTAAAAGTTCGTGTTGTTGTGGCCAATTTTGCCTAAAAATAAGGGAATATATATTTCCAAATTGTCAATTTTGTAAATTGATAAACAAGGATCTAAAGGGAGTACGCAACTAAATCCATATCAATGATAGGAGAACAAACTATCAAATTTCGTTTGCATCATTAACCAATGTAGCTCCTTTTATATATAAAATAATAATAATAAAAAAAAGCGGTACTTATTACCATTTTAAACAATGAAAGCCCTAATAAACCCATTTATGGACGACGCTAGGGTTTTGAAACATAGATATATAGATAACATTGAAAGTTCACTAATTCAATAAAAAAAAAATTCCATTACACAAGACTCAAAATTATGTAAATAATACGTAATGAGTATCTTTATTTTTTAAAAAATAATGCTCATAATGCTATACTTATACTTGTATGTATATAGTGAAAAAACTTAGATGAACAAAGTAAGACTCTGTTCACTCTATCTTATTTTTGTTAAACTAAAATTAATTTACTTATTTTTAAATGAAATGAACTTATTTTTGCTAAACTTAATTATTTTTAGAGAACTGAAATTATTTGAATACGGGGAAGTAAAGAAGGCTAATAAGAGCATCTCCAATGGTTTATTAAAAGGGCTTGCTTGCAAATTTAAAAAGTATAAAAACAGAAAATTGACCATTGAAACAACATTGGCAGAATGGCAGCCCTGTTTGGATGAGCAACTCTGCTCAGTTAAGCTAATACAATTTTTTTTATTTAATTATACGGAGTAATGCAAATCAATTTCCACCAATTGAAATACTACTATATGTGTGAAATAGTTTGGCATGCAAAACGCTAGATAGATAAAAATATACAGTAATCTTTCTTTTTTTTTTTTTTGAATAAAAATATACCGTATTTGATATCATGATATGTATGATGTATTTCAGTTTTTTTTAGGGGTCTATCTTTATCATGATCTTTGTAAACATTTTAATTTTAATTTTTTTTAAAACAAAACATTTTAATTTTTCTTAGTCATAAATTGCTCTTTTTTTTTTTTTTTTTTGGTATTATTTGTAGACTAAAATATTAAACATATAAAAAAAATTAACAAATATTTGATGAGGCAAGCAACAAAGTATTGTAGCCAACCAATGTGGAACTTTGTAGCTTAAACCTTTACGGTTTTAAAATCTGACATGGCAAAACAAGCTACAATGTATTGTAGCTTGCCGTTGGAGATGATCTAATAACAATAATGATAATAATAGTTTTTCTTAAAAACAATAATTTTATTTTTTTATTTTTATTTTTATTATTTTTTTTTGAGATAATTATTACTCTGTACTTAGTAGTAAAATAAGTTATCTAATCTTGTCTAGTTTACTCTAATCTAATGTGATATAAGTTGATGTGATTTGATCATATATATAAGATTTTATAAGAAATTATGTTTTCCAATGAAATGTACTCATAATAATTTTCATACTCATATATCCTACGGAGTAATTTTTATGATTTGAATCGATGATCCAAATACTTTATAATAAATAAATTTATAAAATAAGGTGAAATAAACAAGGAACTTCTTTCATGATTTTTTTTTTTTGTTTTTAATAAAAAATTATTGGGTCTTTAGTAGTTACCATATCCATAAATACATTTTTTTGGCAAATGGCCTAATTTGCATATTATTATTAGAAAGATATTGTCGTTTTCAAAAAAAAAAAAAAAAAAAAAAAAAATTAGAAAGATATTGTCGAAATTTTATTAATTTCAAAATTTTAAAAAAATGTTTATTTATTTAAATTTGTATTATTAGTATAGTTGGGTCGACGTGCTTGGCCACTCGTGAAATTTGCAAATTCAAAGGTTCTCCGGTTCTCTCTCTCTCCCTCACACTCCCACATTCCATCATTCTTCTCTCTCCAATTTTTAGGGTTTTTTCTTCATCAATCTTCTCATTCTTCTTCACATTTTCTCTTGTACTTTATCTCTGGTAATTCCCTTTTCCTTTTAAGCTTCATTTCTCTAATTTCTGCACCATTTTCCGGTTTGAATTCTGGGTTTTTATAGATTGTTTATTAGAGTTTTAATCATTACGGGTTTGCATTTTATGTTTAGTTTCATAAATGTGGTATCTTTTTGCTTGATTACGTCACGTTGAATATATAATTTTGTTTGAAATTTGTGTGGTGTGGTTGAATTTGGTGCAAAATTGCTTTAATTGGGTTGAATGTTTGATCTAATTTGGATTTCAGTTTGTATGTAAATGAATTTTGATGTAGGATTTAACCTATGATTGTGTTATTAAAACCCAACTAACCCAAATGCTGGTCTGATAGTCCTCAAGATCTTTGAAATTTCCCTATGATATGCATTTTAAGCATGTTATGGTGTTAATTTTCAATTTAATTCTCCCATAATATGATCTACATTTGGGTGGTTTGTTTTATTGCGACAGTATTTTGATATCCATTGTATTAATGAACCCGGACCCTGGATCGTTTAACGAAATGACATGTGAATTATTCTTTTGGTCACTACTCTTCCTTTCCTCTTTAAAGGGCACATTTGGTTTGAGCTTGTTAGAGGTTATTTTTAAAGGAATATCAATTACCCTTGATAGTTTTTACAAATGTTGAGGAGAAGCATCTTTTCATGATACTAGTTGTCTGATTCTAAAATTGAAGGAGTAATATGGTAAAATTCATAATTAAACATATGAGATATGAAGAGTGATCTATAAAACTTAGATGTAGGTAGTATTCGTGATAGTATATTGAGGACTATTCTTATTGTTGAGAACTTGTATACATTTGGATTGTTAACATTATTGTTTGTAAAACAGATTTTGGATAGGATTTTAACTGCTGCTTTTTTGTTAAGAAACTTTAATTTGCCATCAAGGATATTTATTAGGCCTTTATATGTCTTTGATCAGATAATTGAAGATGGCAGATGGTGAGGATATTCAGCCCCTTGTTTGTGACAATGGAACTGGAATGGTTAAGGTAAATTCTTTTCCATGAATGAGCTATACCTGTGCTTTCATTAATGGAGGCTCTTAGTGTGCTATTTATTTATGAGGACAGATGTTTCATGGCATGGTTAAGTATGAGGGGTGGACTTTGCCATGTTAAAAGATTTTATTGGCTTGATTGGATACATTAATCTTAGGATAGGAAATTAAGCAGTACACCCTGTCATCCGTGTACTTTGGTCAGGGACTTGCAGCAGTGGTTCTTTGGTATAAATGTCTTTAACTATGCCGTCCATTTGTATTTCTATTCATTTGCAATTCATTCATCTAAATACTCAATGTAGGCTGGATTTGCTGGGGATGATGCTCCAAGAGCTGTGTTCCCTAGCATTGTTGGCCGCCCCCGTCACACTGGTGTGATGGTTGGCATGGGCCAAAAAGATGCATATGTGGGGGATGAAGCTCAATCAAAGCGTGGAATTTTGACCCTGAAATATCCAATTGAGCATGGTATAGTCAGCAACTGGGATGACATGGAAAAGATATGGCATCATACCTTCTATAACGAGCTCCGTGTTGCTCCAGAAGAGCACCCTGTTCTCCTTACTGAAGCCCCTCTCAATCCTAAGGCTAATCGTGAAAAGATGACTCAAATCATGTTCGAGACTTTCAATGCTCCTGCTATGTATGTTGCAATTCAGGCTGTTCTTTCACTGTATGCTAGTGGTCGTACAACTGGTAAGAACCCTGTATGATCTAAGCTTTACTTTTAAATTAGCTTCAGCCTTTTGAAAGGTTACCTTTTATTTGTATAGCTTCTAATAGATGATGCTTTTTTGGGGTATCAGGCCATTTATCTGGATAAGTGGATAGTTGGATTAGGAAGCCACTATGGATAGATTCAGATTGATATTGTAGTTAGTATGTAGAAAGGTACCCTAAAAAAAGTTCGTTCTGTTGGACCATTTTTTCCAATTTTGGCCCTTTGCAGCCAGCCGCCGATATAGGCCTAGGAGTATCATGTATTTTCCTCCCCCTCCCATCCAAATGAAAAACTTTGTTCTTAATGACTTGGTCATTGATTTAGTTTACTCTTTATGCTCTTTTCTATAGATATTGATTTGATGCCAAATTATTTACTGTGTATATTATTGCAGGTATTGTGCTGGATTCTGGAGATGGTGTCAGCCACACAGTGCCCATCTATGAAGGGTATGCTCTCCCGCATGCCATTCTTCGTCTTGACCTTGCTGGCCGAGATCTGACAGACTACATGATGAAGATTCTGACTGAACGTGGTTACTCTTTCACCACCTCAGCTGAGCGAGAAATTGTGAGGGACATGAAAGAAAAGCTTGCTTATATTGCCCTTGACTATGAGCAGGAGATGGAGACTGCAAAAACTAGCTCTGCTGTTGAGAAGAGTTATGAGCTTCCTGATGGGCAGGTGATTACTATTGGTGGTGAGAGATTCAGATGTCCTGAGGTCCTTTTCCAACCATCTTTCATTGGAATGGAAGCAGCTGGTATCCATGAAACCACCTATAATTCGATCATGAAATGTGATGTGGATATTAGGAAAGACTTGTATGGAAACATTGTACTCAGTGGTGGTACCACCATGTTCCCTGGTATTGCCGATAGAATGAGCAAGGAAATCACTGCACTAGCTCCAAGCAGCATGAAAATTAAGGTTGTGGCACCACCGGAGAGAAAATACAGTGTTTGGATCGGTGGGTCTATCTTGGCATCTCTGAGCACCTTCCAGCAGGTTTGTTTCTTTATTTTGATCTTTTCAATCATTGTGAAATCTGAATCTTGCTTTTGGAAATTTGACATTTGCCTGTTTTTCCTGCAACTACAGATGTGGATTGCAAAGGCCGAGTATGATGAATCTGGTCCATCAATCGTGCATAGGAAGTGCTTCTAACTTCACCGTCAAAGATAAAGGTTGAAGTGAGAAACCATTGCTGTTTGTTTTGGAAGAGGGGGTGTGCCTTGCACCTGATTTTGATTGGCGAGCCAAATTAGTTTGATTATTTAGTTATTCTATTGTTTAGTTATCTTTTGGGACAAGTATCTTGAACGTGCAAGAAAAGTGATTTATATAAATTCATTTTTCTTAACCTCTTGCTTTTCTGGTTTAATTTTACATCATCAGATAGTGTATTATGAGTAAGCCTTGAAGCCGATTTTGCTATTCCACATTGACTTAGGCTTTGAAACAGACTCTTCAGCTGCCCTAATGAACTTATAACAAATTGCACGAACAGTACTCATGCTGATCTTAAAATTTGAAATAAATTTGTTTGAAAAATTAAACTACTCGGTGAAATTTTAAAACTCAAATCATATACTGTTGCAAATTAAGTGCCCTAAACTACTTGAAATTGGACAAGGTAACAACACGAAACAATTTAATCAAACAAAAACGAGAATAAAAGTATTTAATGTAGATAAAATCTCCTCGTTAAGGTGAGAAAAACATAACTGTTTCAATATCAACAAGTGTGTTACATAAGCCTAGTTAAACACCAATAACTCAGACTCCGTATAATACTTTTAATCTATTACTATAGAGCATCACCATGGTAATAGACACAAGATAAAAACATTTTACTTGTGGATTGCATCATCATAGGAGGATACACTACAAGATGAACTCCCATCTTCCCTGGCTTGAGGTGCACCCCAATTATTCTTCGTCATAAGAGGTTTTGGAAGTTCAAATCCTACTTCTGCTAGGGGACTACGAAAGCTTAACTTACCAAAAACTGACACTATTTTACTAATACAAACTATGGGGTGTGAAACAAGGCTCTCTGCTGCTGTATTTGTCAGAAACTTTGAATCCTGCTGCCTTCTGTAATGCTAATGTACAGGGGGACTGACGTCGTACCTCTATTAAAGTATTGATCGATCATACTGCTGCACACTTATCATGGAACTGATCACTGACATGATTCCTGCCCCTACACTTCATTTGTAGTCTTGATCTCAATGGTAATGGACAGTATAAAACTGTACATGACAATTTCGGAATATGTGCAATCATACCACAAGAGTCCAGATGTTTGATCTTGTACCAGCAGAATCATCCAGATCTATTTTGTCAAACCTATGTGACAACATCTATGTTCCGTCCTTCCCTACAAAATTAATGAGCTCCAGTTTTGCTGCTTCCATTACTGCATTAAAGTCTACATTTGTATATCTTCCCCTGCAACCCAAAAATGATAAGCAGCTTAAGATTTATAATAAATTATTATGCGGCTCTTTAAGGCACCATTGCTAGCATAGCCAACCAACTCACCCCCCCCCCCCTCCCCCCCCACCCTCCCAATTGCTTCATTTCATGTATTTTAAATCAAAAGTAATGGTTTATCTTATTCTATCATTCAGTCCAGATGGGAGCACATTAGGAAACTTATGAAAAAAACAAAGTAAAAATTATCGTAAAATTAGGTGTATAAAAGAGGGCAGTATTCTCCAAGTTTACAGAATATAAAGAGTTGCTAGTGTCAAGAGTGTGAGGCTTCAGGGTAAAAGTTCACAGGAATCAGACAAAGAGAAAAGGAACAAAAAAATGGTAACAAATTAGTTAATAACCTAATGCTCAGCCACCTTATGAACATTTTAAGGCCCCACATTGTTGGTTTACTGACTCAGGGTAATAGCTACATTGTCGTCAGAGGGTTCTTACTTGGAGTAACATATCTTTTCTAATAAAACCATGATTCCACTTAATGATAATTGAACCCATGCAATTACATTCTTAGCTCCGCCACTGGAAAGTGGAGACCAGTAAGACTGAGGGAAATCCCTAGATTTTTTGAGGCATGGATTTGCAAACAGTAGTGCTTACCAGAAATGAGTCTTTGACCAGTTTGAAGAAGGATAAGCTGGGCTAGCAATGCCATGCATTATTCTAGCAACTGCACGTGGGGTGAATTTGGTTCCTGAGCCTTGTAGAAAGACCTATTTTGCCAATTTACCGAAGGTAGAATAAAGTTCAAAGACAGATAGTTGCCTTAAACACCAAAAAAATTTAAAGTACCAAACTGATTGTTACCTTAATATCTGCTCGAAGAAATGGGCTGCACAAATGTACATTGCTGATCAGTATATATATCAAAAAGTACTAAAATAACAAGACTTTCTGTGCTTTCGGGGAAGTTTCCAGTTTTAGGCAAAGCAATTAAGCATTTAATCATCTTACTTGAAGATTTGTATTACAAAATCTGATTTGCAAGGATCAATTATACTAATTTAAGTCTGACAATTCAGCTAAAATTAAATCTGCAGACAATAGTTACAAGTTTCAAATCACATTTAATTTGATTAGACAAAATCTTGAACCAGCACAGGTGAATAAATGCAAGTTTAAAAAAGCAGAATATTTAGCTGTTAAGGCAGATTATCTCCATACAGAATAACCTGGATTAGAATACATTTAGGTTAAAAATAAGTTGGTAGCAATCCAGCTGTATATTCATGTACGTGTAATATGCTCACAACATACATAAAATTTCGAGTCTTCAGCAATTCAATTAAGAAAAAATAGCACTGGAAGACTGAGTAAGAAATAAATCTGATAGGGACTCAAGATAACTAGATGATGAAAGGAGGGAATATCTTATACATAGTGGATGCCAAATATCAAGTGATGCTGCAACCAGCTATTTGGCTCTTATTCCGAGTTATTGAAACATCAATTATCCTGACTACTAGTCCATCAACATATACCAAAGGCCTATTCAGCTATACCAAGATTTGGCAAAAAGTTATTAAGTGGTCTTCTAGCAGAGTAAAGTGAATCAGAGGAGGATTAAGACTTAGCAAAGATGATAATCATTATATACAGCTCTTATAAAAGCTAATTCTGTGGCTTCTACATACAAAAAAGATGACACAATCATTAATCATACACTATGTTATTATCCATCTTTGGCTTAACAATTAATGGTAGGATATACTACAATAAAATTGTATATACCTGTTTTGCTTGATCTTTGTGGGATAAACACTGAGATTTTCTTCAGTAAAGTATTCTGAAATCATCCTCTGCAAACATGTTGTGTGCTGGACGACATCACAGCCATGTGCCCTTTCACATGAATTTACAGCAAAGGTTGCAGAATTGAACATCACATCTAATTTACGGACCTATTTATCAGAAAAATGCAAATTATATGTAAAACATATAATAATAACTGGAAATATCATAAAATTTCAATGGATTGATCACTGATGCAGGAACAATTATTTGTACCAAGGAGTTAAGCTGCACGGGGAATAGTATTAAACCTCCACATTTCCCACCCCCACCCCCCATCCTTCTAAAGAGAAGGAAACTATTAATCAAGTAAACACTGTCCTGTACGGTTTCATTTTACAACTCTGTTGGTGTATGCCATCACGTAGCACTTTTAAGAGCAGTTTTTTGTCCTAAAAAGTAAAAACTAGAGGAATTTAAAATATACAAGTCACAAAAATGTAAAATATAACCAGAGCAAGTCTGTCTTTACCGTGTAGGCAGGGATGTAAAAAAGCTGCAGCTTTAAAGATTGATAACTAGGTAAGTAGGTATATAGTATATACTTGCAAGAAAGAAGAAACCAAACAGCAAGTTTAATGATGCAAGTTTCCAAGCTCAGAACAAACCATTACCATCTTGAGTTATCCCTGTAGGTTAAAGAGATGGGACTATTCTCTCTCTCTCTTTTGGAAGAGGGGGGGGGGGGGGGGGAGGGGGGGGGGGAATCAAAAACCTTAGATATAATAAAAAATAACATAAAAAGAAGAGTACAACAGATAGTATTCCAAATACCTTACAACATTCAATTTCTGACAGCCATTTGGTCATCTGGGTTGCCAGAGAGCACAAGTCCTCAGGAACATGCATAATGATGTAGCAGTACCCAGGATCCTTCAATTCATATGTTATTTCTCCCATAGACTGAAATGCAACAAAGACTAACTTATTACCTCAGACAATATAGAATCAAGTCAAGATATATAATTTGTGCTATGGAATTTGAATACAACTTTAGTCACATAGCTTTTGATAAAAACTGTAATAACCCATTGCAATCCACTGTGGATGGTTTTAATAGTTAGCTAAACCCCACCCAATCAATCGGAAATGATTGTAATAGTCAACTGACAGCTAGTGTGACTTCATACAATCACTGCACATGCCTGTTTTGCTGCTTTGATGACTTAAAATCTTTGTTTACAATCCAAGTAATGACTGAAGGCTTGGTGATTCTTGCATACATATTTGTGTCATGGTCTCCGTTAATTGAAAGTTTACGAAAGCTAAAAGCTTATTTAACTCTGCAGCTTTAAACTTTCTGAACTATACTTTTTTTAATTAATTGGCTTTTCACTTGATCTGTGTCATTCAGATTCAATAACCAAGTATCAGATATGGACATGTATCCAAGAACTAATATCTACACTTAATAAAGGTTTTGAATCCTTTCCACTGAAAATAAAATGTTTATATTGATATTGCGAAATAAAGAGACTAAGTAGCACAGCTTTCACTGTAAGTTGTTCTAAAAGTTCTATGTTCATAACTTCATATACACTCCAATTAATGAGCCAAAAAATATATGACTATCACCCAAATAAAACCATTAGCCTGGCACAAAACACAAAGCTTCTCCCAGTAACAAGACTAAAAACAAATTCAAGCAGCTACCCTTGCTATTGCAGAAAGTTATTTGTGTTGGCCCCAGATAGAAATCTATTAGTTGTTGCTGCTTCTTAATAAAAAGGAATGAAGTAGAGATAAGTTAAAAACTATGCAGTTCAGTACAAACCAAAGATAAAATATTCCCAGTTGACTATTTACATTTGCTTAAAATAGACTGTCAACAGCATATTTACCATTAAAAATTATAATAGGGAAATTGCATCCAGACCTTAAGATTTTGCAGCTGATTCAGAAATTCCACTGCTGTATGACCGATAGCATTTGCCACAGTGGGAATGTCAAACACATGTAGCCCATGCTTAGTGTCAGACCTGAAAACATTACAGCATTGGGTACAAATTCACGAGCAAAAAAAATGAAATAAGCCATATTTTTTTTCTGGTAAATAGAGCATACTTGTTCAAAATTCCTCCAATTAGAGGGTATTTGGCAGCTAATTCCATAGGAGGAGTCTGCATTGACACAAGCACACAATATACAGATGTCAATTGTCAAGAAAATATATAATATACAGATGCTAATTCCATAGGAAGAGTCTGTATGAACTATGACAAGATTGGTCACCAGTATGGCGCTCTTGTTACTCAAACTAACATGTCATATGATTTCTTTTCACTGGACACAAATCCGGGTAAGCGAACTAAGGCAACACTACAAGCTAAGAGACTAGAATCAACCTTATGAAAATTCAAGCTGCAAGTAACATTCATTTGTGGTAGAAGAAGCAAGTACTGAACTTCACCTAATTCCAATTGCGTTAAAATTGTTAGAATCACCTGAAATATTCAGCAGCAAACCACTCAAATCATCTGTCAAATAGTACTAAAGAAATGACAATGGTTTTTATATTTAAAGCCCTCATAAGCAAACCCACAACTCTAGCAAGATGGTCTAATTGAACAGTCAGATGGGTTCCCTTTTGTGTATTTTAAAATAAATTAAAATGAGGTAGAAGGAAGGAACATACATCTTCTTTAATGTCAAATCTACGAGATGCAGATTCTTTGACCAGTGAATGAATTTTTCTGTTGGGTCTCGTGTCATGGTTAAAAATTTCACAAAGAAGTTTATTTACAGCATATTCATCCACACCATCACTGCCATATGAAGAATATTATCAAATAAATAACACTTCCTCTTATAACTTGGAAGAATTAATAATGATCACCTATAGCATAATGACAACACCTGTACATAAGACTGCGTAGCCTAAAATAACTGGAGTCATCAAAGAGGAGATGACAATATGATAACCTCCCATCACGTCCAGCACGTCCGATCTCCTAAATAAGCAATATGAGTATCATCAGTATTTGCAAGTTGCATTGACACTTTTGACAGTAGCACTACTGGTAGAGCAAAAGAAAACACCTGAACATACTCTTCCAAGCTTTCTGGCAGACTGTAATGAATGACCTGAAACAGAAACGAACCTCTAAAAGTCATCCTGATGAACACAAAGGGGTTCCCAAAATACGACTTTCTTTTTTTCAGGATTGCTTTTCCAGTGCTCTGTCTCTCCAGAAAACACTTCATGTCACCGTGTTATGTTAACTGGAATACACAGGAATCTCTTATAAAATTATAAGCATAATACTATAATAGGTCAGCCTGATGAACACAATACACTTGCATGACCATAACACTATCATTTGAATTACTCCCTTGTATTTTGTTCTGGATACAGTACTGAAACATTAGGTAAATAAATAGAGTAGTTCAGAAGTGAGACTTTCTTACAGCTCCAACATCACTTTTGTCAAGCCCCATCCCAAATGCCACAGTTGCAACAACCTAGCACCAAAGTCAAAACAGATAATATAAGCCTAGATGAACTAAATGACAAGACTACAACCATTGAAATAATGTCGGCAAATGATATGTTACCACTCTGAGCTTGTTGGAACAAAATAATGCTTGGACACGACTACGATCTTTTGCCAGCATGCCACTGTGATAACTCTAAAAAGTTATCAAATATGTGCTAGTCACTTATTAGTTTTTACAATAAAAAATCCAGAATAAGTTGTAGTGAATGGACTAACCGATTTTTCTACTCACCATTGCACGAATATTGTAATCACTTAAGTATTTATTGATCATGTCCGTCTCCGACTGCACCAGAAGAGAGAGGGGGGAAAAGAGACAGAATGTCAAGATACGTGTTTTCTAAAGAGCAAGGAACACATGCTTGTCTATTTAATAAATACCCATTATAAATGCAGCAGAATTTGCTATGATAAGACAGATACATTTGATGAAGTAAGCTAAAACTTCAAGCTATTTTAACACACTAGTAGATGCTCTTTAGTAGTCAGTAGTATCTGATATAAGCTTCATCATCATCAAAAATATGAGATAGCGTTACCAAGTACCTGAAATTTGCAGTAAATTATGATGCTCTTGAGTTCAGAATATGGCGATGACTTGATTATTGCAATCAAATCTTTAATCCTGCTCAGCCAGCACAATGACACATGTTACAATTTATACAACTATTGATCAGGTGAAGTACGCAATATTAGTGGCATTGCGATATACATACTTGCTATTTCCACACAGAGACACAGACAATTGCAAATTGTTTCTAAGCTGATGAGTCTTCACCAGATTACTTGAGGAAATGTCCAAAGCTTGCATTACTGCATCCAGTGTTTTCTTTGTAGCTGTTGCGGTCATGGCCAGTATGCATCCAGCTTTCAGTTTATCACAGAGTACAGACGCCCTTAGCCTCATGTATGAAGGCCGAAAATTGTGGGACCTGAGGTAGCAAATATCAGAGAAGCGAGCTGCAAAATTTATTAAGTGAATTTCAAACAACAAAGAAAAAGTAATCCTTAAGCCACTAACCATTCAGATACACAATGAGCTTCATCAATCACTATAAGTGATATCAATGAGCAAGAGGAAATGATTGACATGAACTCTTCATTCAGAAACCTCTCTGGTGAAACAAAAAGCACCTGAATTATACCAAAGAACAGCTTTAGCTGCTACTCATATCATAATAGAGTGAGCATACTATGCTGACCTTATTCATTCTAGCCATCTCTACACACTCTATCAGTTCGAAATAAGATAAATCCAAAGTTGTAGACATCAATCACAAAACATATCAAATGAAAGTCTTTTACTGCAAGTTGAAATATATACCTTTATGCTTCCTTCTTTTAATAGGTTTAGAGTCTCAGAAGCCTCCTCCCAGGACTAAAACATACAAGTATAATACATCAACCAATTAGCAAAACATCGAACAATATACAAACAAATTACCAAAATGAGGGAGTAATAACTACCTGACTACTACTTAAGAAAGCACCATTCACAACATTAGGAAGCTGTCTTAATTGATCAATCATCAAAGCCACTAAGGGGCTTATCACAATCGTAATTCCGGGAAAAACAATTGCTGGCAGCTGATAACACAGTGATTTACCAGCACCAGTAGGCAAAACCAACATAGTGGATTGCCCTGAAAGCACCATCTTAATAGCTTCCAACTGCCCATCTCGAAACGAATCATAACCATGTGTAAGCTTCAATAAGCTCACCAAATTCTCATCGGACGCCTCGTTTCTAACATCTAAAACAGCTTTCTTAATCAAGTCTGCCTCAATACTTGACATTTCACTCTCCCCCTTTACCTGCTTCCCATTTTCCAACCCCAAACCTTCTTCATCATTATTTTCAACACCCTTTTTCGCCCCGAATCCTCTCTTACTCCTTTTATAATAATTACTTCTTCTTGTTGAGCTAAAATTCCTATTTCTCCCCTTAAATTTGAACTTCTTATTACCATACCCATTAATATTTAACCTCACAAAATTCCCTTCACCACCACTTTTAGGCTTTTTTGCAGGCAATATACTAGAACTAGACTCACTCCTAGACCCACATCCAATGAAATTCGACGGTTTCCTAACTACCCTTTTCTTCAAACTACCTAAACTAATACCATCATCTTCACAATTAGCCTCAAAATCGGGTTTCGGACCCACCCCAGATGGCAAAATTGGATCCTTTTCACTACTATCATCAAAATTAAGATAATTCTTTTGAAATTTTGTGAAAGAATTAGACTTAGAAAAGGAACAAAAACCAGCCCTAATTGAATTGGGCCCAGAAATTTCGGGATTATTGAAAGTGGGTTTTTTAATTGGGAGAGAGAGAGATGGGAGGAGGGTGAAATCGGAAGATTGGCGAACTGAGTGTTGGATTTGAGTAGGTTTTTGCGGGAATTTTGATGAACTTGAAGAGGGTTTTTGCTGGGTTTTTGGGGGCTTTTGCTTGACATTTGAGATGGGTTTTTTGGGAAGTATTTGAGGAGGAGAAGGCGTTAAATTTCTGGGTGGAGTTGCAGAAATGTGAGAGCCATCAGAATCGCTATCTGAATCCATGAAAGTTGAAGAATTGAGTGAGGAAGAAGATGAATAAACTGTTTTTTGCAGATAATTGGTATTTTTCTATGGAGTTATCAATACCATTCTTCTATCTTGCATTTTCCCGCCAAGAAAGTTAACATCTTTCTTTTTTGGGTCGGTAAGGAGAAGTGTTGCACTTGTTTTGGGTCGAAATTTTTTACGGGTCAATTTATTTTAGTTAAATCCCGTGAAAGCGGAGAAAAGGGCAAACCAATATTAAGGAACATTTCGTTTCAAGGTGTTATTATTGTGGTGTTGTAACTTGTAATTACACGATAATAATTTTTGTTACACAGTATAGTGAATATTTAGAGATCATTTTAAAGAATTACATTTTTTTTTAGAACCATTAAAATGCATTAATATAAGGATTATAAAGACTTGAACAACAAAATGAGTAACTTATTCAGAATTGAACCCAGTGCATTAATATTATTCTTTGGACCAAGTGTACATGAGATTTCGGTGGACAGTAATTATTATTTGTACTTCTATAATAAATCTAGGATGTACAATAATTAATCATGAGGTGTTGCAAGTTAGTTAATGAGTAAATAGTAAATTTAAAACTAAATCAACTAAAAGATCATGTGTGTTATGTGTGGAGAAAGCCACAAAAAGCAAATGATGTTTTCAAGAATTAATCTCAAGTCATAATTCCACCCCCAAAACTTTCTCTTTTTTTTTTTTTTTTTTTTTGGCAAAGAATACTATTAATGAAAAACATGATTACAACCTAAGCTAAGTAAAGAAAGCAAGATTACACGATAGAACATTAGGGGTTGGACCATATAACTTTTTACGATTGGAAAACCAAGTATACTCGGTGGGACTTGATGCTAATGTTTTAGAGCCGCTTAACCTACAAAACAAAGAGTTAGAAAAAAAAACCCGTGAGACCTACTTTGCACAGAGGCATATTTCAAACCCCAAAACTTTTATTAGGTAATTAACATCTACAATATAATGTCATTATGAGACCATCTAGTACAAAACATTACCTAAAACATCAATAGAAAATTCTATATTAGAAGAATATACACATAATGATTAATGACATTAAGTGACAATTGACAAGCCAAGAAAAACCTAAAATATTTATTCCAGCTCTTTGCTGATGAATCAAATGAAACAAATATGTCAAACATCTTCTAATCAAACCTGAAAATAATTGAATCTGACTAAAGCAATCATGTGGTAAATGGAGCAAGAACATACATTAATTACCTCTCTCTAATAACATCAGCCTAATTTGACAAGAAACTTTACAAGATTATGCACCCCCCACACAAGCGTGGTACTCTGTTACAAATAATTTGGAAGCGAAAATTTTGCAATTATCTAACAAGCCCCCCCAACAAAAAACAAAACGTAACTAGAAGTTTCTGGAAAATCCTATATGACGAACATCAATCTCACATTATCGTGCAGTTGCACTTGGATTCCAATTTAGGGGGTTTCATGCTATCGGCATTGTTAGGAAGCCCAACATTCCGAACCACAGGTTCATTTGACCTCTCTTCATTTTCGGTGAGAGGAGGTTTTACCTCCACTTCTGATGCCCGCCCCTTTTTGGCTTTCTGAGTTTTCGGCGTTCTACCACTGGTAAATCCGCGATGGTCCTTTTTGTCAGAGCTACGTCTTTCTGGGATAGTAACCATTGGTCTAGAACCTTCCAATGGCTCTAGATTCTCTTTTTCTTTCTCAATTGCAATACTTGCAGCTTTATAAGCCAGGTCGTGAACAATGGAGCTGCAAAAGAGAATTGTATCTGTCGCTTCTTCTAGTGTCAGACTTCTTGTCCTCCTCCCTCCCTGTTCTTCCACCGTCACAGTAGATTCCTCTGAAAGCACCAGCAAATTATCAACCCAACTAGTCATAATATATGGTATTTAATATTTTAGGATGCTTTTAAATAAGATAGCTAGCATGGGAAACTTTATGCTGCAAACAAAAGAGGGTGGACTATGTACATCCTAAACAAACTATATGCAAGCATAAGCAATAATTTCTTGTAAAAACCATCCAAAAGATATCATGAGTGTCCGATACAATAAACTAACTGTAAATCCGTGATGGCTGGATGTATTATGCAGCTTCTCCATAATCAGGAAGTCCAATTGGGAAGGGAGGCACTGAGGCAGTAACAAGTGGAGAAATCCACCAATTGTAACCACCCCTGCAAGAAACATAATTTCTTGGGTGCTTGGCTGCTCGCCAAGTTACCATATATCACTCCACACCAACACATAAGCAGAAAACAGTTTTTTTAAATTGTGTGTGTGTGTGTTGTAGAGCCAAGGTCATAAACGAAGATAAGACTGCTCTAATTAAAGTCCAATCTGTACTTCTACTCGGTCAAGAGGATCACTAATGGATCAATCACTTTAGGTTTATTTAGCACTTATATTGCTGTTCAATTAGGCATCAAGATTTCTTTATAGAGCCTTTAATAAAAGAGAAAGTGTAATTTCACAAGGAAAAGGTTACTCAACACAACAATAATAAATTACAGTAAAGCACAATTCAGAAACAATTACAACAGACAGAAGCTCTGAATGGTCAAGACAAAAAAATATTATACCTGCAATCCCATCAGCATGATTTGATTCCTTGGACTTTAGAGACGAAACCTTGACATCTTCATTGTGATGTGCTGTAGATGAATGATCTTCCAACTCTTCCTTGGAGACCATATCAATTTGCGACTTTGGGGAACTAGGATGAGAATCATTGATTTCTATTTCTGACATTGTAGATGTAACACATTGAACACGATCTTCTGCGGCTTCCACGTTATCTACCCTGTTGTCTTGCACTGTATTTACTCTTTCTATAGAAGATTCAACAAATGCTGTCTCCCTGAAATTTCGGACACTTCCTATACTTTTCAATGGGTCTTCTTCAAATTCATGGACTATATTCCCTTCATCTATACCTGCAGAACCTCGAGATTTGCCCTCGAACTCAGAGTTTACCGTTTGGTCAGCCTCGAGATCAGTTTCTCCAGAAATTGTACAGATGCCACTGTTGTCCTCACCAGATACCGCTGCCCTAGAAACAGATGGAACTGCATCATGCATTTCCATGATTTCTAAAGCTAGTACTTGATCAGGAGGTGATCCAGGTGTATCTCCTGCAGCAATATGCCTCATGTTGCTGACAGATCCTTCACAACTTCCATCACGAGAGCTTGTTGAATGTCCTAAACTTTGATAAACTGGAAAGGAAGTCCCTGAAAGTGAAGATCCTGTGCTCTGATATTTTGAGCTTGCATCAGATCTCTTGCCACTGAACTGTCTCTGGACAATATCTCCATGTCTAACTGCGGTCAGATCAATGGAAGATGTAGCAGAGATACTACCATGACCAATAGAGCTTCTCATTGAACTAGTCAAGTCTCTAGCATAAGATAGATCATCATAAGATATAGCACTGCTGTTGAAGTTCCTGCCATGAATCAGAGGCCCTTTATAACTACTGGATCTATTCATTAGAAGAACTGAAATCCCAGCACCTTCAGCCACATTGATATTCCGGTTAGTTTTCTCACAACAATTTTGCACCTCCTGAAAGCTGTTAGCCGTCTGAGATGAATCATTAACAGTTGTATGCTCTCCCTTTATTTGCTGCTCAGGATGCATCTGCGCACTTTCCTCCCCTACTGACATTGAAAGAGAACGGTCCAGACAGTTTCCTCTAGGTTGATTGAACTGATCCTGTGAAATATCCCTTGAATCAGCATTACCTAGAGCAAGGGTAGAATGTGTTACATGAGATTTCTCAAAGACATCCATCAAAGGAGCTGTGGCATTCTCTGTGGTCTCTAATCTGACAACCAAGGAAGGGTTGTTCAACAATTCTTCTTTCTGTCTGCACTCAGGACACATATTATCTTCCTTTTCTGTAAGCTCAACAGGATGATACTGGGTGCCACATCGACAACAGGGCAACACATTTTCAAGGTTATAAATTTTCATGGAATCATATATCTCATCTACTGCAACAGCTCCCACAGCACTACCATGAAGACCCGATTGATTGGAATCTCCAGCATTAGGTGCAAATGAGCTTTTTCCCGGTTCTCCAGGTTCAGCTAATGCGCCATTTCCTTCATGCCCAGTGTCCTCATTTCTAGCATCCATCTTTTCAAAGGCAAATACTTCATCTTGAATATCAGAGAAAGGGGCCCTAGCATATTCACTTGCTCCGTCATCTTCAGTATCATGTGCACCACTTATTGCTAGGTCAGAACTAGCATTACTACTGGTGGTAACCGAAGAGTTGGACATCATAGTGCGATGGGCAGCATTGGCTTTTTCAGCATAGAAGGTAGTGCTGGGGACGCTGGATAGAAGTGGCCTGAACATATTCTGAGGACTTTTTCGATCCTAGAAACAATAGACATTACACTATCATGAGATGTTCTATATAGCTATAATATATAGAAACTAATAATATTTTATACTAATTAAGTATCTGTATAAGTCATCTGAAAAAATTGGATTCAGAAGACTTCAATGAACCAAACAACGATTGTTCATAAAACAAAATAAAAAATACTCCGCCTGTCTCATAATATATTGCATTCATTCCCTTTGGATTGTCTCAAAATATATATTACACCTCACACTCTATATTTGGTATGGGATCACTATCTCCTATCACATTTAAAATTGTTTTCATCTATATACAAATCTACCCACTATCTCAAATCACATGTACTTCTCTCTCCTCAATACAACTCTATTCACTACCTCCAAGGCTCCAAACACACCTACTTCTCTTTCCTTCACCTCAGGATAAAATTACCCACTATCTCTAATCACATCGTTCACTCCCTCAATATAAAATTACCAACAAACTCCAATCACTGATTCTTTTTTCTCTCAATATAAAACCATTCGCTATCATTTATCACTTCTACATATTCACTTAAATGGCCCACGATAATAAAAACATTATGGATGTAGTAGTAAAACATAAGGGCAATAGGGAGAAGGGGCCAAGCCGGCCAACAAACATTTTTCTTTCCCAAATTCAATTAACTTTTGTGTATGGACATCTAGAATAAGGACATTGGTTGGGTGACTATCTAAAACCTCGAGAATCTTTAGATGATGCAGTAGAATATAAGCCTAGTATTCCAGCTTTTTTGAATAACTAATAGAATCAAAAATTTTAATTCTAGGCTACTTCAATAAAGCCAATGCCATCATTACTAAACGTACAATAGCAAAAGCAGCATAAAATAATGTATCAGGGTTCAAATGATTCACCGAAGCGACAAGACCTTATCAGTGTAATAAGTAAAACTAAAGGATTTAATATAGTATAGTACCATTTGCCGCATTGCTGAATCAAATGATCTCTTTGGAGCAGAACTTGGGGACAATGTCTTTGTGGGTTTCTTAGAGTAAGCCAATGGTCTGCCACTAGAAATGCCACTGACTCCCTTTCTTGACATAGGGCGCTCAGGTACACTCAGAGAAGCTGACTGCAAAGAATCTGTGTCATCATCACAAGAGGATGCCATAGAACCTTTACTGTGTGAGCTCAGTCTGTCTCGTTCTTGACTATGGGAAGAGCCGATGCTTCTGGAAGCAGTTGGAGACCTTGATTGCCTACCTCTGCTTGACTTAGATGCTGGCGAAGATCCCCTAACATATGATGCAGGTCGATCAGCCAAAGAAGTTCGGAGATTAGGAGGAGCCTCCAAGGAGAAACCAGGAATGTTCGACTGCCATGCCCTAATTTTTGGTGATGCAGAATTCCCACGGCTTTTACTTACAGGGGATGAACCCCTTGCCCCTGATGCAGCCACAGATCCAGAAGGTCCAGCAGTTGTCCTCCGTGATGTTGGTGTTAAAGATCTTGGAGGAGGTGTTGAAGGCTTGACTGGAGGAGGTGAGGGTCTTCTTGATGGAGTGTTGGCCCGTACAGGAACAGGACTTGTATGAGGAGCTGAAGACGGCCTTCCCCTAATTGTACTAGTGCTAGACCTAGGAGAAAGGCTCAAACGCTGCGGACTAGGACTACCTCTACTGCTTCTCTGACTTCTATCCATCTGAAAATATAGTGATATGAGTACAGAGTAACGAATATCAAGTTATAATATAGAAGCTGCTTTGAAAAATAATTAAACGTCAAAAATAAATTGAATTTTTTTACTCACAGTAGATGATCTTGAAATGGAGATGGGCCTACTTCGAGCTCTACCACAATGTACAAGGTTATCAGGGGCAGGATCCTCATCCAATGATGGAAAGAGAGGAGTGTCTGGAGGAGTTAATAACCTTCCAAATTAAGACATAGGAGATGATTTTAGAACTCTTAATTGCAATCTAATAACAGGTGCAACATAAAAGAACAAGAAATCGTGAGGCAAATAATCTGCTTTTCATTCAAGAAACTCCAATGATACCAACCAAGTAAATGACCAACCATCATAGCATATAAGCACGCCAATATTATCAAGGAGACAGCTAAAAAATAAACTAACCACTCATAATCATTCTTATCACCATCCGCATTGAGGAGATCACTGCTCTCTTCTCGAACAGGTATATTGATTCCGAGCTTTAAATCTGGGAAAGACTTCACTTTTGAAGCTGCTAATTTACAACAAATAGACAATGAAATGAAAAACAATGGTAAGGCATTAAATAACAAAGGGACCAGGGTAATCAACTAATATCAATTAAGTAATTCAAGGTAAGAGACTAAGAGTCATTGGAATTACATAATAAATCTTCAAAATCATCCGTTGATTGAAGAAGAAAACTCTCGTTTTCTCTGTTTTGCAATTCACTGAATAGAGCAAGATCATCATCTCTTTCTGTAAATGATAGCCCACTCCCAAGACTGCGTCCCCTCTTATGGCTATCATCACGAGGATCCCCAACAGGCGAACGCCTTAATGACGGAGAAGGAGGCATCCCAAGTGCCTTAATCGCCCTTTTAGCTGTATGTCACACAATCCAATCCATACAACCCTAGAGCAACCGCCAACAAAGCAAACTTCAAACTCCACTCCACAGCAACAACTTGCCACGTATAACAATTAGTCAATTAGAACTGAGCCAGTCTAGCGTGAGCAATGATACAATTCCATATCAGTTTGGGCCATGCCGGCTACTCAATATGCCAATTTAGATATTCTTCCTAAAATCATTGTAAACATAATCATATTAATACGAGCTTCGAATCCATGTCCGGTCAAGCAAGATTACTGTCCAATTAATTCAATGTAGGTACACTAAAATCAATCCAAAATCATATACCCTCAAATATTCCAAAAAAGTGAAACCCCTTCAAATTGCAAAACCCACAAAAACCCATATCACAAAATCTCAATAAATAACCACCCAAATAACAATTATATATATAGATTTAAGATCGTTGCTCAACACAAACCCTAGTTCATCACAAAAATCAGCATCACTTACTTAACAAAAACAACACAATATGGCACTAAAAATAAACTATATTTCAACTTCATCACCATCAATTACCTCCCAAAACCCCAATTGACAACAAATTAAACCAACCCAATTCCTAATTCATAATTTGGGTGTTGAACTTACCAGAAATACTTCAAGTCAAAAACTTTTCAGCCCCTTCAGAATTATGATAAAGTTGCAAACTTATTCGAATCAAGAACACTTGGATCTGCTTCAAACCCAGAAAACACAAAATGTAACTTTAGATCAGACGAAGCTTCAAACACCCCAAAATTCTCACTTTCTCTCTCTACAACCTTGAAGAATTGTGCTCGAATTTTTTAGAGAGAGAAAAATGGGGACAAAATTAACAAAAACCCAATTCTTATTATTTGATTTTTTTTTGGAATTTCTGTTGGTTTCCTCCTTAACACGCCTTCATTCTCTTTCAGGTTTTGTTCTGCTCTACTACTACACAACACAACACTTATTCTGTAAAATTTGTGCCTTTTTTTAGGGGGATTTTTTTTTTTTTTTTTTTTTGGTTTATCGTTTGTTGTTGTTGTTGTTGTTGTTGTTGTTGTGTGATTATTACAGTTTTGTGCTACTGTGAATCCAGTTCAGCTGTGCCTTTCTATCTTTTTCTTTCTTTTTTCCACACTTTTTTTTTGTCTGCTTTATTTTTATTTCAATTTTTTTTTTTTTGGTGGGATTCTCTTCTTTGTGTGTATTTCCTCATATATTAAACAAGAAATTGAGATGGGTATTTTTACACAATTTATTGAATATTTGGATGTATTTGTCTATTTGAATGTGATGCTAAACAAAGACAATGCAAAGACAAATGAGTTGTTTTGTTTTAATCTCAAAGAAGAGCAAAGAGAATTTTGTTTCTGATTTTCTTGTCTTATATTGATGAGTATGTAGGCTTTATAATAGATGATTGGTATAGACGGATAGACAGAAACATTGAAGGTAATTTGCCGCTCTTTACTTGATTAACTAATAAATATTTAATGTTTTGTTACACATGTATATATTTTGCGTCTGTATATATAAAGAGTTTTAAAAGAAACTTGATGTCTTGAGTTGTGATTATTAGCTCAATCCTGGCTTAGTATAGGGTAATAAAAATCGATTTTTCAAATCGTATCATATGGCATATATGTGTCATGGAAAGTTGCGTGTGTTAATGAAATTTCACTCTTGTAGTTTAGCTTGTTAAGTTGATCAAAATATGCTAAAACGGATAATATAACCATAAGAGAATAAAAATTTGTACCCTTAAGGACTTGTTCTCTTCAGCTTAAGTTCAGTTCACTTCTTAATTTCTTTCTCTCATAAACAATTCAATTCAGTTCAGTTTAGCTCATTTTAGTAAATCAGAACAGGCCCTAAGATGTCATAAATGTGTACGTACATTAGAGATAGTATGGAGTAAAATAAGAAACACTAGTATGGCTGCTAATCAATATTGATCATAAGAGACTAAAATTGCTCGAAATGAAATATATTATGATTTATTTAGTAACTCCATTTGATGTACGTGAGAGTGAGGGATATATCAAGTGGTTAGAGGTTTCCTTCCACTTCCAAAAGATCTTGAGATCGATTCTCACCCTCGCCAATTATTAATGAAGTGTATGTATCTAAAATCATGCAAAATGTATGATGACTTTATTAACCTACCCTTATTAATTTACTTACTAGTCTTTGTGCTAGTCAGATGTTCCACACTTCCACCCTCTTATCGGACACCCTCTACTCCATAATGATCTTCAATTTTTTTATTGATGGTTGAAGACTAGCTAGGTTTGATTTACTTCGTATAAACTCTATCACACCCCCTTACATGAAAGCTCTTTGGGCTAAAAGTGTAGATGCAACATGGTCCCCTCATACACAGTGCGAAATATTCTACTTGAAAGTGGGAGGTGGATGAGCTTTAAACATGTGACACAGGCTCTCGATACTATGTTAGAGTATCAAGTTAATGGTTGAAACCCATGATCGATCTATATACTCTATAAAAAAATTAAATTTATTTGGAATCTCGCTGGGTCTGTATCAATGTAAATTTTCCCAAATGCCAAAATTTAATGATTATCACTAAATCATATTTGAAAAAATGAGTTAATGGTAATGATATTATATTGAAGATCGCATAAAATGTAGATGTAAGAAAAATTCATAAAACATAGAGAATATTAATATGCGTATCAATGGCGGGTCTAGGTGATGGGTGCCTAGGTAGCACGGGCCCCACCAAAACTATTTTAATTTTCTTGTTTTGGTTTAAAATTTAGTTATATTGATGATAAAAAGACTATGTTTGTATAATGATTCACTAGCTAAGTACCCCTCAAGACTTAGCATTCTAGATTCACCTCTACTGCGTATATGTAATAAATGGCACTTTAGCTTCCACATATGCTAAAGAGTTTCACAAGATGATACCTTTGTGATATAATAGTCATATACTCATATTATTTACCCATCCATTTTATCTCGTTGAGAATCCTATCCAATTCTATTTAATTATTTTCTAAATAAAAATTGAAGTTTTAACTTTAAAGCATCAACAAAGCGTAGTACTAAAGAATAAACAGCCACTTGGAACAGTTAGCAAAGCCTAAAAAATAAAAAAGCCTTAAGAATCTGGCACAAGAATAGTGTGAGTTGAGCAATTTGTAATGTACTTAAGGGACCACTTTTCTAAAGTGAAAATAAGATTAATACTTAATTACTCAAAGATGATCCATTTGATAATGACACATGCAGGTAGTTGGAACTATTAGTTGACGGCTAATTCATCATAATTCAATAATAATATTATTACTAATCATTAATTAACCTATAGTTAGCTACATATAATTGCCTTCGCTGACCATATTACTGATAATGCATGCTAATCAGTAGCATATAGTAATGTTTGTCAAATTATGCAATAATTAATTGTAGCCACACATCATTTTCATTTGTTAATTGTTATTCTGATGTTTTCTCCCTAACTAACTTAATTATTCTCTCTTCCTCGACTTGGAAAGAATTATTGTACTTCCTTTGTCCGCTTTTGAAAATAATATTGACGTATACTATTTTAAGATGTTCGAAAAAGTTAACGTTGATATACGATTGTGTTGAATTATTTCAAAGAATGAGTCATCATTAATTAGATTTAGTGATGTGGTGAATCTGGCCATTAAGTATAACAATGGATCAATTCAAAGATTAAAGGATTTTTAGGACGTGTTCTCTTCTCCTTAGAAAAAAATAAGTTTTGCGTCAAATAAATTTGAATAAGTTTCAATTTGGTCTAATAAATTAGCAATTACTTTGTACATACTACTTTGTACTTATTTTATACCATAATAGTCATTGTATTAATATTATTTTTCTATTATGTATATTGTTTAATCATTTTTATTAGTGTTAAGTTATTAATTATTAAAAAATGTACAACTAATAATTAACAATAAAATTAGTGATTAGTTGGTATTTGTTGTAAATTATATCAATATGGATTAAGAGATTAGTAAAAAAAAAATTACTGTACTGTTTTTTTTTGGTGTTAAGAGAGCCATAAGGACGAGTGATGAGAATCGATCCCTTAGGCTATCCACTTGAACTGTCCCTCACTCTTAAAAAAATAGTATTGTAATAAACAATAATACGTACAAAGATATTAATCGACATAAAAGTTATAGATATTAATGGAGTAGTTTTTGCAATTATTGTAATAATGATAAAAGTTTTAATAGCTAAAAGATTTTTAATAAGTTTTAAACAAGTTCAATAAGTTTAGATAAATTCAATTGAATTGTTTTAAAGTATATTATATGTCATATTTCTTATATACAAACACATATCCTTATTCCTGTAAAAAAAATCCTTATTAAATTATGATCTAATTTGGATATTTTGTTGACTTTTTTTTTTCAATGTAAAGAGAAGGACACTAATCGTACATATCTCAACCTTTACGGTTTTTTTTTGCTTCGATATTTGCAGGTCAGACACTTTGAACGTGAGGGGGGAAAGAGTAAGGGACCCCCCCGCCTTCAAAGTGTCATTAGTGGGGATTAAACCTCAGCCTTTTACCACTAGACCAAGCTTAACTTAGTATACTTTGCAAACTACTATAGATTAAATATGAAGTATAATTTATGTACCTGATTGATACTCCGTATACTATACTTCGTCTATCTATGTGATCAACCCTAGGAAAAGTGTAGTACCACACAAATGTAGACTTTCATTAATCTATGGTAAGAAGTCGAGAAGGGTTAAAGATACCCTAAAGGCTTAAAAGTTATCCTTCGCTTATATATCATAAAAGCTACCTTTTTGTACATTAATTTTACCTCATATACTAATAATATATCAGATAATTTATATTAGCCTATATAACATGTACTCTGTATCAATTAGATTATTATATACATTAAAATACAATCACTCTTACAAATTAAAAGTTACCATTAATTAGGTTAAAGTTGTCATAAAAATTGTTAAAATTATCCTTAAATTTACTATTTTTTAATAAAATAAATGAAAGAGCGCTATAATTTAATTTGTTGGTTTAACATTGATTAAGGGCCTATTCTGATTTACTGAAATGAGTCGAACTAAATTGAATTGAATTGAACTTATTGAAGCTGAACTGAACTAATATTTTATGAGAGAAGGAAATTAAAAATTGAACTTAACTGAACTAAACTTATTGGAGCTGAACTGAACTGAAAATAAATCGAAGAGAACATGCCCTAATTATTTGCCACCATAATTATCCAATTTAATAATATTCCAAAATCGCCTCATATATATTGTTTGTTGGAATAATATCATCTAATCAATCCAAAAATTGCAGAAGCATCCATGATTGTATAAAGAGGAAAATATATATCTAACAATACTCAATTCTTACAAGTAGCTATAATTAATTGAGTAATTCGTACGAATTCTATATTCAACTAAATACATTAAGTCAATAATACTGTAATTTGAATAAGATTATAAAAGATAATGTACCCAGAGTTTAAGAATATCAAGCAATAATTGTACGGTCTGACTATCATTATTATTGTAAAGCAAATTATATACTTGTAATTTACATTGTGTAAAGAGAGCACAAAAGTAAATTGAGAATGATGTAAATGATAATTGATCTTATAGTTTGAATATCATTTCTTAAGGTTTTAAATCCACACCTAGTGTACGTTTTCAATAGTGAATATAATCGTGCATGTAAGTATGCTTCATCTTATTTCAGACAAGAAACAGAATTGACAATGTATTTTAGCGATCATATAATTGTTTTATTTTATTTTATTTTTTACATGAGCTTAATTACCAGAATCAAGTGTCTTAATTAGAACTTAAGTACAACATCCTTGAAATAAAATATCGTCTTGAAAACTCAAGTGTCTTAATTAGATTGTAATAATTGTTGATAAATACGTATGTAGTAGATTGTAATACAATGGAAAAAAAGATGGTGAAAATTGATGTTACCACTATTTTACTTAAGTGTCTTAGATTTATATTTCCACCAATTATTAAAATCTTTGTTAAAAATTAACATTTTTCAAGGAAAGATTAGTGCGGCTAAGCTATATTAATTCATTCCCTCCAAAAAAAGACTTTATTAATTTGTACATAAAGTATCCAATAGCATGGCAGAGGTGTCCGGGTTGAGTTCAGTGTCAGGTCAAGTCAATTTTAAATTTGAGTCATGCTAAATTATTATACCCATACATTTCAAATTCTAAATTGGTTTTTTTGGGTCGGTTTTTGACACCTCTATCCAATGGTATATAAGAAGAAATCTCACAAAGACAGTGATTTACCAAAACTTGCTCAAGACCAAAGGGCACAATCTAACACTATATATGTTACTCACAAGTTACAACTTGAATTTAATCACTCCATTTCTACTTCAAGTCCCCTCTTTTTGTAAAAAAAAAAAAAAAAAACCAATTATAATAGGAGAAAATATAAGTTTCTCAATATATGTTTCTAAAGGTAGCATTATATTGTTGTCATTTTGAGTAGGTAAGTGGGAAAAATTTGTAATATCAACAATCACGACTAAAATTTGAAGAGCTTTTTCGATGGAGATTTCATAAGCTCAAGATCTGCTTCAATGGAGGAACATATATAACACTAAGATTGATCATACCTTTTACTTCTCCTTTTCGTAGGGTTTCTGTTTACTTTTCCACCGGAACTGAGGGTGGACATGTCGGTGGAGATAAAATTAAAGGTGTCGGTGGAAGATGGGTGAAGATGAAAAAGATGTAGGTTGACAAAATCTCGAGCTCCTTAAATGGGGCGAGTTTGCTATGGGAAGAGGAAGGAGAAGAACAATCTAGATGTGAGATTAACATTGTAGTATACGACGTCAATATCGGTTACTTAATAAAAATCACGAGTCATCAAATAAAGACAATTAAAAAATCATAAAGTTACTCAATATTACAAAATTGTCATTTGAGAAGCATTATTTGTTACCCAAATTGAGTAACTGAGACAACCTCATTATAATAGTAGATAAAAGTGTCATTTCAGGTATTCACTATCGAGTTCAATGAAGTCAATTTAGGTGTATTTCAAAGTTGAATCATGTTAAGTTATTATGTCTTCATGTGAGTCGAAATCTTAAATAAATCATATTTTTTTGTTTATGGGTCAAATCAAATTAGGTTAGTCGGGTCCGTTTTGACACCTCAGTTTTAGAAAGGGTTTTTATAGGGTTTTACATCCAACCACCTCAAAATCCCAGCAAAACTCACTCTTCTGAAAAATGCTGTCTGCTCTTCGATCTCGAGCTCATTCTCTCTCCTCTCCTTCTCTTCGGCAGCCATGGCTATGGAAGCTCAATCAAAGTAGCCCATTATCTTCTCTTACGCGCGACAAAGACGGTAGAACTGAGATTCTGAAGCTTGATGAAATCGAGAAAGTTCTCTCCGAAGTTAGGGCAGATGATATCAAGGTTATTCGAGTTGGTGATCAATGCGATTTGACCGATTACATGGTTTTCGCTACTGGAAGATCTTCTTGGCATGTTCGTAATATTGCTCAAGCCCTAGTTTACAAGGCAGGTTGTCTGTTTCTCCCTAATTTCTTTCTTTGTTTCAGAAATTAGGGTTTTGTTTTGTTGAAGTATATCTGCAATGAATTGAATTTTGCTGCATTGCGGGGTTATTAATTTGATTAGAATAAACAAGGGTGTATGATTTTTTTTGATTGATTTTGCAATGTTTTCATACTTGTTGTGTATCAGTTAATATCTGATTTTGTTGTATTGATTATAATTGCGAAAAATTAAGCATGTTGAAATTGGGAGTTTTGAATTATAACCCTGACAAATAATTACCTTATCATTGCGAATGTCTGTGGAGGATTACATGTTTAAAAAATTAATTGGAATCATATGGATTGTTTTCGTCATACGGATTGTTTTCACATGAGTAGCTTACTGTAAGTCTGTAATGAGATATACAGTTAGCAGAAATATGATTCTGTGTAAATGTGGATATAACAAAGATGGATACTTTGCAAAGGATATATGTAAAGCTATGGTTTCCTGACTTCTACTATGGGCACTACAGGAGTTACATAACGACCCTTCATTATATTGTAAGTATTGTAAACTGAGGTTCCACCTCATAGCTGATTAATGATTAGTGGTATAAGTTTCTCTCTTAGAGCAACTGTAAGAGAGATACATGTTGGTTGTGGAGAATCTTTTAATGCGCCACCTCATTAGGACTCAAGATTTAGAACAATTTGTTGTAACTTGTAATAGTGAGACCCTACGGAGACCTACAAACTAAATTTTTTTACGATCAGTATATGATGAAAGGAGGGAAGAAAGAAATGAAATAAAAGAAAGGATTAATTTATGGGTTGAGCTTGTTTCTCTTAAGTAGAAAACTGGAGATAGATTGATTAGAAATCATGACATTGTTAAGCTAAATAGACTTTTTCAAATCCCAAGCTTGGATTTATGAGGATGTTAAATCCATGGTCGAGGTGCCTTAATGCAGTCTGCAGACCTTTCAGATAACTCTATACATATATATGTCGTGCAAGGTAAGTATGGGCAGTAATATAAAAGAACCATCTTTCAGCATGTTACTGCTTACTGTTTCTGATCTGAATGATCGACCTGATAATAGCGTGTCGTCAAATTGTCATCATGGTGGATTGTGTCTCAGCTCTTTCATTAGTTTTGTTATCTCTGTGCCTCTGTGGAGTTTCTAGCTGCTTCGTTCATAGACCATGTGATGTGCAAATAACATTATAAACAACATCCATACCTTTTACAGTATGATAAGTGATGTTTACACTGCAATAACTGTTATAGGCTAAGCAGAAGCAGAAAGAAGCAAAGAGGATGTTGTTGCCAAGTGTGGAAGGAGAAGAAAGCGGCAATTGGATTGTTGTCGATTCTGGTTTGTTTTCTTTCTCTGCAGAGGCTCTTATCCACTTTGTCTCACTGATATGCCTGCATTGCTATGAACTTTAATATGATTTTCAAGGGTATTAGGGTATGAAAAAATGCTGAGAGTTTTGCTATTATTTTCATGTAGCAATCAATCCTTCAAGCTTCAGTTATGGAAATAAATCTGTGCTTGGTGTACAAAGAATTGTTTTATGTCCATTGTGATGTGATCTGTATCAATGTGTATTAGTTCCTGCTTGTCCATCATAGTAATTTCTTTGTTTGTCTGACCTATTATGATTGTCACTCGTTACTTGCATTATGGCTGTATGAAATAATTGCTTGGCCATCTCATTAGTGACACCAAGTAAAGCTGGCAAAAAGGCATGTCGTGTTCGTGTTTGATCTTGTGTTCATATTATGTTGTTCACAAAATCTATCAAAAAGTATGTAAAATGTAGGATCAATGCATAATTTGACCAATTTGTCAAAACGGGTCGTGTTTAGGTTGGTTCTGTGTCTTGTCAACTTCGCGTGTTCTCTCGGTAATTTCATGTTTGTGTCGTGCCGGTTTCGGTTGTGTCTTGTTAGAGCTCATGTTAGAGATTGCCAGCTCTAACACCAAGTCACTAACTTCAACTAAGTTCAGGCAGGACCTTACAAGCCTTCTCAAAGCATCACTTTAAAGATCTCATTTCCATATGACTTACTAATAGAAAATTGGGTTGCTGAAAGCTAAAACTTCATAAACTATTGATATAATTGACCTTTATGATCAATTCAAAAACCTTCAATTAATGGCTGGCCTTGGATCTACTTTATTCTTGGATCTACTGTAGTTGTCATGTCACGTCTCTCGACACTCAATCCTTATGCTAAGGGCAGGATTGAGATTGATCTTTCTGTAGTTCTTTTGAGGGCGTCATAGATCTTTAAACATCTAAATATAGGTAATAGGGACATGCATTTATGCCATTGCTTATTACTGTTGAAATGACACTCTGAACTATCTCCTAGCAGATAAAGGTGTTGTTTAGTTGTCACGTAGTTATGAAGATCACAGAACCTTTTTTTTTTGGTTGATTTGTTTTGTCTACCTTTCATCTTTGTATTCCTGTTGTTTAGAATGTTTTCTTTTGCCATTGTATTTTATGATTATTGTTATAAAGCTTATTCCCCATTGATGTACATCTGTGATCTGACCATATCTGCAAACCAGTTTTCCGAACTCTTTATGTTTCCCTGACCCTAGAACCAACAGCTTCTAATAATTGAGTGGGAGGGAGAATTACATTTGAATAGTTGTATATTCTCTCAATTAGCTAGCTGTTAAGTTTTTTTCAGAGCTTTAGTGAATCCTGGCAGATTATGATTGTTGTTTCTTTGGCAATAAAACTTTATGTTTGCCCCAGCCAACTATCTTGCACATGGAACCATATATAGCTAACTTCTTATTGTCATTTTGTGGCTCAACATTTGAAGCTTTTCCATTAGAATGGAGACTTGTTAAGTACAGAGTAGAAAGCCAGCTTTCCAAAGCCAAACCATACATTTGAATATATGATTAGCCTAATAGAGATTAAGCAACTTTGTAGGGAATGGAATTTTCTTATTATTTCTTTTTTTAACGGAATTTTATTAACTTTATTTAGCCCTTATATTGTTTTTCGGTAGCTTAATTTTAAGTAGTGAGTATATATCCGAAAACTTTATTTTTATTATTTTTATTTTTTTTGGGTATTGCTTTTACCATTACAGGTTCAGTGATTGTTCATGCATTAGATGAGAAAGCCAGAGCTTATTATGATTTGGAAAGTCGTTGGGCAAAGGAGAAGCCACCAGCTGAATCTAGCCAGGTTTACATACTTTCTGTATAGAGATGACCGTGGTTGATAGTTTCAATTATTTTTAACTGGTTTAACTAATGGTAACTGCTGTGAAAAAAGGCTCGTAGGGTAAAAGCCTTTTTTTTTTTTAAAAAAAAAAAAAAAACACGTGTGTGTATGTGTTGGGGGGGGGGGATTCTGTGATTACAAATTTGAATTGTTATCAGTAGATAAATTAGAGAAGCTAGATGAATATCTAGTTGCCAAGTAATTGATGGAATATTTCAATTTTGATATTTTCTTGTTGGGCAAACTGCAACAAATTGAACCTGCATATGCTAATCTTTTAGTATATTGAGCATTTGGAGATCTACAATCTTAGTAATGTTACTGGCTGAACAGTGTCCATGCTGTACACGAGGTACTGTTGTTTGAGTATACGGTCTTCCTAAGAAGTTGGGCGATTTATCACAATATTGTATTGAATCCATCTTGTATCAATGTGTTCAGGAACTGGATACAGCTTTGGTGAAGGTTCGGCGCAAGAATAATTCTAAGAAACGAGTGCAAGCCAATGCTTAAGCTAAAGCTCTGTTCTGGTGCTGTAAATAAGGGTGGTTCGGTTAGGAATACTCATCACCACCTTTTTAATTTTAATTTTTTTTTGAAGTGCTATAACTTTTTGAAATACTAGTTCTAGTTAATAATTGAATTTTTTGGCCTATAATACAGTTGTAGAAGTGATTTTTGTGGGCATATTTTATTTGAATCTTTTGATTTATTTATTTATTTATTTTTTTTTTTTTTTTGACAGAATCTAATATAGAGGGAATCGTTAGATAGTGACTGTGAGAGTATGAAACTCGATTGTAAAATGAGAATTGAGCAAAATACATTGAAGGGGGGACTACAATAGTTTACATGATTCTCACAACCCTCTAATCCTCTATATTTTATTTTCTTCATGCCTCCCATACAAATTTCAGCACCGCTGCAAGCCATGATCCCATATTCCCAACACCCACAATCCAACCCACCAACCATTGGGTTGTTGGTGTAGTGGTGATTGGGACTACACTTGGTAAGGAGGATCCGTGTTTGATCCCTCGCAACAACAATTGGGAGGAGACTGGAAGCTAATCACTCAGAACTGATTCCCGGATCTAGATTAGCCCAAAGGGTGAACTGGGTGAAACACTAAAAAAAAAAAAATCCAACCCACCAAAAATGTTTGTATAGCCATAATAAGTTAGTTTGATTAACAATTTAGGTTAAATTATGTACACATCATTACTTCGTATATAGAAGATATTACACATTCAAACATAGATAAAAAAGATTGATAAAGAGAATTTCATAAACAAAAATAAAAAATCTAAGCCAAATCAATGTAATGGCAACCTATTTGAAACATTCAGAAACAAGCATTGGTTTATAAAGAATGTAATCGATATTCAATACTAAATGTAAAATCAAAACAAACAAGAACGTTATTTCATGGTTTCTATCTAATATAATATATTGAAAACTGAAAACAAAAAACAATATAACAAAAACACGGGTCGAGTTGATTGATCCTATTAAGGAACGGACATGAGATGGTGTTGTTGAACAAGGTTCGTAAACCAAGTGACGAAAGATATGATGGCCGAAATAACTCCTATCACTAGAGAGAGGCCAACTATAGCAGCAACCAATATACAACCAAAGAAAGATGTTATTGCTAATATGAAACGTACTATTTTCCACGTGTCGCTAACAACACCCTTCAACGTTACGGAGGCAACTACATCCTCAAATGTCGTTCCTTCTTGCCTTGGCCTTGGCCTTGGCCTCGGCATCGGCGTTGGCGCCATACCAGATTCTATCATTCTTCTACCTGCCTTTTTCAGCTTAACACTAGACCCTGTTTATTTTATTTTTAATTTTTTCAATTTCAACTATAGGCTTTGTTTGGGGTACGGTACATATAACGATATATGATTAGAGTTATGATAGGATTAGGGTTTCGCTTAGAGGTGAGGTGTTAAAAACCAATCCGAATAAAACTTGATTTAGATTTCAATTTGTATAAAAAACATTAATTAAGCATAACTCAAATCTAACATATCATATCATCACTTCACTAATAAATAACGCCAGACAGCCAGGCCACGAGAATTTGTATAAAAATGTTATACTTTCAGTTCAATTATACTTTTATCTTTGCACAATAAATAATACTTCCTCCGTTTTTATTTAGTTGCAACACACCCCTTCGGCACACATTTTAAGGAAGATATTAAACTAGGTAAACAGATAAATTAATTTACAAAATTTTACCACCTATAAGAAGAAAGGGAAAAGTTGCTACGGTTTAAATTTCATAGCTTAATTCATTCGTTTACCTAGTTTAATCACTTTCTCGAAAAGCGTGATAAAAGGTGTGTTGCAAGTATAATAAAAACAGAGAAAGTATTATACTACAAAGTATTAAAGACATATAGTAGTAACTCGGGGCAATGCCCAGGCTACCCACTAATTTATTTTTTATATATAGGGGCATTTTCAGTTTTTTAATAAATGAATAGCATAATTTATATATATATATATATATATATATATATATATATATATATATATATATATATATATATATATATATATATTTTGAGAAAAAGCATAATTTATATTTAGCCTCAATAATAACAAATACAGTTGTAGATATGATAAAGCGTCCAAATCCTCTATCCCACTATTGTGTCCCATTTCACATCCCATTCAATTTGATTGGTCCACATCATTTTAAATATCAATATTCTTTATTTAATTTCAAAATCAAATTTTATTAAATAAATTTTTACATAATTTATATTCTAGTCCTTATTAGGGATGTCAATGGGGCGGGGCGGATGTTGGCCTTCCCATCCCCATCCCCACCTAATATTTTCATCCCCATCCCCACCCCCGCGATGGGTCCAATTTTCATCCCCATCCCCGCCCCACCGAGTACAACTCTAAAACCACCCCTCCCCACCCCCCACTTGGATATCCATCCCCACCTAATCCCCACCAAAGACCCGCCTAATCCCCACCCAAGATCCACCTAATCTCCGTATTTCAAATACACAATCCTACATAATTAATTCGAATTATAAGATAAAACATTCTACACACATTTTTGTGTCACAATATAAGTGTCGTAAAAAGTATTATAATTAATATTGTATTTCAAGTAATTATTTTATAAATAGTATAAAAGTATGTAATTTTGCTTTAAAAGATATATTGATGTGGGTATGAGGTGGGGATGGGGTGGGTATGAAGTGGGGCGGGTGGGGCGGGGCGGGGATGGGGCGGGTACAACTCAAAATCCACCCCCGCCCCATCACCCATGGTGGGTATGGTTTTTATCCCCATCCCCACCCCACCACCCGCTAAACCGAGACCCATCCCCGCCCCACTGGGGCGGGGATGGGGCGGGTCTCCTACTTGACCCGCCCCACTGACATCCCTAGTCCTTATCTAATTTTTTTTCTTCTTTATACAATTACGTTTAATTTTTTTTTTTCCTTTATACTACCTCCATAACTGTACTCATCTTCTTCAAAGTTATTTTTAGAGTTATTGACCACATAATCATTATCATTCAATTGCTCATGCTCCTCAAAAGAGTTTGCGACTAGTTTGTAATGACCCATTTTCTTTATCAAAATAATAATTCTGTATCACCAAAAAATCACATAAAAATCAATAAAAATACATGTATCCAAAACCTAAGCAACTATATAGTATCATTTTGACAATGTTATAGCTTATAATAAAAGTAATTATCAATATATACTCTAATAAAAGAAAACATATGCATATAGTATTTCTTTTTTTTTTTTTTTTTTTTTTTTTTTGAGTAATAGCACATATAGTATAGTATTTCATAGATAGGTAATTCATAAATAGGTAATTCAATAAGAAAAAAAAATTAGATAAGGACTAGAATATAAATTATGCAAAAATTTATTTAATTTAATTTGCTATTGAAAATTAAATAAAGAATATTGATATTTAAAATGATGCATGTGTACCAATCAAATTAAATGAGACATGAATGGAACACAATAGTGAGATAGAGGATTCAGACCCTAGGATAAAAAAGATTATATAACAAATTCTAAATATCTAGCCTTAATCTATATTATTTATTTATATCTATAATTTGATTAGTACCCCTCCGTCTCTTTAGTTTTGGCCCAATTGCCATTTTTTGGGTTAAACTTTGACCATAAATTACCGTTAATCTATAACGATAATATAATCATGAGTGGTTTTGTTAAATTCGTCTCATTATATATATATATATATATATATATATATATATATATATATATATATATATATATATATATATATATATGGCCACCTCTTTGGATACATACGTGATGATATGTTTAGGGTTTTATGCTAACTAGGAAACTAATGATCTAGGTTCGTTGTTGTTGCTAGCTGCTCACAACGCTCGCTGTCGTGTACGTTGAGATCGAGGCCTTTATTAGGTGGATCCCTCATCCCTCCAGCAGGAGGATGGTTGGCACTGAAATCGGACGGGGCTGCTAAAGGTTACCCTGCTTGTCGTGGAGGCCCGAGTACGTAATTAGGGATTTACATATGCTAAACAATTAACTTGCACACAACTAACTAAAGCTTTACCATCCTATTATTATTATCACAATCATGTATCTAAAAATAAATAATGCACAATAGAGTATTTGACTCAAATAAAACTTTATTTATTTATTTCATGGTTTATTTTGATACATTGGTTTATAGAATATTTAAAAATAATTCATAAATTGATTTAATCTAATACGAGTAGGTCGGGAAAGACAAATTTGATTAACCAAAAGAGAAAGTAAAAGACGCCGAAAGCAACTATTCCTACTAGAGTGAAGCTCAACACAATCACAATCAATGAAAAACCAATGTAAAATAGTTCAAGTATCATATCGCATGGAAAGGGAATTGTGGTCGTCGTTTGCGGCCTTTTTTCCAGTCTTCTTCGTGGCATACTGATACAGTTACTTAAATTATCCAGACCTGATTCTGAAATACAGAATGGAGGCTAGTTCAATTACTCCTGAGAACTAGCCTAAGAGAAAGCAGGCTAGTTTTGAGGAAGCAATCAAAATAATAACAATAATTGTGAAAGATAATAGGGAGAGAATAAAGATAAGATCAAATGGAAATTTCATTAATAAAATCATATCCAGCTATTACATCACTACTGGCTTTATATAGCCTTGATTATACTAATGACTCATTACATAAACAGTGTAACGGTAATACTAAGATAAGACAAGAGTAGGTACAATGACAGCTATCATAGTACATTCCTTAATTGCTAGCTGGATTATTCCCCTGACCATTCTTCTGATTTTCTTGAGTTGGAATTCCTTCCTCAGCAGTCTCCTTTTCATTCTAGTCCTTTGTCACCTTGCTTGACTCAGCACCTGATTCAGCAGTGTCCTCTGTGGCTAACTCATCACTCAATGAAACAGTGATTGTATCAATACCTCCCCCTTTAGAGGATCCTTGACCCCAAGGATTAAATGCAGGAAAGTCATTTTCTATCTGTTATGCATCCTCCCAAGTTGCCTCTTCTGTAGGCCATTAATCCCACTATACCAACCATTGAACTATTGCCCTGTTTTGTTTCTTCACCCCTCTCTTGTCAAGCACAACAATAGGGACTCTAAGTATAGTGTGATCATTTTGCAATGAAGGTAGGTCAGGTGGTGCAGTTTGGGTAGGTATAGGGCCATGATGCTTTTTAAGTAGGGAGACATGAAAGGTGGGATGAATTTATGATGTAGGAGGTAGCTGTAGGGTGTAGGCCACTTCACTAATTTTCTTCAAAACTTGGTAAGGACCATAATACTTGGGGGAGAGCTTCTCATTTGTCCTAGTCTGCACTGAGACTTGTCTGTACGGCTGTAACTTCAAGTATACCCAGTCACCTACTGTGAATTGCCTTTCTGATCTGTGTTTATCAGACAACTGCTTCATTCTATTTTGAGCTCGAAGTAAGTTTTCTTTGAGAATCTCCATAACAGTGTTTTCCTACTGCAAACTTCTGTCGATAGAATCTACCATACATGAGCCAACCAGATAGGGACTATGGACTGTGGGGGTAGATTGTACAGGACCTCAAATGGAGTGATCTTGCTTGAGGTGTGGTAGTTGGTATTATACCAAAACTCAGCAAGAGAAAGCCACTTTGCCCAGTCTTGTGGCTTTTCTAGACACATGCATCTTAAATAGGACTCTAAGCACCTATTCAAGACCTCAGTTTGCCCATCTGTCTTAGGATGGTAGGAGGTAGATAGCTTTTGCTAGATGCCCTGCAGCTTGACAAATTCTGACAAAAATTGGCTGATAAAGACCTTGTCCCTATCTGATATTATAAACTTAGGAAAGCCATGGAGTTTGAATACATGATCTAGGTAGGCTTGTGCCACCTTAAAGGCAAAATAGGGATGGGATAGAGCAATGAAGTGAGCAACTTGCTCAATCTATCCACAACTACCATAATCACTTGCTTTCCATGAGAGTTAGACAACCCCTCAATGAAATCCCTGGTCACCTCTTCCTAGACTTTTTCAGGTAGGGGTAAGGGTTGAAGGAGTCCTGGGTAGGCTGCAGGATCATACTTGCATCTCTGACATACAGTGCATTGCTTAATATAGTTTTTGATGCATTGCTTCATACCCTTCCAATAGAAAATTGCCTTGATTCTCTGGTATGTAACTTCTACCCCAGAATGTCCTCCCTGAGTTGAATCATGTAACCAACCCAATATCTTCCTCTAGATAGATTCATCTGATCCTACTACCAGCTTCCCTTTTCTCTTGAGCAGTTGTTGATCCCAAGTATAGTGCTTGTGTGAGTTTGGGGTTTTGTTGTAGCGCAGTGATTATTTTCTGAGTGTTTTCATCAGAGACCCAAGTTTGCTTAACTTGCTCTAGCAAGTCAGATTTTAGGCTGGAACTGACCAAGGCATTAAGCTGACCCTCAGGGATCCTAGATAAGGCATCTGCAACCTTGTTTTCTGCACCAGACTTGTATTCTATAAGATAATTAAACCCAGTGAGCTTAAATAACCATTTCTGCTAAAATGGAGTAGCTAACATGTGGTCCAGCAAATACTTAAGACTTTTCTAGGTCAGTTCTAATTATGAAAGGCCTAGCCATAAGATAATGCTACCACTTTCTCACAGCATGTACCACTGCCAAAAGTTCCCTCTCATAAGCTGAGAGTAAGCTGTTCTTTTCACTCAATGCCTTGCTTAAAAAACTGATGAAGTGCCCACTTTGCATGAGTACAACTCCAATACCCTTCCCTGAAGCATCTGTCTCTATTGTGAAGGGTTCATCAAAGTTAGGCATAGCTAGTACTGGTGGGGAGGTTATAGTTTGCTTAAGTTGACTGAGAGCTTGCTCAGCTTCAGAATTCCATTCAAAGCCATCTTTCCCTGGCAGCATGGCGAGGGGTTTGCATATTTTCCCATAGTCTTTAATGAATCTTCTGTAATACCCTGTCAGGCCAAGAAACCCCCTTAGCTGCTTGAGGTTTTTAGGTCTTAGCCAATCTACCATAGCCTTCACCCTTTTCTGGGTCAGTAGCCACCCCTTGATGTGAAATGATATGTCCCAGGTAGTGTATTCCCCTGAGGTCCAAATGAACACTTCTTAAGATTGGCATGGAGCTGGTTGTCTTGCATGATCTCTAAAGGTGACACTGAGATCTCTTAGATGAGTATCCCAAGTAGGGCTGTATACTAAAATATCATCAAAGAACACCAAGACACATCTCCTAAGTAAAGGTTTAAAGATATGATTCAGGAGGGACTGGAAAGTGGAGGGGGCATTGGTCAACCCAAAGGGCATAACCAGGTATTCAAAATGGGTTTTAAAAGTTGTTTTATGGATATCTAGGGGATGCATTCTGATTTGATGATAACCTGATTTCAGGTCTATCTTGGAAAAGAACTGAGTTCCTTGAAACTCATCTAAGAGCTCCTCAATGAGAGGTATTAGGAACCTATATTTGATGGTAACATCATTGAGACTTCTATAATCTACACACATTCTCCAACTGCCATCTTTTTTCTTTACCAGCACTATGTGGGCTGCAAAAGGACTATTATTAGGTCTGGTCACACCTTGATCTAGTAGCTCTTGCACCATTTCTTCAATTACATTCTTCTGCAGGGCAGGATACCTGTATGCCCTCAGATTGATGGCATTAGTACCCTCATTGAGAGGAATAGCATGATCAAAACCCTCCCTATCTGGTGGCAGTTCCTGTGTGGATGAGAAAACACTTTCAAATTGATTAAGAAGTGATGTGAGGCTAGGGTGAGGGTTGATGTTGCTGGCAGAAGTGGGTTGAGGTGAAAACTGAGCATCAACTGGCATTATTTGCATCATAGACAAGGATCCTTCTTAGTGCAGGAGTTTTTGAATCTTTTGGGACTACACTATCTTCCAGTCTTTTGGTCTGGCACCCCTCAACTTGATTTTCTTCCCTGCATACTTGAGCTTCATAGTGAGATTGCTGAAATCCCATAGCACTGGACCCAGCTGGTTAAACCATTGAATTCCCAGCACCAAATCACTACCACTTAAGGGTAACAAGAACACATCAACTTTAAACTCAGTGCCTTGCATTTTCCAAGTGAGTTCCTTAATGATCTGATTGCATTGAATCTCATTCCCATCAGCCACCTTCACCCAAAGAGGTGTTATGCATTCTACTTTGCAATCTAGCTTCAATGCCCTATTTACATCTATGAAATTGTGAGTACTGCCACTATCTAACAGTAGCTATAATTTCTTTTTCCCATGGTGTCCCTCAATCCTCATGGTTTGGAAGGATAACACTACGTCCATTGCTTGTAAGGAAATGTGAGCACATTGAGAGTTGTCCTGCTCCACCATCTCTAATATCTCCTCTTCTTCATCCTCAGATTCCTCTATCTCTATATGAAATAGCTGAGGTTTATTTCCCTTGCATCTGTGCCTTGCTTCATACTTCTCATCACACCAAAAACACTGATTCTTGGCCCTCTTCTCACTGAACTCAGCTGGAGTTAGAGTTCTCCTGTTGGTGTTGGTGTTTGGTGATTTGAAGGGTTGAATCTGATTATTTGGGGTAAAGGTAGGTTTGTATGGGGTGGTTTGCTGAGCTGGTTTTGGTGTGGGAAGTAAGGGAGGTTGTTTAATAGGGGGTTTGGGTTTTTTCGCCTTGAGGGCAGCTTCTTACAACTTTGCTAAACACAAAGCTTGCTGCAAGTTGGTTGGATTGAACATTCTCATAGATAATTGTATGTCCTCTTCTAAGCCAGCTAAATAGTAACTCAACAGGTAGGGGGTTGTGATAGATTCAGCCTACTAGCCAGAGCATCGAATACATCATGATACTCCTGCACACTCCCAGCTTGCTTAAGAGATTTCAAATCAGCCATTGAGTCATCATACAAATCCCCAAATCTAGTTGTGATATCTTTCACATAGTCCTCCCAGTTGGGCAAGATTTGGTTTTCCTCCGAGAATAATTTTGATGCCATAAAAGAGTTTTATCCTCAAGATGGATAGCAGCTAACTTGACTCTATCTGGATCCTTAACATTATCAAGATCAAAAAATTGATTGCATTTAAAGATCCATGATTTAAGGTCTGTGCCATTGAACTTAGGGAACTCTACCTTTGTCAATCTAGCAGAATAGTGTGAGTGCTTAGGGGGGGGGGGGTCAGCTTTTGATTCTTTGGTGTTTAAAGTTTCAGAGGCTTTATTGTTATCTGATACTAATTTCGTTATTTACACAGATAAACCTAGCAACAAGTCATTAAGCTCAGAGATAGACTTACTATGCTTGCTAATTTGCAAGCTGTTTTCTTTGCAGGTAGCATCCATTTTCTTGTTCTGCTCCTGCATCAGTGTTTTCAGGGATCTTTCCAGCATATGAGCATCAGTATTTCCCAACTGGGAAAAATCTGAGGATGATTTGGTCATGGGCATTGTTACAGGTCCGAGGAAGGTACTGCTCTGATACCAGTGATATAGTTACTTAAAATTATTCAAACCTGATTCTGGAATACAGAATGGAGGCTTGTTCAATTCCTCCTGAGAACTAGCCTAAGAGAACTAGCCTCAGAGAAAGCAGGACAGTTTTGAGGAAGCAATCGAAATAATAACAATAATTGTGAGAGATAATAGGGAGAGAATGAAGATAAGATCACAGGGAAATTTCATTAATAAAATCATATCCAGCTATTACATCACTACTGGCTTTATATAGCCTTGATTATACTAATGACTCATTACATAAACAGTGTAACGGTAATACTAAGATAAGATAAGAGTAGGTATGACAGCTATCATAGTACATTCCTCAATTGCTAGCTGGATTATTCCCCTGACCATTCTTCTGATTTTCTTGAGCTGGAATTCCTTCCTCAGCAGTCTCCCTTTCATTCTGGTCCTTTGTAACCTTGCTTGACTCAGCACCTGATTCAGCAGTCTCCTCTGTGGCCAACTCATCACTCAATGAAACAGTGATTGTATCACATACCAGATTCCATCATTCTTCGAATTATTCTTATTACGTAAGACGGTACGAGTAGTATAATTTCAATTTAACAACTTTGTGATGAGAGGTACGGTGAATATAATATATTTATATTGACCGATACCCGATTAGTGTGATGGTTTAGGGTTTTACTAGGAGTCTTGGATACATATATATATATATATATATACCATCAAATTGCATGTAAGTTGTCATGAGTCTCATGACAATAATTGCCTAACTTTTTAAATATCAATTTTTATATAATAATATACAAAAATAAAGATTAAAAGATAAATAAATGCAAATATAAAAGATAAGATTTGATTTTATCTGGTTTGTTATGACTATCTTTGTAGATAAGTTGATATAACTTAAGGCATGTTCACATTTACTAAAGTGAATTGAATTGAGCTAAAATGAATATTTTATGAGAGAATGAAATTAAGAGCTGAACTGAACTGAAATTAAGCTGAAGTGAACAGGCCCATAAATGAGTTGAATAGTTGTGTGATTTAGTTAAAGATATAACTACATGAAAATATTTTGCGGAAATTACGTCAAGTTATGAATGACATGTATTTTTTCTTGAATTTAATACTTCTCCATGAATAATACGATCAATTGATCAGCTTAAATACCATCATTAAGACTGTAATTAGAACTCCATAATAAAACTATTAGGTTTGCCTCAATTGTAACATAGAAAATAATTAGTACTTCCTTTGTCACCAAAATTTCGACCCTTTTGGGTTGATTTCGCGGTTATTAAGAAACTTAAATAAAAAGAAATAAAAACATATTGGAAAGATAAATTTACGAGATAAAGTATTAAAAATACATGAAAAAACAAAATTTTATATGGGGAAACTAATTTTGCACAAATATTGTTGTAAATTGGTGGGTATTTTAATGCAAATGAGTCGATCATTTTGGAACTAAAATTAGGCCAAAAAGGTCGAAGTTTTGGGAACGGAGGAAGTATAAAAAAAATATTAACAATAATCTTTTATATATATATATATATATATATATATATATATATATATATATATATATATATATATATATATATATATATATATATATATATATATAAAGGGGAGTTTTTTCCCAAGTTTTTAGAAAGCCACGTATGATTTAATTTTCTTAGTGCGCCGTGTAAGATTATAAATTTTAGTTGTAGCCAATCAAATAAGAAATTATTATTTTCTTTTAGAATTAAATAATTCAAATGCCATGTAAATATATAATATATTATCTTTTGATATTAGAAATTTTATTTAAATATGTAACAAATTTTAGCACATAAATAAAAAAATATATATTTTAAAAAATTCAAACAAATTGTGCATCGCACGGGGTTCATCTAGTAATAAATCCTTTGTACGGAGTAATTAAATCCCAACTCTCCTTTGTAAAAAAAAATAAAAAAAAATAAAAAAATCCCAAATTGTCAATCTGAATTTTTTTTTTTTGTTGGTAAGGAGAAGGGTCCTACCGGATCGGAACCTCTCACAGATCCTCCCGACTTGGATTAGGGCTAGAAAACTGTCAATCTGATAGGTACACAATCTGTATATTAGTTCGCATCTTCTTGAAATCTTGATTTTATAATAGTCCGTATTTCTTCTCGATACTTCATTGCTTCATAAGCCAAGAATTCAGCCTGCCCACGCTTAATAAAAGTCAATGATAAAAATATAATATTTATTAAAATACGGCCGCTAAAATAAGTGTAACACTTATTAAAATACAAATACAAAGAGGATAAACTAGGTCGCCCAACTACTCATAATAAAAGTCCATGACCAAACCCGGGAAAATTCACAATTAAACATCGTCACACTTTAACTACCTCTTCGGAACTTCCAAGGCCCTGCTATTACTACATTTCTGAAATATCTACCCATTTTCTTTCAGCAATTTCGTCGAACACTTTGTGTGCATTGGAGAAAGAAATGGCCACCATTTCTGGAGCTGTTTTCAATTCATTGAGCTCTCCCTGCGACCAAAAGATCTCTCTTTTCAGACAATGCAACCCCATTTCTCGTAAATTGGAATCTTCCCAGCTTAACAATTGTGTGGGTTATCAATGTAGATCACTCCGTTCTTTTACTTCTTCAGGTAATTGGTTTCTTCAATTGTTGTTGCTTTTTTTAAAATTAATTTTTCTTTTTAGGATTTGGGTTTTTTCTGTTGAGGTTGATTCTTTCTTCTGTGTTGTTTATAATCTAACACATGATTTTAGTTTGATTTGAAACTGTTATACAGATCATAATCATATAATTAAACGTATGATTTGAAATTGTTATACATATAAGTTGATGATTATAGTATAATTTAACATATGATCGATCCCTCTAGTAGGTGTAAGAGCTCAAGTTGCCACAGTAAAACAACCAAATATTGAAGTGGTACAAAATGTGGAAGCTCCTGTTGCTATTGTCACTGGAGCATCTAGGGGTATTGGTAAAGCAACTGCACTAGCCTTGGGCAAAGCTGGTTGCAAGGTACTTGCATTTCATTCTTCTTAATGTATGCCCTGTTGCTCTTTTTTTCTTTCAATGATCATCATACTTTTCTGTGTTACAGGTCCTGGTTAATTATGCAAGGTCATCTAAGGAAGCTGAACAAGTCGCGAAGGAGGTACAGTTGTTTTATAGATTTTTCAGCATACTTTCATGGAAGAAGTTGTTCTTTTTGTGATTTATATTCACAAGTGTCTTACACTATGGTTAATTTACTCTCTCTACTGCTAGATAAGGGTCTATAATGCCTCCTCTTTCTTTCCTTCTCTATTTATATAGACTTTGTGATTCCCATTTCCCTCTAACTTATTTCTCCTGCTTGTTTCCTCAAGCTTCCTAACTGATATAATGTGCATTTCCGATACCCTTCTATGGTTGGTTCATTACCATGTTATTTAATGCTCAAAACTTAGATAACCTATTTAATGGAAGAAAGGTAATCAAAAGTGAAGAATCTATCTTTCAAAAAAAAAAAAGTGAAGAATCTATCTTTCAAAAAAAAAAAAAAGTGAAGAATCTAGTACTGTGCTATTGATAATTCCACAATAAAAACCTTGTTGTTGAAGGGCTTTCTTGTTAACTGTGTTATGGTTCTGTGCCTATTGATGTCAGATGATGTCAATGATATTGTGTCTTATAATGCCTTACAAACTTATAGTTGAATCCTAAACTATTCCTAGATTGAGGCTTGTGGTGGGCAAGCTATTACTTTTGGAGGTGATGTATCCCAAGAATCAGACGTGGAGTCCATGATAAAAGCTGTGAGTATATTTTGCTCTTGTCAATTCTCTGTCTTCCCCCTCTGTTGTTTCCTTCCCTTTTGAGTAATCATCTAGTCATCTACTCTATATTACTTAATTACTGTTTTTTATGTTGTACATACAGGCGACTGATGCTTGGGGAACTGTTGACATCTTAGTAAACAATGCAGGTACTGATGTTCATTTGCATATGCCAGGTCAAATTTGCACTAAAGTTATATTTGCTCCTCTTAACAAATTTGTTACTTTCAGGAATTACAAGGGATGGTCTTCTGATGAGAATGAAGAGATCTCAGTGGCAGGATGTCATTGATCTGAATCTTACTGGTGTTTTTCTCTGTACACAGGTAGCCTGTAACTCTAATGAGTTTTGACTTTTCTCATGTCTATGCTTGAAAACTTTCAATTTATTCATGTCTGGGTGTCTTTGCAGGCTGCAGCAAAAATTATGATGAAAAAGAAGAAGGTATCATAACGTACCTGACTTCTTTCACCTCTTTTCCTGATCAGGATTCTGCATGTTTCCTGATTAAAGTTTACTGCTTGTTTCACAGGGCAGGATAATCAATATAACCTCTGTCGTTGGCCTGATAGGAAATGCAGGACAGGCCAATTACAGTGCTGCGAAAGCCGGAGTAATTGGCCTCACTAAGTCAGTCGCAAAGGAATATGCAAGCAGGGGAATCAATGTATATTTTTCATAGTAGTTTTTGAAACTGTTAGTTGATACTTTCTTTGGCAGTTAGTGGTTTAGTAAAATCTCAAATTTTTGTTGACACTTCTGTTATTGCAGGTTAATGCTATAGCACCAGGGTTCATTGCATCAGACATGACTTCAAATCTCGGGGAAGATATTGAGAAAAAACTCATGGCTGCCATCCCGTTAGGTATTGCAAAACATATACTATGTGATATTTTGCAAAACATTTACTACATGATTTTCTTTACCCCCCCCCCCCAATATTTCCCCTCTTGTTGCCTGACATTGTAATATGTTATCTTGTTTTTACTTTCCATGAAACATTCTCTTATCTTTGCCTGATGATTATGTAGAAAACTGTCGTTAACTTGCGTATCCACTGTTCTAGATTTTTCTTGCCGACCATGTTGGATGACACTTTTTTTGTCTGATTTAATTTTCATTAAACAAGGCAAGGACCTTGTCTCCAAAAGATTCGAAGAGACCAATCTAAGATTCATGCTTTTTGCACGAGTCTTTGAATGTTTATATCTCCAGTCTCATCTTTATGCTATTCTTTGCTATGATATTATTTCAAGATAGGTAACAGGGAGTATTTTAAAGTTCTAAGAAGCATGTACAAAATGGAAACTTTATTCTTGGTATGAGAAGTTTGATGAGATCCTTACACTTGCTTCTTTTTGTTGGAAGTTGAAATCTTTATTCTCCGAAAAAGTATCCTACATTTTGGTCTAGTGCTTTTTATGATATGATCAATTTGATTTCTGATCATAAAAATATACCTTCATCTCTTCCTTCAACAAGTTCAGCAGCAAGCGTAACATCCTTGCTTTGACTATGGAGAGAACTTGCAATTAGCTTAAAATACTTTGGGTTGGGGAGATATATATTCTTTACTCTGGTAAGCTATATGGATATATTGGATCATTGATGATCTTATTGATTTTTGGGAAAGATCTTTGACAAGGTGCCCATTAGGACTAGGTTATCCATCATTTTTCATGTATTGTCTTTCTTCAGTACTCAGTGAGACAATGTCAAACATTTGCGGTTAAACTGGTAAAATTGTCAATTGGAACTCTCATAGTTCCATCAGAAGGTATCTTTAAGGGTGGGAGTTGGCAGAGCTTGCTAATCTAGTAGCATGTTCTTCATTCAATTTCGAAACAAGCTTATTTATCTATTTTAGCGGTGTGGTTTGTACTTTTCTAGCTCTTTTTATACTCGTAAAATTTTCTACAAGGAACTTCAAGTCCACATCCTTGTCTGGAAATATAGGGTCTTAATGTGAATCAAGATTTTATGAATAGCTGTGATAGAGAAACTTTAAGGTTTGGAAAGGGTTGATAAATGATTCCACACTTTGATGTTGAGTTTTAAGCTTTACTGGAAAATGTACCTAGTATCTCCTTGGGGACTTGCTCTCTAGACTATCGGCTTTCCAAAAGTTTTTTCTTCAGATGTACAATGACAAGACATGAACATGGGTGCTCTCTTTGTGTTTTCCTGGATTGTGGAGGGTTACTGTTTGTTTTCCCCTTGATCTGAAAAAAGAGAAACAACCAACTATTCCAACTTACTAAATTTTTCTATAAGAATTTGAAATTTTCTTAAATAAAAAAAGGAAAGATAGATTTTGGCTTTCCATGTAGTGGGAAACACTTTGTTAAATTCTTAGTTCATACAAAGTACTAGGTTAGGCTGGCTTTTTCTTTCAAAGTTTCTCAAAACTAGATAATCTTCTTCTTAAGTTTCTTTTGAAAGTCCTCTATGTGTCTTTTTGTTCAAAGATGTTACTTTTACTACTACTGTGCCAACCATTATTGAAAATTTCTTGATCTGTATAAATGCCTCTAAGCTGATCCATGTATTTGGATGCGAAATTGCATTAATATTCTGGCCTGGCATGTCCCTTATCTCTAGTGTCTTGCAGTATATACTGTTAACATTCAAAGCTGTTATGAAGGCTTCCCTGAATTAATTGCAGTATTGCCGTCAAATAATTATCAATTCACGATTGAAATTAAATTTAGTATTGTGAAGAAACCCTGTGTGATTTATATACATCTTGTTTGTGGGTTCAGGGAGGTATGGTCAACCAGAAGAAGTTGCTGGATTAGTGGAGTTTTTAGCCCTTGATCCGGCAGCCAGTTATATAACTGGACAGGTTTGTGGATCTTATGTTTCCCTGTTTGTTTCTAAAGAGTTTCCCCTAATAACTTCCTGCTCTATAATATGTATGAAGTACATTTCTTTGTATCAGTTGCATTTTATTTGCGCCTTGTCTTTAGCCTTTGATTAAAATTCCAAGTTTGCTCTTTTATTTTTGGGGTTTCTCTCTGTCATACAGGTGGTAACAATAGATGGAGGAATGGTTATGTAAAGTGCTTAGTGATCCCAGCATCGAGGCAGAAGGCGTTTCAGAACTCTCGTTAGTGCTCGTATACTTTATAATGCTCTAGCCTGAATTGAATTAACTTCATCCATTGCAATCTGCAACGATATCAGGACCATATTCGTCCTGATGATCAGATGATTAAATAAATCCAGGTGTTACGGGCCATGATTGAAGTTCAGTGAATTTTTTTGTTTTTTGGTTGCAGTTGTTATCACTTACCCGCTAGTAATAGTATAGCTGTATTTGATATTGGTGTTGAAAACTAATTGACAGCTTTTCACTGTATTGTTTGAAAATGACGAGTAATTAAACCTTCAGACAAGTATAATAAAGTCTTTACAATTTAGTTCAACATCAACGAGTACTAAGGCACTGTATTGTTTGAATATGATGAAATGATATTGAGAATGATTAGGAGTTGATGTGCAAAAAAACTCGTCATATTTCTGTACGTATCTTTGTAACTAATGGAAATAGTGCGATAAGTGCATCCCAATCCACAAGTTGAAGACTGCTAATAGACCAGCAGAAATTCAAATTTGATAGATAGCGAAATTCAACTCAACACCATTACATATAATTTTATTTTATTTTATTTATTTATTTATTTTTTTTTTTTTTTTTTTTTTATCGGTCTATTAGCCTTCCGCTGGTACCTGATAGATAATCCACCTTGATTAGCCTGATAGGTAAATGTAGCTATCTCTGTACTTTGGTGTTATGTAAAACATCTCATTCAATAATCGAACATCTCCGACTCGGATAATATTTTTCTTAATTATGTGGCTGAAGACAAACAAGGAAGGAATATCCCCTTAATAAAAAAAAATCCATCACAAAATTTTTAAAATACAAAATGAAAGTGATTGCAATTTGCAAATCTAAAGGTGTTTACTTGACGCAATCACAGTATGAAGACAAACAACCAAGGACTCTTTGATTTTTTCCTAAAATGATTCTCAGGAATCTGACTTTTTATGCGCACCCTTATAAAATTTTACAATTCATTGTCACATCTAATTTCATATTAATTCGACCTTTACCAATTATAACAAGCTAACTTAAACCCCCAAAAGTCAAAATATATCATAGCAGTCCATTTTTTCATTATCTAATCATTGTATTATATCAATTTTTTTTATCATCTACAAAAATTTATTCTTAACTATTTCTCTTGTAAAATTATTCAAGCTTTAATTTTTAATTAGTTTGCATTATTATCATGGATATTACAGCTCAATTATCCTCTTGTTATGACCTTAAACTTCCTCAATTCTTGCTTTTTTTTACATCAATCTATGTTTTTGCACACAAAATCTTCCAAAATTGGGGTCCAAAGCATCGTTATGATGCATGTAGTTGCTTCTTATCATTATCTCATGGAACCCCATCAGTTATTTTAGCAGTTTTTGCGTTGTTTTTGGTTAAAAATACAAATAACCAAGAAATCCCATCAACAATTTTTGTATCAAAAAACACCCCATTTCAAAATTTAGTGCTTGAATTTAGCTCAAGTTATTTTATAATGGATCTTATTCATTACTTTGTTTTTAACCCAAGAAATGTGCTTTTTATTGCTCATCATTTGGCTAGTCTATTTGGTCTTCTAACTTGCAGGTTTGTGGCTAATCATGGGGCTTTTGCTATATTGGTAATCCTGGTTCTTGCTGAGGTAACTAGTCCAGTGCAGAATGTATGGTCATTGGCAAGATTACGAAAGGCCGATTTTCGTGTAGCGAAACAAGTGTATGATTACTTGTCACCAAGGTTTTACACATTCTATACTGCTGTTAGAGGTGTGTTTGCACCTCTGTTTGTGATCAAGATGGGTTTTGTGTATGCTAGTGGCGCGACGAATAGCGTGATGCCAAGATGGGTTTGGTGTTCTTGGATGTTGTTGACTGTGTCTGGTATCATGGGTAGCTTGTTGTGGATTTTGAATCATTGGATTGAGTTTTACAAAGAAAGTTTGTGCAAGAAAGAGAAGTTGAAATGATAAATGATATAATCTACTTGTATTATTTGTGGTGTATATTGTTTTTTTTTGACAAAATGTTATTTATAGTGTATTCTAGTTTATTAGCAAGTGTGTATAATTTACCAATATTTGGTTAGTGTTGACTAGTGTGATTGTACTTTCTGGGTTGTATTAATGAATCTGTAAATATTGTAAACAGATGATTAAATATCGTTAGGTTTTCTTTGGTTATTTAATGTACAGTATGAATAACTCTGCAACTTATATAATCCAAATTATTTTCATTGTTTACATTTATACATTATTGAGAGAAGACTACCCTATCCTTCCCATGTATTTCTTTTTTAACAAAAAAACCACAAAAAAAAAAAAAAAAGTTTATCATTAATTAATTTATTTATTTTTTAACATTACAGGTAGAAGAAGCCTAGGTGTTAAAAGAATTCATTAATGATATAGGAAGACAATAATGAAGTCAGAAGGTTCTAAGGAACTGTATTTGTCTCATAATTTATAAAGCATATTATGATTGAAACATGCCATTAAAGGTTCTTGTTTCTAAATGATAGTACAGAAAGAAACATTAGTACTACCATACAAAGTACATTTATAAGCTAATTCCTAACCCAAAATAATAAATAAAAATGTAGCAGTATATACATAGACTGAAATTTGGGAATTGGACTCGAATTTCAAGTCCAAATCCAGTACCAATATTTTTCGTGTCCAGTCCAATCGACTGGGGTTATACCTCTGTTTTCAACTTCTACATTGGGAGATCTATATGCGGATGATTGAACCGTATGCTGTCTCTGGACTTCCATTGTAGTAAATTTCTACAAATGTACCACCTCCTATACCCTTGGCCAGTCTACCAGGATTTACACATAGGCATTTTACGTGCTCCTGTTCTTTAACTTCTTCATTGAGCGAAAGCACCTGTGTTTTTACAAAAAATATTTTGAGTTGATTACATTCTGATACTCATTGAACTCAAACAAGAAATTTGGGGATATATACCCCTTGGAATCAATACCTATATACTAAAGTAATCCCTAACATTATCCCCTAATACACGTGTCACCCTCCGAGTAAAAATTTTCCCGCCCAAACTTTTTTTTTTTTTGTTATCTTCTAAAAAAGTTTGTTACAAGAGATAAATTCAAAAAAGAAAATTTTCCCACAATACATCTTATTTTATTTTTTGTTATCTTCTAATATCTCTTTGTTAATTTTCTAGCTAGGAGCCATTGGTGTTTCAAGCACACTGTTTGCAACTAAACTTCTTATTAATGAGTTTTTTTTTTTTCTTTTTTTTTTGCAACATGCGTATATTTATTGACATACATCTTATGGTATATCACATACATGAATATGTTTTTTTTTAAGTTTTTTTACTTCCAATGATTATGTTTTGTATGTAACTTTTCTAATAAATAAATTAACAAAATACTACTGTAAAAACTGTGCAGGGCACGAGGTTTGAACTAGTATCCTATTGAAAGACCCTTCCAAAATCCAATCTTACTCCCAGTCAAGTAACGAAGGAACCAAAAAATGAGCAAGAAATGAAAAACCTGCACTTGCACATGAAACTTGGGCATGGAAGCAAGAAAAAAGCTGTTTCTTACATTATTACCTTTACAAAAGGAGCCAAATCAGACGGTAGAATGAGCATATGTGGGATTGAAGAAAGATCTAAAGCTTCAGGAGCAATAGAGAAGTCCAACGGAACACTCTCAGCTGGTGGATATAAAGGGTAGAAGCTGTTATACATAGAAAAAAAAAATGAATAAGGAAACATGAAACATCCATTCCAACTATTTAAGAACACAAAATAAATTAAGTAAAAATTCTTCCAGCAAAGAGAGGCCATATCATGCCTGCGTTGGTTGATAATATGAGTGGCCAATTTGCTCAAACGAGCCCCTGATGTCAGATTCTTGGATATCTCTTCTCCACCCAGATGCTTTATGACATCTACAGAACAGCATCCTACCTTCACCTGCAAATCAGACCATTAACTGATTAACCATCATCCAGAATTGTTTGTTACATAAATTAATATCAAGTCTTGGACCCTAGTTCAATATTATAGAAAGATAATTGACCAATAACACGAAAGATAAATGCAAGACAAGACATTTCTCATCATGGCTCCAGTTTGGTCAGCGATACAGAACCAAAAAGATTAGTGCAAGACAAGACTTTTCTCATCATCACAATGAAGCTTAGGATAAAAGGTGTGAACTCTTTTCAAGAAACTTAATGAATGTGCAATATTAGACAGCAGACAACTAAAACTAACCTCATTCGCATCAAATATTCCTGGATTGGCGAGACACGTAATCTGGAATAAATAAAAAGGAAATCAGGATCTATTTGATGTCAGAGTTAAAAGGGAAGTTCATGGCACACGTTCTGAGAATCTTTATTTACCTGGTCTTTCATCTCAGGGTTCAAGTCAAAAGGAGGCTGCAAGCCAATGTAGGAATTAATATTAATGTTAATACTCACCTAATCATGAATATACGAAGTGATAAAGTACAATAGAAATTTACCTGAGGGAAAACATGATCATGGTTAGCGTCTCGTATAGATGGCACCAAAAGCACACGAGTGGAAGAACCCATGTATTCAACATGATCTCGCAACTGAAAAGAAAAAAATGATCTCACATTGATTACTAGTGCTTATGAATGATTGCTCAGCTCCTCTGGCTGCAGAAACAACAAATTCTGGCATCAGAGGAAAATACCCTTATGATGATTTCATGTTGAAATACTTCATCAAAGCTCCGGTTAAAGGTTGGTTTCTGGATCTCAGGGTGTTCAGAATCAACAAAAGGTCCCAACTGATGAATAGGCCAAATAATGTCATACAAACATTTTTCAACTTCTAAAGAAACCACCAGGACATAAGTACTAATGCTCTTTATTTTTTTGATGGAAACTAATGCTCTTACCAATATAAGCAACTGTGGCTGCTTTCGAGTTGCATATGCAAGAAGCTCTTTTAAAGGCTCGAATAACAAGTTGTCTGTCGTGGTGAAAGGTCCTGCTGCCACAATCTGATAAAATTCCATATAGTAAGCAAAAGGCTGAATAAGTGTCCAACAAGCTTGAAAATCGAACATGATACACCAGATGGAATAACATCTTATGTCCAAATTGACAAAATGGTGACCACATACTGCTAATAGTTCACATTTTTCTTCACGTTCCTTTAGCAACATTTGAAATTTACTCAATTGAGAGATGTGGTAATTTTCAGCTGGTCTCATTAAGATCATGCTCACACAACAATTACCAGAATTTGGTTTAAGGAAAGCAAACTATCGAAGGTGCTTGCAGCACAACAGAGTGATTTGATGTATTTGGTTGTAGCAAACCCATGTAAATTCTAAGAACCAAGCAGGCAAGCATTAATGTATGGAAGTTGGGATATCAGGCATTGCTTGAGTTCATATCAATTATGATCTCAGTCCTTGCTTTAACTCAGTTAAATTTAAAAAATATGGATTTTATGACATCTTGGGATGATGGCTGATTATCCTTGTAAACCATTACTTATAAGTTAATAACTTCATTTTCTCATGAACTTCACAACTGAGGCATAATAAATTTTCTATGTATTACGATATATTATAATCATAAAGGTATTCCATGCTCTTTTTTTACTAAGCAAGATGCTAGAAGCAAATAATACCAATACAAATTGCAGCACACATTTTTCATATGTAAGGTCTGATATTTTAAAGACAGCAATAGTATTCTGTTGCAAGCTTGGAATTGCCCAATCAACATTTTCTTACCACTGATAGTTCAGCCAGTGCAGGTGATTGAAAGTTGGAAAGACCCTCTTCATTCAGAGCTAATTTCTTTGCAGGATGAAGATTAATATCAGAGGAGGGTAACAGAGGAATAGCATCCACTAATTTCGAAGCAACTAAGCAGTGGCCACTGGGGTTGGTTCCAACAACGCCCACCACCTGAAAAACATTTTCATCAATTCAGAAAATCCAAAAATACATGTTAAGAATACACGTCATAACATATTCCATCAATACCTGTCCTGGAAAAATGGAATATTGGTTCACTTTTTCTAATTCAAGGCGTACATGTTCTCCTCCTGAATGCTCAATGCTGACAGAAAGATAAAACAGCCAAATTATATGGAGAAAGTCAGAATTCAAAATTGTACTCAGGCTGCAAAATGTTACATGAACTCACAGAAAATTGAATGCTTGAATTGTCGCATATCAAAATTCTCTTTACCATTTCATTAAAATTTTTAAGCACTAGTATGACAATAAAGAGAATATGAAAGTACCTGCTTTGTAATAAGACTGATTTTTCATTAAGACGGCCTTCTCCGTCACAACAGATCATTCCAACAGCAAACATGCTTTTCTGATAAATGATCCAATAAGATGAGTAGGTGTTCGGAAGACTGTGTGATAAAGAAGTAGAGGAGCCACCGTATTATACATGAAGCTATCTAAAAAACTACAATACCTGAGAGGCTACTGTAGGATCTGTAGGTTCTTCATATTGTCCATAAGCAAGAAATGATGATGTATGCTTTTTGATGCGGTTCACAAGATAAATAAACTGCATCACCAAATAAACATGAATTCAGCTTGATAAAGTATTTAGGTTTTATAATGTTACATTTCACTACAAGAAGCATTAAGTACCCTGTCTTCAATTTTATCATACATAAATCTACAACCAGGTTCTGGCTTGGATCCATGAATCACTAAAGAGCACCTATTCTTTGGTCGAGCCTTTCGAATAAATTCATCTCCCATATCTTCATCTTCAGTTTCTTTGTTTCCCTTTTCCGTGATAGGCTCAGTCTTGGTATGGTACTGAACCACAAATTTGTTGGTTCTCTGTCCAAAGGGTGTCAGAATGCTTGACTGCTTACTGGATGAAACAGGGCTTCCATTTGTTCCATGCCCTAAGTCACCTAACTCTTCATATCGAGCCAAGGGTTTGTCAGTTGGAGTGTCTAAAATACCTTCTTTCGTATCTATTGGTTCATCGTTCAATATCCTGTACAAAAGACTTGACTTCAATATCACATACGTAGACAGATATATTATGCTTGTGAAACAAGATTACAAAGATTAAATGACAAATTATAATCCGGGAGACTTTACGTTTACATATGGAGTAGTTCACTTGAGCTAGTCAATCTTTTAAACAATAATATGAATTTGGATGAAATATTCAAGTGACCATTGATGGCTGTAAAGTGTAAACTGTCATAAGGAGTAGAAAAGGCATCGATCTGTTCAACAAATTAAGTGACCCATGATTTGATTCATATCTTCAAAATTTCTGGTATTTATAACATGTACTATCCTCTTTCAAATAATTAATGTGAACTTGGAAGATATGTTCATGTGACCATTGATGGCTGTAAATAAGTCATACCGATTAGAAAAGACATCAATCTGTTCAATATTAAGCACATAGATGATCCATGATCTGATTTATATGTACATCAAAACAAATGGACAGCAGTCACAGCACCAGAAATCTAGGGATGCCAACATAGCTTGTGCAAGAGAAGGCATAGCAAAATAAACTTTACAAAACTAGGTACAGAGTACAAATAGATCATTATAGTCCAGATACTCACATATCTACATCACGAAAGGAGTATGCATGCCAACCAGGCTCCTCTTTTATAAATGCTTCTTTCTGCTCGTTTTGCAGGTGCAACAAAAATCCATCCATTTCAGCATTTTGTACAGTGGACTCATTCAATTGCCTGTGACACATCAATTTAGTTAGATGTGGCTACACGACATACAAGCTTGCAAAAAATTTGGCATAAAGTACAAATAGCTACTATGTTCACTTTAACTCCCTAATCCAATGAAGCAGTCCAATATTCAATCCATCAAAAGAACAAACATATCAATCCGAGCTCAAGTTGTTACTGCTCCTTTCCACTGATCTCAAGGTCGAGTAATTCATTGATAACTACTGTACGTCCATAAGTCCTCAACAGTGACAACACTAATACTCTGCGAGTTCAACAAGTGTAAAAGGCAGTAGCTCCTCCTACTCTCCTCCCTCCTGTGCTCTTCCCTTGGAAATTACGGGAATACTCATCTTAACTTGATTGCCATCTCAATTTCAAGTTATGTTTTCTTTCCTTAACATTTGACTCATTGACTCCACACTCTTTATACTTAAGATATGCACAAAAAACATATCTTGAAGATAATAGGAAGTTCCTGCTGGCAATACACCACAAGAATATCCATTTACCGGGCACAATTGCAGTCCTCCTTAGTCCTTAGACTACATTCAATAGGAGAGCCACACACTTGTTATAACTAAGTTTCACATAAATATAAAAACCCATAGTTTCTTTAGGCAATACTCCTAGACCACACCAAATTTTCGAAAAAAGTATATAGATAACTTCAAAGAATGATGATTATTCCAAGGAAGTTATAGCTATCAATATTCATTAAGCAAATCAGCTGAAATCATAGCTATCTAATAGTATCACTAAGCCAATTTATAAGTCTTGCATTCCGAATGCGAAACCATTAACTTGGAGCTCAACCAACAATAGAATTAATTCACTGAATCCATTAAATCCCAATAGAAATACGAAGTATAAATTAAAATTTAAAACACTACAAGATTAAAATGGGGTGACCTGTTGAGATAGTAAAGTTCCCAACTTGACACTAGATCTGAAGGGGAAAGCTTGTACTCTGTACAAAATGTAAGACCTGCAACCCAAATAGTAAAAATTAAGGAAAAATAACTTTAAAATCAGCATAATTATGAAAAAAAAAAAAAAAATCCCAGAAAAAATGGGGGGATCGATGAGAAATTGATTACATTTGTTGAGGACGGCATCTTCATCGGCGATATTGAAACCACTTTTATTGAATTCTGCTTTAATTTCAGCTTCCATTGCTAGATTTATTTTTGGGAATTTAGGGTTTGCAAAGTTTAGGGTTTTGGAGTTGAATGAATGAGTGACAAAAAGAGAGAGATTTTGCAAATGGCGGGAAACTTCAGCGGGTAACCGGGTCTATTCCTTTTTATTCTACTCCGTAATATTTATTTTATTTTGGCAAAATTGGCATCAACACTCTGAATTATGGCTTAGGTGCACGTAGCACCCTTTACTTTGCTTAGTGGCCAAAACACCACAAACTAATGACTTAGGTGTAAAGCGTACCTTTAGTAAGTTTTCCGGCTACCATTCTCACCGGAGCTGGCGAATTAAATTTTTATTTTTCGATTTGCGTGCCGAAAAATGTCCAATAAGGTTTCGGGGGTCATTTTGATTCTTAAAGGACATAAATTGAGCTCGAAACAAGCAAAAAAAATAGCGTACATGATTCGTTTAGCGTGTTATAGACTATCTCGATTTGCGTGTCATTGTTTTTAAGCCGAATTGAGTCATTTACACTATTTTTTTTTTTTGCTTGTTTCGAGCTCAATTTAGATCCTTGAGGATCAAAATGACCCACTAAACCTTTACGAGACACTTTTCAGCACATAAATAAAAAAAATTCACCGACTCCGGTGAGAATGGTGGCCGGAAAACTCACTAAAGGTGCGCTTTGCACCCAAGTCATTGGTTTGTGGAATTGTGGTGTTTTGACTATTAATCAAAGTACATAGTGCTGGGTGCAACCAAGCCATAGTTTAGAGTGCTGAGGCCAATTTTGTCTTTTATTTTTATTTCATACCAAGTATTTTTAACAATACTTTTTTTTTATTCTTTTTTTAACAAGAACAATACGATATTAAAGAGTAGAGACTTAAGACTTGTTCTGTTCAGCTTAATTTCAGTTCAGTTCAGTTCAATTTTTAATTTTCTTCTCTCATAAACAATTCAGTTTAGCCCCAATCAATTCAGTAAATCGGAACAGGCCCTTATAGACTTGTAGTTGGGTAGCTATTCAACCCACGATGCCCAAATGACAAACCAAATAAAGCATGGTTTAGCAGTAAGGTTTGCATCTCCCAACTATGAGAGTGTGGGATTAAAAAAAAAAAAACCCTAACATAATTCAATTAGTAATAAAGGACTCATTTTCACTAACAAGTTAATTATGTCATTTGTATTTAATTAATTTATTTTATTCCCTTTTTTATTATAGTGTTATTCTTTTAATTTAAAAATAAATGAATTATATTCCACATAACTATGTAAGAGAAATAGACTAAGGGCATGTTCACATTTACTGAACTGAGCTGAGCTGAATTGAGTTGAGCTGAACTAAACTAAACTGAACTGATTGGAGCTGAACTGAACTGAATAGAGCTAAAATGAATATTTTATGAGAGAAAAATTAGGAGCTGAATTGAACGGATTGGAACTGAACTAATAAAAGCTGAACTGAACTGAAATTAAGCTGAAGTGAATAGGCCCTAAATCATTTCCTACCTCCCGTAGATTAAAACTAAAATTTTCTTACCATACCATTCACTTCAGCAGCTATACAATCGAATATTTGCTTTACCCGTCGTATTCACCAAATATTTAGACACAATAATAACCTTATGTATATTTGACCCACCACTACATACATTTTCCTAAGCAAGACATTGTGTCAAAAACAATTAAAAAATATCCATATAACCAATCAACAACTGATAGAATATACAACACAAATATATAGATATGGATATTGGTTAATTTTTATATGAATGAAAGATATTTATTAAAATTTTTAAAAATAAAAGACAATGCAAATTTCATCAACTACTCTATCATGTATGTAATATATTTTTTTACGGACATGTATTCTTATACTGTAATTATTTAAATTTTGAATATTAGCATTACATTAGTAAGGAAATATGAAAATTTAATGGTTATAGAAATGAGAATATTCTTTATATAAATTTCATTAGAAATCTATGTTAATAAAAATAAAAATAAAAAAAAAATTAAAAAATTGTACGGAATCTTTAATTATTATGTATGCTAGTATGCTAGCGACAAAGACAACTTCCCAAAATATAATCCTAATACTTTCTTTTTATTTGAGAAATAATATTGCTATACTTTTCTATAATACTTTATGTAGTTATTTAGAATAAGATATATAGAATATTTTTTTATATGAAAACTTTCTATAATAAAATTAAAAAAATAAAATACAGCGAATCATAAAAAGACATTTGTCTGTTTCACATTGAGGCGATTGTCTTTTAGTATAATACATATAGATATAGATAGATAATATATTTAGAATATTTATATATATATATATATATATATATATATATATATATATATATATATATATATATATATATATATATATATATATATATATGGAAACATAAATGTATAATAAAAAATTAAAAAAAAATTAAAAAAAGACAACGAATCATAAAGAGACATTTGTGAGTCTCACATTGAGGCGCTTGTCTTTTAGTATAATATATATAGATAGATAGATAAAGAAATAGGAGGAGAAAGTGGATAAAGTACATTAATAAAAGTGAAAAGTGGATAAGGTACATTAATAAAAGTGAAAAGTACAATTATAGACAAAAGTTAGAGAGAGAAAGTGGAAAAAAGTACATGTGCAAAATTCAAGAGTAAATGAGGAAATACAATGAATAAATTTAAAAAAGTGAGGGTATAATAGTCTTTACATACCATCCAGAAATAGAAATAAGAATAATATTTTGGATTTCCAAAATAGGAAATCAGGAACTATATTATGGGACGGAGGGAGTATACGATACTAGTATGTGACTTGTTTTTATGGTTTCATTTTCAAAGTAGCTACTCTACCCCCCTTCAGCAAAATTTTGCCCTAGAATTATTTTTTTCCTGAAGAATTTGCTCTAAAATTTTTAATTATAGTATATTCATATTATTTTAGTAATAAAAATCTTGTTTGTTTGATATAAATGACCAATTTTATACACATGTAAAGTTTTCATAGGTCCAATAAAGTCCAATAATTTCAATAAAATCCAACAAATTGTCCATCTCTTTGGTAAAAATATATTTTATCCATTTAATTAGCTTTATTCACTTTTTTAGGTGCATGATAGAATTGAGAAGATGGAAAACCCGTTTTCATCTTATATTCCAATTTTCAACTTTGTTCAGAGAATTTGCTCTAGAATTTTTATTTACAGTATATTCACATTATTTTAGTGATAAAATCTTGTTTGTTTGATATAAATGACCAATTTTATATACATGTAAAGTTTTCATAGGTCCAATAAAGTCCATTAATTTTCAATAAAATCCAACAAATTGTCCATCTCTTTGGTAAAAATATATTTCATCCATTTAATTAGGTTTTATCACTTTTTTAGGTGTATGATAGAATTGAGAAGATTGAAAACTCGTTTTGATTTTATTGAAGCAATTAAATTCTCCGTATTGATTTCATTGAAGAAATGAAGTTCTTCGCATACATATGTTCACAAGGGTTGGCTGTGGAAGATTAAAGTTATAAATTGACAAATGTGACAAAACATGTCAAGTTTAAAAAAGAAAAAAAAAATTGAAAGTGTTTGAAGTATTATGATGAATTAATGATTGATTAACCACATTATCAACGAAATTGGATTGAGGGAAAGATAAAGATTTCCAAAGATAACTTCATCTTTTTCAACTCTATTAAAATTATAAAGGAAAAGTATAAAGTAGGAAGAATTCCCTAACTAAAATCATAACATCACCTAACCAGCTAACCCTAATGTGTTTCAGAAGACAAGCCTTCTGCAACTGCTGTTCGTTCTTTTGACTGTAAGTGAATCTTCCACAGCCAACCCTTGAGCCCCAAAGCAGAAGTACTGATTCATCAAACTCTTGTTGAAAGAGCTTACCCTTCTATGCTTCTCGCCCACCAATGGCTTTCCACCACTTAAAGGCCCGCTGAAAAATGAGGATCTTCCAGGACTTTTTCTGTCATAGTCGCCTCTCAGCTTATCTACTGCAGTAGGGGAAGATGTCAATGATTCAGTGATTGAGCTTGAAGGAGAATATCGAGCCAACGATAAACAAGATCTGGGCGGTGTTGCTTGCACCACTCCTTGCATTAGGCTTGCTGTGAATTTCTCCCGGGCAGAAGGGCTTGGAGCTGCCCTTGAGAATTTTTGCCTGAGTGGAGTTATACTTTCATCTACATTTCTGCACACCTTAAACATTCCAACATCATTGTGCTCCTCCACCTTAGTACTTGCTAATTTGTGGTGTGGGTTGGGTGTAATCGAGCACATGGCAGTTTTGTCGGGTCTTCGAAGAAACTTTAGCCATCTTGAAGCTTTCTTGTTGCTCTCTAAGCCAAAATGGCTTGCTACTTCGCTAGAGCAAGAGCTGAACCTACTACTAGGCAGTTCACAACTAACCTCAGAGTCATTCCCATCTCCTGCATATGGGAATAACTCGGCATCTGGTAATCTGAAAGAAGTCCCAGGACTAGTTCCAATGCCCTGAATTCTCAACTGTCTAGCCAGAGCACTTCTTGTAGAATAATCTTGACAATCAGAAATCCCTCCAGCTGATGTAAATTGCTTGATTAGAATATTAGATGACGCTGTATTAGGGCATTGCTTGAGGAGATCAAGAGGGGTTAATTCATCAATATCACGAATATTCAAATCGATTGAAGGTACCCTCATTAGGAGCTCCACAACACTGCACTGAATGTTCTCAGCAACAGCTACATGCATTGCAGTTCTACCTTCTTTGTTTCTAATATTGATGATGTCTTCCAAACTGACAATTTCTCTACTTGCTAGGCATTTGATGAGCTGAAGCTGCTGGTCGATTCGATGGAAACCAGGGGACCGGAATCCAGCCACTGCCATGTGTAGAAATGTGTTACCATCATTGTTTCTCGATGTGGTTAATGAGGGTGCTTCAAGGACTAAAATCTTCACTACAGCAGTGTATCCTCTGTATGCAGCAGTATGTAATGCTGTATTCCCTTGATTATCAATTGAGCTAATGATACTACTATATGTTGCTATTAAATCCTTAACCACCTGCATCCCAGAATGATAGGTCAGCGAGATAATTAACCACAAGCAATGCAGCAATTATTAAGTATAAAAAATACTTTATACTCCGTATTTGTTTTTGGTGTGGAGGGAAAATTGTACAAGGAAAGCTCCATGGAATATTTTTTTTTTTTTTTTTTTTTTTATAACCACAGTATAGTACTTTATCCAACCCATACTATTTTCCACGTTTTCCTTTATTGAATTTCCCAAATCATTTTCACACTGGCCTTTTCAAGTAAACTCTTGTACTTTTCTCTCTAAGGTTCCCCCCCACCCCCTCTGTCTATCCACAATTCTTAATCTTCATGCCACGGATAAGATACAATATGATGTGAGACTTCCTAAAAAAATGCTCTAAGAGGATTTTCGAAAAAACCGTTCTACTCCGTACTAAAGAAGGTTAGACAAAGGTAAGATTGTACAAGACAACAGGAGAGATCCATACTAGGCGGTGGTTGTAAATGGGAATGCAGTAAACAAAAGGCAACATGTAATTTATTAGATCTATAACAAAATTGTTCACAAATTCAAGAACCAAAGATAATCCAATAAATCTAAATCTAGTAAAACAGAGAATAATCATGATCAATTAGACTAATTTTTTAGAATTAAACAAAAAGTTTTCACCTCAAGTTGGCCTCTTCCAGAAGCAGAATGCAAAATGGTGGATCCTTGACCATCTCTATAACCCGAAACATCAGAACAATCCAACAAAAGTTCCTTAAGAATCTCTAAGTTCCCTCCTCTAGCAGCAGCATGAACTGCCCTATTCATCATCTCCCCTACAAAATCCTCTCCTAATTCGCCACTACCTTGATTCACATTCATAGCAGATTCAAGCAAGAGCCTAAAAACCTCGGAATTCTTGCTCCGAGCAGCAGCGTAGAGAATATCAGTGACACCATATTCGCCTTCTCCAACAACAAGAAGCGGATCTCTCTCAAGCAAGTCCTTAACAAACTCCATATCTCCTGCTGACGCTGCGGTGTAGAGGAGCCATCCACCATAGCCAGCCCTCATCAGAGAGTTACGCTGCAGTCCTTCACCATGACTGGGTTCACAATCCATGAGGAGAGCCCGGGCCACACGAGCCCTACAATGGGCAACCTCATCATGTGGGCTGGCTTCTGCATCGAGGCTGTCCTCCCAGACAGTCTCAAGGCGGCGTGTTCGGCGGAGGGAGGTTAGCTTGATGAGAAGGTTAGGGTCAATGCGGAGGAGTTCTTTAACTAAGTCACAAAGGCCATTGGCTGCTGCCCAATCAATGGGGGTTGCATACCACCATTGGTCTCCTGTGCTCTCCCAACTAAGAGGGAAGTATGGGGTGCACATTTTTTTATCTACCAAGAAAGAGCTAAAATTCAGAGACAAAACACCAACAAGAAATGAAGGGAGTTACAACTAGAAATATAAGCAATATATAAAACGAGAAAAACAGATACAGTACATTGTAATTTACATTGTACAGGCATTTTCTTGCAGAAACTTTATTCCAAAAACAGAATAAGGATAGTTTTAAAGATTCTCTAATGCCTGTAGATAGTACATAAAGGGTCCAACTATGAAAATGACAGTAAACTGTGAGAGTAAAAGAAAATGAAATATAGTTGGTCCCACTAATATGACTCTCTATTAGATCACGAGGAAAAAATTGTTAAGGGGCCAAGGGTAGTTGTGTCATTCATCAACATTATTTATTTTTAAAGTGAAAAGTGGCATGAAAAATACTGGAATACTATTCCAAAGAAGTACTATAATTTAAATATTACCTGCACATTCAGAGAATAGCAGAACTGAAATCCCATTTACAAAGGTTTCTAGGAGCTTGTCCTAATGGAGTTTCGTTATATATAGAGAAATGCAGATAAGGGATAAAAGTGTAATTACATGTATATACATATTCTGAATTAAGAGTAGGACCATTGGGTGATTAATACTACCATTGGATGATCAAATATTACCATTGAACATTTAGTGGTACAATATATGTATATATTAGTACTATATATGCATTCAGTGATACTAATTACGTGTAGGAATAATATCACTAAATAGACAATGGTATTATATAAGCTTTTATTGAGTGATCCCACTAATCTATCTCTCTCCTTTTTCTCTCTTTCATGTACTTTTTAATATTTTTATATTTGTTATGCATTTATAAATGCATACCAAAACTGTATTAGTTCTTCCTCGGTTTCTGGCTTCATCTTGTTTATTAAAAGGGAGGGGGCAAGAGGCAGATCTAAATTTTCTCCCTTTATCATCAGACATTTTCCTTTCATTAAAAATTGATTGTGGAGTACTAATCTATTAAAGGATAAGGACTAACAAAAATTTACCATTTCCCATTTCAAATTTGAGATATCCCAAAAAAGTATTATACTACGTATACGAAATTACGAACATTTGAATAAATTTAGTCTGATAAAAATCTCCAGCTTCATTTTCTCCTTAGTGAAATTCCGCACAGCACAAAATCACATACAAACATTTTTAGGCGAAGAAGTTTAACATATCAAATAACAGGGAATTCAATGTACCACCAGTAAAAATAAGTATGAAAAAAAAAAAAAAAAAAGAAACTAAGTGAAATACATGTCAAGGGTCAACAAATGCGGCAGATCCACACTAATTGCAATATGATATAAATATGATGATAAATTAATAATACTACTTGTATTATAAATCTAGCGGAAACTGTTAAAATTTTGTCCGACATAGGAGCAAGTTTAGCCCTAAGTCGACTAGAGGTGACATCATCATTTTGAGTCTTAACACTTTTCCCATTTTTTTTCTTAAATTTCAAGCAAATCTCAAATTGAGTCTTGAAATTCCAAGACTCAAATTAAGATTTGAGATTGGGATCCACCTCACTTTTATTTTTATTATCTTTTTTTTTTTTTTTTCTTTTTTACACTTTTCTACATATAATATATCATATATTTGAGTTTTAGGGCTAAAGTGATAAATTTCTACAAGTCTTAGTGAGCTTTTAACAAGAATTTGATAACATTATTTTTAATGGGGACCACCAAAAATAATATCACATTCAAATATTAAAACTTGAAGCTAAACTTGCTCGAACGAGAATCTAATATGGAAGAGCAATTATTTTGGTAGGAAAAAGTAATAATTAAAGGATTTTAATTATCATTATGCTCATCCAATAAAAGACCCCATCTTGGATCAACTACGTTGGGCCCACACTGCACATGGCAGCTTGGCAGAAGAGAGAGAAAAAGAAGTTTCATGGAACTAAGCTAATTTCAACAATCCCTTTGTCTCTACCTTAGTGTCCTATCATTTGGTAGATTATGAAGTGCCCTTAAATCAGAGCAAGAGAATTGATTCTTCATCTTTTTCTTTTTCTTTGTTTGATTACCTTACCAAACAAGCCTCATGTCATGTGACAAAACAAGCCCTGAACAATATGAAAAAAAATGCAGGTATCCTATGCAAAAAAAAAAAACAAAAAGAGATCTGAGTATGACAACACTTGCGTAAAGCTCCATCCAAAGTAATAGATTCGGTTGCGCAATGTAACGAATCTTTGGGCTTACAACATTGATCGCGATTGCATCCGAGATATAAAACCCTGGTTAAGTCATGCCAGAGTTTAGGCAGGTCAAAATAAATGTAACTGTATATTTGTAATTAAAAGCACTTTGGGAAGAAAAAGGAAATAATGGATCTCATTAGACCTAGAAAATCAGAAGTCTGACAATAAGCCACCGACTAAAATCGAAATTTTCAGGCCATACCTAAAAATTTAATAGTAAAAATGTAGTACTAGGAAAGAAGAATGACAGATGTCCAGATACTCCACACCACAAATCCTTTGACTCTGCCGAAAATTTAGTCATTTAGGGCCTACATATATTTTTTAAAAGAAAAATGAGATATATCAGAAACTGAATGTGTTAAGAATAGAAACTGATGATAATTAGTAGCAAACACTTAGGAATTAACAACCGATGTTATAAATCAAACTAATACATTTTTTTATTTTTAGGATGCCCACCCGGTTTACCGGATCTTAACTCCGACTACATCCGGTTTTGACTCGAGTAGCACACTTAGCTTATGGTGGACGAGTCTCCCGACAAGAGTTTCTGCATACGGCGAGGCTCAAACCCGAGACCTCCCTTAAGCGACATCAAGTTGCTTACCACTTGAGCCAACTCTTGTTGGTAAATTAAACTAATACTGTATATAGACTTGTGATCTTGAGAGTTGAAAGAATCACTGGATTGACAAAACTGAAGACTGATACAAGAAACAATAAATAGTTTGAGGGATTGGATGATATTGGCTTCATTGATAAGAACAGACAACAAAGTTTAAGCATTGAAGTATTGGTGAATGGATTATCCAGAGCCTAACAAATGGAAGATTAGCAGAATACTTACTGTTGGGGGGAGTGGCAATTGCTAGAGCATATGTGTTTTAGTGCCAAACTTATCTATCAATTAGATAAGAGAAAGAATTAAAAAGACATGCAATGTCTTAAAAATTTGGTGCCTAAGTTCCAATCAAAATATCATCCAAAAAGGCCCTGCATACATCATTTGGGTGTACACTGTACAGAAATTGAAATCGCAACATTTTGCTACAAATTAAGGCCACACTTCACGAATAAGAAAATATAGAAGGGGCAATTTTTTTATTTTATTTATTTATTTATTTATTTATAATCATAAATCTAATTAGTATATTAGGAAGAAGTGTTCAAGTACTCTCACATCAGCTAATTTTTTTTTTATCTCATCCATCAAATAAAGCAGACAAATCTAATAAGCTACGAGTTTAATTCTTAATTAGGTGGAAAACATAATTTTTGGAGAAGAAAACGTGCCATGAAACAGAGAAAGATGTTAAATATCTTTAAGGCAACAATTATGCTACACTTAAAGAGGTTCATCTATGATTATCTACTATGAACTGGAAGACATATCATTAAAAACAACATGCATTCAAATCAAAAAGTTCGAATGAATTTTCAAGAATACCTTTTGCAGTAATTTCAAGGCGTGTCTGCTGCATGACTATTCTTGCAGTCAGCTTAACACTGTCATTGGAATCATTTGAATTCTCCTCTCTTAAATTTAGCGTGTTTTAATAGCTGTAACAAAAAAATGAGGATGCACAAATAACAAAGAAGATTCCCTGTGTCTCTCAAGAGCAAGCAGTTCAGCTTCCCAGAACCCTTTATTTCTTTCAGACAACATGTATTGTTTCAGAAGTTGAGATTATAAGCAACTTCTACATTCCATTCTACTGCATCAGCTCTGCAAGTTTGCGCTCATTTCATCAATAGGGAGTTGGAGTCCTGGAAGTCCAAAAAATAACAATATAAAGCTTTGAAAACATTTTCCTGTGAATAAAAACAGACTTATTCCTAAATTCTATAGTTGGTAGTTTGTATAAATATTCATGGAAGAATTACTACTAGAAACATACATAAATTTGAGGAAGTGAAGCTCAGGTCAGACATCAGAAATCAGTGACATAAGGCACCAGGCACATACAGTGATGCAATCTACTACATGGCTCTTAATGTAGTTAGCAATACACAGGGGAATCTTATAAGGGATTGTTGGCATCGATTGTATCATCTCCATCACCAAGACTGACAAAGGGCTATTACAGCCTTGTACTACATGGTGGGCATCAGTGTCCAGGGACTCCTGGCAGCTATTATTTTTAAATAGATACATTGCTTTCTCTAGAACCTGCTGAGTAATGAAAAGAATATTAAACAGCGTCCAACTTTAGAAATTTTGCGCGGAATTTAAGATTGCAGCACTAGAGATGATTAACAAAATTACAAGCTAAAATAGGGCAAAATGTACTTCCTTAAAGACAGCCTATATACGATATAAATACACTAACTAGGGCAAAACGTATTCCTCACAGGTCTTAGGTGAGTTTTATCGAGAATTCAGGTGCAGTGCCATCCATCAGTTCATGATTTGAGTGTTGAGTGAAGACTAAAGACCCCATGTGACCTAAGAAGTTGCTTAGAGAACTAGGAAACTTTGCTCCACATTCTTTTCAGAATTTCAAGTTTTCTCCATATTACGTACAAGGTCTCATGGACAAGACAATCAATCATGGGACATCATTACATAATATTCAGGGACATTGGATAATGAACAGAGTCTGAAACCTGCACATTCTAGTCTCCTATCAACATGGCCTACAAACAATTTCATTGGAAATTTTTACTTCCATTCAGAAACAGTCAAGAACCCACACAAGTATGCATGAAAGGATTAATACACCGTATAAATTTTGAAGGCTGTGATTCTCAAGTAGGATACAGAAGCAACAACATACAGCATGCGATCCACTAACAGGAGAATATCACGGAGAATTATATAGTATCACCAAGCCAGAAAGCAAATCCCACTACAATTGCCCCAAGAACTGAAACCAATATTATCTTGACAGCCTTAAATTGAAAACATTCTTGCTTTCTGAAACTAAACTTCACCACAAATCACCTAATCATAGGAATCTGAATACTTACACATATAATAGAAGAAAGCAGCACTTCGGAAACAAGAAAGAAACTGTACTACCTGAAACAGAGCAAGAGTTCCATGATAAAACCTAACAAGCAAAAGTGCTGGACTTATGAACTTCCTCATGGGCAATTGACTAATTGATTTAGGATATACTGTTATCCAATATCTATGGTCTATTTGACATTGAAAGACCAAAGGAGGCTTCCATATAGCTATAGCCAAGTTCAAGACTCCAAAATAGTCACAGAATTATAGCCTTTTGCATGGCAGATGATTTCTTATCAGTTGTCATCAGTAGTTTAAGCAATCCAAGGAGGCTGTTTCAGATTCTAGGAGACATCCTTCCACTACTGTCAAAATATTTCAACATCTTCTAAATTACATATTGCAATTATAGAATTTGTTAAAGATAATCAACATTCACTCAGAGTCTTTTCTTTTACTTGTGCCTTGGTGCTATTAGAAGATTGATAAAACTTCTGTAATGTGCAATCCAAGTTTCATACAATGTTTCTTAGAATTGCCATCAAGCAACAAAAAATTTAACAAGCATAAACGCTTCAAATTAGGAATTAAAAGGAGCCCCTTTAGTATGGTGTGACTTTGGGGATTGAGCAGCTTGGTACTTTGGGAGACTTTCCTCTAGTACTTGGCCCTTAATGGTTTTTGGTAACTTCTCCAAGATTTAGTCAAAAATTTCCCTAAGTCTATGGGCTAGTGGGCTACAACCTAAGTCAAAGATATCTAAGAGTAAGACCCATTATATTAGTTGAGTGCAACAATCTTAGGTCTAAAGTTATATGGTCTTGATGGCCTTTTCTAAAATTTCATTTCAGATTAATCAAACACTCTTGGTCATAGGCATGACCGCATGAGGTAAAATATTCACGATATTTCTGAATTTGGGTACAATGTGTGAATAACTTACATTATTATTCTTCTAAATTACCATAAGAGTATTTGTAATCTCAATTTAGGTCAAGTTTCATCTATCATCCTAAATTTTGGAATAATTAGAAACCAAGGACCACCTGAAGAATGGAACCCTAGGAAGTGGGAGACAGATACATCCCTCCGAATCAAATTTACAACTAGAACAGGATTTCAGGGGCATATATTTTGGGTTGCACCATATGGCCATTGCAGCCATTAGTGGATCTGAAGAGGATCCCCTGGTGCTTCATTAAGATCTTTTGTGGCTTCCTAGATGATTTTACATGGATGGGTTGTAAGCTTGTAGCCTACAAAATTGAATTCACCTTGCCAAATATGCATAATAATTCTTACTAAAATTGACAGCATCCATATCATAGGGAGCACACATCATAATATATTGATGTCTAAAACCAATTCTCTATCAGTCTATCCCAAAAAGACCAATCAGTCACCTCGATTTTCTCATAAAACGCCTCACATAAAAATATAGGTTGAATATAAAAAGTCTAGTAATTTACACAGGAAATTGTACTCGTCACAAACTCGAAGATATATAAAGGACATCTATTAACAGTGAACCAAAAAAAAGTGTTAACAAGATATATGTTGCCATTAGTGATGATTCTGACCTGGAAAACTCTGCCTAAAAGAAGCTTTGAATTTATCAAAATGAAGCTCAACTCTTTCAGCAGCATCATACATGTTCTTTTGTCTAACTTCATCTAGAAGCTGACGATATGTTTGATACCTTGGTACCAGCTCCTTACAAATCATCTCCTCGAATAATTGGAAAGCCCAATCACATCTGTCCACTCTACAAAGACCATGAATCAAAAGTGAATATGTTGAATCATCAAGACTAAGTTGATGCTTGACAGTCATATCATCCAGTAGTCTGCTCAAGCAATTATCTGGCATCCTCAATCTGAAGCACGATTTAAGCAATGGATAGAATGTCTGAAGGTCCGGCTTACAAAGTGCTGCTTTTTCCATGTCTTCCAAAACATTGAAAGCCATCTCTTCTTGGCCATGCCGACAAAACATGCCAATTAATGTATTGTAGGTACACGTATTAGGATGAACATCATTCATTGGCATCTCTACTTTAAAGATATCAAAGGCTTCCGTTATGCGTTGAGCTTTCCCAAGGGTATGAATCAACGCATTATAAAATTGAATGTCAAATTCACATCCAGCTGATTTTGCTTGGTTAGCTATTTGTAGAGCATCTTCAAGTTTATCAGCCTTTGACAACAAAGACATCATAGTTGTGTAAGTAACAACACTAGGTTGACAGCCCTGAGATTCCATCATCTCAAGTAACTCATAAGCCTTATTCCAATTAGAAAGTCGGCAGTATGACTGAATTATAATTGAATAGCTTATAACACAAGGAGTGAAACCATGGCCTTTCATCTCCTGAAGCGTCTAGTAGGCTTCTTCAACCCGCTTAATTTTGCACCAACCATGTATGAATATATTAAAGGTGTGCACCGTAGGAGGAATATGGGATTTAAGGTCCAAATAGATGCCACGAGCCATCTGTACTTGACCCTCTTTGCAAAGAGTATCAAGCAACAAATTCATGGACTCGGCATTCTTCTCCAAACCATAAGTAGGCAACTCATCAAATGTCCTCACAGCATCATTCCATCTACGAGCACCAGCAAACCTTCTCATTATTTTAGCCATAGTTCTAAGAGTGACCAATTTCCTCTCAAGCATTTCACCCTTCAACTCACTCATCTTATCAAACTGCCTCGCCTTTCCTAGTATGTCTACCATTAAATCATATGCTCCAGGCAAATGCTCAAAACAAGACCGCAAATCAGCCCACCTAAAAATGGCATAGGCCGATTTCCAATCGTCTCTAAACCGATGAAGCAACATATCAACAAGGGCATGACTAACACGGATTCCCTCACAAATTTGATCATTTAACAATGAACTCAAAATCTCCTCCTCACTACTACCAACACGAACCTTGTTTACAACTAATTGAATCTGCATAGATAAACCTTCTGCTAGATTATCAAATTCCCCAGTTGATGTCGAAAATTTTGCATAATCATAACCCTTAACACAACTATCATTATGCAAATGCAAATGCAAAGGTACTAATGCAATCACATGTTTTGAAACTCTTTCACTCAAATAATATCTAACTAGGGTTTTCAACAGCAAATTCTGCATTCTAATTAGAGACATATTCAAGCAAATTTGAATTCGAATGAATTAAGCAATCAAAGAAATTGAGGAAACCCAGAGATTGGCTTACCAAAGTACGAAAGAACTATAGAATCTGGAGTTGTTGAATTCTGGAAAATTTTAATCCTCAAATTGAATTGTAGTTGGTAAAACTTTGATTGTATTTGTAGTTCTTTGTGATTGTTGGGGAATAGACGAAGAAGACGCAGAGGAGAGTTACTGTTTCCTATTTAGGGTCTGTTTTCATTGACCGAAATGAGTTGAATTGAACTGAATTGAACTTATTAGAGCTGAAGTGAACTGAATATTTTACTTCCTCCATTATTTTATTATTACACCACTTGCCTTTTTAGGAAGTTTCACAAATATTGCACCATTTCCTCTTTAGGAAAAAAATTATTTGCGTTCACACTATAAATACCCAACATTCCTTGCTTTTTCACACTTACTTTTTAGTTTATCAATATGTCACATGGGCAATTTTATATTTTTACCTTTCTCTCTCTCTTACTTTTTTCCACTACCAAAATATTTGTACCCAACTCCTATGGTGCAATAATAAAAAACCGGAGGAAGTATGAGATAAGGAAATTAGGAGCTGAACTGAACTGAACTGAACTTTATTAGAGCTGAATTGAACTGAACTGAAAATAATCCGATGAGGACAGGCCCTTAAGCCCAATAGCTTTAAAATAAACTCTGAGAAGCCGTGTCGTGTTAACGGGTCGTGTTCGTGTTTGGTTTGTTTTTGTGCTACTTTTTTTTTTGTTTTTGTGCTACTTGTATATTGGGAATTTTTCTAAATTTAGACCCCATTCACTACACCTTAAAAAAAATATTTAGTAAAAATAATTTCAGTTTAGTAAAAATCAGTAAACTTAAAGAAGAAATATAATAGAAAATCAGTAAAAATAATTATAATTCAGCAAAAATAATTTCAGTTCAGTAAATTTAATTTCAATTCAGGTAAAATAATTTAATTTCAGCAAAAATAATTTCAATTCAGTAAAAATAAAGTGAAATAAACCGCGCCTAAGTGCGAGTATACACCCTGTCAAAAAAAAAAAAAAAACGAGTATACACTAATAATTTGACGGAAACAGATTATTGGACTTGATAAAGTACAATAATATAATGTCTTGCTATTGAGTTCGTATGCTATACATTGTTTTTCCTTAGATAAATAAGTGAAGAGACTAATGATTAATGATTGAATTTATTGTGAATGATCAATGGGTTCCTGGTTTATCTGTTCGGTTCAAGAATACAGTTTCATCTCTTGACCAGCCTTCCTTTGTGTCCGATCTTATTAATCCCAATTCCCAGTATTGGGATAGTTCGACTATCCATCGTCTCTTTCCTTCTTCCACTGCTTCTCTGATTTTGGCCTTGGGTAGGCCGAAGGAAAAGATGGATGATTTTGTTTACTGGAAATTCACCCGGGATGGAGTCTTTTCTACGAAATCTGCCTATGCCTTCCTGCTACAGCAGGGCTGTTCGAGTTCTTCTTCGCCAGTTCTTCCTTGCTGGTGGAAAAAGTTTTGGGGTTTCCCTATTCTCCCTAAGTGGAAACTCTTTATTTGGAGAATTATTCACCAGGCTCTTCCCACAGCTGATATTTTATTTCTTAAGGGGATTCCAGTGGAGTCTACTTGTGGGTTTTGCTACCAGTTTCCGGAGACGGCTGCTCATCTATTCCATTACTGTCCTTTTATTTGTTCGGTCTGGCCGTTATTTCATCTAAAGGCTTTGGCAAGTTTGCCTTTGACTGACAATTTCGTTTCCTGGTTGACTACTACTATTACTCACTTTGGGTCGGCTAAAAACTGGCAGGGTTTGGATGCTTTTACGGCATTCCTGTGGGCTGTCTGGTTAACTAGGAATAATTTTCGTTTTCGCTCAGAGGTTTATTCTCCGGGCGGGATTATAGCAATGGCTAATGATTGGATCGCCCGCTGTTCTCATGCTAGAGACTTCTTATATCTCTCTGCTCCTGCCTGTCCTCCAGGATTTGGTCTATTTCCATCTCCTCCTTTACAGGAAACTCCTCCTGGTTCCTATGATATTTTCCTTTCGTTTGATGGGGCTTGGAATGCTTCGGATCTTCGTGCAGGCATGGGTTGGTATCTTTCCTCCGCCTTTTCTTCATCCATTATTAGAGGTGGGGCCCAGGCGGGGTTTGCTTCCTCTGCTCTTCATTCTGAATTGTTGGCTTGCTTGCTTGGTTTGCGTCAGGTGAAGGATACAGGCTATTCTACTGTTCAGATTTATACTGACTGTGCTTTGGTTCAATCTTTTCTTAAGGATCAAGTTCCGGATGCTATTTCCATTTTCTGGATTCTGACGGAGATCCGCAAGCTCATCTTGTCTTTCAGGAAGTTTGATATTCAGAAGGTGCCTCGGCAAGATATAAGTTATGCTCACTTTTTAGCAGGGTTAGCTCGTCGTAGAATGTTACTTTGTTTCCGTTTTTAGCTTTTGTTAGTTCCTTTTGTCAAAAAAAAAAAATGATTGGCAATTATATACTAATAAAACTATTTTCCCGATTTCGGATGGACATACAAAGAAACTTCACACACACAATACAAAATCTTATTAAAAACAATGATATGAATAGTTTCATAGATTTCAAGTTTTTAATGCAATTTTTTGGCTCAACTCTTTCACAAACTTAGGGCCTGTTCTGATTTACTAAACTAAACTGAACTGAACTAAATTGATTGGAGCTGAACTAAACTGAAGTGAACTGAACTGAATATTTTATGAGAGAAGGAAATTAGGAACTGAACTAATTGAAGCTGAGCTGAACTGAACTGAAGTGAAAATAAGCTAAAGAGAACAGGCCCTTAATCACATTAGATGATGAGCTGCCACCAAGTTTCACTACCTCTAATGCCTTTTGTCTCATCACCTTAGCATTCTCCTTCGCTGGTACATTCTCGTCGATCGACTCACTAATGATCCGAGCCAATTCATCCGACTCGGGTATCGTGTGTTCTCTTTCACATAGATGAACATCCAATCTTGTGTACTCTACAAACTGCTTGACATTGTGGAACTGATGAGCTACCATTGGCCAAGCTAAAAGCATCACTCCTGCTATTATACTCTCTAATAACGAGTTTCATCCACAATGACTCATGAACCCACCCACTGCTTTGTGGTTCAGTATCTCAACTTGTGGTGCCCACCCTTTAATCACTAAACCTTGATTAGAGACTCACTCCTCGAACCCTTCTAGTACCAATTGGCTACCCTCTGCCTTGATCACCCACACAAATCGTGTCTTGCTTCGTTCAAACCCTAATGCAAGAGCTTCTATTTGGGGGTTTGTCAGTAATTTTTGACTCCCAAAACATATATACAAAACACTCTCATCCGGGCATCTATCAAGCCACTTGAGCACGCCATAACCAGCATCATAATCCGGGTTAACCCTCTTCGGTCCATTTATTGACCTTAATGGGCCTACACTGATCACCCGGTCATGGCCCAAATCTTTTTTCACTTGATCTATATACTCCCCTTCTATGGAATAGAAAGAATTGAAAACACAACACCAACTTTTAGGATTTGTAAGAAAACGTTCTTTGTCAATCCTCCAATCAAAGTCATCCTCCCTATAGTTTCTAAATATAGAAGGTTGTTGCTCCTTATGTAAGAAAGGAGATCTAGGAATGTCTTGCATTTGTATAATGTCTAAATTACGAAACTTGGCCATGTTTGTCATTAGTCGTTGAATAAAACAAGTAAAGAATGCTCCTCAAGTGAAGAAAGCAATTGTTGGTATGTTGAGTTTTTCTGCCCAACGTTGGGTGTACCCAAAGAAAAAGTCATAGATAATTGCATGAGGAGGAGAAGGGTGGGATTGAAACCATTGTATAACCTCTCCTTCTATCTAGTTTGCTGAAAGCTGCAATAATAGGAGCAAGTCCGTCATTTCCTATATCTTTTATATTTTCAACACTTAAAGGGAGTTTGGTGTGAGCGGGGAGGGGTAAGACTAATGTATGAATTGAATTTATGCCATGGTCTGTACTAGACCTGATCTAGCATATGTTGTGAGCATGGTAAGCAGGTATATGCACAACCCTGGTAAAGAGCATTGGAATGCTGTAAAATGGATATTTTGGTACCTAAAAGGTAATGTAGATACGGGGTTTGTAATACCCCGTATTTTTAATGTATTTTATAAATTATTTATTTATTTTAAAATATAATTTTGGGTCAAATTATTTTTATTATGGGATTTAAATAATACAAGGTTTAATTTTTGGGTTAATAAGTATTCAATCTGAATATAGTCCATCTTCATAATAAACCCAATCATTCTATTTTTACATTTGGGCTACCTATTCTATTATTCAAGTCCACAATTTTTATAAAGCCCAAACCTACCCTAAACAACCCTACACTATAAATACTCATTCAATATCCAAAATTTTTCCACTCAAAGAGGCTCAAAGAAATCAAATTTTCTGACGTAAGTTTTCTTTTATTTCTTTTTCCTATTTTCTTTCTTTTTTCCTTTTCTTAATTTTCTTTTTCTTTCCTTGTATTTTGGGGATTCATGCGTGAAATTTCTTCACGCATGGCATGCCTCCATGCATGCCCCCAAATTGCAGCCACCTCACCCCACGTTACAGCCACCTTGAGGCCACGTCACCGCCGGCCGCTGCCGCCGCCCAGCCGTCGGCCGCCACCCACGGTTGTCCCCTTTTCTCTCCTCTTTTATCTTGTTTTATTTAATACAATTTATATACTTTGGGTTTTGATTTTTGATTGATAAATTATATTACTATATTGTATAATTGTGTTTTAATGATTAAAGAGTATAAATTTCAGATTTTGTATTGTTTTAAATTATGATTTTAGAAGTAACTAAAAGTTAGGGTTTTAATTATTAAAGTGTTGATTTTTAGGGTTATAACTTACAATTGATTTGGGGGTTTTATATACCCATTGATTGTAAGGGATAATAAAGCTTAAAGATTGAATCTTTATAGAGTTTTGATGAGTTTTTAATTAAATTATATTGCTGAAATTTCTACTTAAGCACTACTTTTGTGTTTTAATAAAAAGGGGTTGATTACCCATAAGTAGATAATGTTCTTATTAGTTTTAATGAAATTTTCAGATTTATTTGAGGGGTTTAAACCTTAAAAAGTGTGTTGGAAATTTTATATAAGCACTATAATTATGTTTTTACTTTGGGGTTTTAATTACCCACTTAAAGGAAGGGTTTTAAACGTTTTAAACCAAAATTTCAGCTTATTAGAGAGGTTTTGAAGTGTTTAAAAGTTGCTGGAAATTTGTGTAATCAAGGGATTAATTGATTTTATATACTTAGTATTGTAGGAGACTTTAAATTGAGTAATTTCTAGCATTTTGGCTAGTTGGAAAGACGAAATAAGGTACGTACGCGTACTCGAAAATTTATTAAGCGTGTAAAAACATGCTAGGATTTATTTGAGTGATTCCAAGTTAGTGTCATGCTAGGAATTGGTTGGAATGATTGAATTGAAATGAGATTAGTGATTTGAATCGGATTGGTTGAATTGAGAATGGTTTTTGGTGAATTATTTGTGAAGCATGATTGGTTGAAATAAATTAATTATTGGAATTGGTGATATTGGAATATTGTCATTGAACCATATTTTTTTGTATTGGCACGTTTGAAGGTTTATTTAAATAAACTAAATATTTAATTTGGTTTGGAATGTTGAGAAGGAATTTTATTATGGTTCATATAATTTTTATTGATGCTTTAAGTATGAGGAAAAAACTATTTAAGTGTCTTTGTACACGAGGATTAAATCATATTTTGGTGCCTTAGTATACTTAAGGTGTTTTTAACACTGAGGGATAAGAATTGTGGCGCATTATGCGTTTAAGGTGTCTTTGACACCGAGGTAGCTTAAAAAAGGATTCAACATTAAATATTATGTGGTCAATAATTATTCAAGAAATAAATTGGTATATTGAGTTGTTTGAATAATTATAATGATTGAATTGTGTTATGGTTTGAGAGTCATCACCAAGTCTAATAATATGTAAACAACGTAAAGTGAAAGAGATTACGCACCAAAACTCTTGGAACGTATACACCTCGAATATGAACATATGAGGGGAGTTATGCAACTTTATATTTGACCATAACTTCTACTGGGGGTACAGGATGCTGTACTTTCCATTTTATTATGCTCAGGAATTTCGTCACTTACGAGTGGTTCTTTTATAATGGCACGGTTAGCTCCCGTGTTAGTACCCTTTTATTGGGGCAGGTTAAGGGGGGAAACCCGTTCGATGCATAATCAAGCTAAATAAATTATTTAGTTATTTATTTATAGAGTCATGATGAATGTTCTATATATGCTTGTAAACAGGTGCAACAAGGTAAGTTGTGTGATGATAGGATGAAAGCATGTTAGTGTGTTTTATTTAAGCTTATGTACTCAGCATTGTTGACTGTGTGTTTGTATGTTTGTTTGGCCTTGTCTTTACTTTGGCCCTACGACGACCTATTTCTAATGGCGAGTAGTGGGGACAAGTAGAGAGGAACTTTTCAGGTGATGAAGCATATTCATGGTGGGATGAGTGAAGAGTGAATTATGTTTAGTTTTCATAAACTTATGATGTCATTTATTGCTTTATTGATTATAATATTATTATGCTTGTGAGACTAACGCAAAGGTTTTCAAGACTTATTTGGTTTTAATAAGGGCCTACAATGGTTCTAAGTTGTAGATTATTTTCGTTTGACTTTACTTTCGTTTGGTTGACTTTTAAGTTGACTTATTTTGAATGGTTTTAAAGATAGTCTTCCGTTGTGTGTCTTTGATAATTGCCTTAGCCGTTTTCACGGTGGCGGTAATATCTTAGATTTTCCTATTTTGAGTTTTAAAAAGGGAAAAACGAGTATTTTAAAGGAAAGGAATTTCTAGGGTGTTACAGGGTTGATATTTGATAAGAACTTAACAACTTCTACTGATGTTGTTGGGTTTGTTGACTCTGACTATGGTGGTGATATTGACCGTCGAAGGTCTCTCTCCAGTTATATCTTCACTCTTTGTTCGGGAGCATTGGAGCAATAAGTTAGAAGGCTCAATTGCAACCATAGCTGCTCTTTTTACCACTGAAGCAGAGTATGTCGCAGCAACTGAGGGTATAAAGGAGGCTACATGGTTGCGAGGTCTTGTTATGGATCTTGGCATACCACAAGGAGTCATTGTGGTATACTCAAATAGCCAAAGTGCTATCTTTTTCACCAAGAATGATGCTTACCATTTCAAGACCAAGCAAATCTCCGTCAAATACCACAATATCAGAGATACTATGATTAAGGTGAAATCGCGGTTAATAAGGTTCATACTTCAGAAAATCCTGCGGATATGCTCACAAAGCCACTTTCTTCTGCTAAGTTCGATCATTGCTTGGATTTAGTCGGAGTTTATCCTTGCTAGATTCAAACTCACATGACAAGTACTTAAGGTTTGGTCCAAGGTGGAGATTGTTGGGTATTAAGTGGCCCAAATCCATGAAAAGCCCAAAAGCATTCTTAATTATGCTTCTAAGGAGTATATGTCAGTGGACACACTCAAGCAAGTCTCTTGATTTTTCTAGAAAGTCAACTTGCAATATTTTGTAAGGAAGTCTAGAGAATTCTTTCAAAATATCACTACACTCCACCGACCTCAAACAACTATAAATAGTTGAGGTATTGCTGATTTTTCACCAATCTACTCACAAAATTGCTCATTACCAAATACATAGCTATACTACATAAAAAGCCTTTCTACTAAATCCACTTTCTTATTCATACTTCTTCCTTTGTATAAGTCCACTATTATTTTTAATACTCCCTAACGAGTTTTTATTTGTGAGAGTTATACCTTATAATATTTCTCACCCTATTAACTTAGGGTCTTTGTACTCTGTCAAATTAGAGAGAAGAGTGAATAGAATGGCTTTGTATTGCTTGCTCATTATTCATCAATAGGTTGAGTATTTATACAAAACCTAAGAACATAAGATAGGGGGAAATTTTTTATGAACGGTCCCAAGATTTAACCTGCTCTTGATACCATGTCAAATTAGAGAGAAGAGTGAATAGAATGGCTTTGTATTGCTTGCTCATTATTCATCAATAGGTTGAGTATTTATACAAAACCTAAGAACATAAGATAGGAAACAATCTTCCTAAAAGATATACTTAAATAATATCTTAACATAAATATCCTAAATATATTATTCTCTTAAATGATATATACGGAAAATATATCACACATATATTTTCCGATATCTCTAACATACTCTCATTTTAATATAGTGCGTGGATTTAATTCGTTGGGTGTTATTTTCTTAACAGCTTTTTCTTGCCATTTATACTTTATCAATTTCTCGATTAATTACGTTTTCCCTAGCGCTCCTACCCTACATTCTGTCCTGCTGGAATGATGATGTCAATGCTTGAACTTTCACTGCTGTGATCATTCCCTCCGGGAGACATTTTGAGAAAATTAACCTGAAATATCAAACCATTTATGTAGTTCCTCGATATAATTTTTAGAGTAAAATGTCACCTCAAACTGAGGGCAAAATATTTCTAGTAACTACATTTCTAAATCAAGATTTGTGCGGAATCCGACTTTCAATCAAATTGGGTTAGTCGAATATCCATACTTAACCTTATTAAATCAGAATTAAATCTAATAAAAACACTTGTTTTATCCGATATAAAATTCTTTAATCATTATCTTTTCAAAAACAGGATAATTAGAATTTCAAACAACCTTCTCGAACAAATTACGTAAAACTTATTCATTAATTTACAAATTACGTAAAACTTGTTTGATGTTTATTATACTCATTGTTTACTAAATAACAACTTTATTAATTAAAAATAAAAATTAAATAAATCAAGTAAAGAAATTAACCTTTCAAAAAACCCAGAATAGGAGAGAGAAAATCCACAGCTACTTCCGTGCTGGTGAAGAGAGGAGTGGAGTTAGGGTGCAAGAGAGAGGAGAAGTATGTATAAGGTAAAAACAAAAATGAATAGTGCAGTGAATCACACAATCAGTAATAAGCTAGAAAAATATCCGTGCAATTACACTATTTAATAATCTTACTACTACGTAGAGGTGTCAAAACCGAACCTACCCGAAAAAAACCATCCGTTTCGAGCTATAACCGATCCGATTTGATCCGAGAAATGCAACATTCAAACCCAATCTGTAACCGACCTAAACTCAATTCGAATTTGACTCGATTTGAACGTAACCCGTCATTGATTTGACCCGACTTGAACTCAAACTGAACCTATTTGACCAGACTTGGACTCAATCCAAACCGAAATTCACCCGACAAATACCCGATTCAATCTGATCTGTTTTGATCCGAACTGATATTAAACCAACCTATTTTAACCCGACCTGATTTTGACTTGACATGATTTCAAACCAACCTAACCCAACTTATTATGTACCTTTTTGTTAGGAAAAATACACTTTAATAATCTTAACTTTCGATTATTCTGCAATAAGCCTACTTTCAACTCCGTTTTCCTCCAACAATCCCAAACTAGTCAACAACTTATTATTGTAGGTTACTTGACACGTGTCGATACGTGAGTTGTTCAAAAATAAATAAAAATAAAATAAAATAAAATAAATAAAAAAAGGGAAAAAAAAACTCCCAAACCACAAGCCCCTAACGATGGCTTTCTTCCCGGCCTACCCCAGAACCAACCAACCACAAGCCGCCAGCCACCGATTTTCTTCGCTAAACCACCTCATACATCGAAAATTGGCCCCCACCCTAACCCCACCTCGAAAATCGCCATCACCCTTCACAACGCCGCCAGCCCGCTACTGTACCAATTCCCTCCCCAACGCAACCCCCTAAATGAACCTTTTCCCTTCCCACACCGCCAAAATCGGCACCTCCTGCCCCCCTCCCTTCCCACACCACCGAAATCGGTCGTTCCCCCTTTCCTCAACCTAGAAACCGATCTTCTCCCTTCCCCACTTACTTTAGCTTCGAAGTCTATCCCAAGCTCCCAACGTTGCTTATAGTTTCGGGGCTAAGTTAATCGGGGTGGAGATGTCGGAAATTGGTGGTGGGCGTCAGAAAACAAAAATTTGGGTTCGAAATTGGGCTGGGTTAAGGAGGCTGTGGCCATCGACGGTGGTCATGGCAGGCTTAGGGTTTGATTTTTTTTTCTTTTTAAAAAAATTTATTTTTAAAAAACTTATTATTTTTTTAAAACCAGTAAACAAGTGACACGTGGCAATTAAATTTTATACAAAACTTTAACCCTTTATCCAGGTCATCGGTAATCGGAATTGAAGAAAGAAAACACAGGTGAATGTTAGGATTATTGCAGAATAATCTAAAGTTGGGATTAATTAAAGTAAATTAGACAAAATTGGGATTATTAAATTGTATTTTTCCTTTACAATATATATTTCACATGACCTTTTTTCTCTATGAATTAGTGATTAATTATGATCAAACTTTCTAAAATATGACTCAAAAATTTTCACTAGGACAATTTAAAAGGATGAAGAGAGTATTATACAAAGAATTGTGATGTAGTTTGTTATGAGTAATATTAATGGTAATTAATTAGAATATATAGTCATCAATTAAATACCTCAATTCTTAATTAATTATCCCATACATTTGCACATGAGCAATTTATATTCTATATATTTGGTTGAGCATTTTTATCCTATCTTAAAAATCATAAATCTAATAAGTCGTATACCATGTGTATTTTTTTGAGAAAAGGCAAATTTATACCATGTGTATTGTTAATTTGTTATTCATTATTAACTAGCCTTTTGGCTCGTACGTACAATGCACGAGTTGTTCATAAAATATTGCATTGAGTGATGAGTGAGAAAATACCTATATATATACTAGGGGAGCTCACGCGCGCGACATGGCTAGCCATCACGGGGATGTTATGTATTAGAATCTCAGAGTTTACAGACTTTTAGTTACCTTTGAATTACGTTATAATTTTTTTTAGTATGTGAAAGATTAGTAATGTATCGAATAAAACTATAAAATCATACATAATCCAAAAAAAATCTAATCTGTCAAGTTTATACCCAATTGTCATGTATGTGGTGTGACACTTGGCGAGAAGCTTTTTTTTTTCTTGAACGAACACTTGGCGAGAAGTGAAAAGCCAATATCATTGTCTTGTGATCTGATTGCGTGACTTCACTTAATTTATTACTCGTAGTGATTAATGAATTAGTGATATAATATGATATATCTAGATTTAATTTTTCTAATCAAGTCTGCTAAAGCATTAATTGATTTACAAGTTCAAAGAAAGTTCAAAGTCTAAGCAAAGAACCAAATTAAAAAGTTTATCAAAATCACGAATTCTATTCACAAAAACAAAACAACAATTACAGCAATTCTTCAATATCTGTAGCAAATTGCTCAAAGTCGCCGTTGTCTACATTGATGTATCGATTTAACATCTAATGCAACTTATACTAATCCATTGCCGCAAAATACGATCTCATGGACCCAACAATATATACGGTGCACGCTCGCTAATCAAAGCCCATACAATTAGGGCTGGCAAAAAGTGACCCGACCCGAAAACCCGACCCGAACCCAACCTGAAAAAGCGGGTTTGGGTTGAGATTTTTGACCCGAAAACTTAAATGGGTCGACACGAACCCGAACCCGAAATTAAATGGGTTAGGTTAAGGTTGAAAATCTCAACCCGAAATAAGTTAAATACCCAAAAAAAAAAAAAAAAACAAAATACCAAAGTTAACCAGCCCAAGCCCATATTTAGATTCTAATAAAAACTAAAACCCTAAAATCCTCTCACACTCTCACTCCTCAGCTTCACGGCCCTCACTTCTCACAGCCATAAGAAGCTCTTTCTGTCTCCTAGCTATTTCAGTTTTCTCTCTCTTCAACCGTGGAGATCCATTTGCAATTCAAGAATAGGCAGCGGCAGGCAGTTCCTTGACTTCCTAGTTCCTACGCATCAAATTTATGAAGAATGAGAGGTGGCGGCAGCGGTTTTATTGATAGTAGCAAACTATCAACTAGCAACACCTAAGTTCTAATTAGTGAAATTAAAGGATTTAAGGGTGTGAGGAAGCTGATGTTTGATGATGTTAACAGTACTATTCTCATTTTTTGTTATATATCCTCTAATTTATGATTTGTAAGGTATGGTTTTTAATTAAAAGAAAAAAAATTGGGTTGTAATCATTAATTAGGAATTTAGGATGTTACCTTGTTGTTTATTTTGGTTTGAAATGAAAACTTATGAACTTTTTTTTTACAAAAATCAGTTACAGGACAAAGAAACTTGATATAGACCACAAAAAAAAAAAAAAAAAAAAAAAAAAAAAAAATATCAGGTCAATTTCGGGTTGACCCGAACCCGAAATTATCAGGTTCGGGTCAGGATTTCCAACCCGAAAAAGTTAAATGGATCAGGTCAGGTTGGGGGGTTGCTGACCCGAATTTAGGTGACCCGAACACGAACCCGACTCGACCTGATCCATTTGCCAGCCCTACATACAATTACATTATTAAAGGCAATAATCCATCCATCTTGTCAAAAATAGTCCTACTGATTAATGGTTTTCTTTAAATATTAATTGAAGTTGAGCACTTGAATATTACATGGAAATAATCAAATTAACAGACTAATGTACATGGGGTAGGTGGGTGGTAATGGATGTATTATTAATTGTTTGTGGGAGAGAACCAATTAAGAATTTATACATGTGGGATTAGTGAAATATTAAATTAATAGTGCTCGACCAATCCCAAGCTAGAATAGGAAGCGTATGTTGTACTTGTAATTAATAAGGGATGAAAGAGGCAGGTGTTGTAAGTATTTACAAACAAAGGAGTATTATGAAGTATATACCGTGTACTTATAGAGGTGATCATTGGGTGATTCGGGCTGGGCCTAAGCCTAAAAATCCAAACCATCAAATCGGGTCAGGCTAAGGTTCAGGCCGAATATGCTTGTCCAAATCCATAAATTTTGACCGGCCCTAACATGCACGGCTTTTTGAGCCAGACCAAAAAAAAAATGTGTAGAATGCTTCGGGCTGAATTATTTTAAGTCCATGGCTCGCCAAATCGGGCTAGGCCAGCAGGCCGGGCCCATCTTGAACAGGTTTAATATCGAGTGATACTTTAATTACTTACTGGGGATTTCGACATACGCGATGTGGCTAGTGGCTTGGAAAGAGTTTTCATAATTGTCCTTAATATCCTATCATTCCTATGTATATTTGCATGGTATTTTATTACAATTATTTGAATATAGGCGATAAATGTGTTTTTTTTGTTGTGTAATTGTGCAATTTTTGAAACTTTTATAGAGTTAATTTACATTTATTGAGGAAGCAACAAATTAAAAAAAAAAGTTTTAGAAATATAATTGTTTGATATATTTAAAGAAGTTATTAGGAAGAATCAACTAAATGAGACATCGCACAAAGTAAAAGACATATGGAGTAGCTTTCAATATAATTGAAATGAACACAACTTTTTATTTAAGAATAATCACTCAAATTAGCCTTAATTGAGCTTTTAATTTTTTTTAAAAAAACATAATAGGAAAACATAAAAGAGCTTCTCAAGCTTTTAAATGGGGGCAAATATGTAAAGAAATATTTTTAGGGGGACATATATCCGCACGCACACTATTTATAAGAGTTCTCTCAAACTTTTTTTATCAGTAGGGAAGTAATAGGAAATAAATATTTTTTAGGGTATAAATATTCCCATGCTATTCATCAAAGCACTCTCAAATATTTTAAAAGGTAGTTATTCTTAAATAATAAATCAAGATCGTATGACTAAACCCACAAAATTTTTTAATCCAAAATCTATAATTATAATTAAGAGAATTTGATCATGTGACCTTAAATTTTCAGGACTGCACAAACATGGATACATTGCTGCCATAATTTTGGCTTCAGCTCATCAGCTGCAATGTTCATTTTCCTTTCCTTCTCTACTTATTTGGCCTTTATCAGATACTCCAAATGGAAAAAAGGTACCCACCAAATCAAGATATACTAATCTGTTGCAATCCAATAATCAGATTATCATTCTTTTTACAGTGACTAGGTCCTCATAAAAACTGTTTTTCATACATTTGACAGAAGAAAATGAAGTCAGCAGAAGATTAGCAAAACTTGGTCTAAAATTCAACTATCAAGTCCTTGAGGAAGCAACAAATTTCGAATAAACTCGGCTAAGGTGGAGCAGGAATACTTGTATTCAAGGGGACACTCCCAAATGGTCAAGCAATCGCTGTTAAACGACTGTACGTTTTTCAACACAACACAGTGGGCAAATGAATTCTTCAACGAAGTAAACTTAAATTAAATCAGAGACATTCAACACAAGAATCTTGTTAAGCTGCTAGGATGTAGCATTGAAGGGCCTGAAAGTCTCCTGGTCTACGAGTTCATGCCTAAGAAGAGCCTTGATCACTATCTCTTTGGTATTGCTTATTTTTATTCCCATCCATGTTGGGCTTCTAAGAAAGAGCATATTAAAAAGATGGAGGTTACGGAAATGCGCATGTTAAGGTGGATGTGTGGAAACACTTTAAGAGATAGAATCAGAAATGAGGTTATTCGCAAGAAAGTAGGTGTGGCGGGCATTGTAGATAAATTAAGGGAAAATCGTCTGCGTTGGTTTGGACATGTAAGACGGAGACCCGAGGGTGCACCGGTGCGAAGAGTGGAAGAGTGGGACCATGGAGGGATTAAACGAGGAAGAGGGAGACCAAAGATGACTTGGTTGGAAGGAGTGAGGAAGGATATGAAGTGCATGGATTTACGTGAGGATGAAGTTTTGGATCGTAAGGGATGGAGGAGAAAGATTTATGTTGATGACTACACGGAATAATCAAATTTGGTTCATGTTAGCCGACCCCACTTTTGGGATTAAGGCTTTGATTGATTGATTGATTGATTGATTCCAAATACAGGTACTTGCATGAGATTTTTGGTTCATATATAAATTGTTTATTCTGTAAAAAGGGGGTCAGAATCTGAATTGGAAGCAAAGAGTACAAATAATTGTGGGAACAGCTCAAGGTTTAGCTTATCTGCATGGTGGTACTCAAACGCAAATAATTCATAGGGACATAAAATGCAGTAATATTCTTCTAGGCGAAGATTTTACTCCAAAGATTGCAGATTTTGGTTTGGTAAGGTCTATTGCTTCAGGTAGGAGTCATCTGAGCACCGGAATTGCTGGCACACTGTAAATCATCAAAAACCAATCTATTGTGTAATTTTGTTGATTGAAAAGTTACTTCCTGCTATAACTCCAAAGGAGCCATTTACTTCACTTGCTGATATATCCGGCTTGGTTTCCTTCTCCTTTTACTGAACTGAAATTGTTTTAACAAATTATAATTGATTTTTACCAATAAAAACTAGTTCTTATTGATTCACTAGTGCTTTTTGTTATATGCAATTACTGAGTAAAACTGATTTTTTTACTGAAGTTTTGTTCTAAGTTGGAGAGAATGAGGCCTAAATTCTGCAATTATAAATCTTAAGACATGACTAGCTAGGGATTTTGTACTGTTGATGCTGCAGCGGATACATGGCCCCAGAGTATTTGGTTCGAGGACAACTTACTGAGAAAGCAGATGTTAACAGTTTTGGGGTACTTGTTCTCGAGATAATATGTAGTAGGAAGAACGTTTTCATACAGGATTCACAATCCCTTCTACAATGTATATGCTTCAAATCACCATAAATTGTGTATGAAAGTAATGAAACTATTATAATCATCACTGTTTCTTCATCTTGAACATTGCTGAGACTTCTTGTTGTTTTACAGGTTTGGAATCTCTACAGATTAGACGGACAATATGAATGTGTTGACCCTTACTTGGGCACCGAGTTTCAGAAGGAGGTATTAAAAGTGCTTCAGGTAGGTCTTCTCTGCACTCAAGCTTCAGTCCCTTTTAGACCATCCATGGCTCAGGTGGTTGACATGCTAACTAGTGGAAATTGCGAGATACCAACACCGAATCAACCTCCATTCCTCAATACCAATTTGTTTGAAAGTATCGGCCATTTTAGTGGAAAGCGTCACATTAGCACTAGCTTAGACTCACTTCCCCTCATTCAAAACCAAGATGAGAAAAAATAAATGCAAGTTTCATATTTTTAAACCAAAAGCTTCTGCTATATTTGCTGTCTACTCCTGTATTATTCTTAAAGGTGTTACTATTACGAGTATTAGGGACAGTAGTGTACAGTTTAGGAAAATACAATTCTCTTAAGAATCTTATAAGGATCAAATCCAAGATGTTTATAGAAGGTTTTTAGGAGGATGAAGGTTATTATAGTATACTTCAACATATAATAATAAAAGGTCGTAAAGAATAGGGCATAAACAAGAAAAGAGATGTGTCAACCATATATAATGTAAATAATACAGGAAATATTGTCCTAAATCAGCAGATATGCAAATTGCTAAATGCATACAGAGGGGGTGAGTTATTTGCTAAGCTGCTCATTACTTTGGTTAATCCTGGCAGCTGCCACCACAGAGCCGCAACTCCACCAGGGTATGTGCTTATGATAGGGTTGTTTCTGAGTTCAGCACCAATCACACCTTCTGCATCTTGCCGTGTCACTGGCCTATCTTTCGGTAATTTTGCTACTGCTTCCTGTCATAGCAAAACATGTTTTATACGTCAGATGATCATGAATAGTGAGATTATATGAGGCCTAAATTCTCAGCAAGTTCATCCACTTTTTATCTTTAACCACATATCAATTTCTGTTTACAATGAAGCTAAATGAGATTCATTAGAGAAAGGGTGGATATATAAGGCTGAGGAAAATATAGTAGAGAAAAACAATGCAAATGAAAGTGAAGAGAAACGGGGAAATCCATGTTAAAAACAATGCAAATGGAAGTGAAGAGAAACCCATCATCTGCTTAAAAATCTGATAAATTTTTTAAAAAAACTAAAACCATCATCCAAAAATCTTAGGTTTGAATGGATTAGCCACTGCTCACCTATACGTACATATCGGCATCAAAGGCGTCCACATAAAAAGAAGATCTGATGTCACTAACGACCTCATCACACAGGCGGCCATCATCACATGGAAAACCATCGGGCCCGTATGAATCTAGAATGGCTTCTGCTCTTGATGAAATTATCTTGCCATCCTTACCAAATGCAAAGGCAGCAGGCCAACAATTGTTCAACTTGTGCAATAAAAAATCTACGTGTTCGGGGTCAAAAGGGCATGTTAGCCAATGCATTGGAAGTTGTTTATAATTATCCCTGTCCTTCGGGCGTTTTGATAAGTTAACAAATACCACTTCTAGATCAGGATCTGTTGCTCTCTTAGTACGGTTATACCACTCATAAATCGGACGATAGATTGCAAAACAAAGAAGAACAGTCTTACCTCGTAGTTCTGCCACTGACACTTTCTCAACATTATCACTATTGATATTCCTACGAAGTACATAGTCCTGTGGCCCGTAAACCAGGAAAGACTCTAAGGTGAATGCACTTAGCTCTTCCAATAATCTCCGAACAACAGCCTTCCGACTGAAGGGGTATCCAAGCATACCATACAACTCAATAACACGTTTTCCAGAGAGTTCAGGAAAATTCTGACGGGGATCCAGAATGATTAGCTGATCCTCGTCGAAATCACCAAGCATGGTGCTTACAAAATCATCGAATGGTGAGACCCACCAAGAAGTAGATACATTCAGCTCGTGTAACACATAATTGATTGCCTCCTGGAACAACTGTGGATTCACACTCGAATCCTTACGGATGGGTATATAGACCAGGACAATCTCAAACTCCAGATTTCGAGCTTTACATTCTTGATGAATCAGACTGAGTGTCCGAATAAAGCCTCCATCATAGCAAAGGTATAAGCCCACAAGCTTCTCTTTCAGCTCCGAAATGGACATCTTTTCTACGTCTCCAACCCCTTTAGGACTAATCTTGTAAACAAAATCAGAGGGCTTGCAATCCAAAAGTGCATCAAGCTGGAAATGAATTCCGTGCCCCCACAAATGATGAGTATTAAGACCCAAAAATCCCCGATAATATTGAAATATTGATTGGTGCAACACAACCTTTTGAGTGGTATCAACAAGTAGAGCCATTGCGTCAGAAACAAGTCCAAGGGACTTGCATACATAGTCACGACGCAACGTGTCAGAGAACGGGATTGCAAGGCAGGAGGAAGCTGGGAAGCCTGATAAGAAGTGGTTAAATGCATCCTGATCATCAACCCAATTATTTCTCATTTTTAACACCATAACTATCTCATAATTATTTTTCCCAAAAAGCCTAGAACAAGAAGTCGGTATCCCTTGGATCTGGCTTGCCTCACTTGAAAGCCAGAAAACCGGCACGAAAACACAACAAACTGCGATGTTCTTTCCCTTAAGACTATCAACTGGAACCACTTCGCCATTAGACCGGACCAGGTCACAACCCGAAATCAACGATATAACATCAAAACCCTTGCCTTCCTCAATACTTTTTTTGTTTGTGGAATCAGGATGATATTCCGGAATCTGACTCCTTAGAAAATCTTTGACAGAATAATGATTTTCATAACACCACAAATAACCTCCCATCTCAAAACGATCACGTTTTGTTAATGCAAAAGGAGATTTAATTTTTAAACGATCTGCATTTAAGTGTAGATAGGCGTTGTAAAGATCCTCTTCAGTAGTTTGTTTATAAATAGCCTTGATTTCTTCCGTATATTCAAATGGAATCTTAAGAGGAGACAATATACATCTTTTCGACCTCTCATCTTGTTCGTGTTTAAATGTTAATGCCGTACATCTACACCAAGACGACGGAATACCAGGAAAGCAGAATTTCTTCCCAATTTTAAAACTTGGCCTAAACATTATAATTCCAATTCACAACAAATACGATAATAAGTATAAATATTCACTATAAAAAGAGTGTATGTCTAACCTTTTCACCAGTTTGGTGAATCACAAAAACAATGATGTAGACGAGATCGGATTCGCACGAAATTCTGGAGAGAGGTCTAGGGTTTGGTTTTGTGGAGATGACAGAGGGAGTCAGCTAGTGCTTATCAAACTCAGTCTAGGATTCTAAATTTAGGTTGGAGAACACAGAGCACATCGGCTCTGTTTTGAGACTATGTATTTCTAGAGACGAGACAAGAGGGTTTAATCATCTGAAGGGTTTTTAAAAAAAGGGTTTTGCTATACATAGCCCTAAGGGCTATGCATAAAAAACAGCAATTTCATAGATTTAATGTTTGTTTTCTTATTCCAATGGAATCTAACATTATTATTGAATTAAAAAAAATAATCATTTAATGTAGTGTTGTTGATAGAATAAATTGTCATGACACTACATTTAATAATGCATTGAAACTAAGTATTTTTGGAAGACAATAAAAAACCACTAACATAATATTGTAAAACTGATTATAAACTCCACATAATTTGTTTTCCACTTTCTTAAAAAAAAAACATTTCTGGTCTAATCCCCGGCTACAACCGTCCAAAAAAAAAAATATAAAAAACAAAGTTCCGTCTTCATGACACATCTTGATGTCCAAAATTTTTGTAGACGTCTTTTGTCATAATTTTTCAATGAGACCACCTGTCAAAGAACAAAAGAGAAATCTCTACATTATAAAAGAAGAATAATAGGTAAAAAACAATCTGAAAATTTTTAAAAGTAAAGAATTGAAATATGGAATACCTAAAACTTCAAAGTAAAAATAGGATTTAATCCTAAATCAGCTGCCATCTTCTTTTGTTTTTTTTGTGTTGCAGAAGAAGTACCTTCATTCGTATCATTCAAAGAAAATATATTTTCCTTATTAGGACAGGTTGGTTTAGTATGACCGGGTTGCTTGCATATAGAACAACATTTAGTTTTCTTCTTTCCGGACTCTTTTCCACCCCTCTCACGCTTCTTTGGTGGACGTCCCTTTGTTTTGGATTTAGGGGGACACAGTACATCATCTCCACCGACTCCAATGTCATTGTGTAAAGTTTCGGATTCTTCCTCCAATATCATGGCTTCACTTATTATTTCTTGATTTTCAACTGTAGGTTGCAACCTATCACAATGCCATCGTAGAGGTAGGTAGGAGGAAGGGATCTTGAAACAATCATTATGCAACAACACTCGAAATATATGACGACAAATTATACCCCAAAATTCGAAATTTTTGCAACTGCATGACATTGTTATTCCATCCAAAAAAACTCTACGATTTATACCCTTTTCCCCTTCATAATATCTTACGGTACATACATTACCTTCTATTTGGATTATAGAATATTGACTTGCTTTTATTAATTCATCTTGGAACTTTTTGAAAGCAAATGAAGTGAAGACTTCAAAAGCCTGACCTTCCAATGGTGACTTTGTTTTCATGCTAATGGGTCTGAGAGTAGCAACCATATTGCTATGTGATTGTCCTTGGCAAATTTCTTGAACAGCAAGGGCTACCTAAAAATGACAAGTTGTAACATGAACATTAGAAATAGTTAAAATAGTATTGAAATATAATTTAAAGAAGAAGAATATGAACCTGTTTCACAAAGTCTGTCAAAGATACATGAGAGGAAACAAATCTCTTAATAAAAGCGTTTATGCTCTCTGATCTTCCGGTGGTTATCATGCCTCCAAAAAAATAATCTCTGAGATAAGCCGGGGCCCAAAAATATCTCACATTATACAAGCCTTGAACATGTTTATTCTCTTGCAAATTATACTTCGCAATCATCAAAGTCCAACTACGCTCAAATTCTTCTGTGATAGTCATCTTATAAAGATTGTAAAAATCAGCACACCATTTTTGATAATTCTCTCGTAAAAGTGTTGCAAACCAACAACTGAATTTCGATGTGATATGCCATATACAATAACTATGTTTTGTGGTTGGCATTTCATTTTCAATTGCTTTAGACATCCAAGGATCTTGATCAGTGATGATAGTCTTTGGGGCACTCTTCATTATACGAACAAAAGTCTATTTTACACATGATAAAAAATATAATTGAAGTCAAATAAGTAATACTATTTGTCAATATGAACTACATAGTATAAGATAGACATTGGCAAAATAATACATAGATAGACATTATTATCTTTAAGCAATTATACATGCAAATAATATATACAGATGAATCCAAGTTATTATACCAGCTTAACAATAATAATTAAGATTGTAAGCTAATTAAACTACATATATTAAGTTCATACCTTCATTAACCATGAAAAAGTAGAAGTTGTTTCATTGCGGAGGAGTGCACACCCAAATAAAATAGTCCTTCCATGATTGTCCACTCCAACAAAAATTCCACAAGGCATGTCATATGCATTAACTTTGTAAGTGGTGTCAAACACGACTACATCACCATATTTTTGATACCAATCAAAACTTTCAGCCGAACACCAAAATATGTTTTCTAACCTCCTTTCTCCATCAACTGTATAAGCATATTGAAACTTATTATTTTCCTCATTGGCAGATTTCATATACTCTAAAAGACTCTTGGAATCATTAGCTCCAAGCAACCTCTTAAATCGACCAAACAAATTGCGAACATCTTTCTGAATAAATGGTAGTTCACCATGTCCAACATTTTTTTCTAGCTCCAAGACTCGTATTATCTGTCTAACTGATAGTCCTGCCTCTTTTAATAACAAAATTTTCTTCTCATCTTCACCACTAATGTTCCTGTTTGACGGGAGAAAACGCATCGCTTCGGGTGGCAACATTACATGATTGTGTTGCTTGGAATACTTAGTGACATGCCATTCTTCTGGAAATATATCAAAGCATTTTTTCAATGTAATTCGCATATGAGCTTTGCAATCACATTTTGATGATTCCTTATTTCTTTGAGGTTTAGAAAAATCAACTACCTTCAAAGGTTTTTTCCCTCCACAATGACAGTAAAAATCACGTCTGATAGTCCTACCATGCCTAGTGTCCGAACGATCTTTACGAACAACAAAACCATGTTGTTTAGCATACTTGTTATAAAAGACGTATGCCTCTTCTTGACTCTCAAAGGTTTGGCCAATAAAAGGTTCATCATCATTATTTTCCTCTTCAATCAAAGGTTCATTCAAATCAACATCAAGCATTGTAAATTCTGTAAACATGAAAATAAGTAGTCTTTTATTAAAAAAAAAGCTTATTGTATATTAATTAGAAAAATCTCAAACAAAAGCTACAGAATCTTCTTAAAAATCATCACAATAGCATACATAGTATATAGGAAAGTATATATTACTACCCAAATTTTACAGTACTACCCAAATTGATAAACCTTATAAAATTCGTCAAAAAAATTAGGGCAAATTTCATGTTATCACATGGGTATTATTCAATATGGCAGAAGTTAATTCAATGTGTATTTTCATTAAAATTCAACTCTCAAATCAATCACTTCTCATCCAAACCTCATGATATGGATTACATTGAATTGGGATTATGCAGAAACAAATTCAAACAAATTCTATAACCTTGAGTTATACAATTATGCAAAAGAAGATTAAAAAAAAAAAAAAAAAATTAGACTTTTGGCAAAAGTAATACCTTGGATTGAAGGGGAAACACGAGCAGTTGTCGAAACACCATAGATAAAATGTTATGCGGTATTGTTTTGTACATAATATAGCTGTTCTGGGAAGCTAAACTGAGGCAGGATGATTGAGTTTTTTTTATTGGGAACATGTATTTTCAATGTAATTATTAGTATTCTTGTGAATAGCATTTATTATGTAATTGGGTAAATCAATTGATCAGTTATATTAAGTATTTTCTAGAAACTATAAGAGAATCAAATATGTAATTAATGCTTATATATAGCCCTTAGGGCTATATATAGCATTTGCCTTAAAAAAAATTCCAGTTTTGAAAAAGACTATTTTTACCTTGCAAAAGATCTTGAGTGGACCTGATCCACAATAAATTTATTATAGACCTTATGGTGTCACGTGCTGCAACCCATTCCAACAACAGTCCACCCACAAAATAGTCTACCCAGTTGTACTTTCAAAAATAACGGTAATAAAAAAAAAAACTAGTTGTACTCGATCTATTTCCTCTGCGAAGAAGATGATGGATTAGGGAAGGGGGAAGGTCCACGGCTGGGATGGTTGAGGAGCGACGGCCCAGTGAGATTAAGTTGGGCGGTGGAGGTGCTAATGGAGGGAAGGGCGAAGGGCCGGTGTTTTGGGTTATCTTTTTTTTAAAAAAAAATCTTATTAACTTTTTTTTTATTTAATTTTAATTTTTTAACTTTTTCTTTTATTTTTCTAGACCAATAGAAATGCGACATATGTAATTAATTTTTTTTAAAAAAAATTAACCTGCTTATCAGGTTACTGGTTATCCGGGACTACTAGTGGCAAACTGACCTCATAGTTAGAATTATTAAAAAATAAATATTAGTTGGGATTATTAGAAGTAAGTTGCTCACAGTTGAAATTATTAAAGTTTATTTTTCTTTTTTTTTTAAAATTAGGCCAATCATGTGCTGACATGTGGCTTTTAAAAAATAATAATTTACCCTTTGTTTTTAGGACCATTGGAGGCAAAGTCAGGACATAGTTTTAAAAGTAAACCTTAGTTGGGATTATTAGAAATAAATGGGCGATCGTTGGGATTATTAAAGTGTATTTTTCCTATTTTTAAATTGGGGTTCAAAAATTTTTAAACTTATATAATCCAAAAAGGGGATATTATTTACGTTGATTGATATTATTAATGTTCAATATTGTGTAATACTTTTACTTTTTAATTCATATTTAGTCTGTAAGTCTACATACATCCTCCGTTCATTTACAATGCAATATGGTGGTAATTACATTTCTCAATTCACAATTTAAGCCTTTTTTTTTTAGAAATTTTATAATTATATAATTTAAACCTCTGGTTTTTATTTTTTAAGGAAATTAACTTTTCGGAATAGGAGAGCAAAAGCTAGAATATGAAATACATTTTTTTCACTTACCTTGAAACCTACCTTGAATTTCATAAATTTTTGCAAAACGGATGCAAGTGCTCCCCTTCATAGCCATATATATCCAATTATCCACCCATGCATACAACTTGTCTTTTCCTAGAAATAAAATTAGATGGGGGTCTGGTTTAAATTTTTATTTTTGATTTTAGCCTTTGTATTTTGGATATCGGATAATCAATATCCAAATCCGTATTCGATATCCGCTTTTTTCAGATCGGTTATCCTATTCGAAATAAAAATCGGATCGTATACCCAAAAATTCGGATCAGTTGTGGATCGAATTTTCGGATTCTTGGATAGTTTTGTACAGGCCTAGGTAGGCGAAGGCAAACTGACAGACTAAAGTCGTATCACCTAATCAAAAGTATTACCTAAGTCCTCTAACTAAAGTAGATAGGGAAGTAGGGTCGAATCCATAGGGAAACTAGTCTTTCTATTCCTAATTAATTATTATAATCTAAATTATTAAATAACCAATTTATTTTTGTGAAAGGAATTAAACTAAGGAGATAAAGATTAGGGAAAAATCAATAATAAGGAAGCCTAGGGTCACAGGTTCACCAATAATTAATATTCCGGGATAAAACATAACAATCGATAATTAATATTGCACATATAACATGATTAACATGCTCTCGCAATTTATTAATCAACATAAATCTAACAGGCTCTCGCAATTTACTAGATCTAAGTTCCTATTGAAAATAGCCTTTAATATCAAATTAACATTTGCTCGATTCATCAATTCAATATTGCTAAACTTCTACAAGTGACAGGGTAAATTCGTATCCCCTAATCAAAAGTAATTCCTAAAACCACTAACTAACAATAGATAGGGAAGTAGGGTCGAATCCATAGGGAAACTAGTCTTTCTATTCCTAATTAATTAAAGCAATCTAAATTATTAAGTAACCAAATTATTATTATAAAAAGGGAACTATACTACGGAGGTTAAGGATAGGGAAGAAATTAATAATAAGAAAGCCAAGGGTCACAGGTTCACCAATAATTAATATTCCAGGATAAAGCATAACAATTGATAACTAACATTGCACAATTAACATGATTAACAGGCTCTCGCAATTTACTAATCAACATAGATCTAACAGGCTCTCGCAATTTACTAGATCTAAGTTCCTATTGAAAATAGCCTTTAATATCAAATTAACATCTGTTCGATTCATCAATTCAATATTGCTATACTTCTACAAGCGATCACATCTACTCGATTCATGATTCGGTTGTAAAGCGTTAAAACAATTCAATAAGATATTATCATGCAATGTCAATAATCAATAGTAACAAATTATCCCTTCATATTAATTATGGATCCCCATAAACCCTAGAAAGAAAACTACTCAGACATAATAAAAACTAAACTAAACAAAACAATTAAATAAAGCATAATAGAAGAAAGAAATTAAAGTAAGAGAGAGAAATAGTTACCAAAGTAAAGGAGATAAAGTATGGAATTAAACCAAGAGTTGTAGAGAGAGAGAGAAAAGTTAGAGAGAGAAAGAGTAAGGGAGAAAAAAGATGGTCTAAGGACGATCGTCTCACGCAATGGTCCAAGACTCCCAAAACTAGCTTAACAAAAGTCTATTTATACTAATCTAGAAATCCTAAGCTAAAGCAAATTAAATCTAACGCTTAAGCTTCCTCCAGAGACACGCGCCCGATCGGGCGCGCCTTTTTGCTTGTCTTCATAATCTGGGCATTCGCCCGATCGGGCCCACCTTTTCTTAGAGCCTTGGACTTCGATTGGGCTTCCTTCTTAGCCCACTCCGGATTTCCACTTTGGGGCTTGAATATTCGGTGTCCGTTGCTCATATTTCATGTGTCGAGCCCTTAATCATCGGCTTGATGACTCTAACCGGTCTTGGGCTACGGAAAGTGGTCGTGCTCCTCCAATGCTCGTAGTCGCTTTAAAAAAACACGGGAAAATGCTTCAAAAGTGCAATTCCCTACAAAACTCAACCAAAACTATGAAAACACTAAAAAACACCAATTAGTAATAAAAGTGGCTCTAAAGAGCCAAGAACACTACCAATTATGACCAAGGGACGGGGGTAAAATACTATATAAAATAGACTTATCAAACTCCCTCAAGCCAAACCTTTGCTTGTCCCTAAGCAAAGAGCTCATCAATGAATAAATAAAACATGCCTCACCCCAAATAGTCAAAATCAAGAGCAACCAACTCAAGGCAAATCTAACAAGCATGGATCAACATCAACCAATCTCATCCATCCAATCACTCATCCTCCCTAACAATTGTCAAATAGAGCAAACCACAAGAGCATATAGAATTCAAAACTAGTGCTCACACACTCAACTCTCATTAATGTGGCGAGTAAAAGATGTACTCAATCGCTCTCCATCCCAACCCCTTTAAATGTGAACAATGCCCTCCCAACTCACACTCTTGTGCGTTTAAAAAGACATACACTCAACCTAGTAGTCGACTCGGAATATTTCAAGTCATTCTTTGCATTGATAAACAACTAAATTCACATTCACACAACTCTATGCACAAAGGTCGGAAGGTCTTTAAAGCTTGTAATGTAAGGCTAGGGTAAAAGGTAGGATAAATTTGGGAAAATATGAGTGTAAAGCCATGCTTAAAGGAGCCAAATCCTAATAAAACCAAGGTCAGAAATAATTGATGACCAAACAACTCCAACATACTCAACTCCACCAAAAATTCACCAAACAACCAAATCATAACAATAATTCTGACTCTTACAATAAATAATCACTCATACAAATATGTGATAATTGATTTATTTGACCACTTATTGTGTTAATTTAAACCCGGTTTTGCTTTCATTTCCCCTTTTTCTAACCCGTTTTTGAATGAAAATGTTTTGTCTCGGCCTTGCCCCCTCTTGGTTTGTGTTTGTCCAAGTTTTGCAGGTCTATTTACTCAATTTGGCAAGCATTCGATGCATGGATTGTGTTCAAGGCAAGGAAATTAAAGAATGGAGAGCCCGCTCCAGCAGGAGCGGGCGCGCACACCTCAGGAGTGGGCGCTCCAAACTTTCTGCCAAGTTTCTGCCAAAGTGCACCCTGTAGGAGTTTATAGGTACTACGCAGCGGAAAAACCATGAATCATATTCATAAAAGTACCTAATCCCAAGAACACATGCATAACACACAAGACACATAATCATACCTTTGAAGCGTGAATTCCACGTAGCAATTTGATAGGCAAATCAGGGAGATAACAGAGCCCCAAGCGTTGCTCCTCTACTTAGTCCACGGGATAGGATTGAACCTCCACTACTGCTAGGTAGTTGGGCACGAACACTTCGAACCACCTTCTACGGAGAGGGGAGGAGAAGACCAACCACGAACACCACCACACCACCACCGTGCACCACCTAGCACGGTGCGGCCGTACGGTTGTACGGACGTGGGGAAGGGAATGAGAAGAGAGAGTTTGAGAGGGCTTGGTCTCGTGTTTGCTAATTCGGGTTTTTGATCTTACTGATCAAATGAATTACTTACTTACTGCAAACCCTAGGCAAGGCCTCTATATATACATCATATGTATAATTAGAGTCCAAACCAAGCCCACAATACTCTCCCTTTAATCCCACATGGCCGGTCACTCCATGAGGGCCAATAATGGGCTTCTTTCTGTTGTTCAATCCAGCACCCTTTTGTGTGACCTTATAGGATCCATTCTATTGGGCTTTAGACTATTTGACTAGCCCAAAGATCATTGATCACGTCTAGCAACAGATAATGACGACCCAAAAGAACGAACTTAATTATCTCCATAATTTGATCCATTGATATATCTAGTAATTGCACATGACGAAGACATAAATCCTTCAATCTCCCACTTGTCTGAGACAAGTGTGCAATATTCAAATTCCTTAAGTCAATATGTGTCGATTTGATAATATGATTGCATCACATGTCGAGATCATATTAATCTACAAATCGTTTCTTGAAATCTGAGTTAGAATTACAAAACCAAATGATTACTGAGTAATGCATTTGAACGCGGCCACGTATTTTCTGAATTCTCCCTCTTCAAGCGGCCATGACACATTTCCTAATTTAATAGGTAGACTCAATCCAATCTTGTGGCAACCAAAGCTCCCACTCAACTTCTGAAATGACCGGGAAACATCCTTTATAATCTCCAGTTACGGGAAGACGTTTGACTGTACCACAGTCATAACATCCATTGAATGAAATCAATGTTCCACTCATGTCAAAGGAATCCACTAATACATCCGGAAGCTCTATACTTGAACTTCAAAGTAGGTCAATAGTTCGATCATGCATCATTCATGCATATCCAAGTGATTGATCGAGCATCACTATGCCCCTATAGCCCATGAAACCGAGCTATCCAATAAATCTTACATGCTAGTCCATTCATTGAAATCATTTATGTCCACTTTAATGATTTCGAACTAGGAACATAAATAATATATGGATTTTGTTCACCTGTGGGGTTTCATACACCAGGTCTCTAAAATAGATAACCTGATGAGCCCATCAATCCATAATTATTTTGGACATTTTATTTAATTTCCAAAACCATAATTAAATAAGAGAAATAATAATTTCTGTTTTAAACATAATTCTGCAAATTGATGCATTTCTTATGTAATATGTTTTCTCAAAACATACACAACTTAAATTACATAACTTGCTTCAATCCAAGACTTTAATATGACTCTCATATCTTAGTCTATGGAAGGGGTTTAGTGATTTCTCACTCATAATAAAACTTTGCAGATCACGACATCCCGCTTGTCATTGATCTCATAACTGAGGTGATATCTCATATCTATCCGTTTGGATTTTGTAATGTGACCCCGGCTCCTTTGTTTTTGACAAAGGCATCCTTTTAGTCACAAGACAATTTGATCCATACTTCCTCCTTAACTACTCTTACTGTAGTTGAATACACATATTTTGATATTGAGTATGCAACAGTATTCTGCTTTGAACTCTTCAAGCTTACTGTTCTTCTCCATCCAGACACAAATATGTATCTAGATCAACATCTAGAACCATCTTATCTAGATCAACATCTAGAACCTTCTTTCCTGTTTGGAAAACTTGCATCCGTATAACCTTTTGACTACTTGTTTACCTTTAACACCATAAAACTAGAAACATTCCTTTAGTCATTCTCAAGCACTCAAGGATTTGCTCTAGGCAACTTTCAGTATGCTTGTTCTGAATTTACTTGAAATCTGCTACATATGCACAAGTCATATGTAACATCTTACTATGTACATATCATGGCATGTATAATGGACCTTTTGCATAAGCATGGGGCACACTATACATACAACTCAACTCTACTAGCTTTTGAAAGCACTGAGTTTTACTGAGTGTAATAATACCATGAAACATGGGAAGACATCCTCTCTTAGAGTCTTGCTTCATGAACTTGTCAAGATCCTTATCAACATAAGTCTCTCGATGTTGTCCAACCATTCTTCAAGATTCACTTCATGGATCTTGATTCCCAATTTGTACTCAACATCTCCTAAGTCTTTCATATAGAAACAACTACTTAACCACTACTTGATTGACTCAAGCATTGATATGTCATTTCATATGAACTGTATGTCATATACATACATGACTAAGAAGATCAATTGCTCCCACTAAACTTCTTGTCTCTACAAGATTCCTTTTCGTTCTTTCAAGGAAATCAAACTGTTTGATTGCCTAATCGAAAACGAATGTTCCAACTCCTTCATGCTTACTTCAATCCATTAAATGAATTTCTGAATTTTGCAAAACTTTCTAGGATTTCTGGATTTCAAAATTCTTAGGGTTTGTATCATATACATGTCCTCCATCAAGAACATTTCAAGAAGGTGATTTTGATCTCCATTGCTAAAACTTTAGCACTCATTAGAAGAATCCGAATAGGCTTACATAACTAATAGGTTTGTCCCTATTTGTAAGACTATCATGAACTAACACATCTTTACAGACATGGAGTCCACTCTGGATTTCATGGCATTAAGCCACTTCTTGAGTTGGCACTTGTCCAAAGCTTGCTTGTAGGTGTGGGTTCCAACCATTCCAATAGGAAACTTTTAGAATCCACCTTTTACTAGAATTTCAACAAACTCTTTGTTTCGATCCTAAGTAACCTACAATAGGTATGAGCAACAATAGAATTATTCTCTTCAACTCTTTGAAGCCTTTCATTCATGTGGGACGATAGAAGACTTGCTAGTTGAATTAGCTTGCTTCGACATATGGTTTTATCAAATTAGCTGATTTCATATGCCTTCGTCTCTGATGTGGTGTTATTCACATCCTTTTGTTGCTCGTCTCAAATCTTATCGAGATCTAACTTTACTCCCACTTGGCTTTGTAGAAAGAGACTTCTTTCTATAAAGACACTATCGCGAGCAACAAACACTTTGTTTTCTACGCGATTGTAGGAATAATACCTTTTAGTTTCTATGGGAAAACCCATAAAGAACTATTTATGTTGATTTAGGGTCTATTATGTCATGTTTGTAAACATTTTACATTGATTCCATAACCCTTAATCCTGTTTGAAAAGATAACTTTTGGAACATTTCCAAATCACAACTCTTATGACATCTTTTCTACTGCTTTGGTTAAGTTTTCTGTTTAGTATATTCGCAATTGTTGTTGTAATGCATATCCTCAAAACGATATGTGTAAATCATTAAAGCTAAGCTAGGATCAAACCATGGCAAGCAAAGTTTGATTCCTTCTGTTAACATACAATTTAATTGTAATGTCCCTGAATTGTGAATTAATTCAACAATTCCCTTTAGATAATCATTGATTTTGAGTTAAATATTTATCACAACAATCATATTGTGGTGTTAAATTGTTTATCTCAAACTGATTTTACATTTCATTTTGAAATTCTTGAACATTTCAAAAACTCCAACCTTTTACTTCATTAAGTAATTATCGATATATTTACTTAATTCGTTAGTAAAAGAAATGAAATTGTTAAATATCTTGCTAATTCTTGAATTTATTGGTCCAGACACATCATATGTATGAGTTCCAAAAGGTCATTAGCTCCTTCACCTTTTCAACGAAAAGGCGACTTGGTCATCTTACCTTATCAAGCATGACTTTTAATTCTCAAATGATTCATAATCAAATTAGAATAAGAGTCCATCCAATTGTTACTTTGGATGTGCATATTGGTTATGTGACCTAATCTTACTTTGTTATAAGTAAGTTTATTTTGAATCATCTAATTTTGCTTTTGTGATCTACTTATATCAATGTCATAAAACAAAATAACTCATATCTAGCATAAATGAAAAGCAATTTATTACCTTAGTCATGTATCAACAGTTGTCCATGCCAAGTAAAACCAATCAGTATTGAAAACAAAACTGAAATATTGTCTCATCAAAAACTGGAAATCGTTCTAATGTCATGATAAAATAATCAGAAATTAAAACTTTGAAGCTATCTCTGGCCACTCGAACACTTCTAGTGCACCTTCAAGCTCCATTTCCATGCTAGCCTCACTTGTTTGCAGTTCCTGCCAACATTGATAATGTTAAGCACTGCAACTTGGTATCACATACCCAAGTGAAAGTTAAAATGTTTATAACATAATACCTGAGGCTGATGCTCCATTCTTCTTGAGGAAGTCAAGGTATTTCTGGCAATTGCGCTTCCAATGCCCCTTTTTCTTGCAGTAAAAGCATTCACTTTCACTTGCAGCCTTGGGTTTTGGATTCGCCTTAGGCTTCTCAGGAGCCTTGGCAACTTGCTTGCCCTTGCTCTTGGCACTAGCCTTTTTCCCTTTCTTCTTGAACCCCTTTCCCTTTTGGATCATAAGAACCTCTTTCTTAGGGTCCTTAGGGATTTGCTTTTCAGCACTAACCAGCATTGCATGCAATTGATTCATAGTCTTTGCAGTGGCAGTCATGTTAAAGTTCATGATAAACTGGTTAAAACTTTCTGGAAGTGAGTGGAGTATGATGTCTGTTGCCATCTCATCACTGTATGGGTGCCCCAGTTTCTCCATATTTTGAATAAGGCCGATCATTTTGAAAACATGATCATGAACTGTGGTACCCTTCTCCATCCTACAATCCAGAATCTCACGATGGAGCTCGTACCTTTCAACTCTAGCTTGTTTCTTAAACAAAGCTTTGAGTTCTTGCATGATTGTGTACGCATCCTGATCCTCAAAACGCTTTTGAAGACTAGGTTCCATGGTAGCAATCATTAAGAAAGTGATAGGCACAGCTCTATCATGAGCTTCCTTGTGCTTTTTGACTTCTGCCGCAGTTGCATTTTCTGGCAGAGGTCCTGGCAATGGGGTGTCAATGACATCCTCTCTACCTTCAGACTTCAGAACGAGTCTTAGCATTCTTTCCCAAGTGGAAAAGTTTTCTCCTGTCAACCTATCCTTCTCAAGGAATGGTCGTAAATTGTAAATGTTGTTGTCATTGTGATTACGGCTACCCATCTATGTCAAAATAAGGCAAAGTTTAATAATTATGTTTAATTAAAATTTAAAGTACCATTAAAGAATTAATTAGGTAACTTTAAAACACTTTATTCAATAATTAAATGATCCCAATTGAATTTTAAGTGATTCCAAGATCCTTTATTTGTGTAATAATTGACTGAACTGAGGCTCACCATCAACCATTACATTTTCAAGGTGAGTAAACTCTTTACTGATTACAACTCTTGTAATTCTTGGTTGAATAATTAATCATCACATGTTTAATTATTACCCTTAGCTTCAAGGTTCTAAACGTTTTAGGTAACCTTGTTGAGTACAACCAATTAAATATGTAGAACGTGATCTACCCCAAAAAGCCCAAGATTACAAGTGACACTCTGCTGAGGCCGACCATCACTTATGATCAAAGGTTAGTTTGGGTATCCAATTGGAAAAGCAACCTCAATATTACCGGGATCTAGATTTATTATGTTGTGATTATATAGTGAACTCTAGCGCATCATCAATCAACATAAATAAAATCTAACATGCATAATCTACTAATGCAATAAAACATGACATAGTATGGCCCCTTAGTCCTAAGAAAACTAGAAATAAAAAGCTCCCACTTGAATCATCATGGATCTCCATCCACCTTGCTCCTTTGGGTCTTCACTTCATGGGCTTCTTTGGACTAACACTATTTTAAATAACGAATTTATTTACTTTAAATAAAAGTTACAAAAAATACTTAACGGTATGCAGACCGTATTTAGATTACAAAAATACAAACGATGCGCAGATCGTATTTTAGAATCTATGGGCCATACTAGTCTATATATAGCAACATAATATCATATATTATAAAAGTGCCATATAATAAATCACTCAACATGCTTGTCTAAACTACAACATCGAATGTTCATAATTAAGGCAACGCATTTCCTAAAATATCATATATTTTAAATCATAATTAGATAATATCATATATTATTCATGACCAATCATAAAATATCATATTTTTTAATTCTACCGCCTCCTCTTCTTTATTCTCTCTCTTAATAATACCGCTTCTCTTCTTCCATTGAAATTCATTTGTTTGTTTTGTAAATTTATTTCTAAAATTTACACCATTGATCCTCCTTATGCTTCCTTAATCCCCTCGTGCCAAGGAATTGCCGCAGATGACTTCGAAAACGAAAATGACATCGTTGACGAAATTGACATCGTAAGTTCTATTACTTGGAGATTCTGTAAGTTCCTCAAATTTGCTACTACTTGGACATATCTACTATTTGTTTAAATATCTATTTGATTTCGATTTATAGGCTTTAACAAATTAATTTATGTTTCTAATTTTTATTAGATGGATGCATAATTGGTATCCTGTTGATTCATTTAAAAAGACAAAAAATTGGTGTCCTTGTTGAATCTTAATATAACTTATGATTACGAGCAATACACAAATTCATTCTAGTATACTCAATTTTGATTTGAGATTTAATTGTAATTTAATTGATTTGTATTTTATTTTAGGGATGATATTATTTTTTGTTAGATCTGTGCGGCTTTCATTATATTATTGGGGGATTTAGTTTTTTTGTTAGGTGATTCTAGATTTAAAAATTAATATGCATATGAAATTTTGCTACTCGTATATTATACAATCGTTCAGAAAATTTTCAACGATGGAGAAATTTTATAATTTCAAAATTACCAATCAAATCTGTTTGCATGTATAGTTAAATAAACCTTGAAATTTAACATTATATTATATATTTTATTATAAAAACATATTTTGTGTTTCAATGATTTTTTATTACGATGTATTTTTAAAGAGAACCCAGAGCTATTATTTCATAAGTTTGGAACTTTATATATCATTCCATGACTATAGTAGAAGGGTTATGGGGAGGTGTTGTCTCTCACAAATCAATGGAAATTTAGATAGTGTGAATGAGGTAATTATCAAAAGCACCCCTTTCTAGATATTCTTCTAGTTTAACAAGTGCAGAAATACAAGACTTAAGGATTAATGGCGAAGCCTAGTCACTATGTACGATATGATATAGAATCCCTCAAATTCGATTTCGAGTAATACAGTGAGTTGTTCAGTCAAAGTTGACTAAATTAAATCATTTATTTTTAGAGGGGAAACCACAAGGCTATGTATTATTGAAACTTTTGAAAGCTAAATAAAATTCAAAGATACAAATTCCTCAATAAACACAAGGTTATGTAAAGAAATATATTTACTTGCAATTAGATAGTCTTTGGACCATATGATGGAGGAGATAGTAGATATAAAAATAGTGCCTTTCATGGGATTAAATCAGGACAGTAACACAAAAAGTAAAGCAAAATATATCTTCAAACCTCTTTATCCAAATACATTAGACTATAATACATTTGTGAGACATAATAACCGTGGGCCAAAGAACACTCATCTACAAAGTTGCTTCGTTTGACTCCCCTATAAACCCGACTAAAAGAAACTATATTAAAATTACTACAATAACACCAACATAAGACCCCTTTAACGACTTATCCTTGATCATTTTAATGGTTTTCAAGCAATTACTCTGATCTACTTTACTCTCCACCACCACGGAAGTAGCATTGTAAATTGTATCGCATTGACATTTACAACCTAAAAGACAATTTATTTCACCTTTGCTATGCTAGCGCTCCTTGCATTTCTTACCTGACAACTGGTAGCCCACAAATCTTACAACGTAACCACACTTCGGCCAACACCATTATTACCCTAAATTGCAGCATTAATATCAACATCCTGGTTCCCTGTGTAATCTTGTGGAACATCCTAGTTCCTAGCAAGTTTTTCCAAGATTTTGACATATATAGGAATACAACTCTAGTATGCATCATAATTATTCGACACTAAAGCAACCATTAGGCTCATAGTAGCTGTTAGAACACTTAAATTGAGTTTCCAAAATTTCATCATCACTATTACTACCACAACTACAGATAATACGAAAAGACCCAAAAACGAAATATACACGAGAAAAAAAAAGGATGCAGTGCATTAATACTACTACAACAACTATTTTCTCTCTCTTATACTATAGAAGGAACTAAACTATTTATTAGTTGGTTTTTACAGTATATAATAACAATACTATATAATTAAAAACACCAAAGGCCACCATTGCACCAAATAACTCATCAAATATTAGAAACTATACAAAAATGGACAGACAATTGCTTTTCCTCTTTCTGAAATTAGTCACATGCATTCTATCAAAGTTCCATTAAGATATATAGTTCTCTTACATGTAAGAAACACAAAGTTTAGATCTATGACTTCTACATTTCTTATTCTAAAAAAAAATTAAAATTCAGCTGGTCTTAAAAGATCGAGTTGGATTTCATGTATATTGCCAACTACCATATCCCTGAACCGAACAATAATCATTTTCAATGTATGTCTTCACACCTTGAAAGCAGAGAAATAAATAACAAACTTAATATCTTGTAAAAACCTAGAGTTATTGTAAATTCAACATTGTATTTATTAAATTGGTTTATGGAAATGTCATGATTGCCAAGCAAACAAATCTAAGAGGTAAACACTATAATTTACATTGCCGTGCAATAAAAAGTCTTAAAGAAGCAGGGGTTACTTTAGTTATGATCAGGTCAATTGGATTTTTCTGGCACATATATTCACTTGAACTATCAGCCTATAAGAAACTTTAGCAGCAAATGAACTCTAGGCATAGATAATATAACTTCCCACTTGTTACCCAGAGCCAACAAATATTGATTTTTATTCTTCCTCATACTATGACTCTAATACTCCTTCAGCCCATATTTGGTCTAGAAGGTGAGATTAAAGACTCATTACCAGCAAGGGCAGCCCACAAAAAGATGTCAGCAATTGACACATCATGGCCAACCAATAAGGTATTAGTAGTCTATAAGTAGGTATCCAGATAGTTGCAGCCTGCTTCAAACTAAGATCCATCCTTCTCAAGAATAGGTAGATACTCCAATAATTGATCAATCTGTACAGAAAAGCATACAACATCAGAACCACAGTTTAGGTTAAAGCATCTGAGCTGTTAAGACCAAATTGTATAGAGAATATAAGGAAAAAAAAACTTTCCAGTTTAATATAAATCTTTTGCATATAGAGTCAGTTTATCCGCAACTCTGCCAATATATCGTAGAAGGGCCAAGGTTCCACGGAGTTTTGACCTATGAGACCAAAAGACAGATATGAACAAGGCTTTAGTAGTCTGATATATAAAGTTTTCGTCAATGATAAATTTGTAACATGGCTGTGAGGCATGTCTTGGCAGAAGAACCCATGTTTGATATTAATTCCAATAACCCATAGAAAAAGTCACATACCAAATTCAAGTATAAGCAATGGGCATGTATAGGGTAAGCTAAAAGATAGATGCCACGATTCCCTCCCCCCAATGGCTTTTAGTTTGGTTGGATACATAGAGAAAAACATGAAACTATACTAATCCTTCCAATTAAAAATAAGTTCAATTAAACTCGGCATACATTCTGTTTTAGCAAAATCACATAACTAAACATGAAATCTAATTAGTTTTAATATATATGTAGATCAAGTTACTCTGCCGCACTTCAAAATGGTTAAGGGAAACATCTTAAAACAATAGATCAAATTCAATACCAAACTCACATTAACCAAGTTTTCTTATGAAGAGCACGAGAATATATTTATTCAGCAAAAGAACGGGTTTTAGTCTATGATGATAGCCCAAATTCCACTTGCTTACCCACAACACCACCGGGGGAGAAGCCTGCTTAGCTGGGGGAAAAAAAAAAGCAAGACTACTATAATCAATTCGTCTCAATTCAATTGATAGACTAAATAAGGGTTGTGAAATTCTATCAATCGATTATTCAATCTAACCAAAGGAGAGAAATTGTGAAGAATGAAAGCAGAAAATATGAAATTTAAAGTGCGATTATCAGCATAATTAAACGCCAATTTAGAGATACATGCTTTGATTCAGCATAATCTATCAATTGATTCAGATGCATGCATTTCAATTTTTTTCGCTACTCAAATTGATGAAACAAAAACATAGACGAGAAGCTTACTAATAAATCCAGATTGTGAAAGTGATACTCAATAATTTTTTTACAAAAATTACCTCACGTTATAAACTGATTTAATGGAAGAGAAATAGTTATGTACGCACTTCAATGGAGAACTCATAGGTGGCCTCAATAGAGCACAGACGTTGAGGAGGGGAGAAAGAAAAAGAAAGGGGCGTTTAAAGAAAAAGAAGATTAAAATAACTCTAGGCATATTAATGGAGGATAAAAATGTAAATAAACTTTTTGAAGGGCAAAATTGGAGTCACACTATTTATAAGAATAACTTTATACTTTTTATAAGGTAGGGATATATATATATATATGGGCGTACTGGGTAATCAAAAACATGATTAAAGAATTTAATTTTTGAGACTTTAACTCAAAATTAGGCTTGATAAAAAAGAAGGTGGAAGGACTAAAATTAAAGAGAGAGAGAAAAGAAAAAGGTTGAATTGAAGAGAGCAGATGAATATGAAGATGAAGTGTTTATTAAAAGAGTTAACAAAAATAATGTTATTAAAAAATTTAAAAATGTAAGATGACATGTGACACATTGGGTTGGAAAAGAAGATTGAGAAGTGTAATAGAATGGAGATATGTGTTTTTTATAGGTTTGAGTTTTTAAATACTAAGCATAGATATGATTTCATCTCTATCATATTGTTGTTGTTTTTCCTTAGAGCATGAGCAATGATGGGTAACTCACAAGTTACAACCATTACAAGTCACCTTATTTATTTCTCTCTCTTCCAAATCATTTCCCACCTCACTTTCCACTATTTACTATTATGAGTCACCTTATTTTTTAATCTACAACGGTAAGGTTACTCACCACTCTCTCTCCTAATCATATTTTGCTTTGTAAGTGACACTTGTCATCTTTTAATTGGATAATAGCAAAATCAAAAAAAAAAAAATGAACAATAAAAGATTTTCCAAAGAAAAAAGAAAGTTAAAAGATTCACTTTCGGTTGTAACTATTTAGATGCAAGATTTTCTTTTTTTTTTTGGAAAAAAGATGCAAGATTTTCTAAATGATTGTCTATTTTTTTAGTCAATAACTTGTTGTGGGCACACCGCGCGCGTCCCCCCAATTTGACAAAACTAAATTGAGGAAAATGCATATGATGATTACTTAGCACATTTCAAAGTGTACAACGCTTAAAAGATTAACGCATTATGAGTAACATTACTAAATACGGAGTAACCATCTTTATTTGATGCTAGACTGACATTGACGAGGCAAAGTCAATCATAAGTTTTGCTCTCTCGTCGACACATTGTCGTTTCTCATCGATGCTAGTGTGTGAGTGTCAATGTAACACCCCGACCCCAAACAAATTAGGGAGGGGCCAACAACTGTCCCCACAAACCAACACAAGTCCTTCCGACGCATTTTGTCCTTACTCATGCGCATTTCGGGGAAACTTCCCAAGAGTTCACCCATCCCAAGACTACTCCCAGCCAAGCACGCTTAACTATGGGGTGTCTTTGCATATTATCTTCCTAAAAGGAAGATGCATCTTGATGGTATGAGTAGTATATCAAACTCCTTTAAAGCAATCATGAGGGGTATTGCAGTCAGTGCAGACGATAGAGGTAAATTTTACATTTGTTTCACGTACATGCAAGAATTGGATTTTTTATATCTAGCTAAAATAAACCTAATTTAGAGAGCCTCAAGGGCTGGTGATGAAAATCGATTCCAAGATCTCTTAGAATCAGGAGGGGAGCTTTAATCACTTGAGCTATCCTTCACTCAATATATTAGTATACTTAACCGTACCTAATAGTAAATTATACCATTGTATTTGGAGTCTTAAGGGTCTAAACTGATTTACTAAGCCGAACTGAACTGATTAGAGCTGAATTGAATTGTTTATGAGAGAAAGAAATTAGGAACTGATTAGAGCCGAACTGAACTAAACTGAAATTAAGCTGAATAGAACAGACCCTAAGTTTCAACCTTCTATATATTTAGGCTTGTCTGTCTCAAAATTTGATGTGTACACTCTTTCTATTCTTAACCCTAAGTTATAACGAAGTTATCATTGTGAGTCATCGCGAGAAGAAAGAAGATTATTAAGAGTTATGGTGTGAATAATTTTTTTCAAACCAAATTAAAAATGAAGTACTATATTTTGAATCTTAAAAAAGGTATGGATAGCCCTTAAATCATCTTCCAGAAGTAACATAACTATGTAAGTTGCCTCATATGCTTCATATATATAACAGTGCCAAAATCACAACCGAATATAAATTGAACAAAAACTGAAAGACACTAATAAGCAAAAGTGCAATTGCAATTTATATATATCAAACTAAGTTCATAAGCTTCCATCAAAACATATGTAAGATATATGTGAACTAGCATTCCATCCATCTCCTATGGAAATAGGGCAAAAGCCTCGAGATTATTCTGCATTTCACTCCAAAACTCGAACAAACATCAACGCAAAAACAAAACAGTTCCAGTCCATTTACTTATGATAAAGCTAAGCCAGAAAAGGAGATCAAGCTTGGACAGAAGCCATGTACACGATCAAGTCGACCACTCTAGAGCTGCAAGATATAATAAGCACAAATTTTAGTGTAAGTTTCAGTCATAAATAAAGAAAATCAACCACTTTTGTAATGACCAATGAGCCTTGAATTACCTGTATCCCCATTCATTGTCATACCAAGAAACTAACTTAACAAAGTTCTTGTTCAAAGCAATACCAGCTTTTGCATCAAAGATGCTAGACCTACATTTACAAATTAAACAATCCGTAACAAAGTTAAATAATCAATAATCAAACAATGTGTTACAGCTGAGAGATAACTTGAAACTACAAGTTTGTCAAAGAAATGTTGAGGTATAAATTACCTGCTATCACCTACAAAATCCGTGGATACAACATCATCTTCGGTGTAGCCCAAGATACCTTTGAGGTTGCCCTCGGATGCCTCCCTGTTAATTTAAGGTAAGAACATGAACATATTCAGTCAAGCATCAACACAAGCAGAAATAATATATTCAACCAATTAAAACCTCTAATCTGTTTTTACTCACTTGATAGCAGCTTTTATTTCATCATAAGAAGCATCCTTTTCGAGCCTGACAGTGAGATCAACAACCGAAACATCAACAGTTGGAACACGGAATGACATTCCTGTTAGTTTGCCATTCAATGACGGAAGCACCTTGCCCACAGCCTGTTATAGTCAATGTTCATTAGGAATCTAAACTACGAAACAAGCTAAGGGTATCTAACAATCCTGATAATTTGTAATTAGCTTTTATTAACTCAATTGATCAGAAGAGTAATGTACTACCTTAGCAGCTCCAGTGCTGCTAGGAATGATGTTGAAGGAAGCCGCTCTTCCACCCCTCCAATCTTTAGCAGATGGCCCATCAACCGTTTTCTGTGTAGCTAAATACATTCACACAAAAATAACAAGAAAACAATGATTTTAAAAAAATCTGTTACAATGATCAAAGCTAGAGTAGCAAATGAGAACAAGTGAACAACACTACTAGACAAAATGTCGAAAACTTGAGATTTTCGACATTTTGCCCTGTGTTAATAGCCTAACTAGCTAAGTTAAGAGACATATTCACAGGAAAATTTTAATGTTTACCAGTGATGGAATGGACAGTAGTCATAAGTCCCTCTACAATGCCAAATCTGTCATTGATAACCTGTATTTTTTGAACAAACTCGATATTATTTACCAAAGAAACAGCATATTATGACAGGGGACTCAATCAAATTATAAGCTTCAGAACTGTTAGTGATCAAACCTTGGCTAAGGGAGCAAGGCAGTTAGTAGTGCAGCTAGCATTCGAAACAATGTCGATTTCGGGTGTGTATTCCTTCTCATTGACACCAACAACAAACATTGGTGCATCTTTGCTTGGAGCAGAGATTACCACTTTCTTAGCTCCACCCTTAATTCATAACATTTACATCAGATCAAAAACCATATATTAATACTATAATGAGCATATTTGAATTAAGAAAAAAATGTCAACCCCATTTGATTTTAGTTTGCTTTACAAATCACCATATTATATACATCCTCTACCACCAAAATTACAACAACAAAACAAAAAACAAATACTAATATAAAATTTAAAATGTATAAGGTGGGATAAATTATATACCTTCAAATGTGCAGCAGCTTTTTCTTTATCAGTGAAAACTCCAGTTGACTCAACAACATATTCAGCTCCTGTTTCACCCCAAGGGATCTCTTCTGGGTTCCTATAATCAAATTTATTAACCCCAACAAAATTATTTGTAATTTCTAAAAATTCCACACAAAAAAATTCGTACTTTGCTTAAATAATCATGTTCTTAGTCTTATCGTGAGACCGTCTGGTACAAGAATTTGCATAAATAAAACGGGTCACAGAAAAGTTACCGAGAGGCAAAAACAGTGACAGATTTTTCACCAAAAAGAAGGGTATTTGAATCCTGAACCTTCAATTCATGGTGCTTCCATTGTCCATGTACAGAGTCATACTTGAACATGTATGTCTGAACCAAAAATCACATCAAATTCAATAAATAAAGTGTTCAAAATTTGATTATATTAAGAAAAATTTTGACTGTAAAATTTGATGAGAAAAATTACCATGTAATCAGTGGAAATGAAAGGATCATTAATAGCAACAAGCTCAACATCATCTCTTTGAAGAACAATTCTGGCAACCAATCTACCAATTCTTCCAAATCCTATCATATAAAATTCCCCAAAAAAGTTGAACATATTCAACCCATGATAATTATCAAACAACTACTTCGTCAACGTTGTCACGTTACAACTTTTCAATGCATGATGTGAGTAATAATTTGGAAAGAAAAGAATATATCAACAATATCATTAACCAATAACTTCCATCGATTTAGTGTCACGTTACTATTTCAATGTACATTGTAACTATTAATTTGGGATAGAGAGAGTAGATCATAATCAATAACTGAATAGCAACCATTAATTTAGTTGTCACGTAACTAATTCAATACAGACTTCAAAATAAAGAGTGTAAATCATTAATCAATAACCATACATACTTACCATTAATTCCAATCTTGATCTTGTTTGACCCTGTTACAAAATCAACATCATAAAAATATAATCATTTTAAAATAAGAACAAGAAACAAAATGAAAAGAATACAAAAATGTAATCAAAATTGACTCAAATGAAAAAATTTAAAGAATTACCCATGATTTCAAATGACAAATGGGATGAATATTGAATAGAAGAAAAAGATTTTTTTTTAAGAGAAGGGGTTTATTTTTTTTTAAGATAATGCGATGAATTATGTTTTTCAAAGGGTGTTATTTATAACATTGAGATTTAACAGCGGTTTTGAGAAGCTGCTGATTTGGACGATACCAAGAGCCAAAAAAGGTGTATTTCTTGAAAAAAAAAAAAAAAGAAAATGTCTTTCTTGGACCAAAAGACACTTTTTTAATTCTAGAACTTTATTGCGTTAATTAATTAATTATATTTGAAAAAAGTGACTAAAGTACATTATAAACCATTAACTCAACCAGGTCAATTTACGACCAGTGTTCTGATGAGCCAAATGTTTTATAAAATTACCACCTTGGGAGAATATGCCAAAAGCCCAAAAGGTTGAAAGACTGATACTATTGGCTAATTATTTATATGCAGGGTTGCATATAATCAATAAATACATTTTCTAGAATAGTGTAAATATAGCAAATCATATAAAAAACATGCGTAGATTAATTAGTGTAATAGGGTGTGTTCAATACTCCAATATACTTTATTTTCAATAATTTGAACTTATTTAAACTTATTAAAATATATTTTAGTTGTAATTTGAACTTGAGAAACCCTTATCTAAGATCTACATGTGTTAGCCGGCGTTATATTGAACATAATAACCCTGATTATAACATAGTGTGTTAGTGACCTTTATTAATTATATTGACCAGTATAATAAAACTTTCATTACACAATACCGAAGTACATATTATCTCTTACAATTTTATTATAAGATAACACATTTACAATGACTTATACAATAAGTTTTATTTTAACATAGTGACCTTTAAATAATACTGTATATACCTTTATTTAAATTACCCTAATATTAGTGATGCATAATACATTAATGTGAACCAGGTCTATTTAAAGTTGTGGTTTTGTCATAAATTCTTAACTTTGTGTTATTTTAGAAAAAGTATTTAATGTTTATATATACGTATTCTCATAGTCTCATGAATAATAATTGACCCCCCCTCTAATATTTACTTATTTGCCTTCGTTGATGTAAATTGTTTTTTTTTTTTTGGTTTTTTAAATCCTTACCTTTTAAGTTTGAGAAATTGAGATAATCCTTATGAATAGAATTTGGACAATTATATATACTCTCATTAATGATGATTGCCTTTTTTAACTCTTAAAATTAGTATGCGGACATTATTACCCCTAAAAATATCCGTTTACATATTTTCTTTAATATTGTCAATGATTGAAAAACTCCTTAGACATGACTAGGACTAGCTATGGCACACGTGTTAGGCACCTTAGTAATACCTACTTCATTCATTTTTTGGTCTTTATGGTTACTAGGGGTATGCAATGTGGGGTTGATGCGTCCTAAAGGAGGAGCATCAACCATAGGCCAGGGGAGGTGGGTTGAGTGATATAGGCCGCAAGTTGTGGCCATGGCTTTGGGTTTAGAGGAATCAGTAATAGAAGTCAGTTGGTTCATATGTTAATAACAGGTTAAAATCCTGTATAATGCACGGTTGTTAAATATTTTTTACAATAATATTACAAAATACTACATAGTACCTAAAATAAATAAAAGATATTCAGAAATATTTCATTTGATTATATATGAAATATGAATATATGATTGTCAAAGTGGAAAGAAAATATCATAAGGTATAAATAGTTTACTTAAAAATTTTGCAAAAAAAAAAAAAAAAAAAAAAAAGAAAGAAAATAGATAAGTGAAAAAGGCGGGAAAATTTTTCACAAGGTAATGACAAGTGTCGTAAAATAATTTGCTTTTAGTATAGGTTAATAGATAGATAGATTGCATATTTATCAAGTTTATTTTGTTAGGAATTTTAGGCAAGTTAAGTCTTTTGTATTGTATATATATATTGTCGTAAATATCAATGCAAGGCCAAGTCGGCCGTTTTCTCCAATTATTCTTGAGTTTAACAATGAACACTTAGAAAATCATAATCTATCTGATTTGAGAAAAGAGTTTAGGTTCCGAAATGGAAAAATCTTCTCATCAAACGTGACATGCCTATATGCAATGGTTTTGTGACCTTGTATTTAACTAGGTATTTAGGTAACCTAAAATCACACACAAGTCAATGAGGAGTCATCGCACGCACATAAGTTTAGACACTAAAGACGTACTCAAAGATGATCCTATGAAGGAAGTTTGCCGAAGATGAGTGCTTTGGTGGGCAAGATGTAAGAAGTTATCGTTATGAGTATGTGCTTTGTATCATAATGTATGTCAAAAATTTACTGATTTTTGATCCATTTCATTTTTTGGGTGTATACCCTTGTATCTTAGACCAAGATCTAATGAGTACCTCAAACAATATATTCGCGTAATACGTTTTGTAATATAGAAAAAATGAAACGAACACTTCAATTATACATGAAGTTTGTAATATAGAGACCTTAATCTCAATCAAGATTTTGATACAAACTTGTGACCCTAAAAAAATTCATTATTCCCTATTATTTTTAGCTAGTCTTATGCCAACATCTTAACAATCTTCACAATGAAGTATGAAAAAACACCTAAGGTGTCGAAATTCTTGAGGTGCAAAAAAGGTGATCAGATAACCACTATATATATGTGTAAAAACACTAGTATTAATTCATCGCTGAGTATACTTCTTACCATTGAATTTAAAGGGAAAATGATAGTTCAAAGATCATAAGGAAAGATGTCAAAATTTAGGAGCTCATCATCAATAGGGAACGCAAAGTCATCCATAATGGGTGAGTATGTGACCAAGTTGGGGTCTGAAACAACCACTTCATTGATGTTAGTTTGCGAGGCATTTGCGGTGAGTCCAATGTGGGCATTGGTAGCTCGGGTCGGGTACGATGCCGGCGCCGGATGATGGTTAGTCTCCAAGGCTATTGGTGATCCAAAAGTAGGGCCATTGCTCAACATGCAGTCCTTACTAATAAGATCAAGTTGTGAGTGGGTTGAGGTGAATGAGAAGTAATTAGTAGATGTTTGTTCATAATTTTCTGGCTCTATTTAAGGGCTCTTTCTGGGCTTAGGCCCACATAAATTTAAGAGAGAGAGATAACAAGATAGTTGGATGTTGGCCAACTGCTAAAGAGCAAAGTCATGTAAGCAAATGTTAACTGTGATTAATCCCACAAATCAACCACTAACCAAAAAGCATAGTTATGCAAACTCTAATGTCCCCCACGAGAAACATAAGTACTAATAAAAGTTAAAATGAGAAATCCAAGACTCCAAGTTGTAATTTTTTAATAGAAAAAATATATTAAAAACAAACCCTAGATACCTTTTCCATTTGTACTATCTCTTTTAAGGAATTAAAGTTGATTTGGGTGCTCTCTAATTCTATGACTCAAATCCAAGAACGTTCAGTACTATCACTACTATGACTTCTAATCTTCTATAGTTTTATGAGGTTATCAACTTTTTTTTTTTTTTTTTTTTTTAAAGTAAGATGTTTCTCCTGTATTCTTCTTGATCATGTAGAATTACATGTGAGTAAATTTCACTTATGTAAGATCTTATTATAATCGTAAAAATGAGTATATATTTACATATTTTTTTATATGTTGTATATGGAAAAAATGACAAGGTTATAACTTAGGTTGTTGCAACTTAAAAAATTAATTTTTTTTTTGAAAGAAAGAAACTTAAAAAAATTAATTATATATGCTAGAATTCTTATTTTTAATAATCAATACTAATATATAAATATATATATATATATTATAAATATATATATATATTATAAATATATATATATATATTTATATATTAGTATTATTTATATATTTATATTTTATAAATATATATATATATAAATATATTTTATAAATATATATAAATATATAAATATATATATATACTAATATATATATATATATATATATTTATAATTAATTATAAATAAATAAATAAATAAATATATATATATCAAAATCATGCATACTACTTTTTATATTTTTTTCAATTGTAGTGCATCTCATATTCTCATTTCATGCGCGTGTGTTTGTGCGAATTTTCAATCGCATATATCTTTAATTATCAATAAGTAAAAATTATAAAAACTTATATAATAAAAGTATAATAAATTAAGACAAATCTAAAAAGAGCTCGCATAATTATATTTTAACTTTAGTGTATACTCAGTATATAATTATAGGGAGAGATACCTAGTCCACAATCAACAGTCATTTCATTGTCTTTAATTAGCTAGATAAGTAGAGTACTTCTTAGTTATGAACTTATGACTAATGCTACTCCATATTATTGTTATGCTGTTTCAAAAGAGGAAACTTTGGACTTTAACAAAGTCCCACCCAAAATTTATGAAAAATGGCATCGTTACGTTGTTTCAAATCTTGTTCTTTTTTATTATCCATTATCACTAACGTAACGATTAATATTTGGGTATTGTATGTGTTTATACTTTATACACTAACCCAATGTCGAATATATATATATATATATATATATATATATATATATATATATATATATATATATATATATATATATATATATATATATATATTTCCTCCATTTTATTTTATTTTTTATAATGTAACATAAAGGGCATTTTTGCAACAATGCTTGAAATAATAATCTTCATTGTTCTACCTTTTCTATTACGTACTCCACATCTCTCTTCATTTGTCTTATATACTTCCTTTTTCTCTTTAACATTTTTGTTTCTGAATAGTATGTCTATGATAAATATTTTTAATTATATTAAATCAATTATAGATACTAGGTATATGAATAATGTTCTTTAAGATAATTGAGAAGTTGGCATTAGATTAAATAATTAATTTTCCTCAAATAAAAAAAAAAATTAATAGTGTCCTATTGGTTTCAAAAAAAAAAAATTAAAATAATAATAATAGTGTCCTACCATCTTTAAATACTATTACCTTAATTTTGTATAGGACTTCTGTAATTTTGTTCCTCAGTTGCTTCTTCAATACAAATATTATTACACATTAGTATTTTCAAACATATATATATATATATAGGGCAAGCGAGCTAATGCATATTATTAATCAAGTGACAAAATGTCTGAAAGTACATAAGGAGCAACCATTTCAGGACAAATGGTTTACCCAAATTTGTTCGACACCAAAAGGCATTAGCTTAGTAGGGTGATGGGCTATATGATTCCCATCCCTTTCATATATATGTTTTCAAACATATATACGAAGTATATAATTAAATAGTTTATGACATTGTACACGCATTGTGTGCGCTTCTTATTATATATATCATTTACTTAGCTATTTTTCTCTTTTTATATTTAATTACAGTACAATTTTCTGACAGTATAATTTTCTGTTGTTATTTACCAAAACAAAAGAAAAAAAAGTGTCGATAAAATAAAATGGAGGATTTGCAATATACCTATTACAAATTTACAACTAAGCGGTTTTCATAGATAAAATTAAGAAGGTATATATGTATAATCTTTAATTTCTAACCTTGGAAATTTAGCTCCATGAATTTCTTTCTGCCCGTATTTTCTCCAACTATACCCATCGTCAAGAACTCCCTCTAAGCCTTTCACTTCTTCATTGCCAACTTGCACGGTTTTTGTCCACCTAGCTTGGCAACGGCCTTGTTTGGCAATTGGCTGTTGGCTGCTGGCTGTTTAACTTGGCTTGTTTGACTGGCTGTTAGTATTGGCTGTTTGTAGTGGCTGTTTGACTATTTATTGTATGTAAACATGTTTGGTAAAATCAGCTGTTAGATATTGGCTGTAACTATGCAAAACAACCTTAAAGGACATTATTATGTATTCTTATACATTTATTATCAGTATTATTAATTATTAATTACTAATACAAAATATTAACTACTAATTTATAATTACTTATTATTAATTATAAACTACTAGTTATTAAGTACTAATTACTAATTATTAAGCACTTAATATTAATTACATATTACTAACAATTGTTAATTACTAGTTATTAATAATTAAGTACTAATAATTACTAATTACGGAGTACTAACTATTAATTTTTAAGTACTTATAACTACTAATTTACTAATTATTAAATAATAATTATTAATTATTAATTACTAATAATAGATTATTAATTACTAATTATAAATTATTAATTACTAATTTTTTATTACTAATTACTAATTATAAATTATTAATTAATAAGTATTGATTATGAATTACTAATTATAAATTATTAACTATTGATTATTGATTATTAATTACTATTTATAAATTATTAATTACTAATTATTAATTACTGATTACTTATTATTAATTACTAATTACTAATTATTAATTATTAATAATTAATTATTAATTACTGATTATTAATTATTAATTATAGATTAATAATTATTAATTACTGATTATTAATTATCAATTATCAATTACTAATTACAAATTAATAATTAATTATTAATTAATTACCAATTATTAATTACTAATTATTGGTTGATAATTATTAATTATTAATTATTAATTACTAATTATTGATTGATTATTATTAATTATTAATTATTAATTATTAATTATTAATTATTAATTATTAATTATTAATTATTAATTATTAATTATTAATTATTAATTATTAATTATTAATTATTAATTATTAATTATTAATTATTAATTATTAATTATTAATTATTAATTATTAATTATTAATTATTAATTATTAATTATTAATTATTAATTATTAATTATTAATTATTAATTATTAATTATTAATTATTAATTATTAATTATTAATTATTAATTATTAATTATTAATTATTAATTATTAATTATTAATTATTAATTATTAATTATTAATTATTAATTATTAATTATTAATTATTAATTATTAATTATTAATTATTAATTATTAATTATTAATTATTAATTATTAATTAAGGATAAAAAGTAATTTGTTTAATGAAAAGCCAAAAGCCAAAACCAAAAAGCTAGTAACACTAGTTTTTTGTTTTTGGCGGAAAAGCCGGCTTTTTCACCTAGCTGAAAAGCCATTTACCAAACAAGTATTTTGGCTGTTTGACCAAAAGAAAAAGCCAAAAGCCAAAAGCCAACCAAAAAGCCAACTAAAAGCCAATTACCAAACAAGGCCAACGTCGATTTCCTGCATTAACACTTTACCTTAATATACATACTACGGAGTACAAAGTAGATCTTTAATTTATCAATACACATAATTATATATTACGAAGTAATAAAATACATAAATTTCACAGAATAACGAACAATTACCTTTTCTTAGACTTGGAAGGAGAGGTATCATTATTGTAATAATGTACACTTTTCGGGCTACTAAAGTTCAAAGAATGAGGGGATTCAGAAGAACAAGTGTGATCATGATTAGGATAAGGAATGACATTAGAGGGATTTTGTGGGATTTGGATACTAAGCATCTTGACAATTGTAATGGTTTTATCAAATGATGATAACATTTGTTCAAGTAACGATTTATTAAGGGCTACTTGATTATCATCACTTGAAGAAGATGATGGTAAGCATGGATTTGTTGGGTTCAAAATTTGGTTTCGCAATTGCTTTGCGAATTCCATTCCTTGAAGTAGCTCATTCATCAAGTGAGTTTTTCTATCATCAACACAACCCTTCATTTTCTCCATCTCAAATAAATCAAATCACCACGTACGTACGTATGTACTCTTAGTTTTCGTAAACTTGAAAACTAATTCTTGTATAATGTAGTAAAAAATAAATTTTTGGTAAGGCAAAGTTTGGAAAGAATGACAAATTTATAGTACAGAAAACGGGTTGTTAACACTAGGATTTGATGAAGTGCACAAGGAAATGCACATGAACTTTCGAAGAAAACCTTTAAAAAAAACTAGAAGAAGAAAATATTGGAAGAAATGAGTTTCCTTTTTTTTTTTTTTTTTTTTTTTTGGAAGAAATGAGTTTTGATGAGAGGGAGAGAAAAAATGGTGTAGGGGGAGCTAAGGAGAGACAGGGGAAGGAGGTTTTTGACTAAGAAATAGTGTGGTTATATTATTGACTTTTCATTTAATTATTAATAATAATAAGTATGGAAAAATATAGATTAATTAAGTATGAATTAATATATATTAGAATGATTGCTATACTTTATATTCATGACAACGTTGGAGATCGAATTGTTTAGTATTATTGGTGCTCCCATGTTGTTTAATAAAGCCTAATCATGTCTTAATAAGCATATAGTTCCTTGCCAACCTTTATTTGTCTAACTTAATAAGGTAAAAACATATATGATATAAGAATAATAAACAAATATGAAAGGGTTGTTTTACATTATAATATGGTCAAGGAACATAAGAATTATGGACTAATGCGTGTCTGCGTATTTAGGTATGAGGTCATCAACATTTGTAATTTATATTAATTTCCTTTATTGAAATTAAATACAGTAACTTAATTTCTTAGACCTTATGTTGGAATCCTCCATTTCTAAAAACAAATACTCCGTAGTATACAGATGGCCACTGGTCATGTCATACTAGTGTGACTAGTGTTCAATTGATGAGCCAAAAAATAGTTGTGTTGTATTAGGTTTATGGAAAATTTTCAAAAATAATGCTCATGCATACATTGTAGTGTCGTCCAATTTTTTGGCTTAAAGTGATGGACATTTATAGAGACATCATAATTAAATTAATAATAGAGTAACAGTGGAATAATTACAAAAATTAGTTTTAGTGCTCGTATAATATATACCACTACTAGAAATCGTCACAGCATTGTCCCATGCTTACGTTTGGGTCCATAACCTTTTATTTCGTCATGAGGGTATAACATTTCGAGTGCATCTATATGTATAGGGCCTATATATTTGGCATGCACATAGGAGGGTAATCTGGTATTCGGTGGTGCATGTTTACTCTCTTAATGGTATAATGGTACATTTTTGTGTACTATTATGCATGTATAATGTACCATCAGAGTATAAGTTGTTTGAATAATATTTTTTGTGTACTATTATACATGTAGTGATAATTTTTGCCATCATATTTTCCACCCTCAAGTTCCCATTATTTACGAAAATGTCATCCTATTTGCATACCTAATACATAGGGTCTATGCGCCAAGAGTTTTCCCTAACATCTCATGACTCGTATATTTTACTTCGTATTACTTTGTACTTCAATTATTTATTTATTTTTAATAAATGATTTCATTCCCCTTGATTTATAATTTCATATGTATACACTTTTCATTTGGTTTTTTTGTTTAATGAAATCAAATATTCTCAAAAAAAAATTACACAGAAAATCATAGTCATATGGAATTTTGTTTGAAAAATCTCAATATGTTATACTCAATACTCATATATTACTCCCTACGTCCCATTATTTCGTGTCTGTATTCTTTTTTGGGTGCCCCAAAATATTGTGCATATTCTAAAAATAGCACATAATTATTATTTACTTTTTTATTATTCCCATACAAATACACATATACGAAAAAAATCATTACTTAATTTTTATCTTTTTCATACAATATTCTCTACTTTTTATTATTGTCATACAATATTATCTACTTTTTATTTTTCCAATAGAATATTTCCCTACTCCCACCATGTTCCTTAATTACCGTGTTTTTTGAGATATAGGCACGAAATAATGGGACGAAGGGAATATACTTCCTCTATCCCTTAATGATAGTCCCTTTTGGTAAAATTTCACAGAAATTAAGAAACTTAAATAAGAAGTAAAAGTACATTGAAAAGTAAATTTACATGGGGTATGCAAAAAGTATGAAAATGCAAAATTTACATGAGAAAGCTAAATTTGCACAAATATTGTTACAAATTGGAAGGAACTTTTTTGGTAAAAAATTAAAATTAATGGTTGTTGGAAAAAGCAAATCAGGTGAACATTTTGGGACTAAAATTTCGCCAAAAAGGTACTATTATTAAGAGACAGATGGAGTATAACGGATCGGAGTTACTTGAAAAACTATATAGAGCACTATTATTGTTCTATAACTATACAAGTAGAATAATTGATACTCCCTTCGTCTCTTTATTAGATTCCTATTTCTAGCATTTATTTCTCACATAATAAAGAGAAGTGGGAATCTAATTAAGGGATAGAGGGAGTATAATTTAAAAAATTTCACTATTCATCTACGAAGTATTAACATGACTATCATGACATAGAAAATCATAAACCAAGTTTTGGTAGTTCCCTCTAGGTTTTCTCCTTGGTAGGGTTTTTTGGTTTTCTCTAGGGTTTCCCTTGGGAGGGTTTTTCTAGCCTCCATTGCTAGATTTTTTCTTCTTTTTTTGAAGGTTTTCCTTCACTCTTCTCCTTTTTTCTCTTTCTCTTTCATCTATTTTCTTCTGATCTCAATTGTAAATTTTTGTATGGGCTTCCACTGCTATTTTTACCAGCGGTAAGCCCAAAAATTTTTTTAATTGGTTTCAATAAATCATCTTTATGATGGTGTTTATTCAATTAGGCTTATTTTCTTTGTTTGTTCATGTGCTAAAGATTGAATATTTAGGGTTTAATTTCATCGTCTCCGAAAGTATCTACAAGACCATATGAGTTTTTTCACCTAAACATGCAACTATTCATTCGTGGATCTCAAGCCAAATTAGTGCTAACTCACAAATTGTATTGTTTTGGATGAAGTTTTTTTTATTAAGGTGATCATTGATCAAATCTGCGATGTAACTAGTTATAAGGTGATTTGTACTTGTGTTGGAATTTTGGATTTCCTAGGAATTGTTTGTAAGTGTCGTTTGACTATTTTTTATCAATGAAATCTTTTTTCTTCTCGTCTAAAAAAAAAATTAAAAAAAAAATAACTATCATGTAAGTGATGTGTGGAAAACTATCATGTACAACGCTTTTGAATAGTTATTAATACAAGTTTCAAAATACGTGGTTATTAAATTTTATATAAATTTTATTAATGTTAAGTATGTATTACCTTCATTCTTTTTAAATGGAATACATCACTTGCTACTTTAGAGTTTTTTTTTTTTTTTTTTTTTTTTTTTTTTTTTTTTTTTTTAATGTATCACTTCTATATTTAATAACTTAATATTATATTTTAATAAAAAAATTAATATGATATTTCTCTTTGTTAAATTACCCCACCCAGAATCATTTCTTTTTCTTTCATGGTTCACACTCTCTCACACTATAGTTTTCATGGTGCACATTTTACTTTTAGATAAAAAAAAAATAATCATCAATTTAGTTACAACAAATTATAGTTTCGGAGCAAATAAACCCTGTTTAAACTTCATATAGATACAAGTGATGCATTTTAATATTTTATGTTTTATTTAATAAAAGAAGGTATATGTGTTAAAATACAAAATATGAAGTAAATAATACTTTAATATAATAGTAGCCTGACTAGCCTCAGCTCCAAAAAACAGGGGAAAAAAAGAGTATAATTCTTAAATAATCAAAAATGATCTTTATACCCTTTGTTTGCACGCACACAATTACACAAAGTAACCATACATGAAAAGAATGTTTGTTAGAGTACATGGAGTAACACGTGAGCTTACATTTGAATTTTTTGTGTGGAACAATGAAAGGTAAAACTGTAAAGGTGTACTGTATAAACAAAATTTAAAAAGGATAAAAATACTTGAATTTAAAATTGTTAAGAGAAAATTTTGCTCAAACAATATCCACTTGGCCACTATGCTCTTTTATTTATTTATTATTTTTTTTTTATCGTTTTAACCAAATGTTCACAGCTATTGTCAAATAAAAATACTACTCTTAATAATAATTAAAACAAAATCTACTACACACAATCTATTACTTCGTACAACTTTACGAGAAATTAAGAAATGTTAATAGATTCTGTTTAAGAAAATAAAAATTGATACAAAGATAAAAAGTTCCCTCTACAAATATTATAATGGTGTCCCATAAATCATACTACGGAGCACCTGTTCTCTTCAGCTTAATTTCAATTCAGTTTAGTTAAGCTTCAATCACTTTAGTTCAGTTCAGTTCCTAATTTCATTTTCTTATAAACAACTCATTTCAACTATATTCATTTCAGTTCAGTTCAGTTCAGTAAATTAGAACAGGTTCGAAATATCATGCACCTAACATTTTTTGTTACTTAATAATAAATTAATTGAAAATGATAATAATACTAATAATCAACGAGCAAAAAAATTTTAAGTGTGGTATGTTCTTCTAAACTGAACCTATTATTAAACCTGATCATTAACGCATGTGTTGACACTTAATTTGACCTAACAGCCCTAATTAGTCTTAGAATTGATAATTACTCCGATCCATACATAATTGATAGCAAACCAACGCTAATCTATTGATTTAATTCAGCTGATTAATTAATCACGTTATATGACGATGAGTATATAGGGTTTCAGAAAGCACTCATTACCATAGCTTGGCGGCCACTTGAGTGCATTATATTTGGCATGTGTTTGGACTTTCTAAATGTGTTGAAGCACTAATCCAGTACTAATACATACCAAGTACCATGTATATTGATACTTAAATTAGCTTAATCCACGTTACTTTTTTTTTTTTTTTTTTTTTTTTTTTTTTTGTGTGTGTGTGTGTGTGTGTGTGTTTAGAGAGCCACAAGGGCGGGGGTGACAATCAGTCCCAAGATTTCCTGGAATCGGAAGAGAAGCTCTAACCACTTGAACTATTCCTCACTCTCATCCACGTTACCTTCTGAATTTATAAAATACTTGAATTGATTCAATTTCATTGTTTTTATGTATTACTTCATTCGTATGGAGTTCTTTTATTATTATTATCATTATTATTATTATTATTATTAATTATTATTATTATTATTATTATTTTATCAATTACGGATTGTAATACTTTCTTTGTCCCACTAGTGAGTTGCATTCTATTTTGAACATCCCATAATGTTGTGTATAAATAAAAAATAATGCAATACTTTTCTTACTATTTAAATCTTGTTACAGTAGAAAACAACTGCTTCTTTGGGTGAATTGCTTGCACCTATACTGCTATAGTACGTAAATTTTTAATTGATCTTGATGCCCGCCCTGTACTATTCTTAACTGTTTTCACTAGCTATTATACGAAGTATTGATTTAATTGAATAGCTGGTTGTAAATTGAAGTAGTTAATTATGTAAAAATGGTTGATAAATAGCAGTTTATCATCAACTATTTAGTGTATGTACCAATAAAGCTATGTGTTCAATAAGCTAATTGATGAATAAGCTTCTATATTAAGCTTATTCAATGAATTTTTTGAACCCAAAATGCTCTTTTAATAATTTGTTTATTACTTACTAAACATCCAAATAAAGTTTTTTATTTGTATATAGTCAAACCTCTAATATAAGCCATAATAAGCTAAAAGCTATTCAAAAATCACTCTACCAATGTTTTTCTTTTTTAATACTCTGTAGGCCTCAATAAGATATAGTGAATTATTAGTGAGTACTCTGTAAATAATTTGGACATTCACAAGTAGGAAAACAATAATTTAGTCCTCGTCTTCTCCCTCACTCTTACTCATGAAGTCATGAGTATATATGCGTTATATCACTTATATGTTAGTAATGATAAAGATTGACAAGACGAAACCTACCTCTTATTCTTTTTAGTTGCAACAAAATTTTTTTTTTTATTTGTTTTATTTTATAGTAGTAAAATTGATTCAAATGATTAAAAAAAAAAAGATTGGTTTAATGTAGATATACAAGTATAGTACTCGTATACTAGTACTCCGTAATTAGAAATTTAGAACGTGACATATTGATGAATGGCCCATTATTACTTCCATTAAAGAACGTGTAGTAAACATTTATTAGCCGCCTTTGTATTTTTTGTTTACGTAGTAGTACTCCGTATTGTAATTATTAAGCTACCTAATCTTTCACATAAACTACCATGTCATTTTTTTTCCTTATTTGTTATACGTGTGGGTCCCGGTCAACTTTAGAATGTAACGGAACCGTCAGAGAAAGAGTACTCCTGTAGGCCGTAACTCCGTAAGACTTGTGATGAATAGAGGTGACAAACACTGTCCTACACTCCTACACTATCAATTGAGACTACTTGATGAATGAATAATTGAATATCATTTTCAACGTGACGTTGACAATTAAGACCCTGTTCTTTTGAGTTTCTGGACAAAGCAGAGCAGAATAGGAGTCAGCAGAGTAGAGCAGATTAAATTTCAGCAGAGCAGAGCAGAGCCGAGCAGAGCTGAGCTGAGCAGATTTCAACATTATTATTAATACTATTATTAATGTTATTATTATTAATGTTATTATTATTATTAAGTGCATATACCATTGATTTAGGTGAGTGAAACACATAAATAAATGTGTACTTTATTTAACATATGTTAATAGTAGAAAGATAAGAGACAAACAGTTTACTTATATTCATTTCACAAAAAATTTAAAATAAAATGATTTAATGAGTAATAATGATTTTAATAATAAATATGTGTTAATCATATATTTTTAACCCTCAAAATAATAATATACAAAGTACTACTTGAAAACAACATTTTTTTTTAATTCTTAAATTATATGGAAAGATTTGAAAAATAATTCAACTCAATGAACTAACAATCAATACCCATATTAATTGTTTCTATACATTGTGATTCTAATATCAAATGTTTATAAAAAGAAATTGTTATTATTATTATTTATTTTTTTGAAAGAATTGTTATAATTATTAGAAATTATTAATTAATAATATTATTAAATATTAATTCTTAATAGTTTGAATTATTAAATACTAGATGAAGCCTGTGCGATGCATGGTTTGTTTGAATTTTTAAAAATATATTTTTTTTATGTATGTGCTAAAATTTGTTATATTTTTAGATAAAATTCATAATATCAAAAGATAATATTTTATATTTAATTAATTTAAACTTAAAAATCTCATTCGACAATTTTGCTTATATGGTATTTGAATTATTTAATTTTAAAAGAAATTAATAATCTCTTATTTTATTGTCTACAATTAAAATTTATAATCCTACGTGGCGCGTTAAGAAAATTAAATCCTACATGGCTCTCTAAAAACTCGGGAAAAAACTCCCCTTTATACGAAAAGATATTTTCGTATTTGATTTTTTTTTCTATTTAATAATTTCAGACAAAAAAAAAAAAACATAATAATTTAATCTAAAGTGTTATTGCCTATTACAAAAGTATTATTTTTTTTTAATGTAATTTATACTGTGAATTTATTTATGAACATTAATTTGTGTTTTTGGGTCATATTCTACAGTGATCCTTTTGTATGTGTCTTGAACGTGCCCTTATACGGTGCATTTGTTTTATGGATAATTATTGGTACTACGAGTACTATTTTTATTGAGTTAGATTAGTACTATTTTTACCTTTCAGATATATAGAGCTAGGTTGTTTAGTGTGGGGATGGTTTCGGGGTGCTGCTTTGCGTGGGATGGGGTTATTAGATGGTTTTGGGTTGGTAGGGGATGGTTTTGAGGTGATAATGGTTGTTATTGGTGGTGGTTAGATTTATACTTTTATTCATTTAAGCTAGAAGTTAACAATTAAATTACTAAATCGGGAGGGGACTGGAACTTAACCATCCAGAACTGATCCCCAAATCCGGATTAGCCCAAAGGGTAAACCGGATAGAACACCAAAAAAAAAAAATTACTAAAAGTTAGTCATTGAACAACTAACTATACGAACGCATTGAAGATGTACATAAAATATCAAAGATCAATCGATCATATCATATCATGCATAATATATAACTAATTTGTAAAGTTGTACTTTTAGCTAAGTCACGAGACATCGACACTTGACATTTTTAACTTTTCTCTAATAAGTGTCGCGCCACGTAGATAGACGTACAACATATAAGGAATTTTTGTAACACGTATATATGGTGCTAAATAACCTAATTCGATAGATTTGTTTAGAATAAAATAGTTATTAAAATTTTATTTTTGATAAGTAATAACAAATATAAATTAAATCAAATGCGTAGTAATAAATGGTGTCATGATTCTACAAGAATGAAAATTCAAAACAGGCATTATGTATTCAAATTGTTATATGATATCACGTAATAGATTATTATTATTATTATTATTATTATTATTATTATTAAAGTCTAGGAGTATGATATTAACAATGATCAAGGAGGATTCAATACACACCATGGGTATGGAGCAAGTCCATATATAACTTGTTCTTTAGGATAAATATTTTTGAAATTAGTAGTAGCTTGCTGGTCAAATAATTTAATGTACAAGTTTTTTGTATAAAAGTCACTAGCTTGTGACATCTCGACCTTGTTCAAACCTTGGTATCCTCATCAGTTTATTCTCTTTCCTTTTCTTTAGTCATTATTTATACATTTGTATAATATTATTACTAGTATTAGGGTAAGAAAGTCTATTGATTTTTTTTCTTTTTTTTTTTTTTTTTTTTTTGAAAAAACAAATATCCTAATTTTGCATTTTATAACCAATTCTAACATAATATTTAGAATTTTAGTTTTTCTCAAAATTAGAAACTTTCATAAAGATTGGTTATAACATAATATTGATATGTAGCATTTGGACTATTATGTTTTCCATAAAAGGATCGTTATTCATTTGAGACAACAAAAAGGTTGTACACAATAAAAAGGAGTACATTGTAGTGATCGATGGAACAAATATAATTTTAATGCTGTCGATATTTAGTTATGCATAATCTATATAAATATCATTATCATCACATATACGTGTAAACATAGAATACTTTTCCAATCTTTTTTCAAAGACTTCCGATAATTTTGTTTGTTATTTTCAAGCACTGGTCGCTTTTTTTTTTTTTTTTGTCCTTTAGCGATGGCATTATGTATATGAGACCTCTCTTTTCTTCATTCATATTAGTCATAAATTAAAAGCATTATCGATTGAAATTGTAATTATATAGCTCCTAATCACTTGTTAATTATGTCTTTATTGAACACTTTTGGACTATTGGTCGACGGACTTGGCCAAGAATTTAATCAAGGTCAATATTTACTTGACTAAATGTGAGTGGAATGGTAGAAGGGAATATATAAAGCATTTTATGGGAGCGAGAATTCGATATTTTATAACCATTTTGCATCTTCTAGAAAAAATGAATATTAGGGTAAATTTGTATTATTGTACGATATGTTTGTTATACTGTAATCAATAAAACAAAAATTACTTATCTCTTGATGAGTAAACCAAAGCTAATAATAGTCGTATCGTGGCGAACCATTGACCTAAAAAACAATTATGCGCTATCTCCTGGTGCAATAGACGTGAAACAGTCGCCCTCTATGATAAGGACGGCGCCGGAGTTCATTATGTGCACCCACAAAGCCGACTGGAATTCTAAATACTTGCCCAGAAAATAGAAAAGATTAAACTTGTTTAGATTGTAATTTAGAGAAGAGAGAAGACTGTGAATTGTTGTGTATTTTGGCTAGAGGTGGGCAACTGCCGTGTTGGGCCGCCACAGGTCGTGCCTGGTGGTGGCTCGTGCCGTGTCGTGCCTGCATCTTGGCGTGCCGGGCCGGGCCACCATTTAGCACACCCCAGCCCACGGCACGGCACAACCCACGTGCTTGGCGTGCCGGACACTGGGCCGCCCATAATATTTTTATTTTTATTTTTTAGTTTTTTTTAACAACTTTTAAAATGGATATACTATTTAAATAATTTTATTAATTTATTTTTATATATTTTTTATTATTATATTATTATTGTTCTTTTTATTATTCTTATTTTTACTATTATAGTTCTTTATTATTATTATTATTATTATTATTATTATTATTATTATTATTATTATTATTATTATTAATGTTATTTTATGGTCGTGCTACCTGGCATGCCGTGCTGGCGGGCCAACCTATCGTGTTGCCCGCGGGTTCATGCCGTGTTCGTGCCAGATTCTTGAAATCGTGTTCACTGCACGACCCACTCCTCGCTCACCGTGTTGTGCCGTGCCGGGCCAGTGTCGCCCGCGGGCCAACACGGTCCATGCCCACCTCTAATTTTGGCTAAAGAAGAACCGAGTATTTATAGGATGAAGGGGGAAAACGGCTAGCAAAAATGAAGGGAAGAACCTAGCCAAAAAAAACCGTCAAATTAACTCTGTCAGTCAAGAGCAATAATCAAGGGATTGTAATAGTCATCTATAATCAAGGAATTAATCGTTGAATAAATACCCAACAGCCAGAAAATGCCAACATTCAAAACTAGAATAAATGCTTAAGAATATTTTGTCAACAAAGAAAGGAAATAAAATTTTTCCAAAAAGATAAGAGGGATCCACCTGCGCATCGCATTCCCCCAGACCCGAGACTCGAGCTCGACCTGACTCGGCGCGCGTATGTGTGGTAAAACACCTACCTCCAAGTCACTCAACTAGGTAGTGCTAAAGCACTATGAAATTTACATTATACAGCAGAGTGTACCATGCTCTTGGTAAACCTGGATGAAAATTGTCATTTAAAAAAAAAAAACAGCATTTGTGCTCCTTAATGCAAGGATTTTTGTTATTTCCTTCTATAATTTTAGCTTCCCATATCCATAATTGTTCATAATCAATTAATCAATTTTTGAAAAATAGAGAATTTTTAGAGAGAAAATAAAATTTCAAGAGAAAGAAATAAATTTTTAGAGAGAAAATGATGGCTCATGGTGAATTTCTTCACGATCTATGATTGTCGATTTGCACTTGATGATCACCATATTGATGTTTTTGACAATTGATATTTAATTTTAGATTTTGTCACCAAATGAGAAGGTAGTTTTTAATTATTTTTTTCAATTAATATTTCATAATTTTGATGTTGTTGATGACGTTTTTTAGATTATTATATTTGCTCATAGATCACTGTTAACGAATGAATCACTGAAAGAAAATGTAATTTTTTTCTTATTTTATTACTTTTTTTAAAATTTGTGTTATTTTCGGAGGTTGGAGATGAAGTTAGTTCTTTTGGATTGGGATAAATGTTCTTTTATCAGTTTTTTTTATCCATATTCATTGGCCATGAATATGTTCATTGAGTTTAATTAATATGTTCTTTGGGTCTATATTATATGTTCTTTATAGTCACTAATTATGTTCTTTGGATTTGAACTATAAGTATCTTTACGTTATAAACTATGTTCATCTAATTGCGTATTTTTTTCAAAAAAAATATCATCCAATTGTGTATATGTATATTTAGGTGTACCAACCAACAATTAAATTAAAAGCACTACAATATATAAATAAGGCAAAAACTCTCTCCCCAATCAATGTGGGACTTTTTCCTTTCATTTGTTTTTCTCTCTCTTGTTTTATATCAAGAACTTCCAAGAATGTCTTTAATATTAAGACAATGTGACTATACGTACTCCTTTTATTTTCCTTGCTCACTATGTAGTAGAATTTTCTGCAATCTACTCACTACTTTTACTTTTTTTTGATATTTTTTATTTATTCATTTTGTTAAGTTATAGAAAAGCTCGACTGCTCGAATTTGTGATGGTAGACATGCTGTTAGAGAGTTCATTAGTTACAAGACTTAAAACTCCAGATTTTGATCTAGGGAGTTTATTAGAGAGTTGCTAAGCAACTCTTTTGATGTAGGAAAATTTGTCTGAAAGGGACATATATGTTTAGTATTTTGTCTGGAAGGACCTTATATGTTTAAAATGATCTAAAAAGACCTCATAAGTTTATTTTGTTGTTTAGGGGGACCTTGAGGTCGCAATCCGACAATAATTTACTTTTTTCTCCGACATTGACCTCTCACATGACCTTAAAAATGACCCCCCATTTCTTTTTTTGATTCAGGTTATGAAAGATGGAGTTTTTCGAAAAAAAAAAAGGTTATGAGATAACAAATCAAGAATGTGCTGAATTGTTATATTATTGTACTAGTTTTGTGCTTGTGCGATGCCCGGATTGTTTAATGAATTTTAAATAAAACTTTTTATCTAAAATATATTTTCTCTGGTTTTTTTTACTTAACCTGTTTCTTTTATCACGCTTGCTAATGCAAAACTTTTTATATTATTTGAATTTTTTACTGATTGGATTAATAATCACTTGACTATCATACTTGTCCGTTTATGGGTATTTTATGGATTAATAATCACTTGACAATCATACTTGTCCATTTATGGGTATTTTAGGGATTAATAATCACTTGACAATCTAAAAAAAAAAAATAGAAGTAATAATGTACAACAAAAAAGAAAAGTTGTCTAAAGTTGTGACCTCTTTTTATTTTCTCTGAACATCTAAGGAAAAGCTGGTTCCATGTTAAAACTTAAGAGAATTGTTATATATAATATGTCTCTTTGATTTTTTTTTTTTTTTATTTTTTTCCTTTTGTACCTCTCTGGATCGTCCATTGTATAGAAATATTAGTATTGAATTGAAAATAAAATTCTAATCCAAAAGTTTTATTAAAAATAAAAATCTAAAATAACTTTTTTATCCTACTAAATCATTCAAATTTTATTGAAAATAAAACACTAAAATAACTTCTTTATCCTAATGAATCTATCTAACTTTTTTTTATCCTATTTTACAAAACATATATTCAAATAAATCGTACGTGTCATATTAATAATTAATTATTGTCGATGTGGCATGGCACTTGACCAAAAATTGGAGTGCCAAGTGTCGTTGTCTCGTGACCAGGCTAAAAGTTTAGCTTTATATATTAGTTATATGATATGATTTGGATTCTTAACCCTTGTTCAGTTAATTGTACTTTGACTTTATTAAATCTGTTTTCATTATTGTTAACTGTATGTCATATAACTTTAATTAATGTAATATGGTATTTTTTAGATCATCTTTAAAAAAAAGGATTTTTTTTTTTTTTTTTGGTATTTTACTAAGTACTTTTTTTATGAATATATTACTAAGGGCCTGTTGTGTTCTGTTTAATTTCAATTCAGTTCTGTTTAATTTCAATTCAGTTCAGTTTAGTTCAGTACAGCCCCAATCAGTTCAGTTGTTATCAGTAAATCGGAACATACTCTAACTCTTAAAACACATTACTCCGTATTTTGTTTGAACATCGATTTTGTGCAAAACTTACTCTATTAAAGTTTTGGGTTTATTTGGCTCTATGAATTTGATTTATATAGTATGACATGAAAATGCCAATATTCATAATATAACGGTGGGTTACTCCTAAAAGACGCTCAATGGCAATATCATGTTCGTGTCTAATTCATGGAAAATTTTGAAATTGATGTCCATAATACATAATCTCCCGTACATATCTGACATGTTTATTATGCATTAAAAAAAAGGACTTCTCGTGAAAAACTACCTTATAAAAAAATATTGTAAGAAACTACCTTTTAAAAATAATAGATGTTGTAAGAAACTACCTTATAAAACAATTAATGTTGTAAAAAGTTATCTTTTACCGAATTATTGCATTGAATAAGAGATGCTTAGTGACCCATTTTCAATCATTTTTTCTCGTTTTTCCACCTAATTTCTCCATAGCCCCCGTATAATCTCTAATTCCCTCTCTCTTTCATTGTTTAATTAAGCACATGGTAGCAACTTACAACATTTAATTTTTATACGGTAGTTTCTTACAACAATCTTTTTATAAGGTAGTTTTTCACAAAATTTGATGTATATAAGGTAGTTTTTCACAAAATTTGATGTATATAAGGTAGTTTTTCACAAAAAGTCCTAAAAAAAAAGACCTTGCCTTTTTGTCTAAATTCTTTTAAATTTAGGAACATCGTAGGTGGACAATTAAGATAGAATTCAAGCACTTATTAAAACACAGTCGGAAATGAAAATGGAGCACTTATTATAATATGGAGGGATTGGAGCATGATATAAAAAAAAAAAAATTAAACATACATACTATTAGTTTTATATACACATTTCATTTGGTTTTTCTCTTTATTTTTCTTTGTCTAATGAAATCAAATATTCTCAAAAAATTGACACAAAAAAAAAATCATAGTCATATGGAATCTCGTTTGGAAAATCCCAATGTGTTATACTCATATATTATAGCCCTGTTTGGCAAAAATAGCAGTAGTGGATAGCTTTTAGCCATCGAGTAGCAAGTAGCTGTTAGGGTAGCGATTAGCTATGATCAATTAGTAGTGGGTAGAGGTTAGCTATCAAAGTAACAATTGTAATAGTATGAGTGTTGACTGGCAAAAGTAGTAGCGATTGCAATACTAAAAAATATATATTAATAATCATACAAGTTGTAAAAATAAAGTAATAAAAAAAATTATCAAACGTTACCCGCTACTTTAAACGCTACTATTTTTAATATTTGAGAAAAACTATCTAAACGCTACCTCTATTGTTTCGACTCTCCAGTGTAATTACGAACTAAGGTATGTTTGCAAAATTCATGTTATGGGAGACTTAATTTAGAAGTGTTTCAATTGATATAAGGAATTTGGGATTTTTTTATTTTTTATTAATTATGTTGTTGAAATTAATCAATTGAAATTAGGGTTTAATCAATTTTCGTTTAGTTGTAATCAAATTGAAAACCTTAAACCCTACTAAAAACTTGTGTATTCTGATGATTTTTGACTATCATAATTTTTTTAAAATGGACGATTGAGATTATTTGTTTTATTCTTTATTTTTAATTATTAATTTTAGTTAAAATAGTTTTATAAATATATTTTAATCTTCCAGAAATTATTTATTGATATTTTCGAAATTTTGGAAATAAAAAATATATAAGAATTTTTAATGATTATTCTAGTTTGTTATTATAAAATAAGAATAATAAGAATTAATTAACAATAATAAAAATTAACAATAATAAGAATTAACAAGTATCGTTGCACCTTAATTATTATCAAGGATACAAAAATCTAAGAAGAAAAAATTAAGAATAATACTGAAATCAGAATTTTCGTAACCTTAAGGTGACACTCTTAACCTTCTGAGGCGGGGGGCGCGGGTAGTGGCGAACTAAGGAGCGGGAGTAGATACGTCCCGGGAGTGGCCACTCACCGGTGGCGGTTCGATGCGTTAGTTGACTTCGATAACAGCTCCCGATACTAATCTGATTATAGGGTAAAGGTACAAGCAACATAGTCTCACCGATCAGCCAATCTTCCATCATTAACCCAACTGCAACAGCGTATATTTCAATGTTGACTCTACAAAACTCTTGAATTGGTTGTTCTTGCTCGTCAGTACACCTTATCTGGATCAATCCACACTACAGCATAGGTTCGAACTGGTTTACCCAGGCTCACCACCCGACTCCAAAATGGATTCACCGTTACTTATGGTTAACTCAATATCGCATAATGATATTGATTATTGATTACTTTATATATATATATATATATATATATATATATATATATATATATATATATATATATATATATATATATATATATATATATATATATATATAAAACTCAGTATCGCATAAGCTAAGAGATTGCGTGCGTGTATAATATAAGTATTCTATATAGGATATATTTTGCACCAAAAAAAATCTATATTGGATATATAAGAGTTCTAGGTGTCATAGACTCGTAGGAATATAATAACACACAAAAAAAAAAAAAAAAAAAATATCTATACATATACGCATATCCTTAGAGAATTTATATACTTCATATATAATAGATAATAGGTAAAATTGGTAAAAACCACCTTTTATGTCCAACTTTTTTGAAAAAACCATCTTTTATGTTTTTTTTTTAATCAAACCACCTTTTAAATACCTAAATTTTTAATTGCACCACCCCTATTTCAAATCATGACGAAAAAATTAACTAAGACATCAAAGGGGCCCACAACTTGTGACTTTTGCTCCTAAATCATGTATTTTGTTCACCTCCAAAAACATTTGACCCTCCCCTTTATATATATGCATGACTAAATTGAGTAACGCTCTAAAAAACCACACTTAATTTTGCTACAAAAATTAAATTGTAGTATTTGTTTATTCTCAAAACCTAAATTAAGGTAATTGAAGTGGATGGTTGATATGGAAGGGAAAGGTTTGCTATGGTTGATGATTTGGAAGTGGATGGTTGAGATGCAATATGTTAGATTTGAAATAGGGGTGGTGCAATAAAAATTTTAGATACTTAAAAGGTGGTTTAGTTAAAAAAAAAACTTAAAAGGTGGTTTTTTCAAAAAAGTCGGACAAAAAAGGTGGTTTATACCAATTTTACCTAGATAATAGGAAACGATTTATTATCTCTTATTAGCTTGCTCCTTTTTTTTTTTTTTAATTATTACTGTATTATTTTTTAAAACATATGTACTACGTACCTGTTATTCTAGTATTCCTATTTTCATTGGAAAAACTAATTAGAAATAAATTAATAATCTAATCAGTTATCGCTAGCTAATACTCCTTAATATTTGTATATATGATGATACAATTCTTTCAAAAGAGAGTAATAAATTTGGTTTGGACAACATTTTTTTTTAAGAAGAGTAAGTAGCTAGGTAGTCATATTAAGATTGAATATCTTTCATTTTTGAGATTAAATTTTCATCTTTTTTTTGATGCAAATTTTCCTTTTTCTGTTGTATAGTAAATATATAATACTCCATAGAAGAAGTTTCTTTTAAAAAACAATATTAAAAGAAGATACAAATAATGTAAGATTTTTTGTGTGTGATTCTTGTTAAGTATATGAAGATAATATTTTTTTAAAAAAAATATCAAAGATTAAGTAATTATATGTTGTTAAGTATATGAAGATATAATCTAATATGTCTGCGGTATAATTTAATTCTTGTTAAGTATATGAAGATAATGGCAGCTAATATAATAATTATACCTAAAGATAAAACGGTATAAATTGATAACATATTTGATCACATTGTTTTGGTGAGCCCGGCCCAACAGTATTTAGGTGATCATGGCTGCTAAGCTAAATTAGAGACGTAAATGTGTAGCGTCAAATTGTTTTCGTGTTTGTGTACTCATAGATAAAGGGATTGTGAAACCTAAACACTAACCTAACCCATTTTATCACTAATCCACTTTTTTTTTTTTTTTTTTTATATATCCGGTTTGTGTCATATTATCGTATCTTGTCAATTTTTGATGGCTCTAGCTAAGCTACGAAGAAACTGTTAGATCCATGGTTTGAAGAAGGCAAATATTTTCAGATATTTGAAACTTGCAACAATCTCTTATTTTTCTTATTTACATTATAAAATTTATAGTAACATACGTCATTAAATCATGACATCCATATCATGTTTGATCTACTCGAGTTGGACTAAAAAATTTGACATTCCTACTTTTCTATATGCTCAAGGTTAAGAATTACTTGTACAGTCGTACATACATATATGTCACACATCGGAATCTAAGCTACTTGCCTACTTGCTCGCTCTTCTGCTCTTCAACAACAGTACCCTTGAGGCTTCTGTTCACCTTAGCGCGGGAGGAATCACAATTTGAGTTATAATCTGTCATAATTCTCTACAAAAATTTTATACACTGTTTCTATATCTCGTCGAAATGCTTGGATGATCTATAGAGAAATTTTTTCACCAACTTTGAGAATGCAGTTGAACTGTCTTTCAACAATTCAGAAGGAGAGTCATACTCGGCGATCCTGCCTGCATTTATCATTCATTTCACTCAGACAAATAGACAATACAACCAGAAGTACACAACAACAGGCTACAGCATTTATCAATATCGATGTTGTCAATAGATTAATTTTAAGCAAAAAATAGAAAATCTTTAACTTACCTTGATCGAGAACCAAGACAAGATCATTGTCAATGACTGTAGGTATCCTGTGCGCGACAGTAATTACAGTACATCCGCTTGTTTCCTCTCTGACAGTCTTCTGAATCAGATTATCAGTTGCAGTATCAACAGACGCAGTAGCTTCATCCAAGACTAGTATTCTTCTCCTCTGTAGAAGCACTCTCCCTAGACAAACCAACTGCCTTTGCCCTACACTCCAGTTTTCTCCGTCTTCAGCAACTGCCACAATCAGCAAAGATTTCGTGAGAAATACGAAGAAAGTTTTATACATATATATCATGAATCAGAAAGTTCTAATACCAGGGGCATCAAGAAGCCGTGCATCCTGCCTTATAATACTAGCAAGACCGTGGCACTTGTTGAGTACCTGCACAAGTTGGACATCATACAGGTTATTACTGTTCTCTTCTTTAAGACGAAATGAACAATTTAGGGAATACAGTTAAGCTGTTATGTACCTCCCATATCTGTTGATCAGAATGCTCCTCGAGTGGATCCAGATTAGCCCTCACATTTCCTTGGAAGAGAGTAGGGTCTTGGGGTATAATACTTAGCCTAGATCTTAAATCTTTCAGCCCTAACATACAAATATCGAGTCCATCAATGAGAATACGTCCCTGTGAAGGATCAACAACCCGAAAAAGGGCTTGTATAAGAGTTGATTTTCCACTGCCTGTTCTTCCAACAACTCCAACTTTCATCTTTGCTGGTATGGTGCAGGTGATCCCTTTGAGCACCATGGGAAGAGCAGGGGAGTACCGGACATGTAGGTTCTCAAATTGAATAAATCCTTCAGTAGGCCAATCTGATTCAGGCCTGCAGTCTTCTATAATCGATGGAGCTTCACTTGGTAGTCGTGCAAAGTCGAGAATCCTTTCAACTGAGATCATTTTGTTCTCCACATTACACAAGTTCCATATTATCCAAGCTTGCAGGACATTCATATTTAGTCCATACGTGGCAGCTAGTCCCGACAAACCTAATATCAGAAATACAAACAGTTAATCAGAAAGTAGCATTAGAAATCATCAAAAGCGCTACATATAAAACATAGACAAGGGAATCTGGTGAAGAAGCTTACTTGGATCAATAGCTGATCTTGGCAACATCACTAAGATGACTAGAACAATGAAGAACACCAAGTTGAACAAAAAGTTTATCCTGACAGAAAGCCATTCCATAGCAGCAATGTTGTGGAAGATAACTCGTGAATAATCATTCACCAAACATAGAATTTTCTCATAAAAACGGCCCTCTTGACTGAAGCACCGGATAGTTGGAGAACCCACCATACTCTCAGAGTAATGGTGGAGTATAGGAGATTTTCGAATACCAACCATCCTGGCCAGCTCCCTTGCAGTTGTTATATAATACGCCTGCAGCAGGTTGGAGAAACCATCAGCTTTGTAATGCATTTACTAAGATAAGCATATAATTTCACAATATCACATTGTTTGCTTACCTGATACCAACAGGAGATGGCAATAACAGCAACAAAGACAAGAATAATTTGCCAAGCAACTTGGGACATGAGAATAATTATACTAAGTAGTTGAATTAGAGCAAATACTAGTCCAGCTAATCTGTAAGGGATGTCCATATCCACGGTACTTTGGTCTGTAGAAGACTGCAAGGGAGAAGAAACTGAAATAAGGAGTCAGAAAAATACACAAGAGTTGTATAACACTGATAACTAGTTTTATTTAGTTGATTTGTTACCCTGCTGAGTATTCTACTGGTTGGTGTGAAGTCGAAAAAAGATATAGGAGCACGGAACACTGATTTGATCATACTGAGGAACATCTGCTGTGCAGTCTCGATGGAAATCGTGGAGAGAAATATAGTCCTCCCTAATATAAAGACACAACTACCACCCGAAAGCAAAACAAAAATAGCCATCAGTTGTTTATGGCTGACTCGACCCTCTTCCTCTGTCGCCCAAGCAACCCAGTAGCTGCTACCCATCTGTAATCCCTGAAAAAGAATCTGACATAGCAGGATGACTGGAACAAGACCTCCTCTGTATGCAGCAGTGATGAAAGTCGAATATACATGCCAATTAACTCGTCCTACTACAGCTTCCTCTTCATTGCTTAGTGCTAGCTTATCATACTGAATCGAACATGGAGAATTTTCTTCTATAAGTTCTGCTAGAGGAACTGAAGATGACTTTGTAGTTGAATTATGAAATACACCATCATTGGTATTTACTTGTTCTAGTGATTTTTGGTGAGCATCCATTTGTCTGACAAGTTCACCATCTGGGTCTGTAATCAAATCTTCGTATCTTCCTGATTGAACAATTCTTCCGTCTTTCATCACCTACAGAATTGTAATTAAACATAAGCTTTAATATCGATCAAAAAAAGGTTGAGTTGCGTACTAATCTGACAGCACAATTACCAGAACGACGTCTGCTGCATCCAAGAATTCCAGCTGATGGGTTATGTATACCACAGTCTTCTCAGACAACATTTGCATCAGAGCCTTCTGCATTACATGTCCAATTAACTATATTAGTACATATGTAAGCAAATTATATATGATAAGGAGGAAACAGAAAAAGAAAGCTGTAATACTTGCCTTGAACAGGTGTGCACCAGTGAGTGCATCAACGGCGCTGAATGGATCATCAAGGAAATAGACATCTGCATCACTATAGATCGCCCTAGCAAGCTGAATTCGTTGTTTCTGACCTCCGCTTAGATTAATACCTCTCTCTCCGACTACACACATATCAGCATCAGTCCACATCTGAAGGTCTTTGGTCAAGGCACATGCTTCCAAAACCTCCTCATAAAATGCCTTATTCATGTCCTTCCCAAACAATATGTTATCCCTTACTGTACCAGTTTGTATCCATGAATTCTGTGGAACATAGGCTTTTGTTCCATACACCTTAATCTCCCTGCCAGAGATTCTTGGAATCTCTCCGAGTATGCTACAAAGCAAGCTCGATTTCCCTGAACCAACTGACCCACAAACAGCAACCTTGCAACCCTTATCTATTTTCAACTGCTCACTTATTCTGATTGTAGGTTTTCTTGCATAATGATTGCTAGTATCCCAAGTATATTCACCACTTTCAATATCAAGTGCAAGTGTAGATGCTCTAAATTTACGGTATGTCAACAACTTCATCTGATCTTCATCCCTTAAGAAGTTCTCAAGTCGAGCAACTGAGACCCTTGTTTGAGCTATCATTGATATCAGTTCTGGCAGATTATATATAGGCTCTTGCAGAATCCTAAACGTAGCAAGAGCAGAAAGAACAGTTCCAGAGGTCAATGGTGTCTTCACCAAAATGCAAACACCAAAGGTAACCACTGACACTAATGTTGGCGAAGCCCAAAACAAGAAAGCAACCGCAGAACATGTGTAGAGATACTTACTCAACCAAGACTTCTCGGTCTCTCTCAATTTCAAGATTTTCTCCATAAAAGTAGATTCCCAAGAATGCAATTTAAGTACTCTCATGCTCTTCAAAGTTTCCATAGTAGCTTTGATTCTCGAGTCTTTAGCTTCCATGATCTTGGAATGTAGCATCTCTTGCCTACTAGCCAACGGTGTGTTGCAAACCATCACCAAGATCGTGGAAGCTAGAGCAGCAATGGCAGGCGCGGCACCAAGATTTATGTATAGAATAATTAGTGCAAGGGACACCTGCAAGGGAAGTAGCCAAATGCGATGAATGTACAAGAAGAAGTCTCCAAGTCTCTCAGCATCGACGTTAATCAAGTTGATAATTTTCCCATTGCCTTGACCAACAGCATACAGTTTAATCTTGAGAGACTTTTTGTACACCAAGGCAATGGTAGCTGCTCTAACACGAATACCAATGCGAGAAGCACCAAAATACCATTGCCTTTGTGATATTGACTCAATGCACTTAGCAATGAAGAAAACTACAGGAAGTGTCATGCCATCATGGTAGCTCGAGTCATCAGCCTTTGTCGAAAGGTAATCAACAAAGTGGGTTATGAGCAGAGGACCCATATATGAAGCAATAGTATTGGCCCCTGGAAAAAATTAATTTAAGCACAATTTTAAACAGAACAGCATGAATATACAAACAGCAAGATCAGCACTATAAATCAAAGCTGAAGATTCTTAAAATTCGATTATGAGATTTAATAAACAGAGAACCATACCAGCGAAGAAGGCATTGGTGAGCAAAGATCTCCACATGCTACAAAACACAGCATTTGACAAGGAGAACACATTGATCTTCTGCTTTCGAAGCGATTCTTCCAACAAAGATGAGGCATTTTCTGCAGTTTCTGACAGAGGTACTGATGGGATATCAGCTAACACCAGCAGCTGAATCCTACCAAGTCTAAAAAGTGGATTAAGCCATGAAAACGCGATTTTACTCCAAAAATTACAGTTGCTGAAAGCAGAAAACTCTTTAGTACTACTCTCTTGCTCAGGAGGCAACAAGGGCTGCTCGAGTTCGTGTACATAACTTCTCATACAACAACCATACAACCCATTGAAGCATAAAAGAAGTGTCAATGGAAATCCCAAAAAATCAACAAATTCGGCTTCTGGGAGATCTATAATGTTCATGTCTATGGATGTCAAATGGGTTATGATGTAATGTGTGACCAAAACCATATAAAAAACCAAGGAATAGACCCACCATACAATAAGAACCAAAGGCCATTTCTTGTCTTCTTTGAGAATTTTTTCTCTAGAATAAACAAGAATTAAGGTAGACAAAACCCAAGTAAATGCAGTAGAAATTGAACTATATGAGATAGTTTTATGGCACCAAAACAACTCATACAGACCATAACACAAATATAAAATGGACAATATTGAACTGCAAAATGGTGTTACTAATCTAGTGTACAAATTTGAATCATTTCTACCATAACTTGCTAACATTTCTGTGGATTCTACTGCATTATATCTCCTTCTAATCGACTTTTGCAATAACTCGACGAAAACCCATGACAGGAACAATGTACAGAACACTACATTAGCTACCTCAAGAACAACCTCCATTGATAAACACTCTAAAACTCTATGAAAATCAAAACCCATTTTTAGAAACCTGCAAAAAAGCCATTGGAATCAGGCTTAGTTAATTTATATTGGAACTAACAAAAAAACCCAGTTCAGATTACAAGGCCTAACAACCTTGTGAATATATAATAAGACTTGAAAATGAAATATAAACTATATAGTAAAATTATATATGTATCAAAAATGATTATGTTATGATTACCTGACTAATTCAGATATGAAAACTTTGGAATTTGAATCAGTTCAAAGATTATAGGAGGAGAATTTTTCACTAGCACGTGGCTTTGAGCAGTAGTGAACAAACTGATCTATGCTTTACACAAGATGGCTTGTGTTTTGGTTTGGTCACCTTTAACATATTTTTTATGATTTATTCAACACCTAATAATTTAAAATTTATCCTAGAAAATGAATTTTTGTGTATCATAAAAACAAAAAGGGGACCATATTTATATTTATGAAATACTATTGACTAATCTACTGCAGTATAGTGTACTTTCTTTCTGAATTTTGCTCTCTATGTGACTAAACATGTGTTACATGTCCATATTTATAGCATTATTACGTGTGACTTCACATATGTCTTCATATTGGTGACATTGATTATAATTATAACCTGCGGAAATGATGGAATGGATAAAGATAAATATCGCACAGGCCTATCTAGTTCAGTCGATGAGGTTATGGAGTTCAAATCTTAAAACAAATTTTATGTATAAAGTATAATTTATGTTCGAACTAAAGATGAATAAAATAGATAATACGGAATAGTAATCTTAAATTAGACAAAATGACAAATTAAGGATGAGTGAGGTGTGTAACATGTATTGAAAGTTGAGAGTTGTTCAACTAGTCTTTTTTGTAAGAATTGTTTGATTGATTTGTGCTTAACTTTTAAGGTGCATCAAAATAACAACAAAGAAGTAAAAGACAAATTTTTTAGTGTATTAGCTAGATCTATTGTAGATAAAATATTTACTTTATGATTTTAGCTATATACTAGTATATTACATACTTCATTTTTGTACTAATTTATTTGTTATTTTTATTCTATTATATCATTCGACTTTTTTATTATTATAAGCTCTAAAAACAAATGTTGCTAGTTAAAATGTTATTGGATTAAGTTTACAAACATTATTTTGTACATAAAATATTATTTTATAAATTAATGAAGATTTTCTTGTATTTTGTGTAATTTATAAATTTTCTCCTACTATTGTTTGGATAACCCAATAATCATATCCAATTTCCAATCTAATATCTTTCTACCGAACTAGTGGAATGTTGGTTGGTCATTTGATCCTTTGTACACATGGGAAGAGAATAATATAATGTCATTTCTTTAATTTCAGGTCCACTAATTTATTTGTTTTTGAATAAATTTTTTTTTTGTCAAATGTAGTTGAATCAAATTATACACACCTATTATTCACTAGTACTTGAAGCCAACTCTTCACCAAGTGCTACTCCAGGCTCGTGTATCTTCAATTGTCCTATCATTCATTTCAATATTAAAGGGACCTTTACAAATTAAAATCTAGTTGTTATCACCAGGCCAGTTGTCAATTGTTGATTAGAGCATTTTATTTGGATGAAAGATAAAAAAAAAAACCGCTTATAATGATGATCTGTTCATATCAAGCACATCCGACAATATATAAAAGAACATGACCTATCACCTCAATAGAGTAAATATAGATGCTACATATCAGCTTGTCAAAAGACTTATATAATAATGATTGATAATGTTTAGGGACATTTAAATCAAAACTTCATAATAAAGTCACATATTATTTTGCACAATTAATATCAATTAAAAAAAAATTAAAAAAAGTTAAATTACATCAAATTTTATCGAGTATTTTAAGCAATATGTGACTACTGACTTTAGATCAAATTACATCAAATTCTCTGGTAAAAAAAAAAAAAAACATCAAATTCTTTTTCACAATTTATCATCTATCATCAATCAATCTCTCTCTCTCTTAGCTAGTTGTTTCATAGTTTCTTAATATCATCTATTGTCCTATTCAACTTTTACTTTTCTTCTCTTGTAAAAAAAAAAGGATGCAAACAACCTAAAAAAAAAAAAGTGTTTATGTTAAAGAGAATAGTGGTGAACCATCTTCTCAAGGACTAAAGATTAAAGAGAGTACGTGGAAGATAAAAGAAGGCGTGTGCATGCTCAAAGCCAACCCACTTTTCATGTGTGCCCCTCACGTGCTCTTTTTTGGACGTGTTTGCCATTTACAATTAATATTGATCTTTTATTTTTGGGATTTTTCATGCTCAGGAAGAACCAAGCCCTCTTTCCATTTTTCAATTACCTTTGGTCATTCCTTTGATCATTATCTCATAATCTTCCAGTATTAAAATGTACTCCTGTTAATACATTGGATACATATTATAGACAAAATAATTTTATTACGTAATTAGTTGGATAGATAGAATTAAAATAATCACTACAAAAGTATAGATATATAGATGTTTTGAAAAATTGTGAATGTACGTTTTAAAATTAATTATACTTGTATTAGACTATTGGTGAAATGTATATGAATCATATAAATTCACCAATAGTAGTCTAATACAATGTAAAGATGTGGTATGGTGGATTACATTCATTTTTCTAGTATTGTTATTAATATACACACAGAAGGATAAATGAATTAATAATCCTACAAACATATAATATATAGTTCTGAAATTTATTTTGTCTTCATCAAACCAAACCAATCTTAATGATAGCTAATTAATTAATAAGTAGTAGTATTATACTAATAATAAGTACAATTTTAGGTATTTGGAATCTCAATTTTATATAAAAGTTGGTCACTTTCAATGGAGCTATGCACCTACAATGCTATCTATTTTGTGATATATAGATTGTAGATGATTAGATCGGCACATATAAACACTATATATATGTACAACCTACCCAAAAAAAATAAAATAATAGGCTACCCTTTAAACAAATATGAAGTATAAAGAGCCATGCATGATTCCCTTCCAATCACATAAGGGTAAGGAAATTAGAATCTCTTTGTAGGTTAAGATAAATCAAAGATGACCCAGCCCGACATGAATGAAATCGGGTTGGGCCTGGCGCGACCCTTTTTTTTTAAGACGAATTTGGAAATGCATATTAGTTTTAGGAAATTTTCACTTTTGCTACCACCAAAACACATCGGTGTCACTTTTGCTACCCATCTAAATTATATTTTTATTTTGCTACCACTAAAAATGACATTGTTTTAATTTCACTACCTGTAGCCAACGTCTGTTACTGTTGCCGTTTGGGGGCCCACTTCAACGACTCTTTTATCAGTTCCCATTATATAAATAATGGTTTTATACCCAATTGCTCCAACTTTCAATTCTTTCTCAAAGATTAACCCACTGAAATCGAATTCTCGCAATTGAAAACAAAATTTGCTGTAGAATTTCACAAAGTAATTTGATTCCGACAAGATTCTAAGGTTAACATTTGTAATTTAGCATAATAATTATTTTATGCGGTTGAATTAGGGTTTGTCTTATCTTTAATTAGGGCTTTTAAGTTGGGATTTGTATTTTTAAAATTGATGTTGTGGGTTGGTATATAATCTGTTTAAGAATGTAATTAATGTCAAATTTGGGTGAATTGCAAGCTATAATGTCATTCATTAGGGGCTCTCCCTCGAAACAGATTGCGAAACTACCACCATTGTTGGACCACTATAAATAGTTAAAGTTTCGTACCTTCCAATACGTCGTTGTCAGGCAAATCAACAGCTTCCAACAATGGAGATGACGCTTCCTCGCAGCTGATTGTCTTCCCCTGCTTCGTTATCCCAGTAAAAACCTTCCACGCACACAAGTTTAAGCTTCAAATTGTAGAAAAGTTGAGATAAAGAGAGTTGGAGATGGTGACAGAGGAAAGAGAAAGATTCGTGGTAAAAAAAAAATTAACCCAGCCTTCAATGGAGTTAAAGTTGGGGGTTGATAGTATTCAATGGAGAGAGAAGGTTGGAAGAGGATTAGATTCGAGGAGAGAGAGGAAGATAAGGAAGGTAACTTAACTTTGTGGGGCCCTCAAACGGCAAAATTAACAGATTCCGTCTACTGGTAGTGAAATTAAAACAATGTCATTTTTAGTGGTAGCAAAATAAAAATAAAATTTAGATGGGTAGCAAAAGTGACTTAGATGTGTTTTAGTGGTAGCAAAAGTGAAAATTTCCTTAGTTTTACGCTAATTTATTTTATTTTTTGTCCGAAACGCCTGCACAATCTCGCCATTTTGGGCGATTTTGGCATGGAATTATCGACTTGAAGCTAGGCCCGGCCTGCCCATTGAGCAAGTGTAAGATATATCTAGATTCCAATGTTATTCAAAGGCATGTTTATCGACCAACATTATTATTAGTAGTGAATTAATATTTTTGAATCATTTTAAATGAGTAAAGCCAAAAGGAGATCCCTCAACTTTCACCAAAATTGCATTTAGGTCCCTCAACTTGGTTTGAGCCATTTAGCCTTTAGGTCCCTCAAAGAGTTAAAGTAGATAGGGATTGAAATCACTAAAATTTAACCCAATCTGCTAAGTTGCTAATGTCTTTTAGGAATAAATAGTCACCCGGTTCCTTCAACCGAATATTGAAGCTAAGCTCTTAAGTCCTAAGGTAATGCCATGATAAAGCATCAATAACGAAAAGAGATCCACCCATCAAGATACCTAATATGCCCAATAATGTCAATACTTGTCACACAAGTCTCATCAGTAAAGGTAGGTGATTAGTGTATATAGATTGTTACCCGAACTAATATCATTATTGTTTGACTGAATCCATTAACCACTAACAAAACACCTATAAATCAAACCATTAAATTGGATACCCTAATCTTCAAGTCAAATATTGGACCCAATACAATATAAAGAAAAAGGGATTTCATAAGGAAAAATAAAAAACTTCACGCATTGTAATAGTAGTACGTGTAAATCCACAACCACATGTGTGAGCCTCTCCCAACCGTTGGATCACACAATATTCAAATTACAAGACCGACCGTTGTTTTCGGATACCCACTTGAGACTTGTAATAGTGGAGCCAAAAACCCAGAAAAACTAGCCGTTACCTCTTTTTCTCTTTCTTTTTTGGTAGAATTTTATTTTAATTCATCAATCGATCAACTTTTTATCCCCAATTTTACAAACCCTTTCATATTCAATTCAATTCAATAACTAAAACCCTTCAATTTTTTTCATTCATCAGTTTCATTTACACCCACACAACCAAATCAATCAAACATCAACAACACCCACAATCTTCAATGGCTTCTAAAACTGTTGCTAAGGATATCATCACTCTTCGTGGCTCGGCCGCGATCGTAAGCGAGTTCTTTGGTAATTAATTTCTTGATTTTTTCCTTCTTTGAGTTATTTTCTTCCAAAAAAGAAATTTCCCATTTTCTTAAACCCTTTTTGTTTGAATTTTCAGGGTACGCAGCAAATAGGTGAGAAATTCGTCATTTGGGGTCAACAAAAGTTTCAATTTTTTCTTTATTTTTACTAATTGTTGATTGATTTATCTTATAATTATTGTTAATTTTGTTAATTATAGTATATTGTATAATCGAGGGGTATACCCAGAAGAAAGTTTTGGGAAAGTGAAGAAATATGGATTGCCACTGCTTCTTACTCAAAATGAAGGTGTTAAATCTTTCATTGCTAATCTTACTGCTCAACTTTCAGGTAATTTTTGGGTTTTTTTTTTAAACCCCATTTTTCTACTCAATAAATTTAATTAAATTTCTGGGAATTTTTTAAATTTAATGTTCTGGGATTATTTTTATATATATTTGTTGAATTTGTATTGCAGAATGGCTAGAAGCAGGGAAATTACAGAGGATTGTTCTGGTGATAATGAGTAAATCTACAAATGAAGTTCTTGAAAGATGGAATTTCAGTATTGAGACTGATAATGAAGTTGTAGAAACTGGGTATAAAAATAAAAAATTTAAAATTTATATAGTTATTTTCCTAAAAAAGTTATAAATTTTGTTATTAATTTTAATATTGGGTATGATTTAATTTCAGGGTATCAAGGGAAAAGAGTGACAAAGAAATAATGAGGGAAATACAAGCAATTATGAGGCAGATTGCTTCTAGCATCACTTACTTACCTTGCCTTGATGAACCATGTAATTATTACTGCTATGATTTTCTTCTATTATTATTGTGTAAGATTGAAATGTTTCTATTTTTTTCTTTTAGAAAATATAGTAGTCGCGCATTTATTAGGATGTTCGGAAAAAGTTATCGTAATTTATTGTGTGATTTACCGGTTTTACCCTTACTAAGATCAAGTAATAGGAAGAGTATGTATGATCCGACTAACTTTTTAGCAATGTCTTTGTTATGTTACACAGGTGTTTTCGACGTGTTGGCATACACTGACAAGGATGTAGCTGCTCCTCTCACTTGGATTGAGAGTGATCCCAAATTGATTTCCAACCCCCAAATGGTGAAATTACATTCTTTTGATACCAAGGTAAAAAATAAATTGAAACAGAAGCAGTTAGTTTCTTACATTAATAGTTTCCTAATTTCTTCAATAAACTTTTTATGAGAGTTTTAACACACAAAATAAACTTTTTATGCAGATTCACAAGGTTAACACTTTAGTATCTTACAAGAATGATGATGATGATGAACTGGATGAACAATAATCAATGACAGTCTGTGATTTTGGAGAAAAATCGAATGAACTACGAAGTATTATGTTTGTTTTCTAGTATGTGTCAGTGTGGTAATGTGAATCATTGATTCACAATTTTGTATTTGGGATTTGAAGTTTGTAATTCTGTATTACTATCAGTCATTGCCCTTCCAAAACTATTACCAGTGTAATACGGAGTACTATGTATCTGAAAGTGTTGGTCCAGTTGGATTGAAATTAATCCAATGATAGCTGTGATTGTGAGAATACAGAAAACTGCATTCTTTCTAATATCGAAATTTATCCAATGTTTAGCTGTGATTGTGAGAATACAGAAAACTGCATTCTTTCTAATATCGAAATTCAGGTGCTAGCCACGTATAATGTTTGCTAATCTTAGATAGGAAATCAATCCGTGCTTGTGTTCACATGTTAGGATTATCCCTGGGGTAGGTGGTAGTTGCGACACATCTTTCCACATAGCTAGCAGGCACAGGATCCTTGCTAACGTAGTATTGAGTGTGGAGAGACGAACAATAGAACTGTCTCTTTAAACCACTGAGAAGATAATTGCAAGTTTCATTTAGCTAGAATTCATCAGTCTTCCCTGAATGTTAATTGCAGATGTACTAAATTTGCTGAAATAAAAATGTTCATTGTATAAGACTGCATGTGTTTATAACTGTCATTAGGAAACTAGTCTGTCGCTAACCTCGTGGTATTATATTGTTAAGCTAATAATATGAGATTCCACAGTCGAAACATAAGAAGTGTAAGGAGTCGATTATTCGATGAAATTTGAGCCATGTTTAAAGTAAAAGGCCGCTGACTATAACATTACACAAGGCAACTATATACAATTAGAAGTTTTATAATAAGGCAATCTATCTGTAGTTCTGTACAAAAGGTCAGAAAATGATATTTTCTGTCCGCAAATCACTTAAGCTAAAATGTGCTCTATGAATATATCTGGCCACAAACAAAAAGTAAGGCACCACCCACCAAGCAAACCAACTGCCCTCAGCTTCTCAAGTCACACCACGATACACTGCATCTGGGCGAAGATCATCCAAATTATCGATATTTCTGTAGCCATTCAACTCCCTAAGACATGACCATCCCCGGCGATGCATTAACTCACGGAAATCATCCTCGGTGTAAAAAGTTTTTTCTACAGTGTGGGATATCGTCTGACCAGGATATGAAATGTGGTCCGACTCCTCATAGCACAGCTTAATCGTCATACCTGAAACAAAGAAATTGTTGCAACTTCAACAGGTCAATTGCAGGGGAGGGATAAGGGGCAAGGAAGGATGCCATATGCTTCAACACCATTCACATGGTAATTGAATGTACAATGGAATATATGAGGGGAGGGGCGCAACAAGCTAATGCAACATATACCTTCATCAAGGTGAAGAGTGTAGGTGCCCAGTGGCATGTCCCTGTCAAGGGATCGAGCAACCTGTTCCTCATCCTCCAACCAAAATGCACGCTTTGTCCTTAAACCAAATGCAGATCGGATCACATCTTTGATGGCCTCAGCAGTTCCCTCTACACCAATCCTCTTAGTGTAATCACCCCATTTGACAATTATCACCCTCCCACCAAAAGGATGAGTATCATCACCTGCAAAAGTAAGGTAAAAATTAGTATCAAAACTCAAGAAATAAAACAAAACATGCCTGCTAAAAATTCAGAAATCGTTACAAGCCAATAGCTAAAAGGTTGCAAGACAAAACAACAGGTGTAGGTTGATCTACTAGCTAAAAATGAAATGAAAAGAGAGAGAGAGAGAGAGAGAGAGAGAGAGAGAGAGAGAGAGAGAGAGAGAGAGAAATTGGAAGGGGGTCAAATTAAATCAAACACAGAAAATTTAAGAGGGCCTCTCCTCCCAAGACGGAAAATTAAAAGAAAAGAAACTAAAAGAAGAAATGAAAGGAAAATCAGAGGGAGGAAAAGAAAAAAATACTGGTAAAACCAGCACCAAGAAGGCAAGAAGAAATAATGATTATAAAAATAAATAATAAAATGAAAAAAAAAATGATGATGAAAATGTTGAGCTTTATGGAGCAAAAAGCTTCCAGATATTAGTATTTTGGAATATACAGTGACCAGGTTCAGAAAGTGGTCTGCCAGGCTAAAGTCCACAGTCAGAAGTTCACAGTTCACACGCATTACAGACAAGTTAAGGAAACTTTATTCAGACTTTCTGTTAAACTGCCTCTAAGCAGAATCAGCAAGATGCTCACACCAAGCCTTGGCAGAGGCCATGCGAGGCATGCACCAGCTTATGTAATTACATATAGTGAACCTTGTGGCACCCAGGCATCTCAGCCTCTCCAATCCAGTGAAGTGCGTGCCATGTGCCTAGTTGCGCACATCGGCACATGTACACTTGAGGCCTGCATTTTTAAAACTAAGTCTATAATTAACACATGATTCAACCATGATTTTAGATCACAAACCTAGACATCATTTGTCACATCACATAAAAACAGCAAACTATCCATATAACCCTCTACAGCCCCATCCCACTCTTCAGACACAAACAAAAAGGAAAGAATAACAAGAGAGACAGCCGGGTTACTCATTAGTCACTCAACTCTTTATCCCCACCTTCTAAGTCTAGATTTGGATTTCACTTTGAGGTTTTTATTAAGTAACAAATTCAAAGATATTTAGTTGAAATTATGGAAGTAATATGTTACAAGACTTACAACTTACAAGGCATGTTCGAGCACCCACATCCAAACTTTTAGATTGCATAAACTAATGGAAGCCTAACAAGATATAAGGCACCGAAACACATCCACATATTTCCCCCTGAAGTATTAATACTCAATAGTCAAACCCTTGACTGTGTTCATATTCACTTGTACCAATCACTTCACTTGAGTCTGAGGCGCTTAGCTTTAGATACTTTTTCAAACAGGCAGTCATATCATTGCATTAAAGTGATCTTTTGTAAAAAAAACTAGAACAAGACCTACATTGTAGCTAATCAACCCATTGAATCTCCTAACTTCAAACATGCAACTTACATTTGTAACTGCAATTTTTCAACAGAAAAGATGAAGTTTACAGTAAATAGAGACAGATGAATGTTAATATGAAGTGTGAACCTCCCGATCATTATAACTTTTGACATTCCTTTGAGACAAGTTCTTTTTCTTAAATTGCACAAACTGTGAATTTAAAGTAATTTTGAAGCTCAGATGATTCAAGCCTTTTCTCTTTACCTTTATTCTTACAGCTGATTTATGTTAAAATCAGACCAAAGTGGACCAAAAAAAAAACTCAAAACAATACCAAACGTAGTTATAACGATAACAATTCACACCAAACAATAAATTCAAACCAGACTGCACCAGAAGAGACCAGACTAGTCCACATCAAACAGTCAGACAAGAACTTTAAAAATTAAGAATTAAGACCAACACGCCAAATATAAAGTGAAGAGAACATAGCCTCCATGTATACAAGATTACCATTTCCAGGAGTCTCACGCCAAAATGATGGGGGACAACCCCCGTCTGTTACGGCATCAGCTGCAGTAATGGCAAGAGGATGTCCCTCGTGATCCAAACGCCTCTCCAAGTTCAGAGTTGGCCTCCCGTTAGCTGTACCAAAAAGGAAAAATATCATAGTTAGTACATAAATCCAATGAATACAAATTTTGAACAGATAAAATGTCAATTTTTAAAAACAAAAAATCAATTGAAAATACAATAAGCCATTCACAAGAAAAGCAGGAGCAAAAGACGACTGGGAAAGGAAAAAGGAGAAGGACAAAAGAATAATGTCAGTATGCTTCAAAACTAATAGATTTTAGCATTCGAACGCGGATGCATGTGAAGGCATTACAATTTTCCCATCAAATAGGACAAGGGCGGGTGCCTACTAACCAATTTTTTCTTCCTCAATCTTAATCTTCATTGGTTCCTCAATCTTACTCTCCAATGGTTCCTCAATCATTGGTTCCACAATCATTTGTTCCTCAATCATCGGTTCCACAATCATTTGTTCCTCAATCTTAATCCCCATTGGTCCCTCAATCTTAATTTTCTTTGGTTTGTGCATTTCTAAGATAGAGCAGAAGAGATAGAGGGCCAAAACTCAAAGACCAGAGAGATGCAATGTCACTAACGCTGACAAGAATATAGCAGGAATTATAATACTCAGGAGAATCAGATCCAAGATCCCTACACATCAAATGTACCGAGCTTCATCATTAAAATTTTAAACAATCTTCGCTCAATTTTCAGAAATTTATGGGTTCAAAATCATTAATTGAGGCTTCACTACTATGAGGGTTTTGAGATCTCTTGAGTAGGCTTTTCTCAATAGAACAATTAAACCAAGTATAAGTCAGGCGACACTCGCCTAATCAGAAGGTTTTTTATTTGATTTCACTCATCACATTAAAGTTTCTCTCAGCTTAGAGTCACACTCCAAGACAAGCACACAAGTTTCTGGACACTCCAATTTTATCAATCAAACAATTTCATGTATAACAAGCAAAAATAAAGCAATAAATAGCCTCATGATATTGTCTCCTAATATGACTGGAAAACGCGTGGAAAGTTTTAGGAAACAAATCAATCTTAACAAATCTCATGAATTATTAGCAACAATAAAGCTATAAATAGCCTCACAAAATCGTCCATCTGTCCTATTAACTAAAGGAAACAAAATAAAGCTCCTCATATGACTAGAAAACACGTGAATAGTTTTTAGGAAACAAATTAACCTTACAGCATTCCTTAACTCTCCTACGGTGTATAAAAAGGTGGATCTACACATGAGTCTCGAGATGAAAGGGGTGGAGCACTCATTCTGATCCAAGCAAGGTAATTTCAAAGAGTAGCGAGGCACAAAAGGCCCACATAAGGACACTGAGGTAGACAACTTTTTATACACGCAAACAGTTTTATCTCACTATATGAGCCATGCATTAGCTTTGCACCTAGACTCTAGGATCCTTATTGCCTTAGTGCTCTGTAGAGATTTTTATTTTTTTTGAAACATTGCTCATCAAGTGAGATTATGAAACAAAACCAAGCAAGAAACAAGTGAGTGAGAAAAAAAACTTACTAAGCCTAAGTGTTACAGAATTCACACAAAAGCAGTCATACTTACATAAATTCTTAAGTGTATAAGGAAACAAAAAGAAAGTAGAAAAACTCAATGCCAAAGGCCCCTAAGCCTTAAAATAGTTAGATGCCTATAAGAAATCTATCCTAGTATATCTATCCTAGTGTAGGAAACCAACTAGCTCTGGAATCTAGTCAGCTGCATGAGAAGCTTGCTTGATAACCACCTCAATTATTTCTCTGTCTACCTTGCAAGATAGTTTCCAGCCCTAACTCAATATTGCAGCCCAAATGGCCCCTAAATAAATAGCTTAAACAAATCCAATAACTAAAATCACCACTTTAGTTGTACAGCAAAACCATATTTATCCCTATAAAACTATCAAAGAAAAGTTAAGGCCAACAGTGGACACTGATCACATCATGGCAGCTCAAATATACTGGTATGGTATTCCACACGCAATCAGAAGTCGCAACATACTATGAAAATAGCTTAAACAAATCCAATAACTAAAATCATCACTTTAGTTGTACAGCAAAACCATATTTATCCCTATAAAACTATCAAAGAAAAGTTAAGGCCAAAAGTGGGCACTGGATCACATCATGGCAGCTCAAATATACTGGTATGGTATTCCACACGCAATCAGAAGTCGCAACATACTATGAAGGTATGTGAAAAAGGAAGAATGTCCATACGACAATCATTGAAAGGCACAACGGCAAAGGGGTTTTTATATGAGATGTAACATTTAATGGAATACAAAGGATAAATAGTTTTTGACATGTCTTAACCTTGAAGTCAGATTGAAAAGGCATTTCAAAATCCCATTGTTCAATGCAGAGATGCAACTACAAAATTCACTTGACAGACCATGCTTTTGTATGTGCACATCAATGAACACTTGTCATAACAGACAGGAAGATCGATAAAGGCAAGCTAATGACAATTAAAAGGAAATGGTCACCGGCATTGATCACAGAAATGGATAAATTAGCTTCCTCCGTCCTCAATGTCAATTTTATTCCATTTCATAATATCTCAAAATACTTACTAGGTCTCTATAGAAAATTAACATTTAATTCTAAGTTAAAAATTCCACAGTGATGAGTTCAAACTAAATACTGTAGTTGGACAAGGAAAAATAAATTATCTCCTCTCTATTTTTTTTTTTCACTTTCTTCTTGTTTGCAAAAACATGACAACGATGGAGGAAAAGGTGAATTTAATAGATGGTATCAAATGGGCTGAGCTAGTAAGCTGTATAGCATCAAGATGTAGCTACAACAGGCTAGTCAAATAGTTTGGATAAAATCTATCTTCCATTCAAATGGCCTTGATGTAGTAACATCTCTGAATTTAGATTACTACTCCCTCCGTCCCTTAATACAAAGCCTCTTTCTAGCATTTATTACTCACATAATAAAGAGAAAGAGGCTTTTAATTTAGGGACGGAGGGAGTACTATGTTAATAACCTAAAATTGAAAATGGTATGCAAGACATTAAAGAACAAAGCCAATCAACAGGATACTGTATAGGAACAAGGAAGCTGAACAAAGTAGTTGATGCTCTAGCCAATGAAGCTATAAACAAAGACTAATGAATCATTCTAATACATCCTGCATTCCTGCATGAAGGCTTAAATGCTATAACCAGTGCTACTTAATTCATTAACCCCCTTGTGTAACTGGAAAAAGGTGAATTAATAAATGAAAGTGGTACAATTTGGTCTAATTTGCGAAACTAGATAGCAAATTGAACAACACTCTGTTTGCATTATTGCCTATAAACACTATGACATAGTGTTTATGCCATATTATCAAATTGAATTTTGAAATATTACTTTATGGTTCTTTTCTTTCAGTGATGATGCTTCTCGCAGTTAGAACTTAGAAGAGACCATGACAAGTAGAGCAGAGCACAATTAACCCTCTAGGAGGAGTAGCAAGCTGTTGGTGCCATAGTCCCCTTTCCTCTAAAAATGAACTTGATATTATCACAAATTAATTGCATCTACATCAGATAGCAAGCTAATAAAAATAGACGGCATGCTTGATGTAGACAAGCTACCAAATGATAGAGATGAAAAAAACTAAAAAAAATATGTGCTAAAATGTCACAGATGATTGCATCAGAAGATCAAGTAATAGGAATACAAAGGTGAGACAAGCAAAAAGTATTAGCCATGGCAATCTTGCTTCATGGATTAACATCTTGCAGTTTCACTCCTAATCCCTTAACCTTGACATTATAATCAACTATCTCTCTTTCACCTCACTTTAGTAGGACCCTAGAAGGGGCTTTTAATCAACTACAACATCTACACTGCACTCTTTGAGTAGTGCTACAGTGCTACTCACCAACCTTAATTATCATACTTTATTGGTTTTCAGCTCTTACAATGTTCCAAAACAATTCAAGATACCAATCTAATTTCCATAAATGGGTTTGAAGTGTTATACCTTCAATGGGTCCAAAAGGAATAGAAGCATCATCAATACCTGAACAAAGCCAATCAATAAAAAGCATTGTTAGGAAATACACTATTTCATAATCTTGCCTTTTCAGAAACATCATCACTGACTTCTGAGAAGCACAAGGAGCCAAGGAATAGCAAACAAACAGTAGAAACAACAGGAAAACTTCAGAACAAGGTCATCATGCGGAGGTCTTTATACACATACTTAGGGAGTTACTAGCAGAATCACTTGGTAACAAAAATATATACTCATACAAGTAGCAAAAGCATACAAACACTGATTTCAAAATATGCATCCCACCACACACAAGCGCGCCAAAATAGCTCCCCGGCAAATTCATAAAAGACCCAGATAGCATATGTTTCAGTTCATTAATCATTATACTTCAAGAAGAGGGATAAACGGCAGAGTACTAAGCATAATAGCTATCAACATCCATCAGCCAAACTAAGTACTTGGTTCTAATAAACATGTATGATCAAAGATCGACATGTGAATGATGTGATAATCATTTGAACAAATAGTTGTTAAAGGATCTTGATTCTATAGACAAATAGTAATACTGAATTATAAGTGTTGATGTCCTCTTGGTCACAGACCCTCTCCACATAATTATCACATTTAATCCAATCAATTCAGTAGTCACAAAAAAACTTCTAGTTCAAGTTAAGGCTAAGAGCAATAACTCTTATCAGTTTACACGTCCCATTTAAACTTTCTCCGCACAAAATTTCAAGCTAGAAGAACTCTGCAAAATAAAAGCAGCATTCTTCATACTCATTTTATTGGAATGATCTAAGAATGTAATTCCCTATCCAAATTGATGCCGCCTCCACTTGATCGATTACTTACTCATGTCATACCACCAAACAACAACCTGATAAATGCAAAATTCAGCAAAAATCATTTTCTTTACAGTCTACCCGTCTCTAATCCTTCGAATGAGAAGGTCAAAGAAATTATGATAGCACTATGAATATATATCAGCTTTCAAGAGCTCCTCCAGCTACCCGTACCCAAGATCGGCATATATCACCATGACGAGTCAAGCACCAATTTGGTGAAATTACCAATAGAACATGGATACACTATTCCAAGATTTCCAACAACATAAACACATACAAATCCAACAAAGGCAATCATATCAAACCACCCGAAAAAAACGGACCTCAAAATTCAAAAACTTTGCAAACACCCAATACCACAAACAACCCCAAAATTCAAATAAACTCCCCAAATGGAATCAAAACATTCAAGACCCAAAAAAATAGCAAAATTCTCAAATGCAATTCTCAACAGGACCTAAACAATATACTAAATTTAACAATTATCAAACCTAAAAGTAGTGCAATACCCACATAAACTTCTCCACTAACACCTCAACAAACCCAACTAATAATGACAGAAAATTCCACAAAATTATAAAGCACAAACCTTTATCAGAGAATTGCAAGAAAGAATCAACCTTAGAAGAATGATTATTAACCCCATCATTACTATTATGATTAGGGCTTTTATACCCAGCCGAATTGGAACCGCAACGATTTCTATCCCTCAAAATCTCTTCAATTTCCTTATAACACAACATCTTAGCATTCCCATTTGCAGCATTACCCATTTGCTGCTTGGCTTTCTTAAATTCTTTAAGCAAATTCCTCCACTTATCAGTACACATAGTAGGACTCCTATCAAACCCTCTATCCCTCATTTTGGCCGAAATCTGCTCCCACAAATGCTTATTTGATTTAGAAGTGTTGAACAGAGAATCCATCTCTCTCCTCAAGCTAATTAGATTCCGGGTTTCGTCTTGAACCCAAGTTTCGGCTCGCTTCTTCGGGCCCGAAGAAGACGGTGTTGTCGCCGAAGAAGGTAAACGGTGGGGTTCATGGATTTTGGGGTGGTGGGGGTGGTGGTGGTGGGTGGGACCCACTTCGATGAGCATGTCGTTGTGGTGGTCGTCGTCGGAGAAGTCGAGAGATGAAGGGGGTTTGGAGGTGGTGTTAATTGGGGTGGGGTTGTGATTGGAATCGGAAATGTACATGATTTTTAATGGGGTTTTTTGGGGAAGAGAGAAATTGAGGAATTTAGGAGAGAATTTGGGAATTATTTTTATTAGGGTCTAAATGGATTTGGGAATTTGGGTTGAAATTGAGGAAACATTGAGAATTTTGAGGAATTTGGCATTGGAGGGAGGTGGGATTCCGGGGAGGTAAGTGAGACACTGGAGTTGGAATCTTGGAGACTCGGAGTTAAAAAGGTTGTGTTCTCCTCGGCTTAAGTTTTTTACTACTTGGGGTTTTACTAACAACTTGAATTACGGTTTATTTTTTGGAAAATTTGATTCTAATAATTCAATCTTTGAGCAATCTTTTTTTATTAATCTAATCTTTTAATTATTCCACAATAATCCTGGAGCTGTTCTATTCTATTAGGCCAAGTAGGTCATTTAACTTACAGTAATAAATCACCTGCCACGTGTTACATTTCATTTGTCTAAAAAATATTTTTATTAAAAAAAAAATAATATATATATATATATCATTTTTCCCCTTTCCTCCTCATCTTCTTCTTCCCTTCCACACTTCCATCAATGGCTCCAATTTCTGGCCAGACCTCCGGCCACCACACTTCGACCTCCGCCAGCAAGCCACCCCACTAGCTACCACCCTAGTTGAATCATAGAAATACCATCCAGCCACCATCCGAACCCAGAAACCCGACCCACAAACCTAGAAACCCCAACCAACCACCACCTTAATCGAAACCCAGAAACTCGACCCACGAACCCAGAAACCCCAACCCACCGTCGAAACTACAGCAAACCCCCACCCCACCACCGATTTTTTTCAAATTCTCTCTCCCCTTGATCCTACTTCTTTCTTTCTTTCTCTGTTTCAATTTCCCTCCATTTGCTAGAAATCTTCGTTCTTCAAAACCCTAGAATTTACCCCCAATTTGATTAGGGTTTTGCAAGATCAAGAATGGAACTTCCTCAAGAACTCAATGATTTCAGCAAAAATTCAATCATACTATGGGATTTGGAATTCTGAGTTTGATTTGTACTTGATGGGTTTTGATTTAAAATTCTCGGTTTTGATTTGGATTTTGGGTTTTTGTAGGGTGTGGCGTGGCTGGGGGAGGGCTGGCCGGAATAGCTGAAAGAAAGGAGAAAGGGGAGAGGGGAGGGAGTGGCCGGAAAAGGGAGGTCAGGGTGAAGGGGGAGGGAGTGGCCGTCTATGGTGGCTGCCGGTATCAATGGGGAAGGAAGGCTAATATTCAGTTTTTTTTTTTAGTAAAAAAATTGAAAATGAATAAAATTAATTGAAAATGAAAAAAAAAAGTTTACCTAAAGTCCAGGTAGCAGGTCACCTTGGCCTGATAAAATAGAACACCCCTCAAATTTTGGATTATTGTGGAATAATCGAAAGGTTAGATTAATAAAAAAAAAAAGATCGCTCAAAAGTCGAATTATTATAATCAAATTAATTACTTTGTATCTTAGTACGATGGAGGAGGTGGAAAACTTACCTTATGAGTTTAAGGTCACGAGTGTAAGAGTTGATACTTTCCTACAAAATATAGTCGATGATATGAGTTATTAAAGATATGTGTAGGCAAACTCAAAAATCAAATTGTTACAATCAATTTAATACACTATGAAAGTACTTAGAATTTCCAAAATTTTATGTATAATCATATTTTCAAAAATTATGAAAGTGGGGGATATCTCAAGTGGTTAGAGTTTCCCTCTCAATTTCAAGTGATCCAAATTCAATATCATACCAATGGATTAGACTTTGCATATTAGCTATGGTTGGATAGTTATTTTTTCACCTTGATTGAAAGCGAAAGAGGATCTAATTCACTTTATCAAAAATTATATCGATAAAAGTCAAACAAATGTCTATCCTATTTATGTAACTCTATAGTACTCCCTCGATCCCTTTCTTTTTGTCAAGATTTTCTTTTTAAATTGTCCCTTAGAGATTGCTTCGTATTATTAATTACATAGAGACCATTATTTTACTCTTATAAAAATACTTTAGATTCCACTATCACTTTTTTCTCTCATTAATTCCACTCAGCAAAACTTAATAAATTGAAATAATTCTATAGGGCAAACAATTGAGGACGAAAGGAATATGTATTGTTAATTTTTTTTAATAAACATAGTCAATAAAGCTATGTACTCCGTACATTAATAGTATAAGGCCCTGTTCACTTCACCTTAAATAATTTTCAGTAAAAATAATTTCAATCACTAAAAATCAGTAACTTTGAAGAAAATTTATAACAGTTAAATCAGTTTTAATAATTTTAGTTTAACAAAAATAATTTCAGTTCAACAAAAAATAAGATAAAGTGATATCTCATGCATTTACACCATTATTCAATTAACCATCAAAAATTATTGCTGGAGGTAAAATCTTTAGTTCATTAAACCAACCTGAAGAACGGAAGATGTACAACTTGGAAAAAAATATTAATAAAAAATATAACAGCTGAAATTACTGGGTTTTGTTAGAAACCCCAAAACCCCCATTTTCGCTGCTACAAGAAGGAAGATAATTTCAGAAAATGGCTTTAAAGCTCAATCTTTTAATTGCCCTTTGAAATTACTCAAATTTAGAGTATACCCCAGAAACTTTTCTGCAAATTATAGCTCATCTCTTCTCTTAGGTAATTTCTCTTTGAACACCTTATCTTCATTCTTTAAAAAATCAGAACCAGCTCTTTTTAATTACTTGGTGCTGCGTTTTTTAATGTATTTTTACATATTTCTGGAATCTATTGGTTGCATCATCACTTTCTGGGTGTGATTATAATTGAGCTTAATTTTAATTTTATAGAGGTGAAGAGGTCCATGATGAATAATTCATTAAGGGGGTTTATTTAATTAGCATGGAATTAGATTAATTAATTATGTCAAGCTAAATGACTATGGGAAAGTTGGAGTTGGAAATTAATTTCTTCGTACTTTGGTTGCTACATTTGTGTAATTGTGAATTTTCCTGTTTGTCTGATTTTACACATTGCATGATGCATTTTGAGCTACCTGTGTATTAGTTGCTTGATTTCAATTATTTCAAATTAAAACAACATTTTGATTTTAGGTTAAGAGTATGGTTTCGAATCAGTCATCGATAAGTGTAGAGTCCTATACTGTAGTTAGACTTTCATCCTTCAGTGAGAAGATCTAATAATTCAGTCTTCATATAGGTCGAATCTGCTCACGGATGGGAAATTTGTTGGTTTTAGGATAATTAGTGGCCAAAGGGAAGTTGCTATTGTTTGTGTATACACAGAAGTCATAAGGGACTAATTATTTTTGTTCAATAATGGGGTTTTGATAATGTAATATAATTCGAGAAAGTATATGACCAGACTCATAGAACTCCTAGAACAAAACTTGTTCTCATACAAGTCATATCTTAAAAAACAATTCATTAAAGATATGGACCCTTGTAAATCATAGATGTTCTCATCACAATATCACATTAGTGCTTATCAACAGTCGCTAAGCTGCCTAAGCTTTATACAGTGAACTAACAGTCTTGAGTAACTTTATTAGAGGTACTTGTACAATCTCTGACACTATTAACTTGTGTCAGACATGGGTACTGATACTTTTTCCATGATATTAGCCCAAAATGAAATGCCCATACCCATATTTGAGTAATCGGAGTGAAAGGAAGAGTCTGACTGGCTAAAAACTAAAATCTAACATCATGTGCCACTGACATAAACTTATCATAAGTAATTGCATCTTGGTATTGTTATATACAGAGTACTCTATAACATTAGGAGGGAGTGACAGAATCTACAATGTTGTTTTCATATTTTAAGGCTATGAAAATATGCGAGTTTTAGATACTTCCATCAAGAGTATGTGTTCAAGTGTTTGACTCAGGCACTCAACTCTTTGTGAAAATTTCCATAATTTTGACCTAAAATGATGGGTCAAAATATCTTACCCATGTCCAAGTGTTCAGGATTTGACAAGGGTACTTGAGGATAGTAGGGAAGCAATAAAGAGCTAGCTATGAATGAATTTTTGTAAACTTATATCAATTAGTATCCTGAAATTTAAGAATGTGTTGTTAGCACATTTGCTGCTCATGTTTTTTTCATTTTCCCTTGTACTCTACTTTGGTGCTGAACTTTAGGCCATCAGTTGGTTGACTTGTTGTGCTTTACCCAGTAAAACAACATAGTCACCAAAAGGCTAAACCGCTAAACAAAAATGCAAGAATTTTAAAATGAAAATTTTAACTTTTAAGAGTTTTTGGAGTTTGTTCTAACATTTTCGATTTATTTTCAAATTCTAGGTAGAGGCTGAGATTCGAAGTCAGAACCAATGTCCATATGTTATTACTCCTTATCATGTTACTTTGAAGTAGAACTGAACCGTCAAAATGGTGTGTCAATTTAATTTCAGGGCAGTTGCTACTGAGTGCCTGAGACTTCCAACAATGAACAATGCCTACATGTCAAAATTCTGCAGCATCTCTCACACTGCTGCCATTCCGCTGCCCTCAAGAGGAAGTGTTGTTCTTGAACTATTTAGAAGCTTCTCTACCTGTAGTCCATTGGTTGTTGTTCCTTCTAATCCTTTCATCATCAGAAACTCCCAAGCGTTGACTGCTCAAATCTCCGCATCTGATACAACACAGCGTTCTGAAGAGTGGTTTGCCCTCCGCAAGGACAGGCTAACTACTAGCACCTTCAGCACTGCTTTGGGTTTCTGGAAGGGGACCCGCAGAGCTGAGCTCTGGAGTGAGAAGGTTTTTGCTTCCGATGCCACAACTGTAGCAGATTCTGCAAAGCGGGCCATGGAGTGGGGTGTTCTCAATGAAGCACCCGCTATTGAGAGGTATAAAAGCATTACTGGGCACGATGTTGGTTACATGGGCTTTGCAATTCATTCTGAGCGAAGATTTGATTGGATGGGCGCTTCTCCTGATGGTCTTCTTAGTTGCACTCCCGAGGCAGGTATCCTTGAAGTGAAATGTCCATATAACAAAGGGAAGCCTGACTTGGCATTGCCTTGGTCAACAATGCCTTTCTATTACATGCCCCAAATCCAAGGTCAAATGGAGATAATGGATCGAGAATGGGTGGATCTGTATTGTTGGACCCCTAATGGGAGCACGATATTCAGAGTATGCAGAGAACGAGGATATTGGGAGCTTATACATGGAATTTTGCGCGAGTTTTGGTGGGAAAATGTAATTCCTGCTAGAGAAGCTTTATTAGTAGGTGGGGAAGAAGCAGCAAACTACTATAAACCCGCACCCATTCACAAACAAACTGGTCTGGTGATTAGCAAGAGCATTAGTTTAGCAGCCGAGGCCAAACTGTTGTGCAAGGAGATTGCAGGTCATGTTGAATTCTTTACTCAATAGACCTCCAATTATTAAGATAACAATTTGATAATCCACCATGGGTTAGATTTTCCAATTACATGCTTTTGGTGCAAATTTGTATTCTCTTCAATTTAAAGTATATCTATAGAAATCATGTTGAATTTTTAGCCTGCAGCTGATATGAAACTGAACTCTTTGAGTATCATAGTTTTTTTACATGCATTTACAAGTAGACCCAAATATGAACCAACCTAACTTTGGCTCGATCGAGCCTGAAATCATATCAGATGACCAGTATGTTAATAAGATCTAAACTAAATCGATACAAACAACCTCTTAGCCACATAAACTCTGTACAATTGTAATTGCTAATTCTTGTGGAAATTTCAGATTATCTTCTCTAAAAACATATGGCTTGTAAAATAGGATCTGGTCAAAATTGTAGTATGAGATAAGATTAGACAAAACTCTATAAATAACCAATCCTCTTTTAAAAATAATCTTATTGATGCAGAGAATCTACCAGCTAATCAAAGATTATGTATAGACAGAATCATGCAATTTTTAGTTGCATAAGAAAGGTTAAACTGCATCACCTAAATTTGGCCAGATGACAATCTAGTTCTTAATCCTAAAATCAAAGAAGATTTTTCCAAAAAGAAAGAAAGGAGACGAGGGAAGATGGATTCTGGACCGTCCTGGGCTGATCAATGGGACAGCAACCCAGACCCGCCATCGTCTTCGTCAAAGGAAGATAATAAGAAGAAAGATGACAGCAAATCTGGTAGGAAGAGACTGCAAGAAAAAATCATGAAAATATTTGGCAAAAAACCTCAGAAATAGCTCATAATCATGCCATCTTGAGTTCTTGACTATGTTTTGGTCAGTAATTTTTGCATAATCCCATGTTTTGTACATTAATCTTAGTGTAATAAATTAATATATGTTCTCGTTTTTTGTTTATCTCATTAACAAGTTTGCTTGGCCTTTATTATGGGTTAAATCTTGTTCGCTCTTTAACCTCGTATTAATTTTGAGTTTCTATACACTTTGTTAATAGAAGATAGTTCAAACATATTATGTGACGTGAAGGGAGTATAAAGATAAAAGATAAAGATAGTTCAAACATATTGTTCTCCCCTTTCAATTTAATACTACTGTAAATATAATAATAAAAAATAATAATAATTTTTTTTTTTAAAAAAAAGAAAAAAAAAAAAAAAAAAAAAAAAAAAAAAAAAGACAACTGGATATATTCATGTATTTAAGAGTCTTTTCATATTAATTTAGATGCATGTGAATTGAAGCTGTACAATCTTGATACCTTGGAATTCAAGAGCATCAAGGCAAGAAAAACGTACAAGCTAAACCTTTCCAATTGGTTTTGTAAAGCTAAACCTTTCCAATTGGTTTTGTCCTTCCTCTTACGCCAACAAACATAGATAATCAGGTTAGAAATATAGAATCTCACCTTTAACCGAATGTCAACCAAATCATACTTTTACTAATTCCGGTTCATTTTTACAAACAACACTACTAAACTTACACTATTTACATTGTTACACTTGACCTTATTTATTGATTTATATCATGGACAAATTATTGTCATGTGAGATTTCGTTAGAATCGTCTCAAATTAAGGATTAAAATTGTGCAACGGCAAATTTTACATATCTATAAAAATTACATTTTTTGATATCACAATATATAATTTTTATATTCCAATCCAGTGGTCCACAGGTCGCTTTGCATCCTCAAGGTGCGAGGTTTGAGCCTTGGCATGAACTAATCCCCTCCCCTTATCCCCCATACATTGCCAACTAGGTGTCTAGAATATATGGAATATTATTGAATTTTTTTTAAAATAAAATTACTCCGTATTAAGTCAAATTAATTAGGAAAACAATTATTATGTATGTACTTATGAGTTAATCTTCAGAGTATATTTCCCATCATCTTTGTATCCTCCGCTATTAGAGGTATACAATTATACATTATACTTCATTCTACGGAATGAACTTATAAACATTACAAATTAACAATATTATGTCCCTTTTGCCAAGCTAAATCGGAAATTAGGGCAAACGAAACAGAGAGATTGATTTGTTATTTCAAAATGCGGCAATAATATACTACGATCTTTGACATTTCAAAATCTTCTACGGAGTGGTTACATGATTATTATTTCTATATTTCTAAACAGAGTGAGATCATAAAATGAACTTGGCAGTAATTACAATTAACAAACATACAAAAAAATCCATATTTTATATAGACTTCCTGTACCAGCAATCGAACATTCAAAGGTCAATTTTGATAGTCAATATTTAGGCAACTATCAAAAGTTCAAAACCAAAGGGACTTGCAGCTGATTATATTGACTAGCTAAAGGATGAAAAACTGAATACTTGAATCTAGCATACTAAGACTCAATGGATGAACCAAAATCAAGTTTTGGTGTGCCAAAATCATTTCTCGGAAACTAAAATCCAAAATATTTAAAAATTTATTTTCATAAACAACCAAATGATCAATGTTTTTCCCAGCAAACTCGGCCAGGGAAGTACAGCTAGTAGAGGATAAAATACAATTATCCACATATACATACGATAATTGATCAGACTTTGAGATTTCAAACCCACACCACTCAGCCAAAAAAAAAAAAAAAAAAAAAAAAGAAAAGAAAAAGAAAGCTAGTGTGTGTGGGTTTCCTGCCCTCAAGTCTGAGCAAGGCAAAATTATTCATGACAATATAAATCTTGAGTTTTTGGCTTATTATTACAAACGAAAGTCAATCCGCCTGGAGTACCTGACACGAGCGGAGAGAAGCATAACAATACAGTGCTCTGATAATGGCATAGACAAGGAGAGCACGCATGAAATGGGGGCTAGGGTAGGAGCCCTGCGACATCAGCCACTTTGATACAACATCTCTAGACAGTATCAGCATCTGAACTGCTTTAATGCATCAACAAACAGCCTAACTGTCATGTGGAAAGGCAACTGACTGCTCCTTAAAAGTTTCATCTTATGGAAAGTATATCTAGCAGCAACAGAGATGTCATCAACCTTCCATCTCAGCGCAATCAATCTAGCGTTTACCAAGTACACTGAACTGCCTTTTTCTTTAACCAGCTACAATAAAGCAAATTAAATAAGATCATAACTATGTAGTATTGAGGTAACTACTAAGGAAGGCCAATCAATACCCCCCTCTATCACACATCAATTTCTAGCCTTGTGTGGTGATATCTGCTTCCAAGCCAACCGAATGTCGTACTTTCAGCAGCAACAGCAACAGCAAAGCAAATCAATGTCAACCACCAAGAGAACCACCAACAAGATAGTGAAATGTCAACAAATTTTTAAAATTTTCTTTTTACTGCATATAAGAGTATGATACAACAGCAGCTCCATAACTCAGAAAAACTTGAACTGCAGAGTTCATCCAGAGACAATAAGGATCCGCATGCAACCCAAGCAAGATCAGTGTCCATCATGATGACAACAGCAATGTACGAGGCAGACCAAAATGTGTACAACTAAAGTTTACTTACTGAATGTCTTCATTATGTACTACATCAAAAATGCTAGCCTTTGGTCATAGAACTCCAAGCAAAAAAACCACCCAACACAAAAGAAACTACGATACACATACCCAATATACCCCTAGCCATGAAATGAAGCAGATGGCTCCTGATCAATGACATACTGAAGAGGGCTGACCCCCACATCTGGCCTCTCAGGACAATGCGGTACTTGGTTCCAACAATCAGCGCAAAGTGAGTCAAGACTAAAGGTCTCCTCATACACACAATCATCATTTATACACTTCCCACACTCATAACACCGTGCAATACAGAGGGTGCAAGCCCGGCACAGCTCAGCAGCATGGTTTTTGCCTTGACAGCCATCAGCAGGGCAATCATAGACCAGCCTCATATTTTGGCACCTTGGACACAACTCTAAGTCAATGGGGCGATCATCTTCATAAGAAATATAAAAGTTTCCTCTGTGATAGAAGTGTGGCTTGGGATGATTATTTTGTACTTGATTATGAACGTCTAATAATGACATCAGCTCTTCAAAGTGCTTCTGCGTCACACCAAGACGCCCACCAAATCGGAGATATTTAATCCCATTGACAGCCACAGTTTTGAAAGCCCTTAAGCAATTCACTACACCATCATTACTTAGTCTTGTACATCCTGGAACACCCAGCTGTAAAAAAAAAGGAAAAAATGTTTAGCAATAAAACACAAATAACAGTCAAGTTATAAAATTTCAACTTCAATTAATTCTGATATAATGAAGAAGATACATATGAACAGCAGAACAATTCATAGAATGATATTGAGCAGGAAATCAAGGTAAGTTACAATTATCTAAACGCACAGCATAAAAGCTAGAAAACTGTTATATCAACAGTGTTGATTATGTTCTCGACAGAATTACATTATTAAATGGCTGCCCTTAGAGAACCCATAAAGCCACTTTGCCTCATATTGCCCTCCCTTCAACAAAAACACTTGTACATCACCTCAAAGGCTCCAATCATTCTTTTAAAAAACAAATCCTGGTGAATGATGATGAATAATTTTCCCAAAAATCCTTGTTCAAATAGCAATTCATGATGCACTACAGGATATCATAAGAGTCAAACACCCACATTCAAGAAACCATTTCTGTCTACACAAAATGAACATAGCCAATGTCATAAATCAGCTGCAACCTACAAGTGTTTCCTTCCTCCTTAATATGATAATACCCTCAATGGTGATTATCACCTAGTCAAGAGGGTGCCCAAAAATAGTACACATCAACTCTATTGATTTATATGGCTTCTTTGACAACTTGAGAATTTATGAAGAAAAAAACCTTTTGGAAACAAGGGGAGGAGGGGTGGAAATAATCTAAGTTAGGAACGGTGGGAAAAACACGGAGGAAGAAATGGAAGACAATGCACATTGATCTTTGGATACACAGGCATAATTGCTTCTTATGGTAGTAATTTCTCTTGTCAATCCCTCATCTCTCTTCTACTAGCACCAAAATTATTAAAGTAAGATAGTAGGTCACTATAATTAGATGCGAAGCAAAAAAAGAGTAATTCTGACAGGTTTATTAACTTGGATACACGAATTACTTTTCCATGGGGAGATCACAATCCATAATCAAGCAATCTATATCTCCCACAATGAGGAATCAAGATATGGGAATCAGAGTCCCAGCATTAAAAAATAACCCTATAACGTTTCACTTGATCTAAATCACTCATCTTAGATTCAGTATAAGGTTTTTATTCCACTATCTTTACAGCCAAAACAGGGAGCCATAGAAGTGTTAATAAGCATTACCACACTGCAAGAACAATAAAAGAGAATGCAAGAAAAAACATGTATATGAAAGCTTATTAGCATAGTGCTTACCTTGATCAACCTCAGATTGCTAAGGAGGACACGCATCAAACCATCATCTGAGATCCGTTGGCAGTTCACTAGGTTCAAGCAGTGAAGGCTACCTTGAGCCCTGTTGGTTAATTGCAGAAGAATGTCATCAGTGATCTTCTCATTGAGTGGACTATCAATATGAATACTTCTCCAAAGAAGGGGGTCATTTCGAACTGTGTGGCACAATGACTTGCATACTCTTTCAACAGAGAGCAGATCACGCACACCCAGATAGGCAAGCGCATAGCTCAAGGCTGGATGAGGAGCCTCAGAAATATCATCAGTATCAAAGGCTGCCTCAGTACTCTTCCCATGATTATCATTGTCTCGGTCCAAGATATCATTAGATATATCCAACTTAGAATCCTCCAAGGTACAAGGAGCTTCAGATATATCACCAATATCAGCAGCCGCCTCAGTACTCTGCACATGATTATCATCACCCCCGTCAAAGCTATCAAACATAACACGATCCAAGGTACAACCAAAACTAACACCTTGATTATACACCAGATGCTCTAATTCCCCATTCGGAAGATACCCATCAACCCCGGTAATCTTCCAGTGGTTATCAATCCTGTCAACGCTAGCATCACCAGTAGTACCAAACTTAGCAACCTTTAAGGTACAAGGAGACTCGGATATATCAGCAACTGCCTCAGTACCCTTCCCATGATTAAAATCACCCTTGCCATCATTAGCAGCCCCAAACTTAACACAGTCCAAGGTACAGGCAAAACGGACACCTTGATCATACGCCTTTGGAAGATACCCATCAACCGCGGTAATCTTCCAATGATTATCAAACCTGTCAAAACTAGCATTATCCGTAGTACCAAACTTAGCACCATCCAAGGTACTGGTACAAGCAATGCCAGCATCGCCTTCATAGACCGACCGCCTTTGTAATCCCTGCTCCGGGAAAAAGCTATCAGCCCATGTATCTTTCAGTATCCGATCATCAAATATCTTATTTTCAGGAAACGTCTGGAATTCCATAGCCGCCGAATTCCACCAGAAATTCCATCCAGCAAAAAGGGGGTAATCCCCTTTACAACTACCACCCTCGGCCCCGCCATAACCACCGTAATCAGCTCCTAGGTCCTCAAGCCACCCTGTGATGGCAGTAACCGTGGAGCTTATATCCATCCCAAAAGGATCAGCAGGCAACAATTCACGAATGTCCTTGTCCTGTGAACCACCCTGACCTATATTTTCCTCAGCAAGATGAGCTGGAAAGATCGGCCGATGTGAAAAATTCAAAGCCATCCTATCCTTCAACTAGAAAATCCCACAAAACAACAGATTCTCTCTCCTACCAATCAACCCCTTCAACGGAAAAACCCTAAATTTCTCTTCTATTTTCTTTTTTGCATAATTTATACCAAGAACAACAAAACGAAATTAAAGGGAAAAGGGAAAGAAAAACGCAATAATGCAATTATGGAAATAAAGCCTAATTAGTGGAAAAATTGAACAAGAAAACCCTCAATTTTCAGATAGCAAACCAAAAAAAACTGCACCAAAAATATCACGGAGTTTCTTGTATAGACAACAGCTGGCTATACATAGAATAATAAACAAAAAAAAAACCCTAAAAACACCAAGTAAAACGATAGATTTGAATTCTTCTATACAAAATAAGCAAGACGATAAACAAAAACAGGCAATTTCTACTTTTTTTTATTTTTTTGGAATTTTTCAAGTATGAATTGGGGATAATATCAAGAACCTTATTGAATTAAAACTAGGGTTAGCTTCCAAATTACTAAACAGTAATACTACAACTAGAATGAAATTTCCCGAATCGGAATCAAATTGAATCGGAAAATTACAATGAGAAAGAAGAAGAAAGAATCTAACCTCCCACCTAACCACCAAAAAAATTTCCCATTTCGATTAAAACCCTAAAAAATCTAGCAAAAAAAGGAGAGAAAATTAAGGAAAAATCAATGTACCTGGGAAAATCTAATACGATCCAAAGTAGAAGAAGAAAAAAAAGGGAACAATGTAAAATGAAAAAACGAAATGGAAAATCGGAGGGTTGAAGAGGAGAGAGAAAGTAGAGAAATGTGGGGGATTGGTGAAAGAGGAGAGAGAAAGAGGGAGAAAAATTGAAAAGTATGGAAATGTAAATATGAAGAGAGAGAGAGGGGGGGAGAGAAAAGGGCACGTGTTGGGAAAGGAAGGTTAAGGGGTTGTGTTGTTTCTTTGATGTGGCGGGAGTGCTCACTGCATTGCCTCCTCTTCTCTTCTCTTTTTACTACTTATATATTTTAGTTCGTATTCCATCCGTTTTTAAATACTTGTTTTACTTTTTATTTTCGATTATTTTTTTAATACTTGCTTTATTTCTTTATTTGAAAAAGATTATACAATATATTTAATTAATTTCTCTAACTTAGAGTATCCACCATTAATCATATTTTATTAATTTCATATTCTCTCTTCTAATTTTCTCCAATACTTTTGTTTTTTATAATTTTTGTTCTTTCACTTACCCCACTACCTCCATATTTTATTACTTTCTCCAACTTCTCCTAAAACTCCGTACATGGAGAAATAGAGCAAGTATTTAAAAACGGAGGGAGTTTTTGTTAGTGGTCTGAGGTGTCACTTTGGATGTTCGGATCGGACTTACAGAGTATTAAATTTGAATCATGTTAAATTATTGTATTCGTATTAAATTTGAGTCATGTTAAATTATTGTATTATATATGGTCCTGTTTACTTTACCTTGAAAAAATAATATTTATAAAAATAATTTCAGTTTAGTAAAAATTAATAAATACAAAAAAAAAAATATAACTGTGAATCAGTAAAATTAATTTCAGTTCGACAAATTTGATTTCAGTTCATAAAAATAATTTTAATTCAACAAAAATAGGATGAAGTGAATAGGACCTAAGTTAAAATCTGAATTGGATTTTTTCAAGTCGGATCGGGTTTTGAGACATGCCTTCTTTGACTTCTTGTACAGGATACTATTGGTTTTGGATTTGTAATGGGAGGATAATATGGGTTGGATTGTTTAATAAGTTTTGTGTTGATAAGGGAGGTAAGATAATAAATTTGAGTTAGTTTTGGAGTCATTTTCAAGTTTGTGAGGTAACTAGGCTCGTTGTAATTGTAATTGTTATTGTTATAGTACCACGGTCTGAAAAATAGTACTTCCTCTGTTCCTTTATTAGAAGCCTATTTTTAGCATTTATCACTCACATTATAAAGAGAAATAGGCTTCTAATTTAGGAACGAAAGGAGTAAAAGAGAGAAAAGTTATCTCGGAGATATGAATATCATGAGTTATAATCAATAAATTGACTTATTAACACTTATATTAGTCATCGTATGAGTAACTATAATTTATTACCGATTATGGTCTTTGATAAATAGCTATTAGAATCAGCTAATCACGATACCTAGTGTAATTAGATAGTCAAATTAACTAACGTAATCAACACGGAGTACCCACTAACTACCAAACATTGTAGGTACTATATTGCATTATCTTCTATTCATTTGAATTTTTGTTAAAACAAATAATTCGAAACAATACTTTTATGGTAATTTTCTCTTGTTTGATTATTATTACTACCTCCGTTTCATAAAATGTGCAACAAACTTGGCTGCACGTTTTCCAAGACAAAATTTGATAATGCTTGATTAACAAAGTGAAGGGTATCTAATTAAGGGTAAGAGAGAGAAAGATGGGATAATTAAATAATCAAAGGCCACCACTAGTCAACCACCAACTGTCATCTTCTCTTCGACACCACCCACAAGCAGCACCACTAACACCGCACCACCCACCAGCCAACTCGCACCACCGTCCTAGACAACTCGCACCACCACTAACACCGCATCCTGTAATCACTCTCAACACAACCCAGATCTAAAACCCTCCATAACCACCCAAAACCAACCTCACCCGATTAACTCGCACCACCACTTACACCGCCACCACCCGAAACCCCACCATGAACAAAATCCCGAGACCCCACTGCCCTCTCACCACCACCACTGCCAAGATCTTAAACCTCACCTCACCACCACTATAATTCGAAACCCCACCTCATCACCACCAATTGAAACCCCATCTCAGCCCCACCAACGAACCAAAACCCCACCCTCTCACCATCACCAAGATCCGAAACCCCCACGTGCCATAACCACCAAAAACCCTACCCCACCCAACTCACAACCATCAAAACTTACCCACAAGGAGGAGCGAAGACTTTGACAAGGGAAGAAAAGAGCTAACGGCTTTGACCAAGGGAGGAGAAAGCGCTGGCGATTGTCACGAGTAAGAGGTGCGACTGGATCGGAGTGTGAGGGGCGGCGACTAGATCTCACATGTAATTGAGTGTGTGGGGCGGCAACTGGATCAATATGAGTAGTGGTGGTGGAGTGGTGGTTGTGACTTATGAGAGAAGAGAGAGAGAAAAGGTGTTACTGGTGGTTGAGAAGGAGGAGAGAGAAAAGTTGGTGATATTGGTAGTGGATGTGGGCTGTGAGGAGGAGAGGGAATATGGTTTAAGGGTTAAATTATGGATTGATTAATTTAGGTTAATAAGTTAATAGGTAGTTTATTAAAGTTAAGTAAGGGTAGGTTGGTAAATTCACACAAAAAAATTTACTATATTAGGTTAGTTTTTTTTGTTGCACATAATGTGTAGTTTCCGTTTTAGGAAATTGTTGCAAATTTTATGAAACGGAGGTAGTATATCATTTCAAAATAAAAAGTATCTTTGACTCTTTGTGGATGGTCTTAAGATGAAATCTCAATTAATATAGCTAGCTCACATTAACATATTTGATCACTTAGTAAAAAGTTATGAAATTTTTTGTTTCGAAAACAAATGTTTAGATGAAGTTATAATGTCTCTAAATAATCATCAATAATTAATCAATAATCAATATACTAAAAGACACACCAAAAATAATATGTGTTATTTTCTAGGGAAATTTGTTTAAAAGAACCACGAAAGTGGTCTCTTTTGTTTAGAAGGACCAATTAAGTCAAAAGTTGTTTAAAAGGACCACAAAACACACTTTAGGTTGTTGAGGGAGACCACTTGTTATTTTCAGGTGGGTCAACGCCGGAGTTCGACATTGACCGTCACGTGCCCGTCACCTTTATTTATTTTTTTCCCTTTTTTTCACTATTTCCCCCCAAAATTCCTAATCACCCCCAATATTTTTCATTTCTTTCTTCTGTCTCTCTCCTTGAAGGACTGTTTATGGAATTTCGTATCTGCCATTGTTGGTGAGATCAGAGCAGCAATTTAATAGGCTATTTAAGGTAAAGTCTTTATGTTCTACTATCTCCTGTTACTTTTTTTTAACTTATTTAGGTTGTTTTCTCGCCATTTTTCTTGACTTCTTTTGTTTTTCAACCTTATCAATGGCAAATGGAAGGGAAAGCGCAAGGGAAAGGGGAAATTGCACTTAGTTCTCTTCATTTCACCCAGATTCATTTTGCTACAAATCTAATTTTGAACAAAACAAAATAACGAACAACATCAACCACATTACCTAAATTCGACAAATTCGAAACGAATTCACAATGCTTACCTTTTGCGACTTGTCCTCAATTGCACTTTTGGATGAATTTGTTAGGAGAAAGAGGACGCAAATTGCATGTTTTAGTCAATCTAGGATTTATGCTTTGAGGAGAGAGAAAGCGAAAAGAAATGAAAAAATTTGGGGGTAATTGGGAATTTTGATGGAAATCGTGAAAAAAAAAAGAAAAAAAAAGACTCAACTTAATGAGTCACGTGACTGGCACGTGTTGACGTGCCTGGAAATAACAAGAGGTCCCCCTCAACAACCCAAAATGTGTTTTGTTGTCCTTTTAAATAACTTTTGGCTTAATTGGTCCTTCTGAACAAAAGAAGCCACTTTTGTGGTCCCTTTACACAAATTTTCCTATTTTTTAATGTGTCCCTTAGTTTTTTTAATCAAATATTTTACATAAATAAAAGAATAAAAAAGATTTAATGTATCATATCACAGTATATATTGATACCATAAACTTAAGTAAAAATTAAAATAAAATCAAATTCTTAACATAAATTATTACATACATATTATTATGTACAACTCTACCATGTTTACAACAAGGATTTTTTTTAATAAAGATTTTTGTATATAATTATGTGTGAAAAGCTTGCTAGGAAAGATATAAAAAAAATATTTTTACCAGATGATTATTGTAACAATATACTGTATGAGTGAATGAATAATAGTGGGTAAAAAGGAGATATATGTATGGGTTAAACCGTTAAATACATATTATTAACATATTCATTTGGTTAACAAGAAGAATATTTTTTTTTTTTGGTGAACGGTTAACAAGAAGAATATGATATAAATGTATTGGTGAAATATACTGTATATAAATATAAAAATATGCGTATTTTAAGATATTTATTCAGCTAATAATAGACTTTTTCAGAATAAATTTATTTTTAAAAGCAATAATGTAAACTATCTATTAAATATTACCGTGCATGACACGAGACCTAACCTAAGTTGTTATATACTTGTACGTACGTATTACATTGTTGTGAAAAAAGGTTAGAGTATTTTCTTCCAAAAAAAAAAAGGTTAGAGTATAAGTGACTATTGTTAGAAAGCATTCACTTATTATATAATGTTGCCAATTAAGCTTTAAAAAATTGTTGGAATGTCCATCCTCTTTGGAATAACCGAATAATCATGCCTGTCAATTGATAGTATCATTTATGTCTCCTAGACTCAGTGTTGACAATTAAACATCAATATAAACTAGATGAACCTCGTGCGATGCAGAGGTTGTTAGTATTTTTTTACAAAATATTTTTCATATTTATGTGATTAAAATTGTTATTATACTAGTTTTAAAATATTAGATAAAATTCCTAATCTCAAAAGATAATATTTATATTTAATTAATTTAAACTTTAAAATCTAATTCGTCAATTTTGCTTACGTGGCATTTGAATAATTTAATTGTAAAAGAAATTAATAATGTCTTATTTAATTGGCTACAACTTAAATTTATAATCCTACGTGACGCGCTAAGAAAATTAAATCCTACTGATAAGTCATATATTGAGCGTGTTTTGAGAGTCCATTTAGGTAGTTTTTGAGCCTAGATTAGTTGTTCATAGCTTATCTTAGCTTGATTTGGTTTGGTTGTGATCGTGTTATGCTTTTATGGGTAGTTTCGTTGTTTTTGATGTATTTCAGGATGAACGAGATTAATTGGGATGGTCACAAGAGTTTGTTAAGATGGAGGAGTAATTTCCCGTGTCCGCCCTGGCAGGGCAACATTGCCCTGACAGCCAGGGCAAAGGAAGAAGAAGAGATTAGCAAAGCATTACTACAAGTATCTTTCTCCCATTGCCCTGGCAGCCAGGGCAGAGAGGAATTGTGTTGATATGAGCTTCAAGGGATAAAGCATTGCACGAAGAACACTACTTAAAGAAGCGCACCATTGAATCTGCTTCTCGCGCCCGACCGGGCAGACGAAGTACGAAGATTGAAGGCTTTAGAAGAGGCGCAAGGTGTGAGAATGCTTCTCGCGCCCGACCGGGCGGCATATCCCTGGCTGCCCGGGCAGAGTTTCGCGAAGTGCGTTTTTAGTATTTTTCGGGATTTTTCATGTTAAAGGATATAAATACCCTTTGTAAACCCCGACTTAACATACTCAATTATTATTTTCCAGCTTTTAAAACCTTCATTAGAACCCTAATATTCTCTCTAGGTCTAGATTAATTTGCACTTTCAAGTTTTGATCTTTGTTCATCAACAATTGGTACTTTTCTTCATTTAAGTAATTCGTATTCATCTTTACTTCTTCTTCTACTTTTATTTGTTTATTAATCATCTTTTCTTCATTGATTATTGTTTTTGTTTTTGTTAATATGTGTGAGTAGTTTTCTTATTCCAAGATCTAGCGGAACCCGAATATGATTAATGCATGATTTAATTCTTTAAACTCTCTAATAATAATTGTAATTGATATGCTTAATTGATTATGCTTATGCTAATACTAGATTAGGGATAATTGATATTGTTATTAATCCTTTGTTTTAATCGCAACGGGAGTTGGGTTTTGACGGATTTGAATAAATCAATTAAGGGTCTGAAGTTCATCACGGGAGTAGTTGAATGGATGATTAGGAAGTTAGAGTAATGTGCTCAAAGTCTTTAATTTGCATGATTCTACAGAAGTAGGCTTGATTGTGATTAGGGAAGCCATTAATAACTCAGGAGAGACCATTGGTACTACTTAGGGATTACTTTTCCTCTTTAATCAATTGAATTATGTGTTAGGGGTAGAACGACTAATGCATTAATTATATTCGTGGTGATGCTTGATCTTGGATGTTTTTAGCATTGATTTGTCATATTGTTTAGATTTAATCGTTTTAATTAGTTCTTTAGATATTGATTCTTACTTATTTGAATTGGTTACTTGCTTAGTAATTGCTTGAGTCTATTTAATTAGTTGAACCATAGTCTGTTGGGATCCGACCTTTGCTTGCCTGTCTACATAGTAGTGGTGTAGTTAGGTTTATTTTTGTTAGGCACGCGACACACCTACCACCTACGTGGCTCTCTAAAAACTCGGGGAAAAACTCCCCTTTATATATATATATATAATTAGTTGAACTATAGTCTCTTGGAATCCGACCCTTGCTTGCCTGTCTACATAGTAGTGGTATAGTTAGGTTTATTTTTGTTAGGTACGCGACACACCTACCACCTACGTGGCTCTCTAAAAACTCGGGGAAAAACTCCCCTTTATATATATATATATATATATATTAGATTATTATCATTATGACTTAAAAAAAATTTTCCTTTTTTTTTACTACATATATAAAAATAAATTATTCTTGATAATGTGACAATATAATAGCGTGAATTCGTGAAAACAGGCAAACAACATTGCTTTCTCCACGTGTTTTACGTTGCCTCATTCTCACCAATAATTTTGTACCGAGCACTTATCCTATATTCTAAACCTATCAAGGATAGACCGACCTGCTGGCCCGGCTTGACCGGGCCTGGTTTTGGGTGGGTTTTGGACAGATTTTCCTGATCCAAAATTTTATTTATTTTTGGACGGGTTTGGAAATGCGGTTTTATGCTTTTTAGTTAATTTTTTTGGCTCGTCCTGAAAAGCCCGCATGGCCCGGCCATTTTGGGCAGGTTTGGGCATAAAAATTCCGGTTGAAGGAGTGGGCTTATTTTTTCGACCTTTGCTCGGCCCGCCCAATAATCACCTCAACTATATTCCTATATATCACTAACAAAAAAATACCAACCAAAAACCACATAAATAAAACAACAAATTCTTAAGGAAAAAAAAAACCAACAAAATAAAACAATTTTGTACCACATCCATAAATCACAAGTGCATCAACATTTTAATTGTAACAAAAAAAAATGAGAAATGAGGAGATGGAGGGACTGATGGGGGCTCTATTCCTCACAACCCCCATTTCTGTGATAGAATGGGGGCCCTGCCCTGTAGTTTGCCATTTTAAAAATAAAAATAAAAAAATTAGTTTGTGGCTCGGGCGATGTCTCGGGTATTTTATTTTTTGGATGATTGTGGATATAGTGATACAAACTTCAATAGTTGTTAGGCTTTATCATTCATAATAAATTTATGTTGGTACAATACTTCTTAATAAACGTTTAAAATTTGATTTCAGAACAATTTCAATGCAAAATAGTCAATTATTTGAAGATTGGATGAATGAGAATTGTTCAATATAATACATTCCCACATTAAAATTAAACAGTGTAAAACTATTATATCTTTCAAGTTTCAATGTCTCGGTTAATATAAAAGAGATTAAGATAGAAAATAATTTAAAATTAGCAAATGCAGACCAAAAGATTTTTCTTTAATTGCTATTGTTTATTTAACTACAAAATGTTTTCAAAAATAAAATGTTAAAAATATGAGATATCGGAAATATATGTGTGATATATTTCTGTATCGATCTTATTAGGTGAATAATATATTTAGGTTTATTTGAGTTATATTGAATATAGCTTTAGGATATATGGTTATTGTAGGACTTTAGATACTCTAAGCGAAATTACATGAATCTTATTCATAAGCATCTAAACAACCAAGATCAATGCACAACACATAAAGAATAAGTAATTATACCTTTGAAGCGTGATTCCATGTATGATCGAGTAAGAACAATAAGGAGAATAAGAACCTCAAGTGTGATTCCTCTACTTGGTCCACGAGCACAGATTAAACCTCCACTAATGCTAGTTAGTTGTGATCAAACGCTTCAATCAACCTTCAACGGAGAAGAGAGTTACGAACTAACCATGAACCACCCGAGCGAACACCACACGCACCACCTAGGTGGCCGGCCGTACGGACAAGGGAGGAGATGGAGAAGGCCGTGAGGAGGAGAGAGAGAATTAGGGTTTTTGGGAGTTGGTTGCTTGTTTCACAATTCTCTGTATGATCATTGTGACTTAATGCAACCCTAGGCATGGATTCTATTTATATATCATATCTCTACATAAATCCATGTCAAGCCTAAATGTCCTAAGCTCATTAAACTATCCTAGCCCAACACTCAATGTGGTATGTCATAATTTTATGAGGCCCAATAATGGACCTCTTACTTGTTTAACTCAATACTCTTGTGTGTGACCTCATAGGATCCATTTTATAAGGTTTTGGACTATTTAACTAGCCCAAAGATCATTTGTCACATCTAGCACCAAACAATGACGACCTTATAAAATGAACTAATTATCTCCATAATAGTGATCCTTGATATATCTAGTTTTTTTTGGTGAAGGAGAAGGGCCCCAAAGAAACAAAAACAAACAAAAACAAAAGAAAATAAAAATAGAAAAACAAAGCTAAAGAAGCAGCTAATAGAATGCCATATCGGCACAACTAAGCAGCCTTATTCTGCGACACCATACGAGGCAAAGCAACACCCCCCAAATCCTCCAATAAAACAGTCTGAAGATCCCTCGGGACCGCCTCAAAAAGGATGAATTTTTGCGTTGCATCCACACCATAATTCGCAAGCCAATCCGCAGCACGGTTAGCCTCTCGAAAACGATGTGAAACATCAACTTCCCAATCTCTACCAGAAATCAGGGCTTTGCACTTGCGTATGATATGTATATAGGGGGAGTTGGTTGGAGTATCATCCACCAACATTCTAGCAACCACTTCCGAATCAATAGAAAGTTGAATCTTCCTATGACCACCATCCCAAGCTACCATCATACCTCGCATAACATCCATTAGCTCAGCTTTTGTGCAGGAACAAATTCCGCAATTAAGCGTAAAAAATTCGAAAAGTTCACCACTGCAACCTCGAATTATACCTCCTGCTCCAGCCTTCCCGGGATTGCCTTTTAAAGCCCCATTCGTATTTAACTTAATCCAACGAATGAATATCAACTCTCTCTTGCGCTTTCCCCCCTGCTGTACCAGCATAGTCTTCCTTTCCATTGCTTGCTTAATCAAACCAACCTGCGCAAAAATAAAAATCACCTGGTCCACTGGAATGCTGGGCTCTGGATTGAAAGTTCTCTCGTTTCTCCACCTCCATAGCCAGCAACAGGTGACAGCGAAGACTCTAGGCCATTCCTCACCTCGAATTGAATCTCCTTCAACAATATTTCGCAAAATCCAACTCAAGAAGGGTGGTTCATCCTCATCAGTATTCAATTGAACACCTAGCTTCTGCTAAATTATTCTTGCAGCGGAACATCTTCTCACAATATGCTCTATATCTTCCTCCCCTGCTCCACACATTTGACACCGCGGATCATCCGTCAAATACCTAATGAACCTGTTTTTGTTAGTCATCAGTCTATCTTGGGTTGCCAACCAAAGAAAGAAACGCATTCTATGTGGCATAGGGAGCCTCCATATAGCCTTCCAATCTGAAAACGCACTTATGTCCGCAGCTTCTCCTTCTCGAATAATTACAATGGCTGATTTAATTGAGAAGCCACCAGAGGGAGTTCCTTTCCAGTACAACTTATCTACCACTTCCTCGGGTAAGTAATCCGCAAATAACTCTTTCCATCCCAAATTGCAATCCCACATTTCTTTAACCGTCATATCTTGAACTGGTAAAGGGGGTTCTCAATTCACTAACTCAATGAGGGGTTGGGATGTAGCCAATCGATGATGCCAAAAGAACATGCGGTTTCCATTCCCTACAGCCATATTCACACCTTTTCTTACGATATCAATGCTACTCAAAATACCTTTCCAAGTACTCGAGGCGTTTGCTCTTCCTTGAAACATATCAAGGTCACATCTTTGATCACAGTACTTTGCTCGCTAGATACGTGACCACAAGGTTGTTGGCTCCGCAAGTAAGCGCCATCCCAGCTTTGCTAAGAACGCTTTATTCGCGTCTCTCATGGAATTAAATCTCATACCACCATCTTCTTTTGGTTTGGTAATATTATCCCACGATACTAAATGCACTTTACGCTTTCCTTCGTTCTCACCTCACAAGAAGTTGCGATTCTTTCTATCAATTTCATCGCAAGTGGAACGAGGCAACTTCGTCGATTGCATAGTGTAAAAAGGGATAAGTACTCAGAGTATATTGAACCAAGGTAGCACGGCCTGCAATAGATAAAGTCTTAGCCTTCCATCCCGCAAGCTTTCCATTCACCTTGTCAACTAAATATTGGTACTCTCGCTTGGAGGTACGTCCATTTATTGTAGGGACACCTAAATACTTTCCAAAGTCTTCGGTTTGCTCCATACCCAAACACGCACAAATCTTATCCCTTGTATCCAAGTTAGTGTTGCTAGAGAAATAAACTTTTGACTTATCAACACTGACTTTACTACCCGATGCTGCGCAAAATTGATCCAAGCAATGTTTCATAATAAGAGCCTGCTCCTCCGAAGCTTCACAAAACAATATTAGATCGTCTACAAAAGCAAGGTTAGAAACTGGAGGTCCATTGCAGCTAGCTTTAATTGGTTTTCAACTGCCCAACTTCACCTCTCTTTCAATCAAGTGAACCAATCTTTCCATACAAATCACATAAATATAAGGAGAAAGAGGGTCTCCTTGACGAATACCTCTAGTATGAGAGAAAGCCTATAAAGGTTCCCCGTTCCACAGAATCTGCAATCTAGCTGATGTGATACACTGCATGACCAAATCGACCATCAATTGAGGAATTCTAAGCTCCATAAGGGACTCACGAATAAATTTCCATCGCAGCCTATCATACGCCTTTTCAAAGTCGATCTTCACAGCCATGTAACCAACTTTCCCTTGCTTTCTTCTCATACTATGAAGCATTTCTTGAACAATTATAACATTGTCCGTGATTTGCCTCTTAGGGATAAAACTACACTGAGTGGGAGAAATAAGGGTTAGGAGCACCGGTTTGAGCCGATTCACAATAACCTTTGTCACAATCTTGTAGGTTATGTTGCATAAGCCAATAGGACGGAATTGATTAGCCTTTTCCGGAATGTCAATTTTCGGGATTAACACTAAAAATGCATCATTTAAACCTCCCGGGAACTCTTTCCCCTCCAACACATTCTTGACCAATGTTATCAAGCTTAGACTAACTAATTCCCAAAACTTTTGATAAAAGAGGGGTTGGAAGCCATCCGGGCCGGGAGCTTTATACGGTTGCATACCGTTCAAAGCACGTTGCACTTCACATGAGCTAAAAGGCCGAGAGAGAGTCTCCATGTCTAACTTTTCGATTACTGGGAAATAATCCTAAAGTAGCTGAGTATCAACATACCTTTGAACTTCTTCCTGGGAGAGCCCTTTCCAATAATCAACAACCATTTGCTGCACACGAACATGGTCAGTTTCCCACTCACCAGCATTGTTCTTCAGAGTCTCGATCCTATTCCTCTTTCGACGGATCACTGTTGACAGATGGAAGTAACGAGTATTTCTGTCCCCATCACATATAGCCTCGGCCCTTGACTTTTGAAACCAGAGGAGTTCTTCAGCATTTAAAACATCCTCCATTTGTTGTCGTAGTTGCGTTTCAAGTGTTACCAGATGGGTTTGACGACCCTTCGATAGTTCACTTTGTATTCCTTCAAGTCTAGCCCATAGCTCAGATTTTTTACGAAAAATATTATAGAACTCCCCTTTATTCCATTTGTTCAATCTATCCGCAAACTCACTCAAGAAAGGAACTAAAGGAATATCACATCTCCAATTAGAGTGCACGAAATCTTCAAAATCCCGATGCGTTAACCAGGCAGCCTGGAAACGAAAGGGCTTCATCACTTTAGGAATCTTTGCAAACCCCAAACTACTAATTAAGATAGGACAATGGTTGGAGGTTGATTTTGGGAGATTACGCACTGCTCCTTCATCAAATTTTAATCTCCAAGCATCATTAGCAAGCCCTCTATCAAGCCTAGCCGATTTAAAAGTCTCCGGAGTCAAACCCGGAACCAAGTGTGAGCAGGGCCCGAACATCCAAGATCAATCAGGCCATTATTTTCGACCCGGTAATTGCACTTATTTAGTAATTGCACTTATCGAAGACATAATTCCTTTAGTTATGATAGTATATTTTTTAGAAAGATTAATTTCCTATCTTATGTAGGTTAACTTTAGTAAGGTGAATTGCTAGGTGGATGATAAATAAGGTAAATGAGTATTATAGTGTTGTTGCACGTTTACTAAGGCAATATATTTACATAAATGCCATTTGATAAACAATTAGTGATAAGCTTAGATTTTCCCATCAATGCTTCATTCTCTATTGTATATTTTTACAGACTCTCCATTAATTGTGCATGAAGAACCTCAAAGGTTCAATGATTGCAACCAAGTATTTCATGCCTTATCAAGCATATTTCAAGGTTTTCTGAAGATAATCGCCTTTCTGTTCAATGAATTCGTTAACATTTTTAGTTTAGTACTCCACTTCTACAATTAGATATTCAATTCTCCTTTGGTTGCCTCTAAGGATGATGGAGCAAGGTATGTACGTGTTGTCTAAATTATTTTTTTTATTAAAAGATTGGGAAATTCTCTTTGGTGAACTCCAACTTTTCAATTTTCTAAGTGGTAACATTCTTAAATTTTATTATCAATGGTAAAACTAAATTATTTATATTAACTCAATTATAACATTAATGATAAATTTTAACTAGAGATTTCACTATAGTTAGTTAGTTTTTTTTTTTGTTTATTTTTGAAATACTTTTTTATAAAAAAAAAAAAAACCCAAACCCCTCACCTAGCCACCAGCACCACTGCCGACGGCCAACCCCCAGCCGACCTGCCTTCCCACCTCCGGTCGGCGACGCTTGACCTCTGGCACCTCCGACCGGCGACGCTTCGGCCAGTTCCTTCTCTCTTTCCCATTTCCCCCACACCGTCCGTCGGGCCCTAATCGCACCCAAAACCACCACAAAAACTAGCACCCCTCCCCGACGAACCCCCTCCTTTGGGAGCTGACCACAGAAACCCTGAAATCTACCTAAAACCACCAAAAAATTGAAACCCATTTCCTGGGTTTGGGTATTTTCTGGTGTTTTGGGGTTGTTTTTAGGGTTTTTAGCCTGCGAACAAGGGGGGTTGTCGGGGAAGGGCGCCGGTTTTGTGGTGGTTAGAGTGGTCGGCGGTGGGGCGTTGGGTGGGGAAAATAGGAAGGGTCGAAAAGGGGAGAGAGAGAGGAGGTGGGGGCGGGGGAGGCGGGGCGTCACTAGCGGGGTTGAGGGAGGTCGCGTCACCAGGGGAGGCCGGCGCACTAGCGAAGGTAGAGTTGGGCGCCGACGCCGGCGTTGGTGGGGGTGGGGGAAAGGTGGCCGGGGTTTATTGGAAATGGGTTAATTTTTTTTAATTAAAAAAATAAAAAACTAACTATAGTTAAGGATTTTTAATAAAATAACCCTTATCAATGGCAATCACTCATTTAGGTTTACCATTGATAATAAAATTTAAGAATGTTTACCACTTAGAAAATTGAAAAATTGGAGTTCACCAAAGAGAATTTCCCTAAAAGATTTAAAACGAGGTATTAATATTAATATAAATTATATCGTTTTAGGCTCAATGCAATTGCTACCGTGAACGTCCGTGGTGATTTTGATTAATTGGATAATTGGACTTGTTATTCAATTCTTAACTCTTGAAGCCTCAACTATTCTTCTGGTAAATGTATCTATTTTTTAGTTATTCATTTTAATTTTGATAATGATTTCACGTAATTTGTTAACGCATAAATAATTTTAATATTATTTTAATATTTCATATTTTAATAATTAGTTTTATTTTAACAATAATCCCGATGGGTTACACAAGCTTGAATTAGATATATATAATATTATAAAAATATAGTTACCGTATTAATTATATAAACATAGAAAACATTTATCTACGCCGAAGTAATTATTAACAAAATAAAATTATACTCATAATTATTTTTATAACGAAATATTGTTTCACACTGACTTATATTTGTTTTGTAAGTCCTTAAAAAAATGCATTTAAATGTTTTTTTTTAATGATTCATATAATTAAATTTATTTTACTTGAATCAAGTTAATTTTTATAATTTGAGCCCACTTATAAAAGATGCTAGATTCAATGCCAGAGAGATTGTCTTTGTTGTTTTTTTTTTCATCATCACCGCAATTTATATGATAATTATGAAGATAAAAGGATTCTTCTATAATGAAAAATGAAAATGAAAAAGAAATGGAAAATCGGAGGGTTGGAGAAGAGAGAGAAAGTAGAGAAATGTGGGGGATTGGTGAAAGAGGAGAGAAAAAGAGGGAGAAAAATTGAAAAGTGTGGAAATGTAAATATGAAAGAGAGGGAAAGAGGAGTTGTAAAAAGTTTTATCGCATAGTAAAAAATTATCTAACAAAGAACTAAATTTTCGTTTGTAACTTCAGATCCTTGGTTATGTGATCCACTAATTGATACTTCGTATTATATATACAAATCAATTACCTCATCATAAAGTCAAATAATTAGTCCTTAAGCAAATCCATAATAGATATGGAGAGGTTTAGATAATAGATATGGAGAGGTTTAGATTACATTTGCAAAAAATAAATGCAATTTTATTTCTTTGACTTGTCAAACTACAACGTATTCCGTATAAATAATTAATTAATGGTATTCTATTACTCACTATATATGAAGGTAAAAAAAAAAAAGAATTTAAGCACACAAATTCAAAGAGAAAAAAAATAGAGATAGTAATAAATTGTATGAATCCATTAGTAATCACTATGAACAAACTATCCAAAAACAATCAAAATGACCCTCACAAGTCACAATACAAGCACAACCACCAAACCAAAACTTATCTTTCTGGTATAAGTTGTATGTACTATATATATATATAGTATTTTTTTTTTTATTATTATTATAGCTGTTTTGTTTTTTTTTTTTTTTAAATTTTTTTTTTTATTAAAAAAAAATGGAATTGGGGGACAGTTATCCCTCCTTGTTCCTTAGTGGCTCCGCCATTGTTTGAGGTGTTACTTTGGTGTTCAAGTCGGGTTTGATGAGGTCAGATTAGGTTTCGTATCAAATTTGAGTTATGCTAAATTATTATATCATGCAAGTGAAAATCTAAATCGGATTTGTTCGAATCGGGTTAGTTGGGTTAAGTTTTGAAACATGTCTTCTTGTATGAGATACAAATCATACAATTGTTTTGGATTTGTATGAGGAGGAAAATATGGGTTGGATTGTTTGACAAGTTTTGTGTTGATAAGGGAGGTAGGATAATAAATTTGAGTTTGTTTTGGAGTCATTTTCAAGTTTGTGAGGTAAATCGGCTCATTGTAATTGTTAAGGTACCACGGTCTGAAAATAGTAAAAGAGAGAAAAGTTGCTTGAGAGATATGAATATCAGAAGTTATTAAATTAAATGACTTATTGATTCTTAATATTAGTCATTGCAGGAGTACTTATAATTATGACCGTTTGTGGTATTCTTTGATAAATAACTATTAGAACCAGCTAGTTACAACTCACAATACCTAATGTTATTAGCTAGTCATATCAACCAATAGTCCAACACAATCGATTAGCTACGGATCGAAGTACCCACTAATTACCAAACATTGTATGTATTGCATTACCTTCTATTCATTTGAATTTTTGTTAAAATAGATAAATTGAAACAATACTTTTCCAGTAATTCTCTCTTGTTTGATTATTATTATATCATCCCTGGATAAAAAGTATCTTTGTGGATGGTCATAAGATGAAATCTCAGTTTATATAGCTAACTCACATTAACATATTTGATCACTTAGTAAAAAGTTATGAAATTTTTGTTTCAAAAACAAATGTTTAGATGAAATTATAACTTCTTTAAATAATTGTTATATATACGGTTTTCCCTTACACATTACTGTGAAAAAAGGTTAGAGTATAAGTGACTATTGTTAGGAAGCATTCATTTATTATATAATGTTGCCTATTAAGCTTTAAAAAATTGTTGGAATGTCCATCTTCTTTGGAATAATCATGCCTGTCAATTAATTGTATCATTTACGTCTCCTTGGCTCAGTGTTGACAATTAAATCATCAGTATAAATTAAGAAAAATTGATAAGAATAATCTCAACTTTCGCCTGCCGGTTCGCTCAAAATAATCCCCAACTTTGAATTATTTTTAATAATCCGAACTTTGGATTATTTTTAAATAATCCGAACTTTGGATTATTTTTAAATAATCCGAACTTTGGGGATTATTCACTTTAAATGGTCCTAATATCGGTAACCTATTAAAGTTAGATGACAAATGTTAGCTATGTGCATAGTAAGTTCGACTTGCTTTAAGATAGATGTGTTGAACTTCAATCATCAAAATTATGGCGAAAAAAATATTGTAGCAAAATAATGATTTTTGGAAACGAATGTAAGTTGTTGTGGATACCTTTGGTAATGACATCCACGGAAAACAAGCGAAAGTGATTGCGGAAAAAGATTTTTATAGCACTTCTTCCGTTGTCAAAAAAACATATTCATATTTGTAAACATGGCAAACACTATTAAATACAAACTAGTTTTTAAGCATGTTCAACTTACAGACTGTATAAATTAGGACATTTTGTGAAAAACTACCATATAAAATACTTTTTTTGCGAGAAACTACCTAATAAAAAAAATGTTGTTAGAAACTACCTTATAAAAGGGTAAATGTTGTAAGAGGACTACCATTTGTCAGAAAGTCATCGTTGACTTTCGTTTTTCGGCATTGACCACATCACTAGCCAATCACATGACTTTTAATTCACCCTTTCCCTCCTTTTTTCTTAATTGGCACGTGAAGTGGTCAACACCAGAAAATAAAAGTCAACGATGACTTTTCGAACAAGGGTAGTCTCTTACAACATTTACCCTTTTATAAGGTAGTTTGTTACAACATTTTTTTATTTGGTAGTTTCTCACAGAAAAAGTGCCGAGCACAATTAATATCTTGAAAATATAGTCTTATGACATGCAAGCAATGCCATATAATATGATTTTTCTGAAGATTTTTACACCCTATTTTTATCTTGCCATTCAAGTTTTTCTTCTTTGCGCTTCAATTTATCTCCTTTCAATCACCATCTTCATCGTAGCATGAATCTTGCACAACATTTGTGAAGATACTTTTATGTTAATTTTATTAGGGGAAATTTTTTAATTATTAGGGGAATTTAGGTGCTGTCAAAAAAATGTTTAATTAGAAATTTATATTAGGAGAGGAAATAAGGATAGATGATAAAAGGTTAATAAATTAAATAACACATTTAATTAAATTGAATTTGAAAGGTGGAAGGAGAAGAGGAAAAGATTAAAGAGGAAAAGATTAAGGGAATTTGATACAATATTTTAAGAGTTATTGATAAATAATGGGGGAAGCTGGAGAATATCTACAATAACTAATGACAAATCAATCAATACTATGTACTAAAGTAATCATCAGGATTATTCCAAAGGTACATGTGTCGCGTTCCCATTAAAATTTTCTCGCCAAAATACTTTTTTTTTTAAAAAAAAAATCCTTAAAAAAATAATAAGATAATTGATAAAAAAAATGGAGAGAGAATATGTAGAGCATATATGATAGAATAATAACAACAACGTTAAATAAATAAAATATAAAATGTGTACACAATGTTTAAACAAATACAAACTTATAGTAACTAGTTGTGGACTCGCGCGCGATGCGCGCGGTTCCCCAAGTTATCAATGTATATTCTTGACTGACTTTGTTATCGGTGTTGTTTCTCGAGTGATTTTTTTTACTTTTTATCATCCATCAAGATTTGTGGTTCGCCAAGTTATCAATGTATCTTCTCGACTGAATTTAAGTACCTTAATTATAGTTAGACAAGTTTAAGACTAATTTTTAATCACAACATATGTATGTGTTACAATTTTTTCTCGTGATTGCCACTTGCTAGTGACATTGAATTTTCATAAAAGAAACTACAATTTGCTATCAACTTATCAAGCATATTTTAAGTAAGTGGCGGAAGTCAAAATTGAATAGTGAAGGAATGATTAATATAGCCATAATTACTTGTTAATTTATGCAATATGGTCTTCGTATGATTTTGTAATTGGGAATAAGTTTGATGTATGAGGCACATTTATAGCGAGTTGATCATAATAGTAATTGAATATATTATTCTTATATTATTTGATTTGATTTAATAATAATTTATAAAAAAATGAAGTAAGGCTTGACAGAGTTTAAGAAATTGACTCGTGATATATATATATATATATATATATATATATATATATATATATATATATATATATATATATATATATATATATATATATATATATATTTTGGTGTTAGAGAGCCACAAGGGCGGGGTGAGAATCGCTCTCATGGTCTCCTAAAACCGAGAGGGAAGCTCTAACCACTTGAGCTATTCCTCACTCTTCGTTGCAAATACTATGTAACGAAGGTAGTATAAAAGCCTTATTTATTCCCTCTCATTTCAATGTAATTTGTTTGATGTTTAGAAATTATTTTAGCTAACATATACAATGTAGATGAATTTTATTCTGATGTCTTTCTTCAACACTTCAAATCTTGTAGTTAATATCTGAAGTGTCTCAAGAAATTCATACCACCTACCAAGCAAAATTGTAAAAAAAATTTGTAAGTTTGTAACTATAACAATAGCTAGTCATAACTTCATGAAATAATACTAAGAAAATTTAGCGAAGAAACTCTAAGAATAAATTTTACAGAATGTGAAGAAAAATGTAACAAAAGGTAAAGAACACATCACATGTAAGAAAAAGGTACAAGTAAGCCTGCAATAAACTAAACACATCAAGCAGCCTCGAAGATTTTACAATAGATCTCTTGGGTTCAGTTCTCTGTCGCAGCATTGCTTTGTCACGCCCCTTCTGTTTCTAGCTACAACTTTTACCAAGTCTTCTCTAGCTGAATCTGTTTATTTGTCCTAGTTACGTTCTTGTTTTTCCCCATATGTGCAATGCTCTGACGTTATTTTCATCTTCTTAGGCTAGAAGCTAACAGCAAATCAACCAGTAAGTATTCGGTATCACAAGACCTAAAGCGGTGTATAGTGAAGCGAGAAAATAGCACAAAATAAGCTATATATTTTAAACTTAAAAAAATAAAGGAAGCATAACAAAGATTTGACGTATGAATTTCCTCCCCTACATTCAGTTCAGTAAGTTTCTTGCTGCGAGATTACTAATTCACTTTCTAGTTTCCAACAAGCATATTGACAAAGATAATACCATCAAGTAGCTAAGTTCCCACAGCTGACAGGGAATGGGTAAATAACCTAAATTTGGGTATGAGCTAACAAGTCTAATAAAATTCTCCATGAGAAAATGCAAGTTGCTGCATTCATGTCTCAAATTAATGAAAATCATCTATCTTAGAATCATACAAATAATTAAAAATTTAAACACAAAATGAAAATTAAGAACTGATGAGGAAAGTTTCTGGTGAACATATATCAACAAGAAGAAATTGGAGCATATAAAATAGGCAATTAAAGAATCAACTTAAGTTCAAGACACCATCAACATTGAAGAGAGCTACAAGGGAGGCATAACCAATAATTAGTAAAGCAAGAGGTACCAATTATGTACTTGTTTGCAAGTAAATGTTTCGACCAGTGAGGACAGACTCCACTGCTTAGGCACACCACCAAGCTTAAGGATAAATGATGAATGATGCACATAAGTTTTTTAGCCTTAAAAATATTCTTTTTCTCTCTAAACAAGAAAATAATATCATTTGCATATACATAACTTAGCAATGTGGCAGTCCTGGCAGAATAATCTTAAGACTGAGAAACAGTCACTTTATACAATATAAAAACTAACCTTCTCGGTACCGAGACATCCCGTCCTTGCAAAATCAAAAACTTCAAACTCTTCAAATATTTTGCAGATGAAGCCACAGATAGCAACATTTAGAGGAGCATTGACACGATAACTTTAGAAAGCCATGTACTACTTTCAATTACTACACAATGCAAACATTGAAGCAAGAGTTCCATCTTCAGACAGTCTTTTATCACCCGAAAAAAGGGAAAGAAAATCAGCTTGTCCCCTCAACATTGCCCTAATAGATACATGAAATGCGAAAGTAATAAACAATGACAGAGACAACTTAAGAACAATTTCTCATGCATACTTTTTGACCTCTTCCTCTGACATGTCTGTAAAGAAAAGACCGGTCTCTCCACGCAAAAAATGCAAAAACAGGAAGCAAACAAAGAAGAAATGAAACAAGATCAAAAGCTGACTAAGAAATGTAATTGACAAATAATAAGCAGATCATTACCTTAGAAATTTTATGAAGACCAGATTTAATCTCATCAGAAGCAGAATGACCTAAAGCAATCTGCATGACTTTGTTCGAACTAAGAAAGAATCTGAAATTGCAAATGGCAGAAATTGATCACTAAGTCATAACCAACACATAGAACAACCAGCAAGATGCATGACTATTAGAAGTAATATTGCTTCATATGATTCTCGATGAAATAAAATTTAGAAACCTAGCTACACGTTGTAATACAAACAATCCTACAAGTTTGCTGTCATTATGTCGTTTATGTACAAATTTTTCAAATTTATATTACTCAAAGAACCACCTAAATTACAGTGATTGACCCAAAAATGGTGTGTTATATTCTCCAATTCTGATTTAAGATGCTACTGAAGTTTAGGACAATGAAATCCCATCTCTTAATTTAAAGTATTTTCCTTAACACCCTTCTGTCCAGCCTCAATTACTATGACCCAGATAACAAATCAATAATCCTACAATTTCAGAATCTAACTTCAAAGATTAACGCATACTAATTAAAAGAAAGGGGAAAAAATGACAAAAATAAAAAATATTATTTGACATGAAATTGGGGAATGTAGGTAACAAACAGTTTCTTCATTATCTTAAACAGCCCAGAAACTGAAAGCAAATTAGAGAACTGGTATGAGTAAATAAATCAATAACTAACTCACTAATTCAGTAAATTAACTCACTAATTCACCAAATAACCACATGGTACTTTGTAAAAAAGCCAGCAAGCCTAATCAATACTTTATCTAAAGTGACAGTGGCTACAAGCTGCTTCATGACAAATCAACCATAGCAATCAGGTGCACCATCATATAGCTTAATATGAAACATTTGGGAAGAAGAGAATGACCACCCAATTTCAAAAACCAAATATTCAAGTCAAGTAATATAGATATATATTCATCAAACTTCACGAAAATCTCTTTTATGTCCATTAAATACCTATTCAAAACCACTAAATCGATGAACTCCAATGGACACTAAGAACTGAGCCTCAAATGAGTCATAATTAATCCTAGGATCATTTTCAAATGTGTTAGTTTCAATTATACAAGAAATCATAGAAAATTTTCAAAAAATAGTTGAGTCGGACACTTGAACACATACCTGTGTCGGCCATGGGTACCCTAGTCCGAGTAACATAGGCAATATTAACCAATAAATATTTTTAAATTAGAAACACAATTAGAAAGACAAATAAATTACTACCGAGATGATTCCCAGGCTTGATAAATTAAAATTATGCCGAGTAATTAGGAGATTAAGTCACTGATTTGTTTGGTAAAATTTTTACAAATAATAAAATAAAATTGAGCACCCTTCTAACCTTCATTGCAAATTTGCAATGGTAATACCTGATATCTTGAGAACCCTTAAATTGACACACGAATGAAAGAACAAAGAGCCTAGTGATCGATAGTCTCTGGCAATCACTCTCATTTCATAGTCCAACATAATATTACAATGAAAAGACATAGGAAAAACACAAATTTGATTTTTTTTTGCAAGTAGTCATTGATAATCACCATATCCCTCTAATATCAGTGTAATGTAAAACTACAATTATTTCAAGGTTTTTGAGAAAAGCTACAAAAAATGTGAGGAAAGCTACCTGATATAACGTTTTTGTGAGCTTTAATCTATTTTAAGCAGCCACTATTCCTCATTTAATATATATAGAAGTTGCATGACAAGCTCAGATGTTATGAGCTCCTATCTTTCCTTCATATTACAGACAGAGAGAATAGTTAACCAATAAGTTTAGAAAGACAAAAGAAGCGTCAAGCTGTCAAAAAAAAAGGAGGGAAAAGATTTTCAATTTTCATGGTGACAAATCCTTATTCAGCAGAATTCACTGAAGGAAATGCAAACATCTATCGATCCTTGTCTTAAGGGACTAACATCTCATTGTGATAGCAGAAAGATGCCAAAAAAGTAGTAAGCATACAACTAAAAGACTGAATTCACAAATACTTTAATAAATAACTTTTTAAATTCAGGAGTAACTTATATAAGTATAAACCAGAATAATTAACTGAGATTGAAGAAAGATTACAACATACGCCCTTTTCCTAAACTTTGCTTCTACCACCAACGACTTGTAGTGATTAGAAAACCATATTTTTCATAGCATATGATATAAATGCTCAGATTATAGTTATGAAAACATGAAATTTTCTTGCCGAGTAAAACTCGTGCTTAGGGCTTGACAGAACATATTCTCATTGTATGCATTAAGTAGCTCTTTTTTATGACTCAACTACATTCAGAGTCTCAAACTGAGATCTTCTTCATTCGCTAGACATCCCAAGATCATAAGTCTTTCTCTAATAGATGTTGTTGTCTCTGCTGAAAAGCCTTTGACTTTCTCAGTCTCATCCTCTATCAATCTTTGATTTAGGAAATAAAATGTACAGTTTATTAGTACATGCGAATTAACTACCTCAAAGCAAAGAATGACAACAATTGAAATCAACTACTCATAACAGTCATAATCAATGTTTATCTACTCATTCTTTTTAAATTTTATCCAAATTCTAGTTGAGAAGGAAAGTAAAGCTCACTTCTAAAGAAAAAAAATCCAGAAATAAGCAGCTGCAAGCTATCATCAAAGGAAAAAGTGAATGGTTAAAGCGCCCAACTTATAATTGGCGAATTCGTAGGCCTACTCGAGAAGCTAATTCAATAGCAGCTGCTAATATACTCCGGAATAAATTATAATTGGTGAATTTGTAGGCCTACTCGAGAAGCTGATTCAATAGCAACTGACTAATATACTCCGGAATAAACTATAAAATTTTCTTCTACAGATCAGTTACAATTAATCAAAGTTCATTTAGAATCATTAGACAAAAGAACAAATATATTGTACGAGTAAAATCAACCTACAGGACCATAGATACCAGTTGGGTGACTGCAAGAATTCAAGATCTTGCAAAACAATAATTTACTTATTCCAGAATTTAAATCGCAACATAACACTACAAAATCACAATAATTACATTAATCCAAAACAAGAATAACATCTCAACCAAAAAATAAACAGAAAGGGAAAAAATAAAAACAGAGAAATTAGAAGGAAAATAATCAATTTTTTAGACTTATAGAAAAATAAATCAAAATCAAAGGGAGATGTCCGAAAACAATCAATGAAGGAAACTAAGAATTGTAAGCAAAGATGAAATTGGTAACAATCACTTTATAAGGCCAAAATCAAATCAAATTGAGATGTCCGAAATAAAATTCATCAATGAGATGACCAAAATCAAATTCTTCGAACAGAGAAATTTGTCCGAAATCAAATTGTTACCATTGATGAACACCACAATGATCATTTGTAAGCAAAAAAAATTAATAAAAAGGCCAAAAAGAACTTGTTGTCGGACCTCCATCTTCTCGATCTCCTCCAGAGAGCCAACATGAGTGTTTGATCGACAGGAATAAATTCAGAAAATCAGTTGTTTTCCTCTAAATTCAAACACAAAAAGGCGATACAATTCAAGTTTAGATGAGAGAGTGTGAATCAAAAGGAGAGGAGATATTAGAGGATTGAATCAAAACAACATGAATCAAAAAGGAAAAAGCAAAATAAGAGGATGAGAGGAAAACTGGGAAATCCAAAACACCAGAGAACTTAATTGCAGGGCCAAAACTGGAAATTCTCTGTTCCTAAGCTACAGTACCCCGAGTACTGTTCATAAGCAACAGTAGTTTTGTTGCTCATATTTATAGAAAGGGGTAAAGATATATAAATATTTTTTTTTCTTGTGAATATCCGAGCGTTGCTCGGACAAAGAACTAGTCAATAATAAAATAATACTAAAACAAACACCATGAATGACATGTGTCAATTCTTGGTGCAAAATTTTCATTTTGAAACTTTTTTTTTTCCTTTTTTACTATTTTTTTTTTATTTTGACCTATTTTCTAGGAAAATTTTACTTTAATTATTTCCTATTGTCATGTTATATATGATTCAAGATTTTAATTTATTGACTTTTTTTTCTCCAATTTCAATAGATTTACCCAATACTACATTGATAATCTTATTTTTTATTCCAGCCATTATCCTAGATAACATTTTTTTGGTGCACGCGAGGGGCTGATCCCCAATGTTTTTTTAGCTAACTTTCAATGCAATTGTAATCATTTTTAATCAATCTTATATGTAATTCTTTTGTATAATCGTCTAGGGTCGAGTAGTCCTTTGCTTAGGGTTTGTCGTTCTTGATCGTTTCTTCACCCAATTTTCGATTCTTACCCGTTTTTTATTGCCAATTTCGTATTTTTGACAATGGAATCCGATCTTATAAAAGATTGGGAAAAGTTTAGACTAACGGAGGATGGAAATCTTGTGATTGGAGGAAACGGGGAAATAGAAGATGATACGGGATCGAATGATCAACTTAGATTGGCAATGGTAGGCAAACTCTGGACTGTGAGGACTTTTAATGTTGAAGCAATGAAGAAAACCTTGACTAATATATGGCGTCTGAATGATAATCTGGCGATACGTACGGTAGACACGAACCTCTTTGTGTTCCAATTTTTTACTGAAGCCGATAAAGATCGCATAATTAACGGGAGTCCATGGTTCTTCGATGGCAAATTATTGCTACTGAATGATATGCAGGGAGGAGAACAACCTTCGAAAATTGTCTTTGATAAATCACCTGCGAGGCTTAGACTGTTGGACGTGCCGTTTAACAAAAGGAATCCCTCGACAATGTTTGACATAGGGGAATCGCTTGGTGGCTTTTTGGAGTTTGACAGCTTTGACCCGTTGGGATGGAGTGAGTTTATGCGTGTGAATATCCCATGATTGATGTTAGAAAACCCCTGCGAAGGGGAGTTTTTATTGCTAGCGGTGGGTCGAAATCGAAGTGGGTTGATATTAAGTATGAGCGCCTTGGGGATTTCTGTTTCTTCTGTGGAATGCAGGACCATACTGATAAAGGATGTGGGGTGAAAGAAGTGGAGAGGGAAATTTCTGATGCGGTGGTCTATCAGTACGGATCGTTGTTGAGGGCTTCACCTCTTAAACCAGCTATAAAGAATTTTGTAGCTCGAGAGAAGGAGATCGAGAGTATGGTGTGAGAAGATTGAATCTCTTCGGAAGGGCTGTTGGGGTGAGGGCTCGAAGGGCACGCCGATCAGATTGGGGCCTGTGAGGGTTGCTCGTAAGCTGCAGTTTTCTAACAACTCAGACGCTACCACAAAAGCGAAGCCGAAAGAAAGAGAAGCCACCTTAGCTCTGGTTTTTGATGCTGAAAAAAATATACATGTTCTTAGGCCGAGAGGTGTTAATACGTGTACATAGGAGGGTGTTGAGTGCAACGAAAAGGCCTTGGACCCTTGCTTGAAGGGTATGGAAGAATTAGGTAGTGTGGAAGGAAGGAGTGTAGGGAGTGAAAATGGGAAATTGGGTGAGGAGATGGGGATTTTGGGGGGAGAGGGAAGTATCCACACGCAGGGGTATGTGGTGCGTGATATGAGTGTGATGGGGCAGCAGGGGAGTGCATGTACAGGGAAGGGTGGGAACAATAATAACAAAGGGAAGAAAGGGTGGACAAGATATGAGAGGATGGAGGAGGGATATGTTGGGGTAATGACCAGTAGTGGACTTGGGGAGGAAGTGAAAAAAATGAAAAAGAGAGGGAGTGATATGATGGTCTGTGAGGTGATCCAAGGTGTAGGGGAGGGTGAGAAGATAAGGAAGGTTGCTAAGTGTGCTGGGGACAGTTATATCCAAGTAGAGGGAGTTGGTATGAGCCAATCCCTCAAACGAAAATGAAAATATTAAGCTGGAACGTCTTCGGGATTGGCAACCCGACAACGGAAAGGACTTTCCGGGATTTATGTTGGAAAGAGAGGCCAAATTTTGTGTTTTTAATGGAGATAAAAATCTGATAGTAGTGTGATGGAGAGAATTAAAAGGCGATGTGGTTATGAACATGGTATTTGTTTGAGTAGTAATGGAAGGTCGGGGGGTCTTTGTTTTTGGTGGCGTGATCTTAATGTGAGTATAATATCTTACTCGGATCATCATTTTGCTGCAAATGTATGTGATAGGCTAAAGTCGTAATCACCTAATAAAAAATAATACCTAAATCCACTAACTATGTAGAAAGGGAAGAAGGGTCGAACCACAGGGAAACAAGTCAATTTATTCCTAATAAATCTATATAATCTAGATTATCAAGTAACCAATTTTTTATTATAAAGGAGGACTAAACTACTAGGAGTAAAAGTGGAAAGTAATAAAAGTAGGAGGAAAATCAAGGAATAAAAGACCTAGGGCATAGGTTCACCAATAAATAATATTTCAGGGTAAAACATAATAATCAATCATCAATGCATCAATTAATCAGATCATAAAGGGCTTTCGCTACGTATTACAATCACAGAATTAATCTACTGGTATTAAATCTCATCTCTCGAATCTCGACTTAACCATTTATAAATTAACCTGCCTATTGAAACTAGACCTAAACATCAATTCTCATCTCTCGAATCTCGAATCAATATTGTCAAACTCATGCATAAAAGATCAGGCCTAATCTAGTCACAGAGCATTAAATCAATCAATAGGAAATTAATCAAGCTTTGACAATCAACAACAATAAATTACCCCTTCATATTATTTATGGATCCCCATAAACCCTAGAAAGAAAACTACTCAGACATAATCGAACATAAACTAAACAAAGCAATTAAACAAGTCAGGATGGAAGAAATAAAATAAATAGCTGAGATTAAAGGAGAAGAAATCGTTACCAAAGTTGAAGGAAACAAGAGATGGAATTAAACAAAGAGTTGCAGAAAGAGAAAATAATACTAGAGTTTAAGAGGAGAGAGAGAGAAAAGTTAGAGAGAGAAAAAGAGAGAGAGAGAGTCAGGGAAGGGAGAAAAAAAGAATACTAAACTCGCTTAACAAAAGCGTATCCCAAAAACTCAGCTTGAAAATCCTAAATTAAAACAACTTAAACGACGCTTAAACTTCTCCTCAGAAACACGCGCCCGATCGGGCGAGGCACCGCCCGATCAGACCCGCCTTTTTTCCTTCGTGAGCTTCTCTTCTCGCGCCCGATCGGGCGTGCCATCGGGCGGAGACCCTTCGGGCTACTTGGACTCCTTGTTTAGGCTTGTAACTCGGCCCAAACCAAATATCCTCCTTGGGGCTTTAATCATTCGGTCCAATGCCTCATCTTCTCATAAGTCGAGCCCTTAATCACCGGTTCGATGACTCTAACCGATCTTGGGCTATGAAAGATGGTCGTGCTCCTCCAATGCTCGTAGCCGCTTCATAAAATCCCGGAAAAATGCTCCAAGAGTGCAATTCCCTATAAAACTCAACCAAAACTACGAAAACACTAGAAAACACATATTAGTAATAAAAGTGGCTCTAAAGAGCCAAAAGCACTACTAATTATGACCAAGGGACGGGGGTAAAATACTATATAAAATAGACTTATCAGTATGTGATGGGGAAGGTATTCCGATATGGAGAGCTGTTGGAGTTTATGGGTGGCCAGAAACGGAAAACAAGCATAAAACATGGGATATGATGAAAAATTTAAAACAATCTTGTAGTACCCCGTGTGTTATGTTTGGTGATTTTAATGAAATTGTGAGTATGGCGGAAAAGGATGGTGGGGCAATTAGAAGAGAGAGTCTAATGGATGCGTTTAGAGAAGATATTAATGTTTGTGAACTCCGTGATCTAGGGTATAAAGGGTGTATTTATACATGGCAGAGGGGAAATTATGTAGACACGGTAGTTCGAGAGAGATTGGACAGGTCCATGGGTGATGATAATTGGTGTAATTTGCATCCAAATTACTCGGTCAAGCACTTGGCTAGAGTTTCTTCGGACCATTCTCCTATCTTACTGGATACTATTAACTATTTCGAAAGGGGTAGGAAAAAGAGGTTGTTCCGGTTTGAGTCTATGTGGTTGTCTAGGGAGGATTGTGGAGAGGTGGTGTCGAAGGCCTGGAAAGATGGGGAGGGGCGTGAACCTCATGCCCGAATTGCTATGTGTGCTGATTATTTGAAGAAATGGGCAGCAGGCTCTTTTGGTGAAGTTCATAAGAAAATCAGATTGAAAGAGAGCGACTTATAAGAAGCACAAGCAACTCATGTCGATGCCTCTATGCTAGCGAGGTGTGAACAAATTGCAGGGGGAAATTAATGAGCTATGTAGAATGGAGGAGTCGTATTGGTATGCTAGATCCCGAGCTAATGAGATGCGAGACGGAGACAAAAATACGACTTATTTTCACCATAAGGCGAGTCAAAGACATAAGAAGAATAGCATTAATGGGATGTTTAATGCTAATGGAGAGTGGCGGGTTGGTGATAACCAAATTAAGTCCATTATGGCAGAGTATTTTACCTTCCTTTTTACGACAAGTAACCCATCCAACATTGAGGCAGCACTTGATAGTGTAGAGTACCTTGTTTCGGCTGACATGAACAAGGTACTTGATGAAGAACCGAGTTTGGTGGAGATTAAAAATGCTCTCTTCCAGATGCACCCGATAAGGCTCTAGGGACGGACGGTATGCATGCTCTTTTCTTTCAGAAATTTTGGTATATACTTGGCCCTGATATTGTTACTCTTATTAAAAATTGGTGGAATGGCTTGGTTGATTTAACAGGAATTAATAGAACTTGCATTGTATTAATCCCCAAATGCAACGATCCTAAGTTCATGATTGAGTTTAGACCAATAAATTGTTGCAATGTGATTTACAAAATAATATCAAAAACTATGGCGAATAAATTGAAGTTTTTTCTTGATGATATTATTTCCGTAAATCAAAGTGCTTTTGTTCTAGGGCGCTTGATTACTGATAATGCCATGATTGCTTTTGAGATTTTCCACTCTATGAAAAGGGGTGGAGAGGGGAGACATGGTTTCGTATCATTAAAATTGGACATGAGCAAGGCACATGACAGAGTAGAGTGGTACTTTCTGGAATGGGTGATGGGCAAGATGGGTTTCTCTGCAAATTGGATACAAAGATTTATGAATTGTATTTCAAGTGTCTCTTTCTCTTTTAAGGTGAATAATGAAATATGCGGCTCAGTTACTCCATCTAGGGGTCTTCGGCAAGGTGACCCTATTTCCCCGTATTTGTTTCTTTTATGTGCATATGCTTTCTCGGTTTTATTATTAAAAGCTGCTCATGAACAAAAATTAAGTGGTGCAAAAATATGTCGATCGGCTCCTAGGGTGTCCCATTTGTTTTTTGCCGATGATAGTATTTTATTTGCAAAAGCTACTCTGCAGGAATGTTCGAAGATAGCTGAGATAATCAGTTTATATGAGAGAGCATCTGGTCAGAAAGTTAATCTAGGTAAGACGGAGGTTGCTTTTAGCAAAAGTGTGACGGCAGAAAGAAGGCAAGCTATTGTGGATACTTTGGGGGTTCGTGAGGTAGATCGACATGAAAAGTATTTGGGGTTATCGACAATCATTGGTAAATCGAAGAAGTTTATTTTTGCTTGTTTAAAGGAGAGAATTTGGAAAAAAATTGAATGGGTGGAAGGAGAAATTGCTCTCGAAGCCGGGAAAGGAAGTACTTATAAAGACAGTGGCCCAAGCAATCCCAACATATATGATAAGCATCTTAAAGGTGCCGGAAGGTTTAATAGATGAAATTCATGGTCTTCTATGCCGCTTTTGGTGGGGATCATCTGTTAATCATAGAAAGTTGCATTGGCAAAGTTGGAAGAGGCTGTGTCTACCAAAGGCTAAAGGTGGGATGGGGTTTCGTGACCTTAAGTGCTTTAATCAAGAACTCTTGGCAAAGCAAATACCGCGGCTACAATCTAATCCGAACACCTTGATTTCCAAAATTCTCAGAGCACGATACTTCAAGAATTCAAACGTTCTTGAAGCTAATCGTGGTCATGACCCAAGTTATACTTGGAGGATTATATGGGGTGCAAATGGCTTGCTTCGTGATGGCTTGGTGTGGAGAGTGGGGGATGGACGTGACATTAAAGCATGGAAGGACGCTTTGTTAGTGAAGGACGGCAAGCAACATTTTTTGAAGCAACCGAACGGGATGGATGAAAATACCTCTGTGAATGCGTTAATGGTGGAAGGGTATGTGAGGTGGGACAATAATAAAATTCGTGACCTGTTTGACAATGAAACAGCAGCTATGATGATTCTCACAAATCCTCTGCCAAGCCACGCTACCAGGGATAATATTTATTGGTGCTGCACTAAAAATGGTATGTTCACTGTAAAATCATGTTACTGGCTTGCGAGGGATGTAACAGGTGTTGAGGGTGATGTTGGCAGTAATGAGGACTGTTGGAGGTCGGTTTGGAGAATCCAAGGTCCGCCTAAGCTAAAGCACTTCCTTTGGGGTGCTGTTAAAAGCAACCTGGCTATTAAAGATCGCCTAGTACAATGGCATATGACAGATGAAACATCTTGTCAGATCTGTGGGGTGGCGAGGGAGACGATTATCCATTCCTTGTTTGAATGCTCTGTCGCGCAAGAAATCTGGGAGCATAGTGGTTTTGCAGAGTACTTAGTTGACGCCCTTATAGAGTCTTTTGTTGCAAGGTGGATCTGGCGGTATGGCAAAGTGGAGGGAGGTGTGTTGAAGCGTATGGCAGCTCTGATGTGGGCTGCGTGGCGATGCAGGAACCTGATTACTTTCGAAAATGAGTGGCCTGATGCTGTTATTCTTGCGGCTGGGTTCTGCAAATTGGTGGAGGATTAAGCGGAATACGCTAGGAAGGTTTTCTCCTTTGCTGCCCCTGCTTCTACAGCCATCAGTGCTATGTGGAAATGCCCCCCCCCCCAAGGATGCATAAAGGCGAATGTAGATGCACATGTACCTAGTATTGGCATTGCTGGTTTGGGTGATGTTTTCAGAGACACTGATGGAAGCATAGTTTTGACAACAACAAAGAAAGTGAGCTCCTCCACTCCGGAGTGTAATACCTCGTATTTCTATACGTATTTTAATTAAAATAAGTATTTTGAGAAGTATTTAATTAAATTAAAATGTTTTATTTAAAGTATTTTAATTTTTTATTTTAATAAGTTTGGAAATGTTTTATAAAAGGAAAGTTTATTTAATTAATTATGTTAATTAAGTTGGGGTTTAATTTAGGAAAGTTTTATTTTAAGTAAAGTTTTATTAGGGAAGGGATTAGGAAAATTAAAAGAGGAAAGTTTTGGGAGAAGGGTTTCTAGAGAAGGGGTATAAATATCCCACGTATTGGCAGAGGGAAATAATCGGTCGTTGGACGATCACCCTAAAACCAAACAATATTTCTACCTAAACCAACCTAAGACAAGTCTAGGGTAAGTAGAGGATCGTATCCACAGGGAATGGGTAAGTGCACCGAGAGTATGAAACGGTTGCAATCTAGTTCGGTCACAAATTGGGGGTTTCGATTAGATAACTACTATGGAGACAAACACTAGGGGGAAATAGGGATCGACTCCAACCAAACCAACGGATCAAAACAATAGGCAAGCATGAACACAAATTGGGTGATAGAGAGGGCACTCAATGTTGCCTTCTTTCGAAGCCACAACACTAAGAATTCCTAAGCCAAACTCAACTAACAAGATAGGCCAACCAAGTCTTAACAATGAGAAGTAGACTACTAACTCGGGTTTGTCTTTCGATCGGTCCAAGAAAGCATTAAAGCACAAGCAATTGAGATTTCTCACCTAATTGTTGCAACTAAGACTACTACATCATTCAAACAAGGAACCATAATCAAGAGGAGATTAGCATAACCATATAAGAAAAGGCTCACAACTAGACTTCATCTCTCAATGCAAGCATAGAAGTGAATACATGAGCAATAAGTGGCCATCCAATTACACATGCAATTAACCATCTCTTTAACAATCAATCATCAATCCAAAATGAACATGCAAGCACAAACATCAATCAACCCATGGCTTGGTTGGGTCTTCACCCAACCCCTAGCTAATTAACTACTCACTAAACATGGTGAGGGACATCAAAACAACAAGTTCTAATCCAAGCATTAAGTTAATAAGTTAAGAGGAGTAGTAGGAATAAGGTAGATTGGACATGCAACAACAATTAAGCAAGATCAAGAGAGAAATTAACAATTAAAAGTAAATAAAAACTGAAATTAAAGAGTAAGAGATAGAGGAAAGAGATTACTTAAAATGCTTCAAAGTTGAGAAATTGTTGAATTCAAGAGAACAATCTTCAATTAATCTACTACAATGATTGAGTTTGAGAAGATCTAAGCTAATTAATGAGGGTTGAGAAGAACTAAGAGCCTAAGAAAACTAAAGGGGAAGAAGGTCCAGAAAACTGAAGCCAAGGGTCGTATTTATATGCCCAAAAGTTACATCGTAAAATCCGTCAAAATCGAGCTTCAGAACAGAAGGAGCGCCCGCTCCTGGGTGTGGAGCGCCCGCTCCTGGGCTCTCTGCACGCCCTCTCCTCTTGCACCAGTTTGAGGCAGTTTGTAGGAAAACAGGGAGGAGCGCCCGCTCCTAAATAGGTGCACGCCCGCTCTTAAAAGCGCAGGGGAGGCAGAATGTGGCAGTTCAGGCAGGAGCGCCCGCTCCTAAAAGGCTGCACGCCCGCTCCTGCTTTCCTTTGCTTCCAAAGAGTATTTCTTCATGCTTATGCTATTAGCCCATTTTTCATCGTACCTACAAGCACGAGCACACACATAAAAAGAAACGGGGAAGCCAAAAGATGCAAATTAGCACAAGAGGAGTTAGAAAAAGGGATTAAAGTAGGGGAAAGAGTACAAAATTGTGTTTTAAAAATCCATGATAAGTGGACAAATAAAACACTTATCAAATTCCCCCAAGCTAGCCAATTGCTTGTCCCTAAGCAATTCACTTGGCGCAAAAGAAACCAATAGATTAGTCCGCTCAAAGAAAAGCACATGTAAAGATAAAAGAATCCTTAAGCAATAAAAACTCGAGTATGAGGTATATGCCTAAGATCAACCACGGTCATGACTAGCCAAGGCATAGCTAACCTTCCCGAATGTACTCAACTTTGGTCCATTCAACCAATCTTACCGCGTCCCCAACACAAAGTTCAAATTCCCCCTAATGGTAGTGTCTCATGACTCCTCGAAGGAGCCGGAAGAAAAATAAACAAAAGAAGGCTTAGAACACTCGACATCTCAATGATAAGTACCCTCTCCATATGCTTGTGAACCAACTCCCTCCACCGACTATGGCTTCAACTATTCTACTAACATTACAAGACTCAAGGATTACGGCACAAAGTTAAGGCATAGAGAAAACTAGAAGTGCTTTGCAATTAAAGTCAAGCTAAGATATATAACACTAAGAGCAAACCTAAAGAGGTTTCTGACTTTGACCCGTTACAAACTATGAATAAACTTGAAACAAAAATGCACCCCCAAGCTTGTTTAATTGCTAGGGTGGTAGCTATTCATCACTTCTTTTTCTTTCTTTCTTTCTCTTTTTTTTTTTTTTTTTTTTTTTTTTTTTTTCAAACTTGGCATTTACATCACAAACTATTATTTATAACAACTTAAAGATTGAACTAATGAAACAAGAATGACATGCCTTAACTTTGTGCGAATGAACAATACATAACAACCTTCATAATCACTAAGAGTAGTTTAGGCCGCGATCTTGGGAGTTAAGACTCAAGTTCTCGATCTAGGTACTAAATCAAAGAGGATCCTTGCCACTCATTCAAAATGTAGTAGGCTTGAAAAATATTACAACCTCACTTTTGGGAACAATGTGGGATCAATTACTACCTTTCGGGGTTCAAATTCCTTCGATATGGGCGACACCTTCTTACCACAATCCTAGACTTTTGGTTTCGTACATTCGGTAAGGTTATTCTCACACTAGCCTAAACTAGCCAATTCTATGTTCAACCAAGGGCATCTAAACCATACTCGAAATTTTATTACCAAAAGAAAGCAAATATCCATCACATGCAATCCAATATCATCATTGAGGACTATTCTAAAAGCAAAAAAAATGTTTTTTTTTTTTTTTTTTTTTTTTTTTTTTAGAGGAAAGAGATAGGTACTAGCTAAAGAATTTGGATTAAGGGAGGAGGAACTAGCTAAAGAAGATTAGGAGAGGGAAGGAGAAGAGGAAGGAAGGAGAAACTAACTAAAGAATTTGGATTAAGGGCTTTGGATTTTTGGGTTTTGGATTTTTGGGAAGGAGAGGAGGCTCGTCAACAAATATCATCATAAAAAATGAAGCACATAAACCAAACCAAGCTCATCAAAATGCAAACATTCAACCATTAACTAACCTATCAAGACAAACAGAGCATAATCAAATTAAGCACAAAACTAGCAACATCAAATCCCAACTCTATGCAAGGCCTAAATACTCCCCCAAGCTAGACATTTAGTCACCGTTTCAATGAAACAAAATAGGTAATGAAGTAACCTCCCCCCAAGCTTGGGATTGGCACCGTCCTCGGTGTCCCAAGAAGTGAAAAGGGGCAATGAAACGGTGACTAGAATGCCTAGACCATCTAATTATGTCGGCGTCCCGGCGAATAGTGATAATTGTAGTTAATATCTACATCACTAGAAGTGGCCGGGGCGTCTACATAAGGAGGTAGATCATAGTTGGGGCAAGTGCGGTAATGGCCAAAGTCCGGCACACCTTGCTCACCCCAACCACCATCATAGCCGGGTGGAAACCCGTAATGCCCCCTTAGGGGGGGATCGAGCACCTCCGAAGATGAACTATCTCCACTAACCTCGGGGACATAGTAATAGCTAGGGTCGCCCCTATAATCACTTCCCCCGGGTTGTGTGTAGTCATAAGGGGGAAAGGAGCGAAGCTCCTCAATTGAACTACGCGGGCCTTGCCAAAAGGGGTAGGTGGGTTGGCCATTGTTCCAACCCGCTACCGGCCCTTCTTGAACGGGACGGTTGGGATAGTTGAGGTAAGGGAGAAAGTCTCCCCTCTCAACTTGATGTTGGTAGCTTCTCTCCGCTACAAAACTTTGGTACTCATTTTGTTCAAGAAGTCTTTGATTGGTTAGATTTAATTGGTTGAAAGCAATTTCCACATCAAAGAGAGAAGAGGAGGAAGAGGAACCATCTACCCTAGATTGGGGAATGGAGGATGTACTCATACGACGGGGTACGGGTACATTCTCGCCACCACCGGCCATACCTCGTGGGAGTTGATCTCTTGGCACTTGCCATGTGTCCCCCACCGAGTTATTAACTGCCGGATTTGGGAGAGTGCAATAATGCACCCCATTGACCTTCCAACTAAAGCGAAGATTTCGGCCCGGAATTTCACTAAGGAACTTCATATCACTAAGTGCCTTAAGATCAAGCATGTTAGAACTTTGGACCGGGGTCATTTGGTCTAGAAAAGACCCAAACCCTAACTTCCTCGCAATAATTGAAATCATTCCCCCGCATCTAATCTCTCCGCTCATCTCTCCACTTTCTCTTATTTCAATACATCTCTTGATGAACAAGTATCCCATGTTCACATTCCCTTCTACATTTCCTTCGAATCTTGAAGCTAGAAAGAGGCATTTGATCTCCTCTTTAGTTAGCTTCCCTAAGTCTTGTTTAGAAAAACAAGCATAGCTCATGATTCGCATGAAGATTCGAAGGACGGGGTGGATAATGTGGCTAGCATGGCTAGACCGGGTTGTGAAATTGGGATACCCCGCAATGGTATTCCACCACACTTGCTCCTCATAACTTGAGAAGTAAGTACCATTGGGGTCATAGACTTGGTTGAGGGTGGGCCATTCAAAAATTTCGTTCAATCTCGTCAAAGTTAAGGTTTTTTCGACATTGAACATTCTAAATTTTATTTCGCATTCCAATGGCTCATCCTCAAGGTTTATGCGCTTCATAGAAACCGATGAGAGGAATTCAAGAGTTAGGGAAGAAAAGGTTTCTTCCGCAAGGTCCAAGAAGTCTAGCCAACCGAAGTTTTCGGCTACTCTTCTAATTCCCTCATCGACCCCTAGAAGTCTCATTGAATGTTGATGATAGAATCGGGTTGGAATAATCTTTCGTTTGGAAAGGTCATCGAAAGGCTTTTTAAATCGTTTATCGATTTTTAAAGTTGGTGGTGGGTTAGGGTTTTCTCGTTGTGAAGGGGATGAGGATGTTTGAGGTTCACTTGTTTTTCTTTTCTTAATCCCTCCAATGAATTTCTTCATTTTTTTTTTCTTTTAGTTTGGAAAAGGGGTAATTAGGAAAAACACTTAACAACAAACAACTCCACACACACCCTTAACTTCAAACCCCCTTTAAAAATCCAAAAGAACCTGTTCCACAACACAACCAACAATATATTCCAACACAAAAATTCCAACAACAATGCACTTCACTAATTTCACACAAACCACATTCACAAAATCACAATGTTTATGTAATTTTCAATCACAATTTTCAACTATTCTAAAAATCATTCACAATTTTCTCTAACAATTCTCCATAAACAACAATAATTGTTCAATTCCAACCGATCATGCAATCAACTACACAATTTGTATGAAATAAACAATAATTAAGAAAATTTGAAAAAGAAAGTTGAGTAGAGAAGTGGATTATACCAAATAGAGTATGAAAATACTCTAAAATCCTCCAAAACTACCCAAATTTGCTCCTCCTTCTTCAAGCTTTCACCTTCTTGCTCTTGTTCTTCAATGGAGATTTTGTGGGTTTTCGAATTTTTGACCAAATTTGTGAATTTTTGTGATTTTTAGAAAGAGAATTGGAAGGAGAGTAAGAATTTGTAAATTTTGAGTGAAAAAAATGAAGGATTGATGATGATTTTGATGAGAGAAGGTAGAGAAGATGGGGTTTTTAGAGTGAGAAAGAGGTGGGTAAAGAGGAGAGAGAAGATGAATATGGGTAAATGAGAGGTGGAGAATGAGAGAGAGTAAAAAGAGATAAGGAAAAAAAAAATCTCTTTTTTTTTTACACGGCAGGGGTGGAGCGCCCGCTCCGGTAGAGTGGAGCGCCCGCTCCTGCCTTTGGAGGAAGCTACTGCCTGCTTTTCGTCAGTAGGAGCGGGCGTGCAGGGTGTTAGGAGCGCCCGCTCCTACAATTTCTGAACTTTCTGCCATTTTTCCAAAACTCAATTTTTTTTTTTTTTTCGAGAGCTGAATATAGGAGCGGGCGTGCAGGTGGTAAGGAGCGCCCGCTCCTACGTTTTCTGTAGTTCCTGCCCAGTTCTGTGTATACAACAGCGGGCGTGCACTCCTTCAGGAGCGCCCGCTCCTAAACTTGCTGGAAGTTCCTGCCTTGAATGCTGCTAGTAGGAGCGGGCGTGCAGGTTGTGAGGAGCGCCCGCTCCTAACTGTAGTTTCCAAATCTGCCTTTCTTTTCTCCAAGCAAATTACCTACATCAAAACAAAACACTAAACAAAACATTTAAAATGTTAAGTGTTAGTTTAAGCTCTTTCATCTCTCTCTCTTTTTTTTCTTTTTCTTGAGTAAAAGCAAAAATACTCGGGTTGCCTCCCGAGAGCGCTTCTTTAACGTTACTAGCTTGACGCAAATTCGAAAAGTATCCTCAAGGTGGGATAAAGTTCGAAACCAAATTGTCACCATTGTTTTCATTTTTACAACTTGCCATCTTGGGCAAAACTAAATTGTTTCCTTGACTAACACCTACAACAAATTCATTTTCATCATTTTTCTTTGAATCCTTCTTCTTCCTTTTTCTCTTTGATTTTCCCTTCCTCTTCTTCTTGGAAGCCTTGATGTCACCCTCTTCATCCTTGTGAGCATCGGACTCACCATCTTCAAGCATAGTCTTGAGGCAAGCAAGCATGGCAATCACCTCATCAAACCTATCCAAACCTTGCTTTGACTCATGGACATTGAAAAGAGGATTAGTATCACAAAGCATTCTCAACATATGCAAATCATTATCACTAATAGCCTCTAAGGTCATGCAATCTTTCATGGGGGAAGGACATCCTCTCTTAGGGTCAATAGTAAGACAAAATTCATCATCACCCACATTTAATGTGAGTTTTCCTTCCCTAACATCAATGATTGCACCACCCGTTGCTAAGAAAGGCCGACCTAGGATAATAGGGGTGAGGGCATCTTCCGTCATTCCTAGCACAATAAAATCAACCAGAATGGTGAAATTACCTACCTTGAGAGGGACATCCTCAACCTTACCCTTAGGGAATTTGGTGGATCCATCGGCAAGTTGAAGAGTGACATTAGTGGGTACCAAACCACCTATACCAAGCTTCTCATAAACCGAAAAAGGCATCAAACTCACACTAGCTCCTAGATCACATAGGGCATTTTCAAAGGAAACGTTCTTGATAGAGCAAGGAATAGAGAAACTTCCGGGATCTTTTAGTTTAATGGGAGAGTGGTTTTTGATAATTGCACTACAATTTTCGGTTAAGCTTACTGTGGTGGACTCACTCATGACAACCATCTCATCCTCACTTGACTTAGACTCCTCACATTGTTTTTCTTCTCTAACCTCCTCATTCTCACTCTCTTTTTGCAAGCTCATGGGTGGAGTTTCATCTATGCTAGTCCCACATCTAGTCATAATTGCCTTACAATGTTCTTCTTGACTAGGAGAAGAGGTGCTAGAATTGTTACTTTTAAGTGCATTAACTAGTTGAGTTAATTGAGTTTCTAGCATCTTATTGTGAACTTGCACTTGCTTGATGGACTCCTCTAAGTCATTGGTTTTCTTGGTTTGAGCATTAACAAATTTTTCCATTGTTGTTTCTAGACTTGACTTAGGAGGGGGGGCTTGAAGTTGGAGAGGAGGTTGAGGGATAGGAGCAAGGGTAGGTCTATTTCCTCCATTAAAACCGGGTGGGTTATGATTAGACGAATATTGACCTCTTTGGTGATACCTATTGTCATTTTGTTGATTAACTTGGTTGTTTGACACATAGTTACCATTACCTTGGTTCCTATAGTTTCCTTGATTATTTTGAACATTCCTTTGGCCACTATATTGACCTTGACCATTTCCTTGGGTTTGGCCCCCTTTCCAACCAAAGTTTGGGTGATGTTTCCATCCCTCATTGTAGGTGTTGGAATAAGGGTCATACCTAGGATTGGTTTGACCATTGTTGATTGCATTTACTTGTTCCATGGAAGGGGAAGGGGAGCATGAATCATTTAGCAAATAGCATTCCGAAGTCACATGATCATCACTTCCACAAGCATCACAAGACATCATTTGTATTGACATGTTATCGTTTAAAGAACTAGATGCATGCAAATTTTGGCGTGGGGAAGGGGATAGAGAAGAGGATTGCAATTGATCAAACTTAGAAGATAAAGCATCTAATTTTGAATTAATCATGTTTATAGCATTTACCTCATACTTTCCTCCTTTCTTGGAAGTGCTTCTCTCATCGGGGCTCCAATCGGTGTAGTTTTGAACTACATCCTCAATGATCTTTAGTGCCTCCGTGGGTGGCTTGTTCATGATAGGTCCTCCCGATGCTCCATCCAAGAGTATGCGGTCCGATCTCAAGAGACCTCTATAAAACCCATGGAGCAAGAGCCAATCTTCCATGCCATGGTGGGGGCATTGTTGTTGGTAGCTCTTGAATCTCTCCCAAGCATCATAGAGGGATTCGTCGGGCTCTTGTTGGAAGTTAGAAATCTTGGACCTCAACTCCGCCGTTTTCCCAAGAGGAATGAACCTCCCAAGGAATGCCGAAGTCACCTCATTCCAAGTATTCAATGAGTTTGGAGGCAATCTATCAAGCCAATCACTTGCCTTGCCCGTTAAAGAGAATTTGAACATGCTTAAGAGAATGTACTCCGGAGTCACCCCATTTGCCTTCACGGTGCTACAATACCGTGTGAATTGCTTGAGATGTGCAATGGGATCTTCATGCTTTGCCCCGGAGAATTGATGACCCTCTATCAAGGTGATTAGGGCGGGTCTTATCTCAAAGTTGTTTGCTTCAATAGCGGGAGTAGCAATCCCACTTGCTTCTTGATATGGAGGAGGAACACCAAACTCTCTTAAAGTCTTGTTCGGAGCGGCCATTTCAAATTGGTGAAGAGGTGGAGAAGTTGGAGAATTTGTCCTTGGTGACTCTAATGGAATGGTGTCTCCACTAGACTCACTAGAACTGGAATGATCAGACTCAACTACCACTTGTGCCTCACTTGATGTGGCACCCCTAGCTATCGCCCTCTTTTCTCTTCGATTTGCCCTTACTACTTTTTCAAGCTCAAGATTCAACGGCACTAGAGGAAGTGTCCTATTGCTGCGTTTGGGCATAAACAAAGAAGACTAGAAGAGAGATTAGTAGGTTAGTCAAAGAAAACAACAAAAAAAAATAAAGCTATACAAATGAACTAGTCTCGCATATCTCATAAGTAACTCAATGCTTAACGCCATTCCCCGGCAACGACGCCATTTTGGCAGAGGGAAATAATCGGTCGTTGGACGATCACCCTAAAACCAAACAATATTTCTACCTAAACCAACCTAAGACAAGTCTAGGGTAAGTAGAGGATCGTATCCACAGGGAATGGGTAAGTGCACCGAGAGTATGAAACGGTTGCAATCTAGTTCGGTCACAAATTGGGGGTTTCGATTAGATAACTACTATGGAGACAAACACTAGGGGGAAATAGGGATCGACTCCAACCAAACCAACGGATCAAAACAATAGGCAAGCATGAACACAAATTGGGTGATAGAGAGGGCACTCAATGTTGCCTTCTTTCGAAGCCACAACACTAAGAATTCCTAAGCCAAACTCAACTAACAAGATAGGCCAACCAAGTCTTAACAATGAGAAGTAGACTACTAACTCGGGTTTGTCTTTCGATCGGTCCAAGAAAGCATTAAAGCACAAGCAATTGAGATTTCTCACCTAATTGTTGCAACTAAGACTACTACATCATTCAAACAAGGAACCATAATCAAGAGGAGATTAGCATAACCATATAAGAAAAGGCTCACAACTAGACTTCATCTCTCAATGCAAGCATAGAAGTGAATACATGAGCAATAAGTGGCCATCCAATTACACATGCAATTAACCATCTCTTTAACAATCAATCATCAATCCAAAATGAACATGCAAGCACAAACATCAATCAACCCATGGCTTGGTTGGGTCTTCACCCAACCCCTAGCTAATTAACTACTCACTAAACATGGTGAGGGACATCAAAACAACAAGTTCTAATCCAAGCATTAAGTTAATAAGTTAAGAGGAGTAGTAGGAATAAGGTAGATTGGACATGCAACAACAATTAAGCAAGATCAAGAGAGAAATTAACAATTAAAAGTAAATAAAAACTGAAATTAAAGAGTAAGAGATAGAGGAAAGAGATTACTTAAAATGCTTCAAAGTTGAGAAATTGTTGAATTCAAGAGAACAATCTTCAATTAATCTACTACAATGATTGAGTTTGAGAAGATCTAAGCTAATTAATGAGGGTTGAGAAGAACTAAGAGCCTAAGAAAACTAAAGGGGAAGAAGGTCCAGAAAACTGAAGCCAAGGGTCGTATTTATATGCCCAAAAGTTACATCGTAAAATCCGTCAAAATCGAGCTTCAGAACAGAAGGAGCGCCCGCTCCTGGGTGTGGAGCGCCCGCTCCTGGGCTCTCTGCACGCCCTCTCCTCTTGCACCAGTTTGAGGCAGTTTGTAGGAAAACAGGGAGGAGCGCCCGCTCCTAAATAGGTGCACGCCCGCTCTTAAAAGCGCAGGGGAGGCAGAATGTGGCAGTTCAGGCAGGAGCGCCCGCTCCTAAAAGGCTGCACGCCCGCTCCTGCTTTCCTTTGCTTCCAAAGAGTATTTCTTCATGCTTATGCTATTAGCCCATTTTTCATCGTACCTACAAGCACGAGCACACACATAAAAAGAAACGGGGAAGCCAAAAGATGCAAATTAGCACAAGAGGAGTTAGAAAAAGGGATTAAAGTAGGGGAAAGAGTACAAAATTGTGTTTTAAAAAGCCATGATAAGTGGACAAATAAAACACTTATCACGTATGAGGCAAATCAACTTTGCCCAGAGTGGAGAAAACCCAAGGTAAACTTCTCTCCCTTTTCTCTTTATTTTTCTTTTCTTTTTCTTTCTCTTTTTCCCCTTCCCCTTTTTTGGCTCCCTCTTACCGCCGGCCACCACCACCACCGGTGGGCCGTCGGTGCCAGCCACCAGCAGCACCAGCCGGCGACTGGCGACAACCGGCAGTGGTGGCCAGCCAGCCACCTTTTCCGAAAAAAAAATTAATACTTTATTTTTTTTGAAAAAAAAACCCTATTTAATCCTAGATCTAAATAATAATTAAGGGTTTTGTGATTTAATTTTTGATGTTTGATTATGAGTATTATGTTAATTACTTTTCAGATTATGTTTTTAATTAAAAAGCCCCAATTTTTGAAACCCTAGGTTCTTGATTTGTAAATTATTGAGGGGTTATGATGTATAATGGTTTAGACCTTTGATTAAAGTGTTTTAAGGCTAAATTACAACAAGTTTTAATTAAAATATAGTGCTGGAATTTTTGGTAAAGCATTAAAAATCAAGTTTCTTTAAGGAATTTTAATTACCCATTAATTGGGATTAAAGTATGATATTTTAAATATAATTTCAGCTTATTTTAAATAAATTATGAGGGGTTTTATAATAGTATATATTGCTGGAAATTTGTGTAGAGTGGATTTTAATACTCTTTTATGATTTTAAATTGTAGAAGACTTTGAAGTGAGCGATTTTTATTAATTGTGGTAATATTAAGATCGTATACAAGGTACGTTCGCGTACTTAGCATAATTATATTGATGTAGTGGCATGCTAAATGTGTTTGATTGATTACAAGTAGTATCATGCTAGGTTTGGATTGGAAATTATGAACTGGATGTTGTTGGTGATTGGATTATGAAGCATGATTTAATTGTGAGGGATTATTGGATGGAAAATTATGGTTTGGAATATTGTTTATGAACCACATATTTATTTGTGGCATGTTAGAGAGCATGTTTAATTAAACTAAATGTTTAATTTAGTTTGGAATATTGAAAAGGAATTTTATTATAGTTCATATAATTTTTATTTATGCTTTAAGCATGAGGAAGGAGCTATATAAGTGTCTATGTACACGAGGAATAAATTGAATGTTGGTGCCTTAGTGCACTTAAGGTGTTTTTAACACCGAGGGATAGGATTTGTGGCGCTTTATGCGTTTAAGGTGTCATTGACACCAAGGTAGAATTAAATAGGGTTCAACATTAAATATTATGTGGTCACTAATTATTCAAGAATTAAATTGGTATATTTGATTGTTTGATTAATTAATGTTGATTGAATGATTATGGTTTGAGAGTCATCACCAAGTTTAATAATCTGTAAATAACGTAAAGTGTAAGAGAGTACGCACCAAAACTCTTGGAACGTATATACCTTGAGTATGAACATATGGGGGGAGTTATGGGGTTTTATATTTAACTATAACTTCTACTGGAGTACAGGACGTTGTACATTCCTTTTATTATTATTATGCGCAGGAATTCCGCCACTTACGAGTGGTTTTAGATGCTGGCACGGTTAGCTCCCGTGTCAGTAACCTCAATTTATTGGGGAGGTTAGTGGGAAACCCGTTCGATGCGTAATCAATGCTAAATAAATTATTTAGTGTCTAGTGAGAACTTTTATTGATTGTTGTATGCTTGAAAAACAGGTGCAACGAGGTAAGTTGTGTATTGATAGGGAATTGTATGCTAGTGTGTTAATTACGCTTATGTACTCAGCTTTGCTGATTGTGTGTTTTGTGTGGTTGTCGGCCTTGTCTTTATCCTTGCCCTATGATGACCCATTTTTAATGGAGAGTAGTGGAAATAGGTAAAGATAAGTTTTTCAGGTGATGAAGCATGTTCATGAATGGGCATGAGTGAAAAGCGAATCATGCTAGTTTCTATAAGTATATGATGTGTTTATTGCTTTAATTATTTGTGATATTAATATTATGCATGACTAACGAAACGGTTTTGAATTTGGTTTGGTTTTAATAAGGGCCTATTATGGTTCCAAGTTGTAGGTTGATTTTATTTTACTTCGGTTGACTTTGGTTTGACTTTACTTTCGTTGGTTGACTTTTCAAGTTGACTTGTTTTCAATGGTTTTGAAATTAGCCTTCTGCTGTGTGTATTTGATAGTTGCCTTAACCGTTTTCACGGTGGCGGTAATGTCTTAGATATTCCTATTTAAAGTTTTAAACAGGGCAAAACATGTATTTTAAAAGAAAGGAATTTCTAGGGTGTTACACGGAGTATGTTGAAGCTCAAGATGTGAGATACGCACTACAGCTGGCCATACGGTTTAGGTATAGGAATTTGTGGGTTGAAGCAGATGCAGTGAATGTCATCCAAGCTATTGTATCCGATGATGATGATCGTGCTCCTATTCATGTCGTTTATGATGATATTAGAAAGGATAGAGTGTGGTTTAATGTATGTTTGTTTTCGCATGCTAAGAGGAATTGAAATACGGTAGCTCACCTAGTTGCTAGGGGGGATACGGGAGGGAATGATGAATTTGTAAGGTTTAGTTCGTTTCCTAGTAGTATTGTAACTTTAGCAGAAATGGACATTTCCCCTTAATTAATATAATTCTCTATCGTTTTCCTTCAAAAAAAAAAATGGGAATTTTCCGATTGCAGCCATTTAGGGTGTGTTCTATGAGAAGATACAAGTTGATCCCCTTGATAAACATTTTTAAAGTGACATCCTTTGTAATACCTCGTATTTTTGAAACATATTTTCTAAATAATTAATTAAATATTATTTTCTAAAAAGGGTATTTTAAGTAATTTTACTATTTGAATTTTGGAGCCAAAATTTATTTACACAATCATTTTTAATCTTTAAAGTCTAACGAATATTTCCCTAAAACTATAAGTGGAGGTCCGAAAATATGAGCATAGATATTCTCAATATTTTCGGCCACCATATGCTAATTTTGGGTTAATTATTTTGTTAGTTTTGTATATTAATTATTTTCCTCAAATTCCTTATTTCCTTAATTCTTATTTTCCATATATCTCACAAAGTTTTGATCATCTTATTTCTCTACCTTAAATCATTCTTGATTATTCCCCAAGCAAAGCCATTTTCCATATTATTTTTCATGACAACACACTTTCCTTAAATTAATTATTCTTAGTCACCTTAATATTAAAATTTTCATAATTCTTTAAATCTCTTCTCCAAGTAATCAATATCAATCAATCAGTAATCAATAACTACATACTAAAGGACACACTAATAATGACACGTGTCATCGCCTTGTGTGTCCTTAGTTTTTTTTTTTAACAAAAATCATTTTTGGAAACAAATCTTTTACCGTACATGAATAAAAGATAACATATTTATATATAAATAAAATATTTGATGTATATTTTCATAACATATTAACAACTATATAAACATAAGTAATAAATAAAAGTGAAAATCAAATATTTAATAAAATTTGAGTCAAATATTACAAATAGGATTTTATTTTATTTTATTGAATATTTTTATTTATTTATATATTAGAAGCTCCAAGAAAGTAATTCGAATATCAAATATTAAAAAATTACTTAAGATAAAATAAGAGATTTGGCTGACTATGGAGTTTATGCTAATAAAGTTTTCAGACCTGTTGCACCTTCTGCCTCACTAGTGAGGTTGTGGTTAAAACCGAGCCCAGGCTCTGTGAAGGCGAATTGCAATGCTCATGTAGGTAGCATGACTGGTTTAGGCGTAGTGATCAGAGACGAGCTGGGCAATCTGTGTGCTGCTGCTGTTTGCCGAGAGCCTGCAGGATGGTCCTGTGAACTTGCTGAAGTTGTTGCTTGTATCTTTGGGATTCAATTGTCTCTCAGGTTGGGTTATTACAATGTGGTGTTAGAAAGTGATGCTTTATTTGAAGCTGGTCTCGAGAGTTCGGAAGATGGAGTTGGGTTTTGATACGTTTGGTTTGCTAATTGAGGATATTATGCATTTGTCTAGTGTTTTTAATTTCTTTTCTATCTCTCATGTTAAAAGAGCTGGAAATACTCTTGCACATCTCGTTGCTAGATGGGATTCAAGAGGTTGTAACGAATTTGTTTGTTTGGCTCCTTTCCCCCAAAGCCTACAAACTTTGGCGGATTTAGACCTCAGCTAATATATTATCGGTTGCTTGCTTTCAAAAAAAAAAAAAGAGATTTGATTTATCTTTCTACAACTATAAATTTTAGAAGAAAAAAATAATTCTAATATAATTTGAGACATACATAGTGTAACAAGTTGAATCGGAAATATCAACCATTTAGGCTTCTAATAGGTTCTTTCATAATTAAATTCATCACAATATTTTAGAAAAATTAATAATTCAAAATTAAATGTAGTGTTAATATGAAAATAATTACTCTATTAAAAATCACTATGCATGGCACTGGATCTAACCTAGTTTCCTTAATTCTTTTTACCATAATTCTTCTTACATTCTCCTACCATAAATCTTTCATTCATGAGCCTATAAATACCCCATAATATCTCTATATTCTTCACATCAAAACCCAATTCTCTTCTTCTTCTTCTTTTCCCTAAACCTTTTCATACTTTTCTTTCTACTCTTTTCATATATAATCAGCCCGTATATCTTTGAAGCCAATTTTCTAGCACTTCTGGTCCGTTTTTGGGATTTTGGTGTCTCACGGAAGATTGTTCCTCTCAAAAACACCTAGAGGTTAGGCTCAAGAATCACCAAATTCAAAATTATATTGAAGGAGTTATGGTCTCTGCAAGTTCTGCCTATTCTTTCGAACGGAAATTCAATTCTCTTTAATCCTATTCCTTTATTATTTTCATGGTTAGTTTTCTAAAATATAAATACTTATTTCAAAGCTATAATTTTATATTAAAGTATTATTTTAAAAGAGTTTTATAGTCCATGCACATTAGATTTGAGTTTATGTCCAAAGATTTTGTGATAACCTTATGATGCTAATTGCAAAGTGTATTCGTGATTGAACTCTGAAAGTGCGAAGTGTTGACAGATATTTGGAATCAAGGTACGTTTAGTCGGTTTAGGTGGCTAAATACTTTTGAAAGTGATTGTTTGAATAACATGTTTTATACTCCCTCTGCCCACGATTATCCGCAACATTTACCATAAATGGGTGCTCTTTATTATCTGCAACAAAAAATTTTATTTCCATTTTTAGTAAATTTTATAGAATAAAATGACCACCTTACCCTTACTTTATTTTTTTAAACTTTGTTTAACATCTTATAATTACACGTACTTACCAACTAATTACCACCTTACCCCAGCTACTTCGCCGCCCCTACCATAGTTGTTAAAATCACGATCTGGATCTTACGATCCTACGATTGTAGGATCCAAAATTGCATGATCGATCCGGATCTTTGGTAGGATCTTAAAGTTCGTAGGATCTTACGATCTCACTCTGACATTAATTATGAGTGGTAGGATCACAACAAGATCCTACAATTTTATTACGATCCTACGATCCAATCCAACATTTCACTATAATATGAAACTTTAATTTATTTTGATATATATTTTATTACTCATTAGGTTATATGCACCTAAAGTTAATGTATACAATAATAATCGCTAATAAATTAGCGAATCCGAGACATTAATATGATTTTATCAATTGACAACTTGCAATTGTCATAGTTAAGGTCTCATTCTTGACAAATTAAATTTGCACATAATTTATCAATTTAATTTGGTGTTATTAATCTTCTAACTACCATACTAACAAAGCTAAATGAAGATCGACCTTTGTTAAGTAGGATTTTAACAAAGGTCGATCTTCATTTAGCTTTGTTATTAATATTATTCGGTGTTAAGTAGGATCTTACAATCCTATGATCCGATTCTATCGATTCGATCTCACCCCCCTCATCGATCCAAGGTAAGATCCCGATCCTAACAACCTTGGCCCCTACCACCATTCCCAGAGCACCACCCCCACTGCGACCAGACCCAGATCGCCGCGCCATTCTCCGACCAGACCCCAGATCGCCGCGCCATTCTCCGACCACACCCCATCGCGCCATTTTCCGTTGCCACTAATCCACCACAACCACTAATCTGATGAGTTCGTGGATTTCGGTGGTTTGATTTCGTGGGTTTCGTGGTGGGTTTCTGTAACACCCCAATAATTCTCTCTTAAAAACCTGTAAATATCTTTAATAAATTGTAAGAGAATTACTAACGTGCTACTGCCACGTGTTCAAACGTTAAGGCTAATTCAGAATTTAGCAGCGGAAAAACTAACCCAGTTATAAATAAGTTTCAAAATCAACAAAAAAACCAAATTAAGTCTTACAAATTGGAACCATTAAGGCCCTTATTCAAAACCTAATAAACTTAGTATTCAATAAACCAAACTGCAGTTTAAATAAATTCAAGCTTATGAAAGTAAATAACTACGAGCAATAACCAACTCTCCACTCAAAATCCCACCACCTTAATGCAAGTCCAAACTATGTAAAAACCTGTGATAAGTCTGCTCCCCAATATTACAAGTGTAAAGATTGGATCATTATAGGGTCATTGAAAGGCGAAGGCCATGACCAAGAAAAGACACACAAAAGCACGCAATTAGCAACGCTGAGTACATACAAGCTACGAAATATAACTATAAATTCCTAGAATGCTACTAATAATCAATCAACACACTAAGAATTTAATTATTGACTTGAACAGAAGACTCAACTGTTAACATTACCAAGACTTTTCTAATTAGTATTGATTATTTCATTTCATTTATTCATTGGATTAAGAAATAGACAAGGTTGTCTCCCCATGCTCCAATTTGGAACATCGATTAAAGAAAAACCCCATGCCTCCTTTCGGAAACATCAATAAACATCTAATGACAATGGGCTCGACTCCGTGGCCATAGTTAGTATGAGATCTCATCTAACTACTTATAGTTTTTAAAAAGTATTTGTAAACAAGAGACTTGTATATCAGATGGCCTCTAGAAAGTACACGGCTAATACACCGTGGACCCCAACCTCTGATTGTCAATACTCCAAACGTGCACAAATCTAGAGTTTTATCCTCAAATCCTCAACCTTGTTTTATAAGACTTTAATTCTCCCTTGACTCATTCCATTTCAAATATGAACGAGTAATAAAAATAATTCATTTAACATATTCACGTATCTTTGCTTCTAAGCTCATCTTGCAAGTTAATACATAAATAATACTTACAAGATAAATTAATACGCATTTCTCATACATGAAACAAAATCAGCCATTAGATACATTAATTACTAATCACACTTACTACCATACAATTTCAACCAATCCACAATTTTCCTAACATGATTCTAAATTTTTCCAAGTCCTTAGACATGCTCCTAAAGTCAAGGTTTTTGTATCCTTGTACGTACCTTGAGTAAACGAATTGGTTGGCCACTTAACCAACTAGAAATCACCATCTATAAAGTCTTCTCCTAAACCAAACAATAAGATTTCAATCAACTCCCAAACAACCAAATTTACAGCAATACTAACTCACTTTAAAACCTTCAAAACCTAATTATATTAAACAACACATTAATACCTTCCCTTTAATTAAAATCAAAAGCTTATACATAGTTCTTTATATTTCCTTCCTAAAAACCTTAAAATGAACCTTTATACATAAAATTACAGCATACTTAAGCTACTAAGAAAACTGAAAATTTAGTTTGTTATTATATTTTGGAAAATCAACAATCTACACTTTAAATATCAAAGTAGTAGCTTAATAAAAAATGTAGAAACATAAAACTTCTTACTTTGATACTAAAACAATACAATTCATATTTTTAAGTCTGAAATTTAATTAAAACTTTATTAGCAACCCATTAACTAACATTGTTTAATTAGAATAGCCAAGTAGTATAAATAGAACTCTAAAAATATGATTTAGATTAATTTAAAACCAAAAATCCATATTTTTATAATCTGAAAATAGAACTCTAAAAATATGGTTTGGGTCGGGTAAGTGTAGGTCGAGTCAACTCGGTTCGCGTTAATTCGGGTTAGTGTCGTCCTATGTGGGTCGGGTTCGAGTTGGGTCATGCTTGAGTCGGGTTACGGTCGGGTCATACATCTTATAGAGTTTGGATTGGGTTTAGGTCGGGTTACATTCGGGTCGGGTTTTCACGGGTTAGAGTCATTCTCGGTTTTGAGTCGAGTTCGGTTCAAATCAATCATTTGCGGGTTATAATCAGGTCGGGTCATTCTTGGGTTTGATTCGGGTTCGGTTCAAGTCAATAATTTGCGGGTTATAATCAAGTCGGGTAATTTCCAAGTCTAGGCATTCTCGGGTTCGAGTTGGGTTCGGTTCAACGCAATAATTTACTTATTTTTTGCAAAATCACACATGAGGGTGGTTTCAACCTGTTGACTCGGTTTCACGGCGTTAACTACCACGTGTGAGGCACGTGCAGCGGTTTACCCCCCCTTTAAATTTTTTACCCTTTCTTTCCCTCCAATTCAATTTTCTCTCTCCTTTCAATTATCACGCTTGCCAACGCATGTTTTTAACGATTAATATCTCTAATTATCAACACTATAAAATTATAAAAATTGGATATTAATAAAATATACTTCTTCTGTTTTTTTTATAGTTGCAACACTTCTCTTTTCACGCTTGTCAATGCATGTTTTTAATCGTTTATATCTTTAATTACCAATATGTAAAAAATTATAAACATTTGATGTTAATATTGTATAAATCAATACGAATCAAACAAGATCCAACATGAATATATTTTTACTTAAGCATAAATCGTTAAAGCTAGTCAAAGTGAAACAAATGAATAGTGTAAAAATCAAATTGTTGCAACTACGTAGTATAAAAAACGGAGGAAGTATATTGAAACGATTCAAACAAAATCCCACATGAATATATTTTATCGTATCTATAAACCACAAAAGCGAATCTAAGTGTATTGTGTGAATAATGTAAAAATCAAACGATGTCTACTAAAAAAAACGGAGGAAATATATATTATTGCGTATATACAAATAAAAATAAAAAACTCTTTTACTTCATATTTTCCCTTTGTTCCATATTCATTCTTCCGGATTAAGATGATTTATGGGTTTTCCCTCAAAAAAAAAAAGATGATTTATGGGCTTTGTTTGAAAATCCCAATTAGCCCAACATCCCATTTCACGCTTCACACAATCACACCATTCAACAAAATCACAAACCCGATTTCCTTTTTCTTTCTCTCCTGCTTGATTGGTTCAGTTTCTCTCTCCTCTGCAATCTACTACCGCCGCGGAAGTCGCCGGAATGTCGTCAGTCCCAGGTAAATTTTGACAATTAATGGCATTTTTTTTAAAAAAAATTTCCATGTCAATTGTTTAGATGTAATTAGGGTTATTTATGCATCAATTTAGGTCTAATTTCTGTGAAAACGAACCATTATAATCCAATTAAGCTTATTAATGTGCTCTTTATATTATATTTTCCATGATTTTCGATTGAGAGTGAGGGTGAGGGGGTTGGGGTTTCGACCAGGGGTGATTGAGAGTAGTTAGGGTGAGGGGATTGGGGTTTCGACTAGGGGTGAGGGTCGATGGGGTTGGGGTTTCGGCTGAGGTAGGGTAGTGCGAGTAGGGTTACGGCTAAGGTTTAGGGTGGTGTGGTTAGGGTTCCGGCGAGGTGGGGGTAATGGGGTTGGCTGGTCAGTTGGTTGGGATAAAGTGAGAAGACTGGGTACCCGGTCAAATAGCCAGGACCGGTCTGGATATGGAACCGGTTCTTGAAAATCTAACCGATCTCAGAACCGGTCAACTCGGTTCCAAGTTTCCTAGAACCAGTCTTAGAACTGGTGGGAAGCAGTTCGCCAGTTCTAGAATCAAACCATCACTACACCATGCCTAGGCCTAGCCGCACTACCGCCCATGCCCTTCTTCCAAATTTTATTTAGGCTTAATAACCTAAGTTTTTCAATTACATGACTTAATCTACTTATTTTGATGATATGAAGGTCATATAGGCATAATTTCTATTATAAATGTTGAAACTTAGCCAATCAACCGATTTCGATTAAATTATATGACTCTTATCTCACTTATTTTGCTGAATCTAACTATATAAGGTCATGTAAGCATATTATCTGTTATATAGCTCTAAATTTAGTTGAATTAACGGTCTTAACATTGTGTGAATCAACTCAATTCATTGAATTAGTCTTTTTAAATCTCAGTTACCTTTATACAATTATTTGGATGAAGTTAAAGTCATTATATGCATCATTGGTACAATATAGGTCCAAAATTTGTTCTAATGATCTGTTTCGGTTTCAACTCAATATTATTCAACCCAAAAATCTAATATAGACTTGTTTACTTGTTTAGTTAAACTTCTTTTTAATTATTGTTAATTCAAAAAAACAAAGTTTAAATCAAATCATCGTATTATGCATGGATCTTGCAAACTGTGGGATGAATACTTGTTCATGCTACTGATGCTGATACTTAATAGTGTGCTGGCAAACTTTCATTCTAGATCTATTTTTGAGATGTTGAATTCTTTGTTCATGAGTTGTTGAATTCTTTGTTCATGCTAAGGATGCTTATCTTTTGAGTTATATAAAATCACAGAATCAAGTAAATGTTAAACGAGCCTAAAATTAAGCCCAATTATTTGGATGAAGTTTAGGTCATTTATGCATCATTTGTTATAATGATTCGTTTCGGTCTGATTTTGAATCTGATGTGAATGAATGGAATTTGTTGTACAAGTGTGGATATTGAGAGTGTGTTGTGTTGTGGTGTGGAGAAGTCACTGCACCCTTGTTTCACCATCCTTTTGATGTTGATATAGTCTATATTCAACCCAAAAATCCAATATAGACTTGTTTTAGCTTAGTAACCTGGTCTTTTTTTTTTTGGTGAGCACAAGGGGCAAGCCCCTTAATAGTAACCTTATTCATAGAAGTAAAACAACTATATGACTTAGTTTTTAATAATATTAAATTAAAAATATATGGCATCAAAAGTATGCATTGCATAGTGTGTATTGCTAAAATGCTGCAAGATAATATTATTAAAATACTCTTATGTTTTTTTTTTTTATTAACTCTTTTTGTTGTACGTGTGTAGATTTTTTTCCAAGGTCCTTGCATATATTCTTTGGAAAATTTTGATGAAACTAGAGATTTCCATGACAAGGAATTACGACTTGAAGGATCAATTTTTCCAATGGGCAAGAAGTCGTAAGTCGCATTTTAGTGAGCGTTTAATAAACCCTCGCTAATTTTAAACGCCTTTGAAGCGGTGGTGTTATTTTTTATTTCCTTTTTTGAATGGTCAAGAAAGTGGCAAAATACCCTAGCAACATGGGTCCTATGACCGTGAGGTTAATGCCCAAAGAATCAAGCTTGTAAGCTAGCCTATCATTGTAAATCATCCTTACATAAGTAAATTTCACTCCATTGAAGCTCTTGAAAGTCTTGGTCAATTCAGCTAAGTCATTAATGATAAGAGGCAAGCTCGTGTTGCAAATTCACTGCAACTGTGTCAAGCATGACTCTTAATACATGACTACATGAGGCATTTAATTCCACCTCAATATCCATGATTTGTAGCTCTTTAGCCACTGCCATACCTTCTCTAACTTTAGCAGAAGAAACTTTTTATCTTACTACTCAGGTTTACTCAGATAATACTTAATGGTTTAAAGGTCTTTCATCTTAAATTATTTTTTTAATTGATATTATGTTCAAGTTATCAACGTACTATTAGTTAAAATTTTATATTGGTAAACATATCAAACAAGCTGGGTCACGTAAAACATAATGGTTGATATTGAAGGACAAAATTAATAATGTCACTCCTATCCTTGCTATAGGCTTCTTACATTAAACTCATGGAAATTCCTCATTAAATTCCTAGGAAATTTACAAAGTTGTTTGGTTTTGACTTTTAGAAGTTGAAATTTTCATGAATTTTGATTAAAGAGAACCTTGATAATTAACTTTCTATGTTTTTGTGAGAAGTAAAAATTTTCATGAATTCCAACTTCCTTCTTTTTTTTTTTTTTTTTTTGTGTGTGTGTGTGTCAACCAAGTAAGTATCCAATTTGCTAATCTCTATGATTAATTAAACGAGTCAACACGATACAACATATTTTATAGAGCTGGTAAAAGTGAACACGACATGAAACGAACACGAAAAAATGTTAATGTTAAGGGTTTTAATGCGTTTAATTTAACGAGCCAACACGATGCAGCACATTTTATAAAACAAGCCAGGTTAGTGTTGAGATTCCCAACATGAAATCAACACGTTCCAACTCATCTAAAATAGAAGCCCATTAATCTATGGAATTTTTACAAATATATTGAACAAGACTAGACCTGATCAAGGATAGCCCGGCTCGATTTGGGCGGGTTTTGGGCAGATTTTTCCAGCCCGGCTCGAAGTTTTTTTTTTTGGGGCGGGTTTGGGAATGCGGTTTTATGCATTTTTGGTTGATTTTTTGGCACGGCCCGAAAATCCCACACGGCCCGCCCATTTTGGACGGGTTTGGACACAAAAATTCGACCCAAAGATTGGCCCGACCCGAAAAATGACTGATTTTTTCGACCTCGGCCCGCCCCCGCCCAATGATCACCTCTAAACAAGACTAATATTTCTCCCTATAACACGACATGAAGTCATGAAAGGTGGGTTAGTTCTAAGGATTTTCAACCTATTTAATTATAAGAGTCAACAACAACACATGTTATTTATTGTATTATTATTATTATTATTATTATTATTATTATTATTATTATTATTATTATTATTATTATTATTATTATTATAATTAACAATTCCTAAAAAGGTAGGTATATGACCAATTTTTTAAAGGAACTTAATGGATAATGGATTGATATGAAAATAATATTATTAGTATATATATGAAATTTTTAAATTCATAATTCCACTTTTAAAGATTAGCTTTCCTGATCATGAGGCTACGAGGCTACTTGGGAATTTGCTACTGAATTTGAAAGGAAATATGATTTTGTGTTGCCTGAGTCTTGAGGACAAGCTTCTTTTTGATGGGGGAAAGTATGTTAAGGGCAGAATAGTCTTTTCATCTATTTCTGTTTTAACTAACTTCTGTTTTGGTTGTTATTAGTTAGTTAGCCGGGTATGTTCGATTAGCAAGATATATAAGCTAATCTTGTTCTCTCTATTTCATTCAATCAAGATTTGGAATAAAATCCTCTTTTTCCCTCTCTAAAATTCTCTCTGTTTTTCTCTCTCTATTTTCTCTGTTTCTGTTAGTTAGGATATCATCCTACACCACAATCAATCAATTATATATACACTAAAAGTAGAGTCTAGGTAATTTGCAATGGGTAGAATAAAATGTTTTGGCCAATTATATGAGAGAATGAATGTCATGGAAGATTAAAGGAGGACTATGCTGAAGTTTCAGTTTTCAGTTTAGGAGGGTTTGGTGGCAGTTGGGTTAGAGTAGGAGATTGCTACGAATCAGCTCAGATTAGTGACCAAAACAGAGAGATTATGGACTATAATGATGTATTAAGGGAAGATGAAGAATATCTTGATGTTGCATTTCTTCCAGATTGCTACGAATCACAGTTTAAGCAACCTATTATTCCAGATCCTAACAGGGTTGCATTTCTTCTTCGTTTGCTCGGATTTGGGTACGACAGTAAAAACGACGATTACAAGGTTTTTATTGAGATATATCATATATTATATTTTAGGAAGATATTTATTCCCTAATATTATCTTGTGTATTCCTTAATATTCTAGGAGATCTTATGATTCTAGGTTAAGGAAAGTTTGTAATGCTTATATATTTGGGGCTATGTTTAATGAGAAATCAAGCTATTCTCTCATAAATAATTTGTCAGTTTTGATGTTGGTTCAATGGTCATCTACAAATGATATGTTTAACTGCGTTGAACCGGAATTGTATAGTTGCAATAATAATTCCTGGAAATCTGTTCAAGGTATCTATGGTTTTACCCTTGATTATCATTGCCATGGTGTTCTTGTTAATGAGGCTTTACATTTCAGTGCTCGCTCCAAAAAAATCTGACAACATAATAGTTAGTTTCAATCTTCAGACTGAGAGTTTCTTGTTTTTCGACTACTCGAAATTGATTGATAATAATGAGTTTTATGCGACGGTGAAGTTAACGGAATTGGGTCGATGTCTGTGTGCTTTGGTTAATTATTATGATGATACTTCAGGGGAGTACGTGGATTTTTGGAAATGCGATATATGGGTAATGAAGGAGTATGGAAACAAAGAGTCTTGGGTTAGATTGTTTAGTATTGGCAATGAGTTTATCCTGAGATGCGATTTAGTATTGCCTATTGTTTACTCCAAAGATGGGAAAAAAATTTTGTTGGGCATAAGCGACCTGAAGTTTGGTTGGTATGATTTGGAGTCCAAAAAATTTAATGCAATCAAACTTCATGGATTGCCAAGGGGAGGTGTGAGGATGGAGTGTTTTGTGGGCAGCCTTGTTTCGATCAAAGATAAGCTGCGTTCCGAAAGGGAAACCTTGCCAATGATAAAGAAGTAAGCAGAGTTTTTGAATGTCTCGCTTATTTTTCATTGCTTCCAAATCCAAATGCACATATTTCCTTAGCATAAGACTTTGAATCCTGTTTGCTTAAATGCATTTTCTGTATTGTTCTGTGACCTGTTTAATTGTTGTTGGAATATACTTGTATAATTAGTATTAGTATACTAGTATTAGTTTAGTATGTAGTATATATAATACATGTAATAGTGTTCAGTACAATTCTATTCATTCTACATAATAAAAAATACTCACTTTCTCTCTCTTTCCCTCTTCTTCTCTTTCTCTGTTCAAGGTCCATTAATGGCTGCTCTTTCTCTCTTCTCATTTCTTCCACCTTAAACTCCCAAATTTAACAATTGTTATGCAGGGATGATAAATAATAATCGTCTAGTAAATTACTCGTACTATTGATGAACAGTCAGATAAACTTACATTTTCATTCTCTGTATTTTGCAGATTCTCCATTGATTGAGCATGAAGAACCGTTCAATGCTTGCAACCACATATTGAATACCTTATCGAGCATCTTTCTAGGTTTTGTGAACATAATTGCAAATCTATGCAATGGATTCGTTCAAGGGTTTCTGAAAATTATTGCATTTATATGCAATGGATTTGTTAAGTTTTTTGCTTTGGTGCTCTACTTCTATAACTGGATTTTCAACTCCCCATTGGTTGCTTCGGAGGATGATAATGCAAGGTATGTTATTGTTGTCTAAATTTATTATTTTTTATTAAAGACTTATAAGGAGTATCTATATTAATATAAAGTATATCAATGTAGGCTGAATGCAACTGTTACTGTGCTGATTTTGATTATTGGGATAAGTGGTGTTTCTGGAAAACAGAGTTGCTCCTGGGAGTCTTAAAGTATTCCTGGGAGTTACGGTAATAATGTCAAGATGTCTTAAGGCAAAGTCCTAGTAATGTCCGAATTCCCTCCGCTATGCCTTGCTGTCCGAGAGCTAGGCCTGCAAAAGAGAGAGAAGGTTAACTACCCCGGGGGTGTGACCCGGGAAAGCCCCTCCGATGCTTAAGTCAGCGATCGTACTTTAGAGAGAGAAAGTAGAGAGAGAAAGTAGAGAGAGAATTAGAGAATTAGGAAAAAGTTCTTATTGCTAATGATTGGAGAGCTATTTATAGATGTACTTTCAGGTGGCAGAAGTTGTACTTAATTGGATGGATTAGGGGTAAATTCGTACTTGGTGCTGACTAATGATGGGCTGGATAATGGAGGGGTATTTTCGTAATTCCAGGTCAATGGGCTTAGGACAATGGACTTAGCCCCAAACATTTAGCCCCACGCGTGATGTGGGAACGAGATCACATGAAGTTCGGATATCATGCGGAATAGAAATAAGAGGGACTGTCTGATATACTGGAGAGAATCCCGAGGTGTATCCGAGGGCTAAAATGAGCCCCAAGCGACTTGCAAGGGTGAAAACCAGCCCCAAGCAATGCATTAAAAGTACTTTTTAGAATATTTTTCTTCGGGTTGAGCTCCATGTATTTTGCTGAAGGCATGTCTTATCTCCTTCACCCCTACCCTTAAGGATTTTTGAGATAGGCTGACGATGTTTTAATGTTAATTAAGCTTGTATTTAAGCTTTAATCCTTCCATGGTAGTATTCTGGGCTCAAGCATTCTTCAAGGCCCAACTGAACCAGGGTTTTGAGGAGTTGCCATCTCCTTTACTTGGAACATATGACCTCCCACTTGCACCTTCACTTGTTTTTCACTCATCACTTGCCTTAGAGAAAATCTCAAAAATCCTCTCCAATTTTTCCCAAGAGTTCTTGAGAGTTTGAGTGTTCAAGTCACATCACTCGGTGTTCATCCAAGTTCATCAAGATCTTCAAGAGGTATGTGAACTTTTCTAGTTTTTGATCCGTTTTTCATAGATCCGAATGCATGCTGGGTGTTTTTGCACTTGAAAAATTTTGAATTTTGAAATTGCTTTCGGGGTGTGCATATCTGAAGCCTAGAATTCCATGAATTGACTTAACCCGGGGTAAAGTCGGCTATTTCCAGCCGAAATTGGGGATATACAAAGCCGAAATTCAGCTTGGTCTTGGGGTTTTTGCGTTGAATTTAGCTTGGTCTTGGGATGAAATGGCTATACCCAGCCGAAATTGCCGTTTTTCGGGTTTGTGTTTAAGGTTTTTAATATGAAATTTTTGAATGTTTTGAGGGTATGTTTAGCTAAAATTTGAAATGTATGCTCATGTGTCTAAATTTCGAATTTGCTTCGGATTTGTCCTAGGAGTAGACATTCGGATTTTAAATTAGAGGACTCACTCCCGGGGCGATGTCTGGCCGAAATTAATGGTCTTTAATAAGCATTTTTTTTTTTTTTTTTTTTGGGTTGATGTCGAAGGAGGGAGGGGAAGCCGAGGTAGGTGAGAGAGGAGGTAGCTCCCTCGGCCAGAAGCAGTTGGGTGCTTCCGGGGGTTTATGCCGAGGGAGTGAGGTGCTATGCTGGGATGTGAAGGCCGAGGGAGGCGGGGTAAGAGCTGAGAGAGTGCGGAGATGCCGAGGGAGGCGGGGTGAGAGCCGAGGGAGTTAGAGTCGAGGGATTATGAGGGAAGTTGATGTGCGAGAGAGGAGAGAGAGCTCGGGCCGAGAGAGAGAGCTCGGGCCGAGGGAAATGCCGAAGGAGAGAGAGAGCAGATCCGAGGGAGTTTGCGAGGTCTTGGGTGCGCCGATGCTCTCGGCCTGGCTGGGGAATGCCTAGCCGAGGGTGTCTTGCCTTATTTTTTTTTTGGCTAATTTGGGAGTTAAGTGATGGAGATTGTGAGTAGTTTTCGAACCCTGAGCTTGATGCTTTTGAGGGAGGGAGTTTTGGTGCTGGGAGGCGCTGGCCGAGCGGGTGAGTTGGCTTGCCGAGGGAGTTTTGGTGCGAGGTGCCGAGAGATGCCGGAGAGAGAGAGGGGTTGCCTTGAGGGCAGCCCGATGGCCGAGAGGGAAGGAGAGTGCGGAAAGATGTGAGTGCCAAAAAATGTTTCGGCTTTTAGATTTTTTGCGTAAAAGGGTCTATTACTCCTAGGCAAGGGTGAAATATGTATAGCTGAGTTTTAAATTTAGAGGGATAAGGCTTTTACTTAGAAAAAATTTCGAGATTTTGACTCTTCTAACCATTGCTCCTTAGCTAGGCTTGTCCATGAATATTTTTCTGACTTCTTGAATTTTTTGTTGCTTGGTAGGAGTATTTCTCTCCGGGGTGCACTTGATTAGCTTGAGGGTAGCTTCTCCGGCCTCTCTAACCACTTGGTAAGCACTCTATACTTAGTTTTTTATGCTCTAAGTATCATACCTCCATGCTTAGTAATTGTTTGCTATTTTTCCTTGTATGCTTTGCTTGTTCCTCGGCTGCGCTTGTGATGATATTAGGCTTAGAGGTACGCTTGTTGTATTTTTGCATGTACATTGAAAATTCCTGGGGGTAATCTTGAGTTGAGCTATGTATGTATTATGAACGACCAAGCGACTCAAGATCACCTAGACTCTCTCCCCGGCCCTTCATCTTATGACTTGTCTAAGGAAATTTGGTCGGGGGGAGTACTTGTAACAAATGTAATTGGTAGCAGCATTGATTCATCTATTCCTTTGGGTGTGCCTTTTCCTTGTGTGTCATCCCCGTCCCCTGAGCATGATTTAGGCTTTGATTATTTTTTACCTCCTTCCCCTTGGGAAGTTTCTCTTGCACGTGAACCGACTTCTAGAGGTTCTTTGAACAGATTGCTTGTTGACGGTGTGGTGACTATGTCAAGTGAGGATGATACGTCTACTTCTCTTGGGGCGCCGGTGACTTATAAACCCCCTAGTAGGAGGAGGATTAGCCCCTCTATGTGCCATCCTTCTGCTACTTGGCTTAGATCTTTGTCGGAGGGGACTAGGCATTTGCAGACCGAGTACCATATTAGGGACCCTTTTCTCATTTCTTCTCCTAAGGGTGATAGCACTGTAGATAACCCTCCCCCTGGGTGTGTAGCTGTATATAAGCAAGATTTGGATAATGGGTTGAGATTTCCGCTTCATCCTTTCATTGAGGAGTTGTTGATTGAGTATAACCTTAGTATAACCCAACTTGTTCCTAACTCTTGGTTGACAATAAACGCGTACATAGCCACTTGTAGTTTACTTGGAGCTCCTTGCACTGTCACTGCCTTTAGGAACACTCATAGGCTTCAGGAGGTCCCAGGTAATGTAGATAGCCACGGGTGGTATGCTTTTCATGATAGGGAGTTTTATCTTACCATCAACACAAAACCCACGAGTCAAAAGGGTTTTCGCCACACCTTTGTTTTCATCTTCCATGCTGGGGGTTGGAGGATTCCCCGGGATCATAGTGGTGTACCCAGGATTGGCTTGAACTATAATGTTCCTGCTATGGGAGTGGATGAAGCCGTGCCGGCTATTTGGTTGCAATCTTATAAGGAAAAAGGGTCCAAGGATAAGCTTCCCACCATGTGGATTGTGAAGGATAAGCATTTCAAGAAAGAGCGGTTCTTGAGTGTCGTGGGCCTGAGCCACACCTATGACTGTGGTAGGACTTGTTTATTTATTCATGTATGTTCTGTACTCTTTGTGATTTCTCCTGGGCTTTCCCATTGACTATCTATCTTGTTTGAATGATGATTTCAGGTGTTGCTTACAGCCAATTGTCGGAGAAACTTCAAAACAAGATGTCTCAGATCAACTTTCGAGCTGGAAAACTTAAGCTCTCCTTGAAGAGGGGAAACATGAGCATCCCTCCTCCTCCCCCGGTAACACCACTACTCTTAAAGTTGATTCCTTCAAATGTTTTTGTTTTTTGCTAACTTTACTTGTGATTTACTTTTCCAGAACCCAAAGAACTCCAAGCTCAGGAGGAAGGCCATCGAGAAAGGGGAAGGATCATCCCAGGCTACGACAATGGAAGTGGATGACCAGGGATCCCAGCACGCTTCACCAGCGGTCTCTCAGCATATTGATACTCTGGAGGCTGAAGGCTTTGCGGACCGGGGGAAGCAAACCCGGTTTGATGATTCGAGTGACGATGATGATGAGGAGGAGGATGGTGACACTGAGGTTCCTCCCTTCTTTCCTCAGTCTGTTCTGGGCCTGACCAAGCGGGGTCGGAAGAAGATGATGAAGAAGACCATGTCCCGCTTCCCTACGGACAAGGACTTTGAGGTGATGAGGGCAAAGCCCTCCAGGGCCATCAGGAACGCTTTTGATGGCGTCATGAAGGTATACTTATCTTATAATATCATTACGTTTTTCATCATTGAGGTTGGACTAACCCTTTCCTTGTCTTTTGTGTTGGTGTAGGCTGGGATGACCCTGAGCGTTCTTGCAGAGGACTATCGGAAGGGGGCCATGAAGGATGTCAGGGGCCTCAAGATGGAGCTTTCGCAGGCAAGAACTGAGATCCATGGTCTCAAGGAGGGGCTCAAATCGGCCCAGGAGGAGGTGAAGAAAGCCAAGCAGGAGCTTGCTGATGCTCAGGAGGCCGGAAAGTCTAGCCTCTCCGCCGCAGAGACAAAGCTGAAGGATGCCTTGGATGAGAAAGCAAGGATCGCCGCCGAGCTCAAGGAAAAGAAGGCCGAGGTGGAGAGGATGAAGAGTGAGCTGACCGAGGCCCGGGAGAAGCTGGAGCGGTCCCAGGAGGAAGTGATTGCTGAATGGAAGGAGAGTCCTGATTGTGCTGATTATCAGGCCATGATAGGGAGTGAGGCTTTTGAGGCTGGGATCACCGATGCCATTACTCATATGGAGACCGCTTTCACTTCCCTGGGTCTCCAGGATTCTTATCCCAAGGTGCGGGATAAGGTTAGGGACCTTGTACGCGCGGCCGAGGAGGAGGAGCACAGGAGGCTGTTGGCCGAGCAGGGTGAGGCTCAGGAGTAGTTTTCTCTAGCTTTCAGACTTGACTTGTCCTTTTATGATGTATTTGATTTTCTGGGATGTATGACACTTATGGTTTCTTTGTTTAAGTTTCGAACATTAACTTCGTCGTTTTGGATGACTTGTAGATGCACATTTGGTTTTGCCTTTGTTTTTTATGATGCTGTAGAACTTGTAGGCTTTTCTCTTTACTACTCCTTGCTATTTATTTGTTTCTTGCTTGATTATTTTCCCCTAGGGGCCAAAATAAGTCCCTAGTGTTTGAAGAGTCCTTAGCATAAGTATTATTGCTTGTTGAAGGCTAAAACGAGCCTCATGTTATTCCTACAAGAATTGCATGATTACCCGGGGGCTAAACGAGCCCTTAGTTATAAAATTCGCAAAGATAAGGTAAATGAGCTAGGGGTTAAAAAACGAGCCCCAAGTTTAAGAATTGTATGAGAGCTGGGCTATTCCAACTCTTTGAGGTAAGCTGAGGGCTAAACGAGCCTCAAGTTATAAGTGCTGTTTTTCCGGCCAGGACTCTATCTCAAATATTTGAGTATAGGCTAGCATATTGCCCCAAACATTGGAACAAATTTTAGCGAAACCAAAATGCCTTATGCTAGGCATATGGTGCTATGCTAACAAGCGATGTGAAAATTGAAAAAATAGGCTAAGTAAAAGTAAAAGCAAAAACAAATAAGGGCAAACGTCCCAGCTGAGGGGTTTTTCATTATATAAACATTGATGCAAAAAAGACATTACAATGATGCACTATACAGAGAGGTTGATTTCCTCGTATCGGCTCTTATTGCCCCTAGGGCATCATTGTAAGGGAAAGTTCAGACATAAAACCTTCTTAGGTTATCAGCATTCCATGGCCTGGGGAGGTCTTTGCCATCAGGAGTTTGTAAGCGAAAGGTCCCCGGGCGGATCACCTCCTTAATCTTGTAAGGCCCCTCCCAATTTGGGCTTAGCTTTCCCAATGCCGGGGGTTTGCCAGCAGCCTCACACTTTCGGAGTACCCAATCACCCTCAGCTAGGGGTCTTGCCTTGACTTTGTTGTTGTAATAACGAGTTATTCTTTGCTTGTATGCTATAGAGCGAAGCAAAGCATCTCCTCTTATCTCTGGGAGTAAGTCTAACGCCATAGGCTTCAGTTGATCATTCTGGGTGTAGTCATAGAAGGTTACCCTAGGAGATGGGATCCCAACCTCCACTGGGAGTACAGCATCACTTCCATATACTAAGGCAAAAGGAGTTTGCCCCGTAGCTTCTTTGGTGGTGGTACGAATGGACCACAGAATCCCAGGCAAGTCATCCACCCAAGAGCCTTTTGTACCCTCCAACATTGTTTTTAACCCCTTCAAGATTGTTTTGTTGGCTGCCTCAGCTTGGCCATTGGTCTGGGGTCGGCACACAGCTGAAAACCTTGTTTTGATTCCAAAACGCCCACAATACTCTATGGTTGGCCCACTACTGAATTGCCGGCCATTATCAGAGATTAAAATGCGAGGTACCCCGAAGCGGGTGATGATATTCCTCCAGATGAATTTTTGGACTTGCTTGTCGGTGATTGTTGCTACGGGCTCAGCCTCAACCCACTTAGTGAAATAATCAACAGCCACTATCAAAAACTTCCTTTGCCCCGAGGCTACAGGGAAAGGTCCCAGGATATCCATGCCCCATCGGTCGAAAGGTAAGACTGATTGAATGCTTGTGAGTGCGTTGGCTGGGATATGGGGCACATCAGCAAACAATTGACATCTCTCACACTTCTTAACAATTTTCATGGCGTCATGCCTTAGGGTTGGCCAATAGAATCCGGCCCTCAGCGCCTTTCCAGCTATAGTCCTCCCACCTTGATGACTACCACATGCCCCTTCATGAATTTCTCTTAGGATATAGTTCCCCTCCTCCGGGGTAATGCATTTGAGCAATGGGTGAGTGAAAGACTTCTTATAAAGTGTTCCCTCATGAAGCACGAACCATTCAGCCCGTTTCTTGATCATCTTGAAGTCGGGGGTATCCTCAGGCAATTCCCCTTTTAAGCACAGAATGATCTGGTCCATCCAAGTCTCCCCCCTATCAATTTCCATGATGATGGGCCTTTGGGTACTTGGCCTCTCCAACACTTCCCACATGATGTTCCTGGGAGCTATCCCCTCAGCTGAGCTTGCTAAGCGTGCAAGAGCATCTGCTTGTTGATTCTCTGAACGGGGGATGTGCCTGATCTCAAAGTTTTCAAACTCTTTTGCCAAGCTCTCAGCCTTCTCAAAGTAGGCCTTCATGTTTTCCTCCTTTACTTCAAATTCTTTTGTTAATTGCCCCACGATGAGTTGTGAATCTGAGCATACTTGAACTGATTTGATTTTCATAAATTGGCATAAGTTTAGTCCCAAGATGAGGGCTTCATACTCAGCTTCGTTATTAGATGCATGGAAGGCAAACTTAACCGCATATTCAAATTTCTCTCCTTCCGGGGAGATGACAACTAGCCCAGCCCCACTTCCAGCCTTACTAGACGACCCATCCACATAAAGAGCCCAAGGGGCGGAGGTGTCTGCTGGAGTTGGCCTATGGGCGCATTCGGCTATGAAATCAGCCAAAGCCTGGGCTTTGATGGCCTTTCGGGGCTCAAACTCAATTCCAAAATCAGCTAACTGATCTGACCAATCAGTCATTCGGGATGAGTGATTTTTGCTCTCTAGCACCTTCTTGATGGGTTGACTGGTGAGAACTTTGATGGGATGTGCTTGAAAATAAGGCTTTAGCTTTCTGCTTGCCATTACTAGTGCATACACCACCTTTTCAATAAGGGTGTACCTTGACTCAGCCCCCCTTAAGGCATGGCTGACAAAATAGACGGGTACTTGGCCTTCTTCTCTCTCAGCAACAAGAACCGCACTCAAGGCATAATCTGATATGGCCAAGTACACAAACAATGTTTCCCCAGGTAGGGGACTAACGAGCTTCGGGATGTTGGTGAGATGTTCCTTCAGTTGCTGGAAGGCTTTCTCAGCCTCCTCATCCCATAAGAACTTGGGCCTCTTAAGGGCCTTGAAGAATGATAAACTCTTATCGGCTGATCGGGATAGGAATCGTCCTAGGGCAGCTAGGCAGCCTGTAAGGCGTTGCACTTCTTTAACATTCCGGGGGGATTCCATATCAAGAATTGCTTGAATCTTCTCCGGGTTAGCATCAATACCCCGCTGATCTACCATAAATCCCAGGCACTTTCCTCCTTGTACCCCGAAGACACACTTGCTGGGATTAAGCTTCATCTTGTATTTTCTAAGGGTAGTGAATGTTTCCCTTAGGTCTGCTATATGGTCTGAGCTTTGTTTGCTTTTAACGATCATGTCATCAACATAGGCCTCCACATTCCGGCCTAGCTGTCCTCCAAAGATTTTATTCATTAAGCGCTGATACGTAGCCCCAGCATTCTTCAAACCAAATGGCATCACATTATAACAATAGACCCCTTGACTAGTGATGAAGGCCGTGTGAGCTTGATCTTTTTCAGACATTGGTATCTGATGATACCCAGCATTGGCATCCATGAAGCTTAGGAGGGCGTGACCAGCGGTCGAATCCACCAACCTATCAATCTTGGGTAAAGGATGATCATCCTTAGGGCAGGCCTTGTTCAAATCCGTAAAATCCACACACATACGCCAAGAGCCATTTGGCTTCCTAACAAGCACAACATTAGATAACCACTCGGTGTACTGGCATTCTCGAATGAAACCCGCTTCGAGAAGCTTCTTCACCTCAGCAGCTGCAGCTTTGTTTCTCTCCGGCCCAGCATGCCGGAGTTTTTGCTTGATAGGCTTGTAGCCCTCCTTTATGTTCAACTCATGTGTCATTACCCCGGGATCTATGCCCGGCATTTCATCTGCTGTAAAAGCGAAGATGTCTTTGTACTCTCTAAGTACTTGAATGATACTCTCCCTGAGCTGGGGGTCTAAGTTCTTTCCCACTCTCACAGTCCGAGCGGGATCATCTCCCAAGGGTATGCTTTCATCCTCTTCGATAGGTTTAGGCCTACCATAGAGCTTGGGATTTTCAGCCATGTATATGTTCATTATGGGGAGCTGAGGGTCATCTATATCCATTGCCTTTCGCTTAGCCCCCTTGTCTTCTTGATTGTCTAAGCCTTCATGCTGCCTCAGGCTATCTACATAGCATTTTCGTCCCTCAAACTGATCTCCATATATCTTCCCTACTGAGCCATCATCGGTCTCAAACTGAAGGAGTAGGTGATAAGTTGAGATTGCCGCCTTAACCTCGTTGAGCAGGGGTCGGCCTATGATCATGTTGTATGGCAGAGGGGTGTCCACAACTAAGAATGTGAATACGAAGCTTCTCCTTTTCCTCTTCTCCCCTAGGCGGATTGGGAGCCTGATTGTACCCAAAGGGTAGACATGGTTTCCCCCAAAACCTACTAAGGGCTTGTCAAGGGGTGAGAGATCTCCTTTGCCAAAACGCATTTGCACGAGGCAATTCCAAGTGATTATGTCAGCTGAACTCCCACTATCCACCAACACTTTCCCGACCTTGGCATTTGCCACCTTCATGCTGATCACCAGTGGGTCATCATGGGGCCTTTGAATCCTCTTTGCCGAATCCCCCCCGAAGACCATGAGAGGGTCCTTCGGGGTAGATGAAGGGGTGTCAATATCATAGATAGCTTCCCCTAGCGATCGCAAATGTCCTTTGCGTGCTCTATTAGATAAGCCCCCGGAGGCATATCCCCCGGCTATGACATGGATAGATATGTTGGTATCGGCTGAGCTGTGGGCCTCATTCACGACTCTTGAAGCCTTACTCCTTTGCTTATCTTTCGGAGGGTCTTTCAAGTAACGATTAAGCTTCCCTTCTTCTGCTAGCTTATCTAAGGCTTTCTTGAGTTCTCTGCAATTCCGGGTGACATGACCACACTCCCTATGGTATTCACACCAAAGCTTCTTGTTCCTTTGCTCCATTGGTGTATTCATTGGATTAGGCTTGGGGAGGATAGCCTTGTTCTTTATGTCCAAATAGATCTCACGCCTATCAGCATTGTACTTGAGCCCTTCATCATCACTCTCAACCCTTCTTGGCCTCCTATTCCTGTTCTCAGGATAGTTGTCTTCTTGCTTTCTCTTCCCCTTGTTGTTAGCCAAGGGTGCCTTGCACACCTCACTAGCTTCAATGATCCTTTCAGCTCTTTCCATAGCTTCAGAGAAGGTACTGACTTTATCATGCACAAGTTCAAACTTCAGCTTATTGGACTTGAGCCCGAAGAGAAGGGCTGTGAAGGCAACATTATCTTGGAGATCGGGGATAAGCTGGGACTCAGTGTTAAACCTCCTGATATAATCCTTCAGACTTTCACTCTCCCCCTGCTTGACAGTCATCAAGTGTACGCTGGTCTTCGTTTGTCTACTCCCAGCAATAAAGTGTTTTGTGAATTGGGTAGCCAGCATGTCAAATGTTTTAATGCTCCCAGGGGTAAGGTTATTAAACCAGGCCTGGGCTATACCCTTGAGTGTGGTGGGGAAGAATCTACACCACGAGGCCTCACATCCCGTTTGGACTCCCATCTGTGCTTTGTAAGCGTTCAGATGGTCCTTCGGGTCTGTCTTCCCATCATATGGGTCCAGCGTGGGGATTTTGACTTTAGGTGGAATGGGTGTGTTCATGATCTCCTCACTGAAGGGGGTGATATTCTTGACAATCCCAAGTCTTCCTGTCCTGGGAGGTGGAGAGCACTCCGGGCTTCTTCTTGGTGAAGATGTAGGCCTAGGAGAAGTCCTTCTTTGCCTTGAAGTAGCTGAGTTAGCTGTGTTATCTCGATATCTGGTGGAACCACGGTGAGAGTGAACTCTTGTTCGACCTCTCGGGGGTACATCCTCTTCTTCCTTAGAATTATCCCTCCTTGAGTTGATTATCTGACGGGCATCCAAAGTTCCTTCCCTCAGCCTTCGGTCATTGATTATTTCTCTAGCATCTCTCGGCTGGGTGGGTTGCTTTGACCCCCGCCGGGAGTTGGGAGATTGTCTTGGTTGAGAGCGGTGAGACTCCTGATGCCGGGGACGGGAGGAGGCTTGATGGAGCTGGGAGACATGAGGTTGGGGGTTAAGCTGTTGAGCGTTCCCTAACCCGCCTTGCCCCCCGCCCGGGTTGACAAGTGCCCTGAGGCTTTCTTCTAAGTTTTTGTTGATTTGGAGGGCCAATTGATCCAAGTCTCGGCGGGTGACCACCTGGGGGCTAGTCACTTCCCCGACGGGGTCACTGCGAGCCTGGGGTATTATCTCCTCGACTACATGAGCATGCCTAGCCGAGAGAATAGGAGCTCGCCTAGTAGCATCTTGGTATGTACTGCGGGGACGCCTAGTGTTCACCATGACTTTTTGTTACTTTTCCCCACAGACGGCGCCACCTGTTTCTGGAAAACAGAGTTGCTCCTGGGAGTCTTAAAGTATTCCTGGGAGTTACAGTAATAATGTCAAGATGTCTTAAGGCAAAGTTCTAGTAATGTCCGAATTCCCTCCGCTATGCCTTGCTGTCCGAGAGCTAGGCCTGCAAAAGAGAGAGAAGGTTAACTACCCCAGGGGTGTTACCCGGGAAAGCCCCTCCGATGCTTAAGTCAGCGATCGTACTTTAGAGAGAGAAAGTAGAGAGAGAAAGTAGAGAGAGAATTAGAGAATTAGGAAAAAGTTACCATTGCTAATGATTGGAGAGCTATTTATAGATGTATTTTCAGGTGGCAGATGTTGTACTTAGTTGGATTGATTAGGGGTAAATCCGTACTTGGTGCTGACTAATGATGGGCTGGATAATGGAGGGGTATTTTCGTAATTCCAGGTCAATGGGCTTAGGACAATGGACTTAGCCCAAACAAGTGGACTTTTTCTTCAGTTCTTAACTGTTGAAGGCAGCTCAACTATTCTTCTGGTATTAAATATATCTTTTTGTTAGTTATTCATTTTTAATTTAAATTATTATAGTTTGCAAATTTAATGGTGCTTATTTTTTATTTATTTATTTATTTATTTTATTTTTTTTTTTTAATGGTAGGGAAGTGCTGTTGTGAGCGCTAGAAAATTTATCCTGGTGAAATTTGGGATAACATTGGTGCTTAGTTTCTTGTTTCTAACACACAAGGGCTATTTTCATGGCCTTGCTACTGCTTCGCTTCTCGTGAACCGAGTTAACACTATAGGGATGATAGGCTTGTTAATTGTTGGCTTGAGCACATTTGATATACAATGTGTCGGCTTTGGAAACCCAAAAGATGGGTATTCTGTATGTACCATTTGTTTTTCCATATTTTGAAAGTACCATTTCATTTTTTTTGAACCATTTCATTTGTTTGATTCATAGTCCTCTTTAGGTGTTTGTATGCTTGTTTGCTAGTACTATAAGTTTACTTCTTTTGGATTTTCATGAAGTACCCTATTTTGGTTTTTTCGTGGGAGTTATTGCATTGACACTACTAGAACAATACCAAGATCACCAACCTGAATTCTCAGAGGGATGTTATTGGCTGCATGTAGTTAAATGCCACAGTGTCACCCCCACGACCCTACCAGGTACGCGTGTACATATGTATATATGTATATATTTTTCTTCATTTATTTCCTTTTTTTTTTTTTTTACGGGAATCGAGCTCAAATTTATTAATCAATCAAAGGGCTCAAATCAGCCAATACATACTCAGTTTACACTGAGGAACTTCCTCAAGCCAAACTCTAAGAGAGTCAAAGGAAGAAGAAAGTTTAGCAAGTTCATGAGCAACACGGTTCCCATTTCTCTTAACAAAAGAAAAAAACAGAGGAATGACATCTACTAGCAAGTTGGAGAATATCATTCACAAGCATCCCAAACGCAGTAGGAGGAGTAAGACGTTTGGAAAGATGGCTATGCAATTTGAGGCAATCGGTTTCCATACACACTCTGTTGAAGCCTGCTTCCAAGGTAATTGCTAATGCATGTCGCAAAGGAGAAAGATACCAAAGGCGCTTAGCCTCGTCACAATGAACAAGCATATGCAGAATGCTTTCATCCTCAACGCCACACATAGGACATATGGGATCAGTAATCATACCTCGGTGAATCAAGGTTTGTCTTGCAGCAACAGCCCCCTTCAAAGCACGCCACGAAAAGTGTTTGATCTTGGGTGGAACAACAGCGTTCCATACTGCATTCCACTCGAAGTTGCAGCTTGATTTGGAAGTGGATGGTCTGTCATTTTTTTGCTCCATAGTGATCAAGTTGTAAGATCTTTTGTTCGTGAGCTCTGGGTGAACAATGCTTGGGATATGCGGCTACTCAATGAGATGTTCTCTTCAATGGATGAACCGAATAGCGCCCATCTTTGGTAAAATGCCAAACCCAAGAATCATTCCTATCATAGAGGGGGATAGAATATTGCAGATTTCTGAAATCTCCATTGAAGAGAACATCTCATTGAGTAGCCGCATATCCCAAGCATTGTTCACCCAGAGCTCACGAACAAAAGATGGTGCTTCAACATTCGGGTCTTGACTGGAAACTACTCTAAAATCTGGAAGGGTAGGAACGCAGGGGTCTTGCCAAATATTGATTGAATAGCCATTACCCACGGATTTTCTAGCCCCTTTCACAAGCACCTCCCGAGCACCCATTATCGATTTCCAAGTGTAGCTTGCATTTGGACTCAGAAAACTCGAATGAGGGAAATACTTCCCCTTCAGCACTTTCGCCACAAGAGAATCCGCGTTTGACAAAATTCGCCAACCTTGTTTTGCAAGAAGAACTTGATTGAAATTTCTTATATTTCTAAATTCTTCATTTATTTCTATCCAATGGAATGCAATGTGATCCTAAAAATCCAATTACACAGTGTAATACATTTTTTTTATAAAACCTTTCCATTCCGGACATAGGTGGTCTACCAAAAATCATCTGTGATAATAAACTTGTAACAAATGTAATGGGTCATCTTATTTTGGGGACTTCTTAAGTTATCATGTTCTGATCCATTGGACTTCACCTTGGGGTTATACCTATTTGGGCCGTCTTTTAATCTTTATTGAGTAAGACATAAATAAAGCCCGTTAGTGCTCAGAAAAAGTGGCTTTGTCATTAATTAATTAATAATTATTGATGATGAGCAGTTGAGCACACTCCAGAATAAAAAAAAGGCAAAATAATACGGAGTACTTATATAAAGGAGGTGAAAATTAGGAAGTGCTTACCTACAAATTATGGAGTAACTTCTCTAGTTTAAATAGTCTTCTATAATAGCTCATAGAATCGAGGTGAAAGAAAACATAATGGAAATCCGCAGTAGCTGCAGATGTTTATTGATTGCTGCTCTTTTTTGGAAATTGCAAATTGCATTCTTATATTTCCTTAATGACTTAGTACAGAAAAAGCAAAAGGAAAACCATGTAAAAACTGTATGCTAATCAGGTTAAATGTTGTTTTCAAATGCTACGAATATCACAGGTTAAACTGTATACATAAACAGTTATTCTTTTGAACTGTTAAGTGTCATCCTTTGGGCTGGAAGGTTTTGCTGATACTATTACATGTGCCATATATGTAAAGGTCATCCTTTTCCAATCATGTTTCGCATAATTATGATAATTGTGCTAAGCTTGGAATGTATAGTTATGGAATCTTTCTCTCCTACTTATTGATCGCTTGTGGCATTCTTACATCAGTCTACAATTAACTTCCACAATTTCATATTCCTGTGCTGGAAGCTTCTGAAGCAATGCAAATCCTATCTGTAAGTTGAGGATGGCTACATATGTTTCTCAATTATATATATTTATGTATAAGCTTCTGATAGTGGTGTCTTGAAAATGCAGAATGGAATTTTGAATAGAGCAGTTGGAGAGACTCGTGAGCATCTTTTTCCCATGATTGTCAAATCTTTGACACCAAAATATATCAGTACATACACAGATAGAAAATCTTGATGCTTTTGTTTTTCACTTTTGGTATTAGAAATGAATGTTGCTAGTAGCAGAAGTCACTGTGTCTACATATTCACGGTTCAGCAAGAGTTTTCTGCCGATAAAAGGTACTTATTGCTATTGTCCAAAACTGAAATTTGTATAAGTTGCAGATCTGAACTTTGTTTACAGGACTAAGATGGGGAAATTAATTCTTGTACACTTGGCTGGCTCTGAGAAAGTTGGAAAAACTGGAGCAGAAGGAAGACTTCTGGAAGAGGCTAAGACTATCAACAAGTTCCTTTCTGCCCTGGGAAATGTTGTAAATGCATTAACTTGTAGCTCTCAGAACAAGCTGATACACATCCCTTATTGTGATTCTAAGCTTACTCGAATACTACAAGATGCACTGGATAGATTTCTTCTTCTGTCCATGTCCAGGATTTGCGAAATTTCCTATTTTTTGAAGTTCTCAGTCTCATATTTCAGGGTGGTAGCTGCCGAATGGCTTTGCTATGCTGTTGTTCACCAAGTCTTTCAAATGCATCAGAGACTCTATCCACCCTTCGTTTTGGTGCAAGGTTTTCTAATTCAAGACAAATGAAACTCATTTGCAATTATGTGTGTGTGTGTGTGTGTGGGTTAAGTGGTTATATAACTCAAATCTAGCTAACTGTATTTTTGTTACTATTTGTTAACAAAGGATTATTCTTATGATTTCTAAATGACTAGTAGGATCTCTTTTATATTAAAAAAAAAAAAAAAAAAATCAAAATCTCTAAGTTCGGCTTGTAAGCATTGTTTGTGCAAATAAAATGATGAATGAAATCCTTTCCTGAGCATGAAAAATCATTGATGTCACAATATCACTGGGGTCAGTTCATCTGGATCTGGTTGTCCTTGCCTCAATGAGTCTAACAGTTCTCTCTTCACTTTCTTGGATGTTTGTACAGAAATGATACAATGTCCACCTTATATACTCAAAGCTCTTATAGTGTATACATTCTTTTTGAAGTGCCAAATTTGCTCATGTAGTGCACATTTTATTATAAATTTCTGGAAAAGTTGTGACCTTCTTCCCTCCTATTGGGTCAGGGCGCAACATATAAAGTCAGCTCCTTGTGTTATCCCATCCGAAGATAAATACAGCAAGACACAAGAATCTACAGTTCAGAACAAAGATGTGGCATGTGAGAGAATTTTGGACAAGGTAATTTTACTCATTTATTTATTTGTGTTTGCCTTTTCCTTGGAAAAAAAAAAAAAAAAAAAAAAAAACACAATGTTTTGCTAAGAGAGCTGCTACTATAACTGAGTATCATGTTACTTCTTGTTATAGCTGCTACCAAATAAACACCATGTTACTTATTGTAGCTGAAAGACAGAATGGGCACTGAGGAACTGGAGATGCTAAGAGAGCTGCTAATATTAGAGGGAATTATGTTCCACCCGAGTTCAACGGAAGACTTGATATCGGAATGTGAAAATGTTTCATCAACTCTTATGTCATCCTTGGGGAGAACAGTGGAGCTTGTTTCCACTGTAGAGGAGGTACAAACAATCTTATGCTGCTATTAGCTACACAGTCTCTTTGTTTTTTTTTTCCTGTGTTGATTAGAGGGTAATTGCTTTCGCAGACAATTTGCTTACGCTTAGAACCCTTAAGTAAGCTAAACTAAATTGCAAGTAGAAGAAAAAGAAGTATTAGAAGAGCATCTCCATACTCTCTAACGAGTCCAAACTATGTCCATTTTTAACACAACCTTAAAATTAATTTTCCCCAAATTCCCCTTTAGGCACTTTCCCTACAAATACTTCCATTACTTCCTCTTCAGATCTCATAGACGGTTGCAACTTGCAAGCAAATTACAGTTTTTGACTCAGATAATGAATTCTTCTATTTTCCATGGCTTTAGAGGGTAGACCTTGTTCCCACCCTTCTCGAAGAGCAACTTTCACTCAGTCAAACCAGAGTAGCTCTATTCTTGGAGCAGTTGGCAGTAATTTTCAACTTTAAATTTAAAAACTTACTAAATGATAAGGTGAAAGTAGATGTTGTTGCTGCAATCCTCTACCCTCTTTGAAAAAGCCCTTAGGCACTCTGAAAGGAGATTTGAAACATCCAGATAGATATAATATGGCAGGGGACCTGAAACTTTGAAGTATGCTAGCAACAAATGCTCAGTCTAATTAATGAATGATACTATGGTAGGCATTCTTGTTATCAAATATCATCATCACTTTAGGTGATCCATTCTTTCTTGCTAAGAAAGCAAATAATTTAGCCACCCAAGCCTGGTGACTTACACGAGAAGGGGAAAAAAAAGGGTTGAAATCATTATTATAAGATATAGGAGAAAGCACTCTCAAGTAGTATCATTCTTGAGATAGGTGAGTATCTGTAACCTCTCTGAATATTTAATCTCTGGTCGCTCATAAAATTGCAGAATTTTATCACAGTTAACCTGATCATCTGAAAGTTACCTGAATTAATGTATTTACAAAATGTGGGCATGAGTAGCTATGAAGCAACTGTAATATCCCTCTCTTTTTTTTTTTGTTTATTTTTATTTTTTTATAGATACATCTCCTTTATGAAGTTCTTTTCAGTCCTTCATATTGAGCTGGAAGGAGGTTGTAGTGAAACACATAGGCGAACACAAATTGCATTTTTCATAGCTGCCTCTAATTATTATATTTTTTATTATTACTATTTTTTGTTTTTGTTATTTTTATTATGTTTTTAGCTAGCTTTAAAAGCTTTGAAAAATATGATATAAAGAAAATCTGGCACTATTAATCCAACTATTTTCTCATCCTATTGACATTATGCTACTCGTATTTAATTTCTGAAACATAGTATAAAATATAGTTGTGTTGTGTGTCTTATGACGAGCAATGCACCTGGCAGCTAGTGAAGCAGAACAAAATTCTTAAGGACAAACTCGCAGCTGCAGATAATAGAAGCTTTTTGGATAGAATATCAGATGCCCTCAGCTTCTGCAGTCTCATGTAGGTATGTGATTTCAACAGCGTACCACATGGCAGTAGTCCATTTAGTTACAAGTCTACAATCCTTCAGATATCATATGAACACTTTCCATCAATTTTATTATATCCAACTGCTCTATGTCCTGATTTAGGTGCTAAAATATCCTCGGTAAACATGCAAGCAACCTCATCAGAAAGCAATGGTTACATACTTCCATCTTCATAAGTGAAAACTCCAATTGTTCCCCATATATATACATTACAGCTTATTAGCTAACAGCACCGAAGAAGTCAGTAAACGCAAAAATTTGCAATGCTGTGAAGTCAAGATTTCAATCTCATAGTCACTTCATAGTTCATACATACATGTAGATATGTCTTCAATTCAATATTTTAAGCTTTCAGAATTAACATTTGTGTAAAGTGAAAGAGTACTATATCTTGAGGTATGTAACTCTTAAGCCTACAAATCTACAATAATGCAAGACTCGGTTTACTTTAGGAACAACAAAACAGACAGATCAGAGAGAATATGTAGTACAGTACAATTTAGCCAAACAAACTACCAGTTGTTCACTGATATTTTATTATTACAATAGCAAAATTCTTTTTTTTCTATTGAAAGAAACTAAAATAGCAATTCTAATGCAAAATAAATAAGCTGAATACGTAGTACTAGTCCACACACCTTATATAGAGGCATGCTGATTATTCTTTACATGTAAAGATTGTAAACACTTAGAGTTGCATTTGCAGGAGAGTGGAGCATCAATCATACTCCCGGAGGTGAAATTATTAGCAGGTGAAACCATAACATTTATGTTGTCGCACATGACTTTGAAGTCGCAGTTATCAGTAACAGTCTTCATATAATTATAGCGACCCCGAGCCTTTAGGGCAAAGTGTAAAACATTTCACCCCATAAATCACGAGAGATCGAATCCACAGTTTTATTTTGAAGTCGTGCATCATCCTTTTTGATCTGCATATGAAATTCCGATTGGCCTTGGCCTTCATCTAGAAGAAACGGGTCGAGTGCTGTTGAGGAGAGGAACCCGGACTGGTCGTGGTCATGGTGATACTCTAGTGACACTAGCATTATGTTAAAATATACTAAGGCTCCAACATTGTTATTCAATTTAAGGGTAACGTCCAAGTCGGCTGTTATGTGTTTATCATCTCCAAGTCCAACACTGAGATTACTCAACTTCATAGAAACCACCTCTAGAGAAACCACCTCCAACCTTAGATTGGGGTCATATGGGCTGTTGCCCAAGAATAAAATCAATATAAGTCCGGGAAGTACAATTAATAGTGCACAAAGAACAAATGCTTTTTCTATGCTGCTGAACTCACGGATATTATCGTTATCATTATCGTTGTTGTTGTTGATATTGCTGTATGTATTGTTATCGTCATCCTTGTTGCTGTTGCAGTAGTCATTGTTATCATCGTTGTTGTTGTTGATGTTGCTATATTTATTGTTATCGTTTTCCTCGCTGTTGCTACGGCTACCCTGATCTTGGACATGGTTGTAGTGGTCCCAATACCATTTCAATGGGTAACCAACTGTCGAATCATCTTCACCTTTGTTTTCTGTCATCATCAATCTTCTATCTTCACTATAACCATGGGAAATCTTATCAATATCATCTCCGAATAATTTGTATTCGGAACAATTATATAAATCAAACGTACAATTGAGTTCACCAACAAATAAACTCCCCCAAAATATTCTGATTAGAAAATTAAACACGGAAATTAAACAAATTATAAATCAATTTCAATTTTTTCATCAAAATTAAACACGAAAAGATTTCTAACTAAAAAATAAATTTGCATTTGATTATCCACCCAAAATATTCAAAGCTAAACCCCAAAACAAACTATTAATCAAATTTGTTTTTTAAAAAATCAAACAATCCTAGATTTGAACAACGAATCAATAATCCAACAAACAATTTATAAATTACCTGAAACGGCGAGACTCCAACCCACTCCGTCAGTAGAAACGGCCGGCGAGATGGCGGGATAGACGCGGATGACGGACGCCAGTTAAAGTTTGAAAAGAGAGGAAAAAGGATTGGGGTTATAACTTATAAGTTTATAACGTACGAATACGAAGACAAAAGTATATACTACGTAGTATAAAAGGAGAAGGAAAATTTGTCAAAAAAAAATCTTTTAAAAGCACTAAATTTGTGAAAAAAATATCTTTTAAAAGCTTTTGGGTTAAAAAAATCAATTGATTATTTTTGCAAGGAGAAACATGTTTATCTAATTACTTCCTAATTACTCCCTAATCAATTTTGAGTATTTATTGTTTTTCACACTCAATGATAATACAATCCACTTCTCAATTTCTCAAAATCAAACTTTTAATTATAAAACTAATTTAAAAATTAGGTAGTGCAAACTGATTTTATTTCCACTCTGTTTTCATTATCCGAATTGAACCAAACGCCTCCTTGTGGGGTTTAAAACTTGGAATTTATCCTATATTAAATTTAGATCTAGGAGTAATTCTTTTCTAGAAGTAATTCTTATTTTCTCTCTCTTAGTTCTAGGAGTAATTCTTATTTTTAGAGATTGAAAGTGAGGCAAATTAGAGAAAGAGAGAAGCTTTAGAAAATTATCTGGTGACAAAATCAACAATGAAAAACAACCAAATAATAGAAATAAATAAAGGCAAAATTGAGTGAAATAATTATTAATCAAACTAGAAAATGCATAAAAAATAAACCTTAAGGTGACCTAATTATCACTTATTATTCTCTGAATTGCATTACAAGATGAATCTTCCCTAACTATAAATAAAGCTGGTAACAATCTAGTAATACCTATTTGCATTGGCAATTATAAGTAATGTGTATTATTAAAATACTTTTATGTTTTATTATCCAACCATATTGTAGCTTTTTTCCCAAATCCTTGCACATGTTACTTGGAAAATTTTGACAAAATTAGAGATTTTTTTATTGGAAAATTTAATTTGATTAACTGAATTATTGAATGTTATGAAACCCGAATTTACATTTTGGCGAGCGTTTAATAAACAATCGCTTATTATGGGTAACTTTGAAGTAGTTGTTATCTTCACGATTTTTAATGGACGAAAAAGTATTTATTTACCCTAAATTAATTGAAAATGTTATGCTTAACTCACTTCCTCTCACCAACCTTCATTCAAACACACTCTTATTTTTTTCATTTTTTTTTCTTATAGAATTAATGTATACTTGCATGTATTTTTTTTTATGTAATTTGTTAAATCTATTATATTTTTCATGTAATTTTTTTTATATTAGTAATGAGTTGGACATTACCTTTAAATAGTTTAGTTTTGGTTATTTGCACAAGTTAATCTATCAATTTTTTAAATAAGTTTTGTGTTAAGCAATGTATGGGTTATTGGTTGTACTTAAGATAAACTTTTATTTAATATGCCAAAATTAAAAACATATATTGATACAAATAGTTTCTATAACAGGTGTATATACCTTTTTATTTATGATTTTTTTTATGGATTACACCATTGATTTTTGTAGGAGTATAATAATTTTTTTAGAATTATACTGTCATATGAAAAAAAAAATACTTATGTTATTTTAATTTGTGAATTACTAATTACTCGTATATTTTCATTGCTTTTAAAAAATAATATAGTTTTAGACTAATTAAGAAATGTGAGAACTTAAAAGGACAATAATAAGAAACCAATCTAAACTCTTAAATCGTTGATGTTGCTATATTTATTGTTATCGTCGTTCTCGTTGTTACTACGGCTACCCTGATCTTGGACATGGTTGTAGTGGTCCCAATACCATTTCAATGGGTAACCAACTGCCGAATCATCTTCACCTTTGTTTTCTGCCATCATCAATCTTCTATCTTCACTAAAACCATGGGAAATCTTATCAATACCATCTCCGAATAATTTATATTCGGAACAATTATATAAATCAAACGTAAAATTGAGTTAACCAACAAATAAAATCCTCCAAAATATTCTGATTAGAAAATTAAACACGGAAATTAAACAAATTATAAATCAATTTCAATTTTTTCATCAAAATTGAACACGAAAAGGTTTCTAATTTGTAAAAAAAAACTTTTAAAAGCACCAAATTTGTAAAAAAAAAATCTTTTAAAAGCTTTTGGGTTAAAAAAAAATCAATTGATTATTTTTGCAAGGAGAAACCTGTTTATCTAATTACTCCCTAATTTACTTAAATAGGTTAGTTTCCGTACCAAGTACAGTAATTTTCAATAATTATTAATAATTTATCATTATAATTAATTTTTGGATAATGATATATTAGAGTTATGTATAACCGTTAAATATACTCAATACTTTCTCGTCAAAAAAAAAAATACTCAGTACTTCCTAAAATGGAATTAAGTTGGAATTTCATGATAAATCACGCGCAAATCGGTGTAATTAATTTAAATTTATCCTTAATATTCCCTTTTTTAGCTCGCCCTTAGGGTTATGTATATCATTTTCCTTAATTTCTTTTAATATAAAAAAATTAGGTAAAGATATTGTTGTCAAATTTTGATAAAAAAAATGGAGTTCAAAAGATATGATACATATAAGATGATGTATTATAAATCAAAGATATGATAATTGTAAAATAATATTCAATAATTAAAATGAAAAATAAATTCCATTTGTTTGTGTAAGAAAAAATGTGTTAATTAATAAGAAGATTAATACAATAAAATAAAATAATTTAACAAATAAAATAGATCTTCATTATATTTTTTTTGCCTGTTTAATATTATATTCTAACTTTTGTATTAAAGATGTGATGTTAAACAAATTATTTTAATAAGAGAATGGAAAAAGTGAGATTTATAATGAAATAGTGATATGTGTCATTTTTTACATTAAGTACCTCTATTTTGGTATATGTATAAATTGATAAATTATTGATTATTGACTAATTATAATTATTGTGAATACAAATTATCAAAGAGATAATAGAAATATGTGTTGTTATTTTTTTATAAGCATTGATTTGTTATATGAATACCTTCTTGTAGTAAAATAATGGATTTTAACCCATAATTGTAGATGTTTTATCAAGGAAAAAAAATGAATAGTAAAATATATATTGTAAATTATTATGTTAAGAATGATTTTTTAATAACTATAAATATTTGTATTTAATATATGTTAAATCTTTTTATTTTAAGTAATTATATCGTATAAGATTAGGGTATTATTTTAATAACTATAAATATTTGCTTGTTTTAAACATATGTTAAATCTTTTAAATTTAAATAATTATATCTTATAGAATTAGAAATTGTTTTTGTATAAGATTTATTTCGTTAATAGAAATTAAAAGAAAAAAATAGAAATTTATCAAAAAAAAAAACTAAGGACACACTAGGAGATGACAAGTGTCATTGCTGGTGTGTCTTTTAATATATAGTTACCGGATTAGGTCCCATGCCATGCACGGTAACTTTAACTTTCATTGTTTATTACTCTTTCTGTCCCTTATTGATAGTCCCTTATGGACAATTTTCACGAAAATTAATAAACATGAATAAAAGTAGTAAAACTACATTGGACAAGTATATTTACATTGGGTATGCATAAAAGTAGAGAGAAAAAGTAATAAAAGTGCATGGAAAAACAAAATTTACATGGGAAAGTTAAATTTGCACAAATATTGTTTCAAATTGGAGAGTATATTGGTAAAAACTTAAGATTAATGGTACTTAAAAAAAGCAAATAAGACTATCATTTTGGGACTTAAAATTGGCCATAAGAGACGGAGGGAGTATTAGTTTAATTATTGCATAATATTAATTAAAAGAATAATATTTTTGTTGAGTGTGTAAAAATGAAATATAAATACCAAATAGTAAGGGAAATATTATTGCATAGTATTAAATATTATCTAAGAAGCTTTGGCCAAAAAACAAAATGGCAGGAAATTTTTAAAAAGAAGATGACGCATGCATGTCATTCCTGATTTCACCTTTAACTATAATATATAGTTATATTTATAGATTTATGAGTTAAAGTCAATTTGATGCAATATAACGTAATTTTTTTTTTTTTTTTTTTTTGTATTTCGTACTATAAATTAACATTTGATTATAATATATTATATAAAAAAAATCATTTTAAGCAAATAATATTAATATTACTAATAAGAATCTTTAATTTATATTATAATATATAAATTAAATATATACAATTTTATTGTCTTAAATAAGCTGTCAATCAAAAAGATATAAAAAGAAAAATCAAGTTAGAATATATTTATTTCAGGAAAGTGGTTTTTGGAGGGAAAAAACGACATCAGGAAGTGACATGCGTCATTCCCGATATCTGTTTTAGTATTATATTATTCATTGATTAATTGATTACTCCCTAATTTACTTAATTACTTACTAATTTCACCCCATTTCTTCTAATTACCTTTTAACCCACCAAATTATTCAATAAATAAATTTAAACTATATAAAAAAAAATCATTAGCCTCCAAACCACCAGCAAACCACCATCTCCCTTTCCTCCCCCCTTAGAAACAGCCCCTTTCCCCGTCAGAGTCATTGCCCTGATTCCCCCCCCCCCCCCCTTATCCCCACCGCCGGCCGACCAAGCCTTTCCCCATTATCCCCATTTTCGAAATCAAGGTACCAACACCATTGATGAAAGGCTAATTTTCTTTAATTAACTTCTTCTTCGAAATCAAGGCACCAACACCATTGATTTTCCCGGCTAGATGCACCATCAATCAACATGTTACAATAAAATTGAAAGGCTAATATTTTGTGGGTATTTCTGATTGCACAAGATCTAATAAGGGTATTCCAAATGAAGGAATTGGGTGGTGATTTGGGAGAAAAGTGTAAGAGAAATAGAGAATAGTGAATGTTAGAGGATGAAGAGAAGTGCAGGAGTTGGTTAAGGGCGGGCTAGGTCATCAGCGCAGTGGGGACAGGCTGGAGGCGGGAATAGGGTGGTGGTAGTTACAGGCGGTGGTTAGGGCTGGGTTATGGTGGGGTTGGTTTTTTTTTTAATAAAAAAAAATTAATAGATAAATAATTATTTTAAAATTAATTAATTGAAAAGACAACTAATAAGATCCTGCCACGTGACATACCTAACCCTAATGATTAACAGACGTCCGTTAGTCATTTGGGTATATGGTGACATTTTTGTTAATTTCAGAGGTATATGGTGAATTTGAAAAATGTTATAGGCATTTGGCAGTGGTAGATCCAGGATTTTCGAGCTTGTGAGTCACCCTGAATTATTGATCCAACGCCACAAATGCCTACTTCTCTACCTAAGAGTGTTCCTAACATAAGGTGATTCCCACCCAACAACGTTCACCGATTCGCTTGATGACGGCCCCGTTCCCGGGCTTATCACGGGTGACAAGGGAGATGCATGCCCTAAATTTAAGTACAAATTCATCAAATCTATTGTTCGATCCTAGGAAGCTCGGACTCGGGTATGGGTCCAAGTGTCAGACTCGAAATATTATAAATTAAGCATCTACGACACGTTAGTGGAGAACCATTGACGTGCTACCGCCACGTGTTAAAACGTTAAGGCTTTATCAAAGTATCGCAGCGGAAAAATCAAACTTAAGTATTTAAAATAACACAATTTAGAAAACGAATAAGTCAAAGCTTACAAATTGGAACCATATAAGGCCCTTATTTAAAACCAAACCAATATTAAAAATCCAAAACATAAACGAAATAGCAAAGCATAAATAAGTTCAACACAAGAATCGAATACTCTCAATCACACCAATCCCTTGACAATGCGTTTGTCAAATCCCTTAACTTCACATCATCAAGCTAACCTGTGCATACTGCTCCCCAATAATACAAGTGTAATAATTGGATCATCACAGGGTCATTGAAAGGCGAAGGCCATGACCAAAAGAAAACACACACAAAAGCACGCAATCAGCAAAGCTGAGTACATACAAGCTACAACGTACCAAACCTAGCATGCTCAATTAATTAAAGTAAATAAACATACAATGTGAATTCAATAATCAAGACTCCACACTTAAACAATTCAATTGACTCAACATGCTACTAACCAATTCCAAACACTTGACTCATCATATTCAATTTAATAAATTTAATTTAGTTTGGAGTAAGCAATAGACCAGGTTGTCCAATCCAGGTCCCAAATGACCATTTGAAATAAAAGTTTAGCGCGATGCAAGAATGGGCGCGACTCCATTCTCACAAAGTTAGTCTAGGATCCCATCTAACTTTCATTATAAAATAAAATGTAAATACCAAAAGAGAAGAGGACATGTTGATCAAACAAGCCTCGAAAAGCCACGGGCTACCACCGTGTACCCCAACCCATAATTGTCAATACTCTAGAAGTGCACGCTTTCCAGAGTTTTATTGCTCATCCATGTTTCACTTTACGTGATTACAATTTTAATTAATAGCCAACTCAATCAAGAAGACCATACATAACAATCATACATCAATTCGTTTTTAATCTTATTTAGGACAATGGTGATCACATCACAAATTAACCTTTAATTCCATTAAACTTCCAAATTATCCAAAATTGTTGAACATAGTCAACTCACCTAGCCATTTCGGCTTAATCCACCTTTACTCAACATACTAACAAGTTATGATTGAGTAATAAATAAATAATAATAACCTTGTGGAATAATTAATAAATTCATTCCACTTAAACCATTCAATTCCAATCCTTTAATAAACCAAATGTGGTTAACAAACCAATCCAATAAAATTATGCTTGTATCAACATTCCATACAAACATTTTATCCAATATAATTCAACATGTTTGCATCCATAATTCCATACAAACATAATCAATTCACCAAAACATGTTTCATAAACATAAGCACATGAATTAAATCAATGTGTAACCAAACAATTTCCATCCAAGTGTTCCCTAATCATGAAACTAAGTTCTTTCCTTTTGGTACCTAAACATGATACTACTTATAACGAAGTAGACATGTACGTACCTCATACAAACAATCCTTTTGAGCCACTTTTAATCACTTAAAATTCTCCTAGGGAATAATCACTTCCTAGAAAACAACCAACAATTAATATTACTATCCCAAGTAATTTCCAACAATATAATATGATGAAAAACTTATTAAAATAAATAAAACATATATTTATATGCTTAATTAACTTTAAAAATAATTAATTTTATTAATCAAAATCAAGGATAAAATTTTAAGCATAAAAAACTTCGTTAAAAATGAAAAACTGCCCGAAAATCATATTTAGAGGCAGAATTTGGCCACGAGAGGGTGGTGCTCACTACCAGAGGTAGTGAGTCTTTCTTAAAACATCGTTTCCACATGTAAAACACTACTTTTTTGTCAAAATCGGATGAGTTCAGAACCTGATCGGGATTAAAACGGGATTAATATTAACGAACCGAAATCTAAACATTAAAATACGAATTTACGTGTTCAAAATAATCTGGAAACTAATTAGTAATATAATCACCAAAATTTCAAAACATCATTACTATAAAAGCCCTAAATCAATTGTTCATAAAAACCCTAAAATCATGATTTTCAATAAATTGAAACCCTAGGTTTATAATTCATAAAATATGAAATTTATAACATAAATATAATCTGAAATTTATAATCTTTATACCATTAAAATATAATTTAATACTAAAAATATAATCTTTATACTAAAATCAAAACCCAAAACAATTAAAATAACATTAAGCAAAATAATGAAACAAAGGAGGATGAAAATAAGACTAACCTTTTTGTGTGGGAAATTTTGGGGATGTATGGGGTATTTATAGGAGAGAGAGTGGTGTAGGGTTAGTTTTAAGATTGGGCCTCATAAAATTAATGGGCCAATTAAGAAAAGAAAGTGGGTTTGGTTTGTTTGCTGGATATAAATTAGTGAAGAAAGGTTCATAAAAAGTTCTTTGTAATAAAATCGTTCATCAAACCCAAAAATAATTTGAAACTTTTGAAATTAAATCCGAAAAAAATACAAATAAATATTATGAATAAAATATAATTTCATTACTAATATATTTAAAAATACGGGGGATTACAACGTTTTAAAAGAGTGTATATTTTAAATTTGGACTCGGGGACACGGCAATTTAAAAAAAATAGAGTTTAACGTAAGTAAAAATAGGTCAAAGTAGAAATTTAGAGTAGTTATTTATTTATTTTTTTATTAGAGTAGTTACTCGTACTGTAAAAAAAATATTAGAGTAGTTACTCGTACTGTAAAAAAAAAAAAAAAAAAAAACAGTAATAAATTAGTACATGAGTTTTCCACCCACCCCCACATTAACTATTTCAATTTTCAAGAATGCCTACCCCACCCACGCTAAAAAAAATAAATAAAAGAACACAAAAATTGCAGCTGAAGTTGAATGGTCAAGACTCAAAGAACCAGATTCCTCTCGCCGGCAAAGAAATCTGGCAACTTCTTGGTATCCGACTGCTCGTTTTTCACTTTCGATAAAAAACCCTAAGGTTTAGGCTCTTGGTTTATGATTGACGAGTCCACTTTTCACCCAAGGGTCCGACCCAGATTCCGTGTCCGCACCAGGGTCGCGTCGTGTCGCCACCGGTATGGGTGGGTGGTAGGCCGAGACCGAGCTTCTCAGGTTCGATCAACCATACCATTACTTCTCAAACGACAAACATCGATTGGGGGAAATTATAAACCTACTCCCTAATTGTACCAAAATTTCTCTCTCTTTTGATTTCAATTGGCGATCGAAAAGAGCTGAAGAGCCATATATGAGAGAAGTATAGTAATTGAGCTTTTGAAGCAGAAAGAGAAGAAAGAGAAAGAGAAAAAGGGAGGAGACTTGGAGAGAGAAAGAGAAGAGGAAAGAGAAGGGAGGAGAGAGAATGCCAGTGAGTAGTGACTCAGTTCCTCATTTCACACATGCTTCAGTGTCTCATTTTGTGCTTCACGCGGATTTCGCTTTTTTTTTTTTTTTAGTTAAACTTCAATTTTATTTTTTATTTTTACTACTAAGTCACGTGACTCAGTGTGCACATGTGTAGGTCCGCCACTGGTATTTGGTGAATAAAAAAATAATTTAGGGGCATTTGGTGAAAAATCCGTAAAAACAAATATGGCGGTTGGAAAGTGATGGTATTGGAGTTTGGGTCGGGTTTGGGATGTGCTGGTGTGGGTAGGTTTTGTTTTCGGTTGGCTCACGCTTTGTATTGGGCACATTTTGCAAGTGGGCTTCTTTAATGGGTCGGTGTTGCAACTATCCTAACTATATAAGAATGCATGTAAGACCAATTGCCATTGTAGATTCATGTAAAATTTTAATTTTGGGCCAAATTGATCACCCAATAAAACAATGGGCCTTGCATAAAGTTTGGGCAACAATATTGATCCCCAACAAAAATGAAAAATTGGCAATGAATCTGGATTTCTTTTCTCCAAGTTGCTTTTTTCTTTGGGAAATTCTCTTTGGTAACACTATTTTTTTAAATTTCTCAGTGGTAAATTATAAAATTTTTTATTATCCTTGATAAACTCTAATTTGCTATAATATTCAAATGGTGACATTAATGAAATATTTTAGTGAAATTTAAACTATGGTTAACATTTTTCTTAAAATAAAAAACTTAAAATTCCTAAAAATGCCCTCACTTAATGAACTCAACCAACTAAAATCTTTTTTTATTTAATTTTTTAACAATATAATAATTTTATAAATGAATTCTTTTTTTAATGCCACGTGATTTTCACGAGAATGCTTATGCCTTTTTGAAATCAACGGCTTATGATTGATGGAGATGATTAAGCATTGTTGTTAATTGTTCGATTGATGACCATTGGTGATGAGTTGTGAACCTTTTGAATTCGAATTTCCTTTTTTTTTTTAGTTTATATTTTACAAGTTAAGAGACACATGTAAATTTGTGCATGTGCATATAAGTAATTTTTCAAGATCAATTCTCTTTTTTGTATGGATTTTTTTATTTTTTATTTTATTTATTTTTTTTTTTTAAGGATGGTAGTTTTATTGATTTTGTAAGACAAACATGAGAGGGGTGGTTAAGATAGTATTTTTTTTTAAAAAAAAATGCACTTATTTTTGGTAAAATTGTAATTTTTAAAATGTAAAAGGGTATTTTAGGAAAATTAAAATTTATCAACCAAAAGGTCCTTTCTCATATAGTACTATAGATTTATTTTCTAATCTATCATTTTTTCTATGTGGCTGACCACTCCGGCCACGTGGTCGGGATTATTTATTCAGGGGTTATTCGGTCGATCAAGGGTTACTTATTTTGGGGTTATTCGGTTGATCAAGGGTTACTTATTTTGGGGTTATTCGGTCGATTAGGGTTACTTATTTTGGGGTTACTCAGTCGGTTAGCACGTTTTCTAGGTGTTGCTTAGCAGTCCAAGTTGCTTTTTTCTTTGGAAAATTAGCCATGAATATGGATCCTCAACCCGGCATGTTCAGGTAAATAACTAGTCGGGTTGAATTAGGGTCAGGTCAATAACAAGTCATGTTGTAATACCCCGTATTTTCATACGTATTTTCCTAATTAATTTATTAGAAATTATTTTATAAAAGGGGTATTTTAGTAAATTTATTATTTGGAGCCAAATAATATTTGAATTTTGGCGCCAAAAGTATTTTGAAAACTAATCATTATTTTGGATAAGATTTATTATCCATTTATCCTATTTTAAAAATCGGATTATTTATGTATTTCGGATATTTTAATTAAAGCAAAATAATATTTTATTAATTATTTTATTGTGGCCGAAATTTCCAAATAATTAGCTAAGATTTTCGGAGTTTCCATGTATGGAAAATCTGATTTTTCTTGATTATTTATTGGTAAATAATTGTTATTTAATTAATTAATTATTTAATTACTTATTTTATATTATTTATACAATTATTTTATTTCTTAAAAATCGAGCAAAATCTTCCTAAATATATTTAGAGGGGTCCGAAAATTTGAGCTATGGTAAGCTCAATATTTTCGGCCCTATTGAATTATTTTGGGGGAACTTATTTGGTAAAATTATATTTTTAATTATCTCCCAAAATCTCTTATTTCCTTAATTCTAATTCTCCATCTTTTTAATATCTAATCATCATATTTTCTTGCCATTCATTCTTCTTAATTATTCCCCAAGTAATTCCAATTTCCTTATTATTTTTCATGACATACATACCTTCCATATTCAATTATACACAATCACCTTAATATCAAAACTTTCCTTAATTCTTTTACTCACTTCTCCAAGTAATCCCTTAAACCCTACTTACCATAATGCTTCCTACATTTTTCTACCATAATTCATGCTCATACTAGCCTATAAATACCCCTTTAATTCATGATCAAACCTCACACAAATTCTCATAATTCTCTCTTATTCTTTCTCAAATTATTTTCTCATTTTCTTTACTCCTCCTTGCGCACCACCACCTCCACCGTGCGCCACCTCCTCTTCGGCCACCACTGTCGCCGCCTCCACCTCCGGCACCACCTACTGCCGCCGACAGCCCCCTTGCCGCCACCTCCTCCCTCCTCTTCTCCTTGGTTTCTTATCTTTTCTTCTTCTTTTCTCTTATTCAATTATTATTATGATTATGGGAGATTTATAAAAATTATTATGAGTAGTTTTAATCTTATAAAATCAGATTTTAATAATGTTTATGTTGAATTAATTCAAAAGGTTCATGTACATATAGTTGGGAGGTTTTAATTTAATTATTTGTGATTATTTGTTAACCTTATATTAATTAAGGTTATATTTATTTGTAGGGTGTTTTTGATCAAGATCCTTGAGGTTTCTTTTGAAGTGTTTTGGCTAAGCGAGGATCAAGGTACGTTAGGTGGCTAGGTACCTTGAAAGTGATTGGTTGAATAAGCATGTTTGAATAATTTTGTGATGATTGAATTAAATTAATTGAATTATGGTTTATGAAATAAAAAGTATGTTTAAATGATTGGTTTTAATAGTTAAATTGCAGTATTGATCTTTATCACATGTTTTGATTAACTAAAAGATTATTCATGTTTTAAAAGGTTTGATTTTGGAAGCATGATTAATTTAATAAAAAGGAGTTTTGGAATTTATTATTTTAAAAGTTAGAATTATTGGAGTTAAAAGAAGATTTATTAATCATTGAATTATTATTATTATTTATGCTTTATAAGCATGTTGGTAATCCCACTATGCGGATTTGGTTTATTGATAAGGTCTTGAACTTTGTATGACCGGGTCTTTCCTCAAGAATAGCCTTGTAATATAAGGAGACTAGCTTGGGGGGTGTGCACACTTGGGAGAGAAATTGGTTTTAAAGTAATTGGAATTGGTTTATTTGAATATTGATATTGGATATTGAAATTGGTTTTGAATCATGAGTTTGGAATTATTGGAGTTGGTTTCAAAAGCATGTTTGCAAATAAATTGAGTTTAATTATCTTGCACTTTTCGTACTTAGCATATTTTGCTAACCCGTACTTCTTATTTTGTTTTGGTTTGCCCTGTTTACCGTAATGGTAAGCAGTGTTGCTTAATTTCAGGTGGAGTCAATGATTGATGCATTTGGAGTCCCGGGATCGGTTTCACCTAAATTAGGAACATTGGTCTTTGTATTTATTTTTGAGTATTCATGACAATGGTTACTATTTATGGCTATTATTAAATAAAGTAGAGTATTGAAGTTTCCGCTGCAAAGTATTGGTTTATTTAGTAAGTTTGAGTAGTGACAGGCTAAAGTCGTATCACCTAATCAAAAGTAATTACCTAAGTCCTCTAACTAAAGTAGATAGGGAAGTAGGGTTGAATCCACAGGGAAACTGGTCTTTCTATTCCTAATTAATTATTATAATCCAAATTATTAAAGTAACCAATATTTGTTGTGATTATAAACTATACTACGAAGATTATGAGTAAAGAGAATAATTAAGGAAGAAATCAGTAATAATAAAGCCTAGGGCATAGGTTCACTAATAAACAATATTCCAGGGTAAAACACAATAATCAATCATCAATGCATTAATTAATCAGATCATAAAGGGCTTTCGCTACGTATTACAATCACAGAATTAATTTACCGGTATTAAATCTCATCTCTCGAATCTCGACCTAACCATTTATAAATTAATCTGCCTATTGAAACTAAGCCTAAACATCAATTCTCATCTCTCGAATCTCGAATCAATATTGCTAAACTCATACAATTAAACCTGGCCAAATCTAATTGCATAGCAAATAAACAATCAATAGGAAATCAGTTAAGCATTAATGATCAACAATCATAAAATTACCCTTTCATATTATTTATTAGATCCCCAAAAACCCTAGAAGGAAAACTACTCAGACATAATTAAAATTAAGCAAAACATAATAATTAAACAAAACATGAAAGAAAAATAGAATGAATAAAATACTGAGATTAATTAAGAGAGAAATCGTACCAAGACGGCGGAATTACAATAGAGTTGAGGAACAAGAAAGAGAATAAAAGTCTAGAGAGAGAAAGTTGAGTAGAGAGAAGGAAGAGAATAAAAACTAGAGTAAGAGAATTATTAAGAAGTCTCCAATTTTGTCTCCTAAAATTGCATTAATACTAAGCAAGAAGATTTCCGCTAAAACAAAAGTAAAACGGAAAACCAAACTCCCTAAAGAAAACACGCGCCTGGTCGGGCAGTGGCTCGCCCGACCGGGCCCGCCTTTTCCTCTTCAAATGTCTTCTCGCGCCCGGCCGGGCAGTGGCTCGCCCGACCGGGCCCGCCTCCCTTGCCTTAGATATCTTCTCGCGCCCGGTCGGGCGCGTGATCCGGGCGCGGGTCCCTTCAAGGTATTGCTCCGCCCCGCCCGGCCGGGCGCGCCATCGGGCGGAGCTCTAGTGGTCCGGGCGAGGCTTCTTGGGCCTCGAGGCTCTTCCTTGGGCTCACCAACTTGGCCCAAACGCCTCATATTTCCAAAACTGAGCCCTTAGTCACCGATTTGCTACCTCCAATCGGTCTTGGGCTATCGAACGTGGTCGCGGTCTTTCAATACTTGTAGATGCTCCTCGAAAAACCCGGGAAAATGCTCCAAGTACGCAAATTCCTACAAAACTCAAGCAAACCTACCAAAGCACTGGAAAACACAAATTAGTAATAAAAGTGGCTCGTAGGAGCCAAAAACACTACTAATTACGACCAAAGGACGGGGATAAATATATATATAAAATGAACACATCAAACTCCCCCAAGCCAAACCTTTGCTTGTCCCTAAGCAAAGAGCTCCTCAATGGACAATAAAACATGCCTCACCCCAATATAAAAATCAAGCACAAACGATTCAAGGCAAATCAAGTGAGCATGCTTCAAAACCAACCAATCCTATCCATCTAATCGCCCTTCCTCCCCAACAATTGTCAAATAGAGCAAACCACAAGAGCATATAGAATTCAAGACTAGTGCTCACACACTCAACTCTCATTTATGTGGCGAGTAAAAGATGTACTCGAACGCTCTCCATCCCAACCCCTTTAATGTGAACAGTGCCCTCCCAAACTCACAACACTCGTGTGTTTGAAAAGACATACACTCAACCCTATAGTCGACTCGGAATATGTCAAATCATAACTTGCATTGATAAACAACACTTTCACATTTACACAACTCTATGCACAAGGTCGGAAGGTCTTTAAAGCTTGTAATGTAAGGCTAGGGTAAAGGGTAAGATAAATTTGGGAATATGTGAGAGAAAAGCCTTGCTAAAAGGGAGCCATATCCTAATAAACCCATGACCAAATATCATGATCATACACATCTCCAACAAAACTAACTCCAACACAAATCCACCAAATATACTCCAATCATAAAAACCAAACTCAATACTTACAAAATTCACTCATAAAAATATGATAATATAAACTAGAGCGAATAAACAAAATCAAACTCAAATATTTACAATGAAACTCAAATTTTTTTCTTTCTTTTCTTTTGATAAACCTTCACTTAGATAATTTGAACATGAAACACTTTTTCTTCTCTTTTGCTCTTTTTTTCATTTTTTTTCAGAAGTTCACTTTCTCATTTTTTTTCTTGAACTTCTTTTTTTTCTTTTTTTTCCTTTTCATCACACTTTTATTTTTCAAATATATACACAATAAAACTCATCAAAATAAAAATATGATCAAGAACAAATAACTTCTCAAACCCACCCAAATTGTGCAAATAATGTGCACACTACAAACTCCCTCACCTCACTCACTAATAGCTCCCCCAAGCCAAGCTTGGGACTAGTAACCAATGGGGCAGACATGGCTTGTAATGTGGCTAAAAACAATAAAAAGTCAAGGCAACAACATGGGTAGCAAGAAGGGAACAAATGTATCTAAATAAATCTGAAGGCTACCTAAAAGAACAATGCCTTCGTCCTCCACATGCGCATAATAGTGAGTTATGAAACACTACTCATAGTTGCAAACCAATACTCAAATTCATTGACATACCAGGAACTAATCACACATTCCTAACCAAATCAACTAGTCAAGCACTATATTCACAAGTAGTTGGACAAAATTGACGCATGTTTAGGAATCCAAGTAACTAAACTTCAAATCATGATCAACTAATCCACAATGATCAAAATCAAATACCAAGAATCAAAACAATTTTTTTCAAGTATGGGGCACAGGGAAGCATGATTTACAGTTCATTGGTTCGTATTTTTTTTTTTTTTTTTGATTTTTTCAATTTTTTTGTATTTTTCATATAAGGAAAGCAATAAACTAATCTACAAAGCAATAAATCTAAACTAACAAAACACACCAAAAATAAACAAAAATAAAGAAAAAGGAAGAAGAAAAAAAATATATATATATACCAAATCCAAAAATCTCCCCCAAGCCAAGATCGGACAATGTCCTCATTGGCTCGAAAGTAGCCCAGCTGGCTACTCATCCTCATCCTGGTCCATCCGAGAGGACCCACCTGCTCCACCACTGGAACCTGCGCCATCTGCACCAAAAGAGCTACCACCAAAATAGTTAGCTTGAAAAGTCCCCCCCGGCGGTCCCCCAAAAGGAATGTCCTGGCCGTACCCATGGAACGAGGAATAGTCTGTGTAAATACCATGGGCAGTGGGATCCCTATCGTATCCCTGAGGTGGGGGCTGGAACCATTCTGGGTAAACAGCATCGTCGGGAATGTTGCCCCGACGAGCATAATCATCATAAATGGGGTAGAGTCCCCTACCCTGGTTCCTCTCTAGGTAGCCTAGCCTTTGGTCGACAGAACCAATCATCTGTCTGAACTCGGTCTGGGTATGCTCTATGCGACCTATGGCCTGGCCAATACTCTGCAAGTCCCAAACTGGGTCAGAGTCACCGTGAGGGACGGAATGGGACTGTCGGGGTGGTGATGGTGGCTGTGGAATGGGTTGAACTACAAGCTGTGGTTGGGCCTGGGCCTGCTGTGGATCCTCACCCCTAGCATGGGCAACTAACAGGGCATAAGTGTAGGACTCTTGCCCTGGGGGAAAGGCGGTCAGGTCTGGGTTGGGCAAAGGAAAAATGGGCAAGGGTTGTTCAGTCCCTGTCCTAATGCACCAATGGGTGACCTGGTTCTCATCTACCCGCAACCACCCAAGCTCCTCAAGGTACCTAGAGGTCATGTAGGTGTCGAGTCCCATGTTAGTCATCCGGTGGGGTCCACTCTCTACAAAACCGGCCTTCTTGATGGCTATCCTAGTGATAAGGCCACCAAGATGGATGGGGGTAGTGTGGTGGTTGCTGGCCGTAGCATGCCTACCTAGGTGGTGGATGATATACCGGGCTATGTTCAATTTCTCATACCCAAACATGTAATGGCCAATTACAGCTAGTTCATTGGTCTGACAGTTATGGGGTTCATTCCTACCTAGGAAACATACACCAGCAAATCTTTGCCACATTTTAGGGACAGGGTGGTGGATAGGCCTAGCACTAGCATGTTGTGCAGAAACATGAGGAATACCAGTCAAAGCTAAATACACATCCTCCATTTTAAACTCAACATGCCATTGTCTGTTTAATTCCGGTTCCAGTTCAAACAATTTACAAAATTCCGCAAAAGAAAGAGTGATGTTTTTATTGTTAAGCCTAAAAATTAATTTTGGACCACTTTTATGGTTTTGAATAACAAGAGATGACAAGAATTCACAGGTTAATTCACGGTATGTCGAATAATGCATATCTACAAATTTGCGCATACCAATATCATTCAAAAATCTCTTAACAAAGCCATAAATACCTAAAGCCTCTAAAGTGGGACGGTGTAACCACCGTGAGGGAATTACCTCTCGTCCGTAGAGCACCTCCAATTTCTCCCGTTGCTCCGCCGTCGCGATCTTGATCGTCGGCCACTGAACGAGTTGAAGAGCCGGGTCATATTGTTGGGATGAACCGCTTGAGCCGCCATTATGAGTGGTCAAAAATTAAATTTTGTGGAGTTTGAAAATTTTTGATGTAGGAGTGTAGAGGATGAAGAGAGGAGTAAAAATATGTGAAAAGTTTTGGATTTGGGTAAGAGATGAAGGAGAAATCTTAGAGAGAAGTCAGAGAAAAATAAGAGTTTTAGAGAGAGAAAGTGAAGGAAAAGAAAGAAAATGAAGGAAAGAAGAAGAAGAAAGAAAAGAAAGACGGTGAGATTGTCGCGCCCGGTCAGGCGGACGTTCGCCCGGTCGGGCGATCTGATTGAGCCTTTTTTTCCAATCGCGCCCGGTCGGGCGCCAATACCGCCCGGTCGGGCGATCAATTCTTCTCCAAAATTTCTTCTCGCGCCCGGTCGGGCGTTCCTTCGCCCGGTCGGGCGATTATTAAACAAATTCTAAGCCAACTCTCGCGCCCGGTCGGGCGAAACTCCGCCCGGCCGGGCCAAATAAATGCCCGTATACGTCAACTCTCGCGCCCGGTCGGGCGAAACTCCGCCCGGCCGGGCCCGAGAGTAAGGTTTGACGATTCTACTTTCTTCGAATTTGGCTAACTCTTTTCCTGTAAACTGTACCAAAAAACTCGTAAAACTCATTAAATTCCCTCCTCTCTCCTCTCATAAGAAAAAGAAGAAAAACAAAAATAAAAACAAATAAAATACGGGTTGCCTCCCGCAAAGCGCTGGTTTATCAAGGTCCCGCACGACCTACTTACCATAGTTTTCTCAAGGTGAACTGGAACTAGTTAGGTGTAGTAGTTCAACTGCACCAATTGTAGCCCCTTCGTGATATATCTTAAGCCTCTGACCATTTACCTTGAACTCATTACCATGCTCGTCAAACAACTCTACAAAACCGAACTTGTTGGCCCTTTTCACTGTGAAAGGACCCGACCACCTTGACTTCAACTTTCCTGGGAAAAGTTTAAGCCTGGAGTTGAACAACAACACCTTGTCACCCTCTTTGAATTCTCTCGGAAAGATCATCTTGTCGTGCCATCTCCTAGTCTTCTCCTTGTAGACTCGCGCACTATCATAGGCCATCAACCTAAACTCATCAAGCTGGTTAAGTTGTAGAAGCCTCTTTTCTCCCGCTAGCTTAGCGTCCAAATTGAGCTCTTTAATAGCCCAATATGCCTTGTACTCTAACTCCACCGGAAGATGACATGCTTTACCATACACAAGTCTATAGGGAGTGGTACCTATAGGGGTCTTAAATGCGGTTCTATATGCCCAAAGGGTGTCATCCAACTTATCGCTCCAATCTTTCCTAGATTTTGCTACCACCTTCTCTAAGATGACCTTAATCTCGCGATTAGACACTTCGACTTGGCCACTAGTTTGGGGATGGTAGGCTAGCCCTGTCCTATGGTAAACACCATACTTCTTTAGGAGGGTATCTAACTTCCGCTCATGAAAGTGGGATCCTCCGTCACTGATTATGGCTCTAGGCACTCCAAATCTAGGAAAAATAGTTTTCTTGAAAAGCCTATGGACCACCTTGGCATCATTGGTAGGAGTGGCAATGGCTTCTACCCACTTGGATACATAATCTACGGCGACTAGTATATAACGGTTCCCTCTAGAGGAAGGGAACGGTCCCATGTAATCAACACCCCAAACATCAAAAATTTCTACTTCCAAAATCCCAGTTTGAGGCATCTCGTGCCGCCGCGAAATGTTGCCGGTCCTCTGGCAAGAGTCACAAGCCTGCACAAAAATGTTAGCATCCTTGAACATGGTGGGCCAATAGAATCCTGACTCGTTTATCTTGGCCACTGTTTTAGAGGGACCATGATGTCCTCCATAAGGTGAAGTGTGGCAGCTAGTGAGAATACCATGTACCTCCCATTCTGGGACACACCTGCGAAATAATCCATCTGCACACTCGCGAAACAAAAAGGGATCATCCCAAAAATAATGTTTGACATCATACAGGAATTTCTTTTTTTGTTGGTAGGACAAGTCAAGAGGTAGAGTACCACCCACTAAATAATTTGCAAAATCGGCGTACCAGGGGTGTTGCTCTACAACTGCATACAGGTTGTCATCAGGGAATGAATCATCTATAGGGAGAAAATCCTTACCCTCATCATACCTGATTCGTGACAAGTGATCTGCCACAACGTTCTCTACACCCTTTTTATCCCTTATTTCAATGTTGAAGTCCTGGAGCAAGAGAACCCACCGGAGTAGCCTAGGCTTTGATTCAGCTTTGGCTATCAGGTACTTTAAAGCTGCATGGTCAGTAAAAACAATAACTTTAGAACCAACTAGATATGATCTAAATTTTTCTAAAGCATAAATGACAGCTAAAAACTCCTTCTCCGTAGTGGCATAGTTGACTTGAGCCTCATCCAAAGTTTTACTAGCATAGTAGATAGCATGTAAAACTTTGTCCTTCCTCTGTCCAAGCACGGCTCCTAGAGCAAAATCGCTTGCATCACACATGATCTCGAAAGGAAGATTCCAATCGGGAGCACATATGATGGGTGCCGATATCAAAGCCTGCTTAATCCTGTTGAAAGACTCAAGACACTCATCAGTAAAAATAAAAGGGGCATCCTTAAGTAAAAGCTGAGTCAGTGGTTTGGCAATTTTAGAAAAATCTTTGATAAAACGGCGATAAAACCCCGCATGACCCAAGAAACTCCTAACTCCCTTAACATTAACTGGGGGAGGTAATTGCTCAATCACTGAAATTTTAGCTTTATCTACCTGTATGCCCTTATCAGATACAATATGACCTAGGACTACTCCCTCCGTCACCATAAAGTGACACTTCTCCTAATTTAAAACCAAGTTGCATTCTTCACATCTTTTAAGGATTTTAGCTAAATTTATTAGACATGAATCAAATGAAGAACCATAGACACTAAAATCATCCATAAAGACTTCCATGATAGACTCTATGAAATCAGAAAAAATGCTCATCATGCAACGTTGAAAAGTAGCAGGTGCATTACACAAACCAAAAGGCATTCTACGATATGAAAAAGTGCCATAAGGGCATGTAAATGTTGTCTTTTCCTGATCTTCAGGGTGGATCGGAATTTGGAAAAATCCTGAATACCCATCCAGATAGCAAAAGAACTTATGGTTAGCTAACCTCTCAAGCATTTGATCAATAAAGGGGAGAGGGAAATGGTCCTTTTTAGTGGCGACATTTAATCTACGATAATCAATGCACATACGCCACCCTGTAACAGTTCTAGTGGGAATTAATTCATTTTTATCATTTTTAATAACGGTCATCCCACCCTTCTTAGGAACCACTTGTACAGGACTTACCCATTTGGAGTCAGAAATAGGATAGATAATACCTGCATCAAGTAATTTCATAACCTCTTTCTTGACCACCTCTTGCATATTAGGATTCAACCTCCTCTGGGGTTGAATGCAGGGCTTGTAGTTGTCCTCTAGGTGTATCCTGTGCATATAAAAATCTGGTCTTATACCCTTGAGATCATCAATACTGTACCCTATTGCCCTTTTGTGGGTTCGGAGAACCTCTAGAAGTTGGGAAGTTTGTGGGTCATCAAGTGCAGTACTAATGATCACAGGGTGCATTTCCTGCTTATCAAGAAAAACATATTTTAAATGAGAAGGGAGAGGTTTTAGTTCAGGTTTCTTTACCTCTGCAGGTTTCGATTCCTGAACTAATTTTACTACCTTCTTATTTTCTTTGTCATCAAGTTCTTCCATGGCAAGTGCTTTCTCAATAATATCCACCTCCTTGCTCCAGATACTCGCATCATCTGCAGACAAATGACCACAAAGTATTTCTTCCAAGGGATCCCTTGCAAGAATCTGTGTCAAGCTATCATCACAAATATCATCCATTATATCTATAACATCAATCAAACAACAGTTTTCCTCAAGCATAGGACCTTTTAAAACCTTCCCTAAATTAAAAGTAATATTATCATCACCAACAGATAGGGTTAGTTTACCATTTTTAACATCTATAATGGCTCCTGCAGTATGGAGAAAAGGCGTACCTAATATAATGGGTATTTGTGTGTCCTCAGCCATGTCCAATACAACAAAATCAACAGGGATGAAAAATTTACCAACTCTAACAGGGACGTCCTCTAAAATACCTAGGGGGTATTTAACAGAACGGTCTGCCATTTGCAAAGTGATATTAGTAATTTTTAAATCACCCATATTTAATTTAGCACAAACAGACGATGGCATTACACTAACAGAAGCACCCAAATCACATAATGCTTTATCTATGAAGACATTACCAATATGACAAGGGATAGAAAAACTATCAGGATCCTTTAATTTAGGAGGAGATTTATTTTGTAACAATGCACTACACTCCTCAGTAAAAGCTACAGTTTCTACCTCATTAAAGGCCCTCTTCCTAGTCAAAATATCTTTCATAAATTTAGCATATGCAGGAACCTGTGTAATAAGTTCAGTAAAAGGAACCGTTACCTGCAAATTTTTAACAACCTCCAGAAACTTACCAAACTGCTTGTCCAACTTAGTCTTTAGTTGGCGATTAGGGAATGGTAATTTGATAACTGGTGGTGCTTCCCTACTCTTCCCCTGGGGTACATCCTTCCCTGGGGTTGTACCCTACAATGAATCATCAAAAATATTAGCATCAGGAATTTTACCCTGCAGCCCTGCAGGGGAAATTGGTACAACGGAATCAGGATTAGTAATATTAGATAATTCAGGTTCATCCTCTTTGGGCATCTGGGGCCCATCGTAGTGTGAACCACTCCTTAGGGTGATTGCATTTGCATGATCCGTAGGTTGAATTCCCTGCGCTGGTAGAGCTCCCTGCTGACGAGATTGAAGGGTAGAGGACAATTGTGCTATTTGGGTGTCCATGACTTTATTATGGGCTATAATAGAGTCAATCTGTTGGTCTCTACTCTCCATATGTTTTTGCATGTTGGTCAGCATTGCCCTAATTTCTGATAAAGCAGGGTCAGAAGATGTAGTAGGGGGCTGTGATGGGGGTTTCTGATTAGCATGAGGATGGTAATATTTCTGTTGTGGAGGGGGTGCTTGTTGTGGTTGTTGTGGAGGTGGAGGATTTTGAACATTGGTGCTACGGTAAGATAGGTAGGGATGGTTCCGGTAGCCAGGATTGTAGGAATTGGAGTATGGGTTATTTTGCTTGTAAGTTTGGAAAGCATTAACTTGCTCCATTGAACTCCTGCAATCTTGTTCAAAATGACCTACACTTCCACAATTTTCACAGAAAGCATCATTAGCATTATTAGAAACAGCAGAAACATTAGCAACAGAATTAGGATTGTTAGTAGTAAGATTATCTAGTTTCTGACAAATAGAAGTAAGCTGGGCTTGCAATAAAGTGACTGAATCAACATGATGCTTGCCCTTGTTAGCAAAACCTCTAGCATTCCCATATTGGGAATTATGGATTGCCATATCTTCAATAACCTGACCTGCATCATCAACATTTAAATTCATAAATCTACCGCTAGCTGCGGAATCTAAAATTGTCCTAGATGCATTTCCTAAACCATTGTAAAAAGCTAGAATCAACTGCCACTTCGCCAAATTGTGGTGGGGACACTCCCTCTGCAGATCCTTGAATCTTTCCCAAGCTTCATATAATGCTTCATCTGCCTCTTGGGCAAAATTCTGATAGCGCTTCTCAATAAAGCTGTTTTCTCTGCAGGGTAATATTTATTATAAAAATTCAACGCAAGAGTCTCCCAATTAGTAATACCAAGTGCAGCTCTATTCAAACCATTAAACCATAATTTAGCTTTTCCACATAAAGAAAAGGGAAAAAGAATCTCCCTGATTCGATCCTGCGTTACCCCATTCTGCCTAATAGTATTGCAATATTGACAGAAATCTGCAATGTGAAGATTAGGATCTTCACCCTTTGCTCCACTGAATTGCTTTCTTTCTATCATCGTTATGAACTGGGGCTTGATCTCGAACTGGACTCCCTCGAGGTCGGGCGTAGGAGAAAGATGTGGAAAATCCGTCAGCGATGGTTGCGAATAATCGCTAAGCTTGCGAGGTGGAGGTGGTGGTGGTGTACCCATCTCTAGTTCTGAATCAGAAGAATATTCTGAATCACTAGAAGTAGGTAATGGATTTCTAGGAATATTATTACTCCCAGAGTCTGCTGAGAACTGCCTGTAGAAATTCTTCTGTCTATGAAACGAGCGTTCGATCTCAGGATCGAATGGAATGTAACCTGATCTGGAACACCTGGGCATAAACAAAGAACTAAAAAGACAGATATTAGAACTACCTCAAGGAACTAATGTCCTTTGAGGCAAAAGGGAAAAATAATCTAAACTACAAAAACAATTAGAAATAAAAATAAAACTGTCTCCCCGGCAACGGCGCCAAATTTTGACAGGCTAAAGTCGTATCACCTAATCAAAAGTAATTACCTAAGTCCTCTAACTAAAGTAGATAGGGAAGTAGGGTCGAATCCACAGGGAAACTGGTCTTTCTATTCCTAATTAATTATTATAATCCAAATTATTAAAGTAACCAATATTTGTTGTGATTATAAACTATACTACGAAGATTATGAGTAAAGAGAATAATTAAGGAAGAAATCAGTAATAATAAAGCCTAGGGCATAGGTTCACTAATAAACAATATTCCAGGGTAAAACACAATAATCAATCATCAATGCATTAATTAATCAGATCATAAAGGGCTTTCTCTACGTATTACAATCACAGAATTAATTTACCGGTATTAAATCTCATCTCTCGAATCTCGACCTAACCATTTATAAATTAATCTGCCTATTGAAACTAAGCCTAAACATCAATTCTCATCTCTCGAATCTCGAATCAATATTGCTAAACTCATACAATTAAACCTGGCCAAATCTAATTGCATAGCAAATAAACAATCAATAGGAAATCAGTTAAGCATTAATGATCAACAATCATAAAATTACCCTTTCATATTATTTATTAGATCCCCAAAAACCCTAGAAGGAAAACTACTCAGACATAATTAAAATTAAGCAAAACATAATAATTAAACAAAACATGAAAGAAAAATAGAATGAATAAAATACTGAGATTAATTAAGAGAGAAATCGTACCAAGACGGCGGAATTACAATAGAGTTGAGGAACAAGAAAGAGAATAAAAGTCTAGAGAGAGAAAGTTGAGTAGAGAGAAGGAAGAGAATAAAAACTAGAGTAAGAGAATTATTAAGAAGTCTCCAATTTTGTCTCCTAAAATTGCATTAATACTAAGCAAGAAGATTTCCGCTAAAACAAAAGTAAAACGGAAAACCAAACTCCCTAAAGAAAACACGCGCCCGGTCGGGCAGTGGCTCGCCCGACCGGGCCCGCCTTTTCCTCTTCAAATGTCTTCTCGCGCCCGGCCGGGCAGTGGCTCGCCCGACCGGGCCCGCCTCCCTTGCCTTAGATATCTTCTCGCGCCCGATCGGGCGCGTGATCCGGGCGCGGGTCCCTTCAAGGTATTGCTCCGCCCCGCCCGGCCGGGCGCGCCATCGGGCGGAGCTCTAGTGGTCCGGGCGAGGCTTCTTGGGCCTCAAGGCTCTTCCTTGGGCTCACCAACTTGGCCCAAACGCCTCATATTTCCAAAACTGAGCCCTTAGTCACCGATTTGCTACCTCCAATCGGTCTTGGGCTATCGAACGTGGTCGCGGTCTTTCAATACTTGTAGATGCTCCTCGAAAAACCCGGGAAAATGCTCCAAGTACGCAAATTCCTACAAAACTCAAGAAAACCTACCAAAGCACTGGAAAACACAAATTAGTAATAAAAGTGGCTCGTAGGAGCCAAAAACACTACTAATTACGACCAAAGGACGGGGATAAATATATATATAAAATGAACACATCAAGTAGCCTTGCGTAATTACGCGGCGATACTACTCCTAAGTCTATCTCTACAGTATAATTATACGTATTATACTAATATTTCCGTAGAGGGAGATTTGGGGGTGTTACACATGTTGAATTCGGGTCGGATTTGTAACAGATTGGGTTGAATTTCGAGTCGGGTTAGTAACATGCCGTGTTAAATTCGAGTCGGGTTGGGAACAGGTTGGGTTGAATTCAGGTCGCATTAGTAACAGGTCGGGTTAAATTCGGGTTTTGGCAGGTTAAATTGGGTTTGGGTCAATTCCGATTCAGGTCGGGTTCGGTTCAAATCAATAATTTACGGGTTTTATTTGGGCCGGGTCATGTTCGGGTTTGGGTCTCAAATACTCGGGTTAACTCGGGTCTAGGGCTAGTTTCAGATCGGGTTTGGGTCACCATTTTTCCGAGTTCAGATGGGTCGGTTAATAATCGGGTTCGAGTCGGTATTTCGGGTCGGGTCAGATTTTGACAGCTCTAACTGGCATGCATCCGTTTGGCACCATTAGAAGAGTTGCCTTAGGCTGGGGTGCTCAGCTATGTTTGTGGCAATCTAGTACATGATTTAAAGAGCCCTTTTTTCCTAAAGAATTGAGGGAAATTCCCAATTTAGAGGTTGGCATCTGATTTTGACTTGGACTTATAACTTTATATATATTATAACATTAACCACATCATGTTTAATTTAGATTTTGTTTCCTCGTTCTTCTCTTTTCAATGTATTGGTTTGCCATTTTCTTCGCTTTTTCCTTTTCTTGAAAAATGAGTGGATATTGTCAAAGACCTTTTAGAGGTTTGGAGCCTTGTGCTTTTATTCTGTAGTGCATCTATTGCACTGCTCTTATGAAATACAGGTTGTGTTTAATTAGGAGAAATTCTGTGAAACTAAGGGATTAAAGCCAGCATTGCTCCATGATTAAGAACCTTGGATATTTAGCAAGGGTCATATGTTTTCCAACCTGCTTTAAAAACCATAGTTTGTGAAAGGATGAGATGATTTTAGTATGCACATGATACATGGGATTTGACATCAGTATACATGGTGAAGGGGAATCGCTTGATAGGGTTGTATGATTTGTACAAAGTAGAGTCATATATAATTTGGGTTTTTTTTTCTTCATAAATGGACCAGTGTTTGTGCAAGGAACTTTGTAATTACAAAAAGTGTGATAACTATGAGTCTGAGTTTTATTTTTCTGCTGCACAATGGATGCCTTCGGTGAGCGACCGCCCCAGCTTCTACTGTTATACCCTCTCCTTCCAATGTCGCCAAAATCAACACCATTGCCATGGTGGGATTGATGATCTTCGCCTTGGGCCAATTTGACGTCCAATGCCTTACTTTTGGACCTTTCAGATTAGTGGTGTTCGGTGTTTTTTTATCTTCACCGTGCTCTCTCTTGTTAAAATAAAATTAATTAAAACAAATAATATTTGAATCATCTATGCATTAACAAATTACATAAAATTATTTACAAATAACAAATTATAGGTAACTATATAAATATTGTATTGCACATAGGTAACTTATTCAATTATGTGTAATGATACCTCATTTCCTTCTAAATTTAAAATCACTATTATGTTGTATAAAAGGTATTTTTGTCCAAATCCTACCACTGCTATTACTAGATCGTCTTCATTTTTAGTCAATCGGGTTAACAATATTACTATGGTAGGGTTGCTAATTGTTGGATTGGGCCAATTTGACATACAATGTCTCGCTTTTGGAACCCAAAAGACGCTTTCTAGTATGTTTTGTCTTACCTTCATTGAAAGGAAATTTTGTCTACAACTACCCTAAAGATAGGGTCATTTGTGAATAAATACTCGTTTTTTTTTATTTGTTAAGAACTACCGAAAAGTTAAGAAACGTTTGGGTAGCACTACCCATTAACGTTTTCCGTCCAAAAAATCGTTAATGGGGACCCGCTTTTTCACTTTTCCCACTTGATTAACTCCCCTATTACCTTCTCTCTCCTCCCTAATTAGCTTCCCCTAAAACCTAGAAATCAAAACCCCCAAATTTAGACATCCTACTAATTACAAGGGCCAATTAGACATCCTACCAATTACAATGAACAATTAGTAATTAAATTTCAATTGAATTCAATCTCAAAATCAAAATAACCAAAACTTAAAATTCAATTGAACCCCTAAACCCTAAAAATCAAACCCCTAATTTTTTTGAACCCATAAACCCTAATTCGAATTACTAACACCCTAATTATGTTAATTGTGTTTAATTAAAACTTGTAAACAAATACAACAAACAATGAATTAAAAGGAAAGTGTGAAACATTAGATGAATAATTGAGAATTTGTGTTCAATTGATTGAGTATGTTCTCTTGGATTTTTTGAGTGAGAATACAGGGGAAGTTAATTAGGGAGGAGAGAAAAGGTAATTAGAGGAGTTAATTAAGTTGGAAAAGTGAAAAAGTGGGGTCAATAACGTCTTAATTGGACGGAAAACGGTAATGAGTAGTGTTATCCAAACGTTTTGTAACTTACGGGAAGTTATAAACAAATAGAAAAAAATGGGTAGTTGTTCACAAATGACCTTATCTTTAGGGTAGTTTTAGACAAAATTTCTTCATTGAAGTCATCCCCATGAATCAATTTATACGCTAACTTGACATTAATTATTATTGTTATTGTTGTTGTTGATTTTCTTAGAGTTTGACATTTTATTTTTGTTTTTTTGGTTGTGTCTCACCGGAGAAGTCGTGTTTGTTTTTTTTTTCATTGTTAGTGCAATTTGTCTCACAATTATGAAGATGAAAGGATTCTTCTAAGATGTGGATCATAACTGAGGTCATGAGAAGTTGAGTGTTGAGTGATATATACAATCGAATTTTGCAGTATTGCATATTTATAATTCCAAGCATCAAATTTTATAATTTGGGTCATGAGAAACTTACTTATATTTTTACTCTCCTATAACTGGCATCTTCTTCCTTGCTCATTTTGTCAGCATCTAATAGTATCTTCTTCTTTAATTATAAATCTAGAAATAACCAGTAAGTGGGCGCCGTAGTATTGAGCTAGAGGGGGTGCTTTGTGGTGGTGAAATTGCCACCTTGCTGCAGCAGTGGCTTTGATCATCAGTGACGAGTAGCTGAAATTTTTATATTGTCAAGTACTTCGGTCTACGGCACTTTAGCTATTCTATCTTTTCAATCCAGCGAATTTTCAAAGGTTTTTTCATCTAGGTTCCACTTTTCTTCTCAGGTTTCAACTGGGCAACTGGGTATGTTTTACTTTTCTCATTCTTCAATATTTTAACTAGGAAACTATTTGGAGTATTATATAATTGATGCCATTTGCATTCTAAAAGTGAAACTTACGTTGCTGCATTTTTTTCTTAAAAATAATATGTTTATTTATGATCTTATTTAATAATATCTCTGTGTTTTTTAGTTGACACTTTTCCAATTATCACGCTTGTCAATGTATGTTTTTACCGCTTCATAACTCTAATTATTAACATTATAAAAATATAGTGGATATTAATAAAATGTACATCAAGATAATTTGAACAAGATCCCACATGACTATATTTTATCGTATCTATGAATCGTAAAGCGAGTCAGAGTGTAGTGTATGTATAATCTAAAAGTCAAACGATGTCAACTAAAAAAACGGAGAAAGTGCCATTTTCTTGGTAATTTGGAAATAAAATTTTCTTTTTTTGTACATTTTTCCTCAATTTCTAGAGTTATATTCTTTATTGGTAATTGCAGCAATGTAAGAATCGGGTCCTTGTTTTTGGAATTGGAATTAGTTCCAGTTGAGGTCTGGACCCACTGGGTCTTAACTGATTCCGGTTTCGAAATTGGGTACCTATAATTTTTGTTCACCCCTAATAAAACATACCAATACCATTGTTTTGAGGAAATTATTCCTTTATGCACAGAGGACCATATGGTTCAATATTTTGCTAGGTGGCCTCAGCCTATAAATTGTCATGGACGGCACTATGAGCCCAAATGTTTTTGTTCGCCTAAAATGTCTCCTAAAATGCAAGTTGTCATTATTTACGAATGGAATTGAAATGTGTAGGATTTTGTAGTGTCTTCAGTGTATTGCTCAATGTTGCTCTAAAATTAATCAGCTTTGTTTATAATTTAACCACTTTTTCACAAGAAGCTAAAATTAAACCCTCTTTATCTCTTTAATTAAACGGTAAATATCCTTGCAAAATCAGGTAAATTTGAGTGGGTCTTGATGACAATGATGAATAAGATTAAGAGGGGTGATGAGTCTGATTTAGTTTCAGATCATCTGAAAATTTGGGGATTTTGATTAGACATTATGTTCGTTAGGTAACATAAAATGCTATTCATTTGAGTTTGCAATACTTTGGAAATTGATGTGTTTGAAAAGTTCTTAAATGCTTTGTGTAGACATGGGCATGTTAGGATGGCTTCCATTCACATAAATTAATTCATCTTTATAATGTTTGATGGGTATAATATTTCTCTTGTTTTCATTATCTCAATTTTAATTCTTCAATACATCTATCCTAAAAAGATTCCTCATTTTTTATACATAATAAAGTATTCAATATTTTAGATCTTTACATTATTACAATTTCACTTCCGATATTAATTGTCTTTGTAATCTCCATGTGATTTTCGTTTTAAAACTTAGGTTTTAGAATTTGTTTGCTTGCGAATTGATTTTTTAGGGGTAGTACTTGCTGGTTGATCATTTAAAGTTTAGAGGTTTCTTCAAAGAGTATCAGGATCCTTATTAGAACAATAGAACTTTGTGCATCCAATGCTTATAGGTGACTATTCTTTGTAGTCAATTACTGAGTAGTAGGGTTTTTCAAAACAAATTAAAATAAATTAACAATTGTATTATATATATATATATTATTAGATGATTAGTTAGAATTATGTGTATTAATAAATTTTTAGTTGAGAACAAAATTGGTTTGAAAATTTTTGCACAAACTTTGGGCACCGAGTAGAAAATAATTTTTTTGTATACATTTAGATGTGTTACTAAAATATTACTCTATAATTTTAATTGAAATAATTTTATTACCAAATAAAAGAATAATAATACATATTAATCTTGGATAATTTATCTAATATAGTACTCCGTATCTTGCCGAATAAAAATAAAAGATTATAGATTATTAAAACAAATTAAAATAAATATTAAAAAAAATAAAGCGAGAATTTTTTTAATGAGATGATGACGTGTTATTTTTATTCACCTTTAGTATATAGTTATAAATAGATTTTACTAGATGAAGCCCGTGCGATGCACGATTTGTTTGAATTTTTAATTTTTTTTTTTTGTATTTATGTGCTAAAATTTGTTACATATTTAGATAAAATTTCTAATATCAAAAGATAATATTTTATATTTAATTAATTTAAACTTAAAAATATCATTCGCCAATTTTGCTTTCGTGGCATTTGAATTAATTAATTTTAAAAGAAATTAATAATCTCTTATTTAATTGACGACAACTAAAATTTATAATCTTACATGGCGCGATAAGAAAATTAAATCCAACGTAGCTATCTAAAACCTCGGGAAAAAACTCCCCTTTATATATATATATAATTTGATGACTGAATTCCCTCATAATAAGATCCCTAAATTTGACAAAGACCCCGAGGGTCAATTATCAATAAATAATTTTAGGTTACGAATCATTTTATGTAATAAAATAATATATTTATATAAAAAATATTCGAGCTTGTTTATAAGGTTTTTTCAAGCCGAGTTAAAGATATCTCAAGATTGACTTGTTAATATTTTTCGAGCCCAAAGGTAACTAGAGTCCACTCAAACCAAGCTTTGAACGAACCGAACGTGAGTGGTTTGCAATCAGACTTTAGCTTGGGCCCATTAAAACGTTAAACAAACCTCATTTCCCTCCTAAATTTTCTCTCTTCCAAACTTTAACTTTTTCATTCCTTTGAAATTTAATTTCAAGAGAGAGAAACAAAGAGGAGGAGGAGGAGAGAGATTAACAATGGAGGGAGAGGATAACCGCCATAGCCAGACCAAGAAAAGCTTGAGAATTGGCAACAATGGCGGTAAACAAAATAAGATTATCGTTTTAACTGGAACCGCTGCATTTCTCGCTGTCGCTCTTAATTTAGCATTTCACGCCTTTAAATCCTTTAATCATCGTCGCAAAGCTAAAGGTTTCTCAATTTCCTCTTTTTGATTTTTTTTCATTTGTTTGATTTATGATGAATTGTGATGTAGAATGCTGCGGAATTGTGATTTGTTTCTCATATTTGTTTGGATTGTTTTGATGTTTGTAGATCTTTTTGGGTCGAATGTGAGAGTGAATTTGTCAGTGAATGAAATTCGGAAATTGGCGGATCGAATTATTGCGGAATCGAAAGCTGTTTATGATGCTCTTGCTTCTGTGCCGGTTGATAAGGTAATGCAGTTTAATTTATAAAATTGATTAGGGTTTTTTTCCCCCTTTTTTTTTTTTTTTTTTTAAAAAAAAATAAAAATTCTGCGGAATTATCTGTAATAACGCAGTAGTTTGTTTTATCATGATTATGATTATTTTCTTGGTAATTGTGAATGTTGTGTCGTTTGACGGGAACATTGTATGTTGAGGATTATGATTATGTCTTTTGTTCAAGTATAGCTTTGTATGTTGCAATCAAGGTAAAAATTGCTTTCTCCCATAAACAGTAATCAAATATAAATTATTCACGAGTTTCTAAAATTTGCCCGACTTCCCAAGTTGCTCCTTAGAATGAGTGATGGAGCTATTATGGGAATGAAATATGTTATATTATTAAGGGTCTCTTGGTTAAGCCATGTCATCATTGTCATGTTCTAATCATAAGTGGCTTCGGAGCAATGTGACCATTCTTTGTAGGATGGGGTTGATGGAGCATATTATAAATTGGTAATCATGCACATATGAGGTCACGCTTTAAATTTAAGGTTCAATCTAGAGTTATTCATCTAAATGAAAACAGCACCTATCATCGGTTGGTGACTGTGAATGGTGTGCCTATTGAGGTTACCTCTGGTTTTTTGGTTTAAAGTTTTAAATAAATGCTCATGACAGTGTAGTCTAGCAAGTATACTTCTTGGAAACTTGTGGTTATAGGCCTAGATGCAGTAGAAATCTTGTTTTTTCGGAGTTTCATTGGGATATATAGAAAAAGGGTTTTCCTTTTTTTTTTTTAAGGGAGGGGAAACAGTAGAAAGTTTGCATGTGATTGTAGTGATTCGACTGCTAAGTATATTCTGCTATCTGCTATGCCCATTGTTAGGTTAGATATCAAGATATCATGGTGCTAGCAGAACTAGAGGCACAACATTTTCCATTGGTCCAGTCTTGTGTTTTCCCAAGGTTAGTATCGACATCAGAGGATGTACGCAAAGCCAGTGCTGAAGCAGAGCAGAAAATAAATACACATAATGGGTCTTGCAGGTGCTTTCCTCTGTTTCTCTTACATTGATTCACTACCTATTTTCCTTTGTTTCTAATAAAAAGAAATTTTAAACCGCAATGGTTCTTGTGCATGTCCACATTTTATGCTCTTAAAATGGCTGCAGTTCTTTGCTGGGAAAAAAAATATTTATGTTTATATTTTGAATTTTGTGGGTTAGGTTGCATATGTCCTTGGTGTTCCCATGAGCTGCTAATAGACCTTAAGAATAAATAGTTATGGACTAGACGCATGGTTATTATTTTCAATGCTATTCCTTACACCTTGGGCTAGTGGCATTCTTGAAATAAATGTCAAAAGTAAAAAATTATAAAGAAAATTCGCTGAGCCAGTGTTGCCTTATATTTGGTATGTAGAATGGGTATGGAAAGTAACTTGCTTTCGAATGTTGTTAGTTCAATGTTTAAATACTTTTTGGGGGGGGGGGGGGGGGGATTTGGTAACACAGTTCTGAATGCAGGCAATTTATTTGGATGTTCTTGAGAGCTTATGGGAAATAAAAAGGTTACTACATCATGAGTTGGTCATGCATTGTTTACACGATATACTCTTTGATGATTTTAGGAAAGGCTGGTGTTGCATCATGTCTAAACCATGCCAGAAGTTTCCAGCTTGAACCCTGAAGTAGAGGATGTCTTCTATCAATGAATAGTTTTTACACTGTTGTTTGTCTTATCAATTCACCCCTTCATGTCAAGGAGGTAGAGAATATAGGGATATGGTAAGTTTTATTATATCTGGTTTGTGTCATTGCATGAGGACAGAATTGGCCAAGCTTTTGAAAGGATAGATTTGTAAGGTTTGGTTGATTTCTTGATATCGGGCCATAGATAACTAGCTCTTGCATTCAGTATCCTGGTGCAGTTGTACCTATTTACATATACCCTCCTGTTAATCACATTCTGGAAACTTGGAAAGTACAGATTGGTATGTAGTGAGCTTGTACTCCTGGTTTACTAATTTAACACAATTGAATAGAGAACCTGTTTTCATACCTCTTTCAAGTACTAGGAAGACTGTGCTCCAGGTACACAGGTTTAGATAATGGAATTTAGCTTTAGATTTCTTAATAAGTTGTTGAAGCATACAATTTTAATTGCTGAAGAATGCAGACCACTTTTATGCCATGCTGAGTTATTCAATTAAGTATAAGCTACGGCTAGAGAGATCACTTATAGGGAATATTGGGAATTAGATGTATGTGAATTTATGGACAGAATTTTTTGGCTTCATGTAGTATTGTTCTTCAGATTTTGTGTATAAATACAGCTTATAATCTGTTTGATTTTAGATCATAAATTAAGTGAATATAATTAGTTTGCGTGTTATTTTGTATAGGTTATCTATCCTACACACATCTCTAACACTTGAAAGTCTGTTTTGTACACCCGGGTGTACCGTACACCCGGGTTATTTGCTTATTATTTTTTGCTCATTTTATAAATGAGCAATTTTTTAAACTAATGAGCAAATAACCCGGGTGTACGGTACACCCGGGTGTATATAACAAATTCTACTAACACTTGTTTGGTTTGAAGGAAATGGAGGGAAAGAGAAATGGAGGGATGAATTATCTTTTATTTGGATAAATGAAAGAGGAAGGAAGGGAATTGGAGGGATTAAGTTGTAAGAATTTGATCTCCCCAACAATGGAGAGATTTGGAAGGAAAACTCACTATTCTTCCCTCCCCTTCTTTTCCTTCCCATATCTTTATCCAAACACACTGTAAATGTAACAAAAGGTCATATGCTTCAATTAAGTGAAACTCATACCTGGTAGTGGAGAATTACATTACTTTATCCAAAGTGACCTGCATTTTCATTACCTTTACCTCTGAATATGACTTTTAGTTTGGATTAGGTGGAGCTAGTATACAACAAAAATATATTTTAGAATTTAACTAATAGTCTAAATACTCTTGCCTGTGTACTTCGTATTTTATTATTGGATTAGCAACTGATATTTTATCTCATGTGAATTCCACAGAAAGCGTGAGGATGTGTATAGTGTTGTAAAAGCTTTTGCTGCCAGAGGAGAATGGAATAATGCTGAAGCAAAATCATATGTTCAATCTTTGGTATGTATAAAAGTTTATTTAGCTTCTCCCGTGTTTTCCCCCCTCTCCTTTGATTGATGTTATTTTTGGAGTATTATGGATAAGGCTATCCCCAAAAGCCCAAACCCTGCCTGTTGGGATTGACACTGGGTTGTTATTCTTAAGGTAGGGAGTGTGGTTGGGGTTTATATTAATTCAACATGGATATATGAAAGCTTTTTTAGATGTGTACAATAAGTTTAAGCACTGGATTTATGCTTTATACTTGAAGTAGGCACAATTATTTAGAAACTGCATAACCACAGCGTACTTGTGTATTGCTTGGTGGCTTTTGAGTTCTTATTGCATATCAGTATATATGAGGGGAGTCTAAATTGGTCTGTGTTGTTCTTATAGGAGTGTGAATAGTGTTCAGTAGTTAATAGTTGGTTCGTATTGTTCTCATAGTAGTGTGATTAGTGTTCAGTAGTTAAATAGTTGGTTCATATTGTTCTCATGGTAGTGTGATTTGTGCTCAGTAGTTAATAGCTGTATTCATGTAAATGGTGTTTCAAATTATGCTTTTCAAAGGTTACACCTTTTTGTAATTATGTGATTTTTGGTGATGTGGTTTGTTTTTTTAACTTACTAGTCAGTGTGTGACTTCTGAATTTCTGATTGATTGCTATTTTGACATTAGAATAAGCAGAATTTTATAGATTTTTATTGTGCTTGCAGTTCCAATTTTACTATCTGAGGACTTGCTAGTTTTACAAGAGCCTTGCATGTTTTAGGCCATTACTCACCATTGCTAGACAGCAAATGATTTCCAGCTGTGTCAAGTAATAAAGATGTATTTCAGGATCTCCTTAACTTTTTATTTATAATTTTGAATTGCATTTAGTCCCACTTTCATGTGTAGTTTTTGAATTGAAGGAGTAAAACATTGAAGAGACATTTTTAGGCCACTAATTGTTTATTATGTTATATGGAAGTCAAAGTTATCGTCAAGGAAAAAAGTTTCTAGATAATTCAAGAAGGGAGAAAAGATTGATTGTTAGTTTTAAGATGAAAACAAGCAACACTCCTTTGTAATATGTTTAGTTCACCAGACAGGGTTTCTGCTGAATTAGCTGAACCCATTTTATTTCCATCAAGTTGCTTGATGTTAAAATGGTAATGACTAGTGTATATTGACCTTACACTTTATTTCTTTTTTGTTCTTTAGTTCTTTTGTATACTTAACTATCGCAATTGGTGATCATTTGGGCAGTACTGCAGTAACACATCTGATCATATTGTTGCATGTTTTAAATGGATTGCTATTTATTTCCTTCTGATTCCCTGTGAATATTGATGGTTGCTTTTCCAGTGACAGGTTAGAGATTTTGAGCATAATGGATTGAACCTTACTTCATCAAAGAAAGAGGAAGTTCAGCGCTTGCAGGTTCAAATTGATAGTTTAAGCATGCAATATGTCCAGAATATCAATGATGATTGTACTCTTTTTCTCTTCACTGAATCAGAGCTAGAAGGATTGCCCTCTGAACTCTTTCAGGTTGATGTACAAACCTATATCTTCCTTACAAGTTACAACTGATTCTGTGTCTGATTTGTTCTTGTTGGTGAATGAAGAAAATGTTAGGTGTTTTTAGTAAACAATTATCTTTGAATCTGCAATTCCTGGGAGTTATTGTTCCAAAAGTGATAACTCATAATTCAAGCATTCATTTCCAATATCAGTAATTATTGAGGAAGGAATGGACTTACTGAAGAATTTTTGAGCTATATGCATGTCTCTGGCACTTTTATGTGAATAAAGTTGCTATTTTATCCGAATCCCTGCCGTAAGATGTATTGGAGATCTCTTTTAATTTTTGAGTGTTTATCTTTGTCTCCCTCCCTGGCTCCCTGCTAGATCTTGATACTTTCTCTGTGTGTTTTTTACATGCAACACTTTGACGTCAGCACTGTTCGCATATGCTATTTGACTATCTTTGATGATTTATACTTAAAAAAAAATATAGTCATGTGGGCTCTTTTTAGTGTCGTCTTGATTTTTACTTTCAAATTATCAACTTTTTTTTACAAAATTGTATTTTTTTCTTATTGACTATAGGAGAGGTGATTGAAATAATGCATTGACAAGTGTGAAATGAAAGTGTTGCAAGTAAAAAAGAAAGATAAAAAAAATAAGAGGAAGTATTTTTGTCTATTGTAATTTTAGGTCCGTCGTGTTATGTATGTTGTTATAGACTGATATTACTCACACTAATAACAGTAAAATAAAGAGAAAATATTGGTTCTTTTATTAAGCTAGATATCTGATTTGTGTATTTATATAAAAAGAGAAGAAAGATTGAAGCTTTAATAAACAAAATAGCAGTCCACACAATCGATAGGTTTACCCTATCAAGCTTAGTAGTGATTTGAGTTCACAAATCTCCATTTAGTGACTTGAAGTCACAACTCTCTTAAGGATTCACTCCAATTCTATTACATATGTTCTTCTAAGCTTGTATGTTGGGGGTAGTAAGGTTGTAACTAATGGATATTTACAGGCTTTTTCTGATAGTCTATCTTTAGTTTGCTGTAATTTTTAATGGTATGTAAATCATATCCTTACAGAATCAATGATGTTTCTAGAAAGTTTGGTTTCTTGTTATTCTTTGTCCTTTACATCAACTTTGATTTGAAATGTACAGATCTTTGACAGGGCTGATAATGATAAATTCAAGGTTACCATGAAAAGTAATCATGTGCTGCCAATACTGGAGCTCTGTAAAGTATGCTTTTGTTCCTTCTGATTGCCATGATTAGCTTTGTTTATATGTTAATGTACTTTCATCTGTGCTTTTGTTCACATCTTGATTTGTTTTTTATTTATATTATTTTTTTTAATCGAAACATTGCAATACGTTTTTAACATCTTTACTTCTGTGGGATTGTCATTGAACTTGTCCATTAGATGAAGGATCTAGGGTAGGTGAAAATTGAAGCTCCAAATAGTATGTATTCATTTTAACCAAAGCTAGTAGGCGGTCTCGTATAAATTGTCATCCTTTTAAACATATTGAAACATACAAAATCAATTGAACTTTTTTCTAGGCTTGTATTCAGTAGTTCAGTTACCTTGAAGATTAGTATGAAGACTTTGCTTTCAATTCGCTGAACAATGTTATTATGCTTCACAGGGAAGTTTCACGTATATGACCTGCTGTAAATCAATTTGTTTTCACTTCCATTTCTCTGTTAGGGAGATTTGGTCCTGTAATGGTAGTATGCCAAGCTATATGTCTATAGTTCAGAAGGTTACCTTGAGCTCTAAGGCTTCAAGGAATACAGTAGGAGTAGAACACTTACACTCCCCTGGTTGGATTAGATTTATATTTTTAATCTAGATTAGGCGACTACACGATACTTGAGCCAACTTGAGCCATGCCTCAATATTTTTTTATCCTCACAGATTATTGTGTATGAATAAACAACCTTATTAATTATGCTATTATTATTTTCTTCGTTTGATCTTGAAGTTTCAGTTAGGATATAATTCTAATCAACTGAGTAAAGACTATAATTTATAAATGTTATCTCTCAGACTATAACCTTATTTATATAAATATTTTTTAAAATTTTTATTTATGAAATTAATTCTTATTTTTGATGAGGATTTACTGCAGTTCTTGATTATGGAATAAAGCTGTGCATCTCAAAACTTTTTGCTACGTCTGGATTGTTTAAGCAAATATAAGACTAATAAGAATAGTAAAACGTGGTTGCAATCTAACTTATAATATGAGTCTAGGACCATCATGCCCAGCATAAATGCTTATTCTTCGTATGATCTTTCATTTCCAGTTGCCTTTATGTAATTATTATTTTATTAAGATAGAATGGTAGTTGTAAAAATCTTGTACAGGGTAAGATTTTATTAAGATAGGATGGAAGGTAAAATCCTGTATAGGGTTAGATAAATTTCATTTCAAATAAAAAACTTAAAGTCATAGTGATGTAGCTATGATGTTTTAACTTTTAAGGTTGCATCTGCTGTATTTGATCATCCGCACCTAAATTGAAACAGAGGGGCATGGCACTTCGGGAATGGACCTTTGATCCTTTTGCTAGTGATGTGGCTTAAGCCATTAGTTTCGGTTTAGATGGCTTATTCACCATCAGATGGTCTTGCTTCACATATATGCTGGTGTCAATGAGATATATTATATTGCCATGTGCTTATTTCTCTACCAAACTTGTGAAGATTGGAGCGACTCGGAGGAAGGTAGCTGTGGGATATGGGCAAAGGTGTAAAGAAATCAATGTGCCTGTGTTAGAGAATTTGGTGAGTAAGAATGAAACCTGAGACAATTCTTTGTTTAAAATGACTTTCATTCTCTTGTTGATACATTACTGTAGCTATGTTTATACCGTTTTAACTGAAAAGCTTTTCCATATTTTGCAGGTTCAATTGCGCCATAAATTTGCAAGATTGCTTGGTTATGATAATTATGCAGAATATGCTGTTGGTTCTAGGATGGCAAAAACTTCCTCAAAGGTTTGTGAAATAATCCTTGGAGTTTTAAATCTTGTTTGGTAACCATGTATGTAAATTATGTATTTATGCACTGTCTGAGTGAGCCTTTTGCTCTTTCTTTCAGGTTTTCGAATTCTTGGAGGACTTGTCAACGAGTTTATCTGATTTGGCCTCCAAAGAACTTGATATATTGAAAAAATTGAAAGTTAGTACTGATTGGAGTTTGAACTGTGCCTTGCACTCATTTCCTGTTGTCTTCTATTTGATTTACCTTTTTCTTTTTCTTTTCGTTTTTCCTTTTTTTAAACTCAGGAAAAGGAGGAAGGGGACAATCCTTTTGGAATCGAGGACATGCTCTATTATGTAAAAAAGTTTGAAGAAGAAAATTTTCATCTAGACTTTGGAGCACTTAAAGAGTATTTTCCTATTAGCTTAGTTCTGCAGGGGATTTTCAAAATACTCCAAGATGCTTTTGGTAATGATTATTATTAGTAGTATTTACAAAGAGAGATTCAAAAGAATTTAGTTTAAGTGTTGCAGTTGTTCCAGTATGTATTTGTGTCTTATGTTGCTCTTAATGGTCCTATATATGATATTTTATGAGCAGGATTAAGATTTGAAGAAATTTTCGGTGCTGAGGTGTGGCATGAGGATATACGTGTTTTCTCTGTGTTTGATTTAAGCTCTTGTGAACTTATGGGCTATGCATACCTTGATCTCTACTCCAGGTTCAACAATTATCTCTTTTTCTGTTGACCTTAACCCAATTCTTTGTAGCAAACTGTCTAACAACATTTTTTTTGGTAAATATAGGGAAGGAAAATATAGTCAAACTTGTGTTTTGCCTCTTCAAAATGGTTCATTATCAGCAAATGCTGCTAGACAGGTGAAAATGTGAAATGCATTTAATTTTTATGATATATGCGTGATACATAATTTCAACATTCATTACTGGATTTATAGTTTATCATTTTTATATATCCAGGTTCCAGTTGTTCTACTGATGTCTGAGTTGTCAAAGGAGGATGATAATTCTCCTACATTACTGCGATTTTCTGAAGTTGTTAGTCTTTTCCATGAATTTGGCCATGTGGTAAGTTCCATATGTTTTTCATTCTCGACATTAATTTTTTTTCCTTGACTGCATGTGTAACGCCCTATTGGGCGCTTTTCTTCCAATAGATACACCTTTTTATGATTGGTTTTGAATGATTTCTTTCTGCTACTTACAATATTTGAAAATGATCACATGTCTTGAACCTTGTTAATCTGGCACTCAATCGAAGTCTTGATTGTTCCTCTTTTCAATTTTATTTAAACTTTTTAAAATGGTGTTAACTATAACTCGCTTTTTTATACCCTAACTTGGAGAATTTGAATTTTGAATATCTTATTAATACTAAGCATAAGACATATTTTGTCTTCTTACTTGCTACCCCTTTAAAGCTGGTTACAACTGCAGATGACAAGATGTCTCACTTAAAACACTTTAATTTTTTAAATCCAGCAGATTGACATGCTATAATAACTTTATAGCATAACTCTGTAACTGCCTGTACAACCAACCATGGCTGTAATATAATTGTTGAAAGCCCCAAAAAAAGAAAAATAAAAAATAAATTCTTGCTGCTACACTGTGACGCCATGCTGTGTCAACTCCTTGAATTTTTGGTTGATATAACGAAGTGAATTATGATGCTTTTATCTTAGCTAGAGTACTTGTCAGTAATTAACATTGGGGTAATAATGATCATTCAGGTCCATCATATATGCAACCGTTCACCACTTGCTCGATTCTCTGGCTTGCGTGTTGATAATGACTTTGTAGAAATGCCTGGTCATCTACTTGAGAACTGGTAATTATTTATTTATTTATTTATTTTTAATGTTTGTGGGAAATAAATCCATGCTTACTTTGTTTTGCTCTGATTTATGATAGGTGCTATGAGAGCAACATCTTGAAATTAATATCTGGTTATTATCAGGTAGTTTCTTTTCTTTATTAATAGTCAAACTACCACTTCCTGTTCATCATAGAAAGGAATATCATGCTCTTTGCGTACTGAGTTAAGTTTTAGATTGCCTGCAATTGTCCAGTCAATTGCTTTATCTCAGACAATTTGTTGTTGGACTAGTGTAGTATATTTTATACTCTTTGAACTAATTTTCATTTATGACATAGGATATCACAAGGCAAATTAAAGATGATATATCTATGTCTTTGCAAAGATGGAGGCATTCATTTGCTGCACTTAAATTGAGGCAGGAAATTCTTTACTGTAAGCAGTCTGCCTTATTCTATAGCCGTTGTATGATTTTGTTGTGTATGAAAATAACGTTTGAAACTTTTCTCAGGCAAGACCAACTGTATAGCTTTTGGATTTTAATGGGAGGGGGGCTTTGATATGGTGTACAATAATAGTCATGCGAAGTAGTATCAGATCTTGTGTAAACAATTTCTGGTTTAGGTCTTTTAAATGATGTGATGCTCACCAGTGGAATGGGTGTTGTAAATGTGTGGCTACTGCTTGATTGGCTGATCTGAAGTTTGTCACTGGTGTCTTGGTGTGGATAGTTTTATAGCGAATGTAATGTGCACACAGATAATTATGGTGATCAAGTGACAATTATTTGAAGATTGTACGTCTTTTATGTGAAGTTCTATGATTAAGCCGATTAACATGGGTTTGCTTTTTCCTTTGTTGTTGTTTGGCTATGATTGTTGTAACAGTTGATTTTCACTTTCTTGTATTTAGTATCTGACTTGGAATCTCTTGTGCGATTTTGAATGACCCCAGCCTTGAAAGACCCTAGACAGAAACTGGAGCTCTTTCGAGCTATAGAGTTTGAGCTTGTATAAATGGAGTTGATTCACTGTCTGAATTATCAATTCCTAAACTATTGATACGTAAGAGCATTTTGAAATAATGGAACTTTTAGCTATTGGCTTGCATATGGGGAGATGAGGTTATTTGTTGTTTCTAGTGTAGAATTTGGCAAGTTAAGAGTGGTTTCATGTATGTGTTTTGATGAAGAATCTGTTCATGCAGTCACATTCTGTATTCCGTTTTTCTTGGTAGCTGACATTGCTTTTTTAGGTCTATTTGATCAAATAATACATTCTACTGACAACGTCGACTTCCTTGAGTTATTCAAGTTTCTCCATCCCAAGGTAAAGAAAATGGCTCAGTGCATTACCTTTTAAAGTTGGATATTGTCTGAGCAATTTTTGTTTTGTCAGGTGATGCTGGGATTACCCATCTTGGAAGGCACAAACCCGGCTTCGTGTTTTCCACATTCAGCAATTGGTTATGAAGCTAGTTGTTACAGTCGCATTTGGAGCAAGGTGTCTAGTAATTTCCCTATCATCAAATTTAATTAGTGGACTATATATTTGCAGTGTTTTAGCCACTAGCGCATCATCATCATGTCCTTTATTACATAATATTATATGCTTCTTCTACTCTATCTTAAATCAGTCTAATTGTATTTGCCAAAAGAAAAATGTCTTCTTTTGGTGCCACAAAATGGTGTCATCTGCTTAAGTTTTATTGTTTTTGCAGGTTTTTGCTGCCGACATATTCGCTTCCAAATTTCATGATGGTCTTAACCATCATACTGGCATGCAGTTTCGCAACAAGGTGAATAGTTAAATTATGACTTGTGATGTCTTGAACTTTACTCTGCCATTAGCCAATGGTACCCCTTGCAATGTCCTAGATTTCCATTACTTTAAGGATTTAATAAGGATGCAATGCTATGATTATACGAGTGATTGTTTTGTTCTTGTGTTAATATTCCCTAGAACTTCCTGCCCTCTTTTGGTCTCTGTCATTGCATATTTAAAAGGTCAAATAAAACATAGTTTTAAGTTTGACTTGCCTCTTATTTTGTATCTGAGGCATTCACTATTCTATTAGCCTGATCAGTGGATGGGATTATGGGAGTCATTGGAACTAATATATTAGGGACCATTAATTTTCCCTTGCTTTGGTAGAATGAAGTATCGCTTTCAGGTTTTGCTGATGTGAAGGTGAATCCTGTCATCATGCGAACTTTTAATTTAATTAGCCTCACATGGAGGCACTTGCCTCTCTGCATCATGGGATGAGGTGCGGGTGGGTAGGTTTGATTGACTCAAGAAAGGTATGAATGATCATTTTTTTTTGTTTGAAGGAAGATTAACTTATTGATTGAAGTAGAAGAAACTGTCAATTGTTAATATGTTATTTTAGTGTAGCAAGTGTTGTATGGTATAGAAATTATGCTATGAAATAATTCATTCTTATTTTTGCAAATATTTGCCTTAAGTGATTTATACACCCTTCTGTGTTTCAGCATGCCTTTGGAACTTAATGCCCTTAAAAATTCAGGTTGTTTTGAATGTAGTTTTCTCGCGTCACTATGTTGCAGGTACTGGCTCCAGGGGGGGCAAAGGATCCGCATGAATGTTTGTCAAATTTCATTGGTAGAGAACCGTCAATTCAAGCATTTGTAGATAGCATATCTTATTCAAGTATCTGATGAAGCAGCAGATATTTTAGTCAGGTGCATTGTCTTTTTAATTTCAGGGTAAGAGCTCTACAGAACATTTTAACCATTCTTGAAGAATTTAATGCTGTTTTCCCAAGATGTATCGCGCCCTTTTATAATCTACAACACCTCCCAAGATGTATTGCACCATTGATGGGACAAATATCTTAATTTATTCTATGACTTGATGAATGATTGTCAATTGTCATGTCCACAACTTCACTCATTAGCATTTTACATTGTTAAGAATTCAGATGCTTGTCCAAGTCAAATAGTTTTGAATTTTGACTATGGACAGTATCTTCTTGTCACCATTATTGTGTATGTTGAAATTGAAATTCTGTTATAGTTACGCGTTCTCCATGTCAAATGAAGTAGGAGAGGCTTATAATGGGCAACGGTGATTTATAAAGAGGATTTGCCAAAAGAATCAGATCTCAGGGTAAACTTGCATTTTTGAAGCTTGCATTTTTTAAATTTATTACTCAACTTACATTGTTCACTAATTGTATTAGTGTCCTAGCCTGAGATTTCTTTTTCGCACATCCTTCTTTACTGTGTTTCACTTGTCTTTCCCTTCTCATATTCTAAACTAAATTCCAACAGTTCTTCACCGTACACTAACTCTTTTAGTTTTTTTAGTCGAGGCCCTTAGGGTACGGACAATCATTGATTATGGGAATCTTGCTTACATTTGCTTACTTCATGATCATTATTCTCTAGAAATCATCTCTGTTTATTATTGTTAAGGTTCGATTGCCTCCATACTTGTCGACCTTATTAAGTGCCTAAGATATATGATTGGTACTCGGAATTGACAGGTTCTTATTTTTTTCCTTTGTATAAAGATCCAAGAGCCTGAGGGAACAAACAACTCAAATAACGCAGGGATTTAATATATGAGGATCATCTTTTTCAGATTTAGACCGCCTCTTTTGCATTTGCCAAGGCTTATAGCTCGTTGCACTTCAATGCAAATTGGTTTTTTTTTTTTTTTTTTTTTTTTTTTTTTTTTTTTTTTTCTGATTCGACAACTTTCATTCTAGTTTAGAGAGGAAAATTTTGGTACAAGTCACAAATGTATTTTATTTTAATTTTAATTATGTAATTGCACTTGTTATTTTATTCTTTGATCACAATGCGTTTGTATTAGTACGAGTAGATTCTTCCACTAAAATGCATCAATGTTTATCAAACAATTTTTCATTCTAGTCAGGATTATGTGATATTATAATTGGTCTGAAATTTTAAAACTTCATTTGTTGACAGGGTATTTATGTATTGCCCCTTCCTCGATTTTCTGTGAGATTAAGGGTTGACTATTTGGAACAAAATTGCATTTCAATGATCGTCAACCGAGTTAAGCTAAAATAAAGTAACTTTGGTATTTGTAGCATTTTAGTCCCCCAACTTTCAAATGAGGCAAAATGATCCCTCAACCATCAATGACTCACTTTTCAGGTACAAAGCATAGTTTAGGGATTTTGGTATACATGTGGCAACAAATTTAATGATTTTAAATGCAAAGTTTAGGGACTTTCAGCAGATGAGTTGGCATTAATTAAATTAGAAATGAAAGTTTAGGGACTTATATGGTGAAGTGGCTAATGTAATTATTATAGGCCAAAGCTTAGGAACCTATAGGGACACATGGTGCTCCTACACAAGAGTGATTATAAGTTTTAACCCATAAGTGTAATTTAGTTCAATTAAACTTATTTAATTTCAACTAAACCAATTTAATTTTAGTAAAAATTATTTACTTTATAAAAATATACAAAGTGAGATAATTTAAGTGTGAATTTATGGTCGCCATCATTTACTTCAGTTAAACACATTTAGTTAATAATCTAAGGCAAATTATTTTCTTCTAGAAATTAACACAAGAAAAAAGAAGAATAAAAAAAAACCCCTTAAAATTGTCTCACATAAAACCCAAAAAAAATTGAAAATCATTTAGAACACAAAACACATAGAAAAAAAACCTTGAAATTGACACACAAAAACCCAAAAAATTGAAAACCTTTTAGAACATAAACTCATGAAAAAATAAATTGTCAATTAATGAGAAAAGTGGGGTGGTATTATTTTTATTCTAGTTTCATGATTTTATTTAGTTTTATATAACAAAGTTTGGGTTTTTATTACTCTCTCACTTTGAAAACACATTACATTTTTTGGTTTTATTTTTTTTTTTAAATTTATTTTGGTGTGTGAAATATATAAGGGGTTAGGAGTTAGGATTTGAGAAAGTGTGGTTAATGAGTTTAGTTGGAATATATTGTAAAAAATTTGATTACAAAATAATGGTAGGAAGTAAAGGAATGATAAAAAAAAATATAAAATATATCATGATTATCAAATTTTATTAGCAAGTTTTATTCTTGCCAACTCACTTAATAAATATTTGGTTAAGAAAAACTCACTTTATAAATTCCTAAACTTTTGTTTATATTTATTTAATTAATTGACTTATGATCTAACAAGTCCCTAAACTTTTGCTTGAAAAAAAACAAGTGTAGTCCCTAAACTTTTGTTGACTCATCACTGGAAGTCCTTGAACTTTGGCTTAGTTGGCATATTGACATCCCTAAACTTTGTTGACTAGGAAGTTCCTCCACCAAAAATGGTGAGGCTAGGGTGGTTGAGGGACCTTTTTGCTTCATTTCAAAGATAAGGGACCAAATGTGCTACTAATGGTAAAGTTGAGGAACCGTATTTTAGCTTAACTCATCGTCAACCATGATCCTCCCCAAGCATGCTCTTTTCTCAAGTGATATTTGCTCCTTTAAACCTAATTTGTGTACACCATTTGTACGTAACTCATTTCATCCAATTCATCTCAGCTTGACATTTTCTGAAACTCTCATGGTCTCACTTTTCCACTTTCCTAAGTGGCAGTTCTTTTGGCTTTTATTATACATGCCCAAATTAGTGTGAGGTATTCCTAAAGATTAACTGTTAGAGTGTTAGGTATTCAGCTTAACAGTTTTAAGGCTAATAATCCACTACTTTTGAACCGGCTTAAAAATAATGGTTTTTATTTTCCTCCATGCTATTGTGGGTGATAGACTGAGAAGATATGGCTGTGTTTGGTAAACAGCTTATTTGACCAATATTAGCTTATTGACTATTAAATAAGCTAATTTAATATGTTTGGTGGGAAACTTATTTGAAGAACTTATTCCACTAAATAAGCTCTTTTTGAAAAAGCTCCTATTAGGAGCTTTTTCAATTAGCTTATTCATTAATTGTTGTGAAATGACACTTATACCCTCATTTAGCTTATTGGTCATTTCACATACTCAATCACCTTTAAACTATCAGCTATTTACCAAACACTTCTAAACAATCAGCTAATAAAATAAGTTAGTCAAATCAGTTAATACAATCAGCTAGTCAAAATCAGCTAACATAATCAGATTCAGCTTTCAGTTTTAAGCTATTCACCAAACACGCCCATAATATTAGCATCATTAAGGGAAGTGCTTCCAAAAACATTGTTGATCAAATTATACCACTTCTAGTATTTTATGAAATACTTTGTAGTTTTCCTAAAAAACATAAAAGTTTTTAGTAGATATTTATTTACAAAATTACTCAAAAATGAAGAGAAAAATGGTAGTAAGTTACCGTGTGACCAAAATTATAAAACATGCCGTTTAAGATACAATTTCCATAAATAAAAAAGGAAAAAAAATACAATTACCTAACCTAATTTCTTACGGAGTACTAGTTACTCGTACTACTTATCAAAATTCTTTCTTTAATTGTTAGGAAAAGCGCCATATCGTCTATACGTACAAAGTTTTCCTAATGTCATTGACCACACCCGAAACCTAACCCGAATAGATAAAATAGTCCACCTTAATTGGAACCTGTCAACCCAAATGTTGGATCTAGTCAAATTGCCAAGCTCAACAACATCAGTTTATACTTCATACTAGTAGAACTTCTACAAACTATGAAACTACTGAATCACAACTAGTATTAAATAAAAATATATTAGGTGTAGAAAAGAAGAATTCTACAAAGAAAAAATAAGCCCCATTGAATTTAATATTTTTTTTTTTGGATATTTTTTTCTTTTATTTGTGGGTACCTCTTTATTTATTAATTTACTTTCTCTGTCAATTATTTATTCCCTTTATTGGAATTCGCCCTACAAAATACACAAGCATGGGCAATTGGGTTATTTTGTTTTTCTGAAAAATATTACCTTTTCTTTTTTATGTTAGTATTTTTCAAGTACTTATGTACCACCATACCCAGGCCATAAAATAACAAATTTATGTGTAAGGAAAATTCATTCTTTTTCTTATTTAAATTTAAAAAAAGTTGTTTCTTAATAATTTTATAAATATAAAAAATTAAAAAAATTGGAGTGTCATTTTCTCATCTCTTATTCATAGTGGATTTACACGTCCTGGGTTTCTTTTTCTCTTTTGTTTTTTGAATTAGGCCCCCCCAAAAGATTGAATCTTTGTTCTGCTAAAACCCCCCAAAAATATTTTATTTTGAAGTGGGCATAATAATTTTTTCAGGGAAAAATCAGAAAATTAATTTGCAAGAAGTACCAAGAGTTGAAGCACTAGGGTTTTGATTATAATTTGTGAAGGTAAGTTCATCTTTCATGTAATTAGGTGGTACATGATTTTACCCCCTTTTTTATTTTCTGGGTGTAATTTTACTGCGGAAAGAAGAGATTTTGCATGCTTCTGGGTGATTTTTGAACTTGATTTAGCATTTGGGTTAGTATAATTTTTTAGTTAAGTGTTAATTTCAATGTATTTGTGTTTTAATGGGGGAAGTTTTCATCTTGGTTTGTTTGATTGATTCTGAATTTGATGAACAAATTTGCTTCTGAGAAGGAAGGAGGATTATATGTATGTTTCTTGTGTAATTGTTGTTGGTAGTTTTTAGTGAAATTTGTTGGTTTTGGAGATTTTGAGAGGTTGGCATCTGGGGTGCTATTTTACTTTCTGGGTTTGTGAGCAATGTTTAAGCAAATACTTAGTAAGATTCCAAGGAAATCGTCAAAATCATCGGAGAATCGAGAGCATAAGAATGCTTCTAGTGCTGGTTTGAATGCATCCAGCAGTGTGAGGAAGAGTGATGTGGGGTCTAACAGGACTAGTAATAATCAGCACAATATGGGTGCAAATGGTGCTTCGAGTGCCGGGCAGAATCAAGGCAAGAAAGTGTCTAGAACTGTGGATACAATGATGAATGGTGTTATGCTGTCTTCTTATGAAGCGTTGCCGAGTTTTAGGGATGTACCGAGTTCGGAGAAGCAGAGCTTGTTTATTAGAAAGCTTAATATGTGCTGTGTTCTATTTGATTTCCATGATCCAACAAAGAATCTGAGAGAAAAGGAGGTAAAGAGACAGACATTGTTGGAACTGGTAGATTATCTTTCATCGGCGAATGGGAAGTTTTCAGAGAATGTAATGCAGGAAATCATAAAGATGGTGTCGGTAAACTTGTTTCGGTCTCTTGCTGCTCAGCCTAGAGAGAACAAAGTTATAGAGGCGTTTGATGTTGAAGACGAGGAGCCTTTGATGGATGCATCGTGGCCTCATTTGCAGATAGTGTATGAGTTCTTGTTGAGATTTGTGGCATCTCCTGAGACTGATGCTAAATTAGCTAAAAGGTATGTTGATCATTCCTTTGTGTTGAAGCTGTTAGATCTTTTTGATTCTGAAGATCCCCGTGAAAGAGAATATCTGAAGACAATTCTACATCGCATATACGGGAAGTTTATGGTGCATCGTCCGTATATTAGGAAGGCAATTAACCACATATTTTACCAATTTATCTTTGAGACTGAGAAACACAATGGGATTGCTGAACTTCTAGAGATACTTGGAAGCATTATAAATGGATTTGCTCTGCCACTGAAAGAAGAGCATAAGCTCTTTCTTGTTAGGGCACTAATACCTCTGCATAAACCGAGGTGCTTGCCTATGTATCACCAACAATTATCTTACTGCATTACACAGTTTGTGGAGAAAGACTGCAAGCTTGCTGATTCTGTAATTAGAGGGCTATTGAAGTATTGGCCAATCACCAATAGTTCTAAGGAAGTGATGTATTTAAGTGAGTTGGAAGAAGTTTTAGAAGCAACACAACTGCCAGAATTCCAACGAAGTGTAGTTCCCTTATTCCGTCAAATTGCCCGTTGCTTGAACAGTTCACATTTCCAGGTATTGAGTCTGGTTTCTCCATCCTCTCTTCTTTTAGTTCAACTACTGTTTTGTATAATGTGATTATATGCCTTCCTTTCTTATTGCTTTGGTATTTCATAAAATATGTCCAAGTTGTGTGTGTCAAGTGTCTACAATTTAGTGCTTGTTTGATTAACCAAAATAATGGGGGAGTTAGGAATTACAATATTGGGTAATCGTTGATAGCACCAATAAAAGAAATGGAGGTAGTAGAACTTTCTATGACACTAAACATAGGAATCGGAATAACTTTTTGTCAACCAAACATATCACAGCCATATTCTTAGATTCGTAATTGTGCTGATCTCAGAAAGCTGATTAGTTTTGATCTCAAAATGTGTATCAGCCATTATTGACCAAAGGTTTAATGAATGCAGTACTTCTACTTCCATTGGAGTGATGCTGCAGACTCTACCCCCCCCCCCCCCCAAAGCATCATCAGGCTCTTATAGAAGCATTGGGGTATTAGTTGATGGAACTTGGTTTGGATCATCAATTTACTTTTATTTTTATTATGTTGCCTGTGGTTATTTCATATAGCCAATACCATGTAGTTGGTAGCCTCTTTTTTTTTTTTTTTAAATTCCATGTATGACCTTCCTTCTCATTTTATTTAGTATTTGACATGGAAAATGGAAGTATGTTTAAGAATTTAATCATATTTTTGTAACAGAAATATGTATGAATTCATTATATCTTATCACCTATTGTCTATAATTCTATATAGTACTCATTATTTTATTATGGAGGATCACTATAAGACATTTGATTCAAGGAAAATACTAATAATGATAAAAAGGGGGTTTGGATTGCTTGTTTGCATAAAGTTGACCCCTTTATTCTGCCATGTGCTGGACCCAATTGGGTTGCTGTTGTTGTAATCAAAATTCATATGCGAGACTTGGAAGGTGTTGTTTGAATTGAGTATTTATGTTTATCTCTTTCTTTGTTCTGTTAATTGTCTCAGACTTCTATATTGGTTTGCCTTAGGGATGTATATGCTAATACTAATACTCATGGCTTCTTAACTTTTAGCTGGGTATAAGTAATTAATGTAACTGGATTTTCTCAAGGAAAACATGAAATAGCTCCTATAAAAGGCTTGCTAGTGTGTGAGGTTGACATGTTATGGATTGAATGTTCTACCTTGAGAAAGCATGTGATCATTAGATGTGGGTGGAATATGTACCTCAAGCAGCTTGTAACAGTCAAATTAGTGAAGCAGACTTCATTCTTGATAGAATTCTATAGCATTTAGTTCATGCTCTAACTCTTGGGCTAACATCAAAAAGCAATAGCGTGAGGCAATGACTGGTTGAATATTGCTTGAATCAGTCATTGGATGCTGATCAAGCTCCAAAATTCTGCCTTAGAGTTACAAGGACTTGTCATGAGTTAGGACGGACTTTCTAAGGGGGGTGTTCTTTGGCTGTTGATAATCAGCTTAAAAATTGTCCCTTGCTACCTCTTCGGAGTTATTTTTTCTTTGCTTAAGCTGCTTACAAAATATTTTCTGCTAATTGAAGCAATGGTAATTGTATGAATATTTATTTGCAATTGGTGATATATATAATCATTGCAAATGTTTGTACATAGTTTATTTTTCTTTACTTTTTTAAAGCCTATGTGAGTTTGATGATATGAGAGTAGGAGAAGAAAAAATTAAATGAAATTGTAACAAGCTAAACTTCTGGCTAACAGTAAGACAAAAAACTATATGATGAGCTTTTAGAAATCCATGATTTGTAACTGTCATTTTGATTGTCATCAGAGTATCAGACTGAGGCGAAGAAAGGGTCCATACATTTGAAACATGTTGTTGGACTTGCATCTTTGCAATGCCTTTATTTGAAGTGTATTTTCTTTTTTTTTTTGAAACTGTCTTCACTAGCCTGCTGTCCTAGGCTTTATTTCTTTCTTGTGACCTCATTGAGGTAGGTAAGACGTAAAAGCATCAGAATCATTTTATACTGATCCTGTGTCAACGGAATCTTGTTACATGATGTAGTCCTAGATATGATTTCACTATTGCCTTGTAATAAGCAGCAGATAGTTCGGCTTCCCAACTAATGCTATCTAGAAGTCCAATTTCTGTAAGTGTCAAGAAGAGTTGGTTGGAAACATTCTTATGTTTTGTCATTAGATTTATTTTTCTTTGTGGAGTTTTGAGATTGATTACTTTGCTTTCAAAAGACGTTGATGCACTTTTGCTGCTAGTATACTAATCTAATCCCTCTGATTAATTTTATTCTTCCCATTGGGAACTTAGTACTATTCATAAGTTGAGAAAAACTTCTAAATTTCTCTTAATAACATGAATGTCATGTTAGATCTTATTTTGATTCATCTCAATGAGTAGTTTATTAATATTCAACCGTTACATTTTTTAACTAATACTTGTATGACAGTATAGATATTTATGCCTTTTATGGTAAAAGTAATGCATTGTCAAACGTGCACATTTAAAATGGTAAGAACATTTAGGATCGGATGGAGTATCAGATACTGCTTATTAATGAGATCTTTATATGGTTATCGACTTTGGTTAATGGTGAGCATGAAAATAAAAAAATACTGATGCAAATATGGTTGCTGAGGATGAAGTGATAATCTGTAGAGTAGAAGTCAGTTAAGTGTCATTGATTTTTGTTTTGTTTTGTTTGTTTTTTGTTTTTCTTGTTTTTCCCCAAAAGGGAGAAGGGTTTATTTCCAGGAGGGAGAAGGGTACTTCTTGTGAAGCAGTGAAGAATAAGTTAGTTATTGGCATAATCTCTTTCTATGTTTTTTTACTTGTTGGGGGTGGTATCAAACAATAATATGGGTTCACTGTGCTAATTGAAGAGGATCGATCCTTTTGCTTAGTACTTTTCTTTTGTAAGAAGGCGATTGGACATGTCTTACTCTGATATCTTGGGTACTTTGATCTTTTGACGTGTCTTACATATTAAATGAGTAATAATACCCCATTCCAGGGTACATTCTTGTTCTGAACTTCTGATTTATAATCAGTAGCACAACTCTCAAGGCCACTATCTATTGAAAAGTTGTAGCTACCATTGCTGCACCATGGTTCATGTTGTGATTTGCCGACAGCGGAAAGTGTTTTTAAGTTCTTGTTGGTTTGTACAAGTTTTATGCAAAGTATGTAAATTTTTTCTCTGTAGTCTTTGGAACACAGCCTTTCTACTAGTCCTAAGGCTTTAACTCGCTTGAGGTAAGGTTGTGTCACTTGTGTGTATATTCTGAAATTGGGATTCACTGATCTTAAAAGTGGATAATCACTGATTCATATCAGGATAAAAAATAAAGTTGGAAAAGTTCTGGAGACTTCGTACTAGTTTTCATAGTAAAATTGGGGTATCTGGGCAATATGAAGTAGATTCATTGCAATTATAAACATTATTTATACCTCATTCATATGGATGGATTAAAAGGAAAAACATTGAACAGTTGGTTTTTTTTTTTTTTTTTAAAACATGTAGTAGTCAAAATAACTCTTCTGATCTTTTTTTCAGGTTGCTGAGAGGGCATTGTTCCTCTGTAACAACGACCACATTGAAAACTTGATCAAACAAAACTGCAAGGTTATTCTACCTATTGTTTTCCCTGCACTGGAAAAGAATGCAAGAAATCATTGGAACCAGGCTGTTCACAGCTTAACTCTCAATGTGCGTAAGATTTTCTCTGACCTTGATCCTGAGCTTTTCGAGGAATGTTCACTCAAGTTTCAGGAAGATGAATCACAGGAAGAGGAAATGAGAGCAAAACGCGAAGCAACATGGAAAAGGTTAGAAGAAATAGCTGCTGAAAAAGCAAAAAGTAGTGAACCTGTCCTCGTCCCCCTCATTTTACCAGCCCGTACCACTTCCGGTCTTTGATCCAAAGATCGATCTTTTTTTTGACGCCAATATCATTAACTGACAGGGTTCTGGTGATGGAGTTTCGTGTATGGTCATTGATTCAATTCGTTACTATCCTCCTGTATTTTTGGCCGAATGTCCAAAAAAAAAAAAAAAAAAGCAAAGAAAACGCGTTAGCCAATATTTGTAGCTTATGTTTAAATTTCTAAAACTCTTTAGTTTAGATTTACTTAGGGCTTAAAAGTATGGGTAGATATATTAATTGAAAAGAGTAAGGAGAATTGGCATAAGATTAGAATTTTCTGCAACTTGCAGCAGTTGGAAACTTTGTACAGTTGTGATATTCCTGGTTTGGCTTTATTATATAATTAATGGCTGCTTTTAAAGTTGGTTTGTCTGATAAATTCAAATTAACCAAACATTCCTTAAGTTGTTTATTACTGTCAAATTTGCTTTACTAATTAAGGTGGGAGTGCTGCATAGTTGTTGAGGGGACTTGGTGCACCACTTTTTCTCAGACATACTAATGACCATTATAGTAGGCTCAAAGGGTAGCCCTATAATTGTCATGGACCCATAATTCTGATGAAAAAGGCTGGCTTTGCAAACACCTTTTAGAGTTTTAGATGATTGGATGTATTGTACATGTTTTGAATACGACGGATTGACAATTTTAGGGTGTAAATCAGTTGAGACTTTCTATAAACATATCATTTTAAAGTTTCGTTTAAAACTTATTCATTGATGTTGTTTATTTGAATATGATAAATGAGTTGAGTTTGAACAAGTTTTTAAGCTCGTTTAATTAATGAGTCTGAATATGAATCAAGGATCTACTCGTTCATATTCATTCATGTTTAATTTTGCTCATGAATTACTTGTTTTTGTTTATGTTGATGAATGTGGGTTTGTTTATACTGAGTATTTATTAACAAGCTAGATTCATTCACTTAAAGCTTGATTGTTATTTATGACTGATTAAACTTTTAAATTCAACATTATTTATTAATTTTAATTTTAAACTAGTTTTTGGCTCGGACAATGCGTCGGGTTATTATATGTATATTATAAATGAGGTTTTATAATGAAAATTATGTAATAAAATAATATAGATTTAATTTGTTACATTTGTTGTAAATAAAGGAGTAGTCTAGTACAAATAGTATAAAAATATTTACGTAAGATAAAAAAGATAATCTCACAAACAATGGAACAATATCGGTGCGTCGTGATGCAAATCACCAACTTGAAAACGAATTTCCAGCTCAATCAAGGTGCTCAATTGTATTCCTCGGCACGAACCCTAAGGTTAACACGTACACCACTTTCACACATAGACACTTTTGGGTTGAAGGTTTGAGTCAAGTAATTTATGCCCAATAGAGAATGTGTTTAGACTACTGTGTTTGATGTAGTTTTTAAGTGTAAAAATCAGTAAAAAAAAAAAAAAAAAAAAAAAAAAAGCTTCTTTTATTTATAGAGAAACATGAAAAAACATAGAAGAAGAATCCCAAGCATCAATGGAGGTGAATAATCACCTTAAACATCCTCTTAAATGGAGAGTTATGAAAGTTACTTATCAAGAGAATAATGGTGGTGATTAATCACCTTAAACATCCTCTTAAATTGGGGGTTAATTATAAGAATTAATCAAGAAATGACATGGCGCTACATCATTCGCCTAGTCATGACGACACGTGGCTGGCTCATGTCTTCCCATTGAGTTTTAATATATACTATAAATGTTTGGTTTATAAAACAAACTAGATTAAGTCCCGTGCCACACACAGTTTTTACAAAAAATTTATAATGAACTATAATGTTTATTCAAAATCTACCAAAACATAATGCTCGTATTTTTAAATGAAATTGAAAAAGTTTGAATCTTAATTTATATCCAAAATTGAGTTCTGAATCAAAAGGTAAAAAATATAAAATAATATTTTATAAAATAAAAGATATGAAAAATATGTGAATATTTTTTACGAAGTGAATATTACAATTATATAATTTGGTAAATATTTTTTTAAGGAAGTGAATCGTAGTTATACAAAAAGTGATTTTTGTAAGGGAGTGAATTAAAAAAAATATAAAGAAAAACATTTTTAGAGGGAAAAAAACAGCACCAATATTCTTTTGACTTATATGTTATTCTTGGTGTCTGTTTTAGTGTTATGTTATTGATTGATAGACTAGATCCTTTTGACTTATATCTAATTGTATGTTAAATTACAATTACGATTTGATACTTACCCATAATTTTGAGATTTTCAAAGGTCATTACTCCGTATTATTTATGAATTATGAACTAGGCCTGTTCACTTCAGCTTAATTTCAGTTCACTTCAGCTCTAATCAGTTTAGTTCAGTTTAGTTTAGTTCAACTCCTAATTTCCTTCTCTCATAAAATATTCATTTCAGTTCTATTCAATTCAGTTCAGTTCAGCTCCAATCAGTTTAGTTCAATAAATGTGAACAGACCCTAAATTTTATCGCGTATAAGTGAACTTTGTATGATACTTACACCAACTAGAGAATACCATACACATACTCTATAGATAAAGGCCAACATTCTCTATTTATACAAATTTGACAAACTATTTTGGATGTATTCCATATCAGTATCATTTTCTGAGAAGGTAAGTGTGTAATTGTGTTATCAAGAGATCAATTGGATAAGGTGGAAAAAAATAATGCGAGTACCAAATTTAGGGTGAACTAATCACCATAGAATCAACACTATCTAAAGAATTTTGGGAAATGTTTTGAAAGGTACACACTAATTTTAGCCCCTCATATATTTCTATATGAGCAGAATTTTTTTTCCCTTGGCCCTTGCTTTTTTGTTTTAAAAAATACTGCCCCTACTTATTTGGAGTAATTCTTTGCATCAAATATAGCATGTCTTAAAGTTAAATTGATAGATTTATACTTTCTTGATTTAAAAAATTAATATTGTGAAATTGCGTATGGAGATAAATCAAACAAGGTTCTAAATAATTACTTTTTCTTTATGAGAATGGCAAAAAGAAACACAAGGACGTAATTTTTTTTTTTGTGTATATTCTTTTAAAAAAATATAAAATCACCCACTTCTATAAACATGAAAATATCCTTCATATAATTTCAATGAAAACTCCACAATATGTAACTTAATTTTTATTAAACATGAAAAATATCCTTCATACAATTTCAATGAAAACTCTTCACCAAAAAAAATAAAAATAATTTCAAAAAACTTTACAATATGTAACTTTTTATTGTGAAATTACAAATATATCCTTTAAAAGTTTTACTATATGACTGAGCATTAAAAAAAACATCAAAAATTTATGGAGTACGGAGTACTTATTTACGGCAATACAAATGATACTTCTCTTCTCTCAATTTTGCCATTGCACCAATTTGACTATTAATATACTCCATATGTAATTAATTTTTTTTTAAAAACCAATATATGTAATTAATTATACTTATATATTATTAAAAAAAAATGTATAAATAGTTGATACCATAAAAGTACATACTAGTTTTAAAAGTAATTTAACAACATCTTTTGAATGTGCATGTTTGTTAAAGTATTAATTTACCAAGATATCTACTTTCTCTGTTTTTTTTATTTAATTGCAACACTTCTTTTTTCATACTTATTGATGCATGTTTTCAATCGTTAATGTATTTAATTACCAATATGTAAAAATTATAAACATTTGATATTAAAATTGTATAAATTGAGACGAATCTAACAAGATTTCACGTGACTATATTTTTACTTAACCACGGATTATAAATCATCAAAACTCGTCAAAGGGAAACACATAAATAGTAAAAGTCAAACGGTTGCAAATTGTATAAGAAAGTGGAAAAAGTATATTTGTATTTAATAATAAAAAATGTAACAATTTTTAATAGAACAATATTTTAAATGAAATAAACAAAAAAAAATGAAGGGAATACAAATTACTTGTATAGTTGTATGTGCTAAAAAAAATGGAATAACTTTTTACACATATATTTTTTTTTTTGAAACAACTTTTTGCATATACTTGATTACTTACCTAATTAATTATTTTATATATATTTTATATTTGTAATTATCTTCTCTCAAATAGAGGAAAAAAAAAAAAAGTAAAAAAGGGGTTTGGAAGTTTGGATTGGATTAGAGTAATGTATAATCCACAAGTGAGTCCATATCTGGGGGCTGTTCTGCTCATCATTTTCCGTCTTTCTCTCTCCTCTTTTCTTTCAGAATCAGAAATAAAAACCCCAATTTGAATTTCAACTCTTTTAATTCTTCTAGATCACCTTACTTCTTGTCTTGCTTCAGTAAGCTTCTTCAAATTTCCCCTTTGTTTTTTTTCCTTTTTCACCCACAAATTTTCTCCTGTTTTTTAAAGAAAATATATTTATTCTTCTGTCTAAAATTCAATTTTTTTAGAAATTCTTTTCCCATTTACTTTTTCATCAAAATTCTGACAAAAAAAATGTTTTCTTTGATGTTTCAGATCATACCCAGATCTTGTCAGTTACTTCTCCACCAGTTGAACTGACCCCTTCATTTTGGTGGTTCTAATTCGACTCACAAAGAGGTAATTTTTTCAAATTTCTATTGCGCATTTACATATTTTTATTTTATGGGTGAAATGTCAACTTTTGGGCCTCCTTTTTATTTTTTATTTTTAATTTTGGGTTTTGTTAGGTGATGAATTTGATTATTTTCCATCTTTATTGGAAAGGGAATTTAATTAAATTTCTGGGTTTTAATTTAGAAGTCAAAAGGTTGTCAATTTATATTGTTATCATGTGAACATTAATAATTAAAATTTGATAATTATTGATCTGTGTTTATATTTTCCAATTTGGAATTTAATTTTCTGATCCAAGTTATTATAATGCTAAATTTTGTTGGGTTGTTTTTATTTTTTGAGGAATCTAATATTGAAAAATTGATGAACTTTTGATCAAAAGTTCTCTGTAGGAGGGCCTGTGTTCTAGCTCATCAGTGCAAGGGGCAGCTATTTGAATTTTGTACAGATGAGAGTTTTTGGAATTGGGGTTTTCTTATTTGATTGAACTGTTTAAGGTTTTTGATTCCATTTTGGCTGATGATCTTTGATTCTGTGCCTTGGAGAAGGTTCTGTTTGGGTATCCCTTAGGTTGAAGTGGAATAATATTCTTATCTTTACATTATCTGCTAAGATATGATAAAGCAAATATTGGGTAGGCTTCCTAAGAAGCCATCTAAGTCTGCTGATGCCCGCGATCCTCTCTCTTCGGGTGCTTTAGCTGGTGCTAGGACTGGTGATGCAGCTGGCCATAGACCAGGAAATGGAAAGGATGTGTCTCACCAAGGTTTCCATCCGTCTTCAAATTCGGGTGTGGGTAATGGGAATAAAGCCGCGCAGGCAGATGATTTAATCGCTAACGAAAGCTACACTGCCAACCCGTTTGAGGCATTGCCTAGTTTTAGAGATGTTCCGAGCTCTGAGAAGCAGAATTTGTTTATAAGAAAGGTTCACTTGTGTTGTCATATTTTTGATTTCACTGACCCCACAAAAAGCCTGAAAGAAAAGGAGATTAAGAGACATACATTGCTGGAGCTTGTGGAATATGTAAGCTCTGCCAATGGTAAGTTTACAGAAAATGCGATGCAAGAGCTCATTAAGATGGTGTCTGCAAATTTATTTAGGTCACCCGCTGCTCAGCCTCGTGAGAATAAGGCTTTAGAGGCTTATGATTTGGAAGAGGAGGAGCCTTCAATGGATCCTGCATGGCCTCATTTGCAGATTGTTTACGAGCTCTTTTTAAGGTTTATAGCATCACCTGAGACAGATACAAAGCTGGCCAAGAGGTATATTGATCATGGTTTTATTCTCAAGTTGTTAGATAATTTCGATTCTGAAGACCCGAGAGAGAGGGAGTATTTGAAAACAATTCTTCATCGCATCTATGGCAAGTTTATGGTGCATCGCCCATTCATTAGGAAATCAATAAACAACATTTTTTATCGTTTTATCTTTGAAACTGAGAAGTTTAATGGGATTGCAGAGCTTTTGGAAGTTTTGGGCAGCATCATTAATGGGTTTGCTTTACCTTTAAAGGAGGAGCACAAGTTGTTCCTTGTCCGCGTCCTGATTCCCCTCCACAAACCAAAATGCTTGTCAACATACCACCAACAGTTATCTTATTGCATCACTCAGTTTGTGGAGAAGGACAGTAAGCTTGCAGATGCTGTAATTAGGGGTTTATTGAAGTACTGGCCAATTACCAACAGTACAAAGGAAGTTATGTTCCTCAGTGAGCTGGAGGAGGTTTTGGAGGCAACCCAATTGCCTGAATTCCAGCGTTGCATGGTGCCATTATTTCGGCGCATTTCTCGTTGCTTGAGCAGCTCCCACTTTCAGGTTATTGCTATTTCCAGTATTTATCCTCTTGTCAATCCATTCATTTGCCTTTAGACCTCCGGGTGTTTATTATTCAACAAGTGGTGTGTACATTTCTTCCCTGTCAACTCTTAAGTATTTTTTGGCCTGTAAATTCTGAAGGTGGGATTGTTTTGCATTTGATCTCCCACTCCCTCTAATTTGAATGGAAAGCGGAAGGAAGTTTGGGATGATTTTAAAAGTATATATATTGAAAGGGGAATATACTGATAACAATGATAGGTGATGATAACATGAGTTTGGGATTTAGAGATTTGGAGCTAGGTTTTTTCTTTGTTTAGAGGCAACTATGCCATCAAATTTTGTGGTTACCTTTGGCCTTTATTGTCCTATGGGAGTTGTGCTTCAGTTTCAACGAGGCTTTTGTGGCACATTGATCTAAGTATCCCACAGTAAGCATTTTTGGTATTTATGTCATGTTTCCAAAATCTTAATTTTTTTGCCCTTTTCCTAAAAAAAATCCTTTAGGGCCCAGCTGGCTAATTTCCACTCACCAGCATTTTTTTTTTTTTTTTTTTTTTGACGAATTTCCTAAAGATAACTTTTGTGATTGTACGATGCCTAGGAATGCAAAGCTATTTGATCAGAGTAGCTATATGCGATCATCCTGATATCTGTGGGGTATGGTATTTTAAAGCTGCAGTCACCTGCCATTGAATAGTCTGATCAAGAAGTGCTTGCTGTTTGTTATTGGTGGAGAAAATATATATTTTGAGGAGCTTTAGTCAAATCTTCTATGTGAGTCTCATGGTAAATTGTTTAATGTGAAGGGTTGACAACTTAAGGCATCATATTGGCATAGCCACAATCTTTGGCTAGAGAGTAGATATAGTTTCAAATATCTCATGAAATGTCATAAAAATGCATAGGGTTATGGCTGAAGCCGAAGACAAAATAATAAATTCCATATATCATTGTCATGATCATAATTAGTAGTAGTTTGGCGATTGGTACTAGCCCCAACTGGTTAAGAACAAAGTTATATCTGTATTGGGTTGCGCTTGGTGATTTTGCCAATATTGACAACTCTACCACTTATCTTGTCAAATGTGACTTTTGTTAGTTATTATTTGGCTATTTACTGAAATAGGATCATAGTTAAAGTTTATCTGATAGTTCACACTGCCTTTGATTGAATCTTCAAGACTTAGCTGCATGTTTTAGATTTGCTTCTTTAGATCTATCCTTTGAATAAATATGTGTTTGTTGTTATGGTAGGTGGCAGAGCGGGCTTTGTACCTATGGAGTAATGATCATGTAGAAAACCTGATTAAGCAAAATCGTAAAACTATTCTTCCCATTATCTTTCCTGCTCTGGAGAAAAATTGTCGAACCCACTGGAACCAGGCTGTCCAGAGCTTGACCCAGAATGTGCGGAAGATTTTCTCTGACGTAGATCCAGAGCTTTTCGAGGAGTGTATGCGCAAGTTTGAGGAAGATGAAGCTAAAGAGAAAGAGCGAAAAGAAAAACAAGAAGCCATATGGAGGCGCTTAGAAGAGATAATTTTAACCCAATCTAAAACTACTGAAATGCCCTTAGCTCCTCAAAATACAGCTGCTCAAACAGTCGCAAGCTAGCATTTAGGACATGCTGGCTTGTAGTTCAATCATTGATGATTTGGAGGTTTTGGTTTATATGGTAAGTCCCTGTTGAAAAACGCTGATCAATGCCAGTCCCCTCCTTTTAATTTCTGGTGTGAGGATCTTGGGGACAGATCACCCCATATGCTGGGCTGAAAGATGCAATATGAGTTAGCAGCTGTCTGGACCAGAAGTGTTGAAACGACAGATCAAGCTACGGATTTTTCTGATGGTGATGTACTGGTTGTTACCATGTTATACACAGAGGAGCTATAGATTCCAGGTACTTTTCTTTGTTGGGGGGTTGTAATATCTTTTATTATTTTGTGCTAGTTGAGGGTTTCTCCACCTACCTAGCTAGTATGCAGTATACATATGTGTATCTTCTTGACTATTCTTAGAATGTCATTTGGTTTGATTTTTATCTATATATGTGAGTTTTAGAACTTGCAAATTATTTTTGTTGGTTGTAGAACTTTATTTTGACTTTCATAGAATATTCTGTTCACTTTAACCTTTGACTCATTTTTTAAGTGTTGATATTTCCACAAGACACTATATGGAAATGCACATGTCAAGGAAATGTTAGGGGTTTTAAAACAGTGTAATATCCTGCACCTATTAATATGGCAAGTTGATTACTAATTCTGGTTAGGAGTATCCAAAGTAGGCTATTTTGACTCCAGCACAGCTAATAAAGCCGCAAGACTCACTAGTAGACAACATTTAACTTTTGATATAGGAGTAGAACATTTTCATTGTCTTTCTTCAGTACTTTCAATTGACCCCCTTAATCCCTTGTAAAGTATAATTGGTGTTTTGCATGAAGATTGAGGAGAGTGAAGAATTAGGAGGACTAAAGCAGGTAGATGGGCGAAGAACCCAATCTCAAAGTTTGAGTAGAGATGAGATCATGAGATGCTTACTAGAAAGGGCATATCAATTTTCAATGAGGGATTTCCATAAACAGTAGATGTATAGTTCTGTAAAAGACAGAGGGTTTACTTTCTAACAGAGATATCCTCTCCTTCAGGGTAATGATGTATTGAATTGTTACTTATGCCTTGTGCTACCAAATGACCTGCTATAAGCTGTATCGCCTTGTGTTTTCCTTTAAGGTCGATACTACATTCTCAAAAACCTTATCAGCTAAGTTAGCAAGTCTTGGCTTTGAAGAGATTGTTGTTATTTGGATTTATGCATCCTTTTCGAAATTTATCCTTTCACTGGATTTCTAGTCATAATGTGTTAGTGACCACTTAGACAGGGATTGTGAGTTTGTTGGTATGTAAATTTTGGAATCTTTTGAGATGCATGACTTATTATGGATAAGTACTGTTTTGTGGTCAGGACTTTTTTGATTATGATATGATTTAGGGTTGTTGGTGGATTGAAACCAGTCATTTGGTTAATTATCATTTACCAACCAGACAAATACTTATTAGAGCAGTGGAGGTCGTTCTCGATGATTTAAGGTGGGTAATGCTCATTAGCTGAATAATTATAGTAATATATTCATATTTCTGAAAACCACCTAGTTTCATGATTTGCATGGCTCAAGTATCCTTTCTTAGGATTAAGAATCATTCATTGCCTTCTCATTTAGGGAACTTAAGATCACTTTTAAATGTCTTATTTAGCAGAGAACTTGATTGTCTATAGGAGATTGAAATGGTTGCAGAAGGAAAACTAGATGAAGCAGTGTCAATGGAACTGTGGATTTCATGGTAACCGAATTTCAGAAATGGTAATACCATCATCCAGTGTAAGATTTTTTTTTTGTTCTTTCCCGTCCGAAACACATCCATTTTGATATTTGTTGCTTATATTTGAGATGGATCTATTATTCCTCTTATCAGCAAGTCCATAAAAGCAGTGTATGGTCCAAGAACCTGGTTTTGGTTTTGGCCACTTTAATAAACAACAATTGGTTAAAAGCTAAGCTTAATGTTCGAGTTTAAGGGTCTTGAGGTCTTGTTATCGTACTTAGCAATACCTATTCCTTGGCCTTTATATCGAATTATCAAAAGAAGATCAACTCTGGTTACAAGACGTCTAAATGAAAGCCTAGGTAATCCTGGTGGGCATCGGGAAGATATGAGCAAATGCATAAGACGACTAGTCTCTTAGTGCGCTCTTATAGATTTGGTTGCTCCTGGCCTTGGCTAATGTTTATGTAAACCGCGTAGAATTCAAATCTGCCCTTTGTTACGCACTAAAGCTGAGAGCCTGAGAGTGAGCGTATGCTTGAACCACTTAGTGCTGATCGCATGATCGAGCCTGCGAAAGCTCAGATCTTCTAGACCATGGCTGAGCCATGCTAAGTTCTGTGCTTGACTTCTGCTATGATATACCATCTTCTGGAGAGAGTGAGGAATAACTCAAGTGGTTAGAGCTTCCCTCCCGATTCCAGGTGATCATGGAATCGATTCTCACCCCGCCCTTGTGGCTCTCTAAACACCAAAAAAAAAAAAAAAAAAAAAATACCGTCTTCTGGGTTAACTTACTTCTACCCTTTGGAAAAACAGAAGGGTGGTAATAATGTCATGATTCGTTCAAACATGAAAATCTGTAAAGCTGATATATAAAACTAAAAAACCCCATTAAAAAGTACCTGTTTTGACATTATTGAAGATAAATTATTTTAATTCAATTGATATCTGATTCAAATGTTGACTCTTATTCACTTAATCAGATTTTCATAGCTTCTAAAAATATTTACCAAGGGTTATCATTTTCACGATCTTTTATACAGCAATGCAAATCTACTATCGTTCATTTAATTGTAATTATGAATCTCTTTAACAATACTTATTATTGATTTGCTTCACACAAAGCCATACTGATTTTCATCATGCAAAATCATGCACTCGGCTTTCAGAATATCATCTTTTATGCTTGCTTTATTATTATTAGTCTACTGTCTCCGTTTAAATTTAGTTTTCACATTACTATCTCACATCATAACAACGCGACAGTTAATCCCGGATGGCTAAAGTATGCTTTGCCAATTTATGCGTCTAAAGAATATACACCAATTTATGTCTCAGCAAATCTAAGGAATTTATTGTCTGAACCAAATCTGGTGAATCCAATATAACCAAATCTTTGTCTGGACCAATATAGAAAATTCATTTGGTTTTTTCATTCTTTATTACAAATAAATTTCTTTTTCTCTTGGATGTCAAATCTCTTGGCAGTAAACATAAATCATGCTATATATAAAGAGGCTTAAGCATGAATTGTATGTTGCAAATAACAACCATTAATACTAGCTACGAGTTTATGACAAAGAGTATAACAATGGCCACAATGATGAGGGTTGCAAGAACGGCTAAACAATACGTTAAACCATCCTCTACTACCCCTCCTCATCTTAGAAACTTCAAACTTTCCCTCTTGGATCAGCTTGCTCCTTCGTTGTACGCCCCTATGGTGTTCTTCTACCCTATGCAAAATACTCGAAACCTAAAAGTTGAGTCATCCTATCGAGTGAAATACCTAAAACAAACACTCTCCCCCTTCCTCAACCGTTTCTACCCCTTTGCGGGTAGGATTAAAGATCATGTCTCAATTGATTGTAATGATGCCGGTGTTGAGTTTTTGGAGGCTAAGGTTAACACCCGGTTAGGAGACTTCTTAAAACAACCTGATGCTGATGCTTTGAAACACTTCCTCCCCGTTGATATTGAGTCTAAGAAAATGGGGACTAATAATTTGGTACATGTACAAACTAATACGTTTGAGTGTGGAGGAATGGCGCTTGGGATATGTTGGTCACATAAGATCACAGATGGTGGGACAGTTTCCGCGTTCATGCGTGGATGGTCTTCTATGGCCTCTAAGTCAGGCAATGAGGTGATTCCAGAGTATGGTGCTTCTTCTTTGTTCCCCCCAACTGACTCCTCAATCGCACAACATGCACTAAAGCTAGACACGGATAGAACTTCCACAAAGAGGTTTGTGTTTGATGGATCAAAGATTGCAAAGCTCAAGGCTAGGGCTGCGAGTGAGGGTGTGCCTAAGCCTACTCGAGTTGAGGCTGTCTCGTCCCTTCTTTGGAAATGTGCAACAAAGGTAAGATATGTTTTTCGTTCATTTCATTTGTAAAGATACATAGAAAGATGTTGGAGTATCCGAATATAGAGCCTAATGTAAGAACACAAAACCTTAAGTTCTTAACCATTGGGCCCAGACCTTATCGTTATGTAGTGTTTGTCTTAATTACTACAAATATAAAAGATGTATAACGAAATCACTTAGATCAAGTTATAACAAATAATCGAATTCCTCAACCCAAAATGGTACGTTTAGAAACTAATATAGACATGGAAATTATATGTATACACATGCCAAAATCTGTTGTACATACTCTTCTAGCTTGAATGTAACCAAGTTTTTCTCATCTTATTAAAGGCATCAAGAGCAAACTCGGGGTCTCAGACATTATCAGTGATGTCCCAATCCATGAACATACGTCGAAGGACCTCACCACCCTTGCCAGACACTAGTATTGGCAATCTTGTTGGCTACTACGTAGCAAAGATGGAAGGAAATAATGGTGACCACGTAACACACTTAAGAGACTTGGTGGTAAAACAAAGGCAGGGGAAAACAGAGGCCATCAACAACTACGCGAAGAAGCTGCAAGGGAACAATGCATATGTAGTGATCCGTGAGCTATTCAAAGAGGCAGGAAGCCTACTAAGAAGGGATGATGTTGATTTCTTCAAGTGTCTTAGTACATGTGGAGATGGGTTGTATGATGCCGATTTTGGGTGGGGAAATCCAACATGGCTAAGCTTGGTTAGTTTAGGTTACAAGAACACTTTTGCCTTGAGTGAGACCAAAGAAGGTGGTGGAATTGAAGCTTGGGTGACCTTGAAAGAAGATGATATGGCCTTATTTGAGCGCAATTTAGAACTCCTTGCGTTTGCTTCGCCAAATCCAAGTGTCTTAGTAATGGATGAAGAATCTCAGTTGTTGAAGCAAGTAGAAAGAAGATTGATATTTGATGATCCAAGCCACAACCAGACATTGCTAACATGGTGAAGTATACTACTAAAATTTAATGCATTGTAGTGTTGTAATTCAAGTTTTCTAAGCTATTGCTTGCTTATTCTTTTTATTGCTTATTCTAGCATGCAAAAGAAAGATTTATCTTTCTTATTGTACCAAGTTTCACGAGCTATAGTCATTATGCCAAATTGCCAAATTGGTGATGTGGTGGTCCTAATTCATGTTATGATTATATTTTACTTAAGTTACAGCTAGACATGACAAAACTGACTCATATCCGATTACCAGTATCCGATCAGAATTATATAACTCAAACTCAAACTCAAAATGTAACTCATATTGCATGACATAATTTGAACTAAAATCAAGTTGCACCCAACCTAAAAAAACCCCAAACTAACGAGACAAACCAAGTAACTCATTACCCATACACAATGAAATTACACATTACTCATACAATATTATTCATAGCTTCGTTACTTCTTTTTTCTCAATCTTTTGCTTAGGTGATTCATGCTACATATATGCAACCAGAAATTTCAGCTGCATAACCGTAGGAAAGAAAAAGCTTGTGATCAATTCAAACCCCATTTTCCCAAAATTCTGACAACTTTTTGCATCATTTTTGCTAGTTTGCAAAAATCTCATGTAAGCATATAGCCACTAGTCATATCCAAACGCTCAATGATCTTGAAATCACAAAATCTAACGTTAAATTCCTCAAAATTATAAGAGTAGAAGGATATCAAAGTTCGCGAAAATGGAAGTAGAGATCATTTCCAAAGAAGCTATTAAACCCTCTAAACCAACCCCATCACACCGTAAATTACACAAACTCTCCAGCCTAGACCAACTCTCACCTAGCATCTATGTTCCCGTCCTCTTGTTCTACCGTGCCCCTTCGACACCTCACGATCGTGTTAGCCTATCTTCACAACTAAAGAGCTCACTTTCGGAGACATTAACTCATTGCTACCCATTTGCTGGAAAGGTGATCAAAGACGGTGTACATATCGACTGTGATGATAAGGGAGCTCTATTCTTAGAGGCCCGGGCTAAGAACAACCTTGTTGATATCCTTACATTGCCAAAACTCGAGGCCTTAAGCGTGCTCTTCCCTGATGATTTACAGTGGAAGAGCTCGAAAAATTCGAGTGTTTTGGCTGTCCAAGTTTGCAACTTTGATTGTGGAGGTTTGTCCATTGGCATTTGCATTTCACGCAAAATTGCAGATGCTTGTACCATATTTACCTTCCTCAACGATTGGGCTACGTATGCTCGAAAAACTGGTGAGTCGATATTTTAATTAGTAACATTACCATAATGTTATAGAGGATCGATGTGAGAGGATAACATTGTCACTTGTTGTTACTGTAACAGGAAATAGTGGCCTTCCATCAATTTGCCCTTTGTCCAACACAGCATTATCGATATTCCCTCCTAGTGATCAAATTGTCGTACCAGAGCTTGAATTTACGATAGCCAATGTCGTCACAAGGAGATATGTTTTCCATTCAACAAAGATATCAGAGCTCAAAGCTAACATAGTGTCCAACTCGAAAATCCTAGAAAACCCAACTCGTGTTGAGGTTGTAACATCACTCATATAAAAATCCGTAATTCAAGCAAATAAAATTCGATCTCTTGGCTTAGTAAAGACATATATGCTAGCTCAAACGGTAAACATGCGTCCTTTAATGGTTCCATCATTGCCAAGAAATACTATTGGCAACATAGATTGGTACTTCCTGGTGATGATCACAGACAATGATGACATAAGTCTAGAATCATTGGCAACCCAAATGAGGGATCATTTTTGAAATTATGTGACGCTGCTAGAAATGTTGGAGAGAAAGGATGGCTTTTGATATCGGGTAAGTTAGAAAACGATGGTGAGCATAGCCAGGATGATGCTTACAAATTTAGCAGCTGGTGCAGGTACCCTATATACGAAGTGGATTTGGGTGGGGAAGCCCTATATGGGTTAGCACTGCTGAGTATCCTTACAAAAACAGTGTTATTATGATAGATAGCAAAGATGGAGAGGGGATTGAAGCATGGGTGACCTTGGATGAAGAAGTTATGTATGTGTTTCAAAGTGATGAGGAACTTCTCAAGTTTGCATCCTTAAATCCAAGCATTTACGACAATATGCAAAATTGAGAATTTGGGTTTGTATAAATGGTGAAATTATTGATGTTAAATAGGGTAGTAAATGATTCGAGTCAGAGCAAGTTTTAGTTGGTTTGAGCTAAGCTTGATGAGAATTATGAGTGTTTTCGACCTAGCTCAAGCTTCAATAAGCTTTTAGAATTCTTATTTGAGCTATGAAAGAACGGAGGGAGTAAGTGCCGGTTATCTTGATTAGCAAATGCATGATAAGCAATTACAAATTCCATACATAATACAGGAAACAAAGATTTACCCTATAAAACGTGACAAAAACTTGATTCAAAAAACTTAAAAATCATTTAGCACAAAGAATATTGATCACATTCTTAACAAGATACCCTTTCTTGCCCTTAAGAAACTCCCTAACACCCTTCTCATCCCCTACAAAACCCAAACCTTTCATCTCCTTGAAAAACTCTTTTCCCTCCAACTCCTTCCCCTCCCTCACAAACGCCTCGAAAACCGCCACACAAACCCCGGCATTCGGCCTCATCCCCTTCCCCAACATCTCCAACACATACTCCGTAGCCTCAGCAAGCATCCCGCCCGCGGCAAGCGCCTTGATCAACACACTATAAGTATAAACATTAGGAAGAACCCCAGATGACAACATCCTAAAAAACACCTTTTCAGCCTCCTTGCATTGTCCAGCATTAGCATAAGCCTCAATAACAGCAGTGTAAGCCACCACATCAGGCAATTTCCCTTTCTCTTTAATCTCCTTAAACATTTCCAACGTTTCATGGGTTAAACCATTGTTAGACATTTCGTCGAACATCTTGACTGCATTACTGATTAACCCCTCTGTTCTCATTTTCTGGAAAACTTGCTGTAAGTTCTTGAAATCTTTAGATTCGGGAATGGTGGGTTTGTTGCTAAATGGGTTGTTTTGGGCGGGTTCGGGTTCGGGTTCGGGTTCGGAGGAAGTGAATTGGCGGGTGATGAGGTTAGAAGGGGAAAATAGTGGGGATTTGGAGGTGAAAGAGAGAGGTTTAAGGAGGAGAGAGAAAGAAGAGGGGGAGTTTGATGGGTGAGAAGAGGAGAGACGGCGGAGAAGGTGGCGGAGATGTGGTGGTGCAACTGCCATGGTTTAACAAGGTGGAACTCTGAAAAATAAGTTTTGAGAAGACAATTGGTCAATTGATTTGGTTTTGAAAGGAAGGGAAGGGAAAGCCGCCTTAGCTTGGGAGTCAACGGCGAAATTTTTTGGTCTTTTTTTTTTTTTTTTTTTTTTTTGTATGTATTATTGTTATAAAATACGTAGTACTCCGTATTAAAATATATGAAGTACTCCGTGGTAGGGGTGAGCATAGCAGGGTACCCTGTAAAAATATCGGTACCCGGAACCGGAACCTGTTGCAACAGGTTCCTAAAAATAGGAACCGGAACCGAAACCTGTTGCAACAGGTTCCTAAGAATTGGGAACCGGATTCGGAACCGGAACCTGCAGGTTCCGGTTCCTAAACAGGGTACCCTATTTTTCAAAGTAAGCGTAATAGTTACTTGATAATTGTGACAATTCTATATTTTCAAAAATGGATGTTCACAATAAAAGCTTACAACTTTAGTAAACTGCTTCAAATATAACAAACCAACACTAATTGTCTAGAATATTCAATACCATATAGGTTTCAGTTTCATGTATCCTATAGGGAACATGTACTAACAGGGTACCCTACAGGTTCTAGGTCCAAAATTTTATTACCCGGAACCGGAACCTGTTGCAACAGGTTCCTAATTTTATTACCCGGAACCGGAACCTGTTCAACAGGTTCCGGGTTTGGAACCTGCGGTTCCGAACAGGTTCCGATTCCACATCAGGGTACCCTGAATTTTTGCTCACCCCTACTCCGTGGTGTTTTACAATACTGTTTTGCATACTAAAATAGTCGTATCACATACTATTATTAATCGATATTGTACACTAATATTATTAAGCCTATCTTCACTCAAGCTTGAGACCTAATGTGTTTGAATTGATAAACAAAAGGAAAAAGCAAAATTTACTACAGTATCTATAAATGAGGCTATTTGCTGATGACCAGACTGAGCGAGGTAATTGTAGTCCTATTAGCTTCTATGTAGATATGACTGGAATTGTATGACTAGTTACCTAACGTTATCCATTAGGAACTTGATTGAGTAGAGTATTTATGCACTCTCTCCATTTTTTTGCAAGTGCAATGTTTTGAATTTGACTGTGAGAAGACCATAACTCTTAGGTATACTTGTAGGTACTACTTTGTATTGTGATCCTAAATCACAACTCTTACATAAGTAGAGTTATTGTACAGAACCTATGAAATTGAGTTGATACTTGATAGTGGTTCAAAGTTTATAGACTAATAATTATTTAAAAGAAAAAAAAAAAAAAAAAAAAAAAAAAAAAAAAAAAACTATCAATAATTCTTTGTGGGCTACAATTATCGTGCCACGTGTTTAATGGATATATTACAAAAATTCGGAAAGAAATGAAAATTCCTCTTTAACAAAAAGTAAAGGCTATGGTCTATGGATAAGCAAAAGTAGGCTGATTTGTCAAACTTTCAACCTCCAAAATTACAACAACAAAACCAACGCAGTTGAGTTTTAGCACAGAAGAAGACCAATTTCTAAAGAAAAAGAGAGAATTTTGCTTAAAAATGGAGGTGGGTATGTCTTTAAACCCTCTAATTAGACTACCAATGAAGTCAAGCTCAAGAACATTTGATGAATCTTCATCAATTATCAGGCACTCTTTCATTTCTACAAGAACAAAAAACCCAAATTTACAGAAAGGGCGAAATCTGCAATTTGTGGTGGAAGCCAAGGGTAAAAAGGGAATGAGTTCTCGCCTTCTTCAACGCCAACCTCCTCCTCCTTTGCCCAAGATTGAAGATGATGGCAATCCTCGTTTTGTCATCTTCATTCGTATGGCCAATGTCTGCTCTTTCTCTCATCTCTGTTTTTAATTTTAGTATTTATGTTTTTTTGTTTCGATTAGTTTCGAACTGTGTGTATGTCAAATCATGCTCTCGAGTTTATGATCTAAGCGTCACATATTTAAGTTTTGTGTGTTAAAGATGTCGACTTTCACTGTTTTTGTTAGGTGGGTACTTGAAATTTCCTTTTATTTTGAGCAGTATGTTATTGATTGGGCATGATGTCATATCATGCTATTGAGTGTAGGATCTAATTGTTGAATATTTGATTATTTTGTGCTAAAGATATTGACTTATATTCTTTTGTAAGTGGGTACTTGAAATTTTCTTTAACCATCAAAGTTCACAAAATCCCAAGTGGTTGATTGGATATTTTGAAATTTTTGTAGCCGTGATACTTTGTGGTTGAAGCAGAGATGATGATGTTATTAGACTTATTGGACAGGCTTGATGGAATCGTTGCGAGTTTTCAGTTTTGTAAAAATTAATGTGTAGAGTTTTAAGTAGTGTCTATGTATTGACTTCTTACCTAGTGATGAAGGGTCTATGTTACTCATAATTCAAGTGTAGGACACGGCTATTTTATGACTATTTTGCCTGATTTTGGCCTAAATTGAAGTTACTTGCATTTGACATTGGTACTTGAGGTAAAATGAGGTAAAATGAAGAGTTGAAGTAACAATCAACTGTTGTCGCAGAGGGCATTTTAGGTTGTTTATTTCAAATGTTTATTTTAGGTTGTTTAGAGTTGTGGTAATCGTTATCATTGTTTGCCCATTAGTGTCTTTTACCTAGTATATTGTACTTGTTCATTTTGGTTACCTTTTCATCAAATAATTGGCATCATATATTGGGCAGGTATACCTATGGTACCCTCTTAATCTAGTTACTGGTGGTACAACTGCAAAGATTATGGTTGCTGCAAAAGATAATATCCTCGGGAAATACATTTACAAGGATACAATTGCTAGAAATCTTGCAGCAGTGGTTTATAGAGTAAGTTCTCTGATCATTGTCTTTGATCTTGAAATTAGCACTATTCCTGTACAATTTGCCTTGGATGTGTGAACTTTGCAAGAACAAACAATAATAACAACCTTCTCATGTGATTCATGTCGAGGCAAAGTCTGAGCAGGTCCAAATTTACACTACCTGTACATGAACCCTAAGTGAAAAATTCTATAGAGGTTGTAAGCAGTCCGCTGGTCTAAATATACATTTATAAAGAATAATTGGTTCTTCATAGCAAATAGTACCTAAAAGCGTTGTTAGAGGACCAACTTAACCAAAAGCTTAAGCTAATGGTTGAGGCCCAGGAATATGTTTTATACTCTATCACTCCCCCTCACATGAAAGGCTCTTTGGGCTTGAAATGTGGATGCAACACAGGCCCACTCATACCTAGTGCGAATTAATTCCACTTTGAAGGAGGGGTGGATGAGATTCGAACCCGTGACCTTTGTGTCACGCTGGCTCTGATACCATGTTAAAGGACCAACTTAACCAAAAGCTTAAGCTAATGGTTGAGGCCCAGGAATATGTTTTATACTCTATCAAGCGTGATGTGGTAAGTTTAGATGTTAAAAATTGCAAGTCTCAAGTTGCTGGTCACTGAGGCACTTAAAGATTATTGAAAAGAGCAGTGGACAACTGGGGTGTGGCTTAATCTTCGTATTAATTTACTCTATATTCCTTTTTTATTGCCACATTGAATCTTTATTACTACAGACCTGAAGTAAAGCTAATGATGTTCAGTTACTCTAAGTAGGCAAAGATATAATCAGATTCTTAAAAGTTAGTCAGGAAGTAAGTCATCTGTCATATAAAGATTAGAAGATATTATACATACTGCCAAACTTAAATGTTCCACTTGAATGGGCTTAGACGAACTCATATTGTGCGGTTCCATCTATATTTGCTCTTCATACTCTTTGTTGTATCTTGTGTTTATTCAGAGATTATGCTCTCGTATTTTTGTATTTGTTACTCCTTACTCTGTATCTATTTAGGTTTTTATTGATCAGTGAAGAACCTGCTTCTCTTTTCCTTCTCGCTTTTCTAGTTGCTATTGCTGTTATCCTAGTTTTGCGGTTTTGCCTATAAAATTGGATGCTGAAACATGTTCTGTATCTATTAGTATCTGCATTCTTTCAAATTAGATTTTCCTTATAGTCAGCAGGATTGCAACACTCACTCTTTATACATCTGAGGCGCATTTATTCAGATATGCCCCCCTAATACTTGTTATATGTGCTTGTTCAGGATGAGAAGGAGTTAATAAAGATTGCACAGAAGCAATTCCGTATTTTGAGGAACGCAACTGAATTCAGATATGGCTACAAGCTTGTTGTAATGTTTCTGCAGCCATCACTTAGCTAGCTTGATATTTCCTACTCAAACATCCTTTTTCCTTATATTGGTTGATGCAACTTTCTAAACCTTTTTACCTCAATGCATTAGAGTTAATTTTCTGATCATTGTTTATAAATGCAGGAAAATTGTGATATAAAAACGGCTCTTACTCCTAAAAATGTTATTGAGGTAACTTATTGCTTTGTAATTATTTACTCTGTATTTCCATATTTTGAACAACAAATAATAGAAGATAAATAGGTCCGAGAACATTGATGCTTGTTGGGACTTGACTCCAGACCCCGAAGTCAAGAGTAACAAGTCTTACTAAGCAGACAAAATCACGCTTAATTACTTCTTGTTCTGTGTACCTAGAACAGACTTGTACTTCTAATGATAGATCTGAAAAAATTTCATGTTTTGTGAGGGGGCTGGGCTGAATTTGTAGTGTTTGAAGACGTCCAGTAGCTCTTTTTTATTAGTGATCTGTTACTGCTGCTGATGGAATTTCACTTTTCTGTTCAGCTGCCGACTCAAGATCAGCTCAAGACGGTGGTTGATAAGGTTAAAGACTTCTTTGGAGATGCGAAGGAATCCTTTGGTAAGCTGACAACATTAAACACAACCTCTGAAGAAGGGGCAGAGGAAGCTTCAGCAGAAAAATCCAAGTGAGTGTAATTTGTTTGGGAAGTTGAGGGACATCGTATTATCTTCATGTGCATTTTTCCATGTTGTTTGGTCGAAAGGTTGAAATCGATGCTATGAGTCCCATGTAAAGGTGTAACACCATGATATGAGGAGGCACAATGTCCTCCATGTATGATAAAGGAGAGCAGCATTATACGGTTTTTGGTTTTCGACGCTTTGTCCTTGTAATTGCATCAACAGGCAAATGATCTCATTGTACTAATCTTGTAGAAAATTACAGAATTTTTCATACTACAAAAATTTCCTTTTATGTACATGCAGACTTGGTTAATTCTTTCTATTATTGATGAAGCATGCTGAGATTGCTCTGTTTATATTTCATTTTTCTACTAGTTGGACAAAGAATTGTGATTATGAATATGGATTAGATAGTTTTTGCAATAATTTTGTATCAATCTCTAATGCTAAATGACCCTGGAAAGGCTTAATCTTTAGAGAATGACTGTCATACTTTTATGTTCCTTTAAAAAAATAAAAAGATGAACCCAGAAAGTTTTGGCCACTTCAATGATAAACTCTAATTCCTCATCTTTGAGAGGAGTTTGATAAAATTACCACCATCATTAAAAACTTGTAAAAAGTAAAAAAAAATAAATTATATGCATCAATATATTAATGCATCTTGTATACTTGTATAACGGTTGCATACTTGCATTGCACTATACATTTAACATATATATGTGCAGCATCTTCAAATTACATAAAAGTCAAGACATTGTATAGTCGTTTGGTCAATAATTAAAAGATTTTCGCTTAATCGTCAAAACAACTGGGAACAATGATTTTACACAAAGTAATGTGCTCAATCAAATAACTCACTTTTTAAAAATTGATCCACATGAACAAGACAGTATCCTATAAACTACACAAGCAAGACAATTTCTTATAAACTATAACCCTACAAGTACATAGTACTCATTAACTTATGTATAGTACTCATTTACATGTTCAACCTATAATGAGACATATTTTTGAAAAAAAAACAATTACACTTATTTTTTATTTATTTTGGTGTTCCATCCAATTCACTCTTTGAGCTAATCCGAATTCAATGATTAATTCTAGATGGTTAGATTTTAGTTCCCTCCCAATTGTTATTGCGGGGGAAATAGTTATACGAATTACTATAACTCTGGTCCAGTGAGAAGAAAATAAACATTCATGAGAAGTCTAGAAGCTTGATATGCACATGATTTTTAGAACAATTCCAAAAACCCAAAACCCAGAAAAATCTTTGCTTCCAGAAATGTCCACTGGAAACCCCACTAAAACAACTTCTATATATAGCATCTCATAAATTCAAAGTACTGTAACATTATTATATCAGCAAAATCCATCATTATCCAATTTCCCAAATTAACTTTTAATTCATCAATCAAACATGGCTCAATCACTTTCCCAATTTAGCAACACAATCCCCTTTACAAAATCATCTAACACTTTTTGTGGGCATTCTTATTTATACCCAAAAAATTTTCAGCAAAAAAAACCCAGCTTTAATGGAGGAATTAAAGCCATGAAAGCTGATCGAAGGGAAAATCCTGAGTATTTGCAGAAATCTGGATTGAGGAGGAGAGAACCTTCTGCTGCTCCTATTGGTAATTTCATTTAATCATTGGTTATTATTATTTTTTTATTCTTGTTTTTGATTAAATTTATAGATTGGTCATTTTTTAAAAAATAATTTGATCATATTTTTATTTGGGTTTGTCATTTAAAGTTTAGAATTAAGAAGTAGAGAGATCATGTCAAACTATTGAATTAAATTGAAGGAAACTTTAGTTGATTTTAAATATATTTGTTTGATGAGAACACTATAAAACAGAGGAGCTCACTATAAAAATTAATTTGTAGGTACATTGTTTATGCTTTTGTGCTGTAATTGAAATTAATGAAAATTATAGGATTAATTTACTTTTAGCAATTTCTTTGTTTGAAATTTATATTCACTTACAAAGTATTTTGAACTAATCTAGATGTTCGGAAAATATTGTTGCATAGCACGGTTGAATTTCTTAACACGACCATTAGTCCATCAAGGTCTTGAAAGGTCGGTTTAATGTGACAATTAATTTGAGACGGAATGAGTATGTGTATATGTGGGTGGTTAGCCATATGCTTGTATGTTGGATGGTGTCATGCCAAAGTTTCTAGATTTCAATTACAGCCCCATAAAATGTGCTAGACTAATGATTTTTGATTCATTGTGCCCAAACTAATGTAATAATTTGAACTAGAACTTTATGTAAAATGCAATCTTAGAGCTACTCATTTGTAAATTGTAGGTAAGCTTACAATGAATGTGTTACCAATTTCAGGGTTATGGGACAGGTTTCCATCTGCAAGAACAGTGCAACAAATGTTGGATACAATGGACAGGATGATGGAAGACCCGGTTGCATACAACAGCAGTTGGCAGTCTCCACTGCCCAACAACGGAGGCGAGTACGTGCGTGGGCGAACACCATGGGAGATTAAAGAAACTGAGGGTGCATATAAGCTGAGGTTTGACATGCCAGGAATGACTAAAGAAGATGTCAAGCTTTGGGTGGAGGAGAAAATGCTAGTTATCAAGGCCGAAAAGGTGTCGAAAAGTAAGGATGGTCAAGAGAATGGTGCAGTGGAAAATGAAGGAGAGTGGCCTGCTAAGAGCTTTGGTAGGTATAGCAGCCGGATTGCGTTGCCTGAGAACATCGATTTTGAGAAGATCAAAGCTGAAGTTAGAGATGGTGTGCTGTATATAACGATTCCGAAAGCTAGTATTAGTACCAAGGTGCTAAGCATCAATGTGGAATAATGTTGGGTTAACATGATATGATCCTCCCTGCTTGTCTATGCTAGTGTTAACTGTTAAGCAAGTGGTGCAAGTAATTCTATGTACTAGTAGCAGTTTTTGTATCAAATTAGCACTAGTAATATATTCACTACTTTTAGAAGGGAGGGATAATTCTCTAAATTGAATGTTATAAACTTATAATATAGCCATATAGGATTGTATATTTGTAAACTTTGGGGTTCAATGTTAAAACCCGAGAAATGATTGAGGATACATTTCGATATTACAAAAAAAAAACTGTTTGGAACCATACCATTAGTTGGCCAAATACGGATCTTGGTGACCTTGAGTTAATAATGGATGACGTGGTCATGTATGGGTTTGGGTAGCCTTGAATCAATAGTAGATGACATGTTTGAAACAAGTAAAATCAATTGCTAAGAGGTGTAATAGATGGATGTAATTCCTGTGACCTTTAGGGGTCTCATAGGCTTTAAGGGAAGGACTTTAAGGAGTGTTATAACGTCTTTGGTGATCTTGAGTCAATGATGGATGACGTGTTTGTAACTCGTAAAATCAATAGTTAAGAGTTGAAATAGATGGATGCAATTGGCCAAACGCTGTGACCTCTAGTGAATTAGATAACATACTTTTTACTTTTTAGTAATGGTATCATACAAGGCTTGAAAAATATAAATAAAAAAATAATTAAAAGATTACAATACTTGAATTCAGAATATTTTTGGGATTTTTTTAAAAATCAAAACCGAAGAAAAAATGTAAAGTAATAAGGTGATTCTGACTGAAATCAATTTGTGATGAGAATATTTTGGATCTAATCTTCCTCTAATAGTTCAAAGGGACACAAGTTGAATTGGTTATGAATCATAAAACGTCAATAATTATTTATTAAGATCATTTAAGATGTAAGCATGAATTTATTGGATATTAGCCGTACATAATTTCTCTATTATAAAATATTTAAGCATTAATTAAACGTAAAGAAATCACCAAATCTAGCTCATAATCGCTTGGCCAAGTTATATAAAATATACACTATGATTACATTTTTTTTCTTCTTTATGAAATTAAATAGCAACAACGGTCTTTTTTGGATTGAGGTGACCTCAACATCAGAAAGTTCCAAAAATTTGACTATCAATTAAAAACTGTATTAGCCGTTGGGAAGAACTGTTATAGACTGAATTTGGCGCCTGGATAATTCAGCTTAAACAAAATAGAATTATGCATTAGGAAAAAGTTTGTCTAAAGGAGCAAAAAGTTATAATTTTTTTTAAAATTTATTTTCTTGTTTGCTTATAATTGCATTAATTAAAACTCATATACTAATGTACAGAGCATATGAGTAGTTAAATGTGAGAAAATACCAAAAGATAGGTATACTCGGGTGTATAATAATTACTCTAAGTGAAACTTATAATTTGCTTATCTATACACTCGGTATCAATCACATTTATCTTTTTATGATTTACTCCATCCAGTTATTATTTTAAGTTTAGATTTTCTCAATAATGCAAGATACTTTTCAAATTTAGTGAGTTGAACTTTAAAGATATACGATATTATCTCTAATGACATCTGTATCGAGGAAATTGATAGCAAAATTAGTACTGATCAACAACAATAAACACATCAGTTAATTAGCACTATATTCATCCAAAAATAACAGCTGACAAGTTGAGGTGCATCTTTGATAATATGAATTAAATTATTTTTACAAGGTACAAAAAATCAAACAACTAACTTAACTCATAATTCGTCAAGTTAACATGCACAATTTTGAGCTATGTATTAAGTGCTCAACACTTGACCTTTACAAGTTACAGAAGATGTATTATACTTTTTAGTAATGGTTTCAATTTTTTATATTTATTTATTTATTTTATTTATTTATTTTTTCTTTTTTTTTTTTTTTTTGACAAAATAGTAATGGTATCATACCAAACTATGTATATCAAAACTTTTTAATTATGACCAATCACCAATGGTCCAATGGCCAAAGTTCATAAACTTTTATCCAAAATTTTCTTAGAAAACAACTACAAGTATAGGATACCATTGAGATTTTTCTTGAATTTTCAATTTAAATAAACCAATATCCCACCATTTTATTTCTTTATTTTCTCATTAATATGTAAGAGAATCCATCTTAATTTCATTACCAAATACAAAGTATCATAATCAAATAGAATCTCAATTAGATACTTATATTTTTTTTTATCTAAAATCACGAATGTATAATTCTATAATCTTGTAAATAAAATATCAAACAAGATAAATCTTCTATTTTTCTTAACAAAATCTATACTAATATATTAAAAGGCATTATAAAAACGTTCATGTGCCACGTAGATCCTTTGACATTACGCTACATCACAACCACTTATAACAAAATTGTCCAATTAACCATCTTAGCCCATTATCAAGCGTGTTATAAATATGAAAAAAGTGTACATAAATGTAAACCACGTGATTTAATTATTAAAAAATAAAAAACACATTCAATAATATCGATTTCATATTTCAAAATCATTAAAAAAAAATGCCCCAATTGCACGATTATAAAAATAGCAACTCGGGGCAACGCCTAGGCTACTCACTAGTAAAAGTTAAAACTCAATTTTTTTTTTCCTGCTATAAATTAAATAAGATTACACCATAAAAAATGAGATGAAACAATATTTTCTTACTTTAAATGAGAATCAAACCCCTAACAACATTCGTTTTGAGGGAGGCTCAGTTTATCTTCATGTTAAATAAAAATCGTTTATCTAATGGTATTTCTGTAAATTATTCAACAAAATATTTTCGTACATAAATCTAACATTCATGGACCTGTAATTGATAAAAGTTGTTGATTTATTTACCGAAATAGATCAATTAAAAAATCAAAAGAAAAAGAGCTCCTACTATAAATTGAAAAAACAATAAGCAACCAAAAATACTAGAAAGGGCACTTTTTCCCAAAAAAAAGTTGCTCATCTGGGCTCTACCCTGCTCCTTCAGCAAATTCAAATTTAAAACTATACAGAACTTTACATACCCTGAATTTTATTTTATTTCCCAGAAAAGTTAACATTTATAACCGTTTTCTTCACCCACTCCCCAATCTTCTCTCTCTAAAACACAGAGCAAAATCAATGGCGGAATCAGCTTGTTTAAGACGTTCATTTTCTAATCCTTCTGAAACTTCCCATGATTTTTCAGAGGTTTGTTTGTTCATTTCTATCCCAGATAACCTACATTTTAATTTTAATTATATTTCAGCTGATTCTTATAATTTTTTCTTGAATTCTTAACTGGGTTTTGTTTTTCTGCTTATTTTTGCCCATTTATGAACTGGGATTTTGTATTTATGCTCAAATTTGTTGTTGTTGCATAATTTCTAAATTTGGCTGTTAATATTCACTTGCTGCATTATATATTTATATGGGTGTTTCAATTTATTATGGTATTTTCAATGTAATTGCTTGAATTTGTACTTAGAAGCTAAAATTATTATGTTTTCAATTGGTTGAAGTGGGTAGTAATTTGTTGTAATAGTATTTAATTAGCTTAGAAGTATAATATAATGCTTGAATTCTGAAGGAGATCCGTGTTGCGTATGCTTTAGTATGAAGTATGCACATACATTAAATGATTCCAAATTTATAGTATGGTTCAAAATTAGTTGGGTATGCAATAAGAGAATTTAAGGTGATTTAAGTGTACGAAGATGGGTTTGCAAGAGCATATAGCACTAGATCGAAGTGAATGGAGGATAACAATCTTTGTGGATGATCCCGGGAGATAAATTCTTGGTTCATGTAGCCGACCCCATACTTTTGGGATTAAGGCTTTGGGATTGTTATTGCTGTTGTTGTTAGTTAGTTAGTATTGTTTGATCAATTATTCTGTGTAAATCAAAGGAGAGGTTTTTCAAAATTCGCGCTTGTTGAGGGACAGTTTCTATAGTTACTTGGGGTATCCAACTTGTAGCTCATCTGAGACTGTCTTTCAGTTTGTTTATATGCTAGTTCATATTCATATTGCACCAATGTTGCTTTGTTTGGATAAGATTGAAGTTGAGGTTTCTCATTATAAGCTTTAACTGTGATGGTTTCGACAAGCAGTATGGTAAGTATTATATCTGGACAGTTCAATTTAATTCTGTAGGACTTGATAAATGAAATTATCTCTGAGCATCTTACTGTCAAATGGTAAATATTAGTATTGAATGTGAGGAGTTCAGCTGGAATATTGATAGAACATTTTATCTAATAGGGAGATCCGGTTCGTGCACTTGGAGACTCTATATCTTTTGGGAGATATATGTCAGAGTCCTTGGCTTGGGAGAAATGGTCAACTTTTTCTCACAATCGTTATCTAGAAGAAGCAGAAAAGTCTTCCAAACCTGGATCTGTTGCCAAGATGAAAGCTTATTTTGAGGCCCATTATGGGAGGATTGGTGCAAAGAAGCAGGCAGCCCTAGAGCAAGCAAGTGATGATTCTAGTTTTGTTGAATCAGAAATTTTCTCGAGCTCAAGCTCACCTGCATTGAATCCAGATATGACAGTTCCCATCAGTCATTCAACTGTTAATGAACTTCATAGGAGCTTGAGCTCCCCTGCACTGAATCCAGAAACAGCCCTTCTTAATAGTTATTCAACCGCTGATGAATTTCCAAGGAACGATACCCCCAATATGGAGCCTCTGAGTGTCATTGTCAGTTCCTGTGACTCATCCAAAACCAAAGAACTACAAAATGAAGAAGCCATAATTGTGGAACCAAGTTCAAACATTGATTACAAGGAGTGTCCTGAGGCTCAAGTATACCAATGTGAGGATGCAGAAGTAAATGCTAGCATCACCGAGAACTCTATTGAGATCAAGGTTGACTTGTCTACAGATGCATTGGAAAGTGATACAATTCTGATCACCCCAGAAAGGGAGGTGACTGTGACTATAGAGGTATGGCACCACTTATACCTCTCTTTTCTTATCAGTGGTTTATGTATATATTTTTTTTTCTGTGTTTAATACTAGTTACTATTGATGCTCCAGAAGGAAGCAAAGAAGGACAAGTTGGACTTAAGAAGCAAGCAGAAACCAACAGATTCATCATTGAAAAGTTCAAAAAAAAGCAATGTGTCCAAGTTATCATCCTCTCTTGCTAGACTTGCAACTCCAGTTCGGCCTAAAAAGGATTGCAGTGGCACGCTTAACACTCCTAAGTTGGCAAAGGAGTCAATTGAGATGAAAAAATCAACTTCAAAATTGGTTCAAATGTCAATCAATGTTAATTCTGATGTTAAACTAATGAATAAATCTTCTTCAGTTTCCCATAAAACTGGAATAGAAAAGGCCTTCACTCCTCTGGGCAAGATGATAAGACAAAGCTTTGTCCACACACCAGCTCCAAGTACTAGTAGGGTATGTATTTTTCATCTCTGTTGTGAGCTTGTTGATATTAATTGATGAATCCTGTCTCCATCAATAGTGGATTTATTCACAATATTTGCAACCTGTTTGATCCTCTCAGTGGAATTGATTATCTGCTATGTAATTGCATAACTAAATAAAAAAAATAAAAAAAATTCTATTATTGCACTAGAAAGAACCTATATCCTAGATGGAGGGAATTGAAATTGATTTGAAGAAATGGATTTAGAGGAGCATATTGCACTTGATAGAATCGAATGAAGTGAGTGGTAATTAGAGATTGTTGTTGTCGTTTCTCTCTCTAATGATAAGGTGAAGTTTCATTTCATGATTTAAACAAAGACCAAGTATGTTTATATATATAATCTTCTAATTTCACACTTGGATCAATATTTTCTTAGTATTAGAAAGAAACCACTAAACATTTGTTGCAGACTTTGAACAAATAGTTTATTGATATGCTTACTGTTTAAAAGCTAAAAGGTTTTAATGTTGTTCTGAACATTATTCTAAGAAGTAATGAGATACGTTCCGTATTGTAGGCATCTGTCAACAGTGTTTCACGGCATCCATCCAGAACTCCGCAAACAGAAAATAGGAGGTATGCTTTATTCAATTATTCCATTGAAGTGTTTCTTATTGTGCTGTGCTCAACTTTATGAAACTTAAGCTTTCATGTCTGTCTACAGAAGCAGAATAGCTCTTGAGAAGTCATTTACGAGGAATAGATCACTGGACCAGAAATTGCAGTCGCCCTCTGTCAGGTAAGAATAACAATAACTCATCCAGCCTTATAAAAAGTTGAAGGTCTTGTCCATGAGACTTTTGTTCATAAAGCCAACAGTTAACTTCTAACTGAATGTTATCATGTGACTCAACTTTGCAATAGTTTCCTCAGCTTAATTATCTATACCATATGTTAAACTCATGTATTATGCAGTTAGGACTTAGGAGCAAGTTAATGTAGTCGGATCTCATATCATGCAGCATATGTATGTCTGTGGTTTGTAATTAGTAAAACCACGATATAAATAGTCTTAAGTGATGTGGTTTGTAAAAATTAGATAATTGAATTATACTAGATACTGATCTCTAAGTCTGCGGGAGCTATTCTTGTGTTTACTTTCGATGTATTTCTTGGGATTTGTTTGCCCTGTTTTGATTCCCTATTCCAGATCTGATAAGTTTCTCCAGCATATGTTGTGCAAAGCTAAGTGTGACTTCATTTCTATCATCTTCCTTGACGAGGGAAAAAAATAGTACAGCTAACATTATTTCTCATTGAAACTTTGACTGACGAGCACACGTCACTTGACAGTACTAAGAAGTCTCCAGCACAATCTCCAATCACATTCTCTCCTTTCAGTTTTAGGACTGAAGAAAGAGCAGTAAAACGTAGAGAGGTAAGCCCCAGATTTTAATGATTCCCTGATTTTACTGTGAATTAACTTCTCCTAATCTTTTGTTTTATATCTGCCAGTTTTTTGAAAGGTTGGAGAAGGAAGCAGAAAATCAGAAGATGCTTGATAAAGCTAAGGTGCTTATGATATCATAATTTTCTGAAACTCAAACATAAAAGAAAGAACTTTCTAATAACTGTGGGAAGGAAGCCAAGGACCTAATCTAGGAAGAGTATTTGTAAAATTCCGGACACCTGTGCTATCACCAACACCTCTGTGGCTCACAATCTGTCTTATGACAGAAACTGATAACTAAATCACTCAAATAATCCATTGATTGCACAATTGCTGAATGAATATCACTGGTTTTACTTGGTTTCTTCATATCTTCTCATGTAGTCAGCTTGATAAACTTACCTTCTTTCCAGTACATATACTAGTAATTGACATTTGTAAACCTGCGTGCAGGTAAAATCAAAAGCTGATTTCAGGAAAACATCACAGAGTGTGAATTTATCCAGTGCTGCAGCAGACAGAAGAGAAATTTTAAGTGATAAAACAAAGGTCTTCCATCTTGTATACTGTTACTTGCATCTTGCACCTTTTATGTTCGATTTTTTATTTATTACTAGTAATTTTCATGATAAAGGGTTGTTGGATTAAGATATATTCGGTTTATCATCTAGTTAAGATATAGATGTATCTATACCATTGTTCTCCTTTCTCCTTTCAAATTTCACCAGATAATCTTGCAGGGAAATATAGCCATCCTTGCATGTTATTTGATTCTTTTATAACTTTGATGGGATCCAATCCTGCTTGTCCCATTTCTCTCTAGTCTCGTGCTTATTTTTGCTTTCACTTGCAGATTTCTGTTGCACGACCACTGCCACCAAAGTGTGAAAGTAAAACTTCAACCAACCTGGTGGGAGGAAGAAGCTCTCAGCCTCCTCGAAGTAGTGCTGGTTCTAAACCTGCTTCAGGAAACAAGTCAATTCCAGTCATGCCGACGAAGAAGAAGAGACATGAAAATGCCTCTCCTAACATCCTTTGACAGTAAGAACTCCCAAATGGAAAGTACTGTTAGCTTTCCACCAATCCGCCTTACGCTGTGTATTGTATTCATTCTCTTGTGAGTGTACAAGTTTTGCAGTCCATTCTTTTAAGATCACGGTGCTTGTGTATAGAAGGAAGACTGAAGTTATAGAATCAATGAATCATTGTCTGTCAGTCTCTAAAGTTGTACCACTTTGTGCTGAAAATAAAAGCAAGTAATTTTACAGCCTATTCGGCTGTTTATGAGAGTTTATCTCTCGTACGATTTCTTTCATGTTCTTTTGATTTAATGGAAATTTTGTCCCTCTCTTACCACGCCCATGGTAGGTATGACTTTAAATGTAATGTTGACGTACATTCTGTTATTCACTGAATTTCACTCAGATATAGTAAAATTAACACAGGTTTACCTAAATCACAAATCCCTGTGGAACACGATCTAGTTGTACTCAGGTGTGTGAGCTGATGCGCAGTGCATAGTGTACTTTTGGACTAATTCAACAATACTAGGTAGGAACATGTTCCAAGCACCATAACATATCACATTCTGGCTTATAGTTCAAACATAATTCAAAGTGCAAAGATTTTACAGTTACAAATAGGTGCAAAAAATTTACAATTAGAAAAAGTACAAAGATTTAATCTAAGTAAAGAAAAGGTACCAAGAGTCCAAGAACCTGCTACATAGTACTGGTAGACTAATTTCATTTCTTATTGAACATATGATATTAAAGATTAAACCCCATGTTCATTTGAGGTAATTATCATCTCTTGTATTTGAGCGAAAACCTCAATTTCTACTTCATGTTCTTTGTCCCCAAACATTTTCTTTGATATCATTTAGAGAGAGGTATCTAAGTTATCATCTTCATCAGATAACATAAAAAATCACGCTCAATATGATACTTAGCAGTTGGTAATGTAATACCAGTGCTTTCTAACCAGGTGTGTGAACTATAGTTCCTGTCGATAAACATACTATATGTTGGGTTAGTGCGACCCAAATTTCATAAGCCCAACTTAGGCCCTATTCACTTCACCAAAAAAAAAAAATATTAAGTAAAAATAATTTCATTTCAGTAAAAATAATTTCGATTTAGTAAAAATAACTTCAATTCAGTAAAATATAGTTTTTATAAAGAAGAAATATAATAGAAAATAAATAAAAATAATTTCAATTCAGCAAAAATAATTTCAGGTTCAATAAAATTAATTACAATTTAGTAAAAATAATTTAAGTTCAGCAATAAAAATTTCAATTCAGTAAAAATGAGGTGAAAATAACGGGGCCTTATTATGTTTAAGGTTTTTAAAGGGTTCTAGAAAATTCTAACACGTTGAGAAATTGATGGGAAATTAGTTGAAGAACCTAGAAGAATGGTATAATTCTTAAGATGCTTCAAGACTTAAGTCGATATGTTCAGGACATGCATCTGTGTGACCGTGTAGAAGTTTCCACACACTTCTTCCACCCCTTATTTCATGTATAAAGATAAGGTGTTGGACATCATTTTGGAATATGTATCCACCTACATCATTCTCTAATGCTTTGATCTTATACAAATGTTTCTCTATACATCATTATGATCAGAGTTTCTATATATACATACACAAGAAGCCATGCCTATATAAAACTTTCTTACCTTTTTACCCTCCTTGTACACTATCCACCTTTCTCTACCACGAATCCACTATTCCTATTTTTGTATATCTTCTTTGTGAGTTTCTATAGTGAGAGTTTGCTTATACTCTTTCCGTCTCTAAATAATTAACATGTTTGACATTTTTTCACTATTCATATATTAATTTTGACACTCGTTTTCTAAAGTACGTATTATAAACAAATTTTATCATGGAATATTTTTAAATTGGTATTATTATAAAGTGTCATAATACTTTTTATATTTTATACTAATATTTAATCATTTATATTAAAGTTCAAACTAGTGTATTGACATGTGTGCTAAATTTGTGTCAATTATTCAGGAACGGATGGAATATTAATCACCCTATTCAAAGGTGTATTGTTCTCATCTATTTTTCATATAATTTTGGATGCATTAATCAGGAATGGATGGAATATTAATCACCCTATTGTGTCATTTTTGGTGAATTTTTTGTGAATGGTTCCCATATTAAATCTTTTATCCCATCTTTAATTTGCTTCTGTTGTGCACTCATCAACTCCAACACCATGCATTGTATTTGTAGCATGAATGAAGAGCATTATAAAGCCGATTGTTATTAGACGTTTTTTGTTTTCTTGTGAAGATTTTCAATGTAAGCAAAAGAATCTTATTATTTGAGTAATAAATATTTCGTAAATGGCTAAATTTTTGAAGGGATAACTTGAAAATATAAAGGAAATAGAAGGTGGTATATGGGTTATATTCTTAAATTTCTGAAAGAAAAAAAAAAAACCTCTATTTTCAGAAACAAATTGATAAACAAATTGATGAATGCATTATAGACAAGGTTCGATAGTGGATGGATGATTATTTTCATTGATTTACGAAAAACACTAGCTAATAAACCAGGCAAACGAATTACCTTCAAGATAATAAAGATCATAGTCTCTGAAGATATCCTACAAGATCATAAAAATTCATTACCATAGTGTCTCCAGACTATCCCTTCAAAATCTGGAATAATATCATTTAAAGAGAGAGAAAGAAAAAAAAATGAATTTTGTTGTAAAAAAACAAGAAATCAAAACACTCCGATCCATAAAACCCAAAACCTAAAAACCCTTAAGGGGGCATTTGGTTCGCAAAATGGTATGAGTTTGGAATCGGGGATGGGGTTAAGGTGGTATCGGGTTGAACTTGATTTTTAATATAATGTGTTTGGTTCAATTCTGGAATGGAATCTCACACTATTTTCTCCTTTTATTCGACACCTAAGGGAATGGAATGAGCCAATCCCACCTGTCACCCCAAGGTTTCTAAACCCCATACCTCATGAGTTTGAGGTATGGGTTCATACTTAAGACAACCAAATATATGATATAGGTTTTAGTCATTCTAAACTCATATCTCATACCTATATTCCGCGAACCAAATGCCTCCTAAAACTATAACCAAGCTTTGATACTGATTTGTTAAGATATAAATAAGGATTGATTGATTTAAGTAATTTGTTTGATATGCGCAAAACAAAGACAACAATATATATATCCATCTCCCAAAATATCTGAATGGAGTTACATATTGGCTTCAATTGGCTACGCTATTATCAATATGAGCATTAATAATTGTTTATCCGAAGATTCCTTATATGACATAAAAACCCTATTTTATTCCTCAAGGAATATCATTAGTAGACGTCATAAACGTATCAGAAAATAGGAAGGAAAAACGTCTTCACTTGACTTGGCACATACGTGTTATGCAGTGCATGTTCGTACAATGGCGTACCTACGAATTTAGATATGAGGGTACGAAATTAAGTATAACTAGATATGGTCCCGTGCCATGCACGATAACTTTTATTGTTTATTATTAGTTTATTTACTGCATAGTATTAATTAAAATAATAATATTTTTGATTAGTGTGTATAAATGAAATATAAATACCAAATAGTTAGGGAAATATTATTGCATAGTATTAAATATTCTCTAAGAACCTTTGGCCAAAAAAAAAAAAAAACTGGCAGGAAATTTTTAAAAAGAAGACATACATGTCATTCCTGATTTCACCTTTAATATAATATAATATAATATATATATTTATAGTTATAGATTTATGAGTTAAAGTCAATTTGATGCAATATAACGTAACTATTTTTTTCGTACTATAAATTAAATCCATTTGATTATTATATATTATAAAAAAAATCATTTTAAGCAAATAATGTTTATATTACTAAGAAGAATCTTTAATTTTTATTATAATATATAAATTAAATATATATAATTTTATTGTCTTAAATAAGCTGTGAATAAAAAAGATTTAAAAAGAAAAATCAAGTTAGAATATATTTATCTCAGGAAAGTGGTTTTTGGAGGGAAAAAACGACACCAGAAAGTGACATGTCATTCCCGGTGTCTGTTTTAGTATTATGTTATTGATAAAATACAACATATTATGTTGAGTATTTTATCATTTTTTGAAAACTAAAATACAAGTTATAAATTCATTTCACTATTATATTAGATTTTGTTTACACAATGTATGAATTCTCCAACAATGAGGTGTATAAATGAGTTCACTATAAAAGAAGTACGAAGTTTCCCATTCTTTCCTCGAGTGCATTAGAAATTCCTCTCGTGAGGAGGGTTTCCTAATGTTTTCCCTTTTTCTTACCTTTATTAAACTAAATAAATAAAAGAAATACGGAGCATATATATTAGGTGAAAAAAGAATTACCTAAGAGACATATTATCTGTACAATAAGTCTCTTTGATAAAAAAAATAAAAATAAAAAAAAATAAAAAAATTGATAGTGGAGGAAAACAAATAAAAAATATGAATAATCTATTTTTTTTTTTAGTATAATGGGGGCACAGTTGTACGTACCTCTAGTATCCCTTAGATCCTACCACGCACTACGTCCGTGCCCCTTTCCCACGTTTGATAGTTTTTCGTAAAACGACTATAAATTTCTCGTTTTTTTATCAAAATTGGGCAATTGACCTATCGTTGAAAAGCTCTTAAAACAAGGTCTAATTTTTGTTCTCGGAAGTCGGAACTAAACGCACATAAAAGTTGATATAATTCTTAAATGTTGAAATTCAATGTTGTACATGGAGCAACTGCTCAAGAGTCTACACTTAGGACCATTATATAGTTATAATCCAGTTTCTGGCAATACCGAAGAAGTCTTTTGTGGAAGGTCTCCTTTACAAGCTCATTCATCTAGAGCTAATTGAGAACAGTACATATGTGATCAAGACAATATTACGCCCAATCAAGAAGAGATACTCATGATCCAACTTCGGCATATAAGGTGGTAAAGGATTTTCAGAGTCAAAATCTGGAAAATCTGCTTACACCCTAACAATTGGTTTCTCAGCTCAGATTCGTTTACACTACTCGAATCAATAATGCTACTGTGACAAGAAATCTGCTTCTTCATTTTCAGTGTCACATCGAAGCAGGGATCTAAACCTCGTGCATCTACCAGATGACTTTAGGATTGTATAAGAATTAATGCAGCGGTCTTTGAAACAGGGGATGCTCCTTAAAGCCGTTGACTCCTATGTCAAAAAGTCTAACGTATCAGTTATTCTGAGCAAAGGGAGTATATTATAAAGTGAAACTTTTTCCCCTCTTTCTCCCATGTAAGACACTCTCAAATGGTTTGGGCAAAAGTTACCAAAAGCATCACAAGTCCAAAGGAGGTCTATTGTTACCTCTTGGATTATTGACACAAGAGTGACTCATCATGTAACCGGAGATAAATCTTGGTTGTTTGGTAGACAATGTTTTGAATGCCCGATTGGTCTTCTGATAGGTTGACGTACACCGTCAAAAATAAATTCCTAACAAAACCAACTAACAATGTAGTAAGGTAAATAAGGTCGAATCCACAGAGAGGTGACTATTTAATCTAACCTCTAAGAATTTAGTGAAACTAAACAAGTCACGAAATTGGGATAAAAAGATAGTCTAAATTAAAATAAGAATAAAAATCAATAAAAAAGACCTAGGGTTATGGTTCACCATGTTTATAGTTTTAAATCTATCAAATATCAATAACAAATCAATCAATTAATTATCTAGAGCAATTGCTAAGCCTACGGTTGTGTCTTAACGCTCTCAATTCAACATATGAAGTTCAGTCGCTAACATAATCAAAATTGCTAATTGTAGGTAAGCCTCTAAAAGTAAGATCTTTGCAAGGCTCGTGTGATTCAGATTAGGCAGCATATCCTCTTACTCGTTGTTCGTTGATAGGTTGGCTTGTGTTTCTTGGTCACTCTCTTATTTCTTGGAAGACCAAGAAATAGCCTACACTATGGCTTCGATCACATGTGAGTTGAAATGGTTAAAGGCCTATTTATTGAGTTTGGGGGTTCAACACCCTAAGACGAACAAGCTGTTATGTGATAGTCAATCTACCCTACATATTGCTAGAAATCCAGTTTTTCATCATGAACGTACGAAACATATTGAGATTGAATGTCATATTGTTCGTGAGGCTATTGCTGAGGGCTTAATTGCTCCATCCTATGTTTCCACTAAATCGCAATTAGCGGATGTTTTTACTAAGGCGCTTGGGAATTGAAGACTCAGTTTGATCATCTTCTTTCCAAGTTGGGTATTTTTGCTCCAACTTGAGGGGTATTGCGGATATATTTTGCGAAATTATAGAATATATTTTGTGACCATATTTTATGTTTAGAATATCTTTTGGATATCTTTTGATAGTTTCCTAATTCTATCATATTAGGGTAAAACTTGTATTATATATGTGTGATGGTAATCATCAATGAGAATTAAGCTATTGTGTTAATTCAATTTACCATAATTTGCAGGTATGGCGACTAGCATCCTAAGGAAACCGTTTTTTATGCTTATACTTCCTCCGTTTTCTTTTACTTGCAACACTTCCCTAAAAAGGAAATGTCACAATACTTGCAACACACTATAAAAGGAAAGTTACTTTAGGGAAAAACTATACTATTTCCCTTATTTAAGGCACATGGCCCACTAATTACACTCCTAACAACCACTCATCCTATTTTAAAGTGTATTATATCATGTGAACCCCACATTTCTTAAATACCGTGAAAAAGTGTGTGTTACATCTAAAAGAAAACGGAGGAAGTATATGAAAGCAGATTTTATTTTTTTTTATTTTTTTTTATTTTTTTTTATTTTTTTTAAATATAAAAAAAATTTAAGAAAGTTGGATAAATGGACAAGATTGATCCATAAAAATTAAAGGATCAAGATTGATCCATTGAAAAGCCTTCCTAGATATATAGCTAGCTATTTCGTTGTCTTTAAATATAGACTACTTAAAGAGATTAGATTTTTTTTTTTTTTTTTTTTAATTATTAAAAGAAAAAAAAAAGAGATTAGGTCCAGTTTTTGTTTGTTTTGTACATAGTACAATGTTTTTGCAATATATGTTTATTTTATGACTTAGAGCTTAATAAGTTATACATGAGAGACAAACCTAATTAATAATTACCATAATTAAATAAAACTACTCTAGTAATTATTATGTGCGTCGGTTGAATTTTATCTTACAAATAATACTCAAAAGTTGCACCGCACATAATAATTAATGGAGGTAATAAAAACAAAAAGGAAAACTTTGACATGTACAACTTACTTTAAACATGCCTACACAAATACGAAAGGTTGGGACTATATATCAGTTAATATTTTAGAAACTATTTAAAGTGTTTGAATGTAACAGAATACTGGAATTTTGATTGTAACAGAGTAGTAAGATCGAGAAACAACTTTAACAAACATTGTACACTTGGCCTAACAAGCAGGGATGAAGCCGGGAATTTCAAGTTTGGGGGACCGAACTTGTTAGACAACAGATTTATGGGAAAAAAACAAAATGTGCAAAATGATTTTTCATAATAGCAAAATCATCAATCAAAGATTATTCAACACTACAATCTGCAACAATCTCTTTTTTTTATGTATACTACCAAAACATCTCTAAGAAAATTTGTCCTTATTAACCTTTGAAGTGGAACCTTGTTGATAATTAACTTTTTTGTAAAAAAAGAGAAAAAAAATATAATAAAAAATAAATAAAACTAGTGTTTTCATTACAGAATTTAACCTATATCAATACCAAACTACAATTATCAAATTCTGTCAAAAAAAAAAAAACTACAATTATCAAATTAAATAGCTTATAACCCTAAAATTTTATCCTAAAGGTCCATTGAATAATAAAATAAAATTAAAAAAAGCCAAAATTATTAAATAATATAAATTTATTAACCAAATAAAAAACTAATCACAATCATGTAAATAGCACAAAGAAATTTATTAATTGAATGAAATTACATAATAGAAATCAAACCCCATCTCCCTTGTGAAAATGCCATTACCCAACCATGACAAGCTATGTTTAATCTAACATATATGTCTTTAATAATATACTGTATATAATAATTTAAGGGGCCATAAAATATAAAAGATGGGCTGCAAACCTGGACCGGGGGGGGGGGGGGGGGGCTGGGCCTCCACCAGTGCCCTGTTCCTTCGTCCTTTATAACAAACTGTAACAACTTTATAACAAACCCGTTGACTCAGCATAACTGACTAACTAACTAAGCTCCTATTATACACTGAATAAGTACCAACAAGGCAAACTAACATTCGAATTACAATCTCTATAAGGTGCACAGACATAGACACGGAGGAGCACTAACAAAAAAATAAAAGAAGTCATTTTACAGCCTATTCAGCTGTTTAGAAGTTTATCTGTTGTACGACTTTTTTCATGTTAATTCTTTTGATTTAATGGAAATTTTGTCCCTCTCTTTCCACGGCCATGGCAGGAATAATCTCTCTATATGTAATGTTGATGTACATTCCGTTATTCCTTGAATTTCAGTCAGTGTAAATTCAGCACAAGGTTACCTAAGTCATTAACCCCTATGAAAAATGATACAGATCACCAGATGTACTCAGCCCTCACCTGTGTAGGATTGGAGATTCGGAGAAACGCAGAATTCAATTGCTATAAACCATGCTACAAGTTGGGTTATATAGATGTCCAAACATGAAGTATTAAATTGCGCCATAGGAATAGGGGAGAAACCTTTTTGTTCTCGGTATGAAATGCACACAAAAGTTTCAAAAAAAAAGTTGATATAATTCTAAATTGTTGACACTCAGTGTTGTACATGGCTCAAGAGTCTATACTAGGACCATTATAGTTATAATCCAGTTGCTGGTGGTACCGAAGAAGTATTTCATGGAAGGTCTCCTTTACAAGCTCATTCATCTAGATCTGATCGAGAACAGATGTGATCAAGAGGATATTATGCCCAATCAAGAAGATACTCATGATCCAACTTTGGCATGTAAGGTGGTAAAGGAGTTTCAGAGTCAAAATCTGGAAAATTGCACCCTGTGAATCCTATGTAATCCAACCCAAAATCTTTTGAGGTTACATCACCATATTGAAGCCACCGAAACATCATGTCCTCACTTAGGAGTCCAGAAGCCAATTCACTCCCTAACACTTGGTTTCTCAGCTCAGATTCAGAACCGATTACACTACTTGGATCAATTATGCTACGATTCTGACAAGAAATCTGCTTCTTCATTTCCAATGTCACATCAAAGCAGGGATCTAAACCTTGTGCATCTACAAGATGACTCGCGGGTTGTATAGGAAATGACTGAAGCGGTCTTTCAAATACAGGCTGTTCCTTGAAACTGACTCCCTGACTAAAGTTCTGGCCTTTCATGTCAAAAACACATCCAAGAGCATCAGAATTTGGCACAGAATATGACCCAAGTGGGCTTTCCATAGCGGATAGTTTCCCTGTATCATTGCCACACTCGTTAGCATTCAAGGGTTTGATATCAACGAGGCCTATGTTGTTGCTTTTGCTAATTGATGTACCAGGACTAATGTGTGGAGCAGGCTCAAGGATTTCAGGACTGATATGCTGGTGCAAAATAGGCACAGTCGGCTGGTTGAAAGTACAACTCTCCAAGTTTGGATGTGCCTTTAACTCAGGTTCAAACTGCAGGTGATCTGGTACTTCTCCGCTCCAAGGGTACTGACCAGAAACAGGAGAATCAAATGATGCTTGCTTTACACTCATATCCAAAGACTCATAAGTATGATTGAGGCCTAAGTGTGAGTTCCTAGTGTGAGAATCACAATCTTCAGAACTAAAAGGTATTATATGTTCTGTTAGTGGCAACAATTTGCTGCTTTCTGGATCATTGTCAGGAGGTTTAGAATCAACAGTCTGAACAGGCAACTGATTTCCCTGATATACATGCTTGCTAGTAATGTCATGTTGCCCAAAATTGGAGTTCTGGATACTAATAAAACTTCCACTGGATTCTTTGGCGGAATGATCTGGATTCTTCATTCCACCAAAAGAGTTTTCCATTTTATCTTCTTTACGCAGCCTGCTTAGATAAAGCCGATATTTCTGCATAATTAAGACAGTTTCCAAAAGAAAGTTATTCTACAGCATTTAGATAGCATACTAGAGAAGAGAATAGTTACCAGAAACAATCGTTCAGATAAGTTTGGCAGCTAACCAAAACTAAGATGCAAAATTTTAGGAAATGCTCTTCCTGTTTGCAGATACGTGTTATGTTCACTTTCTTGTAAAACTTTTAAATACTTGTGTTAAAATAATGCTAAAAGTACATATATATTATTCTTGTGCGAAGTATTTGTGTTAAAAAATACTTTCATGATGCTGATTCTTTTTTCATACTAACTCTTTCCCTAAGTGTTCATGACAAAATAAGTCTATAAGAAAACAAGTCAAAATAAAAGAGTACGTTTTTACTCTTGACCTTAATGGCTCTTCAAAATAAAATTTGAATCTCTTTTCTTCCCCCTGTTTTTTCTATGATTGATTTGATGGTATCAAGCTTGAAAGTAAGCAAATGTACTGAGAAATTTTAAAAAGGAATCACAATCGAAAAATATGGGATAGAACAATATTATTTTGGAAGAGTTTATGTTGTAGATTCTAAAAGCTGAATCTGTAACTGATATCACATATCTCACTGACCTATTATCCATCTTTTTTACAGTTAAAATCGTTCTTCAAACAATCTCTTTTATTTATTTATGGAGTAATAGCAAATATTACTGTGTATTGGATTATGGATCAATAAGAGATATAGGCTCTTTACTACCAACGGCTTAATGCTGTGCACGTCAACAACACTTTACAACAAGGGCAGGATTCTCTTCAAGTTCAGAGGCAATGGGGTAAATTTGATGTTAGCTGTATATGAAAATGATAAATGGACTTTAGCAGATATAAGCAAACAATAATTCAGAAATATACTGACCTGCAAATGGCTAGCAACATTCTCCCTTGTTAACCAAGGTACATTCATGAGGTCCAAGATCTTTTTCGGACCTATTTCTGCAAAATAAACAATTTCAGGGTTAGACAACAGACAGCAATTTTAAGAATCCATAATTAACAGAATACTGGCCAAGCATTTTACTCTCAAATAACATTGATGCTAATTAATGTAAACAATGAGCAACAATAGCAAAGCATCAATAACTAGAAGCACAAAAAAGATACTGCAAGAACTGTACATATGGTGCCATCATAGACAATCAGTTTAAGATTTTGAGGGAAAAAGTTTACTCACTATCACTGTCAATGCCTAACTGATTTACAGCTTTCACAAATTTTTGGTGGAGATCCACAGTCCAAACAACTCTAGCTTTCTTTGTGGTAGAAGGATCACTTGAATCTTTTTCGATGTCTACATCCTTCCTTTTCTTTAAAAAATTTTGTTCACCTCCATAGAGCCCATCATAAGAATGGTCTGTTCCGCTTCTATCTTCAAAGCACTCAATGTCTCTCACGTCATGCATTCTCTTCCTCACAACATGCTGCCATATGTTCTTAAGCTCCTTCATTCTAATTGGTTTGAGGAGATAATCACATGCTCCATGCTGAACCCCTTTCATGACTCTGCTGGTTTCCCCATCCACAGACATCACTGCATGAGGTAAATATTATGTAATTTGTCAGGATGTAAAAAAAATTCCCAAGGTCAACAAATTTTAAAATGGAAAGAGAGTAATGTGATTCTTAATTTTCGAAAATACAAAGACATGATAAAATTCAAGACAAAACTTGAAATGAATGAAGGTTAACTGACTTATAACTGGCAGGTCCATCTCAAGTCCAACATGCTCGAGAAGTCTGAAGCCATCCATGTCAGGCATGTTGACATCACTGATGACGATGTCAAATCCATCCTTTCTATCACGGAGCAATTTCAAAGCCTCACGAGCTAGCCCACAAGTAGTTACTGAACATCCATGATATAAAAGGAATGTTAAAAGAGTTCAGTTGCACGAAATTAAATATGGAGTTTGGTTTATCATATATAACATATAGATTTCTTTAACAAAGAGATTTTCTTTAATTGAATGAATAATAAGAAGTCTTTATATCACTATACAATTTGAATATCAATATGCAAAGTAATGAAGATGAATCAAATACTCCATATACACCACTCAGCCTAAAGAACTATTTTGCAAAAATAATACGAAGTACAAAAACTAGCAGTGAATACATTGGACGTTTTTTTTTAAAAAAGATAACTCAATCTAGTTAGTCATTGTTGCTGAGAAAAAAGGCGATTCTTCGTGGACCAAAAAGCAACTCTTCCTAGAGAAATTGTCTTCTAAAACTAGGAGCAGATAGAACTAGTCACTAGATATGAACCACCGTCTCTTTCAACCTGGAAAGCTCCACTATTCTTTAGTAGTAAAGCAGATACCTTTCACAAAATTCTAACAAATTGATTGAGAATCTAATTCTAGAATAGGAAACATTATCTTAGCTGAAACTCATTCAGGAGTTTAGGTTCAATTCCACACATCACATGAACCAACATAACCAACATGATAAGAATATAGTATGATTCATTTTGGTGATCAATTTGAGTATTTGACAGCCTCACATCAAGGTAATCGGCTAGCAAATCTAGTGTTTCTAAGTCACAATATTCTTGATTATGCAACCACCATATATGATTAGTTCTGTCAACATAACTCCAGAACTTAACTTTCAGATAAACATAATTCCAATTTCTCCTCCTCAAATTTCCTTGAAATCAGTTCCTCACACAGATAAGATAAGATTCAACTGAGGTACCACAGCACCACACTTAATGAACTAACAACAAAAAGGATCATCCAAAGTTCTTATGCATATTGGACCCTCCTGGCACTAATTCCATCGTTTTCGAATCGTAATATGTAAGAATCATGATCCGAAAATGGCATAGTAATCAAAGTTTAGAAAGCCTTTGTAGCATAAATCATCAAAACTCCTTAAAATCAACAAAAGCCCAACATGATCATTTCTCAGAACACCCCTTTTGCTAAAACTAACTCACTTAATTGAATCATAAACTAAACCTATGATCATAACAAATTACATAAGCATAATAAAATCTGAAAGAACCCTTTTCAATTCAAAGCATTAAAACACCAAAATCATCAAAATAACCCACAAGGAAACAGATTAATCATCTGGGCACATGCTCAAAAACACACTCATTCAAGCTTTTCATCAAACAATTAGACTGCAAAATCTGGGAATCGAACAATCAAAATCAAATATCATATAATACCTTCATAGCAACATTTCTTGAGCATCTTTTCCAGAATTTTCAACCAAGTAGGATCATCATCAACAACCAGCACCCTCAATCCAGCAGGAAATGTTTCAGTTCTCGGTGTAGAAAACCCGTGTTCCATACCCATTTTCTAATAACACTGTAACTAAAAAATGGTGTCAAAAAACAGTTGTAGAGTCTCTCAATAAGTTAGTTGGGAAAATTCAGCAAATTCAAAAAAATTCAGAGAAGAAGCAACAGAAAGTGGGATATATATAAGATGGGAATTTATGTTGGAAGGTATATTTAATATCAAATTCCAAAGAAAGCTTTAACAGAAAGAGCTATCAATCTCTTTCAATCTGGAAGTTTTAATCTTTTGGGGGGAGAAATGAAGGAAGCTTTTTGAGATGAAACGCAGAATATTTGGCGCCGGCTATTACTATAAACTCTAATATAAGCTGTTCCCTCTAGTCCTGTCCTAGGTTGCTACATAACGGTCCCGTCTCGCAAAAATACTCCAATTAAATGGTTCAGGATTACCACGTCATTATTCTTCTCATATTTTATTTTTTTGGGTTTTATTGATCATAATCCATATTGATCTCTTAGTTAAAACCGAATAGGGTTTAGATTAGGGTCGGGCTAGATAATTTCAACTAGACCACTATAACTATATGTTTGGGAATGACCCTTTCAAAAAGAAAATATGTTTGGGAATGAAATTTGTCCCATTCGATTTGTGTTCGATATAGTTTGGGGTTTGCTAATCATAATTCATAGTGATCTCTTAGTTAAAAACGAATAGGGGTTTATATTAGGGTTGGGCTAGTTAATTTCAACTAGACCACTATAACTATGTTTGGGAACAAACGTATTATTCGATTTGAGTTCAATACAATTTGGGTCTATTTAGGACCGAAATAGGGTTAAACTGATCATTGGTTATGTTTCTCCTCCAATAAACAAGAATTATTCTTGACAATAATCTATTAACTATTACTAAAACAAAACATGTTGACAATCTGATATCATTAAGGGACACTTCTCAACTTTCTATGAAAAATTTTCCCACCTAAACTATTTTTGACATCATCCTTTTTTTTTTTCTTCAATTTTTCATGATTAAATAAATACAATACTTCTTTCAAAATAAATCAATGAAATTATGATTACACTATTTTTCAAATAAAGAATATTCACAACTATTTTAAACAAATAATAGCTATTTAATTCATGCAATGCACCAGACTAAACTAGTTGACAATTGAAATAATCACTTTTAATGACATTTTAGTTCATATTAATTAAAAGGGATTTTTTTTTTTTTTTTTTTTATATAGTAAAATCAATTTTTTTTTTTTTTTTTTTTTTTTTTTTTTTTTTTGAAACATAGTAAAATCAAACATTAATTACACTAATCTATGCGTAAACTTTTCATGTATTTCTATCATTTTAGAAAATGTATTTCATGACTACTAAAAAAAATCTTTGTCCACTTCCTAAAGATGTTTTATCAAACTTCGATCATTTATCACCCCTCTTCTTTAATTATATGTTCACTAGTTAACTAGGCACCTGCAGAGCTAAAGTTTCATTCATGACTGATGACTGATCAACTGTTACATGCTATATGCAGTATAGTAACTCCCCTTAGGTTAGCTAGTTAGTAGTACAACATAATTAATAATAATTATGTACTTAATGTATCAATTTAAAATTTTTTTATTATTTTTTTTTGACAAAGTATAATATTATATCAATAATTAAGGTAGCTAAAGATAATGTTGGTGCGCCACAATACAATTCTCTACAATAATAATGTTATGTGCATGCCTTAGACTAGGAATTAATATAATTAATAGTACACTAATTACAAATAGATCTATGATTTGGCTAATTATCATCCGTACCTATGTTTTGAACTTTTGACTTGTGCTTTTTATAGCAACACTTTTTGGGAGAAACCCCTACACATCTATAAAGTTAATCCATATTATTCCAAATAGTAATTAATGTAGTTAATTAAGAATTTTTTTATGAAAGTTAATTTTGTTTAAGATGCCCAATTATTCATATAATTTACTTTGTATAATCAAAAAGCATCTTTTTAACAGCAAAATCACTGGTTTAGGTCCAATACTTTTGAGCATTAGTTTTGAGAGTTTGTCCTATTTTAACAAAATTAGATTTGTATTATTATTAAATAAAGAAAAGTCATTATATAGTACTAATTTAAGCTAATATAAGTGAAATAATGTATAGTATTTAATAAATAATTAATTACCTCCATTTAAAGTTATACTATGTATTACTAGATCTGTGATTAGTGCCATGCATGAGCTTTCTGCTTTATAAACTCAATGGATTAGAAAAAAAATATTATTTTACCTACTCTCCAAGTAGTAATTCTTATTTATTGGTAAACATTGTAACATACCCTGGCCTCCATTCCTCCAACACATGCATGTACTGTATAAATTTATCCTTTTTATGCTTTACTTTTTATTTATTTTCTGGGATAATTTTTTTTTTTTTTTTTTTTTTTATGCCATCTTAAGTAAATCAATCAATAATACAATTAGCTTATTAGAAAGAGCCTAAAGGATATTATGCAATTTTTTCCACATGTTGATTTGCATTTGATAAGCTCTGAACAACTCAAATGATTGAGCACTGAATAAAATTTACTTCCTCTATTTATAATACTTGCGACACACCCTTAGCCTTTTCACGGTATTTAAAAAAAAAGTGGGTTTTACATAATTTAAAACACTTAAGATAGAGTTGAAAGATTGTTAATAGTATAATAAAATGGGCCATTAACTTTAAAAAAGGGTAATAGTACAACATTCACCAAAAGAAACATTCCAATTATAGTGTGTTGTAAGTATCGTAACATTTTCATTTTAGGGAATTGTTGTAAGTATTAAAAAATGAATGAAGTAATTGTTTTACCAATTAATTACAGCTCTAAATGTTCTTTTCATTTGATATAAGGACTAGTTTTTCTAATTTAACAAACACAAATATTAATTATGACAATCAAAACATGAATAATACTGGTCAATTGACCAGATTAGTAAATAAAAAAGACCCTCAGCGATATATAATTTGGTAAAACATATAACTCTAGCGACAATCAATCAATAACTATATACTAAAAGACACCCCATCAATGACATGTGTCATCTCCTAGTGTGTCCTTAGTTTTTGTTTTTTTTTTTTCTAAATAAAATTATATTATAAAGCAAATCTTATACAAAAATAATTCCTTAATCTTATACAATATGGTTACTAAAAATATAAAAGATTTGACATATACGAAGTATATCTTTAGCACAAATATTTGTATAGCTTTAAAAAAGCATTCTAAACATAATATTTATAATTTTCTACATCATTTTATGTCTAACATATCTTTCGTAATCCTTTATTTTGATCAAAATTTGTCAACTATATGTTTAGATTTTATGTGTTTATAAAAAAACTAATTATAATGATAGTTTGATAATGATTATTAAAAATTATCGTGCATGGCATGGGAGTTCACCTAGTTAGGTAAAAAAAAGCTAACCCCAAGAGATAAATTGGTAAAATAATAATAATAATAATAATAATAATAATAATAATAATAATATCAAGCGACATTTAACCCAAAATGCAAAAAATTCTAACAAACTACTCGTGAAGGCTTAATTTAGTTCGTTTTTTGTGGTTCTTTTTTTAAAAAAATTCCCACCTAATTTACAACTCTTTTTAAGGAAATAACAATTTGAAGAAAAAAAATGTTTAGATGTTAAATTTTAACTTAATTTCCTACCCCTTATTAATGATTTTTTTTCTGAAAAGGTTGGAAATAAATTTAGTATCGGGATTTAGCAAAATAAAAAGGGGATGACATATTAATTAAAATTATAAATGGAAAAAATAAATTTAAAAAACACTAAAAACAAAATTATTACGGATTTTAAAGAGTTTGTCAGGGAGAAAAAAATAAGATTTTTGGTCTAATGTCGTCTATGTTTATTATTTTTATCAAATTGTCGTATATGGTTAACTATTTTTTCCAAAATATCACCGGATTAAGTTTTTTTTACCAAATTGTCGCTAAAGGTCTTTTTTATTTATCAATCTGATCAATTGGTCAATAGTACTTCCTATTACATTGGGGGGCCTAACTAGGGTTTCATTCCACTCCATGCAAAATATCCTCTCTTTTTTTTCTAGTTTTTGGTAAATGATCATGAATTCATGAGGCAACAAGTGTACGTTCACTTAGTACATGAATAATGTGATGAGATAAAAATGAACCCAAAAAAAAAAACCCTTAGAAAAAATAAAAGCAAGTGCAAGTGACACATCCTATCAACATAGAATTAGGACAAAATTAAAGCATCCCTTTCAGGTAGGAGTAGTGACCTGACAACGCAACGCTGGCAATATTTATTTAATTTGATTTTTATAATTATATAATGTAATAGAGTGTGAATTTCAAGCTTTTCCAATCATTAATTTATATGAAAAAAATGTAAGTGGAGATAAAAAGGTGATTCCTAATTCCTAAACCCTAATAACCAATAAATTGTACGGGAAAAAAAAAATTCTTGTTAATTTTTTTTAGGTTTGATTTATATAAGGGTTCAATGGTACATAATTTAATTATCATCACCATCATCACTCTATGATTGAGTGTTTTCTACTATTATTAATTAAGCACCACTAATTAAGTTCTTGTTAAGTAATTATTAGTTAAATCCTTAGGCTTTAATGCTAACACACCTAAATGGGAAAGACGGCTGACGATGACATCAAGAATGATCTACGAGTAATGATAAAATTAGTAACTCTCTAATTAAGTGATAATTTTATAAGTGTTGATTCCCTAATTACAAGAATTTGTTTTAGTTGAGAGTGATTATTGGATGTTATTACTTCAAAGAATATATGCGTATTTAAAATCTTTGTCACTTAGAAGGGCCGCATATGTTCTACTAATTAGTTATATTAAATTTTTAATTAACATGAATGCAGTATTGCCTTAGATTAGTGACAACTATAACAATAAATAGTATTAAAAATGACAATTTTCCTTTAGAAAAGATCTCTTTGCACTTAATTATGGGACTTATCTTTTCCTTATTGACCAACAAGAATTAACTAGTAATTCTTAATTACTCCACATAATATTGCACTCATGTTCACAAACATTACATTTTTGTTTGATGTGATTGTAATTGAGGTCAAGTACACATAAAAAAAGCATCATTAGTGGATCCAAAACTTTGTTAATCAACTTTTTGATTGGACAAGTGTCAATTAATAACTCCTCTTTAACTCAAATGAATGAAATATAATATATACTTAAAAAAAAAAAAATTTACTTTTTTTTTAATCAAGCTTAGCTTCAACTTTTGAGAATATATAATATAAAAAAGTTGATTTTTTTTTTTTTGGTTGTTTTTTTTTTTAGTACTCTTTAGAGAGTGGGGTAGAGAGTGTTTTAGAGAGAAAGAGAGTTTTCAAAAGAAACTCAATTGGCTCTAAAAGGACAAATGCCCACTAAAAATGTTTCTTTATTAATCCAAAAACTATATATTATAATATCTATTTATTGTACACTTTAAAAGAAAAAACTTAAATTTTTTTTTTTTAATAATAAAAAGGAAGGAAAAAAAAAGGGACTAATTGGTGTCAAACAAAATGAGGATGAGCTCCATCCAACTTCCTAGAAGGTGGAAAATTCTTTTGCTTAATTTAATGAAAAGCAAAAGAATTTTCACCCATTTACCTTGATGGTTTATGCTCACAAATTTGATGCCTCAGGTGTTGAATTCCCTACATACCTATATATATTTGTGCAATTTAAATTCTTTAACAACCTATATTACTTAGACAACTAGCTAGTATTTACAATTTGTTAATTAGCTTAATAGAAGATGCTGGAAATATGTATAACTTAGACATGCATGAAGAGTACCAACAATACAATTATTGCAACATGATACTTCTATTGTGCATCTTTTAAGGATGTCCAAGTAATTTATATACTCCCTCCAATCTAAAGTTATGGACTTAGTTGACTTTGCGAAGACCTTTAAAATTATTTGTTGAATAATGTTATTACAAATTGCAAGTGGAGTTAAAATAGAGAAGAGTTGAAGTGATTGGATGAGGGAAAGAAATCAATGGTTGATGTGATTACAAGGAGAAAATGAAGATATAGTATTTTAATAGTAGCTAACTTTTACTTAAAATGGAAAGGAATATGTATTTTAGGACATATTAAAAAGGTAATGTGAAATTAATTATGAAGTGTGAGAACTAGAGTATTCTATAGAGCAAAGAACATCTAACTTAAATTAGATACAACCTCTATATAAGTATTTGGTAAAACTTAAACAATTAACCCTATTAGTATATATACTGGATTTTCAGTTAATAAGTCAAGTGAATTATTAACTAATAATTAATTGTCAAACAAGTTAAATGCAATGAAAGTTGCAAACAAACAATGTGTAACTTTCTATATTATACTGAAAATTAGTATAAGTGTAAGACGGTCTCATACAAACTTGCTATTTAATCGGTGTGATTATGTGAGGCTTGAGAAGAAAATCCCTTTTAGTTTTGACTTTTCTTGGCCCCAGTCCACTCTTCAGAGAAGTTATCAATTATCCAAATGGTCAATGACATTCAGTTGGGAAACCCAGGCCCAATCAAGATTTCATGTAACAAATATACAAAGCAAAAGGCCCATATACTTTGTAACCAAAGCAGAACAGAACCAATCAACCAATTGTCCCCAATATATATTTGGTACTCCCTATATTTTTAAGGGATAAATTGGAGTTATAGAAAACTTGTAAGACGGTCTTGTAATAATTTATTGTAAAACTAAAGCGGTTAATTGATTTTTTTTTTTTTTTTTTTTTTTTTTTTTTTTTTTTTTTTTTTTTGTGAAAGAGGTTCCATTTTAGTTTTCACGAGGATATCTTTCAATGTCATGTCGGCTTCCCATAGAACTAGTCTGTCATTAATGAAATTTGTTTTTGCTTAAGCAATATGATTATTATTGGTAATTAACAAGAATCTTGAAAGGAATTGTTAAGTAGAAAGTGAAAACACTTTGATGGTCCAAAATAAGTACACCAACTACAACTTAAAAATCACAAGTGAAATTTGGAATCTAGAGGCAGTTAACAGTCAAACTCAACAAAGATAATAGGTTGATTTGGTTGCTGAGATATTACTGTTCATGATTTTGGTTTAAAAGGGTATAAAGTTACGTATTCAACCTTAGCTTAGAATAATAACTTACAATAAAATAAGAGTAAAGCTTCATTTATAATTTTTGGCCAGAATAAATTCACAAAGCTTTATAAATTATAATATTACAAAGGAAGATAATTATTAATATTAATAAATAACTAAAGAAACGTGAAAAAATATAATAATATATATCTTGCTCAAAATCTTCTATCAAAAGAAGAATGTAAGATTAAGTTATGAGTTATGACAAGTTGGTTTACTTCTTCGTTATCCTTTCAATATTATAAGGGTTAATGGTTCATCTCTGGAATCACATCTTATTTTAACTTTAAAAAGTCAAACTTTACAAATTTTGACCCCAAGGTCTTATTTGATAAATGACTTTTGATTTTATAGACTTTTGACTTTTAACCTTATTCTATGGTCAAATCATTAAAAAAATATATTTTAAAGTATTCAAAACCAGCTCTTCATTAACCAGTATTAAAACGGTGATTAGGCAAACATATTTTAATAGTTGCTACATTTTCACATATTAAGCGATTGATTAGCACAAAAGTTGGTCATTAACTCGTTATGCAAATCGATTGTTGTTAACTGACTTGCCTGAACATACCAAATATCCTTAAGAACAATAATACTCCCTTCATTGTTATTTGTTGATTACGTTTGGCATCTTTTTCTGAGAGAAAAATAGTTAAAGTGTAGTCAATTAGTCATTAACTAACTAAAACTACAGAGTAACAATTAAGTAGTCTTATGTTGATTACCCAATCGGTCTATGATAGAAATCGGTCCAAATTCATGCTCATGATCAATTATAACAATAGTAACCTAATGTTCAGTATACAATTTTTGTACATACAATTTATGAATCTTTTTGTGAATTAAAATGCTTTGGATTCAACGCGTTGAGTATCCTCACAATAGGAGAACCTTGAATTTTGTACAGATTTCTTCAAATTCTTACTAGGTTGTTCTCCTCTCTACGTGTGTATGTCCTTGACACTTTTTAATTAAGGACCACATAAATTTGTCACTGATCTTTCTCATTAGCTCTATGTTTCACACACAATCACACATTTTAATATATCGGAAGTAGCATAGTAATTATGGTTAGTGTGTATGTCAAAAAAAATTATAGTTAGTGTCCTTGGTGACAATAACCTACTACTAGGGGTGCTAATTGAGTTGAGCAGCTCGCGAGCAACTCGTACTCGACTCAGTCAACGCTCGGTCAAAACTTGACTCGAGTTAGCTCGACTCAAATTTGACTCGACTCGAGATGTTAACGAGCACGAGTTGAGCAAGCTCTAACTCGACTTGATAAGCTCGTGAGCAACTCGATAATATAATATTAATATAGAATATGCAAACAAAGTTACTATCTTTAAACAAATTTGACACTTATTACGCCTTAATTTATATCATAAAAAAAGAAAGAGTAAATTTTTAATAAAATCTATATATATAATAAAGAAAACAATATAAATTGAACCAAAAATAAATAAAGGCATATAATAATAGAAGGACCAAAATTTTAACGAGCAGTTTGTGAGCTACTCGACTCGACTCGAAACTTTAACGAGCATGAGTCGAGCAAGTTTTATTTGCTCGAAATTTTAGCGAGCACGAGTTGAGCAAATGTAAAAAGTTTTCGAGTTGAGTCGATCACCCCTCAGCTCGTGATCGACTCGCTCGATAAGCACCCCTACCTACTACCATGACGAATATTAGTAGTTGCGTCATATTATTTAAATTTATGAGAAGTTGAGGCGATCTGAAGGTCAATACTGGATGAACGGAATATTACTGTTGTATTAATCATAAAAAGATATGTGGGTAACCCCAGCACAAATTCATCAAATTATTGAGGGGGGAAACCCAGAAGATACATAATAGAGTAACTTGACAATTCCTTCTCAGATTCTAAAAGGCCAGAGTTGGATGTCAAGCATACCTTTACTTTCTTCTACACTAGGTTACAGATGCGTTCTTTTTTTTTTTGCAGCAGGCAATCTTCCACAACCTGAACATCTAAAGCTTCCTCTGATGTCTGAACACAAACAGCAGTAGAATATCTAGCAGGTCAAGAACATCTGATGACAACGTTTACAGTTGTTGATCCACCATCGCAGATTCGCAAGGTGAACATAATACCAGACACTATATACAATCAGTGGTTGACTTCTTTAAAACAAAGTACTTTCTTAGGTTATGTTCCTCTTTCTCTAGCTCATATCATGTAATCATACACAAAGAAATGGGTATCAGGTGTTACAAGTGGAAGGCTATCAATGTACAAGTAGAAACGGGTCAGGTTTTCTCTTGCAATGGTGATCGAGTCAACAACCTCATGGTTGTTTGTGAGAACCCACAAATCTTTAGAGGTTACCCTCTTTAGGCTTCCCCGGCAAAATGGGCAGGACCTTGATCTTGAATTCCTGTCAATACAGAGTCAATTTAAAAGAAAAATACCCTTGTAAATAGCAGAATCCCATTTTGGCTTTAACTCAGTGAGAAAAGAGGATGCAAATAAGGGAAACAAATGATGAAACAGAAGAGGTTAAGGATGCCTAGGACTATTCACATCCTACCATCCAAGGAAATTCCGAAGGAGAATTTTCAGAACCATACATTGCCTTACCTATTCTCCTTCCCTTAATTCTTTTCTAACTGGCTCGGAAAGGGATGATCACCAAATTGTTACGGAGTAATTTATTTCGGATCCTAAACTAAGGTTTCAATTGCCAATATCAATGTCATGTGATCCATGTTACTTACCCCCTTATCCGGAAAGTACATCCTCTCAAAAGTAAGATATTAATATGATCAACCATGATATGTACCTATTCCTATCGTACCTGTTAATCAACCAAAACAAAGAATTGAAATCCCTCATTTGCTATACCCTCTTGCCTCCCCCAACTGAATAACCTTCCATTGAAAACAATGCCAAAGAATACCGAGACTTAAAGCAGTAAAAGAGGAATACAAGCATACCAATCATGAAAGCAACTGATGCACAAGGAATGACCGCAAGTGGGCAGCACCATCTTAGTGCCAGGTTCCATACAAATCCCGCATTCATCATCCCTCTCCGAATCATTATCAGGAAGTTTCCACTTGTCATCCAATCTCTTTCGGCTCATAATATCCGAGCTCCTAGATTTTTTGCTACCTTCTTCCAATTCAATTAGATTACCTTCTAGCAGCCTAAGTGACGGGTATATCACAGCTGCAAGCAAACATTTCCTAAAATTCTTCAAATTATGCTTCAAATGTGAACATATACAATAAGAAGAAAAAAAACCATCAAAAGACTCATTTTATTATACCATAGAATTCCCTTAAAGACGCCTTCTTTTCTTGGGAAGACATTGTTGGCATTCCATCAACATAAACCTAACCAAAAGCATTTATTTCCAAAATGTAAGTTTGTTGTCAAGGAAGCAATAAGGAAAAGGAAATTACTCCCTCTGTCTCGTTCTACTTGCTCCATTTGACCCAAATAAAATGAGATAGAGGTAGTAACGAAGAACATGTACAACATAGGGTATTAGGCAGACGCACCTTGTATACTAAAATTTGATGCAGTCCCAAAAAATTAGGGAGGGCATCTGTACAACTATAATCCATCAATTCTATCAAATATATGAAAAAGGGTGCCAAAGGACTGTAAGATAGTCTCATCTGAACACTATCCCCACAGTAGTCCCTTGGAAGAGAAGCTGCCCTGGAAATTTAAAAATACAAATTTAATTCTTAAATCAGTATGAAGCACTCTAAGAATCAAATCAAAAACAGAATTTGATAAACCCCAGAAAAAGGGGGATGCTACACAAATGCAAAAGGAATATAAATTGTCACCTAAAAAATATTATAAAATTATACAATAAACAAGCCCCTTAACAAATTCACTTTACCATTTCCATGATATATACTGGCATACACCAATTTTGAAGTTTTAACCATTTGCATGGTATACAACACCCAAAAATATGAATGAAAAAAACAGAAAGTGAGAAGAACTTCGAAAAATATATAAATAATTTACAAATTAGAGATATGCTTACAAATATGAAATATCCCATTATGTTCATGCATTAGAAACTCAACTTATAAAAACAGAAGATTGAAAAGCTTACAGATTATTGGCATGCTGAATATCAGCTTCAAGAGCTTTGATTGATTCTCTGTAAGAAGATTTGCTGGGCTGCTTCTGCCACATAAGTCCTGTTCTGAACCTTTTCACCAGAATTTTGTGACTAGAAAAATACACCTATGAAAACAGGGAAGGATTTTAGAGAGAGAGAGAAAGAAAGAAAGAGAGAGAGGGTTTTCTAGAGAGAATGTTATAAAGAAGAGCAATAAGGAAAGGAAAGGGGTATGTAGTGACAACTTTAAAAATTAGTTGCCATTAAAAGATAAGTATAAGATAAAGCACACTTGCTTAACATTGAAACCTTTTTCCTTCTCCAAGGAAAGAAAAGGATGTCTTCAATTAATCTCTCTTCCAACCTCTGTCTTAACTTCTTCTCCAAATAATTTTGTGGTCAGACTTATATTCAATTCCAATTATTTTTTTTTTAATAATTTTTTAATATATGTTTGAAAAATATAGTCAATAGTGTCGTCAATTCTATGTTAAAATAATGCGTCACATTTAAAATTTTCAAGCTAAACTTACTGAAATCATAATATAAAATATTATTTCTTAATTTCTTCAACAAAATCATTCCGCTAAATCATACAATGATATAAAGATCAAGATTATTAAGAATTCACCACAAAATTAATTATGACATATATTCTTTTAGGAAACCAATAAATTACTCCGTATTATGTGATGTATACCCAAGAAAAAAAGAAAAAAAAAAAAAAGCTCAAGACTCTTCATTTAACAGCCAAATTACCAAGAAAAGTGATGCCAGAAGCTGATCAGTAGAACTTCCCCCTGGACCCCCCCACATACCACCTCTTTGCTACCTAATTTAATTTTTAACTAAATGTTAATTTGTAGGTAAGCACTTCCTGAATTTCACCTCCTTTTTATAAGTATATTTTGCCTTTTTATTTTGGAGTGTACTCAACTGCTCATCATCAATAATTGATGACAAAGCCACTTTTTCTGAGCACTAATGGGCTTATTTCTGTCTTACTCAACAAAGATTAAAGGATGGCCCAAATAAGTAGAAACCCTAGGTGAAGTCCAATGGATCAAAATATGATAACTTAAGAAGTACCCAAATAATTTGTCAAAAAAATAAAGTACCCAAATAAGATGACCTATTATATTTGTTACAAGTTTATCACAGATGATTTTTGGTATTTTTAAAACAAGTCATCTCACTTTAGCTAACCTATTATGGGATTGTCTTATGCTAAAATTACTTTAGCAAGGAAAAACAATCTTAAAGCACACAGGAGAAAACACCTAAAAATCATCTTACTTTAAAGGATGATAACCAAGATTAGAAACATTTAAAATATCCTTTCATCAACATTTGGAACTAAAGATCATGGCATCGGTACGGTTCATATAATCATATACAGTCAAATTAAAGTTCAACTCTCGTGAGAATTATTGTTTTTAAGGTATGTTTTCATGAAGAACTCAACCTTGACCGAGGATATGATTGAAGTTATACTTAAACGATTTTACCCATGTGCCATGTCACATAGATATCAGACCAAGGTGTTCTTGAACAGTTAACATATCCATATTGTGAATTTGTGATGTGAAGGAGATTATAAGAAGAAATTGGGAATATCTAAAACTGTCAGCCTATGAGATAATTGGGTTAGAGCATAGAATCATGAAAGTTAGAGCTCAGCAGTCAGCACATAATTGAGTGTTTTCTCATCTTTGTCAATAAAATGAGAGTAAATTGCTATGTTTTGTGTGGTTTCCTTGGAATTGATAGAAGATAGAAGTCCTATTGTGTAATTAATTAATTAATATTATAAGCATTGCAAGGCTCTCATATTGTCTCCTTTGCTTCATGTTACAATAGTACATTGATCAGTGTGAGTAAGAGAAAAACAATGTGTGTAGTTTCCTAGAACTTCACAGTGCTTGTAAGTTCATCATTCCTATTGAGAACTTTGTTCACTAGTACAAAAAGCATATTCAAGAAAAATGTACGTGTATTGAATTAGTTCATTTTAATTAAACCTATAATTTAACTAGGGACATTGATTTTGGCACTCCTAATATCGATTTTGACACTCCTCATTGTTAGTAGAGCACAAAAAATTGTGTTCTCACAATGGGAGTGCCCAAATCAGCTTTTAGAGAGCCAAGACACTTGCTGATAAATAGCTTAGGTTTTAGATCCTAACTACTACAGTATTTTGTAAAGTAGCCCTGGAAACCCTACCACAGCAAGATCCTTAGAACAGAAGTGGGTCAACTGAGAGCTGAGTAGAGTAATGGGCTCATAAAGAGATATCTTTGAGAGTAGATGGACACTGGTAGAAATTGGAATGGAAAATGGAAGGGCATTTTAAGACGAAAAAAGAACCCTGATGATAGGGGTATAATTGTGTTACTAATAATGGCCTAATGGGTGCACATTGCACAGCTACAGGACACCAGTCTAAAGAATAGAGAATAGTAATGATGGAGATTTTTTAAGATGTTATGGTAGACCACCTATGTTCGGAATGCCCAGAATGAAAAGGTTTTATAAAAATGTAATACGCTCCGTAATTGGATTTCTAGAATTATAATAATTATAATAATTATAATTATATATATATATATATATATATATATATATATATATATATATATATATATATATATATATATATATATATATATATATATATATATATATATATATATATATACGCGCGTAACTCGTAGGGCCATGGGGGTGACAATGTCACATTTAACTTCATGCAGCCAATACCATCCCTCTAAGAATTTAGGTTGGTAATCTTGGTATTGCTCTAGTAGTGTCAATGCAATAACTCCCACGAAAAAACCAAGATAGGGTACTTGAATAAAATCCAAAGAAAGAAACTTATAGTACTAGCAAACAAACATACAACCTCTTAAAGAGGACAACAATAATACTGATGAAAAAACCTATGAACCAAACAAATGAAATGGTACCTTCGAAATATGAAAAAACAATTTAAATGAACCTTTTTACTGGAATTTAGTGAGGGTCACAGTACCTACTGATGAAATTTGGACCAACCTTGATTTGTGTTCATATGAAAGAAAAACACCACTCTTCATGGCTTTTTTGAGCTTTTAAAAGGTAATGTTGACTTGGTCTAAAGGGACAAAAAAGAAAAGAGAGATTTAGAAAAACAATTATACTGCAAGTGCACATAAATAAAAGAGAAGGGGGACAAATGAAATAGAATACTTAAACACAAAATAATGGCATGCAAAATCCAGTACCCTTGCATGGTAAAGATCCCTTTGATCATATTACAAAAACAATCATTTTGTCATTATATTTTTTATATTTTGGTACTTGTCCATGACAACTCCATGGGCTGAAAATAAGCTGTGGAGCGTGCACTATTTTAGTAAGGGACATTAATTGAAAACATATGCATACTAATGAGTGATAGCATGACTAATCATGGTACTCGTCTCTTTGACTTTTTATTTTATTTTTCAATAGTAATTTTTAAAATTTTCGAATGTTACAAAAAGTAAAAAGTTATCACTTTTCCTAAACATATTCTCTTTCATGTAAAAAAATAGGGGGAAGGGGGTTGAAAGAAGACAATTATCATATTTCATAAGGATATTTCAGTGAAATAATGATAGATCCTTAATAAGAGTTTGAGATAATATGACTATCGAGATTCCTAACCAAGGGAGTGTTTGTTAAGTGTCCAATGATAGAATAGAGCACTCAAAAGTCAAGATTTTAAGATGTAACACATATTAAGGAGGGTTAAACATTTAAAACTGTCATTTTAAGATAATCAAAAAATTGAAAGACAGATAATAATAATAGTGAAATAGAGAGGGTATGCAATCAAGACCACAGTTTAAGAACCACAGGAAATATTCTAAGATCAAATCAAATCTGATGGTTAAGATTCAATGATATGGCAATCTCTCAAATGTCAGCATAAATAGGTCCACACGGTTTGTGTATAGAGAGTTCAGATATGTGATTAAAAAGCGACCACAATTATTATTCTACTACGATTCTAGGCAAAGACAGCAAATAGGCCGATTCCAATTTACTCGAGTGCTTTCTTTGGCTTTAAAGTTGCATGGTGTATTCTTTTCCAAAGGTAAGTAAAAAAGTAAAGCTTAAAATCAAGCAAAATGACTTTACTCAGAAAAAGCAGATTCCATCATCTAACATTCATATAGAAAACTGAAATTGAGGAAAGTAACAGTTCAGAGCCGTGATTGAACATTGAACATTAAACACAGCCAGGGAATACGTAAATTACTCCTTTTTTTTTTTTTTTTTTTTTTTTTTTTTTTTTTGAATAAATAAAAGTAGGCCAATATTATGAAAGGGTCTTTCTGAAAGATCAAATCATGCAAATTTTAAATTTTATCACATAAGGTTGAGATAATATAACAATTAATTTCAGATAGAGAGTTTTAATAGCCATAATTGGTTAAGCATTTCCCGATTCAAAACTATTCCACGAAAACGAAAAGTAAAAGCAAAAGGTGCCCAAGTAAAAAATTTGCACCAAAAACCAAAGAGCACAAAAATGTTTGTTATTAAAACACTGAAAGAAGTTTAGGGTAGGAGTATATAGTTCCTCTCTCTTTTCAAGATCTTAAATGGGTTCATATTTCCAGATTCTGGCTTTACTTCTTCTCTCTTTACCATGTATATACTCTCAAGTAACAGGTATGTTATAATAGTACTATTATTAACTCAGATTCATTTTGAATTAAAATTTTAACATGTATTCAACCTTCAAAGCTAATTTATTCATAATTTCTCATATGATTATATGCAGAGTTTACCAGTATAGATTGTGGAGGAGATGGTAATTACACTGACAAAAAAACTGGGTTAGCATGGATTTCAGACAATGGAATTATGAATCATGGAAAAACAGTAGATATTCAGAGCTCAAATGATGAATGGGAGCCCTACAAAAAGAGAAGGGATTTCCCAACAGATGACAGGAAATACTGTTATACATTAGACACAAAGGAAAGGAGAAGGTACCTTGTAAGGGCAACATTCCTATATGGAAGCACAGAAACTGCTGACACATACCCCAGCTTTCTGTTATACTTGGATGCAACTAAGTGGGCAACTGTAACGGTGTTCGACGGATCGAGAACTTATGTTAAAGAGATGATCATCAGAGCACCTTCAAGCTCCATTGATGTCTGTCTTTGCTGTGCAACTACAGGGTCTCCCTTTATCTCTACTCTGGAGCTTCGACCATTGAATCTCTCGATGTACGCCACGGATTATGAGGACAACTTCTACATGAAGGTTGCTGCTAGGGTGAACTTTGGAGCTCCTACAAAAGATCCCATAAGGTATGAACCAATTTCTTGGAAAATACTGAGTAACTTTAATGTATGACAAATATACTCTGCATTGAATGGTTGTGATTTCTTTTATTGAAACGACCACAAATTGCTTACTATACGTGTAACATTTATACAAAAATCTCTTGACAGTCCACTATGTTTTTTGCAAAACCATGAGTATCAAATATAGAATTTTTTTTTTTCATTTAAGGTACCCGGATGATCCATTTGATAGAGTATGGGAATCAGACCAAGTTAAAAGGCCAAATTTTCTAGTAGGAGTAGCTCCGGGAACAGAAAGAATCGATACAACGAAGAACATAGAAGTTAATAACAGAGAGTATCCACCAGTTAAAGTGATGCAGACTGCGGTAGTTGGTACACAAGGGTACCTAACCTACCGGCTGACCCTGGAGGATTTTCCAGGCAATGCTAGAGCTTTTGCATATTTTGCAGAGATAGAAAATCTGAGATCGAATGAGACTCGGAAATTCAGAATGGAGCATCCTTATGTACCTGATTACAGCCATGCAGTTGTGAATATAGCAGAGAACGCTAATGGAACCTACAAGCTTTATGAACCTAGCTACATGAATGTGACTCTGGATTTTGTTCTGTCGTTTTCGTTTGTAAAGACACCAGACTCAACAGAAGGTCCGCTCTTGAGCGCAATTGAGATCAGCAAATATGTTCAGATTGGTTCAAAAGCTGATGCTCAAGATGGTAGGTTTGTGATGTGATACAGAAATAGATGAAATTTAGTGTCTAGTAGATATTGACTAACCTAAACAAACCCCAACTGATGTTGATAATGTTTTTTCTACTGGAAGTGATTGCACTTAATGCCATTCTTGCCATGCTGCCTGCTGAACCGGGGAAACAAGATAAAGGGGATCCTTGCACTCCAACACGATGGGAATGGGTAATCTGCAGCTCAACTGCACCACGTCGAATTACTGCGATGTAAGTAAGATTGTTAGAGTTAGAGCTAGTTGCATTCAGTTTAGTAGAGAAACTGTATACTGCATACTTATAACTTCCCAGGGTGAGCAGTCTGCAATGTCAACTAAAAACCAAACTGCTCTATATATATGCAAGGACCAATTCAAGATTTGAATGTGGGTGAAAAGCACCATAAGAAAGCAAGCAGCATGATCAAACTGTTCATCTAGAAAAGAATACAGATATCTTACATATCGAAAATTAGTACTAAAGGTTTCTGCTGGTTTTCCATGCAGACATTTATCACAGAGAAATTTGACAGGGGTTATACCACCTGAGATTCAGAATATGGATGCACTGACAGAGTTGTAAGCTTGTTTTTTCTGATTCATGGACTAATTGAACTTATATATATTTTCAGCAGCTATTCATTGTATTTCTAACATAATATCAGGTGGTTGGATGGTAACTCCCTCACTGGACCCATCCCTGATATCAGTAACCTCCTCAACTTAAGAATTGTGTAAGCTACAGCTCAAACATGCTTAGTATTGATAAGATTTCTGGCAACAAATTGATGATGTTCTCACACTTTTCTTCCGTGGGCAGGCATTTAGAGAACAACAGACTCAATGGATCTCTACCCTCTTATCTAAGTAGCTTACCGAGTTTACAGGAGCTGTAAGTCTCATAAAAAAGAGGCAGACCCTCTCCCAACTTGCCTTAAAACTCCTATCTCATGATGGAATTGCATGTAATTTAATACAACCAATTGATCTGGTACTCAGCAATCTAGAATTTCCTGTGCAGGTACATTCAGAACAACTACTTTAGTGGTAAAATACCTCCGGCATTACTAAGCAGGAAAATTAATTTCAAGTGAGTACACCTCAAATAAATGCAGAAAACTCAATAAACTAATTATCAGTCCCAATGCCCTCCAAGAGGGGACTCTTAGTGTATATAGCATCAAGCAATGTAGGAAGGTTATTGTGGTTCTAAAGCATATGTCTGTTGCAGCTACAACGGAAATCCTGGGTTAACAAAAGGAATGCAACTAGGGACAAAAGTGAAGCTGATTGTAGGAATTTCAGTGGCAGCATTGGTAGCTTTAATAATCCTAGTAATTTGGTTATTACTGCGGAAATTCAGAAGAAAGGCATCTCAGCAAAATAGTTATAAAGGTAACTTTCTGCATATTACCAGTATTGTCAAATACATCAAGGGTGAACAGCTTACAAAAATCTATTATATTTCTGTATGAAGTAGGGGGCTCCTTACATGCAATTACCAAGCCTCAGAACGGCCATAACCTCACACGAGGGGCGCATCTAATGGATGACGGTGTAGCTTGTTGCATTAAGCTGTCTGAAATAGAAGCTGCCACTATGAAATTTACCAAGAACATTGGAAGAGGAAGCTTTGGAGTTGTCTATTATGGTAGGATGAAGGATGGCAAGGAGGTCGCAGTTAAAATCATAGGTGACCCAACAAGCCAGGGAACCAAACAATTTTTAACCGAGGTAATCTTATCTCTACCTTTATATGTATAAAAGAGTTTACAATCATACACATTTAAGAAAGTGGCCAGGAAAGCAGTTCTGTAAGTCATGCAATTAAATTCAGCTCGAATGTGACACAATTCACAAAGCCTTAACTTTGCAAGTTCAACCAAACATGAATAGTACAGAACCATCTTACAATTTGGAAGCATTATAAAGCTAAGTTAGTAATCTTAGTATATTTAATTTTACATGAGAGAAGTCCAGCAATATCAATCCTAGATATTTAATGTTGCCTAATGAACCATATAATAATTGCAGGTTTCCCTGTTATCAAGAATTCATCACAGAAATTTGGTTCCTCTTATTGGATATTGTGAAGAAGCAAACCACAGAATTTTGGTCTACGAATACATGCATAACGGGACCCTGCGAGACCACATACACGGTCTGCTGTTCAAACCCAATTTCTTACTTATACTGTCTGTAATCATGTCTCAACTTATACAATCAGACACCTAATATAAGTAATCATCTGACAGATCCTATCAAACAGAGACAGCTAGATTGGCTAACTCGTTTGCGCATTGCAGAAGATGCAGCTAAAGGTATTACATTAATAAATTTTCTCCCTGAACTATATGGTATCAAAGACCTGCTAAATTCTGGCTTCACAGGCCTTGAATACTTGCACACTGGATGCAGTCCTAGTATCATTCACCGAGATGTAAAAACTAGCAACATCCTCTTAGATATAAATATGAGGGCTAAAGTAGCAGACTTTGGCCTTTCAAGAGAAGCTGAAGAAGATCTGACTCACATATCAAGCGTAGCTAAAGGAACAGTAGGATATCTAGACCCGGAGTAAGATTCTTCGTGAAACATCTAAGTAATCATTTCTTATTTCCTAACATGCTCTCTACTTAACTGTTCATGTACCTTGCTCCTGTAGGTACTATGCATGTCAGCAACTCACTGAGAAAAGCGATGTTTATAGTTTTGGTATTGTTCTCTTGGAACTGATATCTGGAAGAAAGCCCATCACAGAAGATTACGGGACTGACTGGAATATAGTACACTGGGTATGGTTTGTTTGCTTCATAATTCATGGGCATTATATGTTTAAACCATTGGATAAATTATTCTTACAGCAAAATATCTTAGGTAGCACTACAAATTTCCAACATATGAAACATGAAATTAATGTGGTTTTTGGCAGTCTAGCCTCAAAAAGTGACAGCAGATATTAAACTTCATTATCAAGTACACATGCAGCTAACCAAGAATAACATGCCATGCATTATGAATTAAAAACACCACAATTGATATGCAGTTGCTTGGTTAATATCTACAACACTACCAAATTATGTTTTACTAACATCAGTGATAAATTTTGCCCTTCTGTAGGCAAGATCATTAATCCGTAAGGGGGATGTTGGAAGCATGATTGATCCTTTGCTAGCAGACAGCGTAAAGCTAGAGTCTGCATGGCGAGTGGCTGAAGTAGCCATACAATGTATCGAACAACACGGAACCTCAAGGCCTAAAATGCAGGAAATTATCATGGCTATACAAGATGCAGTGATGTTAGAGAAAGGAGCAGAAAACAGCCAGAATATTTCTTCAGGTAGTGGAAGAGCACAATCTTCAAGAAAAACACTGCTGACAAGCTTCCTTGAGATAGAGAGTCCAGATTTGTCAAATGCTCGTTTAACCCCATCTGCAAGATAAGCATGTAAGATAATTCATGTTACCCATACAAATGTAGCTTAACATTGCATAATCATGTGTTGTACAAAATTACTTCATCTAATTAGTTAAGGTGATAAAGTTTGAATTTTGGGCATGTCCATTCCAATTCCTATTACACTCTTTGCACCACAGACTTTTGTCCGTTAAAAATTAGAAATGATTAATACAAATAAAATAGAATAGAACGAGACTAATCTTTGTCCTTAGGATAATATTAGCCCCATATACATGCTGTTGGAATTCAACTGACATTCAACCCTATCCAGATAACCATGATTAAAACAAATATAATACGAAATAATAAACTATATTAATACTTAATGATATGCATATGATCCTTAATTAACTCGTGCTCATGCCTAAGTGTATGATTAGAATTTTAGAAATATGCTTCGTACGTATAAGCATATGTATACAACTGACCCATACACTAGCATACCAAGCCCTTTATTGTAGGCCCAGAATATTTACACACACATAACACATAATGAGTTATTAAGTTATAAAGTCATCGCATCCTCCTCTTCCTATATAGGACAAACTTTCCCACCCATCACCATTGAAGACTACTTACAACAGTGTCTGTGCAACTGGTATACAAAATAAAGTTCTAACTTAGATCAAGATTTGAAAAGATATCACCCAGTTGCTGCAAACTACAAGCTTGCAACTCATCATTCATAGTAATCAATTCAACTTACCAAACTATGATACTTCTGACTTGGGTATGGGCAGAAATTTAAATGACTGTCTTGTCAAGGCTCAAATTTTAAAACGTTTTCAATAATTTAAACATGTGCAAGAGAACATGGCATCTTAAATTCTTGAACACAGTTTTCACCAATGATAATCTAAACTAAAAAATATGATAATAATTCATAGGCAAAAAGTGGACAAACATTATTACTTATTCACTTGGCTTGAATATTTAACATCAACTTATATCTTTATAGCCTTTTGGATACATATATATAAATACTCATCAAACCCACTTAAGACATGTTAGACATACTCGTCTTTAGTGGTGGTTAATGTAGTGCCCAAGTGTAACTGTGTAAGGTCAGGTAACGGGCATAGATTCAACAACGTTATCCTTGTTGTACCATGTCCACCCACGTAAAATAGCAAAATTGCTCAATTCGGGGAGTAACATATAGACCCACCAAGGTGCCAACCCCTTTAAGAAGTCTTAAGTAGTAAAGAGGTTCCAACAGCAATAACTTCCATACAATGCAGCATTGACGTTGCAATATTGCATACATGTATCAGACCCCCTATAAATCGCCTCAGTCGAAGCCATCGAACTATAAATAATAATGTTATGAACTTGTGGTATGTTACACATGATTCATGTGACAGCTAAAGCTACTAGCTTACAAACACAACAAAAGCCCCATCCAAACCTACTTCGACAAAATAGTCTAGATTTACGCAATTTTATCCCTACAAAACGCGATAAATTCACATTTTTGAAAAAAAGACAAAAGTTAACAAGCACCCCCAAAGCGTTAGATAAGAGAACTAAATATAGATTTATTAAAGCAAAATTAACATTAACTAGATTAGTGCCCGTGCGATGCACGATAGTAATAATCTTTTTCCATAATTGATTTGTGATATAATATAAAAATGAGACAACTTATGTGGAATAAATAAATGCAATGCATATAAGAAAGATAAAATAAGAAGTCCAGAATTATTAAAACTACAACTGAGGAATAAAAAATGATTTTTGATTAGTTGTTTTGAAAATATTTTAAAACTAGTTAAAGTCCCTTGCAATGCACGGATTTTACTAAATAATATAGCAAAGTACAACATTAATTAACAATTATATACTAAAAAAAAAAAGAATTATAGTATCCTAGTATACTACTTATTTATGCTCATTTTTATAACAAAATTACTTAATGTAAAATTTATACATATAAAAATATTTTATTTGAGTGTGTATGGAAAAAATTTAATCACTAAAGTGGAAGGTGAATATTATAGAATATAAATAATTTTCATGAAAGAATAAACCAAAAAAAAAAATAGGAAAGTTAAAAATAGAGGGAAAATTTTTAACCAGTGAATGACACGTGTCATCACTGGTTTCGCTTTTAATATTAAGTTATTGATTCATAGTATACAATATATTATGTTAATAATGCATGTTATTCCTAATAAGCTATACAATGTAAATGTTGTATGGCTTTTTATTAAGAAATTTTTTTAAATTACTACCCATAAAATACACCTTTTTTGAAATAACCACTCATTAAATTTTTTATTGTATTTCACTACCCCTTAAATTAAAAAAATATTTAAATCACCACCTTTTTTTTATTTCCGGTCACTTTTCAGGCCTTAGGGCCTACATAATGGCTATTACCGGCTAATTTGACCCATATTTTTTCATTTTTTTCCCTCGATTTTGTTGTATATAACAACTTCTCACACTCCTCCACAATATTGAAATCATTTTTCTCAAATTCTCCCAATTTTTATAAGCTTCAACTTGAAGAATTTGAACCAACTAAGTGCAGTCACTTAAGTCCCAATTAGGTAAGCTCAATTCTTTTTGTATCTTGGAAAATAACTTTGGGGGTTTTCTGGAATTAGGGTTCCTCACACAAATTAATTAGGGGTTTTCTAAATTTAGGGTTCCTGACACAATTAAATTAGATGTTTTTATGAAATTAGGGTTCTTCAAAACTTTTGTTATAAAATTGTACTTTTGTTCTGAAATTTCATAGAAACCCTAATTCATTAGTAGTAGAAACCCTAATTGACGAAATACCCCAATTAATTTGTGCGAAGAACCCTAATTCAGTAATCCCTCAATTCCCCAATTATAATGTGCAAGAACCCTAATTTTAACAGAGAATTGATTATACCTGATTGCAAAATTGTGCGTCTGCACTTGTGGGGGGTTCGTTTTCAAATACAACTTAGCAAAATCTGTGAGAATTTGGTAGAAATTGGAGAAGAATCAACTAATTGAGTTGGGGGAGCTGTTTTATATAAAAAAATCGGGGGTGAAAACATTAAAGAGGCTTAATATAGCCGCCGTTAGGCGGGGCCCACTGACTGAAAACTCATCGGATTTTTGTAAAAGGTGAAATTTTACTTGATATTTTAATTTAAGGGGTGGTAAAATAAAATTAAAAAAATTTAAAGGGTGGTTATTTCAAAAAAGGCGTGTTTTACGAGTGGTAATTTAAAAATTAACCTTTTATTAATGAGATAATTTTTTTTTTTGAAACATGTTAATGAATTAATTTAGAAAAAAAAATACTATACAATGTACTTCCAAAAAATAAGTTAAGTAGAATAATTATTTTTTTTTACAAAAAAAAAAAAAAACCTTAAAGTAAACATCATATATTGTATTGACAGAAAATTTAGCTTGACATATGTCCAAAATGGTCGATATAAGCATAACCTGATTTAATAATTGTTAATATTATTATAGTTGTATTACACAAATATTTCAAAAAAAAAAAAGATTTTTACTAAAAAGGGAGGTGTAGTTTTGGAGGGAAAAAACAGCACCAGATTGTGACATGTGTCATTCCTAGTGCCTGTTTTAGTATTATGTTATTGATTGAATTGAAATTGAAATAAAATATTAGGTAGAGGTATTTGAAAAAAAAAAATTTAAGTGGTGTTTTAAAGTAATATCTTTAACATCTATATATTATATGAATAAAGTTATTATTAATTTTTTGGCAACATCTAATAATACTTCATTTAAGAGATAGTTAAAAAGGAGTTGAAATAATTATTTAGGTATATATACATAGAATAATTATGAACACCAAATAAAAAAGAATATATATTTGTCGTAAAGATAATATAAAAGATTTGGAATGATATTATTATAGAATCAAATATTAACAAAATAAAAAAGGTTAAAAAGGGAAGGGGAGTTTTGGAGGGAAAAAACGGCATCATTATGTGACACGTTTCACTTTCAGTGTCTGTTTTAGTATTAAGTTATTGATTCACCGATCAACGTGTGATTTTGTCCTGCATTCCAAACTTAATACTATTTTAAGTAATATATTGCTTAGTTATCTAACGCCTCAGGGCGCTTGCTAGCAAGATCCTTGAAAAAAGACGCACACACTCACAATTGCAAGTCACAAAACTCACAATAAACAATTGAAAAGGATTAAATAGAAAAATAACATCTTAAAGACCTATTATGATTTTATTTTTATTTATTTTTTTGAAGAAAAAGACATACTCCGTATTATGATGTTAGATATTCATTTTCATTAATGTAGGGAATATTTCAAGCCATTAACCCCAAACTTGAACCCCACTGTGATCATACACTTAAGCATGGTGGCGTCCAAAAGGAAGGAACCTAGAGAAAAAGAGTCGCCAACAAGTTTTAGGAACTTGTAAACCGTTCACAAGGTGAAGATTACACCCCTTAACGATCCATGAGACCGTCAACTCCAAAAGGTCTTGAACCAAATAGGGTTCGGGGATGAAGTACAAATCCAACTTAAAAGAGATTGAACCTACCCTAAATAGGTCTCTACTTCATTCTTCTCGTATTCATGTGCGCTTTCTGACTAACCTGCAATCAATAGGTTAACCCTAAACCTGTTTATCTATGTTGGTTGAATTTAATGCACAAATAAAACTATTATTGGCGATCACTTGAATTATAATCAAATTAGCCTAAACAAGATTATTACTTATCTTATTAAGCGTGATTACAAGTACAAATTCCCTTTAAACATGCATAAAAGGCGTGATCAAGCAATAACAGTGAATAAGCATCAAGCAACATGATAATCACAATAATAATAATCATAATAACGCTAAAGCATAATAATAGCAAGATCCTAGGCATGATACTAACAAGATTAATAACAAATCCTAGCATGTCACTAAACATTAAAGATCAAAGCTTTAAACCTAACATGGTACTAACATGATATTAGAAAAGAGTAAAAGGCACCCTAAACATGATACTAGAAAGCAATAATAACATCCTAACATGATACTAGGAATTAATAAATAATAAACAGGCTTTCTACAAAAATAGAGCAACAAGATTACATACTTTGATGTCTCGTATCTCTTTCTAATAACAAAATACACGCATTAGTAACTTCAAGGAAAATATAAAATCAAACAATTAAATTAAATAATTGAAAGAGAGATTATGACCAAACCCTCAGAAATTATAACCTTTCACATTTAGGGCGAAGACAACTTCGAACTTGGCTAGGTGTTTCTAGATCTCGTGTATGCGGAATTGTGTTTGTGAAAAGCTAGAGAGATGATGATTGTAGAATGTTGATTGATTGAAAACGGAGGTTCAGGACCCTATTTATAAGAAAACAGTCCGAAAATAGGTAGAATTCGATAAGGAATAAAACTCCACTCTGTCGCCGCAAAACCGACCTTGTCGCTTGGCGACAAGGCTTGTCGCGTGGCGACAGACCTGTCGTTTGGCGACAGCCTGGATTCCTACGCGCTTTCAAACACGGAGTCCACTTATCAATCAAAATTGATTTGTAAAGTCCGTATGAAAACTGAAATCATATTTTTCATAAAATAATATTTATTCCAAGTAAAACTTATCAAAATATAATTATTAATTCTAATTTTATTAGGACTTAAAAGAACCTTCTAGAGAATTCTAGAAAACTATAATTAATTCTAATAACTTTAGGAATAATGATTAACATTAGGCCCTCCCCTAGATCATCGGGCCGCATGTAAAGATCAAACCGAGCCCAGTTTAGTATTTTGGCCATAACTTCCTCATTATTCATCGGAATTGGGCTTATAATATATCGTTGAAAAGGTCTTTGCAAGCCCCATCCAACTACACTATTATTGGACCCTTGTCGTGGACCAAACTAAACGGGATTGGCTGTTTTCATAAAATAGAGTTGTTTTCGAAAACAGAAAGAAAGAATTTTTAATAAAAACCAACCGCAACACCGGACCTTTCACACTTTCACTTTATTCGATCATTATTCGACGCAAAAGGTATTCATCACTGGGTTTGGTTTTGGGGAGACACAAATGGGTGTCTACAATTAATTAGGGTAATAAAAATGTATCAGTACGAAAAACCCCAAATTGAGGCAAAAACTAATGCGAAATAGCAAATTCGGAAGAGCTAGATCTAATTTAGGTAAAATTTGCAATTACTACACATTTCAATTAATTCTTGGCATAATCCGGTAATATAAATATCTTCCAATCAGAATTAAGCAAAAGAAAAAATTCAACATTTCAAAGATAATTAACATTAACATAAACATATCAATATAATAGCAGCACTTTAAAATTCATGATCATAAACTATAAATTTGTAGAATTTGAGAGTTTGTTTGATTCAACGCAAATAATAATTATAATTGACATAGAAAAAAGGTGAATTGTTGAGTGCATTACCTTTAATTTGCAGAAATTATAAAAAGTTTTTGATGAGATAATCCATAATGTCGATGTTTTTGGCGGCAACAATACCAAATAAAACCGTGAAAGCAACCACTGGTTCACTGTAGTCGATTAAAGCTGAAGTATACAGGAAAAGAAAAAAGAAAAACTAAAAAAAAAAAAAAAAGAGGAAATAAACTTTTGTCACGCACCACACTCACACTGTCACTGTGAGTCATGACTATCAACAAGACTTTGTTCAATTGGTAAGTAGTTTGATGTCCTTAAAGAAGGTTTCGAGTTCGAATCTCACCGAATGTCCAAAATTCTTATTGGGAGACTCATCCACTACAAGTCAAGTGTGTAATTTGAGTTGGATTCGGATGTAGTCGGTGTTAAGCACTTATGTTATTTTTTTGCTAATTTAGAGTTCAATTCGGACCTTTAAGGTCTAAAATGACCCTTAAAACCTTAACTGAATATTTTTCGACACATAAACCGATGAAAAAGTTAAAGCAGGCTACAACTTACAACTTATAAGAACTTTGAGTTGCAATTTACAATTTTTTTTTTAAGTGGCTGCAATTTACAAAATACAAACTTTAAATGACTGCAATTGACAAATTTTCCAAAAAATTATAGTCAAAGTTAATACTCCCTCGTTTTTTTATTTTTATTTTATTTGCAAACGCGCGAAGTATTAGGAGAGTGAATTTGTTATAATATAATAATGTGGGTGGATGAATAATTTATCATTGTAAAGTGATATGGGGACAATGAAAGTAAAAGTATGTTAGAGATAGTAGTAGGGACCATGAGAGAGAGAAATGATAAATTAATTTGAGTAGGGTTTAAAGTAGGTGAGAGAAATAAAAAAAATAATACGGAGTATTATAAATTTACCATATAAAAAAGTGATGCAATCTATCTATAAATAAACTAAAGGAACAACCGAACAACCACTGACATCATATTGTCCACGTGACAGCTTTATAAAAAAAAAAATTCCCGCCTAAATAAAAATTTGATGTCATTATATTTTCTTTGGTTTCAAATTTCAAATTTAATTTCTCCTCCTTTCAATTTATCTATACTATTTAATTTACTTATTTATGTTTCTTCTATCACCAACTATTGGTATCTAATACATCTTTTCCTTATGCTTTATCGAACAAAATACTTTGATGTATATATTTTTTCTATTTTCCTTTGTATATTACAAGTTTAAATTCATTTTTTATTTGCTTAATTAAAATCGTATATTAAAAATCTAACTTTTATGTATATGCTTAAATTTTCATATTCGGTTTGTTTTCTTTAAAATTAATTTTATAAAATAAGCATTTACAACTAATGGTTATGTCTCAATAATTTTTCTGATACGTAAGAATACATAAAATATATACTTTATATTTCAAAAAAAATCCGTGCATCGCACGGGACTAATCTAATTAAAAATAAATAAAAAAATACCCATTTAAAAAAAAATGATGCAAATAAAAAAAATAAAAAAATAATAACAAAGGGACAAGTTTTAGAAACAAATGAAGTTTATGTGGTTAAAGAGTAATGTCAATTTGTAAATGTGTCAAAACTAAAAGCACAAACATTGCAATATTTAAAGAGTGGGAGAATTACGGACCATTTAATTCCACTAATCACTTTGGTCAACATCTGGCCTTACAATTTCCCTTAAACTTTGTATTAATTACAATTAGTCATACATGGAGTGATGGAGGCATGCTGATGGACTGATGGAGGCATGGAAGGAGTGACTTCTTTTTAATATTTTATCATATGTCCATATTCATTTTAAACAAGCTTACACCTACAAAGTAATTATGTATAAATAGTGTGTTAACCAATAACTAGTGGCGGATCTTAATTGTAGTGGAGACTGGAGAGGGGTCCAATCCCTCCTAAGTTTTATTATAGTTATTGGTTATAATTAATACGAATTATGATGTTTGAAAAATACATATGAAAAGTTGTATTATAGTACGTAGTAGTAGTTAAATATTGTTATTTTTTAACAAAATGTTGGAGGATCAAATCTTGATCCCAATTTAACGAAGATTAGACATATTTTTACTATTGTAGGATATATATGTTTTTTCTTTCAAAACTTACTATTATATGACTACATTAACATTGACTATATTGATCCAAGCGTACTTTTATCCTGAATTCTCAAATTTATACCATTTAAAAAAAATGTTTAAAGCTTATACGTTAAGGCTACCTATATGGCATACCATTGATTCATAATTCTTAATAATGTATTAATGTTCATATTTTCTAAACAAATATTGAAACAAAGTTAATAATTTTTTTTCACTTTTAACAAACTATCTCATACAGGAAGTTAAATGAAACTAACTGTCCTCAACTATTGACTTAATTGTAGTAGACTAATCTTTCTATCCACCGCCCATACACACATTTAACTATTTAAGTATTACTTCTTTGATGGTAAATTGACAAAATTGTTCATCACATTTAATACATAAGTACAATATTATCTATATTTATCGTCTAAAAAGTTAAAAATGAAAACATATTACGTACAAAACAACTTCGATTGACCCTTACTAAAGTTATTTCATCGATCAACACATTAGTCGTTTGCCATACATTATTATTGGTAACCCTAAAAGCTACATACTTGTATATGATACACACATACGGAGTACTTGACATATACAAATAAATTTGAGATAAAAATTTCTAACCAAAATCTCACCTATCTATAGCCGCCTACTAATTAGCCTTTATTAAAAGAGTTAAATAAAAAAATTTATCTCTTTGACTAAACATTTATATATTGAAGATACCAAAAATGTCCATGATTTTTTCCATAACATGAAATTAAAGGCATAATTTTATAGTCCACATACATAGGCATAAAAATGTCCCACTACACTATACAACATTAACTATTATTAGGGCTGTAGTTGGCAGCTGCAACATTTAACTAGCCTCACCAATGCGTTGGAAATTAAAATTTCACAGGTACCCTTCATTTAAAACATTCACCTAAATTTTCAAGCATTTTCCATTTCTTATACCCCCCCTCTTCTTCTTCTAACTCCTACCCACCATTCCACTTCTCTTATGATGCAACAACTACTACCTCTCTTTACTCACTCACTTCTCTAAATACTCGGCTCGACTCGTTTACACCCCTTACCACTACCACACACTGTACTACACAGAGTGTACATACAACTAACCATGGATTTCTCTTCTTACTATCACCTCATTTTTATCTCCTTAGCAATCCTTTTGATTACAACTCTTTCCTTTGGGTTCATCTTCACTCAAAACAAATCCTCCTCCTCCTCCTCTAAGGGAAAGGTCAAATCATCGTCGAGGTCTGGGGGAAGGCGTACACTTCCCCCAGGCCCTCCCGGGTGGCCTATAGTTGGCAACCTATTCCAGGTTGCCAACTCGGGGAAATACTTCTTTGAATACGTAAGAGACCTAAAACCAAAGTACGGCCCCATCTTTACACTCAAGATGGGGTCACGTACTTTGATCATAGTCAGCAGCGCCGAGTTAGCACACAAGGCGCTGATCGAAAAGGGTCAGGTGTTCGCCACCCGACCCGCTGAGACCCCGACTCGAGGGATCTTTAGTTGCAACAAGTTTACTGTCAATGCCGCAACTTACGGTCCGGTTTGGCGGTCCCTTAGGAAAAACATGGTTCAAAACGGTCTTAGCTCATCTAGGCTAAAGGAGTTCAAAGGTGTGCGTAATGTTGCAATGGATAAGTTCATAGAAAGGATCAAAGCCGAGGCCGAGAAGGACCCAAACGGCGTCGTTTACGTGCTGAAGAACGCTCGTTTCGCGGTGTTTACTATATTGTTGTCGATGTGTTTCGGAGTTCATATGAGTGAGGAAAATATTGATATGATCGATCACACGTTAAAGGAGGTGTTGATTACGGTGAACCCGCGAATTGACGACTTTCTCCCTATTCTTAGCTTCTTTTTCTCCAAGCAACGCAAGGAAGCATTAGAGGTTCGGAAGAAGCAAATCGAGACTCTTCGCCCGTTCATCGAACAGCGACGGGCCATTCTTCGGGCCGGGGTTGAATCGGATCCTACTGCGATGCCGTTCTCGTATCTCGACACGCTGTTTGAGGTCAAGGTTGAGGGTCGGAATTCGGGCCCGACTGAGCCCGAGATAGTGACCCTGTGTTCGGAGTTTATCAACGGGGGGACTGATACTACCGCGACCGCTATCGAATGGGCCGTGGCCCGGATGATTGAGAACCCGGCACTGCAAGAGAGGATGTATAACGAGATCCGATCCGCAGTGGGTACCCGGCCCGTTGAAGAGGGGGACCTCGATAAGATGCCTTACTTGCATGCCTTTGTGAAGGAGCTTTTACGAAAACACCCTCCGACTTACTTTTCACTAACTCACGCGGTCACTGAGCCCGCTACCCTGGGGGGATACCATATCCCCACAGGGTGCAATGTGGAATTATTTTTGCCCGGGATATCGGAGGATCCGAAACTTTGGAAAAACCCGGAAAATTTCGACCCAGAGCGGTTTTTAACGGGTGGGGAGGATGCGGATATCACGGGGGTACGGGAAGTGAAAATGATACCATTTGGGGCTGGTAGACGTGTGTGTCCGGGTCTAAGTATGGCAACAATACATGTGAATTTATTGATTGCAAGGTTGGTCCAAGAATTTGAATGGAGGGCATTTCCGGAAAATAGCAAGGTTGACTTTACTGAGAAGCTTGAGTTTACTGTGATCATGAAGAATCCATTGAGAGCCAAGATTATTCCTCGGGTTTGATTCATTTATCACGAATTTACTATTTTTATTTAGGTTTTAAACATATATTGTTTAGTTTTTTTTTTTTTTTTTTTTTTTTTTTTTTTAACTTTGATTTACTTATTACGGTTCATTATATTTTCCTTTGGCATATATTAAAGGTGTGATTGTAATTTCAAAGCAGCAATTTACAAGAGAATATTTTTGTTTATAGTGCAGATTTGTTCATTGGTATTTTTATAATTAATTGATCTTTCTATATAAGTTTTGATACTCGTATGATGTAGTGCTTGTGATGATGATGCGTTTTATTCGATCTAGTCCTCTTGATGCTAATCTGAATGGTATAATGGCCGATTGGAGGTCGATTTCTACTTATGATCGAATTGATTAGCCGATTTTGGAATTGATTGATGTGATAAGCATTTAAAAGCGTAAAATTAAGGTGGGCATGATGTAGTTGGTGGAGGATCACCGTACCATGATTAATGTGATTGAAAGTTCATATAAAATCGGAAAAATTAAGTACATTTTCACACTCGTATATGATATTATCATGATTAAAGGTGACAACTAGCTTAGGACATTTGTTTGGGTTCGATTTAGGAGTCTTACAAGAGAGATTGAGTCAATATCGGTATGATACGTAACTTTCAGGTCATTAGCACCTTGTCTAGCTAGTTTACACATGTATGAAAGGCACTCCCTAGCTTATTAATCTTGCTTCAAAGGAAATTATGAATATAATGATTACTAGATTAAATTGGCTAAATAGTCTGGATTACTTGTTTTGTGTTTCTATATTACAGTTGTATTTCTGAGTTCTTGGTGGCAATCATAATTGCATTATTGTGGTCTCGTTTAATAATGGGTTTGAGTTAAGGTTTCCTCAAATTATGTCATTGAGTATTTGAGTGTCCTTATTTAATAGTCTTTTCCCCTTGAGGGTATCACCTTTATCTTACTCCATTTGTTCTTTCAATGAATTCTCTTCCATATAGGGAAATTTTACTTAATTATAGTATGAAATACGGAGTACTATAATTATTGAGTTATTCCATTTAATAAAATCTACTTATTATTACAATGATAGCACTACAGTACACCTAAGTATGATGTTTAAATTTACGTAGTAATTAAGATGAAATTTGATATTTTAATTTTGCTTGTAAATATAAAACAATGTATATTCCGTAGTTGTAATTACCATTTACCAATAATGAAGTTATTTATAAAAAATAAAAATAATTATCGTTTGCCTGATATGGTTTAGCCTTGTCCAACAATGATTTGTTTGACCTCTCATTTGTTTTATAAAGAATTGGGTTTAAAATTCAATACAAATATGTACTCTATAGTACGAGTACTCTTTATCATACTACTCTGTAGTAAAATCAATTTGTAAATAAAAAGTGAAATATGTAATACTTAATAATGTAATAAATGATGACACAAACACACAATAATAAGTGGTAGAATTATGAAGTTACATTGACTTTGACTTTGACTTTGACTTTGACTTTGACTTGTAAGGCTTGTAAATTACATAGAGTACATCACAGCACCACATATCAGGTATTCCCAAAAATTTTAATAATTATTTTTTAAAAATACATAATTTAAGAGGGATTTAACAAAATAATACTCCTAATTAAAATTAAAATAGAAATAAAAAAAAAAAAGACAAAATCAACAATAGTAGACTCTTTGGTAAACAAGTGAGATATTAAAGGAATAAACAAGTGTTGCCTTATTTTCATCTTAGCCATTCCTATTCAACCCATTAATAATGAACTTTAATTGAAATAATAAACTATAAATAACTTGAGAATTAAATGGAGTTCAAATGCAAGTGTTACTGTACAATTTTACCAATATTTATCAAGCAAGCATAATTAAGCTTTTTGAACTCATATTTTTTTTGACACATTGGTTCCTATAATATCTATCACCCTAATCTAAATCTATGTGTTACTGTAGAAAAAAATTAAAATAAAAATGAAAACTCAATATTGATCATTGTCCATGAAAAGTGAATACGAAGTTCGTATGGTATAACACAAGAAACTGAGCAATCTTAATTATTTTTTGATAGGAGTATAATAAACTGTCATAGTCAAATATTAAAAAAATAAGGGAAAAAGAACAAAAAATAAAAATAAATCCAATGAGTACACAATTACAAATGGTAGAGAATATTAAAATGCCTAGTATTTTTTTTTTAATCGGAATATTCTTAGTTAACAAGAAACAAACAATATATTACCAAAGATTTTAAGAATAATCTATTACGAGTAATCCGTATTATTTTTTCCAAAAAGAGCAAAATGGTTGACATTAATTGCAACTTTTGCAAGTATGCCAGATTATCAATGGGTGATGTCTAGTGGCTGGCTATGTTTCTCCCAACTTCCCAACCCCTCTACCTTTAAGGCCATTTATTTAAGTCAACCTTCCAAAAAAGAAACTAAATAAAATAAATAAATAAATAAATAATTGATTTAGGTTCTGTTCACGTTTACTAAATTGAACTGAACTGATTGGAATTGAACTGATTGGAGCTGAACTGAACTGAACTGAACTGAACTGGATAGAGCTTAAATGAATTTTTTACGAGAGAAGGAAATCAGGAGTTGAACTGAAGTGAACTGAAATGAAGTGAACTGAAATGAATTGAACTGAACTGATTGGAGCTGAACTGAACTGAATAGAGCTGAAATGAATTTTTTACGAGAGAAGAAAATCAGGAGTTGAATTGAACTGAACTGAACTGAAATTAAGCTGAAGTCATGCAATTACCAATAATATTTAATTTTGAAAAAAAAAAAGATTCTAACTAATTTTAATTTCCATCAATTGAATTGGTCCATAACATAATCTATTTATAAAAATAAAATAAAAAATCACCTACCAACAACAATTAATTAAACTACTCCACACATAGAATCTGTTTTTGTCTTTAAAAGAAGGAAATATATTCCAAAACACAAGAAGATAATGAGGAGCACAAATCATACTTTGCCACCTTAATTAATTATTACTCACTATTAGACACAATCTCCCATTAATAATTTATATATAAACTCAAAGTTTGAGCTTTCTTTCTCTCCTCTATTCCCTGAAAACCATAATTTTTTCTAAAAAAACATCCCTAAACACTTCCTAGAAAAACATATAGCTATTAAACTTTGTTTTAATTTTTATTCTTAGTTTCTTAGAAAAAATGGAAATGGTGTGTTACCAAGTAGGAAGGTCTTCATACCAAGATTTACTCAAGGAGCTAGAAGCTGATATACAACATGCTAATGCCCTGTAAGTACATAATTTCATGCTTTACGCCTTCGCCCCGTGCCTAGTTGTCAACGGGGCGAAGGCTTACCTAGTTCTATATTATTCGTTACTTAATACTTATGTATAGGGCATGTTAAAAAAAGTTATATAGTTATGTTATGTTAAAATTAATTTGTTTTATAATTATTGTTTACAGGGTAGCTGCAATTCCAAAACCAAAAAAAGGTGTTTGTCTTCATATGAAATTGGAGTACAATCAATTGTCACCTTTGCTTTATCTTTTGCTCCAATGGCTTGATAGTTCTTGTTCCTGCTTTTTTCCTCTTTACTTCAATCTATTTAACATTCTAATATATGAGGTTGGTCTTTCTTCTTAGCCTTTTGTTAAAAAATTAATGTTTTTATGTTTGTTCGCGATTAGTTTATCCTTTGATGTTTTGCTATTACATTCGTTAATTTTAAACTCGCTATTCTACGATACATTTAAGACTATTGGATTTGTTAGGTTTCTGAAACGCGAGTATAGGAAGTAGAATTTCTTAGGAAATGGGTCTTTGGTGTTCTTTGTCTTGTTAAAGCCGTACTCATACATAAGTAAACGTCCCCAAATATGCTATCTTGAACTCTTGGTTGTAAAAACAGAGAATCGAATTCATAACTACATACAACATGTATTAATTTGGGGGATGTCAACATGAAAAATTGTTTCCCAAGCAAACAATTTTTTTAAGCTAGTTTAATTAATCAAATTCGTTGAATTTTTCAATATAGGTTTATCCAGATGGAAGAACCAATATATCCACCCAAGGAAGCAAGGCAACAGTTAGAGAATTCTATGGTAGGTACATTAATTAAATAACAAGATAATTAAATAATTACGGAGTACATAATACTATAGTCATCCTATCGCAAGAACGGATTTATTTAATTAACGCAACGCCCCAATACATGGCAAAAAACTTAATTTTAAAAGTGTTTCAAAGATTTGGTCGTTTTTGCTCACATTTGAGATGGATTTATCATTGCTCATTAATATTATTGTATCATGCTAACTTGCTTTAAACAATATGAAAATTGGCAGCTATCATACTTCCTTCCCTAACAAGGCTTCACAATGATTTGGTGGAGCGCGAAAGTAGAATAAATTTGACCAAGAAAAGTGGTGACAAGGAGAATTTATTAGGGCATGGTAATGGTAGGCTTCAAAATGTGATTGATCAAGAAAGAGAGGATGAATGTGGGATATGTTTGGTGCCGACTACTAAAATGGTCTTGCCTGGCTGCTGTCATGCAATGTGCATCAACTGTTACCGCAACTGGTAAAACTTTTTTTTTTTTTTTTTTTTTTTTTTTTTTTTTTTTTACCACCCAACACTGTCAAAAGTTTTGCGAGCTTGCACCAAAGATTAACAAGTCGAAAAACTAAATAACATAGCAACATACATCCACCATAAAGTTTTAAGGTTCCAAATTTGATGTTTATTGAGACACTCAAGTTTCATTCTTTGAACAAAAACTCCTCGAAATTGAACTTATTTATCCTGAAACTTATTTTTAAAGGCTATAAGAACGTGTCTTGACTCTTGAGTAGGGTATGAGTCAAAAAACCGCGCTATTTTTTAGTTTGTACAGTACATATTTCTTTTTAAGAATGAATGGATAGCTGACTTTTTCTTTGTCCAAAAACTGTAGGAATACAAAGTCTGCATCATGCCCCTTCTGCAGAGGAGGATTAAAAAGAGTAAAGTCAGAGGATTTATGGGTTCTGACAAGTGAATCTGAAGTAATAGATGCAGAGACTGTATCAACAGAGGAACTGTCAAGATTTTACCTCTACATTCAAAGTTTGCCAAAGGATAAAACAGAAGCTCCTTTCTGGGTTTACTATAATTACTTAACATAATCCATGTCTTTAAGAAGAATTTAGTCATATAACTGAGATTAGTTTCAAGCTTTCTGTACTTCTGCCAAAAGGGTTGATGAATCAGTCAGAAAATTGTACAGAATAAGGTAAAATTATTCATCTGAAATCAGCAGAAAAAGCCAGATGTAAATGATGTACAGTAAAAAAAACATATCCAAATTTTCTTCTTTCGGTCTCACTTAAAAGGCAAAAAGAATGAAAAATTAATCTTCCAACATGTAATTAAAATCTCAGCCTAGCAATAGCCAAGGTATATATACAGAGTATTAGTATAATGTAAAGCTCTCTTTTATCCCCTGCCCTGTTCTTTGTAAATTATGTTTTGCTGGCAAGAAAATATTCAGGATATCTGTTGCTTAGTGTGATTCAGGTTCCCTGAATATTCTTTTGTGTTGGATAACTAGAGAGCTGCAACAATTACCCCTGAACACGGATCATGTGTTCGTGTCTTTAGCTATAGAAGTTACTGCAACGCATATCAGTATATCACAATATTGTTAATCTGTCTCAAATTAAAATTGATACAGGAGAATGGCAAAGATATAAGGAGTTGAAAATGGGTTGGTAGGCCCTGGCCTAATTTCGAAGAAAACACTTCTTATTTCAAACTTGCAATTTAACATTTTAATCACTAATATCTTTAATTATCATAATGTAAAAATTTCGATATTATTACAGAAAAAAGAAAAATTGAGGCAAATCTAACAAGATCTCACATAACTATATTTTTTCTTAGTTATAAAGAATCATCCCTAATCAAAATGAAACATATGAAAGTGAAACAATTAAAGTGTGGAGGGAAAAAAAAAATGAATATACAAAATTTGAAAGAGTGACAATTGGTACAAGTCAACTTAAGTTTTGGATGTACATCTTTGAAAAAAGATACTTTGCTTTAAATACCAACAATTACAACAAGGAAGCTCCTCCAAAACAGGGAGGTGAAAGAGCATATACATGAAATTACTCATCATAGCATGGCCAAACTAGGTGAATAACTGAATTTGGCTGATTTCAAGCTTTAAAGAGCATTCAGATTAAGATTTGAAATGATACACTTAGATGTTATTTACGGCATAACAGATTAACAGAATAACAGGACATATTGCAACCCATTGCTTACATAATGCAGCATGCATTAATATAATTCAACTTATATTACTAGCAAATTTATGAAGCTCTTATGATCACAGAGATCTTGAAGAATCACAGCACCTCTATTGCTGACTTGCTCCAGCTCCTCCTTTCTGAAAATGCCAGTGCAAACTCCTATTGCCAAAGCTCCCTCACATTCAGCTGCTATGATATCGTTTGGCTGCAAAAGAATATCCAAATAATTCAGAACACTAGATCATCTTTTTGAGAAGAAGGAAAAAAAAAAAAAAAAAAAAAAAACCAAGGTAATCATAGGAACATAGGAAGCAACTTATCTAATAAGCAAAGTTATAGGGAGTAGATTCTCCACATACTGTGTCTCCAACATGCAGTCGGGAATAAAATTTCCCAGGATATAGATTTTCAGCCCTTTCTGCTGCAATTTTGATGAGATGACCTCGATCCATGTGATCGCTCCCAAATCTGAAAAATGAACTATCATCAATTATGGAAAACCTAACAAAATAGTTATGGTTGACATGTTTTTTTGACTAACCCTCCAAAATGCAGAACACTAAAATACTTCTTGATACCCAAGGCATCCAATTTCATCCATGCAGTCTCTTCCAAGTTACCTGTAACCTGATAGCAGGAGTAACGAGACATAAAGGTTAAAGCAAACTGCAGAACCTTGTAGGACAGAATCAGACAAGTCGAATGCAATCAAAGCTACTCACAGTTTAAGCTGAACGCAGTCAGACAACTACCAAATTAAAGCATCAGGAGTAAATATATCAGCACCCACAGCCTTGCCAATTAGCGGGTTAATTTTCTTGATACCCATAAATTATGATATCTATCAAAAAGACCATGCTTATGTCCAAATTTGAATAATTATTTTCATTTATAATGATGTTTGTATCAACACAGGAAATAGGAGAGATATAACGAGAGGTCACAATAATGATTGAATAGGTTAAAATTTTGTGGAGCACAAGACTCACATCAAAGTAAAACAACAGATAAAAGAAATTGTTAAATATATCAAGGAGAAAATGTCTATATGAACTCACCAAACCAATGATTACATTATTCATTGATGACAAGGTTTGAAGAAGAGATTCAACACCAGGAAGCAATTCAAGACCCTTTCCTAGGTCTTCAGCGTGAGCCTTTGCATATTCAGTCATCTTTGACATCAAAATCGGGAGCTTTTCAGTAGCAACCTTGATACAACAAGAAGAAAATTAATTAAGATATTGTCAAAATGGCGATCAGAAAAATATCAGCAAATGGTGTAATGAGTATCACCGAATTGAAAGAAAGGTGCGACATCAGATCTTCAAAGTAGTATAGTTCGAGAGGAGTTAATATATTTCCTCGTTCTAGTGGAAGTTACTAGATGGGCCAGTTATACAGTGGTATACATATAGGAGCATGAGTATTTTATGTTATCAATCAATACGTAGGCTCATTTTAGGTTGCTGAGATTTAGTTGGTAGTCGGTTAGCCATGGTACTAGTTCATCAGATCATGGATAGTGTTCATAGTTATTAGCTTTAGTTAGTAGTTTGGTTCTTGACATATATCCTACAATTTAATCTGTTTATTTATGGAATGAAGTAATCAAGTAATAAGCATTTTCTTTGTTTATAGTCCATCTCTTTGTCTTGCTTATAACTTACTCCATATAGCACAACATGATATCAATTAAGGACTTATCAACCTACACCTTTGATGAGTTGATGACTTGTTTAAACTTAAGTGAACAGCAACTCTATGTTTACGATCTGAATAAAACAAACTGGCATTGAAGTCCTACAAGGCTATACCTCTTCTTTGCATCAATTGGGAGTGAAACATAAATTTGAAGCACACTTATCTGGCCTAGTTCCAAAGTAGGAAATACTAGTAACTAAAGCCAAAGTGAGGAAACCGTATAGCTAGAATGCAACGGAAAATTCAGAGATGTCTTCCTGACCAAAGTGCAGAAAATTTAATACAGCAGACGTTATCAGCAGCACCTCAACCTCCCCCCCCCCCCCCCCCCAAAAAAAAAAAAAAAAAAAAAATAAATAAATAAATAAAAATTACATTGCAATAATAAAATGATAGTAAAACAACAAAAATTGCAGTAATACCAGAAAGCTACCAACCTCAGATGATATACCGTAGTGGACAAGCGTGTTCACGAGGATTGCAGGATCAGTCGAACCATGAGGCTGGAAAAAAAACATTAGGATTATATCAATAAAACAATAATTTAGCTTCCATTAATTCTAAAAAATGGGGGGAATAACAAAACTTGAAGCAGTAAGCATACAGTAGCAATATCCACCAGCCACAACATTCATTGTTCAAGTTCTTGCATTTAACCATTTTCTTAATCAAAGTAAACAGGCATGAAGATGAGCACTAACATGATTTAGTACAATCAAAACCCAGAAAATTTTAAGTGAAACATCATGTTGCATCATACTGCTGCCCTACCCAATGCCTCTAATTGGCACTTGCCTAGCAGCCTAGGGCAGGGAAAATGGGCAAGGGCCAAGGAGTCAAATATACACTAAACCTGTAATAATTTTTTTTATCTAACAGGTTATCAACTACTCTGTTTTTCACAGCAGAGAGTTACCAATAGAAGTTACATCACCATTTACAGTCCATCATATCCACAGCTATGACATTTGTGTTTCAGCTCCTTCACAGGCTTACATTAAAATGGAGGTGACATATTACAGGAATGATCAAATGGGAAAATAATCACGGACATACATGGTTGATTAGTCGTTCAGCTATTGATAATTTCTGACCAAACTTTGAGATGCTAACAGCATCATTTATCAGTTAATGCCATATCACAGCAAACCTAACACATTCCATGTTAAGGAAAACCACCCAATACTAGGAAATTCTGCTCAACTTTCATCTTAATCTATATAACTCATTATTATTAATCAGCAAAACCCAAACTAATAAAGACAAAAATAAGGCGAGGCCAATTACCAATGATAATAACCTTAATCATACAGAAGTAAAAACGACCATAAAGTGGACATTTAATCATTTATAATATGCAATATGAACAAAATGCTTGAAGAATGAGATAATGAATGAAGCACCTGAATAACGTCGATAGTACCATGAATTCCAAAGACTTGCAGGATAGCATAGGAGAAAGCTTGATAGAAATGGTTAGAGTTGGTCCCATCACTTTGAATTAAGGTTCCATCGATGTCAAATGTAACAAGTATTTTCTTAATTTCCTTCTTCCCTTGTTCCATCTCTATTTTGTCTGAGTATTTGTTGGTTCTGACAAGGTAGTTTGCAGAGAAAGATGCAGACAGAGTTCAAAAGACAAGGTTCTACCTTGTTTAAAAGTTCTAACTATACAAATTATGAATACTTTATAGACTTCTGGACTTCTATCAAAAGGAATGAATAAGCATAGCAAAACAGTACATAGAAATATAGAATATCAAATAGTAGTTGACCAGTCAGAAGTCAATGAACTCCAATATTTTATATTCCTTTTGAAAATGGCAAATGGCAAACATTTTTCCTAATTTTAAATTACACCAAAAACTGTGAATGATTGCTACTTTAAACTACTCCATATATGGCATCAGCAAAATGCTCCCACTACTCAATTATTATACCCCGTATTTCTTTGTCATTAGCCATTATTATAGTTTCAAAATGTAAAGGGTCATTCAATTGCAAGCAATAATATATTCAATGATTTCAATCGATAAACGAGAGAACCATCCAGGGAAAAAAGAAAAAAAAAGATCAAGTGACATGATTGCTGAGTAGAACTAATTTCATCAGCAAACTGATGTAGAAAGGCTTTATGTAGTACAAACATAGTGCACAAAAAGGCTTCATGACATTCATGTAGTACAGACATAGTGCACAAAAAGGCTTCCGCAGTTCCACCAATTTTATAGCTTGGGGGCCTCTGTCATAATCAATATAATTGGATTTTAAAGTGTTCATTTCAAGACCATAAAAAGTTCAGATCTTCTCAGTCGTCAGACCTCATTGTTAATTGTCTTTCTTTGAACTCTTAAGAATAGTAGACATTTATACCCTTAAAAATATTTGTCTACATATTTTCCCTCATTAATGCTACCAACAACTAAAGTTGTGACATAGGGCAAAATCGAAAGAGCTTCCTGAACATGGCTAGCTATGGTGCGCGCGGCCGCGCATCAACCACCCTAGTATTAATAAAACTATAAAAGCTTCACCATTTTTGACCTCGTAAGACATAACCTTAATTCAGCTAATATATATGTTTCTGTTATTTTGTGGGAAGGGTGGAGGGTAGGTGCAGGAGCAAATAAGGGAGCGTTCGAAAGTACTGTATTAGTCACTGGAAAAGCTAAGAAATTAAATGTCTGACCACCTCGTCTCATTACCCCAAACTTTGTGAACAGTTCTGCTAAAGATTGTCAAAATATTTAAAATGGCAGTCAATGTAAGATTATTGCATGACATTTAAATTTTAACTCCACTCAAGCATATCAATAGTTTAAGAACAACAATACTTATTGTAATCATCTAAAATAGCATACAAAGGGAGCCAAATTCAAAGACCCAGCAAATTTAAGAAGCTCTCACAATCAGAAAGATTTTTTAGAACGACAGCTCCTCCAGTGCTAGCTTGATCCAGCTCCTCCTTCCCAAAGATGCCAGTGCAAACACCAATTGCCAAAGCTCCCCCAAATTCAGCTGCTCGAATATCATTTGGCTGCATAAGAAGCAGACATGTCGACCAGCAAATTAGAGCCATGGTCTATCTAATCTTACTCCCATTTATTATTACAGCATGGTAGGGTTTGAAGCAATGAAGCAAAAATTAAACAAATATCTTGACAATCAAAATTTTTTTTGAAGGTAATAGATTTTACTATTTTACATACTGTATCTCCAACATGCACTTGCAAATCAAATTTCCCCGGAAAAAGCTTTCCAGCCCTTTCTGCTGCAATTTTGACTAGGTGACCTCGGTCAATGTGATCACTCCCAAACCTGAGATCTAGTAACCATCAGCCAGGGATAATGCAGAAAAAGATCAAGTTATACAAATGATTAGTCAACCAACCCTCCAATATGTGGAACACTAAAATATTTCTCGATGCCCAAGCCTTCCATCTTCATCCATGCCATCTCTTCCAAGTTGCCAGTAACCTAGAGCATAAAGAGGGTATTAAGACAAAAGCACAAAAGAATTCTGCCGCAAAAGTGATCAGATTCGGATAACAGAGGTCATTTATTGCAATTTTAATCCCTTCAATTTAAGCATGTGTTGTAGCCAGATAGCATTGTACCTTCAGACCAAAATAAATCTAGAAACTAACAGGTTGCCTGGAAATAGACTGAACTTAGAATTTCCAATTGTTCCTATTTATCCCAACAAACTAACACCCTTGGCATAGAGGCTAAACCTTTTTAGCAGGCAGCACCTATCTAAAGAATACCAGCTTGAACCAAAGTCGATATATAATTTAGAGAAAAGATGTCGATAACCATGAATTCTAAAGTAGCTTGAACAGTGAACCACCTACGACCACACAAAGCATCAGTACCCAGACCCCCCACCCTACCCCACTGCTCTATGGAAGTTTTCTCTTTTATTTCCCACTACTTTATGTCCACATGCAAATGGAAATATAGAACGCCTGATGCATTATATTGAAGTCAAACTCAAAACTAAAACTCTCAAAACTAAAACTCCTATTTGAGTATTCTTGCAGAAATAACAAGAGAAGTCCTCAGGGTGAATAATAAATCCCTACCTTATAAAAAGTGGAAGATTACACTTATGAATAGTGCACGGACGTTTATGACCTTCAAAATGTTTGTTTACCTTTTTACCCTTATTTTGTAATTTTATTAGGGATTTTCATTTTTGGTTTTTCACAAAACACCCTTAGACCATTAGATGGACGAATTTGAAACATCTACTCAATTAATGAGAAATTAAATGGAATAATAAAGCTTGAAATGTTTGATTTTTATGAAATGGGTATGATTTTTTTTTTTTTTTTTTTTTTTTTTTTTTTTTTTTTTTTTTGTACCCAAATGTTGAAATACAAGTATCCCACAAAGAAGAGTCGGGTAAGCAATATGCATTAGTATTATTTTTATTTTTGGTTTATTATCCTATGAAGATAGAATTAGCGTCATTTGTGTTCTAACTTCCGTTATTTCTTTGCATAAATAATACAAAAATAATTATTCCTTACACAATACATTGACTAAACCACTAAGATAACTTTTCATAAGAATTCATTTTTTTATTATAAAACTACCTAATCCAAACTTATGCAAATCAGTAACCAGATAATTAATCTTAGGAAAAGATAATTTGAAAATAATAGTGGTCACATTTAGCATATTCTACACCCATCTAGAGTTACCTACTACAATCTCTATATGAACGTATACTTGAGAGTTGTAGGTAGTTTTGACATACTATCTATTTTCTATATATGCCATATTCTAAACTATATGCGCTTGCTTATCTAATCTAAAGCTTGCTAAAGTTGCCTGAACTAAAAGTAGTAGCTTCTTTGATTAACTCCATTGTCTTTTCCCTTAACACATTTACTGTATTACTGGATAGGGTGATTGACTGGAATTTGAAGCAATAGCTACTAGGTTAGCGACTAAGCCCATGTTTTTTAGATTGCACCAACAACTTCCCCTAAAATAAATAAAAAAAGGCACCAACAACTAACCTGAATAGAATCTGGGCTCTAAATCTGAAAGCCATTTCCTTTGAGCAAGCTATGGTATTGCACTAACATGAATACTTACACTGTGTGGCTTCTTACAAGAACATTGGCAAAGACTATACTTTTTTATTAGCTTTTGACACCCATGTATTGCGTACTAGCAACATTAAACTTTGCTTATGAGCCATCAGTTGTAATAGTTGCTTTTGAAAAGACTCATATCACTTTTTTACTCTTTTGTCATACAATTAAATAGCCTATTATGGTTATGATATTAGCTTAACTTACAGTTCACATCTTCAAGCGTTTTTGTAGTTGCATTACACATAATAACTATGGCCGTATTTCACAATGCTACAATTAGAAACACATTGATTAGAAACATAGTATTGCTCATGAGATACAAAAGCAATCAATACACAAGAGCACTGAAAACAAATTATATGCTCCTCAAGTGAAGAAGTTCTTATTTATAAATTGTTTATCAATAAGTCTGCTAGGTTTGTTTTCAAAAAAAAGTCTGCTAGGTTTAAGCTTTACTTGTGAAGCAGTGATGCTTCTGTTCTAATGTGCCAAAAGGATTCTTCCATTCATTTCGTAATATATAACATTAATACGGCGATATATCTCACTTAATATATTCACATTATAACCAAAGACATAAAGCGAAAAGTTTCATTACCAGTCCGTTACTTATGTGTGGAGTGTAAACGCAAGCCAAAAGAGCCTAATATAACAACTAGCCATCCGCGCGCATCGCACGCGTGGGATACCCTAGTAAAAAAAAAAAAAAAAAAAAAAAAAAAAAAAAAAAAAGGTACTTTGCAAAAAGAGAATTGTACAAAAAGTTTCAAAGACCACAACTAATACTTTCAGAGCAGGTGGTTGACAACCAAATGAGAGTTATGCTGGATTGTGTAGGGTATGAAGCAAGAAACATGCATCTATGCACACTTACCAGTCCAATGACTATAGAATTTCTTGATGACAAAGTTTGAAGGAGAGATTCAACACCAGGAAGCACTTCAAGACCTTCTCCAATGTCTTTAGCATGACCCTTGGCATATTCAATCATCTTTGACTTTAAATCCGAGAGCTTTTCAGTAGCAACCTTTATAAGCAACGAAAACAGAATCATAACTCAGATGTACATGTGGATTAGTGCGCAAATATAAACAAGCAGTTAGCAGCTAAAATTACACAGCTAAAGCAGAGCTAAACCATTTGGGTATCAGGACAAAAGAATTAGTCTATGCAATCATATACTACAGTACTATATAGCACTTTGGTCATCGACTTGTAGCTTAATTTCTTAGATGTTGAGCCAGTAATGGCAGCAGCAACATCTCCCTCATAGACAAAAGCGCTGAGACAGTTGGGCCTTAACTTATAAAATATTAGCTAGGGGACCATGTTAAATGCCTCACCTCATCTTAACTTATACTGTATATAACTACTTCGAGGAGATAATTGCCTTCACATAAAAGAGTGCAATGATTAGTTAACCTGCCTGGCGATAAAAATTATGTGATATGTATCAAACTCCTATTGCAATGGTACTAAACTATTATTACCTTTGCATAAAAGAGTGCAATAGAGACCAGAAACAAGTTCTTTTTTAGTGACTAGGAGTATCAATTACAGTAGTTTTCTATCATAAACAAAGCAAGTAATAAGTTCCAAAAAGGCATGACATCGAGAGTAAAAAATGCAGCAAGATTCCAAATGGCTATCAATTACTAACCTTAGATTGTATCCCATAATGGACAAGCGTGTTCACAAGGATTGCAGGATCAGTCAAACCATGATGCTGCACAAGAATATTAGTGCTCTATTATTAGCCAAAAGACTTAAGCTTGTGTACTCATAGTAATAAATTGCAGTTTAATCAACTTGAAGTAGAAAGTAGCAACCAACTAGTAGCCAAATTTCATAATTTAGGACTTGAAGTTGCTATTTACATATCTCTTAATGGAAAAGAACAAGCACCAAATGAAACTGCCATAATTTCGCCATCAATTTCATTGCCATAGATTACGTGTATCGAAATTAGACCTCCAATCACAAAGAAGCTACTATTATATAGATTTAGAAAAAGATTAGCAAACAAATGCCAACCCTTTTACTCTGTTTAAATTTGACACGAAAAGGCCAAAAAACAAACAATCAAAAATTGATAAACATGATCAATGAAATATTCTCAATTCCTACCCCAATTTTAGGACTTTGAGGTTTTCCCGTTTCCAAAATCCCAAAGCGTCCAAGCTAATGAAGCCTAAAAATGGATGGGACTTGAGACATTCCCATTTTCAGAACGTTTTCAATTCTGAAACCCGAGCTTTTTCCATGTTACACAGGTTTTTGACAAATAAACTGGATCATATAGACCGTAACCTACTCATAATATTCCATAATCACAAATTAACATACCCCATTTCAAGAAAAATATTGAAAACAACCAATTCAACAGTAAAATAAAAAACCCATCAACATGAACAATACCCTTAATCAAATTGGGCAAAATTATATGAAGAACACACCCAAATTAGAACAAAGTAATAAAATTTGAAAGTGGGTATCTAAGATTAAACCCCAAAAAAGCTTAAATTAGATTACGAATTAATAAACCTGAATGACATCGATTGTACCATCAATACCAAAAACTTGGAGGAACGCATGGGAAAAAGCTTGACGATGAAGGTGGTTGGACGTGGGGCCAGTGCTTCGAATTAAGGTTCCATCGATGTCAAATGTAACCAGCACTCTCTTAGCTTCCTTCTTCCCTTGTTCCATTGTTGTCTCCTTGATCTCTGTAATCTGTTGTAACTTGTAACTTCAACTTCACTGTGCTTTTCCATTGTTGAGGTTTTTTTTGTTTTTTTTTTATTTTTTTTTTTTAGAGGAAATGGGTTAACTTTATGATGTCAAAATGCTTATATTTGCTTTAAAATGAAAAGCTTGTATAGATTAAAGTGAGGTTACATCCAAATGAATGAATGATCCAATGCATAAATACTTAGATAATGAAATGTCACATTATCAATTGAGTGTGTGATTTATTATACAAAAAATAAAAAAAAAAATAGATGGATAAAATAATATCTAATTTTTTATGATTCACGATCAACCAATGTTATAGAGAGGCTAATCGGGCTAGCTAATAATGGGGTGGATGCGAAGCAAAGTGTTTTTGAAGGTGGTTCTAAAGGACTTTCGTGTTTTATTATTGGAGGACATTAGTGGTGTTGCTTATGCTAGATCAGTTCTGGAAGTTTCAAAAGATTAAGACTATTGTCGACTAGGGTATTTAATTAGTATTTTGTAGTTTTCCTTTTCCATTTGTGAAGTAACCATTATGAGTTTTGTGAACTCTACCAAAAAAAAAAAAAAAAAAAAAAAAAAACTAAGTAACTCCTTCGAGTATATGTTTTCAAAAATCCTCTTAACTAATATCACAAGACGAGGTATGAGTCCATACACTTTCACAAATGTCTTTGATACCACATGTTAGCAAACGATAGTAAAATTATACTAATATAATTTAAGTGAGGTTTCATCATAAAATCAATTGACAATAGGACAAAAATAAGGATAATGCTACTTCCTTTATAACTTGTCAACGTTATTGTAATTCTCGGTTTCTCCAAATAAAAAATATACATGTCAAACGAGTAGGGTATTGTGCCATGTCATGTCACATCATATTACACATTAGTCCGAGTAATAGACTGTGGCTCTAGACTTGATGGGTTCAAGGTGGAGAGGAATATGTTGGAGTCTAATGTTGCTAAGCTAGAAGCTTCCAATTATTTGCTAAATAGTAGCCAGGGTTCTTATAAGAAGGATGATGGAATCCCCATGGATATTGATAACTTTAAAGGCTTGAATTCTAGGTGTTGTTCAAGCTCTCAAAAGGCTAAGATGGCATTTGTCAATCAAAAAAAGTCATCTTCTTGTTTGAAAATTGCTCGTGCAAACTTACATAATTGAGGCAAGGGAAGGAGTTGTGGCTCTACCAACCACATTCTATGTCTTTGATGAAGGTGTGTACCTTCACCCTGAAAAAATCATATCATGCATAATGGAGACCTCCCACACACTTAGTTAAAGGGAAGCAGTGGTCTTTCTTACTTGATGCCATCTTTGAGTGTTGTTGACGATGATGACACCAGTAAAAAAAAAGCCCTCAATCATGAATGAAAAGGAAAACACCTATGTTGATGCCGAATTTGATCAAGTCCACTCGCCGCACGATTGTACCTACATCAAGGGTAAGTATCAAGTACAAGTTCCTAAAGAGAAGGATACTAGTCTGCTAGTTCAATTCCTAGGAATGACTCAAGAGCAAGGCAAGGAGGAATAAAAACTCTTTTGAAGCCATAGTCAGTGCATCCAATTTTCAAAGGAGGAGAAGAGAGAAAGGGCTTGAAAACAAAGTCAGAGCTTGTATTCTAACCATGCCTATCCTATCATAAATCAAATTTTCATGTCGGCATGAAGAGGAAAGGTGGTACATCAGCGAATTTCTCTAACCATCCAAAGAAAAACCGTAATTTTAGTTTATTTATTTGTATTTCTAAATTTAAGTGTCGTAGTAGTAGTTGTTTCTTGTGTAAGGCTACTCAAAATCTAGTTAGTACCGCTAGAGATAAGAAATAGTCTTGTTTCGTGTATGCTTTCTCCGTTATAAAAAAAAAAAATCACCCAAGCTTATTATCGACACACCACATAGCACACCACAAAAGCAATCGGTCTTGTGTGTGGTTGACCACACCATGTGACCACTTATTAAAGAGCAAAATAACCCATATAACACTTACCAAGTAACTCCTATAATATTGACATGAGTAACCCCTGTAATACTGACCCGAGTAACCCTTATAACATTGACCGAGTAACCTTATAACACAGACCAAGTAAAACCTCTTTAACATTGACCAAGTAACTTCTATTACACCAACGAAGTAGCTTCTATGATGACTAACCACAACTTTTGTGCCACAAAAGATATCGCTTAATATTTTTGTCTTTGTCCAACTTGGAACTATTATAGACTACTCCCTCCGTGTTTTAATAAGTGTTTCATTTATCAAATCCGGTTGTGTTTTAATAAGTGTTACATTTTCTTTTTTGACAAAAAAACTATCTTTAAATACTACCTTTGATTTTTGTAGTTGCAACTTTGGAATTTTTTATATCTCACAAATAATACCCCAAAGTTGCAACCAATAAAAATCGGAGATAAATAGAGGTAGTAATCTATCTCCTCTCATGGTCCCCACCCAAATCCACTACTATTATATATATATATATATATATATATATATATATATATATATATATTATATACTTCTTCTCACATTCATTGTATTTCAATAAACTATTAACCCCAATATTTTTGTTGTATAATTTTTTAATACTACAACTACCGCACTTACCTCTAATATTATCTAAGTCAATCAAATTGCTTAAAACTATGTGCCGGTCAAACTGTAACACACTTTTTTTTTTTTGAAATAAAATTAGTTCATAAATAAAGTCATACGACATCTACAAAGAGATTTAGATCTAATAAATACATAATAATTGAATCAAATAAAAACATTCCGTAAGCAAAGCTACGATCGTTGTTGCAAATCGTACATTCTTCATACCCTCTTTCATATCGCTGTGATTTACAGCCTTCATCAGCGAGGGGGTCTATCGATCTGTTGTAACCGTGCAGAAAATTTCCGTCTGATTCGCTAAATTGTAATCGAAATATTAACTTCTTTTTCGATCCCGAACAAAATTTTACCCATGAAACAACTCTATAGCAATCCATGAAATAAAAAAGCAAATCCTCCCTCAAAAGAGAGAAGAAAAACCCGGTCTTTCGAAGGAGCCAAATTCTCCTAAAGAAGAAGAAAAACCCTGTCTTTTGAGGGAGAAATATTCCTCGTAAAAGAGGAAGAATTATTATAAACCTAAAACAATAGAAAAAGCACACAAAACAAACAATGGAGGCTAGGGTTTTAGAGAGAGAAGAGAAACTGTAACACTCTAACACTTATTAAAACACAAAAGAAGTACTAGTTTGACAAATTTTAGATTTGAGTTGGTGAGTAGTCCAACACCATAAACAGTTGACGCATCACACACATTCCCAAACACATCGTGTTACGCCTTTCCCTTGTTTGTTCCCTTTTCATTCGTCCCAACAACGTAACACCTTCATTTCATTTTGCCTAACTTTATATTATGCACTTTCCTTTCATCATTATTTCATTATATTTTCCCTAATTCCCATAAAAAACAAAATCATTATAAAAAAAATAAAAAAAAAAGAAAAAACATACTCGTTATTCATAAAATATTTAAAAATAAAAATTAATTAAGGTTTGTAATTTGTATTGCATCAACTGAAAAGAACGACGTCGTATCAATCGTCTTCTTCCTTTGTCTCTCTTTCTCTCTCCTACTTCACCTCACTTCTACGATTTCATTCAATTGGATCTACAATTCTACATACAGTCAACTAACAATCACTATTTATTCTTCAATACGACGTCGTTTCTTCCCAGATTGAAGGGTATTTTTTTCAAATTCTCAATTTTTGGGGGATTGAAATCTGAGTTGTGTTTGTAGATTAATTTGATTGAATGTGATTAAGATTTAAGAATGTCGGGAAATTATGATTCTGAGAACAACCCAGAAACATCATCAGCAGTAGCAGGAATTAATGATGATGAAGAAGAAGATGTCGGTGTTAATTCCGAGTCAACTAATAATCAGGTATTAATTATTAGCATTAATGCTTTTAATTTGATTACTAATTTTAGTTGTATTAAATTGTCATTTTATTTGTTTGATTGCTAATTATTTTTGGGGTTTTAATTGTTCATTTGTTAGATTGTTAATGAGCTATTATAGAAATGATAATTAGTTTGGAAGAGTATTTGGAAGCTTGTGTTGTTCATGGTATCAGTGTTCGAATCCGAGAATAAGTTGATGATGAATTGTAATTAGTAGGGTTTAATGTAGGCGAATAATTGAATGGAATTAATTTTTAAAAAATGAACATTTATGTGGAATTTGAATGGAAATGGAAATGGAAAAGAGATGGAAAGAAAGTTACTTTTGAAGGGTAAGATCTTTGGCGCAAGAAGAGGTTGATCTGTATCATCTCGACGACTTGGTTTATACTGAGTGTATTATAATAGACAACTATTGTTAAGAATAGATGGGAAATGTCTCTATTATTACAAAGGGAAAGGTCTTCTTTAGAGGCATTGATGTATATTGACTAAAGGGTGAACTTTTATGGCTTTATTTATTGCTATATTTGGTTGTGTAGGTGATTGCTATTTCAATGAAATTGTTGATGTCAATGGATTAAGTTAGTCTTGTGTTGTATGAATGCAGGAAATGAGCTCAAGGGAAGCTAATTATGATAGTAATAATAGTAATGACGATGGGGTGATTGTGAATGCGGATAATAATGGAAGTGGTGGAGATTCTGATGGTGTGGTGGTGTCTGAGGATGCTGGGAGGGAAGATATGTTTCTTGACGCCCCTGAGGATTTGGGAGCTGATGGTAGAGAGTCGATGACTCAAGAGACCCCAGAGTGGGAAGAAGACAGAAGTCATGAGCCTCGGGCTCGGTTTAGTGGGTTGGACAATGAGATGCAGAATGATTACATGGTGGATGAAATGGAGAGACTGCGAGCCATGCTAGATAAGACTGTGAATGAGAAAGAAAGCATTGTGAGGGAACACAAGGTATTCACATGTTCTCACAGACTTTTCCCTTGTAAACTTTTGTAAATATAGATGGTATTGTGATATTATTTTTTTGTTTGGTATTGCAGGATGAGATGGAGATGGCTGCAAAAGGGATTGCCAATCTTCGAGATCAGTTGAGGGATTTAATCAATAAGCAATTGTTGCTTAATGAAAATCAATCTGGGTCTCTTGACCGGTTTCATGCAGATGTAGAACAAACATCACTGCATGAATTGATACATGAATGCTCCATGTTTGTTAGGAATGTTGTAGAAGAGTTTCAGGATTTGAATACAAAATCCACAGAAGCTTCAGTGTCACGCGAAGTTGTCAATTCTTATATGAATTCAGTTCATAATGAGTCAACAGAGGTTCAACTTCAGAAGGATCAGTACATGGAGGATGCTACAAACAGGATGCTGAGTTCTTTCGCATCTGTTGTGTATGTAGGAGAATTACTGGATAATTCTCTTGTAGGGAGGATAGCTCACGTTGAGAAAAGTGTGTTTTCTTTGATGGAAAACTATAACTGGTTCCTTTATCAAGGTGATCAGCTAAGGCAGTGTTTGGCGCAGTTGAGGCCTGAACTTGCTGAGCAGGCTGATTTTGGGGTGATATATGCTGCAGCAAATGAAGAATTGCTAGGGTTCAGAAATAAGGAAACAGAATTGATTGAGAAGATGAGCCATATGGAAAGTGAAAACAGTAAGCTGATGGAGCAACTTGGCACGCACAGGGCAATTGCTGATGCAGCAAATGCAGAACTTGAGAAATGGAAAGCTGAACTCGAACAAGAAAAACACAGGTATTCTAATACTAAAGAAAAGCTTTCCATGGCTGTGACTAAGGGGAAGGCATTGGTTCAGCAGAGGGACTCATTGAAACAAACTATAGCTGATAAAACAAGTGAACTGGAGAAATGTCTTGTTGAATTGCAAGAGAAGTCCAGTGCACTAGAAGCTGCTGAGTTGATTAAGGAGGAGTTGGTGAAAAGCCAAATATCAGGTGCATCATTGCAAGATATGCTAGTGCAGAAAGATCTAATGCTTGAAAAGCTGGAAGATATTATACTTCAGAGTGGTATTCCAGAGATATCAACTTCAAAGGATGTTACTGAAAGAATCAGATGGCTTGTGGAAGAGAGGAATGCGTTGAAGGATGATTCCATGAAGTTCCATCAACTGGCTGATGCCTTGTTGTCAATTGATCTCCCAGAAAATATTTCTTTTTCAGACCTTGAATCTCGACTTAATTGGCTTGCCAAATCATTTGATCAGGCAAATACTGAAATAGGAAAGCTACAGGATGAGATTACCAGAACAAGAGAATCACTTATTGAGGCTGATGCAGAAATAGGTGCATTGCAAGTGGAGAATTCTAGAATAAGGGACATGGCTTCCAATGAGATGGACCATTTAGTTGCTTCACTGTCAACAGTCCTAGTGGAGAAGGATTATGTCACAATGGAGTTAGACGATATGAGTCATAGATTTGAAGCAGCTCTTCAAAGAGAGCATCAAGCTGTATCGGAGAAGGAAGACATGTTGAGGATTTTTCTGGAGGCTTCTGGAATCACAGCGGATGACAGCCAACTTTCAGAGGCAGGTGTGCTTGTGGAGAAATGCCTTGCAACAATAAAAGAACGAAGCAGTTCAACTGATGAATCATCAGAGGTCAAAGATGATTTTTATCAAATCTTGCAGAAGCTCTTGTATGTTAAGGACCAAGACTTGGCTCTCCACGAGATTTTGTTGGAAGATGTGACCCAAAAGATGAAAGTGGAGATGGATAAGTTGTTTATTGATTCAACAAAGGCTTCTGAAGAAATAGCCACTCTTAAGGAACATAATGAGAAGCTGCAGAAGGATCTTGAACGGGCTGAGGAAAAATCGTCCTTAATACGGGAAAAATTATCAATGGCGGTGAAAAAGGGAAAGGGACTGGTTCAAGAACGAGAAGGCCTGAAGCAACTTATTGATGAGAAGAGTTCAGAAATCGAGAAGTTAAAGGTTGAACTAGAGCTGAAAGTTCTGGCAATCAGTAGCTATGAAAATGAGACTAGTAGGCTATCTGAACAGGTTCAGGGCATTGCAAAGCTGGAGGAAGATCTTGTTGCTCTAAATGATCAACGAAATATACTAGAAAGGGATCTCTCAATGAGCAACAAGTTGTTAAATTCTCTGAAAGAGTCAATTAGTAGCATTACACTACCTGCAGATTCAAGTTTTGAAGAGCCTGTTGAAAAATTAAGATGGCTTGCTGGGTACTTAAGCGACTGCGAAGTGATGAAAGAACAGGCGCAGCAACAGTTGGAGAATGCACTGCTTGAAATTGAAACTTTGACTACCAATGTCTCAGAAGCTCAGTCAGCTATCAAGTCGCTTGAAGATGCACTGGCAGTTGCAGAAGAGAAAATTTCTCAACTTGCTCAAGAGAAGACAGAGCTCGAAGTTGGCCAGACTTCTGCTCAAGAACAACTGGAAAAAGCAATACTGGAGGCACAGCTGTTTGCTGAAGCTGGTGCAGCTAAAGTAGCACTGGAAAATGCTCTTGCAGTCGCAGAAACCAATATCTCCAAGCTTGGCAAGGAGAAGGAAGAAGCTGAATCTAGTAGAGTTCTTGCAGAGGAAGAATTAGATAAAGCAAGATCTGAAATTATTGATCTAACCAGCAAATTGTCAAATGCTACCACAACTGTGAAAACTCTCAAAGATACAGTATCTCATTTAGAGAACAGAATTTCTGTGTTAACTGATGAAAACAATGCTGCACAGGTAATTAGAACTGACTTGGAGAAAGAATTGAAGGAATTGAAAGAAGAAGCTGACATCTGGGATAGCAAGCTGCAAGAGGCACACTCGAGTGTAAAATCTCTTGAAGATGCACTTTCAAAGGCGGAAAATGATTATGCTGAACTGGATAGTGAAAAGAAAGCCGCTGAACAGGAAATATCAACATTAAGCGCCAAACTTAATACCTGTTTAGAGGAGTTGGCTGGAACTCATGGTAGCTTGGAAAGCAGGTCCTTGGAGCTCTTTGATCACCTTAAAGGACTTGAACTGCTTGGGGAAGATGAGACTTTACTCTCTTCACTGAGGAAATGTTGCGAGTCAAAATTTGAGAGCCTCAAAGAGATGGAAGACTTGTTCACTTTCATCAGGGGTCGATGTGCTAAGTTGAGTCCAGAAAGTGATCCCATCTCTGAGGTAACATGCAATCATATGCTTATAATTGTTAATCTTTAATTTGCATTTGCATTCACCTGCGTCATACAGATATTCTCGTCATTCTCTCTCTCTCTCTCTCTCCCCTTCACTTTGGATGTTTTTCACCATCCTTTATATCTTCCTTGCTGGTTACCAATTATCTTTTGGAGTTTGGATACATTGACACATGTGTTAATTGACCATGTTTTAAGGAACCTCCTGCCCCTCCCAACCTTTTGAATCCTGTTGTAAAGCTAAAGGCTGATTCCAAAAACATTGAAGTAAAATCGTTCACACTTTCAAGCTTCATATCATATTCCAAGTTTCTTTATTCAGTTTCCAGGTTTTAGCTGATCTTTCATTGGTGTTTCTTAAGGAAGCTTATTGTTAATTTTTCACTTGTCTGTTTTTTCAGGAAACATCTTGCCTATCAAAATTGTTTTCAGTGAGCCTTGATGACATTGTTGGTTTGAATAGTGTTGGCGGTCATGCAGATGCAGTAGAGGGTAGTGATATTTCCTTATATGTCCAGAAGATAGTGGAAAGCTTTCACATGAGAAAGAGGACCTTCTCTGAGAAAGTTGATGGTTTTTCTTCCTTTCTGAATGAATGTGATACATCTATTGTGCGAGAATTACAGTCTACAAGCAAACAGATAACATCTATGGCTGAGGAGCTGCAATTTCTGGACCAGAAGGTGAAAAGTATGGAAACAGAGTATCAAGCTCTAGAAAATAAATTGGCCCCTCTGGAAGATGATGTTTCACTTTTGTTGTCTGCTTGTACTGAAGCTACACAAGTGTTGCAATCTGAAGTTGACAAACAAATGGCAGAAATAACTACATCTAGTGATCATGTAGAATATGAGCCAAAGTTTAGTGAAAACAAGCACGTGAAAGCTACTGAGATGTTGTTATTTGCTACCAGAAAAGCTTGTGGTGTGTGCGAGCAGTTGAAGAATTCAAGGAACGAATTTTCGTCAAAAGTCGAGGAATTGCAGGATAACCTGAATGAATTGAAAACAGTTGCAGACAGGAGACTGGAGGAACAGGATCTATCCAATACGAGGATCCATGAATTGGAGACTTATTTAGCTGAACTACAAAATACATGTAGCGAGCTAAAGCTTAAGATGGAAAATAATCAAGAACTTGAGGCTAGCTTGAGGGAGAAAGAGGTTGAGATATCATCACTGCAGAGCAGTTTGACAATGAAAGAGAAAGGTGAGCATATTCTTGTCTATATACTCGTTTCTTCCCTCAAATTTTGTCCACCTAATATTTGTAGGACTTGCAGTATTGTGAGCTTTTGTATAATTAGTATCTCACTTCATTGTTTATGTCTTCTATTTCAGAGGCAGGAGAGGCACTTTATTGGGCATCTCATGTGGAGAACCTTGTGAGTAGAACAAATAAGATAGATGTATTAATGGAAGATTCTCCGGGTGGGGACTTGGAGCCTCAGGATTCATCCCAAATAAAGAAGCTGATGTATGTAGTTGAGACCTTTCCTGAGTTGCAACATCAAATTGAATTGCTTTCTCATGAAAAAGAGGAAATGCAGAGTGCCCTTACAGATCAACTTCATGAAATAGAACATCTGAAGGAAAGAATTCAAGAAAGCATTGGCCATGAGCAAGAATTGGCGACTGTTAGGAGCAAAGTTATAAACATGGAATCTGGGCTTGACAGAATTATTCAGAAGTTTGCCACAAGAGATATAATTGGGAACCAAACATCTGTTTCTACAGATGATATTATACAGGTAATAGAAGAGCAGGTAGTGACGACACTCTCCAATTCTGAAAATTTGAAATCCAAGGTCTATGAACTTGAATTAGAGGTTAAAAAGAGCATCAATTCTGAGCAAGAATTAGCTAAGCTTAAAGACCAATTACTTGATCTGGAGGCAGGCGTGCAAAGCATTATCAAGAATTTGGGAGGTGATGAAATTAATTACTTGAAGCCTCTTGCTACGAGTGATCTTATACAAGTTCTGGAGAAGATGGTAATGGCGTTAACTTTGGAATGCAAAAAATTGAAAGCTAAAGACCATGAACTTGGCTCAGAGATCTGGAAGGACAGTGATGAGCTAGAGTTGGCCGAGGTCAAGGGTCAATTAGTTGATCTTGAATCAGGTTTGCAGAGGATCATCCACAAAATCAGAGGCGATGTAATTGGGGACCAGGGGAAAATACCTACAAGGGATCTTTTACAATTGTTAGAAAAGATGGTAATGACTATAATTATGGAGTCCGAAAATTCAAAATCTGAAGTCCATGAACTTGATTCAAAGTTGTATGGAAGTCAAAAGGCTGTGGATGAATTATTATTGAAGGTGAAAGAACTTGAAGATTTACTTCAATCTAAGGTAGTTCCCCCTGATACAATCCAGGAAAGGAGCCTTTTTGAAGCAACTTCACAACCCTCAGCATCTGAAATTTCTGAAATTGAAGATGTGGTAATTACCTTAACATTCTGTATCTTATGTCTTTTTGGTTACATAAATTATTATTGAATTAGGCTGTAAGATTTTGGATAGCTTTGTGCACTGGGGTTGCTTATATAGCTTTTGACTATTAAGGCATTACATATATTTCTTGTTAGTTATGCTTAATTTCGAAATTTAGTTGGGTATTCTCCAATAGTTTTCATATTATTTGTAGTCTGATTCTAGTTTCTGTCTTTGTTACTCTATCAGATTTTATGTGTTTTGGTGTATATGTCATTGTTTGTTTCTGGAGAGTGTGGTAGTATAACTGTGATATTGCTGCATAGAAGTTTGGCATGTTTAACTATTGTTGTATATGTGCCGGGCCACCGACTGGTGTATGACTGTAGGAGTTCCTTTTTTTTTTCAGGGTTCCGTATCAAAAGCTACAATTTCTCCTGTTCCATCATCTACTCATGTAAGAACATTGCGGAAGGGGTCAAGTGATCATATTGCTGTAAATATTGATTCAGAATCAAGTCGACTGTTGGATAATGAACCAGTTGAGGATAAAGGTCAGTATAATAATGGGCTGAGAACTTTTTTGTTTACAGTTTTCTTACAATTTTGGGATGATTAAATTTCACATCTTTTTATTTTATTTTATTTATTTTTATTTTTTCAGGTCATGTCTTCAAGTCTCTTAATACATCAGGTCTTGTTCCAATACAAGGAAAGATATTAGCTGATCGGATTGATGGAATATGGTAACCTTTTATCTCATCTTGAATCTTATTTTATGTGATATGTCAACGTTCAGTACATACGTTGTTCAATTTTATAAGTTATAGGACAAGGGTATGAAATGAATTGAACTGGTGAGTGAAAAATAAGCACCAAACTTTTAAAAGTGCACAATGCGGGCTTAATATGGAGTTTAGGGAATAGATTTAAAGAACGTAGTAGTAGCAAATGAAGAAACTGACATACTCTGATTCTCTATTGAAACAAAATGTGTTTCTACTTCATGATTAGAATGTACCGGACAATTTTGTGAAGCGTAAGATTGCATTCCAAAGCTGGATATATTCCAGCAACTATCGAGGCTTCTCATCCATGTTTTAGATGGATACATTTTTTTTTTTTTTTTTAAATCAAATCGGCCTAGGGAAGTTAATGTTATGCCTTCATTTTGACAACCAATATGCTAAGTAGCCAAAGCCTCCCATCTTAAGTAACTTGATAATCGTGTAGAGTCATATCTCATTTGTTACACTGGTACTAATTCTTCATTTCCAATTCATGCAGGGTATCTGGTGGTCGATTGTTAATGAGTAAGCCACGAGCTCGTCTTGGGTTTATTGCATATTGGCTCTTTTTGCACATATGGTTACTGGGAACCATCTTGTAATGTAGTTTGGCTGTAGGGATAGATTTCTAGGCCACACGCAACAGCAATACTATTGATACTTTAGAATTGTATTAGATTATAGATATAGACATATAGTGCTATCTACTAAATTATTTTTGTTGATGTTAATAGTAATATATTATTCATTTATTCATTTTCTGCCTTTAATAATAATGTGTTCTGTCCTGGTAGAACAATTATGTTACAAAGAGATTTCTATTTCTTCATCAAGCCCCATATTCCCCATACTGCTATGATCAAGAATTTCATGGATGTTGTCTAATTGCCAAAAATGCTCTACGGGTGACTTATTTATCAACTTTACCACTGATGTCAAAATAAAATAGCCAAATTTTTACCTTGGGCAAAAACTGAAACGAATTCCACCCTTTGTCTGAACACACGCACGCGCGCGCACACAAAAAAAAAATGGAAGGATTTTTTTTTAAAAAAATAACTTTATGATGTACTGCATAATATTAGATGGCCAGTATAATAAGTTTAATAAATCATAAATATGAGCAAGATCCTTCAATTTCCTAACACTTTTATTCACAACAAATGACTATATCAGCCTAAGTCCCCTTGAAGAACACCCTTCATTTACCAATTACTATTAACTTTTTAAATGGAAATATCTATTGCATGTTCTTGATCCCTTTCTGTCCTATTTAAAGTGTAACATGTTGTCATTTACACCATTAGCAAGTATAACAACTGACATATTTCATTAGCTCACTTTTTCTAGATGAGACATAATATGAAATGAAACGGAGGGAGTAATTTATAAATGAGTAAAACTAACTTGTAATTATCATGATAAGTTGTTAAATAAAGTAAAAATAACAATTGCAAAAACTTGACATCTTTTAGACATTTTATCAAGGAGATTAAACAAATTTCCTAAAAAAAAAAACCCTCAGTTTGCTTCTTCAATTTTGCAATTCTGTACTGTATGAGCTGCTGCTTGTTGAAGAACTGACGATAAAATGGGATTGCTCACTGCAAATTATTGGAGGTGGAAAATTGCATCAAACTTCTTATCCAACAACACCCACATCAGTAATACTCTTCTATTCAATTAATATTCTTCAAATCTCTTCAATTTCCTATCTTAATTACCTAATTGCTTACAGAAATTTGTAAATCAGTGAATACCCACTATTGTTTTAGTTTCATTTTTGTAATTTGTGACGTTATTTGGTTAATTTTATTGCCTTTAATTTTACATTGTTGAATATTGAGCTTTATTTGTTCAGATGGAAACACTTTTGGCCTCACCCAGCTAAACCCTGTAAGATTATTACCATGAATTTAGAATTTTTAATCTTGATTTTGGGATGATGATTTTGGATGGGGTTTGTAGTTCTTATTTGCTTCAATTTTGATCCTGTGAAGTAGGAATTTGGAGGTAGGATAGTGGCTTTCGCAGGCCGAAAATCAGCCAAGAAACTGAAGAGAATTAAGGAACAGCAAAGTGAGGTGAAATTAAATAGTAGTAAGAATTCATTCAATGATAATAATGAGGTGAAAGATAGTGTCCCTTCAAAGATTGATACCATCAATGATGATTTTGCTTTGGTGAATGAGAAAAGTGAGCTTAATTTAGTTACTAATGATGTTCCTTCAAGGGGCACTGTTCTTCGAGCCTGTACCGCGACTTCTGGGCTGATAGCGGCTCTAGGCTTGGCGATTCGGGAGGTTAGTTTGATTACTATCCTGGTCCATATTCTAGCTAAGCCAAGGATTCTCTTTATCTAAGACAGTTTGATGATTTTTTGATGCACTAACTTTGATATTTTCCATACATCCAAATTCTAATTAGAAGTTACCATTGATATGTGGTGTCATTTACTACCTGCGTTAAATTTTTATTTGCAGCAAAAGGATCTTTTGTCTCACAAATAATATTTCTTTGTTGCAACTAATAAGAAAATAAGAACCAGAGGTAGTAAATGTTAGAGTGGTTTGATCACCCAGGAAATTTTGTGTAACAAGTTTCCTAATCCAACAAGTGTTGATGGCAAGCTTGCAGGTATCTCAAATTGCATCTTCAAGAGGATTGCCTGTCTTTGACTGCTCCCAAGTATCGTGTATGAGCTACTGCTTTTTCCCAAGTTTCATTTCCATATCTCTGTATTAACATGTTTGACAGAATGGACACTGAGCATTACAATTGGGCTTCTGCATATTAGTATAGCAAGTGATTAAATCACATACAATACTCCATTTGTATTTATCTTGAGGCTTAATTGGAGGACTGAACCAATGTTTAATTTGAACTTTTGAAGTGATCTTTCTTGGTTTTGCAAGTGGCAAACTCGAAAACAGTGATCCATTCTTACCTCTTAGCAAGTCTTGTAGATAATAAGATTCACTGATTTATTCTTGGAGGTATACCGAAGTACTAGTAACTCAAGAAGTGTACTTAAAATTCCTGGTACTTCATCATTGTGCTTGACTTATGTTAATAAGAAGAATTGATGGTGTTGTTCATTATGGTTCTATTTTGTGTGTGTTGTATACTTTGCTTTTATTGCTCTACCTCCATGATAAGGTGTTGTATAAAGTGGATCTGTCATTACCAGGGGTCAATATTCCAAACTTTTATTTAAGTCAAAAGGATTGCCAAATTAATCTTTGTCTTCTCATACTGTTTCTGCTATTGTTCAGTTTGAGAGCATGAGAGTAACATATATTCTTGTCTTACAGTTGATTTCCAGGTATGGCATCTCGAGTTGGTTACAGGTTTGGTTGTGTTGATATCCTTGTCAAGGTATACACTACTAAAGATATGGCCTGATTTTGCCGAATCAAGTGACGGAGCCAATAGACAGGTACGTAATTAAGTACAGTTTCTCTGGATCAAAAAGGTCTACTTTCCATGATCAAGAATCTACCGAATTATTTTTTCCTTAGTCACTTACAAATTATTTATCTTCTTTTTTTCATGCTCTGTTAATGCAGGTCCTGACATCCCTAGAGGCATATGATTATCTGATTGTTGCTTTCCTTCCTGGGATTAGTGAGGTTAGCATAGAGTTTATAACCTGGATGAAATTTTGCATCTGATCATCAAATTGCCCTCATTCAACGGCTCAAAAGTTTTCTAACTGACTGATGGGATGTCCAGGAGTTACTTTTCCGGGGTGGGCTGCTACCGCTTCTGGGGCTGAACTGGAAAAGTGCTTTGGCAGTTGCAGCTCTGTTCGGCGTTCTACACTTGGGAAGTGGTCGGAAATCATCCTTTGCTATTTGGTATTCTATTCCTCCCTTTTCATCAACAGACATCAGTCAGTCTTGTCTATGGATAATGCATCATATTTGGTAGCTTACTTTAGTCAAATAACAGCATTAGATGCACCTTTTGTTTTCAGGGCAACATTTGTAGGGGTTGCGTATGGCTATGCTACAATCGTTTCTTCAAGCTTAGTTGTGCCAATGGCTTCTCATGCGCTGAATAATCTTGTTGGTGCCCTTCTATGGCATCAAACATCAAGATCATCCAAACAAATATCGAGCTAGAAGCCTTGAATACTTAAATGTATATACACAAAAACAATGATTTCTGCATGCAAGTGATGTAACCTGGCGATTTGTGGCTGTGTTAGCCTTTAATAGAGTTAGTGATTACTGCCATTTAGATACACAATTTAGCATAAGGTGTGACAATTGACAATTTGACATTTGCAATGCTAAGTGTTATCATCTATTTGAGTGTTACCGAGTATGATCCGATAAAATTTTGAAATCCAAGTTCATTAGATGGCTTGATTAGAGGTTTTGTTTTTTATTTATTTATGCACAGCTATGAATATTTACAACCTATTTTAATTTGATTTATACGAAGTATATACACACACGAAGTATATATTTTAAACCATACATGAAACTAACCAATAAAACACATTATCAATAGTCTATAGTGCTTCACAACTATAGTTCCTCTTACAAAAAGTCTCTACTTCAAATTGACATCCTACCAAATTTTTTTCTTTTACAAAAAATCAATTTATCCAAAAAATTCAAATAGATAAGCAAATTGTGTTTGAATGATTATTTGATTAGGATGAAATACCCTACAACAAGTTAGACAAGTGTTATTGCTTTGCATGTTATACCAAGAAACAATGCAACCTTATTAAACTTACTTGTGACCACATGTCTTTGTAAACCCATGCATTTTGCACCATATCATCTCTCCGATCCGTTATTAGTAGTTCGATACATCAAATCCCTCCTAGAAAATCGTGCATATATATGGTGCAATTCAGAGTTAATCTTTAACCCTCTGGTCCTTCTCCAAGTAACTGGAGTATACATATACTGTATTTAATCAGCTACCAATGTTGACCCACCTACCAGTTTGGGAGTTTTTTTTTATTCATCCGCAAATGCTAATTTGAGAGTTTTTTCTTGGTTCATCTGCAAACAAGTTCATAAGATTTATTTTTATGTGCCTGAATCTCTTAACTTTACTTGAACAAAAGCAAATAAAACACCGCAGGTGCACAACAACCAACTCTAACGATTACAGGTGTCAAACTGATGTGGAAACTTGGGACATTCAAAACCAATGTCTTAAAGGTTTCAAAGAAGATAGAATCATTGTTGTCCTTTCCAATTGTACCCCAAATCTCCCTTTACGGAAATACTAGTATAATGCGTATAATTATCCCATAGAGATAGACTTAGGCGTATTACCGCCGCGTGATTACGCAAGACTACTCAAAATACTTAACTCACAACAAAACTTGCAGCGGATTAGAAAACTCAACTTTCTTTTATTAATACTTATAAAAATAAAAACAAAACCAACATTCCTAAACTAGATGAAGCAAATCTCGGGACTCCCACATGCTCATTCATGACTCCACCTGAAATTAGTCATACTGCTAAGTACGATAAGTGCAAGATAAGTAAATTCAATTTATTTGCAAACATGCATTAAAACCAATTCCAATAATTCAAAACTCATAATTCAAAACCAAATCTCAAGATCGATACTCAAAATAATTCCAATAACTCAATAACATAGTGATTATTAAAATCAATTCTTTTCAAAAACCCAATTTTCTCTCTAAGTGTACACACCCCCCAAGCTAGTCCCCTACTATTTCAAGGCTATTCTTGAAAAAAGCCTAGGTCATACAAAGTCCATAGTATTCAATAAATCCGTATAGTAGGATTAATATAATAATCAAGCTTGTAAAGATTTTTGATAAATAATTCAATAAATCCTCATAAAATTCCTCTTTGAATAAAATCAACCTTTATAATAGGTTAACTCAAAACTCCTTTTTATTTAATTCAACATACTTTCTAAATCAGCCTTTGAATAAATACTTGAGAATTAAATCTCATATAAATAAATTTCAAAAACAATAACTCCTCCTTTGAAAAACCTTTTATTTAATTTATCAAACTTTTCAAATCAATTTCTTTAATTCAAACCATTCAGAACATGATATGAAAATCAATCCTTCAAAAATACATTTATTAAAACAAATATTAAAATCAATACCTCCAAACATACTTTATTTTATAAATCTAATTCAAATCAATGTAATTCAATCACCAATAAAATCATATAAAACATGCTATTCAAACAATCACTTTCAAAAGTATCTAGGCACCTAAACGTACCTTGATTTTGAATATCAATCAACACTTCATACTTTCAAAATTCAATCACGAATACACCTTGCAATTAACATAACCATAATTAAAGTTATCACAACATCTTTAAACATAAACCCAAATCTAAAGTACATGGACTATAAAACTCTTTTAAAAATAATAATTTAATATAAAATTATAACTTTGAAATAGATATTTATATTTTAGAAAGCTGACCATGAAAAAAATAAAGGAATAGGATTAAAGAGAATTGAATTTGCGTTGGAAAGAATTGGCAGAACTTGCAGAGGCTATAACTCCTTCAATATAACTCTGAATTGGGTTTTTTGAGCCTAAACTCAAGGATTCTTTGAGAGAAACAATCTTCCTTGAAACATCAAAACCTTAAAAACTAACCAGAAGTGCCCGAAAATTGGCTTCAAAGGTATACAGACTGATTTTCTTTTAGAAAATAGGAGAAGAAAAGTAGGAAAACGTTGAGGGAAAAGAAAAGTAAGAGAGAAGAAGAAAATTGAGTTTTGGTGTGAAGAATATGAGAGGTATGAAGGGGTATTTATAGGCTAGTATATGCAAGAATTATGGTAGGAGAATGTAGGAAGAATTATGGTAAATTGGTTTAAAGAAATTACTTGGAGAAGAGAGTTTTAAAATTAAGGAAAGTTTGATATTATGGTGACTAAGAAATAATTAATTATGAAAAGTGTGTTGTCATAAATATAATATGGCAAATGGCTTTTTTTTGGGGAATAATCAAGAATGATTTAAGGTATGGAAATAAGATGATAAAATATATAGGAGATGTAAAATAAGAATTAAGAAAAGTAATAGAATTGAGGGAGATAATTAAAATAAAAAAAATTACCAAAATAGTTTTGCTCAAAAGTCAAAATAGAATATAGTGGCCGAAAATTTGAGCTTTCCTAAGCTCATTTTCGGACCTCCCTTTAAATATTTAGGCAGTTATTTTGCTAGTTTTTAAGGAATATAAATGATTGTGTAAAAAAATATATTTTGTAGAAAATAATAAATTAGAAAAATACCAATTATTCACTACATAATTTGCCTAAGAAAATCAAATTTTCAACACTTAGAAAATCTGAAAATCATAGCTAATTAATTAGGAATTTTCGGCCATCTTAATTAAATAATAAAATATAATTTTGCTTAATTAAAATATTCAAAATATATATAAACAATCCAATTTTTACAATAAAATAATGGATAATAAATCTTATCTAAAATCCAAAAATAATCATTAAGTTTTAAAATGTTTTTGGCGCCAAAATTCAAATATTATTTTGGCTTAAAAATTCAAATAATAAAATAAATTACTAAAATACTCTTTTTAGAAAATATTAATTAACTAATTAATTAATTAGTAATAGATTTAAAAAATACCGGGTATTGCATTAACCTTTTTTTTTAATATGCATTCCTGCACCTTTTTTTTTAATTGTCAATAACTATTCAGCTTTTGCAATTAAAAATTACAAATGCACCGATTCAACTACTAATGAACTGCATAATTTATATTATTAAACTAACAACAATAAAAAAAAGTGCATTATATATTTACTAAACAAGTATGATAGTCTTTGTGGCCTTGTGGGATATTGGGGCAAACCAAAATGAAATCCATGACAAACACAACTAGATGAAAATAATTATTATGTTGTAATGTACATACACAAAACCCATAATATATTATAAAAAAATGATAAAATTAGTGATGACATCAATACATCATCCTATCAACAGATTATGTATTGAAATCAATTAACTTCCTATATGAAACCAATAAGATGAGAGTATAGTGTCTATGTGGTTTAACGCATAAGCTGCGAGAACATTATTATCCATATCAACACTCTTAAATTTTCATCGTCAAGAGGATATATAAAAAAACAATCGGCACCAACAAAATCCTTGTCATTGAACGTAAATCTAGCTACACTAGATTGGTTTAAGGGTTCGAGCTAAAGAATATTTTTACTTGAAAATTAAAGTAAATCATTTGCAATTGAATAACATAAGATCCCATTGTTAAATAAATAGAACCTCAAACCACTAGTACAAGTTAATTATTAACTAATTTATCCTAATTATGAATAGATAAACCTACAAACTCCCTTTATAACCTACTAATTATATTAAATTATTTAAAAATTAACAAATTACGTGAAACTATATATATATATATTATATTATATTGTATGTTGTTGACCCATATAACTACGTTTATATATATCACTCATAATTTTATGTTAAACTGAAAAATTGTTCATTCACCATCTTATTCCAATTCAAACTCTTCATTAAGTACATAAACTATAATCTCTCCTTATAATAAATATTATATAATCATTTAAAGCCTCAAAATAACCAAACCATCCAAGAATAAGATTAGTATGAATACGAGAAAAGCTAAAAGTATTTTTGGGAAAGAGTGGACAATTTACATACAAAATAATTTAAAATAATCAAATGCTCATTTTTATCAGTAACATTTGTATGAATTAAAGATGAAATCCTATATTCAATTTGAAAAATTATAATTTAAAGATTACTATGATTAGAATTATCAGCATAAAACTTAGAAAATATAGGTGAAGATAAAATATAATAACATTTTTTGGAATCATTTCAATGTAACTAATAAGAGACCCCTTAGTTCATCTGATAAGCGCTAGTTTTATAAAATTTTCCTTAAAAAAACCCATATTACAAAACCCAAGCAACCCCATTAAACTTACTTGTGACCACATATCTTCGTAACCCATATCATGCATCTTGCACGATACCATCTTTGTGGTTAATTAATCAAACCCCTTCCTAACAAATCGTGCATATATATGGTGCAATTTAGAGTTGGTTCTTTAACCCTCGAGTTATTCTTAAAGTAACACGAGAATTAGGTACCAATGTTGATCCATCTACTAGTTTGAGAGTTTTTTTATTGGTTCATCTACAAATATTAGTTGAACAGATTAAAAGACTCTTTGATTGAGGATGTCATATATTTAGAATCTTTGAAACTGATATGTCTATTTTATATAGTAATTTACCCTCGTCCCTTGGTCATAATTAGTAGTGTTTTTGGCTCTTTAGAGCCACTTTTATTACTAATATGTGTTTTCTAGTGTTTTCGTAGTTTTGGTTGAGTTTTGTAGGGAATTGCACCTTTGGAGCATTTTTCCGGGATTTTATGGAGCAACTACGAGCATTGGAGGAGCACGACCATCTTTCATAGCCCAAGATCGGTTAGAGTAATCAAGCCGGTGAATAAGGGCTCGACTTGTGTGAAGACGAGGCATTTGGACCGAATGATTTAAGCCCTGAAGAGGATATTTGGTTTGGGCCAAGTTATGAGCCCAAACGAGGAGTCCAAGCGGCCCAAAGGTGTCCGCCCGATGGTCCGCCCGATGATCCGCCCGATGGTCCGCCCGATGATCCACCCGATCGGGCAAAGAAGACTTATATCGCAGCAGCCCTTCGTCCGATCAAAAAGGCGCGCCCGATCGGGCGGTGCCTCGCCCGATCGGGCGCGTGTTTCTGGAGGACGTTTTAAGCGTCGTTTAATTTGTTTTAACTTAGGATTTTCTAGCTTAGTATAAATACGCTTTTGTTAAGCGAATTTAGGGGGGAATTCTTTTCTCCCTTCCCTTACTTCTCTCTTTTCTCTCTCTAACTTTTCTCTTTCTCTCTTCTCTTAAACTCTTTCCCTTTACTTTCTCTCTCTACTTAATATTTTCTCTCTCTAGACTTTTCTCTCTACCTTACTCTTGTTCTTGACTACTTTGTAATTCCGCCGTCTTGGTACGATTTCTATTTTAATTAATTTCAGTAATTTCTTCCTTTCAATTCCTTATGACTTGTTTTATTACTTTGCTTGCTTTAGATTTAATTATGTATGAGTAGTTTAATTCTAGGGTTTATGGGGATCCATAATTAATATGAAGGGATAATTTGTTATTATTGATTATTGATATTGCATGATAATTTCTTATTGAATTGTTTTAATTCTTTGCAATTAGATTATGAATCGAGCAGATGTAATTTGATTGTGAATGTTTAGCAATATTGAATTGATGAATCGAGCAGATGTTAATCTGATATTAAAGGCTATTTTCAATAGGAACTTAGATCTAGTAAATTGCGAGAGCCTGTTAGATCTATGTTGATTAATAAATTGCGAGAGCCTGTTAATCATGTTATTTGTGCAATGTTGATTAATTGTTGTTATGTTTTATCCCGGAATATTAATTATTGGTGAACCTGTGACCCTAGGCCTTCTTATTATCGACTTTCTCCCAACTTAATCTTCGTAGTATAGTTTCACTTTACAAACAACAAATTGGTTACTTTAATAATTTAGATTATATTAATTAATTAGGAGTAGAAAGACCAGTTTCCCTGTGGATTCGACCCTACTTCCCTATCTACTTTAGTTAGAGGATTTAGGTAATACTTTTGATTAGGTGATACGACTTTACCCTGTCAGAAACCAACATATATAACATCCTAGTATGCAATTGTGGACACCATTTATTAAGCCTAAGCCTTATTATTAAAAACAAGTACATAGAAAGGAAAGGATTTTGATGTAGAAATAACCATCTTCATCTAATTTCCAAATTCTACTTCAAGCATGTTTAATGTAGAACTTTACCACCTCAAAATATTAAAAATAAATAAATAAATAAATAAATAAAGCGTCTAATAATATCAAGATAAGACTGACAATGCAAAAAATCTAATTGGCGCTAATAGAAAAAAGTCGATATCCGACGGAAAAATTCCGTCAGAGACACCCCGTTTACCGTCGGAAAAACCGTTTTCGTCGGAACCGGTTGTCGGAAAATAGTTCATAGGAAATATGACCTTTTCCGACGGAATTTCCATCGGAACCATTTTTCCGACGGAAATCAGTCCGTTGGAAGAGGTTTTCCGGCTCGGAAAAATCCGTCGAAAAATGCAGTAAAAAACATTAAAAAAAATCTGGTGGCACCATCGCCATCAGCCCCATACCTGTACCTTCACCACAACACACCCTACCACCACACACCACCTCAAAACACCACTATTCTCCACCCCACACCACCAAAATAACAAACGATATTTAATAAAATAATACATAAAAGCGATAATTACCACAAAAAATCCAAACCAATAGATAAACATATTTGATCAGAATTTCAATAAAAAGAAAAAACGACAATTAACTAAGATAATTAAAATTATTTAATAAATTTATAAACTAACATTAAAATTACATAAATAATTAACTATAATCATAAATGTTCAAAAAATAAAACAAGATCTACAATTTAACCAAAATTAAAACAAGATCTACAATTTAACCTAAGTTAAAACGAGATCTACAAAAAAACCTCGACATTCTCGCGACGGTGGCTGTTTTTTCGCAGTGGTATTGTTGCGGAGATCTTGAGATACTCGCGACGGTGGCTGTTGTTTCGCGGTGGTGTTGTTGCAACGGTGACTATTGTTTCGCGGTGGCTGTTGTTGGGCAGTGCGCCGTTGTTTGAGGTTAATGTTGGAGGTGGTTGTTGCAGTGGTGGTGTTGTTTGAGGTTGATGTTGATGTTGGTGGTGGTTGTTGCAGTCGCGGTGGTGGGAAGAAAGAGGGGAAATAGAGGAGAGAAGAAAGAGGCGGTGGTGGTTTTTGTTGCGGTGGTAAGAAACAGGGGAAAGAAGAGGGGAGAAGGAAGAGGCGACACATGCAGTGAAGAGGAAAGAGAAAAAAAGAGGTAAGAGAAGAGGAGAGAGAAGAAGATCCGGAAGAGAAGAGAAAGGGGAAGGAGAGAGAAAGAGAAAGGGGAAGAAGATAGGCGGAAAGAAAACAGGTGGGGGAGGGGATGCTTTAGGGTTTCTATTTTTAAATGGGTTTTTTGTTTTTTTATTTTAAATTATATTCCGATGGAAATTCCGTCGAAAATCGACGGAAAAATCCGTCGGAAAGTGCATATATTACGGCGGATTTAGGTTCCGTCGCAAAATTCCGGAGGATTTTCGATGGAAATTTTAAATTTGTCGGAAATATCCGACGGAATATAAATCCGTCGGAAATTTCGGCTTTTCTGACTGAATTACATGTCCGTCGGAATTTATCCGTCGAAAATCAACCTGATTCTTGTAGTGTGGAAAATCAATAGCCTAAAACATCAAATGGTTCAAAAGCCCTTAATACCACAGCTTTCGCTTTGTCACATAATTATAAAATTCAGTTGTTTTTTAGAAGAGGAAAGCAGCCCTTCAATTCATTAATAATGAAGGTCTGAGTTCTAAATCCAACCACTATGGATGTGATAGAGACCTCTTAAGACTCTTTGTGATGAAATTTGAATGTCAATATGTATATAAAAGGAATATTTGCCAACAACTACCATTTAAATGACCACTTTTAAAAACAACTACCATTTAATTTTTTTTTTTTTTGGGTTTGAAAAAACTACCACAAAACACAAAAACTTTGAGTAGCACTATTTCTATGTTTATGACCTTGAAGTTTTGGTTAGAATACAAATTGTTACCCTCTTTGTCCACCACAAAGAGTAAATTGTGGTTCCATATTGGATTTGAACCACCGTGCTTATCAACTGGAGTCATGATTGTATTAGCCGGATCCATCCACACCACAACGTAGGTATGCATTCGCTTACAAAGACTCAATGTCCGGCTCCAAGGTGGTGTATCTATAATTTTGCCTGATGCTAAGGTCACCTTTATAAGCCTTTTATGCCTCTTTGTTTCTGTTAATGATTCCATGATAACGTAATGTTGAACGTTGCTTCCCTCCCATTTCTAAGAGATCTTGGAATCGATTTTCATCATCCACCTTTGTGGCTCTCTAATCACCTATATACAAGGGCAAAGCCAGGAATAAAATTCTAAGGAAACTCGATAAAGTTAACCCAAAAAATTTTAAAAATAAAAAAAAAAATGAAAGGAGAAAAAAATATGCTCAAAGTGGGAGTCAAACTTGAGACTCTTCCCACCCTTCAAAGCTCATACTACAAACAGACCTACATTGACAACATTGAATATATGTAAAATATTTGCTATTTATTAGTTAGTCATGGGGGCCAAACTAGAAAACACATATATCACCAATTGGGCCACGAGGCCCGACCTTCCACGAGCCACCCGTGGCTCCGCCCCTGATTATATGTACTTTTTGTTCCCCTCAAATAGCAACGTTTGATATTATAAGAGAGATTAAATTTGTAATTATATTGTGTTAAGGAATATGTAGCACAATCTCAACAATTAATATAAAAGATATGTTGTACAAAAAACAAAAAAAAAAAAAAAAAAAAAAAAATTGTGTTTAGGATACATATTATACATTAAATATTGTTTTCTATCTAAAAGTAAATTCTATAGGATACTTATTAACCTAAATGAAACAATATTACTAAACTTTTTTTTTTTTTTTTTTTTTTTTTTTTTTTTTTGAAGAAAAGCCTCAAAAGGCATTAATTATCATTAATAGGGAGATCAACGTTTAACAAAGAAACAATACTAGAAGGAAAATTAGAAGTCCAAATTGTCCTACCCGGCTCCCACGGCAAGCAATGAGCTAACTCCTGCGCCACTTTATTACCCTCCCTACGAATGAATTTCCAAACTATACGCTCAAAAGAGCTACAAATGTGATAGATATCATCTAGAACTAGGTGAAAACTACTCCTACCCATTTCCTTCGATCGAATTGCGTCCACCAAGGTCAGGCAACCACCCTTTACTTCAATTGTGCAATACCCATAGTCACCAGCAAGTTGGAGCTTAAAAAGAATTGTTTTTGCCTCTGCAATGCGAGCTTCCCAACGATCCTCCACCATCCCGACCCTGCTAGAACATCACATCCATCTCTGTCCCTCAGCACAGCTCCAGCAGACAAACCTAGCCCCTCCACCGTGCCCCCATCCACGTTCAGCTTGAAGAAACCCAAAGCAGGCGGCTTCCATCTTTGCTTGCGACTACCACCCACACGCACAGGATCACTCTTCCCTGAATTCAGCTCCCCCATCAACTTAGTAACATACTCCATTGATTTATGCGGGTCACAAGGTTCCTGCTCAAATAGCCACCTGTTTCTAGCTGTCCAAATTGCCTAAGAAATTGTCATAAATAAACCATGATCAGCTCGTGGAAGCTGCTCAAACATTGCAAGGGCCAGACCACCAAAATCCTGGAAATGAGTACCAACTTTATCCCCCAAGCCACTCTCATCCCATATCAACCTTGCAATAATACAATGCCTAAGACAATGCAGCTCAGATTCTTCATCAGTCCCACATACACTACAAATAGGCCCCTTATCAGGAACTCGCTTGTGCAGCCCCTTCAGAGTAGGGAGAGCACTACGGCAAGCACGCCAAAAGAAGATCTTCACTCTTGGCAAAGTGTTAGCCTGCCAGATTTTCCCCCAAAACGTTGAGTTCCAAGAAGCAGATGCAACATCACCCAAGTCACTCTCCCCATAAATGGCACGATATGCTAATCGAACAGAATATTCCCCACTCTTCTCCAAATCCCAGCACAAGGAGTCATCCGGAAGTCTCAAACTAAGTGGAATACTCAAAATTCTATCTCTTTCAAAAGGAAGAAATAACTCATTGATCATCGATACATTCCACGAAGCTGTAGGGAGATGAATCAAATCGCAAACTTGGAAATCAGCTCTGCTGCTAACTTTGGGTGATATAATCATCCGAGTTTGCGTATTTGGGATCCACGGGCTGCCCCAAACAGGGATAGAGATGCCATCTCCCAACGCATCCCCCTTGAACTACCCACCTTACCCCCCAAATCCCTCTCCAAGTGTAGCTAGGACACCTCCCCAAATCTGCACTCAAATAGTCACCCCCCTCATAATAACGAGCCCTTAAAACTCTTGCAATCAAGCTGTCCGGGTATTTGAGGAGCCTCCAAGCTTGCTTCCCCAAAAGCACTGCATTAAAATGCTTGAAATCACGAAAACCCAACCCTCCACTCGCCTTTGGCTCACACAATTTCTTCCATGCTATCCAATGAATTTTTCACTCCTCTTTCCTTTGACCCCACCAAAATTCGCCACTAAAGAACGGAATTCATCACAAAAGGAGGAGGGGAATTTAAACACACTCATCGCGTAGGTCGCGATAGATTGGGCAACGACCTTAATCAACACCTCCCGACCCGCCTTTGATAACATTCCCCCCTTCCACCCTTGAAGTCTCTTCCACACCTTCTCTCTAACACTCTTAGTAATCACCCTTTTCGATCTTCCAACCACCGTAGGAAACCCCAAATACTTATCATGAATGTCGACGACTTTCACATTAAGCAAATCAGCTAGTTCCCCTTTTCTTGATTCCGAGACTCCTCTACTAAAGGAGATCGTTGTCTTGTCAAGATTCACTAACTGACCCGAGGCCGCCTCATAAGTCTGCAAAATGTTTCTAATAGCAGCTACCTCCTCAACATTTGCTCAGGCAAAAATAATACTGTCATCCGCAAATAACAAATGTGAGATAGAAGGAGCCGACGGAGCTACCCGAATTCCATGTAGACTTCCCTATACCACCGCTCTATTCAACATTCCAGACAATGCTTCAGCACATAAAATAACAAATAAGGGGATAGAGGATCACCTTGCCGTAAACCCCTAGATGGAGTAAACTCCCCTGAAGGTGCCCCATTTATAAGGACTGAGAAAGAAACAGAAGACACACAGTGCATCACCCTATTAACCCAGAAATCTGTAAATCCAAGTTTCACCATCACAGCTTTCAAAAAGTCCCATTCAACTCTATCATATGCTTTTGCCATATCAAGTTTTAGAGCCAAAGCACCCCCCTCACTAGCTGAATTTTTCATATGATGGAAAACTTCAAAAGCCACAAGAATATTATTCGTAATAAGATGGCCAGGAGTAAGTGCACTTTGATTAATTGAGGTGATGTCCGACAGAATAGACTTTAATCGATTAGCTAGCACTTTAGTAATCAATTTATACACCACATTACACAAACTTATTGGCATAAAGTCAACCATTTTATCCGGGGCTTTCTTCTTCGGGATCAAGACAATAAAAGTTTTATTAATGTCTTCCGGAATAACATCACCATTAAGCACATCAAGAACCAAAGAAGTAACAAAGGGACCCACAATATGCCAATAAGTTTGAAAGAAAAGAGGACACATACCATCCGGCCCCGGAGCTTTTAATGGGTGCATTTGTTTTAGAGCTTGAAGAACTTCATTCGGCTTAAAATCTGCTCCAAGCTTGCTGTTCATTTCGTCTGTAACTCTGCGATCAATGCCCACCAATGCCTCATCAAAATCAGACGGGGCTGTTGACTTGAAGAGGTCTTTAAAGTAAGTTACAGCCACATTGCAAACTCCCTCCAAGTCTTCGTACTTAACACCATCATTAGAAGGTAATTGCATTTTTAGAGCGGCGATGAGAAGCTTTATGATGAAAAAAACTCGAATTTTCATCCCTGGAAGCAAGCCAGATTGCCCTTAAACGTTGACGCTAGTACATTTCCTCATAATGTATCAGGTCCAAAATTTCACGAACCACCCTTCTTCGCTCATTTACTTGCGATGCTGAACGTCCACCTTTATTTAGTGCACTGAGCCGCTTCCTCTTTTTGCGAATTTCCCTAAAGATTTTCCCAAATTCTCTATCACTCCACCCACGCAATTCCTCCGCACACACAACCAGCTTGCCTTCCACCGTATTGCCCCCCACCAACCAAGCGTGCTCTATAACTTCCTCACAATGGTCATGTTCTGTCCAGACTTGTTCAAAGCGGAAAATTTTCTCCTTCTTCCTCACCAAAGTCTCTTCTCCCATCATTAGCTTAATAGGAGCATGGTCGGACCAATCCCGATCTAAATTCACAACATTGGCGTTTTGAAAAAGTAAAGCGCCTCCAGTGTTTGATAAAGCTCTATCCAACCTACACTGAACATTATCATCTCCTATTTGTCCGTTGTCATAGGTGTATGCATACCTTGTGAATGGCACATCTTTAAGGCAACAAGAGTCAATCGCTTCTTTAAAATTATCCATCTGCCAGAGAGCACGATCACTACCCCCCTTCTTCTCTGAGTCCGACAAAATTTCATTAAAGTCCGCCCACGCAAAACCATGCCACATCACTTTCGTTTGCTAGCTCAGTGAGAAGCTTCCAAGATAAGTGTCGATTTTGTACTTCCGGCCATCTATAAAAGCCCGTTAATCTCCATTCCGAGTCTCCTATGCCCTTCTTAATCTGAACATCCACATGATGAACATACATCGATCTAAGCATAACTTCCAAATCACGCACCCACAACATAGCTAAGCCCCTTGATCTACCACAACTATCAACCGCCACACCCTCGTAACCAGTCAATTTATTCCTTATTTTCATCAATTCACCACTACTTAATTTCGTCTCCATGAGAAAAATGAGAGACGGGGCCTCTCTTCGTACTAAGTTCCAAAGGTTATTAACTGCAACAGAATTGCCTAGCCCCCTGCAGTTAATGCTCAAAATACTCATTGAGCTTGGCGGGGCTGCTCCTCAGCAGCCTCCGCCACACGCAATCCAGATAAGTCGTCATCCACATTTAATTTCTTACGCCCCACCTCCTCACTCATTACATTTTTGTCAATCTCTCTCTCCCTTTTCCCAAGCACACGATCCCCAACTGAGCTCATAAGAGTATCAAAAGTATCCACACTCCTACCCAACTTCCTGTATTTCTTTCCACCCCCCTTTGACTTTCATTCACAGCAGAAAAAACAAAAACTTTGTCTTTCCCTTTCCCAATATCAGAGTTAACCACACACTCCCCTACCTTACTGCCCCCTTCCTTTTGCCCCACATTATTAATAACAACCATTGCCTACTCACCAACATCCTCTCTCAAGGATACCCCCAAATTAAGTCTTTCTTCTTCCCCCTCTGTCGCACTACCCTCCTCCTTCTCAGATTCTTTTGTGACAAACAACTACTTACGAGTTGCCAACACTGCCACCATTTCCTCTACCTCCTTCAATCTCCCTTTTCTAGGTGAAGCCCTCAACCAACGACCCCACCCAAGCTTCTGTTTTTTGCTTTCTTCCGAGACAACACAACAATCCTTCTCTGCGTGCCAAATAACTCCACAAGCGAAGCAGAAAAAAGGAAGTCTTTCATAGACAAATTCCACATAAACAATGTTCCCAGCCTTGTCAAGAATTCTCTGGAAACGTCGCAAAGGTTTAGTGACATTTATCAGAATTTTGGCACGTCTAAATCGATCAAGGCCTAGAACATCCTCTTCCAACTCCAGCACTTCACCCCAATTCGCCACCAATTACTTCACGTCTGCATCAGACCGACAATTGAAAGGCAAATTTTTTATTCTTACCCAGAATGGTGAGTGATAGAGGGAAATTTTGTCTGGTTGTTCATCCCCCTCTATCTCCTCAAGCACAATCAATTTGTTATCAAAGCACCACTGACGCCCCTACAACACTCGTTCTCGATTTCTCCGATGAAAAAATTGGAAAGCGTAAAGATTTGGTCCTAGGGCACGACTTAGAAGTTTATTAGTCATACCCCACACCTTCACCATCGTATTCTTGAAAGCCTCTACATTATAAGGCTTATCAGTCACCAATCTTCCGATGAGCATAAGGTGAAATTTCTCAGTCAGAGGCAATGATTCCACCACCCCTAAATCCACTACTCCACCATCCTCATCATCCAATTTTAGATTCGCATAACGTTCAGCTATGTCGTCTGCCATCCTCGCCGCTACAAACATTGGAAAACGCACCCAAAAAAGTAAACAAAAGCCATCGGGACGACAGCTAAACCCTACACTCTAGAGAGAACGGTCCTTTCTTTCGAGGGAGCTTAAATTTTGTTGATTTTCCTACTAACAATATTTCTAATTCTAGTTATAAAAAATATCTCTAATTATATCTCAACCTTTTGCGATTAAAAAAAAAATACTTCGTAGTAATTCTATGTAGTGCATGACATTAATCACGTCTATAAGATTACAATAATAGTCCTCAATGTGTTAAAAGGGAAAAAAGTATAATTTACAAATAGTACTTCAAATTTACATAAAATAAATCTCCTATTCCACCACCTTTTTTTTTCACTTGTCAACTCTACCATTCACCATATATTACGTAGATCTGCGAAAAAATATCCTATAAGATTTAAACATTGAACCTCATGAATATAATATCATATTACTTATCATCTTAATTAGCCAATAGTAATTATGAATTCTACATAAATAGGGTCGATTCTCTTCAGCTTAATTTTAGTTCAGCTCTAATCAGTTCAGTTCAGTTTCTAATTTCCTTCTCTCATAAACAATTCATCAGTTCAATTTGATTTAAATTAAGCAAATCAAACCACACCGAAATTTTAAATTCGGTTTTTCAAAAGCAAACCGAACCACACCGAAATGTTTCATCATCTTCATTTTTGCTCCATCTAACTGGTCTTTCAATCCAACATCGCCCACATTGGTTGACATTCTTGGACATAAAAAAACACAAGTATTATTATTTTTTGGTTTTATATATGTAGGGTAGAAATTAGAATTGGGCTAGGCTATAATTTGGATATGGGCCATAATTCGGTTTAAATTTCGGTTTTTGGTTTTTCAAATCTTAAAACCGAAACCAAACCATATTAATTCGGTTTTGGGATTCCTCAAACTACACCAAACCATATAAGGAAAAAAAAACCGCACCACATTTCTAATTTGGATTGGTTTGCGGTTTGGTTCGGTTTTAAACCGCATTAGTTTCCCCCCTACCCTAAATACTCACTCCGTTTTTAAATACTTGTTGCATTTCTACTTTTCCACTATTCATTTATCCAACTTTGACTAATGTTTATGATTTATACATAATAGAAAATATAGTCTTCTGGGTACTTGTTGGAATCGTCTCAATGAATAAATTTTTAATTTTAAATTGTTAGAATTTATACTTATTAATAATTATAGATATAATTAATCAAAGATTTGCATCGATATACGTATCAATGAGAAATGGAACATGTATTTAAAAACAGAGGGAGTAACAATAGATAAAAGAGTAATTATGTAGCATATAAATTAAAATTCAATAAAGAGAATACCTTCAACAATTGCAAGATTATGGAAAAATTTTCTCTCTAATTTTTTTTACTAACATTATGTTATGATTTTTTTTTAATTAAAAAATAATAGCATTAAGGAATTGAACGGTTGAACCATTGTCCATTGACTACCTAAACATTATAGTTTGGTTTTAAATTTTAAAACCACTCAGCTTCTACCTAAAACATGATATGTAGTATATAAAATATAAATACCTCGTATATAATTACAACAAATATTGCTTATTAAATCCTTTATTATTTGAAGGACCCATTTTGTTGGGGGCCTAGTTACATGTTCCATGTTGGACATGCAAAGGGTCGGGCCTGCTTCACGCATGTCATACTCTTGCTTCTGACCACACACCCTTCCCCTTCAATTTTCATCAACTTCCTCTACCCAGGTTAGTGCTCATAACAAATCAAAATAAACCTAATAAATTTGATTAAACTCATAAGCAAAAAGTTAAAACAAAAATCCAAATTTAAAAAGTTGAATATTGTTTTAGATTTCCAGTCACCTACATAATAATTTTTTAAAAAAAAAAATAAAAATCCCAATTTGGAAAAATCCGGGGGGAAAACACGTAATAAAAACATAAAAATTAAAAACAACCCGAAAGAGAAATAAAAACACTACTTGAGGAATGTGTGAGTGATAATAATCTTGCATGGGTATGTGGGCAGTTTTCTCGGAGAAGTATTGGCGCAGCCCTATATATTTCACTTGCAAATAGGATGACATTTTTGTAAATAATGAGAACTTGAGAAAAAGCGGTGGTGGAAAATATGATGGCAAAAAGTACCACTATAGGCATAATAGTACATAAAAAGTATTATTCAGACAATTTAATTTTTAATGATACATTATACATGCATAATAGTACACAAAAATGTACGTACCACTGTACCATTAAAAGAGAGAAAATGTACCACCGAATCCCAAATTACCCTCCTATATGTAAGCAAAATATATAGGCCCTATGCGCCTAGATGCACTCGGTTTTCTCAGCATCCCACCCCAAAGAAACAGTTCAGGAATACGTGAGTGATTGTGATGGATAATCTTGCATTCAAATTCTCAATAAATTTGACAATATATTTGTTGAGAATTTATTAGAATTTGAATGCAAGATTATGAGATTATCTATCACTCCATGCCACTGGCGGATACAAGGGGTTCAAGACTTCAAGTGGGTTCATTGAGTAAAGTCCCTTAACTTTTATAAGGAAATTATAATTAAAACACTACCAAATTAGTGTACCTACTAACCAACTTCTTTATTAGCACGTTGTAAATTCTATCCAAGTAAGTGGTTCGACATATTCATAACTCCAATCACAACCAAAGTTTGAGCTTCTTTCATCAGATTGATGCTGCATTTGGTTGAGGAATAGCCTCTTATCATTGCTCAATTTACTTTTAAACACCCATTCTTCTTCCAAAATCAATGCCCTCCATTCGGTACATTGATTTATTTCTTCTTTGAAGATCTCTCAAGGTCTGCCCCCTGTAGATTACTGTGAATAAGTAGTTAAGGAGCTAGATAACCTATATTTACTTATAAAATATTGGGACATAGAGATTAGTTTTTAGCGAGAGGTAAAAGAAATCGCGACCCTTCTTATATTTTCGGCCAAGATCCGCCACTGATCAGTGGAGAAATAAAGAACACAAGATTAAACTAGACATTCAACAAAATCTTATGTGTGATTTTTCTAATGTTAACCCTACCTCGAGTGATGCGCGGTAATAGGTAGTCATATTCCAAAAGAGTTTGGCATTAAATCACAAATTTAGTTGTTGGCAGCAATAATGAGTAAAAATATAAAAACAAATATTTTTGGAGTATAAATTTTCACGCACTATTCTTTAGAAGTAACCCCTGATCAACCCGATGAGTTCCTCCAGAATAAATAACCCTTAAACAATTCAATTGAGTAACTTTTAAATAAGTAATTTTTAAACTACAGAGTAATCCTAAATAAGTAACTCCAGATATAGGAAAAAAAAAAAATCACTCAATGTAAATGATTATTTCCCACATTACTATATTAGCAAGAAAAGCAAAGTGACGATTGACGCAGATTGCATCATTAATCTTGAACCCCTTTTCATATTTTTCCCACTATATAAAGCAACATAAAATAAAGCAACATAAAATAAAAATTCTCATTCATTTTCTATTCAATAAATAAATGTGGTTTTCATGTTCGACTGTTTTGTATTTGATAACCCCTTTTATCTTTTCAGACTTTACGCAACACTCAAATTTTCCATATAATTAGATTAAAAAAAAAAAATATTCATATTTTTACAAAAATTAAATAATGGTTTCCAAAAAAATATATTTGTACATAGTATTCTTATTTTCCTCAATTTTGCAGTCCACAAAATGTAGTTCAACCCAACCTCTTGTTCCTGGGCTTTATATATTTGGTGATTCAACATTGGATAGTGGGAATAATAATTTATTGCCTACGTTGGCTAAGGCTAATTATTTCCCATATGGTCTCGATTTTCCAGGAAGTTTACCTACGGGAAGATTCACTAATGGAAAAACTGTTGCCGATTTTATAGGTACGTATAACACAATTACTCTTATGTGCGGTTTATTTAGTTTTAACGTAGTATACACATGAATCAAGTGAAATTTTTAACATTGGTTTTTAAGTTCTTGCTTCCTTGAAATTTATAAACAATTATGATATTAATAAGAAATATGAATGTAAAACGAAACATATTCAAAATTCTTATTATTGAGCTTAAATTGATTGGTTTGAGTATGCTATATATGTAGCTGACTACCTTGGAGTGCCGTATCCTCCACCGCGAGTTAGCGTACTCCAACCAACGTCGTATATGGGGTATAACTATGCCTCTGGGTCTTGCGGAATCCTTCCTGAAACAGGAAAGTTTATTGTAAGCAATACATACTAAGTTCACTCATTTCTCATAATAATTTAGTCTCTTAAATTAAATTGATTATAAAAAGGGTTTTAATAGTGATATGATGTAAAAGATATACTATCTCTGATTTTTTTTTAGTTGCAACTTTAGAGTATTATTTGAGAGATATAAAATATTTTAAAGTTGTAACTAAAAAAAAATTAAAGGCAGTATTAAAGATATATTGGACTATATAGACTAAAAAAAAAAAACTTTATAAACTTATACGGACTATATAATGTATCACATTGGACGTAAACACGTACTGCATAGTACACACTTACACAGTATACCACGGACTACTCGGTAATATACACCAATTAGTTACCCTAAACCCTACCAAATGACAATTATACTCACTTTTTACTCGTGTATCACTTTTGCTAATGAGCAAATGAGTAAAAAAAATGTGTGTAGGATGAATTAATGGTGCCCTGATTGTGTCTCGCAATTATTTTGCTCATTTCAATGTGATATACTATATGGAACCTTTTTTTTTTTTTTTGAGGAAACACTATACTATATGGAACTTTGGCACGCATATTGGTATGTATTAATGTATATGCATCGTATATTTTTGCCATTTTAGGCCCAACTTATCTTCATTGTATGTCTTTTTTTGAGAAGCAAATCTTTATTGTATGTCTTAAATCAAGATAAATTACTTTAGGCTTTTTTTTTTTTTTTTTTTTTTTTTTTTTTTTGGGCTAATTTACATATTTGAACTATGCGCTGTATATTCTTCTCAGAAAAAAAAAAAAACTATGCGCGGTATATTAACGTAATGCTTATACGCAATTAAGTGTGAGTAAGGAAAATATTTTTTCATCGACTTTTTTTCTTTTATAGGAGGTAAGGAAATTAAAAGAATTGAGACGGTACCTCAACTGTTACGGGTTTTTTGGTCCACTATTTACGGGTCAGATATTTGAGAGTGAGGGGTAAAGGGTAAGCTCACTTTAGCGGGAATTGAACCCCCAACCTCAAGATTATAAAGTACAATCTATACCACTAGATCAAGGTTAGCTTGATGTCATCGAAATTAAAGGGCAATTGTGATTCACTTAGCTTATTTAGGCATACATACCATGGAGAGTTTATTATTACCATGTTTTCATAGTCAAATAATAAGTTTGTTCATTGAAATATGAAGGAATTCTATATAGTATATAATTAATCGATTTAGCTACTCGTTCTATCCCAAATAGCTAAGTTGCTTTAACTTGTGGTTCATGGGCCTAGTTTGATCGAGTGTCAAAAATTTAACAGTAGATAAGGGTAAATTTATGTAGTGATTGTTTGTTTCATTAACATATGATGGAATTATATGTAAATAATTGATTTAGTTACTTCTTCTGTCCCAATTAGCTAAGCTACTATAGCATGTGGTTGTAAGTCCTAACCAATTTTTTTATGTTATGTTTAGAACTTTAGATATAACCTGGATGTATGCAAGTATTTCGATTTTTGTAGAGATTCGAGGCTAGTTGATTTTGTTTACTCAAGTCAAGTATGTGCCTATTTTTTGGGAAAAATGAGTGTGTGTTGCAAGACTAATAGTCCAATAACTCCAATTGGATTTGGGTTGGAATTTGGGAAGTGCTATAGTAAAGTGAACTACCTAAGTCAAACTTGACCCAAAGAGTGTTCATATAGGCTACAAGAAAGCGAGGCCCACAAAGTGTAGTTACTCAAATGTCCATGGCACATGATTATCATAGAATTTGTAAATTCAAACTAAAAAAAAAAAAAAAAATTGAATCTATTGGTTATCTCATTTGTACCTTTTTTTTTTGCTGTTAATACACATCCAAACAAAAGTTATCACATGAAATTTTGTCAAATTTGATAGAATATGAAACATGAATTATTCTAGGATATTCTGTAAATGATAGACTTTGTGTAAATATGTTAATATTATGTTTCTCTTAAAATTAGGATTGTACACCTATATATATTAATTTAATGAGAACATTCCAACGAAGAAGATTTGCGTAATTTTACAAAATTTGATTTAGTTTATAATATGGAGTATTAATATTATTGATATATAGACAAAATTATGATTAATAATAATTTATATTTAAACACGCGTCTTTTATTTTACAGGGTGAATGCTTGAATTTGGATGAACAAATGAAAATGTTCAAAGAAACTGTTGAAAAAGAGTTGTCCTCAAAATACAAAAACTCAGCCGAGCTTTCCCAACACATGGCCAAGTCTATTTTCATTTTCTCAGTGGGAAATAATGATTACATCAACACTTATTTTAGTCCTTTTCAGACAAGGAAACAATATAATCCTCAACAATTTGCACAACTCCTCGTTGATACATTATCACTAAAATTACAGGTTTTCTTATCAATTTTACACAGATTATTTATTTTAAAATTGTGTAGTAGTGAGATTATAGCTGAGAAGTACATTGTGTACGTACCAAAGTCTAAAATTTACATTTACTTATCGTTAGGGCCTGTTCTCATCAGGTTATTTTCAGTTCAGTTCAGCTCCTAATTTTCTTCTTTCATAAAATATTTATTTCAGTTCAGTTCAGTTCAGTGTAGTTTAGTTCAGCTCTAATAAGTTCAGTTCAGTTCATTTCAACTCATTTTAGTCAATGAGAACAGACCCTTAGTTTTAATTTTTAAATCATTGATTTGCAAAAGTTAGCTTTTCACTAATAATATTTGATACATAAATTTTTGTTTTTAAAATTGCAGAAACTCTATAATTTCGGAGCAAGGAAGATTCTAGTGTTCGAACTAGGTCCAATTGGTTGCATTCCATCAATTGTAAAGAGTTCAAAGCTAAATGGAAAATGTGATGAAATCAAAAATGTAATCGTTAATATGTTCAACACTCAACTTGGATTATTGCTCAAGAATTTAACTACTACTCTCCAAGACTCACATTTTATTTTAGGGAAAGCACATGGACTAGGATACGATGCTGTCATCAATCCCACAAAATATGGTATGCCAACATTTTCAAAGCCTTTTTACATATTTCATATGCAATATAGTTTTAATGTGCTCAATAGGCCAGGTATTGACGAAAACTATTTTAGAATGAATGGATCTTGAAGTGACTCATGTACATGTAATGTTGCAGGGTTAAGAGATAGTAGCAATCCGTGTTGCAATGCATGGGGAAATGGTACATTCTCGTGCATACCGGTGGAAGCTCCATGCTTAGCACCCGACGAACACTACTTTTGGGATGGCTATCATCTAACTCAAGCAACATATTCTGTTGTTGCATCTCATTGTATCAGTGGCTATGATGTTTGCCTTCCTATGAATATCCAGCAGCTTGTTCAAGTTTAAGATACAATTTATGGCTTAATTAACGAGTTATATTATAATTGGACAAATAGGTCGACATTATTGATAAATATTAAATTAGCAAATTTCTAGGATTATAAATCAAGGAAATAATGAGGTAGATGATTTTTCCTTAAACATGATATATATTGGAGTTATTAGCGTTTTTACTTCCAAAAAGAACAAGATTTTTCACCACCGACCTAAATATATTATGATAAAGAGATTCAAATGAAAAAATGCTGAAAATAATTTATTTTATTACTTGTATGTTTTTTTAGAAGATTAACAATAACAATAACAATAATTAATGTAGACATATAATATATAATAATTAAATTAAATAGTAAAAATCAGCTAATAGATGTCATACTTGTAAAGCACGTAATGTATTAGATTTGATCTTACATTTTAACCTTTAAACTATATATATATATATACACACAACTCACAATGTAAGTGCTCATGTAATGAACGTGGTGGTTCAGACTGAAAATAAATGGTCGGAAGGTTAATTTCAATTGATAAAGTGTAAAGCTTGCGTACACGTCAATGACTTTAGGTCATTACTCTCTAAGAGTTCTTTCTACAATAATTTTTTGCCTGCCTTCTCTCTCTAAAGCTAGTTCTATTTATACTACTCAATTGTAATGCATAAGTGGCCTAGTGCCTTAATTGCTACCTTTACTATACTTTGTCTTCTTGCTAAATTACCTACAATACAATAGCTAATAATCCAAATTTGTCCGCCACTTTAAAGAACCGTGGTTGCCTATGTTGCTTGTGCTTTGTATGCTGCTGCTGTTCTGTTGCACCTGTTGTTTCTGATTCTATCCCCTACTGTACACCAAGGTGGATGTGGGTTCATTGCAGCTCATGTGTAAATTTTCATAAGCAAACTCATAAGATACTTGTATGCTATGCGCATAAACCAGGAGGATATCATTGTCAACCCTCAACACTCTTGAAACTTCATTTTCATGAGAATGACAAATAACCGAATCTTCCTAACAAAAATCTTGTCATCAAACGTAAACTTAGGTTGGTTTAATGGTTCTAAACAAGGAGTATTTTTTTAGTATTGTATAGGAAACACTTCTCAACAATCCATTCAATTTTTTGAGCAAATTCTCATTCTACTCCCCATTGACAAATCTAGCAAAATATGTGGATTTAAGATATTAAAAATAAAGTTTAATCAAATATAAACATAAATTTAAGAAATAAAAATGTATTTTATTATAAATAATTACACTTTTATTTTGTTTTGTAAATAAGTATATATTTACATTTTTAATGCTTCACTATGGTATTATTAATATTTTTATATAATGTGTATACAAATTTAATTTTGTGTAATGTAACGGTTTTATGACATGAAATTATTTATAAATTAACAAATTACATGAAACTATGTATATGTTATATTGTATATAGTTAACAAATATAATTATATATATTGATAGACAACTCAAAGTTTGCCCATAATCATTATCATATTTAATAATTCATTATTAAATGTTTTTTTTTGTATCATAAATATTTTTAATAATAATTTTTATTAAAAATAAGTGGCCTAGATATGTACAAGATTGTAAAACATATAATATACAAGATTTGATCTTACGGTAGTCAACCTTAAGCGGTAAAACTTTAAATTTTGTCACTAAGTATATCATACTTAAAAAGTGAATCATACGCAATTGAGCCACATAAAATCCCATTGTTCAACAAATAAAACCTCAAATCACGAGTATATATACTTACACTTTCTTTCTCAAAACTGAAAATTGATCAATGGGAATGTTAAACATCTCAAATCACGTTTGGTTGGATTCAGTAATCAACTAATCATCAACAACCGGGGATTGATTACAATAAAACTTTTGTTCCAATCGCTTAAATAAAATTTGTTTATCAAATAGTAAAATCATAAATAAATCAACAACTTTTTAGTGAATATGAGACCTACAATCGTTGATATTATAACGAAAATACTATGTAGGCTAGATATTTTTGTAGATCTATTTACAATTTTGCCTAATGTGATAAATTGGGGCTTCCTTGTTGTATCAATTGTATGTAGTAAGATTCATAAGAGTATTTCTTAAGGTAGAAAAGGAGAGATAATAAGGGTAATTTCAAGAGTTAATCGACTCCGATCCATTTTTATCCTCCAATCAAACTTGAATTCAGCTTATTTTCGCTTTCCGTTCTATTATATATTGGTAGGGTTTTGAAATCTGTGATTTTTTTTAATAGTGATGAAATATTAGAATTGACAACCCTTAATTTAGGGATTTAAGGCAGATTTAATTTATGTGATTCTTCTCTTTTTTTTTTTATTATTATTATTATTGGTAAACGGACATAGAAACTTAAAGAGTCATGTACCGAGGAAAAGAGAAAATGGATGCCATATTTTTGTAAAGTAAAAATTAAAGATCGGGGCAAAAATGACAAGTCTTAATCTAATTTGGTCCACTTAATGTTTAATGTGGCCCTCCCGACACCTAACCCTAAGAATTGACTTTTAGTGCAGACCACGTAGTGACACAGAATGTCGTCATACATTCTTATGGTGCAAAGTTCGATTCTTGTCAGTGACAAATGTCACCTAGAATATCAGACGTTGACTATACCAAAGTCCCTCCTCACAACCTCAGGTAATTTAAAAGGTCTTTTCTTACAAATTTTGTTTTAAAAAGGTCTTATCTCAAAAAAAACGCCCTTCTTTACAAATTTTTCTTGTATTTATCTTGAAGCTTAGGGTTGGACAAATGTTTAACTTGATCTTTGGAAGTGATTTCGTTTTTTTGTTTTGTTTTTGTTTTTTTGTATTTATTTTTTTTTTTAAAAAAATTAAGTGGCAAATTTTAAACTAGTGAACTATTCTGACCTCTTAGCTAGTATAGGTTTATAGCTTATAGAACCCAAAATCCACAAATTTATGCTTGGAGTTATATGATGTACTAGAAACTCATGAAGCGTACTTAAAAATCCTAACACCTCCCATCTTTTTGCTTGAAGCATGTTAATAAGAATTGATGGTGTTGTTCTACCCTTATTACATGCTGCCTCACAATTGAAAGTTTATCTGATTATTGGTTCCTTAACTTCCTGGGATTATTGAGGTTAGTATAAAGAATATAACTTGAATGAATTTTTGCATCTAATCATCAAATTACCCTCATATATGAACTTACAATGATAAACGGGCCTAGGCACCATCCGTCACAATTGTCCACTTTACACAACTAAGAAGTTCCACCTCAAAACCGTATGCAATAATGAGGTGAATAGCCTCTTAACCTTATAAAGTGAACAAAACTTTCTACTTTCTTCAATGTGAGATATACTTCCCAATACAAAGTCACATATTTCTTCTGCATGCAACCACAAAATGTGGACAGTAATTGACATCTGCAAGACTGCAACTAACTGCAATGCTAAGTGTTATCATTAGGAAAAATTGACATTTACTACCAGCGAAAACACCCCATATCAGATTTACTACCTGTTTAAAAAAATATTTTAAATTACTACCACACAAATTCCCTAATTGTATATATTGCTACCACTTAACAGAATCCGTTAAGATTCCGTTAAGTGGGTCCCATATTTCATTAAATAATAATTTAAATTATATAAAAAAAAAATTTTAAAAAAAAAATCTCAAAAATCTCCCCTCCCCTTCCCGGCGTCAGCCACCCTCCCCCCTCCCCTTGCTGGCGGCCAAATGTTTCCCCGAAACCGGGAAACCCCACCTCCTCCATTTCTCCACCTGCCAACCTAACCTCGTGGTCGGTGCACGAAATCGTCACCTGCCCGCTGCAAAACCGTCACCACCGCCGCGAAACTCCACCAAATTCTTCATCAGCGGCGCCTCGACCTTTCCCCCACCCCTACGCAGCCATGAACCCCTTTCTCCTTCTTGTTGCCCCGACCACCAACCCCAAACCACCAGCCACTCAAAACCCTAAATTCAAAAATCGAAATCGAATTCGAAATCCTTAACCATCAACCCCAAACCACCGAAATCGAAACCCTCGTTTAGGATGGTTTGGGGCTGGTGGTTTAGAATTAGGGAGGGGGGCGATTTTCGGTGTGGGGAATAGGGAGGGGGGCGATTTCCGGTGGGGAAAGGGAAAGGGAGTAGCTTGCGTTACGGGGTGGGGGTTGGGGCAGCAACAACGGGAAAAGGGAGGGGGTGTGGTGGGGTCGCGCCGGCGCCGGCAGGGGGGGTGGCTGCCATTGTTGTGGAGGGGTGGAGGGGTGGCTGCCATTGTTGTGGAGGGGTGGAGGGGTGGCTGCCATTGTTGTGGGCCCCTCAAATAGAAACAGTAACAGAGTTAGTCACTGGTAGTTATTTCTACAGTTAGGAAAATATGGTGGTAGTAATATAAAATATTTTTTTAGACATGTAGTAAATCTGATACGGGGTGCTTTTGCTGGTAAAAATGTGAATTTTTCCTTATCATTATATGCATTTTTAAGGTTCGATGAGTTCGAGATATGGGCTTTAAAAATCTGCCTTAGTACAGAAGGTTGTGAATGTTTAAATTACAACCCTAACAAATTTGATTAGAATTGAGAGACATTAATTTAATTCTAAACCATGAAACTAACCAATAAATCACAATTCAATTTAACATCAGGCCAACAAGTTTGCTTCTTAAAATTAAATTGTCCACAAAAAAAAAAAAAAAAAAAAAAAAAGAAAAAAAAAAAGTGATGGTTATTATGGAAAATTTGTTGAAAACCATCTTATAATTTTTTTTTTGTCAAACCACACCTATTTTAAATTTTTTTTTTGTTGAATCCCACCACTTTTCGGATTTCGACTATTGATTGACATTTCCGACGTTGATTAGCATGTGCACCTCACGTGGCCCATTTAACCCCACTTTTCTATTATTTTCGCCCCTCTCCTCCATTCTTCCCCCTTCGTCACTTACATTTTCTGTGCTATTGTATAAAAGGCTATAAAAACCAAATTATGATGAAGAGGAGTGACGAAGAGGGGATGAATGGAGGGAAAGGGGGGGGGGGAATAAAAGAAAAGTGGTGTTAATTGAGTCACGTGAGGTGCACATGTTAGTCCACGCCGAAGATGTAAGTAACTAATTTTTTTTTAAAACAGGTGTGTTTTGACAAAAAAAAATTATAAGATGGTTTTCAACAAAATTTGATTTTTATAAGATGGTTTCCAACAAATTTTCCGGTTATTATTCCGATTAGTTATGCAATTATGATACAATGCGTATTTCATCAGGATGCAGTACCCTACGACAAGTAGGACAAGTGTGTTTGTCTTGCATGTTATACCAAGAAACTATGCAACCCTCGTGAAACTTGTGACCGCATATCTTGATAACCCACACATCTAACAATAGACCACCTCTCCTTTGTTCGTGTTTTGGTTCATCAAATCCCTCCAAGCAAATCGTGCACATGGTGCAATTCTCAGTCACTTCTTTTACCCTCTGGTCCTTCTCTAAGAAACACGAGTCGTGTAAAGTATTCAATCTAGTTTTGATGTTGATCAACCCCGGCCGCGAGCAGCATCCCCCCACCTTTTTTGTTCTGAAGTTTAATAATCTTATAATTTGTGAAGTAGCAACATATATAACCAAGTATATCTTTCATCGGCAGGGAGATGGTGCCAATGACACGATCTTTTTTCATGAGCCCTGCGGCACAAGAATATATTTCTATATTTATGACCTTGAAGTTTTGGTTAGAATAAAAGTTGTTACCCTCTTTGTCCACCACAAAGAGTAAATTGTGATTCATATTGGGTTCGAACCACCACACTTGTCAACACGAGTCATCATCGTATTAGCCGGATCCATCCACACCACAGCGTAGGTACGCATTCGCTTATAAAGACTCAGTGTCCGGCTCAAAAATGGTGTTTCTATAATTTTGCCTGATGCTAAGGTCACCTCTATATGCCATTTATCGCTCTTTGTTTTTTATGATGATCCTTCCATGCTAATTATGTAGTGTTGAACGTTAACAAGAAAGACCCTGCCATACCTCAACCCTCACGGTTTTTTAATTTGGTTCGATATTTGCGAGTCAGACACTTTAAGAGTGAGGGGGAAGGGTAAGGGATCCGCACCCTCAAAGTGTCCCTAGTGGGGATTAAACCCCCAACCTCAAGGTTGGAAGGTGACAAACTTACCACTATACCAAGCTTAGCTTGGTAGTGTTGAACGTTACTTATTAGTACCATTGGAGTTAATATATACTATTATACGTACAAAGTATTGGAGGATATTGGTTAATCTGAATCAAACAATGTCTCTAATTCTATCAACAAAAAAATATCTCTATTAAAGTGTATACCACTGATCATGTCTATAAGGATTACAATAATAATCCTGATCAACTGCTCAACGTGCTAAAGAATTTAACATAATTTACAAACAAGATTCGTGTGATAGGTTTCGTGGGCGTGTGTTCAGCAGCATTGCCCTTCCAACAATCCTCGACCACCTTGCATTTTACCACAATTATAAGTTTCGTGAAAATTATAATTCACTCGTCAATTCTACCATTCATCATTTACCACCATTGTATTAAGCTTTAAATTAAATAAAAAAGAAAAAATAAAGAAAGTTGAAGTTTTTCTAAACCAAAAACTCAAGTTAAAATTTTAAAAGATTTCAATAAGTTAAACCTCTAGTTGGTGATCTATGTAGATAGGAACAGCCAATGTCGATCCTTCTAGTTGGTGATAATTAAAATACTTGTATCTTACAAGCCCCTGAGGCACAATCAAGTTTTGATCAAAATCTAAAGTCATCTCCTTAGATGGTTCCAAGCTGCTTTAGTCCATCAGAATACTTATTACTCTTGAATACTCGTATATTGTTTCATTTATGAAGGGGAAGGCCTCTCCTAGCCATCTCATTGAAGAAAGAGTAAGGAAGGTCATGAGGTCTAAAACAACAAAGGGATAGAAGTTAGATGTTGTATAAAAACCGAAAATAGAAATAGTTATGAAAAACTTTCACCAAAAATATAAATTACCCAGTGGTCAGCATCCTGGCAATATAAGTGAAAGGCGCCCAAAGACCTTTCAAGCTCTTAACTGAACAAGGAGTCCACAGCACATTTGTTACTCTTAGAATTGTAGCCGATTGGCTTTACTACCCCAATCGGTATCAAAATCAGCTTTATTTCCACAAATGATAGTTGGGATTTCTTTCCCATATCTGCATTCAAATTTTAACACAAATAATCCAAAATTACCAGGAAAAACGATAGAAAATAATAAAACTTAAAAGTCCAGAAGAAAAAAAAAAATCAACAATAGGGAATGTGTTGATTTCATAACATATGAGTATTCACACCTTTTAAATAATTCAATCCAGTCATCAACATGCTTCATACTCGATTCGTCAGTAATATCACTCATGATGATAGCACAATCCATATTAATACAGTCCCTCTCTTTGCTGCATCAACCAAATTTGAGGTTTATTAGAAAACAATAAACATTGAAAGGACAAGGAAAGCTAATCGGTCCAAATAATTAAAACTTAAAAAAATTTGTCATTGAATCCCTCTGTCATTGGATACTCGTAGCACTGAAACCTAATTCTTTGGCGTTCTGGAAGACGAGATGTTCTGAACTGGAATGTTTGAACAGCAGGTTCGGTTGTCGCTAAATAGGAAACATAATTAATTAACAAAACAATCTAATTATAAAGACACTTAGCATAAGGGATAGTTGGACAACAAAGCAAAGCGAAGAAGAAATTACGATAGGATGGAAGAGAGTAAGATAAGAGGGTAAATAATCTAATTTTAAAGTATCCTAACAGGTTTGGGACAAACGCTTTTCATCAAATCCTAATCAAAAGCGTCACAAACAATGACAATACACAAGAAAGAGAAAGGAGTATGATAGTTCTTAGTTGAGCAATAACACCATAAACACAGATAGATAATCCAAGTCCAAGTAGCTAAAACAGAAAAGCTCCAAGCAGTTAACTTTGGGAAAATACTAGTTGATCTTCATGATTAACATAATTTGTCAATCATAGGGGTGATAGTGTCTTTCATTCATTAAGTTAAGGATAATAATGTCATTGCACATGTAATGACATGTTCTTATTGCCAGCTATGCAATATACAGAGTAATGGCGTTAGTAACTAAGTTCAAAGCCCCAATTCCCCAAATCCCCACCCTCCTTCTCTCTCCTCTCTCTCAAAGTTCCAACAATGGTGGGTGTGTAGTAGCTCCGGTGATGGAGGGTGTAGCGGTGACAATGAAACTGAAATTAGTTGGGCGACAACTAGCTATGACTCCGGCAACGGGTGGTGGTGCTGTTCGTACTTAAATCGATCTCTCATCCGCCAGCATCGGCAAAAATTATGCCCAAGAGCTTCTTGAAAAAGCTCCCTAGGTTAGTCATTTCAAGGAAAATGGTCACCTTTAACCTTTGGGGTTAACCAAGCCCTTAATTTCACCTTTTCTTCTTAGGGTTTTCGTTTAATTCGGCGGCGAAGCCGCCGGAAATGGTGGTATTGATGGTGTCAGTGGTCGGTTTATTGGTTGAAGCTTGGAGATGATGAAGATTGTGGTATGATAGCTTCAATGGAGGAAGCAGCTTGAACACTACTATTGTTACCGTTAGTAAACAGAGTTAGGATCTAGGCTTGCGTACTTGGTGATTAAGAGGCTGACAAAGCACAAGTATGAGCTGGCTAGTATGAGTAAGCACTAGATTAACAAAATATGTTAATCATGAAGATCAACTGGGCAAGCCCCGTTAACTTTACATTCTTATCCCATGTTAGATAAATACTCACGTTCATAATCTTCATTGAAGCACTGACAAAGAAGCCTCTTCATAAAAGTAGTTTTTCCTGCAAAATAAAAAAATAATCAAAAGACAATTTTAACAAAAAATCAAAAGCAAGGAAATTGGGATTTGGGATTCTTACCAGTTCCAGGATTACCAATTATGAGACACTTGAACGTTCTAGTCTTCCAACGAATCATTACTCGATTCTTAGGTTTCTTTGCTTGATTCGGTCGACACTTGTTTGCTTGATTCGGTTCACAAGTCATGGTTGATTCACAGATTCTGATGAACATAAGGAATTGAAAAGAAAAATTTGTTAATCAGGGTTGTGCAATACATTAGCAACCAAATTAGATTGAATTATCAAACAAGGCTCGAATAATCACGTAATTTTAGGAATATTTGATTCAATTATCAAATTGGGCTTATAATTTTCTTTTCTAGCAATATAATCACTGGACATCATCTTTCATAATATTACAGTAGTAATTAAAACCAAATATGAGACACTTGAACGTTTGAGTATTTCATAATCGCTCTTTCATAATTTTAGGGATATTTGATTCAATTATCAATAATTTTCTTTTCTAGCAACGCAATCGCTCTTTCATAATCTCAGTAATTAAAACCAATAGTTCAGATTTTCGAACCCTAAACTTAATGCACTGACAATTAAATTGAATTAAATACGAGTAAATCCTAAATTGTGAAATTAATATGAGGATTATAAAGAGAAACAGCAACTTACCTCACAAGCAAGTTTTCTCGATAAAAACGTTGAGTGCGCTTCAATGGAGAACTGATAGGAAGATTGTTGTTTTTTTTTTCTTTCCCCTCTTCTTATTGACAATTAGTAGTAGTTAGGCCCTGTTCTCTTCACCTTACAAAAATAATATTAAGTAAAAATAATATTAAGTAAAAATAATTTCACTTCAGTTAAAATAAGTTCAGTTCTGTAAAATTAATTTTATTTCAGTAAAAATAATTTCAGTTCAGTAAAAATAAGTTCAGTTCAGTAAAATTCAGTTTTCTTAGAGAAGAATTATAATAGAAAATCAGTAAAAATAATTTCAGTTCAGCAAAAATAATTTCAGTTCAGTAAAATTAATTTAAGTTCAGTAAAAATAATTTAAGTTCAGCAAATATAATTTTGTTTCAGTAAAAATAATTTCAGTTCAGCAAAAATAAGGTGAAGAGAACGGGGCTTAGTTAATGACTGAGATCGACGCCAAAATTGAACATTTAGTATAATAAAAATGAACATTTTCATACAAAACATATTTTACAATAATTTTGTATTTTGTCAATAATCAAATGTTCATTTTCATACAGTATGATGTTCATTATTTAAAATAAATGTTCATTTTCATGCCTTATGAAGTTCATTCTTATAAAAATAAATGTTTATTTTATTTTTTAATTAATACAAATTTTTGTGTTTGTTCAATTGTATAAAATGTTCATTTTTATAATAAAGGATGTTCAATGAACATTAGCATTAATAATGTTAGACATTAGCATTAATAGTGTTAGACATTAGCCTTGCCAATATTGGTCGAATACAAGAGGATGTTAAACCTGTCTTTCACTTCTTCTCTCCTCTAGATCTAACTCATGTTTACACTCAAGAATTAACTCACACCCTTGCCATTATCCATGACAACGCTACTGCAAACTAATGATGATGATGCTACTCTTCATGGGTCTCACCTAGGCCCCCCTTTAAGTACTAATTTTATTTATTTCCACTACTTTTCTTTGTTTACTCTTAGCTTAATTAGCTTGTTTGCTTTAGTTTGGTTACTTCAGGTTGTCTTCATGTTTGCTACTTTTACTTCACTAGCAACATGGCAGACTTTTTTGGGTCACTACTTGAACTTCTATGGTTTCTTCCATAATGAAATATAATGTTTCGGTTTTTTGGTTAAAAAAAAAATGTTCAGTTATATTATATTAAATGTACAATTTATCTTTATTTTACTCTTATATTATAAATATTCATTTTTATATAATGTAATGTTCAGAAATAAATGTTCATTTTTTTTTAGTAAATGTTCATTTTTTTTTCTAGTAAATGTTCATTGCTGGGCGCGACCTCAGCAATCACTGGCAGAGCACGACCTCAACTAAAAATTTGCGGAGCAGTTAAATGGTTAGAGCCCATTAAAATCCCTGACCCGCCCCACTTTTATTAATGGGCCTGATCTAGACCTAGTTATGGGACAAGGTAGCCCAATGATGAAAGGGTTCATGGCCAACACATATTTGACCTTTTAGATTAGAATAACTCATGCGAGTCATGCTCATTCATATATCTCATATATTACATTACTAGTTTAGCTCCCATGCGATACACGGTTTTAACAAATACATTGTGAGATTTGTTTATAATACGAAGTAAGAAAGTTATTGTACTCTGTAAATTTTGTATATACATAAGTAAGTAATTTCTATTATAGTATATTACTTATAAAATAAAATATTCAAAACAAATCACAATGAACACTTTAGAACATTGAAATATTAATATAAATTTATATAAAAAAAGGGATTCGGAAGAGACTTAGGGTAAAGCATAAGAAAGGTTTATAATCTTATATGATTAAAAAGAAAAGGTAATAAAAAAAAAAAAAAAAAAAAAAAAAAAAAAAAAAAACTAAACTAATTATGTCATCATAGCAAATTAGCGGGAAAAAAATTTATGTAAAAGTAACACATGTACAGTTTGAAGAAGGAATGATGTCACCATGTTTTGTTTTAGCATTAGTTAATAGATTACCTAGGGATGTCAATGGGTCAAGGACCTAATATAGATCCGATTAGAGGTGAAACAAATTTGGTTTAAAATCGAATCGAACTGAATTAGGAATATGGTTTGGTTTTTTTCTTAAGTGGTTCGATTTCGGTTTGCAAAATCAAATTATATGGTTCAGTTTCGGTTTCGGAAAATGAAAAATAAAAACCAAACCGAACTTTCGGCCCAACCCCAAAAAAACCCTACCCCAACTCTACATAGTATATAAAGAAAAAAAAACCCTAATCACCTCTCAGCCTCTTACTCTTTCCACCCTTTCTCTCTCCTTTCCTATTCTCTTCTTTGCCCTTTCTCTCTCCTCTTCGATGTCTTCTTCGCTTTCACTCTCCTATTCTCTTTTCCTCTTTCTTCTCTTTCTCCTCGCCACTAACCCGCTTCACCATTAACGAACGCCAAATTCAAGGTTTTGATTTCGAACACCATCAACCAAAGGTTTTTCATGTCAAATTCGAATATGAAAACTCTAGAAAACTCTAGATCTAGAGTTTTCATGGTCGAATTTAACCATTAAAACCCAAATTCGACGTTTTTTCGGTGGAATCTTAGGACGTGAGGTATGTCCTCTTTTTTTGTCTTTTAATTTTGTAACACCCTAGAAATTCCTTTCTTTTAAAATACCTATTTTGCTCTGTTTAACACTTTAATTAGGAATATCTAAGATATTACCGCCACCGTGATAACGGCTAAGGCAATTATCAAAGACACGCAGCGGAAGACAAATTTCAAACCCTTTCAAAACAAGTCAACTTAAAAAGTAAATCAACGAAAGTAAAGTCAAACCAAAGTCAAACGAAGTAAAATAAAATCAACCTACAACTTGGAACCGTTATAGGCCCTTATTAAACCCAAACCAAATTCAAAACCTCTTTGTTAGTTATGCATAATAATATTATCATAAATAATTAAAGCGATAAACACATCATAAACTTATGGAAACTAGCATGATACGCTCTTCACTCATGCCCATTCATGAATATGCTTCAACACCTGAAAAGCTTATCTCTACCTATTTCCACTACTCTCCATTATAAATGGGTCCTCATAGGGCGAAGATAAAGACAAGGCCAACAAACACACAAAACACACAATCAGCAAAGCTGAGTACATAAGCGTAATTAACACACTAGCATACAATTCCCTATCAACAAACGACTTACCTTGTTGCACCTGTTTTTTTCAAGCATACAACATTAAATAAAATTCTCACTAGACACTAAATAATTTATTTAGCATTGATTACGCATCGAACGGGTTTCCCCCTAGCCTCCCCCAATAAATTGAGGTTACTGACACGGGAGCTAACCTTGCCAGCATCAAAAACCACACATAGGTGGCGGAATTCCTACGCATAATAATAATAATAAAAAGGAATATACAGCGTCTTGTACTCCATTAGAAGTTATGGTTAAATATAAAACCCCATAACTCCCCCTATATGTTCATACTCAAGGTATATACGTTCCAAGAGTTTTGGTGCGTAATCTCTTTCACTTTACATTATTTACCGATTATTAAACTTGGTGATGACTCTCAAACCATAATCACTCAATCAACAATAATTATTCAAACAATCAAATATATCAATTTAATTCTTGAATGATTAGCGACCATATAATAATTTAATGTTGAACCCTTTTTAATTCTACCTCGGTGCCAATGACACCTTAAACGCATAAAGCGCCACAAATCCTATCCCTCGGTGTTAAAAACACCTTAAGTGCACTAAGGCACCAACATAAAATTTACTCCTCGTGTACATAGACACTTATATAGCTCCTTTCCTCATGCTTAAAGCATCAATAAAAATTATATGAACCATAATAAAATTCCTTTTCAATATTCCAAACCAAATTAAACATTTAGTTTAATTAAACATGCTCTCTATCATGCCATAAATAAATATGTGGTTCATAAATAATATTCCAAGCTATTATTTTCCATTCAATAATCCATCACAAATAAATCATGCTTCATAATCCAATCACCAATAACATCCAAATCATAATTTCCAATCCAAACCTAGCATGATACTACTTGTAATCAATCAAACACATTTAGCATGCTATTACATCAACATAATTATGCTAAGTACGCGAACGTACCTTGAATACGATCTTAATATCGCCACAATTAATAGAAATCACTAACTTCAAAGTCTCCTACAATTTAAAATCATAAAAAAAATATTAAAACCCACTCTACACAAATTTCCAGCAATATATACTATTATAAAACCCCTCAGAATTTATTTAAAATAAGCTGAAATTATATTAAAACATCATAATTAAATCTCAATTAATGGGTAATTAAAATTCCTTAAAGAAACTTGATTTCTAATGCTTTACCAAAAATTCCAGCACTTTATATTAATTAAATCTTGCTGTAATTCCAGCACTTTATATTCCAGCACTTTATATTAACTAAATCTTGCTGTACACCATTATATATCATAATCCTTCAATAATTTATAAATCAAGAACCTAGGGTTTCAAAAATTGGGGCTTTTTAATTAAAAACATAATCTGAAAATTAATTAACATAATACCTTTAATCAAACATCAAAATCGAATCACAAAACCCATAATTAATATTTAGATCTAAGATTAAATTTATTTTTTAAACAAAATTAATAATTTTTTTTATTCGAAAAAGAGAGAGGAAGAATGTGGCGGCAGCCACCACGCCGGCTGTCAGCGCCGGTGGTCACCTGCTGCCGGCGGCTGGTGTTGCCGGTGGCTGGCAGTGGTGGTGGGGGGGGGTGGCCGAAAAAAAAGAAGGGGAAGGGGAGAAAGGAGAAAGAAAAAAAAAGGAATAAAGGAAAAGGAGAGAGAAGTTTACCTTGGGTTTTCTCCACTCTGGGCAAAGTTTGATTTGCCTCATATGTGGGATATTTATACCCCTTCTCTAAAACCCTTCTCCCTAAACTTTCCCTTTTTAATTTTCCTAATCCCATCCCTAATAAAACTTTACTAAAATAAACTTTCCTAAATTAAACCCCAACTTAATTAAAATAATTAATTAAATAAACTTTCCTTTTATAAAATATTTCCAACTTATTAAAATAAATAAATAAAATACTTTAAATAAAACATTTAAATTCAATTAAATACTTCTCAAAATACTTATTTTAAATAAAATACGTATAAAAATACGAGGTATTACAAATTTGGTTTAAGTTTTTTTTTCAACTTTATTTTTATGGTGGTGTGTGATTGAATTGCGGTGGTGGTAGGTAGTTTTGGGTCGATCTAGGGTCAGGGTATGGGTGGAAGGGATAAAGGGCGGTGAAATAAGGTGGGTTAGTTGTGGGTTGTTGTGAGTTGTAATGGGTGCGGATCTGGGTTAAGGGTGGTGAAATAAGGTTAAAACTTGTTTAATTATGTTTGTATGGATTGGTTTGTTTTTGTTTTGTTTGGTTCAGTTTTTATTGGTGTGGTTTGTTTCCGTTTTTTTGCTAAATTTGATGTTTATGTTGCATGATAGGAAAATTCGGTGCGGTTTGGTTTTTTTTAAGAAAAGCAAAATTTAGGTGATTTTGTTTGGTTCGGTTTCAAAGCTAAAGTGGTGCGGTGTGGTTTGCAAATCAAGAAACCGAAATATGGTGGTTCGATTTCGATTTGGGCAAAAAACCAAACCGAAAATCGAACTTTCACCCCTAGATCCGAGCAGACCCGCCCATATTTTAGGGTTTGGGTCCTAAATGGATCTGGATCTAAGTGCAATGAGTTCGGGATGAAAAGTGCAGACCCAGATCCGATCCATAAATTCGTAGATATTTTTGCATGAAAAAATTACATAAGTCATAAGTTGTCTAATCTAAACAATCAGATGAAAGAAAAACCTAAAGAACCTAACTTTAAAATGCAGGTGCCACTCCTCTAAGGGCTTCAAGTCAAACGGCTCCTAGCTCTTACTTTCGTCAAATCGATTGTCGTATGTTTAGTAGTATGTTTTTATAACATTTAAATCACAAATCTTATGCATGATTTTTCTAATTATAACCCTACCTTGAGTGATGCATGACCATAGGTAGTTATATTGTGAAAGCTCTTTCGATAATTGGCATTAAATCACAAATTTAGTTGTTGGCATGCAATTTTTTTATTTTTTTATTTTTTTTTAGAACACGAAGGGCAAGCCCGAATAATGAGTGAAAAATATGAAAACAAAATTTTTAGGGGTATAGATTTCCACGCACTATTCTTTAGAATTAACAAAGAGCAAACTTTGTTTCAAAAAAAAAAAAAAGAGCAAACTAACATTAATGAGAGCATATAAGTAAATAAACTTTTAAAGGTTAAAATTATTCAAACAATATTCATTAAAAAAAAAAACTTATACATATTAATGAGGGTATACATGTAAATACACATTTTAAAAGATAATAATAATTTTTTTAAAAAAAGTACATATTAATAAGGGTATATATATAAATACACATTTTAATTTAAAGGATATAATAATAATAATAATAATAATAATAATAATAATAATAATAATAATAATAATAATAATAGTAATAACTTATACATATTAATAAGAGTATATATATAGATACACATTTTGAAAGGTATGATTAGCAACACACTATTCATAAGGTAGCAACACAGTTAATATTATTAATAGTGTGTTGCTAAACGATAATATATCTTATGATTAGCAACACACTATTCATATCTTATGGTTAGCAACACACCATAAAGTACGGAGTATATGATTTTGAAATAATAAGGTGAACTAAACATAGCCTTAGCTAAGTACTTAAGGAAAGATATGTCACAAAATTTTAGTTTATAATTTTGATAATCACTAGAGTGTAGTCGCTAAAAAATTAGTTAATTTATGACTTCAAATTATTAATTAGTATATGGTTAGTGGACAATATATATAGTAACTCGCAACCGCCACCAAACCACTATTTGTAAATTTTTTTCCACATTGTTTACGGCATAAACTGCGTAGACATCATTGTCAATCCTCAACATCTTAAAGCTTCACATCATAAGGATGACAAACAATCAACACCAACAAAATCCTTATCATCGAACGTAAATCTAGCCACACTAGGTTAGTTTAAGGGTTCGAATCAAAGAATATTTTTTCCCAAGTTCATACATAACACACTTTCCCAAACATCATTGCGGAAGAAACATTTTATTCAAACTATTCAATTTCTTGAACAAATTCTGCTTCCACTCCTTTAACATTACTCGTTTTCTTCCATTTTCATTGAGTAAATCATACTTTGAGCAACATAACATCTTATTGTTCAACAAGTGGAATCTCGATCCACAAGTACGAGTCGAATATACTTCCATTTTCTTTTTCAAAATTGAAAATTGATCATTAACTAATTCGTCTTAATTATGAACAGATAAATCTACAAACTCCCCTTATAATGAATATAATATAATCACCTAAAAGCTCAATAAAATCAATATTGTAATGCAATAATTGTATCATTTTTTTTGTTCACTAGTTGCACTATTGCCTGTTACGCATGCGTTCGATAATATAATTTGTAAAAATATATGATAAAGTATATATTTAAAGACAATGGTGAATCTAGTATTTTTTTATTGAGTTCAATAACATGAATTATATTAAATTATTTATAAATTAACAAATTACGTGAATATATATATATATATATATATATATATATATATATATATATATATATATATATATATATATATATATATATATATATATATAGAAATGGGATCACATGAGACCACATCCCTTATGTGAGAACCCTGTTATATGTGAGGACTCATTATAACCGTTGGATCAATTACATCCAACGGCCACAATTAAATCTTGGTCAAACAAAACTTCTCATTTTTTCTCTCTCCTCCATCCTCTTTCACGCGCTATTTTCTCTCTCCTCACTCAATTTCTCTGTTTTCTACTCTCTTTCTCTCTGCTATTCTCTCTGATTTTTCATCACTGCTTCTTCAATCTTCATCAATTCTTTGTCAAGGTGAGTTTATTGTTTACATCTTCGTGTTTTTCAATTAATTTTAGGTCACATTCAGTTACATTCATCGTTGATTTTCGTTTTGATTTTCGTTTGATTTTCACTGATTTCAGCTCACATTGTTTATCAATTTGTGTCGATAATGTTTTACTTTGTTTTTTTCATTGATTTTAGTTTTATTTTCGTTTTTTTGAGTAGTTATCAAGTTGATTTTGCCTTATTTTCGTTATTGTCCAGTTTTTTCGTTTTTTTGGAAACCTAGAAATCACTAATAATTTGTGTTGTTATGTTGATTTTAGCTTGATTTTAGGTATTTTAATTTGATTTTAGGTATTTTAATTTGATTTTCGGTTTACTTTAGTTCTCAATTATGTTTTATTTTCTGGTTTTATCTTATTTTTTGTTTGATTATAACTTTATTTGAGTAATTATTAGTTGATTTTAGTTTTAATTTTGCTTCATTTGATTAATTATCTTACATTTTCTTTGTTTTTTTGGAAACCTAGAAGTAATTGCTATGGATTCTGCAAATGCAAATGTTCCTCAAGAAAATACAATGTATGTGTTTCTGCTCATTTTATTTGTATTATTTGAGTTATTATTATTTTTGTTGTTGTTGTAGATTAGTTGATGAGTTGTATTACTTGTATGGGAGTTCTTGTAGATTAGTTGATAACTTGTTCATTTTATGTTTTGTTGTTCATTTATGAAATATTAGCTTTTTAATTGACAGTTTACTGTGTGCTTTAATGGTGATGACATCACATCATCTATTTACATTGTGTATACATTGAAGGCGCATTTATATAGAGATAATATAAGATTCCTTTTCTTGATAAGATGTTTGTAGATGTTGGTTAATTGATTGCTGTTAATGCTGGTGTTTGCAGACATTTCTCAAAAGAGCACATTCACTTAGTTTATAACATGATAAGTGTGACAAAATACTTCTTATTTGGTGTATAGTGTGTTTATTAATTGATGTTTACCAGAAGGCATGGTCATTAGTTTATAACATAATAATTTAAAGTGTACCACTGTAAAGAATAACAATTTTATATAATAGAAATTTCCACTAGCACAAGAATTCTTTGAAGTTTTGGCTCAAGAGAATATTGGAAAATAGATTATTGAGTCTAATTTGTAAGAGTACCTCTGAAATTTCCACAACTTAGAAGCAATAAAAAGTTGTAGATTATGTTGGGAAGTAATTTTCAATACATCTAAAACTGCCATAGGTTAATACTTGTATGTGAAAGCAAATAGGAAAAAAACTGTTTAAGATGGGAGTACAGGGCTCTCATCTCTTTTGTTTGTCTTAGAAATTCTCACAATCAAAATTCCCTGTGCAATGTTATTACTATCGTCACCACAAAGCAACCAACTTCGCTGTGTACTTAGTTCGGCTTTTCACATCTGAAGCCAAGAAGTTGATAGTTTGAAGGCGTTTTACTGTTCGGCTTTTCACATCAGAAGCCTAGAAGTTAGTTCATCATGTTGCACATCAGGTCTTAAAGTAGATATCAATGAGAAAGAATTTGAGTTTAAAAACAAGTTCTCTAATTTCTTCACAACTTTGAAAGTAGTTGATAACTTGTTCATTTTATGTTTTGTTGTTCATTTTAGCACTAAGTATTTGCTCATTTGACAAATGAGCATTTAACTATTTGCTCATTTGAGAAATGAGAAATTAACTTTTTGCTCATTTGAGAAATGAGCATTTAAGTTTTTGTTCATTTTGTTTAAGTATTTGCTCATTTGACATCAAGGATATCTATTTTGTTGAGCAGGACATCTGTTGAGACAGATTCTGCTGTTAATGTTGGTGAGCAAGATGCAGCAGGGGCAGGACAGTTAGGAGTTATTGGTGGTGATCAAGATGCAGCAGGGGCAGCACATTTAAAAGTTGGTGGTGACCAAGATAAAGCAGGGGCATCACAGTTAGGAGTTGTTGGTGGTGACGAAGATGCAGCAAGGGCAGCCGTTGTTGGTGGTGACCAAGATGCAGCAGGGCCAGCACAATTAGGAGTTATTGGTGGTTCTACACAGCCACAATATAAAGGAAGGAGTTTCAAGACAGGATCTTCTAATGACAAAGGAAAAATGGTTTTAAAGGCCATAGGACACATTAAAGAAAGAAAAACAGATGATTAAGGTAGTGGAGATGAAATCCAGCAATGAATTGCAAGGTTTGAAATCAGGCAATGAAGTGGAAGGTTCGAAGTCTCACATTCATGGGACATTGCATAGTCGAATGTCACCCTCATCCATTGTTCAAGTTATGGAATCAGTTTTACTTTCACAAAATCAGTTGAAAGCAGTTAGAGATATAGGATTTGGGTCGATGGAGTTTTTGAAGGTGACCCAACTGCCTTTGCAGTTGGGTTTATGGTTGGTGCAGCATTTTGATGCTAAGATGTGCTCATTAAATATTCCTGATTCTGATCCATTCCGTATTACTGAAGACCATGTGCATGAAGTTCTTGGGTTGCCAATAGGGGGCATAGAGATTGATAAAAATAATTTTTCCAGAAATAAAAAAGTCATTCAGCAATGGAAAAAGCGATTCCAAAGCAACTCACTCTCTATCAAAATAGGGGAGCTTAAAGAGTTTTTGAAGGAGCATAAGTCAACTGGTGCTATGTTCAAACGGAACTTTGTAGTTCTTTGTGTGTCTACACTGATGGATGGTAGTCTTCTTATTTTTATTATGCTCATTTTACTTTCAATTTTCTCATTTTCAATTTAGTTTGCTCATTTCTATTTTATTTTGCTCATTTAAATTTCTATTTGCTCATTTCTCTTTTGTTTTGCTCATTTTTTTGTCAGGGAAACAAAACATGAATATTAATTCTGATATTCTTACATTTCTTTCTGATGTTGATAAAATCAAGGACTTGAATTGGTCAAAGTATATCCTTGATTCTCTCTTGAAGGGCAAGCTTTTCTGGGAAGAACGTCCAACTCGTTCTTTTCCTGGGTCTTTATTGTTTCTTATGGTATTACTATAATTTTTGTTTATTTTTAATGTAGTATTTCTTACTTATTTGTTGATTTTTAATTTACTAACTTTTCTTTTCTTACTTGTTTGTAGTTATTATATGTTGATCAATTTATACTTGAGGAAGTTCGAGCTGCACGTGAAATTCCAATCTTGAAAGGGTGGACAACATCTATGTTGTCAACACGTGAGAAATTGGAACTCTTTAAAGGGAGGCTTGGAAATATTCAAGCTAAAAAGCTTGATGCTGGTTCTTCTAGCATGTCACAGCCTAAAATGGTGTTTAACTATAATTTTCTGTTTTATTCTTTTCCTTTTTATCCTACATTTTTAACTTTTTTAATTTTTATTTAGGAAAAATTCATTCCTTCTGAAGTGGAAACTCAAGTAGTTGCCAATAAAGTAATCATATATACTGTAATATTCTTTGTTCTTTTTGGAAATGACCAACTAATTATTGCTCCTTTGTCTAATGAGCAAGCAATTACTTGCTTATTTTGAAATGAGCAAATAATTTTTTGCTCATTTGACAGATGAGCAAACTATGCAATTGGTTATGTGTTATAAGTAAGCTTGGTTTATATTTGTTAGGATATTTGCTTTCAACTTGTTCTAACTTTCTTTTTCTTTTTTTTTTGTTTTGTTTTTGTTTGATTTTAGTTCGTACAAAAAATGAAGAAAGTGAACAAGATCCAAAGAAGGTATTTATATGAGTTTTCTGGAAACCAATATTAATTCTTTGTTCATATGTGTGCTCTTGCATTACTCATATGCATCTCATGAATATAGAAAAAGTATTTTATGTAAATGTTGGTCTTTGGTTACTGCAATCTTGTGAAACTCATTTATGATAAATATGTCGATATTTCTTGTGAGCAGGAGCATTATAGTTCTTAATTTTTTGCTCATTTGTCAAATGAGCAATTAATTTTTTGCTCATTTGTCAAATGAGAAAAAACTTCAATGCTCATATAAAGTTCAATTTGCTCATTTTTATATGACTTTGCTCATTCCATATCTACTTTTCTCATTTCATATCCACTTTGCTCATTTCATATTTACTTTTCTCATTTATATTTATCTTATTTATGTATTTTTTTTTTTTACAGAAATGCCTTATGGAGCTTGCAACAGCATCTACAAACCTGGTCTTGGCATACATGGATTTCAGTAAAAAACATGAAGCTGCCATCAAGTATTTTCCAAACAACGAGAAGATACAAAAGTTGAAGGAAGATGCCATGGGCATTTGTGATGAGCTCCAAAACTTTAACTGAAGATAATACTCTTTCATTTAGCCAATATGAAGAGTATTGGCAAGATCCGGCAGTAATTGAAGCTTGGGATAGGTTTTCTGAGATTTCAAGCAACAAAAAACATGCTGAATCTTCAATCAATGCAATGGTTGTTCATCCATATGAATTGGAACCCATTGATGTTACTAAGATTGCTTCTGAAAGTGTTCAGATAGCAAGTTGTATTCCTGATGTTGGATGTTCAGATAGGGCTGGTAAAAATGTGTTCAAAAAACTTGGAGATTCAAGTTTCAAATCTGCTTCAGGACGTTCACTTGCCAAAGGATCTGGAACTCCTACATTCAGTTTAGGAGTCTTTTCTCAAGAAACTGATTCTCCCCCTAGCAATGCGCCTACTGAACCTGTAGTTTCTTCTGTCAGTGCAGAAGTTGGTGCTTCTGTTGCTGATGCTTCTCAAGCTGTTGGTGATGCTCTGAATGCTAATCATGAAGATCTCATTTCTGTTGCTCAAGAAACTGTAATTGTGCATAAGAGAAAAGGTGATACTGAAAAGAAGAGTTCTATTCCAAAGAATTGCAAACCTCAGCCATCAGTGCTTCTTAGATCACCTTTTAAGTCCCGCATTATGATAATTTACAATCCATTATCACCAGTTCAGATGAGTGTCTTGAGAGCAATGTTTGCTGATGATAAAAATCGTTTGTAAGTATTTTTTTTATCTATAGAATTTATTATCTTGTACATTAACTTCCATTTGTTTTAGTCATACTAACTTTCTTTATTGTTTTTATGCAGTGAACCAGTATTTAATGGAGAGAATGGTCTTGAAATTTTGAGATTACATCTTGAGAAGCTTTATAATAAAAGTAAAGTTGATACAGAGATCATTAATGCTTGGTGTAGCATTCTGAATTATAATGAGCAGTTTAGAGATCCAAATTCTCCTGCTCGTTTCTTTTTTGACCTTAGTGCTACCGTAAGTTCAAATTCTTTCATTTATTTTGTTTTATTGAATTATTTTGTTTTTTTTGTTGTAATTAATTTTTTTTTCTTTAACATGTAGGACTGTCTTATTCACTATGAGATAGATTCTGTTGTCCATCGGAATAAGATGTTTTTTGAGGTTGCTGAGAATTTGTACATGAAATCAGTTGTACCACACAAGGATATTCAGCTTTTTTTCTTCCCAGTTTATGAAGAAGATCATTACTATTTGGTATGTTTTAACACTACCACACTGAATGGTAATATCGAGCTTTTTGATTATAACGAAGATGCTGGAGATCATAAACAGCTTTTAAAACATTTGGTATGGCTTAAAAGTTAATCTCTATTCACATTATGTTTGTTTCTTTTACTTGAATGATCAGATTTTATTATATTTGCTTATTTAATGTTTTTATTTTCAGAGAACTGCTTTTTCAAACTTTATTCAATGTGAAGGAAATGTACAGAGTTCTATTTTGGCAAATGATATCAAGCGGATGGAAATTTCTGTGATTAATGGTTCATGGAAGTCTTCGGATAAAAATCATTTGCATTGTGGAGTTGCGGTGATGAGACTCATGGAAACATACATGGGTTTTGCAAAGTGGGATCCTGGTTTGAAGAAAAATAATGTAAGTCTTTCAGATTAGTCTCATTAATAATAAGATGTTTTGGTTTGTTTCCTTACTTGTTCATTTCATAAATGAACAAAGAAATGTTTGCTCATTTCACAAATGAGCAACTAATTCTTTGCTCATTTAAGAAATGAGCAATTAACTTTTTGATTATTTGCTAAATGAGAAAGAAATTACTTGCTCATTTATCAAATGAGCAAAGAAATGTTTTCTCATTTGACAAATGAGCAAGGATTTACTTGTTCATTTCATAAATGAGCAAGGATTCCTATCAAATTTTTACTTTAATTTTGAGGTCTATGGTCCATTAATCTAGCAATACCTTAGGCCATTGCCTTACAAGTTACAACTGCAACTTGTGGTATTACTTTTACTGGTCACTGAGGAAACTTTTGATTAGGTTGTTGGACCTTACGCAATTACGCAACTTGATTGATTTTAAATACTTAACGGGTTCATATTTCTGCTACTGTATATGGTTTGGCTCATCAGAGAATGATGATTTACATCTGAATTATGGAAAACTTGATGCTTTATTGCTTGAGGGTGTTGTTTGTTAGTGACATTAATGGTTTGGGCATGCACTTTTGTAGAAAAACTTGAACTCCTTTGCACTGTAGTTTCTGGAGAAGTTTTTCTTGCCCAGAAAACAGTTTTGCAATAGATTGCAAAACAGAACCTATTTTCATAGTTTTTTACTTCAGTGCCTTCAAATAACCAACAAAATCTTTGTACTCCGACTCATTAAGTTTCTATTGGACCTGCAAGGTCAAGAGAAAGCATTTTTAGTGAGCATTTATTCCATCTTAGATCATAAACCAAATTGCTCTGAGCCCATTTGTTATGTAGAGAAAACATGAGAATTCCTGGATATTACCAATGGTTAGCTTGGCCTGCAATAAAGCATGATAAACGATACAAAGCAAACAGGAAATCATCCTTTTCATTGCTGAACTTTCAAAATGCAAGCCTAAAAAAATACACTATTGCTCATTGTTGTGGGTTAATTGAAATTAGTTTGAGCCCTTAATCCTTTCAGTTACTGTCTTATAAAAGTTAATTGAAATAAATGTTTGCTCATGTTATTGAAATATTCTTAATTGTATAGGGTTTAATTATGTTATTTGTTTTGTAGCTGATAATCTTGGCTAAACTTCGTGAAAAGTACACCCTGGGAATAATTACAAGTGAAGTGAACACTATTCAATCTGTTAAAGAAATTCCTCAAAAGAAGAAAAAGCAAAGTAAAGTTTCTGTTGCTGATAAAGAAAATGCTGAAAAAGAAGAGCCTGAAGAAGAAAAAGTTCAAGGAAGAAAGAGCAAAAGACTGAAGAAAGCTGAATGTTAGGGAATTAAATAGTTAGTAGTGATGATTTGTTTTTTTTTTTTGGTTTAGGGAATTGGGTAAATTAAGATTTTATCTACTTTTAAGTAGTCGTTGAATGATGTAAAACTCATTTATAAACAGATTTTACCAACAGAAGCCTACCCTTTTTTTATTATAGTGATGATTATATTTGAATTATAATTCAATCTTTTATTTTTTTTTACTTCACATACCTTGTTATATACAGCCAGTGTTCATTTGAAATATTCGTTCATTTGTTAAATGAGCAAACAGATGTATGCTCATTAAATGATAGATCAATGAATTCTTGCTCATTTGATAAATGTTCAAAGAAATGTTTGCTCATTTCACAAATGAGCAACTATTTTTGCTCATTTAAGAAATGAGCATTTACCTTTTTGATTATTTGCTAAATGAGCAAGGAATTACTTGCTCATTTGATGATTGAGAAAAGATATGTTTGCTCATTTGACCTGAGTAGAGCTGATTTTGGACTGGGAGATGAAACAGGAGTGCAATTGTTCCAAGTTCATATAATAGCTAATTTGCTCACTTGCCAAATGAGCAAATAATTATTTGCTCATTTGACAAAATGAGTAGTTAACTATTTGCTCATTTGATAAATGAGCAAGGAATTATTGCTCATTTGAGAAATGAACAAATATTTAGTCACTCATTTGAATATGTTCTATTTTCAATTCAACAATATTTGCAAAGCATTAAACTATGATTAGTACAAAATTAATAATATATTATTAAATATAAAAATTCAAAAAAATCTTATATGTATATAAAAGTACCATTACACTTTTTTTTGGACAATTTCTAATATCATGATGACTCAATTCACCACAACCTCTACATAATCTCTTCTTTTTTTGGTTTTGTTCTACAACCTTTTCTTTTTCTCCCTTAAGCCTTTTTGCACTTCTACCTCTTGTTTCAACATTTGACACATCAATCTCAGTCGCTTTCTTTTTTGAAGTCTCTTCATTTGATACATGAACTCCAGTCCCTTTATTCTTTGAAACTTTTGGAGGTTTGACAATTATTTCAGTTGGCACACTAGCTCCAATCAATAGCTCAATGTCTTGCTCTTTGTTTTTTGCACTTCCAACTGTTGTTTCATTATTTCTTGCAATCCTCTTTGCTTCCAAATCCGTTCTTATTCCTTGAAGATTTATCACAAGGTCTTGAATATCTTCATCTTTGCCTTCTGCCAAACTTACACAAGTGTGTATCTCTGACCATAAATCATTTAACAATTTTTTCTTGTCTATTATATTAGCACATTGCTCCAACAAGTTTCCTCCCAAGTCAAAAATTGGTTTCTTTAATGCCATAGTAGTCCACCTGTGTAGCATATACTGCTCAGGAATGGTTTCAAACCTTTTTGCTTTCCAAACCCTAATCATATGTCTACATGGAATTCCTTGCCTATAAAATAGCTTGCAAGAACATGTGGTGTCATAGTTAGTTGGATTAAATACAACATCAAATGTTCTAGTCCGATTTCCTTCACTTACTGTTGCAACTTCCAATTCATTTTCTTTCTTCAATTCATCAACACCACAAGAGAAACAAGCAATTTCAACCTGGTATTGAAATTCATAAAAGACAGAGTTAGTATATAAATGTGAGGCATGCTTTTCTATCCCTAGTGGTGTTTTGCACTCAGGATATTTGTGCTTTGAATCATTATCATTCTGACCTTGAGTGTGTCTCTGGGCATCAATTGCAGCTTCATATCTCAAGTAAAACTCAACAAGTGACACATGAGGATTGATAAAGGAGCAGAAAAAGTTGTTTTCACTTTCGGATCTTGATGTTGTACGCATTATTCCTCCAAGGAACACATCTCTGAAATAGGCCGGAATCCACTTGTCTCTTATCTTGTACATATAACCTAACCACTCATGTTGTTCCAAGTGGTATTCAATCATCACCTTGTTCCACCTTTCTTCAAACTCAGCGGGTTCAATTTCAAGGTGCCAAACGCAAGCACATAATTTTTTTAGGAAACCAGTTTCTTCTTGCATGATTGATTTCTCCACCTTATCTGGTAACTTTTTCATTATGTGCCACATACAGAACCGATGTTCATTCTTCTTAAACACACTTCTAACAGCAATTTTCATTGCTGGATCCTGATCTGTGATCATACAATTAGGTTCATTCCCACCCATTGCCTTGAGGAATGATCTGAACAGCCATTCAAATGACACGATATCTTCCTTTGCTATGAAACCAACAGAAAAATTAATGCAATTCTTATGATGGTCAACCCCTGTAAATGGAGTAAACACCATGTTGTACCTGTTTACACATACAAAATAAAGTTTAAATGAGCAAATAATTTAATACTCATTTGAAAAATTATCAAATAATCGATTGCTCATTTGTCAAATGAGCAAATAACTCAATGCTTATTTGTGAAATAAGCAAACAATTCTTTGCTCTTTTGTCAAATGTGCAAATAATTGAATGCTCATTTGTCATATGAGCAAATAACTCAATGCTCATTTGTGAAATGAGCAAACAATTCAATGCTCATTTGTCAAATGAGCAAATAATTCAATGCTCAATTGTCAAATGAACATGCAATTCAATGCCCATATACATACTCTTATCAAAGAATATTAGACTTATTAGGATATTCAATTTTCACATAGAAGTAATGAGCAATTAAACTAATTTTATTTAAAACAAAGTCATTAATTTAAGCCATAGCTAGTAATAACACATAAATGAATTACCTATTGGTTTGGTATGTGGTATCAAAGGATACCATATAACCAAATAGAGCATAACTCTTTTTACAAAGGGGGTCTGCCCACAATGCTCTACAAAGGCAATAATCTTCATCCATATCAAAATCAAAGAAAAAAGCGCTCCACATTAGCTTTTTGTTGGTAAAGTTATCCACGAACATTTGAGCATCGCTTCCTTGAATGTATGCTTTTAAATCTCTATGAAAATTTTTGAAATCTTCCCTAGATGCACCAATGTTTTCATATCCTCCAACAATTTCCTTCATCATTCGAAAAGTTGTGACGGGACCAATATTCACCTATTTAAAGAACAAAACAGTTTGTCACGTGAGGAATTAATTCAATGCTCATTTTTAAAATGAGCAAACAATTCAATGCTCATTTGTGAAATGAGAAAAAAATTATTTGCCCATTTGTCAAATGAGCAAACAGCTTTTATTAGAACATACAGAGAATTCATGAGACATAAGAGAATTTGAAACATAAGAGAATTCATGAAACAATTCAATGCTCATTTGGCAAATGAGCAAAAAATTATTTGCTCATTTGTCAAATGAGCAAACAACTTTTATTAGAACATACATAGAATTCATGAAACATAAGAGAATTTGAAAGTGTTACCTTAGAATTATTCACAATTATTTCAATTCTTTGCTTCTTCTTTGTCTTTTAGTTGTAGACTTCCTTGTATTGAAACCAGAAGCAAATGCATATCCTTTATAAAATTCAAGGCCCTCTTCGAGATTATTAAACTTCATCCCTATAGCTGGTTTCAACTCATTGGGGCATATTGGATGCCATTCTTTTGTTCCTCCAGGTGTGATCAAAGGTGCTACTTTAGGAGAAACTACTATTGTAGGAGTAGTTGGCACATTTGTGATGGTACTTGATTTACTCTCAACTTGTTCGTTGTTGCTCATCATTTGTGAATATGCACCTCCTTAAACACACTTAAACACACACACACACACACATACACTCTCAATAATTAGAAGTGAAATCAGATTCTTAAACAAACTTACACACACACAGACATAGATACACACTTACACACACACACAAACACACACACACATACACACACACACACACAATAATTTCAGAATCTGTAATTAGAACTGAAATCAGTTTCTGAAATCAGAATTGCAAGCAGAAAGAGGAGGGGGCAGGGGGGGATAGGTTTGCTCATTTGGCAAATGAACATGCAATTCAATGCCCACATACATAAACTCTTACACTCACTCACACTCACACTCACACTCATTGTTACACTCACTCACACTCACACACACACACACACACACACACACACACACACACACACACACATACATACATACATACACAATTCTGTATATTGAGTGTTTTTACCCGAAACACTGAGTACTTATAGATCCTTGAATTACTTATGAATGTCATTAATATTTGCTCATATTAATTGTAGTCACCTCATTTTAAATGTTCTATTATACATATTTAGGTTTGCTCATTTTAATTGTAGTTACCTCATTTTAAATGTTCTATTATACATATTTAGGTTTGCTCATTTTAATTTATTTGCTCATTTTAAATTTGATTGAAAATAAGAACATAATAACAGCATTCAATTGAAAATAAAAACCTACTAACAACATAATAAGAGCATTCAATTGGAAATTTCAGAACATTTTTTATCATAAGTTTAATATGACGTCATTACAATCACTATCAAGTTTAATCTGATATTATTAAAATCTCTATCAAATTAATCAAACCTAAATAATTGATTCAATTCAATCAAATAATTGATGCAATTAAACATTCAATTCGATTAATGTAATTAGAAAATTAACATGTAATTCAATTCGAAAATTAACATGCAATTTCAAAATTTTCAGAGATGTGAAATCAAAATATTTTTAACATTCAGATTAACATGCAATTCAAAATTAAAAGTATGAACAAACCTCAATGATGGATGAAATTGCAACCGTTGAAATTTGCAAAAAGAAACCGTTGAAATTTGCAGAAAGAAACCGTTGAAATTTGCCGAAAGAAGAGCATACTCAGTGAATCGCCATTGATGAGCTTTGATTTGCAGACAGAATAGAGGAGAGAGATAAAGTAGAGGTTGAAGGTTAGTTTGTTAGGCAGGCTTATAATCTCAGTGGTTAGATTTCATCTAATCTAGCGGCTGAGATTTGTCCTCACATAAGGTGTGAGTTCTCACATAAAGGGTGGTTCTCACCGGATCCCGACCCTATATATATATATATATATATATATATATATATATATATATATATATATATATATATATATATATATATATATATCATATTGCATATTATATTATTTTTTTTTTGAGGAAATATTATATTGCATGTTGTTGACCCATATAATTACGTTTATTGATATATCACTCATAATTTTATATCAAACTGAAAATTGGTCATTTACCATATCATTACAATTCAAACTCTTTATATTAGTATATAAATCTACAACCTCTCTTAATAAAATATATAATCATTAAAAGCCTCAACATAACCAAACCACTCAAGTGTAGGATCGGCAGAGATATGAGTAAGCCAAAAAGGACTTTGGGGAAATGGTATGTTTCTAATTTCTTTGGTTAATGGATTTCATAGACAATTGAATCTACAGATTTTGCATTTTCTTTCGAAGGAATGAAACAAACTACCCCATGAACAGACCCAACACAATTATAATTGGCATAAAAACTACAGTATAGAGTGGGTAACTTATGAACAAAATAATCTGAAGTAATCAAATGCTCATTTTCACTAATAACATTTGAATATTTTAAGGTACTTCGTAGATGAGTATAATTAGAATTATCAACATAAAACTTAGAAAATAGAGGGGAAGATATAATCAATTATCATTTTTGTGGAAACCAATTTTAATGTAGACAACCAATAATTGTTTCATACATGCGAGTGTACCATGATGGTACACCCAGAAGAACATTACCCTATAAATAAAAGAACATTACCTATAAATAAGTAAATAACGTAATTATCATAATTTTTTATACATTATAAACAAACATAAGTACATCAAAAACATTACATATAATAAAAGAACATAACTTATAAATAAAAGAACATTATCTTTATGATATGAAAAAGAACATTACATATAAATAATGGAAAAATGCTACTACCCAAACCCATGAAAGAAGATGATGAAGAATAATAGTAGTGCCAAAAATTCGAACAATTAAGTAATTTCATAATAGTAAAGTTTCAATTCATATGAACAACAAATATTATCACAAAACACAAAATATAGGTAAAAGTAACAAGCAAAGAGAGTTCACCATTAAAGCACAATCTAGGTTTCATATTCATGAAGTAGAACAAAGATGAACAAAGAAAGAGAAATCATACCTCAAATGAGTAGAATACCCTTGTAAAGTGAATTAATAGTGGAAATTAGGCCTGTTCACGGATCGAATATCTGATCCAAAATGTGATTTCGGATCGGATACCAGAAACTGATATCCAAATTAGATCCAAAATTTTCGGATATTCGATATTCGGATATCCAATATTTTCGGATCGGATGCTACGGATATCCATTATCCAATATTAAGTAAAATTGATTATGATTACTTTCTAAATTTCACTAATTTTACCGATTTTTTATCGTTAAGTTGTATAGCTTATTTTAACAAAATAGTAGTCTTTTTGCAATATAATTAATCATCAAATATATTAAGAATGTTATAATAAGTTAATAATGCAAGGTTAGTTTTATATTAACAATTTAAAAAATTTATATATATTTCACTATTTCAAGCTTTATATTTCGGATATCGGATATTCGAAATTTTGAAAATCAATATCCAAATCCGTATCTGATACCCGCATTTTCGGATCAGACCCGATACAAAATGTAAACTCGATCGGATATCCAAAAATTCGAATCGGTTGCGTATCGGATTTTCGGATTCTCAAATAATTTTTTACAGGCCTAGTGGAAATCAAGCAAGTAGAACACTCAATTGCAAGCTCTTTAGCCAAAATAAAAATACCCAAAATTCTCAAATAATGAAAAATCCTAAAATTTGGTTGTGAAAGAAGAAGTTAGAAGGAGAGGAGAGAGAGTATTGAAGAGAGAGAAAATGAATGGGTGAAATGAACATTACATATAAAATAAAGAACATTACATATTAATTTCTTCAAAAAAAAAAAAAAGAACATTACATATAAATAAAATAACATTAAATTTGTCCTAATATTCTTTTATTTATATATAATGTACTTCCGGGTGTACCATGAACATGGTACACCCCCTCTACCATACTATTTTCAGTAGCCAAATACTTTAGTGGAAGAGACGATAAAATAATCATGATTAGTTAATCTACAAAGCGCCAATTTTATACTCCCTTCATCCCAGAATACCAAGTGAATCCATATAAACATCTATACTATATATTAAAAGGCGTCCCTAAATAATTTAGGTGTCACGTGACACCTTCCTCAATGAATCAAGTATTTCATTTTATGTGCTTAAAAATATGAATTGGACAAGATTTGAACTCATGACCTAAGTTTCAAAATTATATTGCTAGCCACTAAGCTATACCATATTATATGTCATTTATTAAAATTAAATATAATTAAGGATTTTAATCATGAAATTAATATAGTAACTAGTTTGTTTATTATTTAAAGGATTTTCTTTTGTATTTTTATATTTAAAAAAAAAACAATGGGGGTTGGGTAGTGAAGAGAGAGAAAATGTGGGATTTAATTGGATTTTGGGGTTTCTATAGCATAAGGGTAGCAATATTTTATTGTTTTACAAAAGTTGTGGACCTAAAGAGAATATAGGAAAGTATATATTTTATAAATGGTCTCATTCTTATTTAGTAACGTGTCAAGTGTTTTGGGATGGACGAAAATGGAAACTGTGTCAAGTATTCAAGAGAGAGTAAAATTTTTCTTCAAAAAACCCATATTACGTAACCCATGCAACCCCCATTAAACTTACAAGATCAACTGCAATATTCTTCGCTCCACTGCTTCAAAAAAAAAAGGAAAATTTGCAAATTACAACCATTTAAAACTTATATTTTGCAAATTGCAGCCCAAAAGTTGTTATAAATTGTAAATTGCGGCGTAATTCAATTTTTTCATCGATTTGCATGTCAAAAATGTTCGTTTAAGGTTTTAGGGGCCATTTAGTTATTTAGGGACCGAATTGAGCTCGGAATTGGCAAAAAAAACGTAAGTGTCTCGTTTTGTGAAACAAAAATGTATCGATTTGTGGGCAACTATTTTTTCCTTGTAAAAACGAGGCACTTACGTTAATTTTTTGTCAATTTCGAGCTCAATATGGGCCCTTAAGGGCTAAAATAACCACTAAAACCTTAACCGAACATTTTTCGACACGTAAATCAATTAAAAAATTGAATTCGGCTGCAATTTACAATTTATAACAACTTTTGGGCTGCAATTTGCAATTTTCTTTAAAATGGCTGCAATTTGCAAAACACAAGTTTTAAATAACTACAATTTGCAAATTTTCCAAAAAAAAAAGACAGATAAGTAAACTGAGGAGAGAGAAAATTTCGTAAAGCTTTACGGACTATTTACTCCCTAAAAATATAAAGGAGGAAAAAGTAGTAAAGAAATTCCCTTCTTGAATCTTAACTAGGGCTAGCAATCCTTGACCCGACCAGATAACCGACCCGAAGTTACTAAGAAAAACCCGAACATGACCCTAACCAAACTCGAACCACCCGAATTCGACCCGATTTGACCCAAATTTCATATTTCGTAATAATATTAAGTTTTACACTGTTTTTTTTTATTATTTCTAAGCATAACCCGAAATCTAACCCGAACCCGACCTGCTGACCAAATTGTCACCCCTAATCTTAACATTATGGATAGTTCGTTTGTCATCTTTAAAATTAATAAAAAGTTTGAACTTTAAATAATCATTAATTGGGGGGGGGGGGAGTTTGTGGCAGTTAAGACAAAAATTGAAAGTAAAAAATGTATTTGCATAACTTTTGTATTAAATGTGCAATATTTATTAGGTGAAATGTCATGCATCGTTGGATTTAAGTACGATCAAGATTTCTTGCCATCTTTTTATTATAACTCTTTTCATTGAGTCTCAATCCATATTGCGTTAAGGATAAATATAAATATATATATATATATATATATATATATATATATATATATATATATATATATATATATATATATATATATATATTATGTTTAGGATATATATCGTACGTTAAACATACTCCCTTCGTGTTTTAATAAGTGTTACAGTTTGACCGGTATATAGTGTTAGACAATTTAATTGACTTAAATAAAATACTCCCTCCGTTTTTAAATACTTGCTTCACTTTTCTTTTTTGGCCGTTTTTAAATATTTGCTCCATTTACTTATTTGGAAAGATTTTACAATATTTAATTTATTTCTCTCACCCAGTGGACCCAACATAAATCATATTTATTAATTTCATATTCTCTCTCCTCCAATTCTCTCCACTACTTTTGCTTTTTAAAATTTTTTATTTTTTCACCTACCCCACTACCTCCATATTTTATTACTTTCTCCAATTTCTCCTAAAACTCCGCGCATGGGGAAATGGAGCAAGTATTTAAAAACGGAGAGAGTAAGAGGTAAGTGGGATAGTTGGAGTATTAAAAATTTGTAAAAGAAAGATAATGGGGTTAATAATTTGTTGAAAAGTAATGAATGTGAGAGGAAAAATATAATAAAAAAAAAGTAGTAGTGGGTTTGGGTGGGGACATGAGAGGAAAGAAATATAATATTTAAATGTAGCATTTTGCCAAAAAAGAAAGTGTAACACTTATTAAAACACAGCCGGCTTTGATAATTTTTAGCCTAAATCAAAAAATATAGCTAATTCTAGTTTAAAAAATATCTCTAATTATATCTTAACCTTTTCATTGAAAAAAAAAAAAATACTTCGTAGTAATTCTTGTTAAATTGTGGAACATAGAAGGAAGTGTATGCCATTTTTCATGTTTATAAGATTACAGTAATAGTCCTCAACGTGCTAAAGGGAAAAGAAGTATAATTTACAAATAAGTAATGTTTACATAAAAATAAATCTCCTATTCCACCACTTTTTTTTCACTTATCATCTCTACCATTCACCATTTTACCATCACGTCTTTTACGTAAATTTAAAGTATCTTTTTTTTTTTTTTTTTTTTTTTTACACAAACTGGAAAATACTTATATTTATTAAGAGGCTATTGCCATAGTTTTGAATACTGTATATCTTTAAGTAAGCACACAATGAATAAAAGAACAATTATGTAGCCTTTAAAAAATAAAGAAAGAGAGTACCTCCAACAATTTTAAGATATGAGTAATGAAAAATTTTTCTATCTATTTTTTTTTTTTTTTTAACTAACATTATGTTATGGAGTAGCATTAATGAATTGAACGGTTGAACCATTGATCACCTATGAATTAGATTTTGGTTTTATACCTAAAACATAATAGCCTTATTTGGCAAATGATTGTTGACGGTTGGGCGGATCACTTAGCATGTTTAACCAATTGGAATATTTGGCTGTTTATAACGACTTTTGAAATTGGTTATTTAAGTTGGTTGTTTATAAAAGTATTTGGTAAATTTATTGGTTGGTTGTGGTTGTTTGTTAGATAATTTGTGGACCAACAAGCCAAAAAAAAAAAAAAAAAAAAAAAAAAAAAAAAAAAAAAAACCTACTCATGGTAACTTTTTCATTTTGGCTTAAAAGCCAATTTTTTCGCTGATTGAAAAGTCAATTACCAAACATTCTTTTTTATTGTTTGACCGCATTAAAAAGCCAAAAGCTAACTAAAAAAGCCTCCAAAAAGCTATTTACCAAACATGACAGATATATAATAAATATAATTACAATAAATATTGCCTATTAAATAAATCAAATCCTTTAATTTGAAGGCCCCATTTTGTTGGACGCCCTGTTACATGTCCCATGTTGGACATGCAAAGGGTCAGGCTTGCTTCCCACATGTCATACCCTTGCTTCTGCCACACACCCTTCCCCTTCAATTTTCATCAACTTCCTCTACCAAGGTTAGTGCTCATAACAAATCAAAATAAACCTAGTAAATTTGATCAAACACATTAGCAAAAATTTAAAACAAAAATCCAAGTTTAAAAGCACATAATTAAAACATAAAAATTAGATAAAAACGAACCGAAAAGAGAGAGAAAAACACTAGTTGAGGAATGTGAGTAATAATAATCTTGCAGGAGTGTGTGGGCAGTTTTCTCAGCATCCCACCCCGAAGAAACAGTTCAGATCAGGAATATGTGAGTTATGAATATGTGAGTGATTGTGATGGATATAATCTTGCATTCAAATTCTCAATTAATATGACAATATATTTGTTGAGAATTTAAATGCAAGATTATGAGATTATCTATCACTCCATGCCACTGGCGGATACAAGGGGTTCAAAACTTCAAGTGGGTTCATTGAGTAAAGTCCCTTGGATTTTCTCAAGGAAATCATAATTAAAACACTACCAAATTAGTGTACCTACTAACCAACTTCTTTATTAGCACGTTGTAAATTCTATCCAAGTAAGTGGTTCGACATATTCATAACTCCAATCACAACCAAAGTTTGAGCTTTCATCAGATCGATGCTGCATTTGGTTGAGGAATAAATGCCTCTCATTGCTCAATTTACTCTTAAACACTCATTCTTCTACCAAAATCAATGGCCTCCATTCGGTACATTAATTATTTAATTTATCGCTTCTTTGAAGATCTCTCAAGGCCTCCCCCCTCTCCCCCCATTACTGCAAATAATTAGTTAATGAACTTAGGTAACCTATATTTACTAATATAATATTAGGACATAGTGATTAGTTTTGAGCGAGAGGTAAAAGAAATTCTGGCCCCTCTAATATTTTCGGCTAAGATCCACCACTAATCAGTGGAGAAATAAGAAACACAAGATTAAAGTAGACATTCAACAATCTTATGCATGATTTTTCAAATTATAACCCTACAATGCACGACCATAGGTAGTTATATCCTGAAAGCTCTTTCAGTAATTGGCATTAAATCACAAATTTAGTTGTTGGCAGCAATAATAAGTGATTTTTTTTTTTTTTTTTTTTTTGGGTGAACATGAGGGGCAAGCCCTAATAATGAATGAAAAATATGAAAATAAATATTTTTAGGGGTATAGATTTCCACGCACTATTCTTTAGAATTAACAAAGAGCAAACAAACATTTAATGAGAGCATATAAGTAAATAAACTTTATAAGGTTATAATTGTTCAATATATATATATATATATATATATATATATATATATATATATATATATATATATATATATACACACACATTTTAAAGAATATAACAATAAATAAATTAAAAAAAATATTGTACATATTAATAAGGGTATAAATATAAATACACAGTTTGAAAGCTATAATTAGCAACACATTATTCATAAGATATATAATATATATTTAAATACATATTTTAAAGGGTATAATTGGCAGCACATTATTCAAAAAATTAAAGTAATCTTGTACTTTTTATAACGTAGAGAGTAGAGAAGTACTTTGCAAAATCTTTTTTATTACGGTATTGAGGATATTTAGCGATGAAATTAGACATAAAATGATAAAGTACGGAGTATATGGTTTTCAAATAATAAGGTGAGCTAAAATAGCCTTAGCTGAGTACTTAAGGAAATAGATGTCACAAAATTTTAGTTTATAATTTTGATAATAATTGAAAGTGCGGTCGTCAAAAAATTAGTTAATTTATGACTTCAGATTATTGATCGGTATACGGTCAGTGGACAAAATATAGTAACCCACAACTGCCACAACACCACTATTTGTAAATTTTTTCCATCCATCATTGACAGAACATTGAAGTTTATATTGAAGTGAAGATTTGAGGAACATTGAAGTTTATATTGAAGTGAAGATTTGAGGATGAGAAAAAACTTGTGCGGATCTGATTTACAATAATATTATTGTACACCTAAATTTCATACATCCGCAACTAATAATGTTATATTGAACATATATAGTGACCTTAATTTTAAGATAGTAACCTTCATTTTAACATAGTAACCTTCATTAAAAATTTAAAACTTATGTGACCTTTCATATTATAGTGAACATGAAGTACGACATTATGGTGAGTATAATGACCATAATTTTAACATAGCTAGTGACCTATTTTTATACATATTGACTAGTATATTAGAAATTTCGTAAAAAAATAAATTATGACCTTTACAATAACACTATTACTTTTATTTCAATATAATTAGCTATTTTAATTAATAAAATGATCATAATTGTTAGTTTAGATGAACTACTACAAGAGGGGGGGTGAATGGTAGTAGGTTCCAATCGCGGAACTTAAGCGGAAATAAACAATTAATGCGTAAAGGAACTTAAAGCACACAACAAGTTTTACGAGGAAACCATCCAGTGCCTAACTGGAAGTAAAACCTCGGCCCATTGGGACTTATAAACAAATTCCACTATAATAGGCAACTCTCCTAGTACAACCTATTACACAGACCTTTGCTTCGCAAGTTCCTCTTAAGACACTTGCTAATTGATAAGAACCTATCCTATCAGACCTAAGACAAACTCAGGCACCTTTTTCGACCCAAGACACACTCAGGTTCCTTTCTCGACCTAAGACACACTCAGGTTCCTTTTTCCCACTTGCAACCCAAGACACACTCGGGGTGACTAACTACCACTCGAATTTTACGAGATTTCAAACTCATCACTTGTGTGAATTTAAGAGAATTCACAATCTCACCCCAAAATACAAAACACTCAAAAACCCTTTTTCCCATTACAAGATCTCATTGAATACCCCTAAATACATATCTATGAATAAAGAGATAAAACTAATATGTTGAACACTCGAGACCTGTCTGGAACTCACTGGACATACTGTAACCAAAACCTGATAGGAACTTTGACCAGGAGAACTCCCTTAGCTTCGTGGTGAAGGCTAAAACCATTAAGCACGACCACTACACTTCGTCAGCCTCAACTTTGAATGAATACATATGAGCATATTTATAGTACACTCGAATTATTCATTTCATCTTGAAAAAGATAGATTTTCTGAAAAGATAAGTTTAAAAGATATTTTCTAAAAACAAGTTTTCCGAAAATATATCTTTTTGTTCAGAATAAAATCTGTCAATAATAATAAGATAACTTAGCATAAAATCAGCTTTTATTCCAATCTTATCTTTTAGTTTAAAAATGCTTTTTAAACAAAATTTATCTTTTTCCAAAAGGGATTTATTAAAAGATAAATATCTTTATTCAGTAAAACCAAATCCCTAAAAGATATGCACGTATTAAGTAAATATATATATCATTAAAACCGACTTTTAACGACGTGCATACTTAAGTTCCTATTAGGTTCCTGAACTCTGACAGTCTCTGAGTTCCTGACAAGCCAGTCACTCTAATTTCATTAACTGTTTGGAGTTCACCTTGGTTCCATATAGACTTGTTCCAGACCGACTTTTATGTCCAACATACTTACATGAATCCTAGAGCAATATACTTCTATTTCTCTGTCTTCATGTTGCTTCTCTGAAACTCTTGTTCTGGAATCCTGTAGTCTTGATATATTCTGGATCTTAGGGTTTGCCCCAGCATTACACCAGAACCAGGTCGTTACACCCGTTTGAAGTTCCTGTTGAGAAACTTCGGGAAGTTCCATTTCTGGAACTCTTCTTCTAACTTTACTTGTATCCTCATGGATCTTCTAAAGTTCCTCTGTTTCAGTTCCTACTTCAGCCATCAACGCTTACTGAACCTGCAAACATCACAACACTAGAAAATCCTTATTAAATGGAAGTTTGCTCAATTCTTAACATCATCATCAAAACCTCATAAGGGTCAACAAGTTGCCCCTTTTTAATGATGACAAACTGAGCAAACTTCTGAGGATAACAAAGCAACTCAGAAGGTTAGTTTTTTCATTTATAAAAACAGTAAAGAAAACTAAACTAAATTAAAAGACTTCTACACATACATGACATATATATGTATAGGATACTTACCTCGTGAAGCTAACATATGTAAACACCTATTTACATAGTTACCTTCATGGTTCCTTAGCCATCATCATGCTTATCAACCGTAACACTTATCATTGTTCTTGTTCCTCTATTGCTTATCCTATATTGCTCAAGTTCCTTGTATATATACTTGTCATTGCTCAGGTTCCTTGTATCCTGTTCCAAACATAACTTGCTCTTTCTATGCACAACTTAACATACACGTTAGATAGATAATCATCATTAGTTTATAATCATCAAAACCTAATTGCTCAACAATTTCCCCCTTTTTGATGATGACAAACTAATGATGCTTATCACATATTAAAGGATAATCATTGTACATTTATTCCCCCTTAGTTTTTCAAGGAAATACCATATGAACAAGTTAAGAACATTAAGAACATACACAAGAACTTAACATAGTTAGGAACTTAGCAATACACATCATTATCAATATATATATATACTTTCAACGATCATGATGTATGAACTTTAGACTTAATTACTGCATACCATAAGCATCATACATATTCTTCCCCCTTTTGTCATTATAAAAAGGGTATTGTTCCACATGTTTGTTTTTCGTAAATTATACACACTTAAAGTCATATGTCACACCTACCACCATATAATAAGTAAATATATAATGGTTAAACACTTGTTGTTCCTAAAAGCCTCAAGGTACTCACTTTTCAAACACGAATACCATTTTCACACTAATTTCCAACTCACAATCCAAAGGCCCAACTTCAAAACCCTTAATTGAACTTGACAAATAAGAAGTTAAGAATCAAGGAAAGATCAGAGCTAAAAAGTTAGAAGTGGATTGCATGAATAAACAAATGAAAGCGCAAGCTCAAAGGATAAATAAAGAAGCATATGGAACAAAATAAGTAGAGGGAACATGAAGTGGAATTTGTGCTCTTCGTTTAGACCTTTTGAAATGACGAGGTTCATCACATTTGTTATTCATTTCATACTCTTGAACCTCCTGCTAAACACAACACATATTCATCTTGCTAATTAATAACCAAGTTTCCTTACTTCAGCCACCAACTACTTTGAGGAACATTCTACACACTGGAACTTAAATAGATTTCAGTTTCATCATAGTCAAGTTCCTTCATCGTTTTTTTTTTTTATTGTTCCTTCACTAGCTTACCAAGTATACGAGTACACTACATCGTTATAGTCAATATTCTTCATCTTTAGATATCCAGGAAATTAAATATTTGATCACCCTTTTCTTTTTCTTTTTTTTCCTTTTTTTTTTTTTTCAAAGGGTGTCATTATACAAATTTTGCATGCTTTCCTGGAACAACACATGTTAAATCAATGAAGATATTACGTAATCATACACTTGATTTCCACAACCAGACATGAACCATTTTGATTTCTTGGTTCCTACCTTATTCCCCCTAAGTCCCTCACCATTCTTCTTCCTTTTCAAGTACTTACTTCTTTGTTTTTCTTCAACTTCCCCCTCAACATATAATCACCATTTTTCATGTTTCATCGAATCATAAAAAGATGATCAACAAACTTAGAGCACATGGGAATCAAGAATAAGAAGTAAAAGTGTGTGAACGGAAAGAGGAAATTGAATTGGGTGAATAAGAATCTTCGATTTTCTGAATATGGGACAATTGAAGTATATGCAACACGGACACACAACTTAGAGTTGTAGAATAATGTTGCGATCGAAGATATATGGCGTGGATGCTTGAAAGTTGGCTAAAAGATAGGTTAGTTCCCTCTGAAATTTAAACAAGTGAGTTACAAACGGTCTGGGAACTTACCTGTCTTGTTCCATCAAAGTTTCTTTCATTGTTCCTTTGGCAACTTAGGAACTTCGTGTTTGACAGCACCCATAGTTCTATTATGAGACCTCTAATACTCTTAGGCAAGTAAGTATGTCTTTTACAACACAAGAATTAAGTGTGACACATAAACATTAAGCACATATTCTTTACTTTAAGTATTACATGCATAGGAACCCCAGCTTGACATAACTTATGGGAAAAATACTTTATACTCATGTTATGTTTCATCAAGTCTTGTTCTATTAAGCAATAAACAAGAATATGACAAGTCAAGACAAAACCATAAGAGAATCAATTCACAAATTCACATATTGCATTCATACCACAAATATATCAATTCAATTCATCTAATGCCGACATGTGAAAAGGAACTTGTATCTTATGTAGTCTCTTACCAGTAAAAATATAACTTTAAAGCATTGGTTGAATATGATGGCTTACCTTGGAGTTCTTGAAGTGGCTGTTATGTTCCTTGATGATCTCGAATCTAATATGAACTTCCACTTCTAACTCAAGTTCCATTTTCAGTGGTTAATGCTTACAAATATATTTTCTTATCATAAATTAGCAAAAACCAATGCACAATGGCTCGTTAGTAGTACCAGAGATATATCAATGTAAACAAGTACTACTAATAACTCAGTTCATCTTGAAAACAAAAATTGATACTTTTTAAAACTCAATTTTCAAGAAGGAACTTGGATAGCATTCTATCCTAGAGTATGTTCCACATAGACGTCTACAAAAATTCATATCAAGACATACAGGACATCCATGTGGTACAACTCTAATCCCATATAAACAGCAAGAACAAATATTATTCAATTTGCTTCAAGTCTAGCTACACACGCAACAAGTTCCTTAAAGACAATACATACCTTTGTATTGGTTGTTTCTTTTAAGAACCAACCTGGCCTTGTTCCATCCACGTGCCTTACTCAATAAGCATTTTCCAAAACACCCTTTTTAATCTCCGACCCTTTTTAGGTGTTCTAGAATAGGTTCAGGATGTGACATGCATCCTCTTCCTTTTAAGCTTATTAAGTTCCTGCTGCACATCTAACCTGATAACAACCAATTATATGTTTACATCAACCTTAAAAACAAACTTATCTTTTATACAACTATGAGTTATGAAGTCCATCTTTTTCAGTTGATATCTCGAGCTCTTATCTGATCCTTGGTTGTTGAGGTTTTCCCTTTGGTTACATATGCATGAAAGACACTTTAGTTCCATAGTTTGTTGAGATATTGCTGGTCGGAACAAATATTATCTCAGCTCTGGAACTTCGTTGGAACTTGCTTTCTTGTATTGAGTTCTTTGAACTTTGCTGCATGAGTTGGAACTTAACATCTCGAAGTTCCTCAACATATGTAGCTATCCCTTGCTGTTATTCTTAGTGACATATTTCTTTACTAGGAACTCAGATAGTTCTTCAAGAACTTGCGAGTTCACCTTTTATCACCTGTCTGATGGGAACAAACATGTTAGTCTCAAAATATGTTCACTTATTGCACATTAAATAAGATAGGGTAAACTCTTTATGTTTTGTTGTTCTCGGCGTTTATGGATAAATCGCCTTGGCACTTCTATCATCAAACATCCCTAAGTGGAACATATGGTGTCTTGTTAATCAAAGATCTATTGCTTTAGTGTTGATGATGTAGCAAGAGGCATTGAAAACTATTCCAAAGAACCTGCAAAGACCATTAGTATATAACTTTGTTCTCTTCTTGTCTTTCATGATTCAAAATTGGAAACTTGTTATCGATCTGTGTTCCTGCAACAAACACTAAACATGACTGGAACTAGGTTCCGTTGTTAGATCTATAACCTCATAGATGATGAACACTTAGCCACTTACCCTGTGATAGAAAAGACTTTCAACAAACAATTCATCGTCTCTTCTATTAAGAAAAGTAACCAAGTGCACATTTGCTTTCATTACTTATAAACAAGACATCTCTTTCAATTAGTCTCTACATATCACATGGTAAACATATCCATATCACTAAGATCCAATGGATTAGTGTTGCTTACCAACTACCTGATGTTGAAAGAGAATGTAACATGTGTTTGATTCTCATGCTTTTCGATCTTAACCTGTTTGGAACTTACATATACATATACCTATTATCGAGTTCCTACTAGATTTATCAAGCATGAAAAGATTTACATGTTCACAGTTTGAAGCATAGAAGTATCTCATCTTCAATAAAACCTAGAAATGTCAGGTTGTTGTTAGGAATCACCTTGAGATCCACAAATGATGTGTTCCCTTTTTGATTCCCTTCATATGTGACATTTCCACTCTTTATTGATGATGTCATCTTGAATCCATGAAACAAATAGAGTTACAAGCAATTGAAAACCAGAATGTGCATTAAAAACTCGACGAGAAAAATATTCACAATGGGATAGGAACTTGACTTACTAACTTCCTGTTATGTAGAAATTTTACCTTTCGTGTTAGTATTATAAGTCAAAGTTCTTCCATTGTAGGTTTATAGTAAGAGATACCTTGATTTGGCTATCATCATCTCTTTTGGAACCTCGCTGTCGAGATAATGCGAGTTCCCTCCTATTATAAACCTTCAACTCTTCCATGTTCCTTTTGACATAAAGTTGGAACATGTCCTTCTGGTCCTTTAGACCATTGTATCTTGGGTAGAGGAACGTGTTGATTTAATCTCAAATTCTTCAACACCTTGTCAAAGTCCCTCATATTATCATTCAAAAGATATAACCTGAAAGTTCACAACCCAAGAGATTCCTTTGTGCCTTTAAAATGTCAGTAGGTTAGTCAAAAGAGATAGAAAAAACCTAAAGCATAAAAGTGTTGAAACATAAAGTTCCTGTAAGAGTACTCCCTTTTAGATGTCGTTCCATCAACGAAATGATGAATCTCCAACACGCAGTCAAAGATAATCATCTTAACTCATCATCCTTCATAAGAGTCTGCTACAGGAATTAATGCTTTGTTCCAAGGAACTTTGAATACTAAGAACTTAACTGGAACTTGAACCAGAATCTTTACAGGAACGTATACGCTAACTCCTATAGCACCTTGATATAGAAGCTTTGTTATTCCTGTATCCCTAATTCATTCTATCATTTCAAGTTCACCAAGTTCCAACCAATTTAAGCACTGAGCTCCTAATGGAACAAACTTTTATGCACCAATTTGTCTCAATGGACAAACCTACAAAACAATCATTAATAACTTGCACAAAACTAGAAGAGAAGTTAGTTTGTCATGATATACATTATAAACAACTTCTCTTTTTATCCATTCACAAATAACTTTCATAAGAATAGGGAATTGAATTTCAATAGGAATTTGTGAAGGATTAATACATACCAAAAGCACATGACCAATATTTACAGAGAGATGTATAGGTGACTTACACACTTATCCATATTGTCGCTTCACCTACTATAACCCTCTTATAAAGGCTTTCTAGTGAGAGTAACTTGCACATAATTCCTTATATACAAGCAACCAAAGATCATCGTTATTAATAAGTTGTCTCCACTCACATAGCCTGCAAAATCAGTCATCTTTTGGCTTTGGTTACCCAATATATATTGGGTGCCTTCATGTTAGTAATAGACGTCAATAATCCATAATTAAAATAACTACGGTTAAACCAACTATCTTTACTAACAATAAACATCATGAGTCTACATAATAAATATTCAGAATAACACATACACATGATAAGGTCATTCTTTGGCAATTATTCAAAATATACGTTCATTACCTTGCCCAAAGAATTAAGTTTCCATACAGGAGTAATCCAGGTTCCAAGAGACCAAATATGCATAAGTATACACAATACGTTCCTTGAACTATTTCTAGTAAACCGATTCTTTAAAAATAAATCAATTTGTAAATCTGACAAATACTTTTCACACTATAAATCAGATTTGAGGTTACACAAAATTGATTTACAAACTTCCAAAACAAAATCCAAAATTTAACTAGAAATACTGCAAGAAACTTTTACACATAATATCATGCATATAATCAAGACTTCAAAGACGAGACACTTACCTCAAAGATGTTCACCTTTGAATCACTTCTGCTTCACAAGCAGACTTTGGTCTCTACGTGGTATTGGGAACGTTCTAGGGTTGAGTTCCATTCGCTGCATTCCTTGTAGATATCCATCCTAGCCTGGAACTTGCTCCTCGGGGTTGCCCGGTTTATCAAGAGCACCTGCTCTGATACCAATTGTTAGTTTAGATGAACTACTACAAGAGGGGGGGTGAATGGTAGTAGGTTCCAATCGCGGAACTTAAGCGGAAATAAACAATTAATGCGTAAAGGAACTTAAAGCACACAGCAAGTTTTACGAGGAAACCATCCAGTGCCTAACTGGAAGTAAAACCTCGGCCCATTGGGACTTATAAACAAATTCCACTATAATAGGCAACTCTCCTAGTACAACCTATTACACAGACCTTTGCTTCGCAAGTTCCTCTTAAGACACTTGCTAATTGATAAGAACCTATCCTATCAGACCTAAGACAAACTCAGGCACCTTTTTCGACCCAAGACACACTCAGGTTCCTTTCTCGACCTAAGACACACTCAGGTTCCTTTTTCCCACTTGCAACCCAAGACACACTCGGGGTGACTAACTACCACTCGAATTTTACGAGATTTCAAACTCATCACTTGTGTGAATTTAAGAGAATTCACAATCTCACCCCAAAATACAAAACACTCAAAAACCCTTTTTCCCATTACAAGATCTCATTGAATACCCCTAAATACATATCTATGAATAAAGAGATAAAACTAATATGTTGAACACTCGAGACCTGTCTGGAACTCACTGGACATACTGTAACCAAAACCTGATAGGAACTTTGACCAGGAGAACTCCCTTAGCTTCGTGGTGAAGGCTAAAACCATTAAGCACGACCACTACACTTCGTCAGCCTCAACTTTGAATGAATACATATGAGCATATTTATAGTACACTCGAATTATTCATTTCATCTTGAAAAAGATAGATTTTCTGAAAAGATAAGTTTAAAAGATATTTTCTAAAAACAAGTTTTCCGAAAATATATCTTTTTGTTCAGAATAAAATCTGTCAATAATAATAAGATAACTTAGCATAAAATCAGCTTTTATTCCAATCTTATCTTTTAGTTTAAAAATGCTTTTTAAACAAAATTTATCTTTTTCCAAAAGGGATTTATTAAAAGATAAATATCTTTATTCAGTAAAACCAAATCCCTAAAAGATATGCACGTATTAAGTAAATATATATATATCATTAAAACCGACTTTTAACGACGTGCATACTTAAGTTCCTATTAGGTTCCTGAACTCTGACAGTCTCTGAGTTCCTGACAAGTCAGTCACTCTAATTTCATTAACTGTTTGGAGTTCACCTTGGTTCCATATAGACTTGTTCCAGACCGACTTTTATGTCCAACATACTTACATGAATCCTAGAGCAATATACTTCTATTTCTCTGTCTTCATGTTGCTTCTCTGAAACTCTTGTTCTGGAATCCTGTAGTCTTGATATATTCTGGATCTTAGGGTTTGCCCCAGCATTACACCAGAACCAGGTCGTTACACCCGTTTGAAGTTCCTGTTGAGAAACTTCGGGAAGTTCCATTTCTGGAACTCTTCTTCTAACTTTACTTGTATCCTCATGGATCTTCTAAAGTTCCTCTGTTTCAGTTCCTACTTCAGCCATCAACGCTTACTGAACCTGCAAACATCACAACACTAGAAAATCCTTATTAAATGGAAGTTTGCTCAATTCTTAACATCATCATCAAAACCTCATAAGGGTCAACAAGTTGCCCCTTTTTAATGATGACAAACTGAGCAAACTTCTGAGGATAACAAAGCAACTCAGAAGGTTAGTTTTTTCATTTATAAAAACAGTAAAGAAAACTAAACTAAATTAAAAGACTTCTACACATACATGACATATATATGTATAGGATACTTACCTCGTGAAGCTAACATATGTAAACACCTATTTACATAGTTACCTTCATGGTTCCTTAGCCATCATCATGCTTATCAACCGTAACACTTATCATTGTTCTTGTTCCTCTATTGCTTATCCTATATTGCTCAAGTTCCTTGTATATATACTTGTCATTGCTCAGGTTCCTTGTATCCTGTTCCAAACATAACTTGCTCTTTCTATGCACAACTTAACATACACGTTAGATAGATAATCATCATTAGTTTATAATCATCAAAACCTAATTGCTCAACAATTTCCCCCTTTTTGATGATGACAAACTAATGATGCTTATCACATATTAAAGGATAATCATTGTACATTTATTCCCCCTTAGTTTTTCAAGGAAATACCATATGAACAAGTTAAGAACATTAAGAACATACACAAGAACTTAACATAGTTAGGAACTTAGCAATACACATCATTATCAATATATATATATACTTTCAACGATCATGATGTATGAACTTTAGACTTAATTACTGCATACCATAAGCATCATACATATTCTTCCCCCTTTTGTCATTATAAAAAGGGTATTGTTCCACATGTTTGTTTTTCGTAAATTATACACACTTAAAGTCATATGTCACACCTACCACCGTATAATAAGTAAATATATAATGGTTAAACACTTGTTGTTCCTAAAAGCCTCAAGGTACTCACTTTTCAAACACGAATACCATTTTCACACTAATTTCCAACTCACAATCCAAAGGCCCAACTTCAAAACCCTTAATTGAACTTGACAAATAAGAAGTTAAGAATCAAGGAAAGATCAGAGCTAAAAAGTTAGAAGTGGATTGCATGAATAAACAAATGAAAGCGCAAGCTCAAAGGATAAATAAAGAAGCATATGGAACAAAATAAGTAGAGGGAACATGAAGTGGAATTTGTGCTCTTCGTTTAGACCTTTTGAAATGACGAGGTTCATCACATTTGTTATTCATTTCATACTCTTGAACCTCCTGCTAAACACAACACATATTCATCTTGCTAATTAATAACCAAGTTTCCTTACTTCAGCCACCAACTACTTTGAGGAACATTCTACACACTGGAACTTAAATAGATTTCAGTTTCATCATAGTCAAGTTCCTTCATCGTTTTTTTTTTTTATTGTTCCTTCACTAGCTTACCAAGTATACGAGTACACTACATCGTTATAGTCAATATTCTTCATCTTTAGATATCCAGGAAATTAAATATTTGATCACCCTTTTCTTTTTCTTTTTTTTCCTTTTTTTTTTTTTTCAAAGGGTGTCATTATACAAATTTTGCATGCTTTCCTGGAACAACACATGTTAAATCAATGAAGATATTACGTAATCATACACTTGATTTCCACAACCAGACATGAACCATTTTGATTTCTTGGTTCCTACCTTATTCCCCCTAAGTCCCTCACCATTCTTCTTCCTTTTCAAGTACTTACTTCTTTGTTTTTCTTCAACTTCCCCCTCAACATATAATCACCATTTTTCATGTTTCATCGAATCATAAAAAGATGATCAACAAACTTAGAGCACATGGGAATCAAGAATAAGAAGTAAAAGTGTGTGAACGGAAAGAGGAAATTGAATTGGGTGAATAAGAATCTTCGATTTTCTGAATATGGGACAATTGAAGTATATGCAACACGGACACACAACTTAGAGTTGTAGAATAATGTTGCGATCGAAGATATATGGCGTGGATGCTTGAAAGTTGGCTAAAAGATAGGTTAGTTCCCTCTGAAATTTAAACAAGTGAGTTACAAACGGTCTGGGAACTTACCTGTCTTGTTCCATCAAAGTTTCTTTCATTGTTCCTTTGGCAACTTAGGAACTTCGTGTTTGACAGCACCCATAGTTCTATTATGAGACCTCTAATACTCTTAGGCAAGTAAGTATGTCTTTTACAACACAAGAATTAAGTGTGACACATAAACATTAAGCACATATTCTTTACTTTAAGTATTACATGCATAGGAACCCCAGCTTGACATAACTTATGGGAAAAATACTTTATACTCATGTTATGTTTCATCAAGTCTTGTTCTATTAAGCAATAAACAAGAATATGACAAGTCAAGACAAAACCATAAGAGAATCAATTCACAAATTCACATATTGCATTCATACCACAAATATATCAATTCAATTCATCTAATGCCGACATGTGAAAAGGAACTTGTATCTTATGTAGTCTCTTACCAGTAAAAATATAACTTTAAAGCATTGGTTGAATATGATGGCTTACCTTGGAGTTCTTGAAGTGGCTGTTATGTTCCTTGATGATCTCGAATCTAATATGAACTTCCACTTCTAACTCAAGTTCCATTTTCAGTGGTTAATGCTTACAAATATATTTTCTTATCATAAATTAGCAAAAACCAATGCACAATGGCTCGTTAGTAGTACCAGAGATATATCAATGTAAACAAGTACTACTAATAACTCAGTTCATCTTGAAAACAAAAATTGATACTTTTTAAAACTCAATTTTCAAGAAGGAACTTGGATAGCATTCTATCCTAGAGTATGTTCCACATAGACGTCTACAAAAATTCATATCAAGACATACAGGACATCCATGTGGTACAACTCTAATCCCATATAAACAGCAAGAACAAATATTATTCAATTTGCTTCAAGTCTAGCTACACACGCAACAAGTTCCTTAAAGACAATACATACCTTTGTATTGGTTGTTTCTTTTAAGAACCAACCTGGCCTTGTTCCATCCACGTGCCTTACTCAATAAGCATTTTCCAAAACACCCTTTTTAATCTCCGACCCTTTTTAGGTGTTCTAGAATAGGTTCAGGATGTGACATGCATCCTCTTCCTTTTAAGCTTATTAAGTTCCTGCTGCACATCTAACCTGATAACAACCAATTATATGTTTACATCAACCTTAAAAACAAACTTATCTTTTATACAACTATGAGTTATGAAGTCCATCTTTTTCAGTTGATATCTCGAGCTCTTATCTGATCCTTGGTTGTTGAGGTTTTCCCTTTGGTTACATATGCATGAAAGACACTTTAGTTCCATAGTTTGTTGAGATATTGCTGGTCGGAACAAATATTATCTCAGCTCTGGAACTTCGTTGGAACTTGCTTTCTTGTATTGAGTTCTTTGAACTTTGCTGCATGAGTTGGACATAGTAATAAAATTATGACCCAACCCTGATTGACAGGTCTACACATTTTTTGACCCGTAACCTGAAGTGACTTGATTCGAAATGACTCATGACCCAACCCTGATTGACAGGTCTACATAGTAATAAAATTATTTTAGATTATTAAGTATATTATTTTAATCGATAAGAATATGTTATAAATGGATGTTTTACGTTTTGAACTACTATAATTATTGAGAAATATAATCTAATATTTTTTTGAATAAAATTATAATTCAACTAGTTTTGAGCCCCGTGCAATGCTCGGGTTGTTTATTGAATTTTAAGATAAATTTTTAATCTATATATCAAATTTTAAAATATATCATTAATACAAAATTAGTTAGGAATTGATTTACTTTTGTGACGATTTTCTATCTAGTAGGTATGTAATGACTAATAATAATGTTGGTGAAAATGTTCGATTTAATAAATTAAAAAAATAAAAAAGATTAGCAAAAAATAAATTAAATAAAATAAATGTTCAAAGCCCATTGTGTTGACCCAAATTCAAAACTTTGGGCAATGGTTGAACATTTCTTAACTCGTAACCTGAATTGACCCAATTCGAGATGACTCATCACCTGACCCTAATTGACATGTCTACATCGTAATAAAGTTCTATTAGATTGTGAAGTATATTATTTTAACAAATTAGTATATATTAATAATGGATGTTTTACGCTTTAAACTACTTATTTCGCTCCAAAAAAAACATTATGATATAAAAAATAAATTTATATGATAATTTTTGAGAATTAAAATCTAATAATTTTTTTGAATAAATTATAATTCAATTTGTACATCTGAAATATTGGTATTTTATCGAAAATAAAACTCTAAACTAACAATTTTATCCTAAAATTCTATGAAAATATAATTCCAAACTAACTTTTTTATCTTATGAAGTCTATTTAAATCTATCCAACGTGGCTCAACACTTGGCGAAAAGTTAGAATACCGAGTGTCGCTGTCTCGTGACCTGGCTAAAAGTTTAGCTTTATATATTAGTTATATGATTTGTACATATGAAATATTGTTATTTTATTGAAAATTAATCTCTAAACTAACAATTTTATCCTAACATTCTATCCAAATTTGATTGAAAATAGAATTTAAAATTAATTTTTTTATCCTAAGAAGACTATCTAAATCTATCCAACATGACGCGACACTTGGCAAAAAATTAAAATACCAAGTGTCGTTGTCTCGTGACCTGGCTAAAAATTTAGCTTTATATATTACTTATTATATGATGGGTAAGATATTATTCAAGGTACAATATGTCTCCACTTAAATTTGTCTTGATGATGAAAAATACAAAATATCCATCATTATCTCAATCAATTTTTCCGTAAAATACAGAAAATTGTTGGGTATGTACTCTATAATACGAGTATGTATTATTTGTCCTTGTGTTGAGTGTTGGTATATGTGGCAAATTTCACATTGTACATTATGAATACCAATGCAACCTGCAAATTAATGGAACATAATGCGGCATATCTTGCTGCTCCGTAATAAATATTGATCATTGAGAAACTTTTTGGATGAGTAATGATTATTTTAATCATTATTCGGTTTTCTAATGAATAAATGAATGGACGTGCACTTATTAAACTAACTCATACGAATTATTCCCAAAAAAAAAAAACCTCATACGAATTACTTCTTCATCTATCTCTAATTTTTTGCAAACTTAAAATCTTTGATTATAATATACTCTTAATCTATTAGAAATACACAAATTTTCATATGTTGCTGGTCACACCATATGACCAGCTATTTTTTTTTTTTTTTGAAAAAAAGGTCGGACTTATTTGGTCAGGGGTTACTCGGTCACTAAAGGGTTACTCATTCGCTCAAGGGTTACTTAGTCAGTCAGGGGTTACTTGGTTCGCCAGGGGCTATTTGGTCAGGGGACATGAGTTACTCGATCGGTTAAGGGTTACTTGGTTGGTCAGGAGTTTTACTTGGTCGGTCAGGTGATACCTGGTCAAGGGTTACTCATGTGTTAGTTGGCCACACACAAAAGTTGCCCACAAATTTTTATATGTAGTTGTTCACATCGTATGGCCGATGTTACATATTTTGGGGTTACTTATTCAAGGGTTACTTAGTTGGTTAGGGACTACTCGGGCATTAAAAACGTACTAACCAACTGAATAACCCCAGAATAAATAACCTTTCACCGACTGAGTAACCCCTTAATAAATAACCCAAAAAAAAACACGTTAAAAGACTGAGTAACTCCAAAATAAATAACCCTTGAACAATTAAGTAATCCCTAAACAAGTAACCCCGAAAACCCAGACCAACCCCCACAAAAAAAGCACTGAATAAAAATGATTATTTCCCATATTAGCAAGAAAGCAAAGTGACGATTGACGCTGGATTGCATCATTAATCTTGAACCCCTTTTCATATTCTTCGTACTATATAAAGCATATAAAATAAAAATACTCATTCATTTTCTATTCAATAAATAATTGTGGCTTTCATGTTCGACTGTTTTGTATTTGATAGCCCGTTCTATCTTTTCAGGCTTTACGAAACCCTCATATTTTTCCATATAACAAGATAAAAAAATAAAAAATAAACCCTTTCATATTTTTACAAAAATCAAATAATGGTTTCAAGAAAAATATTTTTGTACATATTATTCTTATTTTTCTCAATTTTGCTGTCCACAAAATGTAGTTCATCACAGCCTCTGGTTCCTGCGCTTTATGTATTTGGTGATTCATCATTCGATAGTGGAAATAATAATTTATTGCCTACGTTGGCTAAGGCTAATTATTCCCCGTATGGTCTCGATTTTCCTGGAAGTTTACCTACGGGAAGATTCACTAATGGAAAAACAGTTGCCGATTTTATAGGTACGTATAATATAACACAATTACTCTTTTGTTTGCGGTTTATTTAGTTTTAACGTAGTATACTCGTGAATTATAGTGAAATTTTTAACAATTATGGTATTAATAACAAATATATGAATGTAAAATGAAACATATTCAAAATTCTTGTTATTGAGCTTAAATTGATTGGTTTGAGTACGTATGCTATATATGTAGCTGACTACCTAGGAGTGCCGTATCCTCCACCGCGAGTTAGCGTATTCCAGCCAACGTCGTATTTGGGCTATAACTATGCCTCTGGGTCTTGCGGTATTCTTCCTGAAACCGGAAAATTTATTGTAAGCAACGTTAACTCTTTTCTCATAATAATCTAAATTAGTCTCTAAATTTAATTGATCATAAAAAAGGGTCTTAATAGTGATATGATGTAATTTAATATTGGGTGTGGTATAGCATGTGTATGTTAACACTTTATAAACTTATACACAGACTATATAAAAGATGTATTGGATGTATCACGTACTCCGTAGTACACAGTACACTACGGAGTACTCGGTAGTATACACCAATTAGTTACCCTAAACCCTACCAAATGACAATTATACTCACTTTTACTCGTTTATCGCTTTTGCTAATGAGCAAATGAGTAAAGAAAAAAAAAAAGGTGTGTAGGATGAATTAATGGTACCCTGATTGTGTCTCGCAATTATTTTGCTCATTTCAATGTGATATACTGATATGGAACTTTGGCACGCATATTGGTATGTATTGATGTATATATATTTTTGCCATTTTAGGCCCAACTTAGAACAAAAAAATTAAATGTAGTACATTATATTTGCCCCGATCCCAAGAGATCCTGAGTTTGATTCTTTTATATGCCCTTGTGGCTCTCTAAAAAAAATTATATTTGTTAGTGCAATAATAATGATGCATACGTGTACAATACTACTACCTCTTATCCTACTCGATTAATGCCTTTTTTTTAAGGTTAGGAGAAGAATCCTGACCATACCTCAACCCACACCGTTTGTTTGGTCTGGTATTTATGGGTCAAATACTTTGAGAGTGAGGGGAAAAGGATAAATAAACCCCAAACCTGAAGGTTGGAAGGTACAATCCATACTACTAGAGGACAATTATCATTCAATTAGCTGTTTTGCGCATACATACCATGTAGAGTTTATTATTACCATGTTTTCAAAGTCAAATTATATGTTTGTTCACTGATATATAAAGGAATTCTATATAGTATATAATTAATCGATTTAGCTACTCCTATCCCAATCTGTTAAGTTGCTTTAACTCCTGGTTCACAGGCCTAGTTTGATAGAGTGTCATAAAATTAACAGTAGATAAGGGGAAATTATGTAGTGATTGTTTGTTTCATTAACATATGATGGAATTATATGTATATAATTGATTTAGTTACTTCTTCTGTCCCAATTAGCTAAGCTACTAAAGCATGTGGTAGGTAGACTCATAAGTCCTAGCCAAAAGGGGGTTGTTATTTGTCGCTCCCATTTTACCGGGTAATGCTCCCCTTTTTTCTTGAAATTCCAATTTTACCCCTAATATATAAATACGGTTTTTCCTTCCCGACCAACATTTCTCACTTCTTTACTTCTCTCTCTAACTCTCTTACTCTCAAACTCTCTTACTCTCTAACTCTCTAAAACAATTTTTTTTAAAAAAAAAAAATTCCAAAATTGTTCTTCATTTTTTAAAAAAACAACAATCATCATAAACACAAAAGAAAATGGGTGATTCGAGGCGGATTAGGCTGAGATTCGGAGGGAGGACCTTCGGCGGCGCTGGTGGCAGGGGCGTAGGCGGCGGCGGCGATGGTGGAGACGAGGTATTTGTTTTTTTTTTATTTTCGGATCCAGGAACTTCCGCCCAAAATATCCGGAAGTTCCATGGAGGATCCGCCTGGAATTTCCGGATCCTCCATGGAACATCCGGAAATTCTGGGCGGAAGTGTGACATCCGCCCAGAATTTCCGGATGTTCTATGGAGGATCCGGAAATTCAGGCGGATCCTCCATGGAACTTCCGGATATTTTGGGCAGAAATTCCAATTTTTTTTATTTTTTTTTTTTTGGCCCGTTAATAAAATTGTTATTTTTTTTTCGGATTTTGGTTTTTTTTTTGTTATTTTGAAGTGTTATGGTGATTATTGTTGATATTATTATTATTGTTGTTGTTATTATTGTGCTTATTATATTTTAAAAAATATGATAATTTTTATTATTTTGTTGATATTAGGTTTTTATTATTAATGTTAAGGTTATTGTTGTTGTTGTTAATTTGTTTTTTTTTTTTTTGGATTTTGTTATTTTTGTTGTTATTTTGAAGTGTTATGGTTAGTATTATTATTATTGTTGTTATTATTATTGTTGATATTATTATTATTATTATTATTATTGTTATTATTACTATGACAGCTGTGATGTGGAACAGGTTTGTCCCTGGGGTATCTCAAAGTGTTGTTTTAGGTGCCCTACCCAGGCTTAGTGCTGCAGCTCCTTCGGTTGCGCCCGGTTACATGCAGTGGCTGTACAGGTTTTCTCACCCGCGGGTATCTCCAGGTCCAGGAGTTACAAGCAACCTGCCTGAGCGGACTAACACTGATTACGTAAGTATTAATGCTTAATATTATATTAACAATGACTTCTATTAATTTTTGTGTTATAATATGTTATTGTTTTATTTGCAGTGGATGGGTCGGTCCATGGAGATTCACCAAAGAGCACTAGCTGAGTATCCTGAAATGTCGAGTGAGACTCGAACAATGACTGAGCAACTTGTATTTGATTGGAAGTCAAAAATGGGACTTTAGATTATTTTGATTAGATGTTCTGTTAGTGATGGTTTTAATTATGTTATGAACTTATTTGTATTTTATTTTTAAAAATGTAATGTATAAACTGGACACTTATTTTATTTTATATTTGATGTTTTGTTGCATATCATGTTAGATTAAAAGCAAATACATATAAAATTAATTTCATAAATCTAATTTTCTTACAAATGTTCAAAGTTAGTGAATGTACATTACAAACTACCTAACTAATGCATCCCACATGTCCCTTCTCAATTGATATGCTTGATCCCATCCATTGACACTATCCTCGTGGTGTTCCGTCCACCAACCGGCGATCGGCGGGAGTGGTGAATCAGGTACAAGGTCAAGACGGATAAAATGTGATCCACCAACTGTAGCAATCACAAACTCTCGAGTCGGTGACCGAACCCCGTTGCGTGCCCTAAGTGGTAAGACTGTGATGCATGGGTAGTAGCAAGTTGGTACTAGGCCTACTCCGAGACAAATCACCCTTGCGTTGAACCACGTAGCAATAGGAAATAAATCTTGAATTGTAACCATCCAATGCCGCTCCCCGACAGCCCCACCATCCCATCGAATACGCTCCACGTTCATCCAAAGTCGCCCAAGCCCGTAAATCCGTTCGTACAAATCAGGATGACCAGCGACCTCGTTCGCTATTGTTTCCCGAGCGTCATACCACTTATTTTAATCGCCAAAGAAGAAGTCGGCGACACAACGAAAGCCACAGTTCCCATCACCAATGACATCCTTCCAAGACGAAATGTACGGCAACATTGGGGCTGGAAGCAAGTTCAAATACCTGCATTGACTAATGTCACTTGGATCTACAACACAAAATTAAAAGATAAATTATTAGTAAAGCTACAAGTATTAAGTTTACATATTTTTATGTTAAATATAGAATTTTAGTATTACCTGGTTCTTGGTCACCACCACGTTGACTGTGTTGACGGTTCACATGCTCGAAATAGCTACGATCACGCCTGGTGTTATTTCTTTTCGGTCGACCACGAGTGTTAAGGTTGATATGTGGTTCTTCAAGGTGTGAATGATCTGGATGTAGCTCCTCCTCAATGATTCGCGTTACATTTCGACGTACGGCCGGGTCACTTTCCATGACTTCGTCGATCAGGGACCGAAAATGTGCAGCCTCCTCGGTCAAATCATTTACCACTTCAGGAATGTTAACACCATCACAACCAATAACCAGTGTCTTACAGAAAGAATGAATTTGGCTGCTATACAATCCCGTCTGTGCAACTAACGATTCATGTATCTGGCAAGCACATGGAAGACCATGGGTCAGACGCATAGCATATCCACACCGTTCATGGACCTGGTAACTCAAATCCCGCATCCTTTTCGTCTCGTCCCTGGAAAGACTTCTCTCAAAGCCGCACATAGCCCAAGATCACGGTCTGAAATAAATACAGATGGCTCTTTATCAAACCCAATCAACTCCCTTAATCTCTGCAACACCCACCGATAGCTAGCCGTGCACTCGTCGCGCATGAAAACATATCCAACTAGAAAATTCTGGTTTGTCGGTGTCACGCCTACTATCTCAAAGAAAGGCATGTTATATCGATTGGTCTTGTAAGTAGAATCCATACCTATGACATGTGGGTATGTGCGGAGTATGTTGACCATGATCGGGTGCACCATAAATGCATGTTGCAAAACGTTGTGATCATCATTCGGGAACCAGTAAATGTATTTACTCTCTCTCGCCAGATGAAGAAATTGCTGAACAACTCCTCTTCCTTCGGACATCTCCATCCTGAAGTCATTTCGGCAATTGTAAATGTGTCGGATGTTTGGATGATCATCAGGAAATTGCTCGGCAATAGTGGACATGATGTTACGGGGAGCAACCTTGGACTTTGTCATGTCCCGCACAACCTGTTTTGCACCCGGACTCAATCCGCTCACTTTACGGTGACCCTCTGGGTACACAATCATTGGGTGGTTATGTGTCCCGGTGTGATCATTTTTCGCAATGATCTTCCGACTTTCGGTGCTGACATCATAATATATCTTGATGTAGAATGGACAACCATTAGCTTTGGTTTTGGTGTCCTTCCGTATCGCGTTCTCCAAATCTCTCGGCTTGCTCCTTCGTGACCGATCACATCGCAAATACCGATACAGCCGACCATATCTGGTTTTGTTATAAGACGATTTCACCAATATAAATCCCAATTTTATGGAAACACCATCAGCCCATGTAACAACATCGTCAAATGTAGGAAAAAATGTATCGGTGACAAAATTCCCACTATAATTCACACCGTCACCGCCTTCCTCAGATTCCATATCCTATACAAATTAAACAAAACATGCTTTATGTCAAAATAATAATAATAAAAACAATAATAATAATAATAATAATAATAATAATAATAATTATAATTAAAATAATAAAAATAATAAAAACAATACTAATAATAATAATAATAATAATAATAACAACAATACTAATAACAATACTAATAATAATAACAACAAATACAAAACAATAACAATATTAATGATAATAAAAAATTATAACAACAACTACAAAACAATTTATAAGACCATAACGTTAATTAATAAATAAATAATAATAATAATAATAATAACAATAACAATAATAATAATAATAATATTAATAATATTAATATTAATATTAATATTATATTTCTACTAATTAATAATAACAATATTAATAATATTAATATTAATATTAAAATTATATTTCTACTAATTAATAATAACAATATCAACAACAACAACAACAACAATAAAAATAACAGCAACAACAACAATAATAATATCAACTACAACAACAACAATAATATCAACATATTACTAATAATAATAATAATAATAATAATAATAATAATAATAATAATAATGAAACAAAAAATAAACATATTACTAATAATCATATTAATACAACAAAATTACATTAATTATCAAATACTAAATCACAACAATAATCACAAGACCACGAAAAAAAAAATACATAAAAAAAAAACTTAATAAACGTACTTTAAAAAAAAAAAAAAAAAAAAAAAAAAAAAAAAAAAAATTATAGGGACATCCGCCTAAAATTTCCGGATGTCCCTAGGTACATCCGCTTGAAATTTCCGGATGTTCCTTGGTACATCCGGAAATTTTAGGCGGATGTACCTAGGACATCCGGAAATTTTAGGCGGATGTCCTATTACCGAAAATAAAAAAAAAAAAAAAAAAACTTACAGAATGATCCGACGCATTCTCCGGCGTACGTATGTTCCACTCGCCGTCCATGACCCAAAACCCGTCGGCAAATTTAACGATTTTTGAAAATAGAAAATTTAGGTGGTCGTGGGGACCGATTTGGTTGCAAGGTCGTGGGGACCGATTTTGGGAAGCTCGGGACAACAATGTCGTGAAGTAAGGGGACCGTTTCATGTATTGTGTCCAAATGGGGAACAAGGTCCTTTTTATAACCCAAATTGCATAAAGGGCATAGTGGTCCATTCAAGTCAAAAAGGGAGCGTTACCTGATAAAATGGGAGCGACAAATAGCAGTTGAGAATTTTTTTATGTTTCGTTTAGAACTTTAGATATACCTGGATGGCTAGATGAATGTAAGTATCTTGATTTTTGTGGAGTTTCGAGGCTAGTTGGTTTTTTTTTTTCAATTTATTTATTTTTTTTATTAATGGTAAGATATGGGGTGTCCCTCCTATCACAGAAAGGATGGGGGTGAAGATTGAACCCTGGTCACATCGAAGGGAGATAGAGTGACTAACCATCCCTCTACTCCTTGATCCTTGGCTAGTTGATTTTATTTACTCAAGTCAAATATGTGACTATTTGGGGAAATATGCGTGTTTGTTGCAAGACCAGTAGTCCAATAACTCCAATTGGATTTGGGTTGGAATTTGGGAAGTGCTATAGTAAAGTGAACTACTTAAGTCAAACTTGACCCAAAGAGTGTTCATATGGGCTACAAGAAAGTAAGGCCCACACATTTTCCAAAGTAAACAAAAAACATGTGTAATAAAGAAAGTTCAGATGATTTATGTGCAGCGACTCTAATGTCTATGGCACATCTACACATCGAAATTTATAATATACACTCGGATGCACCGTACACTCCACTAAAGTTATGTTAGTTTTACTTTTCATTGATAACTAAGTTAAAATTCCGTGTAATGAACGATTGTTAAATATTTTTAAATTACAAAATATAAAGTATATAAAAGATATTCCATTCAAAAAAAAAAAGTATATAAAAGATATTCAGAAATATAGCATTTGGGTATATACTGTATATGAAGTATGATTGTCAAATTGAAAGAAAATATCATAAGGTATAAATAGTTTATTTATTGATTTTGCGAAAAAAAAAGCGAAAAAGGCAGGAAAAGAATGACAAGTGCCATGGAAAGATTTACTTTTAGTATAGGTTGATAAAATAATGAAAAACAATCTTCAAAATAGAAGCAAAATACTCATGGGTGTACGATATAATCGGGTGTATATAACAATCTCTCATGATTATCGTATAAATTGTAAATTCAACTTTTAAAAAATCTAAAAAAAATTTTTGAATCCATAGGATATATCATTTGTACCTTTTTTTTTTTTTTTTGGCTATTAATACTCAACAAAACAAAAGTTATCACATGATTTAATTATTTTAAACCTATCACATGAAATTTTGTCAAATTTGTATTAAATTATAATATTGAGTATTAATTTTTATTAATATACAGACAAAGTCGTAATTAAAGATAATTTATATTTAAACACACGGTCTTTTATTTTACAGGGTGAATGCTTGAATTTGGATGAACAAATAAAAATGTTCAAAGAGACAGTTGAAATAGAGTTGTCCTCAAAATACAAAAGCTCAGCCGAGCTTTCCCAACATATGGCCAAATCTATTTTCATTTTCTCAGTGGGAAATAATGATTACATCAACACGTATTTTGGTCCTTTTCAGACAAGGAAACAATATAATCCTCAACAATTTTCTCAACTCCTCGTTGATACATTATCACTAAAATTACAGGTATTTTTTATCAATTTTTACATTGATTATTTATTTTAAATTGTTTAGTAATGAGATTATAGCCGAGAAATACATTGTGTACGTACCAAAGTCTAAAATTTACATTTACTTATCATTAGTTTTAAATTATTAATTTATTGCATCATTTTAAAAGTTAGCTTCTCACTAAGGGCCTGTTCACATTTACTTAATTTCAGTTCAGTTCAGTTCAGTTCAGCTCCAATCAGTTCAGTTCAGTTCCAATCAGTTCAGTTCAGTTCAGCTCTTAATTTTTCTCTCACATAAAATATTCATTTCAGCTCAATTCAGTTCAGTTCAGTTCAGTTCAGTTCCAATCAGTTCAGTTCAGTTCAGTTCCAATCAGTTCAGTTCAGTTCAGTTCAACTCAATTCAGTAAATATGAACAGGCCCTAATACTATCTCTGTTTTTTTAGTTGACACGTTTTGACTTTAGCACTATTCATACACCTCCTTTATACCGTGTTTTGTGCTTTATACGTAATGAAAAATATAGTCATGTGGGATCTTATTAGATTCGTCACGTTATATACTTTCAAAATATCAACTTTTATAATTTTTGCTTATCGATAATTAAAGATACTTCCTCCGTTCTTTTATTATTGCACGATTTGTCCTTTTAAGAAGTTTCATAAATACAAAAATTCTTGTGTGGACCTAGTCCACATTAATTATTAATGTGAACCACAAGCCCACACGTGCCAAAACTGGCAACCCCCACCCCAGCCCCTAATTTCTATGTCCTAGCCTGGAAAATTTTTGTCCCTTTCTCTCTCTACCTTCAATCTCCAGCCCAGATCGAAGAAAATCCGAAGAAGATGGTCGATCAAACATCGACAAATTGATCTCAATAGAGCAATTGTTATTTCAAATTAAGCAAGACGATATTACTGAAGGTAATACAAATCAAAACCCTAAAATATCAGTTAGATTTAATTTCTTCTAAAAGAAAGCAAAATCTAAATTATTTTCCGAGAACATGCAATTAAAGACATCAAATAGGAGGAGGAAGATAATCTAGAATCAATTTCTAGAGGTAGAATTATATCACGTATCTACTAATTGCTTGTTGATAGATGAATTTATGCGATAAATATAGGTATGATTTTTGTAATTTGGTGATATAATTTTATTTGAATTCATCTAATATTTGAATTAGTGGGATACAATATGATTCCATGAAGTGATGTGAAATTATTTGCTAATTGCTAATTTAAAGTTAGTGGCCGAATAAGGTCACTAATTCACTATACTATGAGTTTAATTTGCAGATTTGGGAATAGATTAGTTTGGTTTTGATATTAACACTGCAAATTTGTTGGTGTTATTGTGTAGAATTATGCTTAATTTATGGCGTTGTTAAGTATTTCATGACTTAGGTGTGGTTGATTTTATTGGAGTCGTTAGAGGCAGCTGTGGTTCCTTCCCTGCTTTCCTTTTGGAAAACTAAGATAAAACTGTCATTTGCAGGAAGAGGGTTTAAGGGATGCATTACTCCATATCATATGCCTAGGCATGGGAATAGGCCTTGCTTGAATATTAAAACAAAAGTAGACACTAAAGCTACTGTATAGTGAAGATTTGATCCGATGATTATCAGTTTATCACATTGACTCAATAATATCTAGTTCATGGAGTAACCATGTGAAAATGAAAAGGTTACATATTACATGTGCTCGAAAATGGTCAAATATTTATACTTTTATGTACTCCATGTTTTGATGTTTGGTGACAAGCAAGGAACATCTATTCTAGCCTATTATAGGGATGGGGATAGACCTTGCTTGAATACTAAAATAATTGTAGACATTAAAGTTAGAGTGATGAATCTGATTATTATGCTCTGATGATGATTAGCATATTCACTCTATAATATCTGGTTCAAGTGTAACCATGTAAAAAATAAAAGGTGACATATTACATGTTCTCGAATAGAAAATGGTAAGATATCTATGCTTTTATGTATGTTTGATGACAAGCAGGGAACATCATGCATTGTTTTTTCAAAGTCATGTAGGATTGGAGAATTATATAATTGAAAACTATTTAAACCTGTCCAAGCCTATTAGCTCAAATGGCCGAGCACTGTGTCTTTTTTCGCACAGAAGATGTTGGTTCGAATCCTACATAGGCTGACATATAAACATATAGTGACCCTTTTTAGCAAATAGTTACCTTTTTCATAGTTATTTTTTCCCTACATATTGCAAGCCCTATAAACATATAGTTACCTTTTTCTTACATATAGTGACCCCTTTTTAGGTATAGTTATATTTTTTGGAATTACCGTATAACATATAGTGACTACTATAATCACCCATTTTTACACAATAGTGACCCCTATTTATGTATCTATAGTCATCTTTTGTTTACACGTCACATTTTGTGACCCCTGTACACTTATAATTACCTTTATTTACATATAGTGACCCATTTTTAGATATAGGCATCTTGTTTTGTAATTATCGTATAATTACACATAGTGACTCCTACTTAAATATAATCACCCATATCAAACATATAGTGACCCCTATTTAAATAAAGCTACTTTTTATTTACCATATTTACAAATTACAATGACCAAAACACAACTCATCAATAATCATAGCAACACGCAAGCATTATTGTAGGCCATGTGGGACTTGAACCCACACCATGTACATTATTGTACATTGCTCTACCCTTTGAGCTAATAGCCTATATATATATATATATATATATATATATATATATATATATATATATATATATATATATATATATATATATGGACAATCCTTTTATTTGTCCCTTGGTTTGCTTAAACCAAATATTGAAATAAAAGAGCATCTTGTTGACAAAAACATAAATAAGAAGAATATGACCATAGTCAGTGATCCCCTTAAAACAAACAAAGTAAATTAGTCATAGACAACATTAATTAATGCCACATTGTCTAGGGTGATAGATCACATTATTACAACTTGACTACATACCAAAGCAATGGAGTTTATATCCATCTCCTCACAAGATCAGTCATCAACTCATCATGGCTCATGCTGCTCAAGCGCTCAGCAGTATGGGAGTAACTCAATCCTACATTCAGAAGACAATAGACTTCCTAATCATGCATGTAAGAGTAATGTCATCGGTTGTGTTGATTTATTCAATACATCATGCCCTTTAGAATGCCCTTCACGGCATTTTGAACCTCACGAGGCCCGATATCGTAGCTTTATCCACTCAAATATCTCTCCATGGTTAAGATGAATTACAATGTCTTTTGTGGCAGCCATTAGTATTAGACATACACATATAATAAGTAATGCCAAAAATATTAAACCTTATTCATATGCATAGTAACTCTTTTTGGAATCATAGTTGCTCTATTATACTTATAGAGTAAAGAATCACTTTAATAAAAAAGAATCGCAACATTTCACAAAATTAGGAACATAATAACATATGGTGATCTTTTTTTACTACATGAGAGAAAAAGAGTGAGTTTGGGTTCCTTTGCACTTCCTTGATTTTAAGCAACACAGCAGATGAGCAGCAGCAACAAACAAGCAAGCTTACCTAATCTCATCATAAACCACCACCCCCTTAATTAAATAACACCACCCTCACCTGCCTCCATTCAACCAATCCACCACACAATAGCATCAACAAAATCTTTAACCTCCTTCTCGCAAGTCCCCAACTGGTACCACCAACAATTTCACCAGCAACAACTACAAATACCCGCTCAATAGCACACACTCCACATGGCTTCTAGCAGCAGCCCACTCGTCCCACTCCACCAACATCGCCGCACCAACCAGGCTCATAAACCACCACAATCTCGCCTCACTCGCCCAACTCAGCCGCCACCACAACACCTACTGATAAACGAGGTCAAAACCTAATAACCTAAATCAAATAGCTAATTTACAAAATAAATCAACGAAATTTTGTTTTAATTGTAATTAAACATAGATTGAACAAATTAGAACCCTAATTTGTTGATACGGGACAAAATTCAAGCAATAGAAATCCAAAATAAGTGTAAACAAATGCGAACAGATTTGTAATTCAAAAACCAAAGCAACGAAACAATTTAATCAACTTAATAAGTTCAAAAACAAAATCAAAAACCAGAAATTTACCAGAATTACCACGATTATTGTCTTCAACCTCACGATTTGCATTCGAAGGGCGAAGTTCTCAGAAGTTTTTGCAGAGCATTGAGGAGAGAGAAATTGGTTGAGAGAGAGAGAGTGAAAAGAAAGTAAAATAACGTAAACAAATACGGAGTAACCTAGTCTCTTCGCACGTGCGATCAATTGGTCCACAATAAACTTATTGTGGACCAGGTTTATTTAAGATTTTTTATCATAAATATTGCACCATTTCCTCTTTAGTAAAAAAATTATTTGTGTTCACACTATAAATACCTAACATACCCTTACTTTTAGTTTATCAATATGTCACATGGGCAATTTTGTATTTTTACCTTTCTCTCTCTTACTTTTTTCCACTACCAAAATATTTGTACCCAACCCCTATGGTGCAATAATAAAAAAAAAGCAGAGGAAGTATTAATGATTGAATAAGTGCATTGGCAACCGTGACTAAAGAAACATGTCAACTAAAAAGAAACGGAGGAAGTAATATTTGATACATAAATTTATGTTTTTAAAATTGCAGAATCTCTATAATTTTGGAGCAAGGAAGATTCTGGTGTTCGAGCTAGGTCCAATTGGTTGCATTCCATCAATTGTAAAGAGTTCAAAGCTAAATGGAAAAAGCGATGAAAATAAAAATGAAATCGTTAATATGTTCAACACTCAACTTGGATTATTGCTCAAAAATTTAACTACTTCTCTCCAAGACTCACATTTTATTTTCGGAAAAGCACATGGACTAGGATACGATGCTGTCATCAATCCTACAAAATATGGTATGTCAACATTTTTTAAACCTTTTTAAATATTTCATATGCAATATAGTTTTAATGTGCCCTATAGGCCAAGTATTATTGACGATAACTATTTTAAAATGAATGAACCTCGAATTGACTCAGGTACATGTAATGTTGCAGGGTTAAGAGATAGTAGTAATCCGTGTTGCAATACATGGGGAAATGGTACATTCTCGTGCATACCGGTGGAATCACCATGCTTAGCCCCCGACGAACACTACTTTTGGGATGGCTATCATCTAACTCAAGCAACATATTCTTTATTGCAACTCAATGTATCAGTGGCTTTGATGTTTGCCTTCCTATGAATATCCAACAACTTGTTCAAGTTTAAGATACAGTTTTTGGCTTAATTAGCGAGTTATAACTGGACAAATAGGTTAACTTATTGATTCATATTAGCACATTTTTTTAAGATTAGAAATTAAGGAAATAAGTTAAAATAGGATAGTACACCAGCTTGCACCATGCGCATGGTGCACCCAAAAGCAGAAAGAACATACTGTTATTTGACAAAAAGCATACTTATGTTTGACAAAGAATATACCTATACATATATGTTTGATAATATATTCTTTTACTCTTATGTTCTTTAACAATATTGAGTAAACATGTTTTTTGGATTTTAATGATACAAAGTATGTTTTTTGAATTTGGCTCGTATGTTCTTTGAGATAATGAGTGACGCACATGACATATTTTTTTTCATCATATATCATATTTATTTATTATTATTATTTTTTTTTATTATCATATGTTTTTTGAGTTTGATCAATGTATCCTTTGAGTATGAATTATATGTTCTTTACATTATAACGTATGTTCTTTTAACATACATTATTTTGAATTTTGAAATTTAATTTGAAAATGAAATTTTGAATTATTTTTGGTTGAAAATAATTTTAGAGATAGAAAACTAAAATTATTATGGAAAGTTGAATTTTTGGAGAGAGAGAAAACTATTTTTGGAGAAATATTATCTTTGTAAAGATTTTTCCAATTATGTGTAATTTTTCATGAAATTTAAATAAAGTTTCTATCACGTTCTTTTTGTAATGTCTTCATGTTCTTTAGTAATGCATGTTCTTTGTCAAATATAAACATATTCTTTTTCAAACACCTTAATGTTCTTTCTGCCCTTTTTTTTTTTTAATTTAACCAGGTGCACCCTGGTGCACAGATCATGCATTAAGAAATAAGAGGTTGATGATTTTTCCCTTAAACTGAGATTGGAGTTATTAGCGTTTTATATATCTTGAAAAAGAACAAGATTTTTCACCATGTAAATGTATTACAGTATGACGATGAGATTCAAAAAATAAAAAAATGCTGAAAATAATTTATTTTATTACTTGTATGTTTTTCAGTACCAATTACAATAAAGAAGATTATCAATTACAATAATTAACGCTGACATCATATATAATAATTAAATTAAAGAGTCAAGATTAGCTAATAGATGTCATACTTGTAAAACACATAATATACAAGATTTGGCCTTACGTTAGTCAACCTTTTGAAGTAAAAATGGTAAAACTTCAAATTTGTCATTGAGTATATCATACTTGAAAAGTGAATCATACGCAATTGAGCCACATAAAATCAGATCGTTCAACAAATAAAACCTCAAACCAGGTGGAGTCATACTTTCACCTTCTTTCTCAAAACTAAAAATTGATCAATGGGATGTTGAACGTCACAAATCACGTTAGGTTGTGTTCAGTAATCATCAACAAGAGGGGATTGATTACAATAAAACTTTTCCTCCGATCGCTTAAACATATTTTATTTTTATCAAATGATAAAATCGTAAATAAATCAACAATATTTTAGTGAATATGAGACCTACAATTGTTGATATTATTACGAAAATACTATGCTGGCTAGACATTTTTGTAGATTTATTTACGATTTCGCCTCTTGATAAACGAATTTTGTTTATCAGGGTGATAAATTGGGGCTTTCTCGTTGTATCAATTGCATGTAGTAATATTTTTAGGGGTATTTCTTAAAGTAGAAAAGGAGAGATAATAAGGGTAATTTCAAGAGTCAAACGCACTACAAAAAAACCCTAATAAGTCGGACTTTTAGAGTCACCTGTGTATAAGGTGTGACTTATAAACCTATTGAGTCACCTTATACTTATTAAGCGACTTGTTAAAGTTGAGGTTAAAACCATAAAAGCACTTGACGAGTCGCCTAATATACATGAGGCGCCTTGATAGGTTTACAAGTCGCACCATATATACATGCGACTTTATAACCCGACTAATTTGCTGGTTTAAATTAGATTTTCAAAGTCACCTGTATATAAAATGCAACTTGAAAACTTGTTGAGTCGCCTTATGCATAATATGCGACTCATTAGAGTTTTGTTAAATGTGACTTTCACCTAATGAGTCGGCTATAATATATAAAGCGACTCGATCGATAGGTTAATGAGTAGTGTATATATATATATATATATATATATATATATATATATATATATATATATATATATATATATATATATATATATATATATATATATATATATATCTATATATATATACATATATATATATATATACATATATATATATATATACATATATATATATATATATAAATATATATATATATATATAATTTAAGCCACCAAATAAGTTGGGTTGTAGAGTCACATACATATGATGTGACTTGTAAACTTATTAAGTCACCTCATGTATATTAGGCGACTCGTTAGATACTTTGTTGATTTTAATCCCAACTTAATAAGTCGCCTAATAAGGGTCTGTTCTGATTTACTGAGCTGAACTGAGTTGAACTGAACTAAATTAAGCTGAAGTGAACAGACCCTATTCACTTCAGCTTAATTTAATTTCAGTTCAGTTCAGCTCTAATCAGTTTATAGGGATTACTCGTTCAATTTAACAGGGTTAACTCGTCGCTGGTATAGGGGTTATTTGGTCATAATTACAAGGGGTTACCGGGTCAGTGTTATAGCGGTTACTTTGTTATTTAACAAGTGGCCACACACAAGAAGCATCGTTCATTTTTATACTCCATAAAGCCTAAAAGTGAAATTTTTTCCATGGAGGCAGATGCACAATGCTCCGTGCATCCGTTTTCTTTTTAAAAAGGCGGAACGAACATTTAGTTGTTCAATAAAGAACATACAGTTATTTTATAAAGAACATCTAACTATTTATAAAGAACATCACATATAGTTGTATTGTAATGAATATATAGTTGTTTTGTAAAGAACATATAGCTATTTTGTAAAAAAAAATATTAAACTTTATGTTCTTTATATATGTCTAAAGAACATCTGTAATATTAATAAAGAACATGATAATTAGAGGTGGTCAATTTCAGCCCGGCCCGAAAATAAGGTGGGTTTGGGCAACCCTAAAAATGCATTTTTAGTTAAAAATCCAAACCCAACCCGAAAAAAGCCCAAAAAGCCCGCTATATTTTTCGGGTTTGGGCACGAGATATTAGGTTAAGGGTCGGCCCGACCCCGAATTAACAATTAACATTATGTCACAAATAAAAGTACGTTATACTTACAATCAAAGAACATGAAGATAAAGAATATTGTTTAACATTGTATAACATGTTCTTTTCAATTTAACTGAATGTTCTTTACATTTCTATATAATGTTCTTTACGATTCTATAACATGTTCTTTTCACTTTAACTAAATGTTTTTTACATTTCTATACAATGTTCTTTCCGCTTTTTTATTTTATTTTTTTATTTTTTTTATTTTTTAAGGGATGCATCATGCGGATCGTGCATCCGCCTGCAGGAACCACGCACTCGCCTAAAAGCCCTTTTTTAATTCTCTATCTCCAACTCAAGGATACCATTGAAGCAAAAAAACGTACCTTGCCAATTGGGATTCAGTTTTACGAACCTTGCCACCACCCTCCGATGCCTCCTTGCCGCCGGTAAAGGTTGTTTTTTTTTTATGTACTTTGGACATTTTATTGCTTTGTACTTCCTCCATTATAAATAAGATGATACGTTTTAACTTTTGAAACTATTCATTATTAACTTTGTTTTGACTAATATTTGTGATTTATAGGTATAAAAAAACATAGTTATATGAGATCTTGTTAGATTCATTTATTGTGTACTTATTTAATACGAGTAGTCAATTTTTAGTATTTTTTTTATAATAATATAATTAATGTTAGAGATATGAGATTTCAGAAAATATATGAATTTGTCCATTAAAGATATGTTAAACTGAACTTTTGCATGTTATATGAGCCCGCAAAAAAAATCTCTCGCCTCTCCTCTCCTCTTCTTTCCTCCTCTCTTCTAGGGTTTCTCCTAAACCTTGGTCGTTAAGGCCAGGAATAGTCTAATTTCTTTGGAAACTAGACTATTTCTGACCCTTTTCCCTTATTTTTATTTAGTTTTGCTATTTAGGTTTCAATAAATCTACACAAGTAGTGTAGATATTCGTGCGTCTCATGTGGAGTCGTTAGTTTTTGTTAGTTTAGTTGTTTGTTTATGTTCGTTTAAGGTTTGTTTGTGTATTAGGGTTTATCAAAAAGGTAATATCTTTTGCCCTATTGTCAGTTCTTTGGTAAAGATTTGTTCGGGATCGCAACGGTTGTCAAGTTTTCAAATGCGTTCAGGCGAATCAGATGAGAATCATCCTTACGGCTACAACAAATCATTAGATTGTCTTTCCGAAAAGGTTGTATATTCCAGCGATGTGTGCGAGAGATGTACCACAATGCAAGATTTTTTCACCGATCGTAGCTTTGATGAAGGAAATCTTAATTTGATTCAATTTTATGTATTTGTTAATTTAGATTTCATTTGTAAATGCCAGATGGCTTTTTATTAATAAATTGATTTGTTTTAAAAAAAAAAAGAACTTTTGCATTGGCAAACGTAGTAAAACAAACATGTCATGTAATTTGAAATGAAGGTAGTATGTTGGTATGCTAAAGTTGGAAGCTTATTTTTGAATCCATTAATAAATTTCTGGATCCGTCACTCCCAACTTAAAACCTTTAAAGAGTTGAATAAGTTAAACCTCTCTCGACCAAACATACTCCCAAAAGTAGGGATGGCAATCGTAAACGGATATCCGCCAACCCGATCCACCCGATTTAATTTAATGGACGAAAATCCGCATTAAATGGATGAAGGGCGGATGACGGATGAAGCGGGTGACGGATCGGGTCGGATTCGGGTGGGGCTCCGCATCATCCATCACCCGATCCGTCATCCGTTTATTACCCGATCCGTCATCCACCCGAAATTATATATATATATATATATATATATATATATATATATATATATATATATATATATATATATATATATATATATATATATATATATAAATTTTAAAAAAATAATTCTGTACGAAATTATAATTTTTTTTTTTTTTGAAAAACTGTACGAATTATATATATATATATATATAAATAAAAATTTAATAAATAAATATATAAACCCCCCCTAAATTCAGAAACCCTAATCCCTAATTTTGAACACCACCTGACCTTGACCTTAGGGATGTCAATGGGGCGGGGCGGGGCGGATGTTGGCCTTCCCATCCCCATCCCCACCTATCATTTTCATCCCCATCCCCATCCCCATCCCCGCGGCGGGTCTAATATTCATCCCCATCCCCGCCCCGGCGGGTACAACTCCAAAACCATCCCCGCCCCACCCCCCACTTGGATATCCATCCCCGCCTAATCCCCACCAAATACCCGCCTAATCCCCACCCAAGACCCACCAAATTTCCGTGTCTCAAATACACAATCCTACATAATTAATACGGATTATAATATTAAAAAAAATATTCTTAATATTACACACATTTTTGTTTATAACATAAGTGTAGTACAAAATATTATAATTAATATTTATTTCACGTAATTATTTTTATAAAATAATATAAAAGTATATGTGGGTATGAGGTGGGGATGGGGCGGGTACGAAGTGGGGCGGGTGGGGCGGGTACAACTTAAAATCCACCCCCGCCCCATCACCCATGGCGGGTATCGTTTTCATCCCCATCCCCGCCCCACCACCCACCAAACCAAGACCCATCCCCGCCCCACTGGGGCGGGGATGGGGCGGGTCTCCTACTTGACCCGCCCCACTGACATCCCTACTTGACCTTGACCTTGTGCATAGAGTTGTGTAAATGTGAAAGTGTTGTTTATCAATGCAAGTTATGACTTGACATATTCCGAGTCGACTATTAGGTTGAGTGTATGTTTTTTTTTTAAACACACGAGTGTGTGAGTTTGGGAGGGCATTGTTCACATTAAAGGGGTTGGGATGGAGAGCGATCGAGTACATCTTTTACTCGCCACATAAATGAGAGTTGAGTGTGTGAGCACTAGTCTTGAATTTTATATGCTCTTGTGGTTTGCTCTACTTGACAATTTTTGGGGAGGAAGGGTGATTAGATGGATAGGATTGGTTGATTTTGAAGCACGTTCACTTGATTTGCCATGAATCGTTTGTGCTTGATTTTTATATTGGGGTGAGGCATGTTTTATTGTTCATTGAGGAGCTCTTTGCTTAGGGACAAGCAAAGGTTTGGCTTGGGGGAGTTTGATGTGTTCATTTTATATATATATTTACCCCCGTCCTTTGGTCGTAATTAGTAGTGTTTTTGGCTCCTACGAGCCACTTTTATTACTAATTGGTGTTTTCTAGTGTTTTCGTAGTTTTGGTTGAGTTTTGTAGGGAATTGTGCATTTGGAGCATTTTCCCGGGATTTTATGGAGCAACTGCGAGCATTGGAGGAGCTCGACCATTCTTTGTAGCCCAAGGCCGGTTAGAGTCGTCGAACCGGTGATTAAGGGCTCGGTTTATGTGATACTGGGGCATTTGGACCAAGTATTCAAGACCCGAAGAGGAAATCCAGATTGGCCCGAAGAATCGGGGCCTAATTGAAGTCCAAGGTCTGCCCAAGTGGCTTTGCCCGGTGCATAGTGGCTTCGCCCGAAGGCGCGCCCGACCGGGCGGCGCAGAAGAGTAACACCGCCCGACCGGGCGCGAGAAGAGAAGCTTTGGCGATGTTTTGGTGAAAAAAGGCGCGCCCGACCGGGCGGCACTTCGCCCGACCGGGCGCGTGTTTCTGGAGGAAATTTATACGTCGTTTTTTATTTTGTTTTAATTTAGGATTCGTAGATTAGCATAAATACTCTTTTGTTATGTTAGTTTTGAGAGTCTTAGATCATTGTGTGAGACAATTGTCCTTGATCCACTTCTTTTCTCCTTACTCTCTCTCTAACTTTTCTCTCTCTACTTTTCTTGATCTTGGATTAATTGAGTGACACAATTGTCTTTGATTATCTCTTTTCTCCTTTACTTTGGTAACTATTTCTCTCTCTTCCTTTAATCTCTTTATTTCCTTATGCCTTGTTTAATTGCTTTGTTTAGTTTAGTCTTTAATTATGTCTGAGTAGTTTCCTTTCTAGGGTTTATGGGGATCCATAAATAATATGAAAGGGTAATTTATTGTTGTTAATTATCAATTCTAGATTAGTTTCCTATTGATTGATTTAATGCTCTGTGACTAGATTAGGCCTGATCTTTTATGCATGAGTTTGACAATATTGATTCGAGATTCGAGAGATGAGAATTGATGTTTAGGTCTAGTTTCAATAGGCAAGTTAATCTATAAATGGTTAAGTTGAGATTCGAGAGATGAGATTTAATACCGGTAGATTAATTCTGTGATTGTAATACGTAGCGAAAGCCCTTTATAATCTGGTTAATTGATGTATTGATGATTGATTATTATGTTTTACCCTGGAGTCTTATTTATTGGTGAACCTATGCCCTAGGTCTTTAATTCATTGAGTTTTCTCTATCCTTTACTTTTCCCTACTTTTACCCTTCGTAGTATAATTATCACTTTTACAATAATATTTTGGTTACTTAATAATTTAGATTATAATAATTAATTAGGAATAGAAAGACTTGTTTCCCTGTGGATTCGACCCTACTTCCCTATCTATATTTAGTTAGTGGTTTTAGGAATTACTTTTGATTAGGTGATACGACTTTAGCCTGTCACCACCCAGCCAGGCAGGCACCCACTCACCCAGCCACCCTCATTCTCTCTCAGACTCTCACACTGATTCTTTCTCACTCAGACACACTCAGTCCCTCACCACCGGCCCACCGCTCTGCGACAATCCGGCGGGTTCTCTCACCGGCGATTCGGCGACAGCCCGACCATCCTCACGCACCTCCCTCTCTCTCACTCGCACTGATTCTTTCTCACTCAGTCTCAGTTTCGCGGTTTTCGCCACACTCAGTCCCTCACCACCGCTCTGCGACAATCCGGCGAGTTCTCTCACCGGCGACAGCCCGACCATCCTCACGCACCTCCCTCTCTCTCACTCAGACAATCAATTTCGCACTGATTCTTTCTCACTCAGACACTCACGACAATCCGGCGGGTTCTCTCACCGGCGACAGCCGACCATCCTCACGCACCTCCCTCTATTTTATTCTCGTTCAAGCCCTTCAAGGTATTTTTCTTTTTAGTTTGTTCTAAATTATTCTACTAGTGTAAAGCCTAATCAAGTAATCATCTAATAATTTCTAGTTGTTGAAGTAATTGACTTGATTTGTAGATCTGAATTTGTGAATTGTTGTGACGATGTGAACCCATCTGATTTGTTGAAATTTCTGATTTGTGTTTTATATGTAAATCTGAATTTTGAGTATATATATTTATTGATTGAAATATGTTCTGCTTTCTTGTGAATATATTATAGAAAAAATTACTTTATGCTTCATAACACTAGTGCTAAATTATATTGCTGTCTTGCTATAAATTTTAAAATTCATTACATTCATTCAATTGGACTTAGGAAATAAATCAAGTAATCTGGTGGAATGACCTACTAATATTCATATGTATTATGTTGTGGTTTGTAATGGGTTTTAATTTAATGGAAAGTGTATTTATATTGATGTAATGCTGTGTTTTATTTGCTGTTTATGCATTATTTCTGATTTGTGTTTTATATGTAAATCTGAATTTTGAGTATATATATTTATTGATTGAAATATGTTCTGCTTTGTATTTTGTATGTAAATCTGAATTTTGAGTAAATCTGAATAAGTCCACTTATATTTTGTATACATACAGATATAAATGACGATTGATGTGGATGATGTTGGATCCAATTATGATGATTCAACTCATTCCACTCAGCATACTACTTCCCCTTGTCCACAAACTACAATGCAACCACCTCCTCTTCCTCCTCGTCCACCCAACAATACTTTAGAAGAAGGAAGTGAGGCATCAACACGAAGAGGAAGAAAAACAACTTCAACGGTGTGGGATCACTTTGAGAAGTTGACGGTTAATGGTGAACCGAAAGCAAAATGTCGTCATTGTGATCAACTTATGTCCGCTATTACCAAAAATGGGACCTCACACCTAAGGGACCATATTAATCTAAGGTGCTCTAGAAAGAACCAAAGAGTTGATATCCGACAAAAGTTATTGAGTGTTAATCGCAAACCCGACGGATCGGTAAGGGTTGAAAATGATAACTTTAGCCAAGAAGTGTCAAGGAGGGAGTTGGCAAACATGGTTATAATGCATGAATATCCATTATCCATAGTTGATCACCTAGGCTTTAGGAGGTTTGTGAGTAGTTTGAATAGCCGATTCAAGATAATATCACGTAATACCTTGCGGGCTGACATTATGAAGATGTTTACAAGTGAAAAATTAAGTTTAAAGAAAATATTAGAGGGTAATGGGTAAGAATTGCCATCACTACCGACATGTGGACAGCTTCAAATCAAAGGAAAGGTTACATGGCGGTAACATCTCATTACATCGATGAGTTTTGGGTACTTCGCAATAAAACTTTGAGGTAACCAATATACTTCTACTATTGTAATTATGGTTGTTTTTAGTGTGTTTTGATGGCTGATTTTTGAGGTATTGTGGGTTGTTGCATTGCTGATATTTTTTTACTGATTTGGGTGTTTATGTGGGCTGTTTTTAGTGTGTTTTATGATGATTTTGGAGGTATTGTGGGTTGCTGCATTGCTGATTTTTTTTTACTGATTTGGGTGTTTATGTGGGCTGTTTTTAGTGTGTTTTATGCTGATTTTGGAGGTATTGTGGGTTGCTGCATTGCTGATTTTTTTTTACTGATTTGGGTGTTTATGTGGGCTGTTTTTAGTATGTTTTATGCTGATTTTTGAGGTTTTGTGGGCTGCTGCCGTGCAGATTTTTTTTTACTGATTTCGGTGTATTATGTGGGCTGTTTTTTATACAGTCCATAGGTTTGCTTATGTGCCTTGTCCACATACAAAAGATACACTTGCTCAAGTTTGTTGGACACTTTGAACATGTATAACATTGCTGAAAAGATCTCTTCTGTGGTGGTTGATAATTGTTCAACAAATGATGCCATGATTGATATTTTAATCCCAAGATTTAATGATCAATCTCTTATATTAAGGGGTAAGTTTTTGCATATGAGGTGTAGTGCACATATTTTAAATTTGATTGTGCAAGATGGTTTGGATGTTATTGGTAGTGGGATTGAGAAAATTCGTGATTGTGTGGCATTTTGGGCAGCAACTCAAAAAAGGGTTGAGATGTTTGAGGACAAGGTGAAATCGGTGAAAGGTGAGGAGGCTAGGAAATTAGTTTTGGATTGTAAAACTAGGTGGAACTCAACGTATTTAATGCTTACTAGTGCTTTTCCTTATAAAGATGTGTTTACAAGTATTAAACGTCAAAACCCTCGTTTGAAATTTGTTCTTCCAACTGAAACAGATTGGGAATTTTCAGAAATAATTTGTGAAAAGCTGAAATTTTTTCATAAAATGACTGAAATTTTTTCCGGTAGAAAGTACCCCACTTCTAATTTATTCTTTCGTCTAGTTTGTGAGATTAAGATTGCTTTGAGATCTTGGTTGTCAAGTGATAGGCAAATCATTCGAGATATGTCCAAAAAAATGATTGAGAAATTTGACAAATATTGGTCTAACATAAATGGAATATTAGCAATTGCTGCAATTTTAGATCCTAGGAACAAATTAGAATGTGTGGAGTTTTACTTCAATGACATATATGATGATAATGCTTTTAATGAAATTGAAAGGGTAAAAACCTTGTTGTATGACCTCTTGTATGAGTATCAAGAGAATGATATTCATAGCTCAACACCTTCAATGCAATGCAATGTGAATGGAAAACGATCTATGTCTTCTAGTAATTCTAATGATGATGATGTGGGAGATAAGTGGAGTAAGGCTAAGAAAACAAAAACAAGAAAGGTGAATGTGAGGTCGGAGTTGGACCATTACTTGGAGGAGGATGCCTATCCGGAGAGTGAGGGGTTTGATATTTTGAAATTTTGGCATATTGAACTCAAGTACCCGACATTGCAAAAGATAGCAAAGGATATTCTAGCTATTCCCGCCTCTACCGTTGCATCGGAAAGTGCATTTAGCATGGGTGGCCGAGTAGTTAGTCCCCATCGCTCAAGGCTTCATGCTAACACCGTAGAAGCTCTAATGTGCTTGCAAAATTGGATTCAAGGAGACTATTCGGGTAAATTTAATTATTTTTTGTGGCATTTCATTAAATTTTTAATACTACTCATTGTAATTTTCCTTACATAATTTTTTTTTTAAAATTCTATGAAGCTCTTTCTATGGAGAATGCTCTAGCTTGTGCCACTATCTTTGAAGATGATGAAGAATCAAATGTTGGAAGTGCAAGTGGCAATAGTAGTGAAGTTGTTGACTTAGATTCGGTAATAACAAATATTTGGATTAATTTTATTTAAATTAGTAAATTTTACGCATAAAATCTTAACTTTTTTTTTTTATTATATGTAGGATGATGAAGATTTCATGGACTTTTAAAGGAAGAACATAACAAATGAACTTCATGTTTTTTATAATGTTGTGTAATTTGAAACTATTTGCAATGTTGTATGCATATTTGCAAGTTTGTATTGATTAGTTGTCGGAAACTTTGTTTTATTTAACTTGTGACAATCCGGGAAACTTTGTTCTTATTTTACTTGGGACAAAAAAGGCGACACTTGATGTTTTTTTTACAAGGGTAATACATAATATCGATAATTCGATGTATTAACATCAATAATATGCAATAACAAAATTCATGAATTTATATATTAGAAATTATAATTATCATCCGTTTATCATCCGATCCACCCGTTTCACCCGCGGATGACGGATGGATCGGATGCGGGTGACGGGTTTTGCGGGTGACGGGTGGATCGGGTGGAGCGGATGGTGGATGGTGGTGAAGCTCCATCCGATCCGAATCCGATCCGTTGCCATTCCTACCCAAAAGCTTCTCCCTTACCAAACCGATCCACCGGCCACCACCACCTCCTTTCGTTCTAGAAGAGCATGTGCCAATCACGTTATACCAGATTATCAGATTTTTCAATGGAATAAACATAAAATAACATTTAACAAACGTTGAAATTGACGTCTATGACCATCGACTGTGTTCACTCAAAACACTCAGCAGAAAAACAAAAAAAAAAAAGGAGAGAGAAAATTGGAAGCTGAATCATCTGATTTACAGCAGCAACATTAGAGATATGATTAATTTCTATTGTTAATATTAAGACTCATGAAAATGAAAGGATGTGCAGAATCTGGAGGTTGCCCAAGTGACTATGTTGCAGTTTCTGTATCTGCCCTTTCTCTTTTTCTGTATGTTCTAACTTTTCCCTTTTTATCAATTTCTTCTTTTTTGTATTAGTTGTAATTAATTCATCAATATTAATATTAACCCTTTTAATAGCATAATTTTTTCTTCAATGGGTCAACTTTTGTTTCAATTATTCTTGCTTGTTTGTGTTAATTTAACTTAATTATGTCTGTTATGAACCTGGCTGTAAAATGTGTTTCATTAAACTGTTTTTGGTTTTTTTTCTGAGTATTTTTTTTTTTTTGTTAATTTTATCTTAAAAGTTGATGGATTACTTATGAATTGGTTTGGTTATTCCTGGTTAATTTCTAGTCTCTAGGGTAATGTCACTATAGAAAATCCAAAATTTTCATTCAGTTAATAAATTTTTTTGATTTATCTGAAATTTTTGTTCAATCTACTGTTGCTGGGTGTATTTGTTGTCTTTGCTATGTAGTGACAGTAATGTAGATAGGATTCGATCTGAGGTCTTGGGTACTGAACCATCCCCCAAGACTTTAATAAGTTGCCAATGCTTTGAAGTTAGGCTTGCTATTATGTCTTGATGGCTTGGTAGTATGCTTGCTTATGCTGTAAATATTTGGCTTCCCTGTACAGGCTTCTTGCCCGTTCGGCATTCCCGTTCCTGTATCACAAGCTGTCAATTCCGAAAGGCAGTGCATTTTGGGTCCCGGTCATACAGATTCTTGCTAGCTTGGACCTTTTGGCATCGGTTGTGGTGAGGATGCATGTACATTGTGGTGAATTTTGCTAGATGTTTGATTCGCTACGTTTATTCTAACTTGCAAGTTGTTTTGCACGATTCATCATAGATGTCAGTCAATTTGATCAGCATTGAAAGAAGGCAATGGTGGCAGTCTTGCTATATATGGGCAGGTAGTATCTACTATCATTATGTTGAAATATTTTTGTTTTCTCAGCTTCGTGCAATTCTAACTTTCTTTGAGCTACTTGCCTACAGTTTGGCTTGAAGGACCATTCGGATTTGGTTTATTGCTTAGCTGTCGCATTGTACAAGTCTACCATCTCTATTTCATTTTTGTCAAGTAAGTCAAACTTAAAAACATGAAATATTAAGTTACAATGATAAAATCGTAGGAGTATGAGATAGCCATGTAAATCCTCCTGTTTACTTTGTACTCTTGTAGTGATGAAGTAATAAGATAGGTTCTGATGGAAGCTTATTTTGGGTGTCTTTTCTAGCCAATCTTGGGATATAGCTTAACTTTCAGAATTCTCATGTCTCAGGAAGCGGTTACCACCTATAAGGTCACATATTATTCTCCCATTGGTTCTTCTCCCTTGGATTGCTGGAGCTGCTAGTAAGTGAACTGATCTGATTGACCAAGTTTATTGCTTTTATTTCTCTGTTTTAATAGATCAAACATCTGCCACTGTGGTCAGTGTCAAGTATCAATTCCTTCTTCGTACTACGTATATTCTAGGGATGACAATATGTCATATGGGTAATTGCACAAAAAAGGAAGATTTTATTTGCATATCAAGGACTTTTGTGCGGTAAAATGTATCTCAAAATTCTAACAATCTCAAGAGGAAGACAAATGAACATACGATACATGGAGTATGGTTTAGCTTTAGTGTGTGCTGTTGGCTGTAGGCTTGTAGTACCTCTTCCTTAATGTTTAAAGGGTTTTTAAGGTTGTTGCATCCTTCAGTAAGATGCTGATTGTGTCAAAGTCATTTAATCTGAAACTGAATTTTATGTCACTATTCTGCTTAATTGTTTCTTACTTTAGTTTTTCTTTGCATATTGGATTTACATGATATTCTGCCATTTATAATTGATTTTTTTCAACACTACGTATATTCTGGTGCAGTTATACAACTGAAGCAACCATTGAACTACAGGTGTCAAATGTCTGCTCGGTGGGTCACTCCATCGATGGTCCTACACTCTATATATGTTGTTATATTTGTTGGGTTGACAAGGTCCATTCAGCATGTGAATTTCAGATTTGATGAACTCAAAGACCTTTGGCGAGGTGTAGTTGTTTCTACCTTTTCTCTTGGTATGCTTGCCTCTTCTTATCTAGCTTTTTCATTGGCTTACGATGTGCAGTGAGTGATATAGTTAACTAGATGATACATGTGCAGTGAGTACAGTTAAATGGATGATATGGCCAACTGTATATTCATGCTTGTAATCACACAATTGATTTCTTTATTGTCTTATTATGTTGGTTGAATTTCAGTTTTCTGGGTTGTCGCGTATATTCTGAATGAAATTCATGAAGATGTTGAATGGCTTCGAGTTGGCTCTAGGTTTCTGCTTGCATTAATGGTATGCAACTTATTCCCCCTTGCTGGGCTGTGGCTGTGACCATATAAGTCTGCATCTCACTTTAACTGAAGCTCATCTTATAGTTTAGTCGACTAATGTTTTCAGGCAAATCTTGTGGTCCACAGACAAGTATATTCATACTGGCATTCTTCTCTTATTCAAGCTCACAACCACTTCTCTCACAAATCAGCTTGAGGAAAAGGGAGGGCCCCAGATACGAAAGCATGGGTCAGGCTTTAGGCATCCCTGGCTGTGAAATTCAGCTACAGAGACAATCAATGGCCATTGACTGCAATGAGCCTCTTGATAAGCTTCTTTTGGATAAAAGATTCCGACAATCCTTTATGGCTTTTGCTGACAGGTTCTTTTCTGAAGCTTTGATTTAAGATCTCTTTTCTCTAAATTCTCCATAAATTTTCAAATGTCGACATGAATAGATTACCTAGTAAATATTGGAGTGCTATACACATTGGCTATCCAAATAAAGTTATACAGTTTCAAGATGAATTATCGATCAATAAACAATGTCATTTTACCATCTTGAATGCCTGTTTAGAGGACAATGAGTGTTAATATTTTTGAGCTGCAGTTGTTTGGCTGGGGAGAGTGTCCACTTTTATGAGGAAGTGCTGGAGCTTGGAGAATTACCTGCAGATGACTCCGTAAGAAGAATCTATATGGCAAGGCACATTATTCAGAAATACATTGTTGCAGGTGAGTCAAGACTCAAGAAGATTATTCAGACTTCATCTTTTGATCTGCTAGTAAAGAATTCAGTTAAATTGATAACAACCTTCGTTTTGTTAATCTAGTTAGTAGCCAAAACTGTTGCTTATCTTTCTCAAGCTATTCTTGTACACTTCATACGAATGCAAATATTAGTGTCTAGGCTAATTAAGAAATTTGCTATCTCAATTTTTTTAATTAATACTGCTTGTAGTGAATATGCTAGGTCCTGTTTTTATTTTTATTTATTTTTATTTTTTTCCTGAAAATGAGTTAAGCTCACATAATTTCAGATCAATTAAATACAAGGCCTATAAAGTTCAAAACCGTTTAGAAATAGTAAATTCAGTATAAGGCTTCAGTTCAGGATTATATATTATGTTGAAAATACGCACACAGGGCTATGAAATTCAAATAAATCCTATTGAATACAGGGCTATGAAATGAAATGTAATTTAGATGAGTTTAGTTCAGGGATAAGCTCTATAATTTAGATATCGAAGAGTTTTCAAGTGAAGAAAACAAGGCCTAGACCCATTGATGTACATTTTTTCAATAGGACTTGTGCTGCAGTAAGCTTCATTGTTTGCACAAGCTTTGAATCATCTCCTGTTTATGTTTGGTTGACAGCCGTAAGCTGGTAGATGAGGAAATTTTATTTGACCCTGCACTTGAGTTAAAATTAGATAAATATGGACTTGATACCTATTTATCAATTCTTGCTTGCTCCTGGAAACTTCATAATATGGGTAACTATTCAATGCCAGGGTCTCCTATGGAGGTGAACATATCCCACCGGACTCGACAACAAATTTTGAATTCTGCTGATCTTGCTCACCCCGATTTATTCAATACTGCACTCAATGAGCTATTGCAATTGATAAAAACGGTAAGATATTTCTTGCTTAGTTTACCAGCATTAAAATCCCACTGATATGGAAATACCTCTTCGTTCTGAACATGAGGGACTAAGTGACTAACCACCTTTTGATTTCCTTTTCGAAAGAACTTGGCAAGGGAATACTGGTCATCCGTGTATTACATGAAACTTCAAGAAGCTGGAGCAAAAGCAAATGGACATGATTTGGAGTTGGCTATGAGCTGGAATGTCCCTCCAAGACTCAGCTATGTTCATGCTGCTGATGATCCATTTCACCAAGACAATCTTATGCCATCACAACGATTGTGATCAAGGTTGGATACTTTCCATATCTTGAGCCTCACAAATCACAATGATATTGCCACATCTCCACCAACATGATGATCCGGAAAATCGAAAACTAGAAGAATGGTTGGGAGTATATATGGATGCTGGATAAAGCAGGCTTGCTGTAATCGCGGGTATTTTAAAAGTAAATGATGTGCTATAAAACTCCCCTGAGTTATTGGAAAGGAGTTTCTGCATTTTTCTTATGCAAGACCATGAGGTTAACTTTCTAATTAACGTACATAATTCTCTCGAATGTAAGTTAATTTTGTCAATTTTTCTCATTGTATATTTGTGTTCTGTATTGCAGGCATGCAACATTTTGTTTATAGAATTGCTTGATTGATGTTATTGCTATACAATTCCAAATTTATAAAGTTTAGTATTCCCTCTTACATTTATCTCTCCCTTTTATCATATTGGTATTGTACTCGATCTATAAGCAAAGTTTTACTCCTTTTGCAAACCATTTAAGTACATCATTTCATTTTGCATAGTTCAATACTTAATTTATTTGATTATTAATATCATGCGAGTGGGTGAATAGTTAAATTAAAAATGCTACTCCCTCCGTTTCATAATGTTAGTCTCATATGGAATCAATCACATAAAATAAGAAAAGAAATATATTTGGAATTTAACATTAAAGTACAACATAATTCATAATTAGTTTACCTTATTTAACTTTTTAAATTTTTTATTAGGAAAGCACAAGTTATAATTGCATAATTTAAGGTAAAGATTTCCTTACTTAGAGTAATGTCATCAATCCACAACTTATTAATTTCAAAAAAAATCAAGTTATTAATGAAATATATTCAATATGGGTATATCTTTTTGAAACGCCCAAAATAGTATATGAGACTAACATTATGAAACGGAGGGAGTAATAAAAAGGTAAGTGGAGGAGTATTATATTCACAAATAAAGGGTGTGTGAATATGTACAAGGACCATTTATGATTCAGGAGATTAAGTTTCTTTGTCTTCAATTTAGGACCTATTCTGATTTATTGAACTGAATTGTTTATGAGAGAAGAAAATTAGGAACTGAATAGGTCTTTAGTGCACCAATTTGAGACAACCTAATGAGTATTCTCTGTTTTTTTATAGTTCTTCCGTTTTTTTATTAGATGCATCACTTTCTATATATGGAAGTTTCAATATAAATGCATCACTTTTTCTTTTAATCAATAAATTCGCTCTATTTCTCTCTACTCCAAACATTGCCTAGGAGTTTGCAATTTCGAAAATGAGCATCTAATAAAAATCGGAGGAAATAGTTGTAAGTAACACCATGTCTGTTACGACTACCCAAAGAAAATCATCATAGTTAATGGAAGGAGTACATGAGAATGGAAGAGTATCATCATACATGATCAAGTCTACTCATAATTATATGGAGCAATTAATAAGAGGATGTTTACTTATTGAAGGGGACATAATTAAATGTATTGTATAGGTACCCATTGCTACTTTAATATAAGTAGATAACCCCCATGAATTTTTTTAAAGAATTTGTTCTCTTTAACCAACAATAAACCATGCTTCAAGCTTGCAATGACTTCCTTCTAACCCAACCTCTATGTATTTCCCTTCTTTCATTCTTGGGCATCCTCTCCATCTTCAAACACACATTATGTCTCCTAAAATGGACATACATCTCCTTCCTTAGACCCCCAAAAGACCTTAAAAAAACCTATGGTTCATGGGCACTAATCACCGGCTCTTCCGATGGCATTGGAAGAGCCTTTGCCTTTGTGCTCGCGGCTCATGGCCTCACCTCATCCTTGTTAGTCGTAGTGCAACCAAACTTGAACATGTCGCTTGTGATATCAAACATAAGTTCCCTAACATAAACATCAAAGTGGTGGCAATAGATTTTTCAAGGGACATATCATATGTTATTAAAGAGATTAAGAGTGTTGTTAAAGGGTCAGATGTTGGAGTTTTGGTTAATAATGTGGGAATAACATATCCAAAAGCTATGTATTTTCATGAAATAGATGAAGATACATGGATGAAGATCTTGCGAGTAAATGTTGGATCTATAAATGGAGTTACTAAAGCAATTTTGCCTAATATGTTACAAAAAAGGAAAGGTGCAATTATAAATATTGGTTCCGGTGCTTCTATTGTTGTGCCTTCTCATCCTCTTTATGCCATTTACGCTGCTACTAAAGGGTAAGTACAATTATTAAATTTTATGTAATTGCTTTACTTTTACGTTTTACTCTGTTTCGTACAAGTATATACTTCCTCTATTTTTTTATTTGGCCTAATTTATTTATCATGTTTGTTAATGCAGAATTTTAACCATTAATAAATTTAATTATCTATAAATAAAAAATACAAGTTATATTTTAGGAAATTTTAAATTTAACACCACCGAAAAACCAAAATTTGACTTTTAAAACTACAAAAAAAAAACTTTTATTTTAACACCAGAAAAAGTTTACAAAATTTGTTTTTATTATCACTTAACTGATTCATGGATGAATCTGTTAGGTAGGGTCAAAGTGCCACGTGTCGTCATGCTATTGGTTAAAAAACAAAAAAGTAAAAAAAAATAATTAAAATCCCAAAAATTAACCCAAGCCACCCCTTCACGACCACCGGCACCTTTCCCCACCCTACCCGCGCAGCCACAACCACTACTCTACCACCGGCGCACGCTTTTCCTAGCCCGCGACCACCAGAACTCACCCCTCCTCCTTTTCCGCAACCGTAAACCGGTTCACAATGTATTTCACCAACGAAAACAACTGCCATTTTCCAAAAACGACCACAAACATAGCCACTAAGGATCGCTATTAATCGATTTAGGGGCTGAGTGGTCGATTTTGACCCTCAACTGACCGATTTCGGCCATTAGTGGCTGATTTCGTCGCCGTTTTTGGGACAGGGGAGCCATTTTGGGTGGGGAATCCACCAACAAGTGGTTTATCAACGCCGACAGAAAGGATGCGTTCGGTCGTCCGGTGGTCGGAGCTGGAAAAGGAGTGCGCCGTTGGGGGCGGGGGTGGCGACTGCTCGTATTGGGTGGGGAAAATTAAAGTTGAGGAGCACCTTCCCAAGCGTTAGGGTTAGAACAATAAAATTGGAAATTTTAAAGTAAAATAAATACGTATTATTAACTATACTAATTGACATTGACATTGACATTGACATTGACACGTAATTATGACATGCATTTCATTTATACGGAGCATTATTTTAGGCAATATATTTACGTAGTATTAGTTATCTAACGCCTCATCTCAGGGGTGTTCGTCAGCAAGATCGTTAATTTATACCCACGATATTAGAACTGATCCAACTAGGTAGTCTATCCACATAAAAATAATTGTTGTTAATAATTATGATTAGAATTATCATTTGTTTAACCTCTAAAGGGGTTGACATTGACAAGTTAGCTGAAATTTAAATTGAAATTGACAAGGTCACATTGCTATCGGAATACTCTGTATAAATTTTATTAAAAGGTTTGAAAAAAAAAAAAGGATTTTTTCATATAGATTATTATTTATGGGGTGACGTGGGACCAAATTATACGTGTGTAGTTATATTGATCAACTCTCTAGAAGTCTTCATGTGGAGTACAAGAGTCAAGGGGTCGATGTGCAATGCCAGGTACATAAACAAAGCCTCTTATTGTAAACTTTGAAGTACAATTGTACAAATGTAGTACATTTATAGAATTATTACCTTAATTTGCATAAAAAAATAGAAGTATTACCTTAATTAATTACTCCGTAGTACGAGTATTAACTAATTTGTGTTCAAAGGTACCATTGTATGTTGCAACCAAATTGACCTTTAATGTGGCATCCGTCGAGAGACCAACCTTGTTCATCCCCACGGCTAAGGATTATGCCGCGGCTGCAGTCCGGCGTATTGGGTATGAAGCAAGGTGTACACCATTTTGGGCACATTCACTTCAATGGTACTTGGCTAGTTACCTTCCCAATAGTTGGCTTGATGCATGGCGCCTCTCTATAGGCATTCGGAGGAGATCAGCCTAATTCTATAACAATTCTCGTAATCAAATTCTGTAAAATCATCAAATAAAAAGATAAATTTTAAATATAAATAAATAAATTGTTAACGAACATAATGTTGATTTGTATCCCCGTATTAGTGTTTTTGTACACAATTGATAATAAAGTCACTTTTTACAATATGGTACTTGTACGTACGTATCATATCATACATGACAATACAAGTTATCACAAATAGATTTAGGGGCTGATTACTGAGGATCTAGCTAGTAACTCGTGTTCGACTTATAGCATTCAAAATACACAGGACAACAGACGAGCATAAGAGCCAAAACCCCAGCGATTCCTATTATCAAAATCCACATGCTAGGTTTCCAATTTATAAGTTCAGTTGCATCTGTTCGATTTTCTCGACATGATTCCAGATCACCAATTGTCCTGTCTTTGATATTACGTAGTTGTTCATCGTTGTTTGTCACTTTTAATGTTGCTATAGAGATATCACGCACTAGATCAGCGCGAGACTCTTTTCGAAAAGCCTGCACCAAATTGCATGAACAAGTATAAAATCCATCATTCACATGAATAACTCAAGAGTTAGAAGAAATAGTCACGTTTAAATTCACCTTACTCAAGTATATTACTCCCTCCATTTTTAAATACTTGCTCCATTTCTCCATACGCGGAGTTTTAAGAGAAATTGGAGAAATCGAAGAAAGTAATAAAATATGGAGGTAGTGGGGTTGGTGGAATAATAAAAAATTGTAAAAATCCAAAAGTAGTGGAGAGAATTGAAGGAGAGAAAATATAGAATTAATATTGTTAGGTCCACTTGAGAGAAATTAATTAAATATAGTAAAAGGTTGTCAAATAAGGAAATGGAACAAGTATTTAAAAACAGTCAGAAAGAAAAGTAGAACAAGTATTTAAAAACGAAGGGAGTACAAAGTGCAAGAGTATTACTTATTTCAAATCAGGGAAATACTATTACTTTCAGATTAGATCACATAAGTCAAAATAAGCTAAGGTGAACATTGTTTAAGTTTGAGTGAAAATATCTTATGAAAATGAGCCAAATAAACACGTACTATTCCGTAAATAGATCACATAGCCAAATTTTGACTCGAAATGATGATTTGACTTGAAATAACTTTACCACTCGAATAACTAATGATAGAGATTAGCTAATAGACTTACGAAGCCAAAACCATCGGCATGCAAAGTGGCTGAAGGCACAAGGGTGTAAGCATTGCAACGTTCGGCAACGAAAAGCTTAAGATACGGTGTTTCATCAACTGCTGCATCAACACCTCCTCCTTTACTTCCTTTGGAAAGCAGATTTACAAGTTCTTTTTCATTGGAGTAGGACTTCAACTGTGATTCCGAAAAGCCTCTTTGAGTGAGTATATTACGAACGAAATATCCCTTTTGATATCCAACATTTCTTCCATTTCTTATGAAAATCATTCATGTTGCGGTTCACTAGGGGAACTTGCCTTGGTGCGACTTGCAAATAGACAATGATTGCACCAAAACAAGTTGTTATGATTACCAACATGAGGAAGCATAGCACAATCACTAGCCTCGTACGTCTTGAAGTTGTTTCCCCTACACAAAAAGATTAGGTATGTTATTATTTAAGGATCATGAACGTGAGTGCAAAATTGATTTTTGTATAGGTCATCGATCGAACAATAGCACATAACACAAGCCTATAAAATTGATCGAACGTTCTTTATAAAACAGTTAGTGTGGACATATATTGATTGATTTCGGCCTCCCAAGTTTTGAATTTCACCTCTTAATTTTTACGTGATACATTATTTATTTTTTCTATTTACCACCTAGAACTTGGTCGTAATCTTAAGTCTAATAAACTTCTACATACGTAGTCACATTTTTTTTTTCTTTTTAATAATATACTTCATATAGCTTATATGGCATGTGTGATTAGTAGCCATGGAACATATAATGATATATTATTCGTTCCTTTTTGTTGGTTACGCTACTGTCATAACAAAATGTAGTATATTTCCAGTAGTTGAAAGCATAAAAAAGGACGGATCGGAGTCCTCTCTAAAACTAGAGTCATGAGTTTATATTCATTACCAGAATCCGTGCCTTGACAACGCGCATAAAACCAGAACGTTAAGATAGACGCAGAAAAGCCGCAAACAGCCACAGTTGCCGCTGCTATACCAGAAGGAAGACGCGTAAGAAATGAGGGCTTTCTATTTCCTGCCACGAGAAGTAAGGGTATTAGCATCGACACTCCGGTTTCTGAGAATGACATGCTAAAATCAACCCATTCAGTCCTGTAATACTTTATAGAAATGTCACCTACCGCTGCATCATACTCCTGCTTTCCGAATTGTATAAATTAAACCAATATCATTAGCAATTGGAATTTCATCACTCAAGGAGAGATTGTTATTTAACTATGGGTAATTTAGAGCAACTCCAATAATTGTAATTAGTGTCTTTGAGCATGTGTAAAGTGGTTGATTATTGCACATACAAGTCCTCCTAAGTAAAAGGGTATTATTGGACCAACTCAACCAAAATCTTAAGCTGATAATTGAGGTCTGAGAATATGTTTTTATACTCTATCAAAGGGTCTCAAACTTCGATAATATATAAGCTGTACAAAGGTTTTTTTTTTTTCCAAGTATATGTACAATGATCTTAGTCATTTAATGGTGTAATTTTAAAAAATGGAGGATGTATAGTTTATTAGTGATTTAATGTATGTATTTCTTATTTTTTGGCTTTTAATTTGACACTATATCTTTTCACTCCATTTTGACCATCATCATTTAATTTGCTATAGACTTGGTTATCGGCAACGACTATAGGGTTTGAGTCAAGGTTAAAGGACTAAACTAGGTGGGACCCCTATTAAGTATGGTCAATATATTCTGAATTTTTGCCAATTTGACAGATAAAGTTAACAAAAAAAAAAAAAAAAAAAGGTTGGACCAAAATTAATTAAATTAATTTTCAGAGATCGAGTCGATTAATGTGGTCTGGTCTTGTCATGTCCATTTATTCGATTGGGGCCAGTTTTTGTACAACTCTAAAAAAAACTACATGGATATTTTTGTATTAAGATAATTTAGTATTGGCTTTTTCCTCTCTTATTTTCCTTTATCGTTTGTTGGTCATCCATCTTCGATCTGTTATGGTCTTGAGACCTACATTGGCCCAATCCACTTTTAACCTAATAAAATGTGACCCTCTTTTGACTTGACTCATTAATTCATTATCAATCTACACTGACTCAAATCCATGATCACCAGATTTATTTGCTATGATGAAATACATAATTATGTTGGATCTAATTATTGGATTAATCTCAATATATGTATATATTTTAAACAAGTAAAAGTTAGTAATAAAATATAACAATTACACAAGTAAAGATGTTAAATGTCAATCATATTTATAAATATTACCATATACAATATATATTTTAATTATTGTTACATTTGTGTTGCAAACTTTGACTTTTTAAGTAAGACAATAAGGTCAATGATAAAGGTGGGGGAGAAGACTTAACCCTGAAGAAATAGCTCGGAGCATATCATCATAGGTGCCTTTCACGGAACCACTAGGCATAGCAAACGGGATGAAATCGAACGAAACGTTGTAAGGCATGGCGGAATTTATGACAGTCTTGAAAATGTCGATTGTATAACCTTTAAAGATGTACTCTCCGGTGGTTGGATCACGCTTGACATCTGCTAACTCAGTGAAGCCATCCTTAACCGGCACCGCGATCCTTAACCTAGTGCTGTTTGTTGTCTGGTTGTTATTCCCTTGTTGAGCCATTATGGCATTGTTATCCATGCATATAACCATAAGAAAGATTAAGGCTAATATGTTACATGATAATATAAGCTTTGAAAAATATGACGATGAGTTACTTGTTTTCATCATCATATTTTTCTTAGATTTTTTTTGTTGAAGATGAAAACCTTAAATTAGCTAATATTTTTTTTTTTGGGGCTTTTAAGGTTGATTAAAGTTTGACTATTGCTACACTTGATTTATTAAATTTTATGATCATTAGATATTAGGAAGTTTTCTATTTTTTTTTTTTGTTAATTTGTTATAATTATATTATATTGATCAATGTGTTTTCAGTGTGGCCGACTGACATAAACCAAAACATTGATCGTGTAAACCTTGACCAACTAAGTAACCCCTGACCAAGTAACCCCGATTATACGGTGTAGCCAGTCATATATAAAATTTTGTGATATTGATCATTTACAACAAAGAGAGGATGGAATAATTTTTAAATTCTGTAAGGCTAGTCAAAGTTAAAGAAAATGAATTGTGTTATATCGTTACACCTTTGCAAAGTCTAAACAAGACTAGTTGATCTTGAATAGACGAATAGTTCACCTCATTTAGCTGGTCATTGATCGATTCTTGATGGTAGGACTACGTAGCAAGCATGTGAATGATCTCAATATTTCTGCCTTATCTTCGAAAGTCAATTCAATATACAAGTCGTCACAAGTTAGTACTCTGTATAATATATCAAGAATTTAAAATCGTGCTGATCATTCTAAATTGACAGATCCGGTTTATTGATATTTATTAGTACTCCGTCTTTTTAATTAGTGCAAATGATTTTGAATCATCTCTCTCTCTCTCTCTCTCTTTTTTTTTTTTTTTTTTTTTTTTTTGAGGAAATTTGATCATCTCTTTTAGCTGATTAGTGTATAATAGTATATTACTACGTGAAATTGTGTATGTCTAAATAATTATGTTTCATTAGATTTGGAACTGTATTATCATGAACATTATTAACGTGTTATTTTCCCCCACAAAATTTGCAAATTCAGTAACTTTATTATTGCATTATTGCTACCTATTAAACAAATTAGAGTTGTAAATTGTTAAAGGTTTTTACTTTTTTATTGTTTTTTTGAGGATATCATTATCTAAACAAGATGAACTTATAAAAAAGTATAATAAATATTACTTGTAATATTGTGCTGTATTTCAAATGATTAATCCTTTTTTTTTTTGAGGAAAACTAATCCGGCCTCTAAATAGTATACAACTAGATTAACCCCGTGTGATACACGGTTTTACAATAAGAATTGAATCATAGACTTTTAACACGTACTGAAAGAAAATAACTTTCTCATTTTTCCTAACTAATTTCTAATTAAATATGAATATACAATTCCCAAAAGTGCATAATTTTCATATTTATTTAAGAAGTTTTAATTAAATTATATTATTAACTATTGTTAACAACTCGTAAAAAAATAAATAGCATAATATGGGTAGAAAACCCAAACTTTAAAATTTAAAAATTAAAAATTCAAATGGAATATATTTTCAAAGCTATGTTAATTTTTTTTTTTTTTGAATAGCTCAAAGCTATGTTAAATAGGGTAGCTTAAAAAGGAAAAAAAAAAATTATGACATCATCCTTGCATTTTGGAGGGAAAAAATTAAATAAAAAAGTGACACGTAAGTAATGATGACATCAACGGTTGTTATTTTAGTATATATATATATATATATATATATATATATAGAAGAGTGGAAATAGTTTGTGATTGTGCTTAACTTTTTTTAATTTTTTTTTTAATTTTTAAATTTTTTTTTATTTTTTTTTTGTTAGATAAGTAAAAGATCTTGTTGAATCGGAACCTCTCATTAGTTAACTTGGCTTGAATTTGCTTACTAGGCCTCAAATCTTATGAGGGGGTACCATGTATAGCGTACTTGAGTACTTATACTTATTTATAAATACTCGTACATATTAGGACAGAGTACATATTATTGAATAAGACGAACCTTTATTAACGTATTGTAAGACTATTAAAGTTACCCTAATTAATAACAGTATTTAAATAAATTTATCTTTGTAAACCATAAAATTAGAAAGGTTTTTTTTCAACAATAATGAATAAAAATTACCTTTAAAATTTGTCAAGATTACCTTCAGATTGACCATTTTTCAAACAAATAAATGAAAATCCACCTTATACCAGACTTTTTACTGGAAAAAAGATCCAATACTTAATCCGAGATCTAATCATACAATCGTACTTGACTATTTATATAATTATTTCCTGCGCCTATCCACTAAACATTGTTAGACTTTGACCTTTCCTTTGAGAAATGGTAGCATCTATACGTAACCATAACCACACAGATTGATCTTTTTGGTAGAAATCTCCAACAGGTCCAAACCGCCGCAAATTTTTAGCTAGTCCCGTGCTATAAAATGAACATTTACTAGAAATAAAATGAATATTTATTAAAAAAAAATGAACATTTAGTATTTCAACATTGTAATATATAAAAATGAAACATTTTTAATATAAGATCAAATATAATAAAGAGATTATGAAACTTAAAAAATAAAAAAAAAATTACATCTAATGTTATATATATAACTGAACATTTCAATTGTAAATAAAAATGAACATATTATTTTGTTGCTTATTCATCAACATATTGTTAAGAGTCAAGTGAAATACCTTGATTTGTTCAATTCTCTTAAATGAATATCTTACAATTTGCTGAACTATATGATTTAATATCAATCAAATAAATCAACCATATGTTTTTTTAATAATGAACAAAACTAATGTCTAACATTAATAATGGTAATGTTAATTGAACATCCTATACTATACAAAAGAACAATTTATACAACTGAACAAACACAAAAATTTGTATTAATTAAAAAAAAATAAACATTTATTTTATAAGAATGAACAACATACGACATGAAAATGAACATTTATTTTATAAAAATGAACATCATAATACATGAAAATGAACATTTAATTATTGAGAAATACAAAATTATTATAAAATATGACCAGTTAGAAAATATTTATTTTTGATATGATAAATGTTAATTTCTGAACGAGGGATCATCAACTAACTTTGGCTGGTCTCGAGACCAGCTAACAACAACCGTCCAAATCGCATCTAATAAGAATTGGGCAATATCATTTTCATACTCAGTAATCAGCATGCCTCTGTATAGACCTTTTTGCTTACAACTACCATTAACCACCTTTCTTAATAAAATTGATAACTTTTTCAACTCCCGACTACCACCAACTCTACTAATTTCTTTCTTTCTTTTTTACAAGTTTGACATTTTTATTTTCATAATGAACCTCCATTTTTTTTTTTCAATTGGAGGGCACCCAATATGGGTTATAGAGTATATTTTTTAAGGTTTCCTCCTGTAAAAATTTAAAGTTATATACAGCTACGAAGTATATATATATATATTTTTTATTATTATGTATCATGATATAGGCAACTCTACATCTGTAATTAATTCGTCAAATTTTGTTCTATTTATAATTTACAATAGATCGAAAGACCTGTCCACGGAAATTAAACTAACCATAGTTGATAAAAACCTAGTTAGAAATCTTAGAACTATGCAAAATTGCAAATAATATCAATCAAAAATAACAAACTGGGTGTATATTATAGTTTAAAACTATATAATTTATAATGTATTGTTTTTAATAAGCCCCATATTCTGTTAATTTGTGAATAATTATTTAACACACATTTAAATTGAACTACTTCATTTTTGGGTTTAGGCATGGAGATTAGACATGTTCTTTGATTTAAAATAAGTTCTTTGTCTTTTTTGTAGGTTCATTTTTTTTTATTTTAATCCATATGCTCATTAAGTAGCTAGGGTTAGTGCTCATTTGTTTTAGGCCTAATGTTCTTTGAAATTATTCTTTATGTTCATTAGGTGCACAATGAGCACTGTGCACCCAGATGCATAAATCAATACTCATAATCGCATAATAAAAAGGTAGAAAATGAAGAACAAAAACCGATTTTAACCCTTGTTATTTAATTAAATCTCTTACTTTTAAGTTAACCATCAATCTACTAATTTTTATTACTCCCTCCGTATTTTAAATAGTGGGACACTGTGACCGGCACATAGTTTTAGGCAATTTTATTGACTTAAATAAAATAATAGGTAAATGGGGTAGTTGGAGTATTAAAAAATTGTACTTCACCCGCCTCATATTTTTTGCAACTTTTGCCAAAAATGGATACTACAAATTATTTGCAACTAATGTTTTCTTTCTTTTTAGCTTGTCAATTCTCTTTATCTCTTTTTTCGTCACATGCATTCCTATTTTTTTCTTACAAACAAATTTTGCCTAAAAGTCTGCGCGTCCTTTAAAGTTGCAAAAAAATGTGAAACAGAGGCAGTAAAAGAAAAATAGTGGGGTTAATAGTTTATTGAAAAATAATAAATGTGAAAAAAAAAAAGAAATAACAAAAATAAATAATAGTAGGTTTGAGTTGGACCGGAGAAAAATATTATATTAAAATATAAGTCTAACATTTATTAACACACAGCGTCAAAGTCACGTGGGTAACACTTATTAAAATATGGAGAGGGTAACATATTCAACTCAACCACCTAATTTTCTTGACAAGTCAAAGTATTGCATTAATATGAAAAATAAAATAACATAAAGGGATAAGGGACCAGGGGTAAGGTACTTGCAATTTATATTGCGATAGCGAGTAGTATAAATATTTATCGTACTTTTAGTCTTGTGTATTACGAGTATCCACAAACATTATTGTATCTTTCTTTTGAATAAAATGGCAGCATCTGAATTAACCACAGATTACGAAGATAAACTTGTATTTGTCTCATTCTTAATAGGATTCCTAGTTTTCTTCACCCAAATCTTCAAATTCTTCAAATGGGTTTGGTCCATGTTCTTTAGACCCCCCAAAAAATTAACCAACTATGGTTCATGGGCTTTAATCACTGGCTCAACTGATGGTATTGGTAAATCTCTCTCCTTTGACCTAGCTTCTAAAGATCTTGACTTGATCTTAATTGGTAGAAACCTTCAAAAACTCCAAACTACATCTAATGAGATTTGGGCAAAGTTTAAAACCAAGATTAAGATTATAGTCATTGACTTTGAGAAGATTAGTGGGGAGGAGATTAAGAAGAAGATTAAGGAAGAAATTGAAGGATTAGAAGTTGGGATTTTGGTTAATAATGTTGGATCATCTACTAATGGTGCAAGATTTTATCATGAGATTGGTTTGGAAGGAATGGGTAGTTTGGTAAATGTGAATATTGGGAGTGTAAATTGGGTTACTAGTGCTGTTCTTCCTGGTATGCTACAAAGAAGAAAAGGTGCTATTGTTAATATTGGAAGTGGCTCTTCTCTTGTTGTTCCTTCTTACCCTCTTTTTTCCATCTATGCTTCTACAAAAGCGTAAGTTTTACTCGTTCTGTTTTATATTAGTTACTCCATTTGCTTAATTTTTTTCCCGACTATGGATTAATACACTACGTATTTGCTTCCTGATAAGGTTAATTTTTTTTTTTCTTTCTTCTGGGGGTGTTGAAAATGATTAGATAAAAGTTAATGTTCTGTTTTACGCACTTATATTTCTTTTTTAGTTTAAATTTATTTTTTGATTAATAGATTTTGATGATTTGGGCCAGATTTAATAGGCATGTTGGTAGTGAAATAAGTTAATATGGAATTAGTAATGTGACAATTGAATTTAGACGTATGTACTTCCATTTGTTTTTGAAGTTGTGACACTTGATCAGTTTAACACTTTTACTTAATTAATTGAAGCTTTTTGGATGGCAAAGTTCAAGTCTTGGATAATTAATTTTTATTAGCATTCAATTTGTGTATAAATCCTAACAAAAACTTTGTTCAATAAATTTGTGACCCTAGGAAAAAAAAAAAAAAAATGTAGTTGTTTAGGTACATTTGAACCTTAATTATGCGGAATTTATCTATTTTGTCGAACTATGGAAGTAGCAAAAATTTAGTTGCAACTCAGTTATTTCAAACACCAACCTTTGGTGATTGTAAATTGCACAGAAGTTGGGGAGGAATATTGTGCTACTGAAAAAATGGGGAAATTCTAAAATGGTTGTTTGTTGATCTATGCATAAAAATAAGGAATACTTCCGTCTAAATTTAGTTTTCACATATCGGTTAAAATCATGTTGTCAATGTGATAATTCATTCTGACATCATCAAATGCTCTAAATTACACAGATATGTTGCTATGTTCTCAAGAAGCTTGAGTTTGGAATACAAGCAGTTAGGAATTGATGTTCAGTGCCAGGTAACGCCGTAACCTGAATTTGTTGTACAATGTGGATGAGTTCTGTTTTATTGCAATTTTTGAAGGGCTTTTTTGGGTTTCAGATACCATTGCTTGTAGCAACAAAGATGGCATCCATAAAGAGGTCGTCCTTTTTTGTCCCTTCACCGGAGCAGTACAGCAAAGCGAGTGTAAGATGGATAGGGTATGACTCCCTTTGTGTTCCTTACTGGACTCATGCTTTGCAGTGGTATTTGTTCAACGCGATGCCTGACTCCTTGGTGAATTGGTTGCTTCTTCGATATTTTCTTAACTTGCGTAAGAAAATTCTTCAAAAGGAGAACAAGCTAGGTAGCTAGCCTAGTTTCCATGCACCATAATCAGCCTTTGCCTGTGGAATTAAGGTTGAGATAGTACAAAGCTCATTAATGTCACGATTATCCTTGGCAGTGCATTATGTTTGTGTTATGTTGGGCCGTTGATTGTTGAGTATAATTTATTACGAGTAGTCTGTATATGGAGATTATTAAGCGTTTAGTATAAGATTATCGGTATTTGTAAGCTATTTCCTGAGAACATCTCCAAAATAGCATGATTCTAGATTTCTAGTCCAAGGAACAGATGTAAAATGAATGATGACAATGATCCCCATATGTAACACTTTTGACATCAAAAGTTAATCATGTTGTGCTCTACCTTTGTAATTATGCTCATTTAACATTTTGGATGTTAGAATAAATGAATAATGTTGCATCAACAGAAAAAATGTTTGATAAGTGGGCCGAGTGGCTATTAGTCATGGTGTATCTCATAGATCATCATAATTTTACTTGGACCAGGTTTCCAATTGAGCCTTTATAGGTTCATTTCCTTGTAGGGTGCCAAGTAGCCCAAGTTGCTACTTCAACACCAACTTGCAGACTTGTTGGTTCTCTATTTTTAGGAGTTGGGTTAGACTTAGACCCCTGCTAAAATAAACTTGACCTGACTCAACGTGTGAATGTAGGTGATTTGTAATTAACTAATTTTCAATAGTCTCAAAAAATAAAAAATAATACAATCCAAATTGATTTCAATATCGATTCGAACCCCTAGTGATTCAACCCAAATTGAAGTTGAACAATCTATTTTGCTACCTATACTTGTAATAAATCAGTTAGCTTGAAAAAATGATATTGTTTTTTTTTTTTTAGAAGGTGGTTTTTGTTCGGGTTGGCAAGATCGAACACAATTACAACACGAAACAAGTATGGGTAAACCAATCCACGCACCACCCCAAGATAGGAACCAATAACTAATTTAGAATTATGAATTTGAAATTTCAATTCATAGTGATTTGGCCTATCATGTTATACAATACATACAACCAAATCATGGTTAGGGAGTTTGAATAAATAAATATGCTCGAATTAGAATTAGTCAGCATAGTCGGCAAGAGAATAAGGATTGAACAAGATTAATAGAGACCTCTTTACTTGTGTATATAAACTGTTGTTTTGAAATCATGTCATGTATTTTTGATAATTTGATTTGAAATCAATATTAAAAAGAGCTACTTATAATTTAAATCGATAATCTAATACGGAGTATGTGTCATTGGCTCATTGCAAATTGCCATGCCTACCTCAAGGACCTCAACCCATCACTTCATATTTACATTTGTGAACATTCATATCTCATTAATTTAGCTCATCAACTTCCAACTACCACATTGAAACAAAGTACAGCACAACTCTACTCTACCAATTTGATTAATTGCTGCTCATCCCCCATATTTTACTACTCGTACCAGCTAACAAACTCCACCCACTTTCTCTCTCCTCCTTATATAAATCTCTCAATCAACCCCTTTCTTCTTCAGATCCTTATTTCAGATCCCACAATTTATTAACAGAGCTCCATCAATGGCGGTCTGTTTAATACACCAACTCAAATCCCAACCTTCATGGGTCATCTTCCTCTTTGCCATTGGATCCTTCACTCTTCTAAGAACCCTTTTAGGAGTTCTAAAATGGGTTTATATCAATTTTCTTAGACCCCCAAAAAATTTGAAGAAATATGGTTCTTGGGCAGTTGTTACTGGACCCACTGATGGAATTGGCAAGGGTTTCGCCTTCCAATTAGCTCGAAAAGGGGTTAATCTCATCTTGGTTGGTCGAAATCCTGATAAACTCAAAGATGTTAGTGATTCAATCAAAAGTAAAAGTTCAAATACCCAGATTAAAACTGTGGTGGTTGATTTTTCTGGGGATTTAGATGAAGGTGTTAAGAGGGTTAAAGAAGCAATTGAGGGTTTAGATGTTGGGATTTTGATTAATAATGTTGGGGTTTCTTACCCTTATGCTAGGTATTTTCATGAAGTTGATGAACAATTATTGAATAATTTGATTAAGGTTAATGTTGAAGGAACTAGTAAGATTACACATGCTGTGTTGCCTACTATGGTTAAGAAGAGGAAAGGTGCTATTGTTAATATAGGTTCTGGTGCTGCTATTGTTATTCCATCTGATCCTCTTTATTCTGTCTATGCTGCCACTAAAGCGTAAGTTGTGCTCTTGTTTGGTGCTAATAATACTCGGTTTGATCGTCTGATACAAGAATTTGCGATTCGATTTGATGCTGATGTATATGTTCTTTTTTGTGATTTGTTTTCAGGTATATTGATCAGTTTTCTAGGTGCTTGTATGTTGAGTACAAGAATATGGGGATTGATGTGCAGTGTCAGGTACTGTTTCATTCATATTTGATCAAATTTTATGTTGTTTAAAGCTAGTTATTATTGATAATTCTATGCATTCTTAATCATCATTTTTGAAGTCAAAGTCTAATGTAGCTATGATTTATATACTATTGCATTCTATGCAATTTATCAGAAATTAGAAACATGAGATTGGTGTTTTTTTGTTGTCCATAAGAAACATGAGATTGGTGCTTCATTTTACTGATCATATGATTTTAGTTAAGTATTTACCAATGCCGTCAACGTGTGCACGTTGTTGTGATCACTATGGATCAATGATTGTTATTTTTTGGTGTATATTGTACAACATGTTAGGTAGTGACTTATGCTTAGTCAGTTGAATGGATTATGGACAGTAAAGCCAAATTTCTAACCACCCTGGAACTAATTTTGGTATTATAATGTGATATGTTTGCACAAGTAATACATGTGAGACATTAACTTGCATTGTTGCTTTGCCCTTCCATATATCATGGAGAACATTTCAAAACGTGTTGCCTTTTCCTTAGCTGGATTAGTGCAACCTTCAGAATATTATTGACCTAATTTTCTTTTCTTGTAAGATTTTCCCTTGTTTTGCTAATTGGCTCACCTTTATACTTCTTATTTTATCCTGGACTTTCTATTGAGAAGAGATCATATTGGAAGACACTTATTTGCTCTCTCCCACTCCTTGTCTTGGTTGAAAATGTGAAAAAGTGTAATACATGTAATTTCCTATTAGAAAATACAGAACTTATTTATTTTTCAGGAGTTTTGGATGTCGAATGTCAAGTCTTGGAAATTGGAATAAAGCTTTTGAAACTGTCATCTTTTTATGTTAGTGCCTCACTGTAGCTTCTAGAACTTACTTCCTGAAAATCTGTGGGGGGGTACCTTAATAAATAAACTGAATCAAAAAATTCTGGTAATTCCTGCAACTCAAGTGCTCCCTGGTCCAGGTCCTCCAGTTCCGCACCACACATCTTACACCATTTAATTTCACTATTTTGAAGCCTTTTTTGATGCTCAACCTACCCCATAAACACCGCCGCAAGATGAAACTTGTGTTGCATAGCAACAATAAATTCTTCTGTAACTTCAGTACATCATCTTTCCTTCACTCTATAAGCTGTTCTTATTTTTCAGTCTTTTATCTTTGAATATACGACCCATCTTTGTTTTCATCCTTATAATTTTTCTAGATTTCCTAGCATATCAAGTTTATCATCTTGTTCTGTGTTTGTTGTTTTTAGTTTCTCCTTGTTAGAGGGTGTGATTAAGCTATGGTGTCTTTCCTCTGTTGTTGTGATCTTTGATGATGATCACACCTTATAAAGATGTAAAAAAATTACACTTCTAGTAAAAGTTTTTCCATTGCTAGCAAAGAGTAGCATAGGTTTTTTCTTTTAAATTGGTGTGGTACAAATAAATTCTAGCAGAAATGACATGCAATTTGGATACTTCTGCTAAAAGCACATTGACTTGTAATTTTGTAAATGCTTAAAGTAACATACTAATTTACCTTATTTACACTCAGTGGACCTTGGCTTCATAAAAGGTATCTTCTCCTGTACTATAGAAATTGGTCCATCACCAATGTTCACTAAGCTTTTGAAACGAACTCCTGACACAATTACCAACCTGCATGGGAATTTTCTGCTGAGGGCTTGAAATTTGTTTATAGAACACTTATCTGTCATATATAATAGGCTTTAACTTTCGAGTACCAACGTGAATTTTCACCGTGACTTGTATCACAGTGAAATTGGTACAGTATGCAGGCCATTGAGGCTGATGCTTCTATCTAAATTGCTTCATGTTTACATGTTATGGAGATAAAATTTTGATTCAATTGGACTAAGTTGCCTCAGTGGCTTATGTTGTTCTGTTCTTGGATGTTTACATTGTGTGTGTGATACAAGCCTCATGGGTGCATTATCAAGGTTTTTTTTTTCCTCGTTTACTTAACATATTGCAAATGGCTCATGGATGCAGGTTCCACTCTATGTAGCAACAAAGATGGCTTCTATCAAGAGATCTTCCTTCTTTGTCCCATCAACAGATGGTTATGCAAAGGCTGGTATCCGCCACATAGGCTATGAGCCTCGGTGCACCCCTTACTGGCCACACTCTTTTCTCTGGGGCATAGCATCCTGTGTGCCCGAGAACTTCATCGATGCTTGGCGTCTAAGGTTCTGTCTTGGAATCCGCAAGAGAGGCCAACTCAAGGATTCAAGGAAGAAAGAGTAAAAAAGGAACATGTTATCTCTATCCGGACCAAAAGAGGTTGTCTAGGTTCTTTAGGATGTGCCTTAAATTATCCCCATGCGAATTTTTCTGCTTGATCTTTTGTTTATTCCTCGATCATTAGGGGGCTATATTGCATTTCTGTACCAATTTGTTGTCTTTTCAATGGAAAGTCTAAATTATTTATGGAGTAATTTCGTTAACAAGTGATAATTGCTAATTGTAAATTACATGACCTCGTGGACACAAGGTCACACAACCCTTGTATCCAAATCTAAATCGATAATTGTCCTAATTCATTAAGGCATAGATATTGTCCGTTCTGGACCTAGCCAACACGGATTTTTCTTAGGCACTTTCTCAAAATATTTCATACTAATTGGAGTGTACTCTCACTTATAAAGAAGTCATATCTTATTCTTTCCAAGTGGGACTTTGGTTGCCTATCCCTACATCTTTATCGTGCTTAAAGATTTTTGATGTCTCGTTCAATTGCAGGTTTGACACCATGATGAAGAGTCAAAGGAAACCCTTTACGCCTTTATTTTTTCTAATAGTACTCATAATCCATAACCCTTTATGCCTTTATTTTTTTCTAATATTACTCATAATCCATAATCTATAAACTAGAGAATTAGAGAGTAATCAGGGTATATGCCCATCGGACTCTGAGAAATATGGATGATTTACAAAAGTATGGTTATTTGAAAACTTATTTATACTTTTGCGTCGGAATGAAACTTAATTACGGAATTAGTGTACACGTAGGCTCGAATAAGTTGTTTTTTATTTTTTAGACTAAAACCGCTACCTCAAGTCGTAGCGGTTTTACCCTTTATAAATTGCTACTCCATATCTTACTCGTAATATTAAAGATAAATCGCTATCTTAAGTAGCGGTTTTAGACTAAAACCGCTCTACTTAAAGTAGCGATTTGTCTCTAAATTAAAAATTACCCCAAATGTATACTCGAGCCTACGTGGACTATATTTTCGTAGATAAGTTTCATTTCAACGCAAAATCGTAAATAAGTTTTTAAAAAGCTGTATTTTTGTAAATCATCCGAGAAATATAGTACTCCCTAAAAGGCTAAAAAATGGTTTAAAAAAAAAAAAAAAGAAAGGCTAAAAGAAACCCTTTTTTTCCAAAATTACAAGGTAGCCGCGAAATGTTCAATTCCAACATTGAACAACCCTATAAAACGACGACGTTTATCCTTCCGTTGACAAACCTTCCCTCAATTTTAATTTCCCTTTCTTCTTCAGTCTTCACTGCCGCCTATCTCTCTGAAATTCGAAGGTCATTAAATGTCGGAAAGAGAGGTTGAAGAAGACTCACAAATGGCAGCAGAGAAATCAAGGGCTGTTTTTGTTGATACCAATCTTAATACTCATCTCATCGTCCCCATTTATTCCCATTCTTCTGTCACCTCTCTCAAACGTAAACTTCTCACCTTTTTTTTTTTCAAAATTATTCGAATTTCTGCTTTTTATTATTGTCTTTGATCACCAATTTTGATGCTTATATTGCAATTTTTACGCTTTTTATGAACTGGGTTTTTATTATATTTGTATGATGCTACTATTTTGGCAAATTCTGCGTTTTGGGGTTTTACCTGGGTTTATCAAATAGTTGGCCGAATCGACAAACAATAGGTCTAGTATACAACGGGTGTATTGTCATACGAGTGTACAATAAACCTTAGACTTTGGATGCAACGGGTTTACTGTAATAGTCATGCCAAATGCAAATTATTCTAGTGTTAGTAACAAATAGAAGAATTTTAATCCATATTTCTGGAAAACGTGAGGAGGGAGTATAGAACAATTGGTGTTACTATTATTAATTCTTGTATGTATATCATTAAATGCATACTACTACAAAGTTTGCATTTGCATTTGTCAAAATAGTGGGCTAATTTGGCTTACCACTCCCATTGATTCTTCTTTTTATTGGCAGGGCAACTTCGTCGTGAACATTTTGAGTGCTTTCCGGAGTTAGGGAGGATTGAAATCAATGCTCTTTCGGTATATTTTCACTGTTTTTTTACCTGTGCTTTAGAGAATTATTTTGTGCTGATTTTGGATTATGATTCTTCTTGTTTTATAGACCTGTCTTTTCTTGTTATATGCTGAGTTGCTGACCCTCGAATGTGGGTTATGAAGCTTCAACACCTAAATTATCCCATAATTATCCAAACTGTCTATTATAATCAAGGGAATGGAGGAATGGAGTTTGTGTGCGTGCGTGTAGTTACATATATAGTATTACATATGCATATCTTTTACGAGTATATATATATATATATATATATATATATATATATATATATATATATATATATATATATATATATATATATATTTTATCAGTCATTGTATTAATTTTGGCTGTACGGGTTGGTGTTTGATTGCTTGTTGTAGGTGAAATTGAACGATAGCCACTACCATCTTCCAGACTATATGCTTCTCAAAACTGCTTTTCATGGGGTAGCAGATGCATGGTTTGTGTTTGCTGACGTTTGGACACCGAGTAGCTGTTTAGAACCCCAGAAGGATATTGAATGCAAGCCCTTAGTAGCACGTCCGTGGCATCAAAATGAATTACAACTTGCGAAATCATCTCCTCAGCCTCATGTGACTCTAGACATGAGTAGTAGTAAGAAAAAGAAAAAGAAGAGAAAGGAAAGAAATAATGAAGGGAATGTGGAGAATAATAATGGTGGTGTGAAAGAGCAAGAAAAAACCAGAGGCTCAGGTCAATTGGATGTCCCAAAAGCTGTGAGTAAAAATCATTTAGCAAAATATATGTAGGTGTATGCCATGTATCTATGCTGTGCTCATTTTTTTTTCCCTTTCTTTCCATTTTTTGTTCTGGCAGGACAGAGTTAGTGCCACTAACCAGCTACATGAACCGAGTGAGGGTCTTCACTATACTTCTGTCGTACACCCATCTGTAATGCATTTGAAAGATGGTGGTGACAACACTGTCAAATATTTGCAAAAGGGAGCTGGGATGGTGCATCAATTGGAAGGTGAATTCTGTACCCTCTGAAACCTTCTGCCACTATAAAAAAAACCCTGTGATCCAGCTAATTTATTGTGTTGCTCAATGCTTGCTCATGTCCATTCTTTGGCAAGTCCCAAGTGTATATGAGCTGGCTGTAAATCTACTTCCATGTAAGATGCTTAAAATATTAAATATATAATATAAGACAGGAATTTTTTTACTTCTATACTGTATGGTTGCTTGTGTACTTCTTGCGTCCTCCTTAAAGGAAGGGGGAGATACATATGATTTAAGTTGGAACAGACTCCTGAAAGGAGAATATTTACCCGATTGAGAGGAAAATGAACAAAAAGAGGTCATTACTTAGATTTTGTTATTGTAAAGTAAATCTGGAAAGAAAAAAGGTTTTCTGTCAAATGGAAATGAGCCTTACAGGAAATTCTTAAGCAGGTACTAGCACAAGTTTAGCTGAAGTTCTCAACAAAGAAAGTGGAATTGACACCTCATTGCCTAAACCCCGATTTAAGAAAACCAAGAAAACAAAGAGTAACATTGGTGTCAATAATAGCCCTGCTGCTACTTCTAATCAAGAGCCTGATATTCTAGAAAAGGGTGATGCACCTTCTGACAATAAGCATACCATCTACAAAGAAGGTATTAAAATTGCTGAAGAGGTACCACCGTCACAGCTGAATAATGTTTCAGAGCTGTTGTTTCAACATGATCCATTGAAAATAGAAAAGGAAACTGTAGAAGATGTTGCTCCTTTGAAGTCAGACAATGCTGCTAAGAAAAGGAAAAGAGACAGAAGCGGACAAGAAAGAACTGCTGAAAAGGTAACACCATTGCATCTGAACAATGTTCCAGAGCTGTTGCTGCCTCAAAAGGAGTCAATGAATTTAGTTGATAGAGAAAAGGAAATTGAGGAAGATATTGTTCCTGAGAATCCTGTGAAGAGAAGGAAAAGAAATATATCCAAGAACTCTGGTACAGAAAATCAGGAACTGTTAAGCAAAAGGCAAATTGCTGATCAAAAAGAAGATGACATGAGGACTTGTTTACCAGATGACACTAGCAGACCTGAAAGGTGTGTGGAAACTATAAGTGAAACTCCCAAGAAGAGGTCTCGAAACGAGGATGCTGTTCCAGAAAAGGACCCTCAAGAGGAAATTCAGAAATTAGAAGCCCCTGTGACTGTTACTCAGAGTGACAAACCCAAGAAGCAGAGACAAAAAAAGCAACCTGCTCCTGCATTGGATCCTTCCAGCTTATCTGTGGATCACCATTTAGATGAAATAACTATGGAAATGGAGGCACCAAAAAAAGTAAGTGAAATCTAGTTGCCAAGAAGTTTATTTCCTCTAAATAGATTAATATTGTCAAGCAGCTAGAAGTCACAGAATCTTTTTTTTTTTTGGATGTGAAGCAGGCTGATGCTATCTTGACAACATGCAATGCTATTACCAATGATGATCTGTTGAAGTCAGTCAACAATGCTAAGAAAAGTAAAACAAATGAAAGTGAACAAGAACACAGAACTGCTGCAAAGGTATCACAGTCACATCTAAATATTGCTCCAGACTTTTCTCAAAATGAGTCAGTCAACTTTGCTGAAAGAGAAAAGGAAGTCAAGGAAGTTGTATCTCCGTCAAAGTCAAAGCACTCTAGGAAAAAAAAGAAAGAAAGGAGAGATTCCCAACTGATAAGGAAAGAAATTAGTGTGTTGACAGAATCTAGCAAAATGCAGAATGATATTGACAAACCCGAAGAGAGTATAGAAACTATGAGTAAATCGCTGAAGAAGAGGTCTCTGAATGAGGAAGCTATATCTAGCAGGGTCCTTCCTGGTTCTTTATTGAAAGAGCAACCAGATGAAGAAACTAGCGAAAGGGCTGTCCCCTACACTGTGATTGAAAGTGACAAACCCCTTACGAGAAGCCATAGGAAAAAGCTATCTGTTTCTGGGAAGGACCTTTCCAGCTTGGCTGGGAAGCAGCAGTCAGCTGAAAAAAAGATGGAAATGGATGCACCAAAAAGTGTACGTGAAATGGAGTTACAAAGAAGTTACTGCCCTTAATAGATTTATAATGTCAAGCAGCTAAAAGCCATTGCATGGTGACTAAATTATTTCAACTTCTTTTTATTGACAGGTGGAAGAGACTGATGGTGCAAAAATCAGGAAGAAAGTGATACAGGGTGAAGTGCATCGTGATGATTCGAGGGAGGTTCCTTCCCTAACAGTTTCCTCTGTATTATCAGAATCAAAGCATTTGGAAAAGTCGCGGACAAGAAAACAGAAGGCAAAAAAACATGATCAACCTTCAGCTGTAGATACTTCATTTAATGGTCAAAACTTAGCTGAATCGAAGAAAAATCAAGTACTTGCTAAAACTTCTGAGATTCAGAAATTAAGCACTGTGCAAGGCCAAGACAAACCTATACCTCCGCAGACAGACGTTCCAGTTGCTGCTCCTATCAAAACTAACAAAAAAGGTGATGTTTCCCTTGCAAGTGTGGATGATGGAAGCAGAATCTCTGGCAAAATAATAATGAGAGAAACAGATGCCCCTAGAAGAGTAAGTCATGTCGAGTTACCAAAATGCAATTTTTCAAATTAATTCATTGGGTGAAGCAGCTGTAAGTGATTCTATGACGGCTGACTTTTTTTGTTTTGTTTTGTTTGGGAGGGGGGTTTAGGTTGATCAGGCTGATGATCTTTTTACAGATGCTGAGAGTAATGGTGCTCAAGAGCACAAAGAAGTGATACAAGATGATGAGCATGGTGAATTCAGTCAAGCTCCTCGCCTAGAAGATTCCACTGTCTTGGCAGATGCAGCGCAGCTTGAAAAGCCACAGGCTAGTAAGCAGAAGGTCAAGAAACTTGATCAACCATCTTCTATTGATACTTCATCTAATGGACGTGATTTGCTTGGCTTAAAAAAGAATAAAGGAAGTTCAAACACTTCTGAGCTTCTGAAGCCCATCACTGATAAAAAACATGACAAATTCGGTCTCAATGTCAAAAATTCAGAAATTTTGAAAGAAGTAAATTCAACTGTTGCTGATCCTCCCAGCATCTCAAGGAATACAGGTGTTTCTCGTGCAAGTGTAGATGATGGAAGGAAGTCTTCTGAAGTATTAAACATGAGCTTTGGAAATACAGTAAAGAAGATTCGTGAGGGAGGAAGGGCTAAGGAGCCATCAGAAAGGCTGGAAGAGAATTCTGTTGGCATTAGAAAATCTTCGCTTTTGAGCACAAAACAAACAAAGAAAGGGTTAGCTTCTTCAAGAGCAATATTTGATGATGGTACTAGTTCATCTTCTGATGATGGAGATAGAACTAGTTCTAGCGTCACAATTCCACCAGACAATTTATCTTCATCTGATTATTCGGAAGGGGAAAGCGAAGGAGTGGTGATATCGCAACCTGGTAATGCGTTGAATCTTGCTGTCAATAATTTTTTGTGCATTATTCAGCTTTCAGTCATTGATTGCCAGTGCAATGGAGAACTTGATTTAACTTGTTGTCTCCTTAATGCTCTTACATATTGATCTATTGAGTCTGCACTTATATTGTGAGGGTGCTGCAGTTCACAATTTCAAGTGTGCTGCTTTTGGTCTCAAGTTGATTTTTTGTTGTTGTTCAATCTCTACAATTTAGAGCACTATTTTTATTGTACAATTTTTCAAGTTGATTTCGTTGTGAATTTTTTATGTGATGCTATTTGCGTCTTGTTTTCTAACATTTTTTTGTTTGCATCTTTTGTCAGATTCTTCCAATGGTAATGAAAGAAGCAAAGCAAAGTAAGTATAACAATTTCAGCTCTCTTTTGTTAAAAAAAAAAAAAAAAATTCTTTTTGGTTAATATTTTCCATTCATCACTCTGATCACTGTTGCACAATTAAGAACGATGTTGCTGATGTGTCCAGGCACATCATCTAGTAATAGTTCATATTATGGGACTTCAGGCGTATCTAATTGTTCTCTGTTATTTATCTTGTGTAGCTCATCTGGCTCGAAGCTGGAATCGATCCTACGAAGCTCAAGCAGATACAAGAAGGCCAAGTTGGTGGCTTCCCAGTCACAAAACGACAGTGAGCTTCCCGAATTTGTTCCAGATAGTCTTGCAGACATGTAAGTCTTGCATTATTTTTGGCCTGGTGAGTTGTTTTAGTCCGGGTTTTTTTTTATAAATCGTATATGAAGGGAATTGTTATGTTCCTCTTCCAATTTTGTCACAAATTATATGTACTCTTGTGTTAGCTTTTGCTCAAATGTACGATATCGCTCCAAGAAAAGGAAAAAAAAAACATCGTTGGTTTTTAATTTTTAATGTATTTTTGGACAGCCACATAACCAATTATGTTGGCTCACACAAACTAATGGAGACATTTTCACAAGTAAATGGACAGGGACAAGTTGTTCAACCAAATTATACAACATGAGCAACCTTCAAGGACAATATAGGGGAGAAAATGGGAAATGGAAATCAAAATAATTGCCTCAAGACCCGTATAATACCAAATTACTCTTGATTCGAACGTAGCCAATCCACAACAATCAGCATTAAGATGACAGGAAAGATGTTGCCCAAGGTACTTGCAAATTGATGCAAGACGAAGAAGATATCTTTATGTTTGATGATCACAGTGCTCCATTATGTTCTGAATCTGAACTGCTTGAAAGCCGCCTGCAGCACCCTCGTCATTTCTGGCAAGTTGCTGTATATAGAAACCCAATCTACCCTATCGCCAGCGACTTTACTGGTTTTGGAAGACACTGGAAAAACATGTGGCCATTTTCGAGAAGTTTTGAGGTTTATACTTACGCAAGTCTTTAGAGTTTACTATTTAAACGAGTAGTAACCTTGAACTACCAATTTAAATTTTGAAAGGCTCGTCATTTATGATTGTTATAGCAATCACTAATTCATCTTCTAGCTTGTAAATATAAAAAAATCTTAAGCTATTAGCTCCACTATTATTGCACATCTTTTGATGGCTGCTACTCGTCAAAACAGCTTATATGCTAGGTAAGTCCTGCAATCTTGATTTGTTTCATAAGTCTTGGTTGGATATTTGGAGCTTGGACATAACCCCGAAGGTGCGCCATTTCTTGTGACGTGTGTGTACGGGCACTCTCCCGGTAAGGGCGTACCTTAAATATAGACACATGACTGAGCAATCGGATTGCCCTTGGTGTATTGGTACCCCCGAAACTGTGTAGCATGCCCTCTTTGATTTTCCTACAACCAGAGAACTTTGGGTGGAGTGCAAATGTACAGAGATGTCCCTCTGGCCGAGCAGTACGTCTTTCCTTGATTTAATTGAATCTTGGAGCAAACTTGATGTAAAAAAAGTTTGCAAGGGAGCTATTCTGATGTGGAACTTGTGGAATCGAAGAAATGACATGGTCTTCAATGGCAAGGAAACTTTTCACCCCGTCATTGTCGAACGTGTTGAACGTCTAGCTGTAGATTGTAATTCATATGCAAAGAAGATTTATGGGGGGGTCAAGAAGCATGTCGGTTGCAGCCCGAAACGCTGGAAAGCTCCCCCCAAGGCATGATTAAGCTAAATTGTGATGCCTCTCTTAGTGTTAAAGGATGGGTGGGACTCGGAGTAATAGCCAGGGATTGGAGAGGGGAGGTCCTTTTTGCAGCTACTCGCAGGATTAGAGCTCACTGCCCCCCTTTAATTGCAGAAGGCAAAGCTGCTAACAGTCATGGCTTGTCTGGTATCATCATCGAAGGCGACAATCAAGTGCTCATCAATCGACTATCCAAGGCCTCAATGTTCTTCACTGACCTTGATAATGTGCTAAATGATATTTTATCTTCTTGTCGTTCTTTTAATTTCGTTAGTTGGTGTCATGTTAAACGGGACGGTAATGTTGCTGCCCATAATTTAGCCTGTTTAATTCCTTTTGGTAGTGAACAAATCTGGGAAAATCATAGCCCTTATGAGGTTTCCCCATATTTATTGATGGACAAATTATCAATATAATGACACCCTAACGGGTTTTCAAAAAAAAAAAAAAAAAAAAAAACTAACTTAACCATTGGATCAATAAGTAGCTAAAATTGTTAGAACTTGAGAAAAAATGACAAGCTATTAAATGAATTAGCCAGCAATTAGAGTTCATATCATGGAACCTCAAGATGATTTCAAGAGTATCTGATTTTTCTCTGTTTGTGAAGCTCATCCGGCTCAAAGCTAGAATCCATCCTACGAAGCTCAAGCAGATACAAGATAGTCTTGCAGCAGAAGTGTAAGTCTTGCCAATGGCTTGTTCTTTTTTTTTGGCCTAGTGAGCTGTTTTGGTCCCGGATTTTTTTGACCATATCTGAAGGGCAGCGCTTTGTTCCTCTTCCAATTTTGTCACAAATTACCTGTACTCTTGTGTTGGGTTTTGCTCTAATGTACGATATGCATTTCGCTCCCACAAATAGAAAAAAAACATCGTGGGGTTTGTATTTAATTTTGGACAGCCATACAAACAATTACGTTGGCTCACTCCAAATAATGGAGACAGGGACAAGTCATTCAACCCAGTTATACATGAACAACATAACTTGAAGAACAAAATAGGGAGATAAATGAATTATCATGATCATACTAGTTGCCAAACACTCGCACATTATACCGAATAAACGATACATAGTAATTCTCGTGAACAATGTCGTTCTGTTATGACAAGAGCGTAACCAATCTACAACAATCAGCTTTAAGACAACGGAAAAGACGACCTTCTTTGCCAAGGTTCTTGTAATTGTTGTAAATGATGCGTGCTATTTGAAGAGAATGCCTTTAGCTTCGATGATCACAATTTTCGAATGTACTCCAAATATATAACTAGAGCTCGCAATCTCTAACACGACATGGCAACACGATTAAAACCGGCACGACACGAACACGAAGTTACTGAGAAAAAACACGAAGTCGACACAACTTTTTGCCAGCTCTACATATAACTCCCAAACCTACCATATTGCCACCAAACCTATCAATATTAGGGGTGAAAGTTCGGTTTGCGGTTTGGATTATAGCCATAACCGAATCCAATCCAATCCAAATTAATTCGGTTTCGAAAATCTCAATCCGAATCCAAACCGAATTAAGATTCGATTCGATCCAAACCAAAGTAAATCAATTCGGTTTTTCAAATTAGAATCTAATCCAAACCGAAATTTGTTCCCTTCTTTTGCAACATTCAAACCCGTAACCCGAACTTCACCCAAAAAATTCCTACAATCATTCTAACCTTTTCTTAACTACATTATTTGTGAGATAGTAAGATATTGAGAAAGGAGAATTGAGAATTAGGGATTTTTTTTAGTTTATATAAGGGGAAAGTGGTTGGATACTTTAAAAAAGAAAATTAGGCTTAAAGTAATCGGTCAAAATTCGGTTTGTAATTCGATTTTCGGTTTTTTTAAACCCCAAACCGAATCCAATCAGTATACATATTTTTTAAGTTTTCCAAACCGATCCAATCTAAATTCAAAAAAAATCCAAACTGAATTAGTAATTCAGTTTGGTTTTCAATTCGGTTCGATTTTAATCCGAATTACTTTCACCCCTACCTATCATATATACTTCCCCTGCTTTCTTTTAAATGCAACACACATTTTTGTCACTCTTTTTTAGAAGATGATTAGACGAGATAAACGAGCTACTTTATCAAAATAATTTCAATACCAAGATTTTAAAAGGGTTAGTAACTATTTGCGTAAATTTTTTTGATTAATTTGTCCGTTTACATTACTAAATCTCTTCCTCAAAATACGTGCCGAAAAGGTGTGTTGCATTTAAAAGAAAATAGAGAAAGTATATATATATTATTGGAGACCTTGAAGTTCCAATTAAAAAAGAGTTTTTATTTCAATCTTCTCACTTACCTATCCATAATTTGAATTGCGTTATTTTGCACATTTATAATTCTTCAAAATAAACTAAAAAATATGACTTAAATCTCTGTTTTTAGGTACACCGTACACATAGGTGTATAATAAAGAAAAACTCGACCTTTTGGTCATTTCTTGATGCCTAGCCTTGGTAGTTCCAATATGCCACATTATGTTCGAAAGTTGTACTTGTACCACTAAAATGTCGTGGGAAAAAAAATGTTCATCTCCTAAATTGTCGATAGCTTGAAAAAGTTAAAGATCAGAGAGGTATCATGCCCACAATTATAGCAAACAGTTCTTGAACTTAGTAATAAACAACGTTAGTCAGATGTTTTTAATTGCGAAATTAACGGATCACTTTCCAACAATTTGCAACAGGAAAGCATTTATGGGCCATGTTACACAAATATATTATAAATAAATGCAGAGTAGTATATACTTCCTCTGTTTTTTTATACTTATAACATACCTTTTATCACGCTTATTGATAAGGTGATTAAACTAGGTAAACAAATAAATTAAGCTATGAAATTTAAACCGTAGTAATTTATCCCTTTCTTCTTATAGGTGTTAAAATTTTGTAAATTAATTTATCCATTTACCTAGTTTAATATCTTCCTTAACATGCGTGCCAAAGGGGTGTGTTGCAACTAAATAAAAACGGAGGAAGTATATGGCTGTTTGCTGATTATATTTAGTGGATATAATACTACTACTCTCTCAGTTATTTTATACGGAGTAATTTTTATCCTTCTACTATTTTTCTTTATAGAAAAATTTCAAATACTCAGATTAAAATAACAAAGGAAGTATATTAAATGCAAGTAGATAGATAACCGTTTCCAAGTGATAGTTTTAAAACATAAAATGCTTGCACCTTTATTTCCCTACCTTTTTAGGCAAATGTTTTTTACTATTATCTTTAAGGCATAAACAAATTTCAAAGTTATAACTAATATTTAACGAAAGTAATATCTTTAGTTACGTATTAGCAAGAATTATGAAATTTTGATATTTGGAAAATAGACATTGATATGAATCTAACAAGATTTCACATGACTATGTATTTATCTAACACTAAATCACAAAATAAAGTTAAAATAGATTAGGTAAATAGTATATAAAATCAAAAAGTATCAACTAAAAAAACAGAGGTAGAATTAAGGTGTAATGTATGATTGTCCATCCTGTGAGGGCCATATTGAACAAAACATGCGGTGAAAGTATAGTCCAATGGAGGAGCTAGATTCAGAATCCTTTAACCAAAAATAACAACGATTGGCCCTTGAAATTGCAAATTGTTGCTTTCTAGTTTCTACGGATTAGTAATATTGTATGGAGTACACAGTACAAGTGCACATTTTTAGAGAAAACACTCGACAAAAATATGTACTCCCTAAGTATGTAAATTGACCAATTGTCGTGCAAAAGTGTATAACGGCATGCAATTAACACTAATTGAATAAAACCCTACCATAATCAATTATCATTTCTAATTCTCTTCTATTTTTTTTTTTATCTATATGTCAAAGCTTCACACTTATTAATGAAGGAATAAAAGTATGATTAAAATATAGTTAGGTGATTAGAGTAATAAAAAAGCAACGAACATTATGATTTAATGGTTATCATTACCTTTGCTCATTTTTAATTATATTATGAATGTGCCAAAGCTTTTAGCTAGCGTAAAAAACAAACAAATATAAGTATATTGGAAAAGAATATAAAAATTAATATTTTAATAATGCACCAAAAAATTCTACTTTTAGAATTGGATTACTCTCTTTACCCTAGGTTTAGCTTAGCCACAAACAAGAAACAAACACACCAAATCAAATGGCATAAAAGGAAATAAATAATGTAGATGAAATTTAATCTCACATCTGATGTATTTGTACTAAATAATGACTTTTACCTTGTCATGGGCATCTCTTCATGCCAAAAAATAACTAAACAAGTAACGACATGTATCAGAATTCTCTCCAATAACTAACTAACCAAACGGTCTCGGTTAAAAACTTGGCGTAATCTCAAATCAATCAATTTTTTTTTTTCGAAAAATAACCTCGGTATCCAACCCGAACCCATCAACCTTTTTGACCCGAACCAAATCCGACGTTTTAAACAACTTCACCAAAGCATCCACCCCAAGCAAGTCATTAGCCGAATACTTATCGGAACGCGTCGTAATTGCGACGTGCAAAACACAAACCCCGCCGGGCTTCAACGTCCGTTCAATCTCCCGGACAAATTTCTCCGGGTAAAGCGCGTGATCAAACACATTCGAAAACTCAAAATCAAAATTTTCATCCTCAAATGGCTGCTTATGGAAATCTCCGTGAATAACCAAAGGCGGACACGGCACAAGGTCAATACCAATCGAGTCCGACACTCCAACACGTCGTAACGCCTCGACTTCTTGCCCGACTCGCGCGCCAATACAAAGCGCCTTGGATGAGTTTGAAAGTAGTGACGAGTCCTTTAAATGAGAGAAGAAACTCGAGAAAACTTGGATCTTACGGTCCCAATCACGGGTGGTCCAAAGATGGCGGAGTTTCGGGTTGAGGGTTTTGTTGAGTTGTTTTTTGATGTAAGTGTCGTAGGTGGTGTATCCGGGTCGGATGCGAATACCTGGATTTGCTGTAGTTGTAATTGTTGCGGTGTTGGTGGTTTTGAGAGAGAATAGGAGGAGAAGAGGGAGGGAAAGGAAGAGAGAAAAGGTAAAGAAACGGAGGAAAATTGGGGTTATTTGCTTGTATAGTTTCATATTTTTTGCATGGTGTTTTTGATTTTTTTTTTTTTTTTTTTTTTTTTTGTGAATTTAGTTTGTTCTATTTTCTCTCCATTTTTTTTCTATTTAACTTTCTCTCTCCTATTCTAATTTTCTCTCTCTTGGGGTGGTGGAGAGTGGAGAGAAAGAAGGGTTGAGGATGGAAATTTAAAGTGGAGGAGAAAGGGAAGTCAACTAATGGGAGGGGAGTTTGGTTTTATAAGGGTAAAGGGTTGCCACTTGTTTGCTTTCTTCATGCATTATTTCACGTGGCGTGGTTATCAATTTTCCCTCTCTTTTTCGAAATCATATACAAATCAGACTAATAAATTGTGGTTGGTCTTTTATACATCAGGTGTACTAAATCAATACTTCCTCCGTTTCTTTTACTTGCAACACAGCCTTGTGGCACGTGTTTTGAGGTCGGGTTTATGTAATGTAAACGGATAAATTATTCATTATAATTTTTACAAATGATACTTAACCCTATTCTAGTCTTCGTGTAAAAATTATAAAATCGTTCATTTACCCTCACTAATCATCTCCTAAAACCGCGTGCCTAAAAGGTGTGTTGCAAGTAAAAGAAAACGGAGGAAGTACATATGTAAATTATTAATTATACGGAGTATTAAGTATCATGTATCAATGCTCAAAAGTAGAAAGTACATATAATTATTTATAATTGTCAAGCAAGTTGGCATATGCTCTATGCCTCTATATGTAGTTCAATTAATACAAATATGTTATATACTTATATTTACAGAATATATGTTTATTTAAACGATTAAGTGAGCTAGTATGTTTCCTTAAAAAAAAAAAAAAAAAAAAAAAAAAGTGAGCTAGTATGTACGGTTCAATTTATCTTATCTTATCAACTCTAAATTTGTTATACTTATGTTATCTTGGTAAGAGCTTATTAGGGATCAACTAATTATATTCCCATTTCTAATTTAAATTTATCTTATTGGACATAGCTAGCTATTAACTCTGTCTAGGTCATACTAACTTATCATTCATATCTTAGTTGAAGTATAAACTTATCAATCCTATCTTCATTCATCAACGCATCTTTTAATTAATTATAAGAAGTTTCGTAAAATTCTATTTGATCTTATCTTAAATTCTTATTTGCACCTACGAGTATTAATCTTGAAACAAGTATAAATAAAACTCAAAAGTACAGAGCTTGTACACTTAAAAATCGCAAATTGATAGTGTAAACGCCAAATGTTTGATACAATTATAAAGAACTTAAACAAATAATTAACCTAATGTTTTTCTGCATGCAAGATGACTTAACTTAGTCAGGCATGCACTTGTTGTGCCTTGTGGGCGTCGACGGCCGACAATCTCTACACAGTTGACAATACAATATAATTGAATTATATATGGTGTAAATTAAATTGATAATAGCTCAATACTCTCTAATTAATAGTTGGGGTTCAGCGAGTTTATAGGTAAAAATAATTTTAAATAAAGTTTACAAGATCTAGCATTGATTACTTAATTAGAATTTCATACCATAACCTTGTTTTGAAGTAAGTAATTTTATTATTATTATAAAAATTTGATTCTTAGATCTTCCACAAATCTAAAACGAAGTTTTCAAACAAGATTTGAATGATATTTATTGAATGCAAACAAGATTTGAGGGATTGGACAATCGTACAAGCAAGTGGCTTATAATTATACTACTATTTTAAGATGTGATGATCAATTTTGATTTTAGAATTTTTTTAATCGTAGTATAATCTCTAATTGATTGGGAACATGAATATGTTTATACTCTCTAATTCATAGGGAAGATAAAAAATTATAAGAGTATTGAATTTTGATACTTGCATTGCTTGTACGATTAAAGAAAACTTAGATTACAATTCAATGGACTAGTTTAGCATTTTCTTGTATCGCTGCATTAGTTTTTATTGTAATTGTCATTAATTACATTCTTCATACATAATAGCTCATTTTATATAACAATATAGTTGCTATGCAATGTTTGTTTTTTAAAAGTAAAGAGAAGGATTCTGACCATACTTCACCCTCACCTTGTTTTTTGGTTTGATATTTGCGAGTTAAACACTTTAAAAATAAAGGGGGAGGATAAAGGATTATTCCACCCGATCTCAAAGTGCCTCTAATGGAGATTGAACTCCCAACTCTTAAGATTGGAATGTACAATATAAATTTTCCCACTAGACTAAGGTTGTATTATTTTAAGTTTTCGGACAGAGTTAGGGAAATTTCAGAAGAGCAAAGCAGGTGTCAACAAAGCAGATCGATTGAATCAACAAAGCAGGGTTTAGCAGAGCAGAACAGAGTGGCTCTAAAGAGCAGGGCCTAGAGGTTTACTTGGTATATACAACATAGATATGCAATAATGTATCAGTTTCTAATATCATACCAAGTACATAATTTATACTACTTTTATAGATATATGAATGAGTCATTTGGATAGAATCATGAGATTCATGACATTCAAACTTATTATAATCTATTGACAGCGGTTGATTGGTTCTAATTCAATTCAATTCAAATCAAATCAAAATATGATGATAATTGATGTTGATAACAAGTTTAATATTTTTTGAGTTTGCACTGAGTTGAATTGTTTTAATTTAGAGGTAAATTTTTCAATTGTAAAAAAAACTACATGCTTCGGAAGCATACATGAAATTTATATGGCTTGTGCAGACCTAAAAATGTTAAGAGATTAATAATTTGCACCGAAAAAAGTGTTAGAGATTAATGACACTAATCCACTATATGCTGAAAGTTGAAAGCTAAAAGCAAGCACAGACTAATTTTGAGACCATATTTTACACTCCCTCCATGCCTTAATGTTTATTATGTTTGAAATTTTTGTAAGGGATACATGTCAAAGCTAAACAAACAAAAAAGAACGGATAGAGTAATTGTTAAGCATAATTAATTAAAATGGATTGTTTTGTGTGTGACTGGTTACATCGTGTGACCGTTTGTAAAATAACCAAGTAACTCTTATAACATTGATCAAGTAAATGTCTATAATGTTAATCAGGTTATTTCTTTAACACTGACCAAGTAACCTATTTAACACTGACGAAGTAACTCTGATAACACTAACCAGGCTACCCCTTTAACACTGACTGGGGTAACCTCTTTAACACTGACGATGTAACCCCTACAATACTACTCAAATAACCATTATAACACTAATGAAGTAATTCCCATGGTGATTGATGACTGGCAACACGGTATGACCAGCCATATATAAAAATTTATTATATCCATGAATAATTAACTCGTAAAAATCCTCCAAATGTATGTGTTTTTTTTTAAGGGAATTAGTAGGTCTTGTAGCTTACCAACTTTTTCTTCATCATCATGCTCCCGTAAGGGTGATTTTGTCCCTAATTATTGAGCTAATTTAATAAAATCATCAACATAATGAAAATTTAAAGAGAGCTAAAAGGTGAGCGACACATTAAGAGAGTTAAACGTAAACACTTGGCCACCTTTGGTCGGTTTATTTACTAGTTAGTGGTTACATTACATTACACATAGCATGTTTCAAAAGTTGTTCATTCAATTTTGGAATAAATGAAACTCCGTAAGATTAATTAATATAATTAATTATGTATTAGCTCGTAACAAATTGAATTGCCGAATTGGTTGTACGTAGGAATAATAATGGTTGTACAATTAGTGGATTGGTTGTTGACTTTAGTTTAGAGCAAGTATTTATCAATTATAGATGCTAACAAATCACCTAACATCTTGAAATATGTATAGTCTGCAAACATAAGGTCTTACTGATTTAGTGATTTACTAATTGTACGTGTATGTAGCAATGTTAGTACTTAATACTTAAATTAGGGGCCGAAATTATAGTTGTAGATACATTTATCTTATTTATTAAAAATTTATGTACATTAAATTTAAGCAGCTGTGAAGAAAGTAGGGGCAAACTGGACTCCTGATCTTGCTGAAGCTGGAGCAGCACGCTATGGGGTGGGTAGGCTGGGGTATGTGGATGTTGTCCTGGAAAGTGATGCTTTATCTGTGGTGCGTGCGATTCAGAACCAGCAGCAAGGGGCAGCACCAATTTATCTTCTGTATGATGATATTAGGCAAATGTGTGAAAGTTTTAATTACTTCTCTTGCTCTCATGTTAAGCGAGCTGGAAATACCGTGGCTCATAATGTTGCTAGATGGGACACGAGCATTTCCTTTGAGCGTGTTTGTTTAAACTCTTTTCCCCAAAGCCTTATTACTTTGATGGAAATTGATTCAATATAATTTAATCGCTCGCTTTGCCTCAAAAAAAAAAAAATTTAAGCAATAAATTTATACAATACTTTATTTTTATTACAACCTCTGACTAAATGATCCCCAACTTTAATTTGCATTTGCACTTGCACCTCTTTTTACATCAGTAAGTATTGGTCCAAGAAGCGAAATAAAATAATAATAATAATAATAATATGACAAAAAAAAAAAAAAAAAACCGATGCATATCTTTATATCTAATCAATAGTCTCAAAAGCTAGGATATATATATGGAAGCTTCACCCAACTGCCGTGTTAGTGTCGGATACCATGTCAGGCACTGACACTTGTAGGACACACGACAATACGTCTCAAAATCGTATCCAATTATGATATTTGGTTGTGGTTTCTGACATGCCACCTTATCTTTTTCAACTTTTATTTTTAATGAAGAAATATAAGTAAAGTAAGATAAATATATAAGGTAATAGCTCAATAATATGAGTGTCTTCATACATATAGTGTGATCTAGTGAGGGGACGAAAAAAAAAACAAATGTATGGTCAAATTCTTTTTTAAAATGTATTACGGAGTATATGAATTTTAACATATATATCGTATCCGTCACCCCTATAATATTTTGAGATAGACATTTTCCCATATCTGTGATAGTATTCGTTCTTGTGCAACCTGGCTCCATCAAAAGTCAAAACTTATTACACAAATGCAAAGTCGCTCAATCATACTATGATAATCATAATTTATAAGAATATGTTAGCTTAAACCGTTGCTTGAGAATTCACCTAAATTTTCTCTTTGTATAAAACACCAACAATATGAATTGTGGGCGCGACTACTTCAAACCAAGATACTCCGTAACATTTTAGAATAAGTAAAGCAACGTAAACACACAATCCTTTCCCTCCTCCCCAATTAAGTGAAAATGTTAATGACATAACTTTAAATAGACAAAATATTCAGTTTAAGAAATTTGTCCACTATTAAAAAATTGTTCCTAGACCTCTCTTCTTCAAAAAGTCTTAGTATAAATTATTACTACTATGATTTAAGTGCAGAGCAAAGCTTCTTCTTCCTACGAATATATATGATTGAGGGTCCCATACATAGATTATATTGTATAATGTCTTATGATTAATTTATAGAATAAACTCAAGATAAGCACTTATCTTATTATCTAGGAATATATTAGAGGTGCACTAATATAATAATAATATATTTTTTTCAAACTTCATCAAAAGTGCTTTAGGAAAATGATTTTTTTTGGAATTTTCTAAATATTCCGTATTAATTTAAGCACATTGAGGGGTTACTGTGTTCATTGGAAGTTGGCATATTTTCGGCTTGTTTGATGGTGGTGTGGAAGTATATTACAAGTTATGCCTTCGCAATCTCTCACTTTAATTGAGAAACCTATGGTCCACATAATTATTAGTCCATCCGTTTAATAAGAATTGCAATACTAGTGTTGCACAATATTTTAGGAGAATTATAAGATAAAGATCAAAAAAACAAATTTTATATACAGTAATATAAAGTATGGTATTAATGTTTCAATATTTTGTGGTTTCTTACTTTTTAATTTACATTTAGCATGTAAGTCTATATACATCCTCCGTTCATTTAACACTGCATGAGGATAATTACGCTTCTCAAAGCACAATTTTACTCTTAAAAAACTTTAATTATATAATAATAACAATAATAGTAACAAAATAATAAAGTCGAGTCTAACAAAATATAAAGTGACTATTTTTCTTTACAATACTATCTTTTATAGATTAACGATAATTTATGGTCAAAATTTTTAAAGTTTGACCTAAAAATAATCAAAATATGTGGTTACAGAAGAGTGTGTGAATAGTATATAAAGTGCAAATATTGCAATATTTAAAAAACGGAAATATGTGTAAAAATGGAGATAATATATCATTTACCATTTTATATGGAGAAAATGTATGATTTTTTTAGAGCTTAAGAATTTCTGTTGTCTGATTTTATTTTTTAGGAATCAATTTACTTAAAATGAGAGAGCTAAAACTAGTGTATGAAATAGATTCTTTTTTAACTTACCTTGAATTTCATTAATATTTTGCAAAAAGGGGATGCAAGTGCTCCCCTTCAAGTCCTTATAGATCCGCCAATGACTCCATCTATATACTAATTCGGTCCACATAATTATTACTCCATCCATATACTAATTCGGTCTAAATTTCATCTAACTCAAATGAGTCAATCCAAATTAAACTTGAATTGTGTTTGATTTGATTTTAAATCAATTTTTTTATTAAAAAAATAAATTAAATCGCAATCTTTTGTATGGCTTATAATTTAAATGTCGAAAATTGTTGTACTATAAATTGAATGGAAATGCATGCAAATAATTATCTTCATTAAGCGCTTCATTTGTGTGTAATGTATCTCATGCCTTTACTGTAGTTGGATAACTGGACACTTATAACTGAAACACTGAATGGGCCAGTATGAACCTTTTTGGGCTGGTTCGAAAAACCACTTTGTCCAAAATCCAATAGCGATGGCAGCCAGAGGTTCAGTTCAACTTTTATTGTGCTGTAATTCTATTAGGGAAGAAATTACTCACGGAGTTTAAATGAACCAAGAACTTGACTCAATCTATACTAAAACCTGAAAATGCCTTCAAAATTGTGTTCTTATATGGTGAACTCGGGGGATGCTACGATCGATCATTCACCTAATAGGGACTTTCGTGTGCTTGTGTGCACGAAGATGAGTAAACATCCAGGGACTGCCGTGTGCTTGTGTGCACGAAGATGAGTAGACATATTTTGCTCGTGTATCTCAAGCGTTGATGCATGCATTCTCATGCACCATTTTACTTGTAGATGTACTAGTGTACTTGTTTGTGAACGCACATAGCTATCTATGTACAAACTTCATCAATGAATGAAATCCATTATGTGAATTACTTGTATTAGGAAAATAGTTTGCAATCATACAAATTCTATATAATATTAATGGGAAAATTCAATTAATCTATCTTAGACTCACCTCTCATGCTCTCAATAGATTAAAACATTGCAATTCATCGACAATTAATTTGTTCCCTTAAAACTCCCGTTTGCCATTTTGTTTTCATTATATTTGATATGCAATAACAATTGTTGTAGTATGTATCAATGTATGTAACATTTTAACAAGTCTTACAATCAATTTCAAATTTTCTATAATGCTTTAGTGCCGTGTAAAAAAATTAATTTGCGACCGTTTTTCCCAAGAAAAAATACTCAAATAAACAAGCATTCATCAAACTTAGACTTGCATGCATAGATCCCTTTATGATCCACCCCACATTGCCACATTAGACTTCAAAGGGAAAATAGAAGGCTTTAATTCTCATGAACCACAACTAGGATTCAATGACAGGGCTACTTATCAATTTAGGAGGGTTCACCAACAAGACTTGGCTCTAGTAATAAGCAATTTCATGTCGCTTAAGGCATGTCTCGAGTTCGAATCTCACCGAATGTAAAAAAACTCTTGATGGGAAACTCACCCACCATAAGCCAAGGTGTGCAACCCGAGTCGAATCCGGATGTAGTCAGAGCTAAACTCTAATGAACCGGGTGGGACAAACTCAATTTAGGAGGATTCAATTCTCACGAGTCACGACTCACGAGTGAGGTAAGTTGCCAAGACGGCTTATTAATTTGAAAAGGTTAAGCCTAGCTTGATCAATTAAACCCCACACCATAATAATCTAAAATCCAATTACCCTTAAAAAGGAGGTAATTTGCAAGAAAAAAATAAATTAGAGAAAATGATAGAAAAAGGGTTAATTAACATTACAGTGCCAGAAATTAAACAGAATATTACAAGTAATTTCCTAGCACAATCACCCCAAAAAAAAAAACAAAAATTTTATAATAACAATAATAACACAATTTTTTCTTTTTTTTATTTAATTAACATTAATAAAGCTAAACTTTTTTATTGAGACCTCATCTTATTAAGTTGGTTCAAAGCAGGCTGCAAAATATTGAAAAGCACCCAACCAATTGCAGGCAACACCACTAACAACAACAGTGTCCCTCTATTATCACTCCCAGCACTCTCACTCGCTGCTTGGGCCTCTGGTGTTGCTAACAAAAGCCCACTAAGCCCAAGCCCAAGCCCAACAATAACAGCCTTCTCATTCCTCATTTTGTTAATCTGATTCAAAGCAGGCTGCAATATGTTGAACAGGACCCACCCAATAGCTGGTACAATCGGCAGCAATAGGGCCAGCCCACGGTTGTCACTTCCCTCGGCGATGTCAGCGAGTTGTTGGGCCGCGAATGCCGGGTCCACTGAGCCCAATGTTGCGAAGATTGCTCCGGCGATTGCTGGGGCCGTGATTATTGGGCTTGGGCTTAGGCCGGTGGTGGGTAATTTTGGGAGTGAAATGGGCTTTGAAATGAGCTTTGTTGTAGATGATGGAATTGTTGACTTGTTGTTAAGAGTCAAGGATTTTGCATTGAGTGCTGCCATTGTAGTAGTTGCCATTGTAGCTGCCATTTTTTAAGTTGATGAGAGAGAAAATGAAATAATTTGATGAGGTTGAAAGAAAAAGGAAGGTGAGGAGTTTGTGAAGAGGAAATAAGGGATATAGGAGTGAAGTAAGGAAGGAGGAGAATGAACCAATAGAAATGGGGTTTCTAGATTCTTCTCTTATCTCTAAGATTGTGTTTGTTGAATTTTAGACCTCTTGTTTTATGACCCACCACTAGTTTCTTATCAACTTTGCTTCAAATATCAAGTTTTTCTTTGGTTCTGTTTTTTCTCCTGTGTTTCATATGTGTTTTTTTTGGTTCTATTTTTTTCCACTTGTTTTTTGAGTTGCACTTGGTTTTTTCCTAAGTTGTCGACATGTAAAAGATTATGAATTATTACTAATTTAAAAGTAGTGAAGTTTTTTGTTAAATGTGTTTCAATGTGTAATATATGTCCTAAATTTTATTATGGGGTTGTTTGGCAATCGGCGAGCTGTTGGCTGTTGACTTGTTTGTTTGGCTTGTTTGACTAGCCGGAAGTATTAGCTGTATGGGTTGGCTTTTTAAGTTATTGTTTAAGCCGCCTGTTTACAAAAGTGTTTGGTAAAATTATTAATGGTTGTTAGCTGTTTATTAGTAATAAAGTGGGTCAACAAGCCAAAAGCCAATAGAAAAATCTACTCTTATTACCTTTTGGCTTTTGGCGGAAAAGCTAGCTTAAAAGCCAACAAAAAAGCCAACTACCAAACATATTTTTTGGCTGTTTGACCAAACTAAAAAGCCAAAAACTAAAAGGTAGGCAAAAAATCAATTGCCAAACACAATAAAGAATGACTATGAGAAGTGGCATATGGAAAATAAGTTAAGATAAGAACTTAAGTAAATGATTTTTTTTCAAAGCCATGTTGATTTTTATTATAATCACTCTAGCTTGTCAACTCATCTCATTCTTGAACACCAGTTAGGACTTCGTATAATTTCTGGTACATGCACTTAAAAGACGGGTTAGATGGCTCTTGGTCGTTCTGGGTTGTGTCTTGTGCTAAGTCCACGTGTTTTGAGATTAGTTAGGCCCGGCCCACAAGTTTCGCGTCGGGTTGAAGTTTTCAAAAGATATGTATCGGGTCGCGCCAGGCTTGTGTGCTTAGGGAAAATTGCATTAATTTTAGCATGTTTTGTCGTGTTGGGCCTTATCGTGCTTCTCCCATATAAAGGCGAGTCAGGCCCAGCCCACGCCCCACATGCATAGCAACGTATCGTGTTGTGCTTTTTTCGTGATGGGCCGTGCCGGGCTTCGAGCTGGCCCAACCCAGTGCCATCTTTACATGCACTATTGCATTCATTTTTCAGTTCATAATAATAATAATAACGTTTGTTCATTTCAATTTAATAATAACAACAACAACAATAATAATAATAATAATAGTAATGACGTTTGTTCAGTTCAGTTTAGTTCAGCTCCAATTAGTTCAGTTCAGCTCAATAAATCAAGATAGGCTCTTAGTGATGTGGTATCTTCTTGGTGGAAAAGAGGAGTGACACGTGACGTATATCCTTGATAAAGAACGCCTTTTAATATATATAGTATAGGTCCCAATATTAAAAAAAAAAAAAAAAAACGCTAGCTTTAATTCAGTACATGTATGAATGTTATTTGATTTACTTTCCCCGCCCCCCCCCTCCCAACTTACTATCTTCTACAATTACATTCATTTTTTACCATTTTTTCTCCTTTATATTCATTTTCTAATTAAAACACATTATAAATATAAAAATTTATTACACTTATAAACATCTTGTGTATTGCGCGGATCAGTTGTATACAAATGCTATATCCATTTACAATTCAAATAAAGTTTTATACTCCCTCCGTGTTTAAATACTTGCTCCATTTCTCCATGCGCTGAGTTTTAGGAGAAATTGGATAAAATAATAAAATATGGAAGTATTGGGATAGGTAAGAATAAAAAATTGTAAAAAGTAAAAGTAGTGGAGAGAATTGGAGGATAGATAATATGAAAATAATTAAATATGATCATGGTAAGTCCACTAGGTGAGAGAAATTAATTTAATATTATATAAGCTTTCTAAATAAGGAAATGGAGCAAGTATTTAAAAACAAACGAAAAAGAAAAGTGGAATAAGTTTTAAAAACGGAGGAAGTATATATGAAACTATCCTTCCATTACGTATTCAATCTGTGTCCACGTGTATAAGAAATTTGAGTTTTTTTTTTTTTTTTTTTTTTTTTTTTTTTTTTTTTGTTTGTTTGTTTTTGTGTTTCATACTGTATTGTTTTGGAAATAAATGTTATGATTGAGATATTGTACTTGGTCTAAATTTTGTGTTTGTAATTTGTATCATATACAAGGGGGCAAAGTTAATTACTCCATACCACCTTTTCAATTAATGAATAAGGAATGTTATATATATAGGTTAATTGTCATACTAAATTTGGTATTTCGCTAACATATTGTAATGAGAAACCAATGAAGATAAGTCCATTTTAAAATATGCATTATTGAGAAACCAATCAAACTAAGGGTCCACTACTACAAAAAAGGCCAAAGAAACCTATAATAAAAGAGCTGTTGGTTACTAGAACAGGTCTCTTTTATATAAGAGACCTAATAATAGTGATAACAGATCTCTAAAATGCTAAAGGGCCCACCACTTTTTTACTTGAGATAGATTAAGAGAATTAAGAGACCTGTTGTATATTTCAACAGGTCTCTTATGTGTGTAAAGGCCCACAGCCCACTACGACCCTTTCTTGCTTTTCTTTCTATTTTTTTTATCAAAATTTTCCTTCTCATTATCAATCATACGCCCATCTCTTTCTCAACCCCCCTTTTATGCGCCTCTCTCCTTCACCCTCATCACTTCTCCTTTCATCTCCATTTTCTTTTTTTTTAATCCTTGAACAATTGACTGCGCCATTAAATCCTCCGAGCCTCATCTACAGCGTTATTGCATCCTCGTCCTACAACGGCGTTGTCTCCTTTTAACTCGAGTTAGAGGATTTAAATGTCAATTTTGATCAAGAAAACTCTATAGAGTCTTATGGTCAAATTCGCCCAAAAAATGCCACAATTTGCAAAGGTATGTTTCCATATTAGTTTTAATTTGAATATTTTGAAATATTTTTGAGTTGGTGACAAGGTGTTTTAGTGGAGGTGGTTTTTGGTTAGATTGGGTACGTGGCTGGTTTTTTCGTGGGTTGATAGGGTTTTACCTGGGTAGGGGTAGTTTTTGTTTTAATACAAGGGTTGTTGCGGGTTGTGGTTGTTAGGGTTTTACCTGGGTAAGGGTAGTTTATACGGGATCGGGATGGTTTTCACGGGGTGGGGGTGGTTTAGCACGGGGTTGGGGGTGGTTTCTACGAGGTTGGGATGGTATTGGGTTTTTGTACAGGGGTTAGGAGATTTTTACGGTGATGTTAAGTGAGGTTTAGGCTTAATGTTGGTGTTGATGGGTCAATTGATTGCTTGAAAATTGTCTATAGATGCTTGAAAATTGATGATTTTTCTGGGTTATTTTGGATATTATGATTGATTTATGCCTAAGAGTTGATTTTTGTGAAGATATAATGTTGTGTAAAGTGATTTATTCCCTTGATTTGCTACTGATAATGAGACTTCTATAACGAAATTTTTTGATGTTGTTCGATTGTATGACAAAATTAATTGATCTAAATTCATTAAGCTATACAGGAAGAGGATGATTTGTTGCTAATACAGTTGTTAAAGTTGTGTTTATGTTGTTAAAATCTAGTTTTTAATTTAAATTATAAGCTTTGGTGCATTTTTTTTAATTGATTCCCTTAGTGGTTTACAGGCGGATGAGCAATTCGAGAAATTCGCTAATCTGATGATGGAGGGCTAAAGAAATTACCAAGGATGGGAATGTTGTTAGTTTTGGTAACTTAGAAGTATTTCCATAAGTTCTTATATACTTGTAAATTATTCGTAATGTCTTATATACTTGTAAATTATTGTTCTTATATACCTGTAGATCTTACTCATTGTAAGTTACTATATATTAGTACATTCAATTTTAATATAAGTTTATGTAAATTTATCTAATTAATTGTTTCTTTTTGTAATTTACAATTTCTCTCTAATTTTAGAAGAGTAATTACAAAATAATAAATATATATCAACGATTTTTTTTAAAAAATAAATATATTTAAGAGACCTGTTATCTAATAGATAACAGGTCTCTTAATTGATATCAAAGAGACCTGTTGTCTTAAATAACAGATCTCTTCCCCTTCTTAAATTATTGTTCTTATATACCTGTAGATCTTACTCATTGTAAGTTACTATATATTAGTACATTCAATTTTAATATAAGTTTATGTAAATTTATCTAATTAATTGTTTCTTTTTGTAATTTACAATTTCTCTCTAATTTTAGAAGAGTAATTACAAAATAATAAATATATATCAACGATTTTTTTTTAAAAATAAATATATTTAAGAGACCTGTTATCTATTAGATAACAGGTCTCTTAATTGATATCAAAGAGACCTGTTGTCTTAAATAACAGATCTCTTCCCCTTCTTAAATATATGATGTAATTACATGCAAAGAGACCTGTTACCTTACTTAACAGGTCTCTTATTTATTTCAAAGAGACCTGTTCAATAGAACAGGTCTCTTTATCAAAGAGACCTGTGAGCTAGAGACCTCCTCTAAAGAGGTCTCTTATGCCATTTACAACGGGTCTCTTTTGCCTTTTTTGTAGTAGTGGTCTGTTCACATTTACTGAAGTGAGCAGAACTGAACTGAACTGATTGGAGCTGACTAAACTAAACTGAACTGATTAGAGTTGAACTGAACTGAACTGAATATTTTATGAGAGAAGGACATTAAGAGCTGAACTGAACTAACCTGATTGGAGTTGAGCTCAATTGAACTAAACTGAACTGATTTAAGCTGAATTGAACTAAAATTTAGCTGAACTGAATAGGCTCTAAGTGAAAGTCAAAATATATTCCCAAACCCAAATCAAACATATTCCTAATGTTAACATACTTTATTTTGGAACAGTGCTGGGAATTAATTTCCTTTTGTTTGCTGTAAAAAAAAAAGTTCCTAATGTTAACGTACTTATTAGACAGGTAAATACAAGTTGATATATGAGATAAACAAATTTTTTTAATTATAAGATATTTTTGTAAATAAATTAAGAACTTTTATCTTAAAAACGGGTCTCATATTGATGATGACTGGATAAAATTGTTGATTTATTTACCAAACATAGATTTACTTGGGCTTCCTTCTTATCAAACTGATCAACCCAAACTTTCATAGTTTCTTCCCATATACCCCATCTGTTCCATTATATATATGACACAGTCAAATATTGTACACATGTCAATGCACTAGTTTGACTTTATTTATATATAATTAAATATTAATGAAAATTATTTTTAAATTTATATTATAAAACTTTATATTAAAACCTATCTAATAACATATTTTATGATAAAATATATTTTTATTATGTTAGTAAAAAATTATGGTCAAACCTAATGCATGAATAGTGAAAAAAAAGTCCAACGTCTCATGTATTATATTATGAGACGGAGGGAGTACCACATAGTAGTAACTAGTAAGCTTGGGTTTTGGATAATGATGGGTAACATAAGTAAACGAAATTGTTAATACTTAAAAGTTAATGTTTATCTTTTGGATTACAACTTTTTGCGTGGATTTGTGCAAGAGATGTATTAGTTGAGAGCAATAGAGCACCATTTGCACATCTGCTAGTATTGATTGCAGTATTATTCTTTCGGGCAAGAAGAAATGCTTGTTTCTTTTAGATAGATAAAATTAAAATATTTACGCTGGACTAAGGGCCGGTTTTGTTTAGCTTAATTTCAGTTCAGTCCAATTCAGCTCCAACCGGATCTTATGAATATACTCCATAAATTTATTAGTAGTGTCTAATAAGTCAGCGTATGCATTAACCATCAAGATCATGTAGATAACAGAGCACATAATTAAGCAATAAGTTCGTTTAAATCAAGATAAGAACCAAAGGATAGATATTGCCACTCTTTCTTGGAATAAAAGTACAATTAATCGTGCCTAGTAAATAGCTGAACTGCGCACAATTAGAACTTAATTGAGACTCTAAAACCAAGGAGCTTAGTGAATAGATACCAAGGAGGCAAGCAGGGGTGGACCTTTTCTTAGGCTCGCAGGGGCTTGTCCCCCCAAAACATTTGTGAAAAAAATTAGTTGAACTATATTGTAAGATGCTTGTTAAACTTTAACTAAAGCCCACTAAAGAGGAGATCATAGGATATGTGATACATGTTTATTTAAAATAAAATTTTTCTAAGAGTTTTATTTGATGATTTTTAATTATTAAAATAAAGATCTACAAGCCTTACTTTAATTTTTGGCTAGATAATGAGATTGTGACATTGTGTTTTTCATTTTTGATATGACATTTGGCAATGACACTCATTAATATGAACTAATATCAAACTATAACCATTAACATGAAATTTCATCATAAACTACAGATTGACATTAACTTAGTAGGTAATTAAAAACATTATACTCGATGATATTTCTAATGACGATATTAATTTCATTAAAAAAAAAAAAAAAAAAACTCATGTCACGGGGTGTATTTAGTGTCTATTCTCAAATCAATTAAAAAATACGATAATTTTATGTCAATAGTTTAAGTTGAGTCATGTTTGGAGTCAATTAGTGTAATTTTGTTATTTGTTTAGCTCTTCTTATGGATTTATATTACGAGTATAAAAATTTAGCCCCCGATAGAGAAAGTTTAAAGATCCGCCACTGGAGGCAAGGACCATCATAAGTTATTAATAGCCAACAACACCTACCAAGTGAAGTGATAATGTGATATTCCTTCAAAAAAAAAAAAAAAAAAAAAAAAAAAAAAAAAAAAAGTGATAATGTGATATAGCCAAAAATCCCACAAAAAGGGTGGAGATGATTAAGACTCTTGCGCAAGAGATCAACCTCAATAAGCCAAAAGCAAAAGAGACAACCAAGGTCAATAATCAACAAAAATAGAAATTATCTCTTCAAAAAGTAAATTATGCAGAGGAAGTCAGAGCAATAGTTTTCAGACATTAATCCATAGGATGGGACTAAGTAACCATATATCCGAGGCATGCATAGACCATTTACACATTCGCACATTGAGCTGAATAAGGTGAAGATGACACACATTATTATAAAGGAAAAAACCAATAATACAAGCAAAGTACAACCATAATACAAACACAATATGTGTGTTAGAAAACACACATCATTATTATTATTATTATTCATCCTTAAAAAACCACAATACGTAAAATAGAAGACCTAGTGTATGTAAGTAACTAAAGCTTGGAAGGCACTGGCAGGGGAACTGGTTCCTCGTTTCCTTCTCCTCCACAATCTTCTTCCATTGAAACTAGTTCCTCTTCTTTTCCTTCCACTTTTACTTCATCGACTTCACGCGAGATGGCCATTCTAGGGAGGTCCATGGTTTCACCTGGCACGATGACAATGTCATTATGGCCTATTGGCGGCATAGCACTACGAGGAAGGCTTTGAGGTTCCTCGATAGTATATTGAAATTCAAAGGTGTTGAGACCCGAGAAAAGGCCATCGTGCAAAGTCTTTTCCTCAAAGGTTCCATCCATAAGGATGTCACTTTGTCTATAAGAGTAAGGGACGTCCATGGAACCCTGTCCAACAATCAAGGTCACCCTTGTAGAACTCCTTGCTGGTACTGTAGCGGTTGTGGAGCCGGTTGCTGCTCTCTCACTTCTTTTCATTTTGGACCATTCAACACTACCTGTCGTGGAAGATGCATAGTCATATTTGATACAATCAAATAGAAATTATTACTCGTAAAATTTATGTGAATCATATGGTCAATTTTAAAGACAATTTCCAAAGTAAAGAAGAAAAGATTTTTAAAAACTTGACCAATTTTTTTTTAATATGATGATCGGGTCATTTAGTAATTACCTCCGTAACTTGCAGTTGTAGTCAGTTTCCCCTGAAGTATCACTGGGATCAATCTAACCCTGATGGTAGCCTTGACCGACAATTTCCACGAATGTGACGAGGTGAACTTCTCCTCTATCACCTCTTTGTAGGTGAATTTCACCTCTTGTCTCTCATCATGATTTCCATAGTTAAACACAGTTTGGCTTACGGCCTGTAGAGGAACCATATTGTAGATGCGTGCATCCTCTATACGATACCTGTACCAACATTTTTAGCACTTAAATATTTGGGAAGCGATTTTTTTAGTTTTTACTGAAAAAAAAAAAAAAAAGAAGAAGAAGAAAAACTACCTATCTATAATATGATTGGATTCCAAAACTTGGGTACGATCCACTCTATCTTATTCAATTAATATAAGTCATTGTATGGAAAAAATAATACAAACACATGAATATGATAATTATATTCCCATAGTAAATGAACCTATCATAACTAGAGGTATCAATTCGGATAACCGGATGGAGTTTGGATCGGGTCAATTCGAATCGGGTCTGTTCGGGTCAAAATTATTCTTTTAACTCGGATTGGGTCGGGTCAAATTCAGGTCATGGTCTATTGAGTTCGGGTTGGATATGGGTCTAATCAACACCAGATCGGTTCATGTTCAAATTTGGGTCGGGTTGATTTCGGCTCGGATGATTTCGGTTCGATCATGTTCGGTTTTATTAAGATAAGGTTTATTCAAGATTTGGTCAATTTAGATTCAAATCCTTTCCGTGTTTGTTTAGATTTTGGTTGAGTTGACTAAATTCAATATCTAAATAAGGTCATTTTTAAACTAGAGTAATTATTGAATTTTTACCTTATTATTAGGTTGATATCAAGTCAATTATGTTCATTTCTCATATTATGTGGTTAATTATTACGAAATGTGAAGAATCAATTTTCTCATTCAATTAGTTTTTGTGTAATATTTATCTTAGCTTGGAGCCAAATTTAAATTTAATAATTATCGATGATTTTTCATACCTACGTATATAAGTGAGATGATTAGTAATGAACTAGTGATAGGTTGATATATGATAATCACATAAGTCCTCCTTTTAAGATATTACTCTTCAATTGTTTAATCTCATGAGGCTACGATGCCTACGAATACTATTAGTTTGCTTTATTACTAATTCAATTTGTATAAGATAATTTTAGAGTTTTAGACTTTCTAACTTATTAATAATTAGTAAATATATAGTGAACTTGAAACTAAAATAAAAAAATAAAAAAATCAATAATAGGTTAGGTTAGGTTTAAAATTATGGACGGGTAAAATTCGGATCAGATTAAAATTGGGTCAGGTTAATATTAGTTTGTGTTAAAATAGATCGGATTAAATCGGTTATTTTTTGGGTCATTTTCAGATCGGGTTGACTCCAAGCCGGGTCAAATCGGTTCAATTTGAGTTCAAGTCGGGTCATATCGGGTTCGGGTTGAGTTTAAGTCGAGTTAAATCGGTGCCGGATTAAGTTCAGATATGGTTAAATTCGGATTTGGATCAAGTTTAGGTCAGTTACAAATTAGATTTGGATTTTGAATTTCTCGGGTCAAATCGGATCGATTACAGTTTAAAACGGATGATTTTTTTCGAATCGGTTCGATTTGATCGACTCCTCTAATCAAATAATCATAACAAACTTTCTTGTTCGATACGAAAAAATTAATATGGATATACTTTCTCCCTTCTTCATCAATCACTACATAGTTAAGAAGACTATTAGTTACTCCTTATATTAGCTTCCATTCATTCATAGATTTTTCATTTGTTTTTTTTGCATTTTCTCCGGCGCACATATTTGACCGTTATGTATTATATTTAAGTACGTATTAATAAAAAGAAAAAGGATAATGCTATATGTAACCCTAAGGGCTGCATATAAGCATTTAATATACTTCCTTTTTTAGTATTAAGTTGGGAATTTATCGACAATTTACAAGTAAATCGGTGTAATAAATGTTTATTTATTGTCAATCTTTTTCATTTTTAGCTTTTTATATCAGGCTGCATATATCTTTTTCCAAAGAAAGAAGCGAAAAAATTGATGTCAGAAATAGCTAAAGTTATTGAGGGACGAGGAGAGTAGCATAGATACCTGATGTCAGAGATTTTACGATCCCGGACTGTCTCCTCCACTGTGAGCACCGCAGTAGGTGGACAGTCGAGGAGGAAGCTCGAATACGACCAGCATTCCCCCCACTGGTCCACCTCTCACAGTAACTGTTGTTATTCGTATTCAATAGAGCTATGGTGCTGTTTTGGATACCAAAACCCTGCCTCACTGGGCGGAAGACCGTGTTCGCGGTGAATGGTCTGCTCGAGTTGCATTGGAGCCAATCACCATTGATCCTCTCCCAGTACAGATTGAATCTGGTGGACAGTAGGCTGAAATTACCACTAAGAGGTGAAAGCGTTGCAATGTGGTGCACTCTCGGATCCGTTGGATCGTTGGCAACGAACACCAAATTTCTATTTTTACGTGCTCTCAAGTAATTCCCATCATTCCCTTTGAACATTACGTGCTTCGGCAAGTTTACAAAGCTGGTCATGTCTCTAAATGACAAGCTAAATGCTTGGTTATCTGCTGTTGCGTCATTCATCCATGCATGCCACAACCCATGTATTAATTATTACTCACAACATGCATAATAATAATAATAATAATAATTCCAACACTTTTTTATTTTGGAAATTGTTAATTACTTGCAACACTTTGAACATTTCTTTCTCTCTATCTCTCTCCTATCCACATGGATCTCTTTTATTTTTCTCTCTATTTTTCCTGACTCTCTCATCTTCAAAAATTATCTAAAAGACTGAAAATAAAAATGTTACAACTTAAAAAACGGAGGAAGTAATAAATGTGAAGTGAAATAACATTACCCTGCCAGACTCCAAGGACACCACCTTGATAAATTATCACAGCCCGCTCAACATTATCGGACTGGTGGAAGAAGCGCACGGTGTTGCCGAAAATGGCAAACCTGAGCAAAGTGCAAGACCGTTTGGCACGGTCTTCCTCGAGCTCATCAGCAGTGGCGCTAATATAGACTCCGGTTGGGTTGAGCCGCAACTCGCAAGTACCTGTTGTTGTAGCAAGATTTGATGTGCACCATGTCCCGAGCCCTTGTACTCACCACTTCAAACAAGGTGAAGTTGTTCTCACTTATTATCGTATCAGATGTGTTTCTCACGGTCGCGTGTAATTCTCCTTTTCCTGTTTCATACTGGAAGAAACGTGAGCTTGACATCAACGTCATAAGCCTCGGTAATCCTGCCATTTTTCTTCTAACTTGGAATATACGACGTATTTGTACTGTTGTGGTTTTTTTTTTTTTTTTTTTTTTTTGGTATTGGCAAATTTTATATTGGAGTTTGTTTTTAATCCTGTTCTATTTATAGAGTGAAATGGATAAGATTGAACTCACTACGTGGGCGACTGTGGTTGCTCGAGTCTTGATATTATTTGGATGAGATATAATCATATAATTGTTTTATATTTTCCACACCAATAATTGTACGAAGTATAATTGTTGGTGTACTGGCGATAGGGTAGTTATTGGTGTTTTAGAAAAAAAAATTTAAAAAAAAAAGAGTGTGATCAATAGAATTTGAGGATTGAGGATTTGGGTGATTATAGTTAACTGACTCTACAATTATATTATAGATTACCATTGTTTGTTGGAGTATTTAGGTGCAGTCGCACCAAATTATAAAAAAAAAAATTTAAAAAAAAACCCTCTTTTTTTTTTTTGGCAATTTAATTTCATTGGATTTTATTCAAACATTGTTTAATTTTGGTTTGATAATTTGATTTCATGTAAATTTAAAAGCAAGCTAAATATAAACTTCAATAAGCCGTTACAGGCTAAATATGATGAATGTAATTTTTTTAAAATGCTTTAAATTAGTTTTAAAAATTTTCAAAAGAATATATTGAGAGTTATTGACTTGAGTACTTTACAATGTGATTGGCTCTTTACGCATTTTAGTTTGTTTTTGTATACTAAACCATATCAAATTGGATAATGAACACCCTTCCTTACTTGATTAAATCTCCTAACATACTAGTGTGAATATATTCAAGGAATTTAACTATATTACGAGTATTAATTAAAAACTCTTTTAACAAGGGCTCTCGAGAAAGGAGAAGAATGGCAAAAGGAAAAAGATAAATGTTGACTGATTCAAGTTAAAAGAGTTTTAACTCGAATCTTTTTCGTTTCTAATTTTCTAGAATTATATCTAATCGAAGTCAATCGGGTCTTACAAATTGGCCAGGACCTGAACCCATTCATTCGTGCCTTTCATTGGTTTGCTTGTAAAGTGGTAATAAAAATAAAAAATATTAATCAATATTTCATTGGTGCGCTCTAGAATAATTAACACTCTTATAAAAGGTTGCATGATTTAAACAAACGAAGATTATGTTGTATTGTCATTAAATCTGACTATCTTTAACATATCTAAATATTTTTTTTTTTTATTAGATTATATTGTACATTTTATTTTCTAATAGTATCTCTCATAAATGCGATATTGAAGACAGAAAAAATTTGGTTTAATAGCCTCTCTCATAAATGCGATATTGAAGCTCATTGGCTTTTAAAATTGTGATCAAGAAATAAGACTCGTACTCGGCTGGCCCATCAAAAAAATGAGGTTCATACTCGGCCGGGGTCCTACAAGGCTACATTATTACTTAAAGTTGTCGGCACGTTAGTTATAAATATCGTAGCAAAAATTAAATTGACAATTTGACATACTCCCTCTCCGTCTTATAATATTTGGGATGTTGGGGTGTACATGCAGTTTAATAAAATTATGTGGAGTAATAAAGTCTATTTAAAACATTTGTTTATTATATAAAGGATTCTTTAAAAAAAAACAAAAAGTAGGATAGTGAGAAGAGAGAAAATATAGGATTTAATTGATTTTTGGGGTTTATAGTCTCAAAGAGAGTGTAAGAAAATATTTTATTATTAGTGGTCTCATTCTATATTTAGTAACATGTCCAGTATTTTGGTACGAATGAAAATGAAACTGTGTCAAGTATTATGGGACAGAGGAAGTATAAGCTAGAAGTGGTATATACTCAGCTGAAGTATGTACAAGACAGTTACACTTATTACGAACTAGATTAGTACTCATGCAATGCACAATTTATTAAAAATAGTACTCACTTCATCCCATATTTACATGCCTATTTTTCAAAAAATAGGTTGGTTAAGGAAAATGAAGAAAGTGGAGAAATGTTGTATGGAAAAGATAAAAAGTAGAGAACATTGAATGGGAATAATAAATGTAGATAATGTTGTATGTACAACAAAAGATTAAAAGTAAATAATAATTTTTTTAATATACGTGTATTTTGTATTGAAATGGTAAAAAGTTGTATGAATTATGTGATATATTTAAAAACACACAACATTTTGAGACATAAAAAAAAAAAAAAAAAAATACAAGCACGAAAATATGGGATGGAGGGAGTACTCTGTATCAATAAAATAGAATACTCTGTATATATAAGGAAAATTGGCTTAAAATAATCTCAACTATTAGCGGTGGGTGCAAAATAATACGACCTCAGTCATTTGCTTTCAACGGTACCGCTTTTTGTAATATATGTGCAAACTGATATGCCAGCTATCAGAGAAGGTATCTCGAAGAATATTTCATCCATATTTATTATTAAATTATTTTTATACTATTAATTATTAATTTTTTTTCTTTTCAAAAACACGTAATTCCTATATTTTTTTATTTCAATAACACACTATTTTTACATGACACACACTTAAGAGAGATTCCAATGACAGCAAGAGTTTAAAGGTTGTACTGTTGATAGAAAATAGTTGAGGTTGTATTATTTTGCACACACTTAAGGGTTATTTTTAATAAATCATCACTATTTTAACAATGATAGCAAACATCTCAACTCTTCTTCCTCATCTTCCCCAATCATCATCATCATCATCATCATCATTCTCTCACTCCTTACTTTCTTCTTCATCGTCTTTTTCTTTTCCTCTGCAATTCCTTCTCAATTCCAAACCGTAACCCTAATTTCGAGTTTGAAGACCAAATCGTTGCATTTCTTTGTCATTTTGTTGGTTTTTTGGGTTGGTTTGGTGGGGTAACCTTTTACCCATATAAGACTATGATAAACTAATTAATATTCAACTTAAAAATTGAAAAGACATACACCATTAAAGATACAAGAGATTAAAGTTAGTTTTAGCAACTACAAAAGTTTAAAGCTAGTGGTTTTAACATCAAAAACATAAAGATTTTCCCAGCCTTCAAAATGACAACCGTGGAAGCTAGAAGCTTGAAAATTGATGAAATGAAGGTAAGTCTTAAATAAGAGTAAGGTAAGACACCAAGCCTAGGTATTTAGAATCCTCTAATGGAAAAGTGAAATGTTGAAAAGTTAAAATTTTTCATTTTTTGTCAAAATTAAACCGCCAAAAATTTAACAAAATTTATGAATAGCGCCAATGTTTTTTTTTTTTTTTTTTTACAAAACTAAAAGTTTAGAATTAAAAAAAAAAAAAAAAATCAGTTTCTTGTACTCCCTCCGTCCCTAAATTACATTCCTACTTTTCTCTATTATATGAGGAATAAATGCTAGAAGTAGGAATGTAATTTAGGGACGGATGGAGTACTACTTAATAAACAGGTTAAGTGTGTTGGTTTTGGGTTAACGTGTTATCGTTCAACCTATTTATATAATGGGGTTATGCGTGTCGGTTTCGGGTTGAAAATTTTCACCCAAACCTAACCCGTTTAATTTCGCGTCGAGCCAATTAGTTAAACGGGTTGAAATTTTTTGACCCAAACCCGTTTATTACGTGTCGGGTTTGTGCGTGTCAGCTTTTGACAACCTTATTGCTGAGGTCCTTTACAAGGATACAATTATTACTTACTGTAAACACGTTTTAAATCACTTAGAAAAATGACATAGTATCAGTTAGAAGCGTTCCATGATCGGCTGTGGTCCTTTAAAATGCTTCAATTATTACTCACTAATAATGATATAGTGAGTACTCGGCAAAGGTCCCTACAAGGCTACAATTATTACTCAGTGTAGGGCTGTAGGCACATTTAAAACCTTGGCAAAAATGATAACACTTTTCATTGTATGTTTGTCAATATAATTTATTTTTTTTTTTTTTTTTTTGAACCATTGTCAATACAAAATTTTAACTATTATTATCTCTAATTATAATAAAATAAAAGCTATAAAATTATATATTAAAATTAAACTATATTGTAAGTGATATGTTTTTTCTTATAAATCATGCGTCAAAGATAATCAAAATCTAACTTGTGAATTGTGCACATAATTAAAGTATTGTTTTTCTAAAATAGAAGAATTGAAGCGACTTAGAATAACGCTTAGAATTGAAGCGACTTAGAATGACACTTATTTCTACGCTTTCTATTTTACCTTTACCAATGGCGCTCTTTAATACTCCATGCGTCCCTTAATACAAAATCTTTTTTGATTTTTGTGCGGAAATTAAGAAAGTTGTAAATTCTTTAAAACTAATGATTAAAAGTACATATGCGCACATGGGGTTAGAGAGAGATAGAGAGGGAAAAAAAAGTAGTTGAGAATAATTGAAGAGATAAAGAGAGAAAGTGTTGGGAATTGATATTAAAATCATAAAAAAGTAAAAAACTAAAAATGACAACTCATCAAAAATAGGGTAATAATGTCAAAAACTACAACCTTTAAATAAAAAGAGGTATTGTATTTTGGTTTACCCAAAAAGAAAATGAGGCTTTGTATTAAGGGACGGGGGAGTATTTCACTCCTTTTTCTTTTCTTTTTTCTCAAGGACAAAAATGGCCCCTAAAACTTAGACGAAATATTTTGACACAGAAATTTATGAAAAATTGAATTGGATTGTAATTTACAAAATTTTTTAGTACTTTTGTGCTGCAATTTGTAAAAAATAACAAATTTTAAATAGCTGCAAGTGACAAATTTTGTGAATTGCTAAACCACGTCAAGTATTTACCGGGTAACACCCGTATTTTAACATGCCTATACAAATATGCCCCTGTGTAAAATGAACCCTATTCCATTTTCACTTTCTTTAACCACTCTCTAACTTGTTACCCCACCAACCACTTAACAACCATCACCTACGAACAACCACCGTGTCATATATTTTTTTAAAAAAATTGCTTTACTCTACACCAACTAGTGCAAACGGTGAATGGACGAGTTTAAGGAAGCAATGACGCCATTGGAAAGGTCGCTGGAGCATACGGAGTCAGTGAGTGCTCTGAATTTTTGTCGTTTTTTTTTTTTTTTTTATTTCCTAATCATAGAAGGAAAACCTGAAATTTTAGAATCACCCTTGGAACATTCTAACATTTCAAGCGTTCAAGGGGGGAACACCTGAAAATTTAGAATGTTTTGGGGGGAAACACCTGAAATTTTAGAATGTTCCGGGGACATTCTAAAATTTCAGGTGTTCCTTGCATGGAACATTCTAAAATTTCAGGTGTTCGTCTGGAATGACTGAAATAAAAAAAATAATAATAAAAAAAAGTATAACATATACTTGACGCCAACCCCCTTACCTTTCCAATTTCTTGATATCGTCCCTTGTAGCCGATCGCAACCCTTGGTGGCGACGAAATTGTGGTGGCTTTGCTTGGTGGTGATGGAATTGTGGTGGTTTGCTTGGTGGTGGTGGTTTGATTGGTGGTGTTTGTGGATGAAATTCTTAAGGTGGAGAGAGAGAAAAGTAAAAGTGAAAGTAAGAGAGAGAAGATTGAAGAGTTATTTAAAGAGTTACTAAAGGAAGTTCATATAAAAATACGGGCGTTACCCAGTAAATACCGGACGTGGTTTAGTACCCCAAATTTTCCAAACTATTAGTATAACAACTTTACGTTTTCTCGCCCCTTAATGACCCTAAGTCGCTAACCACATGCTCCACCGCTAGTTATTGTACATTTCACAATCATAGCAAAATTGAAAACGAAATTTGAACTTTCTTGCGGGCTAAAATAATTCACATATCACATTATGTCTAATTCTCGTTTTCAAAACAATAATATGAGTTGGAGTCATAATACAAATGTACTATGGAATAAGTTTTTCAAGAAAAATTAGGCTCCCAAACTAATTATAGATGCTACTTAGCATACTTGAATTGCACTCCATATGCAAAGATGGCAATGTGATGTGTTGTGCTTCAGCCTAGCCTAAGTACTTTGGAGTTTGTGGGGTCGGCCTATGGCGCAGCCCACAAGTTATGTGACATGCCCGTGCCAAGTTTTTAAAAAGTTAGCCTAGGCACAACCGCCTGAGCCCATATGTCCATCATGTTGTGTTGTGCCATACTACGTGCCTAAGCTAAATTTGACTTATTGTGTCGTGATTTATCTTTGTCGTTCCATATCATGTCATGTTGTGCTTCATCGTACTTTTCAAATAAAAATGTGGCTTAAACCAAACTCATAACTCATCCCACTGTAACATATCGTTCTGGGTCATGTTTTATCGTGTTGAGTGGTATCGTGCCTGTAGACACCTGAATGTGTCTCCTCAAAAACCAAATCCAGTGATGAATACCTTTCACATCTTTCTTATTATCGAGTTAAGTGAAGAGTTGAAGAGTCTCGTAAATTTCCCTTTAGTGTTGACCATTTATAACCTTTTCTTAAATATTTTAAACCAAAATCATTCATGTTGTGTCTTTCAAAATTATTCATTTCGTGTCCTCTTCATAAAACGTCCAAACTAGTCTATTTTGGTCCATATCCATGGTTCAATTGTTGTGTAGTTGGATGGGGCTTAAAAAGATATTTCCAACGATATATTATAAGCCCAAATCTGACTTATAACGAATAAGTTATGACCAAAATACTAAATCGAGCCCAAACCGAGCCTTACCTGCGACCCAATGGTTAGAGCTGTCAATTCGGGTAAACAGGTCGGGTTTGGATTGGGTAAGTGTGGGTCATGTCAACTCGAGTCGGGTCAATTCGGGTTAATGTCATAGCCTATGCGGGTCGGGTTGGGTTATGCTTGAGTCGGGTCATGTTGGGTCATTCATCTTATCGAGTTTGGGTCGAATTTAGATCGGGTTTATAACAGCCCGAGTTATATTCGGGTCGGGTGAATAATAGGTCGGGTTTAATTCGGATTTTCACGGGTTAAAACGGGTTAGGGTTATTCTAATGTTCGAGTAGGGTTCGGTTCAAGTCAATAATTTGCTAGTTATAATCAGGTCAGGTCATTCTCGGGTTTAAGTCGGATTCGGTTCAAGTCAATAATTTTCGGGTTATATTCAGGTAAGATCATTTCCAAGTCGGGTCATTCTTGGGTTCAAGTCGGGTTATATTAACATAGAGTAGTTTTAGCCTTACGAAGTTATGACTTTACAAGTAGATTACAAGTGTGTATATATATATATATATATATATATATATATATATATATATATATATATATATATATATATATTAGCTAGTCAATATCTACAATATTGAAGATGTATAAAATAATAAGTTGAGTTGATTTCGGGTCGGGTCAATAACAAGTCGTATTGATTTCGGGTCAGGTTTGTAACAAATCGGGTTGATCAACATCGAGTCGAGTCGAGTCGAGTCAGTAACTGGTTGGGTGAAATTTAAGTTGGGTCAGGAATAGGTCGAGTTGAATTCAGGCCAAGTTAAATTCGGGTTTTGATGGGTTAAAATGGGTTTGGGTCAATTTCGGTTCAGGTCGAGTTTGGTTCACGACAATAATTTACGGGTTATGTTCGGGTTGGGTCATCTCCAAGTTGGTTTATGTTCGGGTTTGGGTCTCAAATACGCAGGTTAACTCATGTCTAAGGTTGGTTTCAGGTTGGGTTAGATTAAGTTTGGGTCACCATTTTCCGGGTTCAGACGGGTAGGTTAGTAATCAGGTTTGGGTCGATATTTCGGATCGGGTCAGCTTTTGACAACTCTACCATTAACCTTAATCTCATTCCCAAACCAATTAGGATTTATTACAAGCTTCTAGAATCATTTAGAAGGTTGTTTTCAATTCTAAATCTATTAGGATTTATTATTAGCTTCTACAATCCTCTAGAAGGTTCTAATTTATCTTGTTTTTGAAAAGATACAGGTTTAAAAAATTTTCATCCGATAAAACATCTGTTTTTTAATGATCCTTATCCCAGTCAAATTAGAATATGTACGGAAATTTGATTAACTTAATCCGATTGGAGATCGGATTCCGTACGAACTCTATCCTTCCAAAACCACCGTTGTGCGACAGCACCATCACGCAGCGACAAGGTTGCCGCGCCGCGATGAAAAGCGTTTTAATCCGAGTCAAATTCTGACTTTTTTCTTATCCTTCGACGACTCTCTTTTTTCTTATAAATAGAAGTCGTATGATCGTATCACCCCGTTTTTATTCACCAACAATCATCATCTAAACCCCTCTCTCTCTCTCCTCTCTCTTGATTTCTTAACCCAGCCTAAACACATCCCAACACACGTCTTTGATACATTTTCCTAATCAAACACCATACCTCCTTCACAAGCCTTGAATACTCCTAGCCAACCTCGAAGTTGTCTTCAACCTCGACGTGAAAGGTTGATAGTCCTGAGGGTTTGGTCCCAAATCTATGTTTCCGTTCATATTTGAATTATTTGTTTGATTTAATTTTTCTTGAAGTTTACTAATGTGTGTATTGTTTTGATAGAAAGAGGTACAAGACATCAAAGTGAGCAATTCGATTACTTGATTATTGTTTTGACATAGAAATCATGCTTAGAATTTTATATTAATTCCTAGTATCATGTTGGGATGTTGATTTTGATTCCTAGTATCATGTTTAGGGTGTTACCTAATATTTCTAATATCATGTTCCTAGAATCATGTTTAGGATGAAGTTTTGATTGTGATTATTAGCGACATGCTAGGGTTTGTTATTAATCCATTTAGTATCATGCCTAGGATCTTACTAATTATGTTTTGATGATGATGATTGTTGTGTTAATTATACATTGCTTGATTATTCATGATTTATTTTTATTGCTTGATCATGCCTCTTCTTGCAGGCTTAAAGGAAATTTGTACTTGAAATCACACTTGATAAGATAATTAATAATTTGATTTAGGTAAATATGATTTTAATTCAAATGATCACCAATAATAGATTTGTTTGTGCATAAATAATCAACCAACGTAGATTAAATATGCTTAGAATTAATTTGGTGTATGTATGTTGATCGAAAAGTTCACATGAATATCAAAAGAATTATGTAGAGGTCGATTTAGGGCGGGTTCAATCTCTTTTAGGTTGAATTTGTATCATCATCCCCGAATATCCAGTCATGGTTCCAAACCACTATGGAGTTAACGATCTCCGTAATCGTGAATGGGGTGTAACCTTCACACCCGTGAACGGTTTATAAGTTCCTAAAACTTGTTGAAGACTCTTTTTATCTCGAGCTTCCTTCCCTTTGGATGCCACCATGCTTAGAAACATGATCACATTGGGGCTCAAAGTTGAGTTTGAAAAACTCCTTGCAGTGCCTCGTGCATCCAGACCAGTGTCATCTTTGTCCATATGTAGACAGTTTTATGTTCTTTCAACGTAAAACTTACAATTGGGGTACCCCATTCAAAGCTTTTCCTTAGCAAGGTTCTTAAGCATAACATCTTCATTTACAGTCTCATCATCAACCTCCAATTTTTTTTTTATGTTCCTCGCAAATCACAAGTCATCCCAGCATGCCATGCAACGTGACATTATGTGCATAATTCTTTCCAGCAATGCGGGTGACAGGATCTAGTCGTATCACCTAATCTAAAGAATTACCTAACTCCTCTAACTAAAGCAGATAAGGAAGTAGGGTCGAATTCACAGGGATACAATGTCTTTCTATTCCTAAATAATTAATATAATCTAAATTATCAAGTAATCAAGTTGTTTTTATGAGAATTAAACTAATTAAGGAGAATAAATAAACTAAAGTGGAAATCAATAAATCGAAGCCTACGGTATATGTTCACCAATAAATAATATTCCAGGGTAAAACACAATAATCAATCACCAATGCATCAATCAATCAGATCATTAAGGGCTTTCGCTATGTATTACAATCACACAATTAACTTAGCGGTATTAAATCGCATATCTCGAATCTTGACTTAACCGTTTATAAATTAACCTGCCTATTGAAATTAAACCTAAACGTCAATTCTCATATGTTGAATCTCGAATCAATATTGCATAACTCATACAATTAAACCTGGCCTAATCTAATTACATAGCATTAAATCAATGACAAGCTAAACCTTTTCTTATCCCTAAGAAAAACAATGAATACATAAATCAATACTTCACCCCAAATATAATTTAAATCAATAAATACAATTTAAGGTTACTCCGACAAATAAGTATCAAAGTCAATCAATCAAATCCATACAAATACCAATCTTCCCTAATAATTGTCAAGTAGAGCAAACCACAAGAGCATATAGAATTCAAGACTAGTGCTCACACACTCTTCTCTCATTTATGTGGCGAGTAAAAGATGTACTCGATCGCTCTCCAACCACCCATTTATATGTGAACAATGCCCTCCCAAACTCACGCACTCGTGTATTTAAAAAAACATGCACTCAACCTAGATAGTCGACTCGGAATATATCAAGTCATCCTTCGCATTGATAAACAACTACATTCACACCCATACAATTCTATGCACAAAGGTCGAAAGGTCTTTAAAGCTTGTAATGTAAGGCTTAGGTAAAGGGTAGGAAATATTTGGGAAAATGTGAAAGCAAAGCTATGCTTAAAGGGAGCTAATTCCTAATAAAACCAAGGCCAAAAATAAATTATGACCAACCATCTCCAACACAACTCAACTCCACAAACATTCACCAAACAATCAAATTAATATCTGACAAAATTACCATCACTTACAACTTCACTCATAAAGATATGATAATATAGGACTAGAGTGAATAAACAAACTTTGAATTATTTCTTTTTTTTCTTTAAACTTGAGAATTTTTTTATTTTGAATTCTTTTTTTTTTTCATTCTTTTTGAGCAACCTTCACATAGAACATTTGAACATTGAAATAATTTTTTTTTTCTTTTGCTCTTTTTTTTTCTTTTTATCTCACAATGGAATTTTTTTCAACTTTTGAACTCCTTTTCAATTTTTTTCCAATCCACAAAAATAAGAACAAATAAATAACTTCTCAAATTCACCCAAATTGTGCAAATAAATAAGCACACTACAAACTCCCTCACCTCACTAACTATTAGCTCCCCCAAGCCAAGCTTGGGATTAGTAACCAATGGGGATTAAATTGGCTTGTAATGTGGCTAAAGAAACAATAAAAAGTCAAAGCAACAACATGGGTAGCAAGAAGGAAACAAATGCATCTAAAATCATCTGAAGGCCACCTAAAAGAACAAATGCCTTCGTCCTCCTCAATGTGCATAATAATGAGTCATATAAACACTACTCAAAGTTGCAAACCAATACTCAATTTCATTGACATACAAGGAACTAACACACATTCCTTACCAAATCAACTAGTCAAGCACTATATTCACAAGGAGTTGGGCAAAATTGACGCATGTAAAGATTTCAAGGCAATCAAATATTAATTCATAATCGACTAATCCCCAATTTATCATCAAAAACCAAGAATCAAAACAATTTCGAAAAATTTTCATCAAGGGGACAGGGAAGCATGATTTATAATTCATTGGAACGTAATTTTGGATTTTTTATTTTTTGAAAGCATTAAATCTAACCTATAAAGCAATAAAATCCATACTAAGCACACTAACGAAAAAAAAATGAATAAAATAAAAAGAGAGAATGAAAGATATACCATGCGAACACGAGAACTTCCCCCCAAGCTAAATTAGACAATGTCCTCATTGTCTTAAAGGGAAGCTAGTAGTCAAGGTGATTACTCTTCATCATCACCACATCAATGTCACCAAAGCCTCGAGGATTGCAATGCATCTCTTTGGAACAAAAATGGGCAAGAAAGAAACAAAGTGTTAGTGGGAAAAAGATAAAAATTGAGTCAGGTGCACTATTTTGATCATAACTTTTGATTTATAAGTGATAATTCAGTGATTTTAATTTCATTAGAAAGTAGACTTGAAGAGCTTTCCAACGATAGGTCACACGTCAAAATCCAATAAGAAACGCAAAAGTTATGGCCTGTCAAAGTTGACAAATTTTGCTGACGTGCTCTCGCGCCCGACCGGGCCGAGCTCTGCCTGGTCGAACCCGATTGCAATTCAGCTTATTCTTCTCCTTTAAATCAGCCTTTTGGATCAAAATCTACACAAAAATAAACTCCCACATGCCTAAGATACACTCTCCTTATTTCTCTAAAACAAAATAAAAAGAAAACACACAAAAATAAGAAAAGACTACACTAAAAAGCAATAAAATACGGGTTGCCTCTCGTAAAGCGCTAATTTATCAAGGTCCCGCTCGACCATATTCCTTTTCTCAATCAGAAGAATTCAATGCCTTGAGTAATTTATCAAACGCTCCTGCAAACATTTCATTAAGCACTAGATAGGGCTTAAAAATAAGCACACTTATCTTTAGATAGAAAAAATTAGGAGCATATAAAGAAAACTCAAAGTAAAAAGAAAAATCCAAAGAAAGAGAAGAAAATATACCACAACCTTTTACTTCCTCCGCTAAAAATTTAGAATTAATAGAACGAACATGGAGGTAGTCATTGTCTTTATCATCCAATAATGACTTGAAAATTTTACCCTCACAAATAACCTCATCATCAACAAAGGAATTTTCAACCACTGTTTCTACAACTAATGATTTTTCAATCACCGATTCGTCAGCCAATGATTTTTCAACCACAAATTCTATAACGGGCTCTTCATCCTTAATAGCACTCTTATTATCATAGTGTCCATAGAATTTTTCATCAAGAGTCTTCCAGTAATCATTTAAAACTACTCGTTTCCAAATATGATCATATGTATATGGAAAGACTCTAAAATCATCCGGAGCATGCACGAAAAATTCACTATAAGGGCATTCAGGATTTTCATGACGAAGACGATATTGACAACAACAGTAGTCAGGTGCTGCATAAAAACCATATAATTCTTGTAGTGGCGTAAGCATGGATATTTTCAACTCATAAAGAATAAAAGGGGAAAAAAGTAATAATAATCTAGAATCTAATAATAATTAGAAATAAAAATAAAACCGTTTCCCCGGCAACGTACAGCGCCAACTTTTGATAGGCTAAAGTCGTATCACTTAATCAAAAGTAGTACCTAGATCCTCTAACTAATGTAGATAGGGAAGTAGGGTCGAATCCACAGGGAAACAGTGTTCTTCTATTCCTAATTAATTATTATAATCTAAACTATCAAGGAGAAAAAATAGGGAGAAATCAATAATAAGAAGCCTAGGGTCACGGGTTCACCAATAATTAATATTTCGAGATAAAACATTACAATCAATAATTAACATTGCACATATAACATGATTAACAGGCTCTTGCAATTTATTAATCAACATAGATCTAACAGACTCTCGCAATTTACTAAATCTAAGTTCCTATTAAAAATAGCCTTTAATATCAAATTAACATCTGTTCGATTCATCAATTCAATATTACTATACTTTTACAATCAAATCACATATGCTCGATTCATAATCCAGTTGTAAAGAATTAAAACAATTCAATACGAAATTATCATGCAATATCAATAATCAACAATAATAATTCGTCCCTTCATATTAATTATGGATCCCCCAAGAATCCTAGAATTAAACTACTCGTGCATAATTAAAACTAAACTGATAAAAAGAATTAAAATAAACATGATAAAAACAATAAAATAAGACTAAAGTAATATGGAGAAATAAAATTAAAGAATACAAAAGAACGAAAAATATGAAAACAAAGTAATTGACAAGAAGTAAAAACTAATCTAAAAACTAAACTATAAAGCCAACCTAAAAACTTGCCCCACCTACGTAACTACTATCTCCTTATATAAGAATAGTCAAACAAATAATCCAAGAATCCCACTCCCACTAAAACAAGGATTACTCAATTATAATGAAAAGGCCTCAGTTAGATACGAAGTGTATCTAGGCCCAAATCAAACAGCGGGCCAACTAAATGCACCTTGCAGCACAATCTCTTGATTGGGCCCAATTAGTCTTCATGCCTAGCAGGAGAATTAGTAAGCTCGGGTAGTTTCAAGCTTTTGGTCCAATTTCTTTCCTTGGTTGGTCCGTAATAATAACTTGTAAAATCTTGGACCTTCTCACGTATTGAGCCCTTAATCACCGAACTAAATTTCTTTAACTCGGTCTTAGGCTTAAAATATTTGGTCATAAAATACGATCAAACTCTAATATCTTCGTAGCAGTTCAATAAACTCGGGAATTGACATAAATCTGCAAATTCCTACAAAATAATGCCAACTCTACAAAAACACTAGAAAACGTATATTAGTAATAAAAATAGCTCTGCATAGCTCAAATAAGCACAAATATGACCGTGGGATGAGGAATAAAATATGTATAAAATAGACTCATCAATCAATCAATAGGAAATCAATCAAAGCATTGACAATCAACAATAATAAATTACCCCTTCCTATTATTTATGGATCCCCACGAACCCTTGAAATAAACTATTCACACATATTGAAATCTAAATTAAGCAAAGCAATAAAACAAGACATGATTAATCAAAGAAATTAAATTACTATAAATAAAAGGGAAATAAATCGTTACCAAAATAAACGAAAATATTGAATTGCATAAAACCAAAAGAGTTGAGAGAACAAGAGTATAAATTAAAAGCTTAAAACTAAAATTTGGAAATTAACTAATGTAAGTGTCTCGCTTAACAAAAACGTATTTATATAAAGCTCGAAAATCCTAATTTAAAACAAAGCTGAAACGTCGCTAAAACTCCTCAGAGACACGACCTGGTCGGGCGCCTGAGCGCTCGGTCGGGTCCTCCTTCGGGTGCCAATCTCCCGCTCGTTCGCCCGGCAGGGCGCGCCTCTGGGTGAACAACTATTGTTCCTTTTTCTCGCCCGGCCAGGTGCACCTCAAGGCGAGGGCAATCCCCGGTCGAGCGAGCATCTGGGCTCCATGAACTCTTCGATTGGGCTCCTTCTTAGCCCAATTCGGATTTCCTCTTTAGGTCTTTGTGACTCGGTCCATTGTCTCGATCTCTTCTTCTTTGCCGAGCCCTTAATCACCAGTTTGATTACTCCAATGCGGTCTTGGGCTCCAGAATGTAAGTATATGAATGCGATCCTAATCCAATGCTCGTAGAGGTCCAAATAAGTCTTGGAAAATGCTCCAAATCTGTGATTTTCAATAAAACAATACCAAAGCTACGAAAACACTAGAAAACGCATATTAGTAATAAAAATAGCTCTGTAAAGCAAAAAATACTCCTAAATATGACCAAGGGACGAGGGTAAGTCACTATATAAAATGGACATATCAACTGATTCAAACTGCTACCATGAGTGCATGGGAATGTAGACACCCAAATATGTCTCCCCAAAACCAAACCTAGTGATGAATACCTTTCATGTCACTTGATTGTCGAACAAAGTGAAAGCGTGGAAATTCTAGTGATGTGGATGTTTTAATTTAAAATATCTTTCTTTCTATTTTTGAAAACATTTCTTTTCGTACTCTATTTATGAAAATAGCCAGTCTAATTTAGTTTGGTTCATGATAAGGGTCCAATAATAGTGTAGTTGGATTGGGCTCGAAAAGAGCTTTTCAACGATATATTATAAGTCTAATTCCGATGAATAATGAGGAAGTTATGGTCAAAATACTAAATTGGGTTCAAAATAAATTTTATATGCGGCCCAATGATCTAGAGGAGGGCCTATTAATTATTATTTTTAAAGTTATTAGGATTGATTTTAAACTTCTGGAATATCTAGAAGGTTTTTTAAAATTTTAATGGAATTAGGATTGATAATTATATTTTAAAGAATTTTATTTGGAATAAAATAAGTGTTTTATGATAAACCCGATTTTAATTTGATAAACATGGAATTTGCTGCTTAATCATATTAAAAAAGGATTCCGTAAAAAGCGCGTTTTATCTTTTAATTAGCGCCAAACGACAGAGTTTGTTGCCTGGCGCTAACGTCTGTCGCCTGGCGCTAATCCTGTCGCTTGGCGACAAATGCCAGTTTTATTCCGTATAGAACTTGAAGTATTTTCTATCGTTTCCGGACTATTTTTCTATAAATAGGGTCCTAGACCTCTGTTTTTATTAACAATCATCAACAATTATTCACAATTTACAATCATCATCTCTCTCTATTTTCTCTCTAAAGCCAAGTTCGAAGTTGCCTTCGCCCTAAACGTGAAAGGTTGATAATTTCTGAGGTTTGGTCTCTAATCTCTATTTCAATTATTTGATTTAATTGTTTGTTTTATTATTTTCCTTGAAGTTACTAACGCGTGTATTTTGTTATTAGAAAGAGATACGAGACATCGAAGTAAGTAATTTAATTGTTATTATTTTGATATAGAAATCATGATTTGATTATTTTGATTCCTAGTATCATGTTAGGATGTTTTATGATTCCTAGTATCATGTTTAGGATGATTTCTAATATCATGCATGTTTCTATGATGCTTCCTATTTCTTTCCTAATATCATGTTAGTATCTGTTAGGGATAAAGCTTTGATCTTAATTGCTTAGTGACATGCTAGGGTTTGTTATTAATCTTGTTAGTATCATGCCTAGGATCTTGCTATTATTATTATGCTTTATTGAGATTATTATGATGATGATTGTTATTATTATATTGTTTGATATATATTATTGTTGTTATTGCTTGATCACGCCTTCTCTTGCAGGTTTAAAGGGAATTTGTACTTGTAATCACGCTTAATAAGATAAATAATAATCTTGTTTAGGCGAATATGATTATAATTTGAGTGATCGCCAATAATAGTTTTGTTTGTGCATTAATATTCAACCAACATAGATTAAACAGGTTTAGGGTTAATCTATTGATTGCATGTTAGTCAGAAAACGCACATGAATACGAGAAGAATAAAGTAGAGGCCTATTATTAGGGCAGATTCAATCTCTTTTAGGTGGATTTATACCTGCATCCTCGAATATCCAGTCATGGTTTCAGACCTATGGAGTTAGCGATCTCATGGATCGTGAAGGGGTGTAACCTTCACCCTGTGAACGGTTTACAAGTTCCTAAATCTTGTTGGCGACTCTTTTGCTCTAGCTTCCTTCCCTTTGGACGCCACCATGCTTAAGTGTATGATCACAGTGGGGCTCAAGTGTTGGATGCTTGAAATATTCCCTACATGGAACAATCCTTAAAAGGGCAATACACACTCGTTATTGTGAAATTATAATTTTGACCATGCTTCCTCAGTTCCCCCTATCTACGTAACCAAGAAATGAGTCGATACAACAGCAATAACAAAGTCTTAGTTCCAAAACAATTTGTGGTCGGGTCACAAAAATCTTCATTAGAAACCGTGTCCATGGAAGGAAGTAAGAAAAATAAACATGTTAAATTGAAAAGTGAAGATTAAAAATTATTTAAAAATTAAACCACGAAAATAATAACAAAAAAAATACGTTTAGGTTTGAAAAATAAATAGAATTGACAATTTGACATCAAAACACAACTTGAAAAAGAATTTCAAATAATAACAAAACACAATTTAAAAATAAGCATATTAACAAATAAAAACAATTTTAAAATAAAAATAGAAATTAAACGAAAGGTGAAGGAAATGTGAAAAACTATCAAAGTAATTGTTTAGCAAAACATTAAGAATAAAAAGAAGTAAAATGAGATATAAAACAATTTTATTTTATTTTTTCTTGTTAACCATTTAATAAGGCGATAAAATATACAAATGGGTGAGGGGGATTTGAACATGTGACTTATCATTGACAGAATAAAGTCGTATCTCCTAATCAAAAGAATTACCTAATTTCTCTAACTAAAGTAGATAGGGAAGTAGGGTTGAACCACAGGGAAACAAGTTAATTTATTCTTAATTAATTAAAATAGTCTAAATTATTAAGTAACCAATTTATTGTTATGAAAAGAATTAAACTAAGGAGATTAGAGTATAGGGAGAAATCAAATAATAAAAGCCTAGGGTATAGGTTCACCAATAAATAATATTCCAAGGTAAAACATAATAATCAATCACCAATGCAATAATTAATCAATCATAAAGGGCTTTCGCTACGTATTACAATCACATAATTAATCTACCGGTATTAAATCGCATCTCTCGAATCTTGACTTAACCATTTATAAATTAACTTGCCTATTGAAACTAAGCCTAAACATCAATTCTCATCTTTCAAATCTCGAATCAATATTGCATAACTCATACAATTAAACCAAGTCTAATCTAATTGCATAACATTAAATCAATCAATAGGAAATTAATCAAGCATTGACAATTAACAATAATAAATTACCCCTTCATATTATTTATGGATCCCGACAACCCTAGAAAATAATCTACTCACACATAATTAAATCTAAACTAATCAAAGCAACTAAACAAAACATGATGAATAAAAGCAAATAAATTACTGAAAATAAAATGGAAGAAATCGTTACCAAAATTAACGGAAATAATGAATTGTATAAAAACCAAGAGTTGTAGTAAGAGAAACAAGAGAGAAGTCTAAGCTTAAGAGAGAATTTAGCTAATGAAATAGATAATTGTATCAAGACTAACCAAAACGTATTTATACAATGCTTAAAAATCCTAATTAGAAACTAAGTAAAAATCGTAGGAAATCGTACTCCAAAACACACGCCCAGTCGGGCGCGCCTTTTTCTTCATAGGTGCGTCACTCGCGCCCGGTCAGGCGTGAGCTCGGGCGAAGGGCTGCTACTTGTTCTTCGTCCCGCCTGGTCGGGCGTGCCTCAGGGCAAGGGCTCACCAATCGGGCGGTGATTCTTGGGCATCTCTTGGACTCTTGTTTGGGCTGATAACTTGGCTCAAACGCTAATTTCCTCTTTAGGGCTTTAATCACTCGGTCTAATGCCTCGTTTTCTTCTAAGTCGAGCCCTTAATCATCAGCTTGATGATTCTAACCGGCCTTGGGCTATAAAAGATAGTCAATACCTTCTAGTGCTCGTAGTGGCTCCAAATAAATCCGGGAAAATGCTCCAAATTTGCAATTTCCTACAAACCACCACCAAAACTACGAAAACACTAGAAAACACATATTAGTAATAAAAGTGGCACTAAAGATCCAAAAATACTCCTAAATATGACCAAGGGACAGGGGTAAATCACTATATAATAGACATATCAATCATACATAGATCCTCAATCTAAACCACTAGACTAAGGGCTTGTTCTCTTCATCTTATTTTCAGTTCAGTTCAGTTCAGTTCAGCTCCAATCAGTTCAATTCAGTTCAGTTCAGTTTAGTTCATAATTTCCTTCTCTCATAAACTATTCAGTTCATTTCAGTTCAGCTCCAATCAGTTCAGTTCACTTCAGCTCAGTTTAATAAATCAGAACAGACTCTAAGACTTCATCAATACTAAATACTATTAGTAAATATGAATTTTATAATTAATGTGCTGAACTAAGGCTATATATCTTATTAGGTTAGACCTATAAACATAACATTAGTCTTAAATTCTCAATAAACAAATCGAATATTTTAGTGGTCATTTGATTACACACACGATGTTACGCTTTTCACATTAAAGCAACACTCAAACTAGTGTAGAATACTAACCTACTAGGTTGACTACAATAAGAAAACTTCCCCAACGTACCATTTGGAGAATAGGCTAGGGATGGGGATTAGTGAATGCTAACTAGTTTGTGATTACCCATTATTAGTCAATAATTAAATGGACAGATAGAGAAACCAATAATGAAGGAGTTCTACCAAAAAAAAAAAAAAAAACCAAATCGCACCAAAAAAATTAAGGAGAAATCAAAAGAAGAGACAAAAAAAATACTGGAAAAATCCAATCATCGGGGGAAAAACGCACCAACCTTGCACCATGTATAGTAAATATAGAAATAGAATGATGAAATACAAGCATTTAATGCTAAGAATGCTCCCTCAAATTCACTTTCTCTCTATAGAAACCCTATAACACAAGTTTGAGTATTTACAATGCATGTGCTCTTTTTTTTTAAGACCTAAAATGAGAGTATTTATAGTATAAGATTACAAGTAAATTCAGTGGAAAATAGGAGGCCACATCGCAAAAAGAAATGAGGAAGAAAAACTAGGCATAGGGACAAGCTCTTATGCGGATGTGATTCAACCCACTCCCTATAAATGTGGATCCCTTCCTCACATATCGCCAAAACCTGCATTATGTCTATGCTATCCAGATCCACATGGAGGGACCACAAAGAGGCTACGTTCGCAATATTCTACTTCCTCCAAAACGCTAAGGACTATTTACTCCATCCTTCTTCCTCCGCTTTTGCTTCTACCATCTCCACTTGGAGATCGATTTAAGAAAGAGATTACATACTTCTATATATATATATATAAACACATCATCATCGAACTCTATACATGACATAGCGTAAGCCCACTTTCTCATCACCAAGCTAAGGAAGCAACACAAAGGTCCCACCCGACCCTAAACCATGATCAGGAACAAGGGACTTTCCATATGTTCTCCGAGCGCTCTTACATGCTCCTACTCGAAATTAACACCCTTTGCGACACCATAAAAGCTTTGGACCTTTTACCTTATTTTTTGAGCACTCCTAGCTACCATGCTCCCACTTGAAAACCATTACTTGCTTTTCATACACAACATCCTTGCGTACATTCTTCACCCACACAAAACCCTTGTGTAAGGCTTACAGTCTAGTTCTTCCTCCGGTAGAAGCTAAAATTAATAACAGTGAACCCCATACCTCAATCTAATATTTGGAGAATGATGCCTTTTACGAGGATTGTGCATGCAAATAATTATGATACACGCCAAATGAAGGTTAACTTGACACCGGTTGCACCAACCAAACGTAGTGTTTATCTTGGCACCAAATCCTGCACCGATTATAAGGGCATCAAACACTTTTCAAGCCAAGTAAATAATATCCTAAGAGACCAAGTCAGAGGAGGTCTCTAGCTCCTAGGTCTCTTTATCATAAAGAGATTTGTTCTATAGAACAGATTTCTTTGTAATTAATAAGATACCTTATAAGTGAGACGACAGGTCTCCTTGAGCGTAATTATATTACTTATTTAAGAAGAAAAACAGACATGTTATGTAACATAACGGGTCTCTTTGGTGGGTATCAAATAGACCTGTTATGTTACATAACGGGTCTCTTCAATGTATAGTTTTTTTTGTAAAAAAAAAAGAAAATTAAAATTCTCGTGATAATCACGGGTATTATTACTCTACAATAATTGGCAAAAAAAAAAAATTGTAAATTACAAAAGGAATCCATTAAAGAAACTTACATAAACTTATTATTGAAATTTACAAGTATTAAATTATTACATTAACATTTACAAGTACAAGGATAGAAACTTGTTGAAATAATCTACAACTAAGTTAAAAATTTTTTACAAGCATACTCCATATATCTCAATAGTATAACTTGTAGACGTCAAACACCTGTCCAATAATATAATTTAGGAAAATTTGCCAAGAATAATACCACCTTTGCGTGGTCTTCTAATAATGGAACCACCTTTGATTTATCTCAAAATAACACGACCTTTTACACTAATATTCTATAAATGGAACGTGACCTATTGGCAACCTGTTTAATAGGTTACCTGTGACCCGTGTCACAATATTATTGGTCAAGTTTTTTTTACAATTTTTTTTTTTAAAAAAAACCTTAAAATAAAAAAAACTTAATAATAATAAATAAATACCTTAAATAAACGCCTATACCCAGCCCCCTCCACCACCAGACCACCCTCCTATCGGAAACCACCAGCGTCCGGCCACCGTCCCCGTTTCCGGCCCCCATCCCTTCCCTGCCCCTAATTTCGGCCCCACCTCCCCTCCCTGTCCCAGATCCCAACCACCCCTCCTTTCTCCATACTAGATTTTAGCACTCCCCATGTAACACCCTAGAAATTCCTTTCTTTTAAAATACCTGTTTTGCCCTATTTCAAACTTTAAATAGGAATATCTAAGACATTACCGCCACCGTGAAAACGGTTAAGGCAACTATCAAAGACACACAACGGAAGACTAATTTCAAAACCATTCAAAACAAGTTAACTTGAAAAGTCAATCAATGAAAGTAAAGTCAAACCAAAGTCAAACGAAGTAAAATAAAATCAACCTACAACTTGGAACCATTATATGCCCTTATTAAAACCAAACCAAATTCAAAACCTTTGCGTTAGTCATGCATAATAATAATGTCATAAATAATTAAAGCAATAAACACATCATATACTTATAGAAACTAGCATGATTCGCTCTTCACTCATGCCCATTCATGAATATGTTTCATCACCTGAAAAGCTTATCTCTACCTATTTCCACTACTCTCCATTAAAAATGGGTCATCATAGGGCCAAGATAAAGACAAGGCCAACAAACACACAAAACACACAATCAGCAAAGCTGAGTACATAAGCGTAATTAACACACTAGCAAGCAATTCCCTATCAACACACAACTTACCTTGTTGCACCTGTCTTTTTCAAGCATACAACATTCAATAAAATTTCTCACTAGACACTAAATAATTTATTTAGCGTTGATTATGCATTGAACGGGTTTCCCACTAACCTCCTCCAATAAATTGAGGTTACTAACACGGGAGCTAAACGTGCCAGCATCAAAAACCACTCGTAAGTGGCGGAATTCCTGCGCATAATAATAATGAAAGGAATGTACAACGTCCTGTACTCCAGTAGAAGTAATGGTTAAATTTAAAACCCCATAACTCCCCCCATATGTTCATACTCAAGGTATATACGTTCCAAGAGTTTTGGTGTGTAATCTCTTTCACTTTACGTTACTTACAAATTATTAAACTTGGTGATGACTCTCAAACCAAAATCATTCAATCAACAATAATTAATCAACCAATCAAATATACCAACTTAATTCTTGAATAATTAGTGACCACATAATATTTAATGTTGAACCCTTTTTAATTATATCTCGGTGCCAATGACACCTTAAAACGCATAAAGCGCTACAAATCCTATCCCTCGGTGTTAAAAACACCTTAAGTGCACTAAGGCACCAACATACAATTTATTCCTCGTGTGCATAGACACTTAAATAGCTCCTTTCTCATGCTTATAGTATCAATAAAAATTATATGAACACTAATAAAATTCCTTTTCAATATTCCAAACCAAATTAAACATTTAGTTTAATTAAACATGCTCTCTAACATGCCACGAATAAATATGTGGTTCATAAACAATATTTTAAACTATAATTTCCATCCAATAATCCATCACAAATAAATCATACCTCATAATCCAATCACCAATAACATCCAATTCATAAATTTCCAATCCAAACCTAGCATGATACTACTTGTAATCAATCAAACACATTTAGCATGCCACTACATCAATATAATTATGCTAAGTACGCGAACGTACCTTGTATACGATCTTAATATCGCCACAATTAATAAAAATCGCTCACTTAAAAGTCTCCTACAATTTAAAATCATAGAAGAGTATTAAAATCCACTCTACACAAATTTCCAGCAATATATACTATTATAAAATATCTCATAATTTATTTAAAATAAGCTGAAATTATATTTATAACATCATACTTTAATCCCAATTAATGGGTAATTAAAATTCTTTAAAGAAACTTGATTTTTAATGCTTTACCAAAAATTTCAGCACTATATTTTAATTAAAACTTGTTGAAATTTAGTCTTAAAACCTTTAATCAAAGGTTTACACCATTATATATCATAATCCTTCAATAATTACAAATAAAAAAACCTAGGGTTTCAAAAATTGGGGCTTTTTAATTAAAAACATAATTTGAAAATTAATTAACATAATACTCATAATCAAACATCAAAAATTAAATCACAAAACCCATAATTATTATTTAGATGTAGGATTAAATAGGTTTTTTTTTAAAAAATAAAGTTTTAATTTTTAATTTCTTTTTTTTTGGAAAAGGTGGCTGGCCGGCCACCACTGCCGGCTGCCGCCAACAGCCGGCTGCTGCTGCTGGTGGCTGGCGCCGGCGGCCCACCGGTGGTGGTGGTGGTCGGCGGTAAGGGGGAGGCCGAAAAGGGGAAGGGGAAAAGAGAAAGAAAAAGAAAAGAAAAATAAAGAGAAAAGGGAGAGAAGTTTACCTTGGGTTTTCTCCACTCTGGGCAAAGTTGATTTGCCTCATATGTGGGATATTTATACCCCTTATCTAGAAACCCTTCTCCCAAAACTTTCCTCTTTTAATTTTCCTAATCCCTTCCCTAATAAAACTTTACTTAAAAACTTTCCTAAATTAAACCCCAGCTTAATTAAAATAATTAATTAAATAAACTTTCCTTTTATAAAATATTTTCAAATTTATTAAAATAAATAATTAAAATTCTTTAAATAAAACATTTCAATTTAATTAAATACTTCTCAAAATACTTATTTTAATTAAAATATGTATAAAAAATACGAGGTATTACACTCCAGTCCCCACCTAGCACTGCTTCTACATTTCAATGATCTTCCATAACTTGCTCACTCATTCTCATACTATCATCAATAACAATGGATACCCTGTTCGTGAAAACCGCCGTTGAAGAAATCATCACTTCCCTCGCTTCCGCCGTCTGTAAAAAACTCGCATTCGATCTCATCTGCTTCCTCGATTCCTTAAAACATGCGCTCAGACTTTCAATTTGCGCGGCCTAGCTGGTCCGAGATATTGAGCGCCCGCTTCGAGAAGGGTATTCAATTCGGGGCTGAATTGGTGGATAATGTTGCGTGTGGCCGCTCAAATTGGTGGCTGCTTTTGGTGTGAGAATTGGTGGAGAGGTTATTGCGGTAGTTCACAGCCTTGGTGGTGGTGTAGTCCGGTGGAAGAGCAGTGATTTAGGAGGGTGAGATTGTTGCGATCTGTTGCTGATAGTGGTACGAGTAAGGCAGTTGTGGCGGCTGCTTGCAAGTGCTTCGGTGGTCCGGCGCCACTGTTAGAGGAGATGATGATGGCGGAGGCAGCAGGCTGAGCGGCTGATGGTTGGAGTTGATGGCTGGTTTGAAACTGCAGCAAGGGAGCAGGGGATTTTAATAAAAAAAATTAAGTTTTTTTTTAAAAAAAATAATTAAAATCATTATTATTTAAGAAATTAAAATGCTAAAAAAAAACAATTCTTAACCAACCACTATGTGACACGTGGCCAATGTAACCTATAAATCAGGTTACCAGTTTTTTGTTCCATTTAAAGAAGATTTATGTCAAAGGTCGTGTTATTTTGAGATAATCTAAAGGTGGTACTATATTTGGAGGATAGCTAAAAGGTGGTGTTATTCTTGGCAAATTTTCCTATAATTTATGCAAATAAGTTAGTCAATTAAAAGCCAATAACCAAGTCAGGACAAATTTGTCTTGGGAAATTGGATTCCCTTATGAAATGAAAGAAAGCGGCAGCTATGAATTTGTTCACCACTCTATGGGTTCATTCCTATTCAATTTGCATCTCGAATTCAAGGTATTAATATCGTAATCAGCTCATAAGAACATAAGAAAATCGCAAAGAGTACCTCTGCAACACTACCATATTTCAAAGTCTAACATACACCTGCAGATTCATGGGATGGATACAATGTAAGCCAATGGATAACATTTCTACAATAGCCACTGAAATAGGGGGGGAAAGTGAATAATCTGTATTTTCAAACAATATTTGTGACTCCTACTCAAATTAAAAGTGGTAATAATTCAATAATTTTTCAAAATCCAATATATTATAAAGCATAGACAAATCCGTAATTAAACGATTATATTAAAAAAAAAAAGTGGTAATAAACATAAAATCGGAGTATAATTATGATGCAAAAATTGACACCATGAACATGAGATAAAATCGACACTATGAACATGAGATAAAAATCGACACCATGAACATGAGATAAGAGTACCAAAATTCAATTGTAGATGATTTGGTAAAAGTATTACCCCTGAATTGATTTGCAGAAAATAAGGTCACTTATTACTGATGAAATTAGAAGATTTTGAAATTAGGGTTTCGTAGAAAACGGAAATAAGGCGAAAGGAGCATCGTTATGGTGGCCAGCAAGATTTGTCAGAGATGAATTCGAATCTCCTATACGCTTCTTTTCCTGAAGCGGCCTCTTGAAGGGCGGTGACAACTAGGAGAGAGAAAGCAGTCTCTTGAATTGTGACTGAGTTCCAGATTTGATGAAAAGCGATGATTATGGTTTGGAAGTGATGGGGCTTCTTGAATCCGACCATGACTAGATCGACCTTGGTGCTTCTTGCATAGCATTAATGGAGGAAGAAAGTGGAAGAGGAAGAGAGAGAAAGATGAACTAACGAACGAATTAATGGGGAAATAGGAAATTAGGCGGTTTAATTAAGGTGAGAAGAGGAAAGAGAAACTGTAGGTGAAAGAATGAATGGTGGAAAGGCGAGGGTCGGTTTAAGACTTATGAGGTGATGGGCCTTTACAAATATAAGAAACCTGTTATGATGAACAACAGGTCTTTTATTTCCTTCTCTCTATCTCTTGATAGCCTTTTTGTCATATAAGAGACCTTATATTAGGTCTCTTATATCAAAGAGACACACTACTAGAAAACAGGCATTTCTGACGGAACGGTTCTGACGGACACTAAAATCCGTCGAAAAGTACGAAAATTCCGACGGATATTTCCGACGGAATTGTAATCCGTCGGAAAATTCTTTACTTCCGACGGAAAATCCGTCGGAAATGTTATATTTTCCGACGGATTTAAATTCCGTCGGAAATTTTCGACTGATTTAGTTTCTGTCGGAAATTACCGACGGAATTTAACACCTTTCCGACGGAATTTAAGTTAAAAAAAAAACCCCAAAAGCCTAATTAAAACAACGCCCACCCCTTTTATTTATGACTTTCCTCTCTCTCCTCTCACCGCCTCTCTTCTGCTACTCTCTCCTCTCCTCTCTTCTCTTCCTGTTCCTCTCTTCTTCTCTTTTCTTTCCTCACATCTCTTTCGTCACGTCTCTCTCTTCTCCACTTCTTTCCTCACTTCTCCTCTCTCTTGCCGCAAGGAATGAAGCTCACGGATTGTGGTGGTTCTCTAATTTTCCTCACGAATCTCCTCTCTCCTCTCTAATCTTCTCTATTTCATTCATATTAATGGTTTATACGGTCAAATTCGACCATGAAATCACTAGATCTAGAGGTTTCATGGGCGTATTTAGCCGTATTAAACCAAATTCGAGGAGAAATTAACATCCTACTTCGTGTTAAGGTATGTATTGGTTTTTTTTTTTAATTTTCTGGTTTTTTTTAAAAAAATTTTTTTGGTTGTATTGGTGGTTTTCGACTGTTGTGTGGTTGTGGTTGTATTTTTTTTTTTGTTAATTTTTGGGTGGTTGCTTGGTTAGAATTGTAGATCTAGGTTGGTTAGGGTTAAGTGGGGTGGCTTCGGGTGGTGGGTTTGGTTCAGTTAGGTTAGGGTTGGTTGTATCGTGGCGGAATTTTATTTATTTCAGGGGCTTCGGGCAGTCGTGGTAAAGGTAATGGGTTGTGGTGGTTGGAGGCGGTGATACGCCGTGCCGGTGGTGGCACGGCGTATTTTTTTAAAATTTCGTAAAAGAATTTTCCGATGGAAATTCCGTCGGAAATTTCCAACGAAAGTAAATCCGTCGGAATTTACGACGAATTTTTCCGGCACCTGAAAACCCCTTTTCCAGGGAAAATTCCGTCGAAAATCCATCGGAAAAGTGTTTCCGACGGAAAAAGTGGTTTTTCCTACGACCCCGTTTCCGACAACCACTTCCGACGGAATTCCATCGGAAATGGAGTTTCCGACGGAATTCCATCGGAAATGGAGTTTCCGACGGAAAAATTCCGTCAGAAATGGCTTGTTTTCTAGTAGTGACCTGTTGTATCAACCGACAGGTCTTTTATCACAGATCTCTTTGCCTATTTTATTTTGTAGTAGTAGACCACCTATCGTGCTATGCTTAGAGGTAATATTCTTGTATTCTCAAAATCAAAAACTCACTTGCTTTACTTATATACTGTACTTCCTCTGTTCTTTTATAATCCCACCATATAGGTTAGGCATAATATTTTTGGTAGTGGAAAAAAGGAAGAGAGAGAAGGGTAGAAGTACAACATTAACCATGCGATGTAATTATAAAATAATAAGAATCAAGTGTCAAAAGTAATAAGGTATTTGTAATGCGATTATAGACATTTTATTTCCTTAAATGGATATGGTGCAATATTTGTGAAACTTCTTTAAAAGACAAGTGGTGCAATAATTAAAAACAGAGGAAGTATGTAATATCTTACATCACGACACATTGTAGATTCTTTCTTATTTTCGTGAAGCATTACGTAAATCTGTTAGTTTGGTAGTAGCAACTGTCGACGAATTAGCTTAGATGTTACCCATCAGAACATCTATATTGCATCTATTGGTTGTGAAAAGTATGAAGATGCAATAATGTCAAGCCAATGCATCACCACCAAATATCATCTGAATTTTTTGTTTTTGTGTTGCACTATGAAGCTCACTAGTTTAGTCTTTTGGGAGCGTAAGGTAATCAACCGTTAACTTGGAAATTGGTGATCTACCATATTGGACAGTGTGAGGAGGGTAGCCTGTTGTTGGGGATCCCACTTCATCTATGCCCATGGCTCTATAAAAGCTTAGGACTTTACACTTTTTTAGGGTGTGTTAGGATTTTAATTCCTGACTATTTGGGGGACCTTGAATTAGAATTTTTTTATCATTACGCTTTTTTGTAAGAAACTAATAAGGAGTTGCCAATGAGTTTTAGGAAAACTCATAAACCTCGTTCATGCCTTTTTCCCAAGTAGGTTTCAACGGATATTTAGCATGAATCATAAGTTTACCCATGCCCGAGTTGGTCTACTTGTACCAGAAATGAGTTCGAGAGCGAGGCTAGGGTACTAAAAAACGTTCCTTTTAGAGAAGAATCGCTATTCTAGCCCAAGTGCGGCCTCCACTAGCTCTTCCTTTTTCACAATTTCATCACTAAACAATATGCAACGTGATACCTAAAACTAATTAAGTTTGTTGATTTTATTTACACACATTAATCACATAAGGATTACATTGCAACAAATGTCATTATTCTTATTTATTCCAAATTCATGAAAAGAACAATAAATAAACAAGATTCACCTTGATTTAGGTGATAAAACAACAATTAATTATTCAATTTTAGTCTTTACTTAACGAAAGATACTATGTGAAATTAATTAATTAAAAGTTTGTTTAAAGTGATTAAACAACACTAATTAATCAATTAAAGTTATTTAAACAAGAAAAGAAAAGTGATTTATCTAAGTGCTTAGGAAACTAATCGTTCTTCTTTGTATACTAAGATCTCCGTCTTATATATTTATGGACCTTCTTTCTTTTTCGTACCTCCAAGGACATCAAATGGATGAATTAGGGTTAAAGAGTATTTGGGAAGAAAGGAGAAAACTAGTATGATAGTAAGACAATTTGAGAGATTAAGGCTTTCACAATGCGGGTTATTATTTTGATTTTTGTGTCGTGATTAAGGCTAAGCGAAGACCCCTATTTATAGGCATAAGAATCTAGGTTTACGGTTTTAGAGCCATGGCTTCAGGTGGCGCGCGCAACTCTTAGAGTCGCACTGAAGTGTCCAGCACAACTCAAAGACTTGCGTGCAGTAGGCGCGCGCTCAACATTGTGAGTTGCGCGCGGTACGGTTTGCCTTATACAAAAACGCGTTTTTAAAACTTCCATAACTTTTGATTGAGAAGTTGGATTAAGGAAAATAAGATACAACTGTAAAGCTCTGGATGTCTATTTTTCAATGCCGTAGAATTAGGTTAAAATCTGTTGTGGATCAAAAGATATGGCCGTGTAAGTGTAAGGGTGTCGGTTTTAGGGTCCGGTTTAGTATTTTAATGATAACTTCTTCGTTTTAACTTAGAATTGGGCTTATAATATACCGTTGGAAAGCTCTATGAAAGGCTATCTATTTGTAGAGGTTATGAACATAAATTAGATAGGTAATTGTTCGGTTGGCTCGGTTTTTAACAATGTAAGATCCATTGGATCAAATCATTGCATTTGACGCATTTAGGTCCATTATTAATCAAGATTAAACATGAATGAACACGTTTTAGGCCTAATTAGTAATCGGACTATGATTTAAGATAATTTGGTCTCAAATTTGGGTTCTAACTTACTTCATAATGCTTTTCGGAGTCCATAAACACTTCAACTTTTATCTAGCATGAAGAACGAGTTTTTTGTAACATTATCGAACTTTTTGTCGGGATAGAACGCTAAAAATAGTTGTCTACAGACAATTGAAAGATTATTGTAAATTTTGATGAGGGTTGATAATTTTTTAAATCTGCTCTATATTCAAATCAGTCGTTGTAGTTTCCAAGTCATCCATGCCTTACTAATTTCGCATAATTTTGACCCATATAAGGCTAATTACATTTCATTTCTAGGATGATTTCTTGAAGGATGTAATGGGATTTCTCATGCGACGTGGACACTGTCAACTTATCTCTCTACACGGAGTTCTTATATGCCATTCTCAACTCTAAGCGGATGGATGCCTAGATCTATACAACTTGTACATAAAGGCAATTTTTGTATCATTATACGTCTTTGATGTAACGTACATCTTACTGTAGAGAAGCTGAACTATTCTCTCTTTTATGTAGTTTCGAGAGGAGTTTTTCATCTTGGTAATTGCATCAACTGATCAAAAGTGCAAGTTTTTTCAAAGATGTGGAATTACACTACAACCAATAAAAAGACTGTATGTTTTCTGATAATACTTAGGCCCTGCTTTTTTGAGCTTCTAAGCAGAGCAAAGCAGGGATCAGTAGAGTAGAGCAGATTTCAGCATAGCAGATTTTAGAAGAGAAGATTTTAGCACAACAGATTTCAACATTATTATTATTATTAACAAAAACCTACAAAGTCAATCAATTTATAAGAAATTAGTAGGGAGTCGAGATACAATCTAGGACCCAACCCCTCTAGCTATAGAAAACCTATTCATGCTAAAGATGTGAGAAGCCGCATGAGCACCTATATCCCAAGTCTTTGCGAACTCCTGAACTCGCTTCAGCAACGCAACAGTATCCTTCTCTAATTATTATTACTAAATATTATTTGTTATTATAATTATAATACAATATTAATTATTATTTTTGTTATTATTAATTTAATATTAATTATTAATTTGATATTATTAAATATTAATTATTATTATCATTAATTTAATATTAATTATTATTAGATATTAATAATAATTATTATTAAATATTAATCATTATTTTTTATTATAAATTTAATATTAATTATTATTTTTAATTTAATATTAATTATTATTATTAAATATTATATTAATTATTTTTATTATTGTTAAATATTAATTATTTTTATTGTTATTAAATATTAGTTATTATCATTAATTATTATTATTAAATATTTATTATTATTATTATTAATTATTATTTTTAAGCAGAGCATATTTCAGCAGAGCAAAATAGGGTTCAGCAGAGCAGATTTCAGCAAAGTAAAGCAGGATTCAACAGTGCAGATTTCATCAGAGTAAAGCAGGGGCAAAACAACTCAAAAAGTCAAAAGAACAGGGCCTTACTTGTCGTGCTTTTTTCTGGTTTGTGGATTACATTCTCTTACATCATATGAACTTCTAAGGAACAATCTTTCTCCTATGTAAAGTTATACAGTATTTTATATGAAATTATGAACAAAAAAAATTATTGTGAGGAGTTTTATGTTCTTTACACCTTTACCTTCCTACCTCTTTTTGGTGGCAAAATAATCTTTTCCGCCCCCCATGTTAGCCCTGAAGCCATTGAAAACCCTCTTTTCAATATTCCAAATAAGCTTTAGTGCCACAAATGCATATAAATGCAAAAAATCTCCAAACATGACTGGAAATGTATAAATCAGCTTTTTTGAAGAAAGTGTTGTAGAAAATTATACTCCATCTGTTTCACTTTGTTATAGTCCCATTTAAAATCAATCACTTGAAATAAGAAAAGGAGGATTTTTAATAATTAATTTGGAATTTGATTGCAACTTTGTAACTAATATAATGTTTTGTCTTTTCCTGTTTTATTTGTATTATTTATGGGAATTGACTATAATTAAATCACCTATAATAAATCTTGAGTGAAAAAATTTGTCATGTCAGCAATCCACTAGCACATATATTAACCAATCAAAATTATTTGATTCTTTAAACAAACAATTAGATTAGTTATTCACAAATTATGAAAATTATTCACCCTATAATAATGTTTGGAATATATTTTATATGGGTATATCATTTTAAAACGGCCAAAATAGTATATGGGACTAATAAAGTGAAACGGAGGAAGTATCAATTATAATAGTGTTGTGTTTCTTATTTCAAGTTAGTTTTTGTGAGATCACCACAATCTTCTATTGATGGACACTTTTTGTCTCGTCGCGCCTTTAATATATTCTACCTTCAGTTATTTTTAGGTACAACACTTTGACATTCACACTTAGGGTTCGTTTGACATTGCTGTAGCTTTATTTTTTTGGTTTTTGTTTTCCAAAATCATACTTCCTCTGTTTTTTATACTTGCAACACACATTTTATCGCGCTTTTCGAGAAGGTGATTAAACCAGGTAAACGAATGAATTAAGCTATGAAATTTAAACCATAGCAACTTATCCCTTTCTTCTTATAGGTGGTAAAATTTTGTAAATTAATTTATCCGTTTACCTAGTATAATATCTTCCTTAAAATGCGTGCCGAAGGGGTGTGTTGCAACTAAATAAAAACGGAGGAAGTATGATATATATCATATAATGAATAAAAAATTTGTTAAACTTATTAAAGTCTAACAACAAAAAAGTGAAAACACCTTTTTCTTATTTCTTGGTTTTGGTTTTTTTGTTTTAAAAAAAGAAAAAACTGAAAACATAAAATGATGTCAAATAAGCCCTTAATTATTTAAATCATGATAATTTTAAAAGCTGACAATTGAAAAGTAAAAACACATCTTTATTGTAATTTGTTGTTGAGATTTTATTTGTTTTTTTAACAAAAAAAATTTGAAAAACAAAAAATAAAGCCAAACAAGTCTTTAAATGCTTGATTACTTTCCATTTTTTTTACCAATCTAACACTAAGAATTTAATGCAAATCTAAGAAGATTATTATTGTTGTTTTCAAAAAAGAAGATTATTACTGTTCAATCATTGTCCACCGAAACTATTTACATCTAATTGTTTATGAATATTGAGTTGAATTAGATTATACATCTCAACTTAACTCCTAAAATATTAATTCGAATTTTCAAGTCTTAGGTCCTGTTCTGTTCGTCTTAATTTCAGTTCAGTTTAATTCAGCTCCAATTAGTTGATTCCAGCTCAATTCAATTCCTAATTTCCTACTCTCATAAACAATTCATTTCAGCTCTATTTAGTTCAGTTCAACTCTAATCATTTCAATTCATTTGTTTTCAGTAAATCGGAACATGTCTTAAGTCAATTCCAGTCAAATTGCACTTGTTTTATCAACCACAATACCAGTTGCACGTGGCCATACAATACACCCATTTTCAACCTCCCTATTCAGCTCACCAATTTCAGCAAAAAGAAATTCCCAAAATTTGCACTACTTTCTCTCTCACAAAATATCCTGTCCATCTTCTTCACCTCCCTTTCTTTCTATCTTTCACTGTAAATTCAACCCCCAACTTTCTAGGGTTTATCAAAAAAAACCCTCTTCAATCCCACTAAAAATGTCAACTTTTCTCTCTCCTCTCGGACTCAAACCCATTTTCCACCCATACCCATCTCGAATTCGGACCCTCCAAACCCCCTTCTTTCACCGAACCCATTTTCCGCACCAAAATCATCGAACCCCACTTGTTGTGGTTGCTAAATTCGGGTTCTTGAACTCGGGTCAGTTACCCGACCCGGAAATTTTCGAGGGCACTGTCAAAGAACTGCTTGGTAGAGCTGAAGGAATTCTTTACACCATTGCTGATGCTGCTGTTGCCAACTCTGATGTTGTTGATGCTTCCAATACTACTACTAAACAAAATGGAGATTGGCTTTCTGGGATTACTTCTACCATGGAAACTGTTCTTAAGGTACAATAAAGGTTTATTTTTAATTGCGAGTTTTATATTTATTTGAATGGCAGCGAATGCCTTACAACGGCTATATTGTATATAACATGCTTAAATCACCCGAAGTTTTGGAAAAGTGAACATATATACTCGTTGTATACAAGACCTACTATTTGCGACTTGAGTTTAGTTGTGTTAGTTTGAATTGGAATTAAAGTTGAATTGAATGAATAGGTGTTGAAGGATGGATTGACAACATTACATGTACCGTATTCTTATGGGTTTGCAATTATATTGCTAACTGTGCTGGTTAAGGGGGCCACATTTCCTTTGTCCAAGAAACAGGTACATTTTTTTTTACTTGTGTTGATATATTGGTTATTTTTGGAAGATGAAATGTCTTGTTAAATGAATATTGAAATTAGGAGAGAAATTTTATCGAGTGTTTCATGTAAAATGTTGTTCATTTTGTGAATGCTAGTATAGTAGTATGTGAAGGCATTTATATTACAAACAATTAAACAATAGAGTTAGGAACAGACTGAACAGGAAAAGAATCAAGTTCACTAAAGCTAGTTGGTTAGGTGGAGTGGGCTTATTAGATTTAATTGGAGTTAAAGGTTTGTAATTTGATTTTTAAGAGAAGTGTGGTAAGAATTGAAGAGAAGAGGAAGGGGAAGTCTTCAATGCGATGTGTGCGTGGAATGTTGCCTAAGATGCAACCTTCTAAACCAACTTAGCTGCCTAGTTTTGCTACAGGACTTAATTTTATTAGCTGGTAACGCAGCAATGGTTTAATTGTCCCCAAGCTACAAAAACTACTTGAATTGAAGTTATGGACCTTTCTTTTGAAAAATTAATTCTTTTGTGTAACAAGCATACACACCTACTTTGAATAGAGAGTTACCTTTATTAAGTGGCTCTCATCAAAAAGCCAAAGAAACAATGTCAACCAATCATTCTGACTACAAGCCTTTTCTGTCTGTGAGGATTCCACTACAGTGCTGCGAGCATTAGGCCAGGAGTCAGTCTAGCGCGCATTCGTGTCTCCATGTAGACTAGGATTCACTGTCTTGGATGAGCAAGAAAGTATTTTCATTCATATTCATTTGAAAAGGATTAGTGGTATTATTGCCTTCATGCCCTGGATGTTGAATCAAATTCTGAAAAGCATGCCTGTTCACTCTTGTTGGAGCCTTCTTCTGCATAGTGATACCAGGTAAGATCGGTTCAGGGTCATGGGATCCTTTTCTATCAAATAGGAAGGGCTGGTGCACAAAATGTACTTTGTTTGCTAATATCTTGGAGGATTATGACCATGTCTTTCCAATTGGTTGTTTTAACCCTTGTAAGATTTACCTGTTTCTCAATCGAGGCTAAAACACGCTCAATAAATTGAAGTGAGACATTTGGTGTGGAACTGAAAATTTTGCTCTTTGTAGAAGTATCAGGTCTTTGATACTGTAATAATCTGTAGCTACTATGACGAAGATTGTGATCGATTGGAAAAAAAATTATTGGGATTGTGTTGTTATGCTGTATAACAATGCCTTCTGGCTATCAAGACCTCTGTCTGGTTTGTGATTGTTGGGAGCAGAGCTTGAAGACTAATACCATATTGCCATTTTTCCTTAATCTCCCGTATGGGTTTTCATTTGCTTGCTACTAATGTCCATCTGATTGTACAATTTATAATTACCTGAAGAATCAATTGAATCATTTATCAAATGCTAGAAGTTTCTATCTATATATATATATATATATATATATATATATATATATATATATATATATATATATATATATATATATATATGTCATCATATTTCCATAGCACTTTTTTTTGCTGAGTAGTTGATGTAACAGCATTGCATACAGTTGTCTCATCACATTGTTTATCTGGATCTAGATGGAAGATTAGGGATTTGACTGAAATAGCATGCTTTTTTTGCAGGTGGAATCTGCTATGGCTATGCGATCCTTGCAGCCTCAAATTAAGGCTATCCAGCAGCGATATGCTGGAGATCAGGTAATCTTTTGTCTTCTCTTCAGTAACTCATTTCTTCCCTAAAAGGTTAGTTTTGTCATGGTTGTAATGGTTTTGTATGTTTCTTATGCTCTCTCTTCTTGTGGTCATATGGTTTGGGGTCTTGGGGATGATAGTAGTCTTCAGGGACATATTAAGTGGTTATTGTTCATTCGTCAGTGACTTAGTGGCTGTCTAGTGATTCTAGTCTTTGCAGTTAACGTCACTTAATGTGCCAGGTTTTTTTTTTAATTCCATTGTCACTCCCTTTCTATTATCAATATGTTGATTGCCAAAATCAAATATGGCCTGATTTTAGATGTAGACAGTATTAAATAGCCGGAGTAATATCTCTACTTGCCTCTCCATTTTGGGGAGATATTGGTTAGTTGAACTTGCTGCCTCATTCCAAATGCCCCTTTGGAATTGGAAGCTGGTGCTAAGAAAAGTAGCCATTCAAGATTTGAAGCTTATTCTGTTATATGCATGTAGGAAAGGATTCAACTTGAGACGGCTCGTCTGTATAAGCTCGCTGGCATTAATCCACTAGCAGGTATTTGGTGTCTTCATATTATTAGGCGATTTTATCTTGTTACTCACTATATTGCTTCCACTGGCATAATAAATCTGTTATATATATTCATTTGTTGATTCTTTTGTGACTTGTTCAATGCTTTCCTTCTATTATAGGATGTCTGCCAACGCTGGCAACAATACCAGTTTGGATAGGTCTTTATAGAGCCCTTTCAAATGTAGCTAACGAGGTATTACAGCACAAATCGTACTTAATAACTCTCAGATTTATTTTTCTTTCTATGTTGTTACATTACTGCTTGAATGTTGCATTGGATCATTCATATCTTCTTGTTCTCATGTATTTTTTAGGGACTTCTGACTGAGGGTTTCTTTTGGATACCCTCACTTGCTGGTCCTACTACTATTGCTGATCGGCAAAGTGGAACTGGCATATCTTGGCTTTTCCCTTTCATTGTAAGTTATTAATGACTTCTTGTGCTCAATCTGTGCTCTTATGCTGATTCCAAAATGTTGGTTTTACTAAACAATGGTTAAAACTGCATTAATTTGTTCAGAGCATAGCATGCCACCATACTATCATTGAATCATCGATTTACTTATTCGATGAAAATTGGTGAAAATTCTTGGATTACTTTTACTATCTAGATTTTCCTCTTGACACTAGTCTTTGACTCTTACAGGATGGTCATCCGCCGCTTGGATGGCCAGATACAGCTGCATATCTTGTTCTACCAGTGTTGTTGGTTGTGTCACAGTACATATCAGTCCAGATTATGCAGGCATCTCAGGTTGGTCAACTCCTTTTGATTTCTATTAAGTTCTTATCATTTTGCATTCTCCCCTACCAAGTAGTATTTGGTGTAGTGGGCGAGGGTTTCACCTTTCACCTTATGACCTTGAGGTCTTGGTCCAATAGATTCTTACTGATTAAAAAAGAATCTCGAGTGGATTATATGCGATTCTTGTGAGGCTGTAATTCGCAGGGGGGGGGGGTAGCTTTTCATGTATTAGCAATTTAGCATGCTTAAGGCTTCGTGTAAGAATTGTTTCAATCAATCAATCAAAGTTTCAGTCTCATAAGTGGTATCGTTTACATGAACCAAAAATGATTATTCCGTATAGTCATCCACTAAAATCTTCCTCCTCCATTCCTTTCAATCAAATACCTCATTCTCATGCAAATCCATACGCTTCATATCCTTCCTAACTCCTAACCAAGTCATTTTCGATCTCCCTCTACCATGTTTAATCTTTCCATGATCCCACTCTTCCACTCTTTGTTCCGATGCGCCCTAGATCTTCGTCTCACATGTCCGAACCAACGTAGGCGATTTTCCCTTAGTTTGTCTGCAATGCCTGACACCTAGTTTCTTTCGAATAACTTCATTTTTGATTTTATCTCTTAGATTGTTCCCGCACATTTATCTTAACATGAGCATTTCTGTAACCTCCATCTTTTTAATGTGCCCCGTTTTAAATGCCCAACATTCTGTACCATAGAGCAACACTGGTCTTGTGGAAATCCTATAGAATTTCCCTTTCAATTGTAAAGGAATGCTTCGGTCACATAACACTCTCGTGGCCACTCTCGATTTAAGCCACCCTGACTTAATGTTGTAGGCCACGTCTTGATCAATGTCGCCAATATTCTGAATGATCGATCCATTATATCTAAAACACTCACTCATGGTCAAATTCTTTCGTCCAAACTCACTACATCACATCACTGCTTGTCCTCGTTTATGTACTAAAGTGGCATACCACATATTCAATCTTAATCTGACTTAGCTTAAACCCTCTAGATTCCAACCTTTGCCTCCATTGCTCCAATTTGGTATTAACCCCATCTTTAGTTTCATCCACCAAAACAATATCATCCACAAACAACACACACCATAAAATTGTTACAAAAAGAAAAGGGCTTAGCGTAGACCCTTGATGCAATCCAATTGTAATAGGGATATCTTTTGTCAACCCTCCACACGTCCTTACATTTTTTACACATCCCAATACATATCCTTAACCGGGTGTACGTACCGTCGTGGAATACCTTTCTTCAACATTGCCAGCAAAATACCTCTCTTGGCACCTTGTCATAGACATAATCAATCAAAACCATATGGAGATCCTTCTTCTTTACCCTATAAAAGTCCATCATTTGTCTTATCAAATGGATTGCTTATATGGTGGATTTCTTGGACAAAAAACCAAACTGGTCATTTAAAATGCTTATGCACGGCCTATGTTCAATTACCTTTTCCTACAACTTCATAGTGTGACTCGTAAGCTTGATCCCTCGATATTTAGAATAGTATTGAACATCTCCTTTGTTTTTATAGACCGAGACCAAGTTGCTCTTCCTCCAATCTTGCGGGATTCTTGTACAGGGGCCCCAAAATTAGATGTATCCTTATTAAGCCGGGTAATTTTATGTATGAATGCTTGTGGTTTAGTGATATGATGCAAAGGTTTTATAGAGAAAGTGCGGAGTTCGACACTTGTTCAATGCAACTTTCTTTTTGTTTGTTAGCTTTTCAAGACTCCAACTTTCTTCTGTATCTTCTTTCTCCTCTTCTCAGTATATGGCTTTAAAACTTTTTTCTTTATTTTCTTTGTATACATTAATAATCCTAAATTCCTAATTTCTTTTTTCTGTAAAAAGTAATCTTAAATTCTGCAAACTGTTGTCGTATCTGGCATGGTTGTGTGTCTATGAATAGTGATCATACTGCGGTGGAGAACTCGACTTTCTGATGGAGAGCAGAGGCAATTGCCCCTATATATTGTAACCTTATTTTCCAAAGTAAAGGTAGGGTTTTCCAAATCATCAATTACTTGGAATTCAGTGTTACAAACCTAGTCATGATGTCCCAATTTAAGTGATTTTTGCAATTGTATGTGTAGGAGTGCGATTGCATATGTTAAAAACTTTGTTGGAGTGTCTTAAAAGGAACAATTTCGCACCTTAACTTTTTAAGAGTACTTTTGCTGCAAATATTGAATGTAGATTTGTTGTCTACCAAAACACCTTAGACCTGATAATAATCCGACACCAAAGTAATGGACAAGGGTCAATCACTACTTTAGTCGTCGTGTTAATTTGTATTTATGAATCTTAGAGTAGGTGCAGTCCAATAATTGCAATATTTCTCCGTATCACCCCAGATGGTATCGTGTAGTTGTTATGCTTTGATTTGGAGAAGCCTTGTAAATCGATGATAAATAGCTCTCAGTGAGTCACACTTCCTAGAGTAAACTTAGTGTATTGAACCCCAACGACCTCCTCCGCTACACAGTTGTTCTCCTGTATCCATGCCTCTAACGGTCTCCTCCGCAACCCATTTGTTCTCCTGTATCCATGTCTTTGTCTCTAAACGAAAAGTGGATTACAAATTGATCGATAAGATCAATGTTTAGAACAAACCTTCTAGTTATCGAAGGATATAAGTCTTGTCTCTGAAAATAACATTAATTAATGTATTATCTTGCTAATAGTGATTAAACCATTCTTTAAGTTGGGAAGATTTTGGCATAGCTTCCAATTGTTCTAGCACCTAGCGGATGTTTAGCACCTCGTGTGCATACAACCTAAAGAAAGATTTTAGCAATTAGTTATGCACCTCTTGTCAGAACTGTTTAGCTTTCTAAATTTAATTTAGGGCATTTTCAGTGTTTTTTTCTTCTTCTTGATTTTATCAATTTCTTATATGGCGGCATAACATTTCTTTTGACATCCAGCCAAATGATCCAAATATGAAGACTTCACAAGCACTGACTAAAGTTCTTCCTTTGATGATTGGCTACTTTGCGCTTTCAGTACCTTCAGGCCTAAGCCTTTATTGGTTAGTTTTTCTTTTCTATTGTGCTTAAATTTGAAGCCTTCATTATGTTGCTTTAGTCCTGCAACTATGGTTTGATACTTTGATTTCTTTTTCAGGTTTACAAATAATATCTTAAGCACACTTCAGCAAGTTTTTCTTCAGAAGATGGGGGGCGCAAAGAATCCAATAGGGAAGTTTAGTGATGAAATTTTTAAAGAAGAGCAAACATTGTCCTCTAAAACCATTAATGATGATATACTAAAAGAGCAAACACCGCCTCCAAAAACTGTCCTTGAAACTAAAACCCAGACAGAAGAAAAATCACCTTCCACAGGGTTACGACCAGGAGAAAGGTGATCATGGGTTTCACTACTTATCCTTGACATTGGAGTTCTTTTTTGTTTTTGTGATCTTAACTCTAATATTTATAGGTTCAAGCAATTAAAGGAAGAAGAAGCTAGAAGAAAACGCCAAAGGGAAGAGGAGAAGAAAAATGAAGCACCTACAGTAGATGCTGCATCCAAGATGAATGGACTTGAGAAGCAAGATGACTCAGTTGGAGCTGCTAGTGAAAATGAAGCTCAGTTGGCTGGAAGCAAAACAAATCAGCTTGCAACAACTAGTGTTGACGCCTCTAATGGTTCTACCTCTATTAATGGGAGTGTTGATGCTTCTTCCAAGGAACATCATGATGCACCTGAACTCACAAGTGAAAACAATCGGACAATTAATGATTCTACTGGACAAGATTCAGAAGATGTAAACCAGGTACCATTTTTTTCCTGCATATTAATTTGGGAGTTTACAGACACATCTTAGGAAAGGTATATTCGGCCATTTGGAACCTAGGTTGCTCTCAAACAGAATGAGAAATTTTTTTTTTTAAAAAAAAAAAAAAAAAAAAACAAAACTCTCTTTTCTACACACCATCAGGAATGAACTAAATCATCAAATTAGTTATTTTTCTTACGACTCCAAAATTATTGTTAGCCAAAAATAATGTTAACTAGGAGTGTATTAGAGTCTTGTCTTCTTCATTTAGAAAGATTCTTAGAAAGGAATTGTCATTTGCTCCTCAAGGAAGAAAGATAAGTTTGTCATTCAAAGAAAAGGTGAAGTTTCGAAAATGGGAAACAACCTTTGTGAGATTTCCATGAGCAATGTTTGGATTTTGGAATAACTTAGGTCTCATTTCATATAGTTTAAGGTTACAATTTGTGCTATTTAGCATTAAACTCTTGACACTACTTGGAGAAAGACTGGAAAGTATGAAAGATGGTTTTTAAAAAGGTTGTTTAATAGTTCAGGAGAAGTCAAACTGAAACTAATGCCATCATCAAATGACCAAACTCAAACTTCAGTTGAAGTAGAGCTTTAATACGGAGTACTACATTTGCTAGCTTCAAAATAGAATGAGAATGTTTATTAAGCTATGGTTTATTTCTTTCCAGGAAGCTGTCGAAGCACACAGTAGATTAGGCTCTGTGGACCAAAGATCTGGAGGGGAGACATCTTAATTTATTCAGATATCTAAAAAAGAAGCTCTAGCATGATTTCAACGAAAGTCCTATTTTGCTGAGGAGATTTGTGATATCTACTAAAATATATCAGTGATGATATTGGGGTAACTAGAAGGCATTCTGTTTTGCATACATCGTCAAATTTGCCTTGAGAAATACTACGCACAATTCAGTTTGCTTTACGAGCATTGCCAATCCAGACGTACATTGTAGTCCAGGTAAGGATAGAGTACTCTTGAGTGTGATAAAGAGGTAGGAATTTGTAGTCCTTACAATATATATATCCAACGCTTTCGCCTTTTGTTACTGAATTTCAGATAGTTCTTATGGAGGGATTGTATTGTACATCATAATCATATACGAAAAATGTAAATGAGTTGAGAAAATTTCATTTCATAAAGAATGCAAGAATTCAAAGCTGTCACATGCTTGACGTGTACGTATTACTTGTACTTTGTTTCCAGGAATTCTCTTTTACTTTGTTTTATTTTTTGACCATGTTAAGAACAGAGTTTCCAGGAAGACATTGACTTATTATTCCTTTTAAGGCTTTAACATTATTAAATTATCAGTTAGACAATTACTATCATGACAACTTAACAAGCAACCCTCGAACATATTAATTACCATAATTTACTTCGTCTAAAATTAAGCACTATATTTGGTTTGACCATAAATAATTATACTACCTCCGTTAATGGTTATTTGTAATTTTGGAATATTTTATCTCTCACAAATAATACCCTAAAGTTGTAGATAACCATTAACCGAGGTAGTAAATAATATAGAAATAAGGGCTTGTTTTGATTTACTGAGTTGAACTGAATTGTTTATGAGATAAGGAAATTAGGAACGGAACGGAACTGGATTGAAATTGAGTTGAAGAGAATATATAAATATATTAGGAATAATATGAGTAATTTTTTTTTATTTATTTGTCCAAAAAACTGTGAAACATTATTATTACTACGGTTACTATGTTTAATAAAAGCAAGGAACCAAGGCCTTAAACAACAAGGAGTACAAATCAAACAAATGTTTAAGACAACTAAATTAGGATTGAGGAATTATTATGTTGTGTATTGCTTTTGGAAACTGATTTTGACACACCAAAAATTGATTTTGGCACACCTTTTTACAAGAAAGATATAGAAAACCGTGCTTTTACAATGAGTGTGCCAAAATCAATATTTGGTGTGTTAAAAATCATTGTCCTTATTTTGGTGGATCCAAATGTTCCTCCTAATTTCCAAAGTTATGGTGTTTTGCATAAGAAATTGACTATCCTCTCTCCTCCATCTTTGTATCTAATGCACTTGGAACCTCCTCACGAAGAAGGTTTCCAAATGTTACAAAATTATATTTTCTTTTATTCTTCATTTTTTTTTTTCAAGAGCTTCACAATTGCCTAGGTCTAGAGATGTGATGGTAAAACACGAGCTTTACTTTAATGTCAACTTCTTATATTTAATCTTCGCCTTGAAGGCTATACAATTCTCAATCTTCTACTCAATAATTATGTACCCAAATCATCTCATTGTAATATTACCTCTTTTCTATTTATTGTTTCTTTTTAAAATCAAAGTAAATAAAAACAAAAAAGAAGGAAAGGAGTGCTAGTTTGATGCGGAGGCACTTTGTTGGATTAGAGAACGAAGCATATGTGTAGATTTGACATATTGTTTTTGAGAAAAAAATAGTAGTAATTATAGGAATCTCTATGTTCGATCATGACGTAAATTTTTATTGAAGACGTATCTTATTACTAATTGGTTGGAAGATTGCATATCAAAGTAAGATATATTCATTATTCAAAATTCACATCAACTAATTCTAACCCAGATGGCTCCTATTATGAGGGACAATGCCAGGCCTAATTTTTTTTTTTTTTTTGTATAAGTCCAAGTAAGGATACGTTATCTTTAATTTAAGTCTTATCTCATCTTAATCAGCTGAGATGTACACGTAAGCTACTCATACTTTTTTTAATTATAGGAAAGATAAAGAATCATCTCTAGTCATTCTTCAAGGAAGAAAGAATCATCTATAGTGATTATTAGGTCATCAAATATATTGATCCTACATTTTATTTTAATATACTTGTATTTAAGAGAGTTGCATTAAGTTATCACAATATTTTATATGCGTCATGCTGTATCGTGTGACAGGAGTTACTTGAGTTTTTCGATCAAGGGTTACTTGAGTTTCTCGGTTATGGGTTACTTGAGTTTTTCGGGTTACTTGAGTTTTTCGGGTTACTTGAGTTTCTCGGTCAGGGGTTACTCTAGTTGCCGGGGTTACTCAAGTTTCTCGTTCAGGGGTTACTCGAGTCACAATTTTTTGTATGCGGCTTGACCGAGAAACTCGAGTAACACCTTACCGAAAAACACGAGTAACCCTCGACTGAGTAACTCATGACCGAGTAATCCCTAACTGAGTAACTCTTGACCGAATAACTTGAGTAACCCTTAACTAAGTAACCCTTAACCGAGTGAACCCCTCGAGTAACCCCTGTCCGAACCCCTCAATAACTCTTGACCGAGTAACTTAAGTAACCCCTGACCGAGTTACTCAAGTAACCCCTGACCGAGTAACTTAAGCAGCCCCTCACTGAAAAACTCAGATAACCCCTAACAAAAAAATTCGAGTGTCTTTGTGTGAAAGTGGTGTGTTAACCTTAGGGTTCGTGCTGACAAATACAATTGAGCATCTTGGTTGCGCCGAAAATTTGTTTTCAAGTCAGTGATTTGCATCATGACGCACCGACATTGTTTCATTGTTTGTGAGATCATTTTTTTTATCTTACACATAAATATTTTATACTATTTGTACTAGACTATTTCTTTATTTACAACAAATGTAACTAATTTAATCTATATTTGTATTTTATCACATAATTTTTATTATAAAACCTTTTATAATAAAAATATAATGACTTGAGACATTACCTGGGCCAAAAACTAGTATAGATATGATAAACTATAATATAGTCAAGAAATGAATGCAAAACATAGTCACCTCTTAGGTTTTCTTACTCAATAATCCAAAGCCTTTAGTATGGAGTATCACTTAAACTTCAGTTTGGAGAAAAGTATAGTACTGCATCATTTTATACAGTTATATGCAACGAAAACTACATAAATTGTATTTGAAGTAGGTTACGGTTCACTTTTCCTAGTTGTACTAGATATGGTCCCTAGATGCGAAATCGTGGTGTATCCATGTGAAAGTCAGTAACTGTCCTTGAAGCCAGAGTATATGCTTCAAAGTTGAAACGCATTTGGTTATTATGAATTCATGCTTTGATAATTGATATGCTTAGTGGTACTTTCCTTTCAAGCTAGGAAGGCCTGGATGTTAGCTAGCTTTTAAGACAATTGCTAACCAATTTCTACGAGGGCCTTATATTTGTTAGGTCATGTCCCACGGGTCATTATAGTACGATTGTACGCGTATTAGCGGTTATATTATCCTAACCTTTTATTATTTTCATTGCAACGTTTGGAATTTTATAGATTTTTTAATGGGTTGAAATTTTACACTATCTATACACACTTTTCTTGACGTTTTTAGTGATTAATACGTTGGAAAAAAATATAATCATGTGAGATCTTGTTAGTTCATCCCGAAAGACATTTTATTAATATCAACTTTTATAATTTTTACAACTATAGAGCTTAAGATATTTAATTTATAAAATATGTATTATCAAGCGTGAAATCCCCAATGTTAAGATTAAAAAGAACGGAGGATTATTAGTGGTGTTATGATTATCAAATTATGATAGTTGATTAGTGTAGGGCATCCACAATAGAACAAACCTTTAAGAGGTTTGTTCACTTGACACGTCATCATTACACAAATCTCTCCCCTAACAAACCTTTCATCAACAATAGAACAAACCTTTAAGAGGTTTGTTCACTTGAAATGTATGCATGCAAAAGCTTTGTTTTTTTTTTTTTTCCTATCTTCAATGCTAATATAATATAGTGGGCCCCACAATATTTTTTCCTTAAAAAAAAAAAGAGAAAAGATTAAAATTTTTGTCAACTCAGCAAGTTCAAACCAGTTTGTGTAGACAAACCTTTAGAAAATAAAGTTCAACCCACAACAAGAGGTTTGTTCACAAACCTCTAAATTGTTCCCACAAATCTCTCCACAAACCTCTTATTGCTATTGCCCTGAATATCAAATTGTCATCACTCAAATTAGTTAAATGCATTCCAATTTGTTGCTATAAGTAAGGCCTTTTTTTGGACCGGGGAGTACTTTTAAGCAACATTATAAAGTTAATGTCATAAGTTATTATAACACTTGGTGAAAGTTCTCGACAAAACTGAGTTATGGAGTACTATATACATATAAGTATATAACCAACCCGCGTACATATTATGACTTATGAACCATACAAAAGAGTTACGGACGGATATATCGCTTATGATATAGCGGGGGCTTGCTTGCTCTCATTGCATGTTAAGTGTGGTTGGTTTAGTACTTGCATCGTATGCCCATGTGCTTGAGAGATTTGAATCATGCGTTGCTTATGGTATCACTTACGGAGTACATGAGAGCTATGTGTTACATACTTTTATAGTACAAATTAGAAGATCGATGTAACATAATACTAGAACAATAAAAAAAAATCGATACCCCACTTCTGTAAAGCTTTTGCACCAACTTATATACAACTATACAAGTATGTAAACCCATGTTTTATACTCGGTACCAGTATTAGTTGTGTATTTTTAGCTAGTCTCGTGATATATACAAAGTATATATATTGTTGTTATATTGTCTGAATGGTCTCACACATAATTGTATAAATTGAGGTAGCTCCATCATTTTTTTTAAGATAAGGAGAAATACCTTATTCGAACCTCAACTCTTACGGTTTTTTTGATTCAGTATTTGCGGGTCAAACTCTTTGAAAGTGAGGGGAAACGGTAAGGGATCCCCAACCTCAAAGTGTCTCTAGTGGGGATTGAACCCCCAAGCTCAAGGTTGGAACTTGAAAGGTTACCACTAGACCAAGTTTAGCTTGATAAGGTAGCTCCATCATGCCATTATCAAAGTTATACTTCGTAATTTCGTATCATAAAAGGTTAAGAAAAGCAATACGAGAGAGTGATTTTTTTTATTAAAAAAAAAAAAAAAACTAATAAAGAATGACAGTAACGCTAGAACGACAGGTTGCCGAAATTCCAAAAACAAATCAGAAAATAACTGGATGACGAACAAGAGATTCCATATCTCTTCCTTAAGGCACGGAATGTTTTTTAAAAGTGGATTTTGTATTATTAGTATTTTTTTTTGGGCAATTCATGTCTATGTAAATTGATCACAAGAATATGTTTTTGTATTTCTCATCGCTATATCACGGCCACAATACATCAATATATACCTAAAATACTTAGGAGTTATACTCTAATATTCTCTAAAGATAAACTTCCTAAGATACACCACAATATATCACAATAATATATTTTACATATTTGGTATTATCCCAATACTCCCCTCAAGTTGGAGCATACGGGTCACAAATGCCAACTTGCGAAGAAGATACTTAAACTTAGCTTTTCCCAAAGCCTTAGTAAAAATGTCAGCCAACTGAACCGTCGTAGGAACATACGAAGGTATAATCGTCCCATCTGTAATCGCATCCCTAACAAAATGACAATCTGATTCAATATGTTTTGTTCGTTTGTGAAACACTGGATTTTGCGCAATGTATAACGCAGACCGACTATCACAATAAAGGTGCATTCCACTCTCATGTTTAACACCTAAGTCACCAAGAAGTCGCTTCAACCACTTTAATTCACAAGTCGCTGCCGTCATCGAACGATATTCTGCTTCTGCTAAAAAAGAGAAACAGTAGGTTGCTTCTTGGTTTTCCTTGACACCGGAGACAAGCCAAGAAGTACGAACCAACCACTCAAGGATCGCCTGAAGAGAGGACGACCTGCCCAATCTGAATCACACCAGCCTTCCAACTGTAAAGCACTGTCGGATCTCAATAAAATTCCCTGTCCCGGGCTCTTCTTCAAATATCGAACAACTCGCAGAGCTGCTTCCCAATGATCAATCCTGAGATTTTGCATAAATTGTGATAAAATGTGCACAGAATATGCTAAATCTGGTCTTGTAACAGACAAATAAATCAGTCGACCTATGAGGCGACGATATTTCTCAATATCATGAAAATACTCTCCTTGAGCCAGAGCCAACCTGTGATTTTGTTCCATAGGGAACTCTGCAGGTTTAGCATCAAGTAAACCAGCCTCAGTAATGATATCCAACGCATACTTCCTTTGGCAAATAAAACTTCCCTGTTTATTCCGGGCTACCTCTAGCCCTAAAAAATATTTTAGCACTCCAAGATCTTTCATCTTGAAACAATTTCCCAGATATGATTTAAAATTGAGCATAACATTTTTACCGTTGCCTGCAACAATTAATCGTCAACATATACTAACACATTGAGTTGCATTTTACCCTTTGTCAGAGTAAACAAGGAATAATCATAATATGACTGCTTAAAGACATAATTTCTCAAAGCCGTAGCTAGCTTTGCAAACCAGCATCTTGGAGCTTGTTTAAGGCCATACAAAGATTTCTTCATCCTGCAAACTTTGTCAAAATTATTTTTCTCAAAATCAGGGGGAATTTTCATATATACCTCTTCTTCCAAGTCTCCATGGAGAAATGCGTTATGAACGCCCATTTGATGGACTTCCCAATTTTTCACTGTTGCGACCGCAAGAAAAGTTCTAATGGTCACCATTATTGCTACTGGAGCAAACGTCTCGTTGTAGTCTAGACCTTCAACCTGATGATGACCGAAAATAACTAGCCTCGCTTTCAATCTTTGTAAGTTCCCGTGCTCATCATATTTTTCTTTGTATACCCATTTACTACCAAGTGCCTTTTTGCCCGGAGGCAATTTCTCTAACACCCAAGCTCCTTGACAAGTGCTTGTATCTCATCTGCCATTCCCTTTCTCTAACCCTCGTGTTTCATAGCCTCTTTAAAATTTTTCGGCTCATTTCCTCCTGTAATTACAGCAATATATGTTCTATGTTTTGCAGAAAAGCGGTGAGTATCAATACAATGTGTAAGGGAATAAACAGTACTTGAGGAAGATGAGGTTGTCATGGGTGAACTTTGATGTGTTGTCGTAGATGGACTTATATTCCGTATTGTGTGTGTCACGAAGTCTCGAAACGTGGTCGAAGGAAACTTTTGTCCTCATGCCTTTACCCATGCTTGTGTCACTGTCTTTATTAGTCGTAGAAGCCTCAACTCCCACGCTGCACTCCCCCACATCTCCTGTGCCTTGCTGCTATTGCGTGCATTCACTGGTAGAATGCTCTGTCTGAGCTGGCTGCTCTATACGAGCTGTTGCACCACCAGCACCAGCGTCCGCTGGTAAACCAGCAGGTGAAGCAGAAGCTGGGCTGGCTGGGGACTCGCTACTGCCAGTGCCCGCGTGATCTCCAGCGGCCTGGACATTGGCGATGTCCTCACTCCCCTCGTCGTCCCATTCTTCATCACTATAAGTTTCGACCACTATGTTCTCTGTATTTTGTGAATGCCCAAGTTTTGAACTCTCAAAAGGAAATTCATACTCACGAAATTGTACATCCCTCGATACAAAAAATTCTTTTGTCTCCAAGTCATACACTTTCCATCCCTTTTTCCCAAAAGGGTACCCCAAAAAAACACAACGTCGACTCCGACTTGCAAATTTGTCACCCTTGCTACGTTTATTATATGCAAAGCACAAACAGCCAAAGACCCGAATATACTCATATGAGGGACTTTTACCAAATAAGACATCAATAGGCGTTTTATTATTAAGAAACCTAGAAGGTGTCCTATTAATCAAATGACAAGCCGTTTGCACACATTCACCCCAAAATCTCAAAGGTAAGTTTGCTTGAAAACGCAAAGCTCTAGCAACGTTTAAAATATGTTGATGTTTACGCTCAACCCTCCCATTTTGTTGAGCCGTACCCACATAAGAAGTCTCAAAGATTATCCCATTAGCAAAGAAATATTTTCGTAAGGAGTTAAACTTCGTTCCGTTGTCACTACGAACAATTTTAAGTTCATAATTAAATTGTCGTCTAACCATAGAAACAAAATTAAGAAACATGAGTTCAACTTCCGTTTTATTATTAATCAAATAAGTCCGCACTCCTCTAGAAAAATCATCTATGGTTAAAAAATAATGAGCCCCACAACAAGGAGTCTTGTAAGGTCCCTATAAATCAACATGAACTAACTCAAAAATACGACTAGCCTTAATTTTGCTAATAGGAAAACTACTTATATGTTGTTTTGTCCGAGGGCATACATCACAATCTTTATTTTTAAAACCACTACTAGAGCTACTCACAACTGGAAGAAATTGCATAACTTTTGTTGAAGGATGTCCCATTCGTTGATGCCAAAGCTCGAACGATCGATTCCCATCCACAGCCAAAGCCTTCACCTTAGGAACACAACGGAAGTAATAAAGTCCATCTACTCGTTAACCCGCTCCAATCACCCTCCTCGTCGATAGGTCCTGTATAACACAAAGTTTATTAGTAAATTGAGTAGTACAATTTGATTCATCACTCAATTGAGTCACCGAAATTAAATTGCAATCTAAGTGAGGCACAAAAAGAACATTATTAATCGTCAAGCCTCCTTGCAATGTCACCGAGCCAATTTTCAAAGCACTTGCACTCTTTCCATTCGGCAATCCCACCGGACACTTAGGAATATTAGTCACATTATGCATTAGAGAAAGATCACATGTCACATGGTTAGATGCACCGGTATCGATTATCCATCCTAACTCACCGTGAAGTTTGGGTTTAAGACTATTTAGATGATCCAACAATTGTTGGATCTGAGCCGAGGTAACCCCCGCAAGAGCCCCTCCATCTGCTGTTGTAGGAGCCGAAGAAGTACTGTGTGTGGGCTGGGATGAAGGCTGTCCCCCTGTCTTATTAGCACGGACAGGAGCTGCTGCCCCTCCTCTCCCACGCGCACCTGGTCTGCCTCCACGCGAACCTGACGCACCCCCACGACCCGGGCCCCGACCTCCACGAGGTCTATTGCCCCACCATTCCGGAAAGCCATGAATTTGAAAGCATTCGGACTCATCATGACCCTCACGACTGCAATTGTTGCAAAACTTATCACTGTTATCTACCACACGCGACTTAGATTTCGAGTCATATTGAAGTTTGAAAGCCACCGCATTCTCACGAGCCGAGACCATAGAAGTCTCACCTCCACGCAACCTCTCTGCTTGAGTCACCTGTTGATAAGCTTTATCAACACCGGGCAGCGGTTCTTAAGCCAACAATTGACCTCGAATAGGAGCATACGCATCATCGAGTTCAATCAAGAAATAGTGAACATAGTCATCCTCATGGATTTTCTCCACTTGTGCAACAATGTTGCATTTACAATCACCACAAGAGCAAAGTGGAACCAAGACATAGGCATTCAACTCATCCCAGATTTTTGGCAATCGACCGAAATATGCAGCTATTGTCTCTGTTGGTCCCTGCTTACATTCCCCTAAAGATTTCTTCAATTTACAGAGGCGTGTGCCACTCACCACACAGAATCTATTCTTAAGATCGGTCCACAACAGTTGTGCATCATCATAATCACCAATCGTAGACCTGACAAGGGTCCAAGGTGTTAGTTAGCCAAGAGACTAGCATGGATTGCACTGCCATCCAGTCTTCTAGCTTGTCCGCATCAGTCGGTTTCACCACGGTTCCATCAATGAACCCGAATTTTCACTTCGCCTTAAGAGCAGTCCTCACGGCTCTTGCCCACTCATTGTAGTTTTCACCCCGAAGTTGAATAATGGTGATAACATTCCCTGGAGCATCACTCGATCCAAGGTGAAACGTGAGATCCACCTTGGTTGGCTTTCCACCATCACCACCAGTCATTGCTTATTCTCACAGAAAAAAACTTCGAATCAATTCTCAAAAAATGAATTATGTGAACTCTCCCCTTCTCGTCACTCGTGAATTATGTAAATTACGTGTGAAAATTTTTTTTTGGATCAAACCTCAGCTCTTGATACCATGTTAAATTGATCACAAGAATATGTTTCTGTATTTCTCATCGCTATATCACGGCCACAATACATCAATATATACCTAGATACTTAGGAGTCATACTCTAATATTCTCTAAAGATAAACTTCCTAAGATACACCACAATATATCACAATAATATATTTTACATATTTGATATTATCCTAATAAAGACTCATTCGAGTGGCTAAAATTTGATGGCTATTATATCTATCTTTTTACTTGGTGTTATATTGAAAAATGAATGACTGCATACATATAATTTAGCAACGAGCATCGCTCAGGCACTATATACTGTAATTGTAAAAGGTGGTTATGCAATTTTTATAAAATAAATCATCTAATCCCATGATATATAATCTTCTTAAAAAAATTGAGTAAAAGGTTGTAAGAGCATGTCCACTTAGGGTTGATTATGTTCACCTCATTTTCACTTAGTTTAGTTAACTAAAAATAAGTTCCTTTTCAAAAAAAAAAAAAACAAAACAAAACAAAAAAAACAAAAAAAAAAGTTTTATAAGGGTTATCCAAATACAAATTACCACAAAAATAAATTTTATAAGGTCAGATAAGTTTAGGTAATAAGTTCGGATAAGTTTAGATAAGATAAGATAAGGTTTGATAAGTGAAAATCAGGTAAATAGAATGAAGAATCATATAAACCCTTTTCCTTAATCTTTTAATCTCCCTCGGTTCCTCTTCTACACCATATCCATTCCTCATTATTCTTTAAAAAATTGTTGATCTAACTACCTATTAATTTTCATTGGCGGGATGATCAACCATAAACACACGAGAAGTGCTGGTTGGTTGGGTTAACGTGTTGTGTCAATGGATAACTTAATTACTTAACTACACTTTAGTTGATTATATACTACAGAGTAAAAAAGATAAGTTCTAACAATGACTTATTCACAACTTGATAAGCTAAGCTAAAAAAACATTACGTTAGTCACACTGTGAGCCCACTTCACAAAGTATGATCAATGCCTTGAGATGCTTACCAATTTATACCATATGTGAGAAAATCTCACGTTCCTCAAATCATGAGGAAACAAATTCGTGAGTGGGTTCAAAGCTAAGATAGTGTAGTTTTTCTCACGAGGAGTGCATGCTCTAAGTATCAACTTTTGTTCAAATTGACTATGTGGTTACAACATACGATGTTGGCAAAATATGAGTTTTGTACTAATTATTAATTGTTCAAAATCAACTTGATAAAAGATAGACTTGAATTGAATTTGATGGATTCTAAATTTCCAATCAATGTACAAATGAAATTTATTTCGTCACCTTATGTATGAAGGAGGCAGCTTCAAGTTGAAGGGTTCATTCTGATTGTACATTTTCTTATCAGTGTTTAGGAGTTCACGGAGTAAAATAATTATTAGAGTATACGTGACACTATATGCTGTTAGTATAGCTCTTTCAGCAATTGTAAGTTATGTAAAGCAATGAAAAATATGTAACTTTATTGAGTAACGTCAGCCTATGCTATAGGACATATTGTCAATATAAGTAGTAACTCCTAAACTTATAAACTGTTTATTTATGTTTATCTTGATCTCATAACATAATCCAATGTAAAACAATTCAAATATGCTCTTTTCGTTCTCTAATTCATGTTCTACTTGGTGACTGTAGATACACAATTTAATTAAGAATTATTTAAGAATGTGAGTGGGTGTAAGATGAAGTAAGAAAAAAATATATCTCTATAAAAAAATGAGTTCGTACTGTATAAAGCAGTAAGAGAAATAAAGAGAATGTGTATGAAAAAAAAATATATACGTAGTAATTATTGTGGGATTAAAGGGGTAAGATGATAAAAGAAATATGTTAAAAATAGAATAAAGCGAAGTGAGTAAATTTAAAAGGACTGATCTAATATAAAAAGTGAACAAAACAATAAAGAACGAACTGAGCAATTTGTTAAGATCATGTATTTGAGATCTCAACAATTTTTCGGATATCACCTCTGAGATGATAAGAAGTAAGAGTTCATGTTTTTCCAAGATTCAAATTAATATCGACAAACTACTCTCTTGTTCTAAAAATGTTTGACTACAATTTTTCCTTACACAAATCATCATTCAACAACAATTTTTCCCTTTTGATATGATGTCTCTTTCGCAAGTTAAAAAAATATGAACTAGAATTGTTAACCTATATATTAATGTATAGTAATTGGGCCAAGGTGAAAAGCCCTAATCATGCTTAGGTTGTATAAAAACACTTGTTTACACTCTTATACAGACATACTGCATTATTCACTCTATTATTGACATGGTGTCGGAGCCACTAATCCTCTAAACCCTAAATCACTATTTTTCTCTTCTCTGCCAATCACTAATTTTTTTTTTTTTTTACTCTGTTAATTCCTCTGCTAATCGACTATGGTGAATGACAAAATTGATCTTGTTTCTCCCTTTTACCTTGGATCGGGTGATCAACCCGGCAATTCGATCACACATGTGGTCTTGAAAGGAGAAAATTATCTTGCTTGGTTTAGGGCAATTACCTTAGCGTTGAAATCTCGGGCAAATATGGTTTTATTGATGGAACAATCTCTAAACCTTCTGAGGACAATAAATTACTTGACTGGGAAACGGTGAATTCCATGTTGGTGTCATGGATTCTCCGAGCTATTGATCCTAAGGTTGCGGCATCCATCCCCTACTTTGAAGAAGCCAAGAAACTTTGGGATTATTTGGAGAAGCGGTTTTGCGAGGCTAGTGGCCCTCGTCTCCAACAACTGCGAACTTGTATTACCAATTGCAAACAATCGAAGGCTATGACTGTTGAAGAGTATTACACTACTTTGATGGGATTTTTTGATGACCTTCTCCGTCTCAAACCCCCTCATGGATGTGAATGTGGCAAGTGCTCCTGCAATGTTGCTGTGAAGTACGAGTTGGATAGAGAGGAGGAGAAATTGCATCAGTTTTTGATCGGCATTGATGATGACAAATACGCAATGGTGTGCACGAACCTTCTCTCGCAGTAGCCTCCTACGACCCTGGACAGAGCATACCACGCTTTCCTTCAAGAAGAGCATTCTCGTGGCATTGCTCAAGGCCATGCCCAATCAGGGAAGGCTGAAGCACATGTTTTTGCCTTGCCTTCGGATTGGCGATCTTTTCCATCTAATTCTCGTGTGGACAAATCCAAACTATATTGTACTCACTGTAAACGTACAGGGCACGACAACAATGGTTGTTTCATCCTCCATGGTTATCCCGAGTGGTGGCTTGAAAAGTATGGAAAAAAAGAAGGGGCATCGTCCTCGGTCAGCGCCCGTCTCTTTCTGATGCTGCCCCGTCTCTTCCTCCTGCTCTTGCTACGGCTGTGTAATACCCCGCATTTTTTAAACGTATTTTCTAATTAGTATTCTCTTAAAAAGGGTATTTTAGTAATTTATTTTACTATTTGAATTTTGGAGCCAAAATGATATTGAATTTTGGCGCCAAAAGTATTTTAAAACTCAATTATTATTTTTGGATTTTGGATAAGATTTATTATCCATTTATTTTATTTTAAAAACCGGATTATTTATATATATATTTCGGATATTTTAATTAAACAAAATTATATTTTATTATTTATTTAAAAGGGCCGAAAATTCCTAAATTATTAACTATGATTTTCGGATTTTCTATGTGTAGAAAATCTGATTTTCTTAGTTATTTTATTTAGTGAATAATTGGAATTTTATTAATTAATTATTTTATATAATAAATATTATTTACACAATTATTTTTAATTCCTTAAAACTAGCAAATTAATTCCCTAAATATCTAAAGCCACCACGATGGATTTTTGGGTGACTTATTTTGGTAAATTATATTTTTAATTATCTCCTCAAAATATCTTATTTTCCTTAATTCTATTTCTCCATCTTTTTTAATATCTAATCATCATATTTTATTGTCATTCATTCTTCTTAATCATTCCCCAAGTAATCTTCCTTGCCATATTATTTTTCATGACAATATACCTTCCATATTTTTGTTATACACGATCACCTTAATATCAAAAGTTTCCATATTTCTTTATTCACTTCTCCAAGTAATTTCCTTAATTCTTTTTACCATAATTCTTCCTACATTCTTCTACCATAATTCCCTCATTCACGAGCCTATAAATACCCCTTGATACCTCTCATATTCTTCACACCAAAAACCCAATTCTCTTCTTCTCTCTTATTCTTCTTTTCCCTAACCTTTTCATACTTTTCTTCTCCTCTTTTTATACAAATATTATCCCGTATACCTTTGAAGCCAGTTTTCGGGCATTTCTGGTCAGTTTTTGGGTTATTGATGTTTCACAGAAGATTGTTCCTCTCAAAAAATCCTTGAGGTTAGACTCAAGAATCACCCAATTCGGAGTTATATTGAAGGAGTTATGACCTCTGCAAGTTCTGCCTATTCTTTTCTACGAAAATTCAATTCTCTTAAATCCTATTCTTTTATCTTCTTCATGGTTAGTTTTCTAAAATACAAATAAGCTATAATTTTATATTAAAGTATTATTTTAAAAGAGTTTTATAGTCCATGCACATTAGATTTGAGTTTATGTTGTGATAACCTTATGGTTATGTTATTTGCAAGGTGTATTCGTGATTGAACTTTGAAAGTGCGAAGTGTTGATTGATATTCGGAATCAAGGTTCTTAAGGTTCTTTTTGTGTGATTTTTCTAGCAAGGATCAAGGTACGTTTAGGTGGCTAGATACCTTTGAAAGTGATTGGTTTGAATAACATGTTTTACATGATTTGATTGGTGATTGAATTAAATTGATTTGAATTATGATTTTGAAATAAATTATGTTTGAAGGTATTGATTTTAATAAAAGTATTTTGAATGATTGATTTTTAAATCATGTTTTGAATGGTTTGGATTACTTATGGTGTTTAAATAAAGGATTTGATTTTAAAAGGTTCGTTGAATTAAATAAAAGGTTTTTCAAGGAAGAGTTATTGATCTTGAAAAGTTATTAATATGAGATTTTATTCTCAAGTATCTACTTAAAAGGTTTTGATTTTGAAAGTATGTGGAATTATTAAAAAGGAGTTTGAATTATATTGGAATTTATTGAATATTAAAAGGATTTATTGAACCATTGAATTATTATTATTAATGCTTTATAAGCATGTTGGTAATCTCACTATGCGGATTTGGTTTATTGATAAGGCCTTGGACTTTGTATGACCGGGTCTTTCCTCAAGAATAGCCTTGTAATATAAGGAGACTAGCTTGGGGGGTGTGCACACTTGGGTGAGGAATTGGATTAAAAGAAATTGGTTCTTAATAAGGGAATTGGTTTTATTAACTATTATTTTGAATATTGAATCATTGGAATCGGTTTTGGAATAATGAGTTTGGAATTTATTGGATTAATTATTGGAATTGATTTTTAAAGCATGTTTGCAAATAAATTGAGCTTACATTATCTTGCACTTATCGTACTTAGCATATTTTGCTAATCCGTATTTCCTATTTGTTTTGGTTTGCCCTGTTTACCGTAATGGTAAGCAGTGTTGACTATTTTCAGGTGGAGTCATGAATGAGCATATGGGGGTCCTGGGATTTGCTTTACCTAGTTTAGGAATGTTGGTTACGTGTTAATTTGAGTACTCATAACAATGTTACTATTTTTATAAGTATTAATAAAAGAAAGTTGAGTTTCCGCTGCAAGTTTTGTTATTGAGTTAAGTATTTTGAGTAGCCTTGCGTAATCACGCGACGGTAATACGCCTAAATCTATCTATACGGTATAATTATACGTATTATACTAGTATTTCCGTAGAGGGAGATTTGGGGGTGTTACAGGCTGTGACTGATCACAGCAAACCTAAGCCTCGTGCCAATGCTATGGGTACATCTACGGCTGCTGCTACTTCCTTGCCATCGCAGGAAACCCTCTCGGCTCTGTCAGAACTTCAGCCCGAGCATGTCCGTCTTCTCTTAACTATGGCTAATAATCGTCAACAAGATAAGATGACGGGTGAGTATTTTTCTTTGTCCTGGATCATCGACACCGACGCTTCACATCATGTTACCGGTGACGAATCATGTTTAATGGGTGTGCAATTCATTTCTCACTGTCCTGTTGGTCTTCCGGATGGCACGCAAGCCATAGCTACGAAGGAGGGGCGTGTTTATTTGGATGACGGAATTATTCTTGAGAACGTTTTATACGTTCCTACACTAAATTGCAATTTAATTTCCGTATCTAAGATGATAGATGATTCCAATTGTAATGTACAATTCACTGAATTTTTGTGTGCTATACAGGACCAACTCTCGGGGAACCTGATTGGAGGCGGTGAACGGATAGATGGACTATATTATTTCCGGAGACTTCCTAGAGTATGTGCGATGACTAATCCGGAGGTCTCTACGTTTGAATTATGGCATCGTCGTCTTGGGCATCCGTCGTATCATATTGTCAAGTTAGTACCTGCTAGTAGTGCTAGTTCTAGTAGCAAATCTTTGAATAAAGCATGTGATGTATGTCCACAAGCTAAACAATCAAGGGATAGTTTCCCTACTAGTGATAGTCGGGCTAGCCGTATTTTTGAATTAATACATTGTGATTTATGGGGGCCGTATAAAACTCCTTCTACACGTGATGCTCATTATTTTTTGAAAATTGTTGATGATTTTTCGTGAGGTGTTTGGGTTTATTTATTGAATGACAAAACTGAAGTATATTCTTCTTTTTGCTCTTTCCTTGCTATGGTTAAATGTCAATTTGATGTGCATGTTAAGTATGTCCGGAGTGATAATGATACGGAATTCAAATCTATGCTTCCGTATTTTAATGAGAGTGGCATTCTTTTCCAAACTTCTTGTGTTGGCACACCTCAACAAAATGGTCGGGTAGAACGTAAGCACCAACATATCCTAAATGTCAGTCGAGCTTTAATGTTTCAAGGGAATTTACCGATTTCTTGTTGGGGTGAATGTGTTCTTGGAGTGGTTTATTTAATTAATCGCACTCCCACTCGTTTGCTAGATAATAAAACTCCCTATGAATTATTGTTTGGCAAAGAACCTAATTTTGACGCATTGCGTGTTTTTGGGTGTCTTTGTTTTGCACATAATCAAAAGGCCAAGGGTGATAAATTTTCTCCTAGGATTAGAAAGTGTGCGTTTGTGGGTTACCCTCATGGCAAAAAGGGGTGGAAAGTGTATGATTTAGAAACCGGTGATATATTTGTCTCACGTGATGTAAAGTTATTTGAGAATGAATTTCCGTTTCTGAAAAATGATGATTCTAGTGCTACTAATGTGGGTTTGGCCGAATTGACAAATGCTAATTATGGGGCGGACAATGATTTCTTGGATGACTTAGAATTTGTCTTGGAAATTGGTGAGAATTCCCACGTGCCCGAAATTGATACTCACTCCCCTGCTACTCGCACCCCTGCTACTGTGACTGCTCCTGTGTCCCCTACTACAGCTCGCACTCCAGCCCCTACAACCCCTCCTACGGACTCTGCTGTCCCTCTTTAAGTCAGCCTCGACCCCAGCTCACCTGCGGCAGCTGGTTCCCACCGCAGCCCCATTGCGGAGGCCACTGCCGAGGCTCCTTCTGCTGCTGCCAGCAGCTCGAACATCACTCTAATGCTGATCCGGCTATTATTTCTGATACTTATATCGAGTTGGGTCGCGGTCAAAGGCCAAAGCATGCTCCGGGATGGCATCGTGATTATGTCGCACATACTATATCTCTCTCTAGTCCATCTATCACTCCAAGTTCCTTTAGCACATTTTGTGAATTGTAATAATTTTTCCTTGCGACACCGTGTGTTTATTGTAGCTGTGGATACAATGGTTGAGCCTCGTAATTTTAATGAGGCAATGCAACATGAGGGGTGGAAGGAGGCTATGCAAAAAGAAATCACAGCTCTGGAAAATAATGAAACATGGGTGATGGAAAAATTACCTCCGGGTAAGAAAGCTCTTGGATGCAGATGGGTTTACAAGGTCAAGTCTAATTCAGATGGCACAATTGAGAGATTGAAGGCTCGTCTCGTTATATTTGGTAATCATCAAGTTGAGGGTATTGATTATAACGAGTCATTTGCTCACGTAGCTAAAATGGTCACCGTTCGGGCTTTTCTAGCTGCTGCCGCTGCAAAAAATTGGGAATTGCACCAAATGGATGTCCAGAATGCTTTCCTCCATGGTAATCTTGATGAGGAGGTGTACATAAAGCCTCCCCCTGGGTTTCATGGATCTCAACCTGGTTTGGTGTGTCGTCTGCGAAAATCATTGTATGGTCTAAAACAAGCTCCTCGTTGTTGGTTCTACACATTGGCTGCTTCTCTGAAAAGGTACGGCTTTTCACAATCGTACTCTCACTACTCTCTTTTTACTCTGCAATCTGGGTCAACTCAACTTAGTGTTCTGGTGTATGTTGATGACTTGATTATTTCTGGTAATGATTCTTCTGCAATTTCAACATTCAATCATACTTGAGTGATTGTTTTCATATGAAAGATTTGGGTGTGTTGAAGTATTTTCTTGGTATTGAGGTTGCCCGGAGTCCGAAAGGCATATTTTTATGTCAACAGAAGTATACACTTGATATTATTGCAGAGTCTGGTTTGTTAGGGGCCCGTCCGGCAGGTATTCCTATTGAGAATAATCATACTCTAGCTAGATCAGAGTCCTCTTTTCTTTCTGATCCTGAAATGTATCGACGACTTTTGGGTCGTTTGATTTATTTGTCTTTTACTAGACCGGATTTGGCTTACGCGGTGCATATCTTATCTCAATTTATGCAACAACCGCGACAGGATCATTGGGAGGCCGCCCTCCGTACGGTACGATACTTGAAGGGATGTCTGGGTCAGGGAATCCTTTTGAGCTCAGATTGTGATTTACATATTACTGGTTGGTGTGACGCAGATTTGGCTAGTTGTCCTTTGACGAGACGTTTCATCTCTGGTTGGTTGGTGTTTCTTGGTAATTCTCCTGTTTCTTGGAAGACTAAGAAGCAGGATACTGTTGCTAAATCTTCTGCAGAGTCAGAGTATCGTTCGATGTCTAAAGGCACTGATGAGTTAAAATGGTTAAAGGCCTTACTTGATAGTTTGGGAGTCTCGCATCCACGTGCGATGAGTTTGTTTTGTGATAGTCAATCTGCATTACATATTGCGCAAAATCCGGTTTTCCACGAACGTACCAAGCATATTGAGGTTGATTGTCACTATGTTCGGGATGCGATTCAGGCAGGTGTTATTAGTCCCTCACACGTAAAGACTACTGATCAACTTGCAGATATATTCACTAAGGCCTTGAGTAAGACTCAGTTTTAGTACTTACTTGGCAAGTTGGGCATTTGTGACTTACATGCTCCAACTTGAGAGGGAAGGTGTTAACCTATATATTAATGTATAGTAATTGGGCCAAGGTGAAAAGCCCTAATCATGCTTAGGTTGTATATAAACACTTGTTTACACTCTAATACAGACACACTGCATTATTCACTCTATTGTTGACAAGAATGCAATTCTCTAAGTAAAATGTAGGCAAATTAAAGCTACAAATATGATACAACTTTTGGTTTTTGTTCCTTGACTTATGGACACATCAATTAAAGAACTGTCACACGCGTCTAATATTCGGTCTAATTAGGATGTTAAAAATAACTTCTACAACTATATATTTCTAATATGACAAATTATTAGGTGATATATAGTCTATTTGATACCAATTAGATGTTGGTGTAATGGTGAATGGGATACACTTGATAGGGATGACTCGTGTTCGATCCCTCACAACAACAATCGAGAGGGAACTGAAATCTAATCATCCAGAACTGATTCCCGAATTCGGATTAGCCCTAAGGGTGAATCGGGTGGAAACACACAAAAAAAAAGGTATATTTGATCATTCTATGAATTTGGAATTTTCTCATTGTTTGTGGAATGAGGATGTAGTAAAAGTATGTTAAATTAGTATGCTTGTATCACGTTTTCCAATGGGATTATGATATGATTTGTCTATGTGTATAATTTGCCTAATCTTAGTGAACGTGGAATCATGTAGTAATTTTTTTAATAAAAAACGGTCGAAGTGGCAAATTGTCCCCATGATCCTTAATAATTGTGCAAAACTAGTTCTTTAGTCCATTGAGTTGGAAGTGTTGGGTCTAGGGTAGCTAGTGGGGCTAGAGGATATATTGAGATAAGGGAGGGAGAGGCCGATTGCTAATGAGGTGGCATTGGAGGAGGTTAGGGTGGCGATTGATCTAAGTGGCAGTTGAGGAGATGGTCGCCAACATGTGGTTGCAGAGTGGAAGGGGCATAGTTAAAAACTTAGAATTAGGGTAGGGAAGAGAAGAGAAGAAAAGAAAATAAAATAATAGGTTATGAATTTCCGTACTTATCTTTAAAAGTAAATATTTTATGATTTTTGGAATTTGAAAACGAGTACTTCAATGATATTAGTTGGTCAAATTTAAAGATGATTTTCCACTTAAAAGTTTACATATATAAGGATGAAAATGTGGATGATTGTATAGAAAATTTTAACAATATAATTTTTCTTTTATGAAACTCCAAAACCTTGTTGTAGTGTGTGACATATTGGAAAACTAACAGTTGTAGTAGCAAGTAATTGAAAAAAGTAGATACCTTTCCTATATGTGCGGATGTGACTAATGAATATACCGTTTTTTATACTTAAATTAAATTTGAAATTAAATCTACTACCTCATCTAATTACAATGAAGTAGCTGATCAAATTAGGTTAGCTTGCTAAGCTTGATCCAAATCTTGTACATGTTTTTGACAAATTTTCTTTGATCCGTATTGCATTTTTGACTACTTGACCTTACATTCAACATAAGACCTGAGTTTGCATCATTAACTCATTATTCGTACTAATACCTAAGCCTTAAACAAGGTGATTTTCTTACATTATCAACCTTCTACTTCAATATCTTTTAGAAACGAAAAATTATTGTTGAACATATCTTTAACCAACCCTAGTACTTTGATAATTAAAACGTGACAATTGGTATCAGAGTCAAATTAAACCGTTATACCTAGCCATATTGCTATTTGTACTCCACAAGACTCCTGTTTAACCAAATAAAGGTAAAAAACAATTAAACCATAGTTCACCCAAAATAGTTTACGTGTAAAAATGTAGTATCCCAATATACATAATGTGTGTATGTTATAGATTGTGGCATTTCCTTTTGGTTCACCACCAAATACACACCTCATCATCAAAGCTTATTGCTATTGCTTGCTCCCCTTTCTTTAAGAAACGTACACCAAAGCCCAAAACAAGAGAGAATTGAGGAAAGAGAGAGAATTCCTCTCTCACTTACAACTATTCCCAAATTTCTATCTTTTTATTTATTTTTTTATTTTAAACAAACCCCAACAAATTTCCTATTTCTTCTCCCAAAAAATCAAATTCCCTTAAATTTTATATGATATATTTTCCCATGGATCATTATCATCATCCAATTACAAGATAAAAAAGTTGACGATTTGAAGATTTTATTTTTCTGGATTCCATCCTAATTATAAGGTCCAATTTTCATTAAATTTCGTGTAAATTCAGTCAATTAGTTGAAGGATGTATATGAGTCTGATTTTTTCTGGGGTTTTTTTGATCATATGTAATCTTCATTTCTCATAATTATTTTTGCTTGATCTGTTGTGATCATGTTGTACATACATAATTGAATTGAAATTAAATTAGTTGTTAATTTTGGTAATTTTATGTCGTTTATTTTGTGTTGATGACAGTTTATTTACTAATCTAACTACATGATCAAAATTAAAACTTCGATTACTATTTGTATAAGTAAGAGCCCCACTTTGTTCCCCTGTTTTTTGGGTAACTTTAAGATCACTCTGTATGCCTTTAATTTTTGTTTATTGATCAAAGTTTCAATTTTTATTACTAATTTGATCGATCATAGATTGATTTTTGCTCTGCAAATTACTCTAATTCGAAGTATTATGATCATCATGTAAAAGTTTGCTTCTTTTTTTTTTAATTTTATTATTATTATTATTATTATTATTATTATTATTATTATTTTTTATTTCTGTTGTTGATTGTTTTGGATAAAATTTGGTCAATTAAATGAAATTCTAAACTTGGATACCTATTTTCTCAATTGGGTATTGTTTAATTTCCATGCAATTGAAAGTTTTTGATGAGATGATGGGAATCCATGACATGTGCTGAAACTTTTAATTGTTTTTTTGAATATTTGGTTGTCTTTTTTGTTATAATCAAAGAGAATTTGTTCTTTGATTATTGTTTTTCATAAATACTCGGATAATTGTATCCTACAGCTTTGTGATTGCGTGATTATACACTCCTTTCGTCCGAATTAATTGTCACGTAGATAGCTAATATTGAACTAGAACTAGTAATGTGACAACTAAATCCGAGTCAGTAAGATAGTATAGTCATTAGATTGTTACTTATTGTATGTGGTGCTTTAATTAATTTTTGTGCATGTCATCATTCTATGGCCATTATGAATATTGTTTTTCATGTGAGTGGAAAGTTTGGTTATGACTTATTTCGCTTGTAGGTTCAGGTGCTGCTAACTGTTGAATAGTATAAAACTCGAGGTAGTTATTTTCTCCATCATTTGATCAATGTTAGAGAATTTGCATTCTTGAATTTTATTGTAATTTATAAAGTATTGCATTTTGTGATAATGTTTGATTGTGTAAATTTACAGAAATTTGTTTGGTTGCTGTTAATTGATAAGCTTGGGCACTGCAAAGAATTCAGCAGTGCCCAACATGGATGCCACGACAAGTGGAACTGAAACAATTCAATACTGTAATATCCCTGAACAACCCATTATCGGATCGCTTGTTACCTCGCCTAGACCGGCATTTCTTCGTCAAGTAAGACATTGCTTTGGGGACTTGGTCCCTGGGGAATTTCCCTTGGCAGCTAACCCTTCCATCGTTCTTCATGTCCTTACAGCGTCTAATTTAGACCCCCAAGACCTCGCGAAATTAGAGGCAAGTCTTCCTATAGCTTTAACTTTTCCGATATGTATCCTACTAGTGAAATGTGAATTGATGATGCTGCTGATTTGAATTGGGGTTTTGTTTTTGTTTATCAGGTAACTTGTTCATTCTTTAGGCACCCGGCAAACTTTGCCCCTGACTATGATTTATCGATTGCTGAGCTTGCTGCTCACGATATGTGCCAAAAGAGAGCCATATTTAGACCAATGACCCCTGAACAAAAGGAAGATTTGAAGCAAAGGTGTGGGGGATCATGGAAACTAGTACTTAGGTATTTGTTAGCTGGTGAAGCTTGCTGTAGGAGAGAGAAGTCGCAAGCAATAGCTGGGCCGGGACACAGCATTGCTGTGACTTCAAGTGGAACTGTTTACTCCTTTGGCTCTAATAGTGCAGGACAGCTTGGTCACGGACTTACACCTGAAGGGAACTCTGCTGATGAGTATCGGCCTCGTTTGATAAGGTTGAAAATTTCTTATATAGATGATTATGATTGAATGGGAAATTCTGTGCAGAAGGAAAATTAACAGAATTCGTTGTTGTGCAGGTCCCTGCAGGGCATCCGGATTATCCAAGCTACTGCTGGGGCTGGGAGGACAATGTTGATCAGTGATACTGGAAAAGTTTTTGCATTCGGAAAAGACTCGTTTGGGGAAGCTGAATATGGTGTTCAAGGTTCTAGAATAGTAAATACCCCACAACTTGTTGAGTCCTTGAAGGACATCTTTGTAGTTCAAGCTGCTATTGGAAATTTCTTCACAGCTGTATTGTCAAGAGAAGGAAGGGTTTATACTTTTTCGTGGGGCAGTGATGGGAAACTCGGTCACCAAACAGATCCTAATGATGTGCAACCGCGCCCTTTATTAGGTGCACTTGAGAATATACCGGTTGTGCAGATTGCAGCTGGATATTGCTATCTTCTTGCTCTTGCTTGTCAGCCTGGTGGCATGTAAGCAATTTCTTCACCCCTTTTAGCTGGTGTTTATATTCATTGGTTTTCTTTAACCTTGGAACATTGGTTACCTTTTTTTTTTATATAATCTTGATTGCAATAAGTGTGCTTGGAATATGGGTTTTTTTGAACTGTTAAAATCCTAGTAGAACTAAGTGAATGCTAGTCAGCTACAGAGTAGTTGTGTTGATATGTACAATGACATGAACTGTTATCTGGCATTTTTGTTTGTCAGGTCTGTGTATTCTGTGGGGTGTGGTTTGGGAGGAAAGCTTGGCCATGGTTCAAGAACAGATGAAAAATATCCTCGATTGATTGAGCAATTCCAGACATTGAATATTCAACCCATGGTTGTGGCTGCCGGTGCTTGGCATGCAGCTGTTGTCGGTAAGGATGGAAGGGTTTGCACATGGGGTTGGGGACGTTATGGATGTCTAGGTCATGGAAATGAAGATTGTGAATCCGCTCCTAAGGTGGTGGAAGGCTTGACTGAGGTCAAGGCAATTCATGTTGCCACAGGCGATTACACCACTTTTGTAGTGTCAGATAATGGTGATGTATATTCGTTTGGTTGTGGAGAATCTTCAAGCCTTGGACACTATGATGGGACTGATGGAGAGGTTTGAATTCTTTGAACTTCATTCTTTTTTGTCAAGTTTCTTTTGTTACTTTTTGGTTGTGTTTGGTAAATTAAACTTTACAGTATCTGTTAAGTGTTAACTTTACAATATTATGTTTTATTTTATATATGCACGTAGAAGTTAGAACCAAACTATACCGGCAAGCATCAATGTTTAGTGAAGTCACCTTTGAATAAGGTGGTGCTTCTAATTTGAAATTTCTATGTACATTAACTTTAGTGGATGGATTTACTTGGTTCAAGATCTGGTGGATTCTCACCAAGATTAGAAGTAAAACAAAGCTTTAAAAGGGAGTACTACATTATATAGAATTAACTATGGCTTCATTATTCTCATAATTGGGCGCATATTTTTTTAGCCATGAGCTCATACTATATGTTATTATTGTGAGTCCATGAACTCTGATATTGTTGGAAAATTGTTAGTCAATCTTGCAGTTGTCTTTTCATTTCATTTAGGTGTTTTTTTGCTTGAAACCCTTATTTCTTTGCCAACCTTACCACTGCTTTTACCTCCCATTTCAATGTTTATGCATTTATCTCTTAGTGCTTGATACATTTTATTTCATATAGGGGAATCGACACGCTAATGTACTTAAGCCAGAGCTAGTGACATCTTTGAAGCAAGTAAAAGAACGAGTAGTGCAAATAAGTTTGACCAATTCTATTTTTTGGAATGCCCACACATTTGCGCTCACTGAATCTGGAAAACTCTATGCATTTGGTGCTGGCGATAAAGGACAACTAGGTGCAAAGCTTGGAGAGAATCAAATTGAAAGGGGGAGTCCAGAGCTAGTTGAAATTGACCTTAGTAGTTAGCCACACACTAATCAGTTGCTTTCTCCTCTCATTTGCAAAGTTTATATTGCCATCATTTAAACTGCATATGGGTCTTATTGTGTAGATTTCTGTACATAGCCAGAAAAAAGTAAGATGGTTTAATTTAAAGTTGAAGTTAGGGTTAGAAGGCGCTATCAAGCAAAATGATTTGCATCATGGACTCCTAAAGTACCAAAACTCGATTGACACTTATGGCGTCGAAGTTTATTTATTTGAATAGTTTCTAGTAATTTATTTTTAATATCTTATCTTGAAGCAAATACTTAGTTAATTCTGTACCGATTTAGCCAAAACTTAAACCAATTTTTATAGCTTAATTGTTGAATGTTTGTAATATCTATAATTAGTTCTTATTCTATTCAACTGTTAAGGAGAGGTGAAGGGAGTTGGAAAATCATTTACCAAAGGACTAAAGGTCTGTTCCGTTTAGCTTAATTTTAATCCAGTTCAGCTCCAATCAGTTTAGCTCAGCCCACTTCAGTTTCTAATTTCTTTTTCTCATAAACAATTCATTTCAGCTCTATTCAGTTCAGTTCAGCCCCAATCAGTTCAGTTCATTTGTTTTCAGTAAACTAGAACAAGCACTAAGACCTTGTTCACCTCACTTTTTTTCTAAAATTATTTTTACTGATCTTTATCTTATTATATTTCTTCTTTAAAGTTACTTTTTTTTTGAAGTAAAAAGTTGGTGTCCAAAATATGAACTGCCAATCATTATTTTTTTTTTAATAATTATAGTGATTAATTTTTATTTTATTTTATATTTAGAGGGTTAAGTTTTATATATCAATACTTATATACTAAAGTAATCCTCAAAACTTTGTTATTATTAATTTTTTAAATGTTAGAAGTTTGTTAAGATATCTAATTATTGATACTTTTGAAAATTTGTGAAAAAAATTTGTTACTGAACTTGGAATAGTTACGTATTAATAGTATACTATTATTTTTTTTATTTTTAATTGAATTAAAAATTTAATATAATCAAGTATATTTACTCGTCTTATGTAATTGTATAAATTTATTTCTCTTTAGGTGACATATAAAGAAGTTTTGTAGGTATTTTTTAATAAACGAATATTGAGATACTAATGTAAAATTACTATAAAACTATATATATATATATATATATATATATATATATATATATATATATATATATATATATATATATATATATATATATATATATATTCCAAACATAGTTTGTTACAAAGTGTTTATTTTATTTTCCTTACTAAGCATGAATTTTTTTTTCCTTTCTCTCACATTGCTATTCTTCTTTTCCTTTTCCTCCCTTTCCTTTTGTTTTATTATTATTATTTCAAAATGTTGTTTTACAAGTTTTATTTTAAATGAGATTTTATGTTTTCCTTTTTTTATATTTAGGTTAGTTTTTACTCTGTAATATTTAATTTTAAAAAAAGATTTTATTGATATTTGAATATAACTCTTCCATAGGCAAAAAAAATCATATATGATCACACGCTCTTTCACATATAAATAAATTAAATCCATGCCATTATCACAAGTAACAATAACTTTTTAAGTAATCAAAATATTTTCAATTTAGAGTAAAAGTGTCATTGTTGAGTTTACATCTATTGTTGAGGTTTTGTAGATATAGGTGATTAAATATGAATTGAAAAGTATTGGGATGGAGATGAGATAAACTTGCTAATTGAAATTATGGATATGGAAATGAGAGCTTTTCTACGAAAATAATTAAATTAAATAATTAAATTGACAAATTAAAATTGTCTTTCAAATAAAAAGAAAAAAATAATGGTATATATAGTATTTGATTGAAAGTGATGTTGAATTAATGTTTGGTTTTAAATGTTGCCACTTAGAGCAAAGTCTTATATATAAACTTTTTATGTTAACCAATTGATGTATTGAAGTAGATATTTGTTTAAAGTATTAGGTTGTGGAGCTGAATCTAGTCATGTCTTCACCACGCCTCCAATGAGGCTTCATCATGTATCTATCAGCAGAGCCGGTTATAAGGCAGTGGCGGTTACGTTCCAGGAATTGCTCGTTATGAGTTCGAACTCTCTAAACAAATACATATATCAAATATCATAATTCAAAATAAAATTTACATTGGCTAATTCGGGTGTGCACAATACATATCAATTACAACAACAACAACAACAACAAAAAGTTTAATTAAATTATAATTGAACTCGACTTTTTACAATTTTGACACACGTTCTTTCCAAAATACTTTAAGTCTTTCATCTTCAAACCGTAAAATACAATGTCAGAATATATACATATTAACATTCTACTTCCTATTTCACTAATTCTGATTTCACAGTTTCACATCATTTACCCAATTACTCATTTATTAATTAACAACTTTACAATTCCAATCAAACATTCACAACTTCAAATATTTAAGTAACAATGAAAGTATATAACAATTTAAAACTTAAAAACAAAACCAAAAAACTAAAAAAAAAAAACACACACAAAAAAAAAAAAAAAAAGGCTATACTTGAATTGAAGAACACTCCAAGAGATGAAGAGAAACCCACGAATTGAAGGCTGACGCTCTGTATAATTTGCAATATTGTAAAAAAAAAAAAGTAAAAGGAAATTTTGAATTTTGGTACCTCGAAAATGGACCCTGTTGAATTTTCGTACCCATTTAACCTCGAAAATGGACCCTGTTGAATTTCGTACCCATTTAAAACTTTTTTTTTTACTTTGGTTCCATCAAAGTGTAAAATTATAGGTTTTGGTACCTCCGTCCATGTTCCGTTAACTTTTCCGTCAGTGGGGCCCATTATCTAATTATTTAATAATTTAATTTATTAAAAACAAAATTAAAAAAAAAAAAAAAACCAACCAGCTATTGCAACCCCTCCCTTATCCCCGTTAGCCACCCTTCCCCCTCCTTGTGCCGGCTGCCGATGCCCAAACATTCCCCCGATGCCGGCGAGCCCACCTCCTCCCTTTCCCTCCTCCGATCTCAGCTACAATAGCTATAAAATCACCGCACACCGCCGCACAGTAGCAACTGCCCACCAAAACAACCACCATTCGCTGAAAACAACCCCCCTCCCCAGTTCGCCGACCTCCTCCTTTCTTGAAACAACCACCATCCCCTTTTCGCTGCCCCCCCCCCTAAAACCCATCTAAAACAACCCGAAAAACAAAACCTGTTTAGGGTTTTTAAACAACCCTGAAAACGGGTGGTTTCTGGATTGTTTCGTTCAGGTGGGTTTTGCGGCAATTGCGAGGATGTTTCAGGTGGGTTTTGCTGGTGCGTGTTATAGGGGATAATTTTGGTGGTGGTGGTGTGATGGAGCGGCGAATTGGAGGTGCTGGTGGTGCGAATTGAAGGTGTTGGGGTTCGAATTGGAGGGGATGGTGGTGCGAATTGGAGGTGCTAGTTCTCAAATTGGTGGCTACTGTGGTGCGAATTGGTGGCTGTTGTGGTGCGATTTAGAGGTGTTGGTGGTTAATTTGACGGCTAAAGGTGGTTGCAGTCATGGTGGCGAGGTGAGATGGCTGCGTGCTTGGTTGCTACCGGCTTGAAGGTGGCTAAGGGGTGGCTGGAAGATGACGGGGCCCACTAACAGAAAAGTTAACGGAACATGCCAAAAAAAAAAAAAAAAGATGCCGGCTTTGGGTTTCGAAGCCCTGACTTTTCACCTAAAAGGTAAAGCTCTAACCATTGGTCCGCGCATTGTAGTATTAAAAATAGGTGCATAGTTTAGTATTTAACCCTTATTTTAATTATTTTTCTTTTAAAAAAAAAACCTATTCATTTTTTTTTCGGATCTAGTATAGGTTCAGCTTAACCCACTAGAGATCGCTCTAGGCCCACCTTTTGTGGCCCCCTGTATAGATTTTTCTTACGGAAATAAAAAAATAAATAAATTTTTAATTAATAAATAACTAAAATAGAAAAATATGAGAAGTATTCACCTATAATTTTTTTTTCTTCTAATTATACTCATAACCATGCTAATAATTTTTATCCTTTCCTTTTCTCTTTATCCCATCTGGCACCTTACCAAATTTCAATATAGTGACTCAAAAAATAATAATCCATAAAACAATCGAGTTAAAAATACAACAATAATATAAGGGGATGAAAATTTTGTTGGATAATTTTACGAGTATATGAAATAAATATGTCTTGCTTTATTGTTTGGGGCCCTTTTTTAAGTTTTCGGTCTGAGTCCCATAAATTTCAGAGACAGACCTGTCACATTTACTTAAAATAAAATAATTTCAAATTGGATCTTGCTAACGAACGCCCCCGGGACGTTGGATAAGCATTTAAAATATTACTTAAAATGGTATTAATTTGGGAAAGCATGACAAAATCACGTGTCGATCGATGTTATTAATATTAATTTTTAATTTAATCTTTCTACTTTTAGCTTATCCAACGCCCTCGGAGCATTCGTTAGCTTTTGCTTTAAAATTATGTCTTTTTACACATACTTAATCTTATCTATAGATTGTTTTTTTTATAACTAAACAACTATGTATCATTTAAAGTTATCTTGCTATAAAAAGTGTTAATATCATTGTGAGATGCATGGTTATCAGGTTATATTCTCTTAATGGAATCGAAATTAGCCATTCCTACAAACCTTAGCTGGGACTATAACAAGGTTAATCAAACACTCAAACAGCCAATACCCACAAGAAATGTTTGGTTGACCTCAAAGGTTGTAGATAGATTGAGAGAAAATTATCATAGATGTTATGTAGAATAGTATTGAAATAGTGATCATGTATTTTTTTAAAGTGTACATTTGAACATCATATTAAGTTTTTCGTCTAAACGGGCCTTTCGATTTCCAATTTATTGCTCTCTTTATTTCTTAGCATTAAGTTTTTCGTCTAAATTGGCCTTCTGATTTCCATTTTTATTGCTCTCTTCATTTGTTAGCATCTTACTAACCTAACCTAGTTTATTGACGTGTTAACGTTCTTAATTTGTGTCATTTGAAATATTTCAGATGCATAATGAACTAATGGTAATTGGACCATTATTTATGTTACTAAGTGTAATAGAAAGAGTATGTATACTTTATGCATTCCGAATATTCCTAACTTTCTAAGGTTAATGGCAAATGGTAAATGTGGGTAGGACATTATTATGATCTCTTAAATCGCTTAGTGATAATCTTTTTATGTGCCACACATGAAACATCTATGATAAGGAGAAGGACCCTAACCGTACTTTAACCCTCCCGGTTTTTTGGTCCAGCATTTGCAAGTCAGACACTTTAAGAGTGAGGGGGGAAGAGTAAAGGATCCTCAACCTCTAAGTGTCTCTAGTAAAGATTGAACCCCCAAATTCAAGGTTGGAAGATACAATCCTTACCACTAGAACAAATTTAGCTTGGTATGGCTATATTCAATATGTTTGAATAGAAAAACCTTCAAATATCAAATACAAAGAAGTAGAATTTTAAGATTGTCAAACATAATTTTTTTTAAAGCCACAAAGGGTGGGGGGTGAGAATCGATCCTACAATTTTCTGAAACCAGGAGGCCGGAAGCTCTAACCACATGTGCTATTTCTCACTCTCAGATTGTTGAGCCCTAATATTGTACTTAGTATTGTTAATGGGCTGAATTATGTCTATAAGGCGTAATCTCTTTACTTAGGGTGTATAAAATACTTTTGTGCATAAGCTAATACAACACACAGAAAATTCATTCTCTAAAGTTTGACATGGTATCAGAGCCAAACCACTCTAAACCCTAAATTACTAATTTTTTTTTATTGATCCTTCGTCTCCTTTTTACCTTGGTTCGGGTGATCAACCCGGCAATTTGATTACTCATGTCATCTTGAAGGGTGATAACTATTTGGCATGGTCTAGGGCTATTACCCTATCTTTGAAATCTAGAAGGAAATTCGATTTTATTGATGGCACAATCAACAAACTGATTAAGAAGAAGAAGACGCTAGATTGGGAAACTGTGAATTCCATGCTCGTGTCTTGGATTTTAAGGGCTGTTGAACCGAAACTTCCAGCCTCCATGCCTTATTTCGATGAAGCTAAGTAATTATGGGATTATTTGGAGAAGCGTTTTTGTGAAGCTAATGGCCCCCGTCTCCAACAACTACGGGCTACTATTGCTCTGTGCAAGCAGTCACCGAATATAAGCATCGAGGACTACTACAACACTCTGATGGGATTATTTGACGATCTCGCTCGCCTTTAACCACCTCACAGCTGTGAATGTGGTCAGTGTACTTACAATGTGGCTGCCGAGTATGAACTAGATAAAGAAGAAGAAAAATTACATCAATTTTTAATTGGTGTCGATGATGATCGATTTGAGATGGTGCGGACTAATCTCTTATCTCAACAGCCCCCTGCGACCCTTGATCGTGTTTTTCAGGCCTTCCTTCAAGAGTAGCGCTTCCACCGGCTGACCATAGGCAATTTCAATCCACCCCTCGTGTGGATAAATCAAAGCTTTTCTGCACTCACTGCAAGCGCTCGGGTCATGATAACTCGGTGGGGTGCTTTATGTTACATGGTTACCCTCTCTAGTGGGTTAAGAAATACGGGAAGAAGAGAGCAGCCCCTGCTTCGTCTACTGCCGCTGCTGTGCTTGGCAACCGACCCTCTGCCTCGTCCGATTCTGCTGCTGCTTTGGACCCGAGCAAACCCACGATGTGTGCTAATGCCGTGGGTTGCTCCATGGGTGATTCTTCTTCTCCCTCGCATGACAACCTCTCTGCTCTCTCTGCACTCCAGCCAGAACATGTGAGAATTTTATTGAACATGGCTACTACTCGCCAACAAGAAAAATTGAGTGGTGAGTCTTGTTCTTTGCCTTGGATTATAGACACTAGCGCCTCTCACCACATAACAAGGAATAAGTCTTGTTTGGTGGATGCTCATGCCATATCTCCATTTCCCGTCGGTCTCCCGGATGGTGCACAAGCTATGGCTACGAAGGAGGGGCAAGTGTATTTGACTGAGAGAATTACTCTTGGGAATGTTCTATTTGTTCCACAATTAAATTGTAATTTAATATCGGTGTCGAAAATGATTGATGATTCTTTTTGTTTTGTCCAATTCACTGATTACTTGTGTGCTATACAGGACCAACACTCGAGGAGCCTGATTGGAGGTGGTGAACGGATAGATGGACTATATTACTTCCGGCGGCTTCCAACAATATGTGCGGTGACTACTCCGGAGATCTCCACCTTTGAGTTATGGCATCGTCGTCTAGGGCATCCGTCGGATTCTATTGTCAAGTTAGTTCTTGCTATTAGTACTAGTTCTAGTAGCACATCTTTAAATAAAGCTTGTGAAATTTGTCCGCAAGCTAAGCAAACTCGTGATAGTTTCCCTACTAGTGATAGTAGAACTAGTCATATTTTTGAATTAATTCATTGTGATTTGTGGGGGTCGTATAAGACTCCTTCTTCTTGTGGTGCACGCTATTTTTTTACCATTGTTGATGATTTTTCAAGAGATGTTTGGGTTTATTTATTGAATGACAAACCTGAAGTTTATTCTTCCTTTTGTTCCTTTTTTGCTATGAATAAATGCCAATTTGATGTAATTGTGAAATGTGTCCCGAGTGATAATGGGACAGAATTTAAACACATGATTCCGTATTTTAACGAACATGGCATTCTTTTTCAAACCTCTTGTGTTGGTACACCACAACAAATGGTCGCGTAGAGCGTAAACACCAACATATCTTAAATGTGAGTCGTGCTTTGATGTTTCGGGCAAATTTGCCAATTGGTTTTTGGGGAGAGTTTGTCCTTGGGGCGGTTTATTTAATTAATTGTACCCCCTCCCGTTTACTAGCCAATAAAACTCCTTTTGAATTACTTTTTGATAAGCCACCTAATTTTGATGCATTACGAGTGTTTGGGTGCCTTTGTTTTGCTCACAATAAAAAAGTTAAGGGTGATAAATTTGCTCCTAGGAGTCGGAAGTGTGTGTTTGTAGGTTACCCTCACAGTAAAAAAGGTTGGAAAGTGTATGACTTGGAATCGGGTGATATTTTTGTTTCACATGATGTCAAGTTTTATGAACATGAGTTTCCATCTACGGATAATGTTGGAGTTGTGGATACTCATATGGGTACGAATGATGTGCTACGCCTATTATTCTTGCTGCTGCTACGCCTCTTACTGTTGCTAATAGCTTTGCCGAGTCTGCCCCAACAGCTGTGTCTGGCAGGCTGGACCGCACCCCTGCTGCGGCGTCTAGTGCTGCCTCGTAGAGCAGTCTGCTTCTGCTACTATTTCAGACCCCATCCACCAGTCCGCTTCTACTACTGTTTCGGACAGCACTCCACAGGCTGCTCCGAACCCCCCTACCTCTTCTCTGGATTTGGATCGTAGTAAGAGACATAGACACCCTCCGGGATGGCACCGTGATTATGTGGCACATACTGTTTCTCTTCCATGTCCATTTATCTCTCACAATTCATCGCCTATTCCAAGCTCCTCAGATTCTCCTTAGCCCTTAGCACACTTTGTGAATTGTGATAAATTTTCTATGCAACACCGTGTTTTTATTGCAGCTGTGGATACAACGGTTGAGCCTCAAAATTTTAAAGAAGCTATGCAACATGAAGGTTGGAAAGAGGCTATGCAAAAAGAAATATCTGCATTGGAAGATAATGAAACCTGGATAAGGGAAGAATTACCTCCGGGAAAGAAGGCTCTTGGGTGCAGATGGGTGTACAAGGTGAAACATAATTCCGATGGCACAATTGAACGATTGAAGGCTCGCCTTGTTATATTTGGCAATCATCAGGTTGAGGGCGTTGACTATAATGAAACATTTGCTCCCGTCGCTAAAATGGTCACTGTTCGTGCTTTCTTGGTTGTTGCTGCAGCGAAAAATTGGGAACTGCATCAAATGGATGTTCATAATGCCTTTATTCATGGCGATCTTGATGAGGAAGTATATATGAAGCCTCCCCCTGGATTTCATGGCACCCAACCTGATATGATTTGTCGTCTTCGGAAATCTTTGTATGGTCTTCGACAAGCACCTCGTTGTTGGTTTTCTAAATTGGCCGGTTCTCTAAAGAGGTATGGTTTTTTGCAATCGTACTCTAACTACTCTTTATTTACTCTGCAAACTGGTTCTATTCAACTTAGTGTTCTGGTGTATTTTGATGATTTAATCATCTCTGGTAACGATTCTTCTGCTATTTCAACATTCAAATCATACTTGAGTGACTGTTTTCATATGAAAGATTTGGGTGTGTTAAAGTACATTCTTGGTATTGAGGTTGCGCGGAGTCCGGAAGGCATATTTTTATGTCAACGAAAATATACAGTTGATATTATTGCAGAGTCGGGTTTGCTAGGGGCCCGTCCAACAAGTACTCCGATTGAGCAGAATCATACTCTGGCTAAATCAGAGTCCCCTCTTATTACTGATCTTGAAATGTATCGACGGCTTGTGGGTCGGTTGATTTATTTATCTTTTACTAGACCTGATTTGGCTTATGCGGTTCATATCTTGTCTCAATTTATGCAACAACCGCGGTAGGATCATTGGGAGGCTGCCCTTCGTACGGTGCGTTACTTGAAAGGATGTCCGGGTCAGGGAATCCTTTTGAGTTCAGATTTTGATTTGCATATTACAGGTTGGTGTGACTCGGATTAGGCTAGTTGTCCTTTGACGAGACGTTCAATTACTGGTTGGTTGGTGTTTCTTGATGGTTTTCCTATTTCTTGGAAGACTAAGAAGCAGGATATTGTTGCTAAATATTCTGCTGAGGCAGAGTATCGTTCGATGTCTAAGGCCACTAATGAGTTAAAATGGTGAAGGCACTACTAGCTAGCTTGGGAGTTTCTCATCCGCGTACAATGAGCTTGTTTTGTGATAGTCAATCTGCGTTATATGTTGCGCACAATCCGGTCTTCCATGAACACACTAAGCATGTTGAGGTTGATTGTCATTATGTTCGGGATGCGATTCAAGAAGGGATCATTAGTCCGTCGTATGTGAAGACAACGGATCAACTAGCAAAAATGTTTACTAAGGCTCTTGGCAAGCAACAATTCATGTATCTTCTTGGCAAGTTGGGCATTTGTGACTTTCATGCTCCAACTTGAGGGGGGTGTTGAGACCTAATATTGTACTTAGTATTGTATTTAGTTAATGGGCTAATTTATGTCTATAAGGCCTAATCTCTTTACTTAGGGTGTATAAAATACTTTTGTGCATAAGCTAATACAACACACAGAAAATTCATTCTTAAAGTTTGACACATATTGTCAAACTTAATGATTGTTTAGATTCTTACATTAAATCATATATGACACATTAAATATCAATAAAACTCAATCAAAAGTCAAACGGCATAATTAAACTTATGGTCTTTAAGAACTGTACAAGTCATGTGCCTAAACTAGCCTAATTAAATTAAATTAAATTCAACTCAAATATTGAATACCTAGGTTTAATTAAGATCGTTGACGCTTATTAAAGTACTTTTCATAATTATCATTATAACATCAAAATATATTAATCATCAAAAGTCAAAACATACAAGTAATAAATAGGTTTAAATCCAAATTTTGCCTCTCTAACCCCAAAAATATCTAATGACCCCCACAAACTAGTATTACTAGTGGAAAAAAGGCCCTATAATTTAATTTAGGGTAATGTTATATGTAACCCTAATGGCTATATATAGGGCTACATATAAGCATTAAATATACTCTTAAAAATTGTATAAAATTAGAAATTTATGAGAAAAACACACATAAATCAGTGTTATTAGTCTTTATATTTTGATAATTTCTTAACTTTTTACGATTTTTAAGAGTTTTTAATCAAGTATAACATTTTCCTTTAATTTATTAGCCAGAGCTAAATTAACAGTTTTTTTGGGCCTGTATATTTGCCCTACAATGTACCAAAAGTACCAAAGTTGAAGTTCTATTACAATTAATTGCCACGCTACTGGCCCCATTTTATGTTCATTCATTGCCCCACAAACTATGAACAGGCCGTTAAATAATTTTTGTGTCGTCATATTGCATTCTCTGCATAAAATACTGGCCAGAGTTTCCTGCATTGACGTGGAGTGAGACACCACTTTTAGAATAGTGATTCTGTGATAGCGATTGTCGGTACATCTTCTCGTCCCTTAAAAATTGCTCCATTGTTTTTCAATTAGTTTAAAATTACTCTACTTCTTATTTAAAAAATAACTTAGTCTTGTTATCATTTTAATTCTCTTACATTCTACTCCGTATATTGACCTTATTAAACTGCACATAGACAATTTTTTTTAGTGAGGGTCTTCATTTGCGACATTTAGAATTTTTCGATTGAGTAACAAAAGGTAAATGGGTCAAATAATTAAGGGACGGGTGGAATAATAGATAATCCTAGTTGATACCCATGTACATAATACATATGGAGTACATTTATTTATCTTTATCTTTAGTGTACTTACGTACATGGGTATATCCTTAGTTTCTTACACACCAATACACCAATCGAACACAATCTTGAAAAATAAAAAACCTTTTTTCTTTAAATTTCTCTTGTTTGTTGTGAACGTCTAAAGTCCAAAAGGAGAACATAGGGCACATGGGTAGAACATGCCATCCCTTATTCTAGATTATGTATTTGCATTATTTCACAAGACTTTCACCAAGAAAAAAAAATGTCTTCTAAAACTTTTACAAGTAACATAATAACACTCTTATTTATTGGTTAAAATAATACGCTTTCACATATAATAGATTAAATAGTGTTAAGTAGGTAGTTTGAACAAAATTTAAACTATCATTTTAATCTCGGCTCTATTAAATAATACGGTCCTAAACAAACATATATAGACTTTGCTATACTTAAAATATTTGAGATTTGAACTTTCATTTGTGACTTTCATAATGTGGACATGAAGATCGACTAGAAGTCTAGAAGTAAATACTCCGAGCTAACAAGTAGCTCTTTTTCCTGGTCCATAAATACATGGAAGAATAAAAATAATATATGGATTTTTTTGAAAAAAAAAAATAACTAACAAGAATTTATTATAGGATGAGACATTTTATCATATAAAAATTTTGGACAGACATAGGCTCAAAGGTTACATAGTGTCGGTGAAACCATGATATAAATATTTCTGGTTTTGTTGATACAATATCATCTCATGTAATTTATACTCACCACTACAATTTTTTCATTTATTGATGCACAATTTCTGTGCCACTAACTTTCATTAACCGTAAACTAGCTAAAGAAGGCACAGTAGATTTAAGTACTATAGTGTTGAATTACTAGGATTCTTTAATATCCATTGCATTTTTCTTCATGTCATCTTGTTACTTTAATGCAATATTTAGCTTAGGTGTTGTTAATTTCAAAAAAAAAAAAAAAAAAAAAAAAAAAAAAAAAAAAAACTTAGGTGTTGTTTTGAAGCACTATTAAAATACAATTTTATCGTTTTTTTATTATCAAAATCCATTAGTAAGTAATTTAAGGTAACAAGCAAGTACTAATATGAATATTTCACATAAAATTTTAATTTGTAATTAAGTAAGGAATTATTTTGATAAGTAATATACAAATCCTTAACACCTCACAAACATAAACAAAAATCACGTACTTGTCGTTCATAAAGAAATATCATTACAATAATTATTACAAATAAGCTTAATTTCTATTTTGCATCAATGAGAACATATAACTATCCAAACTCCAAAGTAACAACTTTGGCATCATTGTCAATGCAACTAACTTCCTAACTTCATAAAACCCTACATCATTTCCACATTGTATTAAGGTTAATTAGCTAATTAAGCAAATCATTGCTAATTTGGGGTGTGTTCAACCTCCTAGGTGGCCCAAAACCCCAAAATTACTAAATTTATTGTAGTATCCTAGCAACCAAAAAAGTAACATGGGCCCCAATCTATATACCCAATCAAGTTTCCTCAAATTCACCAATTTCTATACCCTCTTTAATTCTTTATAAACACCCTTTACTCCTCCTTGCTTACATAGTTCAAAACTCACACAAAAGAAAATGGCATTTCATCTCTTCTTTCTCTTCCTCTTAATCTCTCTTCTTTCCCCCATTTTCATCCACTCCTCCCATGTTAAAGATCCCGAACTAGTAGCACGTGAAGTACAAGAGTATGTCCTTAAACTTATCGAATTCATAATTAAACATGTACATCACACATAATACATAATGTTATACTTCGTGGTCGTTTGATTTACATGAAAATATGTGAAATTTTGTTATTTTAGGAAGTTGGAAGCTATGCTGGTAGTCGTTTGGTTCCAAATATAACTTTTTATATACACTTATAAGTAGAAACTTTGTCGCAAGTAAAACTTTCTAAAAATTGCAATATTTTTTGAAAAAAGTGTACCTTCATTCAATTAAGTAATTACTAAAAGTTCAATTGCATATGAATGTTACACCTACAATATACATTTTTTTTTTTTTTTGGAGGGAAAATTTTACAATGTAGTGAATGTACATGAGTTTACACTAATGTAACACATTTTTTCTCTTATAACAATATTGTAGGAAAATTATTAATGCAACTACAAGGAGGAATTTAGGATACCTATCATGTGGGACCGGAAACCCGATCGACGACTGTTGGCGGTGCGACCACAAGTGGTTTAAGAACCGCCAACGGCTAGCGGATTGTGCCATAGGGTTTGGCAAGGGTGCGCTCGGGGGCAAAAACGGAAAGATGTACGTGGTCACGGACAAGGGCGACAATCCAGTAAACCCTAAACCCGGAACCCTAAGGTGGGGTGTCATCCAAGAAGAGCCACTATGGATCATATTTGCTCATGACATGGTGATCAAGCTTAAAGAAGAATTAATGATGAACTCATTTAAGACAATTGACGGTAGAGGGGCCAGTGTACATATTGCTGGTGGTCCATGCATAACTATACAATATGTTACAAACATTATAATACATGGTTTAAATATACATGATTGTAAGCGTGGAGGGAATGCTATGGTGCGGGACTCCCCATCACACTACGGGTGGAGGACGATATCGGACGGTGATGGTGTTTCCATCTTTGGTGGGAGTCATATTTGGGTTGATCATTGTTCACTCTCTAGTTGTACTGATGGTTTAATTGATGCTATTCGTGGTTCAACTGCCATAACAATCTCTAATAATTATATGACCCACCATAACAAGGTTATGTTGTTGGGACATAGTGATTCTTTAACTAGAGATAAGAATATGCAAGTTACTATTGCTTTCAACCATTTTGGTGAAGGGTTGGTCCAACGGATGCCAAGGTAAAGCTTCTAAAATTCTCTTGTTGTCTCTTTTTCTCGAGTGTGTTGTTTGGATTTAGTTGTCACGTTACTGATTTAGTTTACACTGAAAATGTGACAGTTATATGTGGTGAACGCTAACTTTTTGATGCAAAATGGGGAATTTGGGCAGGTGTAGACATGGGTATTTTCATGTGGTGAATAATGACTATACACATTGGGAAATGTATGCAATTGGAGGAAGTGCATCACCTACAATAAACAGCCAAGGCAATAGGTTCCTTGCTCCCAATGACCCAAATAACAAGGAGGTAATTTTTATCCTCAAACTCAAATTAGAAGTTTATATTTTTTTTTAATATGTCCAAATTTTATAAACTAGTGTTTACTTGGGGATATAGATCAAACTTGACACCTAATTACCAAAAATTGATAGAAATTGTTTTTATACACATTACTCTCGATATTTTAAAATAAGATACAGAGTAATTCGTAAATTGTTATAATTGACTCGGAAAAGCCATTTGTTCATCTTTAAATCATACAAAAAAACCCGGTTTAAGGGCTAAAGAATCAATAATAAATTACTTGTCCATGTATCATACATGTGTTAAGTTAATGGATTAAGGCTTTGATTTATTGATTAATAACTACTGTAGTTAATGGATTGCAAGATTTGGTTAAATATAATTGTAGGTAACAAAACGAGAAGAGTGGCCACAAAGTGTATGGAAGAATTGGAATTGGAGATCACAAGGAGACCTAATGTTGAATGGAGCCTTCTTCACTTCTTCAGGAGCAGCGTCTTCCTCGAGCTATGCTAGGGCTTCCAGCTTAAGTGCAAGATCTTCTTCGTTCGTAGGATCGATAACCATGTCAGCCGGTGTACTGAACTGCAAGCAAGGCACTCGCTGCTAGAGCAATATTATTATTGTACTAAACTCCCCAAATTGTATTTATCTAAAAGGGGAGGGGTGAAAAGTATTGCTTACCCTCTTTCGGAGTAGAACTATACTAACACAACTTCAGCCTGCTTCTGAAGAACAGAAGATATCTTAAGAAGCAAGAGCAGATGTGTTGTAAGCTCATTCATAATAGTAATTTTTCTTGCAATTCATCTCCAAATTTGTTCTTTTGATCAGGATTCATTTAGCGAATCAACAAAGAATAATAAATGCTCACAAAACAATGCCTCGACCAACCATCCATGAACTATCATAATTCATGATGATGCCATTCTAACACAAAAGAATAGGCAACTATAGAACGAAATAAGCTAAAACGAAACAAGCGGTCTGATAGTCTGAAACAGAGAAAGAAATTGATAAATTAATGGGAGCCTCATTCAACCACATACTTCATATAAAAAAAGAAAAACAATCTATATACCAGAATTTCAAAGTTACAAGTCTTACAACTAATAAAAAAAGGACAAGTCAAAGAATTACTACGTAAATAGATCTATCTATAAACATGAATTCATGACATTCAAACTTGTGGGATGCAATAATGGGGTCAGATCTCACATGGAATGCAGCATACACAGTAATGCCATAATAAATAATCACAAGACAAAATTCCAACCACAACTTTATCCCTTATAAAATTCACATGAACATTTGATGCCTTAGATTTTGTCTGCTCCTAAAAATTAAGCAAACTTATTCTGCCTTTATTATGAAATCAGACTCTGACAGCTTTATCCTATCCACATAAAATTGTGCAGAATTGTCAGCAAGCCAAGATCTAGCTTCACAAAGCTAGCACTTGTAACTCCATTATTTACGGAATACATAATATTAAGGTTTATAAGATGAAGATATAACAATAAACCACAAAATCAAACATCTACATTGATCAGAAAAGACGGTCTAACTGAGAATACTCAGTGAAAAAGATTCGAAGTACAAAATTTAGGGGCAAACAGAGTTTCAATTCATTGTCATGAGAAACGTTCCATTTTACGCCACAAAAGCATCATCAAAGACCCAATAGAATGACATCTACTCTTAAGAAGGGGGAGGACTCACACAACATAACCTAAATTACATACTATCAAAATTCAGATGGGGTAATGACATCATCTATCTTCAAAATCATCTTCACAACCTGGGTAGCTAACAAAATCTGCTGCTGCTTCCCGATCAAGGTCTCGAAAACATACTGCTCACGCATGTCGTTTGTGCCAACGTCATTGCAATCTATGCCCAAGTGAGTAATGTTCTCCTGCACAAACCAAAAGGCAAGACCAGGGACTCAGTTAAGTTTCAATTCATCAAACTTGAATTTAATCCCCCAAAAAATGCAGTAATCCTCCTACATTGCTCACACTTTCCACAACAGATTATATGAAAAACAAAGTTAAAAAATAAAGCAAATATAATGTCACGCACAGGCACACATTTTTCCATAAGAAACGCCAAAAGGATTTAAACTGAACCAGTTCCCTAAAAACCCAAACCGTGTTTAAAAAATTAAAAATCCAACTGCTCCTACAGTAGGTCATTACCAGCATAGTAGCAAGAAAAATGTCAAGGAAGCATATATATTTAAAAACACTAATATACTCATAACTGTATTGGCTGTATGGCTACTAAGAGAAATCATGGACCCGTCCTTTTCTGATTTATCAGCCTATGAGCAGCATTCTCACATAAGAACTTATGTATCATAGCAATTTCATACTAACAAGCATGCACTCAGTAATCCATTAAAAGGAGAGTAGAAGAGTCTCATGGAAAATCATACTTACGGTTTGTTTGGATAGTAAAGTGGAAGAAAAGGAAGGAGAGGAAGAAGGTAAGGTAACATTTTCCTTCCAAATCTTTCCAACATTGGAAGGATTTGATTTATTACAGAGGGGAAATAGATCCTTACATTTCCCTTCCCTTCTACCAAATGCTATATAAACACAAGGGAGAATGGATCCCTTTTCTCTTCTCTTCCTTTCACTCCAATTTTCTCAATCCAAACAAAGTATCACTGTTAAGGAAGTGAAAATTAAACACCGATATGAGGTATAACATGGTGCACAGCACATTTGACAGCAGGAAAGAATATCCACTTGCCAGATGATATGATATTTTTTAAAAAAACATGCATCTTTCTTACGTAAGCTCATTGAATTACAAAAATGAAAGTTAAACAGTAGGAACCTTAGATGAAACACGCAGGATTTTACTCATCAGCAATTGCAGGGTATATACTACATTACTCTTTGTGGTAGCAATTTCGTAACTAATTGGAGATTCTTATTTTAAACAACAGATGTGCAAGACTCCCTGGTTAAGCAATTCTAAAAGAAAGGCCTTGATCCACAGTCTCTTTTTAAGCCAAGATAAAAGCAATTCATCAACTAAAACGGTGGAAGATACAAAGTGCCACACAGACAGTTACCTTGATTTGCTGATGTTTCACGGCAGACAGTGTTTCAATAGGCTGAAGACCACTGTTTTCAGCAAGTGCCATGGGAACTGCATCAAGAGATTCAGCAAAGGCCCTGATAGCATACTGCAGATACAAGAAAAGACAGTTAAAAATAAATGAAAGTTACAAAACATTCAATATTCAAGGTAATATTTTAATACCTGCTCAACTCCTGGAAATCGATCAGCACCTGCCTCTACAGCAAGAGAACAAGCAATTTCAGCAGAACCACCACCATACACAATAGAATTGTTGCGGATTAGGTTCCTTGCAACACAAAGTGCGTCATGGATGCTTCTCTTTGTCTCTTCAATCATCATTTTGTTACCTGCATCATGAATGTTAAATAAGCAATTAGCATACACAGCACAAATACAACACAAAGTACATGCACATGCACTTACATAAGCCTAATTAGGTAAATAAGAGATTGAAATTGTATCAGATGTGAACTAAGTAAGATTTAGAACAGAGACATGAACCTACCGCCACGGATAAATATGGTCACAGCCTTTGAATTGGCACAATGTTCAATGTACAGCATTCGATCTTTTGTGGTACCAAAAGCTTTCTCACGAACCAACCCGGCCTGAAATATCAGGACTATATCAGGGGAATAAAAAGAAAGGCCACACAGAGAACTTCAAAAAAAAAAAGTATTAACCTTCACTTATAAGTCAGGGACAAATTTTTCTGGCATTGCGAAACTTAAAAAGATTTAAGCAACACAATTTCACATATGAATATAAGTACAAAATAGGACTAATAAAAGATAGGTCACATTATTGATTACAGAAGAATACAGTACGAGATTAGATGATACAAGTTTACTCAGCTGAGAAGATTTATAACAAGAATCAAAACTCTAGTTAAACCTCAGCTTTGTTGAGCAAGGCATGGCTAATGACACATTCAGGTAGCTTTTAGCAAATTGTCAAACACTGGGGCTAATGCATCAAAATGGGCCAGTTGGATACCCCTAACTACAATGTCACTGAAAGTTATTTGTTCATCAAAATAAGAGAATTCAACCCTCATCATAATTCATATATAATCACAATAACTCAAAAGAATATTTCAGTGAGGGACATCCAGACCACTGCTTCAAAACACCCTTCCATGACAAGCTAAGGACTTAACAATCATTTCACGCAAGGTATTGACTGATAACTGTCGCTACGGCTATTGTTCCACAAAATTGAAACATTTCAACAAAAGCAGGAATATATTATAATGCCAAGCTACATACTAATAAGAAATCCATAAACAAACAAAAAAAGGATCATGCTTGAAGGAGTTTTTGTTTGAGTCTAACAAAGGAAATTACAAGATGATGCAAGACACATCTCATTGCAGCAATCATTATGACATCAATACCTAAGCAAAACGGACACATGCTAACTTCGAAAAGAAATTAAACATCTCAGTTAAAACTATTATTCAAGAAGCTTTAGCAAAAGGGGCATTCGTACCCGTCCCAGCTTTTCAGGAGTCAATTCTTGAAATCTGGGGACAATTCTTCCTCCTGAAAATACATAGAATTTCCAAGTAAGTACAATCCAACTAAACAAAGGTCAAACCATATTCTATAGCAAGAAAAGGCATAATCACACACCGGTGGCAATAGCAATAAGCTCCAGCTCAACACCTCCAACCCATCTGACAGCAGGCAAATTCCTATGCATCAACAAATGGTTTGCTTCATCATCGAAACCCCATTGACAGATAACCAAAGTTGCACCAACATCCTGAAACTCCCAAATCCGCCAAATGAGAGATGTGTATTACAAAAGTGCACATCCTTGAAAACATAACATACTCCTTCAGACTCTAAGAATCTCAGTCATCAAACAGAAATAGGCATAGACATGCTGTTGATGTCACAATTCACTTAACAGAGGACTTTTTTTAATCAGAACATAGAATCAAAAGACTGAACCAGAATAAGATTTAAAAAGAAACTAAACAAGCCATGATCCAAAAGAAGGAATTAGCTAAATGGATATTTCTCCAGCAAACCAGCAACAGTAACCTTTATGAGCTACGACCATGCATACAAGCGCTTGGCTTCCTTGCACATCCTAACCCAAAAATGGGTAGGGATATAGGATGTTTGAAAAAATTTCACAAATTGTCGTAACTAGAACAGCTTATGTGCCACCATACATATACATATCATTCAAAGAAGCAGCAAAATAATCAAACATATATATGATGTCTCAAAACCCACCTTGCACTTTTGAACCATTTCATCAAAGTAATGTTGCTCTTGTTTGCGTAATGTCTCAAACTTCTCCACAGTGTCAATCTCAACCTTATGCTTGGTTTTTGGCTTTGGTGGCTCAAAGGGGCAAGTTAAAATTGCTATATTAGCATCTTCAATTTTTTTCGGCATTTGGGGGTGGCTCATGTCCTTGTCCACAACAATACCATAGATGAGTTCGGTATCTTCAAGTTTACCTCCCACTTTCCCCTCTACTTTAATTAGATCAAGATTAACATCCTTCCGCTCCAAGTCTGCAACAGCCAAAACCGCTTTAACCGCAATCTCAGCCAAACTGCGTTTACAGCGATTTACACTGGAAAAAAAAAAAAGTAATTTTAAGTTCCTGACAGTGAGATTCATCAAGAAAACCACAACCATATATAAAATAATAAGTCAAGGTAAGTATGATAGCCAACAAGCCCGACATACGGGCTCTTGCAGTCTTGCTAGATGAATGAGCAGAACTCCCACTAGCTAAAGCCAAGGATATAACTCTTTGGTATCAATATATGGTTCTGATAATAGAATATCCATTAGACCAGATTACCAAAGAAATTTAGGCATTTGACTTAAGTGCAATATAGAACTTATTCCAGAGGAGATCTCCAAGCATTTTAAAGTCATATTTGTCTCTAGGGAGCATATTGGCAGTTAACATTCAGAGAGAAGTGCTGGTTATTAACTGTCAGAGAGAAGTGCTTCCAGGGGGAAAGGTGGTGGGCAGATAATTTCACAAATCCAACTTGTTAAGACATTGCAAAATCAGCAAGAGTCCTTTGACTAATTGAATAATCACGTGGAGTTAAAACCACACACCATACACCAGGATAAGAACAGCAACAAATCTAGAAGCGACTGACAACTTGATTTTGATATGCTCACATTGATTTGAACATCAGCTAATAGAAACAAGTATTATTGAGGATAAAATTCACATGTTTGGGCTGAGCAAGAAATAGTAGATTTGGCATGAGCAATACATGGTGGATTTGACATAAACAAGAGTTTGTGTAATTGACATGAGCAAGGCATAGAGGATTGAACATAACCCATAAGCACTATTACCTAAATAAATTAGCAATATAACACTCCTCATATTACTAAATATAGGCTCCATTTGATTTGAAGTCATTCAACAGTTAAACTCTGGGTTGTTCAACATTCTTTGACTTATTTCAGAAAAAGTTAATTCAAATAAGTTTGTTACAATCAAGATAGCAGATAATGAATTAAGTTTAGATAATACACGTTCATCTTATTTAAATTCAGTTGAATAGAACACAACCTTAGCCAAAACTGTATTACTATCCTTCACAAATAAAATTTTTATCTCAACCATGAATGATATGAGAAGTTTCATAACATAAAATACTATATTTAGAATGTGACCTAATGTTTATATTTTGAGAAAGCAGTATTAGTATAAATCTCAGAGTACTAAGGTCATAAATTTCAGGGCGCTCCTACTACTTTCTCTATTCTTCATTTATCTCAGCAGCTAGCTCCTAACTCAGGCAATCATGCAACATCAAGGTTTGCTTAATTTATACTCCAGTAAGCTTGGCAAATGAAAATCAATCAGACCGGGAGTAAAAAGTCATAGCCACTTTAAAATACTAGAAATCATGACTCGTGAGAAGGATAAGTAAGCATACATTTTCGAAGACAAAGTAGTCATGCAAGTCTGGATCAAAGGCTCTACATCGGTTTCTCCAAATTCAAATTTATGTGCGATCTTCTCCAGATGTTCAACAGCGATCCGAGAAGCCACTTCATATCCTTCTGCTATTCTAATAGGATGGATACCACGATCTAAGAGATTTTCAGCCTGCTCCAGAAGGGCACCAGCCATGACAACTACTCCAGTAGTGCCATCACCAATTTCATAATCCTGACTGCGGGACAATTCAACCATCAACTTTGCAATTGGGTTATCAACATCCATCTGGTCCAAGATAGTAGCACCATCATTTGCTGAAAACAAGGATAGCATAAGTGTAAGAATCATAAATGGAAAAACAAACTTGCATAAAATGACATACCTTTACATTTCAAAAGCCTACTACAGTGATGAACAAAACTATAGTTGAATGTAGTTTTAAGATTGATTACTCTAGAGTTAATAATTGCTGTCCTATGATTTAATACAATATGGACATGGACAACACTTCACCTAGAGAAAATATAACTGTCGATAAGTAGTATATTAGGATCCTTCAAATATTAGATGCTAGTCCTCTATTAAAAAAATAATCAATAATTTTATTGTCTAACAAATAGAATAAGCATAAACAGCCAGCCATCCTGAGATTTAAGCTTGAATAGGTTAGAATCAGAAGTTGAACAAGCTCATTGTACCCCAAACAAAAGGACCAAACAACATATTAGAAATATACCCAGTAGATCAAAAGAAATAGTTGCTAGAGAAATGAATCCATATGGATGATCATATGTCCAAGGAAAACAGGTCAAATTGATCAATAATCTCCCCAGCTATAACCCAAACCTAGAGGTGCATTCTAAAACCCTAGCTCATCCCTGTTGCAAACCTCGAAAAGCAATACCCGTAAATCTTAAGAGTTAAAAACCCAACTTCTCCAACAAAAATGCATATGAAATCATTTATATTACTAAATAAAAATGTAATTAACTGAAAAGTTCATTGGAGAAGGCCGCATTCATCTTCTCATTTGCTAAAGTTAAGATCTTTCCAAACCCTAGAACATAACTAATCCCAAAAGGATCCTTCATTCAATATCTCGCAGAGAAGGCAAAGCACATCAATTCTAAGCTAGTTGCAAACATCCCAATTAATTAGCTATAAGCAAGCATTAAACCAAGTACAAATCCAAAACCCAGAACCCAAACCCTAGCACTAACATCTGAATTCAAAATTATACCTATTAAGTTAAAAATCAGACCATAAAATCACCTAAAAATCCCTAATTTGAAACAATAATTGCACAAAAACATCTAAAACGAGTGAAAATCAGATTAGACAGAAAAAGTAACTGATAACAATGTCACCGTCAGGAGATTGGAGCATCTTATCCATGCCCTTAGGACCAAGTGAAGTACGAAGAATACGAGAAACCGCTTTTCCAGCAGTAACATTAGCTTTCACAGCCTCTAATCCACTCAATCGAGCCTTCTGTTCTTGCTCCCTCAATATTATGAATCGCCGCCCCGATTCATCGAATGCCGCAAACGACATTTCCCCCTTTCGAGATGAATCAGAACAAGAAGAAGAACCAGCAATAAAAGTAATGAATTTTGAGAGAGAACAGAAATAGTGTGAATTGTACAAACTCCGAAAATATGAAAATGAGAGTGAGAGAAGTAGAGATATTAGTAGAGCGTTCTAACTTGATAATAGTACGGTGTTTTATGGATCATCCGACCCATTTTTAAGCTTTTTTTGTGACCTAAAACTAAAACCCAACTCAAAACTTTTTTTTCTTTTTTGAAAATATAAAAAAAAAAAACTATGAAGTACAAACTCAAATTTTGAAACTGTTTTTTTTTTTCCCAAGAGCTAAAAAAGCAAACTAGATGGAGTTCGATCTCATTTATTTAGTGGCTAACCAACTAAAACCAACTAAACTAGTCGACATCCTTCTACTGACTACAAGAACGGCCCAAAACCAAATCAAAACCCTAGAAACATCTGAATCCAAATTAGTGAAACAAAAATTTAGAAGCAGATCAGAAATAAAAAGGCAAACATTTAGAAAAGAAAAGTAAGGGTAGTAACTGATAGTGATGTCGCCGTCGGGAGATTGGAGCATCTTGTCCATGCCTTTAGGGCCGAGAGAAGAGCGAAGGATGCGAGCGACGGCTTTACCGGCGGAAATGTTGGATTTCTGAGCTTCTAAACCTCTTAAACGGGTCTTTGATTCTTGCTCCCTCAGTATAATGAAGGGACGTCCGAATTCATCGAACGCCAACGCCATTGTCGATTACTTGAGATGAATTTTGAGGAGAGAGAAAGAGGTGGAAGGTTGTGGAAGCTCCGAGAATGGGAGCGGGAGAGTGAACAAAGAGGAGAGAGACTTGGGCGGAGTTACTTATTAGCAGCGCCGCACCGCTGTAGCCTCTAGGGATGGATGATCGATTTGTTGGTTTGTTCTGGATCATCCTAGACCCGTTTTCTTTCGGATCTTATACCCAAATTCAAACCTTTTTTTATTTTTTTTATTTATGCTCCTACAAAGCATGTATAAAAATACAACAAGCATGTACGAGTATCATTTTATTCATATAAATACAGTATAAAAATCATACTCAATAAAAAAACCTTGCCTTACACATAAAAAAAAAATAAAAAAAAAAAATTGGAAATTATCTTTAAAATCATACGAGTATATCTTATCTTTTTTAAAAAATTAATCCATTTTATTCAATTACTTTGTAAGCTAAACAAATCAGTTTCAATCTTTGAAATGAAATTTTAATATCTAGAAACGTACTCCATAGTTAAATTGTAGGGATGACATAGAGATTTTAAAAAAAATAAGGGTATAACATAAACTATTGTAAATTACGGGGGAAGTGGCAAATTGAAAGGTCAAAGCTAGGAGATACTACATATTTTGATTAATAGTTATATTTTGATTATTTGATTAATAGTGTGTAATTCGTGAGGCTTACTGTGTTTGGGTTGTAGGCACGAAAAAATTATATAAGTGCAACATCGGATTTCATATAGGTCAAAAATCAAAATATTAGGTCAAAAATCAAAATATTGACTTAGACTTATTTGACTATTAATTAAATTTAATTATTTTGGGTGAAATATACTAAATTAGCCCATTTTAATTAAATTGTTTATTTAGTAGCTACTAAATGAATTAAGCTATTATAAATAAGTCATGATTAAGAGCCCTCTTCACATCACTTGGAGTAAGAAGAGGAAAACTTAGAGGAAACAAGGAGACTACAATAGAAAACAAAGAAAAACTTATTCTAGAAGATCATCCATGGAAGAGATCAAGCCTCGACGGCCCTCAACACAAAGGAAAGAACAACTTCAAATTATCAAGAACATCATCAGTTCAACCTCTACATCAAAGTCATTGATCTCGTCGGCTCTCAATCAAGGATTCAAGTCAGAGGTCTACATTAACAATAAGTCAAAGTTTTGCATCAATTGTCTTCTATCGTGATCAAGCCGTGACAGCCTCAATCAAGAATCAAGTCAACCCGTGAAACAAGTTAAAGTTCAAGTGGAGATTGAATCAGATGAGCAAATTAGAGATTGTACCCATAAATTATCAAATTCATTTATTTAGAATCTATATTATGCAGATTTAAAATTTGTGTGTACATGGGTAAAGGAAGTGGTCCATACCTAATTTTTTTTTAAAAAAAAAATCATCCAATTTTCTACAAGATCAAAGACAGGTAGGAGTCCAACCAAAGTTGCAAATTCAGACTCCAGCGTTTCCAAGTGATCCACATCAATGCCATGATTACTAATTGATCTACACACAAGTATTATGATTGAATTTTGCGGAAAATTTGTAAGAAACCTTTTAAAACATCAAATAAGTGAAATAGCACCTTTTTATAATAGTTTATTTTGAGAAAATACCTTGTAAATTATAATAATGTAAGTTATACGACTTCACGCCAAATTGTAAAAATGTAAACATTCCAATTTCCAGCAAATGGAATTAGGAATAGCCAGTAAGCCAGGTATAAACAAAACCAGCCAATAACAAAAATATCAGAGTTTCATTTGCACAAAGCCACATAGTGCTTAAATTCACGATTCTAGTCACTATATTATAAAAATCAAACGTGAACTATGCACATATTCAAGGCGACTCTCAGATTCCTACAAGGCTACAATACGCATTCTAGACAGAAAAATATGGCCTTTCTGCATTCTGCAAATTAAATATGACAGCAGGGGAGCGGGACACAAAAAAGAGCACCTTAAACAGATGAGAGTGTTTGGTCCTTTCATGATATGCTCTCTAAACAAGCTGCTCAAGTATGTTCCACATTTGCAGAACACTTCATCCACAGACAAAGGACCTAATTAATCATATGGAATTTGGATGTATGCAGCATCACACACAAAGGGAACATCAGCATACATCCCCGCGAGAGCGCACCTAATACACTCCAGCACGGTGAACAAGTAACCAAATGCCACAGCTGTCCAAAAATGCATGCCAAACTTGCCCCAGTAAACTGCTTGAGGCATCCAACGGCTGACAGTACCAATAACCTGCAAAGCTATCTCGAGCAACATCCCCATCACAACATGAAACCTGAAGAAGTGGGGCCACTCTTTTCTCCTCACTATCCCGAGGTAAGCAACAAAGAAATATGCCATGAAAAACCAGGGTGGCAGCCTTCCAATGGATCGGAGGAAAGGGTATGTTAGAAACTCAAGGTCCTCAAGAAAGGGATGAAGATGATAAGCTGTTTCTGCATACATCCAGGTCTCATGCAAAGGCATCAGATAAGGAAGGCAGGCTAGGGTTCTCCACCACCATCGAGGCTTCTTCATCATCTGAGGAAAGCGGAAACTATAAGGAACATCCTTTGCTGCTCGGGGTGCCATGGAGTGTCCTCTCCTTTTAGGTAACAGAGGAATAGTGTGCGACAAGCCACCATGCTCTCCACCCAAGAGAGGAGTCGATGAAGCTGAAAGATGAGAATACAATGAAAAACCTGCCATTTATCAATGAATAAAGATGTCAAAATCGGAAATAACAAATGACCAAGCAGTGAGTATGATCGGTAAGCACCACAAACAACAAATTGTATCTGAAAACACATAAATGGACCATGATTAGAACTTGTTGGATTCTTTTACCGGGTACTAGCAACCCTCAACACATGAGATAAAATTCTCTCAGCATAACTTTGTATAGTTTTATTGCTTGTCTGAGCCACCAAATACCTTCATATGTGTTTAGATGATGAACTTACAATCTAGAATTGTCCCAATGCCAAGCACAGTGTGAAAGGCCAATTCAATGATGGATTTGAAATTAAAATCATTAATTCATCACCCTGTCATTTGAAATTACAATACCCCTCAACTGCTCTATTTTTTCTGTACATGCCCACTTCTCAAACCTACTGCACAGCCAAATGCACTCTCCCCCTCCTCTCCTCTCCTCTCCTAAACGCCATTATCTCTACATCCCATCTCCTCCACTCTCACTGCAATCACCACCAAATACTCCATCTTTTATCAAAGCTAGAACCTGATGTTCCTCTATTCACTAGATACAGTTGATGATGCAGAAGCAAGAAAAACACAAATGTGGGCGGAAGCAGTGCAGATGTGGTTAACATGACCAAGGGAAATCATATTGTGGGAAGAGAAAGAATTGAAAATTTTCATTGCCTAATTAATTGTAGAATCGAAATTCTGGAAAACAAATTTCTAGTATTTGAAATGAAATGTGAGTTCCCAGATGCAGGACTGTCAAAAATTCAGAAGTATTGTTGAAAGTAAAACCAAACTCGGGAAACAAGAACAAAATTATATACCTGTAGGATGATTCAATTTCAGCGCCTCGGTTGGTCGACATAGAGCTCTGACATTGGTTAACACAGCCTTTGCAGGTAAAGGAGCAGGTCTTGGCCGGGAAGCATTACAGGAAATAGGCTTATATGGTCTGAAATTCATACTGCATCCATTTATGATCATTCTCTGACCTAGTTCATAAGTTTAAGCACCCAAAACAGAACATTTCAAACATCAATTAAGGAACTGGAGACCTAGGGAAGACTGAGATGAAAAATATCAGTCTGAGGATCAAAAATGTTGTAAAATGACAAAGTTGAAGTAACATTATAAATCACAAATTAGACTGATGAGCATGCACCTACAGAAATGCAACAATTGTCAACTAAAAGGTTTAATCTACACTTCATCGAGTCTCAATTTCCAGGATTCCCATTCTTTGTTAAACGTTTTCAATTTACACATAACAATAACAACACATCATTTCAATCATGGAAAATTGATAATTCATAAAACAAGCTGACAATTCATCGAGTCCCAACACAAAAGAAGCTTCAACTACAAAGGCGGCATGAAATTCTTGTCTTGGAATAAAATTAGTTCCCAAGCGAGGAAGGACTTTAATCAAAAACTAATCATATGTTTCAAAAATTAGTTCAGAACATTGCTGATAGAAACTTTCTACTAGTACATACTCATCAATACTCTCAAATATCTGCAGAATTGGAAAATTTACAGCATTTTGCAGAATTTCAGCTCCAATGTCAAGCAAAATATGTTTCTTAAACCACCCAACATCGAATTTGAACCCAAATTAAACCACCACCTACTTGAATTTGCACACAATCAATATTTCCAGCTTTGTTAATTGAATTACATAAAATTAATATTAAAATTCAGAAGTTAACAGAATTACCGAATACGAAGTATAACACTAATTATTCAATATCCAAGATGACAAAAAAAATAATCGAATTGGAGATGGAAGGTCGAATACAATTGCAGCAAAAAGATGAAAAGTGTGGTAATTTCGACCACATAAAAAGTTCATAGAAATAGAAATTACTGAGAAATAGAATTAGATTATAATTACACACTAAGAATGAAAACCCTAATTGACATTGAAAGTTAAAATTGAGCTGAAATTAGAGTAGAGAAAGTGAGGTCAGTTACCAGTGTGAGTGAGAGAAGTGTAGAAATGGAGGTTAATGAAGACGATGAATAGTGAAGTAGAAGAAAGAGGAAGAAGAATGTAAGCAGCAGTTAGGGTTTTGGGAAAGCAGCAGCAGCATACATGGTGATAATGGTGAGATTGGGGATAGGACTCCGAGAATGAGAGAGAACTCGAACTCGAACACTTACCGAGTTACCGTAGAGGGTTAGCCAAATTTCGGTTTTTTTTTTTTTTAAAACGACACCCTTTCGTTTAGGGTTCGTTTGACATTGTTTTGATTTTCTGTTTTTTTATTTTTGTTTTTTAAAAGTACTAGATAAGCCTTGTGCGATGCACGATATAAAAAATTTCTTTCAATAAGTATTTATTTTACATATGTCCCTCGTATGAGATAAATTATAAAACCTAACCATTAATTGCAATGCTATTTAAATCTAACTAATTTTAAAGAAGAGTACAAATACAAGTAAATTATGCAATATGAAGTACTCTTTAACCCGGAGTATTTATATTTTGAAGCCAAATAGTAACTCAAATTCATCGTAATATAATATATGGAATATAATTAATATAATAATTTTTTTTTTTTTAAAAAAAAAAAAAAAAAAAAAAAAAAAAAAAAAAAAAAAAAAACTATTGTAATAACTTAAGGTAAAAAAATAAAAATATAATGTCAGCAATTAATTTAGGCGGGAAAAATTTCAATCACAACTTAACACGTGTACAAATTAAAAAGTGATGATGTCAGCGGTTGTTGTTTTAGTTTATTCATAGATATGATATATGTCCCATGATGAATCAAAAATTATATAAACTTATTAAAATCATGACAATTTTGAAAACTGATAATAGAAAAGTGAAAACACCTTTTTCTTGTTTCCTGTTTTTGGTTTTCAAAAAAACACGAAATCGAAAACCAAAAATGATGCAAAACAAGTCCTTAGCAGTAAGGCCTTGTTTAATTCACCTTATTTTTGCTGATCTGATCTGATTGTCTGATCTGACCAAACTTTGATCTTAAGTGTACGATAATCTATAAGGAAAAAATATATCAAGTGGGATCTTGTTAGATTTGTAATAATGTGTAGTTTATTAATATGTAATTTTCACAATTTTTTTCGATACAAAATTAAAAATATTTAGCGATAAAAATTGCACATTAAACGATGTTCTAATCTGAACTTATTTTTTCTGATTTGATCTGATCTGAACTTATTTTTTCTGAAATAAGTAAAAATAAGGTGAACTAATAAGGCCTAAGGGCCTGTTCATATTTACTTAATTTCAGTTCAGTTCAGTTCAGTTCAGCTCCAATCAGTTCAGTTCAGTTCAGTTCAGTTCAGTTCAGTTCCAATCAGTTCAGTTCAGTTCAGTTCAGTTCAGTTCAGCTCTTAATTTCCCTCTCACATAAAATATTCATTTCAGCTTAATTCAGTTCAGTTCAGTTTAGTTCAGTTCCAATCAGTTCAGTTCAGTTCAGTTCAGCTCCAATCAGTTCAGTTCAGTTCAGTTCAGCCCAGTTTAGTAAATATGAACAGGCCCTAAGTCTTGTATTATGCGGACTATAATTACGAGTAATTTTCTTGTAAGACGATCAATTTAAAAGTAATATTAACAATTTTTATGGTAATTTGAATGGATAACTTTAATTTGTGAAAAGCGTAATTGAATTTTAATGTCTAAGTACATGTTATAAAAGCTAATACTTCGTATGTTTAATATAACACTCGTACATTATTAATAGAATGTGGAGTAAAAGCTAACAAATGTCCTGGGGCATTAGATAAGATAATTAAAAGGAAAAATATTAAATTAAAATAAAAATTAATTATATCGATTGACGCGTGATTTTAGCAATCATTCTCAAATTAAAACCACTTTAGGAAACATTTTAGATGCTTATCTAACACCTCAAGGGGCGTTTATTAGCAAGATCATAAAAAAATTATAACTTAATATGAGTAGTATAATTTTAATTGCTTTAAAAAAAGGAGGGGTGGTGTTGGGTGGGAAAAGGGAGAGCGTCCGGCGAAGGAGCGGGAGGATCTGGGTTGGGGGTTGTCGAGGAAGGGGGCTATTGACGAGGAGGGGGAGTTTGTCAACCGGGTAGAGGTCTTGTTGCGTGGGGTTTATTTTATTTTTGTAATTAAACTAAATCATGTTTAAAAAAGAAAATTTAAAAAAGCTTTTAGTCACATAGCGACACATGTCATAATTAAATTACTAAACAGGTTATCAACCAGTTACATACATTCTATTTTGAGCAAATGTAGTCAAAGGTTAACTTATTTTGAAATAATCAAAATGTCGTTTTATTTTTAAAAGATCTACCAAATATCAAGCTCTTTTTGACAATTTTTCCCTAACATTATCCAGGCCATACATAAACATTTGCAATTCTAAGCTATATAGATTGTAGAAAATCGAAGATGAATTTACTTGTAAACTTGTACTCCATAAAATGCTAACAAGGACCAAACATAAGGAATTTTATTATGCATAGCCCTAAAGATCAAAAGTAGTACATCTGTCGTACCATGCAATTCAGCAATAACCTTCACAATAATGTTACAAAATTGTTTACATCAAGCCAACTTAAAAATAGAACAATGAAAAACCAACTAATGTGACCCCGGCAATGGTAGACACCTCAAGATTGGATGCACCATTCTTCTTAGTAGGTGATGATCCGTCCATGGAGGGATCAGTTGGAGTGTCTGGAAACATCCCGGCCGGGACAGGCCCACCAACGGGGCCTGCCTCGGCAAATCCACCTGAAGGAGAACCAACATCGCCGCCTTCATTGCCAATATCTTCACTTGGGCTATGGGCAGTAGTTGTTTTGGGGATAATAGCTGCCTCGGCGAAGGCTAGTCCTAATAGAGCGAAAAATACTAAAGCAGCAACTTTCTTAGCCATTTTTCCTAAGACAAAGTTTACAAATGAATGCTCCAAGGTCTAAGATGAATCAAAGATATGACGTGCAAGATGTAAGAAGATTATGTGGGATTGATATAGTTGAAAGAAAAAAGTGGTTAGAATTGTTTTATAAGGTATATGGAGTTGCGAAGTTATAGGATAACCTCCTATAGAATTGGTCATTTGTTAATGCAAATTTAGTGACTCTTGATTAAACTCATAGGAATTACTTTATCCAATAGCCTATAAATACCATCACTATATATAGATTATGCTAAAATTAACATAATTTATTTTTCACAAACTTAAGTTTAAGTAAAAGTGTTTTTCTTTGATATGTTAATCGTCATTCTGATGAGATCAAAATAATCATAAATTTTAGACAACTTAATATACGAAGTATTAACCTAACAAACAAAAAAAAAAAAAAAAAAAAAAAAGGAAAATGGAGGAAAAAGTGATTTTACATTTTTATTAAATTTTTAAAAAAATGAAAATTAATAATCCTACCTTTACTATTTCTACTCAAAATAATCCAACCTTTTCATCCGGAAACAATCCTATATTTGACCCTCATCTTCCCAAACTCTCCTCCATCCAACATCCTCCTCTCTTCCATGGTTTGTTCACCATGAGCACTACCCCACCATAACTTGCACCACCTCATCACAACCACCACTACGTACACCACCACCTGACCCACCTTACCTCACCTTAAAACACCCACACATCACCAGATCCCGAAACTCAAGCTGACACCGCGTGACCACCAAACCTCACCCCTTCTCACATGAACTCCCCCTCACTTGACCACGAGCTAGACCACAATACAAATTTCAACTAAGGGGGAGTGGGAGAAAATTGGTCATCGACGAAGGTAGGGGATATCGTTTGCTGACTAAAAGGGGTAGGGGTTGCTATCGTCGACAAGAAAGCAGTGGGGTCGGGGCGCTATCATTGGCTGGGAAAGGATGGTGCGGCTTGGGTATTCTGGTGGAGTTGGCTGGTGGTGTTACTCCAAAAGGGAAGAAGAAGGCATGGTGGAGGAGTTTGTTTCAGGTGGGAGGTTTGGGAAAGGGGTTGATTATTTTTTTTTTGGGTAATGCTATATATAGCCTTTAGGGTATATATAAACATTAAATATAATTTCTAAAATGGAATTAAATTGGGAATTCATGGCAAATTCACGTGTAAATCGGTGTAAATAATGTTACTTTATCCTCAATATATTCTTTTTTCAGCTTCTTAGTTTATCATTTTCTTTTTTTTTAATATTATTTTAAAAAATAAAAAATAAACCATTTAAAAGGTGACACATGGCAAGTCAACATCTAACATAGGTTGTCAATTTCACAGACCATGAAAAGATAAGGGTCAAAGGTGGGATTGTTTCTAATTCCCTCCAGGTTTTCTTCTTGGGAGGGTTGTTTTTGTTCCCTCTAGGGTTTATCCCTTCCATTGCTAAGTTTTTCCAACTTTTTTTTGAAGGTTTTCCTTCTCTCATCTCCCTTTCTCTCCATCTCTACCATCTCTTTCCTCTTGCTCTTAGTTGTGAATCTTTGTAGGAGTTTCCACTGGTGTTTTTACCGATGGTAAGCCCCCAAAAACCTATTAATTGCTTTTAATAAATAAATCTCATCCTTAAAATGAGGACTTTTTTCTTAAGTTTATTTTCTTTTTATGTTTGTACGGCAAAATTGAAGATTTAGGGTTTCATAATCTTTACAAAAATCTAAATGACCGCATGAGTATTTTCACTCAAATGACTATCCATCAGTGGATTTCAAGCCGAATCAGTATGAACTCACAAATTGTAGTGTTTCAGATAAAGTTTTTTTTTATTATGGCGATTGTTAATCAAATCTACGATGTATTTAGTTTTAAGGTGTGTACTTGTGTTAAAATTCTTGATTTTTTAGAAATTATATGTAAGTGTCGTTTAACTATATTTTATTAATGAAATCCCTTTTTTCTTTTTGTAAAAAAAAAGGTGGGATTGTTTCTAAACTTCAAAAAAGGTGAGATTATTTTGAACAGAAATGGCAAATGTGGGAGTATAAGTTTCCATTTTTCCTTTAGTTTTTAACCAAGTATGATAATGGGGTCTATCTTTTTCATTTTTTTACCTTTTGGGACCTCTTAATTTTTTTTTATTTTCACTGTTTGGTACCACAAGTGTAATTTCCAAGAAAAAGTAACCAAAGGTAAGTAAAAAAGATAATCCCTTGGATTAAAAACTCAATCCCCTAAATAGCTATATATATCTAAAAAAACATGGTCCCCTAATAAAAATAAATAGCCCCCTAACTATTGTCTATAGGGGTGGGAATGTGTGCATTCTAGGATTAGTGCCCTAAAAAGGAGTGCACTGATTGGCGAATCTGGAAGAGACACGTGTCTCTTGAGGGTGTCGTTATGACGTTTTTTCTCGAGAATTGAGCATCCTGATGTAATGGAGGGCTTTCCTCTTTTCTGGTGCTATCATGTTGCCACATGTCATCTTTCTATTGTGACACGTGTTGTCCTTCAACAAGCAGCACTTATTACTTTTGCATAGATACACATACGTTGTAATAAGAATTGGTAAAAGCGGACATGACATGAAATAGACACGAACAGAAAGGTTAATATCAAGAGTTTTAATATTAATTAAATGAGTCAACACGAAGCAACACGTTTTATATAACAAGTCGGGTTAATGTTGAGATTCCCAACACAAAATTAATATGACCCAAGACACTCATTATTTTTTTAGATTTTTATATAATTATATTAAATGAGACAAATATTTCTCCATATAACACGATACGAATGATGTGTCCAATTTATATAGTATTTTACCCCCGTCCCTTGGTCATAATTGGTAGTATTTTTGGCTCTTTAGAGCCACTTTTATTACTAATATGTGTTTTCTAGTGTTTTCGTAGTTTTGGTTGAGTTTTATAGGGCGTTGCACTCTTGGAGCATTTTCCCGGGATTTTATGAAGCGGCTACGAGCATTGGAGGAGCACGACCATCTTTCATAGCCCAAGATCGGTTAGAGTCATCGAACCGGTGATTAAGGGCTCGACTTATGAGAAGATGAGGCATTGGACCGAATGATTAAAGCCCCAAGGAGGATATTTGGTTTGGGCCGAGTTACAAGCCTAAACAAGGAGTCCAAGTAGCCCGAAGGGTCTCCGCCCGATGGCGCGCCCAATCGGTCGATGCCGCGCCCGATCGGGTGCGAGAAGAGAAGCTCACGAAAGAAAAAAAGGCGGGCCCGATCGAGCGGTGCCTCGCCCGATCGGGCATTGAGGAGAATTTTAAGCGTCGTTTAAGTTGTTTTAATTTAGGATTCTCAAGCTTAGTTTTATTTACGCTTTTGTTAAGCGAGTTTAGTATTCTTTTCTCCCTTCCCTTACTCTCTCTCTCTCTTTTCTTTCTCTAACTTTTCTCTCTCTCCCCTCTTAAACTCTAGTATTATTTTCTCTCTCTACAACTCTTTGTTTAATTCCATCTCTTGTTTCCTTCAACTTTGGTAACGATTTCTTCTCCTTTAATCTCAGCTATTTATTTTATTTCTTCCATCATGACTTGTTTAATTGCTTTGTTTAGTTTATGTTCGATTATGTCTGAGTAGTTTTCTTTCTAGGGTTTATGGGGATCCATAAATAATATGAAGGGGTAATTTATTGTTGTTGATTGTCAAAGCTTGATTAATTTCCTATTGATTGATTTAATGCTCTGTGACTAGATTAGGCCTGATCTTTTATGCACGAGTTTGACAATATTGATTCGAGATTCGAGAGATGAGAATTGATGTTTAAGTCTAGTTTCAATAGACAGGTTAATTTATAAATGGTTAAGTCGAGATTCGAGAGATGAGATTTAATACCGGTAGATTAATTCTGTGATTGTAATACGTAGCGAAAGCCCTTTATGATCTGTTAAATTGATGCATTGATGATTGATTATTATGTTTTACCCTGAAATATTATTTATTCGTGAACCTATTCCCTAGATCTTTTATTATTTGATTTCCCCCTACTTTTATTCCTTCCCACTTATACTCTTAGTAGTTTAGTTCCCTTTTATAATAACAAATTGGTTACTTGATAATTTAGATTATATTGATTAATTAGGAATAAATTAACTCGTTTCCCTGTGGTTCGACCCTTCTTCCCTATCTGCATAGTTAGTGGATTTAGGTATTATTTTTGATTGGGTGACTACGACTTTAGCCTGTCAACGAACCGAAAACGGAAAAAACGGGTTAGTATTAAGGATTTCCAACATGTTTAATTGGACGAGTCAACCCAACAAGACATGTTTATTAAATGGGTTAAACCTATTTATTTTCGGACACAAACACGATACTATTGTCAGCTATAGTTGTAAGGTTTCCTTTCTATTTTATTTGGACAATGCTTTTTCTATCTCTCTTCTCGTCATAGGTCACTAATTTTTTTTCTCTTTTAACCCCATAAAATATCGTACAAGTTCCTTATGATGCAATTTAAAAAAATTTACCGATAAAGTATTTAATTTCTTCCACTAAAAATTGAATATATTTTACTTTTGCATGTGTTATTTTATAAAGAATAAATTTATTACAAAGTTCAAAGCACAATATAAGGGTCATAGCAGAGTTTTATTTTTAGAGAATGATCAGTTGAATTTTTAATTTGATTGTGTTATCTTATTTTGACTAGTTGATAATTTGATAAATTGATTATTAATAAGTATTTGATAAATAAGTGTAAGCAAATAGTTTGAATAGGTAAAATTACCAATAAGAAAATTGACATATGTATAGTATTGTAAATTAATAATTCCTAAAAAGATAGGTGTATGGCCAATTTTTCATAGAATCTAATGGATTGATATGAAAAAAAATTAATATGGATTTTTTAAATTTGTAATTGATGTGTCCAATTTATATAGTATTTTACCCCCGTCCCTTGGTCGTAATTAGTAGTGTTTTTGGCTCTTTAGAGCCACTTTTATTGCTAATTGGTGTTTTCTAGTGTTTTTGTAGTTTTGCTTGAGTTTTGTAGGAAATTGCATCTTTGGAGCGTTTTCCAGGTTTTTCATGGAGCAACTACGGACATTAGGAGGACACGACCATCTTTGAAACCCAGAACCGGTTAGAGCCGGTGATTAAGGGCTCGGTAAGTAATACCGGGGCATTTGGACCAAGTATTCAAGACCCGAAGAGGAAATCCGGTTTGGGCCGAAAAATCAAGCCCAATCGAAGTCCAAGCCTCGAGGAAGAGACCGGGCTCGATCGGGCAAGCTTACGCCCGATCGGGCGGGCGCGTAGTCAGAGGCATCAGGAAAGGCGCGCCCGATCGGGTGAGCATGCATTAGCTCGATCGGGCGCGGCTACCCAGGAGAGTTGCGAAGAAAAAGGCAGGCCCGATCGGGCGGCCCTTCGCCCGATTGGGCGCGTGTTTTTGAGGGTTCAGATTTGCCGAATTCTTAGTTTTCAATCAGGATTGTTTTTAGAGTTGTTTAAGTACAATTTTAGTACGAAATCTTGTTTTTTTTTTACCTTCTTTTTTAGACTTTCTCTCTCTACTTAGATTATTTTCTCTCTCTAAAATTCTCTCAACTTTGTTCTTGCTCAACTTTGTAGTTCCATTGATTTTGGTAACGATTTCTTCTCTATTAATTTCAGCAATTTTATTTCTTTATTCTCTTATGGCTTATTTAATTGTTTTATTTAGTTTAGATTTAATTATGAGTGAGTAGTTTTATTTCTAGGGTTTATAGGGATCCAATAAATAATATGAAGGGGTAATTTATGATTGTAGATTGTCAATGCTTAATTATTTTCCTATTGATTGATTTAATGTTATGCAATTAGGTTTGGCCAGATTTAATTGTATGGGTTTAGCAATATTGATTCGAGATTCAAGAGATGAGAATTGATGTTTAGGCTTAGTTTCAATAGGCGGACTAATTTATAAATGGTTAAGTCGAGATTCGAGAGATGAGATTTAATACCGGTAAATTAACTCTGTGATTGTAATACGTAGCGAAAGCCCTTTATGATCTGTTTAATTGATGCATTTGTAATTGATTGTTATGTTTTACCCTGGAATATTGTTTATTGGTGAACCTATGCCCTAGGCTTTTCTTTCATTGATTTACCTCTTACTTTTATTCCTTCATACTCTTACTTTTAGTAGTTTAATTACCCTTCTAATAATAATTTGGTTATTTGATAATTTAGATTGCTTTTAATTAATTAGGAATAAATTGACTTGTTTCCCTGTGGTTCGACCCTTCTTCCCTATCTACATAGTTAGTGGATTTAGGTTTTATTTTTGATTGGGTGAATACGACTTGAGCCTGTCAGTAATCCCATTAACATTATATGAGTAATTAGCGTAATTAAGGAAATGTTTTTAATTAATTTGTATTAATACTTTTTTGGACATGTATTTGCATTTATATATAAATCAGTGAGTATAATTTAATTTAATTTTTGACAGGAAAGTTGGGAATATTATTAAAAATGGTAGATATATGGCCAATTTTTTTGACAAGTAATTACTTGTTTTGTGGATAAAAAGAGAAGTTAAATAAAGAGAAAAGAAAAAAGGTAAAAACGTTTGCTTTTTAAAAAAAAGAGATAAAAACGTTTTTCATATTAAAAAATGCTTAAAATATATTTATATTAGATTAAAAAATCTCACATTATTTTAACGTGCAAGACCTTTTTTAAGTAGGTATTTCTTCCATATTGTTGTATTTTCTATAAAATTTCAAATAATATATAATTTTTTTTAAAAAAAGTATAACTTTTACTCAATCAAAATTATTTATTGATTGTGGAATTTAGTTTAAATTTTTTTCTCTAAAAACAGCTTGGCTCTTTTCTGCGTAATTAAAATGATATAAAATTATGATTAGTCTAATAATACCATAATTATATGTGTCAATAATGTGCTATTTAATATATACATAGTTTCATGTAATTTGTTAATTTGTAATTAAATATAATACAATGTATTTAATTTTGACTTAATTTGAACCCACTTATATAAAATGCTAGATTCGTTATTACACTCAATCATTTCTTCCAATGGGTAATATGTATTTAACTCATTATCTTTTATTATTATTATCATTATTATTACGTATTATTTTTATTATTATTATTATTATTATTATTATTATTATTATTATTATTATTATTTAGAATTGGAGCGGTAGCCATCATATTCCTCTTGATTATGGGGTGGATAAGCTGTGTTAGGGTTGGACTAGAGCAGCTGTGTTTAGTTTTTGTTTCATACTCGCGGCAATCTGTTTCATATTTTTTTAAGAAACGTAGATTTTTTATGCATTAATTATCAAATTAATTACCTAATAATTCCTTATTTTTATTATAATTAATTAAATTTTTTTTTATGATTAATGCTTTGTCACTAGTTGGTTTCTGTATCATTGGCGTTGGACAATTAAGGATTCAGATTCTAGCTTTGTCACTAGTTGCTTTGTCACTAGATTCTGACATTTGAAACTCCGAAATGCATTGATTTAATCCGGTAAATTTGGTTTATTCTTTTTAGTATTACTATTATTTTTTTATTAATAATAATATTGTTATTTGGTACCATTTGACAATTTTTTTTTTGTTTTTTTTTGTTTTTTGTGTTAGGATTGGTGTTATCGAACTGGTGTAATGATTGTTTTTCTGGCGCTTGTGATATAAGGTGTCATGAAAATACACTAGCTTTTCTAAAAGACTTACCGTCAATTTGTGTGTGTGCGACCTCGTAAGTCAAGACTTACATGGAAACTCAATAGGTGGTTTCTGCAGGCGGCGATACCAAGCCCCGTACCGCCTTTCCAAAACGACACCTACTTTGAAACAAAAGAACATAGGTGTTTAAAAGAACATACATCTGGTTTATAAAGAACGCGAAAAAGTAAGTCAGTTTTTTTTAAAAAGGAAAGAGGTAAAAAGTAAATTATTTTTTACTAATACTATACTTTCTCTAGAATTTACCAAAATAATACTTTCTCTCTCTAAAATTTTTCTCTCTCTAAAAGTTTTCTCTCTCAAAAAGTAAAAAAAAAAATCCAAAAAACCAGTTGAACTTCAAACTTCAAAATCCTAAGCAATTTTTGAAGAAATTTGTAGTTCTAAATCCAAAATTCTTGAATATGGCGGACGAAAACAACATATAAGTATAATTTTCGACATGCTTGAGTGTTTATTTTGGAATTTGATCAAGTTTTTTTTGCAATTCATACGGAAAATCGACTTTGTTACTTTTATTGTTGTTTGATTTTTGATTTTTTGCAATTCATACTATATTTTTTGTGATTTTGGGTTTGTTTGTTTGTACTACAATGATAAACAAGTTGAAGATGAAGATATTGAACACAAATAACCCATTAAAATATTTAAGAAGAATGGAAAAAAGAAAAAAATTGATAAAGTTGCAAACAGTGTCGAAGATTCAAAAGACGTTATTGTGGACCCATCAATTTTAGTATATTTTAACACATGTTCATAATCGTTTCACATAATGTACATTGAAATTAAACAAACCATAATGTTCTTTGTCATATATATACATGTACATTAATTCAGAATTATAAGAATGAGCAAAAGAAATGAGTGTACATATAAATTACAAAATGTTCATTAAAATAATATATAATGTTCACTAACTTGTATATAACATATTTTAACACATGTTCATTATTGTTTTACACAATGCACATTGAAACAAACCTCATGTTCTTTGTCATATATATACATGTACATTACTTGTAATTCTGAATTATAAAAATGAGCAAAAGAAACGAATGTACATTGTAAAATTACAAAATGTTCATTAAATATAGGGATAATGTTCATTAAAATAATATATAATGTTCACTGACCTTTCTATGAGATCTTATCAAATATCTCTTTGAAACGAGAACCTTGGTGTGATTATGCTCCATTTCATGTTTCACCACGCAATATAAATTAGACTCCTTATTAACATCAAACTAGATGTATGCTTTGCAACCAGTATGAAAATCCCTTTTTTGGTACAAATATCACTCTTTATTTTTTTTGAAACCAGCATAAGAACATGTTAAAAATCGTTGGCTTACTATCTTATCATTCCTTGTTTTTTTGTCTCCTTTGCATGTACCAAATCCATGCTTAAAAGCAAATGTATTGTATAATTCACAAGCTTCTTCATCAGACTTCACTTTCCTAAAAAGTAACTCTGAAATAGCATATTCTGTGAAGCCTAAAAAAATCAAATAAATGAAATGTTCATTAACATAAATATAAATGAATATTTTAGTTAAATTAAATGTATATTATAATAAAGAGAAATATAACTTCGATGTAATGCTCATTGTATAATATAATAAAGAACATAGAGTTTTAATCAAATGTACATAATGTAATACAATAAAGAACATTATAACCATTCTAAACGAACAAAAAAATAAACTGAGTAAAAGAACATAATTGCAATTTAGAACGAACATCATCTTCAACCTTTGTATAATTAAAAAAAAAAGAGAGAGCAGAATGAACATAAGTGAAATTTAGAATGAAGAGCAGAATGAACATAAGTGCAATTTAGAATGAACATCATCTTCAACCTTTGTGTATTAAAAAAAAAACAGAGCATAAACTAATGCAATAATTATTGATTAAAATTAACATAAATACAAAAAAAAGGGCAGGATTCAATACAATTATATATATATATATATATATATATATATATAACAATTATTCAATAATTTGCATAAAATTCAATAAAATTACAAATTACATTCATCAAATTCAACAAGATTACAAAAATGCGAAAAATAATTTACCTTTTCCTTCTTTTACAATATCATCTATTTCACCACAATCATCATCATTCTCATGATCATCATCACCGGCAAATCGACGATCGGAATCATGTCTAAGTTCTTGAGCAACCATTTTCTCTCTCCAAAAACTTGAAATTCTCTCTCTATCAATGAAGTTCTCTCTCTAGAAAATTCTCTCTAAATTGAAAATATGATTTCTGATTTATGAATATCCTAATTCAGTCAACATAAATATGGAAAGATCGTCCTGCTGTTACGTACTTCACGTAAAAATAGAGTTTGATTTTTTTTTTTTTAAAAAAAAGGAAAGTAGCTGCTGTGATTTTTAGCGAGATGTACCAAGCAGCGTATCTCCTCCTGTATGGTAAAATTTTCAATGGAAACTAGGTAGATTAAGAAAGTCAACTACTACCTCCGTTTATTATTATGTGCAACCTTGAAGCACATTACGGTTACCTAGGCAAAAGATGAGGGGCATAGATTAGAAGGGTAATTGTTAACTTAATTAAAGGGATTGGAGAGAGAAAGTAGGACCCCCCCCCCCCCACTTGCATTTTGGTGGGGAATTCTGAAAAAGAAAGAGGGAAATGTTTTCCCTCTATATTTTCACCCTAAATTCGAATGGGTTGAAATTTGGAGGAAATTTCATTTCCCTCCAACTTAAACATTTAAAAAAAGGCATGCATTCAATTATTTTACATTTATTAAAGTTTGACATTCACCATTTATGAGGGCTATAAATACCAACCCTCATTTTCACAAAAGCAATAAATGTTGTTTCAAGCTTACAACCATGAAAATGTTCAAACCTTACATTGTTTTGTCTAACACAAAAGGTTAGCACTAAGTACCCCAATTAGTCCATAATTACACAAAAAATTACCCACTAACTACAATTAGTGCTAAACTACCATCTTCATCATCATTCATAGCATTGTTAGTGGTCTATCTACACAAAAACAACATAGGGCAGCTTCATCACCTCAAAAACCTTCATCAGCCCACCCTATATCCTGTTGTAGACACCCATTTGTGTCTCCCCAAAACCAAACCCAGTGATGAATGCCTTGCACGTTGTGTTATTATCGAATTGGGTGAAAGTGATTCGAAAGCCAAGTGTTGCGGTTTAGTTTTAATTAAATTCTTCTCTCTGTTTTTGAAAATGACCTTATTTATTTGGAAATGTCCATTTCAGTTTATTTTGGTCCATGATAAGGGTCCAATAATGGTGTAGATGGATGGGGTTTGAAAAGACCTTTCCAACGATATATTATGAGCCCGATTCCGATGAATATTGAGGAAGTTATGGCCAAAATACTAAACTGGGCCCAGTTATTTGTTTTAATGCGGCCCAATGATCTAGAGGAGGGCCCAATATTAATTGTTATTCCTAAAATTATTAGGATTAATTATAGTTTTCTAGAAGTTTCTAGAAAGTTCTTTTTAGTTCTAATATTGTTAGATTTAATAATTAATTATCTCTAAAAGATTTTTATTTGGAATAAAATATTGTTTGGTTATCTTAAAAATACGTATTTTATCTTCTGTACGGATTCCGTAGATCAAGTTGATTAAAGATCGGATTCCGCGTGAAGAAAAACGCGCTAATACAGGCTGTCGCCAAACGACAAGTCTGTCGCCGCGCGACAGACCCTGTCGCCTCGCGACAGAGTCAATTCCTGGCGACAGCGTGGAGTTTTATTCCTTATCAAATTCTATGTTTTTCCGGACTATTTTTCTTATAAATAGCATCCGAATTCCTGTTTTCGAAAATCATTCACAATCATCAACTTTTTCTCAATTCTCTCTATTCTCTCTCTAAGCAATATATTCTTTTCTTTCTCTTTCTTTCTAAACTACCTTTTTTTTCAAATACAATATTCCGCATTCACAAGAGTTAGAGTCTCTTAGCCAAGTTCGAAGTTGCCTTCGCCCTAGACGTGCAAGGTTTGATATTTTCTGAGGGTTTGGTCCAAATCTAGTCTAAACTTTATTTAATTTGATTTCAATTTAATTCCTTAGTTGTTCTTTATTCTTTTCATTGAAGTTTACTAACTTGTGTATTTTGTTATTAGAAAAAGGTACGAGGCTTCAAAGTAAGTAGATTAGCTTACTCCCTATTTCTTTCACAATGTAGATTGCATGCTTATTATTGTTTATGATTCCTAGTATCATGTTAGGATGCTTTTAATGCTTTCTAGTATCATGTTAGGATGTTATTTAATGTTTTCTAGAGTCATGTTTAGGGTGCCTTTAATTATTTCTAATATCATGTTATCATGTTAGTACCATGTTAGGTTTAAAGCTTTGATCTTTATTGTTTAGTGACATGCTAGGGTTTGTTATTAACCTTATTAGTATCATGCCTAGGATCTTGCTATTATTATCAAGCTTTATTATGCCTTATCATGCTATTATCATCGTTGTTATTGTTTATTTATTATGTTGCTTGATATATTTTATTGTTATTGCTTGATCACGCCTTTTATGCAGGTTTAAAGGGAATTTGTACTTAAAATCATGCTTAATAAGATAATTATTAATTTGGTTTAGGCTAATGTGATTTTAAGTCAAGTGATCGCCAATAATAGTATTATTTGTGCATTAATATTCAACCAACATAGATAAACAGGGTAGGTTTAATATAATGTTTGTATGTTATTCGAAAAGCGCACATGAATACGAGCAGAACAAAGTAGAGGCCTATTTTATAGGGCGGGTCCTTTCTTTTGTAGATTGGATTCGTACCCTCATCCCCGGACCCTATTTGGTTCAAGACCTTATGGAGTAGTTGACGGTCCTTTGGATTGTCTTTTGGGTTTACAAGTTCCTAAAACTTGTTGGCGACTCTTTTTGCTCTTTGTCTTTCCCTTTGGAACGCCACCGTACTTTAGTGTATGATCACAGTGGGGTTCAAGTTTGGGGTTATCATAATGCTTGAAATATTCCCTACACCTGTCAACAGCAATCTGGAAAAAGAAAAAAAAAAGAAAAAAAAGACAAGGCATGGCGTGGCAGATGAAGATGAATCTCTGTTTTTTGATATTGATCAAATACTGACAGAGGATAAAATAGCTGAACTATATTATGATGAGGAAGAAAAAAGGCAAGATGAAGACATAGAGGAATATGAATCTGAAAACGAAAACAGACAAGAAGAAGAAGATGGAGAAATTGAAACACAACAACAACAACAACAACAACGATGACAACAACAACACAATGAAGACATACATAACACTACTCAAGTAGGCAGTGAAGTGACCAACAGAAAACAACTAACATTGCATCAAAAGAGGGAGATTGTTGATGTAATGTTAGTTAAGATACAAGATGGGAATTTGCCAAGGGGTTACAAGAATCAATTATCATTGCAATTCAAGGTTCACAAGTCAACAATCACAAGAATATTCAATGACATAAAAAAACAGATGGAAAATGGGAATTTGATTGATGTCAAGACCAAGAAGATAGGCAGAACTGGTCCAAAGCCAAGGGTATTCACAGATGAATTCCTACGGTCAGTCCCCCTACATCTAAGGCAGACAGAGAGAAGTTATGCTGCTGCATTGAAGATTTCACATGTGGCACTACACAACTTGAAGAAAAAGGGAAGGATTAGGACACACACAGCAAGTAACAAGCCTGCATTGAGCTCAAATCACAAAGTGGCAAGATTGAAATGAGTTCTGTCTCATATAAACCCAGTTGCATACAATGAGGACCCTACATTTGTTGACATGCACCAACAAATACACATAGATGAGAAATGGTTCTACCTCAACCCTGATAAGAGAAGATTTTATCTCTTCCCAAGTGAAAAGGACCCATACATGGCACAACAATCTAGAAGATTCAAGCTTAAGGCAATGTTCATGGCAGTCATTAGAAAGCCACTATATGACACAAATGGGGTACTTCTACATGATGGAAAGTATGGAGCATTTCCATTCACATACAAAGAGAGAGCAAAGAAAACAAGCAAGAATAGAGCAACATGCATAATGGTAACAAAGGCATTACAAAATGTAAACAGAGAAGTATCATCAGAGATATGTTGCTAAACAAGGTCATACCAGCAATTGTATCTAAGTGGCCGAAAAGTTTGCCCAAAAATGTGGTGGTCCAATGGGATAATGCAAGGCCTCATCAAATACCAACAGATGAGGAGTTCATTGTAGCAACAACAACAAATGGGTTCAATATTCAGTTTGTATTCCAACCACCTCAGTCCCCTGATTTGAATGTGTTTGATTTAGGTTTGTTCAGGTCAATTCAATCTTTACAATATCAATCTTTCCCTAAAAACCTAGATGAGCTTGTTGCCAAAGTCATTGAGTCATATGACACATTCAAGCCAGAAGTGAACAAGTACATTTGGGTTACATTGCAAAGATGCGTGATTAAAATTCTCAGGGACCAAGGAGGGAACACGTACAAAATTCCACACATGAACAAAAAGAAGCTGGAAAATCTTGGAACTCTGCCAGATCAGGTTAAGGTACACAATGCAGTTGTGTTGGAGGCTGTTGATTACCTAAACACTATGTTTAGGCTAGCAACTCAAGGCAATCATGATGCGAAGGAAGACATGGAAGTGGATGTAGACTAAAGCAAATTCCAAGGGTTATCAGAACAATAACATTGACTGGCACACTTAACCACTTAGTAGTAATTGTTTCCTTGACATCTTTATTTTGTTTTTATGTTTCAAGTGAAAAGCCTAGGTGGTTAGGTGTATTTTGTTTATTAGGATGCTTCTTACATTAAAGGCAGTCAAATGTATCTTTGTATCAACAAGGTAGGTTGTTCTTTTTGCCACATTTTGAATGAAATGGAATGAACATTTTTGAGAAAGTTATGGAAGTTGAAACCATCAGAAGAGTGCATGTTTTTTGAATACAACACCTCAACACAAGGTTACCTCAACAACAACCCCTTAAAGGGGATTGTTGGAGCAAAGCCCTTGTGTGTAGTGTAATTCAATGGAGTCCCTTCATCATTTGGAGTCAATATTTAAAAATAAAAAAAAAAGAAAGAAACGGGGGACTCAATGTATGGAAGGTCATTATTTGTAACAAAGGGACTCCTAAATGAATAAATTCACAAAATGTAAAGGGGCTGACATTGTTCTCTACTTAAATGATCGTTGAGAACAGTAGGACAACCAACAGATAATGTCAACAAGACACAGCACATATTGATCTCATCATTCATCAATCAAACTCCCACAAACTGCCATCAAACAAAAAACAAAAATGATACAGCTTAAAGGGTCCACCACCAAACTAGCATTAACCATTTAGCCAAACACCCAACACAGCAGTATCAAGCCAAACACCCAACACAGCAGTACCAAGCCACACGCCCAACACAGCACAGCAGTACCAAATCAAACACCCAACACAGCAGTACCAAGCCAATCACCCAACATAAACCAACATACCAAGAGTCCATCATAATGCAACAAGCCAACAATTATCAATGAAGCAACATACATAGTAAACCAAATTGAACCAAAAGATCCAACCAACACATCATGCCAAACTCAAACCAACAACACTGCCAACAATCAAACAGATGTAACCAACACAACATGCCAATCTCAAACCAACAAGACAACTAACAATCAAACAAGGCTAACCCAAAAATCCAACAAGGCAAATCATTTACAAATTACCCACCAATGCGAAATAATACCAAGGATAAAAAAAAATTTAACCACCTAACATGCCACTAAATCAATGAAAAAGGACTCAAAGAATAAATTAAAAGAGTAAGGGTTAGGGTTCGTTACGCAAGAAGTCATTCAGAGGGTTGAACCATTGGGTTCATCCGCCTCACATAGTGTTTGAGACCAGAGCCTTCAATTTCAGCTACTTGAACTGGAGAGAGCCCTGACCTAGCCTTCCCAGTCTTCTTCGAAGGAGGTGATGAACCCTCCCTCTCAGCCTCATCATCAGAGGAAACAACAATCAACTCATGGTCTGGCAAGCCCCGCATTCGTCGAAGAGCCACCAGTGCAGCCTTCCTCTTAGCCCGGATCTTTGTTGGTGGCCTAGCCCTCTTAGATCTGGGCTTCTTGGTAGGTACAGAGCTCCCATCACCGACCTCAGGGACCGGATCTAAAACAACACCACTAAAATCGAGCGATTTCTTCCCTCGGGACTCCCCTTGGCCTTCAGCCCTTGTCACGCGTTCCTCGTCCTCCATACTTTCAAGAACCTGGCCCAAAGCCTTGTAGGTGGTGCACGAACAGTATGGCCCTGCTTCACCTGACTCATAAAATTGGCGAGGAAACGGCGAGTGGGTCTCAATCGATTGAATGAGGGAGAAGATCAAGTTACCCTCACCCACGTCATCAGTGGCCATGAAAGCGTCATGGAGGGGAGAAAGGTTAACCATGGTGATTGGGGACTCCGAATTTCAATGATCTGGGTTTTGAAACTCAAATATAGATAGAGAGAATGGAGAAATCTGGGGATGAAGAGGAGAGAGAAAGAGCAACACGAAGAACTAGGGTTCCTCTGGAGAATTGTCCAAAACAAATAAAGAACCCCAACCATTGCAATTAATTTTGGGTGGTTGGGAAATGGATTAAATGAGAGTAGTTGGGGGGATTTAGGTAGATAAAGGGAGGGAATCATTAGATTAATAGAATCAGATTAGGTTTAGGTTAATTAGGATTAATACAGGTAAAGGGTACATTAAAAAAAATCAGAATTTTTAAGTAAGGGTAAAAGGGTAATTTCATGGGTTTTTTAATACTATAAATAGAATGAAAACAGAAAGTTGCACGTAATAGTGATCATCCCGAAATGGCAAAAGTTGCACATAATAATAAACGGAGGTAGTATTAAAGACTCAAACCTTTAAGTTTATTTTGAGAAAGCAACATTGTTGAGTGGCAAAGGGCAAGAAGGCTCATGATTAACATACTCACTACAGGTTTGATATATATTTGTCTTTGTAATCGTCATAGTTAACTAAGTTTGTTTGGTTTATGTTGTGCTTGGATTGTTATCCTCTAATGCTTTAACAGTAATTCAAACGAGGGTAAATGAAAGCCAAAACTTTGATGTTCCTTTGCTTGAATAAGTGAATAGTTTCCAGTGACTATCTAATTAAGGAAGTTCACACTTCGTAGAATCGCAAGTATAATCAAGCCTTTTGTGAACTTACAAGTTGTTAGCCACTTTGATTTTTGTTGTATTTATATGTTTTGTTGTTTATTTATGCCACTTGCAATGATTGCTCAAGGATAATTAAAATCTGATGGTATTGTGTAATATCAAATCTCTTCATTAAGCTGTTCTAATGGAGGCTTAAACTGCAATTTAGCATTAGTTGTGAAACTGAGAGTGGATGAATTTTCTCTATATATGGGTCCTTGTGAAAAAAATTAAAAGGTGAGTAGCATTTCTTTACCATTGAAAGTCTAGTTGAGATCGTTTAAATTTCCATGTTGTAAAGTAGATGTGAAAATTCCGGTGGATTAGAGTTCATAGAAAGAACAAGTAAGGTCAATTAGAGTTCATAGAATACCGCATAATGAAAGTGGAGCAGTAGGAGTACCATTTATCTTTATAAGAATTTTGATCAGTCTCCTGTGGATGATTATTAATCATGGTGATCAACTTTTTTTATTTTTTTTTATTTTTTATGTAGGGTTAGTAGTTATTGTTGGAGTAATAAGAGGAAAGGTAGCTGACCTCTCGCTTGATTGGGTGGAGTTCGTTCAACCGGGCGTGAGTACAAGTGCTTTTTTATATGTCTGGGCGTCTGGGCGAGCGGCGTCTATCCGACCGGACATGAGTGCAAAGTTGATTTTTGTCGTTTGTTCGCCCTGGCAAATGGAGCTTACCAATGAATCTTTCTTTCCTCTTAAAATATATTTATATCAGATCTAAAAATCTTACATTATTCCCACGTGTAAGGCATTTTAAAGTAGGTATTTCTTCCACATTGTTGTATGTTCTATAAAATTTCAAGTAATATAAACTACATGTAATTTTTGTTAAAAAAAAAAGTATAATATTTGCTCAATCAAAATTATTTATTGATTGTGGAATATAATTTAAATTTTTTTCTCTCTAGAAGCAATTTGGCTCTTTTCTTCAGTATTAGTTCCAATTCTTTTTTATTAAAATATAAAGTTTCATTTCTTCTTTAAAAACAAAGTCATTTATTGGATGGTTGTTGGTTTTTTTTGGTGGAAGAGGGTGGGTTTTATGGGTTGGTGGTAGAAGTGGACATCGTGCCTCGCCATGCCTAGTGGTGGCTCGTGTCGTGCCTCGCTGTGCCTAGTGGCGGGCCGTGCCAGGCCGGGCCACCATTTGTCACACCTCAGCCCACGGCATGACACGGCCCATGTGCCTGGCGTGCCGTCCTGGGCCGGTCACCGTGCCACCCATTTTTTTAAAAAAAAAAATTCGATATAATGTTTTTGAACAACTTTGAAAATGGATATACTATTTAAATAATTTTATTAATTTATGTTTATGTTATTTTAGTATTATGTTATTATTGTTCTTTTTATTTATTTTGTTATTATTGTTCTTTATTATTTACGTTATTTTTATTATTGATTTATTTGAAGCAGCGAATGAGTAGCCGTTTTGCACGTGCCATGCTGGCGGGTCGTGCTCGCGGGCCATAGTATCGTGCCGCCCGCTAGTTCGTGTCGTGTCCATGCCAAATTTTCGAAATCGTGTTCACGATACGGCCCACTCCTCGTTCATTGTGTCGTGTCGTGCCGCTGGCGTGCTCGTGTCGTGCCGTGCCATTTTCGTTTCGGGCCTGTGCTGCCCGCGGGCTCGCCTAACCCATGCCCAACTTAGTTGGTGGCATGGTAGGGGTGGTTTTTGAGAGGGTGGGGCGTGGTTTAGGGGAGTGTTGTGGCCTGTTGTAGGTAGTGGGATGGACGGGTGGTAGTTTTGGTGGGTATGGTTTTGTGGTGTTGTATGAGGTAGCTCAAAAAAGAAAATGGAAAGGTGGTAGGAATGACTGAATGAGGGAAGTGGGGAAACAAGAGGGGAAAAGGAATGGGAAAAATAACCTAACAAAACATTAACTAGGGAATCAAAACGGCCCAAGTACTAACGACTTGTTCATAAAGTAGTTGTCATAAAATGAAGAGTTTAAGATGAAGCACTATGGGTTACAAGTATTGCTCTCTTTGAAATTGTTTTGTGTTTTTTTTTTTTTTTGACAAAAGATTCTATTAACGAAAAACAAAATTACAACCTAAAGACAAACTAATACAAGAACACACACACTAAGTACCAATACAAAACTAAAATACAAGACACACATACTAAAACCTTATTACAAGCTTTGGCTATACTACAAATTCGAAGTAGAGCATTGCTACCCCAAACATTTGAGCGGATACCTGCAAGATAAACCCTGTGAAAACTTACCTGCAAATTATGAACCTGCTGCCACCACATGATGTCCGAAATAGGCGAGGGAACTGAAAAAGAAGCCAAAAAGGGGCCAAGAACATAGGTTGAGAAACAACACTGATGGAAGACGGTGTGAGCTAAACACTACCTCTTCAGAACTTGATTGTCATGCCACAATAGGCGAGTACCTACACTCGCCACTAAGGTCATCCCAAGGCCCTAACAAGAAACGATCATCTTGGGATCCTTGACCGGGAGTTACTTTTCCTAGTAACTCAATACCAAACATCACTTGACTAGGAGCATGTCCGACCTTCAAGGAGGAACTTGCTTCCCTCGCCATTTTCAGGTGACGAGTCTCCATCAAGATTTGATTAAAAGCGATGATGGCTCTACTGGCCATCATTACCAAACACGAGGTTGAGGGGTTTTTTGTAATCCCTAACCTAAACCACAACATCATAGCAATTGTAATTGAAGAAATGAATCCCACATAAAAAACACACAATAAAAATTGAGAATTGTCTTGAGAATCCTGAATTGGATCTCTTATAAACTCTTCCACAATCCCTATATGAAAACACTAGCCACCACACACTATTGATGGCACACACCAACAAAGGAACCAAAATTCTAAGGAATAATTTTGGAACCTACAACCTAAAACCAAAATTGAAACTTGAGTCCCAACATTAGCAGATAAGATCTTAATCCCACCATGCTCAAAAAACATCAAAAACACAAGTACAACCCAATACGATTGCAGCAAGAACACATGATATCCCCAACCAACAATAACAGCATAATATCCACCCAAATCATACAAAAACCAAAGCAAAAACTTCCAACACACAAAGAGGAGATTAGAGAAGGGCGATATTACCGAACGACGGTGCCATAATCGAAATCCCCTGCACATAGACCCTCTAAAAGAACTTAAACCACACCAAAAGAAATCAAAATTAAAAACGGAGTTTCGACTGGTGGGCTTGAACGAAGTTACCACTTTAAGTAACCGAGCAACCACAGCAGAACTAACAAAGTTAATCACGGCGTCGGTATTTGACTGGAGCTTCCCCTGAACTAAACTTGCAAAAACAACAAGCCTAACCCACACCAAAACTAACCAAAAACAGAAAGAAAGACAAAGAAAATTAAAAAGCTCGCCGGCGAGAGCAGCCAAGAAGGGTAGAGCCACCCTTCGCCGGCAAGCTGAAGATTGAGGCGGTGGAAGGATAAGCTCTAGGATTTCTAGATAGAAGAAGGAGAATTTCTTTTCTAGTGTTTTTTGAAGATGACCTTACATTGACTGAGTCATTAATCATGAAACCAGGCTGTCGTCGGTCAACCCTCACCCTCTGATTTTTCTCCTTCTCCACTGTCGGGCCACACTCAGGTAGGGGCGGTTCTAGGTTCAATGTATTGACCCCTCTTATAATGTAAAAAAAAATTCTTGTTACAAATATTTGAAAGATAAAATATAATTATTTAACTTAGAATTATATAATATGAGAAAAATGATATAAAATTATGATTAGTCTATTAATACCAATAATTATATGTGTCAATAATGTGTTATTTAATATATACATAGTTTCATGTAATTTGTTAATTTGTAATTAATTATAATACAATGTTATGTGGTACTCTTTGACAACTGATATATTTTTTTTGTGTGTTAGGATTGGTGTTATCAAGCTGTGGTGATGAGTGTTTGCCTGCTGTTTATGATATATGCCGGCATGAAAACACACCAGCTTTTTTGAGGTTGACGATTATTTTGGGATACTCATTTTTGTTACAATTGCGCCCTACTTTTGTGATCACGCAACACCAAAATTATTTCTGTTTTATTTTCCTTCCCTTGTTCATTTTTGTACCATTGAGATTATGCAGGTTTTCTAAGGTCTCTGAAATCTTACTTGATAGTCTGTTATTATAAACCTGGATCATTGTCAAGTTGACAAGATTCTGAATACCATCCGAAACTCTACCAGAGATATGGTTTTAGTACGGTGACAATTCTGTGATTTTGGTGGACAAGTTGCTAATGCGTTCAGACAAGTCGTTAATTCCTATTCATGTCATGAGTAAAGAAAGTTCAAATCATCGGGTCATGTCGACCCAAGAGAGGGTATCAACTTATAAGGAATGCCTTAAGCTTCCAAACTCAAACCATGACAAAGAAGTGGAGCACTAAAAATATAAGTGAAGTCGGTATCAATCAGCTAAATGTAATTACTTGAACCTATACTACTCGGATTATTCATCTTAAATCCCATAACTAATTCTTGATATTCCAACAATGATATTGACACTTACATTTCATAAAACCATATGTACAAATATATATATATATATATATATATATATATATATATATATATATATATATATATATATATATATATATATATATATATATATATATAATTGACCTATTAATATGGGCTCGAAGTTTAAAACTTGTTTGAGTGGGGGTGAGAATTATTATAATATAACCCTTAAAATTGGTGGGTTGTTTTTTTTTTGTATTGTGTCAATTATTCAGCACAAACGAAAAAAAAAGTGTTTCAATTATTTGAGAACAGATGGAGTAATAGAATGGCCAAATTCACACTCGGGTATGGACTCACATCCAACACAAGCACCTGAGTTAGAATACAACAAATTCATAGAATGGCCAAATTCACACTCCCGGCCACGGACTCATGTCCAACACAAGCACTTGAATTAGAGTAACATATTACTGAACTTATTGATTGCCCAATGTTCACAAATTTAATAAAATCAACAGTCTCAATACCATAGAGGGGATACCAAGGCAGGTGTATTAAACTGCCAAAGAGCAGCTTGAACAACTAAAGGTCAGAACAGCTAAACTGCATCAACAATAGCAAACACAATTTACATGCCAAATTGGCCAAATTGCATGATGAATTTCCAATCTAATACTACTTGGAATGGATTATAGAGACAAATTAGATGAAATATTTCATGTCTCCAGACCTGCCCTAAAATGTCGGTACAAAGAATATACCTGTACACAATTTTACAGAAATATTCAAAAATAAAGTGAATCCTATGTACAAAAGATGAAGAAAAACCTAGTTTCTGTTGTGTGATAAACTGCTAACAGCTGAAGAGAGGGTATAAAAAAAATCCTCACCAAACTGCATCAGTGAATTTACAAGCTAGTCTATCACTCTATCCTACAAAGAAAAATGAGAAACTACAATTAATACGCATAAGACCAGCTCCAAGCGCAGGAAAGGCAGGTCAGACTAGAAGCCAAGAACCAGACTTCTTTACATGGGTAATGAAAAAATTAACCCATGCAAGCTACACTGCCTCTGGAGTATGCTGCTATCTCGAATTTGGTCATCAATGTGTACTGGTGTCACCCAAGTTTACAGAATTAAGAAGCACCAGTATACATCAGAAGGGTGGTTCTTGAAAAACAGCCACCCTTGTTTACAGAAACAAGTTGCTAAGCCTTACAGGAATCATTTACAACAAAAAGCTATGACTCTCCTAAGTTATATCTACAGATACAAAGTGACATGCACTAATAGCAGCCATACAAGAGTACATTAAAAGTTACAAGAAAATGATTACACTTCACAAATTTGATTGCAAATCTGTTGCATTTTAGTTATAAACAGTTAATAATATTTTCTCTTAAAAACACATTCTTCAAGCACTATCATAAAAGCTCCTCTGAAAACATGGAAGGCCATTATAGAGGAATTTACTGCAGGCAGCCATAAAACATCTTTCTCTGGATTATCAACATAGGCTGATTCAATCACGAAGCAAAGAGTGCTCCCTGAATAATATGACCAAAATTTTTAAGTCAAAACATGTCAAAGAAATACAGCATACCGTAATCTACCACCAACATTCAGCATGCTTAAGCATTGACCATTGCACCAAATAACTTTTAAGAAGAATTAGAATCATATCCATAAACCAACACTGAACTTGATACAATAGGAATTATAAAGACCACATAATTTCATCCACAACCACAAAATGGCAGAAGCACAAAAAAGTGGTATGCACAGATGTTGGACACATGAAGTGGAATTCAGACAACAGCTGAAACTGATGACAAGGTAGTCCAATCATAAGTCATCACAACACATGATGACTCCCAGGCAGTCATGAAGGATTCTATAGTCTCACTAAAAGATGTGATATCTTGAGCAAACTGAATGAGACAAAATCATTATAATTTGGCTGGTGAGTTTAGAGACCAACCAACAAATAAGATTCACACTGTTACACTAATCAAGCTAAATGTTCAAATTCAAAAGTATATTAGACACAGGCATACAGCATCTAGTGATGTCCATTAGCGAGCAAAATGGGAAGGAATAATTTCTTTTCCCTTAATCTGCCTTAAGTTAATACCGTACTTACTTTTGGTAGTGAAAATCCAGAACTGCTGCAACAAGCAGGAACCTAGAAAGCTTGGCCAAAATCAGGAAACTGCAGTAAGGAGGAGACCATGTGATAGCAAACATGAAGATTGATGACGGCCACATTTGACAGTACATACATGTGAAGATAACCAATTACTCTGATGGAGCACGTCTCCTCTTCCCATAATCAACATCCCTTGACCTGGACCTGTGACCATCTTCTGGAATAGCCCGGGACCTGCTCCTAGATCTTGAAGAAGACTGTCCCCTGTCCCAATCATCCTCATAACCCGAATCACGTTCCTTTCGACGATGATCTCTGTAGCCATCCTTGTCTTCTCTATGTCTGCGTTCTCTATCAGATCTATCATAATCTTGCTCTCTCTCATCACGATATCTCCTCTCAGAGTTTCCAGACCAGTCGCGCTCAGAAGCTCTTTCCTTTTCACGAGGGGCAGCATTTGTCCTAGAACTCTTTTCAGGGTTTTCCTCCCCATATCTATAGTCAGAAGCACCATCATCACCACCATAACTTGACTCTCTTGTCTTCTGTCCATGTTCTTCCCCAGCCCATCCACCCATACCAGGATCAGCCCACATCCCCCCAGGATGTCCTTCCATTCCAGTGTTACCCATCATCCCCATTCCATTTGGTGTCATACCACGGCCAAAAAAGGCAGGGTTAACATGAGGAGCCACACCAGAAATACCCATAGGATTAACAGATGGAAAGGGAGGCATCATTCCAGGAAATGCAGGGCCAGAAAAGCCTCCATACCCAGCTCCTCGGCCCATATATGATGGATCGAATCCAGGACCCATCATGGCTTGAGGATGCATCATTCCTCCACCTGGACCCCCAAATCCAGGGTTTCCAAGACCTTGCCCGAAATTGCCCATAGCAGCACCACCCATTCCACCAACATTCCCAAGGCCATTCTTGGGGCCCATTGGTCCTCTTCCCCTTGGCCCTGAACCACCAGGACCCCTAGCAGAAGCACCCTGTCCTCCTCTTCCCCATCCACCTCTTCCAAAACCTCTTCCTCCCTCACCAGCTGATAAGTTCATCCCGCCACCTCTTCCAGCGCCCTCAGTTACATTTCTTCTTCCCTGAGGCTGAGACTGAGGCTGCTGTGGGTTCTTGCTTGCATAGGCAGCTCCCATCTGCTTCAAAGTTTGGGGTGAAGCAAAAGCCACTACACATGCCCGTCCATTGAAATTGTGCCCATTCATCCCCTCTTTGCATGCAGCAGCAGCAGAAGCATCATAAAACTCAACTTGGCAGTAACCTTTTGATTTTCCACTTGCTCTTTCGTCAAAAAATTTTATGTCCTTGACCTTTCCATAATGAGACAGTACACTTTCAAGCTCTGCATCAGTGGTCCACCAATGTAACTCACCCACAAACAACATGGTTGGACCGTTATCCATTTGTGGCCGGATGATATTGTCATTGACCATCATATGGTCCATATTCATGTTTGCATTTGCCAACATCTGATTATATACAATCCCTTGGGAAGCACTTGGACCCCCACTTACGTGATTAGTAGCTTTACTAATGTCTGGAACACTACCTGTAGTATTTTGAGCAATAGGGGCCGAACCTTGGAACTCCATATTCCCAGAAGCAGTATCATGAATTCTCTTTTCTGGCCCTAGAGCCCCACTAATGTGATTAGAAGATCCCATTTCTAGTTCTTTAACACCAAGACTTGCATTTTGGAGTCTCCCATCAGAAGCAACCCCAGAGTTTCCCAGATTATGAGATACACCAGCTTCTTGTCTAGGTTGAGGGGTATTAAAGGTTTGAGTTTGGATACCACCATTTCCTACATTATTATTAGGAGGGCCTTGTGCCTCAGACCGATGAAATTGCAAGAAACCCTCTCCAACATTGACCCCATCATAAAGATCCTCATAATCATCATCTTCGCCTATCATCTCCTCGTCTGCTAGAGCTGGAATAGCTCCACTACCCTGATATTGTAGCTTTTGAGCACCTCCATATTCCTCATCACCATAATCTATCTGTTCTTCAGCAGCTGGATCCATCTAAGTCTATTTTATAGTGACAATGCTAAGATGGTATCCTCCCACCTAAATTTTCAAATAAAAATACAGTGAAGATTTAATTAACTATCACAATATTAACTTACTATCCACATAGAAAAGCAATATGTTCTCTCATACGTTCAACGTGACTGAAATCACACATGCGATGCTCTATCTATACCAAACCAATGAAGAACATAAATCACTTGCACTCGTTATACATTAAGGCGAGCATCAATTAAAAACAAAAGCCACAAATCACTGTTTCACAAGATAAAGAACTGAAAGTCTGATATAGGGAAATGAGGCTCCATGTCAGCAAACTCCACTAGTATCAGCACAAGGTAAATCAGAAAAGTAAGTCATGCATTTCAATTCAGCATATATTCCTTTTCTAGCAATCAAATGCTTAAAAGCAAATCAGAAAACCAATCGACCATTCATGGCCAGTTGAGTAATTCAATCCCAAATATCATACAAACAAACAAGCATGTGTGATTGTGTGAATAAATCTTAATAAAGGAGCAAAATCAAGCAAATCCAATTCTTAAATCATCAACTAAACAGAAAATCATCGAGATCTAACTCAAATCCTCAACCAAAAAAAAAAAAAAAAAAAAAAATCAAAACTCATGAAACAAAAAGAAATAAAAACATCGATATAGCAAAACAAGCAAATTTCTTCATCTAAACCAAAACCCTCAAAGCAATAGCCAAAATCTGATCGACCCACCATAACATATAGCATCACAAACAAATCTAACAACTACCCACTTCTTCAGATCACAAATCATAAGTAACAACATCATACCCAGGTCACATAATCATCTAAATAACCTACCGCTCAACAAATCAAGTCATAATTTCAACCAATTTAAACACAGATCCAAAGAAATACACAAAACCCAATGATTAAAAAAAAAATAAAGAACAGGAAGCAACTTTATATATAATAGGAAAAAAAAAAAAAAAAAATCAAAACTTTAATTAAAAATTAAGATGATTTACTAACCAATTATGATGGTAAAGGATTGCCAATATAAGAAATCCACAGAAAAGATTATACCTTTTGGTTATTCAATTTATGTTCTCGTTGTTATTGGGTGTCTCCGGTAGTCAGGCTCTGAGCAGCTCCCTGAGTCAGACAAATTAATTGGTGGGCTTTCTCTTTCGCTAGTTTCTTCCTAATTTTTACGGGTCTTTTTTATTTTTTCTTTTTTTTGGAAAATATCTACAGTCAAATCTCTTTTCAATTTGTCATTGTCTTTCTACGGGGCCTATTAAGATAAGATTAATCCGTACAAGGATACGTAGATTCATACTCCGTAAATATACTTTCACCGGAAACTTAGTACTCCCTCCGTTTTAAAATACTTGCTCCACTTTTCATTTTCGACCGTTTTTAAATACTTGTTTCATTTCCTTATTTGAAAAGTTTTTATAATATTTAATTAATTTCTCTTAACTAGTGAATCCAATATAAATTATATTTTATTAATTGAAAAATTTGTCAGAAAAAACCTTTTAAATGGCTCATTTTGCAAGAAAAAACCTTTTAAAGCATTCTTTATTAAAAAAAAACCACCACGATCACTTTTTTTGTTGAATTAAACCTGGGCTAACTTTTCCGGCATTGACCAAGACTTTCTGGCGTTGACTCCTTTATTTTCCTACTTGCTACCCTTTGTTTTTTAATTGCACTCCCTCTTTTATTTCTTCCCCTCATTTTCCCTCCAAAGTATTCCCTTAGTACTCTCTCTCCTCTCCTCCATGAATGCTCTGCAAATTAGTCACATCAAATTGGGTTTCTCTCTCCCTCTCAGCTCGCCATTAATACGTGATCAATAAATTGAGGTAAGTGTAAATTAATCACTTTTAAACTCGAAAATCGCCCTAAAAAATTGGGGGTTTTACCTGTGTTCAAGACAAGCAAACTTACTCATTTTTTTTTTACTATTTTCAATGGGTAAAGGACAAAGGAAGACGACGCTTGGAAGCAAATCAACGTTTCCCAATTACGTAGTGAAGTACAAACCCAGGTATGTTCTTCATTTGCTCAATTTGCGTTTAAATTGTTAGGTGTTATCACCAAAAATCGACATAAATCAAACATAATTAACCTAATTGTTGTTGGTTGTTTGATGATTTTGAACTGTTATGGCTTAAATAATGCATGCAAACTTGTTTGGATTGCTGAAAATTTTGGTTGGAATTTTGAAATTTTTGCCCTAGATTGTTGAAATTTTGGAATTTTGTTTTTGTTGCTGTGTTTGTCAGGTTTAATGGTAGAGTGAATGTGTTTGAACCTCAATTTAAATTCATGGAACCCATTAACATTAGGATGTACTATGGTGGCCATTTTGTGACTAAGAAAAGCACTACAACTTATGAGAGAAAACCAAATGTAGACCCAACAAAGTGGGGGATAGCATTGCGTGTGAATGTGGAGGAGGTTTGCTATTTTGAATTTGCATACTGGATTAAGTCAGATTTAGGCTTTGATGAGATTGGGGAAATTTGGTTTAGGAAAAAGGGGTGTTCTTTACACACTGGGAGGGCTAGAATAGAGGGAGATAAGGACATAGCAGAGTTTCTGGAAGCACCTGAGAAGGATGGGTTTTATCACCTTTATGTTGTGCATGAAGAGAAGGTGGATGATGTTAATAGGAGGTTACTTTATGGGCTAGGTGTCTCTTTTTACACAGATAGTGAGAGCACAAGTGGGAAAGAGGATGATATGGCAAGCAATGGGGGTAGTGCTACATTAAATAATGTAGAGGGGGTCCACAAACACAAAAAAAAAGGCATGATTCCTAAACTAAAAACCCTAGATCTGAGGTTTCTGGCAGTCAAAGTGCTCCCAAACACAAAACAGTTTCTGAAACTGTTCTCCCCTCCAAACCAGCTTAGTCAAGTAGAAGGCCAAAGCTTCTAATAATTTCAGCAACCAAAAAACCACCCACCCAGTTCATTGATATAAGTACCCCTTCCAATTCTACCAATAGCTTCCCTGTTCTTCCATATTTAGGGGTTCATCCTACATTGTCTGGTTTGCCAGAAACCAACCCAAACACAAACAATCAGCAGTTGATGGTAAGTGAATGTGAAACAACAAACCCAAGTGAGACAGAACCTACTGGTGAATTGGTGCATTCTGGTGAGCAGTTAGTAGGGGGTGAGGACAATGAGTTGGTTGAAATTGAGGAAGATGATGCTGATTTAAGTGAGAATGATTATGAGGACAAAGATGATGATGATTTGTTTGATGAGTTTGTAGATCATGATATACAAGAGAGGGTGACTAGGAGTTTAGGGGGTCTGTCAAAGGAAGCTGTAGAGGATGATGTTGCACATGAAATTGATGATGGTTTGCATATTGGAAATGATGAGGACATAGTGGATTCAGATGGTGAAGTGGTCAGTGAGGTAGGTTCAGATGATGAGGGGCCAGTGTATCCTGAGTTCAACCCATAGGTTGATTTCAAGGGCAAAGTGGTGTTGACTAAAGGCTTAAAGTTCCCAACCAACAAGTGCTTTAGGAGGGCTTTACAATACCATGCTATTGACCATGGTTATGACTTTTATTTTCTACATAACAACAACCAAAGAGTGAGTGCATATTGTGCTCATAGATGTGGGTGTCCTTGGAAGAGAGCTAGAATTTTGGAATGCAAATGCAAGGCAAAAAGAAAGTGTAGGTTTAAGATACATTGCATAAAGTTAAAAGGTGAGGCAACTTGGCAAATTAAGAGTCTGAGGCTTAAGCATATATGTGGGTACCAACATAAGAACTCAAAGATAACTTCATAGTACCTAGCTGAGAGGTACCTTGAAGACTGGGGGGATGACCCTACATGGAAGCTAGCTGCATTCATTAAAAGGGCAAGAAGAGAGTGTAGAGTAGAAATAGGCTACTACTTAGTATGGTATGCTAGGCAGAGGGCATTTAAGATGATTTTTGGGGATGCAACTTTGGAATATGAGAAGGTTTGGGATTATGCAGCTGCCATTTTGAAATATAACCCAGGGAGTACAGCTGTTGTAAAGGTAGATGGAGTGCTTAACCCCCAATCTGTTTTCCAAAGGTTATATGTATGCTTGCAAGCCTGCAAGCAAGGGTTCATGGCAGGATGTAGACCAATCTTGGGAGTGGATGGTGCTCACTTGAAGGGGGCTTATCCAGGCATCCTATTAACAGCAGTAGGGAAAGATGGCAACAACAACATCTTTCCAGTAGCATGGGCAGTTGTAGAGGTTGAAAATGGTGAGACTTGGACATGGTTATTGGAGCTACTGAGGAAGGACATAGCATCAGTTGCAGACTCTGTGACTTGGGTTCATGAAGCTGCTGAACTCACTTACATGAGTGACAGGCAAAAGGTAGTTATATTGCTTACAAGTTAGTTTATTTTCCAAACCAAAATCCAATTAAGTTAGCTTATTGCTTATTGCTAATTTTGAACATATGAAACAGGGCTTGTTGGATGCATTTGCTACAATTACACCTGATGCAGATACTAGGTACTGCTGTAGGCACATTTGGAGCAACTTCAAGAACAAATTTTTTGGGACTGTCTACAAAGAGCACTTTTGGAAAGCTGCAAGGTCAACCACAGAGGTACAGGGCATAGTGTAGTGTTTGTTTGGTTAGATATGCAACATATGTAAGCTGCCATTTGACTTGTTTATTGTTGGTTATGGTGTCCATAGCATCACTTCAAGCAGTATATGGAACAGATCAAAAAGCTTAGTGCAGATGCATACAACTACTTACATGTCATTCCACCTGCTCATTGGTCAAGACACAAGTTCAACTCTCACTCCAAGTCAGGTATGCTCTTGAATAATTGTTGTGAAAGCTTCAACAATGTTCTCATAGAAGCTAGAACAAAGCCTATTCTGCAGCTGATGGAGTGGGTAAGAAGATATGTCATGGGAAGATTGTTTGCAAAAAAGGAAGGGCTTAAATCTTTCACTGGTTTCATAATGCCAACTGTATTGAAGTTTGTGCATAGAGATCTACAGCAAGTGTCCAACATGAGAGTAACTCAAGTTGACTTAATGAAGTTTGAAGTTGATGACACAGAAGACACATATGTTGTCAACCTAGACACCAAAGCTTGCAGCTGCAACAGATGGACACTCACGGGAATTCCTTGCTGGCATGCACTTGCCTGTATTCAATTGAGAAGGCTTGACATTGAGCAATTCATTCACCCAGCTTATCATGTGGAGACATACACCAAGACATATGCTCCAACTTTTAAAGCAATGCCAGGTCATCAGCAGTGGGAAGTCACTCTTTATCCAAGGCCATTACCTCCTTGTAGACACCCATTTGTGTCTAGGGATGGCAATCCAGTCCGAATCCGACCCTACTCTGCCCCGATCCGAGGTAAAAAATCCGCTCCGAGTCCGAGAAAAAAGTAATCCGAGTTCGACTCCGTTAAAATAATCCGACTCCGAGTCGGAGGAGGGTCGGAGTCGGATCCTAAAAAAAATCCGAGAAAAAAATCCGACTCCGACAAATGTCCGACTTTGACGGATTATCCGACTCCGACTCCAATAGATAGTGGATTTTTGTGTGGGTCATGGTGGCATTGGGTGTGGGTTGTCAAGGCCCAAATAGCCCAACATCTCAAAGTATATTAAATAATGTAAAAGAAACTCGGAGTCGGGTCGGATCGGAGTCGGAGTCGGAGGTCGGATATTGAAGTCGGAGTCGGAGTCGGATTTCGGAGTCGGATGTCGGAGTCGGAGTCGGATGTCGGATTTAACATCCGACTTCTTGTCGGATCGGAGTCGGATTTAGCATAATCCGCTCCGAGTCCGACCCGTTGCCATCCCTATTTGTGTCTCCCCAAAACCAAACCCAGTGATGAATATCTTTTGCGTCGAATGATAATCGAATAAAGTGAAAGTGTGAAAGGTCAGGTGTTGCGGTTGGTTTTTATTAAAATTCTTTCTTTCTGTTTTCGAAAAACAACTCTATTTTATGAAAATAGCCGATCCAGTTTAGTTTGGTCCACGACAAGGGTCCAATAATAGTGTAGTTGGATGGGGCTTTCAAAGAGTTTTCCAACGATATATTATAAGCCCAATTTCGATGAATAATGAGGAAGTTATGACCAAAATACTAAACTGGGCTCGGTTGATCTTTATATGCGGCCCGATGATTTAGGGGAGGGCCCAATGTTAATTATTATTCCTAAAGTTATTAAAGTTAATTATAGTCTTCTAGAATTCTCTAGAAGGTTCTCTTAAGTTCTAATAAAATTAGAATTAATAATTATATTTTGATAAGTTTTACTTGGAATATTATTTTATGGAAAATACGATTTCAGTTTTCATACGGACTTTACAAGTCAATTTTGATTGGTAAGTGGACTCCGTGTTTGAAAGCGCGTAGGAATCCAGGCTGTCGCCAAACGACAGGCATGTCGCTACGCGACAAGCCTTGTCGCCACGCAACAGAGCTTGTCGCCGCGCGACAGAGCTTGACACCAAGCGACAAGTTTGGTTTTGCGGCGACAGCGTGGAGTTTTATTCCTTATCAAATTCTACCTATTTTCGGACTGTTTTCTTATAAATAGGGTCCTGAACCTCCGTTTTTATTCATCAATAATCTACAATCTACAATCAATCTATTCTCTAAGCTCTCATCTCTCTACCTTTTTCACAAACACAATTCCGCATACACGAGATCTAGAAACACCTAGCCAAGTTCGAAGTTGCCTTCGCCCTAGACGTGAAAGGTTATAATTTCTGAGGGTTTGGTCCCAAATCTCTATTTCAGTTATTTAATTTAATTTGTTTGATTTTATACTTTTCCTTGAAGTTACTAACGCGTGTGTTTTGTTATTAGAAAGAGATACGAGGCATCAAAGTATGTAATCTTATTGCTCTATTCTTGTAGAAAGCATGTTTAAATTTGTTTAATTCCCAATATCATGTTAGGATTGCTTTCTAGTATCATGTTTAGGGTGCCTTTTACTCTTTTCTAATATCATGTTAGTATCACGTTAGGTTTAAAGCTTTGATTTTTTATTGCTTAGTGACATGCTAGGGTTTGTTATTAATCTTGTTAGTATCATGCCTAGGATCTTGCTATTATATTTAAGCTTTATTATTAACATGATTATTATGATTGTTATAATGATTATTATTTTTATAATTTTTATTATTATGTTGCTTGATATTTATTATGATTGTTATTTGATCACGCCTTTTATGCGTGTTTAAAGGGAATTTGTACTTGTAATCACGCTTAATAAGATAATTAATAATCTTGTTTAGGTTAATATGATTATAATTCAAGTGATCGCCAATAATAGTTTTATTCGTGCATTAAATTCAACCAACATAGATTAAACAGGTTTAGGGTTAACCTATTGATTGCATGTTAGTCAAAAAGCGCACATGAATACGAGTAGAATAAAGTAAAGGCCTATTTTATAGGGAGAGTTCTTTCTTTTGTAGATTGGATTCGTACTCTCATTCCCGAACCCTATTTGGTTCAAGACCTTTTGGAGTTGACAATCTCATGGATCGTTAAGGAGTGTAACCTTCACCCTGTGAACGGTTTACAAGTTCCTAAAACTTGTTGGCGACTCTTTTGCTCTAGTTTCCTTCCCTTTGGACGCCACCATGCTTAAGTGTATGATCACAGTGGGGTTCAAGTTTGGGGTAATGCTTGAAATATTCCCTACACTCCTGCACATAGAAACTTACCTAGAAGGCCTTCAAGTAAAAAGAGAAAGAAAGAAGCTGGGGAAGAGAAAAAGATGAAGAATTTCAAGAGGGCAAAGGTGCAAAACAAATGCTCTAATTGTGGTGGCTTGGGGCATTACAAGAATAAGTGTCCATCCCCACCTATTGATAAGCCAAAGAGGCCTCCTGGCAAACCAAAGAGTGCTGCAGCAACAAGGCAACCTGTAGTAGGGAAAACAATACCAGTCCAAGCAGTAGAAGCTACCTCATCCCAAGCTTCACAACACTCCATCTCACTGTCTGCACCACATGGGACCCAGAATGCTAGTTGAATAATGCCTTGAAGTTGAACGTGTTTTTTTTGTTGTAGAACAATTGGTGTAGTTGGTTATCAAAGGTTGTATGTGATCAATGTTGCTACTTAAAACTAATTTTTTGTGAACAAACTCATGATGTGAAGATCTGTTTATGATCACAGCTACTTGTGGTATGTTATGCCAGATTTGAAGATTCTTGTTGCTATAATTTTGCTTTACTTTTACTTTTTTTTTTTTTTGTCATACTTTTATTCAAATAAGATAATGGAGTAAGCAAGGAACATGAACCAAAAATGATTGATACCAAACTAGATTTTTTTTTATTTTCATAAAAAGGGGTACAAAATACACCACTTTCACTTAGCTTAACCCCCCCCCCCCCCCACACACACACACAGTGTACAAACCAAAATGAGTCAATAATACAACACTGACTTACACATCTACTTGCCAAAATAACCCCAGTAACTTAGCAATCTAAGCAAACATTTTCATCAACATGACACTGACAATAACAAAAACAACAACACAAAAACCAATCTGCTTTGTAATACCCCGTATTTTTATGTATTTTTATAAAGTATTTAAGTATTAATAAAATGTATTGTTAAGGGCTCAAGTATTTTAATTAAATATTTTAAAGAGTTAAAGTATTTTAAATATAAGGTTTTATAAAAGTAAAATATATTTTGGGCCAAACGTTTATTAATTATTGGGCAATGTAAATTATTCCTACATACTCTTATTGGAATAACCCATCCCAAAACCCATAACTTAAGCCCACATCTTTATAAGCCCAAATTTAACCCTACACTCTCTACTCTATAAATACACCATGAATCCCCAAAAAACTTCCCACACAAAAAGGTTAGTCTTATTTTCTCCTTTGTTTTATTAATTTGTGTAATTATAATTATTGATTTATGGGTTTTGATTTTATTGTTTGAAATTAATTTAATTAGTATCAAATTGTATTTTGATGATTAAACTTTATAATTTCAGATTTTATAAATGTCATAATTTTCAGATTTTGTAAATTTTATAACCTAGGGTTTTTAATTATTGAAAATCACGATTTTAGGGTTTTTACGAACAATTGATTTAGGGCTTTTATAATAATGATGTTTGAAATTTTGGTGATTATAACTACTGATTAGTTTAACTTAATCCCAGAATATTTTGAACACGTAAATTCGTGTTTTAATTCTTAGATTTACATTCGTTAATATTAATCCCGTTTTAGTCCCGATTAGGTTCTGAACTCATCTGATTTTGATAAAAAAAAAAAAAAAAAAAAGTAGTGTTTTCCATGTGGAAACAATGTTTTAAGAAAGACTTATTACCTTTGGTAATGAGCACCACCCTATCGTGGCCAAATTCAGCCTCTAAATATGATTTTCTAGCAGTTTTTTATTTTTAACGAAGTTTTTTTTATGCTTTAAATTTTATCCTTGGGTTTTAAAGGGTTTTTGATTAGTTTAAAATGCTGGAATTTTATTTAAAGTAGTATAATTGTGATTTTAATGAAAGGGTGTGATTACCCATTAAAAAGGAGTTTAATTAGGGGTTTTTAAATAATTTTCAGATTTTTTTTAAGTAGTCTAAAGTAAATTTAAGTTGCTGAAAATTGTGTATACAAGGAGAATTAATATAGTATTATTGTCCCTTTATGTAGGAGACTTGATTCGGGAATTGTTGTAGTGTAATCGGCTATTTTAAGGGCTTATTTGAGGTACGTTCGCGTACTTAGCATAATTACATTGATCTAGTAGCATGCTAAAGGTGTTTAATTGATTTCAAGTAGTATCATGCTAGGTTTGATTTGGAAATTATGATTTGGATGTCATCGGTGATTGGATTATGAAGCATGATTTATTTGTGATGGAATATTGGATGGAAAATAATAGTTTGGAATATTATTTATGAACCACATATTTATTTATGGCATGATAGGGAGCATGTTTAATTAAACTAAATGTTTAATTTGGTTTGGAATATTGAAAAAGAATTTATTTATGGTTCATATAATTTTTATTGATGCTATAAGCATGAGGAAAGGAGCTTTATAAGTGTCTATGTACACGAGGAATAAATTGTATGTTGGTGCCTTAGTGCACTTAAGGTGTTTTTAACACCGAGGGATAGGATTTGTGGCGCTTTATGCGTTTAAGGTGTCATTGGCACCGAGGTAGAATTAAAAAGGGTTCAATATTAAATATTATGTGGTCACTAATTATTCAAGAATTAAATTGATATATTTGATTGTTTGAATAATTATTGTTGATTGAATGATTATGGTTTGAGAGTCATCACCAAGTTTAATAATCGGTAAATAACGTAAAGTGAAAGAGATTACGCACCAAAACTCTTGGAACGTATATACCTTGAGTATGAACATATGGGGGGAGTTATGGGGTTTTATATTTAACCATAACTTCTAATGGAGTACAGGACGTTGTATATTCCTTTTATTATTATTATGCGCAGGAATTCCGCCACCTATGTGTGGTTTTTGATGCTGGCACGGTTAGCTCCCGTGTCAGTAACCTCAATTTATTTGGGGGAGGCTAGGGGGAAACCCGTTTGATGCATAATCAATGCTAAATAAATTATTTAGTGTCTAGTGAGAATTTTATTGAATGTTGTATGCTTGAAAAAAACAGGTGCAACAAGGTAAGTCGTGTGTTGATAAGGAATTGTATGCTAGTGTGTTAATTACGCTTATGTACTCAGCTTTGCTGATTGTGTGTTTTGTGTGTTTGTTGGCCTTGTCTTTATCTTGGCCCTATGATGACCCATTTATAATGGAGAGTAGTGGAAATAGGTAGAGATAAGCTTTTCAGGTGTTGAAGTATATTCATGAATGGGCATGAGTGAAGAGCGTATCATGCTAGTTTCCATAAGTTTATGATGTGTTTATCGCTTTAATTATTTATGATAATATTATTATGCGCGACTAACGAAAAGGTTTTGAATTTGGTTTGGTTTGGTTTTAATAAGGGCCTATAATGGTTCCAAGTTGTAGGTTGATTTTATTTTACTTCGTTTGACTTTGGTTTGACTTTACTTTCGTGGATTGACTTTTCAAGTAGACTTGTTTTGAAAAGTTTTGAAGTTAGTCTTCCGCTGTGTGTCTTTGATAGTTGCCTTAGCCGTTCTCACGGTGGCGGTAATGTCTTAGATATTCCTATTTAAAGTTTTAAACAGGACAAAACAAATATTTTAAAAGAAAGGAATTTCTAGGGTGTTACATGCTTAAACCCCCCCTGCCCTGGTGCTTGAAGGTTTTTGTGTTCTTCTAAACACAGCATCCTAGGTTTGACGATTGTCAGCTCTGTTGCCCTCCTGTGCCTCTCAACCACAAGGAAATTAATCACATCATGCTGCCAATCTGTTTGATCCTCATCTAGCCATTTGAATGTGTTGCAACCTCGTTCACCAGTGTCGTGGTCGTACTTTTTGCAAGCCTCGAACCTTCTTCCTGGATTATCATGAGTCCAGGAGGTTCTCTTCACACAAGGAAAACCACATCCGCAATTCACCATTTTACCTACAATAACACAGAAAAATAGAGGTATTAGAGAAAACAGAAGAACGGTTTTGGAGATTTGATGACTACAACTGTGAAAGAAACTGATGAAGAACCTTAATTTACCTATTAATTGATCTGATTTTGGGGGAGAAGTTGCCCTAATTTGGAATTTAGTGATTTGGGGAGGGCTTTCCTACACTATATATAGGGGGGAAATAAGGGAGCCAAAAAAAGGAGGGAAAATCAATAACTGTAGGCTGCAAGTAGGAAAATAAGGGAGTCAACGCCAAAAAGTCTTGGTCAATGCCAGAAAAGTTAGCCTAGGTTTCATTCAACAAAAAAAGTGATCGTGGTGGTTTTTTTTAACAAAGAATGCTTTAAAAGGTTTTTTCTTGCAAAATGAGCCATTTAAAAGGTTTTTTCTGACAAATTTTCCTTATTAATTCATATTCTCTCTCCTCCAAATCTCTCAACTACTTTTACTTTTTACAATTTTTTATTCTTCCATCAACCCCACTACCTCCATATTTTATTACATTCTTCAATTGCGCATGGAGAAATGGAACAAGTATTTAAAAACAGAGGGAGTATAAAGTTTATTCTCTCTTTCACTTACAAAAATTTCATGTTTTTTATTTTAATTCTATTAAGTTATGATTAAAGACATAAAATTATATTTATATGTATAGGTTGATGAAGTTATGCACATGAAGAGATAGAAAGAGACTGAGCAAGGGGGGAAACATATCAAAAGATATATGCGACTGGCTCAAACTGGCGTCACAAAATAGAATACGAGGCAATATTTTTTTTTTAAAAAAAAAAGGGAGAATTATTGTATGGTAAACAACTATGTTGAGATTTGTTTGCTCTACACAACAACAAATAAACCTAATATTGAAAATACTTGTATTCAAAAGACCTAAACAACATGAAAACCCCTTAACTTCTCATTAAACATACAATCTAAAACTATAATATGTTTTTATAGAGTAAAGTAGGATTGAACTATCATTGTAACAGAGCTACTTAACATGAAACGGTCAAACAAGGTAAACTCTAATCTATGGGATTAGAGCAAGAGAAGAAAATGTGGAATCAACGAATTGTCACACCATGAATTCGGAAGATTAATATATACGAAGTATTTGAATGGATGAGTAGATAAAACAAATGTTTATATTTTCTATATAGAGAGAATGATGACTAGAAGATATTGATAAAATATTTGTAGATTATTTTGAGTATAATGTCGATTCACGATTGATTTTCTAACTAGTAAGCTTGCTTTGAGTCATTTTTTATAGAGAATATTCATAAAATATTCTTCTCTAGGTTTAAGATAGAGTATTTTGTATAAGATTATCTTTATGATATCTTTACATATCTTGTAGTTATCTAATATGATTAGGTTTCTCAATGTAATCCTATAAATATTGATCAATAGAAACCTCTCTGATTAAGAATTTTCATATTAGATAACTACAAGATATGTAAAGATAATCTTATACAAAATATATCATAAACCTAGAGGAGAATATTCCGTAGAGAGAAGTTGAGGAGTTTGGTCGAGCTTGCATTCTAACCATGCCTATCCTATCATAAAATCAAATTTTCATGCAGGTATGAAGAGGAAAGGTGGTACATCAGCGATTTTCTCCGTCCGTCCATCCAAAGAAGCGTACTTTTATTATTTGTATTTCTAATTTTAAGTGTTGTAGTAGTGTTGTTTCTTGTGTAAGGCTACTCAAAATCTAGCAAGTATCGCTAGAGATGAGATAAAGGGTTTGTTCACTTCACTTTAATTTCAGTTCAATTCAGTTCAACTCTTAATTTCCTTTTCTCACAAAATATTCATTTAGCTCTATTCAGTTCAGTCCCAATCAGTTCAGTTCAGCTCAGTAAATGTAAACAAACCCATAGTCTTATTTCGTGTATGCTTTCTCCGTTGTAAAAAAAAAAAAAAAAAAAAAAAAAAAAAAAAAAAAAAAAAAGTTGTAAAGTCAAACTTCTTTAAAAAAAAACGTAAAAGTCAAAACATTGTAGGAATAAATGGTTATTTTTTATAGAGGGCACAGTGATAAATGGTTATTATGTATATAGGAAAAATATAGAGGGTTCAGTGATAAATGGTTATTATTTATTAAATATACCTATAAAGAATTGAATTTTCTTCAATTGAAATAGGAGATTTCAAAAGTTCCAATTTTTTGGATCCTAGAAATTTCTTATTTAGATTTTACTGTCATTATAGATTATACATACCAAAAATTAGAACCACATTTAAAAAAAAAAAAAAAAATCTAACAGTAGAAGATCGAAAAGCAATTTATTGCCACCAAAACGCATAGGTATAACCAATTGACAATCAATGGTAGCAAAAATTCTATAAAAAGCATCCAATGGCAGTGTAGATTGTAGAGTTGCAATGTACAGCTTCCTAACAAAGAATTACTACAGGAGAATTCAAGCTTTCTTACTAAATAAATTTCTAATTTACACCACTTTCCAGTTGCTCTAAAACGCATAAACCACCTAGATGAGTCATGAGCATGCATAAACTGGAGTCCTAATGTTGGAAGTGGAAATCCCTAAGCCAAAATTGCCATTTGATACAATGCAACTGAAGTATTTCGCTGCAGTGCTCATTGCATCAGTACATCCCCTTGAAAACGGGATTTGTGCGACAAATACTTGCCCCATATTCTTCATACTCAGCTTTGGTATGGCAAGCCTGCACATAACAGAGTTTGCTTATACAGTTATTCATTTTGGTGAGTAAACAAGTAGACGACCATCTTGAGAGCATGAAATTAATCCAGAAACACTAATGGATAGAAATAGCAACATAGATCAATTTGTGTATGGATCTTTCAATATCTAGTACAGTTTAATTTGGGAGGTCAAAATCTATACAGTTTAATTTAAGAGGAAGCTGTTCTCCAAGCCCCAAGGTCAAGCATTTATTTCTTGAAATGGAGTCATGAAGGACAAAGTAGCAGTAGAGTTACGCAAAAATTATTGTATGTAACATGATAACATTGGCAAATAGCAATAGGATCTGGCAGTCACATGATAATTTAAGCTAAAAGCAAAATCAAGTTGAATAGCAACTTCAAATTAAAAGGGAAGCAACATACTCCAAAAAACTCAGGAGTTGAAGCAAGTACGGATCCCCCAAACCATACTGCATATCTCTGGATAGGATGGCTCACTACGTTGACTTCCACCGGTTGTGACTGCCAACAAATTGAGAGATCAGGCACATAATGCTGAAGTTGCTAAGTACTGACATATATTATTGGTTTTCTTACCTTCATTCCTCCAGTAAGCCGTGTCTCAGATGCAAGAACTCGAGCATCAACAATCTTCTTTATATCCCTTTGCAACCTACGGTGGAAGTCCTTGAACATGGTTGAGCCACCAGACAACACTATATTCTGGCACATTCCACATAATTAGTTAGGCCCAAAAGTAGAATTCCAAGCTACAACAGTACAGCCTAATACACCTAAAGCAGAGTGACACATAAATATAGCCAAAAAGTGTTTTCTTTGAAGGAATGAATTAAAATCTTAAATACTTCATATCAACCTTTCAACCAGAGCATATAACACTCTACCTTGTACAGTGCTCGTCTGGTGTCAATTGGGGCAGACTGGATACACTTGTCAATCACAGCTGGTAAAGGAGTGGTATAATCACTGTTGTAGATCTCTGGGTTGAAAAAAACCTGTGAACCATACAGCCAATGATAAGCACATCGTAGCTTCAAAAGGCGTGAGGGTAAAAAGGCACACATGCATATTAGACACAATAATAAACAGAATCTCAGAGGCCATTAATCTTAAAACACATACTTGGATTTATTGTTTGCTTGCATGACTGATGCTATACATCAAGACCAAAAAATAAAAATTTACAATGTTTCTTCTCAATGATACCAGACAATCTTAATTTGTCCACAGGATTTGGGGTTTCAACTACAGCCACTGATCCATCTCATATAACACTAAACATTAAATCAGCCTTAAGAAACTACATCAAACCAGATTGCTACCTTAAATCAAACTCCCTCTTTTCCCTAAATTGATTATCACCCGTGAGATAAGAAAATATAAAGGTAAGCACCTAAAAGGTGGCATAAACAAAGGGTATAAATTTAATAAATTGCAGAAGTCAAGTTTTCTGATCAAGGATAAGTCGATAACGAACTTGAAGCAACACAATTAGCAATATATGGCATAATCAGATCTAGTCCTATTTAAACTCAGTCTGTAGATCTAGTCCTATTTAAACTCAGTCTGTTTGAAGGAAAATTTTTTCCTGCCTTTTGTTGTTTGGTTTGTAAAGGGTGGAAAAAAAAAAATTCAAAGGTGGAAAATAGTTTTCCAAGAAATTGAAAACCTTTTCCTTTCGAAAAGAAGGTATGTCACATTTTCCTCCCTACTCCTAACATTCTTTTCCTCTCCTCCCTTACACTCCCAATTTTCCTTTTCCTCTTTCTCCATTACCTTTCTTGTAAGGAAACAAACAAAGGAAAACTGCTTTTACAATTATGTTTTCCCTTTAAAATTGTTTTCTTTGAGAAATTATTTTTTCGAATGATGTTTTCCATTGAATAAACAGAACCTTAAAGTTTAAAAAGGTCACCTTAGCAATAAATACAATTGAAGCCAATAAAGAAACAATTATAACACTGTGATGCGGACAAAGAAGACATGTATAAGCAAATTGAGATTTGAAATTTTGAGGCCATTGACAATCAAGAAAAGTCATAGATAAATCTGTTTCTCCTATCATTCTATATGCATCAGAAAGCCAACCAAACCAAACAGAAGGAAATTCAGTTGAAAAGTCCTTTGGACTAAAAAATTCCAGCTTCCAAGAATAAATATAGTAATTTTTTCACAGACCATTTGGTAGGAAGTAATGATGGTGGATTTTTGTGTAACTTTGTAATGTAAGGAAAGCATCACGGTCACCAAATAGCTCCTCTGTTTGAGCAGCACCATTGTCTTTTCATAGTCAAACTTTATGAACTTTGAGAATATTTTTTTTCTACTACTATATACGAAGAGATATAACCACGTTAGGTTTAGATGAGACACAATGTATATATTCAAAATATTAGCCTGTTGTGATTATTTACATTGCAAAACCAAAGTTATGCGCAGTCAAAGGTGTGTATTTCTTTTTACCTTACCTAATGAGTTATTCAAAAATCAACCGTTACATACCATTATAACTTTGACAGAGCAAAACTATATTAAAATCTGAAAAATCAATCCTTTATATCCGATTTTCTAGATAATCGATCCGAAAAATGAATTTGACTCAGATATCAGAGAATTCGGATAATGAATTCCAATTCAGATATGTAATTTAGCATTTTCGGGTATCCAATATCCAATATATAGGGCTCTTTTGTAAAACATGAAAAGATCAAGCTTGATTCCTAGTTGGATCACAATCCTTCCTCAATTTTCTCACATCCTTTTCCCCACTTTCCAGCCATCTTCATTCCTCATTAGTCATTACCCTTTCTAACTCTCCAAATTCCTAAAACCTACTTATGTTCCTCCTAAAGTCCTCATCTATGCTATCATTTCTCATGTCATCTGCCCCCTTCCTCTCTTCTCATCATCCTCCTCTAATCCAAGCCAAGATTTAGAAAGCCAAAGCAAATTTTCTAGTGAAGCAAAAAACCTAACCAATTCCAGAGTGATTAGATGTCAAACTAGGTAAGGTCATGCGCTCATGTCCGCCACAAGGCCAAAAACTTCAGTAAAACCATAATGCCAAGAACTAGTGCCTTACATAGATTCATTGATCTAATGATTCATGCGTGTTAATCTAATTGATAGATCGATTGTTTTTATTGTAAGGTAATAAATCAATTATTCACTCAATCGCTCTAATGTGTGTTTTTATCAGTTCTTCTTCTAATACTTTGTGTTTTATTGTCCCTAAAATCATCTTTAGCTCGTTCATGGTAAATTGATAATACAACAGTAGTATTCGGCACAGAAATTTTGTTGTGAATTTAATATATGCATGTAACAATGAAGACTAGGCAAGGCACTGAAAACAACAAAATTTGGGTATCAAATACCTATCCAATATTCAAAGTTTTGGATCAGATACAGAAATCATTTATATTGATTATCAGATTTGTGCTCAGCCCTAATTATAACAAGATAACTCCAGTACTCCACCATATACAAGGTCAATTTATATAAGTAAATCGTTACTGTGAAATGACAAGGCATAAGAAAGAACCTCAGGACCAAGGAACCGCTCATAGCCAATGTCACAACTGTATGGAGCTCCAGTCTTTGGTTTTATTCCTCTCCATTGCTTGATATATTTAGAGGGCTCCTTATCATGTTTGTTATACTCCTGACACACCAAAAGTTAGGTGACAAGTATATCAACTCAGCAACTATGTACAATTAAACTGTACTAGATTCAGATCAGTTGAAGTAGTACCTTGACAATATCTGAAGAAGTGTAGCAATACATCTCCTTCACTTGTCGAGCAACTTCAAAGGAGTCTTCTGGTGGTACATTCTCTCCTCTTTCCTACAATACATAACCAATAAAAAATAAATAAAAAATAAATAAATAGAAAGAACACAGTTGAACTACTGCAGAAATTTAAACGGATAGGAAAAAGCCCATATATAGCAAAGTGAGAGGAATTGGACATCCAAGCCATATATAAACACATTCCAACATCCATGATAATGAAGGGAGGTAAATTTCATTCCAAAGAAAAGACAAGTTAAAGATAAGGAAATATAATCCTGCATGTACACAAGAGCAGAGAACACAAAGTATGCATTTGAGACCAAAAACCAAGGATAAATAATGGCCACACCGCCACACATGATTAGCAATTGATCAAAGGTGGAAACATAAATGGTAGCTAGCATCATCTTTATAATCCACTCTAAGCTAAAAGCATCCAGGACAGATTATATGAGCATCAGACCATCGATGAATCCACATAGAGCGATTAGGAAGGAATTGTGTACCTTCTTTAAAAACAATTTATCACGTATGGGAAGCAAAAGTAAGGCTCTAATTTGTAGGAATATACTTTGTATCACATGCTTTGACATATTCCGCTGGTTCCCAGTTCAAAATGAATTCCTCTGCCTTATAAAATTCTTTTTTAAAAAAAAAAATAAAAATTCATGGGTTCTAGGCTCTAGCTTGTTCAAACATTGTATTATGATTTTTTTTTTTTCTTTTTTCCATTTCACTAGTTTTCTTTCTTCAACATATTAATTCATCCATTTTCTCCTTTAGTATTTTTTTCCTTTAATATTGCTTTCATATTATACCCAAGAATTAAGAATTGAAATTTGACTAAATAAATGTATTTCCTCCACTATTTATATATCACAACAATAGAAGTTTCATGCATCCCAATGCTTGACTTCAACCATAAATATCTTCAATTATCTACAAGTAATATACTTCCTCCGTTTTTTTTTTAAATATTGCACCACTTGCCCTTTAAGGAAGTTTCACACATATTGCACCATATCCATTTTAGGAAAAGAAATATTTATGTTCACAACTTCACACTACAAATACTCTATATACCCTTACTTTTTAATACTTTACTCTTTAGTTTATATTTACAATCACAAGGGCAATTTTGTACATTTACCTTTCTCTCTCTTCCTTTTTCCCACTACCAAAAAATTTGTGCAAAACCCTTATGGTGCAATATTAAAAGAATGGAGGAAGTATATATTAAAAAAATAGTTTATATTCTGAAAGTTTACAGCAAGACAAACCTAATAAGACTCCACATAGCTATATTTTTCCTAGTGTAAAAATCAAGGTAGATGGTCAAGGGGTGGTGAGTGAATAGTGTGGAAAATTTCCAAAAAAGGAATGAAAAAGTGGTCTTAAGGATGTGTATGAACTTACTGAAACATTATTGAATAATAATTTTTTTATAGTTGTGCATACCAAATCTGAAATTTCTGGCAGACAGTGCTTTTAATCATTATAATTTATAAGTACATTTAAAAAAAAAATTGGGAAAAATTAATGGAAAATTACCCGCATAAGCTGTTGGACGAAAAGGGTAACATCTTTTCCAGAAATGGGAATTGACTTGATACTGCTCCCAATAACATAGCCTTCTGCAACAGGTACAACGTGCGTACCCCCATCTCCAACATCCACTACAACCCCTGTCATCTCACACTAATGAAAAATATCATCAATAAAATCAACTTTATGCACTAAACACAAATCAAATGACGTGAAAGAAAGAAGACTTTGGAAATCCATATATATAATATGGCCACATGCATAAGTAAAACTGAATCTTCTCTTCATATTAAACGACCAAGTTTAATAGCAACTCTATATGAGTATTCTGCATATGCACATCTTAAAATAACAGACAGAGGAGGAGCGAATAGGTGCCTTCCATGAGATGATACATGTGACTTCGAGAATCCCTAATTCTTAAAAGCAAATTTTCAGGAAAATTATAGTTGCTGATTTACATTCTTCTAAAATAAAATCTATTTGAACTAGATTTTTCATGGATGAGCCCTCACATACTGGCCAAAATAAATGGATATATGAATTGGTGGTTCCTTTCAGTTTAGAGAATAGCCTAGTTTCAGTAATAAAGGAACTAACTATAGGAAAAATAAAGACCAAGCTTCCTGGAGCCAGAAGCATGTTTTGCAGGAAAGGCAGCAAATTAACAGAAAGAATTCAGACAGTTTTTTTACAATAGATGGATGTCACTTAAATATTTTTACAGAAATTACAAAAATCCTCAACACCATTACATCTACAGATCTACCACTCTCTGCAAATTCAACATCGTACCGATACATCCAACTGTCATCACCAATTCCCCAAACCTGGGGAGGCCATGAAAGGAAAAAAAAAAAAAAAAAAAAAAAAGGACAGCATCACCACTACATTAATCAAATTCCAAAAATGTGGATGACCCAATCCCTAACATATGTCCCAGCACCACTGATAAATAAGGTAAGGCTAATAGTTACATTATCATAGAAGCAAAGCCATAGACTATTCTAAATTTCTAAATAAATGAAGTAAATAGGGTATGTTATGTTATTTAATTATAGAGTAAGGTTGCTTTCATACTTTATGATAAGGAAAGCTGAATGTGGATAAAGACATCACCATGAAATAATTCTATTTAGTGCCAAACAAGTACAGCAGTAGCTAGTGTTTAAGTTCATAATGCATTGAACTGATTTGAAACACCATACATAGTCCAAAGTCATATTAGGCTATTAAATGTGCTACAAATCCATTTTGATGGAATCCAAACATCAAAATCATAAAGCTAAACTGCAACAATCATTCAGTCACCCTATAACTGACTGGACTCAGGGTAAGCAGGTGTAAAGTTCATAATTCAATATACAAATGCAGAAATTATCACTCAATAGTCAATACTAAATTGAAACTTGTAAATGAAGAAATAACCAACCTTAGATGTAGTGTAACCAGCAGCTAAAGCTAGCACAGGCTGCACTGCTATGTAAAGCCCCGGAACATTGAAAGTCTCAAACATGATTTCACCTGTATATTCCCGGCTTTCAGGAGGTGTCAGAGGACTTTCTGTCAGCAGGAAGTGATGATCCTCAGGATCACAGCGTAGATAGTTAAAAATACAGTGTTGCCAAAACCTTTCCATAGCATCCCAGTTCTCTACCTGTCCATTCTTAATGGGATAGTTTAAACTATACGTACTACTAGACTTAGATCTCGCTAAAGCCTCGTCCCCGATGAAAAAATCCAAATCAGCCATAACACCAGCATTATATTGAGTCAACCAATTACTACTCTTATTCGATGTTCTCGGTTGGTTTACAAAAGAATCATTCACAGCGACAGTTGTTGGGACAATGAAGCAAGGCTCCACATTCCCAGAAAAACCCATTTTAGTATACCTGCAGTGATTGGTGGACAAGGTATTAAATTAAAAAAACACATTGTTGCCGGGAAATTTCATTTACTCAAGATGTGAAGCTAGAATTCAATGACTTTTACATTCTGAAGCAGAACAAAAGAATTCAAAATTTACACGCATTTAAGCAGACCTCAGTCACCACACTCACACTATTATAGAAGTATTTCCATAGAGCACCTTGTGCACATTACTACTGAAACTAGACGTTGTCAAAATGTCAAATTACCAACACCTCGTGTAACCAGAATGGCAGAACTACCTAGTGGCAATCCGCATTCAACACCTTCCTAACTTCTAATAAGCATCCACACTCAGTTTTAACACACACTCAAGAACTTAGACCACGTTCATAATTAGCACAATTCATCAACTATTAGTTGCACTAGCTGAAATCCAATGTTCCCCAAAATCCCCATAGTACATAAAAACTTGTGATCAACCCAATTCCAAAACAACATTCAAGATGATGGCAAATGCCTGTTTGACCATTGACGCAATTCATCAATCACTTGGTCCTTAAAAAAATCATTTTTTTTTTCATACAGCGACCCAATGCAAATAAAATTATCTACCATCAACTCAAAGCTCAATCAAGCTTCAGATAAACAACACCAGCTTTCTTTTATTAACACATTTCATCAAACATTTGGTAGGATCGTCAACTTTCAAGATTTTCCACAGTCAAACGCAACGCACCATCAACCCCAATCCAAATCAAATATCAAATAACAATAAAAGGTCCATCTCATTATAATTTTTAATCAGAGGCATTTCATCAAACAATTGGTGGGCAAGCTATGTTTTAACAATTCCCACGCACCAACAAAACGTATGAAAAATCTACCATCGACCCAATTCATCATAGAGCTCGAATAATAATAAATCCCAGTTTAACACTACACCCAATCACATATATCAATATATACAGACTTATAGAAAGAGAAAAGGTGTGTGAGAGAGAGGGAGAGAGAAATACCCGGTGCCATTGTCGATCACGACAGCAGGGCGATAAGAAGAGGCATCCATGAGAGAGAAAGAAAGCAAAAGCAGGGAGAAAACGATGATTTTGAAGAAGGACCTGCAACTGAGATCCGAGAGAAGGTTGATTGAAGGGAAATGATCATGGTCATTGAAAGCGCCACAAAAGGGGCACCAATGAATTCGATTCAACTGCTACTGTTATTATATGATGATGATTAACACCTTCTCTTCTTGATGAAAATGATGATGGGTTGACACCAGTATAGTAATCTCCAAACATTTCAATTGAATTATGATTTTCCCCCAAATTTAGCTAATAAGGGTTTGAATTCAACATGATTTGGGAAAATTGATTGATTGATTGTTGAATGAGTGAATTTATATTTGAAGGTTGGATGATTATTCTTACCTTAGCAGCTAAACAAAAACAGCAACAACTCAACGACTCTCTCTTTCTTCTCTTCTCTCTCTTCTTTGTCTGTTTCTTTCTTGGTTTATGAGATTGTGTAAATAATTGAACAAACACACTGACATTCATAGTTACTTTATGGGCCTCTTCTTTATTTTCTTTGTGTTTTGAGTTTAAAGATTTAAGCCCAATTCTACCTCATCAAACATGAAAAAAATAATAAGTGGGAAAAAATTTGTGTCGCAAAGTGCAAATAAACACAAGTTTTTGTTTCGTCTAATTTTTTATTACCGCCATCTCCAGGTATGGAAATGTTTTTCAACGTAAGATTTCATAATGGGCATGTCAGTCAAGAATAAGTAGTGTTTTGAATCGACGTACGCTCATTGAATAGGTACTGTTTCATCCTAATTTAACGGAACCGAGCAACTAATATAGCAAATATTACAGTCAACATGCACTTAACATTTAACAAGAGCCTCAAGCTAAAGACATTTTTTTTTTTTTTTTTTTGGTGCTCTCATATTATATACAAAATATGAGAGCACCATTAAAAAAACTACATGGTTTACAATTGAGTGAATGAAAAGAAGAGTTGCTTATAGTGGATTGTAATGTTAAGTCCTTTTCATTAGGGGTTGTAATGTTAAATCAAGGGTCAAGTCGTAAGTGATATGGGCCTTTTTACTTCAGCTTAATTTCATTTCAGTTCAATTCAGTTCAACTCCTAATTTCCTTTTCTCATAAAATATTCATTACAGCTCTATTCAGTTCATTTCAGTTCAGTTCAATTCAGCTCCAATCAGTTCAGTAAATGTGAACAAGCCCTAAGTATATGATGTCGAAAGTCATGCCCTCTAATCTATACTAATATTTAATAACAGGAAAATATAAAAGCCATACAGAGTGTCACGTAGGATTTTTTTTTTTTTTGATAGTTTTTCTACTTCCAATAATGCTTTCATATCATTTAATTTCTTAAATGACACTAACAAAGCTTTCGATCATTATCATTTCCCAAATGACACTATTCCCCTAAAGTTTCTCTATTTAATATTTACAAATAAATTAATTTTCAATTATTCAATGTTACTTAATCAATCATCTTTATTTCTCCTACCTATAATCTCTATGCATTTTTAAAGGTTAGTTACAAGTGTTCTTCACCTTATATTAATTTCATATTTTAAGTCAATTTTTACATTTTAATTTCTCTAAACATTTCCAATTCCTTTATGTGTTTTTTAAGTTCTAAATGATAATGGGGTTGATGGATGAGTTGATTTTCGTTTTTATATAATAGTCTATTCAAAATATTAGTTTTGTAATTTTTGTGATAGCTTTCATGAATTTATCAAATAAATTTTTTTTTGACATACATTACCAAATAAATTACAGAGAAACATCTGTAAAAAAAAATAATAATAATAAATAAATACAGAGAAACATACCTTTAATTTCATGAAATCTATCAAAGAATGGCAAAATTAATACTTTGTAAATTTAATTTTGATGAATTTATTGATTTATTTTTTTGTTTAAAATATGTTGTAATTACCTAATGTAATTCGTGATGATATGTACACCTATTAATACAAATAATAATTTTTTTTTTATTGTGGTAGATTTCATGGAATTAAATGTATGTTTTGTTTTTTTTTAAAAAAAAATAAAATAAAATTTTTGATGAAATTAAATGTAAGTTTTGTCTATATAAAAAAAACATTTACCAATAAATTTAACTTGTACATCGTACGAGCTAAATACTAGAACTATTGATAATAGGCGAATATACTAGAGAAGCAAATGGCTCTCGACTCTTTAGATAAAATAGAGCACCAATATCTTTAGCTTGAGATTCTTGTTTAGTGCTTGTTGACTGTGAAATTATATGCCATATTCATTGCTTGCCTCCGTCAAGCATGCCCATTACTTATATGAGATCTACTTATTTAAACATTTCCACACCAGGAGATGGCGATTCTTGTTTTTGTTGGTCCAAGAAGCGTTAAAGAACATGCTTTAACCTCCATAAAGGAAATCGTCAGATCCCATATTTGTACTCTTAGACCCTGTTCTTTTAAGCTTCTTGGCAGAGCAGGGGTCAACAAAGCAGAGCAGATTAAATTTTAGCAGAGCAGAGCAGATTTCAGGATAACAGAGCAAAGCCGAGCCAAGCAGAGCAGATTTCAACATTATTATTATTATTACTATTATTATTATTATTATTATTATTATTATTATTATTAAGTGCATATACCATTGATTTAGGTGAGTGAAAATATAAATAAATGTGTACCATATTTAACATATGTTAATAGTATAAAGATAAAAAACAACAGTTTACTTAGGCCCCGTTCTTTAGAGCTGCTCTACTGAGCCCTGCTCTGCTCTACTCTATTTTCAAATAATAATTAATAATAACAATAATAATAATTAATATTGTATTGATGATAATAATTTATTATTTTGAATAATTATTAATAAAATAATTTTAATAATTATTAATATTAATGATAATTAATATTTATTAATCATAATAATGATTAATATTTAACAAAGTACTATTAAGAATTAATATTTAATAATATTATTAATTAATAATTTCTAATAATTATAACAATTCTTTCAAAAAAAATAAATAATAATAATAACAATTAATAACAATTTCTTTTATAAACATTTGATATTAGAATCACAATGTGTAGAAACATTATATGTATGTGGGTATTGATTGTTAGTTCATTGAGTTGAATTATTTTTCAAATCTTTCCATACAATTTAAGAATTAAAAAAAAAAAAGAGGTTGTTTTCAAGTAGTACTTTGTATATCATTATTATATTTAGGGTATAAAATATATGATTAAGACAAATTTATAAGTAAAATCATTATTACTCATTAAATCATTTTATTTTAAAATTTTTGTGAAATAAATATAAGTAAACCGTTGTCTTTTATCTTTCTACTATTAACATATGTTAGATATGGTATACATATATTTATGTTTTCACTTACCTAAATCAATGGTATATGCACTTAGTAATAGTAATAGTAATAATAATAACAACAACATTAATAATAATAACATTAATAATAGTATTAATAATAATAGTAATAATAATAATAATAATAATAATAACAACAACAACAACATTAATAATAATAACATTAATAATAGTATTAATAATAATAATAGTAATAATAATAATAGTAATAATAACAATAACAACAACATTAATAATAATAACATTAATAATAATGTTGAAATCTGCTCTGCTTGGTTCGGCTCTGCTCTGCTCTGCTATCCTGAAATCTGCTATGCTCTGCTGAAATTTAATCTGCTCTGCTCTGCTGAAATTTAATCTGCTCTGCTCTGTTGACCCCTGCTCTACTCTGCTTTGCCCAGAAGCTCAAAAGAACAGGGCCTTATATTCATTTCACAAAAAATTTAAAATAAAATGATTTAATGAGTAATAATGATTTTACTTATAAATATGTCTTAATCATATATTTTTAACCCTCAAAATAATAATGATATACAAAGTATTACTTGAAAACAACCTCTTTTTTTTTAATTCTTAAATTGTATGGAAAGATTTGAAAAATAAGTCAACTCAATGAACTAACAATCAATACCCACATAAAATGTTTCTATACATTGTGATTCTAATATCAAATGTTTATAAAAAGAAATTGTTATTAATTGTTATTATTATTATTATTTATTTTTTTGAAAGAATTGTTATAATTATTAGAAATTATTAATTAATAATATTATTAAAATTAATTCTTAATAGTTTGAATTATTAAATATTATTATTGATAATTATTATTATGATTTATAAATATTAATTATTATTAATATTAATAATTATTATAATTATTAATAATATTAATAATTATTATAATTATTTAAAATAATTAATTATTATCATCAATACAATATTAATTATTATTATTGGACATTAATTATTATTGTTATTATTAATTATTATTTGAAAATAGAGCAGGGCAGAGCAGAGCAGATTTCTTTTGAGCAGAGCAGATTTGATATGAGCAGAGCAGCTCTAAAGAACAGGGCCTTAGTAGGACATGAAAGTTGTACCCTCATCCCCTGTTATTTCTTGTGTTAGGGCATTTAAGAAAGATAGACTTTCTCATCGCTCTACGTGTAGTCTCGAGTCTGTTGGGAACTATCCTTCTTTTCCTACTTTGTAAAAAAATAAAAAAAAAAATAAAAATAAATAAAAACTTCTTATTTGACCTTGTTTCTAAATGCTCTAACACCTTCTATAATGCAAACATGACATGATTGATTGATGCATACCATTTTATGTATTTTATTTTTCCTTTAATTGTATTGTCCAACATCAATAAATAACATAATACTAAAACAGACATACACCAAGAATGACACATGTCTTCCTATTGATGTATTTTCCCTCCAAAACTCCCCTCCCTTCTTTTAGTAATTTTTTTTTAAAAAAAAATTTTTTTTGTCAATGCCATCAACTACCTATTATAAATTGTGAACTTGTGAAAGAGAGGAGGATAGATCAGTTTGCCATTTCCGTGGTTGTAACTTGTGAAAGAGAGGAGGATAGATTAGTTGTTAGAGAATACCAACGAGGGAGAAAATAAGGGTTTTCTTTGACTATTTAGGTTCGAAAGTGGTATTGAAGTGAGATCAAGTTATACTTTGTCCTAAGCTTTGATGAGAGGGAAGATAGTGTGATTGACATTTAATTAAATCAAAAGTCTTTATTTTTTATAATACAATAGAATAAATTATTTGATTCAGACAATTTTGATTAAACACACAACAAAATAAACAATAAACACAAGGGTAGAGATCAAGAAGAAAGACTATCATTATTTGGATAGATTGTTGATCTAGTTGAGTTACATATGCATAACACATTTCCATTTCATTGCCACTAATGGAGGGATATTGATACTCCCTCTGTTTCATAATGTTAGTCCCATATACTAATTTAGGCGTTTCAAAAATATCTATCCATATTGAATACATTCCATTTTTAACTTAATTTTTTTTTTGGAATTATTTGGTTGTGGATTGATGACATGGCTCTAAATAAGGAAATTTCTACCTTGAATTATGCATTATGACTTATGCTTTTCTAAAAAATATCAAAAAACTTAAATAAGGTAAATTAATTATGAATTACTCCCTCCGTTTTTTTTTATTTGCATCACTTGCATATGCGCGGAGTTTTAGAAGAATGAATTAATAATGTAAGTGGATGAATAATTTATTATGGTAAAAGTAATGTGGGGATCATGAAAGTGAAAATATGTGATAGAGCAGTGGGGATCATGAGAGAGAGAAATGATAAATTAATTTGAGTGGGGTTTAAAGTAAGAGAGAGAAATAATAAAATATTATGTAAAGTTACTATACATAGAAGTGATGCAAATAAAAAAAAAACACCCATAAAAGGAAAGTGGTGCAAATAAAAAAAAACGGAGGGAGTATTTTGTACTTTAATGTTGTATTCCATATATGCTTCTTTTCTTATTTTATGTGATTGATTTCATATAGGACTAACAATATGAAACGGGGGGAGTAGTTATCATATACAATACCCCAAAAATCAATAATCAATCAATCAATAACTATATACTAAAAGACACACCAACAATAACACGTGTCATCTCCTGGTATGTCCTTAGTAGTTTTTTTTTTTTTCAAAAAATTCAATTATAAATATTTTTTCTTTTTTGACATATGTTAATAACAAAGATAAAAGCTGTAAATAAAATAAATAAATAAATAAATAAAATAAAATAAAGATTTGATATACATTTCCAGTTTCCACACAATCATTTATGACTATAATAGAAAATATTAACATAATTTGCGACATATGTTAAATTACTTCAAGAAATTATTATATTAATTCATATTTTTTCCCTAAAAAAAGTGTTGTTTATTTATCATTGATTATAATTCACGTCAAAGTAGTGTGTATGTTTATTAACTTTGTTCTCTCATAAAATATTCATTTCAGTTCAGTTTAGTTTAGTTCAGTTCAGCTCTAATAAGTTCAGTTCAGCTCATTTCATTCAATGAGAACATACCCTTAATTGATAAATCTATAGCCACAAGCCATTATTCGGCAACTATTTCAGAATTTCCTTAAGAATAAAATCTTATTTGATTATAATTGATAATATATAGTATAACTAGTTAAGATGAAATGCACATTACAATTCCAATCAACAAAAGGAAAAAAATAAAAAACTTTCTTGATTCGGTAACTATTCTAAAGTCTCTTTAAAACAAAACTTTTACAATGCATATAGTATAACTAGTTAGCATAACACACAACACACAAACTATATATTGAGTGGGTCTATTCACCATTAGTCTACCCACCAAATACATATAATTCCAAAAATTGATACGTCGAATAACTTATATGAAATTTTCAAAAACTTATACCTAAATCTCAAAAGTCAAGATGTTCAAAAACTAATATAAAGTGTTCAATAACTTATACAGTAACTATTTAACTATGGGTTCAAACCCATACAATGCTTTTCATATGCAAATTAAAATTACCAATAAAATAAAAAATTAAAAATGGGTATGAATGCTTGATTTATACTTTCAGGTAATGTATTATGGGAAAAATCTTGGTACTTTAATATGAGATGATATCAAAATAACTTATGGTATAATACTACTGCATCAACTTTGACTACTTAGTACTTTCTTTGTTTCATAATTTTAGTATCTATGGATTGGCAAATATCAATGCACTGGTTTGCCATAGATACAAGTATAGACTTGAGCTATTATTGTTAGTCGAGGGAAATGACTCTTAATCTTATATCCTAAATTTAATCAATTTTACTACATTTACCAAGTCTGTTATATCTAATAATGAATTATGCAAATACTCTTATTGGTCAATAGTGTAATAAAGTACTGTAGCTATTTAGTCCATAGTAATTTATCAAACAATTTAGTAGTTTAATCACCTCATTCAAGTAGCTAGTTAATTCAATTCATACAACATGTAAAAACTAACCTCTCACTGCTATATAGGATCGATTATAATTATATTACACTAAGTGAAAATTACTCCATACCTTGTAGTTCAAAACAATAAGATTCTTCCACGTTACTATATAAACTCGTGTATATAAATTAAAAATGAGACCAATAATAAAATGGACTCAACAAATAACATAATAGTTTGGGTGATGACAAGGTCAGTAATCAGTGTTAATCAATATGTTGAAGGAGGCTACCCAGCTTTGATGTTTGGGTTAAGCAAAGTCTTTCGTTTTCTTGCATTCTCTGTTGGTAGAGTTGCAATAAGAGAACCTGCATTTGAATGCACGATTTCTCATAGAGTCGTTAACGAAAATGACTTTATAGGTTGTGTTCGCAAACTCCTTGGATGCAGATGTGCTTTTCAACCCCTAGGAGTGGAATGGTGTTATAGGTCCGTTCTTCACCAACAGGATGCATATTTCGGGTTCTTTCGTCTCCCATCTATTTCCATCATGAGTTTCCTTCGTTGTCACTATCAGTTTGGGTTCTCTTCAATGTTTATGATCCGCGCTCTTGGTCTATCTCGTATGTTTAAGTTAATTTGGCTTCTCTTGGTCCATGGTAGAGATGTGGTTCGGTTTTCTTGGTTGTCCAGGCTCAGCAGCTATTGGTTTGCTGCAAGACTCTTTCAGTGTTTTGTTCTCTTCATTCTTCCTGTAAGGGTATGGTTAGTAGTGTGTATCTTTTAGGTTGTTTAGTGTTGTATTTTAGGTTGTAATACTGTTTTTCGTTAATACGGAGCAGTATATTTTGTAAAAAAAAAAAAAAAAAAAAAAAAAAAAGCTGAACTGAACTGAACTTATTAGAATTGAACTAAACTGAAAATAATCTGATTAGAACATGACCTTGGTCGAAAAAATTAAGAATAGGCAAAGGTAGAGCCCACAAAAAAAGACTAATCACAAAAATATAATGGGTTTAAGTTGAGGCCAAGATAGAAATACCCAATTTATGCTCATGTTACCTGTCTCCCTCTCACAATCATTACCTGCCCCCTTTCTCTTTCTTTCTTTCTCTCACTCTCTTCTTTCTCTACTTTGTTCTTCTTCAACCCCAACAAATTTCAATTCAATTTCATACCCTTTTCTTTTTCTGATTTTGATTCGCATTTATTTTCAATTTTCACCAAATTTCATTTATTATTCTTAATAATCTCTCTCCTTAATTTGATTTCATCTTCATTATTTTATTAAATAAAATTCTGATGCTCTGCTGCACTTCATCAGTGTCAATTTAATGGATCTGCAACCCACCATTTTCTCTCTCCTCAACCCACCATTTTCTCTCTCCTTCAATGTAGAACTAGCAGCACCATAAAAATACCCATTTTCTCTCTCCTCCCAAACCCCCATGAATCCTCTCTGCTGCATTGCTCCTGTTTCCGTCGATCGTGAAAAACCACCCACCGGTAATGTCATTGGAAAACCGCCGGAAATCGGGTTTGAATCCCTTAAAAACCAGAATCAAACTCAAATCACCGGCAACAATGGCGGAATCAATCTGGGTTTTTCCAGGCATAGTTACTCTGCGCAAGTATCGTCGGTGAGTAGCAGTACTGCAGCGTTGGATCAGGTGCATCATCACGAAGCAGAAGATGTGATGGTGATGAGTGGTAGAGATTCGAGGGTGTATGGTAGTAATGGTGGGGGTGCGGTTGCTGGGATTCTTTACAAATGGGTGAATTATGGAAAAGGGTGGAGGTCAAGGTGGTTTGTGTTGGAAGATGGGGTGTTATCATATTATAAATTGCATGGTCCGGATAAGATTGTGGTTTCGAGTTCGGGTTCGGGTTCGAGTCCAAGGAGGGAGAAGGTAGGGGTGAGAGTGATTGGGGAAGAATCTGTTAAGTATATGAAGAAGAATAATAGTTGGGGGAAGAATGGTACTAATAATGGTAGTGGAATTAGTACTAATAATAGTAATGGTTTTAGGATTAGTAATAGTTTTAGTAATTTGTCAACTTATAATAAGCAATGGAAGCCTTATGGGGAAGTACATTTGAAGGTGTGATTTTGATTTTGACTTTGTCTTTGCCTTTACATTTGTGGTAAAATTTTAGCTTTTCTTGTTGCTGTTGTTGTGTTATTTTTGTTGTTGTTGTTTGTATTTATGTGTTTGGTGTATTGAGAGTGATTGGTAATGTGTTTGGTTGTTTGATATCTTGTGTGTTTTTAAGGCCGGTTTCGGGTTAGGCTGTAAGATTGTGTACATCTGGACCTTTCTGGACTAATAATGGAATCTTAGCTTTTTGGGGGGGGGGGGGGGGGGCGGGGATTGTAGTGTGATTGGATCTGCTGGTTCATCTGCTAAAACATTGCATTGGATAGAGACATAGAGTATAAAGAAGAAAACTTTAAGAAATCGGGCGTGACCAATGTTGGTGTGGATCCAAAGAGATTGATTCTATTGGTTATAAACTTGAATTAGGCACTTTGGCTGGGAAAAAAAAGTAGTGTGTAGATTGAAATCACATTTGAATTTAAGTTAGTGTCAGAAAATTTTGATTGGTTCAGTGTAAGATTAAGGTAGTTCTTTGTCTGGTTGGTTGAATCAAAACGTGTGGTGAGTGGTGACTTATCTGCGAAAGTATTGTTGAAGCATTTCAATGCATGCAGGTTGGAGGGGAAGAGTTGGTTGGCTTTGTGGTTGAAGTGAAAATTCAATATTTTGACAACACCTTTTGGTGGAACGTTCTTGCATTGCAATTGCAGGATTTTTTTTTTTTTTTTTTTTGTATGTTTTTGAATCCTTTTTAGCCCATCGATTTAGGAAGATTCTTCTTTTGAGAGGTGTAGTGGATAATCTTTAGTATTTTTGCAATGCTCAAGATTATTCCTCTTTTTGATAAGTTTCCTGGGACAATTTGTTGGTCAAGAACTAAAGACTGTATTGTATATAGAATGTTTGAGGGAAGGTCTGAACAAAACAATGTATACTCCGTATATGATTTTACGAGACTGTGTTAAGTCTGAAGTTTTTTTTTCCTGAGGTCTACTTTATCTTTGATATTACGTTAGTCCCTTTAATTACATTTTTCCTTTGGTAGAACTCTGATTTGCTGTGCCGCTGTTTAGTCTGAAGTTTAAGCATTCATTATCCTTCCACTCACATACTATGTGCTTTTCCAATTTTGATGAGACGTGCTTATTTATCATTATTAATTATTCCATATCGAGGAAAGGGTTCTGATGCTTGTATTATAGTTGACATCTGTCTGTTATTCGTTCTGTATTGGAACTGGCAGTTACAGAAATGAAGTTGGCGTGACCTTCCTGTGTAGAAGCTTTAGTTTCCTGCAAATATGCTATTAGCTCGTGATAGTTGATTAGCTGTTATTCTCCCCAGAGATGGCTTGTTTATTGTTGTTGGTGCGTTACAGGTTTCTTCCATTCGCGCAAGCAAGTCAGATGATAAAAGACTGAGTATATATACGGGTACCAAAACTCTTCACCTACGATGTGTCTCCAAAGAAGACAGAGCAGCATGGATTGAGGCACTCTTAGCTGCAAAAGATCTTTTCCCCCGGGTGTTGACGAGCAATGAATTTGCCACTGAAGACATTGTTGTGTCAACAGATAAGCTTCGACGAAGGATGTTGCAGGAAGGCATTGCTGAGCCAGTGATTGATGATTGTGAGTCTATTGTGCTCATAGAAGTCTCTGAGCTGAAAAATCAGTTTAAAGCTCTTCAACAAAAACATGTCTCATTGCTGGAGACTTTGAGACGGTTAGAGGTATCACCCAATTTTACTTGAATTCTCACATTCTTTGACTAATATAAAGCAGTCTGACTGTCTGAGCATTGAAGTAGTAGAGTTAATTTTTTGCAATTCTATTGAAATAAATGGTGGTGCCTGGGTGCTATGACATGTAGGGGTGAGCAAACCGGGTACCCGGTCAAATTTTTAGGAACCGGACCCGGAATTGGTTGGTACCGGTCCTAAAATTTGGAATTGGAATTGGAACCACTTCAACTGGGTCCTAAACTTTAGGAATTGGAACTGCCGAGTACCGAGTCCGGTTCCGGGCACCCACTTATGTACATAATTATTAAATTTTAATACAAATTTAATACTTATTTTGATCTATTTTCATTTTTAGCGTTTAATACTTATATTTATATATGCATGATTGCATGAAGCTATTTTATTTAAGTTAGATATTAATAATATGTTTTTTTTCATTTTACTAACCAGATACATTTAACATATTTTTTTTTAAGAAAAAACTATATTTTGTTTAATATATATTGGGTAACCGGGTAACCAACCGGTTCCGGGTCCAAAAAATTGGGAATTGGAATTGGAATTGGAACCGGTTGCAATCAGTTCCTAAATTTATTACCCGGAATTGGAACCACCGGGTCCAATTCTAGATCCGGACCCGCCGGTTCCTAACCGGTTCCAGTTCCAATTTCGGATACCCGGAATTTTTGCTCACCCCTAATGACATGACCTGATAACTTATGATGTGGTACAAGTAAACTATAAGATTTATACTTTTGTTTGCTGCCTTTTGTTCTTTGCTATATTCTTTTAATAACTGCTACTATCTTCATATATACATTTTTCTTCTTCTTTTGTGGATCAACCTACCGAATATACTTTCCTTTGAGGTCCTCGTTTGACATTTAATTCACATATATATACTGTTTACATTAGTTCTTTGCATGATATCTTGATTTTTGAGTTGTAGAGAGTTTAATTTGTAACTTCTGTTTCCTTGCTTGCCTTTTTATGACGTGGATTCCATTTATTGGGATTTAATCTCCAAATTCATTTCTATAGCACATTGGACATCTAGGGAAAATGGGCAATTAAACTTATATTGTTGTTACTTTCTCAGTCATCACTAATCACCAATCCCTGAATCTGATATCTGTGTTTCCTGTCAAAGATCATGGATCACCCAGGCATATAGGATATGTTTGTACTGATTGATGGATTCATATGGAATGGAAAATGCTCAAATTTGAACATAATCTTAATTTGTCTCCATTTTGATACAGTTAATCCATGTTACAAGTTGAAATATTTTGTTATATGGCGTCTTATGGTGAGATCATTTGTGAATTTCCCTGGATTTCAGAGTGAGAAGATAGAATTGGAGACTACTGTGGTAGATGAAACAAAGAGGAGAGATTCTTGTTGTGGGCAAGGAAATAGAAGATTCAGCGGTTAGTGGTGCATTTGTCTCATTACTCTATCCTACCCCCTTTGCCTTCATTATTCTTTTCCTTCAGTTTCATCTATGACACCTGCTGGTGAGAGTTGGAACAGCCAGCAGTAATTGTATTGAAATTCTTATTAACCCTGTAACCATTGCTGTTATCTCTCGTTCTTGTGAAGTATCTTACCAAACCATCTATTTTTGGAACTGTTGTCTGTTACACCTACAGTTTTATGCTCTGTACTTCACGCCTTCTTATGTTCTTATACTTCATCTCTTTCTAAGTTGTTTTTAATATTGCATAGACTTTCAAGTTCATTACGTATTCTTATGTATCTTTCAGAACTTGTTAATATTGTCGCATAGACTTTCAAGTTTCACTGCCTATTTAATAAAGTTTTGCTTTAAGAGAACCAGGAGTCTCCTCTTTCTTGAAATTTTGATGCAAGATTAATGAGCTATGGATACCTATTGTTTGTACTTGTAAAAAATATACAGAGTATTAATTTGACTCCCTTCCTCAAAACCCAAATTATTGAATGCGTGCTTGAGTGTTTCTTACTCTGTTTTGTTGATGAAGTCTGATTACTATTACAAATAATCCGAGCTCTTTCAAACCTTACAGATTTTTATTCTGTCATGTCTGAGGGTAGTGGATCTGACTCTGATGTTGAGAATGAGAGTCAAGATGGGGGGGATGCTGAATCAGATGAAGAAGATGGTGCTTATTTTGATACAAATGATTACTTGGCTTCGGAGTTTTTAAGAAGTGCCTCTTGTCGTGGAAGGGAATCCTTTGCAGACGCTTGCAGTTCACTGGGGCAGGATTGTTCACAGGAGCTTCAAATGGGCATTAGACCTGTGGAGTACCCTTACGTAAAGAGAAGGGATAGTTTTCCAGAGCCGAAGGAAAAGGAAAAACCCATGGGCTTGTGGTCAATTATCAAGGACAATATTGGGAAGGATCTCTCTGGAGTTTGTCTTCCTGTTTACTTCAATGAACCCTTATCTTCACTGCAGAAATGCTTTGAAGACTTGGAATATTCAAACCTGGTGGATCGAGCTCTTGAATGGGGGAAGCTGGTAAGATTATCTACCAGTTTCTTGGTCTTCCTTAAAAGTTCCTTGTGGTGATTATTATGTTATTAGATTTATTTTTTTCTTAAAACTAATGTAGCTATTCTGCTATTTAATTTTTTTTCCCCCCCTCTTTCCCAACCTAGAGAATAATATGATTCATGTATAAATGTTTTAAAATGGTACCTTAATATTTTAAACTATTGAGTTTCGAATGGCTAGTGTAATTTTATACCTATATATCTGCATTCTTGTAAGAAGTGTGTATGCACTTTATAATTTTCTAGATATAAGAATAATGGGGTAATAGGTACTCTTTGTTATGAAATATATAGAAATTAGAGGTTTAAGAGAAGAAGGTAATAAGAGAAGTATTACTACTTTTATGTATTACTCTTGGTAATATTTTGTGCATCATACAAGTGAAATTACATGGCTATTTATAGTAGTAAGAACCACTATTACATTGTGGGCTATAACCTTAGAGGGTGGCAATTAGAGTTGGCTACTACATTAAATGCAATGAAGAAATTGGAGTGTGGACATTCACACCTTGACTAAATTAATTAACTCTTAACACTCCCCCTTGAATGTCCATACAGAATAGGGTATATGTTGCCTTGTTAAAACCTTGCTAGGTAAAACCCTTTAGGATAAAAGCCATAGCTAAGGGAAAAGAGTACAACAATATATTACTATATGCTTTAGTGTACTGCCTCATTAAAAACCTTGTCAGGAAAAACCCATTGGGATAAAAACCTGATCGAAGGGAAAAAGAGTGCAGTGCATATAATGCTCCCCCTGATTTTAACATAGTTTATGAAGACAACGCATCCCAATCTTGTGGACCAACCGCTCAACACTCTTCGAAGGTAGGGACTTTGTAAACAAGTCTGCAAGATTATCAGATGATTGGATCTGTTGGACATTTATCTTCCCTTCCTTCTGCAAATCGTGTGTAAAGAACAGTTTTGGGGATATATGTTTAGTCCTATCACCTTTAATATATCCTTCAGTTACTTGTGCGATACATGCAGTATTATCTTCGTAAATGATGGTTGGACTTTCAGTTACTTCTTTCATCCCACATTCTTCTTGGATATTGCCGATCATTGACATTAGCCATACACACTCACGTCCTGCTTCATAAAGGGCAATCAACAACATGATTTGATGATGTCGCAGTTAAGGTTTGCTTTGTTGATTTCCAAGAAATTGCAGTTCCACCATAGGTGAACAGATATCCAGTTTGTGACTTGGCGTTTTGTGGGTCTGATAGATATCCAGCATCTGCATATCCGATGAGGGTGGCATCTTGCCTTGATTGATAAAACAAACCAAGATCTTTTGTTCCTCGTAGATATCGTAGTAAGTGTCTTACTCCTTTCCAGTGTCTCTTCGTTGGTGCGTTGCTAAACCTGGCTAACAAATTCACAGAAAAAGCTATGTCTGGTCTAGTATTGTTAGCTAGATACATTAGAGCCCCAATTGCACTTAGATATGGTACTTCAGGACCAAGGACATCCTCGTTTTCCTCTCGAGGTCTAAATGGATCATATTTCATAGTCAAAGACCGAACAATCATCGGGGTGTTTGTTGGGGTCGCTTTGTCCATGAAAAAACGTTTTAACACTCTTTCGGTGTAGTTAGACTGATGGACGAATATACCATTATTTAAGTGCTCAATTTGCAATCCAAGGCAAAATTTAGTTTGTCCAAGGTCTTTCATCTTAAATTCTTTCATCAAGTATTTTGCAGTTCTTTCAAGTTCATTTGGGGTTCCAATGATATTCAAGTCATCAACATAAACTGCAACAATTGCAAACCCTGATTGTGATCTCTTAATGAAAACACAAGGACTGATTTGATTATTCTTGAACCCTTCTTTCATAAGGTATTCACTAAGACGATTATACCACATCCTCCCAGACTGTTTCAATCCATAAAGTGACCTTTTTAATTTTATGGAAAGTAAATGTCTAGGCTTGTGGTTTTCTGGTAATTTTAGTCCATCTGGGACTTTCATATAAATATCTGTATCGAGTGACCCATATAAATATGCGGTTACTACATCCATTAATCGCATCTTTAGTCCTTCTGAGACTGTCAAGCTTACCAGAAATCTTAACGTAGTTGCATCAACTACGGGAGAATATGTCTCCTCATAACAATCCCTGGAATTTGAGAAAAACCTTGGGCTACAAGTCTTGCCTTGTATCTAACAATTTCATTTTTCTCATTTCGTTTTCTCACAAATACCCACTTGTATCCAACTGGCTTTACACCTTCTGGTGTAAGGGTTATTTTTCCAAACACTTCTCGTTTTTCGAGTGACTTTAACTCTGTCTGCATTGCCTCTTTCCATTTTGGCCAATCATGCCTGCAACGACATTCTTCCACTGTTCTTGGTTCACTATCATTTTCGTCAGATGCCATTTCAATTGCAATGGAATATGCAAATATTTCATTTACGATAACATCATTTCTATTCCAATAATTCCTGGTAGAAACAAAATTTATTGAAGTTTCATTGTTATCGATGTCATGGTCATCTTGTTCATCCCCTTTCGGATTATCATCTTTTTCTCTATTCTCATCTGTACTTTGTCTTTCTTGACCTTCTGTAAGGGGAATATTGTTGATCTCATCAGGTCTTTTTAATTTTCTTGGTTTAGAGTCTTTTGAACCAAGTGGTCTTCCACGCTTTCGGCGTGCTAGAGATTCATTTTCAATGATCTTATCACCAGATGGAATTTCAATTCGTGCAGGGGCATTTTCAGCTGGTATATGTGATTTTGTCACTTTCTTTGCATCTATAAATGCATCAGGCAGCTGATTTGCAATGCTTTGTAAATGAACAATTTTCTGAACTTCTTGTTCACACATATTTGTTCGTGGATCAAACATTGACAATTGTGTTGCATTCCAAATGATTTCTATTTCTTTCTTTCGTGGGTCCACTTTCTCTCCCCCTAAGGCTGGGAATACTATCTCATTGAAATGACAGTCGGCAAATCTGGCCGTAAATAAATCACCGGTCATTGGTTCAAGATATTTAATTATGGAGGGTGATTCAAACCCAACATAAATTCCTAGCCTTCTTTGTGGACCCATCTTTGTTCGTTGGGGTGGAGCAATAGGAACATACACCGCACAACCAAAAAATTTTAGATGTGAGATATTAGGTTCTCGACCAAAAACTAATTGTAGTGGTGAGAACTTATGATAAGCAGTTGGTCTCAACCTAATTAGAGTTGCCGCATGTATTATGGCATGACCCCAAGCAGATGAAGGCAATTTTGATCTCATCAATAATGGCCTTGCAATCAATTGTAGTCTCTTAATTAATGACTCAGCAAGTCCATTTTGTGTATGAACATGAGCTACTGGATGTTCTACAACAATTCCAATCGACATACAATAATCATTAAATGTTTGGGATGTAAATTCCCCAGCATTGTCAAGCCTTATTCTTTTTATTGTATGGTCTGGAAATTGTGCTCTTAGTTTAATAATTTGAGCAAGGAGTTTTGCAAAAGCAACATTTCTACTAGATAAGAGACTTACATGTGACCATCGAGTTGAGGCATCAATTAATACCATAAAATATCGGAATGGTCCACATGCAGGATTAATTGGTCCACAAATGTCTCCTTGAATCCTCTCTAAAAATGTTGGAGATTCAGTAGCAATTTTGTTCATAGATGGCCTTATTATTAATTTGCCAAGTGAACATGCAGAGCATGTTAATTCATCTGATCGAGAGATTTTAACATTCCTAATTGAATGTCCTACTGAATTTGCTATAATCTTGTGCATCATTCCTATACCAGGATGACCCAAACGATCATGCCATAAATTTAGTAGATTCTTATTATCTAACTTCTGGTTAGATATCGAATTTATTTCAACTGGTCGTATATCTATATGATATAACCCTGGGCAATTTCTCATACACATGTTTCTTGCCATGTTTTTCTGCCGTGAGGCATAAATATTCCTTTTGATCCACTATCATTGTTTCCAAATGAAAATCATTTTGACGCACATCTTTAAAACTTATAAGATTTCTTCGAGATTTACTCGAATATAAAGCGTCATTAATGATTAATTTTGTTCCATTTGGGAGTATTATGCAAGCTTTTCCAGAACCTTCTATTAGCTTGGCTGACCCAGAAATGGTATTAACATTTGCTTGAAATAATTTTAACTTTAAAAAATATTTTCTATCCTTCAGAATAGTGTGTGTTGTTCCACTGTCCAAAAGGCATTGAAATTTGGAACCAACTTCGGGCAGATCCATATCTTCATAAAATAATAAGTACAAGATTAGTTTAAGATAATTAAACTGGACTTACTTTATTAATGATGAAAAATTAAGAGTACATAACTTGAACATGAAAAAAAAAAACATATAAGAAAAGTACATAATGAAAACATAATACATATCATAGTAATTGATGAATTATCTAAACATGATTATTCTCTCCAAAGATAAATTCACCACCAGCTTCATCATTGTCTATGTGGAAATCAGACACATCAAGGCTAATTCCAGGGACATTTTCTTCATTAACATAATTTGTTTCGGCATGTTTTTCTTTCCCTTTAATGGAAGCCTGGTATAGTTCTACCAGATGTTTGGCCGTATGACAAGTACGTCCCCAATGTCCAGTCATGCCACATTTATAACATGTGTCTTTTCCTTTTGTGGTGGCTTGATTTTTGTTTCCTTGTTGATGCCCCCTTTGAGTGTTGTTTCTAGGGGGAAATTGGCCTCTACCACGGCCATAACCACGTCCACGGCCACGTCCGCGGAAATTTCCACGACCTCTGCCACGGTTATTATATTTTCCACGTCCACCTCTATGAGCAACATTTGTCTCGGGTGGATTTGAGCTTTCTACAGCATTTGTTTCATTGAATGCTTGAGACCCAGTTGGTCTTAGGTTGTGATTCTTCAACAGAAGATCATTATTCTTTTCAGCAACCAATAATGTAGAAATAAGCTCAGAATATTTTGCAAAGCCTCTTTCACGGTATTGCTGTTGCAATACAATGTTGTTAGCATGGAATGTAGAGAGTGTTTTCTCTATTATTTGCACTTCAGTGACTGGTTGATCACAATATCTCAATATTGATACGATTTTATATAGTGATGAATTATAATCACTGACAGATTTAAAGTCCTGAAATCTCAGGTTTGTCCACTCAAACTGTGCTGAAGGAAGGAGTACCCTTTTATGGTGGTCATATCTTCCTTTCAGGCTATCCCATAGTTCTTTGGGATTTTCCACCATTAAATACTCAGTTTTTAAACTGTTATGTAAATGATGCCTTAAGAGAATTATAGCTTTTGCTTTCTCTTGATCAGTTGGAACTTTAACTTGAGCAGGGGCATCTTTTTCGTTTCCTGGGATGGTAATTTCTTTGATTGTATGTTCCAATCCCTGAGCCTTCAAATTCATTTGGGCATCAACTGTCCATTCAAGATAATTATGTCCGGACAAGTCTAATACGTCAAATTGTCTTTTCATCAAGTCTCCCATTTTAACTACAATCAAATAGGTAATTATTATTAAGCCAATTAAGCAAGAGATAATTAAAGTAATCAAATTGTAATCATAATAATAATCCATTTAAAACATATTTGCTTCTCCCCCTTGGGTTATTATTATGATGTACATAAAGTTAAGCTAAAATTAAACATGATAATTACGTTAATTAAACAACGACAACAACAATAATAACAATAACAATGATAAAAATAACAATAACAATAAATACTACTACTATCACTACATCACCGACGACAACAACAACAACAATAATAATAATAATATTAATGACATACATTAATGATAAGACAAAAGGAACATTTATTATAACAAAATGCACTTATATTCTACCTAGAAGACAAAAAAAAACTTGAAGTACTACGGAGATTACATGCATGAATTCCCTTTGTCGAAAAACCGAGCGTTACTTATGTAAAATGATGTTCTACGGAGATACTTGTGTAATCCGCCTTTTATAGGGGGGTCAATTATCTGTTTCAGCTTTACACTACTGTAAAAATATCATACAATGTTCTAGTAGACTGGTAAAATAATCGTAATCAAACTATTAATATTTACAAACGTAAATAAGTATCACACTGGGATGCAAGCCGTAGTGGTCCGAGAACCCTAATCTATTCATGAGGTCAAGGGTTCGAAAACTGAAAGAAACATAAAAGTGTGTAATCTAAAAATTAAATAAATATAAAGGCTGCATCATTTTTTTTTTTCATTTTAGTAATTATGCACAAGTAAGTATAAACATGATTTGTGTGACCATGAAATTTACTCTATTAACATGCATACAACAAATATTTCCACATGCAAAAGTAATTATATATTACTTTCTATAACCATGCATGAGAGTTACCAAACTAAGTATCATAAATAAGGTATGTATTGATATCCTCATTTTTAATCAACATGGCTAATTATGTAGAGTAATTTTGTGGAGAAATATATTGTGAGTTTCTGGTATAGAGGATCCCATATGGGCAACTATAGAGCATACTCCTCAAAATATATTTGTGAAAGAAATTGAATCTTTGTAAAAATTGGATAATCGGTATAAGTATACCTGATTGAAGATGGTGCTGATAACGTGTTATGAAATATATAGAAATTAGAGGATTAAGAGAAGAAGGTAATAAGAGAAGTATTACTACTTTTATGTATTACTCTTGGTAATATTTTGTGCATCATACAAGTGAAATTACATGGCTATTTATAGTAGTAAGAACCACTATTACATTGTGGGCTATAACCTTAGAGGGTGGCAATTAGAGTTGGCTACTACATTAAATGCAATGAAGAAATTGGAGTGTGGACATTCACACCTTGACTAAATTAATTAACTCTTAACACTCTTTTAATTTTTCTTGAAATTGTTGACTGTGGGATGGTCTTGCACACTAATTCTCTTCATTGACTTTGCTTTCACTTTCAATCTTTCTTGATTATTTATGATGCTCTTAAGTCCTCTACTTCTATGATTAAGTTCTATACTAAGAGAATGATTGCATTATTGTAGGGAAATGACTTGATGAGAATCTTGCATGTAGCTGCGTTCGCAGTATCTGGCTATGCTTCAACTGAAGGTCGCCAATGCAAACCTTTTAATCCCCTTCTTGGAGAGACTTATGAGGCTGACTACCCAGACAAAGGCCTTCGTTTCTTCTCTGAAAAGGTAACTGCTTTCTTGTATGCTGAAACTTTATAGTTAGTGTGATTTAGAACCTGTTTCAAGTCAAGAATTTATAGTATTTGGATTGAAATTTTTTTTCTTTGTAAAGTTTTTCGCAAATGGTTATAGTGTTTTGCCTTTATGGATTGGGATATAATTAGCTGCTACCGCCAAAAGCTGGTATAATTGGATTAGTTATTGTCACTGCCAGATGCTAACTGGAACTTGTGGAAGCTGCAGGTAAGCCACCATCCTATGGTTGTCGCTTGTCATTGTGAGGGCAAAGGCTGGAGATTCTGGGCTGACTCTAATCTCAAGGGTAAATTCTGGGGGCGCTCCATCCAACTGGATCCTGTTGGTGCCCTTACTCTTCAGTTTGAGGATGGTGAGACATTTCAGTGGAGCAAGGTGACAACTTCCATATACAACATCATAATTGGTAAAATTTACTGTGATCATTATGGAACCATGCGCATCAAAGGCAGTGGAAATTATTCCTGCAAGCTGAAATTCAAAGAGCAATCTATTATAGAACGAAATCCACATCAGGTAACCCTTTTGAAATAGCTATGTAACTTGAATATGGATGTCAAGAAGCAGATTGATGTTCCTGTCCAAAAAAAAAGTATTGTGTCAACATTCCTGCACTTAGATAATTTGTTATGGCGCCCTTCTCTGTTGCTAGAGTGTCATAATTTTTAAGGAACTTAAGCTATAGTTCTCTAAATCTTCTTACACAAAATTTAATTTAATGTGAATAAGAGATTAGTTACAAATTTATTTGTAATGACTTGGTATCGATGTTAGGATTTAGCAAATCAATCCATGCCATGGGATGAGACCTGAGTTTTTTTTTTTTTTTTTTTTTCCCCCAAGAATAAGCCTTTTTTGGTTTCAAATATTAGGAAAAAGGTTGGAAATATGAATCTCAATCTTACTGTTTGCTTTTTTTTTTTTTTTTTTTTTTTTTTTTTTTTTTTTTGGGGTCTAGTCAGATACACTAAAAGTCTATAACCCCAAAGTATCATGTCTAGCTCCCCATTTTGCTTAAGTTTATTACATTACAGGGGTTCAGTGATATTTCGCTTTACTTTGTTCCTATTTACTGGGGTTTGAGAGGGACCAAAAACCAATTTTTTGGCTCAAACTGCCACGGTTGCCAATGTTCAATTTTTGTTGCTGGTTATCTTCTTGTTGCTTCAAGTTATGCATTTATGCTAGAGGAAGTATAGCATGAATTTGTTAATGCATAGTCTGAAGGAGAAACAATGATCTTGTAGCCCCAAATTTTTCTTTCATTTTCCAGATCTTTTCTTCAAATTATGCCAGCAAGTCATGTATAATTCTATGAGCTTTGTTCATTTATTTTTATACTTGCTGATTTGTTTTACATTTTCCTATACAGAATTATGTTATTTTTAGGCTTCGCTTTTGCTACGGAGTAACTTGAGTTTAATGATTTTCTATACTAAACGGTTTTGTTTACTTATGTTTACTTATTTTTCCAATCCAAGAAATTTTATTTGGAAAGGGATGAATAATCTTTTTAACCTATTCATTCTTTATCTATACATGCAACTTGTGGAAATTGGAACCCATTTCTCAAATGAAGCTACAACTGCTTGATAACTGAACCCCAAACCCCTTTAACTTATAACTGATTTATTTTCATACCTCTTCTTGAACCAAATCGGATTTGAGTTGTTTCCCGGAGCTATTGTTAGGGCGGTCACAAATTGTCTTGCTTTAGTATCAAGCTATGTTGCTTATATACATGATCTTATGTCACCTGTTATTTTCTATGGCTTGCAGGTTCATGGTTTTGTCCAAGACAACAGAACTGGTGAGAAGGTTGCAATGTTGGTAGGAAAATGGGATGAGGCGATGTACTATGTGTTAGGGGATCCAACCACAAAGCCAAAGGGCTATGATCCGATGACGGAAGCTGTCTTGCTCTGGGAGAGAGAAAAAACTGCTACAAAGACTAGATACAACCTCACGCCTTTTGCAATATCTTTGAATGAGTTGACTCCTGGTTTGCAAGAGAAGCTACCACCAACTGACTCAAGGCTTAGGCCAGATCAGAGACACTTGGAAAATGGTGAATATGAGCTGGCAAATGCAGAGAAACTCAGACTTGAACAGTTGCAAAGACAGGTATGTGTTTGCCCGAGTAAAGCTCATTAATTAATACTCATTACAAGACATCCATCTACCCACCCCACCTACCATACCAATTACCTAAGGATGTTCTACAGATTAAAAGCTAGTTATGCTAGTCCAGAGATGAATGTCTCTTGGGCAATAATAATTGTACGAGTAATAGTAATAATTGTGCTAGAATTTATACATAGCGTTATTGTTCAAATAACATGAAGTTCAATATGGTAATGTCTTGGCCTCCTGGTTAAGCCAACTATATGCAGCACAAGTATTAAGTGTTGCCCCTGAAATCATGTCCTCTTAGATTAAAGCTGGCTTTTTATTGAAATTTCTTTCTGCTGTCACCAGTCACTTGCTCACGTATATTTGTCAGGTTAAAGGGTTTTGCACATGCCTTACCTATGTCGGAAGTTATCTAAATAGACTTAGATTTCTGCTTCATTGGTATCAGTTTTGAGCATAATCTTCTTGGTTTGTCTGTCAACAAGGCACAAAGCAGATACAGATTCTTGATTTTTTGTGTTAACTTTTTTAAACCTGCTGCAGGCAAGGAGGATCCAAGAGAGTGGATGGCAACCAAGATGGTTCCAGAGAGATGAGGATGGATGTTATCGTTACATTGGTGGTTACTGGGAAACAAGGGAAAAAGGTAGTTGGGAAGGAATTTCTGATATATTTGGACAGAGGAGCGACATACTCCAATCCTGTAATAGTATACCAGAAGAAGAATGAGTGATCTGGGCTGAACTGAACTATCATTTTCCTCTCCAGAAAGTCTTTTCTTTCTTCTTCCTGTTCACAGTTTCTTTAAGTGGAATGGGATATCTTGACATCCCTCAAGTAATTGTACCACCATGGTTGTTAGGTGTAGGTGTAGCTACTAGTTAGTGTAAGTTGCATTAGATCATTTGTTGTAGGTCCTCGGTTTCTTACCCCGCCTTAACTGAGTTCTACATGTTGGTGCTTCTGGCCTTCTTGCTGCTAGCCAATGCAGCAGATTGTATGGCCAATATTGAGGCTGGTATTCTATACTCGTATGAATATTTATCCCAAGAAAAAATTCAGAAAGAAAAAACATATAAAGTTGCAGCTGTAGTCATTTGTACACAAGTCTGAACAGTACTACTTGGCATCTATGTTTTCCTTCAGAGTTGGATGCAGATTTTGTATGATATGATAATAGAAGTGCTACATTAGACACAGGTTCAATTCTTGGCTGGTGCAAATACATGCTGAAAAAAAATGCAGTACTATTACTTCTATATTGTATGCATTCTATGATTGTGGTTTGATCCTCGAGTGTTGCAAACACATGTTGAAAAAAAGAAATTAGCAGTGCTACATTGTTGTGGAATCTATTACCCATTTACCCTGGTTCGATTCTCGGCTGGTGCGAATGAAAAGATAAATGTAGTGACAAATTAATATTATGCATTTATAAGCAGCCTATGTACTCCACTACTCCGTATTCAAGAAACCAAAAAAAAAGAAAAGAAAAACGATGCGGAGATAATTTGAGTTCAAGTTTACTTGTAATTAGTACCTATTCATATAATTGAACAAGAAATTTGTAATTAAGGTAAAAGATAGGAAATTTTGACATTTGCTACCAGGGAAAACACCTCGCTTCACATTTACTACCGGTTTAATTTTTTTTTTTTTTACTTTGCTACCACCTAAATCAGAGTTCGTTAAAAATCACTACCTGAATCTTACACCGTTACTATTTTTGTTAGTGGCGCCCAACCACCGTCCAGCCATCACTCCTTACCCACCCACCAGCTGCCCAATCCACCGCCACTGTCGCCTGAGCCCAATCCCCTGCCCGCGACTCCAGCCACCCAGCCCCCAATGACAGTGTCGGCGCTGGCTCCGATCCCAGCCCCTCCCCTCCAAAACCCGATCCTAGCCCCGATCCCAGCCCTTCCCTTCCAAAACCCAATCCCAACCCCGATCCTAGCCCCCTCCCCTCGAAAACCTGATCCCAACCCGATCCCAGCCCCCTCCCCTCGAAAACCCGATCCCAGCCCCATTCCGACTGATCCGTTCTCCTCTATCCCCCATTCCGACCGATCCTTTCTCCCCCAATCTCGACTCATGTCGTTTCGTGGGTTTGAAGGAGTTCACGCCCACCAATCAGCCACAAATCGCAACCATGACGCACGAAGGAGTTCCCCAGCCACCCAAAACCACCATAAGTGAAACCCAAAACTCGTTTAGGGTGGTTTCGAGCTGGTGGTTTAGGGTTAGCGTGTCGGTTTTTGGGTGGGGGAAGGGGAGGGGTTCGATTCCGCCACAAATCACCGACGTCGGCCGCAGCTTTGGGCGCCGGCCGCCAGTAAGGGGGAGGGAGGGTGGCTAACGGGAGAAGCAAGGTTTTTAAGGGTGGCTTGTTTTTTTATTTGTTTTTTTTAATTTTTTATTTTATTTTTGAATAAGCTTAACGGAATCAAAATAAACTTAACGGAATGGTAGTGATTTTTAACAAACTCCGATTTAGGTGGTATCAAAGTAAAAATAAATAAATAAATAAACCGGTAGCAAATGTGAAGCGAGGTGTTTTCCCTGGTAGCAAATGTCAAAATTTCCTAAAAGATATATTCGTATTACAATTTTGTCATATATACTCTGTTACTCGTAATATCAAAAAGATATGTATGAGCTCACGAGGTCAACTCAAATCATAATTTAAGTTCAAACTCGAGTTGTTATGTACACAAACTAGTCGAGTCAAGTTTAGCCGAGCCCAAAATATTCAAAAGCTACTGTACTATATGCACGACTCACGAGCTCCCCTACGACTCCAGGTGCGTTAGAATCAATTCACTTTTCGGGGGTTACTAAATACCACAATGGAATTACTTATGCCGCGGTATTAAATGACCTTTCTACCCTTATCAATTTAATATTTGACCCCACCCCCCTTTTCTCACCATCCATGCCCCCTCCAATTTTTTTATTTATTTTTTTTACTCATAAACTATTACGTGATATATTAAAAATTAAAATTAAATTTTTTTTCTTAAAAAAAAATTAAAATTAAATTTAAATGTGAGTATTAAATTAAATTCATGTGAAAAAAATAAAATTAAAAAAAAATTCGTAAATTTACTAATTAAATGTGTTTTGTTATTTTTTAATTATTATTAAAAAAATATATTAAAAATTTAAACGGTACACAACCGCATGTAATATGCAACTGTACCATGGTGTAGTCATCCCCACCAAGTGCCTCCATTATGAACGCGGACCAGCGTCGACTTATTTTAGTAGTCGGAAAGTACAATGTTGGTGGTCAACCGTCTTGAATCTACAATGTTGGTGGTCAAGCTAGTTGTTAAGGTGGACCCGTCGTGGTGGATGGTTAGGGTTAGTAGCGGTACTTGTGGTGGAGTTGACGGTCAAGGTGGAACCATAGCTTGGAGGGTCAAGTTTAATGTAGTGGGTCAAAGTTAGTGGTGGTTGGATGAGTATGTAATTTTCAAAATTAAAATGGGCATGAAGGTCATTTAATACCATAGTTTGAGTAATTGTACTGTGGCAAATAGCAATTCACTTTTCAAAACTCAGCTTGCCAAGACTCATCTTTGTCAACAGACAAGAGGGCTCTATCTGTATATCCTCAAATCCATCTGAAACTGAGTATATACTTCTTCATTCCATCAAGGTGATTACTCCTAAGAGTTTGCTGAATTATTATTACCCAGTCTATCGAATTTTGTTGGTTTTTTCCAGAATTTTGAATCTGGGTTTTGTTTATCTTTGTCAATATTATAAGTGCTGATTATTGAGTTTGAATTAATTTTGTTGCAGCCCCAATGTTCTCAATTATAGAATGTTATTCATTTGCCGCATAATATGAAGCAGCATCATTGGCCAAAAATTTCAGTTGTTGCAGCTAAAAGAAATGGGTTTCTCACCCGTAATTTTGTAAACAGTTACCAGGTTTCTTCTTCATCTCTCTCAATGTATGGTTTTTTTTTTTAGTTTTGTCATGTTGATACTATGTTTAATTTTCCTTGTAAATTTTTAAAATTTAGGGTCCATTTAACACTAATTATAGACTTATAGTAGTTGTAAATTCAACTTGGATAACCCCTATTATAATTTATCGGAACTTGTTTTATTCAACTTGTCTCCCAAGATGGAGTAGAAATAAAGTGAACAGAACAAGGCCTTAATTACACTTTGATGAAAAATGAAGTAGTTCTAATGAATTGGCAATACCAATATGGGCAATGTAGTATTTCATTGACCAATAAAGTTAATACTACATCCATTTCATATTGTTATGTGCAACTTTACTAAAAACGGCTTTACATATTACATGCAACAAATGTTTTCTTTTCTTTGTAAGTTGTCATTTCACTTTATCTCTCTCATCATCACATGTATCTCAATCTTTTCCCTCCCCATTTAACACTCACTTACAAATTTTGCGTAGGAGTCCATGCAAACTCATTTGTTGCAAATTATTTGAAACAAAGGTAGTAACTTTTTTTGGGGGTGTTAATTATGTTTTTATTGGCAAGTGAAACCATGAAATGTGATGTTTTATATCCTTTGAACCTTTAGAATGCTCCTCAACTGAAGCTATGTCCCGAGGAATCTGTGTCAAAATTGCTAGACAGAAGATGGGCATTAGAAAATCCAGATACCAAACTTCACCTGATCACAATTTCAATGAAGGAAACACCAGCAAAGGGTGGGGTTTTTGGGAATGTGAACTTTTCAATGGATGCAAATCCTAAATTGGGTGATGCTATGATGGATGAAAGATGCAAAGATCCTTCGTTTTTCGTCATAAGAGATGACCTTTTACACCCGTTTGTCAATGGAAACAAAGCAAGGAAACTAGATGCGTTACTTCCTATGATTGAAGATTGCTCAGGCACTGATGTGGTGAGTTGCTGCTTTTGCTCCCTGTATCCATCATAGCATTTTAGTAACTTGATACTACAAAAGCTATTCTAAACTGTCTTAATAGTCATTTGTCGCTGTACTCGTGAATTAGAATCAGTTTACGCTAAGATGATGCTACTGAATTCTGTTAGGTTAGAATAATGAATACCTCTATGCTTTGTGTTTATCTTTGCTCTATCCACAATTGAGATGTATGGCTATTACTGTCAAGCTCAACAATTCAACATTTGACTGCTTTCTTTATATTGTGGTTTCATTCACTCTGTACGTTCTTTATCATATCTTTTCTTGTTGCATCATTGCTTTAGCATTAATGATCATTACAACATACTAGCTATAGGTGCCATCTCTGCGTTTCAATGTTTGTGACCATGTAATACTCGACTGATGTGCTTTCTAGGTTACCTGTGGAGGTTGTCAAAGTGCACATGCAGCTGCTGTGGGTAGGTCATGTGCATTGGTGCTCTCTTCCACATACTAAGATTCTGTTTATTATTAGGAATTGCTGATTTATCTAAGGGAATGAGATGCAATGATTGGCTTCATTTTTTTGATTTATTCTCTGCAGCTGTATCATGTGCAGAAAGAGGTCTAAGGTCACATTTGCTTCTTCGAGGAGAAGAGCCAGAGATTTTGACTGGATTCAACCTAATATCATCTATATACGGAAATGTAATATATGTGCCAAGATCCCTGTATGCCAAGAGAGAAGAAATGCTCCATAGGCATGCAAATGTTATTGCAGGTCCCAGTGGTTCTGTGGTGTGGCTCACTGATATTCTTGATAATTTCACTGAATTAGCAAGTGGAAAGTACTGCATGCAAACAAAGGCAAATAGAAATACTGAGGATGGCATGAGGAAAGTTGTAATTGTTAAGGAGGGTGCAGGAGATGCTGTGGCATTGCTAGGTGAGAATGGACATCTGTTAGGCATTGATAGGTTTCCCAAATCATTGATAACTTGGTATATCATATCATCCTGTTTCTTTGAATACATAAAGTTGCTGAATTTGATTTCTGAGATGCTTTTTATATCTTGATGAAATGCATAATATTCTACTCCAAGGACATGCTTGGATTGAAGGTTATGTATTAAGGGGAAAAAAAAAGGTCAAACCAAGAAAAATTAATGTAGATGTAAATGATGCTAAAGAGGATGGGTGTTGATAAATGAAAGATGTTAGTGGTGGTGTGAGGAAAAGAGAGAGATGGGAAGATTATTACCCTCGTGATAAGGTTAATAGTTACCACTACCACTCTAGGATAACAAATACCCTCAAAATGAGGGTAATAAATTCACCTCCCTCTCTAATCATCACACCACCACTATATCTTGATCCTTGCAATCACACCATCACTACCTCATTTTTCCTTACAACTACCTAAATCCATGTCCATTTTCTTTACCTTTGACCTTTTTACTCCCTTAATATATTACCCTCATTCCAAGCATGTCTTAACTGTATAATTATTGTGCACATCCTAAATGATCATATCCTTATTTGGCCTATTATAGTTGTTGCAGGTGATTAATACTATGTATGTATGTAATGAGTATGTTCGTATCTTCTCAATGCTTGAGATAATATGCTTCCAAGTTACCATGAACTTGTTATATATACGTCAGAGTATTTTTATTAGGAATATGTTGGAGTATTTAGGACTGAACCACAAGTGCTAGACAAACATCAAGCACTGTTTAGGAGCCTTTACGCCACTCGTGTTTCTTAGTGTCAAACTCTGTTAATTGATGAAAAATATCCATGCTCTTGGTCCAAAAATAAAGTGCTAAGTGGCCATATTCATGTCATAGGGCGATGATCCAACATGGGTAATTGAGGTTCAGTGAAAAGTCTGGGTAATATAGATATTTTTTAAAAAAAAAAAATTGTATAGTTGCAGCATGCACTCATTCGGGATGACTTATATCAGTGTCATTTCAATGTTTCTTACCCTTCTACTTGAACCTTAATCTGTTTGAATTAAAACGTCAATTGTACATTTTTTTTTTCCCTTTTGATAATAGTGATATAGGGATTGCTTATATCTGTTTAAACTTTGATTCATGCAGGGATCATTCGCCTATTGAGGTACTTGTCCCAAAGCCATAAACTAGGGAAAAAGAGGCCATATAACTTTGTGATTGATGCGGGTACTGGGACAACAGCAATTGGTTTTGCCCTTGGAGCCTTAATTCTTGGGTATGGTTCAAATTTCTGTTTTAAGATACTGCGTTGTTTCTTGTAGAAACATGTGAATCATGCTGTCGATAATAATCAGGCTGCCGTGGAAGGTAACTGCTGTAATGCTGGCTGATTCCTATGATGGATACAAGAATCAGGAGAATCGTCTGATTTCAGATTTTAAAAGATATGCACCAGCCGATCTTAGGAATTATGAGTTGAAGGATGACCTTGTTCAGTGGGTCAATCGTGAAAATCCGAGAAAGTGAGTTACAAATTCAAGTACTCTCTGGTGAATAGTTACTCTAAATCTCTTATTGAGTAGTTGTTTCATCACTATTTGATTTTTGCTTATCTTTTTCTCTTTTCATTAGTGTGTAAGCCATATCATTCTCATAATTCCCTCCACTATACTTTTGTCCCCTTTTTTTACGCTCTCTTTCTTGTTGCGACTATCAACATTTGTTAGCTGGCTAAGCCAAGAGGCTCACTCATCGCAGATTTGGCAATGTCCTGGAGGGAGAAATAAAGGCATGTCAACAAGTAGCTAATCAAACAGGGGTACCTATTGATCCAATATACACATTGGCAGCATGGGAGCTAGCTGTTCAGTTAAGCCAGAAGCAACCAGACAAAGAAGAAAAGGTGGTGATGCTACATACAGGGGGCACCCTAGGCATGTTTGGACTAGCACAAAGATACAAATCCTACTTTAGTACGCTGAAAGACGGGCCGCCCCAATAATTCTCTCGTCATGATACTTGCTAGATGCTCGTAGAATGACACGACAGTGCGACACTCTACTCTACCTGTGTTTGTTCATCTATGTGCTGCCTGTATGTACATTGTTTTATGCATATATATATCAAGCACTCAGTAAAAAGGATCTTCATTGACAATTTGACAGTCATTCACTTTAAGAATGACACTTCAATTATGACCTGAATTGATTTCAAATTTTGCCAAGAAAAATACAGGTTTTTCTGTACAATGTAGTCCCCAGATTGAAGTTTGAATGGTCAGAGATCTGCATGACAATGTCTTTATTTTTTTTAGAGACGGGAATCTATTTCACTATTTCAGCACCTCTATCTTGTTCTCGGGGGAATCTATTTCACCGTTTCAACACCTCTACCTTGTTCCAGGGGAATTTATTTTACAATTTCAGCACCTCTATCTGAATGGTTAGGGCTCGGTGTAAGCAGCGACTAAGCGTGTAACCGAGGGATTATTTTGCTCATTTTTGAACGAGCGAAACTGATAAAAAGAGTAGTACGTATAAAAACACTCAAGGGCACACCTCGTTCCGGGGACAGTTAAAAATTTGTAGGCCAATTCAATTCTCTTTTACGTTGAAGCTGTAGTTGATGGTGGATCACCACTGCTCAGTAATTTGGCAATACTAAAAAAAGAAAGGATTTTCAGTAAATAAGATGGGCCAGTTTCTTTTTACAGAAGATGTCAGGGGTGAGTGAGCTAATTAGTGAATTTGAATGAATAGTGGAAGCCAATCCTTTGAACCACTAAACCGACACTTGGACAAGACTTATGCCTGACGGCATTCAAAGGGCTCAACTGGGGTCTATTGCTATTGCATTGCTTAGCTACTCTTACTACTACTACTCTCTAGTCTCTACTTGTACTCCTGCATTTTCTTTCCACCACCAATCTTTTGCAGGTTGTTTTTAACAAAATTTATCATGCAAACTGCCACTAGGAATGTGGGTCAAACTTTTTAGATTAAAAAAATTGATTCCCTTTGTAGACAGTTTGCCGTAACTTAGTGCTTGTTTGGTTAAATGTAAGAAGTATTTATTCTAAGGAAATTTCAATGTCAGTGAATTTTATTTCTAGGATACGTCAAAAAATGTTTAATTGGATGTAGGAATTTCTATTTTCATGGGAGGTTTTGATATGTAAATTTTATACTTCGTATTTTGTAGGAAATAGATATTAATAAAAAGTGTTTCTTCTCAAGTTAGTATCACGCAAATAAGAGTTCATATCGTATATTCATATAATGAGGAGAGAGACATTAGAGAAATTATTATCCGAAGGGATTCATTTTTAATTTGGCTTGACTAAATAAAAGTTATTGTCAAAGGGAGGGGAGACCAAATCCCAAAAAAAGGGGGGGGGGCCAAAAATAGCACGCTCGGTGGGACTCGAACCCACAATCCTTTGATTAGAAGTCAAATGCCTTATCCATTAGGCCACGAGCGCTTCTTATGCTCTTGTTCACTTTCTTTGTTTATATCGTATTTTGTGACTTGTTTATCCCCATTTTTAATGAGGTAACTTTTCCTTGTAAAGAGTAAAGACGTATGACATGGGGCCTCTATTGTTATAATCATTATCATTTTAATAACACATCTTCATCATCAATCATTCTCGCTTTATTGCATGCACCCCTAATAATAAGCTTGTAAATGCTACTCTGGATTATTATGAATTAGTCTGATCAAAGGTAATTATGTTTGAGGCTCATAATAAACAAGCTAGAAATTATTTCACTGTTTCCTTACACATTTTATAATATATAGCTTGTATTTCTTGCACAATAATGATCACAAATATGACAAAAAAAAAATGTAAATAAGAATGTTACAAACTGTTCTATAATTAAGGGCCTGTTCATATTTACTAAACTGAGCTGAACTGAACTGAACTGAACTGATTGGAGCTGAACTGAACTGATTGGAACTGAACTGAACTGAATTGAGCTGAAATGAATATTTTATGTGAGAGGGAAATTAAGAGCTGAACTGAACTGAACTGAACTGAACTGATTGGAACTGAACTGAACTGATTGGAGCTGAACTGAACTGAACTGAACTGAACTGAACTGAAATTAAGTAAATATGAACAGGCCCTAAAGCGTTTTTATTAACTATACAATTCAAATTACAAGTTAAATCCACTTTTAAAATTTCAATGGATAGTAAAAACTCGAGACTTGACTCTAAATGATGTAGAAAAGTTGTACGCACAAATCCTAGTGAAAGAGAAGCAAAGTGGACGTGCACCAAGCTAGAAGTGGAGATGGAATATATAGGAAGTACAAAAGTGAAACAATAATCACTACATTGGGCTTAATAACCGCAACTAATTTTTATAACATCAAACTAAACATAATTCTTGGTCATGGAGTAGTTCTCGTACTTTTCTAACTGTCAAAACTAAACAAAAACCACAATTATTGCCATCCTTTTTAACATTATACTACCTTATTATATTTTATAATATATGCTACTATATAATAGTACTAAATATTTTTTTATATCTTTATAAATAATGAATATAATTTGATCAGAATTGAGGCAGTTCCCCAGTCCCAACACACAGTATAATGTAAGTAGAAGATGAAAAACGATTCGCCACAATGCTGGGAACATAGTATGGACCATATCAAATAATATATGATCACTTCATATTATTATAATTTTTATTACATAAAAACAATATTTTTAAAAAAAAAAAAAGGAAAAAGAATATTACGTTTTGAAAAAAGAAAAAAGAAAAAAAAAGGGGGGGGTAGGCAGATTTTATAACTTTTGAACTACAAATAAAAACGAAGAACAAAGAGTTGGCAATTGGCAACATTCCTGATAACAAGGGTGAGGCAATAAAGGATGGTCCCCCATTTATATTTTGTCCATGCTTGTATACATATTATGTTTGTATTATTGCTTTCTCCACCATCACCTTTTTGTGCATGTATTAGCTTGCTAATCTAGTACTTATCATATGTAAATAAATCTTAATCAGAGGTGACAAACAGCCAGACACGTCAATGATATCGGATAACCTTAGCTCACGTCTTGTTCGGATATATAATAAACCATATATACATTCTGCTTTAGGTCATATTTGAGTGATGAGTCATTCAATTTGATTCATGTAGTGTTTTCTGATTTGTGTTAATTGTGAGTTATCAATCTGGTCAAATGTTGAGATTTTGTAGAACACTTATGAAAAACAATCAACTAATTCATACTCGATCACTACATATTGTTCCAATTCAATGTGGTTCGTGTTAATATCAATTGACAAAAAAAAAAAAAAAAAAAAAAAAAAAAAAAAAAAAAAGAAAGAAACTAGGACCATAGAATTATCTTTTGTTGACTTGTAGACAATGTAACAACTAATGTAAATTAGGTTAGAAAACGGCCAAATAAATTTTATTTATTTAATTGATTAATAAATGAAAATCGATACTAAATCCCTAACCTCCAAACAATAGTGTAAAGTTTCACCTCAAAAAAAGAGAAAATCACTCCTTTCTATCATCACCAAAATATACAAGGGGTCGGATACATGTAAGTTGTCCACCATAAAGCTAACCTACCCTTATGCCTCCCAAAAAGTAATCCACTGATCATATATTATATAAATTACAGAAAATTCATATATTACGTACATAAATTAAACAGTATACCCTAATTCCCCATTTTGAGAAATAATAACTTCCAATTAGTGGGGACAAATTTTAATGCAAATTCTTCTTTTTGCTCAATTTAATCAATTAGGTTTAGTATATATGAAGTGCTATAATTTTGTAACTTAGACCAATTTCAATGGTAAGCTAATTGTTAAATTAGTTTGTCATGTCACAAACTAACTTTCTTTATAGTCATTTTGTGCCCCAATGGTTAGCTACTAGCTTGCTAATTAAATAAGCTTGACTTTCTCAATTAGTCCTAGAAATTTAATTATTTTAATATATTAATCTCTAATAATTTTGGAAACTTTTTTTGTCAAACAAATTAGCTTAGACAAGCTAATTTGCTCGACCAAACTAATTGTATTTTTTAGCTCCAATAGTCAAGCTAGTAGCTAGAGACTTTTTAAAATTGCAAGCAAATCCCTAGCTATAACCATTGGAGTTGCTCTTATACGTATAGAATATGATCAATACGTTTATCATATCAAACAATCTAGATTTATTGTAATTAATATATAGTCCACCAATCTTTATGCATGAAGCTTTTCATGCATGCATCTATTCCTTGCTTAGTAAAACATTCCGTCTTAAGGCAGTAATATCATACCTTTAATTTGATTAAATAGAGGTGGCTAATAGATTACGTAATTGTATTTGATAGAGGATATATACATAATATTTTGTGTAATAATAAATATATATACGGAGTATATCCTAATTAAACCTAAGAAAGAATATCTTCTATTAGTATTCCCTTCCTGCCCAAAATTTTGTGTCGCGACTTATGTCTTTCAATCCAAACGAGAGGCTCTAGGAGTATTTGTATAATTATTTTTGTGATTAACGAATAAAATAATTTCCCAGTGTAGACATCAACATAAATTATTTGTTCAACCTATAAGAGCTATATACATGGATACATTATGACCATTCGTAGTCCATGTTATTAAAGAAGATAGCAAGTTTAATTTGATGTAACTGTTCAATGATTGTCGTCGTTACAACTCATACAAATTTAAATTCAATAAAGTAGAAACTGAAGAACAATAAATTAGGTCTTTAATAAAATAGGCTAGCTTAATTTCAGTGATTTCCGTAAGGAATGCCTGTCGATCTTCAAAGGCTATATACTACCTATGTTGCTTGGACTTACGTACCCATATCCGACACGGATACGTGTCTAAGCGTCTAACTCTGTTATTTTGTGAAAAAATTCCATGATTTTGAACTAAAAGTAAAGTGTTCGGGTGTCATACCCATATCCGAGTGTCGAGGGTACGACACGGTTACGTGAGGTGAAATGAAGAGTTCGAGTAACATAATATACTACTAAGGAGTACATTATAAAAAATGAAAGAATTTCCCTTATAAAATTAAGGAGCGAAAAAAAAAATACAGTACTTTGTACTACGATATAAATATGCTACGTACATAAATTTTAGGACTTAATTTTATAAGGGAAATTCTTTTGGAAGTACGTATTATATTTAGGACTACGTAATATATTTATATCGTAGTACAAAGTACGCACTGTATTTCTTTATACTACGTAGTAGTCCTAACAGTACTTTGTACTACAATATAAATATACTACGTACATAAAGTGAACCAAACCGGTTCAAAGAAAAATAAGAAATAGATATATTCCTTCCAAATTAATAAATTAGCTAGTTTGGAAATTAAATATTATAATTAGTCGTTTTGATAAAAACATTTGTCAAATTAGCCATTTTGATAAAAGATTCACTTTTTTAATCTAGTTTTGAATAAGAAAGTTTTGCTAGAATTCTTTCTAAGCTTAGTGACTCGTATAAGACAGAATGTGTATCAATGTACAAAAGATTGATTGATCATTCAATACTCCGTAAATTATACTCCTTATTACTCCGTCAGTCCCTAAATTACATTCCTACTCTCTCTATTATGTGAGGAATAAATGTCAAAAGTAGGAATGTAATATAGGGACGGAAGAGTAATATACTTCGTGTAACATCCTACTTGTATCAATAATAGAACTTTACTAATAGAACTTTAAGGCATTATTTACCATAGATATGTTTTGTCATAAGAGGTACAACAACAGTTTGAAGAAGTCATGATGAGATGAATGTGTTTTCAATGTTACTCACTGAAGCAGTGGAGCATATATATTTATGCCACCTAGTAATTAAGTGAGCTGTGGAGTAGTTACAAAGGATTGGCTGTTCTTAAATCATTGTTGATTCGTTTTCTGCAACTGCTTACTAGAAGTCTATAAAGATGAAGATTAAAAAAAAAAAAAGTTTACTATGACGTCTCAAATTTATGGTCACGCATGTACTCTAAATAAATTTTTTTCAAACTTTATGAATCTCATATGGAGTAGTATAATTAGCGAATATATAGAAAGTCATGGATAAAGGACTTGTTTTGTTCACCTTATTTTCACTCATTTTAAGTTTAATGAGTTCAGATATGTTCATAAAATCCGTTCAAAAAAAAGTAAGCTCTGACAAGGGTCATCCAAGTTCAAGTTATAATTATAATAAATTTTAATAAAGTCTAATAAGTGAAAATCATATAAATAATACTCCAGAAAACACCCAAATTATTTTCATCCCTTTTTTCTCAATTGGGTTTTCATTTCTAGATTAATTAGCCTAAGTTAGTGAAAATTCTAAATTTGACTAATAATTTATGACCTGTGAAGCTAGCTATGACTCTATGTAGTCTTAAGTGTCCCTAGCTACGAAATTATGTAAGTTGAGTTTTTTGGATATATATATAACAAAAAAATTATTAATGGAGATTTATGTAGTGTCGATACATATACAAGTATTAGGGCATGTTCTGTTCAGCTTAATTTTAGTTTAATTCAGCTCCAACCAAGTTCAACTCCGATCAGTTATTTTCAATAAATCGAAACAGGCCCTAACTTTTGTTTTATGATGATGACGATGATGATAGAATAAACCAGATCGAAATCAATTTTTTTGCTCCTACATCAGTAGAGTCCTCATGAATGTTGTACTAACGACGATATATATATATAACAAGCTAAGGAAAAAAAATTGTAGAAATTGATTATTCCTTTTATAATTTAACAACTATTCTTTTTTCATATACAACGTCACTTTGTAGGGTTTATATTAATAAAATCTCTTACTTTCTTGGTTTGTGTTGCTACAATATTTGAGTAGAACTCGGGAGAACGAAGGAAGTACAACGTAACTATTGCTGGTTGCTAGGCAAATTATTTTTGATTAAGTTTAACATGTATTAGTAAGATTCAAATACACATATGACTTTCAACAAATTAATTATTTTTGGTTTCATAACATCAAAATTTATCTATATGGTAGCCAATAATTTTTTGCCTCAACTCCCGAAAGTAGACAAAAGAGACTTAATTATATTCCATTGCAAAATTTGATTTTTTTTTTTTTATTGTTTAAAAAAATGCAAGTAATTAAATTACTTGTACTTGTATTTTATTACCACTCACCCGAATTTGAGAATGTGTTCTCCAAAAAGTCCAAATATGATTGATTATGAGAGGAAGCACATAGTCCTAAGCACATTTTTGCTTTCTTCCTTGCAATTTGGTTCTCCATACTAGCATGTTCCAATAATCTTCAACATTAATAATCGTATAATTGTTATAAAATTTATAATATGTGATCACTTATATTGAGTACCTAAAGAATCCTATGGAACCTTTGATTCAATTTGTGCTCGAAAAATTCTGATTTCAATACATTTATTCGATTATCAAGAACCAATACATATTGTTTTTCATTGGTTTTCCTACTATTGTAAGTTAAGTTGTCCATTATTCCATTTCATTGTGCTTTAGCGCTTCTTGAGACAAGTTGTTTATCATGCATGTAATATACATAACTATATATAGGCTTAGCTAGATAATTTAAGCATTACAATTTACTTCCAAAATAACTATCACATACTCCGTATTTCATTGTGCTTTAATGCTTCTTGAGATCAATGAGGAAATAGAAAAAAAAAATTACTAGTTGATGAGCCCATGAGAAAACCCACATGTGATTGGTGTGTTGTCCCACATTAATTGAGTGTATAAGTGAAAGTTTGTATTGGGATGTATATCCCACATTGAAGAAAGAAGAAAAATTGTGTCCAGACCACTTTATAAGATTAAGGGGGTACTCTCCTCATTGTCATATGGTTTTGAGGTGGAACCTCATTGGACTTGTATAGTGGACAGTTATGACGGGTGTGGTCCAGACCTGTTTATCACTAGTAGAGAATACAACATGAACCAAAAAGAAATGGCCTATAGACATGAGGCAGAGATAAAGAAACACTAGATTAATTGCAACAATTGGGTTGCACTATATAAAAGAAGGAGTCCCAATTCTAAATCCTTGATAAACATAATTCTTTTATTAAGAGGCAAATCCATAATATCAATTAGCGGTTTTGAGGTAAACTACGGTTTTAACAGTGTATATGTTACACTCTTTTTTTCAACTTTGGGTCTGTTCTCAATGAGTGAAATGAGCTGAACTGAACTTATTAGAGCTGAGCTGAACTGAACTGAACCGAATATTTTATGAGAGAAGGAAATTAGGAGCTGAACTGAATTGAACTGGATTGAAAATAATCTGATAAGAACAGGACCTTTATCATAAACGTCAATTGTTTATCAAGTCAAGGAAATAAACATGAATTTTTTCCTATATGAAATCATATACAGCAAGACCTTGTGTAATTGTGTATACTATATACGATATAGGTTGAACAATACATATTCATATACTAGTATACAATTTTTAACTAAAAAATTATGGATATAATATGGTAATGTACTACTTCGTATGTTTCTTGGATATGTAACCTTAGTGGGCATAAAATATGTACAAAATTAAAATAATGCAATTATCCTGATCAATTTTTTTTGTTACTCATTAACAAATTGGAACACACGTGTGTTCTTAGAAAGGACCACCCATCCCGCACCCCTAATGATACGCCAAAACACAGATGGAAATTGGAAAGTTATCACTGTATTATTATTATTATTATGCATGCTCTTTTTCCTTTTTTAACTATACACTTTCTTTTTTTTTTCTTTTTTTTTTTTTTTTTTTTTTGTGTAAAAAGAGTTACTGTTGGTCTATTTGGGTAGCTTAGGGGTTGTTTGGCATCATTTTTGGTTTTCAGTTTCCTGATTTTTTGAAAACTAAAAACCAAAAACAGGAAACAAGAAAAAGGTGTTTTCACTTTTTTGTTGTCAGTTTTCAAAATTATCATGATTTTAATAAGTCTAAATATTTTTTGATCCATTATGTAGCATATGTAATATACTTTTTAAAAAAAAAAAAACCAAAAAACAGAAAACCACAGCGATGCCAAACGGACCCTTAACTAACCTTTATTAGTTTCTAATTCTAATTTATAAATAATAATAATAAAAAAATAAAAAAAAAGAGTTACTACTAGTATACGGTATACCAAGTAATATAGGCAATTCAACATGTAATCTTGAGTTTGTGCTAGCAACCATATACCAAATTACCAATACTTTAAACACTTAATCAAGGGTTTGTTCTCTTCACTTTATTTTCAGTTCAGTTCAGGTTTAATAAGTTCAGTTCAAATCTTAATTTTCTTCTCTGATAAAATATTCAGTTCAGTTCACTTCAGCTCAATTCAGCTCAGTTCAGTCAATCAAAACAGGCCTTAAGATACTTTAATTTATTCGTTTTGAAATATATGAAGTTGAGCTGTTGAGGTATTGATTTGTAAATTATGCATATATACCTTGATTATAATAACCCCTATTGGAAAAGTTGAGAAATGAAATGATTTACACCCTTAATCTAATTAAATTTAATAATTATATTGATATTTGATGTTGTAATTAGCTTGTGATTTGGGTAATATTTCGGATCATTTTTTGCACATATGGGTAATTCTAGCAACCTACGTAGTATATATGTAAGCTTGTTTCTTTGCGTATTAACATAATGTACATGATTACAAAATACTCAGATCTATTCACGAAAATTCAAACTAAATTGCTTTAGAGTATTACTGTAGTATGGAGTATTTATCATAACAGTGCAAAGGCCAAAAAGAAATTAAAGTGTTGATCCTACATACAATAATGAGTAAATGTTATGATTGTTATCTTCCGTTTCTTCACTTTATTTTTGTTAAATGGGTTACATTTTTACGAAATTAATAAACTTAAATTAATTTTTTTATTAAAACACATTTTTACTACTATATTGATTCTGATGAATTTTATTTATTTATTTTATTTGAAGGGATGAATTTTATTTACTTCTTCTTACTAAACTTAACCTTTTTTTTTTTTTTACCGATATTAGTTGAACAGAATGAAAATATTATGGCTAAACATTATTTTTTGTATGATTAAGGATAACATCTAGTAGAACTGTAGAAGGTCGATATCAGTCGTGTAATATAAAATACTTAAAAAAGGTACTCCCTTTGCCACTATTTTCAAATATTTAATGGTCAAGTTAAGTCCTGTTCTTTGGAGTTGCTCTGTTCCGTTAAGATCTACTTTAGTGGCTCAATTTGCTCGCTATAGTGATCAAATCAGCTTGTCCAGTAGTTCAAAAAAAACAGGGTCTTATGTGTGTGTAAATGGACAATGGTGCTTGGAAGTTGGAAGAGAAGAAATGGTGGTAGATACACTAGGTAGTATGAATAAATAGGAAGCTAATTAAAAGGAACGAAAAACATAACGGGTTTTTCACCATATGCCTCTGAGTTTTTTGTTTATTCACCATATACCCTTGAAAATTTTTAAATTCACTATATATCCCTGAGTTTTTACAAAAATACACCATATATCCTTGATGATTAATGATTGTTAATTTCGTCAATCATTAGGGTTAATTATGAACCGAAACCACCCTATATATATTCCCCTACCCCCAAAACCACCTACGTTCCTTTTTCTCACCCCTAAAACCGCCCTAAATTTCTTTTTCTCATCTTCAAAATCAATCATGCGGAAATGGTTGTGAAGATTTGGAGTGGTTTCGGGGGCTGTAGAAAGGAAAGGAGTGATTTTGGGGATGAGGGGGAGAGATCTAAGGTGGTTTCGATGTATAATTAACCAAATTTCACTCATCTTATTTTTATTAGGGGTATATGGTGAATTTTTGTAATAACTTAGGGTTTATAGTGAATTTGAAAATTTTCATGGATATACGGTGAATAATCAAAAAACTCAGGTATACTGTGAAAAAACTGAAAACGTAAGTATGTAACAGCAATAGTAAATAGAGCATGTAAAGCAACAAAGAAAAGATACGGTGAGATTAATAATAAATTAACTACGCCAGAAGGCAGCACTTGTACCTTGGTTATGGTGGTTTTTTGTGACGTTGGAAACTTCATGTTGGACTTGACCATTGAACCCCGCGCTCTTTTCTTAATTAATTAAACTATTTTTCTTAATTAAATCTTACCTCTATTTACCAAATTTTACATCTTGTTATCCACACTCACCACACCTAGTCTTACCTTGTTATACTATTACTTGGGTTGTTATTTTCCAGATATTACCGGGTTCTTCATTTGTTTTTGTTAAAATTACAAATGTAAAGTCCTTTCAAAAAAAATATGGAAAAATTGCCCGCAATAATCCGACCTTTACCTCATCCGCCCAAAATAATCCCACATTTTGATTAATTTTTAAATAATCCGACATTTATACCCAATCTGCTCCCAATAGTCCCAAGTGATTTGAAACCGGCTAAACAGATTTTCATTTGTGACTTGAAATTATTTGCACATTTGTCGGCACGCAATTGGACTAAAATTTAAAAAAAGAAAAATTAATCAAAAAAAATTATTGAAGAATTAAAAAAAAAAAAATCCAAACGACCACCCTCTCTCTGGCAAACCACCACCGAAACCACCTCACATACCCAGCCCACCCACTGAAACCACCTCCTCTACCAAGCCCACCCACCGAAATTGTCTCTCTGCCCTAGGATTGGTAGCTTTAACGGGTTTAATTTGCGATTTTGGGGCTGATTTGTGGGCGCTCGAAGCGGCAGCTCTTGTTTGTGGTGTCTGTCGGCGGTTGTTGGTGCACTTGTGGTGGTTGGTGGCATCGGTTTGGTGTTTGCTGTGGGGAGACTGGTTGTGATGTTGTTGCGGGTTTGAGGGTGTCGCATTTGCGAATTGCGAAGGTGAAGCAACAGCAGTAGCGCTGCTTTTATGGCAGTTTTGCGGGCTAGTGCTAGGGTCGGGTCGGCTAGAAACGGGGAGGAGGAGGAAGGGGTGGCCGGAATCAACAAGGGAAAGGGAGTTGGTGGCCGGATTTGGGGAGGGGAAGGGAGATGGTGGCTGGGCTGCCGGAATCTAGGTTGGGTTTTTTTTTTTTAATTTTTTTTAAAAAAATTTATTTTATTTTTTTAACCAATCATAAGCTAACACGTGTCTAGTAACTTGTAATAACAAGTTTGATAACCAGTTGGAACCATTTAAAGCGAAAGAGGTATAAAGGTCGAATTATTTAAAAATAATCGAAAGATGAGATTATTTTGAGCGGATGAGGCAATAGTCGAATTATTCCAGGCAATTTTTCCAAAAAATATTACAAATGTAAAGCAGTAATACACTACGTTACCAAACTTAATACTCCAGATATTACTATTACTTGGGTTGTTATTTTCCAAATATTACTGTGTATTCCATACTTGTACTCTTTGTATTTTAGGAAATTTAAATAAATCAGGTATTACGAGTACGGAGTATAAGTTTTTTTTTTTTTTTTTTTTTTTACAAGTAGCTTTTTAATGTATAAGGAGCATTTAGTGTTTGCTCAATAGGTACGAAGGCCCTGTTCTCATCAGATTATTTTCAATTCAATTCAGTTTAGCTTTAATAAGTTCAGTTCAGTTCAACTCTTATCCTTCTCTCATAAAATATTCATTTCATTTCAGCTCTAATAAGTTCAGTTCAGTTTAGCTCATTTCATATCAGTCAATGAGAACATGCCCGAAGTACAATTTTAATGATTATATATATACACTATATTCCATTTAATTATATTATAAATTACTCACTAAATATATACAAAGTATTGAACAGCCTGTAGTCCTGTAGCAATAACTAATAATATTACACCACTAAGGGCATGTATAGTTCACCTTATTACAAATTAATAAAAATGCACATTATCACAAATCCAACAAATACCCCACACACACATATATATATATATAAACGTATATATATGATCAAAATTTGAATAAATCATACAATCAGATCAAGAGAAAAAAAAAAGTTTATATTAGATTTGATGCACTAGTAGAAAAAACTAATTGGGAAGCGGTTCAAACCCCCCATTGGCAAGCGGTTTTGAACCGCTCCCTAATGGGGGGCTTGCCAATGACCATTTAAATGGCAAGCGGTTCAGAACCGCTTGCCTTTTGATGAGAATGGCAAGCGGTTTGGCGCCAAAACCGCTTGCCATTACACATGACATACTCTTATGTCAATTGTAATGGCAAGCGGTTTTGGCGCCAAACCGCTTGCCATTTTCTTCAAATGGGAAGCGGTTCTTTACCTGAACCGCTTGCCATTCTCTTTTTTTTTTTTTTTCCTAAATTATTATTAATTTGTAAATAATATAATTAGTGACCTGTTTTAATATAAATAGTCATGTCTTAATTATAATAGGGACCTGTCACAATAATATTAATATTATTAATAATAATAATAATATTATTATTATTATTAATATTAATATTATTAATAATAATAATATACAATATATTATTACATGAAATAAAAATTACATATATATATATATATATCATATCAAAAGTAACATCATTGTGATATTGAATTAACAATAATATGTAAGTACAACAAAATGTGTAAAGATATATAACACCATCAATAGCTACGTACTAATCATAATGAATGTTGATATAAATTAAAAAAACATATACACTAACTAAAATAATGTTCATCATACTAATAACTAATAAACTCAAGCTCACTAATTAAGTTGGTGTGTGTGCACCCACTCCGACAATACTAATAGATGCCGTCAAATGTCACGAAATAAGCCCACATGTCGCGAATTTCATCGATTTCTTTGCTTGTTAACGGGCCTTCCCTTTGAATCGCGCAAACCTTTAGGAAAAAAAAAACAAACATTATATATATAACACTTGACTATTATAAAAAAAATTAAAATAATTAGCTAGCTAAGACTAATTGATGCCATTTACAAATCACATCAAAAGAGCATTATGCCATTTACAAATCACATCAAAAGAGCATTACGCATTTTACCCATTGATGCCCCATTATAAGTCCTATATGACTTGTACTTTTCCCATTTTCTACATTTCATATCATATGCACTAATTCTCTATCAAAACAAGTCAATATTACCTAGTCTTAGGTGTCTAAGGCTTGAAATCACATCAAAAGAACATTTTACTAAGTTTTAGGACGTATTTTATACAAGATGCCCCAAAAAAGGCCTATATGACTTATACTTTGTCCATTTTCTACATTTTTTATCAAATGCACTAATTCTTTATCATAACATGTCAATATTACCTAGGATTTGGTGTCTAAGACTTGAAATCACATCAAAAGAACATTTTACTAAGTTTTAGGACAAATTTTATCCATGGATGCCCCAAATAAGGCCTATATGACTTCTACTTTGCCCATTTTCTACATTTTTTGTCAAATGCAGTAATTCTTTAACATAACATGTCAATATTACCTAGGATTTGGTGTCTAAGACTTGAAATCAAATCAAAAAAACATTTTACTAAGTTTTAGGGCCTATTTTATCCAAGGATGCCCCAAATAAGGCCTATATGACTTCTACTTTGCCCATTTTCTACATTTTTTGTCAAATGCACTAATTCTTTATCATAACATGTCAATATTACCTAGGATTTGGTGTCTAAGACTTGAAATCACATCAAAAAAACATTTTACTAAGTTTTAGGGCCTATTTTATCCAAGGATGCCCCAAATAAGGCCTATTGTACTTCTACTTTGCCCATTTTCTACTATTCTAGTCAAATGCACTAATTCTCTATCAAAACAAGTCAATATTACCTAGTCTTAGGTGTCTAAGGCTTGAAATCACATCAAAAGAACATTTTACTAAGTTTTAGGATGCAATTTATACAAGATGCCCCAAAAAAGGCCTATATGACTTATACTTTGTCCATTTTCTACATTTTTTATCAAATGCACTAATTCTTTATCATAACATGTCAATATTACCTAGGATTTGGTGTCTAAGACTTGAAATCACATCAAAAGAACATTTTACTAAGTTTTAGGACACATTTTATACATGGATGCCCCAAATAAGGCCTATATGACTTCCACTTTGCCCATTTTCTACATTTCTTATAAAATGAATTAATTCTTTCTCATAACATGTCAATATTACCTAGTCTTAGGAGTTTAAGGCTTGAAATCCCATCAAAATGCATTTTACCAAGTTTTAGGACGAATTTCATCCAAAATGGCCCAAATATGACATATGTGACTACTACTTTGCCCAATTTCTACATTTTTTATCAAATGGACTATTTCTTTCTCATAACATGTCACTATTACCTAGTCTTAGGTGTATAAGGTTTGAAATCACATCAAAATAACAATTTAGATGTATGACTAAGTTTTAGGACGCAATTTACCCAGAATGGCCCAAATATGAAATGTATGACTTCATTACCAAATTTTTTCCACAATGGCCAAATTCACTTTCATTTACGCACCAAGTTCATAAAATACTACCACATTACCCGGGCTACTACCAACGCTGCTACCATATGCTTGCTGCAGCTAGCTGGGCTGCTGCCGTGGCTGCTGCAGCGGCCTGGGCACCTGCCTGGGCTGCTGCAGCTGTCGTGGCTGCTGCCCTGGCTGCTGCCCTGGCTGCTGCAGCTGCCTGGGCACCTGCCTGGGCTGCTGCAGCTGCCTTGGCACCTGCCTGGGCTGCTGCAGCTGCCTTGGCTGCTGCCGTGGCTGCTGCAGCTGCCTGGGCACCTGCCTGGGCTGCTGCTGCTGCTTCCAAGGCTACTGCCGTGGCTGCTGCAGCTGCCTTGGCTGTTGCCGTGGCTGCTGCAGAGGCCTGGGCACCTGCCTGGGCTGCTGCTGCTGCTACCGTGGCTGCAGCAGCTGCCTGGGCACCTGCCTGGGCTGCTGCTGCTGCTACCGTGGCTGCTGCAGCTGCCATGGAAGCAATTATTGACTATGGCAAACAAAAAAAAAAAAAACCCATACCTCCTCAACGTGTTGAACTTCCGTGCAACAATTGACTATGGCAAACATAAACCTCATCACGTACAGGGCACAATCAACTCCGTTGTCTTGTTGCGCACACTTACATGACACAAATTAAAGGTATTCTAGTCATGCATAGCCATAATCGAAGCCAAGTTTACTAAACAAAGCACTGTTCAAAGCATTACCTTTGCATATTTCCACGTTGGACCGGCAACCAAACGACAATTTAGCTTCTTCATCACACTTTAGGAAAATAAGTTCAAAGTAAGAAACATAAATACTCAATAACTTAGGTGATCGAGGATATTCAACAACAGGAATCAATATTTACCCATTCAGTAGGCTCTGCACTAGCAACTTCCGTGGTGGCCAAGTACTAGCTGAATCAAAGTAGTAGATTGTGTTATTAGCAACACATACCACCATAAGGCTCCAATGATGACTGCATATATATTTTCACCAAATAACAATCCATCAGTGTTAGACGTCAACATATATACTTAACAAAGAACTAAAGTATGACATATTTAAACGTACTCCTCAAAGCATGGGGCTAATATGAACTTGTCTCCCGCATGCGTTGATTCTTTCAAACTCCGCGCAAGGTAATCTACCACCTCACGAGGGTTATGTAAGCATCTGGTTTCGGAGGTCTGCTCGGGGCATAACCACCCAACTGCAGCATGAGAATTGGGTTTACTAAGAATGAGCACCTGTAGTGACCTACATAAGAGTCATGTGGGAAAATTATTAGTATTTGCATTTTTTTCATTCAGAAATATCAAGAAAACAATATCATTAGGAATGGTAGCATTGCATTACCTCATGAACGCTTGAATAATGGAAATGTTAAGCTCTGAACCGGTGAGAAATTCCTTCACATCGACTCTTGAAATAAATGCGATCGCATCCTCATCATAGTGGAACAATGCCTTAGGTAAAAACACTTGAATTTGTTTGTCCATGGGTAATTCACTAACACGGTTGTGAAGAAAATAACAAGCTTTCGAGAACGACTTAAGGACATCGGCTTCTACGAGTGGAGTCGAAGGAGCTCTCGAACTCTTATTCGACAAGTGTTCACCCTTTGACCCTTGTCCTTGTTCCATGATCTTTGGAGGTTGGACATCCTTGGATTTTGGCTTCTCCACCTTCTTCCTTTTAGCGGGCTGATTTTCCTTTGTAACCTAGTAACATAAAAACACATGGACATATTAGAAGTTATTGTTTATGTAGACATGTTTTAATTAAAAACAAGTAGTGTATACTTACCACTCCTAACAACCTCACCCGATCACGTGGCCATTGCACAAAGCTACCTTTCGCATCAATCAGGTTAATGAAATCATATTCCTCTCTAGGCACCGGTAGTGGTAAGTCCTCAAACCCGACTACTATAGAATTGATCCCGACCGAGATATAGTGGGTACTAGTATTAGACTTGAAATGAACCTTGTCAAACGGTTGTGCGCTACCATACCCCACCAAAGGCAACTCTCCATCCTTGTTTTCCCCGGGGTGAAGAAGCTCACAAGGCGTCTCTTCCTACACAGTTGATAAGGACATTAGTTATGAACTAACCGACGAAAGTTTAATAGAACACATATGATTAGCTACTGAAGTTTACCTTAAGATCAGGGAAAGGTTCTGGTGTTGGATTTGCTTTCTTCATTAACTCTGCATGCGGAGGACTATGAATCTGCAATGGTAATAGTCGTTACACCAAGTTCTTAAAGAGACCAATTAAGTTCATATTTTAAATTTCTATTGTAATGAAATTACCTCGCTCTCAACAACTAGATCGTCCACGACGTGGTCTGGGTGAGTACTACATGAGTCCACCGGGGTAATCGAGGGTAACGGCAAGTTCGGCAAGTTCATGTGCTTCAAAATGGCATTGAAATGACTTTGCATTTGTTCTTGCATCTCCGCGCGTATCTCCGCCTTAAGTGATTCCTTTTCCTTGTCATCCAAATGATATGGTGAATTAACACTTGATCTACTTCTTCCCGATCTAGTGTATTCTGAACCCATCACCTTTTCCCACCCTAGTTGTTTCCCTCCTGAACCAATAACTCGCCCAGGGTGGTATGGTTTTCCCAAAGCCAAGGTAAAAGGATCATTCTCGATGCTGGGAGTGAGCTTGCCATCAATTACTTCCGATGTATGATCAAGCTGTAACAAAACAAGAAGTTACAAATTCCAAGTAAGAAGTAGTTTATATGAAAATATTTAATAATAAGGGTGTAATAATAGCAAAAGTAGCTTAGGTTGCTTACAAGTGCATCAGCTACTGCTTTTGTATCCGGATGCATGACATACTTGCCTGTGTTCTTGTCAATCCCATGCATAGCACACCACCAGTCAATTGCACGACATACCAAAGTGGAGACCGTGGAAGAAAGTGTTTTATCAGATTTTGAAAATTTGTCTATGGGGTATAGACCCTCTTTGATCCACTTTGGTCTAGATTCCGCAAATGTCTTACAACCCATATGATGGCTATACAATTTCTTCTGAGCATTGGTTCTAGCTTTTTCACTTTTTTCCTACGACATATCAAGAAATGTTAGCATCCATATTTGTAGTAAACCAAAATCACATCAAAAAACTACTCAAACAGATATATATATTCCAACAAAAAAAAAACAGATATATATATATAAACAAAACATACAAGTGCAGCCGCGGTAACTGATTTCGCCACAAACTTGTTCCAGTCATCCGGAAGTATTTGTGGATATAGCTCCCACGGTTTGATATCGGGTTTCTCCTCTCCTTCAGTAGCTTGTTTATTTTTCTTCGGTCTTTTCCTTTTTTTCTTATGGATCCATCTAGTTCTCAAGTAACTTTTGAAATTTTTGAATCTCTCTTGTACAAAAGCTTCAAATGATTTTCTCTTGGCTGGCTCATCAGGAATGTTAAACACACTCTGTAAGAATGACAACTGTCACGTTAATAGTTTTTTAGTAAAAACTAAAAAAAAGCAAAAAAAAAGGAGAAGCAGGCCCAGGCAACTGCCGCAGCCCAGGCAACTGCCCAGGCAGCAGCAGCAGCCCAGGCAACTGCCAAGGCAGCAGCAGCAGCCCTGGCAGGCCCAGGCAGCAGCCAGGCAGCAGCAGCAGCCCTGGCAGGCCCAGGCAGCTGCAGCATGCCCAGGCAGATGCCCAGGCAGCTGCAGCATGCCCAGGCAACTGCCCAGGCAGCTGCAGCAGGCCCAGGCCAGGCACCTGCCCAGGGAGCTGCAGCAGGCCTTGCAGCAGCCAGGCAGCTGCAGCAGCCCAGGCAGCAGCAGCAGCCCTGGCAGGCCCAGGCAGCTGCAGCAGCCCAGGCAGCAGCCCTGGCAGGCCCAAGCAGCTGCAGCATGCCCAGGCAACTGCCCAGGCAGCTGCAGCAGGCCCAGGCAACTGCCCAGGCAGCTGCAGCAGGCCCAGGCAACTGCCCAGGCAGCTGCAGCAGGCTCAGGCAACTGCCCAGACAGCTGCAGCAGCCCTGGCAGGCCCAGGCAGCTGCAGCAGGCTCAGGCACAAGCCGAGGGGAATTGCGGGTGTTGCCCAAGTCTTGTACTACATGATTTGTAAGCCAAAATAAAAAAGAAAATTCAAAACACTTACCATTGTATCGTCCCAAGCCGTTTGAAGCAACCCGGGTGGTACCTCGGCCCAATCAAGTGTAATGGGTATTTTACGAGTTAGTATGCCAACGTGTTGGGAATATTTGTCGCGCCATTGGCCAGCAGGTTGACCGAACTCGTCATACTCAAGAACCATGGGTACCCCGGGTTTCTTAAAAGCTTTTGTTGCACCCCTAGCTTTTCTCTTCACCGGTTCCTTTACCCGCCCTCCACCACCGGTGGTTTTCACTTGACTTTGCATGTGACTTTGTCCTTGTGAATCACATACAAACTCGGAAACAACATTATCATTAATAGGGGGGGCACATTCAGCTGATATCTCATACTCCACAAGCCTACGTTGCAACTCGTCATGAGCTTGGTCTTCCTCTTCACCTAAATCTGTCTCCTTATTAACATCATACTCCGGGTCATCAGAGTGAGAACTTCTACGGTCTTCATCATCCATATCCTCATCCAAATGAAGGTTCTCATCACTACCCATGATGTGTACACACCTACGATCACAAGCAAAGCAAATTGTTAGTCATAACTAAAAGTAATCAAAGGTGCTTCACCAAAATATCAAACACTTACCCAACTTCTTTGTTTTCACAACAAATTCACATGTTATCCTCTTTACAATTCATATTTAGTGTATATTACATGTATATAAGTTGAAAATGCTTAAAAGTCAAATATTTCATGCAAAAACAAGCCGCTAAGAACGAAAGATATTTGTTATATATAACATGTTCTTACTTTCCCAACTTCTTTCTTTTCATTCCACCTTTACATCTAATCCTTCTAACAATATATATTTGGTATACATAACATGTTTATAAGTTGAAAAAGCTTATAAGTCATTGATTTCATGCAAAAACAAGGTTTTAGGAGCGATATAAGCTCAAAATGACATAAATAAGGTTCTAATTTTTCCAACATCTTTATTTTCATGAATTTATAGTTCACATCTAATCAAGCTAGAGATTTTTATAATCATGCATCAATAAAAGTACCTCATTCGAGTATTCCCTCGTCGTGGTCTGATCGAATATAAGTAGTGTCATTGTCTACATCATTTGCTACATCAAGTCTAGGAGCAGTGAAAGGGGGTGAATCATCAAATGCATCATATTCTTCCTCGTCTTCAACATCTCCAACCCCTAAAATTCTTCTTTTGCCAGCAAGGACAATGGACCATTTAGGATCGGCTGGGTCAGTTACATAGAACACTTGCTTAGCTTGAGATGCAAGGATGAATGGTTCCAAACTATCCCGCAAGTGGCCAAGGTCTACAAGAGTGAAGTCGTCATGTCTGACGTTGCGCCTGTTATTATCGACCCATTTACACTTGAATAGACCTACCTTGAACTCACGGTAATCTAGTTCCCATATTTCCTGAATTCGTCCATAGTAGGATAATAGTGCCTCAACTGGTGATGTATCCTTTGCACTTGCAAATTCTGTTGATGAAGCCACAAGAGTGACACCACTGTTTTGAGTCGATGAGGATTTCTGATCCCGACGCTCAGTCCAGAATGTGTATCCATTTATGTCATATCCCTCAAATGAAAAAACATCTTCCTTTGGACCATAAGCTAGCCATTTTATTGTACTAGAGACACCCTCATCCAATTCCAATTGATGCATCACACGATCATGGAACCACTTCACAAACATCTTATTATGCAACTGCATTAGTGCCCTTTCCCCTTTAGATGGAAATTCGACACGCAAACTATCCATATGCTCTTCTAAATAAGGGTGAACCTCAACAACATGATGAAGTACAAATAGGTGAGCTTGCAAGAACTGATCTCGAGTAGGTGAGATCCGTTTCGACCCGATTGTGCCATGACCATCAAGTCTCCCTTCATGTCGGGAAGTGGGAAGCCCAATAGGTTCGGCAACGGCAACATACTCTGCCACGAAATTACCAATCTCCTCAGCCACTATTCCTTGTACCATACTACCTTCCGGATGGGCTGGATTTCTGACTTTATCTTGCAATGTACCCATGTGTCTTTCAAAAGGATAGCACCACCTCATAAAGACTGGACCACACAACTTAATCTCTCGAACCAAATGAAGAATCAAATGCACCATTATGTCAAAAAGTGACGGTGGAAAATACATCTCAAATTTGCACATAGTTACAACAACATTCGCCTGGAGCGCATCAAGTGTAAAGGGATCAAGCACTTTGCTGCATATAGTATTGAAAAACGAACAAAGGCTTGTAATAACTTCTCTCACATGCTTCGGTAAAATACCACGAATTGCAATCGGTAGGAATACTTGCATCATCATGTGACAATCATGGGATTTCATACTTGTCAACTTCAATTCTCCATTTAAGGACACAAATCTTTTCATGTTTGACGAGAACCCAGATGGAACTTTAATGTCATACAAACAAGCGCAAAACTTTCGTTTTTCTTCCTTTGACAATGTGTAGCAAGCTGGAGGTAAATAAACCTTTTTATTCTTGCCTTTTCCATCAACTTTCTTCTTTGAGCTACCCGTGGCCTTGTCCTTGCGCTTCCCCTTACGTTTTTGTCCACCATCTTCGCTTCCCTTTTCCTTTACCATTGCCTTCACTACCTTTGTGTTAACCCACAATTCCGGACGAACCCCCCAAGCTTGCAAATCTAATCGTGCACTCTTTCCATCCTTTGTTTTTCCAGAAATGTTCATAATTGTCCCAACAATTGCATCACAAACATTCTTCTCTATATGCATCACATCGAGACAATGTCTAACATCGTGTTCTTTCCAGTACTCAAGCTTCCAAAAGATTGATTCCTTTTTAAAAAGAGCATGTGGGTCTATTGGTTTCGTTGTTTTACCAAAAACACATGGTATACCCTTCACTCTAGCATAAACCTCTTTTCCACTCAATGCCCTAGGTGCAACCCCCTCTTCCACTTTCCCATTGAAGGCCTTTTTCTGCCTACGATATGGGTGATCGCGCCTAAGCATTCTTCGGGTCCTCACGTACACATCTTTGCCCCAGTTGTGAAGGTACACGCTTGGTGTGTCATCGATACATATGGGACATGCTTTCTTCCCTTTGTTCTTGTACCCGGACAAGTTGCCATATGCGGGAAAATCATTGATGGTCCACATAAGGGCAGCACGCAATATGAACATCTCGTTCTTATGGGCATCAAAAACGGAAACTCCTTCATCCCACATCTTTCTCAAATCATCAACAAGGGGCTCAAGGTAAACATCTATGTCGTTTCCAGGTTGCCTTGGCCCCGTTATCAAAAGTGAAAGCATTATGTACTTCCGTTTCATGCACAACCACGGAGGCAAGTTGTAGATCACTAAAAGTACCGGCCATGTGCTATGTTTGGTACTAAGAGTGCCAAATGGATTCATACCGTCCGTGCACAACCCAAGCCTTAAATTTCTAACTTCATCACCAAATTCCCTAAACTTCATATCCATGTTCTTCCATTGTGGAGAATCAGCCGGATGCTTCAACAAACCATTTTTCTTTCTCCCCTCTGCATGCCATCTCAAGTTCTTAGCATCTTTTGGTATTGAGAATAGACGCTTTAACCTTGGAATAATGGGAAGATACCACAACACCTTGGCAGGAGGTCCATTCATACCAACATTGCAGCTTGTCTGCTTGTAGCGCGACTCACCGCAACGTGGACACTCCTCCAATTCTTCATATTCGTTTCGATACAGAACACAATCATTAGGACATGCATGTATCTTCTTATATTCCAAACCAAATGGACACATGAGTTTCTTTGCATAATAGTAGGAATTAGGAAGTTCATTCCCATCAGGCAACATGTCACATAACGCGGTCAACAAAGAAGTAAAACTAGTGTCGCTCCAGTTATGCTTCGACTTAATATTAAAAAGTGTTAGCACGGCTGAGAGTTTTGTGTATTTTTTGGACCCAGGATACAAAGGCTTTTTGGCAGCCTCTGATAATGAGTCAAATACATCAGATCGGTCACCAAATTCACCTTCAACATCACGCATCATCTCATCCAAGTGATCGTGACCAACATCTTCGATCTCATCCCCATCCTCATCCCCATCTCCATCATCATCACTCCCATATTCTTCTTCCACACGAATCTCGGCACTTTTACAATGCGTCTCATTCCCACCAACATTCTCTCTATACGATCCCTTTTCACCGTGCCAAACCCACACATGATATTGAGGCCTAAACCCATGACATTGTACATGAGCCATGATGGTATCAACACTATCGACCCTTGTGACATTATTACAATTGACACAAGGACAATAAAGGTAATTTTCACCCGTACTGAGCTGATACTGTGAAGCACTCTTGCAAAACTCTTGAAGCCCATTAAAGAATTCGAATGTATCACGTCTACCATACATCCAACCGCGATCCATTGTCGTTTTAAATTGCCTTTAAATATACCGACACATTTCAAATAATGTATAAATAATGTAACATGAATTATGTTAATCAAAGTACATATATCATATAATTCATCCATATCGCGTAAAAATGAATGCTCCCAAAAGGTCCTTATCACTCCAACCTAACCCATCCTTGAACGTCTAATCTCACTAGTGAAGGTATGTCAACTTTTCAATTTTAAGGAAAATCCGGCAGCATTTCCCCCCAGTTCTCCAAGTACACAATGTAGGTAATTACTTACCTACATATGCACCCAGAGAACATGGTGAGAAAATGATAAGCCGAGATTTCCTTAAAATCGAAAAAGAGACATACATTCACTACCTAAGTGAGATTAAACGTCCAAGAACAGTCCCAACCGGGGACTATTCAAGACTTTCTCCTAATGAGAAAGACTCGAACGGGTATCTAGGCAAATGATGATGCAAGCATTCAATAATTTGCATTTATATGACATTCAACTAACAATACACAAGTTCATTCATTCATATATTGCTAATTAAATTACCTAAAATCAAACTAAGGTTTACATTCCATTCATTCATTCATAGCAATCCATTCAAACATTATAATTTACTAACCAATTTTAACAAACTAACATGTTAACTAATAACTATTCTCTTCAAAAAATTAACTTTAAAGCTACTCATATTCAAACAACATATATATATATATATATATATCATTTAAACAATTAAAGTAACAATTAACATTATGGAATAAACAAACAATTAATAAAACAATTAAGATAAATGTGTTCACTAAATTTGAAACCCTAACTTTAAAGTTTGGAATAAACAAACAATTAATACATATTTAAGTAAAGTTTAGCAAGAGCTTACCCTAATTTGAGAGTGTGAAAGAGAAGGATTGATATTGTGGGGTGAGAGTTAGACTTGTGGTGGCTTTGAAAGAAGTAGTAGCTTCAATTAGGGCAGGGAGAGAGAGAGGTGTGGTGGTGGGGCGAAAAATCAGAACACACACCACCAGCCACCCATGAATTGACAGCTGCACCCCCACGAAAACAGCAACATGCAGCCACGAACACCACCAGCGACGACCTTGAGCAACACCTCCCCACGAACGCTGCAAACTTTCGCACAGGAGCAGCTACAAACAAACCCACGAAAATTAAAAAAAAAAGAGGGAAAAGGGAGTGAAAGGAGTGGTAGTGGCGGCGGCGGCGGTGGTGGAGTATGCTTGAGAGTGGAGTTGGAAGCAAGAAAAGAGAAAGAGAGGGAAGTGAATTAGAGCTAGAGTACTGTATGTTCGAATTTTTGGGGAAAATTCGACAAAGTGCCTGACTGCTGAGTTAATTCCCGCAAATTTTTTTTTTGAATTGGCAAGCGGTTCGGGTTTGAACCGCTTACCATTACACCAAATGGCAAGCGGTTCAACCCCGAACCGCTTGCCAATACATGTAATGGGAAGCGGTTCGCGCCAAAACCGCTTGCCATTCTAAAAAAGAGTTTTTTTTTAAAAAAATAGGGTCTTTCGAAGCGGATTTGAAAAACCGCTTGCCAATTGGGGCTTCCCATTTAGTTTTTTCTACTAGTGATGGGATAAAATAAGTTAACATCAAATTAGATTACAACGAAAATAAAGTAGACTAGTGAGAGTACTCCAACCTTTTTATTTTGGAGAAGATTTTGGTCATGTACTGTGACTCTGTGAGGATGGTAATATGTCCAACCTTAGCTTATTCCTACAATTTCTTCGTTTTCCATTCGTCATTACTAATCTTAATCTCATCGTTCTTTATGTGAGGAAGCTCTATTGTCATCGGTGTTCTTGTTGATCTATAGGGGTGTAAATGAACCAAGCCGATAAATAAACTACTCATGTTCGGGCTCGGTTAAAGCTCGTTCATGTAAGTTTATTTAATAAATGAGCCGAGCTTGAACAAACTTTGAAGCTCGTTTAATAAATGAGCTTGAACACGAACATATATATGCTCGTTCAGATAAGTTCATGAATAACTCGTTTATTTATGTTCATGGATTATTGATTTATTTACAATTGTTAATTTAGCTATTAAATTTATAATTAAGATTCAATTATTATGCTAATTTTGAAATTTTCAAATATCAAAAGTACAAAGCTCATTTATTGGAGAAACTCGATTATTATTAAGGTTGTTCGTGAAAGACTCGTTAAATAAACGAGTTGTTCATGAACCGTTCGTGACACATATAGTATAATAAATGAGCTGAGCATGAACAGATATTTGAGCTCGCTTGAAAGCTCGGGATCGTGCTCGAACTCGCCTAAGTTAAATGAACTTGAACATACAAGGTAATACTCGGCTCGGCTCATTTACACCCCTATTGATCTCGTTGCTGGTGGTATCCCTTATGCTGCTTCATCTAGTCTACCAATTTCCTTGAGAAACTTTGTTTGTCTTTATTGATTTTCTTGTGAACCCTAATTGTTTTTTTCCAATGTGATTTTATTTTTATATCAAAAGCGTATTAAATGATATCACCCATTTAATTATTTCTCACAATTTTTGCAATTCATGAAATTAAAGGGTCAGGATCATGAAATGTTAACCAATTTGAGTATATGAGATGGGAGATAGATAGGTAAATAAAGTGAATCTTAACTGATAGAGTATATAACATATTCCTAGACATCAACTATCAACTTAAAGGTCTGTTCTGATTTACTGAATTGAGCTGAATTGAACTAAACTAAATTGAACTAAATAGAGCTGAAATGAATTGTTTATAAGAGAAGGAAATTAGGAACTGAACTTAAGTGAAATTAAGTTGAAGAGAACAGACCTTAAGCTTTTGATTGAGATGATCTCTATTAACATTAACCCACCAAGGAAAAAAAAATAAATAAATAATTGTAAAATCAAAAGACTAAAAATGCTACTAAATTTAAGTACGTAGTATATCAATAAAGCCCAAAGAAAGAAAGAAAGAAAAAAAAAATCAATTGTAGAAAATTTAATTCACCATATACAACTATACGTAGTGTATAATCTGTATATATCCTCATTGTCTAGTTACTATCTCATGTCAATAGTCAAAGTCAAGCGAGGATATTTGCAGAAGTACTTTTTGCTAAGAATGCTAATCTTGTTACTCTTTGGTTCAATCCCACTTTAAGTTGCAACTTGCAAGAGTAGGTTTGGATTTAGAAGTCCTTATCTTAATCTTCTTGAATTAGGCTTATAAGTCACTCCGTAGTAACTTACAACATTGATTTTTATAAGGTTTTGTTTCTCACTAGGGCTGTCAAACGAGTTGTGTCGTGTCGAATTTGTGTTCGTGTCGATATTAAAAGGGTTGAAAAATCTTTGACCCAAACCTAACCTGTTTATTAAACGGATTGAAAACCCTTAACCCAAACCTAATCCGCTTATTAAACGGGTTATCCGTGTAACCTTTTACCCACATAGTATGTAATAAACTAATTAATATTCAATTAAAAAAAACAAACATCATTAGTTCATTAAAGATACTACAACAGTTTTAAGTTAGTAATTAATTTTAACAATATATACCACAAGGGTTTAAAGTTAGTAGTTTAAACTATATAACCATACATAAGAATTGTTTCAAATTAACTGCAAAATTAGATTTAGGGTCCGTTGACATTTACTTAATTTCAGTTCAGTTAAGCTCCAATCAGTTCAGTTCAGATCAGTTCAGTAAATGTGAACAAGCCCTTAATTTACAAAAGATGAAAATTATAATTTTTTCGCCAAATTAAACGCCAAAAAATTACCAAAATGTATAAATGGTGTCAAGGTAATTTACAAAATTACAAGTTTTGAATAAAAAATTTCAGTTTTTTTTACTACTCAATTAATAGATTAAGCGTGTCGGGTTCGGGTTGACGGGTTGTCGTTCAACCCAATTATATAATCGGGTTATGCGTGTCGGTTTCGGGTTGAAAATTTCAACCCAAACCTAACCCGTTTGCTTTCGTGTCGTGTCCGTGTCGACCCAATTATGTAAACGGGTTGAGAATTTTTGACCCAAACCCGCTTATTTCGTATCGGGTTATCGTGTCGTGTCAGCTTTTAACAGCTCTATTCCCCACCTTATTAAAATAAAAATTTATAGAGTAACCATATTATGATTTTAATTTTTAAATAAACTTTGTTATTCTCGTTTTCATATTTTCTAAATTTCACTAATTCCTATCAAAAAATGTCGAGCAGAACACAACTTTAATTACATACTCCATAACTTATTAAGATAGGGCATAAGATACTTCGAAGCAGTACAATAGTACAGTAAATTTAACATGAGCATCACCCTTTAACACAAGAAAACCAAACCAAACAAAGGACCAACATTCGCCCCAATGCCACGTGTACGGTTCTTAACCCCCTTTTCTCCTCTCAAGGGGTAATTCTGTAAAATCACAACTCCAAAAAAGTTACCTAAAGATTAGATAGGATTTTGCATTTTTGGTAATGTTTTGGACTTCAAAAAGAGGTGTAAAAACACTAAAAACAACACCCCCTTCCATTCCCTCTCTCACTCACTTTCTCTCTCCTCTTTTCTTCCTCACCATCGTACATGGCTGCATAAACCCCCCCTTCTCTCGCCGGAATCCACCGTCTTAAACCCTTCAATTAACAATTTCCGGCAATAATAATACACCCCGTGAAATGGCAGAGAACGACGTCGTTCGATTCCCCGGTAATTTAGACCCTTCTGCTCAAGAGTTCCGCCCCACTTTTATACCCCACCATCACAACTTCCCCTTCTCCCCTCCGCCGCAACAACCACCGTTTTTTCCGGAGTTTCTCTACTCACCACCTCCGCCGCCGCAACATCCGCCGCTATCATTCATAACACCGGCGTTACTCCCGCCGTCAATCCCACCGCCGGCGTCATCTCCGACGAGAGCGCTTCTTCTTACCGCCGTCCCCCCTGACGTCAGCGAATCGATCGTACGACGTGAGCTTGAGATATTCGGCGACGTAAGAGCCGTTCAGATGGGGCGAGTCTCGGAAGGAATTGTGACCGTCCATTTTTATGATCTGAGGGCTGCGCATGCAGCGCTTGACGCCGTACGTGAGCAGCACATGCAGCATCAGAATCGGCTCCGACTCCATTACTCGTCTATTTTGGCGCGAACCAACTCCGGTCCCTTTGTGGGCCCACCTCCGACCCCACCTCCCTCTCCTGGGCTCGTATCGGGCCGGGCCGTCTGGGCCCAGTTCACTATCCCTGCTACCAACGCCTTCCCTGATGGTCAAAATCAGGGCACTCTCGTCGTTTTCAATCTCAACCCCACTGTTTCCGCTCTCACTCTCAAAAACATCTTCCAATCTTTTGGTATATTTTATTTTATTTTTTTATTTCTGGTGAAATTGGATTGAGTTGAATTATGAATTGAGAAAAATAAATAAATAAATAAATGAATGATGGTGTGTAATAAATGTAGGGGCAGTGAAGGAATTAAGGGAGACTCCAATGAAGAGGCAGCAGAGATTCGTGGAGTTCTACGACGTTCGAGATGCATCTAGAGCGTTGGTTGAGATGAATGGCAAAGAAATCAACGGTCGAAGTGTCATGATTGAATTCAGTCGACCTGGTGGACATTCAAACAAGAAATTCAATAATCACTTTAATCAGCATTTTAATCAATCCCCTAATCTCAATTACCACCACCACCAACACATTATCAAACCAATTCCTTCTCCGTCGCCACCTTCGTCTGTTTTCCCTCTCCGTAACCGCAGAACATCCCCGAAACAGAATGTTCGACGGCGGAGAAGCTCCCCAATGAGCAGTGAGGAATCACTCGATGTTGCAATGACTGGCCTCACATTGCGAGGCAATGGGGGTAATACTAAACCCAATGGTAGTGGTAGTAATTGTGGTGCTATAAGAAAAGGAGGCAAAAGTGGGAATTCGAATGGGAATTGTTCGAGTTCGGGTTCGAGTTCTACTACAAGCATTAAGCAACAGCCCCAACAAGGGCAATCGTCCACGGGTGGTTCGAAGGCGAAGCCGTGGAAAGGTAGACAAAAGAACTTTGATCCGAGGTTTCTGATAAAAGAAGAAGCAATTGTTGACGATCAAAGTGGATGTAAAGATACTAGGACCACCATAATGATCAAGAACATTCCCAACAAGTATAGGTAGGTAATACAATATTATTATTATTATTACTAATCAAATTATTTTCCGATAATTAAATTATAAAATTAACATAATATTGATGAATGAGTATATATTTATGGATTGGTGGCAGTCAGAAGCTGGTGTTGAATATGTTAGACAACCACTGTATACACTGCAATGAGCAGATTGCAGTTGCTGGAGATAATCAGCCCTTGTCTTCCTACGATTTCGTCTATCTTCCAATCGATTTCAAGTATTTTTTTTTTTTTCTCTTTTTCTCCTGATTTATAATTATTTCTTGTCAGTTTTTAATTAATAAAAAGGAATTGAAATAAAATAAGAAAATTGAAATGCAGCAACAAATGCAATGTTGGATATGGGTTTGTCAACATGACTTCCCCAGAAGCTACTTTGAGGTTATACAAGTCATTTCATCATCAACATTGGGAAGTTTTCAATTCTCGCAAGATTTGTGAAGTCACCTATGCTCGAGTTCAGGTACTAATCTTTACTCGTCTTTAAAAGTTCTTTCTGGTGATTTATATTAATCAATAATCATATATTCTCTCCTTTATTTTTGTTCTTTTCCTTCTCTTTTTTGCTTTTTTTTTTTCTTTCTGCGTTCAAGCAATTTCTGCTCACGTATTGGTGAATAATTGCAATATTTGACTACAACCCATTGGTGCATAAAAAAAGATAAATCCGTAGTTTATATTCACATTTTTGGTTAATTCATGGTTGGAGTGGGGGTAGTACCATTATAAAATTACTTTTCAAAATCTAACAAATGTACAAAAACACGAGCGTCTTATATTATGAAACGGAGGGAATATATCAAACTTAATTATAGTTCATTTCATGTGAGAGTATCCTCTTTTTGCTAGCTAATTTTGCCTAATGTGGAATGGTGATAGATTGTTACTAGTATTGCTTAAGTACTTGAAGACTTTAAGTTGAATTCTTTTGTTGTACTTGTTAGTTCATTTAAAACTATTTAATTTTTTTTTTTTTTTCCTTAGGTATGCACAATTTACTACTCTTTCCAACATCTCAACTCCCCTAGTGTTTCGTGAAAATTTTCACATTAAAAGGAAAAAAAAAAAAAAAACAAAAAACAAAAAAACAAAAAAAAATTAAGAAAAAAGCCAGCATAAAAACATCTTTTTCTACTGTCTTTTTGAAGACAGCGAAATATAGTACGTATATTAAATTAATTGAATTTCCACACTAACACTATTATTATTTTTCTAATTTTTTGAAAATGTAAAAATTAAAATTTAAAAACCAAGGGTTTGGAAGCATTGAAGGAGCATTTCAAGAACTCAAAATTCGCGTGTGAGAACGACGAGTATCTTCCCGTGGTATTCACCCCGCCTCGAGACGGGAGGAACTTGACCGATCCGCTCCCCATCGTCTTCACCAACACCGCCGCAACATCCACCCATCAACACCTCAGCACCGACATCGACGCCTCAGATTTCACCTCCACAACAACCACATCAACATGTACTACTACAACAACCTCCCCAACCACACTCACACACCCTGACGAGCTATATGATCACATCGACGGTGTAGAGCACATCATCCTAAACTCCACCATCGCCGAGTGTGACAATGACAATAATGACGACGAACGTAGTACGTCGTCATCAAACGGCGGCGGAGGAGGTAGTAGCATGATGATGATGATGGGGTGTAGTACAGGAGATTAAAACTGAACCCTGGAAAATAGGTGTAGTTGTCTAATCCAAAAAACTTAGTCTCACCATATCTTGAGTGAGTTGACTGGATAGAGAAATGGTTGCATGTTTTGCAGTGCACCGCCGCCTCCTATATACGCATGCACGCCACCTCCTATGCTTAAATCAACTCTCTAATTTTTTGTTTTCATTTTGCGTTTTTAATAATTTGTTATTAATGTTTTTTTTTTTTTTTTTAATAGTTGTCTTAATAATTAAGTAAAATCTTGTCTTGTAGTAGTGTTATTGTGTTGTAATTGTGTCAAATTAGGGTAGTGTTTTTTTTTTTTTAGTTATGATGATTTGTCCTAGGAAAAGAAATTAATTTAATTGTAACTTTTGATAAGGTTTAAAGGTTTATTTATTTTTTAACAAAGTAGATGATCGATCACTGTTGTTACTTATAGTCTGATCAGTAGAGCTTTTTATGATATTTTATTTCGATTGCCCTCCTTAAATAAATTTGTAATAAGTTGGTTCTATTACATTAATTAGTGTTTGCCAAATTGGACGTCTAATAATGACGGAGAAGGTCCAAATTAGATTATGCGCGCCTTGGTCATTATTTGTGAGCAACTACGTATCTACTACATCGATTTGCCTCCTTAATAAGTTTGTAATAAGTTTATTCTTAATTCGGTTAGCGTTTGCCAAATTGGACGCTGATGATAGAGACGGTCCAAATAAAATTATACGCGCTCTAGCCATTATTTCTGAACAACTACGTATCTATTAGTGTTTCTAGTGGTTAATTAGGGTTGATGAAGATGCATGTGTTTGATAGACTAGGTTTCCATATATAACACGTAAGAATTAAGTTTGCTATAGCTGTAAATTGATGAAATAGAAAGTCAAATAAGGAAGTTGGATATTAATGGAAGTAATTTAGTATGGAAGTAAAAGTATATTGAATGTTACGAGTATATTTATTTTAAGTACATTAAATCTAACTGTAGGGCCGACCCCTAGCTAGCAAGTGAAGTGGAGGAGAGTAGGAAATAGGGAAATGTTTATCACTATTTCGAAACTATGAAATTTAAGTCGGGCTTTGAATTTATGAGTGAAAAGGGATGGGGAAAAAATGACAGTTAAATTCCCAAGTAAAAAAAAAAAAAAAAAACAAAAAAAAATCAGTTTTTCTTTAGATAGATCCAATATTTATTTTAACTTGGAATTTAGGACATTTTAGTGTTATTTATGGCTTGCTTGGTTAGAAGAAAGGAGAAACCATTCATTTATGGTATACTCAAAGTTAGTTTATTTTACCTTATTTTTGCTTATCTGATTTGATTTTATTTAGATCATTTGGTCTAATCTGATATAACCTGATCTAGTATGATCTGATTTAATTGATTGTTTGATTTGACCAACTTTAAACTTATGTGTATTATAATTTTTAAAGAAAAATTATATCTAGCAGGGTCTTGTCAGATTCATTAAAATGTATGAAGTATATTTTATTACTCCCTTCGTGTTTTAATAAATGTTACAGTTTGACCAAATACGCATGTCGAGATATGATTTTGACCATTAATTTATCTAATTATATGTTAATATAATTATAGGAAAATTGATATTATGAAAGTATGCAATGTAACAAATCCAATATGTATTTTTCAACAACATTTATTATTTATACATTAGTAAATTAATCAAAACAAAACCATTATATAAATAATGAAAAAAGTCAAACTGTAATACCTATTAAAACACGGAGGGAGTAATATGTATTTTTCGTTATTTTTAACATAACAAAATTAAAGATATTTAACGATAAATAATTGCACATAAAACGATGATATAATTGAACTTATATTTTATGAAATAAGTAAAAATAAGGTAAACTAAACATGGCCTTACCCTTTCTACTCCCTCTGTGTTTTAATAAGTGTTATACTTTGACCGGCACATAATTTCAGTCAATTTAATTGACTTAAGGCCTATTCACTTCAGCTTAATTTCGGTTCAGTTCAGTTCAGCTCCTAATTTCCTTCTCTCATAAAATATTTATTTCAACTCAGTTCAATTCAGTTCAGCTCTAATCAGTTCAATTTAGTTTAGCTCATTTCAGTAAATGTGAACAGGCCCTTAAACAAGTAAGTGGGGTAATTGGAGTATTAAAAAAAAAAAAGTAATGCTATATGCAACTCTAAGGGCTGCACATAAGCATTTAATATACTTCCGTTTTTAGTATTCAGTTGGAAATTTATCGACAATTCACGAGTAAATCGGTGTAATAAACGTTTACTAATTGTCTATTCTTTCCATTTTTAGCTAAGGACAAGTATGGGGCGCGTTGCAGGGCTATTGGTTATGGTTTTCTCCTCTTCTCCTTTTCTTTTTTGGGGGAATTAGAAAAAGATGTTGATGCGTTGCTGAAGCGGGTTCAGACGTTCGCAAGGACTCAGGATATAGGTGCTCGTGCAGATGCTCATATATTCAGTAGGATTGAGTTCGCTATAGCTAGGGGAGTGGGGGGCCATATTTTATCTCGGATTCCCACTAATTTCTTGTAAATCGATTGACTATATAGGTTTTTGTTAATATTTTAATAATAATAATAATAATGCGGTTAATTATTTATAAAAAGTAATGAACATGAAAGGAAATAAATAATACTAGTAAAAAAACATACTATTGACCTGGGTTGGGTGGGGACTATGAAAAAGGAAATATATAATATTAAAATGTAGTTTTTTGCAACAATAATAAAAAAAATATAACACTACTAATACACGGTTGTATTTGGTAATTGTAACACTTATTAAAACAATGAGAGAGTATGACTTATTATGTCAATTTTTCTAGATGTATTTTAAATGGGAAAAGCCAATCAAAATGTTTGATAAGATAATTAAAAGTAGAAATATTAAATTGAAATGAACCTTAATCAGTCGATCGATGTGTGATTTTGACATGACATTTCCAAAATAATACTCCATTTTATATAATATTTAAAATGTTTAATGCACCGAGGGAGTTTGTTAACAAAATCCATTTTATATTTTTTGAACTTAATTTTGTGTCATCTGAATTTAGTTTGCTACTTTATTTGTCATTTTTCTATGATTACATTTGATATTTCACGCTGATATTAAGAAAGAAAATTGGGAGTACATAAAATGAGAATAAGCTTGATGGGAGTACCTCTAATCCTCGATACAGCTATACTATATGCTGATGCTTGCACTTCTGAACTTTTGTGTTTCATCAATTCCTTAATCCTTATTCATAAAACACAAAAAGAATACTTGTATAGTTGTATGGTGCAACTAAGAAAATGATAAAAAATACTTGATTAACTTTCTAGTTTCTACGACGTATGTTATTTTTATGACATGTTTATTTTCCACTACACATTGTCCATTTTGATTGCTATTGGTGATTCTAAAGCATAATTCAGTCGGGCAAGATCTAATTTAATTTGTCTGAATGGTTATATCCCTTAATTTTAAATTAATAATCTGACAAATTATTTAATACCTTCATTTTATTATGTGATATTTAATTATTTACAGTAAAAAATAATTGCTACATTCACATTCACATTGTGTGCAATAAATGTTTTTTTTCCCCTTTTAAAGTCGTCATTATTCTATTTTTTTTTTTTTTTTGAAGGATTTCATTTTATTATGTCATTTTTCTTTTTATAATTACACATAATCTATTTTTTTCTTGTTTCGAAAAAAAAAGTTGTCATTTTTCTACATCTCTCCTAATTACAAGCATTTTATCTTTTTCTTTTCTTATCCTTTTCTTTTCATTTGACACTCGTAAACAAAGTTTGTTTAAGAGTCTATTTTAGATTATTTATTGTACATAATACGAGTATTATTAATAATTATAAAAATATTTGTCAAGTTTCTTAATTTAAAATAAAATAGGGTCATAGTAAAAAGGATTTTATATTTTGAGAGAAGAGAGTATAGAAAAGTGACGGTAGCAATAGATCGAAATCCAAAGCATAAAAACCGCAAAGAGGGTAAAATCTAAAATGTGCGTTGGAAACAGTTGAAGAATCTAGAATGAATAGTAAAAAGGATTTTATATATCTATTTGAGAGGAGAGTAGTTTCTAATCATTAAATTTGGATAAATAGATAAATGAAAACAGAAGTTGAAACATTCGAAAAGACAGTTGATAGTAGTAGGCTAGGTAAAGAGGTAAAGGGGTTTTACAGAAAAACAAAGAGGCTAAGACTTAGCCAACCTAAAGTGACCTTTCTTTGGCGCACAAATGGCTTGCCTATCCATATTTCAAGCGCACTGCCTCCTCCTTATTTCTCTCCTTCCACCGCTTCGCTTTCACCTTTTTCTTCTTCTTCTTCTTGGTTTTTGTCTAGGCTTTTCTTTACAACTTGCATTCATTTCCTTTTATTGTCCTTATTTTATTGTTAATTCCCACTTGCATTATTGTCATCGTCGTCTTTTATTTTCTGTTAACTAGTTTAGTTGGTTAAATATTATTACTTGTCTACTCAGGGTTGAATGATTCCACACAAAATTAATAGGATTTTTTATCAAAACGGCTAATTAAATAAAAATATTTACCAAAACGGTTAATTATAAAATTTAATTCCCAAACTAGCTAATTTATTAACTTGGAAGGAAATTATCTATTTCTTATATTTTTTAGAACTAGTTTGGTTCACTTTATTGATTTTTTTTTTATATATATTTTGTTTTGGTTTTATTTTAATTTTCTTAAAGTTTTTATTTTTTTATTTTTTTTTATTTTTAAGTTGGAAAATTTAAGCAATATACAAACATACGGAGTATGCAAACAATGGCAGAAACCTAATTTCGATCCAAAAAAAAAATAGCCCTAATTTTTCGTCTAGATTATATCAATCACAAAAATTTGGAATTTCAAGTAGTATTGGTCTATCAAGACTATTGCAAATTATACCACGATAAGGGAAATAAAGTATTGTTTGTCTTTTCCGGAGCAAATAAAATGATTATATGGTCAACCGTTGTATAACTCTAGTTTTTTATAATCAAGATTCAAGACTTGATTGTTCTTACTTGCTTTCTAAATTTTAGGCTTTTAGCTTTATTCTAATACACTTTTTCTCCTTGTAAGTGCATTAAAAATTATGGGTCTTTAGACCTTAATACGAAGTATATTTCTATCTTTATGTGTTTTAAAAAAATAAAGAGATTTTATTTTATTTTATTTTTTTTTATTATTGGAAGTTTGGATCAATTTTTTTGAGTGATTGTTTATTTTGTTTAACTTTTTTAAGAACTAGATTAAACCCCGTGCAATGCATGGTTGTTATATAATTCTAATGACAATAAATTTTACCAAAAATAATGGATATAAATATTATAAATAGACTTAGTAGTAAAAAGTATGAAATATTGTGAAAGAAATCAATTAAACACATAATAGTTATAATGGGCAATTTGATATTTAAGGACATTTATTTTAGATTTTATACAAACTAAAAGTCATAATTTAATTACAATAAGTTTTTTTAGTAAGTGGTTTTGGAGGGAAAACTTTTTATAATATTTTGCCAAGTGTTCTCTAAGTTTCGCCTTTAGTATAATGTAATGATTAAGAATTGTTGCAAATATATTATGTTGAATGTTATTGTTCAAATTATTGGGATATTTCAAATTATGGCATTAGAATTTCCCAAAGAAAAACAAAAATCCAAAATCAAAAATAAAAAGAAAAAAAAACTATTTTTTTAAATAAAAAAAACACCCTATAATGTGAACCAAACCGGTTCAAAAGAATATAAGAAATAGATAAATTCCTTCCAAGTTAATAAATTAGCTAGATTGGGAATTAAAATTTATAATTAGCCGTTTTGATATATACTTTTGTAAAATTAGTCATTTTGGTAAAAGTGATGACATAGTATATCTAACTGAGTTTAAAACACAAACAAGCGCTAGCAATCGTGTCCAAGCAACACCATGTTGGATATAAATAAAAAAAAAAAAAAAAATATTGTTGAAATACTTACTGAACAATATATGTAAGTGTCCGGCATTAAGAAAAGAAAAGAATTAAGCACTTTATAAGGGTCCGTTCTGATTTACTAAATTTAGTTGAACTGAACTGAACTAATTGTAGCTGAAGTGAACTGAATTGTTTATGATAGAAGAAAATTAAAAATTGAACTAAACTAAAATTAAGCTGAATAGAATAGACCCTAAAGCTAAGAGACTCCCTATTGTATATTGTAACATAGTTTTGGTATTAAACCATCTTTGATTTTGTGAACTGAATTTTCTCTCTAGGCAATAGATGCGGCATGTATTTAAATAAACTGTGACCCAATGGTTATACACTCATACTATAACCTTTTTTGCTTTGCAATATTATTTTTGACATTTGAAGACGAATTATGTACTACTAGGAATTTAGGATGGATGACACATTTTTTTTTTTTTTTTTTTTGGTGGGGGTTTGTAATTTGTCAACTTTTATTTTACTACCTCCGTTAAATATTAGTAGCAACTTTGGGGTATTATTTGTGAGATATAAAATATTATAAAGTTGCAAATAATACTTAACGGAGGTAGTATTTTTTACTAGAGTGTATTTGTATAGGATTTTTATAATTTGTAATTTCTTATATAGTAAGGAAAAAACCATAAATAAACTTCAATCTACAAGGTTTTTGGTCTAAAATATTTGCAAGTCAAAAATGAGTGGGAAGGGTAACGGATACCTAATTTCCTACCCTTAGGGGAGTTTGGTTTGTGGGAATGGGGAATAAACATATAGAAATTTAATATCTCATGTTTGTTTTGTGGCAAAAGCTAACGAACGCCCAAGTTAGCTAAAAGTAAAAAAAATAAATTAAAATGAACATTAATTACACCGATCGACAAGTGATTTCGTCATACTTTTCCAAATTAATATACGAGTACCATTTTATGCAATATTTTATATGCTTATCTAACGTCCCGAGCATTCGTTAGCAAGATCCTTAATTATATAAATAGAGAAATGGGAATGGGTTTATTCCCATGATTTTATTACTTGGGGGGTAGGTAATGGAGATGGGAATTGAGAAATTGAGTGAAAAGACCAAATTACCATTAACTATAAGAAAGAGAAAAATATTTGACAAGGGTATTTAAGTAAAATTCATATATATTTCTCAAGTTATGCCCAATGCATACCAAAATACCAAATAAAGGATTGTACATTTGTACGTAACTATTTTATGAATTCCCAATCACTTTTTCCCGAATCCTTTGCCATTCTCACTCTGAAATTCCCAAATTCTCATTCACACATGCTAAACGCCCTGTCAAAGTATCTCTAATGAAAGTTAAATATCTAATTTCAAGATTAAAAGGTACAATCTTTTCAGTTGTTTCAATTGTTAAACTAATTTTAGATATTATCAATTTTATAAATCTTACCAATAATACTCCAAAATTACAAAATATTAGCAGATGTAGTATTCTGTATTTTATTTCTTCAACATATTTATCTATTTAGGTTAATAAATATTAATATATTATACTCCCTCGTCCTATATATAGTTTCTGTTTTCCTATTTTGGAGTGCTAAAAGCCTAAAATATTGTTCCTATTTCCATTTTTAGATAATATATAAAGACTATTATACCCTCACTTTTTTTTTAACTTTATTCATTATACTTTCTACATTACCTTTGAATTTTGCACATATCATGTGCTACCTCCGTTTTTAAATACTTGCTTCATTTCTTCATACGCGGAATTTTAGGAGAAATTGGAGAAAGCAATAAAATATGGAGGCAATGCAGTAGGAGAGAGAATAAAAAATTGGAAAAATCAAAAGTAGTGGAGAGAATTAGAAGAGAGAGAATATGAAATTACGGAGTAATAAAATATTATTTATGTTGGGTCTATTAGGTGAGAGAAATGAATCAAATATTATAAAAGATTTCCAGGTAAGGAAAGTGAAACAAGTATTTAAAACGGAGAGAGTACTCCTCCGTCCCATAATATAGTTCTTGTTTGTGTTTTTTCACGGTATTTAAGCAATACGAGGAAAAAGGGATGAAATACATTAATAAAAGTGAAAAGTACAATGTAGACAAAAGTTAGAGAAAGAAAGTAGAAAAAAGTACAAGGTATGTGCAAAATTTAAGGATAATTTAAGAAGCATAATGAATAAAGTTATAATGATCTTTATATACTATCTAAAAATAGAAACATAAACATCATTTTTGATTTCCAAAATAGGAAAACATGAACTATATTATGGGATTGGGACGGAGGGAGTACTTTTTTCTACTTTATCTATCTAACTTTTGTTTATAATTGTATTTTTCACTTTTATTAATGTAATTCATCTACTTTCTTGTCCTATTTTATATATACTGTGAAAAAATACAAACAGAAACTATATTAGGGATAGAGAGATTATATAATACTTCGTAGTAGCTTGATCTAGGGCTCTAGGCTGTTTTTGTTTTTGGTATCATGTTTTGTGTTGTACAAAAAAAAAATTAAAAAACTATTTAGACTTACGTTAGTTGATTCATTTCTTTAGTTGCTTTTATGCTTCCCCTCCTAACACTGAACATTCTTTATTTGGAGCAGTATATGTTTTGGGTAATTTTTACCCAAGCCACGTGGGCTAACTAGGTGGCGACACATGTCAGTTCAAGATTGGTCCAAATTAGGCCAATCCCCATCTGACATGTGGCGTTCTCATAATTTGGGGAAAAAGGCGGCCTTTAAGGTCCAAATCCCGAGAAAGCCGTAATTCGGCGCAGCTCATCAGAATTACGTTAGAGTGACTTAATCATGGGCACATTTATCAATGACCCTATAAATAGGGAGATTCACCCCATTTTGGGAACATCTACAATTCATTTATTACATTACCCTACATTCTCTCTCATTAGAGAAAACACCTGATCTCGGAATCTGAGAAGATCTCACTTTACTTTTCCGCACTCTTTACATTCTCCTACACGTTCTAACTTAATCGTCGGAGGCGGAATTCCTACCAATCGGAGTCTCCGTGTTTTCCAGGTACGGATTGCGCCGGACCAGTCTTGGTGACGTAACTCTCCCGAGGGACAAAAACACCCAAAACAGTATACATCCTAGGTTAGTTTTACCTTGATATAGATGAAAAATTATTAAAAAAAAAAAATCAACACACTAATTTAATTTCCTTACAGTCGGATCTGAAATGGATGAGCTTGGGCCATGAGAAAATCTCATTCGTAGACCTATTTGTTTCACATTAGAGGTACATTACAAACGTAATGGGTGGTTCGTGCAGGCGGATGCACGATCCGCATGGTGCATCCGCTCCAAAACTATAAAACGGCGGAATGTACATGCAGTTATATTATAATGTACATGGGTATATAAAAGAACATAATGTTCATTTATAATGTACATGGACATATATACTTCGTATAAAAGAACATAATGTTCATTTATAATGTGCACGAAATTTTTGTGCAACAATTTTGTATTTTTTTTAAAGAAATTTTTTATATAAGGAATAGATAATTAGTACTCGTACTGTAATTATTTTTTTTTACCATACATTAATTACAAATCATTATTTTTAAAACCAAAAGTTCACTTTCTCTCTCCAAACAAAACTTCAAACCTATTTAAATTCCTCATGTAATCCCCCAAATTTTAATTTAATTATAATTTAATTATATGTTACTCTTATAATTATATTTATGGTAATTTTATTAAATAAATTATTTTATGGAAGTTTTTTTTAAAATAAAGTAGTGTTTTTTTTTATATTTATTAATAATCCTAGCCTATTTAGGAATACCAATCCTAATTTAATTAGGAGATTAAAAAGCCCAAAATAAAAACCCTTATAGCTCTCCTCCCTCAAATCTCACGTAAAAAAAAAAAAAAGAAACACTCTCCTACTTCCTACTGCCTTTCACGAAGAGAAGAAGAAGAGAAAAAAAAAAAAAAAAAAACTCTTACCTGCTGCTACAGTGCTGCCGCCAGCAGCACCACCGGACTGCCGCCACTGCCGCCGCCGCCTGCCTGCTGCCGACCACCAGCAGCCCAGCCAACAGTTGCCTTCTTCCCTTCTCCTTCCCTTATTTCTCCTTCTCTTATTCTTGTTTTATTTAATTAAAGTTTTGATCTTTATTAAATTTTGTTTATGAATTCTTATTATTATAGTTTGATAGTATGTTTAGATTATAAAAGATTATAAATTTATGGGTTTTTGTATGTTTAAATTATTATATAAATTTTCAGATTTGGTTATGTATGAATTTAGGGTATTAAAGTGTTGATTTTTCATGTTTAAAGGCTTATTAACGTACTAAACAAGTTACTTAATTTTTCTATGTTCAAAGTATGTCAAAGTATGATTATTTTGGTTGTATATAAATTTTCAGATTTATTAAAGTTTCAATTTTTATGAACAAGTAGTGTTAATTTCATGTTTTTATGCTTCTAAACCTATAAAATAATTATTGTGAGTATTTTGTGATTGAAAAAGCTTTGAACTTTATATTCTAACCTTAAAAATAATTTTCAGATTTTATGTTTTTTATTTTGAAGCCTCTAATTGCATTGAATTGATATATTCTTGGGTTTTTAACACACTAATTTGCTACATAATGACTATTTCAAATAATTATGCTTATGGGATTATTTTATATGCTTAAACCAAATTTTCAGATTTATTTTACCACTCTAAAGTTGCTGTAATTTATTATTAAACACTATATTTTCATGATTTTAACACCTAAACTTGTAGTTGGGATGTTGTACTATTAATTTTGGCTAATTGGATTAATTTAAGGACTTTATCTTAATGGTTTGAGGGGTTTTTAAATACTTTAGTATTGCTGTAATTTTAATTGCTTTGGTATTGATTTATTCCTTATTATTTGGTTTAGGAGAGGACTTTGTAGAAGGCGATTTTTAGTCTTTAAAGTGGCCAATCGAATCGTTTACTCAAGGTACGTACAAGTTACAAAACCTTGCTTTTAGGTGCATGTTTAAGGATGGATCGAGAACTTAGTACCATGTCTAGGGATGACTGGGTTAAATTGTATGGTTATACATTGTGAATTTCATTTGATGTGCATTATTTATTATTGCAATTATTGGTTATGTACTAATTATGCAAGGTGTGCTTAGAGGCAAAGGTATGTGATTGGTGAAATGATTCAATCATTACTCATTCATGATTTAATGAAATAGGATGAGTAAGTTTGGGGTGCCTTATGCACTCAAGGTGTTTATACACCGAGGTAGTAAAGGAATGAATAATAAATGTTGCTTGCCACTAATAAATCAAGAATTGAAATTGAAAAGTTGTTTTACTTGATTGAATTGACATTGGATTGATTGAATTGTTATGCATGTGAGTCATCACCAAGTCTAAACCTGTAAATCACGTAAAGTGCAAGATGGATGAGCAATAAAACTCTGGATTGGTGCACTTCTGGAGTAATGACAATCAGGGGTTGGGGTACATGGGGTATTAGCCGTGTACTTTTCTCGAGGCCGTCTGATCTACGAGTCTCTTATTTCAAATACTTTTTTTTATAAAACTAGGAGTTAGGTGAGATCTCATACTAACTACGGTCACGGAGTCGCGCCCGTGGTCGTTGGATGTTTATTGATGTTTCCGAAAGGAGGCATGGGGTTTTTCTTTATTGATGTTCCAAATGGGACATGGGTTGGACAACCTTGTCTATTGCTAAATCCAATGAATAAATTGAAATGAGTTAGCTACTATTAGCTAGTGGAGTCTTAATAAATTAAATAATCGAGTCGTGTGTTGAGTTTGTGATCTACTTATGCGTATGATTGTTTATTAGTAGCATGTTAAGTATTTCCTTATTTTACTTGCAGCTTGTATGTACTCAGCTTTGCTGATTGCGTGCTTTTGTGTGTGTCCTTCTTGGTCATGGCCTTCGCCTTCAAATGACCCTGTGACGATCCAATTTTTACACTTGTAATATTGGGGAGCAGAATAACCACAGGTTCTCTCACATGCAGCATTCATCAGGGTTGTGGGATCTTGAGTAGAGAGTTGGTTGCTTATTTTCGCATTTCTTGCAAGTTTGATTTTATTTAACTCGTTTCCACTTGACACCATTTCTTTTGGTTTAAGTTTGTTTTAACACTGAATTTTAATTACTTACTTATGCTTTTGGGTTTTGAATAAGGGCCTTAAAGGTTCCAACTTGTAATACTTTGCTTTGAGGTTTATTTAAACTGTTTTGGTTTTCCGCTGCTAACTTCTGTAATAGCCTTAACGTTTGAACACGTGGCGGTAGCACTCCAGTAATTCTCTTGGATTTGTTCAGGTTATTTACAGGTTTCTCACAGGTTTAAAGAGAGAATTATTGGGGTGTTACAAAGTGGTATCAGAGCTTAGGTTTAGATTTAATTACCACTAAAAGCCAATTAGCTTAACATGTCTTAGGCGCCTAACTAACTAACTAACATTGAGGATTTAAGTTCAAAGGCTAAAGTGATTTTTCGAAACTTGGTATGTTTGAAATGTTTTATCTAAAATGATTTTGAAGTTTATTTTGTCTACTTGGTGAGCTTTGGGTAGACTTAAGAAGGGAATGCATGCATATTCCATACATACCTTTACATTTTATTGTCATTTGGAGTGTCATTTTCCTTATTTATCTAACATTTAGTAATTAATGTCTTAATTGATGTTTTTTTTTGTGATGTGCTTGTGTTATGCTTTTGTATGTTGGTTGCGTTGGGATGACGTAGAAAGGAGATGAGTGATTCAGTAAGCACGTCTGGAAGCACGAATAATGCTACTAGGAACAACCCTATTGTTATGTCTGAGGATGAGAATGATGTGCGAAGTGAAGATACCTTAGAGAGGTACGAAAGGACTATGACGCTAGATAATCCTGATGAGGAAGACTACCAATATTTACATGAGTTTAAAACTGCGAAGAATAAGAAGCATAAGATTAACACTTATGACAGAATGTTCAAGGACTATACCCTTATTGACTTTCCAGATGAGGATGACCTTGAATGGCTACAACCACCACTGGAAGATCCAAATGCGGGAAAAAGAGCTACTAGGAATCCTAATCCGCTTCACAAGTACATAACTATTGAAGATTCAGATGATGAAAAGGATCCCGACTTTGATATCAATAACTATGATGAAAAGAAGGATAGGAACAACAATGTGATACCTTGAGATATTTTTTTTTTAGAGTATAGTTAGCATGAATAAGGCAACTTGCCATTAATAATAGTTATTAGAACTTCATTATAGTATGCTTTAGATGATTAATTTGAATAAGTAGCTAAAGCTATAGAGTTATTGTTCTTTGGGATTCATACTTTTATTTAAGTTATAATAAAGTCATTATTTTATATTAGAAGTTTCATTTTACTAATATTTGTGAGCCAAAGAAAGTTAAAGTTAGTTAAATAAAGATTTTAAGATATTTCCTTTGGTTATTATCAAGCTAGTAAGAGTGACGTGGTATGGGGATTATTTTTCTTAACTTTACTTGAATTTGGGTGTGAATTGTGTTTATATTTGTATGATTCTACTTGGGACAAAGGGGTGCAAAGCAAGGTGCCCTTTTGAACCAATATACGTGATATTTATTATGATGATTCTGTGAGTATATGCGTATGGTATTTGAACTAGAGTATGATGTCCCTATATTTACAGGCGTAAAACTACAATGGCCAATAACGCCGCCCTTGCTGAAGCCATCCGAATGTTGGCAGAGAATCTGAACCAAAACCGAGGGGATCAACTTGACCCCCAGGCAGAAATGTTCAAGAAGCTAGCACAAGTGAGACCCCCAGTGTTCAAGGGAGGTGCTGACCCCACCTTCTTAGAGAACTGGATACGTGAGTTTGACAAATTGTTTGTGGCACTGAACTGCCCTGATAATTTGAAGGTGGATCAAGCAGCCATGTATCTTAAGGATGAAGCTGACATTTGGTGGAGAGATAACTGTGAGCTAGTGAAAGCCAAACCTAACTTTGGGTGGGAGGTATTCAAAACCGCTTTGAGAGACAAATTCTACCCTCCTTTCCTAAAGAAACAAAAAGCCCAAGAGTTCATAAACCTGGAAATGGGGCAGATGACAATCTCTGAGTATTATAACAAGTTTATGGCACTTGCTAGGTTTGCCCCTGAAGTAGTACCCACTGAGGAGCTGAAGGCTCAGAGGTTTGAGCAAGGGTTAACTAACCAACTGCAAAAAGACCTAGCGGGGAAGGTATTTAAAACCCTAGACAAGGTATATGAAAGAGCTGCCCACATGTACCACCTAAATTCTAAGAGTGTGGGAGAGACTGCCAAGGCCGGGGAAAAGAGGAAGGACTTTGGGAGACCAGAGCACCAAAGTAGCTATAAGAGGCCTAGGAATGGGAACTCATTTGATAGAGGTGACCAAACTGCTAGCAACTCTTCTACTGTTAGCAATGGAGAGAGAACCTACCATTGTAAGAGGTGTAGGAGAAACCACCCTGGGAGAGATTGTGATGGGAATTTAGTGACTTGTCGGTTCTGTAACAAGAAGGGGCACAGGGAATATGAGTGTTACACCAAACAGAAATAACAGGGAAATGGTGGGAATGGTGGGAACACTCAACAGAGGCCTAACAACTTCAACAACCAGGGGAACAGGGGAAACGGTCAGAATGGGAAGTTTGGAAATGGTCAGAATGGGAAGTTCGGCAATGGAGGCAACAACAACAACAGATCTGGCAACAACAGCAACAACTCAGGCAACAACAACAATGGTTACCAGGCAAGAAACAACACTCCCGGACGCTTGACTGTGATGAGCAAGGGAGAAGCTGAGAGGTCCTCAGATGTAGTTACTGGTACTTTTTCTATTCATTCTGCCTCTGTCAACACCTTGTTTGACTCTGGAGCAGCTTACTCTTTCATTTCTACTTCTGTTGTGCGCAAATTAAACTTAACTGAGTCCAGTCATGTTGATGTGTCGGTTAGTCTGCCTACTGGCAAACTTGTCCATTGTAATAGAGTATTCAAAGGCTTGCCTTTGAAAATAGGAGAAGCTATCTTCCCTTCGAACCTTATTGAGTTTAATCTAGGGGATTTGGATGTAATTCTGGGGATGGATTGGCTGAGCTCATACAAGGCCAAGATAGATTGTGAGATGCAGAGGGTGCAGTTGAGAGATCCTTTGGGCAAGACGGTGTCATATAGACGTTTAGGGAAGCCTAAGGGTTTTGGGATCATTTCTGCTTTGAAAGTCAAGAAGCTAGTGAGTAAGGGATGTCCATTGTACTTTTGCTGTGTCCAAGATTTGAGTATGAGTGAGAGTAGGCGGATGGAGGATGTACCCATTGTGAATGAGTTTTTAGATGTTTTTCCAGAAGAGATTTCAGGAATGCCACCTAAGAGGGAACTTGAGTTTACCATTGATTTAGTCCCAGGAGCTGCACCTATCTCAAAAGCACCTTATAGGATGGCACCAGCTGAGATGAGTGAGCTAAAGGCTCAATTACAGGAGTTGTTAGACAAGGGGTTCATTAGGCCTAGTGCATCACCTTGGGGAGCACCTGTGTTATTTGTGAAAAAGAAGGATGGAAGCTTGAGGCTATGTATTGATTACAGAGAGCTGAATAATGTGACTGTGAAGAATAAGTACCCTTTACCTAGGATAGATGACTTGTTTGACCAGCTAAAGGGGGCAAGTGTGTTTTCGAAGATTGATTTGAGGTCGGGGTATCATCAGCTGAAGGTTGCAGATAAAGACATTCCCAAAACAGCCTTTAGAACTCGATATGGGCATTATGAGTTTACTGTCATGCCTTTTGGGTTAACCAATGCACCAGCCATATTCATGGACTTGATTAACCGAGTGTTTCATGAGTATTTGGATAAGTTTGTGGTTGTATTCATTGATGACATTTTGGTGTATTCGAAAAATGAGGAAGAACATGCTGAGCACTTGAGAACTACCCTTGAAACTCTTAGAAAGAACAAGTTGTATGCTAAGTTTTCTAAGTGTGATTTTTGGTTGGAGAAGGTTGCATTTTTGGGGCATTACATTTCGAAAGAGGGTGTATCTGTGGATCCTGCGAAGATTAAGGCAGTAAGTGAGTGGCCAACACCTAAGAATGTGACTGATGTTCGTAGTTTCTTGGGATTAGCTGGGTATTATAGAAGGTTTGTTAAGGATTTTTCGAAGATAGCTAGACCCATGACTACCCTTATGAAGAAGCAGAGTAAGTTTGAGTGGAATGAGAGTTGTGAGTCAGCTTTTCAAACCCTCAAAGAGCGATTGACTACTGCACCAGTGCTGGTATTACCTGATGGGAGAGAAGGATTCGAAGTGTATAGTGATGCTTCAAAGCATGGTTTGGGATGTGTATTACAGCAGAATGGAAAGGTGATCGCATATGCATCGAGACAACTGAAGAAACATGAGGTCAATTACCCTACCCATGACTTGGAGCTTGCAGCTGTTGTGTTTGCCTTGAAGATTTGGAGGCACTACCTTTATGGTGTTTCTTGTAAGATCTTCACAGACCATAAGAGCCTAAAGTACATCTTCACCCAAGATCACTTGAATATGCGGCAACGTAGATGGCTAGAGTACCTCACAGACTACCATGTCCACATTCAGTATCATGAGGGAAAGGCAAATGTAGTTGCTGATGCCCTTAGCAGAAAGTCGAGTCATAATGTCAATGCTTTAATTGTGGCTAATGAGTTGTGTGAAGATATGAGGAGACTGAACCTTGAGGTTATCAATCAAGGAGAGTTAGAGGGATTACTGAGTGCTTTAACCATCCAACCTACCATATTTGAGGAGATTAGGGAAAAGCAACTGGAGGATGAGTCGTTTCAGAAGATTAGGGATCGGGTGACTAGTGGTGCGGAGACTGAATTCAAGATTCATGAGGATGGGAGTCTGAGATATAAAGAGAGATGGTGTATACCACAGAAGTGCGAGGAGATTAAAATAAAAATCATGGAGGAGTGCCATAATACACCTTATTCAGTTCACCCCGGGGGAGATAAGTTGTATAAGGACTTGAAAGAGTTCTATTGGTGGCCGAATATGAAGAGAGAGGTAGCTGAGTTCGTATCCAAGTGTCTGACGTGCCAGAAGGTTAAGATAGATCACAAGAGACCCATGGGAAAAGTACAACCCTTGGAGATACCGGAATGGAAGTGGGATTCTATATCCATGGACTTTGTGACAGGCCTACCCAAGACTCGTTCTGGGAATGACACGATTTGGGTGATTGTGGACAGACTTACTAAGTCATCGATGTTCATTCCTATCAAAGAGACCTGGAAAAAGAAGCAGCTAGCAAGTGTCTATGTGAAGAATGTAGTTCGATTGCATGGAGTTCCTAAGGACATAGTGTCAGATAGAGATTCGAGGTTTCTATCAAAGTTTTGGCAAAAAGTGCAGGAGAACCTTGGGACAACATTGAAGATGAGTACTGCTTTTCACCCTGCAACAGATGGTCAGACTGAGAGAACAAACCAAACTATGGAGGATATGTTACGAGCTTGTGCTTTAGATTTCCAAGGAAATTGGGAGGATCACCTACCTTTGATAGAATTCTCCTACAATAACAGTTACCATGCAAGCATCAAGATGGCACCTTTTGAAGCACTATATGGAAGGAAGTGCAGAAGTCCAGTTTGCTGGAATGACTACAGTGAACGGGTTACTTTGGGTACAGATTTCATTGAGGATATGGTGGGCAAGGTGAGACTAATCCAGTCGCGTATCAAGGCAGCACAAGATAGACAGAAAAGTTATGCTGACTTAAAGAGAAGAGATGATGAGTTTAATGTTGGGGACAAGGTCTTTCTGAAAGTTTCTCCAACAAAAGGTGTGATGCGATTTGGCAAGAAAGGGAAACTTAGTGCTAAGTATGTGGGGCCATATGAAATCCTACAACGTGTGGGAAAAGTGGCTTACAGATTGGCTTTGCCAATGGAGTTTGAGAAAATGCATGATGTGTTCCACATTTCCCAGCTAAAGAAATATGTGCCTAGTGAAACTCATGTTTTGCAACCAGAGACTATTCAATTAGATGAGTCTCTAACTTATGAAGAAAGACCAGTAAAGATACTAGATCACAAAGTGCGCAGTACTAGAAACAAAGATGTGAAGATAGTAAAGGTCCTTTGGTCTAATCAGGAATATGAAGAAGCCACTTGGGAGGCCGAGGAGGAAATGAAAAACAAGTATCCCGAGTTATTTGACGAGGTGAGTTACGAGGGCGTAACTCTTTTCTTTTGAGGGGGGGAGAATGCGATGTAATTTCGCGCTTTTACCTTAATTATACCATTTATTGCTTGATTTTGCACGTTTTTGCATGTTTTTGGTTATCATTATGCATTATTATTGCGTTTACATACAATAAAAGTATGTACACTTAAGCCAAATATGAGTTCATTGAGTACAAAGTCCGATTTGTTAAGTCTGTTTGTTAAGAAGCAAGCAATTTACAGCAATACAAAACACAAAAGTTTGAGCTATTTTGAAAATTATGGTTTTTGGGTTAAGTTTCGAGGGCGAAACTTCTTTTAAGAGGGGTAGATTGTAATCCCCCAAATTTTAATTTAATTATAATTTAATTATATGTTACTCTTATAATTATATTTATGGTAATTTTATTAAATAAATTATTTTATGGAAGTTTTTTTTAAAATAAAGTAGTGTTTTTTTTTATATTTATTAATAATCCTAGCCTATTTAGGAATACCAATCCTAATTTAATTAGGAGATTAAAAAGCCCAAAATAAAAACCCTTATAGCTCTCCTCCCTCAAATCTCACGTAAAAAAAAAAAAAGAAACACTCTCCTACTTCCTACTGCCTTTCACGAAGAGAAGAAGAAGAAAAAAAAAAAAAAAAACTCTTACCTGCTGCTACAGTGCTGCCGCCAGCAGCACCACCGGACTGCCGCCACTGCCGCCGCCGCCTGCCTGCTGCCGACCACCAGCAGCCCAGCCAACAGTTGCCTTCTTCCCTTCTCCTTCCCTTATTTCTCCTTCTCTTATTCTTGTTTTATTTAATTAAAGTTTTGATCTTTATTAAATTTTGTTTATGAATTCTTATTATTATAGTTTGATAGTATGTTTAGATTATAAAAGATTATAAATTTATGGGTTTTTGTATGTTTAAATTATTATATAAATTTTCAGATTTGGTTATGTATGAATTTAGGGTATTAAAGTGTTGATTTTTCATGTTTAAAGGCTTATTAACGTACTAAACAAGTTACTTAATTTTTCTATGTTCAAAGTATGTCAAAGTATGATTATTTTGGTTGTATATAAATTTTCAGATTTATTAAAGTTTCAATTTTTATGAACAAGTAGTGTTAATTTCATGTTTTTATGCTTCTAAACCTATAAAATAATTATTGTGAGTATTTTGTGATTGAAAAAGCTTTGAACTTTATATTCTAACCTTAAAAATAATTTTCAGATTTTATGTTTTTTATTTTGAAGCCTCTAATTGCATTGAATTGATATATTCTTGGGTTTTTAACACACTAATTTGCTACATAATGACTATTTCAAATAATTATGCTTATGGGATTATTTTATATGCTTAAACCAAATTTTCAGATTTATTTTACCACTCTAAAGTTGCTGTAATTTATTATTAAACACTATATTTTCATGATTTTAACACCTAAACTTGTAGTTGGGATGTTGTACTATTAATTTTGGCTAATTGGATTAATTTAAGGACTTTATCTTAATGGTTTGAGGGGTTTTTAAATACTTTAGTATTGCTGTAATTTTAATTGCTTTGGTATTGATTTATTCCTTATTATTTGGTTTAGGAGAGGACTTTGTAGAAGGCGATTTTTAGTCTTTAAAGTGGCCAATCGAATCGTTTACTCAAGGTACGTACAAGTTACAAAACCTTGCTTTTAGGTGCATGTTTAAGGATGGATCGAGAACTTAGTACCATGTCTAGGGATGACTGGGTTAAATTGTATGGTTATACATTGTGAATTTCATTTGATGTGCATTATTTATTATTGCAATTATTGGTTATGTACTAATTATGCAAGGTGTGCTTAGAGGCAAAGGTATGTGATTGGTGAAATGATTCAATCATTACTCATTCATGATTTAATGAAATAGGATGAGTAAGTTTGGGGTGCCTTATGCACTCAAGGTGTTTATACACCGAGGTAGTAAAGGAATGAATAATAAATGTTGCTTGCCACTAATAAATCAAGAATTGAAATTGAAAAGTTGTTTTACTTGATTGAATTGACATTGGATTGATTGAATTGTTATGCATGTGAGTCATCACCAAGTCTAAACCTGTAAATCACGTAAAGTGCAAGATGGATGAGCAATAAAACTCTGGATTGGTGCACTTCTGGAGTAATGACAATCAGGGGTTGGGGTACATGGGGTATTAGCCGTGTACTTTTCTCGAGGCCGTCTGATCTACGAGTCTCTTATTTCAAATACTTTTTTTTATAAAACTAGGAGTTAGGTGAGATCTCATACTAACTACGGTCACGGAGTCGCGCCCGTGGTCGTTGGATGTTTATTGATGTTTCCGAAAGGAGGCATGGGGTTTTTCTTTATTGATGTTCCAAATGGGACATGGGTTGGACAACCTTGTCTATTGCTAAATCCAATGAATAAATTGAAATGAGTTAGCTACTATTAGCTAGTGGAGTCTTAATAAATTAAATAATCGAGTCGTGTGTTGAGTTTGTGATCTACTTATGCGTATGATTGTTTATTAGTAGCATGTTAAGTATTTCCTTATTTTACTTGCAGCTTGTATGTACTCAGCTTTGCTGATTGCGTGCTTTTGTGTGTGTCCTTCTTGGTCATGGCCTTCGCCTTCAAATGACCCTGTGACGATCCAATTTTTACACTTGTAATATTGGGGAGCAGAATAACCACAGGTTCTCTCACATGCAGCATTCATCAGGGTTGTGGGATCTTGAGTAGAGAGTTGGTTGCTTATTTTCGCATTTCTTGCAAGTTTGATTTTATTTAACTCGTTTCCACTTGACACCATTTCTTTTGGTTTAAGTTTGTTTTAACACTGAATTTTAATTACTTACTTATGCTTTTGGGTTTTGAATAAGGGCCTTAAAGGTTCCAACTTGTAATACTTTGCTTTGAGGTTTATTTAAACTGTTTTGGTTTTCCGCTGCTAACTTCTGTAATAGCCTTAACGTTTGAACACGTGGCGGTAGCACTCCAGTAATTCTCTTGGATTTGTTCAGGTTATTTACAGGTTTCTCACAGGTTTAAAGAGAGAATTATTGGGGTGTTACACCTCAAACCTTAAGTAAAATTTCAAGAAATTTGAAATTTTGAGTCCAAAATTATTCAAGATGACAGATAAAAATGAAAGGTAAGACCAAATTCAATATTCATACTTGTTTATTTTGAGTTTGAGTGTTTGTTTTTTATAAATTTGGTTGAAAATTGTAATTTTTGGTTTTATTAGAAATTAATTTGCGATTTATGTGGTTTTGTTGTTGTAATGTGAAATAAAATGAAGTTCTTGAAGAAAATCGACCAATTAATACATTTTGGAAGAGGAAAGCAAGCAAGTAGACAAATTCAGAATAATTTGTAGATCCAAATAATACAATGTATATTAAAATACAATAAAATGCTCTTTTTCATATACTTGCATGATCCAATAATACAATGTACATAAAACCTGTAAGCAACATTATAACACATATGTTCATTAGAATATAATACAATGTATATTATAATACAGTAAAATGTTCTTTCATATACTTACATGATCATTTATACCAAATGTACATTTACTATATGAATAATGTTATTTAATATTATCATATTCTTTATTAATATTACAAATGTTCTTTAGATTTACATATATATATATATATATATATATATATATATATATATATATATATATATATATATATAACTGGATGTTCTTTATAAATAGCTATATGTTCTTTACAAAACAACTATATATTCATTATAATACAACTAAATATGATGTTCTTTATAAAATAATTAGATGTTTTTTACAAAATAAGTGTATGTTTTTACTGATCAACTAAATGTTCATTCCGCCTTTTTTAAATAAAACGGATGCACAGAACATCGTGCATCCGCCTCCAGGGAAAATTTTTCAATATTATTGATGTTGTTGCACAAAAACCATTAGACATATACTATTTTGTATCATCATCGATCATCGCAAATCAAGTTTTAGCTGGTGGTAATGAGTTTGATATCTCTTGACTAGGAAGGAAGTAGAAAATAATGTTTTATTAGGGTTCTTTCTTCTTTGACAATGAAGATATCTTTATCCTTTCCGTTCATCTTTAAATTCTAACATGTATTATAACGTAATTTAGTTTAGTGTAGGGGTGAGGACAACTTATTATTTTTAGGAATTATTTCTCTATTGATTCATTCGTATAATATTGTACTCGATCATACGCCTTGTTTAGTACTTTGTCATAGATGATACAGTAATAATGAAAATGCGTTTGTAAGTAAGAGCCTGTTCTCTTCAACTATTTTCAGCTTATTTCAGTTCAGCTCCAATCAGTTCGATTCAGTCCATTTCCTAATTTCCTTCTTTCATAAAATATTCAATTTAGTTCAGTTCAGTTTATTTCAGCTCAGCTCAGCTCAACTCAGTTCAATAAATCATATTAGACTCTAAATTTGTAAGGAAAAATAAAGGTTTATTCCCATAACAATGTTAGTTCACCCCAATTTTTTTAATTTTTTTCCTTTTTTTGGTGAAAGAGATGGGAGGAACCCGGTAGTTCAGTAAATCATAACAGACCCTAAATCAGAACCCACTTTAGTAAATCAGAACAGACCCTAAATTTGTAAGTAAAAATAAAGGTTTATTCCCACAACAATGTTAGTTCACCCCAATTTTTTATTTTTTTTCTTTTTTTGGTGAAAGAGATGGGAGGAACTTGATAGTTCAGTAAATTATAACAGACCCTAAATCAGAACTCAGTTTAGTAAATCAGAACAAACCCTAAATTTGTAAGGAAAAATAAAGGTTTATTCCCATAACAATGTTAGTTCACCCCAATTTTTTAATTTTTTTCTTTTTTTTCTTTTTGGTGAAATAGATGGGAGGAATCGGTAGTTCACCCCAAATTGTCCATTTCCCTTTATAAATTTTAACTAGATAAACCCCGTGTGATGCACGGTTTGTTTGAATTTTTTAAAATAATATATATATATATGCTAAAATTTGTTATTATTTAGATAAAATTCCTAATATCAAAATATAATATTTTATATTTAATTAATTTAAACTGGAAAATCTCATTCGTCAATTTTACTTACGTGTTATTTAAATTATTTAATTCTAAAAGAAATTAATAATCTCGTATTTAATTGGCTACCACTAAAATTTATTATCCTACATGGCGCGCTGAAAAAATTAAATCCTACGTGGCTATCTAAAAACTCGGGAAAAAACTCCCCTTTAACCCGTGCGATGCACGGTTTGTTTGAATTTTTTAAAATAATTTTTTTATATATAATTATGTGTTAAAATTTGTTATATTTAGATAAAATTCCTGATATCAAAAGATAATATTTTATATTTAATTAATTTAAACTGGAAAATCTCATTCGACAATTTTGCTTACGTGTCATTTAAATTATTTAGTTCTAAAAGAAATTAATAATCTCGTATTTAATTGGCTACCACTAAAATTTATTATAATACGTGGCGCGCTGAAAAAATTAAATTCTACGTGACTCTCTAAAAACTCGAGAAAAAACTCCCCTTTATATATATATATTAGATTAGATTGCCACCTAATACTTCTTATTTCACGTGGTAATGGATGATAATGAAAAACACTTGAAGGAAGCACATGCTTAAGAATGAATTTGTATCATGCGGATTACTAATAATACAATTCTAATTTTCTACTTAATTTACACATAAAATTCAATCTCATTACCATCATTTATAACCAGGCAACAAATGAACTGATAGTGTAATAAAATGTACGTATCCATAGAGTAGTAGGGGTTTGATTTGCATGTTAAAGTTGGTTTGCTTAGCCTTAGGCAAGATTCTACCACAAAAGTTGATCGTGACATGTTATTAACCGACAACTTAGTGTATGTGTAAAGTGTAATGTGTGGTTACCTAAAATAAAAAGGGAAAAAAATGTACAAAATAAAGGAAATCGTAATCATCTATGTACTAGTTGTAGACATCAAATTAATCTTTGAATGAAATGTGTAGGAGCTGAGGTACATAGGATCATCAAGCAACTAATTAAAGTCATTATAGCGAGGAAAAGCTTAAAAGCCTTTGATTACCTAATCTGAAGTAATTAAAAATACCAGAAAGCCAATCACATTAAAAATTGACTAAGACTCTTATTTACACCAAATACGTAGTATATGAATATGGACACAAACATTACCATTACCACTAATAGCAAATTACATAACTTGATCCTTGTAAATTGTCTTTAAAACTCGAATCATTTTTTAATCATGTAAACTAAGCTATTATTTATGGAATTCTAAATATTCCATGAAATTTACCGATTAATACTCCGTACCTCATATATAATATATAGGTCATAATATATACGGAGTAATAAGTATATAATCGTTATATTTTATAAATAAATGGGGCTTAATGGTTTATGCTATATTGTGACAATCCAATGTCAAAAACAAATACGAGTAATACAGGTAAAAAGTTGTCCTATATCCACTTTAATTTAAATAAAGCATGCACACAATTTTCCAGGAGTGATATATTTGGTAATTCTTGGAATTTGAATACATTTAAAACTCGAACCAAATTCACCAAACATAAATTAGGGGTACAAATCACTGATAAAAAAAAAAGTCCACACAACACCTATGTGATGCAGCAAAAGCAGCATTGAAAGTAATTTTTTTTTTTTTTAAAAAAAAGTAAAGTAAAATAAAAATTGAAAGGATAATTTTAGGCAAAAATATAGGTCAAAAATAGGAAAACCTAAAAAACAATGCAGAAGTATAGCTAATATGTCAAAAATGGTTACATACTTCATAGGCATCCTCTTTTTATAGGAATTTTTCTTTTTTAGTTGCTACTGCCACTGCCACCATATTTGCATGCAATTATAATAATATTAATATCCAACATAAAAATAAATAAATAAATAAATAAATAAAAAATAATAATAATATTAATATCAATAATTATTAATATATGGACAATAAATAATTTTTCTTCCCTTTCATAAATTGCAACGTTTAAATTTTATTATGAAGTATGGAGTATAAAATGTTACATTTATAATAACGTTCCTCTATTTGTACATAAGTTTTCTTTGCATCTATTATCATTTTAAATCAGTGCATACTCTACGTACATAATGCAATATTTGTGGAACCAAAAGGTGTATTTGTGGGAGAAATGAGCTGTGTTCATAGGTGAGAGCTGCTAATGTTCACATGTCTCCCTCTTTCTATACTAACGTCGAAAAAGGACTATTTGGTGGTTTGTTATTATTTGATTCACCAGCTGCAGTTTTTTGCAATTTGATTCGGCTCTTTTTAACTTACTCTTTTTGTTTTTTTAATGTAGTCGTACATACATACTAGTACAAGTATTACATCTGATCGTGTAGTTTTTTGAATCAAAATGTTTAGACAACAATTTTGTCTCATTGAAAAAGTCTAACAAAGTACTAGCTAGCATTAATCAAAATGGGAAAGTTTGCTAGTTTCATTGTTGGATTGAACAAGAGTTTCATAAACTAAGGCCCTGTTCTCATCAGATTATTTTCAGTTTAGTTCAGTTCAACTCTAATAAGTTTAGTTCAGTTCAGCTCCTAATTTCCTTCTTTCATAAAATATTCATTTCAGTTCAGTTCAGCTCTAATAAATTCAATTCAATTCACCTCATTTCAGTCAATGAGAACAGACCCTAACATTCAGTTTGTTGGTAATTTGGTGTGTTTGTTCTTGTTTTCTCCTATTTTTTCACGTCTAAACTAACATGGGTTCAGATAAGAGCCATTTAACTCGAGTAATAAGGGAAAAGATCGAATAATGTTAGGGTTAGCTTAGGTTTGAAGTACTAATTGTCTCGATCTCCATGGTCAAGGATTTATTGTTATATACTACGTATTTATATTATGTTTAAGTGCAAAAAAAAGAAATGATGTAGGAGTACTAATTAATTGGCTTATACATGTAGGCTAAGATTTTTTATTAACATCAAACGACTTGAAGTTGTTATATTTTTGTCAAAAAAAAAAAAAAGAAGTTGTTATATAACATATCAGTCTTGGTACTTTTCATTGTCATCTTAACTTTTTTTTTTTTAAAGCTTATTTACGAGTTAAACTTAATTTTTCTTTTTTTTAATCAAGTGAATGTAATATGAAAAAAATAAAGACTTATTTATAATGCATGTAAAAAGAGTACGTACGGAGTGTAATATTTTACCCCTAATAAGTGGCTTAACGAGCTACCCGCGCATAGCAAGAAGCCAAGAAGGTGGCTAACAAGCTCACAAGCCAGCAACATATATATTTTGATGAAACGAATTTTGACTTCCATTTGCAATACGATTTACAAGTCTTTATACTTTATAGTTTATAGTATAGACAACTAGGTAGACATAGAGAAGCATGCATGCCATAACAATGTTAAAGATGATAATCAACAAACAATACATACAAACATAAACATAATCGTACATAAATCTCCAGCAAAACACACAGAAATTGACAGAACTTAACCAAACCCAAAAAAGCACCAAAACCAAAACCCAAAAGATACAGTATTTGATCCAAAAATAATACCAGTACAGTAGTGAAGTGGCACCAGTATAAATGAGTGGTCCTCATAAATTTTGACTTTTATCCGTACATCATACACTATCTAATTATCTGACCCTTTCTCTTCTTTTTTTTTTTTTCATTCATGTTCTTAATTTAGATTATTTTTTACATATATATAATGTACTGTACAAAGTTATACTTTCGTCTAAAGATGCTTCTTCCTCTCTCTTCTTCTCTTTGTCTTTTTCTTCACGTTTTGAGTTTACACCCCCAATGAACTTGTAGAATCAATGACCTCTCTCGTTTATTTTTTTTTTTCCTATATTTTTTTTAATATATAAAAATAGTAATTAAAATTACTCCTTTCGTGTTTTAATAAGTGTTACAGTTTGACCGATATATAGTTTTAGGCAATTTAATTGACTTAAATAAACTAAGAAATAAGTGGGGTAGTTGGAGTATTCAAAAATTATAAAATAAAGATAGTGAGGTTAATAGTTTATTGAAGAGTAATGAATGTGAGAGGAAAGATATAATAAAAGATTTAGTAGTGGGTTTGGGTAAGGGACCATGAGAGGAGAGAGATATAATATTTAAATATAGTTTTTTGCCAAAAACTTATTAAAACACGGAGGGAGTACTGACTTCTGAAAACAGGTCCAACATTACTGGCAAAAATTGCTGATATGAGTTTTTATTTGCATTTTATCACATGAAATTATATATATCCAGTGGCGGATTTAGAAAAGATATTTAACAAGGTTAAAATGCATTTGATAAATTATACTCCTTCCGTAATGGGATCATTTGATAAAAATATAAATAATTTTATTGGGAAAAAAATAATTTTATACGATTTTTTTTTCCATGTTGAAATAGGGTCAAAGGACCCCCCTTAATCACCATGCATTCGTGACCGTGTATATTGTAATACTTGTATACTCGTATATGATATGATAAATGTTAAGAATAACTAAGCAATTACTATGTATTACATTTATATACACTTTTCCTAAAAAAAAAATAAAAATTATATACACTAGCTTTTGCAAAATCTATAAGAAAATTGAAAAGTGAAAATATATTTTATGAATAATCCAATAGTACATTATTTAATGTTTGTTTTTATCTTTTTCTTGTTGTAAAAATATAAACGGTAAAGAGTCGAGTCAAACCTAGTTTATTATGTCAATAATAAAATAAAAAAGTTCACTAAAACACTTGCAAAAATAAAGAAAGTATATTTTATTTTAAAAAATGCATTTAATAATTATATAGCCATATGAGTAGAGGTGGTTATTTAGATTGGCTCGAATCAAGTCGATTCAAGCCAAGTCATTTCACAAAAGATATTTAAATGCATTTCAAATTCGAATTGGTTCGTTTGGATCAGGTAATTTTTATTACCAAAATGTTACTTATTTTAATACCGTAAAATAATCATTATTAGAAACATAGATTATTGAATTAAGTCAAGTCAAGCCATAGTATAAATTAAGGAGGAAACATTATTTTTGAGTAGAGTTTAAAATCTTGAGTTGAGTAATTGGATTAAGTCAATTATACTAGATCTACCTAATAGCTACACATGTACATTAAGGTACATATATTACTCCGTATTTTTGTTTTAAAATAATTGTACTGTGTGATAGAGGTGTTAAAACTTTTAACTGACCTGAATGAATTCGAAACTGACTCAATAAATATCTAATTTAAATTTCAACTCACATAAATGCAATAATTTAGCATAACTCATTTTAAAAATTAATCCAACCCGATCTCATAAGACCGATCTAAATATCCGAATTTACACATCTATGCCATAATATCACTATCTCATTGAACTTAATTGTATCACGAATTCACGAGTGTATATGATGATACAATACTCATATGATAAAAAATGAAAAAAGTAAAAATGATGAAATGATGTTCATTTATTGCAAAATTTGGCTTTTTTCTCTCACACCTTTTTTGTCAGCTCAGTAATCCTTTTTAGGGACCCACTGAGACATTTGATCTCTGATCAATGAAGGTGTGTGGGGGAGGGGGTGTTGCCACGTGGAGGATTTACAGCCGTTGATATTGTATTTGATCAAGATCTCTAGGAATGAAGGGTGTAGTAGAGTAACTCTGATTTTAGGGTATCCTTTAAATCCTCGTATTGTTAGTTTTCAAATTGCTTGGTTGGCATTTATACTTTGTCTTTGACCAAATATATTTGTAATGTCAAGACAAAAAACAAGGGTGTCCCTACTTTTCTTTCGTGTTGCTATAACTAGTTACTATCCAATTGAAGCTCATCAATGAGGTTGGGTACTTTGGTGTGTCGTGTATAGTGTGAATTTTCCTTGCCCCAATTTACTTTGATATATTACTTTGCATTATTATTATTTTTTTAGGAAGAAAATTTACAAAAGTTAGGTAAGTCTTCTTTCAAAACTATACTTTAACTTATTTTTATAGAATTAAGGGTCTGTTCTCATTAGATTAATTTCAGTTCAGTTCAGTTTATGTCAAATGATATTGCTAATGATATAATAAAGACAAATTTCATACTTTTAAGCTTATATTATAACAACGACAATAATAATAATAATAATAATAATAATAATACGGTTATACTATATTTCAATTAATGACTATTATACCATATTTCATTATTTGATGAGTTAGGAGTAAAAATAGGATCAAGTTAGTTTTTAAATAAGACCGGCCCAACTCTTTGTTTTTTTTTATTATTATTTTATTTTTTTTCATTTTGAGAATTTTTTAAAATGTGTTTTGTGTTCTTTTGTCATTTTAATATTTTATTTTTTAATTATATAGTATATGTGTTTAAAATGTTTTGGGGTTCCATGTTTTTAATATATTTTTCATAAATATTTTAATTATATAGTATATTTTTCTTAAATATTTTAATATATATATTTGTATATACACATATATATAATAATAAATAATCAAAGATCATAAATCCGTAGTTAAAAATCACTAATTAATAAGTTCAGTTCAGTTTAGCTCTAATAAGTTCAGTTCATCTCATTCCAGTCAATGAGAACAAGCCCTAAAATAAGAAAAATTAGCATTTACATTGATTAATGTTTATATAGTCTATAATGTGATAGCATATAGCTGCAACATAATTTACTGCACGATTAGATTCTCGATACGCATAGCAGGGAAAAACAACCTCAAAGTGAGCCTCCATGTCATTCATTAGCAGTTGAACTTTTCAAAAACAACATGTTTTATCCTGCAAAATATTTATAATTAAAAGTTTAATTTGAGACCATTACGAGTTTTCCATATACTATATAGAGAATAATTAGTCTTTTTAATTGGAATGTTAATGTTATGACGAACATCCCGAAAAAGAGTAAGGACATTTGGGGCATTAACATGAGCTCCCATCCGACGAGTAAGGATTTATTTAGCCATGATAAATAATGCTCGTTACAGTTGTTCTACTTTATAACAATATATTTAGCCACGATATATTATTGTTAAAACTTATTGTAAAAAGTGAAGAGATCAATAATGGTTCTACTTTATAAGGTAGAAGAGTTTTGCTTTTTATCACAAACTAGTATAGCACCTGTGCGATGTACGACTTACAAATCTCGATACTCATATTTATTGCACAAAATTTTAAAATAAAATGTTTTAATGAGTAATAATGAATTTACTTATAAAAATGTCTTAATCATATATTTTTAACCCTCAAAATAATGATATACAAAGTACAACTTGAAAACAGCCTTTTTTTTTTTTTTAATTTTTTTTTAAAAAAAAAATTTAATTTTTTTTTATTTATTCTTAAATTATATGGAAATATTTGAAAAATAATTCAACTCAATGAACTAACAATCAATACCCACATTAAGTCATATTTTTCCCTCATTTCTACTTGCGCCATTGGCCACCTCATTTTTAAATAGGGGGAGTTTCCTATGTGGTTGATCACATCATGTGGCTGGATTACTTGAGTTACTTGGTTAGGGGTTACTTGAGTTACTTTTGATCGAGTAATCCCAAACCGAGTAAGTAACTCGAGTAATCCCTGATCGAGTAACCCTTGACCGAGTAACCCATCTTCGAGTAACCCTTAACCGAACACCTCAAGTAATCTATGACCGAGTAACCCCTAACCAAACCCCTCAAGTAACCCTTAAATTAAATCCTCACAGAGTAACTCGAGTAACCCATGACCGAATAACCCCTCGAGTAAAACCTGACCGAGTAAACCCTTAAGTAACCCATGACCGAGTAACTAACCCCTGACCGAACCCCTCTAGTAACCCCTGACCGAACCCCTCAAATAAACCCTGATCAAGTAACTCGAGTAACTCATGACCGAGTAACCCCTGACCGAATAACCTCTTAATTAACCCATTATCGAGTATTCAACTAACCCCTGACCGAACCCCTCAAGTAACTCTAACCGAACCCTTTAAGTAACTCTTGACCAAGTAACTCGAGTAACCCCTGCCACACGATGTGCCCAGCCACATGTAAAAGTTTGCCTTTTAATTGGCTATCTTTGTCGTCTAACTTAATACGAAGTATATTTTTGGAAAAGTTTACCATTATAATAACAATATGATCATTGTATATTGTACTTTATATCACAAATAATTTCGTATTCTTTTTCTCCTTAATGGCCGAACCCCTCAAGTAAACCCTGACCAAGTAACTCGAGTAACTCATGACCGAGTAACCCCTCACTGAGTAACCTCTTAATTAACCCATGATCGAGTATTTAACTAACCCCTAACCGAACCCCTCAGGTAACTTCTAACCGAACCCCTTAAGTAACTCTTGACCAAGTAACTCAAGTAACCCCTACCATACGATGTGGCCAGCCACATATAAAAATTTTCCTTTTAATTGGCTATCTTTGTCCTCTAACTTAATACGAAATATATTTTTGGAAAAGTTTACCATTATAATAACAATATGATCATTATATATTGTACTTTATATCACAAATAATTTCGTATTTTTTATCTCCTCAATGGCCTCTGAAATACTTAAAGTTTAACATGAAATTTTTAAAAATAGGATTTTTGATCCCATCACTTACTACCTTATTTTTAATTATATGATGAATTCACCTGATCATCACCGCACACCTATTGGACCTTGACAACCAAAAATCTATAAAGCCTCTAACTTAAAGCTTAGAACGATGTTTTTTTTTTTCTAAAATTTTAACCTCGGAATGATGTTTAGGCTTGTGAATTGTTTGATTATCTGTCTTTTTTTTAATTATATGTAATCATTTTATATTTTATTACATATATATAATAGTAAATAAAAAAAAATAAAATATACAAGCATATAAGAGAAGAAAAAAAAATTGAATATCATTCTTACATATCACCAGTGACGACGTATACAAAATCTACAACGCGTTTTCTATGCGATTGGCACACCGTGTGACCGTTTGTATAAAAAACAGAGCAACTCTTAATGACACCTACAAATTAACCCCGGCCTGTTATACTGATAGATTAGAGTAGCCCCTTATTATACTTATTGAGTAACTCTTAAATAACAAATAAAGTAACCCCTACAACACTAACAAAGTAACCATTATAAGGGTCTGTTTTGTTCACCTTACTTTCACTTATAATAAGTTCAAATAATTTCAGTTAAGTTCAGATAAGTTTTGTTCAGGAAAAGTAAGTTCTGATAAGAGTCGCTCAACTTCAAATTGCAACTAAAATTAGTTTTAATAACGTCTAATAATCTGATAAGTTCAGGTAAGTTCAGATTAATTAGTTCGATAAGTAAAAATCAAGTAGTACCTCCGTTTCATATTATATGCTACGATTAGACATTTTTCCTCTCTACTTTATGTCAAATCGTTGCAATTAATAGGAAACGGAGGTAGTAAATAAAACACACTCTAACACTTACTAATAAGAAAGCTCTATATCACTAATTGAGTAATCCCTATAACACTAACCGAATAATCCTACCGCGGTTGGCCACACACGTATACATGTCGATGGAATAGTTTGACCTAATATTTATATTATTTATGAAACCTCATATTATTATCTATTTAACAACTTATTTCATAATTAGTGAATTTTTACCATATATTAAAATTATGAAACCATATATGGTAAAAAAATTTATGCGTCTAAGGTAAAGTAATATTGTGATTTGTATTTTTAATAATTTACTAATATATCTTATTTCGTAATAGTGTTTAGAAATATGTGATAGAATATTATCTTTGACTAATATAATGTAAATCATAAATATTTTGTACTTATTTTTTTTTTTTTAAGCCTTTAAGGTAGGACAATAGTTTTAAAAGGTTAATTAACTATATTTTCTTGTAGGGTCTAGAAATATTTGATAGATTATTCTCATATTCTTGAATATATATTCAATAAAATTAAATAATTTACGTGTTTATGTAAAATTTCCTCAAATTACGAAAAAGTTTAACTTAAAATAGTTTAAAGTCAAAGTAAAGAAAGGGAAGATTAATGATTAATTGGAAGGTATAGAAAAATAAGAGGACTACTTTATGCAATATTTTAGCAAGGTATAGAAATTCAAAAGTAACGTGTATCTTTAATAAAGGATCTTTTTAATAATATTCATTTAAGTTAATAATATGCTATAAATATTTGTTATCCATTACATTACATGGTAGAAATTGTAAGATAAAATATTAAAGTTTTTGTAAACCTTAATCATTATAGCTAGCTGGCCAATCACAAAACAAATGTCAATTTACTATACAAATTGGGATGCATCTATAGATTACAAAATAAATATTTTACAAACATAAATTATTTACTAATATAATGTATCCATATAAAGCAAAATGAATATTTTACAAATATAAATTATTTACTAATACAATGCATTCATATAAAGCAAATAACCTTCATTTAAAGAAAAAAAAAAAAAACTAAAATAGGAACACGTGACAGCCATGGAGCTAGTGTACCCTGTTTTAGTATATATATATATATATATATTAGTTTTGGTTTTAGTATGTAACCTTTTTAGGGCTTTATTTGTGGACCGAACTCTTCTCCACCAAGTTTGGGTTGCCCAAACCCATTTTATATTATTTCAATTTTTTTTTTTAACATTTACACATAACTTTAACCATGTTTTCTTATTAATATATAAAAATCCAATGTCATTATTTGAGTATTATCATATTATGTTTTTTCTTATAATTGTTATCTATACTAAAATACATACATACATGCCTTTCGTGGTCAATTTATGTATTGATATTTGATAAGTGTGTCGGTCAAATTTTTGCTACTAGTATTCTTATATTGATGTTGTATACTAGTGCTGTCAAATTTCAAACCGAAACCGTTTAACTGTCCGAAACCGACCGACCCAAATGAGAACCGAACCGATTAAAAACCGATTTTTTTGAAACCGAAAACCGACCCGAACCGTATTTTAGTAAACCCGAAACCGAATCGACCCGAATAATGTTAAACCGTATAAGAACCGAACCCGTTAACAAACCGAACCGAATATAAACCGAACTGAATGAAAACCGAACCGAAAAAGAACCGCACCGTATCTAACCCGAAACCGGTTCCAACCCGAAACCGTTTAAACTGGCAAAAAAACCGCTTACACCGAACCGTTAGCAAACTGCTACCCGTTTGCACCGAACCATTTTAAAACCGAACTGATTGTAAACCGAACTGGTTATATACCGAACCATTTATGAACCAAACCGCTTCTAAATAGAACCGTTTACAAACTTTTTTATATAATTAAATGGATTTTTTTTTTGTTTTTTTTTTTTTTTTTTGACGGGATATAATTAAATGGATTAAATATTAGAAATCTTAGAATATTTTTTTAAAAATAGCAAGGCAACACTAGTACAAAATTAGCCAAAGAGACCCGTCCAAATTAGCCAAAGAGACTACCTTACAGGCGGTCTCTAACTAAGAGAAAGAGACTGCTTGACTAGAGGCGGTATCTAGATTCAGAAAATTAAGACCACCTATTAAAGATAGGCGGTCTCATTTTTGTGAAAAACTAAGACTACCTACTAGAGATAGGCAGTCTCTTTTTTAAAAAATTTGAGACCGCTTATTAAGCTCAACAGGTCTCTCGAGTCCCATTTAAAATAAAAAAAAAAAATCTTATTTCATTTTACATTTACATTTATAACAAGTTTATCAATATTACTTATTTTTTTATTTTTTTTTGCAATATTAAATACTCCTACGAAATACAAAAATATTTCTTAAATGTCATACTTGTATATCTCAAGTGTTACAAACATAATACAAATAGCAATAATGATACACAAAGCAAAAAAAGAATTTGTAAATGATATCTTCTAGATCTTCAATTACAAATTTCTCCACTCCAAACTTAGCTTGTAGACATCTTTACCTGTAATAAAAACAAATATAGACATAGTAAAAAAAAAAACAAAATTAGTCTATAGAAAAATAAATCAGAAATTATACTAATAGATATAAAAGATTAAAAAAAAAATCAACCGAACGACGAAATAAAAAGATAAATTTACAAACGAGCATAATAACAAACTGGCAGGAAAAGCAAAAGAATAAATATTAAAAACGAAAAAAAGTACCAGAACAAAATTTTGAAGAACTAAAAAAGGATATTAAGAATAATGAAAATAGAAATAAAATACATCAACATCTCAGATCTGACTAAAGATGGGCACGGGCCGTGCCCGTGCCGCCGCGGGCCGTGCCTGGCCGTGCCGGGGTGGTGCCCGTGCCGTGCCGTGCCGTGCCGGCTCCGCGGCGTGCCGTGCCGTGCCGTGCCTGGGATTGGCACACCCCAGCCCACGGCACGGCACGGCCCACGTGCCTAGCGGGCCGTGCCGTGCCGGGCCGCGGGCCAAACCGTGCCGTTTTTTTTTTTTTTTTTTTTTTTTTTTTCTTAAAAAAAAAAATAAATGTTAAAAAAAAACGAATTAAAAACAAAAATGCATATAATAAAAAAAAAATACTAGTGCGATAATCCGAAAACACAAAAAATTGAAGAATAACTTATTTTATTATATGACGGTAGCCGACTAGCCGGTACGAATATACGATAATTCAATAATACAAAATTACAAAATAAGTAATGATAATTAAAAATCGTACAATAGTGTATGAATATTGAATAACTTCATTTATTATACGGAATACGAAGTTCGATAATACAAAAAGAATACAATAGTGTATAATGTAAATATGTAATCATGTAATTATTATTGGTCGTCTTCGTCTTCGCCTTCGTCTTCATCTTCGTCTTCGTCTTCGTCTCCTAGAGGTTCAAGTTCATCCGCCAATTGAGTGGATTGAGAACTAAAAGAAGTCGACGTTCCTTCATCGTCGTCGTTTTGTGCATAAGTACGATCTTGAGAACGAGTTTCGGCATCCAACCAATCCTTGAAGCAAACACACATTTCAAGTGTTTCGGGTTTTAGTCTTGTTCTTCTATCGTCTAGAACTCTTCCCGACGCACTAAAAGCTCTTTCGGAAGCAACGGAGGAGACTTGGATAGCAAAAATATCACGAGCCATTGCCGATAAAATTGGATGTTTCACGACTTGTGATTTCCACCAATCGAGGATGTCGAGGCCAAACTTCTCTTCATCGTCCATGCCTTTCATGAAGTCGTAACTTAAGTACATTTGCAACTCCGAAACATCGCTTTGAGTTCTCCTAGATGATGATGATTCTGTACCTGAATACTTAGACATCAAGTTAGCAGCTTGTGCAAATAAACCTTTGGCCCGTTTACTTACATTTTTGGATGTTTGAGAAGGGGCAAATCGAGACACGGTTCCATATTTACTTTCATAAACATTATATAAATTAAAAAACTCATCCGTCACCTTAGTCTTAAAAGTTTCAACATCACCTTCAAAATTCATGTTACTATAATAAATATCAATTAATAAAAAGGTGCCATCATATTTTTGTCTAGGATCTAAAATGGAAGCAAAAATATAAATCATAGGAATATCGGTGTAATATTTACGCCATTTATCCTCCATGGATGGAAGATATCCACGATAAGCATGTTCTGATCGGTGTTCCGCAAAAAGTTGTGCAAGTAAACATGCATTGCTAAGAAAAGAATGAGCACAAGGATTATATACAGAAGAAAAACAATGTGTCATACCATATAGTAATTGTAAAAACTGCATATATTTTTCACAATTAACCCAATCATCTTCAAGTAAAGCATTTTGTGGATATTTCATATTATAAAAAAGTGTTAAATGAACCTTGTACTCGATTGCCCGACTCAACATTTCATAGGTGGAGTTCCACCTAGTTGGACAATCCGGTGCTATTTTTATGGTTTTAATCCGTTGTTGCCTGCAAAAACCTTTCCATTCTTGCCATCTCATGTTAGAGCTATTAATAGTGCAAATAGCACTCCGTATTTTGTGATAAAATGGACCAATTGCTTGTGTTCCATCCTTCACACACAAGTTAAGAACATGACAAATGCATCTAACATGAAGTGCTTCTCCATCTAATACTAAATCGGTTAATTGGGGTTTAACCAAATTCGCACTATATGTCATAGAAGTTGCGTTATCGAAAGTCATAGACATGATTTTATCCCTAAGACTATATGCATCAATAGCTTCCATTAAATGATGTGAAATGTTAAGACCGGTATGAGGGTATTCAAGCATTTTGAAATGAATGATGCGTTTTTGTAACATCCACTCATTATCTAACCAATGACAAGTAACACATAAATAATGAAGTTGGTACCCACTATCCCATGCATCGGCGGTTAAAGAAACTCTACTAGGAAGATTAGCTAATTCATTTACTAATCTTAATTTGTACTCTAGATAAGTCTTCATGGCAGCAGATCGAACGGTTTTTCGGGAGATTTTTTTGTGTTTTGGTTGTAGTGCTCGGTTAATATAGTTGTTGAAGGCATCATTTTCGGCGAAAAGAAAAGGTTGTTCTGCATGTACAATCATTCTCCCAAGTTCATCCCTATCTCTCTCGTAATTGTAAATGAAACCTTGTGGGTGGAATTGAGAAATTTTAGGTTGGGTTGGATCACTAGATGGTCCACCACATTTTTTTGTATGCCTAGTAAGGTGTCCCGTCCCTCCCTTGGTATCGGCCGAGAAAATTTTACCACAAGTCCGACACTTGCATTTTTTTCCATCTTTACTTAATTGATAATGTACCCAACATCCACTCTTTCTTTTGGTTTGAGCAAAATCCTCTTCGGTACACCACTCTAATATGTTAGGATTATGGGTGGATGGTTCACTCGACCCGCAAGCTTGTGTTTGGCTACCTTGGGAAGGAGGAGGAGGAGGAAATTCATATTGTTGAAATTGGGTTTGTTGAAATTGGGTCCAAGGAGCCATATCATCCATTTGTTCTTGCCCTCCCGTGTTTTGGGGATGAAAGAAAGGGGTGGAAGTGTTTGGAAAGGGCATGTTAGGAGAGGGAAAGGGCATGTTAGGGGGGGGCATAGACATTGAAGTGTTTGGGTTTGGTGATTCCCTACGTGTTGACTTGGCTTTTCTAGAGGAGGAGGAAACGTTCGGGTTTGATGCCATGATTAATTAATAATAATAACACAACTAACAATAACAAAGTAACAATTAACAACAATGAGATCAATGAGAATAAATTAGTAAGTAGTTTTTATATAAATTAAATTTTCAAAAATAATTATAATAATAGTAGATTACTTGGATCAATGAGATCCCAGGTAGGAGAGGTTAGGAGCGACGTTGTCCAGAGCCCAAATCCCGCCTTAGACAGATTTCAACAATCCAAATAACCCACAATTAAAATAGAAAGTAGTTTTTATATAATTAAGTAGTTCCAATAATAATAATAATAATAATAATAATAATAATAATAATAATAATAATAATAATAATAATAATAATGATAATAAATTAATAATAATAACAATAATAGTAACAATAACAATAACAAATTAAAATAAAGTTGAGTTAGATCTTACAATGACGCTTCAATGCTTTCCCAAATTTATAATTTCCCGAATTTTTAATTTCCCGAATGTAAATATAACAATTTTTTTTTTTTTTTTTTTTTTTTTTGTAGTAGACTAGTACAAGTAATAATAGTAAAAATGTAAAATTTATAAGAGAGTAGGAATTTTTTTTTTCTTTTCACAAAAGAGAGGAAGATTGTATGTTTTTTAGGAATTTGAGAATTGAGAATTTGGGAGTAAGAAAATTAGAGAATAAGAGAGAAGAGATGAGTTGATGAATTGTGAAAATTTTGGAGGAAAATATGAGGTATTTATAGGGGATTTGGGTGGGAAATGGGGTGGAAAATATGGCCGTTTATAGCTGTTGGAAAACGGCCATAAACGGCCATATTCCAACGGCTAGTGGCACGGGCCGTGCCGTGCCGTGCCGTGCCTGGCCGTGCCGGGCCGTGCCTGGCCGTGCCGGGCCGTGCCACGTGCCGTGCCGGCGGGTCGTGCCGGCGTGCCGGCCCACGTGCCGGCCACCGTGCCGCCCGCCGTGCCACGGGCCGTGCCCGTGCCGGTCCCAAAAAAGTTGTTCACGGCACGGCCCACGGCACGCCGGCGTGCCGCCGTGCCGTGCCGTGCCGGCCACCGTGCCCGTGCCGGGCCGTGCCGGAGTCGTGCCGGGCCCGTGCCGCCCGCGTGCCGGCACGGCCCGTGCCCATCTTTAGATCTGACTATCACATAAGAAGTGAAAAAAAAAAGAGAATAATGAAAATTAATTAAAAAAAAAAACGAAGTGATCGAAAATAAACTAAACTAATTATAAACTAGATCTGGCTTCAAAAAAAAAATTATAAACTAGATCTAACTCTATAAAAGAACTAAAGTTAAAAAAAATGTATAACAAAAAGGGAATAATATTAAAAAGAAAAATCGATTTCAAAAAAGCTCAAAACAAAATCGAAAACACATAAGATTCAAACCTCATAAACAAATTTTGAAGAAAATAAGTTTAACTCCAAGTTCACCTAGAATACCACGATATTCAGCAGCAACATTGTTAATACCACGTTATTAACAAGAAAACTAAATAAAAAATTCAATTATCATAACTAAAAGAAAATTCGAACAAAGTTTTTCAAAAAAAAAAAACAAAATTTATATACAATTATAAGAAAATAAATTTTCATCAAGGAAAAACGAAAATTTGAAAATTAGCCCTTTAATACGGAAAAACAAAAATACAAACTCACCTTGACAATAGATCTTGAATTATGAGAAAAGATCAGTACTTGAAATTTAGAGAAACATGAAGGAAATTAATGGGATGAGAAGGAAAGAGAAAATAAAGGAGGAGGGAGAAAGAGATGAGTACTCTCAATAGATTGAAATGAGAAGAAGGAGAAGATAGAAAAAGATGAGAGGAGGGAGTTATCAAGAATGAGGCGGAATTATCAACAGCAAAAAAAAAAAAAAAAAAGCTTTACCCTATCTCAACACCACTACACCAGTATGAGGAGGACCGTTGATTTTTTTAATCTATGGTTGAGAGTGGTGATCCGTGTGTGTTGTGGGAGAAAGCATCTAACCATTGATTTTTTAATCTATGGTTGAGAGTGGTGATCTGTGTGTGCTTGTGTGTTGTACATTCATCTACAAAAATATTATTCCCTCAATTCTTTAGTATTTTTTTGCTCCATTTGATCGGGATCAGTGCCCAAGACACGTATTAAAACATCTACTAAATTACTAGTATATCTTTATTTTCATACACGTAAAAATTATAAAAACGTTATATTAATGAAATGTATAAATAGATAAATTTAAAAAGATCACTAATGAAGTAATGAGTCTATAACTTTGTACTGATACATACGAATAACGATGATACGAATATTTAACTATGAGATGGTTAGATGTCATGTGTTAATAATGTGTACATACAATCGATTGAACTAATCAATATTACCTTGTTAATCAGTCATTAGCGTTTTCTTTCATTATACAAATCAAAGCACTTTGTAATATCTTCATAATTTCATGAAAATATATAATGATAAACGAGTCATAATTATAAGTCTTGTTGACTAATCAAGTATCGAATTACCAAATTACAAATTTCCATTTCACAAGAACTCATCATGACATCAAATCATGATTATGATACTATGCGTAGTATATAAATGATTAAATAAGAAGCATATAATAACCTAATTGTAAAACAATAATACATTAATAGTTTAATACACTAACTCTTATAATCTACTTTGTAATAAACTAGTAAGATTAGTATGACTAAACTTGAAACAGAACATAATATGTATTTATAAAATCAATGAGAATTTGTTTATAATATGATGCCTGAATATGAAATGATTCGCGGCTTTATATAAAACTTGTGAACGCAAAAGGTTAGCAAGTACTATCAAATTTCAAACCAAAACCATTTAACTGCCCGAATCCAAACAACTCGATAAACAATTTATTTTTTGAAACCGAAAACCGACCCGAACCGTAATTTAGTAAACTTGAAATGAAACCGATATGAATAACGTTAAAGTGGTTAAACAATCGAAGAACCGAACTAGTTATAAACTAAACCGAAAAAGAACCGAACCAGTTAAAAATTGAACCGAAAAAGAACCGAACCAGTTATAAACTGAACCAAAAAAGAACCGAACTGTTTCTAACCCGAAACCGTTTCCAACCCAAAACCGTTTCCAACCCAAACTGTTTGAACCGGGATAAAAACCGTTTACACCGCACCGTTAACAAAACGCAACCCGTCTGCACCGAACCGTTTACTACCCGAACTGTTTACAACCCGAACCGAATTAAAACCGCTTAAGAATAAACCGAAACCGAATCGAACCGAAAACTATTTAAACCGAACCAAAACCGACCCGTGAGTCAATTAAACCGATTCCAAACCGACCCGATTAAATACCGAACCGATTTCAAACCGAACCGAAACCGAACTGTCAAACCGTTTTGACAGTGCTATTGTATACTCATTTTTTTAATTACTCCAATTAAAGTTTCACAGTAAACACTTATTAATACCCATACAATTTATGTCGGAAGAAAAATTATATATATATATACGATGACATTGCCAAATAAGTACAGTACGGAGTACATGTAATGATCCATAATAATTTTGTTTCAAAACAAGCATGTTTTAAGTGTAAACTAGTGTGTGTCTCGGGCAACACCTCGGATTGCTAGTTTGTACTTTGTAATTCTTTAATTTGATAATTATGTTCAACAGTTTGTATAGTTAGTATGTGATTCGGGCGTTGCCTTGGATGTTATGGTTTTTATTTTTTTATTTATGCCTCATACGAAGTACGTATTTATTTTCTAATCTTGTGAAGAATAAATAAATTAATTAACCTCTAATTTGAAAGGAATATATAATGTTAATTATGTGAAATTTAAAACACTAATAAATGTTGGTTAATTGAGATGGTAAGTGTATAACCTTTATTTGATGGAGGTTGCACGTTCTATTCTAGATCAAACCATAATTTATTTATTTTGTTAAATGAAGTTGCAAGCTTATGTGTCGCATGTACTTTAAATAGTGACGTGACATTGTAACATTGTGTCATATACATTGAAGAGTGTCATGTGACACCGTTCCTTTAAAAGGAACATATTTTAATACGAAGTATATAGTATAGATTTGTATTGACAGATACTACGAAGGATGAGATAGTTCATCCATTACGGAGTATTACACTCTATTTATATACTTCTTTGTTCTTTTTTACTTGACCTACTTTGACTTTTACACTATTCACCATTACTTCTTTGACTGTCTTTTGTGAATTATATATAAAAAATATATCCACATGAGATCTTTCTGTAGTCGTCTCGATAAGTATTATCATAAAATATAACTTTTATAATTTTTAATTATGGAGAATTAAAATTATTGATCGATAAATTTTTATATTGGCAAACACGACAAAAGAAATAAGTCAAGTAAAAAAGAACAGAGGAAGGGTCTGTTCTTTTCAACTTATTTTCAGTTCAGTTCAATTTCTAATTTTCTTCTCTCACAAACAATTTAGTTCAGTTCAATAAATTAGAACAGGCTTGAAGTATGTCCCTAAATGATAAGAGAAATTAAATAAATTTGTGTTACTATTGTATTGACAAAATATGAGATAATTCATTCAATTATACACTTCAATTATATATATATATATATATATATATATATATATATATATATATATATATATATATATATATATATATATATATATATATATATATGTCCCTAGATAATTAAAAAATTTGTATTGACAAGATATGAAATAATTCATCCTTTATTAAACTCTCTGTATGTCCCTATATGACAAGTGAAGTTGCATATGCTAAAAAAAAAAGATAAGAACAGAAGAGGAATTTAATTTATTTATTTTAAGGAAATTGAGCTTTATTCTAGCTTATATGGGAGTATCCTATAGTTGTCATTCCTTAATTAATCTTTATCAGAGATACTTAGACACTTGTACATTTTATCATCTAAATTATCTGGATTTGTCATTTATATGATCAAATCAATCTATTTATATCTAAAAAATGATAAAAAAGCTTTCGAGTTATTGAAAATTAAAAAGTTCAAAGTTTCTCTGGTAGCCAAATCTTTGATGACGAATCAACTATGCAAGTATATACAGTATGCAAACGTATGATGGATTTTGAACTATATTTGGTATTAGCTAGTTCAAATAATTCATCATATAATAGGAAAAAAAAAAGACAGATTATCCTTAGGTATTTAGACCTCAGCAAATCACAAGGTCATATACTCAATTTGACATCTTTCAAAAGCAGCTTATGACATAACTAGCTTGTAAGGTAAACACTACACATCACACATGCGCTACAAACTTCACTTGAATATCATATGATCTCATCAAATCATAATCATTAACATATTCAATTACAAGCCGATGTATGTGGTAAACTTTATACACTTAATTCTTTTAATAACTCCCAATTTTGTACACAGGATTTGAATTATTTTTGTGTTCGTTTATCTTACTTTAACTTTATCTCTCATGTAATTTTAATGACCGGCATTAACCCTAGCTTGTTCCTTAAATTCTCTCTAAATACAAATGCTAAGAATACATAAAGAGATAGAAATCATGTACCCGGCCTTTAACATCTTGTCCTCCCTTTGCATGTAATTAATGTACTTTTCTAGCCCATAATTAGTACTTCGTATTATGTATCAAATGTAGAGCAAGTTGGATAAAAATAATGAGTACAAAATTAGTAGAGTATTAAGACAAAAAAATAATGTTAATTAGTTTACGAGTTCTAGTGAAAAAGTAGATAAAATACTTAAAAAGGTGGTCAAAGATTTTGGGATGAAGGGAGGGACCACGCGTCATGGTCGCCATTCTCCATATAGTGTGTGCGTGCCCTTAATTAACTACGAGCTCTTCTATACCGCACGGTTGGCCACTCTTTCGCACCTTCTCTTTCTCGCATCTTTTTTCCATCAATTCTCACGTTTCTTTTTTTTTTTCTTTTTTTTTTGTAAAAAAAATAAATAAAATTAATCATAATTACATACGTTATCATACTTAGGCTATGTTTTGTTATCTTTTCAGATCAGATAAAAATAAATAAATAAATTTCAAGTCAAATAAAATTAGAAAGATGAATTTTCATCATACTTTTATTATATGGGGTACGGTTTTTTGTCGTTATATATCTTTATTTTTTATAATGAAAAAATTATAAAAAAATTGCACATTAATAAAAATTATTATGAATTTAACAAAACTTCACTTGATATATTTTTTCCTTATAAATTAGCTACATATAGAGTCAAAGTTTAGTCAAATTAGACAACAGATCAAATAAAAAAAAAAAAAAAAATTAAAAAAAAAGGGGTGTGGGAAAAGTAGTAAAATGGGTAAATTAAACAAGCAAAACTTTACATAAATACAAATTTTTGATGCGGTTGGCCACATGGTGTGGCAGGAGTTACTTGTAGGGTGTTACTAGTTTTGGTCAGGGGTTACTTATAAGGTGTTATTGGTTTGGTATGGGGGTTTGGTCTGTGGTTTGTAGGGGTTACTTGTAGACTGGTTTTGGTCAGGGGTTACTTGTAGGGTGTTATTGGTTTGGTATGGGGGTTTGGTCTGTGGTTTGTAGAGGTTACTCAGAATACAAGTAACACCTGCAAGTAATCCATACAAGTAATCCCATAATACAAGTAATATCTACAAGTAACACCTATAGATAACCCCTAGCCTGCCGCACTGAAAAACCCCTGTTACATCTATACTTTTGAACATTTAGTTAAAAAAAATTGAACATTTTACAAAAAAATGAACATTTAATAAAAAAAATATGAACACGTCACAAAAATTGAACATAAACATGCAATTTTTATGTTTATATTTTACAAAGAAATGTTCATTTTGTATACTGTAAATGTTCAGTTTATATTACAAAACTATTGAATTATTACGAGTCAGGCAAACTTCTTTCAAAATTTGTCTGACTTGTAATAATTCAAAATTTGCGATTGTTCACATTTTTTTTTACTAAATGTTCAAAATTTGTTATCGTTCATATTTTTTAAATAAATGTTCAAAAGTATAGGCGTAATACATTGCGATTGTTCAGATTTTTTTTACTAAATGTTCAAAATTTGCGATGTTCAGATTTTTTTACTAAATGTTCAAAATTCGCGATTGTTTAGATTTTTTTACTAAATGTTCAAAATTCGCGATTGTTTAGATTTTTTTACTAAATGTTCAAAAGTATAGGCGTGATGCATTGCGATTGTTCGGATTTTTAAACTAAATGTTCAAAATTTGCGATGTTCAGATGTTTTTACTACATGTTCAAAATTTGCAATTGTTCAGATTTTTTTACTAAATGTTCAAAAGTATAGGCATGGTGCACCTATTTCTAGGTGCACCACAATGCATCTTAAAATTTGCGTTCCATATCTACCAATCTAAAGAAGAGAATTCGGACTTGAGATCTTGAACCAATATCTTAAATTTTTACTCTAGCCCATTGGGCCGGCCCAGATAATTTTATTTTTCTCTGTAACTAAAACTCAATAATCCGAAATAAGGCAAGAAAAGATAACATGCTTCCACTTTAATGATTGATATCTGAAAATGATCAAATTTTGAAGTATTTATTTCTTGCCAAACATTTAGTAATTATTCAACTGATATGTAAAATTACGAAGTAAAAAATAAAAAAGTATGCCTAATTTTGCAATTAAAAGAAACTAAATGAGGCTAATTTCACTTCAACAAATTGATATCCTGGTAATACTGAAGTCTTCTGATACTTCAGAGTTCATCCTTAGCAGGCTGAGGATTGTCAGAAGACGACTTGATAGGGTAGCATGCATCCATTGCAATGCCACACAGTCCTTCTTTGGCACTAACACCGCGTTGCATCCGAATGTAGCCCTTCTCACCCCATCCAGGGCCCCATGAGTTCTTCACTATCCAATACTTGGTTCCGTCTTGTGTTATTCCGTACCCTACTGCTGTTACTGCATGGTCCAAGTCTGTTCCACATTTTCCACTAAACACACCCTGCATTTATCAAAATAATCTTTTAATGAGATCTTTGTAGGGTGACTGAGGTCTTCATATTTTTATGTTATGAACCGATTTTGTAAAATAATGTATTGAAACGTTTGACATGACCGTCATTAACATCAACATATATTAACTGACTAGGATGTTACAAGAAGATTATAAGGGTTAGTTTATTAGTCGTGTTCTCTTCACTTGATTTCCACGAAATAAATCCATTAGTGTTTTTGTTAATTTCCACTACTGAACAAAAAATTTTACTGAATTTATCTCACCCTGAAGTTGAGGAGAATAGGACTATGATTTAGATGACTATTATACCTCAGAGTAAAGCTGCATATCAGAACCACTAGCATCAATAGCCACGGAAACAGGTTGATTTGCAACGGCTTTCATCAAAGCATCCTCATTATTTTCAGGCACCACCTCATAACCATCGATCTTCACTACAGGAGTGTTGGTCTGTAAATTGGATAAAATGATTCAATTACATGGGCAAGCTTATTACAAAAGTAATTCAAGGAAATTGAGGTGATTTCAACCTTAGCTGAGTTGCATGTTTCATCCTTAGCTGCATATGGGTAGGTGGTTTCTGCGACCACTCCACCGGCTTTCTTGATGTAACCCAAAGCATGCTCAACAAGTCCTCCGTTGCAGCCTTCGTTGTCATGGTCACAATCCACCAGTTCCTGCTCAGAGAGCGAGACTAATTGTTTGGTTTTGATCTGGTTGATTCCTTCTACTGCAGCTACAGTTGAGAATGCCCAACAGCTACCTGCAGTCAATGGATGATGATACAATGATATATGTCAGCACATCAGACTCTCACATTTACAGAGCATATTGTTTTAAATTAGAATATCAACAGTTGTGCAATTTGCCTGAAAACTTCACTAGTACAAAATCTTTAAACTGAAACTTATCATTGCATTGACGATCTAAGAGATATCACAATATAATGATCTGCATTGTCTACCTATGTGACACTGAATGTCAAGAATAAGGATTGATTATATGCATTAAAGTTTCAAGGAAATAATCATTTGCAGGGATAACTTGTGACGTTATGTATGTTACATCTACGTTTCTATTTATCTTTAATTATCTATGTTGAACTCTCGACACTCCTACAAGGTCATGGAATACTGACCAGACATGGAGATGGCTTGATTTTTACTCGTCAGTTTATATATCCTGATCTACATGTTGGTAGGTAAAAAAGAAATTGCAGATGATCTTATAACAAATAAGAACAACAGTCAAGCAGCACTTTGTCAAATACAGAAGAATTAATGCACCACAAAGCAGAAAAAAATTTGCAATCTATATTATCTAAGAGTAATTGTCGTATGAGAAACTAACCGCAATTCCCCTGATTCTTAACAGGGGTAACAGCTCCTTTAGCTCTCCAATCAACAGAAGCAGGAACATCTTCTAGTTTACCATGCATGAACTCTGTCACTGGACGTGGGTGGAACATTCTGTGATGCGCGATTTTAGACCCATAAGAGGTTCTAAACTCGTGGTTAGTCATGTCAGCATACATGTTCAGCTTTAGCTTATAAGGCTTATCCATCTTGTTCGTCTGGTGAACATGACGGGCATTAGCCTTGAACACGTTAAACCGCCTCTGCTTCTCCTGGAGGTCCCGGGAGACAGTATGGTGTGCCCTCCATCTTTCGTATAGATCCCAAAGGCTCTCTTCTGAGGCGAGATCTTTCTCATGGAAGTCGAAGCTCTCTGCAAGCCCCAGCACAAGGGCCGCGGAGAGAAGAACCAAGAAAAACTTAGCAGTATGCATTAAGAATTGGAAATTATTAAATATGGAAAGATTGATGTTAGCTGGTTTTGGTATGTCTTCTTGCAAGCAAGCATTAGAAATAGATATATAGCACAACATCAAGCAACATCGGCAATCATCTCTATGGTGATATGTTAGCTCTTTACCTGAAAATATGGAAGAAAAGTGACTTTTTTCATGGTTGAAATGTGTGTCGACTCAGAGGACCTGCCAATCTTATTGTTCAATTTTTGGCTTTTCCTCAGAAGCTGACGAATGAAGGCATCTTATGGAAAGCTTCTGTTACAATATAAGCAGTTTTTAGGGGAGGTGCACTGAGAAGCAACCGCTCTTAGATGCAGAGTTCTTAACAGAAATTGCTGCTCATGAAGCAGTGCCGTAAATCACCACTGATCATTTTCACATTGCTCTGAATATTATGGTTTTAAAGATACCTCACAATTTTCATTGCTACAAACACATTTTGGACATCAGTCTCCATCATAAAGCAAGAAAACCTTTAGAGCTGAGCAATTATGTCCAGCCTGATCGGTTTGATCCATGCTTGGAAATTTGAGTTATGCTCAATTAGCGCTCACTTGGTCAAGTTCGCCTCGGCCTGATTTTACAAGTCTTGGGCGCGATAACCTCAATTGCAAGAACTCTGCTTACATTGGACTTCATGGTCATTGATAGTTTTATCATTAGGCCTAAAATGTCTGTTTTAATGTTAATATCTTTGCTACTAAGAACGATTATCCACAAAGATGTAGAGGATTCTTATGTCTCGTTCGACAAAGTCTTATCTTTCTTTAGTACAGATGTTGAGGATTCTCAAGTCACACTTGAAACAATCTAATTTCTTTAAGTATCAGAAATTCATGAATTAGTTAAGAAGCAACACATTTTTAAGGAACTGCCACTAAAATTTTTCAAGAAAACTTATTTTTTTTCCGAAAATTTGAGAGAAGATTTCAAATAACAAGACTTTTAATTGTTTCAGGTAGTTGAAACCCATGAGCCTAACATGAGAGAACGGAAGAATGAGTAACAAAAATCAACATCTTGTCAAAAAAAAAAAAAAAAAAAAAACAATCATCAACATGAAACTATCTTCGGTGTTGCCGGTCTTCATACAAAATTAGAAGATAGCACAAAGTCATACAGTTTGTATCTATGTCAGGCGGGTGAATAGACAGGCAGTCAGCTTTGTTTCCGAGACAGTAAGCCAAGGGTAACATTGGAAGGGGAATCACAGATGTAGACTATTACAGATTTATAATTGAACATTAACAAATCAGAAGAGGCATAGATCAAGATATTCAAGCGAATCAATGCAAGAGACAAGAAGCAAATCTGAAATTTTGCCAATAATCCATGATTAAATATACCAGTGTACTTGCCATTGAATATTTTATAAGCTCAACACAGTACTTTGTTTATGACAGGAATCTTTCATCGAGATTATCAGAATGCAATTTATGAAAAGTTGATCAAAAGTCGGAATAAAAACACTCAAGGATAACAGCAAAATACAGATAGCTCCATGTAGGCTATAAACACAAAATTATGCAATAGAATCCCTTTGCTTCGCTTGTTGCATGAGCTCTTCTCTCACTCTCCTGATCTCCATTTCCTTCTCCTCTCGTTCTCTCTGCAAAAACAAACCAGAAGTTTGCTTTATTTTACATACAAGATCAAAGCCTCAAAATTACTCAGCCACAAAAAATTTGATTGGTTCAAATACTACGTACAGTAAATTTGACCTCTTGCAAGCACTCTTAGAACTTTTAATGAACAAAAAGGGTGGTAGGGTGGTTGTAGAACTTGTAGATCAGCTTAAGGCTTTATTGAGCATCTTCCGTTGACCTATAAGTCATCAATAAGAGAGATTTTATGCTGTGTGCTCTCACTCACTCACTCTCTCTCTCTACAGGGTAATGAAGTACAAAGCCTTCCATCCACCCTAACTATTATCTTATTCGATTATAAAGACTAGAAAATAATATATTTTTTCTTACATTCTTCCCCAAAATCACTCCACCTAAACTAAAGCAAAACTTGGCCGATTTATTACTTTCTGGTTTTGCTACACTCATCACAAGGTTTACCTTCAGCAGCTCATGCATTTAACTTTTGCTCTAATCAAGAGATTCAAATCTCAATACCAAACAGAGTAACATTTACGAGATCCAAGGTAACAGAGAAGTAAAATCTGCTACAGAAGCAGGAAAAATCAGAGCAGGAAAGTATATGATTAATATCAAACCAAGATCCAAATATACTGGATCACATATCAATCATCTAGTACTTACAAGAAACACAGAACCCAATTGCTACATTCATACAAGTATCTAACTGCCCACCTAGCCCCTAGAGGTAGTTATAAGAGATTATGGGAAAAGGCAAGGAAACTAATTACCATTAACCAAGACTAGAATATAGTCTACTACTAGAAATTCACTGAAGCAATCCACCAACATCATAGAATGAAATTGGTAAGTAAAATGCACAGAAGTGAAACGAGCTCTAATTACTTAACCAGCCAACATATCATATAAAGAATGAATACTAAATTTTTATTCCTTAACCCAAAAACATCATTTTCAAAAATCTAAGGCACTTCTCCAACCAACATTTCTATCTTCATTTTGGAAGAAAGGGGTCTGGTTTCTTTTTTGCCATCAACAATTCTATATTTTCGACACTTCAATCACGAGTACACAACATACAACTAAACTCAAACACAAGGACATGACATCCAATTCATACACATTTTCACTAGGGTAAAACAACCTAATTTAACACTAAATATCCTCCCTAAACAACATGAAGTAGATATGAAGTCCAGATAAACAGTATTGCTTATAATTCCCCAGCAATTTACACCCTCCGTCCTAAACTAATGTTGACATTGTAATTTAAACTAGTAATGGGACAACTAAATTCAGATGAAGGCAGTACCTTGAGACAAACAAACAGAGAAAATTCCCTAAATAAGGGATAAAAAAGAACAGAATCAAACTGATCAATCTCCGATAGAATGGGCAAACATCATTTATATGATTTCCCTAAACAATTAATAATTTTCAAATCAAAAAAGGATTCTAATTTCGATTCTTCGAGCAAAATTTTCATATTTTCCCCCCTCTTTAATTGCATTCCTACTACATTCCCAGTTAAATCACCAGATATAAATTAAAAATTAAACTTCCAATTTCCGTTATAAAAACTAATTCAATTGAGATTGAAGTTGGACAGAAAATGATAAAGCTAATAATAAGCAGTAAGTATGAAATTAGGGTTCGAGAAAACAAGATCAAATTTTGAAAGCAGAAAAAGGAAAGTAAGGAAAAAAGGGTATACCTTTTCATCTTGATGAAGAGCGATCCAAACATGAACTTTGTCCATAGATTGCCAGAAGGCGAATGCACCCAATGACATCGCGAAGAAAGTTCCCATTTTCACCATTTTCTCTCTCCTCTATTTTCTCTCTCTATTCAGATTATTTGGAGAAGATGAATTTCAAGATTAATTGTTCTTGTTTGGGAGAATAAAGCACAGATTAATGGGTCTAAGGTTGGTTTTGGATGGGGGCCCTTTGATCTAGGCCTTATTTCTTTGAAGTTGAGGTTGTGTGTCAAATGCCCTGTATTGTGGCCAAATCGGATATCCGATCAGAAATATGCACTCGTATCAAATATCAAATACTCCGTACTCCTTATCTAAAAAATGTGTGCCCAATCTATATGGTGCGGGTTGTTGATCGGTTTAAACTTTTATTTTTTTATTTTTTATTTTTTTTAATTTTATTAAATTAAAACATTTTTTTGTAAAATTAAATTAAATCATTCCAATAATTAAAATTAACTCTCAATTCAATTTTTAAATAGGGTTCATCATAAAATTAATTCCAATTTATTCTAACTCTTAAAATTGAATTGTTGATCATACACAAAATATTTTTATGCATAAGTCAACCTAATTAGTACTCCCTCCGTTTTTAGGTACTTGCTCCACTTTCCTTTTTCGGCCGTTTTTTTAATACTTGCTTCATTTCCTTATTTGGAAAGCTTTTATAGTATTTAATTTATTTTTTTTAACTAGTAAACCCAACATAAATCATATTTTATTAATTTCATATTCTCTCTCCTCCAATTCTCTCGAAGAGTTCTCAGCCACGAGCTACTAGAGACAAGGAAAGCTCTAGTAAGGCTAAAGTTGTAAATAGCCAATATGTTAGGACATAACATGCATCATCCATTTGGTAAGGGCATGAAAGTAAATTCATGTATAAGGCTTGTTTCAGAAGCTTTATGTTGCAGGGGCACGTGAGGAGTTCTCAATTTCAAGGTGACTATTCAGTTTCCACTTTTGAAACTTGATTTTCAAAATTGACTTGCATTTCACACTCCACACTTCTCTCCCCGTCTCTCTCTGTAGAGTAAGGGTTTACTCTGTGATCATCGGAATTTGGGGTTGTTAACGGCGGTGTAACGAAATTCGTCGGTGGTGTTGCAAAATAGTCGTGCGTTTGTTCGTAGCAGAACCAGGTATGTTTTTCGCTACATTGCTACAATATTTTTATTACATTTGGTTTGGTTGTTGTTGAGTTATGGTGGTGTTAAATTTAGTTGTAAAACCCATAAGTTATTGCGTCAATTGATGATTAAATACGTTTAAACCCCATAATTTGGAAAAAAGTTGAATAATTGGGTTCGGTGGTTGTTGTTTTTGTGGGAAAAACGTGGAATTTGCTGGTCCATGTTTATATTAAGAAAATTCTTGAGTTTTGAATTATGTTTTAAAACGGAGAATTTCTTGATGAATGTTGATTACAAGTGTTTTCTACCCTAGAATTTGAAGTTCATTGAGTTTGTGGTGTTAAATGTTGTTCAAAACCCTAGAATGTGGTGATAATTGATGATTATAAGGGTTTGTTTTTTGGGTAGGGATATTATTTATTTTATTTGAAAATGTCAGATTTTGAAATAGGATTTGTGAAATGTGGTTAGTTAATTGTTGTAAATATGTTCTACGATCATGTATAAGTTGGGATAAATTCCACTGTAGTTGGTATATATGTTAATGAAAGTGGTTGGTACACCATGGTAGATTGTTTGTGTTGAAATATGTGTTAAGGTTGTGTATAATTGATTTGCTTCATTTTAGAAGCACGAAATGTACTGAAAGTTGGTAATTAGTGTGACTAAATCTATTTGGGAAACGTTATGTGTGTTTGTAAGTGAAAGATTTGTTTGAGAGAGCTGAGTTTTGATGTACCCATCTTACGGGGTTGTTGTGTAGTTGTTGCAGGTATAGTGACATGGTTCGTAAAAGGAATGGCCCTGCAGTTGGAAGTAGGGCAAAACTTGGGGTGAGTTGTTGTATTATTTTCAATTTTAAGCAATAATGTATTGGGGATGTATTGTTATTTTCCATATTCATTTTTGAGGCGATTAATGTGATGTTTTGTTGATGATGTGGTAAAAATAGCTGACTATGAATGAAGTAGAGAAGGGGCGGGTTGGGGTCTCAGCGAAATTGAAACCTGGCGTGGCTGGAGAAAGTGGTGGTATGGTTGAAAGAAGACCAAAAAGAAATCGAAATGGTGAACCAGTTGTGAATCCTCAAGTAAGTTACATGGAGCAATTGATTGCTAAAGGCTTTGGGGGACCTATTGGATCGGAAGAGGATGAAGAATCAGAACATGAAAGTAATGGCCGTAGGGTGAGTGAGGATGATGGTTCTGAAACTGGAGGAAGGTACCAAGCACAGGATCAATATGTTGATGTTAATTATGTAGAAGATGAGTTTGTGACTATAAAGAGTAAAAGAGCAAAAGGTAAAGGTGTAGTGGAGAGCAGTAGGCGTTCTGCATGTGATAAGCTCGCAAAAGTGAGGGCAGCGGTGTTGGGGAGACTTATTGATCCACAGCAGCAGCAGTATCAACAATTGGTAAGGGATTTGAGTAGAATAGTTGGTCATTTTTATTTTGAAAATGATTTGTTTGTAAGCATTATATTTGTTGTTTATAGGCACCTAATAATCGACCCTTGGGAGTTATTGTAAAGGAGAAGGAGAGGGTTGTTGAAACCTAAGTGTTCAATTGCGTCAGGAGGGTATGTGTAGTGTAACTGTTGGTATTAGTTACTTATTTACATTGTGAAGGGTTGTGCATATTGTAATTTGTCAATTATTTACATGTGATGATGGTGTGTGTTGTTTTGCAACACAGCCTGCGAATGTGGTTTGTCGAGTGGATGCATTTTCAAAGCTGATATCTGAATTGGATAAATCAAGGGTCAATGTGGTGCAAGAGATGGGCTTTGGTGCACTATTGAATCTTAAAATTAATCGGTTGGATCAGAAGTTTTGTTATTGGCTGTTGACAAGGGTCGATCCAGATAGTAATTTATTTGCATTTGGAGATGGGAAAGAGCTGCCTTTATGTCTTGTACAGTGGAATTTAGTGCTTGAAATTCCTTACTGGCTTGTCACAGTGTCATTGGTATGTGATGGGGTTGATGAAAATATGCAAGCAAGAATTAGAGCGATAGGAGGATGGTTTGGGACGGTAGATGCTAGTGGGAGGACACATTTATCAATTGGAGAAGCTGAGAAGGCGTTTGTCATGAAGTTGGATGAAACTAAAGGAAAGTTAAGAACGGAGGAAGATGTTTTTCATTTTAAGTCAGCCTTCCTTCTTGTTGTTTTAGGGCAGCTACTATGCCCCACTACTGATGGGGGGAATATGTCAATATCTTTGCTTCCAGCAGTTTCCGTTGCCGCGGAAGCGCAGAATTATAACTGGTGTGATTTTGCCTTTTATTGGTTGATGGCGTATGTGTCGAAGTTTAAGGTTAAGTTTGATAAGTATGGATTTGTGTCCGGCTGCGGTGGATATACATTATTTCTAATGGTAAGTGATCTGTTTTATTGTTTACATGTTTTGTAATTAGAACTACTGTTGTAGTAGCTATTCAATTATTTTTGTAACTAGTGTAGATTTTTTACATTGATCATTTGAGTCTGACTCCGCTCTTTTGGAACGAGACTCCTCGGATCAATGTGTGGACACAATCGGCAGCTATGGGTGTTATTGAAGCTGATCGGAAGGCCACCGGTGATTTTGGGAAGCTGAAGGTAAATTAAAGGTTAATGTAATAGTTATATTTTGTGTTACTGAAGGTGAAGTTTGATTTATGAAATTTATTCCAGTCTATTAATGTTGCGTACGGAGAGAGGCATCCTCGTATAGCAAGGGACAAAAGGATTCCACCAAATCTGATGGGGAAGTTTAGTGAGGATCTGATAGTACGGACGATAAGTAACATGAAAGTAAAGGTTTTCTATGGATTTGGAACATGTAATGAATTTTTGATTTTATTTTATGTTTGCATTGTTTTTGTAGGTGTTGAGAGTGCTTGATCCTTGACTGGAGTATATTGAAACGTTGTTGGAGAAACTGACCAAGAAGAAGCGTCCTAAGGCGTCTGGCTCTTCTGAAAGAGTTGTTGAAAAAGAAAAAGGTTTGGAGGAGCCTCTTGTTCCTTTTGAGGAAACTTTAAACAGAATAGCAACAAAAGCTATTCTTTGTGATGAAAATGGTGTTGTAAGTGACATGAACAATGAATCTGCAGTAGATGTTAATAATGAAAATATAGTAGGGGACAATGTTGGTGATAGTGGAGATGGAGGTGATAGGGAATTGAGCAGGGAGAACCTTGAGGCAGATGGAGGAGGTGGCCATGGAGTAGGGTCAAAGGGAGGAAGCAAAGAGAATGTTGAGTCAGAGGGAGGTGCTGGCCATGGACAAGGGTCAAAGGGAGGGAATGAGAATGTTGAGGCAGTGGGAGAAGGTGCCCCTAGAGAAGTGTCAAAGGCAGCAATCGAGAACGTTAGGGCACAGGGAGAAGTAGGTCATAGTAAGGTGGCTACTATGCAAGCACCAAAGGAAAGGAGTTCAAGTAAAAGGGTTTGTGCTGAAGTTGTTGTACCTGCTGAAAAGGCTAGGATTTTGGGAGGGGTAGCGAGGAAGATTTTAACAATGATCAGGAATTTCAGCCCTAGGACAGACAAGACCTGGTAAGTTAATAGGTAAATATTGAATTCATAATTTGTAAAGCTCTTAAGTTAATAGGTAAATATTGATTTTATTGGTAAACGTATTTTTCAGGGGTATACCATTGATCGAGTGCCAGGGCATGGATGCTACAACGACGGACTGTCATGGAGTGTTGTTCATGCGAGATAGGGTAAGCTCCCAGTATGTGAGGATGGCTGCCAAGCTGTACACTTGTGAGTGGGCCAAAGAATTTGAGGGGAAGAGCAGGAGGATTATAATTGATGTAACTTTTTCGGTAAGAAGAAAATTTATCATGCTAAAGATGTTCAAAATGTGATGGGGATTAATCCTTTTGTGGTTTATTTGTGAAAGCTAAAATATTGCATGACATTAGTTGTTTCTGATGGTAGATCCTTTTTATTAATTTATCGGTAGGAACATACATATGCGTTACTAAAAAAGTTGTGTCAAAGCATTAATTGATATCACAATTTTATTGTTTGTGGAACTCAAAACATGGAAAAATATAAGTTGGTTTGTTTGTGGAACTTTAGAGCATTGGAGAGTAGGTACTTAAGTGTGATTTTTTTATTAATGGGGGTATGTAATTGTGTGGTGATGCAATATCATATTATTAGGGTTCTTCAAATTATGGTTGAATGGAATTGCAGAAATTTTTTCTTTTGTTTTCCTGTATGTTTTATGTTTATTTGTTTTTCCCTTTGCTGTGAGTTTTTGCTGGTCATGGGAGGATTTCTTGAAGAATATTGGTGTATTTACTGGAGCACAATCCTTTTTCTTACCTCTTTAAGCTTCATACATCATTTCATTACCAAAAACCAGAAGACAAGCTAAGAGCCTTGGGTAAACTAAATTATTTTTGGCAATCTAAAAAGCCTTGTGTGCATTTGTGGCAGGAACATGTGATTGGGGGTGAGGAAACAGCTGAGGTGGCAGCAGCCAAACATGGGGGGAATTTGAAAGACGTGGGGTACAAAAATATTGCAGTGGTAAGTGCCGTTTTTTTGTGAAGTAGTCTTGGATACGAAATGTTGTGTTGTCTTATAAAGGAGCTTATGTCCACCGATGCAGTTGTTTCTTCCTGTTATTGAAAAGGAACACTGGTGGTGTGCTGCGTTTGACATGATTGAGAATACCATATATGTAATTCACTCCATGGTGAGCGATGGCGCAACCGAGCATAATGCACTCTTGTTGAAGCTGGTAAGACTCATACGCTTAATGAAAAATAATTGATAATGTAAACTGCTAGTGTTCATCATTTCCCCCTACGTTGTGTAGGCGTCTGCAGTTGATGTGTTGTTGAAGACTTTGTACAAGTCCTGGACATCGCCCACCGTAACAAAGTGGCCCATAAAAAATGTGGAAGTCAAGTAAACTGACAAGTAAGTTTGGTGGTTTAGAAAGTGTTGTCCCTTACATTATACCGTGTTTGCTGCTAATTTTTATGCCCTGCCTGTTATGTGCAGCCAAAGTTGCGGAATTGTTATGTTGTTGTGTATTAAAGAATGTGCTTATGGTTTCATGGAATGATTTGTCGTGGTAAATATCTTGCACACATCTTGTTTTCATAAGTTGTGATAGTTGTTTTGATAGCATAGTTAAAAATGTTAATGTACTAATGTTCTGTTTTGTAAAATAACAGGAGAGCTTGAAAGATGCTAGGGACGGTCTACTGTTTGATTATCTGCACAGCGATTTCAATGAATTGAAGCCAAAATTTGAAGAGCTGGTTTCTGATGTAAAGGAGTTGAAGTAGTGTACATCTGATTAGTTGATGTGAAGAACTGGTCTTTTTTTGTTGTGTAAAAAGTATTAGGGTATTGGATATTGTGAAGCTGAACTGATTAGTTAGTCTGCATTTTTTGGTGCTGTGAGACATTGTTGATCAATTAAATCAGCTAAGTTGGAGCTTAATTATTTTGGCTAATGGCTTAATCTGTAATCGCCATTGAATATTTAATAGGTTCAGGTTATGTTGTTGTTGATAAGCCAATGACTGAATTGTACATTTTATGGGTAAGGCATCATCTAACTTGTAGTGTTAAAGAAAACATAACCTCGACTTGTTTGCATAAGTTGTTATACTGTTGGGATTTTTTTCATCATGTACGTTTGATAGTATATGTGCTAACTATGTTGGTATTGCATGTGATAATGGTGTATTTGGTATATTTGTATGTTTTACCAAGTCAATTTTAGTATATATGTTGAATATGTTGGTATTCAGTGAAAGTTGAAAATTTCTTCCCCCACATTTAGTCTTTTAACCCCAAGTAAAAATTAAATTCATAGGTACAACGACAATTACGAACTAAGCATAAACGTACACTCTAGTACATTTACTAGGAACTAAAATTAAATATAAACTCCACTACTACATCATTAACTAGGAAGTAAACCTAAACATAAACTCCGCTACTACATCATTAACTAGGAACATAATCTAAACATAAACTCCGCCACTACATCATTAAATAGGAACTTAACCTAAACATTAACTCCGCTACTACATCATTAACTAGGAACTTAACCTAAACACTAACTCCGCTACCTACTACATCATTAACTACGAACATAAACCCTGAAACCGCTATGAACATTAACTAGGAAATAAACATAACATTGACTCTGCTACTACAGTAACTTGCCTTCCATCACTCAGAAACATCCTCATCTGATGAGGTATCGAACACCGACTTACCGTAAATTAAACGAGCTCCCCTCTTAGTAATCAATTTCACCATTGCGGTGTCTAGTTTTGTGTGAAAGTCTTCTGGTAACTCAAATATACTTGGCGGCTCCTTCAACAGCAAATCCATCCTAATCGGGGGTTCAATTCCGTTGTGGTGTAATATTTTGTTCCGGAAAATCAAGTAAGCCTCCTGGTTTTCCCTTATTTCACGACACATATCCATAGTAGAAAAGTGGATCCAGTCGAAAGTGATGTCAACCTTTTCTTTTATGGTTGAGAACTTTCTTCCAAGGACTAATAAACCCCATGGAGCATATTGATGGTCGTTCAACTTGTTCATTATCTCATCGTACCAAGCAGTCAAAGGCATGAACAACGTTAAAAAACGAATCAAGTGACGGTAAAATACCGGCTTAACAATGCACTTAATAGTGGTCTCCCTTAGCTTCTTCAAGTTAAAACTAAAGGCCATCTTAAAAACATCAAGTAAGTAGAATAAGAAGCAATATGCTTCTTTCCTAAATTTCCTCGCCTTTCGTAGACCTAATGGAGTGAGATAGGGTTTGGAAGGGTCAAATTGAGTACCTGAAATGCCTTCTGATCCACTACGAGCAAAAGCTGCTAGGAGATGACTCACAATCAAGCATGATGATCTTTTCTCCACGGCTAATGCACCAATTTTGTCCTTCACGTCTCTCTGAGTTGGGAGTCCATAACGGTTGGAGCATAGTTGTCTTATTCCTCAATATCTTCTTCATGAAGTCGTGCTTTGGGCTTATTATCTTCCTCAACTATAGCTTTTCCTTTTTTCCTTGTAAGAAAGCCGTCGTCTAACAGCTACGGAACGGGGAGGCAAGTCCTTGTTATGGTCGTGAAAACCATGGTTGGGTGGAGTGTACTCCATTTGAGGTTTTTAAAGAGCAAGGGTTTTAGTTGGAGGAAGCTTGATGTTGATGTAGGATGATAAAGGGCGTCCTTAAAAATATACCATGAACTCACTCTCACTCAACTGAGACTTCATTCAATAAGGCTATTGGGTGGTTGAAATGGATATTAATATTTGTGTTAAATATATTATGGTTATTAGTCATTCGTAAGTCAAATCAATTTATGGCAATGCACGACACTACTCAAGTGTAGGTATTTCATTATCCAAACAAAATGGTTTTTAACACCAACATATATAAATTTTATATACCAACATATTTAGATTAAATACCAACTGAAGAAAAGTACAGATTGAACGTCAATTACGATTAAATGCCAAATTGTAAAATATTGGGTGTTGGGTATAAAGGAAGCACAATATTCAACACTCTTTTTTCATAAATTAAGGAATACCTGTAAGTGAATGAAGTGTAATTCATTTAATTTTCTTCATCAAATTAGAAGGAACATTTACTCCTTCTTTATTTTATCTTCAACAAATTAGATAACACATTTACACCTCCTCACCTACTAATGTAAATGAGTACATCCCATCATGTAATCTACACAAATTTATTCTGTTTAAATATCTTCCCTAACCTAACTTGTTGTCACTACTTTTCTACACCAAAAAAAAAAAAAAAATGAAAGAGGAGGGTTCTTCTTCATCACCAAGAAGAAGCCCGAAGGGTCATGGTCCTCGTTATTCTTATGAAGAGAAGGGAAAATTCAAACTAGGAGAAGATAGTGAAGATAGTAAAGCCAACGACCATGCCGAACACGGCGAGAGGAAAATTAAGGATGATATTAGATCAATTTCTGTTGACAACTGGTCAAAGAAAATGATCCATCATCACCAACTTGCAATGTTTGGGGGGAAGTCAAATGCGTCTGTGAACGACATTTTTTTCCACCCTGATTATCCTTATTTGTCTCCATTGCAAATAGGGAGGCTAAGAACATTCAAGAAAGAGGCCTTTTGGTTTCTTTTTTATCTGCTTGATGTTTACAAAATGGCTTTTATTTTTAATGTCTTTTTGTTAAAACAAATATTATTGAACTGCATGGCTAGGAAGTGCAACTACCGCTGGCTTGGCCAATTCTTCGAGTTAATCAAGCCATTATAAGCGTGGCTCGAAGATGTTACTAAGCAAATCGAAGGTAACGTCGAATAATCAGGGAAGTGGGGTCTTTTGGTTTTAGGGAGGAAGTTCACTGCAACAGTAACACCAAACATTACGTGTGAATGGATGAATTTCTCACATGATGATATGTTTTACTCACTTCAGGAGGACGAAAAGAAGTACCTTGTGTTCAAAAATTACATGATTGAGCGAAATGGTTTTGACGTAAGAACAAAAGCATCTTTTACTAGCTAGTCCTTACAACAGAGACGAGCTTCCAGATGAGTACAATCACCGTATGATGACAGCTTTACAGGGATGAACCAATTTTTTAATATCGAACGCCTATGATGACCGCTCTACCAACGGAGAGTACTCTCCTTATGATGAAGACATATGAGTACTAAAATGGGATGAAGGGTTCGTATATGTTAAGTTTTAGTTGGTTTATATCGTAAGTTATGGTTGGTATTTTATTCATATCTGTTGGTATCTAGTGTCTGGCAAAAAGATTTAGTAAATTAGTAAATTGTTAGTGTGATGCAATGTTTAAGCTGTAGTAAATTAGTAAGCTGTAGTACATTATTAAATTGTTATTTTGTATCAATGTTTATGCTTTAGTAAATTAGTAAATTAGTAAGGTGTAGTAATGTTTAGTCTATTGTTATGTATACCTGTTGAGTTATCCAATATCCTACCAACTTTTGCCTAGTAAAAACGTGTACCAACTTGTGCGTATTTAGTACCAAATGTATTATGCAATGAACAACATACCAACTTAGTTAAAGTTCATACAAACTATTTACAACATTATACAATTATACCATAAATGATTTAAATCATACCAAACACTTTTTGTTCTCACAAACCATAAACCCATGAGCCGAATAATCATTCACATACATTTGAACGAAATATAAATATATAAAATGTTAAATGCGGTACTTTCCATGTTTAACAAGCGAAATGTAGAAGGGAGAAAGTACTACTGCTGTAATCTATTCACCATATCCGTAACAGATAAGATCCCAAAAGTATGGCAAAATTAGGGATCAAATTAGTAATAAGTTACATCCTAAAAATAAGAAAAACTACAAGAAGTCTCAAAGCAATTGTAATACGCTTAATTGACCTAACAACACCACGAATATCGACGACGTAATTGGCGAGTTCCCCTAATCCAACTTCAACTAGCCTTTTAGGAATCATTATGTCAGACCAAATAAAGTTGTGATCTTCAACCCACTTGAAAGAGTTGCATCGTTGACACTTATAATAAGGTCTACCCGGGTTAGATGAGGAGTCGGAGAACCTGATGTCAGCAATAACCGACACACAACAAGGGCATCGGTATGCTCCACCCACAAAATCTTCATCTCACCTTCCGATCTGTTAAATCTCGGCCGCTGTGAAACCATCAAATTCATGGTCAAGGGCTTTTTTAGGGGGGAAACTGAGAGGCTTTACTTTTATCTTTTATATGATTTTGGGGTTCAAAGTATTATTTTTATTGACAAATGAAAGGGCCACGTTTTTCATAACATATATATATAAACAATCAATTATATAAGCACACTTTGTAATTATAACAAAACTTACTTAATGAGAGTTGATTTTTGGAGGCAGTCCAAAAGTTAAAATTCGAATTAGAATCTGGGTTGGAGGGAAAATTCCCGCTCTACTTTGACTGAGTACTCCACCTCGTAAATTGCACAAATGAAGTACATTTGTGTCATCCTTTTACTTTGTCGAAGTACGGACATTAAAAAATACCAACAACCATCTAAAGAATACCAACAACACCTATTCAAGTATTGAAAGGTATTATTTTGCGTAGATGTATACAAACATAGATGTTGCAAGTACCAACAAACAAATTTCTAAACAACTCTGGTCGAGTGCGTCAAAAACCAATCAAATACCCAATATATGTTTCAAATGTGTAAAGGGACGTTTTTAATATGTAGTAACATGTATTTTGGTGAATATATCTACTCCCAACAACTTATCATATTATACCATCAGTTTGTGGATAAAGATTAAAATGGACTACAAAGGGTACCTAAACAACTAACATTTATATTGGCCATCGGTACTTCTATTTACAAGTACTCTTTATGATTGGGGTATAAATACAACAAGACATTTTAAAACGTTCTTCCCTAAAACTAAAGATGGGGAGAACATATTGTGAGCCAAAGAAATCTTCAATTACAAACCGTATTTATCAAAGGAAAATTAAATGATTAAGTAATGTTGAACCCAAATTACATCCCAAAAATTGTATGTATGTCGATCCAATAAAGCCAAACACCCCAGAAATAGATTACTCGGGTTGCAAATACTACATCGACGAGTTCACAATGTTAATCGGAGACGCGATTCTGGATGAGATTGTCCGATAAGAAATGCTAGCTTCTAGAAAGGGGAAGGTCAAGTTTTTAGGCAACAAACACCTCCTTATGAAGACGGGGGATGGTAAGATTGCACCATCGCACTTACCTCACATGGAAGACCTCGGTGACTACACGGGGAAGTTAAATGCGTTTTTCGATTGGTGTTTTCAACAATTGGAGGTTGGTGAACTTGTCCCCAAACATTTATTACCAATTTTTGATCCACAGCCGGTGGTTAGACCGGAGCTAACACTACGTTTCCGGCTACCCACATCCCCAAATTATTTATTTATAGGGACCTTCACAGACACCTTGCACTTAATGGTAGTACACACCAAGATTTATGATTTCAAAATGAAGGTCGACTCTCTTGAATTGTCAAAGACATGGAGAAGGTATCACGCTGTTGAGGTAAGTTCGAGCACCTTAGTTGCCAAAAACAGAGACCCCATTATAATTGGAGAATACATTGTAGTTTGGAATGCTAGGGGTATGACTAGACAGTCGTTCATAGAAAATTTCAAAAAGATTGACGAGATACTTAATTCGGTTGCTATTCTAATCACTGAGAGTCGTACACCGGCAACCATGATCGATCGGTTAGGCAAAGAACTACCAATTACTGCTTTCATGCTTTTGGACAAGATGAAGGGCCTGAGGGAATTGTACTAGGATGGAATGCTACTTACTTGAAGCCCCAGTACTTACACTGGGCAATTGGCATCGATTTCGGTTGTCTCCTCAAGGTGGATTTCAAGGTAGTTTGTTTATTGTCAAATTTGTAAATTTCTTTTTATTAATAATATGAAATTAATTTTGGCGCATCGCAGACATTTCGGACGGATGGCATTGAGAAATATGAGACGTACGAGGTGGAGGAAAAGGAAGACAATGATGCCACAGAAATACTTCGTGAATTAGAAGAATACGAAGGATTTGTTTGATGAAGAAGACAATCCATTACAACATGACGTTAAGTTTATTTGATTAATTTTTGTTCTGATTTTTATTTTGTATGTTGGTATCTCCAAAACTTGTATGTTGTATGTTGGTATTATTAGCTGATTAGTTACTAAGTTATGATTACAAAGTAGCTAGTTGGTATATAGACGAATAATGTTGGGGATACGAGGACATAATTTTTTTTAGAAGTCAGCCAACCCCACGGTTGTAATACAAAATCTGCAATGCTTACCTATTACATTGCTATCGTTGCACTTCACAACCATCCAATCCCTCTCCCATGAATCCGTTTTGTTGTTGTACTGTTTTGAAATGAAGAACTTATTTTGCATTATACTTTCCGATACCATCCCAAGGGATGCCTTCACTTCGCGCCCTGAAGTGAAGGTTTGAACAGCACTTCGATACTCGGATGTACGAAAAACATCTGTCACCTCATTAACTATGACAAATGCAACATTATAAGTTGTGGATATTTCTTTCATCTTCTTTATGGCCGCGACTAACGTCTTTTTTCGCTCCATGAAACCGTTACTGGTGTCACCATGGTCATGTCTAAACAAACACGCAATTGAATCAAGAGCTACAAACTTTGTGTACCTGCAACCTTCATGTGAATTTATGATCATTGACTCAACTTGATTCAAAACCAAACTTATTTCTTCTGGTTTGTTTATCTTCTTCACTTGTACCAAACTTAGTGGATCTTCCCCAACAAAGTCCTCACCTTTACACAATGATAAATTGAGCTGGTACAACCTTTCAGTCGGGATTATGGGACAAGCTTGAATGTAAATAGATGAGCTGTAAAGCCCGTACCGTGGTTTCAACAAGCACGTAATAAGTAATTGTAAACATATTTGAGTCTTCCTTACACCGCTTTCTCCATATAACTCTATCACTTGCCCCGTTGAAATACCCCATTCAACATAAGATCCACTCTTCCACATTTTATTTGAATTTTTTGGTTCATTTTTTGTAGGAGTGTATAAGGTTCGCAGTAATTTCCTTTATATATCTCTTTATCCTATATATTTAGTTGGAAGAGGTTAATAGGATAACATGCAAACACCTTTTTAGATTACTCTTATCCACTTCGAAGAATCAAGTGTACGTTGGTATTGATTACGTGGATTTTGGGCTCGTTATTTGCATGTTGGTATTCATTAGGTGGATGTTAGTATCCAAATAGCCACTTTGTACTAGGGCTGAGCAACACCGGGTACCCGGTTAAAACTCATGGAACTGGAATTGGAACTGGTTAGTACCGGGTCCGATATTTTGGACCCGGAATTGGAACTGGTCTTATCCGGGTACCAAAATTGTGGAACTGGTCCCGGAACTGGTGGGAACCAGTTCCAAAACCGGGTACCCGGTTCTTTATTCCCCAATATATAAAATTATATTAAATTGGCTATAATTAAATAAATTAATCAAACAATGGGCAAAATTAAATAAATTTATACAATTTCACTATCATATCAAAATTTATCAAGCAATTACAATGTAAATTAACATTCGACAAAGTTGATACTACACAGATCGAGCTTCGTTTCTCTCAATTTTGATTTTCGCTGAAAAAAAAAACTTAATACAATTCCTACCGTATGTATTTCATTTGACCTTCTCTTGTTAAAGTGATGAACAATTGAACACAATACATGTTTTGGAAGATTAAAGACAGAAAAAGGAAGTAGGAGAAAGGGTAAGTGGAAAAGGAGTTGCTTTAGATTTGAGTGGGTGGAGGATTGGAGGCGTGAGAGTTGAGAGGGTGGAGGCGTGGGAGTATTAGGGATTTAGGATAGATGGGTTTTATGTATTGGGATTGGGCCTAATGTATTACTTGGGCTGCACAAGTTCTTTAAATCCTAAAACAAAAAAACCAATACTAATATTTGGATCTGATTTAACCGGGTACCCGGTGGGTACCGGGTCCTAATATTTTGGACTTGGAATTGGAATTGGTTGGAACCGGGTCCTTATTTTTAGACCCGGAATTGGAACCGCTTTAACCGGTTCCGGGTCCGGACCCACCAGGTCCTAACCAGTTTCAGTTCCAAAACCGGGTACCCATAATTTTTGCTCACCCCTACTTTGTACAATATTAGTAAAAGATGGTATAATAAAATTTACTACCAACAAATTAGGTAAATGTTGGTATTAAATACATGAAAGTTGGTATAATTAAAGAATTTGTCCAGATACGCAATAACATTATAATCACCATGAGCAACCAAACTCTCTAAAACCCTCAACGTTGAAAGTTGTTGGTGAAATACTGTAGCGTCGCTGTGTTCAATAACTAGATTCCACCCACAAACGAGTAATTGATTTCGGGTAACGGTAATAAGTTGTTGACATTAGTAGCCTGCCACGAATTGAAAACCAAAAATTTATCTTATGACCATCTAATTCAAGTACTAATATTTAATAATATCTGTAACCAATGTGCCACGACAACTTACTGACTGATTACACTCTCCCATCTCCTGTTCTGTCCCACGACAAAAATTCGCACCACCACCAGAACTACATGGAACCGACATTTGTACTGGTATGCCACCAGGGCAAACAAAGAACGGTTGATTATCAAAAGGTAATCCCATCTGACCACCAAAAAATGCTAGAGGATGAGCTCCTGTCCCTCCATCATGGGGCCAATGCATATATGGTGCCTGCTGCTCACCCCACGCAACAAAAACAACAACACAATGAATATAAAGCCACAAAAAAAATATCAAACCAATCCTCACATACATTATTAATTCACATCATTTACTACTCTTTAGCAATTATCAATATGAGTAAGTAGTAATAACTTACCAATGCAGTGCTTGCTCCTTTGCCACCACTGTAACACCCCCGATTTACTAGCTAATAATAAACAAGAATTAAAGGAAAAATAAACAACCTTTGAATAAAATTGCAGAAGCATACACCAAAATCGGAGGTATCACTGCCACACTCAACAACCTGTCAAGTGTTAAGGCTTACAAAATCTCAATAATACAACCCAATTAATCTAAGTGAGCTATTTTTACAACTTTACAAACTCATTATAGCATACTAATCGAAACACTTGAGCTCCTTTAGCTACGATCACTTGATCAACCTGCTTAAACAATCTTGACTACTCACCATTATGGACGAATTCCAAAATAGATCGTCGCAAAGCCACCATAAGAATAAGACATGGCCACAAACACAAGTAGCACAATGTAGAGAATATTTCAAGCATCCTACACTTGAGCCCCACTGTGATCATACAATTAAGCATGGTGGCATTCAAAGGGATGGAAGTTAGAGCAAAAGAGTCGCCAACAAGTTTTAGGAATTTGTAAACCGTTCACAAGGTGAAGGTTACACTCCTTCACGATCCATGAGATCGCTAACTCCATAGTAGTCTGGAACCATGACTGGATATTCGGAGATAAAGGTACAAATCCAACCTAAAAGAGACTGAACCTGCACTAAAAATAGGCCTCTACTTTATTCTTCTCATATTTATGTGCGTTTTTTGACTAACATACAATCAATAGATTTACCCTAAACCTGTTTAATCTATGTTGGTTGAATATTAATGCACAAATAAATCTATTTTTGGCGATCACTTGAATTAAAATCACATTATCCTGAATAAAATTATAAATTATCTTATTAAGCATGATTGCAAGTACAATTTCCCTTTAAACCTGCAAGAAAGGGCGTGTAGACACCCATTTGTGTCTCCCCAAAACCAAACCCAGTGATGAATACCTTTTGCGTCGAACCATAATCGAATAAGGTGAAAGTGTGAAAAGTCAAGTGTTGCGGTTAGTTTTTATTAAAATCTTTCTTTCTGTTTTCGAAAACCCACTCTATTTTATGAAAACGTCCAATCAAGTTTAGTTTGGTCCATGATTAAGGTCCAATAATGGTTTAATTGGATGGGGATTTAAAAGACCTTTCCAACGATATATTATAAGCCCAATTCCGATGAATAATGAGGAAGTTATGGCCAAAATACTAAACTGGGCCCAAACCGGATTTTACCTACGACCCAATGATCATGAGGAGGGTCCAAAGGTTTAATCCTATTCCTAAACTAATTAGGATTGATTAGAATCTTCTATAAGTTTCTAAAATATCTTAATTATTCTTTTTTGAAAAGATAAGATCATGGAATTTGAATTTAAATAAAACTTTCCTTCTTTAAAGCTTTCCTAATTCTATTCGGATTTAAAGATGTTCAAAGATAGTCAGATATTATTTTCGTGCCTCATATATTTTATCCAAATTTTATATGGTTGGATAGATCTTTAAATTATCTTTCCAATGATATATTATAATATTAAATCCGAGCTATAACGAAAAAGATATTAAAGATATACGAAACTCTATCCAAAACTGACACCCTTTCACTATTTCGTCCATATCTTTTTATCTACAAAATATTTTAATCTGATTCCAATTTCATTAGAAAGTAGACTTCAAGATCTTTCCAACGACATATTATATGACTTATTTGGACTTCTAGATCAAAAGATATGATAAAAACAAAATCCGCAAAAATTATCTCTGTCGCCAAACGACAGGCTTGTCGCCTGGCAACAGGATAAATTCCTGGCGACAAGGTCAGTTTGTTAGCGGTAGAGTGGAGTTTTATTCCTTATCAAATTCTATGATTTTCCGGACTATTTTCCTATAAATAGGGTCCGAACTCCCGTTTTCTTTCATCAACTATCATCAACTCTCATCATTAATTCTCTCTATTCTCCCTCTAAGCAATATAGCTTTTTCTTTCTCTCTCTTTCTAAACCAACCTTTTTACAAACACAATTCCGCATTCACAAGATCTTGAATCACTTAGCCAAGTTCGAAGTTTCCTTCGCCCTAGACGTGCAAGGTTTGATAATTTCTGAGGGTTTGGTCCGAAACTAGTCAAAACTTTATTTAATTTGATTTCAATTTGATTCTTTAATTATTCTTTATTATTTTCATTGAAGTTTACTAACTTGTGTATTTTGTTATTAGAAAGAGGTACGAGGCTTCAAAGTAAGTAGATTAGCTTACTCTCTATTTCTTTCACAATGTAGAAAGCATGTTTATTATTGTTTGATTCCTAGTATCATGTTAGGATGCTTTAAATGCTTTCTAGTATCATGTTAGGATGTTATTTTATGCTTTCTAGAATCATGTTTAGGATGCCTTTACTCTTTTCTAATATCATGTTAGCGCCATGTTAGGTTTAAAGCTTCGATCTTTATCGTTTAGTGACATGCTAGGATTTGTTATTAATCTTGTTAGTATCATGCCTAGGGTCTTGCTATTATATTTAAGCTTTATTATGCCTTATCATGTTATTATCATCGTTATTATTTTGTTATTGATTTATTATTATGTTGCTTGATATATTATTGTTATTGCTTGATCACACCTTTTATGATTGTTAAAGGGAATTTGTACTGGAAATCACGCTTAATAAGATAATTATTAATTTGGTTTAGGCTAATGTGATTTTAATTCAAGTGATCGCCAATAATAGATTTTATTTGTGCATTAATATTCAACCAACATAGATAAACAGGGTAGGTTTAATATGATGTTTGTATGTTATTCGAAAAGCGCACATGAATACGAGCAGAACAAAGTAGAGGCCTATTTTATAGGGCGGGTCCTTTCTTTTGTAGATTGGATTCGTACCCTCATCCCCGGACCCTGTTTGGTTCAAGACCTTATGGAGTAGTTGACGGTCCTTTGGATTGTCTTTTGGGTTTACAAGTTCCTAAAACTTGTTGGCGACTCTTTTTGCTCTTTTTCTTTCCCTTTGGAACGCCACCGTACTTTAGTGTATGATCACAGTGGGGTTCAAGTTTGGGGTTATCGTAATGCTTGAAATATTCCCTACAGGGCGTGATCAAGCAATAACAATGATATCAAGCAACATAATAATATGAATTATTCGTAAACTAATAAATAACATGAAAATATTCGCTAATTAACAAATTACGTAAAATAGTTCATTAATTAACAAATAACGTAAAAACAATTCGTTAATTAACAAATAATGTTAAATTATATATAATTTGACACAACAATCATCATCATCATAATCTCATTAAAGCAAAATAATATTAGCAAGATCCTAGGCATGATACTAACAAGATTAATAACAAATCCTAGCATGTCACAAAATATTAAAAATCAAAGCTATAGCCTTAACATGAGACTAACATGATAGAAGAAAATAGGAAGCAACCCTAGCATGATACTAGAAAGCAACAAATTTATTCTAACATGATACTAGGAATTAATATAATCTCTAAACATGCTTTCTATAAAAATATAGCAATAAAACAACTTACTTTGTTGCCTCGTATCTCTTTCTATAAAAAAAAATACACACGTTAGTAACTTCAAGTAAAATATTAAAAAGTAAATATAATCAAAGAATTGAAATAAGATTTGGGACCAAACCCTCAGAAATTATCAACCTTTCACGTCTAGGGTGAAGACAATTTCGAACTTGGCTAGGTGTGTCTAGAACTCGTGAATGCGGTATATTGTGTTTGTAAAAGAGCTAGAAAGAAGGAGAGAGAATAAGCTATTGCTCAAGAGAGAGAAGAAAATTAGATGATTGTGAATGAATAAAAACGGGAAAATACGACCCTATTGATGAAGAAAAAGGTTCCGAAACGATCAGAAAAAAGATTGAATTCGATTCGGAGTAAAACTGCTCACATCGCGGTGCGACAGCTTCAGCGCGACGCGATGGTGCCATCGTGGCGCGACAGCTCCAGCGCGACGCGATGGCTCTGTCGTTTCACGATAGTTCACGCGCTAACTCAAAGCCGTACAGAGTCCTTAATCTAATTAAATCAGACTAATTAACGTCCGTACTTATCTTTTAAAATCAGATTTAATCTTTCAAAACACTTGTTTTATTCCAAATAAAATTCTTTAATTTTCAAAAAGATATAATTACTAATTCTGATTCCACTAGAATTTAAGATAACCTTCTAGATTATTTTAGAAAATTAAAATCAATCCTAATGACTTTAAGAATATTAATTAATGGGCCCTCCACTTGATCATTGGGCCACATATAATCATTTTAGGTCCAATTTAGTATTTTGGCCATAACTTCCTCATTATTCATCGGAAACGGGCTTATAATATATCGTTGGAAAGCTCTTTTCGAGCCCAATCCAACTACACTATTATTGGAACCTCATCATGGACCAGACTAAATTAGACTGAACATTTTCCATAAAAATAGAGTAAGAAAAGAAATATTTTCAAAAACAGAAAGAAATATTTTTTATTAAAATAACCGCACCACAAGATTTTCTACGTTTCACCTTATTTGATAATCAAATGACGTGAATAATATTCATCACTGGGTTTGGTTTTTGGGGAGACACAATCAGGTGTCTACACACAACAAAACAACACACACGTCAGCAAAAGCTGAGTAATCACCACATATCAGAATACAAAGAATAATATAATAATTAACATTACTAGGTTAATTAAACAATGTAGTTCAAAACTACATTACACATTGTACTCTAAAATAACCTTTATCAACTTAACCTCGAACAATAATACGAACCTTTACTCAACTCACTCATATAACCCATAAGTGTGTCATGCTCTTTGTTCTATACCTAGCCTTGGACATGAGTAATTCGAATAACAAACTAAGAAGTATAAAAACTTGAATACTCTCAATAACCAGAAAAATACCTTGAACCAGACCACATGCGGGCCAAATCCCACTGTAGGGGACCATAGAAAAATAAATAATAAAGATCGTACCTCATTCTTAACTCATGATTATCATCCTCTTACCAACATACCAAGGACTAAGGTATATAACGGAAAGCCTCAAACCAAGAACAAAATAATAATGTTCACCCTTTTGATCTCATACTTTGATCAAATAACCATTCACAAACTAGTAAATAATATCTCAATAATGGCACAGGTTCCCAAATAACATATCACATCATACTCGATTCACAAAGTATCTCAACTCTTATAGGGCAATAAAAATAATACCCAAATATAATTAACTCACAACCCAAAAATAATAATATGCATAATAACCCTAAAACCTCAATAAAACAATACTTCGTATAGCAACAACATTAAAACCCTAGAAATAATCAATCCTAAACAATAAAAGTAATATGATACTCATATCCAATCAAATCATATAATACCAATAATCAATCATATACATATACAAACTTGATCACACGAATTACAATTATAAAATTTACACATAATAAAAATACAGAGTACAATCAATAAACAAATTATAACCAAACAATTCTAATAATATAATACAATCACATTATAATCAAGCAACTCCAAAATATCGATAGTGTGATTACCTTTCGGACTAAACCAATCCCATAATCTACAACCTCGACAAAAAGGAATCACGAAGGCCTTGGTAACTGACTTGCATAAGGGTGATAAATGACAATGGAATCATGAGTATAAATATTTATTACTAGCATGCTTTGACGATAACGAAGGTTGACTTCAAAATTATTGAAAAAAAAAACATTGCTCAAGATTGCATGATATTAGTAATCAATTGTAAAAGGCAAGAACTCTCAGTCAAAATATCACAAAAGTGACGGCTTCATACATATGTATATTTAGGGTTTTAATAAAAATAAATAGTTATACATGCTAAAAAAAAACGTAGAGTCATATTTAAATTAAAATAGGGTTTTAACCTTCTATAAAATAATAAGATATAATATAAAAGATACGAAATAAAATCTGATTTTTATCTATAATATATTTCAAAATACGCGGGTATTACAACCACGACCTTGTTCGGTAACAATCTCCTCTTCACCTTCACTTGAAGATTCACCATCACTTGATATGGCTGCCCTCTTTCTGCCCTTCCCTTTTCGGGTACTTTTTCTCTTCTTTTTAACAACAATCTCTTCATCGCTATCACTAGACGATTTATCACTGGATGTTTCTACGGCCTTTTTCCCCTTCCTTTGGCTGTACTCTTTCTCTTCTTAGGACCCGATTTTTTTTTCTGTTTTTGTGGTCCTTAATTGATATAGGGTGGTAGGAGTCGAGGGATTACTAGTACCTGGAACACCACCTTCAACACCCTTGTTAACAGAGGATGGAGTACCTGGGAATTGGTTGTTTTGTGGTTGGTTTTCATCACAATTACTCTTATTATTACCTACCATAGATTCACCCCCTAAAGGTTTCCCCTCCTTCTCGTCCAACCGCAAACTCATTACTACAATTTGCTCCATCGGCAATGTAATATAATCATCTGAAACCATTGCCTGAAGTACAACAAATTCAAAGGCCAACATAGCCCTGTCATATCGCTGTACTTCTTCATTTTTTGAAGGATCTTGGTATGCTACTTTCACCATAGTATGCTTCCGATGAATGTCTTTCCGCCACCTATCAAGGACATATTTCTCGGGAACTGCACCATTCAATTGTATATCCAACACTTTGACAATTGACTACAAGGTATTCCATGGCATTGAAAGTGTTTGCAATCACACTCAACATCGGACGTTTCCATGTCAAAGGTCACAACAACATTCCTCTTCTCATTTTTATAGGCAATTTCTTTCTTCCAAAACTTCGACCATACCCATATTCGGTCCTTATCACATGTTCCACCACGGTATCCGATATGTTCCTTCTAATAAGGACTGTCAAATACATTACTCTAATACATTAAAGCTGAACCTCCTCAAACTTTGCATCCATGTAAACTTTCTGGTAAGTACGCTCCAAAGCAAACTCCATCATCAAAGGATGCAGAAAACTCCTTGTATTTGCATCAGCCTCTTGCTCATCCTTCGCCCTACTCTCCATAGCCTTGCAATATCTTGGGACAAATAGAAACAAGCGCGTGCTCTTCTTTAAATAGCCCTCAAAGAAGCTATTCATACTTTCCACTCTCTGGGTTGTTTGCATTCCAGCCCAAAAAACATGTTTTAAGTAGGCCGGTATCCAAATTTCTCGCTCCTGAAACAAACCTGCAAACATACACTTCAAGCATTAACCGCAAACAACAAACCTAATATAAACAGAAACAATAATTAATATAACCAACAGCATACATACCTTCCAACCAAATGTAGCAATATTTTCCCTTCAATTTATATTTCTCCATCACACCAACCCAAAAATCCACAAACTGCTCCCCTGTCAAAATATTATAAATTACGTGCTTAAGGACCTCCTTTATTTCTTCGTATTTCAACAATGAATCAAGCTTCTATCCAAACTTTTGCATAATGTGCCACATGCACCAACGGTGGAAGGTACCAGGCCTTGGAAATACTTCTGCAATAGCTTTCCTCATGGCTTGATCCTGGTCAGTCATGATGGCAGCTGGGGCTTTGCCACCCATACACGCAAGCCATGTTTTAAACAACCACATAAATGTCTCCACATCCTCGTGAGACAACAAAGCACATCCTAAAAGCACACTTTGGCCATGATGATTAATTCCTACAAAATTAGAAAAAGGCATGTGATACTTATTTGTCATATAAGTTGAATCAAAGCATACCACATCCCCAAAATACTCATACGTAACCCTACTACGAGCATCAACCCACATTACATCCTTCAACCTCCCAACTCCATCTACTCTATGCATATGGAAAAAATCTGATTATCTAAAGTCATCCTATGGAAATAATCCAACATTGCCATAGCATCTCCATACCTTAACTTTAGCCTTGTCTTCCTATTAACAATGTTATACATATCTTTTTTAGAAAACCCCATATTCTGGTACCCATTTCTTTGGTGAACTAAATTATTATAAATTTGAGGAATGGTAGATCCGGCCTCATAATAATTGTCAATTCTTGCCTCAACCGTCTTTGTAATTTTTTCTTTTTTAAACATGGCAATATGATTAGAGTCACCAGGTTTCGGACTGTGCCCCTTGTGCTCATTAACAACCTTCATCACTACCCATTCACCTAATTCATTCATAGCTGCATACAAAAAAAAGGCAGTTGCACTTTTTAGACTTCTTTTTCACCAAAGGGTCTACATTCACAACTACCCTTTTCCCATTAACAACTCTCCTATACTGTGTCAACCCATAACACTCACACTTTTCACACGTAATTCTGTACAGTTTTGGCTTCCCCGGTTTTCAACGGCTTTCGACCACCTACATATACAACACCAAAACCTTATTGTTTGTCATAGGTCCTATAATACTGATTAACTTCCTCCTAGGTTCAAAACACCATTCCACAAAAGGTGCATCAACTAACTTCACTCCATCAGCATTTTCTCCATCTATTTACGCACCACCATTCTCCGCTACCTCACCGGGGACATTCACATCATCATGTCCCTCTGCCATGTTACTCCCTTTCTTTAAATCCTGTAACCACACACTCATCATCCTCATCCACATTTATATCATCAAACACATCATCCTCATCAATAATAACCTCATCATCCTCATCAACACAACGATTACTATCCACATCTAAATTAACCCTAAGATCATTGTTCTGCATACAACACAAACCATCACACACACATATAATACAAACGATCACTGCTTTCATACCAATTACACTATTAACATAAATAAGTACCAACAAACATAAAAATTACACAAACCACAACAACACATTTCAAATTAACAACCAAGAACCACAAGCGGCACAACCTTCTTCATAAACAAAAATTTAATCGGGGAAATTTGAAAGCAATCTTCCCCAAATTAGTTCACCCATTCTTAAATTCATTTGCATTTCCAAATTCCGTATCAACAACGACATAATTTTAACAACAACAACATTTCAACAACAACAACCACACATAAATAACGAAATAATTAACAATTCAAGAACAACCATGACACAAAATTCAACTACTTTTTTTATTTTCAGACTAATTTCCATAACAATGAACAACACTCAACAACCATAAATCACCAACGACTTCCCCAAACAACAACATTGACTAATTACATTAAAATATTCATCCTAATCTCTAATCTAATACATCCATAACAATACCCAATTTCCCAAAATCAAAGCAACTACTAATTGTTCGATAAACTACAACTTACAAGATTTAGTGCACGCTTAATGCCGGTCTCTGCATCCTCCATCATATTCCACCCAGGTTACCCAATTCGGGGATGCATTCACTGCGCCGGAACAACACTTTCTCTCTCTTGTTTTTTGACCTTCAAACCCAAAACCATGTCTTTAGTTTATCTCACCTATTTCTTCATTTCTTTTTTCCATTGAATTATTTAACATTCCAATACTACCCTTACTACCATATTGTAGACACCCAAATGTGTCTCCCCAAAACCAAACCCAGTGATGAATACCTTTCATGTCATTTGATTATCAAACGAAGCAAAAGTGTGAAAAGTCTAGTGATGAGGATGTTTTTATTAAAATATCTCTTCTTTCTGTTTTTGAAAATATTTCTTTTCTCACCTTGTTTTATGAAAACGTGCAGTCCAGTTTAGTTTGGTCCGTGATATGGGTCCAATAATAGTGTAGTTGGATGGGGTTGAAAAGACCTTTCCAACGATATATTATAAGCCCAATTCTGATGAATAATGAGGAAGTTATGGCCAAAATACTAAACTGGGCCCAAATCGGATTTTACCTACGCCCCAATGATCATGTGGAGGGTCCAAAGGTTTAATCCTATTCCTAAACTAATTAGGATTAATTAGAATCTTCTATAAGATTCTAAAAGATCTTAATTATCCTTTTTGAAAAGATAGAATCAAAGAGTTTTAAATTGAATAAAAACTTTCCTTTTTTAAGTCCTAATTCTATTCAAATTTAAAGTTGTTCAAAGACAGTCAGATATTATTTTAGTGCCTCATAATTTTTATCCAAATATTATATTTTTGGATAAATGTTGAAATTATCTTTCCAATGATATATTATAATATTAATTCCGATCTATAACGAAAAAGATATGAAAGAAATACGAAACTCTATCCAAAACTGACACCGTTCCACTATTTCGACCATATCTTTTTATCTACAAAATATTTTAATTTGGTTCCAATTGGATTGGAAATTATACTTCAAGAGCTTTCCAACGACATATTATATGACTTATTTGGACTCTTGGATCAAAAGTTATGATAAAAACAAAATTCGCAAAAACTGCTGACCGACGAGTTTTATTTCGATTCGAATTCGGATTCTTTTCTTATTCTTCGACTCTCTTTTTTCCTATAAATAGAGGTCATATCTCCCCTTTTTTCAATCATCTACAATAAACTCTCATCAAGAATTTCTTGATTCTCTCTCTCTTTCTAAACCAACCCTTTTCACAAACACAATTCCTCATACATTAGCACTAGACACACCTAGCCAAGTTCGAAGTTGCCTTCGCCCTAGACGTGAAAGGTTTGATATTTCTGAGGGTTTGGTCCCAAATCTCGATTTCAATTATTTAATTTGATTGTTTTGATTTATATTTTCCTTGAAGTTACTAACGCGTGTATTTTGTTATTAGAATGAGGTACGAGGCATCAAAGTATGTAATCTTATTGCTCTATTCTTGTAAAAAGCGTGTTTAAATTTGTTTAATTCCTAGCATCGTGTTAGGATTTTATTATTGCTTTCTAGTATCATGTTTAGGGTGTCTTTTACTCTTTTCTAATATCATGTTAGTACCATGTTAGGTTTAAAGCTTTGATCTTTATTGCTTAGTGACATGCTAGGGTTTGTTATTAATCTTGTTAGTATCATGTCTAGGATCTTGCTATTATATTTAGGATTTATTATTAACATGATTATAATTGTTATGATTATTGTGATTATCATGTTGCTTGATGCTTATTATTGTTATTGCTTGATCACGCCTTTTATGCATGTTTAAAGGGAATTTGTACTTGTAATCACGCTTAATAAGATAATTAATAATCTTGTTTAGGGCTAATATGATTATAATTCAAGTGATCGCCAATAATAGTTTTATTTGTGCATTAATATTCAACCAACATGGATAAACAGGTTTAGGGTTAATCTATTGATTGCATGTTAGTCAGAAAGCGCACATGAATACGAGAAGAATGAAGTAGAGGCCTATTTAGGGCAGGTTCAATCTCTTTTAGGTTGGATTTGTACCTTCATCCCCGAACCCTATTTGGTTCAAGACCTTTTGGAGTTGACGGTCTCATGGATCGTTAAGGGGTGTAATCTTCACCTTGTGAACGGTTTACAAGTTCCTAAAACTTGTTGGCGACTCTTTTGCTCTAGCTTCCTTCCCTTTTGACGCCACCATACTTAAGTGTATGATCATAGTGGGGTTCAAGTTTGGGGTAATGCTTGAAATATTCCCTACACATATGCATGTATGTTATGTCATGACATAGTGGGTAATGACTATTCCGCCCTTACTAGAGCTTTTCTTGTCTCAAGTAGCTAGAGGCTGAGAAGTTTCGAATTCTCTCAACAACTTTTACTTTTTACAATTTTGTCTTTCCACCTACCCCACTATCTCCTTATTTTATTACTTTCTCCAATTTCTCCTATAACTCAGCGCATAGAGAAATGGAGCAAGTATTTAAAAACAGAGGGAGTATTATGAAACATGAATCAAATCGAAATAAACCAAAACTCAAGCACAAAATCAAAATTTAGGGCTAGGGTATTTCGAAAATTAAGGTTTAGGGTTTGAATTTTTTGAAAACTCTAGGGAAAATTTATGTCCTCTCCTTGAGTATTTTAAGCAAATTAAAATCACATTTAATCAATTCCAAGAGTTAAATCGCATTTAATATAATATTTGAACCGTAATTAAATTAATTTTCCTTCTAAATTGAATATAAAAGTATGAACTTGGACTTCAAATAATCGTATTATTATAATCAGGCGTGTTCATGTAAGAGGCCAACTGATACCACTGTAAGGATTTAGGTACTCTAAGTGAAATTTCATAAATCTCTATTTATACGCACCTAAAACAAGATCGCATGCATAACACACAAGAATCATATAATTATAACTTTAAAGTGTGATTTCTAAGTAGCAAGTTGATTGATAATTAGGGATAGAATAGAGTCCCAAGCATTGCTCCTCGACTACTTAGTCCAGGGGATTCGAATGAGCCGTCCACCAATGCTATATTGGTCGAATGAAGGGGAAACACAACGATCACCACCTTTGCGGACAACCGGACACCACCACGAACCACCACTACCGTGCTCACACCACAGGCGCACACTAAGAGGGACGAACGAGTGAGAGAGAGAGAGAGAGAGAGAGAGAGAGTTTGAGAGGCGGTTGGCTTGTGTTTGCTAATTAGGGTTTGATCTATGATTACTGAATTAATTGTTCAACCCTAGCTAGGCACCTAGTCTATTTATAATCATATTATAATTAGACTAGGAAGCAAAGCCCAAACCCTCTAAACCTACCCAAATGGCCAGCTACCTAGAGGGATGAGGCCCAACATGAGCTTCTTCCTCTTATGCTCAATCTAGGCCCTTTGTGTAACCTTATAGGATTCGTTCAATTAGGTTTTGGACTATTTTACTACCCAAAAGAACGAACTTAATTATCTCCATAATTTGATCAATTATTTATATCTAGTAATTGAACTTTTCTAAGACATAAAACCTTCACATACCACACACCACAAACCAGCACGCCTCACCACATGGTCAGCGCACACAGCACACACAAGTAGCAGCATAATCCACACCACACAGCAAGCAACAACACCTCACAAGCAGCATAGACACAGTACTCGCACACACCACGCACTGCATTGTGGCACCAACCAAACACACCAGCACACACACAAGATACACACATACAACAGCAAACTTAGCACTACAACACGCAGCACCCAAGCAACCAAAGACGCAAAAATAGGGTATGGAAAACCTAATTTTGACTAAACCAGAAATTTTTGGGGGAAATAAAAAAATAAAATTGAAGCCATAATCTCAAAACAAATTGCGGAAAAAAAAAATTAATTTGATGAATAAACCAGGATAAAAAAAAATCTCTAGAAATTAGAGAGGTTGTGATACCATGTTAAAATCAAAGAAAACTGGAGAAAACAGCTTAGCCTTTGTATTGATATTAACGACATATATATACAAAATACACACAAGATCTAACTTGCCAAAAACTCCTAACAAGATAGACATTACAAATATACAATATTACCATAAATAACCAACCGACTTCAAATATAGTTACTAGTTAATCTTTTTAATTATACAAAATAATAGATGATTAAAAAAATTACCCATATATTCCATAGATCCCTCTTCCTAGACTTTAGGTGATAAAACAAACAACAATTTTTGTATGCAACGGGCCACTTTGTGTGGTCTGCTGACACACATCAAGTAACCTATAATTGACGAGTAATCTCTGATTGATCGAGTAACCCTCGACCAGCGCGAGTAACCCTTGATCGACTTAGTAACCTAAGACTGAGTGAGTAACCCTTGTAGCGCTAACAAAATAACCCCCATAATGGTTGGTCACACCACGGCCATATATGAAAGTTTGTGGAAACCAAAAGGTCAATTTATTTAGGAAATTTTGAATTTTAACACCACAAAAAAACACGAAAATGGTTTTTAACACTACAAAAAAAGAAAAAAAAAACTTTTATTTTAACACCACAAAATTTTTAAAAAGTATGCTTTTACCACCACTTAACTGATTCATGGATGGAAGCCATTAGTGGGACCTACAATGCCTACGTGTTAACATATTATTGGTCCAAAATTAAAAAAAAAAAAAACCCAAAAACTAACTTAGCCACCCACTCCGCCACCACCTGCAGAACGCCGCTGCAACCACTACCCCACCCTAACACCGTCATCTGAGCCCCAGCCACCAGATTCTCCACCCCCACTCTATTACCTCACTAAAACTGGAAACCCAACCACAACGACCACAAAAAATGGGTGGTCGTTTTTCACACCCCTTAGAAATAGCCACCATAAACGGCTTTTAAAGGTCGAAAACAATCGGTTTATGGCTGCTAAGGGTTGTTTTCGACCACTTAAGCCCTAAAATGGTTGTTTTCGACCATTAGCGGCCGTTATTGGTGGCCGATGTTGGGTAGTTTGAAAAACAACCTCTCGTTTTTAGCAGCCGTTGGGGAGCTGCTGTCGATTTTAGGGAAGGGGAAAGGGAGGGAGCAGAACCTGCAGAACGTCGCAACCACTACCCCACTGTAACACCTCTGTTCCGAACTGGGGATAGGGTGGCTGGGTTAATTTAGGGTTTTTTAGTTTTTTTTAACTAATTATTTGTGACATGTGGCACAATAGCCTCTATTTAACGGATTTTTGGATGGCAATCGTTAAGTGATGGTAAAATTAAAATTTTTAAACTTTTGATGGTGTTATTAATAAAACCCTTTTTTTAAAATTTAAAATTTCCATTTATTTATTTATTTTATTTTTTTTTATACGAGAAAACTAATAAAACTTATTAAGACTACCTATTCAATGTAAATGAATAAAATTCAAATTAATCAAACACGAAAGGATGACCAACTTTATTTTGTCTTGAGGGACCTCGGCTCCCACGAAGCTTTAATAGGATTTCACCAAAAAAAAAAAAAAAAAAAAAAAAAAAAAAAAAAAAAACGAAGCTTTAATAGTAGGACTATAAAAGTGTGAATTGGCAATAAAGAAAATGGGCCTCATTTGGACCAAATACAGTAGAAAGTGTTCCCCTTTTGTTATCCAATTGGCCCACTCCATTATTCTTCAAAACCACTTTTAGACAAAAGTCATATTTTCTTTTTCTTATCTATCAAAATTCAAAAATGTGACATGTTCATATTTTTACTTGTTTTGATATATACTTCCTATTTTTTTAATTGTGCCTAAAAATTCTAGGTTATATATATATATCTATAACTTTATACTAAAGGCGAAACCAGAAATGACACATGTCATCTCCTGGTTAAAAATTTTCCCTCCAAAAGTTTTTTTTTTATTTTTTATTATTATTATTTTTTGGCCAAAGCTTCTTAGAAAAGTTTTTAATACAAACTATACAATAATATTTCACTTCCTATTTGATAAGTATATTCCACATTTGTACACATTCAAACAAAGATATTATTTTTTATGCAATAAAAGTTTTCTATCTATAACTTTGTGATATAATTCATAGTTATTTTTATTAGTCGTGCATATATTATTCTCTCTTTATTCTTTAGTGTTATAAATTTTTTTATTTTTTTATTTTTTATTTTTTATTTTTTTTTGGTAATTATAGAACTTTCATCCTATTTTGCAATTAGGTATAATTTTTAATAATTAAATAATAGTGTTAGACTAATGATAAGTATTAAAAATCATCGTGCATGGCACGGGACTTAACCTAGTATATATATATTTGCAAAAGAATTATCAACTTTAACCATAAATTATTTTCGTTTATTGATAAGCGAATATCATTACCTAGCAAAAGAAAGAAGGGAGGAAAGGTCATTAGCTCATGTCTAATCTTCCTGCTTAGGTGCTATATTTACCTACCAAAGAAGAAGGGACATATAGGTCTAATCAATGGGTTGATACACAGTCTAATCTAGTCATTAATGTATAAATTAGTGGTAATTGAAATTCATATATAAGTTGCCTTATAGCTAGAGCCTAGAGGATAAAATAAGTAAAGACGATTGCGATACTTCTATTAATTTGTTAGGCTTATCCACACCTACACCCATTGAAAATTCAAGATAAATTTTATTTGTTTAGTTATATGTATGTTAGATAAAGATAGATTCATCTTCAGTCCCCCAAGAAATTGTATCAATTTTCATTATTCAAATAGATAGTTTAAATTTAATATTATGGGATCATTAATAAAGTTTCCTTAAAGTTTCAATTTTAACAATAGAGCGATGTTATAATAATTTGCTTAAAACTTTCTTAAATTTGATAAGAAAATAAACAACATAATTTTAAAAGCTCATATGTCGTACTGTTGAGATAGTATTATATATATGTTAAGATAATAATTAGGAAAGTGGTTAGGATTCCTTAGTTATCTTATGTTAATATTTTATTTGATAATATTCCTAAGCCTAAGATAATTAGGAATATATTGTAAGCTATATATGTACACGTTGAAGCTTAATGAGAACTTGAGATATTGAGTTGATTTTGGCATGGTATCAAGAGCGAGGTTTAGGGATCCAAAATTTTTTTTTTCTCTGAGACAGTAATCAGTGATGGCGAAGGAGGATGAAGTTCCGTCACCATCAACTCCTATTGATCTTGATTATCATCTGGGATCGAGTGATCATCCCGGAATTATTATTACTCCAATTAAACTACGTGGGGCGAATTATGATGAGTGGGCTAAGGCTATGCGTCGAGCGTTGATAGCAAAGTGGAAGTTTGGGTTTGTGGATGGCTCAATTAAGGAGCCTGCTGCCAATTCTCCACAGAGGAAGTACTGGATTGCTGTCAATTCTATGCTCGTTGCTTGGATTAGTAATACATTGGATGATTCGTTGCGCTCCACGATTGGAGATTATGACTATGTCAGCGAGTTATGGGTACACTTACAACAACGATATTGTGTTGTTAGTGGTACTAGAGTATGTCAATTGAAGAACTCCTTGGGAGAATGTAAGCAAACACCCACGGAAACTGTGACAGAGTATTTTGGCCGTTTGTCTAAGATATGGACGGAGTTGCTACAATATACTCGCGTTCCGAAGTGCTCTTGTGGACAATGTAAGTGTAATATTGCCAAGCAAGTTGGTGATATTAGAGATGAAGACTATCTACATTATTTTTTGATTGGCCTAGACGATCCGTATGAGGCAATTCGGGCTCAATTGTTGGCACAAACCCCTTTGCCTCATGTGGATAATGCGTATCAAGCAGTGATCAATACCGAACGACTTCGCTCTAAGGATGGCAAGCCGAAAGAAAATGTTATGGCTTTTAAAGTTGACTCACGTGTCAAGTCGGCTGATGGTGAACGTCCCTTTTGCACACACTGTAATCGTGAGGGCCATGACAAGGAGGGGTGCTATCAATTGATCGGGTTTCCCGAATGGTGGGACGAGAATCGCAAAGGAGGTAGAGGCCGTGGAAGAGGGGGACGTGGGGGAAGAACTGGTGGTCGTAGTACTAGTGGGGGGCGAACTAATGCTACTACTAGTACTACACATCGCGCAAATGCAGTACAAGGAGGCGTGAACAGTGCAGCGGGCAGCAGCAACAATCAGCCTTCCTCCACACAAGGCCTAGCAGGGGTGACATCCGATCAAGCACAACAAATTATTGAGCTACTTAGTAATAAATCTAAGACTCGATTAGAAGGTAAGACAAAAGTCCCGTGGATCGTAGATACCGGAGCCTCTAATCATGTAACAAATGATTTGTCGATCATGAGGAACATTAAAACAATTCAAAATTGCCCAGTGGGATTACCGGATGGTCAAACAGTGAATGCGAATCAATTGGGTTCGGTTACACTTGAGGGTGGTCTTGTCATTGATAATGTGTTGTTTGTACCACATTTAAATTGTAATTTAATTTCCGTCACTCAACTGAGTGATGAATCTAGATGTACAATACAATTCACTAACAAAATTTGTGTTATTCAGGACCAGTTGACGAGGACGGTGATTGGCGTGGGTGAACGAGACAATGGACTTTATTTTTTCCGAGGTGTGCCGCAAGTGAAGGTGCTAGCAGTGGAGTGTGTGGTGGATCTTTGGCATCAACGCATGGGTCATCCGTCGGAGAAAATCTTGAAGTTACTTCCGCCTGTGAGTAACTCAATTAGGAAGAATAATAATGTGTGTGATGTATGCCCTCGGGCAAAACAATCTAGAGATAGGTTTCCAATTAGTGAAAATAAAGCCAGTCATTTGTTTGAACTAGTTCATATTGACTTGTGGGGTCCTTACAAGGTAGCCTCATCGTGTGGTGCAAGATATTTTTTGACAATAGTAGATGATTATTCTAGGGCTGTTTGGATTTATTTGCTTAGTAATAAAACTGAAGTTGAATTTCATTTTCTGAATTTTATTGCTTTAATAAAGCGTCAATTTGATAGACAAATAAAGGTGGTTCGGAGTGATAATGGTACCGAGTTTAATCATCTTAGGGAATATTTTGTCAAAAATGGAATTATTTTTGAGTCTTCTTGTGTTGGTACTCCTCAACAAAATGGGAGAGTGGAAAGAAAACATCAACATATTTTAAATGTGGCACGGGCTTTGCGATTTCAAGGTAGATTACCTATTAAATTTTGGGGAGAGTGTGCTTTGACAGCTTGTTACTTGATTAATCGTACTCCGACCCCTTTACTTGGAAATAAAACCCCATATGAAATGTTGTTTGACAAAATTCCTCCTTATGAGTCAATTCGGGTATTTGGTTGTTTGTGTTATGCACATAATCAGAGAAGTAAAGGAGATAAATTTGAAGCTAGAGGTCGGAAATGTGTTTTTCTTGGTTACCCTTTTGGACAGAAGGGGTGGCAATTGTTTGATTTGGAGACAAGGGAGTATTTTGTGTCACGGGATGTGAAATTTCATGAGCATATTTTTCCTTATGTTGAGCACACGAATGAGTCTTTGAGGTCACATTTGGAAGGGGAGGTGTTGAGTGTAGATAGTGGTGATGAGTTTGAACAATGGCACATGGGTGACATACCACATAATGGAGATGGAGACAATGAGGGACTAGAAGAAGAGTATGATGAAATTGTGGAAGCCAATATGGATGGAGCACCCATCGGGGGTCCATCGACCGATGGCAGCACTCGGCCACAGCAGCAGCACAACACTGGTTGGGCCGCTGGCTCGCCATCAGGTGCTGGCCGAGACAAGCAGCAGGGCAGCAAAGCAGGGGCTGATGCTGAACAGAGAAGGCAGCAGGGGTCCTCGGTGTTGCGTGCTGGGCGTGAACAGAGCCAGCAGCAGCTTCGAGCAGGGGCAGACCACACCCAGGCAGAACAGTCCGCACCTTGCTTGCGGAGAAGTGAGGAAAGTCGCGGCTTGGTTGCGGAGCAAACTGATGGGCAGCTAGGTGAGGACTCGAATACGATCACTCAAGATGAAATAAGTGAGGACATGGGTCGAGGGAAGAGAGTGAAGTTCCCTTCAATAAAGCTACGTGATTGTGTTATGCATACTATTCGGAAAAATAAAGTCCCATCGTTGTCATCCGCGGAATCATCTTCCTCAGGTACTCCTTATCCTATAACCTATTTTGTTAATTATGATCGTTTTTCCGAGAAACATAGAAATTATATTGCTGCAGTGACAGAGGCACGAATTCCGAGAACCTTTAAAGAGGCAATGAAACATGAAGGGTGGAGAGAAGCGATGGCATCCGAGATTAAGGCCTTAGAAGATCAAGGTACATGGACCTTGGAGACACTTCCGGAAGGGAAGAAAGCACTTGGAAGCAAGTGGGTTTACACTGAGAAGAGAGATGAAGAAGGAAAATTGATTAGATTGAAAGTTCGGTTGGTTATTCTTGGAAATCATCAAGAGGAAGGCATAGACTATAATGAGACATTTGCTCCGGTGGCAAAGATGTCTACAGTTCGTACTTTTCTGGCCGTAGCAGCAGTGAAGGAATGGGAAGTGCATCAAATGGATGTACACAATGCTTTTCTACATGGAGAGTTGGAGGAGGAGATTTACATGAAAGTTCCCCCCGGGTTCCAGAAAAATAATTCAGATAAGGTGTGCAAAATGAATAAATCGTTGTACGGGCTAAAACAGGCGCCTAGGTGTTGGTTCAAGAAATTGTCTGTGGCTCTTAAGAAATATGGTTTCAAGCAGTCATATAATGACTATTCGCTGTTTACTTTGACGAAAGGTAAATTGCAATTGAATGTGTTAGTTTATGTGGATGACATGATTATTGCTTGCAACAGTAAATTTGCATTGGAAAGTTTTAAAGCATATCTGTGTGAATGTTTTAAAATGAAAGATCTAGGAGCCGTGAAATATTTTTTGGGATTAGAAGTAGCCCGTAGCAAACATGGATTTTATGTTTGTCAGAGAAAGTATGCCTTGGATATTATTTCAGAGACAGGATTGTTAGGTGCTAAGCCTGCAGATTTTCCGATGGAGCAGAATCACAAGCTAGCAGTTTCAGGAGGGAAAGAATTCGCAGATGTTGAGAAATATAGGCGGTTGGTAGGGCGTCTGATATATCTGGTTGTGACTAGACCAGACTTGGCATATTCAGTGCATATCCTATCTCAGTTTATGCGGTCTCCAACGGAATTGCATTGGGAAGCAGCTTTGAGAGTAGTTCGGTATCTAAAGAAGTGCCCGGGCCAAGGTATTCTTCTTCGTTCTGATAGTTGTTTGCAATTAGAAGGTTGGTGTGATTCAGATTGGGCAGGGTGTCCATTGACTCGACGATCTTTGACTGGTTGGTTTGTGTTACTTGGTTTATCTCCTGTGTCGTGGAAGACTAAGAAACAACCTACGGTGGCTACAAGTTTGTCAGAAGCAGAGTATCGATCAATAACAGGTTTGACGTGTGAATTAAAGTGGTTGAAGAGAATGCTTCGAGATTTAGGAGTTGAACACAAGCAAGGGATGAAGGTTTTCTGTGATAGTCAGTCAGCTTTACATATTGCTAATAATCCGGTTTTTCATGAGCGAACCAAGCATATTGAAGTTGATTGTCATTTTGTTCGAGATGCGATTCAAGAGGGTCTCATATGTCCGTCATATGTGCCTACGAAGTTCCAGTTAGCAGATATATTCACGAAGGCATTAGGAAAGGCCCAATTTGAGTTTATTCTTCGCAAGATGGGCATTCGAGATCTCCATGCTCCATCTTGAGGGGGGATGTTGAGATAGTATTATATATATGTTAAGATAATAATTAGGAAAGTGGTTAGGATTCCTTAGTTATCTTATGTTAATATTTTATTTGATAATATTCCTAAGCCTAAGATAATTAGGAATATATTGTAAGCTATATATGTACACGTTGAAGCTTATTGAGAACTTGAGATATTGAGTTGATTTTGGCACGTACAATATATAAGTATACTATTATAAAATCAAAATTTGCTCAATTTCATATAATTATGATTTTGGCTGATAATTTTGTTTTCTTATGTTTTTCCTCGCCTTAATAGCTTTCTTGAATATGTATAATACTATTTATAATAACTTTAGAATATTGGATGAATCAATTGTACTTAATGATTTTATGTCTCTTTCAAACAGCTACGGAATACTTTAAATTGAAAATATGAAGTTTCAAAGTCATACAAGTATTAGTATGTCTTAGGTTAATTGGTTTACAATAAAAAAAATGCATAGTAGTTTGTAATAGAACAAGTAAACATCTTCTTATATAAAATTCAAAGAACAATTTAATTAAATAAGTTTATTGGTGCATGTGACTTTTATAAATAATAAATGTATTTTTGTAATATTTCAACTTAAATTAGTGTACCTTTTTTGTTTATAAAATCATCTCTTACCTTTTTTTTTTTTTTTTTATTTATTTTTTTTTTTTTTATTTTTTTTTTTAACACACAAGTTTATTAGGAGACAAAAAGAGGTGGATAGATATACAAATTAATTGGAAAATTAGTTGCACTTGTAACTAAATAAAACTTATAGAAAGGGACCCTTATGCGACCATACAAGAAGAGCTTAATTAACATGAAAAATATGCTACTCCATTTGATTAGCTAAGTTGATACTAATAATACATTGATTAAACTAAATGTGCTAGACATATCACGATTACATGGATTAAACTCATTCGTGGTGGATCTTCATTAATTAAATGTTGGTTAACTTTGATAACTATTGTTGTAGACACTTATGATGCGACAGCAGAATTTTAGGATGCTTCCTAAACATGTAAACAAGATCTCATGCATATAATCAATATGAATCACATAATAGGAGTAGATATATCTTTGATGTGTGTACTCCCTTTTAGCCTTTGATAGGCCTTCTTCGGTCCTTTTGGCCTGGAGACCAAGAACCTCGATTGTGATTCCTCTATGTAGTCCACATACTCGTGAAAGATCCCCGCGCGTATGCTAGTAAGGAAGGAGAGAAACTTTTTACTCTCTTGCTTTGTAGGGATACGACTATGAGAAGTAGTATTAGGGTTGTATGCACTCTTAATTATTCTGTATTTCATACATAATATTAAGCCTAATATATAATAGAAATTAGGCTATAGGATTGCATACCCTACTCCCCTAATTAGTAATTTTACTCGTCTTTGACCGGCCACCTAGTCCTTCATTGGGCTTGGTGTGCTTTGATCCATCTCGTGTTTAATTATATGTGTGATCTTATAGGATCTGGTTATAATTAGTAGCAAGTCCGACCCATTATATAATAAGCTTACAGATTGTATTTGATTTCTAGCAAAACACGACGACCCCTAGCTAATATAACCGAATAAATAATCTCTTTAACTAATCCTATCTTATATTTAATAATTGCTATACTTGATCCTGAACACTTCCTTCAATTGAATCTACCAAAACCTATACTGTTGATATACAGTCACAAACTCTATCAGTCTATCTACTTACAAGCTCTCCTCGTAAGAAAGCTTTGATTATAGGTCTAAAACTCTATTACAACCTGTAAAGAACAATGATATATACAACCTGACATTAAAGCTACATAGTACATATAAGTAAACAACGTTAAGCTAAACTCAATATTAATAGCACTATTCGACACATATGCACCAACATAAACTATATATATTATATTTCGATTAAAGTCACATCATATAAAGTCAACATCAATTGCATATTATTGTATAACCAACTTTGTTACTCAATTGGACAGACGGTTCTTTAATTTTCACTGGGAACTTACCAATAAGCTTAAATCCAGCTAATTATTGGAAATTGATGAATTTATTAGTTCTACAAGTGGAAGTATTAAATTAATTAAGTCAAAAAAACTTTAATGTTTAGCTGGTAGAAATAAATTAGAAGCACCAATCTGTAATAACGATTGCTAGCTAGTACGACACAGTTTCGTAGCAGATGGTACGTACACACATATCCTAGTTACTGCATTTGACTTGGATTATTTAATTATGTCACTCACTCACTTTTAATCAATTAACTAATTATTAATTACTTTAAGTTTACTTACGAATAAAGTTATTGCTGCTTAATTTTATCACACTAATTGTGCATGCATTACGGTTATTGTATGCATGTAATGACAAATTATGGAACATGCAAGTTGCTAATCCTAACTCATAAGCTTTGTTCTAATAATGATTAATAAACTGATTAACGATAAGGTTAGTTACTTTTTGTTAATTACGCACAAAGATAAGGTATTGGATTTATGTGATTTTTAGCAGTATCTATGTTTGATTAAGGGGTCAATTAGGCAGCGTAAGCACGCACGATTCGGGCTGGTTATGATGTATACTTACTCTAAATATAATTTGATAATATACTCTATCATATCGATCGATTCAAGAAGCTGGGATGCGCCATGAATACGAATAATACAACTTCTTTTTTATTAGATTTATTTTGTATTTAGGTAGATCTTTTGGTTTATAAGCTTATCATGCTAGAAAAAGGGCCAAATGTATGTAACATGCAAAGGAGGGTTTATTTTTGAGTGTTTAGAGAGGCACAAGGGTAGGGGTGAAAATCGATCTCAGAATATTCTAAAATCGGGAGGAAACGAAGCTCTAACCTCTTGAGCTATCCCTCACTTTCATAGATATTCGCGGAATTAGCTTCAAATGTTTTGCACCATGCTTATAAAGCTACCATATGTCTAACACCAAGTTTAATTTGCTCCAATATTACAAAAAAAATGTAATCAGAGAACTCTCTAAAAAAAAAAAAAAAAAACTGCCTCTTATGCTTAAATTATGAATTAGGATAATATGCTATTATGCTCTTTTGTGGTCAGAAAGTCTTAGTTGACAAACTGTGATGTTATAATGTCATGTACAAAATCTTCTAATTACGTTTTCAAATCTTAAGACCAATGTAATTAGGCCTTAACTTATTATGCAAGTTGACAAATAAAAAGTAGTGATAAAATAACAATAACTGAATAATTCATCTATAATTTTCACACCCGCAAGTTGCAATGCCGCAGCTAGCTAGCTTAGTACTATTAATTAGGTCATCGCATTCGCATGATTCTAACAATAACAGATCTAATTATTGTCTAACTATTGTTTAAAACAACTAGCCCATTAAATAAACATAGTATGTTATGTTTCGAAGTTATGGGACTGTTCGACAAAATTAATTGTGACAGCAGCCGTAATTTATTCTTGATTATTGTTGAGATTGTTAGTAGTGGATAATTGATGTTATTCTAAAAGTTGAAAAGTAACAATAATGATATCGATTGAATTCCAAAAAATTAACCCGGTCACAACTTCATCACCATACATTAACATTTGAATATGTATTGTTTTGTCAAAGCATTAATCGTGATGACTATGGAAACTACACGAAATATGTTTTTCTTTATGTATCGAAAAATGGATATAGTATATATATAGGTCATGCTGTGAAATTTTAATTTCCTACTAATTAACTAATGACTAGCTAAGATGGCTTTATGTTCATATCCAAGTTGGCTAATAAAAATTGAGTAAGAAAATTTGATTAGTACTGCATTACTCAGCAATAGGATTGGATCGAATATACATAAATATATAACTAATCCACTTTCATACACTAATCACGATTAGTAATAATGATAATCAAGAAGTAGCTAGCCATGTAATGCTAATTCTTCATGCATGTGCTATTTTATGGATTCAATAAAATAGATGTAATATTCATGAATTAATAAATGAATATGATTTTATTTATTATAATTTATAAATTGGAAAATCTGTGGGCGTAATTAAATTGGTCGTCTTCCTCGAGGTACTATTCACATGTACTGTATGTGTAGGTGACATCAAAGACCAACGAACGTCTAAATTTTCCAAGCATCATCATTTGCATTTCAGGACTATTCTAGCATAGCAATATAGCATACACGTCTTGGGTCGTTGCTATCCTTAGTCATGCATAATACGATAAATCGTTACAGGCTGTGTATTTATTCTCTATCGGGAATTTGTAGTCACAATAATATTGTCAATATACGACGCATACTTCTTATGTATCATAATAACAGTAACATTTTTTTTTTTAGACCAAACTCGATCTTAAAATGCATTTTTTTCACTAGCTATCTAGTGTAATTTACTAATTTTGCTATCTAGATCTACTCATTTCAATTTGTTTATTGTAAATAAATCTAACTTATATTAATATGTATTTAGTTCTTGTTTAATTCACCTTAGTTTTACTTATTTCAGAAAAAATAAGTTCTGATCATATCAGATAAAAAAAAATAAGTTCAGATCAGATCATCGTTTTATGTGCAGTTTTTTTATTGCTAAATATCTTTAATTTCGTAATAAAAAAATTCTGAAAATCACATATTAATAAAATACACATTATTACGAATCTAACAAGACCCCACTTGATATATTTTTTTCCGTATAAATTATCGTATATGTAAGGTTAAAGTTTGGTCAAATCTGACATTTAGATCAGATCAGATCAAATCAAATCAAATAAGTTCAGATAAGCAAATATAAGGCAAACTAAACAGGGCCTTAGTTGATAACAGTAGATTAGTTGTCCATAATTGTATAAGTAAATTGTTGTAAATATTGTAAAATAACTAGGTATATATGACGTATTTTTTGTTAGATTGTCAAAGTAAGGTTATCACCTTTTTTATTAAGCTAGGGAGTAGTAGTTTTATGACTATATTTTTAGAACAGTTTTTTCACCACATACCCATGAGTTTTTTTGTTTATTCACCATATACCCATGAAATTTTTCAAATTCATCTTATATCCTTAAGTTATTACAAAAATTCACTATATACCCCTAATGAAAATAAGATGAGCGGAATTTGGTTAATTATACCTCGAAACCACCTTAGATCTCACCCGCTCATCCCCAAAATTACTCCTCTTCTTTTTTCAGCTCCCAAAATCACTCCAAATCTCCATAACCATATTTGTATGATTGATTTTGAGGATGAGAAAAGGAAATTTAGGGTGGTTTTGGGGGTGTAAAAAAGGAATGTGGGTAGTTTCAAAGGTAGGGGAATGTATTTAGGATGGTTTCGGTTCATAATTAGCTTTAATGATTGACAAAATTAAAAATCATTAGTCATCAAGGGTATATGGTGTATTTTTGTAAAAACTCGGGAGTATATGATGAATTTACAAAAGTTCAGGGATATATGGTGAATAAACAAAAAAAACTTAGGGGCATATGGTAAATAACCCGTTCCAAAGTGAAAGGAATTGATCAATAAGAATCGGATCAAACTATTAAGTAAAAAGGGTTTCACAAAAAAGTATTGTTATTCATTAGGTCCATATTCACAATATTGTAGAGGATGAAAATAGTTTCGAATAAGGAAGGGTAAACAAATTTATCGGTGAGTGTAATTTTTTTTCATAGTATATAGTTTTTTTTTTTTTTTTTTTTTTTTTTTGACAAAGGTTACAGACAAGAGGTACAGAATTAACAGCAACTACTTCCTTCTCTCTGCAGTTGCCAATTTATGGGCAGCTTCCACCATATCCCTCTGTACTTTGATGCATATCAAGAGATCAAAACTTGTACTCATTTGAATGATGTCTGTTGCTATTGATTTGATGTCTACTGGGGCTTGTGCTGGATTCAACAGCGCCTTCACCACCTCAGCAGAGTCCGTCTTGATAATCACATTCCTGCAAGCCTCATGGTCCTTAATAGCCCACCAGACTGCATAAGCTTCTGCCTGTCTTGCACTAGTGGCAAAGATCTTTCTGGCTGATCCAGAACTTTGGCTAGGCTCGTCCTCCGCACTCCATGCTACAGCAGCTTCCCATCCTGGTCTGTCTTTGGCATGTCTTCTTTTCCAGGCTGCATCCACCTTCAGCACCTTGGCCGTGCTCGTTCTTGCTTTCCCTGTTATGAAGATTAACGGAGCAATGGCCCTTTCATTCGAACACTCTTGCGTTAGGGTCAGAGTTCTAGCTTTGATTCTTTCTGCAATTGACCATCTATGAATGTGTACCTGCACCAAACGTAAGATAGACAAAGGATTGACACTCACATTCCTAAAGATTATATCATTTCTATGTTTCCAGATTGCCCAGATCACCAACAAAAAGTATTGTTGGGTGTTGCCATCTTTTTTATCCAGCTTCCTCGCATAAGTCAGGAAATTTAGCAACCATCTTGAAATGGGTACATCTTGATTTGCTGACACGTTCAGTCCCAGATCACTAGCTCTCCAAATCCTCTGAGTTATGCTGCAATCTTTGAACAAATGCCCTGCTGTCTCTTCCTCCCTTCTGCACAGGACACATTGAGTTGGTCCAAACATGCCTCTCTTCCTTAAGTTATCCCCTGTGGCCAATTTATTGTGCAGTATTCTCCAAGCTAGCAATATACACTTTGGCCACAGTTTAATTCTCCAAATCCCTTTCCAAGATTCACTTTGCTTACCCTCCCTTAACTCAGTATCCTGCCACCAATACCCCGATTTGAAGCTGTAGGTTCCCTTCCTTTCCGGCCTCCAAATGAATGAGTCTTCTCCTCTCTTAGGTATGTGCATAGCCAAAATATCTCTCGCATCTTCATTCTTAAACGATTTCCAGATAAGATTTGCATTCCAAGCCCTTTCATTAGTCATAAGGTCAGAAACTTTGTTTATTCCCAGACCCCTTATATCCTGTATTGGCTGTAGTTTCCTGTCTCCCACCCAGATATCCTGAGTTATATCATAGTATATAGTTAGATCTAAAGAACTTAATGATGTAACAAAGAACTCATGGTTTCCTTTTATAAGCGCACACAACATTTATTTTTATGCGGTATTTTAAGGAGACTAAAGTCATGCATGTTGTACACGTACAAGAGACTACATATTCTATTAATGCAATTCAATAATGCTTAATCCTTATTTCAAAGCCATCTCATTGTTCGTTTTATGATCGAGTTTTGTCGGGAAGAGAAACTTTTACTACATATTATAGAATTTTCAGTGAAATGAAAAGTTATAGTTTGATCGATTATTATCGTATTCAAGAAATCCTGTAGTTTAAACTAAACATTCGAGTATTACTTCTTGTAAAATTTTATTAATACCCCCGTATCATATTAGATACAGCTTTAAATTTTATTATGTTTCGTAAATAATACCCAAAGTTATATCGAATATGAAATAGAGGTAGCATATTAATTTTCAAGGTAAATGAGAATGATATAGTGATAGCAACGAACAAAAACAATAATATTACTGCGTGCCCTTGTTATTATTAATTTACTACATACTTGTACAATAACTGTTATAGTTTCTTGATTTCAGCAAATTTACTCATTCATATTATTGCCTACATCTTTTATCAATGTGCACCATGTAATATATTCAAAGATTGCTTTGTTTATTATAGGTGATAATGAAATGAATTTGCAGAAAGAACTCACTTTTGAGCAGATTATCACTTTGAAACCTTAGCTTATCAATAATCAAACCAATGCAAGTTGAGTCAAATAGTTTAATTTGGTCGGTTATTACCTTTCTACTTTGGACAGTTGGAATTCAACGTAACTCAATAATCAATTCTGCCGAAGTACCGGACTAGCTACTATTCGATCGATTCAAGCTTGACTCCAAGTTTAATTTATGTAAGTTGTGAGCAAAACCTGAATATGATACTTCCAAACTCGATAAGCTCGAGCATGATACATATGATCAAGTTATTTAATAATACGAGTGTCTACCCGAGTTCGAGATTTAAAGTTTTATTGTATTATCTTCTTCCCATATGGTTTTTAGTAGTTTTTTGGCTCAATATTTATAATTCAAATACTTGATATTATTTGATGGAGGTAAAGGGATCTTCGTCTCCAAGTACCATCATTTGGTAACTATGAATGACTGAATGAGTCTTACTTCACCTGCTAATCCTAAACCTTTAGAATCTTAAGAGATAAGACTTTTAAAAGTAAAACATACTTCTGCTTCAAAAAAAGAGTTGAACCTTGAATCTTGAAGATTTAGAGTTCGAATCTTATTAAATGAGGTAATAGCCTTTAGTTTGGTTGAACGAAATTTAAATGTTTATTAAAAGATAATACATTAATGATTTGTGTGTCAATTGGTTTACATCCCTGCAAATATAATCTTCCAAGAGTGTCCCCTCATCAAGAAAAGTATATATGGCTTTCATTGTTATTGTTATTCTTTTATTATACATGAACCACTTCCAACCAAGCACAAAACGACATTAAAAATAATAAATTCATGAATTAACATAGCTATCATTCTATTAACAATTAAAAGTAGCCAATAAATACAAAAATATATCTATCATCCCTACTAAAAAAAGGGAAAATAAACGTACTCAAAATTCAAACAAATTACTAGTAAATTAACTTGTACTAGCATCAAACTTTCATTGCCATGTCTAAAACACCCGCTCCCCCACCAAAAAAATAAAAAAATAATATGAACCAATCACATCATTCTCCATATCTAAAAACTATTTACCAATAATTTTTTTATGTATACGAGATTCGATATTACTGTCACGAGTCCTTACTGCTGGAATAATTAATCTTAAGACTCCAAACTTTAATTTCCCCATTAAGCCCACCACTAAACACCGAAATTCCATCTTCACCCTCCATTTTCGCAGCTAATGACTTAACAGGCTTACTATGCCCAGTCAAAACACTCAAACAACAGAATTTTCCTTCAAACCCACGTCTCCAAATCCTGACCGTCCGATCAGCCGAACCACTGATCAGAAAATCCGAGACATTGATCAAACACAAGATCGCCCCATTGTGACCTCTAAGGGCCCCACTAACCACCATATACTTAGCACTATCTTCTCTCTCCCAAACCAATATCGAACGGTCACAAGCACCGGAGAATAAAATCGAACCGTCAGAATTCAACGCTAACGCATTTACAGCTGATTTATGTTTCTCCAACGTGGCAATCCCTGAATGCTTCTTCTCCGACCCGGATTTTTTAGCCCAAACCCGAATCCGACCATCAGCCGACCCGGTATAAACCGTTCCGTCACTCGAAACAATAACGGCGTTAATCGCATCCTCATGCGCCGTTACAGACTCGTAACACCGTAAACTCTTTGGACCCCACACTTTCAACGTTTTATCCCAAGAAACGGAGTATATTTTTCCGTTGTTAACAGCCAAGCTCGAAACGGCGTCGTTGTGCTCAACCCATAACCGGGTCTTATGTCGCCTGACTTTCACGTGATTCTTCGGAACCGGATACCGGCGTAACCGGTCAGTTAAGGTGGGTAAAGTAGAAACCATCTTATGCTTCTTACTCGCGGTTAACTTCCACACCCGGATTTTTCCATCCTGGTGAGCGGAGAAGATTTTTCCGTCGGAGAATGTGACGGACTTAACGGCACCGGCGGAGGTTCCGTCGGAGTTGAAGGTCTCGAGGAGGGAGAGGGTGGAGGAGTCGTAGACGTTGATCTGGTGGCCGGAGGAGACGTAGAGGAGAGATGATGCGGAGGAGAGAGAAAGTGATGAGATGGAGGAAGGTAGTGAGAGAGTAGAGGAGAGAGAGTGGGTGAGGGTGACGGTAGCGGAGACGTCGAGGAGAGAGAAGTATTGAAGGGAAGGGACAGATGGCAGGGTTTGAAGGGAGAGGTGACTTTGTAGGCTAGTGTTACTTGCGGGTGAGGTGGAGGTGGAGGTGGAGGAGGAAGAAGTTGTCGCCGGAAAGTTGCTGGAGTCGTCGCCGGCGACGGTGGAGGTACAGAAACAGAAGCGAGTTTTAAGCTTCATTTTTGTTTATTTAATTTATTTCTGGAAATGGAAAATTTGAAAAGAAAAGTGGACGGTTTGAAGAGAGGAGAAAGAAGGGGTATAAATAGAAAGTGGAGGGGTGAGAGTGCCAGCGTGGAGGAGAGAGAAGATGTATGCAAGTTGGTACGTTGACAATTTTTGGAAGAGATGGGATGTCAGGTTGCATGCACTATGTATGTCTATGACTGCGTTGTGATTTGTGTGAATACTGATATATTTACTGTATCAAATTTACTCATGCATTAGCTTGTTTTTATTTTTACACTCGGATGAAAACCCTAATTACATATGGTAAAATAGATCTGACTTGACCTGAAATTGATGGTCCGAAATCAAGTAGAAGCAATTTAATTGATTAGAATTGCAGCTTGACCTGAAATATATTTATATATACCAGAAATTAACCTAAGTTGGAATTAATCCAAGTAGATCCATGCCTAACCTAAAATCAACCTCAACATATTATTGAACATTATGGACTATGTATAACATGTAGCTAGGAAATTATTTCAACTCAATTGAATTGATTTTTTTAATTTAAAAATAATGATGTTTCTGTTTAGACTCTTGACTTTTAAAAATTAGAGAGAATATTCTAAATTTCTCTTAATTTATAAGAACAAATATAATCTTATGGTATCTAGTTTAACTTGTTTTGATATGTACAAACATTATTAATACAGAGTATCTAATTTTTATATTTTTTTGCTAGTGTGAGATTAAAGATATTTACGGTCAAAGGTTTGCGAAAACTTACATTGATTTACGTAAAAAGAAATATCATTCTAAAACTAAGGGAATAACAAGTATACATTATTGCCTATAAAGTCTATTAGGGGCGTCCAAAAAGGAAAATGGAAAGAGCATTAAAAGACTAAGGTGATATTAAATACTTTAAACATAGTTAAACTTGAATATTAGCTCAAAAGCAATTATTTTATACTACAAAGTATAAATCCATTTGATAAGGAGCAACCTAATGATCGAAGAGTTAATTGAGCTGATTATTAGATATTTAAAAAGGATCCAAGAAGAATGTAAGCTTTGCGTATATAATTTAAATAATGCTTGTGTATGATAAGGGTAGATGATGGTCTACTCTAACTCTACCTTGAGGCTTGATGTTATAATCATGTCGAGTTTTTAATAGAAATTAGAAACTCTCCTAGGTCATAAAATTATTTATATGAAAATGGTGCGATACAAAATGTACTGATTGGTACTATTTGGAGTTGGTTGTAGTGATGATTTGGATAAGCATTAAAAAAAAAGGTGCGTGGTACGGTAGTTAGTCGAGTAAGGATGATGAGAAAAAGTATTAAAAAAAGTAATAGTGTGCAAGTTGGTGGGGAATTGAAGTGGTAGCAAGACTAGCAACTAGCAAAAGCAGCTTCGATGAAGTTTTGGTGAGTAGGGCCGAGATATAGCGCGCGGCTTGCTAAAGTCTCGTGCATTACCAGTATTATTCTCCGAGACCTTGTACGACGCGTTTGATTAAAGCTAACTGTGTAAAGCTAGCTGCCGTACACCACTACGTTTACAGCTTTTGTTAATTATCACCTTCTACGAATATCATCAGGCCCCTTCGTCGGGCCCGGGGTGTTTATCAGAATTTTTCTTTTAAAATAAATATTATAATTTTTTCGGTTTTTATATGTTTGTCTTATTTGAATTGTTTCATTCATTTTAATACTATTGCACCTTGTTGACTTTTACACTACTAGGGCAGCCAGAGCGCGCGTTGCGTGCGGGGTGACTAGCTCTTACGGCTTAATTTTTCTTGGCTTGAATTGTGTTTGCACTTGATATAGAGTTAATGGACTGATAAAGGAATATCTCTCTATTGCGAAGCCTTAATTTTTCTCGGCTTGTGTTTACACTTCACATGGAGCTTCATCAATCGTTGTCGAGGGCTCTTGTCTTTGATGTTGTAGGGTACTTTCGGAAATGTGATACAACAAGCTGCACCCTTTATTTAAGTAGTGAAAGAACACAACATGCTAACACTTTATATAAGAATTCATGATACTAATATGTCTTGGCACTTATTGACCTAATTGGAAACAACAAGGTACATCATATAGCAATACAGGGTACATCACAATACATAGTAGTGGCATTAATGTATAATAATAGTATTCACATACACATGATTTCACAGTGCTCAAAAGTTAACAAATAATCAGAAAATGAACTCGAACAAAATGCTTTTAATAATTTGATTTTGCAGTAAAATAAGCTTTATGCAGCCCCATAATTCCCTTGAATCCCTTTTTGCTTTCTTCCCCTTTTCACTGTAGTCAGTTTGGTTTTCTTTCTTCCTAGTACATCTATTTCGGCACAACCATTGATTAATTTCATTAGTTTCAATGTCCTTTAAACACAATTATGTATTTATGTGTCAGTCGTTAATTTTGACCTTCACAAAATATAGAAAAAAAAAAAACTGCCACATAAAGCAACAACCTTTCGTTGTCCAATGACTAATGTTGTCATGTAATTAAATCATAACCCCATTAAATTAAATGTAGAAAATTTTAAACTTTATTATTTCATTCTCCATTTAATTTTTAATTAATTGATGGGTCTTAAGAAAAATAACAAAGTTACACATGGGGGTAAGAAGGTAAACAAACATTTTGAGGGGTATAATGGTGTGCGCGTGCACTATTTATAAGAACAATCTCCTACTTTTTATAAGGTAGGGATTTACATATTCTCCTTTAACTTTAACTATGATTTATATAAGTATATACTTCGTATAATGAATGATATAGTCATGCGAGATTTTGTTAAAATTGTCTCGATTTGTACTTTTTAATTATCAACTTTTTTATAATTTTATTAATTGCAAGTTAAATTTATTGACAATCAAAGTTGTGCGTCAACAAGTGTTAAAGTCACCATGGTGTAATATTTGTTGAATGAAGGAAGCTTATCATTTGAAAATATGAAATATTTGACCTATACTTGTGAGATATTGTCAAACCCATCTTGATTTGTATGTAGTTTTAAATTATCATTTCATAATTTTACAATACAATTTTAGATTATACATTATTAATTAAGATAATATATTTCTTGAATAAATTAAATGATTTTAAAGCAGTAAAAAAAATGCTAAGTATAAAAAAAAGGAAAAATACACTTTAATAATCCCAATTTTCGATTATACTGTAATAATCCCAATTTTCACCTGCGTTATCTTTCTTCAATCCTAAACCGGTCAACAAAAATAAAAATAAAAAATCAATAGGAAGGAAAGAGAAAAAAGTTATTTTTCCACGTGTCATCATATGTTTATTGATTCAAAAAATTTAAATTAAATAAATAAAAAATAAAACTAGCCCCCACCCCCGACAACCTCCTCTTTCCTAGCCTCCACCCCCATCGACCTCCAACTTCTCAGCCCTACCCACCGCCGACAACCTCAAGCTTCCCATCCCTACCAGAAACAACACCTCCCTCTTTGCCAGCGTCGAAATCGGCCCCCTTCCCTCCCTGCGCCGCTGAAACAACCTATAATCAAATCTCCTTCCCCAAAACCACCATTAACTAAACCCCCGCCAACCAAATCACCACCGCAACACTATTGTTAGCCAAAACCCTCGAAACCATCGTTAACCAAAACCCCCAAAACCACCACCCGTGAAATAACATTAAGGGTTTTGGTTAACGGTGGCTTGGGGGTGGTGGGAGGGTGGGAATGACCTTTTGAGGAAAGAAGGGCCACCAGAGGTTTCGGGGGTTGTTCCTAGTTTCCCTGTGGGTGGTTCGAGGGTGGAAGTGGCCGGTTGGGAAAAGAAGGGCCACCAACGTGGTGCCTGGTGGTTCTATCTCTCTCTCTCTCTTTCTCTCTTTTTAATTTAGTTTAATTTAAATCTGTTAAAAAAAATTATTTAATTTAACTTTGGTTCAAAAAAAATCATCCTATTAAATTGCAACACGTGGAAGAGAATTTATTTGTTGAATGTAATAAGGGTTACTGGTAATTGAGATTGAAGAAAGAAAATGCAAGTGAAAGTTGAGATTATTACAAAATAATCAAAAGTTGGGATTATTTAAAATAAATTGAACAAAGTTGGTATTATTAAACTGAACTTTTCCTAAAAAAAAAATTACTTAACTACGGAGTTATAAAATGCTAAAAAAAAAAAGAGTGTGTTCCATTTGTCAAACTTATTTGCATATTTTAAATTTTATTCTATTTGTGAATTGAAATTAGATACCCTTATATTTCTTGAATTGAACTAATTTTTTTTTTGTGAATGTGATTAATTATATACACTTATTCTTTTCTTGAACTTATTTTTCATAAAATAAGTGAAAATGAAATAAACAAAACAAAAATGTAATATTATTGGTAAGAACTAATAAATAAAATGATAGAAGATTATTAGTGGTAGTAATACAGTAGCAAGGCCATTTTAGCCTTGAAATATTGATATTATTAACGAACACAACACTTTTTTTATCAAAAAAAAAAAAAAATAAATAAATAAATAAATTAATAATTATTTCCATCATTAAGGTGGGACAAGAAATATCATCAAATTAAAATCAATCATTCATACTGCTATATATGTGATGAGCTAGCTCCAACTAACCATTATGCTACTCGAAGAATCGTCTTCAATTCGTCCTTGTTTCCTTCTTTGGATAGATTTTGTAACGAGTGATAATCAGTAACTTCTTGTAGGTTTGATTGACAAAAAGTGTTATGACAAATTAGGAAGTCAATAAAAAGAAGAATTAAAGTGTATGTTGTTATTTGTGTGGTTTATTGGAGTAACTCCTAGTAATTATTGCTTTAAAAGAAGTGTAGTTGTTTCTAGCCACATGATAGAATACCAAGCACTAATTATATCCAAATGTGCTTTGAAAGAGAACTATTTTATCGGATCAAAACTCCATACAAGTCAACTCAATATGGGTTAACGAGTTAGGCATATTGACAGTAAGAGAATGATAAGGATTTCCCATGCGGGCTTTTCCAATACTCGTATATACTCGGTATTACATACTTCAATTCGTATATACTTATGATCAAAGTTGCTCGAATCAAGTACCATACCGACATGATCCATACTCCTCGCTAAAGGTTAATACAGAATCTAAAAAATCAACATAACCGTACGTGGTACGTCCGTACCTTTAGAGTCGGTAACTGTTTAGTTAGACATCGTGACTTGCATGTGAATGATTAGTTAATTCTTCAAGCTTTATTATAATGAAAGTATGATCTTTTAATTAAGCACAACTTATATCTGAATTTTAATGGACTAACTCACCTAATTTTAGTGAAATGATTTGTTTAACTTAACTCTAATTGTAATTCAGTTAGTCAACAACTTTTCTCTAATTATTTTGCTTTATCTAGGCTTTGGTAATAACGACAGAGGATGCTATGGTTAGTCAATTAATCACCCGATAAACACATTGATTAATTACAAACTATTTCTTACTACTATGATAGGTCGATACTTAGTAATCTATCCCCATATACTTCTTTTATACATACAGATAAATAAATTAAAAAAGAGTTAATGAAACCATGTATGTTTGGTCTGACAATTTCCCCTACAGCTGTCTAACTTTGACGGAAATTGATTTGATTTAATAAAATTTCCCGACTAACGATTTCTTCAAAAAAAATAATAAAAATTAAAAATGAATTTGAAAAGATTAGAAAGTACGACTAATTCTTTAATGAGATGCTTATACGGTTAGTCGGTTATGTACGGTATATATGGGTGACTACAGTATAATTTTGAGATTAATTGATTGATTATGATTTATGAAATGACTTTTATAGTCACATGGTGTAGTGATATTCTTCTTTTTGTGGTATGACTCAATTTGGGTGTCGGGGTTGGATTTGATGAGGTCTGATCAAATCAGGTCTATTTCAAATTTATGTCATGCTAAATTATAGTATTTATATGAGTCGAAATTTGAATCAAATATTTTCAAAACGATTTCAAATCGGGTCGATCGGGTCCTATTTTAACACCACTAAGTGTGACATTGTCTTGTATGTACAATTTGTCATTATGTAATTAAAAAATCAACCACCCAAATCATTAAATGAGTGAGGACTAAGGAGCATGGACCTTAACCGTCAAATTTCTCATATGAAATACCCTGTCATTATATATAAAATCATTAAAATCCTGTTTTTTTTTTTTTTTTTATTATTATTTTAAATCTAACAATTTTTATTAGTGTTTCAATTATTAATATATATTAATAAATAAAGTATAGCTTGAGTTAAATATAACAAGATCTCATATAATTATTATTTTCCTTAATTGTAAATCACCGAAGCTACTAAGTTGGTGAAAGTGGAGTATATGAATGACGTGAAAAATCAAAGTGTTATAATTGAAAGAAAACGGAGAAAGTAACATAAAATGTGTAGGCATGTACTAGTATAGTATTCCCTTCCCTTCAAAACTTTTTTATTAATTAAAAAAATCATGTTGAATACAAGTAAAGATGGAACTGGGCCGGGCCAAAATCCAGCACAAAAAAGCACGGCACGACACGGGCACAAAAAAAGCATGGCATGATAAGGTACTGTAGCCCGGCATGACAAAACATGCTAAAATCAATGCAATTTTACTTAACCATACAAGCCCGACCCGTCATGATGGCACGTGGGTCTGGGTTGTACACGGGCCAACCTTTTTAAAAACTTCAGTCCGATACGGCACGACTAAGCCATGGGCCAGGCCTAACTAACCCCAAAGCACGTGGGCCTGGCACGAGGCACGACCCCACACGGCCAAAAACCATCTTTAGATACAAGTAGCTATAGTCACCGACTTGTGTTCATTGTCCAAGCTAGGGTAACTAACTAGTATGATCTTGGTGAAACGTTTAACTGATTATTGACACATAATAATATCATGCAATTTCAACTTTAAACTATGATTGATTCAAGGCTCTAATGTATTTTATTAATTTGTGTGATACAAATTTCTTTTTTAGATGAAATTTTAGTAATGATTTATTTGAATGTACAAAATAATAATGTTATCGAAGCTAAAAAACACACATAATATGTGTATGTGCAATATATGTGAATCAAGAGGGGAATTATTTTGAAGAGCCAATTACAATGATTTTGAGTCCAATAGAGTTCAAACTTGGAGAAAAAGAATCAAGGTTGGGTTAGATGCTTGTTTAACAAGGAAGAAGAAAAGGAGTTGTTACCTTCCAGCGAAGACAACGGCGGTGACGTGTCGACTTGGGTGCCACGCGCCGTCTCCCCGGCTCCGACATGATCCTAGCTACACGCCGGTCAGGCGCGTGTCCATGGTAGCGGTGCGTGTGGTGGTCTGACGATGGCGACATGAAATGGAAGAAATTCCATACTGAGTTGTTTTCCTAGAGTTTTGCTTGCAAGTTTTTACCTTTCACTTGAAAGGGTTTTTCTTGGTTTAAGCACTTAGGATTAGCTTTATTTTCTGTTATTTAGTTTCTATAAATTTCCTAAAGTTGTTAGGAATGCTTTTAGTTAATTAAAGTTTGTTTAGGATTAGGTTTAATTTCCTATTCTAATAAGAAGTAGTAATTCTATTCTAGTGAGGATACTTGGGGAATAAGGTTAGGGGTTTGTCCTATTCCTTGTAGGAGTAGAATTAGTTAGTTTTTAGTCTATAAATAGAGGAAATTTGTGGCTTTTGGAGACATAGAAAATCAGATTAAATTCAATACAAATTGTTTAACTTTGTTTAAACTTTTCTTTGCTAGTTTTCACTTCAAGGAGTTGTTTTGATAATTAGCATTTAATTCTTAGTTCTAGGAGTAGTCAAAGTTTTGTTCATCAAAATATTTAATTCTAGGAGTAGTCTAAGTGATTTGAGTAGTCTTGAATTCGTTCCAAGAGTGGTCGGATTACAAGTCATATCATGTTCACTGTTCTTAATTTGTTCGAGTTTCTAAGGGAATTCGGAAGGCTTGTGTTACTTGTGTGATTTTAGATCCTTTATTAAGTTAAGGGGCTTAAATCCACATTACAATATAAGATTTAGGGCGTGTTCGGCGCTAGCGTTTGAGTAGCTTTTAGTGGTTTGACTTGGTCAAACTACTACTTAACACAAAATGTGAGTGTTTGGCAAAGTAGTGGTTAGGGTAGCTTTTAGTGGTGGAGGTAGCTTTTATGAAAAGTTAGAAATATTAGCTTTTGAAAGTAGAGGTAGCTATTGAAAATTTAATCTATAGTTTTAAATACAAATATTGATTTTTATATGTAACAACTAGTCAACCGCTATTTTACCGAACACTCATACTTAAATTATCTATCTTTACAGCTACAGCTTGTTGACAGCTAAAAGCTACCTACACAACCAACAGCTACCTTCACAACTAACAGCTACCTTCACAACTATATTTTGTTGAACATGCCCTTAGGCTCTTTTTCCTTTCCCCAAATTTTTTTGCAAAATTTATAGGTTAAATGCAATTTAATTAACCTGACAGTGCTTCTAGATCCCTCATTGTCACACATAACATCAAAAGTAATTACGCTTAAATTAGTATGTCTAACGTAACATCTCTCATTTTAGTTGATAATATCATTTCAAATCCAATTTTTTTGTATTTATATCAATATAGTCTGGAGTACAGTCGACTATAGGTCAAATAATACTCTCTTTATTCAGATGTTATCTTCAAAACTACTATATATGAAGTACTTTGCTACATACGAGTATCTACGAATATGGTTAATTATAATTCATAAGAAAGAAACAAAATGAGAAGGTTCTATGAGCCTTCCTTGATGTATAAACCTCTCCATCGCTTGGTAATAGCAACGTATTTGAGAGTGACTTACAATGATAAGTTTAACTAAGTAACAATAATAACCAACCTTAAATCATCAATACTTTATTAACGAATTGAACATGAGAAAAAACTCGAGCTTGGTGAAAACCAAGCTAAACCAATCACCTACGTGATTGGTATAAACTCATTATCACTAAAGATATTATTAGGGGTCGTTTGGTATGAATATTGAAAATGAAGTGGAAAGAAAATAAATAAGATGGAGGAAAGGAGATAAATAACTCTTACCTTTTTATTTATTTGGTTTAATTACGGAATGGAATCACTTAAATTTACCTCTTTTTCTTTTTGTTTGAAGAGGATAAGGGTATTTGTTACCTCAGAGAGATAACAAGTAGGTGGAAACCATTACCCCTAACTAATGGTAATTGGTAACTTAGCCTTCTAACTAAACACTAGATAACGATAATAGTTTAGTTGAATCTATTTCCACCCCAAGAAACACTTTTACTTTTACCAAACATGCTATTAGTGTTATACATTTATAATACATAAATCTTCTTACGATTCTTGTTTTTGTAGTCGTCACTACTCACTAGTGAAGTAGTGAAACCACCATAGATAACAATAACGTGGTAACGGTCGTGTTAGACTAGATATTTATCAAAAAAAATAAAAAAAGATTTTCCTAATCACCTCCGTAAAATATCCTAAACAAGCATAATTAATAGACATAGTTTACTTTATTATTAACTTCATAATATAAAGTAACAAAAATAGAAAGTGAAGAAGCTAGAGTATGAAGAGATAATGGTGAGATTAGACAAATAAAGAAGTAAAAAAGGGTGACCACCAAAATCATATCAACATATCTCGAGCTCAATCACCAACTCCCATTATTTATAACAAATATCATGTTTCTCAACTTGCCCACTTGTTTCAAACAAATATACAAGTATATGGCTTTTCAGCAAATGTTAGTTGCCCCATTAATTTACATTATAATCATAATTCCTGTAGAAGGATAGTAATAATGATCAACTAGCGAGATTGGTATTTAATATTAACCAATATTTCATATGAGACAATTAAAATGAAACGGAGCGACGAATAGTAATCACAATCGTTACGTAAAATTTCTTTTAAGATAAAAAATACGATAATTTATTAAATAAATATCCTTTTGATAATACTAATACGGAGTACTACAAATTAATAACTATAATAAATAATTAATATAAACAAATATAGAGTAATAATAATAATAATAATAATAATACACACCCTAAGTATTTGGGGTTCTATGATGAGCGCTTTGACAATCCTTCTATATCTTAATACCATTGTTCACTTAACACCAACAAGTATTAATTTACAAGTCTTACCATCTTAGCTATTTTTATTATTGTGATTTTTATCCAATCAAATTGTAGTTAACTTAAATAAGATAATTAGTGTTAATTAATTATACTATTTGATTCCATTAATTAAGATCATAAGACGCTTTCACAACTTTTATTTTGAAGTTTGAAAAACTTTGTATTGTTTTTCGATTTGGTGAAAAATAATAACTTAATTTTTTTGTTAAATATAACATATCAAATATTGAATATGCATGATTCTCAATACAATTTTGTTTTTAAGTTATGAAATTTCAAGATAATTATTAAAATATTAAGAAAAAACAGTCAAATATAATTAGCAAACTAATCAAGTACAAACTAGCAAAAAGTGTAAATGTTTATTGCAACTTAAGTAAACACATGGCTTACTCCATAAAAAAAATCATATAACGACATTTATGTACATACATAACATTTTCTTTTATTTTCATATATAAAAATGTTTATCTATATGTAAAAATGGAAACTCTTAATCACAAGCTAGCTCTATATACATAAAATTATATGACTAATTAATCTAGAAAATTGTCTTAAATTTCCATATACAAGCACTATATATTGTAAGACAATTCAAGGCTCCAATACAATGAATGATACCAAACCAAATTGACAAAATAAAATCAACTCTAGCAAGAGCCACAACACAAGGACTAATAAAAAAATGAAAAAAGGCGTAAAAGTGAAGCTAAAAAAGGAAAGGTGATTTAAATTAAGAGACAAAAACAAAAGAAGAAAACAAACTCTGTTATATTGCTATCTATTGGCATATATAGTTTAGGGCATTATTGATACTATTTTTATACTTATATTATTTCCGTACCTCTCATATACTTCACTTGAAAAACTAACGTAACGTGGCGAGTTATGTAACTTGGAGTTCCAATAATGCCTTTAGCTAGTTGCATTAAGCATGCATCCAAAGTATGAGATGCAACAACTTTCACTTTTTGTTTCAAAAGGTCAAGTAAATCAGTGTATGAGATATTTTAGTAGATCAAGCTAGCAATGATACATTATTTCCCAATCTACACTTTTCCCTTGATAATGAAAACACAAATTAAAGTGTGTGTTGAGGTGTGCTCAAATCACTTGTCCAATTCTATTATTGAGATGTGCTCGTTATGCTTAGTGTGGGACTTTGTCGAAAGTAAAAGACGGATTTTCGTTTGAACCGCCTGATTCAAAGGTGAAGGAGATTGAAAACCTTTCCTCATTAGCTAACTAGTTCGAGTTAGCTAATGTGATTTTTTGAATTAAAATATTCGGCTTTTATGTTGGGTAGTTTGTTTTTTTGTTGTTGTTTGTAATTGAAAATTACATTTGGATATGTTCACTTTTCATTTTATACTTGTAAAATTAAATTATTTATTTGGAATATAAGTTGTAATAAGTCTTAGACTAAATAATAGGGGGCTAAATTAAAGTATAAACCTTATATCTCTAGTTTAAAATATTAACACATATTGTAGCAAAACTTTTATATTCATATTTTAAGAAAATAAATTCATTTTATCAACTGAAAAAAATCACGGAGGTAATCACACTCCTAATCTCCTATGAGCCTTAATGAAGATGTCCTCTTATGCTACTTGTATTAGCTAGGAAGGTTTATTATTAGCATTCATGCACTAGTGATAATTCATTCTTTTTCTTGTATTATTATCTCAAATTTTATCAAAATATAAAATTAGGTACTTTAAGGAATAATATCTAGCTAAGGTGTGGCTTGCCAAAAGAAATTTCTAGTCAAGCTGAGCACACTAACTATCGGTCAACCGCGCATCCACTCAACTTTAATTTATACATTTATACATAATATTGCCTTTATAATTCATTGTATAAAGCCTGTATAAAATACATTATCTCTCCCAAGTACGGTGTATATAAAACGTGACTAGAGTTTCACACAATTGTATTATTAATAAAAATAATAAAAATTGAGCATTATGCTTATCTATAACTAGGTCTACTTTGGCCTTCCAATAAATAAAAACAATAATTCTTGTAAATAAATGAAAACTAAGTCTACTTTGACAATGTAATGCATACATTATCGCAATGATGTTGATTTCTACCTGTTAATTAATAATACAAACGGGTTGGGCCGTTGGAGAAAGAGAGAAGGGCCACGTTCGAAATTGAAACTAGTGTTGGCATATTATAATTTTGATTTTTTTTTTTTTTTTTTTTTTTTTGGAACTGGAATTGGAATAAAGCAAAGAAGAAAAGAATATGATCCTTGTAAAAGGTACCAAAAACTTATAAAGAAACCGTGTATTGAGATACCAATTCCACAAATAGAATTATTCTCACCAAGAATATTGATATTAATCCAGGTTTGATTGATCCGTGAGGGATTTTATAGGACCCTTCATCTTACCCACACACACCAAATACAGTACATAAGCTAACTACATAATTTTTTATGACATGTACATCATGTTTTCGATCATGTGTCATGCACAGTCAAGGTAATATTAATAGTCATCTTATCCAAAATTTATAATCCCTCGTAACTAAGTGTTCACTATAATTTCACTAATAGAATGTAACATATATCTAATTTACTCTATGTTTGAAGATTATTTGAGCAGTATACAATTATTTTTCGAAATTAAAATGAAGAAGCAAACTAACATGCCAATCATAGAGTATATATGAACTATATATATGGAGTACTTCATTAGTAGCTAGCTAATTAAGTAGTATTCAAAGCCAAAACTATGGGTGATTTTCACGCTATCAAGATGTTAACTAAAATCTGCAGAGATCCAAACCAACGACCACAAATCATCAGGAGAAAAAAGAAGGGACATAATTTTTGGGAACTCAAAACTTATCATATCTTTGAATGTACGTACGAAAATGGACGATCTTATTAAACCATGCATGCAATTTGCGTAAGGTCTGTCCAAAATTTACCTTGGTTAATTATTTCTTTAAATTTGACGTCACATAGAGAATAAAGCCACGGGTTTGTCAAATTGACTTGGATCGCACCCATCAATATGAGAAAATACGGAGTAAATAAGTTTGAGCTACTCTATATATACTGCCTTTCAGTAGGAAATTCATTAAGGTGCATTTTTTCTTTCTCGTGAAAATTTATATATATTTGCATGCGGTAATTTACAGCTCTTGACTAGAGGTGGTTATTGGACAGGGTAGTCCAATGATAATAGGGTCAGGGCCAAGCTTATAGGGCTTTTAATGGACAGGGCTATTAATGGACAGGGCCTTATTGGGTAGGGTCAATATAGGGCCAACATATTTTTCAAATTTAGTTGATAAAGAAAATACATAATGTAAAAATAATTATATAGATTAATTTGTATTCATATGTATTTAATAATGGCTTTGTCCAATATTTATTTTAATTGATATTTTGTAGGCCCGCCCATTATCGGCCCGCGACCCGCATTGGCCCGACCCTATATTGACCCTATAAAATGTGACCCTCTTTGACCCTGACCCGCAACCGACCCGCACCGACCCTGACCCGACCCGCCCAATAACCAGGTCTACTCTTGACATACACTCTCTATAGACATAATGTCTACACCTCGCCTTAGCTTCAAAATTCTAATTTGGACACTACTACATGATATACTTACAGCTGCTACTAAACAAGCCCTAATAAGTCGAGGTTACTTCAAATTAAAGGTTCTTATTAATAATGCGCATTAGACTCATTTAACTAGTACTCTGTGTTTTTCATTCATTACTAACATCGAATAAGTCACATGACTTTTTCACGGGATCTTTGTAATAATATTTGATCTCAAACGTTGTCATTGGCATCGAACATGCACCAATTACCACCTGGTTGGTAATGTAAGTACCATTAAATGGAGCATAACGCATAAATATACAACATAGAATTTTTTTTTGAAAAAGAGAAACAACCCAATTTAGCTCAATGCGTTTAGAGTTATCTAGTAAAGTCAATAGGAGGAGGCAGCTGGGGCCTAAAACTGGGAACCCCTCAAAAACATTGCATAAAAAAATGGTGAAAAGCAGCTGTAAAACAATACCAAGTACTTGTACTAAGTTAATACTCTTCATTATTCCAAAGATCTACGAATGAATTAGTGGCTTTCTTTTTCAACCAAAGATTATATTGTATGTATTGCCGACTTGCCGTGTCTATTTTATCTAGTTATTGGAATCATATGATACACGATTTTCTGTATGTTACACTACAAACATTCAAAGTATATAATCATGAATCATTGTTTGTATTGTGCTCTTTATGAAACTTATTTGTTTGCTTACAAATACTTGTTTTTTTTTTTTTTTTTTTGCTTAAAGATTGTTTTATTTGTAATTTACACGGTTTGTAATATATATTGTGACCGCTATTCCAATAATGTCATTAATTAACAAATTTTGGAAAATAATAATTTTTGCTGTCTAATATAATGAAAATACATAATGAAACAAATTAATTATCACAAGGACTCATTTTCTTCATATTCACAAATTGTTAAAGGTGAGAGTGAGGGATAGCTCAAATGGTTGTTAGAGCTTCCCTTTCGATTTCATATTATCCTGTGATCGATTCTCATCACCTACTCTTGTGGCTCTTTAAACATCAAAAAAGCAAATAGTCACATGCAATCAAAGTTCAATTAAAATTTAAATCTTAGGTAAAGGACAACATAAACTTTTATCATCAAAGTTAAGTTTTAAGTATTGCATGTATTGTGAAATGAAGAAAGTATTGAAAAGATTATGGCATTGTTTAAGAAGATGATTCATCTAGTACTCTTTTTTACAATTACCTTTTAGAATTTTTATTTATTTTTTACTTGAAAAAAGATGTTTAATGGATATTAAACATTCATGTCAAATTTGAACCAGATAGTTCTAGTATGATTTAATATATTCTAATTATAACATAATAATTAATAAGTTTATGAAATAAGTTATGGAGAATATAGTCTTATACTCTACATCAGTACATTGCTTATATGAGTGATAGAAACCTAACCTACCTTTTAATTTCAAACCATGAGGTTGAATATTTGAATTGGAATATTTCTAGCATGATATTGTTTGTGAAATGCTTGTTGTCTAAACCATAATATATTTCCAAGTATAAAGTATTGATAGATTGTGATGCATAACTAATCGATCGAATTCAGAAACCTATAGTGTATTCATTGGTCCACAACTCCACACTAGCCTCAGATTTGACTTTAGCATAGACGCATAGCGGTTGAGTCCACGCAAATCTCTTAATTTTAAGATCAAACGGTATACTCTTTCAGTTTCTTTTTGTTCACTATACTTAAACTTTTTCCGTTGCACAAAAAAATTTTAAGCAGGAAGCACAAAAGGAAACGGCGAGAGTAAACTTGTGAGTAGCTTCATGGGACGAAACCATGTTGGGTTGGGCTTGTTAGAGAAATGTGTTAGGCTTAGGTGCTTGAATTACAATCTAAAACAAGTAGAGAATGCATCAGATTATGTTGTTGATTATCAAAAGCATTATGTTCATATTTTCTGGGAAGATTATGATTATTTAGCATAATCGTTCGGAAAATGAAATATCATGAAGGTCCATTATTTGGTCTCACAGGTGTACGAAAAAATATAAGTTCTAGCATCAAATTCATCATGAAAAGTACGAGCGGGGACCGGAGGTTGGAGCCATCAAGAAAAAGTTAACAACAGCTGTAAATCAATACAGAATAAGTATTCGATCCACTGCTCATGCTTTTCAATGTGGTATTCTTCTTAATCGACAAATAAACTTTTTACGAAGTGTTACATTTCCGTGTGGATATTAGCTACCTCAGTAAAATGATTTAATGCCGCGTTGTGAAGCAGATAATCTCGTTCTAGTCTGTGAAGCGATGGGGTGTCTGCACATATGCCACCCTCCAGCAGAATTTATAATCCGACAGGAATGTAGCTTTCCTTACATGCTTTGACACTACGGTCATGTGGTCTATTTCTTAACATACACCCCTCAGCATACAGCAACCCCGGCTACCTCACTTGACAGGGCGCTGCCCTAGTGCCCTCCATCCTCAGGTCATATGAAATTCTAGCAACAAAAAGTCCCACAGGTTGGCCTAGTTGGCTCAACATCTCCTTTCACAATTTAAAGACTACAACTTTTGAATTCACTTTATCCCACCTAAGGTTGAAGTGAAAAATCTGTCTAAAAATAAGAACAATAGACGATTTCAAATATTTTGATCAAAGAAATAATTTTCAAAAACCAAAAGGGAGCATGAGAAGCAGAGAAGAACATCTTGAAAAACAACACATAAATTGAAATTCCTCAAAAATTGTGAAAATTATTTGAAGATGTGTTTAACCAAAAATTTGAAGATGAGATGTGTATACCCTAGTTTATTTCCTATTGAAGTCTTCACCTGAAATAATAAGAAAACAGAATAAACACTCCACAGTTTTCAAGCCAACAATGGGTTACAGGCTTGAAATGTTAAGTGTGAATCCATGTCCACAAGAAGGTGCAGAAACATAAGAGAAGCTCGGCCGAAAATGCATGTGCCAGGCATGCTGCAGCCAAGAATTCCAAAATACCGCCAAAAATGAAGTGAAGCTCGGCAAAGTAACCCTACTGGAAACACCATATGTAGGTCGCAGTTCAACATTAATATACATGGAAACCTGGAGAGAAGCAAAAAAAATAAAAATACAATGATTATAAATTATACAAGACATTCTAGTATTTGAGCTCACGCAGACATATAGTAGTCACCTCATAGATGTAATAAAGAACATTGCAAGATTGTTCTATCATTGAGATAATCAGACATCGTCAATAGTTTCAAGGTTTGTTATTTCATGGCAAGAGATGCACGACATGGATATAAAAGTGTATAAAGACCTGAAGTCTTTGCAAGAAAAGTTACAATTGAACAAGATCAGGAATGCAAAAAATTGGCCCAGAAGTACAAAAACTCACTAGGAAAATGCTTTACATTATCAATCAAATCACAACAACAAAATAAAGGGTCTAAAATTCTTCATTAGATATACTTAAGAATAGGGATATCCAGCAGAAGTTCCTTCCTCAACTAAAAGTTACAATGTAAAGAACAAAACTATCTTCTTATAGAATTATATGCTCGAGTTGCTGGACGCAATGACAAGATAAGCTGAAAAATATAGTCTGAAAAGCCTGTAACAGGAAACTATTTCAAACATATAAATGGAAGGAGCCTGACAGCAATAGGATGTAGTAGTTGAGTAGACATACAATTCCATTGCAACTTTTAAGTGATGAATTATAAAAAAAAAATAAATAAATAAATAAATAAATAAATAAAAATAATAAAAAAAAACTCTAATTACCAAACAGGCAATCAACATAGATAAATCAAATAAAAGTTGAACTATCTTCCTGATTGCCTGATTGGTAACTAAAGTAATTTCATAGGAGCCCCAACACTAGAAAAAAGTACTTAGAATATCAACGCTCTAAAGAGAAACCCTGGGTTACTGATTACTAAAAATGTTGGCAATTATACCCACAAAAGCATTGTGAACAGAATCAGGCAATCTGGCAGTGTCTGGTACAGGATAGGCCACATAATTTAAATCAATTAGTCATCAATTAGCATTTACTTTTGCTACTAAATTAGCTTACAGTGCTATAAAGATTATAGTAGGGAGGAAATCATAAACTAAAAATTTACTAAAATACAGGTGAAGTCAGAGCTTTCAAAGTTTTCCAAGAAAATCTAGCCAAAAGAGCTTAGATGCTCCAGCTTTCACTGAGCAAGTAATGGATAAGATACCAAAGTTTGCATCGACAGTCCACGAGGTTGTTTACAAGAAAAGAGTCAAAATCAAATTATTGAGGGAATCTTATAGAGAAAAGTAGGGAGCTCAATTAGTTAAGGGAGGGGCAGAGAAGTTAGTGTTACTGTGTAAAGATTGAATGTCTTTAGTTATATAATTAGCATCAAAATTGAGGATGGTTAACAGTAACACTGCGGAGAGGAAAGCTTTAAAGGTATCATCGTAAAACAAAGCAGGTTGTAATTGTCCAATTAGTCTAATTAACACCAGAATGTTGCTTTTAAAGTAGCAACCCAACTTCCAATTATGAGTACAAATTGGTCACAGATGGACAGGCAAAACTTATCGACAGACTGCTTCTAGAAAATTGGAACCCACAGATGGACTGATTGCTCATTATGAGGACAAATTGGTCACAACAATTCACACTATCAATTATTCTAATCCCATAACAGTGCATACTGAGCACAACACCGTTCCCTCGTGTTCATTAGCTAGATAATAAAAGAAACATTAAAAGGAATAGCGACTATCATGCCCTACAGAGTACAGACTGACGACAATCCTGACTGGCTCAGGGACTCAGAACTTCAGAAGTAGTCCTAATACCTGTCAATCAACACACACAAGACTTATCAAATTTCCTTCGTCACAGTACTTGAGAAAACCTCCAAGAAAAATATAGCGTCACTGAATTGTACAAAACCTAGGAATTGTTAGTGAGTCCTCTATCCCCATCACATCTACCATGATCAGCAAATGTCAATTGCTAATCACCCATTTGGGCAGCATTGAGTTAATGGTCTTGAGGACTCTTGAAAATTTCTGACATCAGAAGAGCCCTATGCCATAGAGAGGCAGTGCAGGGTGATGACTTTTAAGCTACATTAAGGACATGAAAAAGAAAAATGAGTTGCAAGTGATGCCACTTGTGTACAGGTTATACTAGATACACAATCCTCATAGAATTGCAGAGGTTTGTGGACATCATTAGAGAGTACAGCAATTAATTTTGCCTATCATCTGAAAACAGGGAGCTGCCACATAAAATTGCATTTACTAGCAATTGACTTACATCATTGACAATACTTTGGCAATAGAAAATTGGGTTGGTACAAATAAATGCCTATGTTGATAGCCAAAGACTTGTTAAAATTAAATTCTCATAACAGAGTTGTACCAAAGGTATTTGGTTAGTGAAAATTCAACCGGGATTTTCAGATACTACTCACACTAGTTCTTTTTGGAAGTCAAAATAAATGAATCAAGGTCAATTTTGAAACAAAGAGCAGCTAAAAGTGTAACTCTCCCTCCAATCTAAGTCTTGTGCAAAAAAGGTTCTCGCATAAGAAATAACATTCATAGAAGAATGAATCAATGTAAGAGAAATTTAAGGAGTCAAATATCTTAACATGGAAAAATGATAATTAAGAAAGAAATGCCAAGGGAAAAGAGACATTCACACTGGATTATATTCATTACAATAAGATGTATCGAGTACTACGTGTTCCAAGAATCATAACAGCCACATTTATGAACGAAGGAATTCGAACTGTATAGCAGCCGAGCATGAAGAACAACCTGCTTCATTAGTGCAACAGCATATACAGAGTTCCAAGTTAAGGCTCCATGTATAAGTGGCAGCTTTTCACCTTAGGGCAGTGATTTTGTCTTCAGGAGAGTACCTTTTTACATGGGCTTTGGACTTCTTTCAATCACAACACCTACACCTAATACCTCCTTGTATAGTTTTATGGCAGATAGGTAAATTATCCAACTAACCAATAATCTCAGCAATTTTTCTCCTTAAAGACACTAATTTAAGTGGAAAACTTTACTTGGCCACTGAAATAGTCATATTATCTCCAAAATTGCAAAATCAACTGAGGTTACAGCTTTGAAAGCAGGAAGTCTGTTTGCTTCAAATTCCACTTCGATGCCATCAAAGTTTCAAGACAGTCTTTTGTTCCTCTTAGGTGTGTTGACTACTGAGCTAATAACTCAAAGTTAAAAAGGTGAATGATTGGAAAAAAAAAAATTTGCCAACAGCAGGTTTACTACTTTTACTAATTTAGAATATTTGATCAATAGCTCTTATAAAACTAAGTTCGGGAAGGCCCAAATGATAATGTTAGACAAAAACTTAGGGCCTGTTCATATTTACTTAATTTCAGTTCAGTTCAGTTCAGCTCCAATCAGTTCAGTTCAGTTCAGTTCAGTTCCAATCAGTTCAGTTCAGTTCAGTTCAGTTCAGCTCAGCTCTTAATTTCCCTCTCACATAAAATATTCATTTCAGCTTAATTCAATTCAGTTCAGTTCAGTTCAGTTCCAATCAGTTCAGTTCAGTTCAGTTCAGTTCCAATCAGTTCAGTTCAGTTCAGTTCAGCTCCAATCAGTTCAGTTCAGTTCAGTTCAGCTCAGTTCAGTAAATATGAACAGGCCCTTAATCTACATAAATCCTATTACCATCAAAATCTATATGACATGAGATAGAATAAAAACAATATCATGATAAAGGTTTAGGTAGGGTAGCAGCATCCAATAAAATCAAAATTGATACTTCGTATAACAACACATGATAAAGGTTTAGGTAGGGTAGCAGCATCCAATAAAATCAAAATTGATACTTCGTATAACAGCACATGATACCCAAAAGGAGCACTAAAAGGCAAGAATCAGTGTGCAATTGACTTTTTTCACAAATAAACTGGTTATATAACTCAGTTACAGGACACAAGAAAACAATCCTCTATACTATCCCTCGACAAAAAAATGTACCCTAAACATACAGTGTGATTAAATAGCTAGATAGCCAATAGGATAATCAAAGGAGGCTACAACTTTAAAAACAGATAGGAAAATCCAACTTAACCTCATAATCATGTCTGTTTCAAAATCCACTTTGATGCCGTCAAAGTTCCAAGACTGTCTTTTGTTCCACTTAGGTGTGTTGACTATTGAACTAATAAGTCAAAGTTTGAAAGATGGACGATTGTAAAGAAGTCCTGCCTAGCAACATATCAAATGCAGTACCTAACTTAGAGGTTTAGAGCAATAGCTCTCGGTCAGACTGCATCTTAGTCCATATGACACTTATGATCATCAAAACGTGTATGCCAAACAATAACAATATCATGATAAAGTGTAGGGTAGCAGCATCCTTATATCAATCGATAATGTGATATAGACACACAAAAGGAGCATTGGTGTGCAAATATTGGGAAATCGATTCTTTTCACGAGTACGCTGCTGTTAATTGCTCTGTTGCCAGACACGAAATAAGATCCTGAATACTATCCCTTGTCTAAAAATGTATCGTGAGCAGTGACAATAGTTACATCCGACGGCATATCAGCTTAAAGGAATAAACCCATACCAATTAACATCACTCATGCATTACACATAGTGAACCAGCGATCAAGCAGCTAAAAATATTGCTACACTCAAACTATAATCATCCTCGCATTGTAGAATCAATCCCGTATTCATTTCAAACAAGTACACAAACTATTAACAACACTACTACAGCAGAGTTCCGCCTTCAAGCTAACACCACTCCTACCACCTCTGTTATACCATAGTACATCAAAGTCTCATAAAGTTCCAAAATACAACAAAATCACATAGAAATGCTTGCAAATAGCTTAATCCAACTTTCAGAACAGGTTATACATACAATGTCATAGCACAAAGTAGTACAATCACAAGAACAAACAACCACAAACAAAGTAACACAAAATCTTAAATAATTGTTCAAACAACAATGAAGGAGGGAAAACCTGATCAAGTCTTAGTCTTTCGACGAAGACGTTTCCTGAGCTTCTTATACTTATGCTTGTTCATCTTCTTCTTCCTCTTCTTCTTCACACTATCAGCCCACATCATTCCCGGGTCCTCCATTTCGGGTCCGAACCCCAACCAAGGTGGTGAAACCGGGTCCAAAAAATACCCAAATGAAAAACTCGGGTAAATCTGCGATTTGCTGAAATGGGTAACTTCCATTAAACCCTGATTGCTAGGGTTTAACCCATCTCCATGGTCAAACTTGGTTTGACCAAGAAGAAATGATTGATTAAACAACAATGGAGGAGAGAGATTTGTGGGGTTTTGATGGGTAAATGTTGCAATGAATCTGGTGGAAGATGGTCTGCGAATTAGTTCTCGCAAAAGCCGAGCCATGTTTTTCTGGGTAGGAGAAAAATAATGTGGAAAATGCTTAAAAAGATTGAGTTTATTAGGGATTTAGGATAAAAAATTCTGGGAATTTGAGCATACTGAAGTATGAACTTTGATTTGTTTAAATTTTTGGGAGAACAGATTTAGAAGAGAGGAAATTAGGGCAAAAGTTTTGTAGCAAGGGTTTATTGAACTAGGAAAGAGAGTGTGGGAAAAAAAAATAGAAGAAGCACATAATAATTAATAATGCCCTCACGCAGGATCGAACTACGGACCTCAAGTTTACAAGACTGGCGCTCTACCACTGAGCTATAAGGGCTTTCTGTTTACGTGTTTCGCTGAAATATTATTGGCTTAAAGACTTACAAAGTCTGATTCATCAAATTTTGACTTGCTCTTAATATTTCTATTTTGATCTACCTAATTACGTTATTAATACACTCTCAAGTGTTTGATAGTAATCTTCATACAGGAATTTGCCATAAAATGAATCTCTAGTCACACATACTCTAAATGCCAACAGGTTGTAATTATTTTATTTTTTTTTTTTACAGGCACTAAGCAAAAACCTAAGGTCATTGGGGTTCCCTGTTCCTAGCTTGAACTGCTAGGTCGTGGGCATCCTGAATGACTAGTCTAGATACATAGATAATATTACAAAACAAAAGTAAACTTCCCTTAGCAATAATCTCCTTAAGGAGGTGTTGTAGCTGTACTGGTTCCGCTGATGGTGATTTTAGGAACTGGATCGCTAGCTGGCAATCCGTTTCACTTGGATCTCTTGGAGTTGGTTCTCATAGAACCATTCCATCGCCACAAGAATTCCGCTAAGTTCTGCATGAAGCGAGGATTCACATAAGACTAATAGCTCACCTTTCTCAATGATGGTCCCTCCAGCAGCTTCTTTGCAGCTCCATCCAATACCACTTCTAGGAATTCCTACACGTGCTTTTCTCTTCTTCCATGCCCTATCCACATGAATGATAGCTCGAACAAATCCTGCCGATTCCTGCCCCATGTTGATGAAAGGGGGTCTTTACCTTGTTTGTCAGTTGTTGCTTCCTTTCGTTCTGCTGGGTGTGCCACTGCTTCAACATATGTTTTTTCCCACCAACTTATAGTCTCCATTAGTGCAGCCGGATCCAGATCAATATTAAGAAAAATTGACCTTATTCCTATAGTTCCAGATGGCCTAAAGGCCTACAAACAGGGAGTTTATTCTTTCAAACCCCAATTTGTCCTCTCTTATTAAAACATGGATCCATGACTTCACCCATTGGTCTATTGGGATTCCTTTACTCGCTCGAGTATTGAACCCCAATATTAATGCAGCCCACAATCTAGAGGCCCATTCACAATCTCTAAACAACCCCCGGGACTCAACCTCCATCCCATATAACACGCAGACGGGGTCTACTGTCACCCCTCTTTTCCCCAAATTTATCTTATCTGCTAGTGCATTATTACAAAGTTTCCACACAACACAGCTTGATTTTCGAAAGTGAGGGAATTACCCAAAATTTCCTCCAAAAGGTGGAGTGGCTCTCTAATCTGGAGTGTCCTTCACTCTCAAAAATTAGGACATTATACCCTGACTTAACTGAGTAGTTACTCAAGATTGTGCGGCCCTAAAATCGTGTATCCTCCTCCTCATTGGCAGGAACATGCATGCTGAGGGTTGCTCGGGTGTCATTGAACTCAAATAGTTTCCAGATCAGCGGAGCTTTCCAATTTCTCGTGCTTGGGTCTATCAACTGGAGTGCCAGTTGAATGCCTTCTATGTCTGTGTCCAAGACATCACCCCTAGCTGTCGGGGGTCGTCCTTGTATCCATGCATCCTCGAAGCATCTTATCTGACTTCCTTTGCCTAGCTTTCAAATGGTGTGCTTTTTCATTTGTGTTGCCACACGAATGATACCCTTGATGCCTCATGACCAGTGACCCTTTTCCAACCCACTCTCAACAGCCTCCAGCGGCAGGGCGACAATTGCTTGTATTTAGCCCTATATATCATACTAAGCAGGCTAGATGGGTTATCCTGGCATCTCCTAGCGTACTTGTATAAGAGGGCCCTGTTGAACATTCCCATATCCGTATTCCCAATCCACCATTTCCTAGAGGAAGCTCTAAGAGATGTTTGTTTCTCCAATGGATGGATCTATCGTTACCCTTAGATGCCCACAAGAATCTCTTAAACGGAGAATCTAGGGTGTCTGTAATCTTCTTCGGTACTAGGAAAAGTGAGAACACATGAGCGAAAAGGGCTGAGAAGATAACATTTATGAGCACCAATCTACCTACCTACGAGAGTGATTTCGAAGTCCATGAAGAAACTCTGGCGTTCACCTTATCTATCATATCATGAAAGGTTGTAATCATTGTACCATGCATATTTTAATTTGTTTAACGACAAGAATATCAAACTACAACCCCCACTATTCAATGGTCCAAAATTTAAGAGTTAAGTGCTGGATTTGACTCGGGGGGGTAATGGTAAGGATTACCACTTTTGTCTTCCAAACACCTTTGATTGGAAAGATTTGAACCCCAAAAATAATGGGATATGAAATTGAGCTTAAAACATAATGATGCAAAAAGAGTTTGGAAATGTATCATCTCATTTATTATTAACAAAATATGTGTCATCCACTATTAAACAATGCTTGACTTAGGCTTTGTTTAGTTCACCATATGTTTGCTGATCTAATCTAATTTGGTTGTCTGATTTGATCAAAATTTGATCTTATGTGTACGATAATCTATAAGAGTTGGTGTTTTGTTAAATTTGTAATAATTTGTATTTATTAAAAGTGTATTTTTTATTTTTTCTGTCATTATAAAATAAAAGATATTTAGCGATAAAAACCACACATAAAACGATATATTGCATAAGATCTTATTTTTATTGATATGATCTAATCTGATGTGAACTTATTAATTTTTTCTATAAATAAAAATAAGGTTAACCAAACATGGTATTTAGGTTAAAGGTTTAACCTCATAGCTTATTAACCATGAAATCAAATTCAACTAATATTATTTTGGTGGGGATTTCCTTATTCTTTACCCGAGGTATTGATTAAGTAAAGTTCTTCTCTTCCTTTTTTACCTTTTAAAAAGTTTAAGATAACTCGTATTAATAGTGTTTGAACAATAGGAGCAACTCAAATGGTTGTAGATAGGGACTTGATTACAATATTATGTAATCCCTATTTACTAGCTTGACCATTGGAGCTGGAAAATGTAATTAGTTTAGCCAAACAAGCTAATTTACTTGGAAAAAACTTGCCATTTTTTTTAAAAAAGAATAAACTAAATAAAATAAAGAAGTTAATTAAGGAGGTGGGGTTTATTTAAATGCTAAGCTAGCTAGCCATTGTAGCTCAAAGTAGTTAAAATGACAATTAGCTTAAAACTTATGTGACAACTGACAAGTAGCTAATTTGACAATTAGTTTTCCATTGGAGTTAATAGCAACTCCAATGGCAAGCTAATTTGACAATTAGCTTAATATGCCACATAAGCTTTTAAGCTAATTATCATTTTAGCTACTTTTTGCTCCAATGGCTAGCTATTAGCTTTATAGTAGTTGTTGGATAGAAAATACATGGAAAGACCTTAATTTATGCAATGAGCATTTTTATTTTAATTTGGCAAGTTTAATTCCCAAGCAAATTAGCTTGACTAGCCAAGCTAATTGAGTTTTCTAGCTCCAATGGTCAAGTTAGTAGTTAGACAATTAATGAAATTGCATGCAAGTCCCTAACTACAACCATTGGAGTTGCTCTGAGGCTCTAAAATTCTAAATTGCTTATTTAGGCCCTGTTCTTTTAAGCTTCTAGGCAAAGCAGAGCAGATTTCAGCAGAGTATAGTAGAGCAGATTTCAGCAGAGTAGAGTAGATTGAAGCAGAGCAGATTTCATTATTAGTTTTATTATTATTATTATTACTACTACTACTACTACTACTACTACTACTACTACTACTAATAATAATAATAATAATAATAATAATAATAATAGTAATAATAATAATATAATATTATTATTATAGTATTACTACTACTACTACTACTATTATTAATATTATCGCATTATTATTATAAACATTCAATATTATTATTAAATATTAATTATTATAATAACAATTATTATAAAATATTATTTAATTATTATTATTATTATTAAAAATCAATAATTAGTATTATCTCTAAATATTAGTTATTATCTTTAAATATTAATTTTTATTATAAAAAATCAATTATTATTATTATTAATAATAATAAGTATTATTATTACTATTATTATCATTATTATTATTATTATTAAATATTCATTATTATAATTAATATTATAATTATTAAATATTAATTACTATTATTAATATTATAATTATTAAATATTAATTTTTTGTTATTATTATTGTGAAATATTTATTATTATTATTATTCAATATTAATTATTATTATTATTCAATATTAATTATTATAATAATTATTAAATATTAATTATATATTATTATTAAATATTAATTTTTAATAATAATATTATTATTAAATATTAAATTTTATTATTATTAAATATTAAATTTTATTATTATTATTATTAAATATTAAATTTTATTATTATTAAATATTAAATTTTATTATTATTATTAAATATTAATTTTTAATATTATTATTAATATTAAACATTAATTATTTATTGTTATTATTAAATATTAATTATTATTATAATAATTCAATATTAAGTATTATTTTTAAGTAGAGCAGATCAAAGCAGAGCAGATCAGCTCTAAAGAATGGGGCCTTACTTGTTTGTTCTCATTAATGTTAATTGCCTCAATTTTTAAACTCTTAAAAAATAATGTCCGGACATTTATACCTATAATTTTTGCTTCTTTTCTTTCATTAATGCTATCAACAACTAGAGGTGAGCAAAAACTGAGGGTACCTTGTTTTGGAACCGAAATCAGTTTCACCAATTCTAATTCCGGGTCCAAAATTAAGGACCCAGTTGGTACTGGTTTCAATTCTGGGTCCACAATTTTTGGACGTATTGTATAGATGAGATAAAATATTGTAGAGCCGAGGCAATAACTAAAGTTTGAGTGTTGTGACATAATGAGTAAGGCAAAATAAAATAAAAATCATCGCACATAACTAACTATATTTTTGGTGTTTAGAGAGCTACAAGGGTGGGGGTGAGAATTGATCACAAAATCCTTTAAAACCGGAAGAGAAACTCTCACCACTTGAGCTATCCCTTGTTCTCCGGACATAACTAAGGCCCTGTTTTCATCAGATTATTTTTAGCTCAACTCAGTGTAATTCAGCTCATTTCATTCAATGGGAACAGACCCTAACTACGATGTTCCCATAGTTTACGTTGACTCCCCTAGGCCCCTTAAAAAAAAATTGCTCGTTCACTTTGAAGATTGGGCCGTGATCTTGAAAGAAGGCCCATAATTTTCCATCGTCCTCCAACCCTTATTTTCAACCTTCTTATAAAACCCCAAATCAATCTTCCTCTTCCCAAATCGTCTTCACCTATTCGAAGAAACCCTAATTCATCGTCTTCAACCTCCCTCATTTTTTGTTTCTCATCATTTTCAGCCAACACTTCCCTGCATTTTATTTTGTAATTTATCAATTTTCTGCAAATTTGCTTCACGAGGCGTTGCGTTAATCGGCTTTTTTCGATTCCGATGAACGTGTCAAGGGGAGCATATATTAATAATCTTGCAATTTCAACTTCGATTTGATTTTTTTCAAATCTTTTGCAACTGCGATTTAATTTTTGATTCGTAGTTTGCATTTTGAAGTTCGAATTTGTGACATTTAATTTTCTAATTAAAATTGAATTTATTGTTGCTTCATATGGTGAACTCTCTCCCTGTAAATGAGAAGTGTTCTAGTTTCCGAAGCATAAATTGATTAAAATTGCCAGTCTTAAACAGCTCGATGAATGGATTAAACTATTAATCTCTTTACTTTCATCGCGTTACCTGTCTACTGGTACATTTTTGATACTTTCAATTTTAACGCATTTGATTGCGATTGAATTGAAGTTCATGTTTTTGGGTGCAACTTAGTTGTTTATTTTAATACTAATGTTTAAAATAAGTTTTGTTGAATCTATAATCTTGTGAATATTCTTGAAAGTTTAGTTTTGGATTTGGGGTTGTATTGTGGTTTGTTACATGAAAACTTTTTAATGATGTTATAAGATGTTGGATTTGATGCTATGTTGAATTACAGAGAGAAATAGGAATGTAATTAGGGACGGAGGGAGTATAAAAAAGTTAAGGGTTCCACATTATTGTTCATTACACTGGTGTGGCTGTTGGAAATGTTAATTCTGTTGTGGTTCAGGGCGATACACAGACTTGATATAATGGTTTAGGAAGACTGGACTTTTGGACCTGAATTTTGGACTCTTGAAAAACTTGAATGTATAATTTATGTAGAAGATTAAAGTTGGTTAAACAAATTACTACAGTACATCGATAACTCGGAATTTATTGAGACATTAATACATTCTTACCTTCTTTCAACTCTCTGTATTAGTACTAAATTTACAACAAATGATCAGTTATAATGGACATATGGTTAGGTTTATTTTATTCTTGTGCTATGCTTCTTATTGTGGAAGACCTATAATGTGAGATTTCTTAGTCAGTACAGCAGCGATACATGATAAATTTCTCCATGGCACGGCCACATTCTGCACAAACAACCTTATCTGGAACGCTCCCAGTTGTGCCTGGTAGAATGAGACGATTGCAGTGGTGTGGTGTTTGGTTTCTTTGCAAATAATCGGTTATTGCTTGCACAAAGCCTTTCACTGGGACATCGTCTTTCCATTCGTCAAATTTATCCAAGCACATCATGATGGTCTCACCCTTGGCTTTGGTCATCTCTGTTGCCCCCCAGCTGATCAAAGCCCACCCTTGATCACCTGCATCGAAGCTCATCATTGTTACTATCTCTTGCATAATGGGGTCATCCTGCACCGTCTTTCCTTGTTGCACCTTGGAGTGCCACATGCTCTCTAGCCGCACCCAGAAGTACCACACTAGAGTTACTTCAGGCAGTACATGGCTCAAGCCCTGAGCAGTAATCTCCTTATTGATCTTACTGATTTTTTCCTTGAGGTTGCTTTTACCAACATATAACATCTCGAGTGGAATTTGAGCAGCTTGTGCAGTATTATGTAGTTTGGCGGTAAATTTCTGTATCCACTCCAGGTCTTCTCCTCCGTACAAACATATAAATTTCTGGTCTTGCATCTGTTACAAAGTACACTCATGAGCTGAATAAAAAAAACAAGACTTCATGCTCTTACAACATTAGCTTTGCTTTTGGTGTCCATTAAACTAACAGCTGTCTTTTCAATCTTTAGTGTTTGCATGACATTCGCTACACTTTTATATTACATTTTTATCTGTTTGATAAATTATAAATTATGCATTTGTACATGCATAACAGATGCTGGTCAATCATGTCATATATCTGTAAATTGATGCTTTGCTTGTACACTATAGAACTATAATATGTGCATTATTATAAACTGTGGGAATATATATGGACATAATTAATTCCTAAATTAATTATGGCTAATTTAAGAAGGATTAATTTAAGAGGAGAGAAAATGATGGCATGCAGAATGGTAGGATGAAAGCAAATGTTTCGTTGTTTTCTGTAGTAATAGAATCTATTTAGAGCATGTAAGACCTTATAAATTGTTTAGGTTGTAATGCAGTTATTAAGTAATTCATTCATTGTAATTCACATCAAAAGTTTAGAAAAGTTTATTTTCTTACAATTATTATTTTCTTCATAGTGGTTATTTGTCTATCCCAAAATATTATTTATCTTTGTGAGGTATCGGTTTCATATTATCTAGTAGAAGTCACATTTCCGCTGCAAAAGCTCTAACAATTGGTATCAGAGCTGCCGTCAAAATCTTAAGTGGTACAATTTTTGATTTTGAAATTAATTATAATGGCATCTACTAGTGGAACGGTTAAAGTTGGAAAATATGAAATTGAAAAATTCAATGGTAAAAATGATTTTTCCTATTGGAGGATGCAAATGAAAAATTTGCTTGTATCACAAAAGTTGCATAAGGCATTGGCGGGAAAAGAACAAAAACCCGGGGACATGAAGGATGAGGATTGGGAAGAATTAGATCTTGAAGCACGAGCGGCTATAATCTTATGCCTTGAGAGGGACGTTGCGTTCTTGGTAAATGAAGAAGCAACGGCTGCTGGCGTGTGGACAAAGTTAGAGACTAATTTCATGACAAAAACTCTAACAAATAGGATCTACTTAAAATCCAAATTGTATACATGCAAGTTGGAAGAAGGCACCTCAATACGGGAGTATATTAATAAATTTGATAGGATTATATCAGACTTGAAGGATATTGATGTGAAGGTAGATGAGGAAGACCAAGCACTCATGTTATTGCTTTCATTACCGAAATCCTATGAAAATCTAGTTCAAACATTGATGCTTGTGGGGGATACTCTAACCATGGATGAGACTAGAACATCGCTTTTGGCGGATGACCTTCGAAAGGTTGCTACAAGCGGAATGATGTCTAGTAATGGAAGAGAACACAACGAACAAGCTCAGGGATTGTTTGCAAACAGAGGAAGGACTAATGAAAGAGGGCGAGGCAAGGGAGGAAAGTTTAGATCAAAATCTAGACCTCTTGCGGAAAGGCCATGTTTCAAATGTGGTGAGCTTGGTCATTTTAAAGCTAATTGCCCAAATAAGAAGGTAATATTCAAGAAGAACAACAACGACAACTCCAAAGGAAAACAACATGAAAAACAAGAAGCTAGTTTTGTCTCAAATGACGAGGATGATTATTGTTACTCAGTTTCAGAACAATGCAATGAGATATCCGGTAAATGGATGCTTGATTCAGGTGCATCACACCATATGTGCCCAAACAGGAAGTGGTTTACAACTTACCAGAGTTTGGATGGTGGTACTGTTTTGATGGGAAACGATCATGCTTGTAAGACTATTGGGTTAGGTACTATACGAGTCAAGATGCATGATGGAACAATAATAACCTTGAAGGATGTGATACATATCCCAGATTTGCGGAAGAACCTTATTTCTCTTGGGTTATTAGAGAAAAATGGTTGCAAAATAGTCTTGGAGAATGGAGTTTTAAAAGTTGTTCGTGGTTCCTTGGTAGTGATGAAGGGAATTCGTCACGGTAATCTCTATCCTCTTTTGGGGACAACTGTAACAGGTGATTTAGCCGTTGGAATTAGTGGAAGTAAAGACCAAACAGAATGCACGAGGATATGGCATATGCGCCTTGGGCATATGTCGGAAAAGGGTCTATCATTGCTTAGTGGACAAGGTTTGTTGAAAAACATGAAGAAGCCACAAATGGAATTTTGTGAGCATTGTGTGTATGGAAAAGCACACAGGGTGAAGTTCTCTACAAGCAAGCACAAGAGCAGAGGATTGTTAGACTATGTGCATACGGATATTTGGGGTCCGGCTAAAGTTGCTTCCAAAGGTGGTTCCAAGTATTTTGTTACATTTTTTGATGATCATTCTAGATATTCTTGGATTTATTTTCTTAAGCATAAGAATGAGGTATTCAACATTTTCAAGCGATGGAGAGCAATGGTTGAGAACAGAACAGGTCGAAAGCTAAAAACTGTACAGTCTGATAATGGTACCGAATACACAGAAGGAGCTTTCAAGGAGTTTTGTGATCAGGAAGGCATTGTGAGACACTGGACGGTCAGAGACACACCACAACAGAACGGAGTCGCGGAAAGATTGAATCGTACACTACTTGAGAAGGCAAGGTGTATGCGCTCTAATTCTGGATTAGGCAAAGAATGGTGGGCGGAGTCGGTTGCTACAGCTTGTTATATAGTAAATCGATCCCCACATTCTTATTTAGATGGTGACACGCCTTATAGGGTGTGGTCAGGGGAAAATGCAGATTACACGAGACTTAGAGTCTTTGGGTGCACGGCTTATTATCATGTTAAGAATAATAAGCTTGATGAAAGAGCCAAGAAAACAATCTTTTTGGGGTATCCAAAAGGGGTTCAAGGCTATCGTCTTTGGAGTGTAGAAGATTCTAAATTTGTAATTAGCAGGGATGTGAACTTTGATGAAAGATCTATGGTAGCTTTATCGAAAGCTATGGTGTCTAATGATGATGATGTCGGTATGAATACAAATACTCAAGTGGTGGAGATAGAATCTAGAAACCAACAAGATTCTAGTCATGTTCAGGTGGAGCATCCTGGTGTTTCTCAAGATGACGAGGAGGATGATCTGGATCATGAGGAGATTCAGCAGGAAAATGCACATGTACTACAACAGCAGCAACAGGATTCTTTGGCATCCACTAAGCCAAAGAGAAATTATAAATTAGTTCAGAAGTTTGGGTCAGACGAACCTCTGAGACATTACGGGCAGGTAAACTTGGTAGAATATGCACTCTCAGTGGAGGATGATGAGCCGGTCACCTTCAAACAAGCTGTCAAAGACAAGGATAACGATAGTTGGTTGGTTGCTATGGAAGAAGAGATGCAATATCTTCATAAAAACAAGACATGGGAAGTAGTCCCATTGCCTGTGGGAAAGACTGCTATAGGTTGTAAGTGGGTGTATAAAAGAAAAGAGGATCCTTCCAAGTTAGATAGAATAAGGTATTAGGCTAGGTTAGTGGCCAAGGGATTTGCACAGAAAGAAGGTGTTGATTACAATGAGATATTTTCTCCAGTGGTAAAGCATACTTCTATTCGGGTGCTACTGAGTCTTGTAGCTCATGGAGATCTTGAGCTGGAACAACTCGATGTGAAGACAACCTTCTTACACGGTGACTTGGATGAGGAAATTTATATGTATCAACCTGAGGGATTTAAGGTTGAGGGTAAAGAGAATCAGGTATGTCGCTTGAGGAAATCACTTTATGGATTAAAGCAATCTCCTCGACAATGGTACAAGCGATTCGATTCTTTTATGTTAAAACAAGGATTTTCTAGAAGTATTTACGATTGTTGTGTATACATTCGCAAACTTAATGGAGGTGATTATATTTATCTCCTATTGTATGTAGACGACATGCTTATTGCTTCAAAAAGCAAGGTGGAGATAGATAGGTTAAAAACTCAACTCGGTGAAGAGTTCGAGACTAAAGACTTGGGCGCTGCAAATAAAATACTGGGTATGGAGATTAGAAGAGAGAGATCAAGCCGGAAATTGTTCTTGAGCCAAAAAGGCTACATTGAGCGGGTTATAGAAAGGTTTGGAATGAAAGGTGCTAAGTCAGTGGTGACTCCATTGGCTCTACATTTTAGGCTCTCTGGTAAACAATCTCCTACTACAGCGGAAGATAAGGCATACATGGATAATGTACCTTATGCTAGTGCAGTTGGTAGTTTGATGTACGCCATGGTGTGTACACGTCCAGATATTTCACAAGCAGTCAGTGTTGTTAGTAGGTTCATGGCGAACCCAGGTAAAGCACATTGGGAAGCAGTGAAATGGATATTACAGTATTTAAAAGGTACCATTGACACAGGTTTATGCTTTGGTGGAGATACATGTCAAATAAGTGGCTTTGTTGACTCAGATTATGCTGGTGATCTAGATAGAAGACGATCTACTACTGGTTATGTGTTTAAAATACATGGTGCTCCAGTTAGTTGGCGATCAATGTTACAAGCTACGGTGGCTCTATCTACGACAGAAGCCGAGTATATGGCTATGGCAGAAAGAGTTAAGGAAGCATTGTGGTTGCGGGGACTTCTAGATGATTTGGGGTTAAAGCTAGATAATGTGAATCTAAATTGTGACAGCCAAAGTGCTATTCACTTGGCCAAGAACCAGGTTCATCATGCTCGTACCAAACATATAGATGTCAGGTATCATTTTGTACGGGATATCATAGAGGAAGGTAGTATTTCTCTTATGAAGGTGCATACAAATGAGAACCCTGCAGACATGTTAACCAAAGTTGTGTCAGGAAGCAAGTTCCAATACTGTTTGGAATTGCTTAACATTGTCCCATGTTAGACATTACATGGAGAAATAAATGGAACTACGATTGGTTTGATCCCAGTTAAGGGTACGTAGGCAGTCATCGTAAAAATGGTGCAACCGGATACATATTACGCAATTTGTTCGTCCAAAATTTGAATGTTTTTCAAATTATGAACGAGGTGGAGAATTGTGGGAATATATGTGGACATAATTAATTCCTAAATTAATTATGGCTAATTTAAGAAGGATTAATTTAAGAGGAGAGAAAATGATGGCATGCAGAATGGTAGGATGAAAGCAAATGTTTCGTTGTTTTCTTTAGTAATAGAATCTATTTAGAGCATGTAAGACCTTATAAATTGTTTAGGTTGTAATGCAGTTATTAAGTAATTCATTCATTGTAATTCACATCAAAAGTTTAGAAAAGTTTATTTTCTTACAATTATTATTTTCTTCATAGTGGTTATTTGTCTATCCCAAAATATTATTTATCTTTGTGAGGTATCGGTTTCATATTATCTAGTAGAAGTCACATTTCCGCTGCAAAAGCTCTAACATAAACAATGATAAAGCAAGGATTTAAGAAAAGGAAGCATAGGACTGTCATACCCATTGGAAGATCATTGGTTCAATGGCGTCTGCCAACAAATCGAGCCTCCATTTCTCTTCTGCCCAAAGAGCTTCTTCCCTTGTTCTGGTGAAAGGAAATGCCAGACTGCCCCAAATCCACATCATGTATAGAGCATTGGGGTTAGTGACTCGACCTTGTGGATCAAGGACGACAAGCATGGGCTTCTTGCTGAAGTGCCACACCTCCTTTATATACCTAAGAACTGCAGGGTCAATCATTGAAGGGTGATAAACAGTGTACCAAGGCATCATTGATTGTAGAAGTCCAAACTGTTCTTGTTTTTTATCGTCCCAAGGGGAAGATCTGTCGACCACCGGGAGCCACACTACTTCATATTGACTCTCCACCCTTGCTGGGTGTTGCCTTGATTCTTGGTACATTTGATCAAGAATTGAAAGCTCTTCACGAGAAAAATCCAGGTCTGTAATTAGTAGTAGAACATTTCTTCTCCTCAATACATCTATGCTTACCTGTATGAGAATGTGTTGAGGTCAATGCTAAGCTATTTTATTTGCAGTTATAAAGTGCTCAACTCTTAACCTTAATCATAAACTTCTCCATCTTTTGTGTAAAATAAAATTTAGCTAGGGCAACAACAGACAGGAGCAGAGGAGTAAACAGTAAACAAACCCTTTTATTTCCTGAACAATCCCAAAGGGGCAGTTGATCGTCCTTGTAATAAATCAGAAGCCTGAGAATTTTCATGTTGTCAAGATGGGGTGTCTCAAATGTGCGAATAAGCAGCTGGTATGCTTCTATATGTTTCTTTTCATCTGCATTACACAAGAAAAATTTAATTAGTCTTGCAAGAATACATGCATAATATGTACATAGAGTATACATTATCATGTGCATTGTGATTATTTCAATCCTTATTTCTCAACAATTGCTGAAAGGTAATATCTGTTACAGATTGTATGTAGCTTTAGCTTACCAATGTGTTGGTAGCAGAGATCTAGCTGCTTTCGTAGATGTTCATATATGCTGCTGACCTTATGAGCTAAGCTTGACAGCTCCCAAGCCTCTGTTGTTGATGATATATACCTGATTGTATCCAAGCATTATTTTAGCATATTAACTGCTTGTGAAGTTTCAAGATGAAAATCTAAAATAGATAAAACAAAAACTGTGAAGTATGAATTCAGGTAACAAAATGTTGTTTATCTGCTGACTTGTTTATCGATCACTTCTTGAATAGTTTATCTGCATGTTAGTTCTCTTCATAGATTTTTCAATGATGTCTTATAAGCATCATAGCTAATATTATGAACTAAGATGTCTTGTATTAGTGATAATATGGTAGGTTTACTCAAATTATTCATCCTATAAGAGAGCATAAATTAGCATGTTCCTTACAGTAAAAGCTTAAGAAATGTTCAAATCATGATCGAGTTGTTGTTACAGATTGGACTCATAAAAGAAAGGGGAGGATCACATACTCGTTACTCATGCTTATTAGACCCGCAATTTGTGATGCACAGGCCAGTATACTCCTGATGATCCAGTAAGCAGCTGTTGGGATCAAAGCATCAGCACTTTCATATACCGGTGTATCTGCAGTTATGTACTGTGGTGGGAGCTCCTTGAATTCGACGATACATTTGGTAACGTTTACCATGGCTCTGATTAAATTGCCAATTGCTTCAAACTTGGGTTTGAGGCTATCTGGGTGCTCCATTATCTCGGGAAGTTGCTTAAGGATTGCAACAGATTTTGCCAATGAGTTTACAGTGTAGAGCTGGGCAATTAACCAGAAATCACCATAATACGTTGCAAAGGCTGCAAGAGCAAGGACCACTTTTGCATCCCAAGAGTAGTTTGAGACCATGTTGAATATTGACAGAGTTGTTGTATGTGCATCTCCACTTCCAGAACACTTGCAAATTATCTGTAATAAGAATTTCACTCCATATCAGGTTAATCCTTATTGGTTGATGTCTTATTCTAGTTTGTTTTTATAATAGCAGACCCACCGGTTGATGTCATTGCAAATATCTTCTTCTGATACTAAAACTTAATCGAAATGACAATATGGATCCTCTATGTTTTTACATAAAGGTATAGTTTTAATACATTGCTATATGCTGCTCTTTTCGTTATCTGCATAATATATGAGATTTTCTTGTTTCTAGTTAAACAGCTTCTGAGATTTTAACTAACCTCGTTAGAGATTTTGTTTATGGTGAATGCCAATAGTTCTATCAGCTCTCCATAACCAGCTTGGAATGCCTTGTCATCTAGAGCATCCATGTGTGCTTGATCTCCCTGTTACATGTTCAATTGTAGACAATTCTATAATCATAGCAGCCAACTTTATGTGTATCACAGATAATATTATATATGGAGTTGCATAGTATGGAATTTTGTACCTGAGTAGAGCCAGGGACGGTGGGTGCAGCACGGTAAAAGATGTCCTCAATGATGTGAAGTAGAGGTTTCACATCAATGTCACGGCCATCAGGGGCATGTGTGGCTCGAAGTTGGTTCAACATTGTTGTGTCATCAGAAGCCGAGAACAAATGTCTATCACCCCTGAATCGATGTTTCCTGCCAGGTGCAGTAGAACTTGCCATTGTTTTGGTTTATATGTGGATTTTAATAAATGAGCTGCTGATTTTATATTTCTCCTTCTATACCTTTTATAGTTTCATTCGATGGTTAGTTTTTGGAATAAAGGTCAAATGAACCTACTACCTTGCTTGTAACAGGGTCAAAAGTTTTGATCAACTGGCAAGGTTAAGAATTTTAGGATAAGAACTTGACTGGCTTTGTAAGTTGTCCTTGCTTTAAATATAGATAGTCTAAAGATTCTTATGCTGGGAAACTCGAATGGTTTTGGTACTATTACTGCCTGAGATCGATTCGTCTTCTTGAATTCTCATTTTTCCTCTTTGTATGTAATTGGTATTTTGATGGCTAAACTGTCTGAGAAATCTGGGATTCTTTATTCTGAAATCTTAACTGATCACAACTGTCACATAATTTTATTGTATTATATTTTGCCTAAATGAATGACTTCTTATAGGTTTTTCAGCATATTTCTTGTAACATGAACCTAGAATCTCCAAAAGCAGCAACTCTTTCCTCTTAGGAGATGCATTATCGGAAAACATGCTTTTGATCATAATAAGTACACAATTATAGTGCGTTACTTTTGTTATGAGCATGCTATATGTAGTTAGGTTATAGAAAAAGCTGAGAAGATAACTGAAAAGAGAATTCCTTATGTCGAGGATCAATCTCTAAAGCTAGTGTATTATGCTTCTAATTGTGATATAATATGTACACCTAAAAGTACACTTTGCATATTAATATTTTACTGCTTCTTTTGTCAAATTGCAGTACAACATGCCTATCCTGTTCCATAACCACTGGCTTGCCCAATGTTAGTGCTGAATATTCAGAGGTACCTAATTTATTGAGGCTAACTCATTTTTTATATGGTGGTGATTTATCTCCATTTTAGAAGTAAATTTGGTAGAATACATGTAACATAGGTGAACTGCAGTGAAGATTTTCCCATCGTAGCATATTTCACCCAACATGTCCATCTGTTTTTGGAAGGAACACCAAAAATGTTTCTAGTTATGCTGAAAATTACTTAAAGTAGTCCTTGACATCAGAGCGGACTAAAAATTCGCTCCCTGAAAATCATCTACCCTGCCTCAGCTGCTACAAGGATCTCAATGCTTTCTGAAACCTCATGCTTTCTTGCCCTGGCTTTTTGATGTTTATTATGCTGTAGCTTTTTACTGATAAAAAAATAGCCCTAGGATCATTCAACAATATCTTTGCTAGTATTTATAAAGTCCGTGTTCCATGTTACTTTAATCCGAGGATGAACTGATATACAAGTACGAGTAATATTTAGTGAGAGTCCTAATAAAAAGATCTATGTATGTGATGAAAGATATCAATGTTTTTCATTTATTGCTGGTCTAAATCATTGTCTTAAAATATGAATCTTATTACATGATCTGTAACGTCCATAGTTCTATTAGAAAAGTGCATCATTAAGCATGCCTGTTATTTTGTTTCATGCACCAATTAACTACTGATGGCATGATCACCACTTTATCAGAAGAAAGGCGGATGAAGAATGCATCAGCTGTACAGCTGAAGCAGGAAAAACCTGGACTTGGCTAGGTATTTTTAGCTATTACCTAAGCACAATTAGAAATTTTACTGCACATGGGCTTTGTTGCTGTCCTTTGAAACAGCTTGTAGCTATTCTACCTTCATCGAATTTGCGGGGATGATTCTTAGTTAGCTAGCTACGTTTTAAATAGCAATAAACATTTGACAAGACATTGAACTGAATCAACCTTAAGCAATATGGAGTTGAGTTTTTATTAGCTATATCTTCCTAAACACGGAGTTTCATTATTGTTACTTCCACAACAGTTAGAAAGTCGATTATTCTTATTTGGAAAACCTACACTACATCATAGGCAATAAGCTTCTCCATTGGACGCTTGCACTTCTTACAAATGACAGTTTCTTCCATTAGCTCTTTATTATATCTTATCATTTTTGAGTGGGAGCATGGCTCAGTTGGGGGTGGTTCCTGAGAAAGTCTAATTGCATCTACCAAACCAATTTCTGGCAGATACTTTTTCCATGTCAAGTACTTACTCAAGAACTGATTCCATTCGTTACCATGAAGCTTTACAATATCTGCTGAAGAACCCCTACCAAAGATCACCCAATCTTCATCGTTATCATCTTTACAGGTATCTAGCAATGCTTCTACCTCTCTTAGAATATTATCAGTGTCAGTGGTGGTCTGTTGGTGCCTGAGTTTTGATCGTCTGATACTTTCAAGGCGCTTCCAAAACAAAGATAACTTGGACACAGTAAGAGTGTGACTTAGCTTCTCTTTTTCTATGGAAGAGACTATGTTGCTTACTAGAACACTTTGATTTGTCTTACCAACATAAATCACCTCAAGTTGTCCAGCTAAGCTTTGGATATCTTTAATTTCTGCACTAAACTGTCTTACCCACTCAAGCTTACTGCTTCCGTAAATGCAAATTGTTCTTCCTTTTTCTACCTGACATTATTATGAGATCACAGTCAGTGTTCAAGTTTACAGCAATTATATCAGAACAGAGTTCAACATTTCAGAGCAAAGATCATACCCACATGGTGAACAAAGGGTCAATACCGTTAAGTAAGAGCCTCAGGTTCCATTTCTCTGTGCTCCACAGTTCCTTTTCTCTTGAGGCTGAAAAGGGGTATGCTATGGCACCCCAAATCCATACCATGTCAGCAGCATCGATGTTAGTTATCATACCTGTAGGGTCCAAGGCAACCATAATGGGCCTTTCTTCGAATTTCCATTCCTTTTTTGCATAGTAGATTGTTGTTGAGCTGAGTAACCATGGTTGTCGAATTGAGTACCACGGCAAGGAGTTTGATATAAGATTGAATATGGTGACTTCATTGTTGCTCCAATTCTCAGAAGTTGATATGGGGATCCACAGGATATCAAAGCTTCTATCTTGCTTGTCATGGAGAGGATGATCATATGTCTGCTGAACCAGTAAAAACAATTCATGTACAGGCAGGAGTTCTGGTTTTGAAATCAGCAGAACAACCACCTTGTTCTTTAGTGAGGTGATTCCAACCTGTCACAAGAAGGTAAAAACCTGTTGAAATCTCCTTGGAAAATAATTGATATTTCATTGACTCTGATCAAGTTGCAGTAAGTACAAGAATGGAGGACAAGTTATCCTCTTAACAGCAAAAACAGATTATATAGTAGTTAGTCTTTCGTTAAAAGTTAATTAAGTTATCCTCAGATTATCATGAAAATTTTGAAGTAGTTCTCCAAACCTTTTCTTGTGAATAAACATAAATTAGGATTAGTAATCTTTTAATTCTTTTCATTCATAAGAAATTATTACTCTGTATGATGTTTGTGATATCTGCTGAATACTCTTAATCTCAATTTGGATTAGTATGCATGATAGGTTTCATTATTAAGCTCAATCTAATGTGGTCATATATTCTTGGTTTACTTAGGCTACATAGAATATAGATCACCAAGTCTAAGTAACAAAAGAATGTATTTTTCTTTGCTGAAATTTTGGGAATAGTAATAGAAAGTCAGGAAACCTTTGCTTGCATAGATGATTGCTTTAGCGGCAAGTCATTCCTCAGTCCAAATAACATCCAAAGGATTTCTTGGTTGTCAATGTCCGGCTCCTGTAATGCATTCATGAGCTTCCTGTGCATCTTCTGCTCTGCATTTTGAGCCAGATAATGAACCAATTGTCGTTAAGATAAGAGTACTACCTCGGTCTGGATCTAGTTGTCACACTACAAGTTTAAATTTTTTACTAAATATATTTTAGAGACTATTTAATACTCGTATTTAACTATTTACTAATTTACATACCTGTCTGTTGCTGGCAGGCATCTAGCTGTGTTCTAAGCTGAGAGCCAATGCCGTTAATCTTGCTTCTTAAACTTGCAATCTCCCATACAGCACTTGATATTGAATATGGATCCCTGAAGTCAAAAATCGTGTTTAACAGTCAGTTTTCTTTTTCAGAAGTTTGGCATAGAATATTTTTTTCTGCATATTCTTATTGCAAAACTTGAAAATATAAGCACTGGTAGAAATAAATATGAACTGCATAACTGAAAGGAAAGAGGGTGCACTTGATCATCTTTGATGGCTCTCAAATTTGTGACGATAGAAATGCTGACAATAATGCTCCTGATGATCCAATAAGCAGCAACATACATTAACGATTTTGTAGTAGTTACAGTATCATCCTGCAGTTCTACATAGGTTATTGGTAGACCTTCAAACTGTGAAACACGCCTAATGACTTCTACCATTGTTTTAACTAATGAGGTCAATGCTTTAAAGATTGGCTCAAAAATGTTGCTGTCTGGAAAATGCTTAAGTAATGCAATCGACGCAGCTAACAGGTTCTTGTTCTGTGACTGCATTATGATCCAGAATTCACCAAAGACTGTTGCTAAAGCTGAAAGAGCTAGAAGCAGTTTTGCATCCCATCTATATTTCCCAAGTAAGTCAAACACACTTAATGTTCTTTCGTGCACATTTTCATCTCCATAGCACTTGCAGAGTATCTGTCATTTTGTATATTCACCACATCAATCACCAAATAACAAGATTCCCTTCGTCCCAAATTGAACTTCACACTAGGGATTGGCTCAAAGATTATGAATAGTTCTTTTTGCAACACCCCTAAATGGAAATTGCAGAGTTCATTTTGGGACGTAGGAAGTAAAGTTCATTCCTTCTATGGGGTTGAAGGTGAGGGGATGTTAGTTTGAAGAGGAAAACCTCGCTTGATATCTTATATATCGAGTCTTCTAGTAGATCTTGTGATTCTTCTACTGCGGTGCTTAGATCAAGGGGATCCTGCTGCTGAACAAACACCTACCATGACACCAGGCTTAGTTAGCTGCTATACTTGTATTAATGCATCATTTTTTTTTTTTTAGCCTTTTTCTCCCTTTCTGTATGTCGTTTAGGTGATGGAACTAATTTTTATGCTTATTCAATTTAACATGTTTGTTGTTACATCATTGGCACAAATGTGTGGCAGCAAAACACTTAAACTAATTTAGTGGACACCTAAATAATTTGGCAAGCAGGTGTTATTTATACTACAACAACAACAACAACAACAAAGCCTTAATCTCAAAATAAGCAGGTGCTATAATAGAGCTAAAATTTACTTGTGATGCAGTAGCGCGATGCATGATTGTTTCAATAACTCGAAGCAACATCTCTGAATCAAGTTCGCGTCCATCTGGATCATGCATGATAAGGATCTTCTTAATGAGGACGTCTTGCTCTGAAGAGGACGAGGACTCTATGTGAAAACTTTCACCGTAGAGGTAGCTCAAGGCCATCGATCAGTGACGACGACCTATGTACCAAGTTTATTAAGTGACATGTAGGTATGGTATCTATGCTCTGCTTCTTTTAATTAAAATTGGGTTGCTGTTTAAGAAAACAAAGGGATAGCTAAAATAAGATAGATAGTTTTTCATAGTATAAGATTTCATCCTACAAGGGGTAAGGTATATTGCTAGTGGCATTATCACAGTATTTGTATAACAGTATTACAGTAGGAAACTTTTGCTTTATTATATTTATTTGTCACTTTAAAAAGTGTATTTGTGCAAGTTCTGTTTTAGTATCTAGAATTATGTCTTCCAAATCTTAACAGTAATTAGTGACTCTAATCATATAAAGCGAAGTTAAGGATTAATCCTATCTTTTGTTAATAATAATATAAAAGCGTTTAGGTTTTGATTATTTGATCATACAGCAAGAAAGAATTAAAAGGTTTTAATTTAACATTGGTTTTAACTTTATAACTGACTCGACTATAATAAATCCGGCCTATCCAACCTTGAAGTACACTCGAACTAGATAACCATTATATGGATGAATGAAGTAGATTAATGTTCCATAATAATCTAAAAAATAATAAATTAGAGATTAATTATAATCTAATCTGAATGTGAATATGTGATAAATTAGTGTAATTTACGTTTCTGTAGACAAAAAAATAAAGAGGCACACTTTGTGTTACTATCTTGTCATTTTATAATCCTTTTTTCTATTCCAAAGAACAAAAGAAAGTGAGGAACCATCAACTTATTGGTAACATATCAATCTTCACTCTTCAGGAACAAACATCACTTTCTTTATTTTTATTGTGCCTAAATGTTAGTGATATGGTCCTGCATAAAATTCTTGCGTTATTAAGTGAAGCAAGAATAGCTGATGCCTAAGCCGGACGAATTCAAACCATCAAGACAACCAAAAAGGAGATCTCTCCTTTAGTATACTCCTTTCGTTCTTTAATATTCTACTCAATATTTATAATTTGGATAATTTTTTAAAATGAGATGGGGCATTACATGGATTGATCCAAGAGGTTAATTACGGATTTTAAAACACCCTTTTGAACATTTTTTTAGTGTACCATGCATGTATAATACGTTATAGTGTCTCAATAAACTGGAAAATAAGCATCTTAAATAGAAAGTTACAGTAGCATAGCCGTACATAGACAAATACATGTCTCAATATACAGGTTATGTTTAAGTCCAACAATACCTAGAGGTGTTAATTTAGGTGTCTGAATCGGGTTCAATAAGGTCAGGTCGGACCAAATCTATTTTTCAACTTTTTTTTTTTCTTTTTGAAGAAAGGTCTATTTTTAAACTTGAGTCATGCTAAATTTTGTATCAGGTCGGTTTTGGGTAGGTCGGAATGATTTTGACACCTCTAGTAATGCTTGCTAAATTGAACTATCATAGTTAGAGATATTTTGTGTAGGAAAGTTCTCATTTTCTCAATTATTGCTTTAAATGCATGATTTCAATGTTAGGAGATTCTCATTTACACTCTCATGCAAGATGCATCCAAGTGTATTTATTACTTAATTTGATGATTATTACTCATTCAATCATTGAACGATCGTAACCTTTGGGTGTACCTTACATTCGGTTGTATTGTGTATATCAGTGACGTATCCAGGAATATTCAAAAGTGTGGGTTCGGAATCGTTAAAAAAAAAAGATATAGGTCCTTCTTTCGTTTTAAATTACAACATTGGTGATTTCACGCTTGCCAATACAAATTCTACAATCTAAATATCTTAAATTATTGACAAGATCCCACTTGATTAATTATTTTTTCCCCAACGTTTGAATCACAAAAAACGATCAAAGAAGTATGTGTATATATTGTAAAATTACGAACGTTGCAATTAAAAAAAAAAAGCATAGGAAGTATATATTTAATTTTAATATATATTTTTGAATTCCGGATTATATTTTTTTTTAAAAAAAAAAGGCTAAAAAATATATATTGTTCGTGGGAATCGAACGGACGACCTTGAAAGCCCAAGCGCTCAAAAACAAACTCAATTTGATCACTGGGCTATGCTACTTTTCCTATCGTAACTTGCGCGAACAAAATGGTTTTTTTTTTATCTTTTTGTTTTTTCATTTCTTTTTTTCAAAAAAACAGTGTGTTCAATGAATTCACTTGAACCCAACGTGGATGCCACTGGTATATAATAATGTTCATTCAAGCATCAGGCTAAATTAACGAGCTAAATTGAAATTTAATCGGAAATTTTATCTATTTCAATAAAATATTTCTAGTGTAGGAGTATGTACTCGTTTTTGTTGTACGTGTAAATTTTTTGTTCAATCCCTGTGTTGATTTATCTCCAAATATACATATTACATTTTTTTAAAAAAAATAATGAGGACCTATACTGGACCTCAACCCTATCGATTTTTTTGGTCCATATTTGCAAATATGACACTTACGAGTAACGGAGAGATTAAGGGAATCCCTACTCCCAAATCCCAACTTCCCAAGTATCCTCACTTGGTAGGATTTAAACCCCAAACCTATACGATGTGAGGTAAGAAACTTACCAATTGAACCAATTTATCTGACTAAGTTTTACATATACTCCGTATAACATTCTAACGGTCTAAAGTAACACATTAAATCTAATTTCAGAAGCCACTGCAACATTGCATTAGTTATTGTTAGAACATCTATCAATAATATAACATGAAAATCAGATCATATGAACTTTGAGGGCACCACCTAGCTTAGCTAGCTAGCAAAGTGACTGTACAAATATTATTGTTTATTTATAGCTTCATTTGATTCATGTCAATAAATCTGCCCTACAAAATAATGTACCAACTTATAACCACCTTTAATACAGTAAACACTCATTTCATTCTCCAAATTAATTTAGATAGACACTTTACGTCCATTTTCAACACTTTGGGGACATAAAATTTTGTGGAAATGAAAGAATGGATTTTGTGAGGGCTTCAAACTACCCCTCAATCTCCTCTTTTAATGTCACCAACTTTATCCCTAACAAAATTATCAAGCTACTAGAGTCTAGAGATAAGGTCCAACTTTGTCCTCAATCACTTAATATGGCGTATTTATTTTTTCTTTTTTTCAAGTTAAAAAGACTCCAAAACAAATGTCATCACAGTCGCAACTCTTGAACTAAGGACAAGCTAAGACGAGTATACAGTGCTCACTATACAAATATATTTACAAGAACGACATGAATATGTTTTATTACATGTTACACTTGTGCTTCTCGGATTTTTCTCAAATGCACTCATATTTGTGATCTAACTTGATTTATATATATTGTTTTTTTTTTTTTTTTTTTTTTTTCCTTCTAACAAGATGAATTGTGAAGGGCTGGACAATCATATATATGAAATGGCATTGCATGTGCAATCATATGCATTGAATTTTATTTTTTTTTATTTTTTATTTTTATTTTTATTTTTATTTTATTTTACCTTAGAGGCTTAGATAAGAATGCTAATGAATTCTAATGAAATAATAATCAATGTGGTCATTAACTCATTACGTATAGTTACTCTATTTTAATTGAATTTTTTTGAGTGTAGAAATCCAACCATATCAATTTTCTTTCACTAAGATTGTGCTACATCACACATTCACACCCTAGGTTATTATCACTTATTAGTATGTTTTTGGTAGCCTCATATAAAAGTCTAAAATGCATGCAAAAAATTTACTCTTACGTCTTGGGTTTATATACGTATTAAATTGGATGACGTCCACATAAGTTATTATAATATGTGACGATTAATTTCAATAAATGGATTTAACTTTAAAATGCGGTTGAAAAATTATAACATTTTATTTTACCATTTAAAAATGTCACTGTATTATGATATAATGGACACACAACCATAATTGGACCGCCATTTGGTGGCAAACTAGTACGTAGGCCACGTACTAGATATCTTGTGCCGTTTAACTCCAAACTTTATGTAATCTCGCTTGGTTGAACCACGAAGTCAGCAAGGAATACTAATTAGTCAATTACTCATAGACATTGACAATGCAATCATGGAGTTGAATTAAATGGACTGTATGTCCATTTTTAGTTAGAGAGATTGACTTTATGGTTTGTAGTTCATATTGTGGATAGTTTGGGATTGAAAATGGTCATTTTGGTCTTGTATTGATGTCTGAAATGGACTATCTTAGCTAGCTAATTTATTCGATCAGTCTTTAATTAGTCAAATGACAACTCAAATAAAGAATTCCCATGTGAGAGATTGAGGAGAGAGAAAATAAAGATTAGTACGGTTTAAACATGCACAATATTAGAGCATTCAGGATGTGTTATTGAACGGATCAACAACAACAACAACAACAAAACCTTAGAGCCTATTCACTTCAGCTTAATTTCAGTTCAGTTCGATTCAGCTCAGCTCCATTCAGTTCAGTTCAGTTCAGCTCCTAATTTTCTTCTCTCGTAAAATATTCATTTCATCTCTATTCAGTTCAATTCAGTTCAGCTTCAATCAGTTCACTTCAGTTCAATAAATGTGAACAAGCCCTTAGTCTCAAGATGATTACGTTATATTGGTTTAAAAATAATATGATGATGAGATCTTTCACTGAATATTACTGCTCATACAAGCATCAATGTCATATATGTATAAAGTACAACAACTACATTATAATTATGCATATATATGAAGGCTTGTTGAGGTAATTGCAATATTTCACAATGGATGCTTATTAGGGCATCTAGAACTTTTCCCAGTTTTCATGAATAATTTTTAACGTTTTTTTTTTTTAATTTTTTTTCAAGGTGAGAAAAAAATTTCTAACGTCATTGAAAGAGTTAGTTACACATGCAAAATTTATGATACGGAGTATTAGGCAAGATCTACGCAATGGCCCGGTTTGTGTGTCAATGTCATGCATATACGACCATGTACGAGTTGTTTGTTTTTTGGTATTTAAGTAGTAGGGTCTTAAAAGACCTTGAAAGGTACATACAAGTTTATAAACTTCCTTTAATTTTCAAATGAGATGTAATTGGTCCAGTGCGATTAGAATTAAATTTCAAAAATAGTGACAAGAAATTTAGAGCATGTTTGGAAAGATTTTTTTTTTTTTTTTTTTTTTTTTGCTTGAAAACTGATTTAATTAAATCATTACCGACCATTACCTAGTGTTTGGTTTGAGTTGCAATTATCATTATCTAAGGGTAATGGTTGAATGGTTTCCACCTATATCGGCTATATGTTACTATTTTAACACCTAAGATAACAATTACTCTTACTCTCCTCAAACAAAAAGAAAAGAAGTTATGTTAAGTTATTTCTTTTCATGGTTAAATCAAACAAATGAAAAAGTAATTGTTAAATAATTCTTTTTCCTCCTCTTTTATTTGTTTCCTTTCCATTTCGTTTTCAATTTTAACTTCTAATCGATCGATCTCATGGTGAAAAGGCCTCATGTTGAAAATAAAACTAAGCTTAATTACCCTTTTGTTCACCACTTCACGTATAAGAGAGAGAGAGAGAGAAAGAGGACAATTCTATTGCAAGACTTGAGAAAAAAAAAAAATCTAGCCCCGAAAAAAAAAACGCATACGATAATTCATTCAAACCTTTGTTCTTCTCTTTTTTTGTAAGACACACAAAAAATATAAATAAATAAATAAATAAAAATAAAATAAAATAAAATCAAAGCAGAAAAAACAAAAAGGATCAAAGGAAGCTCTTAATAGCGCATTATATACTCCATTACTCCGTAGCGTTTTGGAATTAATTAAGCAATGGTAGCTGATTAGTTAGGTGAAAAAACTTATACTGTACTAAGATCAAAGCCACCATTAAATAGTTAGGTCATGAGTATTATTTATTGTTACATTTATTCTTGTATAAGGTTTTTTATTTGCAGGTAAACGTTGGAATGCCTTTAAATCGAGGAATCTATATGCTTAGCCGCTTACTTAGGCTTCTATTTAAGTTCATCCCTAATTTGAAGATTGTCAGCATTAAATGATACCCAGTACAATTACATCAATACAGTCTTTCCAATGTTTAATTTGTTTTTTGGGAGAGATTGTTATATATGCGGTTGCATGGCGCACCCACGAGTAATTTATTTTCATTTAATCATTAAATAAAGAGTAAAAACAAATGGTTTAATTAGGTATACGATGCACTTTGGTGTATATAAAAATTTTCAGTTTATGGGCACTTGCCATATAATCTATCCAATCTATGTTTTAATCTTGGTGGCTAACAAAATTGTTAAAGAAAACCATAAAAGAAAGAGTATGGTAAACCAAAAGAGAAATCATAATTTCTTGAGTTTTAAGCTAAGAGATAGCTAAACAAGTGTTCATGGCACTCGGTAAAAAAAAAAAGAAAGAAAAAAAAAATATTATAACAAAAAAAGAGACTGTGTTTCATTCAATCCATTTACTTAACAAAATACAAAATGCGTATTAGACTGTTCAACATATGAATTTGGCATGCATTTCCATATTAATACTATTTTACAAACTATTTTAAAGGGTTATCGCTAACAAGATCCTATAAATTTATACAATTGCAACTGAATATAGTTAAAATAAAAGCGACGTACTATTCAAGCTAAAAATAATTAAAAGTACTAGGGGTGAGCAAGACCGGGTACCCGGTCAAATATCTCGGACCCGGAACTGGATCCAGTCACAACCGGGTCCTGAAATTTGGAATTGGTCCCGGATCCGATCATACCGGGTCCTAGTTTTCGAGAACTGGTCCCGGAACTGGTAGGTACCAGTTCCTATACCGGGTACCCGGTTTCTGCGAAAATAAATTATTAAAAAGAAAAAAAAAAACTGCAGCAAACACTACTCTCATCGCACCACCACTACTTCTTCCCTTAATGCATCTTCACCAGTTCACCACGCCAGGCTACACCATAATAAATCCATACCAAATGAAAAAATACCCCCAAATTCTCAAAATTTCAAATCAACTCAAGATTATCACCCCAAAAGCATAGTAGATCTACAAAGAAAATTAACTAATTTCAAAAAGAAATGTAAACTGAACACTACATTAGTAGTTGATTCAGAATAAAAATGGCAAAAAAGAAGAGATAACTTACAAAAAGTTCTATGAATAAAGAAGAAAAGGAAAAATAAAAAATTAAAGCAAGAAAATGATAAGCTAAAGCTGACTTGTAGTTTGTATCTAGAAAGTGAATGAAGGTGAAATGTAAAACGGCGCATGATGGTAGCTTAGGTTTAGTAGTATTTTGGATCTTTTAATTAATGGGCTGGGCTAGGCTTACTTGCAAACTTAGTCATACTTAACTTTTAAGGATTTTTATAGGTACCGAGTATAGGTACTGGGTACCCACTGGATACCGGGTCCAAATTATGAGGAATTGGAACTGGTTCCAGTTAAAACCGGGTCCTAATTTTTGGAATTGGAACTGGTCCCGCCGGGTCCAATTCCAAGTCCGGACCCGCCAGTTCCTAACCAATTCCGGATCCAATACCGGGTACCCAATATTTTTGCTCACCCCTAATTAAAACGACACACGTAGAGCCAAGTGATTAGCGACTTTAAATGAATTAGCGATTTTAATCACACCTACCTATTCTTCTATCAGGTTCTTGCTTAATAATATTGTATTTATTAAAAAAACTTACTACAAGAAGTGGTAGTGTATCCATTATTAGTATATCATGCAAAACGTACGTTGTCCCAATGTCCTCCATGCAAAGGGACATGAAACTTCCACCCTCTTTTTCCAGCTCACTTAATTAAGTTCGATCCATATACAATTAATTTAAGAAGCTTGTGAAAGAAATTCGGCTAGCAATCTCAATCAAAGGGTGTCTATAAGATAAAAAAATAATTAAAATCTCAATCAAACGGTTGGGAGATTGATTCATCAATTAATTTTCTCTTATCAATAATCACAGTACTTAATTTGTCAACTAACATAGTTAATTGATGTTACTGATTTGATATATACGAGTGTTTTGATATTGATGGATAGAGTTGTGATGTTTCATCGGCATAGATGGATTATACACAAATATAATAATTTTGTTTGGATGGAAGACCGATACCTATCAACATCCATTTAATTCATCAATATATACATAACCTTTTATCAATATATTATATATATAAAGGGGAGTTTTTTCCCGAGTTTTTAGAGAGCCAAGTGGGATTTAATTTTTTTTAGTGCGCCATGTAGGATAATAAATTTTAGTGGTAGCCAATTAAATACGAGATTATTAATTTCTTTTAGAATTAATTAATTTAAATAACACGTAAGCAAAATTGACGAATAAGATTTCCCAGTTTAAATTAATTAAATATAAAATATTATCTTTTGATATCAGGAATTTTATCTAAATATATAACAAATTTTAGCACATAAATATATGTATAAAAAAAATTATTTTAAAATTTTCAAACAAACCGTATATGCAATGTGTGGATCTGGTTCGTGCAAGCGGATGCACGATCCACATGGTGCATCCCTTCTAAAAAAAAGCAGAAAGAACATTGTATAGAAATATAAAGAACATTTAGTTTAAGTGAAAAGAACATATTATAGAATTGTAGTGAACATTGTATAGAAATGTAAAGAACATTCAGTTAAAGTGCAAAGAACATGTTATAAAATTGTAAAGAACATAAAGTGCAGTTAAATAATGTTTTTTATCTTCATGTTCTTCGATTATCAAAATAATGTAGTTTTATTTGTGACATAATGTTAATTGTTTATTTTGAAATGTTTTTTGAATTTTGTCTTTAGATTACGGTTATTGAATAAAAATAATGTTCATTACATTATATTATCATTAGAGGTGATAAAAATTTCGGGTCGGACTGGGCCTTAACATAATAACTCGTGTCCAAACCCGGAAAATGTAGTAGCCTTTTCGGGCCGAATTTGGATTTTTAACTAAAAATGCATTTTTAAGCTTGTCTAAACCCGCCCTATTTTCAGGCCGGATCGGGCCGGGCTAAAGTTGATCACCTCTAATTATCATGTTTTTTATTAATATTACGGATGTTCTTTAGATATATATAATGAACATGAAGTTGGATGTTTTTTTTTTTTTTTTACAAAATAGCTATATGTTCTTTATAAAACAACTATATGTTCATTACAATACAGCTATGTGTGATGTTCTTTATGAAATTTCTATATGTTTCTTTACAAAACAAATGTATATTCTTTACTGAACAATAGAATATTCATTCCGCTTTTTTTAAGAAAAAACTGATGCACGGAGCATCGTGCATCCGCCTCCATAGAAAAATTTTCATATTATATGTTATCCTCACATTAATTACTTAAATACTCCGTGCGTTTTAGAAAAATAAGTTAACCTCGGTAAAATATGAGTCTGATTAAACAAAAGTTCAATAAATAAGTTTATTATGTACATTAATATAAGCCGAGAGAGTAAGGAATAACTCAAGTGGTTAGAGCTTCTCTCCCGGTTCCAGGAGATCATGGGATCGATTCTCATCCCCGCCCTTGTGGCTCTCTAAACACCAAAAAAATATATAAGCCGAGACAAGACCAAAGTAGATTTAATCCCAAAACCATATGTAGTGTACAACTCTCTTTTATTTTTCTCAATATAAGACATTTACATATGTTGTTTGGGAAGACTATGCCTCTAGAGAGACAACACCGATCATTGTCCTCCAGATAAAGCATTCGTTAGTTTGTCATTATTATGACACATTAGTCGATTTAGACCTAGATGATTATGATTGACCCTTATTGTCTTAACTCTTAAGTTACCAAAATCAGAATATATGTATACTACGTATGAGGCTTAAGTTATTTTCCCTTTTTTTTTTTCTTTTTTTTTTCTTTTTTTTTTTTTAACTATTGGGTTTCGGGTGAATTGAAAAAGTTTAATTTTTTTTTTTTTTTTTTTTTGACAAAGGATACAAACAGATTACATATTAATACCAAAGCAAATAAAATTAACCGCAGCTTCTCCAGCTATTTGATTAGCTCGATGAACGCGCTGACGATCCGCCTTGTGTATGCTACAATATTGAAAGGTAGAGCCAAGAAGTATAATCTTGCGAATGAGCCAAAGGTAAGCAACGTTACCATGACCATCCCCCCCAAAGAAGGGAAACAAGATTATAGGAATTAGTAAAAATCGTGAGGGAATGAAACCCCCGATCAAAAGCCCACTGTAACCCATACATGCATGCCAATGCCTTCGCATGTAAGGCTGAAGAACAAACCCCGAACTTACTTCCACCAATGATTCGATCATTCAATGGATCATCATTATCTAGGCACCATCCCATCCAAGCTTCTTGAGAATATTTGAACCAAGACCCATCTATTTGAAGAGAAGATAAAGCTGTCCCTTGGATATTCAGTCCTAGCTAAGCTAGTAAGCAATGTAAAAACCCGGCAGAGGAGAGACACCACCACCACCATTCTCCACAGCACAGGGGATATTCGCAAAAGCGTCTGCGTTGAAAAATATTGTATGTGCATCCATTACCTCAGCGAATTGTGAAGCAAACGGCTGGGAAGTAATAGAATCCCTAAAGATTTTGGAATTCCGACATAACCACAGGCTCCAAAGCGTACCGACGAAGGTACCTAAGCGAGTGCTGGAAGGACCATCCCGACTAATAAAAAGTTGGATATAATCTTGGATCCAATCTGAGAGAGAAAGGTCTCCATTAAATTCTGAGTCAATACCGAGGCATCCACCCCTCCAAAATTGTTCATGCACTAAAGCACATTTTCAAGAGATGATTTAAATCCTCTGGCTCTGATCTACAGAGGTTACAAAACACATCTTGAATCGGAACACTGTGATGATGGAGTTCCACTTTAACTGTAAGAGCATGATGTAGCAGTTTCCATAAAAACAACTTCCAGTTTGGCTGTAACTGGAGAGACCAAAGAACTTTCCAGAAGGAAGCAGTACTAGAATATGTGGACGCAGGAGAAAGTTGTTGTACAAGCATTGCATATCCTGTTTTCACCTCCCGACGGGGTACCCGACCAATAACGGAAGTCTTCCTACGTCATATCAGGTAACTTCATAGCTAAGATTGTTGAAGCATCCATAGGAACAAACCAATCAACAATTTTATTAGTGTCCCACCCCATTGTCTGAGGGTCTGTATTTTGCAAAGAAAGTCCGGGTTGAACTCAGGAATGCTACTATGGATCCAATTAGCCGAACCAACAAGAGTACTTCGCCCATTACCAATTTTCCAATTGCATCCCTGTTTTAAAAGAGTATCCACCTTAAGTAAACCCCGAAATCCATACGAATGACAACCGGTAAATCTTGGCCGACTGTTAGGGTTGTTGGAAAGAAAGGTCGTACGCGCACCAAAAACTTTAGATACTAGCAACTATGGGTTAGTAAAGAGTCTCCACCTGTTTCATAAGCAGTGCCTTATTTAAGGATGACAAGCAGCGAATGCCCAAGCCACCCAAGCCACAAGGAAGCTGCATGGTATCCTTGTTCACCCAATGCATACCTTTAGTATCAGAATGCGCCCAGAAGAAGCGCATGAGTAAGGAATCAATCTTCCCTGTAGCAGAGACCGGTAACTCATAGCAAGCAAGAACATGGAAGCCATAGCTACAAGGATAGAATTGATAAAAATTAACTTCTGCGATTGAGAAAGCCGGATAGCATTTAAACAATTAATTCTTCCAATTATTTCGCCGATGATGAATTGGTAGTGGTCCTTCTTTTTTCCGACGAAATCAATTGGAGCCCCCAGATGATGATCGAACACCTAAACTTGCTTCATTTGGAATATAGATTTGAAATTAGCCTGAGTAGAGGTACAAATATTCGGGGTAAACTGTATCAAGGATTTTGACAGATTTTGATCTTCACCAGAAATATTAGTAAACCGTTGAATGGTCTGCATAATATTAGTACATGACGTAGAAGTTGCCCAAAAAAGATAATTGCGTCATCCGCAAAGAATAAATGCGAGATACATAGAAGGACTCGTTCTGGACAATTTAATTCCTTAAAATAAATTCAAATCCTGTCCAAGATGTAACATCCGCGAGAAAATATCCATGCTAAAGAGAAAGAGGTACGGTGAGAGAGGGTCACTTCGGCGAAGACCACACTGCGGTTTAAAAGGGTTCGACATCGTACCATTAATTAGAGGCTTTTAGGAAACCATGGAGAGACATTGTTGGATCATTTGCAACCAATGAGCTGGAAACCCGTAGGCCTTCAAGACCTGTAAAAGAAAGCTCCAATGAACTCGATCATAAGCTTTATTCATATCAATTTTTATCACGGCTAACCCGTTAGGACCGGATTTAGATGTCAATGATACACCATTTTAATTTTTGGTAATTCTTTTCTCCCTAAATATTACGAGTACCAATGTATTAAATGTAATAATACATTTTTATAGATTTATTGAAATTATTGATGGTCTATATTACAGAGTACTCCGTACTTATTTATACATATTAGCAAACCAAACTTGTACAAATTAAGGGCCTGTTCTGATTAATTGAACTGAGCTGAACTGAACTGAATATTTTATGAGAAAAGGAAATTAAGAACTTATCTGAAGTGAATTGGACTTATTGGAGCTGAACTGAACTAAAAATAAGCTGAAAAGAACATGTCCTGAGTTATAGAATTGAGAGAGATATATTTAGGCTTGTACTTGTCAGATGGATGATGAATTCCTATTCACTTAATTAAAACATTAATCTAATACAAGTATACTTGTATAAATCAGCATATAAATTAAAGCATTTATAGTTATACATAGAAGAGTTTCATGAGTCCTACATTTGACATAGCTAGAGCCTAACATCTTAAAAATTAAAGAACCAATATATACTGATAAGTACGGAGTAATTAATTATGGTGAGTTGTCCTAATGATCTAGACTCCTTATTATGGAGTAATACATATGTCACATGTCTAATTTAGTAATTTGACATGGCGTCCAGTGTCCTAATATAAGAAGTAATTAATACGGAGTAATATACATCGTATAATAACATATTCGGACAATTTTATTTAAAAATCTTTCAAGATTAAATTGAGAGTTATATTCACATTTTATTAGGGACACTTTGAGGATGAGGGTGCTCTTACATACCCTCCTTCACTTTCATTTTCCAAAAAGGTTAACGTGGACTAGATTGACCTATGATTTGTGAGAGGTTCAAACACGATTTTTATCCAAAGCGGTACAGTACTCCGTAGTATATATAAACCGGCGTCATCAAATGGTTGTTTATCCTTATCAGTCTAACAATGCCGCAATGGTTAATTAGTGACGTATTTGCTTTGTTATCTTTCAAAATATTTCCGATGAAACAAATTCAAGAGTTGAAAATGTTATGGGAACTAGCAAGATGTTAATATTAGTTGGTAGATTCATGCATTAATCTCTTAGCATGCGGCTGGTTTAATTTAATTAAATCCGCTACAAAATCTATCTCTAAAATAAAATGCAGTTTAAGAAATTATACGGACTACCTAACTTGGCTAGCTAAGTAACTAGGTTTAGTAATCCATTTATATATCTTGACTTTTGTAGTTTTGTTTCGGTTTGATTGAATGAAAAATATTCATTATGTGATATTTAAATAAGTTTATAATTTTCATTTCCTTAAAAAAAAAAAGTTTATAATTTTCATTAATTAAAAAGCTAATCATTCATGATAAAGTTAATCCGCCACATGACACTCTCTCAACTCATCTTATCCAATGATCCAAGTGATAAATGTGCTATTTCGTTCTATAATGAGAACTTGGTTAATTGTGTTGGTATTAAGAGTGCAAGATAGCTCAAGTGGTTAGAACTTTCCTCCCGATTATAAAAGATCTTAGAATCGATTTTCACCTCCGCCCTTGTGGCTCTCTAAACACCAAAAAAAAAAAAAAGATTCTCACCCTTGCCCTTGTGGCTCTTTAAACACCAATATAAAATAAAATCACATTGGTATTTGATAACGTAAAGACGTTGCCTGGAATTATATATATGGTATTTATATTATACATTTATACGAAGTGAAATACTATCGCCTACAAATATACGAATTGATTATCTGCATATTATACAATAATACGAAGTGAAATACTATCGCCTGCATATATACGAATTGTTTATCTGCATATATATATATATATATATATATTTGAAAGTTTTATACTAGTCATTTGAAATATAACTTTCACAATGTTTTCATGATTATATGGTTCATAATTGACATATTTTTCTCCCAATAACAAATTATATTATTTGGTATAAAATAGTATTATCAACATTTTTTTATTTATCAAATTTTTATTAGTATTTTTTAATTTTTGAAAAACATTTTTTTTTTTTGAGAGGTGAAAAATAATTATTTTATGTTGGATTAAAATTTTAAAAAATTATATTTTCATTGTAGGTATTAAGAGACTAATTATATTCATTTTATAATGTGTAAAAATAAACCGATCTTATTGTTTATCATTAAAATAATATAATAGTCATATTTAAAACGACCGCTGTAATCTTAGACAAAAAAACTTATGAGTATGGTAGATTGAATGGTAAAAACAATATTCCCTTCTTTTTTAAAAGAGAGCTATGTTTACCTTTTTGGTGTTCCCCTTTAATGTTAACGTTTTAATTATTTTTTTTAAAAAAAAATAAATAAAAAATAAAAAAATAATAAAAAAAAAGGAAAATGGTATACATAGTGCTAAGGGTTACATATAAGCATTAAAAACACTCTTGAAAACTGTATAAATTTAAAAAACCATGACAAAAACACACTAATTACACTGATCTACGCGTGTTTTTGTCATGAATTCTTAATTTTATACAATTTTCAAGAGTGTTTTTAATGCTTATATATAGCCCTAAGGGTTATGTATAACATTACCCAAAAAAAATACAGAATATGTATTATTTGACACATTATCCTCATACATACATATTTTCTATACAGATATCCTTATTTATTAATATTTAACTATTCCCAATACAATATTCCTACGTTCAAAGTTAATTTAATTTTTTTCTACTATCAAATTTTTTCTTATTAACCATAAAAAACCACCATACCTAACCTTCTTTTAGAGGGAGTATGTAATATTACTTGTAAATTTTAAATTAAGAATGCTAACAACCACCCAATATTAACTCCTTGAGAAAAAAAGTCCTAGAAAGTCCAAAAATCACATCACAGCACTCCTCATGCATTATATAAACCCAAATAATCCAAATTAGTCATTGCAAGTTTGCAACCATGACACTATAAAGTTGCCATTCTTCCTCATCATCTATCCCAATCCAAATATCCACTCAATTCCTCCCTAGTTTTTTCATCACTTCATCATATCTAATTATTTTCCAAAATACTAAAACCTTTTAAAAAAAATGGAAATTATAAACTTTGTAACAAATATATTAAGCCAAATACAAATTTCTGATATATTTTTAGCATTACTTGGATTCTTCATAGTTTCATGCATCCATGAAAAAATCACAAACAAATTAGGGCCCACTTTATGGCCTATTGTTGGCATGATCCCATCTTTTGCCCTTCATTACCAAGAAATTCATGAATGGAACACAAAAGCCTTAGAAAAAAGTAAAGGAAGTTATAGAGTTAGAGGTTTTTTAGGTGGATTTCCAGGAATTATGATTGCTGATCCTATTAAGATTGAATACATACTTAAAACTAAGTTTAAGAACTTTCCTAAGGGTGTTTACTATAGAGAAAGGTTTCGAGAGCTTCTCGGCGATGGCATATTTAACGCCGATGACGACGAGTGGAAGGAGCAACGCCGGATTGCTACGTCTGAGATGCATACTAGTCGGTTCGTGAAGTACTCTTTGAGGACCATGCAAAGTCTTGTGCATGACAAATTACTTAAGGCATGGTCCTTCTTAACCTTTCTTGTACAATTTTTTTAAAAAATGGGTTAATTTATTATTGTTATTAATAAGTTCGTATTATTAATGTAGTTGTTAGGTCACTTGGATGGTGGGGTATGAGATTGCACTTTACCTGGCTTATTGATGAGAAGAGCCTTGTTAAAGTGAATAGTAGAGATGACTAGTAGGTCGGGTGAGGTTACTCGATATAGCTATCAGTCTTGATTCAGACCGTTCTTCCTAGGAATTGGCCAAGTGGGTCGTATATTATCGAACTCTTAATCCAGGACACCAACTTGGTTAGCCGACTTACAACTTATTAGCTAATTTTCTAGAAAAATTATAAAAATTACATACATAGCCTATGGGCGGGGTCTGGCTGCCTTCTAGTCCGGACCGTTAGCCAAGTGCAATTGTTAGTTTAACACTAGTAGTCTAGCTATAATGTTATAAATTAATATCGGGTTACAAAATATGCTAAAAACTCAAATGTTATTGTACAAAATTTGACAATTTTCTAGGAGTAATTGATTGTAAGCATGTTGAATTGAAGCATAGTCTTGTTTACCATCAAGTTAAATTAAATTTAATAATCTTGACATATAATATTGATTATTCATTTTCTTAATTGAAGGTAATAGAGAAGCAAGTTAACTCATCAAGAAACCATACTATTGACCTTCAAGAGTTGTTACTTCGTTTCACGTTCGACAACGTGTGTGTGGCGGCTTTTGGTGTCGATCCTGGTTGTTTAGCCCTTGATTTACCGGACATTCCCTTTGCGAAAGCATTCGAGGATGCAACAGAGTATTCTCTGTTCAGGTTCTTGGTACCAGCCTTTATTTGGAAGACAATGAGATTGTTTAACTTGAGCAAAGAAAATAAGCTCAAAAATGCCGTACAAATTGTGCATGAATTTGCTGAAACCACGGTAAAAAATCGTAAGGCTGATTTAAATAAGCCCGGTAAATTAGACCGCGATCCTTGTGATCTTTTATCTAGGCTAATCAAAATGCAAGAAAATCAGCTTAGTAAAAACACTACAAAAAATTTTACTGATAAGTTTCTTAAGGACTTTTGTATAAGTTTTATCCTAGCAGGGCGTGACACTAGTTCCGTGGCATTAGTCTGGTTCTTTTGGCTAGTACATGAACACCCGAATGTTGAGGCTAAAATCTTGCAAGAAATAAGCGCGATTTTATCTCAAAGGGAGACGAAAGATGGACTAAATGATGTTGTTTTCCAAGCGGAGGAATTGGATAAAATGGTGTACTTACAAGCTGCATTATCCGAGTCCCTTAGACTCTACCCTTCGGTACCAATTGACTTTAAACAAGCTAAGGAAGATGATGTTTTTCCGGATGGTATGAAAATTCCTAAGGGTCATAGAGTCTTGTATCATGTGTATGCGATGGGGAGGCTGAAGTCGATTTGGGGTGAAGATAGCTCGGAGTTTAAGCCGGAAAGATGGTTCAAAGACGGAGAATTTGTTAGCGAAAATCAGTTTAGATATGTTGTGTTCAATGCTGGACCGCGGCTTTGTGTTGGGAAAAAATTTGCTTACACACAGATGAAAATGGTGGCTGCTTCAATTCTTCTAAGGTATAAAGTTAAGGTTGTTGAAGGTCAAGTTATAACTCCTAAGGTTACTACTACTCTTTATATGAAGCATGGTTTATCAGTTACCTTTGAGCCTAGGCAACTTGTACTTTGAGCTCAAAGTTAACTATTCTTAAGTTCTCTTAAATGTAACGCAATTATAATTGTATGATACGTACTATTTTTTTTTTCTCTGTTAATGTCAAAGATTTGAGATCAAATGATTCACATTAGGAGATCTGATAAACTTAGACTGTGGAGGTGAGACGAGGCTCGAACTGTTGGCCTGTAGGTGATAACTGGTGTGAAAAGTGTCGTTTTATAATGGTAAATGTATTATTATATGTCTAAATGTAATGATTGTATATGAAATCTAGAAAAAAAGATGTTAACAAATTTATCCTTTATACTAGTAAATATTACAGTTTCTTAGGCTTATTTGGAAGAGTTATTGTTAGTTCTCAAAATTTTGAGCACCAACTACCAGTCTACTACCTAGCTCAACAGTTTTGTAAAGTCCAAATACAGGAAAAAAGCTTCAACTACTACTTTATATGTTACAATGTTACATCTCACACTTCATCCCATGACATGAAGATGGACATCGATCTTTCGGGTTCATATACTTTCTATATTTGATTACCTTATAAGAATATAAACTAATCATACGAGTTATAATATAATTATACATTAAGTACGAGTTTCAAATAATACTTCACCTATAAAAAAAGACTGTCAATACAAATTTTCTTGTACAAAACTTTTCATTGACTATTTTATTTACATGTATTAATTCACTTTTTACTTTAGACTCGTCCATTTCCTATCAAGAAGCATGGAGCTTGGATAGTTTGGATGTGATGTTATAGGGCGTGTTCGGCGCTAACTTTTGAGTAACTTTTATGAAAAGTTAGAAAGATTTGAGTATTTGGCAAAGTAGTGGTTATGGTAGCTTTTAGTGGTGGAGGTAGCTTTTATGAAAAGTTAGAAAGATTAGCTTTTGAAATTAGAGGTAGTTTTTGAGGTAGCTGTTAAAAATTTAATCTATAGTTTTAAAAATAAAATATTGATTTTTATATGTAACATCTAGTCAACCGTCACTTTACCGAACACTCATATCTAAATTATTTATCTTCACAGCTAACAACTAACAACTACCTACACAGCTAACAGCTACCTCCACAGATACAGCTACCTTCACAGCTATATTTTGCCGAACACGTCCATAAACTTATAATATGTCGACTGTCCAAGTTTGAAAAAATAATTCCATATATAGTAATACCCAAATAATATGCATTGTAATAAAAATATGCATCGTGGTGGCTTTGTAATCGATGTCGACCGTCGACATAAAAAAACTGTCGACATAAAACATAAGCACTAATAAAGAATTAAAGAGCCCGTCAAAAAAAAAAAAAAATAATAATAATAAAATAAAATAAAGAATTAAAGAGTCTGTTTTTATCAATTGAAAATTCAAAATCCCTTTTTGTGAGCCCAAATGTGGCCCATTTTTTTTTTCCTTTCTAAACCGACAATCTATTTCTTATTTATATCAATTTATATTGGATCCTTTTTGTTTTTGGTTTAAGGCTGGCCGGTACTCGTGTTATAAGGTTTTTGGTTAAATCCTGTGATAAAGTTTTTACTTTAGGTCTTGTTTACTTTACTTTAAAAAAAAAAAAAAAGTTTTTTATTTTTTTATAATTGTAATAATTTAATTTTTACATTATTTATGTGTTTCACTTTAACTAGATGTGATAATTTATACATAAGCAAAAATATATATTCATCTAGGATCTTGTTAGATTCGTCTCGATTTATACTATTTTAATTTCAAATGTTTATAATTTTAATATAATGGTAATTAAAGATATTAGAGATTGAAATTATTCATCGGCAAGCATTAAAAGAGTGTTGCAACTATAAAAAAACAGAGGAAGTAATATTCAATAAAATAAATTTTAGATCAGTAAAATTAATTTTAATTCATTAAAAATAGGTTTAGTTCAGCAAAAATAATTTCAATTCAATAAAAAAATCAGTAACTTTAAATAAGAAATAAAATCCAAAATCTGTAAAAATAATTTCAGTTCAACAAAAATAATTTTAGTTCAGTAAAATTAATTTAAGTTCAGAAAAAAGAATTTTAATTCAGTAAAAATAATTTTAGTTCAATAAAAATAAGGTGAAATGAAAAGGATCTTACTGTATTTCAAATTACTATTAGGTCTATAACTGATTTCTTAAAAAACTTACTATCGTTTTTATTAAAAGTAAATTATTTTTTTAAACAATTTAATTAATTAAAAATAATTTAAATATTAAAAAATAATACTGTATAAAAACAAGTGACGCAAGAGAAAAAATAATTTAGATGAATAGCATATGTAGAAATAAAAAAATAAAAATAAATAAATAAATAAATAAAAATAAAAAATAAAAATAGTGTTGCATTATTTTGGAATAAAAAGAGGTATGTGGTGCGATTAAGAGATGAAGAAACGAAGCAAGAGAAAGAAAAAAATAAACTACTATTGAAGAATTTAACGAGTGAAAGACTTCATTAATGGAAACTTAGCTTTCGGAGAATAATCTTATTGCAGAGAATAGAGTACTTTTTTTTTTTTTTTTTTTTTTTTTTTGAGGAAACAGAGAATAGAGCATGAAGAATCGTAATACAACCAAATTACACAATGAGAGAAATACTTCGTATACAGTAAATAATAACGTAAGCTGACTGGCAATTTGTTACATATGATGTAGAGTCAATTACAACAACTTTTAGTTGGGACTTAGGAGCATTTACGTGCAAATTTTATCCTACACCCCCTTGTAGGTACAGCTGCCTACACTCCCTTCCCACCATCTCCCTACGCTTCACCTCACTACATCCTTTCCTCAACAATCAAATTTATGTCATTTTAAACTGCTTATAATTTTTTTTTTTCCTTTTTTTTTTTTACTTTTCTTTTTCTGTTACATATGATTTTAAAGCCTGAATTTCTTTCTCTTTCAATTAATTTTTCCATTTTCTCTCTCCAAACATTTTTTTCTCCTAATTCCTCTAATTTTATCGTCATTATTAATCAACTTTTTTTTTCTCATTTCGATTCTTTTAATTGTGTTGCTTTAATAGATAATACTTTGATTTTCAATTTTGATTATGATTATGAAGTTGTGTTTCCATCTAGAATTGGAATTGTAGTTTCAATTGTTCATCAATGTGAGTTATTATGTTCTTATCTTTGATTTTTTATGAATTTTTTTTCTTCAGTTTTTAATCTCTGCTTCATGATTTTGATCCTAATCGTAGTAATTACAATTTACAAGCAAAATGCAATTTTGGTGTTATGTTGTAGTGGCAGCGATGAAGGCGAGATAACATAGATTTTTGTGGCAGGGGTGGCGGTCAATATTTTGTGGCAGCGGCGGTGGTCGATATTTTGTGGTAGCGGCGATTGGTTCTTTTGGTTGGAGTTGAGGTTGGGTTAAAGGAGACAAATGCAAATGATTGAGAAGGAGAAAGAAAATGGTAAAGAATGAAGTTTAAACCACCATTGATAAAGCTTGCTTCTGAATTTAATGCGAAGTGTATAATTTTTAAATTTTTTTATAAACAGTATACTCGTATAATTTTATAATTGAACATATAATATTTTAAAAATGAACATATATATTTAATAGTTGTAATATAATATTTCCAAAATGAACATATTTATTTGATGGTTGTAAATGAACATACAATTATTTATAATTGAACATATAATATTTCAAAAATGAACATACAATTATTTATAATTTAACATTTAATTAAGGAGCATTATTTTAGATGAAAAACGTATAAAATTTATAATTTTTGTACTTGTTATTGAAAATTTTTGAAGGTAGCACACACTCCTTATTGTAATTGTTAGAATCATTTCCATGACAACTACAATATAGCACACAGTCTTATTGAAATTCCTTATTAAATTTGTAAAAATAACTACTTCATGATATAGTTGGGTGCTTTAATTAGTAGTATAAAAATGAACTTTTAAGTATATGTACATGTTCATTTTAAAATTAATGCATTTACTTGTTAAAAATGAAATGATCATGAATAAGAATGAAAATGAACATTTATCAATACGTAAATTAACATTTATATATAATGAAAATTAATTTATCTTTTGAAACTAATAAGCATATAACATGTATACTATGTAAAGAGGGGGGGTTTGATATACGTTAATTATCATTTTACATATTCAATAGTTAAGATGTGTAATAACTAATAATATACAGTAAAAGCAATATCGGATCCAACATATCACTTGATGAAGATATTCATCTTATTGCTAAGGTTTTTTTTCCTATTCCTTTGCATTTATAAATATAAACTTCTCGATCATTCAAATTTGAAAAATTCAAGCACGTGTTATTGGTTCATATTGCTTGGCGACTCCATGCCTTCTCGATTTCTTTATTTTTGTCGTCTTACTTTTTTCCTTGTCATTGTGTGGTTTAACTCATTATATCCACGATTCTTTGTTTAACTAACAGACAAAAAAATATATAAATTACTTTATTAGATTTGAGTAAGAATAAGTGTTAGAATGAACCAATTTTCATATGAATATGAACACGGATGAGTATAACAATTGACATGATCGTTATGGAAATGAACATCTATCAATATAAATGAACATGTATTAATATATAAATGAATTGAACATATATTTGTGTAGAAATGACTATCTATTAATATGAAAATGAACAACTATTAATACATAAATGAACATATTTACGTAATTCAATATGGAAATGAATATCTATTAATATATAATTGAACATTTATTAGTTTGAAAATGACCATGAAAGATAACGATCGATGAACATGAAATATACACTGAGTAATTAAACTCTTGAATCTATTAATGTTTGATTTACCATATATCCATATAAGAAAAAACATATATTGAAATTCAAAATTGAAATGAACATGAATATTTGAAGAGAATGACTAAAATATGAATATTTATCAAAATTCTAATAATCGTATATTTATATGTGAAATTGTGAATGATCATATACTTGTATATGATTGAATATCTACCAAAATAAATATGAACATTCATCAAAATAATATTCCAATCTAAACTATGAAAAAGGACGAATATTATTACATAAATGACTATGTACTAATATATAAATGAACATGTATATTAATCATTTATTAAAATGTGAATGACGTTATACTAATATATAAATGAACATTTAACAAAATGAAAATGAACATTCATAAAAATAAAAAAAATTAAAAAATAAAAACCTACGAACTATAATCTTTGTTTGTCTTCTCTGAAACGGTTTTCTTCGCTCTGCAAACAAAACTGAAGAATGTACTGATATAATTTACTAGTTTTTCAATAAAAATTACTAAGATTATAGTATGATACTTACATTGATATACATTTTTCATGGTTGATGTTTCGATTACATTTTCGAAATACATCGCAACAAAAAAATTAGTAAAACCTAGGGTTTATACTTTTTTTCATTCCAAATTTAAACAAAATAACTTATTTTTTCAAATTTCGCACCTTGTTTTATTGAATTTCATAGTGCTTGAAGATTTTTTTGTGATAATTTAAAAACAATTTTGCAATTAAAGCTTTTGATGATAGAGAAACTTGCAGAGAAATGGGTGTGGAGTGAGAAAATGTAAAAAAGGGTGAGGAGAGATAAAATGAAAGTTAGTGGGGGGTGTGGGTAGTACTCTAAACGACGGGTTTAGAGGGGGTGTAGGGTGTCCTACCTACACTAGGGTCTAGTGTTCACTAATTAGCATTTACGGCTTATGTTGTTGGGCTTCACTTGTATAGTTGTATGGGCCTAAGATGAATGTTGCTCAACATCTTGCTTATTTATGTTTTTTTTTTTTTTACGGAGTATTTTACAAGTAGATGATTTAACTTTTTTTTAATAGTAAAAACTAATCCATTAATAAAGACACCTACAAAATATATTTGAATTTAACAAATGCATAATATTTTGAATCAAAAATAATTAAAGAAATTATATAAACTATGATTGTTGACTAGATCTTGCATTGTGGAACATATTCCAGTCTCACTTATATCACTAGAAAATATGCCATCTTTTTGTAGAGACAAAATAATGATTCGTTGTAGTTGTGACTTGTGAGGATGATTTACATATAATTAATATGACAAGAAATTTATCAGTTTTGCGATCTCGCATTATTCATCACCAATGAAACAGTTTCATGACAATCCATCATTGGAAAAAAAAAAAAAAAAAAATCCTCCCTCGAAGATGAAAAACTCTTGTCTTTGAGGAAAAAAAAATCCTTGAAGAAGAAAAACTCTTGTCTTTTGAGGAAAAAATTCATCTTAAAAGAGGAATAGTTATTATAAACCTAAAAACAAATAAAAGTAAAGAGAAAGACATGCAAGTAACAAAGGTTGGTTTTTCCTCTAGCAAAAATCGGTAGAAATCCCATTAAAATTCAACAATAATGGAGACTAAGGTTTTAAAGAAAGCAGGTTACAAAAAAAAAAAAAAAAAAAAATTAATTAAGAAAGGAGGAGTTTAGGGTTTTTTTTTACAACTAGGGTGTAGAAATACTTTTATTTAGATATTTAGATTATATTATTCTCCGTGTGATGCACGGTTTTAACAAAAAAATAATAGTATAAAACTCATATATATAATAAATCTTTTCAATTTTTTCATAAATTCATTGGAAGGAGATTTATTGAAAGGAATACAATTTGAATATTCAGGAAATTTCTGAACATTTGAATATTAGTGTTAAGAAATTGAGGAGAGGGAATAATAGATTTAAACTCAAAATAAAGGAATACATTTGCTATTCAATTCACTATACTCCGATGTTCTAGATTAAAGTTGTTGAAAGAATTGCTTGTTTATGAAGTATCATACACAAAATTAAAAAAGAAAAAAATCCTTTCAAAAAAAAAGTATCACAAAAAATGACATCATCAATGGTTTTAGGTGGAAAAAAATTTCATAAGAAAGCAACACTTATAGTTTTGAGGAGTAATAATGTTAGCAATATTTTATTTTGTAATAGTTAATAGATTATTTAAGTAGATTGCAATGATATAATTTTGTTTGAAATGGAATTTATTACAGCAAATAATTTTATTTGTTTGCTTAGATAAACATTTACTATGCCCATTATTTGCTCCAAAATCTAACATAATTGAAATTCTACTACTCCGTAGTAGCTTAGTGTAGTATTTTCCTAATTTATATGGAGTATATGTTAAAATTAATGGGCACTACTTCTTCACTAGAGTTAGGTCCCGTTCACTTTACCTTATTTTTGCTGAACTGAATTTAATTTTACTGAACTTAAATTATCTTTGCTGAACTTAAATTGTTTTTACTAAATTGAAATTATTTTTACTGAACTGAATTATTTTTACTAATTCACTATTATATTTTTTCTTTAGAGTTACTGATTTTTATTGAAGTGAAATTATTTTTACTGAATTGAAACTAATTTTGCTGAATTGAATTTATTTTTGCTGAAGTAAAATTATTTTTACTGAATATTATTTTTTTAAGGTGAACTGAACAAAACCTTATATAGTAATATAATGATATAATATATGGAGTAGGTTGAATATTTTCTAAGAATATATGAAAAAAAATTAGCAGTAATTGCCGAGAAATCCTTTTTTTTTTTTTTTATTTTTTATTTCTTCTTCTTCTTCTTCTTCTTCTTTTACAAGACTTTCTTATAAATAACAAATACATCCTCCCTTCCTGAGTTATTTCAAAAAAAAACAAAAAACCTGTGTTCCTGTGGGATTTACTTTTCTTTTTAGGAGAAGATATTAGATTTATGTTCTTAATTCATACTCCTATTATTAAGGAATAAAATATAAAAGTTTTTATAATTTTATTTTATTGTTTTGATGAATTTTATAATTTTTACTTGATAATTAAAATTAAGATAATAAAAGTCAAAGTGTATAAGATATTTGGAATATTATTTCAAAAAGAAATAAAATATTTGGAACACAATAGGGAGTAATAATTTATGTGAGAATGTGTTAAGCCGGCCAATAAATCCGGCCACCAGCTAAGGAGCTCTCATAGGATCTGATATTGCTCCTATAATATCTAATATCGTTGACTAAACAACCTCACTTAATCTAAAAGTTTGACAAATGGGCGAAAATAAAATAAACAAGAGAAGATTAAAAATAATTAGAGAGGATGTATTATTACACATTTACACGTTTACAAATGAATCAATCAACTCAAAATTATAATCAAACTAAAAGTGACGCGCACCACACTCTTATTAGATAAGACACGTTTTTGAATTCAACACTAAGTCATAATTAATAAAATAAAAACAAAACTTCTTTTTCATACAATTACACCATTATAAATTACTGAGTTGGGTAGTAGCTAGCTCGTTCTCGTTGTGTAATTTTAACACCAAGGTGTGAAAATGGTGTATAAATATACGAATCTCATTCTTCTTTTAAATGTAGAGTTTAGACTGTTTACATTTGTTAAAATTTGAATTATCTTGTTGATTTGTATTGTTCAATTTGTGATGAGTTTATGTGTTAGGAAATACTTCCTTAACAAATTTTTGTATATGTTGTTCCTAACTTTTAACTGGTCATCATTTGGCAGATATTTTGACAATGTTTAGTCCTTGATTGTATAATGACATTCGTAATTTACAAGCTTTAACTTGAGCAAATGCGTAAGAATATACGAGTACTTGCGTGTGTCTTAAAAATTTAATGGTTGAGGTCCAAGAATATGTTTTATAATCTATCACTCCCCCTCACATGAAAGGCCCTTTGAGCTTGAAATGTGGATGCAACACAGGCCCACCCATACCTGGTGCGAATTAATTCCACTTTGAAGGAGGGGCGGATGAGATTCGAACCCGTGACCTTTGTGTCACGCTGGCTCCGATACCATGTTAAAGGACCAATTCAACCAAAAGCTTAAACTGATGGTTGAGGCCCAAGAATATGTTTTATACTTTATCAATGACCAATTGAACGTATTACACCATTTATATCATTTATGTAGTACAATGTACTATGTACACTAATTACTAGATGATAATTAAAGAAGTTCGTATGAATGCATTTAACAACTTGTTATAACTAACTTCTATAAGCCAAGTTTCAGCCGGAGAGATGAACAAATAAAGACCTATTAGCAAGAAGCTTAGACTTTTTACAAGCATTGATTAAGTTTAAAACCTTATACAAGGCTACAAACTAGCCCCATAACGATTTAAGTACATACATTACATGATCACAGGCAAGATAGAATAGCCACTAATTGTTTCCGAAATACTTTAGTAAACATCTTTCGATGTAACCTCATTTTCTACACGGTATCTATTTACATAGCAAGGCAAGAAGCCAAGAAAAATGGAAGTATACAAGGCTCGAAAATGACCAAACTTAGCACCTCAATTATTGAACACCGCCCTATCACTTACTTTGTACATTGTACTAAGATCGATCCTTGAAGATTGCACAAGCAATGTAATCTTCCTACGCCAGGTAAAATGAGAATTACAGCTAACCTGAGAATCACAGCAGTCTGGCTCTTTTCAGGCTTTTAGGTCGTCCATAGGAGGATAAGATGTCTTCTTTCTTCCACTTAAGCTACGAACATAAGCCAATCTTGGAAAGCAGCCATGTGAAAATCTCCCTTGTTTTTCTTTTACGTGCACATGATCATCATCGACAGGATCACTGATAGATACATAGCGCAAACCAGATGGGGCTCTAGTTGGTGGTTTCGGTGGCAAATCTAGAAATGGAGTTAGGCCTACATCACCACGCTCTCTCATGCTTTCTTTAAAAAGATCAAGAAGTTTCTTGCTCTTAGTTGGTGGGGTAATTGTTGAGGATGTAACTGAATTAGGACCAACCACTTCTTCAGAAAAGGATCCATTTGCTTGAGTTGTAGATGAAAAGCTCCGGCGAGCTAAGGGACTACTTCGAGACTGGTATGATGCTGCATCAAGAAAAATAACCCTCAAAAATACTGTCATTTTAAATCTAAACTTCAGATTATTACTTGCATATAGAAAATCATACTCTATACTCAATACAGAACAATATTAAGTAGTATCTCAAAACTGAAATGATGAACATCAAAAATGATATTAACATGCCACTAATATAAATAGTATTCGTATGCTAAAATAAAAGAGAGTACTTAATGGTATGACATTAGCAGACAAAGAATGAGAAACACATCCTGATTTTGCCACACTTACCACTACGCATATGTTTTTTGCCTTCAAAAACAGCCCTACTAACTTGTGGGGAGAATACTCTGCTAAGTCGAGGAGTTCCATCATGATGCACAGGAGTACTGCCCCGAGAAGGAGTGAAATCTGCATATTTATCATACAAGTACAAGAATTAAACTCAAAACCACTAAAAATATGAAAATTGACAACCACTTCAAGAACCATAAGTGTAACCGGGTTTCTATTAATCTATCCCCATAACTTTTTGCATTCCTGTCATTGTCATGGCTATCAACCAATGTTCAAGCATCAAACCATAATATTGTTAACTTTTAACTAACATTAATTAAGATATTAATGTATTATCCTTCTTTCTTTCCTAGATATAAGCCTTGGCTCATGTTTCTTTTATCTAGCTCTGAGTCAATAATTATCAATTTTAACTCAGATGTGTTTTTTAATATTTGGTTTTGTTCTCATAAAAGAAAGAAAGTCTCGAGGTTTTATACTGCTCAATGAATTTCCCGAGCAAAGTTAGCAGCATGGGAATTTATTTTTCAATTAAACCACCCTAGGCCTTCCAAAAGGTCCCCTACACCCTTGTTCTCTTTGGCAACCAAAGTCGATGCATCTTGGTCAAAAATACTGATAAAGCAGGACAAATGTCATTTCATTCCTACGCTTTATGGAGTTCAGATGGTTTATGGAGTTGGGAGATTATATTCATTCTAGTGAGCTGATTAACTTATTGTTATAGGATTGCAGGACACAAGGATATAAAATTCAATTTGAGGGAAAGAAATCAATCTATATGGAAGATGTTTTGAGACTAAGAGCACAAAATAATAGAATATGGGACATATTAACATTTGGTATTTCCCCCTACTATTGCAAAGAAGCTCATGAAGTTGATCTATATATCTGTAGGGGAAAAAAAAAAAAAAAAAAAAGAACATACAACTGAAATTCATGGAAATTGGCAGAGAGCACCATTGCAGAAAATATGATAGTAATCTTAATAAATCATGTGGTCATGTCAAATTGCCAACCATAAACAGAATAACAAATACTTAATATATAATACAATCATCCTGATTATATATATCTCATTACCTCCATTCACACTATGAAAATCATCATCACAATCCGAGTCTAGCCAACCTTGGGTGTCATAAAAGGTTTCGTCTTTGCTGCCTGTCAACGGTAGGAAATAGTGTGAGCTATATTCTGTGAAATATCATTGACATGGAAAAAAATTCTCATCCTCATCTAGAACAGGGAATTTTTAAGCACTCTTATCAGACAATATTAACTACAGGTCAATGTACTATGTATAACATTAGTTATGAAAATAGTTTGTGTTGTATAATGAAGAAGCAACAATTGCCACACATTACGGAGTAATAAACTAGTTGTAGTAACCTCGATTCATTCTCCTTTCTATGTCACAACATACGCCTATACTGCCCTACTAAGTACGGAGTAGTAAATAATGCTGATTTTCCTAGGAAAGCAAGCGAGATAAAAATTCCATTGATCCTTGAAAAGAAGAATTACAGTCATCACAAATCACAATTTTTGCAACTTTATTATATTGGTTTCATGTTAGAAGACTGTGTAAGCCACAATATTAAAAGCAGGTTGAATTTAGACCGAAGCCATTAAAAACTATATGTTCATGAAACAGCCAAGGTCATAGCACTTGGGAAGTGCGAGCTCAACATGTTAAACACAACAATTCACACACACCAAAACACAGAGTTCCAAGAAAAATCGATTGCTAGCAAGTAGCAACATACTAAAAGGGTAATACGAATTTATAATTAGATTATTCACCCGTCCCATAGGATAATATATTAACTCGAACGCCCCTCTTATAGGGTAATAGATTGACCCGAAATGGAGGTAACAATTCCCCAATTCAACCCTTCAATGCTAAACAAAAATGGAGGGCCATATTAAAATACAGAGTCAATAAGTCTACCATACATCACCTTGCCCGTCAAACATGTACAAACAACTTATATGTTACGCCTATAGTAACTTAAAAAATTTAATACTTCGTACAAATTACTTCATATATTTTTACTAGTCATTTTTATCTTGGGGTAAGTTTAAGATAAATGATTCAACTCCTCCACAACTACCAATCCCGCCTTCACAAGTCATAGCTTTGTGGAGGGGGCCTTGTGGAGGAGGGGTGAAGGAAGGATAAGCGAATCTCCACCACCAACTAATTACTAATCCTCCATTTGATCAAGTCTTGCTTGATATGACAGGACTCTAACATAATCAATACAATTATCATGATCAATCAAGAATAATTAGCCCAACACTAGAAGCCAAAAAGCAGAAAAAATCTATTGTCACTAAAAGTTTATTAATAGCACTAAATAATAAAAAGTACATCATTAAGAAACAAAAAGAAAGCAATAATTAAAATTAATAGCAGGCCATAATTCAATCAAGTGTTCGTCCTCTTATCAAAACGAATAAACGATCAATCTCAACTCCCAGATCATCAACACCTACCACAAACTGAAAAACATAAAATAAAACCCATAATTTATAATACAAGTACATATTATTTTTTTTAACTCGCTAGTACCCTTTTAAGTGATTAGAAAAGGTAAACGAACGAATTTATTAAATTTACTTATAACCCCAGTAAGTAAACCCTTCTCTTTTCCCGAGGTTTAACGGGTATAGTCAGTTAATTTATTCGTTTACCTACTCTAATCATCGAAGCATGGTTCATATAACATCAAAAAACTATTGATAAATCAAATTAAGAAAGTAAGAGATGAATTACCACCAATACTGCGAAGACTTGAAATAGAATTAAAGGGAGAAACACGGGATTTACGATTAAAGGAGACAAATTGAGGGTCAACATTGGTGGGTTTATCTTTGATTGGAGTGGGTGGCATCGAAGAATCAGGAATAACAGAAATTTGATCAAATTTAGAAGACCCAGAATTTTTATGGAAAGATGATACACATGATCCCATATTATAACAGAATTATGCAGAATATAAGAGAGAGAGAGAGAGAGAGAGAGAGAAAGAGTAGAAGAAAGACGTGCGAAGCAGATGAAGAAGGAGAGAGAAAGAGAGGAGTGACAGGGAGATGACAGAGTTAGGAGTAGGAGTAGAATATGGAATTAGTGGGTAGTCATACATGGAATTGGAGGGAGAGAAGCATGGAAATTGGGGTCCATATTATAGTATTGTTAAAATGTTAAATAGGAGTACGTTTTTAATAATGTGTTTTTGGCGTGTTTGATTGATTGACGACTCCCATGTTTATGAAAAACCAAAATAACTAATTGACTCTTTCTTCCCTCTACTCCTCTTCTTTGCTGAAAATTCTTGTATGCACTCGGCTATTCGGGTGTATTAGAGTTAGGTGCATCTAAAGATGACACTGTATGCAGGTAATTTGTGATAGTAGATTGGGTCTGGGCCATGATTTTTTTGGAGAAGTATGATATGGGGTTCGTGGTACAATAAGACACAACACAAGACTGTGTATGTCGAATAGTAGATTAGGCCAAGGCCACGATTTTCTAGGAGAAGCATGATATGAAACCAATCGCCACTACATATTAACATACTAAATTTGGCTTATGTATGACACGTGACACATGAGTTGGAGTCATGCTTGGGTCACGCTTAAAAATTTCATCACCACACATAGCAAGTGGGTGGCAAAGAGGCATTCATTTTCATTAGAAGGGCACAAGTTTGTTACAAATACATTCGTAATAACGCTTGCCCATTTCCAACCCATCTTTCGCGGTATGATCTATTATTTGCACTTAATTATGATATGTTTGCTTCTCAATCTATAAACATGCGTAAAATTGAAAAAAAAAAATTAAATAAAATAATCATAACAATCACCTAAAAAAACACTTGAACCATCTATTTTTGATCTCGGTTTATAATTACAATCATATTATCACTTTCCACGTCGATCAATTGCATAATAGATTGAAGAGCTATATTCAACCCAAAAGTTACTGCAAAAGCCTATGCAACATCTAATGCATGTACCCTCGAGTGCAAAAATAAGCAATCTCCAAATAAGCAAGAAAATCAATCGCACTACTTTCAAATGAGTAAAAAAATAATACTTCCTCTGTTTTTTTATATTTATAACACTTCTCTTTTTACTCATGCCGATGTATTATTTCAATAACTAATATCTTTAATTATCAATATGTAAAAATTATATACATTTGATATTAAAATAGTATAAATCGAGATGAATCAAACAAAATTTCATGATACTATATTTTTTCTTAGCTATGAATCACCAATATTAGTTAAAATGAAGCTGATTTCAAAAAAAAAAAAAAAGTTAAAGTGAAGCTAATGAATAATGTAAAAGTCAAACTGTTGCAAGTATTAAAAAATAGAGGAAGTACAAAGTAAAAACAACAAAGTTGAGCAAAAAAAGTGCACATATCACTATGTACGCTCGAATGTGTATAAGATTAATAAGAATTTTTCCTTATATGTTAGAATTGTTCCGCATAAAACTCAATCATATTCATGTAGTTTTATTTTTCATACTTCCTTTGTTCTTTTTTACAATTGTACTTGACATTTTTCAATTATCATATTTTCATCAATAGATAACTTTATTCATAATTAATATCTCTAATTGTTACAAGTAATAGGTTATAAAAAAATAAAATAAAATACTCCGTAGATGATATCATTTATTAAAATGATGTCCTTTATAAAATAAATAAATTAATTTCAACATGATTCCACGCAAATTATGATTGTTATTATGTACGAATCATAAAACACAAAAGAAACACACAAAGGGTGTAGTTCAAAAATAAAATTTGATCAAGCACAAAAAAAACAAAAATCATACTCCCTCCGTGTTTTAATAAGTGTTACATGCAATTTGACTAAATACACATGCTGAAACGAAACACGACTTTGACCATTAATTTGTCTAATCTTATGTTAATAAAATTATAGGAAAATGATATTATAAAAGTATACGTTATAACGAAAACATTTGTTTTTTATATATTAGTAAATTAATCAAGTCAAACTCATTATGTGAATAATGAAAAAAGTCAAATTATAACACTTATTAAAACACGGAGAGAGTAATAAAGTTAAATTATAGAAGCCCATTGATAAAAGGAAAAATTGTCAAAAATAATACACACTTTAAGCGATTCGCTAAAATTAAATTGTCAAACACTTGAAGTATTCGCTTTAAACAGGTTATAACCGGTTGGTGACTTGATTAGTAGGTATACGGGACACATGTCGTTATCCTATTGGTTTGACAATTTAATTTTTTTACTTAATGTTTTTAATTTTTAAAAGATATAAAATACCATTTATTATTATTTTAGAAATTAAAAAAAAAAAAAAAAATCTCAACCACCTACTCAACTAGCCCCCCCCCCACCCTACAAGACCACCGACTGCCGGCGATCACCGACCACCGTCCCTAAATGCCGGCGACCACCTACCCAATACCCTAACCTGTTGTCGACCAAGTCCTTTCCCTTCCCCTTATCGCAAAACCGCCGCGATGCCCCTATACTAACCGCCACGCGAAACCCCACGAAATAAGATTGGCCCCCTCCCTACGTCGATTAAGCAGCAGCCTTGAAACCCCGCGAAATCAAATCGGCCCCCTCCCATCACCAATCAACCACTACAACCCATTCTCATAACTCCCAGGAAGGGGTTTTGTGGGTTTTTCGTGGGGAAGGAGAGGGATATCGTTGATGGCGTTTCGGGGGGAGGGGAATAGGATTTTGGTGATGGTGGATTGGTGTTTCGAGGGAGAGGGAGAGGGAGGGGGAGGGGGACGGTAGATAAGAATGGATGGCGGGCCAGCGAAGTAGCTGGCTGGCGCTGCCGGGGGTGGGGGAGGTTAGCAGGGGGTGGCTGGTGGTGAGGGTGGGTTATTATTTTTATTATTATTATTTAAATTATTATTAATTAACTTGATTCTATTTCAAAAAAAAAAAAAAAAAAAAAAAACCTGATTAAAGCTTTATTTAGGATTTAATTATATTCTTAAATGAATTTATCAAAAAAATAAAAAATGTTAACCAGATGTTTAGGTTGTAGGTAAAAAATCTTGTTTAAAGCGGATACTTCCTAAAATTTGTATTATTTAAAAATAATCAAAAGATCGACTTGTTTTTGGCAGATCACTGAAAGTTTGTATTATTTTTGACAATTTTTCCTTGAAAAAAAATAAAATATACATACATATCTCCTCAAAAGATAAATCGTTGAGAATTAAAAATTTAATATATTGAATTTGTAGACCAGAAATTTCTATAATATTCATCCTTGAATATTTTAAAATTTTAATGAAATTTTTTCAGACCGCAATTTAGTTTGAACAGTTACTTCCGTCTTATCTAATTTCTAATCAAGTCATCATTACAATTACCTTGACAAATGCAATTTGGCCTACTCTTTTGTAATTACAAGTGTCTTTGTTAATTAGTACTCCGTAGTTTAATATTTTATAATAATTCACAAGGATGATAGCTCTATTCCTCTATACTTTACTCTTTAACTCGACTTTGATTAGTAGTTCGCACAAATGCACACAATAACTACTCCTTCTATTTTTATTTATTTATTTATTTATTAAATAGCTAGAGTATGAATTTTCCATTATTCATATGTCATTATTGACTTAATTTTTTTTATTAATTTATAAATATAATCATATAATATATTGTTGGATTTGTCGTAATATCTACTTTTATAAATTAGTCTTTTTTCATAATTTTTACTAACCTTTTAAAGATATTAATGGTCAAATTGTGTCTCGGCAAATATGCAAATTCAATTCTAGCTTAGAAAAAAAAATAAAAAAAAAAACCTTCCCTCCCTCCCCAAAAAAAAAAATATGGTTAAAATCTTAAATGTATATAAAGAGGGCTTCGTTTATAGAAATATTAGATCAATTTGTCTAACGTGTGTCAATGGAAAATTGATTATCTTCTATGTTATGCACGACTTTCTCCACTTCCTTCAAACAAAAAAAATAAAATAAATGCACGACTTTCTCCAAGTGTAGCATTGAGTGAAACATTAAAGAGCCAAAAAAAAAAAAGAAAAAAAAAAGTAATGAGAGTCTTCAACCTTCCCCATGTTTTGATGTACTTTACTTTTGTCTTTTTTGTTTTTAATTTTCAAAAATTTTTAGCGCTAATACGTGTTTATTAAAAAAAATTTATCTATTTATTAGGTTATCGATCATTTAAGAGTAATAAAGGCGAAATCCCTCCAAAATTTACTATAAATTATTTTAAAACGAACCGACCAAAATTGAAATTGTTTTTACCAAATTTTTCCAAAGAAAATTGAACATTAATATCCCTACCTTATAAAAAGTAGAAAACATCTCTTAGGAATAGTGTACTACCAATTATACCCTCAAAACTATGTACAAAGTTGTGTACAAAATGTGTATTTACTTTAATACCCTCATTAATATGTTTACTATCATTAATATATTTAATGTTTTTTTTTATCATTAAACATATCATCAATTAATTTTGTTTTTGTTAACAAATAATTTGTAATGTTTTTTTTTTTAAATAAAAAAATTCTACTAATGCTTTACACTTATATGGTATTATTATTATTATTATTATTTAAAAAGAAAAAATTTGTATGTACAATGAAACGGTTTATTACCAAGTGACTGTTTATTTTTACTTTTTCATAGTTGCTCTTCTTATTTCCGCAAAGTCTCTTGACTCTTGCGAACTTTGATTTGGAATAAAATCCTACTAACTTATCATTCCCCCCCCCCCAAAAAAAAAAAAAAACTTGTCGTTTTTTAATTGCAACTATTGTTAAGGTTTATTAGTTTTTTTTTGGTGTTTAGAGAGCCACAAGGGCGGATGATGAGAATCGATCCAAAGATCTCTTGGACCGGGAGGGGAGCTCTAACCACTTGAGTTATCCCTCACTATGTGGTTTATTAGCTTTTTAAGTGTACATATAAACAACATCATAGAATTTGAATGGGATTCATATATTAAATGGTTTGGTGATATTTGAGCAGGCGTATGTTATCAAGAGGTACAAAGTACTAAAAATCCTAAAATCAAGGGAAATCGGTGGTAGAAAAAAATGGTATTAATTATGAAGAGAATTTAAGATAAAAAATATAACTAATTGGTTATTACTTTAGTATTGATATAGATATTAGATGGTCGTCGTAGAACATTAAAGAACTTGTTTACATATTATTACTCCATATGACCAAAGCTCACAAAAAAATCATTTGAAGAAAAACACGATAGAAATATTATATTAAGTACTATTGAAACATGCACAACAATTAAAAGTTCTAAACTAACAATAGCCGCTTAAAATATGAAGGGATGGAAAACAATTAAATATTACATAATAATAATAATTTTGAAATAACACTATCAAACTATTGAGGATTTAAAAAATAATTGTCTTAAAAGATTTTGGTGGCTTTCTTATAATTCTACAAATTCACCACATATGCACATAAATCAAATAGTACGTATTAAAATTACTAGGTCTACCACCCTAACCAAAGGTGTAAATACACGCCAATACAACTTCTCCGCAAGAGCTAGCCCCTCCGCGCGCATCGCGCGTGTAGGATACCTTAGTACAAAAAAAAAAAAAATAATCACGTGAGCTTTAATTTTGGGCCAAATTGATCACCCAATAAAAGAGCGGGCCTTACATAAAGTTGGGCCAACAATTATGCACCTCATCAGAACTAAAAAATTTACAAAAAGCAATGAATCTGGATTTCTTCTTCTCCAAGTCGCTTTTTCATTTCGCCAAACATTAAAATTAACAAAGATTAAATAATAATTCTTCACTTTTTTTTCTCTCAAATTCTCACTCTCTCTCTCTACTATTCACTAGATCTTCATCTCTTCATCATCTCTTTCGGTAAGCAATGAATTAACGCTTCATTTCAAGGTTTTCATTATTAATGGCGGATTTCATCAGATTCAATTCGATTTGATTTTTGATTTTTGTTGATGTTGTTTGATTTAGGGTTTTAGCGAATTGGGGAAATTCTTAGAGGAGAGAGAAAATCTTAAAAATGACGAATGGAGCGTTTGAAGTACCTGCAAAAGGTGGATTTAGCTTCGATAATTGCAAAAGGAATGAAATGCTGTTGAGCAAGGGTCTTACAGCTCCTGGTTTCCTCAAAACTGGTACCACTATCGTCGGTCTTGTTTACCAGGTTTAACTTTTTTCATCATTTGATTAATTTACGCATTAATTGTGTTGATTTTTGCATTATTAGTCTGTTTTGATTATATGTGGAAGTTGATTAGGGTTTTTATCTGTTGTTGATCTTATAAATGTTATGATTTGTAAGCTTGTTCATTTTCACTGGCTATGATTAGGAGAATGGGATGGTATAAGAAATGATTCTATTGTAGATGCTCAATTTTGGAGAGAACAAAGGTTTCTAATTGGGAGTTTACTTTTAAATATTCATGGAAATAATCAAGTAAATTTGGTTAGGTTATTCGTTGATTGGATGTATCTTGGCGAATGGTGGTATGGTGTGTAGCTCTAAGCCTCTAATGGCAGGATTAGTGGATTTAGATGAGATTAGGCTAAAGCATTAGAAAATGCTTGTTGAAATTGAAGAAGCTATTTGGATTAGATTTTTGCTCTAGAGTGATCAAATGATGCACCATTGATAGTATGGAATGTGATTGACCACTTTGTACTGAGCAATCATGCAGTAGTCATATGAGCTTGAGTTAGAGAAGAATATTCTTTGGTTTAACGTCCAGTGATCTGTTCTTCTGCCTAACTGACTTGCCTGGAAATTAATGCTCAATTGTCATCTTATTGGTGAACCTTTTTGGTTCTGATAGATACTTGTATTTCTCACATCTGGATGGGAAAATGCTTGCTAATTGGTAACGTGTTACGATTCTTTAAACTAAATATTTTAGGGAAGAAGAAAGCCTGTCTGGTTTTATGTACTCTTATGTATTTGTAAAACTAACTCATCAATTAGAAAAACATGCTCAAATTTGGTTTTCCAATTGAGATATGCTGTTATTGCTTTATTACCCCTTCTTGCTGAAATTTGATGAAGTATGGCCAATCTTTTTAGGATGGTGTCATTCTTGGAGCTGATACTAGAGCAACAGAAGGCCCCATTGTCGCTGACAAGAACTGTGAAAAAATTCATTACATGGCACCAAACATTTACTGCTGTGGTGCAGGGACTGCAGCTGATACAGAGGCTGTAACTGGTAAGCACAAATTTTTAGTGTGGCTAAGTGTTGATTTCAATATGTTCCTCTTGGGTCTTCCCTGATGTGTGTCTTAAAATGCTATTCTTCTTATGGTTGTCTATATAAACTTATAAAATTGTTGAAGATCCATCTATTCACATGCCCGTGCTTGGTTAAATTTTTCTTGGAACTGAGAATATTGCCTTTTGGACTATTTCATAGTTAGGTTTTTTTTTTTTTTTTACATCTCTTGATTTTCATAAGATGTAAAGTTTGTCGATTCGCAGTAATGTTTTCTGCATGATTTGGTAATGTAAAATTGGTGCACCCCATCAATGAGAGCCAAAGAATATTTATGTATATATACTCATTTGACTCAAGAGATCTTTTTCATTTTTCAAGGGAAGATCGTGATAAGGATCCTCTTTATGTTTACATTTTTCATTGTCATCTATGGTTTTAGTTTTTTAGTCTTATTTTTTTTTCCTGAAGAAATGAGGGAGATTCCCAATATTAGAGGTTGGCATTTGTATTTGTCTTGGACTTGTTATTTTTTATATTATTACATGAACCATACCACATTTTGTTCAGTTTAGTTTTTTTTTCCCTCATTCTTCTCTTTTCAATTTATTGGTTTGTCATTCTCCTCACTTTTTTCATTTCTTGAAGAATAAGTGGATACTGTCAAAGATCTTTTTATAGGTTTAGAGCCTTGTGCTGTGACTCTGAAGTAAATCTATTGCACAGCTCTTATGGAATACAGGTTGTGTTTGACTAAGAAAATAAGAAATTCAGTGACGGGATTAAGGCCAGCTTTGCTACATGATTAAGAACCTTGGATATTAAGCAAGTGCCATATGTTTTCAACCTTTTCAATAAAACTATAGTTTGTTAAAGGAAGAGATGATTTGGTATGCACATGATACACCGGATTTGGCATCAGTATACATGGTGAAGGAAAATTGCTTTATAGGGTTGTATGATATGTACAAATGAGAGTTCTAGGTAATTTGCAATGGGTAGAAATCTGTAGTAGCTTTGGATATATGAGAAAAAGTCGTGGAAGGGATTCTTTTGGAAAGCTTGATATTTCTCAAATGTTGTAGCCAGTTATATGAGAGAATGAATATCATGGAAGATTGAATGAGGATTATGCTGAAGTTTTCAGTTCTTAGTTTATGGTTTGGTTGCAGTTGGGTTAGATTAAGAAATTGTACGAATCAGCTCAGATTAGTGACCAAAACAGAGAGATTATGGACTATAATGATGTATTTAAGGGAAGATGAAGGATAGTTAGTGAAGAACAAGCTAGATATGAGTGCATTAATGCCAATTACAGCTTTGCCAATATTTTTAGAGGAATGGCACTCTCTCAAAAATTCCAACCAGTAACTTATCTGTTATCACAGTATTCAACTTGCTTTCTCCTTCCCCAAAACTTCTCTATATACAGACTAACTATGTTCCCTCATCTTGCTGCTCAAGCTAATTTTAACTTAATTTTTAACAACTAATTCTGCATTGCCTAGTCTACCCCTACCTTTAGGCTAATTAATTACAATATTCTTGTAGAATTGTTTGGAAACAAATTAGTTTTTTGCCACCATCGTATACAAGGATGCACAGATACGGTTAATTCCTGCCGTTTCCCGTACCACGGATGTATCGGGTACGGGTACGGCTCGAATACGTCCCCTGGGCATATCCATAAAGAGCGGTACGACTTGGGTTTTTGGGTACGGCTAGGCTTAGATTTGGGGACGTATCAGGGACGGTTCAGCTCCTTTTGGACGTCCCTGAGACAAATTGAGCCACCCCCATTTTAAAAAAAAACCCTTTACTTGCCTGTAAAAATTGTAGATCCCCCAATTATTTGGAGGGAAGAGAGCCACCTGTAGCCGACCACCAGTGACCGGCCAACCGGCGATGCAGGCGGCGACCACTTCATGTTTTCTCTTTTTTTTTTTATTACTTTTTTTTCGTTTCTTTTTCACTTCCTGGTAGTGCTAGCTAGGCGGCGACCACCAATGATAGTTTAGATCTGATTTTTTTTAAGTGAAAACAAAAGTAAAGTAAATAGTGGGACAGTAATGAGTTTGGCAGGTGTCACGTATAGGGTTTCTTGGGGTAGGTGGGACTTAGGAAATGGGTTTGGAAGGTTTTAATTTACTGCAGTTATATTTTTTTTACTGCATTTACAGGTCAGGTGGGCTTGTTTTTTTTTTTGTTGTTGTTGTTGGAAATGGGTAAACAAAACAAAGAAGCTTTGTAAATTGTATACTTACAATTTTGATTTATTAATGGTAATCAATTACAATTATTCAATTTAAAATCCAAATAATTTATTTTTTAGCTCCAAATAAAAATTAATTTAAATTTCTAAAGTCAATTTTTTTTTTTTTGTATACATGCCGTACCCATTTTTTGGAATTTTTATTTTTCCATTTCCCGTCTCCATACCCGTACCCGTTTTTGTACTTGTACCCGTTTCCGTGCAACCTAGATCGTATACGACCTTTTCATTTTTTCTTTTTTTTTTTTTTTTTTTTTTTATAATTTCATTTATAATTTTTCCTCCTTTAGTCCTTTCAAAACTCTGATCTTGGTGTGAATTCACATTTTAGGCATGAGCTCATGCTTTATTGTTTCTTGTTATTATGGAGTTTTCTGGTTTTTACATATGTAATATGTTGATGCCAGGTACTGTTTGGTTTGATGTAGAGGTGTGTGGGATTTTTGAATTTTATGAGAGTTTAGTTGATCAAGGTGATTTTTAGTTTGATCAACTTCATTGGATTTCGAAATTATCTATGTAGCGTATATCTTAGGAAACATTGAATGAAGATTACATCATTATTTTTAGGAGGGGGGGGGGGTGTTAGGTTGCATGTTTTTGGCAAAAAATACTCCTTTGTTTCTTATTATGTACAACTTAGTTGTACATTTTCCTTGACAAAACTTTTAAAAGAGAGAGAGGGGGGGGGGATTACTTAAGGAAAGAGGCAAATAATTAAGAGGGGATAAACACCATCATCCCACCAATAACAAAACCATCGCCGGCACCATTTCTGCCACCACCACCACTATCTACACTGACAACCACCACCGAAACCTGAAAAAAAAAATAGATTGAAACTATAAAACATATATTGTTTGAAGTCTTTGAACCCAGAAAAAAATAGTTTATCAAGAAAAAAAATCAGATTGAAGAAGATGAAGTAGTTGTAGCCCTAGTAGGTAAAAAAAGAACATGAAAAAGATGTAGATCGAAGACAGAAGATGACAAAGATTGAAGACGAGATGGAAGAAAATTGTGGTGCTACCAGGGTTGATTGGTGGTGTTGTTGCTTGATGGTGGTGCTGTAAATATTTCAGATCTGATGGTTCTAGGTAGAAGTAGAAGAGAGAGATAGTGTTGGTGGTCAAAGTGGTGTTGGTGGTGGAGGTGGTCAAAGTGCTGTTTGTGGTATTGGTGTCTGGTGGTGGTCGTTGATCAAGGTGATGGTGGTTGTAGGTAGAAGAATAAGATAGAGGGGGTTAAGGTAAGCAAGAGAGAGGGGGGAGTAATGTAATGATTTTTGGGTTAGTGACTTAACTCATGTTATTTAATTTTAATCGGGGGTATTATGGTAATTTAAATTTAAAAGACTTTACCAAAAAAAGGAAAGAAAATTTTATTGCACAGAATGTGTAACATTCATTTTGGGTAAATGTTGCACATAATATGAAACGAAGGTAGTATGTTCTTTGTGACATTGTAAGTGCATAATAGTTTAAGACTAGTTTTTTCATTTTGCAAGTGTTTTGCAAACAGTCAACAAAAACATTTCCTTGAATATCCAACATCTAAAGCTTTAATCTCCATGGCTTTGAAATTGTTTGTGGATAGTTATTTTGGCCAACCAATTGATTTCATACCATGTGTTGTTTTTGTTGGAGATGCTTTAACTATGGTCCCTCCTATAGGTGACACAAATGTTTGTTGCCACTGTATGTTCTTCTCATTTTTGAGTATTATTGCTCTTTTGCTAAATTATCTTACTGCAAATTGAAATAGATGGCTTCATCTAAATGTGGGTTGGTACACAAGTTTATTTCTGTTGTGCCCTTGGCTCTCAGCGTATGATTAACTTTTCTTTGATCCATGAAAGGTTTACCTGACTTGTAGAATAGTGCAACTAAAATTCCATATATGCTACTGTCTGATTACTTGCTTCTTGATATTGACTAATTATGCTCTATGTTGGTCTGGTTATCGTGTATGTAGACATGGTTAGTTCCCAGCTAAAACTTCACAGGTATCACACTGGTCGCGAGTCAAGGGTTGTCACAGCTCTTACTCTCCTGAAGTCCCATCTTTTTAGGTACTTGTGTGATTTCTGAGAAATTTCCGTTAATAGGATGAATATGTTAAATGCTCATGCTACTAGCACAAGACTGATCACCCAATTCTATTTATTCTATGGTCAAGGTATCAAGGACATGTCTCCGCAGCACTGGTGTTAGGTGGAGTTGATGTCACTGGACCTCATCTACACACTGTGAGAACCTTTTTAGCTATTTAACTGAAAAACCTGGCTATGCATATACTGATGAATTTCATGCACAGATATACCCTCATGGATCAACAGACACACTTCCCTTTGCTACAATGGGATCAGGTTCCCTTGCTGCAATGGCTGTCTTTGAGTCAAAATACCGTGAAGGACTCTCTGTAAGTTGACATTCCTTGAAATTTAGCATTAAGATTAGTGTGTTTGTCTTAATGTCTTTGACATGTGATCTCTGTGGAACTACATTTTTATTAAATCAGATATTGGGCAATTGTGGTTAAAACAAAGTGACATAACTGTTTTATATGCCTTGCTTGAGGTGTATTTAGCATGCCTCATTTCTTCTTGTGCATGCAGAGGGAGGAAGGTGTTAAAATAGTATGTGAGGCAATCTCTTCTGGTATCTTTAATGACTTGGGAAGTGGAAGCAATGTGGACGTATGTGTCATAACAAAGGTCTGTAAATCTTAACTCACATCTGTTGTATTATCCCCATGCATCTTGTGATAACCCTTCATTTGCTTGCTATAGTATCAGCCTATAATTTTTATTTTGTCTTGTATTGCTTTCACAGGGAAATGTAGAGTATCTAAGAAATCATGTGCAGCCAAATCCTCGTACCTACACAAGTGCTAAGGGTTATACGTTTTCTAAGCCTACAGGTGAAGTACCCAATCTCCATAAATTCTTTTATTGTGCCAACTTTGAGCTCATTCTTAACTGATGATTCTTTATTTCTGGTCACATGTACTAAATAGGTATCTTGTAGTTTATACCACACAGAAATAGCTATCCGCCTTCCATTGTTATAAAGTTTTATTTATAAACAGATTGCACCTATTTAGGAATAGGATGATTTAGAAATACATCTTTGGCTTCCATTGTTACTGTATGCTTGTTACTGTGATTTAGAAATACACATCTGGCTTCCAAAAAAAAAAAAAATATCTGGCTTCCATTGTTACTGTATGCTTGTTTGTGGTGTTGATGTATATGTAGAATTATTACTCGTATTTATTAGGATATCACGAAGTCTGGAATTGTAAGATTGATTTTTGTTTATAATTACTGACGTGTCATTTGAGTATTACTGTTACATATGCTGCTTCTCAGTTGCATTGTCTCCGTATCTACAGTATTTGCTGAAGTACATTTTGTACTATTGTGTTTGCAGAGGTCCTTTCAACAAAGATCACATCGCTGAGATTGACTGCCGAGGTGACTGAAGGAGGTGATGCAATGGAAGAAGAGTGATGATGGTGATTGTAATCCTTGTATTCGTACTTGTTATTGCAAAATGTTTCATCAAATTCTTAAAGCAGATGCTGATCTTGAGTTGATGGCAGAATTGTTGTGTTCTGTGAAACTTGGTCACTTCTTTGCCTGCTAAATAGTTGATAATGGATTACTTCATTTCCCTTTTTTCTCTGTCTGTCTTTCTAATGTCTCTCAGTCGTTTGGTAGTTTATGCAGCATTAGTAGACATATCATGTTGCGCTTTTCAACAAAAAAGTTTATTCACGTGTAGAACAGTATAAGTTGGCTGGCCATATCTCCTCGGTGTTTCTTTCTCCTTGCTCTCTATTATTACATGTTAACAACATTGTTACAATTTTAAAAATATGGATTACCTTTAGCACGGTTAATTTGTTCTTTAGAAAGATGAACATAACAATTAGTATTATATACTCCTGGAGTACTATGGATCATGGTACTCCTTACACAATATGTTAGAGTTATTTTGCGTACACTTTATGTTATTTTGCTTAAATGTTGTGTTATTTTGTTACAACAATATGTTATTTACTTATCTACGTCAACCTCAACTCGTGCTATTTATAATTTAACTGTTAAAACACATGTTATTTTTAATTGACGTTATATTATTTTAGATTAAACTATGTGTTACTTTTAAAAAGAATCATCAAATTTGCAATTGTGTAAAATTAAGCCGCCCCGTCCCTGCAGGCTGGGTGGTTCCTCTGTCGTCATCGAGGAGCACTTGGCGAGAGTTCTGCTTGCCGAAGCCTTACTCAACAAGGACCGTACTACTTGCCTTGGTTCGGGACGAAGCCAAGCCGATACAAATCGAACATCATCGACCTCGATACCCAGTAAATTGCGCAAAATTATCTTCAATTAGTAAAGTAATTGACGAAAAGAGATGAGAAAAAGAGTGATTGATTGAATTGAGAGAAAAATTAGAATGAAAAATTTGCAATTGAAATAAAGAGGATTAAATTCATAGAAATTGAAAGAACATAGAGGGAAGCAAAGTATATCAGGAAGAAAAGGGAGAAAATTAGGAAGGAAGAGGAGATAATAGAGGAAGAGGCTGACTACCTGTTGTCCCAGCTAGAAACGGCGTCATTTTGATCCCGGAGTACCATGCTCACGGTACTCCGGGAGTTTAATAGAAATTGCGTGAGCATAATAGGTGCTTGTGCAGCCGCGCTTGCTCTATTATAGCTACCATGATAATAACATTTCAAAGAGGGAATATTTCATCTTGTATATGTTTCACCAGTGAAAAGTTAAATTCTAGTGAAAGCCCATAGGTTGCCTTCTAATGACTGCTAAGGACAATGTACTAGCCATTATTCTAGGGAATTAGATTACATCTGAAAATGTTTTTTTTTTCAGCTAGCTACTAGTAAAAATCATTAGCATCAGCAATCTTAAACCACTGGCTTCCAGGATCACATGTATTGTCGCTTCTCATACACTTGCATGTGGTGGTAACGAGATGGTTATCAGAATCCACATCCAAGCAAGCAGTAGTGTTCTTGCTCAATCTAGTTGCAAGATGGAGCTTTGAGGCTGAGATAGGAGCCCATGTCGTTCCTCTTCTCTGACAGTCAATGGTAAGCTTAGCACGACGGTTCAAACCTTTTGCTTTTAAGCAGAGGTATGAACCCTCTATGTCTAGGGTATATTGGGGCGTGTAGGTCCAATGGTCAGATTCAGAGCAATTTCCAAGCTTTATTCCCATCACTGGTTTTTTTAGGATACAGAGTCCTGTTGACGGGTGATATATGATCTTGTGTGAGTGGCGATATGAAGTTTCTGGACCTGCATATCAGACATTCAGAAGTTGTGCAGATTAGTAATGCACATTACAGAACGACGCCTCTATTATCAGTAATAGAAAAACAGGTTACCTTGAAGAGGGGATTGGATAACTGAGATCTTCTGCAAGAAGCTTTTGTTACGAACATCAGTCCAATTCTGAGTTAGCAATCCAAAACGCTCATTTTTGCCAAATATTCTGTCTTTAGAACTATAACTCCCCGCCAATGTCCATAACGCCCAATCTAAGTCACGTTCAACCGCCAAAGCAAGCAAACAATTCAAGTATTTTGTGTCAGTCTGAGATATGCTACTCAAGGCTACACCCCACTCTCCTAAAAACAAAGGATAGCCTTGATCAAGTAGGAATCCAGCATTTTTCATCAGGTTATTGGTCATATTCCCACAAACTTGGTTCGCGTTCTTAGTCTTCCAATCTAGGCCTGCTGAGAAGGAATACTGATGTACCTCAAAAACTAACTTTCCTGTGAAACTTAGAGATAACGGTTTTGTTCTCAGGAAGCTTAGATCTGTGTCGTAGCTTAGGCCGGAAAGAATTACTAGTACACTCGGGTTGGCTTTATGCACTGTCTCCGCTCCTCTTTGCATGTACCTTCATTTAGTTGATAGGTAATTAATTAGCCATTCATTCATAAGAAAACTAGCAAGTAGCAATTTATGTGTATCGTTCATCTGGATTAAATATATATATTGTACCTATACCAATCTTTTGTATTTTGCCTTGGTCCACGGAGTTCATTCCTTAGACTCATACCAACAACGTATGGATTATCTTGGAAGAGTGCGGCCATTTTAGTCAAGCCTTTGAGCCAAAGCTCAGGGTTGAAGTATTGATCACCAAAGAAGCCATTGCCATCGTCATTACCACAACACCACGCCGGTTTACTTACATGATTATCCAAAATGACCATAATATTATTCTTCGCTAGACTTGCCACAACTGCCTGCATCAAGTAATTATAAGCAAATACTCCCTTTGTTAGGAAAATAGTTATTGTCACCAATCCCATTACTTGTATTCATTTACAATAATAAAAAAAAATCGAGTCAAAGATAATATGTGAATAGTGTATAAGTCAAAGTGATACATTGAATAAAAAAACAGAGGTTCAAAAATAATCATGAATGAATTAGACGTATGCTTTATTTTCATATCTGGAAAATTAACACTCTAGTAGATATTCTTTGTGTACTGCAGGACCATTTATTTACAAGTACTAGAATAATTTTTGCAAAAACTACAGGATTAGGACCATTATCTTTTGTTTGCGTTCTATCGCTTTAATTTCTTTCCTACCTTTTTTTTTTTTAGGAAATAATCATATAACTTTTGATAGATGACTCATAATCCTTTTATACTAGTATACAATTGTTTTTATGGAAAAATAAATACGAATCCCAGATGTTTCTAATTTCTTTCAGCTGAAAGCCAAGTGTTCTACACTTCTACTAGTATATGAACTCAAATTTGTCTAGATTGTCAACTAAATAATTATACTACGTACAAGTATATCAAAGTGATATTCTAATTTCTAAGATAAATCAATAGGCTATTGGTATAATATAGCAACATAACATCCTAACCCTCCTACGCGTTCTAGGCTTCTAGCTAATAGGCGTAAGAAACAAGATTTCTGAATCACCTTAAACGAACTTCATAATAAGATAATTACTACGTATTTATTATCAATATTTAGCATAATTCTATCTTGAAATATATATCACTAAAATGAAGTATTTCTTTTCTAATACGAGTACTACCGTAATAACAAAATATATTTTCTTATATTCCTAATTCGGATCAGCGTCTAATAGGAAAATTGGTAGATACTCCGTATTATGCGTCCTTTATGCATGTGTAGATGTTCTTTTGCCTGTTTAGTCATTTAGCTTCGTACAGTGTGAGACATTTAACTAATGCATGTGATGTATAATGTTGACTTGAAGCTACGATTATTAAGATCTACTATATACAGTTTTATGTAAAAAATATCATTGTCGATTATGTATTTTAAACTATTTAAGCTTAAACTAATGTATCTATATCTATATAATTTTATACTTCCTCTTTTTTTATTTTTTTATAAATACAACATATATTTTCGACGTGCTTTCTTAGGAGTTGATTAGAGTCGATAAGCGAGTGAATTTAACAAAATAATTTGAACAATGTGATTAGAGAAGGGTTGGTTACTTGGTTACAACATGTATAAATTATTTTGATTAATTTGTTCGTTTACGTTGCTAACTTAATCTTTTTCTCAAATTACGTATGTACTGAGAAGGTATGTTGCATTTAAAAGAAAATGGAGGAAGTATTTATTTAGTTTTTAAACGAGGGTATACAAACATAAAGAAGATCTCCCTATCTCAGGGAAGCAACATAACGAAATTAAACCAAACAACAAGATTTATAGAATTGAAAGAAATAATTGTAAATGCTAACAAGAAGAAGAGAAAAGAAAAAAGAGGGAATTTTTTTAATACAAATAAGAAATAAAATGAGATCTAATAAAATTATTAAGGAGGAAAGAAATTTACCTGAAAAGCATCAATGAGGGAGAGGTCAATAATGGAGGGGTTATTAGCTTGTAAATCAGCAACAATGCTATTGGAAAGACCAGCATTTAGAAAAGACTTTCTTACAGTCTGAGAAGCCAAGGTTTTATTTGTTGCCAAGTAAATAGGATAAGTTAGTCTAACACAGTTAAATTTCATGTCTTTTATTTTCTTTGATATTACATCAACTGGCTGTTTTGTTAGCCCTTCTGCCACCATCAACTCTAGGTGTGATGACCAGTTTATGCACGCCAGCTTTACGCGCTGCCCTGTGTTGTCGACAATCCATCGTGAATTCGTCGATAAGGGCAGCGCGTGCAATGTGGGTAGGAGGAAAGATAGGAGTGAAATGGTTAAGAGGAAGGAGTTTGTGAGCAAGAGTCTCCTCCCCATGTTTGTAGAATGTTTGGTTTGTAACAAGTTGTGAGGGAGGGTATATATATCCTTCTCAGGCTCTGTTTTCCTCATCGGTCCAATGACACTTTATATAAGGTCTTGGTCATATAAGATCAAATAATAATTACACACTCTGTTTCTAAATGATTGTTCCATTAAATATTTAACTCACATAATTTCCAATAATTGTATTTAAATATATCAAATTACGCATCAAAATTTTATATAAATTGAATATTTATTTGGAAATTAAAAATCTAGACAAATCGAACAATAAGATTCCACAAAGACTATGTTTGCTTAAATATGATAATTTATTTTTATTTCAGATGGGACAAACAAAAGAAAATAGAGGTATGAAATAATTAAGAATAGTAAGTATGAGAGACTATAATATATATTAAATATTCTTACTCGTACTATATAAGTCATATAACACGGTAGGCTTACTAAGCTAAATTTTAAATAAGCTTGAGTAAACCAATGCCAAGAAGTATTTTAGACGGGCAGTGCCCAATAATTAAGCTACATACTTTTAATTTTTATAAACTTGACCAATCTCAAAGTTAAAGTCCGTGATCTACGTGCTAGCTAATCAAGGAATCATCTGTATATATGGCTATTCCCTTTATAGCTAATGGTCATCAATTTCTTGAACTCAATTACTCTAAACTTTATTAAATACTACTTATTATATCACTATATGTTTGGCCTTAAATAGTCATAACAAACTAAAAGATAAGAAAACAAAAAGACTCCTAAAACATGTACGTAGTAATAGAATTAGTAAAATCTCTACCATATATATAAAATTCATCCTAATTAAAAACAAATCTAAAAATTAATGAATCTTAATATGCTTAAAACACGAAAAACCCACTCAAGTGAATGGTAAAAACGTGTAAGTCAAATCTAGACTAAAATAGGTTTCTAATATAGGGGCTATTCTAGGGAATTATATCACATCCGAAATTGTAACTTTCAACCTAGTTAGTAGTAACAGCATTAGCATCAGCAATCTTAAACCACTGGCTTCCAGGGTCACACACGTTGTCGTCGATACTTAAACACTTGCAAGCGGTTGTAATGAGAGTGTTATTGGAATCTACATCCAAACAAGCAACAGAGTAGTCGTCCAATCTAGTTGCAAGATGGAGCTTCGAGGCTGTGATCGGAAGCCATTTCGTTCCTCCTCCTACACAGTCTGTGGCAAGCCTAGCACGACGATTCATACCTTTTGCCTTCAAGCAGTGGAATGAATCCTTGATGCCAATGGTCAACTCGGGTGTGTAGATCCAATGGTCGGATTCAAAGCAATTTCCAAGCTTAATTCCCTTCACTGGATCTTTTACTATGCATTGTCCTGTTGATGGGTGAAATATAATCTTGTGTGTGTGGCGGTATGAAGGATCTGGACCTGCACATCGACAAATAGTTGGTTGTGTAAATGTGTTTGGTAAATTTCAAATGTATATCAATGTACGTAGTAGCTCAAAGCTTTTTCAAAAATAGACTTTTAAGCTTAAAAAAACTCCTTCAATGTAAACACAAATTTTTATATGCCATAATTGAGGTTGCTTCGTTAGTGTTATAGGGGTTATTCGTTCAGTATTACAATGGTTACTTGGTGATTGGTCATGTTAGAGGGATGACTCGATTAGTTTTATAAGGGTTACTTTGTTCTTTTACAAATTACAAATGGACACATGTTATAACCAGAAAAACAGGACTGTTACCTCGATGAGGGGATTGAATAACAGAGATCTTCTCCAAGAAAGTTGTGTTACGAACATCAGTCCAATTCCATGTTAGCAATCCAAAAACTTCATTATCTCCAATAATTCCTTGTCGAAGATTATAGCTCCCAGCCAATGTCCACAACGCCCAATCTAAGTCATGTTCAACTGCTAAAGCAAGAAAACAGTTAAAGAATTTCCTGTCATCCTTAGATGTGCCACTCAAGGGCAAACCCCATTCTCCTACATATACAGGATAGCCTTGTTCAAGTAGAAATCCGGCATTGTTCATCAGGCTGTCTGTCATATTTCCACAAACTTGGTTCGCGTTATTGTCCCTCCAATCTAGCCCTGCTGAGAACGAGTACTGATGTACCTCGAAAGCTAGCTTTCCTGTGAAACTTAGAGATACCGGCTTTTTCTTCAGGAAGGTTAAATCTGAGTCGTAGCTTAGCCCGGAAAGAATGACTAGTACATTTGGGTTGGCTTTGTGTATCGCCTCTGCTCCTCTTTGCATATACCTTCATTTAGTTAATAGGTAATTAGCAAAGAATTAATTCACTTTCAAATTAGCGTATACTGTATAAATACTTTAATTTACAAACAAGTATGCAAGTAATTGTCTATGAAAGAGTTATTATTAATTGATCAATTCATGCACATCTTATTTCAGTATAATCATGTGTATAATTTCTAGATTAATTCATCTTGAAATCTATGATTGTCTTTGAAAGCAAATATGTGTATAAAATTCATGTGTATAATTCATCTACAATTGTCAAGGGCCAAATATTAATAATTAGGTTTATTTAGTACAATTATTTGAATTTCGGTTACTTTGAATCTCACATTGGTGAGTAGTTAGTTGTATTTTTTTTTTTTTTTTTTTTTTTTGGGAAGAGTAATTAATTTAAAAGTACATAAAAAAAACATACATATGGTAGATTTATTATTACCTATACCAATCGTCAGCATTTTGCCTTGGTCCACGGAGTTCATTTCTTAAACTCAAACCAATAACATACGGGTTATCACGGAAAATTGTGGCCATTCTAGTCAAGCCTTTGATCCAAACCTCAGGGTCGAAGTATTTATCACCAAAGAAGCCATTGCCATCTGTCAATGAACAACACCATTGTGGCTTACTTACATGATTATCCAGAATCACCATAACCTTGTTCTTCGCTAGGCTTGCCACGACCGCCTGCATTAATTATAAGCAAATATGTTACATACTTGTGCAAAGTACTGTCTTTATTCGAAATTAATAATCACGCGAATGTCTAGAAAAACTTATGACGTTTAATTTCAAAAGAAAATTTTCTATATATGTCTCTAATAATCTCCAATTGCAAAATAATGCTCACATGATTGACCTGTACTTGTGCATTATTTCTGTCCTGAGTAGAATAAACACTCTAGTAGATATTTCTAGTACACTATAGGACCGTTTACTTTTTACTTTTATGTTTTTAGCAAAAACTATTAGGATTAGGACCATTTTCTATTTTTGAATTCTCTCACCTTTTTTTTTTTTTATCATAACTTTTGACAGATTTGTATTCCTATAATCTGTCACCCCTATTATTATTGTGTTTTTATGGATAAAAACAAATCCAAAATAATCTCTTTTTTTTTTTTAAATTCTTTCAGCAGTAAGTTTCTAGTAGTACATGAACTCAATTATGTCTTATACAAATCTTAGTGATATTCTAATTTCAATTTATTAAAAAAAAAAAAAACAAAACAAAAACAAAAAAGCACTCAAGAAATTGAATACATATTCTAATATCAATGCTCAATTGCTCACCATAAAATAATTAAAGTAATTTACCTGAATAGCATCAATGAGGGGGAGGTCAACAATGGAGGGATTATTAGCTTGTAAATCAGCAACCAAGCACTTTGAAAGACCATTATTTAGGTAAGACTGTCTTACAGTCATAGAAGCCAAGGTTTCATTGGTTGGCAAATAAATTGGATAAGTTAGCCTAACACAGTTAAATCCCATGTCTTTTATTTTCTTTGATATTACATCAGCTGGTTGTTTTGTTAGCCCTTCGGCCACCATCAACTCTAGGTGTGATGACCAGTTTATGCACGACAGCTTTACGCGCTGCCCTGTGTTGCTGTCCACAATCCATCGTGAATTCGTCGATAAGGGCAGCGCGTGTAATGTGGGTAGGAGGAAGGAAAGGAGTGAAACGATGCAGAGGAATGAGGGTATTGTGTGCAAGAGTCTCTTCCCCATGTTTGTTGAATGTTGGTTGAATGTTTGGTTTGTAACAAGCTGCGAGGGTATATTAATGATATATGTATATCCTTCTTCTTAGGTTTTGTTTTCCTCGTCGGTCTAATAACACTTTATATAAGGTCTAAAAAATAATGTCTAATAAGATAAAATTTTAATTTGGTGCAAGTCCAATTAGATAAAAAAATATTGAATAAGATGAAACTTGATAAAGTCAAATAATTAACGAGTTCAGATTAGTTCAAGACTAATGTAATAAGATTAGGTTAAGGTATGTTATGTTCATCTTATTTTCATTGATTTCAAGTATGATTATAAGTTCAGATAAGTTTTAGTTAAGTATACATCTGTTTAGATATGATAATTAAGTTCGGATAAATAAGTTCTGAAAAGGATTATCAGGCACAAATTACTACTAATCAAAATAAATTTTAATAAGTTCAGATAAGTTAAACACAAATTAAAATTTAACTGAAAATAAAATCATCTATTATTTTTAAGTAGTGTAATGTTGCATGTGATTGTGTGAAGAACTTTAGGGCCTACTTTGAAATCTATGTTGAATTCTTGTATATACGCATGCATGTGCATTATGTCCTATTTAGTTAAAAGTTACAATAACCGCTCAAACAAGAAATCTATTCCAATCTAAGTTGTGTAATGCGATAATATGTTTGTTAAATTTTAACGAGCTTGAGTAAACCAATGCCAAAAATTATTTTAGACGAGCAGTGCCCAACAATTAAGCTCCATACTTTTAATTTTAAATTTTTTGCCCAATCTCAAAATTAAAGTCCGTGATCAACTTCCTAACTAATCCATAAATTACCCATATTTTTATTTTATTTATTTATTTATTTTTATTATTTTTTTTTTCTTTTTTTTTGAGAGAAGGAATCAACTAATTGTACATTATTGTTAACCTATATTAAAAGTTATAATTATAATACCACATTCACTAATAGAACCAAATAGATTTCATAAATAAAATCGGATCTAAAAATTAAATTTGGATCTATTACACATTATGAGTGATCATGCTTAAGGATGGTATCTAATTATCTAATAGGGGCAATGTGTTTTATTTTTGATAAAAAGATAAGCGTTATTTAAAACTATAAAGCAGGTTAAAATTTATTCAAAATTGGTTAGAATATATCCTGAATTGTTTTATAAATGTATAGCTGATAAAATTACTTTATCAAAAGGATTAAAAATTAATTATAGATAATCAACTTTATAAAACTTATCCATGACCTATTTACATTAAAACTATATCAAGTTTAAAATTGATTTCAAAGCAATTTAAAGGTTATTCAAAATTGGTTAAAAGTTATCCTAAAACTTTTTGATGTAAGCGAGTTCTTATATTAAGCGCTACAAAATTTATCACTATGCGAAGTATTATTCATGTGTTATATTGCAACAAGGTTCAATAAGTTAGATATATGTGAATACTTACAAATGTTATAGTATATACTCGAAATATCCAAATTTGACCCGACCTATAATACGATTGGTCTATATGCCTAGTAAGTTATATAAAAAAAAAAAGTAATCCTAGTAAGAATTGTAAGAGTATACCATGCCTTTTTCATAAAAATAAAAAGGGCAAATGATAATTTGACTATATACATTAATACATTATGTTAAAAAGTTAGTATTATATATGTTACATTAACTTAGGCTGTTGTGTTTGTACACTAGTAGTAATAGTATCAGCAGCATCAACAATTTTAAACCACTGACTACCAGGATCACACTTATTATCATTACTTAAGCACTTGCAATTAGTAGTAATGAGATTGTTACTAGAATCTACATCTAAACAAACATTACTACTCTTGCTCAATGAAGTTGAGAGGTGCAGCTTCGAGTCTGAGATCGTTGCCCATTTCGTCCCTGCCCCGGGACAATTGAGACTGAGTCTCGCAGGGCGGTTCAAACCCTGTGCTTGTAAACAAAAGTATGAGCCCTTTATACTGAGGGTTTGTTGAGGTGTGTAAGTCCAATGGTTGGATTGTGAACAATCTCCAAGTTGCACCCCAATTGGTGTCATTGTGGTTTTTTGGATGCAAAGTCCTGTTAGTGGATGAAATATGATCTTGTGCTTGTTACGATCTTGTATCCCTGGACCTGCATTCCAATAACATTTGTTCGATAACTTTTGTAACAAATACAAATCAATTGCAATCACGCAAATATAGAATTTGAAAAGGTTCAGATGTATGCAAGTTTATAGGCCTACTATTATGCAAACAATTAAGCTTATTATGTTCAATTCTTATCTTGAATCTTTATTACTAGTCAAGGGCCAAACGACTATAGTTGATTCATATTGGAGGTTTTTTTTTTTTTTCCGAATTGAAAGGACAAGAACGGGTTACCTTGAAGTGGAGATTGAGTAATAGAAATCCTTTCCAAGAAGCTTGAGTTTCGAACTTGAGACCAATCCGAATTTAGCAATCCATAATACTCATTCATGCCAACCACCCCTTCTCTCAAATAATAACTCCCAACCAAAGTCCAAAATGCATAATCTAAGTCATGTTCAACCACCCAAGCAAGAAAACAATTCAAGTACCTATTGTCATTGTCATTTATGCCCCTTAAGTCTATTCCCCACTCACTTACAAACAAAGGATATCCTTGATCAAGCAAAAACCCAGATAATCCCATCATATTGTTCCTCACCCTACTACAAACTTGGTTTGGGTTCCCATTTTTCCATGATTGCCCATCTGAGAAGGCGTACCAATGTGTCTCGAAAACTAACTTCCCGGCGAAACTGAGAGAGACCGGTTGTTTCCGAAGGAAGGTGAAATCTTTGTCGTAGCTTAGGCCGGAGAGGATGACTAGTACATTAGGGTTGGCTCCATGTACTGCTTCTGCTCCTCTTTGCATGTACCTTCATATATGTATACAACAATGTATGGAAAGAATAGTAATTATTATAAGATGTATATATACTACAATTTTGGTGGTTTAGAGTTGATTATGGATTGGATTAGGCTCAAATGATTTGGAATGATCAACATTAATTAACTCTTTGGTCATCAAATTGATAATTAATTACCAAGTACAACTCTACCATTATGCTAAACAATGATAGCGATAGTACACAAGTAACACAAAAGACCTAGCCTATGTAGCCATGTATGTATACCGTATACATGAGAATCAAGGTTAGCCTAGTGGTTGGAGGCCCTCCTTCCACTCCTATGAGAGGGGTTCAATTCTCACCCCAAACAAGTTGGATCCCTTACACTGTATACGTAAGTAAATACTCCATAACTCATTTATTTAACGTACATCCAAGGTTACTATACTTTGGCCGGTGCAAGACTAGGCTAGCCAAAATGGAATAGAATATGGACCACTTAAGAATGTGGGTGGTCCATGTTAGATTCCAAGCCAACTTAAGAAGAAAAGGGGGCTCATATGAGGTGGGAGCGATACCACTACTCCATTACCTACCTTCAAGTAGGGTTGTTAAACGTGTCGTGTCGTGTCGAGTTCGTGTTCGTGTCGATGTTTAACGGGTTGAAAAATCCTTGACCCAAACCTAACCCGTTTAATAAACGGGTTGAAAACCTTTTACCCAAACCTAACCCGCTTATTAAACGGGTTACACAGGTAACCTTTTACCCACACAGTATGTAATAAACTATTAATATTTAATACAAAAATAAACAAGACAAACATCATTAATTCATTAAAGATACTACAATAGTTTAAAATTGGTAGTTTTAGCAAAAGATACTACAAGGATTTAAAGCTAGTAGGTTTAACAATACAACCACACATAAGAATTGTCTCAAATTAACCGCCAAATTAAATTTTAATTTACAAAAGATGAAAATTATAATTTTGTAGCTAAATTAACCGTCAAAATATTACTAAAATGTATAAATGGTGTCAAGGTAATTACAAAATTACAAGTTTTGAATAAAAAAATCAGTTTTTTTTTTGCTACTTAATTAATAGATTAAGCGTGTTGAGTTTGGGTTGACGAGTTATCGTTCAACCCATTTATATAATCGGGTTATGCATGTCGGTTTCGAGTTGAAAATTTCAACCCAACCTAACCCGTTTAATTTCGTGTCGTGTTCGTGTCGACCCAATTATGTAAACAGGTCGAAAATTGTTGACCCAAACCCACTTATTTCGTGTTGAGTTATCGTGTCGTGTCAGTTTTTGACAGCCCTACCTTCAAGCCAGCCTACTTGCCACCTCTAAAAGTAGTAAATAGCAAAAGTAAATATGTATGTTGTTCTAGTCTAGAGTTCATACCTATACCAATCGTTGGCATTTTGCTTAGGCCCACGAAGTTCATTCCTTAAACTCATACCAATAACATTTGGATTGTCTTGAAAAAGAGTTGCCATTTTAGTCAAGCCACTTATCCAAAGGTCAGGATTAAAGTATTGGTCACCAAAGAAGCCATTGCCATCTGAGCTACTGCAACACCACCCCGGCTTACTTAAATGGTTGTCCAAAATTATCATCACATTGTTACTTGTTAAGCTTGCCACCACCGTCTGTATAATATACACAACAAATTAATTAAAAGATCAAAAAATAAAGAAATATATGCAAGGGAAGATCCAAAAATCTATTTTTTTTTTTTTTTAATATTTTCTTTATTGTAGAAAGATTCAAGAATTTGTATCATACAACCAACAGTTGTATCTTGCAAGATACAATCAAGGATATTTATTTAATTTGTCCGCGCATGCTCACAAGATACGAGCACTATGACAAAGAAATAGTCTTGACTGTACTGTACACAAAGTACAACCAATTATAAATAGTAGTAGCTCTAGATTGCTAAGAAAGCCACAAAGAGTATTGTTGTTAATGGAATTTGATCTCCAATACTATACTATCTAAGATTTTAACTAACCTATTAAGATTGAAATATTTTATACACATCCGGATGTATCGTGCACTCAATTAGTCCAAACTTAGTTTTGTTTTTCATTTGATAATTAAATAAAAAAATAATCATCAAAATGAGAACAAAATGCTAATGAGAGTACTGTGCACTCGGGTGTATATAACAATCTCTGAAGATAGTTAACATACATTATCTTATTGCCTTAATTCTTATTTCTACTACCTTATCCATAAATATTGACAAGTGGAAGATTAATGGACAAAAGTCATCAATGTCATTAATTAAAGATAAGACATTGTTGTCCCTTTCATTTTTAGTATCAAACTTTTTCATGGTGGGATATCATCTAGACTATATTTGAGAGTATAACATAAGAAATTGAATGTAGGAATTGCTCATTTTTATGCATAATTTGCATATACTCTGATGAGTCTGATCCCACAAACATACGATTCAACCTATCTTAAGCACAATTTGATCGATTAATTGCACGCAATACTATACTTTAATTTATACGGAGTATTTTCATGATTTATATACACATCTTCCTTTTTTGCTTGAAAGGGACCGTCTACCTGCCTCATTATGTTTTGACTTTTTTTTTTTTTTTTTTTTCACACAGTTTTTGCTAATTTATTTTGGGTGCACTAATTCGCTACACAAATTTATATTAGGCTGGACTATCGGGTTGAATTTTATAGTAATCACATTAGTAAGTTTAGTTACATTACTGAAGTGATTTAGGGTGAAGTATTTATACATATATATAAAAATATATATGAGTCATTCTCACGTGTTTTTGATAATTTAATATATGTATATATAAAGGGGAGTTTTTTCCCGAGTTTTTAGATTTAATTTTTTCAGCGTGCCATGTACGATAATAAATTTTAGTGGTAGCCAATTAAATACGAGATTATTAATTTCTTTTAGAATTAAATAATTTAAATGACAAGTAAGCAAAATTGGCGAATGAGATTTCCCAGTTTAAATTAATTAAATATAAAATATTATCTTTTGATATTAGGAATTTTATCTAAATATATAATAAATTTTAGCACATATATATATATAAATTATTTTAAAAAATTCAAACAAATCGTGTATCGCACGAGTTTCATCTAGTACTTATATATAGTTATCAAAGTAACACATAATTTAAGAGAATTTAGAGATGAGGATAAAGATAAAGACAATATTAACCCTATAAGAACGAATGAAGATAACATAGTACTTTTTTTTTTTTTTTGAACGGAAGATAACATAGTACTTGAAAGTGCTATTTAGAGATATGTGTTTAATCATGGTTTTAGATTTTAAACAACTACATACCCACTGCGACCTATAATTTGTTATATATATCCGGGTGTACCTTACACCCAATTAATCCAAGATAGTGTTTGCTCTTCATTTGATGATTAAATAAAAATTAATCATTAAAATGAGAACAAAATATCCATGGGTGTACAATACACCCGGATGTATATAACAAGCTCTCATTATAGCTGGGGCCGTAGAGTATCTATGGACCATTTGGCTAATGTTGATAAAGCAAATTGAATAAAGGGTTTTCAATTTGAAAAAGTTAACCCATATAATTTTAAATTTTAGGCCACATTTAATTCAGGCTAATTTTAAGAAATCGCATTGGACCATTGTTACCAAATTGATATAAAGTACTTATAATTGAGCAATAGTACATTAATAATAAATAACACTTGAAGGTTAAAGACTTAAAGTAGTGGTTAGCAAGTTCTAGCAGTACCAACTTATTATCATTATAAACTTGTAATAAATTATAAAATACTAAAAGATTATCAAATTAAGTTTACCAAATGAAATGATCAAATAAAGTATAATTAAAAAGTATGTAATTGTCCCCTTCAAAAAAAAAAAAAAAGTATGTAATTGTTAATTACCTGGAAAGCACTGATTAGTGAAAGGTCAACAATGGAGGGGTTATTAGCTTGTAACCCAGAAACGGAATCCAAAAGTCCAGCATCAACAAAAGATTGTCTTACAGTAAGAGAAGCCAATGAATCATTAGTCGCTAAATAAAGAGGCCAAGTTAGCCTAACACAATTAAATCCCATGTCTCTAATATTCTTTGATATAACATCTACTGGCTGATGGGTTAGCCCTTCGGCCACCACCAACTCGAGGTGTGATGCCCAGTTCACGCACGCCAACTTTACTCGCTGCCCCTCCTCGTTGATGATCCATCGTGAATTTGTCGAGAGGGGCAGCGAGTGTGACGCTACGAGGAGGCTGAGGAGGAGGAGGAGGAGGAAGAGTGGGGAGGAGTTTATAATAAGCAAGAATTTCTTCATATTTGGTTGTTTGTTGAGAATATTGATATTGGATGGTTTATGATCACATAGGATAAGAAGTTAGTTGGATATTTATAGGATGAGGAGATTTGGGATTGTGTTTAAATTTGAGTTGTGAAAGGCAAGAAATAAATGTAGGGGTGTAGCATAAGACAATTTAAATACCATGATAAGTAATATAGAAAATTTTCACAAGTACTCATAATTAGCTTTATTTATTTGATGGGATATTTTTGTTCTTTGACTCAATGCATGTGTTATCTTATTGACTTGTAATGTAATCTTTGATGGAAATGGAATATGTCACTTAAGGACTAACAAGGAAAGTTTAACATAGATTTGGTTTTAAATGTAAATCATGTAATTTTGAACAAAATATAGCACCAGGCCATTACATCATTAATAATTGAAAATTGAAGAATCGTACAAGGCATAACATATTTTCATACCGACATGGTACACTTTAAACTTTAAAGGGGTGTTTGGTTCATAAATATAAAAATCGATCAAATGTGAGTTGTTGTTGAAACCTATTATAGAAGATTTTCGATTGATGAATCACTTGTAAAAGTAAAATTGCTCAAATTAGGGTTTAAATTCATAAATTTAAATTAACTTTTGTGGAAAAAATTTATATATTACAGATTAAGTCCCATGTCACGCACGGGTTTAACAAAATTTTATAATGAATTATAATGTTAATTCAAAATCTACCAAAAAGTAATCCTCATATTTTTAAATGAAATTGAAAAGGTATGAATCTTAATTTATACTCGGAATTGAGCCTCAAATCCGGATTAGATCAAAGGTAGGGCCTATTCTGATTTACTGAACTGAATATTTTATGAGAGAAGGAAATTAGGAACTGAATTAAAAATAAGTTGAAGAGAACAGATCCGTAGAACACCAAAAAATCAAAGTAAAAGATGTAAAATAATATTTTATACAATAAAAATATAAAAAATATGTGAATATTTATTTAGGAAGTGAATTACAATTATATAAAGAAATGAATATTTTGTAAGGAAGTGAATAAAAAAACAAAGAAAAAAAGTTTTAGAGGAAAAAAACAGCACCAAGAAGTGACACGTGTCATTCTTAGTGTCTGTTTTAATGTTATGTTATTGATCCATTAAAACCACAATCATTTGGTAAAAAGCATTCATTTTCCATTATTTTTGATATAGATTTTTCTTGTCGTGTTCATTAACTGCTGGAGTAAATGTACTTCAGAATTTGTGATTGCTCTCAAGATCTTGTAGTTTTGTACAATCATATACAATCGACAATATGTATATAATTGAGAAACGAAAACATTTGTTATATATCTATGGTTCATTTGAGAATAAGGGTAATTTAAATATGAATACGTGTCAGTTAACAAAATTAGCTATATTAATCAACTAACCGCTATTTATCATACAGAGTAGTACGTAGTAAATAATTCCATGATTGACAGAAAAGTGTCATAAACTCACAAGTCACAACTCATCCGTTATTTTTATTTTTATTTTTCAAATACAAACCTCAATTATTCATTTCAGCAACTTTTTGCTGCAGCAGGCCACACCGTGTGGCATGGGTTACCCGAGTTATTTTAGTAGGGGTTATCCGAGTTATTTAGTCAGGGGTTACTTGAATTACTCGGTCAGGGGTTACTTGAAGGGTTCGGACAGGAGTCACTCAAGGGGCTCACTAGTTGAGGGGTTACTCGGTCATGGGTTACTCGGTCATGGTTACTCGATCAGAGGTTACTTGAGTTACTCGGTTAGGGGTTATTTAAGGAGTTCGGTCAGGGTTTACTCGAGTAATTCGGTCAGGGGTTACTTAAGGAGTTCGGCCAGGGGTTACTTGAGGGTTCAGTCAAGGGTCACTTGAGGGGTTACTCAGTCAGAGATTACTCAGTTAGGGAGGTTACTTGAGGGGTTACTTAGTCAAGGATTACTCGAGAGGTTCGATCATGGATTACTTGAGGTTAGTCAAGGGTTTCTCATTTGCCGGTAGAATTTTGTTTTACTCATTCAAAAACGCAGGGAAAGCACTCAAGAAATGAAAATAGTATTGTACACCGGTGCACCCAGAACGCGGAAAGAACTTACTATTATTCAACAAAGAACATCCCGTGTATGACAAAGAACATACTTATATTAGACAAAGAACATACTTATATATATTTGATAATATATTCTTCTATACTTATATTCTTTAACATATGTTGATTAAACATGTTTTTTGGGTTTCAATAATACAAAATATTTTCTTTGCTCGTATAAACCAGGCATTAGTCAAGAAAATAGGATTTAGCTCTAAGATGGTGTAATATTGACGTCAGTTAATGCGTTTTTTTTTTGCATCTTAAACTATAAAACTCCCTCTCGTGCTTTCCCTCCTCCTCTCTTCACTTTCTCTCTCTTCAACACTCTACTCACCACTACCAATAATTCCACCATTGCACTTCTTCCAGAAAAAATTAGGGTTTAAATTCCTAATTTACTCAACGATCTTCGCCGAATTTCCAATCCCTAATTAATAAATTATGTAAGTTTAATTTCATTTTTCCCCTAATTCTAAGTTTCTTGTTCAATTTCTTGACATTTATTTTGTTTGCTTACATTGAAGGGGGGTGATTAATCTGGAAGTACGATGTCCGAGGAATGTAAACGGAATTTCAATCGATCCTAACCCTAGCTGGAACTTCGACAATCTTATGTCGGAATTGAGTTCGTTAGAGTCTAAGCTCTACAATAATGGCACTGATTCTTCGTTAAACCCTACACCTTTCATCAAATCACCAGCTCGGTAATTAGCTATGCTGTTCTTCGATTTGTATTACTTTTAATTAGAATTTTGTGTTTGTTTTTCGTGAATTGAGTTAGTTTATGGATTTGTGTAAGTGTGTGTTCGTGTGGTTGTAGAGATTTTCGTAAAATTGGAAGAAGAGAAAAGAGCGTGGAGAACTCGAAGGCGTTCGTAATGCGAATAGACGATTTTGAGATGGATGAATTTGATGATGATGATGGAACTGAAGCTGAAAGCTTGGTGCCATCTAGTCGATTTACGTTTACTGATATTTATCTCAGGTATTGTTTCCAAATTTTAAAGAAATGTAGTTACAGAGATGTTGATTGTTATGTTGGTGTTCAAAATTGACAAGTAATTACATTGCAATAGGCCAATAGTTTCTTGTCTTTTCAATTGAAGTTATATGCATCAATTTTGTAATCTTTGGCAGGTTAGTGATCTGTGACAATTAAAAAATTGATGGTATGAGTTGAGGCAATTGTTAGTTAAGAATATTATGGGAAGCTTAATATGTTTAACTATCATTTTATTAGAAAATATTTAAATCTTCTTTGGGTAACAGATTGCAAAGATAGTGTTCTAGTGTAATATATGCTAAGATGCTTGATTCTTCTAGTGAAAGTGATGATTCAGACGATGAACAAATGCAAGTTTCTGTCATGGATAAAATGGGAGTGGTAGAAGGTGCATTCCTTGAGGTGACGCATGAACACCAGCTCGGTGTTAAGGTTTGTTCTTGCTTTTATCTGGTTTGTGTACATTTATCAGCTATCTTACTTTGTACCCCTTGAAATTTTGCTAAAATGTCTAATACGTTGTGTTTAGCATCAAGTTTGTCTTAAATCTCAACTGTAGTATTGTATTAAATGTGCTCTTAGATCAATTTATGTAGTGTGCTTGCTTCCATTTTTAAAATGCAATTTACTCATGTCTAGTGTCCATACACCATGAAGTTTCATTTTAAAGTCATATAGCATTCTTTTCAATTCGTTGTCTCTCACAGAAAATTAATTTAATCCCTACATTCAATGAATGTTGCATTGTTGCAGCTGATATCCGCTACATGCCCTCCAAATTTCTTAGCTATCTGATTTTTATCTCTGTCAAATTCGGTGGGTTGGAAGCTATGTTAAGTCAAAGGCCATATATGATCTTCTGAAAGCACATTAGAAGGTGAAAAAATGATGAAGCAAAGCATTTTATGTAGTTCCCAAAGTTTTTTTTTAATAAAATTTAAATGCAAAATTTATGTCGAATATCTTATGTGTAATATAGTTGTGCTAAGAAGCTGCTTCTCTCATAAATTCTTAGGAAATGATAGATGTTGTTTGGTTGAGTATGGATAGCTCCACTAACCTAGGGGAGCCTTAGTAAGCAACTTCCATTATTGATAAATAGAACTTCCCCAGAAAGTGTTACTTTCCATGATTTTGTCAATCAACTAACTTCATATTCTTTCCACTCCCTAGGATTTTCACTTCCCGTGTATTTTGATGTCAACCGAACAACTACTCTGTCATTGTTCAAAATTCGTATAATGTTATATAATTATATAAAGGCAATTTTAGACAATTTCTTTGTGTTTTTTTTTTAAAAAAAAAGTCAATTTCTTTGTTTCTTACATTCATGGACTTAAGCCTAATATAACATTTATTTAAGAACATAGGGAGCATATATGTTTTGTGTAAAATCTGTATAAATACACTATTTTCGTCTTGTGGGTGTGTGCTCAATATATGAATTAAGATTCATTTTCTAGAACTTCACACCTTCCATTATAAAAGAATGCAAGTTTCCAAACGCAACCTTGAAAGGTGTGGCATCAATTTGCCCTTGTGCAATTCCTTCTGAATCATATACTTGGAGGGGGGAGGGTGCAGGGCGGACGGTTTTAAAGCAGACTCCCCTTTCGTTAGATAGAGAACTTATAAATGTTTCTTTTTAAGGAAATCAATGTACTTCATAAGATAGTAAAGATGCCACTTGGATTCATTTGTAAATTTCCTTTTTTTGGGAAGGAGGGATTAAGATTCTTTTTGGGCAGAAATTAATGGTTTTAAAAAATCTGACAGGAGGAGATAAGGAACCAATTAGCAGCATTGGAGACGCAGTTGGTGGCTGAAAAGGAGAAATCTACATCAGCCCTTGTTCAAGTTGAGAAAAACATTGACGTTAGACGGCAAATGGACAGAAAACTGGATTTGCATTACCAACGCAAGATGTAAGATACCACTTAGATTCATTTGTACTTTTTCTCGAGTGTTGTGGACCTTGTGGGCTCATCCCTTTTAGATGCTTTAGCATTGGCTGGATTTGAACCCATCTTTGAGGTTGTCACGGTTCAGGGAGTAGATGAAGCCGTCCACCCCCCGCGCCCCCTAGATCTGTTTTTTTTACTCATTTACATATGTTGACTAGTCTACTTAGCTTTCTCTTTTCTTTTTTTTTAACCATTGCAGTGCTGAAGCTCTTGATGATCACTTGACAGCCATTCAAAGGGATCATGAGCACAGATCACAGTTAGAAGAAAGAAAAATAAGAGATGATGCTGCTGTTGAAGAAGCCAAAAGAAAAGAGAAGGCTTTACAAGAAGAAAAGTTGCGCCAACAGAAGGCCAAGGAAGATCAAGAGGTTTGTAAACTTAACACTGTCATATATACGATAGCCTAAAAAGGAGCAAGAAAGGTTGGGGGTAAAAGTTGGGAGATACTAGAGAATGGATTTATTAATTATTACAATTAGAGAAGTACGAAATTAGATTTTAGGGGATATTTCTGTTTCACTTGGGTAATTAAATGGACCATTGTCACCTTTCTTTTCTGTTTTTGGGCTTCTGAACCCAAACAAACAACCCTTGCTGATTTTTTAAATTACTTCACTCTAAACCACATATTGCTATTTCTGATTTTATATTTTGAAGAACTTCCAAATCTCAGTGCAGTTCCATGCATCACTTGTTGGATGTTCCTATGGGAGTCACGTCAGTCAACCTGGGTTGGCTTCTAATTATGTGTTGCACGCTGAGAACAAACTTTTTCTGTCAAATTTGACGGAACTCTGGTCGTCTTATGATGCATGCTGCATTCTAATGTTCATCAAGTATTCTTTCCACTGAAGTAGGTATTTTGGACTTTGGAGTATATCATAACGTTGAATAGAGAGAGCTGCCTTTGAAGCATATAATGTACTCTTAGTTCTGTCTACATTTGATTGGTTTTATCTATTTATTTATTTATTTTACACCCTCTTTTCTTGTTAGGTGCAGGCTAGACTTGAGGCTGCTAAAAGAGCTGAAGAGGAAAGAAAAGCTGCACAAGAAGCTGAAAAGTTGGCTAAAGAAGCTGCAGATAAAATGAAAGAGGAAAATTTGAGGAAGGATTATGTTAATGCACAAAAGGCTGCATCAACCACATCTGCTGCAAATGTTTCTAAGGAAATGAAGTCATCAGGTATTACCACTTTTTTAGTTTGATTTAACAATCCTACATTGCTTTGTCTTATTGGGGTAAAAAGTGTACTCTCTTTCATTGTTTCAGTCTTGATAGCTTAACTACTTAAGCATTTACTATGACAGTTGAAATTGTCTGCTAGCCGCCTAGTTTAGAAGGGCAAAGGCGACAAGGAGGTTCAATGATTATGTTCAATGCTCTCACATGACTGACCTTTATGTGTCCTGTATTGGTTGGCTCATCTTTCATGACTGTGTGGTTATATCCTCATGGTGTAACAACCGGTATAATTCTTCTATATATTTTTGACTTACGTTGTCAGCAAGCATTAGATAACAACCTTGAAGTATCAAAGTGTAACTAAAGAAGTGAAATGTTGTGGACATTTAGTAATGGAATTCACTCTTCAATGTTCAAGGTTTTCTGCCTTAGGAACTCTTGTTGACATCAGTATATCAAGGTTTCATTGCTGGATATGTAGAATGTGTTAACACCTGTTAGAGAGATGCAGAAAATTTTGGTTACTGTGGAAATACAGTACCAAACGTAGTGCAGATTCATGACCCATCGATATTAAGCCATTTATTCTTCCTACAATTTTTTAGGCCAAATTGGTCTACTATAGGGTCAAGATGAATTTGTACCATAGTATTTTGGCAAGATGTGCTAACTGTGTGGAACATTACTAGGTTAATAGAGCTTCTTTGCTTGTCATTGAAATTTGTGTCAGCTTGCCCATTGTTTATTGTTTAAGAGACTTTTTACAAACTATTGTTTTCCCCTCATTCTCTTCCACAAGAGTGACTTTATTTTCTGTACTTCCAGCTTGTGTTGTATTGATTTTTCATTCAACACTCGTCACCTTAATTTTCTTTAACCCAATCAAATGATCCTTCCGGTTGTAGGTAATTTAGTTAGGGCTGCAGTGAATGCTTTGAAGCTTGAGGAGCGAAGGCTTCAGATTTACAAAGAATTAAATGATAGGAACCAGTTAATCATCTCTGGTTCTCATACGGTAATGCCTGTACCCAATATTTTCTGACAGTTGAAGATCAGTTTTTTGTTTCATGATCTGCACTTTTGCTATTGCCCTCTTTTCATAGGGTTGCTCCTTTTTTTTTCTTTGTGTGTGTGTGTGTGTGTGTGTGTGTGTGTTGAAGAGGGTGGGGGGGTTTGAGGTGTATGGTTTGACCGTGGGCTATACTTCAAGTATTTTACCCAAAAATATCACATCTATATGTCATGCAATTTAATTGAAATATATGTTGTTCCTCTACAGAATTTTGTCCCCAAAGAACGGGATATTAAAAGGACAATAAGACAAATAACTGGAACAATAGACAACGTAAGGTATGTCTTGCTCTGTTTTTGCTGTTAACTTTGGTATGCTGAAGTGGTAGAAGCCGAGCACAATATTTGTATGTGCTTTTGTTACTTGTGATTATTATTTAAGTGTAATATTTTGAATGTGCATCTATATTTCTTGGACATGACTACTAGTTTGTGAGTTGGTTGCTGATTAGAAATCAAATTAGCTACAGTATGAAATAATGCGAGAAATACGATTGTAAGTTGCCTGATCTTCCCTATTATGTCTCATAAGTAATTTGGAATAATATGGTTATAGTTACTTTGATGTTTAAAAGACTTTTTGATGTAACTCCATTCACCCCGCGATAAACTTCACGTATGGGTTTTGCTTGTAGGTTAAGAATAGTAATTAGAGAGAGTATAAAGTAAGTGATGGTGTGGGAATTTAGAGAGAATAGAAGGAGATAATATTAGAATTTGTATTTACAATGGAAATGTTAAGTTTTTCTAAAGCGGAGGATGTAGTATGTTTTATTTGACAGAATTCTGTACCTTTGAATTGTTGACGTTATTTGAGGTACGTTAAATTAGTGACTTTTGCTGTACTTGGTTACTTTGGTGAAACGTTTGTGAAAGCCAAAATTATCTATCTGATAGTAGTTATTTTATTTCAATTTGCTATGCTTGGGTTCTATGTTGAACTAAGGATGTATCACCTAAGTATATGACTCCTTGTTTCTTCCCTTTACAATAATCTGCTAGTAAGGACTTGATATCAGTCAAAATAGAATTAAGTTACTTTGCTACAGCCTTGGAATTGAAACATTGGTCATTCCGTTAGTGAAAAGCTCTTCTATAAAAGATTTTCAGCTTACCCGTCCACGAAAAGCTGTTCTTTGACCTGTAATTTAAATATCACCATGACATCCATCAGAGGTCGTTATGTGAGTAGCTATTATAATGTTTCCTTAAGGCTGTTACGTGTATATATAATATGGAAACTCCTGTGGAAGAACTTTAGACTTAAGGCTGTTACCTGTAATTGTCATGAGATGTGTTGTTAAATACTTAAAATAGCATGCAGGTTTCGTTGATTTGATTTTGAAAGATTTGTTTCATAATAATCTTTACTTCTCTGGGTTAATTAGAGGTGTGTAAGGGCTGGGGTTCATTAATCCCCTTGGACTTCCATGGGCTATGGCAGTATTCATAATGAATTGCTGTAATCCTGGCAGTTACCCTGTTTGTTGAATTGGCACATTGTATGAATGTTTTTTTTTTTTGAATCGACTGCAGGGTCCAATATGAAACTATTGTTCTTAAGTGATGTGTAATCGTATTGAGTGTTGCACTTAATAACTGTTGGCATTTATAGTGTCGATTTGATGAATGGACATGTTCTTAAGAATTTACTTTATGCAGATCCAAAGCAAGTAAACTGGTGGAGATTCTCAAGGACCCAGCTTGTCCTCAGTCTGTTGCTATGGCGATGTTTGCGAAGGAGGTACTACCTAGAATTTGATCCCTTAAAACAATTGCTTCCATAAAGTTCCTCGCTAGCTTGCTCATCTTTTTTTTCTTTTTTTTTTTTTTTTTTGGGTAACCCCTTGTGCTGTCATAAACTATTTAACAGAAATAATTCCATGGCGCCTGTGATATCGAGTGTGGTTTATTGATTGTATTGATTTAAAAAGTCTAATTTTGGAATGGTATTTGCTATCACTTTGGGTATTATGTCACTCAAAAAACTGGCAAATACAATACAAGATTGGATTTTAAGCTCATAACTATGTGTTGCATATTTACTGTTAAATCCGTTTGTTTCATGATACCCTAGTGATCATTTAGTGTAAAATTGAGCTGAATCTGTTTGTATTCCTTCTCATCCTTGCAGTAACTTATATTGATGTTATAGGCCTTTGATACTCGTTAACCAAGTTGTAGACGCAGCTACTAACCAACTATTCATGAATTTTAAGTCTTAGAGATATCTAATAGTGAATTACTAAACATTCAGAGGTATACCTTGTGTAACTTGCCTATATCCTTCTGAAAAAATAAATTTGTATTAAAACTGAACTTTCTCTATCAGTAGTCTTTGGCCATTGTTAGAATTCTGTTTTCTGATGTGTAAGCTTTATTGTGTATGTGCACCCAGCATATCTGAATATTCTTCTATTCTCCCTCCATAGTCATCTTGTACATACGCTGATGCACTTTCTTATGTTGATGTACAGATCACCTCTATTTTTGAAACAACAAGCCCAAAGTTCAACAGCTCTGCTTTTGCATGTGGTCATGTTATCGTCTATGTTAGTTCACAGGTACAGCTTGGTTGCTGCTGCTGCTTATGTTTTTATATATTCTTTGGGGATTTTCTGTGTAATAAACCTGATCACTTCTCTGCGAAGTTGTGCATTCGAAGGAGGGAAACTAAGTTATGAGAAAAAACATTGCCTTTTCTTATCTTGGATCACCTTCAATAGACGGTTTGAACTGAGTCATACGTCTTTTTGACATCACCATTGTTTAGAGGGGTAGGTGAATCTTCATAAACCCCTCAAACTGGTATAACTAGAATTATATGGCCAGCCCTACGGCTGACTTAACAAGGCGTATCAAGTTGCTTATTGGGTTTGGAATATTGGGGTAAGGCAGAGGGATTATTAGGGTAGTTGAACCTTTTTCCTAGGACTCGATCTGTATTATGCAATTTTTCTTGATTTTGTATTTGTTTATCTAAAAATCAGGTCCCAGCTGTCATGGATTGTCTCCTTGCTGAGTTTCACAAGGCTTGTATATACACTGTTCCGAAGCATATAATGTACTCTAAGGTAACCATTGAGCTAATTTATGTTTCGATACTTAGTCTGGAACTAGCCTCTTCGATACTTAGTCTGGAACTAGCCTCTTCTGTCTTTTCTTCGGTCCTTTTGTCATTATTTGTGTTTCTCCCTTCTGAGCTCCTTGCCTAGCTCTATAGTACTTCAATCATATTAAAAATTAATTTCCACATATCCAATGTTCCATCTTTTGTCAGAGATAGATATGTCTAGAGGTGTTAAAAAATACATGACTTTGTGGAAGATGAATGGAGGAAATTCTTATAACGATGGTTTTACACCTAGGGTCTGTTGTCCTATTACTCTCTGCAACAGATTTGGATGAAGAAATCCGTCAGAGATGAGAAACATCGTGGTGTTTAGTTTTTATTTTGGTGGACTAAAGCTAGAATCTCAAGAATTTAGTCAAAGGAGTAAAACTGAGTGCATAAAGTGCCATTTTTGTATTGGGAGAGGAGGCAAAGTGAAGATACTGTAACATTAAAGGTGAAGAAGTTACCCATTATTGAATGTTTGAAGTACAAATGGTGTTTAAGTGATCGGTGTCTGCCTTTAAAGTTAAAATTATATATTAAAGAACAACCCAATCAGCACTATTATATGGGCTAGAAATTTGAGAATTTAAGGAGCATATTAAGAAGATGCTTGTAATAAAGATATGTTGAAATAGAAATGTGGAAACACAGTGGGCATAGATTTAAAAACGTAGATGTTCAGAGGGAAGTTGGAGTTACAGATATTGAGGATAAGATGACAAGAGAATCAATCTTGAGGATAAATTTGCCATCAAGGAAGGTGGGGTGTTAATGGAGATTTCAAATGTTAAGAAGACTTGGTTGGAGGAAGATTAAAATGATATGTGCAAGAGCTAGTAATGGATAGAAGCGAATGGAAAAAGAAGATTTATGTTGACGGCCACAAGAGATAGATTATTGGTTCATGCAATGAACTCCATCCATTTGGGGATAAGGCTTTGTTTTGTTGATGTTATTTACTTGTTTGTCCATCTTTAATTGATTTAACAGCAATGCAACTCTCTGAAATATCAAAATTGATATCTTTCTCTCTTATGTATACAATTAGGCTGCATTTGAAACGGAAGAATCTTATTACAAAGCCATTGGCTATCGAGAAGAAAATGGGAAGATAGAGACAACAGATAGCTATCTGGAACGGATCGAATCCCTGATGAAACTATATGGGGCTCTAGTTCAGGTTTGCATAATTGTATTGCTTTCCAAGAAATTGTGGAAATTGCTTTCAATTCCCTCACATGTCAACTAAAATCATGTGTTATTTTTTTCCTTTTTATAGACGGTTGCTCAGGGTGCTCAGAACAAGCATGGCTTGGAAGAAGGTTGGGTTTGGCTTGCACGGTTCTTAAATGTTCTCCCACCTAATCGATACACTGCTGTTGCTCTTGAGGCTTTCCTAGAAGTAAGTTGGCATATATTCGGGATACTTGCTCTTCATGCCTTTGATATATCCTGATATATTTTGTCATGTACACAGATGGCAGGGTTTGCTCTCCATAGAAAATACAAGTCCCAGTTTGTAAAGGTACTAAACACCATTTCAAGGGAGTTTGTGCCTAAACTGAGAGCTCGAGACCCTAATGCTGGTTCAAAGATAAGTAGGATTCAGGAATACATAGAATCACAGAAGTTTCTACAGGAGCCAACAGGATGGCGTCTTCAGGGTGCTTTGCTGTCACACACTTTTGTTCCAGAAGCAGATCGAAGACAAGAGCAATATCACCATGCTCCAAGCAGACACTTTACCTATCATAGGTAGCTTCTGATGGTATAGCAGCTGCTTTGAAATCATAGTGTATTATAGAAGGCAATATGATACGTCTAGTGGTCTCATTTTTGGTATTTGCATTCTATGTTGAATATGATAAATTGGGTTCTAAAACTCTACTTCTTAAATAGTTATAAATGTCCTAGAAGTATCCCTTTTTTTAGTGAAAGAAATATCGCATTAAATTATATAGGTCTTCAATGATTGAGTCTTCATACATGTAGTTCTCGTATTAAAATGTTGAAAATTAAATCTACAAACAAAAGTTTATATGCTTTTTGTACACATTTTTGTGTGAATAAAAAAAAGTAAGAAATTTGTAGTGTTCAGTTGATTGAGGTGAAAGAATAAATACTCCGTAAAAAATAAAAAATAGACTTCTTGATCTACTGAAATTGATTTGAAAGTCCAAACTTAGAAGAATCAGTTCTTTGTATTACGATAGATAATGAAAGAAAATGGTATTTACATCAATGTGGTTTTTGTCAACAACCAGCCAAATTACTGCAAACAGGGCATGAAAATTATTAGGGTATGCAGAGAGAAGAAAATTGCCATAAAGAACAGATAAACAAAGATAGCTTTACAAAAAAATACTTTCAATACCATACCAATCAATCGCTGCTGATTTTCCCAGATTTTCCCACTAAAACCCAAATCCTACAAATTCAATGCAACACAGCGCATCAGTATAACCAATTTGATCTTGGGGCTGAATTGCAGACAGTTTCTTCACTCTCACAACTGAATCGCCAGAAACAGATTTCCTCCATAACGATGACAGTTCGGATGGCTTTAGTTGTGTGGGAAAACCAATAAGATACCACCTCTAAAATCTAATGAACTACTCAAGCTAGTAATACCACCTAAAAGACTTCAGAGATGCTGAAGATCTTTAGTACAGCCTTATTCTGGTTTCAATAGAACGACGGCAAATTGGGCAAGAATCCAGAAACTCTCCACAATCACAGCATGTCTGAATGAAAAGATTAAGGACTGATATAAGTAAATATCAACGGATAGATTGAATAAAATATGACAAGATATGCTTTTTGATAAATTACCTGATGCCCACAACCAAAAGCCATATTTTTAGGACTGGTGATGCATATAGGACAAAGCTGTTCCAATAAAAGAAAACAGAAGATTAATCTTTTCTAATGTGACAGAAAGACGAAAATTATGTTACTACTAATTTTATAAAATAAAAATTATAGGAAAATTCTCAATGGTATCCCTCTACTTTTGCTTATTCTCAATGGTAGCCAATTTTTTTTCGGATTCCCAATGGTAGTCCTAAACTTTCAAATTTTTATAGCTGTAACCTTAATGTTGATTTTCCGTTAAATCTAACTTACTACGGTCTACGGAGTAATAAAAAAATTAATTATTCCAATATTTTTAAAAAAGGAAAAAAAAAAAAAAAAAAAAAAAAAAACAACTACTCCCAAAAAAACCTCCATATTCTATCTCTCCTCTTTCTTCAACCTCCAAACTCCAAGGATTTATCTCTCCACCTTCATCACCATTATTTGACAAATGTGTCAATGTCCATCAACCTCAAAACTCTTAATTGTTTAATTCTCTAAAGTGCTCTTCTTTTCTCCCCTTTTTCTTTCAATCAATTTCTAGGGTTCTTCATTTTCGTGGATGGGGTTTTATGGGGGGTGATTTTACTGGGTTTGGGGTGTCTTAGGAGGGGTTAAGGTGGGTGGGGTTATGGTAGGTGTAGGTGGTAATTGTGTGAGTTGCGGGTTTCTTGGGTGGGGTTTTGGTGGGCGGCAATTCCATGGGGGTGTTCTCGTGAGTGGGTTTTTGGTGGGTGGCTGATTTCGTGGTGGGTTTTGGGGTTGGAGGCCAATTTCGTGCGATTGGGGAGGTTATTGCGGTTGAGTGAAGGGGGGATGGAGATGTGGTGGTTGTTGCGGTAGAAGGGGGGACGAAGATGTGGTGGTTGTTGGAGTGGGTGGTTGTTGGAGTGTGGAGGGTGTTGCGGGTGGAGGTGGCTGCCATGGAAGATGAATGAATGGAAGGAGAGAGAAAATGGTTGAGAGAGAGAAAATGGATGACAACAGTTTAAGTTAACAGATATTTAGCGATTTAGACTTAATAAGGTTACGGTTACAACTTTTTAAAAGTTGAAGACTACCATTGAGAATCCGAAAAAAAAATTGGCTACTATTAAAAATAAGCAAAAGTAGAAGGCTACCATTGAGAATTTCCCAAAATTTAAAATAACAAAAATTATTAAAATAAAAAAGATTACCTGATTTTCATTGGCAGAAGTTGAGGGTGGAGTGGTGCTACTATAAGGAGAAGCTGAGGGTGGTGCTGTGCTACTGTAAGCAGGGGTTGAAGATGAACTTGTGCCAAGTCCAGCTCCTGGATAGGGATAAGTTGGAGCGCTCTTCTGAAAACTGTTAGCGCGAGAATATGATTTTGAGCCACTACGTCCAGCAGCAGCATTGTATTGAGGTGGAGGAAGGCAAACCCTCTCTGGGCAATGTCCAGTTCTTCGGCTGCTCCGTATGCAGAAATTCAGTCAATGATCCTACTTTTTAAGGTATAAAATGATATTTGGAAAGAAAAAAAAAGGGGGGGTGGGGGGTGGGGGGTGGGGGATGAGATTATTACCCTAATATGCCGTGTTCAAGGGTAGCTTTATATTGGGAAGGTATTTCCATCAAGGCTGAGAGCGCAAATTCTGTTTGCTTTTTCGATGGGTCCACATTCTTCGACATGATTTGCGTGAAATTCACAAACTACCCACAGCAATTATTCTAAAAAGTTACTTGCAATGCCAAATAAGAGAAGAAATGCATCATCAATTTACCACGGGTTTACCCATTGCTTACTTGGAAATTATCAAATGCCCGAGCAGGAATGTTATCATCAAACTCTCTCATCATATCCCATGGGCCATCTCCCACTCCCACCAGAACAATTGACAGGGGATATGCACTAAAATTAAAAAGACATAAGAAAGAGTTGGGCAGAAATCCGCAAAAGAAAAAAGTAAAAGAGAATAGTTAAGCAAAGAAACAACAATCTGTCCAAACCTACCTTGCTTGAACTATTGCCTCAATAGTCTTTTGCTCTTGTGGGCTAAGGTTGCCTTGCTGCGTGTCAACACTCCTTGTCACCTGATATGGTACACCAATTCATAACTATCAATGGAAAGTAGCTCTACAAAAAGGCAAGAAAATCTCTAGAATTACCTAAATCCTAATATATGACATGTCATAAAAAAAATCAGTGAACTAAGCTAAGGAGAGTACAAAAAATTCAAATTTACAAAAATGAGTAACAATTTTGTCAATAGAAGATTATATACAGAAGCTGACGTGACAGATTGATTTTTCTAGCGAGTTATTTTGATACCTTACGAGCATATAACGATACGGAATCTCACCCGATCCTACATTTGCCAAATATTAATCTCTGGCCCTAATGGTAAGATTCGTTCAGATTTTCATTTTCTTTAATGTTCCATGGGCACAAGTCATGATGAGTAGATACAAAATTGCAGCCTACCAGATAATTTATTCCCCAACAGGTGTTTGTGATGAGGCTTCTAGCAAAAGCTAGGGGTGTTAATATTGAACTTTCTAACAGCTATATACCAATCAACATTGAAAGGTGGTTAATGCCTTTGTCTTAGAAATATATACGAAGTTTTGCTCCAAAAAAAAAAAAAGAAAGAAAAAGAAATACATACAAACTTACAAAGTATTAGACTAGACAAAGGGTTTCTCATAGTGAGAAGCACCACCTTTGGGTTCTTTTTCAAGGAAAATAGACGAAATGGAACTGGGGGTGCAAATGGTAATGTGAAAACTAATGCTGAATAACATAAAAGTGTACAGGGGTAGCTAAGTGGCAACATAATACAAGAGGCTACAATATGTTTACTAGGGGTGATTATGGATTTTAGTTAAAATATAATATAATTTCACCAACATAGAGATTTAGGGATTGGAACAACTGCTCCATTCCCATCCTCCACACAGATTCAGCTTCATTCTCAATATGTTAAAAGGCATAACGTTAAGATGAAATACATTTTTTTTTTTTTATGGTCGATGAAAAATATACTTTGATATAATCATTGTTTGGCAGTCTTGATATAAACATCCATGTCGAATTTTTACATAAATACAAGCATCCACATGACCACATCAAGACCTCTTCACAGAGGGAAGAAATGAACTAACCTTCTCAATAATCAAATCTTAATAAGACCTAAATACCTAATTAGTTTAATTATTTTATTTAAATTGTCATACTTGTACCAACTATATTCAATTGTATTATCAAACATTAATTTACATTTATCAAATCTGGCTTATTATGAGTTAATTATAAGACTTTGTTGGCTAAAGATTTTATAGACTCTTAGCATTAATCATAAGGAAGTAGTCAATTGGGCTCTACAAAAGTAAAGAGCTGGTAGCCTGGCAATGTTTATTTGGCTTTACTTTAACTAGATGTAGTAGCATTGTGATCCTCACAAGGTATCACCATTCATGAAAAGAATATACAGAAAAGAAATAGCATGAATAACCTGTCCATCAGCAATAATCAGCAAAACATGATACTGTCCACCACTTTGCTCGACAATTGTCATGGCCATTTCAATAACTGGAGCAAAAGAGGTTGGCCCTGCCATACAAGATCAAGGAATATGTAAACTAGGTAGTCTATTTATTACTAACTTCTATATAGATGCTTCCTTTAATCACCAATTGAGGAAAAACAGTACTAACCAGCTAGCCGTAGTTGGGGAACCAACTCTCTATACCGTGAGAGAACTTCCTCAAATCCTTGGCAGCATCTATCTTCATCATAGAAACTGAAGACATCTTGGTCATGGGTAGATGCTGCAGAGACAATTAATAAGTGAGTTTGCACGCAGATAAAAAATATCATCAAATACTTAGCCACCCAGCTTGTGATAATAATTACCATCTCCAAATCCATAACATGGGATCAAATTATCCTCATCGAATGCAGATAAAGTTTTTCCAATAATTGATATCGCTTCCTCATAGGGGTTTGGATCATTTCCAATGTGATGTAGACTTCGCCTATTGAATGACTTAGCACCTGTTTTCAACAAAAAAAGAATGAAGCATAATGCAACAAGGATGAAAATAAATCTAAGCTAAAAAGGATGAAGTTAAACCTGTCCATTCATTGCTCTTTGTAAAGTCAATGCCAACAATTAGATTGGAAGACTCAAGCCCTGCCTGCGCAAGTGCTGCCGTAACCTACAAAGATGTTTAAATGTCATTTATTCAAACACTTTTAAGCAAAAAGTTTAATGTCATGAATGATACAGTATTTAAAAAAAATAATAATAATAATAAAAAAATAAAAAAAAAAAAAAAAAACCCATAAATTAAAACAGGTTTCTCAGCAAACAAAGTAACAAAAAAAAAGGCAAACAGACCTACAGTCCAGCACCTATATTATTCTCAATGAACAATCATTTCTTGTCTACCTCTTATTTTCTATCGTAATTCTTTCCAACTTCCAAGTTTCAACATCTGATAAAACCTAATAATTTTCGAAATTCAACCACATGTGTCTTAACAAAATAATATAACATCTCCAAGTGAGGTCTTTGATCTATCATGAATTTTTTTTTTTCTGCCACAGCCAAAATAAAAATAATCATTTTATAATTTTGTAGAAATTGAACAAAGTTTCATAAAAAAAAAACCACGAAGCCTAACCTCATCCAAGGTACGATAGTTATCTGCAATCCTCGAATATTTTCTTTCCAATGTCTTCTTAGGCCGTGTAGCACTTGGAGGAGGAGCATAACTCTGAGGCAATGGTGAAGGAGCGTACTGAGGATGATGAGATGTATAAGGCGTTTGTGGTGCGTAACCTGGCTGGGATGCATATGGAGAAGGTGGCGGAAACCCATAGTTTTGGCTAGAAGCTCGGTCATATGATGACATTGACCTCCTCCTTGACGAACTTTTATTTCCCATTTTTACTTCGATTATACCACTTCTCCAAACGACATACACCAAAGCAACCAAAAATGCAAACCAAAGCAACATAAAAACCAACTTTTAGCAAAGACTCTTTCCTCAATCAGTAGAATAACTCCTAAAAAGGAGAATGACAATGAACTCCACGTCGAATTCAAATCTTTAAACCCGACGATTTCCTCCACAACGACGCAGAGTACCCTAATTTAAACCTGAACAACGATGAATAACAACAATTAATCAATCAATAATCTCTCAGAATCAATCAAACCATATAATGTACCAGACCAAAGCCTCGAAAGCGACGGAAATGGTGGATAAACACAACACAGCAAACTTCAACCAACACTTTTCTAGGTCTTTTTTTTAATCAACTCAAAAGTCTATGTCTTCCTCACCTAAAAGTTTAAAATCAAATCAACAACAAATTAAAAAATTCAATAAAAATCTTAGTATCATCAGAAACTCCCAAGAAACTACAAATTCAATGAAATTTACACACGTATATAAAAAATCAAAACCTAAGATAGTCAAATTAAACCTTAATTTAAAATTTATGTTCACATTTTAAAGTTAATTAGTTTTTTGCACGTAAATCTCAATTTCTTGGTCAACATATCTACTCTCTGCTACTACTAGTCGTACAAAAAATTAAAAATTAAAAAAAAAATTTACAATGCGCTTAAATTAGAATTAAATTAAACTAACTCAAGAATATCCTGAAAATCAAAATGCAATTAACAAATAAAAATGTCGAAATATAATTGGATAACATAATAAAAACAACAATTAAAAAAAATAACAATAATATTCAGTCATAATCATAGATTCGCTATCAACAGATTCAACACAGTGATTAATTACATAAAAAATAAATCAAATAATCACGAATTTAACAACAAATTATGAAAATTAAACCTAAAAAAAAAGTAGAAAATTAAAGCGTACCTTAATCAGTGTAATTGAAGCAGAAATTAGAAAGAAAAAATAGAGGAGAGAGAAAATGATTATTGTTATTGTTGCTGTTGTTGTTGGAGTGGTTTTTTTTAGGAGGAGAGAGAGTCAATGGGATTCTGAATGCCAAAAAGACTTTTTTGCATCTAAAAATTTTTAGTTTGTCTATTTTTTTGAAAGTATTATTTTAATATGATTGATTGATTATAATACGGAATAAATAAGAAAAAGACATTCGTAATTTAATGTGTAGCGTATATAGTTTGTTTCCCGCTGTATTTTTTTTGTTGTGTTATAAATGAGGAAGGAGCTTGGAAACTATATTTATGACTTTGGATTTTATTTTTTATTTTTTTTTTTTTTTGGGTAAAATAAATTTGTGTTACGTGCTAAAAGTGTTCTGTTTTTTTATAGGGTTATAAAGCGTTTTGGATATATTATGTGAATTAGTTTGCATGTGTGACATGTTTATGTTTTGATTTTTTGAACGATCTTATATTAAATGATTATACGAGTACTCTTTATTCAATGTATGTATACTCAAAGATGACATGATATAGAGTATAATCTATTTATAGAAATTTATCTTAATCTTGGTGACCTGATAAGAGAATATTTTGCGTCTATTCTGTATCATCCACATTTATCTTTGGATAAAAGTATTTATCTTATATTTACTTGGTAAGCAAAAACTTGAATACTTGTTAGCAACAATTATGATTTGATTCTGACGGATTTAAATTATTGGCGATTTAGCTTTATGGTTATTCAAAGCAACACTTTATTTGGATAGTTAGGATGACTCTCATGATGCTCTATTTATAGCAACCTCAAGCGATGAGGATGAAAATACAACACGCTACGAGTCCTTTTCGTGGTAATTTAATTTTACACTCATTATACTTAGTCTTTGCATTCACAAATGTACTTATGAGTATTATATTTGAGCAAGCATGAGGCTAATGTTAGGCCCTGTTCTCATCAGATTATTTTCAGTTCAATATTCACTTCACTTCAGCTCTAATAAGTTCAGTTCAGTTCAGCTTCTAATTTTCTTCTCTCATAAAATATCCATTTCACTTCAATTCAGTTCAGCTCAATTCAGTTCAGTCAATAAGAACAGGCCCTTAATTTATGAAGCTGGAGCTGGTTAACTTGTGAGTGGTGTTTGAGTTGTTTAGCTGAAGTTAGGTTGATTTACGAGAAGTATTACTAAGTATTCAATAGATAACCTTACCAAAAAAAAATAAAAAATGATAAAACAAATTATTTTATAAGTAAGTTGATGGGATTTTATTTTTATTTGGATTATTATTTAGCTTTGCTGGGCCCTTTCTTACCTGCCTACATGAAGGGGACTCAAAACAATACGAGTAAGATTTATTTTTTTTTACAAAAGATTCTATTAACAAAAAACGGTAATACGAGTACAATCTAAGACAAGCAATAAGGTTATTTCATTTATTTTTGTACAAGTAGCTTAGTAAGAATAATGACTAATGGGCAGGGCAGGGCAGTATACAGTATACTTAGAAGTGAGTAGTGACGCACCTACTTAAACTGTGGGTGCCTTTATCGCTTTATGCATGTTATATTGTTATTGTAATTGTTATTTGTCGGATAAAAGGAGTTGGCCTAGGAAATGCAGTGGAAATTGCATGTAATTGGGCGTCACTTTCATTATTCACTACTGTATGTAATTAAGTAAACTATACAACTAATACAAGTGGAGAAAATCCAAGAGATAAACAAAAAGAAATACAAGCGTGTTCGGCAAAATATAGCTGTGAAGGTAGATGTTAATTGTGAAGGTAGTTGTAAGCTATGTAGGTAGCTTTTAGCTGTCAACAAGCTGTAGCTGTGAAGATAAATAATTTAGGTATGAGTATTCGATAAAGTAGTGGTCGACTAGCTGTTACATATAAAAATTAATATTTTATATTCAAAACTATAGATTAAATTTTCAACAACTACCTCAAAAGCTACCTCTACTTTCAAAAGCTAATATTTCTAACTTTTCATAAAAGCTACCTCCACCACTAAAAGCTACCCTAAGTCCTTAACCACTACTTTGCCAAACACTCACATTTTTTGTTAAGTAGTGGTTAAAAGTTACCTAAAAGCTACTCAAACGCTAGCGCCGAACATACCCTTAAGTGTCAATTTTGTAAATAAATTTACAACTTTTATTGAATATGTGCTCTATTATTTATGGGGTATTGATTTTATGACGAACTTGTCGTACTTTTTTTTAGGATGCCCATTTAATTTACCAGAGTTTAGCTCTAACTATGTTCGGATTCGACTCGAGTTACTCACTTGGCTTGTGGTGGGTAAGTCTTCCAACAAGAATTTACGGTGAGGCTCGAACCCAATACCCCCTTAAACGACATTAAGTTGCATACTAATGAACTAGTAGTTAACCAATTTTTGTTTATCTCCGTAATAAGCTGGGCCTTCATAATACATGTGTAGATTTATCTAGTTTAAAATTAAGGAACTTTTCACTTTTGCTACCACTAAAACACATCTAAGTCACTTTTGCTACCCATCTAAATTTTATTTTTATTTTGCTACCACTAAAAATGACATTATTTTAATTTCAGTACCAGTAGACGGAATCTGTTAATTTTGTCGTTTGGGGCCCACAAAGTTAAGTTACCTTCCTTATCTTCCCCTCTCTCCTTGAATCTAATCCTCTTCCAACCTTCTCTCTCCATTGAATACTATCAACCCCCAACTTTAACTCCATTGAAGGTTGGGTTAATTTTTTTTTTTTTTTTTTTTTTTTACCACGAATCTTTCTCTTTCCTCTGTCACCATCTCCAACTCTCTTTATCTCAAGTTTTCTGCAATTTGAAGCTTAAACTTGTGTGCGTGGAAGGTTTTTACTGGGATAACGAAGCAGGAGAAGACAATCAGCTGTGAGGAAGCGTCATCTCCATTGTTGGAAGCGGTTGATTTGCCTGACAACGACGTATTGGAAGGTACGAAGCTTTAACTATTTATAGTGGTCCAACAATGGTGGTAGTTTCGCAATCTGTTTCGAAAGAGAGCCCCTAATGAATGACATTATAGCTTGCAATTCACCCAAATTTGACATTAATTACATTCTTAAACAGATTATATACCAACCCACAACATCAATTTTAACAATACAAATCCCAACTTAAAAGCCCTAATTAAAGATAAGATAAGCCCTAATTCAATCGCATAAAATAATTATTATGCTAAATTACAAATGCTCACCTTAGAATCGTGTCGGAATCAAATTACTTTTTGAAATTCTACAACAAATTTCGGTTTTAATTGCAGGAATTCGATTTCATTGGGTTAATCTTTGAGAAAGAATTGAAAGTTGGAGCAATTGGGTATAAAACCATTATTTATATAATGGGAACTGATAAAAAGAGTCGTTGAAGTGGGCCCCCAAACGGCAACAATAACAGACGTTGGCTACAGGTAGTGAAATTAAAACAATGTTATTTTTAGTGGTAGCAAAATAAAAATAAAATTTAGATGGGTAGCAAAAGTGACACCGATGTTGTTTTGATGGTAGCAAAAGTGAAAATTTCCTAAAATTAATCACGATTTTAATGCAATAGTTGTATCGTGGCTCAATTATTGAGCCAAGTCATAACTCATAAAACCACACTTTGAAATTTCTCAAGTAGGGGGCCAAAGTTTAGTTATGTGGGGCCAAAGTTAAGGGATTATTAACAATTAAAGATGAATAGATGATACATAGGAGTATTTGTTTAATGAAGAAAGCGTATAACAAAAGCTAATCAGTCCATTTTTTAAGTTTTGAAAGTGAAATTACTTTTGTTAGGGATATATTATGCGATTTTTGGCACTTATTTTGCTAGATCTAAAAACATATTGTACATCTACCGAAAGCAATCAAACAAATAATTAAATAGTTTTATCCAGGGATGAGTGACATTAGTTACCTAGTCATATATCTTCCCAACTTATTTTGAGAAATAATCTAAAATTTACTAGTATCTTTTATAAATTTTTAAAAGGATAAATTAAAAAGAATAATTTTACCGTTGTTAATTTTGCTCAAAACAATCTCACTTTTAATTTACACTTTTTACCCTTTCCGTCAAAAAAGTTACACCTTTTACCCTCATCTAGTCAAAACAATCTCATTCACCTACAACTTCTTTACCAAGTTATTTTTATTTTTTTTAATAATCTTTCTCCTCTCACCTCCCCACCCTCTTTCATGACAGCACACCATGACCACCACCACGTACTCCATAGCAACGACCTCATCACAACCACCACACCACCACCTGACCTCATCCCAGAACCATGTTTAATCAAAGGTCCTATTGGTTATTTATATCTAAATTAGTCGAAAAAAGCTAGATTAAGAAACATTTATAAAACTAATGCTACTTAAGAGAACTTGGCAATAAAATTATATTGTTACCAATGAGAATGAATTGACAAAAGTATATTGATACTTAAAAATAAAAAATAAAAAATAAAAATAAAAAATAAAAAGAAAACTTAAATTTATTGGAAACCTTACCTAGAAGAAGGGTTTCAATTTTGTTGTTTTAGGGTTTCATGGTGGTGGTTTTCGTCAAGTTGGGCGGCGGCGACGTGTGGGAGAGGGTTTGGGCTTCCGGGGAAGGAGGTTTCGAGGTGATGGGTGGGTTTTTGGCTAAGGTGGAAAGCTGCGGAGTGGTTAAATTCGGTGAAAGTGATGGCTGGGGATTTCGGGTACGGTGGGGGCTGGGATTTCGGGTAAGGTGGTGGTTGGGATCGGGGTTGTCGCCGTCGGGGGAGGGGGATGGTCGCTGCCAGCCGAGAAGTGGCTAGGGTCGGAATTGTCACCGATGGGGGCGGCAGTGGTTTGTATTGGTGGTGTTTTAATTTTTTTTTTTAATTTTTAAAATAATTTTTCTATAATTAATTAATTAATGAAACAATATTAATAAAAACCAATTACAAGCTTCCACGTGGCACAATTAACGTTAATGACTAACAAAGTTGACTGAAATGGCATGCTGTGACATTTTTATAAAACTGAATGTTATATGGTGAATTTGAAAAATGTTGGTGGTATTTGGTGAATTATGTTAAAACTCAATGATATTTGGTAAAAAATCCGTCTAAGTTATTTCACATTATAAAAGTTTTTAAACATTTACACTTTGAAATTTACATCTAAGTTTTTAAAAATTACACAAAAGTTTTTAAAAATTTCATACAAGTTATTATATATTGGTTTTTAGGTGGATGGACTCACCTAATAATTTGCAATCGCTAGTCCCTGCCGACGTCGGTACGCTGCATTGTACAACCGTTTTGTAGGAAAGAACATAATATAGAAAAATAGTGAACATATAGCTATAATGAAAAAAATAAATACTATTAATATGTAATAAACATATACCTAGAGTTAGGAAAAATTGCCAAGATTAATCCCAACTTTGCTCCATCCGCCAATATTAATCCCATCTTTCATTTATTTTTTATCACTACCAACTTTATACCCTATTAATTTCTATCACTCCCAACCGATCATCTAACTTAATATTGCAAGTTACCAGACACGTGTCAACACATGATAGGTCTAAAAAAAATTATAAAAAAAAATTAAACCCTTACCCTCACGTAAGGTGGTTGCCCTGCCACCTCCAGCAGGCGGCATCCCCTGCCGTTTCCGGTAAAAGGCACGCCTTCCTATTTCCAGCAGGAGACATCCCCTGTCGGAATCGGCAGGTGGCAGCCCCTACTGTTTCGAGCATGAGGCAGCCCTTGGCGGAACCTGCAGATGCAGCCCCTGCCGTTCGGGCGGGAGGCAGCCCTTGCTGTTTCTGGCAGGGGACTGGTCGGAGTTGGCCGTTTCGAGCAGGGGGGTGGTGGGAATTGGCCGGAGAAGGTAGGTTGTCGTTTCTACCCCCTTCCCCCTCCAATCCCACCACTTTCTCCCTCCGTTTTCGTCCCCTTCCTCTTCCGTTTCAACCCTCCCATCCCTTCCCCACGAATCCCTGCCACCCCACTGCCTGTTTCGACGAATTTCGACCACCCCCGTAGTGGTTCCACGAGTGAAACTAATGGAGGAGGTGGTTGGGGCTGGGGGAATGGGAGGTGGTGGTGGTGGAAGAGGCTGTGTAATTTTTATTTTTTTAAAGTTTTTGTTTAATTTTTTTTAAAAAGTTGTTAACCTATCATGATGTGACAGGTGTGCAACTAATCTCAAGTCAACAAAGTTTACCGCTTCAACCGGTTTCAAGTCACTTGGGGTGATAGAAATTAATATAGGGTATAAAGTTAGGAGTAATAAAACATAAATGAAAGTTGGGATTAATATTAGCGGATGGAGGAAAGTTGGGATTAATGGTGGCAAATTTTCCCTGGAGTTAAAAGAACATACTTTTAAAATGTAATGAATATATGCCTAGAGTGAAAAGAACATATTTGCACCAATAAAGAGTGAAAAGAACATATGTCCATGTTCTTTGATTGTCAGTTTAATGTACTTTTATTTGTGACATAATATTCTTTGAATTTTGTCTTCAAATTATGATGGGTATATATAAATAATGTTCATTACATAATATTACCATGTTCTTTATTAATATTACAGATGTTCTTTAGGTATAAATAAATAAAAATAAATAATTAAAACTGGATGTTCTTTATAAAACAGTTATATGTTCTATACAAAACAACTACTTGTTCATTCCATGTTTTTTGTCTGTACCAACTACCAAGCATGGTACAGTCGCCTACTCGCCTATACCTTAAAATTTTCAATAATTTGTGTTTCCTTAATTTTGAATCAAAAGTTATAGCTTATTATAAGCTTAACAGGCTTATCTATTATTATTATTATTATTTTATTTTTTTTTAAAAACGGTAAATATAAGAAGGACCCTGCTCCTATCACAAGAAAGAGGGATGGCTATCACAAGAAAGTGGGGTGAGGAATCGAACCCCTATTACTTGAGGAAAGAAGGAAGGACTAACCATCCTTCAAACTCCTAATTAGGGCCTGTTCACTTCAGCTTAATTTCAGTTTAGTTTAGCTCTAATCAGTTCAGTTCAACTCCAATCAGTTCAGTTCATTTCAGCTTCTAATTTTCTTCTCTCATAAAATATTCATTTCATCTCTATTCAAGTTCAGTTTAGTTCACCTCTAATCAGTTCAATTCAGTTCAGCTCAATTCAGTAAATGTGAACAGGCCTTAAAATCTCTATTGTTATACTTTTATTTGAATTGAGATGTAAAATGATTTGTAGAAATAGGAATCTCTTATTCTAGCTTAATATAAATATCATCATACACGGTTACTTTTATCGATTGAGCCTTTCAAGATGAATTTGAATATTCAACAATGAAGCATCATAATATAATATTCTATATTTCTATGCTACTCCCTCGGTCCCATAATATAGTTTCTGTTTTTCTATTTTGAAGAACTAAAATGTTGTTTCTGTTTCCATTTTTGGATAATATTATACTCTTACTTTTTAAACTTTATTCATTGTACTTCTAATTTACCTTTGAATTTTGCATATATTTTGTACTTTTTTCCATTTTCTCTTCCTAACTTTTGTCCATGATTGTACTTTTCACTTTTATTAATGTATTTTATCCACTTTCTCCTTCTATTTCTTAAATACCGTGAAAAAACACAAACAAGAACTATATTATGGGATGGAGGGAGTATATGATTCAAAGCATTACTAGGTCAAAGAAGTCAATAATAACTATTTATAATATAATAGTAGAAAGCCTTAAAATGGAAAGTAGAGCATCGACAAAGAGAGTGATCTGATTGTGTTAATCTAAATCAAGACAATTTTAAACCACAACTAGGAACCAACATTATGACTCTATAGGTTTCTCATAGAGTCGTTAAAGTATATGACTCTATAGGTTTTGTTCCCAAACTCCTAGGATGCAGTTATGCTTTTCGATCCCTAGGAGTGGAACGGTGTCCTAGGTCCGTTCTTCAGCAACAGGGTGCATATTTCGGGTTCTTCCGTCTCCCAACAGTTTCCATCACGAGTTTCCTTCGCTTTCAATGCCAGTTCGGGTTCTATTCAAGGTTTGTGGTATGTGTTGTTGGTCCATCTCGACTGTTTCAATTCATTCGGCTTCTCTTGGTCCACAGTTTGGATGTTGTTTGGTTTTCTGGGTTGTCCGGGCTCCGCAACTACTGGTTTGCTGCAAGCCCTTTTCAGTATTTTGTTTCCTTCGATCTTCCTGTAGTGATACTTAGTGTGTGTAGGTTTATGTGTTCTTGTTTTGGTTTGTTTAGGTTGTAATTCTGTTTTCTTTAATAAAACTAGGTACCAACACTTGTATATCTATCATCCTTTGTATGAGCTTTATTAGACACATTAGGCGTTGTTTGGTTGGATAAATTTTTTGTGGGAAGACAAAATTCTCATGAATTTCATTTTCACCCTCTTGTTTGGTTGACACAAAAAAGTGAAAATCAATGAAGGCAATGAAATTCATGGGAATTTTGACTTTCCACAAAACATGGAAATTCACTTACCTTACCCCCCTTGGTAAGTTGAAATTCCCATGGGAATTTACTTCCTCCATTCTTAACCAAACCAATTTGTTGAATTTCCATGATTTTGATGATGGAATTTATTTCCTACAAATTGAAATTTTATGGAAATTTACACTTCCCTAATGAACCAAATGACCCCCTTTGTACAGTACTTAATGTCTTAATGCATGTTACATGATTTCAAAAAGTGGAATCCTCGGCCCTATTCTTTTGAACTTTTGGGTAGAGCAGATTTCAGCAGAGCATGTGTCAATAGAGCAGAGTAGGTCTTAACATAGTAGTTCAGATTATTAATACTCAGCAGAGTAAAACAGATTTCAGCATAGTAAAGTAAACTATAGTAGCTCAGAAGAACAGGGCCTAATTCTCTTAATGACATTTACATAAAAAATTTTCAATCACACATTTCATATAGTTTCAGTACTATGCATTGATTGATTTTATTTCATTTTAAGGAAATATTTGATTTTAACATCATAATACACGAGTTCATGAAAGAAGCTACACAATTTTTATGGATTTACAAACAGACTATTAATGCACTAGAGAACTATTGGGAGCAAAGGATGTCGAAGATACAGAAGATAGAGGCTAGTAACAAATGTAATCCCTCCGAACCTCCGTGTTTTAATAAGTATTACAGCCCGACTTTTTTTACTATTTACATAATGGTTTTGATGACTTGATTAATTTACTACTACCTCCGTCCCCAAAACTTCGACCCTTTTGGGTTGATTTCGCGGTTATTAAAAAACTTAAATAAAAAAAATAAAAACGTATTGGAAAGGTAAATTTACATGGGGTTTGTAAAAAACCAGAGAGATAAAGTATTAAAAATGCATGAAAAAATAAAATTTTATATGGGGAAGCTAATTTTGCACAAATATTGTTGTGAATTGGTGGGTATTTTAATACAAATGGGTCGATCATTATGGGACTAAAATTAGGCAAAAAGAGTCAAAGTTTTGGGGACGGAGGGAGTAATATATAAAAAATAAATGTTATTGCTTGTATAATACATTGTTGGATTTGTTATAATGTATACTTTCATAATATTAATTATTTTTATAATTTTACTAACATATAATTAGATATATTAATGGTCAAAGTCATATCTCGACATACGTATTTGGTTAAACTGCAACACTTATTAAAACACGAAGGGAGTAATTTTAATCATATCCTTGGAAGAGTAGAAGTATTGTATCTAGAGTCCATAATTTGACTAGTTCTGGTGACAAAAAAAGCATAGGATCTAAAGACCTGACAATTATGACCCAGACCCGATGACCCGACCCGAATGACCCGACCCATGACCTGAAATCGACCCGAAAATAGTGACCCGAAATTGACCCAAAACCCGAATCAACCCGACCCGCCCATACTTGACCCGAAGTGGAATTGACCCGACCTTGACCTGAAACCTGAATTGACCCAACTCGAAATAACCCGATCCGAGATGACCCGAGACCGAAACAACCCGACCTGAAGTTGACCCGAGACCCGAAGTGACCCGAGACCCGAAGTTGACCCGACCCGAAGTTGACCCGATACCCAAAGTGACTCGACCTTTAACTTGAATTAATTAACCCAAATAGACTTGAAACCCGAAGTGACCCGAACCATAAATTATCTTATACCTTAAATGACCAGAATTTATTTAAGCTAAAGACTTGACCTGAGCAAACCGAAATAGAAAAAAACCGCAATCAAACTGACTTTTTTTTTAATTAATTTGTAATGTGCAACAGTGTAAGTAATTTACATATTTGAGCATTACTTTTCTCGATTTTTTCAGCCTTTTACATCTATATGTTATTAAAAATTCCTAAAAAGATTGAAATTTAACGACTATTCTACGGAGTTTGTCTATAAGATTAAAAAAAGGAAAATGATAAACATAAACATAACCCTTAGGGCCATGTATAAGGAGCTAAAAAAGGAAATATTAAGGTTAAATTTACATTAATCACACCGATTTGCGCGTGATTTTATCGTGAATTCCCAACTTAATTTCATTTTAGGAAGTATATTTAATGCTTAATATATCATTACCCTTAAAAAAATAAACTAAAGCTCGAAATAAAAGTCACAATTCTCACAATTACTATATTCCATGGAAAAAGTAGCCTTAATAAATATAATGAGTTTAAAATAAATAAAAATATATACAGAGTTGAATTTAACCCGAATATGACCCGAATATTGGACCCGATGATTGACCTGACCTGAAAATTGACCCGACCCGAACTGACCCAACCCAAACTTGACCCGACCCAAACTCGACCCAAAATGTTGACCCAATACCCGACTCGATCGGATTATCAGTCGACCCAATATCAACCCGAAACCCGAAATGACCCGACCCGACCCGAACTTGACCCGACCTGAAATGACCCGATCCATACCCGACCCGAATGACCCATTTGCCAGGTTTAGATCTATATTTGTTTCACTATTGCCAAAAGAAACTTCAAACTCGTACTCTGTACTTGTTCATGTATAGATTCAGAAGTAGACCTGATCAAAGTTGGCCCGGTTTTAAAAAAATTCGAATTTGGGCTTGATTTTTTTATTTTTCATATAAAATTTCGATTTCGAGTAGCCCAAGTTTATATTTTTAGTTAAATCTTAGGCCCGACCCAATTAACCCAAAATGACGGGTTTGGTTATGATTTTTTCTCGAACCAACCTAAAGCTTTGGCCTAAAACAAGTTAATATTTTGACCAAAGCCCGGCCCGTGATTACCCGGAGCATCACCAAAGCCAATCACAGTAAGATTTGTACAGTAGTACTCCGTAGTAATAAAGAGAGGGCGGTCGACTTGGATCCTTACATGCAAACTCATCAAGATATAGATCATCTTTTTGGAAACTCCTTATAGAGTGAAACTAGGAGAGGAACAAGGTGGACTGGTTGGTGCCTATTGTCGTCGTCTCCACTCTCTCTCTCTCCTCTTAACCTGCGTCTTAAGGTATGATCTCATCCCTATATCTTACTAAAATTTCCCTCTTTTTTTCCTAGGGTTTTCGAATTTCACCTCTGAATTTCGATTATTTGCCATCGTATAATTCACAAATCAAAGATCAAAATTCACTATCTTTGATCAAAATTAACAATCCAATTATGCAATTATGCAATTAAATCAAATCCAATTATGCAATTAAATCATCACAATCAATAAGAATTCTTTGCTTAATTATCGAATTCCTTCAACCATGGCTAACGCCGGCGAAGAAGAATCCGACGCCGTATTGAGTGACTTAGAGGAGGACGAAAATCAACAGGAAGAGATTAAACTCGCTGTTAATTCACCGGAATCGGAAATTTCCGTTGAGAAATTCAATGAATTACTCGCTGAATTTGATCGTGAAAAGCAAGCAAGAATCGCCGCTGAAAATTCAAAATCAGAGCTTGAAGTTCAATTTAATCGGCTTAAAATACTCGCTCGTGAGGCGATTAAGAAGCGAGATGAGAGTGCGATTCAAAGAGATGAGGTGATTAAGGAGAGAGATAATGCGATTAGGGCTAATGAGAAACTGAGTAATGAGTTGTCGGAGGTGAATAAGGCGAAAGACGAGGTTTCGAAGCAGTTAGAGGAAGCATTGAAGGGGAAGGAGTCTTCGAGGGCGGAAATTGAGGCTGCTGCTCAAATGTTGGTTACTGGGATTGAGAAAATTTCAGGGAAAGTTAATCATATTAAGAATTTTACTGCTGGGGGTTTGCCCAGATCACAGAAGTATACTGGTTTGCCTGCTGTTGCTTATGGGGTGATCAAGAGGACGAATGAGATAGTAGAGGAGGTGGTAAAACATATCGAATCGATTACCAAGTCGAGGGATGAGGCTCGTGGAATGATGGAGCAAAGGAATTATGAGGTTGCTATTGAGGTTTCTGAGCTCGAGGCATTGATTAGTCAGTTGAGGGATGAGGTGACTGAGAAGAGTGGTCGAATTGAGAATTTGGAGAAGAGTATTGCTGAAAAGAATGAGAAATTGGAGGAGATTGAGGGTGGGATGTCCGAGAGGATAGTTTCTGTTGAGAATGAGAGGGAGGAGTTGAGGAAGTTAGTGGATGAGTATGATGGTAGGATAAGGGAGTTGGAGTTGGAGATGGAGAAGCAAAGACCTTTGCTTTTGGAGCAGTTAGGTTTCGTGTCAAAGATTCATGATCAGTTGTATAATGTGATCAAGATTGTGGATGCTAATAATGGGGATCAGTCGGAGCTGTCGGAGTCTTTGTTTCTTCCTCAGGAGACGGGATTGGAGGAGAATATACGGGCTTCGTTAGCTGGGTTGGAATCCATTTATGAACTAAGTAGAATCGTAATTGCAAAGACGAGGGACATTGTGGAAGAAAAGAGTCGTGAGGTTAAAAGCTTAAATGAAACAGTTGCTCGATTATTTAGGGAGAAGGAGCATGTAGGGGTGTTGCTAAGAAGTGCTCTGTCCAAGAGGTTAGCCTCAGTTTCAACATCTGAAACAAATACTGTGTTCCAAGTTGCAGAAAATGGTTTAAGAGAATCAGGGATTGAGTTTAAGTTTGGCAATGTTCTTGAAGATGCGAGTAAAGAAGGTGCACAGGAGACAAAAGATGATGAAATATATGCCCTGGTAAAAATACTCAAATTTTATCTGTTTTTTTGTGTTTAATAATACTTCCATTCTCATGGTGAAATCATCTGTTTGACGCTGTCTAGGCTGGTGCTTTAGAGGGTATTATTAAGGAATCACAACTGCAGATTATTGAGCTTCAACATACGGTGGATGAGCTAAGGTACATCCTTAATTTACGAGAACCTATGACTGATTTGTATCTTGTACTTATTGCAGGCAATGTTGGATTTGAAACATTGGTAGTAATATGCATTTCATATACCTGTCTAGTCTTCTTTGCTTCATATTAGCTACTCCTTGAAATTGTTTTTGGTTGGCAATCTTAGAGAGAATGGGAAGGTAGGAAAAGAGGGAAGGGAGGGGAAGGAGGAAAGGGCTTGCAGTTTCCTTCTAGATCTTTTCAACAATAAGGTTCTGGTTTTTCAAGAGGGGATGGAAAATGGATCCTTCCCATCCCTTCCCCAAATCTGTATCCAAACAGAGGACAATATATCCCTCGCTCATCCTTTCCTTCAAAAATTTTCATTTAATAACACTGCTAGAGATTCATGTGATTTGGAATTTATGATTCCTGGCTTCTAGTCAAAACATTTGATCTTTAAGGCTTGAATTATGCTTCAGTTTGGTTGTACCAATTGCGTACCAGTTTAGGCCTTTTAGCAATCGTTTTTTTTTTTTTTTTTTTTTCTTTTTTTTTTTTTTTTTTTTTTTGCCATCCTGCCATACATATATTATCACGCAATCATGCCAGAAGTACACTGTCATAATACACTTTAATGATAGAAGGAAATTTAGGTGGTTTTCTTTTTTTCTTGGGGTGGGGTGGGGGGCGGTGTTGGGGGGATTGGGGATGTGGCTTGGTGTTCGTCGACTTAGTAGTTGTTGGGATTTGGGTGCTTCACGTGTACCATGGCCCATGGATTTGATTGTTTCTTGAGGTATTGCTGGAAGCCTGGGAATAGGTGTTTCAGCAGGGTTGTGTCATGGAATTTTATCGTTGCTCTAGTTTCAATCTAAATTTATTTGATTAATGTCCCTAGTGTTCATCTGAAGGTGGGTTGTGGGCAGGGTAGGGGATGTAGGGTGATGTTATTAATATATATTCCGTAGCATGCAAACCTACTTGGTAGGTAAGATCAGATTGAAACAATGAGCCTCTATTGCATATTAATTCTTGAATGATCTTCGGAAATTAACTAGTTAAGATAGAAAAACCTAACAACCATATACTCCATGTAGGATACTTTTAACAAGTTGAAAACCTCCTAATTGTCAGAGTAACAGAGTTGTATTATTTTGTTTTCTCAACTCTGAGTGAATGTTTGCAATGAAATATCTTGAAAACTATAGTTGGTAGAAAGAATTCTTCTGCAAAGTTTATGCCATAAATTGATAACGTTTCTAAAAAAGTAAGGTTAACATGACTATACCCATTTCTGTTTTGAGATCACTGAGTTTTTCACAGCACATGAATTTAACGGTGTTGAATTAGGTTGTTTCTCAAAATTTTGGGCTTGTCATCTCCAAAGTAATTGTGGTTGTACTACTATTGTAGGTATTAGGTGGTTTCTGAAAGGAGTTTTGTTTGTTTACTGCTATATTAATTGACTGATTTGCCTTCTCCTTTGTTGGCTTAAGGGCAGAGTCAAGTTTACTTAAAGAACATCTGGAGACCCAATCCAAGGAGCTCAGTCAAAGAAAGCATCGTATAGAGGAACTTGAAGAGAAGGAACGACAAGCGAATGAAAACGTAAATTTCTTCTTACTTGATGTGATTAGTACATTGTTCGAATTATATTCAAGAAACCTTATCTGAGGGACATTATCATTAATTGGTTCAATCTCCAATCTATTGGTATAGATTATTATATGGAAGTATGGTACCCTTCTTTTGAACTGACTTATTATGTTTTAGATTGAAGGGCTTATGATTGATATTGCTGCTGCTGAAGAGGAAATTACAAGATGGAAACTGGCAGCGGAGCAAGAAGCTGCTGCTGGAGGAGCTGTTGAGCAGGAGTTCCATGCTGAAGTATGCTTTAATACTCTTTTGGAACTTAATTATCTAGTACTTCATTATGTTCTCTTCACCTTATTTAAGGTGTTATGGTCAGAATTGTTAACATCTGGTTTGGTCTGATATGGTTAAAATCGTTGTCTTCGTATAATCTCTATTATTAAGCAGAATCCTGAGATTTAGACTGTCTACCTTTTGTCGTCACTAGACTAGAAAATTTCAGACCATACGAGACAAAATTATATAGCAAGAATAAGTGATAAGCATAAGGTAAAGAGAACAAAGCCTTTAATGATTAGAGTATCGAGACTACTTGAGAAGTTGAGAGTTCAATTCTTTTGAAATCAATGTTTTAGTGAAAGGCAGGGGTAGCTTTTAGTGGTTGTATTTGTATGCGCTAGCCTACTTTTTTTTCCCCTGACCTAATCCTCAAAACAGGCATTGCTAAATTGTTGTTAGAGGATGGAGAGAAAGGAAAGGGGTGAAGGGGGTTTTGGGGGGGGGGGGAGAGGTTAGTGGTTTTTTTTTTTTTTTTTCCCCCTGAACTTAATCCTGAAAAGTCAAAACAGGCATTGCTAAGGTCTTGTCAGAGGAAGGACAAAAGCGGCGGGGGGGGGGGGGGTGTTGGGGGGTCGGGGTGGTAACTAATCAAACATCTCATACCTATGATCAATATAGGTGGTGTTTTAGGGTCATAATCCTGTCTAATATGCTGTTTTAGGGGTGTTTGGAGATACATTTCCTACATCTATGGTCATGTTAGGGGGCTATGTATTTCTTTTTATGAAAGGACTATCTTATTTTCTTGAGGTTTTGAATGCCACAGTGGTGCTCTTATCTCTTTGCTCTCTGAAAGTTGTTTCAGTGGTGTTTGGAGACACATTTCTCACGTATGGTCATTTTAGCGAGCTATATATATCCTTTTATGAGAGGGCCATCTTATATCTGCAGAAATCATGACTTTAGACCAAAAAAATTGAGTCTTCTTTGCAGATATCTGTCAAAAATAGCTTCTATATGGGAAAATTGCTTATTGCCTGAAAGCCTTCTCATCGGATAAATTGAAAGGCTTCTTGCTATAGAGGTTGTTAGATCTTCTCATATGTTTGGATAACAATAGTGAAGGGAAAGGGAGGGGAGGAAAAAGAGGGAAAGGAAAGGGAGGGGAGGGGAGGGAGAAGGTGACATTCCATTTTCCTTCCAAATCTCTCCAACAATGGAGGGATGTAGTTTATAGATAGGGGAAGGAAAATGGATCCTTCCATTTCTCTTCCCTTCCCTCCTTGCATTAGATATCCAAACAATGGATGATGCATCCCTCCTTTTCTCCTCTCTTCTTTTCCCTCCATTTCTCTCTATCCAATCATAGTGTAATTGTTTTCATACGCCTCTACCTTGAGCCGGCCTATTTGCTCTTCTCTCTTCTTTTCTAGAGAGAGAATAAGAGAAAAAAAGAGGAAAAGAGGGATGGTTTCTGCTATATGTTTTTTTTTTTTTTTGGATGATTTTTTATTTTTGTTTTTTTAATGTGATCTTAAGCTTGCAACTAAATATGGCCTTTATTCTATTGCTGCAGATATCTTCCCTCAAAAAAGAAGTTGAGGATACAAAGCAAGCAATGGTAGAGTTGGAGAAAAAGCTCAAATTCAAGGAAGAGACAGCTGCTGCAGCAATGGCTGCAAGAGAAGCAGCTGAAAAATCATTGAGGCTGGCAGACAATAGAGCCTCTAGATTAAGGGATAGAGTGGAAGAATTGACTCGTCAGCTTGAGAACTTGGACAATAAAGATGATAACAGGAATAGCACTCGTCCAAGATATGTATGCTGGCCATGGGAGTGGCTTGGAATTGACTTTGTTGGTACACGACGGCAAATTGATATGCCAGAGCAGCAAAGTTCAAATGAAATGGAACTGTCGGAACCGCTTTTGTGATTTTTCTTTTATGGGGAGTTATATTTATAGTCAATTTATTCATCTCTTCTGGCTTTTTTCTTTGTATAAAAAAGAAATTGTAGATTCATAGTATTAAAATTCTTCATAGTTTTGTCCATAGAACACATTAAAGTTAAACGAGCGTGTTTACTGATCAGCACTTAGGTTCTAGGAAGCAGGTGATTCTACTAAGAAAAAAAATGATAATTGCATTGTAACCAGATATGTTTAAGCAACAAGTGAAACCTTCTTGGTTTGGGTAACAAGTGATTGTCTTCCTGCAACATTCTTTTCTACTAGGTGTCTTGTATGTATTCTCCTTGTTTATGACATCTATACGAAGAGATGGGTTGTTGACTATATTCTTGCTACTCTTTGATCTTGCTCGCAATTTTGATTTGCCGAGTCATGGATTAACTGAAGTGCTCAAGGATGGCGGTATGACGCATTGGCGCTGGATGCCTTCCTTAGTTCCACGAGTAGACTCCTTTCTTGTGCTGCTTCCACCTTAAGAAGTATTCTGTAAGAAAGTCTCTCATGAGGAAAAATGTTTTCAGCTTTATCAATAGGAGTAATATTCGTTCTGATTTTCATAGGAAAAATAATAATCCATACAAAAAGTCAAAATTAGCCTTAGCAACAGAATTTAGCTAGGGTGCTCACATTAGCATTACCTCTAACTAATGATGACATCGGCAATACATTACACCAGAGAGGGGTCATCGGTGTTAAAAGGTGGTGTTGTCAGGTGCACTAAGCCATAGTTTGTGTAATAAGTTTTATGAACAATTGTAAACAGTCAAAATCGACTATGAAAATAATGGTGTTAGCTTTACATAAACCACACATGTAATGCATATGTCAACAATGTTATGGACTTATGATGAGTAATGAATGGGGTGAGTTTGGGTTTGATAACCAATAAAGGATTCTTTACACCTTAATAGGGTCTTGGGATGTTAAATTAGTAATTGAAACCATCTCGTGTAGCACTTGATTACCAATATAACTAATTTCAAAATAAACACGTAATTGTACCGAATTCTCCTTGGAATTTTATAAAATCTATTGGTAGGCATAATATAAATCCAAACCAACTTATACGACCCCAAAGGGCTTTCATTTTTTGTCTTTAAACTATCAATTATGTAAATGTCTCCCTTCAGTAACATAAGGTCAAAATGGACCTTTACGTGACTAATTAGAGGATGTATATGGTTTCAAATAACATTATATGACCCCTATATGCATCCCCAATCACCACTTAGAGCTTTAGAAACTGATCCTGAAATCTATCAAAATGGTTCGATTTTCATGTACTTTGTATTATAGATTTATAGCCTTTAAATTTGGACTTCAGTGTAAATTTTTGGACCTAATAAGGTTATGCATTGAGGTGTATTTCTTGGGGTTCTGAAAAGGCCTCAAGAGCCTGGCGAGAAGCATGCTTGGTGCTCGAAAGTCAAAACCATCTAATTCATGCCTTAATATACCCCTTGTAATCTTTATAAGGAGTATTTATATAAACTTAAATTGATATAGAAACTTTTTATAAGAGTGAAGGATGGTTTAGGTGATTATAGCTCCCCTTTTGATTTTATGGGATCATTTATTATATCTTCAAGATTTTTTACAAAATAAATCTATATCTATATCTATACTTCTATACTTATATATTAAAAAGCGTTCCTAAAACAGAATCTGTGTCACGTGTCACCCTTTTAAGCTCTATAAACGTGCCAAGTCATAAATATATGCCACGTCACCTCCACAATAAGGATTAGATTTGACATCTAAAAAATGTCTATAGCAAGACTTGAACTTGAGACCAACAAGTATTACTATGCAAGTCGTACCGCTTTAGCTATCCATATGTTGTGTAAATTTATCCAACAAAATTATAATTAACTTGGATAAGATGATTAGTCCTTAATTTTACTATTTGTTACATATCATAGGATAATTTAACAACTTCTATTAAATTTTGTTACAAATATTAAATTTGTTTCTCCTAAGAGAAATCTTTTTTCAAAATATTAAATTTTTAAGATGATTTTCAATATATTAAGCAAAAACTAATCGAATGTTAATTCAAACTAGCAACTCGGGGCATCGCCCGAGCCACACACTAGTTAACAATTAAAAGACAATGATTTACAAATTTTTTATTTTATTTTTTTTATTTTTGAAATTTTACTTATATTTTTCATATTAAACTCTTGGTGTATAAATGTATTCACAATTTCACATTATTTTTATTTTATTTTTTTTTTTTTACAATCCAAAGTTTATATGTTGAAACTTTTTTTTTTTAATTTATTATATGTTGATCTTCTTATACTTTTTGTATTTAAACCCGTATTTAATTTAAAAGTAAAACATGTTATAATCTTACGTTTACAAAACACAAATTATCATGTGGCTGGTTACACATTGTAGCCGAGTTACTCAGTCAGAGTTTACTTGGCTAGGGTTACTCAGTCGGGGTTACTTGGTTAGGGGTTACTTGGTCAATCAAAGGTTACCCGATCATTGTTTTGGTGCGTGTTAATTTGTTACACGGTATAGCTGATCAGGCCGGGGTTACTCGGTCAAGGTTACCCGATTTGTGTTTTGGTGTGTGTCACCTTACGACACCCCAAAAAAAAAAATAAAAAAAAAAGACTGCTTTGTTTACAAACTTATCATTTTTTTATTAAAAAAAAAAATTGTTTAATTTTTTTTAAGTGTTTTCCTTTATTTAATGCATTTGTAAGTTGTCAAACCTATAAGAGCACAACAAAAGCACATAATTAAATCATCAAAATCAACGGTATATATCAAAGATCTTGCTCCCTCATCACCAGGCGATGAAGATCAACGGTTGAGATGAAGTGAGACAGAGTGAATCCAGTGTACCGCCGCACATGACGGTAGCGTCCCCAGATATGAACTTTTAGAACATCCAGATTTATACAGACAGTAGAGTCGCTAAATTAGGGTTTCAATTCAATTTTAGCAAAGAAACGCCATGAATTCACATCATCTTAACACTGATCTGATCTAATTCTTCTCTATTTTTCTGTTGGATGATGGAAATGGAGTATATGCGAGAAATCCCTAATAGTCAAATGGATCGTCGCCCGAGAAAAAGACCCAGAATTTCGACCTGGGAAACCCCACAATCTTCCAAGGTGAGTCCTCTTTCTCTCTCCTCTAATTTGGTTTTTTCTTCTAATTCTTAGTTTAATTACTACTGTGTATGTGATTTGTGTTGAAATTTCATCTATTCTTGATAGCTGCTGCTTCTGTTTGTTTGGAATTAGGGTTTTCTAGATTAGGGTTGAAGTTGATGATTTTGATGCAATTTAGTTTTGAAAACTGTTGTTACTAAGTGGGTTTCAGCTGAAAGTAGAGAATATTTTATGGTTTTTTTTTTTTTTTTTTTTTTTGGGAGGAGGGGGGTCTTTTAAGAAAGCTTGGTGAGTTGGTTTGGAGGTTCAAGGGTTCATCTATTATCATGAATTGCCCAGTGTTGATTATGTAGTTGCAATTTATTCTTTGCTAATGCCTTGGGGGAGGAGGTTATAGTTTTGGTCAAGTAGTTGATGACTTGATGCCTTGGGGGATGAGGTTATAGTGTTTATTTTCCGTGATTTGGGTACTATAATGAGCTGGTAGTGATGCTATGTTGGGTTTGGTTATCGATTAACTTCGTGTAGTGAGTGTGAGTTCTTAGTTGTTTATAAATTTGTTCAAAGTTTGAATCTTTCGGCAGCATTGTGTTTAGTTTCTTTGTATTTTTACTGATTAATCATTTTGAACCATTGTTTTTCATATCTTCTTGTGATTTCTTCATGAGTGTGGCTTGAGAGGGATAAATAAATTGGCATAGTGTGAACATAGATTGATTTTCTGTAAGTTAGAAATGAATCGATGGCTGGTGTGTAGGCTCAGTCAGGATTATATAGTGGCCAAGAGGTTGGCAATATCACAAGCTTTGGACCAACAAGAGTACATTTGGAGCATCCTAGTCATTTTGTGAAGGGATTGAATGTTCATAAAGGCTCTCCACCATGGCGCGATGATGACAAAGATGGGCATTACATATTTGAGCTTGGAGAAAATTTAACACCTCGCTGTAATATACTGCATTGCTATCAAGCATACCTTTCATTCTTTTTCTTTTTTGCATGTGGAATTTGCATTATTTTCATCACCTATCTCCCTTTGATAGGAAAATTTGCTGTCAAGCTTGTGTATTCGTTGACCCTTTTTCAATTTACTTGGCGGCAGTAAAATTCAAAAGTTGTCTATACATCATAAATTGTTTTTTTCAAAGTTTGCTTCTGCTTTTAAACTGAATAGCCTTTTGAAAATCATACTGCCTTTTATAAACTACATTTTTTCTTTTGTTCTTAGCATATCTTCCTCCTAAAATTTATGAACATTATTAGATTATTATGAGTCAAATGAAACAATGTCATTGTTAGAACTTAGCTTTTATTAATTCAATGATGCATTCTAGTTGGTTGGCTTTCGAATACATTTTGCTAAAGCTAAAAGTTTTATGGATACTAACTCTTTTTGTTTTACTTGCATGTGCAGATAAGATTCTTAAAAAGATTGGAGAAGGTTTGTCCTATAATATCCGTATAGGAGAATTTATGATTATAATAATATCCCTACCCTTGTCTCATATTTGTTTTGTGTAATTTATGTCCAGGCACCTTTGGTCAAGTCCTAGAATGCTGGGATAGAGAATTGAGAGAGGTAGTTGCCATAAAGATTGTCCGAAGTATCAAGAAATATCGTGATGCTGCAATGATAGAAATTGAGGTGCTCGAGCAGCTTGGGAGACACAACAGAAATGCTAATGGGTACATGCCTTTCTATATAATTATTCCATTTTGTTTTCCCTTTTTTTTTTTTTTTTTTTTTTTTTTGGTGTTGTCAGGTTTAGCTTATCTGAGGTGAACGTGTTGATAATGGGTTAAATGAATTCATCTATGCAGTTGTGTTCAAATACGAAACTGGTTTGACTATCGTAACCATATATGTATTGTAAGTATACAACTGTTTATGATATTATGATTTCCCCAGCTTAGTATTAAATGGGGATTAAGACATCTGGATGAATATGATTGGTTCAACAGGTGTTTGAGATGCTTGGACCAAGCTTATTTGATTTTCTTCGGAAAAACAATTATCGATCATTTCCAGTTGACCTAGTTCGCGAGATTGGAAGACAACTCTTGGAATGTGTAGCATGTCCGTGGTTATTGACCTTAATTCTCTTTTTATTTTGTAATTTTTCTTAATTAAAGCAATTATAGTCGGTACGATTTTGATGAATGCATGCACTGTCTCTCTACATCGTGTGTTTACATAATTACATTGACCTCTTGTACTTGATGATCTATCTTTTTAACTTTTCCAAGTTTTGTCTTCTATTGTGTAATTATATTTTCACTTGTTCAGGTGGAATTTATAGTCTTTAAGCAGGTGGAATTGTTACAATACCTTATGTTCGTTTGGTTTCCTCTTGCAGTCATGCATGATTTGCGCCTTGTCCACACTGATTTGAAGCCAGAAAATATACTTTTTATTTCTTCTGAATATGTAAAAATCCCAGATAATAAGGTATTATAAATATTGGGTTTTTGCTTAATCTTTCCATTTAGAATAAATCTGATTTTTCCTCATCTAGATTTCTATTTTGACTGTTTCTCCGCCCTTGCAGATGGATGTGGACTAATAATTGTGTCTTAATTCTTGTTTTCCTTTGCAGGGTACTATGAGAGAGGGAAAGCGGCTGCCAAAGTCTTGTGCAATAAAGGTTATTGATTTTGGCAGTACAGCTCATGGCACCCAAGTGCATAACTATATTGTTTCTACTAGACATTATCGTGCACCTGAGGTCATTCTTGGTATGCTGATTATCATTATTTCTCTGCTGTAAGCATTTAGAAAATTGTCTTTGTTATTAAAATTTCCCTTATCTCTTTCTTTTCTTTTCTTGTTTTCCCTTATGAAGGGCTTGGATGGAGTTACCCATGTGATTTATGGAGTGTTGGCTGTATCTTGGCTGAACTTTGCTCGGTATGCCATGCTACTACTAATGTTATTGAGATAGCTTTGGTATACACTCTTCAAAATTCTGAACTGGCCCTTTTATTCTTTGTTAAATTTTTGGCAGGGAGAGGCATTGTTCCAAACACATGAGAATCTGGAACATTTAGCCATGATGGAGAGGGTTTTGGGCCCCTTGCCAGATCACTTCTTAAGAAAAACTGAGTATGTGCCCAGTTTAGAAACTTCTGTCATCAATTGTCATGTCTATGCCCTATGTTGATGGGTCTTAGGGTGTAAATTCTGGTTACATGAAAGTCCTATATAATTGACGACTAATAGTACTATAGAATTGCTGCAGTTGCCAGGTTATCATATTTTAACATAATTTCACCTTTTGATTTAAAAAGGCTATTGTTTATATATGCCTGAACTTTGGTGGTTGAATTGTTTTAAGAAACTTGATAAAAGCATATAGTGTATGAAAGTGTCAGGAAATCATCACGAGAATGGATAATCCCAAGGCATGTGTAAAATGTCTCATTTGCCACAGAATGGGGGACTAGCTGGTAGCTAATTGATATACCTGTTTTTATTAACTGGTTTGACCAACTTATTGATTTAGGTGGTTTGACTATAGATTGGTTGTAAATAGCTTGTTAGTTTGTAGCTGATAGCCTGATATATGAAATTAGGAAATCTATTTGGGATGATACGCGGATTAAACCAGCCTTAGTTAGGTTAAAAAGACATGTAGGAATGTATTTTTTTCTTTCTATTCCTTTTTTTTTTCTTTGACCTTTGAATGGAAACACATGTGTTTGATCTTTTACTGATATTTGGACCTCCTTTTTGTTTTCCTTTAGCAGTCGACATGCAGAGAAGTACATTAGACGGGGAAGATTGAACTGGCCTGAAGGTGCTACTTCCAGGGAAAGCATCAAGGCTGTTCTGAAACTGCCTCGTCTTCAGGTATGTATGCCCTCCTTATCTTCTTCCCCTGCCTCTGCAAGGAAAAGAGTGTGATAAAACATGTCTGAAGTGGGAATTGAATTTCTTTTTCAGAACTTAGTGATGCAACATGTGGATCATTCTGCTGGAGATCTCATTGACCTCTTGCAAGGGCTTCTTCATTATGACCCTACCTTGAGAATGACAGCTAGAGAAGCCCTCAGGCATCCCTTCCTTACAAGAAACCGCTACAGATTCTGAGTGGTTTCTCACTGTTGTCGTTTGTACTAATCCTCTTCTGTTTGTAGTAGATTAGGCATATTTATCCTCTGGTTCCCTAAAAAGTGGGAAAACATTAGATTGATACCTCTAGCGCAGTTGCTTCTTCATTGCGAGCTGTAAATAAAAGGATGTTTTGAGAGGAATTCATCTTGAAGCTTATTGAGCTGAATCTTGGAAATCCAGGAAAGTACCAAAAAATTTAGAAATATTCTGATACCTTTCTTTCAGCATCAGTCTGCTGCTTTTGATTTTTGAGTTTTCTGATGTGTGATTAGTCTATTCTTCCCCTACCACCCCCCCCCCCCCCTTCTCTCTTTTTTCTCTCTCAATTTTGTTGTGCTTGTATACCTGAAACCTTTCTGGTATTATTTTCTGTACGTCTTGTACGATTAATTTTCAGTGTGTGGAAGACTTGAGCCTAATTTTTCTGAAAGTAGTGAATATGTGGTTATGACAACTAGATATTTAAATCAAAGGCATCATTTGTTACAGAAATCTAGATCTATCCATTGATGGAAATTTGTATTAATGGTTGAATGATAAAATAAATAAATCTCAAACCCAAAAATTTACAAAAACAAATTTTAGAAAAATCTGGTCCTGTGCCTAAGAATGCTTCAGTCCTTTGTTCTACAATGGCTGGTTAACATAACACCACTAGGGGGGCCTGTCAATTCAATTTGACAGTGGCCATACAACCAATAAGAGTATCTTAAAAGGCTTCCGAAATTTGATCTTACATGAAAAATTCCATCAACTTCAAGTGAAATCCTATTTCTTTGTACCTGTGTAATGAGCTGTTGCGTGACTGTCAATGGAAGCCTAACCTGACTGCTTACAAACTCTACATTGGCAAGCTTGGATTCTGTGTTAAAAGCCGAGAATGGCTCGATGTATTGATTAGCAATGAGGTGCTTGTCAAAGTATAGCTGTAAGACCACATAGTTGAAGTCTACGTTCACCTTCTTATTTGGATTTGTGAAATTGGCAAGCACTGTGATGTCAGAGTTTAGGAGGTAGCCCAGGTCCAGATATGCAGCATTGAGGGATGCACTTGATATCTCGAAGTGTGGGGTCCGGGGGCGGTATACAAGGTATATTATGAGCACCAGGAGGCCTCCTAGTATTATGACTAACCATAGGATCACACAGAAGACTGCTCCAAACCATGTTAGTGGCTTGGTCCTGGTTGGTGTAGGGTACACCAAGTTCTCCCGGGGCGGGGGAGCACCATGTTCAAAGCTCACATGGTGTGGGCGAGGGTGCTGTGAGTGGGGCTTGGGCCGTGCCTGGGTGCTTCCCAGAGGTGGCCCCTCAACAGGGCGGGAAAGTGGTATGGGGCGTTGCCGCGGTGGAGGACTTGGAGGGCGATGATGCTGTGGTGGGCTTGGGTGCCCCTCAACAGGGCGGGAAAGTGGTATGGGGCATTGCCTCGGTGGAGGACTTGGAGGGTGATGATGCTGTGGCGGGCTTGAGGGCCCCTCAACAGGGCGGGAAAGTGGTATGGGGCGTCGCCGTGGTGGAGGACTTTGAGGGTGATGATGCTGTGGCGGGCTTGGGGGGCGATGATGCTGTGGCGGGCTTGGGGGCAGTTGATCAGAAAGTTCAGGAGGGCTTCTCGGAAGGCGGATAATGGGGGGTGGTGGATAAGGGAATGACTGCCTTCGCCGAGGCCTTACATGTTTCATATCAGGCTGTTGAACATGATCAGGAAGATGAAGATGACCATCCCAAGGTTGCCTTGGTTCTGGCTGAATATGCTGTGGTGCCGGAAAATCAGGTTGGTCGGGCCAGAAATGAGGGTTGGTGTCTCCATACGGAGACATGAATATAGATGGTGAGAGAGGGGTGAAAGAAAATAGCGAAGCAGTGGCAGTAAAGAGCTAAATAATGTAAGAGAAGGAGATACTGTGTTTTAAGGTGGTGAAGGAATGAAAATGAATTGTCACTTAGAAAAACAGCTGAAAGTGAGGAAGAAGATTGATAGAAAGGTAAAGTATCACATAATAGTTCAGCAAGGGAGGCAAGTAATCTTTCTTTGGCTGCCTTTTTGCTACTGTTGGTGTGCCTTAATATGCTTATCTTAATTCTATGTTGAAGAGTGTAAACTTTGTAGATGGAAAAGTCTTCTATCCTCTTCATGGATAGATGAATATTGCCTTTAAAAATAACAAAAAAAATAGAAATTATTCTTCTAGTATGATTTTGGAGATAAAAATATGTTTATACTGTATTGAGTGTTGCTAAATGCATGAACATACACCTCAAATGTAACAAATTGCCCCCCCTCCCGTTTATTCTCAGAAAAATGCAAAAAATAAGTTTATCGATGTGCTCCTTCACCAAAATAAACCTTAGTTTTCGCCTAATAAATTGACCTTTTTACTGGCTACTATCGTGTGTACATGTTGTTTGATTCAGATTCATACTTCCCTAATACTTATCGAATCAAAAGTGAAAAATTATGGAGAGGAAATAAATGTGAATTACACTAATGATATTGAAGGTAAATAGATTGTTTTTTTTAGGTTAGGAACAAATGGATGATTGTCTATTACACAAGCTCATACACAAAACATGAGAACTACAGTACAAATCAAAAGTGCAAACGTTGCAATGTAAAAAATCCCGAGTAAAGTAGAGAGTATACTCTTCTATAGATAGCATGTCCAATATACCTTCCTTTCCTCCCATATGTTAGTTGGTACGAGTACATGCTAGCAATGTAGGTGAACCCCTACACTTTCTGTTTACTCCAAAGTAGGCAAGTAGCTCATCCTTTTTTCTCATCTATGCAAACAACAAAAGCCATGTTCGGCTGGGCGGGCTAGAGTTTAACATAAAGCGTATGACCCAACATCAAACATGGCCCTTTTTATTTGAAGGCCTTGTGCGCTTGTGCCTTGTCTTAAGTATACAATTGAATGGGCCAAGTAATACAGAGTACTCCCTCCGTCTCTTAATACAAAGCCTCCTTTTAGTATTTATTACTCACATAATAAAGAGAAAGAGATTTTGTATTAAGGGATGGAGGGAGTATAAGACTAATAAGAGATATAGAGTCATACTCATACTGCATACAATAAGGGATTTTTTTTTCTTTATAAATATTATTACTACTTTAAAAAATGGTTAATAGTTAAATTATCGTTGAGAGAAATGTTAAAAGTTCAAAATTTACTTGTTATTAAGAAAATCTTAACTTTTGTAAAAAAAAAATAAAAAAAATAAAAAGAGGAAAATTTTAACTTTAGGATGTTATTAAGAAAAAAATAATGAAAAGTACTTTCTCTAGTCCTTTATTAAGGAATGTATTCATTTTTTGGCAAATCAAAAGGGTGTTGTTAAACGTCGCTCGCAAATTACATACTAACACTCCCATTTTTATAAGAATTTCCTTTTCTACCCCTAGCATATAATTACGGAGTTTCTACTCAACGAGTCACATATTTCACTCGCTAACCTCATTCACTCTCATTTTATCTCTCTAAATATTTAAATTTGAAATTTAAATCTAAAAAAAAAAAAACAAAAAACAAAAAACAAAAAACAAAAAAACAACCATCACCAACAACCACCTTCCAACCACTACTTGAAGAACAAGGCAAAGGGATGGCTGATCCGAGGCGAATTAGGGTGAGTTACGGTGGTCGTGGGTTAGGCGGCGGCGGCGAACAGTTAAAAGCTTTTAAAAAAAAAATAGAAGTCTTGACTTCCGCCCAGAAATTCCGGAACTCCCTTGGAGGATCCGCCTGAAATTTCCGGATCCTCCATGGATTTTCCGGAATTTCTGGGCGGAAGTCAAGATCCGCTTGAAATTTCCGGAAAAACCTTGGAGGATCTAGAAATTTCAGGCGGATCCTGAAATTCTGGGCGGAAGTCCCAATTTCCGATTTTTTTTTTTCGTGAATAAATCTTATTATTATTATTATTATTATTATTATTATTATTATTATTTTTGTGATTTTTATTATGATTATGATTATTATTATTATTATTATTATTATTATTATTATTATTATTATTATTATTATTATTATTATTATTATTATTATTATTATTATTATTATTATTATTATTATTATTAGTAGTAGTAGTAGTAGTAGTAGTAGTAGTAGTAGTAGTAGTAGTAGTAGTAGTAGTAGTATGTGTAGTAGTAGTAGTATGTTATTGTTAGCATGATTTTTGTGATTATGATTATTGTTGTTTTTGTGATTATGATTGTTGTTGTTATTGTGATTATTATGTTATTAGTACATTATTTGTAATGTTTTTGTTATATTTAGTAATAATAATATTATTATTATTGTTACTATTATGATTGCTATTATTTTTATGATTTTTATTATGATTATTTATATTATTATTTTTTTTTTGTTGAAACCTTATTATTCTTATTATTATGAGTAGTAGTAGTATGTTATTGTTGGTTTATTTTTGTGATTATGATTATTGTTTTTGCTATTGTGATTATTATGATTATGATTATATTTTAAAATTTGTGGTTGGTATGATTATTTTTGTGAGTATTATTATTATTATTATTATTATTATTATTATTATTATTATTATTATTATTATTATTAATGGTGTGTTGGTATGAAATTAATTAATTGGAATAGTATTTTTTGTAGTCCAACTTTAAACAAGTAGTATTTTTTTAATTATTACTGAAATTGGATTTTGTACTTATTTTATGTAGATCGAGGGTTCTGGTGCTTGACATGCAATATCACGACGTTTGAATGCGTCTGTTAGGAGACAATCATCTCGTTCAGTACCGTTTCAGCTCGAGCAGCAATACGGGTCTACTAGTGGTTGGTCGGGAGACCAACAGTCAGGAAGTAGTCGACCCATGTATTCGCCAGGTGGAGTACCTACATCTGACGAAGAAGAAGTCTCGGTTAGTCATATTGGTGACCGGGATGAAGAATCGAGCCCCCCCCCCCCCACGATTATCATATGGTATATAGGGGTCAGTATGGGAGATTTGTTGGTAGTGGATCGAGTCATCCTACTACCAGCTCTGCAGAGGCATGGTTAGTGCAGGAGCCGATGCCGGGTGGTCCTGAGGATGGGACTATTATCCCTAGTTTTGGTGGTCACGTGGCACGATATATATGGATCGAGCAGGAGCGACGTGTTTTGTGGTGTTTGAGTAGGTCAAAGCTGTGTTCTAACTTGGTTACGTGGCGAGGTCGTCAATCAGTGGAGAACCTCCAGTTGATTGATGGTAGTTGGTTGTCTCACTTGCCTGGGCTGATGTTTAAAAAACTTGATTGGCCTTTGATTTCTGCTTTTGTTAAGAGATGGCAGCCAGATACAAACACTTTTCATATGCCATTTGGGGAGATCACGATCATGTTGCACGATGTGTACAATATTCTTGGACTACGTGTACATGGCAAGATGGTCACCACTACACCTAGCACGGACTACTTACGGGACGCGTGCTCGATTACCATGGATATGACTCCGGATGATTTGTCTGAGATTTGCGGCACAAAGACAATTTGGCAGGGTAGTGGGGTGTTGACTGATAAGATTTTTGAGTCGACATTGGAGGTTGAGAGGTAGTTTAGTGCTCAATATACTACGTACTTGTGGTTAGTGCTTGGAGGTTCACTGTTTATAGACAAGAGTGGTAACCGTACGCATCCTTCCTTCCTCCACGAGCTATGTTATATGGATGTCCCTATTAACGAGTACGCTTGGGGCACAGTTGCACTGGCTTACTTGTTTAGTCAATTGGGCACGGCATCACGGAAAGGTGCTGATTCGATCGCGGGTTGTCTCACGCTTCTACAAGCGTGGATTTACGAGTACTTTCCGTGCTTTCGGCCTCAGCAGGGTACCTTGACGAGGGACCTTAATATCCCTCGTGCGTCTGCTTGGGATGTTGGAGCGGGATGTCCTAGCAAGAACTTGGAGCGCCTGATATCTTTTCGTACTAGAATTGATGCGCTGACTATCCGTGAGGTGAACTGGCTACCGTACGGAGTTGATCCTGCACTTGGAGTGCCCCCCACTTTATTCATTGGCTGCATCCAGTACCGTAACATCATAGAGCTGTACATGCCTGATAGAGTGGTTCGACAGCTTGGTTTCGTGCAAGGCATTCCACGTGACATTATCAGGCCAGAGAAGGCCAAGAGGCCGACTAACTTGAAGATGTACCGAGTAGACTTCCCGACCGAGATGACAGATGTGATGTGGAGGAGGTTTGTCCCTGGGGTATCTCAGAGTTTAGTTTTAGGTGCCCTCACCAGACTTAGTGCTGGAGCTCCTTCTGTTACGCCTGGTTACATGCAGTGGCTGTACAGGTTTTCTCATTCTCGGGTATCTCCAGGTCCAGCAGTTACAAGCAATCTACCAGAGCGGACTAACACTAATTATATAAGTTTTTGTGTTTATTTTACTATTTAGAATGACTTATAATAATTGTTGTTTATATAATATGTTATTGTGTGATTTGCAGTGGATGAGTCGGTCCATGGAGATTCACCAAAGAGCACTAACTGAGTATCCTCACATGTCTAGTGAGACTAGAACAATGACGGAGCAGCTTGTATTTGATTGGAAGTAAAAAATAAGACTCTAGATTGCTTTTTTGGTCGTGTTAGTGGTTTTTATGTGACCTTGTTTGAATTGCTTTATATTTCTTTTTTATTAGTCATGTACTATAAGAAATGGATAGTGTATATTTCTTAGTTTTTGTTGCACATACTATCTAACTAATGCATCCCACATGTTCTTTCTAGCTTCATATTATTGATCCCATCCATTAACACTAGCTTCGTGGTGCTCAGTCCACCAACCGGCGATCGGAGGGAGAGGTGAATCAGGTGCAAGGTCAAGACGGATGAAATGTGATCCACCAACTATAGCAATCACGAACTCCCGACTCGGCGAAAGGACCCCGTTTCGTGCCCTCAGCGGTAACACTGTGATGCATGGGTAGTAGCAAGTTGGTACTAGGCCTACCCCGAGACAAATCACCCTTGCGTTGAACCACGTAGCAATAGGAAATAAATCTTGAATAGTTACCATCCAATGCCGCTCCCCAACAGCCCCACCATCCCATCGAATACGCTCTATGTTCATCCATAGTCGTCCAAGCCCGTAAATTCGTTCGTACAAATCAGGATGACCGACGATCTCGTTCGCTATTGTTTCTCGAGCGTCAAACCATAATGCCTGATCACCCAAGAAGAAGTCGGCGACACAACGAAAGCCACAGTTCCCATCACCAATGACATCCTTCCAAGATGTAATGTACGGCAACATCGGGCCCGAAAGCTGGTTCAAATACTTGCACTGACTAATGTCACACGGATCTGCTGCACATAATTACGAAGATTAATTATTAGTAAAGCTACAAGATGAAATACATATAATTTTTAAAATCACTAGACTTTTAATATTACTTATTTCTTGGTCACGGCCACGTTGATTGTATTGACGGTTCACATGCTCGAAATAACTTCGATCACGCCTGGTGTCATTGTTCCTCCGTCGACCACGAACGTTGAGGTTCACATGTGGTTCTTCAAGTTGTGTATGATCCGGGTGCAGCTCCTCTTCAATGATGCGCGATAAATTTCGACGTACAGTAGGATCACTTTCCATGACTTCATCAACCAGGAAACGAAAATGTGCAGCCTCCTCGGTTGAATCGTTAACCAATTCTAGAATGTTAACACCGTCACTAATAACCAAAGTCTTCCAGAAAGAATGAATTTGGCTGCTATACAAGCCTGTCTGTGCAACTAGCGAATCATGTATCTGGCAGGCACACGGTACACCATGAGTCACACGCATAGCACATCCACAGCGTTCATAAACCTGGTAACTCAAATCCCGCATCCTTTTGGTCTCTGCATGAAGTACTTTCAAGCAATGTTGAGACACTTTGCCATTTATACGTGACAGTGGCAATTGTCTGTACATCTCCCCAATTTTAGACCTTGATGCCTCCAAACTATTACGAATTTCAATAATTCGATTACCGATATGACAATGGACTCGGGCCCATACGGTATCCAAAGAACCTGCCATTGATTCCAATTAGTAAAACATTTTGCTATTATTTATTATAATTACAGTTACGAAATAAAGACAACAACTAATATAGTAAAACAACTAACCTGTGGATGATTCAAACCACGTTTTCACTGCTGAATGTTGGCTCTCAACTCTACAGTTGGTGGTGTTACCAAAGTGAAGAATTTGGTTCGTCCAATACGTCACAAATTTGGTTTTATGACACAGCCATGTTCCCTCAACGTACTCAATCATTGCCGGAAAACTTGCCCACCTTGCTTTCATGGTAGCCAGAGCATGATCATACTCCGCCTCAGTTGATGCATCCATAATACGTTTTTATTTGCCATTTTTAAAACTGAAAAGAAAATCTTCTTGTTTTTGAACATCTTCGTCACCCTAGCCTCTACATCTTTGTTAATGTGCCATCGACAGAGTAAATGTGACGTCCCTGGAAACAATTCTCTCAAAGCCGCACATAGCCCAAGTTCACGGTATGACAAAAATGTCGATGGCTCTTTATCAAACCCAATCAATTCCCTTAATCTCTGCAACACCCACCGATAGCTAGCCGTGCACTCGTTGCGCATGAAAACATAACCAACTAGAAAATTATGGTTTGTCGGTGTCATGCTTACTATCTCAAAGAACGGCATGCCATATCGATTGGTCTTGTAAGTAGAATCCGTCCCTATGACGTGTGGGTATGTGCGGAGTATGTTGACCGTCATCGGGTGCACCATAAATGCATGTTGCAAGACGTCGAGATCATCGGACATGACCCAGTAAATGTACTTACTCTCTTTCGCCAAATGAAGAAATTGCTGAACAACTCCTCTTCCTTCGGACATCTCCATCCTAAAGTCATTCCGGCAGTTGTAAATGTGCCTAATGTTTGGATGATCATCAGGAAATTGCTCTGCAATAGTTTCCATGATGTTACGGGGCGCAACCTTGGACTTTGTCATGTCACGCACAACCTGTTTTGCACCCGGGCTCAATCCGCTCACTTTACGATGACCCTCTTCATACACAATCATTGGGTGGTTATGTGTCCCGGTGTGATCATTTTTCGCACGGATCTTCCAACTATCAGTGCTGACTTCATAATATATCTTGATGTAGAAAGGACAACCATTAGCTTTGGTTTTTGTGTCCTTTCGTATCGCGTTCTCCAAATCTCTCGGCTTGCTCCTCCGTGACTGATCACATCTCAAATATCGATACGGCCGACTATCTCTGGTTTTGTTATAAGACGATTTCACCAAAATAAATCCCAGATTTATGGAAACAGCATACGCCCGTGTAACCGCATCCTCAGACGTTGGAAATAACGTATCCGTGCAGAAATTCCCACTATAATTCACACCGTCACCGCCGTCTTCAGATTCTATATCCTATACAAATTAAACAAAACAACGGTTTATGTCATTATGTTCTTTTTTATAATATTAATAATAATATTTATAAAACAATATTACAACTAATAATATTATTAACATTAATAACTAATACTAATAACAACAATCATAATAGCAACAACAATAATCATAAACACCACCAACAACAATAACAATATTAATAATATAAATAACAAAACAATTAATACCCTAACATAATTACTAATTAATATAATAATAATAATAATAATAATAATAAGGTTTTAAAAAATAAAATTACTACTACTACTAATAATAATAATAATATTACTACTAATAACATCAACAATTAAAAAACAATAATAACAATTATTACTAATTACTCAAATTATCAAAAACTAAATCACAACAACAATTAAATAAAAAATAATTAACTTAAACAATATTACAACTAATAATATTTATAAAACAATATTACAACTAATAATATTATTAACATTAATAACTAATACTAATAACAACAATCATAATAGCAACAACAATAATCATAAACACCACCAACAACAATAACAATATTAATAATATAAATAACAAAATAGTAATACCCTAACATAATTACTAATTAATATAATAATAATAATAATAATAAAATTACTACTACTACTACTACTACTACTAATAATAATAATATTACTACTAATAACAACAACAATTACAAAACAATAATAACATTATTAAAAACTAAATCACAACAACAATTAAAAAAAAAAAATAATTAACTTAAAAAAAAAAAACTGAATAATGGGACTCCGCCCAAAATTTCTGGATGTCCCATGGTGGATCCGCCTAAAATTTCCGGATCTACCATGGAACATCCGGAAATTTTGGGCGGATCTATACTTCCGCCTAAAATTTCCGAATGTTCCATGGTGGATCCGGAAATTTCAGGCGGATCCACCATGGGACATCCGGAAATTTTGGGCGATTGTCCCATTATCAGAAAATAAAAATAAAAAATAAAAAACGGCGTATGGATGTTCCAGTCGTCCATCATCCAAGACCCGTCGGAAAAAAACTTGATGATTAATTTTTGTTAAAAAAAAGGTTTAAGGTGGTCGTGGGGACCGATTTGGTTTGAAGGTCTTGGGGACCGATGTGGTGGGCTCGGGATTCACGGTGTACTACTTTGAGGGGACCGTTAGTATGTAAAATGTGTATGAAGGGAACAAAGTCCTTTTTAAATATTACAACTTGCATAAAGGGCATCTTTGTCCATTCAAGTCAAAATGGGAGCGTTACTATGTAAAATGGGAGCGACGAATAACAATTCACAATCAAAATTAAGGGCCTATTTCTATTTTAAGGGTGTATTATTTGAGAATATTCTCCACTTTTTGATGAGTTGTCATCACTTTTTGATGCTAGTAATGACTTTTTACACTCATTTTCAACACTTTCTCTCTCTCTCTCCAATTATTCTCTACCACTTTTTTTTCCCCCTCTTTGTCTCTCTCTAACCCCACGTGCACTTATGTAATTTTACCAACTTTTTTAATTTCCATGAAAAAACTCAAATAGGTTCCTTTTTTTTTTTGACGAAGGTTCTTTCTTAATTTCCATGAAAAAACTCAAATAGGTTCTTAATAAAGTGACGGAGGGAGTAATAATTAGATGTCACATATATCAAGTATTAAGACATTACATTAACGTTAGAAATAAAAATAATAATAATAAAAAAAAATCTAGTAAATAGGAATAGTTGTTTTGAGAGTAGATTAACATTTTGATAAATGAGGACTGTTGCATTGAAAATATACGAAGTATATATTTACGAGAAAAATGTGTAAACAATTTATTTTAATCTAAGAAATAATTAAAACATAACTAACAAAGGAGTGTTTCAAAAAAAAAAAAAAAAAAAAAAGAAAAAAAATCTAACAAAGGAGAACACACATAATGGTAAGTGTCATCTTTCAAGAAAAGAGAGAGTAAGACCCTGTTCACTTCACCTTAAAAAAATAATATTTAAAAATAATTTCAGTTCAGTAAATTTAATTTCAGTTCAGTAAAAATAAGTTTAGTTCAGTAAAATTCTGTTATCTTAAAGAAGAATTATAATAGAAAATCAATAAAAATAATTTCAGTTCAGCAAAAATAATTTCAGTTCAGTAAAATTAATTTAAGTTCAGTAAAAATAATTTAAGTTCAGCAAATATAATTTTGTTTCATTAAAAATAATTTCAGTTCAGCAAAAATAAGGTGAAGTGAACGGGGTCTAAGTTATTTATCCAGTCAATCAATAGTAATTTGTTACAATGGATTGCAGGCCTCTAAATTTTTGTTCAATTTAGATCATCAATTAAAATTTGTGCAATCAATCCTAACTGTTAAGCAAGTTATGATAAGTCTAAGGTCAAAGATGTTCATTAATAGTACTCATATAGGACTACTTCGAATAAAAAATTCAAGATGATAAGGTCAAATAAAATTAATTTATTGCTAATAAGTTCAATTAAGATAAATTCTAAATTAATACTCTATAATTTGTACTTTTAGATAGCATCAAAATAAAAATGCTGGCGAATTGAACACTACTTAAAGACATGTGTTTCTTCACCTTGTTTTTGTTGAGCTGATATTTTTTTACTTAACTAAAATTAATTTTTTTTTTATTGAAATAAAATTATTTTTACCGATCAAAACTTCTTTTTACTGTTAAAGAATCTAGATTATATTTGTTTTTAATATTATTGATTTTATTAATCATAAAATAAAATTATTTTAACTGAACTAAACTTAATTTTATTTAAATAAATTATTTTCACTAAATATCAAAGTACTTATATCATATCATATCATCATTAATAAATAAAGTGACATTTGGCATTCCAGCTTTCGACAAGTGTCGTGCCACGTAGGCAACAAATAGGTATTATTGTAACATATACTCCGTAATAGAGAATTAGTAAAAATAATTTAATTTGGTAAAAATATATTCAGATAAAATAATTTAATTTCAATTAAATAGTTTCAAGTCAATAATAACATGATCTATTTACAAACAAAACTACTTCCTCTGTTTTTATTTTATTACACCATTAGGACTTTTACACTATTCACTTAATTTTCTTTGACCATCATTTGTGATTTATAGATTAGGAAAAATATAGTCATGTGGGATCTAGTTAGATTCGTATCGAATTCTACTTTTCAAATATAAAATTTTTATAATTTAATTTTCACTTTTGCTACCACTAAAACACATCTAAGTCACTTTTGCTACCCATCTAAATTTTATTTTTATTTTGCTACCACTAAAAATGACATTGTTTTAATTTCACTACCAGTAGACGGAATCTGTTAATTTTGCCGTTTGAGGGCCCCACAAAGTGAAGTTACCTTCCTTATCTTCATCTCTCTCCTCGAATCTAATCCTCTTCCAACCTTCTCTCTCCATTGAATACTATCAACCCCCAACTTTAACTCCATTGAAGGCTGGGTTAATTTTTTTTTACCACGAATCTTTCTCTTTCCTCTGTCACCATCTCCAACTCTCTTTATCTCAACTTTTCTACAATTTGAAGCTTAAACTTGTGTGCGTGGAAGGTTTTTACTGGGATAACGAAGCAGGGGAAGACAATCAGCTGCGAGGAAGCGTCATCTCCATTGTTGGAAGCTGTTGATTTGCCTGACAACGACGTATTGGAAGGTACGAAACTTTAACTATTTATAGTGGTCCAACAATGGTGGTAGTTTCGCAATCTGTTTCGAGGGAGAGCCCCTAATGAATGACATTATAGCTTGCAATTCACCCAAATTTGACATTAATTACATTCTTAAAAAGATTATATACCAACCCACAACATCAATTTTAAAAATACAAATCCCAACTTAAAAGCCCTAATTAAAGATAAGATAAACCCTAATTCAATCGCATAAAATAATTATTATGCTAAATTACAAATGCTTACCTTAGAATCTTGTCGGAATCAAATTACTTTGTGAAATTCTACAGCAAATTTTGTTTTCAATTGCGAGAATTCGATTTCAGTGGGTTAATCTTTGAGAAAGAATTGAAAGTTGGAGCAATTGGGTATAAAACCATTATTTATATAATGGGAACTGATAAAAGAGTCGTTGAAGTGGGCCCCCAAACGGCAACAGTAACAGACGTTGGCTACAGGTAGTGAAATTAAAACAATGTCATTTTTAGTGGTAGCAAAATAAAAATATAATTTAGATGGGTAGCAAAAGTGACACCGATGTGTTTTGGTGGTAGCAAAAGTGAAAATTTCCAAAATATAATTGAAGATATTGATAGCTAAAGTAATGCATTGACAAACGTGAAATCCCTTATAGTGCAATAAAAAAAGAAAGGAGGAAGTATAAAAAATCACACTAATTTGAACTATATAATATGATATATTTAAATATTCTGCTTAAAAAGGATTATATGATCCTAATAATATAATATATTTAAATATTCTGCTAAAAAAGGATTATATGATCCTATTTACGGCGAAGAGAATAGAATCTAAATCGAAATTAAATCCAATCTTCAGGAGTCGATTTTTGGCAAGATATAAGTCATAAATTGAAATGGTTGCTTGTAGGGGTGTCAATCAGGTTTGCGGTTCGGTTTTTGGTTCGGTTTATCGATTTTCGGTTTACAACGGATCGGTTTTTAACGGGTTGGAATTATTATTGGGTCAGTTCGGATGGTTTTAAATAATTTCGGGTCGGTTCGGTTAGGTTTGTTTTTATTACAGTTTCTTTTCGGGTCGGATTCTAATCGGGTCGGGTTATAATTGGTTCGGGTCATAATCAGTTCGGGTTAAAGTCGGTCGGTTTAAAAACGGTGTTTGTCAGTTTAAAGCGGGTTTTGGGTCAAAACATATCGGGTCCTAATCGGGTCGGGTTGTAATCGCTTCAGGTCATAATTGGCTCGAGTTGAACTTAGTCGGTTTGACAACTGGTTTTGCCAGTTTTAAACGGGTTATGTTAACGTATATATCCTAGTATTTCCTCAACATTCTATAATTAGTTATTCCAATAGCTTTAATTAAGTCCCATTTCTGTATAAAGATTTTCAGGATCAAAAAATAATAACAAATCTAGAGTTTGCTTTTGATTCAGATTTTTTTAATACAATATAGTGTTCGACTTTAAGTTACAAGTTGTAAACGATTTGGGTTTATCGGGTTTTTGTCGGGTTTAATCGGTTTCGGTTTACAATGGGTCGGGTTGCTATCGGGTTGGGGAAGTACTCGGTTCGGGTTGTTCTCGGTTTCGGGTTGTATCAGTTTGGCTTGATAACGGGTACGGTTCATTAACGGTTCTCAAACATTCGGATCGGTTCAGTTTCAGGTTTTAAAAAATCGGGTCGGGTCGGTTTACGGTTTTAAAATAACATGTTCATAGCGGTTCGGTTCCTTTTCGGAACAGTTCGAAACGGTTTGGATTCACCAGTTCGGGTCGGTTTTTGACAGCTCTAGTTGCTTGTGTAAGCGGTAGTACTTAACATTAAGAATGAACGTGCGGCTACAATTCGGATCAAAACTAGCACCGTCAGATCATGTAAAGATGTTGAAAGTTGACCAGTCAATAAATCCAATCAAAATATCAATATAATCCAACCAACCATCATCAAATAAATACTTTTTAAATTTAATTTCCCCTTTTTCCCAAATCCAATTGCTTCAATTTATTTCATCAATTTTACACACACTACTTGCACTCTCTTCTCAGTTCTCACTTTCTGGGAAAAAGATTGGTGGTCAGCAAAATACAGCACTTTCAATTTCATCTTTCCTCAAATACTTCAATTTTCACTGAATTTGGTATTAAATAACAAAAACCCATTTCAATTTTCATATTATATCTTACCTAAAACGTCTCTTTCTTGTTGCCAGATTCTTCGTAGACTTGTTTACAAGTAAGTAAGTCTTTCTTCAACATTTTCGTCTTACCCAGAATTGGATTTTACTTGTTCAATGTTTTTTTATGTTTAATTTTCCTTTTACTGGGTCGTTTTCTGTGTCTGATTTAGATTTTTCTTCCTTTGAATTGTGGAATTCTAAGTCTAGGGTTTTAGGTTGAAATAGGTGGGCAATATTTTTTAGAATTTTCCCCCAAGAAAATATAATTTGATTTTCTAAAAATGTTTTTTTAGGTATTTATGATAGGACCCAGTTGTTGTATGTTCTTTCTAGGAAGAATCCTGAGATGGGTTTGTATCAATCAGTCTGAAATTTGTTGATTTGTTTTAGGGGGGAAGGGGGTTAGTGAGATGTTAGGTGCAGGGGATGAAGAGGGGCAAGCTAATGCCCGAAGAACTTATCTTAGGTCAGTTTCATGGTCTGATAGATCACCTAATAAGCCTAATCCTGTATACCCTAGAGCGCAACCGAGCAATAAAGCTCGGTCTTGCTTGCCGCCACTCCAACCCCTTTCGATTTCTAGGCGAACTGTGGAGGAGTGGCCTAAGGCGGGGTCGGATGATCTGGGGGTTTGGCCTCTGCCTACTACCCCTGGAGGGAGAATTGGAAGTGGGTTGGGTGTAAATTCGAGTGGGAGTTCGAAAATTGAGGTTGCTGGGAGAGAGTTTGAATCTAATAAGGATAAGCTTGCTTTCTATGAGAAGGAATGCTCGAGGATAGGGGAACATATATATTTAGGAAGTGAAGCTGTGGCTAAGAATTGCGAGGTTTTGAGGCAGAATGGGATCACTCATGTGCTCAATTGTGTTGGGTTTGTTTGCCCCGAGTTTTTCAAGGGTGATCTTGTGTACAAGACACTTTGGTTGCAGGACCGACCATCAGAAGATATAACAAGTATCCTTTATGACGTGTTTGATTATTTTGAGGATGTTAGGGAGCAAGGTGGGCGGGTTTTGGTCCATTGTTGCCAAGGGGTGTCTCGATCTACCTCTTTGGTCATCGCGTATCTTATGTGGAAAGAAGGGCAAAGCTTTGAGGATGCTTTCCAGTATGTGAAGGCAGCTCGAGGAGTAACTAATCCTAACATGGGGTTTGCTTGTCAGCTTCTTCAATGTCAGAAGAGAGTTCATGCCATGCCCATAAGTCCTAATTCTATTTTGAGGATGTATAGGATGGCTCCACATTCTCCATATGCTCCCCTTCATCTTGTACCCAAATTAGTGTGCCGTCCTAGTAAACGTAGTCTTGACTCCCGTGGGGCGTTTGTTGTCCATGTTCCTTCTGCCATATATGTATGGATTGGGAAGTATTGTAGCTCAATGATGTCTAATAATGCGAGGAAGGCTGCTCAGCAGGTCATTAAATATGAGAGGGCACATGGACCTCTTCTGCCAATAAAGGAGGGTGAAGAGCCATCTGAATTTTGGGATACTCTTTCCAGTGGAGAAATTCTGAACAATGGTACTGACGTGATAGTCTCTATCGAAGGTAGGACTTTATGTAGTGGATTAGTTGATGAAGACATGGCCAGTAGTGATGTTAGCAATAGGAAACTTGATGAATACGATCAAGATTTTGAGATCTTCAACAAAGCACTTGCCGGTGGAGTTGTTCCTCCTTTTACTTTGTCGAGTTCTGTGAGTGAAACTCATCTTCCTGCTCGGGAAAATGGATGGGGTAGATTGAGGAAGAAATTCGCTAATGGTATCATGAAGGGATTTTTTTTGTCACCTATTGCTTGCCAGAATACTCCATCTGTTCTTGAAAGTGGAACTGACTCCCAACATATTGGAGAAGAACCTGTTTCCCCCACTGCCTACTTTTTGCAGTCTACCCTTAAACATAGCTTATCTGAATCTATCTTACCCAATACAGATTGTATTAGTGAAGGGTTTGAACAGCATGCTCATCATGCTGATTCATCATTTCCATTACCTAGTCCTTGTAGCTCGCCAGACTCTTTATCTCCTTATCCAAACAACAGTCCTCCATTCAATTCCAAGTCCCCTTCTCTTTCCCCGTCCACTTCAGATTATTCCAGCCCTTTTACCTTTTCACCATCCTCTTCAACTTGGTCAGACTCATCTAACCTTTCTTCACAACCTTCACCTTCGGGGTTGGAATTATCTGATCATTTGTGTACGAGAAATTCAGCTTCGAGTGAAACTGGTTGTCTATTTAAAGAAGGGGATACAAGATCATGTGTTGATGCATTTTCTGCTATAAGTGGCTGGAAATCATCGAATTTCTGTTTGTCATGTAAAGGTTCTTCTCCTTCAATTGCTGAACGCCGGGGCAGTAATCCGCCTACACTGATGTTACTTGCAACGGCTGATTCAGCTCCAGCTCCTGTTTCCAGTACCTTGGTTAGATCATGGTCCTTTTCTCTTCCTAACTTGGGTGAGGAGATAAAAAGTGAAAATCATTACGAGCCAAAACATGGTGAGGTCAGTGAAGTATGTACAGATGTCCTGATGTTAGATGCAGGTAAATTTCCGATTTTAATTACAGTTTATTTAATGAAATTACATGATTCATTTATTTTTGTGCAGGTATGTTAATTTTGTAAGATGACAATAAACTTGAATAGTTGCATTATCACAGATTTCTGTAGTTTTCAAGTTTGAAACTAGAGGAATATTAAAGTTAGTGGATAAATGGTGATAATGATGTCAATGACTGCAACAATAGATTCTGGTTATATTTGGTCTTAAAAAAATGAAGTTTTGTTTATCTCATTTCTCATACAATAGTCAATTACTTATCGTCTTTAATATCTAAATTATCTATAGAAAAGCTCTTGGGTGTGTTCTTCAACTACTTGAACTATTAGCATCAAACTGTTTGTATGAGAATGAGCCAATTCTTTTTTTTGGTAATGTAAGCCAAGTTGATCTTTATTATAAGCTAATTTGTCATTGTTAGAAATCTTAGGTTTGAATCATTCAATCGACTACATGATTGGATTTGGAGTGGTTGGAGAATTGCTATCTAGTTAAATGAGGGTGGTTGAGAAGGTTTAATTTACTAATTAGGAAGTTTGTTGTGCTTTTTACTATATACTTGGAGAACTTTTGTGAAATTGATGCATTACTGATAAAAGTTCCGCTTGTTTGGTGTACTGTATACATATACCCACTGTTTTTTGTTTTGACACATTGATATTGGACACTTAACGCGTGTCCTTTCATTGTTGCAGATCAGTAGAGAAACCGGAGTAGAAAATATTCACAGAACGTCTAAACTTGAATTGTAACCTGAAGCTCAAGCTTCACCAACTATGGAATAATAGAAGTTTGGGCATCCCGGGCAGTGCCAAGACCTTACTCTCTCTGCTTGTGAGATGTTAGGGGAAATTTGAATTATATTTGCTCCTAATCATATCGGTCCTGGAGAACATATATATGTACATAAATATACCTCCATGTTGTACACTCTAATGACTAGCATATTAGAGCCATATGAAGTACAATAAGAGAACCCTTTTTGCTTTGGTAGAGAGATAAAATCACAGCATGTAGACATGTAGTTTCAATTGTAATACTATATCATTACCTCTCAGTTCGAAATAGATAATTATCAATTTCATGTTATAAAGTTTAAGACATGTGCATCTATGGTCGGCCAACATAGTCTTTTTTTTTTTTTTTTTTTTTTTGAAAGAGCCAACATAGTCTTATAACCTCATAAGAAATTATTGATGATATTTAATTATCTATTGAATTACTAGTGTATATCCCGGTCTAACACCTCGGGTTGTAACTCTGTTGTTCTCTTACCACCCAATTTTTTTTATTTTATAAAAACGATATATTTCTATAGAATATGTTTTTAAGCACAAAAATCGCGTTTTTAATAATTTATTCTTAATATTTATTGGACGATAAATAACTAAAGAAAATGTTTTTAGCACGGAAATCGCAAATAACTATATGGAATTATGGATGATAATTTATTCTTAATTTAAGAATAAAAATTAAGAATAAAATGATAATTTATTCTTAATTTTTATTCTTAATGTTTTTAATAATTTCTACGGGTGATTCATTCAAAAAGTGTGTTTATTTTTTGGTGGTAAAATTAAAATAATCCTTAATTTTTATTTGATGATCAATTATATTAATAACGGTCACAACTAACTATGTAAGCATTGAGGTGCGTAAAACTCACATTATTGCAATAACTCAAGAATAGGGGAAATACACATTTTATAGCAATGCCAAAGTTGGCAATAAAGGTGGGCATGGGCAGTGCCGGCACGAATCCGGCACGGCACGTTGGCCCAGTTGTTGTCCGTGGGCCGTGCCGTGAACTAATTTTTTGGAAATTGGCACGGGCACGACGGGTGGCACGGCCTTCGGCACATGGGACGGCCTGCCAGCACAGCCCAGTACGGCACGCGGCCCGCCGAGAAGTTGTTCAAAAATTAAATTAATAAAAGGAAAATTTAACATGAATAATCCAACCTTTCGCTGGTTCTCTCAAAATAATCCAACCTTTGGATTAACCTGAAATAATCCTACCTTTGGTATATATTCTCTCATACCGAGCCTAAGTGACCGGTTACCTGAAGATCGGGTAATTTTATTTCTTTTTTCCTTTTTTTCAAAAGACCACCAGTTTTTTCTCTCTCTTCCTCCATGACAACCTCTCTTCCCCTCCATGAACACCTTTCTTCCTCCTTCACCAACTCATCAAGATGATCAAACACAAACTTCTTCCTATAAACCGAACAAGAGGGTGACAATTCGCGAAACCTTTCTTCCCCTAAATCAAATGCAACAATAACAGATGAGTAAGTAGCTACTTGGTCATGGAGAAGTTTGTGTAGAACATATTTTTAGCTTATGCTGCATTTCTCTTGCATTGTTTTGGTGTTTTTGGTAATCAAATGGCTGCTTGTTATTTTGGCGGTTAGCTAACATAACATGCGAGGTGTGACGGTGTGGGTTGGTTGATGGTGGTGCGGAGGTGGGATTGTGGATGGGGGCTTGTGCGCTAGTTCATTTTCGTCACGGGAACATAGAAGGTGGTAGGACGTTGGGGGTTTCTGGGATGGTTGATGGTGGTGCGGAGGTGGAACGGTGGGGTGTTGCGTGCTATGGGTTTTGGTGATGGTAGATCGACGGTGGGGCTGTGGTGGTGTTGTGGGGCTATGGCGGTGAGGATGATGGTGAATTGACGGTAGGGTTGATGGTGGGAAGCTTAGGGTGGGTTTCTGATTTTTCTTTTGGGATTTTTTTTTGGTTTTTTCTTTATAAAAATTAAAAAAACAATAAGAAGCTGACACGTGGCTTGACAACCGGTCATAGTGGGTGTGGTGACCTGTTGGGGGCGGTGTAGGAGAATAATAGGTAAAGGTGGAATTATTAAGCTTAATCTAAAGGTTGGATTATTTTAGGAGAACCAACGAAAGGTTGGATTATTCATGTTAAATTTTCCTTAATAAAATTATTTATATAAACTCAATTTTAAATTAATAAAACATAAACATAAATTAATAAAATTATTTATATAAACTCAATTTTAAAGTTGTTAAAAAAAAAATTATCGATTTTTTTATATATACATACTTCCTCCGTTTTTCTTTTATTGCACCATAAGGACTTTTGCACTATTCACTTAATCTTCTTAGACCATCTTTTGTGATTTATCCATTAGGAAAAACATAATCACGTGAAATCTAGTTAGATTCGTCTCAAAATCTACTTTTCAAATATCAATTTTTTATAATTTTTACAAAAGTATAATTAAATATATTAATAGCCAAAGTAATGCATTGGCAAGCATGAAACCCCTTATGGTGCAATAAAAAAAGAACGGAGGAAGTGTATATTTCAAAATAAATAAATAAATAAATAAATACCGGGGCGACACGCCGCCCGACATGACACGGCCTACCAGGCACGTGGGCCATGCTGTGGGCTAGGGTGTGCCAAAAATTGGCACGGCACCCGGCACAAGCCCCAGGCACGGCTCATGGCGACCCGGCACGGCACGATGCTCATGTTTAGTTGGCAATATTACTTTGAATTTTCCAGAATTTGTAATTTAGCTTCAATTTATCACCTTCAAATAAGTATACATCGAATAATTTTTCCTGTCAAAAATTAAACAAAAATTGCATTATGATTTAAAAATATGCTTCAATTAAACAGTACAGGGCAGAAATTCATATATTAAGGTCTATTAGCTGTACATATCATTGATTGATTGTAGATTACATTAAGGTGAACATAATAACCTCGAAAATTTGTAGCATGAAACCATATAGTTAAAAAGGCCACAAAAGATCATTGCACTGAACAATATTAGACCAGCGCAAAGAGGCTATACACTTAAACACGCCAGAAAAATAACCACGATAATGTGGCAAGTGATTAGAGGATCAAGGCTCAAACTTCGAGGCTATGTACCAAAATATCATGGTCACCTTTTCATGGTTCATACTTCATACACCATTTTGTGCCCTTAACCTCGCCATAGTAGGGCCAAGAGCACTCCCTCTTAAAGTTCTGTATGACCATGACCGTTTAGCCGAAGGCTCTTTCTTGTTCCATCTATCCTCTTGAGAAAGCTGTGATTTCTTTGCTGACAAGGCATCACTAATCTCTTCCCACACATCTTTTTTCCCGTTTGCTGTCGGACAAAATCATGCAATCAATTACAATGATTTTCATACAGATTACTTGATTTCATGATCCTAATACACAAAATCATAAAATAAACAATCCAAAAGTTACAATACCAGGAGTAGCAGCAGGTTTCTGTAGTTCTTGACTGCCAGTATCTAATGCACCATTACTTCCATCTTTTTTGTTGCTCTCGCTCACTCCTGAGCAGACAAAGGTAAGATAACATGCCATCAATTACAATGGTAGTTTGTATACATAACTTTCACAAACCTAATAATCTAGAATACCATAAACCAATTAATCAAAGAGTGTAATCATACCAGAAGCATCCAGTGTACCAAGTTCTTGATTGCCAACATCTGATGCACCATTACTACTACCATCTATATTGTTTCCCTTGCTCCATCCCGAAGGGGCAGAGGTACCATTAGCAACTGCTGGGACTGCTTTTGATTGACTAGGGTCACCACGCTTTAGAATACGTACATCAACAAGAGAAGGGAAATCTATCTGCAAAAGGAGGAAAAAAAAAAGCATATTCTGTTAGAAAGAAAGCAGTTAATTGCAAGATAAGGTATCCACATATACAATACACTAATGATACAGTGGCTAGTATGGAATATCAAGGATGAGACTAAAAAAGTCTCAAGTCCAAGAATCGTTTAGTAGCAACTTTAGTGAAATCTGTCATGGCAGAAAAATATTCAATTATAGAACTAAAAATGAACCAAGGTTGAATAGAAATCAATTTCTTTCTTTTTCAGTACTGGTGGTGAATAAACCCCAGTGAAATCCTAGAAATCGTAACAGGTTCATGAATGAAAGAAAATGAAATTCAAGAAACTCACTTGGCCAGAAAATAATGCAAATTAAGTTCATCCATTACACAAGTTTTTTTATTTTTAGGTTTTCTAGCCAGTTTGCAAGGGAAATTTGGTCAAGAGTAGACATTCTCCGTGATTTACATTTTCAATGACTCAATCACCCCTCAAAATACCACTAATTCACATCATCATTCAGAGAATTTAGACAATAAATAATAATATCTGCCAAGTTGTTGGATACTTGAACAAAATTTGCCTTTTGCTACGCGCTGGTCCAATATGCTAATATAGTAGAGTATGCTACAGGCTGGTATTTTCCTACTCCCTCCGATTCTTTTTGTTCTTCCCTTTGGAGTATTGGTACGTTATTTATAAAATGAGGGAATCTTCTTAATTATTCTCAAAATACAAAACATAACAGTCATGTTGGGTCTTATTTGATTAGTCTCAATGAGTAATTTATTAATATTAAACTGTTATATTTTTTTTATCAATAAGGAGCTGAAAAAATTTAAGTCAAAATATTGCATTAGCAAATATGCACAATCAAAATGGGAAGAACATTTAGGATTGGAGGTAAAGTTAACATGAAAATTAAAGGTTAAAGTTCAATCTCAAAAAGCATGGGGACCTTATATTATGAAATTGAGGTAAAAGATCTTTAATTTTGAAATACTAACATTGACTTTCACAAAAATATATATAGTGACTTGAACAAAAGTCTGAACTCTGTCGAAAATCCACTAGGAACATTTAGACAGGATGGACAGCGAATCATAAACAAACTTCACATAGTCTTGGACCATCTCATATGCTCAAGCAAGATCCTCAAGTGATGCCAATCCCAACCACAAAGTGCACACAACAAGAAAGCCAACTGAGGTGAAGGGGGTGAGGGGATGGCACAGCTTTGATACCAAGTTACTATGGATATGACATTCCAGCAAAGGAAACACTGATCTGAAACCTTGGAGGAAATAAAAAAAAAAAAAAACCTTATATTTTACAGCATTCATACCTCTAAGGATCCATCTTCATTATAGAGGGAAGGTTGGGGAGGTTGTGCAGAGTCATCGTCATCATCGTGATCACCACCTTCCATCTTCTTAAGATTAAGTGGGTATTCTGGTTCTGGAACCATAATGATTTTATTTGACTCTTTATCAAAACATGTAATTCTTCCTACCTAAAAAAGAGAATGATATATCAGAAATCAATTGCACTCATCAGAAAAATGCCATGAACAAGTACTAGGGATTTGCTAGAAAATACATGGATTCCTACCCGAAAAGATGTCAGCTCAGGGCACCAAGTTGATGACAGTTCCAATAAACGATATGCAAGGATGTCGCCGATCTGCCATGTAAAAGAAATACACGTAATACAACTCAAAAAACAGAAGACAGAACAAGTATATATTGAAAGCAATACAACTCAAAAAACAAAAGACAGAACAAGTATGTATTGCTTAATCCCATATCAATTTCAGCCTTTTCAAAATGAACGTCATAATCCTTAACTATCGCTCTTGTTCTACATAATCCTTACTTCCTTATAGACCTGTTAATTTGTAATCCTTACTTCCTTATATCAATTTCAGCCTTTTCAAAATGAGCCAGTTTTGTTTCCAATAAGAAGAAGAAGAAGAAGAAGAAAAAAAAAAATCCTTATGCAATTTGCCAGACTTATGAATGTTATGATCATTACCTCTCCCATATTATATTTGAAGTTAAAATGAACAATATACAACATTAATTTGTAATCCAGGTTTATATTGGATGATAAGCTGACAACTGGTAAAAAATTATAACCCTTCTACAATTTCTGTCAATGTTCATAGTTGTGGAAGGAAATTTATGCTATAAGTTCGATATATGGATGCAGGAGCTCTGTGTTTTCTTGGTAAAGGAAGCAACTTCAGAATTGGCAGCTATATAGTGATATCCAAAGATACTCGATAAATATGGGGAAAAAAATTAATATTAAACAAACAAACCTCAGGCAAATCAGTTAGAGGAACGAGCTTCTCAAAATTTGTAGACGAATCATTGGCCTGCTGTTTTCTAGAAGCCCATGAATTACGATCTCTTGGTTCCTTCCAGGAGGAGGTTCGCTGGTTTCTCTTAGCTCTTAAACTGGAAGAATGGCCATTATAATCTCTGTATTCCTTCCTGGAGTTTGGCTGGTTCTCTGTGCCCCATTTCTGACCTTTCCTTTTGTTTGTGATTCCATTCCAGGAATATGGTTCCTGTATTTGACGCTATGTTGTGAAATACAATTTTGATAGAGAGAAAGGGGATAACAATTTATAAACACCTTTTTCATACTATCAAAATATTACACAAAAGCAATAATGGGAAGCACAGAAGCTGTGATGCACTGATGCGATATAAATCATATAACCTCCGCAAGAAACTAATTCTGACTTATAAATTATCATAATAAAAACCATACACGTTAATAATGTATGATAAAAGCAGCTGAACTGAAAGAGAAGAGGAGAAAGGGGGTAAAATACAATGTCTTGAGACCTGTTGGACAGTTAACAACTTAACTGTGGCCATATTCATGAAAACAGACCACTTATATCATGCCTTAAAGCAAAAATAATTTCAGTTCACTAAAATAATTTCTTGGCATTTAAGCTGTATTTCAGTTCACTTACAAAAAAATTTAGATCAGCAAAAATAATTTCAGTTCACTAAAAATAATTTCAGCTCAGCAAAAATAAGGTGAAGTGAACGGGGCTTAAATGCCAAGAACAAAGTGGTAATTAGCATAGGCTTGAATCTTTTTTCTAAGCATCCCTTTTTAAACCTTTTTAAAGTTATTATACCTTATCTGAACTCAATTGAACTTCTAGACCCAATCTAAACTTGTCTTTTGTTGTAATTGAATTTGGTGGCCCTTACCTGAGCTTAGTTTTCCTGAAACTATTATTATTAGGTGAAACAAACAAGGCCTATGTAGGTTGGTTCAGCAGCAGATGAAAATCCTTGGCCAATTTGGCAAACCACCATGATAAGGAAGAGTAAAATTTGGTATTGAAATAAAATGCTAAGGTTTATCCACTCATTTGGTGCTCACCACCACCCGGCTGATAATGTATCACTTAGAAAATCAAGCCCTCAAATTTTCCATTTGCATACAACAGTCACAAAATTTCCGTTTGCACGCGTGCGCACACACACACGAGTAACTATCACTTCCAAAACAAATAGATGATCTGGAATAAATACATGCAACGAAACGAGATTGGAAATCAGGTAAATAGAAATCAGACAATAGCACGCCATACCTTCACTACTTTATTGTTTACATCCCAAACATTCTTCTGGGCAGAGTCATCTTCCCAAGAACTTTTTTGGACTGGTGGAACATCCCCCCCATTTCCTTCTTGAAGTTTTTGAGTATCAGTTGCTGCAACCAAAGGATATTTTTGTAAGGCGGAAATTATCACCATAAAGGAAATGCAGAAAAGGCATACATTACCATAATACCAGGCAAGACATCAACAAACATTAACCAAAACTGGTCACAAATCAAAAAGCTACTGCCTATATGTGGCCATGTGGGTACAGGTTAGGGGTACAAGATTGGTTGTATAAAAAGGTGTCTCTGAGTGTTGAGGCGCACGGTGACATTCTGACATAGGGGCCTTGCGCCTTTTTCGGTCTAGGCAAGGCGATTTCAGTGAGGTGCACAACTTCTTTATTCAGATATATTTCAACTTTTATTAAGTCCACCATACTTCAATGGATCTACAGTGCAAGGAAAACCTTATCATCTTGCTGCACCTTGAGCCTTTTTATACATTGCACATAATTTAACCCTATGATCAATTAAAAAAAAAAAACTTGAGCCTTTTTATACATTGCACATAATTTAACCCTATGATCAATTAAAAAAAAAAAAACACACACACACACACATACTATGAGTACAGAGGTTCTAACCCTTCTAGAGTTGACAAAAGCTGAAACAACACGGCAATATGACACAAAATAGACACAAAGGAAACAGGTTGGTGTCAAGGATTTACAGCCCCTTTAAACAAAGGAGTCAACACAAGAAGACACGATTAATTAAACAAGAAAGGTTCGGGACTTCGGGTAGGGGTAGAGATTCCCAACACGTAACCAACACGACTCGACCCGCCAAAAAAAATAACAAATTAGTTTTGGGATTGATGATAAATCTTTTGAAAGAAGCTAACAATTTATAAAATAACTCCACTATACAACACGAACCGGACATGGAAAAGCAGGCAAGTGTCGAGTGTTTCCGACACATTTAAACAGGACAACACGGCACGTTTTATAAAACGGGTCAACTTAGTGTTGAGGTTCCCCAAAATCTTCGACCACAGGCACGAAACAACACATTTTTAATTGAGTCATGAATGGCAAAGATATTGAAAACAGATTGATATATCCATTATACATGAAAGGGAAAAAAGACAAACTAATTTCAAAGCACCCCATCACCCCAACCCCCCTCAAATGGGAGAATTGGTACCATACAGATTTTGTACCTCAAATTAAAGATCCATGCTTGAATCACCACCACTACTAAACAGGTTGTACCCACAAATTTCAAATTAAGAAACACAAAGTTATTATATAATAGATTGACCCATTTGGGAAGGTTTCCATCACGTGTAAATCAGTTTTCTTGAGTCGGTCAACCCATTTACACAAAGACAGTAAATCATAAAAAACCCAATCAGAAGGGCCACTAAACATAGAGATGAGAAGAGGGGGAGGGGGGGGGGGGGGGTTGGTTTGTTACTACTATTTTAGTTATACTATATATATATATCTATATCCTTCCTCCCCATATGATAAAAAAATTATAAAGATTCTTTTCCAGACCATCTTTTACAGAAATGTACTAGAGATTTTGTCATTTATATGGGACTTTATTCCAGATGATACAGACTACAATGGAAAGGCCAACTTCTTAAGTAATTTTTTCCTCTTTCCTTCCAAATTGATATACAAGACATAAGAACAAAATTAATGCGGGAGCACTAATACATGGGAATTTTTAAGAAAATTTAATGTCATAGTATGTTATGGGTAATAATTGTTTTGGCCCACAATCATTATATTCTCGTTCATGAGTCAATGAGCATAAGAACAAAATAAAATGTTGTTTAATAAGGAGGATCTATGAATAAGCCCACTCACATAAGAGCTACAGCCAATATATCTGAACATTGAAATCTCAAGGTATAAGGCCTTCCACATAGCACAGAAATCATAGTTGATTGCCATTTTCACTAAGAAAAGGAAGATTGGTGGTTATCAACTAAAAATTACATCTTCAACAGTATAGAGGTCCAAAATAATAGAACACCTAAAGGTTGACATTTGTAATCTAAAAAACAGTTGTCAACTGAGTTTCCAGGAGAGCTTTTCAAAACTGAGAAGTATGAATTGATGATATTTCATATTGATGAAGGCAACTTGCAATACATCTTTGGGATCTAAACTTGCACATTGTCTACAACAAATTTAGCAATACCTTTTATTAGTTTGGTGAAATATTTCTATAATCTCATAATTTCAATCCTGCATCCTAACATATATAATCAGAAAAGAAATTTTTAAAGGAGCATCCTACTTCATAACATATAATGTATACAACTGGCTCAAATAGAGAGGATCATCTAGAACACTGAGTGATTTGGAAAGTGCCCCTAAAGGTGAAGTGAGTATTGTGGCACTGTTGTTTAGACAACTATGCTATAAATTCAGAACTGGGTTGTCAAGCAAATCAAGTTTGGAAGACAAATGCGGCTGAGTTGTGAATGTTGAGGCGGACGTGTGGTAGATCTAGAGAAGATAGAATCCACAATGATAATATTAGCAATAGTGTAGAGTGACAGGTGGCAGCTGTGAAGGATAAGATGAAGAAAAACAACCTTGCTGCTTCAGACACATCATTAACATCAAGATGAGGAACGGTTCGGAAATGGAATGATAAAAATATAGAAACAAGTCTTAGAAGGCCAAGGAGGACTAAGAATGAATGGCTAAGGACAGAAGATGCTAGGTCCCCAAGTTCACGTTGCATTGGATGGATTGAGTTGGAAGAATAATCCACTTAATTAATCCAGTATTTATCTTATTTCTTGTAGCATGCACCATGCTTTAATGATTGTGGATATCAAATTCTTGTTGCTGATAAGAAACTATTTCTATAAAACAAAGATAATGGTAGCCGGACCTTTCCCAGTAGGAGTGAAGCGTATGTGTCCGGGCCGAATCTCTACAGGGACAAGATCACCATCTGCGTCACTATCTTCCTCAGCTAGCTGTTCGATGTTTGTACTTGCATCTTTTTTAGATCCTGAATCTTTATTTAAATCTTTTACCAGCAATTGCTTCTCACCCTGATGCCACAACACAGAAGTAAAGGGAGACTTTACAATACATACAGGAACTATATGATAATTCCAGCCAAACAATTTAATTAATGAAAATTAACAAATATAAATAGAAATAAAGTGACATATAGGGAACTATGTAACACAGTTATACTCCAATTTCCTTACATCCGTTTCTATTTGTTTCCCTTGCTTGGAATCTTTCCTTTTGTATCTCCTATTATTAAATGCATAATATATCTTCTTAAATAAAAAAAATTGCAAAACATTTCCCTCTGCACCTGCCAAAGAAAGAACTGGAGAGAGTACATAGAAGCAGTCCTAGGTATTACCCCACAAGGACAAAATCTCTAAGGGGTCAAAAAAAAAAAAGGTAGCAGTATAATTACTAAAACTTTTTTTGAAAACCCATTCACCATATATACTACCTCATCTTCTTTTCTTTTTTTTTTTCCTAGTCACTATATGCTTAGGTACATTTGTTTTGTTCCACTCAATTCTACTTTATTTCATTTTTAACCCCCTCTACTATATACCCTTACTGCCTTGAAATATTACACCTTTTCACTCTCTCTCTACATTGCTTACTTTATCTGCCTTTTTTTTTTAACACCAACCTTCTACTACATCCCTCTTACTTTGTCCACCTTGTTCTTACACCTACTCATTTTTTTCAAATTTTCTAGATTACGTCCTCTATGGTAACAAAGGCAGTATATTTTATTTCAGTCCTTCTCGTTAATTAGAGTAGGTTTTTTATTGACATAATCCAACTTTAATTTGATTAAAATCAACAACTAAATTCATCAAGATATAAAGTGATACCTCCATTAGTATTCACTTCTAGTTCATCTCATTTGTGGCAAACTAACTTCACTATCTTACCCCTCTTACCCCAAATTATTAACACCTTTCCACTCTCTCCCTCTTACTTTTTCTACTTTTTTCTTACACCCCCCAATTCTTCACTCAATCTTACTATATCCATCTTTTACTTACACAGTTACACTCACCCACCTTTCACTAGACATTCTAATACTACATATCTGCAGCACATAATAGAACACAAAAAAAAGGGTATTAAAACAAGTTGCTCTTGATAAACCACTTGTATTATCATATTTTATAGTCTTCATATCATTGAAACAATCTAAAAATATGCTTCACAAGATCCATGTGCCACATACTAATACCAAATCGAGAAAGGCTAGCATAATTTGTATTTTCATATATTTTTATAGTTTTCTTATATTTTATTTTTTTAGCTACATGCATCACTAGGGTTTGAAGGCTATAGTATATGTAAACCTAAGTAAATAGCTTAATTTCTAGCAATAAGGGATGTACTTCCCACTCCTAGCAGTAGAACTCACAGGTGGATCTGTCCCAATTGATATCATACCTCATCGACATTAGCTTTGTCAGGATGTACTTTTCTCCACTGCCTCTGCAACCTCTTACGGCGAGTGCCTCTGGATACCTGAAAAGAAGGGGACAAAAGTCTTAAATCAAATATGCATAATAAAATAATTAAAACCTGTTGCGTAACATCCATGTGAAAATTGATCTCCATGATAGGACAGACCCCAACAATAACAAATAATTATAACAAAAAAGGATAGGATATCTGACAAACCCTCAGCAGCCAACAAGAGACTGGTAGAAATCATGGGATGACAACAAATGGAATAGAATATTGAATATATACCATACAGAAGCATAAGCATGTTATCAATTGATTTACACCAAGGTTATTAGAATCAGGATCCTAACTAGGATCTATAGAATCAAATCGTAGGATCGTTACAAGCAAAAATGTATACATTATGCTACATTTTGACTTGAATTTAAGTATATTTCAACTAATTTTAATACTAAAATCAATTACTTTGCTCCATTAAGTTAGATATTAACTAAACTGCAATAATTAAAACGACTTTTTAACTATTATTAATATCCAAGTAATCAATTGACAAAATTATAGATTTCTTTGTTGAATTGTGTTTATTTAGTAACTATGATTGAATACTTAAACAAATGTGCTTATGAAATGCAGAATACTGTATTAAAAAATAGTGTAAGAATAAAAATTTCTCAAATTATCCTTACATGTAGGATCATAAAATCGTAGGATCATAGTAAGATCCTAATCCTACCCCTCATTATTTTAATTCAAGTAAGATCTTACAATCCTACCTACAATCCAGATCTATCTCACAATTTTGGATCGTAGAATCGTAGGATCGAATTGGGATTTTATAAACCATGATCCACACTAACCTTTCCTATTATCAGATACATAGTACAACCACTACAAACCAAAAAAATAATGTCTTCCAATTTGTTTAAGGGACACAATCATGGGGACATAATACTAAAAAAGGCAACCAACAATGTCAAAAGAATTTGCACGCATAAAAAAATAGACTAGATTATTAAATCTTCATCCAAGATGAATTTAAAAATAGCAAACATCAAGGAATCAAACAGCATACAAGAAAGCCTACACTGAGTGAAAATCAATTCCAGTCCAAAAACTAAACTTCACACAAATACATTGCATATCAAAATTCAATCTAGTAAAGGAATCCTAGACGAGTAGATATAATTAAGGAGATTCGATTATCTTACAGAAAGTTTGAACCTTAGTTTAAAGAATACCAAGGGATTTTTTTTGTGTTATTAATTAGTTACAGAAGGATAATAGACAAGCGTTCAAGCATATTTATTCAGTTCTAGGCTACCTTTTTAGCTTCATTAGGCACACCAGATGCTTGTACAGTCTCTTCCTTTTTCTCTTCAAGTACACTGCCCCAATAAAACCAAGATGTCCATTAAAAAATGCTACAATAGCAAAATTTTAAACGACTGAATACTAATACAGAAATATAGTATACCAAGGTAAAACTAAAAGTTAGCTACTATGTAAAGAATATACAGTACAACAGAAGATCCTCATTCCTCAGTCCTTCACTACAGGGGGGGAAATGAGACAAATCTTAATGAAATATACAATAGATGGTATACACTCCTCTGAATGGCTGTTGCTCCAAATAGAAGTCAAAAGAATGAAAGCTAACCAGACTGCTTAAACAGGAGCTATCAATGATATTTAGCATATTCACTATGTACAAATTCATTTAAAGATGAGTTTTACTACATTTAGCAGAATAAATAAAACAACAATTACAGTGTGTTTGGATAAAGAAAGAGGAAGAAAAAGAAGGGGAGGGAGGAGAAGAGGAGGGGAGGGAAAAGAGGGGGGGGGGGGGGGGGGGAAGAATGGTGAGTTTTCCTTCCAAATCTCTCCGTTGTTGGAGGGATCAATTTCCTACAATTTAATCCCTCCATTTCTTTCCTCTCCAATTCCCTTCCTTCCTCATTTGTTATCCAAATGAAAGATACCCCATCTCTCCATTTCTCTTCCCTTCATTTCTTTCCATTTCCTTCCATCCAAACACACCATTAGTCTTAAGCTCAACAGAGCAAGCCAATCAGTTTCAAAACTAAGAAAGAAAACCCAAGGATATCTACAGCAGAGCGATGCATAACAAAAGTTGAATCAGTCCCATAAATTAGCATAAGCAACTTATTCCTAGGAAATAATATCCTTTCCACCCAACTACAAATCCAGCACGACCCTTATGATACTTCTAACAACAACATATGGAAGAAGCAAACTAAAAGATGCAAGATAAAAAACGTACATAGACTTAGGTATTGGATCAGAATTTTGGGCGCATTTAACAGTTCCATCAGACTTGGATATTTGATCTGAATTTTTGGAGCAATTCACAGTTCCATCAGACTTAGATACTGGATCTGAATTTTTGGCACAATCTACAGTTCCATCATGCTTACTCCCATTAGCAAGTTCTCTTTTCTTCTGTAATGTTTTGGTAAGCTGATCAACAACCTTCTTCTCAACACGTTTGGGTGTTACCTGGCGCTGTCTTTTTTTCCTGTAATGCAACAGCACAGAAGTATTTCATGAATTATAATAGAATTTACTATAAGACAATCTATAGTAAAAGAGAAAGAAATATAAAAAGTGGGGGAAGAAAAAGGAAAGAGATGTGCATCGATACTTGAAAATTTTAAAGCACATCACACAAAGTTAACCAGTAGACCAGCATGTATACCAGGACCAGGCAAGAAACACCCGTACGTAATTACCAAGTAAAATTCAGTGGAAAACAGTACATCCAAAATGGCATTCTTTTTTTAAGAAAGTATATTTTGTCTCCAACAAACTAATGAATCTATATAACAAGACAGCAATTTCCACAAAAGGCTTACAAGATCGTATACATGAGTCCATGTTACTACATAAGTATAAACATTGATTTAAAGGTGACATTACAGGTCTCTTAAATGCATATCAAATTATGCTTGACAAATCATGAACAAATTAAATATCGTGTTAGTTTGACTCCGTTTTTGGACAGATAATTAGCACATAAACGGATAATTATATACATGTGATATTAAAATGCACTTCCAAGTATAAAACTATTTCTTATCTTAGGCTACTTTTCATTAACCACCAATTTACCTCTATCAATATTCCAGCATCCCTCTTTACAAGAATTAATACCAATCACAGAAGTTCATATGACAAAAAATCCAAAAGAACCAACAGGTCATGATATTAGCTACCAGTATCCACTTCAGGTAAGAGAATCAAATCTGTACAGCACTGACTCCCAACAGACTGACATGGTTTGTAATAGAGAGGAATAAAGGGAGAAAATCATAGAATTGAAAGTAAAAGTTGCTGGATAGAAAGACAATATTGTATAGGAACAAAAGAATTACAAGGCCATACTTAGAGTTCTCAATACTACTGGATGCTTTTCTCTTTTTGGAAGCTACATCTCCACCTCGAGCAATTTGCACAGGCTCCTCTGCTTCATCTTCATCCTTATCAATTTCGCTTAGGTAGCCTCCAGTCTCTTTATCAAATTCCTCATTTGCCAAAAGCCTGACAGCAGAAGGTAATGGTTGCCTCAATACTATTTCATCTTTAATGAAAGGCCTGGCCTCTTCAATTGCCTTCATCGTGCCAGACATGCCCGACCCTAGCCTTTTCACACTGATTCAGGAACAATCATTTACATATTTCAGATGCAACAGTTACATAAAGAAGAGGGAAAAGAAGTAGCCTCAATCTACACTCTCATGCTAACATGAAAAGATACAAGGCAACAGAAGTATTGTGAAACTAACCTTATTACGTCTTTATCCTTCAAAATGGTAGTCGACTCAAACGGTGGAAGAGCAAAGCCATCCATCTACAAGCAATTAAACTGATCAGTGCAATATTCCAGGTAAAACATAACAGACATGTGCACATTGTCACTCATAAGATAAAAACAGAGCCATAACAGTAACAACTTTACAAGTTATTTACTCCCACAATTAACATAATTGGAAAATCATCACATGCAATGGCAGGGCTGTACAATATCCATGAGCAGAAATTTTTTGGGCCCTTTTTTTTTTTTTAATCCATTTCATTTTATAAAGTCAAAATAAACATGGTCAAGAGAGTTTAAACTGAACATTTAAAAAAAGAAGAAATATAGAAACATTTGAAAGAGAAAGAATATAAACTTTCAAAAGAGAAATCAGAAAATCTTAGGCAGATACGACAAAAAAAATGAAAGCTGAAAACGAAAGGTCAATCCTGAAATTAACAACAGAAGGCATGTGCCCAATCGTGACTGTAATTTATGCCACCAAGAAAGATAAACCCTATTGCTTTGCCTTTCACTAAATGCATTTGAAGCATAATATGTACTCCAATAACAGCATAACATATTATCCCATCTAAATCATTACGCGGGCGCAATGCGCCAAGCGAGCAGCCCCCCCCCCCCCCCCCCAAAAAAAAAAAAACACTCCACTCCCCCTCAAAAATTCAGCTTACTTCAAATTAACGACCATTGGCATCAACGCCAAAGAGCCTAACCCTTTAAATCACTTATTTTCTCCAATTTTACTAGTTGATGATTGATAATAGATACATAGTAAAACTATCTTTCCATAATCAGACGTGCACATTAACTATCACTATTAACTACTTCTTTTTATGATGAGGGAGGTAGCACAAAACATCGCTGAAAGGAAAAACACCATATCTTTAATACCTTCTTACCATATCCAATAATTTGATAAGTATTTGGCCCATATCATTAGAAAAAATAACCACTACCCAACAAAAATGATAGTCATATATTCATATAAGTATCATATGGTAACATATCACTCATGTTACACATGCAAGTCCGTAGCTTCAAATAGAAACATCATATCACATTTGGTCTTCAATTTCTCATTTAACTTTAGTGCACCCCGCATCCAAGTCTTGTAATGTTAGAATGGGGCTCATTTATAAACAAATCACTAGCTTAGCAAAACAACATTAATGCTACCCAAGGAGCTTCTAATTCCCAATGGTCATCAAAATTTAAGCTCAAGTTCAAAGAATCACCTTAATTAAGGTCAAAATATGAAGTCACATTTCACTTTTGTATAATTTCAACTTCAATTGTTAAAAGTTAAAAGTGCATAATGATTTACAATATGATATTACTGAATTTTCCTTTACAAGGCTTACATAAAGTTGTCTTTCTGTCATTTTCAGTATACAATGAAAGTATAATGCACAAAAATTGTGGTCAATATAATAAATAAATAAATCAAATATTATCTAAACAAAGGGGAATTGAATATACAATGGTATAGCCGTATAGTATTAATTCAGAACAACAAATTACAATGGTAAAAAAATTGAGAAAAAAATTTCTTTTCAATTCTCAGTCCAGCAGCTAAAATGTGAAATACGAAGTAGTTGACAATAAGCAAGAACGGAAAAGTTGAAAAATCAAACCACATTGATAAAATTACATGATAAAAGAACGAAAGTCATGAACTTTAAGAAATTAATAAAATACCCAACTCAAAATTAACATAAAAAATTGGAGAAAACCCACAAAAACATCAAAAATTAAGGAAAAAAAAGACATGCAAGAGTAGAGAGAAAGTATACATAGAGAACGATGCCATTAGGGCAGGAATGATGGAGGTCAAAGGAGTGAAGAAGATATGCAACGACATCGGAAATGGTCTGAAATTGGGGTTTGAGAAGAACCCATGAACGCTTGAGACCAGATTTTTTCTGGGTTTTGGTTAGAATTCCACGATCCTGGAAATTTACTCGCAATCTTCGTTGCTGTTGCGTCGCCTCCATCACTCTCGAGTAGGAGAGAGAAAGGAAGACGAGATTGTTTCAGTGTTTGTGTTTGGGATTTTTTGTGGGTTTTTGCCAGAAAGTCGAGTGAGAAGCCAAAAGTTGAATTGAAGTGTTTTCCCAGGGTTTTCAAAGAGTGTTCTTAAACCCTCTTTTGGAAATATGATCGTGTTTTATTCACCTTATTTTTACTTACTTGTTCTCACACCAACTACTTATCTAAAGAATACTCCGTATATAGATATGCTGTATGGATTATATAAATACATACTCTGTATGTCGAAAACCAATTCGAAGAAAGTGGACCAAAAACTTGGAGTTTGTAAATATTCAAATGTTTACATAAACTCTACCTCAAGCTTGCAACAAATGTAGTTCTATTATTTTTCAACTGTAACATCATATAGAGTACTACGTACTCCGTTATTTTTTTATGGCGGGATTTGTTGAAGTTGAAGCTAGGGTAATGACTTTTTTCATGGCTATTTGCTTAATCGCCTCTATTTGTATTGGACAAATCTTCCATAAATATTGCAACTTTTTTTCTTTTACATTTACATTCACTATACTCATTGAAAACAGGTTTGACAAAAGCAAATGCTAGTACCAGGCAAAGATCAGTATAGTGGGAAACCTTGCATCTCATCAAACCCCACTAGAAGCACTTTAGGGTGGGAATTTTCTTATCCGTCCCCTCCACTTCCAAAGGGGGACCTGTGAAAGTTTCTGGCCCAATAAAGCCCTTCTCCTTACCAACTAAAAAAAAAATACTAGTAAATACTTTTTTTAATAAAGATTGATTTATATGTAAAAAGTAATAAGACACCTACAAAGAGATTTGAATATAATAAAATCAAATCACCCTTTCAGCAGAGCTACGATCGTTATTGCAAACCGTACATACTTAATGCCCTCTTTTATATCATTGTGATTTATAGTTTCTTCGACGAGTGGGTTTATCGATCTGTTGTAGTTGTGGAAGGAAATTTTCGTCTAATTCGTCCAATTGTAATTGAAGAATTAACCTCTATTTCGATTTTGCACAAATTTTTACCATGAAACAACTTGTACCATACTAAACTCAGAAAATAAAAACAAAACTGGAACAAAGCTCACCATATGGGCACTTACTACGTTTGAAGAGTATAGTTAGGGTTTTAGGTTCTGCAGTTAGCTTTCAGTATAAACATTTCTCATATGTGGCGGTTTCCTTTTATTTTACATTTTTACCAATAAAATACCATCTCCTACTTTAAAAGTGTGTCATCTCCTGTATTGCTGTGCTTGAATTTTGATTTTCCAAAGTAAAAAGTTGTAATTGAGGGATCAAATCAAAGAGGATAGAAAAAAAAAATCAAGATATAAAAAAAAAGTGTAAAAACAATGGTACGTTTCATCATTTATTTTTATTACTAAATTGATGCACTATCATATTTTAAACAACTTTTTTCAAATCCATATATATATATATATATATATATATATATATATATATATATATATATATATATATATATATATATATATATATATATATATATATATATATATATATATAATTAAAAAAAAAAAAAAAATCATTGTTAAAATTTACAATGCTACAGCTTGACTTTTCAGAATTAGTTCAAAATTGAACAAAATTAATTTGTAAAAATTATTTAGAAGGATTATATATAAAATTGAAGATAAAACTAAGATATACTTTGTAAAAAATTATACTCCATACTTAGTGCCATTATCTGCAGGGGCTTCTCCATGCCTGATGCTGAATATCGGTAGTGTTTAATTCATTGTATCTAATAATTCTGGAAGAACACAAAGAAAGATGAACTGAAGCATAAGAGGTCTCACTGTTCAGGCTGGAAAACAAGAACAAGCTCTCAACTTCATGCTGAATCAGCTAGCGTTCAGTAATCAAATCCAAACTCCTAACGCCTTACATGGGAAAAAAATTTACTTGGGTACAAAGATGATAAATCATCACACTTCTACTCGGAGAGCTTGGACTCGTTCTGAACGAAAAATTAATGACGATGAAAAAAAAAAAAAAATTAAACCCTGATTCATATCAAAGTCCAGTCTTCTAGAATGCCCCTCTTTCTGCATCGAGCTCATATGTTATACCAATTCATTACCACTCCTGAAACAGGTTTATAAATTCTTTATCACAAGTCCTGTGAAATCAATAATTTCCATGCAGCCAACAGAAACAAGCACTCTGCTGATCAGTGAATGACAGGCTTCAGAGGATGGCCCCTCACTTGTGATAGCTCAATATGAGCATCTAAGTCTTCATCCAGCTCACCAATAATGCTTCTGCCAATGCAAATGGTAGCATCAGACTCTATTATAATACCAAAGCAATTTCATAGGGTCATAGGGACAAGACAGAGAAGCAAATTGCTAATGATTAACAACTTTAAGAAAAGATATCATACATGTTGTCACCCCTGATGATGTACAAACCCAATACAATTTGTTGGACTCCTTCCTGCAACCCAGCAAATGACACATGAGTATTTAAGAAAACATTTTTAAAACAGTGCACATGAATGATGGATCAGTATAAAAGCAATTATATTATAAGAGATTAGAAGATATCATCCGGTGACATAACATCAGTAAAAGCGAGGAGCAGAGGGGGGAGAGGGGAGGGGGTTCAATTCAAGCATCTTGTACAGATCGAAACCACAAGACTAATTTCAGACAAAAGAGAAAAATGATCTATAACAGACTCAAAATTCTAAACAAGCAGCAACTATATACTTCTTATTGAGAGTTGCAGACACAGTGAACAGAGTGCATAAAAAGTTTATGAAGCTTGAAACAACGGAATTGTGCAACTCAAGCAATAACTTCGTATAAGGCTACAGAGATAAATAACATAATCCTCCAATAATTTTCCTGCACTCCGCATGGACAATATTAAGAGCTGGACATAATCAACATGCCAAATTATCATACTTTATGATATTTAAAATTCAATACTTCAAAATGAACATGGTAAACGTAGATACTGAATGCTTCATAGCTCATTAAGCATAATAATGACTCCTATCTTTCTACATATATTCCTCATTACTGCTTCACGAGGATCCAGTGATTAAGTAGACTTATTATCACTAAGAATATAACTAATATACTATGTTTTCAACCTTCATATCAAACCAGTTAAGGAACACAAATTCCATCTAGAAAACTTTTCCCCTTGATTCAGAATAAACATTACAACAACAAAGCCTTAGTCTCCAAATAATTTGTGGTCGGCTAACATTAATCATCAATATTTGTTACCATTACAAAGCTAAAATCAAAGAGGAGGAAAGAGAGAGAAAGAGCCCCGAGAGATTTAAATCAAACCTTGGTAGAAAAAACCCTCTCATGTGATTCATCAAGAATGATATTTGTTGCCTGGTCAAAACCTTTTAAGATTCCCTGAATCATAATGTATCACAGCAATCAGATAAAAATGCTTAGTTTTAAAGGCCAACTCAAAGGATATACAGCTACTATTTGGAGTATTGTGCATACTCACCACTATGTTGCGTCCATCATTGGTAATAACTGAGATCATCTCTGCAGGGCAGGGGAAAAGAAAGGTTGTTAACATACAAAAGCCATGGTAACTTAGCTAGCTTTCAGACAATAATGTTGCAGAAGAAATGACTTCAACGAATTATAGCCCTGCCGTCTTTCAAAAACACATCCTCAAATGCAAGTTTGACAACTGAAACTACAATGTAAAGCATACCCACAAATTAAGAGCACTTACGATCTACAAGAGGCTCAAGTCCAGGTCCAGCAGACATTGTGCAAACTCTCACGGACAACAGTTAGCTCAGAGTTCTCAGAAAACACTGCAGCACAAAGGATTTCCAATGATCACCTAGAAGAGTAGCATCATAAATATGTGAAAAAATACAAGGTGCAGGAGACAACAAGGGAAAAGTCGTGATGATAAACAAGTTCATTTAGCAGATGTCTTCAACTCGTATAATTTCTCTATCTTTTTTTTCTTCCTTCCCATTACCCTTTGTTTCAAAAATCAAGGAGTTGGAAAGACATACAAGAATTAAAGAAAGTTAAACATTTTGGCCCAGACATCAAGAAGAGAAGCAAATATATTCAACTCACATAAACTCAAATGGTTAGCAGATACCAAAAATTTAGAAAATTTTGACCATAAAATTTCCAATGGAAAAGACTCGTAGTAAGGGTAAAGCAATCCTTCCCCAGCATGATGCTGAGGTTTTCAAAATCGACAAGGATAACCATGTACTCAATTTACATGGTCTGCCAGCAGTCCACACAAAGATTACGTTGTAGATTAAATAGACGGTAAGATAACAGAGTCATCATAATTTAGAATTGCACTGCAATCGTAGATTAGTAGGATCATCTCCTTATTGCAAAAGTTATCTCTAGAACAAGGACGTAAAAAGACTTGAGTCATCCAATGAAGAAAATTATTGGATTAAGCATATTAGTAAACAAAACTTATAAATACTATAACAGCATAATGAACCCTTTTGAAGATAGAACTACCAAGTTTGTTAAAAAGATAGCTAGCTCGAAACCATAAGTCAATCAAGGTTAAGTTGTCTCTGCAAAATCGACAATGTCCACCAACAAATTATCAGAAAATGAAACAGCCAAGCTTAGTTCACTTCATTACTCCACCAATATAAACTCTCAAGTCTTAACCCATAGCAGCCAAACACGACCGAACCGGGGCAATAGGGGCAGCCACCGTGGGCCAAAGGAGAAAAGGTTCATTTTCATAGTTTCGTACTAAAATTAAAGGGTTATTAACAAAATCCTGCGAAACATTAGCAACTGAATTTGACTAAATTATCAAATTAGGCTCGAAAAAACACATAAAACTCTCTTCTTGCAGAAGAATAACAACGTAAAATTGCACAAACAAAAATACTAGCAACAAAACTACTCGTTATAACGTTTCATAACTTCAGTAATTATAATCAATAGTTCAATAGTCCAACTTAGATGAACCCTAAATTGACTATATTGACAATTAAATTAACGATAGTATGAAACTAAACCCTAGATTGTGAAATTGATATTCGATGATTAAAAAGTTTTACCTCAGGCACCGCTTCAATGGAGGAGAAAAAGCTCAGGCGCCGCTTTAATGGAAAATTCAGAGTACGCTTCAATGGAGGAGAGAGAGAGGAGTGCAGGTGCAGCGTATAAGTGAAAAGCTCAGGCTAAAAAAAATGAACGTAAGAGGAAGACTAAAATTACGCGTGTTTTCAGCCGTCCGATCTACGAATAAAAATTACGGAATGTTTTTATCTGTCAAAATTTATTTTTATTAGGGTGGCTATGCGCGCATCAAAGCTAACAATTTTCAGAAATTATTGAAAATAATTTTGTAAAAATAACTTCAATTAAAGAAGTGTTATGAAATATATATTTGTGGATGCCCATTATACTCTTGTATCATTCCAGAACTTTCTAGATTTTAGGGTTTATTATTCTCCAAGCAAACCCTATCAATCATGTTGTATATATATATATCTATACCTCCATTATATGAAATATAAGTAGAATAAACATTTTATTCTTTCTCCATCTCTAATGTTTCACCTTTATTTACAACACGTTATCAGCACCATTCTTTAACCAATCCAATCATCTCTTGTTGATCGAGAAAACCAAGAATTTCATCATCGGGATTAGATTTCAATCATCATCGAGGTTAGTATATACTGAATAAAAGCCGATTAATTAGTATGAAAATTCATCGCAAAACATCACAATCGTCTTTGTATAACGTTGATTTTATTGGTACCATGTGGCTGAAATATATTTTAGATATGAGTATTATTTTCATAAATGCAGAGTAAATAAACATAGGGGTATAATATAGCTGTGTAACCATTTAATACTTTGTTTGTTGATGCGCCAATTTGACGTTGACAAATCATAACGGATTTCGTGATTATTATCTGATCTTGTACGAGTACATATGATTAATTAAATAACTTGTATTTTTTTGTACATATAATTTCATGATTATTATGCTTGAATATTTCTACTATATTATATTAATGCTTAATTAATAATTATCATTGTTAGATTTGTTACTCTTTTATAATAAATCATGCATTAGATAAGCTTTATTAGATGCTAATTGATATATTGTTCAAGGGTTTAATGTCTCGGAATTTTTTTTGTTTTCTTTGAAAGCGTAAGTCGACGATGTTATAAATAATTCAATAGATTTGTACTTCAATTACCACCGATTTTGAATTGTGATGAATTAGGATCCTACCAATACTTCTTTAGTGATATTTTATGAATTGCTGCAATATCTAGTTCAACTGTTTTCTAGACTTCTAGTATTGTTAAATTGCTAATCAAATAATTTTACCTTAGCCGTATGCCCATATCCTTTTAAGTATTGTGTTATTTAGAAATAGACGAAGGTACGTCAATTTGTCAGTATGCTACTTTTTTTTTCATATGTATTTAAGCATAGTATTGATGAAGAAATATCTTCTCACATGAGCAATATTGTTTCTATTGTCATGTATATTAAGAAATGACTTCATGAGTAAATTGGCAGTAAAAGGTTCTTATAGTCTCTAAAAAATGTTGTGACAAGATGATCGGGTTTTTTTTTGGCAATCTCAAATGACTGAAATGAGTAGTGACTAGTAAGACTATATTGGTATGGATGAAATTAAATCTGTATAAAATCCTATTTTCCTATAACCTAATGTCTCACATAGCTTGCTTATGCTATTTGAGACAAAATATTTTCTTTTACATCCAAAAGCACGGATGGTTCTAAGGTAGCAGCAATAGTTCCTGAAGTCATTAAATTATATCAGATAGGTGGCTGCCAAATTTTCTTATAAAGGAGTATGTACTAATTTTTTTGTTGACAAGTGATAGGGAAAAAGGGTTTTCAACTGGCTTTTCATCACAAGTTTTTATCTTCAGTGTTTTTTTATTGAGGTCTTCATTGTCAAATTTATAGGAGTGTGTTCTATATATTCTTTTGATATTTTGTTAAGTGTCATTTATATGTTTAATTTTATTTTTGATGGGTATACAATATCTAAGTGTTCATATAGTTTCCTTTGAGAAGGTTCTTCTCATTAATTCAATATATATACAGTACTAAGCTATAGAGTTGCATGATTAGACTGAAATGTATGAGGAAAGGTATCACTCAAATTTGTATATTCTTTATCACACCCTAATTATATTGTATGCATATATATCCCCCATTTTATGAAATAATCAACTGATTTATTCTCTCTCCAATTTCTCTCATATTCCCTTAAATTTAAGACGGATCAATAACCACCATTGACAAAACTAATATCTTTCTATACACACAATGTCATGTATAATATACGAAGTTTTTTTTTTTTAGTAGTAGATATATATTATCTTTTGGGTGGCCGGAAATTCTTGATACCAAAGGGTAAGACTTGATTATTCCTAACCAATTAATTAAATTTACTAGCTCATTCCCAGAAGTGAATGAGAAAGTACATAGTTGAAACAACAACAAGCACATTTTTATGATGTTTTCTTAATTATATACTCCGTAATATTCATGGAAAATTCATAAGATTGTAAACATGCATGAGAATAAATTATTAACTAAAAAAATTAAACATGACATTACGAAATTCTTAGTTGAAAAATGTATTTATTATGCCCATACTTTAATTTTGAGAATTTTTAATATAAAAATTCATATAATTGGGCAAGAAGAAAGAAATAACTTTGCTTTGTTTGATACATGCCTTGCAAAAGAATTTATGGCTTAAAAGGAGCGAGGAATTTAAAGATTGTTGGACTATTTTTATACCCCCATATGCAAGAATTAGGGGGAGATAGTGTTTATTCCATTGTTTTTATATAATCCTTGCACATGAATAATTAAATATGTTGATGGTCAGTTTGGTATATACACTAGCATAAATATCAATAATTTATTTAATAGGGGTGGCCAGGCCACATGATAATCAAATATTTAGAATGATACCATCCTAAAGATGTATATGAATAAATGTCATTATCTATATACTAGTTATATATGTACATATTAAGCTGATGTCCTAAAAGGACAAGATCGGTTGCAATTGAAACTAGCTCACCTGAAGTGTGGTAATCCAAAGGGTTACAACGATAAGAATTCTTAGAAGAGAAAAGGAGCAATAATTGACAATGACAAGTTTGGGTAATGACACATTTTGATGGATATCCTAAAGAGATCATTTCTAGTACATTAAAAATATGTTATGATTATATAAAGTACTCCATAAGAGTATAAAATAGTGTCCAATAAGATTAGCATGTATCAAGATTACAATCAATAGAGTATTAGTTAATTGTCTGGCCAATTGTAGAAAGAAACACATTTGTGTACTTATATCACATCATACTCATTGCCATGCATAAATTAAAGTATCTCTAATAAGGTGATCACTAGTATTATAAAACTGACCATAATTTAAATACTAAAGGAAAAGTGATTGGATGTGATTATTAAAAATTAGGCTATCCGGGGTTTAATAAATTCTCGTTATGGAAACCTGAAGTTTTATTTGATATGAAAGAAATAATGTGCTAACGCTCTCTCATGTTAAATATATGAAATAAATTGAATGGCAAGACATAACATTGAGATTGAACTATATTTGGATTGTAATTTTTAATAGTTTGTGTTAAAAGAAGAGTTCATTAAGAGATAATATAATTGGTGACCTGAAGTTCACTAGAATAATTTATATGCTGACAAATATTAGGTGACCAGAAGCTCACCACGTACAAGTTATATGTGAAATTTTTTAGTAACTAGTATCATAGTATCAATGTTTCTAGTGATCTCGAAAATCACCACCCAGTGGAATTACAAGAAAGTTTATGTTTGTATAACAATTCTCTTGATTGGAGCTATTGTATGTCAGCACATAAGAAAGAGAATAAGAAAATAGACAATTGCACAATTCATAATCCCCCTATTAATATTGATTGCTAGAAGAGAACAAAATTTCACTATTCTCCAGAAGAGATAGAAATTTGTTGAATATATATGATTATCCTATGAGATGAAATTTACTGTAGATGAAATTATATTTTAAGTTGGTGAAGAATTGCCCCAATATTTGAGATATTTTACCAACTTAGGGGGGAGAATTGAAGTAAGTTGGCAATTTATAAAATTATAATCAGTTGATCCCTCTAATGATACTTTTTAAAGTTACATGCCAACTTATTATAGTGATAATGATATTACGTGCATACATTAAGATAGATCTTGCCAAGTCTTCTTTAAAACACTACACCTAAAGTGTAGATTATATGATCGGTTCCAATATAAATATGTGATATATGGCAAGATAGTGCAGTTGATACTTTTAAAGTACAATTATAATATATTAATACCATGATGTGAGAAATACCCTTGATAGGTGGTATAGATATCTGAATTATTATAATAGATGGCCTATTATGTAAGAAAAGTTATAATGGTACCAATGAGAAATGTTTTCGGATATCATTGTCAAAATAACATACAAAATAAAATTGTATCTTGAGAAGTTATATGATACCGGTATATGATGGAACCGATATATAATATGCATATGCAGAAGGAATGGACTTGTGAATAAAGGATCAGAAATATATGTCCATTTTGATGTCGACATGAAACTAAATCAAAAGGCTTATCATGGACTAGAAGTCCAATGAAATATGAATGCTAATGATCAAAAGTTTATCATGGACTAGTAATCCAATAAGAAATGGATTTCTGAAATCTACACTACAGTGTTTGCATTTTTGAGTCTTTAATTTATGTACATGTTTGAATTTTAGATTTATGCATTACTCATTGTATGTATAGGATGTATTTTGATGCATTACTCTTCACATATATATTTTGTTTAATATTTTATCATGAATTCTACATCTCATATTACATGCATTAGTACTAGTTCTATACAACAACAATTGAGTTATTTGTGAATGTTTGTGGTATGACGAGTTTATAATTATGATGAAGACTTACGAGAAGAAACTTATACTCCGATGGGCTTATATTTGTGATGAAAGTTTATATGATGATGATCCAATTGCATGTTATGTATCATGTATGAAAAGTTCCCGAAGAACTTACATACAACGTACTCAAATATCTAGCTCTTCAAATTCTATATTCTGAAAAATGACAATGTTGATGATATTGTTATCTAACCCATGGAGAGTATTGGTGACTAAGTTATTGAGATATCAACCTGAAGTTTAACCATGTGAGAGTTAATTGATTTTTGTATTCATAGAAGAACTCTCGTATAAAATGCAAAATACCTAAAGGATAATAATAGTGAGATATATTATAGTAAGAATAATCTCCTTATGGTCCAGAAGAACCATGAGTAAAGTATATAGTAATTACTTATGTTTTTACTATTTCATATAAGCTTAGATAATGATATCAAGATCACAAGTTGCCATAAATTATTATCAATATATGATTATCAATAGCTACTTTTACGACCTCCGGAAGAAGGCATAATTTTGATGGTAAGACAACTTGAAACAAAATTTCATATAAGATAGTGGTAAACACAACATAGGTATTGTTATCATAAGTATGGAGAAATGAAGAGTTCTCACAGTAAAGATTTGAAGATTCAAGTTTGATCAGGGAGGGTCAACTATCAAGGAATGTTACTCAGCTACAAGTGTGAAGTTACTAATGCATTGGATTTATTACATTGGAAGATCTCAAGTTATGCATTCATCAGGGGGAGCAAATACGCGCTGCACTCTTTTTCCCTTAACCATGGTTTTATCCCACAATGAGTTTTCCTGGTAAGGTTTTTAATGAGGCAGCATCCTAAGCGTATTATAAAGAATGTTGTACTCTTTTTCCTTCATTAGGTTTTTATCCCACAGGGTTTTTCCTAATAAAGTTTTAACGAGGCACATTCTTAGATAATGGACATCCAAGGGGGAGTGTTATGAAATATATATTTGTGGATGCCCATTATACTCTTGTATCATTCCAGAACTTTCTAGATTTTAGGGTTTATTATTCTCCAAGCAAACCCTATATATATATATAACATATAACATATATTTCTCTCTCCATCTCTAATGTTTCACCTTTATTTACAACAAGAAGAATATTTTCAGTTTAATTAAATTAATTAGTTTATATTTTGTGAAAATAATTTCAATTAATCAAAAATAGGATGAAGTGAAAGAGACCTAATTTTCAATTCATTATATAACATATATTATATAATTTTAAAGAAAACAATAGTAATACCAAACGAACTCTTAAGAAAATCATTTTGTTACAATTACATACTTTGTATTTATTTTTGTTATTATTCTTATGAACATGGAATTCTTTGTGTGAATAGTAAGTTCATTATTTAAAATATTCAGTATGATTTATCTTTTTATTTTTAACATAATAATAATATAAAAAAATAAAACTCTCGAACTCCAGTAAAAATAAAAATTAAAAAAAAAAACTCCCTCGAAAAAAAGGGCTTTCCTCTCTACTTGCCTATGGTCTTTCTGCCGGTAATAGCCGGATTTTTTTGCTTTTGCTATGGTTGTGTTGTGACTAGAATAATGGCGGATGACATCCTTGCACGTTATGCTAACCTGAATATTAACGAAGAGGAGGGGAGTGTGATGGATTTGGGAGTGGTGGACTCTTCCTCTTCATCTGAGAAATTCAATTTGATGTTAATAGGGAAAATTATTACTAATCGTCCTTATAATGTTGAGGCTTTTAAGAGTACTATGACTAAAGTCTGGGCTCTATCGGACAAGGTGATTATTAGGGTTCTTAGCCCTAATTTATATGCTTTACAATTCCTCCATTGGAGGGACAAGGAGAAGGTGATGAATGGGAGGCCGTGGTGCTTTGATAATATGCTGTTAGTACTGAAAGAAGTGGAAGGAGATGAACAACCGGAACAAATTTCGCTGGTTTTTTCCCCATTTTTGGATTTGTATTAAGCATCTGTCGTTTAATTGTCGATCGGATAATGATGTTCGAGAGATTATGACAAACTTAGATGAGGTCTTGGAGATTGAAGAAGACCTGCTAGGGCTTGATCATTTTCGCAGAGTTAGAGTGATGCTTAATGTGAAGAAACCTTTGCGTCGATGTCAGAAAATTCGAGATAAAAGTGGGAAATATATTATGGTCAAATTTGCTTACGAGCGCTTGCCCTTCTTTTGCTATGCTTGTGGCGTTATCGGACATTCTGAAAAGGATTGTGTGATGGTGTCTGAGGAGAGTAAGAAAAAGAAGTTAGGTTAGGGAAGGTGGATTAAGGTGTCACCACGTCGAGGGAGGCTGAGGGATGTTGAAGAACTTGACGCTATTTTGAGCTCAAGGAAGCAATTGTTTTTTACAAAGGAGGAGGAGAAATGTAGCAGGGAGATTCAGGATAATGAGAGTTTGGCGGTGCATTGTATTGATAAGGAGGGCTTTGAGAGTCGCGAGAGGGTGTCAGGGTTGGTAAAGCCTACTATCCTACCTGCTGTTGACTTTGAGGTGTCGAGTGTGGAGTATAATGGGAAAGAAGGGGGTTTTGGTGCAATTAATAATGAGTGTGAGCAGGGAGCTTTGGAGAATTCTGATGTTGTTATTGTGCGTAGGGGTGATAAAGTGGTGAGGGGTGAGTTTTGTAGTGGTGATAAGAGTGTGGGAGGAGTGCTCGATGGGGATGCTTTATCACAGTCGCATTTTAATTTTAGTGCAGGGGAGGAAGTCAGGCATGCTAAGGGGACAGGTAGAAAGTGGAGTGCCTTAGGGAAGGAGAAAAGGTCGAGAGAGAGTGGTGCTATGGAAGTGGATGAGGATAAGGTGTTGGGGAAGAGGTATAGGGAAGACTCTAATGAGGCCTCGGGTTTGATGAGAGAAAGTGAGAAGGAAAAGGGTGTCGATGTTCTTGATGGATTGTGGATGGCGAAGGTTGCACTCAAGCAACCCCACCGAGCTCCATGAGTATTTTGAGCTTAAACTGTAGAGGGTTGGGCAATCCCTCTGCAGTTAATGGTCTTCGTGACTTAGTCTGAAGAGAGGCCCCATCGGTGATATTTTTATCAAAGACGAAATTGAGTAGTAGTGAGTTTAATAGAGTTCAGAGTAGATTGGGTGATTTTGATAGGGTGGTAGTGGACTCGGCTGGACGATCGGGTGGTCTTGCCTTGTTATGGAGAAAGGGTTTGGATGTTGCTCTCAATTCTATGTCTATCCACCATGTCGATGTTGATGTTAGAGGTGGCTTAGGGGAAGGGGTTTGGAGACTTACGGGGTTCTATGGTTGGCCGAAAATCAGTAATCGACATCTATCGTGGAGTCTATTGAGGGAACTTGCTTCTCATTCGAGTCTTCCGTGGGTGTGCCTGAGAGACTTTAATGAAACTTTTTTTGCATCGGAGTAACAAGGTGGGAACGATAGAGCTGAGTGGCAGATGGCTAATGTAACACCTCAAATCTCCCTCTACGGAAATACTAGTATAATACGTATAATTATACCGTAGAGATAGACTTAGGAGTGTTACCGCCGCGTGATTACGCAAGGCTACTCAAAACACTTAACTCAATAACAAAACTTGCAGCGGAAACTCAACTTTTTTTTATTAATACTTATAAAAATAGTAATATTGTTATGAGTACTCAAAATAAAAACGCGATCAACATTCCTAAACTAGGTGAAGCAAATCCCGTGACTCCTATATGCTCATTCATGACTCCACCTGAAAATAATCAACACTGCTTACCACTACAGTAAACAGGGCGAACCAAAACAAATAGGAAATACGAATTAGCAAAATATGCTAAGTACGATAGGCAAGATAATGTAAACTCAATTTATTTGCAAACATGCTTTCAAAACCAATTCCAATAATTAATCCAATAATTCCAAACTCATTATTCCAAAATCAATTCCACTGATTCAATAATCAAAATAATTAATAAAACCAATTCCTTTAATAATCCAATTCCTTTTAAATGCAATTCCTTACCCAAGTGTGCACGCCCCTCAAGCTAGTCTCCTACTATTTCAAGGCTATTCTTGAGGAAAGACCCGGTCATACAAAGTCCAAGGCCTTATCAAACCAAATTCGCATAGTGGGATTACTAACATGCTTGTAAAGCTTTAATTCAATAATTCCTCCTTAAATAAAATAAACCTTCATAATAGGTGAAATCAAAACTCCTTTTTATCCAATAAAATCATGCTTTCAAAATCAACCTTTTAATAAATACTTGAGAATAAAATCTCATATTAATAACTTTTCAAAATCAATAACTCTTCCTTTGAAAACCCTTTTATTTTATTCAACAAACTTTTCAAATCAATTCCTTTATTTAAACATGATAAGTAATTCAAACCATTTAAAACACAATTTAAACTCAATCATTCAAAATACTTTTATTAAAACAAATATTAAAATCAATACCTCCAAACATAATTTATTTCATAAATTATAATTCAAATCAATTTAATTCAATCATTATAAAATCATTCAAAACATGTTATTCAAACCAAACACTTTTAAAGGTATCTAGCCACCTAAACGTACCTTGATTCCGAATATCAATCAACACTTCGTACTTTCAAAGTTTAATCATGAATACACCTTGCAAATAACATAACCATAAGGTTATCACAACATAAACTCAAATCTAATGTGCATGGACTATAAAACTCTTTTAAAATAATACTTTAATATAAAATTATAGCTTTGAAATAGGTATTTTTATTTTAGAAAACTAACCATGAAGAAGATAAAAGAATAGGATTAAAGAGAATTGAATTTTCGTTGGAAAGAATAGGAAGAACTTACAGAGGCCATAACTCCTTCAATATAACTTCGAATTGGGTGATTCTTGAGCCTAACCTCAAGGATTTTTTGAGAGGAACAATCTTTTGTGAACATCAATACCCCAAAAACTGACTAGAAGTGCCCGAAAACTGGTTTCAAAGGTATACGGGATAATATTTGTATGAAAAGAGGAGAAGAAAAGTATGAAAAGGTTTAGGGAAAAGAAAATAAGAGAGAAGAAGAGAATTGAGTTTTGGTGTGAAGAATATGAGAGGTATGAAGGGGGTATTTATAGGCTCATGAATGAAAAAATTATGGTAGGAGAATGTAGAAAGAATTATGGTAAAAGGAATTAAGACAATTACTTGGAGAAGAGAGTTAAAGAATTATGGAAAGTTTAATATTAAAGTGACTAAGAATAATTAATTTAAGGAAGGTGTGTTGTCATGAAATATAATATGGAAAAAGAGATTACTTGGATGATAATCAAGGAAGATATAAGGTAGGAAAATAAGATGGTCAAATCTTTATGAGATGGAAAATAGGAATTAAGGAAATAAGGAATTTGTGGAAGATAATTAAAATACAAAACTAACAAAATAATTAACCCAAAATTAGCATATGGTGGCCGAAAATATTGAGCATATCTATGCTCATATTTTCGAACCTCCACTTATAGTTTTAGGGAAATATTTGCTAGATTTTAAGGATGAAAAATGATTGCGTAAATAATATATTTTGTATAAAATAATTAATTAGGAAAATACCAATTATTCACTATTTAATTCCACTAAGAAAATCAGATTTTCTTTACCAAGAAAATCCGAAAATTCCTAGTTAATTATTTAGGAAATTCAGCTCTCTTAAAATATAATTTTGTTTGATTAAAATACCCGAAATATATATAAACAATCCGATTTTTAAATAAAATAAATGGATAATAAATCTTATCCAAAATCCAAAATAATAATTGAGTTTTAAAATACTTTTGGCGCCAAAATTCAAATATCATTTTGGCTCAAAAATTCAAATAGTATAATAAATTACTAAAATACCCTTTTTAAGAGAATACTAATTAATTAATTAATTAAACATACGTTTAAAAAATACAGGGTATTACAACTAATTTCAAAAGTGCTGCTTCTTTTTGTGGGTTTACGTGCATTCCTTACTCGGGCTATGATTTTACCTATGATAATGGTAAGGAAGAGGGTGAGAACGTTCAAAGTCGGTTTGATCGTGCATTAGCTATCGAAGGTTAGAAGGAAGCTTTTCCTGATGCTCACCTCATTTACATTGATCGGGAATGGTCTGACCATTCCCCGATTAAGCTTTATTTGCAGAAGAGTGACATTAATAGACTTGGTGATAAGCCTTTTCGTTTCGAGCAAATTTGGCAAGCCGATGATGGATGTGAGGGGGTAGTTGAGAATGCGTGGATGGGGGGTGTTAGTGTAACACCCCCAAATCTCCCTCTACGGAAATACTAGTATAATACGTATAATTACACCGTAGAGATAGACTTAGGCGTATTACTGCCGCATGATTACGCAAGGCTACTCAACTTACTAACAAAACAATACTTTGCAGCGGAAACTTCAAAACTCATCCTTATTAATAATAACTATAGATAGAAACCAATGTTATGAGTACTCAAAAATAGATACAAAGACCAAGATTCCTAACTTAGTGAAACCAATCTCGGGACTCCAATGCATCAATTATGGGTTTCAACCTGAAAATAAGCAACACTGTTTACCATTACGGTAAACAGGGCGAACCAAAACAAATAAGAAGTACGGGTTAGCAAAATATGCTAAGTACGGTAAGTGCAAGATAATTAAACTCAATTTATTTGCAAACATGCTTTTGAAATGAATTCCAATAATTAATCCAATAATTCCAAACTCATGATTCAAAACCGATTCTTAATATTCCAATATCAATAATCAATAAAACCAATACCAATTATTTTAAAACCAATTCCTCATATTAAAAACAAATTACTCAATAATAAACCAATTAAACTAATTCCTCTCCCAAGTGTGCACACCCCCCAAGCTAGTCTCCTAATGTTACAAAGCTATTCTTGAGGAAAGACCCGGTCATACAAAGTCCAAGACCTTATCAATATACCAAATCCGCATAGTGGGATTACTAACATGCTTATAAAGCATTAATAATAAATTTAATTCAATGATTCAATAAATCCCCTTTTAAATCCAATAATTCAACTTTTAATAATAATAATTCAAACTCCCTTTTTATTTAAATCCACATGCTTTAAAAATCAAACCTTTTAAAACATGAATAATAAATTAATTAATCAAAACATGTTATAAAAATCAATACTCCAATTTAATTATTAAAGCCAATCCTTTAAACATACTTTTATTTCATAAACCATAATTCAAGTCAATTTAATTCAAGCAACATAAATCATTCAAACATTTTCATTCAAATCGATCACTTTCAAGGTATCTAGCCACCTAACGTACCTTGATCTTCGCTTAGCCAAAACACTTCAAAAGAACTCTCAAGTAGCTTGATCAAAAACACCCTACAAATAAATATAACCTTAATTAATATAAGGTTAACAAATAATCACAACAATGAAATTAAAAACCCCCCAACTATATGTACATGAACCTTTTAAATTAAAACAATATAAACATCATAAAAATCTGATTTTATATAATTAAAACTACTTATAATAATTTTATATTAATCTCCCATAATAATAATAATAATTGAATAAGAGAAAAGGAGAAGAAGTGTAAGAAACCAAGGAGAAGAGAGGGGAGGTGGTGGCGGCAGTGGCGGCAGTGGCTGCTGACGGTAGCAGGTGGTGCCGGAGGTTGGAGGGCGGCGGCAGGTGGCGGCCGAAGTGGAGGTGGTGTACGGTGGTGGTGGTGGTGGTGCAAGGGAAGAAAAAAAAGAAAAGAATAAGGAATTGCTTAGAGAATTATGAGAATTTTGTGTGAGGTTTGAACATGAATTAAAGGGGTATTTATAGGCTAGTATGATCATGAATTATGGTAGGAAAATGTAGGAAGAATTATGGTAAGTAGGGTTTAAGGGATTACTTGGAGAAGTGAGTAAAGATTTAAGGAAAGTTTTGATATTGAAGAGATTATGTATAATTGAATATGGAAGGTATGTTTGTCATGAAAAATATTAAGGAAATTGGAATTACTTAGGGAATAATAAAGAAGAGTGGATGGCAAGAAAATATAATGATTGGATATTAAAAAGATGGAGAATTAGATTTAAGGAAAATAGGAGATTTTCAGGGGATAATTAAAAATACAAATTACCAAAATATTTTTCCCAAAATCTACATGGGATGGCCGAAATTTTTGAGCTTTCCTAAGCTCATATTTTCGGCCCTCCTATTTAGTACTTTAGGAAATTATTTTGCTAGTTTTAAGCAATTAAAATAATTGTGTAAATAATATTTATTGTAATAAATAATTAAAAAATAAAATACCAAATATTCACCAAATAATTTAACTAATAAAATAAGATTTTCACATAGAAAAATCCGAAATTTATTAGCCAAATAAATGGGATTTTCGGACTTATTAAAATAATAATAAAATATAGCTTTTGCCTTAATTAAGATATCCAAAATATATAAATAATCCAGTTTTTAAAATAAATAAATGGATAATAAATGTTGTCCAAAATAATAATTTGTTTTTAAAATACTTTTGGCGCCAAAATTCAAATATCATTTTGGCTCTAAGATTTAAATAGTAAGTTGAATTACTAAAATACCCTTTTTAGAAAATAATAATTAATTAATTAATTAATTAGGAAAATATGTATAAAAATACGGGGTATTACAGTTAGTTTGGAGTCGAAGCTTGTCATGTGTGCATGCGACTTGAAAGAATGGAGTGCTACTAAGTTTGGTGCTATTTTCTATGAGTTGAGAAAGAAGAGAAAAAAACTTAAAAAGCTCAACAAGGGGGGACTTTCAGCTGCTCTTTTAGCCAAACGGAAGAGCCTTATTCATGACATTGCTGGCCTTGTTATGCATGAGGAAATATATTGGAAGCAAAGGTCTCGAGTTTTGTGGTTGTCGGAGGGAGATAGAAACATCAAAATTTTTCATCAGAGAGCTTCGAGCAGGAAGAGGAAAAATACGATCCATAAATTGAAAAATGATAATGGAGTAGTTGTTTCGGGTGATAAGGAGGTGAGTAAAGTTGCGGTGTCCTACTTTCGTTCCATCTTCACATCGTCGAACCCCTCTATGATATCCCAGGCCCTTCATGACTTCCAAGCTCGTGTTACAAATGACATGAATGATATTCTCAGAGTGGAGTATACGGGCGAGGAAGTTAAGCAAGCACTGAGTCAAATGCATCCTATTAAAGCCCCCGGACCGGATGGTATGTGTCCCCTATTTTTTCAGTCGCATTGGCATATTGTTGGTCCAACTGTTACAGCTTCTGTTCTGAGTATTTTGAGAGGTGTTGCTATTCCCTCTTTTATCATGGAACCTACATGGCTCTTATTCTGAAAAAAATCTAATGCTGATAGTATGGTGGATTTTAGACCTATTTCACTCTGTAATGTGGTCTATAAATTGGTGTTGAAGGTTCTTGCGAACAGGCTCAAAAATTTTCTGGATAAGATTATATCGGTTAATCAGAGTGCTTTTACTCCCGAGAGGCTTATTACCGATAATATTCCTGTTGCCTTTGAACTTTTCCACTATATGAAAAATTTGCCGAATAAGGGTGGTTGTATGGCCATGAAGCTTGATATGTCGAAAGCTTATGATAGGATCGAGTGGGATTTTCTAGAGGCGGTGCTGACGAAGTTTGGGTTTGATGATTCTTGGTGTCGAAGGGTTATGGATTGTGTTGGATCAGTGACTTTCTCTGTTTTGATTAATGGTCGGCCAGCTGTTGATTTTTCCCCGGGGAGAGGCATACGACCGAGGGATCCGATTTCACCTTACTTATTTATCTTGTGTGCCGAAGTTTTCTCTCATTTACTCCGGTGCGCAGAGGAACGTGGTAGTCTGCATGGTGTTTGTCTTGCCCCGACGACTCCTTCTATTAGTCATCTGCTTTTTGCAGACGATGGTATTATTTTTTCGAAGGGTACTATGGGGGATTGTGAGGTGATTCGTGATGTGCTAGAGATGTATGAGTTGTCTTCGCGTCAGAAAATAAATTTTGATAAGATGACTGTTTCTTTCAGTAAGGGTGTCCCGGTGACGAAGCAGACGAAGCTAGCGGGTATTTTGGGTGTGAGGCAGGTGGACATTCATGATCGGTATCTTGGTTTTCCTACTGTTGTCGGAAGGTCTAAGAAAGTCATTACTAGAGGGGTAAAGGAAAAGCTATGGAAAAAGCTACAAGGTTGGTGTAATACCCCGTATTTTTATACGTATTTTCCTAATTAATTAATTAATTAATTATTATTTTCTAAAAAGGGTATTTTAGTAATTTAACTTACTATTTAAATCTTGGAGCCAAAACGATATTTGAATTTTGGCGCCAAAAGTATTTTAAAAACAAATTATTATTTTGGATAAGATTTATTATCCATTTATACTATTTTAAAAACCGGATTATTTATATATTTTGGATATTTTAATTAAGGCAAAAGCTATATTTTATTATTATTTTAATAAGTCAGAAAATCCCATTTATTTGGCTAATAAATTTCGGATTTTCCTAAGAGAAAATATGATTTTATTAGTTAAATTATTTAGTTAAATTATTTGGTGAATATTTGGTATTTTATTATTTAATTATTTATTACAATAAATATTATTTACACAATTATTTTAATTCCTTAAAACTAGCAAAATAATTTCCTAAAGTACTAAATAGGAGGGCCGAAAATATGAGCTTAGGAAATCTCAAAAATTTCGGCCACCCCATGTAGATTTTGGGAAAAATATTTTTGGTAAATTGTATTTTTAATTATCTCCTTAAAATCTCCTACTTTCCTTAAATCTAATTCTCCATCTTTTTAGTATCCAATCATTATATTTTCTTGCCATCTATTTTTCTTAATTATTCCCCAAGTAATTCCAATTTCCTTAATATTTTTCATGACAATCATACCTTCCATATTCAATTATACACAATCTCTTCAATATCAAAACTTTCCTTAAATCTTTACTCACTTCTCCAAGTAATCCCTTAAACCTACTTACCATAATTCTTCCCAAATTCTCTTACCATAATTCTTGCATGAGCTAGCCTATAAATACCCCTCCATACCTCTCACATTCTTCACACCAATTCTCTTCTTTTCTTCTCCTCTTTTTACACAAATCATCCCGTTTATCTTTGAAGCCAATTTTCGGGCACTTCTGGTCAGTTTTTGGGGTATTGCTGTTTCACAAAAGATTGTTCCTCTCAAAAAATCCTTGAGGTTAGGCTCAAGAATCACCCAATTCGGAGTTATATCGAAGGAGTTATAGCCTCTGCAAGTTCTGCCTATTCTTTCCAACGAAAATCCAATTCTTCTATTTTCCTTGGTTTCTTATCTTTTCTCTTTCTCTTCTCTTATTCAATTATTAGGGGCCGTTTGGTTGGGGGTAATCAGGAAAGGGAATCGGAATCAACTGGCTCGATTCCTTTTGTTGATGTTTGTTTACCACTTTTAATCATTCCCTTTACCCTCCCCATTACCCCAAATCCTTCCAACTTCATTCCCCACCCCCCCTAAGACTTTCCCATTCCCTTTCCCTACCCACCTTCACACCACCACATCACCACCTTCACACCACCACATCACCACCGAAAAACCATCCCAGACCACCGCCACCCCTACCCAGACCACCGCCGCCCCTCCCCGATCACCGCCCTCCCCTTCCCCGAGCCTCGCCGACCTCCCCTCCCCCGAAAAAACCTCCCCTAGCCCCGTAAAACCCTAGCCCCGACCTCCCTTGACCCCGAAAACCGCCGCCCAGCCTCCCACCACCCTCGAATCCCACCACCTGTAGGGTTTCGAGGGTGGTGGGAGGCTGGGCGACGGTTTTCGGGGTCAAGGGAGGTCGGGGCTAGGGTTTTGCGGGGCTAGGGGAGGTTTTTCGGGGGAGGGGAGGTCGTGGCTCACGCAGCTAGTGGTGGCGAGGGGAGGGGAAGGGCGGCGAGGGGCAGGGGAAGGCCGACGAGGAGTTTGGTGGCTAAGAAAGATGAAATGTGTGGTGGTGTGGTGGTTGTGGTGGTGGTGGTGTGGTGGTGTAGTGGTGGGATTGATTCCCTTTGTTTTAAAAACAAACAACAAAGCAAAAAAAGGGTATTTTCATTCCATTCTTCTCCTTTCCCTTTGTTCATTCCATTCCGATTCCCTCATGCGAACCAAACGGCCCCTTATTATTATTATTATTATGGGGGATTTATAAAAATTATTATGAGTAGTTTTAATTATATAAATTAGATTTTTAATGATGTTTATGAAAATTAATTTAAAAGGTTCATGTACATATAGTTGGGGGTTTTTAATTTCATTGTTGTGATTATTTGTTAACCTTATATTAATTAAGGTTATATTTATTTGTAGGGTGTTTTTGATCAAGCTACTTGAGAGTTCTTTTGAAGTGTTTTTGGCTAAGCAAGGATCAAGGTACGTTAGGTGGCTAGATACCTTGAAAGTGATCGATTTGAATGAGCATGTTTGAATGATTTTATGGTGATTGAATTAAATTGACTTGAATTATGGTTTATGAAATAAAAGTATGTTTAAAAGATTGGTTTTAATAATTAAATTGGAGTATTGATTTTTATAACATGTTTTGATTAATTAATTTATTATTCATGTTTAAAAAGGATTTGTTTTGAAAGCTTGTTGGATTTATAAAAAAAAAAAAGGAAGTTTGAATTATTATTATTAAAGGTTGGAATTATTGGATTTAAAGAGGATTTATTTAATCATTGAATTAAATTTATTATTTATGCTTTATAAGCATGTTAGTAATCCCACTATGCGGATTTGGTATTTTGATAAGGCATTGGACTTTGTATGACCGGGTCTTTCCTCAAGAATAGCCCTATAACATAAGGAGACTAGCTTGGGGGGTGTGCACACTTGGGAGAGGAATTGGTTAAATTGGTTTAATTGGTTTTAAAATAATTGGAATTGGTTTTATTGATTATTGGGATTTGAATATTGAGAATTGGTTTTAAATCATGAGTTTGGAATTATTGGAATAATTATTGGAATTGATTTCAAAAGCATGTTTGCAAATAAATTGAATTTAATTATCTTGCACTTACCGTACTTAGCATATTTGCTAACCCGTACTTCTTATTTGTTTTGGTTCGCCCTGTTTACCGTAATGGTAAGCAGTGTTATTTCAGGTGGAGTGAATAAATTGATGCATTGGAGTCCCGGGATTTGGTTTCACTAAATTAGGAATTTTGGTCTTGTATTTAAATTGAGTACTCATAACATTGGTTTCTATCTATAGTTATTATTAATAGAGAAGAGTTTTGAAGTTTCCGCTGCAAAGTATTGTTTTGTTAGTAAGTTGAGTAGCCTTGCGTAATCACGAGGCGGTAATACGCCTAAGTCTATCTCTACGGTATAATTATATGTATTATACTAGTATTTCCGTAGAGGGATATTTGGGGGTGTTACAGTTGGAAAAGGATGGTGTTATCTAAGGTGGGTAGGGAGGTTATGATAAAGGCAATGACCCAATCTCTCTCTACCTAATGAGTGTGTTTAAATTTCCCTCTTCTTTTTGTGATGAGTTTAGATCTCTTGTGGCTCAGTTTTAGTGGGGTCAAAAGCAAGGTGAGAGGAAGATTCACTGGTTATCATGGAAGAAATTATGTAAGCCTAAGGGAGAAGGTGGTTTAGGATTTCGAGACTTTAAGCTCTTTAATTGGGCTTTGCTTGGAAAACAAGCATGGCGACTGCTGTCCAAGCCAAGAAGTTTGCTTAAGAGGGTGCTAAAAGCCAAGTATTATCCAAATTCGTCTTTCATGGAGGCCGAGATTGGTTCTAATCCTATCTATACATGGAGGGGGATAGTGGAGGCGAGGTGGGTTGTGTGTAGAGGGACGAGGTGGAGGGTGGGGAATAGGGTGAGTATCTCGGTCTGGATTGATCAGTGGGTGCTGAGTACTCAATCGAGATGTACTTTGTCTCCTAGAGGTGATCAAAGTGGGGATATGAAAGTTTGTGAGTTAATTGATTCGAGTCTAGGTTGCTGGAAGGTTGATGTGCTTTCTCAGATTTTTTTTACCTTTTGAAGTAGATAGAATTCGCAGCATCCCTATTAGTGATCGTTTGCCTGATGATAAAATCTACTGGGACCTCGATAAGAAGGGGGAGTACACAGTACGGTCTGCATATTGTGCTTTGTTTGATGATGAGTGGAAGAGGGAGGAGGCGGAATCAACCTATGCGTGTGATAAACGGAAGAAAATATGGAAATTGAATGTTCTTCCTAGAATTAAAATTTTCGCCTGGAGGGCCTGTCAAAACGCACTTCCTACACGTTGCTTAATTTAGTCTCGGATTCATAGCTATGACCCGGATTGTTCTATTTGCAGTAGGGACTTTGAGACTACCATTCATGCTTTGAAAGATTGTGCTTATACAAGGATAGTTTGGAGTAATTCTGATTATGAGTTTGTTTCTTCCTTGAGGTCTTAAAATGTGGTTGATTGGCGGGGTTCTGTTTTCTTGGAGCTTGATATTCCTGATGTGACTAATGTAATTGGCATTTGTTGGGCAATTTGGGGGGGCTAGGAACTCGTTGGTGGTGGAGGGTATGAGGAAGGATCCTACTGATGTTGTGCGCTATGCCTTGAAGATGACTAAAGAGGTTCTAAAGGTAGGTTCTGCAGGGAGGGGGGCTGGTCAAACTGCGATTGGGGGGATTTCTGCTCCTGTTCGCTGGTTAGCGCGTGCTGTGGGGGTTGCTAAAGTCAACGTGGATGTTGGGTTTGTGGGGGAGCTGGGCTGTGGGCTTGGGGCTGTGATTAGGAGTGGCGAGGGGACGGTTTTAGCGGTTGGGGTGCAACAAGGAGGGGAGATTTGGGAGGTGAGGGTGGCTGAATCGCAAGCAGTTCTATGGGGTCTATGGCTTGCAGCAAGCTCAGGTATGCAGGTATTGGTTGTGGAAAGTGACTATCTGTAAGTCATTCAAGCTTTGAGAAGTAAAGAAGCTAGTTCTAGTGATTTTCATTTAGTCATTGAGGATATTTTGCTTTTTTTGTAATAATTTCGGTAGTGTTTTGTGGTCGTTTGTTAAAAGAGGAGGGAATATGGTAGCTCAGATTTGGCTCGTTTTCAACCTTGGCAAGTGGGTCAACGAATGTGGTTTGATGTAATCCCGACTCATATCCTTGACGTAGCTTCTTCTGATTTATCTGATTAGTTCCCCGTTGGAGGTTTCTTCAAAAATAAAAAAATAAATAAATAAAATAAAATAAATAAAAAAAAAACATGTAGAAGTTTATTTGAAGATTCGTAATTTTAGTAACAAAGTTCTCCTCTTCAAACTATTTGCCCAAAATATATATATATATATATATATATATATATATATATATATATATATATATATATATATATATATATATATATATATATATATATATATATATATATATATATATATATATATACTATATTTTTGCTGCAAAGCCCAAAATATAATATTGAATGAGAGAAAAATAACCATTTAAAGCATATGGCTCATGCATGTACCAAACCAAGAAATCCTTTGCACCTTCATTTTTTCAAAGGCTGAATTTTTTATTTTATTTTATTTTTCTTTTTTGGGACGGTAAAAAGAAAGCGCCTATCAGACTAAAGCTTCTCGTGAGTCAATTCAATCTGGGTAATTTTACATTCCTCACTCAACATTGGCACACATGAGCCTTTAACGTTGAACTTATGTCACCACTCTTTCTTGCTTGTATTTTACCTTAGTATTCAATTTAATTGTGCCCTAACCCAACAATGAAAATTATGGAATCTCATAATTCGAAAATATTAGCATTGATGAGAGTAGAGGTGAGGAACATACTCGTACTGTAATATAAAATATCTAGAATCGATTAGGAGTTGATAAATTGGTTTATAACAAAGTTTCAGTTATTAGGAATGGGGAATTCATCACTACTGTAATAGTTACAATTCCCAAATTATTGGAACAAAACCAACTGTACACTCGATTGACCAAAATGAGATTATTGTATTTACTTCTGCCCTAGAAGCTATTGACAACACGAAATGAGAACCTTACAAATACGTGCAAGATATTTATTAACTCCAACTTTTGTTTGTTACATGGAGACAATACATGAATATTTGAATTATCGCGCTATACTTGGCTAGGATCAATAGCGATGCAAAAACTTGCAAAAGAATATATTGTGTTGGTTGATAAACAAACAGTGAAAGTCAAGAAAAACTGAATTGGTGATTTGCAAAGACTATAACTATAGTTTGACAACTTGTTCACTAATTGAAGAAAGTCAATTACATGAGTTTAAAACAAACAGCAACGTACAAGGCCTGAATGCAGCTTCCAGCTTCTCCTTCCAGAATACTCATAGACCCCTGTCAAAATAATCCAGCAAAAAAATAAAATTAAAAAATAAATAAGACTTCCCATGTATCAATCACTAAGATTAAGCATGGAAAATGATCTAGCCCATATTCATGCACGCACATGCACCTTGTGCCCTTCCCAAAACCCCTAGAGCTAGATCATAATGCACAGTTGGCCGTGATCCAAATTTCTTGACATCTTAAATTATAGCACTCAGATTGCCACTTACGTTCACTTGTAAAGCAATTAACCAAATTAAGCATAACTGATAACCCCACCTCAACAAGATTAATTGTGACCAGTGAAAGCCCACATATTTGCCTTCATATATCAAGTCATTCATTCAGAAAGTTATCCTCTGATGCTACCGAGCACTCAAGAGGGCACCATAACATCCCATGTGCTGGGCACATCCAGCTAAGGGCATCATCTGCCTGAATGATGATGTGGTTGCGGTGTAGGTCATAGGCTATCAACTATCTATTTGGCATCGCAGGATGCAATTCAGTCCAACATGCAATTTTCAGAAAGTCACAATTCCAGTTGGAACTTTGTGCTAGTTTTCAGACAGACATCAATAATAATATCATTGGATGGCAGCAGAAGTTCCCAGGAAACATCTTACTTTGCAGAGCATTGCAAACTAGCAGAGCAAATATGCATCTCTCTAAATGGCGACTCTAAAGTTTATATAACTTATATTAGCAGCATTTCTGCAAGAAAAAGTGAGACGATCTACAAGTCTACCTAAAATGGCTATACATACATAGCGAGGTACTACTGAGGTGTTAATGACCTCTTTGTGGTCAGAAATTGCTTTTCAAAATTTCAGGCTGCATTTCAAAATTTCAGGCTGTAGCTATATTGGAATTTCTCATACGAATATCCTTGATTCAACCATAATGACCACCTAATTATCTAGAAAAGTGGTTCTTTCACTATTTACTAAACTAATTTTTTTGATAAAATTCCCCATCACCAAACAGAAATTCAAGCACATACACAATGTTGGTAGTACAATAATAATATGAAGTAGAATGAACACAATGAGTCTTCCAGTTCTAGTTCATTGATTGAGAAAGCCAACATATCTTTCACCCGTAGAGATATGTTGAAAGAAACAGAGTAATGATACATAACAAACAGGTTGACAGCATTGATAGTTTGACACCATGTCTACGCTTGGTAAGCAATTGCATATCAAATAAATATTGATTACTTGCTTGCTCATAAAGGGCCTTCTTCAGAGAATATAATCCAATTTGTTACAGTACCCTTGCACCACTTTTGGTCAATATTTTTAACGAGCTTATCACCTCAATTCTTCCATCACTTACCCAAAAAGCAATTGTACCATCAATACGCTCAGATTCTCAAACCTAACAACATATGCTTCAAACACCAATCTAAATATCCAATCGACTAAGCAATTCACTATTAACAAGTAATTTCCGACAATTCAGAAGCAAACTTTGCTAGCACTTAGGCACCTCCTGCCATTTCCAAAATAGTGTTCGATCAGACAGGCAGTCACCTTAATTCTCCCAAACAATCACATATACCTATACTATCATATTTCAATTCTAAAATTATGAAATTCACCCTAAATTATAACTAGTGTAAACTCGACCTACAACAGTTCCCCACAACACATACTCGTAGCATTTCAGCCATTTCCGATACCTCAAATCAAATCCCATTTACATCATTATCCGGGGTATCTCCCTATATACCAAAACAACAACATTACCCACAACATATAATATTTCGGTCATATCCGAGACTTTGGATCAAATCCCGTCTACATCATAATTCCCTACGCGATTCTCATACATACACAATTAAAATTCAATTGAAAAACTCACAAAATCATATCCAATTAATTGAAAAACTTTGAAAAAATTAAAATTGTTCAGACCTGACTTTCTTGATGAGGATGGATTTGAGCTTACGAGCAAGATCCTGGGATTGGAGTCGACGATGAAGAGCTTTGCGGGCTAAAACGCGCTTCTCAGAATTCTTGATGTGATGAGTTTGTTCTTTCTTAATCATCCTTTCGATCCCACTTGAAGTCATTTTTCTCTGCATGAAGGAAAGGGCTTGCTCCAGGTTCCCGTTTCGAACCCTAACCCGGATCCCCCGCCATTGTTGGAGGGATGAGCTCGCTGAGTTGATTGCTGAACTCGGGCGCTTCAGCAGGCTCGTCAGGTTACTCATTGCTGAGTTCATTTTCTGGGGTTTTGTTTAGGGGTTTTCGTCGCCGGTGATGGTGAAGTTAGAATGTAAGATGAGTTGGTTTGGCTATAGATTTTGAAGAGATGTGTGAATAGAAGCCCAGCCCAATGGGGATGGTCTTTTAGACACTTTTTTTTCCAATACGATTAAATTCGAGCAGCGTGGATTATAGTATCGTAAACATGGCTTTCTCGGAGATGAGATGGTTATGTCTATAATGATATCCTTAGATCCATTTATGAGATGGTTATATGTAATATTTATCTATGGGAAAAATCGGACTATTAATTAAGCGATTTGTTGTCGTCAAGAGAATGTGATTTCACAATTTTCGTGTAGAATTTCATAAAAGCACACTACCTTAACTATATGCTACGGAGTATTATATATTTAAGTCCTCCTTAAGAAAGTTAATTGTAAGCAAATATTTTTAAGTTTAAAGCAACATCATCCCATCTCAACAGTTTCGTATTGAACCGTCATTACTCATTAAAAGCCCAAAAATAGCTTCTTTTACCTACACTATCACCATCCTCGCTTATCCCCATTTGTTAAAGATGGCTTCAGCAAGTCATCATTGTTTAATTAAGCATGTTCTTCACGCCGAGGTGAATACTTTTTCTATTCAAATACCTTGCATTATCAACATTGATTTTCAACAAAAGTGACACTTTGCGTCTCCACTTTTTTCAATTTGTTTTACTAATTCTCATTCACAATTCTCCATTCCTTTTCATTTCTTAGTAAGATATAAAAAGATTATGAACATTGACATACATCTCTTTTCAATTTTCATTACATGTATGTTTTATACTTACTGGCGATGAGCATATAATTCATGTTAGTGTCAAAATATACACACGAATACATTGCATCCATGCTTTTAGCTAGTGATAACTTGGTCCCAATCTAGTTAATATTAACTTTGAATACATCCAACCCTGTTCATCCCCATGCCGTCACAAAATATGAACATCCTCTAATTTTGCATCAGCTTTAACAAGTATTAACTTCCAGTTACGTATGCATGATAAGAATAATTTAACGTTAGGTCAGCAATCACCCCCCTTACATTATAATTTTGACTAAAATTTCATTACCTATTCCCCAAACAAGACAATACAAAAACTAACCCGAAATTGACCAAATACAACCATGACTTAGGATGATCCATATCCCAACCTAATTAAACAATTACTTACCCATTTGACCCGAACCCAAACTTGAAACATCTTAATTGAATTGAGCTAAACAATCTGGTAATCACTTCTATTGAGTATTGACATTAGGCAAATATCTATTCGACTTATAAAATAAATAGTGCAATGGCCATAATACCCTTGCAACTTCTCAACAACTACCCATAGTCAGTCTAGAACTACTGGTCGACGCCTTGATGTAAGAGAGAAATTGACGGTGGCTTCACACTCCAAACACTGACACTCTTCGCCATGGCCGCTGAGCTACGAGAGCTCCGCCATTCGAGTTCTCTCGGAAGCAGATCTTCTTCCTCCCCTCGTAAAAACCCTCAACAACAACAGCAACAGCAGCGAGACGACGACGTTTCCCCCCTTCTCTCCGATTCCGATGACACTGCTGACGGCGTTCACGTGCGCAACTCACGTGACCACCGACCTCCCTTCTTCTGGTCCCACTTCTTCTCCGAAGATTCTAGGGGTTCTCCGTCAAAGCTCTCCCTTTTCTTGATCGTCTTTCTCGTTGTTGCTGGATTTGTCTCCGTTTCTTCCCTCATTCGTCGTTTGGTATGTTTATTTTTCATCGAATTCTGAGATTTACTGTCAATTTTTTTCGATTTAATGTTCTGGGTTTATAAGAAATTGATGTGTAATATCTATTTTTTTTTCCTTTCCCAATTTGGTATGGTGTGTGGGTATTTCAGATTTGGATTTGAATTTTCTCGGTTGTATGAGATTTCTGATGGCAATTACTTTTTCCCCAGTTTTAGCAATTGGATAAATTAGTATTCTTGATTATCTCAATAACAAGATTTGTAACATATGCCGATGCTGTAGCTTGATTTGGGTGGTTAATTTTGTTGAACATTTGATTTTGGTTGATGGAATTGTAGGGAAATTATGCTTACAAACCCTGTAATATTGAATTTAGAGACTTTTCCTGTTTGAATTTCTATTTGTTGGAATTCTATTAACAGGTGCTATAAGATACAGTATGATTAAGGGTGGTTATTCTTTGATGCTTGGTTATAAAATTTTCATTTGGAATACTGACTTTTTATGTTTCAATGTTTATTATCAGAATGCACCCTATTTATGCCAGAAGGAGGGCCTTATTCTTCAGTGTCCTCGGGTAAGCTTTGTGTAGGATTTCGATATGATGTAGCTTTCTTCACTTTGCTTTCCTTTTCTCTTTTCTGTTACGTCTGGCTGATTGTTAGATGTGATTTCTGTTTGAGATACAGGTCAAAGAGGCGCCTTCGCTCTGGGAGAATCCGTTGTCAGCCACTACGTCGTGGAAACCCTGTGCAGAGCGTCGTCGTAGTGGCATATCAGGTTATTCACTAGAAAATTGTTGAGACTTTTTCTGCTTGTTGAGCTTGTAAATTTTGATACGATATTGAAATTTTGAAGTCCTTTCACTATGTTAAGTATGTCAAATCATGTACAAGTATTTGCATTTGCTTTTGAAGTTTATGTTTGCTTAATTGCCGGTATGATTTTTATACTAGTGACTATTCTAAGGAATCCCCATGCGACTTCGTATTTTTGGTGCAATTTCTTTTTCTTCCATGCACTGGTGGCTATTTTAGAACTACGCCTATATGAGAACATTTTACATGCCAAATCTGATGTGGGATTAATCCGCTTTGTTGAAACTGACTGTACAAGTTATCTTGCAATAGATTAATTCTCCAAGTTCAATTCCTTTCCAACCTAATATTTATGTTGATGCTCACAGATCCTCCAGCAGAGAATGAAACAAATGGATATATATTTATACATGCGGAAGGCGGTCTTAATCAGCAAAGGATTGCCGTACGGTCCTTATTCATCTCTCACATATTGTTTTAGTATGTCTTTTGTGTGATAAAGTCTCTGTTCAGTGCCATCTAAACTCTCTTGGATTGTGTATTTGAGCTGTTCAACAGAGAAATGAATCATGCAATAAGAAATAGAGTAAACTAGGAATAGGATATTCTTGTTTATTTCTACTGTATGCCATTATTAGATCTTGAATATCAAGATCTAGTTCCATACGAAAATCCTGCATGGGATACGTTTTTCATAGCTGATAGATTATTCCTTTACTTTGATATCTTCATTTTTCATCTACTTTCACGCATGTGTTGTCTACTATTATAGTATTATGTAATGTTTCTCAGAATATCTGAACTGTTGTAGTCTATTGCTAAATAGAAACTTATTTGAAATGTATTGGCTACTGTGTAGATATGCAATGCAGTGGGCGTGGCCAAAATATTGAATGCTACCCTTATACTGCCAGTGTTGAAGCAGGACCAGATCTGGAAAGACCAAACGTGAGACACCTTATTAATATCTTTGCATTTCGAGGCTTTGTAGATTGAGCTTCTGCTTTAAAAAGGCTGATTGTGTCATTATATCCTAATTGTTCTCCTTCTGTTGTAAATGCTGCTCAAAAACCTTTGTTATTTAGTATCTCCAAATTGGTGTCATATTGAATTACTGGTAAGCTTAGTAAGAGATGGTGAATTGCTCCCCTGTATATTTGCAGCCTCTGTGTAGCTTGTTCTGTACAGTCCAAAGACTTTTTTAGTGTTGCTTGGTGCTATCCTTTTGGGTTTTTTTTTTTTTTTTTTTCCTTCTTTTTAATTCTCTAATTGATAATTTGCTTTCACAAGGTATATCAAATTTCCAATTTGTATTCTGCAGGAAATTTGAAGACATTTTTGATGTTGATCATTTCATTGACTATTTAAAGGATGATGTGCCGATTGTTCGTGACATTCCAGAGTGGTTTACAGACAAATCGGAGTTATTTACAAGCATCAGGTCTGCTCTTTTTCTTTTTTTTTTTCCTCTTCTCGTGTAACTTACTTTAAGTTGATTTTCCTTTTTACTTGTCCAAAATCTGAGCCTTTATATAAGTAGCTTGTCCAGATTTTAAGTGAGAATATGTAGCTTGATTTTCAGGAAGTGTTTTTCTCTATATCCTCTGAAAATGAACAATTCTATGTCCTCTGAAAGTGCTATTCTCTAGCCTCTACCTCAAATGCTTTAAATCAGGGCTTTAAGGGAGCTATTGACATGTGGTGTAGGGTTCAGTAATCAACATTTAATTAATAAGCACAGCGTGATTGTTGGTGAGAAACAGTTTCTAATCTTTCCTGGCCAGGACCAGATTTCTGATTACATGTTAGACAGATTTATTCCAGCCTTTCGGATTTTGGTCATATGACAATAAATTTCAACATGATTGGCTTGTCTCTGATTTTGCATTATTCTTTGGAGTTGAACAAATTTAGAAGTTAGAACTTTGAGGGGAGATCACAGAATTTGAAACAATAGCATGTATGCCTTTACATACACTCTTGTCACTTGTTTTAAGAAAACCAAGCATGAAGCTAGGTTGTTTTGTGTGTGTGTGTGTGTGGATGGAGAGAGGGGGGGGGGGTTAAGTATTGGAATATAGAAATGATTTTGAGCTTTCATATTCGGCAGAATTTATGATCTGAAATTTTAGCTGTATGGTTTTTTATTATCTGCTTATTGTTGTGGATGAAGGCCATGTTTCAGTTTTGGGCTTTCCACCTGCTTAAGACCAATTTGGTCTGGTATATCTTCTGAAATTTGTGACAGAGTTTATAAAAACTTACAACAAGAACTTAAAGTCATTAATGCCTTACTGAGGGAGCCTATAAAATTTAGCTAACACTTTCGAGGAATAAATATATTGACTGGGGACCTTTTGAATATCAATTAATTCGTATGAAGTGTTAGTAAAAGAAAAAAATCCTGATTCTGAGTTATTGAAGCAAGGGTTATGTAAGGGGAAAATAAAAACTCAAAAGGGGTGAATAAGAAGTTTCTTTGAGGGGATCAGAGTGATTCTGAATATTACTCTTCTTTTTCCCTTGGTTGTAAGAGTATTGGAAAACCCCACTTATGGGATTAAGGCTTTGATGAAATAGAATACCATTGACTTAATGTAGGGACACAATATACTCCTTGTTTTCGTTAGGAGCTTTCTCTTTATCCTTCTAGTTCTGAATTGTTTAAATGAAACTTCCTGTTGTTTCTCATGGTATAATTTGGCTACCATAAACATTAGTATGCTTGTCTTTGTTTTATTTTATTTCATTTCATTTTATTTTATTTTACAAGTATTTTATTTATTTTTATTACATGGTAGAAATTTATTTTTCTGCTTCTCTGGGGTTTGTATGATAGGCGGACGGTGAAGAACATCCCAAAGTATGCTTCAGCCCAATTTTATATTGATAATGTTCTGCCTCGAATCAAGGAGAAGAAAATAATGGCCTTAAAGCCTTTTGTTGATAGACTCGGGTAAGTTGTAGCTGATGTTGATTTGCATCCTCCTTAGAAATGCAGGTTTCATTACTTACCCTCCTCTTTCAGGTACGATAATGTTCCTCAAGAAATCAACAGGCTGAGGTGTAGGGTGAACTATCACGCTCTGAAATTTCTTCCTGAGATTGAGCAGATGGCTGATTCACTGGCATCAAGAATGAGAAATCGCACTGCTAATTCAAACCCATACATGTATGAACCTTAACTCATGGAGAGAGAGTCGCCAATGAAACATTTCATTCGCTATTTGCTCTACTCTAATATTGGTGTTTCTTCTGAACAGGGCTCTTCATCTTAGATTTGAGAAGGGCATGGTGGGTCTATCTTTCTGTGATTTTGTTGGGACCAGAGAGGAGAAAGTCAAAATGGCAGAGTACAGGAAGAAGGAATGGCCAAGACGCTATAAGGTGCTTTCAAATAAAACTTGTCCTTTTTATTTGACAATTTGTTTTTTCTCCAGATTTTATTGCTGCGTTAAGCCTTTAAGTGTCGGTAGATGTAAACAAACATTGCTTAATGTGTTCATCTTAGTTTCTCATGAGAGTGTTTGTTGCAGAATGGTTCCCATTTATGGCAATTAGCTCTGCAGAAACGAAAAGAAGGTCGATGTCCACTTGAACCTGGTGAAGTGGCTGTTATTCTCCGTGCTATGGGATACCCAAAAGAGACCCAAATTTATGTTGCGTCTGGGCAAGTTTATGGGGGGCAGAATCGGATGGCACCACTCAGGAACATGTTTCCTAATCTGGTGAGATCTTCTTACCTCTTTTTGCACCCAACCCCTAAAAAAGGTTTTCATTTTTGTGCATAAATTAAAAGCAATGACAAAAGTGGAGCTGATCAAATAAGTTACTGATGTTAAAAACCTTTCTTTCAAAAAAAAAAAAAAAGGCGTTGTTCCTCCTTGAAGATACTACTATACCTGAGTAATTGCGTCCCTGTTGTCTTCTTTCCTTCTTTATTGGGCATGATGGGATAGGGAATAGGAGAAGCTTAACATTATTATTCACCAATCCGTCGTATTATCATATGTGCCTTTGTCAGAACTTAATACTCCTTCCAAAATCAGCCTCAGAAGTCTGTATTTGAAATCTTTTTTGTCATTTAAATGAAGCATTCCAACCAAAGACGCTTTTATATGTTTTTGCACTTGACACTCATAACAAAGTCATTCACTAAAAATCATATGTCCTCTATATACGGTATTAGGGTATTATTCCTGAAACAAATTTGATCTAACATATTGTGGAGTAGTTGTGATTTTGCATCTAAATTGTCAATAAAAAGGTTATATCACCATGGCTATTTTTAGACTAAATCATAGATATTGTTTCTGATTTCAATTACAGGTAACGAAGGAGGAATTGGCAAGTAAGGAAGAGTTGGATGGCTTCAGAAAGCATGTTACAAGCCTGGCAGCACTTGACTTCTTGGTTTGCTTGAAGTCTGATGTATTTGTGATGACCCATGGAGGCAACTTTGCTAAGCTTATCATTGGCAATAGGCGATACATGGGCCATAAGTTAAAGTCCATTAAACCAGATAAAGGCCTTATGTCCAAATCTTTCGGGGATCCATATATGGGCTGGGCCACCTTTGTTGAGGATGTTGTGGTGACCCACCAAACAAGGACAGGATTGCCGGAGGAAACCTTCCCTAATTATGATCTATGGGAAAATCCTTTGACCCCTTGCATGTGTAGGGCATGAAGGGTGCACATATATGGAGTTTGGGATCAGGTTTTGTTTTGTAAGAAGAAAATTTGGAGTGGCCACTGTCCCAAAACAGATGCCTCCTTTCTCAAGATGGTTTTAAGGAGTATCAGGTAGAAAATTGCTTTATTGATGCTCCTTACTCGGACCAGTTATGGTTAAAGTATGTACCGAAGTTTGACGTAATCTGGAGGTTGATAGACAGTGTTCAGAGGGAAGACTGGTTGCACGAAGTTCTCGATAGGGGGTTGTGATATAATTGTTCTTGTACTAACTGTTAGGCAATTATAATCTGTATATTAATTTAAATAGAAAACTTAGATGCCCAATTGCTACTATTATATTTTTTGATGTGTATTTTCACTTCCCATATGTCGTTTTACTCGTTTATAATTTGCTTGGCGCAGCTGAATACGTGATTGTTCTATTAGTGTCAACCCGGAACCAACTCACTCATTCAGAGTAGAAATTGGTTGCTTACTACTTCCATCTCTAAATGAATTTGAAACTTGCTTTGTCAGGGTTGAAGGTTGTTCACATTGCCTGTATAATTATTACGGAGTAATAGACAGCGGGAGTTACTCGTAATATCATGTCATTTCATTGATTATTTCAGATGAAAATGAAACAAAATTAGATACAAAACCAACTATAACCCTTCTGTTTCAATCAACATACTCAAAACTGCTGATATTCACAAGTCGAAAAATCAAGAATCTAAGCACTCAGTAATCTCTCATACTCGTTATAATATCGGAGTAATTGTAGCTATTAACCCTGAAATTATTTACTTGAGATAACATGTAATAAGCTAAATTTACAGCACTTTGTATAATCAGTACTATTGAATTAATTCCTAGCAAAAATTCAATCAAACAATTTATTGCTTGAAAACAGCAAAATTAGAAAGAGGATGAAGACTGATGATTGTACCTCACTCTCCCAAGTTCACATCTACCCGATTCTCCGGTGATTCTTCAACCGTCAATGGCGGCAGTGGCGGAGCACTCCAATTTGGCGACCAATTGTTAGGTGAGAGAAACTCTGTATGCAACCACTCTGCAAACCCTGGCGGCATCGAGTATTCACCATGAGAGAGGAACTCCACTGACGGTGAAGGCGCCGGAGTTTCGACATCATCTTCTGAATAAGCATCAATTGGCGGAACTGATATTGAATTGATGCTTCCTCCAGTGAATGCCACATCATGAGACTCTGGAATTGCTCCGAATTCCGGCCAAATAGCACCAACCGGTGACCTAACTTGTGAAATTTCCGGTGAGAATACGTTAATTGGCACCGAAACTCCGTCATACTGCGGTGAAAACGCCGGAATTCCTCCAAAATCCGGCGAATACGGCGGAATTCCTTCAATCTGCGGCGAGGTAAAGCCAATTGGCGCTGATGTTCCGCCAAACTCCGGGGGAAATGACGAGAAAGCATGATTTGGGGTCGGAACTTGCTCAATCTCAGGTGAAAACGCCGGAAAACCTGCCATCTGCGGCGAGAAAGCGCCAATCGTAGGAACAGAGACTGATTTGACGCCATTGTTTCCAGTAATTGGAGCAGGAGTAGGAAAGAAAATCGGCGGCGGAGTAATGACGGAATCAAGGCGGTGGAAGAATTCTTCATTGGAGGAGACGAGAATTCCGTCTAGGCCATGAACGGCGATGTTAGACCTCAAGTAGAGATCAGGAAACGAAACACGAACTCCGTCAATGGCGACGCGACTACGACCAGAGGATGCGACATGGAGAAGATGACCTCGCACGAGAGTCTCCAAGTGAGGATGAGAGGAGAGAGAAATGTTGCGAAGCTCCGAAAACGAGAGACGGCGAGGGACGACATGGAAGCGCAGAGAGTGAACGTAGGTGAAGGCGTCGGTAGACATGTCGAGAGAGAAGAGGACGGAGTTCGGAGGTGCGAGGAAGGTGAAACCACGGCGTCCGACGCCATGGAAGGAGGAGGAGGAGGTGGAGTTGAGCTTGTGTGAGAGGATTTGAACGGAGAGGTCGGAGACGGCGATGGAGTTGCCGAAGAGGTTGAAGCCGTGGAGGTGGAGAGCAAAAATAGCGGATTCGAGGTCGGAGAAAGAGAGGTCCGCCATTGATGATGAGATGAGAAGAGAGAAAATGAGGAAGATGATGAGAGTTTGTTTTTCCGCCATTGGAGGTGTTTGTGGAAGAAGAGAGGGAAAATGAAGTTTGAATTGGGGAGTAGGTTTTTATAGTGGCAGCTGGCTGTAGGTAATTTGTTACGTACTGTAGTAGATTAGTTGGTGGTCATGGTGGGTTTTTTATTTTTATTTTATAACATTAACTTCTTATTTGAGGTTCAGGTGATGGAGTAGTGGCATCGTTTTGTTTTGTATTTTTGAGGATTTGAGGTCCAAGTTAAAAAAAAATAAACAAAAAAAAAAAAAAAGAATGGAATAAAAAAACAAATGAGAGAAAAAAAAACCATCAAAGGATTACGAGTATATTTTTATTTGTTTGTTTCAATTAGGAAATAAGTCACTTATTAAAGTCTTTTTAGCATGTTTTCCCACTTGCACTTTCTCTATCTCTTTCCTCATTGATATTTGTGTCAACTCATGTGCACTATTATTTGCCCAAAGCCTTAATAAAGTGGATTTATGGTTTGGGGCAAACAATTGGGAACAGAAGAAGTATAAATAAGTGGGATTTGGTAATTGTTGCACAAGCCCTCTAACAAGTCATTTAAAAATTTATGTAGTGATTTTCTAGTCATTTATCATTATTATTATTATTAATATTATTGCTCATTTTAAGATTTTAAAATAAAAATAAAATGAGCAAAAAATAAAAAATTTAAAAAAAAATAAAAAATTTGGATGCACCTACTTATATATAAAGGGTGCAGCATTATAACTTAATTGAAATACTTTTACCAAACATACTTATATTGTCTAAAAATTAGATTATACATTAGACTACCATGTCTTTATTGTCAAGTTTTTATTAGCTCTATGAAAACTATGAACCAATTTTTTAATAGTTTTCATAATTTAGGGTCTGTTCTCTTCAACTTAATTTCAGTTCAGTTTCAGATCACCTCATTTCCAATCTATTCAGTTTAGTTTTTAATTTCCTTCTCTCATAAACAATTCAGTCCAGTTTAATTCATTTCAGTAAATTAGAATAGACTCTTAATGTATAAGTTAGATTATACATTAGGCCACCATGAAAACTATTAGCTTCGCAAGATCGCAAGAGGTTTGTGAATAAGTGATTGTCTGATAATGAGCAAGGAACACGTTTCGTTTTGCATGCCAAGAATAACACCTAAGCTACATCATTAGTAAATAATAATGCATTATGTTTCACCCAATTAATCATCTATGTATCCTATTGTATCTCTTTGTAATTCTAAAGTATTTTAATGTTATTGGTGATCCTAGTTTTTCTCTATTTGTCCTAAAATGTTTTTAGGGATGAGATAAATAACTCTCTTTTCCTTTTATAACGGAGCTAGAAACAATTTTAAATTTCAATAACTTTTTTTTTAAACTCTCTTTTCCTTTTACAATGGAGCTAGAAACAATTTTAAATTTCAATAATTTTTTTTAAAAAAAAAATTACAATAAATGATAGCTTTTGATTACAATTGAAATCAAATTCAACAAAAATAATCAGCCATGCCTTATTTTGTTTCTGTAATACCAAGATAACTTGCATTATGCTATAAAAATACTCAAACATCAAACCCCATGAAAAAACACACATTCCCTATAATTCCCTAAATCTGCAGCATAATTGTTGTTTGATTAGTTGCTAATCCTGTTTATAAGATTAAACTAATCTTGATTACCATTTTTAGTTTGTAATCAACCACAAAAGCTTCCAACAGATGGTAACACCGTCAATACGGAGTATTTGGTAGAAGATCCGATTATGAATAGGGATAAAAGAATAGAATAGGGATACGAAATAATACTTTGAACTCCATACCAATATACCATAGTGAGATATAGGATAAAAAATACATCACCAAACAGACAGTAAAGGTACCACATATTAACGCCGTTAAAACGTCTTTCTATATAAACAGATGGCAGATGTTAAAGCTGCTTAGCTTATTCAAGCAGTGATCAGTCTCAATGAAGTTCTGTCTTTCTCCCAATTTCTCTCTCTTCTCTCTGCTTTTACTTACCAGGTAAATATTCAAACTAATTTTTTTTTTTTCTTTTTCTGGGTTTAATTTTTTTAGTTTGTTTTATTTTCTGGGTCTATTGTGTTGCTTGAAGTTGTTATCAATTTTTCTGTGTTATGGATGTCAATTAGTTTAGTTGGTATAGTCTCGTGGGACGTGGGTTGTGCCCGTGACTCGTAGTCGAAACTCGTCTACCTCATTGCCTCAATGCCTTATGTGCTTTAGACACATTTTATTTCTCTTTTAGTGTTAAATCTGTATGTTAATGTTTTTTTGTTTTTTGTTTTTTTTTGAGGAAAGTTAAATCTGTTAATGTAAGTCCAAGAATTGAGAATTTGATGATGAAAAAAAGTTTGGGCATCCCCTTAATTTTAGGTTTATTACAGTATTTTAAATGGCGGCTTATGTTAACCTGTTGTGTTTTAGTACAATTTTTGGTTGTTGTAATTATAGGACTATTTTTGGTAACTTGAAGATAAAGGTGTTGTAATTTAGCACCATTTTAGCTTAAGTAGAAAATTTGATGATTGGGAGCTGCTAAATTTGACAGAAAGTGTATAATTTCTGAAGTGGGATTATCGTTTGTGCATAGTTCTTTTGTGCTAATTTTTTTAATTGAAGTTGGATGTGTTTGTTGTCAATTGATTCATAACTTACAGTATGTGGGATGTTTATTTTGTCCCAACATCTTATAATAGAAATGGGTTCATACAATTTTGGGAAAGGTTTAGGAAGGTGTAGATGTGGTTTAAGAGACAATTGTGAAATAAGTATATACTAAAGTCGATTTTCACGGTTATTATCATGTTGCTTAGCTCTAGGATGCTATGTCAAAGGAGCTTTAATTTAAGATAAATGATACATTTTGAAAAATGGGGTTTGAGACTTTTAGAGCAGTGTCAAGTCAAGGATGTTAAATTGCATCGAAAGAAGATAGTAAGATACTGTTAACATGTGTTTTGTTAAAAAGAAAAAAATTATCAGAGCTTAGAAGTGTGGTGAGCTAACATTAATATTGCGTTAACAGGGTAACATCTAAAGGCTTAAGCCATGCACATCCAAAACATGCTGCAACACCACCAAGGGGGTGGAATTCGTATGACTCCTTTTGTTGGACAATATCTGAAGAAGAATTTCTAAAAAATGCAGAACTTGTCGCTAAACGGCTTCGTGCTCATGGATATGAGGTCTATGTAGTGATAGATTTGATTTTTCAGTATTTGTTCCTCTCATTTATGATTTCTACCATTCTGTAATGACATTTTACCTAGAACTGACAATTTCTGTAATTTCCTAATTCCCTTGCAGTATGTTGTGGTTGATTACCTCTGGTATAGGAAAAAGGTACCTGGAGCTTATCCAGATTCTTCAGGATTCGATGTCATCGATGAATGGGGAAGAATGGTTCCTGACCCTGATAGGTGGCCTTCATCCAAGGGTGGGAAAGGATTCACCGAAGTGGCCAAAAAAGTGCATAAAATGGGGTTGAAATTCGGAATTCATGTTATGAGAGGAATAAGTACACAGGCAGTAGATGCTAACACACCTATCTTAGACACCAGTAAGGTATTGTTTTCAATACTGAGACTCATTTGTTAGTTGTTCCATTGATATTATCTTTTATATCAAGTTATCTTAAGGACGGAGCAAAAGAAGTTATTTTTTGCCTGGTGTAACATGGTTCAGTTAATCTTGGACCAATCAAGGCATAATTATAGTATGAACACTATAAACTATGGATTGTTTCGTTTTTCCTATTTTTAATCTTGATCCCTCCTTCAGGGAGCTGCTTATATTGAGAATGGAAGAAAATGGAAAGCAAGTGATATAGGAATGAAAGAAAAGAAATGTGTGTGGATGTCACATGGGTTTATGAGTGTGAATACAAATTTGGGAGCAGGAAAAGCATTTTTACGATCTCTTTATGAACAATATGCTGAATGGGGAGTTGATTTTGGTAATTTTATGGCTGCTTACTAAACTTCTCGTACAAAGTTTCATCATGCTCTACATTTTAATACCTTTGTCCAGATCAGATTCTTTTGGTATTGTCTTACAAAATGTGTGACGTGATCATTCCAATTCGTCAGTACTGGAAAATATATCTAATGCTTAATACTGCATGTCGTTTTGATTTCTTGTTGTTAATATGTTTCTTTGAATGTCATTGTGCCTTCAAATGGTACAGCTTCAATGTTTTCTCTCTTTAAGTTTTTGTCACAAGTCTGGAATGTGTATTTATAAAGTACAAACTTATATCAATCTTGAGGTCACATAATGCATTAGGTTGTTTAGTCTTATGTTAATGCCCATTATTTTGCTTACATATAATTCTTGTCTTGATTACAGTGAAGAATGATTGTGTTTTTGGGGATGATTTGGATATAAATGAAATTAGCTATGTATCAGAGGTATCGAGATTAAAAAACTCTACTACTTCATAGAACCTACTCTATACCTGTTAGACCTTTTACTAGAATATGTTTGACTCTGTGTAGGTTCTTAGGAAACTTTCACACCCAATTCTATATTCTTTATCCCCTGGTACAAGTGTCACACCTGCTATGGCCAAGGAAATTAGTGGATTAGTAAATATGTACAGAATAACCGGGGATGATTGGGACACATGGGGAGATGTGGCTGCACACTTCGACGTAACAAGGTGAATTAGGTTCTTACCGTCATGTTCATCTATGTGCATATCTTCTGGTGGATCTAGTGTCTTTTCTTCTTTCAATTTGGCTACTTTCCTTTACCAATATTATTACTCTTTTCTATTTCCTCTTGTTCAGAGATTTTGCAGCTGCGAAGATGATAGGATCCAGTGGTCTGTTGGGGTTGTCATGGCCGGACTCAGATATGCTGCCACTGGGGTGGCTCACTGATCCAGGTATGTAATCACACTCACAAATACCCTCCCGTACTTTATAAAAGGCCTCATGACTTGAATGGTAAAACCTTACTAGCTTAAACCATAAAATTTGAATAAAGTTATTAAGTAATGACTTGAAAATTTTTATTTTAGATTTATCATAAGACATTTTTTTTATTGATGTACAATGATATGATATTATGGTCAATTTATAGCTTGACCACAAAAAGACAGAAGTGGCCTGTTTATTGGGATGGAGGTAGGAATTTTTTTTTTTTTTTTTTTTTTTTTTTTTTTTTTTTTTTTGCAGAGTATTTAATTTAGAAGAAATTTTATAACAGAATTTTTATAGACTTACTAAGCCTAGCTTCTGTAGAAGTGCAATATGATTGTAAAACGTATCCTGCATGAGATTTTAATCTTTAAGGGCCATTACATAAGAACTCTCTTTACTTCAACTTGGCACGGGAGGTTCTGGTTTGTCAGGAATTGGCTAATAGATTTATTAATGCCTTTTGGTGGTGCAATCATGGGCCTAAAAGGATTTTATTTCAACTAGTTCATATGCATGAATCTTGTTCAATTTTGTTTTATGGAAACATCAAAAGGATTTTAATTTGATTATATTTTATTGTTTAGCTAAATATTAACTTAAATAACTAAACGAAATAGGTTCTAACGAAGGCCCACACAGGAATTGCAAGCTTAATTTCAATGAGCAGAGGACTCAGGTGGGTAAAGCTTGTACGAATGAACTGTGATTCTTTACAGTACTGTCTTTGTACCTTGATTTTCTTAACTATTTTGGTTGTGAAACTTATTTTATCAGATAACTTTGTGGGCTATGGCCAAGTCTCCACTTATGTTTGGAGGAGATATGCGAAAACTTGATGACACCACATATAATCTCATCACTAATCCTACCATTTTGGAAATCAATGCTTTTAGTTCAAATAACCAGGAGGTTTGTTTTGCTTCAGACTGAACTTAAGCAGTACTTTGTCAAATTCACCCTAATGAGCTGATATTTTGTGGTTTTTTTCCCTTTACAGTTTCCTTTCATTACAAGCTCTGATTCTACCAAAAGTGACCCCTCATCTCATTCAGCACATAAGGAAAACATTCAAAGTTCTCACACAAGTTCGTTGGCTCTTGTGAGTTGCAAGGAACCCAAAGCAAAAGGCTGGTTAGTTAAATCTGTTAACCACGGTCTTGACCAAGTTTGCTGGAAAGATAATTCTGAAATCAATGAAGCGCCCTTTTGCGTATACAAGGGAAAAGCACAAGTTACATCGTAACTAATCTAGTTCCTTTAATATAACCTTCAAATTTTCTTATTGTTAGCTTTATGCTTTTCTGATCCTAATGAAATGGTTTTTCTAGAGATGAAGAGCTCTATGGAACACAGTATGATGGAAAAACTCATCTATTAGAAACTTCTGAAGCAGAACTGTGTATTGAGGCTTCTTCTAGACAAAGACTTACTTCACAAGAGTTCAAGAGGGGGTCTTCATCTCCATGCAAAAGGGATGCCAATCAGGTAGTTTTTGGTCTAAAATGCTGTCTATATATGCTAAAATACTCTGAAGGATGTATCTAGCAGCCCATTTGGTTGGAAATAATTTGCAGAAATGGCAATATACTTGTATGTAATTTTGTGAGATAAGTTATGTGCCAATGTTCATGGTGATGCAACTCCATTTCCCATCATGTGTTTTTCTTCATAATTTTTCATGGTGGGGGTGAAGGTAAAGTATTACCATAGACATTGGCATGGGAATTTTCTCACACCACTATTTATTACCAACAAACGGGCCATGAGCGGTGATCCTTTTAAGGAGCCATACTCGAAGGTGAGATTCAGGGTGCAAGTCCCTGGAAACATTCTTGCCCATGTTTGACCGGTAAATAGGTAGTTATGTACTTATGTCAGTGTGTTGCACAGATCAAAGGTAGTTTATGATGTTGAGACTCGGCTGATGCATATTGTCCAAAGTTTTATTAGATGACTATCTATGAGTACTCAGCTTCTGGATGTATACAGTAGTATATCAATACTAGAGGAACTTTTTCTATCAAGGGCTAATGCAGCTAAATTTTCAGATGTGGGAATTAAATATGAATGGCACCCTTGCGAACAGTTATTCTGGTTTATGTGCAACTGTAAAAACGGTTACAGGTAGTATTGAAGCATCTCTCTCATTTTCTGTGTACTGTACTCTCTCTCAAAAATTAGATTTCACTTAAATGTGCTCCTTATACTTTCTTTTCTTTTTTTTTTGTTCTTCAGCTAATGCTATCCCTGGAGGAATTCGCTCTTGGGTTGCCACTGGAAGAAAAGGTTTGATTCAATTTCTAGACTTAATAACAGTGCATATTGTGCAAAATTTAAGCACTACATATCCAATTATGTACTCCAAATTGGATTACAGAAGTATTTATGTTTTATACTGTCATCTATATTTCCAGGAGAAGTGTATCTCGCCTTCTTCAATCTGAGCGAAGGGAAGACAAAAATAACAACCCACCTGTCAGATTTAGCAAAGGTACTCCCTGGTGTAAAATTCAAAGATGTATCCAAATGCGGTGAAGTTTGGAGCAGGAAAGACTGTCATATAAGAGAAGGGTCTATTTCCATGGACGTAGAAGCGCATGGAGCAGCATTACTTGTTCTGGCAAACAGCAGTGAATTAATCAAAGTAATTAGCATCGGTTATAGAGTTAAGATTACCTCCAGTTTTTTAGTGCTTTTTCCCTTGAACTTTGTTCTGGGAATCGGAATGTTTATCAATGGCTAAATTCCTTTTTTTTTTTTGTCATTTTGTTTTTCTTTGACAGATCAATGGCTAAGTCGAAACTTTAGAAAAAGGTTTGTGAGGAGGAATAGAGAGCACCCCTTAATCTTCTTACTCCGGGAGATGGTTCGAAATTATGGGTGTTACAAGGCAATAAAGGTTTTCATGGTGTTCATAATCTTATTTTTGCATCCAGCCCAAAGGGCAGACATGAACTCTTTTACACAATGTTATGACAATTAGTACTCTGCTGTCTTCTCTCCTTTACTCCTCTTGTTGTCCTGTTGTCTACATATCTGGCAGTTTTGTGGCTGAATGTATTATACGTGTGCCGAACAGTATAGAGGGGAAAATAGCACCAGACTAAGGAAATAAATGGGGTAAATAGAAAATACTTTCGCTTGGCCTCAGAATAATAGGTTGGGACTTGGGAGTTGGGACAAAACCATTGAGGAAAAATTAACAAAAATAATCTATACTATTGACCATCTTCTCATTTTAATCCAAACTATGCTTTCACTTAGAATAGATCAATTAACCAAAGTATAGGGGGTAGTTGCTCATATTAGTTTAAGCAAGTTAGTAACCTGCTAAACAGGTTAAATTAAATGTGTGGGTTTTTAATTTTTTCAATTGCATTTTCTTCTCCTAAGTCATCTAACCACCGAAACTATAGTATAGAGTACCATTTTCATGCCTTTTTTAAAGCTTGGAGTTTTCTCCATGGAAGTACCTTCATCAAAGAACAATTTCGCATATATGACAGTTTGTCTTCAAATTTTGTAAATTTCCATTTTTTTTTCACTTCTTGAGACGAGATGAACCTAAGCCTAATGTAGAATACATCTTTAATTTCAAATTCATGTCAATAAATAATTAAAATTGAAAAAAAAAAAAAAAAAACACATGTGCTGGGAACTTCCCACATCCATAAAAACGCTTCCCACATTCCCAAAGTGTATGATCACTATCATTGATTAATTGGTTAAAAATTCAAATTAGATAAAGTGAATAATGGAAAAAAAAATCAATGTAACACTTAAAAGAAGCTAAGAGTAATAGTAATAATAACAATAACAAAATCTAGTGTTCCTAATAAAATGGAATCCTTTATGAATTACGAGAAATACATTACACGCACATTTCAACAGTATTATATACACAATATTATACTGTTTTCCTAAATCGGTTAGGTCATTTTGAGTATTTGTTAATTTTGAGTCGAGTCAGTTCGGGTCGCTTCGGGTTTCGGGTCCGTTCGGGTCAAAATTGGGTCAGGTCATTCGGGTCGGGTCGCTTCGGGTATTGGATCAATTTCGGGTATCGGGTCAATTTCAGGTCGGGTTAATTTAGGTCGGGTCAATTTGGGTATCAGGTCAAGTTTGGATCAAATCCACTTCGGGTCAGGTATGGGTCGAGTCGTGTTTACGTTTTTGGGTCAATTTCGGGTCATGAGTCGGGTCAGAATTGTCAGCTATAGTGTGTACTCCTCCATTATTGACTACCTAAGCTTTGCTAGAATATTGTTGTGACAATCCACATTAAGCCATAATTTTGAAGAATGAGTTAAGAAATTTGAGATAGATGGGTGGCTGAATGAGTTTGCACTAGCAGACATGATTTAATTTTGGAAGGATGAAAAGAAAGATGAAATAGAGTAGAAGATGTGATTTTGAAGAAGTAAATAGTTGCAAAAATAAATCACATATTGTTCATTCATCATAAACCTTTGATGATTCTATTTTAAAAAATTATTCTATTTTAAAAAATGTTCAAAAATAAATCACATATTGTCACTTACATTATGGAGTTATATAATTTTTAGGAAAATTTGCCAAGAATAATACCACCTTTCAGCCATCTTCCAATAACGGAACCACCTTTCGTTTATTTCAAAATAATACCACCTTTGATGCCAATCTGCTATAAATGGAACAAAAAACCGATGACTTGTTTTACAAGTTGCAATTGACACGTGTCATATTTTTGATTGGCCAAGATTTTTTAAAAATATTTTTCTTTAATAATAATGATTATAAACTTTAAAAAAAAAAAAAAAACTGAATTTTTTTTTAAAAAAAAATCCTCCCTACCCAACCCCTACTGGTCGGCGATCCACTGGACCACCTCCCCCACCAAACCACTGCCCACCGAAAACCACCCGCTCCTCTACCCCTTTCCATTTCCGACCACCTCTCTTCTTCCGTTTTTCCGATTTTGGCCCCCCTTCCCCTTTCCCTTTTCGTTTTCGACCCCTCCCTTCCTCGTTTTCGATTCCCCTTCCCCTTTTCCGATTTCAGCCACCCTCCCTTCCATTCTCTAATTTCAGGCCTCCCTTCACTTTCCCTTTCCGATTTCACCCCCTCATCCCCTTTCCCTTTCCGATTTCGGTCCCCTTCCCCTTCACGCAATCATAATTTCCGGTAGGTAGGATTTTGGGAGGTGGTTTTGTAGTTTCCGGTAAATAAAGGTTTCGGGGAGGTTGCTTTCGGGAAGGGGAACCGGAATTGGGGAAGGGAAGGGGAGGAGGAGCCAGAAAGTAGGACGAACGAGGGCTGGAAACAGGGGATGGTGGTTTCCGGTGAAAGGAGGTGGCTGGGTAAGGGAACCGATTTTATTAAAAAAAATCAAGATTTTTTTTTAAAAAAAAAATTCATTTATAAAATCAAAATTGTAAAAAAATAAAGAAGCCAATAAAATTATGACACGTGTCACTCGTGACCTATTTAACAGGTTACCAACAGGTCACGTTCCATTTATAGAAGAACCATGTGAAAGGTGGTATTATTTTGAAATAAACGAAAGGTGGTTTCATTATTGGAAGACGGCTGAAAGGTGGTATTATTTTTGGCAAATTTTCCTAATTTTTAATTGAATTTTTTTTTAAAAAAAATGTGTATAAACAGTGATGACGATGATATTCCTATTCAATCAAGAGTGAATAAAATACAATTGATCCTCAACTCTTAAAAGATATAATAACAAGTGTTCCTATTGAAAAAGACATGTCTGCAATTGCAATGTGTAATAATCATTTATAATAGATTATATGTTTATTTTGACATGATATTTTTTTTTTTGAAATTCTTTTGATACATATATATATGTTTATAATTGTTCATTTAAGTTGACAAAATTGTTTATTTCACTAACACTTTGATATAGATTCTTTAGGTTCATGTAACATAATTGAAAGATAATTAATGTTCATTTATATATATCTTCTTGAACATGTATATTTTGAATTTTGGTTAGAATATATATGTTCATGTTACTTGTGATAATTTGTTCATTTATATAAAATAGAATGTACATTTTTGTTTTGCCTATTGAACATTCATTAAATTTGTAATACCAATATAATGTTTATGCATATATATTGATATACAAACACAATATATATTGTAGTGATGTTCTATATAGAGTGAAACACACGTTGCAATAATTTAGAGATGGAAACTCTGATTCTATATTTATATAGGAGATAATGTCATCATTTATATTGAAAGATAAAAATGAACAACATAGTAATTGGTGGGAATCATATTTTGATAGAAACATATTGAACCACAAGTAAGTTAATTTGACATATAGCATAATGTTCATTTTCATAACAATGAATACACACATTGACATTGTAATTTGTTTGAATTGCAGATAAACCAAATCAAGAAGCTGAGAATATAGTACATTTCTCAATTGATGCTATTTGGATTAAACAGAAGCTAGAGGCAATAGAAAAGGAGCAAGAAGATTTATGGAAGCTTAGATTACTAAAAATATTATTCTTTCGGATAACTGATCATTTATGGATTTCTAATTGATCAGGTATATTAATATTCATATTTTTTTAATTCATTAGTGCTTGTTATATACATATACATATACATATATTTTTTTTTTACTAGAATGAAAATGTTCATTATCAAGAAGTCACATGTTCATTATCAGAATAAAATATGTTCAATTACGTAATAGTTATAACGAAATACAATAAAATGTTCATAACCAAAAAGGCAAGTGTTCGGTGTCAAAACAAAATATGTTTAGTTACATATCACTTATCAGGAAAAAAAAAAAAAAAAAAAAAACTAAGCTCGAACAAATATAAGTATTGTTTCAATCCAAATTCTTACTTATAATTATTTTCCAACCTATTCGCTATATTAATGTCAAAAAAAAGCTAACAACCTATCATACTTAGAAGAAATATGTTGACTAGCTACCACGTTGAACACTTTGAACATCTCTTGGAACACTTGGAGGAACTTGAAAATTTTTGGAACACTTGGACGAAATTGAACCTTTTTTCTTGGAACACTTAAAGAAACTTAGACATTACTTGGAGCACTTGAAGGAACTTGGCCTTTTCTTGGAGCACGCACTTGGACAGTTCTAAACTCTTTCTTAAAAGCATATTCATTGTACCTTTCATAAGCTTCTACTTCTTTACCAATTAAGTAACTCAAATTTACTTGCTTCTTCAACAACAATTTCATCCTTTTTCCCACTACATTTTAAAAACAAATGAACACAAACATTGGCATACATGTTCAATATTTAAACATAATCATTATAAATGATCATTTATCATTACCCATTTGATCATAATTATTAATATTAATTTGTTGACATTATGAATGAACATTTAGTATTATTAAAGTGTTCATTTATCCTTATCATTTTGCATTATAAATATTCATTTAGCATTATAAATATTCATTTAGCATTAATAAAATTGAACATTTATCGACTATGAACATTCATTTAACAATAATAAAATTGATATATAAGCCTTATGAATGATCATTTAGCATTATAAGATTGATCACAACACAACTATAAAAATAGTTGATTATTTAGGATTATAAATTAAAATAATGTTATAAATTAAATAAAACAGTAAACAAATTGCAATTAAGAAATCAAAACTACTGCAAAACAATGAAACACAATAGCTATGTATTATCACTCAAATTGATCAACAAATTGAACTAAAACTATAATTATAAAAATTATAGTATTAGAATTGAAATTAAAATCGACAACAACAACATTGATGAATGATTCACGACAACAAAATAAATCAACAAATTATACTCACATTGATAAACAAAAGCAATATTAATTAAAATCAAAGTATTACAAATTGAATTAAAAGAACGAGAAAAATAAAACACTAACAACAAAATTAATGAAAAATTGAATGAAAACTTACATTGATCAACAAACGAATTAAGCAATCCGATCCAACATCAGGTGGAAACACAATCTCAAAATCACGATCAAAATCTGAAATCGAAGAATACACAACTGCACATTCAGTAGCAAAACCTTCGAATCTCCGATCGAAGAAAACTCCATGAAAACAACGAATAGTAAGGTTTTTCAATCGAGCGAAGATATTAGATCGAAAAACAATTATGATAAGAGAGAAAATGTTCACAAACAACTGAGAAGAGAGAGAAAATTAAGGTTATATATATATTTATAGCTTGAAAAATAAGAAAAGAATGTAATAACAAAAAAAAATGTAGCAGAAGAAGAAACCAGATAGTTTGGGGGGGGGGGGAGTAGGGAACTTTCCCTAGAGGGGGTTGTAGGAAAAATTTTCAGCAGGGTCTAAGGACCTTACTATGCATATTGGTTTATGTTTGAAAATCCACACGGCCCAAAGTTGGAGTAAGAAATAAAAGACGCTAATCCCTCTATGTCCATTTTATTTTAGTCAATATTAAATTAATTTGATAAAGTAAAATTATACTTCATCCGTTTTTAAATACTTGCTTCACTTTTTTTTCAGCCGTTTTCAAATACTTGTTCGATTTCCTTATTTGGAAAGTTTTTACGTGTTTAATTTATTTATCTCAATTAGTGGACCCAACATAAATTATATTTTATTAATTTCATATTCTCTCTACTTCAATTCTCTCAATAACTTTTACTTTTTACATTTTTTTATTCTTTCACCTACCCCACTTACCTCCATATTTTATTATTTTCTCCAATTTTCCCTAAAAGTCCGCACATGAAGAAATGAAGCAAATATTTAAAAACGGAGGGAGTACAATAAAGAGGGTTAAATCTTGGTGGGATTATTCGAACAAAACTTACATTCCTCTTTTCCCCAATTTACACATCTCACAACATCTTATTATCATAGGTTTAAAAATTGTTTATTTTTAGGGGTAGAGCAAATGGTATGGTTAGAGAGAATGAAAGGGGAAAGGGTTTTAATTGGGCTTGTGCAATTGGATTGGGGGGGGGGGAATTAAGGGGAGGACTTTTTTTTTTTAATTAATGAGTCATGTGACACGAATGGACAATAAATTTATTACTAAAATGATAAAGTATGATATGAACTTATATCCCAACTCACATCCTTAAACCTCTTAAAAGATCCTATTTTGTCACATTTTACATATTTTCACAAAAGAGACCACGTAAAATCTTAATTATTTATTTCAAAATTGATCAAATAAGAAGATATAAGTTCATATCATACTTTATCATTTTATGTGCGAAATTTTATTGCTAAATATCCTTAAACATGTAATGTAAAAAAATTGTGAAATTAACATATTAATTCAGATTTATTAAGACCTTGTTTGAGTTTTTTTTTCCTTCATAATATTAATTGTCCATATTACATTAAATCAGACAATAAATTTAGAAAAATAAATTTACATTAAATTAGATAAGCAAAAATAGAGTGAACTAGCTTTACAAAGGAGTATGATAAAAGACTTTTGATGACCTAATGCCTTGCGTTAGCATCTCCCATTCCTCAAATCTGTATTCATATAAAATGAATTACATCACCTTGCATATTCCTAAACTGTATAGGTCATATTTCCACTTTGCCAATGAACCCAGCAACCCCAAGTTAAATTGGAATGGATTTAAATTAGAGTGTACTATAATACTCTTTTTATAAGCATTCCTATTAAAAAGGATTTTTTTTTTTTTTTTAGATGAAATAAAAATCTCCATTAGATATTAATACAAATTGATCCCAAATTTTGAATACCATTTCCGAATTCCCGAAAATATTCCTTTTATCAGATCTATTCCCTCCATCTCAAAATATTTCTCTATCGAATCGTCACTACTAAACTTAGTTACATTTTGCATAATTAAAAAGGAGAAGAACTTTTGGCCACTGTTTTGGCGCCTTAAAAATAAAATTATAAACATATAAAATTACAAAATCCAACATTTTTTTATTTTTTAATCATCCTCTTCCCAAACTTCATCTTCTCTATTGCAGGTATATAGAGCAATCTAACCAAATCTTCAATCTTGTGCTTTCTCTCTCCTGAATCTTCTCCACCATCTTAGCAATGTCCCTCACCACCAAAATTCCAACTTTACCCTCATTCAATTGCTCTTGTTCTAACACAATCTCCAATAAACTCAATAACCCACCTCAAAAATCATCTCTTTCCACCCTAAAACCCCTAAATTTCTCCAATTTCTCTGTAAAAATTTCAAACTTAGGTCAAAAACCCATCTCAAAATCCAACTTATTTTGCCAATTAAATCCATACCCAGATGAAATTCATGGAATTTCCCCCATTTCATCATCTGGGGTTGAGGTTGTCGAGGTTGGTTACCGAATTCCGGTCTCTTCTGGAACCAATTGATAGGGTTAAGAGGCTTCTAGATTACGCCGCGATTTTGCCTCGGCTCGGTGAGTCGACTCGGTCGCCGGAGAATCGAGTTCCTGGTTGCGCCGCCCAAGTTTGGCTAGAAGTGGTGGTTGATGAGGTGGGGAGGATGAGATTTGGGGCTGATAGTGATTCGGAGATTACGAAAGGGTTTTGTTCTTGTCTCATTTTTCTGCTTGATGGTGCTTTTCCTGAGGATGTTTTAAAGGTATGATATAATATATCCTTGATTTTTCATTTATAGTGTATTCTTTTGATTTATTTTTTGTTGAAATTTTGTTGATAATAATAACCAAGGAATGTTGTGAAATACTTCATTTTAATATCATTTATGCTTTTTTTTTTTTTTTTTTTTTTTTGAAACATTAATATCATTTATGCTGAATTAACTATTTTTAGCTGGATTTTGGTAAATCAAATTAAGGGTTGATTTGAGGGTATGGACTATTAGATAATTAACATCGATGTTATTAGAGAATAAATTATGGATTAAAGCACCGGAATTTGGCTAAAATAAGCATTAATAAAGTAAATGGTATTAAAAGGAGTATGAAAAATTGAAAAGGTAGATTAGTGGCGAAAGTGTCTATATTGAAGGTCATAAATGACATATTTTCCTGTTTTAAGAGGAAAACTAGTGTGTATCCCGGGTGTTGCATCGGGTTACTTTCAAACAAAATGTTACCCAAAATCCCATTGTTGAAGATATTATATTTCCATTGTTTAGGAATTGTTGAGGCTATTCCTCTTTATATATTTTTTTTTTCAGACTACATATTTATTTTTTCCAGGCTAGCTACATATTTATTTTTTTTGTGCTTACTTATACATATATTTATTTATGTGTATATAAAGAGCATAAATTGGCCTTGGCTAAGATGGTAAGGTGTGTGATCTTGTAACCATGAGATACAATGTTCAAACCTTGAAGGATGTTTTTTTTCTTATTAATAATGACATGGAATAAATGTTGCAATACTAGTTACGTGACATGGCATAATGATAGCTAAAAGATGATGTGGCGCAATGTGGTGCAGATTATTGTGACACATGAACGCTTTTAGGAACGCTTTTTAATAGATAAGTCTAGATGATACGTATTATGTGTATAGTCTGATTGACGCGTGATTTTGTCATCAGCTCCAAAATTTGTTTTTGTGCATGATTGTTTGGTGGGGTTTATAATTACCCATAAGTAATAATTATGATCGACTATCTTTTGCTTAGTAAATGTTTTAAGGTTTGCCCTTGATTCAGCAATCACAGCACCAGATAAGAAATTGATTTTTTGGGGGTTGGGTTGATTACTGAAAAATTTATGCTTGTTGGTTCAATGGTTCTTGATTAAAGAAATCAGCTAAACGGTTAGGTGCATGTTGTGTGAAGATATGCTTAGATTCTTTTAAGGATATCCTAACTGTCCTTTTTATCTTTATAAAATGCTTTTCTTTTGGCACCCAACCTGGGGGTGGTGCGCAAGATTTGGGATCAAATTGTGTCGTGATTTAAAAAAAACTCTTGTCAATTATGTATTGAATCATGTGGCAAAATTTCGCATTTGCACAAGTTAAGACATCTTACGAACATGTCTAGTCACAAAAATTTGGGGATAAAAGCCTACTTAATCTTTGTGGTGATGTTTGTTGTTTAAAGGTCAAAGCAGAGGATTTGGCAGACATGAATGTGGGCCTCCCGGTTCGTTCAAGAGTAAACAGTTGGAATAATGTGTTGATGAGTATTCAGGAGAGAACTAAAAGTTTCCTTGTGGAGAAAGATCAGGAAGCATGCCAATTAGATTCATTGAATACTTTTCTTCCTTTGGTTGTCCCTGCTGATAGTGTGGTTGCTAAAGGTAATCATTTTTGCAACTCATGTCATTGAAAAGATGGCATATTGATATTTATGTTCCTGTTCGTTATTTTTCTTTGGGCTGCATCAATGCACATACTGACATACCAAATGAACCAAAACTTTAAAGTTAAGTTTTAGAAGCCGCCTTTGATTTGTTTGTTTCTGTTTAACTTGCTAATGTATGAAATCAAAGTGGCAACAATTATGATCCACTCCCTTTGTTGGAAATTTGGAGTTAATAGTCACCTTAAATTGCAATGTCTGAAAACACACCTAAATTTAGTGGTGGAGACAGCAGAGAGTAAACTGGTGTTTTTTTTACTTGTTTCCGGACTGAGGGAGTAGTTGGCATTGAAAAGTTGACCTGGATGTATTGGCTCGTATTATATACAAAATACAATCATCCGATACAAATTTGTTTTCTGTGCTAAAAATTGATGTTCAAACTTTCGTAGTAAGCTGGTGAGAAATCACTATTGGTACTATTATTTATTCATGGACGATATTCGTTTAGAGTGATCACTTCAAAATTGCTTACTATGTTAATAGGAGAATTATACTCCACTAGTTTGAATCCTCAAAAATAGGAAAGCTCAAGACAATGAATTAAAAATGCTTCAAAAGATCAGGATACTACATCCATATCTTTCGGGGAAAACAAATAAATATGGGCAAAGCATACTGTAAGATAAGATTCTGCCTTGAAAAGAAGCTTTAGCCTTTAGGATGATACTGTGATTTAGGTTTGTATTGGATTAATTAATTATATCCGAGTCAGTGAAAGAGAGGTTATTCAGCTTTCTTCTAGGCGTTACTTGAGGAACATTATTTAAACAAAGGCTTTCCAATTTTCAATTTTGCTTAGCTTTGTGACAATCTTGCTGTCCATGATTGTTTAACAGTGTTTTCATTGCTAAGTAGCTTATACTTTGTACTAGGCTGTTTACCTATTCGGAACCTACTTCTTTTAAGGGCTAACATTAGATGATTATATTAATCATAGTAGATGTCAGCGGTCAGCCTAATATTCTTTGGAAGATTTGGTTTCACAAAATGCGCTGTTGATGTTGAGTGGTTGGAGCCGTGGGATTGATTCAATTTTGGATTTCTATCTGCTTTACTAACAATGTTAATCCATCACTTTTAAATTTGTAAAAAAGACAAATCATATTCTTGAAACTGAATGTACCTGACAACTTCAAGCCCTTGAAAGTATATTTGCTGTGTTATTCACACCTCTTGAGTCTTGACTGGAGTTTGTTGCCTTTCTTGATTGCAGATGAAGTTTGTGTTAACTGTTGATACTTTATAGTCTTAATGATATCTGAAAGGGAGATTATGGTTCATTGCTGAGCTTTGTACAGACTGAGGCCTTAGAATTGGTCTCATGAAAGCTTCAGCTGATTTAAGTTGATTGTCTAGTTCCATGTAATTAATCCGTGATTAGTGTGATCTAATCAGTTTTGTAAAAACCTTGTTTTGGTCCTGTATTCTAGGTTTAGAAAAGATAACTACTTTGTACCATTGGCATTTACTATGCATTTGAATCAATCACAGAAATTAAAATGACAGGATGCATACCCGGAATAAGTTTGTATATATTATACTGCAGATGTTAAGGTTTAGATTCACGAGTCACTACATGATTATATGAATGAAAATCATATACTTTGTATGATGAACTTCTATGCAAATTTACTGAATATTACTGTGATGAAACTGGTATCTGAGTTCATGTGCTCTGTATGTATGAATTTCTGTAGTGGATCATATTTTTTGCTCTGGAATAGTTTTTATTGCTGTGTTATATTGAATGCATTTGTCATTCCTTCACCCCCTTCTGCGCTCTCCCTAACCCCCAGCCTCCTAATTTGGGGCTACAAGAATGCAAAGAATGATGTCAGATATGCATGGGCTCAGGTGGATGCAGGCATGCAGCTAGACCTTATACTCTCCGAAAACTGATCCTATAATGATTCTGAACTTACCACATCAGAAACAGACCTAACTAACTGCTCGAATTATGTACAAGTTCGCGGCTCTTCTTGCAATCAATTCCTTAGAGGGTACTCTTTTACCATAATTCCATAGACATGTCCTCAATTCAAATTTCAATGACTATTCCTTAGACTTCCACAATTCTCCCAGCACTTCTGCTTTCTGTTGCAGCATCATAGCTCATATCATAACAATAGGTGTTATATGCGGTTTCCCTCCATAGTTGATCTGCTTGGCTGACAGGTGCATAACAAAACCTCATTCTTATGCCTCTCTCCGTCTTCCTCCAGATACAAACGGCCCATTTTTGCTCCTAATGACACTATGGCAGTAACAGCTGCAATGTATATCAGTATATTAGTTGAGAAGTTTAATGTACTTGCATACTTATAATTCATCTATACAATGCATCGTCTGAATATAAGTACCTTATGGAAACATAGTACAAGTCAGTCTGCAAGTGATACATTGCAGGTGTCCTCCACGAGATCACGACAGCAGTCAGCAGCAACTATTGTTTCATGCAACCCCTACCCAAAAAAGATCACATAACTCAAATGTAGATAAAAATTAATGGAAAATTTGTTGATAACCATCTTATAAAAACCAAATTTTGTTGAAAACCATCTTATAAATTTTTTTTTTGTCAAAGCACACTTGTTTTAAATTTATTTTGTTGAATCCCACCACTTTTCGAATTTCGACTATTGATTGACATTTCCAGCGTTGATTAGCATATGCACCTCACGTGACTTACTTAATCCCACTTTTCTATTATTCCCCCCCCCCCCCCGTTTTCCTTCATTTATTCCCCCTTTGTCACTTACACTTCCATGCAATTTTATAAAAGGCTATAAAAACCAAATTATGATGAAGAGGAGTGACGAAGAGGGGAATGAATGGAGGGAAAGGGAGGAAAATAAAAGAAAAGTAGTGTTAAGTGGGTCACGTGAGGTGCACGTGTTAGTCAACCAATTCTCCCAATATGGTTCCAAATCTCTAGCAGATTTGGTTTAGTTGGATAGGAGACACAAGGGGCAACTTCCTCATATTTGTACTTGCCTAACATTTCTGCATCTAATATTACGGTATTAGTTACCCTACCCACACATGGTTGGTTCTAAACCTAACCATTAGATAATACTTCGAATTATATTTGTCTCATCATTTATTGGGTACTTCATCATTAAACTATTCGATACTCATCATTGAACAAATACAATACGTATAAAAAAATTCATTACCATTACCGTGAGTTCTCAAAGGTTATATCAAAGCGGATTTTCACGGAACGAGAACAGATTGCACATGCGGCGCCCAAATCCCCGAGGCTTGATCCAAGTTAACCTTCCCCATACGCGCAACAAGCTAATAAATAGAGAAAATATCATGCAATGACACTACATGCACCACAAATACATACCTCAATAAGCACATAAATATAGAAAGGTTGCCTCATATGAGACCTGTTATGCCATAACATCGGAAAAACTATCAGCACGTGACAAGATGCTTGATACACCAGGACTCAACAAATTGAAAAAAAAAAAAAAAAGTCCAATTTAGGTAATTAAGCCGTCTAGTGTTACACACGCCTCCAAGTATTCAAGCAAAGATATGTCGTTGACTTGATGGCAGTTGTGACCAACTGTCATCTTCTGTTTTGTGCGGTCCATATAAAAAGTACGGACTAGTAATGGAGGAATCTTATCAATGCATGCATGCGTAACTAACAAGAATAATGCAAAATATACTCTTAATTCCACCATATTTCTTCATCTAAAAACATTTTTTTTTTTTTTTTTTGACTGGTCTAATTTCCTGAGCTGAGGTAAAATGAACTGAATATTTTATAAGATAAAAAAATTAGGAACTGAAGTGACCTGAACTGAACGAAACTGAACTGAAAATAAGTTGAACATAACGGGCCCAAAGGTTGCACTGTTGACCTTTGTTGTGCCATAATAATTAGTCTTTTGCCTAAGGTTAGTTTAGTGAATTAAAATACTAGTATAATACTTTTGATTACATATTTTGGAAGAGAGGCATAATTACATAGATGATTAATTGATTAATTTCCCACCCCACTTTTTATATAGTACTTCGTACAAGATAGATGAGACATAGTTATTTGTTAGAAAGGAATTAACCAAGATACAACAAACCTAACAAACATATTACGTTCTTATTAGAGTTCTATCTCCAATCAGTTTTGTATGAGATCATTGTAAACTAAACATATCTGAGTTCTTACTTTTAGATCACAACATCCTAAATGAAACTACTACGTATTAAATTATTTTTTGAGGAAAACGTTGAGCAAAAATTTTATTAGTCCATTTGTCTTGTGTAACCATCTATTTGTCAAGTTAGTTTTTTTTAGGAAAATTTTAGCAAAATTATTATCGCAAATTAAGCTTCTCTAAAAGCAATCATACTTTGCGGTAACCAGTTTACACTTCATACATATTATGTAGTAGATCAGAACAACCCCTATCATTTCATTTTGCTACTAGATGAGCTATATTATTTCCAGCAGGTCTAACATGATAAAATCTACATCCTTAATAAACATAGTTAGATTTCAGATGTCTTCGTATCAAGAAAATAAGAGAGAAACCAACCACTTCTTTGTTAAAACAACTAGCTTAAGACCTGTGCCATGCACGATAAGTTTAATTTTTTTAAGAAAATTAATTATATCCAACAAATAAAATTTGATAAAACATACAAATCAAATATATAGAAATTATAATGTCATAATCTATATTAATAGGCAAAGCAACAAATTATCTAAAAAATGGATTTTTTATTCTGCCCGAACTCGAGAATTTTGCAGGCGGGGCTTGATCAGGTCTAGTGGTCATATTAGTGAATACTTATTTATAAATACATTTTTAATAAACATCAAAAATTAATCGAACAACAAACTAAAATCTCCACTTTAATTATTAGCAAAAGTGCAGACATACACAAAATTACAAATAATATATCACCTTTATATCTAAAAAATCATTTGTTAAACACAACATTTATTTTATAGCTATACTATACTCTATAAATCAATTTGTGATAATATGTAAGTACGTATAATAGTAAAATTTCATAAACAAAATTGTAATTAACTTGAATATATAGTTATATTGAATTGAAATAGAAATAAAATATTAGCTAGAGGTATTTGAAAAAAAAAAATTATATGATGTTTTAAAGTAATTTCTTTAACATCTATTATATGAATCAATTTATTATAAATTTTTTTGGCAAAATCTAATAATACTCTATTTAAAAGATAGTTTAAAAGGAGTTGAATTTTTTTTTTTTTTTAAAGAAGTTGAAATAATTATTTAGGTAAATGTGTATAGAATAATTTTTGAAAGCCAAATAAAAAGGAATATATGTTTGTCATAAAGATATATAAAAGATTTGGAATGATATATTATAGAATAAAATATTAACAAAAAAAAAAAGGTTAAAAAGGGAAGGGGAGTTTTGGAGGGAAAAAACAACACTAGGATGCGACACGTGTCACTCCCGGTGTATGTTTTAGTATTAAGTTATTGATGATTAACAACTATCGTTGTATCACTTTCTACACAATTGATTCATGCATAGCTAAATCACCTCGATACAGAGATCCCAAATTTCATCGTAGCCACCTTCTCCATTATTTCTAGTAGCCGATTAATCTATATTCTCTTCATAGCAGTCATCAACATTATTTGTGGTAATAATACCCTTGTCACGTTGACCAAATAAAAGTCAATAATTGGCCAGTAATTGGCTAAAACATGGCGTTCAACCTAATGGCCAAATCAGAGTATGACATGTGGCACACGAAAATTGTTGAAATGATGAAAGGTTCAAAAGCCCATGAAAGTGAGACAGTCTTGTAAAATGGTGCAATCCCTAATACGTGTCACGCATGTATTGTGCAGCCAATCAGACCACACCTTTTTAGGTTAAAACTTAGGAACACGCCATGCTAGAGGGATATAAATATGCCCATCATATATTAATGTGACATGTTTCATTTATTGCATAATTTAAGGCATAGTCTCAAATGGTTTAACTTCTTTCTAGTCTCCATTTACTTTTCAAGGGTCTGCATTTGTCTGTCCGGTGAGTAACTTGATCGTCAAAGGTAAATATTCTGGTGATTGAAACATTCATTATTATGCTGGTAATCGTTAGACGTGAGTTGCAACATTGCGTTGGTAATTCCTAGAGGGATACAAAAAACTTTCGAAACAAACACCTTGCCCAATAATGCATCCCTCTTATAGCAATGCCCAAACCAACATAGCTCCCAACCATATTGTGGGTGTCTATGGAATTTATACCCAGTTAGTTGATTACAATTTTGGCAAGGATGTTAGAAATCATTAATTATAATTTTTTTTTTTTAAAAAAATAATAATTCTTTTGTTTCCTAAAGATTGGCACATTACAATTTTTTCTCTATTTATTTGCATGTGGATTGATGAATGACTTAGTAAGAGAAGAAGAGGGCCATAGTAACAACAAAAGAAAAATGAGATACTAGTAATATATTAGGAATAGCCTTAAAAGTAAATAATGTAATCTTAAAAACAATGGGAGTAACAAAACACTTTAGATTTCTTTTTGAATAAATGACAAAAGATATGAGTAAATGTCATTTTTTAGGGAACAATTGGATACAGTTCATACCTCGTATATATTTTCGAATTGAGTTAATTTCAAATTGAGTTAATTTTGAGCATATTTTTTTTTTTTTACACAATTTTGAGCACAATTTTGGATACAAGTTGGATCATTCACATCGAAACATTACATCACATGTTACGAGCTTTTTTTTTTTTTTTTTTTTGAAGGATATATTACGAGTTCATAAACCGTGTCTAAACTTTTTAATAACCAAAATTATTATTATTTTTCTTTTGAAGAAATTGTTATTATTTTTTTTAGCTTTTCTTATTATAATTATTTCATTTTATTGTTGGTATCTTAATACTTTTCACATATTTTTTCACCAAAAGCAAAAATCAACTTTTGTTGGCCTCAACCCCCAAATCGGGGCCCCAAGCCTTCATTCGGAGCCCTAGCCCTAGCCCTAGCTATATCACTAGCAAAAAGATAAAGGAAGACTGAAAAATAAAATTAATTTTCGAAATTCCAAATGCACACAATACAATCACCAAAACAAACTCAAAATTAATTCAACCAAAACCACCAAATTGGCAAATATTCCTCCATAAAAATTAAAAATTAAAAATTAAATTAGAAATTAAAAAATAAAAATAAAAATAAAAATAAAATAAAAATCCCAGATCAAAAAAATTCCTTTCTATTTTCCTCACTTTACCCTTGTTCAACCTCTCATTTTCTGAAACACCCATCTTCTTTCTTCTTCTTCCTTTTTTCTTCTCACACCAGATCTTTCCAAATTAGCTTACATAATTTCCGCCATTTTTGCCGATGTCGAAACCTTGGGGTGGTATCGGCTCTTGGGCCGCCGAAGCCGAGCGTGAAGAAGCCGAGGAGAGAGAAAATGCCACCACAACCGCCGCCGCAGCAAACACCCAAAGCTTCCCTTCTCTCAAAGAAGCCATTACTGCCAAACCCAAGAAGAAGAAGATGACACTTTCCGAGTTCGCTTCTTACGGGTCTAAATCCGGACCCGTTTCTTCCGGATCCACCCGTTTAACCCCTGACGAAATGCTCCAGTTACCCACTGCTCCCAAGCCTCGTTCTGGGGACGAACCTTCTGGACCTCGTCTCGGAGGTGGGTTTTCTAGCTATGGCGATGATCGAAGAGGATCCCAACGTCGCGGGTTCGATGATGATAGGAGGCAAAATAGGAGGGAATTTGATTCGATGCCTCCTCCTCCTTCTAGGGCTGATGAGGTTGATAATTGGGCTTCTATGAAGAAACCCATTTCAATGGCGGATAGTGGGAGAGGTGGAGGTGGTGGTGGGTCGAGGTATGGTGCTTTGGGTGGCGGGTCTAGGGCTGATGAGGTTGATAATTGGAGTTTTGGGAAGAAACCGCAATCGTCGGGGTTGAGTATGGGAGGTGGGAGATCGAGTACATTTGGGTCAGGGTTTCGTGATTCGGGTTCTGATTGGAGGAGGGGAGGTGGGGAGAGGGAATTGGGTGGTGGGGAGAGAGAATTGGGGAGGACTAGATTGGTGTTGGATCCTCCTACAGGGAGGAATGGTGAGAATGTGGTGAAGACGACGACACCGGTATCAACGGAGACGGTGAGTAAGGCCAATCCGTTCGGGGCGGCGAGGCCGAGGGAGGAGGTGTTGGCTGAGAAGGGGTTGGATTGGAAGAAATTGGATTCAGAGATTGAGGCTAAGAAGGTGGTTGCTAGTGGGAGTAGGCCGACTAGTTCGCAGGGAAGTCGGCCCACGAGTTCGCAGAGTAACCGTGGGACGGAGAGTTTAGGAGGTGGTGTTGGGGAGATTAAGCCTAAGCCTAAGGTGAATCCCTTTGGAGATGCTAAGCCTAGGGAGCTTTTGTTGGAACAAAAAGGTTTGGATTGGAAGAAGATTGATCTCGAGTTAGAGCGTCGTCGAATTGATAGGTTTGTTTCTGTTTTTGATATTGGTGTTGTGTTAATGATATTACTTTGTTCTATTATTAGCTTTTTAGGAAAGAGTATGCTTTATTTGTATGCATGAATGCATTCGTAACTTGTTATGATGTGTTTGAAGTTTATTCATAGTAGCTTTGCTTGATTACTTTGGGAGTAGTTAGCTAAGTTTGCACTATATGTGCTTTGTGCTTCATTGCTTGAGAGTGTCAGCTATTGAGATATTGACTAGGAATTGGGTATTATGAAACAATTGGAGAGAATGTGGGATTGTGGGGTTTCTGTGTCGAAGACATTACTCATTTTAGGTTTTTTGTAGTGGATTCTTGATGGATTTGTAACAGTGAACATTGTCGATATGAACTTGTTAAGGCTTTGAGCAAAGTTGGAACCTTGATTATTAGGTTGCTGTAGACTGGACAAAAGTTGGGCTTTATCAACCTTTTGGTTTAGGGATGAGCAATTCTAGGTTTTTGCCTAAATTTAAAGACTTTTATTTGATCAATGATCATCCTGTCTTCTAAACGATGATACTTGGTACATTATCTATATATAATAATGTGATCTCTTGTAAGTTATAAGGGTGTTGTTACTAAAGCTAATTCATTTTGTTGAGGGGATCTAAATTATGGTGCTGATTTTAGAATCTTCTGTGCATGGTGCAATGCCTTTTATTGTTAACATTGACTTCCATCTTTCAGCATTTGGTTCTCTCTGTGCTCTTATTCACCTTTCATTGTCTTTATTATAGTGCAATATACTTACAAGTACTGTAATTACTACTGGTTGCTATAATTTATTAAGTGTGACCTTGGGAGGTAGATTGCAGCAGTTTAATTGTGTGTATGATGGTTGAAGCTTATGTATAATACACTCCAACTCTTCTGGCTGGGTGCCAAACGTAGTTTCTGAATCACAACTTAGCATATTATAGTTAGCCTGTGTGGTGTATCCGGTTCTTCATTCTTGTAAGAAAGGATATTTATTACTTAAAAAGTAACTTGAAAGCCTTTGTCCTCAGTTTGTGTTATTTCCAACCTACGTAGGAGGCTATGACCTACTTCTTCAGAAGCTCGTTTCTGAGCTTCAGTACTTAGTAGCTAAATTATTTCTTTGAGGGGACCGATTTTGTTCTCATTCATTTTAGGTGTAACTAAGGATGGGTCTATTGATCAACATGTTTGATGGATGTTTTTTCAGTTTTGTTAATTATTCTGAAGAATTTATACCATTTTCATTTCTGTGCGATGGCCTGTTCAGTTTTTGGGGTTGATGGTCTTGGTAGGGTATATTCTTGAAGTTTTATATAGTGTGAGAGGGAGCATCATACTTTGTTTTGGATCTTTCCCCTGGAATTGTTTGTAGAGCACTCAGTCTTGTAAGTAAGTCTTTTGAAGGCTTATATCAAGCATTTAAGAACTTGACCAGGTGTACCATGCGTAGGAAGTAGGAACAGGGAAAAGATAGCTCATGACATTAGATGTTACTTGTTGGCAGCTATTGCTATTTGAAGAAAGAGCTGTTTGACGGTACCAATGAAGTTTTGGAGATTTGCTTTTATTTTCTTTGGTGGAAATGTGGAATGTTCCTCAATTTGTAAGCTGTGTTGTAATAGAGAAAATTATACTTTGATGGATGGTTCACCTGTCAAATGGAATGGTTCAGTACTCCCCATTTTCTATGACAAATAAAAAGGGACAAGGAAGAACGGGTATATATGAAGGTTAGTCATTGTAAGCTTGAAGACGAGCGTAAAACATTAAAATTTTGAGAGCATCTGCTTTTTATTTATTGGCTTTCTTACGATGATATGTTGCGACTCATGAATCTTTTGTTTTCATGTTAGTAGTTATTGAGGTGTGAAAAACCTGTGAAATATGTGGCAAGTTTTCCCCATTTGCGTGTGTATTTAAACCAGAGTGATTTCTGTGACCTACTTCAGATTGAGCTTGTTTATGAGCTTCAGTACTTAGGAGCTAAATTATTTTTTTGAGGGGAGCTGTTTTGTTATCATTCATTGTAGGTGGAACAAAGGATGGGTCTATTGATCAACTTGTTTGATGGATTTTTTTCAGTTTTGTATGTTACTCGGACTCTTCATTTCACCTCACGTATCCGTGTCGGACCCTCGACACTCGGACATGGGTATGATACTGGACACTTCATTTTTAGTTCAAAATCATACTTTTTTTTCACAAAATGGCCGAGTCGGACGCTTGGACACGTACCCGTGTCGGACTTGGGTACCCGAGTCCAAGTAACATAAAATTATTCAGAAGAATTTATACCATTTTCATTTAAGTGAGATGGCCTGTTTAGTTTTTAGGGTTAATGGTCTTGGTAGGGTATGTTCTTGAAGTTTTATATAGTGTGAGTGGGAGCATCATACTTTGGTTTGGATCTTTCCTCTGGATTAGTTTGTATAGCAGTCGGTCTTTTAAGTAGGTCTTACGAAGGCTTATATTAAGCACTTGAGCAGGTGCTCCATGGGTAGGAATATGGTAAATATTGCTCATGACATTAGATGTTAATTGTTGGCAGCTATAGCTATATGAAGAGAGAACTGTTTGACGGTACGAATGAAGTCTAAGAGATTTGCTTTAATTTCTCTGGTGGAAATGTGGAATGTTCCTCAATTTGTAAGTTTTGTTCTTATTTTAATAGAGAAAATTATGCTTAGATGGATGGTTCACCTGTCAAATGGGAATGGTTCAGTACTCCCCATTTTCTAGGAGATATTAAAATGGGCAATGAAGGGTATATTTGAAGGTTAGTCATTGTAAGCCTAACATTAAAATCTTGAGAGCATCTGTTTTTTTGTTTGTTGGCTTTCTTACAATGATATGTTGGAACTCATGAATAATTTGTTTTCATGTTAGTAGATATTGAGGTGTGAAAACCCTGTGAAATTTGTGGCAAGTTTTATTTCCCCTTGCGAGTGTATTTAAACTAGAGTGATTGTTTCAATCTTGGAAAGTTGTTTGTTACTACTCTTTGCTGATGTAAATGTAGTTTGGGATGCTAGCATATTCATCTGTTTGAATTGAAAGATTATGATGAAAGTTCATATTATTTTACTTTGGCTTGAGGATATTATTGGTAACATTTGAAATTATGGGAATAGATTCCCTGTGGCCGATCATTCTATGAATGTTATTTGTATAATGTTTAGATGGTTCTGTGCCTTTTCTTCTTTCAATTACTTTGGCAGGATCACATGCTCGTTGAACTTAAAATGTGTTTGTGACTTTTCAGCTCATGTTGCGCATTTTAAAATTGTTATAGGCCTGAGACAGAGGAAGAGAAGGCTTTGAAGGAAGAAATTGAGAATCTAAAGAAAGAACTTGAGAAAGAACCTGATAATGATGCTCCCCAAGAAACTGAAGGTGAACAGACTAGTTTACGTGATCTTATAAAGAGCAAAGAGAGTGAATTGGAAACCCTGACAAGAGAATTGGATGACAAAGTCCGATTTGGTCAGAAAGCGGTGGAAAGGCCAGGCTCTAGGCATGGTTCTAGACCAGGTTCTGGAGCTGGGAGATTTACTAGTTATCCAGAGAGACCTCCTTCTCAGTCTGGATCTTTTGATAATGGTCGGGTTCCAGAAGTGATGGACAGGCCCCGGTCACGCGGAACAGGAGATGTATGGACAAGGCCTGGTGAAGATAGAAGAGGAGGTTTCCAAGGTGGCAGAGATAGAGGAGGATTCCTGGGCAATAGAGACTTTGACAGGTAATATTATCTTGGAATTGTCAGTAACACCCTATGATCGTATAACGTCTGGTGAATTTAGATGCCTCTTTTCTGTTGATTTTCTACCTCTTTAAATGATTTTCATGGGATTATGCTTATGCTTTAAATGCTTTTCTTTATGCTTGTAAAACAAGTGGGTTCTGAAGGAACCTACTTTGCCCCCAGATATGACTGATTTTCTTTCGATAAATATTTCTATGTGTTTTTGAGGTAATTGTGTGCATGTTGCTCTTTTGACCCTGCTTGCAATTATTAGTTGAGATGTCAAGTGAGATGCCTCGCTGCTGTTGGTTGTCTCTCTTGGTATGATTCAGGCCAGCCTACCCTAATTGCTTTTGAAACAAAACATATTGACCCTGCTTTTTAAACCTTTTCAATTGAATAACTCATAAAGTTATATTTGTACATTTCTGTGCGGTACCTGAAATCTCGTGGTTAGATTCAGGCTGGCCTATCCCAATTGCACAACAAGCATAAGACAACAATTAGCTAGGAATTTGACACACTGGAACTTGCTTGTACTAAAACATATGCACTAGTACAAGTGCAAGGGTAGACCTATGAAGGGACTTGCTGCTTTCTTACACTGGGGAAACTATCAGCTTGCAACCTGGTGCTGAACTTACTTTTAGCAAATGTTAGGGTACGTTTAAATTTTGCAAGCAGCAATTTATCTCATCTGGCTGCTGGTACCTTCTAGCTTACGCCTAATGATCACATTGCCTCATTCCCGACTAGCAGTGACCTTGCGCCGATTGAAAAAGCATTGTTTTCTATCAGGTCATGTCATTGCCTTTTGTATTAGCAATCTGGCATTGTAACGGAACAAAAGTCTTGGCTTCCCTTGGAATAATCCTATACTGCCCTACAATGTATGCCTCGTATGAGCTCTTCCATGTTATGGTATTTTAGAGGCTGTACTAGCACCTATCAAAAACTTGATTGAAAAAGCATTATGCTAGGAATTAGCTCAGGTCAGAAAGATTAGGGAGAGTTTAAGAAGATGATTAAGCAAAATTTAAGCTAAATAACGGATATTTGTATTGAAGATCAATGTAATCTAACAATACAATTACTCTTCATTCGAGAGGAAGAGTAGCTCTCCCAAAACTAAGCCAAGCTTAACAATAATTTTCTGGATGATCATTATTTCTCCTAATGAGGCCTATTTATAGAAAAAGTCTCATAACTAACTCTAACTTATTCCTCAAGACACACTAATAGGTTATGACTAATGTGCCCCTCCCTCAAATATTGATTCCTTGCAATACCCACCGCCCAAACATTCACCTTGTCCTCAAGGTGGTTTATTATCGGAACTGGATTCCCGGCCTTGGCAACAATGATCACTAGTGGCAGAAAATTCTGAATAATGCACCAGCATGTAATGAGAGATCATTGAATTTTGGGTAGAGTTGGTCTTCGTTGACTTGACTTGTGCAAGTTGCTGAGAAATAAAGTATAGCTTGGTCCTTGGATCTGGTTGGAAAACGTTTGAGTGGGTGGGGTTGATAGAGATAGGAATGGGCTGAAAAATCAAATGAGAGGAGTGGGATAAGTAATCTGGTTGTGAGAGAATGGGTTGTGAGCTAAATGTTTTAGTAATGGGCCTTGTGAAAGATGAGCCCATTTCCTCCCTTTTACCCTTTTCAGGAACCCATTCAACGTTATGGTATGAGAAGGACCCCCAAGGACTTTCCTCAGCCATGATATAATGAGCTTGGTAATTGACAAAATTACCCTTACTAGCATAAATCATTTTTGACTTCCTCTCCAAGCCAACAAAGGACCCCAAGCTTCTCTCATACTCCATTGTTACTGGAAGTTTCTGTAACGAATTCCATGGTGCCAAGCCACCCAAAAAATCTGCACCACCAGTGTACACACCCGGGCCACCACCAGATCCACACCCTCCGGCCCCACCACGCTCGAACACACCCCCTAGTGAATTTCTTGCGAGACCATTACATCCTATACTCGGTTTCTCACCGGCGACACCTTGACCACTGCTTTCCTGGCCACCAGATGCTCCAGTGGTAAAACCACCTCCACCAGTAAACTCGATGTTACCACTGCCACTGCCACTGCCACCAGATCTGCCGTTGCCTCTACAACCACTCACCGTCAATCTCGGGCCCTGATTTGAGCTCTTCGACCGGAAGCCAAACATCCCACCACCACTACAATTTTCGACACAACCTCCTGGACCACCACCCGAACCACAACATCCGGCGCCACCTCTCTCAAATATTCCACCATACAAACCACCAACAAAACCACCTGCCTTATTTCTCAACCCACTGCTCTCAAAATCACTGCTAACACCACTCGCAAAAGGCACACCACCACCGGTAAATCCACCTGCAAACTCACCACGGCTTCCACCAGCACCTCCACGACATCCTCCACCCAATTTCTCCACCATCACGCCACCAGAGAAGTTGCTAATGATGGAACAAAAGTTTTGCTCACATCTGGAAATTTCCTCACCTATGGAAATGGTGGCTGACTGCAACTCCTCGCCGGTGAAGATGTTCTCTGGAACTTCCTCCTCCATTAAATCTGCTTGGTTCTCTTCATCCTCAAGCTCTTCTTCCATTTCCTTCAACTCCAATTTCATGGAAGAGAAAATTGGAGAAAATACATCATCAAAGATTTTCTCCAGATTTCTTTGAAGGTTATCAACAATCCTCTTCGTTGATTCCTCCATCCTTTCGGAGACTTGCTCAAGTGACCAAATCGGAGCTCCGGCGACCTCCATTCTCCTTTTTTTTTTTTTTTTTTTTTTTTTAATGGCAGAAAACAGAATTTTCAGAGGGTGATTCTACCAGGACAGAATTGCTCTGATACCATTTGCTAGGAATTAGCTCAGGTCAGAAAGATTAGGGAGAGTTTAAGAAGATGATTAAGCAAAATTTAAGCTAAATAACGGATATTTGTATTGAAGATCAATGTAATCTAACAATACAATTACTCTTCATTCGAGAGGAAGAGTAGCTCTCCCAAAACTAAGCCAAGCTTAACAATAATTTTCTGGATGATCATTATTTCTCCTAATGAGGCCTATTTATAGAAAAAGTCTCATAACTAACTCTTAACTTATTCCTCAAGACACACTAATAGGTTATGACTAATGTGCCCCTCCCTCAAATATTGATTCCTTGCACATTAATTGCCTTTTTAATAAGATACTTGCTCATTTATTATTCAAAGCTGCAGTTCTCTTCTAGATTTTCCTGTTAGAGTATGATGAGCAAATCCTGAGGGGCCATTTCTTAACATTTGTGAGGGAGTTAGATGTTTATTTGCCATGTGCGTGTCCTTGTTCTTTTTTTTTTTTTTTTTTTGGGGGGGGGGGGGGGGGGGGTTGACTGTGTGAGGAGTCTCAGGCTCTTCATCATTTATGGTTTACATGGCTTGTCAGTGGAAATATTTCACTGTCCCTTATAGAGCCAAAACACTGTTAACTCTTTGGTTTTAGGATTTTAGGTTATGATAGATTAAATAAAAACTATCGTCTGCATTCTGTTCTAAAGGTCAACGTTGATTTATTCACAGTAATGATTACTGATTGTTCACTTGGGTGAGCATGATCAAGAATGTTTTAGCTGTTGTTTTGTGTTGTCTTTTTTTCCTAATTCATTGTGATTATATCGACTCTGGAGGCTGATAGGTGCATTGATTTTGTCTTTTGTCAGGTCTACGTCTAGAGAGAGATGGTGAATCAATTTTTTTTTTGGGGTTCCAAGACACTCAGTGTGGATTCTTCAGAGCTCTCCTTTGACAGCATTCGGCAAGCAATGGATAATAATATTTTGTTTAAATTTCTTCAGGTCTTTGTCAAATTATTCTACCTCTTAGCACTGGCGCTGATGACTCTTGTTAATTAACTGTTAATTTTGATACCTTGTAAAATTGCCATTTTTTTTGGGTCTGTATCAAGGCAAGGATCTTGTGTTCGTAGACTGACATGTAATGGAACATTATGTTATATTCTTCTGGTCCTTTCCTTAAAGACTGTTTTAGGCTTCATTGGCCTTTTTTTTTTTTTTTTTTTTTTTTAAATTCATACGTGAATTTTGAGGTGTTGTTAAGTTGTTTGAATGGCATCATTGACTGAACTTGTACAAAGTATAGTTAGATTGTAAAATGTAATCGTTTTGGTTATGTAGGAGTCTTTTTACTTATTTTTGTCGAATTTCAAAATGTGTTAATGTACATCAGTACATAACAGGAATTTGCATGGATTTTGTATCCCCCATCCCCCTGAACAATTTCGCGTCTTTTCTGTTGTATATGCGCGTATTTTTTTTCCAGTTTCTGTAAGTGCAAGTAAAATTTTCTTTAATCTAACAACAGACGGAATTGTCAATTGTCATTCTGTTATTTTACACTTTTTGGTATGATCCTGTGCATTGGAATTTGGAAATCGTTTGATAGTCAGAGGTGCCTTCTGTTCATCTGTTGTACTCAAATGTATTTTCTAAAAGCTTCTGGCTTTCCAGTTTTCTTATTAGTTTCTGTCTTTGTCAAAAGGCATAAGATTAAACAGCCATCGAATTTTAAATGTTTTATGTAGGTTTATCCGATGGAAAACGTGTATTATGCTTTTGACTTTTTTTAACACAATGTTTTGAATCTGAAAATTTTTCATCTGGATAGATTACTTCCATCTAGTTCATCCCTGAGTACTACTTATTTGTTGAAACAATGAATTGGTGTAATTTTGTTACCGGAAGTTGCCTATTTGTGTTGGCTTTGGGTTTAGTTTTAAATGGTGTACCACCCCTTACACCTCCAAGTAAAGAATGTCGAATTCCTGCAATTTACAACTTTGGTGACTCAAATTCTGATACCGGTTCTAAGTCTGCTGCATTTGATCGCGAACCTTACCCAAACGGAATTACTTTCTTTGCCAGACCTGCTGGAAGAGTCTGTGATGGGCGCTTAATCATTGATTTTATTGGTTAGTTTCTACTAAAGTTTTTATTTATTTTTATATATATCAGGCCTTCAAAATTTATTAAACTATGTTACTTTGACACTCTTGACTCATGTATGTATATTTTAAGTACCTATATTGATTTTATTGCCTCAAAAAAAAAGTACCTATGTTGAACAATAACTAACAAGGTATACTTCGATTGTTTACCAAGACTAAGGTGTGTGTTATGTGCTCAATATTCTAAATGTTTGTTGGTAATGTGAAAAAGCATGCAACAAAACAATATGCTTCTATTGGGTTCTTGTGTCCAAAACTGTGAGCTGTGAATCTCGGTGTGTTTGACACTACTCGTTCCTATGTCTGAGTAACATAGTAAATGGAACGAGCAAAAAGTTCAAAAAAATTTTAGCTTCTTTATTTGCAACTCTATTCTACCATGTTGATATTTGCAGCTGAGAAGTCAAAAATACCTCATTTGAGTGCATATCTGGATGCAATTGAGGCCAATTTTGAGCACGGGGCTAATTTTGCTGCGTATGGGGCTACAATTCAGCCAGCTGACAGCAAACTCTACGGAAGTGGTGCTAACCCTATTGCCCTTAACATACAGCTTTTGCAATTTCATCAGTTAAAGGAACGGTCTCACGAGCTATATCAGCAAGGTTGGCAATTGCTTTTTTTATTATCAACAACTTGATCCTTATTATCATACACGCCTCTTTACTACATGTTCAGCATTCGTTTTTATGCTTTCTTTTCGTGTGTGAATTTTCAGCTAAAACCTCCAATGCTAAATCGCGGTTGCCAAGGCCTGAAGACTTCTCAAAGGCCCTTTATATGTTTGATATTGGTCAAAATGACATTGATTTTCTGTTAAGATTAACAACAAAGGATCAAGTACAAGAATCTCTTCCTTTTATAATCAATTACTTTGCTTCCGCGATAGAGGTAAGTGTCTATTGTCTAAGTGATATATATGCAATATAAGTTCCCTTTTTTTGTAGCGAGTTTAGTTTCCAATGTAGTACATCATTTCTTCCACTGGTTTACAGCCAACTTGAAAAAATTCTGTTGCCATTTTCAGAATCTACACCAAGGAGGAGCTAGGAAATTTTGGATACACAATACAGGACCGTTTGGTTGCTTACCGGATAGTGTGGAGACTCTGAAGAGAAATCTTTCCAACACTCAATTTACTGATGAACTAGGTTGTGTGAAGTCTTATAACGAGTTAGCTCAAGAGTTCAACCGTCTGCTCAAGGAGAAAGTGTCTGAATTACGCGCTACTTTTCATGACTCACTTCTTGTAATTGTAGACATGTACTCTGCCAAGTACACTCTTATAAGGGACGCGAGTCAAAATGGTACTTAATTCACAAAACTTAATTACTACTCGTTTTCTACATTACAGGCATGTTAATGCAACAGTTTAACTGTGATGGCAAGTTTTGTTGATCCTTTCAGTTACTGCTGCGAAGATTGTGCAAAATATCATGTACCTTACTGGGAAATGAAAATTGTTAACGACACCACTGCAATTCATCCAACTCCTTGTAATAGTCCTTCTGAATACATTAGTTGGGATGGTGTGCATTACACTGAGGCTGCAAACCGTTGGGTTGCTGACCGGATTTTGGATGGATCGTTTTCAGATCCTCCGCTATCCTTAGCTAAATTATGTGTGTAAATGCTAATGATCTGATCTCCCAACTTCTTGCTCTCTGTGTCTCCTACTCATGTACTAGTACTCCGTATTTTTAAACCATATTGTAAATTTGTAATGTGCTTCGGATAAATGTTACTCCGTATCAGTTTCTGGCTCTTTGAATTTGTAACAGGATAGTTGTGATTGTTGGGAAGAAGAAATAATGCTACTGCTAGATATTAGAATAAGAGGAAAATATAAAGGCTATGACTAGCTTGCCTTTTTACTGATTTCATTCTTCTTGCTTTTCATCAAGTTACATGGAGCATATATATATAGCAAACCAAAATATAACCGAAGGAAATGCCAATAGCTTGGCACATGAAAAGCTTTAAACAGTGGACTAATATAATGTCCACTTATTACACACACTAATTACATTAAGTTGTGACCTTTAAAATTACTTTATTCAATAGTGATATATGGTTTGGTTACTTGAATCTTAAGCGTTATATATAAGTACTATAAGTACTTCGTTTCAGTATAATCAATCATAAACCATTGTATCATAAAAAAACATTATTCCAAAAATATAAACAATTTGACCATTTTCGATTATATTACTCCATATTAAATGTCATTTTTTATTTAATTACAAAAATGTCATTTGATATTTGAGCTAGTTTAAAAATTATAAACTACAAGTACAACGAATAACTAATATAATTCAGGAAAATTTGACATTTGCTACCAGCGAAAACACCCTATGTCACATTTACTACCCGTTTAATATTTTATTTTACTTTACTACCACCCAAATTCCCGAACTATATATATCACTATCATGTAACGGTTTCTGTCAATGTTACCGTTAAGTAGGGCCCAATTTATCCTTCACCACACTAATTTATTAACCTACACTACACTAACCACTCACCAACACTCCCATACTCCCAGCTCCTCACGCAAACACCTCACTAACCCCTGTCAGCCGCACCTCCAGCAACACCACCATTCATACCATCACCGACATCACATCAAACCACTGCAAACTGCCACCAGCGCACCCACAACATCAAACCATTGCAAATTCCTTGCTCTCTCCAACATCACCAAGCTCATCCCACACTTCAACCCCCACCGCAACACTGCAGCGAGCACATTCAGAACCAACACTGCTGCCTGCAGGCTACAGCGCCACCTCAAAAAGCACACTCTACCAGCAGCCCCGCACCACCATAACCGACAGCCCAATCGAACAAATATCAGCCCGCAAGAAACTCTAATTCAGCCCGCAATTTTAGCATTTGGAGCCCCATAATTGGAAATTAACGCCCCAATTCAACCAAAGATTCAGAGACTCTAGAGCGAAATTGATGAAATTGGGCGGTTGGGAATTGAGATGCGTTGAATCGAATCAACGACTGCGATTTGATGATGATTGAAGGTGAAGCGTTTGAAGATGTTGATTTTAGATGATGGTGGATGGAAGAAGCGAATTAGTGCAGCCAAAGAAAATGAACAGGGGAGGGGGGCTGATGATGTAGCGGTGGTAGTCGGGGGGAGAGGCTTAGCTCTGACGACAGGAAGGGGTTGGCTGGTCGCCGGCGAGGGGAGGGGGTGGCAGTGAGGTTTCGGGGCAGTGTTGATGGGGAAAAGGAGGTTGGACGGTGGCAGTGAGGTGGCTTGGGTGGTGGTGTGGTGGCTGAACAGTGATTGGGCCCCACTAACGGAAAAAGTAACGGCATAAGACAACAGGTAGTGAAATCTCTAATTTTGGGATTTGGTGGTAGTAAAATAAAATAAAAAATTAAACGGATAGCAAATGTGACACGAGGTGCTTTTGCTGGTAGCAAATGTCAATTTTTCCTATAATTAACTAATTATGTAAGAGTGTTAACTACTCGTATTTTTATAGGAGTAATGTCTTAATAAACGTTTCTTGCAAATTAATTAATTAAGCTCAAACTTGATTATTTTCATAATTTAATCAATTTGACTTCATCATGTATAAATCAAGTACCATGTTCGCCAATCGCTATCTTTCTCAGATCGCATCTTGTAAATTTATCTCAAAGTAGATTATTTGAATCTTCTTCTCAGCAATTCAATCCCAAATCACTTAAAAATTAACCTTTGTATTTTATTTTTTTTACTTTAAACTGTAAGGTATGTTCTTCCCACTTTCAATTTTTCTCACCATTTTAAATCTCTGTTTTTGTGTTTTTTATGATTTGTTGATGAAAATTTACAAATTATGAAACTTATCAGCTTGAGTATGATCTTACTGAAATGGTTATAGCTGGAATTTGTTCCTTTCTGTTTTAGGAGTAGTAGAAAATGATAAGAACTGTTTATTGTTGATGTTCTTCTTGTGATCTATGTTGCACATTAGGTGTTTGATAAAATGCGTGAAAGAGAAAGGTGTTTAATGAGCTAAATTGTTTTAGTTGCTCTGTATTTTCTGTTGCAGGAGATAGTATGAATGCTGAAGAGAATTTTTTAAAGCTGGGATTCAGCTAGAGCTTTAGATTGAGTAGTTGAGTACTACATGTTTGATGAAATGCTTGAAAGAGGAAAGACTGTAATGTAATGATGAATTGGTGGAGTACTGTTAGTAGGAGACTTAAGGCTACTTGGGGACTGAAAAACCGTCTGTTAGTAATGTCAATTGGGGTGGTTGTAATTGTTGGGTTTGCGTTAATTTTATCTTTTCGACCGCGAAGCAAAAGGGCAGTTGGTTTAACGGAAGAATGTCGAATTCCTGCCATTTACAACTTTGGTGACTCTAATTCCGATGCTGGTTGTGTGTCAGCTGCATTTGGACGTGTTCCATATCCGAATGGTATTTCATTCTTTGGCAAACCTTCTGGAAGGTACTGTGATGGGCGGTTGATGATTGATTTTATTGGTGAGTTGATGCTGCTATACTCATTCTTAATTTCATCGACTGGAAGTTATGCTTGCACATGTTTTTTTGCATTAAGCATAGGTTCTAGACTACCATTTCATTGTATTAAGCATGTATTTCTTAGCTTATCAGTTATCACCTATGCTTTCGAGTTCTTGAAATTGTCATCTCTCTGTTGGACTGATGAGCTTGTGATGATGTTTCACGTACTTAAAATCATTTGAAATGATGAAGTACCTTCCACTGAAGATTGGTGCCAGCAATTGTGGTATTATTATGTGAGTTAAACTGGTTTAATTGCATACTACCAAGTGAACTAAACTTGTTTTTTCTTAGATCTTACTTTCTTAAATGTATAAGGGTGAATAAGACTTTTACATCTTTTCAAGTTTGATAGTATTTGATGAGTCCTCACCCTTGTTCTCATATTTCCCCTAAATCTTGCAGCCGAGAAGTTGGGATTGCCTTTTTTGAGTGCATATTTGGATGCACTTCAAGGAAACTTTCAGCATGGTGCTGATTTTGCTGCAAGTGGGACCACAATTCAGCATGTTGACGGGAAGCTGTTTGGAGGTGGTCTTAATCCTCTTTCCCTCGATGTACAACTTTTGCAGTTTGAAGGGTTGAAAGAACGGACTAGTGAACTATCTGCACAAGGTTGTGTTGGAATACATAATACGAGTAATCTTTTTTTCTAGAAAAAAGCTTCAGCTGCATAAAGTTTTTGTCTGATTGTGTATCAGCTTTGTGGCTTTTGGTTCCTAGATAACACTAAGAGCCGCTTCCCAAGACTTGAAGACTTCTCAAAGGCCCTATATACATTAGATATTGGGCAAAATGACCTTCATCATGCATTAACGACTATGACAAAGGATGAAGCTCGTGAAATTATTCCCAAGCTTGTAAATCAGTTCGCAATGGCAATAAAGGTAACTGCAAGTTCAACATGCGTAAGTTATTTGCTTGCATATTTTACACTCCATAACCAATTCTATGTTGATTGTTGATTCATGGGGAGGCTTGAAATCCGTATATAATGCATACTGAAGATATCAAGATAATAGACACGTGATATGAATAATCTGATTAATGATAATCTATAGTTTTACTAATATCATCATCCATTTATCATTGCTGTATTCCTTCTGCAACACAAATGATTTACTATGAAGGGAACTTTTGTCATCCGTTATATCCCGTATGCATCAACCACTTAAATTAGAAAAGGACGGCGAGTAAGATTCGGATTTTCTGTTTGGTTTGGTTCGGTTTCATAATAAGGAATTTAGGAGGATATATCTTTCAGCCTACACCTGCATTCTTCCATACTGACGTTGAATGAAAATTTGCTCCTACTTTTCATCTTCTCAGAAACTTCACAGTTTAGGAGCCAGGACATTTTGGATGCACAACACTGGCCCTATCGGTTGCTTGCCATATATTTTGGTGAAATATCCTCCCCAGCCTGGAAATGTTGATGAAGCTGGTTGTGTCAAGTCTTACAATGAGGTAGCCAAAGAGTTTAACAAGCAACTCAAGAATAGGATTTCTGAACTGCGGACTCAACTCCACGATTCCCTTCTTGTATATGTTGACATTTACTCAGCTAAATACTCACTTATTAGTGAATCAAAGAAATATGGCAAGATTTGTGACAAGCCTATGCCCCTCCCCCCTTGATAACCATTTCAACAAGAGCCAAATGCGTTCAATCTCACATGTTTTTCTTACAAAATACTCTTATTATTCATGAGATCTTCCAAAATCTCCTATAAACATGCCTGGGATCAGTAAAATTTGCCGTCTCCAATATTTATCTTGTCATTCACTCCCCTCCTATATTTAAGCTTTAGCTGATATTTTGTATCCATGGTGATTTCAGGTTTTGTTGATCCACTCGGTTTCAGTTGCAAGCATATTGGTAATTATTCTAGTTTGCATTGTTGGAACAAAGCAGAAGTGAACGGGTCTGCAGTTTATGCAACTCCGTGCAGTAATCCTTCAGAATACTTAAGTTGGGACAGTATACATTACACCGAGGCTGCCAATCGATTGGTTGCAAACCGTATTTCAGATGGGTCTCTCTCTGATCCTCCTGTACCCTTGGCTAGTTTGTGTACAAAATCTTCCCTTTGAGCTTCATTTCTGGAGACTAACCTGATATTGCACTGCGTTCTCTTGGCTTCAGTCCTCATTTCATTTTATACCTAGATTCGCGATTACATGTTTACGAATATGGTTTTTACACAATCCATCCAAGTGGGTATTACTAATTGACTTATTTCTACAGTAATCGAAATTTGCTATGATCATGATCTGAGCTTTGGTATGTTTATTGATCAATGTTCCTATTGTTTACAATTAATGCTTATGAATATATTTCTTGTTAACCTAAAAAATTGACTACTGAGTCCCAGCTCTCCTCCTTACAATCCTATCCTTCAACAAAATACAAATAAATTGTGCTAGTAGGAACTATTGGGTGTATTAAAAAAAAAACGACTCCACTGGGGATCGAACCCAGAATCTCTGGTTTCGTAGACCAGCGCCTTATCCATTGGGCCATGAAGTCGAATTTACTGCTGTGTTGATTAAAACTCTCAGCAAATTGTATATATACATTTTCACATTTTGTCATGTTCGTTCATTTTTACCTGTACTCGTAACTTTTACTACCAGTAAATTTTATTTTTATTCTCCTTCAATTTGTGTGCTTAACTTTTTAAAAAAATTAACATTTAGGCCTTGTTCTCTTCACCTTATTTTGACTGAACTGAAATTATTTTTACTGAAACAAAATTATATTTGCTGAACTTAAATTATTTTTGCTGAACTTAAATTATTTTTACTAATTTTCTATTATAATTGTTCTTTAAGAAAAGTGAATTTTACTGAACTGAACTTATTTTTGCTGAACTGAAATTATTTTTACTTAATATTATTTTTTTTAAGATGAAGAGAACAAGGCCTTACACTACAGAAGTGGAGGGATATCAAGAATTTGCATGGTATGACCGTATGACTATATGAGTCAATCAAAGTTATCAAAGAAGTTCTTCTAACTTGATTTTAAAAAAATTTATCCGAAAACTTGTTTTAACTATGAATTGAATTTCTGAAAACTTATTTGACTTGTCGAGTTTATTTGAAGTTATTCGAGTATTAAATTCTATGAAAAAAAAAGTACTCTTTAATAATGAAATTCGACTTCACTGGGGATCGAACCTAGAATCTCTGGTCTCGAAGACCAGCGCCTTATCCAATGGGCCATAAAGTCACTACTACTTGTACTTGTTTTCTTCTTTCACTTATATTTCATATTTTTATTTTTATTTTTTTAATTGTAATATATTCTGAAAATCGCGCCTTTGTAAATTTGACCATACACGACTAATAAGAGGTACTACGTATATTTTGTTTCAATACTTGTTGTTCGTAGATTTTACTCTCTTAGTCTCATAACGATTCTTAGGATTTTTACACGAGAATTAAGAAAGTTGTAAATTTCTTATTACTAATGATTAAAACCTTAGAAGTACATATGTGCATGTGGGGTTAGAGAGATAGAGAGAAAGAAAAAGTAATATATAACATGTTATATACTTGTATTAATCATTTAATCTTATTTAATTCGTAAGATTAATTTTTATAATTTTTACGAATTGATAACTAACAAATAATAATGTTCAAAGCTGAAATATGGACGTTTAGGGTCTGTTCTGAACTGAATTGAAGTGAGTTGATTTGAACTGAACTAAATATTTTATGAGAGAAGGAAATTAAAAACTGAACACATTGAGGCCCATTTTCTTCACTTATTGGAATTGAATTGAACTGAACTGAACTAAACTGAAAATAAGTCGAAGAAAATAGGCCTCAATGTGTTTACGTTTTGTTCAAATAGCAAAAGAAAAGTACATGCAAGAAAGCTTTATAGTAGTAATGTAGTGTTATCTTCCTCTTATTACAACTAATTAATTTGTTACATAGATCGACTTCTTATTTAGACCATGTAAATGATAATATTTTCTCAATTGATACTAGGCTCCATATAGTATCATTCATTCATTATCATCAAGAGCATCGGGTTGCGCCACAATAACAGCGTCTCGAAACGTGCTTAGCTGATAGTAAGAGTCATTCAGCCTTTTCAACAGTGGAAACTCGTTCAGATCTACGTCGAACCACTTGATTGCACCATCTATCTCCGGTGCCAATTACAGATCTGCAAGTGCAACTTCATCACCAGTTGCATATCTTCCAGCATGCTCTTGCAATATCTTCTCCAAGGCTGCAAATCCAATCTTAAAATGATGTTTAGCCCAAGCCTTCTTCTCGTCGGACCCAAGCCTGTCTTCAATGTATTTTTGCACTTGTATATTTATGAACGGTTGTATACTTGAGGCTACCAAATTTGCAACCTGCTTATTGGTTTCCATTCAAACACAAAAAAGTGTAAGTATATATGACAACATTAAAAATCTGCTAGGTTTAATTTCATTGAATTAGCTTAGGTTGATTTACGTACTCCACATACAAACCTCAATTGCTAGAAGGATGCTCTCAACAATATAACAAATCACATCTCAACAATACATAACAATTGCCAATTTGTCACCAAGACCAATTGCTCAATCACAACAAAAAATATAAACCAAACATATATAAACAAAAAAAAAAAAAAGATTTTTTTAACAAATTTGTTGGTGGTGTAGTGGTGATTAAGACTATACTTGATAGAGAGAACTGCGTATTTGATCCCCGCAACAACAATTGAGAGGGAACTGGATTCTAATAATCCAAAACTATGCTCCAAATTCGGACAAAGGGTGAACCAGGTGGGACACCAAAAAAAAAAAAAAAAAAAAAAAAAAAAAGAAAATACCGGAAAAAAGAAAATAATTAACCTGATAATTGATAGCTCTTTTCTGAAGGTCATCTTTGGATGGCAACAAAGAGGGTTGAGGATACTTCTCTTCCAAATACATTATTATAGCAGAGGACTCAAAGATAACTACATCAGCATCAACTAAAACGGGCACAAAACTTCGAGGACTCATCTTCATAAACTCAGGTTTAAACTGATCTCCTTTGAGTACATTCACCTCCTTGTACTCATAATCAAGCCCTTTAAGTGGAGAGCGATCGAACCCTCGCCGAGCTTGAGCTCTTCCACCATGAGTACAGCTGAATCTTCTTTGGTTTCTGCTCATCAGCTTCTACTAAACTTGCCATTTTTAGTACGTATATTTTGTTTAATGATGTTGTAGGATGTGAAAGCAGCTTAATCTGATGCCAGTCTTTATATATTTCATCATTTTTTGGAATAAATACAAGGCAGCACAGCCAGGGTTTTTGCTTAGCGAAGAGCTTACGTGATCTATGTCACTAGTTTTAGTCAAAATCAGTAGGCCTGGCCATATTCTCTTAAATATATGATGACTGTAAATACAACCAACCTTCTTTAATTTTCATAAAGATAAACTAGTGTTAGGCTCGGACAATATCCCGAGTTACTACATTATTTTCATGATAAAATCCTTTATTAATATTTATTTTTTTTATTGAATGACATGTAATATGCTTATATCTTAGTGGCTAACACGTTGGAGGTTAAATTTAAGATCGTGGGTTCAAATCTTGTACGAATCACATTTAGACATAGAGTGAATTAGATTAGCTGAGAAGAGCACCACGCGACACCTAAACTTCTTTAGGTCGTCTTTTAATAATATCATATAGATATAGATATAGATTATACTTAATGGCATAATAACACCATAAACTTTGTTTTATGCTTATTCCATTTTTCTTTTGTATGATTTCTATTGGACATCTTTGGTTAATTAAGAATATCTAGCTTTAGGCCCTATTTGGTGGTAGCATTTGAGGTAGTGATTAGCGTTTAATACTAAAGAATTAAAAAAATAACAATGTTTGGTAAGGTAGCGGTGTGAGAAGCTAGCGGTTAGCGGTATAGGTAGTGTTTAGGCAGCTTTTCTCAAACGTTAAAAATAGTAGTGTTTAAGAGTAGCGGGTAGCGTTTGTTAATTTTTGCTTGCTTTTTAAATTTTTTTTATATAATTTATATGATTATTAATATATATTTTAGTATTGCAACTGCTACTTTTGCCAAACATTTATACTGTCAACTGTTACTTTGACAGCTAACCTTGTACTCACTACTAATTGACAGCTACTCGCTACCTGCTACTCGCCCGCTAAAAACTACCTGCTACCTCTAGTTTTGCCAAATAGGGCCATAGTCATGTAGAAAGTTTTGTAGGAACTCATTTGAAATATAACTACCATAACGTTTAAATGATTATATAATTCATTATTGACATATTTTCTTAAAGTAATAAATTATATTACTTTATTTTTTGGTATAAAATAGTATTATTAATATTTTTTTAATTTATCAAAATTTTAATTTTATTTACGTTTTTATTCTTATTTTATAGTTTTTTTTGGAAAATATTTATTATAATATTGGATTAAAATTTTTTAAAATTATATTTGTAATGTAGATATTAAAAGAATAATTATGTTTATATTATAATATGATAGTCATATTTCAAACAAATGTAAAAACATCCTAAAAATTATATTAAAAAAAAAACCTATTATTATTTAGATTACACCACTACATCTTAGTGCATTATTTACTAATCTACCTAAAGGTTACTTTTATGGTATTTTACCTATTGCGACGTCTTAAATATAATGTTTATCCTTTTATCCTTTTATTTATATTGGGCTATATATATGTTATACTCAACTTAAACAGTTCATTAACAATAGTTAAAAAATATTTGAGAATGTATTGTATGCGGACGTCCGCACGCAAATTTGGTGCTGGGATTTAAAAATATGATTTATTATACTCTAATCTATATTATAAGATTAATTAAATTTTAATCTCTATTTTACGAAAATGAATGTCTTAGTCTTAATCTTATTTTAAGATATATTATTTCAGAGCTAATTTTACTAAGGAGAGTAATTTAATTTATTTTAAAAATATATTTTGGGTCAAGTAATATTTTTATGTTCAATGATTTGCATCAAAATTTATATTTTAACCCGAGATAGTAAAATGACTAAAATACCCTTATTCATATAAAAGGGAATACCACCTCTTATTTCTTCTCCTCCTTCTCGATTAAGAAATGGAGATGGAATTTGCTTCTCTTTCATTTGTTATGTAATTCCTAAGCTTATCACTTTTGCAAATGATCAAAATTGATCTTGCTCACCATAAAAGACAAAACCCACCTCTTCTTATTTCTTCCTTCATGGCTAAGCAAGCTTGGGATAAGACCAAGTTTTTGGCTTCATCCAATTCCCACGTTACTCCACTACAATAAGATTGTAGTTAGCAAATGACTTAGCTAATCTTAATCTTCATTCCTTTTTTTTTTTTTTTTTTTTTTTTTTTTTTTTTTTTTTTTTGAAAAGTAAGATACATACATTAAGGAGCTTAGGTATGTCTTCTCGCAAGACCGTGATCTAAACTATCAAGGAGTAAAAAATAAGAAAATTTATTATCTAAAAAAAGGATCTATATGATGAGCCGGAATAGAATAGCCGAGAGAGGCAACATAGTTTGCTGCCCGATTTCCTTCCCGATAGATGTGTCTTGCTTGAAAATTCCTACAAGAATCCAAAATAGCCTTGACATCCGCCATAAGAAGCTGAAGTTTTCATGGACATCTGAAATGACCCTGCAAAATATTAATAACAGTAAGATTATCGCCTTTAATAAAAATATTAGAAATATTAAATTCCCTAGCAAGAAGGAAGCCATTTCGAAGGGCAATAGCTTCGGCAAGGAAGGCCGAACAAGAACCTAAATTATAAGTTCGACTGAGGATATGTTTCCCCAGGTGATCTCGAATGACTACACCTGCAGTAGCACAATTCTGATAGGAAGAACCATCAAAATCAAGTTTACAAAAGCCGAAAGGAGGTGGAGACCATGAGACAATAGGTGGAGGGGAAGGAGGAGGAGGCGGTGGGGGTGACATAGTCGGTAAGTGAATTGTGTCGAGAAGGGAACGAGATTCCCATTCCTTAAACATAGAGAAAACCCGAATAAAATACTATGAATAGTAGAAGATTTCTTAAAAATAACTACATTACGATGTTTCCAAATACTCCAAAACAAGATAGCTATCTTAGGAAGGAGTTTAGGCATAGTGGACTTAAGAGAGCGAAACAAATTATGGATGTGATTAATCTGAGGGATGCGACCAAGCCACTGAAGAACAGAAGAAGAAGACCAAAGACCCATAGAAAATGGACAAGAGAGGAAAAGATGATCTTGAGATTCAGAATGATTAGAACACAGTACACAATAACTAGGGACATTAATATTACGTGAATAAAGTATGACGAGTAGGAAGGTTGTTATGAAGGATTTGCCAAAGGAAAATCTGGATTTTAGGTGGAATATCCAATTTCCAAATCCAACGAAATTCCCATTTAGAGGTAGGAAGGACATGAGAATGGGCAAGCCAAGTAGCAGATTTGACAGTGAACTGACCATCTTTAGAGAGACCTCAACAAGGTTCATCTGAAACAGGAGAGGAGGGAAGGGGAATTCCTCTAATAGTTTCCCTTACAAGCTTTAGCATACTACTTTCCCACCGTTAAAAAAAAACATCACTACTACCACCACCCATTTTGCTTGAAGCTATTGTTGCCGCCTATCCCTCGCCGTCGACCAGCCATGCCGGCCAAGGCCACGGTTGCCACCCTTTTCTTTCCTCCATTGTCAAGAATAGAGAGAATAAAGATAATAGTGTTGTGTATTTTTATTAAAGTATGCACTACTATATATATATATATATTGACTCTGATACCATGTCAAGAATAAAGAATATTGTTGTGTACTTTCTATTAAAGTATGCACAAGTATATACGAAGTATATACAACCTAAAGATATTAGGACTCATAACATCGGCCCATAAGCTATACACGAAATAGGCTTAACACCCATTGATTCGTGACTCTGTTCTTGGTAAAACAAGTAAATAGGAAGTCAAGTCTCTTGATACAAGCTTCTGACTTCTTATTAAGCCCAAAGTAAGTTACTTAATTTTAGTTTATAAATGTTTTGTAAAAAGGTTTTGATTTAAATATATTTATATTTATATTCATATTTATTTTAAATAAGAAATCATTACTTCTTTAATTTTAATTATGATGGTGTAGTGTTTGTTTTACTAGAAACTATATATATGGCATAAAGATTGTATATAGTCACGTATGCCATGTTATAAACTTTCTAAGAATAAGTTTTGAAAGTAAAAGTATTTTACTAATAGTATTCATTATTCAAGAAATCTTTTAATTAAAGTATATACTAATATATGTTTTACTCTACTAATAATATGAATAGTTGTACCCATTTTTAAAGTAGTGCTTGTTTTACTCTGAATGATGTAATACTTATTTTACCCTCTTAAAATACGTTTATACTTGTTTTATCAAAGGTTTTGAATTGAGAAGTTACGTACAAAAGAGTATTTATTATTATTGGGTATGATTGAGCGAGAGTCATGGCAATGAGGAACTAATGACGAAGGTTGAGATCAGAGTTCGAATGATGATTATTGGAGAATAAATGAGACAATTAAGAATGATCGAATGAGGTAACCATTGTGTCTAGCAAATGTGTTCAGTCCTGTATAAGTAACTTCTACGTCTAGCAAATGTGTTCAGTCTGTATGAGTAATCATTATGTCTAGCAATTATGTTTAGTCATGTATATGTAACTATTACGTCTAACAATTGTGTTTAGTCCCGTATATGTGTGATATGCTCGTATGATATGACTGACATTTTATGGTCTAAAAGCATGTTATGTGTAGAAGATATGATACATGATCCCTCAGAGATAAACGTAACATGATCTAGTATGAAAGCATGTTTATTGACTATTGCAATTGCTAGTACCTGCAATTTCTTCCCAAATGTGCTTATGAATTTGAAAGTTATTTATATCTTTAGATATAATTTGAATTACTTGCAGGACAGTAAATATGTTTAATGACTGTATTTCAATCATATGATTTTATATGAATGATTTTGTGAATATGCGACGTTTATTGATCTTTGGATCTCACAAAAGTACGTTAATAATCTATGAATAACTTGTAATGTTAACTGTTAAATGGGTAGTAGAGTAGTGCAGTACTGATTAATTTTTTATTTTAATTATTATAGTGTGTGACCATGAAAAGTTTGGTGCATTTTTGGAACAAATCTCAAAAATCATCAAACTTTTCCTCTCCAAACTCTCAACCTACTAGTGAAGACATTGAGGATGAAGAAGCATGGAGGTCATTCAACCTCCACTTTAAAGCAATCCACAAGCACATGGAGCAAGTACTTCAAATGTTGGTATCGAGGATCGTGTACACGATATTTGATGAAGTTCGAACCCCCTAGGTAGAATTCCTAGCTGAATCCGCCACTAGAAAGTAGTGAACATGGTTTCTCAATTACGGGTAGTTGAAACAAACGTTGTTGATGACAAAAAACATATTTACTGTATTAGATTGTACCATAAAAATGGTTAATTATTTGAGACAATAATGGTATTTTTTTTTTTTTTTTTTTTTAAGTATTGAGACTTGATAGTAGCTAATAAGTTGGACCTTGCACCTAAGCATATGCAACTATGCAATAAGTGTATTGTGTATATGATTTTTTTTTCGGGGTTTTATTCCAAAATTCATAATATGATTCGGTGATTCCTTCTATTTGTCCTAGCTAATTCTTATAATAACTATAATTGTATACTTTGTATTACAAATACATAAAGCTCATTATTAATCTTATGCACAATTCAGATTAAAAAAATAGTAGTCTTGGAAATCCAATACACTTAATGAATTGATAACATGAAGGATTGTCTAGATTTATTGAGGATCAGTTAGATCATTTCTAACATGCTTAATTGAGAGTTCTCCTATCTTTTTTATGGAGTGTATTTCTTAATAATTCTTCTAAAAATTTTACAATGTCAATTCACTAAGTGTTGTTGGAAGTGTTTAAGGCTAAACTTGTGAGTAAAGGTTACTTTGTTTTTCTTGTCTTAATGGAACAATGTAGGTGTTACTTAGATGACTTATTTATTTTGGATCCTTGTCCTTGATGATAAGTTCCCTTCTAGAGGTTGAAGTTTGTTAAGCCTTTTAAGTGGTGACCTATGTGAATTGATTAGAGAGTTCCATGTTGAAAATAAGAAATGTGAGTTGAAAGTTCAAGTGTGAGTTAACTTAAGTTTATTACCTAGGAAGTGGTACAAGAGTTTGGTTAGTACCTTGTGAGGATCTAATACTTGTGATTAAGTTTGTTTCTCACTACTTGTTTCAAGGTAATATATTTTTGTGTTATTTCTACAATGTGACTAATGTGGTGGTGTTGAGAATCACATGTGTAATTGTAGTAAATAACTTTCTTGAACTTCTTCTCTTTCCAATTTGTTGAGCAATTTTCATGAATTTGATTATGACAATATGTTTTATTATTTTGAGAATAATAATTATTATTATGAGTTTTTGGTTTTTCCAAAGTGTCATACATGTTTCGTGATTGGAAAGATTTTTGCGATGATATGATATTTGTAGTTCATGTCATCACTTGAGTAGAATATGTGTTGTATTAGCATGAGTTATGTGTACTTTAAAGATGTCTTAAAGTATGTCTTGAGCTAATACGCTTAGCAATGTGATAAATAGTGACATGCATTGCAATCTATTTTAACATAGCATATGTTTGTGAAATGATATTTTACAAATTTTATTAGTGAATGATTTTTGACGTTGTTTGTGCTTCATCTTTTACTAAGTATCTTTTTATATACAAAGGTTGTGAAATACACTAGCTTCCGGAAAAAGTTGTTCAAAAAGTTTCCGGAAGGCAAGTGTTGGAGATTGATGCTTGATGAAGTATGTTCACTAATGCGGCGGCTATGTTATATATTGTCAAGGATTGAACTTGATTGAATATATAAGTGTTTGAAATTCCAAGTTTTGGGTTTTCTTAGCTTGTTACTTTATTCATCTAAATGGTGAATATGACATATTTTTCTAACCATTTGTGCAAATTAAGTTGATATTGGTGACATGCTAGTTTTCCTTATTGGAAAAGTATTCTAACAAAAATAATTTTGCACTATGGTAAGGAAATATGGAATATGTAACAATCCTTGATAACTTGTGGAAATGTCAAGGGGGAAAGGCCTTAAGCCCATGTGGAAAGATTAAAGCATTCCTTTCCTATCCCTATGGCATGTGTTGTAATGCTTGAATGAGGTTGAGCTGTTTTGAGTTCTTAATGGATCAATAAACCATTTAGGTTGGTGCTATTCGAGACGCACTTGATTGATTCACCGTTTGAGTTGAGTTCTTTTACTCTTAATGAATCCAATTGTTTGAGTGGACGCACTAAAACTTTGGATCACCGTTGTTTATGATTATTGTGAGGTTGAGCATTAAGCTCTTAATGAATCCGTGGTCTTGTGGGGGTTAATGGCTACAATGTAGCATTTGTTGAGTTCTTATGAACATGTTTTAACCCCATTGACTAAATACTTTTGAGAAGTGATTGTGATTCACCTATGTGGTTGTGAAGACTAGCCATCTTCTATGGAAAACTTGGGCTGATTTCCTAGAGCTTCCACTAGACCTAAGGTGAATATGCTTGGCTATAAAAGAGCATATCTCTTCGTGGAGTTCAAGTAAATTTTTGGAGTGATGTATGTGTTGTGGGGGTCTTGCACTAAATCTTGGAGTTTCAAGGTTCGTCCACTCCATGATCAAGAGTCTTAAGGGTTTTAAGGTTTGTCCACCTTTAGACTTGTAGTTCATTGCCTCATTTCACTAAGCACTAGATTTCAAATTACTTATGTAATATCTAAGTGTTATGTATTGATCTCCTCTTATGCCCAATATGTTGCTTATCCTCACCTTTCGTTGGCTTTTCTTTCCTTCCTTTAGTGGGGGATTGTTGGAAATAAAGAAAGGAAATTCAAAGGGTCAGATATGGGTGCCCGATCGAGCGGGCATCGCCCGACCGGACGCGAGAAGAGTCGTAAAATTCTGGAGTTCCGCCGCCTGATCGGGCGAGCTCCGTTCGACCGTGCGCCTGGTTGGGCGAGACCCGTCCAACCGGGCGCGAGTAGACGTCTAGAAAAAGCGAGTTTGTCCGTTGGACTCCAACGATTCCCTTGGATTCCTTTTCTTGGTTAATTTCTTGTAACCCCCCATTTAAGAGGTTGATTATGGTGTTTTAATCACCATGATTATTCTGATTTTATTTTGTTATTGATCAAAAAGATTCCTCCTTGATCTTCCATCTTCTTCAATCTTCATTATAAATTGGAGGTTATTTTTCTAATCAAATATACAAGAAATACATATCAAATACAAGCTTGCTTTAACCCATACTTTATATTGGGCATAAGTTACTTGGCTCCAACCTTCCACCCAAAAGTGCCTTTGTGTGGAAGTGGTGTGTTAACTTTAGGGAACGTACCGGCGGATACAATTGAGCTCCACGATTGGGCCGAAATTTCGTTTTCAAGTCAGTGATTTGCATCACGATACACCGTACTCTTTCTTCGTCATAAGATCATCTTTTCGATCTTATTATTTTACTTTCAATACAGCCTTGAAAATACTTCTTATATTACAACAGTTCGAACCTCCTAGGTAGAATTCTTGGATCCGCCACTAGAAAGTAGTGAACATGGTTTCTTAATTACGGAGTAGTTGAAACAAACGTTGTTGATGACAAAAAATCATATTTACTGTATTAGATTGCACCATAAAAATGGTTAATTATTTGAGACAATAATGGTATTTGTTTTTTTTATTTTATTTTATTTTTCTTTTTAAGTGTTGAGACTTGATAGTAGCTAAAGATGGGCACGGGCCGTGCCGACACGCGGGCAGCACGGGCCCGGCACGACTCCAGCACGGCACGGCGGCCCACTTGTGGGCCGTGCCGTGAACAAAAAATTGAAATTCGGCACGGGCACGGTCGTCGGCACGCCGGCACGGCCCATGCCCAAATAAAACTTAATTAATTAAGTTTATTTATATAAACTTATTTAATTAAGTTTATTTATATTAACTTATTTAATTAAGTTTATATAAATAAACTTAATTAATTATTATAACACAATAAATCAATTTATATATATATATATTAAAATAAAAAAATAATAAAAAAAAATTTAAGTGGCACGGTTTGGCCCGCGGCCCGGCACGTGGGCCGTGCCGTGCCGTGGGCTGGGGTGTGCCAAAATTAGGCACGACACGCCCCCCATCGCGGCACGGCCCGCGGCGGCACGACACGGCCCGTTGCCCATGTTTAATAGTAGCTAATAAGTTGGACCTTGCACCTAAGCATATGCAACTATGCAACAAGTGTATTGTGTATATAATTTTTTTTCGGGGTTTTATTCCAAAATTCATAATATGATTCGGTGATTCCTTCTATTTGTCCTAGCTAATTCTCATAATAACTATAATTGTATACGTTGTATTACAAATACATAAAGCTCATTATTAATCTTATGCACAATTCAGACTAAAAAAATAGTAGTCTTAATCTAGTTATAAAAATGTTTATTTAAGGTACTATTATTAGTTGCTTTTATATAAGAATCGGACTAATAATTAGCCGATAATGATAGATAGGGAATTCAAAAGATAGATAAATTACATCCAATTTAGAGTACATACTACTTATTTCGCATTTTAATTGATAAGCATGATGACTATTTCTTCCAAATTTAGCCAATTTGATGCTCAAATCTCCATTAATAATTATGTCAAGATTAAAAAAAAACAGAGAAAGTAATATTAACTGTCGGTCGAAATACATAATTCAATAAAATATAATAATCTTCCTTGAACCAATTCCATCTTAATTGGTCCCATTTGTACATTTTAGTTCCCTCCTTTGGCCCCTTCTTTTATTTATGCAATTGCTCACAAGTCACACCACAAACTAAACAAAACACACAAACACACATTTTCTCTCTATCCTCTCATTCTTTCCTTGTAGAAATGATGGAGTGTCGTGGCAACCTAAAAATTGTAACATCCCTAGCATTGGCATCAACTCTAGTCGTGCTAGCAAATTGTGCAATGGAAAACCAAGGTGAATGCATGTTTCCAGCAATCTTTAACTTCGGAGACTCGAACTCGGACACCGGTGGCTTGTCTGCGGCCTTTGGCCAGGCAGGACCGCCTCACGGCGAGACCTTCTTCCACTCACCAGCGGGGAGATACTGCGACGGCCGCCTTGTCATTGATTTCATTGGTAATGTTTTTCTTTGTTATTTTAACTCTTATCATTACCAAAATCATTTTCACCTTTCATTTGTGTCCTTATTTGGAGTATATCCTTCCTTTTTAGATCCCATTTTAGCATTAAAAACTTACCATTATCATTAGGATAATGATATATTTATCCTTACACATTTAGTGCATGCATTTTTTTTAAACTGGTACAAACAAATATATGACAAAATCATATGTCAATTGACATATATAACTAATTAATGTTTTATTTAACTTAATAATATATACATTTTTAACTTTTTATATGCAACTGTAAGCAAAGATCATGTATATCATTTTCTAGACCTAGCAAATGGGTCATTCAGGTCGGGTATGGGTCGGATCATTTCGGATCGGGTCAAGTTAGGATTAAAAAGTTATCGAGTCAAGTTCGGGTCGGGTCAAGTTTGGGTCGGGTCAGTTCGGGTCAGGTCATATTCGGGTCAATGCATTGGGTTAAATTCAATTATATATATATATATATATATATATATATATATATATATATATATGTTTTTTGACGAGAAACTTACTATAATTATTAAGGCTACTTTTTCATGGAATACAGTAATTGTTTGACTTTAGATTATTTTGTAATTTCATTTGTTATTGAACATTATGTTATGTACGCATTATTATTGTACTATTTTTTTTTCTAGACTTGTGAGAATTGTGACTTTTATTTCGAGCTTTAGTTAATTTTTTTAATCTTATGGACAAACTACGTAGAATAGTCGTTAAATTTCAATCTTTTTACGATTTTTTAATAACTTATAGAGATAAAAGGCCGAAGAAATCGAGAAAAGTAATGCTCAAAATATGTAAATTACTTACACTGTTACACATTACAAATTAATAAAAAAAAAAAAATTAAGTCAGTTTGATTGCAGTTTTTTTCTATTTCGCTTTGCTCAGATCAAGTCTTTAGCTTAAATAGGTTCTGGTCATTTAAGGTATAAGATAATTTTGGTTCGGGTCACTTTGGGTTTCGAGTCTATTTAGGTCAATTAATTCAAGTTAATGGTCGGGTCACTTTGGGTATCGGGTTAACTTCGGGTCTCGGGTCACTTCGAGTCGGGTCATTTCGGGTCTCAGGTCAACTTCGGGTCGGGTCATTTCGGGTTTCGGGTTAAGGTCGGGTCAATTCCAGTTTGGGTCGGGTCGAGTTGATTCAGGTTTTGGGTCAATTTCAGGTCATTGTTTTTGGGTCGATTTCGGGGTATGTGTCGGGTCATTCGGGTCGAGTTATCGGGTCTGGGTCAGAATTATCAGGTCTATCATTTTCCTTACATAAATAGTAATTCCTATATATATATCCAAAATATTTGTTGCATTGTACGTACACTCATTATTGCATCTTGGAAGATCAAGACCAATCTAAAAAATCATTGTACTTTACTACTAAGCATGGCTTTTATTTTGTCCTCAAAGAATAACAAAAAGAGTAAAAGATTATGATTTTTTCATTATTTGTTTGTATCGTTTGGTCCATCGAACTTTTAGAAATTCGAAGCATAGGATAATAAAACTGATTATAAGATATGTACGCTCAAGAGTATAGCCTATTATTGTTGTTTGTCAATTATCATTATGTGCAAGCTTAAATCAACAGGAATCATTGGGATCCTGAATCCATCTTATGAATGTTACACCCTAAAACTATAAGATTTCATTGTTTTGCACCTTATACCAATAATATTGTTTGTATAATTAGGCAAATATCGCGTAGAAAATCACTTAGTTATTATTCAAGATTCATTACCAATTTACCACGCTTTAATGTAAAAACATTTGTTTTAAGAACTCATGTACGCAATATATATATGTCAAGATATAGTTGATAGAGTTTGAGTTTCACATTAATCATGACCTCATTGACTACATCTAATTTGAGTCAAACTTTTGTCTATGTAATTCAATGAGAGATCCGATCGATTAAGTTCTTTCACTTAATATCCTTAACATAATAATGATGTCTACTTCGTATGTACTTCTGTGATCTATCGTTTGTTCATTCTAATCATCTTATAAAGCCATAGTTGATCGTTTTTATTTTTATAACTTTTTTTGGTAAAAGCACAAAGCTTGGGACTTCCTTATTTGAGTGCCTTCCTTGATGCTGTGGGATCAAACTTCAGCCATGGGGCCAATTTCGCTACGGCTGGGTCGACCATTCGACCTCAAAACACAACCCTTCATCAAAGTGGGTTTAGCCCTATTTCTTTGAACATTCAATTTTACGAATTCAGTGACTTTCATCGACGTACCCAAATTATTCGTAACAAAGGTCAATTTTTGTTATCCTTTCTCCTTTTAATTTCTTATTTGAATTTTCAAAATCATTTATGAGAATATCTTCAAAAAAAACAGGACATGTCTTTAAGGAATTGCTACCAAAGGGAGAATATTTCTCTAAGGCTTTGTATACTTTTGATATTGGTCAAAATGATTTAACGGCTGGATTTTTCCTAAACATGTCAACTGACGAAGTTAAAGCAAATGTTCCAGATGTGTTAGGTCAATTTACTACTGTTATTAAGGTAAGAGAATTATATACTTCTATGGTTTTTTTTTTCCATGTAACTATATACTACTATGTTTTCCAGTGATATTTCTATAAATAAACCAACAAGATATTTTAGTTAAGATGACATTTTCATAAATAAATTAATATTTATGTGGCCTATATTTAATCAAAGTTGTTGACTTATTTGTGGAAATGCCATCAGATAAATATTTTTTTTTATTTATTATGAAGATAAACTTGTTTTTTCTCTTTTAATTAATATGTAATTTAAATTAAAGTTTATTATACACGACCTAAAATTGAATCTCGATACGGCAATGTTGGAATTACAAACACGAATGATGATTTATTTTTCCATTTTAATGTGGTGTATTTTGTAAAGGACATATACGATCAAGGAGGTAGGTATTTTTGGATACACAATACAGGACCAGTAGGATGCCTACCATACGTGATGGACCGAGTGCCAATCACGGCAGGACAAGTGGACAAAGTGGGATGTGCCAGCCCACAAAACGAAGTGGCCCAATTTTTCAACCGAAAGTTAAAGGAAGTGGTGGTCCACCTAAGAAAAAAGTTAGCCCATGCTACCTTAACTTATGTTGATGTTTATTCTGTCAAGTACGATCTCATTAGCCATGCTACTAAATATGGTAAGGTTTCTACTCTTTTACTATTTTATTTTATGAGTTATGATATATTCATGGTTGATGCACATCTTAAGTGATCTACATTCACCTTCTAGTTCTAAATTCAGTAAGTTTTTGAAAAATAAAAAATAAAATTATGATCATGTGATAGATGTACGACTTTTTTAAATGTAACTTTGAGCTCATCATAGTTATTGATATGGTGTCATGGGTTATGGCGAAAGACAACAGTACTGAATCTAGCAATTGGCACCGGTAAGTTGGAAGTGTGTATAATTATAGAGGTTGAATATCAAACATCATATCATAATTACGATGGAAGCTAGGTCTAAGAAGAAATTATTGCTATGTTAAAATGTTAAATTGGTTGTGTTTGTAACAATAGAGTGTGACTTAATCTTATTTATTTATTTTCATTTTAAGATTATATTACATCCACATATTAATGTTCATGGAATCATGGAGTATGAAAAACTTGGTCACTTATTTACTGTTTTGATTTTTAAAATATCATGTACACTTAACGTAGATATATTACAGTTTAAACATGTGTCAAATCATATTTATCATGTGACATGTTACCAAGTAGCGAGTGACCACGGTATATGAAGGAATAATGACAAATAGTATGCATTTGTTATAAGTAAAGGGACGTGCAATGTGGAGCTTTATCCTCGACTACTTTTTGAAAATGCCAATATGATGTGGTAATCAATAACTCTAAGCATGCGTTTTAAACAACATAGGACCATCAACATCACACTCATACATTATACCCCCGCATTATTGTCGAAACGTGAATGTAATATATTTCAATTTTAATTGTTTGATCTTTCTATCAAGGTTTTGAGCATCCACTAAGGGCTTGTTGTGGTCACGGAGGAAAGTACAACTATAACGAGCACATTGGTTGTGGAGGGAAGATAACTGTCAAGGGAAAACAGATTTTAGTAGGAAAAGCATGTAAAGATCCTTCGGTATCTATCAATTGGGACGGTGTCCATTACACTGAAGCAGCTAACAAATGGATCTTTGATCGGATTGTTGATGGTTCTTATTCGGATCCTCCTATTTCCTTGAAAAATGCTTGTCATTAGCTTTGGTAACATTTTTACAATTGTGTACTCTTTCATGATTGCCAACCTAGCCAAGTATTGAATTGGCTTAGTATGCGAACTCCAATTAAATAATTATTCAGATCTTTCAATTAACTTGGTGTTTAAATATTTGATATTAACACAATGTCATTCACCAATTACGTACCTAGTATATGTATTAAATATTTAATTTAATTAGAAATTGCATGCATGAAGCTTTGTTTTTCATATCAACACTCTAACCTCAAGGTTCTTTTTATTGTGTTGATGAACCAAATGTACCAAGTATGAATTTATTCTACTTTTATAACAAATCCAAATATGATCCATTAGTCCTTGTAGCATGCCCTTTTCAATGAAATAGGCGGATCCGAATATGATCCATCAGCTAAGCGATCAAAGATCCATTTGTTAGCCGCATCGGTGTAATGAGCTCCATCCCAACTGATCTTGACTAGTGGATTGTTGCAAGCCCCAACTAAAATTTCTTTACCATGGTCCATAAACCTTGCTCCACAACCTTTATGCGAGTCATAGTTATATTTTCCTCCTTGTCCACAACATGCTTTTAATGGATATATAAAACCTACATAATGAAAGACCAAAAACACAATTTAATTATATTTTTCTCAGGACGAAATTTCGAACAAGAGTAACAAAAAAGAACTTGAAAAATACTAAACATTTGTATTAAGACGTACCATATTTGCTAGCATTGCTAATGAGGTCATACTTAATTGAGTAGACATCAACATATGTGATTGAGGCTAATGGCATGTCTTCTCTGAGTTGGGCCACAGCTTTCTTAAGCCCAAAGTTAAAGTATTGGGCCAATTCATTTATAGGGATTGCACATCCAGTTGGGTCCATTTGGGTGGTAAGTGGGAGGCCATCCAGCACATACGGTAGGCATCCTAGTGGGCCTGTATTGTGTATCCAAAAGTACCTTGCTCCTTGCTCGTATATGGACTGCGCGCATAATTAAGAATGTTGTAAACTCGGAAGGTATCCTATACAATGGTTGCATAACATCAAGTGCATAACGAGTTTTACAAATTAATTTGTAATAATAATGTTCAAAAGAAATTAATGAGCTGAATTCTGCTTCATAATTAGATGTGCCACGCAAATTCTAATTAGATGTTACATGTGTGTATTATATAACATGAAAGTGGTAAATTATGTACCTTGGCATATTTCTTGAATTGATCCAACATGTCGGGTATGGCTGCCTTAACTTGATCGATTGACATGTTTGGAAAATAACTAGCCACCAAATCATTTTGGCCAATATCGAATGTGTAAAGAGCTTCCGAGAAATATTCTGCCTTTGGCAATAATTTCTTGAAAATATCTTCTGAGCTCAAGGAAAGGAAAAGGTTAGATGAATTAGACCTCGAACATAATTTAAAAAGGATAACCCTTAGTCACCCTTTTATTGCCACTAAAGTTGAGATTATTCCCAAAATAATTACACCTTTAAAACACAGTTGTCATAACATGATTATATAAAAAAATATTTAGAGCACAACGCGAAAAATAAAAGAATAGAGAAAATATGTAATTTAAGTACCTTTATCACGAAAGATCTGAGAGCGTTGATGGAAATCATAAAATTGATTAGACTGGATTTTAAGAGAGAATGGGCTATAATAAATGGTAGTTTGAGGTCTAATAGTAGACCCTGCCGTAGCAAAGTTGGCTCCTTGGCTAAAGTTGGATCCAACTGAATCAAGGAAGCCATTGAGATATGGAAGTCCAAAGCTTTCAGCTGCATACACAATTTCATGATGATTTTTATTAAAAATCATACGACAAGTGCTCATTATTAGTTCATAATAATTTAATACAAGTACTATTTATATGAACGATGAAGGTTTTCAATATTATTGCAACAAAACAATATAATAACATACAAACATACACACTCAAACAATGATGGTAGGTAGCCACACTTGATCAAACTCATCAAAGTGACCGGATATATATCCTATATTGGCTATATATATATTGCTACCTTCGTCCTATAATATCTTGTTTTTTTGAGCATGTTGTTGATATACATTTTAACCATTAATAATTTTGATTGTCCATTAGCACAAACTATAGTTTTATTATTATTATTATTATTATTATTATTATTATTATATACGGAGTATATTGAGGACTAATTAACATTTTTTTGCAGCAATAATTTTTATTTATAATGTACTCGTAATTAAATAGTATGTACTATAGTCAAAGTAATTACGAGTGCTTGAATTATTGTGCAAAATGGGAGAAATATTGTGAAGCTGAATTATTATGGTTTGCTTGAACTTTGAAGCATTGGATTTCACATTTCGAGGCAAATAAGTTTGCTCAAGCCTAGGTTAAAGTCAAAATTTTAACCCAATACATGATAGTCTGGCTATGACTGAAATTTTATTCAATTTGAAAGTAGCAAATTCAACTAAATATATTGTAATATTTTGATTTTGACAGATTGACAATTAAATGGTGAAAACAATGTACTTGTATATTCTAAGATTTAGAGCAAGGTTAACCCTGTCTTGTCTTAAGATTTTTTTCCCATGCCACATAATATTTTAATAATTTTTATAATTTTATAATTATGTTAAGACTCCTTAAGATTCAACAAAATTTAGATTTTCATTCCTCAGACTCATTTAAGATTTCTTAAATACGTATTATTGTTATCTTTCTTTTTTATGTATGATATTTTAATAGTATAATTTGCAATGGTATAGTAAGTTACATATCTTACATAGCTGACAAAATAATATCAAACCACTAGATACAAAATTATAAATAATACGGAGTAATGAATTTACATGAATTATATATACATAATACCATGGTTGTAAAATTTACATTTTTTTATAATTTAAATTTGTTGATGAAAATAATAGCAAATAATAGAATACTTTAGATTAAAATAAATACAAGAAAAAATAGAAAATAAAGGGATACTTTATATTAAAATACAACAAACAATTTTATAAATAAAAATAAATACAACATTCAATTGCAATTAAAGTTACACTTTACATTTTTTTCCAATAAAATTAAATTAAATTATTGTTAACAATAATATTTTTCAAAAAAAAAAAATTGTGCTTTGATATACGTATATAGAAAAAATACAGTATAAAGTATTAAGATGAGTCTTAAGTTGGGTCTTGAATTTTCAAGACTCCATTCAAGACTTTGTTAAGACTTTGCTTCATAAATGCATAAATTTTGTGAAGTCTTGTTTTAAGACAATTTAAAAGTGGTATGTTGATGTCATGTATAGTTTTAAGACCTAGGGCTAATCTTTATAATCAAATACGAAGTAATAAAAACTCCAAAATGGAGAAACAAATTAAATTACATACTATGGATAGATTAGAATATGTTTCTAACATTCCGTAGTAACTATCAAGTTCTCATGTAAATCCCCGTCAAAAAAAAAAAAAAAGTTCTCATGTACGTACATAAAAAACTTTTACAGCAAAGCTAGATAAAATAGAGTGCTAGAGAGGAGAGTTGACATTAAAAAAAGTAAATTTACACATACCTATAAAATCAATAATGTGACGTCCATCGGAGTATCTTCCGGCAGGGGCATGGAAGAAGGTCTGACCGTGAGGCGGTCCTATCTGGCCAAACGCGGCCGATCTGCCACCAGTGTCGGAGTTTGAGTCTCCAAAGTTGAAGATGGCCGGGAACTCACACAAGGATGGTGAAGTACTACTAGTACTCAAACTTTGACATGGATGTATCATAGACACGCCAATTACTACAATGGCCAATAATAATGCTTCCACTGATTTAGAGCCATGCATTGCACAATTATATTATGATTTATGCCAAAGTATATATGAATATATTCTAGTGCCCCTTAGCTTGAATTTATTTGATAAGATAGAATAATAAGTGACTTGAGCTTAGCATTAATAGAATGAAGTAGTTAAAAACTACTCGTATATATGTAGTATAATTAACTCAATACCAAACAAAAGTTTGTGGTACGCTAGCTAGTTATAATTTTCTTATTTTTTAATGTTGTCATTGTCTCTAAAATATCTATTTTTATACCAAGTATTTTGTTTTTAATACTAGCTTAGCTTCTTGGTAGTCGTATAAGGGAAGCAAAAATTGTCCTTTTATGCTATAAAATTTGGATTTTTTTGGTTGTTTTGATAATGTGTGCCTATACCCTATATGGGTTGACTCAGATTGCAATACTTAATTGTTTTTTTTTTTTTTTTTGAAACTTGTCAAGATCTTAATTAAATACTCCATTGTAATTATAGCTAGATCTAGTTTTTCTAATTTAATTGGATTCTTCTTTTCGGTATTTTTTATGAGCTAGTTTATACATAAATTCACCGCTAAAATAATTATAAATTATAACCGTCTAGTAGAAAAGGAGAACCCACATTTTATAGAGTTATTTATTTCTATTTTTAATGTATAACTTATTTTAAAGTGATCCCTTTAATACAAAATAAGAAAAGTTTATTAATTACTTACAATATTAGATAGAAAAATGGCTAAGAGAATAAAGGAATTTAAACAACTCTGAAAGTGGACACTCGTTGCAACCTTGCTTGAACGCATTTGTATCAATGGATAATGCGTACTAAAGGTGATGATGACCCTATGATTAGACAAGAATCAAAAGCCATAAACAACCACTAGAGTCTATTAATTTAATTTGTACTTTAATTAATTTATAATCAAGATTGTACAAGAATTAATAGGATTTCCTTGCCGATTTTGCATCATGTTGTGCCATAATTAGTGATTAGTTGTCTCGATAGATCATATCCCGTAACAATTTTATACATTATGCTTGGTGGACACGTTATATATATGTGGTAGCACAACCAATTACATCTTTCAAAAAAAAAAGTGCATCTAATACTTCGTATATAGTACTCCCTTTGTCCCTTTATTAGACCTCTAAAAAAGGGACGGAGGGAGTATGTGGTAGCACAACCAAGTACATCTAATATATAGTAGTATGTGTAAAATTAATTAAGATTATACTTTTTTTAATAAACTCAATGAATACAATAGATTCGTGACTAGCTATAACATGGTTGGAGACCTACATTTGCATGGATCAATCTCATCTAAGTTTACACTAAGGAAAAGAAGGGTAAAACTTATCAAATTAACTCATCACTAATGCTTGTAACATGCCATTTTCAATGAAATAGGAGGATCCGAATATGATCCATCAACCATACGGTCGAAAACCCATTTGTTGGCCGCCTCTGTGTAATGAGCTCCATCCCAACTAATCCTCACCAATGGATCTTTGCAAGATCCAACCAAAACTTCTTTACCATTTTCCATAATCTTTGATCCACAACGCTTTTGCATGTCATAGTTATTCTTTCCTCCATGTCCACAACAAGCCAAAAATGGATTTTCGAAACCTACATGTATAAACAAAATGAAAAATGTTAGACGCGTAATTTCTTTTATATAAGAGAATGAGAATCACAAATATTTTATCACATTAAACAAAGAAGGGGAAAATGAATTAATAATCAAAATAGAACATCGGAATTTTAAAGGAAACAAAGAGAGTAGGTTGAACTTTATTTCAAAATTACAAATAAGACGAACAAAAATGAAACGTACCAAATTTTTTAGCATGGCTAATGAGGTCATACTTGATGGAGTAGATGTCCACATACGTGATGGCTGCTAGTGGCATTTCTTGTCTGAGTTGGGCCACAATTTTCTTAAGCCCAGAATTAAAGTCTTGGGCCACTTCGTTCAATGAAATAGCACATCCAGTTTGGTCCATTTGGGTTGCATTCAGAGTTTGACCATTTAGCATATACGTTAGACATCCAAGTGGGCCCGTATTATGTATCCAAAAGTATCTACCTTCTCGGATATATACTTCCTGAATAGTAATAATGAAACAATTATGAGACAAAATTTGATAACCCTACCCGATATAACCTAAATTTGATAACCCTATCCGATAGATAAGCTGATGAGACAAAATTTGATTGAATATGAAGACTTTTTGACATACAAATCACGTCTGATTAATGGTAATTTTGGATATTGAATGCAACTAGGATATCAATAGCTCAAAGGCGTCAAATTAGTTGAAGATGAATGATCATGCGTACCTTGACATATGCCTTGAATTGATTCAAAATGTCAGGGATTTTTTCTTTCACTCGATCGATTGACATATCAGGAAAGTAGACGGACGTTAAATCATTTTGTCCAATGTCGAATGTGTAAAGAGATTCAGAGAAGTATTCTGCCTTCGGCATTAAGCTCTTAAAAACATCTCCTAACCTCATGTAATAACGAGGAAAAATAAATGAGTACAAAATATAAAAAATGATATACTTACTCTTACTTTGTTAAAAATGACTTGTAAGTTGTAACAATTTCTGCTAATTTGATTACAAATTATGCATTTGTATATGCAACAATTAAAGGTACCACATTCTTTAGTATCGTAAAATTACAAACTCTTTATCATCTAGTATAGCTCTAATTTCATGGATGATTTCCTACTTTCGAAATTAATTTACTAAAAACATAACATAATGAAATAAACATAACAAATTTATATATATATATATATATATTGACAGGAACAAATTTATAATTTGATCAATAACGGAAATGTCGTAAAATTATAAAGCATTAATGTAAATGTAAGTAAAACACATGCACACCCAAATTTAATGGAACAACAAGTAATATAAAAGGGGAAAAAAAACATTATATTATTAGTTTATTAAATACCTCTATTACGGATAATCTGCAACCGTTGTCGGAAATCATGAAATTGATAAACTTGGACATTCAACGAGAAAGGACTGAATGAAGTGCTATTCTGAGGTCTAATGGTGGCCGCTGCCGTTGCAAAGTTGGCTCCATGGCTAAAGTTAGATCCCATTGAATCTAGGTACGCGTTTAGGTAAGGGATCCCTACACCTTCCGCTGCATCAATTTTGTTACACTAAAATGAACGAGTTCATATATAGTAGATGCCAATTTGCTTAGTTGATATGCCCAAAAAAAAAAAAAAAAAAAAAAAAAAAGTTATGTTGAATTGAAATGGAGTAATTAAAATTTTCAACGTTTTAGGACTCGTATTTAAGTACAAATTGATATAGTATTATGGATTACTCTCGATCCATTACTTTTACTAACATGATATTGACTAAAAAGTGTCAATCGACTTGTCCAATGTCTCATTGAAAACTAATGGTGCGAATGATAAATGGTGACTAACTCAACTAGGAAGCCCTGACACTCATACATATAGTGAAAAAACAAATAAGAGTTATACAATTACATAACTAATCCTAAGAATACATCAATACATGGGAATATCCGAATACTAGAAATTGTAAAAAAATAAAGATAAAAAAGAAACGTACCTATAAAATCAATCAAGAGACGTCCATCGGAGTACCTCCCAGCAGGAGCATGAAAGAAAGTCTCACCATGAGGAGGTTCGGCCTGCCCGAACGTGGCAGACCAACCACCCGTATCGGAGTTTGAGTCGCCGAAATTGAACACAGCCGGAAAGTTACACGGAGAAGATGAGGACGAATTTAGAGTTTGATCATCATGTCGAGTTGTTGCAAATAATTGCCTTGGAAGTGCCTTAGACGACACACCAATTAGTAGAATGGCTAATGGCAATGCTAGTATCAGTTTAGTAGCATGATTTGCAACATAATTGTTATCCATCTTGTATAATTATTTCGTTTCTGAGAGTAGAAGACGGAAGTTGTTCTATCTAGCTTGTAATTAATACAAACTTACTAAGTAGTGGAGAGACTAAGATAAGTGGGATTGTTTAAAAAAATACTACGATCACGACTTTATGAGATCTACATAATGTCGTGTAGTATCTAGTATGCGGTTGTTTATTACTGTAATTGATTAGCCTTAAGTTAAGCATTGATTGGAGTTAAATTAAAAATTGTTCAAATTGCTTTTTTTTTAAAAATCTATTCAAATCAAACATAAGCCTATGGAAAAATAATAAGAAAAAGGAAAATTGTTGTATACAATCCTAAAGGTTAGTGTCAATAAGCCAATAATAAGAAGCTAATCGATACGTGATTTTGCCAAGCAATTTTAAAAGCTTGGTTCATTAGAAATTTAGAATTAAAAGCTTGGTTCAATTCAACTCTAATAAGTTCAGTTCAGTTCAGTTCTTAATTTCATTCTCTCATAAAATATTCAGTTCAGTTCAGTTCAGTTCAGTTCAGTTTAATTCAGTTCAGTTCCAATAAGTTCTATTCAGTTCAGTTCAGCTCAACTCAGTCAATCAGAACAGGCCTTAAATTAGAAAGGAAAATTTAACAAGAATAATCCAACCTTTCGTCGGTTCTCCTAAAATAATCCAACCTTTCAATTAACCTTGAATAATCCCACCTTTACTACTTATTCTCCCTTACCAATCCTATTTTACCTATTACCTATACAACCGGTAATTTTTTATTTTTCCTTTTTATATTTGTTATTATTTTTATTTAATTAACAGAAAATTATAAAAAAAAAAATTAAAAAAACGAAACCCCTTCTTTCTCCTTCCTCCCCTTCTTGTTTCATCCTCCTTCAAGAGTTCAACTCACCATTACCACTTCACCTCACCATGATCCACAACCACCACCACTAAGCTCCACCCTCACGACCTCAATCCACCGTCACCTAAACCTCTACACCACCCCACCACGAATTGAACTATTACCCACCCACTCACCACCCCACTACGAACCCCAAGCCATCCATGGCCACCATTAACCCCGCCACCACCTTATCCTTTACTCTCTCTTGACAAACCCACCAACACGAACCCCAAACTCCACCCTCACAATTCGATTTTTTGATTGAAGGTTAAGGGTTTTCTGGTTGATGTGGATAGATTTCAATGGTGGGTGAGGAGAGACAACTTCCGCCGGAGCTGTTGCTAGAATGGCTGATTACCATCGCCGCCAGCACCATGATGGTTGTGGGGTGGTGTTTTTTCTGTCTAGGTGGAGGAAGTAGGGTGTGGTAGATGGCAAGATGGTGTTAATGGCGTTCATAAAAGTGGCAGTGGTGGTTGGGTTTTATGGTGGCCATGAAAGGGGAGGAGAGAGATTGCCCAGATTGGAGCAGGAAGGGATGAGGGAGAAGAAGAAAGGAAATTTTTTTATTTTTTTATTTTAAGTATTAAAATTAAAAGATTAATTTAAAATAATAAAATTTTAACCAATAAGAGAGTGCCACGTGGCTTGGCAACCGGTCATAAGGGGTATGGTGACTTGCAGGGGGTAGTATGGGAGAATAAGTGTAAAGGTAGGATTATTAAGGGTTAACTGAAAGGTTGGATTATTTTGAGAGAACCGACGAAATGTTGGATTATTCGTGTTAAATTTCCCAATTAGAAAATGTATTAAAAGTTTTTTTACAGCTTTATTACTCCGTATTAAATTAATAATTTATTGTCTAACAAAAAAAGATTGGACCTAAAAGCTAGGCTTTGAATTTATTTATTTATTTTACAAAGGTAGACTTTTGAGTAGTGCACATACACACAATCACACAAAAGATAAAGTTCTTACAAAAAAGTTATATTTTCATCAAACTTTTAATGATTAGTACTTTTACGGAAAATTAATACTTTCATATTATGTGCAACAAAGGGGATTATTTATGAGAAATAAAATAATCCTTCGTTACATAATAAGAAATTGAGATCGTATTTTAGATTTTGTTCTCCTTGTTATTTATATTTACCACGCAGCTAATGTGCGCCAAGCATGTGGACATAAAATTAATCACTTGACCGTGTCTCCCTGACCCAAACCAATATGGATAACAACCATTTTTTGGGGTTGCATATTAGAATGATGGATTGCTTGGAATATAGTTATTGGGGTAAATATTATTCTTTACCAACAAGTTAAATACCCCTATCTTATTCTAGAGTATTAGGAGGCTACTCCTCGAGTTATCAATTTCAAGATTGATAACCTTGCCAACGTAAAACATTAAGAAAGCTTTTTCAAAAGAAGTAAAACAAGTTAGATTGCTCAAAGAAACGAGTACATAAACATATGACAAAAAATACAAATGTATTTCATTAATTAAATGATAGAGTCGGGTCTACAATTGTACAAGTTGAAGGAGATCAAGGTTACCTCCATGGTCATACAATTGGAAAAGACGAACGATCTTCAATACATGCTATGTGATAAACTACGCTATCGTTTGGCTACTAAGCCAAGGGAAACTACGAAAGCTGAGAAGAAAGCTTAAAAGAAATGAAATGCTTGTTGTTGTTTAATTTGTTGATGTCCTCTTTCTACTCTGGCACTTCTATTTATAGGCAATATGAAGCGGTTATGGCTGACACTCAGAACTGTTGTACGGTTATACTTTTTAGCGCCAACACTTCTTTGAAAATTTAAATCAAGCATTTATAAGCCTCCTAATTCGATCTATATATTATTGGGCCTTAGCGCTATATTAGCCCAGTTGCTGTCATGTTTTAATCAAACCCGTCCAAAGGCCCTTTACTAACTCTAGAAACTTCTTAACTTGATCAAAGTCAAGAAAGTCAAACAAAAAAATCAAAAATCTGATTTTTGGGTATAACAATAGTCATAGCCCAACTCATTTTCATTTCAATATAATACATATGTAGCATGTAGGCATGCTCCTAACATTTTATAGGTCCGACGTATTAGCTAGCTAGGATGAAATTAAGTTTTGAACCTATATATACTCTAAAATAGAAGGCATTCGAACTATATTTTGACATGTATCCCTATAACACCCTCGATTTACTAATTAAAAATAAATAAGAATTTGTGAAAAAATAAACAACCTTCAAATAAATTGCGGAAGCATACAACTAAATCGAAGATACTACCTCCACACTCAACAACTTGTAAAAATGTCAAGTGCTAAGGTTATAAAATCCCATACACTATTACAATTCAATAAACTAAGTGAGCTATTAGTAAAAAATTTACAAACTCGTTATGAAATACTATTCGAAACATTTGAGTTCCTTAGCTACCATCACCTCCTATTTTGTTTAGAATATCTTGATTGCTCACCATTAAAGACAAATTCTAAAATAGATCGTCGTAGGGCCATCCTAAGAAAAATTAATGACCACAAACATAAGTAGCAAAACAAACAAACTGAGCAAAAAATTGAGTAATCATCACATATCAGAATACAAAGAATAATAGAATAATTAACATTACTAGCTCATCAAAAATGTAGTTCAAAATTACGTTACACATTGTACTCTAAAAATAAATTTTGTCAGAGTCAACCTCAAAAAATAATACAAACCTTTTACTGATCAATTACCTCATCTATCTCATAAGTGTGTCACACTCTTTGTTTTATACCTAGTCTTGGACATAGGTAATTGGAAAATAAACCAACAAGTATAAAAACTTGAATACTTTCAATAACCAAAAAACACCTTGAACTATGAGCAACATATATGTATGGGTCAAATCCAATTGTAAGGGGCCATAAAGTAATATAAAATAAAGATTGTACCTCATTCTTAACTGATGATTATTATTATCTCCTCACCAATATGCCAAGAACTAAGGTATATAACGCGAGGTTCAACCAAGAATAAAATAATAACGTTCAACATTTTGATCTCATATTTAATTTCGATCACATAATCATTCACAAACTAATAAATAGTATCTCAATAATGGCATAGGTTCCCAAATAATATAACAATTCGTTTCACAAAATATCTCAACACTTATAGGGCACACATAGTAGATCCTAAATTAAAGATAATCAAATTATAAACTCATAAATAATAGGAAAAATACACTTTAATAATCCTAACTTTGGCCAATTTACTTTAAATAATACCAGCTATCAATTATTGTATCCCAACTTTCATCTTTTTTTTTTATTTCAATCCCAAAAACTGGTTACCTGTTGAGAAGGTTTTTTGTTTAAAAAAAAATTCTTAATACACCACATGTCACACTTTAATTGGTCCCAAAAAAAAACAAAAAACAACTCAGGCAGGGGTTCCTTGAGAGGTTCGGTTAGGGGTTACTCAATCAGGAGTAACTTGAAAACCCTTAACCGAGTAATTCAAGTAACCCCGACCACACGGTGTGATCAGAAAAATCTGTTGTAAAATAAGATGTATTTTCAAGGCTATCAAGAAGAAATAATCAATTAGATCGAAAAGTTGATCTTATAATCAATAGAACAAATACGGTGTGTCGTGATACAAATCACTGACTTGAAAACGAAATTCCGGCGCAACCGTGGTGCTCAATTATATTCGCCGGCACGTTCCCTAAGGTTAACACACCACTCTCATACAAAGGCACTTCTAGATGAGAGGTTGGAGTCATATAAACTTATGCCCCAAAAAAGGAATGTGTTTAGCTTAAAGTGTTTGATAATTGTGTTTTTTTTCATTATTTTCAATCATGAAAATATTTAATGAAAGATGAAGAACAAGAGGATGGATCCAGACAACAAAGGATGATTAAATCACAATAAACATCCAATTTAGTGAGGGGTTACAAGAGAATCTAAGAGATGAAGGAAGAATGCCAAAAGTTGAATGTGTGTAGACATGAAAAGTCTACTCCACAACTCACTTGTGAGCAATCGTTGTTGGCCACAACTTACTTGTGGAGTAGGTTGATTTTTCCTTATAAAGTAGACATAAAATGTCTACTCCACGACCCACTTGTGGGCAAACATTGTAGGCCACAACCTCCTTGTGGAGCAAACTAATCAACCTCCAAAAAAACTTGATTTTTACTCTCTTTAATCCAACAAAATCCCCCTATTTTTAATAATTAATTTGATTTTATATAGTATGAAAATCACTTAAAACAACTAAAGGTTAATTTTAGCATATTAGCTGTTTGTCCGAGGTACAGGCATGAACGACGGAGTCAACTGATACCATGACCGGCATGGACAATGAAGTCAATGTTGACTGCTGACACATACTTGTATATATTTTGACATAAATACATTGGTATAAATTATGTATTTATTATTTTTTATTTAAAACTAGGCATGCTAATGGCAAATTAGAGCTTTAGATTCATGAACATGCAAATGTATGCATGAATTTACTTTTATTGTTTTTTCCATCACACAATTTAACTTGGCATGCTAATTGCTCTTTGGCAGGCAAAATCTTTGTTTTTAATGTCATTCATTTTCATTCACAATCTGTTATACAGAAATTTACCGTATTTCATCTTGCTTATCAAAAGATTTTGGTGCAATAATAGAAGTACAATAATTAACTGTACAATTTTTGTCAAATAATAATAATAATAATAATCAACTGTACAACACTCGGGTTTAACTAATATGCAAAAATTCGGGTTAATTCCAATTATTAATTATTCATAAATAATCGATAGTTGGGAGTAATTAGAGTAAATGATGCAAAGTTGAGATTAATAATACCAATTTTTCCAATATTTTAACCTATTATGAGTTTCACATTAAAAATTAATTAATTTTAAAGAGGAAGGTTTTGCTAAAATTTTTATACATGCCTACATTTATAGTTAAGCTAGACCAGTTTTTACATTAAACTACTGTGTACCCCAGATGATACCCGGGTTGCTAGTTTGTGTAATTCTTTAATATAATAATTATGTTCGACTATTTGTATAATTAGTGTGCGTAGTGATTCGGGCATTGCCGTGAATGTCATTTTTTTTTTACATCATATGTATTTATATTCTAATCTTGTGAAATAAATGAATTATATTAACTCTAATTTACTTAATAAATGAAAGGAATATATAATATTATGTGAAATTCAAAATATTAATAAAATTTGGTTGAGATGGTAAATGTATCACTTGTATGTATTAAATGTTCTGGGTTTGAATCTTATTCAAAGCATATTTTATTTTTTAAATGAAGTGACTAGCTTATGTGGCGCATATAGTCATATACTTTTGATAGTGATACATATTGTGAAGAGTGCCTCATGGCACCGTTAAGAACACTTTTAAATATATTCTATAAATTCCTTCTATAGAAAGAAAGTTAATTAGAAGCACATAGGGTTGGTAAATGTTATAGCTAACATTTTATCATCGTTTTAGAGTAACTTTACACCCAATCTACAATACTTATTTCACATTATTATTATTATTATTATTATTATTATTATTATTATTATTATTATTATTATTATTATTATTATTATTATTATTATTTATTTATTTATTTATAAAAGTTTGACCTGCCTATACCGTTGTTAGATAGAAGTTGAAAAAAAGCTGAAAGTTAAATAAGGGAAACAAGTTAAGAAAGGGTATAGACTTTGATAATAATAACTGGCTTTTACCATCATAAAATCACTTTGTAGAAGGGTTGGCCAAGGAAAAAGAGCAAGTTAGATAGGGTCACATGCTTAATCACAAAATTGGTCTTATAATGATGATGGTAAAGCGTTTTACACATAAATATTATAAAATTTGTGTGGTTAATCAACGGAATAGTATTTTTTGTTATATATAAAAACAATGGTAGTATAGTATTATTATATGAAATCTTAGTTTCATAATATTTTTTTAATGATTACTACATGTTCATGCTTTCTCTATATATATAGTTTGCAAATTGTTGCAAAGACATACAATCAAGAAAGTAAATCCATAATACTAATTAAAGCTAGCTACATACCATCCTTAGCACAAAATTTCCCTTGGCATCTCTAGATTTAATTTAAAGATGAATAATGTTCCAATTTTATTCATTTTCTCTCTTTTAGCTTGTCTCAATCATGCCATTGAACTCGATTTTTGTGTTGGAGATCTTAGTCTCCCCAGGGGACCTGAGGGATGTGCTTGCAAAAATCCAACTAATGTTACCGTTGATGACTTTGTTTAATTTACACTGGATTTCGTGGTGAAAAAGTCACTTCAAGTGTTTTTAAGAACAACATTACACTAGCGTTTGTGGAAGCATTCCCAGTGTTAAATGGTTTAGGAATTTCTTTGGCAAGGTTAGATTTAGGCGTGGGTGGAGTTATCCCAGTTCATTCTCACCGAACATCAGAAATTATAATTGTTGTGAAAGGGACAATCATTGCAGGGTTTATGGACCAAAACAACACCGCGTACTATAAGCAGTTAGAGGTTGGCGATGTCATGATATTCCCAACAGCTATGCTTCATTTCCAGGTAAATGCTGGTTCTACTCCAGCTCTTGCATTTGTTAGCTTGAATAGTGAAAATCCAGCAGTTCAACTCACTACATTCTCCTTGTTTGGTGGGAATTTACCTGCTGAGATAGCTGAGCAAATTACTTACCTAAGTCATGTGGAAGTAATGCGAATGAGAGGAATTTTTGCTAAAGCTTGATTTAACGTTGTGAAAATATTTCTTTCACGTCAACATTATCTATGCAGACATGCTGTTAAATAAATTTATGATCTTGTACAATAAAGAGTGCCTTAATAAAGGTGCTAAGTGGTCATACCACTTTGTAATTTTACTTTATCAAGCTTTGTAATATTAAGTTTGTGTTTGGATTGATTTTTTATGTACTACTGAATAATGTATTAACTACTGATTTTCTATGTTGCATGAACGAGTGTTGTGACCTATTGACCTTATACATGGAACGGATGAATAATTCTTCAATTTATAAATTTAACGTGTAGGATTGCATTTCTTCATGTTGACTCCTTTATTTCAAAAATTTTTTTAAGAAACTTTATTTCATAATTATGAATAAACCAAAATTGTTAAATAAGAAGTATATATAAATAAATCGGCAATTACAAGCAAAGACGTAAATAGTACTGTGTAGTAAATAAACCGTGATAAATAAATAAAAAAAATAAAAAATGGTAAACCGTGATAATAAAATAAATAAATAAATAAATAAAAATAATAATAATAATAATAATAATAATAATAATAATAATAATAATAATAATAATAATAATAATAATAATAATAATAATAAGGGTTTTTCTACATAGTACCCCCAAAGTATTGTGTTTTCTATGTTGTGCCCTCCTAAATCCAAACTTCTACATGATGCCCACAAGTTTTATATATTGTTTAATATATGCCCTTCATAAGCTGTTTTGTTAATGGTAATTAACGTGTGGTTAGATTAACCACCCTCCATAGTTAATTACTAATTAAATTCAAAGGAAATAATTTAAATTAAAATAGAAAATTAAAACCCCTTCGGATCAAACCCCTCGCATTCCATCTTTTGCCCCTGTTTATTTAGAACGCTTATTTCATCAAATTCCCAATTGTTTTAAACCCTAAGATTTTTGCTCAAAAATTCAAAGCTAATAAGGATATATTTGGTATCTTGCAATTACATTTGAGTCGTTTTCGTCGGAGAAATGAGTATGCGACGAATTGTGGTGCTGAATTGGAGGGGTTTACACACTTTGCGGGGAGTGAGAATTCTGGCCGGGTTTTTGGGGAAGGTTGCAGGGAAATGAATTGGTTATAGTTTTGGGTTGTTGCAGAACTTTAAGAAAGAAATAAGAATGGGGAGGGTCATTAGTCATTACACGTGAATTTGGGAAAGGTAGTATTGCCAAATTAATCTTATTGCTATTTGCTAACCATTTTTTTTAAGAAAAGGAAAAAATATAATATATTGCTAACCATAGTTAGTACTCAATTAAGAGTATTTAACATTAATTTTAAAGAAGGTTAAAACTGATTAAGTTAATTAAACTTATGGGCACCGTTTAGAAGTTTGAATTTTTTTTTATAACATAAAAAACGCAAAACCTTGGGAGTACTATGTAGAAAAACCCTAAATATATATATATATATAAAAGAAAAAAGAAAAGAAAAAAAAAAGGCCCAAATAGGATTCCTAGTCCAATTAGAAAAAGAATGAAAGAAGGCTGTTTATGTGCGCTTTCAGCACCTATAAATACCCTATCCTTCTGTTTCATATTTACTCTCTGCTCTTCTCCGCCGATCGGCGTACCTGCTAATTTCACGTAAATGTTTTGATTTGCAATTACAATTAATCTTTAATCGGAGTATAATTTAATTGAACCCTAATCACAAAACATACTTGCTTATTTCACAATTTTCGTTGGTTTAAGCATGATGATGAACATGGTATCTTTTTTTTGTCAAAATATTTTCTTTAAATAAATTGAAATAATAATAGAAAGAGAATCTAAGTAATTAGAAATTAGGGTTTAATTTTAATTTAATGGTGAAGAAGTTAACAATTTTCCCCAATTTGATTTTGAACAGAAGGAAAGAAAGCGAAATTGACATGGAAGAATCTCGAGAAAGGTATTGATTTGATTTGATTGAATTTGATTTGGCATTTGAACATCTATCTGGGATCATCCCTAATTTCCAGTATGTTTAATTGGATTTGGCTTCTGAACCTTGGAATTTGGTAATTTAGGGTTTTTTGATTAATAATATGCGTCAAAAGTTTAAATTATACTGCGTTATATGTTGTTTATTATATTGTATTAGTAGTGCATAATCGACCTATAAATTGTTGTATCGCCTTATGAAATTGGTTAAATTGCCTTGTGAAATCAAAAGTTTTTTTGTTTCAATTCTCCCTTGTCATCAAATATTTGTCTTCGAAATTTCATCGCACTCTCTTTTTAAGGTGTCTATAAGGTTAATCTTTGATTATTAATTATCATTATCTTTAATTATGTTCTATTTATATTTTTCAGAAATGTAGTTGAAACAAACCTGAAAGATTTTACATGATAATATAATACAGAGTTATATATAGCATCTTGTAATATAAATACAGAGTTATATGCTGCATCTTGTGATTATTGTTTCTGAGTGGTTGATGTAGTTAGGTGGTATTATTATCTGATGACTGATATAATTTTTTCGATATTACGAGTAGTACTTGTGCTGTTATACATTAGTTGATGTTTATGAATTATGATGGTATGTTCCGGGTTAAAACTCATGTTTCCTTGTACTCGTATGTGTTTGTTTCTTATTTGGTCTTCGTGCTAATGTTTGTTCTTTATTTTTGTAGGAACTTTGTATCAGCTGTCAACATGGACTGCACTTTGGATCTTGAATTTATTGCATCGCAAGCTCGTAATGCAGAGTATAATCCAACGGTAGATTCTTAGAACTTGTGATTGTGCAGTGAAACATGTCTGACATTTGATTGATTTTGTAATTTTTTCTTAATGTCTTTAAATACTTATAATTGTTTCCTATTCTGATGTCCTGTAGTGTTTTGAGGCTGTCATTTTGAGGACAAGGGAGCCGAAGACAAAAGCCCTAGTATTTGCTTCTGGAAAGTTGGTGAGCTTCTACCTTAGCCCTTCTTATATGGTGGAAGTTTTGTTAAAACAGGTTTTCTTTTCAAGGTTCAGGAAAGTGTTTCATCAGACTACCATGTTAAGTGTTTTGTGTTCACTTATACGGCCTGAATATGAGTTGTCATGCTTGTTAAACCATAATAGCTTCACTAATGATTCCATTTAATATCAGTTATCTTCTTCCTCAGTCTCAATATAGTTAATATAAGAAATTTTCATGAAAAAGTGTCTGAGTGTGTTGTTATTCACTGTGTGTTCGTTCACTGATGATTATCTGCCAATCTAGATTTGCACCGGAGCTAAGAGTGAGAAGGACTCAAAACTAGCTGCTCGTAAGGTAAGTAGTCATTGTATTTTGTGCAGACGAGAGGTTGTTCCATTTTCATGTACTTGACTATTTCATTTTCTTGATCTTTGGTTACTAATTTCTCATCTTATTCTCTCGTTCAGCATGTTCAAATCATTCAGAAGCTGGGATTTCCTGTCAAATTCAAGGTATCTCTTATTCGCTTTGTTTGTGCATCCTTTTTTCTTACATCTTGCCATTTCACTTAATTCAGTACTTAGTTTGCTTCTGTAAGAAATCTTTTCTTTCCTAAAATCTCACGCTTCGGTTTCTTTTGCAGAATTTCAGAGTCCACGAAAGAGCATCTGCAGGACTTCCTATCATACGAAGTAATTTGTAATTAGAAATACATTAAATAGTGGATAGATGAAGTGATGAACCTATTCTGTTTTTTTTTTGGTAATTTTCTTTGATACTTATAGATGGTGCTCTGATTGGATCATCCTTAAGTTTGAATTATTTACCAATTTTATACAGTAAGAAGTAGAACTAGACTCTCACATTTGCAGACTTGTGATATATACTCATTCATTCAACAAATTTAGTTATGTGGGTTGAAATTTCAGAAGTGCTTTGCAACTGACGAAGTATATGTGCCAAAGCTAACTAACCATTTGCAAGAACAAGTTTAAGTTTTTTTGAAAGAAGAACAAGTTTATGTTCTATACACCTTATTTCCTTATCTGTTTTGAATTAAATTTAAATTTATTGTAAATTATTAAGTTTTACGTACAGTAAACCATTTCACATTTTATATCGATTTAAACAAACTTAAATGATGCATCCCTTTGTGTTACCTAATACTATGGCTAGAGGTGGAGTTAAAAAAAATGCCTAACCCATTCTCTATTTTATGACACAATTTGACTTTTACGCTTTTTACAACATTCATTTGATCATCTCTCGATTAGTACTCATTGTGAAATTCATTGATTTCAATAAATATTTTTACGGAGTTTAATAGTCGAAATTGTGCATTGATAAATATAAACATCAAAACAAACAACAAAGCAAAAAGTCAACTAAACACAGCCTAAATCATAGCTGCACAACCTTATAAAAGTCTATAAACATTTAGTTAATCCATGAAATAATCAATCCTTGAGTTCCTTAATCCCCTCACACTAAACAGGTAACAGGAGAGTAAACAGAAAGCATGTGTACAACGAATAAAAACAGGGAAATGAGATTGGGGATGATCAATCTCATGATTTGTGCTTTTCTGGTAGCATCTAATTTGGGGTTGACAGTAGCATTGAGTAACCACTCTTCTCACAATGAAAATATATGCGAGTTTCCGGCTATTTTCAACTTCGGTGATTCCAACTCCGACACCGGCGGCCTTACCGCGTTGTATGGCCAGGCACTTCCTCCCAATGGTCAAACCTTTTTTGGTAAACCTGTTGGTCGTTTCTGCGACGGCCGCCTCGTCATCGATTTCTTAGGTACTCCCCTTTTATCTTCATCTCTAACTTTTTTGTCCTTTTGCTAAAGATGCTGTTTATGATGGAATTAGCACAGTATCATATTACAATGTCTTAAGTCCGTTTTACTCCTTCTATTTCATAATAAGAGCATCGCTCAATGTTACTAGCAAGACCATTGTTATATATTTTTAAGTAAAAAAGTCAAGATTGATGCACTTACAACCAGTATATTCATTAAGTCTTGTAAAAATTTTGACCAATAATTTTTTTTAGGAAAATGGTGACCAATAATATGTTTAATCATCAATAAAACAAAAATTATAACAATATATTATTTTATTGTGACAATTCTAATCAGTATTCATAGGACTATATATTTTTTTCTTTTATATAAATCATTTACACTACTCAAAGTGAATTAGGTGAACAGTGCAAAAGGTTAACATGTTTCACTTAAAAAAATAAAAATAAAAATAAAGGAGTAAAATTTAGGACACATTAAACCACGTGACACTTAAGAACAAACTAAAAATGACAACAAAAATGTACTCCATATATTGATTGCATTAAAGTAAAATTAACGAGGATTAATAGGCTCTAAAGTGAAATTATGTCAAAATATTCATGCCACTAAAGTGAAATTGGCAGTCCTACCAGAGTCCTGATGTGCCACAAGCACAACGGCCTAGTTAAAATTTTTTGTTTTATAATTCTTAAAATTATTAAAATAAAGACAATAAGTTTACTTTTATTTTACGAGTATTATTTTTATAGCTACAAGTCTAACTTATTGGATTAGATTACAAATTTCTTTTAGTTTAGTTTTATTGGACAGTTTTACAATGATTACAATAAAATTGTAGTCATTATAAAAACGAAATCTACACCATTGATTAATATTATGTAAATAAGGGCCATTGATTTAAGTTGACAAAGAAAAAAAAAACCCAAAAAAATTTCTTTAACTATTTTCCTTACTCCTCTATAAACTAAACTACTACGACAGCTTTCAATCTTCCATTTATAATAATCTGCAAAGTATGAATAACCACAATCCACTAGAAAAATTATGCACCATTGTCAACCAGAAGTATTGAAAGATATTGCAATTTAATAACTTTCCGATGCTAAGGATTCCGACGAATTTGCATTTATTGTTGAAACTTGCTGCCGAAAATGAGCATCAGAAACTTAATTCATAAGATTTATGGGGAGAATTTGATAGAAGAGTGGGGTGCAGAGAGGAGAGAGAATCACATAAAAAGAAATCAAATTAGTGCAAGAATGAATTTGATCATATCCAATCATCCATGTACTTCGTATTAAATTATCTAATGTATAAAATCATATTTCTTTTTGAAGATTAGTTGGTAGTTTTCCATTGATTGTTTGTTATATATACTTCAATCGTATCCATGTTTTAATTGTTCCTCTATAGTTATTTAATGGAGATTAGGATGAAGGTTAAATACTTAGAAGATCATCAATGGCAGTGACAACGGACAAGTAGTGTTTTTTTATTTTTATTTATTTATTTATTTTTTTCAAAATAAATTAGTTTTTAAAACATTCATATTTTAGAAGTCAAATATTGAATGGATAAGATTAATTATTAGTATTTAAACGGTTGAGATTGAAATTAGTTACAATGGCCACATTTTTTATGTAGCCATTGAATAGTCTTCCTAGTTTTATTATAAGTATTATTTGTCATCATAGGGTCTTGCTTTACGGATTGGATTACAATTCTAAATCCTTGCTTAAGTTAGCATGTCTTAATCTCCTTATTATCATAATTTGTCAAAATTGATAAAAATTGGCCATTTTATTTGTTGTAAAATAGCTATTTTTAGTTTTTACCAAGCAAGCTGATGAAATAACGCCTAATTATCTGAATTTTCACTTGATACAGCTGAAAGTTTGGGATTACCGTATCTAAGTGCGTACCTAAACTCAATAGGGTCAAATTTTAGCCATGGAGCCAACTTCGCAACCGCGGGTTCCACGATTAGACCTCAAAACACCACTATATCTCAGAGCGGATACAGTCCCATCTCTTTGGACATCCAATTCGCTGAGTACTCCAAATTTTACAAGGAGTCCCAAGTTGTTCGTAAACAAGGTAATCATTAATCGACGAGGTCTTTTGTACTTGTTACTTGTACCCTGTATCGTACATTTATGCTCCTAGTCACGTCACGTGCCTAATGTCACTTTGTGCATTGTCGAGTGTACCTTTCTTTAATTACCCTTGAATGTACATAGATGTTGCAATTGGTTAAGCCGTAATCTGATTGAAGAAATCTTTTCTATGACATGTCGATTTAGGAGGAGTTTTTGAGGAGCTGTTACCGAAAGAAGATTACTTCACTCGTGCTATATACACTTTCGACATTGGCCAAAATGACATCACTGCTGGTTACAAACTAAACTTGACTACAGAGCAGGTCAAGGCCAGCATACCTGATATTATTAGTCAATTCGCCAAAGTTGTTAGGGTAAGACAGTTATATATGCTTATTTTCTCTAATTTACTGTCTCTTTTCACGAATTAAACCCGAGTTGAGTTACTAGCCGAATTGATCTTAGAAATGTCAAGCTAAGCTCGACTCAACTAAACTCGACTTGTTGCACATTGATGTCCCTCCCTAAACAAAGAAATGTGAAGCTCGACTCAATTAAACTCGACTTGTTGAACATTGATGTCCCTCCCTAAACAAAGTTAAACATGTCTATGTTGTCTACCTTTAGGGTGTGTATGCAAAAGGAGGAAGGTCATTCTGGATACACAACACAGGTCCATTGGGCTGCCTACCATATATGTTGGACCATTTTCTTCTTACAGCGGCCCAAGTTGATGAATTCGGATGTGCAAGCCCATTGAATGAGGTTTCTCAGTACTACAACAGTCAGCTAAAGGATATTGTTACTCAGCTAAGGATAGATTTGCCTTCGGCTTCAATCACATTTGTTGATATATACTCTATCAAACTTAAGCTCATCACCCAAGCCAAAAAATATGGTAAGCCTTTCAAAAAAAAAAAAAATGCCATTAATTATTTTTGTACTACGTGTTATTATGTGTTGCTTCATGTGTTATTCTTTGGTTGATGGGCTATAGATAGATATAATTCTACAATTTATTGACACAAAAACATCATTTACGTAGTCTTTAGAAACAGACTTAGAACAAGGAACGTTGCTTACTAGCTAGTAGTTGTTAGCTATATGTACTTGTGACTTTGTGAGTATGTTTGTCCCACATTAAAAGACGTAACAAAAAAAAAAAACTTCGAACTAGACAATTCACTATTGTCAGTTTGTCATTAAACTAGCTCACTACATACTCATATTGTCAATTGAATTTAGAATGGATCTTTACTCGATTATGTTCATGGAAATTTTATTCTTCCTTGTCTATCCTTGATAGAATTTTTACAAGGATACGATATTTCAAAAAAGATATTGCTTGTTATTTAGGATTTCAACATAAGAATTTCGATAAATTCAACTTGTATATGAAAGAATATTGTGTTGCAGGGTTTGAGAAACCTCTAGTAGCTTGTTGTGGCATTGGAGGAAAATACAACTTCAACAACACAATGAGATGCGGAAGCACAGAGATTGTAAATGGGAAAGAGATTTTGGTTGCCAAATCATGCGATAATCCATCCAAACGTATTATTTGGGATGGCATTCATTACACTGAGGCAGCTAATAAGTGGATAGTTGATCAAATTACGAAAGATTCCTCATACACAAATCTATCTATTCCATTGGAAATGGCTTGTCAAAAGTTTAATTTAAGGGGTTAATGTGTATGTTCTAGTTTATGCATGTGTGCTTATTATTATGTCAAAGTTCATATGATTTAGTAGAGCTTTAATACTTTAATCCACAATTTATTAAGGTTGCGTAAAAAGGATTTAGATTGTGTTAATTATATGGTGCTCCAATAAATTGCCAAATTGTTTACTCATATTGTTTGTGTGTTTTATATACCATACGTTGAGGTAATCATGGCTACGGTCGAGTCAGATGCCTATACAAAAAAATGAAAAATGAAATATTGTTCATTATGATGGGCTAAATTATTATGCCTATATCCACTAAAATAAAGCCAAAGTTAAAAGAGCTTAAAAATATGAAGCAATCGGAATTGGCCTCATCTAGCCATGCCAATTTTGTTAAGTGTAGCTATACGCCTGGACATTGACATTCTATGGAGTTATAAGGTTTTCATTTTAGCTAGAATTAAGTCAAATTACAATTAACGGATCCAAGGGTGGGCCCACCTAGGCCATGGCACTGCACGCCCCATGCTCAGAGTTTTTAGTATTACATAAGGCTGTTAAAAGCTGATACGACACGATACCCGACATGAAATAAGCGGGTTTAGGTTAAGAATTCTCGACTCGTTTGGGTCGACACAAACACGGCACGAAATTAAACGGGTTATGTTTGGGTTGACATTTTCAACCCGAAACTGACACACATAACCCGATTATATAAATGGGTTGAACGACAACTCGACAATTCGAACCCGACATGCTTAATCTATTAATTAAGTAGTAAAGTAGTAAAAACAACTGAATTTTTTTATTCAAAACTTATTATTCTGTAAATTACCTAGACTCCATTTATACATTTTGGTAATTTTTTGCCGGTCAATTTGGCGAAAAGCTTTAAACCATTGTAGTATCTTTGTCTAAAATACTAGCTTTAAACTGTTGCAGTATCTTTAATGAATTAATGATGTCAGACTTTTTTTTATTTTTGAATTGAATATTAATTAGTTTATTACAATATGTGGGTAAAAGGTTACACGGGTAACCCGCTTAATAAATGGGTTAGGTTTGGGTCAAGGGTTTTCAACCCGTTTAATAAACGGGTTAGGTTTGGGTCAAGGGTTTTTCAACCCGTTAAACATCGACACGAACACGAACCCGACACGATACGACCTGTTTGACAGCTCTAGTATTACATACTCACTCCGTCCCTTTATTAGAAGTCTATTTTTCTTTATTAGAAATAAAGAGATGGAGGGAGTACTAAATTGTTGTATTTGTAAAGCAATAGAAAGATGACTAAGTTGGTCATAAGAAATAGGCTTCTAATAAAGAGACGGAGGGAGTACTAAATTGTTGTATTTGTAAAGCAATAGAAAGATAGCTAAGTTGGTCATTTATTGACATACTAGTGTAGCAAATTAGGGTTCAAATCCACAACTTTTAATTTTGTTTGTATTTTTTTTTTTTCTTATAAAAATATTTGTTCTTGTTACTTCATACAACCTGCTCTATAAAAATTAAAAGATCCGTTTTTTAATGGTGTATCAATAAGGTTTTGACACTTCCAATCATAAAATTTAGCTAGAATTAAATAAATTTCCATTGGTGAATGGCAGTGTTTTAAGGTTTTGACACCTCCATTCATAAATGTAGCTCAAAGTCTCAAACCAAGTAAAATTCTAATGGTGTAGATCTGATCATCTCCTAAGTCTTAAACAACAAGTCAATAAGGTTTGAATTCTCAACTCTCCAATCCTAACCTTATGATTTTTTTTATTAAAAAAAAAAAAAACATTTATGAGTGACTTGAAAATGAAATAACATAATGGTCGTAATCAAGTTATGATCCCAAATTAAAACCACCCAAATTCCTTATTAATTGAACCAGTGAGCATGACATCTTTTTGTTTATTTAAGCTTTCTGTATCGTGTCATGCATAATCGCACATACTTTTGTTACATTATGATGTTACATTCAATCAAAATAGTGAAAAAAAAAATTATGCTTTCTAGCTACTTTAGACCCATCCATTTCCTTGAAATTAGCTAATCATAAATTTCAAAATTGGACCACCCCACCCTTAATCATCCACTCATCCTAGTCCTAGTTCTAGTCCTAGAAATTACAATATGCTTTAATTTCATTAAATTACCCTATCTTCTTTCCTTTTGTGGGCTTCTTTCACCATTACTAGAAACCTTTTACAAAGCCTTTTAGCTTTTTTAGGTAAATCACTCTCGTGTCATTGACTATGTTTGACCTCTTTTCTGGTATTGTGTCCCCCATTATACTCAAACTCAATTCCTCATCAATTATCTCCTAACTTTTTCCTTCATCTTTCACATGTTTTGGTGGGCTCTCATTATTTTGAACTTTTATTTTGGTTTTTTGGTTAATTAGGCTAGTATTACACAAAGGCACAAAGTTAAATAGACTAGTTGAGAACAATAATATAGTTGTAATGTGGTGGGATGGGTAATGCCCAATGTATTCTTACTTTGACGGAACTTCTTTGATTTCTTGATGATTGAAAAGCCTTTCACCATTTATCAATGAAGTTAGACCCCGTTCACTTCACCTTAAAAAAAAAAAATATTCAGTAAAATTAATTTCAGTTCAGTAAAACTAATTTCAGTTCAGTAAAAATAAGTTCAATTCAGTAAAAATAATTTCAGTTCAGTAAAATCCAGTAAATATAAAGAAGAAATATAATAGAGATTCAGTAAAAATAATTTAAGAAGAAATATAATAGAGATTCAGTAAAAATAATTTAAGTTCGGTAAAATAATTTCAGTTCAGTAAAATTAATTTTAGTTCAGTAAAAATAAATTTAAGTTCAGCAAAAATAATTTTAGTTCAGTAAAAATAATTTCAGTTCGGCAAAAATAAGGTGAAGTGAACGGCGCCTTAGCCTATATATGGGGTGACTAGTTAATTACCACAGATGGAATAAAAGAATCTTAAGACTTTAATTGACCCCTCAATTTAGTCAATTTCATCAAGCTAGCTTAACTATATAGGATGACTTGTTGTATATAATGTCCATTCGAACATATAAATATCATTTAACACTATAATTTCTTGTTTAGTTACCTTCAATTGATCTATTGTATATAAATTAAAAAGGTAACAATTTTTCTTAATTTAGAGGGTAAATATCAAGCAAAAAACTAAGGTACTAATAATATCAAGTTCCAACAAAGAGATATAGCAAGATATTGCGCACACAAAAACACTCATTTATTAGCATATACTTGTATATCATGTAAAAGGGATTACATCAAAATTAATCAAAAGCGAAAATAAAGGAGAAGATAGTAAATCAATACACCAAAACGGATGGAATTTTGCACAAAAATTTCTTATGAAATGGAATTATTCAAGACACAAAAATACACTTTATATATGCCCATAAATACATAAAATGGTCGTCCCATCCTTATATTTATTCAGTCCCATATTGTCACAACTCTTACAAACGTTAACTCCCTTTCTTAATGTGGGCTCCTTTTAATAATTCCATGTGATATGACCAACCTTTGTTCCCTTTCTTCAAATCTTACCACAACAACATCCATGAAAATACCTCCAAAATCTTTGAATAATTGAAGCTCATACTATGATACATAATCATGATATGATCATCACATTATCATCGTCACCATCATCATCATCATCATGTACATGCATCATTCAACTTTCCAAGCATAAAGAAACAACTTAAACTCTGATGATCCATTACTACACCAATCATCCTCCCTACTACATGTAGGATCATCTGCATGAAACGATAACGACGACGGCGATGACGACGACGAGGATGGTGGTGTTGCCGATGACTTGAACAAGAACATAGCATGTCTAGGACCGGACCCGAAAATCCAATCATGAACATCCCAATACACTTCAAGTTTAGCCTCCTTAACATCAATAGATTCATTCCCTCTAAACTTCCATTGTAGATGTTTAACTTGAGTAGCTAACTTCCCGTCAATTTTTATATCCATTTCATGACTACTAATCCCTTCTAAATCACCCTTAATATTATTGTTACACTCAACACAAATTTCATGACATTTGCCTCTTTCATGAAATTTAACCTTAGTTGAAAACCTTTTCTTACCAAAAATGTGCTCTTTCCTAGAGACTAATAGAGGATCAATGAGAGCTGGCCTACACCCGGTTCTCCGGAAAGCGTCCTTCTTCATGTCTCCAACCACTAGAACAACCTCCTCCTCGGACACAATCGCGACGTAATAGTCCGATTGAGGCTCAACCTCGCCGTTAAACTTGGCAGCCTTAAGATCCCAAACAATGCCAATGATTTTACCATCTACCTCAAATTGTTTGCACCCTTGTTTCCTCCAAAAGTACCAAGGCTTAAGCTCCACCTTGCTATGATAATGATCATGACCTTGAGGCCCGTCCACGGACACGGAGAGGCCGTGTAGGAGGAGATTCTTGCACCATGTAATGGTGACTAATCGCGGTTGGCTAGCAATCTTGGTCCTATACACGGACATGATCAGACTCTGGGGTGACCCTGAGGCTGATCGTATTAATGCCGTGTTGGCGTTGTTGTTGGTGGTGGTTGTGGTGGTGATCGAGGTTGCCGGTGTCACGCACACCCGTGCAGGTGAAAGATCATGCTCAATAGGGGATGATGAAAAACATGTTGGGATGCTAATAGGCTCATGCATCATTTTTTTTTTTTGTCACACAAAAAATATAACCAATAATGCAAAGTGATGATCATATAAAAGGGTTTAACAATAGTATGTTATAGTAGTAGTTATAATAAAAGGATTTATAATTAGAAAGAAGGAAGAAAAGTGTAACGCTGCTAATCAATCTTACCAGCAAGATGTTATCCTGGATGCTGCCAAAAGGATATGATCTTGGCCTCAATGTTAAATGAATAGGAATCTAACCATAATTTTCCAACTGGCAAGGTATGATTTATAGTGGTAAACAGTAATATACGGAGTAGAATATCAGTTATTATAACAAACCTTCTCTTTTTTATTTTCGTTGTTCGAGGTCGATTTTGGTTTTTTTAAATAATAATAGTTGGTCTAGTTGCCTAATAGGCGGATAGGTAGTACATAAATAATAGAAGAGGTGTCGAGATTACCCTTTAACTAAAGTTTGAATATTATTTGATCACATTATTAAAAATATCGATCAGACCTCGTCTCGTGTTAGTTGTCTAACTAATTAATTATGCGAATATGGAGGGTATTTTATTTAATGTGTAAAATGGGAATCATGATTTCATCAACTTTTTGAAGTTTCATTTGTTTCCCTTTTCCATGTAAGTAGAGAGGAAACACATCCCTTTTTAACCGAGATGTAAAGTTTGCAATTCCTATGTACAAAACCCAAAAAGCAGGGGAAGGAAAGTAAGAGGTGGGAGAGGTTTTAGGCAAGAGAACATGTGATGTGGGGGCAATAGACCATGGTATAATAATTCAATATGTATGGTATTGTTTGGATTAATAAAGTTGGCTTTAATGATGTTATCTTAATTTTTAATTATTTGATTCATGTAAAGGAGAGTTTTGTTCATCTAAATGAGGGATTTTGTCCAACTTTAAATAGTGCTTTGGCAATGTAGTTAGGAACTTATATGGATCACATATAGGCATAACAAGATCTATTCTTGTAACTTTCAATTTCTTAACCAGCCAATTATTTCAAGAAAGTTGTGAAATGGTTTTGATCCCAAGCTTATCATAGTGATTGATGCATCCAATGAATCCTTGAAGACAAGAGGTAAGATATGACCAATGTATGTTGATATTACCCTTAATGGTTACAATTGACTATTGAAAAAATATTACTCAAGACATTATTCCCCGTATATACTCTATAAAACAGTATTCATTTTATAATTATTTACTAGTTTTGTGCCCCGTGCGATATCCGGGTTGTTTATTAAATTTTAAGATAAATTTTTAATCTACATATCAAATTGTAAAATATATCATTGATATAAAATTAGTTAGGAATTGATGTGGTTTTGTGACAATTTGCTATCTAGTAGACATGAAATGACGAATAATAATGTTGGTGGAAACATTCGATTTAATATATTAATTTAAAATTAGAAATAAATAAAATAAATGTTCAAAGCCCGTTAGATTGACCCGAACCCAAAACTTTGGGCAAGGGTTGAACATTTCTTGACTCGTAACCTAAAGTGACCCAATCCGACATGACTTATGACCCGACCCTAATTGACAGGTCTACATAGTAATAAAATTCTATTAGGTTGTGAAGTATATCATTTTAACCAATTAGCATATATTATAAATGGATGTTTTATGCTTTGAACTACTTCATTCGCTCCAAAATATATTATTATATAAAAAAATAAATGTATATGATAATTTTTTAAAATTATAATTTAATAATTTTTTTGAATAAAATTATAATACATCTGAAATATTGGTATTTTATCGAAAATAAAACTCTAAACTAACAATTTTATCCAAAATTCTATCCAAAAAGAATTCTAAACTAACTTTTTTATGTTATGAACTCTATTTAAATCTATCCAATGTGGCGCGACACTTGGCGAAAAATTAGAATGCCAAGTGTCATTGTCTCATGACCTGGCTAAAAGTTTAGCTTTATATATTAGTTATATGATTGACAAGTATTAAGTAATAAAATTGTTAGGTATCCATAATAACTGTGCATACGAGAAAGCTAAGTAGGAATAACACGTGTCATCTCTAGGTTCAAGATTTTCCCTTCAAAAGCATTTTTTTTTCTTTTTTTTAACAAAAAAAAATTATTTTTTATTTGCCAAAGCTTCCTAGCTAATATCTAATAATATCCAATAATATTTGCTAAGTATATTTCATTTATACACAATCCACAACTGCATGTTATTCTTCTATTTAGGGCCTGTTCTCATTGACTGAAATGAGCTAAATTGAATTGAATTGAACTTAACTTAACTTATTAGAAATGAACTGAAATGAATATTTTATGAGAGAAGGAAATTAGGAGTTGAACTGAACATAACTGAACTGAACTTATTAGAGCTGAACTGAACTGAAAATAATCTGATGAGAACAAGGCCTTAATACATACTATACAATTAATAATTTTTTTTCAATCTGTAACTTTGTGATGCAATCCATAATTATTTATAATTGTCGTGCATGCAATATTTCCTAAAATTTAAATTATTTCTTTAATTTGATATACTTTCCTTTTTGTTTTGTAATTACAAAATTTTCATCTTATCTTACAATTAATAATTAAAATGTTAAACTAATGATAAATAGTGAAAATTTATCGTGCATGGCACGCGATCTAACTTAGTGTAATATATCTATATTTGAAGAAAGAAATACAAAAATTAGAAAAATCTTCTCTACAAAATTCATAGTTAGTAACTAGTAATTAGTATTGATTAGTAAGTAGAAAGGGATATATATGTTCACTTATTTGTTTAGAAGGATCTTAAAAATTTAAAGTGGTGAGAAAGGACCGTATAAGTCTATTTTGTTGTTTTGGGGACCTTTAGGTCGAAATCCGACCATTAAGTTTTTTCCTTTGACGTTGACCTTACACGTGACCTTAAGAAATGACCATACCCTTACTTTGGAACAACATCTTGAGGAGAGAGAGAAAGAATTTGGGGAAAAAAGGGTAATGGAAGGAAAAAGTGGAAAAAAAAGTAAGGGGAGGGTCATTTTTAAAGTCACGTGACAATCACGTTAGGGCCAGTCGCGAGTGGGAAATGGGAGGGGGATAGGTAGCGTGGGTAAGGCAAAGGGAGGGGGGGTGGGTTCGCCGGTGCCACGGGATCATTTGGGCGCTGACAGCTAGCATAGGGAGGAGTAGGGGTGAACATGGGTAGGGTACTCGTATCGTTAACACTAACGGTTCAGGTTCAGGTACCCGATAACCAATAACATTAAAAATAATATCCATTAATTGAACCAATAAGTTTGGATACCCGAACTTCAGGTATCTGGATTTTAGGATTGGTTATTGGGTGTCCAATATGATATCCAATAACAAAACTTAGACTTTAAAATTTAGTTATTATGATATCATTCAACACTAATCAACAATAATGTCACATGATCATGACCAAATTACTAATAATATTACTAATCATTTAAATTATGAAGTGATTATGAAGTAAATTAACAGTTTAGATTTTGGATAAATAGATTTAGTGGGAAAAATAAAAGAAAAAATTACTTATTGGATCGGTTCGGGTAACCGTTAATTTTAAAATGATACCCAATAATTGTACTCGATAACAAATAATCGGATCGGATACCTGAATCGTTATGGTTATCGGAACGGGTAATTAAACTTTCGGGTCGGTAATGGTTCGAATTTTCGGTTATTTGGATAATTTTGCTTAGCTTTAGAGAGGAGGAGGGCTGGTAGTGAGGGTGGCTGAAGAGGGAGTGGTGGTTGGACGGTGGTTAGGTCCCACTAATATAGATAGTAACCAATTCTATAAAGGGGTAGCAAAAACTATGTTTCTTTTGCTTTTAGGTGGTAGTAAATTAAAATAAAAATTTAAATAGGTGGCAAAAGTTAAAACGGTACTCCTTCTGTCCCTTTATTAGATTTCTATTTCTACCATTTATTCCTCACATAATAGAGAGAAGTAGAAATCTAATTAAGGGACGGAGGGAATATATTTTAGTGGTAGTAAAAGTTAAATTAACCTAAAATTTACAGCATAAGGAATTGAAAAAAAAAAAGAACAGATACTACCGGTATAGTCGATACTCGATAGTCGGCATCCAAACACACTTGACACTCCCCTCCCTTTCTTCCCTTCCCATGTTCTACTTATTCGTTCCATCCTTATTCCGCACTGAATCGCCGTCAAACGATTCACCGATGCCAACAATTGCTTCAACTTAGGGTTTTGATTTCATTTGCCAATTGCCGTCTGATTCTGATCTCTTAATTATTTTGCTGATTTTATGCTTTTGATGGTTCTATTCCTTGACAATTTTGATTGTGTTGATTGAAATGGGATGTATATTGAATGTTGGAGGTATGATCAAATAAACAAGTTATAATCGAATTGGACACTGGGTGCCGTATCATGTGAGTCTCCTTTGCCCTTGAAATTGATTGGTTGAAATATTCAAATGAGTTGTGGTTTTAGGAATAACCTACAAGCAGTTTATTTGTATTTGTCACTTTCTCTATGTTTACGGATCAGTTTCTGTGTTGTTTTGTTCTGTGTAAAAAAGTACGTATAATATTAGCTTCAGTAAGTGTAAAAATTAATCAAGCTGTAATAGCATGATAATGAATTTATATTTGTCTTTAGTCATTAGTTGCTAAACGTATGTGTACTTAATTTTCAAAATTCTGTTCAGTTGTTGAATGAATAAATTTGTAGACTTTTGAAGGCTTTCTCAACTTCAGTTCTATTAATGGTACTTGAATCTGATAAGAGATGAGTTTGGGTTATGATCTATACTTCTATAGTTCATCAAGGATTATGTTTTTTTTTTTTTGAGCCATAATTTGCCCAGTTACTTTTGTAAGTGCTACTTTGTGCCTCTGTGTGTACACCTAATAGAGATTGTAATTCAAATGTCTTCCTATTGGTACTTATTCGAACACTTTAAGGCCTGTTCTCATCAAATAATTTTCATTTCATTTCAGTTCAGCTCTAATAAGTTCAGTTCAGTTCAGCTCCCAATTTCCTTCTCTTATAAAATATTCAGTTCAGTTCAGTTCAGCTCTAATAAGTTAAGTTCAGCTCATCTCAGCTCATTTTAGTCAATGAGAATATGCCCTAAATAGTTTCTAAAATATAAGAAGCTAACCCTTTTCTAATTTATAAGACGTTTTATTACATCCATTCCCTTTAAAGTTGGTAGTTTGGAGTAAATGCTTCTAATTTTATTTATATTTCAAATAACGGCAAATGTGCAAGTAAGTAACTGGTATAAAGCCCCATGGATTCATATTGGTGTATGCATGTTTAAAGTGAGGAACTATGTTTTGTCACAGGGAGAGTTTTTATTTTAGTTTTGACCTTTGAAATATAAAAAGTTGTGTATGTGGTAGCCTGGTAGGCTCTTGGATATTTAGATTAAATTAATGTCACTTTCTTATTCATGTTTTGGAAAATGAAAGGTTTAGGATTTCATGTTTGACATCCTGTTGGCCAATAAACTAGAGCAGGATAACATTCTCTGTTTCAATAATATCATGGTGGGTGCTGAAGTGATGCTGCATTATTTTCAGTCTGGAATTTATGAAACTAAGTAACCTTACTACCTTAGCCAGGCTTGTAAAGGTTTGTTTAATGTTTGTATCGTGGCTTCCTTTCTACCTAAATGTATTTTACTACATTGGCTGATATTTTTCGTTTAAGAATGACCCTTAATGTTGGAACTCTTGTGAATATTTGTGGTTAAATTGATGAGAAAGACAACAAGGCTAAGAGGCCGTCAATCAAGTTACTCTTTGGTAAGTTTTGTATATGGGGTTTTGGTCTTGAAATTGGTCTTTTGTTGTTTGACTTGTTTCTACTTTAAACCGGCCTCTCTTCTTATGACTTAGTCTTTGTTCTTGTAGCTGTATTTTTGTCAAAGGTACTTGACCCTTATTAAGGTTCAATACAAGAGAATCTCCTATATATTGCACATTCATGTCAAAGTATCTTTGGTGTATTTTGTTTACTTGATTTTTTTTTTATTTTTTTTATTTTATTTATTTTTTTTTTTTTTTTACTTTGATCTGAAAAAAGGTCTATTTTTCTTCACTTCTTCAGTATATTTTGTTTTCTGTCAAGGTTTGCAGTATGCTAAGCCCTGGTATTAGCTAGCCTATGCTTGTGTGTGTGTATTTGTTCGTGCCTGTAAGTGAGTGTGCTCGTTAGTGCATGTTAGCGTGTGTGAGTGTGCTTGTTAGTGCATGTTAGTGTGTGTGAGTGTTTGTTTGTGCCGGTATAGTGAGTGTGTGTATTTGTTTGTGCGTGTTAGTTTCTCTTCCTACTTTGACCCACTCCATTAATTTAACCACTTTTCTTCTAGCCGTTAGAATGTTAGAATTTTTGAGTCTTCCTTTCTTAAAATGCCCTGCATTCCAGCAAAACCCAGAATCACAATGACCTGCAACAAACAATTTCTCTCTCAAATTCATTCCTTTCTGATCTTCCAATTGAAATGGGTAAAGAAATTGAACTCTGTAATTTAACTTCTGAATCTGAATTTGTAATCCCTGTTGTAGAAAACCCCTATTTTATTTGCTCTTTGAAGCGTAAAAGACCTCAAATTTTAGATTCCTAATGCACTGCTGGAAGTTTCTATTGATACCCCGATCAAATTTGGGTGTTCTCCTGTTAAATTTGTTGTAGAGTTTACACAAGAGTTGAGTTGCCTGATAATATATAGCCGAGGAAACAGTAAACTCTGTTTTATCTTAAAACAGATAGATAATTCTTGGAGTAGGTATTATATGTGGCACTAATTTCTTTGATAATTGACCTGTCAAATGCTAAAACTACAACTGCATTCTTTATTTTCAAGCAACTTTATGAATGTCAATCTTCTGTTGGAGCTTTGTTTCAAAAAGATGTTGTAAAAATGTCTCTTTTTCTAAGTTGATGCCTTTTGTCAAATGCCTGTTGTTTCTAGTATGAAGTTTTAAACTATTCATTTATAAACTTCATGAGGGAAGTTTTCAATACACACACAAAGCTCAACATAAATTTTGCCAAAATTTGCTAGCTTGTGAGCCACCCTGTTTCCCCTCCTACCTACATGAGCAAAAGAAATAAAATCACAAAGATTAGAGAGTTCTAAAATATCATTAACAATACTACCAAAGCTGCTGCTTTCTCTTCTTTTTTTATGTAGGTGATTACCAGCTTCAATCGCTATGCTTAAGGAGTGCCTTGCTGCCAGAGATTCAGCGACATTCACACCTTCCTGAGCACACAAGTTGCTGCCATATCGTCTCCTAGGTAGTCATGCATTATACCCCCCAAACCAGTCGTACCATCCTCGAAACACGCTGCATCATTGTTTATCTTGTAGTGCTCACACTCCGGTTTTTCCCCAGACATGCTTTACAGGTGCAGGGGCTGTAAGAGCAGTGGGAACTATCTCATTTGCCTTCTCATACTCCCCCACTATACTCACAGCTTTCTGAAGCAAATCAACAACCCGGATTCTTTTCTGATCAAAGACCCACGCATTCCTTCATAACCAAATACCCCATTACAGAGACCAGAAAATACTCCACCAATCGATTTGAGTAAACTTCTTTTCCAACCAATAGTCATCACTCACATACCCTAGGTACTTGCATATCAGCAATTTCAGTATCTCTTGGTAGCACTTTAAAATTTACTATCACATTAATGTAAGAGTTGATTGATTTATTTATAGATATTTGCAGTTATTTTTAGTCAATTATTTCTTCGTATTTTATTTAAACATATTTCTTGCAGCAAATCTTACGAATCAGTTTAACTGGAATCGACAGACTCGTCGTTAACTGTTATAACATCTATCATTATTACAATCATAGAAAGTACATAGAATCAAAACTTATATTTACAATTACTGAAATGTAAAGAATTATCTACAAAAGTACTGTCTAATACAGACCTTCAATCTCGACTTACTCTAACACATTGACCATGGATTAATTCCCTCATTCTCGTCCGCGAATAGTTTGTTGAAGAACCAGGTAGAAATCGGAAAAAGAAGGACGAGCAAAATCACAGCAAATATCAAACTGAGTATTATTGCAAGTAATTGAAAATACCAATGTTCTTTGACAAGCTGAGAGAAATATTGTTGACCATCTATTAGCATGTTGTGTATGATGTCCATGGTATGAACAAACAGCAATACTAAGGCGATTGTTATAATGGCTGTGATTATCAGCTGATAAACTTTCTTGACAACCTCATTTCCGGTGACTTTGTCCTCTGCATCAGTATTTTCTGGTTGTTGTTCGTCTCCGGCAACGGCATTATTGACAATCACCTGTAAAACCTCTTCTTTGGGTTCAAGATTGTCCTCAGGCTCGGCATCGTTATCGATAATCACCTGTATTACATCATCTGCTTGCGGCTTAGAAAAGTGTTTATCGATAGACATTTTGATTTCAAGAAGGAAGATCAAAAATGGCGGTCACCTTAGAAAAGTGTTTATAATATGCAGAAAAGAAATAATACTCTGGTTTTCTTGAGAAATAATTCTCTGGTTTAGTGAGGAGAAGAATTGAATATACTAGTATGTAAAAATGAAGTCAAGGAATTTCTTGGGCGTTTGAAAATTCAGCGGAATCGGAGTATTTATAGAATGAGACAGAACTACGCAGCTTTCAAAAATTTTAGGCTTGCTTGTTTGATTTTTATGGGCTTATCTTTCCACTATGGGTTTAAGACCTATTCCCTCGACATTTCCACCATTTATCAAGGATCAAACGGTTTTTCAAAGATTTTACTTGATCGAATAAGATTTTTTTTTTTTTTTTTTTTTTTTAGGAAAAAGTATTCGAGTAAGATTTCATATTGTGAGGATGTCTTTTTATTTCATTCATCTAAAGGTGAATGTGAAAGTTTTCTAATCATTGTGCGAATTGAGGTTGACGTTTTAATAATATGCTAATTTTTGGATTTTTTTTTTTCGGGATATTGGAAAAGCATTTTAGCAAAGAGAGGCGTGCGTTATGGTAAGGAAATTTGCATTGGGACATATACTAGTCCTTGATCAATTTTGAAAATATCAAAGGAGATTTGTCTTAAGGCCAGTAAAAAGATTAAAAAAAAAACATTAATTTCTTATCCCTATGGCATTTGTTGTAAATTGTAATGCTTGATTGAGGTTGAGTCTCTATATATAAGTTCTTAATCAACCAATAAATCATTTAGGTTGATGCTATTTGAGACACACTTGATTGATTTATCATTTGAGAGACTCTAAATGAATTCAAACATTTAAGTAAACGCACTGAAACTTTTGAATTACCGTTGTTTATTATTGTTTAGAGGCTGAGCATTAAGTTCTAAATGAATCCACGGTCTTGTGGGGTTAGTAGCTACAATGTAGTATTTGTTGAATTCTTACGAACGTGTATTAACCCCATTGACTAAGTGATATTGAGAAGCGATTGTGATTAATCTATATGGTTGTGAAGACTAGCCATATTAATGGAAACCTTAGGCGGTTTTCCTACAACGAACCCACTCTTAAGGTGAATATGCTTGGCTGAAAAGAGCATATTTCTTCTAGGTGTTCATATAAATTTTAGAAGGATGTATGTGTTGATGGGGGTCTTGCGCTAAATCTTGGAGTTACACGGTTCGTCCACTCCATGGTCAAGAGCTTTAAGGGTTTCAAGGTTTTCCACCGTTAGACTTGTAATTCATTTCCTCATTAGACTAAGCACTAGATTTTAAATTACTTATGTAATGTCTAATTGTGACGTACTAATCTCTTCTTATGCCCAATATGTTGCTTCTCATTATTTTGTTGTTCTCTTCCATCTCTTTGGTGGGGGATTGTTGTAGTAAAGAGATCAGAGGAAGACGTAATTTGTTGGAATAAAGAGATTAAAGCCTTATTGGTTTTAGAGTTTGATCGGTTTAATTTACTCCACAAGACCACAAGTAGGTTGTGGCCTACCACATTTAATTTGTCCACACTTGTGAGTTGTAGAGTAGACTTGTATATTTTTTGGCCTAGTTTAGGTCTTAAGCTCGAGTTGCTTAGCGTTTCTTGATCGAGACTCAAGATTTCAAACATTTCAACCGAGATTGAAGGTTGTATCCATTAAAATTCATATCAAATATATGGATTGATCATTTGAAATCTTGAAACTTCAAGAACCAATTGGCAAACAAAGCTAAACACCATATCATTCAAACTCGTTTAAAAACAAATTTAAAAAAATCAAATCAATTAAAAGCAAATTTTGCTATTACAACATCAAATTAACTATTCATATCCATAAACGCCTATGTCACTAGCATGCAAAAGTACACGACAAGTTGGACAAGAATGGTTGCCCTCCTCGTTATACCAAGAATTCATGCAAACCTCATGAAACTTGTGACCACATAGATCCACAACCCACAACCTAAATGTAGTATGTTTGGATATAATGAATTTCTCCAAGCAAATCGCGCATTCGGTGCAATTCTTGGTCACTTGTTTTATCCTCTTCAATTCATGTACCGTGTAGGGGATCCTCACATTGGTATGGAAGTTGACCAAACCCGCGTGCCGGATTATTCCAGTCTTAGTGACACGCTTAAGATCCCGACCAGAGAAGGTGCGACCAGTATAAGTAGGGATATCCTTGGCTAACAAGGTGTACGTACCGATGCACCGATCTTTGGTCATCAATCCAGTGGCAGCAGAATATAATCCAATTTGTATCTGAGAATTAGAATCTGACATGAACTTGGTGCTAACATGCAAGGTTAACTTGTGATTCCACGTTGGGTTCGACGATCCACCCAACGTATTAATCGGAGTACGTTGCGCCGTAGCCTGGTTATCAATCCACACTGCTGCGTAGGTTCGCATCACACCACCAAGGCTCATCGCCCGGGTCCAAGTTCGGGGTTTTAGAGCTTCTCCCGACATAATCTCTAACTCTATAACAACCTCTTTCTCTGTTGTTGATGATCCTGCCATGCTCAATATTTTTTACTTGTGATATTCGATCTTGTACTAAAAAGCTTAAGTACATATATGTATACTAGTTGTATCTTATGACTTAGCTTGGAGCTTAAGCTATATATGAGATTGAAATACCTAATTTATTTCCATATATATATAACAATGATCTTATCTTTAATAAATATGAAGACGGATACTCTATTTGTAATTTAGGAAGTATATAGCTACTAGGCACTCGCTTATATTATTGGACTTAGATAGCCATTGCGTGCCTATTGCCCTATTGGTGTTAGTGTCTTAGAATATAGAGATTTAAATCCAGTTTGTTGTTTGTTTTGTACAATTAAGGCATTTCAATACACGTTTATTTTATGACTTGGAGCTTAAGCTATATCATTCTAAACCCACCACGTATACCATACATCACCCTCCAAAACCACTAGACCCACCATGAAAACTAACCAAAAAAAACCCTAAGCATCTCCATAAACACCCCTAACCACCTCATAAACAACCCCAAACATCTTGACGAAAACCCTTAACACCTAAAACAAACCAATAGAGAGAGAAGAAGGTTGGTAGTGGTTTTTCCCCCTTGCATACCTTCAATTGAAAACCCTAAACTAAGGTAAATAAAAAAATGACGAAATTAACAATCAATTTCATTAATTTTAACAACTTACCTGCCTCAAAATTAGGTTAATTAAGGTTCTTTCCAGCAATTTGAGCAAAACAATGGAGTTTATCCCTTCAATTGATAGAATTCGAAGGTTCATTACTAGGAAGAACAGAGGAGAGAGAAAGTCTAATTAGAGGGGAAAGGGGAAAAAAAGAAAGGAAGGGGTTTTTTCAAGTGGCTGGTGATGGCGGCTAGGTTGGTGGGTGGTGTTGTCGGCGGTTGGGTTGGCTAGGCAGTGGTGTCGGCGGCTGGGTTGGCTAGGTTGTGGTTTGGTGGTTTTGAGGAGAGAGAAAGTAATTGGAGAAAAAAGGGGGAAAAAGAAAAGAAAAGTGTCGCCACGTGAACTTCACGTGATGGTCAACGCTGGGAAACCGAGTCACTCCCCCTAAAACCGTCCTAAGGTGTGTTCTTGCAAAAAAAATCTAGTTTTAGGTGTGTTTTAACAATAACAAAAATTTATAAGGTGTTTTTTCACAATAAAAGGGTTATAAAAGGTGTTATTTGACAAATTTTCCATTATATAATGAACATTATTTATATCTACCCATTGATTTAAAGATAAAATTCAAACAATATTTCACAATAAGCAATGAATTAATTATGTCAGAAATAAAATACGTTACATTTACAATAAAGGGACATAGACATTTACAATAGTTTATCAAAAGATCTGTAAAGACCATTACCTGATATAATAATAGACATATGAAAGAAAAAAAATAGTATACATCATGTTTTCTGATAAGGAACATTATTTTAATAGTATGTTCATTTCAATATAGCTATATGTTTAGATCAATATCTGTAACCATTTTTTTAAAAAAATAAAGGATGTACGAACCAAGGATTATTCCTAGCAATATACCATAGGGCATAGGCAGCTTCTAACTAATATAAAAAAGGAAAATTTGCCAATTACTACCGCGTATTAATGCGTATTTGAAAATTACTACCGCGAAATAAAAAACTTGTGACTTACTACCGTAAAAACTTAAAAAAATTTGCGATTACTACCAATCTCCATTTTAAGTCGTTTATGACGTCACTAACCCAACTTAAACCCATGGTTAACCTATTTAACCACCTAAAAATAAAAGAAAAATAAAAAAAGGCTTAACCCATGGTTAACCCCCCAACTAAAATAACTAAACCTCACTCTTTCACTGTTTTCCCCTAATTCAGAAAATTGAGGAACTTAGAAATTTCTCCAAATTGCTGCTCTTTCTCAAAATTGAAGACTAATACCAGTGTGCCTCATTTTCAGCATCACATACTGAGTGTTCATCTTCCTTGTGTTGCGGTTAACATCAACAATTTGTTTCTTCAGACTCTAATTCTCCAAGCACAAGGTCTTCTTGTCTTTTAGCAGCCCCAAAATTAAGTCTCTCTGCCACATTGTCATTTCTTCATCATACCACACAAAATTTTTGCAGCCTCTTGTATTGTTCTCCGCATCAAAGTCTGGACAAGCTACAAACCTCCTACCTGGGTTTTCTTTGGTCCAGGACTTCATAATTGAAGTGTTCAACCCACATTTGCATTTCCAACCCTTCGACCTTGCCCCCCTAAACATCTCCCTGTTAAGTCAACAACAAAAACATAAACTTTTATCACTTATTATCTTTAAAACTTAGTTTAATTCAAAGAAGTATACAATACCCCTAAATTTGTAAATCAAAATCGCACTCCAAAACCCTCAATTGCGAATTCCAGAAATTTCGTTAAACCCTAGAATTCTAACACAATTAAACAACACGTTTGGGAGCGAAATTAAACAAATTGAGAATTTACCTGAATCGATTTGAAGATACCTTCGAGGTATTAGTCTTCAATTTTGAGAAAGAGCAGCAATTTGGAGAAATTTCTAAGTTCCTCAGTTTTCTGAATTGGGGGAAAACAGTGAAAGAGTGAGGTTTAGTTATTTTAGTTGGGGGGGTTAACCATGGGTTAGGCCTTTTTTTATTTTTCTTTTATTTTTAGGTGGTTAAATAGGTTAACCATGGGTTTAAGTTGGGTTAGTGACGTCATAAACGACTTAAAATGAAGATTGGTAGTAATCGCAAATTTTTTTAGGTTTTTACGGTAGTAAGTCATAAGTTTTTTATTTCGCGTTAGTAATTTTCAAATACGCATTAATACGCGGTAGTAATTGGCAAATTTTCCTATAAAAAATAATAAGCTCGTTGTATGCGAGATGAATAGCTCATTTACGTAGTATATTAAATGATGTAAGCCCGGTGTATGCAAACTCTGAAAAATACATGTACAAAAATGATCAAATTTAATTCAATACAATAAAGAGAAGAATATGTTTATTTCTCTCACCTCTACGTACTCCCCATAATCTTATATGGTTCACTTAACTGAAATAATCCTTCAGAAGGGTTGTCAATTTTGACAAAACGAAGTTGGTTCTAGGATTGTCATTTCAGATTAGACTAACTCAGAGAAATTCATAGAGAACTATGTTAGAATTACATACTGGTTTACTGAAAAATAAGTGCGAGTATTTATAAAATAACCAATCGAATCTTACAAGGTAGAAAGCAAAGCATTCCTATCTAACTTATAATGCTTCAGATCAACTACCATCACAGTAATGTCATCCATACTACCCCTACTTACAGCGAGATTTACAAGCTTTTTGCAAGCAGCTACTAGGCCTTCAGAAGTGGGTTTCTTATTCTCTCTATTCGGGGACTGAGTTTTTATGCTCTTGGGCGAAAACAATGAAATTCGTCTCAACTTTGAAGGACTCTCATTTTTGTTGAAGTCTGTGCAGGTGTTTTCTGTCTTATTGCAGCTTGGAGACAAAGATTTCATATTCTTGTGCGAAAACAGTGAAGTTCTTCTTAACTTAGTAGGAGGACTGTGATTTTCACTGTCAAAGTCAGAAAGGCCTTCCTTTTCTATCTTCTTATAGCTTGGAGATGGAGAGGGAGTTTTCATGTTCTTGTTCGAATATACTGAAGTTCTTCCTAATTTTACAGGACTGTGATTATCATTATCAAAGAAAGAAACATCTTCCTTTGCCATGGTTGAATTGTCTGCCTTCCTGAAGCTTGGAGATGGAGAAAGTGTTGTCTTCTTTTTCTGCTTGATGAGGGAAACCCGTTTCACCTTCGGAGAGGAGCTTGTGCTAACACAAGCATATTCATCATCATTCACCTTAAAGCTACTCTGGTTTTTATTATTTAAATCATCGATTGGAAGTTCAGGTTTCTTGTCAAACATACAAGACTGCTGCACAATGTCAATGGCTTCTTGGTTTCCAACCTATTGAATAGGAAAAACAAATAAATGATTGTTATTAAACTCAATAATGTCACATAAATGAATAATGTGATTGATGCTTCAAAAGGTAAGTGCACTATCCCCGTTCACAGCAGTTATTCTCTTTCAGCTGAACATGTTAAGTTTTTTGCCGACACAGGCTCAACTTCGACTGTAATTTCTTAATAATATAATTAAGCTAGGGAGTACACAAACAACACCCGCAAGCAACTATCGATTATAATATAGAATAATAGAGCCAATTCTCATTCCGGAGAAACCGTAAAGTACAAAAGCCAGAAAAAAACAGATAAACTAGACAATTATATGACATTGGAAGCAAATCATTAAAAAAAAAAAAAAAAAGCAAAATATGTTGCACAAAGAGCAATAACATGAACAGCAATGACCGCAAAATACACAGAATGACTACAAATTATACCAGCAAAAGACAATATCAACAGGCAAGTGTATGGAGAACAGCAATAAGTTGTTACCTCTTCCCACAGTCCATCAGACGCTAAGACAAGAAAATCCATATCAGGAGTCAAATGCAAAATTGTTGAATGTGGCTGAGACACCACCCAATCTTTTAGATGGGCATCTCCAATACTTCTCGAAACTGACAATACTCCATGAACTCTCCAAGCTCCCTTATGGAATTCTACATATCCTCCCTAAGTAATAAACCCATTGAAGCACCAATATTTCAGATGTTTTATCCGAAGCTATGTACGTTTAATTATGACCATAAGGTCCATAACCATATAGAAGCATTAGAAGGTACCTTATCCTCGATTCTTTTCCGCTCTTCCTCCATCCCGGCTCTATGGTCCTTTGTGAGAGCCTCTGCCACTCCACCTCTACAAAGAACAGCCCTGCAGTCTCCCAAATTCGATACAACCATCTCTGACACTTCTATCAGAGCTGTGACACAACAGGAACCACTGCTTAATTCCTGGACAGAAGAAAAGGGTGTGAGGAAAAATACTCATTAACTATGATAAACATGCAGCAAAGCAAACATTTAGCTTGTGACGGATCAATGAATCATACACTTAGTACTATAGCATACACTACAAGGATTTGTTATGAAACCCAAAATTGCAGCTTCTTACGGAATTAAAAAAAATATATATATATATCATTGCATTCTCACTGGATTAGAGAAATAATTGCAACATTAACTTAATCCACCAAACAACCTCAAAATGAACAGCCAAATTTTGAAATGATTTGAATTGATTAGCAATTTGCATGTCTAACAAACGAAAATCCTGTCCATAGGCCACTCAAAGGAATAGTCCATACAAAAACAATAGGCATTTGACCAAACATCAACTTATTGATGAAGACAACTACATACAGAACAAGAATCACATTTTTTTACAACATCTTTTTGGAAGAAAGCTCCAAGAAAAGTTTTATATTCATTAGATTACTAACAAGTATATATTTATAGTAACTTAGCATATAAACGATAAATAAATAAAGAAAGCTGTGCCTCAAAAGTTACCTGCTCCAAGAATTCTCTATCTGTTTTAAGATAAGCTGCTTTTACTGCTTCTTCCTTAGCCATATTTCCATCACAATTATGAAGCAACTCAATGACATTCTTATGTAAACTCTCTGCTACAAACTCAGCCGCTTTTCTCCCTCCATGCCCATCATAAACCCCAAAAAAACCCTGAAAAATTAAACAAATTTCACTATTTTAGTCTCAATGCAATAAAATAACACTACAAAATACAAGCGGCATTTTGACAAACAATTGGTGTGCATTAACATACCTTCTTAGCATTACCGTCAATGGAAGAAACAATCTTGTGGGTATCTTCCATAAACTTCTTCTTACCCTTAATTGAACAAACCCCAACACCCAAATCCTCAAAACAATAAATTCCATCATTTTTAACAGGAGAACACCCAAATTTTATCTGGGTATCAACCAAAATTTCCTGCAATACATTTGGGATTTGAATTTTCGGGGGTCTTTTACGCTTCAAAGAACAAACAAATTTTGGGTTTTCTACAACAGGGATTAAAGATTCAGATTCAGAAACTAAATTACAGGGTTCCAAATCTTTACCCATTTCAATTGGAAGATCAGAAAAGGATGAATTAAGAGAGAGAAATTGTGTATTGCAGGTCACTATGATTCTGGGTTTTGCTGGAATGCAGGGCATTTTGAGAATGTAAGACTGAAAAAGTTCTAAAATTCTAACGGCTAGAAGAAGAAGGGGTTAAATTAATGGAGTTGGTCAAATTGGAAGGAGAGAGAAAGTCAAACTATGATTAGTGGAAGATCGTAGGGTTACTATTGCGCTTCGAGCCGTTAAGAGGGAAACTTTAGGAGTTTAGGGTCTATATGGTGTTAGAAAGAAATTAAAAATGGTCAATGTTTTGAAATTGATTCATTTTAATTACTGAAACAAAAAAATCACGAATTTAATTTGAAAGCATGGTATTGGCTTTCAATTTTTGATAATTTTCGAATATTCTAGATTTGGGATGAAATGAGAGCAAAGTGCTTTCTTTGAATCCCATGAGACCCCAACAGACCATTTGGATGATTAGAATCAACCACTTTACAATTAAACTACTCTCTCTGTTGTTTTTTTTTTCTTTTTTTTTTATTTGCATAAGTTTGACTGACACATTGTCGAGACACAATTTTGACCATTAATATTTTTAATTGTCTATTAGTAAAAATTATAATAAAATTATACGGAGTATTATGAAACTAGACATTAAGACTAATCTATTGATATATATATAATAACATTTAATTATTTTATAGAGGTGAACAAATTAAGTCAACCATGAAATGTGAATAGTGCAAAAATCAAAGCGATGCATTTTAAAAAAAAAAAATGGAGGGAGTATCCTGTTAATCAATTACATACACACAACCTTTTATTAATTTCATGACACCATGACCCTTGATGTGTCCGAATAGTGGTCATATGTGATTTTAAACAGCAATATACGACCTCAATTTGCATTTCTTAAATTTATTAGACTCTATGGTCGTGTTTCGTATATTAACCTTTAAACTTACCCTCTAGAGAGTACTTTTAGCTGTAACAATGTTAGATACCATGATACTTATCGGAGTTCTCATAGAGCCCTACAAGACCTACTTGGTGTCCAAAACCGTCTCATTTATGCTTTAATCTCTCTTCCTCCTCAAGATCATGTCTCCAAATGCATTGCTTAGCTTGGCCTTGTGTTGCCTTAGGCCTCTTGCATTGCTTTCTCTTGCCTTAGCCCTAAGGTAAGCCAGTATGCTACCCTTTATTGCCAAGTATTTTTTTAAAAAAAAGGAAGAGGTGGTTTATGCCTTGTCCTTATGTCTTGGCTCAACAATGTCAACATACCTTCTCATAATCTCATGCCTTGGATAAGTTATAGTAGCAGCATCAACACCCCAAGGGGCAAGGGCCTAGGCATGGTCGTGTTCAGATAATAGCGACATCAACTATTCAACGCCCCAAAGCATAGGCTCGGTGCTTGGTCCCTTGGCCATCATTACTTTTTCTTAGCATCACTTGTTCCCGTGCTAGCCTCGTTTAGCTAAGGAGATTACTTAAAATTTCTCAGCAAAACACAACCTAACTCAACATTATTGAACTTAAACCAACGTGTAGGAATAGAAACCCGAAAAAGACCGATCTCATAAATGCATAGGTAAGGCCTTAGATGATTGTGGCAAAAGAAAGTTCGTTACCAACCACCATTTCTTATCATCACTCTCCCTTCACTAATTTAGAACCCCATTTCTCATCAACACCAACACAATCAATCAATCAGTCAGTAACCCAGAAACATGATGCATCTTCTCTCTGCAATCCCTCCACAACATTCTTCTCTCTCCAATCCATCTTTCTTTTGCTCTAATTCCAACCCTTTTCACCATAATTATTCCCAAAAACCCCAAATTTGTTGCTTCAAATGCTACTCTTTTTTCCCAATTCACCAAAAACCGCCATTTTTGGCCAATTCTTCATCTTCTTCTACTTCTACTGCTACTTTAAGGTATGTAAATAACCCCATTTTAGAGGAGGAAGAAGGAGGTGAGTGGGTCCCTTCTGCTTCGGCATTGGCTTCTGTAATACGCAAAGCTTCGTCTTCTCCCATTGAATTTACCCAGAAAATAGAGAGGGACCCTAAATCTCAAGGTATTATTCTACCAAGCCCTGATTTTCAGAAGCTTTGTCTTGATCAATTGACCCTTTTCCGAAGGATTGTTGACCCCAGTGCCCTTCTCTCTGTAAGTTTTTCAAATTTTTTTTTTTTAATGAATTTGCAGGATGCCCATTTTAGAATAGAATGCAGTAGTTGATTGATTGCTTTAGTTTTTGATCGATATGATTACCTGTCGGTAGGTTAATGATGTTGCTCGGGTTTATTTGGGATTTTAAATGGTCGTTTGGTTGAACATACGAAGTTATGCTACTTTTCTTATAGGAGATAAGTTGCTTTTAACGTGTATTCCGTAGTGTGGAAAATGTTGTTTGGTTAACTATGTGTGTAAAACTTTGGACAGGAAATTTCCTGTACTCAGGGGTACAGTTAAGCAACTTCCTCCATTTTGTCTATTTTCAGTGTTTTTGTCAACCAAACAACCCTGCAATATTTAACATCCCATATTTTTTGCTTTGGCATTTTAATTGTTTTGTTGATCCAAGGAACTTGCCTAATGTTGCCTTTGAGCTTACTGCTTACTATTGATCATGATAGGGTATCAACAATGGGCTAAAGGTCCAAATGTGAATAAATAAAACACTAAAGAAAACATCTGTAATGGACTGATATTCTAGCTTAGTATTTCTGATTTAACAGAACAATTACATAAAGATAAAGGCTTGATAATTCGATTGATAATGGCTGAAAGCTTACAAAGGTAGTAGGTTTAGCCTACAACACTCCTATTAGCAACTTGAGGTAGCAACTCTCTATTTCCAATAACCCAATTCATGCCTTCTTCTTCTTTCTACCCTCTATCTATTTATACTAAAGCTAAGGACCAGGACCTAATAATAATACTAGACTTCCCAAATTGCCCTCCTAAAGTTAGTCTATTACAACATCTTCTTATCTAAGAGAGCATGGCAGAGTTTGTTTAGTAATCAGTAGTATATGGACAGACATTTTTTTTTTCTTGATAATTATTTAAGGTTCTTACTCAACTTAGAATATTGCCTTTTGGTTTTTAAAATGCAGTTACAGAGTATTTGGATACTGATAGTTGTTCTCTCTTTTTTTCTTTTGATGGTTGAGTACTGATAGTTGATACCTTTTGTTTGTGCAGGTTTATGTCAGGCCTGCTGGTAGCTATGTGATGGATCGTTTAGAACTTCGACGTGTTACATTTTATCCAACAGTGGATGGGTCTGATATTGTCATTTTAGTTGGTAATTTTGGTGTTCCAGCTGGGCTGCGTGGTGCTGAAGCTGCTCTTTCAAACATGCAAGTAGGCTTTTAAATTTATTGTGCAAATTGAATGGGCTTTTACTGAATCATTCAGCATGGGATCTTTCATTGACTTATCTTGGACTCAACTTTCTTATGAGTTGTAGGCTGAGGCAATACCTGAGTGTAGATCTGTTGTATTTCCAATGGTCAAACATCCATTTGTTGTCGGGTTTTTGGTTGCTGAACTTCCTGGTGTTGAGCTTGAAAAGGGACCTCATGATGCTTCTCATTTGCCATCCCCAGAAGAGTGCTATGCATTGCCCCCTAAATTTGATTCGAAGGCGCCAGATATCCCACCATGTGGTGGAAATCCACTGACATGCTTCAATCTATCAGCTGACCAGAGATTAAACGCTATTAATATTTCTCATTCCCTTGCTACGGCTTATGTTATGGATCAGGTATTTCATCTTTGTTTGATTTCATCCTTTTTGCCTTTTACCTCATATGTTAGTCTTTGTGGTTTATTAACCTTGAGCAATGCAATATAATCCTATAGATCAGTTACACGTTTGATATACGCTTCTTTGTCAAGTTTTTTAAAAATTAATTTTAAGTCCACTTGGGTTTAATTGTCATTGGAATCCAATAAAGCTGATGATATGACATGTAGCTTGAAACTGATATGATAAGTATTAAAGGGGTGGTGGTGGGGCTTACAGTGTTTGCAGGGCTGCTTGCAATCAACATACTATTCCTGTTTACATTGTATTGTTGGGAGAAGTTTTAAGCTTCTGTTGCTCCTGCAGATATCTTTTATTAGCTTGAATTCACGCAATTGCATGTAGATAATTAGATTTTATCTTTTGCAGATAATTTATCTTATAAGCCAATTGGATGCTTCTCTATTAGAGTAAAGACAGTTGGTAACTTGGTATGATATGTGCTGATTGCTTTTCTCCTTGAGCTTTGACAAATGTCTTAGGATAAGGATATGATATGAGAATAAGCACTTGGGAAATTTTGGAAAAAATGTAGGAGTTTTAACTTCATATGTATTATAGGAATTTTAACTTCACAAGTTCACATGAATTAGAGTTTTGGCACGGTGTTTGGTTGACCAAAAGTAAGGAAAATGGGGGAAGTTAAAATTCTTAAGAATTTGTAATTCCCATTAATCATGGGAAATAATTTATCTAGCTTCCCCTTGGTTAGTTAAAATTCCTATGTTAATTCATGGGAATTATAAATTCCCTTAACCAAGCTTAGTTTGGGCATTTTCCCATGAATTACAAAAGGGAAATTAATTCCCATGATATAAAACTTTCTATAGGAATTGCATTCCTACACAAACCAAACAAGCACTTATTATGTTTGGGTATAACATTGTATGCGCAAGGTCTTTACTCTTGTAGGGACTTGGTTTTACATAATGTAAAGATAAAAAGTGTTTAAAGGCCCTCCCTCTCATGGGTTGGTTCAAACTCTTCAAAGCTCCTCCAGCAATATCAAAGAAGGGTGGATTAACTTCCATAATCAAATGAATGACACTTTTTTGCTGTGTTTATATTTATTGTATAAAACTTTGATACCGTGGTTAATGTGCCACTTCAATGGCAATCCATTTGTGAACAGAGATAATATTGTGACCATTACTATAATCACTATTGTGTTTTTAAATTTGAATGATGGATGCTTCTATTATTGGTTATGATATCTTTTTTGATAAGTCCAGCTTTTAATTTGTTTGCAGGATCTTTCTTTAACTTGTTTTTTCTTTGTTCTAGAAAGCAATGCTACTTCAACAGACATCTTGGCAAAATAACATCCGGATGAGTAATCTTGTTGAACAAGTAATATATCATTTTTTTTTATGGCTCAGTGCCTTCCTTGTGTATGACTCCACAGGGCTTCTGGAACTCATTATGTGTGCTGTTTTATCTAATTATCATCAGATTCGTGGACCATTGTCTAGCATACAGAGTCTATCTAAATTGTTAGCAGTTCAAATCAAGAGAAGTGAGGTGATCCTTATCTTCTCCTGTGGCCTGATCTTATGAATTTTAGGAGATTTAACCTCGTATTGTTCACTATTTAGTTGTCCATGTTAGCTAAACTGATGACTTTGTTATGTTAGATTGCTCATGACATTGTTGAAGACATAATGGTCCAAGGAGATCATATACGAGACACCTTGGAACAGCTGCAGGATGCTGTCCTCTTGACAAAGGTTTGTTCTCTTTCTGAAGACCTTCAAATATATTAATTCAACTTTTGATATAGCTCTTTGCCTACCTTTGGATTTGTACCTTATTGAGGTCTTCCTTGGATGAGGAAGAACAAAATTGGACTCTTAAGATTGATGAACCTGCTAATTTATAGTGTTAAGGATTGGCTTTGCTAGATTCTTTCCAGTTTCCTTTATAAGAAAGCATTTCTAGTTTAGAAACATTGTTATTAAGCACAGAATAGAATTGATGACTGGAATTAGGCTTACATAAAAGGTTGCCAGATATATTATTTTCCTAGAACATTGTGATATAGCCATATAGGTCTCTTTTCCAGTAGTGAATTATGTTGATAATAGATGTGAATGTTTGTAGAAGGGGATGTTTGAGGCTTTTGGGCCTCCTAAAAGTAAGAAATACTGCAGAAATATGCAGCAGCAGCAAGTTGTGTAGACCTACTATATCCTGTCACTTATTTAGTTAATGGATGTGGAAATCTATAGGCTGAGAACCAACATTATATGAAGGTGATCTTTGGTGATTGTGAGACTGAAATCTTTTGAAGTTGTGAGTACTTGATGATGGAGCTAGCATGTTTTTTGGAGTGATATCTTTATCCCTCTTTGCTAGACAATGAAATTTCTTGGTAAACATTATTTAAAACTTGTGAGATTACAAATTTGTTAATCTAACATGTTACCTAGGCTGTTAGTGTTACCTTAACGGCAGTGTTGTATCCTTTTAGGTAATGTACATGTTCAAGCAAGCTCTATTTAAAACCAGTTGGAAATGGGAGGAGTAATACCTTAAGCGTATTGGGTAGTATTTTTGTTTTTTTTTTTTTTTTTTAAAAAAAAAAAAAGTCTATTTTAATGTGTGAGTGAGTGGGACTCACATATGTGCACATATATGGGTTTTTACCATTATCCTCACATGTAATATATACTAATATTCCCTTTATTTTGAACTAAATGGGTCTCCATGATGAGAAGCTCAAAATTTTATACGTGCTAGTTTCTAACTTGGCTCTAAATTATCTTTACCATTTACATTTATATCTCCAGATTGTACATATCGTTGGGATGTGCAAGCCCGTGTCCATGTTGGAGGAGATTTAAACGTTCAAATACCCAATGAGGCCCCAACTCAAACCTTATTACTAATTGAATGAGTAACTTTATAGGTGTAATGGACTAGCGTTACTGATGAATATTTATGCTATGGAAATAAGGAAATAAAGATGGAAGCTGGTAGTTTGATTGATTGAAAGCAAAAAAAACACACAGATGGTGGCTTAAGGCCTTTATGAGTAGGCAACTTTAGGTTGCTAGTCTCTTACAAAACATTTCATACAATTTACACATGACAACTACTGCATAAGCTAACTTCTTATATACTAAGGCATACTACTACAAACATAACCTAGCTTCCAATTAATGAAATTTGTCCTGCTCTGGCTAAAGTATCAAAACATCAGAGTTCAGGTTGCCACACAGCCACACTCTCTAGTGGAACATTAAATATCATTGTCCTCTTCTGCTATTTGTTTCTTGCCCCTGCTGTTGTTGCCGACTTGCCGTTGCCCTCCCCCTCTTGTATACAGTCTTAGTGGTGGCTAATCCATCACAATAGGCTTCGGTGAGAATTTTCTCCCCCCTTTTCCTATGTTTGACCCACATGTGTACACATTTGGGGATTCAAATATCAGTTTTTTGCATTTCTTAACTAAAGCAATTAGGGAATAGAAACTGAAGCATCCATTATCAACCCCCCCCCCCCCCCCCCAACCGTTGTTTTCATTTGGGGTTCAGGTTTGATACTCTCCATTGCCAAGGGTTCTTTCTTAACATTCATGTCCAAAGGAAGACGCATTCTGCTGGTATATAGATTCTTGATGTGCAATTTTTTGAAGTATTGCTTGATTGTCATCATATTGCTCTATTATCAATTGGGTTCCTTCAACAGTCTATACGGTGGTTTCTAGGATTAGATCATTTGCCTGGGTTGCTTTTGGGAAGGGCTGGTTTGATTGGATTCTAAATAAGAAATGAAGTCAACATGATGTTATGGAGAGAAGAAGAAGAAACCTTAATGGCATGGGTTTGGGATTTCTTTTTTTACAAGTCACGTCTGATGGGTCGGGCACTCAGGCTTCTCTATTTATCTAATATACAGGCCTCTTAATTATATTGTGGATTTTTAAAGGGCTTTTTAATGGAACTTTTTTCTTTCCCAGCCTTGTCTTGTGTAGAACTTATGTCCTTTGAATTGATTTCCTTGATTACTGAAAAGTGAAAACTGTCTAACTTGACTTATAATTTACCTAATAAAATAAGTTGTATAAACCTGCATGTGATCATTTCCTTGGTTCTTTGAGATTTGTTTTTTTGACAGGTTAATTACTAATGTGTTGGAAGCGCTTTGCTTAGATTTCTGTCTGCTGTTGGAGGATAATTTAATCCCTTGTGGGCAAGTTATACCTATCCTCGTGTTTCTTAAAACTGAAACAGTTATGATATTTAAAAGTGTGAAGTTCTTGAAACAGAAGTTGTATTGTTGGAACCAGCTTTATATTTCTATTCATTCATTTTTTTTTTTTTTAAATTTCGATTCTTGTGTAGTCGACCTCATCATTGGCGTTAAGGCTTCTTATGTTGCTGTGGTTTCTTTTCTCGTTGCATATATAGTCATTATTCAGCTTATGTATACGTCGACAAAAGCAATTTCCTGTTATCCTTTTGGACCATTCTGTTTTTCTGAACCATCTCACTGCATCGTTTATATCTGTACAGGCTAACATAATGAGATTCAATGAAGAATCATTGAAAAAAATGGATTGCTCAAGTTATGCTCAACCTGAAATGAGAACGTTTAAACTACCAAAGGATGTGCCAACTTTCCCACCTGCTGATAAGATAAGAGATTCTGATCAGCAACGTTCTTTAAGTTTGGCAATCAAAGATTTAGAGATGCCAATGCCACCATTGGCACTAGCACCTGTACAACAGCATAGCATCAGGTACACGTAGGGGCAATTTTTATTTTTTTCCAACCCACTTGGCCAAGGTTTTCAAGCTTGGCCACTGTGAAGTGTTTTGCTGAGCTGTTGCATTCAATCAATGAAGCCTTTCTGTTAAGTATTCTATATGGGAGATAATGCGGACATTTACTAGTGCTTGCTATTGTTCTTGTGTTTGTCACAAGTTTCCTGTTTTCTTATGCTCTTGGCTCTTGTTAGGAAGACCGTGCAATGTTTCTGATATAGTGGTGGATTTGGTTGGAGCTGCACAGCCTCTTGCTCTTAACCAGAAGCGTAGATTGGAATTATGTGAATTCTCCCAATACTTGCCAGTGGCTATAGAAGAACCTGCTCTGCGTCAGGCCCTCAGTAATCTAATAGAGGGTGCACTATTGCGCACACATGTTGGGGGAAAAGTTGAAATCGTCTCTATAGGAGCACCTGCAGGTGGTGCTCTTGTTGTGATTGATGATGATGGTCCAGATATGCACTACATGGTAAGATCATCTCTTTAATTTTAACATACTTCTCTGGAAAAAGTCACATTGTCCCAATCTCTCGTAATTAAGCATATGTCACAATGTTACTTAAAGAATCCCACTCTCAGTTAATCTTAGGATATTTTATAAAACCAACAAGGCTACAACTTTTTCCAGACATTCAAAAATATAATACTCTGTGTGTAAATATTACTAGTATATCCTAATTGAAGTTCATCTTTAGAGCTCCACTTTGATTTTAAAGATGCCTCAAAATCCAAATAATTTGTTCATATCCCTGCTTCAGTAAAAATTTTAACACTCACAGTGTATGCTATTCTTATGTAGAGGCACAATCCAAATTTGATCAGGATATGAGTGGGTCAGTTCTCTAAATACAATAAGTTCTGACATGGATGTATTAGACTTTGAGCTCTCTAATTATCTTATCTATCGTAATTGATATCTGCCAAATGTAGTACTTTCTGTCATTACATTAAGTCAGCATTTGGATGCTTATAATGATTGATCAGCTTGCTTAGCTTGGAGAATTTATACTAGCATCAGCTTTGCCTGCCTTAATACTCTCTTTATTTTATTTATTTTTATTTTTTTTGTTAATTTACAGACACAGATGCATTCACTTACACCATTTGGAGCAGAACTTTTTTCTGAACAAATGATGGAGGACAATATGACATGGAACTTTGTTGCCGGCCTCACAGTAGCACGAGAGATACTTGAGAGCTATGGCTGTGTCGTCCGTGTCATCTCTCCCCGGAACATAGATGCTGCTCTTGGAACAGGTGGAACCCGAGTTGAAATTTGGCTTCCTTCTTCGACTCCATACAATCACAGTCCTGCAGCTGATGGGGCATAACCACATAATAGGGTTTGGTTGCTCCCTTATTTATGAAACCCACTATTTGTTGTATAGTTCTCTGTCCTCACATTGTGTTATATTTTCTCAATTAGAAACCAGCTTCTGCAACTTGTAAATACAAACCCCATCTTTACTTTGACTGCATCAGGAAATGTATTTTTTGTTTGCTATAAATCTACTAGAAAACATTGTAACTACAGGATGAGACACCTATAAATTAATTTCGGACTTTATTACTACGGAATATTATTACTCTTGGTCTTTTGTACAATGTTATTTCCTCCGTCCAAAATTAATAGTCGCATGAGAGCTACTTTAAGATTAAAATTTTCAAATTAACTAGAAAGATAATTACTCAGGTAAACCGAAAGAAAGTTCGACAGTGATTGGAACACTGATGGTCATTACTCACAACTTCACAAGGTTAATGTCCACTTTGTTAATCTTCCTAGCATGTTGTATTGGCCACATTTGAAAATTTGTATTTTTTCTGTTTGACTATTTTATTGTATTCAATGTTTAGATAAGATTGTGATTAGAGGAACTTTTTATGTAATCTGTACATCAGCCTTTTTGAAGAGTTTGTGAATTGAATCATAGGATTATAATTAATATACAGTGTATAATATTGAGACATCTTCTCAATATAGAAACTATATCTTCTTTATATGGAAATTACAGAAGAATTATTACTTGTAATCAAACAATTACATATAAATCATGATTTGATTCAATAATATTCAACGTGTAAACACTAGAATTTGTTTCAATGCACTGCATTCTGGTTTTCACACACTTTTAAGCATTTTAGCAACAATTGAGATCTTTAGCAACGCTTTAATTTGTTCTTGTTTCCTCAATTTTTATATTCAATTAACTCTATTGTGTATAAGTGCAATCTTTCGTCTTCAAAAACTTCTACACTATCGTGAATAATTATTGAAGAATCTTCATCAAGCAAATTAAGCTGTGATTAAAGGTCTGTTTTCTTTTCCTTGGATTAAAATTTATTGTTATTTAGACAATGTATTAATGTATTATTGTAAATAAAAACAGCAGAAATTTATATATTACTCTGTCTTAGAATGTTGTTTTTCATGTTTTTATCACGCATTTTCGATGCAGAATGGTAACAAGGAGATTACCAAATGAGTTTTCACGGCCGATTTTGATAACTTTCACTGCAATGGTTATTGGATATGTGATTGGAACTTATGTTACATTCTTGATTTCGGCTTCTACGGTATGCATTTCAAAATACAAAAACTTTGCCTTATCAACTACGAGTACATGAATTACATACTTGTATATTTGTATATATATTCACAATATTTGTATATTTATTCACAATATATTAAAATATACTTCGTATTTAAAAAAAAAAAAAATCGAGCAAGTACGATTCGTATATATTCAACTATTAACCCCTGTGAAATTTACAGTTTAATACATGGAAGTATATTCCAGTGGCCTTCTCGTCTAGTGAACCTAATGACCAAAATCATATGTTGCATGACCCAAAGGTAAGATTTCTACGGAGTACACTTTATTGTCATTTTGCACTTTTAGGAACACGTTTAATTGTATGTTTTAGGTCTTCTAATGTTTCGGGATAGAAATAAACTTACTCCGTTTATGTAATCATCTGAAATATTTTATACACACTCGGGTGTATCGTGCACCTAACTAATTTAAAGTTAGTTTTTGCTCTTTATTGGATGATTAAATGAAAAACAATCGTCAAAATGAGAACAAAATGCTTATAGGTGTATTGTATATCCGGATGTAACTATCTCTTGTAATTATCACTCTCATTGATGTATGTCAGATGCCATTTTGGGTCCAAACAAATCCTAGAGGTGCTGAGAGTCTACCATCAGGCATAATTGCATCTCAATCGGACTTCTATCTTCGTAGATTATGGGGTCATCCTGATGAGGTATTTCAACGTACAATATATTAACTCTCTTGAAAAAACTTGCTCAATTCTAGTGCAACACAATACTGTTCTTCTTTTGTCTCAAATCGTTATCTAGTATCTACTTATGTAAGGTATATATTACCTTTTTCTGATGACATATAATCGGTTTTTTTTTTTTTTTTTTTTTTTTTTTACAAGAAGGAAAAAAATTATATTAATAAAAGGTAGTTTTTTTTTTTGAAGGGTGATAAAAGGTAATTAAACAACACTTACAAACAATTTCCAGAAAATCTAAAATTTCAATACAAAATACCTTATAATGTTAGAACTAGTTGCATCGCAGATTCGATTAATGATCACCTTAATAAACAAAACTTCGTGCGAAGCTTTACAATCTGTTAATAATGTGAAACAAGGAGTATTGATACAAATATTAAAAATTCAATCTCTTGCCTATGACTTCTACAGGATGTGATGAGGAAACCCAAGTATCTTGTAACCTTCACAGTTGGTATAGATATGAAGGATAACATTGACGCAGCTGTTAAAAAGGTTTCCCCCTTTCACTTTTTCTAATCTCTTACTCGTACTTATATGTACTTGGGTTCTCGCGGATCACATGATGAGTTTTTATTATAAGCGATTGCATTGTTGTCATAATATTATTTGAAAGCGTACGTATTTTTGTATGATCTCTACTTTGAATTGTTATGTATAGTTTTCAGATGACTTTTCTATTATGCTTTTTCACTATGATGGGAAGACAAGTGAATGGGACCAATTTGAGTGGTCAAAGCGAGCTATCCATGTTAATGTTCTAAAACAGACAAAATGGTAAATAACTTTCTTGGATCATTGCTTTTGTTCATTGGCCATTGCCTTTGATTATTAATATTTACCATTTTAATTTCTTCTGGCTTTTTTGATTTTTATTTTTAATTTAAAGGTGGTACGCAAAACGTTTTCTACATCCGGACATTGTTGCGACTTATGATTACATTTTTGTTTGGGATGAGGACTTGGGAGTTGAGCATTTTGACCCTGTAAAGTAAGTGTGTTACTCTATATCTTATGGATACATTGATGCACCTTTGAATCAACAAAATTTGAACACCATTATTTATTGGAAAATTTGTCTAAAAGGTACTTATATGTTCACTTTATAGTAAAGAAGGATCTTATATGTTTGTTGTGAGGAGGAACTTTGACATCAGAATATGACCGCTGACTTCACTTTTCCGGCATTGATCATGTGACATGCACGTGATGTTTAAAAAAATGTATTTTCCTTTTTTTTCCCATGATTTTAAGAAAATAGAAGGAATTTTGAGAGAAAATTTGGGGATAGAAAGAGAGAGAATGTGAACACGTGGAGGGGGGGGGGAGAAGGGAATGAACGAAAGGGCCATTTAAAAACATCACATGTCACGTGTGTGATGATCAACACCGAAAAAGTAAAATTAATGGCCATATTCCGACGTCAAGATCTCTTTACAATAAAAGTGATTTATTAGAACTTTTTTCACCACTTTAAACATATAAGATCCTTTTTCGTAAAAAAATAAAGATATAAGTACTCTTCTAATAAATTTTCCTTATTTATTACCAAATAATAAGGATTTATGCTCATAAAATATGGGATAGTACGAGTAATAAATAAAGACTAACTATTTTCATATTGACATTAATTAAACTATGATCGTTTTAATTATATTGATGTTTCAGATATATCGATTTGGTGAAGAAATATGGTTTGGAGATTTCGCAGCCTGGTCTAGATCCCAGTAGTCGAAGGTCTTGGCCGTTGACAATGAAAAGAAATGACAGTGAAGTTCACAAGTAATAATAATAAAAATAATTGTCTAAGTATATTTTCTTTTAAATACAAGTCTACTAATTAAAATGAGGATTTAATAAAATTGATTAAAATGAGATAGAACATGAAATTGTCGATTGTTTTCTTTTTTTATTTTTTATTTTTTATTTTTTATTTTATTTTTTTTCTGTTGTTTTATTTTCTACCCTTTCTTGGGTGCTTTCTCCAGGGACTCAACGGAGAAGGTCGACTGGTGCAAAGACCCTAATGCACCTCAATGTATCTACTTTTCGAAATTATCAGTATTGTTTAGGGATAATCTTGAGAGAGAAGGTTCGTGTATAGACCCAAGTTTACCACCCTGTGCCAGGTATGTCTCACAAATAAGAACTATGTTGTACAAGTAGTCGCTATTGCATCGGAATTTAAAATTGACACGTAATACTATAGTTATATATATGTCACCTTAAGGCATTTAAAATTGACACGTAATATTATAGTTGTATATAAGTCACCTTAATGTCACGTGCCGACTACTTTGCCCTAGTCACGCACCGTGCGCCACCCGCTTACAGTCCGTCGTAAGACGAGTCAGGCTTTCTCCCTTGGCACTATTCCTTGTGCCCACGTAGCACAACCCTTTGTGCTGCTAAAATAAGTTTGCTAGCACGGCCCCTTGGTGCTAACAAGTCGCCTTGGTTGAACTAAGCACTCACCCTTAGTGCCTTAGTCCGAATTTACGACTAAGTGTCGTAGACAATTGAGCACACAAGCTATCACCCTTGCTAGTATGCCCGATCACTCACTTGGCACCTTCGTGCCTTAGTTTTCCTCACACTCTTTAAGTGTTTGAGGGAAGAGATTGAGTTGCAAGAGAACACAAGTGCTTATAGAAGACTTTTTGTATTGCTCTCAACTTGAATGTACAAATGATGCCTTGGAGCCTATTTATAGTGCTCCTCCCTACTTACAAGCTATCTCTAGAACGTTCCTAACCTCCTCAAATGGAGGGTTCTAGACTACAACAATCTGGAAAGTTCCCACCTCCAAAGGAACATAGATACATGGAGGTTTCTACACACATCTAAGCCTAGAATGCTAAAGACTAACCTAGAACATTCTAGAGCTTTACATACAAAATGTACATGCATAGAAGACCCTGGAGACTTCTAAGATGCACTAGATGAACCTTGAATATTCTAGAGACATCCCCTCCAGAATACTCCTCCGAAAGAACCCCGTAGATAGCTCCGGTACCTTCTAGAAGCTTCCCGCGTTTTCCGGGCTACCTGCTGCACAAACTTGTATTTCGGGACCTCGTCTCGGAAAACCGACACCACCATCGTCTTCCTTGGCCCAAAATACGGTGGGCCCCCAAATTTGGGCCCATTTGGACTTCATTTGGGTCTCCAAATGACCCATTATTGTGTTACTGTCACTTGGGTGTTCACTAGGAAATTAAGCAGGGTACTAAATAAAGCTCTATAGGGGGAGGTGCTCAGCAGGGCACCAAGGGCAAGCCCCCTAGCCACGATTATGCCCTGTTGCCTAGTGACCCATGTGACGCCCATTGTTGGCAAGGGAGATGACCCGTGACATTAAGCCATCAACTAACAGTAGAGCGTAGATATTTTGATGAAGAATCGATCATTTCACAAAATGTAAAGAATTTGTTATTTCACGGTCTGATCTCCAATTCATACATATATGTAGTATATGTTTATTATTTTTTTTTAAATCGTATTGGTAAATATTTTCACGAATCTAATAAGATTCACACGTGACTAAATATGCACAGCTTTGTTGAGATTATGGCTCCTGTGTTCTCTCGAAATGCATGGCGTTGCGTGTGGCATATGATTCAGGTTTGTGCACTTTTGTGCGATCTAACCCTACTAAATGCACTTTGGGGTGGGGATTCCCTTACCTTTCTCCCTCATTTTCAAAGTGTCTACCCCGCTAACTCGGATTGGATGATCTATAAGAGGTTCCGGCCCAATAGGACCCTTGTCCCACCCTTGTCCTTACCAACCAAAAAAAAAACTGTTGAGTTTATGGTTGAAATCTTTATTAAACTTTGCTTGCATTGCTAAATGGCGTCGCATGCAGAATGACTTGGTCCATGGATGGGGTCTTGACTTTGCCCTTCAAAAATGTGTACAGGTTTGTGATTTTCATTCCTTTTTAGTTTTTACCCTGTTTAGTTATTAGGAAAGATATGATATATTATTTGATTACAAGATATATTTTCTTATAGTTTATCTTAGGAAAAGATAATTAGTTTTCTAAGTTAGATAAGTTTTGGTTTCCTTGTTACTCAAGGAGAGATCTTGTATAAATATGGATGTTGGGTGGAATATTATGATCAAGAAATACAATTCTAATTCTTCTATATTTTCTAAATATTATCATGGTATCGGAGCTAAGGTTGCTTCAATAAATAAATCTTGAAATTTTTTTTAATTCACCATGGGTAATTCATCCCCACCAACCAACCGTGTGAATGGAAAGTGGATCGTGGATACCGGTTGCTCCCATCATGTAACCGGCGATCTTTCTTGCTTGGTTGACGTTCATGATGTCCCATCTTGCAATGTTGGTCTTCCGGATGGCCAAAGTGTTGTGGCCATGAAAGAAGGAGTTGTAAAATTGACGGACAAAATCACTCTTTCTAAATATTATCATTAGTCCATGGGCACAAACCCGCAATTCGTGATTTGTATACAATGAAAAAAGTATTATGCATAGATTTTTTAGATTCATTTCAATGTGTATGTTCAAAATTTTAACTTTTTATTACTTTAATAAATATTATTTATGTAATGAAATATATTAATGATCAAAGTTATAGACCATACAAATTAAAAATGAGTAGAACAATGATTTATTTTGTTGTTTGGTCAAAATTGTGTATTGTGTATTAAATCCCGCACAAAATGAGATGAATATTAAGATGAATAGAGTAATTTATTTAACACTGACAATGATTTTTGTTCTTTTTTTTTTTTTTGGAATAATGGGGACCGAAACAGCCTGCACATGAAAAAATAGGGGTTGTTGATGCTCAATGGATATTTCATAAAAGTGTTCCTTCTCTTTATAAACAGGTACTCTCTTTGTTCTTATAAATTTTTTGCAATTTAATTAATTTCATGGTCTATAATTAATGGCGGATTCAGGATTTTCAAAATGGTGGATCACCATCAATTATAGATGACCTGTGAAAGTATAAAAAAAAAAAGTTTTGCGTCTAGTTCTAATTGATTTCGGGTCTAATTATGAGTAGAACTTTGAGGTGGATTGTGTGTGGGAGAGGAATGTTGTCGGCTAGCATGATGTTGAGTGAAGATTTGTTCATTTGGAGAAGAATGTTGTTGACTAATGACTAGGAGGATTTTTTTTTTTTTTTTTAGTGAAGGAACTAGCAATATCATGCATTTTGTTTGGAGTACGTTTTTACTTCAATGAATTAGAAATGACGAAAAATTCAGCAATTCAATTGAACACTATGATACAATACAATCTAGTAGCAATTTAATTCAATTCAACTAAACAACAATTCAATTAAATCTGAAAAAAAATGAATAAGTGCAATTCAATTCAACACAATAACCAAATAGCAATTCAATTATTTCATAAGCGCTATAGCATTAACAAAACATCAATTCAATTATTCAGATGAACTGAAAATTTGAAATTATGAATATATTAAATATCAAATTAATTACGTAGTATCTAATACCTTAGTCCTTGAAGATTTGGAGCCTTGTAGGCAATGCATCGGTGCCGCAGCAGTCGTCAGTCAAAGGGTGAAGGCCTTGGCCTCCCCCTTAGTATTGGTTATCTTTTAAATATTTCATATAATTATGTTAGTTTTACTTTACCTGGGTTGTGGTTTCGGATGAAAATTGAGTTTATTTTCAAGCTTCCAAGTTCGTACCTTCTCTGATCCCTAATAATTTTTTTTAGATTTTTTTAACAAACAAATATTCTCATTTTAGTATTAACCCCCAAACTTCTCATCATATTGACCAAGTACTCTTAAATGACGTCACATTAGGCCCCACTAATGGTCTTCCTTCGTTTTCCCTCCCTTTCTTCTTTCTCACGATTTCGCTATTTCTTTTGCCATTTCATATCTACTTGGGGGCAAAACTTGAAATTGATTTGCCAAAATCAAAATCTAGGGTTTCAAAAACACTTTAATGATTCCACGAAGAAAGGTAATTTGTTAGAATACTGGGTTTGACTAGTTAATTTGGGGGTTTTCAATTGAAATTAGGGTCTAGGGTTTTGAATTTGGGAGTTTGGTAATCAATTTGAGGGGGGGGGGGGGGGGTAGACTTCAATAAAGGTTACAATTATAGTTATACGGTTTCTAGGGTATATACCATTGTTAATAAAAAATAGTTGTTTTATGAAATATCTTGCTCCAATTTGTGCTTTGATTAAAAATTCCTCCAAACCTTGATCCCCCTCTCCAATGTTGTCACTTTTGTGAAGTTTTGGTCAGTCAAGGTACAATTTGGGAATCTTGCTTTTTTTCAACAAAGAGAGAGAGAGGAGAAGTAGCATCACTGGTGAATTGAATATGTGGAAGAATTTAGGTGGGTGAGCTAGATTAATTGACATTAAAGATGAAATAAAATGGAATAGAAGACGGGAAACTTAAAATCGAGAGAAAAAGAAAGAAAATGAGGGAAAAGGGAAGGAAAGTAATTAGTGTGCCCTACAATGACGTCATACATGAATGAATAGTTAATATAGTGTGAAGTTTTAATGTTTAAGAAAATAGTAGATGGTAAAATTTTTAAAAAAATAATAAAAATAAATTAGTGGGGTTTATTACTAAAATTAGGGCTGAGCAAAACTATCCGAAATGTCGATCCGTAACCGATATGAAATTTAGGGTACTCGATCCAATAACATTAACAATTCGGGTACTCAATCCAATAATTTGTTATCGATTATGGATATTGGGTATCATTTTAGAATTAGCGGTTACTCGATCAGATTCGATAAGCAATTTTTTTTCCTATTTAAATTTATGTATCCAAAATCTAAACTCTTACTATTTTACTTCATAATCACTTTATTATATGAATGATTAGTAATATAATTTATAATTTTGTCAAGATCATGTGGTATTGTACTGTTGTTAATTACTGTTGAATGATATCATAATAATTACATTATTAAGTTTAATTGATTATCATTATTGGATATCATATCTGGTACCCTATAACCGATCCGAAAATCCAGGTACTTAAACTTATCGGTTCAGTTTATAGATATCATTTTTATTGATATTGATTATTGGATACCCGAACTATTAGTATTAACGGTTCGGATACCCGTCTCATGCTCACCCCTAACTAAAACACCAACAATTGTTGGTGGTTATTGTCAAAAATCCTTTTTTTCACTCTTTTTTGACATTTTAATATACTCCATACTATTTTTGTGTGAGTTATTACTACACATATTATATTTGGCTCCCTCTAACAATTTTTGTCTCACTCTTTTTTAACATACATTTCAATGTACTCCATATTATTTTTGTACGGGAGATTTCTCGTTCCTCCACTGTTTGCCGAATCTAATAAGATCTCACATGATATAATTATGATATTTATAATCGTGATTTTTATATTTAAAATTGTAAGAAATTAACCATAAAAATCAAAATATAAAAAATAAAAAGCGAGATCACTTTTTTTTTCTCTTATTTCCCTACATATATCATTTTTTTTAATTTTTTTTTTTTATTTTTGTAAGCTACCCACAAAGGGGGATCATTTATTGTTTCTTTTGTTCTGTAAAATACTTATGTAATGAATATGGTTTATGTTAGGGTGAATCATCAGGAGGAGATTCTCCAAGGACCGGGGTATGTGAATTGTTTTAATTCATTTCAACTCTATATACACTTATATACATTCTCCATTTTTTTAATCGTTTATTATAGCTCGAGCCATGATTCATGGTACAACTATATGTATTTCTATATTTATTATCCAACATATGTTTATCTTCGATATCTAATCACCTTATCAAACTACATGTTAAGGGACTATAAATCAAGTAAATAAAATTAAATGATGTACTACATATAATATTATCATGTCATAGTCATAATACTTTTACGAGTAATTTTTATATAGACTACAATAAGAGTAAATCTTTAATTTAATGTGGTTGTAGGTTCGGAAGAGATGTATAAAAGAATGGAGGATGTTTGTGGCTCGACTTATTGAAGCTGAGAAGGCACAACAAAAGAATAAGGAAAACTCTACAAGACTTGATAATAACTTAGGGATCGAAGCAACCAACACAAGTACCAGTAATTAAACAGCAAATCTTTACTTAAGAAGCAACATAGAGTTTGCTTCCAAAGTTACGCTATTTGAGCGCTTAGAGTTGCAAATTTTCTTTTTAATTTTTAAAGAGGTGGTGCAATAATGTGTGCTAGCATGCATGAATGCATAATACCAGGAAAATACGATTCTTGAACAAAATTTTATGACGCACCCTATTCAAAATCGGCCAAACAAGTTATAAAAGTTTACAAGTTGTAACGCTCTTTTCTTGTTTCTATTTTCATGCAACAGATATAATTAAGTCGAAGTACGGAGTATAAGATATACCCTGCGAGTATATTGATATTCCCCTTTCTTTTTCTTATAGGGCTACTATTTGATCCCGTGTCTGGACCCAAAAGATAGGCTAGCCAGACTTGGCATTTGTACTTGTATAATAACACTTCTTGAGATCTTGACATATTCAATGTCAAAGTTCAACACTTCAACATACAACTCGATGGAATTTATGACACATAGTGTGCATTTTGCAATTTTAGGCAGATCCGTAGCTTTAATTCGGTCAATTCCAACTAGTTCAAACAATGTTGTTTTACTTGGTATTGGCATAATTCAATTTTTCAACTTTGGGTTCTAGTATTTTAACAATTGCCATTACCATTACCATGAAAGAAAAGTTGAAATTAAACAAAAATCGTCTCAAATTCATTACTTTTCAACAAATTTGTCAAGGGTTTTGGACCATTTATGGTGATTAGATATTGTTACATTATCACCACAAATAGACCATTGAAAAAACGTTTAGGTGCTATTACCACTAATTTCTGTCAGAGGTGGGTAAATAAATTACTTTCATGCTGATCTTTGGTGTGATAATTGTTTATCCACTTTAAATTATAATAATTCATCCGTTCTATAATACTCTTTAACATTTATTTACTATTGTTTGTACAAACATTACTCTAAATTAAATATCATTATTTTAGGTAGTGTATAATATGCAAAAACGAAGTATATTAATAAGACGTTATTAGTTTTCAAACAAAAAAAAAAAAAAAAAGACGATTTATTATTATAGATTTTTTAATAGATTTATATTTAAAGATATTGAAGGTAAAAGATGTAAATTGAGAATTATACACTATCAAAAGGATATAACTATTGTAGAACAAATTAACTGGTAACTTAAAAAAAAAAAAACAAAAAAAAACAAAAAAAAAAAAAACTACTCTCTATCTCAAAATATTTGAAACAGTCAACATTGCACACTTGTTAATTTATTAGTTTGACTTTATTTTAATATAATTAAATGTTAATAAAATTTATTTTAAAACATTATATTATAAAACTTTATATTGATACCTATCTAATAACATATCTTATGATAAAAATATGTTTTTTTTTTTTTATTATGTTAGTAAAAAATTATAGTCAAAGTTGATACATTAATAGTGAAAAAAGTCCAACATCATAGATATTTTGGAAGGAAGTAATTTATCAATTGAGCATTTGAGTAGTAAAATGTAAAGTATAATTTATCTACAATATCTTGCTAGAGATCGATTGTATCAATCCTTTGCGGTCCGTTTATTACTCTAGACATTAAATTGCTTCTTTTTTTTTTAGTTATATTATAATCTCAATAATCTCAATTTTTTTTTTTTTTTTTTGAAAGAATTATAATCTCAATTCATGTTCATGGATATGACAAAGTTTTACGTTGATTGTCAAAAATATACCGCAACTTTCTTTCTTTATTAGCAACTCAATCAAAATTTATGCTTAAATATTTGCTTGTAATACTCCTAAAATGTTGTTGATTTTTATTTCTGCTTGCTAGCGACTCTAATGGATGCAAGCATAAGTCATGTAACATGCGTATAAGAAAGGAAAATTTGTAAAAAATAATCCCAACTTTGGTGTATTCGCTTTTAATAAGCCCAACTTGCGTATTTTCAAAAATAATCCCAACTTTGCCATGTCTTCGCTTTAATTAGGCCCAACAGGTTACTTCACTTAAATCACCTATAATTCCCGGTTACAATCCTACGTGTCATTGCCCGTTAGTAATAGGATTAAATTTAATCCTTTTGCTTTAAAAAGGATGTTTAATACTCCTTTTCCCCAGCTTTCTTTCTCCCTCTCCCCTGTCTCTTGCTTTTCTATGGTGAAGAAAATCCCAAATTTAATTTTTTTTTTTTTTTTAAATTGTTTTCGTTTTCTTTTCATTTGACTATGTCTAGTGGAAGAAGGCAAATCTCTAGTGGGTCATTAGGGTCATCTTCAACATCAAGACATCTTAATCAAGGAAGAAAGCCACCCACCACCACTCACGCGCAACCGCTGCTGCGCTGCACCTCTCACCAAACACAAACCCGAGCAACAGCGATTTCCCAATCACAAACCGCCACCATTGCGCCGCATCAAACCACCATCAATAATCGCCCATCAATCAAACCACCAATCAGCACCCGCAGCAACCCAATTCAGCATCTGCAGCAACCCAGACCACCTCTGGCGCGGCCTTGGGTCCTTCCACCCCTTGCAAATTTTCGGGAGATTACTGGGAGCTAGATGCCTAGCCGCGGCCGCTCCGAGTTTCGCATGTGAGTTGTACGGAATTAATAAGCTTCAACGGTTGAGATTAATTCAATTAATCTAACAGCCAGGTTTATTTATGTGATGAGGATTTTGCTGATTGATGATTGCGAACGGTGATGATGCGTGGGTGATGATGATGGAGCAAAGCAGCCAAGAGAGGAGAAGAAAGTCTGATTGATTTTTGGGGGATTTTCGTGGGTTTTGGTTTGTTTTTCCTTTTTATTTTTAGTTTTGTTATTTAATTATTTTAGTTAGTTTTATGTTCTTGGGAGTGTATGTTCTTGAGTTAGAAGGGGAAGGAGATGATGTTGACAGAAGTGGTTGGGGTGATTACTGAAGCAATTCATTTTTTGGGAGGGAAATTTCCTTTCGTAAGTCAACAGAGTCAACAATGCATTAAGTTCACAATTGTAGCCGGTTACCAGTAAATAGGCCTAATTAAAGCGAAGACATGGCAAAGTTGGGATTATTTTTGAAAATACGCAAGTTGGGCTTATTAAAAGCGAATACACCAAAGTTGGGATTATTTTTTACAAATTTTCCTATAAGAAAATGTATTGCCCTAAATTCAAGGAAATGTAGTGTACTTGTCCATAGAGATTAATTAAGATGTGTGCATTTATATGCACTTTTTTCTAGACGGGATTTAAGTATTTTGTGTACTAATTTATCTTCAATTAGGCAAGTTTTAACATGTTACAAAGATCAAGATCATTGAGGAAAATCATTTTCATCAAATAAAAGAAGACAAAGTGTCATACGTTTGATTAGTATTTAGTCACAACAATGCTACTTCAAGATTTAAGATCAACTCAAGTCTACTCATTTTTCCGCCTTTAATTATATGTACTCAAGTAATTATTAAATAGTAATCATTGTTGATTTAATTTTTAAGCAGCTTAGCTAAGACCCTGTTATTTTCACCTTAAAAAAATAATATTAAGTAAAAATAAGTTCAGTTCAGTTCAGTAAAATTAATTTCAGTTCAGTAAAAATAATTTCAGTTCAGTAAAAATAAGTTCAATTCAGTTTTCTTTAAGAAGAATTATAATAGAAAATCAGTAAAAATAATTTCAATTCAGCAAAAATAATTTAAGTTCAGTAAATTAATTTAAGTTCAGTAAAAATAATTTAAGTTCAGCAAATATAATTTTATTTCAGTAAAAATAATTTTAGTTCAGCAAAAATAAGGTGAAGAGAACGGGGCCTAATACTCCGTATATATGAATTTGAATCCCACAAATTATAAGCTTTAATGAGATGAAATTAAGTATGGAGTGATGAATTGCTTCTAGGAGTACACAATTCTACATGTACAAATCATTACTCCGTATATGAGTTCCTATAAACATTTCGTAGGTGTTTGGTACAAACCTCATAAATGAAACGGAAAGGATTCAAATAAGTAGGGGAAAAGGGTAATGATAAACGTTATCCTAACTATATGTTTGGTATCCTAGTGGAATGGAAACAATTTGAGTAGATTGTGATTAAGGAAACATATTTTGTTTTCACTAGTTTGTCAAGAGGAATAAATTGGGGGATCTAATTACTCCCGAAAACGGTATTTATTACTTTTAACCCATACCAAACAACTAGAAATGAAAACACTTAATTGAATCCGTTTCCTACATCTAAAATTATTATACCAAACGCCCCCTTCATCTCTCATGAAGGTTTTGTTAAACTTAAAAAGTTAAACCTCTCATTTTTCAACTTATTTAAAATTCTGAACTTATAAAATATTTCTTATACTTAGTTAAACCCCTTCAATTTGATGCTATGGTAGCCCTTGTTTAGTTAATCAATATTATAGCGCTACTAAATCAAAGAACTACTCCCTTTGTCCCATAATACATAGACACAGTCAAATATTATATATATGTCAATGCATTAGTTTGACTTTATTTTTATATAATTAAATATTAATTAAAATTATTTTAAAAATTATACGGAGTATTTTTATTATATTAGTAAAAAAATTATGGTCAAACTTAAGTGAAAAAAGTCTAACGTCTCATGTATTGTGGGACGGAGTTACGGAGAGAGTAATTAACTATAGAAATTTTTTTTTTTAATGTATAGAAACGACAAAAAAAAAAAATGAAGAATACAATTGAGATTAAATTTTAAATTTTAAAGTCTATATCGACATGTCTCTAACTTTTACCCATTAATAAAGAGATCAACATATGTTGAACCCTCACTAAAACATGCTTTTAGGGCGTGTTCTCATTAATTGAAATGAGCTGAAATGATTAGAGCTGAACTAAACTAAATTGAAAATAATCTGATGAGAACAGGCCTTAATCTTCTAACATGATTCCTGAGTTAGTGTTTGCTAAACTAAAATGCTTATGGCATGACTATATGCCATTCCATGGGCCCATGCGCATAACTAAACAAATACTTTATCATAAAATTGCGCGCCGTGTCACATATGAGTTCCAAGTTTACAATGAGAATTGTCGAAACACAAGAAATTACTCGTAAATTCAAAAACCCAACAAACAAACTCACCCTTTTCTTTCTCTGTCCTTTCTCCTCTAAAAAAACACAAAGATTTTCCACGAAATTGTTGCTTCATATCATCAGATTCTAATTAAAAACACAAAGAATTCCAATTAATTATCAAAAGAAACACCCATATACACATTGAAATTGTGAGACCTCCCTTTAAAAAAGCCCTTTCTCATCAGGTGATTTCTGATGAGAAGGGTGCTAAATCGTGTTTATTTTTCTGGGTAATGCAATTTTTTTCTTAAAGTGGGTGTTTTTTTCTCGTGATTTTATCACTACCCATTTAATTAATTACCCGCACTTTCCTGGGAAAAAATCAAAATGGAATTTCAGTTAGCATATTCAAATTTTATAAGGTGCGTTTTTCATGATTATTGTCTGTTATTAAGTACTTTTTGTAATATAAAGTTTTCATCTTTGCTTATATACAGTTGTTGTTACAGTTTAGAACTTTATTTTATATGATTACGCAATTTCCCATATTTTTCTGTTTTCCAGAATCTATTTTCTAGGTTGTCTGGGTACAAATTTGCATTTATTAGTGAAAAATTAAGTACAGTATAAATGAAGAGAAGGTTGATTGCTGGGTAACTTATTTTAGACGTTTTTCTGAATTCTATTTTGATATATATATATTTGGTATGTTTAATTGTTTAGTATATTTTTTTGAAATTTGGGAAAATTTTCAAGATTTTAATTAATTATAATTGCAATAGGGTGTGTTGGTCAAAAGGGTACTTGTTAACTTAATTTCTGCGTTACTTGGTTAAATCTCAGATTGGTGATCACACGATTGCTTGTTTATAGAGTTGCTTAGTTAGCTGAAATTAGAATTTAAAAGCACATGCTTATATAAATACTAATCAATCTTGGTCCTTGGATTCATATGCTGAGCTTTTGTGTTAGAATTTTTGGTCCTTTGCATCATATGCTGCGCGTTTGTGCCATATTTCTCGGTCATTTCTATTATATGTTTTACATATGTGCAATATTTCTCGGTCCATTTCTTTGTATTGGCTCTAATTTGGCTACATTGAAGTGGAGTTTTTGAAGGATAGAAGATAATTTTTAGGCTAATAGTTTTGAGATTACTCTCGAAATATTAGTACTTCAATTGTTGTTTGAATGTCAAGTAGTGGCCGCGATTTTTGGCTGCCAAGGTAGAATGCTTTGATGCTTATAATTGTTATGTACTTTCATATGCTTTTTTTAAAAAAAAATTACATATAGCACTTTTGCTTTGAGCTCTTTGTGCATACTTCAATCTGTATGTTTTGCCTTTATCTTTTTTTTTTTGCTTTTTTGAGTTGTTTGCAAATCCTATGTTATTAGCAGAATCAATCTTTCTATTGTTTCCTTTTGTCTCTCTGTGATTACAATCTTTGACCTTATGTTTCCTTTATTGTAATAAATCACTGAAGTTTCATCCTTGAGTTGTGATTAGATTATTATTAGAAGCCCTGTTCGTCTTTGCTCATGTTAATAGTTTTATTATAGGCTTATAGATAAGAATAGTAGATGGGAGACCTTGGTAGAAAACCTCAAACTGTCAAAAAATGTTGTTTACTTTTAAACCTTGTTGGATGCAGAATGGTGAGCAGAAAACCGAATGAATCTTTGCGGCTTGTTTGGACAACTTTCATTGGAATTGTAATTGGTTTTATAGTTGGTGTTTATATTTCACTTCTTTCAGTTTCTAAGGTATGCAGTCTGTTAATATTTTTTAATTTCTCAACTAGTATTTTATAATTTGGGGTTTGATTTCAATAATCAATGTATTTATTTCAATCCCTCTGAAAGCGCAGACTAATCCAGTGAACTGCCTTCCTGTGGTAATTCAGCCCTCTACCAACCAACAAGTAAACGAGGCTGTTAAACAAAATCAATTGTTAAATGACACAGCAAAGGTAAATATTCTGTTTACCATTGCATCTTTCAAAGCTGTATTCAACCCTACTGTGAGCTTAAAGTTCCTACTCCTGAGCATAATATACATCACGTAAAATCTTAAGTGAAGTTTTGAACATGCTATCCTAAGAAATTCTGAGATGAGAATAAGGATTGTTTGATAACTTGTAGTTCTGTTCTGGTTTTTTCATGATTGATGCTTTTGGTTGGGGTTTGTGCCTGTAGGTGAAGGATCCCTTCTTAAAAGGCAGCCTTTCCCTTCAACCCAAAAAAGACTTTAGTTGTTTGATGACTGCAAGTTTTATGTCTGATAAACAATTCAATTTTCCCCTCTTGCTTTCATTTTGTTGGGGGGGAGGGGGGTGTTATCATCTCCTTCAACCTCTTTATTTCTCCGATAAGTTAAACTTGCTATTGTACATGCACACCAGTCTTTTTCTTTTTCTGTTACACTGCTCTTTCATGTAATTTTATCCTGTCAGTAAAATACATTAGGCAACTTCATTCATGTTAAACTGCGGTCTTTCTGCATGATTCTGTACTTCTGAACCCACCTTTACTCATTGCAAGATCAGGCATCATGTATGTATTTCATTTTAGGCATTTCTGCTCTGATGTATGGGACTAATCTTCTAAATTTCTTATCACTTAATAATATTTGTTGTTTGATTGTCATGGATTCTCAGATGCCATTGTGGGCCCAATCAAACCCTAGCGGTGCAGAGAGACTACCGCCAGGGATAGTTGCTTCTAAGTCAGATCTCTATCTCCGTAGACTATGGGGTCTTCCTAGTGAGGTATGTGAACATATCATAACAAGTCTCTGAACTTTCTTCTCACATACACCTTACTTTTAAACTCTCTTCTGATATGTAGATCCTCCTCTTTTAATCACTATCCTTGATACTTGTTGGACAAAACATCTTTACTCTGTTTCCCACATTACACTTTTCTGGTTAATAGGGGTCTGAGTGATGATGTGAAGGAATAAATATGCAAGAGAAGTGTAGTTTTCAACTTTTATTTACGTACTTTAAAGTCTCTTGATAAATTGCATTTTCAGCACAAAGATTGACTTTTATTCCTTTTGATAGTAGAATTTTGAATATTGAATATAACACTGGTTCATAATGGCTTCTGCAGGATCTGAAAACCAAGCCTAAGTATCTAGTGACCTTCACAGTTGGCTTAGATATGAAGGAAAATATTGACAAAGCAGTTAAAAAGGTTTCCTTCTAGCACTTTTAAGTCCTTTATTACTGCTAACATCATCTTTGTATTAATTATATGCTCTTTAATCCTTGTACAGTTCTCAGACAACTTCACTATTCTCCTCTTCCATTACGATGGTAAGACAACTGAATGGGATCAGTTTGAGTGGTCAAAACGTGCTATTCATGTCAGTGCTCGAAAACAGACAAAATGGTTAGTACTTTTATTCTAAGGCAACTGGGTCAGATTAATTATCATACTAATCTGTTCTTTCATTGTATGGTTTAGGTGGTATGCAAAACGATTTCTACATCCTGACATTGTGGCACCATATGATTACATCTTTATCTGGGACGAAGATTTGGGAGTGGATGATTTTGATTCTGAAAAGTTAGCACTCTTTCTGCATCATATCCTCTAATGTCTTGAGCTATTCAGTACAGAACTTTCATCATTTATTCTTTGTTGAATTTTCAGATACGTTGATTTGGTTAAGAAACATGGTTTGGAAATTTCACAGCCTGGTGTGGATCCTAAAAGTCCGTTTACATGGCAGATGACAAGGAAAAGACATGACAGTGAAGTTCACAAGTAATAACTACTAATGATATATTATGCCCAGTTATCTTCCTTTGCAACTGAAGCAGGATTTCAATATTAATTACCAAAATATTGATCTGGGTTGTTTCTTGGGTGCACTTTGCAGGAGCACAGAGGAGAAACCAGGATGGTGCAAGGACCCACATCTACCCCCATGTGCTGCGTATGTGAACTCTTTACTAATCTTAAGGAGCAACTTCTTTTTCTATCAAATCCTGCAGATGTTAACTGATCTTATTATGTGCACAGATTTGTAGAAATTATGGCTCCAGTGTTCTCTCGAGATGCATGGCGTTGTGTTTGGCATATGCTTCAGGTATGCTGTGCTTTCATGATTGGAGAGGCCAACTATTCTAGTTGGTAAAGTTTTTAGGGAAAACTCCCAGGATTTTGGATTCAATCATGTATGCATTACTGAAATAAACTACATAACTATTAACTAGGCGTATTTTAACAATGTTAAGTATGTGGACATTATTCTTCTTAACTCCATGTTCTGAATCTTGACTATGGTTACTCAATAACATTGCAGAATGACTTGGTCCATGGATGGGGCCTTGACTTTGCCCTCCGAAAATGTGTGGAGGTTTGTGGCTGAATCTTGGAACACATCCTTTATGTGAATTCAGAAAGTCCTTAAGTTTGGTGTATTGATTTCTCTGTTTTTTTTTTCTTCACCCAAACACAGCCTGCATACGAAAAAATAGGAGTTGTAGATGCTCAATGGATTGTTCATAAACGCGTTCCATCACTTGGTAACCAGGTACAATATTCTAGAAGAATTTTTCTTAGCTCCTATCTGTCTCTTTCTTTCATTTCACTGATTTATACTGTCAAATTGGGTTTGTGTCAGGGTGAATCATTAGACGGGGTTTCTCCTTGGCAAGGGGTATGTGAACTGTTTGTTCATCTTCAATTATATACTCTACTTACGTAAACCATTAAAAACATTGTAATATTGTAACGGTATTTCCCTAGCTGATCATGATTGGCTTGAGCCAGCATTCGGTCCACACCAGGAAACTTCGAATTAGTAACGTTTCTGATGACTTTAAGTCCTTATTAATTCATGCAGGTGCGGAAAAGATGTGAAAGGGAATGGAAGATGTTTGAGAGTCGATTAAACAACGCCGAGAAGGCACATCAGAAGAATATGGGAAACACCACATAATCAGGGTACCACCATAAAACATTTATTCTTTGTGCAAAGAAAATATTAGGCCAAAAAAAGTGATAGAACATAAGATAAAGTTCACCAAATTATAGGTTTTTTGGCAATATCAGGCAACAATTATTGTGTTTTCCCTTGGAGTTTTTTGTCTGTAGAGCTCTAGTATTTGAGTGGTTGATGATGTTCTTTTTTAGATGTATATATAAATATACAACAACCAGCAATTATTTTCAAGGGAAAGTAAATATAATTTATATTTGCATAGTTACAAATTTTACATGAAATATTATTTAAAAGCTTATTGCAAAATTAATTCAATTATGAATGAAAATTAGATAGATTGAGGGCCTGTTCATATTTACTGAACTGAGCTGAACTGAACTGATTGGAACTGAACTGATTGGAACTGAACTGAACTGAACTGAACTGATTGGAACTGAACTGAACTGAATTAAGCTGAAATGAATATTTTATGTGAGAGGGAAATTAAGAGCTGAACTGAACTGAACTGAACTGAACTGATTGGAACTGAACTGAACTGAACTGAACTGATTGGAACTGAGCTGAACTGAACTGATTGGAGCTGAACTGAACTGAACTGAACTGAAATTAAGTAAATATGAACAGGCCCTGAGATTGTGAGACAGACAGACAGAGCGGTAGATGGATTAGGTAGGCAGATAAGTGCAATTCCCTAAAAATGAGTATTGTGGGAATAAAAGTGGGTTAGGAGCTCTTAATCTTTAATCTCAACTTTCATTGCATTTAGACATGTTAATTAGGCGATTTTGGTCTGTCACATTGGATTTGAGTTGGTGAATCTAAATTCTTAGATTTAAGATAGACATAGTTCTACTTTTAGAAATTTTGTTGAAGATTTTGGATCTGATTAAATAATTTTTTTCCGTTATATCCGTTGTGGTACTTTAAGTAAATCTTGTCAAGTTTGATTATCTGAGTTTATATATCTCAAAATTCGAGGAAATTTTTTTAAAAAAAGGTATATTTATTTTTCCAACTCTTTAAGATATTTTAAAGATAATTTTAATCGACTTTTTCCATAACATGATTGGTTGAGACGAATTTTTGGATTGGGTTACCTTTTATAGCTTGTATAAAGACATTATTTTAGGTTACACTTTGTTTTTTATGTATTTTTTCAAAAAAAAAAAAAAAAAAATTATTGTTATTTTTTTTTTTTGACGACATTTATTTTTTAATATCAATGCCTTGGCACTTTATGAACTTTTGGATATCTGGAGTATAACTTTTTCCCAGCACTTTGTATTTTAGTTGACGTAGATAATTATTTACAAAAAGACTGCACATCAAAATGAAAGATAAGAACTTGAGCACTAAAAGTTCAATTTTATCAATTATTCAAATATAATATGCATCTGTCACTCATATCGCGTACAAAAAAACTAATATGTATTTTTAAGAAGAAGCACAAAGGCAAGTAATGAGAATCTATCCTAGAATCCTCTAATATTGAGGAAAAACTCCAACTTTCTAAGTTTTTTTTTTTTTTTTTTTTTTTTTTTTTTTTTTTTTTTTTTTTTTTTTGGACAAGAACTTTCTAAGCTATCTAGCATGTATTGATTGATGCAACATAAAAGGGGCTTGCAACATATGTCAATAACAATGGTCATTGTACCTATCAAAAAATCCGTTAACAAAAACAACACCTCATGAGCAAAAGGATATAGCTCTGTGGCTAACGTACAATTATACAACCACACAATCTAGTTCTCAAGGTTTAGGATTTGAAGCTCATGGGTAGCTTAGGCGAGGGAAATAGATTTAAAGGGCTCTCACTTAAACTGAGTTTTAAATCTTAAATAGGTGATCCGATTAAAAGACACAGTCGCACACTCGCATATATATATTTAATACGTGTAATATTAAATAAAAAGCTAATGTACTCCGGATATGGTTGCACTTGGCTTTATACATTAGTATAACTTTCTAAGTGATGCATTTAGGAACACTCTATTTTCTAATTGAAAAAGACATAAGCATAAAAGAATTACTTCATAAAATGAAGTAAGGCTTTCATTGTTTTGCTTACTATATAGAAATAGGTAAAAGTTGTTTTGTTTTGATTCGGTTAGTTGAGTAAAAAGTAAATGGAAGGACATGATCACATGAAGAGAGCTTATATTGTAAGTTCTCTTGTAATCTCTATTCTTCCATTTTTGGAGCAAGTAAAGGTGATAGTTTAATAAATGTCTCCACCTTTCTTTGTCAATATGTTCAATTTCTGATCTTTCGTGAGGTAGAACATACAAACACTTATGTGGCAGAAAAAAATTATGGAGCAGTTCATCTTGTGTGTAACTAGCCATACCGTAAGATCATTTATAAAATTATAAAGTAACCTATATAACACTGATTAAGTAATCCCTATAATACTGACCGAGTAACCCTATAACACTAACCGAGTAACCCAATAACACTGACGAAGTAACCCCTTAATACTGACTAGTAACCCTTATTACAATAACGAAGTAACCTTGTCACACGATGTGACCAGCCACATATAAGACTTTGTGATTATGGAGTTATCATATTTGCAAAATGGAAAAAAATACAAAATTTCATAATATGATACTACTATGTATTATAAGTCTGTCCAACTGTGTCATATATAAATTCATCATTGAATAACAAATTTAAGATTATGGCCTGTTCTCTTCAGCTTATTTTTAGTTCACTTCAATTTTTAATTTCCTTCTCTTATAAAATATTCAGTTCATTTCAATTTACTTCATCTCAATTCAGTAAATGAAAACAGGCCCTAAATTATCTCAATTTTAGAGATTTACTTTTATAAACAGTATAATATAGTTGACATAAAAAAAGTAAACAAAAGAATTTCTTTCAACCAAAAAAATCAACACATGCACACAACACCATATTGAAAGCCAAGTTGCAAAACAAAGAGAGCTAATTCAAAGGTTGGCTTAAATACAACCGACTTAAACACTAAAAACTCATCAAAATGATGCCGATTGAAAAGATAGCACCCCCACCACTACCACCTTTAAAAAGTAGTATACCAAAAGTCTATGAAAAAGGTACTTGAAAATTGCCAAATTATCTTTTAAAATTAAAAGCTAAAAAGCAAAGTATTATGTCTAGCTAACACCAATCTATGATTTCTATTATATTTTATAACCACACATTGAAGATAAACCTTCAATTTTATTTTATTTTTTTACTTCTTTTTTTTTATAGCAAAATAAAAGGATGAAAGTATCAAAAAAAATAAAAAATTAATTACTTATAAAATGGTCATTTTCTTTGAAATTAATTCATTTAAACAAATCAAATACTAGAAATTTATTAAAAATGGCCCCCTCCTAATCTACTATGATAAGCATAGATGGGCCTTGGCTGGACACTATAGACAATTCCCGGTTGTCTACAACAACCAATCGGCCCACACGTAAGCATAGTATAAGTATACGCGTAAATCTTGGGCTTTTCAATTCATCGTTAAAAAAAAAACGAAAATAATACTTGTACATAATTCTTACGTCCTATAATGTCTTACTTGTATACTCCCTCTGGTCCTATTTTTTTGCCCCATAATTAATTTTTGAGTCAACTTTTAATAATTTTGACCGTAAATTTCCATTAATATATAAGAGGTAATATAGTCAAGTGGGATCTTGTTGAATTCGTCGAATTATACATTTTATTAATATCAAGTTTTTATAATTTTTACATTTATAGATCTTTTGATATATCCGTTTTAACACACATCTCGAAAACCGTGAAAAATCCAATAGAGCAAAAAAAAAGGGACAAGGGAGTAATATGTAGTGAATGTTTCTATTTTCATAGTCTATTGTAGTTACTCTTATGTGATATATAGTTTGATTCATTCTAATGTGAAATTTTATAATAAACGACTTTATATAATTAAAGATATTAGTGGTTAAAGAACAGTGTTGAAGGTAGGGTGTGCAAAAATGGACCTCAACCGTAAAATCGACCAGGATCGGACTGGGAGATTTCGGGTCGGTCTTCATTACTCACAAATTGGCGATTCCGGATTTCCGGTCCGGGTAAAAACCGGAATATTCCAGTCCGGACCGGAAAGTGTATTTTTGTAATATTTTGGATAAAAATATTAAATTTAATGTTTATTTTTCTAAAAAATTTAGGTACAAAAGTTGTAATTTATAAATTCTAAGTGCAATATAGGAAAGACGCAAACAAAAACAAGACATTAAAAATGTATGTATATATTAAGATACTAAAATGCAAAAAATAAAAAAATAAAAACAAAAGAATATAACCGGTCCATTCCGGTCCAAAACCGGACCGGAATAAACAGGTCCGGACCGGAACCCGGACTGGTTAATTCCGGTCCCGATCCCCAAAAAAGTCGATTTTGGGTTCCGGTCCGGTCCGTTTTGGACCGGTGCACAGCCCTAATTGAAGGAGCATCTAAGGATATTTTCTCCTTATTTATTTAATTTATTTCAAAATTTTAAAATGAATATAAAAATATTAATCAAAGAAGTAAATAAAAACCTTTACCTTTTATATGTGCCTGGTATATATAAAGAATTAGAATAAATGATAAGTATTTTATAATAAATACTAGTGATGAATAGCTTAAGTGGTTAAAATTTTCCTCCTAGCTCTAACAGATTATGAGATCGATTCTCATCCTCGCCCTAATGGCTCTCTAAACACTAAAAAATACGAAGTATATATTTAAAAATTCTCGTTCTCCTTTCATCCCTTTATTAGAGGCCTATTTATAATATTTTATCATGCTTAAACTAATACTCCCTCCGTTTTTTTTATTTGCATCACTTTCCTTTTATGGGTGTTTTTTTTTTTATTTGCATCACTTCTATATAAAATAACTTTACACTATACTTTATTATTTCTCTCTCTTACTTTAAACCCCTCTCAAATTAATTTATCATTTCTCTCTCTTATGGTCCCCACTATTCTCTCACATATTTTCACTTTTATGGTCCCACATTACTTTTACCATAATAAATTATTTATCTACTCACCTTATTAATTCATTCTCCTAAAACTCCGTGCATCAAGTGATGTAAATAAAAAAAAATGAATATTATACAATTATTATGTGTATTAAATTGCTTATTGTTATTACTATCATGGCATTTTAATTCAATTAATATTTACACTTTTCACTTAAGTCAAGAAAGTTCTTCTTTCTCTCTCTTAGTTGTGACAAAAGTGGGTCCCACTTCCATCTACCTTGCCACATTCCATACTCCTATTGGTAGTTGTAGAATCAATAGGACACGTGGCTAAGTGAAACTTTCCCTTTTTATTTACGAACCGCTAAAACTAAAAATCCAAACACGCCCTTATTTTTTACTCAATTTGATTTTATTTCATTTTTAATTTTTAATTTTAATCACAACTTTCATCTTATAAACACCTTACACGTATAACCACGTGTCAATAATCCGCCCACCTCTACTCTTCTTTTTTTTATTTATTTTTTTAAAAAAAAAATTAACCATGGTTAAGTTAACTAACTCACATATCTAGTTTAGTTAATTAATCAAACCAACAAAAACCCCCCTTATTTATTAATTGACCCCCTCTTGCTGTCTACTCCTAGAGTTTTAGCCCCTCCAAAAACTCCAAAATTTTCCCTCTCTTAAAAAAAAACCCTTATTTTCTCTCTCTAAAATCTATTGAATTGAAAAAAATTGGAAAAAAGTTGAAAAAAAAAGGAAACAAAAAAAAATGGGATTGTCGAATTTCCCGAGTCCAGCAGAAGGCGTTTTACCCGTGTTAGTAATGAACACAGTAATGTCAGTAGCAATCCTAAAGAATTTACTGCGGTCATTTCTTCAATTAGTAGGGGCAGTAAATTGGATTACGAGTAATTTCGAGACGAATCCAACATCCACGGTAACAGCATCGACCGCGACAATAACAACAACTAGTATAAGTGAGACGAGGCGATTAAGGGGTATTTCAATTACCCAATTCAAGTATTTGTGTGCTAACAATAACAATAGTTATCGCGGTAAAAATAAGAATATTCAAGACGAAGATATGAAAAATGGGATAGAAGGAGAGTGCTGTGTTTGTTTATGTAAATTTGAAGATGAAGAAGAGGTGAGTGAATTATCTTGCAAGCATTTCTTTCATAGAAATTGCTTGGAAAAGTGGTTTGATAATCATCATACTACTTGTCCACTTTGCAGATCCATCCACTAAATTAAACAAACCTTTAATTTTAATTTTTTTTTTAATTTGGGGGATAATTTAGGTGGGTGGTTGAGGATGAGGATGACCACACTTTTTTTTTTTGGGAGACTTTTTGAGGAGCCTTTTTCTTTGATTTAATTCTCTCTCTTTTTTTTTTTTTTTTTTTTTTTTTGGGAAGAGGGTTCCTTTTGTTAATTTGGAACCCTTCATTTTTATTTTCCTATGTTTTACAGCAAAGTAGAGAAAAAAAAAAAAATGGAACTTTGCTGTTGTAGATTTGTAGAGTGTTGTTGTGTGTTTGTTTAAAGCACCAATAATATCAAAAAAAAAAAAATGAAGGGTTCAAAATTTTTTGCTGTAAAGTTAATTGTCTTAATTTTCAATTTGTGTAAATTTAATGCTTTGTAAAATCCAATATCAAGTTTTAGGTATCACCTTGCGGCTCCCGGTCTACCATGTCGATGATAATTAACCAACTAAGCCAATTCGCATCCAAACAAAATTAGCGGTACTTCTTGTTGTTGTTTCAACATGCAAAAGGCCAGGTTGTTGTAGTTGTTGCTTGGTTTTTAGGTCTGCAACAAATGATATCAGAAGTAGCAAGAAAATCTTTATTTTTTAAATAATAATTTTTATATATATATAAAAAAGTTGTATTTATCAGAATAAAAAAAGTTTTTGTCTGAATCTACAACATGCTGTGGAGGGCAGTATGATGTTACTAGAAATGGTCCATCACAAAATTTAGGCAGTTTTGATTTTTGGTAAAATTTACAAACTTTAATTTATCATCTTTCTTCTTTCTTCTTCTACTCTTATCATGACAGTTATTATTGGCTAAACACATGTGAAGGCTTCCTATTCTTGGCAACATCAATCATTGGTGCCATCTCTATTTAGTGGACCTATTTTCAATTTCTATCTTTTATTTTATTTTTTAAGACTGAGCCCTTACATAAAATAATATAAAAACTAAGGTTAAAATGTTTTACTCTGTATTTCTTACTAATTTATTACTTTTATGTTGTGGTCCACTGGTCCTGCCTTTCTTCTATGAATGTGTAATGTGTATCCAGAAAATATAATTTCCTGGGTCTTATAAAGTGTGCTAAAATGACATTTTTGTTGTGTTACATATTACATATTGTAATGTATTTTGGTCTTGTTATTATAAGGTAGCTAGCAGAGTACTGCCTGTGGCACCATCTAAGTGACCTTATAAGTAATTATGGTTTTTGTGCTGTGATTTTCTCACTATATCAGTTGATATTTAATCTGTACAATGGAAATTCGATATGAAAAATCAATTTTGGTGTGCGAAAATCAGACGTCACATGCATGGACTTTCGAGTCATCCCATGCATGGACTTTCGAGTCATGAATCCATGCATGTAAAGTGTTTTATTATGTGGTTTATGAGATTTTAAGCTAAACTTAACACACTCTGCTCATAAGCTAATGTAATTATCAGTGAAAAATGTTGGAAGGGTTCTTCACCCTTTTCCATGCCCTGAATAAAGCAATGATAAGTACGTGACTGAGCATGGAAAGGGGTAGATGAAATGTACGGAGTTATTCTTTCCATGTGCTAATATTTTGTCTACATTATAGGAAAAAGCTTCCTTTGTTCTAACTAATAATACTAAGAACTAAACCATATTAAGCTTTTTTAGCAAAACAATCATGAAATTGATTAATGCCATTCATGATAAAAATGCAAACACAAGAACATAAGATCATGTCTATGCCATAGAAGCCAAATATCTTAAAACAAGTTTAAAAAAAATGGTGTACTATTTCCTTGTAACAGATACAAGATTTTGTTTTTCCTTTTGGATGGTAATGTATTAGAACTATCTCATTTCCAAGATCCTATATTCTCTTCCAATGCTAAGGAAAGAGTCGAATTTGTGACCTCAAAGTACAATAGGCAAACCATTAGCGAAATATTCATGCATATATTTCGTATATCAATAGCTCCTATTAATTATGTTCGAAGAAGGAACACACAACAACATGGAAATCTTATATGAACCAGGCACACAACAAAAATAAAACAAATGAAAGCTTGAATATGTGCAATTATTTACCCTGCATTCATGAAGACCTTCCTGAGTTCTGATTTCTTTTTCTTGATAAATTCCTCAGCTTTGACATCTACGTAGACTTCATCTTCTCCCTTGTTAGCAATAGCAACATCCTTCTGGTCATTAAATCCTTTGGTTTTAACATCATTTTCGCCGTCGATCATAAGCTGCTTCAGCTTCTGTTTGATGAATTCCTCTGCTTCGACATTAATATCTGACGTATCTCCCTCGTATTTCACAGGACAAGTAAAACTCTTTACAAACTTTTTGCCATTGTTGTTGAATGCAGATTTCGCACCATTAAGATTCCTAGAAGGAGACAACACGTGAGAGAAGTATATGTCATACTCATTTAATATAGTCATATTTCACAAATATATATACTTCCATACATACACAAACATTCACACATAAACATATAATCAAATATGTTGATATGTATTTATACATTGGTTTATAATTTTGCAGTTCAATTCAATATTCTGTTCAACATTATTAGGCAGAACTTTAGAAACTTCATGTACATTAATGTTATAGGTCATGTTAATGAAACCTAAATTATGCTTCCTTATGCAAAAAAGGCAAAGAATAAAGCTTAACTTTGCCTATATGATTCTCTAAGGAATAACAGGAAGTGTAAGAGTTTTAACTCGAGCTGTCACGACACGATAAGCCGATAACTCTTTGCATTGCGTACACAAGAATGTTCATAGGAAAGGTTTCCTGCAGGGTACATCACTAATCACTATTGGATTATCATTATTGAGTTGAATTAACTACAATCAATCTCACTTTGTTGGTTAACTTCATCCAATACGAAAGTGTTTAAAGATCTTACTAGAAGCTGAGCTGCACACAACTTATGTTAATGACTTATAATTAACAACCATTTTTGGTCACTTTCATTACCTATAAAAGTACATTTATTTAACAAAGTGAAGTTTAGATGTATGGGTCAACAAGCATACATAATAAAAATTGAAGAAAAAAGTGGGTTTACATTTGTAGGTATGAAGGGACTTTTAGGTATTGAATTTTGTTGCAAAAACAGGGAGATTAAGAACTCTAAGTAACATTTTTTATTTTTTTCTAAATCAAATAAATAAGGGGGCCCATCCTTTGTTTAAGGGAGAAAATTTATAAACACTCTTTCAATATTCATTTTCCATAAGTAACAAGGGGATCCCCCACTAATCTGTACCTAAATGGTGCAGATCTAGCCTCCAAGAAACATTATCCCGAGGAAGATTGTTACATATTATAGGTCTAAGTCAACCACACATGCCGACATGCACATCATTAACATGCGTGAGTGTGCACAAACAAGAACAATAACAATTATCTAAGCCTTAATCATAAGATAGAATCCGCTATATGAAACAAGATTTTGGCTGTGTTTGATAACTAGCTTAATTATTTGAGCAAAATTAGTTTATTTGATCAATATTAGCTTATTGACTATTTATACCTCCATTTAATTTAAATCCTATATGAACTACTTACCCCACAATTAGCTTATTGATCATTTTACATAATAATCAGCTAATAAAATAAGTTAGTCAAATCAGTTAATACAATCTGCTAGTTAAAATCAGCTAACACAATTAGCTTCAATTTTCAGCTTTTCCCCAAACATGGCCTTTATCTATGTGTGTGCCCAAAAAAAAAAAAAAAAAAATCTTAATAGTTTGTAACTTTTCTTGATTAATTAGATGGAAGCAAAGACATAGAAAATAATATTACCTCCGTTTCATATTATTTGTAATAATTTAACATAAAATGTGAGTAAAAAAGGTCTAATTATTGCAAATAATATAAAACAAAGATAATAGGAGTGCTCTCAAGGAAACAATAATTGGACTATTTAGTCCGTTATTGGGGCAATTTCGTCATTTAAGGGGTACTTTTCAGGACGTGTTGGATCCATATTCCAAATTAGGAGTGACATTTTTAAAATATTGGATTGAAGTATCCAATGAATGTTATGCACTTATAGTTTCTCGTACATTCGTTAATGATTTGTGATGACCAAAGAATCATGACTAGTTCCATTATTCAAATAAGATGTTAACATACTCAAATTGATTGAAGTATTAAATCACAAGTGGCTAATCAGAAAAATAAAAAATAAAGACTTGATGCAAGAGTGCAAGACACAGTTCTTTGAAGTTATTCTAAGTTGTTCCAATATTGCCATATCTTCTATCTCATGTCTGATGTCAGAGTGATCTTTTAGAGCCAAGATCAAGCACGCCTAGCACTAGTTGCTGTCAGATACTATGCATGAACCAAACACACACTATAGGAGTTTGATCAATCTAGCTAATGTAACCAACAATTATAAACATTACTAATTGGAATAATAATGGCCAGTACAGTCCAGAAATCATGCAATGATGGTAAAGTTCAGAAGCCTCAAGTGATGAGCTTGTGTTTGCAATAGACCTATCTGCAGCATGGTTATTTTCTCCAGGTGTAACCCTGCCAAAGGCATAACAGTGATCTCACCGTGTAAATGGAATGCAACACATCACATAGGCCTTAAAATATGTGTAAGAGATTTAGCCAGACAATTAATCAACCTAATAATAATGGAAAACTTGTGCAGACCATACCTGGAGAATTAACACAGTGTTATCCAAAGTTTGAAACTACTTCTAATATCCGGTTTACCCATTTGACACTTCCAACTTCCGAGATACAAATTAACTTTTCCACGCAATGTCTCAGCAATGCCACATAAGAAGACACATGGAACCATGGTTAACATCAGGCAGAAAGTTTCTTGGCTTTCAAAAATGAACGTCTTGCTTCTTGTTATACTGCAATGCATCACAAGCCATCCAATCGGCAAACCTATGCAAGAAGTCCAAAAGAGAATTGAAGGTGACATCACCAAGAGTTTGTTAGAAGGTTTGGCAGTCTGTGCCTTTAAGAAGATTGAGGGCACATCAGTGAACTGTGAGGGTTTGACAGATACGTGAATCATGTCAAGGGTACAGAAGTATAAATAAGGGGATTGGGAAAGAGCAAGTATTCATGAAATTGTGTGTGTTTCTATCTTCTTTTGGCCTTGGTTTGTATTCTCTTAGTGATGAATTGATAGCATTATTAATACAACTCTATTTAGCTTCTTCTTTTTCTAAATCTCACTCTACTTTCTTTATTCTCTGTTTTTCCCTATATCTGTTTATTCCATTACAATTTACAAATACCTCCGTTTCCTATTCGAAAACAAAATAAGATAAAGGGTATTTCCTCCTACATTGTCTTTCTATTCCAGGAACCCAGACAGCCGAGAACAGTATAATCCTCCTAATTACATTTAGTACCTAGGTTGCATGCAATATCCTATAACTTTAGGTATGGGTGCTCCATAACTGTGGACATCCTTCCTTGTATATTATATCACCTACACATCCCTTGTCTCCTTAATATCATGTCGAATAAGCAGAGATGAGACCAATCAGCTGGCTTTGCTTTATTTCGAGAAAAAGATAACCGCTGACGCATCACAAATTATGAGCTCTTGGGCTAATAATGTCAATTTCTGCAAGTGGCATTGTGTTACTTGTAGCCAACGCCATCAAAGAGTCACTGAATTGAAACTCAATTCCTTGCAATTAGCAGGCTCCATATCACCACAATTGCAATTAGCAGGCTCCATATCACCACAATAGCTTCAGGCATCAAATCCCTTCGGAAATCAGCTATTTGCGAAGAATGCAAATATTATATCTGTACAATAATTCTTTAAGTGGTGAAATTCAATTTAATATATCCAGGTGCTCTAAGCTAATAGCATTAAGTTTAACCAATAATAACCTGGAAGGGGAGCTACCAAAGGAGTTAGGATCCCTATTGATGCTTCAGATTTTATCACAGAGCATCAACAATCTAATTAGAAAGCTCATAAGATACAAAATAAGGAATTCACCTCATTATTAATTAAATTTTTGAATCCCAGTCTCTCTTGGAAATTTGTCTTCACTAAGCACTCTCTCAGTAGAAGAAACCAATTTAGTACGTAAATCCCTGATCCTCTCGGCCAACTTAAACAACTTACTTTTTCGGGAATTGGTGTTAACCACTTGTCTGGAACTGTCCCTCGGCCCTCCCTCAAATTTCAATATCTCCTCCATTACACTAATGGATTTAGGAGTAATCAACTCCAGGGACATCTTCCTACAGAACTTTTCACCACTCTTCCAAACCTAAATGACCTTACTGCAGCCCTTAACCAATTTTCAGGTCCCATTCCTACTTCTCTATCCAATGCTACAAATCTGCAGTTTTTCCAACAGCAGATGAACAATTTGGCTGGGATTTAGGGAAAGTAGTCAAAGTACCCCTTCTTTGGAAGCTTAATGAGATTCAGGTGTTCCTTATAAGTGAAAGCTTTCTTGGCTCGACAGGAACTGATTATTTAAACTTTCTTTGTTCATTGAACAATCACACCAATTTGCAAATCCTGAACATGAGCAGCAATCATCATATCATGGATTCCTTGACAGAGGTGTTCAGTGTTGGACTCGTTTGTTCTGCTAAGTCATTTGGAGAAAGGATGGACATCAGTGATGTCATCAAAAAGTTGTGTTTGATCAAGGAGAAGCTTCTTAAAGGTCGAGATGCAACACGGAGGAAAAGGGCTGATGAATTGAAAGGTAATAACATATAAAGTTTTTTCTCTTCAAACTCATTGGAATATGGAATGTATCTAAATTTTACTTTTCTTTTCATCTTGAACAACAGGATGACTTCAATGATGAAACATAGAAATCCTAACGCAAACAGCCCTCATTACCGAATTCCTTCCTATCCAGGCTACCTAGTGATTTACCCAACCAAAAACACATGATACGAACTCGCCTATATGATGTAATTCACTTCAAATAACAATGAAAATGTACTCGCTTCATATACCTAGATCACAAAAGGCAGTAGTACTCTTCTAGTAATAGATAAAACTAGTACTCTATGGTCTGCACAATTGCACTTAGTAGAGTCACACATTCTTAACTCTAACCGGGGCTGGAAACTCGAAAGATGATTTTTAAATGACACATTCCCATTCAAAAAAAATGATACATTACTACCTTAGTGACCGATACTATGTTAGGATATCCGGAAAAAGACATCACAATATTAATATCGTTAAATGGCCTTTTAATGAGGCCAATTCATATCCTGGTAACAAGCAATTACAGTATTTGTTTAATCTCTTAAGCTAAGCTAATTAAAACCAAAATCCTCCTCTAATTAACAAAAACATGAGAAGAAATTATCTTTTCTGAAGTATTTAAATCGGGAAACGAATTATCAGACAAATAATTCGATTATGGAAGAGAAAATGAAGGATTGAATTCTATTACTGGATGATGATTAATTTCTATTATTTGTATGGAAAAGCAGCGAATTAAGCAGATACTACAGATTCAAATGGAAAAATAGAACTGAATTAGGGTTTTAGACGCTTACAATCAAAGATTTTGCCCCATTTCAAGTGCCTCTTCTGGTGGTGGGAGTAGTCGAATGCGAAACGAGTGGCGTTTCATTGCTGAAAACCTTGGAAACCAAACTTGAGGAACAACCGAACAACGGAACAATGCAGCGAATACTAGATTTTTTTTTTTTTGCGCGCGCTTAGAGTGCCCATAAATAGTTTGATGGGTTGGTTAGTTTTTTACACTATTTTATATTTCTCTCTTGTAATAAAAATAAACTTTTTCCGTAACTTAAGACGTTAGAATTGTCAAAATAGTCATGAGATTCTGTTCTGTTCATCTTATTTTCACTTAGTTCAGAATTAATAAATTTAGATAAGGGTTAATAAGTTCAGGAAAAATATGTTCAGATAAGTTTAGGAAAAATAAGTTCAGATTTTTTTTTGTGCGCTCGCTAAGAGTGCCCATAAATCAGTCTAGTTTGATGGGTTGGTTAGTTTTTTACACTATTTTATATTTTTGTCTCTTGTAATAAAAATAAACTTTTTCCGTAACTTAAGATGTTAGAATTGTCAAAATAGTCATTAGGCCCTGTTCTGTTCACCTTATTTTCACTTATTTCAGGGTTAATAAGTTCAGATAAGGGTTAATAAGTTCAGGAAAAATAAGTTCAGATAAGTTTTGATAAGGGTTAATCAGGGCTACCAAGTTTAATTTATAACTAAAATAAGTTCTAATAAGAGTTAATAAGTTCAGATAAGTAAAAATCAGGTGAATTGAACACACATTTAGGGTTAGTTTTGAGCTGGATAGTTTCGACTTTGGATTGTTTTTGGAATTGATCATTTCTAGTTGTATATGTTGAGATCACATAGCCATAAGGTCATGAACCAAATGTTTGGTTAAGGGTCAATCGAATCAATGATACTTTTAATACTTTAAATATTGGGAAATAATTGTGATTATTCTAGTTAAAACTGAGCACAATCTAATAGTCGTGTAGGGTCATGTGTCATGTTAGTTGACACCGGCAAAAGTAGGTTGTCATGTCATGTGTTAAAAAAAATCATGCCATGCCAAGCTCATGTCGATTTTCTTGCACGGAGGTGACGGAGCCCAAGAATGGCCTTGCCCATATGACATGTCATGTGGGACTTTGCTAGTACCCTTTCTAACAATTTTTATATTAACGGTAAATTGATCAATAATAAACGTATTGACTTGACAATCTTGGATTTTTGGAGAATTCCTATTAATTTTTCTGATGGACAACAATCCATCTTTCTCGTTTCACCTAATCAATCGCGAGAGTTACTTTGGGCGAGTCAACTCATTATGCTCGTGGCACATTTGAAAACGAGCATAGAGACATTCCAAAGCAATAACCTCATATCCAACATACTAACAATAAACAGAGGGTTAATAAGTAATAAGTAATTATATCTATACATGATAAATCCTGAATTTAGATTACTCATAGTATCATTGGATAATTGAATAATAAGCTGCGCTCGGCGAATAAATAGTTGGTGGGGCCAAACTTTGTACAGCTAGGAAAAGAAACGCTTCATTGGCAAAATTGGTGGCATCAACGATGAACTGAGTGTAGAAGCTAAAGCCCCTTTGCTTCTGCTAACAGTGAACAAAAATGGCTTCAGTTCATCTTCTTCACAGTTCAATTCTCCTCAATTCAACCAAAAGAAATGATTTTTCTGCTTTCAAAATTCATGGGTCTCCTTCTATTAGCCATAAATATAATCTTCGAAAGTACCCATCTTTCAAAACCTTGTCATCTGGGGATAGACGACAATTAGAGGTAATCACTATTTTCAATTTTTAATTTTGTTTTCAATTGAAATTATTGAATAAATTTATCCCCATTTTTATTGATGTATTAATTTGTTCTGGTAGATAGTGTATGACCCAGAAGAAAGATTGAATAAATTAGCAGATGAAGTGGATAAGGAAGCTGGTCTTTCTAGGCTCACTCTTTTTTCACCTTGTAAGGTGTGACATTTACTCCGGTTTAATTTTAATTAATTTAATTAATTTTGTTTTGATTGCTAGTTTAATTGTAATTTGGTACTTTTTGAAATGAAATGAAATGAATTACAGGTGAATGTGTTTTTGAGGATAACTGGAAAAAGGGAAGATGGATATCATGATTTGGCGTCTCTATTTCATGTATGTTCTATCAATTTTGGTGTTTTTGGGGAAAAAATTATGATTAATTATTTGTGTTTTGTTGATAACACAAAGATAAATAGAGCCGCAAGGCAGTGATGTTATGTTGTAGACGAGATTCAATCCCAAGTCTTGGGTGCCGTACTGCCCCGAGGTCTTGGTAAACTTTGCTATGCAAAAATATACTACGTAGATTGTTAGAAGGATAATGCATATCTTGTTTATGTTTGTTTGATTTAGGTGATAAGTTTAGGGGATAAAATAAAATTCTCTTTGTCACCTTCAAGGACCAAGGATAGTTTATCAACAAATGTGGCTGGAGTTCCCCTTGATGATAAAAACCTGGTAATTACTGCAGTTTATAGTGACTATTTGATGAATTGTGCTACGCAATTGTGTTGCAACTCTTGCAAGGACTGAAGTTTAAACTTTCATCTTCAGATAATTAAGGCTCTAAACTTGTATCGGCAGAAGACAGGCAGTGACAAGTATTTTTGGGTATTTGAAGTGATTTTCTGGAGTAATGAATTCAGACATTTATTTTTAGATATTGTATCAACATTTGTTAATTTGAATCTTGATTAACAGATTCATCTTGATAAGAAGGTTCCTACAGGAGCCGGGCTTGGAGGAGGAAGTAGCAATGCTGCTACTGCACTTTGGGCAGTGAATCAATTTAGTGGTGGTATTGCAACAGAAAAAGAACTTCAAGAATGGTCAAGTGAAATAGGTTCTGATATTCCTTTTTTCTTCTCCCATGGAGCTGCATATTGTACTGGAAGGGGCGAGGTATTTCATGCAATTCAAGTTTTAGTGCCAATTTATTGTTTTGAAAGGTGATAATAAATGTTCATTGGACTGTGTAATTCTAAACTGATGATAAAACAAACCTATGAATAAGGAAAACTATATACCTTCACTACAGGAGGGACTAAGGAAGCTGGACTGGCTTTTGTACAAAGCTGTTGTTTGATAATTGTCTGGAAGTTTGAAATATTGGAGCATATCTAGATCTTTGTTGCATTTCAAAAAATTAGATGTTGGCTAAATATTACGAGTAATAATTTTTGTCTTAATTATGCTATAGTCATGTCCTCTCTGAAAGAAAGCAAAGTGACTTTCATCACTAAAAATGCAAAGTATCTATTTGAAAATGCTGCTTTTGTACATTGTTAAACAGCATTAGATTAGTCCATAGTTTCCTGCTGATCAATCTTCTTCTGTTATTTAGGAAGTTAAAAATATCCCGCCACCCATACCTTTGGATACTCCAATGGTCCTTATAAAGCCCCAAGAAGCATGCTCCACTGCCCAAGTTTACAAGGTATGAATATTCCGTAACTCCTGCAGAATGCTGTATATGCAATAAGATCTTTGGCTTCCTTATAATGTGTATATTTAATAGTTTTTTCTATTGCCACAGAGCCTTCGTTTGGATCAAACTAGCAAGGTTGATCCTTTATCTTTATTGGAGAAAATATCGAAAGAAGGAATCTCTCAAGATGTATGCATCAATGATCTGGGTAGGTATTATGTTAAACTGAATCTTCTCTGCCCCTTATAACAGTTAATTGGATCCCAATGTCTGAGATATTGTGTAATCTTGTCATTTCTGCAAAGTCTGACCACTAAGACAGCAAATAGAAACATAGTAGTGAGAATGGCCCTTTCTTGTAACTGCTAACCTGGGGATGGTTATATTTTTAGAACTTTTCCTCCTAAGAACTGATTATAACTTTTTGATTTTGGATTGGATTGGTGTAACACTTAACAGATTGAAGTCAGACTAGATTTGGGTGATGTTTCGTATATAGTCATCCTGTCAGTGAATTACATAAAGCTAACTGTAGTTCTATTATTCCGATCCTGGTCTTGATTGTTCATGTTCTATTTTTGCTTGGAGCGTATATTGGGTATAACAACATTTTAGTGTTAAATTAGCTCAATAGATCTCTTGGATGAATTTCTAATAATATTGTTTTCAGAGCCTCCTGCATTTGAAGTTCTTCCAACTCTGCGAAGATTGAAACAACGCATAATTGCAGCCAGCCGTGGACAATATGATGCTGTTTTTATGTCTGGAAGGTGAGATTCCAATGCATGTATGCTATAGTTCTCTGTATCTGCTATTATCTTTTCTCAAGGCTTTGAACAAGTTAATGTCATTTTGTACTCAGTATCTAAATGAATACCGTGCTGAGCCATTAAGCCCCAAACCCCTGTATCAGCATTTTGAGTGAATGCCAACTGCTTGCTTATTCAATAATGTCTTTTATGCATGACATACAATTGCAACGTCTTTCCAGACACTAGGTTTCTCGTACACTACATTTAATTATGAACTGATAGTCCTATACGAAGTATACTACTGCTCTTTTGTTCAAAGCTTGTATTTTAGTTTATGTAGCAAAATGAAATTTGAAGTGAGATTAAAAGATAAAAGACTATACATTTCCCCTTGGACAATTGGATTTGGCTCATTGAATTTTTTTTTTTTTTTTTTTTTTTTTTTTTTTTTTTTTTTCTAAATTTATTTTAATTTTCATTCCTTGTTGACTGCATTGACTTAAAGGATCTTCTATCTCATGCATTTATATATTCATTGTGGTGCTGCCATAATTGTTCTTTTGCATTATGCTCAATGCAGTGGAAGCACCATTGTTGGGATTGGTTCTCCTGATCCACCACAGTTTCTCTACGATGATGAAGCATACAAGGATGTCTTCTTATCTGGTATGATTTATGCAGTCTCAAATGGAGATTTACCTGCGTCTTTGTGCTCTATGGCCTGATTTTTGAATCTGGACTACATTTTATTCCCTGCTAGCTGACATATGTAGTACATTGTACGTGCAGAAGCTACCTTCATCACTCGAGAAGAGAACCAATGGTATTCAGAACCTTCAAGTAGCTCTACCGGTTCTGTTGCTGAATTTTCCCGGCCACTTAGTGATGGAATTTCACAGTAACATGATGGTAATTTCCAAATGATTCTATTTGCCCCCTATTTGTTGTTAATGTCCATAGTTTAGATAGAGATGTGTAAAGAAATTCTTTAAAGTTGAGATTCTACCTTTTCTATGTTTCGAATAATTTTGTATTTTTGTTTTTTAGTTGCTGAGAAATGCTGGCCTGGGAAATGTCTCTCGCTGCTTCAGTGAATTTCGAGGTGAACTTTCAGAAAATATTTTTCATTGTATAGAGCAAACCTATCCTTTACTCTTGAATGAAGGTTAGTATACTTCAACGAAAACTTCTCTCTGTAACACTTGTTCTCCCAGGTCACACATCAGTTGTTTTTGTTACCATAAAGTCATGAACTGTACCTCTTAGAGGGAGAGAAACATGTAATTTCTCTTATAATTTTGAAATTTATTTATTCTTTTACCTTTATGTTGCGTAAAACATAAGGTGATAATATGCAAAATCATATGCTATGAGCTTTGGAAATATCCTTGAGACTCGATCTGATGATGAATAACACAATTAAACAAGAAAAGTACAAAACTTCATGGCAAATAGAGAGAGTGAGACAAACATGTGTGTTAAGGTGTCGAAAGATGAATCTCTCAGAAAATGAAAAAAAAAAGAAGGAAAAAGAAACGAGTATGGCAGGCATTATTATGCAGTTATTGTGCATGCTACTTGCCGTTGAATGCTGGGAATTCTCCCATCATCCAATGCTGGAGGGTATACGTTTGCTGAGTGCAAACTTGAGGTGCTCGTGGTTAATAAATTCCTCAGCTTCACTATCAACATCTTCTTCTTGCTTCTTTCGTGCACCATTATGATTTCTCTGTATGAACTGTTCAGCTTCAGCATTGATGTCGTCTCCATATTTGACGTTCCCATTTCTCCACCCTCTACTCGAATCATTAGGAGGCTCATCTTTGTGCTTCTTTGGCAGGGAAAATAGGTGCGAGAAATAAGCATCAGTTTCATTCAAGGTACTCATCTTGGTAGCTTATGAATTGATGATATTGTTGTAGATGTAGTTTTGAGTCACAGACTTCTATTTATATACGGAGTTATCTTTAGACGACTCTGCTCACCTGATTAGAATTCGTCGTGTTCTTCTCTTGACATCTCTTTTTTTTAATGTGATGTTAACGAATCTTATTACTTTCCGGCTTTATAGCATGTGTATGCTGAATGCATCTGTGGATCTGTGACACAGACCTTGTCCTACAAAATTTTCAAGAATTGGTTTATTATACTAGAAAAATCTTCAACTCAAACTTATTGTACTATTGATATACTTTTTTTTTTTTTGTATTAGGAATATTTTTGGCTTCTCTTTTAGATCAACTTGATAAACTTTTGTGCACCAGCTGAATTATTTGAATGTTTGTCAATATTTCAATATACTCGTCAAGTCGGGTCTAAATTAAATGCGATTGACTGAGGGCCGGGGAAGGATGGGCAAGTTATTGTGTGATCCTGTGCCATTGTTCCACCCCTAGGAAAAATTAGTAACCATTTCCCTCGATAATAGAAGCAAAAGAAGATAGGCTAGTCGGATGAACAAATGAAATCATCTTTTTGATTAATTAATGTTGGACTGTTAGTCGTATAGTGAACCAGGATAACAAAACTAGAAGGTTATCATGTGAACACCTGAAATGTAATTCTTCATACGTTACCATATCTGAGGACCAGTCCACTTCATCTTAAAAAAATAATGTTCAGTAAAAATAATTTCAGTTCAACAAAAATAATTTCAGATTAGCAAAAATAATTTCAATTCAGTAAAAATAATTTCAGTTTAGTAAAAATTAGTAAACTTAGGGTCTGTTCACATTTTCTTAATTTCAGTTCAGTTTAGTTTAGTTCAGTTCAGCTCCTAATTTTCCTCTCATAAAATATTCATTTTAGTTCAGTTCAACTTCAATCAGTTTAGTTCAGTTCAGCTCCAATCAGTTCAGTTCAGTTCAGCTCAATTCACTAAATGTGAAAAGGCCCTTAAAAAAAGAATATAATAGAAAACTAGTAAAAATAATTTCAGTTTAGCAAAAATAAGGTGAAATGAACGGAACCCGTAATAAAATTATTTTTTCGTTTACTATAAGTTTCATCTTTGATTATTTGTGTGCGCAATTGGTTGATAATCTATCTGGTGGATTAATAAAGTTTTTTTTTCTACATAGTACGTTATAATAATTTGTGATGTATGAGTGTTAAATATTTGGGATATTCTCGTTTCTTTATGGTATTATCATATATCAAAGTTTTGAAAATTTAGTTTTTACTTGAACCGAATATCCAAAATTCTCTAGATCGCTTGTAACATTGCATGGGAAAATTCAAACAAGGAATAAAGTCGTTATACCTACAATTATGTATACCTTGTCCTTTAAGAAATTCATAAAACTTTCAAGCTTCTTAGGTTCAATTTCAACTAACTGCACCTCTATTTTCAATGCCAACGTAAAAGCAATCAAAGAGTATCAGATTCTCTTCTATCATTCATCAATGTAAAGAACACACGTAAATTCAATTGCTTGCATATATATAGAGCCATTTATCTTGTTTAAACTTGTGACAAAAACTCGAGCGAATCAAACACAAAGAAGGGAAAACAAAAAAAGATTGAAAAAAAAAGAGTGAGAGCGATTGTAGATGAAGCAGCCGAAATCCAACCATATCAACAACAATAGTAACGTTCGTAGCTTAGATGAACGTGAGAGTTACTTCTCTTACATATTGTCGCCGCCATACAAGATTAGCCACCAAAAGAAGTCAGTAAATGACCGTAGTAAGGTGGAGAATGCAATCAAACATGGTGATATTATGAAATGTGAAGGGGATGTAAATTGTGAAGCCGAGGTTTTTATTCAACAGAACCGAAAGAAGTTCGAGCATAACAATTCTACGTTCGTGATTATCGAATAAGAGTGTTATTATTGTACAATGATGTTCATAAGATTGATATGTATTTAAGAACACTATCCTAGTTTCCAGTTTTCATTCTTTTATGATAGTAATATAATATCTAGATTGCATATTATGATGCATTGGCTATAGGTTTCCTAGATTAGACAAATAATTTAAACTGTAAATTGATTTCTTGTTTTATGAAACTCTATGTAATTAACTTGTTCTTGAGATCTATTCAAATCAAATAAGAATCGAAATTTCATTGCAAATTAAATGTTTCTGTGAGAGCTTTTATTTATGCATCTTGAGAGAGAAGTGTCTCATTTTCATCAATTTTCTTTCTATACGAAGCATAATCAATATAGCTCTTAAATCTACTATCCGTGGATAGCAACTTTAGCAAGAATAATCAATATGTACTCATAAAGCACTTCAATTATGTAAGAGCTAAAGCGAAAAACAACAAACAAAAACACACGCAAATTGACGTGGCTCCCTTATTAACTCTATGCATTAGCTTCCACAGGCAGGGGAGATGGACTCATGTTGATCTCAGTGAATAATTAGACTAGGTTACAATATAAGGTTGTTTATACATGGCTCCTTGAATAGAACGGAAATGCATTAGGCCCAATAATTAGACTAAACAATTTTTTTAGCCCAATATGACATTTACATATTACAATCAAATTTCAAATAAGGCAAGATCAATATGTTGGCTGGTTACTTAAAATGATAATATGATTCAAGACATTCTATTCTAACATATAAAAAGTTTCAATTTTCGCATCCTCACCATTGCTTGTATCCTCAATTTTCAACCGTCTTCTCACAGTGATAATATTTGTGGCAAAACTGATATAAGTACTTTTAGAATGTAAGATTTTACACTGTGTTTTATGAATTTAAATGAAGTTTATTCAACCTTTGGGTGACCTTTAAGGCTTTAAATGGTTGAGCTAAATTCATCTCGGATAAAACTAACTTTCATTATTACTAGGAAAACACACAATTGATTACAGGAGAAGCCGAAAACAATTGAAGGAAGTTGTTCAAGGGATTTAATAATAAACAAAAATTAGCAATTTTCGACAAGAACTTGGAAGATTATATTGCACTACTTATTGATCTTAACATATAAGACTTGGTTTATTATTTTCATTTTTCAATATATACTTGAGTAAATATAAATGTCTGTCCAAAAACGTACACAATTGTTGCATTTAATAATACGTCACATTATTATACATACACCACAATCTACATGATTGAATTGAACAATAATTATTTAATACTTCCAAAGGCTGAGCTCAAATTTCTGTTGCTTCTTCCTAATAAACTTGTCAGCTTCATCATCAACATTTTCATACCTATATTCAGTAACCCTATTCCCACCATAATGCTGCTGATGCTGCGGCACATTCGCCGCGCTCTTACGCTCAGCATTCGGCTGCTTCTTCTTCTTCCTCTTAAAAGGTGACAATACATGAGAGAAATAGATCTTATATTCATCTAATATACTCTCCGTACGAACCACCTTACTCCTCTTTGTCGACGACATCCTTAATTATCTTGATTTGAGTTTAATGTGATAATTAAGATTGGATTATTGTAGTTTTTGAGAAGGATGGAATTATGAGAAAAAAACAAGGGACCTTGTAAGCCATATATATACGTGAGTTTTTGGTTCAAATTTTTGGTTTAACACGTTTTGATTTTCTAGATTATTTATTCAAATTCTAATTATAACTAACTTTCCTACTGATTTTGACATTTTTGTAAGCTTAATCAGCTAAATAAAGCAATCTGGTATATGTATATACTCTAGAGAATCTTTAAAAGCATATATATGTAAAATATATGCTAGTTCAAGCTACAAATTAATATTATTCTTTGTTAATTAATTAGCTTTTGTTCAAGCTACAAATTAATATTATTCTTTGTTAATTAATTAGCTTTCACTAATTTAAATAATTATAGATTAATTGTAAAGGCACCGCCGTTGTTTCTGAATCTTGCTTTAAGAAAATGCGTTGCTGCGCTGCGCCTAATTAACAATTTTGATTAATTAAGCTGATTCCCGGCATTTGTTTAGAGACAACTACATGAATTGTTTCAAGACAATCCTTTTTAGCTAGCTAGAAATACCGCGTTGATAAGATAATACTCGAATTATATAATTTGATCATAAATAGAAAAATAATAAACTCTTTTTTTCTACATTTGGAGGATATATTATGGTGTTATTTTGCCTAATTTTGCTATGAAAAATTCTACACTCTGACCCTGTTTTTTAGAGCTAGTCTGCTCTGATGAGCTCTGCTCTGCTCAAAAGAAATAAGCTATGCTCTATTTTCAAATAATAATTATTAATAACAATAATAATAATAATTAATATTCACTAATAATAATTATTAATATTAAAAATAATTATAATAATTATTAATATTAATAATTAATACTTATTAATCATAATAATAATTAATAATAATAATTATCAATAATAATATTTAATAATTCAAATTATTAAGAATTAATATTTAATAATATTATTAATTAATAATTTCTAATAATTATAACAATTCTTTCAAAAAGAATAAATAATAATAATAACAATTAATAACAATTTCTTTTTTTTTTGAAAGAAAAATAATAACAATTTGTAGTATTTGCCGAGAATTATAGTAACAAACAATTAATGTTTTTTTTTTATGAAATGTGGAGGATATTACATAACATGTGGAAGATATTACATAACATGCCACAAGCGTCACAAAAGACTCAAATGTCAATCATTGTAGCCACTTGCACACTATATAATTTTATTCGGATGCATAAGCTTGGCATACCAATCATTCAACATGATGCGAATATAGAAGCTGCAGATTCAACTATTTATGTACAATGGCGCAAAGATAGTATGAACATAGTGCGACATCGTATAGCACTCCGAATTTGGAGGGCTAATAGATCGAAAAGCGACAATGAAGGTGATAATAACGAAGATCAAAGCAACAATGAAGATGATGAAAATCACAATCATATGGAAGTGGATGGTTAATTCACCACGATGTTAGACTCTAATCTAATTATGTTCCTATTTTGATATGCGGGTGTAATAATTTGAAGATGTTAAACTGTTGTCTTTTATCTTTCTACTATTAACATATGTTAAATATGGTACACATTTATTTATGTTTTCACTCACTTAAATCAACGGTTAATAATAATAATAATAATAATAATAATAATAATAATAATAATAATAATAATAATAATAATAATAATAATAATAATAATAATAATAATAATAATAATAATAATAATAATAATAATAATAATAATAATAATGTTGAAATCTGCTCTGCTCTACTCGGCTCTACTCTGCTCTGCTTTACTATCCTGAAATCTGCTCTGCTAAAATTTAATCTGCTCTGATCTGCTGACCCCTGCTCTGCTTTGCCCAGAAGCTCAAAAGAACAAGGCCTATGTTGTGTAGAATAATGTGATCTGTATTTCTTTTTGAAGTGTCCCCTTTCAATGAGAGTGGTCTTAAACTACGTTATTATTGCATCAAGTCTTATTCTACATGCAACGTATAGGCGTAAAAAATGACCTTTTTTAGGGAGTGTAGTTCGACTTTATTTGATAATCGACATGTTGTTGAAAATAATTGAGATTTAAAATTCATTGTTACCTTTTTATCTTGTTGGCTTTGATAACATGTCAAAATAAAAATCGATCAACTAAACTAAAAGCCTAAAGTGAATGCTAGCTAGAGCCAAAATTGGTTTCAAATTATACTAATCTATATTAGAATAAAATGAATATTATTTTTAGCACTTGATAACATATATATTTAATCCTTTTCTCCTTGGAGATGATTAATATTGTCTGATAGGATGCTTCATCAGCTAATCGAGAGTGAATGATTGCTCAACTGATTAGAACTCTCCTCTCACTTTCAGGTGATGTTGGGATTGATTCTCATCACCCGCCCTTTTGGCTTAAACACACCAAAGAAAAAAATAAAATAAGACGCTTCAGCTGTGTATATCACAAGTTCATAACGAACACTTCTTCTTCACACCTAATACCTATTGTAATGATAAATAACAAACACTTATGACTCGCCTTGCCGTGACCTTCTCTTTCCAAACAACCATCCCCCCTAGGGGCCGAGTCGGGTATTGAACATGATGTTGCCTCAACTGTGTCATTCTATTAAGAAATTAAATTTGTACTCCCTTCATCCTAAATATGACGCTTTGACTTTTAGCATAATTTTATATTTTTTTGGTATTATATAAAATACAATGTTAATATTTAAGCAAGACAATGTTGGTCAATGTATGTAATAATATGTTAGAATATTAAAGGTTTTTTTTATTTATTTTTTTTTAGAAATCCATAGTTAAAAATATTGATAGTCAAAATATGTCAAATGTTCAGTATTGGGGCCTACAGGGTGAATACTTATTGGGTGTAATATCGGAATATCAAGTTTTAATAGTTTTTACTAATACATAGTTAAATGATATCCTCTATTGGCTGGATGATATCCTTTATTGGCTATATGGTATCATGGCTGGATAATATCATATAGCCCAAGAAGGATATCATCCAGCCTATCATAGACACAATCATAAAGGATATCATAGACACAATCATAAATGATATCATATAGCCAATAGAGGATATCATCCAACCATGATATCATATAGCCAATAGAGGATATCATCCAACCATGATATCATAATATAGCCAATAGAAGATATCATCAAATCAATAGATGATATGTATAACTTGTTTGAGAATATGTATAATTTGTTTGATGATATGTACAACAATGGCAGAACCTCCATTGAAGATCTCGTACTACTCAAGGTCATGAGTATAACATAACTTGCTCATTTCTCAACCAAAATACATCCATATGTTATCAAAATGCTCACAATTCAACATACAATCATAGGGACAATCAATTTCTACAATTATACATCACATAAGAAAGCCCCAATTCGATTTTTTGGGCATTTTTCGAAAAATCCGAAAATCTCAAGCAATTAAACTTTCTCTCTCTTCTGCCATGGATGACCTTGCTCCTCTCCTTCGCCGTAACCACCACCAACTTCTCATCGGATGGAAACTTATTCTTCATTGTCGCAAGAAGATGACGATGATACTTATTGACTGACGAAACATTGGGTGCGACAAGCCGCACCCAATACTTTGTGCTAAATTAAATGTCATTCCATTTATGTAACCTAACTCCAACAAAAATCCAATACGTAGTATAATACTCTCTAATGTAGGAAGCCATCTTTTGTATACTTTTTTCCCTTGATGGATATAATGTAGTTGCCTTATTAGATAGAGTTCCAATATTCTAGCTAATTGCTTAATATACAAATCCTAAAATTTTCTATATTATCTACCTTTTCCCAAGCTAATGGTTGTCGAACTAGATTTCATTCTTTTATTTTAAAATTCTTGTAAAATGATGCTATTATCTACTTTTAGTTTATTTAAGATAGAATTATATTGATGCAAGTCATGTAACCTCCTAAATCCCACTACTTTTGGGCCATGATTAGTTATTAAGTTAAAAGTTATGTAATGTTATTTGCAAATAATTTCTTGCCCACACGGGTTGCCTAGAAATCGATACCCAACCTGCCAACCACGTAGAAAAAATGTTTTAATGAAAAGGTGAATTTAGTGACTTTAGTTTATAAAAAAAGTTTAATAAGACATACAAAGTAACTTATTATCATTTTTATGTTTTTATAACTCTGTAATATATATGTATTTTTTTTTGACAAAGAAGTAAAAATTTAATTGTATATGCGCAATATAATTAATATTGAAGACCATGACGGGTGTACAATAAAGACTTGTTGATTAATTATCGTATGTACTTGAGTTTTGTAGATAGTAAAAATTCGAATATAAATTGGATGAATCCTTGTATCTTCGATTGAGTTATCATCAATGGGCCAATAATCAGCGTTTTTCCTCAAATAATTAAGTACCTAGATTTTAGATGCCTTGGATTTGACTTCTTTATATTGTACAAAAAGTAAATTCTTCGAAGCACCTCGTCATTTTTTGATTTATTATTTATATATACTTATGCATTCTTAGCTTTTTTCTGCTTGATAATTATTTGCATATTGGAAAAAAATATTATAAGGTAGAGAATTGAAAGTATTATTTAAGACCGGATTTATCATGAGTCTAACATCACTAGGGTTAGCAACGTTTCAGTACCTTATATATACAAAGTAATGACTTATCTCTATAATTTAATTAGGAGTTACTTATATCCACATTTCCATAAACTTATGTTGATAATTCAATTGCTTATATCAATAATGACTTATATTACAACTTAATAATGGCTTGTATTGACAATTTATTAAATCATATCGACAATTCAATTGCTTAAGCCAACAATTGCTTTTACCATTTTACACATGCTTATAATTTTCATATGATTAATTTTCCAACAATTGCATATATTTTATTTTTGAAATTTTCATATAATTTACCTAAAATTTGTGCAATAATGTGGTTGTAATTATTACGAAAACCAAGGGGTAACTCAACGTCCAAGAATGAAGTTGGTGTCTGCACGAAATACTTAAAATGTCCTCACTTTTTACACATGCCTTAAAAGGAGTAGTTCTTCTACACTTGTACTATACACATGATTTAAAATATTCAATATATGGTGTAGCAATTTAATATATATACCAATATAAATTGGAGCGTTTGTGTTGAGGAGATCTGGGTCTTCTACCCGGCCTAATTGAATATAAAATCAGTCTTGGGATTAGCTTTGACCATGCAATCAACTAGCAATCTAGGCTTATAGATGAGTTGGTCATTTGACATAATATCGTACACAACATGACAAGAAAGTCACAAGTTCAAAATTTTATCCAATTCCCTGCTTCACTATCTTTTCCAAAGTTAAAATCTAGCTTAGCGGCTGAATAGTGGTCCGTGCACACTGCATAGTATAAAAAAAGCTCATGCATGTTGTATTTACATTTCAACCCCAAAGAACACTTGTATGAGTGTAAAGAAGAAAAAAAAAAAAAAAAAAAAAGAACTCTTGTAAGAGGGAGCATGATAGAATACAAACAAAATTAATTTTGTAACCATAGCTTCAACCATTAATTTAGAATTTTGATTGATTTGACCTTTGACACGACTATCATACTCGGATCGAAACTCCTATGATATAGTCATATTCGTCTATCATATTGCAACAAAAGGATTCGAGATTGGTTACAACTTGCATGGACTAACCCTAGTTGGCTAGCTCGTTACATAGAGAATTCAAATAAGGAATAAAGCTAAACCTAAAATTGATTCGAATTCCTCATACTTGTTCAATTCAACTAGCTAGCTTAACTTGAAAATCAACTACTTTTTCGACTTAGACTTTTTCGACGGGAAGTGTTATTCAATTTTGCCCACGTAAAAAAGCAAATTTGGCATAAGATTCTCTTCTATCATACATACTTTTATCTAGAACCACATAACCAATCATACTACAAAATTATTGCTTAGCTTGCATAACTCGATCTTCGTGTATATGTAGTTGATCTTCATCTATGTTGGAGTATATACATTCGTCAACAAAAACTTGAGCACGAGTTAAAAAACAAGAAAAGAAAACAAAAAGGAAAAACTACGTACAAAGAGGTTGGTTAATCAAGTGAGAACGAGTGAAAATGAAGCAGCCAAATTATTCTAGCCAAAACAACAATAACATTCATACCCTAGATGAACGTGAGAGTTACTTTTCTTACATATTGTCACCTTACAAGGGTAGTCACCACAAAAAGAAACCATTTAATGGTCATCAAAGGGTGGAGAGTGCGATCAAGAATGGTGATAATAAGAAATGTAATGGGGATGTCGATTGTGAAGCTGAGGTTTTTATTCGATTGAAGCATAAGAAGCTCGAGCTTAGCAAGACCATGTCCATGGTGATGATTGATTAAGATCTGAATTATGTATTTAATTATACGATGCATGCTCATGCATATTCTATTATTATCCTTTTCGGGTTGCTTGTAATTTAATGATGCTAGTAATATGAAGCTAGCAATATAAAAATGTGTGTATTTTGTAAGATATATAATCATGTAGGGTATATCGATCTCTAGGTGTTTTGTGCTAAATAATTTGTTGAACATCATCATATATGTTGAGTCCTTGTTTATATATATTTGAGATCGATATATTCAACGATGTGAGAGTTAAATAATCTTTTCATCCATCAATATCGTCCATGTATATACATATATTTACACTTATTATCACTAATTAATTCATTATATTATAATCTATTTTCGCCGCCTAAGACAACTAACTCATCTTACAAAAGAATCTATGCTTTGAATGAGAGGTTCAATTCAAAACTTGCTTACAACGATGACAGTTAGTTAGATGTCAACATTCTTTAACGAACGCTCAAACAACATTATCTACTATATACTTCCTCCGTTTAGGATAGTTGCGACATGGGTGTAGGCACATAAATTAAGGCAATGAGAGTTGGTGGTTTTTGGTCCCCATATGATGTATGGGTTTTAAATAAACCCTAATAATGAAAAGGAAGTTAGTGAGTGTCGTCCCTACATGGGGTACTTACTAATGTTCTATATATTGATATTTTGCTAGGAAAAACTTACTAAAATTAGTAACGTTACAATTAAAAACATCCATTTAAACACTGTTGCAACTCATTCCAAATGAAGGAATTGAAGTAATTATTATATACTCTCATTTGAAACAGCCGTGCCTCTATTTTAGCTAATTCACTTCGTGTCTCGTGTCGATCTTTCTCTACATGCTCCAATTATACTACTGTAAATTTGTAATTGTTGTGTACAAAACTATATGACACTAAAAAATAGATGTACAAATATACAATAAGTATAAAGTAAATTATATTCCTTGAAACACTATGTTTCCATGGCTGCGTTTCTGTTTTTCCTTTACTTTATTAGGCAATTGGATGTTGAATAAGTAATGCTGTCATTTTTTATAAAATAGTTCCAGTAATAGTAGTATCTTATGAGATTAATTATAATAGCTTTCCCCAATTCCCTTGATCTAATTTCAACAACAACCAAAAAAAAAAAAAAAAAAAAAAAAAGATATAAGCTTTTAATGTTCTTCATAAATTTTGGCAATTAATTGAATTCAAGATTGTACACGCATTCTTCAATTTATAATACTGCAACAATTTGACATATTCAATATTCATATGCTTGTAGTTCATATTAAATATGATCAAATACGTAGTATATGCTAATGTATGAATTTAATATATATATATATATATATATATATATATATATATATATTTAAGGGAAGATCAATTCATTAATAAGAAGCCATACGACATCTACATAAGAAATCAGAAACGATAAATACAATGAAAATTGAACCAAATAACAATTCTCTATACCTAATGTCCTAATTAAAGTAGTTTTAAACATAAATAATTTAAGTTTAGTTAAATATTTTTAGTTCAATTAATATAAGTAAAGTTTAACAAAAATAAGTTCAATTCAATAAAAATTAAGTTTTAAATACCAGTACCTTTAAAGATCACTATAATAAAAAAAACAGTTAAAATAGACTTTAGTTAGCAAAAATAATTTAAGTTCATTAAAAATAATTTAAATATGTCAAAAATAATTTATTGCAGTAAATAAAACTTCACTTTAGCAAAAATAAGTTGAAGAGAACATGATCTTTTTTTTTTTTTTTTTTTTTTTTTTTTTTTTTTTTTTTGGGAAACATAGAGAACATAATCTTGATTAGTTTCAATATATTACAAACGATTGAATTACAAATTAATTAGTTGAAACCACATTGTGAAAAGAATACAAATGATCGAACTCTCAATAAAGTGCTACATTGAGAAGTGCATTGATCAAATAGATCACAGTGGATGTAATTACATACATGTAAATTGTACATACGTAAGAAAATATTATTAACAAATCATATAAATCCTTCAATATTTCCAAAGACTCGTCCCTTCAAACTTCTGACGTCTTCTATTGATGAAGTCCTCAGCTTTAGCATCAACATCTTCATAAACATTGTTGTTGTTCCTACAACCATGTCCATATTGCTGCGGCTGCATCGTCTTTGCGCTTCTACTACTGCTACTATCACCTCGTTGTTGTTTCGCCTTCATCGGTGACAATACATGAGAGAAGTAGATGTTGTATTCGTCTAACATACTCTCTGTACGAACTACCTTACTCGATTTTGTATACGACCACATTTTTAATCTTAAATTACTTTGAAGGTATTGATGATGATGAATGTAATTAGGACTTGAAGAATTTTGTGGTTTAGATTTGATGAGTAAAACATCGCCTTGGAAGACATATATATAGGTGTTGCTTGCTACGGTGTATTTAATTATGTTGTACTTTCTTAAGCACGTTTTTAAATTGTAATAAATGGTAATGAATTTTATAAATACATAATCATGCTTCTAAAATTTTAACGTCCAACAAATCCCAAAGTATAGTATATATTTAACTTTTTAATTTAACTTACTAAATGATCCTATAATAATTTATGCACTAATGTAGTGATATGTACACGTTAGAATCTTTAAAGCATATGCATTAAGCTAAGTTAATCATATAGTATTAGTATATGATATGAGCTAATGAGTTTTATGGAGTATAAAGTAATAATTAAGGTTCCATGTATTTTTCTACGTTGTGTTTTTACGGAATACAAATTATGCTAGGTTTAATATACGTAGTTCTACTTGTTTATCATAGATGCAGTACTTGTAGATAAAGTTTAGCTGCCTTATTAGAGTTTTACTCCGTTAATTAATTAATTGCATGTTCATTGTAAGTTATAATAAACTCAATACTTTAGTCCCTTATTAAAAAAAAAAAATTAAATAAAAAAATTTGATTGTGGAGTACTGGAGTTCTTGCTTAGCTACACACGGAGTATAATTTGTCCGTTATTAATTTTATAGTGTCACTTTAATTGATTTTTGCACTATTTTATCATAATTTATTTTAACTAATGAAAATTACATTAATAAAAAATTTTTTGCAATTTTGGTGCTCCAACCATCAATTCATACTTTTGGTTAAGGTGATCATCTTACAATAAAATAATCGTAATTTCTATACATAAATTATCAAAGGTCGGAATATTCTAAAGTATGAACATACTACTCCGATCCATATCGTAAATGAAAAATCGTACTGTATATAATCAATGGAGAGGATACAATACTGTATTAACATAACCCAACAAAATGCCATCGATTTGGTTACGGAATACTCTAATATACCTAGCTACAATGTATTAGGCCATCTTCTTTATTCCTTTTTTAGCCGCTGTTATTTTGTTTAGATTCGTTATTAGATGTATAAGTACAATGTAGCCGCCTAATTAGAGTTCTAATTTGGTAGCTGAGCTGATTTATTAACATATACTTGTATATTACTTGTACACCTACAATGAATTAATATATTTTAAATATTTTTTTTCGCAACTAATGGCTTTAAACTGATTAAATTTCTTTCATATCCTCAAAAACTTATAAATTCTACGTACTAACACTAATTAATCCCCTTTTCAATTATTTATTTTGATGAAATCCAGCTAAGCTATTCTATGATTAAATTCCTTATTCTATCCAATTTTGAGATCAATGAGATTAAGAATAATTAAAAAATAATAATAAAAAAAAAAACTGATCATGCAAGAACACACGTAATAAACCCTGGATTTTAGTCATTTTTGGTGAATTAATTAAGTCATTACGTGTGTTCTTTTTCACGTAATGACTTAATTAATTCACCAAAAATGACTAAAATGCATGATCGTTTTTTTTTTTTTTTTTTTTTTTTTTTTTTTTTTTTGTAGAAAAGGAATTCTTGCATAGTCTTACTTTTACTTTAATTGATTAAGTCAAAGTCTCAAAGAAGAGTAAGAATTTGTATGTGGCTAATAACTTGGTCCACAAATTTGTAATTTATAAAAATTTAAAAAGGATGTACAAAAAGTAAATTATATTCCTTAAAACACTATGTTACTATGTTGCCACGGCTGCGCTTCGATTATTTTTTCTTTGCTTTACTTGCTTTATTAGGCAATTGGATGGTGAATGAAGAATGTTGAGATGTCCGCAAATTTTGTCATTTTTTCTAAAATGCTTTTCTGTAATATTTTATTATGATTGGTTTAGCTTTCCCTATTTCCCTTGATCTACTAACAACAACAACAATAACAAAAATAAATAAATAAAAGAAAAAGAAAATAATAAAAATCCAAAAAAGATTGTACTCCGTATTAAAAATAAAATAATACCTCCCCTCATTGAAATATTAGAAAACATACTCATGTGGCCTTATGGTATCGATTCGTCTTACGAGTATTTTTTTTTTAATAATTTTTTAAAACTATTGTACTGAATTAATATTGATAATTTTAATCACAATTTAAGTTTCTCAGTGTTTGAGCTATTTTTGGTGTCCTTGCTGATGTGGCAAGGTAGTTACAGAGTTTGTTATTTTGTAACAAACTTCTTCCAGTAGCTTCTTGTATTATTCCTCACTATATATTCTTTTTCCTCTTCTTCTGTAATTATCAGCTCATAATCAATAATAACAAAATTAATTTTACTCCATTTTCTCTCGTTTTTTATCTTCTCTGCCATTTTGTACATGGTATTAGAGCGACGACTCATAATCTTTTGTTTGTCCCACTTGCGTGATAATTATTTTCAATGCATATATTTGCGCAAATGAACATATAAAACTTCAACTATACTTTTTTAAAAATTACTTGTGAAAAACTTTTATATATTTTCATACTTAGAGATAAAAATTAAATTGTATTCGTATTTTAGCAAATTTTTTAAAAATTATATATTGCATCAATTCTTAAATTTGTAATATTTTGACTGTCATAATTATAATACTTTAAATGTATCATGTATTTACTTGTTATCGAATTAATCTCAATACAATGTAATGATGTATGGATACAAATTAGTTGAATAAGTGATCAAACTTCTAATAAAGACCTAAAATCACAAGGTGATGAGAAGGGAGTATATATATATATATATATATATATATATATATATATATGTATATATATATATATATATATATATTAAGGAGTGATTTATAGTTTATGACAACACAAGCAAGTTTTCAAAAGAATGTAACAAGTGATAATACTATTGCATTGATCAAACAATATATCCATGGATTATAATTTATGTAAAATTCATACATTCACAAATCATATATATACTACAACTTTGCTTCAATACTTCCAAAGACTAGTCCCTTCAAACTTTTGACGTCTTCTCTTAATGAAATCCTCAGCTTTAGCATCAACGTCTTCGTATACATTGTTTTTCCTACATTCATATTGCTGCGGTTGCATCGTCTTTGCGCTTCTACTACTACTACTATCACTTCTTTGTTGTTTCATCTTCAACGGGGATAAGACATGAGAGAAGTAGATGTTGTATTCATCTAACATACTCTCTGTCCGAACTACCTTACTTGATTTTGTGTACGACGACATCTTTAATCTAAATCACTTCAAAGATGATGATGAATGTGGTTAAGACTTATGAAAGAGTTTTGTGGTGTATGTTTTATGAGAAAACCTTGGCCTTGGAAGACATATATATAGGTGTTGCTACATTATTCATTTAATTATATTGCTCTTTCTTAAGCACGTTTTACATATGTAAACATATGCATGTATGGTGTAGGAATTTATATATACATCGATCATGCTTCTATAATTTTAACGTCGCATTCAACAAATCTCAAAGCATTATTATTATTTAAGTTTTTAGCTTAACTAATAACTAAATGATTAATGATCTTCTAATCAATGTACTAATGTAGTGATATATACACGTCAGAATCTTTAAAGCATATGCTACATAGCAAAGTTAATGGTATACATTTAGTATAAGATATAATCTAAGTGTTATAAATATATTGAAATAATAATAACTACGTATATGCATGTAAAGTAACTAGTAAGCTAAGGTTCCACGTATCTTTCTACACGGCGCACCAGCGTTTGGTCCCCCTTTCGGTTACAAATTCGGCAAGAGTTTAATCAGAAATTAAATATAAATAATCTAACTTAAGTTAAAGAAGATCTAGTTAATCAATGGGATAAGAAGGTCATAGAGTCGTATTAAATTAGACAATTTGTTATTTTTTTATAGAGTATAAAATCAATGGGATAAGAAGGTTATAGAGTCGAATCTCACCTTATCCTCCTTCCAAGTGAAATATTAAATATAGGGTAGGGAGAGGAAGAAATCTCATGTGAGGTGGCATGATAGATCGAGTATATAACTTATATCATAAGCTTCAACCATTATCTTAAACTTTTGATGGAAACGATCATTTAACAATTATTTATTCCTTTAATAGAGCTAGTGTAGCTGCCTAATTAGAGCTTTACTAAATTCAGAGGCTTTTTTCTTAATCATACGTACACTTTGTCCATGTTTTTATGTCGGCCTACTTTAAAATTAATCAATTGTTTAATGGAAATTTTTTATTAACTTGATTAATCTAAGATTTTGGATGCATTGGATGTGATCAGATATGTGACACCTCCCGCGTATCTAGCTTCAGAAACTACAAGTGGAAAGCCTTGAGTTTGTTTCAAAAAGGTTGTACAATACAATAATTAAGGGAATTCCAAAGATCACTTTGTTTTTATGAACAAAAAATTAAACAAGAATCGATCACTTTGTTTTTTTTCTGTTTTAAATGAATATTTAGGGGTTGTTTAGTTGGATCATTTAGAATGGGTTCAATTGGAGTTAGAATTCATTTCATCTTTTTTTTTTTTAATTATTTTTTTATTTGGTTTAGTTGTTTTAGTAATGAAACCTTATACCCAAGGGGTTCTAACTCTGATCTATCTCATACCCCTAGCATCCCACACCCACCTCTCATATGTTTTATACTCTATCACGCTCCCTTACACGAGAGCTCATTGGGCTTGAACGTGGATGCAGCATAGGTCTTCCTTATACTCATCGCTTAATATTCTACTTGAAAGTGGGGGTGGATGAAATTCGAACCCTTGACCTTTGTGTCATGTTGACTCCAATACCATGTTAGAGGATCAACTCAACCAAAAGGTTAAGCTAATGGTTAAGACCCAAAAATATGTTTTACACTCTGTCACCGTGCCAACCATAAAATCAAACAACGTTATGAGTTTTAGAATTCATGCCTTCCTAGTATGTGATTTCATACCAATTCATTCCAATTTGATGAACAAAATACCCCCTTAGAGGTAATAACTAATAAGACAACATTCTATAATTACTAATTGCAGGTGATGTGGCATGCATTAAGAAGCTAAGGGATTAGTGAAGGATCTTTGCGGAAGATCACCTGAAATAGACTCCCATGCTTTTGAACCATCTCTTTGAAAATAACACTGAAGTAGCATTTTGTCAGCATTAGATTAGATAAATAAGAGACAATATATACTTCTTGTCTTAAAAAACAAACTCAACCAAAATATAAAGATGATAGTTAAGGCTTATGATTGATTTAAACTCTCTCATGCTCCCTCACTTGATAGCCCATTCGGCTTGATGTGTAGATGCAGCTCATCATACACAACACTTAATATTTCAGTATGAAAGGAGGGATGCTGAGATTTGAACCCGTGATCTTTGCGTTGCTGGCGGTGACTATTATTAAGGATCAATACAACTCAACTAATAAAATTTTAAACTAATGATTATGGCCCATCATTAGCTTATACTCTTTCAATATGAAGGGATGATATGTATATATAGTTTGCAATTGATAAAACTGTTTGTGTTTTATAGAAAAAAGAGGTATTATATATTATTTCGTGTACAATAAATTATCTTACATAAAAATAAGATATACATCATCAATTAATCAACAAATATATCACTGTATGTCCATTGTCCAACATATTTATGAAATATACATTAAATTCATGCATACATGCATGGTTTACACATTATAATTTACTCATTTAGAGTACGATTTATAATTAGTATGGTTAGACTTCCAAAGGCTAAGCTCAAAATTCTGATGCTTCTTCCTAATAAACTTCTCAGCTTCAACATCAACATTTTCATAATACCCCTTTTCAGTAACTCCCTTACAACCATTGTGCTGGTAATAGTGGTTGTATGGCCTCGCCGTGGTGGTGTTCTTACGCTCAGCGTTCGGCTGCTTATTCTTCTTCAACGGCGATAAAACATGAGAGAAATAAATCTTATTTTCATCTAACATACTCTCTGTCCTAACAACCTTGCTCCATTTTCCGAACAACGACATTTTCAATTAATAAATTTATCAATGAAAAATTAATCAACCCTTTTCTTTTGAATGAACTAATTGTGTTTGTAGGTTTAGTTGAAGGATGAGGAAACAATGGATCTTCAATGGTCTATTTACACAATTATACGTGTATTTAATTTTTTTTTTTTTAGAGAATATAAGTTGAACGTACACGCTTTGGATTTCTGTATCTACTATGAGAATTTTAAGCAGTCCTACGTATTAACTTTTTTGACATTTTAATAATTTTCATATGCCGCTATTAATTTTTATTAAATTTTAATAGATCGACTTAATTGCCAAATAATCACGCTAGTATATGTATGTATATGCTATTCAGAATCTTCAAAAGTAAAATGAATTATTGTTAATTTCTACTTTGGGCTACATTAGATGCATTATAATTTATAAGTGTAAAGTCTTGATATGCTTATTACAAAAATAAAGGTTTAATTAGCCTAATGATGGTCACTTTATTAGCTTTCGTGCGCCGTGATTAAACTAGCCGTGGTCCGCCTTCTCTAAATTCGATCTGCTTTTGGAAAATGCCTTGTTTTAAAATTTTATAATGTATGTGATGGTTTATTAGTTCAACTTTGTTGGCTAAGCTAATTGCTTATTTGCTTCAAGGTATTATTTCCAGCTTTCTATCATACATGTGGATGTGGTGTAAAATTGTAAATACGAGTAAAACCTAAATTTATAACTAATTAAAATATTTATTTATTTATTTTCTTAATGCATGCTAAATTGCAGGTGATTTAGCATGCATTAAGAAGCTAAGTGAATTGTCTAAAAAAAAAAAGTGATCGATAAAAGGATTTTCGCAGATGACAACTTAAAATAGACTCCCATGCTTTTGAACCTATCTCTTTGGGAATAAGAGACGATATATGTGTGTTAAAGGACAAATTCATCAACCAAAAACTAAGCTGATAGTTGAGGCTTGTGATTTATTTAGACTCTCTCACGCTCCCTCACTTGATATACCATTAGACTTGACGTGTAGCTTAGATACATTATGGGCCCATCATCTATTATTAACAATGGAAGGATAAGTGAGATACGGACCCGTGACCTTTGTGCCACGTAGGTATCGATGGGACTGACTATGATAAAGAATCAACTCAACTAAAATGTTAAACTAATGATTAAGGCCCATTATTAGCTTATAAATATGAAGGGATCGATGATGTGTATATATAGGTGTTGAATTTACAATTGTAAAAATTGTTCGTGTTTGATAGAAAAAAAGAGGTATTATATATTATTTCGTTTACAATAAATAATAAATTATTGTACGAGTACATAAGAAGAAAATACAAAATATACGTCAATTAATCAACAAATCATTGTATGTCCAAGATTGTATGAGATATACATTAATTTCATGCATGCATGGTTTACACATTATATATAGCTTATAATTTATAATTAGTATGGTTAGACTTCCAAAGGCTGAGTTCAAAATTCTGATGCTTCTTCCTAATAAATTTCTCAGCTTCATCATCAACATTATTTTCATAATACCCTTTTTCAGCAACTCCATTATTACCACCATTATTGTGCTGGTTGTAGTGGTTGTGTGGCCGCCTCGCCATGGCGGTGTTCTTACGTTCAGCATTCTGCTGCTTGTTCTTCTTCAAGGGAGATAAAACATGAGAGAAATAGATCTTATTTTCATCTAATATACTCTCTGTCCTAACAACCTTGCTCCATTTTCCGAACAAAGACATTCTCAACTAGTCAACTAATTGTATCTGTGTATGTTGATTTAAGTGAAGGATGAGGAAATTATGGACCTTCAAAGGCCTATTTATACAATAATTATACGAGTGTTTTTATGTTCATGTATTTTATTTCTGTTAAAGAATAAAAGTTGGTCACGCTTTGGATTTCTAAATGACTATATCTATTACGGAGTATGAGAATTCTAAGCAGCCCTACATAACTTTTTGACATTTTAATTTTAATAATTTTCATATGCCGCCATTAAGTCTTAATAAATTTTATTAGATCGACTTAATTGCCAAATAATCACGCTAGTATATTAGTATATATACCGAGCGATATACGTACGTAATTACGTATGTGATGCTATTCAGAATCTTCAAAAGCAGATTGTAATATTGTTAATTTCTACTATATGACATAATATGCGCTACATTAGATGCATTATTTCTTACCTTATCCTACCTTATAAGAAGTATAAGATTACCCTTATGAATAGTGTAATTGTTAGGATTTGTGTGGAGATGAATAAATCAAGGAGGCATAAGGTGCAATCAATGAGGTGAAGATTTTGACCACTTATGAGCATATCTCTCAATCTAGGAAGGATTTTGAGATGATTCCAGTTGAAGATGATAACTTATCTCAAGAGCTTTCCAACAACTGGTGATAAGCTCAATCTGGCCAAGAAACAAGGAAGATATGGCTGTTTTACGAGAAGTTGTCCAGCGCAGGAATTCAAAGCAGGTGCTCCTCTCTGGAGGAGCAGCCGTTTCTTCGAGGCTCGTTTTGGCTATTTTATTCCAATTTGTTGCAGCGGACGCTCTTGTTCTTTGGAGCGACCGCTTCGCTGGGTTTCACGGGGTTACTCTGTTTTACGGGCTCGGTTTTCTTTGTGTGGCCGTGATTAACTTTCTCCTCCCTCTTGATTAATCTTGGCCTTTGATTATCTCCTAGTACCTAGACTATATATATTGCTTTAGATCTCTTATTTCATTATTCACAAACATTAAACACTAAGAGAGGGTTTGAGAGAGTTTGTGAGGAGCATTTGAATTCCGTACAATTCATGCTTGTAATTCTTAATTTCATTCATCATCAATACTACTCCATAGTGCAAGGGTGAGTTTTTTCTCCCGGTTCTCGGGTTTTTCCACGGTAACATTGTCTCACTTTTACTTGCTTTAATTTCTTCATGGTTGTTCTTAGTTGTTGTGCTTGCTTGTTCTTCATTGTTGTGGGTTAATTGCAATTAGTTTGAGCCCTTAATCCTTTCAATAATGTCAATTATATCCTTTAAATATGAATATTTACATATAAACCCTCATTAATATGTAAAAATTCTTATTAATGAAAAGTGTTTGGACAATTATTTCCTAAATGACACGTGGACATGGTAGGCCCACTAACGAATTTATGGATGGAATCTGTTAGTTGGCGGTGATTGGTGGTAAAAGCCAACTTTTATTTTTTTACATGGTGGTAAAATAAAACTTTTATTTATGAAGGTGGTAAAAGCAAATTTTTCGTTTTTTACAGGTGGTAAAAGTCAAAATAACCTTTAAGTTATTCGAATTTTCTATTCATGGGTTAATAATCACTTGACAATCATACTTATAAAATTAAATATATAGTACTACCGATCATAAAGTTGTGGGTTATAATTTTTAAAGTATCATAAATGGATTTTTTAACTACTCTTTTGACACGAATATTATGATATAATAATTATTGAAAGTTATAATTTAATTTTTTTAATAGGATTTTAATTTTATTTTTACATATAAAATATTGGTATTTTATTGAAAATAAAACTCTAAAACAACAATTTTATTCTAAAACCTATCCAAATTTTTATTGAAAATAAAACTCTAAACTAACTTCTTTTTTTTTTTTATCTTAATTACAAAATATATCTAAATCTATCCAACATTTTTATCTTACGTGTTAAACTAATAATTAAATGTTGCCTACATGGTACAACACATGGCAAAAAGATACACTAATAATTTATCCTATGTGTCAAACAAATAAACAATGTCTCGTGACCTAGCTAAAAATTTAGCTTTATATATTAGTTACAAGTTATGTGCCCGAGCGATGCCCATATGGTTGATAAAATTTAATTTTAAGATAACATTTTTACTTGAATGTTAAATACGGTCAAATAATTCGTTCTGGTAATGTAGGATATTTAAACATACGATATCATATGGCTTATATTTATTTGATAGTGTACTTTTTATAGTTTTGTTTGAAAATAGATATTTATGTTATTATTGACTTGAAATTATTTTTATTGAACTTAAATTATTTTTACTGAATTAAAATTATTTTACCAAGCTGAAATTATTTTTATTAATTAAAACTTATTTTTACTTATTCTCTAATTTTTTTAAAATAAGTTAAATAATAATGCATTTAGTATGCGGCTAGCCACATCATATGGCCGGTCAAAGTAATCCCTATGAAACAGGTCGAGTAACCCTTGTAATACTAATTCAGTAACCTCTAACATTGACTAAGTAACCCCTATCCATAACACTGATTGAGTAACCACTATAACACTGACCAAGTAACCAATATAGCACTGACAAAATAACTCTTGTAATAATTGGTGACACTACGGCTTGGTCAGCTACGGATAAAAGTTTGTGATTAAATATATTATAAATGGATTTTATTATAAGAACTTTTTAAAACAAATTTGGTAACAGAAATAGAATTGAGTTATAAGATATTAAAAGTTATGATTAATTTTGTATATATGAAATATTAGAATTCTATCGATAAAAAAACTCTATATAATATTTTTATCTTAAAAAATTTATTCAAAAAACGCTTAAATAACATCATGTGTGTCACAATAATACATATTTATCTCCTATGTGGCGCGACACTTGGTGAAAAACTGGAATACCAAGTGTCGTTGTCTTGCGGCCTAGCTGGGAGACCGACTTTGTTTATTAGTGAGATGATATGATATGATATTAAATTAGATTTGCAATTTAATTAGTTTCTAAAAAACTCCTACTTAATAATGAACAAAATAAAATATTTGATTTGTTTTAAAAAAGATAAATATCTATCTTAAAAAATTAAATATATATACAACATATGTATACCGTTCCCTCTACTAAAAAAAAACAATATTAATTTGTAGTTCAACATTAATATTGTTAGTAACATTGTAGCTAAGTATGATCATAGGAAATTAGGAAAAAACAAAGGCAAATTAGTAAGTAAGCATTGTAAAAATTTGAACTAAAAGATCATACCCAAAATTTGTACAAATTTATAGAAGAAATAATGAAATGTAGATTGCTTCTTTAAGCCACAAAATGATCATATTAATATCATCGTTAGTATTTTTTTTTATGGAAATATCATCGTTAGTATTGTATAATAAAAGTTATCATCTAGGCTCCTGGTTATCTTATGAAAATAATTTTTATTGATTTTTAACTTATTAATTTTTTTTTTAATCCTCTAACAGTTTTTTATCTGATTAAATCACCAAATAATAAAATCTCTACTTAAGAAAACAAAATAATTGAAATTTTTTTTATTTGTTATGTTGGGTATATAGTGATTAGTTAATAACAAATTAAATTTAATTGTCAATTTTAGATTAATAGAGTAATCCATTATTCCAATCATGCAAAATCTAATATATATATAAAGTGGAGTTTTTCCCAGTGATTTTAGAGAGCCACGTATGATTTTGTTATTTAAAAAAAAAAAAATAGAGCGCCACATATTTAGGTGTGCCACGTAGGATGAAATAAAAACTTTTAATCATACTAATCTAATGATTTGTCTAAGTATTTCAAATAAAATAGGTTAATCCTTTAAAAATTTATTAATTCTATCCTACCATTACCTTTCCACGGTTCAAAGAACTATACCAAAAAAAAAAATAAAAAAAAAATGAAAAATTAAAATTATCATACTAATCTAATGATTTATCTAATTATTTCAAATAAAATATGTTAATCCTTTTATATTTCCTTATAAATAGGCCTTAATTTAATTCACAATACTACATAGAAAAATATTAATTGTTCCTTTTCATAGTCGGAGATCCCAAGATTCATGGCTACACAAAGTGAAATTTATAATACCTTCGAGGATGCAATATTTATAATACATTTGAGGATGCAATGGTAAACAAAGATACAACTAAGGTTGGAGATGAAAAAAAATTAATCTTGTCACCGTCATTGATCGGAGGCACAAGAAATATTTTACCAGAATTACAAAGAAACGATATACTCTACACACTACATATTTAGGGCTGAAAAAGGGAATAGGATAATCCTGTCAGCGTCATTCACATGAGACACAAGATACATAAATCAAAACTACAAAAAAAGAATAGAGTACTCTGCATAGATGTGTAGAAGAGAGAATTCTATTTGAAGCACACATTGGTTTTTTTTTTTAAAAAATTTTTGTTAATAATAATAATAATAAATGTCGAAACAAATCTAAAATAATATTAAAAATAAAGGCGTGCAACGCACGGGCTTCACACCTAGTTACTTTTATATTCATACTATGAACACTATATCACACTAAAATTTAATTAGACACAAACATAAAATATCAATATATTTACTTTTACTTATAAACCTATAAATAAAAAACTTGCTAAATTTCAATATTTTCAGTTTAGAATGATAATTTTCATATTGATTTTCTTTATTTTTAATTTCTATAATGGCTTATATATATATATATATATATATATATATATATATATATATATATATATATATATATATATATATATATATATATATATATATATATATATATATATATATATATGGTACTTGGTTGTATTTCTGATTATTGTACATATAATCAAATCTTAATGAAGAAATCTATCTTTAAATTTCTGCTTTATTTTTTTAGTATTTATTTTAGTCTCACATGAAATATTTTAGTATCAATTTGATTAATGTAATGTAGGCATCATATATATATATACATATACATATATATATATATATATATATATATATATATATATATATATATATATATATATATATATATATATATATATATATATATATATATATATATATATATATATATATATATATATATATAATGGAAACCCAATTACATAAACATGGACACATAGTAATTATTAATTTTAATTAATGAATTTAAATACTTTTGTAATACATATTTTTAACACAAAAATAGTTTTACGTAATTTGTTAATGTATGTATATTTCGTAAATAATTTTTGTAATTTATTTCATGTAACATTAAATAATAATTTTATCATGTCTAATAAAATAATGAAAAGGGCAATGAGGGAAATTATACCTTAAATAAGTTGGAAGTGGCAATAAATGGACTTGATTTTTTAGCAAGAAAGGTTATAATATGTTTACAGGGGTTGATTTAGCAAATGAAAAAGAAGTGGCTACGAAGAAGATAAAATATGAGGGTTGATAAGGATAATCAGAGTTTATGACGATGTTAATTTGTCAGCTTATCCCGATTCCAAACACATCGATCGTATTCTTGATTACTGTTATTCAAGATCAACGGGAGAGAGTATATGAATATTGATCACATTAGACATTGAGTTTTCATTTTCATGGTGAATAAAAAATATGATAACATGTTTTTTTTATTTAATCATTATTAAAATTGTAGGGTAGGTCGAGAATCGATTGGATCACGAGAAGACAAATTGTCATTAATTTGTCCAAAGAGATATACTTTTATAGAGGTGATATTGCAAATAAGCCCAAAATCACTCATAGAAATATTAAGTAAGAAAATGCATTTATTGATTGATAATGACTTTAACGCAAAGGTATGTACGACAATATTTTTTAATAAAAATATTAATCTTATGTTTTTCGGTTTTTATTATAGAGTATAATTTTAATTTAAAGAATTGTAGAGCATTAGTAAATTATGTTATTAGATATATTCATAAAGCTTATTATAATATATATATATATAAAAGATCATATACTATCAAATAAATTCACTAAGGTGTATTATGTATAAAGGTGTTAAAACCGAACCGACCTGAAAAAAACTATCTGTTTCGAACTATAATCGATCCAATTTGATTCGAGAAATTTAAGACCCAAACCCGAATTGTAACCGAACTGAACTAATTAAACCTGAATCCGAACTTGACCCGATCTGAACTTAACCCGGCACTGATTTGATCCGACCTGAATTCAACCCGAATCTGACTTGACCCGACCTGAACTCAAACCGAACCGATTTGATCCAACCCAAGCTCAACCCGATCCAAAATTAACCCGACAAATAACCGATCTAATCCGATTTGTCGCTCGAACTGATATTAACCCGACCCGATTTTAACTCGATTTGATTTTACCCGATCTGAATTTAACCCGACCATAATTATTAATTATTGACCTTTTTTATTCAAGTTCTTATACTACGAGTACTATATTTACTAATTATTAATAAGTTAAGTTTTTTACTACAAATAAATAATCTGGAGTAACAAGTTTACTTCATGTATATACCAATTATATAAAATAACTTTCTAAGCTTTATATTCGTTTTATCTAAAATTTGCTACAAATAATTTGTAATACTTGAACATTAAAACTTCTTTTTCAACTCGATAAAAAATATGATACATGGATGACTTGATATTTACCCAATAATAAGGTAAAAACTCAATAATAACCCTAGTTTAAAAATAACCTTATTTGGATATGAATTGGGTCAACTCGATTAAAATCCAGCCAAACACAGAAAGAAATGGAATTGAAATTGACCGATTAATGAATCAATAGATCAACCTTTTCTTAATCGAACCGAGCGAACTTGACCGAACCGAAATCAACCCGACCCAAATTCATCCGACCTGAAATTAACCCGGTTAAACCCGTTTTGAACCCGATTCGAATTTATCCGAACCGAACATGAACTGATCAGGAGTTGACCCAACCCATATCCGACCCGGACTCGATAGACCATGACCCGAATTTGATACGACTCGAATTTGATCTGACCTGACCTGATCCGAATTAAAAGAATAATTTTGACCTGAACGTATCCGACCTGAACAGACCCGATCCGAATAGACCCAACCCAAACTCTATCTGGTTATCCGAATTGACACCTCTAATTATGTACAAGTCTAGCTCAAGCTATGTGAAAGCACTACTAAAAATTAAGGTTTTTGCGACCGCCACAAACGGTCGCAAAAACATCAAAAACGGTCGCAAAAAACTATTGCGACCGTCGACAGTCGCAAAGCGGTGGTTGCAATTTCGATGGTCGCAAAAAAACAAAATTGCGACCGGTTGACGGTCGCAGAAATATTGCGACCGGTTGACGGTCGCAGAAATATTGCGACCGGTTGACGGTCGCAGAAATATTGCGACCGTTTATTCTATTTTCAACGACAAGTACTAAGACGGTCGCAAATATGAAAAATTGCGACCGGTAGAGCAGCGGTCGCAAAAATCGATATTTGCGACGGCTTAAGGCGGTCGCTAATTAATTATAAAAAATAAAAAAAAAGAACAAAAACAAATGCAACACAGCCTGCATTCACACCGTACCCACGCACCACCACTGCCAACCTCCCAAAACCACCTTTACCCACGCACCACCACCGCCAATCTTAACCCAAACAACCTGAAACTAAACCAAAATACAAAATTTAAATTAAAATTAACAATAAAAACCCCACAAAATTACCCAGCAAAAATAAACCACAAAATCAAACCACAAAATCAAAATTAGCAAAACATACCTCAAACCCAAAATCAAAACGAAAATAAAACTGAAATTAACAAAAATAAAACCCAAAAATTAACAAAAAATCAAAACAAACATAAATTTAAAAAAATTATCAAACATTCTACCATAATTATCAAACATTCGAACATGAAAATTCGAAAAAAAAAATCAAACCAAATTCGGAAAAATCAAACAAGAAAAAAAAATATAAAAACGAAAACATACCACAAACCCCGAATGGACTTTGAATTTCACCTCGAATTTGGTTTATAAGGCCAAATTCGACCATGAAAAGTCTAGTTCTAGCCTTTTCATGGTCGAATTTGACCCTAAAAACCATTAACTTGTTTAAGCATGAGCTTGTGACGGTGGAGATCGTGGCGGTGCAGTGGGCTCGTGCTTGTGATGGTGGTGGTAATGGAGGTGACGGTTGAAGGTTGGTGTCGGTGACAGAATTCGCAAAGCATTCTCATTTGCAGCAAGTAAAGTCAGAGAATAAATGAAGGAGAGAAGGAAAAATGGAAGAGATAAAGAAAAAATGGAGAAGAGGAAGATGATGGAGGGATGCGTAGAGAGGAGAGTGAAAGGAGAAAGAAAGAGAAGAGAGAGAAATGAAAATGAAAGAAAACGGCTGAGTGAACTATTATTAGGGTTAGGGGTGAGTGAGATCCTTTTTTATACCACTTTTTTTTAAAAAAAAACAAAAAACTAATTACGACCGCCTCAAAAACGGTCGCAAATGTTCGCAAATTGCGACCGTTTCTATGACAGTCGCAATGGTCGCAATTTGCGACCGTTTTTGGCGGTCGCAATAGAATTGTTTTTATTTAGAATTATTTTTAACATGTATATTATTTTTTTAAAAAATTTTAAATACCTTTGCGACTGTTAAATAGCCTAAAAACGGCCGCAAATCTGCGACCGCCTTAAAAACGGTCGCAAATCTGCGACCGCCTTAAAAATGGTCGCAAATATTATATTTTGCGACCGTTTTAATGACGGTCGTAAAAAAACGGTCGCAATTTGACCGAATTTTAGTAGTGAAGCCTTGTGCTGAATGCTGAAAATAGGCTCATAAAATTTGCTTATAAAATGAATGTTGCTTTTAGTGAGAAAACTAGTTTAGGTCTCGTGCAATACACGGGGATTACTAATAAAATATATAAAAACAAAATAAGTTTTATTTCATGTGTCATTTATACTAATTTTATTTATCTAATTTTTCAAGAAAATAGACAGTAACTTACAAATCAAAATAGACCGTTGAATTTAATTTGTCAAAAATAGAAAAAAAGACCATTGAAATTTATTACATTTCAATGATTTTATTATTTCAATATAGAAATAAGATCTTTATAATTTGTATGCATAAGATATACTACCTTCGTTTTTTAAGTTGACACCGTTTGACTTTTACACTATTCACACACTATACTTTGACTCGCTTTTGTGACTTATAGATACGATAAAATATAGTCGTGTGAGATCTTGTTTGAATCGTCTCAATGTATATTTTATTAATATCCACTTTTTATAATTTTACAATATTGATAATTAGAGATATTAAGCGTTAAAAACATGTGTTGGCAAGCATGATAATAGAAAGGTGTCACCTAAAAAAATGGAGGTAGTATATGTTTGTTTCCATTTGCCATTCTCATAAAACTATATTCATAAGCAAATATGACTAAAACTTGAATAACAAAGAATGTTAACAATTGATTGTATCATGCCACCCAAATACATAAAATGAGAAAGTTATATACTTATAGTAGTTCAATTTTGATTATTTATAATCTATTATTATGTCATAGTAATAACAAAGAATGTTAACAATTGATTGTATCATGCCACCCCATACATAAAATGAGAAAATATTAGTAATACTAAAAATATTCTTATAGCGGTTCAATTTCGATTAGATTATCTAAAAAAAAATCTTAGTTATTTTTCGCAAATATTCCGTACCACATACAAATACGATAAATATGAAAATATATTGTTGAGTTGTTATGGAAGAAATATGGTTGCAAAGTAGCGGAATTTGTTAAATACAAAGTATTTTCTAAGAAGTCTTGATCCAAATAAATTGCGTGAAAAGATATGTCTAAATTCATAATTGTACAATACATTTTTTCCAAATATATATCACTAGATGAAGCCCGTGCGATGCACGGATTGATCTATTTTTTTTTTAACAAAAAATTATTCATATTTATGTAATTACATTTGTTATTTTATTAGTTGTATGTAATATATAATTTTCTCCGTATTTGTTTTAAAGTATTAGATAAAATTTCTAATCTCAAAAGATAATATTTCGTATTTAATTAATGTAACCATTCAAAATCTCATTGGTCATTTATGCTTATGTGGCACTTGAATTATTTATTGGATATATATATAATTTATAATCTTACGTAGCACGTTAACTAATCTTAGGTGGCATAATCCAATTGTAGCGTTTTAAAAATATTAATCTTGTGTGGCGCTCTAATAATTTTTTAAAAATAAAAATCCTACGTGGCGCTTTAAAATCTCGTAAAAAAACTCCCCTTTATATATATATATTAGATTCTATTTAATATAAATGATGTGAATAATATAAAAAAATGTTTAGTTTAATATATATGGATAAAATATTTTTTTTTTTTAAAAAAAAAGAAGACACACCAAGAGATGACACATGTCATTGTTAGTGTGTCTTTTAGTATATAAGTTATTGATTGATTAAAAATAATGATAAATAATGTTGATGACAATTACATGGGAAATTAGAGAAATGAAAAGAGAAATAAAAAACAAAATTGACGTACGAGATTTGGAGATCCACATTTTATATTGCCATGCTAGCTACTAGCTTGCTATTAGTACATATCAATTTATTTTTATTTCCTTTCCTACAAGATTACTCTTGTGAATATTATGTTGCCAATTATACAATTCATAGTGTGTTGACAATCACATTATACCCTTTAAAATGTGCATTTACATGTTTACCCTCGTTAACATGTACAACTTTTTATTTTGCGTTATTAATTTTGATTGTTTTTTTTAATTTTTTTTTTTTTTGCCTACATTAATACAATAGAAATTACCTTTTCTTAAAAAACCATTTAGAGTAGTGTACGGACATTTATACCCCTAAAAATATTTGTTTATAAATTTTCCCTTACTAATGTAACTAACAACTGCATAAAAAACCTCCCCGAACATAACTAGCTATGGCACGCGATAAGCGCGTTTGCCACCCTAGTAAGTGTAAAGTTTTGCCTCCATACGAAATAATGTTTAATTAGCTTAATATGGTCACTTTAGCATTCATGTGCTGCGATTAAACTAGTCATGTTCCGCCTTGGAATCTACTAAAGCTTAATTGTGATTGAAAACTCTTGAAAAACTTAAAGGTTGGTGGCTAGAGCTGTAAATTCGGATATTTAAGTCGGGTTCGGGTCAGGTAAAATCAGGTCTTAAGTCAAATATAAATCAGGTTATGTCGGGTCAATCTAGTCTCAGATCAGGTTCAGGTTTGAGTTGGGTAAATTTCAGTTCAGGTTATTCCAAGTCGTTCACCCTTTCAAGTGTAGGTCGTGTTTGATTTGAGTCAAATTAAGATCGGATTCAATTTTAGGATCGGGTAAATTTGAGTTGGGTAAATTTCAGTTCAGGTTATTCCAAGTCGTTCACCCTTTCAAGTGTAGGTCGTGTTTGATTTGAGTCAAATTAAGATCGGATTCAATTTTAGGATCGGGTTGTGTTGAGTCGGGTTTGGGCGGGTTTAATTGCACCATTTTCCGACCTAATTTTCGTCGGAAATTTCCGGCGGAATTGTTTCGGTCGAAGATTTCCAATGGACTTTTACGGGTCGGAAAATATCTTCTGACGACTGAATTCCGTCGAAAATTCTGTCGGAAAATGTCGATTTTCCTACAAAAGTTGTTCCGACAATCGGATCGGACGGAAAACAGGGTGTTTCTGATGGAATTTTTCCGTCAAAAATGGTATGTTTTTCTTGTAGTGTATATGTATTTGGCGTAAACCTAAATCCACTAATTAAAATATTTATTTATTTTAAAATAATGAAATAATAACTAATAGGGCTCGGGTCATCATCATATAAATTTAAGCTTAATTCATAACTCAATTTTCTCTTACTTTTATTTTATTTCATACATTGTCAGTCATTATTGCATTTCATATTTGGCTTGCAAAAAAAAAAAAAAAAAAAAATAATAATAATAATGATATGAGATTGTGTGTTCAAATCTTGTCTAGATAACAATTATAATCTTTTGAATGTAAGTTGATGACGAGTAGTTGTAGCGTATATTGGGTAACTTCTAATTTATGGTTACAAATTTCCTTGAAAAAATCATCTTGAAAAACAATTTTTTTTTTTAACTTTTTTTTTTTTAAAAATCGAATATGTAATTAAGGTAGCCATTTTCCAACAATTAATAATACTTTGTAGGAACTAAATAAAATTTATCTTAGTTGTAATTTAACTTGTATTACTAATATTTTATTAGAATTTATTTAAACTTAATTATATTTCAACTTATTATTCATAAACTTATATTATTTCAACTTATTTTCTTGGAATAAGTGGAATAAGATAAAATGAACATAAAGAATAAGTGTATGATGAGAAGGTGAGATCAAATAAGTTCTAATGATGAGGTCTTATTATAAGGTTAAAAAGTTAAATTCATTCAAGTGAATTCACCTGAAGAGAACACACCTTGAGGCTATGTTCTCTTCACTTTTAAACAATTAACTAGTTATTGGCCCGAGCGATGCCTCGGGTCATTATACATCTATTACTTTACTAACTACATATATTTTGGCTTGTTTGTCACTGAGAGCTTGAGTGATGGTTTTTTTAAAAAAAATTATTTATTTATTTTATTTAAAAGATGATATCTTAAGTAGTTTTTTGTTTGTATGAGCTGGTTTGAGTATAAGAATAATAATAATTTTTTGCATTAATAAATATTAGAGTAAATGATAAATCAATTCGTTGTGAAAAGAAAAATCTGATAAATAAAATCTTTATAAATTTAATATCAATATATATACTACTCCATAATGCACAAAAAAAAATTACTCTATAAATATATAAATATCTTACTCTATAATTACAATTTTATGAATTAATGCACAAAAACAAATAGAGTAATGTTTAATTTCTTACAAATTTATTATTGCGTAATTACTACCTCCGTTTTTTATTAGTTGACACGTTTTGACTTTAGAACTATTCACACACTTCCATTTGACAGTATTTTGTGATTCATATATAATGAAAAATATAGTTATCATGTGGGGTCTTGTTAGATTCATCACTTTGTACATTTTTAAAATATCAGCTTTTTATAATTTTTGGTAATCGGTAATTAAAGATATTAACGGTTGAATTTGTGCATTGGCAAACGTGACTAAAGAAACGTGTCAACTAAAAAGAAACGGAGGAAGTATTAAGGAGTTATATTCAAAGGGAAATTTAAATAGGGTGTTATGCATATGAAGAGTGTTTCAATTAAACTAAACATTAATATATCGAGGTTAATGCATGGAGTTTTTCAATCATTTATGGACTGGTATGACATAGCATCAAATCATATGCCAAATGGAAAATTTGGTGACACATGGCAAAAAGCATGTCTTGCCATGAGTTTTAATAATATATATTGATTGATATTGATATATTGATTGATAGGAGTATAAATTAAATTGAATTAAGGTTTAATAAGTTTAGTTTTGGAAATCATTAAAAGTTATGAAAATTTAGAAAAAAATAATCAATGCATTTTAATCAGTACCTAAAAATAAGTTAAGTGCAAAAAAAAAAAAAAAAAACAGCTTTCAACAAAATTAATTTTAGTTTGGTCAATTTTAATTTTAATGGATAATATGCGATTTCATTGCTTGCGTATTGGTATAATTTTTTTTTTTTTAAAAAATACATTGATATGATAGTCATTGATAGTACGAATTACATATATGTTAGGCAAAATTGGCTGCAACACACAGAGGTATGACTTAGGTACACTGAGCATCCTGAACTTTGCGTAGTAGCCAAAACACCACCAACTATGATGTTAGGTGCAACGCGTGACATAAATGAAAATTTCCGGCAACTTATTTGAGCGGGATGATGAGGTGAATCATCACTCTCTAGAATAGTTATGTAGTCTTCCATCCACTTAACACACATGGATTCACCTCCTCCGATGAAATAAGTGGCTGGAAATTTTCATTTAAGGCACACGTCGCAGCTAACACCATAGTTGATGGTGTTTTGGCTACTATGCATAGTTTAGGGTGCTCACTGCACCTAAGCCATAATTCAGGGTGTTGCGGCCAATTTTGCCTATATGTTAGTATGTTACCATAAATTTCGGGTACATGAATTGAATTAAGGAAGCATATTTTTAATTACACTATATGATTAGAGAGATATAAATTTGCTCTGTCATGTTGTAATTTTTAATTGGTGAGCGTTTAAAGAACCTATTCTCTTGAACTAAAAAAATATTAGTAACAATAAATTTAATTAAGTAAAAATAATTTTAATTTAGTAAAAATCAGTTTAATTAAATTAATGAAGAAATATATAGTTGAAATATTAAGAATAATTTAAGTTCGGTAAAAATAATTTAAATTCAATAAAAATAATAATATAAGTTTAAGAAAAATAGTTTTAATTCAGTAACAATAATTTTGTTTTATAGGCCAATTCTAGATGAAATTTTTTCCGTGGAGGCGGATGCACCATACTCCGTCCAACCGGTTTTATTTTTTTTAAAAAAAGGCGGAATGAACATATAGTTGTTCAGTAAAGTACAAATAGTTGTTTTGTAAAGAACATAGTTATTTTATTAAGAACATCACATATGGTTGTTTTGTAATGAACACATAGTTGTTTTGTAAGGAACATATAGTTATTTTGTCATTTGTAATATTATTAAAGAACATGATAATATAATGAATATTATTTTTATTCAAAAAAAAAAAAAAACCTGAAAGAACATAATAGTATCTTTTAAAGAACACCTTTCTTTTCAATCTTTAAATGAATTATTTGTTCCATAATTGAAGAGTTTTGGTAATTATTTCCCAATCTCAATTTAGAAATTTGTATATTTCTTCATATTTTAATTTCACTTGTTTGAATTCTTTAGAGAGAGGAATAAAAACCTTAGAGAGAGAAATAGAAAATTTTTAGAGAAAAAGAAATTCTATTAATAATAGACGATTGCTGCGCATTTAGATCGAGTTTCATGGTGCTTTTCATCATTGTTTTGTTAATGGAGTGATTGTTAATGAAGGTGAATATGTGGATTTGTTAAACAAAGATCGAAGGTAATTTTGAATGAAATTTTTTATTTATTTTTCATTAATTGTGTTATTTTAGATTTGAATTAGAAATTTTGTAATCATAAAATTCATTGTTTATTTTCCTTTTTGAAATTTGATGAATCTGAATGTTGAATTTGAGAATAATGTGGCAAATGTTGAAAATGATGTTCTTTATAAGATAGTGTTATGTTTATTGTTATTAATAGCTCTATGTTCTTGTTTTATATCTCTTATGTTCTTTTATTATATTCTTCATGTTCTTTTAAAATAGACGCTAAAAAATTATTACGTTCATTATATTTAACAATGTGTTTTTTTTCCACTTTAGATAAATGTTTTTTAATCTTTACAAATCTGTAACATGTTATTTTCACTTTAGCTAATGTTCTTTCCATTTTAGCTAAATGTTCTTTACATCTCTATACAATGTTCTTTTCGTTTTTTTATTTTGAAACGGATGCACCATGCCCATGGTACATCCGCCTCCATGAACCGCTAATTGAATTCTAGAAGGGGAAGGGTGGGCTAGGAGCATTAGACATCATTATTAAGAAATAATTTTATTTCGGTAAGAATAATTTAGTGTAGCAAATAATTGAGGGCGAAGTCTGTTCAAAATAAATTTGACGCCAAAATAACTTGTATTATATTTTTAATTGATTACATTTTATCTTATCGAAGCTGGTTTGCCCGAGTGGTTAAGGGGGCAGACTTAAGATCTGCTGCACATAAGTGCGCGTGGGTTCGAACCCCACAGCCAGCACATTCTATAGCTCATTCTTTTCAATTCTTAGGATGTTTGCCTGTTTGGTTTATTATGCAATTATATATTTTTCTATACTTAATTTAAAATATTGTTTTTATATTTTGGATGTTAAGGTATAAAATGAGCAATTAATATATGTGTCGCAAAATTCACAATCACAAACTAATTAATTTGATAACAACAGATTTGGATGCTATCTAAAAATTGCCCAACACACACATAATATATACCTTACTACAATAATTTATTTTGGCTTACATGTTTAAAATTTGTTAAATATTCATCACAGATTACATCCATTTCCCAAGCACAAACTTCTTATGTCTTTTCTTAATATATTCCTGTGCTTTTGCATCAACATCTTCGTCATGTTGCTGTTGCATCATTTCCATTCTTTTGCTACACTCGGCCTTCCGGTTTATCTTCTTCAATGGCGCGAGGACATGGGAGAAGTAGATGTTGTATTCATCTAACATACTCTCTGTGTGAACTACCTTACTCGATTTTGTGTAAGACGACATTTTTTATCCGACCTTTTTTCACTTGGGAGATAATGATTATGTATATGTATGTATGTATATATTGTGAGTTTGTGACTAATAAGAGTAATGTGTTGTATATTTGGATGGTTAATAAAAACATTCAACTTGAAAGAACTTATATATAGGGTGTTGTGACTGTTGTCAGGTAAAATTTAACCTTTTAATTTTGCATGTGCTATAATTCATGCCTTAAAATTTTGAATGAATTAAGCACGTTTTTCATTTGTAGATAATGGCATGAACAATTTTTTTTTTATAATTTCTCTCCTATTATGATAAAGTGTCCAAATCTTAGAATGCATTTAGTTTTAACTTAATTGGTTAATGAAATAATGGCCCCCTAATCTATTGACATATACATAATACATGACATACACGTAAGAATCTTAAAAACATAGTACTATGCATAATGCATTAGCTAATATGACTATCAAGCTATGTGAATTAAAATTACTAAGAATATAATGAACCGACTATATCAAATTGTACGAGCATTATGTTTATAATATTTATATTAATAATGAAGTGGAGGTACTGTTATGGCGTATAGTAAAGCTAAGTATGTTATAATACTATATAAAAATATGGTTATAGGCTTATAGCATATTTTAAGGCTTAATAGAATAATACTTTGTAATTAGTATCTATCAAAGTATAGTTACAACTATTTAAAAGTATATGGTTCCTTGCTTCATCTGAAAAAGTATGGTTTTTTATTTGTTTTTTTACAATCTCGTCTTCAACTTGGTTTGGATTATCTTAAATGATTGTAGTATAGGAGCCTAATTTAAGTCCCCCATATTGCTAGGAATGCAAAGCTGATTGACTCATTCGATCTGACCCGGGTGCAATTCTAGCGTGGAGTCCAATTAATGTAAAACAAAGTCAAAATGTGTCAATCAATATTTAGTTTTTATTAGAACTTCTTCCTATCAATTTCTTATAATTTTATTAAACTATTAAAATTTACGATATTATCGTTGAAGATAAGATGGTCTAGTCATTATTTTATATAGTTTTGCTCTCTTCATTTTTCCCACTAAATAGCCTAGTTTTATTATTACTCCAATTGTTCATTTCTTAAACCACAAACTCTTCTCTTTTCTATTCAATATAAAGAGGATTCACTAACACTATCTTTCTAATTGGACATATTGACCTATTTAGGCCGGATCTTTTGACCTGAGGTGAGTTGATATAAATTAAAGTAGAATGACAAGGTGAATTGAACTAAAATACACTTAAAATTAGTTTAAATGAACATAGCATTAATCCACTTTATACAATATAATATCATACATTTTTTTATGACCACATACATATATATAAACTTCTCCAAAATTGCGTGTTAATTAATGAACAGATGTAATTTATAAACTTTGTTAATTTTTCTAAATGCATCACTTTTGAATTCATGAATTTATAGGCAATTTTTAGCTAGAGTAGAGAGATATAAAAAGAAAAAGAAAAGATGACTCATTGATAGGAAAGAAATAGAGAAAATTTACCAGCAAAAAAAGGAAAGCAATGCATTCGAATTGAACTTACATTTATAAATAAAGTGATGCATCTAAAAACGAATGAAGATTTTTTATTTTTATTTTTATTTTTTTTAATTTTTTAATTTTTATTTTTTTTGAAAAGGACATATTAATTAAAAATTCATTGAATTGGATCGTTGAATTCCTGAAATAATTAATCTTGATACGTTGTTATTTACAGGCATATCGACATCCAGCTTTAATTGAGGTACCGATTCCTTAGCTTGTACAAGTATTAGTTAGCCTGTTAATACTGTACTCCTATATTTTTACTTGAGCAATCAATATTAACAAATGTATTTATTTGCTGATTAAACAGTCAAAGATTTTGGATGCTTATCATGGAGATGTGACTCCTTTATATATGCTGCTTTTTTTTTGTCCATGAATATGTCTATTATACCAATTGGTTGTTGGTGTAGTGGTGATTAGGACTACACTTGGTAGGGAGGAGCCGTGTTCGATCCCCCCGCAACAACAATTGGGAGGGGACTGGAACCTAACTACCCAAAATTGATCGTTAAATTCGGATTAGTCCAAAGGGGTGAATTAGGCGGAACACCAAAAAAAAAAAAAAAAAAAAAAAAAAGGAATATGTCTATTATATTATCTTTGATAATTATAGAATTTCATTAAGTGGAAACTATATGTTTATAGACTGTGTGTTTGAAAAATGATTTACAAAAAGTAGATTCTTTGAGCACCATTAATATCATACATTTTTTTTAAAGTAAAAACACAAAATTTGGACATTTTCCAAGTATTTACCGGAGCGACTCTAACAAGATCAAGTACGACTATATTTTCTCTTACAAATAAATCATAAAAATACGAGTAGTAAAGAAGGGTGTATGAGTAGCTATTAAAATTCAAAACATGTTAACTAAAGATAAACAAATTAAATAAGAGTAAAAAAGCCCAAACTAGTCTTTTTTTTTTTTTTTGACATGCCAAACTAGTCTTATCAGGGACAAGTCGATAGATAAATACAATATCGAGAAGAATAATACTTCCTCCATCCATACAATATCGCCACAAGAGGGGAAGACACGACAAAATTTTAAATGAGAACATAGGAAGTATATAAAATACGACGGAATTGAATAACAAAAATAACATACAATATTTTTAAGTGGAAAACCCCTCCTCAATAATAAGAGCACAAATAATTACCACCCTTATCTTAGGGACGAAACAACTTTATTACTAGCAACAATATTAAAAAATATCTATGTCAAGAATTGAACTCAGGTCCATTAGAAACTAAATAAGAAGCCATACCACCTTTGCTATCTAATACTTTTATTTATTTATGCTTCTTAAATTTAGTTAATGTATGGCACGAGAATTTATTTATTTATTTTTATACAATTTATTTTCTTCAACTAAATTTATAGTAAAAGTATTTAAGATTATTATAATACAAGAAAACTATAATTTGAAGTAATGAATATTTAACGCATAGAGCTAGGGCATCACCCGGGCTAAACACTAATTTTTATTTTTTTATTTTTTGAAAGAACACTAGTTTTATTATAAGGAGAGAGTAGCAAATAGCCAAATACCATTTGCTATTCCATCTAGGATTCTAGGAGCTTCCCACCAACTTGCCAAATAAATGCAAGTTTAGCAAAGTCAACCTTCTACCACAATTGGACTTACAAGTCCATCTTCAATTCCAACAAGTCCAACTTCAATTCCAACCACCTCTACACTTCATTTCTATTCTCTTTCTCTCTCTACTTTTTTTTTTTTTTTTTTTTCATTTCTCATTACATTACTACTCCAGTACTCCGTACTTAGCTACTAGCTTATTGTGATTTCTAAAGATTAACCCATCAGTCATTATATTCAATATTTCAACGCAATATAAACTCAAGGATTAGCCAAACCTTAATTAATACTCCGTAGTTATATATGATGAACAATATTAGGAGGTGATTTTAGAGAGACAACAAACAATTAACATGACTAAGCTTATATGATTGTATGCTGTATTAGTAAAAGTCAACAACGACATAATTTAATAGTGCTATTAAATGAATATTAAACCACATAAATTAAACCCTGCTCTCAATCTCAACCAAAAATACAACAATATAAGCGCATATTTGGAGTAATATTACTAACAATTCTTGTAATTTCTAGCTGATCATCAACATTCAACTATTGCATATTAATTAAGTAGAATTTTTGGATATCCATTTGCTAAGCACAAACTTCTGATGTCTTTTGTTAATGTAATCCTCTGATTTGGCATTAACATCGCCTTCATTAACTCCCTTGCTACCATCATAGTACTGCTGGTTGAGCTGCGCCTTTGTCGCGCAGCCCGATTCGCCCCTCGGCTTCCTCTTCAATGGAGACAACACATGAGAGAAATAGATGCGGTATTCATCTAATAAACTCTCTGTGCGAACTACCTTGCTTGAATTTTTTGTTGATGGCATTTCTCTTTTTATAAGGCTAACTTTCTCTTTGAATTGGTGTTTATGAGTTTAATTTGTGAGTGATTAGGAATTAATTGTCCCATATTTATAGGCTTGTATCTCAGGCACACATGTTGTATTGTTGTTTAATTACAGTATATGTTTATTTTTCTGCTATATGCACGTTTTTAATGATGTGTAGATTTAAGATCAAGTGTACTTATTATATATTTTAATAAAGTGATCAAGTAATAAATTTAGCTTAATGGCAGTCTTTTTCTTTTTTACAGTAATTTTTAATCTATAAATACAATTGTTCCTTGATACTATAATTATCTATTACAAAGAAGTATTTGTCTAATATAATTATCTATACAAAGTATTTATCTTTAGAATCATATAAAGGTTTTCTATGCATGAAAAGCTACCTAGCTACGAATTGTATCATATCCCATAAGGCTTATAATGGTGAGATGTATTTGATATATCCATACTTATCTATGACACAAACTTACGATAACTTATTGTAGAACAATAGTGCTAACTCATCTAGGTGTAATAATAATACCACATAACCTATACAATGGTTTTCACTAGTTATTTTTTTCACTAATAATCAGACTTCTAGTAAAACAATATATATATATATATATATATATATATATATATATATATATATATATATATATATATATATATATAAAGTGAGGGATAGCTCAAGTGGTTAGAGCTTCCCTCCCAATTCTAGGTGATCTTGGGATTGATTCTCATCATCCGTCCTTATGACTCTCTAAACACCAATATATATATAGCGTTCCTAAAAATGTATATGTGCCACATCAGCTATAAATGACACGCACAAAATAAAAGGGGAAAACTAGATTCACAACTTGGAAAAAAAATTAAGAGGAATAAAATCATCCTTTCCCAAACAATGGACAGTTAAAAATTGGCTTTTTATACTTTTTGTTAATCAATAACATTTTGTTTAATATCTGTGCACAACATACTTAAGCAACCTATGCTTTATCAATTCATAATAATACCACAATTATAATACAAATTAGTTGGAAAAAAAAACAAACTAGGATAATAAAAATATTTTCATAAAGAAAAAAATTTAATTAAAACGTTAACCCGATACAACGCCCGGACTGCATACTAGTTTTATATTATAAGGAGGCGATCGATTCTAGAATAACTTTAATACCATTACTCCTACAAGTCAAAAGCTTCGAGATCGAATTAGCTACTCAAAACTTTGATATGCTAGTTATGCCTCCACTGTACCTCATTAATCGGGACATACAAAAAGGAATAACGCTAACAGTTCACCATTATTTATTTCATATAAAAGTTAAGCACTAAGCAATTTTGCATCTTTAATTAAAGAAAGTTATAAATAGAAGTAAGAATGATCACTGCCTGTTCGGCCATTCTCAATCGGATTATCAGTTGAAAGTGAGTGAGACGATAGATACATTGTACACACGTTTTAAGTACAAAAATAAATTTACTTACCTATTATTCAGTATACTTTCTTCGTTCTTATTTTTTAGTCGCAACATGTGTCCTAATTAGCTTGCAATTTCAAATTGCAAAGGAAAGAAAATATTAGATGAGCTGAGGTAACATAAACAGAAAAATTAATTAAATAACTAACTTAGGGCATGTTCTCTTCTCTTCAGTTCAGTTCAGCTCCAATAAGTTCAGTTCAGTTCAGTTCTTAATTTCCTTCTCTCATAAAATATTCAGTTCAGTTCAGTTCATCTTTAATAAGTACGGTTAAGTTAAGTTAAGTAAAGTTAAGTTCAATAAATCAGAACAGACCCTTAAACACCACCTAAAGAAGAGGATGATATGCTAGGGGTACTATACCTATTTTATTTTTTTTATTGTGCATATGTTCTCAATCATACCTATTGACTTACATAAAATTAGACATGCTTAAACAATGATAACAATCAATAAGTATTGGCTATTTGAATCTCCAATTTGCTGCTCTCAGATTTGATTAATGGAGAAGTGCTTTTAGTTGATGATGAATTACTATCACCTTCACTAATTAACCCGAAATTATCCTGCAAATGAGCAAATGGATTTGGTGGTGGATCAATAGAAATCCCTCCTTCCAACATCTTTACAACAGAACTCATCATAGGTCTTGCATTTGGCAAGTATTGTACGCACCAAAGAGCCACCTTCACCATTCTCTCTGCCTTCTCCTTATCGTCCTCTTCGATACCTACAAGCGACAACATCTCTGCTAACTCTCCCTTGTCGAACCTCTCATACGCCCACCTCGGTAGCCACTCTTGGCTAGTCCCACTAAGATTAGTGTCATGGTTTCTTCTTCTCCCTACAATCTCAAATAAAAGCATTCCAAAGCTGTAAACATCGCATTTGTGAGAGACCGGGTAGGGAGTCCATAACTCCGGAGCAGCGTACCCTGGAGTTCCTCGACAACCTGACATAACAACGTGTGTGTTATCTCGATTGCATAACATAGCTAGCCCAAAATCCGCCACCTTCGGATTTAACCTTGCATCTAATAGTACATTCCCGGGCTTAATGTCATAGTGAATGATTCTCTTTTGGCATTCTTCATGTAAATATGCTATACCTCTAGCCGTACCAATAGCAATGTCTTGCAACTTGTCCAATGCTACATACATAATGTTATTACTTTTTTGACGAAATAATAGATTATCAAGAGATCCTTGTTCCATATACTCGTAAACTAAGGCTTTCATTGTTGGATCAAAACAAAAACCATAAAGCCTTACGAGATTAATATGATATGTTCTACACATAGTGCTTACTTCTGCCATGAATTGTTCTTCAACTTTCTTACTTACATTCTCTTTCAATACTTTTACCGCGACATGAATCCCATTCGGAAACTCTCCTTTGTACACCACACCAAATCCACCGGACCCTAATTCCTGCTCAAAAAATCAATCGAATTGCATAATTAATTCATTCTTTTTTCCTATGTTTAGTGTCAAACGGGTTGTGCAATGGTTGATTAATCAAAATTTGTAGGTTTGTCGAAGTTCATGTACCATATTATAATGGACTTTCATGGGTATGGTCAGGCTAGGTGCTGCAATTTTAAGAAAATTTTAGTCTGGTTGAGTTGGTCATGCTCAACTTTTAGGTTTGGTTTATTTTGGTGGAAAAATATTTTCTTATTGTCAAATATATTTTCTTATAATCAAACAAACAAAGGAAACCCTTTTTACAATTTTATTTTTTATTGAAAAATTATTTTCTTTAAAAATGAATTTCCGAAAATATACCAATTGAAGTAATCTATTTACAACCCACCTTCTTAGCACACACTTTTATCAAATACTTCTGTGGCTTTCTTTTAAATGCAACCCACCTTCTTAGCATGCTCTTTGAGAAAGAGATTAATCCATTTTAGTGGATAAAATAATAATAAAAAAATAATTAATACACATATTTTCTAACCCTACCTTCTTCAATTTTAGTGCTCAAAGTAAATATTTTGATAAGCTCGCTCGTTTATTAATGTAATTTAATTAATTTCCAAAAAAAATATGTCAAGAAAGTACTTTGCAATTAAAGGAAATAGAGGAAGTACTTCAATTTCTTTGTTACTTGCATACGAGCCAAGTCGATTTTTGATCACTTTTTGATAATTGTATACGATTATAAGCCCAAATAAAACTATATATTAAGCTCACACAAGCTAAGGTAAGGTTGCCTAAGAGCTATATTATAGTGAGTACGTACCTTAGTAAAGTTTCGGGTGCACTGAGTAAGCTCGGTCGCTGAAAATCGAGTAGGCTGCTCTCGTGCTATGTCACCAAGGAATCGCTCCATGGTTGCGTAAGTAATGTTTGCTTCATGATTAAAATTGTAATTCTGTTGTTGTTTGCTAGAGTTGTTACGTCCAACGGTCAATTGAGCTTGTGCATATTTTGGGAGTGCATCCCCTGTCCTCTTTATGCAGTAGATTATTGCAATCACTATTGCTATAGAAGCAATCGAACTCACAACGACCGAAGCTGCGATAATGTATGCAATGGACCATCTTTGTTAACAAAATACTTTGTATGTAGCACTCTGTAAGTCACGTAATATAGTGCCTAAACATTTCCATTTCTAGGTCGAACTTACAAAACGTTAACCACAAATTCTCTTTGACATTTATATGTTTATTTAAGAATTAAGAAATGTTTAATTTAGGCTTCTTTAACATTGTTTTTTCGTTTTTCGTTTTCTATTTTTTTTTTTTTAAAAAAACAAAAAAACCTAAACCAGGAAACAAGAAAAAGGTGTCTTTACTTTTCTATTATCAGTTTTCAAAATTATCATGATTTTAATAAGTTTGATTAACTTTTTATTCATTATAGGACATATATTATATTATTTTGAAAATAAAAAAACCAAAAAAAGAAAACCACAGCAATGCCAAAGCTACTCTTAATTTTATATAATATCAACTTTTATAATTCGTTATTGCATGATGGTAAAAGACATCTTCAAAACCAAGTAAAGTGAAATGTACACAATCATATTATGGGACAAAACGAGCATAATACCATCCCAACATATGAAAATTCTACAATGTCATTCTTTAAAAAGACACCACAATTTGCTTATGTGGCGAAATTTAATTGACTCTTTTCAAGTATTTTGATTTTATTTTGAGTTACTTTAATGTCTTGTCAAAAAAATAAATGTATGGTAAAATTGTATTTATATTATGTATTATTTTTAACTTAAAGTGGACCATTTTGCCCCCCTCCTCCCCTCTCCTCACTCTCACCCAGCCATCACTTCTGAATTCTCCATTAAAGGTGGCTTATGAGCTTTCATCCATTCAGCACATAATCATCCTAATACAGTAATACATCATACACAATTCCCAAAATATCACAACAATCAATATGACAAAATTAACACATAACAACAAAAATTATTCCCGCATTTCAATTCGTTTATATGATTGAAATATGGACTCTAGAAAGTAGAAATCTTTAAATAACAAAAGCAAATAATGTTCTTTGAAATTCTTGCTCCCATTGAACCATTTGTAACAATTAGAGGTAGTGAAGCTAAGTAGGGGTGCGAAATGCGGAGGAGTTTTTTTATGGTGGCTGAAAAACGCCCAAAATTTTCGATACCCTAAGGTGGAAACTCCTAGATATTTCGTAACCTACAGGTGAGAACGAAAAATCTAGCGTTTTCACCAGCGGGTTACGATATATTTGGGAGTTTCTTTTTTTTTAAAAAAAAAAACAACTTTCGAAGCCTGTGATGGTGGTTATGGTGGTCCTGTCGTTCTGGTGGCTGTTGGTGTTAGTGGTGGTGGTTGATGAGGAGATAGTGAGGGGGATGGGGTTAGTGGTTGGTGTGGAGATGGTGGTGCTTCAATGGTGGAGTTAGTGGAGAAAGGCATCTGCTTCATTGAAGGAAAAAGCTCATAAGTCCACTTTAATGGAGGATGCTTCAATGGATGAGAAAGCTCATAAGCTTGCTTCAATGGAGGAGAAAGATCATAAGGCGCTTTCAAGTTTCAATGGAGAGAATTCAGAGCTGCAATGAAATTGAGAGTGAAAACGAGAAGGATAAAACGGTCTGATCAAATTAAAATGCGGGCATTAGTATGTAAAATGAGGGCGACGTTTAGCGTTCCACTTATAAATCATGAAAATTTATTTTTATAGTCTAATTAATTTTCAAAATTATACTTATGACTAAAAATCATAAAATTAAAATTAGGGTAGGGTGCACTTTCACGATCATTTCCCGGTAGCATTCCGACGATTTTCAGGAGTACTTCGATAAGGCAAAGGGTTCATGGCAGCGTCAACGTTTTCTGGTGGTTCAGGGTGCATTTTCCACGCAAAATTCAAGTAGAATTCTCGATTCTTTTGTGCAGTTTTAGGGCGTTTTCAGGCTGTCTTTTTTATGCAATTTCAGGGCGGATTTCAGGTCGTCTTCTCTATTCTTTGGTGCAGTTTCTGGGTGCCGTATTGAGTGCGTTTTTCTGGCAATATTCAGGCTGTTTTCTAGCGAATTTCAGGCTGTTTTGTGGCGACTTTCAGCCGGATGTAGGCAGGGTTCAGGCGGCTTGTATTGGTCAGTTTTCAAGCAACCGAAAATGAATTCAGGCGAAGCAAAATTGGGTCAGCTTTTGGTGTGGTTTTCTCGTTACTTTTATGCAGTTTTTGGTGTAGTTTTAAGACTGTTTTGGGAAGGGTTCAGGCTGTCTTTCTTGGTCAATTTGTTGATTATTTACCTGCAACTTTAGGGTGTTTTTCGATCAGGTGACTATTATTTAGTAGGGTTTCTTCTTTTCCAGCAACAATCCTAAGAATGTTGATGAATGATGAACAATGAACAATGATGATTTTTTTATTTTATAAATTTTAATTATAATTTAATTTTCAAAAATGGTTTTAATAAGATAAAAATAGATTTTAAAAAGCTACAATTACGTATTCTTTAAAAAAAATACATGTATTTACAATTATACATACATGTATAGTATATTTAGGCTTTTAAAAATAAATTAAAAATGAACCAATCATAAAATGGCACATCATCATGTTATGGTGTCAGTTTTTGAAAAATGACACAACAGAAACATCCTACTACATACTTTTTTTTTTTTTTTTTTTTTTTTTAATGTTCCTCAATAAATCAATCAATCAAAGCCTTAATCTATCCAATAAGTAAGGTCGACTATATGAACCAAATTTGATTATTCCATGTAGTCGTTGACAAAAATCTTCCTCCTCCATGCAATGCCTCATCCATCCTCATGCAAATCCATGTAGTTCATATCCTTCCTAACTCCTTCTAACCAAGTCATTTTTTTTATCTCCCTCTCCCTTGTTTAATCCCTCCATGGTCCCACTCTTCCACTTTTTGTACGGTGCACCCCTAGGTCTCTATCTTACATGCCCAAACCAACACATCCGATTTTTCCTTAGTTTGTCTGCATGCCTGCGAATAACCTTATTGATTCTGATTATATCTCTTAGAGTGTTCCCGCACATCCACCTTACACATGTACATTTTCGTAACCTCCATCTTTTTAATGTGTTCCTTCTTATTAGAATCCCAACATTCCGTACCATAGAGCAATACTAGTCTTATGGCAGTCTTGTAGAATTTTTCCTTCAATTGTAAGGGATTCTTCGGTCACATAACACTCTCGTGGCAGCTCTCCACTTAAGCCACCCCAACTTAATCTTGTGGGCCACTTCTTGATTAATGTCACCATTTTTCTGGATGATCGACCCAAGATATTTAAACAATCACTCATGGTACGGTTAAGTCCTTTCCATCCAAACTCACAACATCATTGCTTGTCCCCCCTCTAAGTACTAAAGCGGCATACCAAAAATTCAGTCTTACTCCGACTTAGCTTTAATCCTCTAGATTCCAATCTTTTCCTCTATTGCTCCAACTTGACATTAACCTCATCTTTAGTTTCATCCACAAAAACGATATCATCCGCAAACAACATACACCATGGAACTTCATTTTGATTTGCTCTAGTTACTTCATCTGGAACCATTGCAAAAAGAAAAGGGCTTAATGCAGTTCCTTGATGCAATCCAGGCTAATTGTAATAAGAAAATCTTTTTTCAACCCACCATGTACATTTCCTCATATTAATTGACACATCCCGATACATATCCTTAACCAAGTCCACGTACCTTCGTGGGATACCATTCTTCATCAACATTCCGCACCAAAGTACCTCTCTTGGCACCTTGTCATATGCCTTCTCTAAATCAATAAAGACCATATGAAGATCCTTCTTCTTTACCCTATAAAACCCCATCATTTGTCTTATCAATCGGATTGCTACAAAAGTAGATCTTCTAGGCATATGACCAAATTGGTTATCCAGAATACTTGTACATGCCCTCAAACTATGTTCAATCACTCTTTCCTACAACTTCATAGTGTGGCTCATAAGCTTAATCCCTCGATAGTTAATTAGAATAATCTTTAGCGTCTCTTTTGTTTTTATAGACTGGGACCAAGGTGCTCTTCCTCCAATCTTGCGGAATCCTTGTAGCCCTCCATATCTTGTTATAGAGGTCTTTACCCAATCAATATCAATCTTACCCATTTTACCCAAACATCTCTACACCTCTATCGGTTTACCATCAGAGCCAACCACCTTCTTAGGCTTCTTCATATTCTTAAATGAAATCTCCACCTTTAATCTCCTAATCCTCTACACATACTCCGTGTTGATTTCTTTATTTATCTCTCACAGAGGTATCTCCTATCACAACTCCATTACTTCCATTAAACAATTCATCGAAGTACCCCCCTTTCATCTATCCTTGATGTCCTCATATTGTACTAGAACAATTTGGTCCATATCTTTAACATACTTTACCATTCCAATACCCTTCCTTGCATCTTGTCTTTTCTTCGCCATTTTATAAATGATTTTTTCTCTCTCCTTAGCTGGATTCAAAATTTTCATAAACCTCCTAATAAGCCTTTTTTTCACTTGGCGAACAACAACCTTTTCCTTACTCTTAGCCTCCTTATACGCTACAAAGGTTTCGTCCCTTCTACATTTTTCCAACCCTTGATAGCATTCCCTTCTTTTTGCTTAATTATTACTTTTACATCTTTATTCTTCCATGAAGTAAATCTCTAAATAGAAATTCTCCCCCTTGATTCTCCTATGATCAGTTTGGCCACTCTCAAGAAACAATTCTTCATTCGTAATTAAGTCTTGTCTGGATCTGCCTCTCCATCCTAATTCACTTCCTTTTGGTTATCTTTTTTGTAAAAACCTTAGCGTTTGCATCCCTTAGAATCTACCATCATCTTATCCTTGGCTCCTCTTGTTTTCCTTTTTGCTTTGCCTTCTAGTTATAACCCAAAAACGGTGTTGGGTGATCAGACTCTCTCTTGGGATGACCTTGCAGTTTAAGTAACTTTGTCTATCCTTTCTCTTGGTGAGCAGGAAGTTTATTTGTGTTGCATTTTCTCCACTCCGAAAAGTTGTCAGTTGTGAATCCCGTTTCTTAAACCACGTATTAGCCAAAATTAAATCATATGATTAGACAAAATTCTTAATAGCCTCACCACCTGCGTCCCTTTGTCCATACCTAAAGCCTTCATGAACACTCTCGAAGCCATCTTGGCTTACCCCAACATGCCCATTGAATATTGTAATTAAATAATACTTTGTACAATCTTTTAGAAAGTTTCGTGTTATTCATTTTAGACAAATGTAAAGTTAAACAAGGATATATATATATATATATATATATATATATATATATATATATATATATATATATATATATATATATATATATATATATATATATATATATATATATATATATATATATATATATATATATATATATATATATATATATATATATTATAATGAAGGAGTATAATACCATCTACACACCAATTTCTTATTCTGCTCTATAAATATTAAAAGATAGGAGACACAAGCACATTACGTGAGCAATATAAGAAATCTATATGGATCAATTTTATTTGTTTTTCCTGAAATATTATCTACATTATTCTAATAAAAAAAATATTAATGGGTTTAAAATTGATAAATGAAGTCATGCAGGCTAATAGTAGGATGTGACTTCCCTACAAATAAAAAACTTACTCGTAAAAGGATGGTAGTTTTTTTTTATTATTTTTTTTTATTTTGAATATGGTAGTTATTTATTTATTTCTTTGTTTTTAAAAATGCTAGTTTTTTTTTCCTAAAGAAATTAAAGATTAGGGGTATTTCCTTATTTGATACTTCATTAAAGAATGCATTACAAAATCACGTGCAAATTAAATTAGGGCATGTTCTCTTCAGTTCAATTCAGTTCAGCTCTAATCAGTTTAGTTCAGTTCAATTCAGTTCAGTTCAGTTCAGTTCAGCTCCAATCAGTTCAGTTCAGCTCATTTCAGTAAATCAGAACAGACCCTTAGTGTTATTGATAAATATATTTATTAATACTTTCTCTACTAGGTTCTTATACATTTAAAAATATTACTCAGTTGAAAGAATTAAATGGGGTCCTATTTCTAAAAATAATACGGAGTACTTATAAGTTGTTAGTGATCAAATTTCTCTAAAAAAAATCAATAAAAGAAATGTGGGTAAATTAAAATAGAACAAAGGGAGTATTTAGAACATATGAAGAATAATACTTCGTAATACTCCGTACTTTCCATACACATTTATTAACAATAATGAGAAAATACAATTTGATCTCTGAACACAAATCCTTATCTATAAGCAAATTCAAGTTTATCAGAATGAGAAACAAGTTTTGCTTATCAAGGGGTTTTGATGTACTTTCATCTGAAAATGTAAGGGCAATCTTTCAAAAAAAAAAAAGAAAATGTAAGGGCAAAACTGACATTTTCTATAAACGTGAATTTGAGGACGTTATTGAACATTTTCTCTGTCTTCTGGTTATTCTGAACATTTTCTCTCTTCTTCTTTAATTTTCTCTCTCTTGTTCTTTCAGAAAGAAAAAAAAATTCTCTCTCTTGTAAAGCTGAACATTGTTCTCCTCTATCACAAAATTAAGATCGGAGCACTCACCATTGAAGGTGGGCAATTAAATTTCACTAGATTTGGGCAGGAAGATGTAACCCTTTCCTCTAAGGGTTAACCATACCCTTTTTTTCACCTTTTTCAATTAGGGTTTTCGTTTTCGCCGAAATTGTGGTGGTGACATGGTGTTCACGAGCAAGAAAGCAAGAAGAAGGTGGAGGATGAAGAAGATGGAGGAATGAAGGATGAAGAAATGGAGTAGGAAGAAGCAAAGGACAAAAAATAATGAAAAAAATACCAATCTAAAGCCTTACTTAATTCATAGTTGATCTAAAATACCAATTTGAAGGTGGAGCAATCTGGTGGAGCAATTCGAAGGTTTTAGTGCTTCCTTTTTTTTTTTCCTTAATTTTGTAACTTGATGGTCTTCTAGAGTTAACGCCCTCGTTAACTTGGCGTTAATTGTGGTCCATAAGTGCCACCTACCAACTGAGCTATTTTTTTAAGCCATTTCACGGAAAACAAAGCAAAATATTTACTGAATTGCCATTTGATCAATAAATTTCGTTTATCATTTTGATCAAGCGGGGCTCCCTTTTTATCTATGGCTAGTTACACCGTATGACCAATCATCATGGGGTTACTTTGTTACTGTAATAGAATAACTTGGTTAATGTTACATGGGTTACTTTGTTAGGGTTAATGGGGTTACTCGGTGAGTATTATAAAGGTTACTCAATTAGTGTTATAGAGTTATTTTGTTCTTTTACAAGCGGTCCCACGGTGTGGCTAGCCGCACATAGCCACATAAGACAGGCTGATTTCTGAGAAGATAAACTATTTAGTTTATCACTCTATATTTATTTTTTTGGTAATAAATTATGAACTTTTTCCTTAAAAACAGGGTCTGTGGTGATAATAACGATTGGATAAAATTGTTTATTTACTTACCATGATGACATATGATAAACAATAATTGTCTATTACATAAATTAACCTCGACTTCCTCGGATCTAGAACAATAATGAAATGTAATTCAAATTAAACAAAATATTGCAAAGTGAAGTTGAAGTTGAATTTTTACCGATAAGTGCGGAGCTAATGGAACCAGCTGGGTCACTCTGACTCCCATCAGAGCTCATTGCTTCTCCTAGTCTTGTTCTAACTCGGCTTTGCAAGATGATAATACGTAACTTTGTTTTGATAACGGAAGCTCAACAATATAATTTGCAAGATGAGTTGAAAATTGATTGTAATTCAACAATAAAACAGATAAGATTAGTCTTATTTATATACTTAGTTTGAAGTATATAGTATGTTTGAGTCTACGGTTTTGTTGACTTGACAAAACCATTACATATTCTTCGCAGTTTAAAATTTAAATGAATCAAACAGCCACGTCATACGCGTCTTCTTGATTTTAATTTGACTAGTTTGAGTTGATAGGAAAAGAGAGACACCGTACACTGCTCAATCAGCTACCACACAAATCAACTCTAGGAAAATGTGTTTCCAAATTCTAATTTGACGCAGGTCGTTTTGAGGCTTTTTTTTTTTTTTTTTTTTTTTTTTTTTTTTTTTTTTTTTTTTTTTTTCTATTGCTATTTGCCACAATAAAATTACTCAAGGTATAGTATTAAAAGACTTTTATGCCCCTCGTAATTTTGAAAGTAACATAACAATCCAACCATTACTAACTACTAACTTTGTCCTACCTTGACCACACTCAAGCCTTAGCTCCACCTTGACCATCAGCTCCACCACCCATACCACCACTCGCCTTGACTGTCCACCACCACGACTCCACCTTAACAACAAACTTGACCGATTCCACTACGGTTGACCACTAATATTGTAATTTTCGTCCAATAAAATGAGTCGACGACGGTATGCGTTCATATCGGAGGCACTTGGTGGGGACGATAAACCTTCGACGCCGTCGACACAGGTATATGTCGGACTTTTTTTTATCAATTTCCGTTGTACCCGGTTGCATGCTATATGCGACTACACCATGGTATAGTCGCATGTGATACGCGACTACACCATGGTATAGTCGCATGTGATACGCGACTGCACCATGGTATAGTCGCATGTAACTTGCGACTACACCATAGCATGCGACCGGGTACCGTTTAATTTTTTTTAAGCAAACCGTTTAATTTATATTAATTAATTTTTAATAATTATTAAAAATAAAAAAATACACTTAATTTAATTAGTAAAATTTATGGCTTAAAAAAAATTAGTAAATTTACAGGCTTAAAAAAAATAATAAATTTGCCAAAAAAAAACAAAATAATTTTATTTTTGTTTTCAAAGGAATTTAATTTAATTTGTAGTTAAATTTAATTTAAATTAACTTTGTATTTTTCTTTCTAATAGGATCCTATTGAAGAATTTGGCGGTGATGGGGTAAATTATTACCCACATTTTCAGACCGATCGATTATTTCCAACGTACCAAAAATTGTCACGATGGGCGAAAGACATTGCACTAACACTCAAGTGTTAACTTGTGATTTCTTACAACCATAACAGATGGTTGTATGTGAGATGCAATCGTGGTGCAAGAGATAGAGGGAAAAATAGAGATCTTAGTGTTGCGCAACGACCGAACATAAAAACTCAACATTGCGGTTGCAAGTTTTTGATCAAAGGTTATAAAGTTTCTGATGATGAAGGATGGCAGATTGTCTTGGGTCCCGATGCATATGGAAAACACAACCATGAGCTAATTGTCTATGAAGAAAGCAATCGACAAATGAGCAAGCTTAGTCCGGGTGCGAAGCAACTTGTTTGTGACCTGACTGATGCAAAAGTAAAGCCACAAAATATCTTAGGGGTTGTGCGGAATCAATTTTCTAATGATCATCCCAATCGTAGACATATTTACAACTTTATGGATCGGTTGAGACTTGAAAAAGTTGATGGTCGAGCTGTTGTTACATATTTCCTTGAAGTTATCTAGTCGCAGTACACACATTAGAGCTTGGTTGACCCGGATACGAATGTTTTAACCCATGTATTTATGGCACATCCTATGTCGCTAGCGCTCTTACGCACGTATCCATGGGTCATTGGCATTGATTCAACTTACAAGACAAACAAATACAAAATGTCTTTTTTGGAGCTCGTTGGTGTTACTCCTTGTAACATGAATTTCTTGATCGGGTATGCTTTTATGAAGGATGAGAGCGTTGTGAGCTATGCATGGGTGATAGATAAGTTGAAGTTGCTGGTTGGTAGTGATGTATCGCCTACGGCTATTATAACCGATTATGAGTTGGGTTTGATGTCGCCTAGTCGGGAAATATTTCCCGACACTGCTCATTTACTATGCACATGGCATATTAACAAGGATGTACAGCATAGAGTTGGGAAAATAACGAATAATAAAGACCAAGGCAAAATTTTCAGGTTGACAAGGTGGAATCCAATTCTCAATGCCACCACATTGGATGATTATAATAGAGCGGTTTGGCAAATGGAGGAATCTTTTGTAGCATTTCCTGGTGTGATTTCTTATGTGAAGAACACTTGGTTAGACAATCATAAGGAGAAATTTGTGAAATTTTGGACCAATGGTGTGCTTCACTTCGGCAATGTCACCAATTGTAGAGTGAAAAGTGCACATTCATCTTTGAAGGGGTGGTTGGAAACTTCAACTAGTTCTCTCGATTCTGTATGGGCCAAGGTAAACAAGGCGATTGAAGATCAGGTCACACAGATTAAGCAAGCACTTGAACGCAATCGACGTAGTCATGGGCGGATATATGATGTTATGCCATTGCAACATCTTAATGGACGTACCTCCCACCAATGTATGTTGTTGTTGGTGAATGAGAAGAAAAGAATGAGAGAGTTAAGTCATAAGGTGAATGTTCGGTGTGGATGCGTTTATAAGACGACTCATCAGATTCCTTGTGCATGTGATATACGTCGTGCCATGGATTCAGGGACAAACTTATACTTAGAACAAGTGCACCCCTTTTATAGGACACTGGTGATTGGTAAGGATGGTTGTGTTCCAACTCCATTGGATGACCTTGGTCATCAGTCACAGGACAATCGATTTTTTGAGAGTCTTGTGCGTAAGGTCGCCAGAAGTGACCCGACAGTCATGTGTTCTGTATCTCGCCTAATAGATGAACATCTCCATTCCGATCAATTTGATGTTAATGAGCCGCTCAGGAACACGACTACTAGAGGGATACCACCACCAAATAGTACACGACGTAATCGTAGTGCATGGGAGTATACACGTGGAACTCGTGGGCGTCGTGGTGATGGTGGTCATAGTGGAGGTCGAGGTAAGTCTAGTTTATGTTTTGTATTTTCTGTTTGTTTTACTATACTTTGATATTCATTTGAACTACAAAAATAATAATTCATTATTAGTCAGGAGCAAGAGACATTTCAGATTTTTCGTACCTTTATGGGCTTCCAAATATCATCAAACCATTTGTAGAGGATTAGAACAATGTAATGGGTGACGGAAATTGTGGATTTCGATATGTTGCAGACTTTTTCTTAGGTAAGCCTTTGCATAAAGTAAGTGTCACATTATGTTCCAATGATTTTACTTAAAATTTTGTTGTTTAATTTTTTATTAGGTGGGCAAGACAATTGGATATAGGCTCGGTATCTAATTGTAAACGAGGTTAAGGCCAATTGACCAGAGTACATACATTTGTATCACGGAGGCTTGGATCAAGCAATTGATTGTATCACCTGGAACGGTGGACATTGTGGCGCGAACCATTACATGGACTTGCCTAATGATTTGTACCCAATTGCAAATTTTTGGAATTGTGCAGTTATGGTTTAGGGAGTTGGCCAACGAAGAGAGTTGTTTCCGTGTATGACATTGCTACCGTTGTGAGCCCCATCTACTGATGATCGATCTCAGATTGCCATTGCACACATTGGCCGCCATTATGTTCGACTTGATCTATCGCCAAACTATCCAGTACCTCCTATTGTTGATCCATGGTTTATGTATAGAGATTAAAGCGTGATTGGTTGGGAGCAACTAAACAAGAAAGGAGGGCACATTGGGATCAACTAATAGCAGCATCTAGTTCATCATCTTAGGAGGAGGATACATTGGAATTAACTTTAATCAGTTTCTTACATTTTTAATGTAGTTTATATGCTTAACGTGTAGAAATTGCTTATGTTATATGCTTATTTGTAGAAGTTGCTTACCAATTTAGGTAAAATAAATAAATAAAAACTAGCACATAAAATTATCTAAAAGTTATAGTTATATAGTCAAGTCCATCAATTACATAACAAATCTAAAACATAAAATAGTAGCAAATCGTCCAGTACAAAACATAAAGTGCATCAATAAAACATAATCATCCAGCGTACTCATCCCATTCTTTCAGCACTTCAGCAACATGTGGATTGCAATCGACGCAACCCTCAATGGTCCGAGCAATCTGTCCCATCCACTGCAAATGGCATATTAATAAGTACCAAAACTAGATATATTAGATAAATTAAAATTAAAGCAAAATAATATTAACTTACATAACTGGGAGTGTCCTATCAGGAATTGCAGGAAACACCGCATCCACTTCTGGAACAACAAAGATATGTGAAACGTAAGTAAACCAGTCAAAATAACCATCTACAACATCAGAGGAACATTAAGCACGCTGGAACTCTGCAAGAATCAACCGGAAACCTCTAGGATACAAGATCCAAGCATTCTCAACACTTGAGACATTCCACTTAACTTCATACAATTTCGAATCTGCAGGCCTGTACGCGAAATTTGGACGGTTGATAGGCATAGGAATTATTTGTACATAACCAAACTGGCGTAAGACACGATCGAGCTTGTACAGCTCAATGACATCTCGATAACGAAGCCATCCATTATATACAGTCCTAGGAGCATCTAAGGCTGGCTCTGGACCATAGGGTAGCCAAACGACCTGCAAGGAATGAAGTAAAAACATGAATAAAGTGGCATTAATTGTTGTTTAATGAAAACATGTAGAAAGTGTTATAATTTACCATGTTCAAATCAAACTCGTCTAACCGCTGACGAAAAGCTCTCAACAGAGCATCAAAAAAACCCTCCTTCTTGATACTCCAAGTAGAGGCACGGAGCCCCATGAGATGCACAAACTAACCGCTCCCTATGAGGTCGAAACGGTGGGAAATGCTCATATATCCAAGCTTGTAGTAATGTCAAACAACCAGCAATGCCTGAGCATATACCCCTGCTTGCAATCCCTAACTGGCGATATAAGTTCGCCAAAGTGGCAACTCCCATGCATAACTGAAATATCATCCACACCATGAATGAGCTCGAGGATGTCAGGTGGTCGTACCCTACTAGCACTCTTCTTGTCTACAAACAACGTAGAACTAAGAAATAGTAACATGTAACCCATAATTTGCTTTTCAGGACTATACTTTGAGCAAATGTTGATAATGGAATCAATGGAAATCGCACCACTATAATAGTGCGGTGTAGGAGGTGCCAAAAGTGTATCTCTATCCACTCCAAGCAACTACATAGCATGTATGCGCAACTCCTCAATAGTAGCCTGAGTAAAAACTATACGCCCATCCACTGGGATGCGCAAAATGTGCCAGACATCATGTAGTGTAATAGTCATCTCTCCAAAAGGGAAGTGAAATGTGTTAGTGTCAGGTTGCCACCGCTCCACAAATGCACAAATAAGAGGTATATTAAGGTGTCTAAACATACACTGAGGCAAGTGTGACAAGCCTGTACCCTCAACTACTGCAACCTGCTCGGGTGAAGCGTGGCAAACCATGACTGAAGCTGGTAACATGCCCTTTCCCTATTATGACACCTTAGAAAGTTTCTCTTCTTTCCATCTTATATCATACGAGCAACGTGGCCTTCGAAACTAGGAATAGCATTACCATCAAGTGGCCCACCGGGCATGTCCTCCTTCACTATCCAAGAATCATTATCAATTTGTCTTTGACGTTTAATAGTACGTCGTCTACTAGTGGTGCTACCAGTGTCAGAAGCGACAAACCTACCATCTCTAGCCCTTCTACCTACCACTACACCTGATATGTCATCATGCCCACCACTCTGATCAAAATTACCCTCAAAGTCCTCCATCTCCATCTCCATCTCCTCAGACTCGCTAGCTCGTCCGTGATCAAGCTCGTCATCAAAAGGAATAGATGCATCATCAGAAGCACCATGAACAACAGTCTTTCCCAATCGTGCAGCATCCCTTTCTCTCCTAATAGAGGCATCGATGTTTCGGGCTCGAGTGTGTCGCGGCCCCGAGCCAGTCAACATATCATTCACCGCAATTGATTTTCCACCATGTCGCTATTTAATATAATAATAAAATTTCAGATTATTATATTCATAATTCTAACAATAATTATTATTATTTCAATTATTATTACTAATAATTTTACTATTAAACAATATACTATTGAAATCATTTTTTTAAAACAACATAATCCTAAATATTTACAAATTAAAAATCAATGCCAAAACAAAATTTACTACTCCGTAATTAGTAACAATTATATTTTCAAATAACATAACAGTAATTACATATTAATAACAAAAATTAGATTTCCAACTAACTAACATTACATTTATTAATTATTATTCACTAGTTATTACTATTACTAAATAAAATTCAAATTCAAATTTTTTTTTAAAAAAATAAGATTACCATAATTCAGATTATATTACTAATGTAACCACGAATTCTAATTAATTTACTAATGCTAATTCGAAATTTAAAAAAAAATACAACCATTATTTGAAATTTAAATTCAAATTCAAAAAAAATTCAAAAAAAATTCAAAAAACAAAAAGCATAGTCGTATGCTATATGCAACTCCACCACGGTGGACATGCGACTACACCGTGGTGGAGTCGCATATAGCATGCGACTACACCGTGGTAGAGTCGCGTGCTATATGCGACTACACCGTGGCACAGTCGCATGTTATATGCGACTCCACCAGGGCGTAGTCGCATGCTATATGCGACTATGCCGCGGTATAACCGCATATAGCATGCGACTATACGAACAAAATGAAAATAAAAATAAAAAAAAAAACATACCGTCGTATTGGCCGACGATTTCCCCACGTTTCCCGGCAAATGAACCCCCTTACCATGACTCGATTCCATTGTCGTTAGCCTCTTCCTTTTTCCGGTTGATTTGGTATGATAGGTGGTTGATTTGGTGTGATAGATAGTGAGAAAATTGGATGATTCCGACGACCTTCGTGGTGTTTAGGGTGATGGTGGTGAAAGGGGAATGGTTGGTGAGAAAAATTGAATGAGGTCAAACATTGAATTTATAAGGGTGCATGGGTCATTTAATACCGCGGCATAAGTAATTCTATTATGGCATTTAGTAACCCCCTTTTTTCAATGTAATTTTGTCAAGTTGTAGTAGTACGGACTATAGAGTAAAGGTGAGGCCCGTGAGGGTGAGTTTATAGGGAGTCTAGAGACGAGAGTTCAGCAAAACTCTAGCAATATTGTTTGGAAAGACTACCAGTAGTATTGATTCTTGAATAAAGTTTGTTAAAAATAATCCCAACTTTCGTCGGTTTGCCCAATATAATCCTAACTTTGGATTATTTTTAAATAATTCAAACTTTGGGGGTTATTCATTTTAAACGGTCCCAACCGATCATCCAACCTGCTATATCAGGTTACGGGGACACGTGGCACTACATGATTGGCTGAAAATTAAAAAAAAAGGGAAAACCAAAAAAAAAGTGAAAAATTAAAATAAAATGGCCTACCTACGATAACCTCCCTATCACCACCGCCGGCGGCTTCCGTAGCCCCCAACCACAGTCGCCAACCCTCCTTCACGTCGGCGGTCCGGCGCCAACTCTCTGAACCTCCCTACGTCAAGCCGACGCTGGCGTTCCCTCCTCTACCTAACCTCCACCGCAAATAAAACCCCGAAACCCTTAAAATAACCCAGGCCCACCGCAAAACACCCCAATCGACCCTCCCCACCCTCGAAACCCTCGGTGCTAGGGTTCCGAGGGTGGGGGAGGGCCAATTGAGGGTTTTTCGCGGTGAAGTTAGGTTATTTTAAGGGTCTCGGGGTTTTGGTAAGGAGTTTAGCAGTGGTGGTTTAGGTGGTTCAGGGTTAGGGGGAGGGGGAAGTGTCGGAGACAGCGACAACGCGGTGAAGGGAAGTTCCGACAATGGTTAGGGCGGGGGTACCTAGCTGAACGGTGGGAGTAGGCTGTCGGAATCCGGGTTGGAGAAGGTAGTTTACAAGTGATTTTTTTAAAAGAAAAATAAATAAATAAATAAAACCAACAATGTGATAACACGTGTCACTTAAACAAACAAATAAAAAAAACTTCTTTAACAGGTTACCGGTCACTTGGGCCATTTAAGGCGAATAACCTCTAAAGTTTGGATCCCTACCTCGTTGCTATTGCTTTAAGACTTGTGTGTTGTTTTAAGCCTTTATACATATTGTGATTGCCTTGTTGTAAAGCATCCCCTCCAAACCAAGAGAGCCTCAAAGACGCCCTCATCTCGTCGGTTCCGCTTGTGCCCGCTTCGAAGTATCGGTCGTCACAAGCCCCGACTCCGCACCCGTTGTTAATGTGTGCTTTCTTGAGATACCTTTGGTCCGTGTTGCTGTGTGCTCACGAACCTCTTTCGTTCTAGGCTTGCGACATTGTCGCTAATAGACAAGAGCGCGCCGCACGATCCAGTGTCTGAACACTCAAACCGTGACAGTTGGTATAAATAATCCAATTAAAGTTTGGATTATTTTGGGCGAGCTGGCGAAAGTTGGGAGTTTTTTTTAACAATTTTTCCTAAACTATACGGAAAAAATATATCAAGTGGAGTCTTGTTAGATTCGTAATAATGTGTATCTTATTAATATGTGATTTTCATAATTTTTTTCATTACGAAATTAAAGATATTTAGCGATAAAAAAACTTCACATAAAACGATGATTTGATCTGACCTTATTTTTTCTGATCTGAACTTATTTTTTCTGAAATAAGTAAAAATAAGGTAAATTAAACAAGGCCTAAAAGATAGAAACTAAAAAAACGTGTAGGTTTTTTTTTTCCCTTTTCCTATCTTATCAAAATATTTTTTAAAACCACAAAGTCATCCCATAAACGATTTGGATTAGTCAAAATTTAATGAATAGTTAAGATTTAATCTAGTATAATGATTACAATTTTATTATAGCCATTTGAAAACTATCATTTTTCCATTCAATGGTCTAATTGAGCTAATAATAAACTTACATTGGAAGATAGTTTGAGCACATGTAATCCCAATTGGATTTCATCCAATCAATTATTGATATAAAATTTGGGTTATTCCCTCAAGGCCTCAACATTGAGCCTCTTGTTTATAATATACTCGTACTTTGGCTAAGTTACAAGCTACATGCACGGTGACAGAATTTCGTTGTACACCATACACTTGTTGTATAGAAAAGCTGGCCTTGTAGAATATGTGAGCAAATAAGAACAACCGATAAACCTTTTTTTTTTTTTTTTTTTTTTTGAAAGAATCCAATAAACCAATATACTTCGTACTTGGTACTTTCTTACACATACATACATGCATGTACAATGAACAATACTAATACCTTGTCTCAGGGTGATACACGTACTACGTGTTTCGAACCCGCAACAACCGGATTGTACGGCAACAAATACCCATTTGTTGCCAATATTCCATCACAATATAGATAGATAGGTCCAACTTATTCATCTACAATACACTTTGTACCCTCTTTCGACAATCCACTTTAAAGGGAAAAAAAAAATACATATATGTATTACGTAGCATAGGTTATAATAATAGTGCACTTATTTCCTTATAAAAAAGGACATGGTCTTACTAAGCAACATTTTCTTGCGCTTCTCTTGGATGAAAATCTCAGCCTCACAATCAATATCTCCGGCACATTCTTTCTTACCCACACCATCCTTACCGGAACCCTCCTTCTTCATTAGGCGGCGGCTATACCATCTCTGATTCTTATGCTTGTTTTGAATGAAAACGTTGGCCTCACAATCAACATCCCCGTTACAATTTGCTTTTGTATAAGCTCCATTTTCGGAGGCACGTGTCACCTTTGGCACCTTGTAGCTACTTAAGGGTTGCTTCTTGTTCTTGTTTGAACTCTTCTTGAAAGGCGCTAGTATGAAGGCGAAATAACTCTCTTGCTCATTTAAGGTACTAATAGTATTGTGGTTAGAAATGGCTTGTGGTTGCTTCATTTTCAACCACTTTAATTTAACTCTTGATAATATATGCTCAGCCTAAAGCCATGCAATATGATCAATATATATACATACATACAAAATGTATATATACATATATTCTCATAACTAGATGAATATAATATTATGCGTATACTCTCTATCAATATATATACACCACCTAGTAAATAAATACAACTACGGTAAATTGAAGTCTTAAAACGTGGCATGTGTATGCATCTTGTTGCTTGAGAAATGATAAGCTAAGGAAGGAATATGATGCTTATAGCAGGCTTTTGACGTTTGCATGCATAAAAAATTCATGTTCGAAAGCAATCGTTGCATAAAGCAGACAGAATCATTGTACAAGTTCAATTATTTGAATTCAGGAGGAAAGGTTTGCTAGATAAATGAATTTTAAATTTTTAAGAAAAAATTACTTACACTAGCTATATATGTAGCTTATGTACTTTATTCCTTGAGTTTTTGGGTGTTTGGCAGCCAACAAAATACGAGTATTTGAAAAATATCTGGTTTTCCTAAACGCACACCCATTATGGCATTATTATTGGCACTCCGACCTTGCTTAGAATATAATTAAGGAACATATAAATTTATTATTCGGATAAAAAAAATTTATATAACATCTACAATATGAATAAAATAAATTAAACATGTATATACATGTCATACTCCGTAGATCAAAGTTCAAATATTGTTTGGTTTGATGTAAAGATAATTTATATGAATGTGTTTTTGGAATATAAAAGTTTAAAAAAGTTTGTTACTATTTATTCACGATGAACAAAGGCAAGCCGTAGTCAATTTAAGTTGTATTGCCAAACCAAGACTTCAAAGTGAAACAAAGATTGAAGCCAAAGACACCAAATTCAATTCATTATTGATTCCTTAAGGTAACAATAAGTATTATGTTAAATTGAAGGGCACCAAAATGAAAAGGTTTCTTTTCAATAAAAATATTCAGTTGGGATTATGGATAACCCCATAAATTAGACCTAGTTAAAGCCGACTCAGCCTAGTATTGGGCGGGTTTGGACAGAACTTTTCTGCCCGTTATTTTTTTTTTATTATTATATTGCGGGTTTGGGCAGACGATTTCCAGCCCACAACCTAGTCCGCACTTTGATCAAGTCTACCCTAAATAATGTATAAATTTAGCATTCATTATTCAACCATACTTCGTTAATTGAAAAAGGGTTTTTTGTCAGAAACTACCTAATACAACCTAAAATTTGTGAGAAACTACCTAATAAAAAAAATGTTGTAAGAAACTACCTTATAAAAGCTAAAATATTGTAAGGTATTACCTTTGGCCAAATTTCCACCGTTAATCTAATTTTAAGGCGTTGACCTACCTCAAAACACCCCCGAAACCACCACAGAGGTTGCTTTTCAAGGTGGTAAGGTTATTTTTTGGGGTAGTTAGAAGGTATTTCGAATTGGTGAGGGTAGTATAAAGTCGTGATTCGGGATGTTGATTTTGGGGTTAGATGTGGTGGTTTTGGGATTGGAGGGTGGTATCGGCTTGGTGAGGGCAATTTCAAATAGGTTGCATTGGTTTTGAGATGAAAGCGGTGGTTTTGGGGGTGTTTTGAGGTGGGTCAATGGTGGATTTCTGGCGGAGGTAGTATTTTACAACAATTAACATTTTGTTAGGTAGTTTCTTACAACATTTTACCTTTTATTAGATAGTAAATATTTTTTTTATTAGGTAGTTTCTCACAAAATCTGGGCTTTATTAGGTAGTTTTTGACAAAAAGTCCATTGAAAAATCTAATTAGATTAAGTTTATTCAGCGAACTTAGGCTATGCTTAGTCCTCCATCCTTATTTAATTGCTCTAATACTTCAAATTAGATTAGAAAAAATAAGTTTATATCATAGTTAACAGTTTTATGTGCGATTTTTTATCACTAAATATCTTAAATTTTGCAATGAAAATAACATACATGAAAAATACACATATATAAAAATTTAATAAAGCTTAATTATTTGATATATATTTTCGTTATGGATTAGCTTACATATGAAGTCAAAATTTAGTTAAAAATAACAATTTGATTAGATCAGAAAAAATAAGTTCAAATCAGATCAATTCTTAAAACTACGTCCATATCAAATTAGTTAATACTGTCTCTGTATTTTTTTACTTGCACACTTTCCTTTTATGGCCATTTTCTTAACTTTCTCCATTTTCTTTTTTTGGAAATCTTACACAATATTTAACCAATTTCTTTCTACTTAATGGACACTCAACTATCACAATTTAATGTTTCCATATTTTCTTTCATTCCAAGTCATCTATTATACTTTATTCTGCTACCTTATTCTGCCACCAATTCCATTTCTTTCATATTTTATTACTTTTTATAATTTTTTCTAAAATTCCGTGTATAGAGAAATGAAGCAAGTAATAAAATAAAAATAAGGTGAAGTAGACATGACTTACTTCGCACTTATGTACTACGTATATACTTTTAATTAAGGTCCATTCTTAGAGATCTTTTTGTAATAATATTGTATGGGATGATATCTAGGTAGGACCGATATCTTGTAAAAGCACGTGACCAAACTCGGAGTAATTGTGAAAAGGCGCCGATATGCACCAGGAAGCAGACATATCGGCTTGTCGGAATTCGGCACGTGGCAAATGAAGCTTGACACTTGGCGCAAGAGGCTTTGCATGGATGAGAGCCACCTGTCAAGGTGGATCATTATAAATAGTGGGTAAGACCTCATTTATGGGGGCATCATTCTCTCTCTACTTTCTCTCTCCTACTTATCTTCTTCTCTCTTAAACACTTTCTGACTTTGTCATCGGAGTGGTTATCCCCGGACCACCCCGGGGTTAGCTAACTTCTTCTCACTGTGTAGGTTCTCAGCTTGCCGATAGGAGTATCAGGATCTCAGGTCCGAGTTCTCGGGGAAATCAGATCCAGACAGAAACAATTTGGCGCTAGAAGGAGGGGGCATTGATCACTTCTATCGCCTAAGAACCTCACACAAAACGTACATATAACAACGATAATCATGGCCGGAAACAATGAAATACCAGTAAAACAACCTCAGGTGGAAATAGTGGATGAAACCCATACCTTAGAGGGTAACCAGTTTCACATGCCGATAACCTCCCCCGCAGGTGGAGGGGAGGCGGAGGATCCTATGGCGGCATTCACGCCAAATGAATTGGAGACGGCAGCAAGGGTGATGAGTGCGATGAGTAGGAAGAGAAAGGAGGCTGAGGCGGCACAGGCTGAAAGGGGGGCCGCTCAGGCCGATAAAGGAGCACCGCACCGTAATCAGGAAGAGCAACACAATCAGTTGATGAACTCGCCGAGGAGATCCCGACATGGATCGCCGATAAGATCGCACACAATGTCACGGCGGGTTGAACAATCCTCAAGTCACACCGTGAGTACCAGAACCCAGCAGCAGAGAAGTTCGCAGGTAGATGGGCAGGCAGTGCGAACAGTGGTGCAGTTAAGGGCGTCCCCATTTTCCCAGCATATTTTGGACCAGCCAATGGAAAAGGTGAAAATGCCGACTTGTAGGTATGATGGGATAGGGGATCCGGCAAGATTCATAACGTCCTATGAGGGGCACATGATGCTGTATACCAACTCGGATGCAGTCTGGTGTAAGGTCTTTCCGACTACTTTGATTGGGGCTGCAGCCGATTGGTTTAACAACCTTGAAGTTGGGTCAGTAGATAGTTTTGAAAGATTGACCGAGATGTTTGTGGGTCAGTATGTCAGCAACAGTGTGAGGCAGAGAACCTCTGGAGAATTGATGGCCGTGGAGCAGAAACCGGATGAATCCTTGAGGGATTACATTAGGCGGTTTAACAATGAGGCAAATACAATCCCAAAACTGCAACAAGAAATAGCTGTGATGGCTTTAATGAATGGCTTGGCTGATTCTGATTTTAAACGGTACCTTACAAGGAAAAACCTGCCGACATTAGCAGCGGCATTTAGCAAAGCTCATGATTACATCAAGAGCGAAGAATTAATGAAGACAAGTAGCAGACATGTCGTTGCCGGAAAGGGGCAAAGTCAGTATGAAGGGACATCGCCTGGAGGAAGTAGGCCGAGAGCTCCTGCCCCAGGAAGGGGAGGAGGAAGCCGGCAAGATTCCAGACCAACAAGGCTGCCAATGAGTTATAGCACTTATATTCCCCTGAACACAACAAGGGCAGCAATCTACTCAGTAAATCAGAATAGAGAGGATTGGTCAAGGCCGATTCCCATGAAGGCAAGGCCAAGGGATGTGAAGAAATATTGTATGTTCCATAGGGATGTGGGGCATTATACAGAGGAGTGTACGCAGTTGAAGGACAACATTGAGGAGTTGATCAGAAAAGGGCATTTGACACAATACCGGTTGAACGCAGGCAGGAATCAGCAACCGGCACAAACAGTTGAGAGGCAACGGATAGAGGCAAGGCCTGAAAGGGCGCAAGGAGGAATAGTCCGACAAGGGGATGCAGGAATACCACTGTTATCTACTGGAAGGGTAGATGTGATAACGGGGGGACCGATTCATGGAGGGACAATTAGTGGAGCAAAGAAGCATTTGGCTGAGCACCGTCATCTAGTTTGTGCTTTGGATGTGGACAATCATCCTCGGCAAGCATCGATACCTCAAGTGGTGTTCACAGAAGAAGATGCAAGGGATGTAGTGTTCCCACATGATGACCCATTAGTCCTAATAATTAAGATAAATGGGGCTGACATCAAAAGAGTGCTGGTGGATGGAGGTAGTTCAGCAAATGTGTTGTTCATGCAAGCTTTTAAAGAGATGAATATAGGAAGGCAGTACCTGAAACCGGTATCATATCCCGTGATTGGCTTCAATGGGTCAACTGTAAGGCCAGAAGGGAGCATTGTGTTACCGGTTAAGCTGGGTGATGGGCCGCAAGCAAGAGATGTGATGGCAGAGTTCCTGGTGGTAGATGTTAAGTCAGCCTACAACGCAATTATCGGCAGACCGATAATACATGATATGCAGGCCGTTGTGTCAACTTATCATCTAGAAATAGCTTATGTGTCGAATTTAGGAGCTGTGGAGAAGGTGTATGGAGGTCAGGTGATGTCAAAGGCCTGCTATGTGACAGCTTTGAAGAATCCGGTTGGCAGTGCTCCAACACCGTGTAATCCGATAAGGGAAGGCGAGCCAACAGTTCAAGATTTAACTATGAAAAACTTTGATGCAAGGCCTGAGGAAACACCAAGGCCGTTACCAGGGGGAGAAACTGTCCAGGTTGAGTTGCAACCGGGCAATCCGAGTAGAACAGTGAAGGTTGGGGCTGATATGGATGTGGATACAAGATGCAATTTGATAAGCCTGCTGCGAGAAAATGCAGATGTCTTGGCGTTTTCGACAAGTGAGATGCCAGGAATACATCCAGATGTGATGGAACATAAGTTGAATATTGATAGAAAATTCAGACCAATAAGGCAAAAGAAACGCAATTTCTCAACTGAAAAAATAGAAGCAATCCAGGCTGAGGTGAATAAGCTCTAAGCGGCAGGGTTCATTGAGCCTTGCACGTATCCGGAATGGTTGGCAAATGTAGTAATGGTGAGAAAGCCGACAGGGAAGTGGCGAATGTGTGTGGATTTTACAGATCTAAATAAGGCTTGCCCTAAAGATTGCTACCCATTACCCCGAATAGATAGGCTGGTAGACTCAACCTCTGGTCATGCTATGCTCAGTTTTTTGGATGCGTTTTCGGGATATCATCCCATACAATAAGGTTAGAATGCATAAGGCTGACAGGAATAAAACGGCTTTTATAACAGATGTCGGTGTGTACTGCTATAAGGCAATGCCGTTTGGGTTGAAAAATGCAGGGGCAACCTATCAGAAGTTGGTGGACAAGATATTTGAGAAGCAGAAAGGCCGGAATGTTGAGGTGTATGTAGATGATACAATAGTGAAGAGTAAAGAAAAAGAGGACCATATAGCGGATCTGAGGGAAACATTTGAGACGTTAAGGAGATATCAGATGAAGTTGAATCCGGAGAAGTGTATGTTTGGGGTCAGATTAGGGAAATTTTTGGGTTTTATGGTCAGTGAACGGGGGATAGATGCAAACCCAGATAAGGTGAATGCGGTACTCCAAATGAAACAACCAAAAACCATTCGTGATATACAGAGATTGACTGGAAGGAAGGCAAGACTGACCAGATTTATCAGCAAGTCAGCCGACAAGGCGCTTTCGTTTTTCATGGTATTAAGAAAGAATAAGGCATTCGAGTGGGGAAAGGAACAAAGTGATGCCCTGGAAGTAGTGAGGAATCATCTTAGATCTCTTCCCACAATTGTCAGGCCCGAGAAGGGAGAAGTGTTACAGTTATATATTTCAGCATCGCCAAAAACGGTAGCAGCCGTTCTGTTAGTAGAAAGGAAGAAGCAGCAGCAGCCGATATACTTTGTCAGTCATGTATTGAATGCGGCAGAACGCAGATATCCAATGATAGAGAAGATGGCGTTAGCAGTAGTAGTGGCAGCTAGGAAGTTGAGACCTTACTTTGATGCACATCCAATAGAGGTGTTAACCAATCACCCTTTGGAGAAATCATTGCATAAAATGGATACGTTAGGTAGGTTACTGGCATGGGCAGTTGAGTTGTCGGAGTATGAAATAAGCTATAAGCCTAGAACCTCCATTAAGGCTCAAGCATTGTCGGATTTCATTGTTGAAACCACATACACCGATGAAGAGGAAGAACTGGGAACATGGCAGGTATCAGTTGATGGTTCAGCTACTGCCACGGGGTCTGGGGCTGGAATTGTGATAACGGCTCCAGACGGGAAAATTTTTGAATATGCCATGAAGTTTAAGTTCAAGGCAACAAATAATGAAGCCGAGTATGAAGCTGCAGTGGCTGGAATGCAGTTGTCAATAGCAGCAGAGGCAAAACGGCTGGTTTTAACAACTGACTCTCAGCTGGTATTAAGTCAATTTAGTGGAGAATATGAAACTCGAGAGCCGGCAATGGTGAAGTATTTGGAGAAGATGAAACAGTTAGCAGCGCAATTGCAGTACTTTGAGATAAAACTGGTTCCGAGATTGAAAAATGCTCAAGCAAATGCGCTAGCAAGGTTGGCAAGTTCAAATTTTAACGACTTGGAAAGGACGGTCATGGTGGAGGTTTTAAAGCAGAGAAGCATAGATAAGATGTTGGCAGAAGTTTTGTGTGTTGATGTTGGGGACCAGTGGTATGATAAAATACTGGCATACCTCATCTATGGTGCGACGCCGACGGATAAGGAGGAGTTGAAAAGATTAAGGAAAGATAGCGTGTGGTTTGTCATGTACCAAGGTCAGTTATACAAAAGGGGGTTTTCACTGCCATTGCAAAGGTGTATAACGGATTTTGAGTCAGCAAGGTTGTTAGAAGAATTGCATGAAGGTAGCTGTGGTAACCACCTCGGAGCAAGAGCCTTGTCCAGAGAAGCAATGAGAAGGGGATACTACTGGCCGACGATGAATGCAGATGCAATAGCTTATGTTAAAAGATGCGAGAAGTGTCAAAAGTTTGCCCCAGTTATCAACTTGCCTCCTAATGACCTGACTCCGATATTAAATCCAATCCCTTTTGCCCAATGGGGAATGGATATAGTTGGCTCGTTCCCATCGGCCACGGGTGGAAGGAAATTTCTGATAGTGGGGATAGACTATTTCACAAAGTGGATTGAGGCAGAACCGGTAGCGAAGATAACGGCATCAGAAGTGAAGAAGTTTATATGGAAAAGTATCTTCACAAGATTTGGGTTGCCGATGGCGATGGTTTTTGATCATGGAACCCAATTTGATTGTAAGCCAGTCAAAGATCTCTTAACGATGTACAAGGTGAAATTTGCTTATGCAGCAGTATGCCATCCACAGTCTAACGGCCAGGCAGAAGCAGTAAATAAGCAAATAATAACGGCAATTAAAAAGAAGATCGAAGATGCAAAGGGTTTGTGGGCAGATTTGATACCAGAGATATTATGGGCAAACAGGACAACAATTAGAGAGGCCACAGGTGAATCACCTTATACTTTAGTTTTTGGAACAGAAGCAGTCATACCAGCAGAAATTGGGTTGCCGACATTTAGGATTCAGCATTACTGTGAAGACCAAAATGATTTACTCCTACGACAACAGTTAGACTTTTTGCCAGAGCTCAGAGAAAAAGCAGCAGTTAAATCAGCTGCATTTAAGGAAAGAATGTCAAGGGCCTACAATAGAAGAGTATCTCATCGGCCGTTAAGTGTGGGAGATCTAGTACTGCGAAGAACAGCGGCAACCGGTAAGGGAAATGAAGATGGAAAGCTGACTGCAAGTTGGGAAGGACCTTATCGGATTAGAGATGTCGTCATCCAAGGATCGTTTTATCTGGAAACTTTGGATGGGGCACCCCTAAAGAATGTATGGAACTCGGCTGTATTGAAGAAATACTATGTGTAATGTACAATTTTCATGTGAAGCTGATATCAAAAAGGGTATCGGTGATGAATGAAGAAGTATTCAGACAACGTGTGTTGGAATAGGCATCCTCCATTTAACAGAACACCGTTAAATGGGACGGACAGCTCAAAACCGCTTCCGTGAAGTTAATAGATATACAACCTGATCAGTTGTATACGTTAACTCACGAGGTTGCTGGTTCAAAATATAATACCGGCCAAATCAATTCGAGTATATGCCAATATGAGGCGTAGCTCAGAAAGTGATCGCCGAGAGGGTACCTAACTGGCCAAAACAACAAAGCAGTAGGTGACCAATGTTATAATCTAGACCAGAAACGAATAATAACTTCCAAGTATACATAGTTCTAACACGAACTATGTACACTGGGGGGAGTAGGGAATGAGATAAGTATCGTACATTGATAGTTTTTAAATGACAGGTTGTTATGATATGATGTCTTCATAATTTGATAATTGTTGAAAGATGTCGGATATCAGATAAATCATCAGGTAAATCTTCGTTTTTGCACTGTCTTTTGCATATCTCTGTCTTTTGTGTATTGTGAATTGCAAGACAATGTAGTTACGATAACATTGTTTAATTAAGCAAATTAGCAAGTGATAAGTAAGAACAATTCAGTTATGATAAGACATGTTTAAATTTGCAAACGGAGTTTATATATTATAATAATACGTCGATGAGGTATAGCGGAGTATAAAATTGGGAGATACCATCAAAAATAACGCAAATGAATATACTACGGGATTATAACACTATACCAAAGTCGTCCTGAAAATTACAAAAAAAAAATATATATAATAATAATAAAAAATAATACATCTTCTCAGCAAAAGAATATAGGAGCAAATCTTCTCGGCAAAAGATGCAAGCCTCTGAGGTGTCCTCAAACTTCATCCACTATGACATCTGAGTGGCAGTCAAATTGGTATAATCTCTGAGCTTCATCCGTTGCAGTGTTTGAATATAAGCAAAATGGATATAACGAACTGCAGCGACAGTAGGGATAGCAATACAGTTTCATTGATGCATAGTGCTTAACAGAGTACAAGAAACGTTGTCATATGAAAATTCCAAAATATGATAAAATTCGAAGAATGAGAAGTGGAACCCAAAGTTTGTTTAGTTAGGTTAAGTTTGTCGACTACATTAATTGAGAACGATGATGTGTGATCATACGTCCTCACTTGGGGGGCTAATTGTATGGGATGATATCTAGGTAGGACCGATATCTTGTAAAAGCACGTGACCAAACTCGGAGTAATTGTGAAAAGGCGCCGATATGCACCAGGAAGCAGACATATCGGCTTGTCGGAATTCGGCACGTGGCAACAGAAGCTTGACACTTGGCGCAGGAGGCTTTGCATGGATGAGAGCCACCTGTCAAGGTGGATCATTATAAATAGTGGGTAAGACCTCATTTATGGGGGCATCATTCTCTCTCTACTTTCTCTCTCATACTTATCTTCTTCTCTCTTAAACACTTTCTGACTTTGTCATCGGAGTGGTTATCCCCGGACCACCCCGGGGTTAGCTAACTTCTTCTCACTGTGTAGGTTCTCAGCTTGCCGATAGGAGTATCAGGATCTCAGGTAGACAGAAACAAATATAATAGCATATCTAATGGGGGGCTTTTTATTTTTTAGAATCTTCTTCTTTTTATCAAGTTGGGGGTGTTTTACATGTGTCAAAGGGTCAATTTAGGCTTTACTGGTAGCAAATAACAAATCTAGCTGAATTTGAGTTGAGCACAATAGAACATTGTTTCGCATCTTTCTTGGTCATCAAAAACTTGTTTCGTATCTTTCGTGTCTCTTGGACTCTTGGTCGCCCCAACAAATCTAGCGCAACTGAATTTGAGTTCAGCACAAAGGCACAATGTTTCGTATCTTTCGTGTATGTTGTCCTTGATAATAAATTTTGATGTTCTATTCGGGGTAATTCAAGGGTTCTTAGCATTGTTCTAGCTTCTAAGAGATCATTTGGGAAACAATATATGTAATTGCACTTTTAATTCAAATTAAGGCCCCGTTCTTTAGAACTACTGTGCTCAGCTCTGCTATGTTCTGCTCTGCTGAAATCTGCTCTGCTTAAAATTAATACTTAATTTACTCTGCTCTGCTGAAATCTGCTCTGCTCTGCTTAAAAATAATACTTAATTTACTCTACTCTGCTCTGCTCTGCTCTGCTAGAAGCTCAAAAGAACGGGGCCTAATATGGGTATGAGTACTCCACTTATTGTAGAAGTTACGACCCTTTGTAATGGTCTTCTTCTAATGCAGAAAGAGGATCATTTACTTATTATTAATTTTTGCAGGGAAAGGCTCACACGTGGAAAATTCAGCTTTTGATGAAATACGCTAAGGAGCTGCTTCGAAATTTCACCTCTATTGATTCCTACCACATTTACATAGAGGGCAATAGCTTAGAGTAGTAGACTATTTTGTTTTTCAAGCTCATTTTATTTAAGTTCACCAAGATATAAATCTACCTGTTTATAGATAGTAAATTTCGATTTATTTAATATGAGAAGTTAAGGTATTGTCTTGAAAAAAGATTATTCTAACTTCTTATTTACCTTTCCTTTAAAAAATGATATATGTGTGATGAAAATTAAGTTGATTTTCTAATTGTTGGATCCACATCAAGTGTTTGGCCTCCTCGAATTAGCAGGTCTGGATCTTGAATTAGCTGATCAATTCGACAGTTAAGTTCCTAGCTTGACATGTATCGGTTTCAAATAAAGATCTTCTCAGTATTAATTGGTCAAAACCTAATGAGTTTTGGTCAAATGATAGTTAATTTATACTTCCTCTATTTTTTATATTTGCAACACATCTTGACACGTTAATTGTGGAAGTAATTAAACTAAGTAAACGGATAAAATTAAACTATAAAATTTAAATTAACCGTAGCAATTTATCACTTTTTTCTTGTCGGTGGTAAATTTATATCTATAATTTTTTCCGTTTACCTAGCTTAAAAATGCGTGCAAAACGAAGTAAGTATAATTTTACTAATTATACTAAATGGTTATGGACTTTATAGTGGTTATTACCACCGTGTAAAATTGGTCAACTGATAACATATTCTCTTCTTAGTGCTCGTATTTAATTGAAGTGGTCACAATTGCATTAAAATAGTAGAAGAACCATTGAGCCAACACAAATAAACTAAATAAATTCAGGCCAATTAACTTTTTAATTTATAAATTTAGAACAAAATGATCATCTTATTACAACAAACAAGTTAAGTGTAAAATAACAAGAAAAAAAAAAGGCGTACATAAAAATACCACGTTACATATATAGAAAGGACCATCCAAACATTATGCTAATAATAATACAATAAAAGACTTATTTCCTTACAAAGAAGGACATGGTCTTGCTAAGCAAAAGCTTCTTGCGCTTCTCTCGAATGAAAACCTCAGCCTCACAATCAACATCATCTTCACATCCTATCTCGGAGGAGCCTTCCACCCTTTGGCTGATATTCGGTGTTAGAATCTGTCGTTGCTCTCTAATGAAAACATCAGCCTCACAATCGACATCCTTGACTAGGACACCATCAACTTTGTTGCTATTTAGGCATGCCTTTTGTTGATTGTGCTTGCTTTTGTTCTTGTTCTTCCTAAAAGGCATTAATATGTAGGAAAAATAACTCTCTTGATCACTTAAATTATGATGAGTACTATTTTTGTTGAAATTGAATTGTGTTTGTTTCATTTTTAAACTACGTTATCTCTTCACGTACTACTTCCAAAACATAGCTTGTACACAAAACATATATATAAGGCCTAGGCATGTCCTGTTGATGATTGACAAATTACGGCGAAGAATCTAATGCTTTTAATCATATAGTGAATACAATGTTAAACAATTCAAGGTCATACGAAATCGATTCGAAAAGCCGACAATATCATTGGGTTAAAAAACTTCATTTGAGGAAAAGTTTGCTAATCAACTAGATTTGGCAGAGAAAAGCAAAAAAAAATTGTAGGTTTTGCTTTATTCCTCGAATTTTGAACGATTACTAATGTAGACTTGCCTTTCTAACATGAAGTATATTGCAAATATTAAAAATATTGCACTACCATACAAGTGCATCACTTTCACCAAAAGCATTCCAATAATTATAGACCATGTGACAATTTATGTTCGATACAAGGCAATAGGTCGTTTCTCATGCTTATAATGTGTTTTTTTTTACAGAGGATTTCTAGGAATTATGACTCTAATAACGGCATACTCGTCCATTTACTTATACTCGCCCGTTCAATTAAAGAGAGTGTATTGCGTGCAGATGTCCGCACGCAAATTTTCGTGCGAATGGCTTGGCTGATATATTTTACTTGTTGGCTGATATGTTTAATGTGTTGGCTGATATGTTTCATTTGTTGGTTGATATGATTTTTGTGTTGGCTAATATATTCCTTTTGTTGGCTGATATTTTTTTTCCCCTTTTGTTGACTGATATCAAACATCATTTGGCTTATATGTTTCTTTAGTTGGGTTATATATTTATTTTGTTGGCTGATATCTGTTGGCTTATATGTTTTATTTTGTTGGCTTACCTGTTGCTTTTGTTGTTTTTGTTTGCTGATTTCATCCTTTTGTTGGCTGATATGCTCTATTTGTCGACTGATATACTCCATTTGTTGGCTTATATGTATCTTTTGTTGGTTGATATACTCCATTTGTTGGTTGGATGATATGTTGCTCTTGTTGGCTGAAATCTTTTGTTGACTGATACGTTTTTATTGATGTCTAATATGTCCATAATATTGACTTATGTCAAACATCAATTGGTTGATATGTACATTTTAATGGTTGATATGCGTTATTTGTTGGTTAATATGATCACCAACTACGCATGCATGGTTCTCATCCCCTTCACTCCTTTTTTTCCCCATTTCCTTCTAACCTTCTCTCTCCTTTTTCCCATGTTCCTCTCTTTCATTTCCTTAGAATCCTCTCCTTATCCTCACGCCACCCCACCCACTGACCCCACCATCCACCTCACCCACGAACCACCGCACCACCAGCCGAACCCATCAACCACTGCATCACTAGCTGCAAATCACCAACACCGACGCCGACGCCACGCCACTAAGACCTCCGATTGGAAGTTTTTTTTTATTTAGGGTTATTTACTTGTTTTAATTTGTGATTTGTTTTGATTTTAAGAATTTCGTTTTTTCTTTGTATGATTTGGGGATTTTGGGATGTGGATCTGGATTGTGAAAGTAAGGAGTGAAACCCGTTGCCACTACCACTGCCATTACCTTCTGGCCGAACGAATGGTTGGGTGCGGACGTCTACACCCAATAGTTTGCGTTTTTAAAATACATTTTCACCTTTTTTTATGAAAGACAACTAAGTGACTAACATGTGCACAAGCACAACGTAGGCAACCCTGACACATCTTGAGATCGAGATGTACAAAGTAATTAAAAAAACATGGAAATTAGGAAATAAATACTTATTAGCATTAGACATGGATTCACTAACAAATATAGGCCCGATAATAACGACAACCAATTAATGACGGGCTCAAAACCCGTCTTATATATAAGGCTTTTGATGATGAGATTTCCCGTCTTTAATAGGCTATTTTCTTGATATAATTAACTAGAACTTAGACAATTTGACTAGTTTCAACAACCTATATGTTTTGGTCTACGCACATTTAGCAATGAGTAAAAAGTAGAACTTAGCAGCATGTCGAACAGAATACTACTATCATGAATTCATGATTCTAAATCAATAAATGATCCGTTTTAATTTCCTTAATATAAGACAGATGTTGGAGAATTACATCCTCTATTTTCTTTTGATTTACCCATCACGGTAAAGTGTAAACTATTGTTTGTAGGAAAGTTAAGTGGATATATGGAAAAGTGATAGTTAACCATTTTTGGGCGTAAACTTAGGCCCAGCGCAATGACCAACCTTTTTTTTTGCCAAGGCTCGACCCGGCCCATTATAGGATTTAGGATCAATTATGGAATTTAAGAGTATTGCTTTATATATATATATATATATATATATATATATATATATATATATATATATATATATATATATATATATATATATATATATACACATATATATATATAAGGCATCCTTGCTACAAATATACGAAGGATTACAGCTAGATGTTTGAGTTTTTCTTTTATATTTGAATTGAATTATAATAAAGCTATATCAAAGTATAGTTGTATAGTACACGAAATTGAGGTGCAATTTAAACTTATTAGCAATGACATAAAAATATAAAATGGATTCAGGTACAAATTAAATTTATTTAGCAAACAACTAACTAGTCTCGACCTATACAATCACAGAGAGAGCTAGCTAAGATTTGACAAGAAAATCTCATCCTATTACAAGAATCTGAAATACACGCATAAATATATGACATTATTACAACCTTAGCTTATTCAACTCAATAATATTGGGGCGTTGTGTTGTTACGATTGAGCTTCTTGTGCTTCTGTTGAATAAAAACCGCGGCCTCACAATTGACGTCTCCTTCATATTTCTTATAATCATCGTTCTTGATTGTTGTCTCTATCTTTCGAGTATTTAGTGGTTTCTTCTTGTGCTTCCGTCGAATAAACACCTCGGCCTCACAATTGATGTCCCCTTCACATTTCTTATAATCACCATGCTTGATCGCAGTCTCCACCTTGTGACAATCTAGTGATTTCTTTTTGTGGTGCTTGTTTTTGTACGGCGACAATATGTAAGAGAAGTAATTCTCGCGCTCATCTAGACTACGAACATTATTGTTCGAGTTCAATTTTGGTTGCTTCATTTTCACTTGCTAACACTTGATTAAATTCTTTCGCTTTTTTCTTATATATTTGTGATGATAATCTTTAGCACACTTAAGTTTTTGTCACGTAAATAACTATTAAAACTGCCTTGTATATATACAGTACGTAATTGATCTTGGATTTTGGGTTGTATATGGTTCTTGTTGATTGATAGGAAGGAATCTGATGCCCTAAATGGATTATTTACGTGGTCATGGAAAAATACTTCACGTCAATTACCAAAAGCAATTCAAAGGAGAAAGAATAGCACGTTTCTTTTTTAAATAAGATGATTTATTTTTTCCTTGTTTGAATTTTTCTATTTTAAGAATCAACTAGAAGATATCCATAATTCAACTTGTAAATTTAAAAGGAGAAAATCATTTTGTTACAGTATGATATACGAGTTTGAATGGATTTTTTGCTTTGCTTAAAAAGTTAAAATGATGAAGATATAGTAAGACGTCACGTATGGTTGGTAATTTGGCATGGTATACAACAGAAGTTATTGATTCGATCATTCTCTCTGTTTCTTGAAAAAATCAACTTGAGTTTTGCATGCATATATGCATGAGGATTGAAAGTTTCCAGGCTATGTAGTCTCTCAAAACTTTCTATCCAAAATTCCAATCCCCTAATAATTCTTCTGATACTACGAAATAATCATAAATTTTAAGACGTGTTTGGCACAAGCATTTGAGTAGTTTTGAGTGGTTTGATCAAATAAAATCACCGTATCATGCAATACTTAATTAAAAATTCCTCATGGAGTACTTATCACCATGGAGCACTCATTTAACCATTTTGACTTCATGCGTGCTCTACTTTGATCAATTGTTGATTTATATGCTCTCCGCCCCTAAATTTTTGCCCCATTTGACTTTTTGCGGTCTCCAAGACGCATCTTATTACGATTTTATTTTCATTTTTATGCGTGTAAAAATTATAAAAACTAGATATTAATAAAATACAAGTATATAATAAGACGAATCTAATAATTACGAGTATTTTGCGGTCAAAGATTATAAAGTTTGACCCAAATTTTTGTAATGAAGCAAAAATTTAGGGACAGAGGGAGTAAGATTTAACATGATCACGATCTCACGTGGATTATGAGTTTCGTAAATTTTTCTTTAAAAAATTATGTATTAGGGCCATAATGTTGTGCAAAACAATTTTATGGTATAGTAGTTAGTTATGGTAATGAATGTTAGATGTGGGATTTACAGATAATCAGTTAGCTAATTGTGAAGATAAATAATTCATAAATTAGTTGTTGATTAACTGTTATATATGTAAAAATATATACAATTTATATTTTTTTTCTAATATATCACTTAGAAAAAATATCAACAACTATTTTTGAGTCGACGGGACATATATACTTCATATTTACCAATATATTGACAAACACATTTTTTTTTATAATTTTTAAATTAAGTACTCTATGGTGATTTTACTCGATCAAATATTCAAACCACCCAAACCTACTCAAATGCTAATGCCAAACACGCCTTACAATCCAACTTGTGAGTACTTATTAGTATCTAAAGGTTAAAAACAATAGCTGGTTTGTTCTTATTCTTATGGGCCTACTGTTGGCTGATAATGATGCAGTCCATAATATTTATGGGTCAATATATTGAATAGACTTTCGCCCAATGGCTTACATGGCCTTACACGCCCAGTTGCTTCCATCTTTATTCTTTCTATTTTCTGACCATTTACCTATTCTTTTCTCCTATACATGCATCATTGTTTCTGCATTTTTTTTTTAAATGGTAAGGAGAGGGTCCTTTTATTTGGTGGGGATTTGAGAAAAACGCCATTTCAAATGAGATTAGTGAGATTCGACCCCTAACATCACATGATATTTAGAAGTAGAAAAGCTAGCCAACTGCTCCAACTTTCGATATAAGTAATTGTTTTATTGAATATAAAAAGTAGTAATGTTGATAAATTTCCAAAACCCATAAAACACTACATAAACATTACTATATATGTAGAGCATAACAAAGGAGCTAGTTAAGGTCCATTTTATATATCAAACCATGACTATATAAACATGGACACCTAATGTCCAACCTTATTATCACACACACTTATATTGCTAGATGCATGCTACTAGCTTTTCTTCATTATATTACAAGCAACTTAACTTAAGGATATAGCTCGAATACATATGTTTTCAATGCATGAGCATACTTATATATATAGATCAGATATAACACGTAACGTATACTAGTACAACATTCTTAGCTTAATCCGGAACGAAGGGCATAGTCTTGCTAAGCTCAAGCATCTTGCGCTTCTGTCGAATAAAAAACTCGGCCTCACAATTGATATCGCCTTCGCATTTCTTACGATCACCGTGTTTGTTGGCAACTTCATCTCTATCAAATGCTTTCTTTTTGTGGTAGATCTTCTTATTGGAAGGTGATAAAATGTAAGAGAAATAACCCTCATGTTCATCTAAGCTACAAGTAACATTGTTGTAGCTTATTTTCGTTACTTTTGGATGCTTCATCATTTTTTTTTCACTCAACTTAAACTATCGTTAACTAAGTAAGATAATGACCTATATATAACATGGAGCAAGTAGTACACAAACAATCATAAATAGTTGTATGTATGCAGTGATAAGAGGGAATCTAATGCTAATGGCATTTTTTTTTTTTTAAAAAAAAAAATAATAATAATAATTTGTTGCATGCATTTAATTATTATTAGTATATTTCACCAGGCAAAGCAAATGGTGAAAAAAACAGTTGATTTCCTGTTTTGCTAGATAGTTCAATGACCATAAAGGTTGGGACTTGGGAGTAGAATCATTTGCTAAAGGGCATGTATGGTATCTCTGCTAAGTTTTTGTTTTTGATCGCTTTTAAACTTCTTCTTAAGTTATTTTATAGTGTTATTGTGTTAAGATAGAACAAGCTAGGAAACTAATTGTATCATATTAACAAAGATAGATATTGTTCTCATTGTGGTTTGTATTAGAATTATTTTAGGAAACAAGCAAGTCGAGTTATATATATGTTATTGAGATCGATAAAGTATAAAACATAATCCTGAGCCTCAACCATCAGCTTAAGTTTTTTGTTGAGGCCCTCTCGCATACTCTGCGCGAAATATTCCACTTTAAAAAGAGGAGTGGATGAAATTCGAACCAGTGATTTTTGTGTCAAGCTAGCTTTTGATACCATGTTAATGAACAATTTCAACCAAAAATTTAAGCTGATAGTTGAGCCCCACGAATATGTTTTATACTCTATCAGAGTTCAATATTAGTAGTTCAGCGAGTTGATCAGTAATGGATGTACCATCATTATTGTATGTATGAACACCTGGTTTTTGTAAAAGTTTGTATAAAACTACAGCCTATAGGAAAGAAGTAACTAGCAAAGGAAAAAAAACTAATAACCACACTGATGCTGTATGAATTATTGAAAGTTAAATAAATTATAGATAAATAAATATAATAATAAACTAAAGTCGATCAACCAACTTCAGAGTAAAAGTATGAATACGTTAGAATATGCCTTAAATCAGTGACAGGTAGGTACATAATCGTGTACTACCGTATTACATACTACTCACTCTGCAATACACACGTATATGTGGTTGATGGTACATGATCGTGTAGCTGCGCACTACTACTCGGCATTTCACACGGCTTGACCATGTAGCTAGGCGCATGACTCTATTGGTTTGGACCATGGTTTTTTTTTGTTTGCGCTTTATTTCAATACTAATTAACTTCTTTAGGGTTATTCCAACTTTCCAAGTTGTATTTCATCAGTTCTGTTAGGTCATTATACAGTCTAATTTCTTATAGAGAACATTTGAAGTTCGATATATATGAGATTGTTTGAGATTATCATCTATCAATCATTACAAATTTGTTAATCATTCCGAATATGTTCTATTTATGTGTAAAATGTATTTTCTCCAGAGTTATAAAACTTTTTCTTTTACCTGCTTATAGATGTAGCCAACATATTGTTGGTGAACTAAATAGCTTCTTTTTTTTTTGTCAATTTCATTATCTTTTTTTACATCCGTTATCACAAAATATACTCAACCCCATAAAGACGTAGACTCATTCATCGTATGTGTATCGATTTTAATCATAATATTTGTACTATTTTTTTTCCCAGTATCCCACAAAGTACATATGTCACTAACACACGTGACTAAATACTTAATTAGCTCACTAGAGTAAGCTAGCTGATATTTCCACCGTTAATAATGTTCTGCGACGTCCTATTTTTAATCACCTTTGCATTTATTACTTGGTGCAAAATCGCAAATGAACAGTTGCAGGGAAATTCTATTATGTTGTGTTGCACAAGTTTTTCTGTTTGATAACAATATCTACTATTCTGCCTACTCCACTAAACAAGCTTTTATGTGGGAAACTGTACTCATTTGTTGCAACAAGACGTCAAGGCATGACATAATCTCATTACAAGACATGACCTAATGAAACTAATTGCACTATTTCATTAAGTATATTTTATTTAATTAAACTAATCGCACTATTTCATTAAGTATATTTGATTTAATTCTGTCATGTCTTGTAATGAGATTACTTTGTCTTCTTTTTTTCTTTTGAAAAAGTTGGATTTGTATTATCATGTGATTAAACATGCAGTGGTAAAAAATTATTCCGCGGCAATTTCTTATTTGAGTGTTACTCCGCATCAAAGATGTTTAGCTTTACATATTCTATCCCAGGAGGAGGGATGAGAAATTGAACCCCTATCACGTGGGGGAACTAACCATCCTTCCACTCCACATTCCTCATAAGTTCTAAAGGATAACTCACTACCACTAATACCTAAATCAAGCTACGTTTACCAGCCATGTCTCGTGGTTTAAGAAAAATATTAGAGAGGTGAATAATTTATAATAAACTAAACCTTTAAGGTCCAATTGGCATCAATGTGTTTCGGTTTTTTTTTTTAAAAAAAAATTGTAAGTCATAATGAACCATTTCATCAAAAAGAAAATATAAGTCAAATTTATTAGAATCATCATTATTTCAAAAACTGATTATAAAAAAATTCAAACCATTTTGTGGTTTCATGGTTTTTCTTTTATGTTTTCAAAAAATTAAAACAGAATACTAAATACAAACATAATACGAACACGAACGATTAACAACTTAATTCTTCCTAAGGTGTGTATGTATATTTTTAAAATTGATTTATCCGTTTAATTCTAATCCCTTTCATAAACTAGTATATGTCAAAAGCCCAAAGCATATATTTTGTATACAAATTTTTACCTACACCCCGAGGCAGGGAACACTGCGTGCGCCCACCCCCCCCCCCCTCGCCCTCCGTGCGTGCCCCGCCCCTTCCCCTTTTCATTTATGAATTTTCTATAAATTTTTATAAAATATTCATTTTTGTATCATTAGATGTTCATTTTTTTAACATGGGTTTTTTTTGTTCTAATTAATATATTTTATGAATTATTGCATTTTTATAATTTTATTTAAATAAAAATGAGACCAAATTTATTTACTCCCTCCGTTCCTGAAAGTTCGACTCACTTTACATTTGCACGGTCTCCAATGAACATCTTTGACCACTAATAAGTTCGGCTATGTATAAGTAAAAATCTTAAAAAGTTGATATATGAAAATTTTACCATAAGGGGAATCTAATAAGATCAAACTTGTTAATTTATTTTGATTGTATAAAGCATAAAATGTGGTCAAAGTTATTTTATTTTGACCATAGAATCGTAAGTGAGTCGAATTTTCAGGAACGAAGGTAGTATAAGGATTATTGCATTCAAATCATTTTAATTATAGGAAATATTGCATCATTAAACGTTTTTGTTTATTCATGTTCAACAAATGTTCATTTTTGTATCATCAAAGGTTCATTTCAAGAGTTATGTATAAGTAATATAGTAAGGTGTTTGCAAATACATACGTCTTATAATTCTATTTATTTAAATAAAATATTGTTAAAAAAATAATTTTTAACATAAAATTAATTTAATTACAATAATAATACATTGTAATTGTTTTATAAACATGAAAGTGAACCATTAAATCTTAAATGTACATATATGTGTCTTGTAAAATGAACATTTTTTTTTTTTACATTTGGTATATATAATAAAGTGTCTATAGATATATCCTCCTTGCCCCACCTCTAATCAATGATATTTGTGTATTTTTCATGAAAAATATAACATGAGCACAATGTATATGTCACCTTCAACTTCCTTACTTGAGTATTCTGTACAATAAGAGATTAAGTTTTCCTATAAAAAAAATTAATACAATGAACACACTCCAAACAAAAGTACATGAAATCTAATTAAGGATTTAAAATTGAACATTTACGCATGAATAACAATTACGAATTCAAAAATGAACACACTGTAAAGTAATAAAAATATTTCAATACGAGAATGAAAAAGTATAAAATCTAAATGAACATGTATTAAATTCTAAATGAACATTTATTAATATGAAAAAGAACATATATCAAAATCCAAATTAATATCTATTAATGTGTAAATGACCATAATTAATAATCCAATATGTCAAAATACAACTTGATATGTATTGATATTATATGAATGAAATACCACAAGATTATACTATATTTAAAAATAGAATCATCAAAGTTCCACGATGAATGAACAATATATTATTTATTTTTGAACATTTTCTAATATGTGAATGAACATACATTGATATATGTGTGAATATACATATATTCAAATGAACATTTATGTATCAATATTCAAATATAAATCTATCAATGTTAGAGTTAAAATGTATGTAGTATAATATTCAAATGACATTCATGAGCATACATTAATTTAATATGAAGTTGAACATGTATTTATAAATTATATAGTTTATGTGAATATCTTCAATATAAGAATGAACATGTACGTATTTAAATTCAAACAAACATTTGTTTAAATCCCAGTAAACATTCATTAATATGTGAATGGTCATAAACAAAACTAGGGTACTCTTCTCTCAAGACTGAACACTAATGTAAGGTAAGAATGTGAATGATCATATATTAATAACATAATGAACATTTATCAAAATGTAAATGAACATTCATACAAAATAATTTGCACTACAAAATAAATTTATAAATCTAAAATCCTACAAAATATATCAAATTATCCTGAAAATTAGGACATTTAAACTATGTTTTTAAGTTTTTTTTTTATGTCCAACAAAAATTCTGTAATCTAATCATTCTATAAATGAACATGAATTTCTTCTAAAATTAACATTTACGACATATAGTCGAAATTCACCAAATAACAATTTAATTCGCAAATAAGTAAATTTTCAATTAATAATTGATTCTGTTTCAACTATCTAATATTCGAAAATTATAAACACTACGTATTGTCACATTCTTTATTTTTGGTCTTTGAAATACTCTTCTCCATTCTACAAAAATAGTACAAATGATAGTAGATTTTAATTAATTTTGAGCAACAACAAGTAACATAAGAGTAGATTATTACATTTTGATAACATATAATCACAATATATATATATATATATATATATATATATATATATATATATAGAAAAACTAGGGTTTATAGTTTTTTTTCGTTCCAAAAATGAACAAAGTACTTACAATTTCTTAGATATAGTTGTTGCAATTTAATAATTTCCTCTCAAATGTCAGACATTTGGAGTATTTTGTAGTAATTTTCACCAAGAATGAAGGTTTTAATGAGAGAGAAAATGCAAAAAAAAAAATGACGAAGAGGAAGATGGAAGAGAGAGAAAATGAATTTAAAATGATAATTTTTATTTTTATTCTTTTTTTATTACTATCTCTGTTAAATATTATGTATAACTTTGAGGTATTATTTGTGAGATATAAAATATTCTAAAGTTACACATAACATTTAACGAAGGTAGTATTATTATTGTATATATACTGGGTTGGGGATATAATTTGTTATATGTGGGATAAATAGATAGCTTAGTGGGAAGATGGGGTTAATAAGGGGGTGTAGGTAACTACACCTAACCTGGGGTGTAGGTATATATAACTATATTTTGCAAATAGTAAATCCGGCCCCAAAGATTAACATAGGTTTTTCTCCTCTAACAACCCAATAAATTCAAGTCCCAAACCTTCAATATTTATTCTGCTTTAGGATTGGCTCACACAAATTTGTTTTTGCATTGGCACCTCCCAAAAGAATCATAATATAAATATTAATATTAGAGTTAAGTGAACATATATATTCGATCAAGGAATTTCTTCCTTTATTTTTCGACACTAAGATTTTATGAAAAACTCAAGAAAAATTAATGAAGAACAACAATTGAAAATACATATTTTATGCAAATCATTATATAGATGCGTTACGCTCTCGGATAAGCATGAGAAGATTTAAATTGATAAAATTAAAGGTTAACTTCTATGAAATTTATATGGGGCTCACAAAATAGAAACACAAATTGAGCCGAAAATTATACTCATAAACAAAAAGTTATAGCCCATATAACAAATATTATAAGTTTCGAGGGTGTTCAAAGCGAGCAAATTGAGTTATTGATAGTCGTTTAAATGGGGGATTATTGATTAGGATCAAGTCCAACTTAAGGATTAAGGAATGTCATATTTTTCTTAAATTGCTTGTCATTTCTTTGAGGAAAATTTGTCTGGAAGGGACATATATGTTCACTATTTTGTCTGGAATAACTTTATATGTTTAAAGTGGTCTAAAAGGACTTTATAAGTTTATTTTGTTGTTTGGGGGGACCTGAGGTCGGAATCCGACAATAATTGACTTTTTTCTCCGACGTTGACCTCTCACGTGACCTTAAAAAATGACCCCCGTTTCTTTTTTTTTCCACGATTTCCCTACAATTCCTCCTTCTCTCTCCTCTAATCCCAAATGGCATAAATCAAATTAAGGAAATTTGGGGGAAACCATGGAAAAAAAGAAAAGGGGATCATTTTTTAAGGTCATATGAGAAGTCAATGTCGGAGAAAAAAGTTAATCATTGTCGGATTCCGACCTCAAGGTCTTTCGAAACAACAAAATCAACTTATAAGGTCCTTTTAGACCACTTTAAACATATAAGGTCCTTCCACACAAATAGTGAACATATATGTTTCTTCTAGACAAATAATTCTTTCTTTGAGAATAAAGTTTAGGTCTAAATGCAACCTTAACTTTTTGATTTTTTTTTTTTTTAATTTTATTTTTGTTTTGGGAAAAAATGCACCCTTAGCTTACAATAACCGTATATAACAATAAAGTTTAATAATTAGCTTTATTCCTTCTTTGAATTTTCCAACCATGTGTTCTTAGATAAACAAATGATACCCTATCCAAATTGTAGCTTATTCAACAACTTTTTTCAACTTATTCTCGATCATGGAATAAAAAAATTAACAAACAAGCTTTTTTCTTTTTTTTTTTTCTTTTTTTTTTTTTTGAAGAGTAAAGCTGATGAAATGAAAGACACTATTTGCAAGCCCGATGAGTCCAATAGTTTACAAGTATTTATTCTTGATTTTGCTATATATGGAATATAGCAAAATTAAACAATGCTTGAATTCAGCAGTCTTCAATTGAATCTTTTTTGTGGAAATTTGTTTGACTGAGAATTCCAGCGAGAATTGGTCAGTGGTAAATTTTTGTTAAATAAACACTTTAACCAACTCTCAAATGAAATCATTTACAAGAAACTGACCATTAGTATGCACGGAATGCACCTGAGTACCTAACTTTTATATTATTTTATTTTTTTTTTGAGTTTGTCCAATCCGATTTATCGGAGCTTTTAATTAGCTCCGACTATATCTGGATTCGACCCAGATTGCACATTTGGCTTATGGTAAGTGAGTCTTCCAATAACAGTTCAATTAGATTTCCCTAAAGTTCAACCTTGAGTCGATTAAATTGTGTCAAGTAAGTATTACTAGTATTAATTGGCGACAACTTTTTACTGTTAGAATATCTTTGGTGTTTGGACAAATTGAAGACAACTCTTGCTTGTCTCTTGCTGCTATAAGACAATTTTCAAAAAAATCATGAGAAAATGCAAGCAACAATAATATAAACTTTATTATTCGATGATAGGATGATAAAACACTATGACATCTCCACAGAGTTACATTATTTTTGTCTCGGGAGGCATTCATCACTATCCACACCACCAAACTACTACAAACACATTTGATAATAGTATTACAAGCAAGCAATATGACACACTAGAAACTTAGAACCTTAATACAACCACTTAAGAGATAACAAGAGTAGTATACTATCTCAAATTAAACTTCAAACATAAGATTAATATAAGTATGTTGGCTTATAATTTGGGTAGTTCTTAGCCATGAAAGGGTGATTATTGTTAGGAGCACCATTTCCATTTCCATTCACTACTCTCCACTCTTCTCGAGCGCCTTTGTATATATTCCTTTCATACTCAATCACCTCAATTTTTTTCACCATCCCACTTCTTTGCAACTTTTTGATCAAAGATTCCAATTCTTCACCACCACTACTTATTATTCTTGCATCACCATCATCATCATCATCTTCCATCCTCGAAACCTTCCCATAGTTACTAGGATATTTGCGATTTTTGTTGTTGTTGTTGTTGTGGTTGATCCTTGAGGCCGGCTCACCATAACGCCACCCATTTTTGTTCTTCACTTCTTGCCCTACTTTATCAACACCCCCATGTTGGCGGTGTTGTTGACTTGGAACATGGCTCACCGAGCCTAGAGGGGGTCGAAGAATGCCACCTTGATACTTTTCATGCTTATTTTCAACATGGTTATAATTTCCATACCTTGTCCCATTGTCCCAACCGCGACTCCTATCCTCATAATGACGGTTCCAATGACCGTCCTTGACAGCCTTGTAGTCGTGGTCGTGGTCGTGGTCGTGGTCGTGGTCGTGGTCGTGGTCGTGATCATGATCATCCTCCTCATCAGAGGCCTCATAATAAGATGGGTGGTGAGTAACCATCTTATGTATGGTTGGTTGTGGTACATGATATTCTTCATAAGAGGGGTACGTAGTACTCCAACGACTTCGTTGCTCATGCATAGAATAGCTCTCTTGTTTATACTCGTACTCGTATCTGCTCATATTGTTTGTGTTTTGTAAAGAGAATGTTAGTATTTGTTAAATTTTTATTAGGTTGGTAATTTGGTTTACTAATTTTTTGGGAGATATATATCAAGCTAATTTGTTTGGTATGTTTGAGGTATGATGACAAACTAATTGGATGATGTTATTTATATAGGTAGTTGGGTGTCTTGATTCCACGTGATTTTAACTAATTATCATATCTTGGAATTGAACTAGCTAGATAAGGTTCTCTACTTTGGAACATCTTCAAAAGACATGTATATAAAATAGGGATCTTTTCATCCCTGGAAAGGTCACTACTTATTTTTGCTAATAAAATAACAATATCATACGACAAGTTTAAACTATAATCAATTAGAATTTGTTATATAGACCCGGGTGTATCGTACACCCGCATTCATTTGCTCATTTAATCAGCAAATAATATTTTTACACATTTATTGGTTGAATGAGTAAATGACCGTACATAATAGGCTCCCATAATCAATGTATAAATTATCGTACCCTAACACAATATTAATACTCACCCGTTGCTGATATATACAAGTCACTTTTCTATATACTCGTTTATTCGTCAAGAGGATAACCCTTCGTCCAACGGGTCATATTAATTTTTTAAAAAAATTACCGATCTATTAGAGTCATATATAGATTCTTATAATAAGTTCCGGCTAACAAAGTATTAAATTTGATTCTAATTTAATCTAAGAAATAAAATTATCTTTGAAACCATATATTCTTTCTAATTCATAGATCACTCATAAACATTACAAAAAAAATCAGCGGCACGGCCACTGACGAGGTAACCCCTTACAAATCGAATAATCTTGACCGACCGAGTAATCATTAACCAAGTTACCCCTAATCGACGAGTAATCTCTGACTAAATGAGTAAACCCTCAATAAATAACTCCAGACATACGATGAGGCCAGCCACATATGAATTTTGTTATTATAAATTATAACTCAGTGCTCGATCTATCCATTTGGAATGGAATAGTAATATAACTCCTTTCAAAACAATAACTATGGAGTTAAAAAAAATGAACAAAATTTTGAAAAATAAAAATTATCATTCTTTGCAGTAATCTAGTGAATGATAATATCTAGCTATATAAATATAAATTACATATTTTGCTTAACCCTTTTTTTTTTTTTTTTTTTTGGATAAGTACATAATCTTGTCAAATTGTCTAACACAAAAATAAAAGGTACGAAATATGTAATATGTCATGAAACTTAGCACAAATTTATTAGCCAGGTGATTCCGAGAGATTGTTATATACAGCCGAGTGTACGGTACACCCAAGAGTTTTTGTTTGTTTATTTGATGATAAAATGAGCAATAATCATCAAATTGAGCAAAATATACTCTTGGGCGCACCGTGCACCCAAATGTATAAAACAATTTCTAGGTGATTCCGCATAGCATAAGTCATGTTAATAACTCTAATGATGTCTGTGACCAAACTAATAAACTTAGCGGGTAGCTAGGTGACTCTGCATAGCATAAGTCATGCTAATAACTCTAATGATGCCTAAATCATGAAGTAATTAGGATTTGTTAGTGACTATAAAGTCGTTAAAGAGATGCTTACAACTTACTATTTTATTCCATTACCTTGTATAACAACGATAATTGATAAGGTGTCTTTAATTTAACCGACCTACAACCTAATTATAGCGCCTAAAATAAACAGATACTCGAATTTTAGCCGGTAAAAAGCTTCACTATAACACTAGCTAGGGAACCAAATAATTGATGTTTCAATTATGCCAAAGAATCTCATTGCTAGATGTCGACCGAGAAGGCATCAAGTATCTAATTCACCACCGCCCCCCATAACAAATTACGTAGAATAGAAGTTCAAGTGGAATCTTACACTTAGGTCAAAAGTCGTGCATGAATATTGACTGCCTAATACCGCAAGATTAACTCCAATAATATTCATTGAGCCACTTGTCAACTTGTCATTTGCCATTATACGTCTTTCCTTAATTCATTTTATTAGGCTTTAATTGTTCTAGTTTACTATACCGTCTTTAAAATAAAGTTTTCTCTAGATTTTGAGCCTAATTTTCATTTTGGGTGAAGGAAAATTACCTTAAACTACGATACCTAACGAGCACGATGTGTGATATAGCTAGTTGTGTCCACGAAACTATTTCGATTTGGCCTGCTCTTGTATCACAATTGTTAGTGTTAGTAGTATTAATGAGTAAAAATATGTAAATAAATAGTTTTAAGGAATAAATATTCGCAATTCCGCACATTATTCTTAAAAGTTCTAAACAAAACAATTTACATTAATGAAGGAAAATAACTAAATTAACATTTTAGAATAATCCAATACTATGTATAAAAAGTTATTTCAAACTTCTTAAAAAATAGGGATAACACAGTAAATCAATTAACACTTACAATTACAATACAAGTAAAATAAAATGAATCAAATTTCGAATACAAACTTCGAACTCCCGTTTTGCTACTCAGTAGTCAGTAATAATGATTTCCCTTGTACCTTATTTCTATACCAAAACTTGGATGCATAACCTATTATGTAGTAATGAACTATAGATAATGAATTTCATATTATTGCATTAACACAAATAGACTGTTGTTCTTCCTTAAAAAAAAATATTAATAATAATAATAAATAAATAAATAAAAATAAAAATAAAAAAACACTAGTGTCTATTTTTTAACCCTTTCCGTGGGCCGTGGGCCTTCAGAGGTTGTTTGCAAGATATGGGCTTTGGACCTTTCGTATTCGCTCGTCGTAATGATAATCAAAACCAAGCCCAACAAACTGTGGTTCTAAGTTGCTAACTGCTAAGCAGATTAGCAGACTTGATATTAAATTTTTAGTTTTTATTTTAATTAGTAGGTTATTTTAATTTTAAATTTGATTTTTTTTTTTTTTTTTTTTTTTTTTTTTTTTTTTTTGCTATTAAAAAGTAAAAATACTTCCTCCGTTCTAAATTAGATGACACATTTGACTTTTAACATTATTCACAAAATCTACTTTGACTAGATTTTGTGATTTATAGCTAAGAAAAAACAGTTGATTAGTTATTGTTAGATTCATCTTAACGTACATTTTCAACATATCAACTCTTTATTTTTTATACTTATTGATAATTAGAGGTATTTAAATAAATTCTTACATTGACAAACGCGCTAAAAGAAGTGTGTTATCTAATTTGAAACTAAGAAAGTAGGCTTTTTCGTCCTTTAAATGATGACTGATTTAATCACTATCATTAAGAAACTATAAAAACCAGTCCATGTAAGGAAAATGTTTATTCAAAAAAGTAGTTTCATTGATTTTCCATTGTCAAATACAAGTACATGTTAATGCACTCTTTATTGAGAGTGGTGGTACAAAAAAATGAAGGTAATGGGGCGGTTAAGTTATTGCTTTGTACAAGAGAAGGGAGAGGTTAACGTTGTAGTTTTAATGGGGATTGAAAGTGACTTAATACGACACTAGGTTAGTTGCTTGGGCCCTTTGGCAATCAACCGAAGAAACTTCAACGCATGCATCTATTCTAGTACTACCCCGCCCCCCCTGTAAGGAAACCAAGTCAAGCTTGATCGAGTAGAATTGAGAGTATCTGCAGGTTCAACTGTAGGAGATTATAGGTACTAAATGCGGAATTAACATGAATCATATTCATATAGCACCAAACCAAGGATCTCATGCATAACACATAAAGAAGTAAGAATTATACCTTTGAAGCGTGATTCCACGATGATCGAGCAAGAACAATGGGGAGATAAAGAACCTCAAATGCGATTCCTCTACTTGGTCCACGGGCACAGATTAAGACCTCCACTAATGCTAGTTAGTCGCGAAAGAACACTTCTATCGACCTTCTACGGAGATGGACGAACGATCAACCAGGCAAGAACCACCGCGCAACACCACGTGGCCACTAGGGGTGGCCGGCCGTGGGTGAGAGGGGGGGAGAGGCGTGCGTGTGAGAGAGGGAGGATGAGGGCTCTTGGATGGTGGTTGCTTGATTCACAATTCACTGTATTGTCAATTGTGACTTGTGTGTTCAACCCTAGGCAAGGCTATTATTTATAGATCATATCTCTAAATAATAGCCCAAGTCCAAATCCAAGCCCACTTCCTAATCCCACTCAAACTATACTTAGCCCACTCATGCTTATGACTAATTGATTGCTCATGAGGCCCATTAATGGGCCTCTAACTTGCTTAACCCAATACCCTTGTGTGTGACCAATATAGGATCCATTCTAAAGGGCTTTGGGCTATTTGACTAGCCCAAAGATCATCTCTCATAGTCTAGCAACAGAGGATGACGCCCCAATAGAATGAACTTATTATCTCCATAATAGTGATCCTTGATATATCTAGTAATTGCACTTATACCGAAGACACAATTCCTTCATCAACCTCACTAATGATAATTTTAGGAAGTGATTAATATATATATATATATATATATATATATATATATATATATATATATATATATATATATATATATATATAATAAAAAAATAAAAAATAAAAATAAAAAAACCCTCTCCTTTAAGGAATGCGTAAAACCTCTTCGAAGAAATTTGGATGTATTCGATCATTGGATTTAAGGTGGTTTAGTTACAAAACTGTCGACTAAGCACATGACAACCTTAACAATTACGTTCATCTTTGTTTTTTAGAGTTAAGTACAAATATGGGGTCTAAGTTTTACAGTTTTTCACCTTTTGGGACCTATGTTTTTTTTTTTTTCTACCGTTTGGGACCTCATATGCAAATTCCAGTCAAAATTTTATTGAGTTGGGTTAAAAACTTAATCCCTTAGTTAAAAAAACATAGTCCCCTAAAAAGTTGGTAAATAAAACTTAGTCCCCTATAGATAATTAGATACTCAAGCGTTCCTTTTTAGTGTGCTAAAATGTACTTATAATTTTGAATACTTCCTATATTTATCTTAGTACCTTTGGTCACCATGCATACAATTTATTTATTTATTTTATTTTTTTTTTGTTTTTTGGACGGAATCATGCATACAATTTAAGCAAATTACGTCTATCATGCCATTTTACACATAATATTATTTTGCTATTCAATTTATATATATTCACAAACTATACCGCACCCAAAGTTTCATGCGGCGAGATCCGATATTACAGGAGCTAAAGCATCAACCAACAACGACTCCGATGACGAAGATGAAGCTCAAAACCCCCTTAAAATTTGATGGTTGAATCGAAATTGGTGCGATTTGTGGTTGTTGGACGCGTTGTGGACGGTGGTTGGAGGTGGTGCTGCAATGGTTGGGTGATTTTGGGGAGGTGCAGGTCGTAGGGGTTGCTGGGAATAGTGAAGATGGCTGCACAAATGCGGCTGCTGAAGGAGTTCGCTGACGGTGCGGTTTGATAGTGGCTGGGTGGGCGACAGTTGGGGAGCGGTGATGGTGGTGCTGCTGTTGTTGGTTGGGGAGTGATGGCAGGGCAGAAATTGCAGGGAACTCATTGCCGAATTGAAGGAGAAATTGCATTAAGTTTTAATTTTTTTTTTTTTTTGAAAGAAATTGCAATAAGGTTAAGGACTCAGCATCATTAGAAGATTACCATCGATTTTTTATAAATATTTTTATAAAATTTTATTTTATTTTAATTTATTAATAATTCACCTGTGTTTTTTGATTTGACAGCATTTATGTTGTTTTTTTAAAAAAAAGAAAAAGGAAGGGATTATGTTTTTTTCCCTAAAATTAGTGCTAAGGGACTAAGTTTTTCTGTGAGTTAACTTGCCGGATTCTTAATTCTGGGTCCCAAAAGGTGAAAAAAAAAAAAAAAAAAAAAAAAAAAAAAAAAAACTTAGGTCCCAAAAGGTGAAAAACTTAAAAACTTAGACCCCAACTTTGTATTTAACTCTTGTTTTGTAGGAATGAGCGAAGTAGTCACATTTTTTGAAATATACGTTTCTTCAATACAACTGTTTAATTCTCTCTCTGTCCCTATTTTTTTGCCCTATTTGACTATACACGATCCCCAATACATGTTTTAAAACTTCTATATCTTTATTTTCATAAACGTAAAAGTTATAAAAAGTGATGTTAATAAATATACAATGAGACAAATCTAACAAGACTACTAATGACTATATTATCTTTTATAAATTATCGATAATGTATGGTCAAAGTTTTTAAAATTTGACCCAAAAAAAGACAATGGGACAAAAATAAAAGGACAAAGAGAGTATTCACTTTGATTAAACCATCGAAATTAAATTGATAATATTGACTAGCAAGTACCACTATCAAAACAAATTTCACAAGTTCAAAATGCAACATGCATCATTCCACTCTTCTTACTACTTGGGAGCCCCCTTCTCTATAATATAACATTATCAAGTTTGGGGACACTATTGTGTCAAAAAAAAAAGTTTGGGGACACTATAAAAATCAGCTCTGTTCCAGATATGATCCGACAATCTATATCCAGGATATGTAAAAATCCTATCGTCTAGCCAAGCACCCACACAATCAATGCAACTTAGCTAACCCCGAGGTTTGTTCGGGGATAACCACGCTAATGACAAAGTCAGCTGTAGTTTAAAGAAGAAGATAAGAAAAAAGAAGAGAAGAATAATAAAGAGAGAAAGAAAGAGAGATTTTAAGGATGTATTTGATAGAGTATAAAACATAATCCTAGTCTACAACTATCAACTTAAACTTTTAGTTGAGTTGGTTTTTTAACATGATATCAAAGCCAACATGACATATAGGTCACAGGTTCAAATCTCATCCACCCTCTACCTTTAAGTGGAATATTAAGCGCTGCGTATGAGCAAGGTCCATGTTGTATCCAAATTTCAATGAAGAATAGACCAACCATCACCATATGTAAGTGTCCTATATTGGTTGAAGAAGAGAGAGTTAATCACTTTATAAAGTTAAGGGGCTACTCCTCCTATTGCCATATGATTTTTGGATGGAACCTCCTTTGAACTTGTGAAATGCACTCTCTCTCTTGATTTGCGGGTGCGACCCAAACCCGTATTTCACAGTATTTATTACTTTATAAATGAGCAAATTGATGAGTATTTAGTGGAAGATTAACTTGGTCACGTAGCTTCATGCCATATTGCCATGGAAGGTGGCATGTGTCCACATGTTGGAAGCAGTCAGCCACGTGGATGATATTTTAAGGTTGTGTAATATGTGCCAATATGTGCCAATATGGTCATATTGCCACAATTCCTTCAATCTCCCACTTGTCTGAGACAAGTGCGCAATATTCAAATTCCTTAAGTTATTTTGTGTCGATTTGATAATATGATTGCATCTTATGCGATCTATATTAATCTACAAATCATTTCTTGAAATCTGAGTTAGAATTACAAAACAAATGGTTACTATATAACACATTTGAGCACGGCCATGCATTTTCTGAATTCTCCCTCTTCAAGAGGCCAAAACATGACACATTCCTAAATAAATAGGAAGACTCTATCCAATCTTGTGGCAACCAAAGCTCCCACTCAACTTCTGAAATAACCAGGAAACACCCTTTATAATCTCCAGTTACGGGAAGACGTTTGAATGTACCACAGTTATATCATCCATTGAATGAAACCAATGTTCCACTCATGTCAAAGGAATCCACTAATATATCCGGAAGTTCTATACTTGAACTTCAAAGTTGGTCTATAGTTCGATCATGCATCATTCATGCATATCCATGTGATTGACCGAGCATTATCACTATGCTCCTATAGCCCATGAAACCGAGCTATCCAATCAATCTTACATGCTAGTCCACTCATTGAAATCATTTATGTCCACTTTAATGATTCTGAACTAGGAACTTAATAATATGTGGATTTTGTTCACCTGTGGGGTTTCATACACCAGATCTCTAAAATAGATAACCTGATGAGCCCATCAATCCATAATTATTTTGGACATTTTATTTAATGTTGAAACCACAATTAAATAAGAGAAAAGATAATTTCTGATTAAACATAATTCTGCAAATGAATGTATTACATATGTAATTTATTTTCTCAAAACAAATAACAACTTCTAATTACACCATTCGCTTCAATCCAGTTGCACTAGTATGCTTTTCATGCTTAGGCATTGGAAGGGGTTTAGTAAGCGGATCAGCGATGTTCTCATCCGTGTGAATTTTGCTCATCTTGACATCTCCTCTGTCAACGATCTCTCGAATGAGGTGAAATTTCCTCTCTACATGTTTGGATTTGAAGTGTGACCTAGCTTCCTTCGATTGAGCAATAGCTCCATTATTGTCACAGTATATCTCGATACCCTTTTGAGCACTTGGTACAATATCCAGCTCAGTCAGGAACTTCTTTATCCAAACAGCTTCCTTAGCTGCTTCAACAGCAGCCAAATACTCTGATTCTGTCGTAGAGTCTGCGACAGTGCTTTGCTTTGAACTCTTCCAGCTCACTGCTCCTCCATTCAGACAGAAAATGTATCCAGATTGAGATCTGAAGTCATCCCTGTCTGTTTGGAAACTCGCATCCGTATAACCTTTGACAACCAACTCATCTTCGCCACCATACACTAGAAACATTCCTTTCGTCCTTCTCAAGTACTTAAGGATGTTCTTGGCAGCTGTCCAGTGTGCTTCACCTGGATTTGCCTGAAACCTGCTGCACATGCTTAGGGCATATGCAACATCCGGCCTTGTACAAATCATGGCATACATTATCGATCCTATTGCAGAAGCATAAGGAATGATAGCCATACGTCTCATCTCATCTGGCATAACCGGGCATTGAGATTTACTGAGCGTAATGCCATGGGACATGGGGAGAAAACCTCTCTTGGAGTTTGTCATCTCGAACCTGTCAAGAACCTTATCAATATAAGTCTCTTGACTTAGTCCAATCATCCTTCGAGACCTGTCTCTATGGATTTTGATTCCCAAAATGTACTCAGCTTCACCTAAGTCTTTCATGGAAAAACAACTCTTCAACCATTCCTTGACTGATTCAAGCATTGGTATGTCATTTCCCATGAGAAGTATGTCATCCACATACAAGACTAAGAAAACTACGCTGCTCCCACTAGACTTCTTGTATACACAAGGTTCCTCTTCACTTTTGACAAAATCAAACCTTTTGATCGCTTCATCAAAACGAAGATTCCAACTCCTGGATGCCTGCTTCAATCCATAAATGGATTTCTCAAGCTTGCATACCTTTCTAGGATTTTCTATATCTTCAAAACCCTCAGGTTGTGTCATATACACTTCCTCCTTTAAGAACCCATTCAAGAATGCGGTTTTGACATCCATCTGCCATATTTCGTAATCGAAAAATGCGGCGATCGCTAGAAGAATCCGAATGGACTTAAGCATTGCTACTGGGGAAAAAGTTTCATCATAGTCAATACCATGAATCTGTCTGAACCCTTTTGCAACTAGTCTTGCTTTATGGATGTAGGCATTTCCATCCTTGTCTGTTTTAATCTTGTAGACCCATTTGCAACCAATGGGTTTTACCCCATTAGGCAAGTCAACTAGGGTCCACACTTTATTTTCAGACATTGACTCCATTTCGGATTTCATGGCCTCAAGCCATTTATCTGAGTTGGGGCTCACCAAAGCTTGCTTGTAGGTTGTGGGTTCCTCATTCTCCAATAAGAAGATTTCAGAATCCTCAGTTAACAGAACCTCGACAAACTGTTTGTTTCTGATTCTGGTAGACCTACGTGGGGTAGGAGCAACAGTAGAAATTTTCTCTCCAACTCCTTGAAGATTTTCGCATGAATTAGATTCAAGTGGGACGATAGGAGTCTCGCTGGTGGAATTAGCTTGCTCCGACGCATGATTAAACGTTTCATGCGCCCTCGCCTCTGATGTGGTGTTATCCACATCCATTTGTTGCTCGTCTCGAATTTCTTCGAGAACCACTTTACTCCCACTTGGCTTTCTAGATAGAAATTCCTTTTCTAGAAAGACACCATTGCGAGCAACAAACACTTTGTTATCTTCGCGATTGTAGAAGTAATACCCTTGTGTTTCTTTAGGATAGCCCACAAAGAAACACTTGTCTGATTTAGGGTGTAGTTTATCGCTTTGTAAACGTTTTACATAGGCTTCACAACCCCAAATCTTGAGATAAGACAAATTTGGAACTCTTCCTTTCCATAATTCATATGGTGTCTTCTCAACTGCTTTGGATGGGCTTCTGTTTAGTACTCGGGAAGCTGCTCCTAATGCATATCCCCAAAAGGATATGGGAAGATCAGTTAAGCTCATCATGGACCGAACCATATCTAGTAGAGTCCTATTTCTCCTTTCTGACACTCCATTTAATTGAGGTGTCCCTGGAGGGGTTAATTGTGAAAGTATTCCACAATTAATCAGATGTTCATCAAATTCTTGGGTTAAATATTCGCCACCACGATCAGATCGTAGTGCCTTAATTGTCTTCCCAAGCTGGTTTTGTACTTCATTCTGGAATTCTTTGAACTTTTCAAAGGCTTCCGACTTGAGCTTCATTAAGTAAATGTAACCATATCTACTTAAATCATCAGTGAAAGTAATGAAGTAATTGTATCCACCCCTGGCTTTTGAACTCATTGGTCCACACACATCTGTATGTATGAGTCCCAAAAGGTCACTAGCTCTTTCACCTACACCCATAAAGGGTGACTTAGTCATTTTCCCAAGCAAGCATGACTCACAGTTTTCAAATGATTCATAGTCAAAAGAAGAAAGGAGTCCATCCTTATGTAATTTCTGGACGCGCTTTTGGTTAATATGTCCAAGCCTACAATGCCATAGGTAAGTTGGGTTTGAACCATCTGTTTTCTGCTTTTTATGATCTATGTTGTAGACATGAGTTGTATATTCCAAAACATACAAACCATTAATTAACTTAGCATTAGCATATAACATGTTTTCTTTCGAAATAAAACAACGTTTGTCTCTTATTTCAAATGAGAAACCTTCAGTATCTAAAACTGGAACTGAAATAATGTTTTTAGTAATGCTGGGAACGAAATAACAATTATTAAGTACTAAAATTAATCCAGAAGGAAGTCTCAAATGATAACTCCCAATAGCAAGTGCAGCAACTTTTGCTTCATTTCCTACTCGAAGTGTTACTTCCCCTGGATCTAGCCTCCTACTTCCTTTCAAGCCCTGCACGTCATTAACGATATGAGCACCACAACCGGTATCAAATACCCAAGTGGAAGATGAAGTAAGATTAATTTCTACAACAAAAACATCAAGTAACTTCTTACCTTCTGTTTTCACTGGTGTATAATGGGGACACCCTGGTGTATGGACTTGCCATCCACCACAATAGAAGCACTGGCAATCTCTCCTAATCAGGTACTCCTCAGCATGGTTAAGTAAGATATTGATCAAATTCGCTGATGATCCCTCATCATTATGAGAAAGTCTTACAATGTCAAAACCAGCATGGAGCGAGAACAAGATAATGTCACGCGCAGAATCATCATCGATCGGTTTCCCGAGGACATCCATTTGGTTGATCATATCAACCAATTCATTGACATGGTTCCTCACTGACTGACCAGGTAAGAGTTTCTTTGCCATTATCTTACCATGAATCCGGTAAGTCTCATACCTTAAACTGTCAGCCCAGGAATAGTAAATCTGAGGGATCGAGTTAACGATCTCTCTTACATGTGGATCGTTTGAACCTCCGCTACCCAATGCCCCCATGCCACCTCTGCAGATAGCACGAAGACATTGATATAAGTTGGTCACCTCATACCGTCTGAACCTATTATACCAACAGTTTGGAATAGATTCCAGTATTAGGTTCTTGACCTTTATTGCATCCAAAACTAATTTTTCATGCATTTCAGGGTCCTGACCAGGAGCACACTTGTTCTCAACGGGAACATATAGGCGAGCATCAAGCTTGAAGCTTGTGAGAAAATTTCTCAATTCGCCCTCCCATTGCCTGTAGTTTCTGAGATTAAGCCTCAAATTGAGTTTCATTGGTAATTCTGTGTTGTCATATAATTTATTCATCTACAAACAAAAACAAAACGAGGCAAAATTCAATAATTATGTTTAATAAATTTAAACTACCATGAGTAATTTTAGAATTTATTGGTAACTTAAAGCATTTTATTCAATTTTAAATTGACCCCTATTGAATAAAATGATTCCAAGATCCTTTATTTGTGCAATAATTAACCAGAGTGAAGCCCCGCATCAACCATTACATTTTCAAGGTGAGTAAACTCTTTACTGATTACAACTCTTGTAATTCTTGGTTGAATAAGTAACCATCGCATGTTTAATTATTACTCTTAGCTTCAAGGTTCTAAACGATTTAGGTAACCTTGTTGAATATAACCAATTAAAAGTGTAGTTATGCAGTTCTACCCCCAGTTCCCCAAGATATATTATGATGCTCTGCTGAGAGCTGACCCATCACAAACGATCAAGGTTTTCATCGGGTTTTTAATTGGAAAAGCTGCATCAATATTACTGGGATCTAAATTTATTATGTTGTGATAGTATAGTGAACTCTAGCGCATCATCAAGCAACATAAATAAACCTAAACATGCATAATCTACTAATGCAATAAAACATGACATAGTATGGCCCCTTAATCCTAAGAAAACTAATAAAGTAAAAAGCTCCCACTTAGACCTTCATGGATCTCATCCATCTTGCTCCATTGGGCCTTCACTTCATTGGCTTTTGGATCAACTGCAACCTGTAATTTTATTCTATTCTATCTACTACTTAAATAAAATAAAATAAATTACAAAATACTCAACGGTACGCAAACCGTATTTAGATTACAAAAATACATCACGATGCGCAGATCGTATTTTAGAATCTATGGGCCATACTAGTCTATATATAGCAATAAACAATATCATATATTATAAAGTGCCATATAGTAAATCACTCATCATGCTTTCCTAAACTATAACATCTGATGATCATAATGAAGGAAACATGGCTATAAATATCTCATATTTTAATTAATTACTGTAATTAGATAATATCATATATTAATCATAACCAATTATAAAATATCATATATTTTAATTTAGGTATGAGATAGAATCAAATCTTATTTGAAATTATGGAATATAAATCATATTTATTTTCCATGATTATCCTAAATAATTTAGGAATTCTATCCTAATTACTTGCCAATCACATATTTTAAATCAATTATTATCCATAAATAATTATGAGATAATCACATTATTTAATCAATTATTATCCAAATAGAATCTTTTGCTCCATAATTATCCAAACTTAACAAAAATAACAACTTTAAATTTGTTAATTATCTTTTCAAAATTTAAACTTATCTTTAATTTTTTTTTAAATTTGAAAACTGATTTTATTTTAAAAATAAAATAAAATAATTTTTTATTTTTTTTTGAAAAAGGCAGCGTCAGCCACCGTGGTGTGGCCAGCCGAAGCCGGCCACGGTGGCCGCACACCTTACGGTGTGCGCTGCCCCTGCAGTGACGCAGGAACAGCAGCAGCAGCACACGCAAGGGGTGGTGCACTGCTGCGCTGCTCCTTGCTGCCTGACCCAGCCCCGCCCCCTCCCCCCTGGACCACCAGCAGCGGCACCACCGTGGCAGCGCCACCCAGCCGCGGTGCTGCTGCTGTTCTTTCCCTTTCTTTTTTTTTTTTTTTTGATTTTAATTAATTAAAACAAAACATATTTTGTAAAATTAAATTAAACTTTATGTGGTCCAATTAATTCCAAAACTAAATCATATTCAATTTTGAAATTAGGGTTCTTGATGAAATTAATCCCCAATTTAATTTAACACTTAAATTAAATAATTTGACCATGAAAATTCATAATTTTAACATGTAATCAAATAGATTAAATTCCTTAAACATATTACCATCGAAATAAAACAAAAATTAAACACAAAATTTCACAAATTAGGGTTTAAAATTCGAAATTTTCGAAATTAGGGTTTAGGGGTTCGAATTTTTTGATTAATTTGGGGCAAAAACGGATCAAATTATGGCTAATATGGAGCAAATTAAACACCTTTAATGATTCTATATTGTTAAATCACATTTAAAATAACAATTGACTCATAATTAAATTATTCTCCCTCCTAATTGAATTAAAATTGTGGATTATCAAAGAATTATTACTCAATATATGTAAATGCAAGAGGCTAACTGATACCACTGTAGGAGATTATAGGTACTAAATGCGGAATTAACATGAATCATATTCATATAGCACCAAACCAAGGATCTCATGCATAACACATAAAGAAGTAAGAATTATACCTTTGAAGCGTGATTCCACGATGATCGAGCAAGAACAATGGGGAGATAAAGAACCTCAAATGCGATTCCTCTACTTGGTCCACGGGCACAGATTAAGACCTCCACTAATGCTAGTTAGTCGCGAAAGAACACTTCTATCGACCTTCTACGGAGATGGACGAACGATCAACCAGGCAAGAACCACCGCGCAACACCACGTGGCCACTAGGGGTGGCCGGCCGTGGGTGAGAGGGGGGGAGAGGCGTGCGTGTGAGAGAGGGAGGATGAGGGCTCTTGGATGGTGGTTGCTTGATTCACAATTCACTGTATTGTCAATTGTGACTTGTGTGTTCAACCCTAGGCAAGGCTATTATTTATAGATCATATCTCTAAATAATAGCCCAAGTCCAAATCCAAGCCCACTTCCTAATCCCACTCAAACTATACTTAGCCCACTCATGCTTATGACTAATTGATTGCTCATGAGGCCCATTAATGGGCCTCTAACTTGCTTAACCCAATACCCTTGTGTGTGACCAATATAGGATCCATTCTAAAGGGCTTTGGGCTATTTGACTAGCCCAAAGATCATCTCTCATAGTCTAGCAACAGAGGATGACGCCCCAATAGAATGAACTTATTATCTCCATAATAGTGATCCTTGATATATCTAGTAATTGCACTTATACCGAAGACACAATTCCTTCATCAACCTCACTAATGATAATTTTAGGAAGTGATTAATATATATATATATATATATATATATATATATATATATATATATATATATATATATATATATATATATATATATATATAATAAAAAAATAAAAAATAAAAATAAAAAAACCCTCTCCTTTAAGGAATGCGTAAAACCTCTTCGAAGAAATTTGGATGTATTCGATCATTGGATTTAAGGTGGTTTAGTTACAAAACTGTCGACTAAGCACATGACAACCTTAACAATTACGTTCATCTTTGTTTTTTAGAGTTAAGTACAAATATGGGGTCTAAGTTTTACAGTTTTTCACCTTTTGGGACCTATGTTTTTTTTTTTTTCTACCGTTTGGGACCTCATATGCAAATTCCAGTCAAAATTTTATTGAGTTGGGTTAAAAACTTAATCCCTTAGTTAAAAAAACATAGTCCCCTAAAAAGTTGGTAAATAAAACTTAGTCCCCTATAGATAATTAGATACTCAAGCGTTCCTTTTTAGTGTGCTAAAATGTACTTATAATTTTGAATACTTCCTATATTTATCTTAGTACCTTTGGTCACCATGCATACAATTTATTTATTTATTTTATTTTTTTTTTGTTTTTTGGACGGAATCATGCATACAATTTAAGCAAATTACGTCTATCATGCCATTTTACACATAATATTATTTTGCTATTCAATTTATATATATTCACAAACTATACCGCACCCAAAGTTTCATGCGGCGAGATCCGATATTACAGGAGCTAAAGCATCAACCAACAACGACTCCGATGACGAAGATGAAGCTCAAAACCCCCTTAAAATTTGATGGTTGAATCGAAATTGGTGCGATTTGTGGTTGTTGGACGCGTTGTGGACGGTGGTTGGAGGTGGTGCTGCAATGGTTGGGTGATTTTGGGGAGGTGCAGGTCGTAGGGGTTGCTGGGAATAGTGAAGATGGCTGCACAAATGCGGCTGCTGAAGGAGTTCGCTGACGGTGCGGTTTGATAGTGGCTGGGTGGGCGACAGTTGGGGAGCGGTGATGGTGGTGCTGCTGTTGTTGGTTGGGGAGTGATGGCAGGGCAGAAATTGCAGGGAACTCATTGCCGAATTGAAGGAGAAATTGCATTAAGTTTTAATTTTTTTTTTTTTTTGAAAGAAATTGCAATAAGGTTAAGGACTCAGCATCATTAGAAGATTACCATCGATTTTTTATAAATATTTTTATAAAATTTTATTTTATTTTAATTTATTAATAATTCACCTGTGTTTTTTGATTTGACAGCATTTATGTTGTTTTTTTAAAAAAAAGAAAAAGGAAGGGATTATGTTTTTTTCCCTAAAATTAGTGCTAAGGGACTAAGTTTTTCTGTGAGTTAACTTGCCGGATTCTTAATTCTGGGTCCCAAAAGGTGAAAAAAAAAAAAAAAAAAAAAAAAAAAAAAAAAAAAAAAAAAACTTAGGTCCCAAAAGGTGAAAAACTTAAAAACTTAGACCCCAACTTTGTATTTAACTCTTGTTTTGTAGGAATGAGCGAAGTAGTCACATTTTTTGAAATATACGTTTCTTCAATACAACTGTTTAATTCTCTCTCTGTCCCTATTTTTTTGCCCTATTTGACTATACACGATCCCCAATACATGTTTTAAAACTTCTATATCTTTATTTTCATAAACGTAAAAGTTATAAAAAGTGATGTTAATAAATATACAATGAGACAAATCTAACAAGACTACTAATGACTATATTATCTTTTATAAATTATCGATAATGTATGGTCAAAGTTTTTAAAATTTGACCCAAAAAAAGACAATGGGACAAAAATAAAAGGACAAAGAGAGTATTCACTTTGATTAAACCATCGAAATTAAATTGATAATATTGACTAGCAAGTACCACTATCAAAACAAATTTCACAAGTTCAAAATGCAACATGCATCATTCCACTCTTCTTACTACTTGGGAGCCCCCTTCTCTATAATATAACATTATCAAGTTTGGGGACACTATTGTGTCAAAAAAAAAAGTTTGGGGACACTATAAAAATCAGCTCTGTTCTAGATATGATCCGACAATCTATATCCAGGATATGTAAAAATCCTATCGTCTAGCCAAGCACCCACACAATCAATGCAACTTAGCTAACCCCGAGGTTTGTTCGGGGATAACCACGCTAATGACAAAGTCAGCTGTAGTTTAAAGAAGAAGATAAGAAAAAAGAAGAGAAGAATAATAAAGAGAGAAAGAAAGAGAGATTTTAAGGATGTATTTGATAGAGTATAAAACATAATCCTAGTCTACAACTATCAACTTAAACTTTTAGTTGAGTTGGTTTTTTAACATGATATCAAAGCCAACATGACATATAGGTCACAGGTTCAAATCTCATCCACCCTCTACCTTTAAGTGGAATATTAAGCGCTGCGTATGAGCAAGGTCCATGTTGTATCCAAATTTCAATGAAGAATAGACCAACCATCACCATATGTAAGTGTCCTATATTGGTTGAAGAAGAGAGAGTTAATCACTTTATAAAGTTAAGGGGCTACTCCTCCTATTGCCATATGATTTTTGGATGGAACCTCCTTTGAACTTGTGAAATGCACTCTCTCTCTTGATTTGCGGGTGCGACCCAAACCCGTATTTCACAGTATTTATTACTTTATAAATGAGCAAATTGATGAGTATTTAGTGGAAGATTAACTTGGTCACGTAGCTTCATGCCATATTGCCATGGAAGGTGGCATGTGTCCACATGTTGGAAGCAGTCAGCCACGTGGATGATATTTTAAGGTTGTGTAATATGTGCCAATATGGTCATATTGCCATTATGTAAGTTGGTTACCAAGGTCTGACCTGACCCGGATTCGGCATTTGTTATATCGGCACCGATATCACCTTATGCAAATCACCTTGTACAAACTTGATTTTGGCATGAAATATTTTTTGAAACTTTGACGACTACACTTGCTAAATCTTGGGTATTTAAAACCTATCCAAGGAAGGTGACAGTAATTTTGTCGACAATAACAGTATGGGGAAACGACAATCCCCCTTGAAAAATGGATCATATAAAGCACATAACTCATAGTCTCATAGGCAGAAGCGCGAGCTAGACACAACTCAAAGAAAGAACGATTGGTGGCATGAAAATTAGCATACGATTCGAGCACGGTTCAAAAATAAATTTTAATGCTTAATAGATTGACTAAATGATGCTTTCAAAAAATAACACAAAAAATGATTGATTAAATGACTAAAATTAGAGTAGATCTTCTTTGGTGAAATCTACTTGTATGTACTAATTCATGTGATGCTAACCTAACGGGAAAAAAATCATCAAATTTAAAAATGACTGAACCATCATAATATCATATATATATATATATAGGACCCATCAACTATTTCCCCCACCTCTGCCACCACCAAAAAAAAAAAAAAAAAAAAAAAAAAAAAAAAAACCTATTTCCCCCACATCCAACCAATTGAAGACGAAAGGCAAAGGACAGGCAAAGTTGCAAAGAAGGACAAGCACAAATTTTGTGAATTGTGATGCCCACTTCATTATTTCTGGCTTACGAATAACTCCATTGTATTTTTGACATGTTGACAATTTTTTTTTTTAACGCAAAAATTGGTGCTCCATGTGATATTTTGATATTTGGACTTCAACCAACACAAGGTTCATATTTTTTGGTACATCTATAACCACCGCCACAAAATGGAACAATAATAGAATATACTCGGATTTTCAAGAGATTAAATTTATTTGATTTCCTATTATATGAATCGAACGAAGTATAAAAAGTGTAAATCATAGAAAGTTCAGAAGACAAAGATTGTCACCATCTAATTTATCTTAATCTCTAACTAATTGATCATAAGAGTTCCATCATACTAGAGAAAATATGCAATAAGACATTTGTTTTCACATAGATCGAGTGAATTGAACCATTACCATACATATATGTGGAGTAAGTTTTTGATAGAATTATCTCAAACTAATTTTCAAAGTTAGTAAACTTAAATAATAAAACTCTAACACAGTATCAAAAATCTCGTGTCAAACCGTTTCAAAAAAAACAAAAATTTCCCGTGACTAAAAAATAGTAATGCCACTCTGATCTTGCAGCAAGTTACTCCGTACTAGACTTGCTACCATTCAAAATTTTGTCATTGATAAGATTAAATAATGTTCTTTCCAAAAAAAAAAAAAATTAAATTAAATAATCTACATCCAAGATTCCAAGTGTATGTAATAATCGTATAACACTTAGCTCCAAAAAAATTAAAATATAAATAACACTCAAACAATGCAATATTAGTTCATCTATTAATAAGAAACTGTCCACTACAAAAGTAAGATTATAAAAAACTTTCCTCAAAAACATTCTTTTATATTCAAAAACAGCAGGACACTTAAATAAATTAAAGTTACAAATGATTAATTAATTAAATATACTACAACTAGAACTGGGTAAGCAGACATGACAACCATGAAGCACATGACAACAATAAGGACAGAGTACTTCAACATGGGAAGTCAGCCAAACGCAACCTCAATCTAGGCCCACTTAGGAATTTTCTTACATTCATACAAAAAATATCTTAAAAACTTTTTAAACTAAAGTTTTCATTTTCCAAAGGAAAATTTGATTTAAATAATCCAACCTTTGACGTATTTATTTTTAATAATCCAACCTTTGGATTATACCTGAATAATCCAAGCTTTAGGGGTAGTTCTTTTTTATCAGGCCAATATGACCGGTTACCTTCTCTTCAGGTAATTTTTTATACAATTTTTTCTTTTACAATTTTTTTTGAAAAAAATAAATTTAAAAAAAAAAGTCAAAAATAAAAACCCTATTAATCCACCAGCCCCCACCCCTTCCCCGAAAAACACCCTACGCACTCCCTCACTCGCCGGAAATAACCTCTACCCCTGCCTTCCACTGCCGCCGGCGGTCACCGGAAAACCCACCCACATCAACTACAACTTCAAACAACAACACCCACCAACGCAGCTCCTCTCCTCCACCATCGCCACCTATCTACAGAAATCAGCCACCTTACCCCGCAACATCACCTCCCACAGCCAGCGCAGAAGCGCAACTCAACCACCAACTCGCCCAACCATCAATCATTCTCCATTCAATTGATTACTTCCATAATAATTCCCAATATAACCCAAATCTCTTCTCTCCCACAATAACCAACCCAGAATTCCAATCAAGTCCCGTAGGATCGATTGAATTTTGATGAAATCATTGAATTCTTGAGGAAGCTCCATTCTTGATCTTACAAAACCCTAATCAAATTGGGGGTAAATTCTAGGGTTTTGAAGATCGAATATTTCCTTGTCAATAATAGAGAATTAAGAGAGTTTTAGAGAGAATAGAATCGTCTCATTTCGTATTAGCGTATACACACATATATATACAACCTATCAAGTTAGGGCTCGGAACATGTACACGGCCCAATAGCTATATATACACACTATGGCTTAACACCCCCCCTCAAGTTGGAGCATGCAAATCACAAATGCCCAACTTGCCAAGCAAATACAAGAATTGTGTTTTGTTCAAAGCCTTAGTGAAAATATCCGCTAGTTGATCTGTCGTTTTTACATACGACGGACAAGAAACACCAACCAACCAGAAATAGAACGTCTCGTCAAAGGACAACTAGCCCAATCCGAATCACACCAACCTGTAATATGCAAATCGCAATCAGAACTCAAAAGAATTCCCTGACCCGGACAACCCTTTAAGTAGCGTACGGTACGAAGAGCGGCCTCCCAATGATCTTGACGCGGTTGTTGCATAAATTGAGACAAGATATGAACCGCATAAGCCAAATCAGGTCTCGTGAAAGATAAATAGATCAAACGACCCACAAGGCGACGATACATTTCCGGATCAGAAATAAGAGGAGACTCCGATTTAGCCAGAGTATGATTCTGCTCAATAGGAGTACCTGCAGGACGTGCCCCTAGCAAACCAGACTCTGCAATAATATCAAGGGTATATTTCCGTTGACATAAAAATATACCCTCCGGACTACGTGCAACCTCAATACCAAGAAAGTACTTCAACACACCCAAATCTTTCATACGAAAACAGTCACTTAGATATGATTTGAATGATGCAATAGCAGAGGAATCATTACCAGACACTATCAAATCATCAACATACACCAGAACACTGAGTTGAATAGACCCAGATTGCAGAGTAAAAAGGGAGTAATCAGAGTATGATTGTATGAAACCGTACCTTTTCAGAGAAGAAGCCAACTTAGAGAACCAACAACGAGGCGCTTGTCGCAACCCATACAAGGACTTTTGAAGCCGAAAAACCATCCCAGATTGAGAACCATGAAAACCAGGGGGAGGCTTCATATAAACCTCCTCATCAAGATCACCGTGTAGAAAGGCATTATGAACATCCATTTGGTGCAATTCCCAATTTTTCGCAGAAGCCACCGCAAGAAAAGCACGAACAGTGACCATTTTTGCCACGGGAGCAAAAGTCTCGTTATAATCGATACCCTCAACCTGATGATTACCAAATATAACAAGACGAGCCTTCAATCGCTCAAGAGTGCCATCAGAATTAAGCTTGACCTTGTAAACCCATCGGCATCCCAAGGCTTTCTTCCCCGGAGGCAACTTGGCCATCACCCAAGTCTTATTATCTTCAAGAGCAGTAATTTCTTTTTGCATTGCCTCTCTCCAACCCTCATGTTTCATTGCCTCATTAAAATTCCGGGGCTCAGTGATTGTATCCACAGCTGCAATAAAAACACGGTGTCGTACAGAAAATTTATCACAATTCACAAAATGTGCTAAAGGGTAGGGAGTACCTGAGGAGCATGGAGTAGACGATGAACGGGTGGAGATAGATGGACTAGAGATAGAATGTGCGACAAAATCCTTATGCCAACCCGGGGCACGGCGGGGGCGTTGAGCACGGTCAAGAGTAGAAGAAGTGGAGTCCGGAGGGGCCTCTGTGCCACCCTCCGGACTGTCAACAGTGGCAGCGACAGAAGACCCCGCAGGGGGGCTGCGGACAGCAGGGACAGCCACAGCACTGCTGCCAACAGCAGCGGTACTCGGGGCAGCAGCAGCCGTGGGTGGGGGCTGCTGCGGGGAGCTGTCGTGAGTGTGGTGATCCGGGGCAAGCTCACCAATCTCGAGCACATGCTCTAGATCATCCAAGAAATCATCATCGACCACATTATCAATGCTAGACAACCCTTCGTCACTCTCATGAGAATCATGCAACTCAACATTATCCATAAATGGGAACTCATTTTCATGAAATTTAATATCACGGGACACAAAGATATCACCCGTCTCCAAATCATACACCTTCCAACCCTTCTTGCCATGAGGGTAACCCACAAAGACACACTTACGACTTCGAGGTGCAAATTTGTCACCCTTAGCCTTTTGGTTATGAACAAAGCAAAGACAACCAAACACCCTTAACTCATCAAAATTGGGTTCTTTATTAAAGAGGATTTCATAAGGGGTTTTATTAGCAAGTAAGAGGGATGGAGTACGATTAATTAAATAAACCGCCCCAAGGACACATTCTCCCCAAAAAGAAATCGGCAAATTGCCTTGAAACATTAAAGCACGACTAACATTTAGGATATGTTGGTGTTTACGCTCTACCCTCCCATTTTGTTGAGGTGTACCAACACAAGAGGTTTGGAAAAGAATACCATTTTCAGTAAAATATGGGATCATGGGTTTAAATTCAGTGCCATTGTCACTCCGCACACACTTAACATTGACATCAAATTGACACTTAACCATAGCAAAAAAAGAGCAAAAAGAAGAATAAACTTCAGTTTTGTCATTCAATAAATAAACCCAAACACCACGAGAAAAATCATCAACAATCGTCAAGAAATAATGAGCACCACAAGTAGACGCCGTGTTATATGGTCCCCACAAATCACAATGTATCATTTCAAGAATACGACTAGCACGACTATCACTATCAGGAAAACTGGCTCGGGTTTGTTTTGCTAGAGGACAAATTTCACATGCTTTATGTAAACACATAGGAGCAGAACTACCTCGAATAGAAGGAAGCAATTTGACAATTTTCTCCGACGGATGCCCCAAACGACGATGCCACAACTCGAATGTAGAAATGTCCGAACCCGTGAGAGCACACACTTTTGGGAGACGCCGGAAATAATATAGTCCATCTATCCGTTCACCGCCTCCAATTAAGCTCCCCGAGGATTGATCCTGTATAGCACAAAGAGAATTAGTGAATCGGACAAAGCAATTAGAGTCATCAATCAACTTAGACACCGAAATCAAATTGCAATTCAATTGCGGAACAAGTAGAACATTTTCAAGAGCAATGTCATCCGACAGAACAACACGACCCTCCTTAGTAGCCATGGCCTTAGCACCATCGGGAAGACCAACGGGACAAGAGATAATAGAGTGAGCATCTTGTAAAAAATTTTCATTGCCGGTAACATGATGGGATGCACCGGTGTCAATAATCCATGAGAAAGATAGAGAATTAGTAGCCATAGAATTAGTAGTAGGATCAAACACACCCAAAATAGAAGAGGTAGTAGAAGGTGTAGGTAGCCGAGGAAGAGCAGCAGCAACGCAGGAGGCAGCAGCCGCGGGTTGGGGTCGCGGGATATCCCCGCGGCCTGGCAGAGCCTCCTGGGCCGTGACAGTACCCGCGGGACAGGGGCGCAGGCCATCCCCGCGGTCTGGCACAATGTGTGACAGAGCAGTAGACAAAGTAGCAGAAGGCAGGGTAGTAGAAAAAGCAGCAGCAGGTAGAGAGGAAGCGGTAGCCGTTGTCGACGATCGACCATATTTGTTCAACCACCATTCAGGGAGGCCATGAACAAGGAAGCAACCACCATAATCGTGACCCGGACGATTGCAATGAGTACAATATCGTGTCGATTTATCACCACGGTTGGACTGAGAAGGCCTAGTAGTCAGAGTATCATGTTGATCGATGTTGTCGTTCGCCATTGAAAAACAAGAAGCAGAAGTAGTAGAATGATAGAAGCCCACACAACTCAAATTAAATATGCACGCAAACCAAAGCAATAATGTAGCACTGCAAGTCCGCAACGCACACACCACTACGAAGCAACCAAAATTCTTAGAATTAGAAATCACCAGAATTAGGGATTAACCCTTAATTCGAACCAAAAACCAAAAAATAAGATATATTATTGAAATTGATATTGGGGATTAGAATGTAGTATTCAGAAATTGATTTGATTTTAAGGAGTAGAGATTAGAAAAAAAATTATAGTTTTAGGGAGTAGAATTGTATTGGCTCCGATACCATGTCAATAATAGAGAATTAAGAGAGTTTTAGAGAGAATAGAATCGTCTCATTTCGTATTAGCGTATACACACATATATATACAACCTATCAAGTTAGGGCTCGGAACATGTACACGGCCCAATAGCTATATATACACACTATGGCTTAACATTCCTGCAAATTGATAGAAATTGAAACAGGGAGAGAAAGAAGGGAGAAGAGGGTCGGGTTTTCGATGGTTTTGGGCAAAATTCGTCTCGACACCCACAAGATACGCTACGAAAACCACTCCAAACACCCCGAAACCCAAAAATCGGCGATGGGGTAGGGATTTTCGATGGTTTTGAGCAAGGTTTTGGGGGAGGATATGATGGATGGATTTTTGTTCTGGTTTTGCGTGATGGTGGTGGGGTTTTCTGGGTTTGAGTGTCAGGTTACAACAAGGTTGGAGGGGTTTCGGGGTTTCTGAGTGTCGTGGGTTTGTGATGGTGCTGCTGGTGGTGGGTTTTCGATCGGGTGGTGGGTTTAGGGAGGCTAGCTGCTCTAGCCGTGAGCTATGGAGGGGATGAAGGAAAGTAAAAAAAAAAAAAAAATTAAAGTTTTTTTTTTAAATGAAAAAATAAAATTAGGCAAATCAAAATATGACACGTGGCAAGGTAACCTATTATTGTAAGTTGGTGACCGGTTTGGCCTAATAAAATAGAATACCCCTCAAAGCTTGGATTATTGTAGAATAATCAAAATGTTGGATTATTAAAAATAAATACGTTAAAGGTTGGATTATTTAAATAAAACTAGCTTTTTAGCCCGTTCAATGCACGGGTTGTTACTTGGGTTTATTATATTCATATATAGGTATGCTTTTATACAAAGTAATTGTTTCATTTTAAAACTTAAAAGAAAAAAAGAGTGAGGGTAGAAATGTGAATGAACATGAAGGAATTTTGTTAGATATATATACATGAAGAATGTGGGATATGAAATGACATACTCCGTATTAGTTTAAATTATATTTAAAGTCTAGGAGATGAAAAGACAATTTTTATAATAATTCATATATTTATGTAATGTGTATTAATTAATTGAACATTATTTTATTATGGTAGAAATGAAACACTTCATTTTCTTACTTGAATTTGCAAGTTGTAGAATGCATAAAGACATAAACATATACTACGTATATTAAGGTAGGTGACATGTGGCATATGGGATGATTAAATTAGTGACTTGTGAATTGTGATGCCATGTGTCATGTGAAAAATTTATGGTTTGTGTTTTTAAATACTAAGTATAGATTTTCCTTTTCCAAAAGCAAGCAAATATTGAAATATATATGTCTGTTTTTTAATAATTGTAATTCATTCTCCATAAATGGATTAAATGTTCCACTTCTTCATATGGGGTTATTTTAAGGTAAGGTTATTTCAGGTTCGGAATGGGTTAATTTTTTGGGTCGCACTTTGAATAGCCCTTTTTTGCCCTTTTTTGCACATTTTCTTTGGGTTATTACGGAATATAAGAGTTATGGACGGATTTTTTGGTCGTGTACAGTTTTGCTAGCTCTACTTGAAAATATCCTCTTCTGTTTACAGCACTAGTAAGTGAAGAATGACGCAGAAACCTTAATAGAGAAGGCATTTAGTGGTATACGAATACAACAGCAATAATTCTTCCTATCCAGCTTAATATTCTATACTACAGCTGTCTGAAAACATCTTTCATCTACCGGAACGCTTAGAATGAACAACTCCCAGCAAACTAACAGATGGATTGATCTTCTTCTGCTTCTAATTTGGTTTATTCTTTTCTTTTCCGCTTTCTTTGCTGGGAAAGGGGGGGCAAAGGGGTTGAGCATAGCTTGTAGCTTACAATCATCGAACATGAACATTGTAAAGGGTAAAGCAAGAACGGAAAATTAAAAATCAACGAATTGGATAAATGGAACTAAGCCGGAAGAATCCATAGAACACAGTATAGCAAAGACAGGAGGTGAAAGAATATACGAATATATAAGTCTAAAACCACAACATAAAACTATCTATCGCTCGAAACAGCCTCTCAGCATTTCCTCAATCTAAAAGAGTATATGAGATTAGTCATGCCATACCAAGCTAGCTCCTCCAGGCATGATCCAACAGGAAGTTCCCTCTATAAGTAATTGGATATGTACCAATTTTCCATACAAAACCGAGCCCCAGGAATTAGATATGTACAGAACTCCCAAAAACTCCGATTGACCAATGTGATACCTCAAACATCACAGAGAAAAATGTTCTGGTCAAATGTATCTCGGAATACCACCCTAACATAGGTCAAACCAGCCGCATCAGAAAACCAAAACCGGCTCATGAGGCTCTCACTCGCTTTCTCTGACACAATTTCCAGGCAACAGGAATTTATACTTCTCAGCATTCTCCAAAAGATACGATGGTAGATGAACAGCAGAATAAGAATGAGGGACAGGCCCCATCTTTCCGATTATCTCCTTAAACGTGTATTCCTCGGGTAACATATCAAACAAGTCAGCCCCTTTGCAGATTACACTCTGAATTCTTTTGGGGTTCAAGTAGTGAGAAAACCTCACTCTGTCACTGTGGCTATAAGCTTTCATCTTGAAGATAAACTCACTTATACGGCGGAAGCAAAAGCTGCAATGCCACCCAGCATCAGCCAACTGGGTATCAGTTTGCCTGAAATGAGCATACCTCGTCTTCCCTGTCTGATATTTGTGTATCGAAGCCCTCCAACTGTTGTTATCCACAAGAAATTCAAACGAGTACAAATAGTTCTTTAGCTGCAAATGAAGGACCTCAGGGGTATCATCACACCACCTTAACAGATTTATGGTATGCCTACTAGGTATCTCATCAACATCAGACATTATCAATAAATCATCATCTGAAATACCCGCAATTCTCAGGAGTTGATCCAATGCAACACGCTGATATGCTTCCTCAACAAACGGATTCTCACCCTTAATGAACCGACCCCCAATAGTCCCATAAGTCAAACGAGGCTCAACAAATTTGAACTGATCTCTATTGGCAGCAAACACCAGAGGCTTTGGCAACGCTGTGAATGTAGAGTTCGATTCAAGAAGCACAAACTGTGTAATGTAAGGGTACAGCTCCTGCCACCTTATATTGAGTACGTCGACCTCATTGCTGAACAAAACCGCATCATAAACTCGTCTTGGGTACTCACGAACGCCCCAACCGTGAAGCTTACAGAGATTTTCCATGGTCACATTTTCATTGTAGTAGTGTGGAATAACATTGAAAGGTTGTGGTGGTTTCTCCCACAACGGTCGGAGAAAATATGTGATTTTCTGGCCATGTATATAGATACCCAAGGTGCACATCGGAACGATCAAGAACAAGAACAAACAGACCTTCAAATCGATCCCTCGAAGAACACAGCATAATCTAGACATGCTTGATTTGCTTGACTGCTAGAAGATAAACAGAGCATATTTCATAAGTAACTGAGTAATCAACACCATATCTTAAATTTCAGATTCAAAAAAAGCATATACCAATTTCTTCATACTCAACAAATCCAATCCTAATTGTTTATACCGTTCAAAATTGGTGTTCTTTATGTTATATCAGCAACATTGAAATGGAATAATAGTAATCATACAAATTGCAAAATTTGGTGTTCTTTATTGTCATATCAGCACATTGAAATGGAATATTAAACATACAAATTGCAAAATAAAACACAGAATTCATTAGTTTCAAAGAGAAGCATTGAAATTACCAGAAGAAACCCAATTCAAAATATAATTAAAACCAAATAGATCTATACAGATGTATACAAATCAGCGACACATATTAATAATGTCATTAATTCCATTAAACCTAAAATGAAAATTCAAAGATGTTCTGAAGAACATTCAAAAGATTCACAAATACCCAGATGAAAAAACTACTCAAAAATCAACAAATTAATCAGAAATCAAGCAAATTCAATCAAACAAATTAAGGGATTCATTCAAACAAATCCAATAATGTGAAGAAAATTCAGATCACAAAAAAAATTCCCAAAAATATTGAGAGAGAAAGTAATTACCTGGCAACAACAATCTTTGCATAAACTATCGGTTTTTTTGGAACAATAATGGCCACCTTGTTCAGCCATCAACAACATTTTCTCTGCTATATCTTTCGCATTACCCGTTTTTGTCGACATCACAACAAATTTATAATTATTTTTCAATCAAATTTAACCCAAAAATTTTAGGAAAAAAACCAAGAAATTCCAGAAAAATATATATATATATATATATATATATCCCAGAAATCTCTCGGTTTTTATCTCTTCTATCCAACAATAATTTCCCAACTTTTTTCAATAATTTTTCCAATGAACGAAATCTGGAACAAATAATAAAACACAGATTGGCGAAATTGCAGGCGATTGGTTTTTCCAGAAATGCTGAAAACTAAGGAAAAATATATACTTGTGGTTATATAAGTAATTTAAGGGAAAAAAAAAAAAAAAAAAAAAAAACAGATGAATAATAATAAAAATATAGTTCAAGAGAAGAAAAGGGGAAGAGGGTTATGTGGCTAAATATAGGTGATAATGGGGCGCAGTTGTTAAGACTTTTTTTCAGGCTTTTTTAGGGAGATAGCCGTTTTCCTTCTGTTTTTTTTTTTTTTTTTTTTTTTTTTTTTTTTAAATTAATATGAATATCATATATTATACGATTAGTTTTATTTTTGATATAGTTAAATAATACTAGATATAAGCCCGTGCGATGCACGGTTCTAGTAAATCTTTATATTAATTTAAGATTTTTTTATATGAAGATCATTCATTAGAGATATTTGGATAAAATTCCTAATATCATAAGATAATTTTTTTTTTTGTTTTAAATTTTAACACTAAAGTTATCTTTTACGTGGCGCTTGAATTTAAAATCCCAAACCTTATTATTTAATTTTGCTTAGTTAACAATTTAATTTTTTAATAAAAAATAAATGACAAATCCTTATATTTATTGGTTAAAGTAAGTCCTTTGCAAATGCGTTTTTTTTATACTTGTTATGTTTCAAAATGTTAGTCTCATCTAGAATCTTTTAACGTTTAAAAAAAATAGGGGGATCTTCTAAATTTCTCTTTATATATAAGGAAAAACATAGTGATATAAGATTTAGTTTTATTCGTTTCGATGAACACATTATTAATCTCTAATTTTTATAATATTTGCTAGGGAGAGATTAAAGATATTTACGATCAAAGATTTACAACCATATATGTAAAAAAAGATAATTATTAGTTTTTTAGATAATTTAAATTTTAATTGTTCACTATTCGTTATTTTTAGCTAGGTGGCAAAATTCTTAAATCTTATTCGTTACTTTTGCTTAGGTGACGAGTGAATTTTTTAATTCTAAAATATATTATTAATCTAAAATTTCATTGGTCAAAATAATACCTTTTCTTATGTGGCGCGTCGAATGCTTCCGAAAAATGTCTATTTATTTATATATATTAGATTAGATTAGATTAGATGAAGCCCGTGCAATGCACGGTTTATTTGATTTTTTTATTTTATTTTATTTGTGAGCTAAAATTTGTTATATATTTAGATAAAATTCATAATATTAAAAGATAATATTTAATATTTAATTAATTTAAACTTAAAAATCTCATTTGCCAATTTTGCTTACGTGGCATTTGAATTATTTAATTCTAAAAGAAATTAATAATCTCTTATATAATTGGCTAAACTAAGATTTATAATCTTACATGGCGCGCCGAGAAAATTAAATCCTACGTGGCTCTCTAAAAACTCGGGAAAAAACTCCCCTTTATATATATATTAGATTAGATTGTGACGAAGTTAACCGTTTTATAGGTGTATGAAATTTATGGATTAGTGAGATAACCAAGGGTATTTTGGTCAATAAAATTGATTAGGATTTTGGCCGAGTTTATAATGAGTCTAAAAGACGCGTTTAGAAGAGTTTGGGAGTTATTGGATTGACTGACTCAATCCACGGGGTTGTGTAATGGAAACTTAATGATGGTGAGGTTGAGGTTTACTTAAGAGTTGTGGAAATTTTAGGAACTTTTTGTTTTGTACTTGTATGGATTTGATAGGTATGAGTAAATTACCTTTGCCATTCCTTTGTCAATTGTCATATTACTACTCTCTCTTATCTCTTTTCTAAGGCCGTAATTTGATGAATTGTTAGATACAGTTTGTTCTCACCGTGTAAAACTTATGTTATGATATAATGATTCTTAAAAATGAAATCACAAAAGATATGTATAGATTATTAGTAATGTCTTGATTGTATTAGCTAATCTAAAATTTAACATATAGCATTAATATTACAAATTTAGCACTTTTTTAACTCGGAAAGTTTATTTTGTCATCCTCAAAAAAAAAAAAAAAAAAAAGTGTTAGCTGGATAAAACTAGTTTATGCTCATTTTAATTTGCTTGTCCCGTCAAAAAAAATAATTGCTTGAATTTAGGTGTTATGGACTAAACTTTTTTAACACTCGTTAATAGTCATATACTCATATATATCCAATTTGTATGGTCTATACTAATCTATATATGTATTTTCTATATCTATCTATATCTATATCTATATCTATACTTATATATTAAAAAGCGTTCCTAAAAATGTTTATGTGCCACTTGGCACCTTCGCCATGTCATCTTTCAATTATGAGTATATTCTAATAAAAATGTCTATCATGAGATTCGAACTCACAACCACAAAAATATGCATTAGATGTCTTACCATCTCATCCATATTAATCATGTTTTAATACTCGACTCATAAATATATAAGTATATGGATTGTATGGAGATCTGAACATTTAATAACTGCAATTCTTAAAAAAAAAATAATAATTAATCCTATTAGTTGCTAATTATGATCATCGAGATAATACATACAAGCAAGAAAAATTAACTATTTTTATAAATTTTAGTTATTTAATTATTTTGATAATAATTATGTCTTTTTTCATTATGTTATAAATTATATACAAAAACTATGTCTACATAATTTTTTTTTTACAAGAACATGTTTATATAATTAGTCAATAGTTATTCTATAAATAATTTATTCAAAGGTTTAATGAGAAACTATTATAATTATATACAAATAATGAATAAATAAATAATAAATAATGAACCTATCTATTCAATTACAAGTGTTAAAAAAAATAACCCGGAGCATCACTCGGGCCACACACTAGTTTATATATTAAAAAACGTAAAACGTATTTAAAACAAAATATGTGCCACATGTCAGAAATGTTTATAGCAAGTCTTGAACTCAATACCAACAAGTATTAAGTTACAAGTCTTACCATCTTAGCTATTCATTTATTATGATCTTATCTAACAAAATTATAGTTAAGTTGGATAAGATATAATTAGTGTTTACAAATTTTTTTTCAAGTCATGAAATTTCAAGATGATTATCAAAACACTAAGAAAAACACTGTCAAACATAATTAGCAAATTAAATAAGTACAAACTAGCATATCGGGACATTGTTCGGACTACATACTAGTTTGATGTAAGTCTACTGCGAATAAATTTAATTTGTTCTTATCAAAGATAAGTATCAGTAAAATAAGAATGAGTGCAAATCCCACTCACCTACATTTAATATTGTTTGAACTTTAACTTGCATTGTAAATGTGGGTGCAGAAGATCATCCTTGAGCGACATAAACGTTCTCCTTTGCTCAAGTGTGTGGGGTTAAGGGACGTTGAGAACATTAACACCGCTTTTGTGTTTTGTCACAAAAAAAGAATACACTTTGTAAATAACAGCAACTTTTATCTTTGGTGTGAAAATAAGACTACAGCTCAGTACATCTTATTTACCCTTTTTCTCTCATAATAATGGCAAAACATGCTTTGTAAATATAACAGCACTAAAAAGAGTCAATCAGATATGACTAACTAAGTAATTAGTGCATGAAATTATGAGAGGAATAAGCTGAATGAGGCCTTCTTGTGGGTAGGCTCCCTTCCACTTCTCTAAGAGAATAATCTTTTAAATCATAAATGGTGCAATTCTTGTTCTTAGTAGAGATATAAGGTATAATCGTACCATGCATATAGTATAAAGATAGGATGTTGGCATAAAGCTATATATCCGAGTTGTTGCAATGAATATTGAAGCGTTACAATGCGTTATTATACAATTTGTCTAATACGAGTGCATGAATCTATTTAATTAGAGATATCGGAAATGTAGAAGATAGCATCTTAAATCGTCTAAAGACCATGAATGGGAACCTCCTCTTTGAAATTATTGGAAAATACCATCCAAAAGAAATTAGAGTGCATTCAATGCACATGATTTTCACTATGATGGACTTATTTGAACATACGTAAACTTATCTTAGTTAATATGATCTAATTTCATTGGAACTTATTAGACCATTTAAATTTGGAAAAATTGCCACCATTAATCCCAACTTTGCCTCATCCGCCAATAATAATCCCTACTTTCGATTATTCACCATCACTCCCAACTTTATACCCTATTAATTTCTATTGCACCTAATAGGTCATCCAACCTAATATTACAAGTTACAAGACACATGTCAGCCTATAGTTGGCTAAAAAAAATTTTAAATTTTTTTTTAAAAAAAAAACAAAACAAAACAAAACAAAAAACCCAAAAACCACCCATGCCCATCAGCTGCCACCACGGCCAGCCCAACCCCTTCCCCCCCCCCCCGGAGCGTCGTTAGCCTCCTTCCTCTCCCCCGGTGCTGGCGCTTCCCCAACCACCTCCCCTTTCCCCTACAATCACCACGAAATCCAGCAAAAATCCGTCAAATCCCAACCCTAACATACATAACCTTCAACTCCGGCAACGGAAAGCTAGGGCGGAAAGAGAGGGAAGGAAAAGGAGCGCGTGCGAGAGAGAAAAAAAGAAAAGGAGTGGCGCCGCGGCGGTGAGGGTGATGCTACTGGATGTATCGGTGGTCGGGGATTAATGGTTGTTAGAGGGGAGGGGGAGGGGTGGCGAGAGTTTTTAAGGGGAAAGGGGAAGGTGGTCGGGCATCGCCGGAACTAGGGGAGGGGAAGGATGACTGGGCGGCGACCGGCACTCGAGGGGAAGGGTGTTGGGCTGGCCGTGGGTTGCTGCAGGGTGGCCGTTGGTGGCAGCGAGATGTTGTGGGTGGTTGGGTTGGTGGTTTACTAGTTATGGGCTTTTTTGTTTTTGTTTTTTTTTTTTTTATTATTTTTATCTTTTTATTTATTTTATTTTTCGACCTATCACATGCTAACATATTTATATTAAATTTCAAAAAAAAAAAATTACCTACTCAACAGGTTACCGGCCACCTGGGAGTGTTATTGGCGGAAAGGGTATGAAGTTGGGATTAATAGTGAATAAACGAAAGTTGGAATTAATATTAACGAACGAGGCAAAGTTGGAATTAATCAGGGCAATTTTTCCTTTAAATTTTAGTTTAGTTTTTAAATACAGTAATGAACTTTATTATTGTGTATTAGAACAAATTTGGCAGGCCTTATTCCAAGCTCACTTTTGTTTGCATTAGAACTTAGAAGTTTAATCCCTATCTTTTAAAAAGAATGTATATTATGAGAATACACATACATTTATGAATAGTATGAGGACAATTATATTCTTAAAATATTTGTTTACCTATATGCCTCTATTAATATTATAATATGATGTTGATTGCCTCTAAATATAATAATTTATTTCCTATAATACTATTCATATATTAACTATTCAAATATATATGAATAGTATTTGGAGAATTGTTAACGCCCTCTAAATTGTTTATTATTATTTAGCTTTTTTGTCATCATTAACATTAATTAATTTTTTTTAAAAAAAACTCTTAAAAATAGTATGCGAACACTTATACCCCTAAAAATGTTTGTTTACATATTTTTCTCTTATCGTACACGTTATTAGTCACCCTAGTATACTAATATTTCGTTTAGTAATTTGTATGTCCATAAGATCGATTGATTACATTAATTAGCTGCAGTGAATGAAGGCTTAAGCCACCCTCTAAGTACGTACCCAATCTCTTTAAACCTTTTTGACATCCAGTGAAAGTTGATCCTAACTCTAATATAAGACAACAAACAGCTAAGGGGGTAATAATAATTTTCTTAAGATGTTTGTACTTGTGCATTATTGTAAGCTCTTTAATTATATAACTCATTTAATATGGGATATCGAATCAGTATACCATTTGAGATTGTAGACATCTCAAAACTTATCAAATTTGACTGACTAAAACTAATTCGAAGTCCATGACAAGTAGTCCAAAATATTCACTTCAAAAGCGATAATGAGACTGAATGTGATTGATCGAACCTATCTGTTTCAATCATCTATAATGAAATCGACCATTCCAATTCGTTTTGTCTATTATAAGAGCAAGATTAGCGCAGCCTCATCTTAGGATTTTAATCTATTGCCACATCAGCTTTTTAGATTAAGTTTAATTTTTTTTCTAATTTATAATTATGTTAAGACTCGATAAAATTTATCTCTTCAATCATTCAGACTCATTTTTTTACATGTAAATTAAATTATTAAAGTTTTTTAAAAATAAAAAAATAAAAAATTATTTGAGTGTTAAATTGAGTCTGAAGTCGAGTCTTGAATTTTCAAGACTCTACTTCAGATTTTATTAAGACCAAACTTCATAAATGTTTAAAAATAATAAAGTCTCGTCTTAAGACCGTAAAATTAGAAAATGATGATGTCATCTAGAATCTTAAGACCCATGGCTAATCTTGCTCTAATTAAAAGAGCATAAGGTTGCAATCTACTTCCTCCATTTTTAAATACTTGCTCCACTTTTCTTTTTCGGCCGTTTTTAAATACTTGCTCCATTTCCTTATTTGAAAAGCTTTTACAATATTTAACTAAATTTTATCACCTAGTAGACCCACCATGATCATATTTTATTAATTTCATATTCTCTCTCCTCCAATCCTCTCCACTACTTTTACTTTTTATAATTTTTTATTCTTTCACCTACCCCACTACCTCCATATATTATTACTTTCTCCAATTTCTTCTAAAACTCCGCGCATGAAGAAATAGAGCAAGTATTTAAAAATAGAGGGAGTATCAACTAAAAAAAATGTACTCTATTTAATTTTAACTGAAAATATACTTCGAAAACTTACTAAGGGTCTGTTCTGATTTACTGAACTGAACTGATTGGAGCCAAACTGAACTAAACTGAAGTGAACTGAGCTAAAATGAATTGTTAATTTATGAGAGAAGAAAATTAGGAACTGAACTGAACTAAACTGAATGGAGCTGAACTGAAATTAAGCTGAAGAGAACAGACCCTAAATTGATATAAATTAACAATTCAAACCGGTAAATCAAATATTCAAATTAATTAATCCAAACCCACCCCCTGGACGTGTTTAGATCCATTGGGACATACTTGATACAACGTGATAGAGTATAAAACATATTCATGGGCTTCAACCATCAAATTAAGTTTTTGGTTTAGTTGGTACTCTAAGATGATATCGGAGTTAATATGACACAAAGGTTACAAGTTTGAAGCTCACCCACCCCCTACTTTCAAGTGGAATATTAAACTTTGGTTATGAGAAAGACCCATGCTACATCCACACTTCAAGTCTAACGGGTTCTCATATGAGGGGTTGTAATAGCATATAAAATTCATTCCTGATGGGTTTCAACAACCATCATCTTAAGTTCACATTTTGGTGAACTCCATGTTCAACAACGTCCACAATTTGGCGCATCTCCATGTTGGTTCTTTACCACAACGTTCACATTTTGGTGCATCCCCATGTTCAACACAAATTTAATCAAATTGTTTCATTCAATATCGAACTATTGGTGTACTACGCAAGTAGCTTAGCAAGAACAATGGATGAGAATGTTGTTTTGTTGAAACTTGAAATGTCTTGGAACTAACTGTTTAGATTATGACATATGGCTTGAGGTTGTTGAGAAGAACAATAACATATCTTCGATAACTCTTAAGATCGAGTTGAACATCTATGTTTACTTTTCTTGATATACGGATTACTTGTATTAATTTTCAAACGATAATGTCATTGTAACATCACTATTATATAGATATGGCATTGTCAATTGTCTCAACCAAGGCCTGTTCCTTGCATGTGATAAGGCTTCTTCCTAATTAGGAGAGGGTTTGCATTGCGTTGTTATGTGTTGATTAGAATCATGCAATAATGGATGGATAATTGGATAGATAATAAATTTCTACTAATGAGCCACAATAATTCTCAAAGAGATTAGTGATATGTATACATATAATTTAATCATAAGAATACTGATATACGAAATTACGAAGTATATATGCACGATATGTATATATGTAATCATAGATTTAATATATTATTTTCAGAACTATATAGCCGGGTACTCATTAAGTTATTAATCTAGTTGCATTATGAGTAAATAGCTAGGTAAGTAGTGTTGTGCTCACCTGATTTAGCTAACATTTAGTAAGAATAAGTAAGGTACCTAACAAGATGATTTTGTTTACTTAAGTTCAGATAAGTTTAGTTCAAGAAAAATAAGTTATTATAACGATTACTTAAATATATATTTCAATTAAAATAAGTTTTAATAAGGTATAATAAGTTTAGATAAGTGAAAAATCAGGTGTACAGAACACACTATACAAAGTACTCCGTATATACTAAAGCTAGCATTCTTTTTGGATTGATGCATAATAAAAATCGATACAGTACAGATTAAGTTCACAAAATATATGTACATTGTTCACACAATATTGAATTAAGATGAAAAATAAGAGAAAAATATTACGTACACATAATCACAAATCATAGGAAAAATATTTACTAATTCATTATTAATAAAATAGGAAAAATATGCATTCATATGAATACATTCCAACGTCAATTCTATTCAATTGAAAGTGAACTATACAATTAGTATAGTGACTTTAAATCCCAATTTACACGCCAAAAACTTTAGTGTTGTGTGTGTAATATTCTATAAATTCAGATAACAATCATGTGGTAACAAAAACAAAAAAACAAAAAGAAAGTATTCCATATAATCGTATACTACCTCCGTTTCTTTTTAGTTGACACGTATTTCTTTTTAGCAAGTTTTTTATTAGTTGACACATTTTCTTTTAGGGTAAGTTTTTTACCTTGCATTTACAAGCTACCCCACTTGTTTTATCATTCTTTGTCACTCTCTCTCCTCTTCTTAATATATGTGCCTAAATCAAACGCGTCAACTAAATAGAAACGGAGAAAGTATATAAATACGTTGTAATAGTTCAAGTTGCGAAAACAATTACTAATATGTCAATAATAACTGTAAGAATGTCGACACTTTTGAATGTTTACATAGAAATTGAGTGATTCATCTTCTCTTTTCCTCAATCCATCTTGTAACCTAGTATGCGGTTGCATTGTTGATGTGAACCATTGACTTAGTCAGAACTTAATTTGCAAATCAAGATTGAGTCAAGTCAAGTCAATGCCCTTTTTTTTTTTTTTTTTTTTTTTTTGTAAAACGAAAAATGTCATTAATATCAATACTTCGTACTTACATAGAACAAGTTATACACGGAGTTGTCTTCCAAAAAAAAAAAAGTTATGTACGGAGTTATTACAACAATTATTGTTAGATTATGGAAATAATCTATTGTAATTATATTGCATATATTTAGTGTATATCTTTCCTAGTTTCGCATAGCTTAACCTAGAAGCCTAATCTTGTATATATACTAATCTTTGATGAATGAGAAGGGTACGGCAAATATTCACATATTCTCTCATGGTATCACGAGTCTAGGTTTTCTTTCCTAAAAACCCTAATTCTCTTCCGCACTATTTTCTTCTCCTTTTTCTTCCATGGCTGATCAAAAGATCCACCCTGCTACCCTCGTCAATAACATCAAGTCCTGTATTCCTATTACCCTTGATTACGCAGGTAAGCAGTACAATACATGGTCAACCTTATTCCAACTTCATTGCCGTGCGAATTTGGTTATCGATCATATTCTTCCCCCTCCAGTGGATTCTACGGCCAAGCCAACCGAGCCCACAGCCGCTGAAAAAGCTTTCACCCAACGTCTCGATGACTTAGTTCGACAATGGATTTATGGGACAATCTCTATTGATCTTATGAATTCGATAATCGACCCGGATGACACAGCGTTGGATGCGTGGACAAGGTTGAAGGATTTCTTTCTCAACAACAAGGCTGCTAGGGCGTTACAACTTGATGCCGAATTTACTAATACTCGGCTTGAGCAATTTGATGGTGTCAAGGCGTATTGCTCGCATCTTAAATCCCTTGCTGATAGTCTGAAAAATGTAGGGGATAAAGTCTCTGATAATCGTATGGCTCTACAACTTTTGAAAGGCTTATCAGAAGATTACAGGCCCTTTCGAACCTCTGTTCGTCATATGAACCCTCTGCCTACTTTTGACTCTCTCCGTTCTATGCTCGAGCTTGAGGAGCATAGCAATGCTACCGACCCTGCTATTGACACTCATGAAGAAGCGCATCTGTCTCACGCACCTTCTACGGGTCAGCAGGGCATTGGAGATAACTCACAAAATTCCTCTTCTTCTTCTCGTGGGCAATCTCGTTCCGGTGGCCGGAGAAACAAAGGGAAGGGCAGTAAAGGGAAAGGGGGTGGCGCAACCGCCGCCGCTAACCGGAGCAACCAGCAGCAGCCGCCGCAACAGCAGCGCTGGCCAAGTCAGCCCCAGCAGCAGGGTACGGCTCAGCAGCAGGCTCCTTGGTTTTATCCTCCACCTTGGGCCTATTGGAATCAAGGGCCTTGGGGTGCTCCACCATGCCCCTACCCGACTCAGGGACCAGCCCAGAATCCGCAGTGGTCTGCAAGGCCTAATCAGCCCGGTGTTCTCGGCCCTCGTCCCCAACAGGCTTACTATGTGACCAACCCTCCTCCTTCTCCGGGGTATGCACCTACCAACATTGAGCAAGCAATGCACACTTTGTCTATTCCCGATCCGAATTACTACATGGACACGGGGGCTACATCTCACATGACAAATGCTCAAGGTAATTTATCTCCATACTTTAATTTGCGTCCGCATGTGAATAATGCAATTATTGTTGGTGATGGTAGCAAAATTCCGATTACAGGTTATGGTCACGAATCTCTTAACCAACACACACTCCAACTCAAAAATGTCTTACATGTCCCTAAATTGATCAAAAATCTAATTTCTGTTAGAAAATTCACTACTGATAATCGGGTTTCTATAGAGTTTGATCCTTTTGGGTTTTCTGTGAAGGACTTGCAGACGGGGAGCAAAATAGTGAGATGTAATAGCAATGGCGATCTTTATCCCTTCTTCACGGATCGTCAAGTTTTTTCCTCTTCCACTCCGTCAGCTTTTGCAGTTGTGTCTCCTAGTGTGTGGCATTCCCGTTTAGGTCATCCGGGAAATGCAATTCTTAGTTCTTTGCGTAGTAGTAATTTTGTTCAATGTAATAGGGCTAAACTTGATGTATGTCATTCTTGTCCTTTGGGAAAATTAATAAAATTGCCTTTTTACGACTCTACATCTCATACTACTATGCCTTTCGATATCATTCACAGTGATTTATGGACATCTCCAGTTTCTAGTTCTCAAGGTCATAAATATTATGTTCTATTTCTTGATGATTTTACAAATTTTTTGTGGACATTCCCTATCTCTACCAAGTCTCAAGTCCATAACTTATTTCTCCGAATTAGAACATACATAAAGACTCAATTTGAACGAGAGGTAAAATCTTTCCAATGTGACAATGGCCGTGAGTTTCATAACGATCCTTTCACAACATTTGGTCATCAACATGGGATGGTTTTCCGATTTAGTTGTCCATACTCTTCACCTCAAAATGGTAAAGCCGAAAGAAAAATTCAAACGATCAATAACATTGTTCGTACCATTATGTGTCATGCCTCGATCCCCCCCTCTTTTTGGCATCATGCCCTTGACATGGCCACATATCTTCACAATATCTTGCCTACAAAGCTACTTGATTACAATTCTCCGACTCAAATTCTATATCATAAACTTCCCGATTATTCTCACCTTCGAGTATTTGGTTGCTTGTGCTTTCCTCTTTTTTCCTCATCTACTATCCATAAGCTTCAAGCCCGCTCCACTCCTTGTGTCTTTCTTGGGTATCCATCCAATCATCGGGGTTACAAGTGTTACGATATGTCGAGTGGGAAAATTATCATTGCTAGGCATGTATGGTTCGATGAGTCTAGTTTTCCTTTCTCTAAGGTTCACACTCCTCAATCGCACACATATGATTTTCTAGGTGATTATTCTAGTCCTCTAAGCAATCCGTTGTTGCGGCACTCTTTGTTGGACTCCGATCACACACCTCCTTCTACAAGGCAGCCCACTCCGCAACCAGGGTGCGGCACAGCAACCCAGGCCGCGGGTGAGCTGCGGACTCCCCTGTCCGTACCACCTTCACCTCCTCCCAGCTCCATTTCTCGCAGCTCTCCTCTTCCAAGCCCCCTGCCAGCAGGTGGCTCTCCTAACAGCACCCAGCAGCGTGGCCCCGTGCCACTACCTGCTATCCCCGCCGGGTTACCAGCGGGTGCTGGTGCTAGGGGAGCCGTTGCTGCCATGCCCACTGCCCAGCACGATGGTTTTCCATCGCACACTGGTGCAAGTGAGGCCGAGCAAGGGGTGCTTCCTATTCCACCCGACTTTTCTTCTTCATCTTTCTCTCACTCTAATCCAACTCCAACTCACTCCATGTCTACTCGAAGTAAGCATGGAATCGTCAAGCCTAATCCCAAATACCAAAATCAAACACATCATACTACTACCTCCATATCACCCATTCCAAAGAACCCGGTTAATGCTATTCGTGACCATAATTGGAAAATTGCTATGCAGGAGGAGTATGATGCTCTTATTGCCAATGGAACTTGGAAATTGGTTCCGCGACCACCGAATGTGAATATAATTCGGTCATTGTGGATTTTTCGGCATAAGACTAAATCTGATGGGTCTTTTGAGAGACATAAGGCTAGACTTGTTGGTGATGGAAAAACTCAAAGGGAAGGGATTGATTGTGATGAGACCTTCAGCCCGGTTGTTAAACCGGCTACTATTCGGGTTGTTCTTAGCATCGCTCTAGCAAAGTCTTGGCAAATTCATCAATTAGATGTGAAAAATGCTTTCTTACATGGTCATTTGAATGAAACAGTTTACATGTATCAACCTATGGGATTCAAGGATCCAGATAAACCTGATCATGTCTGTTTATTGGAGAAGTCGCTTTATGGTCTGAAACAAGCACCCCGTGCGTGGTATAAACGTTTTGCAGATTTTGTGGCTACTATTGGTTTTGCAAACAGCAAATCTGATACCTCATTGTTCATCTATCGCCATGGTAATGATACTGCTTATCTCCTTCTATATGTTGATGATATTGTGCTTACGGCTTCTTCGGAGTCTCTCCGGCGTCATATTATTTCTCGACTCAGCTCTGAATTTGCAATGAAGGATTTGGGTCCTCTGAGTTATTTTTTGGGTATTGGTGTTACTAGAGGTAAAAATGGTTTATTTTTATCTCAAAAGAAGTATGCGCAGGAAATTTTGGAAAAAGCAGGAATGGCAAATTGCAAGCCTTCGCCGACTCCTGTTGACACCAAAGGCAAATTGAGCACTCAAGAGGGTGCTCCGTATGACGATCCTACTTCTTATAGGCGCCTCTGTGGTGCCCTGCAGTACTTGACTTTTACTCGGCCGGATATTTCTTATGCAGTTCAGCAGGTTTGCTTATTTATGCACTCACCCCGTGTTGAGCACATGGATGTGTTGAAACGCATTCTGCGATACATTAGAGGTACGACAGATTTTGGTTTACACTTGCATAAATCTTCGGTTTCCTCTCTTCTATCATACACGGATGCAGATTGGGGCGGGTGCCCGGACACTCGTCGTTCTACATCAGGGTATTGTGTGTACCTCGGTGATAATCTGATTTCTTGGTCTTCGAAACGACAACCCACTTTGTCTAAGTCCAGTTGCGAAGCAGAGTACAGAGGGGTTGCAAATGTGGTTTCTGAATCTTGCTGGATTCGAAATTTGTTGCTTGAGCTATTTCTACCTATTTCGAAAGCAACACTGGTTTATTGTGACAATGTGAGTGCGATATATCTTTCTAGTAATCCGGTTCAACATCAGCGCACTAAACACATTGAGATGGACATTCATTTTGTTCGTGAGAAGGTACAACGCGGCGAAGTACGTGTCCTACATGTTCCATCCCGATACCAGATTGCAGACATTTTCACAAAGGGTCTGCCAAAGGTTTTATTTGATGATTTTCGGGACAGTCTCAGCGTTCGTAGTCCTACCGTTTCGACTGCGGGGGTGTGTTAGATTATGGAAATAATCTATTGTAATTATATTGCATATATTTAGTGTATATCTTTCCTAGTTTCGCATAGCTTAACCTAGAAGCCTAATCTTGTATATATACTAATCTTTGATGAATGAGAAGGGTACGGCAAATATTCACATATTCTCTCAATTATATTCTTACAGAGTATTAAAGAGTTAATTTTCATTGATGATATTTTATAAAGTAAGTTTGTCTTTTGATCAAATACCAAAATTTTCATTCAAATTTATGAGAACCAATTTAGATTTTAAACTTACTTTAAAATATTTAAAACATTTTTCCCTAACAATTTTAATCTTGTGAAAATTATATGGTGCCGAGTCTAGCTCCGGACGATCCCTCCTTTGGTATTGGTAAGGCACACATACATTGTCTACATATAGATTGAGTCCATTTAGTACGTGAGTCGTTGCATAACTAGGGGGGTAAGGAAGTATTCGATCTTGTTACATTAACATCTAAGCTAGTACTTTGGCCAGTTGGCCTTTGCTAAATAATCATGCATCCATTCGCAATTAGAGGTGTCATAACCATATTTGACCCGATTCGATTCGAAACCGACCCAAAAAATATCTGATTCAGATTTGGACTCGCGTAGACATAATAAACATAACTCAACTTTAAAAATTGACATAACTCGACCCGATCTGATCATCCGTATTGACACCTGCCTGCATTTTTTCTTCTTGGTAAGACTTAAGAGAAGGTCCAATTCAATAACAACTAAACCATTTAGGTCTATGGACCGGTTGTTGACGTGCAAGATAATGTCGCTACACTCTCTAGTAAGTTGTACTAATATGTAATTTCTTTTTTTTTTTTTTTTTTTTGACGGGACTAATAAGTAATTTCATGAGTATCATGGATTGGGAGAAGAGACAAGAGACAAGAGACAAGAGACGATAATGTTGGTACCTAGTACAAAGTTATAAAGCCATTAATTAATTTGGATACTAATAAGAAACTTAAGAGTAATGCATGCCATTGTTCGTTGACGAAATTCACTTTTTTTAACACACTACTAACATTTCACCTTATGTTATTTTCTTTCGCGTATAATATATGTCGTGCATTAGCACGGATATATAGTTCCTTTATCAACAATTTCACCATAGCACTCTAAATCCCAAACCCTTTAATTATATGCATATTTTTTTGGGACTATCCTACAAACAATTTCCACTTCTCTAATCATTAAAAAAATAAAAAAGTGTGCAGCACACTATTTGCGCGACTGGCCTCACCGAATAGCTACTTACAAAAGATAAAAAATAGACCTATGACACTAACTAAGTAACCCCTTTAACACATAACAGGTAACCTCTATAGACACAACAAAGTAGCCCCCATCATAGCTAGCCACCCACATATAAGAGTCAGCCCTATTTTTTTGAGTTTCTAAGCAAAGCAGTAAAAATATCAGATTTCAACAAAGCAGAATAGGTGTTGGCAGATTACTAATACTCAATAGAGTAGATTTGAACAGAGCATTGTAAAGCATATTAGACCACAACAACTCTAAAGAAAACATGGTCTAAGTTACTACATCAAATCAACTTCCCTATTTGAAATATATTTTTTCGTATATTATGTATTTAATTTTTTCTAATATAAAAGATATCCAGGGTAAACTCTAGTTAATAAGAAACTTAACTAATAATAAAAATAAAAAAAAAAATAGTTTACCACAAGATTTGAACTCACAACCTCTAATTCTAAAACTAATTGTCTTACCACCAAGTTATATGATTTTTTATGTTATCTTTTGAATATAAAATATTAATATATATAACAAATGATAATATGACAACAAATTTAATTAGAAGAAAATTGAATCATAAATTACAACATATATTACTGATCTGTTCCATGTAATAATCTGGGGCATCATCCGAGCCCAAAAACTAGTTTTTAATTAAATGTTGAATTAGGAATTTCTATGATTCGGTAAAACCTAAATTTTATAAAATTATATATTAAGCTAACTGGTTCGATTCTATTATTTATTCGTGAGGTGTTTGATACGAAGTACAGTATAATTTAAAGTGCTCATACTATAGATAGGGCGCTATAAATTTGTATAATCTCACATGTGCAAGTTAATATGCCATTTGTTTGGTTGGTTGGACTTGCATGACTTGTGCATTGCTATAAATTTGTAATTTGACATATGTGCTTAGTACTGTTATTACCAACTTACCATACCATGCATCATTTTCTCCACTACGAATTACCAAAATTTTCCATCAAACTCTTTGTGGGTTTGAGGAATTACATTTTCACCCTTGCCGTAAACTCTCTACATTTTTCTTTTTTGGTGTCATGTGTTTTCAGTCATCCCTTCTTAAATCTTGATTACAAAAGCCTTCCATTTTTATTTATTTTTTTTTATTGACAAAAGTTGCACTTTTTCATTGTTATTATTGTCATATTGACACAATGTCAACTGATTTTTCGTTGATTTTTTTCCCCCTTCTTTTTTGTATCGTACGTAGTTCAAATCTTCTCACCAATTGAAAGATTTGAAACAATTCAGGTACACTTACCGATTGACTAAATTGACAAATACACTTTATCAAGTATAACCCATACAATAATATAGAGATACTTAGCTGTTAGATTAGTCGATCACCAATATATAATGTCACCTATTCACAATCTTGTATACTTGTATATATTATGCATTTATGCCCAACCACTCCCGCAAGTACGTAAAAAAGAAGGTTAAATTAAGGTTATGATTCCAAAAGATTAATCAATTTTAGTTATGAAAATATTAATTTATGTAGGTAGAAAGCTAATCAATGTATTTTAATGAAAGAGTATCATATGGGTGGGAATCTAGGACGCAAGGCCAAACCATGCAAAAACAAGCACTTTCATGATTTACTTTTTCAAACTAAGAGCATAAATCAGTAAAATCACCATGTGCTCTCTCATCACCTTCTTTTTCAAATCAAACCGTACTTCACGTTTGTCTTTATAATTTTCTTTACAATTACTTAGCTTCAATTTGATTTGTTAGTTTTTTTGGCTCTTTTTGTTTTTTTAATTATATCAAAATAATTGTGAAATGACTTTTGTTATTACTAGGAAGATATTTTATAATAATTATAACACTTTTTATTTTGTATGTCTGATTTGTTATAATAACACTTACGAAATATAAGCAAGTAAAGCATCCCTAGCTGCATAGACATCTCTTAAAAATAGTTAGTTATGATATGATCATTATTGAAATTATATGGAAATATGCATGCGAATATGAGATCCTTAACCGATAGATTATGTATAACTAGTATCGGGGGTTTAACCATTAGCTTAATCTTTTGGTTGAATGCTAAGATTAGTTAATATACTCTATCATATTAAAGGATCATCTCAACACCCAAGATCTATTTATATACTCAATCACGTCGTCCTCACATGAGAACACTTTGGGCTTGAAAGAAGTGATCTGATGGATATAAAATTTGAACTTGATACCATGTTAAAGTACTAAATCAACCAAAAACCTTATCTTATATGATGGGTATCCGGGCTAGTGTACTGTGAGTCTGTGACACAAAGATTACGAACTCAAATATCATCCACTCTTCCTTTTAAGAGGAATTTTAAGTATTGGGTATGGTTGGGGTACATGTCGCATCCACATTTCAAACCCAACAAGCTCTCGTATAAAGGCTCTGATAAGCGGTCACACACCTAACAAAAATAATACCTAACTAAACCTCCTAATTATAATTATGTAGTAGGGTAAGTCAGGGTCGATCCCACAGATAAGGTAGTATTAATATTGAGTTGCTATAAATTATAATTAACTAGTCGAGTCAAATAAAAATAGGGTTAGAATTGTTATACTACTAAAGCAAGAAAAACAAATAATAAAAACATTTAGAATTAAGTATCACCACTAGCATAATCAATACAAGACAAATTCTTATCCCAACCAATTAATTATATGTTCACAAGAAAAAGTAATCCTTAGATAATACCAAAGGTCTCTCTTGAATTATCAATGGCTTCCCTAATCACAATCAAGCCTACTCTCGTGGAATCATGCAAATCAGATACATTAAGCACATTACCTAGATTCCTAATCATCCATTCAACTATTCTCATGATGAACTTCAAACCCTTAATTGATCTTTTTAAATCCAATAAAACTCAACTCTAGTTGCAATTAAAAAAAGGAATAATAACAATACCAATTATATCTAATCTAGTATTGACATAAGCACAATCAATTAAGCATGAACAATATAACAATTAATTGAGAATTTAAAAGAATAGATCAAGCATCTCTCATGGGTAGGGTTCAACGTAACCCTAGAATAATAATAATCTAATCTAACATAATAAAAGAAATGAACATAAAGAAAGAGAAAAAGGAAATATAATACTTGAATTAATAAAATAAAACTAGAGAGAAAACTAGGGTTCTAAACTAATGAGCAATGGGGTTATGAAAATAATAAAGCTAATGTGTATTTATCATAAAGCTAGGAGTTTAGACAAAATTAGGAAACTAATCCCGGCTAAATCATCCAAGAATTGTCCACACACGCACGTCTCTCTCAAAGGCACAGATGTGCCTTGTTCACTCGTCCGTACACAGACGTGTAAGCATAGGGCATGGCCGTGTCTCGCTGCTGCACGCATAACTCTTCTTAAAACAGTCACAACTTGAGTTCCAGAGCCTTGTTTGAGGCTTGTAATATATCGTTGGGAAACTCTTGAAGTCTACTTTCCAATGAAATTTGAATATCTCCATTATCATTTGTATATCAAAAGTTATGGTCAAAATAGTGGACGAGACTCATATTCGTCAAGTCTTTCATTAACGCCTTTGCTTCTTTCTATCTTTATTTCCTCTTGAACACATAATTTAAGATCCTTGAGCGAGATAGCTTCATACTCCATGATTATTATGCTCAAAATTAGCCAACCATAAACCATTTGCATCTAAATCACCTGAAAATCATCAAACACACAAACAGAGAGTAGTAGAGTATAACCTAAGCAAATAATGTAAAAATACACCTTAGACCTCTAAATCTATAAACAATTGAGTGTAGATATGCACCTAAAATGTGTACAAATTAGGACCTATCAGGCCCATGTATCAACCATTAGTTTAGCTTTTTGTTTGAATTGATCCTCTAATAATAATGCTGCATGGAAATTCAAAATCTACGCTTTTATACTTTTATTTGTATGAGTAGTATATCTATATTAATTCCTTAATTACATAATTAGTTTTTTTATTTTACTTTGAATCTATCAAAGAACTAAAAGTACAAAAAGCTTCCAAATTCAACTTTTGTAACACATTGAGTCACCAATTCAAGAATATGAATGCATGAAGATTTTTTTTTTTAAAAAAAATAAAAATAATAATAAAAAAACCTCCTTAATCTATTTTGACTTTTACCACCTCCAAAAAACCACTTATTTGTTTTTACCACTACATAAAAAAAAAAAAAGTTTATTTTACCACCACATAAAAAAATGAAAGTTGGCTTTTACCACCAATCACCTCCAATTAACGGATTCCGTCCATAAAACCGTTAGTGGGTCCTACCATGTACACGTGTCACCATAAAACCGTTAGTGGGTCCTACCATGTACACGTGCCACCTCAAAGCCACCGTCGGACCGGCTATCAGCTTCGCCACAGATATCCGGCTACCAACCCCCCCACCAACACGCCACATAGCAGCCACTTCACAGCCGACCCGCCACTGCACCGCACAACCACAACCATCGCACCGCACAACGCACCACCATAGCCACGGATTTCGACCCCCTTTCCATTTATTTCCCACCTCAAAACCCTAGCCATGGAATTCTGACCACTGATAAATCCCACTCCGAATTCCGACCACTCCTAAACCCTAGCCGCCACCAAATTTCGCACTTCTAAAACCCTAACCACCACCTAATTCCAACCACCTCCCTAGCCCACACCAAATTCCGACTCCTCCCTTGCCCCACATGAAATTCCGACCAACCAAGGTGAGTTGATTTCGTTGTCGGCTGGTTGACATGGAAATTGGGGAAGATGAAGAAGAAACGTCAAAAAAGTGGGCCCTACTAACGGATTCATGGACGGAATTCGTTAGTTGGTGGTGAAATCCAATTTTTGGAAATTTTGTTGGTGGTAAAATAAAACTTTTTTTTTTATTTTATTTTTTTTTATGTAGATAGTAAAAGCCAAAAAGTGGTTTTATAGAGGTGGTAAAAGTCAAAATTTCCTTGTAAATTGCCATTCATATTTTTTTCCTCTTCTTCAGGGTGAGATAAGTTTTATGGACTCAAGACATTTTAAATAATAAGGTCAAAAGATTAACCATAACTCAATAACATAGATTAATCTATAATATTTACAACGGTCAACTAACTTCACAAGTCACACACAATTACGATTATGAGTTATATGATTAAACTAGTAAAACTTTTCCTAACCGAGTCTTTTTCTCATGTGATTTCCTATCTAATCCTACTAACTAAAAAGAGGAAATTGAGGTGTTAGATAGATAATTAGATACTGTTCTATTGACAATCAACTTTCGAATAACTTTTGATTTTCATGACATGGGAACTTTTGACAACTAGTAATAAATTATATATACGACTAATAACTGAAAATTAAAGGTATCTTTTTAGTCAAAAATATTCATTTTATATTAACAACTTAGCTTGGTATTTAATAGGTGTCAAATTCTTATAGTAAGATTCAATTAATACCTAAAACAAGGAAAAGGGAAAGAAGACAGAACCTATTCTTTTGAAAGTAATTTAACTACGGAGTAAATTACGTGAAGTTGCCACGTTCAACCAATCATTAAGGGTAGCTTAACTACAAAGAACATATTCTATAACGATACTAAATGTTGTGTTATTTAAAACTAGTTGCATAATCATACATACACATGTGTAATTTTTAGTAGTGTATAACCTGAAAACATCTTACTCGATCTTACTAATTTAATTCTTAAGAATCGCAAAGAAAGTATAATAACTTTTAGTCTAGAATTATGACTTCATATATTTGAGAACTTTTGAGAATAATCGATAATTGTGGTGGTATATATATTGGAGTTAATAAGTACGTGTGACAAGTTGTACTTGATATATAGTTACTCGTATATGAAATTATGAATATATATGATACATATAACATATTTGATGGTATATTTGTACTTTATATGATTGAGGTGCCCTAATTAATCATATAAGTTTTTTTAATGACTTATTCTATTGGTGTTTTTAATGATTATAGTGATATATAGTATATAAGATGACGACTATGATTATGTATATTCTGAAGCAAAAAGAAAAAGAATAGAAAGAAATTGAAGTGTAAGGAGAGGGATATTCAAAGTCACAAGTTGAGATTCTCAGCAAGCCAACCAATTACTGATTGCTTACTTGCATAGTAAAATTAGTATACTTACACATATACATCCTAGAGTATGTTAAGGGCTTTTAATTTACTTCTATAACTTCAATTTTTTTTTTTTTTTTTTTAATTCTGATTAACAACATTTCTTATCTTATGTATGTACAAAGTAATTTAATATTACCTTACATTTAATTATACAATGACTCCATATAATAAATTAATCTGATCTACAATATATAATTCCATCCCTCGTTATTTACTGTAAAAAAAATGTGCCAAATTAACATTGAACTTCATGTTATTATGCCAATACAATATTTATTTTATATCCACACATTATTAAATCAGATAGATGTGATCAAAATATAGCGTTCCTAACATTAAACTAGGATTAACTCCCATAATTAAATATTTATGATGATTGTTTTGAGGATTATATTTGGAAAATTTATCTATAGGATTATGTCTTATATTACTCGTTACAAAATAAATTAAATAAAATTTTATTATTATTATTATTATTATTGCCACCTTTTATTGCTTAAAAGGACAGTAAGTGGAATAAAATTCAATGATGAATTTTTAAGGGGATTAAAATTGGCATATTCTCCTATAATTTGTATGCACTCATTAAACCGTCCATTAGGCCATAATTGTGACATATTAAGATCATTGAAATGATTATCAGGATATTCTCCTTCACTATTACAAGGCCAAAGGCACATTAATTAATTAATTTATTTCTGTCCATTTTATTATATAAGGCTAACTAATTGATTTTTTCATTATACTAATTAATTCTACACTTAGACGAGCTGGCCAATGCAACATGCTTGCAAATAACTACAGACGCAGCCCCTAAAACTAACAAATTAACAAATTAATGCAAGAAGATATCAATCAATTAAATGATAAAGAAACTAATAGAAAATAGATTTGGTAATTTCAAAAATGCACCATATATATACACTTGAGTTTTAAACTATATATATATATATATATATATATATATATATATATATATATATATATATATATATATATATATAATCGTTTGTATTTTAAAGGGTATTGAGTGAATTTTAAACAAAATTTTGAGGCATTTGGTGCATTTTTTAAATTATAAGGTCTTTAATGGTACCTAATGAGATTTCAATGAAAACCACAGGAGTATCTAAAGAGACTCGAGACAATTGATCCGAAACAAACCCGATCCAAATTAAATATCAAGATTAACACCTCTAATTTTATGGTCTACAATTTTTGCTTACTCCTATACATCCTATCTTTTTAAAGCATTATTAATACTTCAATTTTCTTATGTGTAGCACAAACAGCAATAGATTAATTAAGACTAAACTTCCTAATCTGAATTATTCTATTCGTCATTTTGTTCAACTAAGAGTCTAACCACATTATTAATTTTATATGATATCATACACCAAAGTTGTTAATCAGTGGTACTACTTATGTATATAATTGCACCAATGACTTTCCTAGCTTGTAGGCTAACCATACAGCGTTCTTTTTGGTAATTCAACTGTTCAAGTATTATTATTATTCACTAGTATTGCAGTTAGTGACCAGTGACTCAGTGAGCATAATATATCATATCACTAGGTCAACCCAAATGGAGTGTTGACAGGTGGAAGTTGCAAATAGGTCAAAATATGTGCAAGGCTCAAATTATACCTATGTAGAGAAGAGTTCATAGTTTATGTGTTGATCATATTATCAACCAATTATATAGTATGCTTGTGATACCTTTTAAAATTGGATAGATATAGATAAAATTAACATGAAATCTGCCTGTTATAAAAGGGTGAGACATTGGCCAAGGCTTAGATCTGTAAATAGCCGAATTTGTCCAACTCATTTTGTTTTTTTGCAAGATCTCTCACGGTTTATAACATAAATGAATTTCAAATGTTTTCTTTCCTTGAATTATTACGTTGAACTAGATTAATCCCGTGCATTGTACAGTTTAAATAGTTTTATTATTTATGTTAAAAAAAAGGTAATTATTATTTGTTCAAAACATGTGTAGTCATAATTTCATTAAATTTATATAAAACAATTATTTTATAGTTTTGAAACTTGAGAGGATAAACAAAGGGGAAAAAGGATGATGTCATAAATAGTTTAGGCGGGAAATGTGTCAAGTCATGATATCTACATGGTTTGTTTTAGTACTCCGTAATATTTAATAGATTTCTTATGTGGGTAAATAACTAAGATTACTATACTGTTATTACTTACATTGGTTAATTGATAATTTCTGAAGCCATTAATTTTCAATGTAGTACTTCTCAGTTCTCACAACTCTTGATGTCCATTTTTCCAATATTATTCTTTTGAGAGAAAACTGTGTCCCATAACAGAGAACACAACTCAGATTTTCTGAACGCAGCCTACAAGCTGGCTCATCATAGTGGACTAGGATCTCAGTCTAGTCCAATAGCATTACCAAATACCAACCACTAACAAAAATCACTTTCTTAGGGCCCAAGCCCAACCCAACACTTAAAAGGATCACTAATGGGCCATTAGCCCATCTCAAAGCCCATTATTAATACACAAAACCAAAGAAGAGAGAAAAAAAGAAGAAGACTTGCATCAAGTCAACAAATAATAATGAGGGGTAGGCCCATATATTAAGTCTACAAAAACATAATTTGTGGCTCAGAAACTTTAGCCAGCCCATGTGGTCCATAAATGATAAATCTAATCTAATCACATGGCAAGTTCACGTGCCTTTCATTTAAGTAGGACCCACATGGTTGCGACACACGTGTGCATACAACCACTCCTTTTGTTTTAGGTTTTGGGTCAAGTGGTCAGAAATGTTACTTGACCAACTAACCACTTGGGTTAAACTTGGCTCTTTTGGTGCAAACAAACCAATTAGGTTTTGGTCCAAGTCTAATCGTACGATTGACTGCGACTATTGGCTGTTGGGACACTTTGCTGTTAGTATCGTTACCTAGATTACCATGCACATCCAATCCTATATATGTCTTTCATGGTATTCAATTGGATAAACATGGTAAGGGTAATTGGATATCGTTTAGATGTGGTTCTATTTGAGTTTGTTCAGACGGGACCATATACATATGGCAAGATATTTTGTTTGATTTTAACATTGTTTAATGTTAAGTATCCTAACGTATGTCATACTTAAGTTTATTATGTACGCAGTATCATTGAATTTGTTGTGAACGCAAAATCATGTAATAGTGTATAGATTTTTTAATCAATTCAACTTATTTTATGACCATTTGATTTGGTCGGACCAAAATGTTAGAGAGTGATTCCTATATATAATACGGAGTACAAAATATCTCTAATTTACTTCATTTCCTAACCCCCAAATGTTTATGTGAACTAATAAATAAAGGGCACTCTGTATTTTATTACCATTGAATGGTATCCATCACAAATAAAAATGTTTACATAGTAATTGACAAGTGTGTTTATAACAAATGCGCGTGGTAAAATTAACCATATAGACTTTTTTACCTCATTAAATACAAAGTTTTTTTCCGAGTTTAAAAAATAATCTATCAATACGAACCCTACTTTAAGTGGTTAAGACTCATGTGTATACATATGTCTTCCCCAATCTCCGACAATACAATTAAGGAGAATTACTCAACCATGTCCACCATGTACACTTACATTTTCAACAAGGTAGAAGATGCACGTCTAGTCTGTTCACAAAATAAAAATAGATACAACAATCTGGACCTTAATTGGATCTAAGTTAGTACATCAAATTAAAATTAAAAGACAAAATTCCTACATGATCAGAAGGGCATGTCTAGTGTCTTAAACACACATTGACCCATTGATGAATGATAAGTCACCTATTTGGGTCCATTCTACTTAACCCTATATATGCTTTTGTCCTTGTATAAATGTAACACAAAGTTATGCAAAAGGCATATTATGTACATTATTACTCTGATAGATGTATAGTATTATGAATTTATAAATACAATTTGATCTGACAATTTTGTCACCCACTTTATTTGGGTTTTACTATAAATACTTTGTCAGATTTTGCCCCACTTTAATCTCTATTAATAATTCTTTCAAATTCCTAAATACGAGTATATCAAATCTTTTATCAAATACTATTTTTAGTTATTATTAAGGCATCAAATCGTTTAATTTCTCTCCCATCTCTAGCCTCTAAGGTATTTTAGGGTATATGTTCACACAATATTATTGAACATCGAGTCTCTTATATATATACGAAGTATATATTAATCATGGATCAAGTTTAATTAGTTTGTTTTATATTTATATTAGACCAATTGTCGATTTTCTACCACTTTTATCCAAAAACGATAATCTCTACCAAAATAGAATAACAGTATACAAAATTGATGGACCGACCTCCCACGTAAAGACCGTATGAGAAAACAAGATATACCCTAGCACTCAAAATAATTATTTCATTTAGTTGATCATGCAAAGTTGACTGATAATGTAATAATGTAATTGAATGTTGTTGTAAATGTGGGCATCAGATCCAAAAGGATCTTCTGACAAATTCCACATCAAAGTGTTGTGTTGCCACGCTGAATAGCATAACAGTTCACAAGTTCACTCAGCAGCGCAGGTAGCAGGATACGATGTCAACATACACGTGCTTATGTATGTGTGTCCAACGCATTGCATTTTTTTTACATTTATGAATGCTTTTAATCTTATTCTACATTATTACATTTTAATTTGTGTTCAAGAATATAATTATTTTTCTTGTATATTCTCGTCTTCACAATTGTCCAACGACCCTGGATAGTGGATACTTTTGCGTGCATGCAACTATATACAATGGGGGTTGTTAAACGTCGCTCCCGTTTTACTAGGCATCGCTCGCATTTTTTTAAGATTTTTCATTTTTACCCCTATCAAATAAATAGCCACGACTCACTTTACGGTACTCAAAACTCTCGTACTTCACTCTCATACTCTCATTTACTCTCATTTAAATAAAAAAATAAGTAAAATCAGGAAAACAAAAAATTTGATTACAATAATAAATTTGATAAAATAATAATACTAATTAATCTAACACAAAATTAATACTAATCATAATAAAACAATAATAATAATAGTAATACAAAGATTACAATAGTAAATTTGATTAATTAATCAATTTAAGAAAAAAAAAAGAAGAAAAAAAAAAAAGAAAGCACTACATACATCCGCCCAAAACATTAGGATCCACCTTGGTGGATCCTAATTTTTTAAGTGGATCTACCTAGTTGGATCCACTTAAAATTTCCGGATCCACCAAGGAGGATCCGGAAATTTTAGGCGGATCTCCCACATCCGCCTAAAATTTCCGGATCCTCCTTGGTGGATCCGAAAATTTTGAGTGGATCCTAAAATTTTAGGCGGATGTTTTATTTTAATTTTTTTAAAAAAATAGTACGACGACTTATGGAATCCTCCGACGAAGCTTTCGGTGTCCGAATGTTGTCGACATCCATCGTCCTAAACCTGTTGCTAATGCTGAGTAAATTTTTTTAAAAAAAATTAACTTGGATTTTTGGTGGTAGATCGAATGTGGTGGGCCGAGGTCGGATGTGGTAGTTCGGGATTTTTTTTTTTTACCACGTGGTAGTAAGTGGAGGGGTCGGGAATGATATTATACCATTATGCACTACAATTTACACAAAGGGCAATATCGTCCTTTCATGTCAAAAAGGGAGCGTTAGTATGTAAAATGGGAGCGACGTTTAGCAGTTGAGTATATACAATAGATGTCGGATTCAACTATATGAAACAATAGCATGTTTGCTTTCCCATAGAAGTCTTGGAGAAATGATTTAGGCACACCAAATATTGATTATGGCACACCTCGGTGTGAGAAGAGCATTAAATTTGTGCTCTCACAATGAGTGTGCCTAAATCAATTTCCAAGTCTTGTATAGAATAATGTATGTATATGAAGACATTAAGGGCATTACGTTATGATTGGTATCTTGTTGTCATTTTATTTTGACTTATTGAAGACAAAATAAGTAGTCATAACACAGTCGCAGAATTTGCTGAAAATTTCTATAGTAGTCGTTTGAAAAATACCTACCGCAATTTTAAAATTAAACGGCTGTAATTTCATGATTTTTGAATTATTTTTTAATGTTAAAATTGATTAAAATTCATTTTCCTTATTTTAGGAATTTAATTTAAATTGACTTTTTTTTGTGAAGAATTACCTTATACAAGTCAATTTTTGTGAAAAACTACCTTATTAAAAAAATGTTGAAGAAGCTACCTTTTAAACAATAGATGTTATAATAAACTACCTTATAAAATAATTAAAGTTGTAAAAAGCTACCTTTTGCCGAATTATTTATTTATTTATTTATATTTATTTTTTGAGGAAAACTTTTTTTTGAATTATTGCATTGAATAATGAGACGATTAATGACTCATTTTCAATCATTTTTTCTCCTTTTTCCACCCAATTTCTCCATAGCCCCCTTATAATCACTAATTCCCCTTCTCTTTCATTGTTAAATTAACATGGTAGCAACTTACAACATTAAGTTTTTATAAGGTAGTTTCTTACAATTTTTTTTATAAGGTAGTTTTTCACAAAATTTGATGTATATAAGGTAGTTTTTCACAAAAAGTCCATTTAAAATTTTTAAAATTAATTACTTTAATTTTCAATTTTTTTTTTTCAAATTCATTTATGAAATTCAGTTTTAATTATTTAAAAAAACTAGAAATTAGAAAATAAAAAAAATATTAAGAAATAATTGAATTGATTTATAATTAATATTAACATATAAATATAATTCAAAATTCATTAAATCATAACTTCATAAGCGTCATCTTTAAAAAGTTATGGTTGTCATTTTTCAAACAACAACCATAGAATCATCCCAAAATTTACAGGTTAATTTTCAAGCAAAACAATAATGAAATTTAGATAAGTGTAGATTAATTGATATGGAGTATAATCAATTCAAATATTAATTTAGATAAATGTAGATTAATTGATACGGAGTATAATCAATTCAAATACGAAGTATTAACTTAGATAAGTGTTAAAATGAGTTAAATAGAATGTAACCTACATTTTTTATGATTGAAGAAAATTTTATGCTGCGAGTTAATCTCGTACATACATCAAATAATGTACTCCGTAATAATAACACCTACCTTTTCAACAACTAATACCTTACAATTGGAACTTGTACCTCCTTTCATCAATAACTAATCTCAACATCTTCGACCCAATATGTTACTCTATAAAGAGATTAATCAAAGGAAATTGTTTATAAGTTTTATGTTCTTTTCTGGACAAATCTTAGCTCAATGTGAAACTTTGAAAATAAAAACACTTCAAGAGTGTCATCAAACGCTGGCAAAGTTAAACACTAAAGATCTAAAAAAAATTTATGTCTCTTTAATTTCTTTAATTTTGTTCACTTTAATTCTTTTTCCCTGACATTGAGAGAGAAAACTCATTGATTGTGAGTTGGATGATTGACAAAATATATTAATTTTAACGTGGTCCAAATTTTTGATATAATATAAAGTTTGGAAATTAAGTCTTTATCGCATTTAGAGTCCCCTTGTCATATATCTTTGATTTATATATATAGAGCATAATTTTCAGCCAATTACAATAAATCTTTTTTTTTTGTTAACTATCATGATGAGCTAATGTATGTACTAATCTAGGATATATAGTTGTAAGTCATCAAGGGTTGTTAATTTGGTAATCAACCTCTCACATCACAATAATAACTTATTTTGTGCCTTTTTCTTGGGTTTGATTGGTACAAGCTTAATTGGATGCAAGCTAGGTGTCCATGTTTTTCAAATCCAAATTAACGTTGTCTGTGATTATATTCGGATAGCAATTAATGATCCGTACAAGCTAAGGAAATAAAAAAACATAATGAATGAGCGTTTAAAAATAATTGCTCTGTTCGATATTAATAATCATATCATCTCAGCAATCTATTATGTAATTATGTTAAAGAACTAGTTTTTGCCTTGTGAGATTTAAGGTATTTTCCGAATTTATACTTCTATGCATCAAATTATTGGAAATATAACCTTGGTACGGTGTTGATATACTCCATGTATTTTATTTAGAATAGTTATAAAAATTTGACTTTTGTATTATTCATGTTATAACTCTAATATTTTCAAAACATTCAACTTTTAAAATTTTAGTTAAAATTAAGTTAAAGGTACTACGTATTTAACGGTGGTCAAAATTTGTACATTGACAATGTAAAAGTAAAATATATTGAAACAGAGGAATACTGGTCAAGAGTTGTGTTATCAAAATAAAAAACTTAATAGATAACACTTGATGAATAGTTACAATTAAGACGAAAAACGTCCCTTATGGTGATAGATTCACTGCTGTTAATTTAAACATGTATAGAACTATCCTAATCCTTAAACATTTTTGTAATTCCACACACGTATCTTGTGATTATAACCTCCCAAACACAAGAAGGCCAGCCCTATATTCTGAAAGCGAGGGCATACATGAATAATTGAATATATGGTTAGATCAATAGATCATCACATATTTTTGATTCTTTGTCATTGTCAAAACTTATCACTAGCTTAATATATACATTAGGCATGTGTATGTTGTTTGATAAAAAGTAGAAACTATAACACACTCAATAAAAAAAAATGATTTTATTTATTGAGTAAAGAAGTATAACCATTCGACACCATATCCTAGCAAAGCTAGAACATTGGTCAAATATTCCAATAATATTTCATGCTATAACTCTATGAACTCTTCTAATATCATATTATTGGTGCCAAAAAAAAAATAATAATAAATAAAAATGAAATGACTTTACCAAGTCCATGATAAGTGATAAGGTGCCATGATTGGAAAGGAAAGAATTGGTATCTTCCTCTCAAATATCTTTGATTCCATGCTAAAATGTTGAATATTCCTTGTAATTTATTGATTGAAAAATAAAGAAAAGAAATAAGAAAAATTATGTAATGATGAAACATTATCTAGTATATTATTGGAATTGTTGATCATATTGACATACAAGATACAACGCCCATCTCCAATAAAATTATGGTTGACTACATCATCGCTCAAAATAAAATGCTATTTTCCCTCATATTTATCTTTTTCCCCCAAAATCATGACAACCATACATTTTCTTCATAATATTCACACATCACGTTTTTTTCATCTCTAGGGTATCTTGAGTCTAATCCCTTCCTTCCCTTCCCTTCCCTTCCCAATTAATAATTTAGAATCTATGAAGTTATTTTATCTTCTTACAAGAAGTTATAAAAGATTTTGGTGTAGAACGATGAATTTATCGGCTCAAATGGTCTTTCAATTTGTAACTTAAATTTTTTTAAGTTATATACTCCTTCCGTCCCATACCCCATATACACCTTCTAATATATTAAGCTTTCCTAAATACCCCTTAAAATTCGTGTCCACATACACTTCACACATGCATACATTATTATTCTTCGGTCTTCACTGAAAAACAAAATATTGTACTCTTTATAATTATTCCAAATGCACTTCATATAAATTTCCATGCTTTTTATACTTTATTTATTTGCAATAAAACCTATAAAATGTGAGAAACGGATACTTAACAATGGGAGGAATGGAGTAGCTAGTTTATATTGAAGAGTGCAGCCATGCAGGTTATGTACTTATGTAAGGAACTAAAACTAAGCCATACGTATCATTGTATACTAATTGTTATATTGCCTATAGTTTTCATTAACTCATAATTTTCAAAAATTTAAAAACTAAAGATAAGAGTCGATATGACAACGAACAAATCGTGAGTACTCATTTCCCAAAATAAAGTTTTAATCCTTTTGACTAATTAAATCATAAACGACGCTAGCTAGATAACTTTAATTAGTTGTGCGTAGAATTTAGAAAAGAACCGCAACAACAATTGGGAGGGGATTGGAAGCTAACCATTCAAAATTGATCCCTGAATTCGAATTAGCCCAAAAAGTGAATCCGGTGGAACACAAAAAAAAAAAAAAAAAAAAAAAAAAAAAAAAAAAAAAAACTCATCCAAATTAATCGAATGATGTAATGATTTGAACATCATCTCATCTTCCATTCTAAAATGTGATTACTTTAAATGACACGTATTTTTATATCATCATTATTTTTGAAGTTTTTATGATTTTATACCATTCTTGTCACTTGAGAGAATTAGTGAAATTTAATAGAATTATTAATTACTACAGTGTATTTTTTTTTTTTTTAATTAAGTTCTTATCCTCCAACGATATAAAAGAGAAAAAGTGTATATAAAAGCAGACGGCTATGTGGCCCTAATATATTCTCAAATCATATGACATAATGTGTATATGCATTCTTATATCTTGATCCATTAATTAATTAACCTTGGTTAGCTTTATTAAAGGATTGGATTATCCCTTAGCCCCACCCGAGTCACCAGCTAATCTAGACACATCTCCTTATACTTCAACACTTCAAGCTAATTTGTGATGATATAGAAAAAAAATAAAAATAAAAAATGGAAGTTTTAATGAAATTATTAAAAGCATTGTAGTAGATTAGACACCTTTATTACAGTGTTTGAAACAGGTCTAACACGTGTCCTTCACTTGTAAACATATACAGTATTCCGTAGCTAGTATTGTATTGCGGGCATAATGTATATGATACCACATCCTTTTATACTTCTTGATTTTATCTTGGAATTGAAATATAAATTCAACTTATACATGGATGAGATGTCTTTATTGTAACTTGGTTGGAATAAACCATATGGCTAAGAATAAAGCTTTTTAAGTGTCAAGGATATAAAGGCATGCATGGCCACTCTTAAATTTCTTAGCATGCATTCCTATAGAAAATAACAAGAGTTATACAAACTTTATACATGTTTTGTACCTTTTTTTCTATTGTAGTGAATATTGATACTCTATTTTTCATGACATTAAATACGAGTACGGTTTTATGAAAGAGGTAGCGAGTATGACTACATCGATAGTTACAAAGCTTCAAGTTAGTCTCATGTATAAATAATAAAAGCACCCTTTTTTTTTTTTTTTTTTTTTTGAAAACATAATAAAAAGCACTTTTTGTGTGATTGGATATAACTTAATAATCAATGATGTCTATCATACTTTAGTTCCTTGTCATTGAATGTTAGTTGTGCACAAATAAGCAAATCTCGAATTCCTTTGTCATGGAATAAAATCCTAAGGCTTTGAATGTACGTATAGTAGCTGCAACATTAAATTATATTAGTAGTTCGAATCACACTATTAATGTACGAGTAAATATTAATTTTAGACTGTTGGAGGGAGTATACGAGTACATACTTTGTATATTATTAAGCTTTTGAAATATAATTCTAGATTTAACTTTGAACTTAGCTCCTAATTATGGTTCTACAGTTTAAACCATATTGTATATGTACATACTACATATATATGTACATACTACATAGATTCAAATCATTTTTATAAATCAACTAAAAAGGACCCACTTGCTTATTACTAATGTATGATAATTTAATTTTACTGGTGAAGTTTGTCCATATTGTTAGAATAATGGACAGTTTTAGGTGTTCACTTCTTAATTAACACGTTTAGTTCTACATTTTATGTTAACTCTAAGCACATATTGTTAGCTACTAATTTACAATTTATATATAGAGAAATAATTTTCTAGCTGTTCCAGTAGTATAATCATATAGTGGAATTTTTATAAACCTTTTGTATGTATCTACTTTGGTCATTTTTTGTAATAATAGATCCTTTCGAATTTTCCTAGTGAGTAATCAGTCCTGTTTCGGGTGAAAACAATGGGACCTTCAGACGGGTCCTTTATGGTGGGCTGAAGACTGAACTCGGTCAAAGTAAAAAATGGGCCGAGGATTTCGTACACAGCAAACACACGTAAACTGGCCTCGGGAGTGGTGTCGAGGTAGGCCCCTCCGATGCCTAATTAAGTCAGTGCGGTGTTTAGAGAGAGAAAGCTATGCAAGAGTATTAATTGCTTGAGGCTTGAAGTGAATGCTTGTAGAGAGAGAAGATTGATTGCTTTTATACCTTGACATAATAGGAGAAATGGGCCACGAGCCAAGTGGGCTTGTCACATTGACTGGGCTGACTGACTTGACTTGGCATGGATGGAGAGTTGAACCTTGACCTTGGGCTTATAATTGAATCATTTATAGACTGGCCAAATTGGAGTGAATTGGACCCAAACAACTTACCCCCCAGACCCGATTTTGAAGGATGACGGGTCGGGTTTTTCCTTGCAAAAAGGAGGGAAGTAAATGATTTTAATTAAAAAATTTGAATTAGACAGTTATTAGTGAAATAACTGCCGTTTAAAAGAGATTAATGAAGTTGGAAGGTTTAGTGGGAAGTTTAATTGGAGGGAGTGTGTTTAACGGTTACTTTAAGATGAGTTAGTGGGGATTAATGGTGCGGACTCCTAGAATTCCCATTTTCGGAAATATATAGGCCACTCGTCCCACTCTCTCTCCTCATTTCCTTGCAAACTACACTCACACTCGCGCAAAATCCCACAGCGAACCCCAGTGCGACAACCTATTTCTGCTTATTGACTGAGATTAAGCTTCCGAAATAAAAATCCGTTGCTCCGACCTTGTAGATCGACGATTCAGCTTCTGATAAAGGTAACTTTCCTCGATGCTTCTTCGGTTTTCTTTAGTTTCCAGCGTACCCTTGTTTTTTCGAATTTCTTTCCTTTTCTCGAATTCTTCAATTTTCCAACGATTGAGATGATCGGAGACCGAGTGAAGAGGGCCATTGAGTCTGAGGGGGAGGAAGAAGTTCATCCACCATGTCTTTTGCGCAACCGGCCACTGGAGGCGATGCCGCCGTTAACAGGCCGTAACCCTTGCCAGTTTGAGAGAGGGGAATCTTCTGGTGCGAGGGCGCCCATTGCGGTGGTGCCCCTGAATTCAGCGCTGCCGCGTGACTCAGGGACGACTAGCACCTCTGGCCGAGGTGCGAATCCTCTGTTGAGCGGAGCTTGGGAATTGCTCGTAGGAGCAATTGAATGGAGGGATGTCATGGCTAACCGAGAAATAATGAGGACTGACCCTTACCCTTGGTGGGTAAATAATGATGCCACTTACCGGTTTGCCGAACAAGTCGAGATCTACTACGGCATATTCGAGGAGGATGGGTATTGGTGCCGAATGCTCACTGCCGAGGATCGGATTCATCGACCTCCATCCAGTTACATCGGGGTTTACATCCGCCAACTGCAGGGTGGTCTTTGGTTTCCCTTGCACCCCTTCATAGTGGATGTGCTGAACTCCTACAACATCTCCCTCTGCCAGCTGACTCCTGGCAGCATCCGAAAGCTAATGACTTTCCTTTGCACCTGCCTTTTTTATGGTGTGAAACCAAGTGTTTACGTTTTTCGGAAGCTCCGTAACCTGGCCAAGAATAGCCAGTCTGATGATAATCATGGGACTAGCTGGTGGCGAATTGAAACTGTCCGAGGCCATCTTACTTCTTGGCCAAATGATACCTCGGACAAGGATTGGAGAGGCCAATGGATCTGCGTTCGGGTGCCTTAGAAGAGAGCCATCCAAATTTCTATGGCGCACCGAGGTATTTGAGCAAACCTGACCCGAAGATGAGCAAGATTGGGGATGACGATCCTCAAGAAGGGTTCACCGGGAAAGAGAAGAGGCTGCTGGACCTCTTCGACAAGGTGAAGAACCCCGAGGGAAGAGGAACGAGGGCCCAAGTGCCCGAGACCTGGTTTCCTTGCTACCATTATGCGTTCAAGGAGAAGATGCTCGCTGTCGTCGGCCTCAGACGAAAGTACCAAGGGGGTAAGGATTTCGACTGGGGCCGAGGCTTTTTTATTTTTATTTTTATTTCTTTTTTGCTTTGTCTTCGTTTGGCTGACACTGATATTTCAACTTTTCAGTGCTGACCGAGGCAACTTATGGAATCAATTATCGTTTGCTCGGAACTAACTCTGAGAGACAAGTGACCAATCGGGCTCCGGACTTACTAGAATCTGCAGATCGGCCAATTGCCCTGAAGGAAAAAAAGTTCTCGATTGTCAGCTCTGCCCAGTACTTGAAGCAGAAAGCTTGGTGGCAGAAGCAAGATCCATTCTTCCTCTTGGGACCTCAAGAGCAAGCTATAGCCAGTGCTGCGGCCGAAACTCACGCAGTTGCCGAGGCCTTAGCAGCTGGAACTGTAGAAGAGGAAGAAGAAGAAGAGGAAGAGGACGGGGAAGCTTAGGACGCACATCTGCTAGCTTCGGTAAGCTCTATTTTTTTTTTTTTAACTGTCACTCATGCTACTCCTTGCCCCCTTATCTTCTTCTGCTGCAGGAGGAAGAAGAAGAAGAAAAAACAGATTATGAAGAGGAAGAATCTTTATAAGAGGAGATGTTGTTGCGCCAAAGAAGGGCAGTTATCAACCCTGGGCAGTTCGTGGATGCCCCTCCTCCACCAAAGTGACCTTAGCTTGAGGAGGATGAGCCTGAGGAGCAACGAGAAGAAGTTCCTCCCCTTCTTGAGGCGCCTACCGAAGGAGGTGAGGCTGAGAAGACTCCTCCTCCTCCCGAGAAATACGGGGAGGAGGAAGAAATGCAACCAACTCCCCCTCCTAAGCAATCCGCCGCAGCTCGGGGGGTGAATCTTTGTTGAAAGGGTGCTGTCCCCTCGGCACGTAGCCGAGTCCTTCATTGCAGAGATCCAACATGAAGCTGAGAAGCTGGATGCCTTTGCCAAGGGAGGCAGCAAGGATGGGGATGTAGAGATCCTAGAGAACATCCCCTAAATTTTTGATGAGGAAAAGCTGCGAGAAGCTGAGGAAGAGAAGAAAGCTGTAGAGCAGCAGAATAATGTGCCCTCTTCTTCAGCACCTGGCTCCTTTAGGACCTTTCATTCCTCTGAGATAGGGTTTGGCTCGGCTCCCCTTATTCTGGTCCCTGATCGCGCCAGAGTTACGCTTGATGCGTGGCGTCCTTCAGCCACTTTGTACTTCGCGCGATCCTGCCAACGCTTCTGAGTTGGAGGGATCGAGGTACTGGACTGCTAGAGATGCTGCTAGTGCTCCTGAGGTTTCGAACAGGGTGCCAGATCCCTTCCTCGAGAATTAAAGGCTTTTGATGCAGGTAAACTCTCGTACTTAAGTTATATTTTCCTTTTTTTTTTAACATCCGCCCTTGCAGACCACTCGAAACCATTTCCTGGCCATTGCAATGCGCTACAAGCTGAAGGCTAAGATCGAGGAAGCTGAACACAAGAAGGCCGAGGCTGAAAAGGGCGTTGTTGACGCCGAAGAAGAGTACAAAACGATGGCTTCTGCGTTCAACGCCTTTTGCCAAGATATGGAGTACCATGTCTTTCCCACCATTGACCAGGGCGAGGCTATGACCAACGAGTATGTGGCTACGGATATCCCTGGCTTCTGGGCTCGGATTGAGCAGAAGATCAAGGACGAGGTCCAGGCTCAGGTGGATGCTTGTGAGGCTGAGGTCAAGAAGAAAGAGCAAGAGCAGGCTGCTGAAATTCAGCGCCTCCAAAATGAGATAAAAACTAGGGATGCCAAACTTGCTGATGCCGAGGTTGCAGATGAGGCTAAGGAGAAGAAGCTGCAAGAGTTGGACACTCAGTTGAAGGACAAGGAGACCGAGTTGTCTCAGGTTCAGACTGAGCTGTCTATCGTCCGGAATCAGCTGCGGAACCAAGGTGAGGAAGCTGCCAGAGTCCAGGCTGACCTTGACGCTGCCGAGAGCTATTGTTGGTTCGGATCTACACTCAGAAGCAGTATGATGAGGGATTCGACACTGGGTACAAGGCTGCTCGGCACCTCTCTTTCCAAGTTTACCCCCAGATTAATTGGGACACAGCTGTAGAGTGGTCACTGAACGAGAACGACTACCATTTGACCACTGCTCATCCTGTTGAGAGTAAATTCTCTGCTCGTAGGGACGTGAATGTAGCCAAGGCCATTACCGAAGCTGAAGAAGAAGAGAGGCTCTCTGCTGAAGCCAAGAAGAAAGAATTTGAGAAGGCTCTAGCTCAAACTGTCTCGTCTTCAGCTGGTGCTGAAGATCCCAAAGATCCCAGCTCTGCTCTGCCAGACCTCACTGGAGCATAAGAACTCGGACAGTCGTCTTCAGAATCTTGTGGGTCAACGTGTGCTTAATTGTGTATTTGCCGCATCTGCCTTTGCCTTAAGTTTATTTTGCTTCAGCTTGCCTTGATTATACAAACTCTAACTTTACTTTTGTTTTTGAGTAGTTGTACTTAGTTCGCCAGCTGTAATTTTCCGCTTGTGGGCGGTTGCTGATTTAATATTTGCTATATTCACACTTGAAACATTTGATTTGATGTAGCTCGGTATTCGAGCATATTTTCTCATGATATGCACTGTTCTCTTCTTTCCATTGCCTTGTTCTTGTAGCTTAGCCTTTCTTTGCTTTTTTCTGCTTATCTGAGCGCTCCTTGACCCCCCCCCCCCAAAAATCTGAAGTGATTGTCTTCAGATTTCTAAGGTGATTGCTAGTTATTTGATGTAGACAAAGCTCTTGCCTTAGCAAGATTTCTGAGTAAAATTTTTCCGTAGTTTCTGATATTTTTCTTGTTTTTTCTCTGCTTTTCTTTTTCATCCGAGGGAATGGATGTTTGAGACACAGGGCCGTTGCTTTGGCAATATCTCAAACAACGACTATCCGAGGTACAAGGCCAGCTTAAGGCAATACCTCGGACTCATCCACAGGTTCTTTGCCCCAAGAACTGATCTATCCGAAGTATAGTGCCTCTGAGGGGCGATACTTTGGGAGTAAGATCATTGTTCCATTTTAGGCTGGTTCAACGACAATCTGAAACATAATGCCTCTAGGGGGCCGATGTTTCGGATGGTGCCGAGGGAGAACCCTTTTTGGAAAATGAGAAAGGCAGAGAAATAAAGCATAAAACTTGCAAAATTTTGTAGAAATGGTGGCTCTAAGGCCTTTTATTAATCATTGAAAGTGCACTTACATAGACTGTTCAACCCCGAAGGGTTTACATGTGATATTTCTTAAGTACATCAGCATTCCAATGATTTTTCAACTCAGTTCCATCCAACTGCCGAAATCGGAATGTTCCAGGCTGAAGCTCATCATAAATTTCATAAGGTCTCTCCCAAGTGGCTGAGAGTTTCCCATAAATTCGGCTCTTTTGCACTGCTATAACATTTCGAAGGACGAGGTCTCCGATTTTGAGAGGCCTCGCATGAACTCTTCGGTTGTAGAACTTGTTGATTCTCTGTTTGTATGCAGCCATTCGGTCTCAGGCTAAGTCTCTGACCTCATTCAGGAAGTCAAGGGATTCCTTCATGAGTTGTTCATTTTCGGCCGAGAAGTGGTGCACTCGCAGACTCTCAGAGCCAATTTCCACTAGAAGAACGACTTTGGCCCCGTACACCAACTCAAATGGTGAATGACCCGTAGCCTCTTTTTCAGTCGTCCGAAGTGACCAGAGGGTTCTTAGGAGTTCCTCTATTTATTTGGACTTTTGATCTTCAACCCTATTCTTGAGAGCATTGAGGATTTGCTTGTTGGCAGCTTTGGCTTGTCCGTTACTTTGTGGATGACACACTGTTGAGTATGCCAACTTGATACCAAACTGATCAGTGTACCGTCTCAGCGGCAAATTATCGAATTGCCTCCCATGGTCAAAGAAAAAAACCTTCGGTATTCCAAAGCGGGTGATAATATTCTGCTAGATGGACTTTCTGACTATTTACTCTGTAATGTTCGAGGCTGCCTCAGCCTCGATCCATTTGTTGAAATAGTCTATGCCAACTATCAGCCATCTTTTCTGATATGGAGCATCGGGAAAGGGACCCAAGATGTCCAGACCCCAATGGGCAAATTAAAGCGGATCCAAGATCGGCTGGAGATCTCGGGCCGACTGATGGATAACTAGTGCGAATTTTTGACATTTCTCATATTTTCTGACCAGCTCCTTAGCATCTGAGACCATGGTGGGCCAATAATACCCTGCCCTTAATGCCTTATGGGCCAGAGTCCTTCCCCCGATGTGGTTCCCGTAGATGCCGAGGTGGATCTCCCGAAGAATGTAATCAACATCTGTTGGTCCCACGCATTTCAGTAATAAGGCTGAGAAGGATTTTTTCAGCAGCTCTCCTTTGAAGACGAGGAACCTTGAGCTAGTTTGCTTCAGTTTGGAGGCCAAAACTTTGTCTTCAGGAGTTTCTCCCCGAAGTTTATAAGTTAGGATGGGATCCATCCAACTCGATTCTCCACGAAGTTTATAAGTTAGGATGGGATCCATCCAACTCGATTCGTGGTCGACACAGCACACTTCAGGTACTTCGTCAACACTTCTTTCTCGGCGCACCTCCATATATACAAATTGGTTCAGCCCAGTTAGAGTTAAGCTAGCGAGCTTAGAGAGTGCATCGGCTTGTGCATTCTGACCCCTTGGGATCAGCTGAACTTCGAAAGTTCTCAGCTTCGCAATGATTGTTTTGATCTTTGCAAGATAGGCTATCATGGAGGGCTCTTTGGCCTTATATTCGCCTCGAATCTGATTTGTGACGAGCTGAGAGTCTGTTTTTAGGCAGACATGTTCGGCTTCCAGTGAGATGCACAATTCTAAGCTAGCTATTGCTGCCTCATATTCAGCTTCGTTGTTCGAAGCTTTAAAAGAAAACTTGAGTGCATACTCAAAGGATTTGCCTTTGGGGGAGGTTATCACTACCCCTGCCCCCGAACCATTTACGGTAGAGGATCCATCCGTAAAAACGGTCAAGATTTTCTTTTCTTCATCTAACGTTTCTTGGTACGAGCACTCGGCCAGTAAATCCGTCAAGGCTTGAGCCTTGATGGCTGCTCTTGGCTGGTAGCTGATGCTGAACTCTGTGAGTTCGAAGGCCCATTTCTCTAGCCTACCAGATTTTTCAACTTTGCCGAGTACTTTTTCCAGCGGCTAATCAGTTAAGAACAGTATTTGATGGCAATTAAAGTATAACCTCAGCTTTCGAGCGGCTACCACTACTACACATGCAACTTTCTCAAGTAGGGGGTAGCGAGTCTCGACATCCGTTAGAGTGTGGCTGACGAAGTAGATCAGCTGCTGAACTTTTTCTTCCTCCTTCAGCAGCACTGCGCTTATAGTGGCTGGGCTGACCGCCACGTATAAGTACAGAGTTTCTCCTTCGGCTGGACGAGCTGGCGTCGGGAGTTGAGCCATATGCTCTCGAAGCTGCTTGAAGGCTTCTTTTTGCTCGTCTTCCCAGATGAGCTCTTTTGTTTTTGGGAGTTTAAGGGCTTTGAAGAAAGGCAGCCCTTTGTCCGAGGCTCTAGAGACGAACCTAGACAAGGCAGCCATTCTTCTAATGAGTCGCTAAACGTCCCTCTTTGTTTTCGGCTCAGGAAGATCGAGCGCTGCTTGTGCCTTTGCACGATTGGCATCAATCCCTCTTTTGCTGACCATGAAGCCCAGAAATTTTCCTAACCTCACGTCGAAGGCAAACTTCTTCGGATTCAGCTTCATTTGGTGCTTTCTTAAGGGGGCGAAGGTTTCGGCCAGGTCCGTGACATGGTCTTTCGCTTCTTTGCTTTTGACAATAGAATCGTCATCGTAGACTTCCATGTTATGGCCTTTTTGCTCGGCGAAGACCTGATCAACCAGCCTTTGGTACGTTGCCCCCGCATTTTTCAATACGAAATACATCATTTTATATTTGTACACCCCGGCGTTTGTAACGAATGCCGTTTTTGCTCGGCCTTCGGGGTGCATGAAGATCTGGTGGTACCCCGAGAATGCGTCCATGAATCTAAGAAGAGCATGCCCACTCCTCTAGTGACTAGTTGATCGATCCTCGATAAAGGGTAGAACTCCTTCGGACAAGCCCTATTTAGGTCCGTGAAGTCGACGCACATTCTCTCGGTGCCACTTGCCTTCTGAACCATTACAACATTTGCCAGCCACTCTGGATATTGGCAGGGTTCGACGAAACCTGCGTCCAACAACTTTTTGACCTCGGTTGCGATGTCTCAGTTCTTGCTTGCGGAGTAATTCCGCTTCTTTTGCTTAATGGGTCGACATGTGGGATCGACATTAAGCTTGTGAGAGATGAGGTTCGGGTCAATTCTAGGCATATCTGCTGCCGAGAAAGCGAACACATCTTTGTTGTTCCGAAGGAGTTGTATGAGTTCCACACGGACGTTCGGATCGAGATCCAATCCGATGGTGACGTATTTTTCAGGGTCTCCTTCGGTCAACTCTATTGATTCAGTCTGCTGATCCAGCTTCATTGCTTTGGGGCCAGATTCTTCGCAATTGGGCCTACTGTCAATATCGGCAGGTCTCCCAGACTTCAGTTGGTTTTCTAAGTCTTTCGGCTCAGATGAGGAACCAACTCTTTCCTCTCCTGGCGAGCTTTCTTTCGCCAGGGCTCCTTGGGCCGAAGCACTTAGGCCTTTTAGCTTCTTTGCACTCCGTTCCATGTCTTTTTCTTTTTCCTCCTTATCCTCGTCGTCTTTAAAACGACTTGTGGATGGCTTGAGGTAGTTACATTGGGCAACTTCCTTTTGGCTACCTTGAATTCTTTCGGGGTAGCTGGCGTTTGAAACATATATCATCAGCTGATAATACGTGGAGACTACCCCTTAGATGTCGTGAATCATAGGTCTCTTCATGATCACGTTGTATACCGATGGAACGTCCATAACCAAAAATTCGGCCATGACGTTCCTGGCTGCTTCATCGCGGCCGATGGTGACGGGAAGAAAGATTTTCCCGTCAGGATATGATGAAGACCCGTTGAATCCTGATACCGGGTAGGGTACCGGGGTTAAATGCTTGGTCTTCAACTTCAGCTGTTTATAGGCCAAACGAAACAGAATGTTCGCGCCGCTACCACCGTCGACGAGGGTTCACCAAACGTTGTGGTTAGTTACCGTTGTGATTATAACCAGTGGATCTTCGTGGGGGAATGTCACCCCTGGCAGTCTTCGACTGTGAACGTCATGTTCGGCACCGGAGAATGAGGCACTTGGATGTCAACATTGTTGACTTGATGGGCCAGTGCCCTCAAGTGGCGTTTTCGCTCTCTCTGAGAATTTGTCCCTCCCGAAATAGCAAGGATGTTAGGATTCTCTTTTTCCTGGTTCTTGTTGTTCTTTCAGGGGGAAATCGAGTTCTTGCCGAGGATCTTTCTCGGCTTTTTTCTCTTCGCGGCGCTCCGCGAGATATTTTTTCAAGTAACCTTTTCCGACCATATCCTCGATCTGATCTTTCAGCTGGATACAGTCTTCAGTGTGGTGTCCCAGTGACTTATGAAACTCACACCATCAATCCTTGTATTTTTACTGATGCCACTGTGGAAGTGGCCTTGACTTTCTGTATTTTTACTTGTCCTTCGTCATGCTATAGATCTTAGCACCAGGTAGGGCGAGCGGATTATAAGACTCGTATCTGCCCGTGTACGGGGTAGATTTGTCTTTCTTCGGCTCAGAGGCAGAAGACGGTTCTTAGGCTTTTGCCTTCCTTTTTCTTCTGGTCTTAACCTTCGGATCGCTGTTGTTTTGTTTTCCCAGCCCCATATTGAGGCTGAGTTTTAGCTTTGTTCCACTCTTCGGCTCGGATGAATTTATCCGAGGAGTCCAAAGCTTCCTCCAAGGTCTGTGGGGGATGCATGACCATGAAGTCTAGGAACTTTCTTCCACCTCATAGTCCATTTTGCAGAGCAAAAACGGCTAGCCCCTGATCCAGACTTGTGATTCTGGACGACTCGTTGCTGAAGTGAGTCAGATAGTCTCGAGGCTTTCGTCCTCCGCTTGCTGCAGACCCATAAGTTCTGCGGTTGTTTTCTCTCTGCGTTTCACCGTGGAGAATTTGCTCTTGAACTTGTTGGAAAGATCTTTTCAACCAATTACCGAGCCTTCCTTCACACCCTTGGTGATCTACGCTTGTGCAACACCTTTTAGGGTCGTTGGGAAGTATTTGCACTAAGTAGCCTCGGACCTGGGATTTAGATACATATGCCCCTCGTAGGAGGCAATGTAGTCCTTTGAATCCGAAGTACCGTCGTAAGTGATATGTGCCAGGATTTTCACCGTAGGCACATGCTCTTCCAAAATCAAGTTTTGGAAGGGAGAACTGGTAGGGACCATGACGGCCTTGCCCCTTCAATTCGTTCAGCCATTGGAACCTCGCTCCTCCCTCTTAGAGAGGTTAAAGTGGCTTTCGTCCTCGGCTGAGACAATTCGGGCTGAGGCTCAATCCCCTTAGGGTAGGAGAGACGGCTATGCACGCTCAACTCTCTCGAGCCTAAACATTCGTGGACACTTCGGCAGACAGGCTCACACCGCGTAGAGGCGGAGTTGCTGCTTTTGTAGCTGCGGGAGTTCGGTTGGGTAGACTCCCCGAAGAAATGAGGGTTCTTTTTCCTCTCTCTCTCTCAGTCCTCCAAGTATCTTCCTCCCATTTTCTCCCCAACTCTCTGAAGGATGGAGGCTTTCCCTCCTCCCCTTGACCGGTTCTCCTTCGCAAGTTCCTCGGTGGAAGGGGTGAACGGTCCCGAGTCGGCAGGAGATTTCCAGCCTGGGCCTTCATGACCTCCATGAGGATGGCGACCTTTCTCGCTACCTCCTCCGTGGAAGGACCCGATTGAGAGGTCATCCTCGACTGAGAACGAGAATGAACGCTTCGAGGTGGGCTCTTAGCATCGGACCGACTCGGGTGGTGTAACTTGGTCGGCGGTCTAGAATTATTTTACGGAGATGATGATCTCTCCGAAAGTGCCCTCTCCGAGCTGACCCTCTCCGAGGAGTGTCTGCTCGTCGGGGACGATGAGTGAGGTGGCGACAAGGATGGTGCTGAAAGAGGTCCTTTCCCTGGGGCCAATGGGCTCCTTCTCGAGGAGGAAGGAGCGCCATTTTTGGAGCCTTTTCCGTTCTTACGATTCTTAGCCATGTTACCATGAAAGAAAGTGTAGAACGATTGAAATTAGCTTGCTTTTCGAAAGTCTTCCCCATAGACGGCGCCAAATTGTTTCGGGTGAAAACAATGGGACCTTCAGACGGGTCCTTTATGGTGGGCTGAAGACTGAACTCGGTCAAAGTGGAGACTGGGTCGAGGGTTTCCTACACATCAAACACACGTAAACTGGCATCAGGGGTGGTGCCGAGGAAGGCCCTTCCGATGCCTGAGTCAGTGCTGTGTTTAGATAGAGAAAGCTATGCAAGAGTATTAATTGCTTGAGACTTGAAGTGAATGAATGTAGAGAGAGAAGATTGATTGCTTTTATACCTTGACATAATAGGAGAAATGGGCCACGAGCCAAGTAGGCTTGTCACATTAACTGGGCTGACTGACTTGACTTGGCATGGATGGAGAGTTGAACCTTGACCTTGGGCTTATAATTGAATCATCTATGCACTGGCCCAATTGGAGTGAATTGGACCCAAACAAGTCCAAATATTTCTTTTATTGGTGGAATGATCCATAAAAATAATATTAATAATTAAAGCTAATTGTACATTTCTAATTCTCACAAAGGTGGTTTATTATATGATTATATCCATTATAACAAAAACACATTTATTACTATTAGATTTATTTTCTGATGATCAAGTTGGACAATTATTTCCTTATAATGCAACAACAATTACCAAAAACCAATTTGAATTTCGTAGTACTTGTAAATTGTAAGGTTTTCACTCGATGACCTACCAAAAAATTTGATGAAAATATATACTTCCTCCATTTTTTTAGATGCGTCACTTTCTATATTTGAAAGTTTCAATTTAGATGCATCACTATCCTATTCGAATGACTTTTAGCAAAGGACGGAGTGTGTGTAACCTACTCATTTATTAAAATTCTCCAGCTATCTCCACTACGAACTTAGAATACATTTATGCTTAATTTAATTACCATGCACCAATTCAATATACGTACTCTTAAGTCTTGAGTGTATGATGATAGAGATGACCTTAAAACGACAATAAGATGTTTATGTATATAAGTAGGGGAAACATTGAAAAGAACATTATATAAATAAATTGATTTAATTGGTGATGCACATCATTAACATAGGTAATAGTAGTACCAAATTAAAGTCCAAAGGCATGTAACAACGTTATTCATAACTAGCAACAAAAATAAACCTAACTATTTTATATTTTAATAATTAATATACACCAACCATTTTTAAGTCAAAGCTTTTACTAATTGAAACAAAAAAAAAAAAAAAAAATAGCAATCCAATGAGAGATCTTGGATGATGAAGTTCGTACTAATCACTAATCATGATAAACAAACAACTAACGAATACTATACAATATAATCTAAATTTCAATTGATTACTTCATGAGAATAGAGCTGAGAAAAGAAACTTCTTTTTTCCCCATTATATAACTAAAAAATTCCTTTTTTTTGTTGATGGGTCAATTGATCAACATTACTTAGCAAAAATAAAAGCTGAAAAGAGCAAAACAAAATGGTAGTGTCACATTCATATGGTGCCTAACCATGCATAAAAATTGTGCATTGTCCCACGCGAATCTTTGACAACCACAAAAGAAAGTTTTTTGAGCTATTGAGTTTATGTAATCATAATGAATTCAATGTATTAATAAACAGTAAGGTAATAATAAATTGCAATTTAATTAATTTTATCTCTTTTATCTTTCATATCAAAAATATTTTGGTAATGATTTATGCATCCCTAAAGTATTAAAATAAATATATGTAATATATTTTCTAAATTGATACAACTTTCGTCAATAATTAACATATTTAATATTTTTTTGCCACTATGCATAGCTAAAACAAATATTGCCATGAAATATGTTGTGAAATAAGTATTAGTGTATGGTTTCACATGTAATATCTACTTTTTATTTTTCGCACAAATAATTTTTATTTTTAGCTCCTTATATACAAAGGGTTTGAAGCTTTATATAGCATTTTCCTGAAATTTACTGATATCCTGTAGGCCTGCAATAAACAATTGTACGTAATCTTCAAGTTTTTCCCCTGATTTTGATTTGCTACAGAGATATTTGGTAAACTCCCCAACTTTATTTGTTATTCTTGTCCTCTTCTTACCTTATGATTAGGGCACCAACAGTTTGTTGAATCATTATATTTTAAAGTTATCAATCAAATTGTATTAAATTATATGTCAACCAACTTAGCTTTGTAGTCCAAGTTATTTGTACGGTAGTGTTTTGTCTAACATTTAGTTGATTTAATGAGCTACAAGCTAAACATCATACAAAATGATTAGAACAATTTCATTGACGACGTTTGATCTCTTAAAACCATATACACTACAATAATAATTAGCTTTACAACAATAATTAAGTAGTTCCTAATATAAATGCTTATAGGCAATAAAAACAAAAGCCATGTGATCAAATACCTTTTTTCTTTCAAATGCGTGAAACATTATAGGTATGACATGCGTTTGTGTTCAATAAGAACCTTGTGGAATACACCATCTATTTGAAGTGTACGTGCAGCTTAAGTGCTTAAGTAATCACTTCATTTCATAATACAGCTGGCGTATACACGATGTATATATTCATATTATTAATTTTCATAATTGGTATTTAATGCATTATTCGTATACTATTGGTTAAAATTATTTCTTGAATTGATGAATATGCCCGTTTAAAAAAAAAAAAAAAAAAAAAAAAAGCTAGTAACTCAATGTTTGCTTTTTATTTGAACATATATCTCTTATAACAGTACAATATCATGCATGAAATAAATCATTTTAATAAATGTGTCAAGAACATTACTAGCTTGCTAGCTAGGGTATTAGGTTAGCTTGATAGTTACACTAGCGGTAATAATAGCATGTAACAAACAAATCTTTGGCATATAAAATTACAACGATTTATGTTCCAAAGTACAATTGTGGACAATATAAAAGCTTAAGAATGAATTAAAAGGGACATTTTTGGTTTGTAGTTCGTTCATGCATGGTGCTTTCCCTATTTTGCCATTGATATGATATGATTAGAGACCATTATATTATCTTGTATCATAATGGAGTTAGACCAAATGATTACTACCTTGATTCACATTGGCCACGCGTCAAATTTTAAGTCTTGAACGTTTAATTTTCATGCTTAATGTACTATCATCAAGAAAAGTTACCACCTTATAATGTAAATTATTAAGAATTAAGACCCCACTAATTTTTTAGTGTATATTTTTGGAGACAAGCCTTCTTACCACAGTTGGTCTTATCATATAAATTATTTACTCGTACTACACGAGTAGAAAAGATAAATGAAAGTAGAATGAACAAAAAAAAACTTTTGCATTAAAAGAATATATAAAGAAAGAAAAACTTTCCTTAATTTTCAAAATGTTAGCCTCATTCATTTTAAGTTTCTAACAACTACGGAGTAGTAATTTTCATTGATTAGCTTATATTATGATTTTTAGGTGAAAATACTTAATTTATTTCTTTATACTTAAATAGTTAAATGTGATATGGTACATCAAACGAATAAAAACTTCAAATATATTCATAACTAACTCTTACGGCAAAAGAATTAACTCATCGACACAATATTAATCAAAGCTAAGCTTCCAAATGAAACTATTGTATTTGTATAATATCGAACTCTTTTGGAATGAGTTATTATATTTACCTAATTTTTACTTATCTGTTGAAACTTATTATCATTACAAATGATGAATTTGGAAAAGTTTTATAAACTCTTATTTGATGAACTGAACTAAACGTAATTAAACTTTTTACTTTTTATTCAAATAATGTTTTATTTCTTCGAATAATCATATATAAGATGAACAATAACATGATACGCTCATAATATTATGTGTACTATATGTTACAACATTGTAACCCTGGCCAATACAGCTAGCATTATCTCATTATTTCTTAAATAAGCAAATATTATTAGTTGAACCAAAGATAACCTCATTTATCATCCCAAATATTGTTAATTAGTGATACTCCTATCTAATATACAGCTTAATTAGTCCTCTCTTTTGCCATATTTTGGTCAAAACTAGAAATAGTAGTATATATGCACTTTTAACATATCTTTAATTTTTCTTATAATATTATTACTATTATCATTCTCTACAATAATAATTATACTGTTACAAAGCCAGCTAAGGTTTTCTATATATAGTATTATTAATATTAATTAAAAAAAAAAACACTGTACAATTATATAGCTAGGATCAAGAATCAAGAAAAGTACTATGCATAATGCATCTAGTACGAAAATACAAGAATGAAGATCTACAAATCGGAGGGCGCCGCCAACTCACCGCCCAATTATTAGCAATTATTGGATTCTCCGATTCTTATAATATCTTTAACGAACAACCTACCCGCCTCATTTGCACATCATCTTTGCTAAAGTGTTTTTATTTAATATTTATCACAAAATCAAAATAAAAATAAAAAAAATATGAAAAAAGATATGAACATCAATTTTTTTCAGTCAAATACAGCGCTAGAGTACATATTCGCATCACATATACATGATTTGTTGTTAGCATTAATTCCTTTTTGTCAAAGGTTGTTGAGAATGTATAGAAAAACTGAATTTTTTTTTTCAGGTTTCTTCTAAAGTTTCGATCTTTGAGGGTGAGTGTGCCTTTCTCTCGAGGAATAATTTGGAGAATGTTTTCTCTGATTTTTTTAGTATAAAACGGCGCACAATCCAACTAGGGATTAGCAAACCTAAAAGATACAATTTATACAACAAGAAAGCCACTAGCAGGCTTACAACTAGGCTGCACAAAAAGATAAAAAGACAGCAAGAACAAGGTATACAAAAGCAGAGAAATACAGAGGCGCTATACAAGACTATGTATAAGAAATACATATATACTTAAAGCTTAGAGGTTTTCTTCATCCCCTCCTCAGGTTGGATTTGGAGAAGAGAAACAAGACCCAACTTGAAAGATAGGAATTTATGTTGCTGCTCTGTGAGGGATTTAGTCATGATATCTGCTAACTGAAGGGAAGACCTTACAAAAGCTGTTGACAGAAAACCTTCTTCAAGGCGTTCTCAAACATAGTGACAATCCTTAGAAAGGTGCTTGGTTCGTTCGTGAAAAACAGGATTCTCAGCAGACTTGTTGTCACAGCATAAAGGAATTGGCTTAGGAATGACAAAGCCTAGGTCCTCGAAAATTCCATCAACCCAAACAATTTCACTGGTAGTCTTTGACATACTTCTATACTCAGATTCACATGAAGACTTTGAAACTGTTGCTTGTTTCTTAGTCTTCCATGAAACTAAACATCCTCCAAGAAAGATATAGTAACTTGTTAAAGATCTTCCACTGAAGACACAAGATCCATTATCTGCATCACTGTAAGCAATTACCCTCATATCAGAGTTGTTGGGATAAAAGAGTCCCCAGTCTGAAGTTCCTTTCAAATATTTCACAACGTGTAAAGCGGCATCCCAATGTGTCTCTCTTGGACAACCCATGAATTGACTTAGCTGCTGTACAAAGAAGGAGATATCAGGCCTGCTGAGATTGAGATAAAGCAGCTTTCCTATCAAACTCCTGTACCTCTCAGGATCACTCATAATTGTCCCTTCATGGGTAGATAATTTTACATTCTTAGGAAAGGGGGCTGTAACTGTAGGGAATGTTTCAAACAACCACACTTGAGCCCCACTGTGATCATACACTTAAGCATGGTGGCGTCCAAAGGGAAGGAAGCTAGAGCAAAAGAGTCGCCAACAAGTTTTAGGAACTTATAAACCGTTTACATGGTGAAGGTTACATCCCTTCATGATCCATAAGATCGCTAACTCCATAGTGGTCCGGAACCATGGCAGGATATTCGGGGATGAAGGTACAAATCCAACTTAAAAGAGATTGAACCTACTCTAAACATAGGCCTCTACTTTATTCTTCTCATATTCATGTGCGCTTTCTGACTAACATACAATCAATATATTAATCCTAAACCTATTTAATCTAGGTTCGTTGAATATTAATGCACAAACAAATCGATTATTGGCGATCACTTGAATTAAAATCACATTAGTCTAAATAAAATTATTAATTATCTTATTAAGCGTGATTTCAAGTACAAATTCCCTTTAAAACTGCAAGAGAGGGCGTGATCAAGCAATAATAATAATATCAAGCAACATAAAAATACAATCATCATCATAATAATATTCTCAATAAAGCATAACAATAATAGCAAGATCCTAGGCATGCTACTAACAAGATTAATAACAAATCCTAGCATGTCACTAAACAATAAAGATCAAAGCTTTAACCCTAACATGATACTAACATGATATAAGAAAATAGGAAGCAACCTAAACATGATACTAAAAACATACATGATATTAGAAATATTAGTTAGTACCCTAAACATGATACTAGGAATCATAGAGACATCCTAACATGATACTAGAAATTAAAATAATCTAAACATGCTTTCTAAAGAAATAAAGTAATTGAATTACTCACTTTTTTTACCTCGTATCTCTTTCTATCAAAACAATACACGCGTTAGTAACTTTAAGGAAAATATTAAATCAAACAATTAATTTAAATAATTGAAATAGGGGTTTGGGACCAAACCCTCAAAAATTATCAACCTTTCACGTCTAGGGAAAAGGAAACTTCAAACTTGGTTAGGGGCATCTAAGACTCGTGAATGCAGTATTGTATTTGAAAAGGGAAGGCTTAGAAATCAAGAGAGAGAAGGAAAGAATAAGGTTTAGCTTAAAGAGAGAAAGAATTAGATGATTGTTGGTGATTAAAACGGGGAAATACGACCCTATTTATAGAGAAAAACGACCGAAAACGATTAGAAAAGAGTTAGAATTCGAATCGAAATAAAATACCTTTTGACGCGGCAAGATAAGGACTATCACGGCGCGATAAAAACAGTTTTTTGCAGATTTTGTTTTTATCATAACTTTTGATCCAGAAGTCGAAATAAGTCATATAATATGTCGTTGGTAAGATCTTGAATTCTACTTTCTAACCCAATTAGAATCAGATTAAAATATTTTTTAGATAAAAAGATATGTCCGAAATAGTGGAAGGGTGTCAGTTCTAGATAGAGTTTTGTATTTCTTTCATATCTTTTCGTTATAGCTCGGAATTAATATTATGATAAATCATTGGAAAGATAATGTCAAGATCTATCCAACCATATAAAATTTGGATAAAAATTATGAGGCGCAAAAATAATATCTGAACATATTCCATTTTGCACAGAACAAGGACTCTCAAAAAGGGGAGTTTTAATCAACTTCAAATTCTTTGATCTTATCTTTTCAAAAAAACATAATTAAGATCTTTTAAAAACTTATAGAAGCTTCTAATTAATGCTAATTAGTTTAGGAATGGGATTAAGCCTTTGGACCCTCCACATGATCATTGGGTCATAGGTAAAATCCGGTTTGGGCTCAGTTTAGTATTTTGGCCATAACTTCCTCATTATTCATCGAAATTGGGCTTATAATATATCGTTGGAAAGGTCTTTTCAAGCCCCATTCAACTACACAATTATTGGACCTATATTATGGACCAAACTAAACTGGACTGAACGTTTTTCATAAATAGGATACGAAAAGAAAGATTTTCAAAAACAGAAAGAAGTATTTTTATTAAAAACAGAGAGATTCACGAGACTCTTTCACATTTCACCTCGTTAGATAATCAATGACATGAAAGGTATTCATCACTGGGTTTGGTTTTTGGAGAGACACAATCAGGTGTCTACAGACAGGTTTGCATCCACTTAAACCAGTAAATTCCAGCACATCAAGAACATACTTTCTCTAGTTCAAAATGATTCCCTTGCAAGTATTAGATACTTCCAATCCAAGGAAATATCTCATTTCACCCAAGTCCTTTATGGTGAACTCCTTATCCAATTGTTTCTTCAACAAAACAATATAATCTTCATCATCACCTGTGATAAGCAGATCATCTACATACACCAATACAATGGTCTGTTTTCCTAACTTGACCCTAGAGAACATGCTATAGTTTCTAGTGGACTGACTGAAATCTCTTTCTTTCAAGAACTTTATAAGTTCCTTATTCCATTGTCTCGAAGCTTGTTTAAGCCCGTATAAGCTCTTTTTGAGCTTACAAACTTTCCCAGCAGGAGCCTTCTTATATCCCTGAGGTGGCTTCAAGTAAATATCTTCATCAATAAAGCCATGTAAAAAAGCATAATTGATGTCAAGTTGGTACAATTTCCAGTTTTGAACATTTGCCAGAGCAATAAGGAGTCTTACAGTGGCAAATTTTGCAACTGGAGAGAAGGTATGTTTGTAATCTTTTCCCTTCAATTGTCTATCTCCTCGAGCAACTAACCTTGCTTTCAACCTGACTACTTTCCCATTTCTGTCAAATTTTACCTTGTATACCTACTTTGAATCTAATGCTTTCTTATCTGCTGGAAGATTTGTAAATTTCCAAGTTCTATTTTTCTCTAGGGCACTCAATTCTTCCTCCATGGCCTTTGTCCACTCTTCACTAGCAGAAGCCTGAGAATAATTTGCTGGTTCAACAACCTTCATAACATTGTTAAGAGAAACAATGTAGTCACTATCATAGAATTCATTCTCAGTGAGCTTATGAGCACTAAAAGAGGGGGACTGATGATCATGATTAGCTGTATTGCTTGGAGGTAGATCAACCTCAAAATTTTTAAACTTTCTTGGAATCCTTCTGTCCCTGGTTGATTTTCTAATTGCAGAAGTCAACTGTTCTGTTTCCTGCAAAAAATCCTGCAAGTTTTCTTCAGTTTTTGGTTGTTGGTCTTCTGGAAGAAATACATCTTCAGATGTTTCTTCCTGTATTTCCTCATCCTCTAGTCTCTCATTTTCACCTAGATCCACCTGAATGTCTTCATTAACTAAGGGTATACTGTTATAAATCCCCTTATTCTCTACAACTTCCTTCTTAAGGTGCAGATAAGGAAAAATATGTTCCTTAAACTTCACATGTATGCTGCTAAAGACCTTCCTTTTCTCCAGATCATAAAGCTTGTAACCCTTTTGAGCTATGGAATTTCCAATCAGGATAACTCTAATTCCCTTCTTTGCAAACTTATCATTATTTTTCTTTGCTTCACTAACATAGCATAGACACCCTATAGTTCTGAGGTACTTGTAATCAAGTTTCTTCTTCCATAGTCTCTCAAAATGAGTTTTCTACCCTATAACAGCACTTGGCAGCAAGTTGATTATGTTAGTTGCTGCCAGGAAACATTCTCCCCAGAATCTCTTAGGTAACCCTGCATGTATTCTCAATGCTCTTGCTGTTTCAATAAGGTGTCTATGCTTCCTCTCTACTCTCCCATTTTGTTGTGGAAATCCAGGTATGCTTGTTTGATGTGTTATACCCTTTTTAGCAAAGATTTTGCTACATTCAGATTGGACTATCTCAGTCCCATTATCAGACCTCATGGTCTTCGCTCTTGAACCAAAATGGTTCTCAGTGTAAGCAAGGAAGTTTTTTAACACATCTCTTACAATTTCTTTGTTTTTCAATAAATGTACCCAAGTTTCCCTACTATAGTCATCTACAATGGTAAAAAAATATGTTGATCCATCTATATTTGGAGTTCTATATGGACCCCACAAGTCAAAATGCAAGAGATTAAAGATTGCAGATGTTATATTACTACTAGCAGGAAAAGAGAGTTCATGATGTTTAGAAACTAAACAAGTATCACAGCAAAAACTCTTGATAGATTTGCAATTACAAAAATCCAAGTGTTTCATTTTGGACAAAGATCCATGCCCAAGACTAGCATGCATAACATCTAGAGTAACTGTATTATTACAAATCAAAACTTCAGAATTATTTACCAAGCTTGCTGTTAAGACAGTCTTGCTTGTTGATGGTTTACTCCTCAAATGCTTACTTAAAGTGAACTTGTACAAATCATTTGTAACCTCCCCAAAAGCTAAGCTTTCTCCATTAGTAGGGTCCTGAAACACACACCCATTTTCATCAAAAATCACTTTGATGTTTGCATCTTATTATCTTACATAAGGATAATAAGTTGTTTTTGAATTCAGGCATATACAAGACATCATACAGAACAATTTTCTTTCCTAATTTCACAATTCGTATCTGAACCACCTTCTTCACTGTTTCATCTGGAAAGACCACTTTAACGGGTCTTGATAAGCTTCTCAAGCTATGAAACAGTCCCTCATTTCCAGCCATATAGTCTGAAGCCCCAAAGTCAATAATCCAGGAGTTGTAATCAAAGTTTTCATGAAAACTAGCAACATTTGAGTAGGAGATTATACCTGCAAATTTGCTTATAGCATTCCCTTTTCCCTAACTGCTCCCTACTCCTTGCTTCTCCTAGAAAGCCTTCATAACTTCCTTGACCACAGCTGAAATCATTCCTGCATCTGGTTTACTCTAGAGCCACTCCTAGTTTCATACTCTTCTTCATCCAAGGGTGAATCCATTTCTTCTTCGAGCTTGCCAACATTTTCTGCTGTCCTCTTTCCCTTGTACCAGTATGGAAACCCATAAATCTCAAAGCATCCAGATCTATCATGACCTTTCTTCTTGCAATGATCACAAGTCACATCTGAATTTGTTTTTCTTGTTTCCTTTTTCTGGTATTTGTTGTCATTCTGTTTGGCAGAAGTATATTGCCAAGATTCCTTTTGAGATTGAAATGCTGAAGCTTCTGCTATGTCCTGCATATCACTAGACACCTTCTTTTGCTTCTCAGTTTGTTGCACCAAGTGGAAAGCTTTGTTGACACTAGGCAAAGGATCCATACTGAGAATGTTCTCTCTAACATTCTGGTATCCTCTATTCAATCCCATCAAGAACTGAATCACCCTATTTGTCTCAACCATGGACAGCATTTTCTTGTACATGCTACAAGTGCATTTTGCCACAATCCCACAGGTACATTCTGGTAATGCCTCAATATTGTATATTTCATCCCAAAATTTCTTCAGCTTACAGTAGTAATCTCCCACAGACATATCTCCTTGCTCGAGTTTTCCAAGGTCCTTCTTGAGTTGATACAAGAGAGGTATATTGCTCTCAGAGTATCTCTCATTCAGCTCATCCCATAGCTGTTTGGAAGTTTGAACCAAGCTCAAACCTCCTGCAACCTGATCTGTCATAGATCAAAAAATCCAGCACCTTACCATGTAGCCATTCCTTTCCCATCTATTGTAATCTTTGTGACCACTTGCTGGTTTTGGTATCTTTCCCTCAATGAAACCCTTCTTGTTCTTAGCCCCTAGAGCTAGCTTCACATTTCTGCTCCAAATCATGAAGTTACTTCCATCGAACAACATTAGTGTCAAAGGAGAAGCATGATTATCAGAATGTGACAGGAACAACGGGTCCTGATAGTTCATCTAAGGTTCAGAGGTTTCATTTTCTTGCATTTTGGAAGATTAAAAGAAAACTGATCGAAAAGAAAAATGAAAAAGATTTCAACTTTCAGAAAGATTTAACCTGGAAGCTCTGATACCATGTTGAAAAACTGAATATTTTGTTCAGGTTTCTTCTAAAGTTTCGATCTTTGAGGGTGAGTGTGCCTTTCTCTCGAGGAATAATTTGGAGAATGTTTTCTCTGATTTTTTTAGTATAAAACGGCGCACAATCCAACTAGGGATTAGCAAACCTAAAAGATACAATTTATACAACAAGAAAGCCACTAACAGGCTTACAACTAGGCTGCACAAAAAGATAAAAAGACAGCAAGAACAAGATAAACAAAAGCAGAGAAATACAGAGGCGCTATACAAGACTATGTATAAGAAATAAATATATACTTAAAGCTTAGAGGTTTTCTTCAAAATGATTATTATTCCACATTTGTTAGTTGTCGCATATGTATTAATTCAAATGAATACTCCATCGTAAGAGATTATAGCCTACATATCTATCGATTCATAATACAGATATTGTGTATATTGTACAAAGTAATGTGCTATAGTATAATACAAATATTACATATAGTGTACAAAGTAATGTGCCAAAATCGAAGTGTAATAAAAAGAACTATGAAAATCGAATAGTGTCACTAGTCACTACCTAAGCAAATATAAGCTAGTAAGTGTGCACAAGTATAGAGTATAAGATTAACATGTATTTTGTAATCGAATGCTCATTTTCTTTCCAAAATCCAAATAATATGTCTATAGAATGTTAATTGTTTTATTCTTTAAAGATAATTACTTAGTTTAATACATTAATGTTGCAACAACAAATTAATAAGTTTGTAACAAATTTTTAAACTGACATTATAACCTACTACACATTTTATTATTAAACAAAATATGACAACTAATTTAAATGTGGCCTAAATTTAATTGTAAATATATATAATTGTGCTAGTACTATTATTTTCAACCATGCATGGTCCATGCCCAAGAAAACTAGAAAATTTTTACAAGTGGGAAAAATAACGTTGATGGAACAAACCAAAGAAAACGATAAGTGTTTACAAGTGTTCCCTATTTAGAAAGGAATTGAAAGATAATTAAATATTCACCTAATGCATGAATAGAAATTTGACAACATTGCAACCCCGGCCAGTTACTCAATACAACATTATGATCCACAAACGCATCATAAAATCTTATCAACTTAGGGCCTGTTCATATTTACTGAATTGAGCTGAACTGAACTGAACTGAACTGATTGGAACTGAACTGAACTGATTGGAACTGAACTGAACTGAATTGAGCTGAAATGAATATTTTATGTGAGAGAGAAATTAAGAGCTGAACTGAACTGAACTGAACTGATTGGAACTGAACTGAACTGATTGGAGCTGAACTGAACTGAAATTAAGTAAATGTGAACAGGTCCTTAATTATTAAACGACTTTAAATTGAATTAATCAAATTAATAAATAACATAGTTGTATTTCTTTTGTTCCTAAAAGATTACATCATTATTGTAATTGTAATTAAATATAGTAGAAAGAAATTGCAAGAATCATGCTAACTAAAATGAATATATGACATTCTCTTACAGACAACTTATAATAATACTTATATACTCGTATAATAAGAGATCAAATATATAAGATAAGGGACAAAAGGGTATAAAACAGATAATATGATCATGATAACAAGATAACAAAACATTCTCCTTTGAAAATTGTAATTAAATTGCGAAAAATAATAAAGAATCCAAATAAATTACTTTTTGTAAGGTAAGGAGAATATGCATATGTAATATCATATCAGAATATCTCACAATTCAACCAATCTAAGTTAACAAGCAAGACTCATAGATAGTTAGGCCCTTTTCTTTTGAGTTTCTAAGCAAACAGAGCAGAGCAGAGCAGGATCGGCAGAGCAGAGCAAAACATATTTTACACAACGGAGCATAACAGAACAGATTTCAGCAGAGCAAAATAAAACAGAACATACAAATTTAAAGAACAGGATCTTAATGGTGAAGGAAGAGTAAATGAAAATATATTTAAATTTAGAGTCCTAGAAAGCAATATTTATAAAATACGGAATAATAAACCAAAATAGAATTAACAATATTTAGCACTGAAGTACTCGTACCAAATTGATTGGGCTAGTGGAGAGGTCCTAAGAGGAGGAAAAAAAGAAAAGGCAATGGGTCCAACTATTGTCGGGTGGTCACCCCAATGGGCGGCAACAAACGGACCCACCCGACCCGTACATCTTTTAATAAATTGAAAGCTAAGTTTTGAGAGGATCTTAATATTGTCTTTGTCATCTTCAACGTTTATATGCAATTTAATTTACTACGTTTTTTTTTTGGTGGAATTTTTGTAAGTATATACTAGTAAATAAAATGGGTCCATTATACATTTATACGGACCACCCACTTCCAACAATCACCACCTCCGGGTTTGAAGGGTCACTCTCTTTGTTCAGTCAAATCTTTCATTCATTCATTCCAAAATTATCTCACGTATTAGAAGAGAAATGATAGGTCTTGATATGTCTATAATATAACCCTATATGTGAGACACATGATGACGGATTTTGAATTGCTAGATTTGTCAAGGTTGTCATGTTCGTTATTTTTTTTAATCACGAAGATTATTCAATCAATGTAATAATTGTTATCTTAGTAAATTGGTAAAAAAGATTAATTGTGTATTGACAATATGTAAGAAAATTATTATTGCAGTTCAATTGATCTCGACACCAAAGATCTGTCATTGTGCGTGAATATATTACATAGCTAATTCACATTAATATATCCTATACGGAGTATATGAAATTTGTTGTATTGTAAACTTCGTTTCCAATCTTTCTACGCCAAAAAGTGGTTATTATGATGATTGATATAGAATATACACCGAATATTATTATCTTTCTAGATAAATAATCTAATCTTTATTTCTTTTAGATTTATATGCTTTTGTATCATATTATATATTTCATATTTTCATAATAATAAGCAAACGAGAATCAAGTGAAATGACATGTCTAAGAGATGTCGCGTGAATTATCTTATTCTCGTACTCGGTATCACATTAGGCGTTCCCTCACCTATCTCCTCCTCCCCTTAGGCTAAGGCTCTTGCCTAATAAAAAAATTCTTACTCAACCTGTAAATGAATGTATAGCTAGCTAATAAGAAACTTGTCCAATATTATTAGAATCATTGTGCAGTAGGATTCTCTTTCGTTGTACTGATAGGCGTGTCGCGTACCTACCAAAAATAACCTAACAAGACCACTACTATGTAGATAGGCAAGTAAGGATCGAATCCCAAAAGACTATAGTTTGACTAATTAAACAGACTCAAATAAATACTAAGCAAGTAACCAAAGTAATAGTGAGAATTAATAACTAAAAATAATTGAAATGATTAAATCTAAGTAATATGACAAATCAAATGCTAAAAACATCCAAGATCAAGCAACACCACAAATACAATTAATGCAATAGTCGTTCTACCCCTAACATATAATTCAATTGATTAATGAGGAAAAGTAATCCCTGAATAGTACCAATGGTTTCTCCCGAGTTAACAATGGCTTCCCTAATCACAATCAAGCCTAATTTCGTGGAATCATGTAAATTAAAGACTTTGAGCACATTACTCTAATTTCCTAATCATCCATTCAACTACTCCCGTGATGAACTTCAAACCCTTAATTGATTTATTCAAACCCGTCAAAACCCAACTCCCGTTGCGATTAAAACAATGGATTAATAACAATACTAATTATCCCTAATCTAGTATTGGCATGAGCACAATCAATTAAGCATATCAATTGCAATTATCATTAGAGAATTTGAAGAATTAAATCAAGCATTAATCATATTCGGGTTCTGCTAGATCTTGAAATAAGGAAACTACTCACACATATTAATAAAAACAATAACAAGAATTAAAGAAAACATAATTAATAATAAAAGGAATTAAAGAGAATAAAAAAATACCAAATTTTGAATTACGAGAGATAAACGAATAATCTTGAATGCATAATCTTGAATTACAATGAAAATAAAGTCTAGAGAGAAAACTAGGGTTCTAAGATGATAGAATATGAAATTATAATGCTAAAGGGTATTTATAATAAAGCCAAAAGATAGGATAGGATAGAATAAGAAAAGAAATCGGATTAAAACCGACCAAATTCGTCCAGGCATGGGCGTGTCACACAAGACATGCCCGTGCCTAAAGTCAGAAACATTTGTTCTTCAATTTCTAGCAAGACATGGGCATGTCAAATTCTGACATGGGCGTGCGACACGGGCGTGTCTCATTTTGGCATGGGCGTGTCTCACTGGGCCAACTTCACTCGACAAGGCATGGGTATGCCTCATGTAAAACATCAAAATCCAACTTTCTTCCTCTTTAAAACACATTGACATGGGCGTGTTGGCTGAGATTTAGTTTCTTTTCACTTCAACATCAAACATTGGCCTTCAAAGTGAATTGCAAGCTATGATCAAGATCCGCAACTTCATAAAACCTTTATATAACCTCATTAGTTCCTGAAATACATCAAAAACAACGAATATAGCCATAAAAGCATCATATGATCACAACTAAACCAAATCAAGCCAAAATAAGCGGTGAACAACTAATCTAGACTCGAAAACTAACTAAACGGACTCTAAAAACACATACAATACACGACTTATCATGTACAGAGGATTTTGGAATATCACGGCTAAATTGACCACAAATTTATGAAAAATATGTACATAGTAATCTACTCAATAATTGTTTTATCTTGCTTTTGAGAAGATTACAAACCTAATTTTTATTAGATAAAGGTTGTTCACGGACCTTTCTAAATTTCAGATTACATATTAAAGTAAAAAAAGTAACTTATCAAACTTTCTATCTCTATCGTACATTCGTACATATGATGTGTCAATTCAAATTGAAATACTTTGAATAAAATTTTACTTTTATTTTAGAAAATTTTATATTTTAATACCTGACAACAACCCGAAATTGGTTTTTAACACCCTAAAAAAATTATTTTAATACCATAACATTTTTAAGAAAATTGATTTTACCACCACTTAACAGATTCCGTCCAAGAATCCGTTAAGTGGGGTCCACACTGCCACGTGTTGCTTGTTGTTTGGTTAAAAAAAAAAACTTTTAAACCCTACACTCTTACAGCCACCCAACAGCTGCCACTACCACCACCACATCCACACCCCACTTGCGTTGCTTCAACCGGCCGGCACCAAACCCACCCTTTTCCCCAGCCCCGACCATCGGAACCCATCCCCCTCCCTAGCCCCGACCACCGGAGCCCATCTCCCTCCTATGCCGCAACCGAAACCCTAAATTCTAAAACGTCCACAAAAACGGCCACGAAAACGGCCAGTTATGGCCGAAATCAGCCGGTTTTGGGGCTGAGTGGCCTAAACCGGCCAATTTCGGCCATTTGGTCGTTTTTTTAGGAAAAGGGGTTTCGATTTAGGGTTGGTCGGCGTTTGACGCGGCTATGGTGGGTTACGGTGGCATTGGGGATGAGGTGTATCGGTGATGAGGTGCGGGTGGTGGTGGTGGTTGTTGGGTGGTCGTCGGCTTAGGTGGGTGAGGTCAGAGAACAAGGAGGCGGTGGTGGCGCTAGGGTGGCCGGGTAGTGTTGGATTTTTTTAATTTTTTTGTCCAAACAACAATCGACACGTGGCAATGTAGACCCCACTTAACAGATTCATGGACGGAATCTGTTAAGTGGTGGTAAAATCAAATTTTCGAAAAATTTTATGTTGTTAAAATAAATTTTTTTTTCTTATTTTTTTGGTGTTAAAAACCATTTTTGGGTTATTTTCAAGTGTTAAAATCTAAAATTTCCTTTATTTTATTATTATTATTATAGGGATAAAGTTTCCATATTGTTGAAGTAAAATGTAAATTTCAAAAAAACAACACATGTAAATGTCCTGCATCAAAAAAAATAATAATAATAAAATAAACAGAAAGTTAAAACATTTTATAAGATTAAGGAACTAATCTCCTATTGTCATATAGTTTTGAAACGGAACCTCATTTGAACTTGTGAAGTGGGGTCTCTCTCTTAATTATATAGGTATGATTAGGACCAGTATCTATCTATCTATATACTATACTAAAACAGGGTACACTAGCTCCATGGCTGACACGTGTCCCTGTTTTAGTTTAGTTTATTTTTGGTTAAAAATTGTTACGTGTATTTTTGTCAAAAATCCTATTCATATATATTATTGCGTATTTTTACATAAGAATATTATATTATAATACTTAATTTTATTGAGTACTACATAATCTTTTCCAAAGATAACACATGTCCCTATTTTAGTTTATTATAATTTTTATTTTTGGTTAAAAAAAATTTATGGTGTATTTTTTTCAAAAATCTTTTTCATAAATATTATTGCATATTCTTACATAAGAAAATATTAGTAAAGTACTTATTTTATGGAGTACTATATAATCTTTCTCAACTGTAAATAAACATGTATAAAATCTTTGTCAAATACATATTATATCTTTAACAAAAAAAAAACATATATTTTGATTTGTATTAGTTTAATATAATTCCTTTTATAAGTTCTTTATATTATATGTGTAGGATATTTTATACTTGAATTAACTTAAATTTTTAAAAATATTTTTATACGTATTATATTAAGATTATATTCTATTTAAATTAAGAAACTAGCTTAGTTCCCAATATACTAAGATTTATTTAATAAATATAAATACTATTATAATTAAATTTTAATAAATCAATTGACACAAAATTATGACTCTCATTTTTAAAGTTATGACAATGATCTTAGATTTAGTATTACTATACCTTATTAATTAGATTTGTCACGAATCTTCTATTACATATTACTAAAGGCGGAGAAAGGGGCACTTGGCGACGTCTCATTAGAAATTTTCCCTCCAAAAGTATTTGCCAAAAAAAATAAATTATTCTTACTCTAACAAAGGATTGTAGCTAGATTATTACATTCGCTTTCCATAAAATCTAAATTAAACTTTCCAAAATATTAAATAATTTATAATAACTATTATTTGTGGTTATTTTTTAAAATATACTTCAAACTTAAATAATTGGTGTGTGCAGTGAAGTACTTATTTTGTATACTGTTTTTATAATTTTGTTGTCATTAAAAGTATTTAACAACCGTGCATCTATTGCACGGGGTTTAACCTACTACCTCCGATTTTTTTTAGTTGCAACTAAAAAAAATCAGAGTTAGTATTATTGTCTCTATAAGCCTACATGAGTCAAAAGTACTAACTATTGAAATATTCTCGAATATGGACATTACTATACAGTTGTTAGGTACAATTAAAATTAGTCATTGGTCTAATAAACAGACATAAGCACATAACTTATTTGTTAAGAAATCCTAATAATTTTTTTTTTATTTACAAATATATAAATCCTGTTGGTAACTATTTATTATTATATAATAATCTTTATAGCCAATAAAAACTTCTATCCTACACATATTAGTCAAGTTTATATTATAATTTAGTAAAAAAAAAAAAAAAACCAGGTCAAAGGATGTTAACTAATTGTACTTTTGAGGACAATGATGGTTATAGGGAAGAAATTCTATTAAGGGATAATAATGGAAGTAGTTCTTCCAACAAAAAGCAGAGATTTATGAGAGAATTTTTTTAGCTGCAATAATATTATTGATGTCAAGAAAGTTATTTGAGCAGTTTTTGGCTAATGTCTACACTATGATTGAGACTAATAGATTTAACAACATTCGAACACATCAAAAACAATTGAGGTGAGAATTGTATAAGAATTTTGCTGATGCAATTTTGAGATGGGACATTGATCCCTAATCTAAAGGATTACAGATTGTCTTATCTTCGTCATTTATTGATAGTGCTAGATATATGATGCAAAATTTTTAGGATGCCATGGCTATATACATACATATGGTATGGATATCCAGATCTATTTATCACATTTACATGCAATCTAAAGTGGCCAGAAATCACTAGATTTGTTCAAAAGATAGGACTTTATAGGATAGGCCACAGTGCCAAACCTCCTATGTAGGTTTTTTAAAATAATAATATGAGGTATGTAAGTGTATTTGTACCACCCTATAAGAAAAACTATAATTTTCATTTTTAATATAGATTTTGGTACTAATTTTGTATGTGTAGCCAACCATCATAAGGTTACTTGGTTAGTGTTATATGGGTTACCCATTTAGTGTTATAGTTGTTATTTGTCAATGTTACACTTTGTTATTTAAGGGTTACTAAATAAGTGTAATAAGATTCTGTTCACTTTACCTTAAACTCTTAAAGATATAATATTTGGTAAAAATAATTTTAGTTTAGTATAAATAAGTTCAATTTGGTATATTTAATTTCAGTTCAGTAAAAAGCAATTACTTTAAAGAAGAAATATAATAGAGAAACAATAAAAAAAATTATCAACAAAAATAATTTCAATTCAGTATAATTAATTTTAGTTCTGTAAAAATATTTTAAGTTCACCAAAAAATAATTTTAGTTCAGTAAAAATAATTTCATTTAAGAAAATATAAGGTGAAGTGAACCGAGCTTAGAAGTTACTCTATCAATATAATAGGGGTTAGTTTGTTAGTGTCATAGGGGTTAATTACATCGGTTTTTACAAGCGGTCACACAGTATGACAAGCTACACAGAAAATATGTTGTAGATTTTGCATATGTCGTCACGGGTGATATGTAAGAATGATATGCATTTTGCATCTCTTTAAATAAAAAGACAGATAATCAAACAATTGACAAGCCTAAAAATCATTCTGAGATTAAAATTTTAGAAAAAAAAAAATTTATACTTCGTACTAAGCTTTTAATTTTAGACAGGTAAATTTTTGGTTGTAGAAGGTGCAATAGGTGTGTGGTGATGATTAAGTGAATTCATCATGTCATAAAATTAAGGTAGTAAGTGATGGGATCAAAAATCCTATTTTTAAAAGTTTCATGTTAAACTTTAAGTGTTTTTAGAGGCCATAGAGGAGAAAAAAGATACGAAATTATTTGTGATATACGAAGTACAATATATAATGATCATATTGTTATTATAATGGTAAACTTTTCCAAAAGTAATATTTAGTCAGAGGACGGAGATAGTCATTTAAAAGACAAATTTTATATGTGGCTGGTTACCCTCCGTGTGGCAGGAGTTACTCGATCAAAGGTTACCTGAGGGGTTCGGTTAGAAGTTACTTAAGGGGTCGGTCAGGGGTTAGTTAAATACTCGATCATGGGTTATTTAAGAGGTTACTCGGTCATGGATTATTTAAGAGGTTACTCAGTCATGGGTTACTCGAGGGGTTACTCGGTCAGGGTTTACTTGAGGGGTTCGGTTAGGGGTTAGTTACTCGGTCATGGGTTACTTAAGGGGATACTCGGTCAGGGGTTTTTCGAGCGGTTACTCGGTCATGGGTTACTCGGGTTACTCTGTTAGGGTTTAATTTAGGGGTTACTTGTGGATTTTGGTTAGGGTTACTCGGTTGTCATGGGTTACTTGAGAGGTTCGGTTAGGGATTACTCAGTCATAGGTTACTCCAGGGGTTAGTCGGTCATGAGTTACTCGAGTTACTCAGTCAGGGGTTTAACTCGAGGGATTCGGTCAAGAGTTACGAGTTACTCGGTCAAGGGTATTTAAGAGGTTAATCAGTCAGAAGTAACTAGAGTAACCCCTTACTGAGTAACTAGAGTAACCCCGGCCACACAGTGTAACTAGCCACACCAAAAAATCCTCCCATTTAAAAATGAGGTGGCCAATGGCGCAAGTAGAATTGAGGGAAAAAAAAAAAGACTTAATGTGGGTATTGATTGTTAGTTCATTGAGTTGAATTATATTTCAAATCTTTCCATACAAGATAAGAATTAAAAATAAAAAAAAATAAAAAAAAATATGAGTATTTATAAGTAAATTCATTATCACTCATTAAATCATTTTATCTTGAAATTTTCGTGAAATGAATATGAGTATCAAGATTTGTAAGTCGTGCATCGCACGGGTGCTATACTAGTTAAACACTAATTAAGAGATTTTAAAACTAATTAAGAATTTTTATGCCACTAATTTCTTAAATGAAACATGAAAGTGTGGTGCCTATATCAAGTCAGATTTGATGCCTTCTTATCCCTTCTCTAGTTGTTGGGCTCTGAAACAGAACGAGTTTATACTCACCTTTTTTTTTTTTTTTAATTTAAGTTCAAAATCTGATAAACGGGTCTGGGTCACACCCATCACAACTATCCACTTTACTCGATCAAGGATGTTCCACCTCAAAACCATATGGTAATGAGGGGAGTAGCCTCTTAGCCTTTTAAAGTGGACACAATTATCTTCTTTCTTCAATGTGAGATACACATCTCAATACAAGCTCTCACTTATACACTCAATTAATGTAGAACAACATACCACTCACACGTGAGTTTTCTCATGGGCTCAAAAAAATCTATATTGATAATGTAAGTTTACTAATGAGTTTGATGCATGTCAACCTAAAATACTTCAAATATTATTATTTTTTTTTTTCAAATTCTCGTAAAAAAGAATTATGATAACCTAAAAATTATTCTAAGTCAACTTAAATCAAAGATATGAAATTTATATTGACAAATGTACAGTCTAGATTTAATAATTATAATGGCTACAAAAATATTGTAGCCATTGCAAACTTTTCTGTCAAACACATATAATTTAAATAATTATCCATGCAACCATTTTTTAAAGTTCATATAAATAATTACGTATAACAATATGATTATATTTTGAAAATCTATCATCAATAACTATATACTAAAAGACTTACCAGCAATGACACGTGTCATCTCCTGATGTGTCCTTTTGTTAAAAAAATAAAAAAATAAAGAAATAAAAACCAATTATAGTATAAAAACTTATACAAAAATAATTTCTTATATATGTTAATAACAAAATAACATAATTTGTGACATACTTTAATTTATTTCAAGAAAGTATTCAAATTTTTTCCCCAATAAAAAATAGTTGTTTATTTATTGATTAGAATTCACATCAAAGTGGTGTGTATATTTATTATTCTTATTTTTATTTTTGTAAAATAACCAATGATATTCGAAAGTTGATATTATTTTTTAAATATTACCGTGCGTGGCACGGGACCTAAACTAGTCAATAACATAATACTAAAACAGACACCAAGAATGACACGTGTCACTTCTTGGTGTTGTTTTTTTCCCTTCAAAACTTTTTTCTTTGTTTTTTTATTCACTTCCTAAAAAAAATTCATTTCTTTATATAATTGTGATTCACTTCTATAATTGTGATACACTTCCTAAAAAAATATTCACATATTTTTCATATTTTTATTGTATAAAATATTTTCTACATCTTTTACTTTATTTTTTGGTGTTCTACCTTTGGTATAATCCAAATTCAAAGCTCAATTCCGAGTATAAATTAAGATTTAAACCTTTTTAATTTCATTTAAAAATATGAGGATTATCATTATAATTCATTATAATATTTTGTTAAACCCGTGCCATCTAGTTAGATATAAAAGCTAAGTGCATGACAAAAGAATCTAAATCACCCTTAGTTATGGAAACATATTACGTGTCATCCACTAACAGGTGCATTCCAAATATAAGCAACAGTTTGTTGCATGCTTTCGTGGGTTTAATCTAATTCAAAATAATTTGGACTTCCGTCGGTTTCATGCAGCATTTGCTGACATTATCATTAATCAAAAATCACTACATTAGATTGATTTAATTTAATACCAGTAGATTATGCTACCGTTTTATATTATTTTGCAACAATTGCCAAATATGGATATTCTATAAATTTATACGAGAATTATTTACGACAAATATTTTAAGTTGTCATCATCTCTATGACTCTATCTCTCTCTTTACATTAACACTCAAAAAAAAAAAAAAAAAAAAAAAAAAAAGTAAAACAAATGGAGGTAGCATTATAAATTTATTATACAATAATACGGACTATTGTATAAAATACGAAATACAACTTAAATAAAAATTTGATATTTTAATGATATATATTAATATTAATCCAACAACTTTCTTATTGACATTTTATAATGTATAATAGCAATAAAAGATAGTCAAAATTGATACTTAAAATAAAATAAAAAAACAAAAATAAATAAAAAAGTTTCAGTTATTTGAAATGGAGGGAGTATAATAGAGAATCCCATGTCAAAGCTAGCTGGAGGTGGATAAAGAAGACACTCAACTGTTTGTCACAAAAAAAAAAAAAAGAAAAGAAAAAGTAAAAGTAAAATAAAATAAAATAAATTGCATCATTATTTTTTTTTTTAAGGTAAGAAAAAAGGAAAGAATTAGGACCCCTGCTCATGAGGGGCGATCCAGCTGCCTTATTAATTGCCAAGATGTTTATCTTAATTAATGCAACTTTATACTCTGTAAGTATAAGTGCATAACGTAGTACGTAAGTATAGTGTTTATTATTCCATTACTTCTATGTTCATAAGTTCGCTTGCTTATAATTGTTGGTTTAAATATTGGCGCATAGCGCCTATATGTTTTAGAAACATATAGGATGATAAAATGTACAACTACAGTATAATAGGTGATACTCCCTCTGTCCTAATTGTTTGCTCCACTTTCCTTTTTAAGGTGTCCCCCAAAAGATTGCCCCATACTACTTTTGGCATGTTTTCCCACATGCACTCTCTCTATCTCTCTCCTCATTGATATTTGTGTCAATCCATGTGCACCATTTTTTGTCCAAAGCCTTAATAAAATGGATGTATGGTTTGGGGCAAACAACTGGGGACAGAGGGAGTAGATGGTAGGTATTTTAGGAGAAAATAATCAACAACAAAGGATGACAAAAGGTGCCACTACATGAATAATAGTACACAAAAAGTACTATTAAGACAACTTATACTTTAATGGTACATTATACATGCATAATAATATACAAAAACGTATCACTGTAAAAAATAAATAAATAAATAAATAAAAACCCTAAAATACCCTCCTATATGCATGCTTAACATATACTTCGTAGGTGCTATGCGCCTATATGCACTCTTGTTTGTTTGCCTCTTTATATGCGGATCAGTATATCGTTCACGTATTATATTATTTCTTCACGTAATGTACACATCTATACTTATCATCAATAACAACATATTAAAATACACACCAACAATGATATGTTTCACCTCTTGGTGGGCCTTTATTTCCTTTTAAAAAAAATAAATCTATTAATTAAAAAAACAAATCTTTTACAAAAATAATATTATTTTTATTGCGTATTCCTTATTATTATGTTGTAATTGTATATTATAATTAAGATAAAAGGATTAAGGATTTTATATATCTTTCCCCAAAAAATATTGACAATTATAAACTAAATAATCAATAATCATCAATATTATATACTAAAAGACACATTAGTAATGACACATGTCATCTTTGGTGTGTTTTTAATTTTTTCCTTTAAAAAAAATAAATTTATTAATTAAGGAAGCAAATCTTTTACAAAAATAATACTACCTCCATTTCTAAAAGTTTGACCCCACTTACTATTCATCTAGTCAAAATAAAATAACTTTGACCACATGACATATTATGATTTATACAATAAAAATAAGGGTAATGATATATGTAGCCCTTAGGGCCATGTATAAGCATTTAATTTACTTCCTAAAATAGAATTAAGTTGGGAATTCATGACAAAATCACGCGCAGATCGGTGTAATTAATGTTACTTTATCCTCAATATTTCCTTTTTTAGCTTCTTATTCATAGCCCTTAGGGCTATGTTTATCATTTTCCTAAAAATAAATTAGTATGGGATATCTTATTAGATTCCCCTTAGTAAAAAAATTTCAAATATCAACTTTTTATAATTTTCACTTATACATACCCGAAGATATTCATAGTAAAAAATGTTCATTGGGGACCATGCAAATGCAAAGTGAGTTGAACTTTCAGGAATGGATGGAGTATTATTTTTATAGCATACTAGGTTAAAATATTTTTTGACAATAATATTACAAAATACTCCGTATAAATTATACAAAAGATGTGCAGAAATATTTTTCCCCAAAAAATATTTACGATTATAAACTATAATATTACAAAATACTCCTGGGATCAATTCTCACCCCCTCCCCTTGTGGCTCAAAAAAAAAAAAAAAAAAAAAAAAAAAAAAAAAAAAAAAAAAAAAACTATATACTAAAAGACACACCTGCAATGACATGTGTCATTTCTTGCTGTGTCCTTAGTAGTTTTTTTTTTTGAATAAAATTCTATTAAAGAAACAAATCTTATGCAAAAATAATTCTCTAATCTTGTAAAATATAATTACTTAAAATAAAAAAATATTTGACATATCTTTAACACAATCATTTATGTAGCTACAGAAAAAATTCTTAACATAATTTTACCGAATATCTTTCATATAATCCTAAAATATCTTTCATATAATCCTTTATTTTGATCAAAATTTGTCAACTATATTTTTAGATTTTTTTTCGTTTATAAAAAACTAATTATAATGATAGTTTAATAATGGTTATTAAAAAATACCGTGCATGGTACAGAAACTAACCAGGTATATTCTTAACATAATTCGTGACATGTTCTACAACAGGGATAAAATTTGTTTAGATTTTTTTAACTACTTTGTTTTTTAAAAGGAAGACGGGAAGCAAAGCAAAATTATTTTAAGAGTGATTTTTCCCGTACTTTTGTTTTAGTTATGTCTTTTAGAAGATACAACTAAGAAATGCAAATATCAAATCAACATCTCATACTTTCTTCTACATCTTATTAAAATCCATTTTGAAACGATATTTAAAAACTACCACTATTTAAAAAAAATTGATATATATGTACTACATTTTGATGAAACGATTCTACTAAGATGTTAATATGTCCTTATATTTTCTTTTACCTTTTTTTTTTTTTTTGAGAAATCTTCTTTGAGTAAAGTTTTAATGAGATAACAAAAAATAAAATAAAATAAAATAAATAATAAAAAAAAAAAAGTTGACTAAAATTAAAATAACCTGATAGTCTAAATTTTTAATTTTTTAAAGGATTATAAAAACAACCATATCATTGAATAAAGTAAATTATTTTTGATGATTACATTGAATAAAATAAAAATTATAAAAAAAAAAATTACGAATCAAATTACCTTGATAATCAATTACTATGTAATAAACATCAATCAATAATTGTATCATTAATTGATAAATGACTATTAGTTTTTAATTATACAATATATTGCCAAAATATAATAATAAATATATTGATATTTAATTAGAGTTAATAAAAAAAAAAAAAGTTTAATAACGAAATAAAACGTCATCAGAAAGATATAGTGTTAGATATTAGATTATTAATGTTGTATATTAGACTATGAATGTCAGATATTAGATTAGTAATGTCATATTTTAGATTTTCTCATGCTAGATATTAGATTATTAATATCATACATATTAGATTATTAAGAGCAACTCCAATGGTTGTAGCTAGGGACTTGCTTGCAATTTTAATAATTCCCTAACTACTAGCTTGACCATTAGAGCTAGAAATCTCAATTAGCTTGGCTAAGCAAATTAGTTTTGCCAAGCTAATTTGTTAGAAATTAAACTTGCCAAAATAAAATGCTCATTGCACCAATTAAGCTCTTTTAATGTATTTTCTATTCAACAATTACTACTAAACTAATAACTAGCCATTGGAGCAAAAATTAGCTAACATGATAATTAGCTTAAAAGTTTATATGGCATGACAAGTTAATTGTAAAATTAACTTGTCATTTGAGTTGCTCTAATGTTAAATATATTAGCATCATGATGAGTCCGCTCTCACGCAAAACGTTCTCCCAAATAAAACAAAGCATAGTCCCTAATTATGCAATAATTGTTACACCACCTATCGCACCAAAAATAGCTTGAGGTCATAATCATGATTGAAATGTATGTAAGGCTATTAGAATAGAAGGTGTGGGCAAGTTTGGTTAAAAGGGATGAATAAAGCTATCTTATTCTATTCTCATTTCATAAAAGTCCTTCATTTTCTTATTCCTTCTTTTAGCCCCTCTTTGTGGTTCAACCACAATCCATTATCTTTTCTATTTTTCTAGCCTATCATTTTCAAGAAAATTAAACTTAAAATTAAATGCGAATATAGATATTTTAAAATCAACAAAATGTTCTTCACCCTTTATTTTACAAACGACTTTTATGATGATTATTTAGCCCCCCTTTTGTTTGATTTTAGTGGGCTACATTAATGGGGATTAAAGGTGAAAAAGAGAGTACGATGTGGAGTAGAATTGTACTCTAGTCTACATTTATACATATTTAAAAAAGAAAGGAAATATATAATACCTACAACTTTTTTTTTTTTTTTAATTCTTATCAACTAATTTTATCTAACGAAAAATAATTTAAAGTGATAGTTAATTATCGGCTGATTCATCCAAATTAATTAATGAATTATGTTACTGTTTTACTATGTTATCTCAATGATTGTGTGCTTCTACTCTTTCATCAAAAATAGATTAATTAATTCCTAACATTTGGTATTAGCATGATTTTTATTCTTTGATGACCTCTATACAAGAAGTTCAATTTGTCACCAAAAATTGTTTGCTTTGAAGCTAGAATCATCAAATTCATTCATTATTGTTACAACAATAGTCATTCTTAGAATACGTAGTCTATAAAATTGAAATTTGTATCTATATGCTTCATATATGATCGAATATAAAGATAACTATTGTATATACGATATAAGTCTCTAAAATCTTTGGTTCAAAAGTCTAGACTAGTCCACTTACAACAAGTGGCTCTAAAAAACATACACGTATTTCCTCAATTAGATTACCCTAGGTGATGAACAATAGAGCAAGCTAAGTTTTGATCGATTGAAACCTAAATTAACTTTGAACAAAAAGTGCAAAGGCCATCATTTGAATTCAAAATGTCAACTATCATTAAGGATCTATTATACATTTGTCCTTATTATGAATGTGTAGCTTGAGCAGATTTTCATTGTAGCAAAGAGGTTTGTGTTAGTGTGTACTGTGTCACAAAGACACAAACTTAATTTTATTGTAATTGAACTTGTTCATATGAATCTATCTTAACTTATTTTAACTAATACTTCGTATAGCCTAAGTTAGGAATCATTTTATTCACACTTAAAAAAATTATAAGATTTAGCACCATTAAGCTTTAATCAACAATGTAATAGCTTTATGAATTAATCAATACATTAAAACTTAATAGTCTCTTGCAATTAATTACACTAGTAATAAACTATTAAAAATCAATACTTATTACTCCCTCTGTTTCATAATGTTAATCTCATTTACGTATATTGATGCAACTCTTTGATCGCAAATATTATTAATCTCACCATAGCAAAAATTATAAAAATTAGATGTTGTTACTCCATCTGTTTTTTTTTTTATTTGCATCACTTGCAAATGCACGGAGTAGGAGAGTGAATTTTTCATAATATAATAATGTGAGTGGATGAATAATTTATTATGAAGTAATAAAAGTAATGTGGAGAACATGATAGTGAAAGTAGGGGTGTTCATAAATTGGTCCTAACCGAAAAAATAGACCAGACTACACTGGACCGACCCCGGACCGGATTAATCGGTTTGGTCTTTGGGTCTGAAAATTTATTTTCCGCTTCTCGATCCGGTCCGGTCCAACACCCTATAAAAATCGGTTTTGGACCAGACCGAGTTTTTGATTAAAAATATGCGTGAAACCTTAAATAATTGTTAAGATTATCCCTAATAAGCTTTGCGAAAACTTTTTTTAAATTTTATGAGCTTTTTTGTACTAAACATACAAAAAAACGTTAAAATATAGTTTTTCCTTTACTTTTTTCGAGTTTTCCATAAAATTGTTAAGAATTTAGAATTCTTTTTTAAAAAATTCTTAAATTGGTCCAAAGTGGTCCGGTCCGGGTTTTGGACCAATTCTTTCGGTCTGGTCCGAGTTCGGTCCCAGCTTAATTGGTCTGATCTTCGGTTTTTAAAATTCTAATTTTCGGTCCGATCTGGGTTGATCTGGTCCGGTTTGATCCTGGACCGATGAACAAGCCTAAGTGAAAGTATGTGAGAGAGAGTAATGGGGACCATGAGAGAAATATGACAAATTAATTTGAATGGGGTTTGAAGTAGGTGAGATAAATAATAAAATACAGTATAAAGTTACTATGTACAGAAGTGATGCAATTAAAAAAACACACACATTTAAGGTAAGGCGATGCAAATAAAAAAAAATAATAAAAAAAGGGAGTTATAAAGTACTCATCGAGATGAATAAACTAGATCTCAGATGACTATGTTTGTTAGTTTAGAAAATTCCCTCTAACTTTTAAGAACTAAAAGTATCTAAATTGGACTATGAAACAGAGGGAGTATCATTGATGCTTAATTTTATTCAATACGTATTTGTCTTTGATCAATAACTAGCATAGCACCCGTGCGATGCACGGCTTACAAATCTTATTACTTATATTTATTTCACAAAATTTTAAGATAAAACGATTTAATGAGTAATAATGAATTTACTTACATAGATGTCTTAGTCATGCATTTTTAACCTCTTAAAATAATTATATCTACTTTAAAGACAACTTTTTTATTCTTAAATTGAATGTAAAGTTTTTAAATATAATTCAACTCAATCAATGAACTACTGATAATCAATCCCTACATTAAGTGAATTTTTTTTTTCTCATTTCTACTTGAGTCACTGGCAACCTCATTTAAAAAATGATTAAACTCTATCCACTAACTCAATATATACAACACTTTTTTTGTGTGACTGGCACGGCTGACACACGCCAAAACACGAGTAATCCCTGATCGAGTAACCCCAAACTGACTGAGTGACCCTTGACCAATCGAATAACCCTTGACCAAGTAACCCCGGACTGACCAAGTAACCCCTGACCAAGTAATCTCGGACACACAGTGTAGCCAATGCAACCAGATATGAAACTTTGTGAACTCAATATATGCTTGGAAAAATAATTTCTATTATAAAACAACATGATCATTGTATTAATATTATATTTCGTATATCACAAATAATGTCATATCTTTTTTCTCTATGGCCTCTAAAACACTTGAAATTTAACATGTAACTTCTAAAAAAAGAAATTTTTTATATTTACATATAGCATGAATATAGTCACATCTTTTTATAGACATTTGATATGTTTATCACAATTTTTTGTATGCGGCCTGCTGTCGTGCGACAGGGGTTACTTGAGTTACTCGGTCAGGGGTTACTCGAGTTGTCAGGGTTACTCAAGTGACTCAGTCAGGGGTTACTCGAGTTACTTCTGACCGAGTAACTCCTCAAGTAACCCCTCATCGAGTAACTCCTCAAGTAACCCCTGACCGAGTAACCCCTCGAGTAATCCATGACCGAACCCCTCAAGTAACCCTTAACTGAGTAACCCCTCAAGTTACCCCTAACTCATAAAATAACCCTTAACCAAATTACTCGAGTATGTAACCCCTGACCGAAATCCTTAAATAATCCTGACCTAGTAACTCAAGTAAACTCTGACCGAGTAACCCCTCAAGTAACCCTAGAACCGAGTGAACCCCTCGAGTAACCTCTGTCCGAACCCCTTAAGTAACCCCTGACTGATTAAGTCGAGTGACCCCTGACTAAATAACTCGGGTAACCTCTAAAAAAATAACTCGGGTAACCCCTGCCACACGGTGTGGCCTGTTGCACCAAAAAATTGTTGTAGTTTTATTATGTATGTAAATATTAGTTCTCATATTTTTCTTTCCCTCATGGAGAATAAAAAATATGAAATTATCTTGTCTCATCACCTACTAAATTTTATCACATGATGAATCAACCTCATCACCACACACATATTGCATCTTCCACATCCAAAAATTTTCACGTCTAAAAATCTGAAAAGCTACTGCTTAGTATGATTATTTTTTTTCAAAAATTGTAACCTTTAACTATATATGACCTTAGAAGGATGCGTAGGCTTGCCCTTAATTGTTTGATTAATTATCTTTTTTTTTAATTATTATTATATGTAATCATTTGATATTTTTATTGCACGTACAAGTATATAATAGTGAAAAAAAAATTATATGTACACAGATATAAGAGAAGTAAAAAAAAATGCATATTACTCTTACATATCACTCGTGACAACATATACAAAATATACAACGCATTTTCTATGCAACTAGCACACCGTGTGGCCGCCTGTAAAAAGAAATAGTAACGCCTATGACACCGACAAGTTAACCCCTATTTTACTAACAGATTAGAGTAGTCCCTTATTATACTTATTGAGTAACTCTTAAATAATTAACAAATAAAGTATCCCCTACAACACTCACAGTGTAACCATTATAACACTTACTAATAAGTAAGTCCTATATTTTCCTCAAAAAAAAAAAAAAAGCCTTATATCACTAATTGAGTGATCCCTATAACACTAACTGAGTAACCCTATGGTGGCTGCCCACATTGATGAATAATTAACACAATCAAACTTTGCATACATGTCGATGCAATAGTTTGACTTAGTCTTTATGTAATTAAATATCAATTAAAATTATATTCTTGCTTAATTATAAAACCTTACATCAATATCTATTTAACAACTTAAAATGATAAAATATGAATTTATTACATTTACAAAAAAAAAAAAAAAAAAATAAAAAATATAGTAAAATAGATAAACTACAATCAATGTTAATATTATAGATAGTGAAAAAAAGTCTAACGTGTCAGTTATAATAGAAAGAATGGAGTAAAAATTAGTGTTGAATTATGTATTTAAAAATGAGAATTATAGTTTATAGAGAATTATATATCAATCAACTTTTTTACAATTTGTAGATGTTATGCATGAGTGTGTTGTGACTTTAGTTGTCGAATAAATGGTTTGTTTATAGGTTTAGCAAAAGTTTAAAAACTTATTATAATAATTCAGAGATTTTGCGTTTAGGAATTCTGTAGCAAAATATTATAGCAAATGAATTATATAGCCTGTATAATTTTTCTTAAAAATTAAGTATGATATACCTAAAATCATATGGTAGAAAATTAGTAAAGTCATTATAATTGTATCACAATTTACATTTATTTTTTTAGAGAAAACACAATCTACATTTTCATAAGCTATTTACGATTCACAACATGTCTAATTGTTTAAATATAAGCTAGAAAGCACATTATTATCAAGTTTGATCTTATTAGATTAAAATTGCTATAACTTTTCAATATATCAACTTTGTATAATTTAAATTAATGCACAATTATATATATTAAAAAAAAAAAAATTGTCATTAATAATACAACCTTTAGACAATTGTTTTTAAACAAGACAACCTTTTAATTATACCTGAATAATACAACCTTTCAAGGGTTGTAATTTTAAACAAGTTAAAAAACTTATAACCTGTTAAACAAGTAGCTCATAACATGTGTCGCCATATAATTTGTCTAAAGTAATAAATTTTGTTTTTTTTTAAAAATTAAACTTTGATTTTTAAAATTACAATTAAAAACTTATTTTTCTCACCTCCCCTCTCATGGCACCATCGTACCACCGCCTCCCCCATAATCAGTCAAAGCTGCACCTTCCCTCTCCTGACTTGCCTAAAACCATCAACCTCACCACCAAGAAACCCCCACATTAGCCCATAGCCAGCCGCCCCTATCAACCACCATTTGAAAACCATCCCCACGCAACCAAGAAGCCATAACGAACCCACCTCACCGGCCGTCAAAAAAACCCAAATCGGAACCCACCCCACTTGCAAAAAACCCAATACAAATCTACCCTACCCATGAAACACCATCGCATTATAAGAAGAGAAAAAAAAAAAAAAAAAAAAAGGATTTTGGGTGGGCAATGTTGTGGTGGGATGAATTTGGATTGTGTGGTCGTTGAATTTCGGTCTTTGTGGTTGGGTTTTTGGTGAATGAGGAGGGATTTCAAGTGGTATAGGTGGGGTAAAGTGGTGGCAGGGCAATGGTGGTGTTGCGGTGTGGGGGAGTGGTGGTGCGGTGGACATGGTTGAGTAGTGGAGAGAGAACACTGGTGGCCATGGTGGAGGGGAAGGAGAATATTTTTTTTCCTCTTATTTTTTTTCATTTAATAAAATATGATTGAAATAATTTTTAAGCCAATCACACGACAACATGTAGCATGGTAACCTGTTTATCAGGTTATATTCGGTTATGACCTGTTTAAAATTACAACCCCTCAAAGGTTGTATTATTCAGATATAATTAAAAGGTTGTATTGTTTAAAAACAATCGCCCAAAGGTTGTATTATTGATGGCAATTTTTCCAAAAAAAAAATTAATGGTCAAAATAGTGAATTGGAGATCGTTTAAATGTAACACTTAACAAAGTGGAGGTAGTACTCCGTATTATATTTTTTTAAAATAAGATATATAATTTATACACATTAGTATATTTGAGTGATAATCTACATTTATAATATAATCAAATATATCTTTTACTAATCCGTAATATAAACTTGACTTAAATATAAAATATATGGATGGAGGCCAAGGTGAGATCCATGAAGAAACTTGAAAAGGTAATATCCCACAAGTATAGTCTCAAGTTGAATTTTTCAGGATAAATAATTGGTTGAATTGAGTTTGATAATATTAGTGAGGTTGACAACAAAGCACAATTAGCTTCAACTTCATTAGGAATGGTGTTAGTAGCCATAGGAATAATGTGAGGAGGAAAAATAATTAGGTTGAAGGAATAACCTGCTCTAATATAGCTGTAAGTGTGCTAATAAAGAAACCTAAAATATAATGTACGAAGTACAAAATAACAAAATATACCCTCCTTGAATTAAGCAATCTAAAGTCAAATAATATGGAGTAAATATCTGCTGAAAATCTATGAATAATATTAATTGAGAAACAATATTAAGAAAGTTAAGATATTATTTCGGTGTATCTTTAATTATAGGATTTTTGACAATTATACATTTTACCAAAAAAAATAAAAAATTAAAAATTAAAAAAACCTAAAACAGGGACACGTGGCAGCCATGGAGCTAGTGTACCCTGTTTTATTATAGTATATAGATAGATAGATATCAATCAATCAATCAATCAAAGCCTTAATCCCAAAAGTGGGGTCGGCTAACATGAACCAAATTTGATTATAGATAGATAGATAGATAAGAATTAAAGTTGGGTAATTAAAATAAGGTTAAATATTTGTGTAATATTGTTTTATTATCATAAGATCACTTTGTCGGTCATTATAAGCATGTGATCCTATCACAATTTTTTTTTACTTCCCTTGGCCTATCCGCAGCTGCCTATAAAGTGGTCTTACTTCATCCGTTTTACATTAAATGTAACACTTTTCATTTTCGTTCGTTTCATAATAATTGCAACACTATTATTTGTTGGCAAGAACCCACCAGTATTTTATAATTTCTCTCTCCCACTAACCCCACTTTTATAAATATTTTATTATTTCTCTTTCTTACCAACCCCGCTTATACTATTTTTGCCTGCAACTACTGTTGAGTATGCTGAAGCTACTATTGTGCTATTTGGATTGCAGATTTCACGAAGGCTTGGGTACAATTGCATTCTTGTGGAGTCAAATGCTAGCAATGTCATTCGTGGGATTAATAGCTCTTGTGGTGGGTGTGCTCCGATACACCGAATTTACGAAGACATAAGGCAAGATAGCTTCCTATTTAATTTATGCACCTCATGTTAGACGGGCTTGTAATACGGTCGCTCATTGCTAGATGGGAGACTAATAGTCACTTAGAATATGTTTGTATTGGTGGCTTCCCGCTAAATATTTTAACTTAGGCGGAACTTAATCTGAATTAATAAATGCTCACTCTATCTTCAAAAACCAACAATACTTTATATTATGGGTAATGCGCTATATGTAGCCTTAAGGACTATATATAAGCATTAAATATACTTTTGAGAATTGTATAAAATTAGAAATTTATGACAAAAACACGCGTAAATCAGTGTAATTAGTGTTTGTATTTTTATGATTTCTTAACTTTTTACGATTTTTCAAGTGTAAATTTAATGCTTACATGTAGCCTTAAGGGCTATGTATATCATTTTCCTATTAAAAAATCCTCTTTTGAACCCCATTCTACAAATTTTCTTAAATTTTATGAACACCCTACTATTGCATTTAATATGTAACGGATGAAGTATAAAAGCTGAGCTAATAGTAAGACAGTTTCACTTAAAACTGTGCTGGCTAGTAAAATAGGGTTGTAGTCGTAGTCTATGATATAGTACTATAGAATTGGCCTATCCTATAGTCTAGACTCTAGAGGCTAGGCGACCTAATCGAAATATAATTAGCAAAATGAGTATGAGATGATTTAAAATGACATTTCACCTACTATAAAAACCTTTATTAGTAGCTAGAAAAAACTTAGGATTAAAGCTAATTTCTACAACAATCTTCTTTAAAAAAATAAAAAATAAACCAAGGTTCTTAATTGTTGAGACAGATTAATCTGTAAAAGTGAAAAGGAATTATCATCGGAAAATCGAGTCGTAATCAAGAGTTAGGACCCAAAGTGGGCACAGGTTAAGCACGTGGGCTTGGCCTTTGTCTTTGCTACTTGCTGTGGAGCCCCTTTTATACCTTTTCTTATTAAAGGTCTGTTCTTTTCAGTTTAATTTCAGTTCAGTTCAGCTCCAATCAGTTTAGTTTCTAATTTTCTTTTCTCATAAACAATTCATTTCATCTCTATTTACTTCAGTTCAGTTCAACTCCAATCAATTCAGTTCAGTAAATCAGAATAGACCCTAACTCTTTTTCTTAACATTTGAAATAAATTAACTTAATTTTTACATAGAAATCTCAAAGTGTATATTTTTCCCCTAATTGGTTCTCGACTTCTTGTATTAGGAAAATGATACATGCAAGTATGCAACTTTAGGGGGTGTTTGGTTCAAGTAATTTAGGTATGTATGGGGTTTAGAGTATATATATATATATATATATATATATATATATATATATATATATATATATATATATATATATATATATATATATATATATATATATTATAAACACACATAATAAGCGATTTAAAAATTTGCAGGTAGAGATGGTTATGGGTGTGGCTCATACCATATTAGGTATCAATAAAAGAAAATTGTTAATTTTCAAACAAAAACCAAAACACATGGTGTAATGCATGTATCAAGTTTCAACCCATACTACTCCAATTTCATTCATGATTTCAACCCTATTCGAGTACTAGTTTGCGAAATAAACACTCCCTTATTGTGTAATTCTTTTCGTTTTTTTTGTTTGTCTTATGGAATATTTTATTTTAGAAAAGAAAAACCATAATATTAAATGAAAATTCATTAACATAATATATGTATATAAGGAAAAATATATTCATGTATTATTTTTTCTTAGATTTTGTGTAATATCAAAAGTATACTTTTTACAATTACTTCAAATTTGATCGAGTTTTTGGAAATCTATGCATTAAGGTAAATGAGACAAACATGCAACCAGGAATGAAAAGAGGACTAGTTTATTCCGGAGATTAAAATAGAAATATTAAGCATCACAATTAGGCCATGTTCTATTCACTTTTTTTTTCTCTTCTAACCAAGGAGTTTATTTCACCGTTTTTTTTTTTCTGACACGATGTTCGATTCACCTTCTTTTCATTTATTTGGAAAAAAATAAATCTTAATAAGGGTTAATAATGACTACTTAAATTCAATGTACAACTAAAATACAAGTAAGTTCTAATAGTTTATCATATTAATGTCACAAAATTTCTAATTTAATGCATATAGGCAGTTAACATATTTCATATATTGATACGATATACTTAAATAATTTAAGAACAATAAGGGCTTGTTCACTTCAACTTAATTTTAGAGCTCCAATCAATTTAGTTCAGCTCCTAATTTCCTTCTCTCATAAAATATTTACTTCAGCTCTATTCAGTTCAGCTCCAATCAGTTCAATTCAGCTCAAATCAGTTCAATTCAGTAAATGTGAACAGACCCTAAGTCTTGTGTAAGGTGGGTATATGTTATTTTGATTGTAAAACGGTCAGTTTAAAGGGCAACTTTAATTATTTTTATGTTAACTTTAACCTTTAAAGAGTAACTTTTAATTTGTCAATGATTTGAATTTTATTTTAATGTGTAATTTGTCATAGAATCATATTACATTTACATGCTATAAAAGCTAATATGATTAATTTAATACATTATAAGTTTTTTGTAAGATAAAATTTATTATTAGAAAAATAATAACTTTTGTAGTATAAAGGATAACTTTTTAGATAAGATAATTTTAACCTGTCTTACAATAAATTAACGTACACCCGTCTTTTTGGATGAGAATTTGTGTTTTAAGAATACGTGAAAAGAATCATGGACTAGTGTGTATAAATGGCTATTTATATTATCTTCATCCTCATCGATCTTTTTTTACACTTATTATTATTTTTATTATTAAAACCAAAACCTACAGAATCAATCAAATTATAAGAAATTAGTGGGGATCTGAGATACAATCTAGGTCCCCACCTCTTTAGCTATAGCGAAGCTGATCCTGTTGAAGATGTGAGCAGTTGCACGAGCACCAATATCCCGAGTTTTTGCCAACGCCTGAACCCTTTTCAGCAACGCAACAACATCCTTCTCTAATTCCCCCAATGAAGAAAAGGAGAAAGGAAGAAACCCATAGCCAATCGCCCTGCAACACGTGCCATACTTGTCCCACTTTCGCTGAGCCGCAACCGACACAACACGACCAGGAACGAAGTCGGACAACCTAGATTGTGTCAATGTAGAAGACCCCGTCAAGTCAACACATACATCAAGGCCTTTGTCCCATGAATAAAACAACACATCTGCTGGTTGAAGAGCCCCGTCATTTCCTCCAGCTAACCCAACGTTAACCTCCTTTCTTGTAGAAATCCCGGAGCGAAAACAAATATCAACAAGGGTATCACGAACAACATAGTGCCGATGTTTAATACCCACCATCCCAACACAGGACACTGCATGATCCCAAAAATATCCCCTCGAAAACCCTTGAGCAAGTTATTATTATTTGATGAAATTACTCATGAAAAACAAACCCAACTATACTACCAATTTCCACATTTATTACATAATTTTGCCATTCATTTCATTACTTTTATCATGTAACTGTCTTTTTTTAATTTATTACTACTACGATGATGATAGTACATGATTGATTACTATGGGCGAGGTGGGTTCAGTAAATTTATTTAATTTTCCTTTAATCATATAATACTTTTAATGCAGGGTTTTTAATTGCATGTCTTTTTTTTTTTTTTTTTTTTTTAAAAAAAAAAGGTGTGGAAAATTGACATAATTTCTAGAGATGTTTGATGTTCTGAGTTTATGTCATTTGACCCTTTTTTATTTATTTATTTTTTTCGCCTGCCTTTATTATTTCCCCACCTTAGGAGAGTATTATTTATACTATATATATATATATATATATATATATATATATATATATATATATATATATATATATATATACCCAAAATAATAACAAAACCAACAACCCAAAACACCCTTTCCTTTTTTCTTGGATTCTCTCTCATTTCCAATTAAAGATATTATTTAATTCCCCAAATTCATTTTTTTCTTCAAAGAACTGGAATTTTCTTGTAATTCTATATAATTTTTTTTTTTTTTTCCCTGGGGTTCAGATTTGTTTATATTTCTTTATTTTCTTACAAAATTCCAAGAATTAAGAACAAAAAAAAAAAAAAAAAAAAAAAAAAAAACTGACCCAAAATCTTTTTTATTGTTAATTTTGCTGCTGAATCAAACCAAAAACAGCAGTACTATAACTACACACTAGTCTACTATAACAACAACTCTCTTTTGCTAATGAGTTTCACAACTCTGTTCTTTTCTCATAAACTTGATGATTTTTGATAGAAATTTGATAATCACCTCGATTAGATTTCGAAACAATGAAGTTCATGAAACTTGGATCTAAACCTGACAATTTTTATACAGCTGAGGCTGTTAGGTAATCAATTCTCTTCATTCATTTTATTCATATTTTTTTTTTCATATACTATATAGTTTTTATATGATACAATTACTAATGTCTTGTGAATAAATAAAAATACAGGTCTGTTTCCTCTGAAGTCTCTAGTGACCTTATAATTCAAGTTCAAGGTCATAGATATTTGCTTCATAAGGTAAACTTACTAAACTTTATATTAAAATTTTATAATATGGTTATTATTTAATGTTATGACTTATGATTCATAATTTGTTTCTGATTTGTGTGTTACTTACAATTTCATGCAGTTTCCTTTGCTGTCAAAATGTCTGCGGTTACAGAAACTGTGTGCAGAATCCCCTGAATCATCTCCGCGCCAAATAATCCAACTACCAGATTTTCCGGGAGGAATTGAGTCATTTGAACTATGTGCAAAATTCTGCTATGGCATCACAATCACCTTAAGCGCCTACAACATCATAGCGACGCGGTGTGCAGCCGAGTACCTTCAGATGACAGAGGAAGCAGAGAAAGGAAACTTGATCTATAAGCTTGAAGTTTTCCTTAACTCTTGTATTCTTCAAGGGTGGAAAGATGCAATTGTTACTTTACAGTCAACTAAAGCCTTTGCTAGTTGGTCTGAAGACCTTGGGATTACTAGTAGGTGCATAGAAGCAATTGCTGCTAGGATCTTAACACACCCTACTAAGATCAACCTCTCTCGAACTTACTCGAGGCGAGGTGGTGGTGGTGGTGGTGGAAGAGATGATATCGTTTCTTGTAATGGTGTTGGTGGTGGTGGAGGAGGTTCAGAGTGCGCGAGGCAAAAGAATTTAAGCAAAGGGTGGTGGGCTGAGGATGTTGCAGAGTTAGGTATTGATCTGTATTGGAGGACTATGATAGCAGTTAAGTCTGGTGGAAGAGTGCCTTCACACTTAATTGGCGAAGCATTGCAAATTTATGCTTCTAAATGGCTTCCTACTAAGCAAGTAATTCCTGACATTGATTCAGATAAGACAGGAGAGAAAACATCTAAGTATAGGCTACTACTCGAATCAATTGTAAGCTTGCTGCCTTCCGAAAAAGGTGCTGTATCCTGCAGCTTCTTACTTAAGTTGCTCAAGGCAGCAAATTTGCTTAAGGCTTCTCCTTCGTCGAAGATGGAGTTAGCAAGGAGAGTAGGGATTCAAATGGATGAAGCCAATGTGAAGGACTTATTAATACCGAGTTTAGTGAGTGAAACGCGGTATGATGTGGATATTTTCATGGCAATTTTGGAGCAGTTTCTGTCACAAGGGCAGAGTCCTCCCACTAGTCCTCCTAGGACTAAAGGAAGGTATGAGAGGAGGAGGAGGTCAAGGTCAGCTGAGAACATCGATATCGATTTTCAAGAAAGGAGGAGGTCTTCTTCAGCTTCTCATAGTTCTAAGTTAAAGGTGGCTAAGGTTGTGGACAAATATTTGCAGGAGATTGCTCGTGACACGAATTTGCCCTTGTCGAAGATGGTTGCTATTGCAGAAGCTATACCGAGTTTTGCTAGGATCGAACACGATGATCTCTACAAGGCCATTGATATTTACCTTAAGGTTTGTGCTATTCTAAAGTCCTTCATTTTTAGCATATGTTTCAGATAATTGGTCTGTCATTTTTCATTTTTAGCTCATAATATGATGTGGGTGTCAATTGTGTTAGTAAAATAACCAACTGCCCTGACCCTTGTTTGTTTCTACCTTCAATTTTAAGGTAGATTACCAAATTTCTTGGCCTTTTTTTTCCTTGATGTCAATTTTCACCTAATTTAGCTACCCTGTTAAGAAATTAGCCACCAAATTAACACACCCTAAATTATGTCATTTTTGTTATACCCAAGTTATGTTCTGTTTCTGCTACTGATTTTAGAAAAATTTCAAATTATTGTGATTAGTATCAATTTATTTTTTAATTTGATGGCAATTCCAATCAACTTTAAATCAAGGCTTACAAAAGTCCTTGTAAAAAATTTACCTTTTTTTATTCTAGTCAAAAGATGTACACTTTGGAAAAACGCCGAATTTATAACAGTAATATGCACATACATCAAATTTGCACATCACAAACATTAAATCCAATATTAGTCCTCTATAAGTCCTCTTGATTCCCAATAAATTCCCGCGAAAACATTTTAAGCATAAAACTTGTACAGTTATACATTACCGCGATATGATTCTAGTATAGTTGTGAAATTGTCCCATACATTTGATGTTATACAACTTTTGTTGATAGATGAATCAATTAATAATGAAATTTGATCATTCAGGCACATCCAGAGCTCACAAAAAGTGAACGAAAACGTCTATGTCGAGTTTTAGACTGCAAAAAATTATCCGTGGAAGCCTGCATGCACGCTGCACAAAACGAGCTACTCCCACTCAGAGTAGTAGTCCAAGTCCTATTCTTTGAACAAGCACGAGCAGCAATGGCAGGCGGTAAAGTCACTGACTTACCTCCTGATATCAAAGCATTGCTAGCTGTACAAGACGACGATTCATCTAGGCCACCTGCAGCATTAAGCACAACAACAACTATCCCAGGTACCGAAGATCAGTGGAGTGTATCAGGCCTTAAATCACCCAAATCAAAGTTGTCAACACTTAAAATGAAGTTAGCTGAGGATGACTTAGAGGATAATGGTATCGCGAAAGGATTAAAATTCAAGAACCTTTGTTCAATCCCTACTCGGCCTAAACGAATGTTCAGTAAGTTGTTATCTATTAACAACAACAGAAGTGTGGCTGAAAAGAACTGATGGCAGAACACAAAAAAATTTCTCCTTATTTAAGGGATTTTTTTTTTTACATGACCAATTAAATATTTTGCATCTAATGAAAAACAAGTATATTAAGTTAAACCCTTTTGTAAAATTTAGGCAAAAACATTAAAATGTGAATTGATTATTATGTAGCCTATTTCAATAATGTGAAGAGAAATGTTTTTAAGGCATTAGGAGGGAAAAATAAATCTCTCAAAAGGATACTCTCAAATTGAGGCCACAAAATTAGGATTTGGTAGTTGTAAATGTGTAAGCATATATATGGGACCATTAAGGTGGTTGTGTTATTTATCCAAATAATATAATATATGAAAATTATGCCCCCATCATTTATTCTTTTACAAACTTAATTGGATCTTCATTCATTATACAGTGCAATCCAATCTATATCCAATCTTCTCATATCTGACTATATTGCAGCAAAATGTCTGTTTTTCAAGCTTTTAATTTGATTGATTGTATTTATTTATTTATTTATTTGTTATTTTTATTATTTTTGGTTTCGAACACTAAATACAAAAGGCACGTAATAATAATGTATTTTACATAATGGTAAGGCGGATTACAAGTAATAACCGTGATCTAATTAATAAAATGTCTAAGCTATCTTTCTTTCAAATTAAGAAAATTTTAGAGTACAATTGAAGTTTATTTAGTCTTAATTGCAAGCATTTAAGTTTATACAGAGTCGAATCAAGTTTAAAGATCTAAGCTTAGCTGTTAATGATTATGGAAATATTTGATGCTATTGCAAAGTTGTACTGAGAATATAATGATTAAGAAGGTACAAGAAAAAGAAGCATGGGAGACAAGATTTATATTTGCACAAGACATAAGTAATCTTTTTGTCTCTCGTGCTGACTAATTGATTTCACAATCGCATGTTTAGATGATTTACACCATAATAACTCATTCTTGGAATAAGTTTATATTAGGCATGGTAATTGGGTTGAGCAGTCCATGTACGTTTTTGTAACCGATATTCATGGTGTTGACTGTTGAGGGTTGACTCACTCTTGCCTTCCCTCTCTCTGTTATGTGACGAAATATGATCTTGACTAGCAACTATTAAAATTGGACCCGATCTGAAACTCGATTCAATTTCAAGAATTCGAACAAATTTTGCGATCTAGATTATATCCAAGTGAGAGTGAGGCATAACTTAAGTGGTTAGAGTTTTTCTTTCAATTCTAGGAAAACTTGTGATTGGTTCTCATTATCCGCCCTTGTGACTCTCTAAATTCTACACACTAAAAAAAAAAAATCGCTAAACAAATTGCTAAAACCCAAGGTCAAACACTTTGGTCTATTACATGCAGTATTTGACCTGAATTAAAAAATAATTCATCCTAACTTGGCCCAATCAATTTTTAGGTCTTGCATGCCATACTAGGCCAACATGTTAATTACTATTGGATAATTGACATTCACATTTATACTTCATATGATTTTAACCAATTAAGCTAGATTTATAGTAGGGTTGTTCATTGAGGATATAGGATATGGAGGGATGGTTAGTCCCCCCATCTCCCCTCCCAAGTGGTTGGGGGTTCGATCCTCATCCCCTATTCATGTGATAGGGTGGGGAACCCCTGTAACTTACCGTAAAAGAAAAATAATAAAAAAAAAATGATTGTTTATGTCCAAATTGTGGCAAAGAAAGCGGATCAAGGCATCGCACCGGAATTAGTTTGCCTAGGTCCGATTATACCGTGAATCATTTATGCCAGACCGGACTATGAGTATGCTGTCAAGCTTATAGGAGTCTATGATCTACTATTTGGGTTGGATTACATTCCCAAAAAAAGGTACCACTGTTTGGGCTGGGCCAGCCACCAACCCGGTCCAGAATTGGTGATCCAAAATCAAGACCAAATTCGTTATCATTTTTTTTTTTTTTTTTTTTTGGCTATGATTGGCTATGATTCTTATGAATCTTTTGATCAACTTTAAGACGATTCATTTTTTGTAGGACAAGTTAAATTCTCTTTGAAATTTAGGCCCTGTACTTTTTAAAATTGTTTCCACTTATTTTAAGCAAAACAAAGTTTATATGAATTCTAATAAGAGGTAATTAATAAAGAATATTCAGGTTTAATTGACAACTAAAATAAGTTCTAAAAAATTCGGATGAGTTATTGAATTTAGCTAAATTCAAGTATGTTTGGACTAATTAGAACTTATTTTAGCTGCAGTTAAACTTAGATAACTCGTATTAGACAAGCTAACTTGCTCGATACATATATGAAAATGAGAGCAAAGAGTCTACTCTGCAAATTGTCACTAGTGAAGATTAAACCTCTAACCTCATGATTAGAATGTGCTCTTTAAAGATGTTAGTGGGGCAGGTCAAGTAAGAGACCCGACCCATCCACGGCCCAAAAGGGCGGGGATAAGGATAAAAATCATACCCACCATAGGTGATGGCGCGAGAGTGGATTTTAGGTTGTACCCACCCAGCCCCACCCCATACCCACATTTATATATTTTTAAAAATAAAATTACATTCTTTTATAAAATAAATAAAAAAAAGTAAAATAATGTAGTAAAATTATAGTAGTACTTTGTGATAAATTTGTATTATAAGCAAAAAAGAAAAAAAAAACTTTAATTTTAACAATGATTTTTCGTTATTATAGTAAATATTATAATAACAAAAGATCATTGTTAATAATTGTATTTGGGAGGCGGGAATTCGGCGGATCTTAGGTGGGGATGGATTTACAAGTAGGAGGTTGGGCGAGAACGATATTGAAACTGTACCCGCAATGTCAGATGAGGGTAGAAAAGTCAACATCTATCCTGCCCCGTCTCATTGACATTTCCTAATGCTCTCTTTTCACTAGGCCAAGCTTAGCTTGGTGTTAGGGTAGTTTCCATGACCAGAGACAAGAATATCGAAACATGCTATACTAATGATTTTCGTACAAATAATCCATACATATATTATTAATTAGACAGAAACGACAAGAGGAAAGAAAGATAGATAATCTAATGAGTCAAATGAGAAAAACAAAATTTGTTGAAATTTTGGAAGTTAGAAGAAGAGATGAAGATGAGAGCCGGTCTAATTGTATCAACTTCAGAATTAATTGATTTAATTCTCGGTAGTTATCTTGTATAAGCTGACTTGGCACATGGATAATCATATTTGTAAATAGAATCATAATCTAAACGAGATCAAATATATAACACATTGAATAATTCACAAAATTTTATATAGGGCTGGCCACACCGTGTGATCAGTCACTATAAAAATTACTTCGCTGGTGTATATAATAAAGGTTAATTGATCAGTGTTAAAAAGGTTACTTCATCATTATTATATAATTACTCATAATTCCAAGTTTGGAACATAGGATTATATTTATATGCTAGTTGTTAAACATAATATCTTATAATACCAATTATATTCGATTAGCTTTGAATCTTTATAATATTCTCTATCTCTTACCTTATCAACATGACATAACTTTGACAAATTTCAGGATATTTTATTCATACATAAAACCAAACATACACTAATTGTTTACAATTATTGGTAAAAGACAAGCCTACCCAAGTTTTGTGTGGCAATGCAACTCCGATGCAATGGCACATCTAAATTTTCCTTATACATGAAAAAACTTGCTAGGCCATTCACTCATTGAAGTGTGTAGACCGTGTAAATTGTACTAAGGGCTTGTTCTCATTGATTGAAATGAGCTGAAGTGAACTGAACTTATTAAAGCTGAACTGAACTGAAGTGAAATAAAATGAATATTTTATAAGAGAAGGAAATTAGGAGCTGAATTGAACAAAACTGAACTGATCTGAACTGAACTTATTAGAGCTGAACTGAACTGAAAATAATCGTATGAGAACAGGCCCTAAGTTATCTAGTTGAAACAAGATAATTATGAATTTGCATAAATCCATAAGTCAAAAAATAAGAATCAAGTTGGTGTATTATCCACTAAGGGCCTGTTCTCATTGACTGAAATGAGCTGAACTGAACTTATAAGAGCTGAACTGAATATTTTATAAGAGAGGGAAATTAGGAGCTGAACTGAATTGAAAATAATCGTATGAGAACAGACCCTAAATTGGTTGATGTGTTGGGTCAAACCACATGCACGTGATAGACATTACTTACCATTGAAGAAGATTGTAGATTTGTAGCTTCAAATTTGTGCTATATAACATGTTACGAGTAATTGACAATTTGACATATGACACTCAAGGTGGTTTTAATCAATGAAGTACTGCCCCGCCTTAGGCCTTTTTTTTCCAGGCAAGCCACTTCTTTGATTGGATAGGTCTTGAAAGGGGTTGTATCAATGATATGTCTATGTTCATTGTTCTTAATCATCATATAAAGATCCGTATGTACATACTCCGATCCGTAGATTGTACGTTATACTATGCCGAATACCATACAATTTTTCACACTAAATCATTTTTTTTTTTTTATCAATAGGATTATTAAAGAAACATGATCTGATCAGAACAACGTAGCAATATGATTCACCGGTCTTATTAATTCTAATTAAATTCCAGATCAAAGTAATTAAAAAAAAAACAAAAGTGATCTTTAGTTCTTTACATAACTCTTTACCGTCTTTTTATTGACAAATATCCATCTATTCTATGCACAAACCTAATCATTCAGCTAAACAACGAACTGAAATTATGTTAAAATATTCCTGAAACTTCCACTTGCATAGTTTTACACCAAAAACTACAGCAAATCAACTCATATTTCTGCCTGTCCAAAATTAAAATAGTTTTACATAAATTATCTTGATGATTCATCATAATATATACTTTTATATATCAGATTGCATAATTCCTCAGATTCAGCTACAGAACATTAGTGATGGACTGATGGATTATATTTTATAATCATGACATAATAGTACCACAACAAATATATTTATATATATCAAAGGTAAGATAAAAAAAGATCGATCATAACAAAAATACATACATGAGCATGTCGTGTACAATACATCACGTACTGAACTTGTAATTGTATGAAGTATTATGTTAGTAGTTACTAGTAGTAACAGTAGAATTCTCCGGCTTTGAGGAGGCCGGAGTATCTACACTTCTAGTACGTTGGAGGCTCGGAGACCGATGAAGCCGACACCTAAAAGAGCCGGCGTGGGTGGTCGGAGAACATAGGCAAGTACTCATCACTTTAGCACTTCCATTACTTGGTTGCCTAGTCAATCCTCTAGGATTTGTAAAATTAATCTCCGGAATTTCCACTTTCATGCCACCTTCATTACTTTGATGATCCATGTTTATAAATTTATAAAACCCTGCAAATTATAAACAAAATATGTCACTCATTTTTATTACAACAAAAAAAAAATAATAATGTGATTAAATGCTACATATATACATGATTGTATACCTAAGATTTTTTTTTTTTTTTTTTTTTTGGGAAACTTTGGCAAGTAGTGTTAGAAACAAGTTTTGTGGAAATAATGGGTTTGTTTTTATAGTAGTACAAAATGATAAGAGTGGAGAAAAAAATAATGAAAGAAAGTGGGTAATTTTGATGATGATGACTCAAGAAAGATAAAGAAGGATAGAGAGAAAAAAAAATAGAGGGGCATCACTAAGGGCATGGTGATGTAGATCACGGGCATGATAACATAATCCACAATTGACGTTTCACCTAAAAATTGGCTACTTTATGTAATGCTACAACTACTCCTTGTTAATTGTTATTGGTATCTCTTTTTCTATGAATGTTTAAAATATGAGCTTATTTGTGGGAGTTAAAAGCAAAATCTTTATATTCATGAAAACTATGCTTAAAGGGGAAAAAAATATAGCCTATGATGGCTATGAATATAAACGTTTTGTTTTTGTCTATATACCATAGTGTTTTAATCATCACATGATATTCAATGAAATAAACTTCTTAAACGATAAAATTACATATGGCTATTACTTTTTTCTTCAGTTAGTTTTATTTTGAAGTAAACAACTTATTTATACCTTATTTTTGGTTTATTACGTAGCGTTTTAGCCAAATTACAATACAAAAGTATGACAATTATTCAGAAAAATCAGTTTTATTGGATGAAAGATGATTATATTTTGATCAAATTTTAACTAGCTTTCCTTGTTTCAAATTGATTACTGTGACTAACTTAACATTATATTATAATAAGTTGATGAAAGTGAGGCCAATTGCTCTGATGAAAATATCAAACATTATATTTATTTATATCATCATTGCTGTGTCCTATCTTAGCGATGCATTTTATATTAACACCCTCATAAACTTATAACATATGATCCGATAATCACAAGTATGAGTGATAAGTCTTTGCCTATCATGCATGTATGACAGTACCATAATCAATTAATCATACATGACTAATTAACTATGTTTTTGATGTTTACATTGGTTCACAAAATAATTAAAGTCATCCCTTAAAGATTAGATTCTAGAAAGTATAGAAGAAGTGGGTTTTGAGTTGTAATAAACTTAACAATATTGCTATTTTATATACATCAATCATCAATACTATATACTATATACTAAAGTAATCACCAGAAATATTCTAGAATTACACGTGTCACGTTTACATTAAAAAATTTCCCGCTCAAAACTTTTTACTTTTTTTTATTATTTTCCTTCGAAAATAAAAAGATAATTGGTGAAAAAAATATACAGCCATATTTTAAAAAAAAACAAAAATATACAACCTAAATAATAGAACAATAACAACAAATTTAAATAAAAAAATATTAAAAATATACACAATCTATAAACAATTACAAACTTATAATAATATATAAATATAATTTATTTATTTTTCTGTGAATATCCGAGCATTGTTCGGACAAAAAACTAGTTTGGACATAAATCCAATAATAATAATAAATAAATAATAAAGTGTCATCCATCATAATTAATTAAAAAAGAAAATCATCCAAAGTTGTCTACTTTTACTTGCAATTCCCCGCTTCACAATGTGATCTATAAAGATGAATCAAAAGACTTGATCTTCTAATAGATAAGAGTAAGGGCCCCACCTTATTATAGTTATTGATCATGGCAGACATTCTTGTTAGGCAGTGGTGTCGACTTTTAATTCATACACTTCATTTTCATTATTATCCAATTTTATTTTATTTTTTTTATTTTCCACGCATTTACTACCTCAATAATTACTCCGTATATTTTAATATTTCATAATAAACATTTGTAGATGTCTATTATGTAGTTAGTATTATTCGCACGACTGGGTCATATGGACATAGATTATTAGCGAATATAACAAATTAGCTTCATTATCCATGAAATGTTTATGGAAAATATCTAAATGCATTTTTTTTTCTTTTTTTTAAAGTCTTAATCTGGTCAAACTAGCTTAGAGTTAATCATTAATTCTAGCCCGATAGGTTTGGGTTGCCATTTTCGACGGGTCATTTTGAGATGTGGTCTTGCTCAATGGGCTATTCTTAAGCCCGTTGGATTTGATCCAATCCAAACTATTTTTTGATTTGGGCCTTTTATAGCCCAAATACGCAGCACTGTCAAATATGGTTGTCCTATGATAAACTCTAGTATGGTCTTGAACTAATATCATCTAGAAAGACTAGAATACACTAGATCATACTAGTTTAGGGCCTATTTTCATCAGATTAATTTCAGTTCATTTTATTTCAGTTCAATTCAGTTCATCTCTAATAAGTTCAGTTCAGTTCAGTTTAAGTCTAATGATATTACTAATGATATAAAGCCAAATTTCATACTTTTAAAATTATATTACAACAACGACAATAATAATAATAATAATAATAATAATAATAATAATAATGACTATTATACGGTTATACCATATTTTACTTAATGACTATTATACCATATTTCATTATTTGACGAGCTAGGAGTAAAATAGGATCAAGTTAGTTTTTAAATAAGACCGGCCCAACTCTTTGTCTTTTTTTATTTTATTTTTTTATTATTTTATTTTTTTCATTTTGAGAATTTTTTAAAAAGTGTTTTGTGTTCTTTTGTCATTTTAATATTTTATTTTTTAATTATATAGTATATGTTTTTAAAATGTTTTGGGGTTTCATGTTTTTAATATATTTTTCATAAATATTTTAATTATATAATATATTTTTCTTAAATATTTTAATATGTATATTTGTATATACACATATATATAATGATAAATAAGCAAAGACTATTAATCCATAGTTAAAAATCACTAATTAATAAGTTCAGTTCAGTTCAGATCTAATAAGTTCAGTTTAGTTCAGTTCATTTCAGTCAATGAGAACAGGCCCTTAGTTTGTATAGTATTCAGTTTTAATGAAATTAACAACCATTCACTGACTGATTTAAACAGATCATAGCAACCTAGTTTTCAACTAAACAATACTTTCTTTATTATTTTGAGTTTTATACTCATACAGTTCTATAGGGAGTATTATTTTTGTGAATTATAAATAAGAAAAAATTAGACATGTGAGAACTTGTTAAAACGTTTCAATAAAGTATATCATAACTTTGACTTTTAAAAAATAATTAGTTATAAGGACTTAATCTAGATTTGGCATCTTGAAATATGAATCATAAAAAAAAAAAAAAAAAAAAAAAAAAAGCAAATTTTTAAAAATGCAAGCCTAGCTGGTAATTTAAAGCCTAACATACTCCAAGTAAATCGAATTGTAGCCGGTACCTGGAATAAGGTATCAACTAATCTAAGTACTTAGGGTCTGTTCTCTTCCGTTGAAATTCAGTTTAGTTCAGTTCAGCTCTTAATTTATGTCTAATTATATTGCTAATGATATAAAGTCAAATTTCATTCTTTTAACCTCTTATTACAACGACGACAACAACAACAACAACAATAATAATAATAATAAATAATAATCAATAAGTAATAAATAATAATAATAATAATAATCATCAATAAATAATAATAATAATAATCAATAAATAATAATAATAATAATCAATAATTAATTATAATAATAATAATAATAATAATAATAATAATAATACAATTCATTGTTCAAATGGTTCTATTTTTTTGATACACATTTCTAATATGTACATTTGTATATACACATATGCATAGTAATAAATAATCAATAAATAATCAAAGATCACTAATCCGTAGTTAAAAATCACTAATTAATAAGTTCAGTTCAGTTCAGTTCAACTGAGTTCAGTCAATCAGAACAGGCCCTTATTGGCTACGAAAAATCATAATGTGGATTACTGAAACACAAATTTTTGTATGCAGCCTGTTGTATCGTGCTGCAGGTAGGGGTTACTTGAGTTTCTCAGTCAGGGGTTACTTGACTTTCTTGGTCAGGGGTTACTTGAGTTTCTCGGTTAGGGGTTACTTGAGTTTTTCGTGGTTACTTAAGTTTCTCGGTCGGGGGTTACTCGAGTTTGCGGGGTTACTTGAGTTTCTTGATCAGGAGTTACTTGAGTTTTTCGGTCAAGGATTACTCGAGAATCCAGGGTTATCCGAGTTTCTCAGTCAGGAGTTACTCGAGTTTATTGGTCATGGGTTACTTGAGTCACAATTTTTTGTATGCGGCCTAACCGAGAAACTCGAGTTACCCTTGACTGAGTAACCGTTAACCGAGTGAACCCCTCGAGTAACCCCTGTCCAACTCTTTAAGTAATCCCTGACCGAGTAACTCAAGTAATCCGTGACTGAAAAACTCATGTAACCCCTAACAAAAAAACTCGGATAACCCCTGTCGCATGGTGTGACCTGCTGCACCAAAAAGTTGCTGTTATTGAAATTGTATAAAAAAGACTGTGAAATAAAATATAAAAATAAAAAATACGAGTAGTAAATAGTAATCATTTTTTGGACCAAGCTAGATAAAGGGTTTCAATTTTGTCAAACTAATATCAGACTAGGATTCTGGCTAAAGTCCCAAAAATTTGCTGGTCCGTTCAGTAAAATATAGTGAATGGGCTTCGTATAGATAATATGAATGGGTTCGATTTGCTTTTAATCTTTGGACCAACTGTCAAGACATGGCAGCGTAACATAGCAAATAAGTTAAAGACTACGTTGATCCTTACTAATTTGAAATTACATTGTAACATTGGGGAAAAGCTACATCAGACAATTTATTATACTGATTGTTAGTATAGTGGTGATTGGGATTACATTTGATAGAAAGCACCGTGTGTTCGATCCCCGCAACAACAATTAGGAGGGGAATGGAACCTAATCACTTAGAATTGATCCCCAAATATAAATTAATCCAAAAGATGTGAAATACAAAAAAAAAAATTATTATTATTATTATATACTTTGTACGTCTTTATATTTTAATAAATTAAAATTATTAAAAATTGATATTTTGATTACATCGAAGGTAATTTAACTTGATTTCACATGATCATATTGTGAAAGTCATAATGTTGAAAATATTAATATTTGACTTTTAAAAAATAGGAGAGAATCTTATAAATTTTTCTTAATCTATAAGAACAAATATAGTCATGTGGGATCTAATTTGATTCGTTTTGGTGAGTACATTATTAACATCTAATCTTTATAATTTATGCTAATGTGATATTAAAGATATATGCGGTTAAAGATGGTTCAAAACTTGCATCGATTTGTAAATTGGAACATCATTCTGAAACGGATGGAGTACTATGTAATACAAAAATATTGTCTAAACTCTAAACTATGGGTAGTCATGAATCATGATCCTCAATCCTCATAGATTAGTTTTTTTTTTTTTTTTTTTTTTTAAAGAAATCCTCATAGATTAGTTGAATATATATGTGATTGTCATAACATATTTGAAAGCTTGTCAATTTTATTTTTATTGTAGCATAATGCGAGTACTACGTAATACGAAGTAGATATTAGCGAAGTAGATATTAGTCAATACTCCATAGTCATGTTATTCTTTATGAGAAATTAAGTTAAATAAGTCCAACAGAACTAAACTAAAAACTACACATAGCCACATAGGGTTTTAAAATTTTATAAAGTTATGAATTTGTAAAGCATGAGCACGGGTGGATGATAATAATGACGGTCTATTATACTACGTCGACATTAACTAAGACATAAATATGCACAGTACTCCGTAACACAAGTGCAGTAGAATTAAATAAAAAAAATATATATAAAAAAAAAACGAAGCAAAATGTCGACAAAATAAAAGCAGAAAATAATGAGAAAGTGACAAATTTACAGCATCTGATTTACTTTTACAGGGTCGGTTAGAATTGAGGTTGTAAAATTGACAGAACTTCTTTACGAAGCTTCAAAAATTCTTAACCGTACCCTTTTTTTTTTTTTTTTTTTGTTGTTGTTGTTGTTGTTGTTGTTGTCAAATGACATAATGTAGAGCTAGTAGTCAGTAGTAGGAGAGTAGGAGAAGAAGATGTGAGAGTGAGAGAGAAGACATAATCCAACAATATCCCCAGAACTCCTGTGTATTCGTACAATTGGAGAGGAGAGAGACTGTATTTGTGAGACAACATTCACCTTGGAATTCGGTTTTTTTTTACCCATTAATATATTGTGTACATTGAAATGTGTACCAAAAATCCCAATCACACCCTTTAAAAAGGTATTCTTATTTCTCCAATCCTTTTCCTTGCATAATTCCATTCCCTTTACTTTCTGAAATTTTTTACTCGTACAAAAAGTCAACACTCTTTTAGGTATTGTATTACTTTACGCCTTATTTTTTTAGAGCTTTTAGACAAGCAAATCATATTTAAGTGGAATAGAACAAATTTAAACATAGTATTAGTAGAGCAGAGTAGAGCAAGTGTTAGTAGAGCAAATTTCAGCAGAGCAGAGTAGCTTAAAAGAACAAGGAGGCTCTGTTATTTTGCTCTGTTATTTTGAGCTATTCTGCTCTGCTCTGCTAAAATCCTCTATGCTTTGCCAACCCCTGCTCTACTCTGCTTTACTAACCCCTATTTTGCTCTATCTAGTAGTTCAAAAGAACAGGGCTTGCTTTGTTTCAAAATAACTAACACATCAAACTTTACATATATGTCAATGCACTATCTTGACCTTATTTATATATAATTAAATAAGAAAATGTATATATACTCCTTCGGTTTTTTTTTAAATGCATTGACCGACACATTTGCAGAGACACAACTTCAATTGTTAATATCTTTCATGGGTTATTAGTAAAAATTGTAATAAAATTATATTATCGAACTAGATATTATGACTAATCTAATGATATACGGTATTATATAATGCGGAGTGACAATTATTTATTTTATAGAGGTGAAAAAATTAAGTCAATTGTCAAAATAAATAAATAAGTCATAATATGTGAATAGTGTAAAAGTAAAAGTGATGCATTTAAAAACACGGAGGGAATATTAATTACGAAGTATGAAACTTTGTGTAGTTAATAGTATATTTCATGACAAAGTAAGTTTTTATTTGCTTTTAAAAAAAATACGTTTTTATTTAGTTTAATTTGTAAAAAATATAGTTAAAGTGAATATATAAATAGTTAAAAAAAAAAAGTCAAATATGTCAATTATTTTGAGACGAAAAGAGTACTTTTTTCGCCTCTCATATTTAACTCATATATATGTCGATGTATAAATTTGACCTTGAAAATATATAAAAAAAAGATAATACTATGAAAATTTATACGGAGTATTTAGGGCCTGTTCTGATTGACTGAATTGAGCTGAACTGAACTTAACTGAATATTTTATGTGAGAAGGAAATCAAGAACTGAACTGAATATTTTATGTGTGAGAACGAAAGTAAGAACTGAAGTGAACTGAAAATAATCTGAAGAGAATAGGCCCTTAGTACCTATTCAACAACTTATTTAATGATAAGATTTGTTTCTAATATATTACCCTAAAAATTACGATCAAAATTAATACTCCCTCCGTTTCATAATATTAGTCTCATTTACATATTTCGTTGCACATCTTTTTTTTTTCTTTTTTTGAAGAATCGTTGCACATCTTTGATCACACCTATCTTTAATCTCACACTAGCAAAAATTATAAAAATTAGATATTAATAATATACTCAGCGAGACAAATAAAATTAGAAATCATATGACTATATGTGTTCTTATATATAATCCCTATAAATTTTTATATTCAAAGAATTTAAATGGAACTAACAAGTAAAAATGAAGGCATTATATGAATAGTGAAAAAATTCCAACATATTAATTATTTAAAACGAAGGTAGTACTAAGCTATTAGTAATAGTGTAATGCATATGCATGCATTGTCTAATCTATTCGTTCATGTTTAATGGACTAGTGGTCACAAATGCGTTTAATAATATACAAGTATATGTATACACATTATACACGGTACGGTCTATTAGGCATTTAGTCTATTGCAATTTAATTGTCACGTTCATGGTTATTGCTTTTCAATATTCGACGAGGTTGAAACATTTTATAAAAGAGAAATGAATTATACTCCTATACGATCGATATGATTTTCCAAAGTGTATTTTAATAAAAGCTTTATAAATATAATACGGAGTAATAAGTACTGTATTTATTTGATTATTAATTTCGGGAGGTAACACACTAATACGTATATACTCAATATTTCATAAAACAAGGAATTAGGTCAAGTTATGATGTAGTGTTTATGGCTTCGTTGTAACAATGCTGGTCTTTCTACTCTTTCTCTATTAGGAATTAACTTAATCTGAAGTCTTAACCTTTTTGAGAATCAACTTCGAATTTATTATCAGTTTCTGGATTTATTATTTCATTCTTTCTAATGAATTGAAATTGTACTCGCGTATAAAATAATCTGCCATATGCGTGCAGATGCACCGTTAAACCAATACTTGTTACTTCTCTAAAACTTTAATAGCGTTATCAAGTATCTCTTAAATTATTGTCATAGATGCATTGTCGATGACTTTATTTAAATTAACAATACAAAATTATTATTTACACATGTTTAATAACCAAAACCTTAGCTCGTTTGAATTCGTCATACCATAAACTAATAATGCGATTTATAGAGTGGATAAAATACTAGCTAGAATATATTTATATATACCAACCATATTAAAGTTTTCCTAGGAAAAATAGAGCATGTGACCTCCAAATCAGAAGCTAATCCCATTTTAACTGTTAGATCAAAACCAGCTTGGAAAAAAGATAATTAAAGCATATAAGAAATTGAAGAAGCACAACTAAGGAAAATGATACTGCAATATCATTTTGTTTGTCGTCTTTATTGAGCAATACTCCTAGTTGAATAAATACTCAAATTACCTATTCTACTCCTATTTTTTTTTTTTTTGAGGGAAACCTATTCTACTCCTATTAATTAATGAGATTTATTATTTGCCTTGTAGGGTGGTCAGCCTTCAAGTTATAAACCCCTCCCACTAGATTATTTTACCTTTTTATATATATATATATTTTTTTTATTACGAATAATCTTTTATTTTATGATTAGATATTGATAGTCAAAGATATAACTTGATTTTTGTTTAGTTAAAATAAGACACATTAATTCTCAAAAAAAAAAAAAAAAAGACAAATATTATATTTTTGAATAAGTATATGGATTAATAAATTAACACAATTCAATTAATTATCATAATGTTAATTATAAAACGACAATTCCTATTTTATGAAGTTGAATTTATGTAATTTTTTACACATTTAATAAATTTTGAAACCATGCGATACTTGTATAATACAAATGTACTCCTTGACTCCTCCTAAGAACTAACTACAAGAAATAAGGCAAACGAATGAACATATCTCTTTGCACACACAGTTCAATCATAATGATAATTTGCGAATAGTTTCAATGGTAAGTTATATCAATATTCAATATACAAATTAAATTTCTCAAACATATAAATTTTCTGAGTAACTCCATGCATTCTTTTGCTACACTAATGAGGAGTTTGAGGATCATACTACAAAGTTCTTTTTCAGACAACCAAATAATCCATTAAAAATAACAAAAATTAACAATGCAACTACATTAATATTAACAAAAAAGGACAATACGATATAACTAAAAAGTTGTAATACTCCGTATTATAACTAACATATTTCCAAAAGCATACATTTTCTTACAAACCCTAAAATCACTAATTAGCATTTTTGACAACTCGAAAATAAGTACTCCGTATTACTCCATAGTCCATACTACTAATAGTGTAATTAGACCTAACCGTTAAGTACTCGCTAATACTATAACTAGCTAGCTAATCCAAAATATTATTTGGATCCAATAATTCTACCCACATACAATAAGTATAAGCCAAATTAAGTTTAGAAAATGAAGGATCCAAATAATTTTGGTTTAAATTACCAAGACTTAGAAAGTTAAACTTACTAATAATGCAACAAAATAAATTAGTGGCCAAGACATTTAGCACCACGAGGTGTAGCAAACATATTGTAGAGCTCATTGTACTGAAATATTCCACCAACATGACAACGATGATCATCCATTATCACTTGCTCATTGCACTCATACTGTGGAACCTCAACCATGTGATAACTGCCACCTGGCATCATACTCCCCTGAAACGACACCGTTTCGCCACCACCAAAACTACAGCTTCCACCGTTAAATGGGTTTTTGTTGTTGTTGTAATTATCATCAAAGCAAAGGCCAAAATGGTCATTTTGGTCATAATTAGAAATAACAGGTGAGTGCTCATTGTAAGATTTGGTGGGGGTGCGTTTAGGGAAGTATTTCTCAATGATTTCTTCTAGAAGACCAGATGATGAATCCGACGGTTCAGATAATGGGAACAGCTCCATCGTTCCATCACCACCGTTGATTTCATCATTTCCATGATTTTGATCATCAGGATTATTATTGACGGTTGATGATGAGGAATTATAAGGGAGGAGTACAATGTTACTGTGGGGTGAAGAAGAGGGGAACAATTCACTGAATTTGTTACAATAATTTACCTTCTTTTTGTTCCACTGTGACGCAGCTACAGGAGATTCAGTGAACCCTACCATAGTCCCTTCATCACAGCCGTTGATTATATTTTGATGATTTTGTGTTTGGGTTTGAGTTGAGTTAAGCCATTCCACGAAAGTGGGATTTGGATGGCTAGGATTTGAGCTAGAGGTTGTATTTTTAAACATAATGGACGGCTGAGATTTCTTATTATTATTAGAACAAGGGTTACTAAAAAAAGGAGGTAAAGGAGGAGGGTACATAATGTCATGATCAACAAGAGATGAAGAAGTAGTGTAAGTGAAGTTGGTACGTGCCTTGCTTCCACGCATGGCACGTGCCGCAGTGTCGTAAGCACACGCCGCTTCCTCGGCAGTGTCGTAAGTGCCGAGCCAGCGGCGTTCTTTAGACTGTGGGTCACGTATTTCAGCTGCGTACCGGCCCCACGGCCTACGACGGACACCTCGGTATCTCGTGGTCGTGGCCGAGGCCTTAGGGGCCTTAGGAGCCTTCTTGGCGGGTTCAAGGGGTTTATCATCAAAGGAGTTGGTGTAGGTTGTGGTGAAATAGTAGTGATGTTGTTTCAATTGTGGATCCATGTTTTTTTGTATTCTATGTTTATTTTTTTGTACTAGTAGAAGTGGTAGGAAATAAAAGAGAAGTTAAACAAGAGTTGGAAAGTGAGAGTAGATAGACATGCATGCAAGTATGGTATTTATATAGGCCTAGGGAGAGGGCGTGGGGAGGAGGGTTGTAATTGGTTTATGATGTTCATGGGTTGATGTAGATGTTGTATGTTTTTTAGCATTGGGAAATGGATAAGGTTATTGCTTTAAAATGGACTACGGAGAGTATTTTATGATTTGATCATAAAGTCTTATTTAGCTTAAACTCAACTTATTATAAATATTTTTTTAGGTTATAATAAGGTGATTGTAGCTTGAAAGTTGAAATTTACTTAGTACTCGTATAATTAAGAGTTAGTAAGTATTTTTAGTTTTGCAAACTCTCTATGTCAAAAAGTATAAGTATCAATCGACAAAAAAATAAATAAAAAATAAATAAAAAAAATTAAAAAAAAAAACAAAAACAATCATAATTATGTGATTATGTCCTATAATTATTGATCGACCAATATTAGCTACAAGATCAATTGTAACAGTGATGACAACGATTGAACACTAAGGGTTTGCACACGTTGCCAATGAACTACGTAGTACTTACAATATATTTTTGCTCAAGTGTATCTTATCTATTTTTGATCAAATCTAATTTAGATGTAATAATATTTCAATATACTATTCCACAAATAATGCTTGGTCTTTTTATGGGCGTATAACTTAACTTATTCGAACCATTAATTTGATTGTCCTAATATTAATAATTACTATTTTTTTATTTTATTTTTTATTTTTTATGTGTTTAGAGAGCCACAAAGGCAGGGGTGAAAATCGATCCCAAGGTCTTCTGGAATCGAGAGGGAACCTCTAACCACTTGAGCTATCCCTCACACTCAGAACGGGGCTGATAATTAGGTGTTTTAATATTATTGTCAAGAGTTAAGTGTTATAGACTTATAGGCGTTATAGCCAATTTCCAATATTTGTTAGCGGCTTTATCAAACCAAGTATTCGGATTTCAAAATCTCCAACCTTTGTCTAATGATTTATTTTCATTATCCCTAATAAGTATAGCAGAGTCAATTCCTTCCCTAACAATTGTACAAGAAGAAGGCTTCACACTGCACGACCTCATATAGTCATATACATGGCTCGACGATCAATTCTTATAGTGCCTTGTTAAATCAAATGTGATTTTTTTACAGGTCCATATACATGACTCAACGTCAATTCTTATGGTGCCTTGTTAAATCAAATATGATGTTTTTTATAGGTCCATATACATGACTCAACGTCAATTCTTATAATGCCTTGTTAATCAAATGTGATTTTTTCATAGATCCATATACCATTGTTCGGGGTAACTAAGCTAAAGAGGCCAATCACTCGGGCTTCAAACTTACTCGTATATTTTAATTTAGGAAAATTTGCAAATTGTAGACATTTAAAGTTAGTATTTTGCAAATTGCAGTAATTTAAAAAAAAATATTTACAAATTGCATCCCAAAAGTTCTTATAAATTGTAAATTGGAGCCTGATATTTTTGCTGTAAACATGAGTCACAAGGCAATTTGCTACGGAGTACATTTACGACAAAAGATGATATTCTCCGTATTTTCTTGATGGCGAATTAATGAACAAATTCAATTGTTTTGTACACACGGTAATGTGGAATGTTGCAATGAAAAATAGAAATAAAAATGACTGTAGAGGAGTAAATACAACTCGTGTTTGAAACAGCTGCGTATTATTGAAAGAATAGTAAATGAATTTTACTATTTCCGAGGTTAATTGCTTATGGTTTAATTAATAAGCATTACATAATCAAAACAAATTATTTAATTAGAGAGAGAAAGTACATTTTTATTTGTGCCTCGAGGCAATGACGGATCTATTGTTGGTTTAGAGATCGAAACCAGTAGGCCACATTTCTTTCCCTTTTCTTTTGTACTTTTTTTCCTCAATGCTCAACCCTTTTTTTAATTGGTGGTCCTTTTTAATTTGATAGCTTAAGAATGTATAACAATATACTTCTTATAATCCTTCAAAAAAAAAAAAAAAAAAATCTACTTCTTATAATCTTTCTTTTTTATCCTTTGTTGTAGTAAATTAAAAATAGGATAATTTATGAATAAACTATAGATATCGATTGGCCCGGTCTATATTTGATTTCTGGATCGTCATTGCCTCGAGGAGAACTTAAATAACCTAGATGGACAAGGTTTCTTTTCCATTATTGCGCAACTGAACTCAATATTTGCAAACAGTATTCTTACTCCATAATAATAGTTGTATGTACTCCGTACTATACCAGTAGAATTCTATGTCTATAGAATGTCATGTCCAAATTAAGTTAGATGGAATGATTTACTATTCATTATATACTTTTAAGACTCTTCAAGGTACTTCCAAAAAAAAAAATCTTCAGGGCCAAATATATATATATATACACACTACTTTCTCCGTTTCTTATTTATATGCTTACTAGATTAGTATCTGTGCGATGCACGAATTTAACCAAAAAAATTTAATTTTGCGTAAATTAAAGTTGTATATTATTGAAATAGTTTAAAAATCAATTCGTAACTTACTACAACAACAACAACAACAACAACAATAATAATAATAATAATGTTTGATACTCTATTCCTTGGTACATACGAAGTGAAAAGGAAAAACAAATAAAATAGGGATGTGATATGGTAAAATGAGATTTAATAGAGGAAATGGAGTTTAGCTGATAGTCAAAGTGATCTTGCAATTTTTTGGAGAAAAGAAAATAGTTACATTAATTAGTTAATTTTCCCCAACACAATATAAAATGCATCTCATTAAATTAGAAATGCATATCATTATATAAAAAAACATGATTACCCAAAAAAATGCCCAAATAGGGAATCGATCATATTATACATATATTCTTTTAAAAGATTTTGTCAAGAAAAGATACGAATTATAATATTTAGAATAAAGTTTTAGTTAAATGTGTATATATAGAAGATATAGGAAAACCAATAATAACAAATCATATTATATAAATATTCTCTAAAGCGTTTTTGGTAAAAAAAGATGGAGGATGGTTTTGGAGGGAAAATGACAGCATCAAAAAATGACACGTGTCATTCTTGGTGTCTGTTTTAGTATTATGCTAATATTGATTTCTAACATTTATTACTCACATAATAGAGAGAAATAAACATATAAATAAGGGACAGGGAGAGTACCATTATATATAGAGAGAACGGAGTAGCGATGAAATACAGTAATACACCTATTAGCTAGGTTTAATAAAATCCACAGAGTCATACATTTCGAAAAACATACACCTTAACGTACATCCTGCACTAACATTTTCATAATACAACGTTTTCACGATTAATTTACGAATATTCTCCGCATACTGTAAAAGGGTTATATATTGTGCAACAACAAAAACAAGATAATTTCGACTTTCTCCAACTTTATCTTTAAAAGTTTTCATTGTCATATTTGTTCTCTAGAGTGAAGTGGTGAAATTGAAATAAAGCTCCCAATTGCTTTGTTCCTAACGAATTTTAAAGTTCAAGAAAAATAAGTTGGATTAATTTCTATATAAATAAATTATTACTATTAAGATTATTGATTTAAATTAATTCAAATAATTCAATTGAAAAGAGCATATCCTTGAATAGTGTCTTGGATAATAACATTGCACAATAACAGTACACCTAATGCTATAATATCCCATTAACAAAACAATCTACTACGTAAAAACTAATACGGAGACATAACTTGATCCGACATAATAAATTGGGCTTTTAAAATGCTTATTTGTATGGACAAAGAAGCCTCGATATTTCAATAATAGTAAGAGAAAATGTTACGAGTACAAAATAGAGAAAAAAAAAATCTAAAACTGTTAGGACCTGTTTTCATTGACTGAAATAAGTTTAACTGAACTGAAGTGAATTGAACTTATTAGAGCTGAACTGAAATGAATATTTTATAAGAGAAGGAAATTAGAAACTGAACTGAACTTATTAGAGCTGAACTGAACTGAACTGAAAATAATCTGATGAGAACAAGGTCTTACCCCGACATAACTTGATCTGACCCAATAGATTGGGCTTTCACGAGCCTTAATTATGGTAATGGAAGATTAATCTAGCATAATGCATAACGAGTTTTCTTTAAACCAATGCTTTTTTTTTTCCCCCTAAATAATGAATTACACATGTTTTGATATGATTTGGTAAGTGCTTTTATTTGAAATGAAGAGAAGTTAAAATAATGTATTGAGTTATAGGTAAACCTCAATATTTCAATAGTTGTAAAAGAAATTGTTACGAGTAAAAATAAATAAATAAAAAAATAAAAATACTGAAAATAAAAAGTGGGAAAACTCAAAGCTGAAAGAACGTCAATTCTCGAGGATAGCAAAAGCTGGTAAGTCATTGAATTCTATATCCCCTGACAGGATCTCATATTTGTCCCTAGATATCTAACCCTACCTTTCCCTTCTTTTTTCTTCAATTTTTACCTCCTCCATTCCACATTAAATATGCAACACTTTTCATTTTTGCCCATTTTATTATAATTACAACACTACTCCCTTCATTTTGTTTTTTTTAAGTGCATCACTTAAAAATTTGCATTATTTATATATTACATTTGACTTAATTTTTTCACTACTATATAATTTATAAACATGGTCATATAATATATTTTTGGATTTGCTACAATGTCTACTATCATAATATAATTTTGTTACTCTCTCCGTCCCTTTTTTACATTCCTGTTTGTAAAATTACACGGAAATTAAGTGATGCATTTAAAAAAAACAGAGGGAGTACTACATTTGACAAAGACCCACCATTATTTTATAATTTCACTCTCTTACTAACCCCTAACTTTCACAAATATTTTATTATTTCTCATTCCTACTAACCCCACGTATGTATACTACTTTTTTTTTTAATTATTATTTCTCTAATCTACCAATAATACTTTATACTCCGTATTATAAAAAATCCTCTTTTGGATTTCACCCTATAAATTTTCTCAAATTTTATGAACACTCTAGTATTGTATTTATAATATAAAACAGAGGGAGTAAATACTACGAGTACTCCTAAAAATATTTTGCTAATTGAAAACTTTCATCTTTAACAAGTACTCTCCCTTAGGGTCTGTTCTAATTGAATGAAATGAGTTGAACTGAGCTGAACTGAACTGAACTTATTGGAGTTGAACTGAACTGAACTGAATATTTAATGAGAGAAGGAAATTAAGATAAGAATTGAACTGAACTTATTAGAACTGCATTGAACTGAACTTAAAATAAGCTGAAGAGAACATACCCTTACTTTAGTCAAGAAAATCTTATTCATTTTTTTTGGGCACACATAAGACACAATAATTCATTGCTTAGACTTGAAATATTTGATAATTACAATAAAAATATAATTATAATACTACCTCCGTTTCTTATCAATTAATACTCTATACTAAACTAATCACCATAGTTATCCTAAAATTACACATGTCACATTCACATTAAAAAAATTTCCACTAGATTTCCACCAAAAACTTTTTTTTTTCTTTTTTAATACGAAGATAATTTATCTTTTAAATATTAAATCAACAACCTAAACAACCCAAAAAAATAGATTAATAAAAACTACTTTAGATAAATAAATTTAGTTTTCTTTGCTTTATAAAAATAAGAAAAGATTAAAAACAAAAAAAATGATGAACGTAGAATCATACTTCATAGTAAATTAGTGATTTTCTACCCTTCAACCTCTAAATCAGTTCAACTGAAATTTATTGTTCCAAATAGAAAATTATCAAACTAATAAACATTATTTATATACTAAGATTATGAAATCTTTTATATTCCCTTAATTTTCATTAGTTAATTTATAAACTTGAATTGTTCTTTTTCTACTTAAAAAAAGGATTCCAACTCAATTTTAGATTCATGATTTGTCAGCAAACTACAAAAATAGAAATACCCTATATTAACTTGTGTCATCTATAATAATTTGATAAAGTAAATAGATATTTAAATGTATACCAAACCTATAAACAAATACAAGCTTAGAGCTCGTCAATATATATATATAGAAGCTTAGAGTAATTTATATACTACCTCCGTTTCTTATTATGTGCAACAAAGGGGTATTATTTGTGAGATATAAAATATTCCTTTATTGCACATAATAAGAAATTGAGGTAGTATATAAAAGAAAATTGGTAAATGTCTGAGTGTTGCTCAGGCAAAAAACTAGTTAATTAAAATAAAGGGATTTTATTTGTGACACAATTTCTTTGTTGCAACTAAAAGGAAACGACGACCAAGTAATATAAAAGATGTTATACTGAATAAAATTTTATGTCCATAAAACTACATAAGTAATTTATAAAAGCTAATTCAAGACAAATGACACATGAATGTTCTAAAATGGATGTTGACCTTGATCTTGGATGGAGCTATTCAAATCCGCATCAAAAGGTAAGTTAACACTTAGCGGTATCTTTTTGAGTTTTGACAATTAATACTACCTTCGTTTCATATTATTTGCAACGGTTAGATACTTTATACTCATATTTTATGTCAAATCGTTACAAATAACATGAAACGGGGGTTGTGAAATATACTACAACAACTTGTGTGCCACGTCAGCAAGTTTGTTAGAGCTATTAGTTGTTAGTGTTCGAGTTAGTTGAGCTGATGATGTAATAAAATGCAGAGTATTATATACTCTAGCATACTCTTTATTACACAATTAATTGTTTTTCCTGAAAACACTTCTCTCTCATCTCTCTCCTTTCTTCTCTAAAATGTACGAAGCTTGCTCAAGCATTTTAATGGAGTTCAGATGATTCTTCCTTCTCTATTTCTAAATCTTTTCTGCTTCGTAACATGGTATCAGAGCCCGGGTTGCGGATCTCTTCTAAACTGGGTATTTAATCGCTACTGGATAAGGATTTACCTCGACAGGATGTCCAGCCCCTAAGAGGATTATTGATCTGGCTTTATCCAGTTAGCTCTGAAGTTCTAAGGACACTCATAAGTGAAGGGGAGTGTTGAAACCCATTGTATCCCACTTATGAGTGTCCCACATTGGAGAAAGAGGAGAGATGGTTTCACTTTATAAGGTAGAGGAGTACCTCCTACTATTGCCAATTGGTTTTAGTATGGAAGCTCCAAAGCCTTGTTTGTGGACCTAACTCTCCTCCTCCTTGTTCGGGTTGCCCAGGCCCATTTTACATTGTTTCGAAATTTCACAGGGGTAGTATGATGAATGATAACTCTCATATCACAAGCCTAAGCTACTTTAAAAAATCATGTAAATAAACTATCAACCATCACTTAAACTAAAGTAAACCAACTTACCAAGTAAAAAACTCAAAGGATGAAGATGTCTGTAATTCACCTCTGTAATAATTTTTATAATTTTAAAAAATTGTTGTCTTATTAACATGATGTGATTCAAAATTTCAAAGTGTTTACACAACTTGAATACAATAAATTGAAGGAAAAAAAAACATGAAATGGGGTAATGATCTCCTCTTCTTTTGGTCACATCACTCAGAATTTGTTGGCAAGCAACAATATCTCACTATCCCAATTTTCTCGCTCTTACTGCTTCTCTCCAAGTATTTTTTATTTTTTATTTTTTAAAAAAAGACCAAACAAAACCATCAATTTATCCTTCACCCATACTTCTCCAATCTTCAAGTACAAATAAACCTTTAAATAATTACTCCCTTTTTAAAAAAATTTGCCTTTTTTTTTTTTAAACTTAGCTCAATTTCCAATGCATTGGAAGATATCTTATGCATTAAAATTAGAAAAATATATAATAATAAGATTTTACTTTACTACTCCCTCCGTCCCTAAATTAAATGTCTAGTTTTCTTTTTAACGGTTTTAAAATTAGATGCCTATTTCCCTTTTTAGAAAGTGATTTCTTATCAAATTATCCTTATTCTCCAAATTTATTCCCCAAAATGCCCCCATATTATCCCCAAATCAGTGTGATGTGACACTACTTTATTTACTTTTGCTTTTGACATTTCAGAAACATTTTATTCTCTTTCCTCCTCATTCCCCTGGCCATTTGAACAATTGCTATCCATTTGCAGCATTTTAAATGAATTTGATTGGTCATTTTATATTTTATAAACAAATGTCATTGGTCCTTTTTTTTCCTAAAAGGATTGTTGACATGTGCAAGCATTTAATTTCATTATGTTTTGTTTTATTCAAAGACTTTAATAAATGTCTTTTTATTCCCTTTGTACTTCTCAATCATGGGTTTTAAAGATACTCCAAGTTCTTTAATTTCCATATAGTTTTAAAAGTAGGCATCTAATTAAGGGATGGAGGGAGTATATATTTTGAAATATAGAAAAATCGTGAAAGTGTTTTATTCATTTGCATTGAAATCACTCACATTTTCTAATGGGACAAATAAAAAATTGAAGGGAGAATTATATATATATATATACACACACAAGTATATATATATTTTCTTATTTCATCTATTTATTTAAATTTTATTTATACTATGTATATATTTAAGTCTCATTTAACACAAGAATACAAAGAAGCTCGTTCATGGGCAGAATCCCTCAAAAATCCTTGAAGTAAAGACCTCTACAACTATAAATATGGAAGCCCTATAATATGAGACAAGTCCATGTGAAACATTTAATTTGAACCATATTTCTACTAGTATATGCTTTCTAATATCTCAGTCAATATAACGCAACCCTTTTTTTTTTCTTTTTTTATTATTAAGAAACACAACACAAAATTAAGGAAAAACAAAAGAGTAAAAAATAGGGTAAAGAACTAAAAAATAATGGGTATAAAACTTGTATTTTAGAGAAAAAATAAGTAGGAAAAAAAGCCAAAGGAGGAGGAACAAAATCTGAGCGCCGCCAGTGTATGTAATCATCATTCTGTAACGTAATCACACGGATAGAGATAGACAATAGACATGCACCTGCATGCAATACAATACAATGCTCATCTTAAATTTACTCCAACTTCCCAAAATCTTCAGCTTTTATTTATGTCATGATTTAGACTTTCTAATGCTCAATTGCTTACTCATAAATAAGCTACGTAAAATGAATTGTACTGTTAAAGGATTACTCTATGGATCAGATATTACAATATTACAAAGTACTCCGTACAAAATACTCCCTTTGTTTTAAAATTTTTTTTGTGTTTATTAATGTTAGGTTGACTATTAAGGAAAGCCATCCTTAACTCTTTTTTTTTTTTTTTTTTTTTTTTTTTTTTTTTTTTTTTTTTTTTTTGATGCTTAACTATGTATATTAAGGGTCTGTTCTCATAGACTGAAATGTGCTGAACTGAACTGAACTTATTAGAGCTGAACTGAAATGAATATTTTATGAGAGAAAGAAATTAGGAGCTGAACTGAACTGGACTTATTAAAGCTGAACTGAACTGAACTGAAAATAATCTGATGAAAACAGGGCCTAATGGAAAACAAATAAAAGGATATAAATTAAAATCAACTTAAATTACAATTAAGATGATCTCAATTAAATTATGGGTAAGGGCTGCATATAAGCATTTAATATGCTTCATTTTTTAGTATTAAGTTGGGAATATATTGACAATTTAAGAGTAAATCGGTGTAATAAATGTTTATTTATGTCTTTTCTTTTCATTTTAGCTTCTTAGGGCTGCATATATCTTTTTCCTTAAATTATTAGTTAAGTTTATAGAGTACTATAGAGACCGGGAAGAGAGGTACTTATAATTGAGTAAATTTGTTATACTTGGTATGAAACTATGAAAGAGTATGACTTTAAAAAGTAAGACCCAAAAATACGACCTAATTTGAACTAAATTTAACTTTGAACCAAAATTGATTGAATAGCTTACGGCTTACATATTTGACCCAAATTTAAAGTTTACCTTGAATTATAACTTTGATAGATTGAATAACTCAACACCAAAATAAGACCTTGATCAGATCATACAGCTAAATTGGAATAGGTCTAAATGATTTTGCATTGGCTGGTGTAAATATACATATCATTATATTATAAATGTGTATTGTTAGTTTTGTCACGTATACTAGTAAAACTGTTGCAACTTGCAAATATTTAATATCGAACGAAAATGTAAAGTGTTTAGTTGTTTGCCATTCTCAAATCCCTTTCATTTAGCTATAGTATATGAAAGGGAGTTTGTTGCAAGTAGCCAAGTAAGTAGCTAGTGAAGGGCCTGTTTTCCTCGGCTTATTTTCAGTTCAGTTCAGTTCAGCTCCAATAAATTTAGTTTAGTTCTTAATTTCCTTCTCTCATAAAATATTCAGTTCAGTTCAGTTCCAATAAATTCAGTTCAGTTAAGTTAAGCTCAATTCAGTTAATCAGAACAGACCCTTAAGCCCTCGTGACAAGAGCACAAAACTAGCTAGAGATTAAGCTAGTCATTGATTAGCCAATTTCATCGTATGTCATCATAATGTCATAAACCCTTTTTTTGCTAACTTTACAAAGAATTGTTAAGGTCATTTTTTGATTGATCTTAAGTTGTTAGTAGGTGAAAAGGGAATGGAGAAACCAAATGAAAATGAAATGAGAGTTACACAAATTATTAGGGTTACTTTAATTGAAAACATTCTCGTGAATAGAATTAAATTATTTGTACGTGCGTAAAGATCATGTGCAAGTGTTTGAGTAACAAGCAGTAAAATCTGAAGATCATCAAAATTCTGATCAAATTGTCCCCTATAAATTAACTTGAATTATTAAATTTATAATCTAAGGGTAAACAACTTAATAAACTTATAAACATCCCTAGCTTAGGTTTCCCTAAACTGCAAAATTTGCTGAAACCCCCGGCAATAAAGCCTGCCGTTTCTTTAAACACCTTTAAATTTGCTTTGCTTTTTACTCCTTCAGTCACTTCTCAGATTCATTAGTAGAATACGGAGGTTAAAGACATGTACTCGATTTAGCAAATTTGTAACTTTACAATTACTCCGTTTTTAAATATTCCACCCTTCGTTTTTAAATAGTTGCTCTATTTCTCCGTGCGAAGTTTTAAGAGAAATTGGAAAAAATAATTAAATTTGGAGGTAGTGGGGTTGGTGGAAGAATTAAAAAATTGTAAAATACCAAAAGTAGTAGAGAGAATTGAAGGAGAGAGAATATAGAATATGGAATTAATATTATTGGGTCCACTTGGTGAGAGAAATTAATTAAATATTATAAAAGGTTTCCAAATAAGGAAATGGAACAAGTATTTAAAAACGGCCAGAAAAAGAAAGTGAAGCACGTATTTAAAAACGGAGGAAGTAGTATTCAGTAAAATATACTCCATCCGTCTCAAAATATATGAAATGTTGAAATTTTTTATCAGTTTTGACCTTTTTTTTTACTACAAAATAAAAATATATTTATCATAAATTATGTTGTTAAATACTTCGTAGGTATTAGTATAAGGTTTTATTATATAATTCTAAAATATTTTTTTATTAATATTTAATTATATAAAATTAAAGTCAAACTATCTGGTACATTAACATGTGTGTAAAGTTGATTGTGTTAAATATTCTAAGACACAGAGAATAATTAATACAGCTAAACTTGACACATATGTCAATAATTATGCATTAGTTTGACCTTAGATAAACATGATTAAATATTACTCTGTAATAATAAAATAAAAAAAAATTATATCATGAAATTTTGATTTAATATCATGATTAAATAATATATTTCATTATAAAATTTGTTTTTTATAATTTAGTACTACGTAAAAAAAAAAAAGATGGTCAAAGGTAATATATAAACAGTGAAAAAGTCAAATGTGGCAATTACTCGTAATGCCTTAAATCGTAAAAATATTGTATTGAATTGATCTTATGTTCATGCTTTCAATGCATTATTTCAATTAATTACGGATCGGAGTGTATATAAATAAAACAATAATACAGAGTATCAAATTTGATATTCTAAACATATAAATCTCGATAAATTTAAACAAAATTCAACATAATTGCATTTTTCCCTACATATAAATCAATAATAAAGCTCGCTTGCTAAATGAGAGAACACGAATAGATCAATTTTTTATTCAAAAGTAGCGACTAAGGGCCTGTTCATATTTACTAAACTGAGCTGAACTGAACTGAACTGAACTGATTGGAGCTGAACTGAACTGATTGGAACTGAACTGAATTGAGCTGAAATGAACATTTTATGTGAGAGGGAAATTAAGAGCTGAACTGAACTGAACTGATTGGAACTGAACTGAACTGATTGAAGCTGAACTGAACTGAAATTAAGTAAATGTGAACAGGCCCTAAAAGAGAACAGGCGAATTGTTAAATCGCATATACAATTGTAATGATATTATGCGAAGTATAAAGGTTTTTTATCTTTCTTTTTTCTTTTTAAATGGAATTGAGAATTTGAGATTGAACTATACCCAGACAAGTCATGATGATCTTTTAATTAATTTATCTGACAACTCTATCCTCTTAAATTTAAGAATTTGTTTTCTTGTGTTTGGCTTTAATGGAAGCATACGTTGAGTAAATTCAACAGGTTGCTATTGGCATACCTATTCTTCGTTTTAACTCTAGAAGTTGCCTTTTTATATAACAAAATATAATTCTTCAAAATATATATATATGTATACATGAAAAGCATGTTGTTTATTTATTTATTTACATATTACTCGTACTCTCTATTTCTAAGTTCATATACTAATATAGTAATAAATTATGTTATATTCAAACCATTTACATTAAAGTGATGGGTAATAATATGGCTACTAGACTAATAGTGATCGAGTATGCATTAGTTATTTCTTTGAGTTAGTTACAGTTTGTGTTTGGACAAAGTAGGGAGAAAATAGCTAGGTATATAAATATTTGCATATGGTCCAAGTGTAACCAACGAACTTTAAAACTACGAGTTGAAGAAAAACAAAAAGAAGGAGCTGATGAAATAGAGGTGCTATTGATTTTATAGAATATCTAGCATGATGAGCGTTTTGTTCAATATTTGTCACAAAACAATAGATTAAATACTGATAAAACTTCGATTACTGATGGATGAAGTTCATGATCGATTTATGTAATCTATCACAAATAAGATTTTCATCAGTACTTAGTAAGTAAATAAAAGGATCGGAGTCAAACCTACTGGTCAAACAAATTAAGAGTGGTTCATCTTTGAGTTGAACTATGCTTGTTTATAACTTAAACTTTGCAGGTTTGAGTTGATCTAGCTGGTTAAGGGTTTTTGAAGTGTCCATTTTATTCAAAATTTTTAGTGCAGCGCAGTGTAAATTTTCTTATCTCATTAAAAGACGAAGTACACATTAGTAGTAATACCTATATGTACATAATAACCAATCATGATGTATAAACACATTTACATATATATAGTAAATTCAACCATAAAATGGTGTACAAATCTAACCAAAACCATGTAATATAAAAAAAAAGTAACATAGTCATTTTACGTAGAAAAGTCTGTTATATTATCATGCAAAGTATTATTTCTATTCTCTAGTTGGTCACACCAAAAAGAGTTGGGTCAATATGACTTCAGATAAAGTCAAGTGTCAAATCACTAAATTTTGTTCCAAGATCAATATTTTCAAGCCACTCAATTCGAGTCGATTTCTAGGTGCTTAAAATTGAAAAGTATACTCCTTAATCCATATGAAGGGAATGCTAATACAAAGACTTGTTTTTTTTTCGCTTCTGAGCAAGCAGAACAGATTTCAGCAGAACAAAGCAGGTGTCAGTAGAGCAGAGCATATTAAGTCAGCAAAGCAAAACAGAGCTCAACAAAAAAGAATAGATTTCAGCAGAGCAACTCAAAAAAATAGGCCTAATTTGTAGACAGTATCATATTTTCTCAAGTTGAACACTCCCACTGTGCCCAAAATTCCTGGTGAGATAAGTTGGTTGGGTTTGACAGTAAGAAAGGACGGCTAATTAAAACAATGTTGGGGGAATGTCAAAGCATAAACAAAGCTTATGTTGCTTTCAATCTTACAATCAATTCCATACCACGCGTGCAACACTAGCCCCCCTTTTAGCTTTCTCTAGGGTTTCTCATTGTGTAATTTAATTTCACCATTTAAAATATTTCTTTTACTTCCTCATCAATTTAACGTAATTTAAATTATAAAAATAACATAACATTAAAAAATGTACTCCGAACTATATAGAAATAATCATACATTAAATTAATTATATAGATTTTTTTTATTGTTTGGATTACGAAATAATATAGTTACTTTATCTAAAAAGATCTATTCTAAACAGAGATTCAAGTCAACCAAGTTTTCTTAATTGTAATAATATAAAGCAAACAGTATTGTTAAGTGTTTATTGTTTGCGAGCGCGCTTATATATTGGTGGCCAAATTTTGGAATCGATCTTTAACCATAAAGGTTATGTTCTTTTAATTTGTTGTGGTTTACTCTACTCTACTAAAATCCGCTATGCTGTGCTGACACTTGATCTTTTCTGCTTAGAAGTTCAAAACATACTCATGTTTTTCTTTGAATGAATGTGTATGTTTGCATTGCATGCATGTGGCCAATATTTGGTGTTTGTTGCCAAATACTTCGTATTTCACTCCTTAAATAAATTGTATGTGAGTGAAATTAAAATATTATTACTACGTATAAGTTTAGTGAAATAACAGGAAGTGATGCTTGTGTGAACAGTTGACTTTAAAGCAGTTATACTTCGTATGTAATATGACTTTCATTGGGCAACTTAATTGCTACCTTTTTCTAGCTAAGGAAAGGCAAAAATTCCAAAAACATTCACTGCTAATGACTTCAGAAATATGGTTCAAATATCTCATCATTCCTAGTCCATGTCTAGTTATTGTTCTTTGGGAAATGATACTCACCTATGTTCATGATGTCTAGTAATTAAAAAATGAGTAATACTTCGTAAGAAGAGTTTTGAAGATCAATATTGATGAGATATATAGACAATTAATTGGGTGCAACCGCGCAAATGAGTTGATATATAGCTTGATACTCTTGTGAACAAGTACTTTCGGAGTAGTCATAATAAGAAATAAGGTTAGTTGAAGTGATAAAGCTATTCAAGTGGAATAACTAAAGTGGTTTACTTTGTTATTCATCATTAATATTAATACGTAATTACCGGTCTTGTTTGGCATTGTTTTGGGTTTTTAAATTTTTGTTTTTTTTTTTAAAACAAAAAAACCAAAACAGGAAACAAGAAAAAGGTATTCCCACTTTTTAGTTGTCAGTTTTCAAATTTATCATGATTTTAATAAGTTTGATTAATTTTCGATTCATTATATGATATATATCATATGATTTTCAAAAACAAAAAACCAAAAAACAGAAAACCACAGTGTGTAATTACTCACTTTTCCGATGATTTTTTTCAAAAGATATTCCTTTTTATTGACTCCGTATGGAATTTATAAATTGGTTTCCAGCGAATTTAATCAACACATCAAACAAATACAAGGAAGTACTTCGTATTTGAAATACCACCATTTTTCTAAGAGGAAGGCCCCATTCACTTCACCTTATTTTTGCTTAACTCAAATTATTTTTATTGAACTGAAATTATTTTTACTGATTTTCTGTTAAATTTCTTCTTTAAAGTTACTAAATTTTACTAAACTAAAAATATTTTTATTGAATATTATTTTTTTAAGGTGAAGTGAACAAAGCCGAAGTATATTTCCAAACTAATTCATAGCTATACAAGTTAATGTTAACAAAGTATTGTAAATGTAGTTGCCTTGATTGTGAAGTCAATTTTAGTAATTTAATAAAGGAGTTAGCAATTTATGACTATCCATCACGTACCCCAATTAAAGTATCATCGAACTTCAATTACCTAAAATCTTAGGCCACAACACACCAAAGTGTTCATGTTAAGCATCTCTTTTTTGTGATTCTTAAACCTATAAAGTTTACTCAAATTTTATTATCAACCATAAAACATAATTATACGAAGTTGAGGTTTATTTACATAAATTAATTAACTAGCCTAACAAATACTCAAATTTTTATGGCTGATAGTAAGTAGCTGAAGTGGTATCATTTTACACACACCGTTAATAGTTGAAATTAAGCCAATTTTCCTAAACTAAATTTATTTTATGAGATAACTTGATGATTAACATTATGACTCTACCAATGTGTTTTATCACTATGTGTGCTGTGGCCCATTGGCCCAATACTACGTTCAACAAAGAGGCTTATTAATCCTGATACTCTCTGTACCCGGTAAAATGGTTTAGTAAGTTTCTCTTGGTTTTTCCGGCTCCGATGTCAATATTGCTATGCAATTGACGGTCAGCATCACGACTCCATATCTTGGCCCCCAACCACGTTACACAAAGTTGTTAGTTTGATGTTTGTGTGTTTTTAATTACTTATTTTAGCTCTTAAGTTGTAATTTGCTCTCTTTTATAAAGTTCTTAATGTTTAAAAAAAAAAAAAGAAAATAGGAAAAAAAAAACAGTACCAGATATATGTAACTCTTTAAAAGTGAACCAGATACACAACGTAAGTCCTCTATAACTCCATTTTCTTACTAGAATTTTAAGCTACTTTAGAAGTGAACCAGATAAGAGCAATCGACTGCATCATAGGTAAATATGGTCATGAGATGTTTTAGGATGAAATTATTAAGAAATTAGACTGTATGAATAGCATCAGTAGTCCTGGTTGCACAGCATACGCTACCGGTCTACCCCTTAGTTTTGCACTCTAATATTTCTTTGCTTTGCATTCTTACAGTATCTGAAAATGGTACTGTGTAGGATGCATAAAGGAAAATCCAAAGGCATATCTGTTTCGATTTATAATTGGCATTTTAAAGATTTCATAGGTATGGCGTTTTGGTAGTAACCTTTAGTCAGAAATATCAGTCTTGGGTCAAGTTTCCTCTAGAATCCTGGTGCCCATTGGATCGGTTGGTTATGTTAATTGATCCAAGCTGCCAAGAAACCACATCACTTGATCCTGTCATTGACTTCCTATGGTGCAGTGACGCCATTTTAACCATAGTAAATGCATGGTGCTGCTATGAAACTGCTTCGGATGTCAACAACTCCTTCCTATAGTGGCGCCATTTTGAACTATAAACAATACATGGTGCTGTTATGAAGCATTGAAGCTGCTTCGAATGTCAACAGCTCCTTCCAATGGTGCAGTGACGCCATTTTAACCATAAACAATGCATAGTGCTGTTATGAAGCTGATTCGGATGTCACCAGCTCCTTCCAATGGTGCGGTGATGCCATTTTAACCATAAACAATGGATGGTGCTGTTATGAAACTGCTTTGGATGTTAAAAACTCAAGCAGTTCCGTACCTAGATCAGCTTTGCTTTTGGTCCAAAAAGAACAGCCAAAAATCATTGAGGTAAGCGAAAAGAGGATCAAACAATAATAAGTGGAGGAAACTGCCAAAGTTAACCTCATATCTATTGCCTCATTTTCCTCATTATCCTCTAAAGATAATGTTGATGATGTAACATTAATTCGATCCATCACTCATGTTCTGTTTCTGTCCTCTTGTTCATCATCTTTGAATGGGTGCCAGAAAATTTCTTCACCAAATATCATAATATATGGATTACTAAATTCTGGATTACCAGACCATAATGATATGGCACCCGTCACCATCCTCCATTGGGTTTGTTCGTTCTGATACAGTACAGCACCGCACCACATCACATATCTTGGCACACTTCCTATTCGAGCTCAAGAAAACTTTCGAGAATGTTGTTGTTGACGTTGATACAATATGGTCCTTCAAACTTAAGAACGAGTAACATGCACGTTAGAGATTACGTATGGTGTCGGAGAAACCACCTCTGCCTTTCCTTCCTCCAACAGCCTAGCAAAAACAGAGGCCATTCAATTAGATAGGTTACCACCCTCACAAACAAAAGCATCATAATCATTAGCACAACGCACATATAACACTAAAAATATACGTAGTATGTAAAATATCGAGTTTTAGTGAGGAAAGGAAAATCAACAGCCTAAGGCTGCACAAACAAATGCCATTAAGTTTCACAATGCTTGCATACAACATAAAAGTTCCGAAATACAGTAGGGTAATTTATCATCTGCCGTACAATCTCAAATGAAGCCATTTCATAAGTGCATAACCTCAATAAAAAAAACACTAGTAAAGCAAAAATGAGCCTTGTAAAAGAATGAATTGAGAACCAGCAAATATCAACAATAACCTACGTGTAATCCCTGTATAAAATTTAATAACCTTATTTCAAAATAAACAACAGAGATGTAAAAAAATACTCGGTAAATAAAAAAACTCAGGTTAGTATGTTACCACTCTGGAATATTTGGTAGGGCTTTCAGCTGGCAGAAGAACTCAAATTTTGCTTGGCAGGATATGTTGCAAGATCTGCCTCTACATGTTCCGAGTCATCATAACCATCAAAATATATAGGAATAATATGAAGCCTCTGCCAATAAGCATACAAATCTAGCAAGTGAACTACTTCATTTTATTTCCCTCCTAATCTACTACCAGGGTAACAAGTCATTCCCAGCAACACCATTAGAAGATCCATCCACACATGATATTGCTTGGCAGTCGCATCTTGATGGCAACTGCTCAAGTGAATCAGCTAACAACTTGTCCAGAAAGGGGGGTGGGGGGAGGAACATCCAAAAGTCTTACGTGGACTGAGAAAAGCCGATCAGGGTGGGGCAACCGCCCAAAAAAACACCTCAAATGCCCTTCTTTCCACATCATCTTTGGAGGATAAATGGATAATACTAATGATGTATAACAATTACCATCAATTTCTCTGAAATCACCTCTTGTTTTGAGCATTGCACAATAAATTGCTCCCATTTTCATCTCTTTTTACTGGGTGCCAAAAATAAGAATATTAATCCAAATTGCTGAAAGCCACACCACTCCAATATTATTCTTCTCTACCAGCTGTAATGGGGCCTTTGAGCATTTTCCCCTGCTCAATGAAAACACCATTAGATGGGGCCTTTTTGATATGGGGCCCATGAGGTCCCCAGTGAAGTCGAAATTTGGAGCCATTAACACCTATGCTATGATATGCATGGATTTTAAGCAACCACATCTATCCTTCCTCCCACAATCTGGTAATAACAGAAACAACTCATTTAGATGGTGTCACAATACACCAAAAACAAAAGCATGTTGATAACCAGCATTTAAACATAGAAAACAAATTAAAGGATAAAGATCATCTGTTTCATGCCCAAGTAAAATATCAACAATAAAACCCTTCGCGTACACATGACATCAAAACTTCATCACACAAAAACTTTAATTGACTCATTATATGCAAAAGCACAACAGAAAAGGTTACATAGCTTATTATACCAAGTAATACAAGTCGGTAGGAATCATAGGATGGATGAACATCAGTAATGTGAGTATGTGACTATACAGAAGATATAAAGACTGGTGATGAGGATAATCAGCTAAAGATCTGATATGCCGGAATGTATGAGCCACATAATCAGCATTCAGCACACTTAGACTTGCAAAATTGAATCATAAGACAAAACCAAAATATTATTGCTTTTATGCTTGCTTTTAGCCTAAATCAGAATGCATTGAGGTAGGTTCACAATCAACAACTCATCCCTGATTCAATACAAATATCCATGACCAAAAATAAGGAATTATCAATGATCAGCAGATAGCATATTCCGTAACAGATAAGGAACAATTTGATCCTGAACAGAAAACGCATCCTATCAAGTATAGCAATTCAAACAATGAAAGTCGTATGATTAACTTGTGTTAGTCTCAATATTGAATTACTCACAGGCAACATTTTTTTAGGTCCATGACCACAATGTTCTATAAACCCAACTCTTAGTATAAGATTTTCTTCTAATAATGCATTTATGCAATTGTGTATTCTATGTTGGGAGGACTTAAGAGCAAGGAGACTAGGGCAGTTTATCCATAAAACAGTATAAGTGTATCATAACAGTTTATCCATAAAACAGTATAAGTGTATCATAACAAGTCTCTAATTGCAATTTCTTAGAGCTAGGCACCAATACTCTAGCTCGTTGGAGCTCAACTCACCTATTTCCATACAAAAAGCTCAAGAAGATCAATCTACAATTCGATAATGTATAGAAATCACACCAATCAGAAAAAAGGCCGTCAGGCATAGTTCAAAAATCATCATTTAACCAGAAAAGGTTAACCTCAACTTCCCAATACTACAAAGTACCAACACAATCTTATTAGTAACTAGTACATTGCAACAAAGAAAAACAAAGCAAAAAAGTATTAAGAAAAATGTGCACCAATAAATGAACTAGATTGGACTGAAAGCCGAACTTTCCCCAATCCACTTAAATACACCCCTACTCAAGTAAACTAATCGTCGAAAGTGATTCATATACTCAAACACAAAATCTTATTGTCACAACTAAGGTAATCACATCCAAAAAAATTCGAGGTATTTAGAATACTTACAATAAGTCCAAAAGAAATCATCTTTGATTCTTTTCCATCACATATTCACGATATTCTGTTGTACTCCATAAGCCCTGCAATTGCAAAGTAGAAACATTAAATTAATACAATAAGATCAAATCACAAAAGAATAACATTATACATTCCACAAAATTAAAACTCAAAGAATATCTATCTATATCAATAAATAAACCCCAAACTATAACACAAAGTACATAATATTTATATTAAACATATATTCAATAATTAAAAAGACACAAAATATCAATTACATAGTACATAAATTAGAAATATTAAAACAAAAAAATGCATAAATACGCCGAAATTCAGTACTTTCACAAAGAATACGTGTAGATGAGTTGAAGCAACATGTTGATACGTGGCATATGTCAGATACTGTAACTAATCTCAGACTATACGGCGCCGTAGAAGCCATTAACGACACAGATCAATACGACAAACCATCACACACAAAACGACATTCAATTCACAATTTGCAAGGATAAAAAAAAATGAATATAATCGAAAAATGAAATTGAATAAATAAAAATGTACAGTAGTAAAAACTCACCCAGTGTTAAGATTTGATAGAAAATTTGGGCTCAATCCACACTTCGAAAAAACAATTCTCATTACTTTCGTCGTCATCATCATAGTATAATTTTTTTTTTCCTTACATCATACTACATCATATAATATACTGATATACGGGGTATATACTATACTTTATACTTTTTTATGGAATATTCTCATAAAAAAATAATATCCTACAACTTTGTTCTTCTTCAACAATTCCAATCCAATTGAAACTGAATACTATTGCCAATGATTTCCATTATGAATGAGGTAAACATGGCTGGAATTCCGGCAACAATGATGACAATTTCTGTTAGCAGATTGCGCATAACGGACCGGATACGCCATCACTGGCGGCACAACTCTTGGCGAAGCAACTCTTGGAGAAGATCCGGCAGCTGAGAATGAAGATGACGGCGAAAGCGATTTCGGCGAGAGTGATTTCAGTGAAGCAGGCGGTGATAGACTTGATGTTGTTGTTGTTTTTGATGATCGAATTGGTGAAAGGAAAGCTCTAACTTTCATAGAAGAATTTGATGGAATACGGTCGTATTCTTCGATCAAATTAGCGAGATCTTCGTCGGATTTGATGGATACTAAAGCATCAAGATCTTCGGTTGGTAGTTGACACCTTAAACTCACTGATTCACCGCATAATTCTCCCATCTTTTTCATCAATTCTATAATCATAAACAGAATCATCCGTCAGCAATTTGCAATTTCTCAATTAACAAATTAATCATACACTTCATTATTCTGTCAAATTTTCTGTGAAATTCATACTAAACTAACAAATTAAACTCACTGAAATCAAAATTGAATGCCTAAAAATGCGATTAATCAGTCAATTTTACACTTAAAGTAATAAATGAAGCACAAAAACTAGGGTTTAGAAGAGTGAGAAAGAAAACTGACCAGAGAAAGAGATGGAGGGAGGAACAGCGAGAACACGAGTATGACCGCCATTGTAACGGAGCTTGCCATCAGGATAACGGGGAAGGATCTTGCCGCCATAACTGCAAAGGAATTTGATACTGGATTTAGGGGAAAGAGGAGGTTCAAGCGAAGGCCTCGTCATTTCTAGAGTTTGAATTCCGTTGATTGCTGTAATTGGAAATGTGTTCTGTTTGTTTGAGAGGAGAGAGAAAATGAGGCAGTTAGAAAGAGGAGGGAGGAGTGAGAAGTTGGTTGTGTGTTCAAGCCTATGGAAGGTAGAATGGAGGCGTTATTTATAGGACGAGTTTTGAGGGTTAGTATTGCGAGAGGAGAGAGAAAGGGAAAAAGGGTTGAGGTTAAGTAAAACTTAAAAGTAGAATGTAGAAAGACCAATTGACGTAAGTTGGTTACTCACTTGGATTGGGATTTTTGTTTTCACTTAGTGAAAATTTGAAAAGGATGGCCCAAATGATGGGCCCATCCTCGTGACCTCATAATACTTATATTATGATATGTGTATAATTAATTCATTTATTTTTACAAGGTACAATATTTTATTTCTCACCATCGGAACACCTTGTAGCTTAATAATATACTAGCCCAAAATTTTGATGTTTTAAGATAAGTTACAAGCCTTGTAGCTTATCATTGGAGATGCTCTTACTTAAAAAAAAAACTCTTCATGATACGGAGTACCTTAATTTGCATAATAATAATAATAATAATGAAAATTTAACAATAATAAACCAACCTTTATCCTCTTCTCTTAAAATAAACCAATCTTTAAATCTTTTCAAAATAAACCTAAGTTTGCATTTATTCTCCCAAAATGAACCAAAATGACCATTGGTGACTAGTATAACCTATCATTTTTTTAGTTTTCCTTTAATTATCTATTTTTTTAAAAAAAAAAATTAAAAACCTTTAACTATCTTATTCAAATTAACAAAATAATTCAAAATAATAATTTTTAAAACAAAAAACAGATCACTCTGCCATCATCCCCTCCTCCACCTCACCTGCCTTTCCGGCGACCACTCCCCCCCCCCCCCCCCCCCTCACCTCCCATTTTCGACCATCTTCTCCCTTTCCATTACATTTTCTGACCACACCCCGTTCCCCATGAAACCCCTAATCCGAAAAAGTGAGAAATTGATGTAGAAAGAAAGAAGAATTGGAAGATTGAGAAATTAAGGGTTTTATTAATTTTGTTTTGTATTGAAAAAGAAAGAATTAAATTCTGTAAAATTAGTCAGAAAATTGAGATTAAAGAGAGAGAATTAGGAAGAAAAAGAAGAAGATGATGGAGTTGAATGAAGAGGAGGGTTGGGCCGCCGGTGGACCAACAACGATAATTCTGGTTGAGGTCGCCTATGCCGGGGGAATTGGTTGGGCGCAATGAGCCGGTAGAGGAGGGGGGTTGGCAGTGGTGGGCCTGGAAAAGGTGGTTTTGGTTTTTTTTTTTTGTTTTTTTTTTTGGTAAAAGTTATCAAATTTTTTTTTAAAAAACCTTGATCAATAATTTAATGACACGTGGACTTTTACCAGTTATAACAAATAAGGTGAAATGTAGGGTTCATTTTTGGGAAAATAAATGCAAACTTAGATTTATTTTGGGAAGATTTAAGGTTGGCCAATTTTAAAAGAATGGGACAAAAGTTGGTTTGTTGTTAAATTTTTCTAATAATAATAAGGAAAATTTGACTTTTATCACCCAAAAAAATCAAAAATTTGTTTTTTACCACCAAAACTTCTAAAACTTTTATTTTACCACCAAAAAAATTTCTAAAAATTGTTTTTTTATCACCAAACGATCGTCAAAAGGCTTGAGATGGCTTCCACCTTCTTCTCGGACTTGGATAAAATCCTAGATGATGTTCTTTTTAATAGTTCTTTCTTTGAGTATATTAGATGGTCTCATGTAAAACGCGAGGGCAATTATGTGGCTCACCACCTCGCTAAGTTAGCGTTGTATGGAGTAGAACAAGTTTGGGAAAATCACTGTCCGTGTGAGGTTTCTCCTTATGTACTCATGGACCGGTTGTCTTTAAATATTGAATAATAAAGCAATAACTTCTCTTCAAAAAAAAAAAAAAAAATAGAAGTTTTGGTGGTAAAAAAATAATTTTTTTGATTTTTTGGTGGTAAAAGTCAAAAAATTCTAATAATAATTCTAATAATAATAATAATCATAATTGTATTTGTATAAATGTGCAAGAGACATAATTGAAATATTATATGAAATATTTACTTTCAGAAGAAAAAAAAAAGGGAAAGAGAAAGATTTGAAAATTTAGATATGGCAATCAACGCTTGTTGGCCTTGTTGCTGGCTAATATATCAATTGTTACTTTAAGGGTCTGTTCTCTTCAGCTTAATTTCAGTTCAGTTCTATTCAGTTCAATTCAATTCAATTCAGTTCATAATTTTCTTCTCTCATAAAATATTCATTTCAGTTCACTTCAGTTCAGCTCAGTTTAGTAAATCAGAACATGCCCTAACTAATTGTATTGCTTATTGTGTAAAAACGTTTGATCAGCACAAAGTAGTTGTTACTCAATAGTTAATACAGAGTAAGAAATAGGTTATACAATTGCATAAACTGATCATTAAAAGTTTTGAATTTTTTACTTGACAAGTAGAATTCTTGGTAAATGATGCTCTGTATTTTGTAGTAAATTTGATCAATTAATGGTATAATAGTCATTTCATCACAAATCACTTCCAAAAAACTAAATCAAGTTTTTAAGGGTTTGTTTGACATTGTTTTTTTGTTTTCAGTTGATTTTTTTTTTAAAAAAAAAAAAACAAAAACCAAAAATAGGAAATAAGAGAAAAGTGTTTCCATTTTTCAGTTAGTATTTTTGAAAATTCTCATGATTTTAATAAATTTGATTAAATTTTTATTCATTATATAATATTTAATGAGATTTATCATATGATTTTGAAAAACAAAAATCTAAAAAAAAAAACAGAAAATCACATCAATACCAAATGAATCCTAAACTTCCATTTGAATATTTTCCCTAATAATATAGTCATCTTTCAATCAAAGAGGATTTGAATTAGTCAATCCTCTTTAATAATGTAAAAATTCAAGTACTATGTACAATTCTGGACATGAGTATCAAGATATTTAGAATAAAGCAAATTTGAGATATTTGATGCGTGGAGTACTTTATCATAAAAAGATTTTTGCATATCATTCACTTGTAATTACGTGTATGGTGTATCACTAGTATTACATCTCACAAATAATCGATCATACCGACATAACATCAATAAATTTAGCTAATAGGATTAGCTCCTACTCCAAATTTAGCTAATATAATTATCTAACTATATTAATTAGCACCTCTAACTATCCCTCACTAACACACACGGTCACACATAACCCCACCATTAATGTCACCTGAGCATACATGTCATTAGCCAATCATAACCACTAATTGATTGAGTTCCACTAATCAACTCGTGCAACTCACATGGAATTTGGCTAGTGCCACTACTATTACTTGAAAAATCCAAACTACTGTTGTATGTACACGCAGTAATGCATTGCATATTTTATGCAACTTGCTAATTAAAGTAAGCCAAGCTAACTTTGCTACAATTACACCATATACAAACAACATAGTACTAGTATATAGGCAGTGGCGGATTCAGGATTTTATGAATGTTGGGTCATCGTCATCAATCGATCCAAAGTGTTGATTTTGTGAAGGATGATTTTGAGGAAAAGGATGATTTTATGGAGGAGGAGGATAAATTTTAGGACTAAAGAAACTTGTTATATTATACTCATGTATTTGTCCTTTTCAGTCTAAAAACTAAGTTACGATATCAATAAGATTAATTGATATTACTCATAAAATATAGGTTACTATTATGGACTAGATAGCTAGGATTAAATAAATAAAAGCAATGGCGGATTCAAAAAAATACCCATAATGGGTTCGGACTTTCGGAGTTATCGAACATTGCATAAGATTATAATTTAAATTAGTTAATTGATGTATATAATAAAATAAATGTACAAAAAAAAAATTATGATTGTGTAATAATATATATATGCTTTAATTATATATATATACACAATAATAAAAATGAAGAAAAAAAATTATAGAAATTAATAGGCTAATATGTAAATTGTCAATTGAAAAAAATAGTCAAACAAAAAGTATGAACTTTTTAAAAAAACATAAAGGGTTTGTGGTGGGATTTGATCCCCTGACCCTGCCAATCTAAGGAAAAAATTACACTCAAGAATTTACCATTGAACCATAGACTTCCTTTCATAATATTTTTGCTTTCATTTAGTTTTAAACCTTAAATTTGCTAGGTCACGTAACCTAGCACGAACAACGCTGGGTCCGCCACTGTATATAGGGTTGTTGGTGTGTTCTATTCACTTAATTTTTACTGATTTGAATTTATCTGATCTTATATCAACTTATCTAAACTAATTAGACCTTATTAAAACTTATGTTAGTTGTAATTTGAACATGAGAAACCCTTAACAAAACTTATTTTTCTTGAACTGAACTTATCTTAATTTAACTGAATTTATTAGACCCGAAATAAGTGAAAATAAATAAGTGAAAATAAGGTGAACAGAACAAACCCTATTTAGCGGTTCAAAATCAAACCTATTCTAATCAAAGACTAAAATTTTAGCAATTTATAACCTGAATAATTAAAATTTTGTTGTGTGAAAATAGTGAGTTAAACACTATTTCATTCATCTAATTTTTACTTATTTTACTTATAAGTTTAGATAAGTTTTAATAAGATCGGGTTACCCAATTTAAAATACAACTAAAATAAAGTTTACCCGTGATAAAATTTACTAGGTAATAAATTAGATAATACCTTATATAAGAGAAGTTCAAGTAAATGTCATTCTCAGTGGTATTTTTGTTTATTTATTATTTTAATATAAATAAGTTAATCAGTTAAATTTGGGCGCGCCCCAGTTTCTCTCTTTGAGAAACATTTGCGTTTCTCTAGTGGCAAAGTCGTAATAAAATCGCATAGGGATTTGTAAAGAATTGTTTTTTAAACCTGAAGAAATGCTGATTGTGCGTTCCACCAAAGCAGGTCACGTGGGACATTGAAGACGGAGACAGAAGGGGAACTTAACGACGTTATTCGACATTTGTCCAATTTATCATTAACTCCAAAGTAATTCCAAGGTAAAACTTGAAGTAACTGCGTCTAGAATTACCCACGCAGTAGAATTCTCGAAACCAATTGTTGATGGGTTACCGGAGCTTATCTTCAGTATTGTAATCTTATCGGAGGAAAGTGATGTGTTGGTTGTAGATCGAGCGAGCAGGAGGTGTAGTACTGTCCATATCTGAGCTGCTGCTGTATGTAGATCGAGCGAGCAGGAGGTTTGGGCTTGATTATAGATCTGAGGTGGAGAATCGCAACAATGGAAGGTTTAGTCCCGCTAGTTCTCGGTTTTTCGATTTATGAAAATAGATATCACCGGGCAAAGAACACGATGCGACCTGAATTCACCGGCCGCAAAACTGCCTCCATTTCTGCGTCCCTACTGTCGTCAACGTCCAGAGATCCCAGGTTACAACAAATCGCCCGGATTGCATACGGGTCCAGAGATCCCAGGTTGAGGTCTGCAAGAATCCGCCACAACAGTCGCCGTTGTGGGTTTCTTACGGTTCTAGAGAACCCAGATTGAGTTCTGCACGGGAGCTCATCAATTCTCAAAGGGGGGTAAACAAAAAACCAATGGTAAATGGAAATAGTTACTGTATGAGGGTAAAATATTAAGTAGTTAATAGCCAACTGTTACTGTGGCAGGGTTAAATATTAAGAAGTTAAACACATAACGTTCGTCAATTTCGAGGAATTTCCAAGTTAACGGCTGTTTCCATTTAAGAGCTTGCAGTTAAGGGCAAAAGTCACTTATACCCTTAAAATCGATGCAAATGGGACGAAATTACCCCCTTGAGAAACACTCCTTGTTTCTCAAGAAGAGAAACTTGGAATTACCCGTTAAATTTCATTCCCTAAACTCTACTACGGTTTTTTTTTTTTTTAATAATCGCATAAACTTAACTAAAATAGATTCCATTGAAGAAGGAATATACTACAAATAATAGAGATATTAGTTAGGGTCGAGGGTCGACCCCCCCAAAAACAGTTAGGTTAGTCACCACAAATACAATATGAGCACAAAATACAATAGCCAAGACAATTTTGTGTGAACAGAAACAAGATAGAAAGGTGGGCGATATAATATACTCGTAGCATAAAACTCCATTTTTGGCATAGTAAAAGTAACACAAACAAACAAGCAAAGAAATAAATACCCCTTCTTTGAAATTGTGAAATTGAGCAAAACTAGACACAGAAAATGATTTAACTGTATTACCTGTAGTTTTAATTATCTGATCAATTTTATATCTTCTGTCAATATAATTATATATTTTATCCTAATCCTAAACTTCCCCTTCCTTTCAATGGATTCAATCTTCTATCTATGTATGTGGAGAGATCGACAATAGTCGACTTCATATTTATTGTCAAGTTAATTATCAGCACACATGGCATGGGACCCCATCTATCCATATTATTCCTTCTCTATTAGGGAATGTTAGGCCCTATGGTGTACTTCCATTTGTCAGCAAATTACCGGTGTTGGGTTTTATTTATTCAATTTTCATAATTCGTATTCCGTATGAACTTACAAAATTATACGGAGTACTATGTATGTGTTGACTCGAATGAAAAATACAAGAGGGGGTAAATTGTATTGTAGAGGAAGTAGGGTAATTTTTGCAAATTTGTAAAATAAACTTAAAGAAACTTAAAGTGTAAAGAGAGATTTTTACGAGGAAAACTTTTTGGCCCTAATCAAGAAAAAAAACCTCGACCACAAGAGATTTTAAACTCAACTCTTAATTATAATAGGGCAAACAACCTATTACAAACTAAGACACTAACCCAAGTTCCTCAACGAACTTGAGTTCCCTTCAACTGATCCTTCAATCAGTTGAACTCTCTAACTCTTTCTCTCTTTCTCTTTTACTTCACTCAAAGTAAAAATACTTTGGAGTTTACCCAAACTCTAACCCTATACAACTCAAGATTAAACTCTAATACTAAGTACTAAGACACTCAAGGACTTAAGTGGATTATGACTCTTTTTGAAACCTAGAATATTGCAATTAATGCTCAAGTGTGTTTTTTCTCAACAGAAAAGCCAAGTCTATTTATAGAAGAGATAGGAAGTTAAAACTGTCATTGCCTCAATCTCCACTAATCCACAATTTCCTTAGATTTAGGAGGTGCAGGTAGTTGGAACTTGGGCATCAAGCAAAATCGATTTAACAGGAAGTGGTTTTACTGCTTCCTTATTTTTCTCAATTTCTTTGACAAAGTAAAACACACGTTAAAAGCTTTTTACCAACAACCGAATTTTCCAAAAGATAAGTTTTAACAAAAATCAGAAAATCTTTTTAACTAAAAGATATTTTATACAAGAGATATTTTTCGAAATTATTTTCAAAGATAAAATAACCAAGTTAAAATATGGAAAATAAAGCTTTATCATATTAAACAAAATCCACTTAATCCTTATTAATCATCCAAGTACTTAGCATAAACATAAGAAGCCTAAAATACAAAATAAATAAATTAGACTCCTTGAACTCTCTTTGAAGCTTCGTCTCTGGAGCTTCAGTTCCTCACTCAAGGAACTCGTTTTCTGATTGTCTTCTTTATCCTTCTTTAGCAGACTTAGACCTTGTTTCATGCTCCTTTCTTACTCCAGAAACTCGTAGCATACAACATGATTCAACTAAGAACCTGTCATCAATCATAGCTAAAATAGAAAGTTAAACTATTATGAATTTGCTTAGGTTCCTTTAAGTCATCATCAAAACTTAGGGTCAACAGTATGTTACAAAGACCAAAATACGGAGTACTAAAATAATAAGTAGTAGAATTAAGTTTCTATTTGTTCACTTTCACCTTATTTTTATGGAAAATGATAAACATAGCCCTAAGGGCTATGAATAAGAAGTTAAAATAGGAAATATTGAAGATAAATTAATATTAATTACACCAATCTATGCGTGATTTTGTCATGAATTCCCAACTTCATTTTAGAAAAAGATATTTAATGCTTATATATAGTCATAAGGGCTACATATATCATTACCCAACCTTGAAACAATGTACTGAATCTATTTCTATTGAAATGAATTTCGTATTAATAAAAATTATCAAAGAGATATTTGAGAAATATATATTTAGGAGAATTTAAAAAGATCTCACTTAATATGTTTTATTGTATATAGGGGTGGCAATATCATCCAAACCCGATGGATAACCATCCACCCGATCCAAATATATGGATGAAAACCCGAACTTAAGCGGATGACGGATGGATGATGGATGGGTTGAGTGACGGATCGGGTCGGATACGGATGATGATACATCCAACCCATCACCCGACCCATCCATCCACCCGTTAAATTTATATATAAAAAAAAAATATTTTTTTAATAAATTAATGTCTATTGTAGTGTTAGGAATTGACATTTGTTTTTAATTTAGTAAAAAGGAACGAGTATTAGAAAGATGTATAAAAGTTTTAATTACTTGATCATTTTTTTTTCAAATCTCAATTTTAATTATTAAAGTGCAAAGTTGTATTTATATATATATTTCACCCGAATTATCACCCGATCCACCCGATTCATCCATGGATGACGGATGGATCGGATGTGGATGAAGGAAAATTAGGTGATGGATGGGTCGGGTGATGGATGGATTTTTGGCGGATGGAGGCGGATGACGCATCACCCGACCCACCTCCGATCCATTGCCATCCCTAATTGTATATTACCCCCTATATAAAGCAGGGACAGATCTATTCATGTGCACAATGGTGCACGTGACTTTGATTTTTTTTTTAATAGATAGGCGGTCTCTTTGATGCTACTATTGCTACATAGCCTACATGAGATTAACACTACGTCAGTTTTTTTTTTAAAAAAATATCAAAGAGACCGGTTTTCTGCTGCCATTGAATATGTATGATTTTTGATGCTGCTTTCTTTTTTCATTAAAGAGACTGGTTATATTTAATAACAGGTCTCCTTAAATTATATCACTTTTTTTTTTTTTTTTGGTATAATTTTTTAATAATTCTTGATTTATTTATACTATATTTGTGCAACCAATTTTAATATTTTCCCACAAAGCTTATCAATTAAGTAAAAAATTATAAAGTTAATTTAATGTAATAATTTTATATTACCATTTATTTGTAACATGTTATTTATTTGGAGTACTTTCGACTTGTAAAATTGAATTTTCAAGTACTATCGTCGTATGGATTTTTATTTCCTATTTTTGGATTGAAATCATTTTGGTGAAATATATATATATATATATATATATATATATATATATATATATATATATATATATATATATATATATTTCACTACAAAATTAAAACGAAAATTTGTTGTTGCTAAAAGGCTTGTTGCCATGGGATTTTGGCTACCAGTTGCAAAGCAATTTTGTTGCAATATTGCATCCATTTAAATATAGTTTCCATGATGGTTGCTGTTTTTGGTGCATTCGTTGCCAACTTTGGCAACAGATTACCATTGGTTGTTGCTAAATTAGCAACAAATTATTAATGTTAGTTCCTAAAATAGCAACAAATTATTTATGTTGGTTCCTAAAAATTGCAACAATTATTTAAGTTGGTTCATAAAAATAGCAACAAATCACAAATATTGGTTGCTATCAACACTATGAGACAAAAACCCAATCCCTATTAGAAATTCAGTTCAACCCGATCCCGACCTTTACCAATTTGAAACCTCACTCGGGTCAACTCGGCTCGACTTTGCATGTAAGACACTGTGAATCCCCAGTCTCAAGAATTGCAGTTGGTAGGAATCGAACTTGTGACCTCAAAGTCACATGGTGATTCTCTTACCAACTATATCAAGTACTATTTGTTTACTTCTATGCATATAATTTATAATAAGTGAACAAAATATTAGAGACGAAATTGAAAAATTTGTCTATAAATTAGGGACAAAATCAAAAATCCGTATCTAAATTAGAGACGAAATTGAAATCCGTCTCTATTTGATGTCATTATAGCAACAAATGATAAGAGTGTCTTCAAATAATTTTATACATAATAGCAAAAAGTGGCCTACATATAAATTAACAACAAAATATAACACAACTGGTTTCCAATAGCAACAAATAAAAAAATACGTTATCATCTAGCAATAATAGTTTAGACGACTTGTTTCTAATGGCAACAATTCAAAAATTCATTGCCTTTATTTGTTTTAAATCAATACAAATAAAATATTTGTTGCTATAGTTTGTTACTATATGGCAACAAGAGAAAAATATGATGCCATCTAGTAACAACTAGCAAACAATTTGTTTTAAACAGCAACAAATCAAAAACATGTAGCCATTAATTATTGAAAAACTAAAGTATAAAATGTCGCTTTTAATTAGGCAATGGAAAAAATTATATTCGTTGCTATTTAGCAAAGTTTTAAAAATCTATTGCAAACTTAGTTGCTAAAAAGCTTATATATATATATATATATATATATATATATATATATATATATATATATATATATATATATATATGAGTAAAATTTTTGGATTGAAACATGTGATCAATTATTAATAGTGACTCATCAGTTCGAAAATCCTGAATTCGCCACTGGTACAAAGTATATCTAAGGTCAAAGATCTATCAATTTAAACAATCTAATTAAACCAGGCTTCATCCTAATTAAATTAACAAACTTTATTTCCTAACAAAGTACCAACCTACTTCATCCCTATAGATGATCAAATGAAAATTATCACTATGTGTCTTCATGAAATAAACCACTATAAGGTGGTTGCAACCTAAACTAGCCATGTAATCTGCTATTTGTTTTTAAGGGCATGTTCTTTTCAGCTTAATTTCAGTTCAGTTCAGTTCACTTCACTTCAGCTCCAATCATTTCAGTTCACTTCAGTTCATCAGTTCCTAATTTCCTTCTCTCATAAAATATTCATTTCAGCTTTATTCAGTTCAGTTTAGCTCAATTCAATAAATCAGAACATACCCTAAGTTTTCAGTAAGCAATTAATGGCTTGGGTTTTTATTACAATATTATCCACTGTTTATTTCTTAAGGTTGTTTGATAGGTATGAGTAGTAATTAACAAGAAAGGATTTTAGTTGTACATCATTACAAAGCAAGCATAATACCTTATAATACAGTTCAAAAAGTTCAACTACGGCCACTCAATTCCACATTTCCACTCTTGAAGTGACAATGAATGATAATGAAAATTTATGATGAAAAATAAATACTATAAGTAGTGGTGAACATTGAAACAGCTATAACTTGAGATGATAAAAGATATGTTCACAAATCAAAGTATATATAAAAACTAGGTTCATTCCCATTGCCCATTAATCCATTATTACCACCTATAAACACCAAATATCATGTGGTATGGTTAAATATAGTACAGTATATAAATATAAATGTAAAAGTTAATTAGTTTAAATTTAAGAATATAAAGAAATTGAAGTACTGTATATAAAAGGAACATGAGTAAATAGAAAATCAAAATCAAAATCAAAATTTAAATTAACTAGGAGAATTGAATAATGTATACCATAAATTTAAATTATTACCTGTCCTAAAATCAAAATTTCAATTCCATATCTTTTATGGGGTTGGGAAGGCATTAACTAGGACTAGGAGAATGGTCATATTGTTGGTCCATTATTATATAATTGGTTTTATATATGTTGAATGATGAATTAATAATAATAGTGGTCCTTGGATAAGAAATCAATGAATCGGCCCCTACTTTATGGGAAAATTAAAGCGCACAACAGATCGAAAAGATCCATAATTCTACCTCACGTTATTGGATTTTACTAAGGGAATATCCCCTGATCAAGTTAGCCATACCACTTCTAGCTAATTTTAAATAAGAAAAATAAAATAAAATAAAATGAAATCATTTATACGATGCATGCATGTTATGGAGAAGAAGAATGTGATAAAAAAATTATTATTGCGTATATCAACCACGACATTTTCTGCATGGCATTATTCTGTGTATGGATTTAATGGGACATACAAGTATGTTGTAGCATTATTTGTAATCCACAATTCTCAAAATGTAAATTTGTATGTTTCCCATATATTCTACGCTAGTTGTTGTAATAACGATCATCATCCTTTGATCGTTCAAAAATGCATGAATAGTAAGAGAAAATTTTGCGAGAGTCTGAACTCCCAAAAAGATTGATATAAATTAATAATAATAAGACACTTCACATATATCGTTTTGATCGTCTCGATATTTGAAATTTTAAAATAAATTCACATACATGTTCTCATTATATTTATAAGTTTCCAGTTTTACTACGACCTTATTTAGACAAGCTTTGACGTAATAATTTCAAAGCTCCTAATATATTCGAGTTGCAAAATTCATTGTTTTTGCATACTTAAACTACATACATTTGTCAAGTATTAATAGATCTAAACTATACGAGAATTTAGTGGCACTTGTGTAATCTTGATTGACTTAAACTCCATCTAAATTTGTTTATCTTGTAAAAAGAGTGAAAAAAACACAGACAAAATTTGGTGATGATGTACCATATAGATCACTCCAAATCGATCAAAAGAATGTGGTACATATATTTCTTAATTCAAACTATAAAAGATAATTAAGATCATTACTTTAAATATTATTTCCACGTCCACACATTCATTCATGCACATATACTAGACAAATCATAAGTCTAGACGTCTAGTCATGACTTACATTATATGTTGATCCAAAGAGTGACCTTTTTCTTATATATAATAAAATAAATACATTTTTGCTAGTTTATTTGTGGTAGTGCTCTACAAAACCACAACTACAGTAGTCTCTACGACTCTATCACAACCACAAGGCTATCCAATCAAGCATCATTTGTTAATGTCCACATCATCTCCATCATTAACCTTAAACAACCAACTTGTAATTTATTTAAAGTATTCAATTGGCTACATATTATTATACATAGCTAGGTAGTGCAAATAAATAATATTGCATTAAGTACAATTTCTCTCTTATTCATCATCATCATGCCACAAAAACCATAGTAAATGTCTAAGGGAGTGACCCCTTGCCCCTAGCCTTAAAAGATATTTAAACACAAAATGTATTGTCGTATAATTCAAGGTTTAAACTAATCTTGACTTTTTCCCCAAGTTTCTTCGTGAGTGACTGTACCAATCACGTACACAATATCCAATTATCCTCTATTACTCTCTTAATTTACACTTTAGGATAAGATAAGTGAGATACTTTTTTTTTAAAAAAAACCCCAATAAACAAAACAAAAACTACTAATCCTTAGGTCTTTTTCATGGATTATGTCATTTGCAATTTGCAATAAATCAAATACCCTGTAAATAGCTAAGCTTTCCATAAAGTGGGGTCTCTTTTATCTATTTTAAAAAATTCACATTTTTTAAATATATACGGTCAATCTCTTTTTGAAAGCTAATTTGATAACCCTTTTAAAGCAATAAATTATGTGTTAAATTTATTCATTTTCCTGTTTGCCTGTCTGCTTAGGTCACTCTACAACTTTATCTCCTTATCCTGATAATTGGAGATCAAATTAAAGAATTTATGTCACTTTATTTGCTTTTTTTACGTCATCATAATTTTATTTAAATTCTATTTTGCGCTCCAGACCTTGAATATTTGGGACAACTTGCGTCATCATTTGTTTTAAGCCAAAATCAATTCTTCCTAGGTTCGTTTTAATGTTCTTTGGAATACAAATTTTATTGTAAGTTGAGTAGATCAAGATAAGACTTACAAAAATGCAATTATAATAGACATGATGAGACTCTGTCATTTTGCTCGCAAAATTTGTATATAATTCATCATCATTCTCGTCTTATATTACTAATGATGGTAGATTAGAGATTAACCTCTCATGAATTGTTCCATTGGTAGTTTATACATAACAACTCACAAGATCACATCATCAATATTATGAACAATATTGGCTTTGTACGTATATAAGAGGGCTAGTCCTTTAAAATTGCTTTAAAACACCTTTTTACAAATTGAAGTTCAATTATATTAATTAAAAAAAAAATAAAAAAAATAGTCATCTTTTATTTTTTTGAGAGAAGTTATATCCTAAATAAAGTAGATAATATTTCAAGAAAAAAGGCAGAATCAAGCCATATAGATTTCTTAACTGCACACGCAATGCGTGTGTGTCTCATAACATGTATGTATAGTTTAAAATATGATGTATATATATCTATACTATAATATAGTGGAAAATTTTTCAAGGACTAATCCAAAGGTGAGCAGTTTTGTGAACAACTATCCATTTTTTTTTAATTATTATTTTTTTTATAAATAACTACCCTAAAGGTGCGAAAATTTTGTATTGCACTAGCTACCCACTAACAAATTTTGTCCGATAATTTAGCCGTTTATGGGGCCCACATTAATGTTTCCCCACCCAATTAACTCCCTTTCCAACTATCTTTCTTTTGTTTAAACTTTCCCTCTATTTTCTCTTCGCTTTTAACCTTTTAGTATTTCAACATCTTACTCTTACAACTTCAAATTGTTTCTCTTTTTCAGTAAATTAAGGGCAATAACCCTTTTCTTACCTCTCATACGCTATCTCTCTCTTTCTTACTATCTTCTTACTGTGCTAGGTAATTGAATTCAAACTCTAAACCTAAATAATGCAAAGCCTTAATTTAGTTCAAACCTTAAACCCTAGAAATTCAAATCGCCTCATTCAATTGAAGTCAGGCCGTAACCCTAAATTGAATCCCCAATTATGATAACTGAAGTAAATTAAAACCCAAAATCATAAAAATTGATCACAAATTACACCAATAGCTTATGACATTATCTAATTTGGTGAGTAATTGTATTTAATTACTTAAATTTTTGGCTGTTGAATATATTTCGTTATGTTTGGGGAAAAAAATTAATTGTACGCCTTTAAATAAGTTGGAAGAAAGTTAATTAAGTGGAGAAACGTTAATGTGAGCCCCACAAACGGCTAAATTAGACGGAAATTGTTAGAGAAAAGTGTCAGACAAAGTTTTTGTATTTTTGGGTTAGTTGTTTAAGAAAAAAAAACGAACAGTTGTTCACAAAATTGCCCATCTTTAGGGTAGTTTTTCACAAAATTTCATAATATATTACATTCAATTTAATAGTTTGTTTTTAAAAGTATTATCATTTATCATTTGAGCGATCATATGATAGAGTACTATGACCATCCTTTACAATCAACGCGTTTTGTGTGCGGCTAACCAGACCATACGATCACTTGTAAAGAACAAAATAATGCCTATAACACTGCCTAATTAACTACCTCCGTTACTTTATTTTCAGTTGCAATAAAGGGATATTATTTGTGAGATAAAAATAATCCTTAATTACAACTAAAAAGTAATAAGGATAGTAATACATTACACTCATCTCTCTTTATAACCAAAAAAAAAAAAAAAAAAAAAAAAATCTACTCATCTCTCTTTCCCATCTATTTTTATACCTTTTTTATTATTTTTTTATCTAGCACAATTTAGGCAATTACATATCTATTTTGTATCATTTTTTTCTCATCATATAATCCGCTCAATAAATTAATTATGATCTCCTTTAAAAGAAATTTAGATGAAGAATGAAGAATAATACTTCGAATACGGAGTAATTATATTTTCATATAGTAAATTAGTAATAGATTTAATAGATGTTATAAATGGCAACTCAACCTGAAACTCTATTAGCTTTTCGATATATCACAAATTCTTATATATGGCTGGTCACTGTGTGGTCATCGGGGTTACTTCGTCAATTTTATATGGTTCCTCGGTCAGTTTTATAAGAGTTATTTGGTCAGTATTATAGCCTCATAAGGGTTACTTGGTCTGTATTATAAGAATTACTTTGTTATTTTATAAGTGGTCACACAACATATAAAATGGACTATTGATAAATATGTTTGATTCCCCTTTTCTATTTTGGATGTTCATTCAAAAACAACTTTTATAGATTCTTTCCTATCTTCTTGTACAATCAAACCCAGCCCTTTCGCTATCATTTGTGTTTTTGTACTCGAAGAATCCAGAAGAATACTTAACTACCTTGTTTAAAATTAAAATTAAAATGAAAATACGTAAAAGAAAGAAAGTACTCAAGGCCTGTTGGAAATACGGTTAGAATTTTGATATTACTCAAAATAGCAGATTGCAAATTCATTTACACGTAGCATGGGCCCAGCCCACAAGTAGCTATCGGGGGCCCAATTACTCGAAACGTATTTAAACAAGCTAGGATGATGGGCTTCTTTCAAAGTCGGCTGTCTTGTTGTTAAGGTTACACGTATGCATGACAAGAACAAGGTTTTTTATTTTATTTTTTTGACACAAAAGAACAAGTTATTTTCACTTGACTTATTTAGGATGTCAATTTTTCCTAATTTTATAATTTATTAACACCAAGTTTTATTTCCTAAGTGATAATATCTATTTCCTATATAAGAAATTTTATTAAACAGTTTTCAAAAAAAAAAAAAAAGAAATTTTATTAAACATGATTGTGTTTTTATAAAAGAGTAGGCATCTAATCTAACTTCCTTTTTAGGGGTTTACACATGGATAGAAATGCTCAACATCTAGTAATCGTAAGGAAAAAGTGCCATATGTTTCTTTTTTTTTTTTTTTTTTTTTTTTTTTTTTTTTTGCAACAATTTGATTTAGACAATGCACAAGTTTAACCACAAATCTATGTGATTGTGTATTACACTATTATTAATTACCCCGTCTAAAAATAATTTAATATTAAAAATACATATTAAGAAATATCCCGCAGTTTATTACATAATAATGTTTGAATTTTTTAAATTACTAAAAAATAATGACAAAGTGAATGTGAGTTTTAAGAAACGTAGAGAGTAAATGAAACCTTTTACATTCGAGGACCTGTTCTATACACTCGGGTGTACGGTACACCCGGGTAATTTACTCATTAATTTTTGGCTCATTCAATAAATGATTAGAATATTTTTGCTCATTTATTAAATGAGCAAAAATTAATAAGCAAATTATCCAGGTGTATATAACAAATTCTATTTACATTTATATATCACAAATCAAATATGGAAAACATTTTAATTCACGATTTATTTATATTTACTTAAATTACAGGTCATGTCATTCTTCCACGAAATTTAAAATGCAGCCTGGGGGGCACGGGCCCCACCAAAATTATTTTAGGTTTCTTTTTTTAGTTATATTGATGAAATAAAAGGTTATGTCTACATAATTATTCATTAAATGCCTCTCCAAGCGTAATTTTCTAAATTCGCCTTCGATAGTGAGAATTTTCATAATGAGTTGATCATCTCCAACTAGTAATTGATGTATATAATACTAAATCATGATATGGAGTATATAAGTATATTGGTTACATACGAAGGCATCATAATTCATACAAACTAGTAATCGTTGATAACTTTATAGCTTCGGGAGTTATATATACATTTATTTGGCTAACATTTACCTCGTAACTTTCATCAAGGTCATGACACACCCATACATATATCAACTATCAAACGATGAGATACAAACCTTATGTCTGTGTATTGTATGTCAAATTTGCACATGCATCTTCATTACCTCCGAATGTATGATAGAATTATTGATTATAATGGAAAATTGTATGATAAAAAAGATCCATAAATAAATATGCTATACAAAGGAAAATAAAAGGTCTCTAATTGTTCCTCGGAGCAGGAAACACCAATGTCTCTTTCTATGTCTACATAAAATAAGACGATAATTAAGTAGCATGTATAGGCCAAGATTACTGGCATATAAGTTTTCCTGTTGAACTGTTAGGTATTGATTGGGTCCCAAACAAGGCAATACCTAAGGAAATTACTGGCAAATGGAAAACATTGTGTTACAACTTACAATAATCTCACTACATATGTAATAATAATTGAATTGAAGTTCCACATTTAGCTAAAAACTTATGCATGTATGATTTGACCTAAGGCTATATTGTTTCCAACAAATCACGTGGTTGTCATGAGTGATGACACATATATACTTCATCCGTTATATGATAGTTGGTAGTTCGGTATGCTATATGGTATATGGGTAAAAAAAACGTCCAAATTAAGATTATCATGTATAAAATATATATATATTTATATACACACGATGAAGATAGATAATAAAGTATGGATAAGTAACATATAAAATAAACTTCTAAATTAGGAAAATATATAACTGCAACTAACATAGAATAGAGAATTGTGCATGTCTTCTTGCATCATGGAATCCACAACACCTCCACGTAGCAAAATTACTAGTTTTTGATAAATATTTGCATTTTTAAATAAGAGGAATAATTAAGTATTGCTAAAAAAAACGATGCTAAATTTGTGGTAGTAATGGTTCTTCTAAAAGTTGGCTTGTCAAACTTCTTGGCCTTTCATTTCATAATTTGATACCAAAGTTACGGTGTTAACTATCTAACTTGACTAGGGTTGATTGCCTATGAAAACTACTCTATTTAACTTCATCAATCATCATCAATACATTTTTTTCGTTAGAAAAACGTGCTCGCAAATTTTAAGTAATTATAAGATTTGATAGTTTTGAATTATAAAAAGCATTTTTACAATTTATTAAGAGATGGGGATTTACAATTTGCAGGAACATAGGTAATATATCGTATGTTCTTATACACACTTCCTCAATTTTTATTTACTTGTAACACATCATTTTTACACATATTTTAGGGGTATACGGACAAACAAATTAACAAATTTTTATCACTAATAAGAAGAAAGTGGTAAGTTGTAATGTTTTAAATTTTACAACTTAATTCATCCGTTTACCTGCTCTAATCACCTCCTTAAATAACGTGTCAAAAGGTTGTGTTACAAGTATTAAAAACATAGAAAGTATTTATTTATTTATTGACTAGTGAATTAGTAATCAATTTCGGACATTTTGGAAAGATGAAAGTAACTCATTATATGGAAGCATTAATCTGAATTTATAAGTCCATTTTGCTGACCCAAATTGCCAAGGTGCATTGGTCCTCATACTTTGTATGGTAAACAGGTGGATCAAATGGCCCATTTTGACCAGATACCTGAACAAACTAAATTGACGGCCCAACATCATCTTCAATAAACTTGTACCGAAAGTCAGAAAGGTTACAATATACAGACAAATGCCTTGTTTAGTTCGCCTTATATTTGCTTATCTGATTTAATGTGATCTGGTGTGGTCTGATCTGATCTGAACTTATATGATCTGATCTGAACTTATTTTTTCTGATATGATCTGATCTGAACTTATATTTTCTGATCTAAACTTATTTTTTTTATATGAACTTGTTTTAATTATTTCAATATTCTACTTTTAATTTTAATCAATATTAATGTTTTATTATTATTATTATATTATTATTATATTATTATTATATTATTATTATTATTATTATTATTATTATTATTATTATTATTATTATTATTATTATTATTATTATTATTATTATTATTATTATTATTATTATTATTATTATTATCTAGTAGATTCTGGATATCCGAACACCGTTGGATATTTGAGTCCAATAAAACATAAAGATATTAGAACCCATATGCCCGAATTTCGAAATGGTCCACCACCTCAAGGCATACTTGAACATTTTAATTATCTTCATTCTTCACTCCGAACAACGATCAAGAGATGTTTTGGACAATTAAAATCTCGATGGAAAATACTGACAATGATGCCAAATATGGACACTAAACATCAATTGGAGATTATGGTTGCTACATTCACACTTCACAATTTTATTTGATTACACGAGTTGGATATACCCATTGATAGTGGTATAGAAATCGAACCAAGAGCAGATTATGATTTATTTAACGAGAATCGTAAGGCTGTAATGAACGAAGTACAATTTAATATAGCGAAGGAAATTTGGAACTTCTTGTGATAAAAATTATATTTGTAAACATTTATGATTTGAATCTTATAGTGAAATTTTAATTATTATCGTTTATTAGTGAAATTTTAATTATTAGTGAAATAGTAATAGTAATAGTAATAGTAATAGTAATAATAATAATAATAATGATGATGATGATAATAACACTAGTAATAATAATAACAACAACAACAACAACAACAACAATAATAATAATAATAATAATAATAATAATAATAATAATTTGTATTTGATCTGAACTTATTTGATCTGATCAGAATTTATTTTTTCTGATCTGATCTGATCTGAACTTATTTTTTCTGATTGATCTGATTTGAACTTATTTTTCCTGGTCTGATCTGAACTTATTTTTTCTGATCTGATCTAAACTTATTTTTTTTGAAATAAGTAAAAATAAGGTGAACTAAACAAGGCCAAATACTCCATAAGTCCATATATAATTATATACCAAGTAAATACTAAGCTTAAGCAAAGCTTAGTGTATGTAGTTGGTAGATGATTCACTTTGTAACTTTGAGATCATCATAAGGTTGAAACCTCCTGACTGCAGTACTTGTGGGTGTGGATCTAAAACAGATGTATACTAAGAATATGTTTTCCTTACATGAAATAAAGTGAGGACTTTTAAATTTGTCAAATTGTGCAATTTTCACATAATAAATAAATAAAGTATATATATTTTTGGTCTAATGTAATAAGATTGATTTTAAAATGAACAAGTTGAATGAATAGAAGTATAGAACATCGTTGGAACTTGGAAATAATTAACAAATTGTTTGTCAACAATTAAAGATAGGAAATTTTAGAAATAACACCACAAATTTCTCAAAAAATGGATTATAACACCATATATTTTCAAACTTTTATTATACACCACATAAAAACTCAAAATTTGGATTTTACCACCACTTAACGGATTCTTGAATGGAATCTGTTAGTGGGGCCCACAATAGACACGTGTCATAAATTTATTGATTTAGAAAATTTTCAAAAAAAAAAAAAGAAAAATTAAAAAAAAAATGCAAACCTTAGCCTAGCCAAGCTCCACCACCGGCACCACCTGCCCCAGTCGCCGGCATCCCCTTCCCCCGCCAAAGCCGGCGAAACCAGCCGAACTACCTACCCCCTTCCTCGGACCCTACCTGAAAACCACCTCTTCCCGTTGAATCGAGGTTGCAATCGATGCTAACCACCGCAAATCTCAACCAAATTTTCGAACCTCTGCCCCTTCAAACCACCGCAAATACCAACCACAATCCACTGGATCGGTGGGAATCGGTATTTGAGGTGGTTTGGAGGGGTGTGAATTGGTTGTGTATAGTGGCGGAGGTGGTTGCGAGGGTTGCTTGGTGCGAATTTCGTGGTTGGTGTTGTTGGATCTATGGAGCTAGGGGGAGCTGGGGTGGTTATCGGGGAGGGGGGTCGGTTTCGCCGGTTTTGGTGGGGGCAGGGTGTGCCGACGATTGGGGTAAAAGGGTGCCGAAGGCTGGAGTGGGTGGTGTCGGTGGTAGAGCTGGCCTGGCTAGCTAGGTTAGGGTTTTGATTTTTTTTTTTGGTTTTTATAATTTTTTTCTTTTTATTAATTTAAGCAATAGGCTTTTGACACGTGTCAGTTGTGGCCCCACTAACGGACAAGGCCAGCCATTAGGGTGTGCCGCCTGAGCGGCCGCACAGGGCCCAATTTTGATTGGGGCCTCAAATCATTAAAAATGTATAAGTAATTTATGATGTAGAATTATTGATGCATACTAATTGTGGCTTAGTGGTTTCATGAGCTCCAAGCCTCCAAAATCTTTACTTGTAAGGGATACGTGGTTCAATTCTCACTAAAGTCTTTTTTTTCTTTTTTGGATTTATTTATTTATGTACAAAATGTATTTAATGCCTATACTTATTTAATGTTTACTATTTCCACAATCATTAATGCATTTCTTTTTCTGCCATATATAATAAATGACTAAATTCTTTATACAAAATATTTCATTTTTGATAATTACAAACTTTATATACTCCGTATTTGTGAAGAACAACGATTTTGTTTCCTGTATTAAAAAATAAGCCCTAAGTAGAGAAAATTCATAAGCCAAATTTTATACTCCATTTTTGCACAGGGCCTCCAAAAAGGTTGGGACGACCCTGTTAATGGGTTCCATCCAAGAATTCGTCAAGTGATGGTGAAATCCAAATTATGAGTTTTTATGTGGTGTTATAATAAAAGTTTGAAAATATATGGTGTTATAATCCATTTTCTGAGAAATTTGTGGTGTTATTTTCTAAAATTTCCTTAAAAGATAAGGTGTTTTGACGTAAATTTATTAAGGTTTGGTCCAAAAAGGTCTAATATGATGGTATGCTGACTAAGGCCCCGTTCACTTCACCTTATTTTTGCTGAACTAAAATTATTTTTACTAAACTGAAATTAATTTTACTGAACTGAAATTATTTTTGGTAAAATGAAATTATATTTCTTCTTAAAGTTTATAGATTTTTACTAAACTAAAACTATTTTTACTGAGCTGATATTATTTTTGCTGAATTGAAATTATTTTTACTGAACTGAAATTAATTTTACTTTTTTTTTAAGTGAAGTAAACAGGACCTAAACCCTAACCATTCTTACATTTATAGATAAAACATACCATCATCAGAATAAATCTTATTAAATTTGTCTTAATGTAAGTTATAAGTGTGTTCCAAATATTCAATTTTTATTAATACACATTTAATATTCCAAATATTTCATCTTATTAATATTAAATACGAGTAAGATCCTGTTTACTTCACCTTATTTTTGCTGAACTGAAATTATTTTCACTAAATTTCTATATTATATTTCTTCTTTAAGTTTACAAATTTTTACTGAACTAAAACAAATTTTACTGAAGTGAAATTATTTTTACTGAATTGCTATTATATTTCTTCTTTAAGGTTACTGATTTTTACTGAACAGGAATTATTCTTACTGAACTGAAATTATTTTTGCTAAATTGAACTTATTTTTATTGAATTGAAATTAATTTTACTAAACTGAAATTATTTTACTGAATTTTTTTTTTAAGGTGAAGTGAACAGGGCCTAATATGAAAACGAAAATAAGAATTTTTTGGTCTAAGGCCCCATTTACTTCACCTTATTTTTGCTAAATTGAAATTACTTTTATTGAAATGAAATTATTTTTGCTGAACTTAAATTATTTTTGCTGAACTGAAATTACTTTGCTAAACTGAAATTATTTCTATTATATTTCTTTTTTAATGTTACTGAATTTTAATGAGCTGAAATTATTTTTGCTAAACTAAAATTAATTTTAATGAACTAAACTTATTTTTACTTAATATTAATTTTTAAGGTGAAGTGAACGCAACCTAATTCAATTTTTGAATCTTTCAAGTCAAGTCTTATTTTGTTTGATTAAAATAAAATAAGTTTCTAAAATAAAGCGAGAAGAATAAGGCCCTGTTCACTTCACCTAAGTTTTGTTGAACTGAAATTATTTTTACTGAATTGAAATTAATTTCACTGAACTGAAATTATTTTTAACTGATTTTCTATTATATTTCGTCTTTAAAGTTATGATTTTTACTAAATAGAAATTATTATAACTGAACTTAAATTAATTTTGTTGACTTGAAATTATTTTTACTAAACTGTAATTTTCTTTACCGAATATTATTTTTTCAAAGGTGAAGTGAACCGGGCCTAAGCACGAGTGGTTTTTTTTTAATTTTTTATTTATTTTTAACCTCTACCCAAATCTCAAAAAATAAAAATTATTAGGTGAACTACACAATTCTAGATTACTTCATTTTTCAGACTCACTATTAAGGTATTCCATCAAATCACTACAGATGTTGGATCAAAATAAGGTACTTTGAAGTCAAACTGTCTTCATAAAATGATGAAAACATGTAAATACTTATTCATCAATAGATAAGAGCTCTAATTTGTTAAGAATCTGATAATAGAGACCTTTTTTATTTTTTTTGACAGAAGAAAGGTTGTGTGGTTATGATATTGGAAGTCTAAAGAAACACACATAAACACACACCACTCATTTCAAGCAAACACAACAAACATCCAAATTCATACTCACCATTATCCACCAAACATGACTTTAATTCCAATTTGCTGTGATGCCCACTTTCTCTCTCATCTCACAATCACCTTCAGATTCCATGGCTAAGAGCTTAACTGTATAGTATTGTTCATTTGTTCTAGATTCTCATTTCTTCTCATCCACTTCTTCCAACCATTTTCATTCCACTCGCGCTATCTCTCTCCTCGGGTTGATCAGCTATGACTTCCTCTTGCCTCTTATCTTCAACCCGAAACACGGCTGCTGCTACTGCTTCCTACCTTCCTAAGCATCACTATAATTACTTAAACAAAGACAATAGAGATTGTCTTCTTTTTAAGCTTCAATTACCACCACTCAAATCAGGTTCTCATCCAATACTGAGGTTAAGGACTTCAAGATTTAACTACCCTCTTGCTTCTCTGTCTTCCTTTGCTGATGCAGGGGACCAAGAACATGAAGAAGTTATTGCCAATCATCAACAGATTAAGGCTGATGATGAAGAGGCGGCGAAAACGGATGAGTTATCTGGAATGGCCAAGGCTTTTCACATATCATCCAGAACAGCGGTTGCTATATCAGTATGCATTGCTTGTGCTGCTCTGATTTTCCCCTTGTTTATGCAGTCCCTTGGTCAAGGGATGCCGCTTAAGACTAAGGTGCTTTCATATATTACCTTGCTTTGTGGGTTCTACATGGCCTGGAACATTGGCGCGAATGATGTTGCCAATGCAATGGGGACATCTGTTGGCTCGGGTGCTCTGACAATACGACAGGCTGTTGTGACGGCTGCTGTTTTGGAGTTTTCCGGGGCACTCTTGATGGGTACACATGTTACAAGCACAATGCAGAAGGGGATTCTTGTTGCTAATGTGTTTCAGGGGAAGGACACTTTGCTGTTTGCAGGACTTCTTTCTTCCCTTGCAGCTGCTGGGACTTGGTTACAGGTAAATTTCCGAGTTTCCTGCTCTGGTTCATAAGTATAGTTTATCATATAATAGGAATATAGGAATCCCAAATAGAAGCAAGTAACAAAAATGTAATTATGATTTTCAGCTCAAATTAGCAAAACATAGAAAAGGTACAAATCATATCACACATGAATGAAGTATTGTATTAAAGTATCTTTAATTTCTGGTAAAATTCTGAATGTGGCCTCTTCTTTAAAGGTCTCAAGGTAAAAAATGCAAATTATTTGAACAAAAACAGCAAAAAGATAAAACCTGAAGAATGCATAGAACCTCAAATAATCAAATATCAAGATTATTTCTTTTAAATCAGCGATTAGAGAATAGTATTTTCAATACCTGAGCTGTGCGAACTGTATTTTCATAAAGTTCTTTAAACTATAATAAGCATCATATTGTAATATAGAAGCTGAGAAACTGTTACAAAATTTAGTTCACACGGAATACTTCAGACAGGACATGGCAGAGAGAGTAAACATGTCAGTGCTCCTACAGCCAACAAGCCTTGCACAGTTGTGCTTAAGGTTACCATAAACCACAGGATGCAACATGCAATCATCGTTTCCCCTTTCACTCAATTTGCAGGAATTAGCAACGTTCTGAACATAACCACTAGAACACAAAAGTAAGAAATGAACATCAGACTAACATAATGCAGACATGCAGCATATGTGCTCAGGATTGACAATCTATATTGTGCTTTACAGGTGGCCTCCTATTACGGCTGGCCAGTTTCAACAACTCATTGCATAGTAGGATCCATGGTTGGGTTTGGCCTTGTCTATGGAGGAGCTAATGCCGTCTTCTGGAGCTCACTGGCAAAGGTTGCTTCGTCATGGATTTTTTCACCCGTACTAGGTGCAGCCATGTCATTTCTCGTGTACAAATGTATCCGCAGAGTATGTATATGTTTCATGAACTTCAGCTGATGATTTCTAGACATAAGTTCCACTTAATTCATGATTATCTTCTTGGGAATTTTGCCTATAGCTTATGAGATCATTTTTATTTTTTTTTAAGAAACTTCAATTGATACAAAATTCAGAAGATCTAACTGGCATACCTTTTCTAGTTCGTTTACAGTGCTGAGAATCCAGGACAGGCTGCTGCTGCATCTGCACCAATAGCAGTATTCATGGGTGTAACTGGAATATCATTTGTAGCCTTCCCTCTTAGCAAGACCCTTCCCCTGGCTATAGTCCAGGCATTGGCTTGTGGAGCTGTTGGAGCAGTTATCGTTTATCGAGTGATCAACATACAGTTAGGCCATCTACTTGCCAAATCCAATTCATCAACGGAAACCCAACACAAAGATGACCATCATCCTGATCATCACGAACAGAAGAACATTGGGCTGCTTTCTGACATTGCCGGCCCTAAGGGAACCCAACTGGAGATAGTGTATGGCGTGTTTGGATATATGCAGGTCCTCTCAGCATGCTTCATGTCATTTGCTCATGGTGGAAACGATGTCTCTAATGCTATTGGTCCCTTAGCAGCAGCTTTATCTCTACTGCAAGGAGGGGCTGCTGCAGGAGCTGCGATTCATATCCCAACAGATGTTCTTGCATGGGGAGGGTTTGGGATTGTAGCAGGTCTTACGATGTGGGGATACAGAGTGATATCAACCATTGGAAAGAAGATCACTGAACTTACACCTACAAGAGGGTTTGCCGCAGAGTTTGCAGCTGCATCGGTGGTTCTCTTTGCATCAAAGCTAGGGTTACCTATCTCAGCAACTCATACATTAGTGGGTGCTGTAATGGGAGTAGGGTTTGCCCGAGGGCTAAATAGTGTCAGAGCAGAGACAGTAAAGGAGATTGTCACTTCTTGGGCAGTGACAATTCCTGTGGGTGGAATACTAGCAGTTTTATACACAGCAATCTTGACCAAGGGTTTATCGTTTGTATTATGAACATGATTCAACTATAACTTAGAACATTGGTACATCAGATTAAAATTGAGAGAATTTTGATTTTGTATGTGAGGACAGAATATTTCTCCAACTGGTTATTTCTTATTGGAGATCGGAAGTACATTACTTCAGCATTTCGTATATTTATGACCACAATCTCTTATATATATGTTCATCATATATGAGATGTAAAATTACAATAATTCTAAATCTTTACCCCTGTAATTCTATAGAATGAGAATGCAGAATGGTATGGCTTTGTTGAGAAGACAAAAGTGCACATTTATCTAGACTAATGCTATCAGGGTCAGAACACTGAAACTGTAAGAAGATTAGGGCAGGCATAAGGTTAAAGACCAGCAATTAGGGCCTGTTATGTTCACCTTATTTTCACTTACTTCAGGTGTAATAAGTTCAAATAAATTCAGTTTAGGATAAAAAAAAATTTGATAAGGGTTACACAACTACAGATAACAATTAAAACAAGTTTTAATAAGGTTTAATAAGTTCAGATAAGATAAGATAAGATAAGTTCAAATCAACCAATCAATCAAGGCCTTAATCCCATAATTAGGGTCGGTTACATGAACCAATAGTGATTATTCCGTATAGTCATCCACAAAATCTTCCTTTTCCATCCCTTACGATCAAATACCTCATTCTCATGCAAATTAGGTGAATAGAACACACCCTTTGTGTGACATTTTCAATCATAATGGTAAGAAATTGCCATTTTCTGATTTTGACCAAGGTTTTGTTGATATAAATAAAGATCAAGGAAACTATATATGTCAACTATATGGGAAGTTAAAAACAATGTAATCCACAAATCTAGCCTGAAGTTTGATTAGTTGATTGATTGAAATCTAGCCTGAAGTTTCTAAGCGAATTGAGAGTCTTGTGTTACCACCAAGTACTGTATTCAAACTAAGTTCCCAAAGATCAGTAGTTATAAACAGGCTTCAATCAAGTCTTCAGACATGAAACCGTGACAATGGACACAAGAACGGGTTAGCACAGTAACTATGATGTATGTAAATCTTATTTGTGTCTAAGTTAACCAACTAAAGCTATGGTTCCAAGAATTCATGTTTCTTACAGTATCTTCAGTAATTAAACAATCACTATGTATGGAACCAATAAATTCCCAAGTATTTGCAGAGAACAACATAGATTATATAAGACAAAAGCATTTATATCACAAAGTTCTGCCAACTTAAGCATATGTGCCAAGCCAATAATCTTATTTACACACATTGACTGCATAAGAATAAACACTTTAGATTTGGGACAGACATTGATTTCAAAGGTAAAAGAGGGATGACGTACCGTGAAATCTTGGATGATATATGGATGTCACTGGAGTCAGACAGCCTAGGAAGCACCCTCTAATCAGAGACATGAAAAAAGAATCATCGTCCTTTCCTTATTATCCACACCAATCAAAATCTTACATTAAAACAAGATTCTTAATCAGAAACAAAAATGGTCATGGAAAGAACACTTTTGATAGTATTTTCCTGGAAGAAGCTCCTGATAGGTTTTAGATCATGCAGACATCCAATATCGTACCTTTTTTTTTCATTTCCAAAGATTTATTATACTAGTCCCAGAAATTAAAGCAGCTCTTCAGTATGTCTGCAAAAAAGAGCACAGCATCTTTTGGTAAATATGGTCAGCATGCGTGAAATCAAGCAACTGCACCAATGTATCTCTTTTATATTTGTTTTTGGAGTGAGATTCTACTGACCTTGTGTTCTTTCTGCTAAAACAAGGCCACACCAAGTTCCAGTTTGGGAACAAACAGAACTGTACACTGTTTATCAGCTGTTCAGCTTATTTGAAATCAAAGGTAAAGAGTTTTGAATTCCTACAGCTATTATAGCACCTTCCTTCTTTGCCAGCTATGCAAACACATCCTTGAGCTAATGTCATAGTCCCATAGACCTGAATGTACCTGACGTTTTAGCTTCTTTGTCCTACCACTAATCCAATTATTATGGAGAACGTAACATCCCTTTTCTACACAAGCTGCTCGAACATTTCTTTCCTCCCACAAGCCTTGGTAAGCACCATTAGGAAAGAGATTCCTGTCCAGAAATTGAACAGTAAGATTTGTTGTGGGTTCCCAGCATCTATCATCTCCAACACGATTTGCGCCATCTAGACCACATAGAGTGTCATAAAAACTTGGCTGCTCGGATAGGTCTGAAGTCATAGCGTGCATCACCACTTTCTCCATGGCAGCAATGGTAGGATCATCAGACCGAACAAAATAGAATCCAGAGTTCAAGCGTCTTGGTAAGTTAATAGGCACTAGAAGATGAAATTGAGATCAGAATAAGATTGAGTTGTTGACATATATCATGTCAGACATGCATTTTGCAAGAATTTGTTAAGTCTTATTTTCTACAAGTATTATTTGTTTGACACAGATAATGAGGGTATATGGTAAAAAGTAATAAGTATATTGGGCCAAAAAGAGTGTATTCAATCCTGATTAGTCACTTAACTATAAGGCGGTGTTCAGTAAGTAGATTCAAGTGAATGTACACTTATCCAATAAGCGAATAACAGGAGCATATTGAAGAGGGTATCTGATTTAAAATTTTAAACACCCATAAGCACTTTTTCGCACCCCTTAAAAATTTATATATTTACCTTATGCTACAATGTAAAGCAAATTGTACCCATATCATTATGTGTCATACTACACAAGTATACATCCAAAAGGCAAATACTACAGAATCTGCGATCTACAGTCTACTAGTAAAATTTGGTATCTATTAATCTATTATTCACTATTTACAAATCTAATCTGCTATCTGCTAATGTAAATAGTTCTTGCTCTTTTGAAGAGAGTTTTTTCAGCACTTGTATACATGCTGTGTACTCCAAAAGTTAGATATACAAAAAAAATTATCATGCATTGGGACTAAAAGATTACCTGATACTTTGTATTCATCAGATTGTGCAACAAATACAGCAGGACCAAAAGTCTGTAGCAATGGAATTGGATTTTTGAACCAGTAAACATCAACATCACTTAAAATTACATTGTATCCCAGCTTCAAAATCTGCAAAACTAATCTGGATTTTGTCTTGGTGACCTTCTGGAAGCACTTAGTCCCAAAGTGACAGTCATTGAAACTGATATTTCTTGGTGCTAACGAGTCCCTGAAAACAGGGATGCCCTGTCAAAAGGAAATGACAAAATCATTTTAAGACAATAGGAAAGCATCATAATATGGGACTCCTAGGTTTTTAATGTAGAACTAAGGAACACAAACACTAAAGCTGAGTGTCAAAAGGGGAATATCTGTTACCTGTTGGATAGAGAACTCGTATGTTTCATCATCAAGAGCGCATACAAGAAGATTATTAATCATTAGATGCCTTAATCTGCAAACCCAATTCATTAACATGTCCTTGTAGCTGTATCCAGCAACACCAAGCACCACAGTCTTGTTTTCATCAGCTAAATTAGGCAGGAGTATTTCTAAGCCATATGGAAGATGTAAAGGTACAGGACCACTCATCTTGCTCTCAACAGAGCAATTCATAATCCTAGCAGAGATGCTAAATCCAGTAAGACAAGCAATTAGTTTCTTTTGCATCCTAGACTGCTCGACTTGCCCCTTCCACAAGCTATTTGAGCCCTGATGTTTAGGTGAATAAACAATATTCTGGTCTTTGTTGGTAAACATAAATTTTCCATCACACTTTACAAGCTTTGCGAAATCAGAGAAATTAGCTTGATTAGAAGATAACAGGCCATACAGTTCTGCTAGTTGAAGATTACCATTGTACTCCCAGTTTGTCTTTGCATGATCAGCAAAAGTGGACGCTCCATTAGATTGAATAGGTTCATGATCATCATCTGAATTCTGCACATGAAAATTCGAGATAGTCCAACTTGCATCAAACACAAACCTATAGTTGGAATGATATATTTCATTGACGAACCAATGATTATGTACTCCTTTCCCATATAAGAAGGGAGGGAGAACACCCATATGTAAAGGCAGATCCTTGTTATTCCAAGCCATAAGCATTCTCCCTCCGCAATAATCCCATTGCCATGTCTGAGCAAGAACCTCCTGCAACTGATGGAATAGAGCAAAATTTCAATCAAGTTATCTAATTGGCTCATCCACATTGAATTTGTACAAGGTTCTTTGATACCTTCTGCAATGAAATGGGTATACCAGCCTCTCTTAGCCATTGCCTTCCAAAATTATCCAAAGAGAACGGGAAGAAATAACTTCTTTTTGAAGAGGCGATAAGGAACCAATCATGATCAAGCTCATAAACATGATTTACTGTGGAAAGGAAGTCTTGAAGGAGAATGGTTTCAGGATGAATAAGAACAGAAATATCTGAAGAGGATGCCTCAGCTCTAGCAACCATGGAGTGGAAGAATGAAACATTTAGGAATCTACACAAGAGAACACACAACAAAAACTTCTCAGCCTCACAGATTCTTGCAACTTTTTTGAGCTTGTTTATGTTTAAGCTGCATTAGCATGGCCAAAGTTGTTTCTCAAATTATACAAGTCTCACTGGAGATCAATATTAAACCATCAAAATATCGTTTTGAACTCTAGCAGGCAACAAGAACAATTACATTCACACAGCCTATAAAATAAAGAATAATAGAAAACAAAAACCTACAAGAATACTGCTTATAAAACAAAGAATCACTGTCTGAACGGCCTAAGATTTTGATACTCAAAACAATCAAAACAAGAAAGATCAATAGGAAATCATGAAAAAGAAAAGGGCATCAAGTAGCAACATGAAGTACCAACATTTATGATTTGTTCACACAATAGTGTCATCTAAGCCATTTTACACACATCCAAAAGGCCAAAACAATTAAGCCTAGGGAAAAGTAGCAAATTCTGAGAAGGATTCTAGCTATGTAACATTGTAACTCCTGAGTACAGCAATTCAACCCATTACAATTTACAAGACCAAGTTTGGAAAAAATTGTGACATGATCACATAAAAATCTCATGCTTCAAAGAATTCAATCACAATTATAAGGTTTGACAAAGATATAAAGACATGAATCATGGGCACTTACGAAAAATCGATGTCGGATTCGACATAAACCCGAGAGCCAAAGGCAGAAGCAAAGGATTGAATAGATGGGTCATTGCCAAATAAAACAACATTGATGTTAGGAGATAATCCTAGCCATGATCGAACAGCAAGACTCTGCCTTTTTCCAACAGAACCATTAAAAGGGCTTGGAGCACTAAAAAGGGTTATAGTGGGATCACTCTTATCAGCTGAATTTCTTGGGTACAAAAAACTGGATTTTCTGAATTCAACTTTGACAGTAGGTAAGAACTGAGTTGCATAAAATGAGCAGCAAATTAATGTAAACCCAGATAACCAAATTGACCATACCCCCAATTTCAGCGCCTACAAATGCAACCAAATACCCAGAATCAAAATAATATATTACTGCAGAAATTATATTTAAAAAATACAGAATATGTAAATTCATTATCATTCCTAGGTACTTATGCTAAACAAAGTTTAATTTTTTTACCTTGTTGAAGCTTAAAGATGGGAAGAAGAGAGAGGAATTCATGGTGGAAATGATTGAAGAAAGCATTGATGATTTGAAAAGGGGAAGTTTTGACTAATATTGAGAGAATAATTAACGGAAAAGAAGGGAAGTGGAGAAGTAACAAACACGTAAATGGTGGACATGAGAAACACCCCACCACCAACAACGGCGACATTGAAAAATGGGAAGCAAAATTCCATGTGAGCGGAGAAAGAGTTTGAATCACTTCTTCATTGCGGACTTTGTTGCTCATCAATTTGGCCAAAGTCCATCAACTTCATAACAATGTTGACCATTTGTCGTAAAAAAATTCTACATGATGACCTCGTTTTTTTTTTGGATTAACTACCTCAATCTCATAAAATCTGCAACAATTATCCAAAATAAAAGCTACACATTATGTGCAACAAAAAAAAAACTTTCCTAATATAGTAAATTTTTTGATGTAAATTTACTGTTATACCTTTACTATATTTACTTAACTTCAATAAACAACCTATTAATTTTTTGGAAAATTTGCAAATTGCAGCCGTTTAAAGTTCGTATTTTGAAAATTGCAGCCATTTAAAAAAAATTGTAAATTGCAGCCCAAAAGTTCGTATAAATTGTAAATTGCAGCCCGATTCAACTTTTTCATCGGTTTACATGTTGAAAAATCTTTGGTTAAGGTTTTAGGGGTCATTTTAGCTCTTAAGGGTTCGAATTCAGCTCGGAATTAGCAAAAAAAATGACGTATGTGTCTCATTTTTACAGTTTTCCACAAATCGATACATTTTTGTTACGCAAAACAAGGCACTTGCGTTATTTTTTTGCTAATTCCGAGCTCAATTCCGTTCCCTAAGGACTAAAATGGCCTTTAAAACCTTAACCGAAGATTTTCGACATGTAAACCGATGAAAAAGTTGAATCGGGCTGCAATTTACAATTTATACGAACATTTGGGCTGCAATTTGTATTTTTTTTTTAATTGGCTGCAATTTGCAAAATACGAACTTTAAATGGCTGCAATTTACAAATTTTCCTAACTTTTTAACCCAAATTAATTTATCCATACTTAAAACTCTAACCCACCTTCTCTCTCCTCCCTCTCAACCACCACCAATTTTTCTCTCTCCTCCCTCTCAACCACCACCAATTTTTCTCTCTCCTCCCTCACAACCACATTCACCACCAACCACCTTTCTTTCTCCTCCCTCTTAACAACCAACACCCTCGCAAGTTCGCCGCCGCCCCTCTTTTCCCCTTTTCAAAGTCACCGAGGCCGCCTCTTTTCTCCTTTTCAAAGTTTACCCCTTTTCAAAGTTCACCCCTTTTCAAAATCGAAATTGAATGGTGGTAAGTTGTGGTTTGAGATTTAAATTAGTGGTGGTTTGTTGGGATTTTAGATCTAAATTAGTGGTGGTTTGTTGGGGTTTCGGTTTGTTGGAGGTGGTAAGGTGGTTGTTTCGGTTCGTTGGGTGGGTTTGTTGGTGGTCGGCTAGTCGGGTTGGTTGGGTGGGTTCGTTGGTTGGGTGAATTCTGGTCAGGTTGGTTGGTTGGGTGGGTTCGTTTGGGGTGGTGAGAGTTGATAGGTGGCTGGTCGAGTTGGTTGTGGGGGTTTTGGGTGGTGGTTCAAGCTGATTGGTGGTAGTGGTGGGGTTTCTTGGGTGGGTTTTGGGTGGTGGTTATGGGGTTTCTCATCTTAGTGGTGGTGGGAGGGTGGGTTACAAGGTGGGTGGTGGTTTTTATTTTCTATCTCATCTAATTAATCCATGCCCTTTTTTACTAATCTTTGCTTAAGAAATTTTGTCTTGGGAAATGTGAAAGAGAGTTTATTGCAGATTTTATGAAACGGAGGTAGTATATTTTTCTAAAATGGGTTATAACAATTTTTGCGTTCATAATTCTTTTTTTTCACAGAAAAGAGAAAGGATTTCATTAATGAAATATAGCAAAACGGCACTTACAAATAATTCTAGAAAATCTAAAATTCCAACACAAGTACAAATTACCTTCGAACTAGTTATAAACAATTTCTAAAAAATCTAAAATTTCAACCCAGTGCAAATTACCTTCAAACTAGTTATATCGCAGATTAGATCGACGATCGCCTTAATAAAAAAAACTTCATCAGAAACAATACAATCTGTGAATTAGCACGAATTCAGCTTGAGATCCACGGATGGCCTTATAGATACTTCCGGAGATTATGAAACTCTAAATCTTCAATCTTTGATAGACTACAAACAAAGAAATTAAGCTTAATAGGATAAACATCATCATAAAGATGAGATCCATTTATTGAAAGCAATTAAAAAGTTTTTGGGGGCTTACCACCGATAAAAACACCGGTGGAAGCCCGCACAAAAATTTACAATTGAGACCAGATGAAAGAGAAAGAGAGAAAGGGAGAAGAGTGAAAAAATACCTTTAAAAAAAAGCAGAAAAAAATCTAGCAATGGAGGCTAGAAAAACCTCCTAAGGGAGAAACCCTAGAGGAAAAAAAACCCTCCCAAGGAGAAAACCTAGTTAGAACATTAATCATTATTCCATAATTCTTAATTCTGAACTACAAATATAAAGTTGTTACTCCCCCTGTTTTTTTTATAAGCTCTAGTTAGATTTGCATATTTGTCGAAACACAACTTTGACCATCAATATCTATAATTAGAGGTTATTAGTAAAAATATGAAAAAATTAATTTATAAATTTAGACATTATGACAAATCAAACAACATATTATATGATCATATTTATATACTATATATTGGTAAAAAAAAAATTAAGTCAATAATGACATATGAATGAGAGTGAGGAATAGCTCAAGTGGTTAAAGCTTCCCTCTCGGTTCCAGGAGATCCTGGGATCGATTCTCACCCCCACCCTTGTGGCTCTCTAAACACCAAAAAAAAAACAAACATATGAATAGTGGAAAATCCCAACTCTAGCTTATAAAAAAATAGAGGGAGTATTATGTCATAAAAATCACGAGGTTTATGTCGTGGCCTGGATAACTTAGTCGATCATGGATCACTCAATTGGTCACGGGTTACTCGGTCAGTGTTTAGTGTGTGTCATCTTGCCACACGATATGGTTGACCACACCAAAAAGCGTTGTATAATGAGTAGTAATTTGTATTCTAGTTCGCAGTCAAAATGAAAGAAAAACCATATAATGAATAGGCGTGTCAATGGGGCAAGTCAAGTAGTACGGTCTCGATTTGGCCGGTGGTGTAATGGAGATGAGGATAAAAACCATACTCGTCATAGATGATGGGCGGAGGTGAATTTTAGGTTTGTACCCACCCCATATTACACTTTTATACTTTGTGATAGTCGCGCATCCATATATATTAAATAAAAGAAAATAGTAAACAAATATAATGCTTTGTGATAGACTTATAGCCTTACAGTAAAGAAAAAAACTGTGTAATATTAACTTATTAAGTAATTTTTTTTACTGTAAATTATATAATGTATTATTGTTGTTATTTGGAGGTAGGGATAAGGCCGATTTTGGTGGACATTAGGTGGGTGCGAATATCTAAGTGGGGAGTATAACGGAAATGGTTTTGGAATTGTATCCGCCAAGTGGGGATGTCAATTAGTTTTGGCTCGCTACTGAGATAGAAATGAGGATGTGATGAAAATGTTAAGTGGGAGGAGGATAAGAAGGCCAATATCTACCTCGCTTTACCCCATTGAATTTTTTATTTTTTTTTTATTTTTTATTTTTTATTTTTTATTTTTTTTTTTTTTTTTGTGGCAAGGAGAAACAGAAGAAGGGAAAGAGCCTTTCTAGCCTTGATAGCAAGGTTATGAGCTGCTTAACTATGTCAAGGATATCATTCCTTCAAAAAAAAAATGTCAAGGATATCATATGTCAAATTCTTTAGCTCCTCAGTGCTTGAGCTGGATCTTGCAAGGCCCGAACGCTTCTCTTACTATCCCTGAAGACTACCAGCTGATCGTTCCATGTTCTTGCCTCTTCCACACCCCTCTTGATGGCTGCCATCTCACAATGTAACGCTGAGCTACCCCAAATTCTATCCATGCCCTGAATAAAGAGTTAATGTAAGAGACTAACCAACGATAACAATTTTTTCTTGTAATAAGTCAATATTCAAAAATACTTTAAAAAGAAACTAACATTATCACATGTGACAATTTTTTTTGTAGAAAAAATTGTGAATAACAAAAAAGAAGAAAAATCCGAAGGAAACACAAACACTTAATTTAACATGTGTGCATAGACACTCATTAGAAAAATTAACAATTTTTGTTGAACTAACAAGTGTGCAAATAAGCCTCAAGACTTAGTCCCATGAGCAAATTAACCCCCTTACTATTAGCTGTTTCAAATTTAACCTGTAATATCTTTTATAATATGTGCAAATAACACATACGTAGTATATGACATTTTTCGGCCACATCTATCCTAAAAATTTTATTTTAATCATAATACAATTATAATTTTTCAGTTTTATCGGAATACAACCGTATTTTACCAATATATAGTACAACCCTTACACATTCAAATACGAAGAATTTTAAACTTAGTATATGAAACATGTAAAACGTCATTATTTATAAACAAAAAGTCACTGAATACAAAACAATTTTATGACATAAGATAAATCCAAAAAAAAAAAAAAAACAAAAACAAAAACAAGATCAGTCTAAGATTTATTCTGATTTTGTGTAAGATCAGTGACACAAGTGGTGGTTTTCCGGTAGAATTTGTGCATTAAGATTAGATAAATGTTACCGGTAATTAAATTGCTTAATTTTCAAAATAGTGGGTTTAATACTTTAATTTGCTGCAATTAATAGTAAGAGGGCAGAGGGCTAATTTGTACACAGTAATCAAGTATTGGGGCTCATTTGCCACATATTCCTAAATGTTACTAACAACCCTTAGAAAAACAGATTAATACAGGGAGAGGTAAGAATTCCCTTACGTAATTTTAGTAAGCGACTCGCAAAACTCTTAATTCTAACACTAAGCTAGATTTGGTGAATTTTAGTTGGCCTCACAACACCCTTAATTCAAACACTAAGCTAGGTTTGGTGAATTTTAGTTGGCCTTACGTGTAATAGGACTTTTTGTACAAGGCAAACAAAACAACCCATGCAACACATGAGCTTTAACAGTTCATTTGAGCTACTGAGCATAGCAGATCTCAACAGAGCAAATCAGGTGTTAACAGAGCAATTATTAACACTCAACAGAGCAGAGCAAAGCAGGGCTGACCAAATTTCAGCAGAGTAAACTATAGTAGCTCAAAAGAACAAGCCCTAAGAGTATTTATGGTTAAAGTCATATGTTACCAGAAGTATACATCGAACTGTTGGACTTTTTGGAAGACAAGTGAGATGAATTATTACTCAGGTGTAACCGTGTAAGTCATATACTCCACAGCACATTGCTTTAGATTGATAAATTAACATGTAGAAAACTATATCGAGTGTGGGAAAACATGATACAACCTTATATCAGTTTTACAAAATTTGTAGGTAAAATGAAGAGACAAGAACGCCTAAAATCACACAAGGAATACACACCAAAAGGCAAAAAAACCCTCTGAATATCTGCTTTAGCAACCCAAGAACGCATCCTGAACTTCACTGCTTCGCACATATCTTTCAGCAGTAACCTTGAATTCGAGTATTCAAGAGTCTGCAAGCACCATCATACAATGAGTTAATCCTCACATCCTACATGAAGGGGCCTTAAACTCATTGGAATCTGCCAAAGCTCAAAACTTTTGCGGAAAGAAGCACTTCATCCATCTCTGATAACATCATTCAGCGCAGTGTACATTTGATCATCTACGACAACGGACCGGTGATCTTGACCTTGATCTTGACTTTGACTTTGACCTAGATCTTGACCTTCTCCCCCTGCGTAGAAATTTTAAAATTATGACAATTTGTGCAGCTTTATAATAATTGGCAGACTTTACCTTCACCTACATTAATCAGTGTTAGTAATACACAGTTTTCTCCTATTACATACGTATTATACTGCTGTCATCCCAAAATAAATACAATATAATGGTAACTAAAAAGCTGATCTTTTACAGTTGTTCCCCTTTCTTCTGGTTTCTGCTTTTTATTCGGTTTTGCAACAGATAAACTAAAAAGGACTAAAGAAGTTTAAACATCACACCAAAGCATACCTGCTACCGTCAAGAGAAGGGTAAGGAGAATGCCTGCGCTGTGAATGCTTGCTATGAGGAGACCGTGAAACTTGTCTAAAAATGAAAACATCCATTATACAGATCCCAAGAGCAATGACTTTATATATAAGACATGACGCTAAGCCTTAATCACTGCAGGACTAATAAAGAACAAGCACCCTTGAAATGAACATTGCTTATCGACAGGAAACTGAACCGTCTACACTCTACAGGTAAAAGGAGAAGGGTGTTTATTGTTTACTATGTCACTTGGAAGACTCTAAAAGCATGAAGTTAAGTGCCAGACTAAATAAGCATAAGACAAGCCAAGACGTTACTTTCCAATGCACCCTGGATAGCGTGCAAAGGCTACATAATCACTTTCATATAGCATTATGTCCTAACCCCAGCAAACATACATGCACGCAATGCTGAGAGAGAGAGAGAGAAACTCCTACGGAGGCAGATTCACCCTACCCTTACTAGTCAAAGATTTATAAGAGAGACCCATAAGAAAATCTAATCCCAAAAGAAAAGCAAAAATTGCAAGTACAAGCCCAAAGCTACTGGTCAAGCAAAACATATCAATACTAGATGATATATTATAAATTGATTATTAAAAGAATATGATGGTTAGCAATGTTAAAATAATAACTGTAGTCATGATGTAACATTAGCAACAGTAGCAGCAACCACAGGAGTACAGTACAACCTACAACCACAGGTAGATAGGGTAAAAAAAAAAAAAAAAAAAAAAGGTACACAAACGTACAAATAACAATATAAGTCCGGAAAAGTGAACAAAAATATACAGGCACAAGGTATCAGTGAGAGGAAAGTGGCCGACCACTTTAGGAATTTCAAAATAAAAATTGAAATTTATGTTATACTTGTGAGTTTTATCATGATTACAGCAATACCTTGCAGAAACACTGTAGCCAGATACAGAGTACTAATCAATTAATTGACATACATCTCAGTATATCACAACATTTTACACACTTTCAGTTTTGCTATTAGTCAAGAAAAAGCATTTGAAGAACAAAGATTCAACAAGCACTACAATGCAACCCAATGCTAAACTTTAATCAAGCTTAAATTGATTAGTCGTCAATGCACTAGGATTTTATTTTGATTTATCAAGCTTAAATTGAGCCAACCAAGATAGCATAAAAAAATGAACACCACCAACCGCACAAGCTTGTGCAAAATCAAATAAGCATACATCACATTTTTGTATTAAACCAAATCTCTTGTATGTAACAGACATGTGGACAGTATATGACAAAGCATATTAGACAAACTCCAATCATCTATTTCTACAACCACATAGCAACACAGTTACACAAGAGTTCGAATCAAAGTTGCACAACTTGCACTTCAGCTACCAATAGTTAAACAGGAAACTGTATCAAAATTGTATACAGAAATAAACCGTTTCAGATGCCAAGCAAATCTGGAATTATGCTAAAAAAAGGAAAAACAAGAAAAGAAAATGGCAGTTCCATGGTAAGATTGTTGTGAGGTACTGTATAACAGAGGTGACTTATTAAGGAAAAATAGTACACTTAAGTTGCTAATTCATCTTGGGTACTACATATGGGATTCATCATCCAAGAGGAGGGACAAAAGTTGCTGATTAAGTTCTCAGATCCATCAAGATACATATGCTCTATCAAATACAAATCAGTTATTAAATTAAATCAGCAGAAAATACTTCAGAGAAAAAGCAGCCAATAATTCCAAGAAAATTACCACATCCATATGCACTCTCCTTTAAATAGGAAATCGGTAACCCAAAGGAAAATCTTATACACATTCAACATTCAAAATGATAATAAATATAAAAAGATACACTTAGAGATATGTAAGATGTAGAAACCATTTGGTACATACCTTCGCTTAGACCTGACAGGAGAAGGAGACAAATTACGCCTTTTTGAATGAACCTTCCTGTAATATAAAACAAAATAATGTTACAAATGAGCATTGGCAAGTACCAGAGACACAGGAGGGGGATAATAAAAGGGTACTTAATAAACCTTTTAGAGTCGTTTGAGGCTTCATCATCAGAACCATCTGAAGCTACTGCGCTTTCCTCATTTTTCCTACCTCTACCAACTGATGAGGAACGCCTTCGTTTGTGCCTACTTGCATCACTTGAGGACTTGTGTCTTGATTTATCACCTTTCTCATCCTTTGTTCTCTCTTTTTTCTTGTCAGCGTCATCTTTACCACTTCTCTTTTTGTCTCTCTCCCTTTCTTTTTTGCCATCCTTGTCTTCATGGTGAGGAGACCTTCTAGAATCTGATTCCCTTGTTTTCTCCGTGTGTTTATCATCTTTCTCTTTCGACCTCTCTCTTGAAATATTATAATCCTCTGTTTTATCCTTCTTTTGACGCTTTGGATCTCGTCTACCACGAGTCTCCTCCTTCCCAGCTTCCCTTTCCTTACCAACCTCCATCTCCTTATAATTGTCTTTTCCAGATGAGCTCCTCTTATTTTCATGTCTATCACGTCTTTTGGCATCTCTTTCCTGGGTATCATCTTTGGCTGACTTTCTCACATATTCTTTCTCAGTGAGAACATCTGGCCCACTTAAAGTTGCTTTGCGACCACTATCTATTAACTTAGCAGATTCAGACTTAACGATAGATTGTTCATCAGCAACAACACCATCACCTTTCTTACCCACAGACACGGAACTTCTAGAAGAAAATTGCTGAACCTCTTTATTCAACTTAGAAGCAGGAGAATCATGGTTGCCATTACTACGATCACCTTCAGAAGCAGCCACATGTTTTCTGTAGTCTTCAAGCTCTGGCTGTCGGTGACCATTCTCTCCAGCTACTTTGTCAGACTTGGACATGCTTGAAGTCTGGTATTCATCTTCATCATCAGAGGAATAATTTGCCAGGCCTAAAACATTCCCAGCCCCAGGAGTACCAGAACTAGATTCTCCACTAACAAGTCCCTCGGATGCTTTTGCTTTTACAGGAATAAGGACCTTAGCAGAAGCCTTAAGAGCCGGAACAGTTGGACGTGGTGGTGATGTTTTGAGAATTGGAACATGGTTCTCAGGTCTAGCCAAAGCTGTTAGAAACAGCGCCAAATCAAAGGGCCAAGATGTCAGGTGAATATCGTAATAGATGGCAAAAAAAAACACATGTGCATGCAAGCATCATAACAATTACCGTCAGCAGCAGGATCATCTTCACTAAGTACTTTTGTGGCAATTTCATCAAAAAGCTCATCCGTCACCTATGTGCACAATGAAAAAGTCAATAAACCCAGAAACATGAAAATGAAGACAACTTTCAACTCCCATAGCAACCTTCAAGAGAACTTCAGTCAAAACACGTTTTATTTCCTGGTTGATGGCAGCAGTTTTCTGTACTTCTTCATAATCCTAAGAAAAAAAAATCATTTTAAAATCAATAACATCACCTCAAGACTAGTTAACATGATGCTGAACACTTTTAACCTGCTTAAAACAAACACAGGATAAAATACCTCATCCTCCTCTTCAGCTGACTTGGCTGAATCCATGCTTTTACTGTCTGCCTGATCACCCTTTGCTGTTGACTTATCAATAATTTCATCTTCGTTTGATTGACTTTCCTCTTTAAAGGGCTCTGGTGCCGAACTTGTAATTGTTGCTTTATTCTTAATTATTTCCTCTCTTAGCCAATTAGGCACTGCAGCCTAACAAGAACAAAAAGGAGCAAATATGACAATACAATTTCTCAAACAAAAAACAAAATTGACCCTTGTCAGAACAAAAGAAAATGCCTTTTTAGGACGTTCAGAACTCAACGAAGCCCCATACGCATCAATGGGAAAAGATGCAGTAGAATGAAGAGAACCTCCTACACCCAAACCAACAGGTGAAGTAATGGATGGAACCGTTGGCTGAAAGCTTGGGCCTCTTCCAAACATAGGTGCAGGCTGTCCAGGAAGTGGAGGTATACCTATAGACGGATCATGCTGCAATAATTTTAAAAAATAAGCTTATATTTAAGCAGATACTTAAAAGTATACATATAAAAATGTTATAAGCTTATATTTAAGCAGATACTTAAAAGTATACATATAAAAATGTCAAATCAAAGACCTGTGATGCTGACGGAAATGCAGGTGTAATAGGTGGATAGGATACGCCTGGTGTAACAGGAGCAGACCAGGCATGCAAAGAAGGCACAGCAGTAAAAGAATCTGTTCCTCTTACAGGACCTGATGAATCAGGATAGCCGGATTGCATCTTTGACTCACTTTCATGATTGTATCTTGGAGCAAAGCTAAGAGGTTGATCCATTGGATCCATTGCATGATTTCCATACGCAAACCGAGTATGATCCATTGGTACTGACCTACCATCAGCAGGAAGCAATGGATGTCCATGTTGCTGTCCCTGAGAGCCATCTTCCTTACCTGCCACATGTTTTGTAATCAGCCAGCTGACAATATGACTTCAAATTCACACTAACATGCACTCATACTCTGCTTAAACCATCCTTTATGAGATGGGATAGCTTATTCTAGGTCATACCACACTAAACACTAAAAAGGTAAAAACACCTCAAAAGTCACATCGGTAATACAGGCAAGCATCTGACAGTTGTATGCATTATGAAATAGCTAAAATAAGACCACCAGGAGTATGTAAGTGTAACTGTATCCTACATAACTGAATAAATTTGGAAAGCTTATAAACAATCAGAAGAATGAACTACACTGAATAATATATTTTTAACAAAAAAAAGTTAAAAGGCAGCGTTGCATTGTTCTGTAATCCCAGAGAAGTGGCATTGCATCATTAATATACGAAGAACGCCAAAACATCAAGACATTATTTAAAGGTGGTCAGTTTCTTGAACAATGTGATTCATAAACTCTGCACAAAGACCTTCAGTTCATAAAATGGTTCTTAAATGTCCTCTTCTGAGCCATTAGCTAAAAATCCAACATGTGGTTAAAGCAGTAGTAGCTAGGATTTGAGTAGCCAGTCTTGTCATAGCTTTAGGCATAATCGTTCATGTGAGCTACTTCACATGAAAACACAAAACTCCAAGTTAACAATTACCTGGAACAGAAGAATAACTAGAAGGTACCTCCTGCTGATGAACAAAAGAACTTGTTGATCCTTGATGGCGAGGAAATGCAGCACTCATATCTCCACCAAGAGCTCCATCTTTAGTAGCGTATGAGAGATGCGCATCTGGGGCATATGAACTGAAGGGTGCAGGCTCCTGCTGATGAACCGTCGGTGGTCTATTTAACGGTGCAGCTGATCCTTGATAATTCTGATAGCCAGATGAGGGATAGGAAGCTTGCTGAGCATCTTGATAATGAGATTCAACAGGTTGGGCATACTGGTTTGCATAGTGCGATGGCTCTTCTTGCCGTACCACTGACGTGAACTGTGCCTGTTGAGGCTGACTTTCCATTGCAGACCTGGCAGATGCCCAAGCCCTTGCCTTGGCTTCCCAGTCTTCTTCATTTGCATGGGCTGTTTCATAGAAATAAGATCATTAAAGAGATTGTCACCTTCCTTGTTTTTTACCGTTAATTTGGGGAAGAGGAGGAGTTCAGCTTATTTTGTCTGAACTTATTTACACAGTAGAAAATTTTATATGTGAGAGTGTCATAACTTGATTTTCACTGTTGCTTATTGCTGAACTTATCTGGAATTATTTAATTTAAACTTATCTGAAATCATCAAAACTTATATTGTCTTTATAAGTCAGAAGAAGTTGGACAGAACGGGACCAACGTACAAATAGACACCGCTAAAGAAGGTAAGAACTGATATTAAGTTCATGAAAAGACAAAAAAGGAAAACATTAGAGCCTAGAGGTTGAAGGTATAGTATGTCTATCTACAATCCTAAACATGAATCCTGATAAGATAAAGTTCCCAATGAAAAGACAATGAATATGGCCAATATAAATGCAATAGTGCAATACAATTAAGAATTGGACTAAAGAGAAACCTAAACAACTAATTATGCCCCTTTAGTAGTAGCCGAATTCACATAAGCATATTGCTGAAGGCATTGCAGAAGAAACATCTGACCATGCAGTAACTATCATAACCAAAGGAGACCAAAACTCAAGTAAAAAAAAAGTAATTAGGCATCAGTAACAAGATGGTTTACCTGGATGTTCCCAACCTGCATGATGGTTCCAATTTGCATTTGTCCAATCCTGTAAATGTATGAAAAAAACAATTAGTAACTACTATATATCCCAGCAAGCCACAAGAAAGAAACAAAAAGTACTGTATTGGTGTATCCCCTATTCCCCTCGGAAAGAAAAAAAAAAAAAAAAAAACAACTTAAAGCAATATGGATGCTATAGATTAGAAGACAGCACAGCAATATACCAATCATAAGGAGTTTAAGCATATGAAAGGAGTCATAATCCACAGAGTATATCATATAAGAAAATTCATATTGGAACATCAACAAAGGCAGTAAAAGAGTTATAATCATCACTCCAAGTCTAAATGAAACAGCTACATCTTCCAGTGAGAGTAAAACATGTTGGCCAGATGAAGAGGTATGCAAAACATCACTCTGTCCATTGCATAACTGAGGTGTCATCAGGCCAAATTATCAATATAGCACTAAGTTACCTTCTCGATTTTTCCTTGCTTCCAGACTAAAAAAAGCAAGAGGCTAACAGGTGCTCATGGTATAGACCACTAAACTAATAGCTTTGTAAATAAATTCAAACCAGTTCATTATTAATACAAGTCTACATGATACGGCTAAATCTTAGGTGAAAGTAAAACATATTGACCGGATGAAGAAGCATGCAAAACATTACTCTGTCCATTGCATAACTGAGGTGTCATCAGGCCAAATTATCAATATAGCACCAAGTTACCTTCTCGCTTTTTCCTTGCTTCTAGACTTAAAGAAGCAAGGGGCTAACAGGTGCGCATGGTTCACCCTACAGTTTAACACCCTAAAATTTGACTCGATCACCATGCCCAACTATGGTAACAAGAAACAAGCAAAATGTCCCTTACAAAAACTTATCATCTCGATATATGCAGCTACAATCGTCATTCATTGAGCTTAAGAACTCCAACCGCTTTTAACAAAAACTTCCCATGCCGGTAAGACATGCAAAAACTTATCTCTAATCACTATCATCATATATTTCAGAGCTAAAATCAAAAACTACAGGATATCATATATTCTTCACAAGTCCTCCAGCAAAGGCAACAACATTCGAGATTCAAAAAATGTCGATTTATAACATTAACCCACAAAAACCATAGTAGTATACATAAACAATCAACCATAAAAGGAAGATAATTTAACAAAATGTCTATTAGAAATCCACACAGTTCAATAAAATTACAATATTCTCATATTCCTAATAACAATTCCAATCAAAACAAAACAGCTTAGCTTAAACAATTCCAAGAAACCCTCAACAAAAAGAAAACCTACACTAAAATCAACTACACCCTAATTTAAATCAACCCCAAAAACCCCTAAAAATCAAAAACCCTAGAAAAAGAAAAGGATACCTGATGCTGGTAAGGAGGAGGAAGAGGGGGTGCTTGAGAAGGACGAGGGGGAGGCGGCGGAGGAGGGTAAGCTTGCGCAGGAAAAGGCTGGTGAGAGTGCCCGGAATACGGCGGCGGCGGAGGTGGTGGGCCCCACTGATTCTGCTGCTGCGGCGGCGGAGGGGAAGGAGAGTGAGAAGGGTGGTATTGAAATTGGCCGGAATACCAGGAGTTTGCCGGCGGAGGAGGTGGCGGCGGTTGATTGTGGTGAGGAAAATGGGGATCCCCCGCCATTGATGGCGGCGCTTGAGGTTGTGGTGGCGGCGGAGGAGGTCTCATGTAATGGTGGTGCGGTTGTTGGTAGGACTCCATTTTTATTTTCTCTCTCCTCTATTCTTTCGTTTCTCTCTGATATGTGATACAGTTCTATTTGATTTGGGGGAAGAAGTGTCGCGCTTTTTCGAGGAGAGGAAGATTATTTTTCTCTCAAATTATTTTTTGGCTTTTGGTCTGTTGCTTCATATTTCCGTCGCTTTTCAGTGATGACTCAACATAAGGGATTTAAATCGAGTTTTGAATATCATCATCTTAAACTTTACTCGTTCCAATTAAGGTGATCAACAAATACTTTGTCTTTCCATTATTTTGAATCAGCAAGATTTCAAATTAGTTACTACGTAAATCACTTCGACTAGCTAAAAATCAATTCAAACCAATTAGGGTTTGGTGCAAGTATGATTTGAATAGTTTAGTCACTAGGTTAAGCTTTAGTTTGTTAAACCCTTTAGTTTTTTACCCACAATTGAGCTAGGTTGAAGTGTTGAACCATGAGCTAATGGTCATGTTCAACTGTTAAAGGCTCATTGAATTGCAAAACCCCATTAGGTCTACCAAATATTGTCTTGCTTGTGAGATGGTAAGTTATAAGACAACAAATTAAAAATTAATCTTAAAGTTCTGATAGATTTGATGGAAGTTAAATTCCACATTCAATATCCAACATATACTGTTACAAGGATCCAACGGCACAAGGTGCAAATGCGCTCTAATTGAAGTAATATTGTATAATGTACACTTGCAAGTTAGTCAAATTCCAGATTGAACTAACTAGTTTATATATATTGGGTTATTAATACACAAGGATATAAGAATTGGAAGGAAAAACAATATGTGTCGCAGCTACATCAAAAATTTGAGCTGCGCCTTTTAAGCCATGTGGTCGCCACCATCAACCCACCAAAGCACCAATGCACAATTTCTTCATTGGATCTGTTGCATGAAAATTTTGACTTTCGCCAAATTCATAGATCAGCAGCTGAACAGTTTGCTTCAACCTCTCGTGGGTCGTGACTGCAGTAGAAGACTACTGTTAAGAAAGGTAAAACAGTGCACCAATGTGTTCTGTACTTCATACCAAGTAACTTTCATGGAATTGCTCATAATGCTTCAAGCCACAGCATCTGCTTGTTTACGGGTTAATCTTGCATACAAGCCGTCCTTTAGAAGAAGTTCCTTGTGACAACCCACCTACACAGATAAAACTGGACTCGTAAAGACAGCCACAGAAGAACAAAATTAACATCACTTTTGGACGCCAAAAGGATAATTTTGCACATAAAGTTCACCTACAGGCTACAGCTACAGTTTCCTATAGGTCAATCTGCATTTACAATTAAAGATTTTCATCTCATCAACTTTCTACCATTACTTGGTGGGAAATTTAGAACATTGTGCCAAATAAGACATATTATACATTAGAAAGCTTCAAATCAGAGGCTTGAGAATCAAGATCATCAATCATTTATGACATGACCTACCTCGACAATATGACCACCACTCATCACTACTATCTTGTCAGCAGCTTGTATTGTGGAAAGCCTGCATAAATGGAGCATCATATTCAACACAGTGAGAAGCCATGAAACTGTGTGTGATCACTATTCATTAAAGGCTTATAGGTGAGAGACAGACCTATGTGCAATTACTATGACTGTTCTCTTCGATCGCGAGTCATTTTTTACTGCACGAAGAACGCCCTACATACAAAATGATATATTAATAGCCATGTCAAAATACCCTCCTTTCATATTCTTTTTCCCATTTTTTTTAAGTAAGCAGAGTATATATTGAGGAGACAAAGAGGAAATCTAATACAGCTTACTCAGAGCCTACCAAGGATTTATCAATTTTTTTGTTTCAAGGAACTCATGATAAATCCCATGGTTGAGTTACACACAAACCTTGATATTGTGTTCGCTTTCTGCATCCAAGGCACTAGTAGCTTCATCAAGAATCAAAATGGCTGGATCTCTAACGATAGCTCGAGCAATAGCAATCCGTTGTTTTTGTCCACCGCTGAGCAGATCATCATCAACAATGGTATTATAACCATTGGGCAAGGATGAGATAAAGTCATGAGCAAAAGCTTGCTTAGCAGCCCACTCAACATCTTCTTGTGTGACCTCTCTGGGACACCCGTATCTAATGTTTGAGCTTATGTCCATTCGGAAAAGCCGAGGTTCCTGTTCAAAGAATGTGTGAGCATGGTAGGTTTTGAAAACTATATCTCTATTACCACACAGGCAGGTTACTGGCTGCCTGGCTGATCCATCAAGCTTTAACTCAAAAGTGCAAGACAAAAACCTGGCCCACATATCCCATCCTTGCTCTCAACCATTGAGCGTCTAACTTCTTAAGAGGAAAGCCATCAATTAATATCTGCAGAAAAGGAAAAGACAAAAGAAAAAAATATTCTTTTGAGAGAGTGTAAACCTTTGGTATGAGAGAGAAGAAGCATACGGAATCTAAGATACACATACCTCACCACCAGTAGGCTCATAAAGACGTAGAAGAAGATTCACAATTGTGCTTTTACCACTGCCACTAAGACCAACCTGACAAAATAACTTGATTTAAAATGGGTCCTTAATGTCATTATGCAGCCAGGAAATCAAAGCTTTGTTAGTAGTCCCTTTCAAATGCTGATGAGCTATTGGTTTATTCTTCAAGTGTTTACACAAGCCCCTGGCTCCTCCTCTCCTAATGTAAGGTTATCAGGGCTATGTTGGGTGGGGGGGTGGGGACAAACTGCCTACTAGGGCCCAACTAGGTCCAGGAAATTGAAAACTTCTGTGTTCAAGCCTGGCAAACATGAAAAGCAAGACTACAAGTCTGTGATTGATTGGACTAAGTGGAAGAACCAATGGGTGGCAGGGACTACCCCTCCAGAATGGGCTCCAATAGTTTTTCTCCCCCCTAGAAGGGATCATTAGTAATAGCTTATGAATTTTAACGTCACTAGCAGATCTTTGATTATGTGGTTTTTACTTTCCCCTTCCTTTTTTTTTTTTTTTGACAACTTACTTTCCCCTTCCTTTTTACTCCACAAAAGGTAGTTGTATTTAGAAAAAAAAAAAGATCCAGAACAGCCCCACCCACCTCCCACCCCCCCCCCCCCAACAAAAAAAAAAAAAAACAAAAAAAAAAACACAACAGCAAAGAATTTAAACCCGTTGTTAACACCAAAGTACCAAAAAAATATTATCAAGAATTGAGTAGTCCCTTACTATAGCAATAACTTCATTCGGGTGCATGGAAACATTTATGCCTTCTACTACATGTACCTGTTTAAACTTAGCATGTTAGTCACAGAGAATAGTGCAAGCAGCTAAATAAGAGCTAGAAACATTCAGGTTGCAATTGAACAAGTCATTTACAAGGTGCTAAACTATGGAATTTTGTAATCTATATTACAGTTCTGAGATACTTGAAACCTACATTTATGATCTTTAAACTAGAATATTTTGTATTATACCAAATGGTTCAAGCAATTTAGTGATTGAGAATATAATTTGGAAGAGATGGCGACAAAAAAGAAGAATAGACCACAGCTCATTTCTCAAAATATGAAAGACAAGTTACCCAAAAACAGCATCTCTAAATTTTCACAAGTCATCTAAGTTACAATAGAGAGATCCTGCATATTTGCTTATTTCCATGGTCTCAAGACTCACAACTCTCAAAGTTCCACACATCATCCAAGCAACACCAGCATATAATAGCATATGCACAGTGTTAGACAATTCAGGACACTACCAGTGTTAGTGGTTATGTGCTAACCGAGCAGAAGAATCTCTGAAGATTGAAAATACCTCAGGCCTTGTCGGATAGGAAAAGGAGACATCCACAAAATCAATATGCCCAGTCAGTTTTTGCAGTTTCAATCCTGCATCATGTTTCCAAAAATAGAAATAGTAAATAACTACTAATAATAAGTGATCACATATTCACACATAAGAGCAGACAGGGCTTAAGCATAGATGAAACACGAGTTGCATAGCAAGACATGTTTTATTTTCTTATAAAAAGTGAGATGGATAGCCAAGCAACTAATACATGTCAAGCAAAAAGGATCACAAAATCCACAATAGTGAATATTGATATGAGAGGTCCAGATTTAGAATGCGGAAAGCCATTATATCATAAGAGCACAATTATTTAAGTGGTCTCAGTTTAAAAGTGCAACCAAGGATTCAATGGAGCAAGGAGAGCATGTCAGGACCATGATCAGAAAGCAAAATATTGAATGTATCGATCTGAGAGGTCCAGAAAGATACTTAAGATCCTGGTGAATCTTGTGCTCCTTTATTTTATACATATCTAATTTTCTGACCAAGAAAAACCTTAAATTTGAGAAACTACCTTCCGAGATGAACTGTTCACTAGGCACAAGATCCATCAGCTGAAATACTTTTTCACTTGCTCCCACAGACTGCATTAATGATGATACATTATCCCCTATCCACCAAGTGGAATAGATTAGCCATTCACTATATAAAAGAAACTTAGTTAGTTGTTCAGCTGATAGACGACCGGCCAGAATAGACATTCCCCCAACCAGCACAGCAATGACCTAAAAAGTGAAAAGATATATGTCAGTTTGCACAATACCAAGAATTTAGGCTTATAATGTTTAGAAAAAAGAAAATCTGACACTGTTGTGAGCAATTACCACAAACAGCAGTTTTTACTCAAAGGACATGACTTCAAGTTTTTACTCTAAGGGCATGGCTTCAAGACTAGGGCTACGTTCCGTTCAACTTAATTAAGTAAATATTTTCTTTTATCCAAAATGATCAGATTAGATCAAACCATATCATTTTAATTGTGTTTGTTAAGCGCAAAATATGAATTCCGTGGTCTTAAAATATAAGAAAATCATTTTTGGAAAGTACACATAAATACATCCCATTAACTAACATTTAATTAGGATTTATATACATATAGTGGATGATCAACTAGGTCAAAGTGTTGAGGGGTGGTACCCAAGACCTGGGATCAAATCCCGTGTACATCATTTGCCCTTGTGGCTCTCTCTACACCCAAAAAAAAAGTACATATAAACTCAAAGCTTGGTCAAATCAGGAAATCACATCAGATCAAATAAGGTTAATTGCACATAGCCTAGAAGTAGAATTGTGGTATGAGAGCAAAATGCGATAGACACCAATAGACAAAAGCAACCAGCAAAGTGTACCAGAATTTTTAAATCAACTCAGCCCAAAGTTAAGAACAAGCATTCAAACAATAAATAGCCAAAAGGTATGCACTATGCAGTGTTATCCAATGTTACTATCTGAGATCAGCATCTTGTTAGACAATGCTTGTGTTTTCCCTTCATTATTTTATCCAATCATATCAATAATCAGAAAAGTAATGGTGCGCAGCTAGGTCCAAAATGGTTTTTGTCGTATACAAAATGCCAACGATTTTCCAAATCACACAAGCATAAAAGTGGTCAAGCATAAGTTGAATAGTTTCTACAAAAAAAAATAAATAAATATTGTGCAAACCTGCGTTGAGTGATAAAGAGTATTGAAGCTGACATTCCAAAGTCCATATGCAGCACTTTGTCGTAAGCTGATACCAGCTAATCTTTCCAGCCACACCTCATACCTATCCACAATTAAATGTAGCTCATTTGTTTAGCACACAAACAGCCTGGTTTAATTTTTTGTACAAGAATACCCACCTTCCTAATTCTCGCTCTTCTGTGCCATAAACTCTAACAGTTCGCATCAAAGAAAGTGTCTCTTGAGCGACCTATGTCCCAAAAAAACTGCGTAAGAAGATGTTACCAGGAAAAAACAAGGAGAATTATGGGAATTAGTCGCATTACATCGTTGGCAGAGGCAGTGTACTCCTGGGTCAGCTTTGCTGCCTTCTTCTGATACCTGTAAGACAGCTTTCAAATCCTTTCTCACAAAAAAGTGACAAAGCTGTTTAAATCTGAATGAAAACATGCATAACCCAAGTCCAAATCATGGCCCACTAATCATGATTAACATACCACCTCTTCTGAGTCACTTAGGTTGGTAGGTGTGATATTAAAATTAAATTTCCAATCACATGATGAGGAATATAAGAGGGGAGGGGTGTGTTGAGACTCAAATTTTCTAGTAGTCACAAAAGACCATGAAAGGACAAGTCAGATCTTCATTCCAACAAATAAATGAATAGATCAGCATAAGGTCATCTGTCAGACTAGAAATGCACTCCAGCAATATGTTCAAGTTTTTTTATCTCAGGGTCTCTAGACTCTCTAGTCTCTACTTCTCTAGTGAAATTTAAATTTAGGTAAGCAAGGAAAGTACCCTAAAAGGGAATATTTCCAAGACAAATCAATTCTCTTTTCTTTTCACTATGGAAGCAAGATTCAACATTTAATTTCGACCAGCACAAAATTGTTCAGAGCATAATTTTGGAATGCTAAATTATCCACGGATCACACATAATAAAATTTAAGTGAATAGATTACAGTTTTTCGGTCAGCATAAGAAAGCAAAGGAATTCTATGTTCCAAGTTTATGAAGCAAGCATGGCATGAAAACTTACTGGCCATATACAATCATAATTGAGGAAAGAGTGATGCATATTGCTAACGTGCACAAACCAAGCGGCCAGGATAAAATTAGCAGATAGATCAAGGCACCAGTGCCCTGAGATAGCAAACAAAGAGTGAACATTAACAAAGATCTTAAAATAAGCATACAAAAAATTAAAAAAAAAATTTAAAAAAACGAAAACATTCCTGAAAGGCATAAGGCAAAGGAGAACCTGCAGAATATTGCGTGATATCAAATTAAGATCATTTCCAATCACACGAGACACCTGCTGACAATCTGCCCCAAGCCTGCTAGTGAGATCACCGACTGTTGAAGCATCAAAAAAGGATATGTCCTACAGAGAGAATGACTCATATCAAAACATGAAAATTTCTATATCCCAAGGAGGGTCTTGGAACCAATATGAAGGCTCAGAACCTGAAGCATGAGAGAAGAATACAACGTTTCTCTCATTCTCTTGACCTGCATATGAGCAAGAACTATGATCAAGATGGGCAATACAAGATGCCAAACAATAATTAAAAGGCAGGAGGTTTTATGAATTTGAGCTATTCCCTTTCCCCAAGTAAATGCTCGTTTGTAAAGGAAGAAACAAAATTTCAATATAGTTTGATTTGCAGATATTTGCTCTGGTTGACCTCAGTCAGCTGAAACCAGGAGTTCATAAATTTTGAAAGGATGCAGCCAATGGATATTTACAAATCAGAAGAAGTGAAGAAGAAAAGTATGTACAAAAAACCTCCACTCACTAGGATCATATTTGCAACGCTGAAACAGCCTCCTCTTATGCCACTGTAGCTCAAATAAACATGTTACAAGTCAGTTGCTCTATCACGTAATTTACATATATTTTATACTAAAACTATTAACACAAACAACAGTTTGTACATCAACAAATTATGCTTTCAAATTCACACTATCTCAGTACTCAAATTTCCCAAGACTTAATCCCTGAAAATTCACATGGTTTTATGAGAACAGTGTAATAAACCCACAAAAATTTTCACCCAACAACATCGATGAGCAATAAAGGGCCAACAGTAGATAATAAATACATGACAAAGTTAAACAACTTTCTCACTAAACATTTAACATGGACTTTCTTGTGACTTGTTCTAATTAATCCCCATCAAATAGAACATCTTTTGTATACTTGATATTTTCGCTAAACATGTCAACAGTTCAATGAAAAGTTGTCCTGTGAATAAATCACACTAAATTGAACCACTGAGTAATCTCTAATTCTCAAGCATTTCCTAGCTCTTGTCAACCTAATATAAGGAATAATACTTAGTAAAAAGCAGGCCAGTCAAGGATTTCATAAGGTAGATACTAGATAACAATCATAATAACTTGGCACATTGACTGACAAGATTCAGACCATAAAATCAGTTGCAAGAACCTTTGTAATGCCTTCAAATATTTAACACAATATTTCAATATTTTTGACAACTATGGTTTGAGACTTTGAGCCATGGGATAAAACCTAACTATTACCTATTAGTTGACTAACATGAAATATATCAAGCAGCAATTCATCACTGTCTACATATTTCAATTTCTTCCAATAAGTCATTCCCAACATACAATCCATGCCAACATAACATGATATCAAATTGCTGCAAAAAAACATGGCCAAGCAACATTGTTGAAATTCATTACAATTGAAGTGTGTAGATGTATGCTTAGACCAACATCTAAACTCACAAAGGATGATTCAAGGGACAGGAAATCAGCAAAAATTGAGGCATAAGCACTAGGAAAACTTCTAAGTGTCATCTCCTATATTATAGTTCAGAGAAAAAGGATGTATTGACCATACAAGATTTTGACCTGCAAATTCCTGCAATGATGCAAAAAATAGACAAAAGAACCACATTTCGACGGAAAATCATGGCATTGCCACTCTGTGCTGAAAAGATTGATGCTGTCAAGAAGTGAGGTATAGAGATCTCTGCAAGCTGAAAGGAAAAAACAAAGCACCATTTTTCCATCAAACACACGAACAGAACATCTCTAATCAATTAGACTTGTTAAACAAACAAAGTCATACAAACTGCATAAGTATCAGACATGGATCCCTTTATCCATTCATAAAAAACTAAAAGTATGAGCACAGTAAACTTGAGATTGTGACAATCATGGATTTCAGTTTTTATACGAACAATGGACACCCTAGTAGTTGCTATCTTAGTTTCCAAAAAGACGAAAATTTTAATAGCAAAGCATTTTGCTTCACCTCACCATGAGCCAGTAACAACACTGAGTCACTGAATGCACTATTAAGCGACCACTTTCAATTAGGTTATAAACCTAATAATGACAATTATAACTAGTCAAGATCAACTAAAATAAGCATGTCTTAGATAAGAATTAAATACTTTTTTTATCCAATTCTTCAAATGTGTAATTACTTTAAAACAATGAGTATAAACTTCTAAAAATGATCTATATTAAGGTATCATAAAGTGGCAAGTTTAAAATAGAATGCTTCCATCAATATTCTTCAGAGGCGACACAAGTATTATGAAACAATAAAAGTGAGCCAAATGTAACAAGTAATAATTCAAACCGAGAGAGTATAATATTACTTCTAGTTAGGCGTTCCAGCATTTAAACCCTCTCTAAGGGTCTGTTCACTTCAGCTTAATTTCAGTACAGTTCGGTTCAACTTCTAATTTTCTTCTCTCATAAAATATTCTTTTCAGCTCTATTCAGTTCAGTTCAGCTCCGCTCCAATCAGTTTAGTTCAATTTAGTTAGCTCAGTTCAGTAAATGTGAAAGGGCCCTAACTCATGTTAAATAATACTCACATATTTTGATACACAAAGCTAGCTTTTGCAAAAAAGCTAGATAATGTAGTTTCTAAACTATTTCCACCTTCAACTCCAATTATCATCTAAGTTTTCAACTTCCAACCGCCTTCTCAAACAACTTTTCGACTTTCAATTAACCTTTAGAACTATAATTTAACGCTCCAACTTTAAACAAATCACCTTTTCAGTTTTCGCCATATCCTTAGCAAATTACGCAACAATTACATGTATAACTGGTATACTAAATCAATTCATATATCAAAAACTATGGAAAAGCATAAACACCTAGTGCGCATAAACTACAACCATTTTATAAAACATATGAGAGAAAAATATACCGCAGTGATAATTAGAGCAGAAAAGGCAGCAAAAATGACCCAACGATCACTCCGAACCAACGTCCACATCCGATGAAGCGCATTCCAAACAGTCACCGGCTTCGCTTTAAGATCAACCTCGATTTCTTCATCAGACAACCTCCACCATTTTCCTCCGGGCAAAATCGCCGGCAAAAATTCAAAAATCTTTCGAATTCTCTCTCCTAACTCAACCTTTTCCGCAAATTCCTGATTCTCTGGATTAGTAGCAATTGGAATTCCGTTCACTGACGCCGCCGCATTGATGGGGAGAATTCGCCGGCGGCGGAGGAGGAAGTTTCTGGAAGGAGGAGGAAGACGAAGAGTTGGGCATGGTGAGGGGAGGAGAGAGAAAATTCGAGGGTTTGGAAGTGGTTGAGTATGGCGGAGAGGAAGAGGAAGTGGAGGGGTGAGTTTGAAGGTGAAGGTGGAGAGCGCCATTGATGATGATGAGGTATGAGTTTGTGTAGTTATTACTTCTGCAAATGCAAAGTCTACCGTTGATATTATGCTGCGTAAAGAAGACACACACCAGAAATTCCTTGGTTTTTTCATTTATCCGTTTTTTTTTTTTTTTAATTTTATTTTTTTTATGTCTATGTAATAATGTGGGTGTTTTCCATAAATAATGCTCAAAAAGATTAAAATTTTCAAATTACACCCTTTTTACAAAAAATTCCCTTCATACCGTCCACATTAGCAAGTTTGTTGTGTTTTTGAAATAAAAAGAAAAAAAATTCAATCAACACAAAACCGCTAATTCGCTAATTGAATTAGCGGTATTATAAGAATTTGTGCATACAATTGTGGAGATTATTTCACCTAGCAACTAAACCGCTAATTGAATTAGCGGTTTATATGTGTATAAACCTCTAATTCAATTAGCGGTTTACTAGTAAATAGTAGGAAAAAAAAAAATCAATTTAAATGTTGAGTGCCTAGTTGGACGGTATAGGAGGAATTTTTTGTAAAAGGAATGTAATTTGAGAATTTTTGCATCTTTGAACTATTTTTATGGAAATCACTCTAATAATGTGTTGAACTCTGTTGGTAACAATCGTAATTGGTAACATTGCTTGGTGAAGTCTTGGCTTTGCCAAGATTCTTTGGCCTATAAGACAATCTTTTATTCTCAAAGGATGGCCTTACTCACCGTTACCTTTAAATGAGTCGATGAAGTCTAAGGGTTTGTTCTCTTCAGATTATTTTAAGTTCAGTTCAGTTCTTAATTTCCTTCTCTCGTAAAATATTCAATTCAGTTCAGTTCAGCTCCAAGAAATTCAGTTCAGTTCAGCTCAATTCAATCAATCAAAATAGGCCCTAACTCTATTTTTAGTACTCCGTATAGATTGTTTAATAGTAAGTTTATTACAATCTCATAGTATATCTCAAAGGTAAGACTCAAATATGGTCTTGCATGACTAACCAAGCCAATCAATAAACTACTCGGGTTCGAGCTCGGTTGAAGCTCGTTCATGTTTGTTTATTTAATAAATGAGCTGAGTTTGAACAAATTTTGAAGCTCGTTTAATAAGTGAGCTTGGACACGAACATAGATATGCTCGTTCAGATATGTTCATGAACAACTCGTTTATTTATTTTCACGAACTATTGATTTATTTATGTTCAGGAATTATTAATTTATTCACATTTGTTAATTTAATTCTTAAGTTTATATGGTGTGATTAAGATTTAATTATTATGCTACTTTTGAGATTTTCAAATGTCAAAAGTACGAATCGCGTTTATTATAAAAGCTCGTTTATTATTAAGCTCGTTCATGAATCACTCGTTAATCAACACGTTTAATAAACGAGCTGTTTATAAACCGTTCGTGAACATACATTGTACTAAATGAGCCGAGCTTGAATAGATTTTTGAGCTCAATTGAAAGCTCGAAATCGTGCTCGGACTCGCCTAAGTTAAATGAACTGAACATGAACAAGGTAGTATTCGACCCTGCTCAGCTCATTTACACCCCTATGCATGTGTCTTATAGGGGGGTGTTAGCGAGTCGAACTTGCTTGCAAACCACTTGATGCTCGACTCGAGTTTAATTCATGGTTTTAACAAGTGAAGCTTGAGCTATTCTTGGCTCGACTCAAAAGCTCATGAACAAGCTTGGTTTTTTGCGGTATTACCTATTCTTGGCTCGGCTCAAAAGTCGAGTCAAGCTCATGTCCAGATTTGTCGTCAGATTAGTATACGGTATTACCTATACTGGATTCTTCTATTGCGCATATTAGAATTACTTAAAAGTTAGTATAAATATTAATTGTCATATTCAATTATTGTACATCATCAAACATTCAATAATAATACACATTACACCTTCCTTTGAGTTTTGTGTTTATTTATTCAAAGCATTTCTGACTATTAAAATTCCTCAATCCTAAAAGCAAAGTCGAAGAATCCTTTCTAAGCCATGTTGTTTTTCATATTTACCGTGTCAATAAATTGTTAGGATTTTTTTTAGCTCTAGTCTAATCCTATCTTCTAATTTAACCTAATATTTATTACCATATATGCTAAGTGTAAGATCTACCTAAAAGTGATAATGCGTTGTGGATAGTAAAAGAAAAATGAGTATTGGTGTGTTGTGGTGGTTGTTTAGGGTCTTGGAGTTATATGGGGGGTAAAGTTGTCTTTTCAACCTATGTCCTTGTATTAGCTAACCAAAACACTGCTTAGATCGACATGTTTTTATTCTCTTAATATATGTTTTTCAAGGGCATGTTCGGCAAATAACTTGTGGAGTAGCTTTTAATATCAAAAGTAGACTAGTTCCGTGCGATGCACGATTTTAACAATACTATAATTATTGGTTATTTTGTATAATACACATATAATTAATTTAAGCAAAACATAATGGGCATGTTTGGTGAAAAGCTGAAGCCGATCATGTTATCTGATTTTGACTAACTGGTTGTATTAACTTATTTGACTAACTTATTTTATTAGCTAATTGTACGTATAAAAGTGTTTGATAAATAGCCGATTGCTTAAATTTGTTTGAGTATATGAAATGACTAATAAGCTAATTGTGAGGATGGGTAGTTGTGGTTGGATTTTAATTTAAATGGGGGTAAGTGTCATTTACCGTAAGATATTGAATAAGCTAATTGAAAAAACTCATTTTAGTAGCTTTTTGAAAAAGAGCTTATTTAGTGGAATAAGTTTTTTAAATAAGCTTCCCATAAACACCTTGAATTAGCTTATTTAATAGTCAATAAGCTAATATTGGTCAAATAAGCTAATTTTGCTAAAAAAAACTAGTTATCAAACACAACCAATTAGATAAATTGAGCTGAAACGAAGGATATGTTACAATTGTTACATATATAATTATACTTTCTTTTGCTCCTAAAAGTTCGACTCACTTTGCATTTGCGCGGTCTCCAATTAATATATTTGAACATAATATCTTCGTCTATGTATAAGTAAATATTATACTACATATATAAAAAATATTGATAGTTGAAAAATTTATATTAAAGGGAATCTAATAAGATTTCACATGCTAATTTATTTCTTTTATATACATCATAGAATGTTGTCAAAGTTATTTAATTTTAGCCATATAAATAGTAAATTAGTCGAATTACGAAAATAGAGATAACATAATACTACGTATGCTATATATATATATATATTTTTTAAAAAAAAAAAACTGAAGAATTAATAGAGAGCGGAAACCCCAAACTTATACAATAAATCACAAATGTTGTCTATGTTATTATGATTTATCGTTGTCAAAAAATTTCATTGGTTAGAATTATTTTATTTTAATTTTAATTCAAAGATAATAGTGAAATTATTTTGCTAAAAAATATACTATGCTAAATGAATATATTCATATTATTGCACTTAGGGTTTGTTCTCTTCAGCTTAATTTCAATTCAGTTTAGTTTAGTTCAGCTCCTAATTTATTTTTCTCATAAAATATTCAGTTCAGTTCAATTCAACACCTAATTTCTTTCTCTCATAAAATATTCAGTTCAGCTCCAATCAGTTCAGTAAATCAGAACAGATCCTTAAAAGTGATATTAGCAATAATGATGTATCATAAGTAGTGAACAAAATTCTCATTACTTTATTTTTAGCTTAAATAGTTCAAAATAATATTCAATGGTTTAGTTACATTATTAAAAAAAAAAACACACACACACACAATTATTTTATTGTCTAAATCATGTGCCGTTCAAAGTGTGTTAGCTAAATAGTAGGTATGGATAGAGTATTGAGTAGAAACCTGGATATCTTTGTTATAGTATAACTTCGATGTAAAATTCAAGCTATAATTATGTATATTATAAAAATTATAATTCATATGTGATCAGGGTGTCTTGGTCTAGGGACTGGGGTTACTCGATTGATTAGGTTGGCCCGGGGTTGACCTAACCGGTCAATGTTTTATAAGGTTGTAATTCAAAATCTTTGTTAAATCTAAGCTTGGATTATCAATACTCTACAATCCTAGTTACACGACGTCGTAACAATGCCGTGATCCTAATCGTTAAGACTATCCATTTCTTGAACGCATGACCAAACTCCCAAATAAAACACCCGCCACAAGGCAGCCGCCTTAACAACGCGCCACGTAATTTCAAACCTGTTAATACCATAATACCCTCAACAAATCCCTTTATTCCACCTTTACCACCCATTTAATCACTGTCTATAAACCCTGTAATAGAGGACAAAACCGTCTTTTCATCCACCACTTCTCAAAATATCTCTCAACCTCTCACACATCATCACTGATCTCTCCTTCACGGCTCTCTTTGTTTCTCTCTGTGAAAGTTTTCTCTCTCCTCAAACTTCTCCGGCGACAATGGCGACTGTTCTCGGAAACCTAGTTTTACCTGTAGATCTAAATTTGCCGGCGAAGTTAATCTCCGATCACCGGAAAAAGCTCCGATTACTCCCGTACGATGTCGTGTTGAGCTTGGGCTTGCCGAAGAAAGAGAAGGAGTTTCAGATATGGGGAGAGTTTTCGACACTTGGAAGGGTGAGTTTCTCGAGGAAGTCGAACGCTGTAGAATATTCTAGCGACGAAGAGAATGGAAATGGCGGCAGAGAAGGTGGAAATGGCGGCGGTAATGGTGGTGATGATGAGGAATTGTTTGATTGGGAGATGCAGATGAGGAGGAGAGTGAAGGAGCTTGAGGAGATGAGAGAGTTGGAGAAGAAGGCGGAGGAATTGCAAGGGAAGATTGATGCTGAAGCTAGTGAAGGTGATGGTGTTGATGAAACTGAGGAGGAGAAGAAGATGAGAGTTCGGAAAGAGCTGGAAAAGGTTCGTGATCTGTTCTCCTTTTGATTTTGATTTGATGATGTATTTGTTATTTGAGTGATTTTATAATTTATGTTGTTTTGAATTTTGACGATGTTTGATGATTTTGTGGATTTTTAGAAATATTTAAATGCCTAGTTTTGTTTATTATTTAATTACTTGTATTTCATTTTTAATGTTTTGTTGTGTTTTTGTTTGGAGATCAATTGATTGAGGAAGTTTTGTTAGTATTCAGATTCATAAGCAATTTTGTTTTATGAGTGAGGGTTGCAAACTTTGCGCAGTTATAGATTTAGAGTTACTGAAGAATTGAAGATGGTGCCCAATTCAAATTATCGGGTGCAGGTAAGAATGTAGGATAGAAGAGGGGCGGACATTTGGTTATTCTAGTATTGATAAAAAGAATTTGACATAACAAGAAGTATAGACTTTGTTGGTGGTTAGATCAAGGGCCTCAAGGCAGTAATAGAGGTTCTGGCGAGTAGAAACGAAGAATAGCCGACAAAGATGGAGGGAGTAGAGCCTGCAATTCAGGAGAAGACGAGAAGTATCGGGTAAAGCCAAGGGTAGCAAAGGCCAACGCTTTGAGTTTGGTAAAGATGGTGGTGTGTTGAAGCATATGAGTAAGGTGATTTGTTTTGGAGAGGGCATAAGAGGCGGTTAATAAGGCAGACAATGGTAGGCCGATGAGTAGTTGGCAGTTTAGCATGAAACACAGTCATTGTGTATAAGTTGGTGATGTTAGATGTGAAGTGCCATGGAAGAGACAATAGAGGGTTAGTTAAAGATATTCGCCTCCATTGCTGGAATAAAAATTGGAGAAAGGGAGGATTGAAGAATAGTTTATGAAGGGCGTGGAAATGGTGATATGTTTTTGATATGTTGGATTATATTAAGAGCCTAAACCAGATGAAATTATTTTTTATGGCCTTGTTCTATTCACCTTATATTTGCTTTAAATTAATTTTACTCAAATGAAATTATTTTTTATGAGCTTAAATTATATTTCCAAAACTTGAATTATTTTGAATGATTAAAACTAATCTAACTAAATTTCTCTATTATTTAAAATTAATGATTTTTACAAAGTACAACTTAATTTTACTTAATTGTACTTTTTCTTTTTGCTAAACTTAAATTATTTTTTATTGCACTGAAATTATGATATTATTTGAATAAGGTGAAGAGATTAGGACCTTAGTAAAACGATCTACATAAATCTTGTAGAATTTATAGGTTAACATAGGAGAGAACCAATGAATTCTACCATCTTGAGGATATTAAGTCCAAAGGAGCACTGAGTTTAAGCAAAGATGAAGGAAAGAGTTGGTATTTTATTACTTGTGCAAGAATTAAAATGAGTGATGATATAAATTTGTAGCATGACAGTCGTAGAATGGATGGCACATCGCCTTTTTAAGTGATAAAATCTGCCACTGTGCCACCTTATATAATCTCACCATCTAAATGAACACTTACACTTAGCTGATAATATAAGAAGCTCGATTAAAATTCCCAACATCACATTGATGATCTCATTGTAAATGGAAGAAATTGATATATATGATTTGCACAATTCTAGGAATATGATTTGCATAAAATCAATCAATCAATCTAACAAAGCCTTGATCCCATAAGTGGGGTCGGCTACATGAACCAAATTTATTATTCCGTGTGGTCATCCACGAAAATCTTCCTCCTCCATCCCTTACGATCCAATGCTTCATCCTCATGCAAAAGATATGACTTGCATAATCAAATATAATATTCTCCTAAGAAGATATTCACATAGTCAAAGTTATGATCTGTGCCAAATATGATTTGAGAAGATAGTATCAAGAAATATTCTTGACATTTATATCCATATTTGTTTCTTGATGCCGTTCTTGGGTTATTTTGATTTTTATTATTTTGGTTCCCCTTATCTGCAGACAAGTAGGATAGTGGAAAGCTATACAAAGTTGAAGTAATTTAGGCCGTGATTGCTATTGCTTCTTTTGAGTGTTGCATGATATCATGGATTTAATGCCTTGTAGTGTTGTAGAGATGATGGTTGAATGCTAAATAAGCTTACTGTTCCGTTTTGAATACTTAAGTCCTAAGAGCATAGGCACTGGCATATGTTCTGCTATGCACTGTCGAGTCATTACCCGAGCCTTCTGACTTTCTGAGTGACCAGAATAGTAAAATAACAGGATTTAGCTGTTGCATCCGTAGTTATGCTTTGGACAATTACTTGTAGAGTTGCATCCGTAGTTGTTTTGCCCACTACTATTTATTGACAAGTGACTGTTCATATTATTATTATTATTATTATTATCATCTTTCTTATTTAGCATTAAGTTAGCTGCTACTTGCTTGAAAATGTTTAGCCACTGCTTCCAATAGTATCATCCATTCCTCTGTGTTGTATACTTTCGGAGAGTCTTCAGGATGTCTTTTTTGGGATCGCCTTTTCCGTATCTTAAACTGGTTAGGTTGAGGGTTAGGACTTGTGCTGCTGGTCTGCCGCCTATGGACATCCTCAAGCCTTTAGTGGATATGTAATTGTTTCAGATAAGTGATTTGAGCAGTTAGGTGAGGGACTGAAGCACAAAATTGTCAACTACAACTTGCTTATCTAGCTAGAGGCAATGATGAAGAGTTGATGACTAGATTTTTCCTACTAAAACTGTTTCTTAATGCATAGAGTATTTGTAATTTGTTGGGTCTATGTAAGGCATAAAGATTGATGGCTTTTGTTTGGTTTATTGTTCCCTCTGTGTGCTGTTGAATTTGCTTTTTTTTTTTTTTTTAAATGAAGCCAATTTATCAATTCTTCTCTCTCCATGATACTGTAGGTGGCAAAGGAACAAGCTGAACAAAGAGCAACTGCTAAATTGATGTTTGAGCTGGGTCAAAAGGCTTATGGTAGGGGCATGTATAAACGAGCTATTGAGTTTTTAGAAGCTGCATTGACAATCATTCCCAGACCTACGCTTTTTGGTGGCGAGGTCGGTTTGGCTGCTAGCACATGATGAAATATGGCTGTTCTCTTTTGTTATAGTGGGTTAATGTACTTGTGGTTGACCTAATATCATTCTCTTTTTATGGTCTGCAGATACAAATATGGCTTGCTATGGCGTATGAGGCCAACAACCGGCATGCAGATTGCATTGATCTATATCAGCAATTAGAAAAAAAGCATCCCAGTGTCAGCATTCGCCGACAAGCTGCAGAGCTTCGTTACATCTTGCAAGCACCGAAAATAAAGATAACCCAAGAAGAGATGGTAACAATCCCGCTAATTGGTAATAGTTATGACAGGTGATTCTCAGGACTTACATCTCAACCTCATTTATCTTAAGATTTCATGTTATGGATTAAGGGCACTTTCACCACTTGCTATGAATTTAAGTGTATCTAGCATCACAGAAGCAAAAGAGAGATTAACACAGTTTAACACGAGAATTATACACTAGGTATAACATGGGAGATTCCTCCTCTATTTTAGGTATAAACCACGAATTTTTTTTTATCAATGGCAAAGAAAATTACTTCAGTGTATTATCTTCTAGTTGATGAAGACAACCTCCAAATAACTCATCTTTGATTACCAGCTAATATTATTCATGTGCACATTACATATCCAAGAGTAGACACTAGTTTTAACTCTTAGTTTCACATTGATTATAATGAAGCTTTTGGTTTCGCCATTAAACCCATTGGGGCTTAGACAGACCATGAATCTGGTATACTCTACATGAATTACTATATGAACCTGCTGTGTGGACCACAACTACTCTTAAGACTGGAAAAATCACAAGACCCTCACAAGAATGAAGTCACCAAAATAGCATATCAGAAGACTTCTTGGATCATGTAGAGTGTCACCAAGAGCGAATTCTCGTCTTGGATCAAAGACACCGCTTAGGGACTATGCCAAATTATTTAATGCTTCCTAAGTTCTTTTATTTATAAAAATCTATAAAAGCCTATCTTAACTATGTATTGATTAAAGTATTTTTTATTAAATCTGATCCAATGTATCTACAAAAGCTGTAATTAAGCTTACACATTTACACTTTATCTGTTGATAGGGTCTTTTAGGTGAATCTCCGCAAACTATAAACATAACAAAATATGGTATTCGGTCACCCCCTTGTTGTAGGCTTTCATGGATTTTTGGAATGTAAAACGTGTTACGTATCTAAGTTGTACCATTTTTTTTTATCACTGCTGCAATTTTGCTCGCTTTGTCTATGAGTGGTATTTCTTTCCGCAGATTGGCGCTTAACCCTTGCTAACACCTGGATACTTCTATTGTCTCTTGCAGCTATGCATCGACTTGGACCGACAAAAGCAAGGACAAGGAACAATTCATTGGTTCTTCAACTACGAGTGCATTCCCCTCATCCAGAGATTATATTGGGGACTTCCTAAAGTGGAAACCCCCTGTTGACTTGCAGGATAATCGCATTTTCTGGGCTGCAGTAACTTTATGGTTTGGTTTGGTTGGAGCTGCACTATTACTTCAGAGATGATCCCTTATTCCTATATATAAGTAGAATCCATCCAATTCTTGATTACTAAGGTTTTCATCATGTTGAATATGTATATATATAATATATATATGTGGCAATGTGCATGTTTATTGTGAGTAATGTTAGAGCAGAATCAGCATTGCATTCTTTCTGCAATTGGGGCTAACGTAAGGTCGGCCTTCTACATCTACTAGTTATTCTGTTTTATCACATGATTTTTTTTTTTCTTGTTTCTGCTGTCTAATTTATCTTGGACTTGGCTCATTCTCGAAGAATGGAGATGCATAGGGAGATCCATATGCTACAGTCTCGGTTTTTTTGGATATGCTCTGGTTATCCTTCTAGCTCCATCTTTCCCTTTGCATTTATGTATCTATTTTTCAAAATTAATATTCATATGTGAGTTGCAATTATTATTTGGAAAAATTGTCAAAAATAATACAAACTTTGAGCGGTCTGCCCAAAATAAGTCAATCTTTTGATTATTTTTAAATAATGCAAACTTTATGCACTATCCGTTTTAAACAAGTCATAACCGGTTGGTGACTTAGAATAACAGGTACATGGGACACGTGTTGTAATTTTATTAGTTTGACAATTGAATTTGAATTTATTTTTATTTAATTAATGCTATAATTTTTAAAAGATATAAAATAATATTTATTATTATTATTATTATTATTATTATTATTATTATATATATATATATATATATATATATATATATAAAATCTCTTCGGAGACATCTGATATATATATATATATAAATAAAAAAAAAGAAAGAAAAACCAATCCCCTCCCCTATCAGCAACCTTTCCCGGCCTTCCAGCGACCCCACGTATGCGCCCCTGCCCCCCCTACCAGTGCCGGCGACACCAGCCCCCCTCCCCCGCGCCGGCGACACCAGCCAAAACCCTAGCGATTTCCAACCACCACGAAACACGACCCACGAATCCTCTCCCCTAAAACAAACGGAAAAACCCACGAATCCCCCATCAAAACCCCTAACAGCCTCTTTCCTACCCCCAAAAACCTAGCGGCTAGGGTTTTCGACGGTCGGAGAAAGAGCGTTTGGGGGTTTTGGTGGTGGGGAGAGCAGGTTTGTGGGTTTTTTGTGGGAAGGGAGAGAGATTTCGGTGATGGTGGTTTGGAGCAAGGGGAATGGGGTTTCGGTGATAGTGGTTCGAGGGAGGGGGAAGGCGGTGGCCGACGAGGTGGGGTAGTTGGGCTGGGGGAGGGGAACCATTGGTGGAGTTGTCGATGGAAGAGGAAGGGTGGCCGGTGGTAAGATAGGGATGTGTTTTTTTTTTAATTTTTTTTGAATTATTTTGTTTGTTAATTAACTACGATTAAATCTTTACTTAGGAGTTAATTAAATTCTTAGACGAATTCATAAAAAAAAAAAAAAAAGTTAACCGATTATATAGGTTGTAGGTAAAATATCCTGTTTAAAGCGGATAGTCCTTAAAGTTTGTACTTCCTCCGTCCCCGAATGATAGTCACTATTTCCATTTTTGGACACCCAAAATGTTAGTCACATTTCACAATTTTAGGTCCCACACAATAACACAAAATGACCTATATACCCTCATTTTTTTTGGATGTATTATCTGTGCTTCCCAAAATACCCTCATATTTGCCTTTGTACTTGTGCCTTAATTGAATGAGTTGTCTCCCTTTTTAATGACAATGAGTTTCTCTCTCTTCTTTTTGTGTTTGCAAATGATTGGGTTTTAGTTCCCATGTACTTTATTTATTTCTCCTTAATTTCCGTGATTTTCACCCAAAAGTGACTATCATTCGGGGACGGAGGGAGTATTATTTAGAAATAAGTTAAAGTTTGACATGTTTTTAACGAATCACTCAAAGTTTGTATTATTTTTGACAATTTTTCCTTATTATTTTAGATTTTTGGTAGGCTATATAAGAAAATAAAGAGGGATAACCAGATAAGTCATACCTCTTCCATCCTTAAAAATCATGAAGTAGGTTAAATATTCACATCTTCTCTTTAGCCGTCCTAGAATAATACGAGTATGTCAGATTCGTAATATCAGTTCTATTCCATAAAATCGGCTTTAACACCGTTTTACCATTATAAGACTATCTTGTAGGTGGGTTAGGTTGAAGAAAGAGTAAACCTCAAATAAGGTCAGTGGAGGATCTAGGATTTTTGAACAAGGGTAGAATTAGACAGTTTTTTAAATTGAATAAGTATAAATGAGTAATTTTATTTTTTTTTGAAACAATAAATGAGTAATTTTATTATATATACTAAATATAATAATGTGTTGTATTGTCGTCTTATAATGCAGAGTATTAGCCGTCAAATTCTGAACATTTAATTCTTATTTTACTCGTACAAATAATTTACTTCATATATTCTACTCCATAGTATCAATTTATATAATATTCCTATTATTTTATAAAAAAAACATAAAAAAAAACACTAACTTTTGTATACATCCGGTGTATAGTAATATTATTGTACATTGGGGTAACTTTTGTTGAATTTAGGGTAACTTTTATCTATAAGGATTAAATAACTTTTATTTTATATCAGGATAATTTATTATATTAGGTACTTTCATTCATTATAGAGTAACTTTTGTTCATTTTAAGGTAACTTTGAAGCTTTTCCTAAAAAAAAAGGTAACTTTGAATCGGATGTACAATATTTTATTGTACATTCGATATTTTTAAATGTTTGTCAAAAGAAAGTTAAATGACCAATATTAAAAACGTAAAGGGTAAAAAGGAACAGAGGCGGTAGTATTAACGTTTTAAAAAGAGTGAAAATGAATAAAACTATAACTATAAATGTCCAATATTAAAAACGTAAAGGATAAAAAGGAACAGAGGCGGTAGTAATAACATTTTAAAAAGAGTGAAACTGCTAAAACTATAACTATCATTATAATTGTTGATTACTAATTGAATTTTTTTTTATCTTAATCAATCTAATTTTCTTCCAAAATAAATCTTAATCAATATAATTGAAAATATATATGAATGATCGTAGGAAATTTAATTGATCAATACTAAATTACTAATCTTCTAAAACAATTGAAAAAAAATGATATTAGGAAGGTATCAAACCCATGACCTCCTAAGAGCACCCACAATGGTCGGGAGCACCCTCCCCACAACTCTCTCTCTCTCCTCCATTTGAACTACCTCACCATTGTAGGAGGTGACTCATGGGTAACCCATAGGTTGGGGATGCCCTCTCTGGCGGGTCACCAGACACCTCGGCCCACGTGAAGCAAGACTCATCAATTCATTTTTTTTTTTGCCATATTGTGAGTTAAAACGGTACCGTTTGATTTAAAAAATAAAATAAAAAATTGACAAGATGTTTGACGCGCATCAAGGAGGACTCGACCCAACAGATTTTCGTCATGTGTCCCACTAAATGGAGTGTTGATTCATTTTGGGCCTTTGATTTTATAGCTGTTGGGGATTTATTTTTCACTTGATTTTTGTCTCTCAAATATCCTTCAACGGTGAAAAAAAAAACTGCTATGAATTTTGAAAAAAAAAATTTACCAACGGCTTTTTTTATATTTTTTCCTATAAAAAGAGACCAATATTGCCAATGTTTTTCACACTTAAATTTTTACCATCCCTCTACTAACCCACAAAAGCTAAGTTATATATTATCTAAACCTAAAAAAATAATATTAGTCCAAATTATGGATCCTAATATTCCTAATAATCAAGGAAATAATTTCTACTCCCCACATAACCCAAATAACCCAAATTACCAAATTAATTCCAATTCTCCAAATTTTCAAGCTAATCTCCACTTTGATCCAAATGGTCTTGCTAATCCAAATGTTCAAAGAATGTTATATTATAACATTCCTAACCGACCAGTAATAAATCTTAATCAGCAGTTTCCTAACCAGTTTCCACAACAGTTTCCTAACCAATTCCAACAACAATTCATGAATCAAATTCCCCAAAATTTTTCTTTTGATTTAATATTCCTAATTTCTCAACACGTTGGAAACCAAGTGGAGAATAGTCCAACAACTCATGGGGGAGATGGAAGTAGTAACAAAACTCCTCTTGAAAGAAATGTCAATAATGATGAAAATGACGATGATGACGTTGATGGTGAAGATCCGCAAGATAGCAACACCACCTCGTCAAATGCAGTGGGGTGCACAAGAAGACGACGCACTTGTCTCAGCTTGGATAGAATGTACGATTGAAGATCCGGAGATAGCAACTGATCAGAGTTTGGCTATGATGTGGAAATCCATATATGAGTTGTATGAGCAAGCCAGGGAAAACAATCCTTCCACGGAGCCCGATTCACTTTAATCAGTATATGGGAAGTGTTGAGAAAATCTGATAAATGGAGGCCAACAAACAAGCAAGTGCCGAATATTAGTGAAAGTGATAGCTCCAAAAGATCAGAACCTGATACTCCAACGGAAGTAGGTAGGCGTGGACATCCAGATGGGGTGAAGAAGGCAAAAAGAAAAGGTAAATCTGTAGCTAGTTCTGGAATTAATAGTTTAGATTCGTTTACTCAAGCCCTATCAAAGATGAATGTGATGAAGGAGCAATACAAAACTGTTGATGAGAAGCGAGTTGATGTAGCGAAACAAATGTTGGATTATTAAAAGGAGCTAGATGTCATCAAGAGACAGAGGAAAAGAGGTTCAAGTTATTTAGTGTTCTACTTGCAAAACCAAACCTCTCCGAAGACGACCAACAACTGTTTCGGAAATTGAAAGAGGAGTTCGGCCACCTTTTAGGCTAGTTATTTATGTTGTTAGTTATATTATTCTAAGTTAGTTTAAGCTTCTTCATCGTTTGCCTTAATTTATGTTGTTGTTCCTTTGGTATGCTTTTACAGTCGTTTTCTGAGCATATGTTAAACTTGTTTTAATTAATGTTGTTTAAATATAATTGAAGTCATTGACTTGTCAATGAAGAAACTCTTTAAACCACATTATAAATCTCATCTTCTAGAGATGTGTGCACAAATATTAGTTTGCAATTGGATGGAAATCTGCAAACCTTATCAGAATTCTCATCTTCTACAGTTGCGTGCCCATATAATAATTCGTAATTGGATAGAACTAGATATATCATCAGAAATCTCATCATCTAGAGTTGTGTGCCAATACATGCATTGTTTTGTAATTGGATGGAAATCTGCAAACCTTATCAAAAATCTCATCTTCTACAGTTTTGTGCTCATACATTATATTATCCATAATTGTTTTTAAATCATTTACAAATTTCTATGTAAGGCCTTTTCACTTTGTAGTTCAACACACAAATAAAAATACCCTTCCTCACAAAAACAGTCTCACACTAAACACTACTCTTACCATATATACCCAAAAATGAATTCTGATTCAAATTCATCTAGTTCATCAAATACTGGTATTTTCGATTATATGGTGAACGACTATGTTGAGAGGCACGAATCAATTACTCAGAGGCGTAAGGAAGAGGAACTGATTGAGGAAGCGATCAATTCAGCTGTTGTCCCCCTTGTCACCTCTACTTTTCAGGTCCCATTCTGTAATACCTCATATTTTTATACGTATTTTATTTAAAATAAGTATTTTGAGAAGTATTTAATTGAATTTAAATGTTTTATTTAAAGTATTTTACTTATTTAATTTAATAAATTGAAAATATTTTATAAAAGGAAAGTTTATTTAATTAATGATTTTAATTAAGTTGGGGTTTAATTTAGGAAAGTTTATTTTAGTAAAGTTTTATTATGGATGGGATTAGGAAAATTAAAAAGGGAAAGTCTAGGGAGAAAGGGTTTTAGAGAAGAGGTATAAATATCCCACATATGAGGCAAATCAAACTTTGCCCAGAGTGGAGAAAACCCAAGGTAAACTTCTCTCTCTTTTCCTTATTTTTCTTTTTTTTTTTCCTTTCACCCCTTCCCCTTCTTTTTTTTCGACCACCCCCCCACCACCACCGCTGCTAGCCACCGGCAGCAGGTGGCTGCCGCCGCCGCTGGCCGGCTGGTGGTGGCTGCCACCTTCTTTTTCTCTCCTTTTTCGAATACCAAAAAAAAAAAAAATATTAATTTTGTTTTAAAAATCAATTTAATCCTAGATCTAAATATTAATTATGGGTTTTGTGATTTGATTTTTGATGTTTGATTAGAAGTATTATATTAATTAATTTTCAGATTATGTTTTTAATTAAAAAGCCCCAATTTTTGAAACCCTAGGCTCTTGATTTATAAATTATTGAAGGATTATGATATATAACGGTGTAAACCTTTGATTTAAAGTGTTTTAAGACCAATTTACAGCAAGATTTAATTAAAATAAAGTGCTGGAATTTTTGGTAAAGCATTAGAAATCAAGTTTCTTTAAGGAATTTTAATTACCCATTAATTGAGATTTAATTATAATGTTTTAAATATAATTTCAGCTTATTTTAAATAAATTATGAGAGGTTTTATAATAGTATATATTGCTGGAAATTTGTGTAGAGTGGGTTTTAATATCCTTTTATGATTTTAAATTGTAGGAGACTTTGAAGTGAGTGATTTCTATTAATTGTGGCGATATTAAGATCGCATTCAAGGTACGTTCGCGTACTTAGCATAATTATGTCGATATAATAGCATGCTAAATGTGTTTGCAAGTAGTATCATGCTAGGTTTGGATTGGAAATTATGATTTGGATGTTATTGGTGATTGGATTATGAAGCATGATTTATTTGTGATGGAATATTGGATGGAAAATAATAGTTTGGAATATTATTTATGAACTACGTATTTATTTATGGCATGATAGAGAGCATGTTTAATTAAACTAAATGTTTAATTTGGTTTGGAATATTGAAAAGGAATTTTATTATGGTTCATATAATTTTTATTGATGCTTTAAGCATGAGGAAGGAGCTATATAAGTGTCTACGTACACGAGGAATAAATTGTATGTTGGTGCCTTAGTGCACTTAAGGTGTTTTTAACACCGAGGGATAGGATTTGTGGCGCTTTATGCGTTTAAGGTGTCATTGGCACCAAGGTAGAACTAAAAAGGGTTCAACATTAAATATTATGTGATCACTAATTATTCAAGAATTAAATTGATGTATTTGGTTGTTTGAATAATTATTATTGATTGAATGATTATGGTTTGAGAGTCATCACCAAGTTTAATAATCGGTAAATAACGTAAAGTGAAAGAGATTACGCACCAAAACTTTTGGAACGTATATACCTTGAGTATGAACATAAAAGGGGAGTTATGGGGTTTTATATTTAACCATAACTTCTAATGGAGTACAGGACGCTGTATATTCCTTTTTCATATTATTATGCGCAGGAATTCCGCCACCTATGTGTGGTTTTGATGCTGGCACGGTTAGCTCCCGTGTCAGTAACCTCAATTTATTGGGGGAGGCTAGGGGAAACCCGTTCGATGCGTAATCAATGCTAAATAAATTATTTAGTGTCTAGTGAGAATTTTTATTGAATGTGGTATGCTTGAAAAACAGGTGCAACAAGGTAAATAGTGTGTTGATAGTAAATTGTATGTTAGTGTGTTAATTACGTTTATGTACTCAGCTTTGCTGATTGTGTGTTTTGTGTGTTTGTTGGCCTTGTCTTTATCTTGGCCCTATGATGACCCATTTATAATGGAGAGTAGTGGAAATAGGTAGAGATAAGCTTTTCAGATGTTAAAGCATATTCATGAATGGGCATGAGTGAAGAGCGTATCATGCTAGTTTCCATAAGTTTATGATGTGTTTATCGCTTTAATTATTTATGATAATATTATTATGCGCGACTAACGAAAAGGTTTTAAATTTGGTTTGGTTTTAATAAGGGCCTATAATGGTTCCAAGTTGTAGGTTGATTTTATTTTACTTTGTTTGACTTTGGTTTGACTTTATTTTCGTTGATTTACTTTTTAAGTTGACTTGTTTTGAAAGGGTTTGAAATTAGTCTTCCGCTGTGTGTCTTTGATAGTTGCCCTAGCCGTTATCACGGTGGCGGTAATATCTTAGATATTCCTAATTAAAGTTTTAGAACAGAGCAAAACAGGTATTTTTAAAGGAAAGGAATTTCTAGGGTGTTACACATTCACTCCCGGTCCTGAGAAGCAAAGGTGGTGCGTACCAAGAGATCGTGAAGATGCTGATACCCAGTTATATAACGACTACTTCAGTCCTAAACCACTTTATAATGACGATATGTTTCGTCGAAGATTTTGCATGCGTAAACACTTTTTCACGTGCATTGTTGAGGAGCTAAGCGAAAGTAACGAATACTTTCGACTAAGGCCTGATGCCACTGGGAGAATTGGTGCTTCCGCTTTCAAAAAATGCACTGCGACAATGAGGATGTTGGCGTATGGTACAACAACCGATGCAGTTGACGAATATCTCAAAATCGCGGCAAGTACAACAAGAGATTGTCTCCAACACTTTGTTGAAGGGATCATCTCTAAATTTGGACAAGAGTACCTGAGGAGGGCAACACCCGCGGATGTAGAGCGACTTCTTTGTGAAAGTAATGTTCGTGGATTCCCCGGTATGTTGGGGAGCATTGACTGCATGCATTGGGAGTGGAAAAATTGTCCACGTGCATGGAAAGGAATGTACCAAGGAAGAAGTAAAACTGCCACCATAATTTTAGAAGTTGTTGCTTCCAAAGACTTGTGGATATGGCACGCTTTTTTTTAACACACCTGGTTCACTGAATGATGTAAATGTCCTTCAATGGTCGCCAATGTTCAATGATATTTGTGAAGGTCGAGCCCTATAGGTGAGTTTTAATGTGAATGGAAATAGATACAATATGGGATACTACCTTACAGATGGTATATATTCAAAATGGGCAGCATTTATCCTAGCCATCAAGCTTCCACAAACCGCTAAGCGAAGATTATTTACGCAGAAGCAAGAAAGTTATCGAAAAGATGTTGAACGTGCCTTCGGAGTGTTACAAGCTCGATTCGCAATAATATGGCAACCATCTTTCGCATGGTCGACAAAAATCCTATGGAAAATTATAATGGCACGCATTATCATGCACAATATGATTGTTGAAGATGAGTGAGAAAACTATTTGCATTATGATGCATCTGAATTTATCACTGATCAAAGTCAAAATATAGCCGGATCTTCAAACCAAGATATTAACCAACCATTCACTGTGAGAGAAGGACGACTACGTAATCTCAATTTAACGGGTTACATGACAAACAGAAATAATGTCCGAGACAGGGAGACTCATGTGTCATTGAAAAAAGACTTGGTTGAGCACGTATGGAGTCGTTTTGGTAATGAATGACGATACAAGTAGTCGGATAATTATTTTCTTATGTAATGTTTTCCCGTGTTGTGAAACCTCTTTTCAGTTCCATCTATGAATTAAATGTGATATTGTTATTTTAAGAGTAATAATAGTTAAGTCTTCAATATTTTTTTTTTAATAATATTTAAATTAATCATGTCATTATTACGAATACTTTGATAATTAGTACAAATAATTATTACATAGTCTAAATTAATGCAAATTCAAGAACTTATAGATGTCATTAGTTCGACTAATATGTTTATTAAAAGAATAATTAAACATAAACTCCATTGGTAGGAGAGAGAAAACATGGTGGGGTATTGATAAAAGTAGGAGAGAGAGTGGTGGGGTTACTCACCATTGTAGGCAAAAAAAGGGAAGTGACTCAAGAGAGTGGAATATGATGTGGAGAGGGAAAAGTAGGGAAGAGAAAATTGTGAGCCACCCCACCATTGTGGGTGCTCTAACTACGCCAAAACCCATTATACGTAAATCTTGTAAATAAAATCATGCTGGTTGATATTTTTTTGCCTAAAACATTTTTGCCTAAAATTATGAGTCAACATGTGCCTTCTTAGGTCCGCCAGTGAATAGGGTTATGTAGTTAACTAGTTATAATGACTCACAAAAGTGGTCTTATAATGATAAAGTGATTTTATACAAATACTTGTCATTTTTAATTGTACATAAAGGTACTATGGACCTTCTTTAACACTTCATCTTAAATCTCTCTCTTTTTTTTTTCTCTCACTTAATGAGGAATAACAAAGTTTCTTAAAACTAGCAATGTCATAGTGTAACATTGTTTTATTTGCTCATCTTTCAATACATATAAACAGAGGTACAAACGAACTAAATCAAGTTGGGTATTTGCGTGTTCGAGTTGAATCTGGTAAGGTATATTGGTTCTAAGCATGCTGGATATTGAACAAGATTCACTACTACAAAAAACCCCTAATAAGTCGGACTTTTAGAGTCACATGTACATAAGGTGCAACTTATAAACCTATCGAGTCGCCTCATACTTATTAGGCGACTCTTTAAGTTGGGGTTAAAATCAACAAAGCACCTAACGAGTCGCCTAATATATATGAGGTGACTTGATAAGTTAACAAGTCGCCTCATATATGCATGCGACTCTATAGTCCGACTTATTTGGTGGTTTAAATTAGATTTTCAAAGTCACCTGTACATAAGGTGCGACTCGAAAACCTGTCGAGTCGCCTTCTACATATTAGGCGACTCAATAGGTGAGTTTTGTTATCTATAACTCTCACCTAATGAGTCGCCTAATATGTATAAGGCGACTCGATAGGTTAATGAGTCGCACCTTATATACAAGTGACTTTGAAAATCTAATTTAAGCCACCGAATAAGTCGGGTTATAGAGTCGCATGCATATATGGTGCGACTTGTAAATCTATCAAGTCACCTCATGTATATTAGGTGACTCATTAAGTGCTTTGTTGATTTTAACAAGTCGCCTAATAAGTATGAGGCGACTCAATATGTTTACAAGTCGCACCTTATATACAGGCAACTTTAAATGTCCGACTTGTTAGGTGCTTTATTATATGACCACTACCTAATAAGTCGCCTAATACGTAAGACGCGACTCGATAGGTTAATTCTAAGAGTGTATTTAAAATAGTTACAATATCTTATATATATGAAAAGTAACTTTGGCATAATGGCAAGAACTTCAACCTTCCAGGCAAAGAACCAGAGATCAAGCATGCTGAGTGTCATAAACATTGACATTATATGAGCTAATAAAAATAATTGGAAAAAATGTTGATTTTTTACGTGTCGCCTCTTTCAACACAAGCGACACAATAGATAAATCCATGGAGTCGCCTGTTTCAACACAAGCGACACAATAGCTTAACAAATAGAGTTGCCTAATAACTAATAGGCGACTTATATAAAAGCTATCAAGTCGCCTCAGAGGCGACTCCTAAAGTTGGAAGCTATTGTGTCGGTGGCTATAGAGTCGCCTTTAAAGCGACTCGTTAGGTCATTTATAGGCGACTCGATAGGGGTTTTTTTGTAGTAGTGATTTTAAATTTTCTTATTCGAGCTTGATTTGTCTAGTAAATTATTGTATTTTCGACCAACATAATTAGAGTATGAATTAATTTTAATTTTTACTCCATAACAAAGATGTTAAAAAAAACTTGGTCCCTTAACCCCTTTTAACCTTTATGTCTTAAAAATTCATGCACTTCTAGTGTGAGATAAAAAACTTAAGCCCTGTTCTCTTCACCTTAAAATAATAATATTAAGTAAAAATAATTTATTTTAGTAAAAATAAGTTCAGTTCAGTAAAATTAAGTTCAGTTTAGTAAAAATAATTTCATTTTAGTAAAAATAAGTTAAGTTCAGTAAAATTCAGTTTTCTTAAAAAAGAATTATAATAGAAAATCAGTAAAAATAATTTCAGTTCAGGAAAAATAATTTTAGTTCAGTAAAATTAATTTAAGTTCAATAAAAATAATTTAAGTTCAGCAAATATAATTTTATTTTAGTAAAAATAATTTCAGTTCAACAAAAATAAGGTGAAGAGAACGGGGCCTTAGTCCCTTAACCTTTATGTTCTGAAAATGCTCTTCTGAGATGTGACTAATATATAATCCATAACGATTATTTAATTTAATAATAACAATAAAATTAAAAATTCATTTTCTTTTTTTTTTTTTTTTTTTTGAAAAAATTCATTTTCTTAAAAAAACCAAAATTTAATTTCCATATACCAATGGACACACTCAGGCACTCACACCAACTGGGCCTCAAAACCTTTTGACAAAAGCCCAACTACAAACCCAAAACCCCATCTCCTGATTTCCCTTCACTCCATAAAAGCAGAAACCCTAATCCCTCTTCTCTGGCCTCCACACTTCCCCCTCCCCCAAAAACCCTACTCACTCACAGAGAGAGAGAGAGAGAGAGAAACAATCAAAATCTGCCATGACAACCCGGTTGAAGAAGAACAGGAAGAAGAGAGGCCACGTCTCCGCCGGTCACGGTCGTATCGGAAAACACCGCAAACATCCCGGAGGTCGCGGTAACGCCGGAGGTATGCACCACCACCGTATCCTCTTCGACAAATACCATCCTGGGTATTTCGGTAAAGTTGGTATGCGTTACTTTCACAAGCTTCGCAACAGGTTTCATTGCCCCATTGTTAACCTCGACAAGCTCTGGTCTATGGTTCCTGAAGATGTCAAGGAGAAGGCCTCAAAAGAGGGGAAAGCGCCTGTCATTGATGTCACGCAATTTGGGTATTTTAAGGTTCTGGGTAAGGGTGTTTTGCCTGCTAATCAAGCTGTTGTTGTTAAATCTAAGTTGATTTCTAAGATTGCTGAGAAGAAGATTAAGGAGAATGGTGGTGCTGTTCTTCTTACTGCTTAGGAGAAAGTGGGGGTTTGAGAAACATTTAGTAAGGTGCTTTTTGTTTTTGTTTCTTGGGAAACTTTTTGAGTATTTGAGATAATTATTATTAATCTTGTTTTCGGATTTTGTTATGATCAGATTTTGGGTCTTGTTAAATGGTTGTTATTATCGTATTACTGCTGTTGTTTCTGTATTTTCTGATTTTGTTTTGGGCGTTGCTTTTCTGTGTGTTTTCCTAAGGTGTATGCTTTTCTGTGTTTTACTGCTTTTTTATGATTCATTTTCTGTTTTTTGTGATTGGTTGTTGAGGAGATGTATTTTTTAATGATGTTTTGGTGTTACGAATTCAGTGGAACTTATGATTTTGTGGCCCATGAATGCATTTAAATGAGATTATGGAACTTGTGAAAGTTTGTGTGTTGGTTTTCATTATTATTCAGGAGAAAGAGGTTGTGTTATGCTTGCATTATATGGTAAATTGTGGGCTTAGTACTGACTTGGGAAGTGTTAGATGATGAAGAATATTGGAGGGTTTAGTATGACTTGTTGAGATAGCAATTTGATGCTATGAATTAGGCACTTTCTGCTATTCTGTGACCTGAATGCTTTTATCTATGTATCAAGATTCTGGAATTTGTGGTAGTTTGTGTGCGGATTTTTCTTGATAATGAACTAAGGGACTGTGTACTGCTTGCATTTTGAGGAGTGTTTGGTGACAAATATCTTTGGGTTTGGTATGATTCTCTGAGCTTGCATTTGGGTGATATAATTTGGCGAGCTTTCATTAAGTTTAATGTGGAGAAAGCTTGCTTTCTGGTTTGGTATGATTTAGCAAGCTTGCATTTGGGTTTGGTATGATTTGTTGAACTTGCATTTGGGTTTGATTCAGTCTGGCAAGTTTTCTTTCAAGTTGAATGTGGGGTTAACCAGTTAAGGTTGCATTCAGGTTTGGTATGATTTAGCAAGCTTGCATTTGGGTTTGGTATGATTTGTCAAATTTGGGTTTGATTCAATTTGGCAAGCTTTCATTCAAGTTAAATGTGGGGTTAAGCAAGGTTGCATTCAGGTTTGGTATGGTTTAGCAAGTTTGCATTTGTGTTTGGTACGATTTAGCAGGCTTTATTCAGGCTTGGTATGATTTAGCAAGCTTGCAATTTGATTTTTTTTTTTTTTTTTTCTTTTCCAACTATGCCAGTCTAGGACCTCTATATTGTTCATATTGCCCTATTTTATTGTAGGAAAGTAGGGTACTGAACACACAGAATAATCATATTTGGTTCATGTAGCCGACCCCAATTATGGGATTAAGGCGTTGATTGATTTATTGAAAGTAGGGTACTAAGGTTTTAAGGAGCATTCTGGTGATATACTGTGATTGAGTTCAATAAAGACTGTTCAATTTTTATGGAGCTTTTTTGCTGGTCGTTATTGTGGTAATGACATATATATGGTTCAATTGGCCATGCTGCTGGTGATTGGTGTGATAGGTAGCAAGTTTTCAAATTGACCTTTTTGAGGTATGGTGATTAGCTTATGGTTTAATATGTGGCTTGATGTTTGTTGATTAAGTAACGGCTGGTCTTTGTGAATGGGAGAACATTGGGGAAAGTTATTGTCTTGGGATACAAAGGTTTATCTATATATATTTGAAGTTAGTTATTATTATCCTTGAGTTGTTGAGAATGTGAAATTATGTTCTGAGGTGCAAGGCTTATTCATCTTGATGTGTTGCGCAATGTGATAATGGAGTCTAAGGGTGATGAGAAGCACTGATACAGGAGAAAGTAGGTGTTTAAAAGTAGAGTATAATTTGTTCTACTGAGGAAAAGAGGTTTTATTTGTGTGGAGGATATGCTGTGATCACATGGTTTATATCTATTGTTTACTTGCTTACATCCTGGATTGATTTTGTTTTTAAGAGCAGCTATTGTTGATTTTCTTTGGATTTGTTAAACTTGCCAGGATTCTTTTTAGATTTTTCTGTTGATTACATTCTGTTATGAGAGAAGGTTTATGGTCCATGTTTGGGTTATGTGTTATGCTAGCAGTTTGAGAGAGTGAATTGTGGCTAATTAATGGGTGCTTAAGAGTAGATTTTTATGTGGATCTATGTACTGTGCTTGCATTGTTAGTATCCCTGGCTGCTTCTAGTCTCATTATGTTGTTTCTATTGAAATTAATATTTGCTGTTTGCTTGACATGTTTTGAATTGGATTGTGTCTGGGTTCTTATTTACTATAAGAATCTTGAACAGTTTCGAGCATTAGGATTCTTAATTTTATTTCGGTAGAGGTTGGGATTTGTTTTTAGTAATACTGGGAGCATAATCAAGCCCATTAAACACTATGCTGATTTTTTATTGGAGAATTGGGCTTAGTAGTACTGGGAGTGTATTCAGCCTGGCTTGTGATTTGTGATTGCTTGGGGGTGTTTTTTCATCCATGCGAAGGCTTTTTTTTGTCTTGAAGGTATGGTGGTATCATTGAGTCTGACTAAAGAAGGAATTCCATTGTGCTCTTCATTAATATGTAATATGCTTAGTTTTAATCTCTGCAGTTACTTGGAGTTTCTCTTTGTTCAGTAGTAGTGACTGGCTGACTGCTGAGTAAAGGTGTCAAAAACTAACCTGACCCGATCTGAACCTACCAGAACAAAACCTGATTTACATTTCAACTTTTTAGACACGCTAATTAGCGTAGCTCGTTTGAAATAGCCCTGATCCAATGAACCCAGAGTTAGTTACCAGAATTGACCGCTCTTGGTGGGCCACAATTTAGGTCCAACAGCACACTTGATGAGCAGTGTTGAAAAATTATGGTCTTTGTTTTGCATCACTGATTCACTAATCACTATGATATGTCAAATTGTGAGTTATGTCTATCAGATATTCAGATGGTTCAAGTCTTTGTTTTCTGCCAAACATGTTGAGGCTAGTTTCAGCCAGTTGACCTATGTTTCCGTCTGAGATTGTCAAATCTTTTCCAATCGATTAAACTGTATACAAGTATATAACTAAGAACACGTAATCTAATTGCCCATTGGGATTATTAATAGAAGTACGCTTTGTGCACAAATGGTAATCGGTGGATAGGATGGGTGTTTGTTATTATCTGAGTTTCATATCCCATCCCACCTTCATCCACCTATACTAGTCCATCTATTGCCTAAAACATCCATTATGGTGCCGTTCAGAACTGTTAATATGTGCGCTGGTTAGTCAATAATAGGTTTAGTGTAATGTGTGTATTTTGTCAATAATAGGTTGATGTAAATTGTGGATGAGAAACTTTCATATACCTATACCCATTGCGGATGCTCATATACGGTTTCACCAAAGTTGTATTTATACCCGCTCTAATTTAGTGTGTGGATGTGTAGTAAAGCACTTAATATCCCTTTCAGTGCTCAAGTGAAGCATTTAGGTTGAATAAACATGTAGGTTGGTAAATTTAGTTTCCTTGATTACCATACATCAATCAAATGATCCTCTTTTCTTACAGGTTTTTCAAGCAAAAGCCTCACAAAATTGACAAGTTAGGTCTTGAGAAGACGCTATCTTCTCCTCCCACAATGCCCTAACTTTTTCTAAGCAACGACTTCTTCAAGTCTCGAATTGTCATCTCTCAGCATCTTGCGTTTTTCTTCTTTGATTGAATCTCCCCACTTCTTTATTCTCTCTCCAGCAATGGAAGCCTGCATATAATTACATAAATGTAATAGAAGTATTGAATACATTTTTTTGAACTTAAGTGAGAAAGCTATACTAAACTTGTATAGCGAGGCAGCGAGCTAACTTAGAGCATCCTTATGGAGGATTAGTGAGGTCTATAATTTGTTTACCTCTTTATCCCAGTTGGTTTTGTAGACTATCAAAAATAGGATAATTGTCTGTGCACATGTACCAGCAAGCATCCCAAACCATATCCCCTACAACATTTGTAAAAAAAAAAAAAAAATCATCAAAATGACCAAAAAAAAAAAAAAAAAAAAAATCTTCCGTATTCTTTAGGTGTACATATTCGAGTTTATGTTAGAATGTTCAAAAATCTAGTGCGAATGAAGTTACATACCTTGACACCTAAACCAACCACGTATCCCAATACGAGGCCCAAGGGGATTCCTAATATGTAGTAACATGCAATGTTAATGTATGCAACCAAAGCTTGCCATCCTGCTCCAATTGCCACACCTAGGAAGCTCCATAAAGAGATCAAAATTAAATCATCTCTAATCAACAATAACCTCAACTCGGGTTGATAAGTTTTGATAAGTATAATTTTGTAAATTGGTGAAAATAAGGCCTCAACTATTGCATTCCCTTAATGTGGAGTGAATAGCTACAAGTGGAAGTAGCTAAATCATAGAGCATGCTTGATTTACCTGAGAGAACAGGCTGAAAATTGTTGATAACGATGCTAATTGCGAGAATTGGGGTTAGCTCAGTCACAAGCTCTTGTACCTCCTTACTGCTGGAAAATACTGCTGGATAATCTTTTCGAAATATAAGTAGCACTGTCGCCATGATCAAACCGAACAAGAAAGATGTTAATACGGAAACCAAAACTGAGAACTTGGCCATTCTGGGACGTGCTGCTCCGAGTTCATTTGATACCCTTACACTTCATAATTCAGAAACACTTATGCGTTAATCACTTAAATTCATTCCCATTATCGCTATATAACCAGCTACCAAATAAGTTACTAGCTCTAAGAATTTGTCAGGACGAACATGTGCAAGTAATAAGGACTATTAACACAAACCTTACGGCTGCATTGAATCCCAAAGCCACCATCATTGTCCACCCTAGTATGTTCATGCTGAGATTAAGCTCACAAGATTGGTGTTAATTAATGCAATTATTGATGAGTTCGGAAATAGATTAGCATCAGCAATTTGTCTTACCATACAGATAAAGCACCCACTGAAACCTCTGCATTCTCTAAATACCCGGCGAACAGAATTAGAGCCATAAAATACCACGTTTCTAAGCTGCACAGTTCAGCAATAAGATTAAAACATATTAGCAAAATAATAATGGTATTTATTTCAAATTGTATTCCTGACTGATTAACCAACTAAGTAAGTTGACATCTACAAAAAATATTTAAATAAGATTATGTGCAAGTAAATAAAATTGGGATAGCATTGCAGAGTTGAAGTTGGAAGTATAGGGCCTTAGCCTTACCATAACATCACTGCAGAGGCAACAGACAACCTAACAAAGCCCCATAAATCATTAAAAGCCTTCCATGAAAAACCACTCCAAGCCTCTCCACACCTCCCACTGAAAATGTACGCAAGCTCGGCCAAAACTATGAACCACCACGAAGTGTCTAACACCGCGGTCCCACCGGGGAGGCCCCACCCGAGCTTTATTACAAGCAGCCAGGAGAAAAAAGAATGTAGGAGCAAGGCTACACCTGTGATCGCCGCCATGGTCATCACCTTACGTTGTGCTTGTAGGAACTTTATAATTGGGAACACTGTCGCGTATGCAAATAGCTGTGGGATCATCCATGTTGCTACCTTACCTGCCCAAATGACGGATCTAGAAATTTTTATTACCACATCTCGACACTTTATGTATGTAGTACTGTAATTTTGGAAAATTTGTGAACAAATACCTTTTAAGTTACCATTTTTGCTAACACTTTTATTTTAAAGTTTGCGACTAACTATCTTATATTGAGTTTTTGTTTTGATACCACTACTATTAGATGGATTTCGTCCAAATTTCTATTAGTGGGACCCACATTCAACAATTTCAAACAAAAGTAACTCTAATTACATATAAAAGACCCCATTAAAACCTATTTTAAGCACCTTAATGCTACATCTAGTTAATTTAAACTCTATATTAATGCTTTTCACTTTTGGTTTGCTAATTAACACCCAAAGTAAAAGGTAGTTGTTTGCAAAAGTGGTAACTTAAAAGGCAGTTGTTGACAAAAATCCTTGTAATTTTAAACAATGTTGTTAAGGAATTTTAAATATGATATTGTCAATCCAAAGTATCTTAGGACACTAGGTTGCATGAAAACGAATATAGAAACTAGAAAGGTACAAGCACTAGGACACAGTTATGAACATAATATGGATGTCAAAACAGAATAAAGAACAGGACAGGATTCCAACACTATACCCCATCTACGAAAAAAATGAGCAAAATTTACCTGCAGCCCTTGAAATAGCAGGAGTTTCTCCGATGAGGAGCAAAAGCGGGGTGGCAAAGATGTAGAGGGGGCTGAGTATGAGGGCTGTAGTGAAGAGGATCACCCAAGACCTTTGCAAGTAAACTCCAAGCATGTTCAGCTGTTTTGCCCCATATGCTTGCCCACATAATGTCTCCAACGCACTTCCCATTCCCAACTATTAATACCAAGTATAATTAAAACAATGACCCGAATAATAATAACGGATTATTATACAAATATGACGATGAAGAGTTGAAATGATGAATAAGGAAGCAATACAGAATCGAAAAACTTGGCAATTGGAAGATATATGGTAGCAAGGCAACATTTTACTATCTTTACGTAAAAAGTGTAACAAGTTTAGATAAACTATGTTAGAACACGAATTTCCCTACTAGCCTTGTATATGTTTGTACTTGTTGTGTTAGTGTGGTCCAAGTACCATAAACCCGACTTACGCCTTAATAAGCATGTTTGCATGTTGTGAAATTGGCGAATAATAGTAAAAGATGCTAGAACTAGTAAATATTCACGAGACTTCTAGACATATGTGAAAATTTAAACTGTGTGATGTATGTACGTAGATGTGAACAAACAGAGTTTTATAGACTAGATAAATTTCAATGATATCTCATAATGGCATTGAGACTCCAATAGACAGTGATAATTTATATTTTTATAATGATACACAAAATATACCAATAAAATTTAAAGTTTCATAGAAAATAACCAACGTACTTTGATCTGTATGATGCTCATACAACATGGTGGGTATGTACCCAAAATCCCCTATTACAAATCTACAAATCTATCTCTATTCAATATACAGTAATAGCGTTTTCAAAATTAATAATTTAAAACTCAAAACAATCTCATTTATGCAATTTGTGTTGGTCAATTTATTTTTTATATTCGGACCCCTCCTAACCAAACACCTCAGGCCCATCGATTAAGTATCGTAACGTTGTGGTTCTTACAACTCATCGTAAGAGAAAGAGATAGAAGATGAGATTTTTTTTATCTAATCAAGTCTCTGCTTTCCAACTTGATCTATGCATTTCATTTTCTTGTTTAGTGGGGGAGAAATTGTGTGAATCATAAAAAACGTGTTTGCTGTCATCATCACAACATTGATTAAAAAAAAAGTACTTCGTACTAATCAAGTACGTATATTTACACACAACTAGCTAATTTTTTTTACTACTATGATCAAATTAGTAATATGAAAGTACGAGTATTAATTCGTAAAGGTTACGAGTATACAACCATCACTTGATTACGAAACGGACCTATTTTTTTTTTTTTTTTTTTTTTTTTTTTTTTTTTTGGTGATAACAAGCAAACAAGTTTATTAAAAGGACAATACTAACACACCCACTGAAGTATAATTCCAATTCATAGGCATGGACACGACACTAGTAGACACACAATGCTGGCAAATATAATCAGACCACCGGCTCGACGACATGTGACTATGGATACACTTACAAACACTAACATCATAGGCAAACTTTTTTGGGTAGTGTGGGGGGACTAGATTCAGGGGGAATAAGAAATTTCCTCTTGTTGCCAAAATAGGACCCAGAAGGAAGTCGATCACCAGGATTTCTAAATTGCTTAATGACATCAATATTATTACCTCCGTTTTATATTATTTGCAACTATTAGACATTTTTCCTCTCTATTTTATGTTAAATCATTATAAATAATATGAAACGGAGATAGTATTAAAATAAGTGTATTACTCTATAATATTTCCTTAAAAAAAAAAGTAATATCTCAGTTTCTGAAAGTCCCACTCACTTACTATTCATGGGGTCAAAATAAAATAACTTTGACCATTCTATGACTTATACAATATAAAAAATTAGCATATAACATCTTATTAGATTTTTCTTATTATAAATTTACCAAATATCAACTTTTTATAATTTTCAATTATACATAGCTGAAGATATTCATGGTCAAAAATGTTATTGAAAACTATACAAATGTAAAGTGAGTCGAACTTTTATTATATTGGATAATCATTAGTGTAACTGCTTTTAAAGTTTGTACGATGAGAGTGAGTCAAAAAAGGACACTAGCATAAAAAACCTTTAAAAGACTACCTTTTGATTTAATTTGAATTATCGTGCATCAATAATTCATTTTCTACAATCTGTCTATTTAACCACTGTTTTAGATCACGCTAGTTATGTATTTGATGAGAATTTAATGATTTAAATAATCTATCATTTAAGAATAAATTTTTTAATTACTAAATCGTACTGGGTAACAAAGACTGAGAGTTTGTGTAGAATAAGCTCCAGTGTAGTTATTTGCAATGCTCTAATAACACATCCGATCCAGACACCAAAAAAGAAAAAAAAAAAGTGTAGTACGTAGAGTTGTTAGAGATGCGATATCTTAGATATTAGAAATATATCGTTGTTTAAGATATCTAAGATATCATCAAATCGATCTCTAACAAGAGTTGTTACGTTACATACGTACCAGTACACCAAAGGAGAAGCCAGCAATAACGGAGTTCTCGACCGAGAAGGCGGCGAGGTCAAGGGTGTTAAGTTGACCGGTGACGGTGATGGAGATGGCGCCAAGGGAGTACTGGCAAGTACGCATAAAAGTAGATGGTGCGGCAAGATACATGGTTTTCTTCAACTCCATACAAAACACATTGAAAAAGATTTTTGGACTATTGATTGGTGGAATATCCTCCTCTTCATAATGATCGCCTATATTTCTTATTCTTAAATTTTGTGTTACTGTTTGATCGACATCGGCGGCGGCGGCGGAAGAAGATAATAGGGGCTGATTGCCACTATTATTATCCATTATTGCTCAAGATGGCCGAGGAGGGTGGTGGATGGTAGAAAAGAAAACTAAAAAGGACTACTAATAATATTGTGTTGGGTTATTTTTTTTGAGGGAATATTTATTGTGTTGGATAGAAATAGATGAAATGTCACTTTATTGTTTACACTATTGGGATTGTACATTATTTAGCTAGATAATAAGTGTCCAAAACTTTGCTGCCAAAATATAATAATTGTCCAATATGGCAATATAAGATCAGTGCATTGATTGCGTCATTAAAGGTAATAAATGACTATTTTAATAATATTTGTCCATTTCACTATTTTAAATCGATAATAATTTTAAATTAATCTGATTCACATTAATTTATTGTGGACTACTAATATTAAGGTCACTATGTTTGAATGTCATCTGCATTTTAATTAAGGTTGTTATATTGATAAAAATATCACTATGTGAATATTAAAGTTATTGTGTTATAATGAAGGTCATAAGAAATTAATATATTTTATTATGAAAATTTTAATACCTAGTCAACATAAATAATAAAGGTCATTATGTTAAAATTAAGGTCAATATGTTCAACATAACGTCGGTTGGCACGTGTGGGCCTCAGGCCTGTAATAATATTATTGCAAACCAAGTCCACACATATGCTTTAATAAAGGTCACTGTATTAAAACTAGATTCACTTTGTTTAACAGAGTGTTAGTTAGTACAATAGTACATGTCTAACATGTGGACCTGAGCTCCATAAATAATACTTCGTATTATGGTGAACCAGAACCATACAAGTATTTTCCATTATTATTACGAGAGAAAAAAGCACAATTAAAACATAAATTTAATACGCAAGTATATATTAAAAATTTTATATTCATGTAATATGAGTAGTTAGAGAGTTAGACTACCACGTACAGTATATGATAATATTGTTCCCAAAATTCCTAATAATTATTTTATTTTCAACTTAGGTCTTCTGAGGAAATTTCCACACCCAAGAGGCCAATATCTATTATTATTTTAAAATTGATGGCCACTAGACTAAAAATTAACTAACTGAGTACTACTAGTACTTTATTATTATTATTATTATTATTATTATTATTATTATTATTATTATTTAGTTATTGATTTAATTTTGTCTAAAATTAAACATATTTGGCCGTAGTATTTTTTTAAAAAAATACAAAACAATAACATCAAAGAAGGATGAAGTTTAGAATTGAGCATAGAATCAGGCAAAGCCCTAAAATATCCAGCTTGGATCCGAGCATAGAGGCTTGGTCGGCAAATATGTACCTACGCTGTAGTAGTGTAGTGTCGTTTGATGTCTCGGCTCCTCCGGTTTATACTCAGATTGACAAGTGTGGTGGTTCGAACCCAAATTGGAATTGCAAGTTTTCGTATTGTGTGAGCAAAGTTTTGTTGTTTGATAACCCAACCAAAGATTACTTAATAATAATACAAATTTATTATGCTGCTTTGGGGTTCATGACTAAAGACTGACTCAATGGCAGCAGAGTGTTGGAGATGAAGGACATCCCTATTGATAAATGTGGCTTCTTCTGGGATCTAGACTTACATCTTTTGACCAAGGATCACCTACAAATGCAGCACGCGGGGTGGATCAACATCAATACCAATATCCTCCCTGAAACCAATCCTAAATGTAAGGGTTGCGAGAGATTGAGGATACTAGAGCGAGAGGTTAGGGAAGTAGCAAGGAAAATAGCTAGGAATTGCAACGAATGCTCGATTTGCTTGGAGGGATAGGATAAAGATGTACCCGAATTGGAAGAGCAAAGTATCCGAGTTTTAAAGACATGTGGTCACAAATTTCACAAGGATTGCTGGCTTTCTTGGTGTAAAGCGGCCATCAAGATCTCTTGTCCTAATTGTCGTGCCGAGGTGCATCAATCGATATAGGCATTGCTCCTCTTTAGGTTAGGGTTGTTAGGGTTGGTGAGTGCACAACGAAAGCAAATTAAAGATGTAGAGATTGATAAAATAAGTAGTAGATTTATGAAGGCAATATAAGTAGTAAAGAAATGGACACACAATATTTAACGTGGGAAAAATTATAAAAAAAACCAAGAAGAGGAGTATCGAAAAATAATCCACTATATGAAAATAGGAGAGTACAAGAACCCTTGAAAGGGTGAGTATTACAAGAAACTCTCACTATAGGAACTCATAAAGGAGTAGTACAAAATAGGAATAGTGGATTAGGGAGATTGTGTGTATGTAGAAACTCCGATCATGATATATATCTTAGAGAGCGGTATTTGTAGGTAAATTCTCTCTGATATGTAGGTGGATAAAGCTCCCAAATGATGCCCAACACCTTATATTTATAGGTGATGTAAGGAGGTAGAGGAAGTGTGTGGAATTTTCTACACAACAAGCTCTTCAAATTGTCCACATAAATCTAGAATATTTATAACAATCACCAAATTCTAGATTCCTTCACATTCTCCATCAATTTCTTAATATTGTAGAGTATTCTAGAAACCTTGAGAAAGATTGAGATGTAATAAATTGGGCTATGGAATTTGATAGGAATGGTGTCCTTCGAACAAGTGTATTATTCCGATAGAGGGTTCGGAATTATTAGAAAGCTAATTATTCAGTGAGGTCAAGTGATCGGAATAACTAGCTGGAGGCCGCTTCCGATCAGTAATATTAATCTATAATTAATATTAAAACTTAATCTTGACTGAACCCTTCGGGTCATACCCAAGCAACTAACAATCCGACACGACGAATTAATTCGGAAGGAATTAATGAGTTGCTCGAGTTTTATGAACATTGACGTCGGATATCGAGCTAAGAGCGTCGAGACCGAGCGTCGCAAGTCGAGTTGAATGAATAAAAGACGAGACGGTAAAAATCAATTAATTAATCAAAAATAACCAAAATACCCCTAGCATCGGAATACCCCGGGAAAACCGAGTGTTAGGGGCAAATGGTGCTAGCACGCCAATGCTAGCAAGCATGCTAGCGCACGCATCTATGCTAGCGTGCTAGCACTGCTAGCAGCAAGCCACGACCAGCAGCCCGCAAGTGTGCGTGGCTTGCTGGGCCGAGGCATCGACCAGTCCACACACACAAGCGCACGGGCAGGCCCAGCCGAGCACAAAGCTGCCAGCTGGGCGCGCCTTGGTGACCAAGGCTGGGCGCCACGTGGCGCCGTGCATGTGGCTTTGGTTGGGCATGTGTGTGGCGGTTGAGGATGCTTGGGGGGCAAGGCTTTGGTCCCCCCTTGTGGTCCCCACCTACCCTCTCCCTCCTTGTTGTCACTTGTTTATTAATTATTACTTTGCTATTTTTTTTTGAATTAAAAATAAAATGGAAAAATGATTTTTACCAACTTTCCCACATTGATGGGAGAGTGGAATGTTTTCTTGGAATTCTCTATAAATACCCATGTATTGGGATTTGAGAATTCCATTTGAGTTGGAACTCAAAACGGCATCTCCATAATAGTGAGAAAACCCTTAAGTTCATATAAAACTCGAGTAGTTGTTTATGGTCCGAATTCGGCTAAACTTCGAGTTAGAGACCGTTCGGGTCGTTGTTGCGGGTGGACTATCGTTGGAGGTCTACGCGCTTGCGAGACTCGACTTTCGAAGTAAGAGCTCGTTGGAAATAGCAAAGCACGCATCAAGGGTAAGATGGTCTTTTCACTTTATCTTGTTATTTATGTATTTTAATTAGTTATATTAATTGTGAGCGGGTCTTGGGGTCGGGTTTTGTTCCGCGGAAAGTCGGACTTTCTGAAACCCAACAGCGGTATTGGAGCCTTGCTCATTTATTTTTGTAACTAACATTTTCATGGTGTTTAAAATGGATTTAATTTCTAGTTGTTGTTGCTAATTAGATTATTAGCTCGGTTTTATTAATTTTAATTTCGTTTTATTTATAATTTTGGTTCCAGAACCCAGATTTTCGACCAAGACTAGTGAATTTTGGGTGGAATCGATATTATGGATACATTATGACCCTTTTAGGACTGCAAAAAAGCCAAATTCTGCCCAGAAATGCCTGTTTCGAGGGATTTTTCGTTTTGACGAAATTTTTTAAATCTTTTAAACCTTGAATCTTAATGGCATATTAATTGTGATTATGCATTTGATTCTTTCCTTTAAGCTTTTGCAATTTTAGACCACTTTTGAGCATGATTACTTGGTATTAATTGGTGTTTAATGACTGGCTCAAATTTTCACATAATTGCAAATAAATTGCTTTAAGTGTGAAAAGTTTGTGTTTTGAGGCTCTTATGTGATTGGAACTTTTTGTTACTAAATTCCATGTATGTTTATTAAACTTTCTTGATTTAATCATTTATTAAGTTGATTGGAATCATAAAGTTTTAAACTTGTTATTAAATATTAATTAGGGCCTGTTCTCATTGACTGAAATGAGCTGAACTGAACTGAACTTATTAGAGCTGAACTGAACTGAATATAATATTTTATGAGAGAAGGAAATTAGGAGCTGAACTGAACTGAACTTATTAGAGCTGAACTGAACTGAACTGAATTGAAATTAATCTAATGAGAACATGGCCTTAATCTTCATATTGGAAGATGTAATTTTTCGATGATTCACAAGTTAAAGTTGGAATTTTTCATTGAATATTTATGTTCATTATTCCAACTCCCTTTTAATTTTGTCAAAATCTCATGATTAATTTATGATGGTTAAATTAATAGTGAGAGTAGCCCTTTCATTTTGTTGCATCAAGTTGAACCAAAATGATCAAAAATTGATTCTTGGATTTAATTTTGGTTTGTGCACTTGAATTAATTTTAATTTAGTTAGACTTGTTTTTATTATTCATTTTTGCTCAAAATATTAATTCAGAATTGATTACATATGTCACACAAAATTCGGGAATTAATCCCGAGGCACTAGCACACAAACCAAGGCAAATAGCCACGATTCACCCTCAGCCAGCCGGGCTGCACAGCAGCCCGCATGTGGCTGCCGTGGGATCGGCCTGTGCATTGGTACGTGCGGTGCTCAGTGTGCGTGGGGCAATGCATGGCTTGATGCGTGCAAGGGGTTATAAGGGAGGGGCCACCCAGGAACTCGGCACGTATGGTGTGCGAGGCTGCCAAGCACGTACAACACATGTGTGCGTGCGAGTGCTCGGGTGCTTGCCTTGGCCGACCCGATGCACCTTAACTCTCTCGATTTTATTATTTATGTTATATTTCCGTTTTAATTATTTTTATTTAATTTAATTAATTTTTGGAGGCTAGGCCTCGGGTTTAGAGCGGCACTTGCAAATTTTTAATTAGGCAAAATATTGGGTTTACTGGCTTATTTAATCGGATTAATTAAGTTGGATGCGGAATTTAGTGGGAGCTTCATTATTTAATTGCACTTAATCGCATAATCATCTAATAATTTTGACTAGTTTTAATTAGGCACGTTAATCGGATTAACCACCTAAGTTAATTACTAGTTTACGCGTGTTGATGCACTGTTACTTGTTTTTCATTGTAAAATGCATGTGCCATTTACATATAGTGGATGGATGAATGGAATGTATATTCTCTCACAGGTTTTATAAAATGACAACTAGTGGGGCCCGCTTAGGATAGAAAATACGGACTGCATTTTGTCATGTATTTTTGTAAATCTAAATACGATCTGCGAACCGTTGCGTATTTTTGTACCTTAATATTTAAATTAGTCCTAATCGTAGATACTAGTAGTTGCATTATTTTGGTTATGTCTTGAAGACGGAGTTTCTTGGAAGACGAAGCCATGAAGTCGCAAATCAAGACCCTTGAAGACCTGAAGACTCAAGGGGTCATGCTAGTTGCCAAATGCGTCATTTACTTATGTTTTCGATACATACATACATATATATATATATATATATATATATATATATATATATATATATATATATATATATGAATGAATGATATGATAGATGCATGTTTAGGATTTCGAATGTTGCGATGATTAATTAAGTTCACTTAAATCAACTAACATAGAAACCCTAGGTCCCTAAAATATTGAGTAAAACTTGTCATTCCAAAACAACACTTACGGAACTAATGTAGTGGTGGGCTATGCTAAAGCTAGGCATCATTATTTCCCTAGGAACGTAAGGTATGTTGATGGGTTTGCCAAAGCAAGACATCACATACATGTTGGTTTTGGTTATACTCAACGATATGAGTGATGGAGTCCTAACATGTCGTGGTAAAGGGGATAAATTGTTAAAAAGAGCATTAGATGCGACGATTTGTCTAACCAAGAGTGGCTTTGAGCCATTAACAAAGATTTGCTTACCTTAGAGTAATAAGTGTTAAGACAAGCCAAAGCATGCTTAACTACTCATTGATTTTTTGGATCTTGGAATCGACTTATTCTCACCAAATAGGGACAAATTTAATGTGTGAATAAGACGTTTAAATAAGTTTGATATATATGCATGAATTCAATCTTATTTAAGTATTATGAATGGTTTTCCATTTCAAAATTCTTTTAATTGTAGAACCATGTCTTCAACTAATACCGAAAACAACTACATGTTCCCGAAACTCCCGGAGAAATTGGCATTTTGTCTCAATTTGACAAATTTCAAGGAATGGGAAGAAGAATTTTAGAAAACTCTTCAGAATTGTTCCATGGAGTACATTCTTGACACTCCCATTCCAAGCTTCTTTGCCAAGGGGATAATGAGTGATGAGACTCATGAGACTTAGTCCTTGGATTGTGACAAGGTCACACTTTTGATGAGGAATTCCCTTCTGGTGGATTGAAAGCGGAGATTCACCTCATACCTTCCAGACATGCTTCTTAACAGTCTTAAGGTGCTTATCACTATGTCTTCTGAAACAAGGGACTTGAATGTTCATAACTTAACCAAGTCGTTTATGAACATGAAAATCAAGACCCCAGAGGAAGGTTGCCTTGCTAAGGAAAGGCTCGAAGTGTCGAACAAGGTCTACAATGCTAGGCTTAGACCTGGAATGCCTCTTCAACCTCATATGCTTCGAATGACAAGGTTTTTCAAGCACTTGGAGCTCATTGGGAAGCCAATAGAGGATGAACAAGAGGCTCACATGCTACTAAGCTGACTCCACTCAGGCTATGTTGCATTGAAAATGCATTTGACGGCCAATCGAGATAAACTCTCATTGATGGAGGTTGTTCATGAGCTTCGTAGAGCCGATTCTTGTAAGGGTACCAGGTTCTTTCTAAGGCCAAAGAAGAAGGAGTTCAAAGACAAAACAAAGATGCAGTGCTTCTACTGTAGTAGGCGAGGCCACTACAAAAGGGAATGCAATGAGTACCTAGAAGATGAGGCGAAAGGAAAAGTAGCTCTCACCTCAAGTATCTTCTTTATAAACCATCACTTAAATATGAGCAATTCATAAAGGTATTAGATGACGTTAATGCCTCACTATATGCTCCTATTTCAGAAACTAAGTGAGAAGAAGCTTCACAAGTGGATGTGCATTTACAAGTGGAAGAAGAAGATAATCTATCCATTAAACTTGTAATTGCATAGTTTGTCTTAAAATAGTACTTATTTCAGTTTTATTGTTGAACATATTTTGATATATTGGCGTTGGACGTTGGGTTGTAAGGTCACAAGACTATAACTGTGATTGTTTTAAAGTCTTATTTATATGTTTTATGGCATGACACGTTTATCCAAATGTGCTTTATTTAGACAAACACGTTTATAATGTTAATGATACCATCTAAGAAATCTAAGAACATTGAGTCAAATGAGACATACTTGTGGCATTATCGTCTTGGCCACAGTAACATCAAACGCATCAAGAAACTTCTACAAGAAGGTGTTCATGACTCATTTGATTTACAATCATTTGAAAATTGCGAAGGATGTTTATTAGGCAAGATGATAAAGCAGTCATTCTCAAGTTGGAAGAAAGGGCAAGTGACTTATTCGGCCTAATACACACCGATGTATGTGGACCAATGAGCACAACCACAAGAAACGTCCTCAATATTTTATTACCTTCACAAACGACTATAGTAGATATGGATGTGTCTACCTTTTGTCGCACAAATCTGAATCGTTTGAGAAATTCAAAGAATTTCAGAGTGAAGTTGAAAATCGGCTTGGCAAGAAAATCAAAGCCCTTTGATCAGATCGAGGTGGTGAATAATTGAGCCCAGAATTCGATGATCATCTGAAAGAAAAGGATATACTTTCAGAATTGACACCTCCAAGGACTCCACAATGGAACGGAGTATCCAAAAGGAGAAATCGAACCTTGCTAGACATAGTACGATCAACAATGAGTCTTAGTGATCTTCCTATCTCTTTCTGGGGACACGCACTTCTAACCGCGGCACTAACACTGAATCGTGCTCCATCAAAAGCTGTAGAAAAGACTCCATATGAATTATGGACGAAGAAACCTCTCAGGTTGTCTTTTCTCAAGATCTGGGGATGCGAAGCATATGTCAAGAAATTAATTTCTGACAAACTTCACCCCAAATCTGACAAAAACTTTTTTGTGGACTACCCAAAAGAAAACAAAGGGTATTACTTATACAACAAATCCGAGAACAAAGTGTTTGTTGCTCGTGATGGTGTCTTTTTGAAGAAGGAACACCTTTCCAAAATGACAAGTGGGAGGAAAATCAAACTCGATAAAGTTTGAGAGGACAAGCAACAAAATCAAATTGACAGTCAAAGTGCTCAAACAACATCTGTTGATGTTGGTCAAAATGTGCAAAGTCAAACCGACAATGCAAATGCTCAGTCCGTTACCCTACGTACGTCGCAGAGGCCAAGGTCTCAACCTAATAGGTATCTTAGTGTCGTATTAACCGAGAATCAGGACATCCTAGTAGTGGATGGAGACGAACCGGCAACCTACAAGCAAGCGATGGCGAGCTCTGACTCTGCTAAATGGCAAGAAACCATGAGATCAAAAATGGATTCCATGTTTGAAAATCAAGTATGGGACTTGGTTGACTTACCCAAAGGTTACACACCTATAGGATGTAAGCGAATTTTCAAATTAAAAACAGACAAAGATGAAAATGTATTTATTTATAAAGCTAGACTGGTAGCAAAAGGTTACAGGCAAATTCATGGTATTGATTATGATGAAACCTTTACTCCTGTCACAATGCTTAAATCCGTTCGGATCACCCTAGCGATTGCTGCATATTACAATTATTAAATATGGCAAATGGACGTCAAAACCGCCTTTCTCAATGGAATTTTGGAAGAAACTGTGTATATGACATAGCTTGAAGGTTTTGTCGACCAAAACAATGCTGGGAAGGTATGTGTAGACACCCAAATGTGTCTCCCCAAAACCAAACCCAGTGATGAATACCTTTTGCGTCGAATGATTATCGAATGAGGTGAAAGTGTGAAAAGTCTAGTGTTGCGGTTAATTTTTATTAAAATTCTTTCTTTCTGTTTTCGAAAACAACTCTATTTTATGAAAATAGCCAATCCGGTTTAGTTTGGTCCACGACAAGGGTCCAATAATAGTGTAGTTGGATGGGGCTTGCAAAGAGCTTTCCAACGATATATTATAAGCCCTATTCCGATGAATAATGAGGAAGTTATGGCCAAAATACTAACTGGGCCCGGTTTGATCTTTACATGCGGCCCAATGATCTAGGGGAGGGTCCAATGTTAATTATTATTCCTAAAGTTATTAGAATTGATTATAGTCTTCTAGAATTATCTAGAAGGTTCTCTTTAATCCTAATAAGATTAGAATTAATAATTATATTTTGATAAAGTTTTATTTGGAATAAAATATTATTTTATGAAAGATACGATTTCAGTTTTCATACGGACTTTACAAATTGATTTTGATTCATAAGTGGACTCCGTGTTTGAAAGCGCGTAGAGATCCAGGTTGTCGCCAAACGACAGGCCTGTCGCCACGCGACAAGGTCGGTTTTGCAGCGACAGAGTGGAGTTTTATTCCTTATCAAATTCTACCTATTTTCGGACTGTTTTCTTATAAATAGGGTCCTGAACCTCCGTTTTTATTCATTCACAATCAATCATCATCAACAATTCACAATTATCAATTATCATCAATCACCTATTTCTCTAAACTCTCTCTAGCTTTTTACAAACAAAATTCCGCATTCACGAGATCTAGAAACATCTAGCCAAGTTCGAAATTGCCTTCGCCCTAGACGTGAAAGGTTATAATTTCTGAGGGTTTGGTCCCTAATCTCTATTTCCATTATTTGATTTGATTGTTTGATTTTATATTTTCCTTGAAGTTACTAACGCGTGTATTTTGTCATTAGAAAGAGGCACGAGGCATCAAATTATGTAATCTTATTGCTTTATTCTTGTAGAAAGCATGTTTAAATTTGTTTAATTCCTAGTATCATGTTAGGATGTTATTATTGCTTTCTAATAGCATGTTTAGGGTGCCTTTTACTCTTTTCTAATATCATGTAAGTATCATGTCAGGTTTAAAGCTTTGATCTTTATTGTTTAGTGACATGCTAGGGTTTGTTATTAATCTTATTAGTATCATGCCTAGGATCTTGCTGTTATTATGCTTTATTATTAACATGAACATGATTATGATTGTTATTATGTTGCTTGACGATTATTATTGTTATTGCTTATCACGCCTCTCTTGCATGTTTAAAGGGAATTTGTACTTGTAATCACGCTTAATAAGACAATTAATAATCTTGTTTAGGGCTAATTTGATTATAATTCAAGTGATCGCCAATAATAGTTTTATTTGTTCATTAAGTTCAACTAACATAGATAAATAGGTTTAGGGTTAACCTAATGTTTGCATGTTAGTCAGGAAGCGCACATGAATACAAGAAGAATAAAGTAGAGGCCTATTATTAGGGCAGGTTCAATCTCTTTTAGGTTGGATTTGTACCTTCATCCCCGAACCCTATTTGGTTCAAGACCTTTTGGAGTTGACGATCTCCTGGATCGTTAAGGGGTGTAATCTTCACCTTGTGAACGGTTTACAAGTTCCTAAAACTTGTTGGCGACTCTTTTGCTCTAGCTTCCTTCCCTTTGGACGCCACCATACTTAACTGTATGATCATAGTCGGGTTCAAGTTTGGGGTAATGCTTGAAATATTCCCTACAGTATGCAAGCTTAAAAAGTCAATTAATGGGCTAAAGCAATCTAGTAGAAGTTGGAATCTGCGATTCGATGAAGCCATCAGTAAGTTTGGTTTTATCAAGAATTTAGATGAGTCCTGTGTTTACAAGAAGGTTAATGGAAGTGACATCGCTTTCCTAGTCTTATATGTTGATGACACATTGCTCATTGGAAATAGCATTTCGATGCTAGAGTCTGTAAAGGCCTAGCTTGGAAAATGTTTTCCAATGAAAGACTTGGGAGAGGCTCAGTACATATTGGGCATCAAGATATACAGGGATAGACCTAAGAGGATGATTGGATTGAGCCAAAGTACTTAAATTGATAAGGTACTGGCACGATTCAACATGGAGGAGGCGAAGAGAGGTCACCTACCCATGTCACATGGCATAACCCTAAGCAAGAAACAACGTCCAAAGACACCTGATGAGCGAGAAAGGATGAATCAGATTCCATATGCTTCGCTTATTGGATCGATCATGTATGCCATGATATGTATTAGGCCAGATGTATCGTATGCTTTGAGTGCTATGAGCCGATACCAATCAGATCCAAGAGAGGCGCATTGGATTGCGGCCAAGAATATCCTAAAGTACCTGAAAAGGAACAAGGATAAATTCTTGGTATATGGCGGCTCAGATGAATTAGTTGTTGAAGGTTACATCGACACAAGCTTCTAAACAAATAGAGACGATTTCAAATCGCAGTCGGCATACGTATTCTGTCTAAATGGAGGAGCGTTTAGTTGGAAGAGTGTCAAGCAGAGCACAACTGCAGATTCCACAACTGAAGCCGAATACTTGGCAGCTGCTGAAGTGGCTAAGGAGGCAGTTTGGATTCGTAAGTTTTTTGGTGAACTAGATGTTGTACCCTCCATCTAGGGTCCTATAGCCTTCTATTATGACAACAATGGAGCTATTGCTCAGGCCAGAGAGCCAAGGAAACATCAGAAGGTTAAACATGTTAAGCGGCGATTTCACATGATAAGGGAATGGAAGTCAGAGGGTGAAATCAGAATTTGTAAAGTTGGAACGGACAACAATGTGGCCGATCCACTTACTAAACCTCTGCCTCAAGTGAAGCACAACAAGCACGTTGAGGTAATGGGAATCAGGCACATTGGTGATTAGCTTTGATTTCCTTGTTTAGTGTTTTAATAAACTTTGAACATTTTAATGTAAGACACTACGATGAACCAATCAAATTTTGGAGTAATTTAATTTCATGCAATTTTATCATTCTGTTTCTATTTAAGTGTGGTTTAGGATTAAATATTGAGTCCAATCGATTATGAGAATATTCAAAATAGGGTATTAAGACCAATCTTGGATAAAGAAACACCTATTAAGTGAACATTGAATATTACAATCGAAAATTATCCCTAATTGAGGTCATTTTAATGATGGAAGATTAATGACCACTTGGGATTAGTGTGTAGTTTGATTTATAGCACCGTTTCTTGTGCTACAAGGACATGATTGTCATAAATCATTTGCATGGGTATTGGTTTAGAGCCATACCGGATCGACCTATGAAAATACTTTAAGAGATTTAAAAATTGTCATAAGTACACCTTTCATTATTGTTATCGGAACCTCTTTCCTCAACCACGAGTATTGTGATTTCTCTTATCTGAGTACTATTCCGCTTTGATGTTCATCAAACGTCTACCGTACATGGGGATTATAACGGCAACACTCAGGCGGTTAGGTCCTCTTAGTAAGAGAAGCTGACAGTACAAGGCTGGGAATGTCCCCCTATTAACCATAGGGAACATGTCTTTATTGTTTACAAGGCCTCTCGAAGAGCGAGACTGTGAAAATACATGGCCGTGCTCAGATGGATTTTAAGAAATCATCTGCTTATTGACAGTCAAACTCGGATTTCGAGAAATACTTCTGGACGTAATAAGGATGACGAATGATCTTACCTTATATTTCATGAAGAGACATTAAGTGACATAGGAAATATGCTATAACCAAAAAGCACATTTGTCCGAAAGGACAAGTGGGAGATTGATAGGAATGGTGTCCTTCAAACAAGTGTATTATTCCGATAGATGGTTCGGAATTATTAGAAAGCTAATTATTCAGTGAGGTCAAGTGATCAAAATGCCTAGTTGGAGGCCGCTTCCAATCAGTAATATTAATCTATAATTAATATTACAGATTAATCTTGACTGAACCCTTCGGGTGACACCCAAGAAACTAACGATCCGACACGACGAATTAATTCGAAAGGAATTAATGAGTCGCTCGAGTTTTATGAACATTGACATCGGATATCAAGCTAAGAGCGTCGAGACCAGGCGTCGCAAGTCGAGTCGAATGAATAAAAGACAAGACGGTAAAAATCAATTTATTAATCAACAATTACCAAAATACCCCTAGCATCGGAATGCCCCGAGAAAACCGAGTGCTAGGGGAAAATAGTGCTAGCACGCCAATGCTAGCAAGCGTGCTATAGCATTGGCATGCTAGTGCTCGCATCAGCTAGCAGCTAGCAATGTGCTAGTGTGCTAGCATTGCTAGCAGCAAGCCACGGCTAGCAGCCCGTAAGTGTGTGTGGCTTGTTGGGCCGAGGCATTGACCAGCCCGCACACACAAGCGCACGGGCAGGCCCAGCCAGGCACAAGGCCACCAGCTGGGCGCGCCTTGGTGCCCCAGGTTGGGCGCCACAAGGCGTTGTGCGTGTGGCTCCGGTTGGGCATGTGTGTGGCGGTTGGGGATGCTTGGGGGGCAAGGCTTTGGTCCCCCCCTCCCGTGGTCCTCACTTACCCTCTCCCTCCTTGTTGCCACTTGTTGATTAATTATTGCTTTGCTATTTTTCTTTTGTTTTTGAATTAAAAATAAAATGGACAACTGATTTTTACCAACTCTCCCACATTATTGGGAGAGTAGAATGTTTTCTTGGAATTCTCTATAAATACCCATGTATTGGGACTTGAGAATTCCACTTGAGTTGGAACTCAAAAAGGCATCTCCATAATAGTGAGAAAAGCTTTAAGTTCACATAAAACTCCAGTAGTTGTTTTTGGTCCAAACTCGGCTAAACTCCGAGTTAGAGACCGTTCGGGTTGTTGTTGCGAGTGGACTATTGTTGGAGGTCTACGCACTTGCGAGACTCGGCTTTCGAAGTAAGAGCTCGTTGGAACGAAGCACGCATCAAGGGTAAGATGGTCTTTTCACTTTATCTTGTTATTTATGTATTTTAGTTATATTAATTGTGAGCGGGTCTTGGGGTCGGATTTTGTTCCGCGGAAAGTCGAACTTTCCGAAACCCAACAAAATTTGGGGTTCACTAACCCAACAATGGTTGCACCGGAATTCGTTTTCAAGCGTCACACCATCTTCGTTTGATCAAACAAACACATTATTCATTATATTTGTAGTTTTTGAAACACTTATTTTACAACATAGCGTACACGATAATATTGTTTCCGAGCTAGAGTCAAATTCCTAATAATTATTTTTAATTTATTTTATTTTCAAGGTAGGTTTCGGAGGGAATATTTATACCCAAGTTATATTTAGTGAGGATCGATGACCACTAGCCTGAGTATTACTACTATTTTATTGTTTGAAGTACAGAGTAATTGATTTAATTTTTTCTTAAAATTAAACATACTTATGTGGCCGGTATGTTATGTTCACTTTATTTTCACTTATTTCAGGTTTAATAAGTTCAGATAAGTTAATATAAGTTCAAATAAATTAAGATAAGTTAAATTCAGGAAACATAAGTTTTGATAAGGGTAACTGAATTTCAAATTATAACTACAATAAGTTTTAATAAGTTCAATTAAGTTAAGTTAAATTTTGATAAGTTTTGATAAGTGAAATCAGGTGAATAGAATACACCTAACACTAGCCAAAAACCAATAGTGGCAATAGGAATCGCCTGGTTCGAGTACCAAACATCATGTAAAGTAATTAATTTTGTTACTTTATTGATTTGTTCTTATTCTAACAGCATAAATTCTTTTGTGATTTAAATATAAAGCATGACAATCAAGCAGAAAAATTGCATGCATAGAACTGTCAAATTTCAAACCGAAACCGTTTAACTACCAGAATCCAACTAAACCAAATGAGAACCGATCCAATTAAAAACTGCTTTTTGAAACCGAAAACCGACTCGAATCACATTTTAGTAAACCTGAAACCGAACCGATCCAAGTAATGTTAAACCGTTTAAGAACCGAACATGTTAACGAACCGAACCAAATCTAAACCGAATTGAAAGAAAACCAAACCGAAAAAGAACCGAACCGTATCTAACCCGAAATCGCTTCCAACCCGAAACCGTTTGAACTGGCATAAAAACCGCTTACACCGAACCGTTAGCAACCTGCCTACCCGTTTGCACCGAACCGTTTAAAAACCGAACTGATTGTAAACCGAATTGCTTATAAACCAAACCGTTTATGAACCAAACCGCTTATAAATCGAACCGTTTACAAACTTTTTTTTGTATGTAATAATAATTTTTTTTGGTGCACTTTTTTTATGTAATTATATGGATTAAGTATTAGAAATATTAGAATATATTTAGCATATATTCCATACTTATCAATTTTTCGTGAGACCCTATACTTATCATATTAATAGTATATATCTTTGTTAATACTGACTTCCCTAACCGAAAACCGACCCCAACCGTAATTTAGTAAACTCGAAATGGAAGCGATCCAAATAATGTTAAACCGTAGAATAATCGAACCAATCATAAAATGAACCGAAAAAGAACCGAACCAGTTATAAACTGAACCGAAAAAGAACCGAACTATTTCTAACCTGAAATCGTTTCCATCCCAAAACTGTTTGAACCGGGATAAAAACTGTTTACACAGAACCGTTAACAAACTGCAACCCGTCTACACCGAACCGTTTACTACCCGGGCTGTTTACAACCCGAACCGAATTAAAACCGCTCAAGAATAAACCGAAATCGAATTGAACCAAAAAATATTTAAACCGAACTGAAACCAACCCGCGAGACACTTAAATCGATTTTAAACCGACCCGATTTAATCCCGAACCGGTTTCAAACCGAACCGAACCCGAACTATCAAACCGTTTTGACAGTGCTAGCATGCAACATGCATGTTCTGCTATGGAATTTCTTTAATTTCTAGAGTTCCTATGATTTCCCTGCACCTGTGCTCAGCGATCACAATTTTTCTGATTATCTACGACTATTTAAGTGTTTGACCAAATGAAGTAGTCTTTTGTCCCTTATTTTTTGCCCCATTGTAAATATATATGTCAATTGTGAAAACTTTAACCGTAAATAATCATTAATTTATAAGTGATAATATTTTCATGTGAGATCTTGTTTAAAACGTTTCATTAAATATTTTATTAATATTATATTTTTATAATTTTTACGCATATAAAAATAAATACATATATATATATATATATATATATATATATATATATATATATATATATATATATACACACACACACACACATTTGAATATGTGTCTTAAAGACCATGAAAACTTTAAAAAAAAAAAAAAAAAAAAAAAAAAAAAAAAAGGATTATATTTTATTATGTGATCTTATGTCCATTAATATCTCATGGCTATAAAGCCTATAATGTAAGTCTGAGTTCGTTGTATAAAACCCAAAAAAAAGGGATCGGAGTGGTATAAAATATAAAGACGGCCCCTCGTCAAGAGACTTAGGACTTGTTCTCTTCACCTGAAATAAGGAGATCTGGTCTGAATTTTTTAAGGTTTGTTCTGGTCTGATTTGGTGGTCATAGAAAAGTTCAACTCAGAGTAGACTCTGAAGTTGTACTTCGTTTATTGGTGGATCCCTCCCCTTTAAACTCTCCTTATTATTTCTTAATTAGGAAATGCAAGACGCTGCTTTCTCGGCCTGGCTGGGAAGTAACAATAGGCCATTGCTACAAAGAAGCTAACAGGGTTGCGGATTGGTTGGCTAATTTTGGAGTTCAAATGGAGCAAAAGCTTATTGTGTTTGAGGCGGTCCTGGAGGACCTTCGTTTAGTTTTATTGGAGGATTTACGTGGGATGGCTCTTCCAAGAAAAGTGCCGAGCAAGAAGACTTGGTCTTTAGGAACTTTTGTTGGCAGTAGCTTTGTTTTTGTTATTTTGCTTTCTTGTTATTTTGCTTTCTTTTCTTTCTGTCTTTTTTGTTCTTCTTTGTAGTCTTGTTCTAGCTTTCTTTCTTCTTAAGGGCTTGCCCCTCGTTTCCACCAAAAAAAAAATTAAATTAATTTCATATTCTCTATCCTCCAATTCTTTCCACTATTTTTGTTTTTTTACAATTTTTCCACGTACTCCACTACCTCTATATTTTATAACTTTCTCCAATTTCTCCTAAAACTCCGCGCATGGAGAAATGGAGCAAGTATTTAAAAACGGAGGGAGTATTAAAAGTCACACAAGTTTTAATAAAGGTTATTATGTTAAAAATAAGGTTACTATGTTAAAATTAGAGGTCACTATGTTCAATATAATGTCAGTTGCGTACGTATAAACCTTGGGTCCACAATAATATTATTGTGGATCAGGTCCACACAAGATTTTGTGTTTTCTTAACCTAACAATTTATAATTCCCAATAGATATATATACTTACACATAGAATCATTATTAGAAATAAATAAATAAATAAATAAATAAATAAATAAAAATTACTTTCCTCAAAAAAAAAAAAATAAATAAATAAATTCAACGCTCAACAAAACAGTAGCATGAAAGACCGATGGTGTTTAGAATTGACCATAGAGTCGGGCAATGCCCTACAATATCCCGCTTGGATCTAGGCACAGAGGCTTGGTCGGCGAATACGTACCTACTCTGAAGCATCGGAAATGCTTAATTTTAGCCACGTATTGTTTCCGAAACGTCTTACGTTTCAAAACGGCCATGAAGTTTTATTTTGTGAAGTGTCTCGCATAATTCAGAAGTTCGAAAACCTGTGGGAACCTTATTAAGGATATAAATAAGCGTTTCCCCTTTAATAAAAAAAACAATTAAACCCTTAAGTTTACAAATTACGAGCAGTCAAGCAGCATAGTTGTTTGAGTTGTTTCTATGATTGTCGTTAACAAGATTTGGAGATCCCTGTTTGCTACAGTCACCGCCTTGCTAGAACAACATCGATCTAACTACCACTGACCGATTTCACTGATTTGGTGTTTTTCTTGTATTTAATTTGGAAAAAAAAACGAGGAATTCTTGCAATTTACAAAACGAATTATTTGTTTGTTTTTATTTCTTGCAAGTTTATTGGTATTTTATTCTAATTAAATGTATTTTTTTCGTGTCCCTGTTTCCCATAATTTTAAATTTAAGTTTCCCCGTCTCGGTTTCCGTTTCCCGTTTTCGTGCAGCCTAGCGTACCTACGCTGAAGTGTCGTTTATTGTCCCGGCTCTTCCGGCTGATAACATTACTCAGATAGACAAGTGTGGTGGTTCGAACCCAAATTGGAACTGTGAGTTTACGTATTGTATGAGCAAGAATTTGTTGTCAGAAAACCGAACCCAAGATTACCTAATACTAATACATATATATTGTGTTGCTTTGGGGTTAATGACTAAAGATTGACTGATTGGTAGTGCAATATTGTTGACAAAGAATATCGGTGTTAATAAATGTGGCTTCTTTCGTCATCATCTAGAGTTATATCGTGCGACTAAGGACGGGCTACAAATGCAGCACGTGGGGTGGATCGACATCAGGACCAATATTTTCCCAGATTCTGATCTCGATTGTATGATTTTCGAGGAATTGAGGATATAAGAGCGAGCTAGGAAAGTAGCTAAGAGTTGCACCCAATGTACGATTTGCTTGGAGGGATGGGATACACATATACCCGAAGAGCAAAGTATCCAAGTTTTGAAGACGTGTGGTCACAAATTTCACAAGGATTGCTTGGCTTTCTTAGTGTAAAGCGGCCAACAAAATCTCTTATCCTAATTGTCGTACCAAGGTGCGTCAATCCGACAAAGCTTTTTTTTAGATTTAGGGTTATTAGCAGGCCAAGATTTAATTTGACGCAAAGAAAAATCAGTTAATACTACGGAGTAGCTTATAAAGATAGTGATAGTGTAAATCCAACAAAACATGAGTATATTAATCATGTATTAGTTGTAGAGCTGTCAAAAACCAACCCGAACTGGTAAATTCGAACCGTTTTGAAAAGGAACCGAACCGCTATGAACCTGTTATTTTAAAATCGTAAACCGACCCGACCTGACCCGATTTTTTAAAACCTGAAACTGAATTGATCCGAATGTTTGAGAACTTTTAATGGATCATACCCATTATCAAGCCGTACTGATACAACCTGAGACTGAGTACTTCCGAACCCGACAGCAACCCGATCCATTGTAAACCAAAACCGTTTAAACCCGATAAACCTAAATCGTTTACAACCTGTAACTGCTTAGGACCAAACCGTTTATAATCCGCAATAAGTTATGACCGAACCGTTTACAATCCGTAACCGGTTATAACCAAACCGTTTATAACCCATAAGTTCGTAACCTGTTATGACCGTAGAGTTTTTTTTTTTGGTATATTTTATCGATAGTAAAACAATAGGATTTAATTTGAATTACGAAGTATTTATATTGAATAGGTTTGGAATTTTGATGTCATTGAAACTCTTATGCAAAATATTACCGTCCTTTTACGAGTAATGGCTTATGGAACACTATATAATTGTTATTTGATCCTGAAAATCATTATACAAAAAAGGGACATAAAGCTAAACAACTAATAATACTCCGTATGATCTACTGTAATAACTAATTAAATAATGTTGAGGATATACTAGAAGATATACGCTAATGAAACCCGTTTAAAACTGGCAAAATCAGTTGTCAAACCGACTAAGTTCAACTCAAACCAATTATAACCTGAACCGATTACAACCCGACCCGATTAAGACCCGATACATTTTGACCCAAAACCCGCTTTAAACTGACAAACCCCGTTTTTAATCCGACCGAATTTAACCCGACCCGAAAAGAAATTGTAATAAAAATAAACCAAACCGAACCAAACCAGAAACCGACCCGAACTAACCCGATAATAATTCCAACCTGTTAAAAACCGACCCGTTACAAATCAAAAAATCATAAATCGAACCCAAAAGCGAACCGCAAACTCGATTGACACCCTTAATTAGTTGTCGACAATTTATCCAATTAATAGATGTAGCTTTGCAATAATCATGTTTTAGTTGGGGGTACTTTTTTTCCTGATTAATTGATTATAATGCCTCAAAACTTTCAGATAGAAAAATTTGGCAAAATTTGTGATGGGTAAAAAGTCGGAAAAAAGCCTAAATCCATAAAAAATAAAAATAAAAAAATTAAAAAAAATAAAAATAAAAAAAAAAAAGCCAGAATTCTTTGTATACGGTGTCACATTGTCACTATAATTATGCACGAGATCCACCCCATTTTTTAATTCTTTCTCCAGCGATGGAAGCCTGTGTCAAAAAAAGCCAGGCAATTAATCTTAAAATTAAACCAAAAATTCAACACGATAAATAATTACGGAGTAATTATAATTTTCTTTTCATAAAAATAAAAATTACCTCTTTATTCCAGTTGGTTTTGTAGACTATAAAAATCAGGATTAGGGTCTGCACAGTTGTGCCAGATAACATCCCAAACCATATACCCTGCAAATGGATAGAAATCTATTGATTATAAAGTTGTATATTTATTTTGAATTCAAATATACCGGCAATTTAAAGCTTTACCTGCTAAAACAACACATAACTAGTAGTCATATTCTCATATCACATATACTCATAATGTCACAACCCTCGACGATGAAGGGTGTTTTTTTTTTTAATTAACAATTATATGCACTTGACTAAACTCCCTCCATCTTAAAATAAAAGCCATATTTGCTTTATAAGTTCGTGTTTTAATAAGGTAAATGGAAAAGCTAAGATGATGATTATGAATTTATTTTTTATTTTTTTTTAAAAAGTTGTGTTCTCTTTACCTTAAAAATAAAATAAAAACTAAATTTAATAGGTTTAACTGGCTATAATTAGGTCTAATTAGGTGTATCCATGCATCTATAAGATAAAATCAGTACGTGCTAATGAAACTCAATTAGCTAGATTTAATAAGTTCACTTCATATAAGTTCAACATGTGAAATGAATGCACCTTAAGTCCGTAACCAAAATTTACTTTGTACTCATTGTATTTTTTATGTAATGTCTTTATTTTTTTGGACATTACATATTAGTTTATGGGATAATAATTTTACGCAATTAGAGCACATTTAAATACAGTCCTAGAAGATTAAAGTTTACCTTGACACCAAAATCAAGAGCATATCCCAAACTAAGGCCCAAGGGGATGCCCAATATGTAGTAACATCCCACGTTAATGTATGCAACAAAAGCTTGCCAGCCTGCTCCAATTGCCACACCTGTGAACACCCTCACCAAAAAAAAAAAAAAAAAAAGTTATTTCTTTAATTGATCAATTATATTTTTCCTACTTTACTTTTGAATAAAGTACTTCAATTTCATAAAAAAAAAAAAAGTGTATGTTGTGAATTGTCCCAAAAAAGGAAGCTAAAAAAACAATCAAGAACCACAATAATGAAAGATAAGGGTCCAAACAAGTAAGCTATTAGTTTAGTGTAGTGAAGAGATGAATCATAAAAGACGACATGGATTTGGCCACACAATTGAAATCTGATTAGGCAAGGCCAATGTAATATGAAGTATATCATTTTATCCGTTGTATAAATATAGTAATGACTTTCCAACACACGTGTTTTCTAATTATGTTTTCAGTATGTAACTTTAAAAGGAAACTACTCGTAAAACATTTATTAGTGTGCACGTACCTGAAAGAACAGGTTGAATATTATTGACCGTGATGCTAAGAGCCAGAAGAGGGGTGAGGTTGTACACAATGTCTTGTACCTCTCTACTGCTGGTAAAAACTGCCGGATAATTGCTACGGTAGATAATCAATACTAGTGACATAATTAAACCCACCATTAATGAAATTAATACGGAAACCAAGACAGAGAATTTTGCTGCTCTGGGATGCGCTGCTCCTAGCTCATTTGACACCCTTACACTACACAATTATACAAATTAAACTCGATTAACTTTAAATTATAATCTCTACTAATATACGTCTAATTAGTTATCGTAATGGTTTCAAATCATGTACGTAAATGGATTACCTTACTGCTGCATTGAATCCCAAAGCGACCATAACTGTCCATCCTAATATGTTTACACTGAAATTTGTTTCAAAGACAAGAAAAAAATTCGTTATTAGATCACCATTATTATTCAATTTGAACTGCATTGAAAATAAATAGATTTGTATAAAGCCAAGGTTTTGCTTACCAGACAGATAATGCATCCACAGAAATTTCAGCATTCTTCAAATATCCGGCGAAAAGAATGAGAGCCATAAAATACCAAGTTTCTAAGCTGCACACAAATATATTTCAAGATCAATAATTTAGAAAAATTATACTACCTCCTTATGGCTCACAAATGATACACCTTAGCTTTGCAAGTAAAAGTTAACAGAGGTAGTACACAATATAGTAATATACAAGCTACACAAATTCTTGTATGTGGCTGGCCACACAATGATTATAGGGGTTATTTCGTTCGTATAATAGGGGCTACTTAGTCACTGTTAAAGGGGGTATTCTCGAAGTGTTATAGGGTTCGGTTACTCGGTAAATGTTATAGGAATTACTCAGTCAGTGTTACAAGGATTACTTGATCGGTGTTATAAGGGTTACTTTATTTTATAAGTGGTAACACGGTGTGGTCAGCCACACAAGACGTTCTGTAGTTTTGTACAATACGGAGTATGTCATACGAAGTAATATTTAGTAAATGTAATGAGAAAATGATTGAAAACACATGTCGAATTGGTCACTAATGCAAATTTCTCATGGTATAATTGATAAGAATGATAACGAATGCAAATTACTCGTAGCTAGCTAGAAGTCATAAAAATCTTAGGAAAATTTGTTTGGAAGGGACATATATGTTTATTATTTTGTGTAGAAGGACCGTATATGTTTAAAATGGTCTAAAAGGACATTATAAGTTTATTTTGTTGTTTAGGGGACCTTGAGGTCGGATTCCGGTAATAATTGACTTTTTCTCCGACGTTGACCTCTCACGTGACCTTAAAAAATGACTCTTTTTTTTTTGTTTTTTTTTTCCACAATTTCCCTCAAATTCCATTATTTTGATTTGTGTCATTTGGGGATTAGAAGAGAGAAGGAGGAATTGGAAGGAAATCGTGGAAAAAAAAGGGGTTCATTTTTTAAGGTCACGTGAAAGGTCAACGTCGAAGAAAAAAAGTCAATTATTGTCGGATTTCGACCTAAAGGTCCTCTCAAACAACAAAGTAAATTTATAAGGTTCTTTTAGACCACTTTAAAAACAAAGGTCCTTCCATACAAAATAGTGAACGTCTATGTCCCTTCTAGACAAATTTTCTAAAATCTTACCATAACATCACTGCAGAGGCAACAGATAGCCTAACGAAGCCCCATAAATCTTGAAAAGCCTTCCAAGAGAACCCACTCCAAGCCTGCCCACACCTCCCACTGAAAATGTACACTAGCTCAGCCAACACTATGAACCACCATGAACCATTCAACACGATAGCTCCGCCAAGGAGGCCCCATCCAAGCTTGAGCATGAGCAACCATGAGAAGAACGCGTGTAGGACCAATGACACCCCCGCGATCACTGCCATGGTCATCACCTTACGTTGTGCTTGTAGGAACTTTATTATAGGAAATACCATCGCGTATGCAAATAGTTGTGGGATCATCCATAAGGCTAACCTGCCTATCAAAGTAGTTCGGATTCAAATTAATCCATTAAAAATCAACTAACAATAAGTAATGATCAGTAACAAGTTTGCAAGGCAGTATTTAGAGCACCAGCATCAAGGCCTTTTACAATCCTTTCCGTGGCTTTTTGGTGTCCTTTCCCAATCCTGATGGATGCTATTACTTGGGAAAGATAACTGTTAGGGAAAGGATATTGTAGTATCTTTTCTCTGGAAAGGAAATCTCGCCTCGGCCCAAGTGCCATGTTAATTCAACAATCACAAACAAAAGCATACAACAGTTATATTGGAAATCATCCAACGCTCAACTTGTTGACACTTGTCAACATCTTGTTTCTTTATTTTTTTTTGCTCCAAAACAGTATAACGGCTATAATTTGTAAACGGTAACTTATTTTTAAAATCCGAAAACACCAACAGTCATAAAATTTTTTTGTCTATAAAATGAGTATAAATTTGCTATGGCTTTGAAGAACGACTTGATCGAGCATTTATGGGCACAGTCTATGAGGTCCGATGAAAATTAAACATTTCAGTTATTTTTAAACTTATGTTTGTTATTTTCTTTGCTATTTTTATCAACGTAATTCATGTTTTTTTTTTATTCGTGTCGTTTAATCAATGTATTTCATGTTTTTAATCAATGAATTTTATGTTTTTGAATTCGTCTCGTTTAATTAATGTGTCGGTTAATAGAACGATCTATTATTAATTATTATTAACAACATTTTCAACAATAATAATAATTAAGTATATTAATAAATATATGTAATTTGAAAAAGGAATAAATGGTGGGGTTATATGTAAGTAGGAGAGAGAAAGTGGGAAAGGATACTCATTGATGTTGGAAATTTTTAAGGGAAAGGATGAGTAAAAGGATGGAAATAGTGGGAAGTGATGTGGAGGAAAGAGAAAGTGATGTGTCAAGTGTAGGAAAGGAGAGAGAAACCGGGAAAGGATATAAGTATCTCCAACACTAATGATGCTCTTACATTTACATAAAATTAGGTAGGACGTAACAAGTTTAGTTATGTATGTAAAAATTGTTACAGGGGCGTACCTGCTGCCTCGGAAATTGCAGAAGTCTCCCCAATGAGCCTCAAAATTTGGGCTGCAAAGATGTAGAGTAGGCTTAATAAGAGAGCTGTAGAATTGAGGATGACCCATGACCTTTGCATGTAAATTCCTAGCATCTCAACTTGCCCTGCTCCAAATGCTTGTCCACATAGTGTCTCCAATGCACTTCCCATTCCAAGCTTCAAATTTGACAAAATTGTGTTATGTCTTATGTGTATGCTTTTATTTAATCCATTAATCCGTAATTATGTGTACATGTCTAATTTCTAAAGAATAAACTAAAACTTCAAAATTGTTGTAAAAAGAATTTCAATTATTGCTGTTTCTAAGTTGTTTTTAATTTATGCCAATTTAAAATAATCTCAAATTATATTTTGCAGACTTGAATATCCATACTTGATTTTTATATCAACTTAAATAATCTCAAATTTTATTTTACAGACTTGAATATCCATACTCGACATAGATACGTGTAACAAATGTGTCTACCTGTCTAAGTATATTTGGCTATTTGTGATTTTTTTTTTATACTTTTAGGCCCTGTTCTTTTGAGCTTTTAGGCAAAGTAAAGCATATTTCAGTAGAGCAGGGCAAGGCTTCTACACACTACAGAGCAGGGCAGATTAGAGCAGGATAGGGCAGAGCACAGTAGTTCTAAAGAACAGGGCCTTAGTCTATGATAAAGTGTCGTAGTTTAGTCATATTTAAGTGTCATGCGAAAACAGAAATTTGAATATGGAGTAACATAGATTTCAACTTTAAGGAATGCCTTATTAGGAATTTCTTATTTGAAGACAAAGTTATACGGAATAGATTAGAATGTTAATCATCCCAATCTAAAGCGTAGATGGTGGTCTCTGTCTGTCTCAATGAGGTCACCAATTTGAATATATTATGTATTTTAGTTAATTTCGGGAGAATACAAACCAAATCCATTATTAGCTTTATATTTACGACAAAACAATTACCTCACTACCTCAGACCTCAGTGCTCAGTTGCACACACGTGAAATCATTTTGGCCAATAATTAATTATTGGAATAACTATTTAATTGATTAAAATAACTGATTAATTAATTGGAATTACCTTATCCTTTTGCTGTCACTCTTTAATTGTACCACCAAAATTCATTCTTTTGTGGTACTCCTAATTGGTGAAAGATTTTCTTACTTTTTACAAAGTAGGTGGCATAACTGCATATATAGTCTTTGCCTTTTTTTTTTTATCATTTTTTTTGTTTCAGTAATTTGGTTTTTTCATTTGTTTTATGTTTCTGTAATTAATTAGTAACATGATGCTACGTACCAAAAAGAATACAATTGTATTTATTTTTTTTTAAAAAAAGGGTAATGCTATGCTCCGTATTTTGTTAAACGAGAAATATGTTATTTAATTTTTAATTATTGACAAATTAAAAAAAAAAATGTTTATGCTTTCAGCAATCTATTTATCATAAATGTCAAAAGAAGTGTTGTTTTACATGAGCATTCCATTACATATGTACATTGTTAGAGGACCAACTCAGGACCTGTTCTGATTTACTAAAATGAGCTGAATTGAACTGAATTAAACTAAATATTTTATGAGAGAAAAAAATTAAAAACTGAATTGAACTTAAAAATAAGCTGAGCAGAACAGGCCCTCAATATACTCTATTAGACACGTGATCAATAGTCGTCCATCAGGAGTCAAAAACCTCTCTTTATCAATTAATGAGTCATTATTTCATTAAACAAGGAAATAAATATCATTTGAGCCCTATTGATACATCCCTCGTTTCAAATTATATGAGACGCGTTTAACAAAATATCTTTTTTAATAAATACAAAATATCAACCTCATATCAATTTCAAAATATCAACTTTTATAATTTTTACTTATTGATTAGAGATAATTACGATTGAATTTATGCATTGACAAACATGATAAAGAAACGTTTCATCTAACGTGGAACGAATGAAACACATAACTACTTTATAAAATTTGAGCCTGGACAATGCCCGGAGTCATTACATGTAATTTGCAATTATATATATACGAAGTATATGTTAAATTCATAAATCAATTTTCAGTTGATTAAATTTTATTTTTCAGATTATCAATTAGTGTACCACATTGTAAAATATTTTATGGCATAGCTTTAAAGTCTGAGGTTGTGATTCAAATCTTGATAAACAACCACCTTTACAATTTCAATTCTTATTGTAAATTGATGAAATAAAATGAAAAACAATGAATAACGTGGTACATGAACAATGAATGATCAAGAGTACCACATTTCACTTAATTATACTTCTACATGTGATAGGGAATTTAATTGAGATTTGTGTCAATAAAACACATACGCAAATAAAATAAGTTCTTAATTCTTGCACAAAAATCAACAATTATACCCGATATGATATTAGGGATAGGGGGAGTGTATATATATATACATATCGGACAGTGTAGTGGTACGTACCAGTGCACCGAAGGAGAAGCCGGCGATGACGGAGTTCTCGACGGATACGGCAGCAAGGTCGAGCGTACCAAGTTGGCCAGCCAAAGTTTGGGTGATAGCACCAAGGGAGTATTGACATATACCCATGAAAGTAGCAGGTGCTGCCAAATACATGGTTTTCTTAAACTCTATCGAAAACTCCCTAACAAAATCTTTTGGTGTTTTAATTGGTGGAATGTCATCCTCTTCATCTGCAACGAATGAATCGATATTGCTAGGAAGATGAACATAGCCGCCACCGCCTTTCGATGATGCTACTGGTAGACGATGATGGTTATCGGTGGTGGTAGGTGACAGCAGGGGCTGACGTTGATTTGTTGTGTTGTTTTCCATTTTACTTATGAGAGGAGAATGTTAATTAGGATGGGGTGGAGTAATGAGAGTCAATAATTTTTTGAGACTAAAGGTAACAATAATAGATGTGGTGGGTACCAATGATGTGAAATCATTTATTTCTCCAACGGCGGCTACGATGTGAAAACTTTTGTGTGTATGGCGTGTACAATATTGTGGTGTATTTTAAATCGCTTTTAGTAATTTTGCATTATTAAAAGAGTAAATTAAAGTTTAAAACAATTACATTAAGGATTTAATGGACGTTAATAGGGTACTTAAATATTTTTCTCCCTCTTCCCCAAAGGATCGGAGATTCCCCTATTTCATTGTTCGCTGCCAATTTGTCCTTGCAGAATCTAAGTAACCAATTTGTTCATTGTTAAACAACCAATTTGTTCTTTGATTACTTGGCAGTATTCAATTTTAAGTTCATTATTATGTTGTCCTTCATCTTCCTCAACTTTAATGGAGAAAAGAAAACATTTACATACTCGAGCATACCCTTCATCTTCCTTTAGGGTTAACCATACCCTTCATTTCTCACAATTCTCTTAGGATTTTCGTTTAATATGGAGGTGAAAATGGTGGTTGAGTTCACAAGCAAATTCAATGGAGGATATAGATGGATAAGGGAAAATATGATGGTGGAAATGGTGGTTTCCCATTGACATTGTTTCTCACAGTTCATTTTTGCTTTGTTTCTCCATTGTTAAAGGGGTGAAGGTGGATTGGATCTTCTTCTCTTTCTATCTCTTCTGTTTCGAAGGTTGCTGGTTTAACGAACGTTAAAAACATAGTAATAGCTGGCCAAAAAAAAAAAGAAATATTATTTTATAATTTTCAGCACAATATCCAAGGCAGAGTATTTACAAAAGTGTTATTTTGATAAACGAAAAAACGTTAATTACTGTTGTAAACTTGAGATCCCTCTTATTGAAGCTTTTATGTTATATTTTTGTGCTAAGTAGTGTTGAAATGTTTTTATTCTCTTTTTATTATTATTAGAAGTGGTTTCAAACAAGTACACTGAGCTATTTCAAAAGTCATGAAACGTGGTATTCAAATAAAATTTGAGATCGAATTCAAATAAAATTTGAGAATGAATTCAAATAGAGTACATTTAGAATAAATTTACATCCATTTATTAGATAGTATCTCTTTGCTTTTTAGGTCTTAGGTGACAAGTTATGGATTCGATCAACTCTTGATAGACCATATTGTATATGAGAAGGATCAATTGGAGGGGGCAACATGATACAATGTAATAGCATATGTTTTAGACTAGTTAAATTATATGTAAGGAGGATTATTGCATAGGCCAAAAGACTAGTTTATAATCACAAAACCCAACATCAATAGATTGGATCGGATCAAATTGAATAACAATAATATATAATAATACACTTAATATTACTCAAAACAAATACAATTAATGGTTAATTGAACCAATTTGCATGGTCATTGACCTAACGTAACCTCTCTCCTCTCTCTTTCTCTTGAGCGATAGCCTTCATTGTTGAATTTTGAAGAGGGTTATATTAGGTTTTGGTGGAAAGCCCCAACATTTATTTCTTTAAAGTTTCTTTGTTTTTTTTATTTTTTTTTTATGGTTTGTAATAATGTTTCCTCTTTTGGGAGGAGCTTTTAATTTCAACCTCGAATGAAAGGATTTTCGATTTCCTTTGAAATAGACAAGGTTTGTCTCTGATCTTTTCGAGGTAAGACTTTTCTTATATAATTAAAATCTAAGATTTCGGATTTTATGGATTGCTCTGAAATTGTTTCATTGGTAAAAATAAATTATGCAGGATTGCAAAAATTACCAATTATTCAAATTCAATTGGATAATCAGATGAACAATATCCTCACAATTACATAAAAATCATTAAATTGTATTTCTAACAAGATCGTATTTTCCAACGATGTAAGTGGGAGATGATCAATCCACGGTGCAAGATTTACTCAACGATCGTAGCTTTTTACGAAATAAATTAAGCTTTATCTAATTCAATATGTTATGTGTTTGTTAAATTCAAATTCTTTTGTAGATGTCGTATGCAATTTCATTGGTGAATTATTTTTACTTTTCAAATGATTAAAATCTATATAAACCTGAAAATTTACATCTATAAATCTGAAAACTTCAAGAATCATCTAACTAAGTAAAACTTTCATTTAAACCCATATATGAATTCACTAAATGATGTAATAAAAAATATTTTGAAGGGAATAATAGATATTACTATGAAAATGAAAAGTGAGTAATAATCATAAATATAGTTATAGAGGTATCGTTGTTTTTTTCTAATAAATTTGATATCAAAATCCAAATCAGTTTTGAGCTTGTGTGATATAATTTTTTATAAAAAAAGGTTTTCCTAAAGGAAGAACAAAAATAGTGGCAAGTTGAATTAAAAATGTTGTTTTAAGGAATTGTAGGAGAAGCACATGCATCATGGAGAAGTAATTTATTCTTGGTGAGAATAGACGTATAGTGACAATGTGCATAAATAAATACTACGTATGTAGGTCATTAGATGTGGTCATGTGGATCGAGATTTGGTAGAGAAGTGTTCATAGATTGCTTTAGACCTGATTAAGATGGCTCCAATGGCCCAATTACGGGCGGGCTATGGGCATGAAACTTGATCCAAATTTTTTTGGGTCGGGCCTTGGACAAGCACACATTTTTAGTTGTTTTTCCCCAGCCCAAAAAAGGCCGCTAGGCTAGGTCAAATTTTGCAGCGTTGAGGAATAATATTCGGCCCAAACCTTGGCCCAATCCGATTTGATGGGCTGCTTTTTTAGGCCTATAAATTAAACTATATATATTCATCAAATTAAACTATATGCATCAAAAAATTAAATAATGAACATATAGTTTAATTTAGAGTATTATATTGAATTTTCTCAATTTTCTTTTAAATGCAACGCTTTGACTTTTTCACTATATATATTCTCCACTTTGATTAGCTTTGAGTCTTATTAGATTTGTCTCGATTTGTACTTGATTAATATTAAATTTTTACGGAGTACAATTTTAACATATTAGTAATAAAAATATCAATGATTGAAATAATAACGCATTAGCAAGCGTGTAATGAGAAGCAATTCTTGATATGTAAGACTGGGTGTACCATGTGTATGGTGTACCATGTGCATGGTATTGTACCAATCATAAAGGACACCCACTTTAGCATAAAACACAAGCCCCTAAAATTCTTAAAAAAAAACGGAAATGATGCGTATTAATGATGGTAAATCTTACATCTTTCTAACATTAGTAGTTTTACTAAGTTAGAACCCGTGCAATGCACAATTTATGTAAAATCTATTTTTGTAATTTGTAAATTAGAAAAAATGGCTACCATACATAAATTAAATAAGTATTAGGAAATTTTAGATTTTAACATTAGGAAAAAACCCGAAAATGGTTTTTAACACCCCCATAACAAAAAAAAAAAAAAAAAAAAAAAAAAAAAAAAAAAAAAAAAATTTAAAATTTTACACCATAAAATTTTTTGAAAATTTGATTTTACCACTACTTAACAGATTCCGTCCAAGAATCCGTTAAGTGGGGTCCTGATATGTCTATTTTATATAGTTATTTACCTGCACTTGGTTATAATCTAATATATATAAATAAAGTAGGCATTTTTTGGGAGCATTTGGCGCGCCACATAAGAAAATGTATTATTTTGTCTAATGAAAAATTAGAATAATAATTTATTTTAGAATTAAAAAATTTACTCGCCACCTAAGCAAAAGTGACGAATAAGATTTTAGAATTTTGACACATAGGTAAAAACAACGAATAAAGAATAATTAAAATTTAAATTATTTTTAAAAACCAATAATTATCTTCTCAAAAAAAAAAGTAATAATTATCTTTTTTACATATATGGATGCAAATTTTTGACCGCAAATATCTTTAATCTCTCCCTAACAAATATTATAAAAGTTTGATTTTAATAATTTACTCATCAAGACGAATAAAACTATATCTCATATGACTAATTCCCCATAATTTTTAATAGTTGAACGATTATAAATGAGACTAACATTTTAAACACAACGAGTATATTAAATTAACGCATAGGCAAAAGACTTATTTTGATCAATAAGAAAATGAGATTTGTCATTTCTTTTTTGAATTAAAAATTTAAATTGTCACATAAGCAAAATTAGTGAATAAGGTTTGGGATTTTAAATTCAAGCATCACATAAAATAAATAAAACAACAAAAGATAACTTTAGGGATAAAATTAAAAAAGTATCTTATGATATTAGGAATTTTATCCATATATTTAATGAATGATCTTCATAAATTTACAAAATTTTAAATTAAATAAAATGATTTACTAGAACCGTGCATCGCACGGGGTCACATCTAGTTAGGAATATTTTTGGCTCTTTAGAGCCACTTTTATTACTAATATGTGTTTTCTAGTGTTTTCGTAGCTTTGGTAGTATTTTGTAGGAAATTACAGATTTGGAGCATTTTCCCGGTTTTATTTGGAGCCATTACGACCACTAGAAGATATTGACCATCTTTCATAGCCCAAGGCTGGTTAGAGTCATCAAACCGGTGATTAAGGGCTCAACTTAAAAGGAAACGAGACATTGGACCGAGTTATCAAGCCACAAAGAGGAAATCCGGATATAAGGCTAAGAATTGAAGCCCAAACGAGAGTCTAAAGCAATGCCCAAGTAGTCAGCCCGATCGGGCATCCCTCGCCCTGAGGTGCGCCCGACCGGGCGGTGCGGAAGAGGAAGAAAACGCTCCCGCGCCCAAGCTCACGCCCGATCGGACGTGACGTCCCTTGAAGAAAAAGGCGCGCCCGACCGGGCGAGATGACGCCCGACCGAGCGCGTGTTTTGGGAGGCGATTTCCGACGTTCTTTTACTTGGTTTCTAATTAGGATTTTTATGTTTTGTATAAATACGTTTTATTTAGTTTTGATACAATTACCTCTCTTTCATTAGCTAAATCTCTCTTAAGCTTAGACTTCTCTCTTGTTTTTTCCTCTCTACGACTCTTGGCTTTTATATAATTCATTATTTCCGTTAATTTTGGTATCGATTTCTTCCCTTTTATTTCAGTAATTTATTTGCTTTTGTTCATCACGCTTTGTTTAATTGCTTTGATTAGTTTATATTTAATTATGTGTGAGTAGATTATTTACTAGGGTTGTGGGGATCCATAAATAATATGAAGGGGTAATTTATTATTGTTGATAGTCAATGCTTGATTAATTTCCTATTGATTGATTTAATGCTATGCAATCAGATTAAGTCTGGTTGAATTGTATAAGTTATGCAATATTGATTCGAGATTTGAAAGATGAGAATTAATGTTTAGGCTTAGTTTCAATAGGCAGGTTAATTTATAAATGGTTAAGTCAAGATTCGAGAGATGCGATTTAATACCGGTAGATTAATTCTGTGATTGTAATACGTAGCGAAAGCCCTTTATGATCTGATTAATTGATGCATTGATGATTGATTATTGTGTTTTACCCTGGAATATTATTTATTGATGAACTTATATCCTACGCTTTTATTATTTGATTTCTCTCTACTTTAATCTCCTTAGTTTCATCATTTTTACAACAATAAATCGGTTACTTAATAATTTAGATTAGTTTAATTAATTAGGAATAAATTGACTAGTTTCCTTGTGATTCGACCCTACTTCCTATCTACTTAGTTAGAGGACTTAGGTAATTCTTTTGATTAGGAGATACGACTATATCCTGTCAGGTCCACAGTGCCACGTGTCGCTTTGTGGTTAGTCAGTAAAATTAAAAAAAAAATCTAAAACTACCCAGCCACCTCCACGCCACCACGTCACTACCTCCTTGCTTTCCGCCCTGGCCCGGCGTAGCCTCCGGCCCCCGCCCCATCACCGACACCAGAACTTCTCCCAGCTTTTAACCAAGCCCCACCGGAACCCAACCTATCCCTTTCCCGCAGCCAAAAATCGGCGCACGAGCACCAGAACGCATACCCCTTTACCCCAAAAACGACCATGATTCCGGCCACTAATGGCCAAAATCGGTCGGTTTAGGCCAATCAACCCCAAAACCAGCCAAGTGGCCGAAATCGTGGCCGTTTTTTAGAATTTAGGTTTTCGTTTTGGTCGGGTTTATGGGTGCGGGATGGGAGGGGAATGGGTTCCGGTGGTCGGGGCTGGGGAGGAGAGTGGTTTATGGTGGTCTAGGCTAGGGAGGGGGTGAGTTACAGTGCCGGCGGGTTGAAGCCGTGCGTGTGGGGTGGGGATGCGATGTTGGTGATGGTGGTGTTTGGGTGGCTGTAGGTTTTTTCCGTTTTTTTCCTTCTTTTATTTTTTTTTTAAAAAAACTAATAGTATTACAACACGTGGCAGTGTGGGCCCCACTTAACGGATTCTTGGACGGAATATGTGAAGTAGTGGTAAAGTCAAATTTTCGAAAATTTTTATGGTGTTAAAATTAATTTTTTTTATGGGGGTCTTAAAAACCATTTTCGGGTTTTTTCCTAGTGTTAAAATGTCAAGAAAAACTTTTATATACACCCGATTTACATTAATATTAGTGTACATCATATCGAGCAGTATAAGGGTAACTTTTAGCTAATTTTAGGGTAACTTTTTGTCTTTTTTTTGGGTAACTTTAAACATAATACAATTTTTATATAAATAGACAACAAGAAAAGTTTTATAAAGGTAATTTAATTACATTCAATCACTAATAATTGATTTTTAGTCATTTAAAATGTGATTATTTACTAATAAAGCGTAGATAATTTTTTTTGTATTGGGTTACTTTTATGCATATTGGGGTAACTTTTATTCATTTTAGAGGTAACTTTTGATCACTTTAGGCTATCTTATAATGGATGTACGTACAATAATTATTATGCACCCGATTTTTTTAAAAGTTTGTGTAATCTAAAATTTCCTAAGAATTATGCACCTTATACAAAAATATGTGTAATAATTTTATAATTTGAGATATTAATCAAAATTATGATATACTACATCATTTTTTTTAATGCATTAGTTTGACGGGCACATTTGCCAAGACGTAACTTTGACCATTAATGTCTTTAATAATTGTTTATTAGTAAAATTGTAATAAAATTATAATATGAAAGTAGACATTGTGACGAATTTAATGATATATTATATAATAGCATTATTTATTTTATAAAAGCAAAAAAAATAAGTCAAACATGGCATGTGAATAGTGCAAAAGTCAAATTGGTGCATTTAAAAAAACGGAGAGAGTATATAATACCTGTTCAACTTCGGCTAATACATATTATAATGTAGGAGGTCATTTATTATAGTGTTATTTAAACTATTTCAATTTCCTAGGATTAATTGACAGGTTGTAGTTGTAATGTAGAAGCTTTTAATATTCGATTTTCAAATATGTTAAATATGGTATGTAGCTCTAAAAAAAAAAGACATCATTCTTGCATTTAGGTGGGAAAAAATTTATTAAGAGAGTGACATGTGGATAGTGATGACATTAGCATACTCTATTTTAGTAATAGTTAATAATTTTTATTATTTTTTTAATTATTATTTTGTTATTAGGTGACTAAATTTATTAGCATATACTTTGTATTTGTTGGTGTAATTTATCAGTTATTAATTAGAAGATAAAATAAGATTAAAGATCATGTTTGCAAAATTAGATATATCTTTACAAATTAGAATTAGTTCTCCTAGTTGTATTAGGTTTTGACGTACACGATTTTTAGGATAATTACTTAGCTTATAATATGTGTAATGATGTTTAATAATGCAAAAGTTTGATGTTTGTATGATGTTTAATGCAAAAGTATGATGATTGATTGATTTGAAATTTATAAAGGTCAGCATAAGCCTATACTTGTATATTCTTGGTCTTGTTAAGGTTTAAAGCTCGTGTAAAAAGTCAAAATAGTCAAAATAAATTTTGTGAATAGTGTCAAAAGTTAAACTTGTATATAAGTAAAGGGAAAGGAGTGGTGTCCACCTTAAATTTATAATATGCCCTTATAGTTTTAAATAAATTACAATATATTTATAGCCTACAATTATCAACAAAAAGGTAATTCGTGATATTAATTACACAATTTTTTCTTACAAAAATCAATCTAAATACCCATACTAAAGTGAAGTATTTTTTGGAGGAATTTTCCCTGCTTAACTCTCTTTTTTTTTTTTTTTTCCAAAATCATTATTTTAATATATAAACTTCATTATCATATCATTAATAAATAAAGATGGTCTCGCAGTCAGGCCATAAGACAGCGGCACTTGACATTCCAAATTTTCGCCAAGTGTTAAGCCACGTAGGCAATAGATAGATTTTATTGTGATTAGATTAGATTTGATAGATTCGTTTAGGATAAAAGAGTATACATAAAATAATTTATATTTCTTTTGAAAAAAAAGGGTACTATTGTGTCACATATGATGCTAAGTAAGTGAATTTTGAATAGGTTTTTTATGATAAAAATATTGTATAAAGTTTTGTTATCGATAAACTTCTAATATTTCATACACTTCGTATACAAAATTAATATTAGCTTTTAATAAATATCATATAACTCGGTTCTACTTCTATCATAAAATTCATTTTAAAAAGAAGATCTATTTATAATATATTCAATTTATTTTTAAAAATAGAAAATCAGTAAAAATTAGTTTTGACCAGAAAAATAATTTTAGTTTGGTAAAAATATTTTCAGTTTAGTAAAATAACTTAAGTTGAATTAAAAATAAATAAAAAATCAAATTAATATTTATTTTATTTTATTTTTTTTACTTTTACCAAAAAAAAAAAATCGAAAAATTATTTTTTACCACCAAAACTTCTAAAACTTAAAAAATTATTTTTTACTACATGCCGTCGAAATAACCTGTAAATCTAACGAAATTTTTTAAATTGTTCAATTTTCGTGCCAAACACATGGTTTTTAAGGGTTTTAGGAGGGCATTTTGGGCCTTTGGGTTCGATTTGAGGTTAGAATTGACAAAAAATGATCGTAAATGGCTCGTTTTTCCTGCTTAAAAATACCTCGTTTTGCGTAATTTTCGATCCTTTTTTTCAGTTCTGACCTGAATTTGGATGTTTCCATAGGCGAAAAATGCCCTCCTAAACCTTTGAAGAACATGTTTTGTGCACATATATTGAAGAATTTTTTAAAACCGTTAGATTTAATGGTTTTCTTGACGGTAGATGGTAAAAAACAATTTTTAGAATTTTTTTGGTGGTAAAATAAAAGATTTAGAAGTTTTGGTGGTAAAAAACCCCCTTTTTTGTGGTAAAAGTGAAAAAAATCCTAATAATAACATAGATTTCTATTTACAAACAAAACTATAAAAAGTACACCTTTTTTTTTTTTTTTAATTTTATAAATAAGCATATGATATCATATGTCTGAATATTCTGCATTATCAAAAGGGATTATATGACCGTATTTAACAGTAAAACCAATAAATTTATTCTAAAGTTTTATCGAAAATATGGGCATCGCCTCGGCACAAAATTAGTTTACAGTTACTATTGACTGTTATTTATATAAAGATTTCTATATTCTATTAACACTCCGTATTAAGTTAAAAACCGAGCATCCGAGCATGACCGAGCATTATCTAGTCACTTATAAAGAAATGTTTTTGAAGGAAAAAACATGAATTCAAAGTAGCAAGATTAGTCACACTAACTCGAACTATATAATCATACTAATACTCAACCTAATTTAATCAACCCAAAAGTAGAACTAACTTATAACGAAGTCACACATAATTTTATAGATGTTTGAAAGAAAAGAAAAAGGAATTCCAATAATTTGCTTACGCGTAACAATTAAGCATATACATCATCAATTTTTGTTAAAAACTAAGCTAAAATTGGAACAACTTATCTAGAATATACGAGACGCCGTGGGAGATGTACCACTGCCCTAAGTCCGAATTCCCCCTCTACGGTGCGGCAGGACTGTGGGATTCAATTCTAGGGTTAACGTCTCCTCCTCTAACTTCAGTGCATTCTAAAGAGAGGAGTAGGAGTGTCTCTTTAAGAAGTATATAATATGAAATAGATCGTGAGGTCGAAAGAATTGGAGTATTAGTTTTTAAGGAGTACTACTTTTTATTGCTTCTTCTTAATGTAATATAAATAGGAAAAATTGATGTTATAATACCATAATTAAGGGAGAAAAGTCAGGGAAAAATATAAGAGCAAGTCCAATGACAAGCTAATTTGACAATTAGCTTGCCATGCCACATAATCTTTTAAGGTAATTAATCATTTTAGCTACTGTTTGCTTCAATGGCTAGCTATTAGTGTAGTAGTAGTTATTGGATAGAAAGTACATGGAAATAGCGTAATTAGTGCAATGAGCATTTTATTTTGGCAAGTTTAATTCCCAAGCAAATTAGCTTGGCAAAGCGCCAAGCTAATTGAGATTTCTAGCTCCAATGGTCAAGCTAGTAGCTAGGGAATTGTTGTAATTGCAAGCAAATCTTTAGCTACAACTATTGGAGTTGCTCTAAGGAACATAGATGTTTATGCCCAAATTATTGTAATGAATAATTTTGGGGGCTAAAATAGAAAATATTATTTAGTGGGTAATATTTTATGGCTGAAAATACGTTACGCAAAATATCTTTTATTAACTAGAAAAAATCAAATAAGTTTGGAGCAATCAACTCTAATCATCTTTGTATTTTGCAAATAATTTCTTAATGAAAAAAGACAAGAAAAAAAAATAGGCTTTTAAAATTCACATGTTTACATTATAAATAATTTTAAAAAGGACATATAATTTCTCTTATAACATTGAATAATCACACTCGCTTACACGCATTTTATCTCTTCTTATACATATTGCATTCATAAAGAGCGAATATAGTGATAGACGTAATTAGACTACCTAAACCTCCATTCTAATGATTCTAGTCAAAATGTTTACGTATCATATCATATAATTGTCCTATCAAGATACCAATTACGGGGTGTACCGTGGTACTAGACACTACTTACACCTCACTTGTAGAGTTGTAGTATTATTAGTATACCAAACCAAGTATTAAAATAAACAACCACCAAAACCATCAAGATCAAAAACAAAGTTCCTTTTTGTGGTAAACTATCTTTGTTTTATCAACAAACCAATTTCAGAAATTAAAATTTAAATTAAAAAAAAAATAAAAAAATGGCCACTAAAAAAGGCTCCATTACACGTGAAGCCCCTTTCTCTCTCCTATAAATCCACCCACACCCTTTCCTCTTCCAGAGACTCCATTACAGCAACTCCTACATTCTCCAGAAGCTTCCTTCTCCGGCGGCGGAGTTCCGGCGATTCCGGCGGCGATTGCGGCGGCGAGTGGGCGGTGCAACCAACAGAGAGAGTGAAAGTGCTGCTGTATGTCAATTGTTGAGTACTTTGCTGACGATAATTACTATTACTATTACACTGGGATCTCTAATCCTCTTCAATGGCCTCAACTTCGCAAAAAACGACGTCTTCTTCTTCTTCTCCAATCTGCTGCAATTCCGGCGAGATCCGTGATTCTTCGCCGTCTTCCGTCGTCGTCGATCGGTCTCCGGTCACCGATGATCGGATTGTCGGTGAGAGACAAGCGAGTTTGATTCATCCTGTTGAATCGCTTCCTGAAAGTCCTACCGTAACTGCTGCTTCCAAAGCTAAAGGTTGTTGCTCTCTCTTGTTTCTAGAAGTTTCGTTGATTTTTAATTTGTGAATTGTGCGAGAATAAGTTGCGATTCTATGCATTTTGCTAATTTGTGCTAATTTCTCGATAAAAGACGGTGAAATTGATGATAATGATCATCATTATTGAAGCTTGTTTTGTCGTACTATGGAGAAATTTAAATTTAATCATTTTGAAGTTTATCCGATTAATTTTAATCAAATGGATTAGATAATGTTTATCAAAATGTTGAATTAACTATCGCAAATTCATCCATAATTTTGTTTGATTTTGCAGTTGTTTTTTTAAATTTGATTTGTTGCATGGAAGCTAGTTTTCAAGACTGGGTCAAGAAAATGTTAGAATTAAATATTACTGAGTTTTATTCGTGCATCAGACTAACTGTGTAATGGTCTTTGCCAAGTGGATTTGTAAATTCGTAATAGTTCTTGAAGTTTTGTGGATGAACTTGATTTATGGGATAGACATGAGCTTATCGATATATGATTTAGTGATTTACACTCAAACAGAGCTCACAGAGAAGCGTCATTTGTCCATCTTGAATAAAATTAAATAGGAAACTTCTAGTACGATGTTGGTTGATGATTTCAATGGAGTTGTCAACAACAAATTATAACTAGAGGCCTTATTGAGTATAACTAAGAGTCTAGAAATGCATGAAAGTATGAGACATGTTGAACTATTCTTTGTAATCCATATCATGTTGTCAGCCAGATAGTTGCATTAAAATCCAAGTTATCCAAGAAGTAAATTAAAATAATACGAAGTAACAAGTAGATGATTATTTCGTTTACTCGATTTCTTATCAGAGATTCTTTAGGTCTTGCTAGAGAATGATTTCCAGGTATTAAGGTCTCTGGTTTTTGTTGACTTATCTTCTTCTACCCACCATTGCAATAGTTCTTGCATTGTGTTTGACTAAGTGATGATGTTCTGGCTCCTCTGGGAGCTTTGAGTGAGTGTCTGTATTACGCGGACTGTTGGTTTCATTTATGAAAGAAACAGGCTTGTTTGAAAATGGATGATTGTAGTTTCCTGGTTTAACGAAATAACATATTCTTTTGTTATCAAGGAAGAATTTGTGACATTTTGAACTTAAGTAAATTTTGTGTATTTGATTAATTAAGGGGTCACATATGTGATTGTGATCCGTCCCCTTTTCTCCATCCTTGCGCTCTATTTGTCTCTAACTGTGCTACTTTGACAGGGGCCTCTTTGCCATGGAGGGGTCGAACAAGCCACCCATTGGATCCATTATCAGCTACTGAAATCAAGGTGGCAGTTGCTACTGTAAGAGCTGCAGGAGCAACTCCGGAGGTTTCTTTCTGTTTGACTTGGTTGTATTTTCTTGGGTTTGTGGTTGATTCATTAGAATAACCAAATATTTGATGCATTGTTTTTTTTGGATCTCTTTCATGTTTGTTTTGTCAGGAGAGAGATAGCATGCGGTTTATTGAGGTGGTTTTAGTGGAGCCAGAAAAGCTTGTCATTGCTATGGCAGATGCATATTTCTTTCCTCCTTTCCAGCCCTCTTTGCTGCCCAGGGTAAAAGGCAGGCCTGTAATACCTTCTAAGCTTCCCCCGCGTCAGGCAAGACTCATTGTCTACAATAAAAAGTCAAATGAGACTAGCATATGGATTGTTGAACTCCTCGAAATTCATGCTACTACACGAGGGGGCCACCATAAGGGCAAAGTCATTTCGTCCAAAGTTGTCCCTGATGTTCAGCCTCCCATGGTATGTGCTGCAACAACATTTAGGATTATGTTTTTTCCTTTCACAAGTCAAGTGAATAATGCTTTATCTTGTGATGTATTTCTCCATGTACTTGATATTCATCCTTCTCCATTGTCAATGGATGTAATGCGTGTGTGTGTGTGTGGATGGGAGATTGGGATTTTGCCCCTCATGCTTCTTGAATAAAACAAGAAGTATCAATGGGGTTGGTGCTTTAGTTGGTATCTAGTATGATCTGGTCTTGTTCGCCATCAGTTCAGTCCAGCACTCTAGCTTGATGGTGTGGAAAAAGGTCAAAAATTGATCATGGATATTTTGTTATTCTTACTCTGAAACACTTTGTTTACACAGTATCATGAGTAATATGCTTTTGCTGTTGTTTTCACTACCAAATTGACATTATATACTCCTTTCGTTCCTGAAATTTTAAATCACTTTCTGTCGTTGGGTTTTTAGAAAATTTGACACGCTCTTACTTCTATTCCATATTTAGCAAGCCTCACTTACTACATTATCCTTTCTACCCCCAGACTTTTTAGCTCTTTTCACTCACTCGCTTACTCTATCCACATTTTTTTTTATTACATCTGCCTTTGGCCCACCTATATCTCTCTTGCTTTATCCTCCGTATTCTCAGTCAAACCTACTCACTTTTCCTAACTTTTCTTGAAACAGTAGTCTACATTAGCAATTTCATTTAGTCATTATATCTTTACAAAATATACATTAGTAAGTGACATAAATCATTTATATATAGTTACCAATGGATATGGAAAGAAAGGGATTTATGAATGATCTATCTCACGATTTCATATTGACCAAAGGCTGGGTTCAGATTGTTAACAGCCTCAATACCACACATTTGTTATTATTTTCGGCCAAGTTGATTTTTTTTTATTTTTTTTTTAAATTTTTTTTGGTAGTTGTTATGATGAAGTTATTGGACATTGTCCCTGAAAGGTTGTTTGTACCATTCTAGAGTTTTTGTGGAGACATGTTTGGGGGAGAAAAGAGAGAGAGAGGGGGGGGGGGGGGAGAGGGTGTAGGGAGGAATATAAGCCCAAGTATACACACCACAGTGAGGTCCAACTCCAAATTCAATTGGCAATGAATGTATTAGCCTGTTAATTTTTCGTATTAGAGTACTCTATAGTCTATAGGGAATCTCATTTTCCAATTTGGGATTTCAGTATTTACCCAAAAAGTGCCTTTTTGTTTGTGAGCAATATAATGATTAGTGTCATGGCCTCATGGGGTTACATCTTTTATGACTGGCTTCTAGAAAATGGCTAAGGCTCTGCTCTCTTCACCTTATATGGCCCAACTTTCTACTTTGACTTCAAAAATGTTCTCCTTAAGCTTCTCATTCTTAAGTGATTCATATTAAAAAGCATTTCTCATATCTCATGGCGAAGAGATTAACTATTGGACAAAGATAGATCTTGTTACTTGTTGATAGCTATAGCTGTGTTTTTTCATTCTTGTTGTTTGTTGTGTGCCCATAGTTGTCTATTTCCATTTAATATCTTCCCGTTTCTTTTAATAAAATTGCAGGATGCTGTAGAATATGCTGAATGTGAAGCAGTCGTGAAGGATTATCCTCCCTTCCGAGAGGCAATGAAAAAGAGGGGTATTGATGATATGGATCTTGTTATGGTAGATGCATGGTGAGTTACAGAAAATTAGTACTTGCTTTCAAGTTTAGCAGCTTTCTTTCGTCTGCTCATTTTCCTCTTTTTGATCTTTAAATGAATCACTATCGTTACCATTACTGTTCTGCAGGTGCGTTGGTTATCACAGTGAGGCTGACTCTCCAAGCCGTAGGCTCGCTAAGCCCCTCATCTTCTGCAGAACTGAGAGTGATTGTCCAATGGAGAATGGTTATGCTCGTCCAGTTGAAGGAATCCATGTTCTGGTTGATATGCAAAATATGGTATTGGTTGAGTTTGAGGACAAAAAATTTGTTCCTCTACCACCTGCTGATCCATTAAGAAATTACACACCTGGTGAAACAAGAGGAGGTGTTGATCGAAGTGATGTAAAACCATTGCATATTCTTCAGCCTGAAGGGCCCAGTTTTCGAGTGAAAGGCCATTTTGTTGAATGGCAAAAGGTGCTTTATTGCTTGTTTAAATTGCTTTGTAGCATAACCTTGCAAGTGCATCTATGTTTTTAAACTGTCATACTGAATCATACTTATTGTACTTAATTGTCTCTCTTATTTTGCTTAAATTTGTTTGGCAGTGGAGTTTTCGTGTTGGATTTACTCCTCGGGAAGGATTGGTTATACATTCTGTTGCATATGTTGATGGAAGTAGAGGCCGCCGTTCTGTAGCTCAGAGGTTAAGCTTTGTTGAGATGGTGGTTCCTTATGGTGATCCAAATGAACCACATTACAGGAAGAACGCATTTGATGCTGGTGAAGATGGTCTGGGAAAGAATGCGCACTCTCTGAAAAAGGTTAATATCTGCCCATTGTTAGTCTGCTTTTCTGATTACTTGGGTAATCTTAAGCCAAATTCTTTGCTGCTTTTTGGATAGAATATGAAGTAACTGTGTTGTTACATTTTCAATGCTGCAGGGTTGTGATTGTTTAGGCTCTATCAAATATTTTGATTCCCATTTTACAAACTTTACTGGAGGTGTTGAAACAATTGAAAATTGTGTCTGTTTGCACGAGGAAGACCATGGAATATTATGGAAGCATCAAGACTGGCGAACAGGGTTAGCTGAAGTGAGAAGATCTAGAAGGCTTACTGTTTCCTTCATCTGCACAGTGGCCAATTATGAGTATGGATTCTATTGGCACTTTTACCAGGCAAGTTGTTTTTTTTGCCTGTTTCTGCAATGGTTCTATTTAGTGCTTATTTACAAAAAAGATTCAGCAGATTGCACTTTCATGGCAGTACCAAGTTTTGACTATGTGGTTAACAAAAATGCTGCAATTATACCTCAAAATAGGGAAATGTTCTTACCTTGCCCTTGTAAGTTAGCCGAAACAAGATTTATCAAGCTGACAATTTAGGGTACATCACAGGATATTGCTTTCCTTGACATGTACCATTTCTTAAGAAGTTAAGCTCCTAGATCCAACCAAGGAATCATTTTGTTTGGTTAGTAGACAAAATTTGAAACTTTGTGAGTGTTTGATGGTTGGATCATTAGTGATTGTAAATTAGTTAGAAGCATAGCTCTGTAATCTGTTAGCTTTATGGGAAATAGTTTCTGATTCTGTGTCTCCACATTTTACTTGCTCTTATATGGGAACCTAAATGTTTGAGTTGTGTCTTACAGGATGGCAAGATTGAGGCTGAAGTTAAACTCACTGGGATTCTCAGCGTTGGAGCACTTCTGCCTGGTGAAGTACGAAAATATGGTACTACAATTGCTCCTGGGTTGTATGCACCTGTACATCAGCACTTTTTCGTTGCTCGTATGGACATGGCTGTTGATTGCAAGCCTGGTGAAGCTCTGAATCAGGTACTTCATGTGATTGCAAGTTATAGCAATATTTTTTTTACATATGCTCTTATGGATGCATTGGTTTTGCATCCTATATGGTAAAGTTTTATTTTTTTAATAGTATCAGCTTTTGAGGTCAAGCAGTAAACTGTACACTGAATTTCCGAGGCTGTGTTGTGTAGTTGATATGGAGAAAATACAACTGCAGTATGCCTGTGACCTGGGTGCTGACATATTTGTCTGACTGTCTTCTTAAGATTGGCAACTTGTTCTATTGCAATGCTCTATCATTTAATGCTTATCTGCTCTCTGCAGGTTGTTGAGCTGAATGTCAAGGTAGAGGAACCTGGGAAAGACAATGTTCATAATAATGCATTCTATGCTGAGGAGAAGCTACTTAGATCTGAGTTACAGGCAGTGCGTGATTGTAATCCATTGACTGCCCGCCACTGGATTGTAAGATACTGACCCTTTGAAGTACCTCTTAACTGCTGATGAACCCCCACCCCCCCACACCCCCCACCCCCCCACACCCCCCACCCCTCTTAATAAATTGAGGAGTTTACCAATGCTAGCTAGCTCTACTTTGGAATACGTACTTTAACCCTTACTATTCCCTCTTCTTCCTTCCTTCCTTTGGAGTATATTTTTACATTCTACAAAACATCTCTTCCCTTTTTTCGATTTCAATTTTAGTAATTTCCAAATTGATTATTAAGGAAATTTCGTACTTCTGAGAAGAAGAATGTTGACGTTGTTCATCGTCTGAAATTTCTTTGATTATCATTTTGTAAATTACTAAAATTGAAATTGAAAAAAAGGAAGAGATGTTAAGATATTTGTAGATTGTAAACATATACTCCAAAGGAAGGAAGGAAGGAAGGAAGGAAGGAAGGAAGGAGAGGGAATAGTAAAGGTTTAACTGTGTATTCCAAAGTAGAGCTAGCTAGCATTGGTAAACTCCTCAATTTAATCCTCAGAACCTGGTTAGCATTAACTTCTCAATTTATAGCTATTATTGTTCATAATAATGCATTCTATGCTAGCTAGCAATTGTGCTTTTGAACCTTTATCTTTTATTTTGCTCCTTTCTTAACATTGAGTGCAAATTTCTGAATTCAATTTCATAATCTAGGTCAGGAATACAAGAACAGTTAACCGTACTGGCCAGCTGACTGGTTACAAGCTTATGCCGGGGTCAAACTGTTTACCATTAGCGGGTCCTGAGGCGAAATTCCTGAGAAGAGCTGCCTTCTTGAAGCATAACTTATGGGTTACACAATATGCTCCTAATGAGATGTTTCCTGGTGGAGAATTTCCAAATCAAAATCCACGTGCTGGGGAAGGGCTGGCTTCTTGGGTTAAACAAAATCGTTCTTTGGAGGAGGCTGATGTAGTTCTTTGGTAAGTTTTCTTTCTGAACCGCAGGAGTGCAGGTTCTCAATAGGCTGAATAACTGCAGTTGCACTAGCATGTGTTTATAAATAAACATGTCTCAATTTTTCGTTTTTTAAACTCTTCTTTGGATTTCTCAAGTCTGGAAACTTTGTATGATATCACTCATGGCTAATCTTTATACATTTTTCCTAATCGCCAGTCAACTTTAATTTTTTCTTGTGCACCTACTCATGTTTCAAATTGCTGTAGGTATGTATTTGGGTTGACACACATACCGTGTCTGGAGGACTGGCCAGTCATGCCTGTCGAACATCTGGGCTTTACACTCATGGTAAGCTAATCCTTCTTTTGTTGGATCAGACTCTGCTTCACCTATTATAAAGAAAGGGAAAATTCAGTGTATACTAAATTCTGGACCATTCTGTTAACTATATAACAATTTGCTTTATTTCTGAAACTTTAGTTTATTGTAAACTTTAGCTAATAGAATAAAAAGAGGTCATTAAAATTCTTTCCTATGACATCACAATTTCATATCTAGCTCCAGATCCAAGGGACAATCAGAACATAGACCACTTAGCCAACTATCCTATGACTTCAATACTCTGAATTGTTTGTGCGAAAAACATGCTGAGTCTTTTATCTGCTTCCTCTTATTGCTTAATGTTGATCACAGATAGTATGTTTTTAGCCAGTTTCCCCTATCCGAATAGATACTACGGAGTACATACTCATGCTATCCATTTGTTTCTGCTTCGCTATTTGCAGCCCCATGGATTCTTCAATTGTTCACCTGCAGTTGATGTACCACCCAACACACATGAGTCTGATATGAAGGAAGCTAATGTTGTGGGTGCTAAGCCTATTCAAAATGCGATGATTGCCAAACTCTAAGGAAAAATATCTTTCTTGAGAATGTCTGTTTACTTGTAATTGCAGTGTCCATTAGCTTGAAATCTATCATTGGAGTTGCCCAATAATTTCTTGTTATAACGATGTCAATGGGTTGATCCCAATGTGAACCATAGTGTTTAGATTGAATATCGTTTATGATGGTACTTTTGTCAAAGTGCAATTTTCGGACACCTTTTTTTTTTTTTGAGAAAACAAATGTGTTAATTTCCAAAATGACCTTAAGAAAATTGGATATTATTAATTATCATTGTAACAAAAGGTACAAAATTGTTCTTTTAAAAAAAAAGGTACAAAATTGTTCATGGTGCTCTCCTCCATATGTTTCTATTACATATTTACATGTCAAATGTCTTTAATTTAATGGTAAAACTAAGTGTCATACCATCAAACTACATCATACTTTATGTCATTTTTCGAATGCAAATATTAATATGTAGTGAATGTCAATATGAAAAACAAATTTAATTACAGATAGTTGACTCATAAATTAAAACGTACTTTAATGCATTCCCATGTAATGATTCGGAGCATTGCCCAGACTTAATTACTAGTACTTTTATTAATAACATGACTTGATGTTCATAAGCTCCGCAGAATTTAGTAACTTAGTAAGAGGTACTCAATATTTGAATGGTTGACAAAAAAAAAAAAAAAAAAGAAAAGAACTTGAGAAATTGATTTCCTACAAAATATATTTGTGCTATGGTTGGCAATTTCATAGGAATTAAAACTTTCTAAAAAAACCTTCACTTACTAGTTACCATGGGAGTATTAGACATGTATTTTGATATTACAAAATTTTATATGTAACTGGCCACAACGTGTGGTCGGTATTATTTAGGGGTTACTCGGTAGGTTATAGGTTATTCGATCGGGAGTTTTTTTTATCAAGGGTTACCTGTTTAGTGTTTTGATGTGTGTCAGTTGACTGTACGGTATAGCTAGTCACATAAAAAAACGCGTTTTATAATTTTGAGCTGTAACTTGTCTCATATGGCATTCCTGAGAATGCAACCATACTTTGGTCTTGGTTTTATGCCCACAGAATACAGATATTGAAGTATCATCAATCTGTTAGATAGAATGCATGGCTTTTATAGTTCCACCTACTACAACCGTGCAAGCACCCCTTTTCCCCGGCCATTAATAATTACGGATTATACTGTAAACTTTAGCCCCAAAGAAGTACGTGATGTGTTCATTAGTTAGTTGAACACTGATTGATTTTATTTATTTTATTTTATTTTATTAAAAGAATGCAATGTTTATACGTAATCATAATTGCGAGCTTCGAGTGTGCAAAGAATAGCAAGGCTATAAGCCTATAAGTGAATAATTATCAAGCTACTCCCTTCTTTGTCACTTTTTTTTGTCTCATTGTAAATATATTGGTCAAATTTATAAAACTTTGACTATGAATTTCTCATTAATTTATAAATGATAATATATTCAACAATTTATGTACGATTTTATAAGAATCATCTTATTGTATAATTTATTTATATACAGAGTAGAATTTTTATGTGTATAGAAATTAAGATATACGGAGTACTTCATAATATATTTGAATACATATCTTGAAAACCGTAAACGTCAAATGAAACAAAAAATAAGGAATATGGGGAGTATGAAGCTATTTGAGTAAAATTAATTTTCTAATGGGTACACATCTTTAATTTTAATTTTAATTTTAATATTTAAGTTTTTTTAATAAAAGACAAGCTCTTAACTAGATTGTCTTCATCACAGGGTTTAGAGGCGGCATGTGGTTCTGGATGGACAAATATGAAATATCCACTACTTAATTAAATATTTAAATGATTGGATATTGGCTTACACCTACTTAATCAACTCATTTTCCATATCCAATCTTTAGTTTTTTAGCATTTTGACAATATATTATTCCATATACTCCCTTGGCTATAATATATTGTAATGTCTGTAGTTGTTAATTCGTATGAATTGTATCATAATGCATTTTGAATTATCATTCAAACAACTAATTAAAATTTAAAGGATGTTATTAAATATTAATGATTGTACTAATAGAAATTTAAGGATACATGCCATACATGTTATACGTTCAAAGTCTAAGCAGATTAGCCAATAACAATTTGAAAGTATTGCAAGAATTTGTGCATATTTACTAAATAATACTCCCCAGTGAATTTATTTATTATTATTATTATTATTATTATTATTATTATTATTATTATTATTATTATTATTATTATTATTATTATTTATTTATTTTTTTTTTTTTATTTTTTTTGTCACATATCTCTTAGAAGAAATAGCATACTCCGTAATAATTATGACGTATAAATAATATGAATCATTGAATTGATTTCATAGTTGGTAACTATTCAAAAGAAAATAAATAATGTTACCAACCAATAGTTTAAAACAAAATATAGTTGAAAGACTTGAAACTAAGGATGTCAGTGGAGCGGGTCAAGACCCGCCCCAGTGAGGCGGAGATGGATTTCGATGTGGCGGGTAGTGGGGCGGGAATGGGGATAAAAATCATACCCTCCATGGGTGATGGGACGGGGGTGGATTTTATGTTGTACTCGCCCCATCCCCACTTCATACCCACCCCGCCCCACCCGTCTTACTTCGTACCCGCCTCATCCCCACTTCATACCCACCCCACCCAACTTTGTACCCACCCCATACCCATATATATTATTACATATAAATATATACTCTGTACTTTTTTTACTATTTTAAATATAAATTCAGTAAAAAAAATATAGTAAAAGTAAAATACTTTGTAATAGACTTAAATTATGAATAAAAAAAAATGTGTAACTTAACAATGGTTTTTTTTTTTTTTAATCATTTATTGTAATATAGTTGTATTTAGACAGTGGGAATTAGGTAGGTCTTAGGTGGAGATTAGGTAAAGGTGGATATCTAAGTGGGGGGTGGGGCGGGGATGGTTTTGGGATTGTACCCGTCGGAGCGGAGATGGGGATGGATTTTGGACCCGTCGTGAGGATGGGGGTGGGGATGGGGATGAGAATGTTAGGTGGGGATGGGAATGAAAAAGCCAACATCCGTCCCACCCTGCCCCATTGATATCCCTACTTGAAACTAATCAAATTTAGGAGTTTACTATTATCGTCAATTATACTTAAAACAAGGAGATGGATAATTGGGTAGCATGCCAATGTTGAATTCATTTATAAAATAATCTTCAAGCTCAACATGCATTTAAAGTTGTCAAAAAAAAAAAAAAAAGTTGTCAAAAAAAAAAAAAAAAAACATGCATTTAAAAAGGGGTGGTGTTTGGTTGTTAGACCTCTTAAAATTTAGGAAAAGTTAGAAAATAACACCACAAATTTGCAAAAATTGGATTATACTTAGGGCTGGCCAAATCGGATATCCAATCCGATCCGAAATTTCGGATATTCGAAAATTTCGGATCGGTAATATATCGATCCGAATCCGATCCGAAAAAACCGGATATCCGATTTTTCGGATATCTGAAATTTCAGATCGAATCGACCGGATATCCGATCCGAAATTATATGTACTACATATTATTATTGGGAAGCTGAAGAAGCACATACTACTTCCAGAAGGTTCATTAAATAATTAATTTACATAAATTAGCAACATAAAATAGTGAACCTTGCTTGCCAAACAATCAAATTAATACTACTTCCAGAAGGTTCACTATTCCTCGTGAGTTTCACCGCCAAACAATCAAATATTCAAATTAATTAAAAATAAAAAAGAAAAAAAAATCATAAATCAACTATGCAACTTCAGATTTACAAGCCTCATTGAGTGAAACGTGATGAGCGACATCTGCCGGAACACGAAGTACACAAGAGTGGGCGACGGCTGCCGGAACACGAAGTACTCAAGCGATGAGCGGCATCTCCTGGAACACAATTGGGCTACGACAGAACGAGTGCGTGGTTGTGGATCTATGGTTGGCTGCGTCACTTTATTGAAGCGGTCATGCGGTGGGAGTTTCAGTGGCTAATTGATAGTGAGTGAGATTGTGGGTGGATAGGCAATGTAGTTTCGTGAGAGAGATTAAGTGAAAAGGCAGTGAGAGTTGCAGATTTTGAGGTCCTTTGAGCATTTGACAGATTGTATTATTTTTGTTAAGACTTTTAATTTTAATTTTTTTTAATAAAAAATCGGATCGGATTGGATATCCGAAATGTCTACATTCGTGATCCGAATTCGATCCGAAAATTTTCGGATATCCGATCCGAAATATCCGAGTAAAAATCCGGATTGGGTATCCAATTTTCCGGATTGGATTAGCCGGATCACGGATCAAATTTTTTGCCCAGCCCTAATTATACCACAAAATCTAAAACTTTTATTATAACACCACAAAACATCCCAAAATCTGGATTTCACTAAGCCACCAAATAACGGTTTTTTGGATGGAATCCGTTAGTGGGATCCACTATGGCCATGTGTCAATACGATATTGGTTTTAAAAAAGAAAATTAAATTATACAAAAATTTAAAAATAAAAGAAAAAAACCCTAAACTCTAACCCAGCCGCCAACCCACCACCGCGGCCTTGACCTCACCGCCGGCAACCTGCTCCCAGCCGTCGGGACCGCCACGTAACCCTCATAACCCAGCCAAACCCACCACCTAAACCCCATTGCTCACTAGTCGAACCCAATACAACCCTGAAACCAGCACTTAACCTCCGACAAACCCTTTGCCCACCAGCCGAACCCACTACAGCCCCGAAACCACCACATAACCTCCGATAAACCCTTTTCCCCACCAACCGAACCCACCACAACCATCAATCGTAACCCACCATCTTCTCTGATTCCCAATCGTGAAAACCATAACACATCCTCTTCTTGTTCCCTCTATTACTGTGCGCTCCGACGACCCTTTTTATGGTTATAGTCGAAGGTAGAGTTTTGATTACGAGGGGATGTGGACTTGTAAAGGGTGGGGCTGGTGGGTGATTGGGTTTGACGGGGGCTGGTGGTCATTTCGAAGGTGAAGGAGGAAGTTTTGGTGAGGGTGGTGGCTGGATACGGGCTTGTCGATAATGGGTTGTAGGGCTGTCGGAGGTGAGGGTGGTGGCTGGGTTAGGATTTAGAGTTTTTTTTTTTCCTTTTTCTTTTAATTTTTTAAAATCCAATATAATAGTGACACATGCCGATTATGGGGCCCACTAATGATTTTTTGGATGAGTTTTGTTAAGTGGTGGTGGAATCCATTTTTTTGGCTTTTATGTGGTGTTATGATAAAAATTTTAAATTTTGTGATGTTATACTCCAATTTTTGAAAAATTTGTGGTGTTATTTTCTAATTTTTCCAAAATTTTATTACAATGATACTAAATATCTACCATGGAACCTCAATTATGGGTACTTTAGTTGGCTCATTACTCACTAGAAGTAGTTGGTCTCATGATTTCGTGAGAGAGAAAAACAAAACTTCAATCTCAAATTTGCGACTTATTATTACTAGAAATTGTGTTATGTACCCGAGTGTACCGTACACCCGCTATACCCAGGGCCATTTGCTTATTTAATCAACAAATGAGAAAATAATTATTGCTCATTTGTTGATTAAATGAGCAAAACATCATTTGAAGTATCGTCATCAATGGTATTACCAGGGCCATTTGCTTATTTAATCAACAAATGAGAAAATAATTATTGCTCATTTGTTGATTAAATGAGCAAAACATCATTTGAAGTATCGTCATCAATGGTATTACCAATAGCTCTACAAAACTTAAAGAACCATCATCATCTTCCTCTTCTTTGTAATTTGATTCAGCATTATTATCATCAAATTTGTTTCTCTCTCCTAAAACTTCTCCCTTACCTTCCTCTCTCTTCAGCTTCAACAATGTCTAACTCAACTGAGTCAACTCAAACCTTCTTGCTTCTCCAAATCGGTTAAGCTTCAACTATGGAAGCTCAGCTATCATCTCTAGATCGGAACTTCGTCGTCGATCTCACAAATGCTGGCATAAAAGAACACATGGAGCTTCACAAGCCGCCGCCGACATTCTCGCAATCGCCGGTGATGTTGCAGGAGTTCTGTCACTAATCGAAAAAATTGATTTGGTTTGATTTGGCATGAGATGAGGAACAATTTAATTTGGTTTGATTCTCCTAAGTAATGGTTTGATTTGGCATGAAATGAGGAAGTTTGATTTGGTGAATGAGTGTTATGAGGAAGTTTGATTTGAACGAGGACGAAAGAGCATGAAAGTCCAACCAGGTAAACTAATCACAAAATTACGAATATGCCCCTGGAAGGTACACCCGGGTGTATAGAACAGGTTCCCATTATTACTAGGGGTGTCCATTATTCGGATAAAAACCGAAATCCAATCCAATCCAAACCGAATTATTAATTCGGATCGGATCCAAACTTTAAATCGGATCGGATCGGATTGAAATTTTTTGAAAATTCGGATTTTCGGATCGGATCGGATTGACCTTGTTCGGATCCAAAAAACCGAATTAACCGAAATATAAAACCACACTTTTACAAATAAGGATACATTATATTAATCATGTAAATTTTTTTTGATAATTACATTAATATAAACTATGAAAAATTATGTTTTTAATATTTGTATTAATCATGAGGAACTATGTATTTAAAACTAGGCTTTTCATAATTGAATTTTTATTTTTATAATCACTTAAGTCCCTAAAAAATTTGCAATGTATTTTAATTCGGATTTTCGGATCGGATCCAAATAACCGAATTTTATTTCGGATTGGATCGGATTGGATTCATAAGAAATTCGGATTGGATTGGATTGAAAAATCAAAAACCGAATTTTATTTCGGATCGGATTGGATTTGGCCTAAATCCAAACCGAAAACCGAATAGACACCCCTAATTATTACTAGTTGAACCTTCTCTATTCTCTTCCATTTGATAGATTCTTCGTGGATAAAAGTCATTATTTTCTTGGTTTCTAGTTTCTTACAATCAAAATTGTCATTTTCGTATTGGTTTGAATTATTGGGTTTATTAAGAGCTAAATATAATGGCGTCTTGTTTACTTTACCTATATATACTATATTGTTTAGTTACTTTACTATGTACTCTGTGCTGCTATGTATGAGTGAAAAATATCAAGCAAAGTTTGGTCTAGTGGTAAGATTTGTCACCTTATAATCTTTGGAATCAAATCCCATTAGAGGCACTTTGGGATGGGGATTCCCTTACCCTTCCCCCCACTCCCAAATTTTCTTGTCCGCTAACCCGGGTCGGGTTAGACCTGTGAGATATTCCGGTTTGATAGGACCTTTCTCCTTACCATAAAAAGTATGAGTGTAACATTATTTTATAAATTTATTATGTACCACAAAATCCACAATGCAATAATAACAATAACTTTTTTTTTTTTGAAAATGTAAGAAGAAATAAACATTAGGAAGCCCTACTCATAAAGGAAATTCCTAATGTATCAAAAGAAAGAATAATATACAAACTAGAGATTACATTTATCAATATTAGGGGTGGTTCACTACTAAAATTCGGTCAAATTGCGACCTGTTTTTTACGGCCGTCATAAAAACGGTCGCAAAAGTGGGAATCTGCGACCGTTTTTGGTCCAAAAAACGGTCGCAAGAGTATTTGAACAATTTTCTTTTAAAAAAAATACATGTTTAAAATAATTGTAAAATAATTTATCCTATTACGACCGTTAGAAACGGTCGCAAATTGCACAAAATTGCGACCGCTTGTGAAACGGTCGCAAATTTGCGACCGTCCTTACTGGTCGCAAAGAGTTTTTTTTTTTTTTAAAAAAACGTGTATAAAAGGAACCCCTCACCCTAACCCTAATGCTCACTCAATCCCTCACGCCGCTCAGCCTTTTCTCTTTTCTCTTTCCTTCTCTTTATTCTTTCTCCTCTTTCTTCTCTCTCCTCCCTTCCCCTTCCTTTCTCTTTCCTTATCCTCCATCTTTACCAGCGTGGTAACTCTTTCGTCCTCCAATCCGCCACTAGTCCCTCCTACTCCTTCCTCTCTCTTTTTTTTAAGAATTACGGCACTCATGGTGGTGTTGTTGAGTACGAAAACGCCTCCCTCAAGATGCTTTGGTGGTGTTGTTAACTAGTTCATGGTTTTTAAGGTCAAATTCGACCATGAAAGCTCTAGATCTAGAGTTTTCATGGCTGAATTTGGCCTTATTAAACCAAATTTGAGGTCAAGTTCGAAGTCAAATCAAGGTTTGAGTTATGTTTTCTTGTTTTTGGTTGATTTTTGGTCTCGTTTTTAGTTGATTGTCGTTTCATTTTGGTTGATTTTGGGTAATTTGGTTGGTTTTTTTTTTTGTCTGTTTATTTGGGAAATTTGATTTTTTTTTTTTTGTTGATTTTTTGTCCCATTTTTGGTTGATTTTCGTTTTTGGTTGCTTTTTCGTTTTGTTTTGGTTGATTTTTTGGTAATTTGGTTGGTTTGTTTTTGGTATGTTATTTGGGTTTGATTTGATTTTTGGTTTGATTATATTTTTTGTTTGATTTTGGTTGTTTCTTATTTGATTTTTGGTTTGATTATATTTTTGGTTTGTTTTTGGTTATTTCTTATTTGATTATTTGTGGTGGGTGGTTGAAGTTTTCGGGGTGAAAGACGAAACTCCGTGGTGGCTGGGTGGAGTTCTCTCGGTGGCTGGTGGTGTTCAAAGGTCGGCAGTGGCGGCTAGTGGTGTTTAAGGGTCGGCTGTGATGGTTTGTGGTGTTTAAGGTGGCAGTGGTGGCGGGGCTGATGTGAAGTGTAGGAATTAGGTGATTTTTTTCTTTTTCTTTTTTTAATTTTTTAAAAAACTTTTAGCGATCGCTTTTGACGATCGCTAATTTCCAGATTTGCGACCGTTTCTTAAGGCAGTCGCAATTTTTAATATTTGCGATCGTTTTTTAACGGTCGTTGAAAATAGTTAAAACGGCCGTTAAAAATCTGCGACCGCCAAACGCTCGTAATATTTTATTTTATTTTTGCGACCAAGAGAATAACGACCACCATGTTACAACCGTTGACGGTCGCAATTACGTTTTGCGACTGTTTTCACTATTTTTTGCGATCGTTTGCGGCGATCGCAATTTGGCCAATTTTTAGTAGTGGTTCTAAGCATGTGCAGGGTGGTCGATCGCAAAGGGCCCTTAGGGCCTATTCACATTTAATGAAGTGAGTTGAACTGAACTGAACAAATTAGAGATGAACTGAACTGAAGTGAATTGAACTAAGCTGAAATGAATATTTTATGAGAGAAGGAAATTAGGAGCTGAACAGAACTGAATTGAACTGAAATTAAGTTGAAGTAAACAGGCCCTAAGTGAAACTAATATAAAAGGCCCTAATTTTTGAATTTAGTAACATATTTTTCCTAAAAAAATAATTTTAGGGCCAATTTAACAAAATTGCACCGGATCACTTCCAATGTTGGAATTTATAGCCCTGCCTCTTATCAATATCCATACTACTACATACTAAATGACCTATATTAGCTATCCAATCCGCTGCGTGATTTGTCTCTTGTTGTACAGAGTATTTTATTATGAAAAGACTTGAGTACATAGGACGGGAAGAATACTATTCCCTCCGTTTTTTTTATTTACATCACTTTTCTTTTTGGGGTGTTTTTTTATAAATGCATCACTTCTATTTTTGGTAACTTTATACTATATTTTATCATTTCTCTCTAGGGGTGTTCATAAATTGGTCCGGACCGAAAAAATGGACCGGACCCACCTCGAACCGAACCCGGACCGGACCGATTAATAATATACGTGAAATTCATTTTTCCGGTCCGTTCGAGTCTTGAAATTCATTTTTCTGGTCTTCGGTCCGGTCCGTTCCAAAACCCTATAAAAACCGGTCTTGGACTGGGCCGATTTTTTTATTAAAAATATACGTGAAACCTTAAATAATGGTTAAAATTATCGTTAACAAACTTAGAAAACTTTAACTTTATAAGTTTTTTTGTACTAAACATACAAAAAAAGACGTAAAAATGGCGGTAAAATATAGTTTTTCCTTTACTTTTTTGTGTGTTTTCCATAACTTTTATTAAAAATTTAGTATTCTTTTTAAAAAAATTCTTAAATCGGTCCAAAGCGGTCCGGTCCGGGTTTTGGACCAATTCTTTCTGTTCAGTCCTAGTTTAACTGGTCCGGTCTTCGGTTCTTAAAATTCTAATTTTCGGTCTTCGGTCCAATCCGGGTCGGTCCGGTCTTGGACCGATGAACAACCCTATTTCTCTCTCTTACTTTAAACCTCACTCAACTTATTTTATCATATCTCTCTTTTCCATGATCCCCACTAAAATAATAAAAATATCTATCATCTCTCACATACTTTCTCTTTCATGGTCTCCATCTTACTTTTATTATACTCTCTCCGTCCCCATTTGATTGTCACTTTTGAAGGAAAATCACGGAAATTAAGGTAGACAATGTGAAGTAATGAAAGTATATGGAAAAGTGAAATTTCTAATTAATAAAGTAATAAAAGTGCATGGGAAAGAGACATTTTCAATTAAAAAAATAATTAAAGTACATGGGAAAGATAAATTGATAGATTCAAGAGTGTAAAACATTAAATTAGTCAAAAGTTAACACAACTTTTATAGCAAATGTTAGGGTAAAATAGGAAGAAGACTTAATAAAAACAAAAAAAAATGCGGGTATAAAAGTCTTTTTATGTATCTTAATAATTATGAAAATATAAAATGTGACAAACATTTAGGGGCACTTAAAATGACAAAAGTGACAATCAAAGGGAGACGGAGGGAGTAATAATTTATTCATTCACTTACAATATTATATTACCCTCCTAAAATTTTGTGCAATTTAAAATAATGCAAATAAAAAAAACGGAGCCAATAAAAAAAATGGAGGGAGTACTACACATATTAATTCCATTTAAAAGAGAGAATTCATCTCATCTATACTTAGTATTTAAAAACACAAACCACATATTTTCACATGACACATGTCATCACAAGTCACTCATTATCCCATATGCCACATGTCACCTCCCTTAATTTTTTTGTTCAAGTCTTTATGCATTCTATAACTTGGAAATTCTAGAAAGAAAATGAAGTGTTTCATTTCCACCATAATTTGTACATATTAAATAAAATATAGTATGAATTATAATCAAAATTGTCTTTTCATCTCCTACACTTAAATTATAACTTAAACTAATACGTCATTTCATATTCCACAATCTTCATGTATATATACTTAATCCTTCATCTTCTTTCAAAATTCTACTCTAACCATTTTTTTTTTTTTAAAGTTTTAGCAATGAAACAATTACTTTGTATACTATATAAAAAGTTTCAATTTATGAAAAGTATACCTTTATTTGAAAATAATTTATCCAAGTAACAACCTGTGCATCGAACGGGTCAAAAGGCTAGTTAAAGACAATGTATGTCCCCTACTACGGTAATGAGGAAGCATTGATATTGTATAAAATTTTTGGGGAACCAATAAAAAGTTTAGCAGACATTCTGATCCGTTAATGTGGTTTAGCTTCATTATTTTATCACTTCGATTTTTAAAGTATAGTTTAGCAAATACGGAGTGGACTTACTTTAATTAAGCAATAAATAGATGTGAATGTGAATATGTGACACCTGAAAATACTCCTACTAGGCTATTGATACTTCTTATTTTAATAGTACTCGTAAGTTTTAACAACCCTTACATATTTTATACTTAATCCCCTGCCACGATATTCATGAATCTATCGAGCTAATGAGTTTCAAATGAAATTTATTTGATTAAAAGTTTATTGATTGCCAATGTGTTACTTAGACGAAAAAAAAAAAATTCCTCCATATAAACAATATTCGATATAAATAAGAAAAAATATATTCATATAAAATCATGTTAGATGGATTAGTATTAATATATAGTTTTTGATGATCAAAATTTTTAAAATTGCTACTGTAAAATATATAGGTATAGTTGAAGATGTCTATATCTATACCTAGTCAAACCAACATTGCTACATGTCACACTTCCCTCTAATTTTTTTTATCTAATTTTACAAAATATTTACAAAATCCGTTAATTATTATATGCAACTTGAAATAAACGGAGATAGTATATTAAAATAAGTAGTCTTAAAGTTAATTCAATATAAACATTATGAAAGTCATCAATGTTCACCATTTCCACTCCCTTGTGATTTTTATATACTAGTATGTTGAATAAGATTAACATATGATAAACAAAAACACATTATTTTACTGTAAATAAATCGTACATCGTACAAGTCAAAAAGGTAGTTGATATTTAAATACCAACATTAAAATAGATAGGACCGAAATAAAAGAAGTATATTTTAATTTTGTCGTCGTTGTAATGCATGTAGAGCTACAATGCGTGTTAAGACCATCAACCTTGACTCCCTGAGTAAGCTATGGTGGATTACTGGATTGGTGGTGGTGGTAGTTATGAGTAATTGGACTATAGCCTATAGAACTATGGGGGGTTATTTGTTTAAGGGGATAAAAAGGGAGGAATAAGAATAAAGGATGAAGATAGAAGAAAAGTAGTGTTTGTTTAGAGGAATGTGGATTAAAAGGGGGTTGAGGATAGAGATTAAAACACCCTCTTGTCCCTCCATTTCTATAACTAAGGGGGTGGTATAAGGGAAAGGGATAAGAAATAGGTTAAAAATACCAAATTATCCTTAATGAAATTAATAGGATAAGGGAAAGAGTAGAAGTTAATAAGGGTATTTTTATAATTTTACAACTTATCCCTAATTTATTTCCCATACTTATCAAACATGGGATAAGAATTATTTATCCTTGTCCTACCTATCAATTCTCTGTCTTTATCCCCCCTTCTTATCCCTCTTATTCCTATCTCTCCAATCAAACACTCGTAAGGTTATTAGGTGCCCACCTATCAATTTAGCTCATTTAATAACAATAATCAGGTAGGTGATATGGTATTAATGTATTATAGTTAACTTAATCCATTTTAATACAAAGTAACATATATCTTTTTCTCTAATTCTCTCTCATTTAGCTCATTTAATAACAAAAATCATCACAATCAAAATATAAAAATATAATAATCCAAAATAAAAAAACCAAAAACAAAAAGCAGAAAACAAAAGGAGTCCGAAAAGATTGAAACTGACATCCGAAACTCATAAATTGACTCTCACAAATTATATCTTCCCTTTCATTTCCTTTTCCCTCAAAATAAAAAAATAAAAAAATAAAAAATAATAATTCAAAAAAATCTTCCTAATTTTCTCCCCCATAAAATGACGAAACTTCCGACGCCGGCGACTGTAATCCCGGCGACGCTAATTGACGACGAAAAACCCCTCGAAGAACAACTCTCTGAACCAATTGTACTCGCTGAACGAGTTCGCGAGTTAGCCAACGAGTCAACCTCCTTCAAACTCGACTGCTATGAACTCGCTAAATACGTCGACCGTCTCGCCCACATGCTCCGCTCACTCGTCCGCTTCACCACCACCAACTCCTCCGCAATTTACGACCGCCCTCTCCGTCGCATCTCCGCCGAAGTTTCTCGAACCCTTCATCGGGCCTACACCCTCGTCCGCAAATGCCGCCGTCGCAGAACCTTCTTCCACCGCATCGTCAACCTCATCACCGCCGCTGATTTCCGGAAGCTTCTCTCTCTCCTCGACACTTCCGCCGCCGACTTACGCTGGCTTCTCTCAGTCTTCCATGTCGACGTAAACGACGATAACGTCAATAACGACGACGTCGTTGTTTTGTCTCTTCCACCAATCGCAAGCAACGACCCGATTTTAGCCTGGGTTTGGTCTTACACCGCGACTGTTCAAATGGGTTCTTCTCTACCCGCCCGAATCGAGGCGGGTCATGAGATCGGGTTTTTGGCCCGAGACAATGATCGTAACAAGAAGATAATTGTTGAAGAAGGTGGGGTTCCGCCATTGTTGAGATTATTGAAGGAAATGAACTCCGCCGAGGCGCAGATTACAGCGGCAACAGCGTTGTATAATGTTGCTAATGATGGAGATAGAGTTAGGGTTATTGTTGATTGTTTGGGTATTCCTTTGATTGTTCAAGTTTTGGGGGATTCTCCTATGAGGGTTCAGGTTAAGATGGCGGAATTAGTTGCAAGGATGGCTGAATTTGATGGTGGTGTTGCTAGGGAGGAGTTTGGGAGGGAGAATGTGATTCGTCCCTTGGTGTCGTTGCTGTCGTTCGAGATGTTAGAAGACGAACCCGAGTTAATGAAGAAGAATCATCATAGTATTCACTCTATTGTTCAGATTAATAGGGAGAAGGAGAGGGTAGGAGGAGAGTCATGGAAACCGAAGCTGAATTCGAGTTATTCGTCGTTTTCATCGTTGTATTCGGATGTTGGGGTTAGTAAAGGAGGGCAGACTAGGAAGGGAAGAGGGAATGAGAGTGCTGAGGTTAAGATGGAGCTTAAGATTAGCTGTGCTAAGGCACTTTGGATGCTTGCTAAGGATAGTGTTTTAAACAGTCATAGGATTACTGAGACAAAAGGGTTGCTTAGTTTGGCTAAGTTGATTGAGAGAGAAACAGGGGAGTTGAGGAAGAATTGTGTAATGGCTGTAATGGAGATCACATTGGCTGCTGAATCGAATGCTGACCTTCGAAGGTCGGCTTTCAAGACGAGTTCCCCTGCTGGTAAGGCAGTGGTGGTGCAGCTTTTAAGGGTGATCAAAGAGTCTAGTGATCCTGTTTTGCAAATTGCAGCTTTAAAATCAATTGGGTGTCTGTCTAGGACATTCTCTGCTAAAGAGACTCGAGTAATCGGGCCTTTGGTTGAGCAGCTTAGCAGTAATAATCATGAGGTTGGTACTGAGGCTGCTGTTTCTCTAGCTAAGTTTGTTGATCCGGAGAATTTCCTGTGTCATGAACATTCTAAGGCGATCATCGAGTTTGATGGGGTAGTTCCTTTGTTGAGATTGCTTAGGGAAAGCGAGAGGGCTCAAGTAAATGGATTGGTTCTCCTTTGTCACCTTGCTATAAATGCTGGCAACAGCGAGGCATTAGAACGAGCTAGGCTTCTGACCGCCCTTGAGGGTACTGATCGAAATCTTACTGCTCAGTATCCTCAGTTGAGAGATTTGATTGTCAAGGCTATGTACCATCTTGGTCTCTACCATGGAGATGCTCATCCTCTTAGGCAATCTTCCCTGCGTATATAAGATAGAAAAAGGGATTTTTCGTGTAATGTAAATAGACATTCTGGAAAAAGTAGCTTTGTTACTAGTGTGCAGAGGGAAAGTAATGAGAGAATTGAATACAGATTCACTTCATTTTGAATAATTGTCCATGAATTTTTATAGCTGGTCACCTTATACCTGGAAGTCTTTTGCTTATTTTAATTGAACAAAATAGACCATAGTTACCCTTTCTTCAACTTCTGCTGCAAAATTTTCTTATTTTAAAAAAAAAAAATATTTCTTGCTTCTGTACTGCTAGGTTGAGACTACTTATTCTAATCTATGTGAAAACAATTTATGTAATTATGCCCACAAATGTATGTCAATTATAAACTTGAGTACGATTGTTAGGGGTTCGACATTCTGAATTTTCTTGTAGATGACATTAGAGAAAGATTGATAGGCACTTCTTTGAAACTCGTCTTTGTCTGTTTAGTGGACGATGATGAAATTGGCTTTACAGCTTCAAAGTGTTAATCTCGGTATTTTTTCTACATATCTCACATCAGTCCCATGCTATATAATGAGTTGACAGCCTAACTAGCAAACAGGCAGCAACATAACAAAATATCATGGATTCAGACAGTGTGCTTCTAGCTTCCAATTTGTATTTTTGCTCCATAATAAAGGCCTTTACTTTGGGAAGGTAGTGCCATGTGTGTCTGAAGAAACAAAACAAGCCTCATGGACCACTGTCAACTTGGAGTAGCCCGGTTGCAAATTGCAATTGCTACAAAATCAGTGAACAACTGAGCACATGATCAAAGGAAATATCAAAATTGCACACCAATAGTTTTTCATTTGTTGTTTTCTAGGATGATTTTTGGAGTGTAGAGTTGGCCAATTCATAACTTTTATTCAATTTTATTACAACAATCGTAATACAAGCCTTACAAGCTATAAGTTAATGAATAGGCCACTGTCCTATTCATTTCCTTTTTGATTGCATACTTAATTTTCATGGTCTTCTAATACATGTTAAATTTTGAATTTAATAAAATTAAAATAGCTAAACAAAATCAAGTTTCTAATTGGAGTTAAGTGTACGAAATTGATTGTTTAGAAAGTTAGAAACAACAAAGTTTTAGCACAATCAAATAAATTAAGAAGCAATAACAACCAAAATACCGAAACACAATAAATCGTTGTTTAAAACCATTACAAGGCAAAATTTTAAATCTTCTAAAGCTAAATCAAAAAAATTTTCTAAAAAAATTACGGATTATGTCGTGAGTATAAAATCTAATCTTAACATGAAGTAACTCCATAAAGTAGGGAGTAGGATTTAAATAATCTCAAGAGTTTCAACCCTTTATTTTGAGTCAATAGACATTTTATTTGACCCAATTTTGTTTTTAAGGTTTCCTATATTTGTAGGATCTTACTAATGAACGTTCCGGGGGTGTTAAATAATCCCTTAAAATAGTTTATAAAATGGTATTAATTTGGAAATACATGCCAAAATCATGCATCGATGTATTAATGTTTATTTCAAGTTGATTATTTAAGTTTTAATTATCTTATCTAAAGCCTGGGGCGTTCTTTAACGACTTAGGGTCTATTCTCTTCCGCTTAATTTTAGTTCAATTCAGTTCAGCTCCAATCAGTTCAGTTCAGTTCCTAATTTCCTTATTTCATAAACAATCCAGTTCAATTCAATTCAGCTCTAATCACTTTAATTCAGTTCAACTCAGTTCTATAAATCAGAACATACCCTTAACGTTTGCCATATTCTTAATATGTTTTACAAGTAAATTGAGCCGGGACGAGCAAATAAAACCAAGGGAGTACCACATTACCGCAAATAACAAGCCCGAAGTCACAACACGAAGCCTGATACACCGTTCAGCTGCCTCCGTCAACAATCAACCTCCATTGACAGAGAAAGCGCACAACTCTCATAATTCCCAACTTCTCAGGTACTCTTTTCCCCTCTAATTCATATATTTTACCCCTATTTTCTTCTAATTCTTGCCCCTAATTCATATTTGGTGTTATTGATTTTTGCCTTCTTTCAATTTTTCGCTAATTTATTTATTATTAATTACTTTGCATTTGTTACTATACAGCTCCATATCCTCAGATTATCGGTTCATATAGTTTCAAATTTAATGTTTAATCAAGAAGAAATAAGTTCTGGGCATTGCTATGCTAAATGCTAATCGAAAAACTCCTTGCTTTTTCCTATTTGGGATGATGCCCACCACCTGTTCGATGAAATGACAGTAGAACTGGAAGATGAAATGGCTATTAGATTTAGACTAGTTATGGGTTTTGATTTTATATGCTAGAATTGGAAGATGATAAATTGGAGTTTAGAATACTTTTGGAAGTCACAAAGATCTTGGGGAACCATCCATGATGTTAGTTCAAACCGAGAAACACAATTCATATAAACTATTTTACCTGCTTTTAAAAACTAGCCGTGATTCTTCCGGTTGCAACTGCAAGTGTGGAAAGAGTTTTTTTTTTTTCCTCGATGACAATTTTGAAAAATAAATTGCGGAATAACTTGATGGACCAGTTTTTGAATGGTTGTTTAGTTACATTTACTGAGAGGGACTTGCTTTTGCAAGTTAATGCTTATGATGACGATGTAATTAACCGATTCCAAATTGTGAAAACTCGTCGTATGCAATTGTAAAATTTTATTTGAACTTATGTAATCTTTCTCTCTTAGTTATATGTAATGTAATACGAATTATGTAATTTTTATTTTTTTTAATATTGATTTTTTTTTTTCTTCTATTGAATAATTATACAAGTAATATTTTTAATAGAGTTTGTACCCCCATTCCTGTAATTTTTATATTTTTTAATATTGAATTTTTTTTTTCTTCTATTGAATAATTATACAAGTAATATTTTTAATTGAGTTTGTACCCCCATTCCCCAAATCCTGAGATCCACCACTGTTTTGGCCTTTTGGGGCCTGTAATTTTGTATCCCACATTTATTAGTCTTTATTTTATGCTATACTAATTTTCTTTTCTTTTATTTGAATTTTTAGGTTGCTCTTTGAAGAAATAGAAAGAATATGAATGAAAATGTAACACAAGTCCAGCAACAACTCACTGAGCTTGAGATTGAAGCTGAACATCTGATTTTGGCACGGCTTCAGGTCAGTATTATTTTAAGCTCTATATGCCTGGTCATATAATTTATTTTTAGCATTCTTGCTGTTTGATTGTATTGTCAATGTTTTTGTGCTAGTTGTAAGGCGCGAATGTGATAATTTATGGTTCATCCATGTTTTAATGCCTTGTTATGTTGTCGCTTTCTATTTTATATTGATGGAATTTGTTATGGGGGTAATTTGGACAAAGTTTAACGTTGATGAGTTCACTACTTTATTATTGTGTTCTGTAATTAATGGGGGTGCTTTTTACTGCAACAAGTGCATCATTCATTGTGTTTGCATAATGATTACGCCGTGTTTGTGGTTTATTACAAATTGATCTTGTATCTGAAGCCTTGTTACCATTTGTCTTTTATGGAGTGTGATTTTGGTTGTTTGAGATCATCTTCAGATAGCTGATTTGTTTTGGAGTATTGTTGAGCTCACACTGTCAGGTTTGTTTGATGATAACAATAAGTTTATGAATGACCAAGCTGATTTGTGAAAAAGCACGGTCTCTTGTCTGTGTTCAAGGTAGTACTTTACCCGACTCCATGAGTTAACTTTTTGCATTGGTTCTGTCCAGGTTACTTAACTAATTAGGATGCTTAAGTTTGATGGTCATATTATTAGGAAATGATTTTCATATTGGATATAGGGTCAATTAGAAAGTAGAAAAATCTGTCTTAATTATTAGGCTGCATCTGAGACCAACCCTACCACCACCACCAACCCCCCCCCCCCCCCCCCCCTAACACACACACACACACACACACACAAATTATGGACCCTTTGGAAGCATTGGGGTAATGTGTTGGTAGTAATGTTGTACCGTCTTGATTTTCAAGATACTTATTTAGTAGAGTAGTAGTCCCTGTGCATGACTATTGGATTTTTTTTTTTTTTTTTTTTAATCCCTACTTTATTTTATCTTTTTTGACATGATAGAATGCCTGTTCGTGTAATTTTGTTGAAGTGGTAAATCTTGAAATGGTATTAAAAGTTGTTTCTTGATTAAAATAGATCTTACATCTGAAATTTTTGCTTGATCTTTACACTTTTTTGTAAAAACTTATGCCACTTACTTTTGCAATCCAAAATTTCAGCTTGATTAGTTAGTAGTGTGCTAGTGTCCATAAGAGTTATTCCAGTTGGAATTTGCACCACTTCATGGAATTTATAAGAGTAAAGCTAGTTACATAATACCTCAACCCCCATCCCCAAGAAAAAGGAGTTTGTTTTCTCATTGTGAAGATGTAGGTTGTGGAAAATGACAGGTTAAGGAATGGGAACAGGGAGGCATTAACAGCACTTAGGAAGAAGGCACGTACAACAAAAACTAGTGTTCCTTCTCCATTTGAGTCTATTATGAAGGAGATTGGAGGCCATGGTTCCAAGACATTAGTTCAAGAAGTCTGTCCAACCTGTGGAAATCATGATGCGACTGAAAATATGTGGATGATGTTCCCTGGAACAGATGTCTTTGCTCAGGTTCCATTTCATGCTGCTCATACCATATTAGAGGAAGGTGTGTTATTGCATTCTCTTCTATTGACATTATTAGTCTTCTTGTTCTGTTTACATGTTAAAGTGACTAAGTGAAATCTATCTGATAAGGTTAGGTTGGGATAAGTTTAACTCGTAGCTGTCTAGTAGAAATACTCATGCCTAAGTTGTATGGCTTTAACATTCAAATCCTTGAACTCTTGCACTAAGTTGCATAAAATGGCTGACTGTGAACTCTAGAATCTTATCAACTGATTGTTAACTTGCTTGCTAATCATTTGCAACCCTGAAGTCTTGAGTTGCCTGGGAAATTTTCTGGGCTAGTTATTTATCTATGCTACTTAGACTCAGGCACTTGTGTCTGACACAGGTACAAAACCAAATGCCAGACAAGACATGATAATCAGTAGTATTAGATCTGATCTCTAGCCTCCTTTAATGTTCTGAATGCATTACTTATTATGATCACAATAAAAAATAAAAAATAAAAAAAAGTATTTATGTCTCTATCTCTTCACCACCTCACTGATTACGAAAGTTCTAGCATAGGCAACCAAAGGCTGAATCCATGTTCGGGCATTGATAATCTGCACCATACCATCTTACTCCACTACAATCTTTGCCCTTGCCCTAATAGCTCCGTAAAAATGCTACCAATTGTATACTTAGGCCCTGATCTCCTATATAACCTTGCCAAGCCAAGCTCAGATCATGCTTAGTTTTACAAATGCACTTCTAGGCCAACTAGAGCTAATAGAGAAATTTGACAGAGAATGAACTCAATGAAGTGTCCATATCCATGTCTGAATGCTTAGGATCTGACTTGAATTCTTAAGGTGGATTGAAAAGTTTTGAGCAACATAGCTTTGAATTTGGCCTTACTCCTGGTGAATTCATCTAGTAATGACTCAATACAAGTTGGGAAATTCGACAGAGACTCGCTGACCTATTTTATATCATATGTTTTAGAAAATTTCTTTCATCATGTGCTATCTGAAAACAAGGATTTACTTTCGTCGTCTACGGTACTCTTGTACTTCAAAAGAAGGTAACAACATACAAGAGACCACTATATTATTATAATCAACATGTTATAAGCTATTATAACATGTTTACGCTATTAGGTTTTAGTGTCAACTCTTGCTGAAACAGACTTACAAATTACAATTATATATCATAAAACTGGGGTGTAGTGACTTTTATTTTGAGGGGTGAATGTGGAACCTTATAGAATATAAGGAACTTTTAATGCCTCACAGTAAGTCACCATATAATTCTACCACACCAACTGTTTTTATTTTACAGCAGCTAAGCTGTAATGCTATTTGAAAGATATAGGACATTGTTGATGGAATAATGTCTAATTTGATTATTTTGTTATTGTTGTTGCAGATCAAGAAAGGCTCGACTCTGAATTGAATGAGCTGCAGACTCTTGTCAAAGAGAAGTCTCTAATAATCTCAGACAAGGGTGCTATTGCTGACAAGATTAGCCCAGGGATACTTAGGTCTTTAGTGACATTAACAGACAAAAAATAAACGTTTGTGACAAAATTAACTAGTTTTTATCCTATATTCTTCATAATCTGGTTTTGTATATCTATCTAATAGTATTCAAAATGGTCTGGATCTTTATATATCAGAAACAGGAAGTTCAAATGATTTTGGGTCTGGCTTTAGTTCACAAAAGGAGGCCCTCTACTGTTTTTGCAGCCTAATGAGTGTTGCAATTTTTATTTTTATTTTTTTAAATTGCAATTTTAGGTTTTTGTTGATTAAAAAATTACTTTAACCAATAATGATCAGAAATTTTATCAAAAGTTGCTATATTGTTTTTTTTTATTTTTCTCTTTTTTTTTTTTTTATTTTGAAGCTGCTGTACAATCTGATCTAACTTGCAATTTGTTTGCGTAAGATCCATCCAACTAACATTGATCTGAAAAGAATTAGACAAAGTCTGAACGAGTAGTTTGCTATTAGAAAATTAATCTGAAAGAATAGTTGCTGCATTACCATGAACATTTGAACTTAAAGTTAAGCTTGTGAGATCCACTTTCAAGCAATGGTACAAAGTTATTAGATTTTAGAAGGAAAGGCCAAAGGGTTTATATAATACAGCCTCTTATATCACTTGAGGAGTTGAGGCACATTTCATGAAAGAACATGCACTAGTATTTGAGTTGTAACTTACTGCTTACATGATTTACCTCAAATGACCAAGTGTGAATAATGAGGCATAGCTCCTCCGCAGAAGGGAGCAAATCGGAGACAGGGGAGGGGGATTTTACAAAAAGTCGTCCATAAATTCTGGTCAGCGCGATGAAGGCAATGCACGCCAATTTTCAGCAAGACGCATAGCACGATCACGTGAATTAACTGATAGTTGTTGCACAATGACATCCTTCACATGAGAGGCACCAGTCTCCCCTGCACGGCTAGCAAGTTCTAGATAGACAACAGCTTTTGGCAACTCCCCTTCCTGCCAAAGGAGCAGCAGAAGAATTCTCAAACTAAATCCCAATGCAGACTTTGGCTAAAGATAAAGCAATAAGATATAAGAATACACACGAGAATCATGGTTAGTTGATGTGGGAGCACGCTCATCATCCACCCTTGTATGTGTGTTTTTGCCTTTTTCTTTGGGGGGAGGGGGGGGGGGGGGCGTGGTGAGTATTGTAGGCAGGGGGTTATCAGCGGTTGAATGAGATGGGGTTGTAATTTAAATTGGTGGCCCAGCCCAAGGCCCATGGGTACAAGTAAAAAAAACACAATTAAACACACAAGTTTTTGCGAAGGGAGATGCTACATACCGAGAAAAGATTAAGTCCATGCTCAAATTGTGCTTTACTATGACCATGATCAGCAGCACGCTTCATCCATTTCTTCGCTTGTGGATGACTTTTGGCAAACCCTTCACCAACTGAATAACAGAGTGACACATTGTACATAGCTCGAACATATCCACCCTCTGCAGCCCTGAGGTACCACTTCGCCTACTCAAAATAAATTATAAAGATCAATCATCTGCTGTGTCTTGTAACTAACAACCTTGAACTGCATCTCAGAAATTTTGCCAACACAATACTATTTCTTTTGGTTAACACCAGTTGTACTGCAAGAAGTAATAAATCAAAAGTTTAAAAACGGTAAAATAAATCCGTACAGCTTCTGGTAGATTTCGCTCAATCCCACGCCCATGATGCAAACACAGTGCTAGTTGGTACTGAGCACGGACATGTCCAGCAGAGGCAGATTGCAACAACCACTTGACAGCTTCCTTAGGATTTGCAAAGTCAGCTACATATACACAAGCATGCATATAAATCAATTAATGCACAATTCAAACATTCAAAAGCATTTTTTACACACTTGTACCACTGTATCACATTTTCACCATTGTTAAGAGGCAGAAGTCTAAATAGGTTTTCAAATTTTCTCAGCTGAACGAAAAAAAAAAAAAAAGAGTTTGCTCGTTCAGGAAAATTAATTCAAAATACTCGAGGATAATGACATAGCAAGTATTTGTACTACAAATTTACATTGCAGAAGCCAGAGGACAAAGTATGTTGATCACTTGATCCTATTTGGAGATATGAGACCATAATTGAACCACAGAACTAAAATCTCTGGTAAGCGGTAACTAGGTCTTAGCATTTGTGTCATGAACTGATTTTCTGACTATAAATATTATATGATTACTAAGGACTAATAAAGGTGAAAGCTTTATATTTTGATTGATAATGGAGAAGGGATTACAAAAGATAGGTTTAATAGCTTAAGGCTATTACTCTCCAACAGTGAGTTTAGCTCACAGCTCTCTAACAATGGCTTTAGGCCATAACTCTCTCGAAGGTTCACACCAAATTTCTGACAATTCTCTTCTCCGTCCCTCTCCCTATGTATTTATATTTTCTAAGGTGATTCTAGAAAGTTTGTCATTTTTTGTGCCCATGTGGCATCTATTGGTTCCTTGCATAATTTCCCTTATGTACTACATTTGATGACTACTAACATACTAAACTACCCATAAATACCTCTTTTCCTGAGTCGGTTCATTACAATTTGCAAACAAATAATAAAGTGCATCTCCAATAAGGCCCTGTACTTTTAGACTGAATGAAGCTGAGCTAGAAATAACTGAAACTTCAGCAAGCTTCAAAAATTAAAAGGGTGAATCTATACCCTCTATGGCACTATCCTAAAAAGACCAAAAGATAACTTTAAAGTTTAAACCAAGAGTTCAACTTAAAATATTTTCGAAACAAAATGGGACTTCTAACTCCCTTTGAAATGAATGATGCTTTGACAGACACTTTCAACCACAAAACTATTGTATCTACACTCCGCCATAAGCTTCAAATTACAAAGCACCGGTTTAGCTTCAGCCTCTATAATTTCTAATTCTTTTGCATTACATCACTGCAATCTGCACATAATAATGATATACTTGGACCGCACAATCACCCTCATCCCCATGCCACAATCTCCCAATCTGCCTACACCAACTTCAAACTTTACAAAGCCAGGAAGCAGTCGTGACTTCCAGCTCTGGCCCTGGGCTTGAAAATGCCTATGGTCAACATAGCCCCCCTTTCTCTCACAGCTCTGCACATGTTTATTACCATAAACAACTCTTTGCAACAGGTCATACACCACTTCGAATATTTAATAGTAAATATAACGTATAAGCACCCAAATTCCCCTGACAAGTAGCTAACAGCCGCATCTCAAAGCTTTAAACAGATATTCAAATTATTCTCTTGCTCGCCTAGTCATTTTTACCATTCAAACTAACGCAACTAACCCTCCACACTTCCTTAATAAATCAAGCTCCCTAAGTCCATGAACTACCGACTTCTCCATCAAACCACACACACTACAAACACATCTCATGCTTAAAATTCTCTTGCACAACCGAAAACCTCTCCTTTGTAAGGAGTGAATAATGACAAACTAACACACAAAAAGATTAATTCTTAGAATCAAATCCAAAAGCCAAATCTTGCTTCTCCTTATCATAATCAAAATACCCCATAGTACTGTTATCAGGAAACACTGAAATACACAAAATTAAGAAACATTCCTCACATTTAACCCCAAAAACCATTCTTACAATTCTCCATTTAATACCAAACTTGTAAATTTGTACCAAATAAACCCTACACCAGATGCATTCTATATCTTCACCTGTCAAAGCTCCAAAAACCACTAAATTTCACTGCTTTCTCACACTTTCACTTTCCTAATTTGAAAATGTGAAGATCACCTAGCTTAGTTGTTTTAAACGGCTTGGGATGGCATCTAGGACCAGATATTGAATCATGTCTACATTAGTACCTTTCGTGGCTCTATACACCAGAATTAAACTGAAATTGTAAATTTATAATATGAAATATAATAAAATAAACAAATTGGACAGGGTAATGACTCTGCTTAACATAGTCTCCCTTTCTCTCACAGTTCCAGCTTATTAGAGTTATTACCGTAGACAACTGTTTGCTACGGGGGCACACACTAACCTTTCGAATATTTAACAGTTACAAGCCCCCAAATTATCCTAGAAGTGGCTAAGAAACACAGCGCCAAGCTCCTCCAAACAGATACCCATCCAAATCCAATCCCTTGCCTCCCCTAGATCATGTCTTGTATCCAAACTCAACCACTGAAGCTCCAAACTTCCTCTACAACAACTAATTCCCTAAGCTTTAGCTCAACCCCTCCTTTGTAAAGAGACCCTCATGACAACCTATCCACACAATAAGCTTAATTTATATAATCACATCCAAAACCCAAACCTTGATTCTCCTTATCTTAGGCAATGAACCCCCACAGTTTTGTTAACCTTGTAAAACATAAAACATTAGAAATAAAGAAACTTTCCTCCCATATAACTCCAAGAACCACTCTTTTACCACCCTACCATCAATACTCTTATGTAGTTTTGTTACTTTAGCACAATGTAACTCCTACACCAATGCATTTCAACACTCTCACTTATCACAGCTCCACAAAACCACCATAATTTACATTCTACCCCTTTCTCACACTTAAACCATCCTATTTTAGAAACATGAATATCTAAGAATTGGGTCTTTGGGTAGTACCTAAGACCCGAAATCAAATCCCGTCTACATCATTACAATTTGCGACTCAATACACCAAAACAAACTAAAAAAAAAAATGCAAATTAAGAAAGTAAAATAACAAAACTGATTGAAATTAGGGAGTTAATTACCTTGTAAGTAAGCAATAGCCAAATTACACTGACCAGAAGGATCACCAAGCTCAGCAGCTCTTCTATACAAAGCAATCCCATCTTGTTTTCGACCCATTTCCCAATAAACCAAACCCGCATCCACCATAGCAAGACTCGACCCACGGGCCACCCCTTTCAAGAAAGACTCCAACGCCTTTTCCATGTCGACCCGAACTCCGGCCCGCCCATGTTTAAACCGCTTACCCCACCTCAACAACAACATCGCTTCTCTCAACGGCTTCAACCCGTCGTTCCATGACTTACACACCAAAGACGCTGCGTTTAAGTCTCGGTGAGAAAACCCAGATGCTATTTTGTTGAGGAGATCGTACGGAAGGGATGAGAAGTCACGGTGGTGATGATCGGACGGTGAGGAGGTGATTCGGGCCTTGATCGGACGGTCGGGAGAGTGGGATTTGGAGAAATGGTGGTTTGCTGAAAATTGTTTGGAGATTGGGTGGTTTTTAGCGAGGGGAAGAGCGGTGAATGGAGAACCGTCGGATCGAAATGGCCATGTTTTTTGCTTCATTTTTGCAGGAATTTCAGGCGTTGGATTTGACGGGGCAGGTGAAATTGGCTGGTTGTGAATTTGTGAGTGAAGAATACAACTGAAGAAGATGAACAATTTCCAATTTTTTGTGTTTTTATATATATAAAACAATTTGCATCACTTTGAATACGACAATTTAATTTTGTTGTACATGTAACTTCTAACATAGCGTAATATTCGGGTTTACCATGCAATTGAGAGTAATTTAGGTCAAATAAGGCTCTAGTCCTTGGTCCAATAATAGTTTTTTGGGCTGATCCAAAATGCTCAATTTAAATTAGGAACTTTCATAATTTATTGAGTTTTAGACTTTTAGTAGAGAAAACTTGAGAATTAGGTTTTGGACTTGAGATTAGTTGGGATTGTTAATTCGGATCGGGATTGGAATTAGGGCATATTCACATTTACTGAAACTTAGCCGAACGGAATTGAACTGATTGGCTAAAGTGAACTGAACATTTTATGAGAGAAGGAAATTAGGAACTGAACTGAACTGATTGGAGCTGAACCGAACTGAACTGAACTGGAATTAAGCTGAAGTGAACAGTCCCTTAGTCCAACCGATTCCTTGAATTTTAAAGCGAATTTGGAATTGTTGCCGGATTTATATACAATTATCAGGTTTTTTTTCATTTCATTTTTAAGCTTCTAGTACTTAAATTTTTATATGCATTATTATATTTTATTAATTTTGAGCTTCTAATACATTCAAATAAATACTCCGTCCTTTTTAAATATTTGCTTTATTTTTACTTTTTGCACTATTTATTTATCCTGCTTCGATTAATGTTTGTGATTTATATATAAGAAAAAAATATATTCTTGTGGCTACTTGTTGGAATCGTCTCAAATGTTATTGATCAAAGATTAGCATCGACATACATGCCTAAGAGAAATGGAGCAAGTATTTAAAAGCAGAGGGAGCACTATGTTATAACCAGTACCCAATCCAACCTTAATTTATTACCTAGAATTAAAACAGCAAGACCGAATTTCAGTTGTAAAATTGTCAGCTTCTAATCATTCCAATTTCCCTACTCGGGATTTTTACTCACCCCTAAATAGCAAATTTAATTCAAGCACAGACAAAAAGGCATTGTTACAGAAATGGCAGTTTTGTAACACTCAGGCCTTGTTTGGTTGCATTAAATTTATGTAGGCACTCAAAATTCCTAGAAAATGTACTATTGGTGTGTTGTTTGGTTAACCAAAAAAAGTGCAAAGTGGAGGACATAATGTGGGAATTCATTTACCCACCTCCCCCTTGGTAACTCAAATTTCTTAGGAATTGTAATTTCCTTAAATGCCAACCAAACAAAATAAAGCAATTTCCTAGGAATTTAAAGAGGGAAATAATTTTCCATGATTTGCAAATTATCATGGAAAGTTAATTCCCATTGCAATCAAACAAGCTCATATTCATACTATCTACATGAATGTCAATTATCTCAAATGATTAAAGTATCCATTTATGTAGCATATCTTAATTTACATAATTAAATATGGGTAATGATACTCTTGAAAATTTTATAAAATTAGGGATTTATGACAAAAACACACGTAAATCAGTGTTATTAGTGTTTATATTTTAATGATTTCCTAAATTTTTACGATTTTGTAGTGTGTATTTAATGCTTATATGTAGCCCTAAGGGTTATGTATAGCATTTTCCATTAAATATTACTCGCTAACTAAAAACCTATATATGAAGAAGTAAACATGATATGGTGAACCCTAAAGAAACATCTATGAACTTCCTTATTTTTATTCTATGAAAAGATTCTCATTTGATTTGTTAGAATAATTATATTAATAAAGTCTTTCAAAAAAAAAAATTATATTAATAAAGAATCTTTAAGTGTTGACGTGTGATAATGGACACATGTTAAAAAAATCCCTCTATCAGTGTAATTAATACAGATCCATAGGAGTTAAGATGTGAAATGGATGCTTTTTATAATAAATGTTTGCAAACCCACGAAATTTAGAAATTAGGTATTTATAGAACCCCAAAAAGTTAGTACCACGTGGTGATAGACCTCACACGAGCCAAGAGAAAAAGGTAGCCACCTAGCAACAATGCCAATAAGTAAGTCAACCGATTATAGAGTGTATTTTGAATATTTTGACAATCGTAATCATATGTTATATCTATATAAAGTTAAAACTGAGTATGTAATAGTTAAAAGAAAAAGGAGCTTAATAACTTGAAGGTAAGCATGATTTTTTCGAAATCAACTGCATATGACAATATGAGTATGCAAATATGGAGTACAATTTATTACCATTCCAATAATTTATAAACCATTTACCAAACAAGAACCATATATCGAGGGTTGGAAGAGGATCCATATGAAAGAAAAGGCAAAATCTGACAAAGAATAGTAGTAGTCTGAAACAAGAATAGAAATATCGATGGAATTGGAGTAGCATTGGAATGGAATAATCAGGTAATAATGATGAATTATCTATCACATCCAAACCAGTCATACAAGCCCAGTTCATTTAAATTCCAACCGTTTTTATACACATTTTTACTACCCAAGTGAAGAAGCAAATTCAACCAACATTTAATTTCACTTATCTCATCCATTTTGTGCCAATTTCTGCAAGTTGGTATGGTTGATGGGCTCCACCTCCACCGACTATTCTTGATGGAGCTTTGACTATGGTGGGCCCCTTTATTCTTCATATTACATTCCATTTTAATACTTGATTAGTCAAGACTCAAGATAGATAGGCATACGATTTTGAACTCATTATTTTTGTGGTAATTTCCTACAAGTACTTGTTAGGGTCTGTTTTAATTTATTAAACTGAGTTGAATTAAATTGAAGTGAAGTGAATAGAACTGAAATGAATTATTTATGAGAGAAGGAAATTAGAAACTGAACTAAACTGAATTGAACTGATTGAAACTAAACTGAACTGAACTGAAATTAAGCTGAAGAGAACAAACCCTTAGTCCTAATCTAAGTAAGATTTTATAGTCCGTAATAGTTTATGTGACTACCAAGTATAATTGAAACATAAATGGAGTATTTAAATGAAAAGCTACTAATTAAAATTAAGTTATCATAATAACAAGTTAATAAAGTGTAAGTATAGCTTGAATATATGATATATCAAGTATATGAAAAGGTTTTATGCATAAAGATATAGCATATCCATTTGGGCATGCATCCATGTTCAATTCCATTTCGATAAGAACATAAATCACAACTAAAAGCTCTTAATAGCTTAAAGTTAAAAATTTAGATCTAGTTTAGGTAGGATAGTCCAACGATAATTAAATTATGGTCAAGTTTAGAAGGCTTTTAATGAACATGATCTTTAATAGACAAGACCTTATTGAGCAGGGTTAAAATAGTGTGAAAATGTTTGTCCAATTTAATTGATATAGAAAATGGGTATTGATGTATTTTCGTATTCATATATACTTAGGGCCTGTTCTGTTTAGCTTAATTTCAGTTCAGTTCAACTCTAATCAATTCAGTTCAGTTCCTAATTTCCATCTCTCATAAACAATTCATTTCAGCTCTATTCAGTTCACTTCAATTCAGTTCAGCTCCAATCAGTTCATTTCCGTTTAGTTCAGTTCAGCTCCAATCAGTTTAGTTCAGTTCCTAATTTCCTTCTCTCATAAAAAATTCATTTCAACTCTATTTAGTTTAGTTCAGTTCAGCTCCAAGCATTTTAGTTTAGTTCTATTCAGTTAAGTTCTATTCAGTAAATCGGAATAGACCCTTAATAATGACTTTGTCCAATATTTATTTTATTTGATAATTTGTTGGCCCACCCATTATCGACCCACTATTGACACGCGACCCGCTATTGGCCTTATAAAAAATGACGCTCTTTGACCTGACCCGTAATTAACCCACCCAATAAGCAGGTCTAATGGGGTTACTTATACTTCAATTCATGTAAATTTACTCCAGTTTATTTGGAGTAAGACACAAAAAAAAAAAAAAAAAAAAAAAAAAAAAAAATCGAGAAAGCCCCTCGTTCTGTAGTCGCAATCAATTCTTAATTAAACTCCCATTAACTTTTTGTTGTCTCATCATTTGTATTATCTATAGCAAGCACCACATATTCATTCCATTGTCAATTGTTAATTAGTAGAATTGTTCTTTAGTCCTTAGAATTTGATTCATGTCTTTTAAACTTGTTTATACTTGTTTAATTCTTAACTTTAAACACAAAATTACAAAACTTTTCTTTCTTTTGATACCAATGACCAAACAAAAGTGGTTTATCCAATGTATGTTTTCCAAAGTTAGTTGTTCTCTTTAATTATATTGATGTGTAAGTATCATGCAATTATTTAATCAAACTCAACATACAACTTTTCACAGCATAAAAGCATTAATCAAGGCAATACAAAAAAAATAATGCAAATAATGTATGGCCTTATCTTGTTTAATAATAAGAGAAATGAAATAATTAGATTAGTATTTAAAAAATAAAAAAAATAAAAAAATAAAAAAATAAAAAAATGAAGTACGTACTAATACAGCATTTGTACGTACATATATGAAATTATTAGAGGTTAAATTCAGATATGGTTTGCATGTCAAATAAGAAATCAATAACTTAGAGAAACCAAAAATGACACATGTAGTTATTTATTGGTTGAAATTATTTCTTCCATTTTTCATTCCTTTCCATTTTTTTTTCTTTGTAAAATGTTCAAGAAAAATATTTATTACCTATAATATAATATTTCCATATACACTTAATTGGAATATTTTTACATATCTTTTATGTATTTTATTAAAAAAAATTACATATGGAGTGATTATTAAAATAATACTACTATCTAAGATTTAGGCATTGTTCACTTCACCTTAAAATAATAATATACGGTAAAAATAATTTCAATTCAGTAAAAATCAGTCCAGTTCAGCAAAATCAATTTCAGTTCAGTAAAAATAATTTTAATTAGTTCAGTAAAAATCAGTAACTTTAAATAAGAAATATAAAAGAGAATCGGTAAAAATAATTTCAGTTTAGCAAAATTAATTGCAGTTCATCAAAAATAAGGTGAAGTAAACAGTGTCTTATATAATATTATCGTTTTTTCTTTCTTTCTTTCAAATTTACTATTTTTACAGTAAACTTTATTTCAATTTAAAAGAAAAAATTTAATTAAATTTTGTAACATAATATGCATATACTATATTTGTAGTAATATATAACAACACTGGTATTAATCTAAATTTTAATTTTTTTAATACAAAACTTAAACTTTATTCTTTTAAAAAATAAAGTACTCGTATAATGCTTCAATAACCTTGATATTGGTAGAAGCTAAGGCATGAAAAAAAAAATAGTATGTATACCATTATTTACACAAATTAGTATTGCAATTTGTTACATTATAAAAGTTAGTAACAATTGTGCGTTGGACGGTACTTAAATTAGTTTGAATTATTCACAAAAATTAAAACATGCATGTATCATATTATTGAAATATAGAAATATTATATCTTACATGTTACATACAAAAAATCGAATAACATCAATTAACCTAATGTTGCCTTTTAGTTTAATTAATTAATTTATGATCTATATGTAGCTAATTTCTATTTAGTGATTAGATTATTGGTCATGGATGATGGATACTTAATTGATCATATACTGCGAGAGGGGAAAAATTGAGACAACCTAGATAAGCCTACCCTCCAAACCAATCCATCTATTTTAACGTAATTTCATTTTTGCAATAGTACATGCATTGTTGACCCTTATGAGGTTTTGATGATGATGTTGATGATTGAGTAAACTTCTATCTAATAAGGATTTTATAGTGTTGTGATGTTTGCAGGATAAGTAAAACTTTGGGAGTTGAAGTAAGGATTGAAACAAAGGAACTTTAGAAGATCCAGGATGACAAATAAAGTCAGAAGAAGAGTTCCAGAAGGAAGTTCTCTAAAGATAGCTGGATGGAAGTACAAGGAGTTCCCTAACAGGAATTTATCAACAAGTTGTAACGACCTGGTTCCAGTGTAACGATGGAACACAACCTCAACAATCAAGGACCAGTGCAAAGCTCGAGATATCAACTGAAAAAGATGAACTTCATAACTTAAGTTGTATAAAAGATATAAGTTTGTTTTCTAGGTTGATGTAAATATATATCTGGTAGTTATGCATGAGACATATTAGAAATCGGATAAAGCTTGGCAAGCTAAGTAATTCGTAAAAGATGAGTTTAAGTTTATGAAAAAGTATTTTGTTTGATTTTATCTTTTAATATCTGATTTACTTGGTTTATCTTTTTCATATAAAACCTCATCTTTTAATAAAACGAATGTGGTTAGAAAAGGTTTTCCTAAACATGAAATTAAGAATGTTTTAATTTCTGTTTTGAAATGATAAGTCCGAATTTCTGTTTGGCTTATTAGTTTACCAAAAACCCTACTTTGTAAGCAGTGGAATTGAACTTCTATAAAGAAAGAAGAAGTAATTCGAAGTAAAGTGAGAGTTTTAAGCATGATAACCACTTAGTGCTTAAGAGTAAGTTTGCCAAAGGTTTAAGCTTTATCATTTTGATTTCGGGTTTCATGTGTAGCTTTCCATTTATTTATTAGAGTGAGTCTTTGTGTTGTAATTGGTTTTGGGGTGTTTGTGAATTCTTGATAATTCACATTTGAGTTTAGGAGTTTGAATTCTCTAAAATTCGTATGTTTTTAGGAGTTTGAAAGTCTCTAAAATTCGTGTGGTAGCTGTGAGGGCACAATGAGTGAGCTTCTACTGTGAAGTCGAGTGTAGGCAGTGCTGAGTGAACCTAAGTGGGACTTAGGTTGGGTAGGATAGGGTCCTATCAGGTAGCAAGTAGTCCACTGAGAAACTTGCGAGAAAGGTCTGTGTTAATAGGTTGTATGTAACTAGGAGTTCCCCTATTATAGTGGAATTTGTGTGAAAATCCTGAGAAGGGTCGAGGTTTTACTTCCAGTTGGACCCTGGAAGGTTTCCTCTTAAAAACTTGCTGTGTTCTTTAAGTTCCTTTTATGTTCTGATTTTAAGTTCAGCAAAAGATTGACCTAATTGAAACCTATTACAATTCATCTCCCTCTCATAGTGGTTCATCTAAATTAACATGCATGTTAATTGGAATCTAGCCACCATTATCTGGAATCATAGGCTTATCTTAATTTCATTTTCTTGGGGATCTCGCAGAGATTGATTGAAAGCACCAATCATTGGTATTATGATAATTATATCGGAGTACAATATACTTTGTATGTTTTGTGGTAATATAGATATTTAATCAAATACTACGGTGTAATAAAATAATTTAAAAGGTTTAATACATGTAGTACGTACTACCAAATATATATATTTAGAAATTCATATGAAGTATTAAAGATCGATGTTTTGAGTGATTAGTTAAACAAGAGTATGTAGGTCTCTAAGTCTCTTGTATGATGTGGCTTTATACCTTCAATTAATGATATGATAACAACGCCAGCTTCAAATTGATAAGCCTATATTATACTCTCAAAATTTTTAAATACTTGTTCCATTTCTATTTTTTGCACTATTTATTTGTCCTACTTTGATTAATGTTTGTGATTTATACATAAGAAAAAATATAGTCTTGTGGGTACTTGTTGGAATTGTCTTAATCAATAGATTATTGATTTTCAATTCTTAGAATTTATCCTTATTAATAATTAAAGATATTATTAATCAAAGATTAATATCGAGCTATCGGCATACGTGTCTAAGAGAAATGGAACAAGTATTTAAAACAGAGGGACTAGTTGTGAAAATTATATGCCCTATAATAACATTAGCATGCAACATATACTAGGAAGACGGATATAAAAAGAATTTTATTATAAATGTAGAAACGGTAGAGTATTACTGTATTACACATCAATGATATCATTGACAAAAAATTATGAAAAGTTATGTATTATTTACTTAAAGTTGAACAAGTATTAAATTACCATGGACAATGCATAAGATATAAATAAATATATATTTTGAAGTATAATCATCATTAATATTTTTTGTCTTCCTAGGCTATATATCAATATGTTAGAAAAATCATACATACAATTGGGCATGCATGCATGACAACATGAACCAAGATATAAAATTACTATGTAAGCATATACCATATTAATTAAAATTACCATTTGCCATCATGCTTACAGATTCCAATAGATATTCTCGCATATTATTGATCCTATTCTTCCATTAACTTGATTTTTATCCTTATCCGATCCATCAATAGATGTATGAGGCCAATAGTTAGCAACTTAAAGTACTAAGTACATATTTATTTATATATTTATTGAAAAGGTTAACATATAATACAAATGTACAATAGTATTATTTTTATGATGCACTTTCAAGCTACAATTCATGTGGTCACCAATATAATTTTTTATTTTACAAGTTTGTATGAATATGAATATATTTCGTATGATGTAACATTTTTATATAGATTATAAAGGTGTAAAAACTTAATTTGATTTAAATCTGACCTGAAAAAATATTCAATTTAGATTTTGACTCATAAGTACATAATAATCTAATTTATTTCAAATTTGAAATTAATTAGACCCGGTCTAACCTGGCTCACTGAACTTGACTCGAACATCCAAATTAATCCCTCTAGTGATCTAGTCTTGCGTAGGAAAATCCACTAGAACCAGGAATGGTTAAAAAGTTTTTCTTTTAAAAAAAATGGTTAAAAAGTAAGAATAATAGTACGTGTTAGATTATGATTGAGTAATTAAGTCAGTAGCTTGGCTCCAATCCCAAGGTTTGTCTTTGTTGTTTTAATACTTGGAGGAATCGAACTCCCCATATTAAACTTTGCTTTCTCTCTCGTGCTTTGTCACATCATTTTTTTGACACTTCCCACTCATTGATTCTCCTTTATTTGTTGTTATTCTTGATTTTTTTTACGACTAATTAGTTTTTAGGACATGATTCAATTTATAAAAAACAATTGAATTGAACTGATTGGACATAAAAGATCAAAGACATGTCTAAACTAAATTGTCATTAACAATATCATTAGTCTAATCATATAAAACAAATAAATTAGCACAAGAACTGAACTGAACTGAACTGATTAGAGCTGAATAGAAAAAACCCTTAGTATTAGAATTTTTTTTTAAAAAAAAATCAATACGTAAAAGTGACTTGTACATGAACTATGGAAATATTATATAGTAAATTTTACTTTAGTTGTAATAATGTACATATAGTAAACTTACTTAGGCTTTGTTCTTTTGAGTTGTTCTGCTCTGTTATGTTCTACTCTGCTGAAATCTAATTTGCTCTACTCTACTCTATTTTGCTGACTCAATCAGCTTTACTTAGCTCTGCCTGCCCAAAAACTCAAAAGAACATAACCTTACTCTGCTTTGAGCTTGTTATTTGGAGTTTTCAATACACTACATAAGAAAATACATAACATGAATATAATGTATAGCTATTTATTTATTTTTTATATACTTCATATATAATGGAGTTAATTTCCAAATTAATTATGTGTGTTCATACTATATATATATGTCTATATGTACAATCTATATACAAATATACAGGCATTACTTAAACCAAGAGAGTACTATTGTTGTATAAGTAATGGACAATAAACATTATTTTTAATGACGTTGTCATCAAGGTTGACAAATAAATAGATTGAAATTCAGATCGAGCTAGCATTCCCCGTTGTAACTCTTTCCGACAAGAATATCTATCTCAAAATCCTCTGAATAAATATGCACCAAGATCTACTTTGAATTAAGCAAGGTATTATTGATGCTTATTTGCCCGAGCTTCAAAATTAAATTATTAATTGAGCATAATATTTCTGAACGAACTTTGTTCATTTCTAGACCAATCAAGTAAAGTGTTAAGAGAAATATTGTATCAAAAATCACATACTTACCACGTACATTTTTATTTTTTGTTGCATGTATCTCACTTTTGTTGTGTGTTAAAAATAATTACTCTTATTTACTACGAAATGCGCCGTACATATCAGTTAGGCCCTATTCACTTCACCTTAAAAAAATAATATTCAATTAAAATAATTTCAGTCCAGTAAAAATAATTTCAGTTCAGCAAAAATAAGTTCAGTTTAGTAAAAATAATTTCAGTTCAGTAAAAATCAGTAAACTTAAAGAAGAAATATAACTGAAAATCAGTAAAAGTAATTTCAGTTCAGTAAAAACAATTTCAGTTCAGTTAAAATAATTTCAGTTCGGCAAAAATAAGGCGAAGTGAACGGGGCCTAAGCTACACAATTTTTTTGTTAGATTAATTATTTTTGATTAGTAACATTCAGAAAAACATTTTATTTGTAAATAATTTTATCGTCAAGGTTGACAAATAGATTAGAAGTTAAAGCCAACACTGTACTATAAGTATACTTGCTTCAAATGTTATATTTATATCTTTCTTAAATGAGAATCCGCAATCACTTTATATCTATTTGCAATAAATGTATTTTTACACCAAGTTGTACAACCATTTAGGCCAGGTATTCTTGATGCTCGTTTGGCTTGGCTTTATTTATAAGTAAATTAAGTAAAAATTATAATTTCATAATTTTGCTTAGATCTATATTCTATGACAATAAACTTAATATCAAATCTTGATTTTATTCTTTAGGAAAAAAATTATCGTCCAAACACGTGCCTCAAATAATACACTTTGTGTATGTGTGGATCATGCATTATGTGCATGAAACGCACACACGTACGTGCTTCGTGTGAGCAAATATACGATTTGTTAATTAATTACTCACTCAGTACAATTCAAATACTTGATCCGTATTTATTGTATGTTACACAATTTTTTTGTTAGATAATTTCTAATTAAAATATCATTCGATCACCATTTCATCGAGTAAGAAAAAACTTTTAACGTATCTTTAGGGCCTGTTCTGATTGACTGAACTGAGCTGGACTGAATATTTCATAAGAGAAAGAAATTAAGAATTAAACTGAACTGAACTGAAAATAATCTGAAAAAAACAGATCCTTAGTTGGAAAATCCTCCGTCAATTCCAAGTAAAAACACCATAGGCATGCACCTCATTCGGCTCATTGTGCAAGTAACATACTACACCACGTCACAATTATCTCACAACAACTCAATTAATAATGCCACTTTATTATGTTGTAGTAACTTATAAGTGCAAGCTAGGTCCATTAATTGGTCCAAAAGACTTTGAACAAACGTTTGAATTTTGAAAATCTACTATATACATGTATATTACTACTATACTACTAATAAATAAGTAGATAAAGGGTCCATTTCATACCCACATAGGATTCTAATCTACTCCCCATCCATTTGTGACTTGTCCTTTATTTGAAATAACCATAAAAATATATGAAGCTAGCTTTATGACAAAAGCATGAGAGTAAAAGATTGAGAACCTTCCTAGCCCTTATTAGATGGTGTAGAAGCAACACATGTGTAGTGGGGTATCACTATGAGATAAATAAATTTTGGTTTTAACTCAAGAAACTAGGATGCATGATAAGTGTTACACCTATGTTTTTTCGTGTTATAGTAACATCGATCTAATCTGATCGTATAATAGTTATACTTATTAAGAACAGAAATAATAATTTTCTACAAATATAGCATAAAATAATTCACACGACATGTACTATCGTAATCAAGAAATAAATAAATTCCTTCTTATTAGCTTTATTTTTTATATAACATTGAGCTTAAGGAGAGTAAAGTCTAAAAAAGAGGTCAATCTTTTGGTTTATGTAGTTGGTGGGCCTCATCCATGCAATGGAGAGGGATTTATTCTTACAAAGTGTCTTAGGCAATTTTTACAAGTTTTACACTATATTGGAGCACTAACGAGTTAGAGAAGCATATATTCCATGAAAAAGTGTTATGATAAAAGGTTAGAAGAGAGTTTAATGTAATATATTTAACCCCTTTTTCATTAAAAATATATTTTCTTGCACCCTTTTACTTATCTTTTGGACAACCCTTTTATCATTGTAGTGGAGAGAGCATCAATATTGACTTGCATGTGCTCCTAATCCTATATGCTACAACATTTATATTATCAATTTATCATGTATTCATGTACATAAAACTATAGGATAAAATTATCTAAACATAGGATAAATGGTGTCATGATGATGCTTAACAGATAACTAAGTACATTTTTATGTGGTTTCCAAAAAAAAAAAAAAAAAAAAAAAAAAAGTACATTTTTATGTGGTTTGATCGACATCATTGCTTTGACATATGTTATACTTTTTTTACTCCTTTCGTCCCTTTTTGATAGTCCTTTATGAGTATTTTTCACGGGAATTAATAAACAAAAATAATAATAGTATAAGTACATTGAAAAAGTAAATTGACATTGGGTATGCAAAAAAGTAGAAAGAGAAAGTAATAAAATTATATGGGAAAACAATTACATGGGAAATTTAAATTTACACAACTATTGTTGCAAATTGGAGGGAATTTTGGTAAAAAATTAATATTAATGATTGTTGGAAAAAACAAATAGGGTGAACATTTTGGGACTAAAATTTACCCATAAGGGACTATCATTTAGAGACGGAATTGGGAGAAATGTAAAAACATTGTCAGAGCATCAATATTGAAATCATTCATTGTTATTAAAATAAAGAAGTTTTTTGTATTAAAAGCATTTAAAGAACTGTTACACAAGTTTAATCATTGTAGATAGTTGCATTTTAATTTTATGCTTGAAAGACGTTTTTATTTAGTCTCTCTCGTTGACCCAACAAAATGAGCGAAAAAGTTTAATGAGTACTCCATAAATGAAAACTGCACCAAAATACACATAGCATGCAAAAAAACCCGAATAAACAATATTTCGTATGATGTAAAAAACGACCCATTTAGCTATTGTAAACTGCGAACCGATAGGAAAAATATAGTCGACAAACAAATCTACATCAAAATTGTAAGATGCATATACTAGTAGTATGAAAAACACAACTATATCAATGCAAAAACAAGAAAAGACCCGTTAAAAATATAAATAAATCGCGATAATGCAAGCAATAAAACTAATAAAAATAACAGTAATTATAAATTTAAGGATGTCATAATAATATACACATCAAAATAAAATCTCATTCAAAGCTACCTAGATGCCTAAAAAAAGCTAAGATATAATTCCATACATCTAGCTATACTAATTAATTAAAGTGATGCATCTAAGTCATCACAAAATTACAATATATTTTTATCTAATTGTAATAATAACTATTTTTATATAATATTTAAAAAAACTGACTATGTTTAATCTTATCTAAATTAACAGCCAACATTATGACGACGAATAAAAACAGCTTCCAAATCAGGAGGAGTAATAAAGAACTCCCTTTTCACGTTTAACACCTTATTCTTACACAATGCGCCACCACTCCTCTTTCGAGGGGGTGGCGGGCAAGGAAGCTTCGAGGGGATTCTCGAACCTTCCGAAGTCGGAGTCGTCGGTCCCGTCGACTCGTTTTCTTTTTCTCCATCACTTTCAATGACACTAAGACCACTACTCGTATAGATAGGCATCAGAGGAGTCCTCACGTTTACCACCGAATTCGACGATTTCTCAGAAGAAATCCCCATAATAATAATAATAATAATAATAATAATAATAGGTTTTGTTTTGGAGGATTTAGGAAAAAGGGTTTAATTTAGAGAAAAAGAAAAAAGATGAGAGAGAAAGTAAACGCGTTTAAGAAGAAAGAGGAGGAATTGAAGAAGAGAAAGAGGAAGAGTTGAAAGGAGTTATATAAAGGAGAGGAGAGAGAAAAAGGGAACCCGAGGAAACTCGTGAGTTGAGTTTATAATTTTCCCTCCAATTTAAGGGTGGGTGCCCGAGAATTAAGCTGACCGGAATTTGGAAACGGGCAGTCTACTCTATTTGACTTTGCCTTCTTCTTGGCGGCATTATTATTTGTGGGTTTTAGGGATCTTCAATTGCACTATTTCTATCAATGTCTAGTCTACTCACTTCAATTCTCTTGATTTTAGTGATTTCTTTAAATTGATTTTGGTGAATTATTTACAATCGGATCCAATCAATGAGAGTTTCTAGTGTTTAATCCAAGGATGGATCATTGGTTTTGTTGATTATAGAATACGAATTATATGATAGATTAGTACTCCGTCCTTTCCTTATTTACATATTTATTTCTAACATTTATTGCTCACATAATAAAAAGAAATAGACATGTAAATAAGAGAAAGAGGGAGTACATACGTAAATCAGAGGATATTAAATTATTGATGTTATTATGTACGTAGTAGCAATATAAATTTTGCTTTGTTTTCGAAATATGAATAAGGTATGTAATTCAGTAATGTCATAGATGCATCCTAACACACTAGGGTCTCTTGTGTTTAACCAATTAACGAGGCAATGTTCATTGATTCTGTTAATTATAAATAATATTACACTATTATGTAGATTAAGATACTGATATTACGGAGTATTAAATTTACTATATATTTTTTTTTTAATTGTGAAATACGTGTAAGCAAGGAAGGTAACAATGGAGTTTTCGAATTAGACAAACTTACAGTGGATAATGTATTGAGATTATCTATTATTGTTTCTTTATGGTGAATATGATGGCTTGTGATCTACGCCGGCCACAATGAGATCTAGTTTCTAGTATTAAACCAACGAGGCAATGGTCACTGAGTTTGTTAATTACAAATATCTTAGATTACTGTTATTTATTTATATTAAAAATTTAAGATATTGTTATAACGGAGTATATGAATTTTACATTTTTTAAATATACGTGTAAGAAAGGTAATATTGGAGTTTTTCGATTTAGACAAATGTACAATTGTTGGAAATATTTATGTATTTATTTATTTTATGGCGAGTAAGTCTATATATCATGTAGAGGGGTTTGTTGATGTAAGTGGCATTGATAGTTCAGTTTGCAGTGTAATAAAAGTCTTTCGAAATCATATTATTGTGATACTTTCGTGGTTGGCAATACTAACCTAATAAAAGTAAGACAAAAGATAAACACTGAGAAAAATGTGTAACATACTCACTAAACATTACTTGATGAATTCCATTAAATTATTGAAAAACCTAATTTTTCGAACGTACTTATCTACTTTTTTTTTTTTTTTTTTTTTTGAAAGTAAAATACAGGGGAAAATAGGAACGAACGTACTTATCTACTTATCATCTATAGCTAAGGTAGTCAATAAAAAGATTTCTTAAAGACAAATAAGAAAAAAAAAATCAAAATCAGCTTCGTATAAGGTGAAGTTTATAGCATCCCCACTCCTTGGAAACTTTTCATCAGAAAAGAAAAAAGCAATAAATTATGGCAAATTTTATACTACAAGTATTAAAAAAAAAAGTCAAAGGTTAGTATGTAGAATATATATGTCCTTGTGAGCTATGTTGACGTTGTGAAAGTCTTCTTAAATTGTCAATTTCCAAAGAAAAGTTGTTGCATGCATGCATAGCATAGCAGCAATTTTGTAACATGTTCGGAAGATTAGGAATCCAATTTTTTGGGAAAGTAAAGTTCCTAAAATTAAGTACTATTATATATATAATGTGTATTAAAATGATTAATAGAGTTATAACTAGTTATTCTAAGAAAGTGACCAGCAATCCTTAAGTATGTGAGTATACTTGAATTTGGTTAAACTTTGTTTTGTTGGAGTAATACAGTATGTTGTGCAATTATTAGTCCTCTCGATTCCCAAACCTAGTTGTAAGACTGTTAATGGTTTATATTTCCAAAACAGCTAGAATATTCATTTTAAAATTATTAGTAGGAGTTCCTCAAAAAAAAAAAATAAAAAATAAAAAAAAAAAAAAAATAATAAATAAAAAAATAAATAAAAATATTAGTAGGAGGGGTACTTTTGGGATGATCTTATATTGGTCTGGTGTCGTTTTAACTAGAGCGGCTGAGAGTTATTCTTCCAAGTGTGTTCAAGATCAGAGGCTGCAAAACTAAAAGACCTTAGAGTAAGATGTCTTGGGGTGATCTCGAAAACGCTCCTTCGACAATCAAGTTAGGGATGCTCTTTAGAGAAAAATTGGTTTGAAAAACAAGATTAAAAAATAAAAAAAAAAAAAGAAATTACCAATCTTTATATACTGCGCATATAAAATGTAATATAAAATTAAATAATATGATGACAAACATGTACATCCAAAAGTAAATTAAGGATAAATATGTAATACCTATACAGTGACAGTGATTATATGCTAGTTTAGTAGTAATGAGTTTGATCATGATAAACATGACTCTTGAGAAGGGTATTAATGTCATTTTACCAATAATTGGGCAGTGACTTAAGGCCTAAACTTTTTATTTTTTCATCTTTATTCTTCTCTTTTTTAAATTAGATGAATGCACTTTTAATCTTTTGTAGTACTCACCCTGTTTTTTATTGGAAAGCAATAAAGGAGCACTAATCTAAGTTCTACGTATATACCTATAGCAAATATTAAAAGGTTTAATACAAACATAATAGAGGGACAAAAATTACCTATTCAAACCGCGCGTATATCATAATATAATACTCGAACTAGCTTTTTTGTTCAATGGATCATGATCATTCCCTTTAATTTTCTTGAAATAATAAATGTGCATATCACGAGAAATTTTTTAATGTATGTTTATGGACACAAATAATAATGCTTAAACAATTCTTATCATTAAAACTATTTAACAGTTTAATGCGAAATTTTTCTCAAAAAGGCCATTACCATTATTCTTGAATCATGAAATTTTTTCTTAAGAATTCACAATTCTCATATTTACTCAATTTTTATATGATTTTATTTTATTTAATAGGTGACGAAACTGCTAAAAATATTTATATTTAATTATTTTAATTAACACAAGATAACAAATGCAATTAATATGTCCAACGTTAACTTTACTATTAATAATAAATTAATTAGAGTATCCAATATTGCCATATTATTGGTGTTGTCTTTGCCAAATTGCAAGTTGTTAGAATATCGTTGAGTCAAATTATTAATTAATTTAAAAAAGGATTGGATGGAAGATTTAGTAAAGAATGAAGGAAACACAATAAGGATACAATAAAGTGCCAACAAATCGAGGTGTGAGGTGTGTCTTCTACAACGCCTATCCCGGGGGGGGGGGGGGGGGGGGGGGGGCGTGTTGATGGAGAAATTATAAGTTAGTGACTTTGGACCTTAGTGTATGTTGCATGACTTATTACTATTATTGTATCCGTCCTTTAATTCTATTCCGTTTTTCTTGTTGAGTCGTTTATTTAATTTGAGTTTGTCCCATGCTACGAATGCTCGATAGTCCACTACATTACTCTCTCATTTATTACATTTAGTCTCTTCAATTTTATTAGTCTCTTCGTCCCTTTATTAGATACCTATTTTTAACATTTATTACTCACGTAATAAAAGGAAGTAGACATCTAATTAAGCGACGGAGGGAGTAGTATTAAAGTTAAGTAACCACTTTTTGGGGTAAGTAATGAAAAGGGTGGCCCAGTCAGGCTAAAACCTCTCACTAATCAACTCAACACAAAATAGCAGCCTAGATCATTTGGGAGTGGTGGGAAAGGCTAGGGGTAAAGTAATAATGTCCTTAATGAGATTTGATCCAACAAGTCAACAACCTCATGATTGTGAGATGCAAAATTTTTAACTAGACCAATTACTAAAGTCTTGCGTCAAATTGTTCAATATATGCATCGAACAAGATCTATACTCACATGACTATATTTTTACTTAGCTATAAATTACCAAAGGTAGTCAAAGTGGAATATATGAATAGTGTAAAAATCAAACTGTTATAAGTAATAAAAAACGAAAGAAGTATGTAATTAAATCCCTATTTCATATACATCATTGTCTTTTATGACTTTTTATGCACTTTAAAAATTATATTAGGGTGAAAAAAAATTTAAATACAATTTTATCGGAGAAGAAGTGAATTCTATTTATAGCACACTATTTACCAAAAAGGGAGCCTTTATAAATTTTACCTCAATAAGATTACCCTCATAAATTCAAGTTTATTTCCTTTTTCGATGGCCATAAATTCAATATCATGACATTATTACAAGTAGCACGGTTATGTGACAAAAATAAACAATTAAAAAAAAAAAGTATTCGTATGGTGGCACTACGACAGGATCTCCGATCTAGTACTTGAGAAAAATATTGAACATAGCTAGATATTTATGATGTAAGCAATAAATTTACTTCTTGAGTTTTGAATATTTTAAGATACAGGCGGTGGTACCATGCTTGGTACATACAAAAAACGCGGAAAGAACATACAATTATTTTGTAAAGAACATATAATTGTTTTGTAAAGAACATTTTTTTTTAATCTAAAGAACATTCGCAATATTAATAAAGAACATGATTAATATTAGGAAATGAAAATTATTAATATATACCCATCATAATTAAAAGACATAATTCAAAGAACATTTTGCAATAAACAACGAACATTATATCACATATAAAAGTACATCATACTGACAATCAAAGAACATGGACATATGTTCTTTTCACTCTTTTTTAGTGCAAATATGTTCTTTTTTTTCTTTAGGTATATTTTCATTACAATTTAATAGTATGTATATTTCACTATAGTTGTATGTTCTTTACATTTGTATAATATGTTCTTTTCGCGAGAAACGTCTGTACAATGCACGGTGCAGGCGCCGGTAGGAACCACGCACTGCATGAGTTTTTACAGACTTTTTCTCTTGTAGGTTGACATCTGACATATGTACGAGTATGATTATATCTTATGGAGTAGTGAATACTTTCGACTTCTATAGTTAATATTTTTACATAGTCTCACCATCTAAAATCACAAATTCTCTTGTATTTCTCCTGTACTTTTAGTTGATATTAGTGTGGTTAACGAGCGCGATGCGCGCTGTAGATAGCGACTTTAAGACGACTATAGTTTAAAGAAATTATACTACTTAAGACGACTATAATTTTAAAAAATTATACTTTGTAAATCCGTAATAATAACATTTTACAATAATATGACAATACAATCGACTCAACTAGCATTACAAGTATAATTTGTTGCTATACAATATTTATTCGGAGCATTGAAAAAGAGAATAATTAAATTTCTCAACATGAGAAACAAGCTATTTGACAAAATAATCTTTCCTCGTACTTTCTAGTAAGGCAAATAGCAATTGGTATGTAAAAAGCCAACAATACAATGACTTTGATCACTTGGCTTTACGTTATGTTTGGAATTAATGGTTTACCAAAAGTCTTTGGAGACTCAAAACAAGGGAAGAAGCAACCTAAGTTGCATTAACTGATTTTTACACCTTCACACGTTATCATATACGTCCTCCCTCGTCTTATAATTCCAAATATATCCTAATGATATATACCTTCATGTCCGAAATTAATAGCCATGTTGATAGTGTAATGTTTGCAATGAAAGCCGACACCCTTTATACTATCCATATAAAATAACTGTAGATTGAAGATCTGAAACTGAAAAAGGAAAATAGAACACAGATGTAGTTGGCATACCACTTGCCACCCCTAAGATTGAGCTTAACCCAATATTAGTAATAAGCAGAATGCCATTTCCACTCAACAAAATGAAGGAACACAATTTCTCTGGAAATATTAATAATACACAACCATTTTACTGTTTCTAGAAAAACAAATAAAAATACTGCCATTATGTTATACGTAGTAATTATTCAAAATCTTACCATTTTGTTTTATGTATTCTTGATACCATGTGACAGCATCAGATAAATTAAGAAATCTTCTGTATAATATACTGGAATTAAATTCCTGTCAGTAACCAGATTATTATTGAACCTGAAGTGAAAACCAATAGACAACTTCACATGCTGTGTATTACTGCTATATGATCTTCATTATTGAGGGAAACCGAGAGCTTGTGTAACAGAAGCGACTAATTCGTTTACAAATCATACAAAGTTTAGAATCCTGATTTGCATAGTGTACGTCAACTTTGCGTTTAAATTTACAAGCACATTTGAGGGAGAGGGAGAGGGAGAGTATACACTGAATCATATCATGACCATAACATAAAGTAAGGGATTTCAAAGAAATCTCCTATAATTTACATCCTTGAGTAACCTGCTCGTTGATCTTCATACTGCTCCATGAACGCATCATTGAACTTCTTAAAGCTCTCCATGATAGCAGGCATGTCTTCCTCAGCAGGTAGAATGGTAGTCCTCATGTGGAAAACCCTGTTACACAATGAAAATAGCTTAGTATTCAACATCATTATCATGTTTTTTTTTTGGCTTTTATAAGTTTCTTGGGTTTGAAGCCTTTTCTTTGGATAGGATGCAGAAAATTCAATAGATGTACACAAATAATCAGAAATGAAGCTCAACATGGAACCTTGTTTACCTAAGTGGCTAAGTGTTCGACCTCAACCAGTGAAGAAAGAAGTTAAAAGTTATACATAGAGAGTGAACAGGTTCTGTGAATTCTAAGTTCAGGTGGCCAAACTCTCCTAGGAAAGGGCACCAGATGCCTATAAAGCTATAAGTTTACCAAATTCAATTGGGAAAATGATGTACATTTTCAAGTTTGACAGGTTCTTCCACATTGAAAAAATAGGCTAACAAACTAATTGAACAGTTGTGCAAGATATTGAAGAGAATAACGATTCTGTAGATAAAAACACTATCAGCTTGTAGTTAATAAGAATCATTATTGGTGTATATTACTCAGTATACCCTAATCATAGTTACTATGATAGTTAATTCAAGATGCTCGTCTGTTATATATTGACTTACTGAGAGGGCCACGTATGAGACAAGACAACAGTTTTTTTTGTTTTGTAAAATTAGGTTGTGGAGAAATAGTAAAGGATTTTAAATGTGAATTGTAACTTAAGGCTGCATAATACTTTTTTTTAAAAACATAACAAATACGAATGTAATGTTCCAGTACCCTTCTTTCTGCCCAAACCCTGAACCAGGAACAGTGGAGATGCCGGTGGCTTCCAAGAGCTTGAGACAGTAGAAAACATCAGGATGTTTGCCAGCATTCTTGGCGGCCTCAACAGCCTTAGGTGGCAAGCATATTTGAGGGAATGAGTACATGGCACCTGAATCAAGGATTTATCTCGCAGATGAATTTCTGTTCAGAAATAAATACAGGATACACAAATACACACAAAAGATGGAAATTACTCTTTACCTTCTGTGAAATTGCACACAACATTTCTACAGCTGTTAAACCCATCAGTCATTATTCGCGCTCTCTTCCTCAATGATTCCAGAATTCCTTTGCTGCAAAAATTTATGCATTTATTATATACTCTGCATGATGGGTTTTTGTCTCCATCCTAATAAAGCCCTATACAAATTTCTTTCCTCTCAAAAAGCTTGTTAAGAAAATTGTTCTTTGATATAAGAGATTCTTCTTCTCAGTTGAAATCGTGAATAGAACAGGAAGGAATAAAATCATGTCTTCTAACTGCTATCTAAATAAAGTGTAAACCAATTACCTCTCTTGTTCAAATCTAAGATAAGAGATATCCCCAGGCTTTGGTGGATTGACCATCAATCCTAACTGTCAAAGGGAAAAAGAACAATGATTTTGTGCATACAGAATCCAAAACCTTGCCTAAGGAAAAACAAGAGCATCCAAAGCTGCAAATAAGTTTGAGAAACTTACAAATATTTGCCCTGGTACATTGGGACTTAGTGCAATTGAGGCAATCTTGTATATTTCATCAACTGACTGCAATGGAGACCAACAACATCAGATGGCGTATACACTTTCCGATCCATTCATACGAAGCAACCAAACAGTTGCTTACTTGCTTTCTACCGTAAAAAAGATAAGTTACTTGAGCATAAATTTTTGAAAATATTTCCACTCGCAATCAATGAGAAAATGACTGACTGAACATTTTTGGTAACTAAAGGGTGCTCCTCAGCCATAGCTATGCAGATTGTTCATGAAGTGCATGCCAAAAACACCACTAGCAAACAACTGGAGATTATTCGGGACTGCTAAGGATTGTAATCAGACCCATCTTTTCGTGACTGCTAAGATTAAAAGACGGCTTTTTTGCTTTATTTCAATTTTTGTAATATGAGGTATTTAAAGTCACTAGTTATACAGAGTTGCGAGAACTGAGGTCTGTGAGCTGTGGAGTCATTATTTCTGATTTTTCATGCCACCAAGAAATAAATTATACATAAAGAAAAGATAATTCCATCAAAAAGCATAAAATTTGGGACAAAGACAAACCTTCTGAGGAATGTTTGTCATCTCAAAGTATCCACCCCTCTGTCCACATTCACCCCAATACCCTTTTGACACTGTGTGGAAAGACACAAGCTGGAGATCCTTGTTCATTGGTGGGCCCATGTCCATTAAAACCTTCCAGAAAAGGAAATTAGGTAAGTTTAAATTCTTCAAGGAAAGATAAATGAACCTGAACCATATTTTACCAATCGCTGAAATATTCTGTATGAGTGTATGACATACCTTTCTTGCACTTACAAAGGGGCGCTCATCTTGGTATATGTTTTGTTGATATACTTCATCAGCCATAAGCACCAACTTTTCTTGAATACAGAAATTCACTATTTCTTGTAAGTTGGGTACACTAAGGCATTGTCCCGTAGGATTTCCAGGGTTAATAATAACCATTGCACGTACCTGACCAACATGAAAGTTAATAATAAGATATATTATCTCGCAAAAACAATGACCAAATTGAAAAAAATAAATAATTTTTTTTTTTTTGAGAAGTTCACATATATATAGCATTAGGCATATAGAACCAAAATGTAAGATTAGCATGCCATCAGTAAGCCGAGATAATTGTACGAAGTAGTACTTAGAGCACATATTCCAATAACAGTACATCAGTCATGACCTCAACTTAAACCTTAAAATCTTGGCATTCCAAAAACTAAAGGGTACAGTATTTATCAACTAGCAAGAGAGGATAAACTTTTAGGAATAAACACACATATCAAATACAGCTTTGCTACAATTTTCTTTCTGAAACTATTAGCGGTTTTCTATAAATCAAACATCATGATTCAGGAGAGCATACTTACTTTTATTCCTTTGAATGTCGCTTGTTGAATTGCATCACGGAGATTATTGATATCAAGGCCCCAGTTGGCAGTCTCCTCCAGGTAATATGGGACAAGAGAACCACCCAATAATGATATTGAAGCAGAATAAAGGGGGTACTGTGGAACAGGAACTAGGATCTGAAAGAAAGATAGATCAATAAGGCAATAATGACCAGAGATCAACACTTCTACTTAAATAAAGGGAAAATATCGGCAAGTAAATGAAAAAAAGGATCAAAAGAGACTTACCCCATCACTTTGGCCTCCAATGACAGCATTCAAAATTTGCATCACTCCCTTGCTAGCACCATCAGTTAGGAAGATGAGTTCTGGATCACTGAAAATCAGGCAGAATCAACATTAGTCATACAGTCAACAAGCAAACTGAGACATATTGAGGCTCGAGTACTGGATAATCAATAACATTGCTATGAGAAACATGCATTAAATTACCTTGGATACCCATCCCGCCTTTCAATAAACTCTGCAATCTCTTTCCTTACGCCAGGAATGCCTCTTGAATCACTGTAAGCACCTAATTCAACATACAATAACAAATGTTACATATACCCCACATTTCATGAACTATAGTATAACTTGGCATCAAAAGTTGCATTTTTTGTAAGGTTCTGAAGGCACCTAGAGACTGATAAAATAAGGGAGGTGAACAAATGTTAGGTATTATGAAAGATGAAGTTGACAAAGAAATATAAAATAAGGGAGGTGAACATTTGTTAGGTAATAAAAGACGTATATGCAGAAAGGGAATGAAAACAAAGTATAAAGTGAAATATCTAACAAAAAGAACATGGGAAATTCTCTTTGGTGAACTCCAACCTTTTCATTTTCTAAGTGGTAAACGTTTTAAAATTTTATTATCAATGGTAAACTTAAATTATTGATTACCATTGGTAAGTGTTATTTTAATAAAAATCCTTAACTATAACCCAAACCCCTCCCCCACCCAAGCACCTTGCCGGCAGCTAGGCCCCCACCGGCAACGCCCGACCTCCCCACCCTCGACCGGAGACGCCCAAACTCCCCCACCCTCGGCAGGCGACGTTCCCCATTCCCCATTCTCGTTACCCACCCACCCCTTCTCCATTTCTCCCCAATCCGACACCCACCTCCACCGCAAACCGCTCTATCCCCTCACCGAAATTACCCCTCCACTGTTTTTCGGACACCCAAAACCCCTAATCACCCACTCAAAACCATTCAAAAACCCTACACCTCCCTAAAATCCGTTCTACCCGTTTTCTAGGATTTCGGATTTTAGGGAGGTTTCGGGTTTTTAGGGTGGTTTTGGGTTTTTAGGGTGGTTTCGAATGGGTTTAAAGGGTTTGGGGGGCCAAAAAACTGGGGGAAAGGTGGAGAAGTAGGGTCGCCGGCGTCGAGGGTTGGGTAAGGGTGTCGGCGCCGATGGGGGGGGGGGGCTGGGCAGTGGGTGGGGGAAGGGGTGGTTGATTTTTTTTTTTTTTTTTAAGTATAATTATTAAAAAATGATTAAAAACCTAACTATAGTTAAATGTTATTGTTAAAAATTAAAAAAAAAACCTAACTATAGTTAAATTTTTAATAAAATATAATAATTAATGTCATAAGTAATAAGTATAGAAAGTTTACGAGTACCAAAGATAATTTTATAAAACTTTGTTCACCATAGAGAAAATTAAAAAGTTGGAGTTCACCAAAGAAAATTTCCCAAAGAACATTTGTTACATGAAAAAGAGGTAAAGTTGGGATTTTGGGGTGGGGGTACACTTGCATGAATCAGCAAGGTATTTGGATTACAGACAATAGTGATAGTGTATAGTAGTAGACAACCTACAAAATCAGAAAGATTAGACGACGACAAGGAGAAATGCCAATCAGCCAAGAATATTAATGATATTGATGTATCAACGGATTTACTAGCATGAATGCAGATTGACTGAGCCAATCCAGCAACATAATGGATAACAGCAGTGTCATCAATATTTTCCCAGTGAAAGCAATAGACCCAAACTTCTAATAGATACTTCTCTTCTTTCATGAGCCGCCTTGGGTGATGTATGGAAATTGACTTGATATTAGATTAACAAAGTAACATAAATCCATTATCGGTACAATCTAGGATGGTCAGATGCATGCAACCTCATTAGATAAGAACATAGATGCAAACATGAATAAGATTTCATTTGTAGCAATTCTGGCATATCCCTACACCAGTAAGAGGAAACAGAAGTTTAAAATGTACCTAGACCGCCTGAAGTCATAGAAAGGTAATGCTTAGCCCTTGCAATTGCATCAGCTGGGAATACAATTCCAACATTAGGATCATCAAGTAGGAATGGAGCTTGACACAAAGCAACCACCTGGAAGAATACGCTTTTCAAAGTTAATACACAAACTTAAATACTGAACCACAAAGTGACTAATATAACTCCTATTATGTAAAACCTGGCGCGGGAACGTCAATGGTTTCTGCCCTAATGCATGAGGATTTCCAACATTTGTGAAGATGATCTGCATGAGAACATGAATAGTCAGAAAATAAGACAAGATTTGAGTGTGACAGAGCACTAAATTAAAATGTCTAGAGAGAAGATTATGCAGAAGAATTAGTTCAAGACATGGTTCATCACTGAGGTATATGCCTTGTGACTAATCACAAGATTAACTATGGATTTTCAGCTGTATTACAAGTCATAAGGCAGAAGGCCAGTCTTCAAGGCTAGTCATTTAAAATAGTAAGTTTAATAGAATAAATCATTTAATACCAGGAGGTGTAATGTCGAGTAGCAAGAGAAACAGAACACTCGAAGCAGTGTTATCACGCCCAAAACAAAAGAGATAAGTTATTCATATATTTCTTCACAAATGATATAAATATGAATGACAGAATCAAATGGATGAGGAATCTGATCTCAAATCCCAACAGAAAAATCACACATCAAGTAGGGGTCTCAACAAGCCCAGAGAATGGAGTACAAAGACATTATTCCATTTACCTTCTTCCCCTCTTTCTGGAGCTCAGAAGCTCGAAGATACAGCTCACCCCTAACAGCATATTGGCACTTCTTCACATTTTCATTCAATCCCTCATAGTCTAGTCCCTTTGACATTTTAGCCAAAACTCAAGCTGATATATGTCCCTCAATAAAAAAAGAGAGACTAAACAGCACCAAGTAATATGAGCTCAGATCATAAACCTGAAATTCAAATGTGGCAATCATATTAGATATTTTTTTTTTAAAAAAAAAGAAAAGAAAGAAAGCATTACACAAGCAATACCAACAGACAGGTTTTATTACATACATCAAAGACTAGGCAAATATATAGTTAAACATTTCTTTCCATGCAATTTTTCTACAAACTGCAAACTCCATTAGACACATTCCCATGCTTGGTCACCACTGTTCTTTAGCCAAATAAAACATTAAAATCAAGCAGCTTTTCAGTCATCTTGATCATCAGAGTTATCTGCTTCAAAAAGTTTGAATAACTGAAAATAAATTGATAACACCATGCCAAAATCAACTTATTTAAGGGCTATAAAATCAACGCACTTGGCTTGTTCATGATCGTTTTTTGTTTTCAGTTTTCTGTTATCATGAAAACAAGAAAACAAAAAAACAAAAAAGAAACTAGAAAAAAAGTATGTTTCCACATTTTTGTTGTTAGTTTCCAAAATTATTATGATTATAATAAGTTATACTAATTTTTGATTCATAATATGACATATATAATATGATTTTGAAAAATAAAAAACAGAAAACTACAGCGATATTGAACGAACCCAATTACGTTATCACTTTCCGAAATAGCAAGCAAATAATGACAGCAAAAATTCACGATGTGGGTTACACTTATCATCCTCTTTTGAATAACAAACCATCAATTCCATGTTTCATCACTCAATAACAAACATCATTAAGTTCTAATAAAAAACCATAATCAACTAATACAGCCAACAAACCCACATAAATTGTATAATCATGTAATTAATCACTAAAATCAATCGCTTAAAAGCAAATTAAAGAATTAATTTCAACCGGGTAATCATGCATTTCAATACTCAACAAATAAACAAATTAAAAAAAAAAAAAAAAAAAAAATCCATCATTGCTATCAACCCCAAGACCCAGAAAATCACAATTAATCATATAATATGAATATCTTCACTAAAAAATTTCCCAGATAAATCATAAAGATCCTTTTTAAAAAAACAAAATTAAAGGAAATAGGCCTGCAAATGTAATTAATCACTAAAATCAATCCCTTAAAAGCAAATTAAAGAATTAATTTCAACTAGGTAATCATGCATTTCAATACTCAACAAATAAACAAATTAAAAAAAAAAAAAAAAAATAAGTAAATAAAAAAATCCATCATTGATATCAACCCCAACACCCAGAAAATCACAATTAATCATATAATATGAATATCTTCACTAAAAAATTTCCCAGATAAATCATAAAGATCCTTTTTAAAAAACAAAATTAAAGGAAATAGGCCTGCAAATTAGAGAAGAAGTAGGATACCTGAGAGTTCTTGCTTAGAGTGAAGTAGCCAAAAATGGGGCTCGTCTACTGTTGAGATATTACAAATGGGAAAATGCACGAAAAGAAAATAAGGATATTCCTTTTATTTATTAAGTAGGAAAAGTAAAATTTACTCCGTTTTTTATTCTTACAACACTTCAATTTTCACATAATCATATACGGTAAAATATGGTTAAACTTGACCCAACTTATATTTTTCAAAAGTACTTCCTCCGTTTTTATTTAGTTGACACATTTCTCTTTTCAACCTTGTCAACGCACTATTTTGATGATTAATATCTCTAATTCTCGACATTGTAAAATTATAAAAAGTGGATATTAATAAAATATGCATTGAGATGATTTAAACAAGATCCCACTTGACTATATTTTGTCGTAGCTATGAATCACAAATGCTAGACAAAGTGTAGTTTGTGAATAGTGTAAACGTCAATCGGTGTCAACTAAAAAAGCGGAGGTAGTATCAACTTATAAAATTTTTAATTATTGTAGCATTTAAAACTATTGGATTAAAATTAAGTAATGTACAATATTAAATAATTAATGTAAAAATGTTATAAGTATTAAGAAACGAAATTATTCTTTCGATAAATAAAATTGGATTTCATTGTCAAGATTAAGGAATGAAAAACTAGAATTCAGCATAAAATATTGTCACGTGGCAACAAGGAAAGCAATGGTAAGACCACAACCACCCAAAATGTTTAGAGATAATTATATAATTATATAATTTATGTTGATTTATATTCATTTTGGTTGATTTTTTTGAACAATGTTTTTCAATGAAGGAGGGGAATTGGAATTACAAAGAGATAAAGTTGAAAGAGGGAAGTGTGGTGTAGCTTGAAGCTACAAAAAGTTTCTTGGCGGATATTGAAACTTGTTTTGCTACAAGGTTTATCCATTTTGGGACACAAAATAATTGTATGGTATTTAGTGATTTGCAAAGACATTTTGTGTGCTTCTAGCTATGTTATTAAAATTTCTTAGTTTTGATGTTTGGTCCACGTATATTAATGCAACTTTAACTTTAATATCACCATCGTTCTTAGTTCTTACGATTTTCTGTATTACGGACAACTTGACACTATTATTATTATTATTATTATTATTATTATTATTATTATTATTATATCTCAAAAATAGACAAACTTTTTTCAAAAAAAAAAAAAGACAAACTTATACAACCTATAAAAAGTTAAGAGAAGCCGAGATACAATCCAGGCCCCCACGTACTCCTCTAACTATCGCAAATCATATCCTACTAAAAATATGAGCAGCAGCACGAGCCCCAATGTCTAGAGTTGTCGAGAACTTTCTGAACCCGCTTCAGCAGCGCAACAACCTCTTTCTCTAACTCCCAAGTGAAGAAAAAGGGAAGGGAAAGAAACCATATCTAATTTCCCAACAACTAAATTCGTACTTGACTCGCTTTCGATGAGCCACATTAGCCACAACCCGTCCATGAACAAAATCAAATAGCCCAGATTGAGTCAAATTAAAGGAGATTACCCTGTCAAGTCAACACAGACATCACGACCACGATCCCAGGAATAAAGTGACACATCTGCAGGTCTGAGGGACTCGTCGTTGCCTCCATAACCTTCTTTCTAGGTGAAATCCAGATCGATAGCAAACATCAACAAGGATATCCTGAACAACATTATGTCGATGTTTAAGACCTACAATACCAGTACACGACACCGCGTGATCACCAAAAATATCCTCAGGAAAAACCCTTGAACAAACTGAGCACGATGTTGAGACAGACTAATGAAACACTCAACCGGTAGCACAGCACACATCGGTAAGTCTTTGCGTATTGTCTGGCCCAACCTCGAAGCCAAGCAGAGGTGTAATCTCCCTGCTACGATTTCTTCAATGCTGATTGTCGAAGAGATAAAGAAAAGGTGGTTTCTGCATAAGCTGTAACCTTTGTGAAATATACATCTGCCAATTTCTTCATGAGTTTTAGGGCAGTGACCTCACTAGGATTACTCAAAATATCATACTCCACCGTTCGATTAAACAAACACAATTCCTCTTCAAAGGCTCGACCAAGACCAACAATGCCAGCATGCCATAGAAGCTTTTGTCTGCAACCCAGCAAAATGTAATTGATAAGCAAGAAAAGCATAATGACGAACATCACCTGTGGAAAAAACGCCAAGCCCTCCAAACGCAAATGGAAAGGTGGCAAGCTGCCACTGCCAATTACCAAACCCAGGCCCTGAAGCAGTAATGATACGCTCCAAGGAAGATCGAAGAGCCCCATCGAATGTGCATTGAGCCGCCTCAAAAGTAGTAGGAGGACAAGTAACGCAAAGCAAAGTACAGTTTAGAAACTCCGGTAAATGCCTTTTAATCAACAACAACTCATAATGTGGATCGCCAAACTTAACAACCTTATCCATAAGCGCAATGGTCTTGGTCACCCTTTACATCACAAGCTCACCACTAAAATCGAAATCAGAACTAGCGGGACCACCAAGCAACTTAACACCATGCAAAGGTCGAGCAATATTAGTGGGAAAGACACCCACAAGCCTGGTATGAGAGTTTTCTGTTGGCCAAAATACTTTAGATTTTTCCACATTGAGATTTAACCCAAAATGAGGCTTTTCCTCCATAATCAACTGCAAAACCTTCCTTACCATCAAAGTGTCACCAATAATAGTTATGGTGCTAGTTGTAGAATTTCAAAAGTAAATTAGGAACTATAGCTTATTCAAACATAAGAATTTCTCTTTTTAACTCGCTAAGATCCCGTTTGGTTTGATGTAAAATATTTTCATGAAAATATATATTTTTTTTTTCCATTTTTTTTCTTTTTTCATGTGTTTCTCTATAACTTTTCTTAAATGGAACCAAATAAAGGAAAACTAATTTACAATTGTGGTTTTTCTTGAAAACATGTCTTCCATGAAACTAATTTTTCATTAAAAATATTTTATATCAAACCAAATGGAGCCTAAATTTAACAGTTAAGCCAAGTCATACTACAAGGTTACAACCCTCGTATTATTTTTAGAGTAGATGACTAGAACCTAGCGTTTTGGAACCACTGAGGGCCTATTCCGACTTACTGAACTGAGCTTATTGGGGCTGAACTGAATTGAACAGAGTTGAAATGAATTGTTTATTAGAGAAGGAAATTAGAAACTGAACTGAACTGATTGGAGTTGAACTGAACAGAAATTAAGTTGAACAGAACAGGCCCTAAGTCATGTTTGGGTTGGACTATCACTTCAATGTTCGGTGCCATTTTAGTGGGGGTGAAATGTTCTGTTTAGCAATTTCACCTCTTCATGACAAAGATCTTGCTTGCCCTCATGCTCGATCTCGATCAGGTGGATAAAACATAAAAGCCTTTACTTCCATGGCAATACAGATGTACACAGACTCTACTACTACACTGGTTTATCTTCTTAAAATATCGAGAGTAGGGGATATCTCTTTACACTGGACATATATAATTAATGGGATATCAAAAGAATGGAATTCACCTTTCAATGATGTATATCCTCAAGATGGATTGTGATTAAAGTAGCTAAGCACATCATTTGTCGAATCATTATATTGTTACATTTGCGATTTAATGTACTACGTATTTAATTTGTAGTTGTCAAGAGAAAAATTGTCAATTTTATTTTACTTTTCCTAAATATCCCAGTACACTTATTATAATAAATGTACGTGGATTAGTTTTAAGGTGGATCACATATGATCTCATGGCAAAATATACATAAAATTTGTAGCATGTGGGATTTGTTATCAATCGTAAATGCACATTTAATGATACACGTAATTTAGAAGAGATCAAAGAGTTTAGGACAACAAAGTACTATTACAGATAGGGCTAAGCAAAACTACCCGAAAAATCGATCCGTAATCGTTTCGAAAATTAGGGTACCCAATCCTATAACCATAACGGTTCGGGTACCCGTTCCGATAATTTGTTATCGGGTATGGTTATTGGGCATCATTTTAAAATTAACGATTACCCGATCCGATAAGCATTTTTTGTTTTTTTTCCCCTACTTAAATCTATTTTTTTAAAATCTAAACTCTTACTTTACTTCATAATTACTTTATAATATCAATGACTAGTAATATTATTAATAATTTGGTCAAAATCATATGATATTTGTTGTAAATTAGTGGTAAATTATATCATAATAACTACATAATTAAGTTTAATTATCATTATTGGATATCTTATTGGGTAGCCGATAACCGATCCGAAAATCCGGTTACCCGAAATCCGGGTATCCGAATTTATCGGCTCGTGTTATGGATATCACTTTTAGGGATTTTGGTTATCAGGTACCCGATCCGTTAGTACTAACGGTACGGGTACCCGTCCCATACTCACCCCTATTACAGATATCTCATGTAATTGAAAGGATGATTAAATAACAAGGCACATGAGAAAAAGAAAAAAAAACTAATGAAACTATCCCATGCTTTGTGAGATTAACTTGACATGGTCCTCAAGATTTTTGTCAAACCTCACCTTGAGAGTTTACAATGTCACTAGGGATGAGCAAAAATTTCGGGTATCCGGAATTGGAAATAGAACCGATTAGGAATCGGCGGGTTCAAAATTGGAAATGGACCCGGTGGTTCCAATTCCGGGTAATGATTTAAGGACCCGGTTCAACCGTTTCCAATTCCAATTCTCAATTTTTGAAACCGGAACCGGTTGGGACCCGGTTATCCAAAATATATTGAACTAAATACATTTTTTTAAAAAAAAATATGTTGAATGTAACTAATTAGTAAAATAATAATAAAAAAAATATTAATATTTAACATGTATAAAATAGCTTAATGCATATAAAAAATATAAGTATTAAACGCTAAAGATAAAACAAACCAAAAAAAATATTATGATTTGTAGTATATATTAACACTTATGTATATAAGTGGGTACCCGGAACCGAAACCAGTACCAGGTGGAACCAATTCCAATTCCCAAATTTTAGGACTTGGTTGTACCGGTTTCAATTTCGGTTCCAAATTTTAGGACCCGATCCCAACCAATTCTGAGTCCAAATCCTAAAATTTTGACCGGATACCCGACTACCCGGTTTGCTCACCCCTAAATTATGTCACTGATGAAAAATGTCTTGCTTGAGATTAGCAGATTAATACCCGTAATGGCCCAAGGATTTTGATTATATGGTCCATATAGGAAAATTGGGCCGGATTGTCATATGCCTAAGCTTGGGAAGCATGTGTATATCCAAAGAAATTCCATGATGAATTGATGATAGCTTTATGAAATAAAGGCATTTATGGCCTTATACCGTTATATATACACGAGGAAGTCTCGCTCAATTTATCACATTAAAAAACAAATTTGCTCACTCAGCATCACATTTTTTTTAATTATATCAACATCTTGTGGAGCTTACTTTTTATTTACAATTATGCCACTTATAAACCTATTTTGTTTATATAGGTGATAAAATTGTATTTTTCTCCTTATACATAGATTAGAGATTTAGTGCATGTTATTGTATAGAATGTATTAACCCATACATCCTAAAATAGTTAGAACACTTTTTTTTTTATCCGTCTTAAATTAGCTTAAAACACTTTCTATTTGGAAAAAACACGCTATTTTGTTCAATACATCTCATTCGTTTTCAATAGGTTTAGCCCTAACCTCTTGCATAACCTTTCAAAAAAATCACCCTTATTTTTATATCACAACCATAATTGAATTATAATAAAGAAATAATTAATAAGTAATAACATTCAACAACTTATCATCTACAAGACGACAACGCTGCCCAAATAAGTATTCGAACTACAATGAAAAACACGAGTTTTAATTAGACAATGTGGCATTGTTGCAGTCATACCTAAGGTCTAAGGACGCCTTTAACCTTTTAAGACTCATTACTAACCTTATAAATAGGCTTAAGGGACTTGTAAACTTATACAAGTAACTTGTAACCAATCAAGACTTTATTTAATCATTCAACTGTTTTTGTTCCATCCCCTTTTCAGTACATGTTACACCAATATTAAATACAACAACTAGTGTATGATTTAGGTGTTACTTCGAGTGTAACTTGAGTACTTTTTTTTTTTTTCTTTTTTTTTTTTTTTAATTAACAAAAACAACTATTACAAACTACGGATCAAGTTCTTTGACCTACTCACTAGAACTTTATTAGCTTCAATGTTATAAAGATTACAAAACCTAATAAGTAAATGCCAACTTGAAAATCCAAGTGATTGCCCTTGAACATGCTGCTGGAGAAACCACATTTGACCCTTGTTGGCTGTGCAACCCCATTTTTTATGAGATTGGGAGTAGAACGTAAAAGCGGAACACACACGATTGTTGGTGTACATAAACTCGAGCTCAACAAACATAGACAGTCTTGTATACTAGGTAAAAGGGGAAGGAAAGTAAGACAAACAAGACTTAACACAATTTGATGCATTGTTACAAGTGACTCGATACCCTTAATTATGGGTATCTTGAGTACTTTTTGTTTATATTAAAGTCTTTAAAAGACTTGTTGATTATTTTAAATTGTAAGTAAATTATAATACAATGAAAACTACTCCGTATAATTTTTCACATATTTTGCTTATTGTACATTCTAAAATAGTAAAATTTACTTCATATTATACATGTATGTGGTTCTACCTAAGATGGTAAGAAGCATGATTCACATTTGATGAGAGTTTTTAGGAACGTTTTTTTAAATATACGTAAATATACTATCAGTTCGCAAATGACTTATTTCAGCTCAAAACTTTAACGAGTAGACGTTGTAGAGCTTACATTATAACAAGCACTAGTGAGTCGAGTCAAGCCACACACAACTTACTATCCACCCTTAAAGGTAGAGGTGTCAAAACCACACCCGACCCGACTTGATCCGAAATTGACCCGAAAAATGTCCAATTCAGATTCAGACCAATTGGTCAAGCTATTCTAGGTGCAGCTATTCTAGGTTGCAACATTAGCCCATAAGCCCACAAGCCCAACTAAAAGAAGCCATAAACAAAACTAGCCCAATTGGTCCTATATGCATCCTTATACACCTAGGATAAGTGCAACTCTAGCCCAATAAAAGAAGCCCAGTTGCAAAACTCGCCCAAACGAAAACGCGACCCACTTCCCAACCGCCATATTTTGGCTTTGAATTTATTTTTAATCATTTTACTTCTCTCTCATTAATTTTTCAAAAATTTCTGCAATTAATTTCTCTAATTTTCTCTCTCCAAACTTCATTCTCTCTCCTCTACATGATTTTACTTCACTAAAAACTGAAAAATCAATAATGGATATACGAGAAGAGATGCAAAATCAACAAGATTATCCCAAGAAAAGGTAAATTTTCATTGATTTTTGTCCGAATTTATGTGAATTTTTATCTGAATTTTTCGAAACTTTGTTCTTTGAAATTTTCTGTTAATTAGTGAAATTGATGTTTAGATTATATGAAAATTTTTTATGTATATGTTCACTTTTGAAATGCATATGTTCATATTTTCTATGCATATGTTCATATTCTTATGCATTCACTAAGGAAAACAATTAATATGTTCATATTTTGAATGGTTATGTTCACTTTTTGAAATGCATGTGTTCATTTATTTTATGCCTATGTTCACTTTCTGAAAAGCATGCCTATGTCCATATATCTATTCTGAAATGCATGTATTCATATATTTTATGCCTATGTTCACTTTCTAAAAAACTTATGTTCACTTTTAGGGAACCTAAGCATATGTTCATATTTTGCTTGATTACGTTCACTTTCTATATGTTCATATTTTTTATGCAAATGTTCACTTTCTTAAATGCTTATGTTCATATTTTGATTGCTTATGTAAACTTTCTAAAATGCTTTTGTAAACTTTCTGAAATATATATGTTCACTTTTTGAAATCCATATGTTCATATTTTTTTATATGTTCACCTTATGAAATGCTTATGTTCATACGCATTCAAAAAATGAACCAATGCATATGTTCATATTTTGAATGTGTATGTTCATTTTCTAAATGCATATATTCATATTTTTAATGCATGTTCATATTTTTAATGCATATTCATATTTTTAATCGAAATTCATACACAGATCAAATTGATCAAAGCTAACAAAATGCAATTCATTTGAATTCAAAAAATCAGATAAAACCTAATCAATCGAAATTAAGCACAAAATCACCACATAATAAATCGAAATTCATATATAAAAATTATGAACAAAAAAAAAAATGAAGAACGAAATTTACACAAAATTCATACATAATAAATCGAAATTGATCGAAGCTAACCAAAAATCAAACAAAAAAAATAATACAATTGAAACTAACATAAAAAACCTAATTAAAAATCAACAAAATAAAACAATAATCTGCATTGACGATCTCTTCGGGGAATAACAACTAATTTCATGTTGTAAGAAATAAATTCAATCAAAAAAGTTTTTAAAAAAAAACAGAGGAGAGAGAAATTGAAGAACAAATTAAAGGAGAAAAACAGAGGAGAAGAAAATTATATTGAAGAATTTGATGATAATTTGGATCAAAATTATTATAAGAAAGAAAACAAAAGAGAGAGAATTTGGAAGAAGGAAATAAAAAATTTAAAAAGGAAACAAAGAACTGTGTTGATTGATTTGAGGTTGGGCTGTGGTTAATGCAGAATATCCTGCATTTAAGGGTGTTGCACCTATTCTACATGCATCCTGATGCATGTAAGAATATGCGGATTTAGGCCCCGTTTACTTCATCTTAATTTTGCTGAAGTGAAATTATTTTTACTGAACTGAAATTATTTTTGCTGAACTGAAATTAATTTTACTGAAGTGGAATTATTTTTGAAGAACTGAAATTATTTTTTTTTATTGATTTTCTATTACGGAGTATATTTCTTCTTTAGGTTCATTGATTTTTACTGAATTGAAATTATTTTTATTGAACTGAAATCATTTTTGCTGAACTAAACTTATTTTTACTAAACTGAAATTATTTTTACTGAATATTATTTTTTTAAGGTGAAGTAAATAGGGTCTTAAACTCAAATAAACATAATAATTTAACATGACTCAACTTTAAAAATCGACCCAATTTCCCCCAATCATCCAAATTGACACCACTGCCTAAAGGAGGTAGTTAGCCCGAGACACCGGGGTAGTAGTTAAATACTTAAATCCCCTCAAAAGAGACATGTAACAAACTCCCTCAAGCTATATGCCTAGATCAGCTGAAAAATACCCAACATCCTGTATTCCTGCGTTCATCTGCTTAGCCAACCCGCCAAATGGCAGCGATTCCCAACCACCATCTTCTTCCCTGCAAAAATCCCGCCATTTCTTCTTCATCATCTTCTTCTCATTCTAAAACCCTAAATTCCTCTTCTTCAATCTCCTTAAACCCATCAATTACATTCATCAGAAGATTACCCACTTTCCGATGCGAATCCCTAAATCGTCGGCATTGGACGATGGTTGATTATCACATCTCTAAACTCAACCCAATTGAAATCATCCCCAATTCCCCCACATTTCAAATGTCTTCAAATCAGGAGAATTCTGTCAAATTTTCGAAGAAGATTTGCCTTTTTTATTGCCCTGAAACTAAAGCTCTTGCTGAGAGAATTGCCGCTCAATCTGATTATATTCAACTTCGTAGCATTTCTTGGAGGTAGTTTCTTTGAATTTATTTCATACATTTTTATCGAACTATATGATTAATTGATCTTGGTGCAAGCAATAAGATTACTTGTAGTATGATATAGATAATAATTGGTATATCTAGATTATGTATGATTTCTAAGTTTCTGTGGGTTTTTGATAGCTACTGTGTAATTTTAACCATGTGTGTGAATATGGGAAATTGGGTAGGACCCATGTGAAGTTTTCTTGGACTGTTTGCTTCTTAAGCTTGGAAGAGTGACCAACTTTACTTGGGTTAATGTTTTCTTGAATGCTTGTTTATACAATTGTTGTTATATTGCATATGTTATCAACTACCAAATTGCTATAATTAGTGCGTCTTTTTGAGTAGTTTATGAAATAATCGTTATGAACCCGACATTTCTCTTTATTTGGCGTGGGATGAGTACGGAGTACCTGTGTGGATAGATCATCTTAGCCTTGTATGCGCATTTGCTTGTATTAGATTTTAGAAGCGTACATTGCTCAAGAACAGGCAATGCAAGTCATTGTTTGAGAATGGATATAATTCTACTACCTATAAAAAGAAATTGTAACTTTTTTGGACATTCTAGAATAATAATGTGAAACTTTATTCGAGTTAAGAGTATCACAGGTATGAAACTTTTTCAATCAAAATTTTGGGCTGAACATGATTATGTGCTGATCAGTTATATAATTGGGGTTTACTATTGGAGACGAGTGGCAGTATTTGCTACACTTGTTAGATTTCAGTTTTCGGACTCTTAGAAGCTTTTGGATTGGATTTTAGATGCCATGGTGATGTAGCTGACCTCAGCAAGTCCTAAAACTTTGGTGCGGTTGTTTTGCCAGTTATTTATGGCATATAAATGATAATCGTTTGGAGTATGCAACCTTGATTTTTGATTTTAACTGAAGGAAAATCAATACTATTAAAAGGCATGTTTTATGATTAGACTTTATTGCTCTGTATAAAGAAATTAAAGGTTTAGGGCTGAGTTCGAATAGTTGATTGACCTGGAGAGTCGCTCATCATTGTGGAAATAAGTCAGTAACAGAAGCAGCAATTGGGGAAAAGGTGTTAAGGGAGGACATGGTGGGCTTCGATGTGTCCTTACTCAGGTTTCCTAATCTTGTATGTTAGTTGGAATTAATATTAAGTGACTTAAAATATCGTTATTTTGTGCTAGTATAAGTCAAGCTGGTTCGGCATTTTTCAGAGGGTTATCTCACTGTATTACAATGTAATTAGGACATTTGAAGATGGCTTCCCCAACCTGTTCATATCAAATGCTCAAGGTATACGGGGACAGCATGTTGCTTTCTTGGCTTCATTCAGTTCCCCTGGTGTAATATTTGAGCAACTCTCTGTGATATATGCTCTGCCGAAGCTTTTTGTTGCCTCCTTCACCCTTGTCCTTCCCTTTTTTCCTACTGGCACTTCTGAGCGGATGGAAGATGAAGGGGACGTTGCAACTGCTTTCACTCTTGCTAGGATTTTGTCAAATATACCAATTTCAAGGGGAGGCCCTACTAGCTTGGTGACATTCGATATACATGCCTTGCAGGTTTGCATTGCAGTGCCCCTCTTCTAAAGTCCTCACCTCTTAATGCTCATTTATCTTTGATAGTATGACTGACCTTTCTTATTTATTTTCTAAATCTTAGGAAAGATTTTACTTTGGTGACAAAATATTGCCATGCTTCGAGAGTGGAATACCTTTGCTCAAAAAGAGATTGCAACAACTGCCTGATTCTGACAATGTATGGTTTGCTGTAGATCCAATTTTATGTGTCTTGAATCATCCAAGCTAGTTATGCCCCCAAACCTAATTTTTGAGCTAAGGAGACACTCAGACATGATCCTGGTATTAACGATGAGTCATCCCTTTTTTTTTTTCTTCAGATATCTATTGCTTTTCCTGATGATGGTGCATGGAAACGCTTTCATAAGCAGCTGCAACACTTTCCCACGGTAAAGTTGTTATTTGTAAAAGTGTAAAAGACAGCTCTCAAGACTTGTACCACATCTCTACTTTTAATGTTTTTAATCAGATACTTCGTATATGATTGTTGTATTTTTAGTCACGACTCTTATCTACTACAGTTAATGTTTCAATAATTACTTATCTTCCACAATTTTCTTGAAATCTTTCTGTCCATCTCTGTGTTTAGAAGCTCAACTAATATCAGACACCAGTGGAAAAAATCTTAATAGTGCAAGATATGTAATTAAATCTCAATGTACATGTCTGATTGAGTTGAAAAGTAGTAAAAATGCAGCTAAAGCATGGGAGCGAAAGGGAACATCGACTTACCTATAATTTTTTTTCTTTAATTTGACATAGAGAATTAATGAAGCTTGTCGTGTAGCTGAGTTGCTTGAGTCATTAGGTGAGGATATCATGCTTCTTGCCACAGATTGAGTGTTAATTCTTAACGGATGTTCTATTGGGAAAGGGTAGAAAGGTCTAACTACAACATTCCTCCCTCTACAACTAAGACGGGTCAGAATGACCTCTGTGACACACTCAGCTTTTTATTTCTGTATCTGCTAAACGAAAGACTACATTGATGCAGTTGAATTTTGTATTGCTGATTTAACTTAATTGATACTAAGTACACCTCTACATTGATCCAGGTAGTTTGTGCAAAAGTTCGAGAAGGTGATAAACGTATTGTTCGTCTGAAGGAGGGTGATCCTAGAGGCCGTCATGTTGTGATTGTTGATGACCTAGTACAATCAGGTGGCACCCTTATAGAATGTCAGGTAGATTCTCTTATGAACTTTAGTTGCTTTCTAATGCATTGGGTTTCATCTACAGCCTATCAGTATTGTAATTTCTCTCACTTTTCACTTGCATTTGTTCCTTATTGCTGAAAAATCCATCTCTGGGAACTACACTTATCGCATTATTATCTCACTGCTGGTGATTAATTCTCTGAAAAACAAATGTATTACTGTAGTTTTTGTTTTTTTTTTTTTTTAAAGTAAATGAATAGAGTAATAATGTCCTATGACTTCAATATTTTTTTATTTTTCGTTTTTGACTACACATGAGGCACTCATTCATTTTGCCCTGTTTTCTTTATTTAATTGTAACATCCTCTAGAAAGTATTGGCTGCTCATGGAGCTGCAAAGATCAGTGCGTATGTCACACATGGAATATTTCCAAATAAATCATGGGAACGCTTTAAACCTGATACATCAGGTACACTTTTTCAACTGTGGCCAACTCATGTAAATCTTTGTAGCAAGATTTTATAATCGCACACAGTGTCATTCATATTGTTATATAACATGCTACCCTCATCCCAAATATTCCGCCACGTAGCTAATTTAGGCCATCACTAAAGAGAACCACTTTCTAGAAATAGTAAATAAACTTCAAACTTTGTCATATTACCCATGAGCAATAGTTCTAAGGAAAAACTAGATTGGTATGGACCGTATGGACTATGGTTGTAGATGTGAAATTTTATTTTTAAAGGACTAAATCAAATGTGGCGGATTTTTGTAGGGTGAAGAATGTACTTATTGTACGGATAAATTTCTTTCACACTTTAAACTCAATTTACTACAAGTTTTTGGTGTTCAGCTGTGGGTTCACAATTTCACTATTTTACTGTCACAGGTTGCCCTGAGGAGGGAATGTCATACTTCTGGATCACTGACTCTTGCCCTCTGACAGTGAAGGAGGTGAAGAACAGGCCTCCTTTTGAAGTCATTAGCCTTGCTGGATCAATAGCTGCAGCTCTTCAGATTTAATACAATTGCGACAGTTAGCAACAATCATAGGAGATAGTTGTCAGTTTTGTTTGTCGCATATTGTGAAGGATACAGGAATTTTGGTTTCACAAAGAGTCAGAGATTGTAAATTGTTGGCAGAATTTCAGTAGTTGCTTAAACAGCAACAATCGTAGGAGATAGTAGTCTAGTAGACATCAAATTCTTTTCATATCATTGAAATTCTTATCTGGATTCTGAGTCTTCTGACTGCAAGAAGGGCTCCTACTTCAGAAGTTATGTTTAAATTTTGCAAATAACACACCCCAATAAACTTTTTTTTTTTTTTTAAAAAAAAAAAAAAAAAAAAAAAAAATCTAATTATTCAATGTTACTCCCAAAGTAAGTTCCTGGAATTAAAATAAATAAATAAAAAAATAAAATCCTGTAACATGCAATTCAAACATAACCACACGGTAAATAAACTTAGGATCAGCTCTGCACTGCAATGGGGTTGTCCTTAGTTCTCATGGAAAAAATGTCATCGCAACTGTCAAAATATACATAGGTTCCCTTTTCCTACAGAAATTACATTAACAAAATTTCTGACTCGCCAAATTGAGAGGGGAAAAAAAAACAAAAACAAAACCTGACATTCTTCAGCCTTGTAAAGAGATTGTAATTTGTAAACGTAGAACCTAAACCACTAATTAAAGAAAAACCCCAAACCGACAAAGTTTCAAACAACGAAAGAATATAATTACACATTTGGCTTTGATGAACATTTACATAAAAAAAAAAACTACACTCCAGAGAGCCTTTCACTTCACTTTATGAGAAATCTTGATGTAATTTAGAAGCCTCTTCAAGGCGTTACCACTGTCAATGGCCTCTCTAGCCCTATCTAGAGCTGATGTAATATCTTCTGCACCACTGCAACCTAATAAGTGATCTACAATTCCAGCATTTAAGACAATCCGATCATATGCAGGGCCCTTCTCCCCACGAAGTGCTGCTAGACCAAGCTCTATGTTCTTTGCCACCTGCAGTCAGTTAATAGTTAATGATTTTTCAGTTGTACCTTTGGAAGAGGAACAAATTGCAAACAACTTACATGATCTAGAATCCAAAGGAAGATTGGCTTAGGTTATAGGATTAATGCAACTGAACCCTAGGATACTTTAATACTACGTATGTATTTTTACAATCTATATGTTCTAAAAGTACTTAAAAGGTTTCTTTTCTGTTCTTTGCTACCCTCTCACTGGGGTACCCACCTATCACAGATTCACAGGCTAAACCCATACAGGATATTAACTTATTAAGGCAAAGTGTGGGATTTCTTTTCAACTTTCTTGAATTTTGTTCTTGATTTTCTTGTAAAACTCCCTTAATTTTTTAAAATGCTCTTTCGTTTACTCACTTAACTCGCTTTTATTCAAACTCTTTCAAATTATGGTTTTGTTATGTCCGTTTCTTTATATCGTACGACTCCTTATGACGATTCATGTTAGCGACCCCAAATCATTTTGGGACTAAGGCTTTGTTGTTGTTGTCTATCTAAGTGTGGGATATCCATGAGGGTATTTGACTTGATATTGCAACATCACAAAATTGCCATGAAAGAAGCTAGTGTTGATAATATTTTACCCCTTTATTTTGACGGGTCCACACACACACACAATAACTGGACAGTAGAAAGTGAAATTCCTACATAAACAGGTTTTGCAGGGTTAACAGGACCAAATCATTAATCAGTTACTTCCTCTGTTCCCCTAAATATTGCAACATAGAGGACTGGAGGTATTGCACAGATTTTAAGGTGAGATCAGATAAAGAAAGATATTAAAATAGAGAGCCATGTGATGAGGAGAGGGATAGAGAGAAACCATGTGGAAATAAGGAATTTGCAATATTTTCTAAACTTCCTAAAATGGAAATTGTTGCAATTTTAGGGGAACAGAGGAAGTATAATCTAAATGCCATGTAAGTGTCAAGCATTTCAATTCATTTGATTACAAGGTTTAGGTTATGTTAATAATTCCCTGCTTATTTATCAATAACATGAACATGAACCAATCAACACACAACAAGTATACAATTCACACATACAACATCTGCTGATAATTGGACAATCATAAAATCATACAAAGGTGGATAATCAGACAATCATACAATTATACAAAGGTGGATAATCGGACAAGTCATTTCAAGAAAGATATCTGCTGTTTTGAATTGAAAAAAAATTTCAAGATTGGGAAAATTGAACATGTACTCGGTAAATTGTAAGAATTATGTTATAAACACAGAATTTCAAACATGAAAAGTAGATCAGTAAGATTGGGAAAATTGAACATGTACTCGGTAAATTGTAAGAATTATGTTATAAACACAGAATTTCAAACATGAAAAGTAGATCAGTAAGGACCCTAGAAAAAAGTCTTTCTTACCGATCTATCAGTCCTTGGAGTATCTGATGGCTCAAAACCATAGTCTTTTGCGTTCACTTCCATGCGGAAAGCCTCCCGTGAGACTCCTGAAGCATAAACATGCCAGCCTCAACTGTTAAAGAGATTGATCAAAGGGAAACACAAACAGCCAGGAACAAGTTTAATACACTGAAGAATTGGTGGAAAGTATAACACACCATCAGCTTCAAATGCAGCTCCATTGACTGATGAGCGAAATCCAGAACAATAATTGACCGGAAGTCCTTTTGATGTATTTGTGGGCCGCAATCTGGTTGTCATAGAAAGTGCCCCTTCTTCACCCTGCATGAAGAAAGCTGTATTATAAAGCTGGAGGTTTTTACTTGGAAAGTCATATGCCATAAGTAAAAGATGTGCCAACAGATGAGTGTACTGAACTAGAACCATTTAGTTGAGCATTTCTGATGAATGGTCTATAAAGGAGGGAGGGAGGGGAACAAGTCAAAGCAAAGATTAAAATGAAAAACAATAAAACTTTCTGACCTTGACAACTAAGCCAGAATGGATGCCTCTTCTTCTCATAAGCATTAAAAGTGGTTCTTCATATCCTTCATGATAAAATCCTGCAACAATAGATTCCTTTCCTCGAGCCTGTTCAAACCATTTATCTTCTTTTTCATTATATCAAACTCATAAAAACAATGGAAATAGCTAACTAAATTGATAGTGGTAAGCATATAGCTAATATGATACCAAAAAAAAAAAAATTTAGAAAACAACAGCTCCCAATGGATTCCAAAGATGACACATCAGAAAATGCTATCTTGGATATTGCAAGATTGTATACACAAATCTTAATCTCACAATTCATAAGCAATAGCAAATTGCCAATAAGAAGATCACCTAAAACTTACCCTGACAAACTGCTGAACCTTTTCAGATGTTGCTAGTGGAGGACGCTTCTTTATGTGTTCTCTCAGTCCAATCAATGAGTATCTGCAGAAAGATACAATTCTGACTGTTTTAGACTTGTAGTAGAAAGCTATGCAACAAAAGAGGGACTCGCCACAGAACAAGTAAATGGTCAACAACCTCCTAATTGGAGTAAAAAATAAATTAAGCAGTAATGACCACTTTTAACAAACTTCAATAGTTTTGGTTAGTGAAGTTAACAGTATATAAGTCAGTGGCGAATCCAGTATGGGTTCAGCTAACCCACTGAAGACTGGATCTGGAAAAATCCGGATCAGTAAAAAAAACAAAAACGAGTTAAATACATCAATACGCGCATAGTTATATAATCATTTCCTGCAGCCCAGTGGTAGAAGCTTTATGTTTTTAAACAATGGTTGCGGATTCGAAACCCCCAACACCCCTTTTTTTTTAATTGCTTTTACTAACATGATGGTTGATAAGATGATAACCCCAATACCCAAAATTTCTTCAATCGAACACTAAAAAATGAAGACTCGATGAGCTCAATTGTAATTAAAATTGTAAAGTTATTGTTAAACTAACATGTGCACACCCGAATTATCAGTTTTAATTTATATTTTGGATTATGTTACTTGATTTCATTACATTTGTTTGAAGACTCCAAACTCATAAGGAAAAATTCTTGGATCCGATCCACCACTGATTTAAGGGTAATAATCTTCAAACTACAATCAAAGAGGCAAGGATAACTGACTGTACACTTATTAAGTTAATTATACTTGATTGCTGTCACTGTTTGTCAAAAGGTGCAACTCTCTTTGACAGTGACAACTGACAACAGTATTAAAAGGCTGTAATAATTTTACTCATGCAGACATATAAACATAGAATTTGAGACAAGTACTATAACTTACAGAGATGGACGAACTTCTCGTAGACTTACATATGCAAACCCCCCATTTTCATCCTGATAAACAATAAGGAAAAATCAATATCATGAAGCCAAGTCCAAGGATCAAGCTGGAAGATAACATTGTCACAGAACCATAATATAGAGGTCAACCTCAATAAGTTGTTTTGCCTGCAGCGCCGTCAAGTGAGTATTAGCCCCCATAAATTGCAGCATTTGTTCTTCAGTTACACCACCCTAAACAAAAAGTCAAAAACATTACTATTTGGAGAAAAAAAAACCTGAGCAACATAATCGCTTCCAGAGCATAAAAAAGGAATGAGTTTTGAAACTATTGTGCAATGCAACCACTATTAGCAGAGATTAATGAAACAAGCACGTTAAGAGCATATCAGTTTACCACAGCTCATCTGAATAATATTTTTTTTTTTTTTAAAGTTCTTTCAGATGTTGACGTTGAATGGTAGGGAGCCACACAACTATATATTTCTATTTGCTCCTACTCTCTATCTATTCCATATAACAAACAACTTACCTTTGGTGGCATCCAATCCACACCATGAAGCAAGGATGATTGACCATAACATGATCTCACAGCAGCTACGAATAATGTGCTCCTGAAAAAGCGTGTGTTGCCATCATAAGGTTCACCATAATGGGTCAAGGATTCAACATCAGCAACAGGAGGAGGACCTAATTATCCAGAAATAAACAATCAACTAGTGCATTTGAGATGATGAACCAAAACCAGCTATATACATAAAGTGCCCGTTTAATGCAATAAGCGAAATACACTTTTAAATGATATGCCAATAGGGCATCAGCCCCATATTTTGTCAAATTAGGGGCATTACCAACTTCATCATCAAGCGCAAGACAATACGCTTTAAGCTCTCGATCAGTTTCCCTGTTCATGCGCTGACCTATCAAAAATGCTGAAAGTAATGACTCGCTCACCCCTCTTGATTTAGCCTCAGATTCCAGAGGTAGAACATCTCTTAGTACGCCTTGAACCTCCTCGAATCCTAGATGACCTCCAGCAAGAACTTCTCGTAAGGCACCAACAAGTCTCATTTCCCTAGCATCTTGTCCTGTATAGTGTGGTCCAACACAACTTCCTAGACCCATTATAGATCCTTCTGGATCAGCTACAAATATTACATCTTTCGGAAGAGTTCGAACTAGCTCAGGCCAGAAAGCATTCATGGCACGCCTTTCACCTTCATTCCATTGGGTAGCTTCGGGGAAGGCATTGGCTCGGATAGTCATTCCCGCAAAGAAGGCACCAAGTTGAGCTTTTGAAACCTCATCATCATCTTTGAGTTCCCCCTTCGCTGATCATCCACAGAAATACCCATGTGAATAATTTCATTTTCCACCCTTTTTTGTAAGTAGGTGTTTTGTTGTGTGAGTGTCGGAGGGGGGGGGGGGGGGGGGAGAGGGAAGCATCAGAGAAATTTAATGGGTACAATGATACATTATGGTGGGTCTGTCTTGCAATTGAAAGAACTAAAATCACTGAATTTTCAAGCAATTAACTTATTAATCCGCATATGCTACCTACAGCCTACACCATTTCTAAACCCCAACAATAAAGAAACAGCATCTTCTTTCAAAACAGATATATCTTTTGTACATAGTCAAAGAATTGGAATATCATAGTTCTCCAAATGTTACGGTACAAATGTTCATGTTTCAGTTCTAGTTCTTACTGTTGCATACATTATATTAGCTAAACATCGCAAAGTTTAAACTGTAAAAAGAGACACTCAGCAATACATCTATTGATATATATATTCAGCTAAAACTTTCCAATTTAGAACACCTTTACAAGTTCTTCACTGTACTCCAAAATTACATTCTCGAATTGCAACTTACCCCCAAGACCCAAACAATAAGCAGCCAAATGCATATAAACAATATTTCACAATACAAATCACAAAACTATATGCATCACAATATCATGTGGTGTCCGGTATCCCAACGTACTGAGTTCCACTGGTAATGACAACGGAATACCTCCCTTCATCATTCCATATATCTCAACCACTTAACTAACTTTTATAATTCTATACTATTACTTCCCAATTCAAAAATAACACCATATAATCACTACTCTGTGTTTGGCATTGAAATAAAATACAATTATATTCACTCCTTCAAATCTTATGCATACCCTTAACAACAATTAAACTAAAACGGCCCGAGCGCATAATTTTTTTTAAACCGGTGATCGGAGTATTGCACATTAATTTCACTCTACAACCCTACAATATCTAGCTATGCTCTTGAACTATCAATGCCAAACCATCAATAAAACAGGTAAAAATAGCTAAAAATTGAACTCTCTAAATGTTGTTCTACTACTAGCGGCTTTTTTCTGTGAGACAATCGGCGTCACAGGAATAACTTTTAGAGATGGAGGAGTATAACTGATTACAAACACAAATTCAACAGATTAAATAACTAAAAAAAAAAGTGGCAATAAATTGGACCTGATTTTAAGATAGTATCTAAAACCTTTCTAGCTTGTTCTTCGGTTAGAGGCTTGGTCTGAGTGGGACCAGTACAAACTCGACCTTGAGCTTCTAGAACCGTCTGATTAGGCCTCGGAATATCCGAACGACGGTAGGTCGTCGATAGCGCAGGGTTTCGGACACTATCTTCTTCGTTGAGAGAAAAATCCTCCGTTTTCATCGAATCTGTCATCACGGCGTTTATGGTTAGCCCGTATCTCCGGCGAATTGGACGGTGGAATTTCGCCGGAGTGAATTGAAGGAGCGGTGGTTTGGAGGTTTTAGCGGCGGAGAGTTTCGCCGGCACCGGCGAAGTCAACGGGTATATGCGATCGGGATTTAACAGGAGTTTCATTTTTGGGGGGTTTTCTGAAATTCGCACCTGGTTTTGTTATTGTTGGGAAGTCCAAAAATGGGAGGTTCTACTGTATGTAAGATATGTTGGTAGTCATTAAATGCAGAAACTGCGTACGAAGGGTAAGGGTAAAAGCAATATGATATAGGTATTGACGTACTACTTTTAGTTAACCAAAAAAAAGAGGTTAAACTACACTATAACTCCGTACGTACTATTTTTAGTTATAGCCAACTAGTGTTTGGCTCGAGCGATGTCTCGAGTTGCTAGTTTTTATTTGTTTAATTTGCTAATCAAATTCGACTATTTAGATAGTAAGATTTGTAAGTTTCGAGTTTAAATCTTGATATAAATATTTTTTAGTTGTCAAACTCAATCATTACATAATGGAAACAAATTGTATAATAAGACATAAATTAACTTATCTATGTTAGCTATAAATTTGTTGGATAAAAATGCACAACTAATAAATGGCTAAGATGGTAAAACTCTTAACTTAAGATTTTTTGGTCTTAAGTTCAAGTCTTGTTATAAGCGGTATTTTTTAGATGGAAACCTAATACATGTAAAAGTGACATGTCATGTTTATAATGACATGTGGCGCATATTCCTGACATGTCGAACTTGAAAAAGGTGACACGTGGAACATATTCTTTTTTAGGAACGTTTTTTAATATATAAGTATAGATAGATTGGGGAGAAATTCGATATCATGGCACCAAAACGTTACCAATGAGCCAACACCTTTGTTGGTAAGCTTGGGGTGGTACTACGTAAGAACGGGCGATGAGAATCGATTCCAAGATCTCTTGAATCGATTCCAAGATCTCTTGAATCGAAAGGGGAGTTCTAACCACTTGAGCTATCTCTAACTCTCTATTTTCCTTGTATTTAATAGCCTTACATTAATTTTACATCACCCACTTTGTTTTTAAGGGTAGTCACAAACTGCTAAATTATTTATGAGAGAATAGCTTGAATTGTATTGATGATCTTGGCTAATATTTATAGCCTACATAAGATAACCTACACAATATAAACTCTATCATATAAACTTCCATAAATCTATATTAGAATATCACTAAGATATATTATTATCCTAAATATAATATCATAAGATCTATATGGAAAATATATCACAATAATATATTTTCCTATATTCCTAACACCCTCCCGCAATCGTAACGGCAGTAACACGAACGTTATGATTGGAAATTCGCACTTTGTTGAAGTCGATCAAGTTGCACCTCTCTATTGATGTCACCTTCAATTTTATTTTTTTTTATTTTTTATTTTTTTTTATTTAAAAAAAACGAACTTTTGCTACCACGGCCCTTTGCTGGTGTCCATGGTCTTCTGTCACAGCCCTTTGCTGGTGTCCATGGTCTTCTGTCACAGCCCTTTGCTGGTGTCCGTGGTCTTCTTTGCCACGGCCCTTTGCTGGTGTCCGTAATCTTCTTTGCCACGGCCCTTTGCTGGTGTCCGTGATCTTCTTTGCCAGGCCCTTCGCTGGTGTCCGTGATCTTTTGCAATTTTTTTTTTTTTTTTTGTTTTTTTTAATAATAAACAATACGCCAAACGTGGCTTTTCTTCATCTCCATTAATTAAAAAAAAAATCAAATTAAAGAATAGAAATTTCAAAGAGTATTAATATTGCGGAAGCAAATTATATGAATCCCACCGGTGGGTTTGACTTTCTAACCCACCGGCAGGGGGGGAAATTTTTGTGAACGGTCTCAAGATTTAACCTGCTCTTGATATCATGCTAAATTATTTATGAGAGAATAGCTTGAATTGTATTGATGATCTTGGCTAATATTTATAGCCTACATAAGATAACCTACACAATATAAACTCTATCATATAAACTTCCATAAATCTATATTAGAATATCACTAAGATATATTATTATCCTAAATATAATATCATAAGATCTATATGGAAAATATATCACAATAATATATTTTCCTATATTCCTAACACCCTCCCGCAATCGTAACGGCAGTAACACGAACGTTATGATTGGAAATTCGCACTTTGTTGAAGTCGATCAAGTTGCACCTCTCTATTGATATGGTGGATCCACCTTAATAACTTGTTAATTATAACATTTTTTTTAATTTTCAGTAGTAAAACAAATAAAAAGAGGAAATTCGGCCTTTTTTTAGTCGTAGACTATGATTCTCGGAAAGTGGACTCTAGTTCCAATGTTTCTAACGACATGATTACAGCGTGTATAATTAAACGAAATACACAAATTTACTAAGTTTATTTATAGTAAGGCTATGAATATCCCAAATTATATCATTCGAATTGCCAACCCTTTCTATAACAACTCTATACTAGTTTATTTTTAAAAGGAAAATTGGCTTAAAATAATCCCAACTATCAACGGTGTGTGCAAAATAATACAACCTCGGCTATTTGCTTTTAGCGGTACCACCTTTTATACTATATGTGCAAAATAGTACGGCGGTCACCGGAAAAGGTATCTTGAGGAATATTCCGTTCACTTTTTTTAATTTTTTAATTTTATATTGTAAATTAAACCCTTTTTTTAAAGAAAAATATGTTATTAATTATTGCCTACCTCATGTTAATTGTTTGGCGAGACAATTCCCCTTCCCACTGCCATCTTCCAAAACAACCCATCCAAACTAATACTGCTAATCTCTTTGGTTTTTTTTTTTTTTTTTTTTTTTTTTTTTTTTTTTTTTTTTTTGCATTGTTAATTTGGTATCAAATATTAATTTAATTTTTCAAATTACCAAATAGAAGTTTAAAATGCATTATTATATTAATATAATTAGTTTTTAAATTGTTTAGAATATCCAAAAAATATTCCACATTCACCATCCAAAATAAAAGTTTCCTCCTACATGAACAACCTATGAATTAAGAGGTTACAAAAAAAATGTTTATAAAGAACTACTAAAGTCCTTAGTTCTTGTTGTAAGAGTCTTGAGTTGAAATTGGTCCTCCATCATCCATAAAACTTGCTTTTTCTTTGCCTTTGCTTCTGAACATGCATTGATACCTGTTTGTGTTGGTTGGCTGCATATATTAAAGACATATATTAAGATTAAATAATTGTCCATAAGACCATTACATAAAATAGACAAACATAAGCATAGAATGAGTGATGAGAAACATTTACTTACATTTATATATTGTTCACCAGTGGGTGCTTGGTAGACTCCAACTCCTACTGGGACCTACAACAACAAATGCAAACAAATATATAAGAAAAGGAAGTCAGCAATTTAGGGTTTAAGCTAATCACAAAAAAACTCACCATGGCTCCATTTCCTCTACCCTTTCCCCTTCCCCTACCACTTCCCCTTCCCCTTCCTGAGTCAGGTGCTGCTACAGTTTCTGCTACACTAGCAGTAGTAGTAGTAGTTGATCTACCATCCTTCCTCGGTCTACCCCTCCCTCTTTTAGATGGTGCTTCAACTTGTTGGTCTTTCAAGGGGTATTTCCTTTTGTTATGAGCCTTTGATTTGCAAATTGAACAAGTCATTTGTATACCATGTTTTGTGAGTTTTCCGGGTTTTTTTGGGTCTTCATGGGGGTGCTTTCTTCTACATTTTCTTGGTCTACCAGGGCCGATTTTTATCGGCAGAGGTTGTAACAGCAACTCCTTTTCAGGCCAGAACCTTTCACTAACACAAGGGTTGATAGAAACATCATATGCCTTCAGGTAAGTGTCCTTACGTAAATAAGCATCAACATACTCCTCACAATCGTGTTTTAACCATGTTGCTGCTGAAATAACATGGGCACATGGAAATCTGGTCAGATCCCATTGCTTGCAAGTGCAAGTTCTCATGTTCAAGTCCACTACGAACTTGTCGAGATGGTCTGTCACTTGAAACATATTTAAGTTCGAAGCTTGAGAATAACATTTTCTTGCTTTTACTTTGTTTTTCTCAAGCTTGGTCCTAAGTCTTGGACAAATATCATCATTTACTTTCTCCATCTCAAGTTTCTTAACCACTAACCTTTCCATTAAAGCAGTCCTTATATCCTATAACATGTCGATAATATGCTTTGACCTAGCCTGAAGTATGTACCCGTTAAAAGTTTCCACCATATTACTAACAACCACATCAGACTTGCATGAGGGCGAGATATAAGCTCTACAAAATTTTGTAGGATCACAGCGCTCAAAATCTTGCGCTGCACTTGGAGAAACCTCTCTCATTTCTTTAATTGCTTCTAGTAACTCAATCTCGGTGTAAGCCCACGTTGCTACCCAAAACAATTGTTTTAACTCATCGCCACGGTTCCCAGCCTTCCAGTTTGCATAAATGTGCCTAGCACATAATTTGTGATCAGTGTTTGGGTACACCTTAGCAACCCCAGCAACAATACTCTGCATAATTGAGCAAAAACGATAATAATACTACAAGATTAACAAACAAAGACACATAACTTCATGTAAAGAATTGAAAGTTAGCAGATTAAGGCACTAACCTTGTGTTGATCAGAGATAAATGTCCAACCTGTCCCGTTTGTTCCTTCGAGACAATGCTTCATTTGAGTAAGAAACCACTCCCAACTGTCGTTATTTTCCCCTTCAACTACTGCCCAACATAAGGGATACATCTGATTATTTGCATCTCTTCCAATTGCACTCAACAATTGACCACCTAAAAAGGTTTTAAGAAAGCATCCATCTATGCATAGAAGCCTCCTACAACCTGCTTTGAACCCCTTCCGTAAGCCATCAAAACATACAAAGAATCTTTGGAAAACGGGTGGCCCTTTAGTGATATTGGGATTAGTTACCAATTCAAAATGGCTTGTTGGGTTAGACCTTTTCAACTCTTCAATATACCTACCTAGTTTTGCATAATGTTGCTTCATACTACCATGAAGTAATTTATGTACTGAAGCCTTTGCCCTATAAGCCACCCATTTTGACACACATACTCCATAGTTCATTTTTACTAACTCAATTAGCTCTTTTGCAGGCTAGTGTGGATTCCTCTTAAATATGGGTAAAAATTGTTTTGCGATCCATGAACTTTTAACCTGACAATTCTTCAGCATACTTCTTCTACATTTGTGATCATCAACCACTGTCCTAACAAATAGGGTGCACTTTTTGCTACTCCATGATGCATATACAAAAAAATTACAACCATCTTGACACTTTGCAGCCACCTTTTTCTTCTTTTTATTTGCAATACCAAACCTTAAAGAGTATCCATTACTAACTCCATAGCAAATCATTGCATCCTTATTTTTGAACAGTGGGAAATCTCATACCAACTTGCCAAACCAACTTAGTGTAATCAGTTCTCTCATCAACTAATGGGATCATTGTCCTGTGGCCGAGAATCTCATCTTCACTCTCACCGTGACTATGCATATCTCCATCAGAGTCATCATAATCGGATGCATAACCCTTTTCTTTTTCAAGACTAATGTCCCTATCAAGCATTTGCTTCTCTAAGTCCCTGTACAACTGATGTTTTTCCTTAGCAGATGCCCATTCCTCATCACTCGTAGGTGCCTCATCTTCATCGCCCTCACTAACAACCTGTAGTCCACCACTAACCTCTCTCACTGTATTTTCCTTTAGTTCATCATTAGTGGTTGATAACTCTTCATTCTCAGGATCATACAAATCATCACCAGATAAATCACTTCCCTCGAACTCCCCAACTAATTCCTGCCATGACAAAGGTTCTTCGGGTCTAGGATCTTCCCACATGTACCTCTCATCATCATCTACATAAACTTGAGTAGATGGAGCTTTGTTTGCATTGACACTAGAAGGAAGTAGCTCAACGACTTCAGGGTCATTAACTCCATGAATAGTGTATACATCAACCACTTTATGGATTTGTAAAAGTCTAATGAGTTCTAAGGCCTCTTTATCAGTTTGCATTTGCATCAAGCCGTGTTCTATTTTTTCGCCCGGTATCAAGTAATAAAAGTTCATTTTCCCCTCATAGTGAAAATCATTCCCAATGCCAACAAACTCGAAATATGAACACTTATCAGGATCCACAGTCACATAATCACATTCCCCGCCAACATATTTAAGAGGTGACCTAACGAAATTTCCCACCATGGTGCCATTTTAATTCATAGTTATCTGAAGCCATTTTGAACTACAAACAAACAATCAATCCGTAAACTAATTAACACATTACACACAAAAATTATCATACTTAACAATATAAAAGTCAAATATTGAATGTCATACGAACTCAGTGAACAAAAATAACATGGAAAAGGTTGACTTATCAACTTCAAACAAATATTTAATAAAAATGGGGGAAAGGGTAGTAAGAGCCCTAGTTAGTAAATTTAAAAATGAATATCATAAAAAAGTTTTAAAAAAATCACATACCTTGATTGCAATATTGCACAGGTTCCAATTGTTGTTGATATTTGAAGAATTTCGTTCAAAAGCTTTGTTAGTATTCTTCGTACGCCGTAAATTTTTGAGAAAAACGAAAAAGGAGCAGAGTTTTTTGATGGGTATGTTTTGGAAAAGGACAAAATAGAAAGTGGGAAGGGAAATTGACTCGCCAAACAAGTAAAATAAGGTAGGGAATAATTAAATAATTAAAACTAGGCCTGGTTATTGGGAGGGTCGGTGCGGGTCAATGCGGGTCATTAGCGGGGCGGGTCGATTGCGGTTCAAGAGAAATATTTAGCGGGTCAGGGGCGGGTCAGGGTCGTTGTGGGTCAGGAGCGGGTCAGGGTCAGTGCAAAATTTAAAGGGTCAACAGAGGGTCAGTGCTAAAATTCAAAATCAATTAATTTAAGTCAAAAACTAAAAATCATACCCAAAAATCTCATAATATTTACATACTCATCTTCATATTCTCTCTCCTCCTCTCTCACTCTCCATCCATGCGTGCTCTATGGCAGGGGCTTCAATGCATCATCTTCCCCAAATCTTCCAAAATCTCAATTGCAATTTGCAATGTTACCTTCAGTTGATATTAAATTGACATTCTTACCTTCAATACTTCATCTTTCCCAAATTTCCAAAAATCTCAATTGCAACCTTACCTAGTCATTTGCTTGATATTGTCAATTGCAACCTTATCATCAATTTCCTTAAATCTCCCCACCGTCATCTTGGAAATAGATGGATTTTATTTTGATAAAAAGTAAATTAAAATCGAAAAGAGAAGAAGTTGAGAATTAGAATAAAATCAGAATTTGATTTTGATTACGAAGTACAGAGTAGATGAATTTTTTAGGAAATTAGGGATTTGGGGTTGAGAATTAGGGATTTTGAGTGAATAAAAAAGAGACTAAAATTTCAGAGTTAGAGAGAAGTAGAGAACGTAACTCTTAAGCTCTTATTGGGCTGTCTATTAGTATTTCCTTAATTATTGGGCTTTAACTGAAAAACCCTATAACAGCTCTATAAGATATGACCCTATAAATACCCTGTCCATTAAAATTAAAAAGGGTCAATACCCTTTAATTATGAGCCAGGCCCTTTTGCCATTGGGTAGCCCTGTCCAATTACCAGGCCTAATTAAAACATATTTAATATAAAATATAAAATATTTGATTTACATTATAAAATTAAAAAAATAAAAAAAGTGAACGGAATATTCCTCAAGATACCTTTTCCGGTGACCGCCGTACTATTTTGCACATATAATATAAAAGATGGTACCGCTAAAAGAAAATAGCTGAGGTTGTATTATTTTGCACACACCGTTGATAGTTGGAATTATTTTAAGCCAATTTTCCTTTTTAAAATGCAAATTCGAGTAGCAAATACGGTAGCAAATAGCAAATACTCCCAAATACCAAAACGACGAGTTTAATTGGTTTAGCAGCTATAAATACGGACAACATCACTGTATTCCTCATTCCCAACTGAAGAAAATTCAAATTGAAAAAAAGAGAAAAAAAAAAACACAGAAAAATGGCGGGAGCTCAAGAACTAAAAATGGCGGAGAGAGAAGCACAGAAGTCGTTAATGGCGACGCCGACGACGCTGATGACGAGAGATCAGAATCAATGGCAATGGAAGGTTCGATACGCTCGATGCTTTACCTATCCTTCTTCGTACCACTCTAAAATCACCGCCTTAACCACTAGTACTACTCCTTTTCTCTCTCCTCTCAAGCGAAGTCAATTCAAGCCTGTTTGGATTACTTCTTCTGGATTCTCCATCGTCTCTCTCCATCCTTCCACTGATGCCTCCTCCTCCGCTGATTCCATCCTCACTGTTTCTCTTCAAGGAACTATTATTGTACGCTTCTCTCTCTCCTCTCTCTGTTACCGATGATTTTTTTTTTTTTTTTTTTTTTTTAGGATTTTGAGCTAGGTTTAAACTGGATTTTGTTTTGTAATATGCGATTATCGGCGTGTTTTCATTGGATTATTGCGATTGCTGGTGATTATTGTTAGATCTCATAATTACTCGAGAATTTTGTGATATTTTATTGATAATTTTGTTAAATATGGTTGTTATGATGTTGTGGTTACTATTTGATGATGATTTGATAATTGAAATGACTTCCATTTTTAATTTTGATGATAATTTTCGATTGTTGAAATGGCTTCGAACTTAAAATATGAAATTAATTAATTAATTTCGAGGTGTAAGTTCACTGATAGTCATATTTTGATGAAATTCTCATCTAATACTTTTTGCAGTTTTGATTTCGTTTGAATTTCTGTAAAATGTCCGTAGTTACTTGTGAGAAGCGACATTGAGCTCATATATTATTAATACACTGAATCGAAATCTGTGCCTAGCAGCGAGTTGTAGTGAATTCGCCGACTCTGATTGACAACAGTATTGTGAACAATGTGGTGGATTAGAAAATGAGCTTATGATTCAGTGAATCTTAGTTTTTTTTAGATTCATCACATTGTTAGACGATACATTTTTCTTAACCAAAAGGTTTCCTTAATCTGCGACGAGTTTTTGAGTACTGCCATGAGTTTTTGAGTAAAGGTCAGCAGATTACTGTTGGTCTAATGAACTAATGATGAGCAGCTTTTGAAGTTCATTTGACAATAATGGTTAAAACAGTTGATATTTCATATTTGGGGCGAGGTTCTTCTGAATGGTAATAAGTCTACTGTGTGTACCGTGTACGGTATGGCATTTTCATGATCAAAACAAGTTGAGCATCAAAAGTTATAATTGATTGAGTTGAGATAACTTTTTAAGCCCTTAAAACTTGAATGTCAGTTCATGTAGTTAATTGTTTAGTTATTTTTGCAGGAAGAGCACTTCATCTCCAAGCTGCAGTTTGTCTGGCCTCAAGTCTCATGTCTCTCTGGGTTTCCTACTCGAGGTAGCCTAGTTGTCTTTGCAAGCTACGTCGATTGTTCAGATGAGGTAGGATGACCTTTTGTGCTTCCAAATGCTCAGATGCCTTTGTTTCCATTCTAGACCAGTGGCCTCTCAATATGACTCGATATTGTATGAAACTGCAGTCCTTGTAAAAAGTGTAACTGCAAAAAGGAAATGTGATTTCTATAAAGTAGTTGAAATATGAGATGCCCTCCTTTGATCAAGAAACATGAGAGTGCAGTTTAGAAGAAGCTTGTCATTTCTCCATAGTCATTTGAGATTTGTCACACTAAAAGTTAATTATATCCTCATATGCTGTTTTATCTGATAAAAAAAAAGAACTAACTTGAGCTACAGATTAATTAAACATCAGGAAATTCATCGATGTTGACTTGTTTTCATCAATGAATGTGATTATACCTCAAACAGTCTAACGCATAGTGGATTTGGTTTATTTTCAGAAGCAGAAGTTTGCCATGCGGTTTTCAGGAGTGCCAGAAGTACAAGACTTCATAACCTCATTGCAGGTGAAATCTGAAATCAATTTTTTTTCCCCCCTTCTTATGTGACTTGTTTATGTTGTGGAAATGCTTTTGATAGATAAATTATGATTCATGACAAAGCTTGTCATATCTTATTTGCAGGATATCCTTTCGAATAAAATCCCTAACAGAGCTTCAATTGTTGATGCCATATCTGCAATATCTTCTCAGTCTGAGTTTGTTCCTGCATATAGGTAAAAGTCATTTGCAGAAACTTTAACCGGACTCCTGAAAACCACATGACAAACTTCTGCTTCTGCTCTACCTGCCCTACATTTTGGAATATTTACTCATTTTGCAGAGGACAACAAGATTAATTATAATTACTATATCAATTGTAGGCCTGACACATCAAGCATGATGACCCCGGGTTATGATTCTAACCTGTCAAAGAACTTGCACAACGAATATCAGGAATCACAGACCCAAAATACAGTTGCTGATTCTCAGAACAATGTTGAAGCACTTCCTTCTCGCTTCACATCACTTGTGTCCAGCTGCTCTGTTGAGCACGAACAGGGTTTGCTCCTATCCTCCTTAAACAAGTTCATGCTCCTTCAAGGGCTTCAACAATGAGTCATAACCTTTTTCCTGTGTTGTACGCAGATAAATTAGCTCTTGCTCTTGCACCTGGTCCGCAGAAATTTGACCTGAAAGCTCAAATTTCGGTACTTATTCTTCACTTAACTTACCACACTAATATTAATCGGAGCCTGTTATCATTTTGTTGAACCAGACCTGAACATCTGGAACTGTTTATTTCCTATAATTTAAAAATTAGGGCCTATAATACTTCTGATTCTGGTTTTTTCCGTCATTAATACTCTGCATCTCCTTGCAGAAATATATGCAAGATGCATCTTTCCTTGGTAAGTAACTCTCATATATGGCTCCAAGTGGTTCTAATTCATTTCATCTACTGTGCATCATGCTGTTAGTTAAAGCTTTCTGAATTGCAGGGTTTGTTGGTTGTTTAATGCAATGATTTATTAGCCTCTAAGATCTTAGCTCATAATTTAATCTAAGCACTGATAGTGATTCACGTTGCATGCTCGTTTATATTTCTAAGTTCTAAGCTTTGTATTTACTGACAATTTAAGTATTTTCAAGCTCCGATAATAGGAAAAAGGTGCCTGATTGTATCTTATGCATTTCAGTCCCTACAATGCTAGTAATAAGCTTGGTTATTGGGACAAGATACTTGCTCAAAATAGCTGAAATAAACTGTCAAACTTTGTATTGTAGCTATATTGTGTTATGTAAGGCTAACTTCCCCCAAGTATTCACCTGCCGAAGTATATTTTGTCTGTATGATTCCAGATTTAAGACTTGAATCACTGTTAAGCTAAGATTATCATCTGTTTGTTCTAATTGCTTTTCTATTGTACTATTTCAGATATGGTGAGTAAAGTGAATGAGGTAATCACTGAACTCGGAGATGACTTCACGATATAGAAGTTCTAAGAGTATTGCACAAGTCACCTTATGTATAGTGCTGCTCCTTTCACTTAGAGCTCAAGTGCTCAACCCAAAGAAAAAGATGGCCTTTCCATGAACTCAACCATATTCATAAATTTTGCTCCTCGACGTGACTGTGATACACGAAGTATATAGCAGTATAATCTTATCTGATGTTACAATCTTTCTAAACATTTATGTAAACACATTACCTACAAATTAACATTTACATACAGACATACAGTTTGCTTGGGAAAAGTAATGAAATTGTGTTTACAGATATAAAGTTCAATTTACTTACAGTTTGCTTGGGAAAAGTAATGAAATTGTGTTTACAGATATAAAGTTCAATTTACATTGTCTGGAACTGAATCTCATTCTAACTCTTTAATTTTTTCTTTTGGGTTAGCTATGTACTCCGTAAAAGCTAAATATAGAAAATTTACTGTTTAATAGACATTAAAAACACCTATTGACATGTAATATTATCACAAATAGTTAACTAATACAGATTATAGATAGTCCATAGAAATCCTCCATCATTTGTCCAATTGCAAATTAAAATTAAAATTTCTTTAAAATAGTGAAACCGAATTCAAGATAAAAAATACAATTTCATTTTTCTAGTGTATAATAGTGTATAATTGAAGGTCCTACCATACGTTTGTATAAAGTGTATTTGATGCATTTAAGTTCCGTAATTCTAATAATTTTTATGTAAGAGTTACATATAAACATTAAATATGTCTCATATTACATAAATTGGTACTCCATAATCCTTATTAGTTTAGAACTATAAATCAAACTTATGTCTATTGGTGTTAGTAACAGTACTTATTTATTACCTACTTTATAACATTTTTATTTTTAATGACTTCTCGCAACATACCATTTTATTTTAAATTTCACAGACATGCTTTATTGTGGATTTGTGGTCAAATAATATCCATGCCTTTGACGAACATTGGTGCGCAAGTTTTAACAAGTGTCAATATTTGACATGCAACCCTAACACGACAAAAAAATTAAAAGTCAATTTAAAACAAAACCCAAACCCAACCCTTTTACTCAAATTCGAGCTCTAGATTTTGTGTAGCCTACCATTACAAATTCCAATTACCATGTAGAGTTGTAGTCTTATAGACTCCCTTTGTCTCCCTCATCTACCCAAAAACTCCCTCAAAATTTCGACCCCTTTCTTTTTTGATTTTTTTTTTTTTTTTTTTTTTAAAATAATTTTTTATCACCCCCACAAAAACACCAGTGTATACAGATCACAAACCTTAATACACAATTCTGAAACTCCTCTGAATCAAACACTCCAGAGCTCCAAATTGCTCTTCAATGGCGTAAAATAAATTCACCCTAAATTTAACAGAAAAAACCGCCATTACCATTTTTCATTTTCCAAGCTTCGATTAACCAATTTTCACCAGATCTCCTTTCCTTCTTCTTCATTGATCTGAATCTTTCCCTAATTTTGAATAATCAGAGTAATAATAATTTTCTAGGGTTTCTGCTGAATTTCTTCGATCGAAGAAAACATGTCGGGAGCGGCCTCAGCGCTGTTCCTTCTAGACATTAAAGGTAGAGTTCTCATATGGCGGGATTATCGCGGTGATGTTTCAGCGGTTCAAGCTGAGAAATTCTTCACTAAGTTCATCGAGAAAGAGGTTTGTTCTGATCCATCTAACCTATTGCTTCATTTTAATTTGATTTCAATCAAGTTTATTTTTGATTATTAGTAGTGTTTTTTGGCTGATCTGATTGAATTGAGACTGTTTATACAATTTTTGAATGTTTAATTTGGATGATTTTCCTTATTTTTAGTTGTTTTACTCGTATCTATATGTTATAGGGGGCTTTGAATTGAGCTTATTTCGTTAGTAAAGCTCGATTTTCGCTGTTGTTGATGAAGTAGATCCCATTTAGAATTATGTAATTTGGATTGGCAACTAATGTAGGAAGAGGTTTCAGGTTTGGTCCATTAGGAAATGGATGGTGGTTCTGAGATCTTTGGTAGCTGACTAGCAGTAGCAACTTTTGCCTGCTCACATTGTTTGATTGGTAGTTCATATTGTTGTTCAGCTTAGCATGTGAATTGGGGTTGAAGACTTATACTGATTAGCAATCTTATTAGCTGGTTCTTTTGCTTTCATCTGATTGTAAGAAAGCTTTGTGTTTGAGTTTGACTTGGAGTTTTTAGGGCGGTTATGCTTAGTGATCATTGTTACTTGGAGATTTGGAGTTTCGACAAAGGAATTTTTTTTTGTTGGGGGAGGGGGGGGGGGGAGTTGTTAGAAAAATTCAGATTGACTATTTACAAAGAGTAATTTGTGTTTATGGATTTGTTTGAAGCTTCCAAGAGTGATGACGTACTAAACTTGTGAATTAGGAAATTAACACTAAGTGATATAGATTAATGTTAGTGGACCAACCAAAGGATCATCTCTTGGGGGATTTGTGGCTGTCACAATAAATTGAAAGGTTTTTTTTTCGGTCAATTCCCTTGCTAGTACAGGGAAATTTATTTTGCCATTGGGGTGGACTCTTTGTGCAATCTTTTAGAGTCGGCAAGAGCTTCTTTGTAAGTGATAATACACCACACCTGTTCATAGAAGGAATGTTTGCTTAATTTCTCTGTCCTTTTATGGTATGCCTGGTAGGTGAATCTTACTTTTTTATTTTGTCAATTGCTGCTTGTTTCAGGGTGATCCACAGTCTCAAGATCCAGTCGTGTACGATAATGGGGTTACATACATGTTTATACAACACAACAATGTGTATTTACTTATAGCTACTCGGCAAAACTGCAATGCTGCTAGTCTTCTTCTCTTTCTCCACCGTGTAGTTGATGTAAGCACCGTTGGTAATCATTGTTGGTGTACTAATTTTTTCTGTTCCCGTATGTTTGTCATTCTTTGCAAAAGACCTGCGTTTTCTGGTAGACCGTTCATCTGAGAACAACTTTCATATGCAGGTGTTCAAGCATTATTTTGAAGAGCTAGAAGAAGAGTCACTTAGGGATAACTTTGTTGTAGTGGTAAGAGGTATTATCTCTCTACTTAAGACAATTCTGGTATGGCTGAGATTGATGCACTGATACTATGCCTCATCTGCAGTATGAGTTACTTGATGAGATTATGGATTTCGGCTATCCTCAGTTCACAGAAGCAAAGATCCTTAGTGAGTTTATTAAAACTGATGCTTATAGGATGGAAGTCACACAGAGACCTCCTATGGCTGTGACCAATGCAGTTTCATGGCGTAGTGAAGGAATATCTTACAAGAAGAATGAGGTCGGTTTGTGTTTCTAAGTTTTGTTTTCACCTTTGTTAACTTGCACTCACTGATCAGCTTCTCTCTTCTATTACAGGTATTTTTGGATGTTGTTGAGAGTGTCAATATACTTGTAAACAGCAACGGGCAGATTATAAGATCAGATGTTGTTGGGGCATTGAAGATGAGAACATATTTGAGGTGGATTAAATTTCCTCCCTACTGTTGCTAGAATAAGATCAAACTTTCAGATGTTGCTTTATTATGTCTTTGGACTTTTTTTTTTCTATTGTTTGTAATTAGTTCATGGTCTTTGTAATCATGTAATGAAGTCATAGCTCAAGCTCTGTTTTGCACAAGAAAAATGAAGGAGAAAATGATGACATGTTCTGCTTATAAATGACTCCTTTATCTTTCCTTGTGTGTTGTATGTGCATGTTTGTGGTTTCTTTTCTCGGGGTGGGGTTGGGTGGGGGAATGGGGGATTGCAATCCTTGTGTTCAAATAGTAACTTAGCATTACATATTTACTCCTAACTACAAGCGTGACTATCACTTTATTAATTCATTTTTTCTGTGATAAAGCTTCTGTAAGGTTGCATTTTTTCATTGGTAAAGTTAGTCTCTATACTGCTTGTTTAGTCATCTATGAATTGAAAGGTATTTGTAATTTCTCTCTAGATTTTTAAAAAAATTGTAGCAAACCTAATAAGTGACTAATCTCCTTTGATGTAAAAATGGAAAATGTTTAATATTGTTGAATTAAGTCAATTTTTTTTCCCTACCATTTGCATTCTCTGTGGTTATATACTTATATTTTGATATTCTTTGTGGCAGTGGGATGCCTGAATGTAAACTAGGCCTGAATGATAGAGTATTACTGGAGGCTCAAGGACGAACAACAAAGGGGAAGGCTATTGACCTGGACGACATAAAATTTCATCAGTATGTTTAACTATTTTAAGATTAAGTTGTAGTAGCTACTTTTGCTTTGTTTATGTTGGGAGTTTGTAGGTGGAATATATGGTTGGTAAATTCTTGTATAATGATTGATCGTCCTTTCCCTTTTGCTAGGTGTGTACGTTTAGCTCGTTTTGAAAATGATAGGACCATATCATTTATACCACCAGATGGGTCTTTTGATCTTATGACATATAGACTCAGTACTCAGGTTCACTTCCATGATTTCTCTGCATTTTCTCTCCTCTTTGCCACTTGCCCCAAAGACATTATATTTTTTTCTTCCTTTATAATGGTTTTTGATATTGTTTTGCTTCAGGTGAAGCCTCTAATTTGGGTTGAAGCCCAGATTGAGAGGCACTCCAGAAGCCGTATTGAGATCACAGTGAAAGCTAGAAGCCAGTTTAAGGAGCGAAGGTATAGCTATAATGATTGGTCAAACATGTCTTGTGCTTTCTTCTGTCCTCTGTACTTGTGTAACTGTACATCTTCTAATTTTCTTGTTTATGTGATCTCAATATTATAGCACTGCAACAAATGTTGAGATTGAACTACCAGTTCCATCTGATGCCACCAATCCAAATATCCGCACATCGATGGGATCTGCTGCTTATGCACCTGAGAAGGATGCTTTAGTCTGGAAAATAAAATCTTTCCCTGGTGGCAAGGTAAATTGTTGTTGGAATTAAAACCTGCCTTTTATGAATCATTATGACATACCTCTATAGGCTCTAATATAGTAGGTTTTGAAATTTGTTTTTTAATACTTTGTAATGAACAAATTTCAGGAATACATGTTGAGGGCGGAGTTTAGTCTTCCTAGCATCACTAGTGAAGAGACACTACCTGAAAGAAAAGCTCCTATACGGGTGAAATTTGAGATCCCGTATTTTACAGTATCAGGAATCCAGGTATGAAAACTTGGAGATTTTGAAAAAAGCATGCAAAATTTCTCTGTTCTTGGCTTCTTGCATCATGTTCTGGTTGCTTGCTATCTCTTTTGCTTGGCGTGTGACTACTTATATCTTTAGGAGAAAACAGACATTGGTAAACATAAAAATAGGTTACATAGTTTTGGCAGGACCTTCTTCCGCCTCATTTAACATGACATATTTTTTGCCTGGATTGTGGTGTTACCTATATACTTAGTTGAAGAAGGAGATTTTAGAGAACATAGTAATGAAATATGTTTCCTTCACATCCTGATCAGGGATGATAATCTGTGTCCAATGATCATATATGTCCAATTTATCGAATTTTAATTGATTTCAACTATCATAATTCTTTTCTGCTTTCCCTTTGAATATCTCTACTTTGTGGACTGCTGTGCTGTGTCTAATATTTTCCATCCCTTCTCACACCTTTAGTATAAAGCTAGTGTTTTCTGATTAATGGAATCTGAAAAGTAAAACCCTTTTTCTCTTTCAGCTACTTCTTGGACATGAATAATATACTGTTAGATTTTCATTCTGATCTCTGTCTTGAACCAGAGATAAATGTGCAAATTGGTATCTTCTATTTTCTGTAGTTAGACCTATTATGTTATTTTTTTCCCCCCACCCTCTATACAACTATAAACTTTACATCTGATATGGTCACTTTCATGGTTAGAATGTCAGAAAATTTTTGGGTTCTGAAACTTGGCTTGAGTTGAAATCAAATTAAACCAGTTGCCAGTTAATTACATTTAAGTCATTGCATTAGCTCCACTTCTTTTCTGCGGTATAGTTGATGGCCATGTAATATTATACTATGAACTTGGGAACAATAGTTGAAGCATTAGTGATTTTTTGTAGAAAGAAGCCAACGAAAAGTGATTAGACTTAGCACTTAGGATTTGGGTTAGGATATTGGATTTTGTTGAGTTGTGAAAGAAAAAGTCTGAGAGAGGAGGATACCAGAAGAACGAGGGAGGAATTGAGGAAAAAGTAGGAGTGTGTGTCTCTTAATCTCTTAAACCTCGTAATTAGCAACCCCAGTGTACCCTCTCTCTTATTCGGTTCTTCCTATCAGCTTCCGATCGAAACTAGCATATATGATGCAACGATGCTGCCTCCCTTTGTCATCTAAGTTTCTTTTTAGCTTTATCATGTATTGGGCTGCATATATTTAGATAGGCCAGCAAGTGAGCAACCATTCTGTGCCTATTATCCGCACATTTTTTGCTTATCTAATCTCCCTAATGCTCCAGTGCTGGGATTAAATTATAGCAATCCTTTGGACTTACACTTTAGGAGGCCATCCCATAACTGAGGGATAACAGAGTTCATATTATGTGTGACCTTTTGGATACAGTTAAAGGACGTGGAGGATTCAAGAGTGTCACTGGGAGATTCTTATGGGCTTATTTTATTTCATTATCATTTCTTATTTCTTTGTATCATCCCCCCTAGATATTCTGCTTTTCCCTTTAAGGTGAGGTTTTGTGTGGATTTTAGCATACTAGGTATGCTCCAAAAGCGGTGTCCATGGATGGATTTATTACCTGACATTTGCTTGCTTCGTTGGGCTAATAGCGAATCTTCACTAGATGCATACTCTTTGCTACCTTTGGAAAAGACACTTTGCAGGACGTGAAGAGTTTTGGGGAAGACCTTCAAGTTTACTGTAGTGGGGTTTGCTACAGGGAAGGAGAAGAAATTGCTTTGGTGAAAAGGCGATAATGGCTATTTTTTGGTTTGTCTGGAGTGGAATGGCCTTTTATTTTTGTGAATGGTCTTGGTGTCTCAGTGTCTTGTGTGGTTAATTGTGGGATATAGTAACTTTATAGCTGTCCCAAATTACTCGATTGGGAACGTACAAATCAATGGGCCATTGAGCAACAACTAAGGTGTCTAGAGCAATAGACAAGGAGAAAGAGTAATGATACAGTTTGAAGAATCTGTCATGATTAACGTAGTTTATGTTTTGATCCCACATTCTAGTTTTGAACCTTTCCCATTTTCCTTGGAGAGTATTCCTCTTCAGTTTGAAGTCTAATGGTCATATAAAGGCCTCAGGTATTTGTAGGTCACCCCTTTGAAGGAAATAGCTTGCAATTGTTGTATTTGTGCAGAAGATGAAAAATCAGTAGTTTGTTATTGTCGTGTCAAATGATCTGGTAAAGGCTGAAGATGTTCTGGTGGCATGGGAAAGCAAGATCAATAGAAAGTGAATTCATAGATGTTAAACTAGATTCCTATGGAACTTGGTGGTACATGTACAAGAAAAAGAATAAGCAAGTATTTTATTTAGGGCAAAGCTCTCTCACATCCTATTTATTATGGAATATGTTATTTTAAGGGTTTTAAGTTTATTTTATAGGTTCGGGCAAGTTTACTAGGCAGGTCAATCTTGGTTAAAGGTTGCAAAATATTCATGGTTTTTGTTGACCCAACAGGTTGAGGTCACACAAGTTTTTAGTTGTATGACCACTTATCCTAAACTTTTGTAAAGTTTATGGATTAACCCAACAGGTTGAGTTCACATGTACTTGTGGGTTCTAGATATAAGTGAATTCTGTTCAAAACCCAAAACTGCAGGTTGGTTTTAGGGTTGAGACTCTGGTCATGTCTTTAATTTTAACCTGCCTGTTGAAGCCAGCTGCCTTTTTATGAGCACTATTATGAAAGTGTAATTGTTGGGCTAGGAGACCTTGTTTTTAGAACTGAAGGGATATGTGATTAGTATTTTGATGTCGGTAACTGTTGCTGACTTGCTGAGGCAGATGTGTTGCCCAAGAGGACAGTGGCTATATATAGTAGTGCACATCCCATTAATGTCCAGCCTGAATTTGGGCACAGCCAACTGTAAGATGCAAACCTGATATTTCAATGTGGCTGACCTTGTATACTGTATAGTAGATCTTTGTGATAGCTTCACTTCTGTTGTTGCCCTTTCCAGAAAGTTCCACTATATCATTATCTGTAGTCCCGTTGAATGTCCATCCCAGGTGCTCAAGTGAAAATATTTCCTGTATGAGATATTAAGTATAAATTTTGGTGGGTCCTGGAAAAAAGTAGGACAATGTAGTTCAAAAACTTGAGAAGTCAAATTCCAAAGTGTTCTAAATCTTGGTTAGTGGACAAAGGTAAAAGTGCTGCATTATTGCCAATTGCCATGGTCTACATATCCCTTGCATATGTAGCCAACTTTGATCTTGAACTTTTTAGGTGATAAACCCGAAGTGTTAGATTAAATCCATCACTTTACTACCTATGTTATTTTCTTGTCTGGTCAATTACTGCAGTCAGTCATATTGTCATGCCTTATATTTTCCCTGTTCGGTGTGCGCTTTCGTTCTTTGTTTGCTCTGTTAATTGTCTTTTGAGCTCAAAACAACTGTTATGTATATCTGCAATACTTGTTCTGCAGGTTCGTTATCTTAAGATCATTGAGAAGAGTGGATACCAGGCTCTGCCATGGGTGAGGTACATAACAATGGCTGGTGAGTACGAGCTGAGGCTAATGTAATTCAACTGGTGATCCAAGTGCTATTTGGTATGTTTATTTGTATTTCGGGGCAAAAACTGGAGAGTTGGACTAAAATGAGCATGAAGCAACTTTGATTTCTTTTTATGGGTCGAGCAGTTCAGCAGTCCCTTGTGACGTATCTCCATTCTCGAGCTGATGAGTCTGTCATTCATTATCTTTGTTGCATACACTTGAGAGTCTATGATTGTGTAGTTAAGTCTCAGCCGCATAGCGTTTTGTTTTAATCTTTTGCTAGTTCATGTGCAGAATTTTACTTCACTGATGTGAAGATTGTGTTCTGCTGGTAATTCGATCTGTGAAAATGAATTTTTGCCTGTCACTTTTAATTCTTTGTTTCAGGATTGGTGATGTGGTTCATGTAAGAGAATATGAATATCTGTTATGAAATTTGTAATTCTATCTAATTACCTCATTCTTTTCACTAATATTTCAGAAGATTGATATTTTGAAATGAATTGAATCAATACTTTCCAAGTTTAAAGTTCCATTTTAAAACTAGAATCACAATCACCTTTCTATCCTATATCCTTTCAACTGTTACTTAAGGTCAAGTACACATTGAGGAGATAGTTTTGCATTTGTGTTCGCCAAATAACATTGCATTGGAATATCGAGTAATAGTGCATTGATATCCTAAGTGGCGAATAATATGAAATCATGTAGTCAAGGGTTTGTTTATATGTAACAGAGTGTTGGCTATTAGTGATGTTGATCTTGGATGCCAATCTTCCTCAATAGGCCTTTATATCTTTCTTTTTAGGACTTTAATGCTAGACAGTGCCTTCCCTCAGGCAATTTATTGGGGAGATTTTTGCCAAAATTTTGGAGAAATTTCGTAATCATTAACCATAGCCTGTATTGTAGGTTTACTCAATTCACAGTTTAATGGTTGTATCACCTTAAGAATGATTGAGTTTTGGACAGGAAAATGTAACAAAATGAATACAAATGAATTATCGGTGATATCAACATTAACATTACTCCAACGTCTTTAAAATCGTTGAACTAGTATCGTTTATAGACAAGTATATGAGAGAGTAATGAGGCTAGTAATGGCTAGTTTGCGAGTAATTGAAACAGTTTCCACAATGGCTTTATTCTTAATTACTCCCTCCGTTCCACAATGATGTTTTTGTTTGGAATCTTGGACTTTTTTAAAAAGATAGAATCTTCTAAATTTCTCTTAATCTATAAGAACAAATACAGTCATGTGAGATCTAGTTTGATTCGTCTTGGTGAGTAGATTATTAATATCTAACTTTTATAATTTTTGCTAATGTGAGATTAAAGATATTTGCGGTCAAAGATGGGTAAAAATTTGCATCGATTTACGAAACAAGATATCATTCTGAAACAGAGGGAGTATGTAGCAAATTTCGAAGAAGGATAGATGCTTTTATAATAATAATAACAATTTCAGTGACTTCATTGTAGAGAATCTATCAGATGAAAGAATCCAAATATGCTGATCAAAGGAGCTTAACGAAACATATTGACTAGAAGATAGAAAACCTTGGATAAAACCGAACATTAAGCCTTACAATAAACAACAAACACTACATCATACTCGACCACCATGCTAAAACCAAACATCACCGCTATATACTGCAGGACGATCATATTTCTACGACTATTATACAATGACTACATTTTTTACCGCCATTAAAGATATGCACCGAACCTTTGATCTTGTATACTAATATATTTTTTCTTATACTATCATCAAGAGTGCATCTTTCTATTTATATGGCTTTGACAAGATTGTAGTCATTGCAAACGCTTCCTGTTCTAGGGGAAATACGCGAAAACATACCTACTAGAGCCTCTAGTCACTCTTTATTCTTAAGTTTGCCTTTATTTCTCCTAGAAATACTGCTGATATCTTGTCTAGCTAGTTGTCTACTCAAGAGTAGAGAGCCTCTCCAGGAACTGGTTGAAGGTGTCATCGCTCTCTAGCATGCTAACCCTTATGTACTTTGAGGAGACTCCAAACTTTGGCCCTGCCCTTGTTCTGATCTTTAGCTCATTCATCAGCTTTTCGGCATCTTCACCTGTTTTCAACTCCATCCACGCATATGCTGCAAGCAGAAGACGGGAGTTAATGATAAATATTAGACAAACAAATAGCAAATAACTACTTGTATGAAGCATAGTATATATATATATATATTATGCTTTTTATGTGAAGATATTAGAATTCTAAGATTATACCTGGATTGGGATGAGAGGTCTTGTTCATGAACTTGCAATACTGTGGGGAGTAATCTGGCAAGTTGAAGGCACCGCAACGTTTGATGGCAGCTCTCAGTCTTGTCCAGCGCTCAGCCAACATGCGGTGGCTGAATTCAAAAAACTTTTCTAATGGTTGCTCCATCACATCAGGGTTACCTTTGGAAAGCTTACCATTGGCAAGGTGCTCATAGCTATTAGCAACAAATTCGAGTATCTTTGCTGCTCGAAGTTGCCCTTCATGGCAAGTTCCAATGGTCACCAATGCCATTAGTTTTATCATCCTCATTGCAATTTCTTTGTCCTTCACAATTGCCCACCTTCAATATAAACCATAATCACAATTTTTGTTAATATCCCACATACAATTTTTCGTATTTTAGGCTTCATGACATACAATTTAGATCATCAATTAATTATATTTACACATTTTTTTTAAATGTATCTATCCACGAAGAGATCATTCCCCTTATTCTAAGCACTCCAAGAATTAAATTCTCTATTTGTTTACTACAGTATTACTTAGCACGGTTTGTTCAGATTATTAACCTTTTCCCCATTTAAATATATATACTTATGTATAAGGAGCCACAAAAGTTGATTGATGCATACATGTAATTTGAACTCAAGTCTCGTGTACACTGACCTAATATACATGTAAGAATTGATATATGACATATTTGAAATTATTAATAATATATGCATAGCATAATCTAATGAAAGTTTAGAGTTGATAAAAGTTGAGATTAATTTAAATTAGACGCTTACCCAACACGGGAACCAGCATGGCCAGTGGCCTTAGACAAGGTGAACAACATAACATCATAATCAGCAGGAGTAGGGGTGTCAATTCGGTTAAACAGTTCGGGTTTGGGTTGGATTTATCAGTTTCGGGTTATAACGGGTCGGTTTATAACGGATTGAAATAATAAGCGGGTCGGTTTGGGTCGGTTTTGAAAACTATCGGGTCAGTTCGGTTTGGTTTTTTTAATTGCAGTTTCTATTCGGATCGGGTTCTTATCGGATCGGGTTCTAGTCGGTTCGGGTCATAATCAATTTGGGTTGAACTGGGTCGGTTTGAAAACGGGTTTAGCCCATTTAATGTGGGTTTCGGTTAAAAACAGTTCGGGTCTTAATCAGGACGGGTTGTAATTGGTTCAGGTCATAATCAGTTTGGGTTTAACTGGGTCGGTTCGAAAATGGGTTTCGGTTCAAAATAGATCGGGTGAAATCGGGTCCAACCATTATTGTTTCGGTTATAATCGGTTTAGATTGAACTTGGTTGGTTTGAAAACGAGTTTACCTAATTTGAAACGGGTTTCTAATCAAAATCATATCGGGTTAAAATTGAGTCGGATGATTATCGAGTCGAATTAGTCAGATAATGGGTAGGAACGAGTCATGTTATAATCAAGTCAAGTCATAAATAAGTTGGGTTTATCGAGTAGTGGGTTGAAGCAGATTAGATCATAAACATATTGGGTAACAGGTTGTAAATGACTCAGTCATAACGGGTTATGGGTTTTAAACGGTTTGGTCATAACGGGCTACGGGTCGTAAACGGTTCGGTCACAACGGGTTACGGATTATAACCGGTTCGGTCACAACGGGTTACGGGTTGGAACGATTTAGGTTTATCGGATTTTTATCGGGTTTTAATGGTTTTCGGTTTAAAACGGGTCGGGTTACTATCGGGTTTAAACGTAATCGGTTTGGGTTGCTTTCAGTTTCGGGTTGTAACGGTTTGGCTTGATAACGGGTCGGGTTAGTAACGGTTTGCACAAATTCGGTTTAGTTCAGTTTCGGTTTGGAGAAAATTGGGTCGGGTCAGTTTTCGGTTTCCAAAAAACGGGTTTTAAACAGTTCAGTTCCTTTTCGGATCGGTTCGAAACAGTCGGGTTTAACGGTTCGGGTCAGAAACTGACAGCTCTAAGCAGGAGCAGTGATGGGTGTATACTGTGGCCAGTAGTAAGCAAGGTCACATATCACCATCCCACCTTCTTTCTTCACCACCGGCTCACGGAGCCTACCATCCGGGTTGTTTGGAGTTGTCACCACTTCAATGTAGGGGCCTTCCTCGTCGAAGGTGTTAGCATCTCCCTGCCATTTGTAGATCTCCGATTTCTCTTCCTCTAATGCTTCCTCGTAGCACTGCCAAACAAGAGAAAAAGAGAAACTTTGTCATCAAATTAAATTAAACATGACCTTATCTTATACCCTAGGATTAAGCCAACATGCATGCACGTATTATCATAAGGGCGTGCTTACGTACTAAATCAATTTTTTAATCAGTGAATTCATCAATAAGGCCCCGTTCTTTGAACTTATTTTTAGTTCTGTTCAATTCAGTTAATGTCGTTTTAGTAGAGCTCAGTTCAGCCCATTCCAGCTAGCTCAAAAAAACAAGGCAAACATAAATTAGTCGCAATAATTGAAAATACTTAATTAGTAATCATAGTATCAATCTTACTTTACATTTATAGTCACTTAGCTTCAGTATAATATAGACAACGTTATTTTAGTATATTATTAATTGATTACTTCTCTATTATCCGACGAATATGATTAAGTTGTAATTGCCTTATTTTCTTGTTATCAAAATGGCAAAAATCATAATTTGAAATAACATGAAATAAAGTGGGTTGTTCGACCGGCCAATTCAACATGATCATCATCAATGCTTCATCTAATTATACACATGACCATGTGCTCATGGTTGTTCATATGGAGAGCATACATCTAAATTTGCATGTGTTAATTTAAGTGAACTTTCATAATTAACAATATTCTCTTAGCTTTATTTGATCTTTCAATCTTCAATATATAATTTCAAACATAAATGTTTCCACTTTTCGTATAGACTAAATTATTAAATATTCGTAGTATATATTGTCGGTCCATTCTACATTATATTAACACATTAAATGCGTGGCTTCCACAATTGAGTATATATGTAATAATATGAGTTATATATATATATAGTTGCATTGTAATAATATTTTTTAGAGGACCCATCGAACAGAAATTGCTTTTTGAAGCACTTAACATGTTAACCATTACTTAATTCTAAACATTTGACAGCTTTTTCCTAATTTATGATAATTATTAATGTATAAATTAACAAATTTAGGGAAAAGATGGTGAAAAAGAATAAAGGTACAACATAATTTATTCCCCATTTACATTTTTAATTCTTGGTCTTATGTTGAAAGGGATAAATAAAGAAGGACGGGATCCAATCAAACAATATTATCTTGCATGATTGTAGAGTGAAAAATAATTTAAAGAATACTCGCAACTTGTATTTTTTTTAAAAAAATAGAATAATTAGAAATTAATTGAGAATAAATAAATCATAGAAAAGTAGAGTAAGTAAAATTTATGTTCTTTTGCTTTATTTTATGGATGCCAAAATTAATTAAGTTGGAAGAAATTGAAACATGTTACATGCAAATGTTTAGAATTAAGTAAGCAAAGGTAGCAGCAACAGACACGGCTTGTAACACGTAAAATAAACCACACAATTCGTAATTAGCATTTGACACAACCTATATTCTCGCTACCATATAATTTAATTATTAAACTTGGTAATCACTTCACTATTATTTGACAGATCAAGCTAATTAATTTCATTCGATTCTAAGAATTATTGGAGTGTATGTAAAAAATTTGATTACCTAATAGGTAAGTTATGTCAAAAAAAAAAAAGTTATGTGGTAGAACTCCTACCTCTAATAAACACACGGATTGCATGTTCGAGTCCTCATATTATGGGTTAATATTATAAAATTAATGTCGTAAATTATTTTATGCACCTAGAATAAGTGTTACCTATTCGCTTTTACCGTGACAAAATAATTATCGGAGCAAAAAAAATAGTTACCGAGTAATAGGGCTCAGCACAAACAACGGGAATTTGCATTTTCTTCTTGATATTATTATTTGGTGTTACGTTCACGGTGGATGCTAAGGCACGAAGGGCTACGGAGAACAATTGAGATGATCCTGTTCCTCCAATGATGTACCGGCCTTCGGTCACGGCATTCCCCACCACGCGGTGCACCTGGTGCACGGCTTCACTAAACTCGGGCAGCTGGTAGAAGACGCCACCCTCATCGAAATCAGCAAAGTAACTCATAAGGTCCGACGCCTTAATGGTCACTTTGCACTTATCATCCACGTTCTTCCAAAATGTGTAGTAGATTTTTGGATCTCCTCTGTATTCCGAAACAAAAATTAAATCAATAAAACATATATATATTGGTGAGTAACCAAAAAAATAAATTATTTTCACGTGTGATACTGTAATATAAGAAAACTAGATTAACAAAATGGGTCAAGTTAGGTAAAGTAATAGAATTCCTTTAACAAAAAGAGTGGAAAAAAAATAAATAGCTAAAATCATTTTAACTTTATAAGAAACGGTCCAAAAACTCTAAGAAACAAAGGGAGTATATATTAAATATATATTCTATGATGTATAATTATAAAATGGAATTACATGGATTCTATGATATATACAAGAATGGCTAAACAATGCATGCATGTGAGGGATAGCTCAAGTGTTTAGACCCTCCCTTCTGGTTTCAGGAGATCTTGGGATTGATTCTCACCCCGTTCTTGTGGCTCTCTAAAAAAAAAATAAAAAAAAAATTGCATGCATTCTAAAAGAAAAACAGATAAGAAAAGAAAAGCGATAATATTTGGATCTATTGGAAAAAAATGATTTCTTTTAATTTCCATTCGATAGAGATTGTTTCTGTAAAAAGTTCAATTTTTGTTTAATTTCCCTTTCATGCATGCATTGAGCTAATTTTCTTGTAGAATCTCTGCAGATTAATTTTTATCCAATGCATGTCACTAGAATGGTGTCTAGAGTAATTTGAAGAGGATGATATGCATGTCCCCAAAAAAGAAATCCTTAATTCAGTTTTGATAAAGGTTTATCCAAATTTGATTTACAACTAAAATAATTTACATAAGATAAGATTAATTTAAATTAATAATTATAATTACGGTGAATAAAACGCATTCCATATATATATATATGATACTATACAGAGTTATAGTTACGGAATACATTATAAATGTAAAGAAAGAAAAGGTGGGTTTTGTGTTTGATATTGCAATGAAATTTGGTCACATGATACACAACCATATACAAAAAATAAAAAATAAAAATGGTGCTCCATGTGATTTTTATAACAGAAGAAATTTTGCGGGCTGAAAAGATTACATTGATTCAGTATTGAAGTAATTGATTAAAAAAAATCAATTTTGAACTCGGATGATTGATTTAATATGTTTTTTTTTTAAAAAAATATATATTGCGAAAAATAAATTCCCGTTGGTGCACCCACTACTCTTCCACTCCCACAGAATGTGAAATAAAAACACACACAAAAAAATTTCTATGTGCATCTAGATACATGTAATTATTTATAATCTAATTGAATACATGTATGCATGCATGAATCCGTACCAAATTACTTAAAATTTCTCCTTTTGAATAACAAACATAGATATGTGTTATTGGTATATATTGACAAGAAATTGTCAAGTGATGTTACCATAACTCAAAAAAAAAAAAAAAAAAAAAAAAATGAACAAAGAAACTAACCGATCTAGGCTAATGACAACATCGTTGGCATTGCAATAACCATTACTTTTAACAACACCGTTACCATTATTGCAATTACCGTTGCCATTAGTAGTATTAGTTTTCTGCTTTCCCTCAGTAAGACACATATTTTCTCTCTCTATAGTATTATTTAGGACTCAAGATGAGTTTTGTCTTGATTCTAAGAACCTTGGCTTCAGCCTATTTATAGGGGAAAAAAGTGTGACAAGAGTATTATTTAATAAATCACCAACTTACTATACTTTGGTAGTACTCAATTTTTATTTTTGGATATTTTACATTGTCTATTATTATTATTTTTCTTTCTAAATTTATTCAATTAGTATTATTTCATGTTTGATGAATTTCTTTTTAGTAATTTTATTAATCTTTTCATCAAATCCCTCGTGATATTTTTACATATTGTGATCTGGCATGTAAATCACGATGATAGTGCAAAGCTGTGAAGTATTTGAGGAAACTGTTTTTGGTTAAGTGTGAATGAGATCAGTGGGAGATTTGACCACATTAAGTCCCCGTTCTCTTTACCTTATTTTTGCTGAAATGAAATTATTTTTACTGAAACAAAATTATATTTGCTGAACTAAACTTATTTTTGCTGAACTGGAATTATTTTTACTGATTTTCTATTATAATTCTTCTTTAAGAAAACTGAATTTTACTGAACTGAAATTATTTTTAATGAACTGAAAGTATTTTTAATGAACTGAAATTAATTTTACTGAACTGAAATTAATTTTACTGAATATTATTTTTTTAAGGTGAAGTGAACAGGGCCTAAATATTTTTTTATAGTGCTTTTACTGATATTATTTAGTACCTAAAATAGAAGATTTCCTGCATTTTTATGTGATATTTTGGATGAAGTTGTGTCAAAAAATTAAAGTGATGGGTATGTTTATATTAATAAGTACAATATTTGCTAAGGTCCCGTTCACTTCACCTTATTTTTGCTGAATTGAAATTAATTTTACTGAACTTAGATTATTTTTGCCGAATTTAAATCATTTTTACTAAACTTAATATATTTTGCTGAACTGAAACTATTTCAGTGATTCTCTATTATATTTCTTATTTAGAGTTATTGATTTTTGTTGAACTGAAATTATTTTTACTGAACTGAAATTAATTTTACTGAACTGAACTTAATTTTGTTGAATTGAAATTATTTTTACTGAACTAAAATTATTTTTACTGATTTTCTAGTACATTTCTTCTTTAGGTTTACTGATTTTTACTGAACTGACATTATTTATGTTGAACTAAAATTATTTTTACTGAATTATTTATGTTGAACTAAAATTATTTTTACTGAAATTAGTTATAGAAGCTTATTCCTACTAGTTAAAATTACAACTTTACATGGAACACGAAAAATCTATATATTTGAAGGGATTTCTATTTTGTATCCAAACTATATGATATATTGACTGTGATCATATTTTAATAATATTGGCTAAGGGTCTGTTCATATTTACTTAATTTCAGTTCAGTTCAGTTCAGTTCAGCTCAGTTCAGTTCAGTTCAGTTCAGTTCCAATCAGTTCAGTTCAGTTCAGTTCAGCTTTTAATTTCCTTCTCTCATAAAATATTCATTTCAGCTCAATTCAGTTCAGTTCAGTTCCAATCAGTTCAGTTCAGTTCAGTTTAGCTCCAATCAGTTCAGTTCAGTTCAGCTCAGTTCAGTAAATGTGAACAGACCCTAAATCTGGCATTTTGATATTAATATCATACTTACTAATTTCTTATTTATAGGAATACTTTCATACATAGTTTAAAATAGTATATACAATATATACTTTGTACATATATTTTAAATGTATATCTCATAGGATTGTGTTATAAAAATATAAAAGGCAAGGGGAAGGCTGTGATGTCTACCTAATTTACAAAAATCTTAGTACCCCTTAACATATACCATTGAAGTTGCAAGCAAATCCACATATTATTGTAGATTGTTGATTTACATATTATTATTTTTATTGTAAGCAAATCCTTACCATTTACCACTGAAGTTTTTATTGTAGATTGTAGATTTACATATTATTGTTATTGCAAGCAAATCCTTAACATTTAGGCCCCGTTCCACTTCACATTATTTTTGCTGAATTGAAATTAAATTATTTTAGTGAACTGATATTAATTTTACTAAAATTAATTATTTTTGCTGAACTGAAATTATTTTTACTGATTTTCTATTATACTTCTTGTTTAAGTTTACTGATTTTAACTGAACTGAAATTATTTTTGCTGAACTGAACTTATTTTTATTGAACCAAAATTTATTTTACTGAAATTATTTTCACCAAATATTATTTTCTTAAGGTGAAGTGAACAGGGCCTTACAGTTGAAGTTGCTCTTATCTAATATCAACAAAGGATTTTAATGATTCTGAAAGCCAAAAAAAATTGTGAATTTCTATTTTGCTTATAATTGAGAAATAATGAAAATTAAATTTTATTGACGGATTTGATGGATGATCAATAGTTCAATACACTAGCTAGTAGACTCAATAGTCAAGAGGGTGAGGTGGGACTTATTTCAGTATTAATCCAACCTGATCATACCACATTAAATTCAATCACATATTATTTTTTTTTATTTGTGTTTATTTATCATCGAATATCTGTAATTTTATAATTTAAAAAATTATGAAAATTTCATATTTGAAAAAAGCATTATTGTAATATGAATTTAATGATATCTCATTTGATAATTTTTTATAGTATAAATTAGTATACGGATTAGGTCAATGTTTAGTGAAATATGAAAATTAGGCCCCGTTCACTTCACCTTATTTTTCCTGAACTAAAATTATTTTTATTGAACTGAAATTATATATATTTTTTTTGACAAAATTATATTTTCTAAACTTAAATTATTTTTATTGAACTTAAATTATTTTTGCTGAACTTAAATTATTTTTACTGAACTGAAATTAATTTTACTGAATTGAAATTATTTTTACTGAACTGAAATTATTTTTACTAATTTTCTATTATATTTCTTCTCTAAAGATATTGAATTTTACTGAACTGAATTTATTTTTACTGAACTGAACTTATTTTTACTGAACTGAAATTATTTTTACTTAATATTATTTTTGTAAGGTGAAGTGAACAGGGCCTTAGATAAGAATATATTAAAGAAAATGAAATGAACATAGCTTAAATGGATTCATTTCAAAAGTTGTTTTGTTATGTTTTTTTTGGTGCTAATCCTCTAGGCTGAATTTTGTGAACAAAAATCCCCTTGCTTTTGCGAGCCTCTCTCGGACAAGTCACATTTATTTCTAAACCCCAAATAAATAAATTTATTAATTAAATAGGAACAAATTATAATACTTTAGCTAATAATAGCAATAATTTCAAAAACTATGAGTTTATTTTCTGGTTTCATCTTGTTTGAATTGTGATACGGAGTACTCTATTTTTAATAATTATGCACGGGTCTTGTTATCTTGTAAATCATAATTAATCATGTTTGAAATTATATATTATAAGTGGACTACATGTTTATTGTTTCCATTTTATACATCAAAGTAACTTTCTTAATTGATTCATTTATAACAAACTTTTCTTTTTTCTATATGATTGTTTTCTTCAATAAAAAAAATATGATTGATTAAGAAGAATGTTAACTAAAGTTAGATAAAGTGATGAGCTCATATTAATTCTAATAAGATTAATAGATGATTAATTTAGAACTAAAACATGTTCAAATTACTTCTATGTTCTATAAAAGTTAGTTAGATCAAATGTTATAATAAATTTAGATAAGTTCATGTAGGTTTGCTTAAAGTTCAAATAATTGAAACTCTTGTGAACTAAACACGCTTGACTTCAAAGGTTAGACATGTATATTCGAACCAATTATATAGATCATTATTTATCATGTCTCAATAATTATGTGTTCAAGACTACTCTTAATTAACAATATGTCTTATGTCAATTGCAATAAGTACATAATTATCGGTTTGTATATCATACCCGCGGTTAGGTTACACATTCACTTGTGCTTATATTGACTGAGTGTCAAAAGGTTTATAATTTTGTTGTATTGTATATTGATTGATTTTATTCGCTTATATTTCCAATTATACTGGATGTTCTGAATTAATGGTTATTCTGTTCCTTAGCCAATCGACATGTTTTAAAGGGCTCTAACGACACGTAGCAATCTATTATTAGTAAATAAAGAGAGAAAATATAATTAGCAACTTTAGCAAATGGCGACAATAATGCATCTTTTCCAAAATATTTTTGTCGTACACTGTTGATTGTTTTATTATTTGTTGTATGTAGTTAATTTAATTTTATTTTTTTAATTTTTCATGTACGGAGACCTGGTTATTCATAAGGCGCTAATTACTGTCATTTAATCAGGTCAATTCGTCATTTACAACAGATTAAATATATAATAATTATTCATCAATCAATTAAGTAATACGTACATAGTATAATTGTAGGTTGATAGTTTCTCTTGTGGTCATATATTTGATAGATTTTATTTGCTCATCATTCCAATTAAATTAGATGCTATGTCACTTAATTAACAATTATTTGATAATCTAACAATAAATAATAATTAATTTTTGTGAGGGTATTAACAACATCTAGCTACATTTTACACACATACACACATTCCTGCTACTAATGTCTTTAATCCTATACTAATCTGAATATACAACTGTTATTACTTTTCTTGTGTTAAAAACTGTAATTCATCAATCAGTCAGTGTTTATGATTGTATATTATTGACATACATCAAGAGTTAATGACTTTGAGTGTTAATTTTCATCATAATGAATATACAAATAATTTTCTTTTTTTTAAAAAAATACTTTGAGCTAAAGTATACATCTAGTACTCTCGATATACAAATAAAGCTATTATTTAATATATTTTATGTATTTCCTCAAAAAAAAAAAAAAAAAAAAAAAAAATAAAAAAATAAAAAATAAAAAATAAATTGTAAAACTGTGGTCTAAATTCAATTCTAATCATAACATGGCGGGTGCTTATATTTAGAAATGATAGGAATATCCGAATATAACTAATGATGATAAATGATTGATAATTGACTCTATACATTGCATGGAACCATACATGCATGTTACTACGTAATAACATGCATTAAGAATATCTTCCTTGGTCGTACGTAAATGATAATTAACATTATATCCGCTAGAATACATTAATTACCTAGTTTTAGTGATCGGATTGAATAGTCTTGTCTAAATGTCAACAATATGCTTAAACATTATGTTATTTATGTACCTTATGCTTTAGTGTACTTATACTTGAAATTTTTTGAATGATTCTCTAATCTAAGATTATGCATATCTTATTGACTAATTCATTCTTTCATTAACAAGAGCATATACATAGCGATGAATCACATACATGTTGAAAAAATGACAATAATCAATTAATAATGCTATCCTTTTAACTTCTAAATCTTTCAAACTTGGCTCCCACATCTGGCAAGACATGGGGAAAGGGTGGAATGAAGATGTTTTCTTCTTCAGCTACTTGGGTAGTTGGCCAAAACTCTCAGATTTCTTTCTGGTATGATCAATGGTGTTCTATTAGGACTCTTAGACACCTTATTCAAGGGCCTCTGACTCAATCTAAAGATTCTCTCACTGTGGGCCAAGTGGGTAGCCCTGGGGGATGGGACTTCTCTGTGATCACTATTTCTCTTCCTCCTAACATTAGGGAGAAAATTCAAGCTATCAAGATTCTGTCTGGCTCTAAGGATAACTTAGTTTTCTTACATGCTAGTGGTGAGTTCTTTAATGCTTCTACCCTGTATAAGCAGACCTGGCTTGAGTTGAATGTTCTTGATACCAGCCTTGCCTTTGATTATTGGGTTGTCATTCGGACGGCTGCTATCCCTCCTAAAGTTAAAGTATTCTTGTGGAAAGCCAGCTAGGATGCCCTTCTAACCAAGCAAGCCATAGCTAGGAGGGGAATCCAAGTTACTCCCTTCTGCCCTTTCTTCCAAGTGGTTCCTTAATCTCCCCTGCATGTTCTAAGAGATTGTCCTAGAGCTAATGATGAGGTCTTGGATCTAATGAACCCCCCTGATAACTCTCAGTTAACCTTTAAGAAGTGGGTCAGACGTAATCTAACCCATAATCACTCAGATGCAGGCATCCCTTGGCCTCTAATCTTTACTTTCTCTTGCTGGCTTATCTAGAAAAGAAGAAACAATTGGATTTTCTCTCAAGTTAAAACTCCCCTTCCTTCAATTCACAAAGTTGTCAAGTGGTTGTGTGTTGAGTTCTACTATGCACAGCCATGCCCTACTCCTCTTGACCCCTTCAGAAAGCTCATTCACCCTACCTATCTTTCTTAATTTGTTATTCAAGTTGATTCATCCTTTAACAAAAAACACCCTTGAGGAGAATTGGGGGCATTTGCTACCCTCCTTCTAAAGGGTGGAAAGGGGGTTCTTGCTGAAATCAAAGGCTGAAGATGCTTACTTAGCTAAATTCTTAGCTCTTTTTTTTTTCGTTGTTGCTTGGGCTAAATGCAACAATTGGAGTGATGTGAATATATATTTTGATTTTAGAACTGTTGTTACAAGTCTTGTGGGTGCTCAGAAAATCAAAGATAAATATTTTAGCATTGCTCATGTATGCAGGGAATTTATGCCAAATATAGGGGAGCTAAATATTCAGTGTCTCCCAAGAAGCCATGTGACTCAGGCTCATCTTCTGGCGCGCCAAGCTGGTTAGGTGCATGGTGGAATTGAAGTGTTATGGAGCTTATTAGTAGCTAACCCTTTCCTGATAGCTCTAGTACTCAATGCTTGGATATGGGCCTTATCAACTTTTTATGCATCAATTCTATGTCTGTAAAATTTAACTTAGATGGGCTTCTAGCCCCCCTAACTGCTATTGATACTGTTGTTTCTTTAAGCCCAACAACGGCATAATTAATCTATACTTTTTTCCCTCTTTAACCCAAAAAAAAAAAAGAAAAACAATTAACAGTGCTCATTTATTTATAGTGGTGAATCACATCTAGTACTTGTAATTCAATAATCCTAGTGTTTCTTTGTCAATTAATTCATTGTACTATTGTGAAGTAATTACTTAGTGTGTTATTGAGTATTACAAAGATATTAATTTTTTTTTAAGGATAATGCTATATGCAGCCCTTAGGGCTGCATATAATTATAAGCATTTAATATACTTCATTTTTTAGTATTAATTTGGGAATTTATCAACAATTCACAGGTAAATCGGTGTAATAAATGTTTATTTTTTGTCTATTATTTCCACTTTTAGCTTCTTATATACAGCCCTTAGGGTTGCAAATATCTTTTTCCTTTTTTTAATTGATTTTCTATTATATATATTTCTGTAAAGTTACTGAATTTAATGAATTGAATTAAACTAGATTAAATTGATTTTTTTTTATTGAATTGAAATTAAATTTTACATTATTTTTTTAACGTAAAATTAAAGTGAACAGGGTCTTATTGTTTCCTAATCATCACATAAACTTTTATCGTGATATTGCCTTATTTTATCATCTCCAACATCAAATAACTTACACTTTGTTTGGATAGAAGAAAATGAAAAGAAAAGAAGGAAAGGGAAAGGGAGGGGGACAAACACTCTTGCTTGGATAAAGAATTGAAGGAAGGAAGGGAAAGGAGAGGAAGGGATCCATTTTCCCTCTCTCTTTAATAAGCATAATCTCTCCAAAATTGGAGAGATTTGGAGGGAAAATAGAGTTTACCTCCCCCTCCATCCTTTTCTTTCCCATTCCCTTCCTCTTATTTCCCTCCCCTTCCTCTTATTCCCATCCCCTTCCTTTCCATCTTTATTTGCTATCCAAACAAAGCGTTAGACTGAAACTATATTTGTTGAAATGAATATTTTTTATTGAGGCAGATTTGTCAGAAAAAACCTTTTCAAAGCACCATTTTGCGGAAAAAAAAACATTTTAAAAGTTTGTTGGTTTAAAAAAACCACCACGTTTATTATTTTTGCAAGAGGAAACCTACACTTAATTAGTCTCTAATTTCCTCCCATTTCTTCTAATAACCTCACCTCTAACCCACCAATTTACTTCATAATTAGATTAGATTTAATTTATATATACATAACCCACCACCCCAACCACCCCTCCTCTTCCCTTGGCAGCAACCCCCCCCCCCACCAAACTCGTTGCCCAGATACCCCCCCTCCGGCGATGGACCTCCACCGCCGGTCGACCCTCCCTCTCCCCTTATCCCCGTCGGCAACCACTACCTCCCTTCGAAATTTTGGCTTTAATTTACTCGAACATGCACAAATCAAGTCTAAATCATTTGCAATTTGCTTCTAAATCACCCTATCATCACATACATACATAATTAAAGCCAAAACAAGCATCAATTGCTAGCAAGAAGCAAAAAATTAAAAACCCCTAAATCGATTTTTAAGGGTTTTTCAAAATAAAGAAGGTGGTGGTCGGCGGTGAAGGTAGGTCGCCAAAGGTGGGGGATTTAGGCGGTGGGTCCGGTGGAGGAGGGGGTTGCTACCAAGGGAGGGGGAAGAGGAGGAGGTGGTGGTTTGTTTTATATATAAATTGGCGGGTTAGAGTTTAATTAGAAGAAATGGGAGAAAATTAGAGATTAATTAAATAATTAGAGGGTAATTAAGTAAATTGGTTTCCTCTTGAAAAAAAAAAAAAGAAAGTGGTGGTTTTTTTTAACCAAAAAGTTTTTAAAAGGTTTTTTTCGCAAAATGGTGCTTTTAAAAGGTTTTTTCTAACAATTTTTTCTTATATTTATTCTCTATTATATATATTTTTTAAAAGTTACTTATTTAACTGAACTGAAATAATTTTTACAGGATTGAATTGAAATTATTTTTACTAAATTGAAATTAAATTTACATTAATTTTTTAAGGTAAATTGAATAGGACCTTATTGTTTCCTAATCATCATATAAACTCTTAAATAAAGACAATGTGATATTGCCTTATTTTCTAAAGCTTCATTTCCATCTTTCTTTGCCTGTAATCGACTCTCCAACATCAAATAACTTAGAATATCAGGACCAACTGTAATTTATAATGTCGTTGTGATTCCCTATACAAATTTACAGCCTACATCCTTCAAAAGGTCAATGCTATACAAATTTACAACCTGCATCCTTCAAAAGGTCAATGCTGCAGAAAGTCATGTTCAATTTTTCTCAATACTTGGATTTAAAACAGCCACCAAATTGTTAATGTTCATTTGTGTCATAGATAATCATAATTATTTAATAATATAATATGTCTTTGACTGTCTACCAAAATAATAAACAAATAATACTACGTATGTGTTTGAGTCTTTGACTATAAACATGCAACAGGAGACCATATTCATTGTCATAATTGATAATCTGTTGAAGTGTTGAGGATCACCAGCATGACATGTTTTGTTGATTAAGTATGTCATTTGAGAGTAAAAGCTTGTTATCTAATAATTAGGCATAATATCATTAATATGTTTATAATTGAATAGTCAACTGATCATAACGCAAAAAATGTCTGGAATTATCATAATTGAATAATTAAAAAAAAAAACCCAGCACTTATGGCTCTCTAAACAACAACAACAAAAATGAATAATTAAAAAATATAATCAAGTCAAATTCCCTTAAACTTTAATTCATATATGAACTCATTGTGTTTTTTAAACTACTTTCTCATTCTCCCCTTCTCTCCTCTTCTCTTTTAGGGTTTCTTCAAAATCTTGACCGTTTAGGCCGTAAATAGTCTAATTTACGAAGAAGTTAGACTATTCGAAAATTAGCATATTTTCGACCCTTTTTCCTTAACTTTGTTTAGTTTTGCTATTTAGGTTTCAATAAATCTACACGATTAGTGTAGATATTCGCCTGTCTTCCTAGGTGGAGTCGTTATTTTTTGTTAGTTTAGTTATTTGTTTATGTTTAGGGTTTGTTTGTGTGTTAGGATTTATCAAAAAGGTAATCATCTTTTGCCCTATTGTCAGTTCGTTGGTAAAAATTTGTATGGGGTCACAACGGTTGTCAAGTTTTCAAATGTGTTCAAGCGAATCAGATAAAAATCATCCTTACAGCTACAACAAATCGTGAGATTGTCTCTTCGAAAAGGCTATATATTCCAGCGACGTGTGCGAGAGATGTACCACAGTGCAAAATCTTTTCAACAATCGTAGCTTTAATGAAGGAAACCCTAATTTGATTCAATTATATGTACTTGTTAATTTAGATTTCATTTATAGATATTGGATGGCTTTTTATTAATGAATTTATTTGTTTCAATATATATATATATATATATATATATAGGGAGAGGCTCATGTGAGAACACCTCTCTTATATGAGAACACTTTATATGTGAGAACACATCTATGTTCTAATATGTTAAGGTAGATGTTCTGAAATAAACTATATCCATCATCCTCAACCTTAACATTCTCTCTCCTCTCCCCAACACCACCACTGCCACCATCGCATGTCTCACAACGACACAACTTCGCCACCACTCTCTCTCGTCTTCCCACGCACATTTGTGATAAAAAATGTTAATGTTGCGGTTTCAATTTTAAACCCAACCTACCATTTCAACCTCAAACATTCTCTCTCTTCTCCCCACCAACACTATCCAATCTCTAGCTCCTCCATCACCACCACCGCATGTTATAAAGCCTTTACGCCGCCACCTCCACCACCAGCACTCTATCTCTTCTTCCCGCCATCATGGCCACCACTCTCTCTACTCTCCCACGACAACCACCATCACCACCTGCTCAAGAATTTCGTTTGTTTTGTATCAACTTCTGAACAATTACAATCGAGAATTCAAGTTGTGAAGCTTAATCAAAGGTAAACCAAGCTTAATTGACAATTTAATATGTGAAATCAAATTTTTTTTTTCATCCAAATCAATCAAATTAGGCAAATTATATAGAGTTTGAAATTTCAAGGAACTTTAATTGAATTTAAGAAACAAAACAACAATTCAGCAATTTTATGTTACATTAAAAATCAAGAATAAATTGATTTTGAATCAATTCGTTGTAAAAATCGAATTTCAATTCGTCTTCAATATTAACGAATTATGTTCAAGAAATTAAATTTAAGTATGTTCTAAAAACTGTTACATATGTTCTAAAATATGTTGCATATGTTCTAAAAAATATTGCATATGTTCATATTTGTTTTTGAGTTCAAGGTCTTAAAATTTGAGTATCGTGTTCTAATTAAAATTATATTCTGTAAAGCTAAGTTTATTCTTCTAAGAAATATTACATATGTTAAGAATCTTTGAGTCTAGGTTCTAAATTTTTAGGCATTTTGTTCTAAAAGCTATGCTAAAAAAATTTAAGTATGATGTTCTAAAAGATGTTGCATATGTTCTAAAAAGTTCTTCTAACTTTCTAAATTTTAAAGTGTTCTCACATAAGTATAGTATTCTCACATATAAAGGTATACTCACCGTATCCCTCTCTCTCTCTATATATATATACGAGACAGCGACACTTGGCGTTCCAACTTTTCGCCAAGTGTCGCGCCACGTTAAATAGATTTAAATAGACTTTATAAGATAAAAAAATTAGTTTAGAATTCTATTTGGATAGAATTTTAGGATAAAATTGTTAGTTTAGAGTTTTATTTTCGATAAAATACCAATATTTCAGATGTACAAATTGAATTATAATTTTATTCAAAAAAAAATTATTAGATTATAATCCTCAAAAATTATCATTTTTTTTTTTTTTTTAATATCATAATATTTTTTTTAGCAAAGGAAGTAGTTCAAAGCGTAAAACATCCATTTATATTATATACTAATCGGTTAAAATAATATACTTCACAATCTAATAGAATTTTATTAGATGTAGACCTGTCAATTAGGGTCGGGTTATGAGTTATCTTGGATTAAAATTTATCTTAAAATTTAATAAACAACCTGGGCATCACACGGGCACAAAACTAGTATATATATAAGGTTAAATAAAAAGTTCCTTAAAATGAAAAGGATGAGAAGGATTTTTTGTTCATATATTTTATTATAAATGTGCATATATTTTGAAGAAAATGTGCAAAAGAAAAAAATGACTCGAATTCCATGTGCATAACATTTGTTTTTGCCGTATATTATACTGTACCATATCATTCTTAATCTGGTGCAATTTAACGCCTATGATAGAGCTATAAAATAGTACTCCAGTCTAGCAATGATATTTCATATTTTTCCAGCTATTGGCATATTTTCGTGGCTGATTTTGCAATTTTTTTTTTTTAACTTTGAATATGCATAATACTAAAATCAAATGTGCATTATGTTTGTGTAGAATGTGCATATACATTGAATTGTTGATGAAAGCTTAATAAACGATTTGAACTGAACTTGCAAATTAGATCGAAATATAATCATAACCTCTAAAATAATTATCTAAAGCTATTTGATTCACTCAGATTCTATGATGTCTTCATATTTCACTAAAATTATGCAACCAAGTGTTGTAATAATCAATTTCAACTGATTTTGCTTCAATTAATTCATTAAAAAAAAAAAAAAAGAACCCATAATTCTTAGAGAGAGAGCTTGTGGAAGGAAGAGATAGAAAAGGCAAATTAGTGTTGGTTGAAAGTGCATGAGAGTGAAAATTTTGGGACGAAATTAAAGTGAGCTTGATTAAATGGAAGAGCAGTGTCAATTAATGGTAGCTAAGGGGTCAATGTTAAAGCTCTGTAATAGATTGATCTGCATCGAGGATGGCGTGAGAGAGATGAAGTAAGTTACTTTTATTTATTTATTTATTTTTTATTTATTATTATTTTTTTTTTAATTTCAACCGTTAGATTGTTTTGTACGAATGGCTAGGATTCCTTCCTATCCTTCTCATTTTAAAATCCTTCTCATTGGGTCCCAACCTTATATATATATATAACTCATTGTGTATACATTAAATTTGATAAGTAAAAATTCGATTAGTTTTAGCTCATAAAGATTATTTTCTTACTTGCACGTACTCATATTTAGCACTAAATATTTTTATTTTAAAAGGAGATGTAAATGAGACATTTGAACATACAACCAACTTGTTCGTCATCATATTAACTTTGATATTATGTCAAATGACAAATTCAACTAATGGCTTAAGTTGGTATTTGAAATCCGATAATTCAATTTGTCAAAATACAATTAATTAATTTTATATAACCAAGATACAAAGTACTAGTGAATTAGTAAAATTCATCTTTAAGTATATAAGATTCTTAAGTATATGGTACTCTCTCCTTTCTTTTTTTATATTCCTACTTCTATTTTAATTTTTTTTTTTTTTTTATATTCCTACTTTTGCTTTATTCTAGATAATAATTTTTACTTCTACCATTTCTTACCCCCACCACATTATCCGCATAAAAAAATATAATAATACCAATGTTTCAAAAATAATACTCCGTAATAATAATGAAAGAATAGAGGGAGTATGAATTGTAACTTTTTTATTTTTTATTTTTTGAGGAAGTATGAATTGTAACTTCAGTAAACAAGAAGTGAATATGGCCTAATTATAGAAAAACAATAGTTATATAAAATCAGTTGTATGTAATTTGCAAATAATGGCTTGATAAATGAATATATCAGTAACTATAGATGAAAAATATAAGAAAACATTTTTTAAATCAGCTGAAGGGAATTGAGTCTAATAAGAAAGAATGTTCTGCTTTGAAAATAGAAAAAAAATAAAATAAAAAGAAGACAATCTTTTAGGTTTAAACCTCAATAAAAATCGATCATGATGAATTATAATTAGTTGGAAAAATGGAAATAAATAATGTCACCTTTACGTGGTCTAACAATAATAATCGCACCTTTTAATTATTACGAGGCAACCCCACCTTTTAATTTCTTTTAACAAACCTTTTTACCTAAAACCTGTAAAATAGGTTAAAATATTTTTTTTAAAGCTAGTGTCGCTCAATAATTGGTCAAAATAATAATATAAAAAAAAGTTAAAAACAAAACAAAAATAGGTAAAAAAAAAAAAAAACCCACCACCCACCGTGAAACCCTAACCATAGCCCCATCAAAAATCGGTCGCTGCCCTAAACCCCTGAAACGACCGGTACCAAAAACCACCCCGTTGACCAAAACCCACCCCTAAAATCACCCCCTGACCCAAATCCCAACCTCGAAACCACCATAACCACCACACACCAAAGCCACCACCCTAGAAACCCCACCTAGCTTCCCTAAACCCCACCCAGCCGCCAAAAACCGCCGAAAACTCCATTTGAGCCCCGAAAAGTCCCACCCAACCTCCCTAACCACCCCAAAAAAACCCCACCATTGCCCCGAAAACCCCCCTTAAACACCCTAAAAACACATCCCTAGTGTCGGCCGGCCATTTTCAAAGGTTAAGGAGGGCAACCAGCTGATTTTCGATGGTGCATGGCTGGGGTAGGGGCTAGGGTTTCATGGTTGGGGTTAGTGGCTGTGTTTCTTCTTTTTTTTTTTAATTAAAAAAGTGTAATAAACCATTAAATTTTGACACGTGGTATATAGCCAACAAAAATCGATCACTAACAACTCAAGGTCTATTGAAAGAAGATGACATGCAAAATTAGGATTGTCTCGTAATAATCAAAAAGTGGGTTTTTTTTTTTTTTTTTTTTTTTTTTTGGTGTTTAGAGAGCCACAAGGACGAGGATGATAATCTCTAGATAATATACTTGCAGAAATATAAATAATTAACCATCAGAAATTAATTTTAATAATAATTAACCCTAAAAAGTAATAATAATTCATTCAATTATGTTGATATCTATGTGTATATATAGTGCATGTGCACTTCATGTGATAGCATATCTTCACTTCTTCTATAGCTGTTCAACCATCTTTATTACAAAGTAATTTTATGTATTATTTTCTTTGAATATGGTTATTATTGTTTTTTTTTTTTTTTTTTTTTTTTTTTTTTTTTTGGAGGAATACGGTTATGGTTATTTTTATTATATAAAAAATTCTTTTGGTGAAAACAATTTATAGAGAAACGGATTGTAACACTACTTTGACTATGATGTTTTTCAATGCTTATTTTTTGTCGTAAAAAAGTTAAGGAGTAATGTGATATTTACTTATTAGATTAGTAAATATAATTTTTTTTTCTTTTATTTGACTACTAAAAATATGTATGTTAATGTAAGAGTATCACGAATAAATAAAAAATACAAACGTTAAAGAATTACAATTACAATTATTAATTCTATTAAAAAAAACTATAAAAAAATAAAAAAAATACAATTATTAGTTTTGTGACGTAATAGTATAATTTGATATACCTACACTAATACATACTAATTTGATATACCTACATTGATACATACAGTATTACTATATTTGTAGTTTAGTACAGTATTAACAAATATCCACTAGTTAGGCCTTGTTTATTCACCTTATTTTTGCTGAAGTGGAATTATTTTTCCTGAAATGAAATTATTTTTGTGATCTGAAATTATTTTATTGAACCAAAATTAATTTTATTGAAATGAAATTATTTTTGTTGAACTGTAATTATTTTTACTGAATTTCTATTATATTTTTTATTTAAAGTTATTGATTTTTACTGAATTGAAATTATCTTTATTGAACTAAATTTATTTTTTACTGAATATTATTTTTTAAGGTGGAGTGAACTGGTGTTATAGTTTTATTAGCTTTTAGAAACCAAATTAGAAGTACATACGACGTTTCTGTAAATAAAAAATTAAAAAAAAAAACGTTTAAGAATTAAATAAGCAAGTGAAATCGAGGAATACACGTATATGTTGGATCATCGCCATCTATGCTTATTGCTTAGTGTGTTGTCGTCAAAAATTTGTAGACAGATGTTTTACAATTTGCAGCATATGCTTTGGGAGTTAAATACGTGGATGTTTCCCTCTATTTCGGCTCAATTATTATTTTTTTGTTAATTACTCCGTATTACTTTATTTTTAGTTTTAAAATGATCGACCCATTTGCATTAAAATACTCACCAATTTACAATAATATTTGTGAAAATTTAGCTTCTCCATATAAAATTTTGTTTTTTCTTGTTTTTTTAGTACTTTATCTCTCTACTTTTTTACAAATCCCATGTAAATTTATCTTTCCAATACGTTTTTATTTCTTTATATTTAAGTTTCTTAATAACCGCAAAATCAACCCAAAAGGGTCGAAATTTTGGGGATGGAGGGAGTAGGTTTTTATTACTAGTATTTCTATATGGTTCCTGACTCCCTCTATTTCGAGTTAATATTTTTTAGGAAAATTATAACTAAAATCTTTAGGACCAAGGGTGTCTATTATTCGAATCAAATTAAATCGAAGTTCAATCCAATCTAATTCGAAATACTAGTATTAATATAGATTGAATCCGAATTTTAAATCAAATTAGATTTGATTGATTATTTTTTATTTTTTTAAAAATTTGGATTTCGAATTGACCTGGTTTGGAATTGAGACATAAAACTATGAATATAAAAATATCAATTGTTAGTATTTAGGTCTAATTTACTCCAATTGGAACCGTCCATAAATGATTCAATTATAAGCCCAAGTTCAAGGTTCAACTCTCCATCCATACCAAGTCAAGTCAGTCAGCCCAGTCAACGTGGCAAGCCCACTTGGCTCGTGGCCCATTTCTCCTATTATGTCAAGGTATAAAAGCAATCAATCTTATCTCTCTACATTCATTCATTTCAAGTCTCAAGCAATTAATACTCTTGCATAGCTTTCTCTCTCTAAACACCGCACTGACTTAGGCATCGGAGGGGCCTTCCTCGGCACCACCCCTGAGGCCAATTTACGTGTGTTTGCTGTGCAGGAAACCCTTGGCCCAATCTCCACTTGGACCGATTTCAGTCTTCAGCCCACCAGAAAGGACCTGTCTGAAGGTCCCATTGTTTTTACCCGAACCAAATTGGCGCCGTTTGTGGGGAAGACTTTCGGAAAACAAGCCAATCTCAATCGTTCTACACTTTCTTTCTTGGTAACACGGCTAAGAACCGTAAGAATGGAAAAAGCTCCAAAAAGGGCACTCCTTCCTCCTCGAGAAGGAGCCCAATGGCACCGGGGAAAGGACCTCTTTCAGCGCCATCCCCGTCGCTACCTCACTCATCGCCCTCAACGAGCAACTCACACCTCGGAGAGGGTCAGCTTGGAGAGGGCATATTCGGAGAGATCATCATCTCTGACAAATAATTCTAGACCGCCGACCAACTCACACCACCCGAGTCGGTCCGACGCTAAGAGCCCACCTCGAAGCGTTCATTCTCGTTCTCAGCCGAGGATGACCCCTCAATCGGGGCCTTCCACGGAGGAGATAGCGAGAGCGGTTGCTGTCCTCATGGAGGTCATGAAGGCCTGGCCGAAAATCTCCCGTCAACCCGTGACCGTTCACCCCTTCCGTCGAGGAACTTGCGAAGGAGAACCGGTCAAGGGGAGGAGGGAAAGCCTCCATCCTTCCGAGAGTTTGGGAGCAAATGGAAGGAAGATACTTGGAGGATTGAGAGGGAGAGGAAAAAGAACCCTCACTTCTTCTGGGAGTCTACCCAGCCGAACTCCCGCAGCTACAAAAGCAACAACTCCGCCTCTGCGCGGAATGAGCCTGTCCGCCGAAGCGTCCACGAACGCTTAGGCTCGAGGCAGTTGAACGTGCATAGCCGTCTCTCCTACTCTGAGGGGACTAAGCCTCAGCCCGAATCGTCTCAGCCGAGGACGAAAACCATTTCAACCTCTTTAAGAGGGAGGAGCGAGGTCCCAACAGCTGAATGAAGGGGCAAGACCGTCATGGTCCCTACCAGTTCTCCCTTCCAAAACTGGATTTTGGAAGAGCATGTGCCGACGGTGAAAATCCCGGCACATATTACTTACGACGGTACTTCGGATTCGAAGGACCACATTGCCTCATAGAGGGCCATATGTATCTGAATCCCAGGTCCGAGGTTACCTGGTGCAAATACATCCCAACGACCCTAAAAGGTGTTGCACAAGCGTGAATCACCAAGGGTGTGAAGGAAGGCTCGATAATTGGTTGAAAAGACCTTTTTAACAAGTTCAAGAGAAAATTCTCCACGGTAAATCGCCGAGAGAAAACAACCGTAGAACCTATGGGTTTGCAGACTATCTGACTCGTTTCAGCAACGAGTCGTCCAAAATCACAAGTCTGGACCAGGGGCTAGCCGTTTTTTTTCTTCTGCAAAACGGAATACGAGCTGGCAGCAAGTTCCTAGACTTCATGGTCATGCATCCCCCGCAGACCTTGGAAGAAGCTTTGGACGCCTCGGATAAATTCATCCGAGCCGAAGAGTGGAACAAAGCTAAAACTCAGCCTCAATCTTGGGCTGGGAAAACAAAACAACAGCAATCTGAAGGCCAAGGCCAAAAGAAAGGGAAGACGAAGGCCTCAGAACCGTCTTCAGCCTTTGAGCTGAAGAAAGACAAATCTACCCCGTACACGGGCAAATACGAGTCTTATACCCCGCTCGCCCTTCCTCGTGCTAAGACATATAGCGTGACGAAGGACGAGCAAAAATATAGAAGGCCGAGGCCACTTCCCCAATGGCATCAGAAAATATACAAGGACCGATGGTGTGAGTTTCACGAGTCACCGGGACATCCTTGCTATTTCGGGAGGGACAAATTCTCGGCGAGAGCGGAAACACCACTTAAGGGCACTAACCCATCAAGTCAACAATACTGACATCCGAACGCCTCAATCTCCGGTATCGAACATGACGTTCACAGCCGAAGACTGTCGGGGGGTGACATTCCCCCACGAGGATCCACTGGTTATAATCACAACAGTAGCTAACCACAATGTTTGGCGAACCCTCGTCGACGGTGGTAAGGGCGCGAACATTCTGTTTCGTTCGGCCTATAACCAGTTGAAGTTGAAGACCGAGCATTTAACTCCGGTACCCTACCCGGTATCAGGATTCAACGGGTGTTCATCATCTTCCGACGGGAAAATCACTCTTCCTGTCACCATCGGCAGCGATGAAGCAGCCAAGAACGTTATGGCCGAATTTTTGGTTATGGACGTTCTATTGGTATACAACGTGATCATGGGGAGACCTATGATTCACGACATCCAAGGGGTACTCTCCACGTATCATCAGTTGATGATATACGTTTCAAACACCGGCTACCCCTAAAGAATTCAAGGCAGCAAAAGAAAGCTGCCCGATGTAACTACCTCAAGCCATCCACAAGTCGTTCTGAAGACGACGAGGATAAGGAGGAAAAGAAAAAGACATGGAACGGAGGGCAAAGAAGCCGAAAGGCCTAAGTGCTTCGGCCCAAGGAGCCCTAGCGAGAGAAAGCCCGCCAGGAAAGGAAAAAGCTGGTTTCTCATCTGAGCCGAAAGACTCATAAAATCAGCCGAAGTCTGGGAGACCTGCCGATATTGACAGCAGGCCCAATTGCGAAGAATTTGGCCCCAAAACAATGGAGCTGGATCAGCAGACTAAATCAATAGAGTTGACCGAATGAGACCCTTAAAAATGCGTCACCATCAAATTGGATCTCGATCCGAACGTCCGTGTGGAACTCATACAACTCCTTCGGGACAACAAAGATGTGTTCGCTTTCTCGAAAATAGACATGCATGGGATTGACCCGAACCTCATCTCTCACAAGCTTAATGTCGATCCCACATGTTGACTCATTAAGCAAAAGAAGCGGAATTACTCCGTAAGCAAGAACCGAGACATTGTAGCCGAGATCAAAAAGTTGGTGGACGCAGGTTTCAACGAACCCTGCCAATATCCAAAGTGGCTGGCTAATGTTGTAATGGTTCAGAAGGCAAATGGCACCTGGAGAATGTGCGTTGATTTCATGGACCTGAATAAGGCTTGTCCGAAGGACTTCTACCCCTTGCCGAGGATCGATCAACTAGTCGACTCGACGAGCGGGCATGCTCTGCTTAGTTTCATGGACGCATTTCGGGGTACCATCAGATCTTCATGCACCCCGACGTCCGAACAAAAACGGCATTCGTTACGAATGCCGGGGTGTACAACTATAAAATGACGCCCTTCGAATTGAAAAATGCGGGGGCAACATACCAAAGGCTAGTTGATCAGGTGTTTGCCGAGGAAAAAGACCGTAACTGGAAGTCCACGTTGACGATTCTATTGTCAAAAGAAAAGAAGCGAAAGACCATGTCACAGACCTGGCCGAAACCTTCGCCACCTTAAGAAAGCACCAAATGAAGCTGAATCCGAAGAAGTGTGTCTTCGGCATGAGGTTAGGAAAAGTTCTGGGCTTCATGGTCAGCAAAAGAGGGATTGATGCCAATCCTGCAAAGGTGCAAGCAACGTTCGATCTTCTTGAGCCGAAAACAAAGAAGGACGTTCAACGGCTCACCGGGAGAATGACCGCCTTGTCTAGGTTCATTTCTAGAGCCTCGGACAAAGGTTTTCCTTTCTTCAAAGCCCTAAGACTCCCGAAAACAAAAGAGTCTGGGAAGACGAGTAAAGAGAAGCCTTCAAGCAGTTTCGAGAGCATCTGGCTCAATTCCCGACGTTGGCTTGTCCAGCCGAAGGAGAAACTCTGTACTTATAAGTGGCAGTCAGCCCAACCACTATAAGCGTAGTGCTACTAAGGGAGGAAGAAAAAGTTCAGCAGCCGATCTACTTCGTCAGCCACACTCTAACGGATGCCGAGACTCGCTACCCCCTACTCGAGAAAGTTGCATATGCAGTAGTGGTAACCGCTCGGAAGCTGAGGCCATACTTTGATTGCCATCAAATAGTGGTCTTAACTGATCAGTCGCTGGAAAAAATCCTCGGCAAAGTTGAAAAATCTGGTAGGCTAGCGAAGTGGGCCTTCAAGCTCACAAAGTTCAGCATCAACTACTAGCCGAGAGCAGCCATCAAAGCTCAAGCTCTAGCGGACTTCCTGGCCGAACGCTCGTACCAGGAGACGTTAGATGAAGAAAGAAAATCTGGACCGTTTTTACAGACGGATCCTCCACAATAAATGGTTCGAGGGAAGGGGTAGTGATAACCTCTCCCGAAGGCAAGTCCTTTGAGTATACACTCAAGTTTTCTTTTAAAGCTTCGAACAACGAAGCTGAACATGAGGTAACAATAGCTAGCCTAGAATTGTGCATCTCACTGGAAGCCGAACATGTCTTCCTAAAAACAGACTCTTAGCTCGTCGCAAATCAGATCCGAGGCGAATATGAGGCCAATGAGCCCTCCATGATAACCTATCTCGCAAAGATCAAAACGATCATTGCGAAGCTGAGAACTTTCGAAGTTCAGCTGATCCCAAGGGGTCAGAATGCACAAGCCGACGGACTCTCCAAGCTTGCTAACTCAACTCTAACCGAGCTGAACCGATCTGTATATGTGGAGGTACGCCGAGAAATAAGTGTTGACGAAGTACCTGAAGTGTGCTGCGTCAACCATGAATCGAGCTGGATGGATCCCATCCTAGCTTACAAATTTCGGGGATATATTCCCGAATACAAAGTTTTGGCCTCCAAACTGAAGCGAACCAGCTCAAGGTTCATCGTCTTCAGAGGAGAGCTACTGAAAAAATCCGTCTCAACCCCATTGGTGAAGTGCGTGGGACCAAAAGATGCTGATTATATCATTCGGGAGATTCACCTCGGCATCTGCGGGAACCACATGGGGGGAAGGACTCTGGCCCACAAGGAATTAAGGGCAGGGTATTATTGGACCACCATCGTCTCAGATGCTAAGGAGCTGGTCAGAAAATGTGAGAAATGTCAAAAATTCACACTAGTCATCCATCAGCCGGCCCGAGATCTCCAGCCAATCTTGAATCCGCTTCCATTTGCCCAATGGGGTCTGGACATCTTGGGTCCCTTTCCCGATGCTCCATATCAGAAAAGATGGCTGATAGTCGGCATAGACTATTTCAGCAAATGGATTGAGGCCGAAGTAGGCTCGAACATTACAGAGCAAACAGTCAGAAAGTTCATCTGGAAGAATATTATCACTCACTTCGGCATACCGAAAGTTTTTGTCTTTGATCATGGGAGGCAATTTGATAACTTGCCGCTGAGACGGTATACCGATCAGTTCGGCATAAAATTGGCGTAATCAGCAGTGTGTCATCCGCAAAGCAACGGACAAGCCGAAGCTGCAAACAAGCAGATCCTCAATGCTCTCAAGAAGAGGGTTGAAGATCAAAATCCAAGTGGATAGAGGAACTCCCAGGATCCCTCTGGTCACTTCGGACAACTGAAAAAGAGGCTACGGGTCATTCACCATTTGAGCTGGTGTATGGGGCCGAAGTCGTTCTTCCAGTAGAAATCGGTTCTAAGAGTCTGCGAGTGCACCACTTCTCGGCTGAAAATGAACAACTCATGAAGGAATCCCTCGACTTCCTAGATGAAGTAAGAGACTCAGCCCGAGACAGAATGGCTGCATACAAACAGAGAATTAGCAGGTTCTACAACCGAAGAGTTTATACGAGGCCTCTCAAAATCGAAGACCTCGTCCTTAGGAATGTTGCAGCTGTGCAGAAGAGCCAAATTCATGGGAAACTCTCAGCCACTTGGGAGGGACCTTATGAAATTTATGATGAGCTTCAGCCTAGAACATACCGACTTCGGCAATTGAATGGAACTAAGCTGAAAAATAATTGGAATGCTGATGTACTTAAGAAATATCACGTGTAAACCCTTCGGGGCTGAACAATCTATGTAAGTGCACTTTCATTGATTGATAAAAAGGCCTTAGAGCCACCATTTCTACAAAATTTTGCAAGTTTTATGCTTTATTTTTCTGCCTTTCTCATTTTACAAAAAGGGTTCTCCCTCGGAACTGTCCGAAACGTCGCCCCCTAGAGGCATTATGTTTCAGATTGCCGCTGAACCAGCCTAAAATGGAACAATGATCTCACCACCAAAGTATCACCCCTCAAAGGCACTATACTTCGGATAAATCAGTTCTTGGGGACAAAGAGACTGTGGATGAGTCCAAGTATTGCCTTAAGCTAGCCCTGTACCTCAGATGGTCGTTGTTTGATACATTGCCAAAGCAACGACCCTATGTCTCAAACATCCATTCCCTCGGATAAAAAAGAAAAGCAGAGAAGAAACAAGAAAAATATCATAAACTACAAAAAAATTTGACTCAGAAATTTTGCTAAGGCTAGAGCTTCGTCTATACCAAATAACTAGCAATCACCTTAAAAATCCGAAGACAATCACTTCTGATTTCTGGGGGGGGGGCAAGGAGCACTCAGATTACGTTCAGAAAATTTCCAAGCCGAAGTTTCATACTTAGAATTTCGAAAAAGCAGAAAAAAGCAAAGAAAGGCTAAGCTACAAGAACACGACAATAGAAAGAAGAAAACAGTGCATATCATGAGAAAATATGCTCGGATACCGAGCTACATCAAATCAAATATTTCAAGTGTGAACACAGCGAATATTAAATCGGCAACCGCCCACAAGCGGATTTTACAGCTGCCGAACTAAGTACAACTACTCAAAAACAAAAATAAAGTTAGAGTTTTTACAATCAAGGCAAGCTGAAGCAAAATAAACTTAAGGCAAAAATAGATGCGGCAAATACACAGTTAAGCACACGTTGACCCGCAAGACTCTGAAGGCGACTGCCCGACTTCCTATGCTTCAGTAAGGTCTGGCTGACAAGAGCTGGGACCCTGGGAACCTTCGACACCAGCTGAAGACGAGGCAATTCCAGCCAGAGCATTCTCAGATTCTCTCTGCCTGACTTTAGGAGAAAGCCTCTCTTCCTCTTCAGCTTCGGCAATGACCTTAGCTACCTTCGCGTCCCAGTGAGCCAAGAATTCACTCTCAACAAGATGAGCAGTGGTCAAATGTAGTCGTTCTCGTTTAGTGACCACTCTTCAGCTATGTCCCAATTAATTTGGGGGTAAACATGAAAAGCGAGTTGTCGAGCCGCCTTGTACCCAATGTTGAATCCCTCATCATACTGCTTATGAGTGTAGATCCGAACCAGCAATAGCTCTTGGGCAGCCTGGACCCTGGCAGCTTCCTCACCTTGGTTCTACAGCTGATTCCGGACGATAGACAACTCAATCTGAACCTGAGACAACTCGGTCTCCTAGTCCTTTAGCTGAGTGTCCAACTCTTGCAGCTTCTTGTCCTTGGCCTCAGCTGCAACCTCGGCATGAACAAGTTTGGCATTTCTCTCATTTCGGAAGTGCTGAATTTTAGCAGCTTGCTCTTGCTCCTTCTTTCTAGTCTCGGCCTCACGAGCAGCCACCTGAGCATGGACCTCGTCCTTAATCTTCTGCTCATTCCGAGCTCGGAAGCCAAGGATGTCCGCAACCCCATACTCGTTGATTAGGGCCTCATCCTGGTCAATGGTGGGAAAGACGTGCTGCTCCATCTCCCAGCAGAAGGTGTCGAACGCAGAGGCCATCTTTTTGCACTCCTCTTCGGCCTCAACAGCGGCCTTCTCGGCCTTATTGCGTTCACCCTCCTCGAGCTTGGCCTTCGACTCGTCGCGCATTGCGATGGCCAGGAAGTGGTTCTGAGTGGTCTGCAAAGTGGAAGAGCAGATGTCAAAAAAAAAACAAAAAAATAAAATACGTGAAAATATTACTTAAGTACGAGAATTTACCTGCATCAGTAGCCTCTAATTCTCGAGGAAGGGACCCGGCACCTTGTCCGAAACCTCAGGAGCACCAGCAGCAGATCTAGCAGTCCAGTGTCTCGATCTCTCCAACTCAGAAGCGTTGGCAGGATCGTCGAAGTACAAAGTGGCTGAAGGACGCCACGCATCAAGCGTAACTCTGGCGCGATCAGGGATCGGAACAAGGGGAGCCGAACCAAACCCCATCTCAGAGGAATGGAAGGTCCCAAAGGAGCCAGCCGCTGAAGAAGAGGGCACATTGTTCTGCTGCTATGTAGCTTTCTTCTCTTCCTCAGCTTCTTGCAGCTTTTCCTCAGCAAAAATTTGGGGAACGTTCTGCAGATCTCTACATCCCCATCCTTGCTGCCTCTCTCAGTAGAGGCATCCAGCTTCTCAAATTCGTGATGGATCTCTACAATGAAGGACTCGGCCATGTGCCGAGGGGACAGCACCCCTTTAACAAAATATTCACCCCTCTGAGCTGCAGCAGATTGCTCAGGAGGGGGAGTTGGTTGCATTACTTCCTCCTCCCTGCATTTCTCGGGAGGGGGAGGAGTCTTCTCAGTCTCACATCCTTTGGCAGGCACCTCAGGAGTAGGAGGAACTTCTTCTCGTTGCTACTCAGGTTTATCCTCCTCAAGCCGAGGTCTCTTTGGTGAAGGAGGGGCATCCACGAACTGCCCAGGGAGGTCTCTTTGGTGGAGGAGGGGCATCCACGAACTGCCCAGGGTTGATAAATGTCCTTCTTCGGCGCAGCACCATCTCCTCTTCTGAAGACTCTTCCTCTTCAGAATCTGTTTTATCTTCTTCTTCTTCCTCCTGCAACAGAAGAAGACATGGGGGCAAGGAGTATCATGAGTGACAGTAAAAAAAAAAAAAGAGATCTTGAGGGCTTACCAAAGCTAGCAGACGCGCGTCCTCAACTTCCCCGTCCTCTTCCTCTTCTTCTTCCTCCTCTACAGTTCCAGCTGCTAAGGCCTCGACAACTGCGTGAGTTTCAGCCGCAACATTGGTTATAGCTAGCTCTTAAGGTCCCTAGAGGAAAAATGGATCTTGCTTCTGGCACCAAGCTTTCTGCTTCAAGTAATGGGCAGAGCTGACAATCGAGAACTTTTTTTCCTTCAGGGCAATTGGCCGATCTGCAGATTCTAGGAAGTCCGGAGCCCGATTGGTCACTTGTCTCTCGGAGTTAATTCCGAGAAAACGATAATTGATCCCAGAAGTTGCCTCGGTCAGCACTGAAAAGTTGAAATATCAATTGAAAAGAGTCGCCAACAAGTTTTAGGAACTTGTAAACCGTTCACAGGGTGAAGGTTACACCCCTTCACGATCCATGAGATCGCTAACTCCATAGTGGTCTGGAACCATAACTGGATATTCGGGGATGAAGGTACAAATACAACCTAAAAGAGATTGAACCTGCCCTAAATAGGCTTCTACTTTATTCTTCTTGTATTCATGTGCGCTTTCTGACTAACATACAATCAATAAGTTAACCCTAAACCTGATTATCTATGTTGGTTGAATTTAATGCACAAACAAAACTATTATTGGCGATCACTTGAATTACAATCATATTAGCCTAAACAAGATTATTAATTATCTTATTAAGCGTGATTACAAGTACAAATTCCCTTTAAACCTGCATAAAAGGCGTGATCAAGCAATAAATATAATAATATCAAGCATCATAAACTAATCACAATCATCATAACAATATTATCAATAAAGCATAATAATAATAGCAAGATCTTAGACATGATATTAACAAGATTAATAACAAATCCTAGCATGTCACTAAACATTAAAGATCAAATCTTTATCCCTAACATGATACTAACATGATATTAGGAAAGAATAAGAAGCAACCTAAACATGATATTAGAAACATAGATGATATTAGAAATTTTAGTTATTACCCTAAACATGATACTAGGAAGTAATAAAACATCCTAACATAATACTAGGAATCAAAATAATCAAAGCATGATTTCTATATAACAATTAAATTACTTACTTGGATGCCTCGTATCTCTTTCTAATAACAAAATACACGCGTTAGTAACTTCAAGGAAAAATAATAAATCAAACAATTAAATAATTGAAATAGGGATTTGGGACCAAACCCTCATAAAATTATCAACCTTTCACGTCTAGGGCGAAGGCAACTTCGAACTTGGCTAGGTGTGTCTAGAACTAATGTATGCGGTATTTTGTAAGAGGGAAGGTTTAGAAAATGAATAAAGAGAGAGAAAACTTCCAGCTTTTATAGAGAAAGAAGAGATAATTGTTGATTGTTGATGATTGTTAATCTCTGAAAACGGGGAGATACGACCCTTATTTATAGAAAACTAGTCCGAAAAAGATAGATTATACTTCAAGTCCTATACGGAATAAAACTAGCATCTGTCGCTAGGAGACATGATTAGCGCCAGGCGACAGACATTAACGCCAGACGACAAACTCTACCGTTTGGTGCTAATTAAAGGGTAAAACGCGCTTTGTACGGAATCCTTTTCTTAATATGATTAAGCAGCAAATTTCGTGTTCATCAAATTAAAATCAGGTTTATCATAAAACACTTATTTTATTCCAAATAAAACTCTTTAAAATATAATTATCAATCCTAATTCCATTTGAATCTAAAACAACCTTCTAGATGTTCTAGAAGATTAAAATCAATCCTAATGACTTTAGGAATAATAATTATTAGGCCCTCCTCTAGATCATTGGGCCACATATAAAATTCATTTCGGGCCCAATTTAGTATTTTGACCACAACTTCCTCATTATTCATCGGAATTGGGCTTATAATATATCGTTGGAAAGCTCTTTTCGAGCCTAATCTAACTACACTATTATTGGACCTTTATCATGGACCAAACTAAATTGGACTGGATATTTTCATAAATAGAGTGTAAGAAGAAATATTTTCAAAAATAGAAAGAGAGATATTTAAAAACAACCACATCACTAGACTTTTCACACTTTCACTTTGTTCGATAATCAAATGACGTGAAAGGTATTCATCACTGGGTTTGATTTTGGGGAGACACATTTGGGTGTCTACAGAAGCCCCCACTTTGACTGAGTTTGGAGAAACGCAAGTTTCGAAAACAAAAGTCAAAGTAGCGATAGGGACGGAGAATGATTCAAAACGTTCTACGATCCTAAATCATTCTTGTAACACCGATACCTGCTGTAGGGAATATTTCAAGCATTATGATAACCCCAAACTTGAACCCCACTGTGATCATACACTAAAGTACGGTGGCGTTCCAAAGGGAAAGAAAAAGAGCAAAAAGAGTCGCCAACAAGTTTTAGGAACTTGTAAACCCAAAAGACAATCCAAAAGAACCATCAACTACTCCATAAGGTCTTGAACCAAACAGGGTCCGGGGATGAGGGTACGAATCCAATCTACAAAAGAAAGGACCCGCCCTATAAAATAGGCCTCTACTTTGTTCTGCTCGTATTCATGTGCGCTTTTCGAATAACATACAAACATTATATTGAACCTACCATGTTTAATCTATGTTGGTTGAATATTAATGCACAAATAATACTATTATTGGCGATCACTTGAATTAAAATCACATTAGCCTAAACCAAAATTATTAATTATCTTATTAAGCGTGATTTCAAGTACAAATTCCCTTTAACAATCATAAAAGGTGTGATCAAGCAATAACAATAAAACATAAAATAAATATCAAGCAACATAATAAATAAATCAATAACAATAATGATAATAGCATGATAAGGCATAATAAAACTTAATAATAATGGCAAGATCCTAGGCATGATACTAACAAGATTAATAACAAACCCTAGCATGTCACTAAACGATAAAGATCAAAGCTTTAAACCTAACATGGTACTAACATGATATTAGAAAGCATAAAGGCATCCTAAACATGATACTAGAAAGCATAAAATAACATCCTAACATGATACTAGAAAGCATTAAAAGCATCCTAACATGATACAAGGAATCATAAACAATAATAAGCATGCTTTCTACATTGAAAGAGAGTAATAAGATTACATACTTTGAAGCCTCGTACCTCTTTCTAATAACAAAATACGCAAGTTAGTAAACTTCAATGAAAATAATAAACAATTATTAAAGAACTAAATTAAAATCAAATTAAATAAAGTTTTGACTAGTTTTGGACCAAACCCTCAGAAATTATCAACCTTGCACGTTTAGGGCGAAGGCAACTTCGAACTTGGCTAAGTGTTTCAAGATCTTGTGAATGCGGAATATTGTTTGTAAAAGCTAGTTTAGAAAGAGAGAGAGAGAAAATAATTAAGTAATTCTTGAGAGGGAATAGAGAGAATTGATGATGAGAGTTGATGAGAGATGTTGAAAGTTGATTGATTAAAAACAGAGGTTTGAGACCCTATTTATAAGGAAACAGTCCGGAAAATCATAGAATTTGATAAGGAATAAAACTCCACTCTGTCGCTAACAAACCGACCTTGTCGCCAGAAATTTATCTTGTCGCCAGGCGACAGAGTCTGTCGCGAGGCGACAAGCCTGTCGTTTGGCGACAGAGACAGTTTTTGCGGATTTTGTTTTAATCATATCTTTTGATCTAGAAGTCCAAATAAGTTATATAATATGTCGTTGGAAAGCTCTTGAAGTATACTTTCTTATGAAATTAGAATCAGATTAAAATCTTTTGTATATAAAAAGATATGGACGAAATAGTGGGACGGTGTCAGTTTTGGATAAAGTTTCGTATATCTTTAATATCTTTTTCATTATAGCTCGGAATTAATATTATAATATATCATTGGAAATATAATTTCAAAATCTATCCAACCATAAAAAATTTGGATAAAAATTATGACGCACGAAAATAATATCTGACTATCTTTGAACATGTTTAAATCCGAATAGAATTAGGAAAGTTTTAAGGAAGGAAAGTTTATATTCAAATCAAATTCCATAATCTTATCTTTTCAAAAACGGATAATTAAGATATTTTAGAAACTTATAGAAGATTCTAATAAATCCTAATTAGTTTAGGAATAGGATTAAACCTTTGGACCCTCCTCATGATCATTGGGTCGTAGGTAAAATCCAGTTTGGGCCCAGTTTAGTATTTTGGCCATAAATTCCTCATTATTCATCGGAATTGGGCTTATAATATATCGTTGGAAAGATCTTTTCAAGACCCATCCAACTACACCATTATTGGACCCTTATCATGGACCAAAATAAACTGAAATGGACGTTTTCATAAAATAGAGTGGTGTAGACACCCATTTGTGTCTCCCCAAAACCAAACCCAGTGATGAATGCCTTTCACGTTGTGTTATTATCGAATTAGGTGAAAGAGGTTTGAATTATCTTAAAAAATATATTTTATCTTCTGTACGGATTCCGTAGATCAAGTTGATTAAAGATCGGATTCCGCGTGAAGAAAAACGCGCTAATACAGGTTGTCGCCAAAAGACAAGTCTGTCGCCGCGCGACAGACCCTGTCGCCTCGCGACAGAGTTAATTCCTGGCGACAGCGTGGAGTTTTATTCCTTATCAAATTCTATGTTTTTCCGGATTATTTTCATTATAAATAGCGTCCGAATTCTTGTTTTCAAAGATCATTCACAATTATCAACATTCACAATCATCAACTCTTTCTTAATTCTCTCTATTTTCTCTCTAAGCAATATAGCTTGTTCTTTCTCTTTCTAAACCACCTTTTTTCAAACAATATTCCGCATTCACAAGACTTAGAGTCTCTTAGCCAAGTTCGAAGTTGCCTTCGCCCTAGACGTGAAAGGTTGATATTTTCTGAGGGTTTGGTCCAAAACTAGTCTAAACTTTGTTTAATTTGATTTCAATTTAATTCTTTAGTTCTTTAATAATTCTTTATGATTTTCATTGAAGTTACTAACTTGTGTATTTTGTTATTAGAAAGAGGTACGAGGCTTCAAAGTATGTAATCTTATTACTCTCTTTCAATGTAGAAAGCATATTTATTAATGTTTAATTCCTAGTATCATGTTAGGATGTTTTTATGCTTTCTAGTGTCATGTTTAGGATGCCTTTACTCTTTCTAATATCATGTTAGTACCATGTTAGGTTTAAAGCTTTGATCTTTATTGTTTAGCGACATGCTAGGATTGGTTATTAATCTTGTTAGTATCATGCCTAGGATCTTGTTATTATTAAGCTTTATTATATCATGTTATTATCATCGTTGTTATTGTTTATTGTTTATTATGTTGCTTGATATTATTTATGTTTTATTGTTATTGCTTGATCACACCTTTTATGATTGTTAAAGGGAATTTGTACTTGAAATCACGCTTAATAAGATTATTAATAATTTGGTTTAGGCTAATGTGATTTTAATTCAAATGATCGCCAATAATAGTTTGTTTGTGCATTAATTTCAACCAACATGAATACGAGTAGAACAAAGTAGAGACCTATTTTTATAGGGCGGGTCCTTTCTTTTGTAGATTGGATTCGTACCTTCATCCCCAGACCCTGTTTGGTTCAAGACCTTATGGAGTAGTTGATGGTCCTTTTGGATTGTCTTTTGGGTTTACAAGTTCCTAAAACTTGTTGGCGACTCTTTTTGCTCTTTTTTTTTCCCTTTGGAACGCCACCGTACTTTAGTGTATGATCACAGTGGGGTTCAAGTTTGGGGTTATCATAATGCTTGAAATATTCCCTACAGTTTTTGGCGACTCCACTGGGGACGATTTCTATTTATATTCCTGAAATTTATTTAATTTTGGCAATTATTTAGAATGAGCGGATGAGACTCGAAAAATTCTAAGTATTTCATGTGCGCGATTTGATTAACATTATTGTCATATGCATTAAAAGGTCCTCATGGGAGCACCCCATGAGTCAATCCATAGGAATTTTACACGTAGGAAATTTGAGAAATATCTTTCATGACTAGAATCGAAAAGATGATGCGAAATCTGGAAAATTCGAAGAACACAGAAACTTGCCAAGGCATGTAGGAACTAGCGTCTAGAAAACAGGGCTTGTCGCCCGTAAAAAGTTTCTGTTGCCTGGCGACAGTTCTGTCGCCTGGCGACAGGAGCTTTTTTGCGGCGACAGTCCCTGTAGTCTGGCGCCAAGTTCTTCCAATACCGAGCCAGGGGTCTGCCTTCTTGCTTTGACCATTTCTAGCATTGTTGGCTTGATTTTACTTATTGATTGAGTCCTTTTCTCACTTTTCTGAACCCATATGTGTTCTACATATGGAAATAACCCTCTTGGGGTTCCTGCTTCACCTGCCCAATGGAATATCCCACTATCATGTGCAAAGTTCAGATTTGGGTACGTGCAAAGTTTGTGAATCCACCAAACCATGGAGTCGAGTTTGATTTCATCACGAACTCGCGGAATCCTGTCCATTCGCTCCAACCCTCCCGGTAGGCTTGTGTGCAATGCATATAGATTCATAACCATGGACCTTTTTGACTTAACCCATATTCTTGAACTTTAGAGAACTAGAGCCATGGTTAGGTTGCAAACTCATCTTGTGACTATGTGAACTACTTGTGCACCCTTGCTTGTATTTATTATATATGTGCTAACCGTTTGTTTGACTTGTGATTAAGACTAAATAAATTGACTAATGACTAAAAGGACTTTGTCTAATTAATTAATTAATTTTGAATTAGTTAAAGGCTAATAAATTAATCAATTTGACTTAATATGACTTTAGGCATGTCCATTTAGAGTAAAATTACTGGAAACAGTCCAGATTAATGTTCCAGCAATGGCGCAGGAATTTGGACTGTGACGCTGCAGTTTAGCGTCTGTCGCCTGGCGACAGGCTCTAAACTGTGGCGACAGTCCTGTTGTTTTAGCGACAGTCCAGTTCTTTTGCTCGAGTCATCACGACGAGTCTAATTAACAGTCTACTAATCGGATTAATCAGTTTGTTAATGGTTCAAACCATGTTTAAGTCTTTAATTGAGTTTAGGCACTTAAAGTCCCATGGTCATACACTAGTAGTCAAAGAATGTCACTTACATACACATAAAGCACACACATAACATGTTTGTCACATTATGACCATGTCTAGAGAGTCTTGAATGCGTGTTTTCCGTCATTTTTTTTAGGGGGGTAAGTCGGATATTAATCCTCCAATATATTAATCCTCCAATTTTTAATTTCCCTTAAAATATATACCCCATTTTTTCACTTTTTCTTTTGAACATAAAGTCAAGTCAATTAGAGTCGAGTATTAAAACAAATATGGTTTAAATTACAGCGCGTGGTCAAGAAAGGAAGGGCGTTTAATCAAGGACAACACTTTTGTTCAAGTCTTACTTTTTGACAAACCAGTCGGTAGAAAAAGGAAAGCTAAGAAGGCAATGGCTAGTCAAGAAGAACTTAATGAAGTCAAAGGACAGGTAGCCAACTTGGCTGAAATGTTGCAAAACCTATCGCTGCAAATAAGTAATCTTGAAAAACAAAAACAAATGGACCTAATCCAGGAAAGCTTGGGCAAATTGTCCAGCGACTTTAGATTTCAAGAGATTAGCTCCCAAGGGGTCTTGGTGGATAAGGACCTTCTCCCACAAAAGTTCAATCCTAACGACATCCCTAAGTTCAAGGCTATGGACAATCCTTATTTTCATTTAAGAGCTTTTGAAACTGTAATGAGTATTAAGGGGATAGATAGAAAAGCATTTCATTCTGTATTTTCATTATCCTTAGAAGCTGTATGTCAACAGTGGTACTTTTCACTTGATAAAGAAAAAACCTCTAGTTGGGAATCCATTGTGAGCGCTTTCATTGAAAGGTATAAATGCAATATACAAGTTGAAACCGATCATAGAGAATTAGAAATGCTAAAACAAAAAGAAAATGAAGGTTTCACCTCCTTCTTTAATAAATGGAGGGAAAGTACTGCAAAAATGGTTGAAGTGCCTAGTGAAAAAAAATCCGTTAGGATGTTCATTAAGAATCTCCAAGAAAAATACTCTAAGCACCTTAAGTACCAAAGCAACTTAAACACTTTCAAAGCTGTATGTGATATTGGAATTAATATTGAAGATGACCTTGCTAAACAAAAAGTTGCTAATAACAATTCAAGTAGTGGCTGGAAAAATAAGAAGAACGACAATCCTTCTTCATCCAAATCTACCCACTCAAATAATGTTAGCACTTTTCCTCTAATGAAGTTTTGGCAATGAATAATAATCAAGCACAAAAGAAACCATTTAGGAAGAATTATACTCCTATTGGTATGAGTTATGACACCGCATTTGATCGCTTACATGCAAAAGGTCTTATAACTCCTATTGGACCATTTGGGGACCCACCTGTCGAAAGGAGAACGGCTAGCTGGAACCCAAATGCACATTGCAAATATCACCAAGGTAGGGGTCATCCTACAGAAAATTGTTGGAGACTAAAGGAAGCCATTCAAGACTTGATCGATAGTAACAAGCTCCCATTGCCTCCTGCAAGTAAAAAACCAAGTATCAATACCGCACCGCTGTCGGATTCCTTAGCTATTTCCGATGAAGAAAACCAAGAGGATCCATCTAGCCTCATAGAGCCTATCGAGACCATTGAAGAAGAAATCTTTGAAGATGCTCTCGAATTCCATGGCCAGGAACCTGCAACCAAGCAAGAAGTAGTGGCATTGACATTAATATTGACAGAATTGAAAAAGTTGATCTCACAAACCTTTGAGGCTATAAAAGAGAAAAATGAGTTACTTAAAAATAGACCCCCACCTAAACAAAAGAAACCTTTTTCTCTCCAAGTAATTGACACTCCCAAAAAGAATAATAGAAAGTATACTCCAATTGGGACGTCATACACAAACATGTTCAAAATGCTCTTCGAGAATGGAAAAGTTCAACCTCTCGAACCAAGACCATTTGAATCACTGAAAAGAATAGACAAATATTATTGTTCATATCATCAATCAGGGGGACATACAATAGAACAATGCTTCAAGTTTAAGGACTTGGTTCAACGTTTGATTGATGAGAAGAAATTAGTTCAACTTCCACAAGGTGCCATGATTAATGGAGTATGGGACGGTGACGATGAAGATGTTTACCTTAAAGACATTGAAGAAACTCCTTTATCAACAATATACCCAGTAAGTGACATTTGGGACGAGGAAGATTCACCCATAGATGTCCTCACTAGGTCCGGGAGAATACAACCTCCCATTTCAACACAACATATACCTTCTATTCAGCAAATTCCCGTGCCTATTATAGAAGACAACGATGTTGTAAAACAGTTAAAAAAGACTAAAGTGGAAATGAATGTATGGAAACTTTTAGCCACATCTCGGGAACATAGAGTTGCAGTCATGGATGCGTTGGCTAAAGTAGGCATAGATTCGGACACTACTCCTGAGGGACTCGCTAACTTCCTCACGAGTGACCTTCCAAGTCCAATCAATTTAGTCACTTTTTCGGATAAAGATCTACCACCGGAAGGTGACAAACACAATAAAGCTCTAAACCTCACAGTCATATGCAAAAGAATGAATGTCCCTATGACTCTTGTGGATAACGGTTCAGCAATGAATGTGTGCCCACTCAGAACCGCAAGGATGTTGGGAATAAGAGATGAGGATTTATCCCCATCAACTCAAGGCATAAGAGCTTATGATAACTCACGTCGTCAAGCACTAGGGACAATTACCATGAATATAACAGCAGGTGCAATTGAGCATGCCACTACATTTCAAGTAGTAGATATCAAGGCATCTTTTAACTTGCTATTGGGACACCATTGGCTTCATGATTTAAAGGTCGTCCCTTCATCTCTTCATCAACAAGTAAAGGCCATAGTTGGAGGCATTCCAATTACCATTGATGCTTCATCTATGAGAATCAAAACAGTAGAAAATCCACTAAATAATGTGGAACATGATGAAAATGATGAAGATTTGTGGGGCTTTAGCAAAGAGGTCTCCTTAATAGAGGAAGATGAAAGGACCCCTCTTCATTACGACCTCCACTCAAACATGACAACGAATGCTATCCTAAGAAAGCAAGGACACTTTCCTGGAATGACTCTAGGAAAGAAGAAAGGAATAGCCAAACACATGGGCTTACCTGGCCTCCCTAAATTGGATACTTTCGGACTTGGTTTTGAACCAACTCGCGAAGACCTTAAGCGGGCCCAGGAAAAATCAAGAGCACGAAGAAATGCCCGCACGCAAAAAAGGGAGATACCCATGGATCAATATCCTCTCACTTTAAATGGACAATTTATAAGAGAAGGAGAAGACTATCCTTGTCATGAATTCCCCGAACCCTTCGTTGTAAATGGTATAAGACAACCTGGGTTCGAAATCTTTGTGGATTGTTACTTCCTAGACGAGATCCCAGCTCCAATTTATAAGGAGAAAACACCTCCTTGTTTCGACTTTAATGTCATGGGACTCCTCTTTGGAAGAGAAAAGAATGAATCAAGATACACGGAGGATGATTCTTCACTTATCCAAGCGGTTCTCCAAAGTGAAAGTTTTGACCCCTTCGAATTTATCACTCCAATAAAAGATCAAGAGCGTGGATGGCGCAAGACGGTGAAGGTAACCACTATAAATGGAAAGAAGATTTCAATGACTACAGGACAAGGACCAATGTTCGAAGAATCGTCTGAGTCAGAGTCTGATTAGAGTCTTCCCCTATCGAGTCTTCTAAGTCTTTAGTTGTAGCACCTTTATCTTCTATTTCTACTCCTAGGATAGTTAGCAATCAAGTCCCGACGGACATTTCTTTATTTGATGTAATGATTTTTGAATTTAATAATATGTCTTCTTCCTCGTATTCTTCTTGTTCTTCTTTATCTAAAGATGACGAGCATTGCTTAACTAATGATGAAAATGATAAAGAAATAATTAAAGCAATGGAAACACTTGAAAATAAGACACCGGTAATTGAGGATACATAAACGGTTGATATCTCAAAAGATCCAACCATTAAAAGAGAAGTTAAAATCGGGCTAACACTAAACAAAGAAGAAAGAACCGATTTAATTAATCTACTTAAAGAATTTATCGATGTATTCGCTTGGTCATACGAAGATATGCCAGGCATTAATAGAGAAATAGCTCAACACACAATACCATTAATTCCAGGAATGAAACCTGTAAAACAAAAGTTACGTCGAATGAAACCCGACGTGGCTCTTAAAATAAAAGAAGTACAAAAACAAATAACTGCAGGTTTTATCAGGGTATCCAAATACCCCGAATGGGTCGCCAATGTTGTCCCGGTTCCGAAAAAAGATGGTAGAGTTCGAATGTGTGTCGACTATCGAGATTTAAATAAGGCAAGTCCAAAGGACGATTTCCCTTTGCCACACATCGATATTTTGGTAGATAACACAGCAAATCATGCACTTCTCTCATTTATGGATGGGTACGCAGGATACAATCAAATCCTCATGGCCGAAGAGGATATGGAAAAGACAACATTCATAACACCTTGGGGTACTTATTGCTACACGGTAATGCCATTCGGGTTAAAAAACGCGGGTGCTACTTACCAACGAGCAGCAACTGCCCTACTCCATGATATGATGCATAAAGAAGTGGAGGTCTATGTGGATGACATGATTGTAAAATCAGAAGACCGCCAAGGACACCCAATAGCCTTAAAAAAGTTCTTTGAAAGACTAAGAAAATACAACATGAGATTAAACCCCTCCAAATGTGCTTTTGGAGTTACCTCAGGGAAACTCTTGGGATATGTCATAAGCTCTAGAGGAATAGAGATAGATCCCACCAAAGTTAAAGCAATCATGTCCATGCCACCGCCCAAAACCGAAAAGCAAATTCGGGGATTTATTGGCCGGTTGCAATACATAAGTAGGTTCATATCCAAGCTGACCATGATATGCGAACCAATATTCAAGAAGCTTAAGAAAAATGTACCAATCATATGGGACGATGAGTGTCAAAAAGCCTTTGAAAAGATCAAAGCCTATCTCTCGAATCCTCCCGTATTAGCTCCAGCACTCCCCGGAATACCCTTAAGACTATACTTAACCGTCACAAAGGAAACAATGGGAGCTATGCTTGCACAAGAGGTAGAAAGCAAAGAAAATGCTATTTATTACCTAAGTAAGAAGATGCTCGAGTATGAAACACGCTATACACCATTGGAAAAGCTATGCCTCGCGCTGGTGTGGGCCACAACTAAATTAAGACATTACATGCTCGTGCATACCGTTTACGTAGTCTCACGAATGGACCCCCTTAAATACCTATTCGAAAGATCTACACTTAACGGGCGAATCTCAAGATTGATAGTAAATTTGGCCCAGTTCGATATAAGGTTCATGCCTCAAAAGGCGATTAAAGGATCAGTAGTCTCGGATTTCCTAGCAGATTTCCCAATAGAAGATTCGACACCCTTAGAAGAGAATGAATTCCAAGATGAAAGTTTAATGATGACAAAGGATGATACATGGACTCTATATTTTGATGGAGCCTCAAACCAAAAGGGATGCGGCGTAGGAGTCTTGTTAGTATCACCTAAAGAAGAACATGTCCCTATATCCATTAAATTGGATTTCGACGTCACCAACAACGCAGCCGAAACCGCTTTAGCCTTAGGCGTGAAGAAACTCCGGATATTTGGAGATTCCTCCCTAATTATTAATCAAATTTCCAAAAGATGGAAGGTTAGGAGTGAAAGCTTAGCTCCTTACCAAACGTATTTGGAAACTCTCACCGATCAATTGGAAAAAGTGGAATACACTTACCTACCTAGAGAGGAAAACCAATTTGCCGATGCCTTGGCAAGACTAGCCTCAATGGTCAGAATACCTAAGGAAATTGAGCAAATGCCTTTAACCATAGAAAAAAGGCATAAACCAGCATATATTCAAGCTATAGAAGATGATGAAGTGATCCAAGAAGAAGAACCTGAAGAAGAACCATGGTTCATAGATATATTAAACTATGTCACCAAAGGAGAATATCCTCTGCATGCTGACAAAAGAGCGAAAAGAGCATTAAGACTTTTAGCTTCCCAGTTTGTACTCATAGGAAATGAACTACACAAAAAGGTACCTAAGGGTCGAGCTCTATTATGTGTAGACAAAAAGGATGCCCAAAGAGCTATGATAGTAGTCCATGAAGGTATATGTGGAACACATGTTAATGGCAAAATGCTAGTCCAAAAGATAATGCGAGAAGGATATTACTGGACTACCATGAATAGAGATTGTCATCAATATGTAAAAAGATGCCCAAAATGCCAAATTTACGCAAACTTGCAACATATCCCACCTTCTCTCCTCTACACCTACACTTCACCATGGCCTTTCTCTACATGGGGAATAGACATAATTGGAAAGATTACACCTCCCGGAACAGGAGGTCACGAATACATCTTAGTTGCAATAGATTACTTCACAAAGTGGGTGGAAGCACAATCATATGCCAAGCTCACTACCAAACATGTAGCACTCTTTATCGAAAGAAACATAATTTGTCGATATGGAGTCCCACATGAAATGATAAGTGACAATGGAACTCACTTTCAAGCCGAATGTGAAGAATTGCTACAAAAATATGGAATTCAACATCACCATTCTTCACCTTATAGACCTCAAGCAAATGGAGCAGTTGAGGCCGCTAATAAAAATTTGAAAACGATCATCGAAAAAATGACTGAAAATTATAAAGATTGGCCTGACAAACTTCACTTCGCACTGTGGGGTTATCGCACGTCAATCCGAACATCGACAGGAAATACGCCATTCAACTTAGTATATGGAATGGATGTCGTACAACCTGTAGAGTTAGAAATACCTTCTCTACGCATTGAGTTAGAAAGTAAACTCGATGAAGTCGAATGGACTAGAGCACGATATGAAGAGCTAATCCTACTCGATGAAAAGCGACTAGAAGCTCCACATCATACTCAATGTTATCAAACCCGCATGGCTTGACATTTCAATAAAAAGGTCAAGACTAGAAATATCAAGGTTGGGGACTTGGTATTAAAAGCATTAAGAAAAAATGTTTTAGATCCAAGAGGCAAATTCAGGCCTAATTGGTCCGGACCATATATTGTCAAAACAATCCTGTCAGGAGGCGCGGCTAAATTAACTGATATGGATGGCAATGAATTTTCAAACATGACAAACCTTGACCAACTTAAGAAATACTACCCATAAGTACTTGAGTAAAATACTCAAGAGAGCTACGTTTGGCCTGATTCCTTAAGCAAAGGATACGTAGGCAACCCAGACAGGGTGCGGCCGCTTTAATCTTTTTAGATTCTGTATCCCCGAAGTGAAAAACGCATGTCTGCAAAGTCTCAAAACTGGCGCCAGACGCTAGCCTCTGTCGCCAGACGACAACTTTGTCGCCAGGCGACAGAGCCCAATAGTCAGCGATAGTGAATCAGATAGCAGCGCCAGTTTTCTGCGAGTGTCTAGACCAGTTTCGCATGTTCTGGAAATTTATTCGACTTTCGTACTCGAATTAATTCTCCGAAAAATAAATGTTGTAATTGTTTTCATTGCTTTAATTGAAAGTTAATTAAAATAAAAGCTGGAATTTTATTAATTAATAAAGAAAGAACATTATTGATAAAATAAAAGCTGAAAAATTAACTAAAACAAATTAACTTTGTCTAATAAATCAAAGGAAAAGCAATGCTCTAATCTTTTTTCTCTTTCTTGATTCATTTCCAATTTGTGTCTTCATTCTCTTCCTCTTGATCCATAACCTTTGCTAGGAGACAACCATTAGAAGATCTACACTCTATTTTAGTATAGATAGTTTCTCCCTCCGCTAGAACTCCATGTTTCTTTTCTATCCAAACTTCCTTCTTTGTAGAGTCAACTTTTCTTTTTCCTTGATTTTTCTTAGCACTTTTCTTTCCTGGCATAATAGGAGTTTTGAATTCAATCCTTCCCCTAGACGTTCTTTAGCAGGGAACTTTTTGTCGCCTAGACGATCCTTCACATTGGTCTTCTCGATTTTGACTTGAGATTTTTGGAATCTTCCATCAAGCCATTGTTTCACCTTATTTGACAAACAAGGTGGCTCCTTATGAGTAATCACCTCCCATAAGGGCCTACCCCTCCAGTATCCGTCAAAACGCTCAATCTCTTGTGACACAGGAAATTCATAAGGACGGCGGAGATCTCCTATAGGGATAGTTTGTGCAAGACCATATTGTCTCATAACTCTACAAGGAAAATAAAAGGTTAATCTAGACAAGCTCGGGAGACGACAATATGCTTGGTTACTGCAACCAACCATCGCCTCAATCTTCCACCAAGGAACAATCCAGTTTATGGTAAAGTCACCGGCAGCAAACACCTTGCTCCACTCACGGCGACTTATTTTCAAAAATCGTTTCTTTCGCCGGACTATGCAATTTGGAACATATGTGTGTATATAGTCAGGAGGATTAATAAGCTTTAACCTCTCCATGAGCCATATCTGTAAAATATGTATTTGATTAGTATTACAGTGAAAAATAATATTCTTTAATTCTTGGAAAATTAAAAATAGCATTGTTTTATACCTGTAATAAAATTGGAGAACCTCGAAAAGGTGCTCTCGGATTCTTTCTTAATGCATCTAACCATAGCATAGTCTCTCCAACGATTAGCGGCATTGGATTTCTCCCAGATTCAACTTGTTCTATAACAGATATAATCATTGATTGGCCTTCATTATCATTACCACTAACTAAGAGCAATTGGTTAAACAAGCAATAAAGAAAAGCCCTTCTCTTATAGACACGGAAATCGGGATTAGGATTATCATAAAAATAATGTGCAAATTCCGTCAAATCAACTATATTCCCATGCACTATATGTTTTAAAGCCGTACCCCTCAAATCAAAGAAGCATTCAAAATCTTTATAATAATATTCATTGATTCTAGGCATTACCGCAGGACCTGTGGAATAATAACCTATAATGGCTCCAAATTCTTCCGGTAAAGGACATATTTCATCATGGAAAAATCTAAAACAATGAGTATCAATATCCCAATAGTCTATGGCAGAATAAATAAAATCAATGTCAAGACTCATCCCCTTGATTCCAAACATACCCCCCATATGACAAATATCTAATGCTTTTTTATCCTTAGCAGTTAGATGACGACACCATTCATCCATGTATCCACAAAAAGTTCTTTTAGCTAAAGGCATGATTTCTAGTTAATTAGCTAATTAATAAACTGGTTAAATTATGCAGTAAACGGATGATTCGGGGGCTATTTATAACTTTTTATTTTGGCAGACTTCAAATCCTGTAGGAATCAGGTAAGCGCGTTTGTCGCCAAGCGACAAATTTGTCGCGTGGCGACAACGTCTGTCGCGTGGCGACAGGATGAATTATGCGACACCAGTCTATTTCTTTGCAGCGACACCTATTACGCGTAGGAAACCGTGTTTTTACGTACTTGATTTCGACTTTGACTTGACATACTGTTCTATTCCTATTCATACACCCCTATTATCATTATTATTATTATTATTCTCACTATTATTATTATTATTATTATTATTATTATTATTATTATTATCATATATCATATTAAGCTTAATTTATTTTAGGCTTATCATTTTTCTTCCTTCATTTTTCTTTTTTATTTTTTTTTTGGGGGGGAGAGAGTCGGTACCCTCCACTAATATTAAAAATGACGGAAATTTCGCGCAAAAATTACACTTTCTCACACACTCATATGCACAATACATTTGTTACATAATAATAAATCTGGCAAATAAAATGTTAATAAATAATAAAGTGCATATATATACAAGTGTCTAATACATGAGTCATATGAATAAGATAGACAAAGTCCTACAAAAGTCAAAAATAAATAAACACAGGTACAGCTATGGCGCCGGAGGTCACAAGTCGCGAGGGATGCCGAATGTATCGAAAAATGTCCTACTCCGTGGAGTATGTCCATCATCGTCCCCTGAACCACCAGGCGGCGCGAACTGCAACTCAGGGCCAGGCCACCTAACCTCACCCTGAAACCCGACAGAAAGAGGCCGAGGCTGCAAAGGCTGCTGCGACGACGAGCCAAACTCAAACGTCCCACCACCCATCCCGCCTTGAACGGTCGGCCCGGTCGGAACCTCCTCAGGTGATGACGCCGAGTCCTCTACCGCTGCGGCCTCCGAACGACCACCCCGGCCACCTGAAGTAGTCCGGCGACGCCTCGAGTCGGACCTAGTAGCCTTTCTCCTAAGCTCGGGTCTCGACCGAGTGCGTGGAGAAGGAATAGGCTGCCCCTGCAAAGGTAAATCAAAGTTAGCAAGAGCAAGGAAAAAATAAAGTCAAAAATGATGAAAGTAAAAAACAATACCTCCTCAGCATCGTTGCTACGACAGGTAGCCCGGTTTCGCAACCTCACAAGCTGGCTGCGAAAGGCGTCTATGCACCTAGCCATAGCCGTCACCACCTCACGAGAAAACTGTCAAAATAACTAAGTCAATAACAATCACGAAGCAAATATAAAGATGATATATGAGAAACCACTTACTCGAGTCTGGTGACGAGGAATAGACCGCTCCACGAACTGCTCTCCCTCCGGAGCTGGCGGAATAAGCTCCTCAATCGGCCCATATGTGCCCTGGTAACGTATGGACATCCTCGGAGGGATGAACTCCCTAGGGCCAGCCTGTTAAGAATGAAAAGATTAGAAAGATACTTGGGGGCTACCTAAAGAAAGATAAACTAAATAAATGAAAGCATACCGCTACCTCCTCCGAAAGGACGGGAGCCGGCGCTAGCAATGGCAGCAGGTCCTCCTCGTAGCACTGCTCAAGGAGAACGTAGGACCTCCAAGGAGTACCCCGAGTAGATCCACCAGCACGATCCCGCTGTGAGGCATCGTGGAACATATGCCTAGGTAGAGGAGCGGGAACAACAAAAGTATCTGAGGAGTGCTGGATGGCTACCCTCTCCCCTAGGTAGACCACCGCTTCGTACGTCCCCAGAAAGTAACGACGCTCAGCTGTATACTGCGCCGCCAGCGCAGAGATAGGGAAAGCAGCCCAAGGTCGATAGACCGGGCTAGGCTCCTGAAAACATTACTAAGTAAGATACTGACACCGAAAGATGATAAAAGAAAAAGTATGAATTGAAGAAACCAACCGTGAGAATCATCTATCGAAGGCGCAGCACCTCCGGCGGACCTCTGCGACCTCCCCAACTGGCAGCGATAGGGAGCACGCGAGGAGAAGGTCTCGCAGGTGCAAGAGAAGGAAAGTACTCGTAGAACCAGATCTATACGGAACAAATGAAAATTAGTAAAGATTGTGCTTCTAAATTTAGAGTTAAAACCTCAAAAAGGAAAGGAGATGTACCTCTACGACCCTCCAGAAACTGGAAAGGGCTATCTCTCCAGACAAGGCTTTGTGACAACAGGTGCACCGCAAGCCCAGTAGAAAATCCGCATAGGCCATGCTGGCCCAGTCATATGTCCCAACCAACTGGAGGTCGCGAACAGCAGACAGGTAGTATAGTAGTACTCTACTACCTCGGTCAGGGGAAAACTTCCCTGATAGCAAGATCAGTACGAAGATGCGCACCCGCTACTCTCGGGTGGTAGCAGCATCCTCAAAAGCTGCAGCCAGCGTGCCGCGACGAATACATCGGGAACTCAGCTGTCCCGACTGAGCCTCAGCCTGGGCCCGAACAACGATCGGCCCCAATAGCTCCTGAACCTCCAGCGAATAGACAGTAACACCGGCATCGAAAGGCAGAGGAGTAGACTGAAACTCTAACCCCGTAATGAGGCTGAAGTCAGCTGGAGTGACTGTCATCTCACCCTAGGGAAAATGAAAGGTGTTGGTGGTGTCCCAAAAGAACTCCACCAAAGCTCGGACGACGAGGTTACCCCCATCGTATGAAAACATGGCCCGAGTGGCCTACAGTAGAGGAGTCAACCCACATGACTCCCAAAGACGACGAAGACCCTCATCGCGACTGATGAAGTTGTCGTACAGAGAAATGATGGTGGAATTACCCGAGCCATGGCTACGGGTCCTCCCACTCGCAAGACCTCGTCGGATCCGCTCCGACAAAAGATGAACCGGCGCATGAAACAGGGTGCGCTCGTCCCAATCCGGCATGAGACCCAGCCTGGAAGTAGAAGGCACGTCCTCGCCCTCGCTGGTGGGCTCGTCCTCTCGACGCGTGTCCCTCGATCGAGAACCGGAACCACGTCGTCTAGCCATGCTAAAGTATGTAAAAGTAATTAAGTTTAAGGCTCTACAGTATCTAAGGTTCGCCTAGGACGCATGATACTATGTTCGCAAAACAAAAAAAAAACAGAGTACGTAGTACTAAAACAGAGCAAAATTTCAAATAAGCATGGAAATGTTCTTTCAACCAATAAACAATTTCTTGCAAACATATGATGGATATTGTGACAAATTGTACAAGTAAAAGCAGTAAAAATGCAAAGAACGATCCACATTGTTATTCACGACCTCAAGAGGTCCAACAATGGTGAATCCTTCGTTTCTTCACCAAATTGAGTCAAACAAGTCTCAAAATACTCCCAAGGTAATGTACAAGCATAATTAAAACAAATTCAAAGCATAAAATTCAACAAACAAAGCAAATTAAGCAAGAACATTTTCGAATTTTTCGAAAATTCACGAACAACAATGCATAATTCGTCAAAAACCGAGTAGAGTTTGAGCAAAACTTACATGGATCGGGAAAATAGATGAGAAAAGCTTCGATTTGCAACAAGTTTGAGCGAATTTGGTTGAGAAATGAGCGAGAACGAGTGATTTGAAGTTTTTGCGAAAGTTTGAGAAGCAGAGCAGCGAAATAGAAATGAAGAAGAAGACAGGTTTAAAACCCCGATTCTGTCGCCAAACGACAGAATTGTCGCGAGGCGACAGACTCTGTCGCGCGGCGACAGATGCAAAGGCTCGCGACAGGCATCTCTGGCCAGCGCTGGAGCGGCGACAGAGTGCTGGGCCCCTCCTTATGGTTTTGTGGGTCTAGTTTAGTAATTTGGGTTCCTTGGTACGCCAGTTAGCCCCTTTAAGCAAATGACATGATTTAGTCAGCTTGATTGCAATGCACTGAGTGATCGACTTGATGAAAGATCGTCTCACTTAGCATAAAGCGCCTAAGTATTGGCTCATAATAAGGCACCGAAATATTGGTTCAACAAATAAGGCACCGAAATATTGGTTCAACAGGCACCGAAATATTGGTTCAATTGAGGCACCAAAGTAATGGTTCACAAAGGCAAAAGCACCAAAGTACTGGCACAAATATACAAAAGCGATGATAACAATATATTAAGGGTCAATAAGTAGAATGATTCTTTGGCGATGTCCCAACATAAAGAGGAGTTGTCTAGTGGCAAAGCACGGCCGTGGCGAGGTAGTGTCACAAAATTTGGAGATGGCGAAGCAAGGTCAACTTCGATGGTCCCTCAAGGTAAAGAAGAGATTGTCTATAGCGGCGACGTACTGCCGTGGCGACGTACGGCCACACCTGGAAATGACGACATACAGTCATTTTCGACGATGTTCCCGAAATACTGTGGAGGATTGTTACCAAGAATATTGAAGACGACGACATATGGTTATCTTCAACGATGGCGTTCACGAGGCACTGTGGGTGTTGTCACAAACAACATATGAAGCAACAGCAAACGGTTACGTTCAGAGACGTGTGCTCGACGGTGCAAGATACGCGTTTCTTAACTCTTTTATCTGTTTTAACTAATGATTAGTTTGCAGGTATCGGCGTTATAAGAATGATTTGGAATCGCAGAACGTTTTGAATCATTCTCCGTCCCTATCAATACTTTGACTCTCGTTTTTCGGAAACTTAAGTTTCTTCAAACTCAGTCAAAGTGGGGGCTTCTGTAGACACCCATTTGTGTCTCCCCAAAACCAAACCCAGTAATGAATGCCTTTCACGTTGTGTTATTATCGAATTAGGTGAAAGAGGTTTGAAAGTCGAGTGATGCGGTTTAGTTTTAATAAAATTCTTTTCTCTCTGTTTTTGAAAATGATTTTATTTGAAAATAGTCGAACCAGTTTAAGTTTGGTCCATGATTAGGGTCCAATAATAGTGTAGTTGGATGGGGCTTGAAAAGATCTTTCCAACGATATATTATAAGATCGATTCCGATGAATATTGAGGAAGTTATGGCCAAAATGCTAAACTGGGCTTGGTTAATTATTTTTAAATGCGGCCCAATGATCTAGAGAAGGGCCCAATGTTAATTATTATTCCTAAAACTATTAGGATTAATTATAGTTTTCTAGAAGTTTCTAGAAGGTTCTTTTTAATTCTAATATTATTAGATTTAATAATTAATTATCTTTTAATAGATTTTTATTTGGAATAAAATATCGTTTTGTTATCTTAAAAAATATATTTTATCCTCTGTACGGATTCCGTAGATCAAGTTGATTAAAGATCGGATTCCGCGTGAAGAAAAACGCGCTAATACAGGTTGTCGCCAAACGACAAGTCTGTCGCCGCGCGACAGACCCTGTCGCCGCGCGACAGACATTGTCGTGTCGCGACAGAGTTAATTCCTGGCGACAGCGTGGAGTTTTATTCCTTATCAAATTCTATGTTTTTCCGGATTATTTTCATTATAAATAGCGTCCGAATCCCTGTTTTCAAAGATCATTCACAATTATCAACATTCACAATCATCAACTCTTTCTTAATTCTCTCTATTTTCTCTCTAAGCAATATAGCTTGTTCTTTCTCTTTCTAAACCACCTTTTTCAAACAATATTCCGCATTCACAAGACTTAGAGTCTCTTAGCCAAGTTCGAAGTTGCCTTCGCCCTAGACGTGAAAGGTTGATATTTTCTGAGGGTTTGGTCCAAAACTAGTCTAAACTTTGTTTAATTTGATTTCAATTTAATTCTTTAGTTCTTTAATAATTCTTTATGATTTTCATTGAAGTTACTAACTTGTGTATTTTGTTATTAGAAAGAGGTACGAGGCTTCAAAGTATGTAATCTTATTACTCTCTTTCAATGTAGAAAGCATGTTTATTAATGTTTAATTCCTAGTATCATGTTAGGATGTTTTTATGCGTTCTAGTGTCATGTTTAGGATGCCTTTACTCTTTCTAATATCATGTTAGTACCATGTTAGGTTTAAAGCTTTGATCTTTATTGTTTAGCGACATGCTAGGATTGGTTATTAATCTTGTTAGTATCATGCCTAGGATCTTGTTATTATTAAGCTTTATTATATCATGTTATTATCATCGTTGTTATTGTTTATTGTTTATTATGTTGCTTGATATTATTTATGTTTTATTGTTATTGCTTGATCACACCTTTTATGATTGTTAAAGGGAATTTGTACTTGAAATCACGCTTAATAAGATTATTAATAATTTGGTTTAGGCTAATGTGATTTTAATTCAAATGATCGCCAATAATAGTTTGTTTGTGCATTAATTTCAACCAACATAGATTAAACAGGGTAGGTTTAATATAATGTTTGTATGTTATTCGAAAAGCGCGCATGAATACGAGTAGAACAAAGTAGAGGCCTATTTTTATAGGGCGGGTCCTTTCTTTTGTAGATTGGATTCGTACCTTCATCCCCGGACCCTGTTTGGTTCAAGACCTTATGGAGTAGTTGATGGTCCTTTTGGATTGTCTTTTGGGTTTACAAGTTCCTAAAACTTGTTGGCGACTCTTTTTGCTCTTTTTCTTTCCCTTTGGAACGCCACCGCACTTTAGTGTATGATCACAGTGGGGTTCAAGTTTGGGGTTATCATAATGCTTGAAATATTCCCTACAAGTGGGTTTTCGAAAATAGAGAGAAGAGAATTTTAAATAAAAACTAACCGCATCACTTGACTTTTCACACTTTCACCTTATTCGATTATGGTTTGACGTGAAAGGTATTCATCACTGGGTTTGGTTTTGGGGAGACACAAATGGGTGTCTACAAAAGCCCCCACTTTGACTGAGTTTGAAGAAACTTATGTTTCGAAAACGAAAGTCAAAGTAGCGATAGGGACGGAGAAGGATTCAAAACGTTCTGCGATTCCAAATCATTCTTATAACGCCGATACCTGTAAAACAATCATTAGTTAAACAGATAAGAGAGTTAAGAAACGCGTATCTTGCACCGTCGAGCACACGTCTCTGAACGTAATCATTTTGTTGTTGCATTTGTTGTTTGTGACAACCTCCACAGTGCCTCGTGAACGCCATCGTTGAAGATAACCATATGTCTTCATCTTCAATATTCTTGGTGAAAATCCTCCACAGTATTTCGGGAACATCGTCGAAAATAACTGTATGTCGTCATCTTCTAGGTTGTGGCCGTACATCGCCACGACAGTGCATCGCCGCTATAGACAATCTCTTCTTTACCTTGAGGGACCGTCGAAGGTGACCTTACTTCGCCATCTCCAAAATTTGAGACAACACTCCACATCCTAGGGAACGTTGTCTATCATTGCTGCTACATCTCGAGCTTTTCCTAGAATCATGGTGACAACCTTCACAATCATAGCGAATGTCGTCGAAGACCGCCTCATCACGAACCGCTCTTCTCAAATATAGGTGACAACTTCCACAATCTTAGCGGGCATTGTCGAAGACCGCCTCATCACGAACCGCTCTTCTCAAATCTAGGTGACAACCTCCGCAATCTTAGCGAATGTTGTCGAAGACCACCTCATCACGAACCGCTCTTCTCAAATATAAGTGACAACTTCCACAATCTTAGCGGACATTGTCGAAGATCTCCCATCTCGTGCTATCTTTTCAAATCTTGGTGACAACTTCCACAATCTTAGCGGGCGTTGTCGAAGATTGCCCATCTTGTGCTATCTTCTCAAATCAAGTGATAACCTTCACAATCTTAGCGAAAGCTATCAAAGATCGCTTCATCTTGAATCGTTCTTGTCAAATCTAATAATAACATCCCCAATCATAGTGAAAGCTATTGAAGGTCGCTTCATCTCAAACCGTCCTTCTTAATTCCAAGTAATAGACACTTTTTAATCTTAAAGTCCCCTGTTGAAGGCTTCATCTTCTTGAACCTTCAAATCATCTTCCATCCTAGGAAATCATTGTGAACCGTTACTTTGGTGCTTGCGATGAGCCAATACTTAGGCGCTTTAAGCTAAGTGAGACGATCTTTTGTCAGGTCGATCACTCATTGTGATTGTAATCGAGCCGATCACTAAATCATGTCAAATTTCTTAGAGGGGCTAACTGGCGTACCAAGGAACCCAAAATTGCTGAGCCAGGTCTATATGTCCACATCATGAAGCCACGTGACCTGTCGCCACACTAGCGCAAGCCAAAAGTGCATGTCGCCGCGATATCGCTCCGAACTTTCAATTTGGTCGTTTCCTTACAACCAAATCTGCTCAAATCTTTTGCAAATTAAGGCTCTTCATCTCCATATAATTTTGCTCAAACTTCTCTCATCTTGGAAAAGTTTCATACATCTATATTCGCGGTTTTTCGAAAAAATCCGGAAATATTCTTGCTCGCTGGAATGTACCTGCATCTATATTTCGGACTATAGGACTTTGCTCATCTTTTATTATATTATCTTAGGGTTGACCAAAGACTTAGTGTTGCTTGACTCATTGATTTGACATGACTTAACTCAAATCGTTTGACACATGTGTTAGCTAGACTCCACTCGATGTGATATGACACGACATGACTCAAGGTACATGACTCGTGTATATGACTCACATGACTCAAAAAACAAAAAAATTATGTCATCTTTGTGGAGGGTACCGACTTTTCCCGAAAAAGAAAGAAGTGAAAAAGAATCGAAGTATTTGATGGTGCATGTTGAATGAGCTTGATCAAGTATATGCATTTGATACTATCCCTCAAGGTGCAAGGATTAATTCCTCCTAAACTATCTTAGTTGACTCGATTATGAAAGTATTTAGGTAACTTAGGCACGGAGGCTAAGCACTTCATACTTTGATACAATGATGATTATAAGTGATGAGTGATGTGTGATATGACAAAGCATGCTTCAACGTTATGCTAAGACTTCATGACAAAAGGTTCCTAAGGGAAGTCTATTTGGTCATGTATATGTGATGTGTGTGAAAGTGACACTAAAGTTAGGCTGCAAAGGCTAAGTGTATGGAAAAGTATTATTTGATAAGAGTCAAATAATGATGACTCTTAGGCTAGGTAGGCTAATGATGTAAGGATCAAGCCCCCAAGTCTAGCTCTAAGTAAATAGGGATGAGCATTGGAAATCCCTTGATATGATCATGGTGTAAGTGTGTGAATGAATGCATTTTTATTATGGCCGCACCTCAATATGAGGTTGCCTACGTATCCGTTAGGAATCAGGCCAAACGTAGCTCTAGCCGAACCTCACACAAGTGTGTGTATACCTCAAAAAGGTCTTTTTTAAGGGTTGTAACGTGGTTAGGCTAAAGGTTAGAGAAGAAGGGGATAAAGGCTCAAGACCCTAGATAAGCCCCCAAGGTGTGCAACCTTGCTTTTGAATCTTTGTATTTTTTATGCTTGAGTTTTCTCATTTTTGAGCTTTTTTTTTCTTTTTTTTGCTCTTCTATTTTTGCTTTTGCATTTTTCATATTCGCATTTTTTTTATAAGTGTGGGCAATCTCGATCATGCGGTCTATCACTCACTTGGCATTCATGTTTCTCAGGCACGGTACCGAGCACTCGATAAGAAGCGCAATCTGAGACATGTTCTTATCAAAGATATTTTTATATCAAAGACATTGGAACACTTGCCCTTTTGTACACTTTTATTTATTTTTGTATTATTTTTTATCACTCAAGCTTTTGTAAATTGGAACTTGCATAAGTTACACACCATCCCATCCCAAGGTTAGTAGATGTGGGTTGAAAAATGAAAGGTCTATCGTTAGACGAGGCTCAAAGTGGTTTATCAAAAAAAGGATTATATATTTAAAGGGTGAAGATATGATATGACATGGCTACAAGGGGTGCCTCTAATCATGGGTATACCTTGTGCTTAATTCGGCATGTTTTTTTTTTTTTTTTGAATAATGCAATGTAATGATCATATGCAAGAAAATAAAATGCTCATTTTATTAAAAGGGAAAAAAAGTAAATAAATAAAAAAAACTATGTAATAAATCTAAGGTAGACAAAGGGTGCCTATGCTAGACTTATTGGGGAAGGGTTTGAAAAAAGAAGAAGAAAGCATGAAATTTTAGTGAGAAGCTTGCTTTGTATATGTCTCATCATTACTCTTTTTATTTTTTCAATCATATGACTCAAACTCGATTCAACATGCATAGATGGGAAGAGATCATGAAAGAATGAAGGGAATGATATGTGGGGAGAAAGCATGTGGAGAGTGGGAAGATGATGTAGATGAAAAAATATGGAAGAAAGTATGTGGAGAGTAGGAAAAAGATGTAGATGAAGAAATATGGAAGAATTAGGAATAGAATGGACCCTAACTCAAATGACGGAAAAACGACTCATGCATGAACCTAAGACATGGTCATGGTGACATATACAAAGTGTGTGCTAAGACTAGTGAGTGTAGGTGAAATGTTAAGACTTGTGTCATGACCATGTGGCTAGACTATGTGACTAGACTTAAGCAAAGACTAAATTAAGACTTCACGTATATGCATTAAACTGGACAGGCTGTGGTATTTTAGTCATAACTTTTAATCTGTGACTCTGATTGGGACGAAACCAACGCCTAATTAAAGATAAAACTCGGGGCTACAGATCTATAGGTTATACGACTCGTGGTTCTTCCTAGAACTTCGGCTATTGACCAAAACAAGTTGACGCATGTGCAGTATACGGGAATAAAAATCCGGGTTGACTCAAAGGAACTATGACTCGACTTTAGGCTTGTTCATTAGTTCAAATTAATTAATTAATTAATTAAAAAAAGTCTTTTAGTCATTAGTTAGTTTATTTAGATTTAACCACAAGTCAAACAAACGGTTAACACATATATAATATATACAAGCAAGGGTGCACAAGTAGTTCACATAGTCACAATATGATGAGTTTGCAACCTAACCATGGCTCTAGTTCTCTAAAGTTCAAGAATATGGGTTAAGTCAAAAAGGTCCATGGTTATGAATCCATATGCATTGCACACAAGCCTACCGGGAGGGTTGGAGCGAATGGACAGGATTCCGCGAGTTCGTGATGAAATCGAACTCGACTCCATGGTTTGGTGGATTCACAAACTTTGCACGTACCCAAATCTGAACTTTGCACATGATAGTGGGATATTCCATTGGGCAGGTGAAGCAGGAACCCCAAGAGGGTTATTTCCATATGTAGAACACATATGGGTTCAGAAAAGTGAGAAAAGGACTCAATCAATAAGTAAAATCAAGCCAACAATGCTAGAAATGGTCAAAGCAAGAAGGCAGACCCCTGGCTCGGTATTGGAAGAACTTGGCGCCAGACTACAGGGACTGTCGCCGCAAAAAAGCTCCTGTCGCCAGGCGACAGAAACTTTTTACGGGCGACAAGCCCTGTTTTCTAGACGCTAGTTCCTACATGCCTTGGCAAGTTCCTGTGTTCTTCGAATTTACCAGATTTCGCATCATCTTTTCGATTCTAGTCATGAAAGATATTTCTCAAATTTCCTACGTGTAAAATTCCTATGGATTGACTCATGGGGTGCTCCCATGAGGACCTTTTAATGCATATGACAATAATGTTAATCAAATCACGCACATGAAATACTTAGAATTTTTCAAGTCTCATCCGCTCATTCTAAATAATTGCCAAAATTAAATAAATTTCAGGAATATAAATAGAAATCCTCCCCAGTGGAGTCGTCAAAACCTGTAGGGAATATTTCAAGCATTATGATAACCCCAAACTTGAACCCCACTGTGATCATACACTAAAGTACGGTGGCGTTCCAAAGGGAAAGACAAAGAGCAAAAAGAGTCGCCAACAAGTTTTAGGAACTTGTAAACCCAAAAGACAATCCAAAAGGACCATCAACTACTCCATAAGGTCTTGAACCAAACAGGGTCCGGGGATGAGGGTACGAATCCAATCTACAAAAGAAAGGACCCGCCCTATAAAATAGGCCTCTACTTTGTTCTGCTCGTATTCATGTGCGCTTTTCGAATAACATACAAACATTATATTGAACCTACCATGTTTAATCTATGTTGGTTGAATATTAATGCACAAATAATACTATTATTGGCGATCACTTGAATTAAAATCACATTAGCCTAAACCAAAATTATTAATTATCTTATTAAGCGTGATTTCAAGTACAAATTCCCTTTAACAATCATAAAAGGTGTGATCAAGCAATAACAATAAAACATAAAATAAATATCAAGCAAAATAATAAATAAATCAATAACAATAATGATAATAGCATGATAAGGCATAATAAAACTTAATAATAATGGCAAGATCCTAGGCATGATACTAACAAGATTAATAACAAACCCTAGCATGTCACTAAACGATAAAGATCAAAGCTTTAAACCTAACATGGTACTAACATGATATTAGAAAGCATAAAGGCATCCTAAACATGATACTAGAAAGCATAAAATAACATCCTAACATGATACTAAAAAGCATTAAAAGCATCCTAACATGATACTAGGAATCATAAAACAATAATAAGCATGCTTTCTACATTGAAAGAGAGTAATAAGATTACATACTTTGAAGCCTCGTACCTCTTTCTAATAATAAAATACACAAGTTAGTAAACTTCAATGAAAATAATAAACAATTATTAAAGAACTAAATTAAAATCAAATTAAATAAAGTTTTGACTAGGTTTGGACCAAACCCTCAGAAATTATCAACCTAGCACGTTTAGGGCGAAGGCAACTTCGAACTTGGCTAAGTGTTTCAAGATCTTGTGAATGCAGAATATTGTTTGTAAAAGCTAGTTTAGAAAGAGAGAGAGAGAAAAGAATTAAGTAATTCTTGAGAGAGAATAGAGAGAATTGATGATGAGAGTTGATGAGAGATGTTGAAAGTTGATTGATTAAAAACAGAGGTTTGAGACCCTATTTATAAGGAAACAGTCAGGAAAATCATAGAATTTGATAAGGAATAAAACTCCACTCTGTCGCTAACAAACCGACCTTGTCGCCAGAAATTTATCTTGTCGCCAGGCGACAGAGTCTGTCGCGAGGCGACAAGCCTGTCGTTTGGCGACAGAGACAGTTTTTGCGGATTTTGTTTTAATCATATCTTTTGATCTAGAAGTCCAAATAAGTTATATAATATGTCGTTGGAAAGCTCTTGAAGTCTACTTTCTAATTCAATTAGAATCGGATTAAAATCTTTTGTATATAAAAAGATATTGACGAAATAGTGGGACGGTGTCAGTTTTGGATAGAGTTTCGTATATCTTTAATATCTTTTTCATTATAGCTCGGAATTAATATTATAATATATCATTGGAAATATAATTTCAAAATCTATCCAACTATATAAAATTTGGATAAAAATTATGACACACGAAAATAATATCTGACTATCTTTGAACATGTTTAAATCCGAATAGAATTAGGAAAGTTTTAAAGAAGGAAAGTTTATATTCAAATCAAATTCCATAATCTTATCTTTTCAAAAAAGGATAATTAAGATATTTTAGAAACTTATAGAAGATTCTAATCAATCCTAATTAGTTTAGGAATAGGATTAAACCTTTGGACCCTCCTCATGATCATTGGGTCGTAGGTAAAATCCGGTTTGGGCCTGGTTTAGTATTTTGGCCATAACTTCCTCATTATTCATCGGAATTGGGCTTATAATATATCGTTGGAAAGATCTTTTCAAGCCCCATCCAACTACACCATTATTGGACCCTTATCATGGACCAAAATAAACTGAAATGGACGTTTTCATAAAATAGAGTGGGTTTTCAAAAACAGAGAGAAGAGAATTTTAAATAAAAAACTAACCGCATCACTTGACTTTTCACACTTTCACCTTATTCGATTATGGTTTGACGTGAAAGGTATTCATCACTGGGTTTGGTTTTGGGGAGACACAAATGGGTGTCTACACCTGCAAACTAGCATTAGTTAAACACATAAAAGAGTTAAGAAATGCGTATCTTGCACTGTCGAGCACACACCTCTGGAGTAACCAATTTTGTTTGACGATCTTCCTCAAGGTAGGGGACATCGCCTGAAGACTGCTCCGCTTGTAGCTGCCTTCAATTTCTGCTGTTTTAGTCTTCCACATCTAAGGGAACACCATTGAAGATAACTCCGCTTGTAGCCATCTTCTATTGTTTATGACAACTCTCCACATCCCAGGGAACGTTGTCGAAGGTGACTGCTTGTAGTAATCTTCATTTGTTTGTGACAATTTTCCACATCCTAGGGAACACCGTCTATCATTGCTGCTACATCTCGAGCTATTTTCTTGAATCATGGTGACAACCTTCCCAATCATAGCGAATGTCGTCGGAGACCGCCCATCCCGTGCCATCTTCTTAAATCTGGGTAACAACCTCCACAATCTTAGAGAACGTCGTCGAAGACCGCCCATCTCGTGCCATCTTCTCAAATCTGGGTGACAACCTCCACAATCTTAGCAAACGTTGTCGAAGACTGCCCATCTCGTGCCATCTTCTCAAATCTAGGTGACAACCTCCACAATCTTAGCGAACGTCGTCGAAGACCGCCCATCTCGTGCCATCTTCTCAAATCTAGTGATAATTTCCACCATCCTAACGAAAGCTATCAAAAACCGCTTCATCTCGAATCTTTCTTTTCTCAAATCAAATAATAACCTCCCCAATCATAGTGAAAGCTATCGAAGGTCGTTTCGTCTCGAACCATCCTTCTCAAATCTAAGAGAGAGACTCTTTTAGAGCCTTCTGTTGAAAGCTTCTTCATCTTGAATCTTCAAATCTTCTTGTCCTTACTTTCAGGAGTAATCGACCTTTCTAGCTTTGGGAAGAATTTTATCTTAAGATTCTTCGATCTTCAAGTCAATCTCTGTAGAAATCTCCATCCTAGGGATCCTTTGTGATTATAATAAATCACTACTCAAATCAGTTTTCAAATTCTCTTAATCAATATCCAATCGATAATTTGATCGTAATCAGGCCGATCATCAATCAAGATCGTAATCGAGCCGACTACTAATCAAATATCTATCAATTGCTCAAATGTTCTTCAAAAAGGCTCGAAATCAAAGTCGTGAGACCATCGAAGGCCGGCGCGAAAAATTCAAAGTCGTTGCGCAGCGACAGGTCTGTCGCGCCGCGTCAAAGAGTATTGTGATGCGCCAAGGTGTATCGTCTTGCGCCGGGGTGCATCCTGCTGCATTGTGCTTTAATCCAAGTCCAAGCTTTTTCGGTCATTCATTTGTGCTCAATCCAATTGCATGTGATTGTACCTGCATCTATATTCTTGGACTATAGGACTTTGCTCATGTTTGTAATTATCTAGGGTTGACCTAAGGCTCGGTGTTACTCAACTTAATGTGCAAAACCACATATGACTTTGCACGACTCAAGGTGATTGACACGTGTGTTAGACTCAACTTGATGTGATATGACATGACATGACTCAATGTGCATGACTCGTGTGTGCATTGTTTTGTGATGTGCTTTGACTCAAAATGCAGAAAAGCAAAATTTTTCCATCATTTTTGTGGAGGGTACCGACTTTCTCCCGAAAAAGAAAGACGCAAAAAGAAAGGAGTAAAGTGTTTGAGGTGCATGTTGAATGAACTTAGTTGAATGCATGTATTAATGTTGTATCTCATAGTGCAAAGGATTAGTTCATCCTAGGCTATCTCAATTGTTGACTTGATGATGCAAGTATTTAGGTAACTTAGGCACGGAGGCTAAACACTTCATACTTTGTGATGCAATTATGAGTGAGTGATGAAGGAATTTAAGATGACGAGGCATGCTTCAACGTCGTGTTGAGATTTCATGATAAAAGGTTCCTAAGGGGAGGATTATTTGTCTATGTATTTGTGATGTGTGTGAAAGTGACACTAAAGCTAGGCTGCAAAGGCTAACACTATGAAAAAATATTATTTCAAGAAGAGTCAAATGATGGTGACTTTTAGACTAGGTAAGCTAATGATGTAGGGATCAAGCCCCCAAGTCTAGCTCTAAGTGGATAGGGATGAGCATTGGAGATCCCTTGATATGATCATGCATGAATGTAAATATGAATGCATTTTTACTATGGCCGCACCTCATTGTGAGGTTGCCTACGTATCCATTAGGAATCAGGCCGAACGTAGCCCTAGTCGAACTTCGCACAAGTGTGTGTATACCTCAAACAGGTCTTTGAAGGTTTGTAACGTGGTTAGGCTAAAGGTTGAAGAAGAAGGAGATAAAGGCTCAAGACCCTAGATAAGCCCTCAAGGTGTGTAATCTTGCATTTGAAATCTTTATATTATTATGCTTGAGGTTTCTCACTTTTTAACTCTTTCTTTTTTATTTTTGCTCTCTTTTTTTTTATCATTTTTATTTTGATAAGTGTGGGCAATCCCGATCATGCGGTCTATCACTCATTTGGCATTCATGTTTCTCAAGCACGGTACCGAGCACTCGATAAGAGACGCAATCTGAGACATGTTTTTATCAAAGATATATTCATATCAAAGACATTGGAACCCTTGCCCTTTTGCACACTTTTATTATTTTTGCTTATTTATTTATTTTTTTTTAATTTTTGAGTTCTATGTAAAATCACTCAAGCTTTTGTTCTTTGAAAATTGCATAAATTGCGCACCATCCCATCTCAAGGTTAGGTAGATGTGGGTTGAAGAAAGAAAGGTCTGTCGTTAGACGAGGCTCAAAGTGGTTTATCAAGAAAGGATTGTATATTTGAAGGGTGAAAGGTAATAGGATATGGCTACAAGGGGTGCCTCTAATCATAAGTATACCTTGTGCTTAGTTCGACATGGATTTTTTTTTTAATGCAATGCAATGATCATATGCAAGAAAAGAAATGCTCATTTTATTAAAAGGTAAAAAGGAAAAACCTACACAATAAGATCTAAGGAAAAGTGCCTATGCTAGACTTATTGGGGAAAGGGAGAATGAAAAAGAAATAGAAAAAGAGGTCATGAAATCTTGTCGTTGAAGTTCGCCTCGTGTCTTATGTTTATCATCACTCAGTCTTCTTACCGACTTGAGGTATGGGAAGCTTGTTATTATCGATCAAATATTGGATGGCTTCTTTTAGCTTCCAACAGCTCTCAGTAGTATGACCCCTACCTTGATGGTACTTGCAATGTGCATCTGGGTTCCAACTAGACAATCTCTTCTCAGGTGCGGATCTTGAATAGGTCCAATGGGAGTAATGAGTCCCTTGGCATGGAGTCGATCGAAGGCAGTATCATAACTCATCCCAATAGGAGTGAACTCTTTCCTTAATTTCTTTTTAGATCCTTGGTTATCCATGGCTAAGACTTCATTGAGATCAAAGGTACTAACGTTTTTGCTAGAGTGGGTGTTTTCAGAAGAAGAAGGATTGTCGTTCTTCTTTCCTTTCCAGCCACTGTTGTTGCTATTGTTAGTAGCTTTTTGCTTTGCAAGGTCATCTTCGATTTCAATACCTATGTCGTAGACGGCCTTGAAAGTATTCAAATTATGTTGATATTTCAAATGCTTCGAGTACTTGTCTTGAAGGTTCTTGATGAACATCCTTACAGACTCCTTTTCAGTAGGGACCTCGACCATATTAATGGAAGTTTCCCTCCACTTGTTGAAGAAAGAGGTGAACCCTTCATTTTCTTTTTGCTTTAGCATCTCAAGTTGTCTATGGTCTGTTTCAACTTGAATGTTACATTTGTATCTATCAATGAAAGCGTTTACTATTCTGTCCCAAGTAGAGGTTTTTTCTTTGTTAAGGGAAAAGAACCATTGTTGACAAACGGTTTCAAAAGATAAAGAAAACAAAGAATGAAAGACTTTCCTATCAATCCCTTTAATATTCATTATGGTTTCAAAAGCCTTTAAGTGAAAATAAGGATTGTCTGTTGGCTTGAACTTAGGGATGTCGTTGGCATTGAACTTCTGCGAAAGAAGCTCCCTATCCACCGAGACCCCTTGTGAGCTAATGCCCTGGAATCTATAGTCACTGGAGAGTTTGCTTAGGCTTTCTTGCATGAGCTCCATTTGTTGTTGTTGCTTCACAGGTTCATTGATTTGAAGAGCCATAGCCTTCATCAATTTGGTTAAGTTGGCCACGTCCTTCCTAAGTTCGTTAACTTCTTCCTGAGATGCCATTATCTTCTTAGCTTTTCTTTTCCAACTAATTGGTTTGTCAAAAATTACTACTTGAACAAAGGTGTTGTCCTTGATTAATCGCCCTTCTTTCCTTGACCAAGTGCTGTGAAAAGGGAAGTTATGGATACTTTTTGTTAATTATTTGACTCAAACTCTATTCAACATACAGTAGATGGAAGGAGGTAGGAAGAATGAAGGTTGTGATATGGAGAAAGCATGTAGAGAATGGAGAGACGATGTAGATGGAGAGATATGAAAGAATTAGGAATAGAATGTTCCCCCAACTCAAATGACGGAAAAACCGACTCATGCATGAACCTGAGACATGGTCATGATGACATATACACAAAGTGTGTGCTAATACTAGTGAGTGTAGGTGACATGTTTGACTTGTGTCATGACCATGGGACTAGACTATGTGACTAGACTAAATATGACTATTGTCATTAATAAATTGATTAAACCAATTAAGTAAACTGATTAATTAGACTTGTCGCGAAGACTCGAGCAAAAATATGGATTGTCGCCAAAGCAACAGGACTGTCGCCAAACGCTAAAGACCAGCGCCAGACGACAACATTGTCGCCTAGCGCTAATGACCAGTGCATGGCGCTACAGTCCAGACTTCTGCGACATTGCTAGAACATTGGTCTGGAACTGTTTCCAGTATTTTTACTTCAAAAGGACAAGCCTAAAGTCGTACTAAGTCAAGTTTGATCAATTTATTTAGATTTTAATCATTTATTAATTAATTAATTAATTTAGCAAAGTCCTTTAGTCATTAATTAGTTCATTAATACTCGTTCACAAGTCAAAAAAACGGTTAGTGGAAACACACATAGGTTATACACAAGCAAATAATGCACAAATAGTCAAATAGTCACAATATGATGCAATGAGTTTGCAACCTAATCATGGCTCTAGTTCTATAAAGTTCAGGATATGGGTTAGTCAAAGAGGGTCCATGGTTATGAGTTCGAATGCACCGCGCGGAAGCCTTACCTTTGGAAGGGTTGGCGCGACTGGATGGGACCCCGCGAATTAAACTCGCTTCCACGGTTTGGTGAATTCATCAAACTCGGATGTATCCTTCGTTGCCAAGAGCGTTTGATTGGGTAGATGGAGCGTGAATCCCCAGAGGGTTATGGCCATATGTAGAACACATATGGGTTTCAGAAAAAAGGAAAAAACTCAATTAGGAAGTAAAATCGAGCAAACAGTACTAGAAACTAGTCGAAACAGGAAGGTAGATTTCTGGCTCGGTATTGGAAGAATTCAGCGCGAGAAAATAGCGTATGTCGCCAGACGATGGAACTGTCGCCAGACAACAATTATTGTCGCCAGGCGACAGAGCTATCGCTTGGCGATGGCGCTGTTTTCTCAGCGCTAATTCCTACATGCCTCGGCAGCTTTCTGTTCTTGAATTTTCCTGTTTTTCGCAGCGTTATTTCGACTTTAGTTGTGAAAGATAATTCCCTAATTTCCTACGTGTAAAAATCCTATGTTTTTTACGCATTTCGGATAGTCTTTCCAATGTGGACCTTTTTATGCTTATGCCACAATATTAATCAAAATTACGCACATGAAATACTTAGAACTTTTCGAGTCTCATCCACTCATTCTAAATTATTGCCAAAAAAAATTTTAGGAATTAAAATAGAAATCCTCCCCAGTGGAGTCGCCAAAAAATTGTAGGGAATATTTCAAGCATCCCACACTTGAGCCCCACTGTGATCATACACTTAAGCATGGTGGCGTCCAAGGAAGGAAGCTAGAGCAAAAGAGTCGCCAACAAGTTTTAAGAACTTGTAAACCGTTCACAGGGTGAAGGTTACACCCCTTCACGATCCATGATATCGCTAACTCCATAGTGGTCTGGAACCATAACTGGATATTCGGGGATGAAGGTACAAATCCAACCTAAAAGAGATTGAATCTGCCCTAAATAGGCCTCTGCTTTATTCTTCTCGTATTCATGTGCGCTTTCTGACTAACATACAATCAATAGGTTAACCCTAAACCTGTTTATCTATGTTGGTTGAATTTAATGCACAAACAACACTATTATTGGCGATCACTTGAATTACAATCATATTAGCCTAAACAAGATTATTAATTATCTTATTAAGCGTGATTACAAGTACAAATTCCCTTTAAACCTGCGTAAAAGGCGTGATCAAGCAATAAAAATAATAATATCTAGCATCATAAAATAATCACAATCATCATAACAATATTCTCAATAAAGCATAATAATAATAGCAAGATCCTAGATATGATATTAACAAGATTAATAACACATCCTAGCATGTCACTAAACATTAAAGATCAAATCTTTATCCCTAACATGATACTAACATGATATTAGGAAAGAATAAGAAGCAACCTAAACATGATACTAGAAACATACATGATATTAGAAATTTTAGTTATTACCCAAAACATGATACTAAGAAGCAATAAAACATCCTAACATGATACTAGGAATCAAAATAATCAAAGCATGATTTCTATATAACAATTAAATTACTTACTTGGATGCCTCGTATCTCTTTCTAATAACAAAATACACGCGTTAGTAACTTCAAGGAAAAATAATAAATCAAATAATTAAATAATTGAAATAGGAATTTGGGACCAAACCCTTAGAAATTATCAACCTTTCACGTCTAGGGCGAAGGCAACTTCGAACTTAGCTAGGTGTGTCTAGAACTAATGTATGCGGTATTTTGTAAGAGGGAAGGTTTAGAAAATGAATAGAGAAAGAGAAAGCTTCTAGCTTTTAGAGAGAAAGAAGAGATGATTGTTGATTGTTAATGATTGTTAATCTCTGAAAACGGGGAGATACGACCCCTATTTATTGAAAAATAGTCCGAAAACGATAGAAAATACTTCAAAATCTATGCGGAATAAAACTAGCATCTGTCACCAGGCGATAGACATCAGAGCCAGGTGACAGGATTAGCACCAGGCGACAGACATTAGCGTCAGGCGACAAACTCTGTCGTTTGGCGCTAATTAAAGGATAAAACGCGCTTTGTACGGAATTCTTTTCTTAATATGATTAAGCAGCAAATTCCGTGTTTATCAAATTAAAATCAGGTTTATCATAAAACACTTATTTTATTCCAAATAAAACTCTTTAAAATTAATTATCAATCCTAATTCCATTATAATCTAAAAGAACCTTCTAGATGTTCTAGAAGATTAAAATCAATCTTAATGACTTTAGGAATAACAATTAATAGGCCCTCCTCTAGATCATTGGGCCACATATAAAATTCATTTCGGGCCCAATTTAGTATTTTGACCACAACTTCCTCATTATTCATCGAAATTGGGCTTATAATATATCGTTGGAAAGCTCTTTTCGAGCCTAATCCAACTACACTATTATTAGACCCTTATCATGGACCAAACTAAATTGGACTGGCTATTTTCATATATAGAGTGTAAGAAGAAATATTTTCAAAAACAGAAAGAGAGATAATTAAAAACAACCACATCACTAGACTTTTCACACTTTCACTTCATTCGATAATCAAATGACGTGAAAGGTATTCATCACTGGGTTTGGTTTTGGGGAGACACATTTGAGTGTCTACACCAGTCAACGTGGCAAGCCCACTTGGCTTGTGGCCCATTTCTCCTATTATATCAAGGTATAAAAGCAATCAATTTTCTCTCTCTACATTCATTCACTTCAAGCCTTAAGCAATTAATACTCTTGCATAGCTTTCTCTCTCTAAACACCGCACTGACTTAGGCATCGGAGGGGCTTTCCTCGGCACCACCCTCGAGGCCAGTTTATGTGTGTTTGTTGTGCAGGAAACCCTCGGCCCAATCTCTACTTGGACCGAGTTCAGTCTTCAGCCCACCAGAAAGGACCTGTTTGAAGGTCCTATTGTTTTCACCCAAAACAGTTAGTATTAATTATGTAAAATTAAGCTTATAATTACATTAATATTAATCATGCACTATTTTCAATTTTTTTTTTTCGTTTTTTATGAGGGACAAGATACATATTGTAAATGCCTTTTAATTTTGTATTCTCGTGGATATTGGGATTTTATATGAATTTGGGAAAATTGACTCAAATAAGTTTGAACTAAAATTAAAGCCATATGAAAGTCCGGCCAACCTCAAATAATATTGGGCTTGCGGCATATTTTGTACGTGTATCTTAACGATGAAATTCGGCAAAATAAACCGAAGTCGATGATACTCCGAGTAAGCATGAATGTATTCTAATAAGAATCTTTGGTGAAAGCCATAACATTTGAATTCAGTTTTTTTTTTGTTTGTCTTTATATATATATATATATATATATATATATATATATATATATATATATATATATATATATATATATATATATATATATATATATATATATATATATATATATATATATATTGTTTAATTATTATTATTTAAGTAACATTTGAATTCAGTTGATAAAATGTACTACGAGTAGTATTACTTTATTTGTCGGAAATTAATACTTCTCGTATGTACGTATTATGTGTATACTCTCCTGTATTTTATTACTTGCTCTATTTTTTTGAACGTTGAGATTTTGGAGGCAATATAAGAACATGAAAAAACAAAAGTGAGTATACTCTCCAATCAGTTCAATTGTTTTCAGTGAATCGAAACAAGCCCTAAGTAGGGAAGAGAGAATATGAAACATATTAATATACATTATGTGGGGGCTACTAGCTAGTGAAGAGGAAAATAATTTAATATTGTTAAAAAGATTCCAAAAAAGAAAATAAAACAAATAATAAAATACGGTCGCAAAAGAAAATTAGAACAAGTAATAAAATACGAATAGACTCAAAGGGAGTATATTTTAGCATACTCCTTCTGTATTATTACTTGCTCTATTTCTCTTAGGTGTGTATGCTGATGCAAGTTTTTAATCTATAATATCTTTAATTATCAATAAGTATAGATTAAAACAATTGAAATAGGACAAGTATTTTTAATCTACTTGTATTTATTAAGACGATTCCAAGTTCCAACAAGTATTCAAAATGTTATATTTTTTCTTGGTATAAATCACAAACATTAATAAAGATAGGTCAAATAATTAGTGCAAAAAATTTAAATAGGACAAGTAATAAACTACGGAGTAGTTATTAAGTCAGATGGACTCGGATCCTATCTATCTCTTTACTAGTCATCCTTATTCCTAACAAATTGATACTATCCACCCTTTAAGCTACCAGTTTGTTGCACGATTTCCTTTCCAAAAATTATGAACCACTTTAACAGCCCAATCTTAATTGGGTATTCTTGTCAACTTTACAAAATAATTTTTACAAAAAATGACTAATTAAGCTCAGCTAATTGGACAGTGGGCTCATATGACATTATTCGAGAGATAGATTTCTGTAAACAACCGGGTCCATAAGATAGAGTGAAGCCTGACAATAATATTAGAGTATGCTAAAGGCCCAAATATTTGGGCACTAGTCCATGGACTATGGTTAATTACGATGTTATGGCCAATGCGCGTGTCACGCGATGCGAGCAACAAAGCCAGCATGTAAGCTACATAGCTAGTTATGTATAGGGAGTATTTTCAGTTTGATCTTATATCACAAATATAGTTGATGACAGTATTAATAAGAGAAGATTTATATACAAATATTTTTGTAGGGGCATAGATATTCGTAAACTATTTTTAAGATTTTCTTATACAAAAATAGTTAATATTAATGAGGGAAAGTAAAATTTTTTTTGAATAGTAACATAAATTTTTATGTGTGGCCGGAGTTACTTGAGTTACTTGGTCAGGGGTTACTCAAGTTACTCGATTAGTGGTTACTTGAGGGGTTCAGTCAGGACGGGGTTATTTGATGGGTTACTCGGTCAATGCTTACTTAAAAGGTTACTCGAAAAGGGATTTTGTCAGGGGTTACTCGGCCAGGGATTACTTGAGGGTTACTTGATCAAAAGTAACTCGAGTAATCCGTGATCGAGTAAATCGAGTAACCCCAGTCACATGGTGTGGCCAGCTGCATAGAAAAATGCTCGAAATTGTAAAAGGTATAATTGTCCAAATAATATTTACAAAAATTATCTCAAACTTTTTAAAAATAGGAATATCTCCTTTGATCTTATAAACTGACTAATCAGAACAACATGTTGAGCATTAAATTCATAATTTGGACCACCATCATAAACATATATTATTACAAGTTTACATACAACCACTAAAATTTTAATATGTTAAATCTTAGATGTTTAACGTTTGAATCTTGTCAATGAAAGCTCCTGAAGGTTTGAAGGTGTGATACCCTAATCTAGTAATCTTATCTCCCATTCTTCCAAGCATTTTTTATTTATAATAATAACAATTAATACATGTAATGCTTTTAGTCTGGGAGGATGATTTGTAAATAGGTTTTTTTTTTTTTTTTTTTTTTTGAGCATTTATAAATTTTGTCAATGCCTCAAGACACACGGCACTAAGATTATATTATAATGTAATGTAGTCTCAATCTCTTAGGGCCTATTCAAATTCATAGAATTGAGCTGAATTGAATTGAACTGAACTGATTGGAGCTGAATTGTACTGAACTGAACTGATTGGAGCTGAAGTGAATTGAGCTGAAATGAATATTTTATGAGAGAAGGAAATTAGGAGCTGAACTGAACTGATTGGAGCTGAATTGAACTGATTGGAGTTGAACTGAACTGAATTGAACTTAAATTAAGTAAATGTGAACAGGCCCTTAGTATGAGCGTGCCCACTAGATTATACTGATTTTAACGGATCGTTTTTCTTAGCTGCATAAATTATCAAATCTTGGTGTAACTTTTTTATATACATCTTTGATTATAAATTTTTGGAAAATTTGTCGAAAAAAATCTTTTAAAAGCGTCATTTTGCGAAAAAATTCTTTTAAAAGCTTTTTGGTTAAAAAAACCACCACGTTTATTTTTTTTTTTTTTTTGCAAGAGGAAACCTATTTCCTTAATTATTCTCTAATTAATTTAATTAAACTCTAATTTCCTCCCATTTCTTCTAATTAACCTCTAACCCGCCCAATTACTTAATAATTATATTTAATTTATACATAAAAAGATTATAAAAAAAAAAAAAAAACCCAACCACCCCTTCCCCTTCTTCCTCCCTTTCCCCCTTCCCTTGGAAGCAACCCCTCATCCACCGGACCCACCACCCAGATCCAATCACTTTCGACGACCTACCTCCACCACCGGTGGACCGTCCCTTTCTCCTTTATCTCTATTGGCAACCACCACCTCCCTTCGAATTTTTGGATCTTATTTACTCAAATATGCTCAAATCAAGTCCAAATCAATTGCAATTTGCTTCTATATCACCCTAGCATCACATACATACATATTTAAAGCCAAAATAAGCATCAATTGCAAGCAAGATGCACAAAATTAAAAACCACCAAATCAATTTTACAGGGTTTTTCAAAATCAAGGAGGTTGTTGTGGGCGGTGATTAGGGGAAAAGGGAGGGTCGTTTGACGGTGGAGGAGGTCGTCGAACATAGGGGATCCGGACAGCGGGTCCAATGGGGGAGGGGGTTGATTCCATGGGAGGAGGAAGTGGAGGGGAAGGGGAGAAGGAAGGGGAGGGGTGATGGTTTTTTATATATTAAAATTAATTAAATTTAATTATTTAGTGATGGTGGGTTAGAGGTTAATTGAAATTAGAGTTTAATTAAGTTAATTAGAGGGCAATTAAGGAAACAAGGTTTCTCTTGAAAAAAAAAAAATGAACGTGGTGGTTTTTTTTTAACCAAAAAGCTTTTAAAAGTTTGTTTTTGTTTTTTTTTTTTTTGGCAAAATAGTGCTTTTAAAAGGTTTTTATACAAATTTTCCTAAATTTTTTTTGGCCTTACAGAAGTTTATTACTCGTATTATATTAGAATTATTGATGGTCGAAGTTAGATATTGACAAATGTCAACGTCAAATGTTGAAATACAATTATAACGAATCTGATTTATGTTTATTAGTGAAATTTGATACTAACTTAATTGCATTGATTATGATCTCATGTTCATACGTACATATAGAAAACAAATTAAAGGCAGAGCCCTCACTATAAGGAGGTATATCCGTACATAGATATGTTGTCATTAAACAATATCACAAGGATAACTTTTGGTCACTTGACATAATATCAGAGTATACTCTTTCATTGTAAATTCCAAGGGTGAGCGAGATTTCGTAGGAAAGGAATTAGAGAGTGTATCTTCCATGGAAATGTCTTGCTGAGTACCTTCCATGGATCCAACAGTAGATATCGCCGCTTAACAAAGTAAAAGTTAATGAAACTACGAAGTTTTAGGATGAAATTTAGGAGTATTATTTGGTTTTATTTGGTCTTTACATGTAGGGACTATATCCGACTCAGTCTTTGTCGAACGAAGTAGTTGAAATGAATGGATATGAGGTTTGCCACAAATCTCAATATAAGCCATTCATTCATTTGAGTTTATTGCCGTAATAAATTGGAAATTTTGCGAATAACTATTGTAAAAGTTTCAACTACTTTTTTTTTTTTTTTTGAACAATTATCACAAACTTTGTATTTATTTTATTACTACTATCAGTTAACGATGGACGTTTGCCTGTCGTATGTGGGGCCCACCTTTTTGTGCTTTTCCTCCAACTATCTCTCCTTTATATTAATGATCTTCCCCCTAATTAGATACTCTCTGTTTTTTTTTGAATGTTTGTCTTCGAAAAATTTTAACGCATAGGTGAAATTGCTCACCTAGAGATCGAATTCATGCTATTAGGATTGAAAAAACATTTTATATTCGTTCATTTTCTTAATCTTTCATATGATTTCTGGTTAATTGTTCATTTATTTGTGTATTGAACGAATTAGGGTGGGCTCCACATACGGCAAGCAAACGTTCATCGTTAACTGGTAGTGGTAATAAAAAAAATAAAAAATTTGTGGTAGTTGTTCGCAAAAAAAAAAAAAAAAAAAAAAAAAAGTAGTTGTTTGCAAAAGTTGGAACTTTTGCGGTAGTTGTTCGCAAAATTTCCTAATAAATTTGAGTAAAATTTTCTACACGGCTACAACAGATCGATAGACTCCCCCGCCGAATAAGGCTGTAATTCAAAGCGATATGAAAAGAAGGTATAAAGAATGTACGATTTACAACAACGATCGTAGCTTTGCTTACGGAATGTTTATATTTGATTCAATTATTATTATGTATCTATTAGATTTAAATCTTTTTGTACATGTCGTATGACTTATTTATGAATCAATTTAATTTCAAAAAAAAAAATTATAATAAAGTCACCGTACCATCATGTCTCTCCATGAAATTTATCCTTAGCCTGTGCAAGATACAATCATATTAATTGTAAACAGTTATTTCATTTTTTTATTTATTTATTTATTTTTAATTTTGGGTAATGATATATATAAATGTAGCCCTTAGAGCAATATTTAACTATAAAAGTATTAAATTTACTTTTTAAAAGGGAATTAAATTGGAAATACATGATAAAATTAAATCACATACAGATCAATGTAATTAATGTTAATTTATCCTTAAATATTTCTTTTTTTTTACTGTAGCTTGTTATACATAGCTTTATAAGGGCTATGTTTATCATTTTTTTTTTTTTATTTACCAAGTTTAAAAATATATTTTTATGTTTAATTTGTAATGTTATTATGTTTTAGATTACTCTTGTGAACGAAAAGCAGTGGCGGTGTGGCGCACTGTCACTACAATGAGTTTTTCTTGCGAAACGATGAGATTTATTTTATGAACTCTAAGCTTGTTTGGTTGGATCAAACTTATCCTACCTAATACGGGATACTCCTATATTAATTCAGATAATCATGAGATTGATTCTCATCGCCACCCCTATATATATATATATACTCTATCAAATACTCCGTAGTAACGACTGGAATACACTGCTTCTTTTGTGGTGTTTGTTTTACCATTTATGAGGTTGCCTCCGCCTCCATAAATGAATATGGCCAGTAGCTAGTAAGTACGAGTGGCATGTTTTTATCCACAACAATAAAATGTATTTATGTAATATGTATCATCTATTTTACATCATTCATTTTCACAAAAAACACATTCATTTCAATATTATCAAAAATAAAAAAAATTAAAAAAAAAAGATCTTTTGGTTAAATTGAGTAACACGACTTAAGAGGGTACGTAGTTATTACTAGTTGCTTCCACTCAATACACTATAAAAACACACAATTCATTTTCTCAAAAATAGCCTCACCTTTTCTATTATACCCCTTTACATAAACCCTTCATTTTTTTGTACCCTAAAAAATATGGGATTCCTCTTAATACCACTCTTTATCATCTTACTCCTCTTAGCGTACAACCTCTTCCAACGGTTTAGGTTCAAACTACCACCCGGTCCAAAACCTTTACCGGTTGTCGGAAATATATACGATATTAAACCCGTCCGGTTTAGGTGCTTCCACGAGTGGGCCCAAACATACGGTCCAATAATCTCCTTCAAACTTGGGCCTGAATTAAACGTCGTCGTTTCAAATGCTGAACTTGCTAAGCAAGTGTTAAAAGAGCATGATCAAAACTTGGCTGATAGACATAGAAAACCATCAGCTAGATTTACAAAAGATGGTAAAGACCTTATTTGGGCCGATTATGGGCCTCATTATGTTAAGGTTAGAAAAGTTAGTAATTTGGCTTTGTTTACCCCGAAAAAGCTTGAGGCCCTTAGGCCCATTAGAGAGGATGAGGCTACTGCTATGATCGAATCACTCTTCAATGATTGTACTAATCCTGGTTAGTTTTTTTGCTTCAAATCTTTTCATCTAGAACAAATTTTTTTTTACTTTTATATTTGATGATTTTTACCTTAGTATTTGAAATTGAACAAGTAAATGTACATTGATATTTATATAGCACTAGTTTAGCCATTGCGTGCGTAATCACACAGAAGACAACTTAGTTAAAATTATTTACTTCCTCTGTTTCTTTATAGGTGCAACACTTCTCTTTTTACATTTGTCGATTCATAATTTCAATCGTTAATATCTTTAATTACTAATAATATGTAAAAATTATAAACATTTGATATTAAAATGGTATAAATCGAGACAAATCTAACAAGATTTCGCATGACCATATTTTTGTATAGTTATAAATTGTCAAAACTAGTCAAAATAAAACACATAAATAATGTAAAAATCAAAGTGTTGCAACTATTTAAAAAACGGAGGAAGTACAGAATAAAAGGGAAAATTTTAGTGTATATGACATTATACTTGATCAAGGGATTCAAGGTCCTTATGTGATTGTGTTAATATTACTTTTAATCAATTTTTACAACCTAAAACATACTTTTTATAAAAAATATGAATTGTACCATTTCATTGTTTTTGTTACTAAATTCCTTATATGAATATTTTGCATAGAAAAACCTCCTCATGTAATTTTTTTTTTTTTTTTTTTGAAGGCAAAAACTCCTTATGTAATTGTATTAGTATTAAAGTCCTCTAATAATTTTTTTTTTTTTAAAAAAGAATAACTTAAATTGTCGTATGAATACAATCACATAAGCTAAGGAGTATTTAACTTCTTATATGAATATTTTTGCGTAAAAAATACTCCTTATGTGATTGGTTGAAAGTATTAAAGTCCTTATATAAATATTTGCATAGGAAAATACTTATGTGATTGTATTAGTATTACTTTTCATCAATTATTCCAACCCTAAAACATAATAAATACTCCTGATGTGATGGTATTAGTATTAATTTTTATCAATTATTACAACCCAATATTTTTGTCAATAATTGATGTATATCACATATCTTATACTTTGTGAAGCATTTTGTGTTATAATAAGCAATACAATATAAATCAAATTAAACTTATTTATTACATCGTATTTTTTACTCATTTGTGTATGTCTTCAACAAATAGCTTATTTACTCTAGCTAACATCAGACTTTGGCAGCAATATTTTTTTTGGAAAGAATTTGGGAGCAATATATTAATTCATAAAAACAAAAGTCTCTTTTAATTTTGGAGACACTTATATACAGACTCAATTCGTAATCAAATCTATGATATTTTTTTAGTGTTAATTTTTTATTTTTGACAAAACAACTACATTTATTATGTATTGCAAATGTTTTTTTTACCAGTCTTCAAAAAAGAGAATTGTATAAATCTATCCAAGCTTATAAATTAATCCTCCCTCGGTATATTTTGAAAGTGAAACGTTTAGACTTTATACACTATTCACTTAATACATTTTGACTAAAATATAATTGCGATTTATACAAAGGAAAATATAGTCTTGTGGGTACTTATTAAAATTTTGAATAGTTTATTAATATTCAATTGCTATAATTTTTAACTTATTGGTATTTAAAATTATTAAGTTTTGTGTTGACATACATGCATCTAAAAAAAGTTTTACTTAAGAAAAATGCAAAGGGAGTAGAATATATATCCAAATTTTATTTATTTATTTATTTATTTATTTGTTGATGGAATCATGTAAGATAAAAGATACTTGCAATCAAATTTTTAAATCAATACCCGTAAACGAGAAGATTATTATAAAACAAGAAAATATCACTTTTTTTACATGATCTGCTTTGACGTTTATACTATGCACCACCTCTTCTTTGACTATCTTTTGTGAATTATATGTAAGGAAAAACATATTTATGGGATATCTTGTTAGGATCATCTCAATAAGAACTATCATAATATATAACTTTTTTTAATTTTTACTTCTGGAGAATTATAGCTATTGATAGTTAAAAGTTCTGAATCGATAACTGTAATAAATGAAAAAGGTAAGTAAAAAAGAATGGAGGAAGTGGCATATATCCTCTATTAAAAAAAATACAATTAAAAAATTTAAAAAAAAAAAAAAAAAAAAAAAAAAAAAAAAAAACCAGCGCATGCAGCAAGCTAGCAATACTTTAAAACAAAAAATAGTTGCTTTTCCCACCCAACATTATCTAATTAATCTTATTTGCTATTAAAAATTAAGTCTCCAAAAAAAAAAGGACATGAAGGGTATTATTGAATTTGTTACTACTGTACAATTGCCCTTTTTGCCCAAACCAACCATTCTCTTTTTAAAATGTTATAGATTATATCCGATCAAACTTGGCCTAACTCGATTTGGCCGGGTTTTGTCATTTGAAAATACTATCATTGTTGTTTTACATGTTTTATTTCGATTTTTGCACTAAATGCAAGTCTTAGCTTGACATATTTTTCTATTAACACACAATATATCTGAGAATGAGAAATAGCTCAAGTGGTTTTCAGGTGATCTTGGGATCGATTCTCATCACCCGCCCTTATAGCTCTTTAAACATACCAAAAAAAAAGCTCAAATTTGGCCCGCCCAAACTATAGCGTACTTAAACCTTAACATGTTTAAAATCGTCTCTGCCTCAAAATAACAAGTAATAATCCATTCGAATTTTAAAGTAACGATAACACAAGTACATAGTAATGTATGTTGCTTTAATTCAATTGGTCTTCCAATACTTTTTTTTTTTTTAATGATATCTATTCATAACTGTTGCTGATGCAGAAAACAAGGGAAAACCCTTGAACATAAGGGGGTACGCAGGAATAATGTCATTCAACAACATCACAAGGTTAACCTTTGGAAAGAGGTTTATAAACCTCAAAGGTGAACTAGACCCCGTAGGAAAAGAATTGAAGGGCGTATTATCTAGTCGAAAGACGAAAATTAACAACGCAAGCATCTTGATTGAGTATCTTCCATGGCTCCAATGGTTGCTATCGCCTCTAGATAAAAAAGATAGAGAAGAAGCTGCAATGCTCAATGCTCGGTTAGACCAATTTATTAGAGAAATTATTGAAGAACATGCTAAAGCCAAGTCCATAAATATTGGTGGTGCAAAACAACACTTTGTTGATGCCTTGCTCACTTTGAAAGATGAATATGATCTTTGTGAAGACACTATGTTTGGTCTTCTTTGGGTATGTTTCACATATAGACACTATTTATTTCTTATATGCTCCCTTAGTTTTTTTTTAATGCATCACTTGTATTTACGCAGAGTTTTAGGGAGAATTATTTGCTTTAATATTATATTGTGCATGTGGATGATTAATTTATTTCGATGAAAGTACAATATGGGTTATGAAATAGATAGTATGCCAGAGAGAGTGATTTATTTAATTATATAAGTGGAGACTATGAAAAAAAATGATAAAATATTTTAGGTGGGGTATTAGAGAAGAGAGAGAAATAATAAAATATAGTATAAAGTTATCAAATATAAAAGTGATGCATTTATAAAAATAGAAGGAGTAAATTTTAACTTGCTTGCATATATAATGCTTTTATTTGTTCATTAGGTTAAAATTTATAAAGTTATCAAATGTAAAAGTAATGCATTTAAAAAAAAACAGAAGGAGTAAATTTTAACTTGCTTGCACATATAATGCTTTTATTTGTTCACTAGGTTAAACTCTCGTGCAATGCACGGGTGTTAAATATTTTTTGCAATAATTTTACAAAATACTCCGTACTACATAAAGAATATAAAAGATATTCAGAAATATTTTATTTGGGTATATATGAAATATGATTATCAAATTGGAAAGAAAATATTTTAAGGTATAAATAGTTTACTTATAAATTTTGAAAAAAAAAAAAAAAAAAAGAAGAAGAAGAAGAAAAAGAAGAAGAGAGAGAGGAAAAGTGAATAAGGAGGGAAAATTTTTCACAAGGTAATGACAAGTGTTATAAAAGTATTCGCTTTTAATATAGGTTAATAGATATATAGATACCTCATTTATAGGAAAAATTGAGTTATTTTTGAAGTCACCAAAGTCAAAATTGAGCTATTTTTGAAGTCGCAAAGTTATTGTACACCCATCTTATTTAAAAGTTTTTGTTGTAAATATGATGCAGGATATGATTGTTGCTGGTGTGGATACGGTTGCTATTTCAGTTGAATGGGCTTTAGCAGAGATGATACGGAATCCAAGAGTACAGAAGAAAGCCCAAGAAGAGTTGGACCAGGTTATTGGGTCCGAACGAATAATGACCGAAGAAGACTTTTCAAACCTACCTTACTTAAAAGCTATAGCCAAGGAGTCTTTTAGGCTTCACCCTCCAACCCCTTTAATGTTACCCCATAAGGCTCGAGCCCACGTCAAGATCGGCGGGTACGATATACCCAAGGGCTCAATTGTTCACGTAAACGCTTGGGCCTTGGGTCGTGACCCTAATGTTTGGGGTGATGATGTGGACGTGTTTCGACCAGAACGATTTTTCGAGGAGGATATTGATATGAAGGGTCATGATTTTCGATTACTACCTTTTGGGGCGGGTAGACGGATATGCCCCGGAGCACAAGTGGGCATAAATTTGGTTACGTCAACCTTGGGTCATCTTTTGCACCATTTTGAATGGAAGCCTCCAAATGGTGTTAAGATTGAAGAGATTGACATGAGGGAGAGTCCAGGACTTGTTACTTACATGAAAACTCCATTACAAGCAGTTATAAATCCAAGGTTACCTACAAGCTTGTATAAACGTGTACCGGTCGGTATGTAATCATTTTAGAATTACTTTTGGCCACAAAGGTAAGTTGGATGATTATTTATTTTTTTCTTATTGTTTCATTATAGTACGTGTATATTAGTGATTTAATAGGATCATTTCATTATTTGTACGCGTAGTATTCTGTATTAATGATTTAATAGGATCATTTGTATGCGTAGTATTCAATTTTGCATATTGATAAGGATTTTATCTTTCTATTGAGATTGGGGGTATTTCTAACTAGTTACTCTTTACTACTTATAAAGATCACAACTCATAAGAGAGGAGTTTAAATGTTTAATAATGTACCAACAAATCTACAATATAAGATGTCAATTACATTATAAGATCATCAACACACCATAGCATATACTAGTATATATAAGGTGTCACTTGAGTGTTGTGGTATCTAGCCCAATTTGCAACACTCTTATATTGCTTTTTAGGCACATGTATTGTGAACTCTTATGATGGACTTTTTAAGTCTTAATTTTGGGTCCATATATATTTGGCATAGATTTTGTGGCTTCCAACAGAAGCCTTATGAGGTTATCTTACTCAGCAGTTGGCAGAGAAAAACACACGTACAAAATAGAAAGCTAAGTGAGGGTTATAACTTATAAGAGTGCTTTCATTTTCGGGCTTTTGAGCATAACTTTCACAAAACTAGTTGTTGTCGGAAATTCCACCCTTGAATCATGCTCAAATTTGGACAGCTTATTCCTGACATCAATGACTTTATTATGGATCATCAATTTGAGCTTTGGTTTGGTCAAAATTGTCTTTGGATAGAATTGTTGTTTATGAGTGAATTCTACTCCTTTCATTCTCTAATTTTGATCTCTTATTGTTTATTGTTGGTACTGGGTTTTGAATCCTTTATAGACTGATTTAGGGTTTTTTTCCCCTCAATTTATCAATAAGAAAAGTTAGGGTGAAATCCTTAAATGGTTCTATGGTTTTTATCCTTCACATCCAAAGGTTTTTTCACGTATAATTCTTTTGTGTTTATTGTTATCATTTCTTTCTAGTATTGCTGGTGTTATTGTTGTCTTGCTACTTTTTTTTTTTTTTGCTGATTTGGTTGTGTGAGAATTTAGGTTGATTGGATTGAATTGTTGTCTTGTGTGAGACATTGTCCATGGATGTCGTAATGACCCCCTTCGATCTCAACATTAAGATCGTGCGCACACTTTTTGAAGCTTATGACCAAGCAAAATAAATTTAGTCGCAAAGATTAAGACAACGGAATAATGTTGTCTTTTAATACTATAATAGGGTTCATTATCTTCTTAATTTCAAAATAAATGTCGTATTATGACTTTGTATTATTCACATGCATCACTTTGTCTAATATTGGTGCTTTATGTATAAGATTATACATAGAGTACGTCATTGTATAGTTTCTAAATCAATTCTCTTATGATTTATAATTATTGCTAATTATAGATTATTAGTTAAAGTTTCGCGTTAACAAATATGCCGATTAAAATGGGACACTTATTCTGAAACAAAGGGACCAACTTTTATTACATAAATATAAATATATAATATGGTGTCAACTTTCAAATGAAAACCTTGTTGACTTTTTTTTTTTTTTTTTAATTGTAAGACAATCACCATAAGCTTTAAGAGACAGAGAGAGTACTATATTATGCGTACATACTTAAAGGCTAAAAGTCTTTCTATGAAGAGGTTAAAATTGTGATCACCCCCCATCATGCTAACTCTAATATATCTTCCTGAGATACTAGAACCAAACCGTGAGCCATTCCTAGCTCGGATCCTTAGTTTTTGCATTAGCATTTCAGCATCTTCACTCGTTTTACACTCTAACCAAGCAAAGGCTGCACATACACAAAAAAAAAAAAAAAAATAAATAAAATACTCAAATTATGAATGTTATTTTTTATAAGAAACTCGTCATTATTTGACCATTAGGTCAAGACCTCATCATTATAGCAACTAGCAAGTCGTATACCTGGAGTAGGATGAGTGAGCTTTCCGAAGAAGTTACAGAATCCCGGAGAAAAGTTAGGGAGGTTAATTGTTCTAGTGTGCTGGATGGCGGCTCTTAGCTTCTCCCAACGTTGTGCCAAGGTGCAGTGGCCGTAATCAAATAGCCCTTCAACTTCGAACAATTTAGGCTTCATAGGAGGCTTTTCATGCTCATAATACGCAGCATGTTCATATCTATCGGCAACGAAGTGAAGGAGTTTTGTTGCTCGAAGTTGCCCTTCATGACAACTTCCAATGCTCATAAACAATACTTGTCTTTTCATCTTTTTGGCAATCTCTTGATCCTTCTTTACAATGACCCACCTTTTAATATAAAATACACATCACAATGATATCATATTGTCAAAGAAATACTTCCTTCGTTTTGAAATAATCGCAATAATAAGATGGGCACAAAATTTTAAGAAAATCATAGTGGTCAAAAAGGAAATTTTATAATGTTAAATATATATAGTTAGGGTCTAAACTGATTTACTGAACTGAAGTGGGATGAACTAAATTGAATTGTTTATGAGAGAAGGAAATTAAAAACTGAACTGAACTACACTGAACTGAAATTAAGCTGAAGAGAACAGGTCCTTAGTATGGATGCATGTATTGTAAATAAAATAGAAAAAAAATTAGTGTAAGTGGGGATGGTAGGAGAGGAATGATAAAATATTAGTGGATCTTGACCAAATAAGAAAGTGTTGCAATTATTATGAAACGGATAAAAAGAAAAATGTTGCGATTATTACAAAACAGAGAGAGTATTATTTTATTTATAAGACTGTACACGCAAATTAAATTAAAGAATTATTAATTATGCATTAGTATTATTCAACAATAAAAGTGCATGCATTAGTATTTTTATTCTGACAAGTAAAGATGACTTTTTATTTAATTTGTTCTCTGAGTCTATATATTATGTACAGAATTATGGCTGAGATTATAACTTTATAAGAATTTATGCCTAGCTCAAAAATAAATATTATCTATGTTTGTTAGTAAACGTGCGTGTTTTATTTTTTAGTTGGTATGATGAAGGGCCTTATCGAGCCGAAAGGAGTTAGTATTAGGTACTACTGGAGTATCATGCTCATGATACTCCAACATATTAAGTGAAATAACATATGTTTAAAACAAAATAACATAAAAAGTTAGGTAATTTTAGATTTTAGCACCTCACAAAAATCCGAAAATGATTTTTAACATCCCATAAAAAAAATTATTTTAACACCAGACAAACTTACAAAAAATGGGTATTACCACCACTTAACAGATTCCGTTTAGGAATTTCGTTAAGTGTGGTGTATGGTGACACATGTCACCATTTTATTTGTTTAAAAAAAAGAAAAGAAAAATTAAAAAAAATAAAAATAAAAACCTCACAGCCACCACCACAGCGCCACCAACGCCCTCCCCCCAACCCACCACTGCCCTCCCTGAACCCACCACCGGTGACGCATTCGCACCCTTAAGCCACCTGAACCCTCCCCCTCCCTTTCCCGCAACCGCTTCGCCCCCAAAAACCACCAAACCCAAAACCCTCCTTCCCCAAAACGGCCACGAATCCGGCCACAAATTGCCGAAATCGGCCGATTTTGGGGCTGAGTGGCCTTAACCGGCCGACTTCGGCCATTTGTGGCCGGAATCGTGGCTGTTTTGGGGGATTTGTGGTCGTTGAGGGTTGTGGGATTGGTGGTTTTTGGGTCGATTGCGGTTGCGGGAGAGGTCGAAGGGGGTGTTCAGGTGGGTTGGGAGAGGGAGGGGGAGGAGACGCGCCGCCGGTGGTGGGTTCGGGGAGGGTAGTGGTGGGTTCGGGGGAGGGCGGTGGTGGCTGTGATACCCCGTATTTTTGAAACGTATTTTCTAATTAGTATTCTCTTAAAAAGGGTATTTTAGTAATTTATTTTACTATTTGAATTTTGGAGCCAAAATGATATTTGAATTTTGGTGCCAAAAGTATTTTAAAACTCAATTATTATTTTTGGATTTTGGATAAGATTTATTATCCATTTATTTTATTTTAAAAACCGGAATATTTATATATATTTCGGATATTTTAATTAAACAAAATTATATTTTATTATTTATTTAAAAGGGCCGAAAATTCCTAAATTATTAAGTATGATTTTCGGATTTTCTATGTGTAGAAAATCTGATTTTCTTAGTTATTTTATTTAGTGAATAATTGGAATTTTATTAATTAATTATTTTATACAATAAATATTATTTACACAATTATTTTTAATTCCTTAAAACTAGCAAATTAATTCCCTAAATATCTAAAGCCACTATGATGGATTTTTGGGTGACTTATTTTGGTAAATTATATTTTTAATTATCTCCTCAAAATCTCTTATTTTCCTTAATTCTATTTCTCCATCTTTTTAATATCTAATCATCATATTTTCTTGCCATTCATTCTTCTTAATTATTCCCCAAGTAATTCCAATGTCCTTATTATTTTCATGACATACATACATTCCATATTCAATTATACACAATCACCTTAATATCCAAACTTTCCTTTATTCTTTTACTCACTTCTCCAAGTAATCTCTTAAACCCTATTTGCCATAATTCTTCCCACATTCTCTTGCTATAATTCTTGCATGAGCTAGTCTATAAATACCTCTTCATACCTCTCATATTCTTCACACCAAAAACCCAATTCTCTTCTTCTCTCTATTCTTCTTTTCCCTAAACCTTTTCATACTTTTCTTCTCCTCTTTTCATACAAATATTATCCCGTATACCTTTGAAGCCAGTTTTCGGGCACTTTTGGTCAGTTTTTGGGGTATTAATGTTTCATAAAAGATTGTTCCTCTCAAAAAATCCTTGAGGTTAGGCTCAGAAATCACCCAATTCGGAGTTATATTGAAGGAGTTATGACCTCTGCAAGTTCTGCCTATTCTTTCCAACGAAAATTCAATTCTCTTTAATCCTATTCTTTTATTTTCTTCATGGTTAGTTTTCTAAAATACAAATACCTATTTTAAAGCTATAATTTTATATTAAAGTATTATTTTAAAAGAGTTTTATAGTCCATGCACATTTGATTTGGGTTTATGTTGTGATAACCTTATGGTTATGTTATTTGCAAGGTGTATTCGTGGTTGAACTTTGAAAATGCGAAGTATTGATTGATATTCGGAATCAAGGTTCTTGAGGTTCTTTTTCTGTGGTTTTTCTAGCAAGGATCAAGGTACGTTTAGGTGGCTAGATACCTTTGAAAGTGATTGGTTTGAATAACATATTTGATATGATTTTATTGGTGATTGAATTAAATTGATTTGAATTATGTTTAGAGGTATTGATTTTAATATTTAATTTGTTTTAATAAAAGTATTTTGAATGATTGATTTTTAAATCATGTTTTGAATGGTTTGAATTACTTATCATGTTTAAATAAAGGATTTGATTTTAAAAGGGTTTGTTGAATTAAATAAAAGGTTTTTCAAGGAAGAGTTATTGATTTTGAAAAGTTATTAATATGAGATTTTATTCTCAAGTATCTATTTAAAAAGGTTTTGATTTTGAAAGTATGTGGAATTATTAAAAAGGATTTTGAATTATATTGGAACTATTGGAAATTAAAAGGATTTACTGAACCATTGAATTATTATTATTAATGCTTTATAAGCATGTTGGTAATCCCACTATGTGGATTTGGTTTATTGATAAGGCCTTGGACTTTGTATGACCGGGTCTTTCCTCAAGAATAGCCTTGTAATATAAGGAGACTAGCTTGGGGTGTGTGCACACTTGGGTGAGGAATTGGATTAAAAGAAATTGGTTCTTAATAAAGGAATTGGTTTTATTAACTATTATTTTGAATATTGAATCATTGGAATCGGTTTTGGAATAATGAGTTTGGAATTTATTGGATTAATTATTGGAATTGATTTTTAAAAGCATGTTTGCAAATAAATTGAGTTTACATTATCTTGCACTTATCGTACTTAGCATATTTTACCAATCCGTATTTCTTATTTGTTTTGGTTCGCCCTGTTTACCGTAATGGTAAGCAGTGCTAACTATTTTCAGGTGGAGTCAATTGAGCATATGGAGTCCCGGGAATGGTTTCACCTAGATTAGGAAGTGTTGGTCTTGTGTCTTTATTTTGAGTACTCATAGCAATGTTACTATTTTTATAAGTATTAATAAAAGAAAGTTGAGTTTCCGCTGCAAGTTTTATTATTAAGTTAACTAGTTTGAGTAGCCTTGCGTAATCACGCAGCGATAACACTCCTAAGTCTATCTCTACGGTATAATTATACGTATTATACTAGTATTTCCGTAGAGGGAGATTTGGAGGTGTTATAATGTCGCTAGGGTGGCTGGGGTAGTTTTAGGTTTTTTATTTTTTTTTTCTTTTTTTGGCCAATAGTAAAGCGACACGTGGCTTTATGGGCCCACTTAACGGATTCCTAAACAGAATCAGTTAAGTGGTGGTAATACCCATTTTTTAGAAATTTATGTAAAGTTAAAATAATTTTTTTTTTTTTTTATGGGGGTGTTAAAAACCATTTTCGGGTTTTTGTGAGGTGTTAAAATCTAAAATTTCCAAAAAGTTATGAGAGTATATAAATGAAAATAAACTGAAAAATAATCAAAATTTCAATTTCAATTCTCTCCCCACTTTCTCTCTCCCCACCTTTTTCTCCCTAATTTCCCAACCCACCATTTAACATCATCAAATCCTTTATTCTTCTCAACAAAAACCACAAAAAATCTTTCGATTTTAATTTTAACCACTCAAACATGCAAGCACAAAATTGCTCAATCAAAGTTGAAAATCAATTTCACTACATAAAAAATGGTTGATATTCATGAATAATATAAAGATAGGACAATCGGGAACAAGCATGAGCAAAACAAAGTAAGTAGATTGAATTTGTTTTTGTTTTTAATTAAATTAATTGAAAATGTACTGCTAATTTGAATTAAATATGTTAATTTGATTTGATTCAATCGAATCTATGCTATTTTTCAATTTGCTAAAATGTTGTGTTATTTTATGAAAACTTTATGTTATTTTACTAATCAAATGCTATATAAATCTACTAAAACTTTATGTTATTTTACACAAACCTTGTGTTGTTTTGCTAAATTAACATTATGTTATTTTGCTAAAACATTATGTTACTTTACGTAAAGCATGTGTTATTTTGATAAATTCTAGTGTGAATTTGTATAAACCTCAACCCGTGTTATTTTACTATAAACTTGTGTTATTTGACGCAAACCTCGTGTTATTTTGCTAAAATCATTTGTTATTTTGATAAAAGATTATTTTGTTATCTTACTTGAACTTTGTGTTATTTTGCTTCAACATTTTGTTATTTTTTAAACGTATGTTATTTTTACACAACAATATGTTAATTTATTTTCTAGTAAATTAATTTCTACGTCAAATTTCGTTTGCAAATTAAATTTGCTCGATTCTTTTTCTCTTCTTTAAATTAAATCATCTTCATTCAAATAGTTGTTCAAATTTTATCAGATTCTCACAAATATAAAACATTCAATTTGATTTTTAGGGTTTTAATTTTTTTTGATTTTGGTAATTTAAACAATTAGCTCTTCAATTCAACAAAATTTCTTAATAATAGACTGATGGAAGAAGATAGATCTTGAATGTTGCAGACGAATTACGAGATTATTTGAAGAATTTTGAAAAATAAAGTAAGATAGAGGGAAGAGAAGAAAAACAAAAATAGAGGAATAATTTTTTTTTAATTAAAACACTAGCATATGACCCCTGAAGTACCATGATCATTGTACTCCAGGAGTATTATAGAAACTGCCTAAGAGAATCTCATCCCCCAAATTATCACCAGTGGGGATTGAAACTCCAACCTAATGGTTGAAAGGTACTCTCCTTTTTACTAGATCAAGTTAGTAAACATGCATGTTAAGTGCATGGAACATTTATATGAAACATTTTTTAAAATGGAATACTTAAATTTTTTATAGAATGGATGGAAGTGTGGAACTTACCCTATGCGTGATCCGGCATGGCCGGTAGTCTTAGACAATGTAAAGAGCATAACATCATAGTCAGCAGGAGAAGTGATGGGTGTATAGTGTGGCCAGTAGTAAGCCAGGTCATATATTAACAGGCCTTCTTCCCTATTCACCACCGGCTTTCGAGTTCGACCATCAGGATTATTTGGAGATGTCACCACTTCAATGTAAGGACCTGATTCCTCTTTGAAGGTTTTGGCATCTCCTTGCCATTTATAAAGCTCAGATCTCTCTTGCTCCATTGCCTCTTTGTAAAACTGTGCCAAGAAAGACTTGGATATGTCAAAATCACACCTTTAGTCTTTTGAGAATTATATTGAACTGGTTTAACCGTTTAAAGACGTTAGCACAAGTCTATACATAAACTAGATTAGGTCCCGTGCCATGCACGGTAATTTCACTATATTTAATTAAAAAAAATCATTTTACAAAAATAACCTAGACAAAATACAACGGTAAATAATGAAATACAATGAAAGAGTGGATTAGATAAATGAGTATATTATAACTATATCATATGAGTTGTTTGAGTTGTTTAAAAACTTCAATAATAAATTGATTTTTCGTTTTATTAACCAAATAAATATTTTGAAATTATGTTTTGTACCCAATGGAAAGGAATAATAGAAATATTCTTATGTATGGATGCACAACGCACCGACCTAAGAATATTATTTGCCTATTTGGATGATTATTGACCATTGGATCGTCAAATACGTAAAAACAATACCCTTGGATCACCATTGTATATAATTATTTTGAGAAATTATAACTCTAGTTTAATGATGTTATGGAAATGTTAGAGATACAAATAAAAAAAAAAGATAAAATTTTAATTAAATAAATTATCTTATACGATTATAAATATATATTTAGTGTTTATAATTTTAAGAGATACGTTGGGGCTCGTGATCACAAAAAAAAATGTTAAAATATGTTACAATTATTATCACAAATTTACCTTGTTTATTAAAAATCTATTATATGTTAAATAGAATAAAAAATAATGTATTGTTCTATTATACAATATACAAAGTAAAGAGCCGGAAAATATTCCTTCAAAAAAAAAATATGAAAGATATTTTATACTAAGTAGAAAGTAAATGAAGACATTAGAAACAAAATTTTAAAAAAAAATAATAAAGAAAAGGTTTTGGAGGAAAAAAACAGCACTAGGAAGTGACACATGTCATTCCTGGTGTCTGTTTTAGTATTATGTATAGATTGATTATGTATTAATTTGATATAATTAAAGCCATATTATTGAAGTGCTGTAGTGAAATTTATATCGCGCTGAGTATGAAGAGGCCCAAGCTACATTAATCCACACTTCTAGCCCAACATGCTCACGGCACACACATGTGTGAGCTGAGGAGCGTGATAAAACATATTCACGCGCCTCATCAGTCATTAACCTAAGATTTTGATTGAATCAGTCCTTTAACAGTTTATTACTTTCAGTCATGTTAAATTAAATGGATTTTTAGTGACTGAAAATTATATTAAATGATCAAAATTTATTAATAAAAGTGTTGAATAATTACCGAGTAGTAGGGCTCGGCACAGACAACGGGTACGTGCTTATTGTTATTACAAGTATTACTCTCTTTGACAGTAAAAGCCAAGGCACGAAGTGCGACGATAAACAACTGAGATGAACCTGTTCCTCCGATTATATACCGGCCATCGGTCACTGCATTTCCAACCACACGATGTATCTTCCTAACCGCGTCAATGAACTCCGGCATTTGATAGATAAAGTCAGCCTCTTTAGGGTTCACCAAGTAGCTAATCATGTCGGAAGCTTTTATAGTCACCGAGCATTCGTTATCAATGTTCTTCCAGTACGGGTAGAACATCATGGGATCACCACTGCAAAAATGAGATGACCGAATAAATAATTCTGATAGAGATTAAAACATATTCATGGGTTTCAAATATCAGTTTAAACTTTTGGTTGAGTTGGTCCATTAACATGGTACGGACACACGGGCTCTCATATAAGGAGGCATGATAGAGTATAAAACATATTCTTGCACTATGCATATAGAGAGCTAAAACTTTGACAATCAAGCAATTTTTTTCAATTGTTACCCAGTTCACATACATTATCAATAGTGATTAGTTGACTATTATACATCCAGCGACCATGCACCTTAAACTTACGTTTCATGAATGATTATAACGTATGCTAAATTTTGGGTTCGTTTGATTCTCAAATCTTGCAACGCAATGTTTTTGTTTACCAACGTTTTACCCAAGTTTGTAAAAAAGATAAACGACGAAAATTACTATTTAAAGTATAAGTACTAACAAGTGAAATAATTTGCCTATCGAACTGAAATTAATGTTTATCATCATTGTCTACCAAACAAAAAACAATAACAAACTTACTGATCGAGGTTGATAGCATCACCGTCGACCAAGTTATGAGTACCGTTATTATTGTCATCAATGGTGACATTTTCTTGCTTTGTTATTACTATCTCTTTTGACTCCATGGTAGATCCAACCTCTTGTGACAAATATCGCTCTACCAATGCTTTAAGTAACGATTGTTATTTATAAGCCTATGTATCCGAATTTATTCGTTAATATATATATTTGTATTGATGTATATATGGATGTAGTTTGAAAGCAATATTGTCTTCTAATTAATATGGTTGGGCAATATTGGTGAATTATATATTCACGAACAAATGTTTGCCTGCTCACATGGAGAAATATACCATAAAATCAAAGAGAAAATACAATACAACTAACAAGTAATTGAAAAGAAAGATCGGATTCACATGTTAGATTTTAAAACTAGATAAGAAAATGTAATAGCTACCAAACATTTAGTCATTTACCTAAATTTCTGGCTATACCAAATTTTTTCAAAAAAAAATAAATAAATAAATAACCCACCTACCTTAAAATAAGTTTTTATTTTTATAATTACATACTCACCCTCCCCCCCCCCCCCCCCTCTCCCGCATCCCTCAATAATAGTCCCTTGTGGGAAATCTTCACAGGAAATAATACACATATATAAGAAGTAGTAAATGTACATTGAAAAGGCAAATTTACATTAGGTATGCAAAAAACTAGAGAGAGAAAGTAATAAAAGTACATGGAAAAGCAAAAGTTACATGAGAAAGTTAAATTTGCACAAATATTATTGTAAATTGGAGGGAATTTTGGTAAAAAAATAATATTAATGGTACTTGAAAAAGCAAATGGGATTATTATTTTTGGACTTAAAATTGGCCATAACTTAGGGGCTATCAATAAGGGACGGGGTAGAGATGATCAAAGTTAGTCCGGCCCGACCCGACTCGATTTTGGGCAAAATTTTTCGGCCTGAAATCGGGTCGGGCCCAGCCCAAAATTTTATTATTTTGGGCAGGTTTGGAAATGCATTTTTATGCATATTTAGTTGATTTTTTAGGCCCGACCCGAAAATGATCCGAAAAGCGCGTACGACTTGACCATTTGGGCACAAAAAATCCAGCCCAAAGCTTGGCCTCGCCAGTGGGCTTATTTTTTTGGCTTCGACCTGGCCCGTCCAATGATCTAGGGCGGAGGGAGTACATTTTAAAACTTGGAAACATGGGTTGTAACCTCAGTCCTCAGGTTTATGCACTAAATTCTTATTAATTACTCCATACTCCATTTGTCTCATAATACAATTACTCTTTGAATTTTTACATGGGAATTAAGAAATTTATAAATTCCTTAAAATTAACTATTAGAAGTACATATGTGAATGTGGAGTTAGAGAGAGATAGAGAGAAAGAAAAAGTAGTTGGAAGTAATTGAAGAGATAGAGAGAGAAAATGTTGGAAATTGATGTTAAAAGTAGAAAAATAAAAAAAGATGACAACTCACTAAAAAGAGAGTAATAATGTCAAAAAGTACAACCTTTAAATATAAAGAGACACTGTATTTTGGTTTACCAAAAAGAAAAGGAGACATTATGTTAGTTTAGATGAATTACTAAGAGAAGGGGGGTGAATAGTAGTATGTTCCAATTAAGTAAACTTTTGCGGAATTTAAAGACAGAACATAAAAGGAACTTAAAGATCACAGCAAGATTTTACGAGGAAACCTTCCAGCGCCCAACTGGAAGTAAAACCTCGACCCTTCTCAGGATTTTCAAACAAACTCCACTATAATAGGGCAACTCCTAGTTACAACCTATTAACACAGACCTTTCTCACAAGTTCCACCACGGACCCCTGCTACCTGATAGGACCCTATCTTATCCAACCTAAGTCCCACTTAGGTTCACTCAGCACTCCCGGAGTGCCTACACTCGGCTTCCCACCTGAAGGTCACTCACTGTGCCCTCACAACTACCACTCGAATTTTAGAGACTTTCAAACTCCTAAACACATACGAATTTTAGAGAATTCAAACTCTTAACTCAAACGTGAATTGTCAAGAATTCACAAAGACCCAAAAACCAATTACAACACAAAGACTCACTCTAATATATAAATGGGAAGCTACACATGAAACCCGAAATCAAAATGATAAAGCTTAAACCTTTGGCAAACTTACTCTTAAGCACTAAGTGGTTTTCACGCTTAAAACTCTCACTATGCTTCGATGGATCACTTCTATATTTGTAGAAGTTCCTCAGCTAACAAAGTAAGTTTTCCAGAAAAATGATAAATTAAACAGAAATTCATTCTTATCATTTCAAAACCGAAACAAACTTAATCTCGATTTTAAGAAAACCTTTTTCTGTAAAATTCATTTTATTAAAAGATAAAGTTTTATGAAAAGATAAAACCAAGTCAACCAGATTTTAAAAGATAAAATAAAATACTTTTTCATAAACTTAAACTTCTTTTACGAATTATCTAGTTTGCCAAGCTCTATCCGATTTCTAATAAGTTTCATGCATATCAACCAGATATATATTTACATCAACCTAGAAAACAAACTTATCTTTAATACAACCTAAATTATGAAGTTCATCTTTTTCGGTTGATATCTCGAGCTCCGCACTGGTCCTTGATTGTTGAGGTTGCGTTTCAGCATTACACCGGAACCAGGTAGTTACAACCCGTTGATAAGTTCCTGTTAGGGAACTCCTTGTAGTTCCATTCAGCTATGTTTAGAGAACTTCTTTTTGGAACTCTTCTTCTGACTTTACTTGTCATCCTGGATCTTCTAAAGTTCCTTTATTTCATTTCCTAGTTCAAATCCCAGAGTTTACTTGTCCTACAAACATCACAACACTAGAAAATCCTTATTAGACGGAAGTTTGTTCAATCATAGACATTATCATCAAAACCTCATAAGGGTCAACACATTATATCATGAGACAAAGGGAGTACTAAAATATGCCATATACTCCGTAACATGTTATCCTTTGGCTTTTTTTTTTTTTTTTTTTTGAAACAAAAATTATAATTATCCTTTTAAATAAATAGAAAAGGATTAAATGCATCAGAAGTATGCACTGTTGTATAAATGGTTGTTTTTTTTTTTTGGGGGGTGTGTGTCTCAAAACTAGTGTATAAATGCTAATCATGATGCAATAATATATAGGTCCAAAATTTAATTTTATAGCAAGGGTTGTTAGCTTAGTCTTAGTCCACTTCGTCATTGTAAAGTTGATAGACTAAATACGATTTGTTTATCTGAGGTTTTGTGTGGCAGGCCACATGGTGCGGCAAGGGTTATTTGTAGGGTGTTACTGATTTTGTCCGGGGTTACTTGTATTCTGGGGTTACTTGTATGGATTATTTATAGGTGTTACTTATATTCTGAGTAACCCCAAGAAATAACCCCAGACCAAACTCCCATATCAAACCAGTGATACCCTATAGGTAACCCCTAACCAAAACGAGTAACACCCTACAAGTAACCTGACCAAATTAGTAACACCCAACAAGTAACCCCTGATCAAACCAGTAACACCCTACAAGTAACCCCTGCTGCACCATGTCGCCAGCTGCATACAAAAATTTGTATTTGTTTATATAATTTTGCTTTATTCTGTGTAGGGGTCTTTGACTCGAACTTGATAATTTAATTGTGCCAAAGCTTCACAATAATATTAGGCAAAGTCTCTTCATTATTTCTTGTATCCATGGTATATTACTATATTATATGCTACATTATAATAGGTTTATTTAAGACTTGTTCTCTTCAATTTATTTCAGATACTTATTACTTATTTATTAATGAATTCAAATCAGATCAGATCAGATTAGAAAGATTCAAATCAGACCAGATCAGAAGTTTTGATTATCATTTACTTATCGTTAAATATCGTTAATTGTACATTTAAAAAAATTATAAAAATTACATATTCGAAAAGTTTATAGTGAGACGAATCTAATAAGATCCATGTTGATGGTATTTTTCTTTATAGATTAATATTAAAATGTGGTTAAAGTTTAGTCAAATAGTTAAAAGCAGATCAGACCAAATCAGATAATAAAATTCATATCAGACTTTAAAAAAATCAAACTAGATCTACTTGTGTTCAGGTGAAGAAAACAAGTCTTTTTTTTTTTTTTTTGACGGGAAGAAGAAAACAAGTCCTTAAACATGAAATATATATACAAAGTAGGAGTATATATGTAGGCTTTAGTGCTTTACAAGAATATTATAGTGTGCATGGAATCGTGGGCGCTTATTTTTTATTATGTTAAATATGTTGAGTATAAAATCAATTAAATCATGTAATAAATAGTAGATTAAACATGTAGGTCAGGTCAGTTAACAAATGAGTACATCTCAAATGAATGGTTGATAACCTATAAATAAGCACACGATTGCAATTTGTAAGAGGAGGCCTTTAAGCAACTAGAATTGGTTGTTTTTTTTTTTTTTAGAAAAAAATTTGTGTGTGTGTTTAGAGAGCCACAAGGCCGAAGGTGAGAATCGATCTCGGAATCTCATGAAATCGGATGGAAAGCTCTAATCACTTGAGCTAATTTACAATACAATTAGTCAACTAATACAATACAATTTTATCAAAGTTTTTTTTTTTTTTTTTTGGCAAACAATTTGTTCTAAGTTTATCTTTAATATGCCGTTATAAAACGGACAGTTCAACCCGGAAAACCGTTGATGAATTCGTTCAGTAAGACCCTTATCCGTTGAATGGCCTTCAAGGTTGATAGGAATTTAACATGGATCATGAGCAAACATGTAAGAAAAGTTTCAACATCTATACTATATGCATTGAATAAATTCTTTCTGCATTGTAACTTTCTGAGGAAGGAGGCTAAATTTTCTATTGAAGCCTCAAACTTCCAAACAATTTCTATATCCCTTGCTATGAGGATAATTCAATTATAGAAAGAATTTTTCGCGAGAATTTTACATTTACATTAGACCAAGGAATCTGATGAGAGAAGGGGGGGGGGGGTATAGGAAAGAAAAATAAGAAAAGAAAAATTGATTCCTAACTCTTCTGCCTCCTGATCTTGAGATATATCAACTGACAACCGAATGTTGTATTTGATTCGGTAGTGTCTGTGGTTTCTTCTTAAAAACATGCTTCCTACAATGTTCGAAGATGCTGTCGTAAATCAAATCAAATTGGACCCCCGCTCTCTCCCGGTTGATAATGAACAGAATGTGGTCTCCTTCAACGACTTTGTAATACCTGCACATTTTTATATTATGCAAGAAACCTGGTCAGACATACTAGAGATACATGGATACTAATAATCACAGAGACATTGCTCAAGTTCTGTAGCCCAGGAATATAACACCATTGAGAGTAGATCTATCAAAATTTGACAAAAAAATGTTACTACTGCAGTGAAAAAATGGATATGACCAGAATTTCAGCTTGAAACAACCTAGCCCAAATCCGAAATTACCCAACCTACTACAATATTGTGTGCATCATTGACAATATTATACTCGGATATTATATAATGTAACTATGTCAATTAAGTTTTATTCCGCGCCTTGTGTTGAATGACTAACACTTAGTAACGTATCTAACCCCAATACCTCAGTCAGGGCAACATAGCTGAACATGCACCAACGATATTTGTAGTGGATGTCAACATAGTCTTCGAGGCAGTATCCAAAACCCGGTACAAAATTCTGTCTACATCCTTTGTCTTCTGTCCTTGATGACTCTACAACTAATGAACTACAATATTTGCTAACCGTCACATGGTATTCGGGTAAGAAATTTTCAGAGCCTCTATTATTCAAAGAGAAGTTCTGGCAGAACTATGGAAACCATCGTACAGCACACAACCTTACATCATCCAGTGACCTTCTAATATATAACATTATCTTCTGAACCCATCGCTCAATAATGTTACCAGCAACAGGTAGGGTCTACAAGAATGAGTCCTGAAACTTTCCGTCTTTCTGTTAATTCTTTCACGTTAGATCTTTGTCCGTATATCCATTAAAACATATCGTGCTTAATGACAAGGTCTTGACTCTTAAGAATAGCGGATGACAGAGCAATGGGCAATAATTTTAAGACAATAATTGTGATTACTAATTTGTTCCTACAATTTGAAATAATATAAACAAACAAAGAGCAATATCATAGAATACGGTTGGCAAACTTGCTATGCATTTAACTCAGATAAGGAAAGTACAGCATTTAACATACCAGATACCAGGTTGCAATGGCCGGCAATCTTTATCATTTGTGACAAGACAATGGGGATGTTCGATAGGAAATCGAGGATACATCATGGATATTGTGTTGAGTGCCCCATCATTGTCCCACCAATCTTCATCCCTGTAACAAGTAAAGGATTATTTTTCTATCTTACTCAAAAATAAAAACAGGAAGAACCATTGCAAGAAAGCTAAAAACAAGAATCTATTATCAGTATTTGATATTAACACTTCATATTGACTTGTTCATTACACAACTTATATCATACTACTTTTGAAAGTTACAAAGCAAACAATTAAAAGTGCTATTTGACGCATTAGAAGGCTGTTTTCTTCCTAGTAGGAGACACAAAGCTATTACAAAAACTAGCATAAAACAGTAAAAGAGATGCTTTGAACCTAAAACCAAAACATTTGTGATCTCGGTCAAAAATTTTGCGAGCAAGAAAAAAAAAGAGTATTATCTATAATCTAATAAAGTTGTTGATTTTACATGACCATTCCATTCCAGCTAGATAGATTAAAGGTTCTCACACAATAGTCCTCTATGGAATTTTCATCAAAGGAAACATGGTATGCACTACCAAATGAAAATGGTCAAAATTCTCATCTAACGCTAGCTAGAAGAGTTCGAATAATACAAATACCGAATTACTAATTCCACAAAACTGCATATTTGTCTCACCATTGACTAGTTGTAAAAGCATCTTGCACATCATCATATACAAATGTGAAATTAAGGAACCGGGTTAAGACCAGACTTGAGATCTCAGAGACTTGGGATCTCAAATTTTATGCAAGTCAATAGACTAACAAAACAACCAAGGTGTAAATGTAATACCTGTAGCCTTTATAAGGGGGAGGTAAATCAGAAGGGTGGCGCCACATGCACATCTGCAACACTCTGACAAAGAGCAGAGGGTGAATCCCAAGTACACCAGAAGGAACCGTGAAACCAAAGAGCTTTCGGGTTCGCTTCGTAGCATAACTGAAATAATATGTATCAGGGAAAGTTAGTAAATGGGAGTTAAGTCGCATTGATCCTTGAATTGTTAGATCAGGAAGGATCCAATCTCCTGACGCAAATGGACCAGCATTCCCTAAGAGATGGTCTACTAAGCCCCATACACCAATCTTCCTCCATGACATATTGAAGTGGTCAAATCCAAAATTGTAATAGGATTTTAACCAAGGAATATCGAACCAATCGTATATGATAACTCCCAATCGACAAAGCTGAAGCAAACACACGGGTTTCAAGGTCATTCCATCCTCTGGCCTGTAATCAATTATGTAAATGATAATTATAAGCATTAAAGAGATTTTAAGCACAGAAGCATCATAGTAAGCAATCGACTACTTCTAGGACCCCACCAGATTATGTCATTCGGTCTAACAAAGACAGCAATTACAAACAATCAATGGCAAAGAAGAACTAGAGTGACAATGACATTTCTTAATTATCAGGTGGATAAGAAGCAAAGTTTTCCAGCTCAAAGCAACAACATCAAACATGAAATAGCATCTCAACTCTTAACCAACTCGTTCTAAATAATAACTAAATACCGCCTTAATCAATTGAAAGCATCTCACAACTACTACCACATATGGAGTATATCTACACATCCATCACCATTAATCCATTATAACACACAAATCTTCTTTACTTAGTTCTACATTTCAACTGATACAAAACATAAGGAAATAAAAGGAACTTACTGCATCCCATCAAAATAAGTTCTAGTGGTCCCATTGAATGCTCCAGATAAAGATGTTATGCTCAACACCCAGTTTGGAGAAGTGTCATGACCTTTAAATGCCTGCATACAAAGACATCACTATATCAAAATCATACGAAATATTGAGCATCAATTTCATTCTATACAAACCACGAACGATCCGAACCTTATCCGCAAGCATTTGCTGCAAAACGCGAACAGCCTGAGCTCCGGCTGAATGCCCCACAAAGTGTATAGGATGATCCTCATCCCATTCAGGGTAATGACCTACATATAAACAAAAAATGAATCATAATTAGAAATTCATCACAATCCCATTTTATAGTATTCCTTTATTAATCATCATATTAATAAACAGATGACACTAACATATACATTAATTAAAAGACAATTGTTTTTAATAATCCCGGAAACCTTGTTCATAAATTCTTCCAAATTGCGAATGACCACATGATTTGCTGTGTTCTTCACCATAATCAACCTGACCCCCTTTCAAGTAATAGAACAATTCCCGCGCCCTGAAAATCAATTACCCCAAAAAAAGCCCTTTAAAATCTATAAAATGGAACAATTCATACTTCAAATTTTCCCCAAATTAAAAATTAATTAAAAAAAATTAATAAACCAATTAATTAAAAATACAAACCTATCATATATGCTGGTTAAAGAACCCAAATCAGGCACCAAAACTCTCTCATCCTTCTTCTCTGCTCCAGCAAAATAAGATAATCCTCCCAATTTCTGGAAAAAAAAAAAAAAAAAAAAAAAAAAAAAAAAAAGCAAATACCAAGATAAAAATTAATGCTAAAAATGGCAAAAATTAAATAAAAAATGATGAAAAAATTAGAAAATTAATGACTTACCCCTTGACCAAATCCAAAAATTCCATGAACCAAAACAATGGGAGGCAAATCATCAACAGAGTAAGGATGAACATCATCTTCTTTAACCTCAACAATGCTATTATCATTGATATTGTTGTTGGGTTTGAAATAATCACATAAAACTTGGGACAAATCATATGCAACAGCTGTGCTAAAAATGTAAAACCCATAAAATAAATGAACCCATGAACTTACAAATAGCTCCACTAATTGCATAGAATTTAACCATAATCTCATCATTTTTTTTTTCCAATTTTTATCCCCTCAAATGAGTCAAATCCCAATAAATTTGAGGGGATAATCCAAACCAAATACCCCTTTTGTTTTCTTCTTTCTCTCCCCTCAAATCAAGCTCGAAAAACTTCTCAAACAGAACACTAATTTGTTCAAATGTTGGTGGAAAATTCTCAAGAACAATAGAATGTTCAAATTTGTAAAAAGGAAAGAGAAAATTGGAGTTAGGAAAATGAAATTAAAATGGGGAAATTGTTAATGATTCCCTCTAATTGCTTTTTTTTTTTTTGTAAAGGGTTGTTTGGTGCTTTTGGTGTGAAAGAGGGGGCTATAGTTTTTTTGACATACCCCAACCTCACAAGTTTAACGCAAGGCAACCAACAACCAAACAATGGTCTATATTAGAAGAACCTGGGTTTTTTTAACTAGTCATACGTGGCATCTTTTTATTTGTTTGTATAAACTGCATGATTCTTCATGGTGGGGTATACTATCAACTGACGTAGAGCACAAGCGGACCCACTGTGATTTTGCTCGAGTCGGGTTTGGATCTTATTTTGGATTGTGAAAACATAAAATTAGACCGTTCACATTCAATCTCACGTTAACTTCATGTCGTGTCAAATATGTCATTGGATCGGGTCTAACTATGACAAAACACGATATTCCGTTTAGGACCTAGCACAAACATGGCCCTTAGCAAAAGAAGAACTGGCTGAAGATGGATCAAGCAATTATGAGGAGCATGACAATGTAATAAGCTAAAATCGGCTTAAGCATGCAAGTAAGACACCATGGCTCGTAAGATTAAGTCGTGCACTCGTGCCTAAGTCAACCTTTTGAATTTTTTAGCACGAAATGACTCATAGCAAGTAAGCTCATATGTCATTTACGGGTAGTTCAACATGAAGCACAACTCACAATCATCTTTAAGGCGAAACATCGAGTTGCATTAGGGGTTATAAATCTTATGATTCTATTTTAGGTCTTGATAGATAAAATAACAATTGTCAGTTAGCCATCAAATGCTGATTATTAGCCGATTTGGATTATATTGATATGATAAATCTTTCAATTTGAATTCAAACAATTAAGGTTGTATATAAACAGGGTGTCGATGATTGAAGCAAAATAAACTCATACTACCATAGATTCATTATCTTTTATTAAAAATTAATTAATTTGTTATAGAAACTATTTGTATTATGCAAGTACTAGTTCATTGATGTTATGTGGTGGTCATGAAATGATGGATGGATAATACTGGTAGGTAGAAAGAGATTATTCAGTGGGGTGAGAGATTCTAGGAGTTTCGTTAACAAGAAAAAAATGGACTGGAACTAGGCTGGAAGGTTCTCTTACATACACAATTCTCCTCCCTACAAACCAAATTATTATTTTTTTTTTTGAGAAAGATACAAACCAAATTATTAATTACTCCTAATACTCTTTAACCCTTTTTTTATTTTTAGAAAAAAATAATACTCTTTAACCTTATCCTTTAAATTTAAATGTAGACAATACCAAAATTAACAATACAATATTCCGCACTAATTGTCTACTTCAATGTAGGACTCAGTAGGCCTCTTATTTTTTCTATAGTAGTAGAGTGCATCCGTACAAAATGCACGGGATATATATTATATTAGAAAGATATTAAATATATAATATAAGAAAAAATATATTTAAAATACGAAATGTTGATTTTAATGTTGTAACTTCGATCCCGTTCTTTTGAGATGTTGTGGACTTGTGATCTGGTATGCTCTGCTCTACTAAATCCTACTTAGCTTTGCTCTAATGAGTATTAATAATATGTTGATACCTGCTCAGCTCTGCTTCGCTGAAATCTAATGTTCTTTGCTGTGCTCAGAAGCTCAAAGAACAGGGTCTTACTCATATATGTCGGTAGCCACGAAATGTGGCCTACTATTTTAGGGTTTACTTTGTCAAAGCTATAGAGGTTACTCGTTCAATGTTATAGGGGTTACTTGGCTAGTGTCATCGGGGTTATTTCATTAATGCTATAGTAGTTATTTTGTTCTTTTGCAAGCAGTTATTCGGTGAGGCTAGTCGCACAAAAATCGTGTTGTACATTTTTTTGTTTTGATGATTAGAGAAGTAGAACTTGTTTGGAGGGTAGCCCCTAAAAAATGCATTTAATTGAAAGATTGGGGATTTTGAATGTTATGGTAAATTGTTGACTGTATGCCCATACGAATGCATGACATATATTGAACTAAATACAAAAAAAAAAAAAAAAAAAAAAAAAAAAAAAAAAAAAGGTAAAATGTTAGTAGTGTTTAAAAAAAATGTTAGTGGTACATTTTACCATTCTATATGTTTCTAAAACATATATGCGCTATGTGCTAATACTTAACCCTTATATAATACTTACTCTTTTTTTTTAATAGTTACGACATTTCTCTTTTCACACCAACCGATGCATGTTTTCAATCGTTTATATCTTTAATTACCAATGTGTAAAAATTATAAGCATTAGATATTAAAACTGGTTTTTGGCCCGGGCAATGCCCCGAGTCATTATATGTATACCATAAATGATGTTTTATAGCAAAAATTATGTGATAAAATACAAATATAGATTAAAATAGTTACATTTGTTGTAAATAAATGAGTAGTCTAGTGCAAACAGTAAGAAAATATTTAAATAAGATCAAAAAGATAATCTTACAAACAATGGAACAATATCGTTGTGTTGTGATATAAATCACTAACTTGAAAACGAAATTCCGGCGCAACCAAAGTGCTCAATTGTATTCGCCGGCACAAAACCTATGGTTAACACAACACTTCCACACTAAGACACTTTCGGGTGGAAGGTTTTAGTCAAGTAAGTTATGCCTAATAGAGAATGTGTTTAGACTATTGTGCTTGATGTATTTTTCAAGTGTATAAATCAGAAGAAAAAAAAAAGTTTCTTCTATTTATAGAGAAACATGAAAGAACATAGAAAAAAAATATCAAACATCAACGGAGGTGAATAATCACCTTAAACATCCTCTTAAATGGGGGTTATGAGAGTTACTTATCAGGAGAATAATGGTGGTGATTAATCACCTTAAATATCCTCTTAAATCGGGGTTACAATAATTACTCAATAAACGACATGGTGCCACATCATCTGCCTAATCATGATGACACGTGGCGGGCTCATATCTTTCCATTGAATTTTAATATATATACATATATATATATATATATATATATATATATATATATATATATATATATATATATATAACAAGATCTCACATGAATATATTTTTACTTAAGTATAAATCGTTAAAGATAGTCATAGTATGTGAAACGATTGAAAACAAGTAAAACTGTTGAATAGTGTAAAACAAAATAATTAAAAAAACGAAGGAAGTAGTCAATAAGCTAATATAATGTTCGTCAAATATGCTAATTTTTCTCAAAAGAGCTAGCTACTCCCTCTATTTTTTTTAAGCTAAAGTTACTATTTTCGTCCATTTTTTCATAAGCTAGAGTTCCATTTTTGAAAATCTCTTACAATAATAATATATCTTTACCCACTAATGTCCCCACTCTTTCTTACTTTATCATTTCTCACTCCTTCAATGGTCTCCACTCCCTTTCACACCACTTTAATTTTCAATAAAATACCGAAGTACGTAATAATCTTATCTACCCCACTAATATCTTATTTTATTAAACCTCCTAGAATTCTGCGCAATCTCATCTCTAGCCTATAAAAAAAACGAATAGAGTACTCCCTCTATTTTTTTTATAAGCTAGAGTTACTATTTTCGTCCGTTTTTTTCATAAGCAAGAGTTCCAGGCCATTTTTGAAAATCTCTTACCATTTAATAATATATCTTTACCCACTAACAAATAACGATCTACCTCACTAATATATATTTTATTAAACCTCCTAAAACTTACTTTATCATTTCCCTACTCCTTTAATGGTCTTCACTCCCTCTCACACCACTTTACTTTTCAATAAAATACTACGTAATAACATTATCTACCTTATTAATATCTTATATTATTAACATCCTAAAACTCCGCCCAATCTCATCTCTAGTCTATATACAAAAAAAAAAAAAAAAAAAAAAAAAAAAAAAAAAAAACCGAATAGAGTACCAACTACAGCTATAGAGTATACATAATTTTTTTTTTTTTTGAATGGAGATAGAGTATACTTGTTTATTAAGTAATTGGTTTGTGGGCCTCTTGGCCTAGTAACTTCTTTATTTTTGTTCTTTTAGGAGTCCGTAATGAACTTTGGTTTTTTTCGTTTTTTTTTTCTTTCTTTTTAACAAAGAGAACTTCAAAAATAAATAGTAATTATTAAACTAGTATAATGTATTTGTTCTTACAAGTGATCTATTAATAAGGAATAATGGAAACTAATAATCCCACCTTGTTATTTCTGCTCAAAATAATTTCACCTTTTCAAAATTTAGATATAATCCTACCTTTACCCCTCATCTGCTCAAAACGATCCTTTTTACTTATAACCTCTTTATCAGGTTCTTTACTTTTTTATTTTTTATTTTTCAGTTCTTACATATCTCCTCGTACCTCCTACCTTTCCAACCCATATCAGTGGTAACCCACCATAGCCACCACCCAAACCTCCATAACCACCATCATCAGACCTCCAAATAAACACCACCAGACCCCTACTTGAAACCACACCCGCACCTGGAACTCCTAACCATATTCCTCACCTGACTTGTAACTGCAACTGCACCCGCACCCGCACATGACCATCGTGCCCCCCAAACCCGACACCCCCACCACCCACGAAATCCCCTACAAAATACAAATTTGAGTGTTTTTCCACTTCTAGTATTACCATAAGCAAAGATAGTAGCATTGCACCCATGAAAAATCTCAGGAATCAAAGACTTCACTTCTTTTTCAAAATTTCATATAACATTATCATCTTCTTCCCCACAAAAAAATCCATCCACTTTGTACCATTTTTGTCTATTCGGCATATAATTTCAAGAATTATAACTTGATAAAATTTGACACCTCTGACCTACCACCCACGAAACCCCCCCCCCCCTAAACACCCTAAGGGGACGTTTGGTAAGTGTATTTTTGGATTGGAAATGAATTTGATTAAACTGATACCGTTACCATGTGTTTGATTTGAAGACATGGTAAAAATTACCATTACTTAAGGTTAATAGTTACTCCTTATTTGTTACCTCTCAAAAATTTAGGGTAACAAATACCCCTACCCTCCTCTTAACAAATACCCTTTTCATGTTTAAACCAAACAAATGAAAAGGTAATAGCTAAATGATTCCTTTCCCCCCTCTTATTTGTTTGTTTTCCACTCCGTTTTCACTTTCTGAACCAAACGCCCTCTAACCTCCCAGCCACCTTGAATCACGAAATTTGACCACCTCACCCCTCACCCCTCACCCTTAACTCGAAACACAGCCTCACCCAAACGAAAAACCCCTCACCATATTCGAAACCCAACCCACCCCTATACGAATTATTACAAAGCGCCATCTTACCTAACTTCAGACGACATGAACATTACAACTATTAGTGGTTGCCGGCGGGGAAGGGGATTGTTGTTCAGCGGGAAGTGGTAGGGAGCGAGATGCTCTGGTTGGTGTTAGTTTGGTGTGGGATTAGGGAAGGGGGGGCTAGATTGTTATTTTTTGTTTTTTAATATTCTAAAAATTAAGAAAAAAATCCAATCATAAGGTTACACGTGACTAGTAACCTTTTCCATTATATTACCAACTTCATTATCCGGTTAAAAGCTTACTTGTTTTAAGAATATGGTGTTAAAAGGTGGGATTATTTTCAGATTTCGAATAAGCGAGATTGTTTTGAGCAAAAATGACAAATGTGAGAATATTAATATTAATAATTGCATGAGAGAAAGAAATATAAGTATTTGATATATGTTATAAAATAAGGAGAAATAGAGAATATAATAGAGAGAGATATAGATGATAATTGTGTTGTCTATATTTATCCATTTCATTAGGCCATCTATATATATACATGATGTGAACAATGTAACCTATATGGACAATAAAGAATCCATTCATGAGGGGGTTACAATGTGAACTAATGACATATGGGGGTTACAAAGGATGTTACAAAGATACTTAAAATAGTCATAAAAGAGAGAGAGATACAAGCTATAATGACCATCTACAATAAACATACTTTATAACACTCCCCCTTGGATGGGCATTATCTAAAATAGATTTAATGCGCATATACCTCATTAAAAACCTTTCCAGGAAAAACCTTATGGGAAAAAACCATGGATAACGGAAAAAGAGTGCAGCGCGTAATTACTCCCCCTCATTATTATATCACTGAAGATCTTTGAGACGACGTAATCCAATACGATAAGCTAACTTTTTAAATGTTGTGGTTGGAAGAGCCTTAGTGAATAATAGGGTTGTCAAACGGGTCGTGTCGTGTCGGGTTCGTATTCGTGTCAATGTTAAACGGGTTGAATAACCCTTGACCCAAACCTAACCCGTTTATTAAACGGGTTGAAAACCCTTGTCCCAAACCTAACCCGTTTATTAAACGGGTTACCCAGGTAACCTTTTACCCATATAATTATATAATAAACTAATTAATATTCAACCAAAAAATTAAAAAGACATACACCATTAAAGATACAAGAATTTAAAGTTAGTTTTAACAACTACAAAAGTTTAAAACGAGTGGTTTTAACAACAAAAACATACATAAGAATTGCCCCAATTCAACTTTTAAATGACAACCGTGGAAGCTAGATAGCTTGAAAATTGATGAAATGAAAATAGGTGAAAGTCTTAAATAAGAGTAAGGTAAGAAACTAAGCCTAGGTATCTAGAATCCTCAAAATGTTGAAAAGTTAAAATTTTTCATTTTCCCGGCAAAATTTAACAACATTTATGAACAACACCAATGTTTTTTTTTACAAAACTAAAAATTTAGAATTAAAAAAATCAGTTTTTGTACTATTTAATAAACATGTTAAGCGTGTCGGGTTCGGGTTAACAGGTTATCGTTCAACCCATTTATATAATCGAGTTATGCGTGTCGGTTTCGGGTTGAAAATTTTGACCCAAACCTAACCCGTTTAATTTCGTGTCGGGTTCGTGTCGACCCAATTAATTAAACGGGTTGAGAATTCTTGACCCAAACCTGTTTATTTCGTGTCGAGTTGTCGTGTCGTGTCAGCTTTTAACAACCCTAGTGAATAAGTCTGGTAAATTCTCACTTGAACGAATCTGCAATACATTTATATCTCCATTCTTTAGAAGATCATGAGTGCAGAAAATTTTGGGTAAGATGTGCTTTGTTCTGTCACCTTTGATGTATCCTTCCTTAACTTGAGTTGTATTATCCTCATATAGAGTTATCGGTGCCTCTTTTCCAGATGATAAACCACAAACTTCTTTTATATGTTGAATTACCGACCTTAACCATACATATTCACGACTAGTCTCGTGAATCACTAAAATCTCAAAATGATTAAAAGAAGTAGCTACAATGGTTTGTTTCATGGAACGCCAAGAAATGGCAGTAGCACCATATGTGAACACATATCCAGTTTGTGATCGAGCATTATGAGAATCGGATAAATAACCTGCATCTGCTAAACCAATCAAATTTGGGAAAAATAAACCCATATCCTTTGTACCTTTGGGAAAAATAAACCCATATCCTTTGTACCTTGAAGATAACAAAGTATATGTATAATCCCATTCCAATGCCTTTGGGTTGGACATAAACTAAACCTTGCTAATAAATTAACTGAAAATGATATGTCGGGTCGTGTATGACTTGCAAGGCACATTAGTGCTCCAATTGCACTTAGGTATGGCACTTCAGGACCAAGAATTTCTTCATCATTTTCCCGAGGTCGGAACGGATCTTTCTCTACATCAAGTGATCTTACAATTATAGGGCTGCTCAATGGATGTGTTGTATCCATAGAAAATCTTTTAAGAACCTTTTCTATGTATGCTGATTGATGCACAAGGATTCCATTCTCTAGGTGCTCTATTTGTAACCCCAAGCAAAATTTTTTCTTTCCAATATCTTTCATTTCGAACTCTTTCTTTAAATAATTGGCAGTCACCGAAATCTCTTCAGGAGTTCCAATGATATTCAAATCATCAACATACACTGCAACTATAACAAATCCTGATCAAAATTTCTTTATAAAAATACATGGGCTAATAGGATTATTCTTACAACCTTCTTTTAATTAAAAAATACTTGCTTATACGGTTATACCATATACGCCCAGATTGTTTCAATCCATAAAAAGATATGTTCAATTTAATACAGAAATGTTCTCGAGAACTAGATTTTGCTGCTTCTGGCAGCTTGAATCTTTCTGGGAGGTTCATGTAAATGTCATTATTCAGTGAGCCATATAAATAAGCTGTGACTACATCCATCAAACGTAAGTCAAGTCCTTCTCTTATTGCCAGACTAATCAGAAGTCTAAAAGTAGTTGCATCCACCACAGGAGAGTATGTCTCCTCATAATCAATACCAGGTCTTTGTGAGAATCCTTGTACAACTAATCGTGCCTTATATCTTACAACTTCACCCTTTTCAATTCTCTTTCGCACAAAGACCCATTTATATCCCACTGGCTTTACACCTTCAGGTGTACGGACTACAGGTCCGAATACTTCTCTTTTTTCAAGAGATTTTAATTCCGCTTCAATTGCTTCTTTCCATTTTGGCCAATCATTTCTTTGTCTACATTTTTCAATGGATTTTGGTTCATGATCCTCATTATTATCCATAACATCTAATGCTACATTGCATTCAAAAACATCATCGACATCGATTTGATTTCGATTCCATGTAATTCCAGACATGATATAATTTGTTGAAATTTCTTCATTATCGGGTACCTGAATTTCTTCTTGCATCATGTCTAAATTCTCTTTTGGAGATCCTTCGGAAATTGTTTCTTCAATTTGACCATCATCAATCAATGCTCCTTTTCTTTTCCGAGGATTCTTATCTTTGGAACCTATTAGTCTTCCACGTTTTTGACGTGGTTTAGCCTCATTAGCAAATTTATTTTGTCCTTCCGGGACATCTATTTTAAATGAAGCATTTATAGTTGGAATATGTGACTTGGTCACTCTTTTTGGGTCAGCAAACGAGTCTGGCAATTGATTTGCTATACTTTGTAAATAAATTATCTTTTGAACTTCAGTTCACATTGTTTAGTTTGAGGATCAAGATAGGATAATGATAATTCATTTCATTTAATTTTCTTTTCCAGCTCTCTCTTTTCTCCCCCTAATGTTGAGAAAAGTGACTCGTTAAAATGACAATCTGCAAAACGAGCCGTAAATAAATCCTCTGTTGTAGGCTCAAGATATTTAATTATATTGACGGGGATTCAAACCCAACATATATTCCCAAACTCTTTTGAGGACCCATCTTAGAGCGTTGTGGTGGAGCTATTGGAACATAAACCGCACATCCAAAAATTCCTAGATGAGAAATATTTGGTTCCTAACCATAAACCAATTGTAATGGGGAGAACTTGTGATAATTTGTTGGCCTGATGTGAATTAGTATTGCTGCATGTAATATAGCATGTCCCCAAGCAGAAATTGGGAGATTGAATTTCATAAGCAATGGTCTAGCAATTAACTGAAGACGTTTAATTAATGACTCTGCCAAAACGTTTTCTATATGAACATATGCTATAGAATCGATGTTCAACATTTATCCCAATGGACATGCAATAATCATTGAAAGCTTGAGATGTAAATTCACCAACATTATCAAGCCGAATAGTCTTAACAGAAGTATCTGGAAAATGTGCCCGTAACTTAATCAATTGGGCAAGTAATCTCTCGCAAACGCCAAGTTATGAGTTGATAACAAGGACACATGTGACCATCTATTCGATGCATCAATTAAAACCATAAATATATCTAAATGGTCCACATGGAGGATGTATGGGCCTACAAATATCTCCTTGTATGCGTTCCAGAAAACTAATTGATTCAAAATTAATTTTAGCCGGTGATGGGCGAATTATCAACTTGCCTTCTGAGCAAGCAGCACATGAAAAATTATTATGAAGAATCTGCTGGCTCTTCAAATAATGTCCTCGTGTAATTATTTTTCGCATCATTATTGAACTGGGAGGCTTAACCAGTCATGCCAAATAGCAAAATTATCAACTTATGGTTTACTATAGCATGAGTTTTAATAGTATTGATTTTTGTGTAGTACAAACCAATGGAGAATGTAGGGAGTTTCTCCAAAACATGTTTTGTGCCTTGAGTTATATTCGTAATTTGAAGAAATTCATTATTTTCATCATTGATTGTCTCAATATGATAACCATTGTTGCCAATATCCTTAAAACTTAATAAATTTCTTTGAGACAGTGGGGAGTATAATGCATCAATTATTTTAATTCTAGTTCCCCAAGAAAATTTTATAGTGGCTCTTCCGGAGCCTTCAATGATATTTGTACTACCCGATACGGTACTCACATTAATCCTTTTCATCATCAAGTGAGAGAAATATTTTTTATTTTTAAGTATTGTATGAGTAGTTGCACTGTCAGCAAGACATAATTCTTCATCATTCATAGCAAATTGAACTTGTGTAGTATCCATGTTATAGATGATTTTGTTCCTTTGTTATATTATTTTACTATGGTTTCCTCCGATTTTCGATAGCTAAAGCAATGGTGCTGATAACGTGTTATAAAATAAGGAGAAATAGATAATATAATAGAGAGAGATATAGATGATAATTGTGTTGTCTATATTTATCCATTTCATTAGACCATCTATATATATACATGATGTGAATAATGTAACCTATATGGACAATAAAGAGTCCATTCATGAGAGGGTTACAATGTGAACTAATGACATATGGGGGTTACAAAGGATGTTACAAAGATACTTAAGATAGTCATAAAAAAGAGAGTTACAAGCTATAATGACCATCCACAATAAACATACTTTATAACAATATATATCTAATATTCTCTTTATTTATCTTAAGCTTTCATAGGCCTTGAGTTATTACAATTTAGATTCTTTAATTATTAATAGATCACAAAAATTCAATCTCATCAACTAACCTAAAGGGAAAAAAAACCCTAAAAATTGCATTAAAAATACCTCCTCTGTTTCTTTTTAGTTGACACGTTTCTTTAGTCACGTTTGCCAATGCACAAATTCAACCATTCATATCTTTAATTATCGATAAGCAAAAATTATGAAAAGTTGATATTTTGAAAATATATATCGTGACGAATCTAACCAAGATCTCATGACTATATTTATTCATTATGTATAAAGCACACAACACGGTTAAAGGAGAGTGTATAAATAGTGCTAAAGTCAAAACGTGTCAACTAAAAAAAACGGAGGTAGTAGAAGTTAGTTATTCTCTTATAATTCGAGTTTTAATCAATTGTCCTACCAGACTGGCAGTTGTTTATCACTTTATATTCTTGTACGTGATGCTTAGTTGGAACATACTATATGAGTGAGTATCTTCTAAAATCCGACACCTTTGATGTGTGAGCATTCTTGAGTACGGAAGTTAAATATATATACAAACAATATGCGATGCAAGTGAGAGTGGAGGATAGTTCAAGTGGTTAGAGCTTAGTAGATTATGGGATCGATTCTCACCTCCATCCTAGTGGCTCTTTAAACACTACAAAAATATATAAGATGATTAAGCAAAGATAATAACATCACTTATATTATGTTAGATGACTAACATACAAGATTGTTGAACTACTCCACTCATCATTTGATTTTGGGATGAACTCATATCGAAATTATATGTGATTAGACGCTCCACCAATCATATTATAAGGCTTAATCTTGTATGAGTTCATTTAATTACATACAATTTTTATATATCCATGAAAAAGGGAAAGTACACGCGCCACCGACCATCGTGGGAGAGGAATGGGTTAATGAATTTTCAATTTTTCATTCATTCATTCAGCTTATAATTGCACATGGGAGGTGCTAGAATACTTCACCATTATTCCCAAATTGGCAACAGGCAACTCGACTCGCTCTGCCTAATATTGTCACTTCTTACCCAAAAATTGAAAAATATCATGAATATTAATGGAAGTAATGTTGTCATTCTTACGTTGGATTTGGACCACATTTACATTTTGTTCAAATCTATAGGACAAAGAAAAATAAATTTATAATGCACTAGTCAAATTAAAATTTCATCTTCTAATCTAAATGTTAGTTAACTACCATTAATTAATTACATTTCTTATTACAACTACTTGTATATATAGTACTCCTACTCCATAGTGTTCATGTTTGCTAAATAAAAAATGTTAACATTCATTAGGTTGTTGGGATATTTTGATTTATTAGTCTGAACTCTAAATATTTTATTTTCAATTTTCCATAATACATTCAAGTATTCAACTATTTATATCGCGACGTTATTTGACAAGTTTGCTAGTTCACTTGAAGTCTTATTGTGCAAATTTGTTGTATGTATCACTTGTATGGACTAACTTATTAGTTGATTTTCTTTTTTTTTAATTACTTTTCAAGTCAATGATCTTTTCTTAATTATTGTATGTATTTACATTTATTTATTTTTTGAAAGAATTAGTTGCTTGTTGAATTGTTGTTAACCGACAAAAACATCTCATGTCATTTTTAAGTAAAAAAACTTGGTCATTTAATTTGACAAATTATTTACCAGAGACAGTAAATTATTGACTAATGAACATCAATTAGCTTAAAGTAAAGAGCCGCCCCTTTTCTCTCTTCTCTCTCCTCTTTTTCTAGGGTTTTAGTTTTCTTGGTCGTTTAGGTCCGAAAAAATTAGACTATTTTCGACCCTTTTTTATTTAAATTGAATTTAGTTTTTTGTTTTGTTTTACGTTTTGGTTTGTTTGTTTTGTTTTGTTCTCTCCATCTATGAGAGTTTGTCCCAATTTTTTGGGATTTTAATTCTCATCCATGGATGAGAATTTATTTTTAGGGTTCTTATAATAATTGGGAAGGTGATTTGGATTCCTATGGGTATGGGATTTGTCATCAACTGGTCGATCAAAACATCAGTATAGATTGCGGAGGTCTCAACTTGAAAAGATGCAAAGACATCGAACCATTGCTCACGTCAAGCTTGAAGCGGTGGAGTATAAGATATGCCAAATATAAATTAGTTATGATTTTGATTGTAAAAGTTATGATATTTTCTCTAAATCTGTGGTTTACAGTTCTTTATTATTGTAGATGGCGTATGGCTATTATGTAATGATATTATTACTTCCCGTTCAAAAAAAAAAAAAGACATCAATTAGCTTTTTTTTTTTTTCTTAAATGTAATTAAAACTTAGCTAGTTTAGTAAGCGCAAAGATAATGATAGGATGATTTGATGGCCTGGTTAAAAAGTATGTATTTCGTACCAGTCACCATAAAAATGCCATTTATAAAAAAATCGAAAATCATTATAGACACAAAACGTGCTTAACATAGGAAAACCCGAAAATACAAATATATACGAACACAAGCTCCGCAACTACACAAATGAAAAACAAAATATTTGATTTACTCTAATCTTTATTTTTTAATTTTATGTTTGTATCCATAAAAAAAATCGAGTAAAAAAACACAAATATATTTTAGGAAAGGCAGAAATGCAATAGGATACGTTATTCATAGTAGGTAACGTACAACAAAATAAAGCATTAGTAGGTAATCTACTCTATCTTATTTTTGTTTTTGGTGTACTCACTCCGTCCCTAAATTACATTCCTCCTTTCTATTTTGGGTATTCCAAAATTACATTCTCCCTTTCTATTTTTAGTAAGTTTTTTTTTTCTAAATAACCCAAATATACTCTCTTTTTCTGATATACTATTAATGAATATGTGATGTTTTCCAAAATTAATCTACTGCTTCTTTCTCTCTCCACTTGTTTTCTGGGTTCTTCCACCAAGCTCTCTCTCTCCTCTCTTCTTCATTCGTCACTCTCTCTCCTTCATTTTCATGGTTTCTTTGCTTCAAATCTTACGAAATTAACATAAATCCATCTGAAAAAGTCCCCTCTACAAAAGCCCCTTGTTAATTTTACGCAATTTGCTTTGCTTTTTCGTAGATTTGAATTTGAATGAGTGGTTGTTCATTTTCTCTCTCCTAAAAAACCACCAGATCTAGTGTGAGCTTGTTCAATTGCTGATTTTCGACTCAATCCCTAGATTATTTAGAGGTAATTTTCGACAATCTTTAGCAAATTCTTTTCAAAAAATTTTCAGCCCTTCTCCTTATTTTTTGGCGATATAATGTCTAAGAATTCGAGTACTTCTCTTCCAAAACAACCAAATCCTCCAGTTTGGGATGAAAGGTTTGGCCCAGATCCTGAAATTTTGTTTCGTTTCAACAGTGAGGAGGATGGTGGGGAAGATCTGCCTTACGAGTGCTCGGATCCTCACTGTCACTGTCCGATGGACTGCAATGGAGAGCATTCTTACAGCTTAGATGTGTGGAGTAGTCGCTATGGTCGTTACCTCTACACTAGGGAAGAATTCGAGTATTTTGGGTGGTCTTTTGGTGACGGTGGTGGTAAAACCCTAAGTGGTGAGGAGGTGACATCTAAACTGGGTGGGAAAAAAATAGATGTTGAAGTTAACTCCTCTCCTGTTACTGAGAAAAAGTCCCCTGATGTTGAAAAAAAATTCCCTCTTGATGACAAAAAGTCCCCTGTTTCTGGTTATGTTAGTAACTCAAGCAATACTGTGTCACCTTCATCTCCAGTTCCTAATCACATCGTGGGCTATGTGAGTAACTCCAGCAACACTAATTCACCTTCAGACGACGGTAATGTTGGCGGCTACGTAAGTGATTCATGTGAATCACATAGCTAAGTATTTTTCCTCCCTATAAATCTCATTATTAACGCATTCTTTATTAGGTTAGATGTTGATGGTGTATGCCATAAAGTGTGATCTCTTGCTGGCCCGGGGAATTATGTGTGCTTGGTTGAGGAGAATTGTGTTTAGCAGCATGTTAGGACTGATGTTTTATTTTTATTTTTGTTGATTTTGTTGAACATTATTTGAATTTATGTTGTGTGAAATATGCTATTACCTTATTTGCTTATGATGATGAGGTGCCTATGGTTTGATTTGTTTGATTAATTAGATTATGTGATAATGCTATTACTAAGTTGGGTATGTTTTTGATGATGCTACGATTTGAAATTCTGATGATGCTATGGTTTGATGATATGATTTCTGATGATTTGAAATTGGCTAAGTAATTGCTGATTTCTGTATATGCTGAATTTTGGTTTTCCTTTAGTTTGACTTGGGCCAATAAAACAGTTAAATTTTTTTTTGAAGAGGGCTTAAGAGTAGTTTGTATGTTGTCATCCTGCTAATTAGACTGTAACAAGAACAGCAATTCTGTTGAGGTCTAACAGGCTTGAGATTAGGTCTGGTGAGGTCTAGATGTATACCGTCTTACCCCTATTACTGTTTTCTGTTAGTATTTTAGATTGGGGTATGAAAGAATAGTGTAGTTGTAAAGTGTAACCATGTTTCTGTTTTAGAGGGGAGGGGGTAGGAAGCTACAAATATTGCAGAGTATAATGCACCGAAGTCTTCCTATGATTTTCATAGTGCACTTAGTTAATGATGCTTATGAAGCTAAAATCATTATGATACACTGAATTTCAGTCTTTAAGTCCTACATTTGACTTGGTAAATGATGTCTTGTTGATAAATTTTCGGTGTAGTACTTTATAAGATTATGCTATGTGACTCTTATTGTTTGATTAATTAGATTATGTGATAATGTTATTACTAAGTTGGATATGTTTTTGATGATGCTACGATTTGAAATTCTGATGATGCTATGGTTTGATGATATGATTTCTGATGATTTGAAATTGGTTATGTTGTGTGAAATATGCTATACCTTATTTGCTTATGATGATGAGGTGCCTATGGTTTGATTTGTTTGATTAATTAGATTATGTGACAATGCTATTACTAAGTTGGATGGTATGACTTTGAATATGATTTCTGATGATGCTATGGTTTGATGATATGATTTCCGATGATTTGAAATTGGTTATGTTGTGTTTGATTAATTAGATTATTTGATAATGCTATTAGTAAGTTGGATATGTTTTTGATGATGCTATGGTTTGCTATTGTTTCTGATCATGTGCTTGTGATATGAGTGAGTCGGGTATTTTTTTGATGATGAGGTGACTATGGTAGTATTTGATTGATTTATCAGATTATGTGATTATGCTCCGTTTTGGGACTTTTGAGATGAAAATTTATTTCTACATTTTGATGAATATGTGATGCCATGTGTTGATTTTTTTGTTTCTTGTTTCCATCAATGATGAGACTCCGTAAAAATGAGATTACATATGCAAAAACGTGTCATTATTTTTTGCCATTAGATTCCACCTTCACATATGGGTGTTGAGACTTTTAGGCAGCTAATTATGTGCTACGTTTGTGTATATAATCAGTGATTATTGGGGACTTCTGAGATGAAAACAAAAGCTTATACTTTGCCTTTTTTTTTAAAAAAAAAAGAGCACCATTGATTTATATATGATGACATAAACGTTTCATTGCATTGAGTCATTAAAATAGTTACAAAAAGTTAAAATCTGATAGCATCACATTACTTTTTCTTTGATGTGCCGGCCTCATGGTCATTGTTGCAAATTGGAGTGCCATACTTTGACAAGCCTTGTGACTCTATAAATTCTTCATTGTTTATTAATGACGCCCAATGCTGTAGTTCTTCAGTGTACTCACTGTAGTCGAACCACCTTAAATCCATGTTATCTGCTTCTTCTTCACGAATCTCTGTGTTGTATTCTGTCTGAATACCTGCAACTGTTTCTGGTGGTAGTTGATGCTCTGATTGTGTTATGTTTTCTGTTTCTTCATCTGGTTCTTCAAAAGTTGGATCACCCACATCCCCATAAACTGCCTCCCATGCCTTCAAAACAGCCCATGATGGCGCATCCATTCGCTCCTGTAACTTGCCTTCCCTTAACAGTTTTTATTTATTAATGTGAGGCACGGTGAAGTCATTGCCACCTCCAACCTTGAGTATCTCATTCATGACTGTTTGCAAAGTACACCACACAAAACAGAGTGTTTGTGGCTCAATCTCATAATATGCATCTTTAACGGCCTTGAGTAGCTCATCAATGTCTTTTGGCATTTTTTTGTGTTGCAATGATTGTATGCTTCTGAAAAATCCCAAATCTAATATGTTAAGATCAGGGCTGTTTGGTGGTTGTTGTACCAAAATGAATGTGAAATCATCTTGTTTGTAGACTTGTTGCCACTCGGGATCATCTTGATTAATGTGTGTTCTGCAATTATCTTGTTGAATGTAAATAATCTTTGGCTGCCCATCATTTGGCCAATTTGCTTTTATTGCTGGTACAATTTGATCTATGAGCATCCGTCTTGTAGTTTCTTTTGTGATCGATTCAATGATTTTGGTGACCATAGTCCCCTTCTCCCTATTTTTTGAGTTTCGCTTGGCTGGTTCTTGCTTTGTGAATGGGAATATTCCATGTCTTCCATCAAAATAGCATTCCCCATTTTCATCAAACCTTGGCCTTGAAGTTGCTGCCATGAACATCGCCTTTGGTATTCTTGTGCTAGATTTTGCTGCCCTATGTTTTCCCTTTTCAGACTTTGACAAGTAATACCTCTGACTTTTTCTTGTTAAGTTGAACCATTTTTCATCTATATGAACAAAATCGTACATCGGAAAATATTTGTTCTTTGTCCAAGCTGTTGATCCCATCAACAACCCTAAGACCCACTTCAATCTTGCCAATTTGTTAGCTTCTGTCATTTTTGGCTTTAAGGCATTAGTGTGTGCCTTCAACTCCCCTCTTTGGATCATTCTAAACACTGTGCTTTTAGAGACGTTGAGCATGTGTGCCAAATCTCTAATGCATGACCTCTCACCAATGCTCAACTTTGTTACGTCTTCTTCTTGAATTTGGATCCTTTTCCTTCCTGCCATGTAGTACTTTGGGACTGGATTGTAACCTCCAATTTCAGCTTTCTGTTTTTTTTGCATCGCGCCATATTTGACTGATAGACCTGTTGCATATGTTGAACTTTGCTGCTGTTGTTATTGCTCCTTTGTGTGGTTTGTCCCCTTTAATATTTTTCATGAGATACATGAGGACATTAAACCTCCCTTCAGTGTTGAGCCGATTGGCCTTTTTTCTTTGCCTTTGTGGAGCTTGTTCTTGCTGCCCATTCATTTGGACTTGTTGTTGCTGACCATTCATTTGGACTTGTTGTTGCTGCCTATTCATATGGACATTAACATGAACCTCATCATGCTCTGAATCAGACACTTCTACTATTTCTGGCTGCGTGTTTAAGTCGAAGAAAAGTCCCCTAATACCCCCACCAATGTTAGCTTCAGCAGGTCCATCTTCGTCTGGCGGCATGTTCAAATCGATTCCCGAAGGCATGGCTCAATTTGGCAATGATGCGTAAAAGTCCCCTATTTTCTCTGTTTTTTTTTTGGTGAACAATGCTGTAAACTTAAATTATGAACAGTGATTATGGTGGAATTTTTTTGGCTTCTTTTGTTTATATACTCAGCCAGAATCGTAGAGTTATTGTGTAAATGGAGGGAAACTGAAATTTTCAGTCATCCTTTAATTTTGTCAGAATCCATGTGCCAAATTTCATTGAATGTGATTGGTTGAAAATTTTAAATTAATAGCATGTGATTGACCCTTTTTTTTTTCAAGGGATTGATGACATGTCATGAGTTATCACATTCTCTTTTTGTTTTACTCAAGGACATTATTTAATGTCTTATACTTCCCATGACATTATCTAATCATTGCAACTTTGTCTTACTCCCTCCTCCTTAATTCCCGTGTAAATTACCAAACAGGAATGTAATATAGGGACGGAGGGAGTAATATACTCTATCTTTTTTTTATATTATCGTGATCATATAATTCATGTGCGCTTTCGCATGATATAAATGCCTTTACTTTACACCTTCGCTTACTGCTTACTCTAGCCAACAGAAATTATTGTTTTATTTCATGCATGTTGTAACTAACAATAATAATAATATTTGACAGATTTTAAATAAGTAGGTTGTATTATCAATCTCTCTTTATTTAAGGTAGATCTTTCAATTCATGATACTTATAACATGCCTAGGAATTTGTAATCAGCCGATCCGAATTATAATTTACCCTAGTCGATCTTTTTAAATTTGGATCTAAGTTGCGCACAACTTGATCGAAGGCTTTGGTATTAGCCAAATTTGTGGATCTAGGAGATGAACTACTTGCTGCCTGCTGCTTCCTAGTCTCTACGCTAAGTTATGATTCAATGAATAATAACTTACGACAATATCATTGGATTGTTTAGACACGCATATATGTTCATTTGTGTTATGGAATATACAACCCATTTTTTTCACGGACTCGATAAATTTATTATTGTTCAAATTGAAGTATTCAATTCCATACATGTTTTAATTTAACATTAAGAGTATAATCATATAGAGTAAAATGTGGCATATTTATATGAATGCAAATTAAAAAAGTTAAAACAATACAGACGGTAAAAATTTACCTTCTTTTTTAAAAAAAAAAAAAAAAAAAAATTACAAAGTGCGTGTATAATTGGAGTGGTGGAGTGATCACAAAAACATTTTTTTTTTCTTTTTTAATATACATTAACCTTTTTCTAATTAATGCTATACATAAATATGACATTAAGCATAATTAATAACAAGATAGCAAATTTTTGATTGAAATATAATTTATATGACAAAGCTAACGAACACTACTGGGGTGGCGTTAGATAAGAGAGCTAATAATATAAATGGAGTATTAGAGTAAAACAAACATTAATTACACCAATCTATGCATGATTTAAGCATTCATTTCACATACACTTAATATGGCATATTGTTTTTGGTAAAATATACTCGTATTAATAGTCATCTAATGCCTCGTGCGTGGGTACTCGTTACAAGATGTCATGATCCTTCTCATTTTATAAATTTGTCTTACATATACATAAATGAAGTTATATTAATGGTTAATATAGTGATGAATCTGCAAACTGCATGCATGTTAAGTTAGTAAATTTCAACTAGTTTAGTCAGTTTAAGTCTTAAAAATGATACATAAAATCAGAGATCAAATCTCATGTATATCAAAAACCCATGGTGGTATTACATACAAAGTTTTCTTCAGTTTCCTATTACTATAATAAACATGCATCTAGATTGGAGTCTAGACGATCTAATGCTATCTTTATTTAGCTTCACTCATATTCTCTGTATCAAGTATATATCAACTGCGTTAGAACTACGACTCTACGAGTATGTTTTTACATACTTGTAAATGATAAAGGAAGCATTAAAGCATTAGGTTTTTGTTTTTTCAACATAAGCTTAATTTGCTTTAAAAAAAAAATAGTTTACCAAATACTACATATGACGACAACAATTATACTACCTCCGAATTTTTTAGTTGCAACTTTGGAATATTTTATATCTCTCAAATAATACCCCTAAAATTACAACTAAAAAAAATCGGAGGTAGTAATTAAAAACAATGGAAAGTTTTGAATTAATAAGCTGGGAATGGAAGAAGATTCAAAGCATGACGAACTTTCCCGAAAGTAAAAATCATTAATTTATTTTGATAAAATAAAGTATAACTAGAAACGTGAATTCTAAATGAGTCCTTTTCCATGGAAGGTCAAGGGAGCAAGAAAATATGGAGGACTAATCTATAATATAGTATCAATATAATTCAATATCGTGCCCCCTAAAACCTGACTAAACACATGTCAAAATCTGATAATCATAGCTAAAGCTAACTTTAATAGTATGATTAGTCCTTAAACGTGTCTTAACTCTTAAGCATTCTAATTTTTAATTAAGTTAATGAAACATGGTAAACAAACTAGAGCATCTATCGCAACTTTGTCATCATAATTTTTTATTGACCACATGAATATTACAATACCGACCAAATTCAACCTAAATGCACGTTAAACTCCACTTCTCACATCTAACACCCATATATAATGTTATGATACGTTACCAATCAATCTATTATGTATAAAGTTGTGGCTATGCTATAGGCACATTGCACAACAAAAACTTAACTTTCAAACATTTGTGTTAGATTATGTAAATAATCTCATGTATATGTTAGTTTGTAATTTACTAATATGTCCTTAGTTGTTAACCCTAGAATAGGGTTGTATATATATTGATGTTTAATTAATGAGAAGCCTACGGCAAATATTCTCTAAATTTAATATAGTATCACGAGCTTAGGTTAATTTTTCTCCCTAAAATTTCCTACTGCCTCTTCCGCAAACCCTATCTCTCTTCTTCATCTTCTTCTTCCATGGCTGATTCAGGCAAGCTTCACCCTGCTACCATGGTTCCTAACATCAAGGCGTGCATCCCTGTTACTCTTGATTACGCCGGAACTCATTACAACAGCTGGTCGACTCTCTTCCAATTACATTGCCGTGCTAATTTGGTCATTGACCATATTATTCCTCCAGCCGTTGATCCTTCGGCCAAGCCATCTGAGCTTACGGATGCTGAGAAAGCTTTTTGGCAAAGACTTGATGATATTGTCCGTCAATGGATTTATGGGACGATTTCCACTGACTTGATGACCTCCATTCTCAATCATGACGACTCCGCGGCTATGGCTTGGAATCGTTTGAAGGAGTATTTTCACAATTACAAATCTGCCGGGGCTCTTCAACTTGATGCTCAATTCACCAACACCAAACTTGAACAATTCGAAGGTGTTAAACCTTATTGCACTCGCCTCAAAACTCTTGCTCAGACATCTTACTCCATTGCCTTCTTTTGATGCTTTGCGCTCGATGCTTGAATTAGAGGAGCAAACCAATGCTACGGATATTCAATCCGAACCCACTGAAGAGGCGTTAATTGTGCAATCCTCTTCGACCTCCAATAACAATGCTGAGCAATTCTCACAATCGGGTGGAAATCGTGGGAATAATTTCCGGAATAATGGCCGGTAAAATAGCAAACACAAGGGCACAGGGAAAGGAAAGGCGCCGGTAGTAGTTCAGGTGGTGGCTCAGGTGGTAATGCTGGTGGAAGGAGCAACCAACAACAGCCACAGCAGCAGCAGCGTGGTGCTCCCGCCCCACACGACCAACAACAACAGCAGATGCAACAGCATCAGGCAGGGTGGATGCTCCCCCCTCCGTGGGCATATTGGGGTCAGAACCCATGGCCCACTCCACCCTGCCCGTATCCCTCTCAAGCTCCGGGTCCTACACAGTTCAATTGGGCGCCTACTCGGTCAGGACAGCAGCCAAGGGTTCTAGGCCCTCGTCCCTCTCAGGCCTATTTTGTGACCAATCCTCCTTCTACTTCGGGGTATGTTCCGACCAACATCGAGCAAGCTATGCACACCATGTCCATTGCCGACCCGAACTATTACATGGATACAGGAGCACCATCACATATGTCACACTCACAAGGTAACTTATCGTCATATATTCCTTTGAGCAAAAATGATAATAATTCTATTATTGTTGGTGATGGTAGCAAAGTTCCAATTCATGGTTATGGTCACAAATCTTTAATCCCAAACACACTTCACCTCAAAAATGTCCTACACGTCCCCAAACTTGTTAAAAATCTCATTTCCGTTAGGAAGTTCAATTCTGATAATAATGTGTCAATTGAATTTGATCCGTTTGGGTTTTCTGTGAAGGATTTGCAGACGGGGAGAAAAATAGTGAGATGTAGTAGCCGTGGCAATCTTTATCCCTTCTTCGCTGATCGTCAACTCATTTCCAGTTCAAATCCGTCCGCTTTTGCAGTTTTGTCTCCTAGTGTGTGGCATTCCCGTTTAGGTCATCCAGGCAATGTAATTCTTAGTTCTTTTCATAGTAGTAATCTCATACGTTGTAATAAGGCTTCAAAACATATTTGTCATTCTTGTCCGTTGGGAAAATTAATGAAATTGCCTTTTTATGATTTTATGTCTCATACTACTATGCCATTTGATATTGTTCACAGTGATTTATGGACTTCTCCCGTTCTTAGCTCTCTAGGTCATAAATATTATGTTCTTTTCCTCGATAATTACACGAATTTTTTATGGAATTTTCCTATCTCATCCAAGTCTCAAGTTTATAATTTATTTCTTCGTGTCAGAACATATATTAAGACTCAATTTGAACGGGAAGTAAAAGCCTTCCAATGTGACAATGGAACGGAATTTACAAACACTCCTTTTCAAAAATTTTGTGCACAAAATGGCATGATTTTTCGCTTCTCTTGTCCATATTCCTCTCCTCAAAATGGAAAAGCCGAACGAAAAATAAAAACGATCAACAATGTTGTTCGTACACTTCTTAGTCATGCTTCTATGCCTCCCACTTTTTGGCATCATGCTTTGGAAATGGCAACATACCTTCATAACATCCTCCCTACAAAGATTCTAGGCTACAAATCTCCGACTCAAATTCTATATCAAAAACATACCGATTATTCTCACCTTAGAGTATTTGGTTGTCTATGTTACCCCCTTTTCCCTTCCTCTAAAATTCACAAGCTTCAATCTCGTTCCACTCCTTGTGTTTTTATTGGTTATCCGTCTAATCATAGGGGTTACAAGTGTTTTGATATATCGAGTCGCAAAATTATCATAGCTAGACATGTTTGGTTCGATGAGTCGGTTCTCCCATTTTCTAAGATTCACACTCCACCCGAACACACCTATGATTTTTTGGGTGATGCTTCGGATGCTTTGCATCATCCCATGGTGCAACAACTTCCTGTTTTCCCTACTGCACATGAGCATCGAGCTGCTGCCTCACCCACACGGGATCCAGCAGGGGCTGGAGTGGGGAGGGTGGCGCTCGATGCTGCGTCTGTCCAGCCCGATGGTTACCTAGTGGGCGCTGGGTCGGGTAGCACTGGTCAGCACGTAGTGCAGCACACAGCTCCGCACCATGTAGCTCCCTCACCTCCCCCTTCTCCCACAGCAGCTCCCTCACCTTCCCACTCTCCTATAGCAGCGAGTCCTCCCTCTCCTCACTCGTCATTGCCCTCCACTTCCCCTCCTCTCCTTCCTACCGCACCTCAAACTCAACATCTTATGGCTACTCGTAGTCAACATGACATCTTCAAACCCAATCCGAAATACCAAGATAGAGCTTTTCACACTTCTACCTCCATCTCACCTATTCCAAAGAACCCGGTTCATGCCCTTCGTGACCATAACTAGAAACTTGCTATGCAGGAAGAATATGATGCTCTTATTGCTAATGGTACTTGGGATTTGGTTCCAAGGCCGTCTAATGTCAATGTTATCCGTTCTTTGTGGATATTTCGACATAAGACAAATTCTGATGGATCGTTTGAAAGACATAAGGCTCGACTTGTTGGTGATGGTAAAACTCAACGGGAAGGCATTGATTGTGATGAAACTTTTAGTCCGGTTGTTAAACCGGCATCTATTCGGGTGGTTCTTAGCATTGCATTGTCTCGCTCTTGGCCAATTCATCAATTGGATGTTAAAAATGCGTTTCTACATGGTAATTTGAATGAACCAGTTTATATGTATCAACCATTGGGTTTTAAGGATCCTAATCGTCCTGATCATGTCTGTTTACTCCGAAAGTCTCTATATGGTCTCAAACAGGCACCCAGGGCTTGGTATCAACGATTTGCTGATTTTGTGACTACTATTGGTTTTACTAATAGCAAATCCGACACATTTTTGTTCATTTATCACCATGGTCGTGACATTGCATATTTGTTGTTATATGTTGATGACATTGTTCTCACCGCATCCTCCGACTCTCTCCGTCATCATATCATTTCCCGGCTCAGTTCCGAATTTGCTATGAAGGATTTGGGCAACCTGAGTTATTTCTTGGGTATTGCAGTGACTCGTACTAAGAATGGACTGTTTTTGTCTCAGAAAAAGTATGCAAGGGGAATTCTGGAAACAACAGGCATGGCTAGTTGCAATCCATCTCCCACTCCAGTTGATTCTAAAGGGAAAATGAGCACAGACTCTGGTGATCTATATTCGGATTCTACGATTTATCGTCGCTTATGTGGAGCTCTGCAATACCTCACATTCACTCGACCTGAAATTGCCTATGCAGTTCAACAGGTCTGCTTATTTATGCATTCTCCCAGAGTTGCTCATATGGATGCCCTTAAACGCATTCTGCGTTACATAAAAGGTACGACTGATTTTGGTTTACACTTGTATAAATCATCTGTCACCTCTCTCTTATCTTACACGGATGCAGATTGGGCCGGTTGTCCTGATACTCGTCGCTCTACATCCGACTACTGTGTTTTTCTTGGTGATAATTTGATTTCCTGGTCCTCGAAACGACAACCCACATTGTCGAAATCTAGCTCCGAGGCAAAGTACAGAGGGGTTGCTAATGTTGTTTCTGAGTCCTGTTGGATTCGGAATTTATTACTTGAGCTACATTTTCCGGTCTCTAAAGCTACATTGGTTTATTGTGACAATGTGAGCGCTATATATCTTTCAGGCAACCCGGTTCAATATCAACGAACAAAGCACATTGAACTTGATATTCATTTTGTTCGTGAGAAAGTGCAACGGGGTGAGGTCCGTGTACTCCATGTTCCGTCCCAATACCAAATTGCAGACATTTTCACTAAGGGTTTGCCGAAAATATTATTTGATGATTTCAGGGACAGTCTCAGCGTTCGCAGTTCTCCCGTTTCGACTGCGGGGGTGTGTTAGATTATGTAAATAATCTCATGTATATGTTAGTTTGTAATTTACTAATATGTCCTTAGTTGTTAACCCTAGAATAGGCTTGTATATATATTGATGTTTAATCAATGAGAAGCCTGCGGCAAATATTCTCTAAATCTAATAATTTGGATTTTTTTTTTGGCCATTTTTTTTGTAATCATAGAAGAGGTCTTTTATCTATAAAGATGCTATAAGAATATTTATACTTTTCCAATTAGAGATGCGGAAACAAAAATAATGCAAACATCTACTAAAATGTAATGACAATTGTTTTAAAAACGTCACATAATTTCTTTGAGCTCATCAATGAAAGACCATTGGTTACACATATTCTTTTTGTTCCATTGGGTTAGTTGAGGATCCTTTGTTGTTCAATATAAATACTTTGAAAGATTTTTTTGGTAGTTTAACTTGCAATAGGGGTATGATTGTGCATTGACAGATCTGTTAATTTAATGATGGTGATAGTTTTGCATGATTGTAATGCTAATATTCTAAATTTCTAATACATTAACGATTGTGGAAGAATTCTTGTTTTAGTTAGTAACAACGCAAACCCACCAACATGGGTTAGGGTTGGTCTAAGTAAGTCTGATCCGACTCGATGGACTCCTTTACATTGAACGTATAGAAGATATTGAAAGCATTGTCAAAATGTTACTGTGTAATACGAGTACCATCGACCTATTTTGCTCTATCCAACAAAATCTATTTTTTGATTTTTTTTTTTTTATAGACTCCTCCATACCTTATTAAAAGGTTAATCAAATGCTTATGTATAATGTTACATTAACTATATATATTCCTTAAAATGTTTATTTATATAAATACCCCTATTTATGCATGCAAATCACATGTGTGATATTTTTTCTTTTGTTTTTACCAGTGCAACTTTTTTTTTCGTACCTTTTAAAAAGTTTGTGATAACTCTTATAAATAGTGTGTGAGCAATTATACTCTTTAAAACAAAAATTGTGATATAAAACCAAACTAAAAGAGATTTCTGGATAAGGCTAACTATGTGCGCATATCGTGTGTGTAGTGCGTTAGCTACCTTAGTTTTAATTTCAAAAACTATTTTTTCAATGGGCCCTCCCAACTCCAATCAACCTCAGCCCATATTTGTTAATAGATCCATTACTTCAGATGGACAGGTCAGCTCATAGGCCCAATATTATCTCATACTATTTTAATTGACCAAAATGAAAACTAGCTCTACTTGACAAACTGACCGAAAACCCTAAAATCCTAACAAAATTAGACCCAATTTATGCCCAAACTAATTAATGATATTCAATTTGCAATACATTATCTTGTGTTCTCCATTGAAAAATCGTACTTATTAATTGCTAATTCATCATAATCGATATTTTGTTGGAAAAATTGATATTAATAATCCCAACTTTGCTCCATTTCTTTTAATAATTTCAACTTTAAATTCTTGAAATAATCCCAATTTTAAAGGTTGTTTATTGGTTTGAAATTCCTGATTTCGTCACTGACCATAATTGTCTATTAACTACACCATACCAAACGCCCACCTATACTATATTGAGGCTCATTCTTTTAAGCTGAAATGAAATAAGGAGTAAATTGTAATGAAGTTGAAAAATAAACTAAGCTTAACAGTTTTTAAATGAAATAAACTAAGGGTTTAATACTCCGTATTTTTATGTAATTTTATAAAGTATTTAAGTATTTACAAAATGTACTTTTAAGGGCTCGATTATTTTAATCAAATATTTTAAAGGGCTAAAGTATTTTATTTATAAATTTTTATAAAAGTAAATTATATTTTGGGCCAAACGTTTATTAATTATTTGGGCTCATTTAAAATATCGTATGTAAACTAGTCCTACATACTCTTATTGGAATAACTTATTTCATTTAAATAAGCCCAACCCTTATTTGAACTCTTGTGGTCAAATATTTTATAACTTAAGCCCATTTATTTATCGAGCCCAAACTTAAACCCTATTCTCTACTCTATAAATACTTTCCAAAACCCCAAAATTTTCCCACACAAAGAGGCTCAAAGAAATCAGATTTTCCCATGTAAGTTTCCTTTTCTTTTTTCTTATTTTTCTTTTCTTTTTTTTTCTTTTTTTTTTTTCCTTTTTCTTAATTTTTTCCTTTTTTTCTTGTTTCATGGGGTTATACGTGAACTTGGTTTCACAAAATACAAACCTTGTGCCACTCGCATGCCACCTCACCAACGGCCGCTGCCACGTCACCCAACGCCAGCGACCACCCACCTCACGCCTGGCCGCCGTCCAGCCTGCCGGCCACCACCCCTCGTTGGTTCTCTCTTTCTCTTCTTTTATCTTGTTTTAATTATTAATCCTATACTTTATATTTTGGGTATTGATTTTAATTGTTTAAACATGATTAATATATTTTATAATTGTGTTTTAATGATTAAAGATTGAAAATTTTAGATTATAAAGTGTTTAATTTTCATATTTTATAAAGTATTAAAAGTTAGGGTTTTGATTATTAAAGTGTTGATTTTTAGGGTTCTTATTTAAAATTAATTTGGGGGTTTTATATACCCATTGATTGAAATTGTTAATAAAGCTTAAAGATTGTATCTTTATAGAGTTTTAATGAGTTTTTATTAAAAAAAAATTGCTAGAATTTTATTATAAAGTGCTACTTTTGTGTTTTAATAAAAAGGGTTGAATACCCATAAATAGAGAAGGTTTTATTTGGTTTTAATATAATTTTTAGATTTATTTGAGGGGTTTAAACCTTAAAAAGTGTGCTGGAATTTTTATATAAGCACTATAATTATGTTTTTACTTTGTGGTTTTAAGTATCCACTTAAAGAAAGAGTTTTAAAGGTTTTAAACCAAAATTTCAGCTTATTAGAGAGGTTTTAAGATGTTTAAAAGTTTCTGGAAATTTGTGTAATCAAGGAATTAATTGAGTTTATGTATTTGGTATTGTAGGAGACTTTAAGTTGAGTAAATTCTAGCATTTTGGCCAGTTGAAAAGACAATTTGAGGTACATTCGCGTACTTGGTATTTATTTGATGATGCAGGAACATGCTAGGTTTTGAATAATTAATCCAAATAGTATCATGATAGATTTTGATTGGAATTTGTTGTTTGGTTGATGTTGATGATTGAATTATGAAGCATGGATTATTTGTGATGGATTGGTGATTGGAAATAATTAATTTGGCATGTTGTATATGAACCACGCTTTTATTATTGGCATGATAGAGAGCATGTTTAATTAAACAAAATGTTTAATTTGGTTTGGAATATTAAAAAGGAATTTTATTATGGTTCATATAATTTTTATTGATGCTATAAGCATGAGAAAAGAGCTATGAAAGTGTCTATATACACGAGGAATAAATTATGTATTAGTGCCCTAGTGCACTTAAGGTGTTTCCAACACCTAGGAATAGGAATTGTGGTGCATTATGCGTTTAAGATGTCTTTGACACCGAGGTAGATTTAAAAAGGGTTCAACATTAAATATTATGTGATCATTAATTATTCAAGAATTAAATAGAAATGGTTAATTGTTTGGATAATTATGATGTTTGGTTGTGTTATGGTTCGAGAGTCATCACCTAGTTTAATAATATATAAATAACGTAAAGTGAAAGAGATTACGCACCAAAACTCTTGGAACGTATATACCTTGAGTATGAACATATGGGAGGAGTTATGCGACTTTATATTTGACCATAACTTCTACTGGGATTACCAGATGCTGTATTTTCCTTTTATTATTATGCACAGGAATTCTGCCCACTTACGAGTGGTTATTTTATACTGGCACGGTTAGCTCCTGTGTTAGTACCCCTTTATTGAGGCAGGTTAGGGGGAAACCTGTTCGATGCGTAATCAATGCTAAATGAATCAATTAGTTATTTAATTGAGAGTCATGTTGTATGTTGTATGCTTGTAAACAGGTGCAACGAGTTAGATTGTGTGTTGATAGGTGATAGCATGTTAGTGTGTTTAGTTACGCTTATGTACTCAGCTTTGTTGATTGTGTGTTTGTATGTTTGTTTGGCCTTATCTTTACCTTGGCCCTATGATGACCCATTTTTAATGGAGTGTAATGGAAACAAGTAGAGAGAAGCTTTTGAGATGGTGAAGCATATTCAGGATGGACATGAGTGAAGAGCGAATCATGCTAGTTTCCATAAGTTTATGATGTGTTTATTGCTTTAATTATTTCATTATATTATGCTTGTGAGACTAACGCAAAAGGTTTTAAGTTGGTTCGGTTTTGTTAAAGACCTACAATGGTTTTAAGTTGGTTCGGTTTTGTTAAAGACCTACAATGGTTTCAAGTTGTAGGTTGACTTTGTTTTACTTTTTGTTTGACTTTACTTTCGTTTGGTTGACTTTTAAGTTGAATTGTTTTGAATGTTTTTAAAGATAGTCTTCCGCTGTGTGTCTTTGATAATTGTCTTAGCCGTTTTCACGGTGACGGTAATATCGTAGATTTTCCTATTTTGAGTTTTAAAAAGAGCAAAACAGGTGTTTACAAGAAAGGAATTTTTAGGGTGTTATAAAGGGCTTGTTTTCTTCAGCTGAATTTCAGTGCAGTTCAGTTTAGATCAGCTCCAATCAGTTCAATTCAGTTCCTAATTTCCTTTTCTCATAAACAATTCAGTTCAGTTTAATTCAACTCAGCACCAATATGTTCAGTTCAGTTCAATAAATCAGAACAGACCCTAAATAGAATTACTTCTGAAACAATTACTTGAAATAATAAGGAGCTAGTAACCGTCCAATAGGATTTGTTTAAGGACGATAGGTTTGTACTTGTTATATATTTTTGAAAAAGGAAGAAGATTTGATAGCTATGCACACTCCGTCTAAAATAGTATAGCAAATAAAAAGTACATTAATTAAGTAATTGAGGAATTACTATTGTACTCACTTTTTCTTCCAAACATTTGCAGTATACTGATTATTGCTGCACAACCGCAGAACTGCAAATCTTTATCGTCCTTAAAAACTAGTCTAAGATGCTCTAACAAGTTACAATAAATTATAAAATGCTCGTACGATACATGTACAATGCAATACAATACGTGCTTCCTATGATTTTATAATTCATAATTCACGAGCGATCCGTCAATATCTGCTGCAGTAGACATAGATCAATGCTTCTCCCATTATCAACCTGCAGAATCCAAGTTACTTACAATCAGATTAACAACATCAACTACCAATACTAACTAGATATAGACGTAGTACATAGTACTCTTTTCGTCCCTTAAAAAGTATCAGTTGCCAATAACGTTTTTTAGAATGTCCAAATCACATATTTAACCGTCAATATATATACTACCTCCGTTTCGCATTATCTGCAACAAACTCCCTTTCACATTTCCCAAGACAAAATTTCTTAAGCAAAAATTAGTAAAAAAAAGAACATGTGATTAATTGGATGAGAGAGAGTAAACACCACCTTGTAACTCACCCTCTCACCACCACTAAGATCTGAAACACCACCACCTAAAACCCACCCGACCAACTCACGCCACCACCAATTAGCTTGCACCACCACCCAAAAATCCACCCAACCAATCGCACCACCACCCAAAATCCACCCAACCAACCCGACGTCCCGACTAGCCACCAATCAACTCGCATCGTCGCACCACAACCCAACAAAACCACCCAACCAACCTAACCAGCCACCAATCAACTCGCACCACAACCTAACAAACCCGACCAGCCAATGAACCCACCAAACCAACCAACTCGACCACTACTAATTTAGATCTGAAATCACAACTTACCACCATCCAATTTCAATTTTGAAAAGGGGAAAAGAGGCGGCGGCGGCGACGACTTTGATTAGGGGAAAAGAGCCGGCGGCGGCGAACTTGCGAGGTAAAATATTCGGTGGTGCGGTGGATAATAGAGAAGATAGAAGAGAGAGAACAGAGAGAAGAGATGGTGTGGTAGGTGGTGGTGCGGTGAAATGGTCGGTGGTGTGGTGGATCTGGGTGGTGGTGGTGGTGCGTTGGTTGTGCGAGAAGAGAGTGAAGAGAGATGAAGGTTGGTGCTGGTGGTGGTTTACAGGGAGGAGAGAGAAAAAATGGTGATGGTGGTGGTGGATATGGTTGTGAGGGAGGAGAGAGAATGTGGGTTAGGGTTTTAATTATGGATAAATTAATTTGGGTTAAAGAATTAATATGTTGTTTATTAATGTTAAGTGTAGTTTAGTAAGGGTATGGTGGTAATTTAACACAAAAAATTTTACTAAAAGAGGAAACTTTTTTTTTGTTGCACATAATATGAAGCTTCCCTAAATGGAAATTGTTGCAGATAATGCGAAACGGAGGTAGTACTTAGATTTCTTACAGGGACAATTTTATGGGATGAAGGGAGTAACATATGAATTGGAATACTTATATATCAAGTTGATAAAGTATAAAATATAATCCTTGGCCTCAACCAAAAGCTTAAGCTTAAGCTAAAGGCTTAGGATTATGTTTTATGCTTAATCTGATGGTTAAGGTCCAGGAATATCTTTCATACTCTATAATAAATACTATATATATATATATATATATATATATATATATATATATATATATATATATATATATATATATATATATATATATATTACTACCTGTACTTGTATGGTGTGAACCAAATTACTGTCAATTTTTGCTGAAGAGCAGTTGATCACATTTAGCCCTTCTTCACCGAGTAAACGGAGAATTTTCGAAAGGTGAAAGCCTCGGTTGTTATTCTCATGATCGTCGTCATCCATTGCACTAGTACTAACAACGATTTCTATGAGTCCATCTTTACAAGGTTTTACTGTGACATAATGATTTTGCTGCTGTTTCGAAGTATTACTATTGGTTGAACTTCCAACAGCTGATCTCATCATTCTCATTAGTTCATCTCTTTTATCATTTAGTCCTTTTATACCTTTCTCCATCTTCTTTATATGGTTTGTTGTCACTTGCAAGAGATCCGAAGTCGCCATCTTCCTCTTCTGCATCAATCGAATTATATTAGGAAATATGGTCTTAGTCGTCTTTGGTCGATCAACCGATAACAATAATCGTAATTTGATACAATTAAGAATGTATGTGTGTTTTTCAAACCATTGTAACAAAGTAATCACATACACAAAATGTATAGATAACTGATAGAGTATAAAACATATTCTTTGGCCTCAACCATCAGTTAAATGACCAATTCAACCAAAAACTTAAGTGGATGCATGGTTGAGGCTAAGGAATATGTTTTATACTCCATCAAGAACATTAATCAATTTATAATTTAATTTTAGAGAAATTTTGACTTTTACCACCTTCAAAAAAAACCACTTATTGGTTTTTACCACCTACATAAAAAAAAATGTTTTATTTTACCACCGTATAAAAAAATGAAAGTTGACTTTTATTACCAATCACCTCCAACTAACGGATTTCGTCCATAAATCCGTTAGTGAGGCCTACCATATACACGTGTCACCATATTATCTGGTAAATTATTTTTAAAAAAATTAAAAAAAACAATTATTTTTTATTTATTTAAAAAAAACAGCCATCAACTGGCTCCTATCCACCGCCTAGCCGGCTTCCAGCCCCACCGCCGGACCGGCTACCAACCCCGCCACCGGTCCGGCTACCAACCCCATTGCCAGACCGCAATTATTCAACCACCTCCATCACCAATTCGCCACACAACAGTCCCGCATAGCCACAAGCCCACAACCACCACCACCAGATTTCGACCCCCTTTCCCTAATTTCAGACCTCAACACCCTAGCCACCGAATTCCGACCACCCATAAAGCCTCTCCTACCGAATTCCGACCACTCCTAAAACCCTAGCTACTACCAAACTTCGCACTCCTAAAACCCTAGCCACCACTTAATTCTGACCCTCTCCATAGCCAACATCAAATTCCGACCCCTCCCTAGAGCCACTTGAAATTCCGACCAACCGAGGTGAGTTGATTTCGTTGTCGGGTGGTTGACATGGAAGATCAGGGGAGATGAAGAGGAAATGTCAAAAAGGTGGGCCCTACTAACGGATTTATGACGGAATCCGTTAGTTGGTGGTAAAATTCAATTTTTGAAAATTTTGTTGATGATAAAATAATTTATTTTTATATAGGTGGTAGCCAATAAGTAATTTTATGAAGGTGTTAAAAGTCAAAATAACCTTAAAAAGTATTTCTCGTCTACTGAAATAGGAGACTTTTAGATTCTACTAATATTGTTTCTTGAATACCTTTTCAATTTAAAATAAAAAGTATTTCGGCCATACAAATTAAATACTGTACTAACCTTAAAAAGTCCAGGAGGTAGTACGGACTGAAGTTCTTGGTAGAGGGAGGACATTTCTTGCCTCCTCTTCCGCTCTATTTCCACGGCCTTGGCTTTCTTCTTTCTGGCCTCATCCTTACTAGGGGCCGGGGCCGGAGTTGGAGTTGGAGTTGGAGCTGGAGGTGAGGCAAAGTTAAACTCCACAACATTATGGTGAGGCAGTTGATGAGCTGAAGAATGAAATGAGTTACTAATAGTGAATTGATTCTCAGTTGAAGTATTTAACACAGCTTGTACATCATGATTTTGTGGGGTTTGTGGAAAAGCATTATTGATAAGCTGCATTAGATCATCATCTAGTGAGGTTGGATCGAAATCGAAGGGATCCAATGAGGTTGGAAGATTTTGATCCATGAAGAAGTATTAGTACGAGGTTGATAAAGTCTAAGGAGTATGTTCTTTTTATCTTCTTAGGATTCTCTATTCAAGGTTTCGTGATATGTAAATATATATATATATATATATATATATATATATATATATATATATATATATATATATATATATATATATATATATATATATATAGCTAAATATAGTGAGTGATATAGAGTATTACTTATAGTCTTATAGAATGTTTGGAATTCAAATAATTGAGGACAATGTATAGTAAAGCATGTATAGTAGAATCTCATTATAATATTATGATACTTAAATTTGGAATGTGATTTAGATGCTAGACAGACAAAAGTTCATATATATTTTATGGAGTAAGTAGAAAGTTGGAGTGATTGGAGGATTAATAAAGGCGAAAAAACCCTACGCCACACTCAAAGGTGGGCATGGGTCGTGCCGGCTCAAGCCCGATACCAGATTGGCCCGACACGGCACGAGCACCGGAGCACGACACGAACCCACGGGTGGCACGGTAGTTTGGCCCGTCAGCATGACATGCCCGGCACGACCATAAAATAATAATAAAGAACTATAATAATAAAAATAAGAATAATAAAAAGAATAATAATAATATAATAATTAAAAAAACATAAACATAAATCCATAAAATTATTTAAATAGTATATCCATTTTTAAAAAATTAAAAAATTTATGGGCGATTCGGTGCCCGGCCCGGCACGGCACGCCAGGCACGTGGGCCGTGTCGTGCCGTGGGCTGGGGTGTGCTAAATGGTGGCCCTGCACGCCAAGATGCAGGCACGGCACGGTACGTCACGAGCCACCACTAGGCACGACGAGGCACGGCCCACGGCGGCCCAACACGGCACATTGCCCACCTCTACCGGGTTAATACTAGCTCCTATGTACTCCGTATTAGCTTGCAATACACTATTTCTCTGTTCTTGATGTTAATAAGAGTGGAGAAGGTATTGTGTTAGTTCATTTTCACGATAAGATAAATACTACATATAGTTATTGGATGGATATTTCATATATAAGTTTTGAATCATCTCGATATTTGAAATTTAGATATAAGACATTTATTGAAGTATATTCTACCAAATAATACATGTAAGTGTCTACATTGAAAAAAGAAGAGAGAGTCAAATACTTTATAAGGCTAAGGGGCTATTTCTCCTATTGTCATATGATTTTAGGATGAAACCTCCTTTGAACTTGTAAAGTGGACTCTCTCTTTTGATTTGTGGGCAGTTTTGACCAGTATATAACAACATTTGACTCGTGAATTCACGATCAAACAAACTCACCAAATACTTTAGGAAAGCGAAAGATTTCTATGCCATGAGGGTTTTTAGCTTTACACCTATGCACCAATAATCCCTCTGTTCTATATTGGCAATCTTCGGATCCAACTATTTATTTCATTATGTTAGTTTAGATGTATGATCTTTTATTATATTTTTTAAATAATTTTTCATTCTTAAAATTACATGAGAAATTGTCTCAATCACCTTTCATCACTTCATTAATGGGTCCTTTTTGTATTATTTAATATTATCATGCCTCCAATCCAATATTGTTTCTGTCTGAACCTAACTTCCCCAAGAATTCGGATCTGAGATTCTGATACTCCTATCGGCAAGCTGAGAACCTACACAATGAGAAGAAGTTAGCTAACCCCGGGGTGGTTCGGGGATAACCACTCCGATGACAAAGTCAGAAAGTGTTTAAGAGAAATAGATAAGAGAGAGAAGGTAGAGAGAGAGAGAGAGAGAGAGAGAGAGAGAGAATGTGTAATTAATGCCCTCATTAATGAGGTCTTACCTACTATTTATAATGATCTACCTTGACAGGTGGCTCTCATCCATGCAGTGCCTTCTGTGCCAAATGTCGAGCTTTTGTTGCCACGTGTTGAATTCCGACAAGCCGACATGTCTTCTTTTTGGGACATATCGGCATCCTCTCACAATTGTTCAGGGTTTGGTCATGTGCTTTCACAAGATATCGGTCATACCCAGATATCATCCCATACAATTAGCCCCCCAAGTGAGGACGCATGATCAAACGTCATCGTTCTCAGTTAATGTAGGCAACAACTTAACCTAACTAGACAAACTTTGGGTTCCACTTCTCATTCCTCAAATTTCACCTTATGTTGGAAATTTCATGTGACAACATTTCTTGTATTCTGTCACGCACTGTACGTTAACAAAACTTTATTACTGACCTTGCCTTTGCCGCAGTTTGTTATACCCGCTTGGCTTATACTCAGACACATTATCAGACGAAGCTTGAGAATACCTCAGAGACTCACATCTTTTGCTGAGAAGATTTGCTTCTATATTCTTTTAAGCTCTATATTCTTTTGCTGAGAAGATTTATTCTTATTTATTACTTTTATTACTATTTTATTATTTTATTTTTGTAAGAAGACAATCTTTGTACTATAACCCTGTACTGTATCCATTTGCATTATTATTGGCTTTTAACCGTTCTTCCCCCCCCCCCCAAGTGACCTTGTATGCCGATAGCAGACAAGATCTACTTGTTACTAAATACCTGGGAGCGAAAAACTCCGTTTCCCCCCCCCCCCAAGTGACCTTGTATGCCGGTAGCAGACAAGGTCTACTTGTTACTAAATACCTGGGAGCGAAAAACTCCGTTTCCCCCCCCCCCCCAAGTGACCTTGTATGCCGATAGCATACAAGGTCTACTTGTTACTAAATACCTGGGAGCGAAAAACTCCGTTTTCCCCCCCAAGTGACCTTGTATGCCGATAGCAGACAAGGTCTACTTGTTACTAAATACCTGGGAGCGAAAAACTCCGTTTCCCCCCCCCCAAGTGACCTTGTATGCCGATAGCAGACAAGGTCTACTTGTTATGAAATACCTGGGAGCGAAAAACTCCGTTTTTCCCCCCCAAGTGACCTTGTATGCCGATAGCAGACAAAGTCTACTTGTTATGAAATACCTGGGAGCGAAAAACTCCGTTTCCCCCCCCCCCCAAGTGACCTTGTATGCCGATAGCAGACAAGGTCCACGTATTACAATATGGAAGCGTAACCGTTTTTTTTTTTTTTTTTTAAAAAAAAAAAGCGGGAAAATTAATATGAGGCGTAGCTCAGAAAGTGATCGCCGAGAGGGTACCTAACTGGCTGAAACAGCAAAGCAGTAGGTGACCGATGTTATAATCAGAACCAACAACGAACGATTACTGCTCAGTGTACATAGCTCTAACATGAACTATGTACACTGGGGGGAGTAAGGAATAATATGATATTTGTGATATTTATAATACGTTGGTAACTTTTAAAAAAAAAATCATCAGCTAATGATCTGATATCTTTATAAGTTCACGATTGTTGAAAGTTGTCAGATGTCAGACAAACCATCAGGTAAATCTTTATTTTTTGCAAACTGTCTCTTACATATTATAATTTGCAAGGCAACACAGTTATCATAACATTATGAAAACAAGCAAATTAGAAAGTGATAAGCAGAGACAACACAGTTACGATAAGGGGTGTAAAAATTTGAAGACAGTTAGCAGACAACGAAAACAAAAATAAGTTTACATGACAGATAAAGTTGACAATCGACAGGCATCACCACAAAAAAGGGGTATATGCCGATAAAACAACAATGTCAAAATAAATGTTAACACATACAAAAGACAATAAAAAAGAGTTACAGCTGGTAAGGCCCAATAATACAAGACCCACAAGAAGATGTCGGTGATGACTGCCCGCCCCTTCAAGATTGTGCATTCTCAGGCACTGGGGAGTCCAAAATGCTGGGATCTTTGGGGCCGTCATCAGCACTTGGCGCCAGGTTGTACAAATCCTCTTCAGAGAATTGCTGCGCCTCGAAGCCGGAAGGGGTCTTGTAGGCTTCCTCGTTGAAAGCCTTTTCAACCTTGGCCCAATCATCCTTTTTCCAACCGGCGGCGTGGGCAACACATCTCTGAGCTGCCGTCCAACCTCCATCAAAACGATCTTGAAGCTTGGAGCAGAACTCATTGGAGGCTATATAACGGCCAACCGCTCTCTGACGAATACCAGGTTTGTCGGCTTCCATTTTTTGAACCTTTTCTTCAAGGCTCTTAATTTTAACTCTGGCATCTCGGAGATCTCTTTCATCCGGTTTCTGCTCCACGGCCATCAATTGTCCAGAGGTTCTCTGCCTCGCGCTGTTACTGACATACTGACCCACAAACATCTCAGTCAATCTTTCAAAACTATCCACTGACCCAACTTCAAGGTTGTTGAACCAGTCGGCTGCAGCCCCAATCAAAGTTGTCGGAAAGACTTTACACCAGACTGCGTCCGAGTTGGTGTACAACATCATGTGCCCCTCATAGGACGTTATGAATCTTGCAGGGTCCCCTCTTCCATCATATCTACAAGTCGGCATTTCACCTTTTCCATTGGCTGATCCAAGATGTGCTGGGCAAATGGGGATGCCCTTAACTGCACCACTGTTCGCATTGCCTGCCCCTCTACCTGCGGACTTCTCTGCTGCTGAGTTCTGGTACTCACGGTGTGACTTGAGGATTGTTCAACCCGCCGTTATTTTTGTATGCGATCTTACCGGCGACTCATGTCGGGATCTCCCCGACGAGTTCATCAACTGATTGTGTTGCTCCTCCTGATTACGGTGCGATGCTCCTCTATCGGCCTGAGCAGCCTCTCTTTCGGCCCGTGCCGCTTCAGCCTCCTTTCTCTTCCTACTCATTGCACTCATCACCCTTGCGGCCGTTTCCAATTCATCTGGAGTGAATGCCGCCATAGGATCCTCTGCCTCCCCTCCTCCTGCAGGGGGAGTTATCGGCATATGAAACTGATTACCCTCTAGGGTATGGGTTCCATCTACTATTTCCATCTGGGGTTGTTCTACTGGTATTCCATTGTTTCCGGTCATGGTTATCGTGGTTATATGTATGTTTTGTGTGAGGTTCTTAGGCGATAGAAGTGATCAATGCCCCCTCCTTCTAGCACCAAATTGTTTCTGTCTAAACCTAACTTCTCCAAGAATTCGGATCTGAGATTCTGATACTCCTATCGGCAAGCTGAGAACCTACACAATGAGAAGAAGTTAGCTAACCCCGGGGTGGTCCGGGGATAACCACTCCGATGACAAAGTCAGAAAGTGTTTAAGAGAAATAGATAAGAGAGAGAAGGTAGAGAGAGAGAGAGAGAAAATGTGTAATTAATGCCCTCATTAATGAGGTCTTACCTACTATTTATAATGATCTACCTTGACAGGTGGCTCTCATCCATGCAGTGCCTTCTGTGCCAAGTGTCGAGCTTCTGTTGCCACGTGTTGAATTCCGACAAGCCGACATGTCTTCTTTCTGGGACATATCGGCATCCTCTCACAATTGTTCAGGGTTTGGTCACGTGCTTTCACAAGATATCGGTCATACCCAGATATCATCCCATACAAATATAATAGTGAAAGTAATTCAAAAATCCACCCACTTTCATTCTTAAAAAAATTAAATCCACCCACTTTGCATTATCTCTTCTATTACCTCTGTTTCTTTTTATTTCCAACAAAATAATATTCTACATAAGATATAAAAAAAATTGATATATTGTAAATAAAAATAAACTGAGGTAATATTATTTTTAATTTCAATCTATTGCTTTATTGTAATTAAGCAACTAACCATATGTAGAACAAGTTTATATACTGATCTCTGGCCTCTCCTCTCCTTCTCCCTTCTAGGGTTTTTCCAAAATCTTGGCCGTTTAGGCCGGAAATAGTCTAATTTCTTCCGAAATTAGACTATTTTCGACCATTTTCCCTTAATTTTATTTAATTTTGCATTTGAGGTTTCAATAAATCTACACAAGTAGTGTAGATATTTGTCTGTCTCCCTATGGTGGAGTGTCTCCCTATAGTGGAGTCGTTAGTTTTTGTTAGTTTAGTTGTTTGTTTATGTTTAGGGTTTGTTTGTGTGTTAGGGTTCATCAAAAAGGTAATCATCTTTAGTCCTATTATCAGTTCTTTGGTAAAGATTTATTCGAGATTGCAACGGTTGTCAAGTTTTCAAATGCGTTCAGGTTAATCAGATGAGAATCATCCTTACGGCTTTAACAAATCGTTAGACCGTCTCTCCGAAAAGGTTGTATATTCCAGCAATGTGTGCGAGAGATTTACCACAGTGCAAGGTCTTTTCAACGATCGTAGCTTTGATAAAGGAAACCCTTATTTGATTCAATTTTATGTATTTGTTAATTTAGATTTCATTTGTAGATGTCGGATGACTTTTTATTAATGAATTGATTTGTTTCAAAAAAAAAAAAAAATCTCAATGGTTAATTTTAGACTTTTTTTTTTAAAAAAAAAAAATATTGATCTATATTGAATTATTAATTAAGGGCCTGTTCTAATTGACTGAACTGAACTGAACTTATTGGAGCTGAACTGAATATTTTATGAGAGAAGAAAATTAAGAACTGAAATGAATATAATCTGAAGAGAACAAACCCTAAGGTATAACCCATTTGTGAATTGAGACTATAATCCAAGAGTAATAAAGAGTTGATAACTATCTATGTGCTGCCAAACTCTAGTCTTATTATGTGGATTTGTGCTTGGAGTAACAATTAAAATTTATCTTGATATCATTAAAGTATGATTATGATCATTAACAATTCCAAAAAGTGATGAGCCTATTGATAAAAATACAATATGAAGAGGATTTGAAATTGCCTAAGATCAAGAAAAATCGAACATACTTGACATCGATTTTCTTTTTTTATTTTTTATTTTTTTATTTTATTTACGGGTGCATCGATTTTTAACATGCTCAATTAGTCAATTACAATATTTTTTTTTATTGGTTTCTCAGTGTAGTATAGAAGTATGTAGTGGATGGTTTAAAACGTGCTTAATTACAATAAATCCAATAAATTCTTCAGAATAATTTAAGCAGGTGTTTAAAACTTCAACTAGTGAGTAGCTCGTGCGTTACCCCGGGTTATTACTGTTGTAGACATGCAATCGATAATTTTTTTTTTAAGTCTTTTTAAAATTGTAGTTGTCATGGTCAAACTAAAATTAAGTTTTTTTTTAGTATATTTTGTTTTAATTGAACCTTGTGGTTTGCACTTATATAATTTTTTTTACATATTAATAATATATTTGACGATTGACTAAGATGGTGAAATGGTTATTGTTGGTATACGAGGTGGAGGGTTTGTTCCTCCTTATCCTTATGTTTTTAAATTCAATATAAAGGCGTAAAAGAGCACCAATAAATATATATATTGAAATGTTCAACCCTTGCCCAAAGTTTGGGTTCGGGTCAACCCAACGGGCTTTGAACATTTATTTTATTTAATTTATTTATTGCTAATTTTTTTTATTTTTTTTAATGTATTAAATCGAACATTTCTACCAACATTATTATTAGTCATTACATGCCTACTAGATAGCAAATCGTCACAAAAGCACATCAATTCCTAACTAATTTTGTATCAATGATATATTTTAAAATTTGACATATATATATTAAAAATTTATCTTAAAATTCAATAAAAAAACCTGGGCATCGCACGAGGCACAAAACTAGTGTGTGTGTGTGTATATATATATATATATATATATACCATATAATTAATATATAAAGCTAAACTTTCAACCAGGCTATGAGACAGTGACACTTGGCGTTCTAACTTTTCGCCAAGTGAGAACGCCTAGTGTCGCGCCACGTTGGATAGAATTATATACACTTCGATAAAAAAATAAATAAATAAAATAAAATAAAATAAAAAAAGTTTAGAATTTTATTTTCAATTAAATTTGGATAGAATTTTAGGATAAAATTGTTAGTTTAGAGTTTAGAGTTTTATTTTCGATAAAATACCAATATTTTAGATGTACAGATTGAATTATAATTTTATTCAAAAAAAAATTAGATTATAATTCTCAAAAAATTATCATATAAATTTATTTTTTATATCAAAATATTTTTTGAATTGTAGCGAAAGAAGTAGTTCAAAACGTAAAACATCCATTTATAATATGTATATAATAATTTGTTAAAATAATATACTTCACAATCTAATATAATTTTTAAAACTATGTACAGCTATCAATCAGGGTCGAGTTACGAGTTATCTTGGATTGGGTCACTTTAGGTTACGGGCCAAGAAATGTTCAACCCTTGCCCAAAGTTTTGGGTTCGGGGTCAACCCTACGGGCTTTGAACATTTTTTGTATTTAATTTGTTTTTTTTGCTAATTTTTAATTTTTTTTTTATGTATTTAATCAAACATTTTCACCAATATTATAATTAGTTATTACATGCCTACTAGATAGCAAATCGTCACAAAAGCACATCAATTGCTAACTAATTTTGTATCAATGATATATTTTAAATTTGACATATAGATTAAAAATTTATCTTAAAATTTAATAAACAACCCGGGCATCGCACGGGGAACAAAACTAGTATATATATATAAAGCTAAACTTTTAGCTAGGTCACGAGAAATCGACACTTGGCGTTTTAACTTTTCCCCAAGTGTAAACGCCAAGTGTCGCGACACGTAGGCAAAAATTAATATTAGTTTGACATGTAAGATGAAAAATTGGATAGATTTTATAAAATAAAAAAAAGTTAGTTTAGAGTTTTATTTTTGATAAAAGTTTGGTTAATAATTTTATTTTTGATAAAATTCCTATATTTCATATGTATAAATTAAATAATAAATATCTTATAAATTCTTTAACTTCTCACCATGTCGCACACGATAAATAAGCATTAATGTGACACATTGATATGTATAATAGTCAATGAAATATAATTTTAGACAAAATATAATCAAAATAAGAAAAAAAAAAAAAAAAAGGTATGTTACCAAGCTAAAGATGACTAATAATTGACAATATGGTGAATAATATTGGAATACTTGACTACGAAAGATTTTAGGCAAAAAGGAGGTTTCATACTAAGAGGGTTTATAATTTAAATGTTAAGTTTTTTTTAAGCAAAGGTACGGTGGATATAATTTGTGAGTTGGGAGAAGCTACAAACATTGCAATGGTACTAATAGTATAAATTATTATAAAATTAAAAAACATATCATCCAATAATATTAAAATAATTGCAACTCCAAACTAATTTCTTTTAGTTACTCTAGTCATTATTTATTTTACAAGTATGATTGTCAAGTGATTATTATTTCATTAGTAAAAAATTTGAATAACATTGTACGTCAAAATATCCTAAATCTAATACATAACACTGTTTGTATTAATGGTATGTTTTAAAATTTTGCATATAGAATTTTTTTAAAAAAAAAAGTTATCCTAAAATTCAATAGACTACCTGAGCAATGCCTGAGGCACAAAACTAGTATATATATATATATATATATATATATATATATATATATATATATATATATATATATATATATATATATATATATATATATTAATATCTTTAATTATCAATGCTAATTTTTGATCAATAATATCTTTAATTATCAATAAGTAGAAATTCTATCAATTGAAAATTAATAATATATTCATTGAGACAATTCCAACAAGTACCCACAAGTAGTCAAAGTATAAATCACAAACATTAGTCAAAGTAAGACAAATGAATAGCACAAAAAGTAGAAATAGAGCAAATATGTACTACGTAGTTTAAAAACAAAGGGAGTACAAAGTAGCAATCAATCAATAACTATATACTAAAAGATACACTAGTAATGACACGTGTCATGTTGTGGTATGTCCTTAGATTTTTTATTTTTTTTATTTTTTATTGAAAAAAAACTATTTAAGAAACAAATTAAATCTTTCTACATATAAATAAAAATTACATACAAATTAAAACAAAAGATTTTGATAAAACTTTTTTTTTCGGAAAAAGATTTGATATAACTTTCCACAACAAACATATTGACAACTATAACTTAAGCAAAAAAATAAAAAAACTAATATTATTAACATAATTTGTGACATATGGCCTTTTTTTTTGGAAAGGCATATTATGTACTACATATGTTTATTACAACAAGATTATATATTATTTTCTTGATTTTTTTTGTAAAATTATGTAATACAAGCTACAAGCTTAAAAGTAATGAAATACGAATATCAAATCAACAAATTGATACTTTTGTCATTTCTTTGAATAATTTATAATTAAAATTTCAATCAATTAATACTCCTATCATTTTTGTTGTTATTTAGCATTCAATTGATATAAATATAACATACGAAAGTCAAAAAATATAATAGTGCTAATTTTAAAAACATCTATTGAAAATTATCGTGCATGTAACGGACCTAACCTAGTAATTGTAATTTGGTAAAACAAAAATAAAGAGAGAAACAAAGTACTCGAATTCTTAGAATAAATAGTGTTTTCTCTATTTTTTTTTTTTAATATTGCACCACTTTCCTTTTTTGGAAATATTACAAATATTGCACTATTTTTATTTTAGGAAAGGAAATATATATGTTCATACTACAAATACCAAATATACCCCTTACTTTTTAACCCTTGATTTATTAGTTTATGTATATCATCACATGGACAATATTGTATTTTTACCTTTTCTCTAATCATTTTTTTTCACTACTTAAAAATTTCTATGGTGCAATAAAAATAAAAAAATAAAAAAACGGAAAAAGTACTACGGGCCTGTTCTCTTCAGCTTAATTTCAGTTCAATTCAGCTCCAATTAGTTTAATTCAGTTCCTAAATTCATTCTCTCATAAAATATTCAGTTCAGTTCAGCTTCAATCAGTTTAGTTCAGTGCAGTAAATCAGAACAGACCCTACAATTACTCAATTACGGGTTGCCAGTTGTTGAAAAATGTCATAAGGTAAGAAGTAACAACGTTAGTATGTTATATCGCTTTCGTGAAGCTTGCCATTAACAAAAAAATAAAATTATATATCAGATCTAAAGATGGGCAACGGGCCGTGCCGTGCCGCCGCGGGCCGTGCCTGGCCGTGCCACGGCGGTGGGCGTGCCGTGCCGGCTCCGCGGCGGGCCGTGCCATGCCGTGCCTAAATTTGGCACACCCCAGCCCACGGCACGGCACGGCCCACGTGCCTGGCGGGCCATGCCGTGCCGGGCCGCGGGCCAGACCGTGCCACTTTTTTTTTTAATTTTTTTTTTAATATTAATAAATGTAAATAAAAACGATATATATATATATATATATATATATATATATATATATATATATATATATATATATATATATATATAACTTAATTTTATATAAATAATGTTATTAGTTTATGTTTATGTTAATGTTAATATATTTTATTTTAAACAACTTTATTTTAATTAAGGTTATATAAATTATTTATCTAATTATGTTTAAGTTTATATAAATAATTCTATTAATTTAGCAAAAAAACAACAATACATATAATAAAAAAAAAATTACGAGTGCCGTGTCGGGCCATGCCTGGCCGTGCCGGCGTGCCGACCCACAGGCCGACCACCGTGCCACCCGCCGTGCCTTGTGCCTTGTGCCGTGCCTGTGCCGATTCCCAGATTTTTGTTCATGGCACGGCCCACAGCCCATAGGTGGGCCGCCGGGCCGTGCCGGAATCGTGCCGGGCCCATGCTCATCTTTAATCTGATCTCTTTGATAGAAAAGTTTGTACAAGGACGTAAAAAGTAAAGAATCCGCCTATATATATATAATTGGCGCACATATATTAAAATTAATCAATCTGTGATTTATTTATAATTTTATATGTTTGATGTAATATCACTATCATACGACCCACTGTATTATAATTTATTATACTAATGAGTGGTGAAATATATCATCATTTAGGCATTTATTATAAAAATTCAATGGTAAGCTAATTAGCAAACTAGCTTATGATTTAAAGTTGATTTTTTTTTTTTTGCTAGTTATTTCCCAACGATTAGCTAATAGCTTGTGATTTTAAATAAGCCTTAATTTCTTAATAGCATTTTAAAGTTAATTTATTAATATATCAGTCCCTCTTTTTGACAAGTTTATTCTCAAGCTAAATAATTTGCTTGAGAAACAAATTTTATTTTTAGCTCCAATGATAAAGCTACTAGTAGATAGAAAATTTTCTAAATAGCAAGTAAAAAATACCTAGCTAGAAAACAACCCCATTGGAGATGCTCTCATTGATTGTTTAGTAGTCATGGGACCCCCCAGACCCCACCCAAGCGCCTAATTTTAATCATAGTTTAAGCCTCAATCCGCCGTCAGCTGCAGTGGGTTAGCCTTCCTCTATGTAGTGGGACTTCCACAAACAACTGACTCAGCCACCATCTACTGATTTCGCCCCCAATAAAGCCTACCTTGGGAAATTCTCTTTGGTAACCACGAACTTTTATTTTTTCTCGGTGGTAAAGTCTGAAATTTTTTATTATCAATGGTAATCACGAATTAATATTATTAAGCCAATGGTAACATTAATGATAGTAAAACATTACTAACTGATTAACTAGGGTTAATCTTAATTAAGTAACAATGAATTTACATTAATACTCTTCAAAATATTTAAAAACAAAAACTCTAAACCCCCACCCAACCGGCAGTCAGCCACCTGAACCGTCGCCGTAGAGACTACCCACAAAACCCCTTCCCCTCTTTCTCTCCCCTTATTACTTTCACTCTCCTCCACACAGCCCCAACTACCACCAGCGCCACCCACCTGAATCGTTGCCGTAGAGACTACCTGAACCACTCTTTATCCCTCTCCTTTCCTTCCCACATCCTCCCTTTCCCTACCTAGAAAACGCCCCCTCCTCGAGTTTTCAAAACATCCAACAATATCCCATGGATAATTAGTACTAGATTCATGGTTATCCATTGTCCAAATTAATCTCTCCATAAAAACAAACCCCCACGAATAAAAAAAATGCTAAGCGTAGAAATGAGCATTTCATCCAACATAATCAGTAACAAATGGGAGGATCTCCCGAACGAAATCCTTGAAATAATTGCAAAACCCCTTACAATCTCGTATCAACGTATTTCGATTTTGCGCCATCTACACTTTGATAATCATTCTTTGGCAAATTACATATTGTTAGCCCACTCTCTACCAAACCATTTCTGGGTAATAGTAGTTTTCAGAGGACGATTAACTAGGTGGATTTTCGATTAATTGAGTTAGATAGATGTTATCGTTCTGAGATTGAAGCTTCGCATTAATGGAGGTCTTCGAGAAATTTAGGTGGGTAAAATCGAGTATTTGGGTGTTTGATTCTTGGGACAGGTTTTGGAATTGATTGATTGTTGGAGATTGGTGAAATAAGAAGTTAAGGATTTGTATAGATAGGTTCATTTTCGAAGATGTTGTGGACTTTGTGTCTTTGTTAAAGGAGGTGTGCTGCCATTGATGTTGGAAGGAGGAAAGAGAAAGGAAGAAAATCAGGGGAAGGAGAAGGGGGGTCATTTTTGGGGTATTTGTGTCTTTTTGTAGTCTAGTAGCTAAACTATGGTTAAGGATTAACAAATTATTTAACTTAAATTACCATTTGCTTAGTAATATTAATTTGTGATTACCATTGATAATAAAAAATTTTAGACTTTACCACCGAGAAAAAATAAAAGTTCGTGATTACCAGATAGAATTTCCCGCCTACCTTTTACTCCGTATTCAAAAAATACAATATTCTCTTCGTTTGTTTAAGTGCATGCATCGTTTTCATTATAATGAAGTTCTAAGAGATTGTCCAATAGATTAAAATTAAATAAGGGAATTTTTCATATAACCAACTTTTAAACCAATTTTTATTTTTTATTTATTTATTTATTTTTTATTTATTTTTTTTTTATGAACAACCACCTTTTAAAAATATGATGCAAAAGCCACCAATTTTAAAAATTTTGTTGCACCACCTTTTAGTCAAACCCACCAACTGTTTTACATTAAATTGGTGGTAAGTTGCAACAAAATTTTAAAATTGGTGGCTTTTTGCAAATTTTTTTTTTTAATGGTAGTTATACGTGGAAATTTTTTTTTTTTTTTTTTTTTGTAAATTTAAAAGGTGGTTATATGCAAAATTTCATTAAAATAATATATAAAGCTAGGTATGTTGAGAATATAAAATAATACGTATAAAAGAAATAGTGAGGCACTAGTAATAGTTTGTTAAAAAAATAAAAATGAGAGATGAGAGAAATAATTAAAGACACTAAAAAATAAGAGAAGATGTTCAAAAAATGAAAGTGACGCACTTAAAAAATGGTTGTATAGTACATATTAGTTGAAAAGTGATGCACTTAATATACAGAAAGAGCAGGTTACAATTACAACATTTCTTTATATCGTAAGGATATACTACTATTTTATTACTCCCTCCGTTTCAATATGATAGTCCCATATGGAATCAATCACATAAAATAAGAAAAGAAGAATATTTGGAATCGATCTAACATTAAAGTAAAAAACAATTCATAATAGTTTTGCCTTTATTTAATTTTTTTTTAGGAAAGCATTAGCCATAATTGCATAAATAAGGGTGTAATTTCTTTATTTAGAGTCATGTCATTAATTCACAATCAATAAATCTAACCAATCAAAATTTAATATGTATAAAATAGGAAATAAAAACTAAGTCAAAAGTGGAATACATTCAATATGGGTAGATGTTTTTAAAACGCCCAAAATAGTATATGGGACTAACAAATTTAAACGGAGGAAGTATTTCTTTCTCCTACCAACCCACTAACATTATGACGAAGTATTTTTTTTTTATTAATTCTATCCTATCTATAACTTAGCTATAACTAAAGTAATCACCGCTAACATCATTAATATCCACATGTCAATCTCTCATAAAAAATTTTCCCGCCAAAGCTATTAGTGATATCATTATTTTTTATTTTTTTTTTTGAAAATGGTAAATTAATTATACATTGTCTAAAAGATTTTTTATATTTAAATTGACAAACTACACAATTTCCAATGGAGTAATAAAAAAAGTGGTTAGACTACTTCATATTCCTATAAACATTATCTTTCCACCAAATAAAATAATAGATAATGTTTATATTCTTATAAACAATATACGTATAGATTATATGAATCCGAGGTTTTCACTATTTATTAATTTATTTATTATATTTCGCTTTTATTATTTTACAATTACATATTACGCACAAATAAGCAAACAAAATTATTGTAAAAATCGTACATCGCATAAGCCTAATCTAGTTAACAATTATATATGTCGCCACTTAATGCTTACACCTCCCTTTAGGCAAACCTGCATACCCCTTCCCCCACTAAATTACCATATAGCCTTTACCCCCACTAAAAGAAAAACTACAACCCCCCCTAACCGTACAGTAACTATCCACCAACTAATAAACCACCCCTACCCCACATATATATACATAAATAAATAAATAAATAAATAAAAAACGAAACTATCATTTCAAATAATTTTCTCTCTACAACCTTCTTCTTCAACTATTTCTCTAGACCTTCTCTCTCATCAAAATTAAAAAATCCGAACAATATCACTTTAAAATTACTTTATAACATTGACGGAGCCAGGACAAGGAGAGATAGTTGTCCCCCCACTTCCCAAAAAATAAATTAAATGCAATATTTTGCGTATAATATCATAGATCAAAGGAGTTGGTGCGGCGGAGAGATGCATGAGCTTATGAATTATGATTTAGGGACTAGAGTTCAATACCTCCTACAAGCCTTTTACTCCAACTACTTTTTTAAAGTATTGTTGTCCCCCCCCCCCTTTTTTTTTTAATCTTTATAAGATAACATTACTTCAATTTATTTCTTAACAATTACTCCATTTACTTATTTGAATAATATAAGATAGTATTATATCAATTTATTTCTTAACAATCACTCCATATACGTATTTGAATCATTCTAATTGTAGTTTTGCATGAACATTACCCCAAATTACGATTATAATAGGTAATTATGACAAGTACTACATTTAAATAGTTATATTATTTATTATTTGAAATTTTCAAAAATTACGAACCCTTAATCAAATACGTTTATGGAGGAAAACTTGGTATATATATATATTTTTAAAGATAAGATAAAAAAAAACATTAGGATGCCCTCCTCACGAGGGGTACTCCTAATGTATTAGAAGAAAGAATTGAAAATAAACTAGAGTTCGTTATTACAAACATCAATATTCATACTATCAGGAACTAAGGGCCCCACATTAGCAATTCAATCTGCTACACGATTTGCTTCCCGGTAGATGTGTTGGATACTCCAATTGTGAAATTGAGTGAGGAGAGATAAAGTGTCTTTGATAAGATACGCAATCTACCAAGGGACCTCCCATATGCCTATTATTGTGTTAATAAGTAGAAGAATATCCCCTTCAATTTGAATGTTTTGGATGCCACATTGAAGAGCTAGTTAAACTTCTTTATGGAGAGCTACAGCTTTTGCAATGAAAGCTCTGGTGCTCCCAAGGTTGAAAGTAGAAGTCTTAAGAAGAGTGTCGTTGTTATCTGTAATGATGATTCTTGTTGCTGTTGAGTTGTTACGAAACGACCCGTCAAAATTGAGTTAATGGGAGGTGTCTTCCATGAAACTAGAATGGAAGCTGGGGAAAATGAATGAGGAGAATGGTTGTGGGTTCTGGAGATGAGAGAACCCATAGAGGAAAAGGTATCTATGAGACATCTTTGGTTCCACTCATTGAACGTGAATTGCACTCGATGGTATGCCTTTAAACAATCAACAGTATCATTGCGGAAGATTATAGCGTTTCGCCTTTTCCAAATACTCCAAATAAGGAATATAAATTTCTTTATAGTGTTGGGAAATTTTCTTAGAACCTGATAAATTTACAAAGGAAATTGTACAACCTAACCATTTTTTTATTAGGGGAAGAATCCACAAATCTCAAATTCTAAAGCAGTTGAGGAAGAGATGATCAACTGTTGCATTATGTTGATCACAAATAGGTTAAGCTATTAATGGGATAACGTTTCTTTTATGAAGAGTATCTCGGACGGTTAAACTATAATGAAAAATTTGCCATATGAAAATATTAATTTTGGGTGGAACGTCTATTTTCCAAATCCATTGATGGGGCCAAATATTATCTTCAGGATTGAGATTATGAGCTAACCAAGTAGCTGACTTAACTGAGAAGTTACCAAGCGTAGTGAGGCCCCACACGGGAGAGTCTCTCATATTATTAAGTGGTAAAGGAATGCCCATGATTTTGGTCGTTATGCTTTCAGTAAGTATGTCTCTTAATTTTTTTCTATTTCACAGCTTAGTTGGCAAAATAAAGTCTGAAACTTTACTATCGAGATTATCTATATGGAAAATTTCTAATAGACTTTTATTAACTACCCACTTGTTGATCCAAAAGAAAATATTTTTGCCATCGCCTATTTTCCATTGAATGCCCTTTCTCAAAATCTCTCATTACGCAAGGATCTTCCTCCAGATGTGAGAATCTTTTGCACTATGTTTATACTCAAAAAATGATGTTCTGTGCAAATATTTAGCTCTAATGATTTTTACCCAAAGGTTATTAGGATCTGACATGATTTTCCACCCTAATTTAGCAAATCTCTATTAAGTGGGAGAGTACGACGGAGGCCCATACCTCCCGCATTCTTTGGTCTACAAATTTTATTCCAAGAAATCAGTGGCAAACTATTTTTAAGTTTTTGTTGCAGCCAAAAGAAGTTATGGTGTAGAGAGTCAATTTTTGTAGCTACCTCACTTGGCAAGAGAAGGGAGGAGCACAAGTAAGAGGGTATAGCTTCTAAGTTGCTTTGGATAAGAGTATGGAGTCCAGCTTTGGACCAAAAGCTTGATTCCCAATGTTGAATTCTTTGTTCAATTTTTTGAAGGACAAGATTATAGTCTTCTTTTTTGGGAACATAGGCGCTAAAATGTATATGACGTTGATTTTTTGACTAAGTACTCCGTATTTTATATTTTTGAGTTGTAAAACTTTTACTATTTAAGTATTTTTTTGCTTCAATGTTTTTGTCAAATTAAGTGATGTTCATTTGCCCCCCCCTGGTTTGAAATTACCGGCTCTGCCACTGCTTCATAATACTATAAATGTCTGACATTAACGAAGAAATTCTTCAATCACAACAACATTCATAGAAAGAGTAAGTAATTTGTTCATTTTATTACTACAAATTACTTAAAAAATACTACAAATGTCTTATGACTTTATGTTAGGGTTTGATTTTTATTTTTTTCAGTTTATGTAAATTGTTTTATAATACTATTTTCTCTCAATGTTACATTTACTTTCTGAGTAAATTGGTCTATTACTTCGTATATTTTATAATTGCATCTATTTTTCTTCCTTTTCAATTTTCAGTTAATTTTATCAAGGAAATTACACACAAATTTTGTGTTACGTACTATGTAGAAATCATAAGGAACCATGTAACTATTCGCCACTGAAAATTGAGTATAGTGTGTAATTGTGCTAATTTTGTAAAGTAGTTTAGCTTTCTTATAATGATTGAGATTTGAATTAGTTTATGATGAAAATTAATTTTTAACAAATGTTATATGATCGATCATTCACATTCAATAAACAAATGTTCATTTGAATTAAATGTGTACATGATTATTCTCATATCGAAAATATTCACATGGACTATAAAATACATATTCATCTTCATATTAATATATGCTCATGATCGTCATTATTTAAATATTATATATATATATATATATATATATATATAAGATCATGTGAGAACCAAGGTGAATAATAGGAGGAACTAGGAACCAATCTCAGCCTTTAATCACGCTATATCCGACGGCTCACATCTCACCCGCATTCATTAATGGCATTCTCGTAATTTTGCGAATTTTTAAACTTTTTTTTTTTTTTTAATTTTTACTTTTAAGGCAATTTCATTTACTTTATGACTAATTTCATTTACTTTTACTAACTTTTCATTTACTTTTGAGAAATGAAAATGGAAATCACTTTGTAAAGTTGAAATATTACGAAAATGCCATTAATGATACGAGAAACATGTTGACCGTCTGATTAACATGATCTAATAAGGGCCTAGATTAGTTCTTAGTTCTTATTATAGCCTTGGTTCTCATTATATATATATATATATATATATATATATATATATATATATATATATATATATATATATATATATATATATATATATATATATATATATATATATATATATATATATATTTGTGTGTGTGTGTGTGTTCATTCACATATTAAAAAATGTTCAAAAACAAATTACATATTGTTCATTCATCGTAGACCTTTGGTGATTCTATTATTTAAATATAATATAATCTTATAGCAGTATTTTTCTTAATTAGATGATTAATTAATGGTCTTTTACACATTAATAGATATTCATTTGGATTTTGATATATTTTCTTTTTCATATTAATAAACGTTCATTTAGAATTTAATACATGTTCATTTACATATTAACAGAGATGTTCATTTGGATTTTATACTTTTTCATTCTCATATTAATTTTTTTTTGATTAATCTATAGTGTTTATAGTGCATTTTTGAATTAATAATTGTTATTCAAGCGCAAATGTTTAATTTTGAATCCTTATATTTCATGTACTTTTGTTTGTAATGTGTTCATGATCGTTATTATTTTTAAAAAAAAATTTGATCTCTTATTATATGTATACAGGATAATCAAGGAAGTTGAAGAAGACATATATATTGTGCTCAGATTATATAGTTTAAGGAAAACACACAAATATCATATGATTAAAGGTGCAACAAAGAAGATATATCTATAAATAATTATTATACCAAATGTATTAAATAATGTTCATTTAACAAGACACACATATACGTTTAGGTTTCAAAGATTCACTTCAAGTATATGAAACAATTATTTGTAACAATATAGAAATGTGTTATTATTATTGTAATTAAATTAAATTTATTTTATATTGAAAATTATAAGACGTATGTATTTGCATACATCTATCTTATTGTTTGAATATTGTATTACTTACATAAAACTCTTGAAATGGACATTTGATGATGCAAAAATGAACATTTGTTGAAACATGAATAGATAAAAATGAACGTTTGATGATGCAGTACTTCTTACAATAAAAATGATTTGAAGGCAATGATTCTTATAAATAAATTGCTCTCATTTTTATTTATAGAAAACTAGCTTAAGTTTTTACTTAACCTAACTTTTTTACAAAAATCGATATTTTTAATTGAAACAAATACTTAAATTTCTCTTCAAAAAAAATTAACTTGAATTTTAAATTATATTGATATCAAAAGTTATTGATCATTAAACAATTAAAAAAAATGCAAATTTAATGATTATAGGGTTATATAAGAATGAAATTTTATGTTAATTATAACCCGTGCAATGTACTTATATACTCCATATGTCCCTATTTTGTTCGCATGTTTTGAATGACACAATATTTTATATGAGTAGCATACTTAATTTGATCGGCAAAATATTTTATACAATTTAATTGACTTATTTTTTGTGACAATTAATAACCAAGGTTTTTATATTTTTAGTTTTTATTTATATTTATTGAATTATAGTGTTATTATTATAAATAAATAGCAAATATATGATAAAAGCTAAAGTGTCAATCCTGGTTGGAGCAAAAAAAATCTTTCAAAGAGAAAAATACGATGTAGAATGATATAGAATATAGAAGTAGTACATTATTCTAATATATTTCCTTATACGTAATTTATGTTTGTTTATTATAGAAAAATAACTATTATAAATTTATGAAAGATATGTTAAAATATTTTCGTTGAATGCATATAGAATATAATTCGTATAAAGTTAACAAATTGAAAGGATTATAAATTAATATTCATGAAGAGTTGTAATAAAAAAAAAAGGGAAAGTAAAAGTGGTGGAATTTTTTTTAATTAGAGCATGTCAACTGCAAAGTGTCATTTCAGATTCGCTTTTAGCATTATGTTATTGATTCTAAAAATACAATTAATTTGAACAGATTACTCTGTATTAAAAAAATGAACATATAATGATACAAAAATGAACATTTATCAATACAGAAATGAACATATTATAAAAATTTACGAGAACTTCATGGATGAAAAGGAGAGGGGCAGGGCACGCGTGGAGGGCGGGAGGTGCATGCAGTGTTCCCTGTCGTGAGGTGTAGGTAAATATTTTCACACTAAATATTATTTTAGCCCAATTTTGTTGATCAATCCATTACTTCGGATGGACATGTTATAGGCCCAATGTTACCTCATTCTCTCTCAATTTTTTTTTTTTTTTTTTTTTTTTTTTTGGACTAACATGAAATAGTTCTACTTCACAAACTGACCGAAAACCCCTAAACCCTAACTAAATTAAACCCAATTTCTTCAGATTCGAAAATCTGGGGGAAAAATGGCGTCGATTTCATTGAAAGGGAAGACGAAGAACATTGCAAACAGATCGAAGAGATACGTAGAAGAAGCTTTATATCGTAGACTGTTTAAAGATGGCGGAGATGAAGTTAGTGTTCGTCATCAATTGAATGAGTTCCTCAAAAGTCGTAAGAAAGTTTACAAATGGGAAGTTGGTGATACCATTAAGAAGCTTCGACAACGCAAGCATTATTATGCTGCTCTTAAGGTCTTTGTTTTTTCTCTCTCCTCTTTTTTTTTTGGGTTTGTTTTGATTGTTTTTCAGCTTAATTTGTGCATTTTTGGGGTTTTTTTTCCCCAATTGAATATGTGAGTGATTTCAGAAGATTAATACAAATTAGTGTTATTGATGCAAATGGGTATTTTTTTATTATTGAAAGTTTTTTGATTGGTAAGCTCCAGTTTGTGTATAGTTAATAATGCAAACAGTTGATGAATGATTTGTTGATTGATCGTTGTGTTGCATTAGTCATGTGGGAGCTTGGGTTTTTCTGTTCGAAAACTGTTGTGGTTAGAGAATGCAATGGCTGTAGTCACTGACCTTGAAGACACTTTGTTGGTTTTGAGAAGAAGGTAGGGGGAGGTTATGCCAAAGCTGAGAATTCATAGTTTTCGTACGTTTGGTGTCTTGGATTTGTTGCTTTGAAGCCGAATAGTTGCTGCCCTTTCTTCTCGGAAATGGGAGGCAGAATGTATTATATGCGATTTCTAGCACAAGTAACATAGAAGGTAGAATCTAATGTAGGGATATTGAGCATTGTCTGACTATGGCCACCCTTAGTTATTCGAGTGGTCTTTGGTCCTTTAAGAGGCAAGACCTTTGGAAGTCTGTGTAGGATAGTCCAATACGGTTTTCCTTTTTCCTTGGATGCCCTTAAACCCTTGTACCTCATAAATCTGTATCTTCCTGTATAGTACTCTAAAATGACCTGGATTTTATGGAGTTTGGTTTCTGTTTGCAATTGGAATCTAATAAATATACTAGGCTGTTATGTGAACTAGATAAAATCATGTTAGAAAAGTAATATAAGAAATTAGGAATAAAAAAATCAGTTTACATAAACCTTTGGGCTATGGCTAAAATTAACAATAATAGAGTTAGTTTAGAGTAACTTTGGTTCTAGTATGCAAAGAGCCATCCTTAGAAAGAAGACATCCCACTGCATTAGAAGAACTGTAAATGGAATTGATGCGCTCCTCCCTTATAACCCTCAGGAAATGCTGGAGCCACTTGCTGTTACTGTCCCGCACTTCTATTTTTTTATACCTTAATATTGTTTAATTTTTACATTGTTATGTTAATAGATAATTCTTTCTGCATTAAAATTTCCATTGAGTGCTCTGCATAACTTTTTCTACTGCTAAGATTGCTCTCTTAGTCTCCTTTCCCTCCTCTGTCTCGCATATACTATAATCAAAAGCTCTTATCATTTGGTGGAGAGCTTAATAATTTGCAGGGTACAAAAGCGATTAAAATACTGATGGAACATTATGTAATGGAATCCTTTAGTTGAATTAGGTTCTAACAAAGATTTATTCACTCATCTTACTCCGGAATTCATAGGTTCATTTGTTAGTATACTTATTTTATGATTAATTTTTCGAATAATATTACGTACTGATATGATTATGAAGTATACTAATAGCTAGTAGCATAGTTATGACTATCTAATCGTCCATTGCAACCCAGACTATAATTTTATAGGAATATTATATGCTCATCTTATGATAGCATAGTTGTAGTTGCATGCTTTCTTGTTATTGGTAATGAGTGGTGATCCTTTTTTTCCCTATCTTTTACCTTTCCAATTTTGTTTTCTCATCACAATTCTCCATGGTACTATGGTAGTAAATTGATGTGGTTTACCTCTATGCAGCTTTCAGACACTATGGCTAGTAGGGGCATGAACATGACATTAAGTGACCAAGCTATCCACCTTGATCTTATTGCCAAGACTCACGGCATTACTGCTGCTGAGAATTATTTTGTTGATCTTCCTGAATCATCAAAATACATAGAGTGTTATGGTGCCCTTCTTAATTGCTACTGCAAGGATTTGAACTCTGATAAAGCTGAAGCACTTATGGAGAAGATGAAGGAACTCGGTCTGCCTATTACAGCCATGTCTTACAACAGCCTGATGACTATGTACACAAAAAGTGGTCAGCCTGAAAGAGTACCTGCTCTGGCACAAGAAATGAAGGCCTCTAATATTATGCTACAAATATACACGTATAATGTCTGGATGAGAGCTTTAGCAGCTGCTAATGACATTGATGGAGTTGAGAGAGTTTTGGATGAGATGAAGCGGGATGGACGAGTGGCCGAAGATTGGACAACATACAGCAATCTAGCATCAATTTATGTTGATGCTGGGATGTCGGACAAGGCTGAGAATGCTCTTAAGGAGCTTGAGAAGCGGAACACTTCAAAAGCACTCTCACCATACCAATTTCTCATTACTCTATATGGTAGAACTGGGAATTTGGTTGAGGTTTATCGTGTTTGGCGCTCTTTAAGGCTTGCCTTTCCTCAAACTCCAAATATTGCTTACTTGAATATGATTCAGGTTTTGGTCAACTTGAAAGATATACCAGGTGCTGAGAAATGCTTTAAGGAATGGGAATCTGGCTGTACACTTTATGATATTCGTATAGCAAATGCACTCATTGGAGCTTACGTCAAAGATGGTTTGTTAGAAAAGGCTCAAAAGCTCAAAGAGTGTGCTGGAAGTAGAGGGGCTAAACCTAATGCTAAAACGTGGGAGATCTTTCTGGATTATCATTTGAAGAAAGGGGAAACTAAGTCAGCGGTTGATTGTGTTGAAAATGCAATAAGCAATGGTAGGGGAGATGGGACTAAGTGGGTTCCACCTGTAGAAATGATCAATGCAATGATGCAGCTCTTTGAACAAAATAAGGATGTTGATGGGGCTGAAAGTTTTCTGGAGCTTGTGAGAAATGCTGTGGATAACTTGGGGGCAGAAGCATATGAATCATTGATAAGAACATATGCAGCCGCTGGAAAGACTAGTCCTTCCCTGCATCGCCGATTGAAGATGGAAAATGTAGAGGTGAATGAGGCAAGTAAGAAGTTGCTTGAGGCAATTACCGTTGAATGAGTCTCCCTTTTTTGACCTGTAATTCTTGCACTTACAAATTTGGCTAGTTGATAGCTACTATGCCAACTGTTGTTGTTTCAATAATGGATAATTGGATATGGCCTGTTTTTGTGGCTAATTCTCTCTTGGATGTGTTTGCGCAAAATTGTTGTTCCCAAATTTGTTCATCAGCAGTTCAGCAGGTATATTCCTTACTTTTCGTTGTTGGCTCTGCAGTCTGCATCATCTGAAATGAAATGGAATTCTGTGTCCTTTCTTAGCCTGTATGCTGATGGCAGAACTCTCTGGTTCGCTGATTGACATTGATACTCTGGTTCACTGATTGACGTTGATACTTGCAACTTAGCATGTCTGAGAATATTTATGTAACTGTATTTTTAGGACCTGGGATTTTATGAGTGAATTTTTGGTAATTCATTTTCCGACATATTGTTGAAATAAAGTTATCTATATGCATCTTAGTCATCACCTTACAAAACTGATTTTGACCAAGTTCCCTGTCACTATCTTGATCTGCATCTAAAATTGCACGGCACCCACCGGCAACCAGTGACTCAGCGAGGTTAGAATATATTGGTGGGTTAACAAATCATTATATTAGTAAACTAGGTTAGGTCCCGTGCTATGCATGATAATTTAAAATAACTACTTTTTAAATTAACACTATATAATTTTATGACTTTCGTATGCTATATTTATATCAATTGAATGCTAAAGAACAACAAAAAAATTAATTGGAAAAAATAACATTAAGAATAATCAACATGTGTCGTTCTTGGCAAGTATTATTGAAGTATCCATAGAGTATTACGGAGTACTTGATTAAAATTATATTCATAAATTATTCAAGGAAATAACAAAAAGCATCATTTGTTGATTTGATATTTGTATTTCATTGGTTTAGTTTGTAGCTTCTATTACATAATTAAGAATAAATCTTATTGTAATTAACGTATGTAATACATAAAATGTGTTTCCTAAAAATATACTCCATATGTCATAAATTATGTTAAAAATATTATTTTTTATATTATTTTTTAAGTATATAGTTGTCAATATGTTGTTTTATGGAAAGATACATTAAATCTTTTATTACTTAAATATGTAAAACATTTGTTTTTAAATGACATACCAGAAGATGACATGTGTCATTGTTGGTGTGTCTTTTAGTATATAGTTATTGATTGATTGATTTTACTTCATAAGAACAAGAAAGCATAGCATCTACAAAATTGAAAAGATTAGCAGATTTTGAGTAATCCAAGATTATGGATGGTATAATCGCCAAGGCAAGCATATGCCTGGGGTTCAATTGAGGAGAATTTCCTTAGGCCAACTGTGTGCCCTGGACTCGATTGAGGTCAGGTGGAGGTGCTCTCCTTACCGGCTCCTTGGCCGAGGCTCATCCCAAACCCTATAGCCCTTGTAGGCTAAGACAAAGGCATGTTATTAAGCTGGTGAGATTAATGAGGAAAGCAATATCCTATGGTCGTATTATGATTTGTTTTGACTACGAATGATGTAATCGTATCTCTAAAATTAAAACTTTTTTTTCTTTGGTATTCTCATCTGATTACATTGTGGAAAAATTCTTTCAAAGTTTCAATACTGAGGGTTACAATGCTTGTAACACTCATGGGTCTAAGTCAACTAGTGGACTTTTTCAAAATATAATTATCAGACATGGAAAATCATGGCCCAAATAATAATCATCCAGACCCATCTTAATCAAACCAAGCAGTGTAAAACATTTGGAAGTTGAGCTAATTTCGCTGATAAACTCCCATTTTCTAGTAATCACAACTTCAATTGACGCAAATATAATTCCCATATTACCATACACAAAATATCATTTATATAGAGAATAGTAACCGCACAATCAATCATATACATATAATTGACAAATACGCTAACTTTGTTATACTATACACAAAATATAATACTCAATTAATTGTATACAGAAAAACACTCTTGTCCGTTGATGGATTGGATTAAACTCGACTAAAGATAACCTCAATCGATCTCCATTCAATGCCAACAGTCAACATAGCAACCGGAAGTTGCGCTTCAAAATCAGCACGTACATACATACTAGCAACACCGTACCTTCCGATCCCCATGCTTTGTCTGTCTAATTGTTTTTAATTACAATTCAATAGATACTCCTACATGATCCGACGTAGTCGCTTAGAATCCAAGTCAAAATCATTAGATTATTCTCTTTTCATTTTTTTAATAATTTGTTTACAAGTTTGACTTTACACCCTTAATAAATAAATAAATCTAATCAAAAACAACTTGCCGTTGAAGCTACGAAGTTGGGTCAGTTTCTTTGATGTTGTCGTGAGTGATAATGTAAATATGGTAATAGTATATTTGTGCTTTGATTTCATACTCGACCTCTTGATTTTGCTATTGGAAGTGGGAAAAGATGCTTCCATTTTCCTGTTTTTTCAAGAAAATAAAGTGGAAAATTACATGATTGGTTCCCTTGATTTAGGCAAATGATGAAAAAAAATATAATGAAAAAGGATTTGTAATTTAAATGTACAACTTTCATTTAAGGTGAATTTAGCATCAGCTAAATTATTACCAGGCTATGATTACTCTATTAATGACCGGTGTTTTTAATTATAGGAGCTCAACAGTTAAGTTTTATTGAAAAGAAGTTAAGAAGTTGTATACACTCCGCATTAAACTAATTATTTTGATAGGGAGTGTATAATATGTGTATCTCATAATTTTAACTAGATACAAAAAGATCTATTAAATTATATTTAGAGCTCAATAAGATTTCACGTAAAGACTAGAAGCTAGGTTAACTTAACCCACAGAATTTTGACCCTAAATCCAAAAATGCTTGGAATGAATTTATTACAAAAACTTTGACTAAAAAATATACAGGAAAACAAGTTGACCAACTAATTTGACTCATGACTTCAGTTAATTACATACATACTTTGAATCTTTGTTAAACAACTAGTATCTAAAGGTAAATATTCTACTTAATTAAAAGGAGGGTGGATCAAGGATGAGATTTGAACCCTTGATTTTAATTCTTCGGACACTGGTTCTAATACTATGTTAGAAGACTAACAAACTTATCAAAAATTTATGCTAATATATAGCTAAGGCTTGAAGTATAGGTTTTATTTGTTTCATTCAACTCAATGGTGAACTTGCAGGGGGTTGATCGAAGTTGTGTGCTAATTAATTGTATTTTGAATTAAAATATATTCATTTTTTTTAACTCAATAGCATACACGGAGTAGTAATTAGGGTCTGTTTTGATAAACTGAATTGAGTTGAACTAAACTAAACTTAACCGAACTGAACTGAACTGATTGGAGCTGAACTGAACTGAACTGAAATTAAGATGAAGAGAACAAGCCCTTAGTAACACAATAACATTGATTTAATACGAGCCTTTATTTTGTCCGACTCATTAATCAAAATTTTCTTACTTCATTTTGTTTATTGTACTCAATTAATCAAATACAAGTATATCTTATACATCTACCAGATCGACATTTATGTGTAATTTCTATTGCTTCCTTTAGTTTATGTATGTATAGTGTCCTTTTCCTAAGTAATGATTCAATCTCATGGGAGACATTTAATTCTATACATGTGGTGTACCAAATTTGACTTAAATTGAAGGCTTATTATATCATTTAATTTGCTCTGTGTATCATTCCTCGTAGTCTAGTTATGATCACTAATATTCATCATGAAAGTCCGATAATTTTGCTGCCAAAATGCCTCCCAATTAATTAATACTATGGAGTACTTCGCATTCATTACACCTCTCTTTAATTACACCCTTTTTCACTTGCAATTATCTTGTCCAAGTATTTATTTACTTAATTAGCAAGCACGATTAGTTATAAAGGCATTTCGATTAGGTGAAACAGGAAACTAGCTAGCTTACAGCCTGTTCTGATTTACTGAATTGAACTGATTGGATCTGAAATGAACTAAACTGAATTGTTAATGAGAGAAGGAAATTATAAACTGAACTGAACTGAACTAATTGAAGTTGAACTGAACTGAATTAAAATTAAGTTGAAGAGAACAGGCTCTTAGAATTGTTAGCTGGATTGTACGTATTTTCGAAATTATTCTAAGAGACTGAGTAGAGAATTTAAACCATTATCGATTTAATTAGGGTATATTCATGCATTTATTGTCATCTTTATGTTGAAAAGGACTTGAATTGACACATCATAAATAGAAACAATCAACTCGTCAAAAAAAAAAAAAAGGGTTGTTCATACTCTACACCGTAACCAACAGGCCAACATCACGATACTATGAGTTATTGTTGGGGTAGTTGCTATGGTGTGTCAAAAATAGACAATCTTGTATTCTTGTGCTATTGGGATTGAAAGTGGACTGCTTTATGACCTTTTGACATGGTTTGTTATTCCATAACTATTACTTTTTTTATTTTATTTTTTTTAAATGCATCACTTTGATCGGTATATTTGTCGAGACACAATTTTGAGCATTAATATCTTTAATTAGCTATTAGTAAAAATTGTAACAAAATTATATTATGAAACTAGGCATATGACTAATCTAATGATATGTTATACTCCATCCGTTTTTAAATATTTGCCCCATTTCTCCATGAGCGGAGTTATAGGAGAAATTTGAGAAAGTAATAAAATATGGAGGTAGTGGGGTAGGTGAAATAATAAAAAAAATTGTAAAAAGCAGAAGTAGTGGAGAGAATTGGAGGAGAGAGAATATAAAATTAATAGAATATGATTCATGGTGAGTTCACTAGGTGAGAGAAATTAATTAAATATTGTAAAAGCTTTTCAAATAAGGAAATGGAGCAAGTATTTAAAAACGGCCGAAAAAGAAAAATAGAGCAAATATTTAAAAACGGAGGGAGTATAATAATATCTATTGTAATTTTATAGAGGTGAAAAAATTAATTCAACTGTGAATAGTGCAAAAGTCAAAGTGATACATTAAAAATAAAAAACGGAGGGAGTATTTTGTAAGGATTACAAATAAGCATTATGCGTGTAAATTGATGCACAACTATCAATGTCTAAATGTCCATTTATAATTATTTTCGCAATCCATATAATTAACATAAGAGCATGAATACTCACTTACTTTTTTTTCTCTCCTCTCTCTCCTCTCTCTTCTGAGGTTTTAGTTTTTTTGGCCGTTTAGGCCGAAAATAGTCTATTTTCTTTTGGAAATTAGACTATTTTCGACCCTTTTTCTTTAATTCAATTTAGTTTTTTATTTTGTTTTACGTTTTGGTTTGTTTGTTTTGTTTTGTTCTCTCCATATGTGAGAATCTGTTCTAATTTTTTGGGATTTTGATTCTCATCCATGGGTAGGAATTTTATTTTTAGGGTTCTTAAATTAATTGGGAAGGTGATTTGGATTCCTATGGGTCTGAGATTTGTCATCAACTGGTCGATCAAAATATTAGCGCAGATTGCGGAGGTCTCAACTTGTAAAGATGCAAAGACATCAAAAATCATTGCTCGCGTCAAGCTCGAAGCAGTGGAGTATAACCTATGCCAAATATGCAAATTAGTTATGATTTTGATTGTAAAAGTTATGATATTTTCTCTGAATCTGTGGTTTACATATCTTTATTATTGTAGATACCGTATGACTATTATTTAATGATATTATTATTTCCCGTTCAAAAAAAAAAAATATGAGCACTAACTTATTTTCGTGTTTACATTTGGATATTTATGAAATTATGAAGAAATTCCTTATTTACTTAATTAAAGCTAATTAATTTAATTGAATGAATTGCGTATATAACAATAATGAACTAAGTTTATGACAATAGATTAGACGACGTTCCATATATTTTGTGTACAATAAAAAATTACTTCATAGGAAGTACTATGTAAAAATTAGTTGTGACCACCATTGTTCAATTAAACTCATAAAATACGCAGTATATGGTCTTATACAAGTATCAAGTTACCAATAGATATGAGTGATATACTACTGAAATATTATTAAACAAAGAATTTATATTCAATTAGCACATATTGCATATAAGAAAGGACATATGCAAAGTTATATATTATTCGTATTAATTTAATCATAATCAATCAAAGAATTTTGTAGGATATACTAATAAGCGATAACTAGAGGTAGCATTTAGTTATTTTGCTTCATATTACTACACTTGGCTAACTTTTATATTAAGTCACTCTAAATTTTACATCATGAGTTATTTGCTTGTAAATCATGATTTAATTTCTTTAGAAAAAACAATTATTCTTGGGTCAAAAAAAAAAAATTATTCAAAATATAAACAGCATATAATCTCACGTTTCCAAGTACTCAAAGAAGCATGTCCTAGCAATTGAAGTACTTGTAATAATTGTGTTTGGCCTATATGATATTATTAGAATTCATGCCATTCAAGTACTTTGCCACAAGATCATATTGCATCATCAATGATCGATTATCTTTTTCAGCCTTTCGATCGGATTATCACCAATACTTTACATTTTCTTAAAAAAATCTCCACCTAGCTCAAAAAATTACGAGTCATTCTATTTCACTAAAATAAGTTTTACGTGTTAGATTTATTTTCCATTAATAAATAGATTATTTTTAAGAAAAAAAAAGAATTTTATATACTTCGCATATCAAACAAACAAACAAAGAAAAGAATGAACAAAGACGAGAAATAAAGAAGGACAAACCATATTATATTCACTTTTTTTCCTTTCCGCAATAAAATTTATACAAATGCTTCCTAAAAGCAGTGTGATTAATGGATCACCTATTAACCTAATTAAGAACCAAAACTTTTCTTTTAAAAAAAAAAAAAAAAAAAAAAAAAAAAAAAAAAAAAAAAAAAAAAAAAAAAAAACTATAGAATAGCCCAAACCCCATGCACAATTTTGACCAAACCCCAAGATAAAGGCACCCAAAAAAATAAAATATTTGTGATTAAAAATTTTGTTAGGGACATCTAACATTTCTTCCAGGCCCTCCATAATAAAAATAATTACCCCAAACATTATTAATACCACCTCTAATATCATAACAATTTGGATGATCAGCCAAAACTTTGAGATTGGATAATGGAATTAAACTATTACCCCAATCTACTATTTGCAAATTCCGAAAATAGGATGCTTTTCCAAAGCCTTCCCCTGAAAAATGACCACTTCCCATTTGAGTTGAAGTGTGGAAACCTCCTGTCCTTGAATTCACTATTTCCCCTCCAAATTGTACCATACTTGCATGGTCTCTTAGGTGGGTGAACAAAAATGAGGGCCAATACCCGACTAAGACCCCGGATCCGAATTCAAGCCACCAATTTCCGTGTTTAGGATCCTGAAAAGAAGAGATAACAAAACGGGTTACAAAGTTAAGTCAAAAATATGTTAAACATAACTCTAGAGACAATTAATACATATAAAAACGTTATATCCCTGATAGCAATACTGAATGACGTGTGGCATTATCGTGCATGTATTTTTCAATCACCTAATGTTTTTATTGTGAGATTTTCATTCTTAATTTGTTATTCATAATCCGAATACAAGTACACTCATGGATTCTATTATAGTGATATACTTATATGCATAGATGTATATGTAATGTTTTACATGTAAATATTAAGAGAAAAGTTATGCATGATCTTATATATAGATCTAACCCATGTGCATGGTAGCAACAACTAGGCGAAATTGATGCGGGAAAACATAGAAGTGATTAGCCGTACAAACTAAGTTGCTAGATTATACTATAATTTAAGTTGATATGGTTAAGGCCTCGAACTCAGACACTACGTTCATTAAAGTAATAATTAAGCATAAACAAATTATAATTACAACGGTAAAACATATAGTCGTGTATTTGAAAATATTACAAACTAAAGTTTTTGATAATTAATTCTTTCTCTTATTTGTGACATTTTTTCTTCTAATATACTAAGAAATACTTGTACAAGAATCTTTACATACGTAGTTTTGTGGTACCATATCACATCCATTTTATTTTATACTTTCATTCAATAATAAGATATTTAAACACTACAACATGTACAATAATAACTTGAACTATCAGTGGTAATAATTATAAAATAATTCTAAGTATAGTATTGTTAAATTAAAAAATGTTCCAACTATTGAATGACCCTATCATAACTTTTTCACCTGCATTTAGTCAAATTTTACATCAAATTGAGGATTATATATATATATATATATATATATATATATATATATATATATATATATATATATATATATATATATATATATATATATATTGTTGGACTCAATAACGTTAAAAAAAAAAAAAAAAAAAAAAAACCTTATAATTGTAAACATCTTATTGTTATTAATTATTGGATGGTCAAATAGTAAGAATAGGAAAATCATCCATAATTTTATTTAAGAAAATCTTACCATCATTCAATTTCACACTTATAATAAAATTACATGAATTCTTCATCTAATATTCAAAATAGCGTAATTTTGATGACTTTCTATACAAGTAATATTCGTTTGTTAACTTTCCATGTACAAAAGAAGAAAGAGAATAGAATCTTGCAAAGTTGAAAAAAAAGCACAAGGGACAAAGTGTATCATAGTTTCTTTTTTTCTTTTTTTTTTAAAAAAAACAAAATAATTATTTAAAATATTTTTTCTAATCCATATGTATATCTTAAAAAAAAAAGAAAAAAAAAAGACAAATTAAGAAAGCACTAACTTAATCTAGTGCACGCGTGCAATATAAATTCGAAACAACGAGGCAATAAAAGAATTTTTAGGTAGGAAGGTTTGATGATGTTTCCATGAAGAGTAAGTAAAGTTATATAAATCCTGATTCTTTCCTAAAATATAATTGGTGCTTTAGGCATGTTTGTTTGTGCCTTATGTCTAGCAAATGAGTAAACTCTTAGCCTTGAATGAGAAGTTTTATGGCATTTTCATGACTAGCATCATTGTGGTCCTTGTTCATTCATTTTGCCAACATATATCTAGTCATGTTATGATGTACTTCGTATTTCAATTACTCCCTCCATTCATGTACATTTCAGAATGACGGAGAAAAATTGTCACAACTTTTAAAAAATAAATATAGATTTTTCAATTTTAAATCAATACTTAATAGTGTACTTACAATGATAAACAATGTATCCACGAAATATATATACCCTTAGCTTAATTATTTATGGTATCTTTGTTGAAAGCACGATTTCTTAATTACCTTATTTTTTGCAAAGATACCAACTTAAAAGCAATTTGGGGATTTCTGTTTAAATATTTCTACTATAGCATTTAAAAAATCATGATAAAGTTGTTTACCTTCCATATTAGCAAGCTAATGTCAAATTGTCCTCCTTTGTATGAAGATGTTGGTGAGATTGCAGCTCCAATAGCAATCTTACTATTAGTTTGAACAAATCCTGAGCATAACAAGTTGTAGCATCCGGTGGCTTGGTACGCATCGCTCTGCCATATCAATTACAGGCATCAGAGTAAGATTATGTAATATAATTCTCCTCGATTAGGGTATTCTCATTAATGTAGCATTTAGAGGGTACACATACCATTCTATTAGAGATATGTACAATTAATACGATAATAATCTATGTACACTATAACAAAATAATATCGCAACTGATTGAGTATATAATATATTTCTGGGCCTCAACCATCATTAATTCCACTTTGAAGGAGGGGTAGATGAGATTCGAACCCGTGACCTCTATGTCACGTTGGCTTCGATATCATGTTAATGGACCATCTCAATAAAAAAACTTAAGCTGATGGTTAAGGCCCAAGAATATATTATATACTCTATCAGCAGGAATATTAATATATTCGGTAAATATATTCTCTATCAAATAGACTGTCACATTATAGCCTTATAGGCGCTATAAATGTATTTAAAAGCATTATTGATAGGCTTTAATAATTTACGGAGTAGTTTTCAAGTACTGCTATGACTAGCACAAGAAGAAAAAAAAAAATCATTCATCGTGTTGGTCTTTTGGTCCACAAAATTCAACACTATATGTAAATTTAGAAATCTCAAGCCGAATTAGAGCTAATTCACAGATTGTATTGCTTCGGATGAAGATTTTAATTAAGGCGATCGTTGATCGAATCTGCAATGTAACTAGTTCTAAGGTGATTTGTACTTGTATTGGAATTTTAGATTTCCTAGGATTTGTTTGAAAATGTCATTTGACTATCTTTCATTAATGAAATTTTTTTTCTTGTCAAAAAAAAAAAAAAAAAAAAAAAAATCCAAATTTACGTACAATGTAATGTAAAAATGTTATTAACCGAATGAGTTTTTTATGAAACATAAAATAAAACGAGTAGATGAAAAAAGGGTAATGTGACTTACCGTCCAATAAGTAAAGAACCTAGGATAATTGTCACCATAGAGCTCCGGGCTAACCTGAAACAGAATTCAATACATAGTTTTAGCCACGAATGTTGACCCCCTATTTAGTAATTGAAAGGTTGTTGGATGTGACGTAGTCAGCAATAAATTTCCATAAATAACACTACTTGTCAACTTCTAATAATGTCAATTTAATTTTGAAGTGATTATTAATAGTATAATATTTATATAAAGCAAAAGCTAACGAACGTCCCGAGGGCATTAGATAAGCTAGTTAAAAGTAGAAAGATTAAATTAAAATTAACATTAATTACACCGATCGATGCATGATTTTATCATGCTTTCCCAAATTAATATCATTTTAAGTAATATATAAATGCTTATCCGACGCCCCGGGAGTGTTCGTTAGCAAAATCTTTTATACAAAAACCCTGAATAAAATATATTTTATCAAAAAACAAGTCATGAAATTAAAATGAAGGAAATAAATAACATATATACCTGCCAACCAGCTTCAATTGTATTAAGATCATCACCAAATGAACCAGAAATGACCCACATTTGAGATAAGCTAAATTCATAGGGGTTAGCCACTCTAGGAGACCACACATTTATACTTGCTTTTGCTCCATAATATTGTTGTCCAGATACATATCCCACTGCATGCTGTTTAATCACAATAACAATTAGATGTTCAATACATTAATTGTTACTAAATCACGTGTCATTCAAAGTTATCACACGATGTTATATGAAATTTGTCGTTTTTAAGGGCTATGGTTAGCCAAACACGATTAATTTGAATACATGGAATTCTACATTAGTGGAAAATGGAAATTCACACGTATATATTGTATTGAAGTATATATAGACTATAAATAACGTACACTTTCAGAACGACTTTAAAAAGTTTTTATCAATATAATTTAAACCTTACGGAGTAGAACTTTTAGAGACGGGGAAGTATGTATATATTATACGGTTGATCTTCAAAGCATGGTATATAATGATGGATAAAGTTGCAGAAAATGTCATCAAGGCAATCGATTTGAAGTCATTATACGAGGGACAAATATATGAAAGCAAACTAAATGAAGAAAATCATGAGAGTGAGGAGTTACTACAAGAAGCAACCTGTCTAAAATTAAATGAGTTGAAATTAAAGAACAACCAACTATCATAAATTTTCTCCCTTCTCTTTTTCAGTCATAAAAATTCAAGTCACTCAGTTTGCTCAAATCCTGTCTTACCAACATTTCTGATTCACATTTAAGTTTTCCCTCTTTTTCTTTTTTACTTTTTCTTTTTTTTTTTTGGAGGGTTGGTAAATTAATTTTGATATGACGACATGGTTCAATAGTCAACACCCTCATTTATTTCTAAATGAAAATCAAATAATTTTTTTATGTTTTTTCTGAATGATAATAAGATAATTTGCATTGGTATCTTACTATCTTACATTCTTACCTTATGTAAATTTCTATTTCCTCAAAAAAAAAAAAAAAAAAAATAAAAATAAAAATAAAAATAAAAAAAATAAATTACAGAGTATGTAAATTTCTATTGTACATTATTTGTGTTTTATTTACATATAAAAAGATGTTGGAATGATTAAAACACTTTACTTTGGAGTATTTTTCATGAATGGTTATGAAATCATTCTTTTTATAAAAAGGCAAAAAACGAATTAGTCTTTTTATACCAGATAAAATGATTGCAATGTTCGTGTTACATGTATTATTGTTAGGTACACTAATTATCATCATTGAGGAAAATATAACAAAATTTCTTTTAGCACCTCTTAAACTAATTTTAATCGCTTATTTCCTAGAGTAGTAGAGGTTATAGACACTAGACATTGTGAAACGTTAATGATTTTGTTTGTTTTCTTTTCTCGAGTGACTAACATTATGAAAAAAATAATTATGAAATTTGAATTCCAATCTATGAAATCAAACTATTGTTAGTACATTGTAATCTTAGCTTGTAAGGCTAAATCAATGAAATAGGGATTACAATTTTTTTTTAAGAAATAATTTAAATTCTTCATAGAAAACAAATTGTGGGACAATAACAAACTTTAATAAGCTCTTTTCCAGTGTCTTTTGACCCCTTTGCCTTGTGTTCACTATGACCCTTGTGGTGATAATGATGGACAAACTTGAGCACTATGCCTTTTCTTTCCCCTAATTTTTTTAGTAATCCTAATTTCTATTCAATTACTCGTAAACGATATTATCAAAAACATTACGAAATTCACGAGATATCCTTCATACTTCAATATTTCTCGAATGTTATTCGTTAACAAACTCGAACATTTACAAATTAGAAGAAAAAATCTCTCTTAATTTAATATTTGGACGGTGATTCTCTCATAAAACATATCAAATCAGGAAGAATTTAGAGAGACCGAGGGAGTACTTTTATTAATAAGTAAATTAGTTTCAAAATACAATTTTTTTTGGTTTCTTTATAAATTTTCAAATATTTTTGGAGGGGTTCAAGACCATTTACAATTAAAAAGAAAATAAAAATTACCTCATGGTCAGAACCAGTTGAATCTCTTCTAACAAATTTTCTGGGTTTTCTTCCAAATCTTCTAACAGAGCTAACTCTCATCACTTCTTCTTCATTTGTTCTTCTAATTGGAATTGTTCCTTCTGGACATGCTTCACCTGTTACATGCCATAATTGGAAACTTTCTTCATATATTTTTCCTTCTCTTTCATGCCCTTTTGGCCTCTCTGGTGGTTCCTGAAAAAAAAAATTCATAATATTAATCATAAAATTAACAATGACAATAATATAAAATCATATTAATAAGGTTTTATTATGATTATATGTCCAAAAATAATGAAACTTACCAATGGTTTTTGACCTCTTAACATTGGATGATCAAATGCTGGTTGTTGATGTGCTAATACACAATCTATAAGATCCCCATCTACACTCTGTCACCAAATCCAAAACAAAAAATGTTAATAATGCATATAACACCATGCTAGTAGTATTTGCAAGGATTTGAAATTAGTTGTCACGCTGATAGTGTAATTTGAACTAGTAATGCGGCAGCTGAATCTGAATGTTCAGTTGTTCACAGTTTTATCTCTAACATAGCAAAGAAATGGATAGTTTAAAAATAGAAAGTTTGATAATACAAACTATTTGAGCAAAGTTGAAAAATGACATAAATGCAACATCATTCCAACAAAAACAGGGGAAAACAGAGAGAAGGAAAAAGAGAAAATACTTGAATAGTTTTAATTGGAGTTTTGTTGATCCTCTTGAGATGTTGTCTGACTCTTTTTAACTTCTGAGCTTCCTCACCAGGGCGAAAACTCTGAGTATCATTTCTTGGTTTATCATTGGCAATGCCGGTTTCCGAGGTCGATAAAACAGGGGAAATCAGAGAAGAACAAACAAGTAGCAACATTACACCAACAATGGGAATGATTGAGGAAATCTTCAACAAACAGCAACTACATTCCATAACACCCATTGAAGAAATATTACTATAATCTTTGCTTTTTCTCATATTTTGTCCACATTTATGTTGTCTTCTTCTTGTATAATGGTACAAAAAACCTTCCTTTTCTTCTTCTTCTTGGCTTCCTTGTTTATTTCTCTTTAGTTCTACACAACCATATTTCATAATATATGACACCAAGAAATAGTATATAAATATATATCCAAGAAAATGTATATTTTGGGTAATATAAATTTAAATTTTTTTTTTTGGGGGGTTTTAATGACAATCTTTAAAACACTATTTCCAAGGTTTAGAATAGCTAAAATGACAAACAAAATGAATACTTGCTTCTATTCTACTGCCTCTATACTCTATAATAACTGCACTACTTTCTTGATTTTAGTAGACAGAATTTTAGAGAGAGAAATTTAGAGTTGGGTTAATTAAAAATGGTATGAATCCAATGAAAATTTGGGTTGGGTTTATATTGTTGAATAACCCATGTGGAGTTGGGTTGGAGGTATTAATACAATGGGGTGTTATGATCAAAACATGTTATATTTTAATTAAAATTACTTTATAATATAAAGTTTGTATGAAATCTAAACATTATGATTTTGATTTATGATTAAACATAAGAGGAGAGAGAATGGGGCGTGGGGTTATGTTTCCAGTCTCCAATACATAGACTGCAAAACTTTAGCTTTTTTGTGGTTATTTTTATAAGCAATTACAATATGGTCCTAATCTAAGAAATATTTTGGTTATTTATTTTAATTTTAATTTTGTTGTTGTTATTCTTTGCTTGGGTCTTGAAGACAAATGGGAATTACACTGGGATTTTCTGAGGTTCTAAAGTTGGGTTGTTTTGCTTTAAGGGAGGTTTCTTTCTCACTTCCCTAGATGTTCTTTGTGTCATCCTCTCTAATCTAGTAAATTATCTTTAGTGTTAATAGTGTTTAATATGGTTTTTTTAGCACTAGAAAACAAAGCTATCCCACTTTGTTAGTCATTCCTAAAAATTGGTTTTTTGTATTTGCCATCTAGATTTGGATAATTTCGCACAAAACTAGTAAATAGGTTATTGGTGTTGGTGATTTAACATCATCTATAACTTATTGAGCTTGTTGAACTCAATTGTGTGGTTGTGTGTGGTCAACTTGTATACATAGTGCATCATAACATGACATTAGGTCTTTGCAATTGTTCATTAAAGTTGTATATCAGTAAGTGACAAGAGTTTGTTTAATTTCTCCAACAATCTCACCAGATTAAATTAAAGCTTCGTTCTATTTGACTTTTTATGTTTATCATAATTTCTTTTAACATGCATCTTATCTAAATCTCTATAATACTACCTCCGTTTTTTTATTAGTTGACACGTTTTGACTTTAGCACTATTCACACACTTTCCTCTGATCATGTTTTGTGATTTATACGTAATGCAAAATAAATTATGTGGGGTCTTGTTAGATTCGTCACGGCATATATTTTCAAAATATCAACTTTTTATAATTTTTACTTATCGATATTTAATGATATTAACGGTTGAAGTAGTACATTGGCAAACGTGATTAAAGAAACGTGTCAACTAAAAAGAAACGGAGGAAGTATGAGGTATAGTTTAACCTATTTGAATTATGTTGTCTGGATATCATCAATCTGAGTATATGTGTGAATCCAATGAAAATTTAGGTTTATGTTAAGACATGTCAAATGTTAGGGTGTTTTGATTCAAGCTGGCCTTTGCAACCTTTGACGCAAACAAAATAAAGATATTCAACATCTATCTAGGAATTGTTTTATAGCTTGAATAGCGTGGAGGGGTGGATGACTTAGTATAAACTAATTAATAATTTAACAAAAATATTTCTCTTCTAGAATTGATTCAAGTTTATGTCCGATATTATAATTATTTAGTCGGGAAGATATTTTAATGCCCATATTACGTACAGTAGGATCGATCTTCTTACCTTCCTCTTTTCAATTGATGCTTTGCCCCCGCTTGGATTTTATGTAACTTTTCTAGGGTTGAAAAAGACAAGGCAATGATCTAGTTACAATGCATATAGATGGTGTTGTGGTGCGTGGTTCAAAGAAATAGAGCTGGATGGGTTGATGCCTTGATGATGATGATCATTCGGATCGTATGTAGAATCATTGAAGGTGACAAGTTTGGTATGGGTATGATTGCGTTACATATTGAGGCTTTAGCATGTTTGTTTGTATGAGCTATGATGGGCCTCATAGTTACACCTTCAGCAAGAGGTGTCAAAATCTGACTTGACATGAAACCCGACCTGAAATAGCAATGATTTGTATATCTTACTCATAGGTGAAAAGACTGAAAACAATGACATGTAACCTGAACTGAAATTGACTCTTGACATTAATTGACAATTGATTTATCTTGATAGTTTCTGACCTGAAACAGAATTTGTAGTCAACTTGATATTAACTAAAAACCGATTGAACCTAACTTAGCTTGACAATGATCCAAACCTGATTTGGTACTCAACTTATTTAGAACCTGAAATTGATTATAACCTATCACAACTTGTTGCTGACCCAAATGGATATTAACCAACTAGCAACCGATTTGACATAACCTGATAATAATCTGAACTCGAAATAACATTCTGATAAAATTTTAAACATAATAATAACCTAATATAACCTACTGCCTACCTGAACCAAAGTGACTAGATTCGACTCATGGTGTTTTGTTTTGTTATTGTGTTCCAGCAAACCAAACTTAAATTTACTCAATCCAACTCATTTGACCCGAGCCTAAGAATGACCTATCTTGATTTGTGATTTAATCTTTCAAAACTTGCCATGATTCGATCCGACTCAAATTTGACTTGAGTCTAAGAATGACTCAACCACCTGAAGTTCATCTGACCCAAATTTTCATGCTTCAAATAAACTTGCCTTTAACCCGACTTGACGCATATCAAACGGAAAAACCAAACCAAAATTAACTCGAATCGAACCCGAAATGCAGCCGAAAAGGTATAAAGTCGAACTCGAATTGCAACTGAAAGGGTATAACGCCTTTTATAACTTGAATCAAACTTGAACCAACCTGACCTTAACATGACTTGAAAGTTCGTAAAACCTGACATGACCTGACTTGAATATGACATGAAACCTGACATGACCCGACTTGAATACTCGATTTGACACCTCTACCTTCAATTGATTATCGTTTTCACAGATTCATATAAACCTCCTAGCTTTTCTTTGACAAAATGGTTAGGGGAATAATATCAAATACTTTAGGCTCATCATTAACATATTAAGCTCATCAGCTGATCATTTCAATAGTGCAGGATACACAAGGAAGAAAGGCAATGTCATGGGCAACGAGTTTATTGTGTGCATCAAATCGCTACAAAAAGTTTCAACAAATTTTAAAAAATAATAAAATAACACCACAAATTTCTCAAAAATTGGATTATAACACCTTAAATTTTCAATCTTTTATTACTCCCTCTGTTGTGATGCATAGAGTTTTAGGAGAGTAATATAATAGTGTGAGTAGGTAAATAAATTATTATAGTAAAAGAAAGATGGGACAATGAAAGAGAAAGTATGTGAGAGAGGAAAAATATTTTTATCATTTAAGTGGGGACCATGAAAGAGAGAGAAATGATAAATAATTTGAGTGGGGTTTAAAGTAAGAGAGAGAAATGATAAAATATAGTATAAAGTAACCAAATATAGAAATGATGCATTTAAAAAAGACATCCATAAAAGGAAAGTGATGCGAATAAAAAAAACGGAAGGAGTAGAACACTACAAAAGAAAAAAAAAACCAAAAAATTGGATTTTACCACCGATGGAAGGACCCACGATGAACACGTGTCAAATTAAGTCATTAATTTAAAAAAAAAGATGAATAAATAAAAAAAAACCTAAACCCTAACCCAGCCACCGGCCTTCTACCCTGTGACTCCACTGCCGGAGACCCCCACTGGCGCCTAAACCCCTTCCTTCACCGGCGAAAACACCGGCCATCACCCTCACCTACCACGACCCCTCCTTCACCGTCGAAACCACGCTCCCTACACCGACGAAAAGGAAAGGTCGCCACCACCACCTTCTTTTCCCAATCTCCATCGAAACCACACTAGCCACCAACAATCTTTATCATTGGTTTAAGGTTTGTGGTTTTGCGTCGCCAGTAAGGGGTGGGTTGCAATTGGATCTAGGCAGGGCTAATGGTGGAATTAGGCATGGTTTTCTCCGACAGTGGGTTGGGGCTGGTGGTGGGGCTTGATTTTCGGCGCTTCAACAATTGTTGTGGTGTTCCGATAGTGAAGGAAGGGGTTCCGGCGGCAATGGGGGTCTTCGGCGGTGGAGTCACTAGGGTAGGACAAGGGGGGACAGCTGTCCCCCCACTTAAATATTTATATTTTTTTTAAAAAAAAAAAGACCTCTAAGTATTATATTCATATCGACTAATTGATCAAAAAACTATGTTAATCCTAGTTGCTGCTTCTTGCCTAATGTTTTATTGCATATATGCTGACTAGAATGACAACGAGGTAAACATAAGGAACTTAAAACGAAGTCAATAGAGATTAAGGTATTTTCACTTCATAATCGCCGATTAACAAGCAACATAATTAAACAGACTTTTGAATTGTCGTTTTCCAGGAAATAAGAAAGGTAAATAAAATTTTCTTAATTTTGTTTTTGTGTTAAAAAAAACTGTTTAGTGTAGGGGCCAAAGCATGCTATTTTTGGCATGCGTATGTGTTTTGTTATTTTATAGAGCGTTACTATGCCTGCATGAATATATGCAACATAATGCCCTTATGCCCATGCATGCGTATGGCCGTAATTTGTTATATTCTTCTAAGTTCTTACTATTTAATTAATTCATGGTTTTTAACATTATGTGTGGATGGATAAACTAGGCAAAGCAAATCTTATGTATCGTTATAATTAAACTAATACCATTTAACATGTTTTTAATTATTTAAATTTTATAGATATTGGAATGAAATAGAAGGGATTAGATCGATATTATGGAAAAAAAATGAAATAAAAAGTGAGAGCTTTGTGAGATAGAGTCATCAAGGCATCGGAGTGGCCTGGGTGTGTGGGTGTGTTTACTTAGGACATGTTCAAAACTATTTTTTAAGTAGCTTTTTATGGTTTGTTTAATTTAATAAAAAATTAAGTATTTGACAATGTAATGGTGGGGTAGTATTCAGTGGTCGAAGTACTTTTTTTTTTAAAAGAAAATAATATCCTATATTGTATCTTAACCTTAGAAAATTAAAAGTAGTTGTTGATTTTTTTACAACTAATCAATTTCTTTTTTATCGAACACTTACTTTTAATTAAATATATATTTTCACAACTAAAATTTATTGACAACTACTGTAACAATTACTCTCAACTTTGTTATGTTGAACAAGGTCTTAGCCCTATTCTATTTACCTAATTTTTCATGTATACAATGGGAAAAAATCTATATAATTATTGATGATTTTAGATAAAAAAATATATATATTTGGATTGGGTTGATATTAGTCCCTCTTTTTGAAAATAAACGCCCCAATTTGACTGACACGCACATTTGCCAATGTAGAAAATTAACTTCGATGAATTCTTCCATTTAATTTTAAATTAAGTATAAATTATAATTGATACTCAATAACTATATAATGAGACGACTTTAAACACGTATTCACAAGAGTATTTTTAATCTTACTTAAAATATAAAATCACAAACGTAGGTCCAAGTTGAAATTTGTCAAGGTCACTAAAGACTATTATTCTCACTTTTGAACCAAGTTCGTAATTCTTTTCCAAATTTAAAGTGATTGAATGTGTAGTGCGTCTCCTAAAGTCATATAAAGTGGTTTGGAACCATAGCAAGCCTACCAATAGGTCTATAAAATCTCCATAATATAATGATTTTAGTTCAATTACATAACTATTTTTAAATTCTATTGCATCGGTAATAAAAAGTTACGAGCGATGGTTCCAATCACCAACTTGGCATCTCGAGGTATGACTAAGGTGTGGGGAGTCCTTCATTCATTGGGTTATCAAACCTAAACCAATTCAACCCAATCATTACTTTCCAGTATGTGGTTGATGTATGCATGTCTGCATGAATTGTTTATACATATTGTTGGATTTTGGGAAAACTCCTCAATCTGGAGTGTGTACCATTGATCAATATATATATAAATTTACAAAACTCGTAACCCTAGTACGATAAGGATACATAATATATACAAATATTATCCTAATCTACGATAGATATTATCATAACTATAATATTTATCACATGTTACACTAAGTTTCTACTTGCAAGAAAAAGGTGGATAAAGTGTGTGTGTGTGTGTGTGTGTGTGTGTGTGTGTGTGAGAGAGAGAGAGAGAGAGAGAGAGAGAGGAGAAGAGATGGAGAGCGTGTGTATGTATGTGTGAAAAATGTGCAGACAATGTGGGGTTGGGAAGGTAAGATGATGAGAAGTTTTCCAACAAAAAAAGTAAAAGTGAGTCAAGCATTTTAAACGACACAAAATGAAAAGTGAGTTGAACATTTTGGAACAGATGATGGAAGTGGAGATGTTTTTAGAAAATGCCTATTTAAAAGTGGTTCAACAAATTTACCCCCCCCCCCCTTTTTTTTTTTTTTGGTGTAATTCGATCTTTTCATTTTCAAGCGAGTGAGCTGACACATTACTCATATATTCCCAAAAAAAAGTGACACATTACTCACATAAATGTTCAAATTCTTGTTTACACCCCATTCCTTTATTCTATTCCAGAGAATAATATAAATTAGGGTTTACTAAATAGAAGTGCAAACATGTGACCAACGTGATCATACAATTACCTTTCTTTTCCTTCTATGTTTAAGAAATTATTCCATCAAACGGACTCTCCCTGGCTCCAAGAATAGCGACAGAGTTGGATGACATTCTTTTTAAGGGAATACCACCCCAAAGCCAAGTCACTACGCTATCTATTCCAACTTTGGCCGAAAAAAAAACACTTCAGGTTTGATTCATAAAACCTGATAAAGATATATGAGGTTGGAAGCTTGTTACTACTCTACCACCTCAATCTTTAGTGTTTATATAATATGCCACATTGTTTAATTATCCAATTATATACTTAATCAGTTAATTGTAAAACTTAACCATTTAATCATAAAATTTAATAAACCTATTGCTAGTTTATGAATACTCATTGATATGGCTTGGATGAGATTTAGACCTTTGCACTATGAACTTATATATATATAGATGGCTCATTCATACATAAGAAAGAACATATATACTCAAAGATTTTTAAAAAATGAAAAGATAATATCAATAAAATTCATACTTAGTAGGTATGATTATGAATATAGGATTACTATTGAGCATAATAATGCACAAATAGGCATAATTGTGGTGTGATGTTGGATGTAATTTGAATCCTGTTTTGCCGCATTGACTAGAAGAAGAGCTTATGAAAAAAATTTAATTATACAATTCTTTTCTATTAAAGTTCCTTTTAACTTATGGATTATAGTATATGCTTTTTCTTTTGTTACAATATTCTTTTATGTTATTGTTGTTGATCAAAGCGGCTTAGATTTGGTTTGAATAATAATGATATGGAAAGCTAAAAAGTGGTTTATTTGGATTCAAGTGAAGTTAAACCAACATAAAACTGTAAAATGGGTCCACTTGGTTTGTGGGCTTTTTGTCAGCATAACATCCGAAATCAACCTTCTTGCTTATTTTGTGACACCAGCAACATTGTGTTGTTTTGCTTCATTGATTTGATGACATATCACGCTCCAAAGAGGGGTAATTACCTTTGTGTTTTTACCTTTTTACTATGGTTATGATTTAATTGCAACAAAAAAAACGAAGTAGTAGCTTTTTTTTTTTCCCTGATTTGTAAGGTATTGGATTTAATTTTCAATTTGTAAGATGAACCAATTTTTGCTGATTAAATATTGAACCGTAATATACCTTAAATTTATATACCATATGAACGAATTAAAATGGGCGTTATGTTGATCGGTCATTAAATGAGGTCCATTGGTTATTGTCGAGCCTGTTTTTGATGGCCATTCAGTTTCTATTTTGGGTAACTTTTAAGTTTCTAAGTCATTATTATAGCTTAATTTCGTAATGTATTTCTCTAAATTAGTAAAACTTAGATTTGTCTACATGTAGACGATGTATGTAGCTAGTACATTGTTAATGAATGATGAAAATATGTGTATATAATGTTGTTCTTTGTTAAAGAATAAACATTTTTGGATTTTAACAACAAATACTGACACTAGTTGATGGTTCTGTTTAGGGTAAAAATACCCCAGGTACGTGGCCCAGTAAAAAGGCGACACGTGGCCCTATGAGAGTGAGACACGTGTCCACCTGTCAGGGTGACACATGTCAGCCATCTCTAAACGCCCTAATACAACATCAGAAAGAGAAAAAGGCCCTGATGACCTCAGGCCCAAATCCCGAGAAACCCTTGAGAGCCGTAAAACGGCGCCCCCCATGACACGTGGCAACCTCTGATTGCGCAGCCAATCATGTCACGAAATTCTAGGGCATAAACCCTAGAGGGGTACATGTTCCCACCCCTATAAATACCCCAATCATTTATGATGGGAGGGATGGATGGTGACATAACATAAATATAGAGCATTAAAGAGCTCCAACTTCTCTCTACTTTCTCTCTCTAGCTTTTCCGATTTCTGATCTCTAACTTGATCGTCGGAGGCGAATATTCCGATAAACGGAATATTCGTTGTTTTGCAGGTGTCCACGTCTCGTTGCCAGGAGAACGTGACCAGTATCCGAGGAGTTCACAAAAAACCCCGAAACATTTGGCGCCGTCTGTGGGGATACTCGTCTGTTATGGCACTAGATGGTCAGACACCTAATACTGGTCCTCGCCCAGGCGAGGACGGATATGTAGAAGACATACGTACTACCATACATTCAAGCAATCCTTTGACTGCCTCATTTGAAGAGGCCGAACAACCTCTTGTCACCCCAGCTACCCTAATGGCCGAACTGACTAAGCTCCGCAGGGAGTTGGCGGCTACCCAGCAAAAGGGGAGAGGAGGCACTTCCAAGAAAGCCAACAACAAGACCAACGCAACTGATGCTGGTAACACCCCATTCCCCCGTCCGCATGGAAGGTCTCCCCGAGTCCCACGGACCAACTTCTCTAGCCTGCTGGCGAAAACACAGTCGGCTGGGGGGAGGGGCAGACAGCCGACAAGAGTTGAGACTGAGCCGTCACAGCGTTTCAAAGACGCAAGGGATTACATTCGGCACAGGCAAAGGGAGAGGGCCGCATACTCTGACACGGCCTCTACCCCAACCATGCCGGATGAAGTCTCCAACCAATCCTTCTCCCAATACACCAACACGGCCGTTTCCAGCAGGAGTCAAGCTGCTCATACTAACACTCCCGTTCCAGTTCAGCCATTACAATATCAGCCCCCTCAAGTACTCAATGGGTTAATACAGCCAACTCCCCAAGTCTTTGGGCAATATGGGCCGTATGGTCAGATGTTCGGCCAAGCTCCCTACCTGGCTGGAACGTCCGCTCAGCCTCAGCCCATCGATTGGCAAATGCGTTTGTTGAATTTGGGAGATAAGCCGCCTCCGTTTTCGCAAGACATACTAGCGTCTCCTCAACCAGCAAAAGTGAAGAGTGTACTAGTGGGTGCCTATGATGGTACGGGCAACCCAGAGGAACACATTACTTCGTACAGGAACTTGATGTACTTGCAAAGTGTAGATGATGCTACATGGTGTAGATGCTTCCCGGCCACTCTCAAAGGGGTGGCCCAGGATTGGTTTAACAGCCTTCCACCCGGATGCATCAATTGTTTTACCACCCTCAGTTTGTTGTTTGTGGGAAACTTCTCATACAACATCCCACCAAGAAAGACAAGTCTCAACTTGGCCACAATTGTCCAAGGAAAGAATGAAGGACTACGCTCGTACGTCCAAAGATTTAACCAAGAAAAAGCCCAAATTCATAATCTTCCGGACGAAATGGCTTACTCAGAATTTCTCCGGGGATTAAGGCATAATGGTTTTAAGTTTGATTTGGTAAGAAAAAAGATTCGGTCATACGCAAGTGTATTGCGGGAAGCCGAAGCCTATATTGAGGCCGCGGACTTTTGTTCGCTCACCAAATCAGAACAGCCGGCCAAGGGGGCTGAGAAGAAGCAATCTTCTCAGCAAGACTCGGTCGGCCGAAAGAGAGAAGGAAACAAAAGAAAAGAAATCTGGGTGGCTGATGACAAGCAACCCAAGTCAAAGAAAAGCAAGACGTACGAGCCCCAGTATGAGTTCAACAAGGATGGCTACTCCATTTTGATGGAGATAAAATACAAGTTTGAGTTTGAGAAGCCTCAGCCTTTGAGAGGCTCGGCCCAGTACAGAAACAAGAACAAGTATTGTCATTACCACAAGGATGTAGGTCATGACACGAACGAGTGTATCAATCTGAAGAGGCTGTTGGATAAGTTGGCCGACAAGGGTATGCTGAAACCCTATGTGACCAAGTCCAGATTCACCTTCAAACGGACAGACAACACGTCCGAGAAAAAACAACAAAGTGATAAGAAAAATGACAAGGAAGATGATGGGAATAGCACTGATTCAGGTTTTGTGGCCGTGATATCAGGAGGCTTTGCTTCAGGCGGCCCTACCATGAAAGGAATCAAGCAGGACGCTTGAAACCTGTCAAATGTGATGCAAATGGACACCGTTAAGGCCGAGCCATTTCCTGAAGTGATCATAAGTGAGGCTGACCGTGGAGAGGTCAGGGCTTTGCACAATGATCCCATGGTCTTTGTAATGAAGATAGCGAATTTGAAGGTGGGACGAATATTGATTGATACGGGGAGTTCGGCCGATATTATCAGCCTCTCTGCCTTGAGGAATTTACGCTTCCCAGAAGATTCTCTCCAAGATATAACTCACCCCTTAGTAGGATTTGGGGGGAATATCATTCATCCAGTCGGACGGATTGACCTTCCCATCCGTTTCGGGCAGAAGGGAGAAGGAAGAGACATGGTCGTCCGTTTCCTTGTGGTAAAAGAGTTAACCGGGTACAATGTCATCCTTGGTCGCCCCACTCTCAATGCAGCCAAGGCGGTCATAGTCCCCCACTTGATGTTGCTGAAGTTTGAAAGGTCGGACGGAAAAATTGGAACAATTCAAGGAAGCCAGAGAATGGCTAAGGAATGTAATCAGCTGGCCGTGAAGCCAACAGCACGTGGCCCAAAAATGTCCGAGCCTAAGGAAGAAGGAACCTCACTTCCAGCATACCAGGTCGGCCAGAAGCGTAAGGCGGCCAGGGTAGAATAAGTCTAGCAATTAATGACTGTCGGCCGGCCAGATGAGCTGAGGCCCCAGCCGGCCGGCAGCCACCAGGATATAGTGCTTGACTCCAACCACCCAGAACGGACAGTTAGTGTTGGCACTATAGCCTTGGGATTGCTTGGGGATGAGTTAGTGCAGCTGTTAAGAGAATTCAAAGATGTGTTTGCGTTTGAAGTTGGTGAAATGCCAGGAATAAGTCCTGACCTGGCCGTGCACAAGTTGGCCGTGAACCCTCTGATAAAGCCTGTCCGCCAGAAGAAGAGGAATCACGGAGAAGAGAGGAATCAGGCGGCCGCAGCAAAGGTAAAAAAGCTGCTGGACGCCGGTTTCATTCGGCAATGCTTCTACCCAGATTGGGTGGCCAATGTAGTTCTTGTGAAAAAGCCGAATGGGACTTGGAGGATGTGCGTGGATTACACGGACTTGAACAAGGCGTGTCCTAAGGATAGCTTCCCCTTGCCTAAGATTGACCGTTTGGTTGACTCTATGGCCGGACACGCCCTAATGAGTTTCATGGACGCATACTCCGGATTCCACCAAATTCCTTTGTGGGAAGAAGATCAAGAGAAAACAGCGTTTGTGACCGAGCAGGGGTTGTATTGTTACAAAGTTATGCCATTCGGCCTCAAGAACGCCCCTGCTACATTTCAGAGGCTTGTTAATACAGTCTTTAGAGACCAGCTCGGCCGGAACATGGAGGCATACATTGATGACATGATTGTCAAGTCAAAAGAGCCGGCCGACCATCTCAAGGATCTACGAGAAACGTTCACCGAACTCAGGCGGCATAAGATGATGTTAAATCCAAAGAAGTGTGTATTTGGTGTTGAGTCCGGCAAGTTTCTCGGATTTTTGATTGATCGAATTGAGGCCAACCCTGAAAAAATTCAAGTCGTCCTTGACATGAAGTCTCCGAGAACAATCAAGGAAGTGCAAAGACTGACCGGCTGTTTAGCAGCCCTTAGAAGATTTTTGTCAAGGTCAGGGGATAAATGCCGTTAATTTTTTCAAACCATTAAGAAGAAAGCCATGTTCGAGTGGACAGAGGAGGCCGAGGAAGCATTCGTACAATTGAAGAGTCACTTGCATACATTGCCTCGCCTCGTCAGTCCGCTCAGGAATGAGAAGCTATACATCTATCTTGCCATCTCTGAACACTCTCTAAGTGCCGTCCTTCTTGTTGAAAGGGACGGCCATCAGGTCCCAGTGTATTTTATCAGCCATGTACTTCATAATGCTGAGCTTAAGTACCCCCCAATTGAAAAATTTGGCCTGGCCTTATACATGGCATCAAAGAAGCTGCGGCCGTATTTTTTGGCACATTCAGTTGTGGTCTATACAGATCAACCCTTGAAGAAGACATTCTCAACATTAGAGGCAAGTGGCCGCATGCTCAAGTGGGCCTTGGAGCTCAGAGGTTTTGATCTTGTGTTTGAACCAAGGAAGGCAATCAAGGGGCAAGCTTTTGCGGATTTTTTGGCTGAAATGACACGGCCTGATCTTCAGCCGGCCGTGGACCAAGTCTGGAAAGTGTTTGTGGATGGTAGTGCAACAGCGACCGGGTGTGGCGCTGGTATTATATGTGAATCTCCTGAGGGAGACAAGTATGAGTACGCGTTGAGATTTCAGTTCCAAGCGTCAAACAATGAAGCTGAGTACGAAGCATTGTTGGCCGGCCTAAGGATGTGTAAAGCGGTCGGGGCAACCAAAGTTGAAGTATGCTCGGACTCCCGGCTAAAAGTTCACCAAGTCAATGGTGGCTTCGAAGCCAGGGAGCCGGCCATGATGAAGTACATGCAGCTAGTAAAAGATGAGGTCGAGAGCCTAGAACATTTCTCTCTCAGACAAGTTCCTCGTTCAGAGAATCATCAAGCGGACGCCCTCTCCAAATTGGCTTCCTCGGCATCATGTGATACTCCAAGATCAGTGTTTTGGGAAGTAAAGGAGAAAAGGAGCATTGATGTCGAGCCCGTTCAGATAATAGATAGAAGTTCAATCTGGATGGATGGAATTATTTCCTACTTAAGGGATGGAATACTTCCGGACGATCCAAAAGAGAGTTGGCTAATGAAGAGGAGAACGGCCTGGTTCGAGATGAAGGATGGGGAACTATTCAAAAGAGCCTCTGTGAAGCCTTACCTTAAGTGTATGACTCCTGAAAGAGGGCATGAAGTGTTGGACGACCTTCATCAGGGACATTGTGGCTCACATATTGGAGGACGAGCCTTAGCTGAAAAAGCGACACATTTGGGTTATTACTGGCCGAGCTTGAATTCGGACGCCATGAAAATGGTGAAAAAATGTGACAAGTGCCAGAGATTTTCAACCCTTATTCATCGTCCAGCAAATAGTCTATCAGCCATCAGTAGTCCGCTTCCTTTTGCTAAATGGGGCATGGACATTTTGGGGCCGTATACTCCTGCATCCGGCCAGAGACGATATGTACTAGTGGCAGTAGACTACTTCACTAAATGGGTTGAAGCTGAGGCCGTCCGAGGCATTAAATGGACAGATGTGTCAGCTTTCATTTGGAAGAGCATAATCACTCGGTATGGGGTACCTCAGTCAATGGTGTTCGACAATGGACCTCAGTTTGAGACGCGCCAACTCAAGGAATGGTTGGGGGACCAGGGCATAACTCATTGTTTTGCCTCAGTCGGCCGACCACAAGCCAATGGCCAAGTTGAGGCCTATAACAAGTTGATTTCAAATGGGATCAAGCGCAAGCTTGAAAAGGCAAGCGGCCTATGGGCAGACGAGTTGGTCAATGTGCTATGGTCCATACGGACAACAGCAAAGAGTTCTACAGGGGAGACTCCATTCTTTTTGGTCTATGGAGCTGAGGCTGTACTCCCAATTGAAATGTACGAGCCCACTTTGCGGGTAATGCTTTATGATGAATCGGCCAATTGGGAGGCCATGAAGACCGCCCTAGACTTCCTTCCAGAAGCCAGGGGCAATGCGGCGCTTAGGCATGAAATTTATCGCTTAAGGATGACAAGGGCATATAATCGCCGAGTGTCTAAGCGGCCGCTCAAAATGGGGGATCTAGTGTTGAGAAAAATGGAAGCTGTTGGCCGTGCCAATGAGGACGGCAAGTTGACTCCAAACTGGGAGGGGCCGTACCGAATCAGGGAAGAAGTCCGAGACGGCACATATCGCCTTGAGGCAATTGATGGCCGTCAGATACCACGGATGTGGAACACTGGCAATTTGAAGAAATATTATGTTTAAGTTTTTATTTCTTTAAATACTTAGCCAAAAAGCTGTTTATACTGCTAGATCTACTGACCGAGCCTTGTAATTAAAGCCATACGGCCACAACAATGTACCTTTGACAAAATTAATGAAAAGTCAGGCATTGTTGAACTATTTGTTGTTTTACTTGTATTTATTTGCCTATTACTATTTATGATTAAAGGACGAATGAAATGATTTACTAAGTTGCTTCCAATATGGCAGCACGGCTTACCATTCTTACTAAATGGCCGAAGTGAAAAGGAAGCAAGGTTGCTCCTAATATAGCAATTCGGCCACACCAAAAAAAAAAAAAAAAAAAAAAAAAACTGATTTAATTCAGAGATCAATGCGTCCGCCCAATTCTAGGCGGACGATTGAGGTAAGGTATTCCGAACTTGTGTAGAAAACAAGTGTCCTTTACAAATAGGGCAAGGGCATACCTAGGCATTTAGCCCGGCCGAGCAAGGAATCTCTAAGTTGAGATAATACTTGGGATTTCTAGGGTGCGTCCGAGCGATAGATTCAACGGACTACTCGTACAATGATAGCCGAACGGCCAATTAAATTGATTCGGTGCTTCACCTAGTCCAAGGGCAATCATTACTATGATTTGATTAACTTGCTAGTCGTCATACCCTTTTAAGGCATAAAAACTACCAAGTTAATCAAACCACTTAGAGAATGGACTAGGCGAACACCGAATAAAGGGGCATACCCCTAGGAACGTACGAAAAGGCATAATATTTAGACGTACGAAAATCATTCAAAAAATGCAAAATTGTAAAAAATTGCCAAGTATGAAACAAAGGTGAAAGAACCGCGCAAAGGCGGACAAAATCTTCATTAATAAGACCGCACAAAGGCGGCCACAATGTTTACAATACCGCTCTAACAGGCGGCTTCAAATTAAAAACAAAAAAAAGAGAAGTACAGAAAAAGCTAAGTACAAAGTAAGCTGAAAAAAAGAAGAAAGCTTGAAAGCTGAGCAAACGGCTGGTGGAGGACCTGAGCTCTACTTAGCCGTATTACCTTTGGCAGGCTCCTCCGCATTCTTGGCGTCCTCGACCTTGGCAGCCCCGTCGTCCGCCTCCTCCTCATCCCCGTCCTCTCCGGACTCGGGGGAAGTAACTACCAGCTCAGGAGGAGGCATGCCGACCTTCTTTGCCTCTTCTCTGAGGCAGACGTACTGAAGCCGCTTCTTGAAGCGTTCCTCATAATAGGCGGCCTCACCTTCGTCCACCATCAATTCAAAGGCATCGAAGAAGTATGCCTTAAGTCTGTCTTCAGCATCTTGCTCAATGCGGACGACCTCTTCCGCGCTGGGTGGCCGAGGAGTTTTAAGTTGCTCCTCATAGTCCGCAATGGACTTCTTTAAGGTCTCAACCTCGACCTTCAGCGCGTCCGCTTCATCTAGAGCAGACTTAAGGTTGGCTTGGGCCAACTTCAGCTCGCTCTTCAAGGCTTCAGACGCCTCGAAGCCCAACCTCCACTTCTCCTTCTCCAGGAAGGCCTCGTCCCTTTCAACCCTCAAGGCCTCCCTGGCCAAGGACTCTTGTTCGAGTGCCTTGCCCAGTTTGACCAGGTCCTCTGTTTGCCGCGCCGCTTTGTCAGACAGCGCGGTTATTTGGGTCTCAAAATGTACCCTTTGGACGGCGGCCGTCCCGGTTACAGCATCCTCGGCTTTCTTGATTTCGAGCCAAGCTTGCTTCAACCGCTCGTTCTCTTTATCCTTCCAGTCAAGGAAGGCGTTCAAGCGGAGGAAAAGCTGCGGACAGTAGAAGGAAAATTAGTCAAATAACAAGAAAATACGCTAAGTGTTGGAAAGGAGAATGTGATAAAATAGAAGCGTACCTCGGCACTACAGTTAAGCATGGGGCCGAGGAACCCCTCATTGATCCCCCGCAGCTTGTCACGCTGTGCTTGGGGGACCGCGCGAACCATGGCCTCGCGCATGGCCTTCCTGTCCGCACCAGTCAGTGACTGGCCGGGCATCCTCAGTTGCATCTCCTCTGATATATCTGCGGACGACCGTGCAAGAAGAGTTAGCTAGAATTTACAAGTACAAGTAAATAAAGTTGTACAAAAATAAAGAAAGAAGAACGGCTAACCAGTGGAGAAGCTTGGAGGAGAGAGATTGACGGGAGGAGGCGGCAAAGAGGCCTCCCCGTCGTTTTCTGGACGACCAGCATCAGCATCGCTGGCCGACTGTCTAGAATTTAGCCAGTCAGATTTTTTGACTATCTCGATCCCCGCAACCGTGAAGCGGCCGGTCATTTTTTCTGGGGTTGACTTATCCCCACCATCCGAAGGGACGGACTCATCGTGGACCTGATCAGCAACAGGTTCCACGGGCTTGGAGGCCCCGCTTTGTGTCAGCCGGGGTTGTTCTCCTTGAGACTGCGTTGTAGCAGTCTGCGACTTCGCCTTGGCCGCGGTTTGTGAAGACGTCTTGGAAGCAACCGTCTTCCTCCTTTTGGATGCGTTCGCATCAGGAGTGGGCGTGGCCGGCTGCTTCCTCCTAGCCTTTGGAGTAGAGGAGGACTGCAAAAATACAACCAAAGTTTGAAAAATTTTACAAGGCAAAACATATGCTTGCGTCCGTGTGAATTGGGGAAGGAGCTCCCTTCCAGCATGCCTGAACGGACGTAAAGCGTCCGTACAAACTTGGGAAGCAGGCTCCTCCCAATATAGCAGAACGGACAATGGGAAAGAGAAACTCCAAAAATAAACTAAGTGTTTACCTCTTTCAGTTGCTCGTACATCTTAAAACGAGTTTTGTATCGAGCCAAGTCCACCTCGGACATCTCCACTTTCCCTTTTTGGGCCGAGTCCAGCATAGCGTACGCCTCCACTGCAAAGAGAAAAAAGCAAAAGTGTTAGAATATTTTTCTAAAAACTCTACGTGCGTACAAAAAGTTATATATCTAAGTGTCCACCTTGGGGCATGTTCTGGTACAGGGCGTACGCAGACATGAAGGTAGTGTCCCTAAGCTAGTTGGCAAGAGGAACCCAATGGCTAGGGACACGTTCAGTTTTGTTACCCCGCCTGACTCGGTTGACCTTGAAGTACTCAAGCTGGTGCTCGTGGCTTGGATGGATGGGCGGCTTGTCAGGTTTAAGGTCCCCGCGTCCGAGCTGAATGGGATCCGGACGTCACTTGTTCATGCGAAGGTTGAACTCCGCATCTTGAGTTTTGATGCGGTAAAATCGGTGCTTCCAGTCCCTCCATTTGCTGACACGGTCGACCACAACCATGTAATCCCTGGTCGCACTCAAGATGAGCCAACCATCCACATCCTTCTCCAGCCGAGTGAGTGAGTGCATCTCACAGAAGACTGCAAAGTCTGGCGTGAAACCCTTGCAGATGCACGTTACTAAGTACCCAAAAATATTCAACCAACTGTTTGGCGTCAGTTGGAAGAGGCCAATGTCGTATTCGTCCAGAATTGTCCGGACGAATGGATGAAGAGGGAAGCGAAGGCCCACATCCAAGGCGGCCCTGTAAACGCAAAACGCCCGTTTGCGCGGCTTCTCCTCATCCCAGGTAGCCACAACAATGGCTTTCCTGGGGACTTGTATTTCGAATCCCTCCCCCAAATGGAGGGACTCCTTGTACTTCTCAAAATCCTTGTTTAGGAACTTCAAGGCCGTCTCCCCAACCGTACAGGCGTACGGGTCCCTGAAGTTGTCAATGTTGGCGACGTTTTCCTCGGCCGCCGCCTCACCTTCGGCCGTCTCACCCACGGCCTCTTTCTCAACTTCCTCTTCTTCCATTTGGTGAGAAGGAGCACTCCCAAACTCTGAAGACAGCACCTTGTCCAGGTCTGCTGCCTCGGCCGAGCTTCGGCCTCTTGAGCTTTGTACGCCCATGGAAGAAGGAACGCCCTCCTCAACTAATGGACGCTTGCCGTTGTCCTTGGCAGTGTCCGCCTGATTTCCCGAAGGAGGGGCGCTGCGAATAGGCAGGACGGACGGTTCTCTGATTGAGATTCCCGTCAAGGGTCTGTCCGCCCCGCCCAGTTAAAGCAGGGGTTGAGAAGAAGAGGGGACGGACGAACCAGAAGCGTCCGCCCCAGGATTGGAAGGGTTGTCTTTGCAGGCTACCAGTTCGGCCCCATCCATGACTGAACTGGAAAATTGAGGGAACCTAAGTTCCGGAGCAGGTGCGGACGAGGCGCCTTCAGCTTGCAGGCGTTCCTCGAAGGAAGAAGTGACCTCCACGGCCAAGTGATGAGAGCCAGTGTAGGCGGTCGTTGTTTGGGTGGTGGAGTCAGTATCCACCATTGTACTTGGGTTACTAGGGTCATAAGGGACCCTAGGATGAACCAGACTTCCGTCTGGGTTCCTGGCCGCGTGAAGCTCGCGCGTACGCATTGTTCAAGCCATTGCCTGTTGGGGCAGAGAAGAATAAGTGGGGGTGAGTACGTACGCACTAGACATAGACTCACTCCAAGGAGGAGACAACTCTTCTCCGTCCACTCTAGACTCCTCAGTCCCAGGTGAACGGCCGGCCTCATGAGGAGAGTCAGACGAAGCCGAGTATGGATCCAGAATTGAAGTAAAAGAAAAAGAAAACAAGTAAAAGTAAAAGAGAAAATGTAGACGGCCTACCTCTGTACGTTCTGAAAGCTCTGAAGGTGGTGGTGAAGTTCTTGAAGATTGACCGGAAAACTCAAAAAATGCCCGGAAAACTCAAACTCACAACGGCGCTCTTGAAGATTAAGGGAAAAATAACTTTCTCTCACTAGAACGCTCTGACTTCTCTCTAGAATTCACAATTGCGTAAAGTGTGAAAATGAGAATTCACCTCCCATATTTATAGAATGAATTCATGAGGGCAAAGTGGTAAAACCATCTTTCCCTCCTAAACATTCAAACGGTAATTTCTTGAGAAATTACTCGAAGAAAGGGACAGAACGACGTTAGGGTTCTGTTAACGTGTGAAAAGGACCAGACGAACAAATGACGGCACGTCAAAGTGAGTTGAAATGAGTTAAGTGACAAATTCAGGAGTTTTACACCTTCAACACTTAGTCACCAAAACTCGAGAATATCTAAGAGGAAAAAACGTCCGCCCAATTCTCAGACGTTTAGTCCAAAAGGAAAAATTCAGACGTACGAAGCACGATTAAAGAGCCAGAGAGTACGTTTGAACTCATGGAAGCCCAGTTTATCTCAAAGAAAATATGTGGCCGCTCTGGGTGGTTAGGAGATAAGCTCCTCCCAGAGTATCAGAACGTCCAGCCTCATTGTTGTGGCCGCTCTGGGTGGTTAGGAGATAAGCTCCTCCCAAAGTATCAGAACGTCCAGCCTCATTGATGTGGCCGCTCTGGGTAGTTAGGAGATAGGCTCCTCCTAGAGTATCAGAACGTCCAGCCTCATTGCTGTGGCCGCTCTGGGTGGTTAGGAGATAAGCTCCTCCTAGAGTATCAGAACGTCCAGCCTCATTGCTGTGGCCGCTCTGGGTGGTTAGGAGATAAGCTCCTCCCAGAGTATCAGAACGTCCAGCCTCATTGCTGTGGCCGCTCTGGGTAGTTAGGAGATCAACTCCTCCCAGAGTATGAGGACGTCCAGCCCGAAGTAAGTGGACGTCCAAATGAACTCAGAGGTTAAGCCTCTCTCAGAGTACGAGAACGTCCAGTACAAAGTATGGACGTCCAAATGAGCAAGAAGCCAAGATCATTCCAGACTACGAGGACGTCCAGAGCAAAATATATGGACGTCCATGTAGCAAAAAGAGCCTTGAATCAAGAGTATATGGACGTCCAGGGCAGATGGGAGGCAAACCTAACCTAGAGTACCAGGACGTCCAGAATGCAAGTTCAGAGGAGGCGGCCAGTAAGTGTACGAGCCACCCCCTCTGAGGGGCAAATGTTTAGGGTAAAAATACCCCAGGTACGTGGCCCAATAAAAAGGCGACACGTGGCCCTATGAGAGTGAGACACGTGTCCACCTGTCAGGGTGACACATGTCAGCCATCTCTAAACGCCCTAATACAACATCAGAAAGAGAAAAAGGCCCTGATGACCTCAGGCCCAAATCCCGAGAAACCCTTGAGAGCCGTAAAACGGCGCCCCCCATGACACGTGGCAACCTCTGATTGCGCAGCCAATCATGTCACGAAATTCTAGGGCATAAACCCTAGAGGGGTACATGTTCCCACCCCTATAAATACCCCAATCATTTATGATGGGAGGGATGGATGGTGACATAACATAAATATAGAGCATTAAAGAGCTACAACTTCTCTCTACTTTCTCTCTCTAGCTTTTCCGATTTCTGATCTCTAACTTGATCGTCGGAGGCGAATATTCCGACAAACGGAATATTCGTTGTTTTGCAGGTGTCCACGTCTCGTTGCCAGAAGAACGTGACCAGTATTCGAGGAGTTCACAAAAAACCCCGAAACAGGTTCGATCTTTGATGATTCAATAATGATCAAAATTGATTGTTATTTATTTAAATTTATAAACTTTTGCCTGGAAATGGATTTGATGATTGCTCAAATTAAAACTTATTTTATATGAAAATTCATGACATGTTAGATAACCTAATTTCATTTCACTAATGTACTCATTCCACTCGAAAGTATAAGTAAAGGTGAAGTAAAAGATGAGTCATATTTACAAATTGAATTTAGTTCATTCCAATTCAACTACAATAAACTATATCCAAATGATGAATGAACGATTTTATAGTTCAATCTTACAAAGTGTGTGTAGTCTCTCGTTAACTTCGTATTTATTGATAATTCTAGCATGAGTATCTAACTTTAACAACATAGTAATTAGCTTGTTAATTCAAGCACAAAATTAAAATAAACATCATGAGATATTAAAACTTGTCTAGGCAAGACTAGTTATGGTTATGAATAGGTTCTCTCTCCTTGGAGCGTGATAAAGAGAGTCCCACAAACAAGAAGCAAAAATGGAACACCCATGTTCTATGATTTGATTTAGCAACTACAACAATTTTAGCATTTTTAACTTGATTTAGACATTAGTGAGTAGTGACTTGCGAGTGAGATGACTATAAAGAAAACTAGTCAATTGGAAATCAATTCAAAGTCAAAAAAGAATTTGGTCACACAAACTCATTCATCATTACAAATGATCCCACAAAGGAAGGTTTTGGGTAACAAATATTGTTTCATGCCCATTTACTAACGGATATTCTGCTGTTGTTTGATTGTGTCTACCAAATATTTAGTGGCTGCATGCTGTCTAAATATTAGACTCATTGTTCTAATTAATCAGTATTTATGTGAATATTTGGACATGCAGTATTGCTTGAGACACACACTAATTTGTTTTCTCTTTGATTAAAGCCTTATAAAATCTTGATCACTTCACCTTATTTTTGGTGAACTAAAATTAATTCTAATTTGTTTCCTCTTTGACTAAAGCCTTATAAAAAGTCCTGTTTCCTTTACCTTATTTTTGCTAACATGATTAATTTAACTGAAGTGAAATTATTTTTGCTGAACTGACATTATTTTTATTGAAATGAAATTTTTCAGAAATTATTTTTACTGAATATAAATTTTGTAAAGTAATGTAAAATAAGCAGAAGTCACTTGAAAACAAATTTTTATTGTAATTATTTTATGATATTACTCGTAACAATCTTATAATTATCATCGATACATTTTACAAGGACAATTTACCTATTACTCCTTAATTATTAATCTGTTATATACACTACCTCTATTTGTTACGAAGTATTTTACACTAGTATTATGGTGCAACTAAATCGATCTAAATGAAGGGGTTGAAGTACTACGTACCATCCAATAGATTTTATATAGTCACTTAGTCATCGAGTAATTCTTTGACTAACTAGATAGGGAAAGTTTCAAACATGAACCATCAAGTGGAAAAAAAGGACTCCACTATTTAGAAATAAAGATCACTAAAGATGATTTTACTTTCAAACCACAAGAAGATAAAAAGCACATAATCTTGAGGGAAGGTTAATAATTTCTTTTTAATTTTCGGAGTTTCAATTGTGCTCTTCACATCCAATCAATAGAGAAATGTTATATTTTCTCACATCCAAATTTTGAGGTCTAGTTTCTAACGACTTATTAGGTCAATCCCTTATTAAAATTCTAACACAATTAATATTATACACACCATGACACCAACAATCTATAAGGTAGCCGATTTTATAAATAGCAATAAGGAAAATAATTAAAATTTTGATAAGCAAAGTTATATTCTAATGTATTATGTCTATATTAATACAATATCATTCTCGGCCATCGATCAAATATGAACTTCCAAACAACAATAGATAATACGGAGTACTGAAAATAAAACTGTAAAGAAAAAGAGACTTCAGAATAATTTGGCCCTAGGGTTAACTATGACTACCACGTACAAGATTTAACATTGATTGTTTTTTTTTTTTTTTTTTTTGAACAAAGTTTCTCCTTTAAATTTAGATGTAAATTTATCTCCATTTACCTTAATTTATCTTCACGATTTACTAAACGGGCCTAAGGATTAAGAACACCAAGTCCTTGTTGGCTCATTATGCTTGATGTCGGCTACTATCTTTGGGTAGTATTCCATAAAGTCAATTTTTCTCAAGTTGACTTAGCTTGTTCCTTAAAATTTGACATGCACATTTCAAAGATGTCATAAGCTAGCTAGATAGTCATCATATACTTGTCTTTTAAACCACATATAGTTGAACAATAAAACTTAGCTTGTAGTTTGTTGGCCAACATCTTGATTAAGTATTAGAGACAAATTCCTAGTTACAATCACAAACATCATTGTCCTTTTACTCGGTTCTTGGTGTCCTCTAAAAAGCCTTCTAGTTAATTAGTTTATCAACATCTTTTTATCCGATCATCACTAAAACCTTTCAAAGGTTAAAAAAAGGGCAACGCATAGAAGAAAATATAAACTAATTAACACCAATCTATAGATATATAAATGACTTTATTTACTTCTTATTTCACCAATGTAGTGAAAAGTCTATCATTAGTATCCACTATAAGCACACCAATGCAAATGAAAAGCTTAATGATCATAATCTATCGGTAAAACATAGAGGGGAAATATGGTGTATCTGTGTTTTATTATAGATATACGGAGTAATAAAGTGTCAGGTCGTGCCAATCATTGACAAAAAAAAAAAAAAAAAAAAAAAAAAAAGAAAAAAAAGAGTTATATTTACATATATCTATTCTTTGTGTTCCACTAAAACGATTGCAAATGCACCATGCCAAAATTTATCGTTGAATCTTAATAATAGTGATACTAAGGGCCTGTTCTGATTGACTGAAATCAACTGAACTGAACTGAACTGAACTGAACTGAACTGAACTGAACTTATTAATTAGTGATTTTTAACTACGGATTAGTGGTCTTTGATTATATATTACTATACCTATGTGTATATACAAATGTACTATTTCATATGACATAATTATAAAATTTATAATATAATTATATATTTATGGAAAATATATTAAAAACTTGAAACCTCTAAATATTTTAAACACATATACTATTTAATTTTAAAATAAAATAGTATTATGACAAAAGAACACAAAACACTTACATGTAGCAGAAAAGCAGCTATGGATATTGTCCGACAAGAAATAACTGATCAGATATGGGAGTCAGTTCAGAGGAATGCCGAGGTAATGGAGGAGCTTGGTGGACAAGAAGAAGACGAAGAACTAACTGACTATGAAAATTAGTTTAAGTTGTGTAGTACTCTAATTTTCTCAATAAGATTAACAATAGAAATGTGTATCAAAAAAATAGAACCATTTGAACAATGAATTGTATCGATATTATTATTATTATTATTATTATTAATATTAATTATTGTTATTATTATTATTATAATTAATTATTGATTATTATTATTATTATTGTTATTATTATTATTATTTATTCATGATTATTATTATTATTTATTGATAATAATAATAATAATAATAATTATTATTATTATTATTTGTTGCGTCGTTGTAATAAGAGCTTAAAAGAATGAAATTTGGCTTTATATCATTAGCAATATCATTAGACATAAGAGTTGAACTGAACTGAACTGAACTGAACTGAACTGAACTGAGCTGAACTGAACTGAACTGAACTGAATTTCAACGGAAGAGAACAGGCCCTAACCAAGATTATCCTTTCACACTTTTATTAGAAACTTTTTTCTTGGAGTGTTTTTAATTTTAGTGAATCAATCTTGTGCTTCAAAAACTGGGATCATCAACTAAATTATAACTTTATGTGTGTACCATATAGTAAAATCACAAAGAATCTATTGTAAAGGCAATGAGAAAGAAGGTATAAAAAAAAGAGAGATATGGCAAAAAGTAGCTTCATTCAAGGAATGGAACAGAGAATATGGCAATGTGAAACCATAATTGTGTCAAACAAAGCATTTTCAGCTTTTTAGTTATATGCTTCAGCCTAATTAAACTCAAAGCCATCATTTGTGTGACTTTCATATTAATTTATTTAGGCAAATGCTATATATAGCCCTAAGGGCTATATATAAGCATTAATTACATATTTGATTCTCTTATAGTTTCTAGAAAATACTTAATATTACTGATCAATTGATTTACCCAATTACATAATAAATGCTATTCACAACAATACTAATAATTACAATGAAAATACATGTTCCCAATAAAAAAAACTCAATCATCCTGCCTCAGTTTAGCTTCCCAGAACAGTTATATTATGTACAAAACAATACCGCATAACATTTTATCTATGGTGTTTCGACAACTGCTCGTGTTTCCCCTTCAATTCAAGGTATTACTTTTGCCAAAAGTCTAATTTTTTTTTATTTTTTTTAATCTTCTTTTGCATAATTGTATAACTCAAGGTTATAGAATTTGTTTGAATTTGTTTCTGTATAATCCCAATTCAATGAAATCCATATTATGAGGTTTGGATGAGAAGTGATTGATTTGAGAGTTGAATTTTAATGAAAATACACATTGAATTAACTTCTGCCATATTGAATAATACCCATGTGATAACATGAAATTTGCCCTAATTTTTTTGACGAATTTTATAAGGTTTATCAATTTGGGTAGTACTGTAAAATTTTGGGTAGTAATATATACTTTCCTATATACTATGTATGCTATTGTGATGATTTTTAAGAAGATTCTGTAGCTTTTGTTTGAGATTTTTCTAATTAATATGCAATAAGCTTTTTTTTTAATAAAAGACTACTTATTTTCATGTTTACAGAATTTACAATGCTTGATGTTGATTTGAACGAACCTTTGATTGAAGAGGAAAATAATGATGATGAACCTTTTATTGGCCAAACCTTTGAGAGTCAAGAAGAGGCATACATCTTTTATAACAAGTATGCTAAACAACATGGTTTTGTTGTTCGTAAAGATCGTTCGGACACTAGGCATGGTAGGACTATCAGACGTGATTTTTACTGTCATTGTGGAGGGAAAAAACCTTTGAAGGTAGTTGATTTTTCTAAACCTCAAAGAAATAAGGAATCATCAAAATGTGATTGCAAAGCTCATATGCGAATTACATTGAAAAAATGCTTTGATATATTTCCAGAAGAATGGCATGTCACTAAGTATTCCAAGCAACACAATCATGTAATGTTGCCACCCGAAGCGATGCGTTTTCTCCCGTCAAACAGGAACATTAGTGGTGAAGATGAGAAGAAAATTTTGTTATTAAAAGAGGTAGGACTATCAGTTAGACAGATAATACGAGTCTTGGAGCTAGAAAAAAATGTTGGACATGGTGAACTACCATTTATTCAGAAAGATGTTCGCAATTTGTTTGGTCGAGTTAAGAGGTTGCTTGGAGCTAATGATTCCAAGAGTCTTTTAGAGTATATGAAATATGCCAATGAGGAAAATAATAAGTTTCAATATGCTTATACAGTTGATGGAGAAAGGAGGTTAGAAAACATATTTTGGTGTTCGGCTGAAAGTTTTGATTGGTATCAAAAATATGGTGATGTAGTCGTGTTTGACACCACTTACAAAGTTAATGCATATGACATGCCTTGTGGAATTTTTGTTGGAGTGGATAATCATGGAAGCACTATTTTATTTGGGTGTGCACTCCTCCGCAATGAAACAACTTCTACTTTTTCATGGTTAATGAAGGTATGAACTTAATATATGTAGTTTAATTAGCTTACAATCTTAATTATTATTGTTAAGCTGGTATAATAACTTGGATTTATCTGTATATATTATTTGCATGTATAATTGCTTAAAGATAATAATGTCTATCTATGTATTATTTTGCCAATGTCTATCTTATACTCTGTAGTTCATATTGACAAATAGTATTACTTATTTGACTTCAATTATATTTTTTATCATGTGTAAAATAGACTTTTGTTCGTATAATGAAGAGTGCCCCAAAGACTATCATCACTGATCAAGATCCTTGGATGTCTAAAGCAATTGAAAATGAAATGGCAACCACAAAACATAGTTATTGTATATGGCATATCACATCGAAATTCAGTTGTTGGTTTGCAACACTTTTACGAGAGAATTATCAAAAATGGTGTGCTGATTTTTACAATCTTTATAAGATGACTATCACGGAAGAATTTGAGCGTAGTTGGACTTTGATGATTGCGAAGTATAATTTGCAAGAGAATAAACATGTTCAAGGCTTGTATAATGTGAGATATTTTTGGGCCCCGACTTATCTTAGAGATTATTTTTTTGGAGGCATGATAACCACCGGAAGATCAGAGAGCATAAACGCTTTTATTAAGAGATTTGTTTCCTCTCATGTATCTTTGACAGACTTTGTGAAACAGGTTCATATTCTTCTTCTTTAAATTATATTTCAATACTATTTTAACTATTTCTAATGTTCATGTTACAACTTGTCATTTTTAGGTAGCCCTTGCTGTTCAAGAAATTTGCCAAGGACAATCACATAACAATATGGTTGCTACTCTCAGACCCATTAGCATGAAAACAAAGTCACCATTGGAAGGTCAGGCTTTTGAAGTCTTCACTTCATTTGCTTTCAAAAAGTTCCAAGATGAATTAATAAAAGCAAGTCAATATTCTATAATCCAAATAGAAGGTAATGTATGTACCGTAAGATATTATGAAGGGGAAAAGGGTATAAATCGTAGAGTTTTTTTGGATGGAATAACAATGTCATGCAGTTGCAAAAATTTCGAATTTTGGGGTATAATTTGTCGTCATATATTTCGAGTGTTGTTGCATAATGATTGTTTCAAGATCCCTTCCTCCTACCTACCTCTACGATGGCATTGTGATAGGTTGCAACCTACAGTTGAAAATCAAGAAATAATAAGTGAAGCCATGATATTGGAGGAAGAATCCGAAACTTTACACAATGACATTGGAGTCGGTGGAGATGATGTACTGTGTCCCCCTAAATCCAAAACAAAGGGACGTCCACCAAAGAAGCGTGAGAGGGGTGGAAAAGAGTCCGGAAAGAAGAAAACTAAATGTTGTTCTATATGCAAGCAACCCGGTCATACTAAACCAACCTGTCCTAATAAGGAAAATATATTTTCTTTGAATGATACGAATGAAGGTACTTCTTCTGCAACACAAAAAAAACAAAAGAAGATGGCAGCTGATTTAGGATTAAATCCTATTTTTACTTTGAAGTTTTAGGTATGCCATATTTCTTTACTTTTAAAAATTTTCAGATTGTTTTTTACCTATTATTCTTCTTTTATAATGTAGAGATTTCTCTTTTGTTCTTTGACAGGTGGTCTCATTGAAAAATTATGACAAAAGACGTCTACAAAAATTTTGGACATCAAGATGTGTCATGAAGACGGAACTTTGTTTTTTATATTGTTTTTTTGGACGGTTGTAGCCGGGGATTAAACCAGATTTGTTTTTTTTTTTTTAAGAAAGTGGAAAACAAATTATGTGGAGTTTATAATCAGTTTTACAATATTATGTTAGTGGTTTTTTATTGTCTTCCAAAAATACTTAGTTTCAATGCATTATTAAATGTAGTGTCATGACAATTTATTCTATCAACAACACTACATTAAATGATTATTTTTTTTAATTCAATAATAATGTTAGATTCCATTGGAATAAGAAAACAAACATTAAATCTATGAAATTGCTGTTTTTTATGCATAGCCCTTAGGGCTATGTATAGCAAAACCCATTTATTTATTTTCTTCTTGTGCTCTTAAATAATACTTGTATAATAATTACAATCAATTTCCTTTTATTTATCTAACATAAAATATTGTAGTAATGAGTAAACCTTATATTTTTACACTAATATTGTTTCGTATATTTTTATCGAATTTAATATTTAACTGTAACTTTTTTTGGTTGGGGCATGACATATATTCAGTAACAATCCACATTATACGTTTGTACTCTCTTCGTTTGCAAATAAAATTACGTTATTTATGTAGATGTATATTTTGTAAATGGCATAGAATTCTGATAATTAACAAGAATAAATATCGTTATATTTGGTAAACATACTTATGCGTTGATTTATGAAGTGGTGGAAAGGGTATGAAAAGAAGACAACTAGCAATTACAAAAGACACTATTTTTAATGAAACCATAGTAGTTACTCGAAATATTAATAGTGGTTGGAACAATATGACAATCTATTCTAGAATCTAGACTGAAAGAGTATATAAGTAATACAAGAAAAATATAATAAAACCTGCCAAAAAAAGAAAAAAATAATAATGACGTGTGTAATTAATCTATTAGCCAGCATGCATTGTCGTAATACTACTATTGAAATCCAGTTTGTTACAATCATTATCACAAAATCCAAGAAGAAATCAACCTGGTTAATAGTACAAACACATAATTAATCGAGGTGAAAAGATGCTAATAGTGCTTGTAAATTTTAATTAATTTTATGGGGTTTATGTGTGGCATGCACGCTTTAGGCAACATATGATAAAATGAGGTGCCATGCCAAATTAAAGGTAAAATGATCAATTGTGATCATGATTGTTGTTACTTATTTTATGTACATGACATGAACATGGTTACGTTCTCTACGTTATTTTTTCATCATGGCTTTTCTCACAAACATCATCATTCTCTTGTGCGCCTTCATTCACATTTATTGTTGTTTATAGCTATCAATAATTATGACCAATCCTTGAAATAAAAATCTCATATACTTGCAAAATCATGTACTCCTAACATTTAATTTCATATATTTTTAATTTTTTTTAAACCAGTAGTTTTTGGATATACTTCCTACATTGATGTCTTATCTTGTCGTATATATAAGGGCTTTTATATACTCGATGATATCTAATGTGAAAATATTTTTAATTACACAATATAAAAGATGTGCTTATATTTACGATGAAATTTTAATTTTTACTTTACTAGGGGATCCTACGCGCGCGATGCGAACGGTATAGATAGTGTTTCAAGTTGACTTATTGCAATTAATCTTAATACCTTATGCATGTTTCAAGGTAATCATATTTGAAATCAAATTTTGCCGAGTCTATTTGTAGTTTAGAGTTATCCCTCCCCCCTCCAAATTTTTTTTTTTAAAAAAATAGAATTATTGACAAAAATAAGCTTGGATTATATCGAACAAGTATCAAAGAAAGGAACCTGTTTAATTTTTTGTATAGATGTATAATCTAATAATTACAATTAAATTAACTTTCAATTATAGGTTCGTGACAATACAGTACCAGTAATTGTGAAGAACTGCAAAAGTGACTTCTTTTGTGTCCTGCAAGCACCTCCAATGCATCAACAAATGTGGCTTTTGCACCTGGATGGATATACACGAGTTCTGGTTACTTTATTTGACCAACCTTGTCTTAGCTTCTACTCATATGATCTTTCGGATTTCACTTTCACAAATTTTAATAAACCAATACCCTTGTAAACTTAATATCAAAAGCATGGACATCAGTTTTCTCTTACTATAGTCTCCGAAATCCAACCGATTCTCTAACCCGCACTTGAGCCTGATTTCTCGTATCAATTTCAGATTCGGACTAAAGATGACCAACTTGCTTTTCCTCTTCACATCTCCCTGTAACACGGTTGCTTTTGAACTAAATTGGACAAATGCTTGCTTCCATAGTTCCTTGTGCTTCATATAGAAAATAATGTAAAATTGAATACTTATAAAGGTTAAAAAAATCCTAGAATAAATAAAGCTAAAAAATAAAGAATGTGCATTTATCAGGTTATCATAGTGGTCTGGATTCATTCGAGAGTCGGTCTAGAGTCGATAGTGTCAATAGTTTCATCTAAGCTTCTAAAGAATCAGAACACATGATTCCTATGGCAAAAGCTATAGTAGCGTCTATTTGTGAATAATGTGTAAGCATCTTATCCTTGAATTAGTTCTCTATACAATTGTGCATGCAAATAACATAATTAGACTGGAAAATTAATAAAGCTAGAAGTATAGGGTTGAAGTCAATAGTATCGATAAACTTACCTAAGGTTCAGAACACATGATTGCAAGTAAAAGTCACAAAGACATTGATTTTAGTTAAATTTCGATGCAGATATCCAAGAAACCAATTAAATTGTTTGATTTTCAGACAGTCAACAAGCGCAAAAGTGACAATGCATGACTACCTTTTAGAAGACCACAAACACATTGAAGCCATGTCTCTCCCTCTAAGATTGTTAAGCCTCTCAATCACATCTGTAAACAAAAACACACATATACATATATCAGCATCATGGTACCAAAAATTTAGCAAAAATGCGAAGAGGCTCTATATGTAATTGAAAGAAATTTTGAAACATATTCTTAAATTTACGAAAAGCGGTTAATATTTGAGAGTTCGATTTAGACGAAAAGACGAATAGTTAGGCCAAAAATTTTAGGTTACAAAGGAAATTAAAAATTCAAGCGAAATGTCAAATTTAAAAAAAAAAAAAAAAAAAAAACTCCGATAAGGATGTATGAGATTAAAACCTATAAATTAATGACAAAGAAATTAAAGAAGCAGAACAAGATAGATTAAAATTGAACACAAATTTCAATCGAAATCATTATAATAGGAGAGAAAAAAGTTTCAGTCGGGGTGAGAATGAATTTCTATCAGAAGCGGGCACCATTCGAAAGGTGGAAAGGCAAGCAAAGCAATCCTAAATTGAATATACTAACAAGTAAACAATTAAATTAACGATAAACCAAGATTAACAATAAAAAAAATACCTCACCGCAGAAACTACTTCAATGGAGAAGACAAAACTCGGTAGGTTCTTCAATAGAGAACTAATAGTTTGCTTCAATTGAGGATAGAGGTAGAGGGGAAGGAGAAAAGGGCGCAATTATGAGTTATGAGGAAGACATAGGAAAAGCATTACCGAATCACATTAGGGAAAATGAATAGAAAGACAAACTAACAAAATATTAATAGGGGTATAAAGGTAAATAAACATTTTCGGGGTTATATATGTCCTAACACTATTCATAAGAGTATTCTCCCACTTTTTATAAGGTAGGGATACCTATCCATTTTGATCTTTACACATTTTTGTACATGATCCATGGTGTAATCACATACTAATTTTGTTCATACACTACTTAAATTTATCACACTATTTTATTTTAATTTGTGTGTAAACAGCAACCGTAAAGATAATTTAAGAACCGGTGATATGCAATAAACAATTTGCCACTTATTTTGGTTAAGTACATGAAATATGAAAATTCTCAAAAAAAAAATAAAATAAAATAAGAGGACAGGTGATATACTGATATGAAATAAACAATTTACCACTTATGTTTTGGTTCAGTAGATGAAATATGAAAATAGGTGAAATCATGAAAGTAGAAGGGAGATAGCTTAGTGGGTTTTATGGACCTAGCTCTCCCAAAACATAACCCAATTGCAAATAAAACTGACGACCCAGCCGACTATATAGCCCAGGCCATGTAAATAGAATAATATTAGGCTGAATCATAAGGCCACTTGTATATATAAATAAGTGACCCATTTTATATCAGTAATCCATCATTCTAAAACAAACCATTTATAGATTTGATTACAATAGCTTCCAATTTAACCAATTAGTTGTTGGTGTAGTGGTAATTGGGACTACACTTAGTAGGGACTAGGGAGGATTGTGTGTTTGATCCCCCACAACAGCAATTGGGAGGGGATTGAAACCTAACCACCCAATACTGATCCTCGAATTCAGATTAACTCAAAGGGTCAACCGGGTGGAACACACACACACACACAAAAAAAAAAAAAAAAAAAAAAAAAAAAAAAGCTTTCAATTTCTAACCAAAAAGTTAAATTACATCTAACAACAATTATAATTTGTCCAGGATAGATGGACATCATACAAACTTGCAATGCAAGTTATGCAACACAAATTGACATAGAATCCATTACGATCTCAAGTTACATCTAACTATCATTCTAAAAAATGAGAAAATCGTACGCAATAGATGCAAGTAATCTGGGACAGAACGAGTAATTTGTCGTCTTTTATCATATCACATGTATCCTTTAACCCACAAGTTACCATGAATACTAAAAATCTCATAACCAGAATCAGCAATAGTAAGCTCAACTTCAGAGAACGCTCGTCCCTCAGGTGGTCGAATGTCCCAAATATCTCTTTTAATTCCATCATTTTGTTGGATGCAAATCAACCAATCTCCCTTAAAGTTATCATCCCCAATTTCCATGCTTTTCTCCTCCAATTCTTTATCACAATACTTGATCTCGTATCGCCTCGAGCAACTGTCCTGCAGGGGAATATATCCCCTGCACCTGTTGGATTCCGAATGCCCGGCTGCTATATCCGCAATGTCATCCTTCCATGGATTGTAGAAGCTTATATTCTTGCTTGTTTTGTTGATGATTTTGTTTAGCCATATATACCCAAAGTTCGAGATTTCTGTCCTGTAAGGACGGCGATCAGTCGAGCCTACTAAGTCTTGATGTTTCCAGTACATATCTAGCCTATGCTCAATCCAGATATCGTTATAGGTTGTTGACATAATTGTAAGAAATTAGATAAAAATGATATAAAATTTTTGTGTTGTAGATTTGATTGAAATAGTTGTTAAGAAAAAAGGGTGTATATATATGTTTGGATGGACTAGTAATATTATTAAATCAATCAGTCTACTTGGTTAATTTGCTTCTGTGTTAAGTTTTGAAGAAGTGCAGGATTTTGTCACAGTGCATCCTAGTAAGATTCAGGTCATAAAGATAAGGCGGCTTTTATATTAGTCCATAAAGATACACTAGCTAAGACTTTTGTATTTTTTCAACCTATGTTATCTTTATTGGTTCACTTATTATAATTAGGTGACACTCGTATGATCTAAATGGTTTATAGCATGGTCTGAACTTTTCTACTGCGATCTAAATTAATATGTCTATTATTATGAAAAAAAGGGAGTATTATGATTTGATTTAACTTTTTGACTTGATTGGACACTTATTATATTTGTACTCTTTTCGTCCCATGATATAGTTTTCATTGTGTTTTTTTCACAGTATTTAAGAAATGAGAGAAGTGAAAAAAATACATTAAAAGTGGAAAAAAAAGCTAGGAAAAAGTTAGACAAAAGTATAAGGCAAGTGGATGATTTAAGAGAAAAAAGGTGAAAAGTACAATTTTAGACAAAAGTTAGAGAGATAAAGTAAAAAAGTACAATGTAAGTGGATAATTTAAGGGTAAATAAGGAAATTCAATTAATAAAGTTGAAAAAATAAGGGTATAATGGTATTTACATACTATCCAAAAATAGGAACAAAAACAACATTTTGGATCTCCAAAATAGAAAAATATGGACTATATTGTGTGACGGAGGATGTACCTTAATAGTAGAAAATACATTATCAACAAGAGCTTTTTTATGTTCATCTATTATTAATATTAGGAAAAGTTGATTTTAATAATCTCATTTTTCGATTATAATATAATAATCCGAATTTTATGGGTATCTGTTGGGATTGGTCGAGATGACGAATGACCAGTTAAAAAGGTAAGCTATATATATATATATATATATATATATATATATATATATATATATTAGGGTTAGGGTTTTGACCGGTCAACCACCCCTTTCCTCCCTTTTCGGCAACCCTTTCAATTCCCTCCCTTTAATTTTTTCGGCTGACGACCCCCTTGCTTTTTCCCCTTTATGGCCGGCAACCCTTGTTCTAACTACATGTGGTTTTGGAGGTATGGGTATATATTGGGGATGAGGTAAGGGGGTTGGTTTCGAGGATGGGAAGGAGAGGGGGAAGGGTTTTAGGGCTAAGCTAGGGAAAGGGAGGGGATGGTTTCAAGGTGAGGGGGAAAGGTTTCGAGCTAGGGAAGGGGAGGGGGTAGGGTTTTGCTGGTTGTTGTGGGAAGTGGGGTGGGGGATGGAGGTGGTAGTTTTAAGGAGTGAGGTGGTCTATGATGGTGGAGAAAAGGGGTGGGGAGTGTTTGATTGTGGTTGTGGAGTGGCCAGCGGTGGTGGAGGAAGAAATCTATAGTTGTTAGGTTTAAAATTTTTTTTTTCATTACTTTTTATTAATCATGTGTTGCCATGTTTTCAAGAACCTGTTTTAACAAGTTGGGCGACCGATTGAGTCAATAAAAATAAATTTCTCCTAAAGTTTGGATTATTAAATAATACTCGAAAGTTTGAATTATTAAAAGCAAATGGAAAAAATTTGGGAATTTGGGATTGTATTAAATTTTAAAGTATAATTTTTAAAGTGTTGCACTTCATTTTTAAGACTTTTCATTTTCATTTTCATTTTCATTTCCAATTCCATTTGTTCTACTCCCTCTATCTCTTAATTATATGTCTAATTCTCTCTATTATGTGAGTAATAAATAAAAGAAATAGGCATATAATTAAGGAACGGAGGGAGTATTAATTACCCCCCCGTCCCATAATATTTGAGACGTTGGAGTGGACACGTAGTTTAAGAAAAATACAAGTGGATCCATTTATAACATTTAATTTGTTTATTATATAAAGAATTCTCTTTTGTATTTTTATATTGTAAGAAAACAAAAGGTGGGGGAAGTGATGGTAGTGAGGAAAGAGAAAATGTAAGATTTAGGGCCTGTTCACATTTACTGAACTGAGCTGAACTGAACCGATTGGAGATGAACTGAAGTGATTGGAGCTGAACTGAACTGAACTGAGCTGAAATGAATATTTTATGAGAAAGGGAAATTAGGAACTGAACTAAGTTGATTGGAGCTGAACTGAACTGAAATTAAGTAAATGTGAACAAGCCCTTAATTGGATTTTGGGGTTTGTGGTCCAAAGAGAGTATATGAAAATATTTTTTTTTATTATTGCTCAAATTCCATATTTAGTAGCATGTCAAGTATTTTGTAATAGACAAAAATGGAAAACGTGTCAAGTATTATGGGACGGAGGGGGTATAAAACTTTCAATTCCTTTCACATGCCAAATATTGTTTCAAGCTTTGGAGCTTTACTTAACTGGGGTTGGCGTGAGTGGTTAAGGGCCTGTAGACACCAAATTGTGTCTCCCCAAAACCAAACTCAGTGATGAGTACTTTTCATGTCATTTAATTATCGAACGAGGTGAAATGTAAAAGAGTCTCGTGATTATTCTGTTTTTGATAAAAAATATTCCTTTTTGTACCTTATTTATGAAAATGTCCAATCCAATTTAATTTGGTCCATAATTAGGGTCCAATAATAGTGTAGTTGGATGGGGCTCGAAAAGAGCTTTCCAACGATATATTATAAGTCCAATTCCGATGAATAGTGAGGAAGTTATGGCCCAAATATTAAATTAGATATTAAATGAGTTTTATGGGTGACCCGATGATCAAGTAGAGGGTCCATTTAATTATCATTCCTAAAGTCATTAGGAATTATTTTAATTTTCTAGAATAATCTAGAAGGTTATTTTAACTTCTAAAGAGATTAGGATTAATAATTATATTTTAGAAAAGGTAAAGAATTTTAGTTGGAATAAAACAATGTTTTAAAGGATTTAATCTGATCTTGAAAGATAAAATATGGACTTTAATTATCGAATTATATTCAAAAGGATTCCGTACGGGTAAAAATTATCCAGCAGCACTATCGCGACGCGATAGCTATCACGCCGCGATGAAGCTATCGCGTCGCGATGGTCTTGTCGCGCCGCGATGGGTGTAGTTTTACTCCGATTTGAATTCTAACTCTTTTCTATTGTTTCGGATGTTTTTCTCTATAAATAGAGTTGTATTTCTTCGTTTTCAATCATCAACAATCATCTATTCTCTTCTCTCTCAAAGCTAGAATCTTATTCTTTCTCTCTTGATTTCTAAGCCTTCCCTTTTCAAAAACACCATTCGTCCATCACGAGACTTAGACGCATCTAACCAAGCTCGAAGTTGCCTTCGCCTTAGACGTGAAAGGTTGATAATTTCTGAGAGTTTGGTCCCAACTTCCTATTTCAATTATTTAAATTAATCATTTGATTTAATACTTTTATTGAAGTTACTAACGTGTGTATTGTTTTGATAGAAAGAGATACGAAACAACAAAGTAAGTAGTTTTATTACTATATTTCTTTAGGAATCATGCTTAGATTATATTAATTCCTAGTATCACGTTAGGATATCTTTATGATTCCTAGTATCATGTTTAGAGTATTAACTAATATTTCTAATATCATGTATGTTTCTAATATCATGTTGAGGTTGCTTCCTATTTTCTTTTATCATACTAGTATCATGTTAGGAATAAAACTTTGATTTTTATTGTTTAGCGACATGTTAGGATTTGTTATTAATCTTGTTAGTATCATGCCTAGGATCTTATTACTAATATTATTATGCTTTGATGAGAATATTATTATGATGATGACGATTTGTTGTATCAATATTTTTATGTTGTTTGATATTATTGTTATTGCTTTATCACGCCCTCTCTTGCAGGTTTAAAGGGAATTTGTACTTGAAATCACGCTTAATAAGATAATTAATAATTTTATTTAGGCTAATATGATTTTTTCCAATAATAGATTTGTTTGTGCATTAATAATCAACCAATATAAATTAAACAGGTTTAGGATTAATATATTGATTGTATGTTAGTTAGAAAACGCACATGAATATGAGAAGAGTAAAGTAGAGGCCTATTTTTAGAGCAGGTTCAATCTCTTTTAGGTTGGATTTGTACCTTCATCCCGAGTATCCAGTCATGGTCAAGACCACTATAGAGTTAGTGATCTCATGGATCGTGAAGGAGTGCAGCCTTCACTCTGTGAACGATTTACAAGTTCCTAAAACTTGTTGGTTACTCTTTTGCTCTAGCTTCCTTCTCTTTAGACGCCACCATGCTTAAGTGTATGATTACAATGGGGCTCAAGTGTGGAATGCTTGAATTATTCCCTAAAGGGTCTCTTGCTTCTTAACCAATGTCTTGAGTTCGAGCCTTGGGTATGGAAAAAATCCCAGGTGGGGGATGCTATTTATCGAGATACCCATGTAAATTACCACGAGAGATTAGTCCACTTGACAAAGGCGGTGGGAACTCCTCATACAGTCATAGTAGTACCCGGGAAAAAAAAATATTACACTGTACTTATAGAACTTTATACAACAACAATAAGAACAGCGAAAAAAAAATCACACACAAAAACATTTGATTTATGAAAATAAAGCAGGCCAAATCCCAAGAATTAGCACCTATGTTGAAATACAAAATTGGCTATACGGCATTGTGTATCTCCACAATAAAGTTGGTAATATAATGCTTCTGTAGTAGAGAAAAAAAGTTTACGATCTACAGTAATTTAAAAACAGTACTAAAATTACAACATATATATTCTCCTGTAAAAAAAAAATTACAACATATTCTTAGGAACTTTATTCAACAACAATAACAATAACAACAACAAACAGTCAAACACACAAACACTTGAAAGGCAGGCCAAATCCCAAGAAATCAAGAATTAGTATCTGTGTTGAAATACAAAGTTGGCAATAAGGCAGTTTTCTTCTGCACAATAAACTTCATACCCATTATCTTTGATAACAAGGTTGATCAAAGTCCTGATAGCAATAGCCGGATAAAATGCACGAATATCTTCATCAATCCCACCATGCTCAAACGATATCAACCAGTTGTTATCAAGATCCTTGACTTTCATCATCTTCCAATCCTCGAAAGTATCCGAGTAGTACGTGACCTCGTACCGCCTAGAGTGGCTCCATAGGGGTAAATACCCCGTGCAGCCCGAGGAATTCGATTGACCTGCTTCGATCTCCCCGGTTTTGTCATAATAAGGGTTGTAAAATTTAATATTACGACTAGTGTTGTTGGTGAGTTTGCACAATTACACCCACCCGTAGTCAGAAAATATCGACTTAAGCGCGTCATCAGAGAGATCTTCGCTGAAACCTGCGGGAAGTTCACGTCCTTCGCACATCCTTTCAGCTAGTATCGTCTCTCTGGTCGACATAATTATTACAGTATAATCTTCTAAATTTTGGTTTGAGTTACTATAGTTAATTAAGAGGATACTTATTAATTATGTACGAGTAGTTTATTTATTTGAATTTATATATAATTGTTCATGCCTAGCTAAGCTATATATACATACATGTTTATATACTACTCGTTCATCGTTAAGGAACTCTAATGGTGTTAATTTATGATAGTTGCAATGACTATAACGTATTAAAAAATACTGAGTACAAATATAATTTTAATTATTTTATTTACATTTTTTTTTTTTTGGCTTCAAAATTAATATTGACGTCTTCTCGCATAATTTTTTTGCTAAACATAAAATGGCAATTAAAAAGCTTCAATCATTTTTTTTTTTTTTTTTTTTTTTTTTTACAAATTCAATCATTTTATTTCGAATATGCTATATAATTAAATATTTATGTGATTTAAGACTGGCTTACCATAATAAGATCACTTTTTAGGTCATCATGTGACCTTATCCTGATTTCTCTCGTCTCCTGATATATTTGTACTAGTCCTATATACACGATTGCATGTGGTGTGTGTGAATTAATTGTAGAAGTTGATTATTTAATATCTATGCCACAACAATACCTCCAAATTCTGAAAATTAATTTCATCAAATAATAATGTATGTTAAAGAATATATTCATGTTCACTAATCAAACACTTGAAAGAAAAAAATTGTTCCCAAATACAATAATTTTATAGCCATTGTAATCTTTCAATCTCAACCTTTAAAATTTGATATTAAATCTTAACCATTCATTGAGTTGACCAATTTTATTTTATTTTTTTAATTTTTTTCTTTTTTTAATAATAAATAAAATTTACTGTAGTTTTTTTCTTCAAACAAAATTAGAATTGATCGATTACTTTTAAGAAAAGCCTTAAAGTATTTTCCCCAATCCTTTCCTCCATTGATATGTTTGATTCCGAATTTCGACTTAGTATGATGATGTATTTTGTATAACAATGGTGTTGGGTGATATTTTGTTTCACGCGAAAGAAGATACTTTGGATAATGGTGTTGGGAGATAGTACGAATATTTTGGATAACATTTCTAATATTCATATTCTTAATGAAAATGCCTAGTTAACCATGTTAATAATCTACTTAACAACTAAAGGAGATTGTGAGATTTGCTGGGTAGATCAAAGAAAGTAATAAACTGCTTGTGTTGGCGACGAAAATAGGAGTTTTTTTTTTTAATAGAAAAAACAAACAGTTGTTTTTTTAAATAAAACAGTTAATTTTTTTTTCCTTAATTATTTTATAGTCAAACAAATAAATGAAAAATTTTAATGGTTGAGATTAATAACAATTACAATGGCTACATATATATTGTAGTCATTGAATAGTCTAATGTAAACTAAAAAGTAATTTGTGATACATTAATCTCTTCATTCCTAAAAAAATGCTAAACTAGACAACTTACATTACTTTATATATACAAATCTTTTTTCTTTTTTCTTTTTTTTTGTTTTTTTTTTCTATTTCTTTTAAAGAATATTGAATACGATTTAAAATAAAAAAAAAATTGTGACATATATTAGGACTATTACTTGCTTTTAATTTCTCATTATTTTTCTGTATGATTTTATTTCATTACATTGAGTATTTTTTATATGTATTAAAAAACTTCCATGATTATTGTTTAGTATATGGGTTATCCATTTTTAAATTATAATGAACTAAAATAAGTTTTAAAAAATTTTGATAATTGATTTCAGTTAAGTTTATAAATTCGGTTAAGTCAAAATCAGGTGAATATAATAACACACCCTAAGAGGAGCATCCTCTTTCAAAAGTCAAAACAACCCTATCTTATCGAGAGATTTTTTAAAAAAAAATTGTTCTATATAGTTTGTATATTTTGACCGGTCTAATGAACATGACCTAACCCTGCAACATAATTTATTGTGAAGTACGTTAGTTTCCTTATAGTTTTAGCAAGAAGAAATCTTGGCTGGTGAAATGACTCAGCAAACTCTTAACATCGTATGATGTCCATGAGATCGAAGCTAGATTTTCCACAAACTACATACATATATACGATCCTAACCGTGCAATATTCGAACTATTAATAATGAGTAAATCATCCCTTTCAATAAATATATCAATAATAATATATTCAATGATAAAACTTTCTTAAATGATGAAACATGAAAGGCTTCATATAATATACTTATGACTTTAAAGTCAATGACTTTTGTGGATCAATAATTCTTAATTAATCTCCCTCTTGTTGTTGCTATCTTGATCATTTCCAAAAAGCATGTTATTTATTAAAAAAAGAAGAAAAAGAATTAATCCATTAAATTCGTTGACATTGAAGTGGTTGATTATATATAAGGACATAATAATCAAAAGTTAAGAGTATTTTATTAAGCTTTGCATCAATTATGAAATTTCGTTTAACCTATACTCATAATATTTATGACTTCCATATTTTAGCTAATTATTTAATTAATTAACTAATTAATTAATTTTAAGAGGTTAGAAATTATATTAACTTGGTCTATTATTTTCATTTTTAGTTATAGGAGATTTTTTTTTTTTTTTGACATAGAAGTCGTTTTAAATTAAATTTTCAATTATCAGCTGGCCGGCTGGGAATTAGGTACAAAGTACTTATCAACAAGTCAATAACTATCCTTGCAACTAAAAGATATATACGAGTACAAAAAATATTAAAATTACACATGAGACTCTGGCATTAGTCGTAAACTTGTAATAATTGAAGTAAAATGGTTTGTTAATAATTACTGCTATTACTTACATATATAGGTTCTTATCATATAAGCTATATATACATGCATGATTTTACTCAGTTAGAGCATGTTCTCTTCAGCTTAATTTCAGTTCAGTTCAGCTTCAATCAGTTCAGTTCAGTTCAGTTTCTAATTTCCATCTCTCATAAAATATTCAGTTTAGTTCAGTTCAGCTCCAATCAGTTCAATTCAGTTCAGTTCCTAATTTCCATCTCTCATAAAATATTCAGTTCAGTTCAGTTCAACTCTAATCAGTTCAGTTTAGCTTAGTTCAGTAAATCAGAACAGGCCCTTAGTTGTAAACTTGTAAAAATTGAAGTAACGATGTATTGATTAATAAATTGACAGATGTATGAAGTCTAGTGTTAAAGGTTGCATATAAGTATTTATTAATAAATACTTCGTATCTAAATTTTTAAATATGGAGTATTAAAATAGGAGTACATATGTTTTCAAAAAAAAAAAAAAAAAAAAAGAGTACGAATGGGGCAGTGTATTTTCAAAAGTTGTGCGAGCCTGCGAGGCCACGGATCTAATTTAGATGCATTTGAGTTAACACGAAACTATGAAAGCATATATATTTTATATACATTGGTAATACTCTCTCCATCTCCATCTCATATTGTTTTTCTATTTTATTATTATTTTTTTTTTTTTTTTTTTTTTTTTTTTTGAAAAATCTTCATGTTTCTTTTTACTGTATCGGGCATAGTCTTCTTTTTCTTTTTTCTTTTTTTCTTTTAAAGTTTTTTCCCCACATTGAATACATATTTTATGCACGAGGAAGTGTATTTTGCTTCTCTAATTAAAAGATAAGCTAAATATATATATACACAACATAAGCAATTTTTTTTTTTTAATCTCCCCTACTATTGAATTGTACGTTTACAAAAATAAGGAGTATTTGCAAATGAAAATTCCAAACACTCATCTTATGAAAATCTCACGATAAGAAAATCAATGGAAACCTAAAGATCGACAAGATAAATTGACTTAGGTAATTAGTCTTCAAAAAAAACAAACAATAAACATAAAATGTGTAATAATGAAACCATACAAGTATACAACAATTATACTCATATCAATTGCAATAATATTTGTAATACATGATTATGAACAGATGACAAGGACATCATATTATTTTTCTTAGAATCTTACAACAATTACAGATTTGAAATTAAGCAGAAAACAAAAAATTAAACAAGATTATTAAATTACAACCCATTCAAATAAACATACAACATATATGACCTATATGATATATGATGTTATGTTTAGTTCAATAATTAATTACTTATTAGTTAATTGACGATCCCTGAATTTCATGCTTCCTTGATCGGCATTAAGTGTACAATTATAAATCCGATAGCCGGTATCGTGGATGATGAGGCTAATTCTAGCCCAATCCAACCACTGATAAGGGCGAAGCTGGCGAGAGTCATCATCGACCCTAGGTTGCTCAAACGTTATCAACCAGTCACGATCGAGGTCTTTAATAGACATGATCGTCCACTCGTTGAAATATGTATTAAAGTACTTGATCTCGTACCTCTTAGAATATTTCTCCAAGGGAAGGTAGCCCTTGCTCTTTACACCTTCTGTGGCGCCGGGGGCGATATCACCCCTAGCGTCGTCGTTGTACGGGTTGTAGAAGGTGACGGTGTGGCTAGTGTTGTTTTTAAGTTCGCAAATTTGCACCCACCCGTAGTTAAAAAACCATGCCTTGAGCGCGTCCTCGGAGGGATTTTCGCTTAAACTTTGTGGGAGTTCATCTTCTTTGTACCTCAAATCGGCCACTCTATTATCCTCTTGGATTGACATAGCTTAGCCTGTTACTATGTTTTTTTTTTTTTTTTTGGGGAGAAAAAGTATATTACAAACTTCAAATTAAGATGATTGTAAATAGTAATGCTTAGCTTTGTTTGTGCATATATATTCATGTAATCATGTTCATATTTATACACCCTTTTATGTGTTTTTAGTTAAGCAACTTGATCTAAACCCTATCTATTTTATTATATATTACTAAGAAAATCTAGATAGAATAATAATCTAGTCTTTTTTTATGCTTTGTATATAACTTAAGCCAATCCTAGTTGAGTAGTTGTAAAACTCAATTGAATTTTTATCAACAATTTAAACTACACATATGTTGTGGTTTACAACACTAACATCTAAATAAGATCTGATGAATCTTGATCTTATATGTTCATACTCTAATTTATTCAACAGTAGAACACTAGAACAAGCTAAGGTTAGTTTATTTAACTTTATTAAACTGTATATTCATCTGCAATCAAGATTCAATTCACATCATTGCTCCGGACATGGAAGGGTATATTCTTGGAATCTTGGCTAGAATAAGAATGAGAAATTATTAAAATATATGGAGTATATTGTAAGTAGTTGATACTTCCTTTGTTCTTTCTTAATTGACATATTTTAATTAGACTTTTATACTATTCACATTTCATCTTTTAACCATTTTATGTGAGTTATATATGAGGAAAAATATATTCATGTGAAATAATCTTGTTAGAATCGTCTCAAAAATACTATTATAATATCTACTAGTAATTTTTATAATTTTAATTTTACTGTACTTATTAAGATTTGAAGTGATTGATGGTGTTAAAGTTATGCACTGGCAAGAGTATTAATTAAATGCAACATACAACTCGATCAAGTAAAAATAGATTGGTGGAATTATATAATTACTACTTCCGTTGCATAGTATTATGTGCAACTTTTGGGTATTATTTGTGAAATATTCAAAAGTTGCACATAATATGTTGATAGAGTATAAAACATATTATACTTAAAGGGTTACTCGATCATGGGCTACTTAAAGGGTTCAGTTAAGGGTTACTTGGTCATGAGTTACTCGAGAGGTTACTCGATCAGGGATTACTCGAGTTACTCGGTCAGGGGTTACGAGTTACTCGGTCAAGTGTTATGAGTTACTAAGTTAGGGGTTATTTAAGCGGTTACTCGGTTGGAAGTAACTCAAGTAACCCCTGACCGAGTAACTGGAGTAACCTCGGCCACACAGTGTGACCAGCCACACCGAAAAATCCCCCTATTTAAAAATGAGGTGGTCAGTGGCGCAAGTAGAAATGAGGGAAAAAATATGATGGGTATTGATTGTTAGTTCATTGAGTAGAATTATTTTTAAAATCTTTCTACACAATTTAAGAAGTAGAAAAAAGGTTGTTCTCAAGTAGTAATTCGTATATCATTATTTTGAGGGTTAAAAAATATATGATTAAGACATATTTATAAGTAAATTCATTATTACTCATTAAATTATTTTATTTTAAAATTTTGTGAAATGAATATGAGTATCAAGATTTGTAAGCCGTGCATCGCACAGGTACTAGACTAGTTTGTAACTATGCCATGATACCGGATACCCCTAAGGTAATATTTTTAGTCCATGAATGGGTAATTAAGAAAGGCCATTAATCTTAAATTAGACAAAATGTAAAAAGTGGAATATGAAACCAAATAACAATATCAATTGCAATACATGATAAATTGACAGAGACGACACATTATTTTCCCTCTTACAGCAGTACATTTACAGATTTGAAAACAAAAAACAAAATTCCATTTTTCAAGACGTTAGTCATATTTATTTTTTTCAAGTACCATTAATATTAAATTTTTATCAAAATTCTTTCCAATTTGCAATAATATTTATGCAAATTTAACTTTTCCATGTAAATTTGGTTTCTCATGTACTTTAATTACTTTCTCTCTACTTTTTTGCATACCCAATGTAAATTTACTTTTTCAATGTACTTTTACTACTTCTTATTCATGTTTATTAATTCTCGTAAAAATTGCCCAAAAATAACTATCAAATAGGAACGGGGGAGTATAAATTAACCGTGATAGATAAGTTTTATAGTCGCGACCATAAGTCCTATAGCCGTTATCATTCACAATGAGGCTAATATTAGCATAGGGTTCGTCCCACCTGATTGGGCGAAACTCACGAGTATCTTCATCAACCCCGTCTTGGTCAAAGCTAACCAACCAATGGTGATCGAGGTCTTTAATGGACATGGTCTTCCACTGCCCGAAAGCAGTATTAAAGTACTTGATCGTGTACCTCTTAGAATAACTCTCCGAGGGAATGGTTTCCCTTGCTTTTTTTTTTTATTTTCTTGATAATCTTTAATATTTGATGGTCTAATGCTTTGTGCTTATTCATGTTCATACTACCTCCATTACATATTATTTGCAACGATTAGAAATTTTCCTCTCTACTTTATTTCAAATCGTTGCAAATAATATAAAACGGAGATAGTATTTATACACCATTCTATGTTAGTTTAGCTAAGCAACTTGAGCTAATCCTAATTATTTTAATATATTTAGAGAAAGTTGACAATAGTCACAATACAATATTAATGTAGATTTTGTTAATTATATTACTTGTTACATTACTTCTTAATTATATTACTTGTTACATTACTTCTTAAATAAAATGAACTCTAATATCAACTAAAAATACTAACCGTCCACATTTGATAGATTCAACTCAATTACGTAGCCAAGCCAAGTGACTTCTTTTTTTAATGTACATATACAAGTTTTCCATTTATTTGAGGTTAATTTAACTGAAAATATGGTTAGAGATAGTAATAATAAGGATTTTTTTTTTTTTTTTTTTTTGGAAAAACTACCTTTTAAACCCTATATTTTGCGAAAAACTACCCTAAAAACAAAATGTTGTGATTAACTACCTTATAAAGTATAAAATGTTGTAATTAACTACCTCCCACCGAAATCTCACGTTTGACTTTTTTTCCCGAATTTCACCATGTCACATGAGGGTCACGTGATCCTTCAATGACTTAATTCCCCCCTTTTCCCCCAAATTTTGCCATTTCATAACCAATTCAGCCCTTATAATCCCCCAATCAAATCCCTAATTGCACTTTGTATCTCCTTCTTTGAGCCAATTTCCTCTTCAATTTGTGTAATCAAACTAGAATTCCTTCAAGTTATGTTTATATGATTGTTTTCGGTCGAATCCCCTTTTAAGGCCCTGTTTGGTTTGATGTAAAAGGTTTTCATGGAAAATGATTTTTCTATTTTTTACCATTTTCCTTTGTTTGGTTTGTTAAGGGGTGAAAAACAATTTTTCTAAGGGTGGAAAATTCATCCTTAATGATGAAAAACATTTTCCTTCCCAAAACAAGGGAAGCCACATTTTCCTCTCTCCTCCTTACCTCTTTTTTTACTTCCCCATCCTTACATTTTCACTCCTATTTTTTATTTTTCTTGAACTTTTCTTGTACGCAACCAAACAAAGGAAAACTAATTTGCAATTGTGTTTTTCCTTAAAAATATGTTTTTCATGAAAACTAATTTTTCATTGAAAATGTTTTACATTAAACCAAACGAGGCCTAAATTGCTGATTTCTTTTCTAAAAATTGCGTGTTCTTGGAGTTGGGGTTTTTTGTAACCATGGTTGGTATTTGGTGCAAATGGCTTCACCATCCAACGACAAGTGCAAGTGTGGAATACCCAAGAGCCTCTAACCATAGAAAACAAAGAAAAGGGGCAAATTTTCTCAGTTATTGACAGAGATGAAGTGCCAAGTTATACTTGAAAATGAAATAACAAACTCCAAACTTACCAATTCAGGTTAATTGATGTTAATGCTTCAATGCCAAGTGCAATTCACAATTAATTTTGATTAGAGCCTTCTGCAATTTTGGTCAAATAATCAATGCAGTTGGGCAAATTTGGGGAAAATTAATAAGTCATTAAAGGGTCACGTTACCATCACCTGACATAGTCAACGCAAGGAAAAAAGTCAAATGTGAGATTCCTATGAGAGGTAGTCAATTACAACCTACTTTATAAAATAGTTAATTACAACATTTTGTATTTAGGGTAGTTTTTCGCAAAATTAATCATTAATAAAGCTGACTGTATATAATAAAGTCATTGTTGGAAGATAGCCATGTTTATGCGAAAAACGACAAGTACATTTACATCTCTTTTCAACCTCCGTTTTAAAATACTTATAATAGTTTGACTTTTACGCTATTCATTCCCTTAAATTTGATCGTACATTCTTACAATTAATATATATAAACTCAAATATAACTGTGCAATAGTATATTGTTATACATCAGCAAGTCAGTAATTACAATTTTTAGAAATAGTTTTATTAATATCAATCCCTCGTATTATTGTTCGTAATCGTAACAAGACCATGAATTAGATGATCAAATGCCATTTTGGCAAGTTTCTATTGCTATACATAATGTTGTGTTATAATAGCCTTTTTCTTATTGCTAACCTTTTCACTTTAATTTGGATTTATTCATACTACTACCTGTTCTTGGACAGACAATCGATCTGTTTTCCATCAGCAAAAGCCTACACATTTTCTGATCAAGGAAAACAGACGTCGTAAATGATTTACACTTGTTAGTCCAACTTGTCTCGTTTCTTCAAAGTTCTCCACCGTATGCTCACAAGTTTCTTCTTCTATTATAACTTCAATTGCAAGCTTTTCCGTTGCCCTGCATTCCAAACTATTTTTCTCATGGTGCTGAGACACAGTATGTATAGATGGCAATTCTCTGGGAGAAGAGGCAAGAAATGATTAATTACATCTGTGGTCTGGTTTGTACAACATATATCTTCCCATCCTTGACAACACCTTCGATGTCTTGAGGAGAACCGTACAACTCCTCAATTGCACTTCCTGTCTTTGCAATGCCTGACAGCACTGATTGACGGAAGTTGCTGTCATTCATTAATTTGTCGACTGAGTAGTCTAGCACAACTTTCTCTTCTTCATCCATTGGGACACTGTTCAGGAATAAGATTTGCCTGATGTTAGCATCAAAAGTAATTTAAAAATGGACAGACATACCAATTGAAGTAACTTAAACAAGTTGCTCCACTTCCTAAAAAGCATATCAAAAGCTCTTACGCAATTTAAATTCCTGGATCTATTAGTATACAGAGATTAAACCAAGAAGTGCTCAGTGTTAAATTCAAAGACCGAGCTCCCTCAGTCCCTGAATAATCTTATTACTCCCTATCATCTCAGAAAATAAGAAAAGTAGTTCAATGTGAATAATTAGATTGGAAAAGTGGCCACAAATCAAATAAAAAATAAAATAAAATAAAATAAAATAAAATAAAATAAAAAATTAGCAAGAAAATTATTGGAATCAGATTATCCGAGACAAAATATGAAGGTTGCAGTGATGAAAAGAGCAACTTGTGCATTATGCCCGTGGGGTTGGGGGGTCGCGATCCAAGGCTTAGTTGAGCAGCTTAGGGAGAAACCCGGTTATGGCACAAGAAGGCGGAGATTGATCAGAAAATGGCCGAGTAGCCGCCGGTACTTCCTGGTCGGGAGTCGGTCCCACAGGTGGCCGATCATCGGTCCCCTCCTAGGAGGAGGTTCCCAAGCTACCGACAAAAGTCGGGCGAAGAAGCGGCTCCATACTGGTTACAAAACTACCATTATAGAATAGAAAGGCGGGGAGGGGAAATTTTTCCAATTTATCGGCGCGCCGATTAATCGGCGCATGAAAGCGAACGACGCGACAGGGGTAAAGCTTAAGAAGGAAACAGTACAATTGAAGCTAAAAGGTCCATAAAAGATGATCAGGAAGATTATTCAGGAATGCAGAGTTTATATTAGCAATATACCTGTCATAGAGTCCGGCACCAGCATAACCTTCAAGATCTTCACCATTTGAATCAGATCGGAAAATGATAGATTGTTTTATGAAGAGGCCAATAGGTTTACTTGGGTATCCCAAAACCTACAATATTAAAACTCATCAGTGTTCAGTCCAATTTCTTTCTTTTGATGAGCATGCATACTTCATTTATTGGATAGCATGATAAGTTTTTAATTCTTATACCCCCATTCAAATTGGATATTAATATAAGGAAACAATGTGTATCCCCTAATTATATAATAATGTTATATCCATGCCTGTAGAAAGTATACTTATTAAAGACATATTCAGGCAACTGTAGTTTCTCTGAGAAACTAGCATTCTTTCATAGAGTGTACTCTGTAAGGACGTAATAAAAAAGGTACTTAAAGTAACCTTTGGCGAGTTGAGATCACTTTTCTTGGTGATGAAGCTTAAAGAACGGCCAGGATAGGCCCCAACCAAAGTTTCACCAAGTCCTTTCACAACCTACACCAAATAAGAGATTTTAACACAATTATTCTTATCTATTAAGGTCCAATAATTCCTAATGGATACACGTAAGAAGTAGAAACTGCATTACCTCAGCATATATTTCAGATGAATCCCCAGAAGAAGGATTTGTTGTGTGAATAACAAACGCGTAATCAGCACTAATAATTTCCTGAACCAAGACAGCCATGCAGAGATATTCATGATCCAGCCCAACTTTTCTTGTACTGAAGTATGCTCTCTCGTTCCACTTTGAAGCCCAAACCTGTAAGACATATTTCGATTTCGCATACAAGACAAAAAATTTATCCTCCTTTAGAATATTGAACATGAACATAAAATGGGAAGTATAAAGAAATTTGAATAGCAATTGATTGTTGTGAGGGATGGGAACGAGGTTTGGGTCCATGCAATAAATTTTCGATCAAAGTAGAAAAGGCACCAAAATAGAATTGGACGATGAATCGATGATCCTCTAATGAAAGGGCAGAACCACCAGCTGAAAACAAAATGTGTCTCACCTTTTTAATTGCTGTCCATGCTTGTTGCCAGCGCTTCTCACCTTCATCCCCAGGCCATGGCATTCCAGAGCTCTTCATCTTGCTTTTTAGCTCTTCGACCTACATCGTAATTTTGTTCAACAATCATTTCATACATAACTTAATAAAATGACTAGAAAGAGTTTTTCATACAAAGTACGCAGACAAAAAAGAGAGAATAAAATGTCAAGAGACAACATGAGGCTACCACCTTTACTATAAAGTGAGGCTACTACCTATACTTGAGACATTAGTGATATCTGGTGGTATATCATTCTCCCAGAATGTAGAGTGCAAATTAAGACACACACACACACACACATAGTAACATAACTATACATACATAGGGAAGGAAACAATGAGAAGGATGTAATTTTGTTTTCAAGCTGAAGATCCTTTTTTTTTATTATTATTTTACAGAAAGATAAAAAAGATTCATTTAGCTTAAAAACATGTGCATTCAATGTCTTCTCCTTTTACCCTATTTATTGTAGGTTTCAGTCTGAAAAGAACGGATTTACATTAGGTACTCACTACGAAGTATTTTTCTTCCAATATATGACTGATGATGATTATGATATGGAAAATAACCATAAAATTCTCTACATAATCCGAAATTTTATAATATTCTGATCATTGTAAGATTGAACTATGCTTTAATATAAGATCCATTTTTCATACACTCTATAGAATATATATATATGAACAATAAAAACCTAAAACACCAAACTTCAGAGGTAATTATATTCACCCTGTGCTTGTGTTTAAATTTAGTGCAAAATAAAAGAACCTATCTCATCTTTATTCATAAAAAGAGCACACACATACCGCTAATAAAAAAAAATTACATACTTCCTCCGTTCCTTTGACCGTCTTTTGTGAATGATATGTAAGGAAAAATATATTCATATGATATCTTTTTGAATTCGTTTCAATAAGTACTATCATAATATAAAACTTTTATAATTTTTACTTATGAAGAATTAAAGTTATTCATCGTTAAAGTTTTGCGTTGGCAAGCGTGATAAAAGAAACAGGTCAAGTAAAAAAGAACAGAGGAAGTACATTAAAAAAGAACATGAAAGTGTGATAAAGAATATGTAGGTATAATAAGAATATTAACCAGCAAATTTAATCCACATCATGCTCCATAGTGCATAATTTAAGAATTGCATTTTAATCTGCTCCATGAAGTTTTTCCCTATTTTACTCAGATCTTATTTTGCCAAAGGAAATTCCCCTTTTCACCCTTAGCTGGCCCACAATCTAGGATCCCATTCTTAAATAGATTTCTCTCTGTATATACTATCCTGATCCACTAATCAAATGCTCATATGCAATGTAATAGGAAAGCATAGAAGGCAAGATATCTGAAACATAAAAACTATATAAAGGATGGGTGCATAAAGGACCTTACCAACTGAGGTGGTTCAACAAGTCCTAAAACTGTGCTGCGAATTTTTGCTAGAGCTTCAATATCTCCATCGACTAGTTCCTTCTTCAGGATCTTCAACTTGTCATTCACTTCCTGCCAGTATGGGAAATATAAAACACACAAACTTACTTTGAAAAACGAGAAAGATAATACACCTTCCATCTCTTCAAATTTTGCCCAGTTGGACTATTCACAAGTAATAAGATTATCGCAAGATTTCATATGGGGTGAAGGAACAAATTTGCCCCTATTAAAGGTACTCACTTCAACTCTTTGGGAATGTAACATAAAATTCTACGAGATAAGAGAGAAGTGGAAAATTAGAAGGAAAATAAAAAAGTTACTTCCTAAAAATCAAGAATATCCACTACAAAATTATAAATTGTCATCATTCTTAAACAATGTGTTCGATTAATTATCATAGAGAGGAGGTGGTGTGAGGAAAAGGGGCGAGCTTGCACTTTCCCACCACAAGTTTAGAACATTTTGTCTCTCATTTTGCTAATTGCTTCCCATATCATCTAAGTAATTAGCCAAATATTCTGGAACACTGTATAATATTAACAAGGGGGAAGAGAAAAACACCTTATTGGGGCCATATGAAAGGACTTCCTCAAAAGCTCCGAATGGGAGGGCCACAGATGTAGGGATTCCAACCCATGATGGAACTCTTCCTTTTAAATATGAGATATTACGTGATTTAGCTCCCACCTGAACAGAAAGAAAAATATCATGATACAAACTTTAAACTTCTCTAATATCTGATATGATACTTGAAGAAGGAGAAAGTAAGCAGTTGGTGTTATGGTAGCAGCTCATATAGAACAGAAGTACTTACTAATTCACCAGTAAATTCCTCTGATGTTATGGCATATTTACCACTAAATTTCTTTTTGACCAAGCTTATTGATGGTAAAGAATTGTCGCTCGCCGCACTTGAGCTAGCCCCATTGAGCTCACCTTCACTCACCTCACTGAGAAACAAAAGATGAAAATCACATAAAGAGAGCAGTAATAAATAAGAGCAATAAAAACAGGATTTCTGAGGAGGACAAAGTGTGAAAACATTATGTTACCTGTAGATTACATCAGTTGATGTTGGCTGGAGGCGCAATAACTTCCCTTCAGCTGCTTGGAGGTCAGAGAGAATTTTGCTATCAAAGCATGTGGCAAAGCAAACCTAAATTTGAAATAGTCTCAAACATCAAGAAACGAGATGGAAACAAGAGTTCAAAGTCAAACATATTAAAGGGGAATGGAAAAACTCAAAAACCTTGCAATTTCTTGCTCGGACAGAAACATGTGATAATACATCTGGCATATCAGGTGTTAGTAGAGCAACAGTGCCATCAGGAATTTCCTCCTCTCCTTTCACATGATTTGCAATTAAAATAGTAGGTTGTGCATAGGTTTTATTTTGGACAGATAGCAACTCGTTAACAACCACAACATATCCAACGGCTTCAACTGGACTGATAATCTGCCAACTGATTGAGAAAGTTCAGGTTTAAAATCAGAAAAATTGATGATATTGATGATACAAACTACAGCATGAATAATCAGTCTGCAGTCAAAGAATTAAAATCAACCTTCCCAGATTGGCAGTCTTTCGAAGAACTGGATCCAGTCTATTAAGGAGCGAAGAGAGAGATGCAGCTGATCCAGCACGAATCATCTCTTCTGTGAATATGCTGACCTGCAGTACGGTCAAAAGGATAGGTGAACTCAGTGCATTCCGAAACTAAACAGCTAAAACACTAGGTAGAGGGACATCAATTGACGTACAGCCCATTGATCAACTCCAAGAAGTGATCCCAGGTAATCTGCAGATGGCTGCAATATTTGTTGATAATACTCTGCCTTACTTGCAAGTGACAGACGTGTCCTGTCAAGGACTGACTTTGCATACAGTGCCCAATTTTCATCCTTACTCTTTACTTTATCAAGTGCACACTTCCAACCCTATAAGAATCAAAATGGAAACATTAAAAGAATTGTGTAGTGAGGAAATGGAAAGAGATTTCTTTAAGAGGATAAGTAGAGGAAACGATTTCCACATCAACACATATCAATACCTAGCAAAACAAAGAAACAATAACAAAAACAAAGAAAGGATTGAAAGGGAAAAAAAATAAATGGTCCACAATCCTAAAACAGAAACTCAAGGAAACAAGCATTTGTCAGGCTGTTCTTTAGGCACACAGATATGAACTATCAATACAATATCCTAGTTGTATTATTCAAAGCCACCATGAGCAATACTGGTCAATCTTTACTAGAAAAGGAAGATACTGTGAGTAGACATTTAGTTTTCGCAAAAATGTGAGTAGACATTTAGTACATTAAATGAAGATATATTTGTAAAATCTAGAAATAAATTTGCAATTATGCATCAAGTCCTAAACAATTTTCTACATAAAACATAGTAGAAACGACGACAAAGATAAACAAATTTTATCAATTGAAGCTCTTTGTGTACTAAATACCTTTAAACAGTAGACAAGATCCTCATTATCATCTGAAGAAAGAGCAAGATTTTCAATAACCATGGAAATGAAGTACATGATTTTCTGCATAAACACACAAACAACAAGACATGTTAGAGAATAGATACTTCCCAAACAACCTATTTAGTCCATATATAAATTACAGATATTATAAACAAAGAGAAAAAAAAAAAAGGACATGCAAATTTCGACTTAATTCCAATCCAACATCAGGGAAACAAACTGTTACATCAGTATACAACGGGTAAAAATAGTAAAGAAGAAATCAGCCAATAAATTAACCAGTTTTTGCAGAAAAGGCACGCCAAATATGTATGCATTTTGTAGCATATTCTTAAAAAATGATGCTTATGAAGTTATGGTCCATTTCACTAGCTATTTTTGGAAAAGATATGGAATTCACTATTTGATCCAGATGCAGGCTTCTTCTGAGCCATCAAAACTACACATTTTCCTTTTGAATATCCTTAGGCCCAATTTCAATATAAAATAGACTTCTTTCAATATCTCTAGCAGTTATACAAGGCAAGCACTAATTCATGGTAGTCTCACATATTCAGACACATTGATTTAGCGTGGAATTCATCAACACCAAAATAGCTCAAAGAACCACATTCCTCAAATTTGACCTCAGAAAATGAAGCTGGCCCAAAAATTATCAATCACAAGAAGGTAAAAAGAATATTCTTTCAATGTATACCTCAGGTCCAGCGTCATTCAGCTCCTCATAACCTCTTTCAATGACTGTCCTCACAGAAGAATCGAGAGAAATATCCAAAAATATAAGATCCTTCAGCCGATTTTGAGGCTTAAACAATAGTGGTCGGAGTTCCTGTCGTGCCTCTAGTAATCCCTGCATATTATTTAGTCAGAGTTAGGAGAAATGTATAGACATTAAGAGAACCAGAGATAAATTAAAGATATATGGTCTATGTACCTCAAGCAGTGGCTCCACATTCTTATCTTCTACATGTTCCAAGATAAACTGAAGCAAGTTCTGCACAAAAGGATATACAACATTACTTGAAAACAGTACCGAGAATCTGTCAGACTTCAAAACAAAAGAGGAACAACAAACAGAAAAACTCTGAAAAAGGGAATGGTAAATAATTTACCGGAAAACCAGCAGGCAAACCAGGAACAGGATCAATATTCACCCCAACCATGAAGCCTTGACCCTGAAGTCATCACATATGATTTAATATATCATGTCTTCTAAACAAAATGGGGAAGTGTTGAAGAATGAAAATGACTGACTATACCTCAGCTTTGTAACCCATGCAATTTGAAATAGCAGCCTCCAGATCTGCTCCTGAATGAACTGCCTGCATAATCAAAATATCAAAGTTGAAATAATGTTCAAAAACAAAGAAACTATATAGTATTGATGAGACAAGGAGGTATTGGAATACGAGGAAATATATGAAGTCATGCAAAAAATATCAAATAAAGCACATAAAGCCAAATATATGTCAAAAATTCATGCAAGAAGGCCTGGACCATAAGCACAGCGGTTAATATTTAATGAAAGAAAAGGCATACACTCAGTTCTGTTTCTGTAGTTTGCACTTTGCAAAAAAAGTTTATTTATAGAATTATCACACTTCCCAAGGTAGAATATACAGTAAGGACTAAAGTAACAGACAGGCCTTGGTTACTAGGCATGCAGAAACAAATTTGACTAAAATGGTGTGATGACTCTTGTCAAAGGAGAAAAGAAAAGTTAGTGTGGTGTCTACCTTCAGTGTTCTCATATAATGTCCAAGATCCCTCAGAAGCCCTTCTTTCTGGTCACTTCTGAAATTTGGTTCAGAGTGGATAGCACGATCATAACTAAGAAGGCGCTCTTTAGTAATCCCATTGTCATTTAGTGTTTTCCAGTAAACGCTTATGTCAAAGTCACTTTTGATGTAATCAATTAATGCCTGAAAGAGAAAAACTGTAAGAGAAATCAATTCCCTACGAGGATAAAAAAATTCTACCATTTCTTTTGAGAATACCTGACAGATGACAACATCATCAGGACTTGTATTATTATGCAGTTTTTGATGCCATTCCTCCATCAGTCCACCCTTGCAATCATTGTTTCTCTGTAAATACCACATTATGCAACAAGTGGGCTTTTTAATCAATCACATATGCAGAGAGGAACCAAAACAAAACTATACATATGCCAGAGGCCCATAACTGACCTGGATGACCAAAATTTCATCTCTAATTCTCTGTCCAACATCCCCTTCACCTCCACGACCAACAGTTGACATTATCATTCGAAGAAGTTCCTGGTACTGGGGCTTACTTCTGAATATGTTCTGGAGAGAATCCGTAAGTCTATCTTGAGCTTTACTTATCTCACTGCAGAATGATTAGAAAAAGGACACAAATAGTAAGCAAAAAAGAAATAAGGCAGAGCTTTGATAGATTAAATACGTACCTACCATAAAGGTGCCCACATAAATCATTAATAAAAAAAATTTTAAAATAGGAAAGGGGATTAAGTAAACAAATTCCGACGTAAGATAAGATATACAAGGAAGATTGCTGAATCTGAAGAGACAAGCCTCGAAGAACTGCAAAAACTAGTTCATCCAAAGGTTATAAGATAAGAAATTTACCGTGGCTTCACATTGTAGTTTTTGTTCCATATCAACTGCCTTGTGGCCATAAATCTCATCCATACTAACATCCCAGCAAGACCCAATTCACCAGCATCCATGGCTTCATCAAGCAAGTCTGCTGCAATGTTGAATCTGGAAAGAAAGGAATAAGATTTAGATGACATGTTAAATGTTCTCTGCTTTTAGAAGCTTATTTTGCAAATGTTAAAGAGCAGAAAATGACTTTGGGATCAAAGTCAGCCTTTCCAACATCCATTTTTTTTCTCTTTTCACTTAACAGATAATATTTTTCCAATTTTCCTCAAATGGATAGTTTCAGACACACCAAAATATGATTAATGTGCACACAAATTAAGCAACCAGAAAGAATAATGGAAAGGGCTTCTTTAGAGGAGACAGTTGCAGGTTAAGATGAAGGCATTAACCAATGTAACAACAAACTAATGTGTGTAATCAGAACAGAATATATGTAAAAGTTTGAACTGCCACATAGATTTGATTGTAGCAATTTAACTAACCTATGCATAAAAGATTTTTGTGCTTCACTTTCCAGTGAAGCTATCTTTTCCAGCAGCGACTTCGCAGTCCCACTTCCATCACCTGCATCCTTCTGTAGAAATGAAATTCAGGCAGTACATTATCAGTGCCAGGTGAAATTAAGCAGAAAAGAATATATACATGAGAACTCAACATTAATTGCAAAATATAAGTAAAGAGCATACCTGTGTGGGTCTGACACCAATGTCAATATAGAAATCTGAACCGTTGTCCTTCATCCAGTTCCCAGAAGATACAAGGACAAATGGCATACCTACAAAATCACCACCTTTGATTTCTATCTCCAATGACTGAACCCTCTGCAAAATAAATTTTCTTGTGTTAAGTCCAAGTTTTCCATGTGTTCTATCTGTTCTGAAAACATCAGTCTTCTAGACTGTATCAAAAAACTTTTAACTCCCACATAAATGACAGCCAAGATAGTTCAAGGGCACACCTGGAGTAGTGGATCATCAGAGGTGACACTGGCAAACTGTGTCTCTGCAGCTTTTTCCACTAATTCTGAACCTGGTGGAAGGACATTCTGAGGTGGTTGCTGCAAGTATTCGTAGAGCATACAGAATTAGACAAATGGGAGAGGTACCAAAATAGTTTGAATTTCAGGTTGATAACCACATTAGCAAGTTGGCACTTACCAGCCACTCATTTCCTTTACTCGACAAAGCCCAGTGAAGGGTAAGAGGCTCCCTAAAATCTGTCGCCAGACATATCTTTGTCTTATCACCAACCTTAGTCACAAGTACCTTAGGATGAAAAAGAGTTTGTCAGTTTCATTAACTTCCAACAGAAGTAGTTCCTTGGAAATTTTGGAGATAAAACCATTCACTCACCAGAAGTTGCTTGTCAGCAAGCTGAAATATCTTTTTTTTAATAAGACTGCCATCTTGAGCTTCCTTTGCCTCAGCAAAAAGCTCAAGTGTAGATAAGGCTTTCGGTTCTGTCACTTTTGTGGATACTTTATTCACTGGTTCAGCAGCATATTTATTAATAATCTGCATCAGATCCCTATTCTGACGCTGAATCCTTTCAGCAGAAAAATAGCTTTTTTTCTCTAGCTGTTTTGCAACCTTAGTTTTTATCTCTCCTTTGGCAATCTTCTTTCGTACATCATCCACTGAAGCACCCTTATCTAGTTCCATCTGCAACTCTTTTCTTGCTTCCTCAAATTCCTTCTGTTGACGAAATTCAAATTAGTTTCCTTGCTAAGAGGGAAAAAAAAAAAAAAAGAAAAGGGGGGGTGGAATAAAGGAAAAAAACACTTTCATTGACACAATTTAAATTTTAAAACACATAGCACACTCTATCCACACAACACTATAGAGATACGAAGTTTACACTTTGCTTATCTGGAGAGTAATTTGGTTTCCCAGCTTTCTCCCATCTTAAGTAAGCCTGAATCTGAACAAGATCATCTGGGATCTTGCTTTCAGATTTTGAAGGAGTCTGTTCCTTAACCTCACTTGCATTACTTCCTTTCTTTAACCTTGCTTGAATGTCCTGTATAGAAGCACCTCTGGCTACTTCTTCTAATAACTCAGCACGGGCTGCCTCATATTCCACCTATAAGATATATTGTAGGTATTTAATTAGATTCATGGGGGATTAGCATAGGTATGCATGTCATTGCCAAAGAACAAACAAATCACAAATTCTTTGAAGTTAATTGCTCTTATTTGGTAAAGATGAAACACGATAAAGCGCTCATTATATCAAAGCACAAATATATGTAGCTAGATAAGGGTTTGATATGATGAATGTTGCTACTTCTGGTGAAGAACTTCATGGATATGATTAATTCCATATAAAGAAACAAATAGTAATTATTGTTCCTAGCTTTGTTTTATCTTTCATGCAGAAGCAGTTATCAAGGCAAACTAACTTGTGAATGTGATGATGGTGTCAACTTTCATAGGTCATGAAACTCCTAGAAGTAAGCTATTCAAGTTTCAATCTCCTTGAAAAAATGTCATACTATTACTAGAAAAGGAGAGCAAAGCAGAAAATAGAAGCATGTTACAGAAAAAGTTCAACAAAAGATCAGAGGAATTGGATCAGAGCCACCTAATCCCAACCCTCACATTGAGACATGCTTGATTTCCTCATTCCAAATCCCATACAAAGTTTACATGCTTCATGTAATTACAGATATGACATACCTTTTCCTGTTCAGGATTATACATCTGTTTACCCTTTCTTTCCCATCTGAGATATGCTTGTATCTGAACAAGATCTTCAGGTACTGATATATTTTGAGTATTCTCAGATTTCCTAGGCAATCTCACTTGAAAGTTTAGGCCATTATTCTTATACCTGCCATTGTGATAGTAGATTGGAAAGAGATACAAGTCAGAAGAGTTTTTCAGGTGTATGATGAATATAGAAAAGGGACCATTAAGTAGAGAGTCGCAACAAAGTTAACACACCATATATCTCGGGCTTCATTATAAATAAGAAACTCAATAGCGTGTATTTCAGGATCATCAACCTCTATACTCAAAGAACAACCAGAACCTGACTGTAAACACAAACATGCATTAGGATTATGCCTAACAAAAGATACTCTGAAAGCACCGTGTCAAGTTAACCCAAAGCAAAACTCATATATAAGGGATATGCTAATGAAAATGAACTGCCAACATTTAGCTGTACAGCACCAAACTTACCTTTTTAAATGGGGTTCTAAGGGCCCGATCCTTGTGCACTTTAGTACCGTCAGGTCTGCGTGAAGGAAGCACCCATTTCCTAACAGAACGAAAATATAAAGTTACTCCTCAATTGTGGTATAAGAATATTAGTAGAGCAAAAGGAAAAATAGGCAACTGGTGAAATTACTCTTTTCCATCACGTATCCCACCCCAATGAAGTACTATATTGTCATCATGACTATTTGTCACCACTATCTCCATCTTAGAAATGCATCCAGATGACATAGGGCTCACTGATACCTGTTCAAATGGGAGAGAACAATGTCTCAGATTAACCAATGTGAAATTTCAGCATAATAAGCAAAAGCAAACTCCAAGTCTCCAACTATCAACTCCTCTCATGAAAAAAAAAATTAAGATTATAAAATTGACTTTCAGGACCTATATACCTGCAGTTCAATATCTCCATCAAGATTGTATCTGCCAGCTTGCTGCAATAGACAAAGACCATCAGAATGAAGGAACATAGATATGAGCACCGTGTTAGAAGCAACTCACTAGAATCCCAGTCATTTAGATTTCTACCATATATAATGGACACATAAAGAAACAGAAGCATCAAATAGAAAGACAAACATATTGATAGGACTCAAAATTGGTCTTAGGAGTAGGTGTACACAATCCTAATGAGCAAGTTCATTTAGTTAAGCACATATCAGCTCAACATCAAATGCAAATTCAATGCCTAACACAGAAAGCAAGGAGGTTGATATAGTGCTAACCCTTCAAATTTTAGCTTATGGTGAGCTTACACAGCCTGAATTAGAAAGTAAAAAACAGGCAATGGCTTATAGATATCTCATATCTCTTTAATCCAAGCTCTCTTTTGCTTTACTGTTATTTTCCACAGAAGCTTCTTGGATTCACGACTTATGATTCTAAACAGATGCTTTATATTTGAGGCAGTCCAGAAGCTAGTACATGTTTTATTATGGTAAATGACATTTGTATACTTCTCCAAACACTTCATTTGAGTAGAGGGATATTAAGGAAGTTCAATCATGAAATATTACTATTTCAAATAATATGAAACCTTTTCCGAACATCCAAATATAGTACTATGTATATGTATGAATTCAGATTAAGCAAAGTATATACTAAAAATGTACATGCTTAATCACCCCCACCCTGCCCCACCGAGCCTAATAGGCTAATACTAAACATGAGTAAGTATAAAATATGTACAACAATTCAACATTTAACTTCTGAACTTATCCATTGAAACTCATTATCCCGGATAAATGGACTTCTGCTCCAAATACCCATCAAGGTTAATACCTTTATACATGTATATGAATAATGTGATGCATCCTAAGAATTTCATTGACATCAAATTAGTATTGCAAATGACAAATGATATTACAGGGAAACAAAGGTTTCATTCTAAAATCAATTGATAATAAATCAAATAATATTACTCCATAGTATAATAGACTTATATATTAGCAATTCTTCATTGGGTAATTCTCTTACATTCCTTAATCCAATTTTTTCTTTCAATATGGAGATATTGCAGCATCCTGTCTGAGGTCAAATGGCTCCTACTTAGGGAACTCAATATTTTTGGGGTTCTTGCTCTAGAAAAAATATTCAAACCGTGCAATCCTCAAATCGATGGACCCTCCCTTTTTGGGACAGGAACTTAACCTACTCTAATAGCATAATACATCGTGAATCTTTATTGGATAGACATAAGCACACATGTAAAGACTAAAGAGAGTCAAACCACACACAAGTTCAAAGTCTGCTAGTCTTATAGATAAGTCTTCCACTTTTTCTTCAGAGTCTGACCCCAAATATGGCTTATTCTCTTAATACAAAAAAACATTATATTTGAATTTCAACTTAACAAGTAAGATGCATTCACTTTATAAAGTGACAAATGCATTAATAAAGAGAGAAGGCTAAATCAAATAGAAGAGCTCGAAAAAGTACTAATTCACGTTGTGAAGTGGAAAATGTTGCTTCTAACAAGCAATATGCATTCCAAATATGCACATTTTTGTCAATCAAAATCACCATTGTGAAGTGGAAAATGTTGCTTCTACAACACCTAAAAGTACTATATTGACCAATAATGGAAGTATATCATATGATCATACTAAAACTACAAAAGGACCTTCTAACAGAATAATGCATTTATGCATGATATCATTTAGAAAGCATAAATAAATGCAGCATTTCTATAATAGCTCCTCCCAAAAAAATACAAGTAAGCGACTTTCTAAACTTAGTAAGTGGAATTCAAACTTTCTCAAATCACCATTAACAAATAACAATATTACCACTTTACCCAGAATTCCAATAAAAATCTACAAGGTAGGTCCGGAATATAAAAATTAAAAAAAAAAAAAAAATTAAAAATAATAATAAATATGGTACATTAAAATACACCCGTCTAATCAAATGTGATATATTTATCGTTAAGGTTAGACCACTTTAAAATCAAATGCTTATTATTATTGATCAAAATAGTATTAAAAAGAATCAGAATTATATATTTATACCTGAGAAGCAGGATCAGCAGCAAGAACAGCGCGCGCAACAAAAGAAAAACGTCGAGTTTCCATTAATTTCTGGGTATTCGTAAAAGATCTTAAGCTCTTCCCATAAAATTGCTTACTAAATATAGTATTAGAATTCCTTAACTTTGATGTTGCTTGAGCTTTGAATATTGGAATTCCAGAAAAATTCCCAGAATTAACCTTGCTTTGATGCTGCTCCAACAACAAAGTTACATTCTTTCCAATCAAATTACTCATTCTAAATTCCACTCAATTTTTCCCAGAAAAAATCATATAAAATTTTCAATCAATTCTTAATTTAAATGAACAAAAAAAAAAAGGGTGTTTTTTATTGTATATAATTACCCAGAAAAAATAACTGATTACTATAAAAATTGGATTTTGATTGAAGTTAAGAATTGAGCAAACTTTCTCTTACAACAAGTAAGGAATTCACTTGATTTTGGAGAGAGAAAGTGTGACTGGAAAAAAGTGTGACCAATGATTTTCTCCGTATTTTTCTTTTCTTTTCTATTCTTTTCTTTTTCCTTTTTTTAAAAAATAAAATCATAGGAAAAATAAACGACGTAGTTTTAACTCTTTTTATGATCAAAAGAACACGTGTAGGGTGGAGATGCTCCACGTAGAGAAAGATCCTCGGAAAAGGTGAGGTAGTCACGTGCGAAATGTGTGGGGGCGAGGGATCCCAAATGTGGGGCCCAAATATTGGGATACCAAATTTAGATATTTTTGAGAGCAAAAAAAAAATTAGAGGAGTAAAAAGGACCTTGATATTTGGAAAATGGGAGGGAATTATCAAATTGTGGGCAAATTTGTTTTCTTTTTGTTTTGTTTTGTTTTGTTGTTACATTTTGGTTTTTTTTTTGTTGCTATTATTGGATGATATTTTTCATTGTGAGGTCAGGCTTTAGAGAATTATTTATAAATTATGAAAGTGTAATTGGTTGGCTTGCATTTGAGTTTCTGATTGTAATTATAGAAAATGATAATGGGTCAAGTCCAATTTATCAGGATTTATAAAGTTGCCGACTTCTTTATCAAGATTTACTACTCCATAGTGATTGATTCAAGTTTGGATGGGATTATACTTCCTCTTTTTTTAAAAGATTTTTTTTGACAACTATCACCTATAATTGTTGGTGTTTTAAGGCCGGTTCTCTTCAGCTTATTTTCAATTCAGTTTAGTTCAAGTCAGCTCCAATTATTTTATTTCAATTCAATTCCTAATTTCCTCCTCTCATAAAATACTCAATTTAGTTCGATTCAGTTCAGCTCCAATCAGTTCAATTCAGTTCAGTTCAGCTCGGTTCAGTAAATTAGAACAGACCCTTAGTAATTACCATTTATAGTTTTTTTTTTTTTTTTTTTGTATTTTACCACATAATATCTTTAAAAATGAAAATTTTCTAGCTGATTGCGTACATGACGTCAACGTGGCCCCTACCAACGAATTTTTATCAATTTTATTCCTCATTCTAACCTTGTCCTTCGATTTTGAATTGCAAATCCAAACTATGCAAACAAACCACTAAATTAGGTACGTAATTTACAAAATTGGGACTAAATATAAGATGGTGTTCATCATTTAGGGTTTTAAATTGAAATTAGGAGTTTGTTATTTAGCGATTAATTTATGAAATTGGGACTAGTTTGCATCGATTAAACGTATTATGTCCGCTGGGACTAGTTTGCATCGATTAAAAATTATTGTTAAGAAATTATTACTAATTATTGATATGAAAAATTAGGGTTCATATGTATTTTAGGGATATTTTAAAATCAAACGTGTTTCTAAATTATGATTTACAATCCTAAATTGAGCATGTATATTAGCTCTATATAGAGTTAATCAATGTAAATAATGCTTAATTTGAAAAATTATCTCAGTTTGAAATTTTTTCCAAATTTGGGATAAACCCTAAATGAAGAACAACAAATTATAATTGACACATTTCCTCAAAAAAATAAATAAATAAATTATAATTGACACATATTAGTGACTTAATTATGTTCGTGTAAGCTTGAATTATGTTAAATCGACTACTAAATGTTTTTCCCTAATCTAATTTTAATTTATGTTGAAAAAAATCATTGAACATGAGAATTGAGGAAGAAGAAAGCATGACGATGTCATGTATGAGAGCTTGGGAAATCTGGTGAGAAATTTTCATGTTTTTAAAAATAGTAGGTGGTACAAAAAAAATAAAATGAAATAAAATAAAATAAAAAAATGTAGGTGATAAAAACTAAAACAACAACAATAGTAGGTGGTTAAAAATAAAAAATAAAAAATAAAAAATAAAAAAAAACATTATTTTTGAATTTATGGGCTCCTAAATAATTTTTAGATTAGAGAGATATAGAACTTGAATGGCAATTGGCTATTGGCTGCTAACTGTTTAATTTAGCTTGTTTGACTGACTGTTAGTATTGGTTGTAACTAGTTATTTAACAATTTGTTGTATGTAAATATGATAAGTAAAATCATGGTTGTAACTATGTAAAATAATCTTAAAGGACATTATTATGTGTTCGTTCTTATTCAACCTAAGATTATTTGTACTGATTGTGGTAGAAATGATTAAAAAATATGCATTATCATGTATATGTTGTTAGATTAGTTACAAGTTTACAACGGATAATTACATAATATCAACATTTAAAAATTTATACATATATTAATAGAAAAATTAGAATATTAATGATTACATGCTTGATCAAAGGGAGAGTATTCATGAAATTATGGTTGAAGGAAGCGGGCCAATGAAAGATGATGCAATGTCATAATATGTGTGTGTGTTTTTTTTTATATCCAAAACGTATGCGGGCTTGATACTCATTAAAGGCTTGAAAGGGTTTGATGAAGTTTGTTGGAGTGGGCTTGAGCTATCGCAGTACATATAGGCTTCATTCTCCATAAAAAGGCGGGTTTGATGATTGAAGTTTTGTTTAGCAAAACATTGTGTCATGCATATTTGTTTTTTTATTTATTAAAGGTAAGAAATTTCTAATGCATCAGAGGAGGTAATAAGGTACAAAGATTTGGAGGTACAAAGAGTAATATTCATGTTATCACAAAACAAGATAACTTACATTTTCGATTCATTCAGCTGCTCTGTTTATTTCTTTGTAAACGTGATTAATTTCCTATTGTTAAAACTTTTGAAGAAAAACGAGGATGTCAACAATAATATGATCAATTTTTCAATCGATTACTAGAAGATTATCTCCTTCAATGAGTAAATGTTGAATCTCATGCTGAAAAGCAAGAAGGATGTCTTTATTGTCACTTGATCTTTATACTTCATACGAAATATATTTTTATATCCACCTATTTATTGATTTATTTTATTTGTTTGTTTGTTTTTATGATAAATAAAAGGGTCGTCATCCTTTATCTTATCCTTTCAAGGTATAAGAATACTGAGTAAAAATGTAGAAAACGTGAACGACATACATCAATCGAACATTCGAACCATTGAAGTGGCAATACTGCATTAGCATTCGTACTACCACTTCATTACTCTACAATAGACCTAGTTATTGGGCGGGTTGGGTTAGAGTCAGTGCGGGTTGGGTCAAAGAGGGTATATATTATAGAGCCAAAAGTGGGCAGATAATAAACTGGTAAAAAACTATCAATTAAAATAAATATCAGACTAAGCCATAATTAGATACATATGAATACGAAAATATGCATGTAATTTTTTTTTAACATAGTATATTTTCTTTATGTTTTAAATTGGACAAATATTTTGGCCCTATATTGACCCTACGCAGTAAGGAGCTTGTCCATAAAAAACCGTACGTGTCCGTTAAGGGTCATATAAGCTTGGCCTTTGCCCTATTATCATTGGGCTACTCTATCCAATAACCAGGTCTACTCTACAAAAATAAGTCTAATAATCTAATGGACATTGTAATATATCTATCTATTTGTATTAATCTATACTTAGTATTTAAAAACACAAAAAACAAATCATTCATATGCCAGATGTCATTACAAATCACTAATATGTCGCATGTCATTCTCCTTAGTCTTTCCTTTGTTGTATTCCCTTTTTAATAAAAAAAAAATTTAAATAAACATATTGTACTCCCTCCGTTCGTGAAAGACTCAGTTTGCATTTGTGGTTTCCAATAAACATCTTTGACCATAAATAAATAAATATATATATATATATATATATATATCTTCAGCTATGTATAAGTGACAATTATACAAAGTTGATATTTGAAAAATATATAATAAGAAGAATCTAATAACATCCCATATGCTAATTTATTTATATTGAATAAGACATAAAATGTGTAGTCAAAGTTATTTTATATTGACCCCATGAATAGTAAGTGAGTCGAACTTTTAGAAACGGGGCTAATATAATGTTAATGTCTTTTTGCATTCTGTAACTTGCAAATTTAATTATATAGAATGCATAAAAGAAACGTGTCAACTAAAAATAAATTTTCTACATGGAATGATCTTGAATTAAAATAAATAAAAAAATTAATTAAAATAAACATATTACTTCTTGTACAATGTTAATGTCTTTATGCCTATTGTGATTTGTGAATTTGTTTCTTGTGAGATGTGGTACCAATATATGGGTGGTAGCGGTAGCACTGACAAATCATTTAATGGATGTAACCATGTACGACATACGATGATACGAAGTACATATATATGCATGTATGTCCCGGGATTCTGATCCCTAACGCCACCCCACCCCACCCCTCACTTTCAAAATACTTAGACGGTTGATAATCCGTGTTAGATGGACATGTTAAAAGTTTCTGCCCGATAAAGCTTGGTCTTCTGAAATTATTGAACAGTACACGTGTGTGGACAAATTGGACAGAGACCAAATATATATGTGGAGGACAATTACTTGACGAGTATTGAACTAATTAATTACCTGAATTGTTCAACTACTCCCTTCGTCTCCAAAACTTCGACCCTTTTGGGTTGATTTCGCAGGTATTAAGAAATTTAATTTGCAAGTATAAATATATGAGAAAGCACAAATTACAATAATTTGTAATTAATACCTAGAGAGAGAAATTGATTTTTGTCCTTCACTGGTTTTCTAAGAAAAAACCTTTAGATTTTTTATCTTTATCCTATGCCCAATAAAAATATTTGAGGAAATATTATTAATTTCATGATATTAATAGTTATTGAGAAAAGCAAATGGGTCAATTATTTTAGGATTAAAATTAGGCCAAAAGGGTCAAAGTTTCGGGGACGGAGGGAGTAATAATGAATGTAGAAAATACAATATATGTATATACATAAGTAATACTCGTACATTCTTAAAAGTTACTCCTTTCATTTTTAAATACTTGCTCCATTTATCTATACGCTAAATTATAGGAGAAATTAAAGAAATTAATAAAATATGAAAGTAGGGGGAAAATAATAAAAAATTAATACGAAGTATGACATTAGAGCAAGTTTAGCCCCAAGTCTTAAGACATGGGGTGACATCATCATCTTGAGTCTTAAGACTTATGTTTAAGACTTTTTCCATTTTTCTTCTTAAATCTCAAGCAAGTCTCAAGTTGAGTCTTGTAATTTCAAGACTCAATTTAAGACTTGAGATTGGAACCCACCTCACTTTTATTTTTTTTATTATTATTATTATTATTTACACTTTTTTACATATAATATGTCATATATTTGAATCTTAGGATTAAAGTGATAAATTTGTGCAAGTTTTAGTGAGGCTTAACAAGAATTTGATGATATCATTTTCAATGGAAACCACCAAAAATAATGTCACATCAAAGTCATATATTTGACTTGGGGTTAAACTTAGTCTTAGTAAAATATGATTTATGTTGGGTCCACTAAATAAGAAAAATAATCTAAATATTGTAAAAGAATTTCAAATAAGAAAATGAAGTAAGTATTCAAAATGATCGAAAAAAAAGTAAAACAAGTATTTAAAAACGGAGGGAGTAAAACTATAAAGAAAGTGGGAGTGAGGGTAGGTTATCATTCCATATACTAAGTACGTGCAAGATACAAATAATAAAACACCTCCTTAATCCTTATCCTTCCAAAGAAATCTAAAAATGGGACATCACCTTATCCTGTCATCATCAACCATCCTTGTTACCCTCCTCATTCTCTCTCCTCCCACAGCTACCGCGGCCTCTCCCGTCCTAGACACAGACGGGAACCCACTCGAAGCAGGCTCACAATACTACGTCCTAACTTCAGGCAGGGGAGCAGCAGGCCGCGGTGGCTTAACAGCTGAACCCGATCTTTACGAGGGCATTTGCCCTTGGTATGTAGGGCAGTATTTTAGCTGGACTAAACAAGGTAGCCCCGTAAGTTTTCATCCTGCAGACCCATCACAAACGCAGCTAACTCTTGGCGAAGACGTCAACATTGCCTTCGGACCAAGCTACGTCTGCAGAAACCAAGGGGTGTGGCAGCTAGGAACCAATGGTAAAGTATTCTACTTAACTACCAACGGAGTTATCGGAAACGCGTCGAATAAGGCCGATTGGTTCAAGATCGAGCAAGCTTTTGGACCTTCATCATACAAGATAGTTTACTGCTTTGCAACATCTACTGTTACTGATAGTTCTCAGAGGAGTGAAAACTGTCAACAGTTCGATGCTACGTTACCCGGGCCACCGGGTTCAGACTGGTCATGGTTAAAGTTGGTGCCCATTGATGATCCTCTTCCCTTCTTTGGGTTTGTGTTCAAGAAGTTTACTAGTACCAGTACTACTTTTATGAACCCCAAGTTTACTACATACTAGTAGTAATTACTCGTAGTAATCACTATGTAATAATTAGTGTATGTTCCGCCGTTCGATCGAGTAGCTAGCTAGCTTGTTCTAGCTAACTGTAACTCGTGTGTTACGTACTCTATGTTGAAATAAAATAAAGGTAAGGCCATCCTTCTTTAAATTATGACATATGGAGTAGTATTTTTTGGTTAAACTAAAAAAAAAAAAAAGGAAAAGCTGAAAAATTATGTTTTGATAATTCAAAATTCACAGATTTACAAATGTCTTAATTACAACCAAACATGTTTAGCTAATTTCTAGGAGAATTTTGATGTAGGAATTATATTCCAATGAACTGTGAGTGCCTATCAAATTTATTTCCGATCCCACATCAACCAAACATTATCATAAATTGAACTATAATAATGTACTCGCATCTTATAGTCTTATCCTAATCTGACCTTGGTATTGATATTTGTAACAATTATTTGATCTTGACTTTTCAAAATAAATGTGCTACGGAGTATTTGATTGGTATATTTGTTGATGCGAAATGTTGACTAATAATATATTTAATGGTACAAAAATTTATATTATGAAAAGTCGATGTTAAAAAATTATACATACAATTATATTTAATTTTATACTTTCTCCGTTCTTTTATTATTGCACAATTTGTCTTTTTAGGAAGTTTCACAAATATTACACCATTTCCTCATTAGGAAAGAAATTATTTGTGTTCACATTACAAATACCCAACATACCCTTGTTTTTTCACACTTACTTTTTAGTTTATCAATATGTCACATGACAATTTTGTATTTTTATCTTTTTCTCTCTTACTTTTTTCCACTACCAAAATATTTATACCCAACTCCTATGGTGTAATAATAAAAAAACGGAAAAAGTATATATACTCATATAAAGAACAAATAAAAGTTAAAATGATAAATAAATAAACAATTCGAAAGTTAAATTAGGACATCTAGCTATTTTGAAACAAGTATGGTTTATGCAGGCTACTTGAATGTTGTAGCTGAGCTTTTAATCTCTTTGTGGCCTAAAGATAATAATTATGTTGGTTAATTAGTTTGTTTTTTTTTTCTTTTTTTTTTTAATGAAAAATGTGAGGTGTTGTTTGGTTGGAGGTAAAAGACATGGGAAATTCCATTTCTTACTCCCTCCGTCCCCAAAATTTTGATCATTTTGGCCTAATTTTATTCCTAAAATTATCGACCCATTTGCATTAAAATACCCACCAATTTACAACAAAATTTGTGCAAAATTAGCTTCCCTATATAAAATTTTGTTTTTTCATGTATTTTTAATACTTTATCTCTCTACTTTTTTACAAACCCCATGTAAATTTATCTTTCTAATATGTTTTTATTTCTTTTTATTTAAGTTTCTTAATAACCACAAAATCAACCCAAAAGACTCGAAGTTTTGGGGATTGAGGGAGTAGGAAATAAGATATAGGGGTGTTGTTTGATTGACACAAAATTATCAAATTGGGGGAAATGGAATTTCCAAGGGAAGTTTCAATTCCCATGGATCATGGGAATTCACTTACCAAGCCCCCCTTTGATAAGTCACATTTCCCATGATTATTGTGGGGACTACTAGCATTATTAACACTAATAATTTAATCTCTTTCTTACTCTCTCCAAATTAATCAAAATAACTAGTAAAACATAGGAAGTCAATTCCTAGAAAATTTGAGTTCCTATGTTATCAACCAAACAAGATTAGGCCAAAACCTAGGTAAGTGAAATTAACGATGTTATATGTTAAACTCAAGAAATATTTGGAGAAAACGGCTTAGCCTTTGCATTGATAATAATTACATATATATATACACAATACAATAGGAAACTTAACTTGCCTAAAACTCCTAACAAGATAAACTTAACATAAATACAATATTAACAAATATAACCAAACTGACTCTAATACTCCCCCTCAAATTGGAGCATGCAAATCGCGAATGCCCAACTTGCGTAACAAAAAACCAAACTTCTGACGTCCAAGAGCCTTGGTTAAAATATCTGCCAACTGATGACTTGTCGAAACATAGGAGGTAGAAATATTACCGTTTATCAACTCATCACGAACAAAATGACAGTCTACCTCAATATGCTTCGTACGTTCATGAAATACCGGATTTTTCGCTATATGCAAAGCCGACTGACTATCACAAAACAACTTCATATGCTTTGAATGATTGACACCAAGAACAAATAACAACTGCTTCAACTATTTCAACTCACGAGTAGTGAGAGCCATAGATCTGTATTCAGCTTCAGCCGAGGATATGGCTACAGTAGGTTGTTTCTTAGTCTTCCAAGAAACAGGGGAACTACCTAAGAAAACAAAATAACCCGACAAGGAACGCCGAGTCAACGGACACGCCGCCCAATCACTGTCACAAAACGCCATCAAGCGTAAATCCTTCATAGGTCGCAACAAAATACTTTGTCTTGTACTACCCTTAAGGTAGCGCAAGACACGAATGGCCGCATCCCAATGAGAAACCTGTGGAACACTAAAAAACTGTGCCAAGACATGCACTGAATAACTCAACTCGACAAATATACCAACCGTCCAACCAACGGGCTGGGAAGCGGACTGGCCAGTGCCTCGTTGCTGCTGGGCAAGCGCCTGGCCAGCGGATGCTGGCTGTCCTACTGCCATATCTGCTGCGTGGGGGGGGGGGGGGGGTGGCTGGAGGCAGACTGCTCCGCAGCCTGGTCGCAGCTGGGCAGCTGCTCCCGCAGCCTGGTTACGGGGTGCACTGTTTCGGCCGCGGCTCCTCCTCCTTGCACATCAAACGATCCTCCAAAAAATTCGGTATCCTCATCCCAAATCGGCGGAGTCGAGAAATACTTCTCCCATTGCAATCTTCGTTCATCTGGAAGAGACTCAAGGTAAGGGAATTTATCTTCAAAAAATTGCACATCCCGACTCACAAAAAACTTATTCGTCTCCAAATCATAAAGACGCCAACCCTTTTTTCTGTGAGGATAACTAACAAAAATACACTTACGACTTCGAGAATCAAACTTGTCCTTAACCCGAGGACGATTTGCAGCATAAGCAAGGCAACCAAAGACCCGCAGACTATCATAAGAAGGTGACTGGCCAAACAAATACTCATGAGGGGTTTTACCTTTCAAAACTGGAGTAGGAGTGCGGTAAATGAGATGGACCGCAGTCATAACACACTCATCCTAAAAATACTTGGGCAACTTTGCCTGAAATCAAAGAGCACGAGCCACATTCAAAATGTGACGATGTTTACGTTCAACTCTACCATTCTGCTGAGCCGTGTCAACATACAACGTTTGATGCAGGATGCCCTTCTTTGCAAAGAACGACCCTCAACTGAGAAACTCTTGACCATTATCACTACGAACCACCTTCACTTTCCGGCCAAATTGTGTCTTATCCATAGCACAGAACTTACGAACCAACTGAGAAGCCTGATATTTACCAACCATCAAAAACACCCAAGTTGCACGTGAAAAATCATCAACAATGGTTAGGAAATAACGAGCATCACAACTAGAAACAATCTTATTCGGACCCCAAGTATCACAATAAACTAAATAAAAAATTCCAGGTGCTTTATTCATACTTAACGAAAAAGAGTTTCGGGGTTGCTTCCCCATAAAACAAATAGAATAATCAAAAGAACAAACAGAGTCACTACTATAAGTACTACGACTACTAGAAACTCCCGGAAGAGAGTTCACAACTTGCATTAACGGATGCCCAAGACGCCTATGCCACAACAAACTTGCATCTGAAATAACCACTTTGTTCGCGCTGCAGATTCCGAGCACGAACCGGACGAAAAATATAGACCCCATCACATTGGACCCCCGCTCCAATCAGGTTCCTCAAACTGCGGTCCTGAATAATGCATAGCTTGTCAGTGATCATAATAAAATAGCATTGTTTTTCTAACAATTGAGACACAGATAACAAGTTGCATTTAAGAGCAGGAACATATAAAACATTATCAAGAGTTAAATTATCAGACAAAAAAACTCTTCCTTCCTTCGTTGCCATCGTGCTCTTCCCATTGGGCAAACCAACAGGCGAAGAGATGTCATGTAAATCAGTGAAAAGATCAATATTACCAAACATTTGATTTGAAGCTCCAATGTCAATGAGCCAATCAATGGAATTATACGTACCAAGTTTGTTTCCATCTGACGAAGAACCAAACTTGGCACCCTTTACAGCAGACATGAGTTCCTTCCATTGAGCATCAAAAATCGTAGGAACACTCCTACGATCAGAATCAGAAACCGGCTCATTATTACCACGAGAGCTACCAACAGAGCCAGCAAACTTACCCTTGCCCTTACTAGACGATCGACCACCACGACCTCTACGCCCCCCACCCGGGAAGCCATGAAGCTCATAACAATGGTCCTTATCTTGACCAATCTTCTTACAATAAGTAAACTCCATCCGTTCGGAAGTTCGACCGGAAGCCGTACTTATTGCATTAAAACCAACAGTCGCAGAAGAAGAAGAGGTCTCATGTGCCTCAGACACAGATTGCTTACGCTCATCAGCAATAACCTTAGCATAAGCAACATTCATAGAAGGCAAATAATCACTCATCAACAAATTAGACACAATAGAACTAAACTTCTTAGGGTCCAAACCAAGACAAAACTGATGCAACAACTCATTCTCATGCAACTTAGCATATTCTTTCACAGCGGAACAAGTACAAGCATGCAATTTCACATAATTAGACAACAAATTCTGCAATTTATTCAATTCACCATAATAAACTGCAACAGAATGACCTCTTTGCTTACAATCAGCAATATCAACATAGGTTTCCTTATTAGTACACGTACAACTATATTAGAGCAGGTTTTCCTTCAACCTATTTTTTTTCTCCCTACATTATTCTTATGGCTACTAACACCATTCCTAATGATGTTGAAGCTAATTATGCTTTGTTCTCAACCTCACTAATATTCTCAAACTCAATTCAACCAATTATTTATCCTGAAAAATTCAACTTGAGACTATACTTGTGGGATATGACCTTTTCTAGTTTCTTCACGGATCTCACCCTGGCCTCCTCCATCCATATCTTTTATATTTAAGTCAAGTTTATATTACGGATTAGTAAAAGATATATTTGATTATAATATCACTCAAATATACTAATGTGTATAAATTATACTCCCTCCGTTTCATAATGTTAGTCCCATATGGAATCAATCACATAAAATAAGAAAAGAAGAGTATTTGAAATCTAACGTTAAAGTACAGAATAATTCATAATTAGTTTACCTTATTTAAGTTTTTTGATTTTTTTTTTTTGGGGGGGGGGAGGGGAAGCATAAGTCGTAAATGCATAATTCAAGGTAGAGATTTTTTTACTTAGAATCATGTCATCAATCCACAACCAATTAATTTCAAAAAGATTAAGTTAAAAGTGGAACATATTTCATATGGGTAGATCTTTTTGAAACACTCAAAATATTATATGGGAATAATATTATGAAACGGAGGGAGTATATCTTATTTAAAAAATATAATACGGAGTACTACATCCACTTTGTTAAGTGTTACATTTAAACGATCTCCAATTCACTATTTTGACCATTAATTTATACATACATACATATATATATATATATATATATATATATATATATATATATATATATATATATATATATATACATACACACACACACACACACACACACACACACACACACACACACACACACACACATATATATATAATTGTGCATTAATTTAAATTATACAAAGTTGATATATTGAAAAGTTATAACAATTTTAATTTAATAAGATCAAACTTAATAATAATGTTCTTTCTAGCTTATATTTAAACAATTAGTATATTTGAGTGATAATATACATTTAATATATAATCAAATATATCTTTTACTAATCCATAGTATAAACTTGACTTAAATATAAAAGATATGGATGGAGGAGGCCAGGATGAGATCCGTGAAGAAACTTGAAAATGTCATATCCCACAAGTATAGTCTCAAGTTGAATTTTTCAGGATAAATAATTGGTTGAATTGAGTTTGAGAATATTAGTGAGGTTGAGAACAGAGCACAATTAGCTTCAACATCATTAGGAATGGTGTTAGTAGCTATAGACACCCAAATGTGTCTCCCCAAAACCAAACCAGTGATGAATACCTTTCATATCATTTGATAATCGAACGAAGTGAAAGTGTGAAAGGTCATGTGTTGCGGTTAGTTTTTATTAAAAATTCTTTCTTTCTGTTTTCGAAAACAACTCTATTTTATGAAAACAGCCAATCCGATTTAGTTTGGTCCACGACAAGGGTCCAATAATAGTGTAGTTGGATGGGGCTTGCAAAGAGCTTTCCAACGATATATTATAAGCCCAATTCCGATGAATAATGAGGAAGTTATGGCCAAAATACTAACTGGGTCCGGTTTGATCTTTAAATGTGGCCCAATGATCTAGGGGAGGGCCCAATGTTAATTATTATTCCTAAAGTTATTAGAATTGATTATAGTCTTCTAGAATTCTTTAGAAGGTTCTTTTTAATCCTAATAGAATTAGAATTAATAATTAGATTTTGATAAGTTTTACTTGGAATAAAATATTATTTTATGAAAAATACGATTTTAGTTTTCATACGGACTTTACAAATCGATTTTGATTGATAAGTGGACTCCGTGTTTGAAAGCGCGTAGAAATCCAGGCTGTCGCCACGCGACAGACCCTGTCGCCTGGCGACAAGGTCGGTTTTGCAGCGATAGAGTGGAGTTTTATTCCTTATCAAATTCTACCTATTTCCGGACTGTTTTCTTATAAATAGGGTCCTGAACCTCCGTTTTTATTAATCTACAATCAACAATCATCATCTCTCTCTTTCTCTCTCTAAAGCTAGAAGCTTTCTCTCTCTTTTTCTAAACCTTCCCTCTTACAAAATTCTGCATTCACGAGATCTAGAAACACCTAGCCGAGTTCGAAGTTGCCTTCGCCCTAGACGTGAAAGGTTATAATTTCTGAGGGTTTGGTCCCTAGTCTCTATTTCAGTTATTTGATTTAATTGTTTTGATTATTATATTTTCCTTGAAGTTACTAACGCGTGTATTTTGTTATTAGAAAGAGGCACGAGGCATCAAAGTATGTAATCTTATTGCTCTATTCTTGTAGAAAGCATGTTTAAATTTGTTTAATTCCTAGTATCATGTTAGGATGTTATTATTGCTTTCTAGTATCATGTTTAGGGTGCCTTTTCCTCTTTCCTAATATCATGTTAGTATCATGTTAGGGCTAAAGCTTTTATTTTTATTGTTTAGTGACATGTTAGGGTTTGTTATTAATCTTGTTAGTATCATGCCTAGGATCTTGCTATTATTATGCTTTAACACTAACATGAACATGATTATAATTGTTATGATTATAATGATGATTATTATTATGTTGCTTGGTATTTATTATTCATTGTTATTGCTTGATCACGCCTTTTATGCATGTTTAAAGGGAATTTGTACTTGTAATCACGCTTAATAAGATAATTAATAATCTTGTTTAGGGTTAATATGATTATAATTCAAGTGATCGCCAATAATAGTTGTATTTGTGCATTAAATTCAACCAACATAGATAAACAGGTTTAGGGTAAATCTATTGTTTGCATGTTAGTCAGAAAGCGCACATGAATATGAGAAGAATGAAGTAGAGGCCTATTATTAGGGCAGGTTCAATCTCTTTTAGGTTGGATTTGTACCTTCATCCCCGAACCCTATTTGGTTCCAGACCTTTTGGAGTTGACGATCTCATGGATCGTTAAGGGGTGTAATCTTCACCTTGTGAACGGTTTACAAGTTCCTAAAACTTGTTGGCGACTCTTTTGCTCTAGCTTCTTTCCCTTTGGACGCCACCATGCTTAAGTGTATGATCACAGTGGGGTTCAAGCTTGGGGTTAATGGCTTGAAATATTCCCTACAGTTTTTGAAGCCCCCAATTTGACCGAGTCTGGAGAAACGCAAGTTTCGAAAACGAAAGTCGAAGTAGCGATAGGGACGGAGAATGATTCAGAACGTTCTGTGATCCTAAATCATTCTTGTAACGCCGATACCTCCAAACTAGCGTTAGTTAAACAGACAAAAGAGTTAAGAAACGCGTATTTTGCACCGTCGAGCACACGTCTCTGAAGTAACCGATTTGTTGCATTTGGTGAAGACCGCTCTGCTTGTAGCCGCCTCCTATTTCATCGAAGATGACTCTACTTGTAGTCATTCTCCGCCGCTTGTGACCATCTTCCACATCCTAGGGAACACGATCAAAGATAACTCTGCTTGTAGCCATCTTCAGTTGTTGGTGACCATCTTCCACATCCTAGGGAATACGATCGAACATAACTCTGCCTGTAGCCATCTTCAGTTGTTGGTGACCATCTTCCACATCCTAGGGAACACGATCAAAGATAACTCTGCTTGTAGCCATCTTCGGTTTTTTTGTGACCATCTTCCACATCCTAGGGAACACGATCGAAGACAACTCTGCTTGTAGCCATCTTCGATTTTTTTGTGACCATCTTCCACATCCTAGGAAACACGATCGAAGACAACTCTGCTTATAGCCATCTTCAGTTTTTTTTGTGACCATCTTCTACATCCTAGGGAACACGATCGAAGACAACTCTGCTTGTAGCCATCTTTGGTTTTTTTTGTGACCATCTTCCACATCCTAGGGAACACGATCGAAGATAACTCTGCTTGTAGCCATCTTCAGTTGTTTGTGATAATACTCCGAAGAATATCACCGAAGACCAATGCATGTTGATCCTTTAAAGTTCGCTTAAACTTTGCTTCCGCTACGCCAGTACGTCGACGCTTTTGCTGTTTATGAACCATTATGTCGGCCTTCTGCTGCTTATGAACCATTATGTCGGTGCCTTTGTAGTGAGCCAATGTTCAGGCGCTTTAAGCTAAGTGAGACGATCTTTCATCAAGTCGATCACTTGATTTAATCGTGATCGAGCCGATCATTAAATCATGTTAATTAAGTTGCTTATAGGGGCTAACTGGCGTACCAAGGAACCCAAAATTGCTGCACGAGGTTCACATAACCATATTATGGAGCCCTGTACTCTGGCGCCGCTCCAGCGCTAGCCGGAATTGCTTGTCGCCGCTTTTTATTCTTGTCGCCAAGAGACAGGCTTTGTCGCCGTTGATGTTCACTCGTTTTTTGAACAAAAGAGCTTCTTTTTTAGGAATGTTCACGCGTCTCTGAACAAAAGAGCTTTGATAGGATGCCCACGTGTCTCTAAGCAAAAGAGCTTTGATAGGATGCCCACGCGTCTCTGAGCAAAAGAGCTTGAAAGAAATGTCCACGCGTCTCTGAACAAAAGAGCTTGAAATGATATGCCCACGCGTCTCTGAGAAAAAGAGCTTTGATGATATGTCCACGCGTCTCTGAACAAAGAGCTTTTTATGTCCACGCGTCTCTGAACAACGAGCTTTGATGATATGTCCACGCGTCTCTAAACAAAGAGCTTTTTATGTCCACGCGTCTCTGAACAAAGAGCTTTGATACTTGAATGTTTGTTGAGATCGTTCGGTTGGCTGCGAACAGGAGCTTTGCTGAATGGTTGTATCCTGTAAAAATCAAAAGATTGCCAAAAGACTTTGCTGGTGTTTTTCTTAGGGTTGACCTAAGGTGATTGACTGACTTGAGGTTGACTCAATGTGTTTTCACACGTGTGTGACTCTTATGTGACTTAATGTGTTTTGACACATGCGTTAGACTCAATTCGAGGTGACATGACTCAACGTACATGACTCGTGTGTGCATTATAATGTGATTGTGCGACTCGAAAATGCAAAAAAAGCAAAAATTTCCGTCATTTTTGTGGAGGGTACCGACTTTCTCCCGAAAAAGAAAGACGCGAAAAAGGAAAGAAGCGAAGTTTTTGATGGTGCATGCTAAATAAGCTTATTCCGTTAACGTTGTCTCTCACAGTACTAGGATTGTAATATCTTAGACTATCCTAGTTGACTTAAAGATGAAAGTATTTAGGTAGCTTAGGCGCGGAGGCTAAGTACTTCATACTTTGTGATGCAATGATGAGTGATGAGTGATTTTGTTATGACAAGGCATGCTCCAACGTTGTGTTAAGATTTCATGACAAATGGTTTCTAAGGGAAAGACTATTTGGTCATGTATCTGTGTAGTGTGTGAAAGTGACACTAAAGTTAGGCCGCAAGGGCTAAGTGTTATGGAAGAATATATTGAAAAGAGTCAAATAATGGTGACTCTTAGGCTGGGTAGGCTAATAATGTAGGGATCAAGCCCTCAAGTCTAGCTCTACATGGTTAGGGATGAGTATTGGAAATCCCTTGATATGATCAATTATGAACGTAAATATGAATGCATTTTTATTACGGCCGCACCCCAATGTGAGGTTGCCTACGTATCCGTTAGGAATCAGGCCAAACGTAGCTCTAGCCGAACCTTGTACAAGTGTGTATACCTCAAAAAGGTCTTTTAAGGGTTGTAACGTGGTTAGGCTAAAGGTTTGAAGAAGAAAGGGATAAAGGGTCAACACCCTAAGTAAGCCCCCGAGGTGTGCAACCTTGCTTTTGAATCTTTGTATTTTTATGCTTGAGTGTTTTAACTCTTTATATTTTGCTCTCTCGTTTTGCTTTATCATTTTTTCAAATTCAAATCTCTTTTTTATAAGCGTGGGCAATCCCGATCATGCGGTCTATCACTCACTTGGCATTCATGTTTCTCAGGCACGGTACCGAGCACTCGATAAGAGACGCAATCTGAGACGTATTCATATCAAAGACATTGGAACACTTGCCCTTTTGTAAACTTTTATTGTTTCTATTTTGCTATTCTTTTGAAGTCACTCAAGCTTTTTATGAAATTGAAAATTGCATAAGTTGCACACCATCCCATCCCAAGGTTAGGTAGATATGGGTTGAAAAATAAAAGGTCTATCGTTAGACGAGGCTCAAAGTGGTTTATCAAAAAAGGATTGCATATTTGAAGGGTGAAAGGTGATATGATGTGGCTACAAGGGGTGCCTCAAATCATTGGTATATCTTGTGCTTAGTTTGACATTATTTTTTTATTTATTTATTTTTTTTTTATTTTTTTTTTAATGAATGCAATGCAATGATCATATGCAAGAAAATAAATGCTCATTTTATTAAAAAGGGGAAGAAATAATGATCCTACAAAATAAATCTAAGGAGAATAAAACGGTGTCTATGCTAGACTTATTGGGGAAAGGAATAAAAAAGAAATAGAAAAAAGAGGTCACGAAATCTTGTCATTGAAGCTCGCCTTTTGTCTTGTGCCTTATCATCACTCGGTCTTCTTGCCGACTGGAGGTATAGGGAGCTTGTTATTGTCAATTAGATATTGGATTGCTTCCTTTATCTTCCAACAGCTCTCGGTAGTATGACCCCTACCTTGATGGTACTTGCAGCGTACATTTGGGTTCCAACTAGGCAATCTTTTCTCAAGTGGGGGATCTTGAATGGGTCCAATAGGAGTAATGAGTTTCTTTGCATGGAGTCGATTGAAAGCATCATCGTAGCTAATTCCAATAGGGGTGAAATCTTTTCTTAGTTGTTTTCTAAATCCTCGATTATCCATAGCTAAGATTTCATTAAGGTCAAAAGTACCAACACTGTTGCTAGAGTAGGTGCTTTCGGAAGAAGAAGGATAGTCGCTCTTCTTTCCTTTGCAGCCACTGTTGTTATTGTTACTAATCCGGGCCTTCTTGTTGCGCGGAGGGACATGAAGGAGCTTGAATTAATGAGGCCTTGAACACGATCTTTGAGAGCGAGACATACTTCGGTGGTGTGATCATGGCCTCTATGGTGTTGATAATGAAAACGCTGTTCGATAACCATTATCCAATCTTTTAGTCCTTCTATTGCACCCATAAGTGCGACAACGGTATTTCGTAGTTCCTGAACATCCTCTTCCAGGCTTGACGAGCTTTCACTAATATTACTTAATAAAATTTCTCTTTCGCCGGCCATTACTACAACCCTTTTGTTTTATAAAAAAGTGATGATTTATCAAAAGTGTTGTCTTGGTTAAGTGCTCTTCTCTCTTTGACCAAGTACTGTGGAAAGGAAAATTAAGGGATATTCATTGTTAATTATTTGACTCAACTCTATTCAACATGCAATGGATGGGAGAAAGTAGGAAGAATGAATATTGTGATATGAGGAAAGCATGTAGAGAATGGAAAGATGATGTAGATGGAGAGATATGAAAAAAAAATTAGGACTAGAATGTACCCCCAACTCAAATGACGGAAAAAACCGACTCATGCATGAGCCTAAGACATGGTCATGGTGATTATATAAAGTGTGTGCTAACACTAGTGAGTGTATGTGACATGTTAAGACTCTTGTGTAAGACCATGCGGCTAGACTATGTGACTAGACTCAATTAAGGACTTAACAAAGGTACTGTTTTTTTAATAATCGAACTGAATAGAAAACTGTTTAATTAGACTCGTCGTGATGACTCGAGTAAGAATCTGGACTGTCCCCGGAACAACAGAACTGTCGCCAAAGATTAAAGCTTGTCGCCAGGCGACAAACAGTAAACTGCGGCGCCACAGCCCAAACTCCTGCGCCATTTCTGGAACATTAATCTGGGACTGTTTCCAGTAATTTTACTCTAAGGGGACATGCCTACAGTCGTACTAAGTCAGATTAATTACTTTATTAGTCTTTAATTAGTCAAATTAATTAATTAATTAATTAATTAGACAAAGTCCTTTTTAGTCATTAATTGGTTTATTTAGACTTAAACACAAGTCAAACAAACGGTTAGCACATATAAGGTATGCACAAGCAAAGAATCCACAAGTAGTTCAAATAGTCACAACATGATGCAATGAGTTTGCAACCTAACCATGGCTCTAGTTCTCTAAAGTTCAAGGATATGGGTTAGTCAAAGAGGGTCCATGGTTATGAGTCCGGATGCATCGCGCGGAAGCCTTACCTTTGGAAGGGTTGGCGCGAGTGGATGGGACCCCGCAAGTTAAAAACTTGCTTCCATGGTTTGGTGGATTCACAAACTCGGATGTACCCGTCGTTGCCAGGAGCGTTCGATTGGGTAGATGGAGCGTGAACCCCCAGACGGTTATGTCCATATGTAGAACACATATGGGTTTCAGAAAAGAGAGAAAAACTCAATCAGAAAGTAGAATCGAGCCAACAGTGCTAGAAATGGTCAAAACAAGAAGGCAGAGTTCTAGCTCGGTATTGGAAGAACTTGGCGTCAGACTACAGGGACTGTCGCCGCAAAAGTACCCCTGTCGCCAGGCGACAGAAGCACTTTACAGGCGACAAGCCCTGTTTTCTAGGCGCTAGTTCCTACATGCCTCAGCAGGTATCTACGTTCTTAGAATTTTCCAGATTTCGCAGCATTATTTCAATTCTAGTTGTGAAAGATATTTCTCAAATTTCCTACGTGTAAAAATCCTATGTTTTTGACTCATTTCGGATGGTCTATCCAATGAGTACCTTTTTTATGCATATGACAATAATGCTAATCAAAATTACGCACATGAAATACTTAGAAATTTTCGAGTCTCATCCACTCATTCTAAATCATTGCTGAAATAAATTTCAGGATTTAAAATAGAAATCCTCCCCAGTGGAGTCGCCAAAAACTGTAGGGAATATTTCAAGCCATTAACCCCAAGCTTGAACCCCACTGTGATCATACACTTAAGCATGGTGGCGTCCAAAGGGAAAGAAGCTAGAGCAAAAGAGTCGCCAACAAGTTTTAGGAACTTGTAAACCGTTCACAAGGTGAAGATTACACCCCTTAACGATCCATGAGATCGTCAACTCCAAAAGGTCTGGAACCAAATAGGGTTCGGGGATGAAGGTACAAATCCAACCTAAAAGAGATTGAACCTGCCCTAATAATAGGCCTCTACTTCATTCTTCTCATATTCATGTGCGCTTTCTGACTAACATGCAAACAATAGATTTACCCTAAACCTGTTTATCTATGTTGGTTGAATTTAATGCACAAATACAACTATTATTGGCGATCACTTGAATTATAATCATATTAACCCTAAACAAGATTATTAATTATCTTATTAAGCGTGATTACAAGTACAAATTCCCTTTAAACATGCATAAAAGGCGTGATCAAGCAATAACAATGAATAATAAATACCAAGCAACATAATAATAATCATCATTATAATCATAACAATTATAATCATGTTCATGTTAGTGTTAAAGCATAATAATAGCAAGATCCTAGGCATGATACTAACAAGATTAATAACAAACCCTAACATGTCACTAAACAATAAAAATAAAAGCTTTAGCCCTAACATGATACTAACATGATATTAGGAAAGAGGAAAAGGCACCCTAAACATGATACTAGAAAGCAATAATAACATCCTAACATGATACTAGGAATTAAACAAATTTAAACATGCTTTCTACAAGAATAGAGCAATAAGATTACATACTTTGATGCCTCGTGCCTCTTTCTAATAACAAAATACACGCGTTAGTAACTTCAAGGAAAATATAATAATCAAAACAATTAAATCAAATAACTGAAATAGAGACTAGGGACCAAACCCTCAGAAATTATAACCTTTCACGTCTAGGGCGAAGGCAACTTCGAACTCGGCTAGGTGTTTCTAGATCTCGTGAATGCAGAATTTTGTAAGAGGGAAGGTTTAGAAAAAGAGAGAGAAAGCTTCTAGCTTTAGAGAGAGAAAGAGAGAGATGATGATTGTTGATTGTAGATTAATAAAAACGGAGGTTCAGGACCCTATTTATAAGAAAACAGTCCGGAAATAGGTAGAATTTGATAAGGAATAAAACTCCACTCTATCGCTGCAAAACCGACCTTGTCGCCAGGCGACAGGGTCTGTCGCGTGGCGACAGCCTGGATTTCTACGCGCTTTCAAACACGGAGTCCACTTATCAATCAAAATCGATTTGTAAAGTCCGTATGAAAACTAAAATCGTATTTTTCATAAAATAATATTTTATTCCAAGTAAAACTTATCAAAATCTAATTATTAATTCTAATTCTATTAGGATTAAAAAGAACCTTCTAAAGAATTCTAGAAGACTATAATCAATTCTAATAACTTTAGGGATAATAATTAACATTGGGCCCTCCCCTAGATCATTGGGCCACATTTAAAGATCAAACCGGGCCCAGTTAGTATTTTGGCCATAACTTCCTCATTATTCATCGGAATTGGGCTTATAATATATCGTTGGAAAGCTCTTTGCAAGCCCCATCCAACTACACTATTATTGGACCCTTGTCATGGACCAAACTAAATCGGATTGGCTGTTTTCATAAAATAGAGTTGTTTTCGAAAACAGAAAGAAAGAATTTTTAATAAAAACTAACCGCAACACATGACCTTTCACACTTTCACTTCGTTCGATTATCAAATGATATGAAAGGTATTCATCACTGGTTTGGTTTTGGGGAGACACATTTGGGTGTCTACTGTAGCCATAGGAATAATGTAGACATGTTGTGAATCGTAAATAGCTTATAAATATGTAGATTGTGTTTTCTCAGCTCTAAAAAAGTAAATGTAAATTGTGATACAATTATAAGGATTTTTTTTAAAAATAACACCACAAAAAAGTCGCAATTTTGATTATTACACCACCAAAAAAAAACTTTGATCATAACACCACAAAAAAAACCGGAAAAATTTGATTTCACCACCACTTGGTGGATGCCGTCCAAAAAACCGTTTGTGGACCCCGCCAAGTACACGTGTCATTTATATATTGGTTTAAAAAAAAATTTAAAAAAAGGAAAAAAAAAAAAAAAACTAAATCCTAAGTCAGCCACCAAGCCCACCACTAGCCCCCAACCACCTAAACCTTAGCCACCACCAAAACTGGCCAATAACGGTTGAAATCGGCCGATTTAGGGCCTGAGTGGTCAAATTCGACCCTAATTAAATTGGCCGATCTCAACCGCGAGTAGCTAGTTTTGTTTTAGAGTGGAAGAAATATGGTGGTGGCTATCGGTTTTGAGTGGGGAAAGGAGGGAAGTTTCGGTGGCTAGGGTGTGTCGAAGGAGGTTTTCGGTGGCTGGGGGTGTGTTAGAAGAGGGTTTGATGGCTGGAGGAGTGTCGGAAGGGGTTCAAAGTGGTGTGAATTTGATGTCTGCAGTGGCGGTGGTGGTTGCGAGGGTTGCTCAGCTCGACGCGAATTCGATGTTGTTGGAGCTGTAGGGCGGAGCTGGGGTAGTTTCGGGGAAGGGGAAGGAAGGGTTCCGCCGATTTTGGTGGGCAAGGGTACCGGCGACCTGGGTAAGTTTGTCGGAGGTGGGGCACAGCTGGTGGTGGTGGTGGAATTGGGTTTTGTTTGGTTGTTTAGGGTTTTTTCTTTTTTTTTTTAAATTTTTCTTTTTTTAATTTTTTTTTGTTAAACCAATAGGTTAGTGACACATGTCTGTTATGGGCCCCATTAACGGATTCTTGGATGGAATTCGTTAAGTGGTGGTGAAATCAAAATTTTGTATTTTTTTGTGGTGTTATAATAATTTTTTTTTTTTTTTTTTTTTTTTTTTTTTTTTTTTTTTGTGTGTTATAATTAAAATTGTGACTTTTTTGTGGTATTATTTTTTAAAAAATCCCAATTATAATGACTTTACTGATTTTCTACCATATGATTTTAGGTATATCATACTTAATTTTTTTAAAAAAAATTATACATGTGATATATAATTCATTTTCTATAATATTTTGTTACAGAACTCATAAACGCGAAATCTCTGAATTATTATAACAAGTTTTTAAACTTTTGCTAAACCTATGAACAAATCATTTATTCGACAACTAAAGTCACAACACACTCATGCATAACATCTACAAATTGTAAAAAACTTGATTGATATATAATTCTATATAAACTATAATTCTCATTTTTAAATGCAGAGTTCGACACTAATTTTTACTCCATTCTTTCTATTGTAACTAACATGTTAGCCTTGTTTTTCACTATATATAATATTAACATTGATTGTAGTTTATTTATTTTACTTTTTTTTTTTTATAAATGTAGTAAATTCATATTTTATCATTTTAAGTTGTTAAATAGATATTGATGTAAGGTTTTATAATTAAAAAGAATATAATTTTTATTGATATTTAATTACATAAAAACCAAGTCAAACTATTGCATCGACATGTATAAAAAGTTTGATTGTGTTAGTTATTCATCAATGTGGGCAGCTACCATAGGGTTACTCAGTTAGTGTTATAGGGGTCACTCAATTAGTGATATAGGGCTTACTTTTTTTTTTTTTGAGGAAAATATAGGGCTTACTTATTAGTAAGTGTTATAATGGTTACACTGTGAGTGTTGTAAGAGATACTTTATTTGTTAATTATTTAAGAGTTACTCAATAAGTATAATAAGGGGGCTACTCTAATCTGTTAGTAAAATAGGGGTTAACTTGGCGGTGTCATAGGCGTTACTATTTCTTTTTACAAGCGGCCGCACGGTGTGCCAGTCGCATAGAAAATGCATTGTATATTTTGTATATGTCGTCATGAGTGATATGTAAGAGTAATATGCATTTTTTTTACTTCTCTTATATCTGTGTACATATAATTTTTTTTTTTTCACTATTATATACTTGTCAGGGGTTACTCGAGTTACTAGGTCAGGATTATTTAAGGAGTTCAGTCAGGGGTTACATACTCGAGGAATTTGGTTAAGGGTTATTTAAGGAGTTAGGGGTAACGTGAGGGGTTATTCAGTCAGGGGTTACTTGAGGGGTTCGGTCATGGTCCTCATGGATTACTCGAGGGGTTACTTGAGGAGTTACTCGGTCAGGGGTTACTTGAGGAGTTACTCGGTCAGGAGTTTTTCGAGTAACCCATGACCGAGTAACTTGACTAACCCCGACAACTCGAGCAACCTGTGACCGAGTAACTCGAGTAACCCCTGTCGCACGGTATAGCGGCCGCATACAAAAAATTGTGATAAACATATCAAATGTCTATAAAAAGATGTGAATATATTCATGCTATATGTGAATATAAAAATTCCTATTTTTAGAAGTTACATGTTAAATTTCAAGTGTTTTAGTGGCCATAGGAAAAAAAATATATGACACTATTTGTGATATACGAAATACAATATTAATACAATGATCATGTTGTTTCATAATAGAAATTATTTTTCCAAGCATATATTGAGTTCACAAAGTTTCATATCTGGTTGGCTACACAGTGTGGCCGAGATTACTTGGTCAGGGGTTACTTGGTCAAGGGTTAGTTATTCAATCGATTAAGAGTCACTCAGTTAGTTTGGGGTTACTCGGTCAGGGGTTACTCGTGTTGTGGCGTGTGTCAGCCGTGCCAGTCACACAGAAAAAGCGTTGTATATATTGAGTCAGTGGACAGAGTTTAATCATTTTTAAATAAGGTGGCCAGTGACTCAAGTAGAAATGAGAAAAAAAAAAATGACTTAATGTAGGGATTGGTTATCAGTAGTTCATTGATTGAGTTGAATTATATTTAAAAACTTTACATTCAATTTAAGAATAAAAAAGTTGTCTTTAAAGTAGATATCATTATTTTAAGAGGTTAAAAATGCATGATTAAGACATCTATGTAAATAAATTCATTATTACTCATTAAATCGTTTTTTCTTAAAATTTTGTGAAATCAATACTAGTAATAAGATTTGTAAGCCGTGCATTGCACGGGTGCTATGCTAGTTTGATATTAATAATCCCAACTTTGCTCCATTTTTTTTTAATAATTTCAACTTTGCATTATTTTGGAATTTGGAATAATCCCAACTTTAATTTGAGGGTTGTTTACTTTCTTCAATCCCAATTACCGGTTATTACCTGTTGAAAAGGTTAATTTTTTTAATAAATGCCACGTGTCAAGAGCTAATTAGCCGAAAAATTAAAAAAATTCAGAAAACCCAGCCCCACTCCTTGCCTGACCACCCCAACCCCACCAGCCATCGAAACCCTAGCCACCTTAATCCCCTCCCGCACCGAAAACCCAGTCGGCTAGCCGCCCCTCCCCCATCCCCCTTGAACCACCACCCCTAGTCACCGTAACCCCCCTCTCTCCCCTCGAAACACCACCACCTGATATGGAAGAAGAAGACGAAGAAGACCATTCTCCAATGCAACCACCAAGGAAACTCCTCCCCTCGCCCAAAAACCCCAAATTGCTCCTCCCCCTACCCTGGAAGTCTGGAACCCTAGCGGTCCTTAAACTAAAGCTGACTAGGATAGATTCCTAAACTATTTGGTCAAAATCACCACTTAAAGTGGTTGAGGGACCAAAAGTGCACATACAAAAGTTGAGAAACTAAAAGTGCACAAAGACAATAGTTTAAAAACTGTATTTGTGCTTTACTCTAATTTGCGCCTTGTATTAATCATAAGAATCAGACCCCCTAACTTTTAGGGTAACACGCCATTAACATTAATGAGAGAAAATAAGTGAATAAACATTTTAAAAAGTATAATCGTCCAAACAGGCAAACATTATTCATAAGAATTAATTCATTAAATCACAAGTGTTTTATATTTTTTTAAAGGTAGGGAAAAAAAATTACACAATACTAAGCAAAACCTCTAATTTCTAACGTATGTTTATATCAAGTGACATTTTTAAAATTAAAATGAACTTTTATTATGCTCCTTACATACTATTTTAATAAGTGTTTTATTAACACTTTTTGCACTATTTATTTGACTTACTTTAATATAAATAAATAAATAAATATATATATATATATATATATATATATATATATATATATATATATATATATATATATATATATATATATATATATATATATATATATATAGGTTTGGGGTAAATGAGAAGTTTCTTAAGATGAGAAGGATTTAATATGCATAATTTTTCCATTAAACGTGCATATTTTTTAAATAAAATGAAAAAATTTTGACCGAAATTCAATGTGCATATTTTTTGTGCATAATGTGCATAAACTTTAGTTTTCCCAGAAACTTGAAAAAAATAGTATGTCAAAAACAATTTATGCACATTTAGTATAAAATTTATGCACATTTAGTTCAAAACATATGCACATTTAACCTTCTCATTCTTCTCATTTTAAAAAACTTCTCATTGGATCTTATATATATATATATATATATATATATATATATATATATATATATATATATATATATATATATATATATATATATATATATAAGGCCTTTAAAAAAACTCCAATTTAGTATAGAGTAATATATATGACCAAATTCACCAATAATCTTCTTTATTTGTTTATCAACATAAAGAGCCAGTAAAATTAAAGGTGTCAAAACTGGGTCTGAATCCTCTATCCCACTATTGTGTTTCATTCCATGTACCACTCAATTTTATTGATCCACATCATTTAGCTATTATGCATTTTCTTGATTTGACTTTTTAATACCACATGAAATTAAATAGAATTAACAAAATTTATATTCAAGTATTAATCTTTCTTTCTTTTCTTAATTAGTATACGATTATGTTTAATTATACTCCATTATTTTTTTATTTTTTTTATAAAAAAATTCTTCAAAAATTTAACATAATCTTTCTACCTAAAATTCTATAAGTCATTCCCTCACTATTATACTTAACCAAGTACAATGTAGTCATTAGATTCACCCCACAATATATATAATTGCCACAACGCTTGTACACTCAAATTATATCATTGATTCGGTAAAGTTGGGTATGAAAACACAAAATAATAATTTATTCTTAATTAGTATTCATTAAATTGAAATTTTGGTACTTTGGTTATATATAGATGCAATTAGAGAAAGAATGAATTGAGGTAAATAAACACAAAAATTAGGGTTATTGTAGAGTTAAGGAGGTAGTACAAATAAGAAAAAATAAAATAATAATGGAGTTGAATCAAACGTAATTGTATACCAGAAAAGAAAGAGAGATAAGGACTAGAATATAAATCATGGTTGATATAAATAATTAATGATGTTGAGTGATACATGGAATGACACACAATAGTTGGATTAAGGATTTGAACCCGTCAAAACCACACCTAATCCGACCCGAAAAATATCCAATTTAAATTTGGACACTGTGGACATAATAATTAGCATGACTCAGCTTTAAAAATTGACCCGATCCAACTCGACTCGACCTCATCTGTCCCAATCTGGTCATCTGAATTGACACTTCTAATTAAAATTCAAAATAACAAAGTTTATGTTAATATCGATGACATCCAAATCAAAGGCGGGTCCAATAATTTAGGGGATAGGACTGGTGTTAGATTACCTTTTTGGACACCATGAACATAATAATTAGCATGACTCAACTTTGAAAATTGACCCGATCCAATGTTATATTACCTATTTTTCATTATGATTCCTTTTTTTATTAAAAAAAATGACAAAAACAAAAATTAGGTGATAGTTAAAATAAGATGGACCAATAATGTTGAGTGATACATGGAATGACACACAACAGTTGGATAAAGGATTTGAACCCGTCAAAACAACACCTAATCCGACCCGAAAAATATCCAATTTAAATTTGGACACTATGGACATAATAATTAGCATGACTCAGTTTTAAAAATTGACCCGATCCAACTCGACTTGACCTCATCAGTCCCAATCTAGTCATCTGAATTGACACTTCTAATTAAAATTCAAAATAACAAAGTTTATGTTAATATCGATGGCATCCAAATCAAAGGCGGGTCCAATAATTTAGGGGATAGGACTGATGTTAGATTACCTTTTTGGACACCATGGACATAATAATTAGCATGACTCAACTTTGAAAATTAACCCGATCCAATGTTATATTACCTATTTTTCATTATGATTCCTTTTTTTATTAAAAAAAATGACAAAAACAAAAATTAGGTGATAGTTAAAATAAGGTGGACCAATAATGTTGAGTGATATATGGAATGACACACAATAGTTGGATAAAGGATTTGAACCCGTCAAAATCACACCTAATCCGACCCGAAAAATATCCAATTTAAATTTGGACACTATGGACATAATAATTAGCATGACTCAGCTTTAAAAATTGATCCGATCCAACTCGACTCAACCTCATCAGTCCCAATTTGGTCATCTGAATTGACACTTCTAATTAAAATTCAAAATAACAAAGTTTATGTTAATATCGATGGCATCCAAATCAAAGGCAGGTCTAATAATTTAGGGGATAGGACTAATGTTAGATTACCTTTTTGGACACCATGGACATAATAATTAGCATGACTCAACTTTGAAAATTGACCCGATCCAATGTTATATTACCTTTTTTCATTATGATTCCCTTTTTTATTAAAAAAAAGGACAAAAACGCTAGAAGGAGGGGTCGAACCTCCGACCTTGTGGTTAACAGCCACACGCTCTAACCAACTGAGCTATTCCAGCTACATTATGTAAAGAAAATAATAAAATTTATACTATTCATAAAAATGGTTGAAATACAAGAAAAAATAGTTCACGTTTTCTTTTCTTTTCTTTTTTTTTTTTTCATGATTGTTTTTGGTTGCTGAATCACATTGGTCAGGCTTGCCAATTTCATTAAGTGTATATCAACCTCTAATTTTTTTTTTTGGGTGTTTTCTTCTATTCGATTGTGGTAGATTCTAATGATATTTAAATGACGTGTTCATCTCAATCATCGGTAAAAAAAAATTTACTGACAATTTTATAAGACACTATCATAAGTCCGTAACTATGGACGGGTAAACACAAAACCTCAAGTATTTTAGAGAAATTTTTGCATTATTCAATAAAATCATTGAACGAATAGTTTTGTTATACTCTCTTCATTTTTTTTTAAATATATATATATTTTTTATTTGAGAAAGAATTTTTTTTTAAAAATATATTTACTTTGCCTTTAATCACTTTGACTTTTACACTAATCATTTAGTATATTTGACTTAATTTCTTTACTATTATAAAATAAATATATGTGTGTATTACATTAAATATAATCATATTAATCACAACATCTATTTTCATAATTTAATTTTATTACAATTTTTGCTAATAAAAAATTATATATTTGTCACATTTTATATTTTCAAATTATTATTTATTACTCCCACCGTCCCTTTATTTTTGCCCCATATATTGCCATTTTTGGGGTCAAACTTTGAAAACTTTGACCATGTTAATTTATAAAAAATAATTTAGTCATGAGTACGTGGTCTTGTTAGATTTGTCTCATTGTATAGTTTATTAATATCACGTTTTTATAATTTTTTCATGTATGAAAATAAAGATATAAACTTTTTAATATGCATCTTGACTGTACAGAGTCAAATGGGGCAAAAAATAAATAAATAGAGATTGAGGGAGTAAGATATATATAAAGACTTTTATACCCTCATTTTTTTGTCCTTATTAAGTCATTTTCCTATTTTACCCTAACATTTGCTCTAAAAATTGTGCCAATTTTGGACTAATTTAATGTTTTACACTTGAATCTCTCAATTTTGTTTCCCATGTATTTTAATTACTTTTTTAATTGGAAATGTCTTTTTCCTGTACACTTTTACTACTTTATATTGGTTGAGAATTTCACTTTCCCGTATACTTTCATTACTTCACATTCTCCACCTTAATTCCTGTGATTTTCCTTCAAAAATGAAAAACAAAAGGGCATAGAAGGATCATCATTATTATTATTATTATTATTATTATTATTATTATTATTATTATTATTATTATTATTATTATTATTATTATTATTATTATTATTATTATTATTATTATTATTATATCTCAAAAACAGACAAAGGTATACAACCTATAGTAAATTAGTGGGAAGCCGAGATACAATCTGGGTCCCCACTCCTCTACCTATAGAAATCCGATCCTAGTAAAGATATGAGCTGCAGCACGTGCCCCAATGTCCTGAGTCTTCGAGAAATTATTATTATTATTATTATTATTATTATTATTATTACTGCTCTAGCTATAGCGGGCAAAGCCTAAGGATGACAATTCAATCTGAGTTCGATTCGAATTCGATTTGAAGAAAAAAAATCCAATCCGAATCCGTTTAAAATTAGTCTGAATTCGGATCCGATAAATTAGATCCGAATCCGAATGGGAGGCAGATAGGACTTGAACCCTATGCAAAGTCCGACCGAGTTCGATTCGAGTCCGAGTATATGCTTTATAACTTGGGACAATTGCTTGTTTGTTTTATAGCAAAAATTTATCGTGTAACTTAGTTCATAAATTAAATATGTTATGTTAATACTTTACTCGGTATGACTATACAAACAATTATAGGTATATCACACGTTACAAAAAAAAAATAATAATAAAAAAAAATTCGAATCATTTCGGAGGTCCAAATAAACGGAGTGGATTCAGATCCGAAAATTACGAGTCGAATTCAGACTTGGATTCGGACATTTTAAATTCGGACTCGGATTCGGATCCGAGTCCAGGGTCTGTTTACTAAACGAATCAGATTCGGATTTAGCCGCATCCAGCCCAAATCCGATTCGTTGTCATTCCTAGCAAAGTCTATCCTAGTGAAAATATGAACAGCAACACGTGCCCTAATGTCTTGAGTCGCTAAGAACTTCTAAACCCTATTTAGCAACGCAATAGCCTCTTTTTCTAATTCTCCAAGTGAAGAAAACGGGAAGGGGAGGAAACCGTATCTAATTATCCAATAACTGAATTCGTACTTGATCCGCATTAGCTACAACCCGTCTAGGAATAAAGTCAGATAGTCCAGTCTGTGTCAAAGGAGAAGACCTTGTCAAATCAACACATACATCCCATCCTCAACCCCGAGAATAAAGTAACACATTTGCAGGTCTGAGGGCCCCATCGTTCTCTCCAGACAATCTAATGTCCACCTCCTTTCTAGCTGAAATCCCAAATCTATAGCAAACATCAACAAGGGTATCCCGAATAACATTATGCCGATATTTAATACCCACAATATCAGCACACGACACCGCATGATCACCGAAAATATGCTCAGGAAAAACCCTTGAACAAGCCGAACACGGCGTCGAGACAGAGAACAATGGAACACCCAGCCGGTAGCTCAACACACATCGGTATGTCTTAGCGTTCATCGTCTAACCCCGAAATAGGGACTGCCCGAAGCCAAGCAGAAGTGTGATCTCCCTACTGCGATTTCCACAAAGCAGATTTCCGAGGAGATAACGAATAAGCAGATTCTGCAGAAAGTAGTAACCTTTGTGAAATATATATCTGTCAATTTTTTCATGAGTTTAGGGGCAGCGACCTCACTAGAATTACTCATAATATTTTACTCCACCATTTCATTAAACAGACTCCAAAGCATCTTCAATATTATTATTACTCCCTCCGTCGCTAAATGATAGTCCCTTATGGGAAAATTTTAGTCCCAAAATGCTCGCGCCCATTTGCTTTTTCCAACGATCATTAATATTAATTTTTTACCAAAATTCCCTCCAATTTGCAACAATATTTGTGTAAATTTAACTTTCCCATGTAAATTTTGTTTTCCCATTTACTTTTATTACTTTCTCTCTCTACTTTTTTGCATACCCAATATCAATTTACTTTTTCAATGTATTTTTCCTATTCTTATCTGTGTTTATTAATTTCCGTAAAAAATGCCCATAAAAGACTATCAAAAGGGGAAGGATGGAGTATAACTTATTAGTAGTAAGCCCAAACTCCTGAATCCCAAGAAAGTTAAAGTTATCAATTTATCATGCATGGGATGATTGGAAGACCGAAAAGAAATTGCCTGTCCTCACAAGCTTTAAATGCAAAAATAATGAATGCTCCTAGACTCACAAGCTTGTTGCCTTGTACATTGTTTTCAGCATCCCATCACTTTTTTAATGAAGTATGTATAATTTTACTGTATTACATTTTCTAGCAATAAAATAAATACTCCGTAATTAAATATATAAATAACTATATATAAAAAAAAAAAAAAATATAGACATTTTTGTAGAAAGATACAATCGAAATATCAAATGATTTTTTGAGATGTATTAGTACTCAGGAGAGTGTTTGGAAATTTAAAGTTTTACACAAAAAAAAAAAAAAAAAAAAAAAAAAAAAAAAAAAAAAAAAGTGTATGGAAAATCGTAGAATCATAAGTATTTTTATTTTTTTTAAACAAAGAATCATAAGTATATTTTGAATAATAGAGTATAAATTTATTTAAATGGAAAATGAAGAATTGATGAAAAATTTGAAAAAGTTGTCATGTGGACTTATATTTTTTTATTTTTTTATTTTTTTGCCGCCTTAAAAGTGAAAATGTGCAAATTTCTAGATCTCTAAGCGCTACTCAATACTTTGACAAACATTGAATTAAAGGCTGTAATAAGAGAGTACAATTTCTTTGATAAAATCGGTTGTACATAAAAAATTGCCCGAGTTTGATTGTAAAACATATCAAAGTTGTATATTCTTAAAGATCCCAAGTCAAGCATCCACCTACTACTCTTCCAATTTCCTGCTTCATAGTTCAGACCAACTCAACAGTCAGACAAAAAAAGCCATACTCAGAAAATTCTCCAGCAGATACTCCTGACTTCAAACTTATGATTCCTAGTTCAATCAATGATTCACCGTATAAGACTTAAGATTCACTTCAAATAAGAATATGCTTTCCTTGATGCCTTTTTACACTTTGCAAGCCGAATACTCTCCTGTAACTCGACGGTTTGATCAATAGGGGAATTTGTTGTTATCTCTCAATCCAATAACTATACAAGCATAAAGTATTACGGAGTATCATACATCATTACAATAACATCAGTCAGGTACCAAACATTATGATGGTGTCAACTGATGGTGTGAAAGAATTTGAAACAAAGAAGTTTGCCCTTCCAGTTGATGCAGAGCACAAGGCTACAACCTTTTCATTAATGTCAGTTGCAAAGCCTCATATGCGGGCGTTTCATCTATCTTGGCTCCAGTTCTTTGCCTGCTTTCTATCGACATTTGCTGCTCCGCCCCTCCTTCCTATCATTCGTGACAACCTCAATCTTACGGCTACTGATATTGGTAATGCAGGGATTGCATCAGTGTCAGGGGCTGTGTTTGCCCGTTTGGTCATGGGGACTGCCTGCGATTTAGTTGGGCCTAGAGTAGCCTCTGCAGCTCTCACCCTCCTTACTGCACCTGCAGTTTACCTATCTGCCACAGCAAACTCACCCACAGCCTTCTTGCTCATCCGTTTTTTTACAGGATTTTCTTTAGCCACTTTTGTGTCAACCCAGTTCTGGATGAGTTCCATGTTTTCTCCACCAGTAGTTGGCCGATCCAACGGTATTGCAGCTGGGTGGGGCAACCTTGGAGGTGGAGCAACTCAAATGATCATGCCTCTTGTGTATACACTCATCCTTGGGATGGGAGCCACAAACTTTACTGCTTGGAGGATAGCATTTTTCATTCCTGCTGTTTTACAGACTCTTTTGGCATTTGCAGTGTTGCTTTTCGGGCAAGATATGCCTGATGGAAATTTCCAGCAGCTCCATAAGTCAGGTAAAAAGCACAAAGACAACCTTTCAAAGGTTATATATCATGGACTTGCCAATTATAGGGGCTGGATTACTGCCCTGTGCTATGGGTACTGTTTTGGGGTGGAGCTTACCGTGGATAATATCATTGCTCAGTACTTCTTTGATAGATTCAATCTCAACCTGCACACAGCTGGGATTATAGCAGCCAGTTTCGGGTTGGCAAACATTTTTGCCAGGCCAGGAGGTGGATTGGTGTCAGATTTGCTAGCAAAGAAGTTCGGAATGAGGGGAAGACTCTGGGGCTGGTGGATTATCCAGACTATAGGTGGTATATTATGCATTCTTCTGGGACTGATGAACTCTTTAAGTGGATCGATTGCAGTGATGCTCGTCTTCTCTGTGTTTGTTCAAGCAGCCTGTGGACTTGCATTCGGGGTTGTACCTTTTGTCTCTAGAAGGTAATTTTAACACATCTCTTGCAACATATCAGATGTTTCCTGCAAAAGAATTTATCTTAGTGATCGTATGGTTGGCATGTAAATACACAGCCAACAGAGGAAGTTGAATTTCCACCATAGTAGAATATGCATTTGTTTGGTTGAAAATAACTTCCCACCGAATGGAGGAAGTCACTAATTTACCTAGTCCGCTATAAATATACTTCTCATGAATAATGGAACATCCTATATTCAACTAGACAAATTTTGGCACTTCCTCAGATATAAAATTCATTCATGTAAAAGGTACTCAAGGAGTAGAAGAAGAAATTAGTCCTAATCATTTTGGGTGAAGCATGAAACTTGAGAAAAGAGGTATTTGAAAGGCTTATCAACTATAAGCCGCAATTTCCAAGATTATGTATGAGAGAGCATTGAATACTGTGTAGAGAGCAACAAAAAGAAGCATATAAGTATACAACCTGTAGCATGTTGTAACTACTCAAAGTTATTAAGCCAAGATCTTTTAGGCTCTATAAGTTCAGGAAAGCGGGACAGATATATAAAATCACGCTCAAGAAAAAAAAAAAAAAGTGAGTATCCTAAAGCAAAGAACTGGACAATTAACTTTGCATGTTGAGGGAAGTATCCTACAGCAGAGGATGTATAGCCATAGAACTTTACAATTTATGATGTAGATATGATTTCTCCTCATGCTTACAGGAAAATCTTGTGTTCCTAAAGTCTATCTATATCAATTTCAGATCATTGGGCGTGATTTCTGGTATGACAGGAGCAGGTGGAAATGTGGGTGCAGTTTTAACTCAATTGATTTTCTTCAAAGGATCTCAATACACAACAGAAAGGGGAATAACCTATATGGGTATTATGATTGTAGCATGCACTCTCCCCATTAGTGCCATATACTTCCCACAGTGGGGAGGCATGTTTTGTGGTCCTAACCCGAATACTTCAGAAAACGACTACTATACGGAGGAATGGGATTTAAAGGAGCAGCAAGAAGGACACCATCAGGCAAGCTTGAGATTTGCAGACAGCAGCAAGAGTGAAAGATGCAGAAGACAGCAGTCTGCACACTCAAATGAGAGCCTGCCATCATGTGTACGACTAATCTACTGTCGGTAGCCTCATTATACACTACGAGTATATGTTATGTACTTATGTTCATATGTTGAATTCCCATGTCGGACAGTTAACACTCACATGACAAGGGTCTGAAATATCCTAATGCAAGTATGCAACACATCAGATTTCACCTTCAACCATAATTTCTAACCAAGGAGAAAGTTATGTGCAATGCGTGCTTAGAAACAAGAATCAGCCAACAAAACAACTTGTAATTTTCGTATATGTAGCATTTGTAACGTCTGCACATGTAAGAGCATTATACTTATATGCAATTATTTTTCGAGATTAGCTTCAACAATAGTGGGCTTTGTTAGAGGTAATCAACATTCAGCCTAATGTCATCTATGCACCAATAATCACTAATGTATACTGAAGGTTTTTTTATTTTTTATTTTTATTTTTGGGTGTTTAGAGAGCCAGAAAGAGAGAGGGGTTTTTTTTTTTTTAGAATCGATCCCATGATCTCCTGAAATCGGGAGGGAAGCTGTAACCACCTGACTTATCCCTCAATATCAGGGTTATTTCTTATTTGCAATGCTAGTAATACGATATTCATCCAAACCATAATCACAGCTCACAAGACAACTAAAATTCAGATTATGAATCATGGATTAATCAATTCCATCAAAAGCAAACTCAAATACTTGGATTTCTAGTAGGGTAGTAATTTTCATCAGTCAAAAACTCAAAATTCATAATTTGGTTCAATTTCAGTGAACATAAAAGCTGACCAGTAAAATAATATACATAGAGAAAGCATGGAAAATATCATGTATAAATCAGACCCAGTTATAGATGAAATGAAAGATAAATTCGAAAAAAAGCACCTGATAACAAGATGAGATGAGTGGGTGGTAGTTCAGAGTGGTATGGGCACGTTGTGGCTGGAGCTGCGACGCCTGTGAGCTGTGAATGTATGCTGGTCTTTGGCCTTTTCCTCCAGCAGTTGGGCCGACGGCAATTGTATCGTAAAAACTAAAGAGTATTTTTAAGGGGTTAGTTTTTACAAAGAGATACTACGTTCCGTACTCATCAAGGACGAATGACGAGAATTGACGAGAATGAATCTCAAAATCTCTTGGAATCAGGAAGAGAGCTCTAACCAGTTAAGCTATCCCTCATTCTCTATTCCACGAATATTGTAAGTATTCATCGCTCTTGTTTCACCACATACGGTCAAACTTTGCAAAAATTTTAGTAAACATAATTTTACCAAGTATCTTTTAAAACAACCAAAAATCAAACAACTATTAATTAATTCAACCATGTTCAATGGCTAATAGCCAACTCTAATTGTCAAACAAGGCCAATAACTTCATTAGTGAAAAAAACATGGAATATGTTGTTTTTGTTTTATGTTAAGGATTATAAATCGTAGTTTTACCTACAAGAATTTTTAGATTCATTTTGAAACCAATCAAACATTCAAATTAAACTCCACAATTTTTTTTATCTACCATAAAAATAGCTATCTTTTTATTTAAATTCCTTAAAAGACAAATGTGAGTTTTATTTGAGTGCAAAAGAATGTATATGAACAAGTCACACAACTCAACCCATAACACAAAAGTAAGAAAGTCTACTGATAACGTGAGTAGTGATAAGTACGGAATAACATGGTTTGTTGAGCTGATCCATCCATGTTATGAATTTGATTCCTGGAAGATACCTTATATTAGCTAGATAGCACAGGATTCGGGTTCTCAACCACCAACACATGACATTCCAATCAAGACTCTACTCAGACACGTCTATGTATCTTTCATGACTATTCGATAGTTATTGTATAATTGTATTACATTTCTTATTAATTACTCATGTATTTTAGATTAGATCAGTATGTAGACATCGCGTCAAATTACATTAATGATATAATGAAGCAATAGTTTCTGTTCAATTTAATTACAGTACTACGTAATAAGTTATGTTGGAAAACACGAAGAAGTATTCAACTATTCATTATAGGGGATTTCTTTAAGAAAAAAAACGTTGAACCCAATAATTCAAAATCCAATCAGTTGGAGTATTCTTAAATTTTATGACCATTATCAATAAATCAAAGTCAAGCCCCACCACATTATCCTACATTATCACCCCTCCAAATTAAAGTCAACCCCAATTTAAGCTGTACGATGTAATTAACCTTGTACAATAGCATATACAGATCATCATTCTAACCAGATTACCAGGATATACATACTATGTAACCAATATAACTTATTCTGCTGATTCCCTGAAGTACAACGATAAAATAAAAATAAGAAAGAATCCTGGATTAGCTTCATGATTAATACTGAGACTCGGCGAAATACTGAATATTCTTCTCCCTTCAAATGAACAAAGAGCCACTAGAACAGCTATACATTTCATCTATTAAGAGAGTCCTAGCATTATTTGGTAGTTGTCATTCTTGGCAGAATGACACTATATAATCTTAGTATCGCGAACACTTTATACTACTACAAATATCTCTGAGTCTGATACAACAGCTTGACATCAGTAATACGAGCTGGTGTTGAAAAAAGAGAGTGATGGCAGCAATAAACACAATGAGTGTTGAATTTGAACCAAAAAATTTCGCTCTGCCAGTGGATTCAGAGCATAAGTCTACAACTTTTCCACTGTTTTCAGTGGCAAAGCCTCATATGCGCGCATTTCATCTATGCTGGATGCAGTTTTTCGCCTGCTTTTTATCCACTTTCGCTGCACCACCCCTTCTTCCTATCATTCGTGATAGCCTTAATCTCACGGCCAATGACATTGGTAATGCCGGAGTTGCATCAGTGTCTGGAGCAGTATTTGCCCGTGTTGCAATGGGTGCTGCCTGTGATTTGGTTGGTCCTCGACTAGCCTCTGCTACACTTACCCTGCTTACTGCACCTGCAGTTTACTTGTCTGCTGTTGCAGACTCACCCTCAGGCTTCTTTCTTATGCGGTTTTTCACTGGCTTTGCTTTAGCCACTTTTGTCTCGACTCAATACTGGATGAGCTCCATGTTCTCACCAAGAGTTGTGGGGCAAGCCAACGGACAGGCAGCTGGGTGGGGCAACCTTGGAGGTGGTGTTGCACAATTCATTATGCCTCTTGTTTATAGCATTATCCTTAAGACGAATGAAACACCGTTTGCAGCCTGGAGGATTGCATTTTTCATCCCTGCTCTCTTCCAGATGTCCTCAGCATTTGCAGTTATGATTTTCGGCCAAGACCTGCCAGACGGAAATTTCAACCAGTTGCAGAAGTCTGGTGATATGCACAAGGACAAAGTATCAAAGGTTCTGTATTATGGAATCACCAACTATAGGAGCTGGATCACTGCTTTAGGCTACGGATTCTGTTTTGGGGTGGAGCTAGCAGTGAATAATATCATTGCGTACTATTTCTATGACCGGTTTAATCTAAACCTCACTATTTCAGGAATCATCGCGGCTAGTTTTGGGATGGTCAATCTCTTCTCCAGGCCTATAGGTGGTGGAATGTCAGATATAATGGCAAAAAAGTTTGGAATGAGGGGAAGACTGTGGAGCTGGTGGATTGTGCAGACTCTAAGTGGTGTACTGTGTATATCTTTGGGATCGATCAGCACTTTGGGTACATCAATAGCAGTGATGATTATCTTCTCTGTGTTTGTTCAAGCAGCTGAAGGACTTACATTTGGGGTTGTTCCTTTTGTTTCCAGAAGGTAATGCTTTAATTTCTCATGTTACATCCTACAAAACAAGTTACTACTCCGTAGTCTGTACTAAGTATAAGTTTTATAACCCCCTCTGCCAGAAAGAAATCAGACTTATCTTAACTAACACTTTATATTCTAAAATTATGTCATTCATCAAATCTTTTTTTTTTCAGATCTTTGGGCGTAGTTTCTGGCATGACTGGAGCTGGTGGAAATGTTGGTGCACTCATAACTCAGGTGCTCTTCTTCAGAGGATCACAGTTCACTACAGAAAAGGGTATAACATACATGGGTATTATGATCATAGCATGTAGCCTTGGCATAACTTCCATATACTTCCCACAGTGGGGAGGTCTGTTCTGCGGTCCTAAAGCAAATTTTACAGAAGAAGAATACTACTTAAGGGAATGGGATTCAAAGGAGCAGGAACTTGGACTGCACAAGGGAAGCATGAAATTCGCAGAAGGTAGTAAAAATGAAAGGAGCATAAAGGCAAAGTCAGTACCAAAAGAAGAGAGCAATACACCTGATCATGCCTAAATCCTGACTGTTGCAGCCTGCAGGTAGCGCCTTGTTGGCTCTCTCATTGGTTAAACGTGCAATACGATCGAGCTCAGGAGCACAATTTTCTACTGCAGCCACACCTAGCACTTTCCTTTCCTGAAATGTATGTTACATATATGCCATCCATTGTAATTTTTTGAGAATAAGAGTTAAATGTATATGAGAAATAATTCAATCTTTTGCCCGTAATTATTGGTTTCAAATTTTCTTACAAAAAAGGATTTGCAGAAAACTGTGACTGTAGCGTATAGCTAAGGAGGCACTTAATGTACACAATGGTGCCTAGCCAATTGACCAATAAAATGTTGAATTCGTGCACATAGAAAGTGCAGATTCGCCTCTGAGGAAGGAGCAAATGAATGTTGACAAGTACTTCTGTACTTGTTACAGACATCTGCGTCATATCAAATCTTTGTATGCCTAAATCAGTCATAGGCCTAGAGCACATCAAGTCTTAAGAAGAAGGGTTCCTATGGAGGGTAAGATACTAAAAATCAAGATTTTGGTACTAGTTACTCTACAATATGAAATCCTAGTTAATAATGTAAAACATAAAAAAAGCAACACGAAATATTAGTCTCTTTTACTATTAACTTGAGATTAGCAACAGCGCAAAAACAAAAAACAAAAAACAGGGTACACACCAGCAAAAGTTTATTCTACATTTACAAGTCAATTTTAGTTAAGATGAGCATTACTCTGAAAAAAGGAGAAAAATGTGAAAATTTACATGTAGAAAACAAGTTAAACATGAAGAAAAAAGTACTACACTTCAGTACCCTAATTGGCAAATCTTCTCATGTGATGATTGCACCGTACGAGCCAACCTATGACCATCCCTTAAGCAATAGTCTATACTCTGAGGAATTAAAGGAGCAGCTGTTTTTCCATAAGAGTTCAAACACAGTGCTTGCAGAAGACCTCGATTTCTTGGTGACGGCGTTAGTTGAATGTCAATTAGATCAACATCAGAGCAAGGAATATCATTGCTACAAGCAAAATGTATAGGTTGAGCAGAGTAAGTCCCTACTATTTTATTATACTGGATACCGGAGATTGCTACTGCCCCAGTTTGATTTTTGCAATGAACATTGTTTTCGCAATAGAATTGGTCAATTATTAGAGGGACCTTAACATCACTCACTTGTATGCCAGAAAATGATACGTTCTTCACTGATCCAATACCACCCTGGGAATTAAATTTACCAAGATATAAATGATTGATCATATTGAAGCATGTTTATTTGTTAATTTGAACTGCAAAAGATCTTAATTATCACTTACTGGCCATGTCTTGATCCTCACTCCAAATAACGTGTTGTGCATGATGATGTCTTCTACGACAATATCTGAGACACAAGCGATGCTTCTATCTTTTCCTAAACCTCCCAAACTGCAAACAAGAAATTATTTTTGGTATAAGTTGTAATTTTAGAGTTTTACTCGCATAGAATAAATTCAGATTCTCGGAGAAAAATCCTCAACTTCCTATTGTAGTAATGACAGTTGAATGATGGCAAGAGCATGAGAACAATCCAAAAATAAAAAGCTTCATATGGAATCAAATCTTATCTTAATTACAACTAACGTAAGGACAACGTGATAGGATGTTAGATTGTGACACTTATTTTCGGATGGAGAATGTATATGATACATCTTACAAGTTATAGAATGTTACCTTATACCATGACCAGGACCGCAGGTAATGTGGTGTAAATGAACGTTAGAGCAACCAGTTTGAATAGATACACAGTCATCTCCTGCACAGAATCAGTAAACATTAATCCTATATTTAATAGCAAATAGTTAAAGCTGGTCTATATATGACATGAGCATTACTAAATGAATAGCAAATAATATTAATTTCCTACAAAAACAGGAAATTATACTTAAATTAGCAAATTGCAAAGCAGTTTAATGTAAAGATTTCAGTCTCAGGAATTTTTCAGAAGTTACCAAGTTAGTGGAGGTACACAAATAGCAGGAGCTGTTGGTGGTTTCTTTTTCAGGGCCTACTTTTTAAAAGTTAGTTAAAAGTGACCGTTTTATGCAACCGTTAACCGTTTTCCAAGAAAGTTGAGTATTCAGTGGAACTGTGGAAGCTTATAAATTACTCACTTCATAGTTAGGTCCATTACAAAAAGGAAGTGAGCCTCTGTCAATTTCACTTTTCAAGTACTAATGAGTTTTTTTTTTTTTAATCTATATATAAGTATAATATATACTCAACATTAATTTATCATACATTATTCTATACTGATTATTTTAATTTAATACAGATTTGACTAGATAAATTAGGGTCTGAGTCCTTGACAGCCAAAAAGCACCATATAGTAAAACATTAAAACAACTAGGGCAAAAGACCTGACACATTTTAATATTGAACGAGGTTGTCTCAAATGAATTTTAGGGAAACCTGAAAAAGCATTCATTTATACTCTTAATCTTTGCCAGTTGTAACTTGTAAAATGCCAAGGTATAATGTTTCCGTAAAGACTTTTGTTTACCAACATAAGGAATACAGTGCAACTTTTATCATTTATATCTATTTAAAGAGACTACTTATACATTTATATAATCTAATACGGTCAAGATGAATTATGTAAATTGCGTCGAAGGTCAATAGGGTACAACTATAAAAAGGAGAATGCTTCTCAGCAAACATACATGGAAAATTTACATACACTCAAGTTATTTATTACTCCTTCGTTCCATACTTAATCAATACATAGATTACATCTGATAGGTGAACCAAATTATAGGATTAAGTTTAACATTAAAAACAATAACTACAATTATTTTCTATGCGAGCATTTACATCCCTATCATGTCACGAGTAGTCCTTTATCAACATATTTTACTGCATAAATCATTAAGGTTTGTTAATAAGTGAATCATCTATTATTTGAGACATACCAACATAAATGTGGTTGTGATATAGAACCAAAAGAAGGCCTACTTCAATTAACTTCGAGCAGATTACTTTATTGAATCACTTAGTTTATCAAAGTATCCATAAGAACTAGTCTTTGCGTAACTTCAAAAAGACAAAAACAAAGATAAAACATGCTGAGTAGAGAGGATCAATTTCAGTGATATAAGTTTTACTATAAACAGCCACTGAGACAAGAAACTGCAACATTCTTTTAAGAAACAAATGTAGGTCTATACTTACCACAGCCAATGCTGGAATGATGTATTTCAACATCTCTACAGTTCTGAAGATGAATGCCATCAGTATTAGGACTATCTTCTGGAGATGAAATGGTAACATTATGGACCTGGACACCAACAGAGTTATCAAATTTCAGATGGCACAGTGGACTGTTCGTTATTGTAATATCACGGACTGTTATGCCATTGCTGGAGTAGAATCGTAATGCCTGCATGCGTGCAAAAAAAAAAAAAAAAAAAACTGTTAAAGAAGCACACCTAATTGGAATGTAAAGTATAACCTCCATTTAGACTCCAAATTTAATAGTCATGCAAATATATTTATATGAAGTTATGAACTTGTAATGTGACAACTAAATCTAGATGGATGGAGCAAATAGTGTAGAATTTCCAACTTAACAACAAAACAAAAGGAATAGTTATATAGAGGAAAGACAGCTTACTGATGGCTTCATACTTGGAACTCGTGCAGGCTGATGTCTCTTCTGCAAAAAAAAAAACCATTCAAATAGATTTTAGTCATTTTATCAGCCTAATCCGTCGTACCAGATACTTTGTATATTGTAAGCATTTGTAATGATTTAATATGATTTTGCAGTATTACCTAGCCCCATCTCAAAGTATTACTTGTTAGTCCAGCAGTTGTAGTGATAAAAAAACATGTATCATGACACCATAAAAGAATAGTACAGTGTTCTATTGAAGCGATACATCACATACATGTGTTTTTTTTCGGGGATAACAGGTTAATATGTATGTGCCTATGCATGCTACATTCAACTAACCTTATTTGTAGTGGACTGGGAGGACATCCACCACTCAGAACCTTGACCATCAACAATTCCACTGCCTTGGATGGTGAAATTTTGCACCCATTTAAAATTAATCCATTGAAAAAGACCAAATATTGGCCAGGAGCTTACTTTTGGGGGAGCTAATACCACTCCATCAATCTGTCATCATTGTATTTGCAACAATTTCAGCAATATAATTATAAGATATGTGCTATAAATTGTTTAATAGAGCATATTTTTTATTTCTACAATCGTCTATAAGTTTTACTTAAGAGAATTATGAAAAAAAGAAAGAAAAAAAAAACCATAGTACTCACTACTCAATAGTAAAGAAAGACAAACCTGAAGAACAAGTTGTGGCATACAAGGCCCTTGGAGAGTTATTGGCTTAATTAAGAACTTATTTCCTGAAGGAATTTCCACTGTTGCCCCTTCTACTTTGCATGCAGCTTCCCATGCTTCTAGCAATGCCTGTTTTTCAATTAAAAAAAATATATAATTAGCTACTATATGAGTATATGTACACCAAGAAAACTATATGAGCATATCATAAGATATCAACAGATATTATCTAAAACCACCTTAGCACAATATGAAACACAAAAAATCAAAGAAGAGATTAATAAACCTTGGTATCATCAGTAGCTCCATTGCCTTTTGCACCGAAAGAAAGGACATTAAAGTTATTTGACATAGTTGGGTATGTCGAACCTGAAGGAGGTGTTGGTGCAGCAGGAGTTGGACAATAACGTCCAGATTTCCCTTTGCCATGTTTATGTTTCTTATGACTTAGAGCACTGCTCTTCCTAGCCTCAACCAAGCTACCTAAAAATGTGACATGAAAACTTGCTAAGAAGAAAAATAGGTAGAGTATGGACAAGCACTTGCTACACTTCATTTTTTATTCTTCCCTTCAATAAATTTTTGCTTAGGATTTCGAAAGTTTTATATGTATTTTACTGGCTATAAGATGAGGCAGGGGAGCAACAGGTTGTTGAGGACAGTTTATATATGCTGTACTAAGTAAGTACAAAGTAACTTCCTTAACTTCTTAATTCCAGAAACTTAAAGTAGATTATGCCCCCATATTATGTTCTAAAATAGCATTATTTCAATCTTTACTTATGAGTTGGTAGTTGCCTTTGTTGGTATGTGCCAAACATAATACTCAAAATGCATGTAGATGGGCTAAATAATATGATAATCTAGTTAGTGGAAATTGAGTGCTTGAAGTTATAACTTTATTATGAGCCAGGATAAAATGGTGTAAACTAGGATAAAGGTGCATGCACCTTTGCTGGTACTAATTGGGTTATTATTAATATGGACATGTAAACCTAATTTATGAAGTAAAACAGCTCTTGAAGCCTAACTAAGACAAAACTTGGTGCATGATTGGGCAATCACTTGCTAGTATTTTACATACATTCCGGTTAATTATAGTCTCTCTATAGGATAAATTTCAAGTACAACTAGGAATACCAAACACTTCACCATGCAATAAAGGGATATTTCAATTTCTTTATTAGGAATGACGAATTGGCCTTCGACAAAAGTAGAGCCGTCAAATAAATCGTGTTAAGTCATGTTCGTGTTGATAAACTATAAAACAAATTGAAATTCCCTCAAACTAAAACCAACCCATTTTTTAAATGACTAGAATGCTCAAACCTTAAACTGGTGTTTTATCAGGTTACCATAGGATATCGAAATTAACCAAATTTTTTACCGCCATTTTTATCTCAATTAATCACAACCACTGATATAGTATTCTGAGTATTTATTCCTAAAAAAAAAAAAGTATTTTGTGTATTTACAATTTTATATATAAATAAATGAATGTGCTAGAACAAGTTTTTGGGTAAAAATAGTCTCTCTAGTTTTGGGAGTGCAACAAAAAATGAATATTTTCAATCGGTTATGATGTATCCATATAACCATTAAGTTTTCTAAAATGATCGTAATTAATTTAGAAATTTATGTATGATCAGTGGCATTACTTATATATCTTTTTCCTCCAAATAAATGAGAATGTAATTGCTTTCTACAACTCTTAACCCTTTCTGATATTACTAATAAGTATGGTTTTAATAAGAGTGAATTTTATTTCAAGTGTTGAGAAATCCAACATACTTGAGTAGGCATAATTCAAAATACCAAGGTTATTCTATCCTCACCTTAATTTTACTTATTTTTCTTTTATAAATGAGGCAAAAGGGTCGCATAACCATCATAAAATAAATTTCAAGCAACAGCTAAAAAAAGGGAGAGTGAAGAAAGACTCAACTATTAATAAATGAACGTTTAGTATGTTAAGGTAAGCGTCTCAAACTTTCAATAAATATGAAAGTTTGGAATAATATAACAATTAATATTGAAATGGAATTAATAAAAAAGTGTTTAGCATGTAAAGGTAGTCGTGCCAAATTGTCAATAATTATGACAGTTTGGGACAATGTAACAATTAAAATCGGAATGGATGGATATAGAGACGCATTAGCATAAACTTCCTAGAAATTCAGTCAAGATAGGACCCTAAGGTCTATAAAAATTGGTGAGCAATACTTCAGGTTCTGCTTTGTTGGTGGGTACCCTTAATTTAAGGACCTTCAAGAGAGAATATATTAGCAGAAGGTGCCTTGCATGTTAAAATAGAGCTTTATAGTAGAGTAGTAAAAAGGGTTTAAAGAAGGAAAAAAATAAAGTGAAAGGGTTTATGAATTATGATGCCTGAAAAATTAGGCCTATCTTTATGCCTTGCACGCCGTGGGTCCATTTTGAAAATGGGACGGTGCTGCTGATGCATATTATGCTAATATTGGTCTAGTACTATAGAGTTGTTTATCCCATTAAATATGAAAATATTTACTGGAAGGTGGATGATGAGAAATTTCACAATATGATGGTAGCCCAAATTTGGAACCTTAAAGTTAGTTTTCGTAGACTACCAAATATCAGCTCTCCTAGTTCTCACTACGAATTCTAACATACATCCAGGTGTACTTACCTGGATACTAGACACCCAGTCACTCACACGGCCACATCCAAAGGGTGTATTTAATAAATATGTTATTTGGTGAACGAGCACCTAAAATCTGAGTAAGGCTGTATCAAGATAAAAGGACACTCGGGTGTATAATAGTGAGCTGCAAATTGTGTATTCAGCTAAGCGTGTTTCACTTGTGGCATAGACGCATAGTTTAATTCTTATCTTGTTTGGTTTAAGATTATGTGTCCCATATACATTACATTATCTATAGGCATTTATATATCGACAGCTTTAGACACCAAAAAGGAAAAAGCTGAAACGTAACCCTCTTCAACTGAAATGAACTTCATAGAATGGCCTCCACTAAAGGATAGAAATTTATGCAAAACACTAGCACTGAATTTCAAGGATGAAGAAATAACTGGAGGTTAAGGAAAATGATTTCTCGTAGCTAGTTGCGTGGTAGTGGTCCTTGCTGCAGCCTTATCAGCTCTGTCTCTCGTAATTCTTTTTGCAGGTTTAAAGCTGTTATTTTAGAAGAGATTTGTTAAGAGGCAACAAAAAACAGCAATCTAAGAACCTTGGGGGATAAAAATTTAAACTGCATAACCCTCATACACAGAGATAAATAGAACTATGCTCTTATCTTGGTTAATAGAAGGCAAGTGCATTAAGAACAGCTTTAAGCTCAAACTTGTTATAAAACTCAAAGAAGCAGCACATTTATTCCATGATTCCAAATAATTATCTGTTGGTTCTAGCTTAGTTACAAAGTACATTATGTTCTCATCATCAGCCCCTTCTGCAAGCTCCATGCTAAGTCAGGAGACCTTGCCTGATGGAACAGGCCGAATAGCTAGCTGTTGTAGTCAAGACGACGTTATTTTTCAATGAAATCAATTTAATCGCATCATTTAGAATAAAAAGCTCATGAAGCTAGCTTGCCTGTGAATGACACTTCTTTGGTTAACGTTTACAGCATTTCATACAGTCAAAACTCAAAGTTGCCTGCTCTCCTACAGATTATAATTAATTATGGTATGAGTCAAATGACCATGGAATTTGCCGTTTTCATACAAGGGAACAGAAATTGTCATCCAATAAGCCAGGGATACAGAGTCATATTGGCAATTATTAGAGTTTAGCCAAACCTAGATTAAAGTATAAGTAACAATGCTCTAATATTAAAGATGTAAGAATTATAATGTTAAAGTAGCAACAGCCAAGAGTAAATTGTACACAGATCCATCTTGATTCTTGACGGAGCAATTTGTGGGAATCTTCAAACCATTTTGCAGATTCATTTGCACAGCTAGCAAATCATGCAAGTCTTTTCTTTTTTCTTTGTCTCTCTATCCATGCTAGCTTAGTTATCTCTCCTTACATGTTTTGGTCATTTGTTTATTGTGAGATCTAACAGATACTAATTTAAACAAAAAAATGTTTGATTCTCGGGCGTAGCAGCCTAGTAGGAAGCCAGAAAAGACTACATCATGTGATTTCCTAATGAATACAACCATAGTCCAAAGATGATGTAGTAATTTTAGAATATGTAATACGAAGTAATATTAAGAAAAGTGGAGAAAACATCTCAAAAACCTGTGGATGTATATCCCTAGTACGAATGATAATATTCAAACAAAGAGAAATTAAATCAGAAACAAAATGATGAAATGCAGGCAGAATCAACTACCAAGACCAAATTAGATAGACTAACAGCAGTATAAGGAAGAGAGAACAGAAAATCACTGCACATATTTCTGATTTCCATCCCTATTTCTTAAGGCAAGCCTTAAATTATCTGCTAAAAGCGTTTAGAGACCAAGAATTGTCCTAAACTTCAGATCAGTAAAAACCACTCGTGGTTCCAATTCAGAAACCTACATGGAGTCTTAATTAAAAAATCAATACAAAAAGGAATGACTTAGGCCCTGTTCTGATACGATCAGTTCAGTTCTGTTCAGCTCAGCTCACTTCAGCTCTAATAAGTTCAGCTCAGTTCAGCTCTGCTCTAATAAGTTCAGTTCAGTTCAGCTCAGCTCTGCTCTAATAAGTTCAGTTCAGCTCCTAATTTCCTTCTCTTATAAAATATTCAGTTCAGTTCAGCTCAGCTCTAATCATTTCTTAAGGCAAGCCTTAAATTATCTGCTAAAAGCGTTTAGAGACCAAGAATTGTCCTAAACTTCAGATCAGTAAAAACCATTCGTGGTTCCAATGCAGAAACCTACATGGAGTCTTAATTAAAAAATCAATACAAAAAGGAATGACTTAGGCCCTGTTGTGATACGATCAGTTCAGTTCTGTTCTGTTCAGCTCACTTCAGCTCTAATAAGTTCAGCTCAACTCTAATAAGTTCAGTTCAGTTCAGCTGTGCTCTAATAAGTTCAGTTCAGTTCAGCTCTGCTCTAATAAGTTCAGTTCAGCTCCTAATTTCCTTCTCTTATAAAATATTCAGTTCAGTTTAGTTCAGTTCAGCTCTAATCATTTCAGTTCAGTTCACCTCAGCTCTAATAAGTTCAATTCAGATTAGTTTAGTTCAGTCAATGAGAACAGGCCCTTAGTGAAACATCAACTCACTTGGACAAGGAAGAAGTGGCCTCCCGCTAATATTGAATGAATCCATACATGCATGCAGAAGGTGAGTTTGAGCTTATGTCTCTTGTCACATTCGCCTACTATGCAAGTATACTGCATGGAAGAATATTAGTGAGTTACTAATCAGATCATGTAATAATTGTGCAACTAATGCCTTAAAATAAATAATGCAGGAAGAAAATATTTTCCTTTTCTTTCATTATTTTCAAGCTTAAAAATTTTAATTTTTAGTTCAGTAGCTACTATTGATTTGAAATAGACAAGCACTATGTGGTGATACCACATCACAGAAAGTTAATAGGCTATGAAAACTAATAACAAATCATATACACTATGGTCAAAAAGAAAATATTCTGGTCTTTGGAGAAGACCAGCTAGTTTCGCAACCTGGTCAACAATGGCCATCAATGGGAAGGCACAGCTATACAGTTATCACATGTTGGACCTTTTCATCCTCAAAAGAAGACACAGAAAGCAGAAGCTTATTAGCCCATCCATACAATTTTCAATGTGAATGGAATTATAGTTTCAAATACTTGAACCTGTCAACAGGATGGACTTTGAAAAAATAGCAAGTTGAGAGAGACCGGCAATTAGGAAAGAAACTTCAAACTCTAGGAGTAAAAATCAATCCGTAAACAACACTTAGCAAGATTTTATGTTGGAATTATGAAGAGATGACATACCCTCTAAGGAGAGGAAAATTTTCCATTCTTTCATTCCACCAGTATAGTAGTAGCCCCTGATAATTGCATCGTTGTAAGAAAGCTTACGACATTTTTCAACGATGAAGAAAGCCTCTTCTCCAATCCTTAGCCCACAAATTTTTATCCCATTGGTGACTGCTATCATCTGCGTGAAAATGTCGATGGGAGACCCAAGAATCCAGACAGTCAAAATCATCTGTGGGAATCAAGTTCAGAAGAATTCGCCTCCTTACATCAAAAATTTTGTGACAACAATGGGGAACCTCAGCAACCTAGTTCGGACCTCTGGATTTGGGGAATCAGTCTCAGGATCAGCTCCTTACACCAATTATGGCCTTGCACAATGCTACGGGGACCTTTCTTCTCTGGACTGTGTACTGTGCTATGCTCAAGCACGAACTGCCCTCCCCCAATGCTTCCCTTCTACTGGAGGTCGCATATACTTGGATGGTTGTTATGCAAGAAGTGAGAACTACAACTTCTATGAGGAATATTTGGGGTCAACTGATACAGCTGTTTGTGGTAACAAAACAAGAGCTAAACCAGCATTTATCGAGTCAGCTAGGAGGGCTGTGATGCAGGCAGTAGCAAATGCGCCAAAAAATAAAGGGTATGCAAGGGAAAAGGTAGTGGTCACAGGAGATGGAAATGAGTCGGCCTATGTTCTTGCCAATTGCTGGGAGAGCTTAAACATTAGCTCTTGTCAGTTATGCTTAAGGAGCGCAGCTTCAAAGATATTGAGATGCTTACCATCGTCTGAGGGACGGGCTTTGAACACAGGGTGCTTCATAAGGTATTCAAATGTCAATTTTCTGAACAATGAATCCAAGAGTGGAATTTCAAAAGGTAATTCAAAGGTTTTTTCACCTTCTCATTCACAATATAATCCTTTCGTTTACTTCTATTGGTAGTCCCAAATTAATCTTCTGGTATCCTTTGGAAACAAAAAATATCTCAACATCACATCAACGTAATTCCTCTCATAATTCCAACACTATTTCTCACTAATTTCACTATGTATTGACCGTCAATTTTATTATATTCATGTAAACATTGTTCTCAACTTCCATACAAAAAACAATCAGGAAGAATATTAAGAGACAGAGGCAGTGCTTGTTTGGTTCTGGAATCATGCTTTTAGTAATCATACAAAGACAGTTTATCGTGAAGATCATAAAAAAGAACTTACTGACGGATAGCAGTGCATCAGCTTTAAAATCCATTTGCATTTGAGTTCTTCAGGTAATATCAGAGTAATAGCAGTCAGTGTTACCAGCACCGTCATTCTTTTGGCAATTGGGATAGCTGCTGGAATTCATTTCAGGAAGCTCAGGAGAATAAAGAAGAAACGAAGAGGTATAACAATGAATTGACAAATGCAGCATTTATAGATAGATTGAAACTTTCCAATCTCCACTATTTTCATTGTTTTCATTTTTTTCTCCTTTCCAAATAGGATCAAACGATGCAGAGGAATTAGTGCAGATGCTTCATGATAGTAGCTTGAACTTCAAGTACTCGACACTTGAGAAGGCCACAGACTCTTTTGCAGAGGCCAATAAGCTAGGGCAAGGAGGATTTGGAACAGTATATAAGGTTACACCCTTTCCTCTTCACTGATTATTGCTGATGAAAACTGAATTTAGTCCATAATAATTTTATAAGTTTTAGAGAACAGGATCTCAAGGCAACAAGAACACTCTTTCTGAATCGTCTGAAAGGAGCTGCCTCGTTTTGAGTAGAAAATTAACACAGCTCTACGTTCACCAAATTTTTGATTTTATAGTGTGTCTTCAGGGAGTCTTGGCTGATGGAAGGGAAATTGCTGTCAAGAGACTCTTCCTGAACAATAAACATAGAGCAGCAGACTTCTATAATGAAGTTAACATAATCAGCGGCCTGCAGCACAATAATCTGGTTAGATTATTGGGCTGCAGTTGCTCGGGACCTGAAAGTCTCCTTGTCTATGAGTTTTTGCCCAACAAGAGTCTTGATCACTTCATCTTTGGTAATCACTATGACCTCTGCTACTAAATAAACTGAAGCTCATCTTTCTTTATGATCCCGACATTGAACTTCTTGCATGTACATCATCAGGTCCCTTGTTAGGTAGAACCCTAAACTGGAAGAAAAGATATGGTATAATGATTGGCACCGCTGAAGGTTTGGCATATCTTCACGAAAATACAATTACAAGAATCATTCACAGGGACATAAAAGCAAGCAACATTCTGCTGGACGCAAAATTTCGAGCAAAAATTGCTGATTTTGGGTTGGCCAGGACTTTTCAAGATGATAAAAGCCACATTAGTACCGCCATTGCAGGCACACTGTATGTAATTCAAAACCTTATAATAGGTTAGCAATAATTCCGTGAATAAAAAGCAGCATATGCTATTATATGGGGAATGTATTGTCACCTTTCCTAAAATAGTTCTAGTTTATGGTTTGATTTTCCAAATATAGACCACAGAGGGGGGGGGGGGGGATAACACTAGTAAAAATGGTGTTTTAGAAAAATCATGTTATGTCCTTAATTATAAGGGGTCGGGAATTTATCTTCTTTCATTTCCATGCCTAAAGCTCAATTTTCACAAAATTGCATATTGCATTACTATCTATCAGGGGATATATGGCCCCAGAGTATCTAGCTCACGGGCAGCTAACAGAGAAGGCAGATGTTTACAGCTTCGGGGTGCTGCTGCTAGAGATAGTCACAGGAATGCAAAACAACAGGACAAAAAATGAAGACTACTCAGAAAGCTTAATAGCAAGTGTGAGTTCCTATTTTTCTTTTTTGTCCTATCAAGTTGCCAAAAACCAATTTCCAGTGACCTAAGTCTCCCAACACTCTAACAGACATGGAAGCATTTCCAAAAGTGCACTCTGGAAGGTATCCTAGATCCAAACTTAACATCACCAGAAGAAAATGAAGGCAACATCAAGGAAGAAGCCATGAGAGTTTTGCACGTAGGACTCCTGTGCACCCAAGAGGTACCTTCACTCCGGCCATCAATGTCGACAACAGTACAAATGCTGAAGAAGAAAGAAAGGCACCTTCCTCCACCTTCCAGTCCACCTTTTATAGATGAAAGGACTATGGAACTCAATGATATGTGTGAAAATCCAAATTACCCTCTACGAGGAGAATCATCAACTTCTATCGCTACTCTGGCTTTTAGCTCATTTCACGGTAGGTGATACTTCATACTTGTGAAGGTAAGACACACTTTCTCAAAAAAGAAAACCCAAAAAATCCAAGGCAATCATAAAGCGTATGTGAAGCAAGCTAAAGACTAAACAGAGGTAAAACAGGAAAAGATTACACATATCGTCATTAGAGCTAGTAAGCAGCATGCTCATTGCTCCATAAATTCCAGTAGCAACAACTGGAATATGGAGACAGTTACAAAGTAAATGTATCCTACTAATGTAATCAATAAATGGAACACTGCAATGTTACCTTACATTCACAACAGTAAATCAGCTCAAATAATAAGAAATTCATCAATCATCTGAATACAACGGTATTACTTCCTCCGTTACTTTTTAAATGCATCAGTTTTTAAAAATAAGTTTCAATTAAGATGCATCAATTTCCTTTTTAATTAATAAATTCTCTCATATTACATGGGCCCTCTTTATTTTTTCTCTCTATCTCTCTCTACTCCAAAAATTGCCAAGTAGTCCATGATTTTAAAAGTGACCCATCTAAAAATAACGGAGGAAGTATAACCAATTTATTTACTCTATGGATGTTCAAAGGTTCTCTTCATCTACCCAAAAAAAGTCCCTCTTCAATCCCAAAACAAAAGATGCTAAATGCAAATATATGCTAGGTTGGAAAGAGATAACTGAGAGATTATATTCACAGTTAATAAGTTCCAGGTTCATGACAACTTGACAAGTAGCAAAGAAGTCATATGAACCAATAACTAGACTCATTACACTTACAAATTATCCAGTATGTAATCAAACAGATAAAAAGATGACAAGGTAAAACAAAAGCTAGTAATTCATACTACACTACTTGAATAATGCACATAACTGATGTATGTCCATTTCATCAAAATGCCATATCTATGATGTAATAGACAAGAACCCACTTATCGAGTTACCACCAGATTCCCCATTAGTCCACCAGCAATCTCATAAAATTTGGCATCTGAAAACCCAGCCACAAGAGCAAGCTGCTCCAATTCCTTTCCTACACCAAGAAAACTTTATGGACTGAATGAACTATCTGACCTCTTAAAACTTTCAGAAAATAATCTAGTAAATCCTTATTTCTTCATTCTTAACAAACACAGAAAACAGCAACAGAAGCATTACACAAAAACAAAAACCTTATATGACAACTTCAGTAAGATCTTAAGACTTGTAGAGAATGCCTACATGACAAAGCTATGGTGCATAAACTCGGGCTATTAGGCAAATGTAATGTGCTGACCTGTCAGATATTCCTGAATTGAGCTTTTCAGGTATCTGTACTCCTCAGCCAGACCATAGTTAGTAGCAACAGGAACAACAATGTTGTCAATCATCCATTCCTAGAAAACAAGCAAAGATGAATCAGAAGAAAAATCGAACTTTATTCAATGAGCATTGTTATGTGTGCAACTGAAGCCATGAACTTCATATAATGCAACAAATATCATAAATATTCATCATGGAAATTAAATTTTCATGCTTTTGTAGCTCATCTACTCCTATAAGATAATGAAAAGGATTCCAGAGGAAGCATAAGGCAGGTAATAACAGCAAAGCAGGGGCACAATTGCCTATTCTTTTAACATTTGCTACATGCTATAGTCTTTCAAGTAATCACATACACTCCTCTTTACAAGAAACCAAGTACACTCAAATCAGTTGGAAGCAAAAATATCGCATAACACGAAAGACAAGAAAAAATTAAAATATAGCTGATCGACACCACAAAAGCCAAACACGACGGAACTCAATTCTCAGCCTATAAAACAATAACCTGTACCTGGATCACACCAGTAATAGGCTCAATGCTTTTATTGAAATCAAGGATTGAAGCCTTACACCCTGACAAATAAATTCACCATTTAGCTACTAAAAAAGTATGATATAATATCGATAGATGAGTAGGCAATTGAAGAAATCACAAAAACCTGGTTTAAGAACTCGAAAAATCTCTTCTACAGCTCTTTCTTTATCTGTTACGTTCCTCAATCCGTATCCCATAGTAATGGCATCAAAATTTGCGTCACTGAATGGTAAGTTAAGTGCATCACCTTCCAACCACCTGTGACGCATTTGATACAAAACTCAACTACCTCCTATAAATTGTTATTACAAGAGGAATCCTCGAACAAACACCACCAGCTATAAAATTACCAATGCTCACTCTATGTTCCTGTAGCAGAGAGTGGACCTTTCTTGCTGCCGCGATGAAGCAATTAACAATTGGTTGCTCGAAAAATCCAAGCCAATCACCTGTAAGTACATCCCTATTGTGACCACTTAGGAATCAAGGTAGGTACACTTTCAATCACAAAGACAAAGATAGAAAACCTGTCCATCAAGGCCAACTTTTTCGGACAAAAGAAACGCCAAATCCCCACTTCCGCAACATATGTCCAACACACTATCCCCTCTCTTTACACTGTTGGCAATATTGCAAATACAGCAAACAATAGAAACATACGCTTTAAATTCTGGAAAATAATGTTATAACTTAAAAGTTTTAAATCCAATAGCACATAACATCAGTTTGATGATTTCCTTAACACAATGTACTCATTTTCCAGAAATTCACTTACAACAAAAAGAAATGGCAAAACATCCCCCCAACCCTCCTCCTTTCTACAATAAAAATTATACTTGTCTATTTCTTTCATATTAGATTAACCTATTTCTAAACGAATTCAGCAACAAATCCCTTGTCTTTAACCACATTAAACGGAGGGAGTAATTTATAAAAAGGGGGGGGGGGGGGGGGGGGGGGAAAGCATTTTCCCACATTAAACATCTTTTCTAATTTAAAAAAAATAAAAAATAAAAAACGTATTTGTTAAGACAATTTGTTTAGGGTAACACTATCATTCAAATGTAAACCGAATTCAAATTTATAATTTCACCATTCAATTAACCAAGAGTGAAATAGTGATGATCAACACCCTTGGTGATCAATTTAAAGCTATATCTAATTAATTGAAATGCAATGCAAAAACAAAACCAAAAATTATACTCCGTGCGTTTCTAATTTGATTAATTCAAGGTAACATAACACCTACTGCTTAACAGGCTAATATCATTCTGCTAAACAAGCAATTTATTAATTCCAACATACATTACAACTAAAAAAAACAGAGAAATTAGCTAAATTTATAAAACTGCGGTTAATAGCTTATATAACAAAATTAAAGGAAATAATTAGCTACCTTTAGTGGAATTTAGTAATATTCACCTCTCAATTATATAAATATTCAAGTAATTAGCATATGTTCAACGATAATATCATCATAATAATGAAATTGTAGAAATTTGGGCACATAATTAAACTTTCAAATAATAAACAAATTAAAATAAAAAATTACCCGCTCCAAGACACGGCCATGCGCTTCCAAACACGATGCTGCCCCAAGCTCAACAAATCATTCAACTGTAATTTTATCATTAGAAGAAAATTCAAATTTAATCAATTAAAACTACTTTGGTAGATGAATCATCAAAAGAAGAAAATAAAAAGGTACATTAAAGTGAAATAAGAATGAATTAAAGAAAAAAGAGAAAATGCGTACGTTATCGTAAACAGGAGCAATGCGGCTAAAAAGCGCCTGGCGTTGATCGGAGCATCGAAGCTTCAATTTCCGGTGCCGGAAAACAGAATTTTCCGGTGACAGGAGTGATGAACGGCAATTCGAGAGTGGTGTTAGTTGCAGTGTTGGCATTTTGGGTTATCTTCTTTCTCACTCTCTCTCTCTCTCTCTCTCTCTCTCTCTCTCCCAGAGCAGAAAGATAAAGTTCCGAATTTTTTTTATTGGGCTTCATTGGGCCGTTCATAGCATTAAATTGGGTTTTTATGAAAACAAAATTCTAATCTTAAGCCCAATCATGTAGCCAGTTTAATGATTGGGCCCAAGTAGGTCAGATACTCAAGTTATTGTTCAACTGATCCCATTAAGTTGTGTTAATAGATGCTATTTGTAATACTTTTTCCGTTTTTTAAAGTTGACCGCGTTCTGTCTTTAGTAATATTCACACATTTTTCTTTTCTTTGATTGTAATTTGTGATTATGTAATGAAAAATATAACAAAATTTTAAAATATATTAATAGTTGATTTTGTGCATTGACAAACATAAATAAAGAAATGTGTCAACTAAAAAGAAACGGAGGAAATACTTAGGCTTGTTTGGCATCATTTTTTGTTTTTATTTTTTTTTTAAACCAAAAACAGGAAACAAGAAAAAGGTGTTTTCACTTTTCTGTTGTCAGTTTTCAAAATTATCATGATTTTAATAAGTTTAAATAATTTTTGATTCATTATGGGACATATATCATATACTTTTAAAACACCAAAAACCAAGAAACATGAAACCACAGCAATGCCAAACGGAGGAAATACTTAATTTTTAAGATCAGATCTCATCTACTTGTATATTATTTGTGACTCTCTTGACAAACATAACTAAAGAAATGTGCCAACTAAAAAGAAACGGAGGAAATACTTAATTTTTAAGATCAGATCTCATCTACTTGAATATTATTTGTGACTCTCTTGATAAACATAACTAAAGAAATATGTCAACTAAAAAGAAATGGAGAAAATACTTCATTTTTAAGATCAGATCTCATCTACTTGTATATTATGTTACCGCTACCACTTATACTGCTAATCTGTCATACATTTTAATTGAGTTCAATTATGCTTAAAAAACAATCTCATCCATTTGATGGATGTTAGATATTCGATCAAATATAGATTACAAATAAGAGATTAATAAATATTATGTACAAATTTATAAAGTAAATAAGTTTGGGTATTATTATGTTACTACTGTACATCCCAACCACCAAGGCTGCTATTAGAATTGAACACGGTACCTTCATTGGCTTCATATCTTGATTGAGTGTTAGATCACATGTAATGGAAACCAACACATTTATTATCAATAATGAAGTAGTAATCACCATAATATAATTCAAAATGTGAGAATCAAGGTTGGAGAAACGGAGGCCCTTCTTTAGTGGCAAAGCCAGGATTTACAACTCAAGGGGACGGAGTACAAACGTCTCATAATTTGACAAAATATATACTCGTTATGTATATGTATAAAATGGTTACTCTGTATTACTTTAAATTTAACATCCTAAAGATCCAAAATGCTTAGACATACGATCCAAGAATAAAGATGAAAATATTTGCATAAACTTTGGGTTTTCATTCTCTTAAACATGAATTGTCAGAGATTGAGTTATTTTCCGATTACTTAAACTTATTTAAATTAGGTGCATTATCTTACATTTCATAATTAAATTGAAAAATATGAATCAATTACCAAATTGTATGTTTAAAATTACAGAGTTTCAAATAATGTGTAAATATGAAAATTAAACATTACAAAAAATTAACAACCCAAAAAAATAACAATATTTAATTAAATATATCAACAAAATAAAAACTCAATTAATCATGTGGTGAGAAACTTGTTATTGATGAGTTATAAAATTGACTATTATTTAATACTCTTATTATATTCTCATTTAATTTATCATTAAACAAATAAATTTAAAGTAAAATTACCATGGCAGCATCAAATTGAGAATTAGTTCATGCATGATACATGTCATTTGTGGATCCAAACACATATAGAGTACACATTAGACATTAGGCAGTAGTCAGTTAGTCACTGTTTACTCACGTAATCACATTACACATAAAATACCAAGTAATAAATGTGATATTTTTTTAACTCAATAAAAATAAAAATCTAAAAGATCCAAATGTTAGGCAAAATAAATACAGCATTTCTATTTTTTCTATCTCATCTTTCTAGAAGGAATTCCACTGGTTTCCATTTTCACAGTAGGTGTCATATCTCATCTTCTCCCTCCAAAAGATTACATGTTCTTTCATTAATTTCACCTTCATGTCTCCTCTTATATGAGTTTCTCTTTAATTTTTATCATAATAAAAAGAAAATTTTGGCAATTACCACCTATAATTGTTGCTATTTTAGCAATTACCACCTATATTTTTTTATTTTTTTGAATTTTACCATTAACTATTTTTTAAAACATCAAAACTTCCCACCCCTCTCCCTCTGCCCTCCTTATACCCTCATAAGAAGGGATCGATGGCAAGCAGGATCCCCAATTTCCTCCCTATTACAAGCTAAGGGAATTCTCACTCCTTACCAAAAAAAAAATGAAATAATTCATAACGCCTAGAGACTACCCTTAAGATATTAGTGCTAGCTAGCAATTTTTATTCTTTTTTTTTTTTTTTTTTTTTTTTTTGTACGAAAGATGTATATAGTTATACTTGCTTTAGTGATGTAATATAGTTAGTTTATGACAAATTAATTAGATAGTATTCCGTAATGTTATAATAATGATTTGGCTATTACATGGACAAAAATTCTAATGGTTAAAGAGTTCAACAAGTTTAAACAAGTCTAATAAAGTCCAATTAAGAACAAGTCCAGCAAGGCACAATCTAGTGTAATAATAAAGTTACATCTTACATAGGTTCAGTTCATATGAGCTCATAAGAAGATATAAAACATTCTATAATGAAGGAGGAGGATGCAAACTTACAAAGTATAAAGGAATGTTTGCATTTGGTATAAATATTGAAAATAAAATGACCATTTTTATTAACCTTTAAAGAAAGCAAATCTTCATTTGTTTTCTTTTACATGAAAAAGAATCACTTTAATTAGAGAGGTAAAAAATTGATGAAAATCATTATTGCTGCTAACTCGCTAAATAATATAATGATAATTGATACCCAATCATTCTAACAAAACCTTCAATACTGATTTAATTGAATTTATTTCCAACCAAGAAAACACCATTACTAAACATGAACTAAGTTGGAAGTGGCCTCCATATACTAAACAAATAAACAATGATTCAAAAAGTGACATTTTTGTCATGTTCTTTAAAGTTTAGTGAGTATACTATAATGTGATAGATAATAGCCCTATTAAGTAATCTTTAAAATTATTCTTATGTGATAATCACTTCACATTAAATTAAATAATTAGATTAAACTATCACTTCAACACCCTTATTTGGCATACTATATAATATATATGGGATCCATCTGTAGTAAGCCATTATTTTCTGGAAGTCAAAATGCGGTAAGTGTCAAAGATGCTTTGACCAGAATTTTCCAGATTGAGAAAATGGAATTAAATAATTTTAAATTAAATAATTCAATTCTATGTTTGGTGATAACAACTGTGCTAGATTGGGCTTACAATCAGAATCGTGTCGGCCATAACCTAAAGTTTTTAATTGTAATAAAAGTCTTTTTCTTAATTTTATTCGATTTGTATATTCCTCTCCCTATCTAAATTAGTGACCATAATATTAGTAAATAAATTAACTATCTCTTGTGAGCCTCACGTCTTAGTTATTGAGTGTTTGATTAGCTAATGAACATCCCAACATAAAAAATAAAATGCAAAACGGAAATAGAAATATAGGATGAGGGCATGTTCTCTTCAGCTTATTTTCAATTCATCAGTTCAGTTCTTATTTTAATTTTCTTCTCTCATAAAATATGCAGTTCAGTTCAATTCAATTCAGTTCATCTCAATTCAGTCAATCAAAACAAGCCCTAAATCAAATAGTCGATAAGTGTATTTAGCTTTAACATTTTAACATCACCCGATTTTGAAGCTATTGAGCCTATGAATAAGTACACGTGTGAGGGTCTGTTCTGTTTAGCTTAATTTCAATTCAATTCAGTTTCTAATTTCCTTGTCTCATGAACAATTCTCTATTCAATTCAATTCAGCCCCAATCAGTTCAATTCAGTAAATCAAAACAGGTCCTGAAAGGAAATAAAATGCTTGTACAAATACTTGAACCTAAAACTTTTAGCACAAAGTTCCACACTTTATCCCTAAAGTAAATCTACTACCACTATGATAAAGCTAATTTGATACTACCTCCGTTTTTTTATTAGTTGATACGTTTTGACTTTAGCACTATTCACACAAGTCCCTTTGACCATGTTTTGTGATTTATATGTGAAAAAAAAAACATAGCCAAGTGGGATCTTGTTAGATTCGTCATAATGTATATTTTCAAAATATCAACTTTTTATATTTTTTTGTTTATTGTCAATTAAAGATATTAATGATTTAATTTGTGCATTAGCAAACGTGACTAAAGAAACGTGTCAACTAAAAAGAAACGGAGGAAGTATTATTTAGGAAAAATACACTTTAATAATCCCAATTATGGGCGATTTACCTACATTAATCCCAATTAAGGTTCATTTTTCTTAATAATCCTAACTATGCCCTGAGTTTTCCTCCAACAGTCCCAACCGATCAACACAAAGTCAACGACCTGTTATAACAGGTATCATGACATGTGTCAACACGTGATTGGTCCAAAATTTAAAAAAAAAATAAAAACACAAAAATCCAAAACCCAAAATCCAACATAGTAAGCCAACACGCGCCTACCCTAACCTCCACCGGAAACCAGCCAGCGACTCCCATCTACCACTAAAATCGGCCGGCTAGCCCTCTACCACCCATCTAACCTACCCCCACCATGACCTCCGAAACCATCAACCTAGCCCACGCTAATCCACGAAACCTGACCCCCTACTTGAATCCACCGCTATAACTGCCCCTCCTCCCTTCTCCCACCATCGAAACGGATGATTTTGAGAGTGGGGAAAGGGAGAAGGGGCGTTTTTGGTGGCGGAGGAATGGGCGGTGTTTTTTGTTTTTGTTTGAATTGATTTTCGGGCGAAGGGGAGGGAAGGGAGGAGAGTGGTTTAGGGGATTGGGGTCGATCGGGGGTGTGTGTTTCGAGGGTAGGGAGAGCCGGTCGACCATTTTCAGGAGGTTAGGGAGGTGGTCGGCCGATTCTGATTGGCTGTGGGTGGCTGGGAACGGCGGCGGTTGGCTGAATCTGGGATCGATTTTTGTTTTTTTTTTTAAAATTAAGCCAATCATGTGCTGACACGTGGCAATTAAAAAACAAAAAAAAAGTTTGGGACTGTTGGAGGAAAACTGACCTAATAGTTAGGATTATTAAAAAATAAACCTTAGTTGGGATTATTGTAGGTAAATTGCCCATAGTTGGGATTATTAAAGTGTATTTTTCCTTTTATTTATTGTATTAAAATTGTATTTAACCTATAAATTTACACTGTTACCTAAATCAATAAATAATCAGTTTTTTGGTGGGGCCGGTGCCACTTAGGCCCCTTAATAGATCCGCCAATGGTGAGTATTGAAATGTGTATTTGACATTGAAGAAAAAGAGAACTTTGTGTCCATTCTATAATGCTAAGAGCTACTCCTTGGACTTTGTGTCCATTGTCATATGGTTCTCAGGTGAAAAGTACTTGGACTTATAAAGTAAAAACTTGTGACGGGTGTAGCCCAATCCAGTTTATTGGAATCACATCAAAATAACATTAAATGATCATTCTTTAGTTGGTATTTTAGAGATCAGAACATCATGCCTGTTCATAAACTTGTGATTTAATGAATCTCGAGTAATGATTAAAATCTTGTACGTAGGTTAAAAGCAATTGATGAATAGAGGTTAGAGCTTACCATATTCTAGCTAGTTTGAAGTTGACATTACTTGCAATCTCTATGTATTTTGCATTTTTCTCTATCTTTTAATCGATGATGCAAAGTGTAAATTATACATGATTATATGTTCTATGTCTATTTCTTCTGAAGTGTAGCTTTTAACTCTTTTAATATACTCAATCCGAAAATATTAAAAGGGTTGGGATATAAATATTTTACCTCTCGCTCAAAATAATTACTATATTCCAATATTTTATAAGTAAAATAACATTATTAAGTTTAATAGCTAATAAATTACAATAACGTACCAGGGGCCGAGCCCCAAATGACCCCTGTGGAAGGTTTCCCTCTAAATATACTAAATGAGTCTTAAGTCTTAACTTATCCAATTGGCAAAAGTCAATTGTATTATTAGCTTATTTGGGTTTTTCTATGGTACTATTATTATTTATCTATTCTTTTTCATGGTGTGAATTTAAAGTCATATAACATCAATTCAATTGGTAAAAGTCAACTTTTGTACTCCCTTTGTCCTTGTATTATTACTTATTTGGATTTTTTCTATGGAATTTAAGAAAGTTGTACATTTTTTAAAATTAATAATTGGGAGTACATATGTGCATTTGGGTTAGAGAGAGATAGAGAGAAAGAAAAGTGGTCGAGAATTATTAAAAAGAGAAAAGGTATTGAAAATTGGTGTTAAAAGTCACCAATAGTACAAAAATAGAAAAATAAAGGGGGAACAACTCATCAAAAATAAGGAAATAATACTCTCTGCAGGTCAACCCTTGAGAGTAGAAGGGGGAGATAAGGGAATTCTCCAACTCTCATAGAAATGTAGTTGGTGGATCTTGAACTTGTGATTTCAAAGTCATAAAGTAAGTTCCCCACCAACTCTACCAAATTTTGCTTGATTATTCTCATTTAATTTATATACTTTGTATATAAAATGTATGGTATCTAATATTCTAATTAAGACAATATTTTAGAGAAGTATGGGCGCATAGGGCCGATGTGTCAATGAAACAAATATAATGACATTTTTGTGAATAATGGAAACATGAGAAAAACAATGGTGGAATATCTGATGGCAAAAAATATCATTACATGCATAACGATACATCAAATGTACCACTGTATCATTAAGAGAGAGAAAAAACAATAAAAACCTCAGATTGTCCTTTGATGTGCATGTAAAACACATACGTCCTATGCGTCTAGATGAACTCTATATTTAAAATTGGCAGTGGAACAATGTGAAATCAAATCCCACAAGAGAGTTCTCGAAGTGAGAATTCTCCTACTTTTCCAACCATTCCTAAAGAGTTTTGCACTTTTGCCACTAATCCGAGACGAGTTGACATAAGTGAGATTTTGGTTTGATAATGCCTTCTTTAAAAATACTACGTAGTAAACTTTGCCAATTTAATAAGGGCAAAGAGAGTAGAATTGTCATTCATTGTTCTCCGGTAATTGATTTGAGATGGTCAATAGCTAGTGCTGCTGCTTAGACGCTAAGTGCTTTCATTGCACGTCCATATAAAATACGGAGTATAGTGGTGGGATTGATATTTACTGGCTAACTTAATTGATATTTGCATTTTTAATATTTACTGGGTAATAATTAATTTAATTAACATTTCAATTTAACGTAAGTGTTGGGTAAATATTGATGAATGATGATGCCACTCAATTAAAGAAAAAAAAAGGGGGGGGGGGGGGGGGGGGGGGGGGGGGCTTTAATTCAATCTGGCAAACTGAAGAATTTTTGGGTAGAAGGTGATTGAATTGTACTTTGAGATTAATCTAGTGCCCAAATAGGCAAATACTGTCATTCCTTCAATGAAATCTGAGCAATTGGTTTGAGGTTTCTCTAATTAGGTTAAATGTGTACCTTGTAGTTAAATGTCACGAGTTAAGTTTTGTATTATCACTCCATTTACACATGTAGATTTCATTTCAAGCCCTAAGTTGGCAAAAATCTAAAAAATCGGCTAAAGTTCGATCATATACTTTTTTTTCAAAAAAAATATTGCACTATAGGTGGTTTCATGCTTGTTATGGTGTGTTTTATTCATCTGTTTTTTTTTTTTTTTTAAGAACACCTGATTTTTACTTATTTGAACTAATCTAACCTTATCTGAACTTATTAGCCCTTACTATAACTTATTTTAGTTATAAATTAAAGTTGGGTAGCCCTGATTAACCCTTATCACAACTTATCTGAATTTATTTATGAGGGAACCCCAGTTAATCTCTGAAATTAACATTCTAACTCCTCTCACAATTATTTTAAGCATTTATTTCTATGCCACTTTACTATTTCATTTTTATTATTTAGAAAATAAAAGTAAAACAATTTATTGTGAGAGAACATATATTTCCATGTTTATCTCAGAGATAAACTTGAAATTTTCCTTTATCTTATTTAAACTCATTAACCCTTATCTAAACTTATTTTTCCTAAAATAAGTAGAAATAAAGTGAACAAAACAGGGCCTTAATGCATTATTATGACTATTAAAATCTTTATAATTATCCCTTTTTAAAAATTACTCCCTCCGTCCCATAATACATGAGACGTTGAACTTTTTTTTTCACTATTCATGCATTAGGTTTGACTATAATTATTTACTAACATAATAAAATAATAAAAATATATTTTATCATAAAATATGCTGTTAGATAGGATTTAATATAAAGTTTCATAATATAATTTTTAAAATAATTTTTCATTAATATTTAATTATATAAAAATAAAGTTAAAGTAATGCATTGACATGTGTGCAGTGTTTGACTGTGTCGTGTATTATGGAACAGAGGGAGTGTAAAAAATTGATATTAGTGCAACAAAAAAAAAAGTTGATATTTGAAAAGTAAATTTTGAGACGAATCTAACTAGATTCCACATTGCTATGTTTTACCTTATGAATAAATCACAAAAGGTGGTAAAAAGAAGATTATGTGAATAATACTATAAAAGTCCTTATAATACAATAAAAGAAAACGGAAAAAATACTTCAGTATAACAAAACTTAATTATATACGAGCATCTTAAAGGCCTTCAAACTCATTTTCGTTATAACAAAGCTAATTTTATCCGAATTTATTTATATTTATATTGTCCAAATAAATTTAATTTGTCATTTTTTTTTGAAGAAAATAAATTTAATTTGTCATAAATAAGTCAAGAATAAGCATTGGACCTGTTTAACATTTCATATAAACGGTAATACCATTTAGGGGCCGTTTGGTTGGGAGTATTCATCAAAGGGAAAAGGAATCAACCACGTTGATTCCCTTTGTTGTCATTTGTTAGCTGATTTTTCCCATTCCCTTTACCCCCTCCATTCCCCCAAATCCTTCCAAGTTCGTTCCCCACCCCCTAGGTATTTCCATTCCCATTCCCTAGCCTACCTACCAACACCACCGGAAAACCAGCCCACCTTCATACTAGACCCTCGCCGCCCCTCCCTCGCAAAAACATCCCACAACCCCCGTAAAACCCTAAAAACCCCTCCCTATCCCCGTAAAACCGCCTCCAGCCCATCCCTCCACCCTCGAAACCCTAGCGACTAGGGTTTCGAGGGTGGTGGGAGGGCCGATCGACGGTTTTACGGGGAGAGAGAGTTGTTTTTAGGGTTTTGCGGGGCTAGGGGAGGTTTTTTCGGGGGAGGGGAGATCTGTGAGGGCGCGGGGAGCGGCGGAGAGGGGCGAGGGAGGTGCGGTGAGGGGCCGCGAGTGGTGGAGTGGCTGGGTGGTGGCTGGAAATTGTGGGAAGTGAAGCAATGTGGTGGTGGTGTGGTGATTGGACTAGTGGCATTCCATTCCTTTGTTATTAAAAACAAACAACACAGCAAAATTGGGGGGATTTTCATTCCATTCCGATTTTTTCCCTTGATTCATTCCATTTCGATTACCCCGTGCAAACCAAACGGCCCCTTACTACCGTATGCGCATATGGGTAATGTTTTGCATTAGACATAAATTATGAAGTGTATAATGGCAAAAGATTTCAGGCAATAAAAGACGAGAGAAAATTCTAGAGAGAGAAAGACCCCCAAGAGGAAAAAGAAACCCCTAAACCCAAAGAACCCTAAAACCGCCCCTACACCGTCAATTGTTTGGCTTAACCACCATGAAATCATCGCCAAGCTTACCTATTTTGGTACCCCGTTCAGAGAGAGAAACAACCAATTGAAGAACCCCTTTATTCGTCTGAAGTTTTGTGGTTTTGAAGGCGGAAGTGGAAGTAATGGCGGAAGGTTCGATGCGACTACGATGGTTCGTTGCTTATTCCAGGTAAGTTCTTTTCCCACCTTTAATTGTTCATTATGGATTTCTTTTGCCCATGGTAATTGCTCATTCTATTTTGGTACTATGAGGTGCTTCTTTACATCAAGAATTTGGCTTTATTTGATAATTAATGACTTAATTTGGTCTGTACTTGTTGAGATCTATTGGTGGATTTCTTATAATTGCTACTATGTTGCCCTATTAATTTGCTCTTTCAATGAATTTCTTCCTGCATGTTCTTTTGTTAAGAATTTTATATCAAGTTGTATTAATATTGTTGGTATACTCCCTGCTTTTTCTTTTGTTGAGAAATTATTATCAAGTTGTATTAATATTGTTGGTATTCTTTTGTGGTTTGCTCTTTCTCTTGCAAGTATTACTCTGTTTTACAACGGGTGTTGGTTAATTATTGTCTTCAATTGTCATCTATATCTACTACTTGTTTTTTCACCTCTAATTGTCTCCATTTGCAGCTTCTTCTATGAGTGCCTCTATCTTTTTTGTGTTACCTTATTGTTCTTAATACAAAACTTGTGTTTATGATTGGTGTGGGTTTTATATCTTCAGTCTCTGGAGTTCGTCAGACCTGAGTTTGTGAGTTTGGGAGTGGCGGTTTATTGGGCTCGACCGGTTTTTAGTTTTTATTTTTTTCATGATACTACCTCCATGGTTACAATTAATAGTTTTATGCTCGTCTTTTGCACCATGGTGTAACAAGTATATTTCGTCCCCATAAGACTTTCAATTTAATTGATTGCTCCTTCAATTGGACTTGTTGTATGGGCATTGTTAAGCTTATCTTAACTATATTTGTGCTTGTTGTATTCCATTCTCTCTGTCAAGTTTTATTTTTTTGTCTCTTTGAATCTCATAGCTCCGGCCTCCATTAGCAATTTGTTTAATTGCAAGGTGCAGGGGTGTTCTTTGTTGATCTTCTTGGTGCATGGTCCTAATTTTATCATGTTTCGAGCTCCCCGTTGATCATCTCGTGTGGGTTTCTTTAATTTGGATACTATTGAGTTGTGGGTTTTAATTTCAAGGTTGTTCTCCAAGTTTGTACTTTTCTTTGCTAGACCTTGTACTAATTCTGCAGTCCAAGGGTTGTCATATTGCCTATACTTGTTACTCTTTGGATTATTTTCCCTCTTGCAGGTCATCTTTATTGATTAAGGAGTCTTTCCGGCCTGATCATGCCAAGCTTACTCCTCTAACAAAAGATCATCACCAATTAGAACCAAGTTTAGAAACAAATTTCATTCTACGATATCCTATATTCTTAGCTATGTTTTACACTTTCTCGCCAATATTTGTTTTTCAAATGTATTTTTATTGTATCATTTATTCAAAAGAAAAAAGGGTCTTCGAGCCCTCGTGGAACCGAGTGCTTGACACTCGCTATGACTACTATGTGACATTGTCACATCAAAATGGTTACGATATATTAAGATGAGATCGAATTCTATCTTGGAATATTCAAGGGTAGAAAAAGCCACAGGCTCTTGCCAAATTGATTCACTTAAAACATAAGCATAACCCTGATATTATGTTTGTATTGGAAACTATGACTAATACTATTAATAGCGAAAAATCTTAAAGGCCTTACACTTTGAGAATAAATTTGTAAGTGATCCTGTAAATCACTCAGGTGGATTATGGGTGTGTTGGAATAGTGATAATGTTGTTGTGAAAAGCGTGGACCTTAAAGATAGATGTGCTCATCTCGTTGTAAATTTCAAACCTTTAAATAAAGATATGGCTATAACTGGGGTGTATTTCCCAGCGCAAGAAGTAGATAAAGAACCAAATTGGGATTACTTAACTTCATTTAACAACAATATTCAGCTACCTTGGCTTGTTTTAGGAGATTTTAATGAAATATTGTCTTATTCTGATAAAATTGGAGGAAGGCCAATTGCTAGGAACTAACTTCGTCGGCTTCCAAAATTTCTTATGGACACTCATGCTGTAGATGTTCCTTGTGTTCAAAATACTTTCTCTTGGAAACAGTGTATTAACAATAGAGTAATTTATGAAAGATTAGATAGGGCTATAAGCAATCAATCTTTCAACCATATGTTTACTAATAACTTGATATCTTATGGTACCTTTACGATGTCGTACCACGCACCTCTTTTCTTTGATTCTCACTATAACAATGCTAATTTTGTGCCACAAATGTTTCGGTTCCAAAATTATTGGACTCTAGAGGAGGAGTCTCTCTCTATAGTTAAAAAAATATGGCCGCACCCTATTAAAGGTTCGCGGTTTTATCGTATCCAACAAAAGATGTCTAGAATAAAGACCGAGCTTAAGACATGGGCACGTAAAAGGCCAGGTATGGGAACAATAATAACAAATTATTGGCAAATGAATTAAAAAAAAAGAACTTCATCATGCCCTTTGATCATAACCTTTTAATCCTATTTTAGTAAGTCATAATAATAGAATTATTCGTCAGCATGAAAAACTCCTCCTTTTTGGACAGCGACATTATGGCTCTCTAAATTGAAAGAATGGCTAACTCAAGGAGATAGGAACACTCGTTTTTTCCATAACAAAATGAGGAAAAAAAATAGTCTCAACGAACTTTCATAGGCTAAAAAATGAAAATAATGATTGGGTTGATTCTTGTGATGAGATTAAAACCCTCCTTTGAGACTCATTTCGCTCGAGATTTAAGACATCACGTAATACTACAAGACAATTAGACTTATCCTTTATAGACCCTATAACGACAACTGAAGATTGCAACTCTCTTCTTGCTTCGGTCTCTAAAGAAGAAATTAAAGACGCTTTCTTTATTATGAACCCAGACAAAGCCCCTGACTCTGACGGGTTTGGAGCTAAGTTTTTTCAATCCTATTGGAAAATTATTGAAAAAGACATCACCTTGGCGATCCAAAGTTTCTTTTCACATGGATGTCTTCCACCAGCATTAAACCACACTATCATTACTCTTATTCCTAAGACGGAAATGCCCGAGAATCCTAACCACTTTGGTCCGATTAGCCTAGTGAACACAGTGTACAAATCAATTTCCAAGATATTGGTCAATCGTTTGTGCCCTATTCTTCAAAAAACAGTGAGTCTGCTTTAAAACGCTTTTACTCCGGATCGTTCTATCCATGATAATATCCTCGTTGTCCAAGAAATTTTAAACACGTTCCAAAAATCTAAAAACAAAACAGGTTGGTGCGCCTTGTAGGGAATATTTCAAGCATCCCACACTTGAGCCCCACTGTGATCATACACCCCTTAACGATCCAGGAGATCGTTAACTCCAATAGGTCTGGAACCATGACTGGAAGTTTGGGGATGAAGGTACAAATCCAACCTAAAAGAGATTGAACCTGCCCTAATAATAGGGCTCTACTTTATTCTTCTCGTATTCATGTGCGTTTTCTGACTAACATACAATCAACAGATTAACCCTAAACCTGTTTAATCTATGTTGGTTGAATATTAATGCACAAACAAAACTATTATTGGCGATCACTTGAATTATAATCATATTAGCCTAAACAAGATTATTAATAATCTTATTAAGCGTGATTACAAGTACAAATTCCCTTTAAACATGCATAAAAGGCGTGATCAAGCAATAACAATAAATAAATATAATATCAAGCAACATAATAACAATCATCATCATAATAATAATATTCTCAATCTCAAAGCATAATAATATCAGCAAGATCCTAGGCATGATACTAACAAGATTAATAACAAACCCTAGCATGTCACTAAACAATAAAGATTAAAGCTATATTCCTAACATGATAGAAAGAAAAGAAATAGGAAGCATCATACATGATATTAGAAATCAATAAAAGCATCCAAACATGATTCTAGGAATTAAAATAATTAAAGCATGATTTCTATATCAAAATAACAATAAAAAGTAATTAAATTACTTATTTCGATGCCTCGTATCTCTTTCTAATAACAAAATACACGCGTTAGAAACTTCAAGGAAAATAATAAATCAAACAATTAAATTAAATAATTGGAATAGGGATTTGGAACCAAACCCTCAGAAATTATCAACCTTTCACGTCTAGAGCGAAGGCAACTTCGAACTTGTCTAGGTGTGTTTAGAACTTGTGAATGTGGAATTTTGTAAGAGGGGAAGGTTTAGAAAGAGGGAGAAAGAATAAGCTTCTAGCTTTTAGAGAGAGAAAGAGAGAGATTGATGATTGTTGATTGTGAATGATTAAAAACGGGGAGATACGACCCCTATTTATAGAAAAATAGTCCGGGATCAAATCAAGTCATATTCGGAATAAAATACCTCTTTTCGCCAACGACAGGAGTTAGCGCCAGACGACAGGAGCAGCGCCAAGCGACAAATATTAGCGCTAGGCGACAAGTCTGTCGTTTGGCGCTGGACAAGTTTTTGCGGATTTTGTTTTTATCATATCTTTTGATCCAAAAGTCCAAATAAGGCATATAATATGTAGTTTGAAAGCTATTGAAGTCTAATTTCCAACCCAACTAGAATCAGATTAAAATATTTTGTAGATTAAAAGATATTACCGAAATAGTGGGACGGTGTCAATTTTGGATAGAGCTTCGTATTTCTTTCATATCTTTTTCGTTATAGCTCGGAATTAATATTATAATATATAATTGGAAAGATAATGTCAAGATATATCCAACCATATAAGATTTGGATAAATATTATGAGGCACGAAAATAATATTTGACAAATTCCATTTCACACAGAACAAGGACTCTCAAAAAGAGAAGTTTTATTCAATTCTGAATTCTTTGATCTTATCTTTTCAAAAAAGGATAATTAAGATATTTTAGAAACTTATAGAAGCTTCTAATTAAATTTTAATTAGTTTAGGAATGGGATTAAACCTTTGGATCCTCCACATGATCATTGGGTCGTAGGTAAAATCCGGTTTGGGCCCAGTTTAGTATTTTGGCCATAACTTTTTCATTATTCATCAGAATTGGGCTTATAATATATCGTTGGAAAGGTATTTTTAAGCCCCATCCAACTACACCATTATTGGACCTTTATCATGAACCAAACTAAACTGGATTGGATGTTTCATAAATAGAATAAGAAAAGAAATGTTTTCAAAAATAGAAAGAGAGATATTTTAATAAAAACAACCACATCACTAGACTTTTCACACTTTCACTTCGTTCAATAATCAAATGACGTGAAAAGTATTCATCACTGGTTTGGTTTTGGGGAGACACATTTGGGTGTCTACACGCCTTAAAACTTGACATGGAAAAGGCATACGATAGAATAGAATGGGATTTCTTGTGGGGATGCCTAAAAGCTTTTGGTTTCCCTTCCCAATGGATTGCTTGGATCCAAGAATAAGTTACTAAAGTTTCATACTCTTTAAAAATTAATGGTGAAACAGCCAAATGGTTTAAACCCTCTAGAGGTCTTAGACAAGAGGACCCATTATCTCCCTACTTATTCACCCTTTGCATGGAAGTTCTTATTAGGAAACTTTCTTTAGAAAGTTTTAACCGCAAATCTTGGATAGGTTTCAAAATTTGTCCAAGGTCCTTTTCTATTCCTTGTTTGCTATTTGCAGATGATAGCTTGCTTTTCTGTAAAGCTACCGCCTCTGCTTGTACTAATGTTAAGAAGATCCTAGATTCTTTTTGTGATATCTCAGGACAGCTAGTAAATTTTCACAAATCTTCAATTATTTTCTCAAGAAACATCCCTAATGGCCGAAGAACATCCTTAGCCGCACATTTTAACATGACCCCCTAAAGCCTCCATTGGTAGATACTTAGGCGTTTTCTTTAGTTTTTATTATCCAATGAAAAAAGATTATAAAAATGTCATGGAAAAAACTGAACAACGTATCCAACATTGGGAAGCCGGTTTCTTATCAAAGGCAGGTAGACATACGCTTATCTAAAGCAATTTGGAAGCTTTACCTAGTTAACTATGTTCATCTTCCCTCCTTCCTAATGATGTAGCTAAAGAGTTAGACTCCCTTCACCGAAAGTTCTTTTGGAGACAAGAGAAAGATAAAAACAGCATCCCCCTTATCGCTTGGGATAAGATTTGTAGACTAAAAAGTGCATGTGGGATAGGTCTCCGACGAACAATGCCTCTTAACAAGGCATTCATTGCAAAGTTAGGGTGGAAAATTATCTCTGAACCTAATAGTCTATAGGTTAAAATCATTAGAGATGAATATCTTTGCAATAAATCCTTCTTTGAATGCACTCCAAATGTTAAAGATTCTCATATTTGGAGGAAAATCCTTGCTCAACGGGAAATTTTTAAAAATAGAAATTTGATTGAAGATTGGAAATGGAAAGGATATATACTTTTAGATTGATAATTGGGCCACCAACCAAAGCTTACTTGAACTACTTCATATGGATCCAAATCAAGTTGAATTAGACACAAAAGTGTCCGTAAACACCTGATTGTGTCTCCCCAAAAACCAAACCCATTGATGAGTACTTTTCACGTCATTGATATCGAGTAAGGTGAAATGTGAAAGAGTCTCGTGAATTCCTCTGTTTTTAATAGAAATACTTCTTTCTGTTTTCGAAAATCTTTCTTTTCGTACCCTGTTTATAAAAAACGTCCATTCCAGTTTATTTTGGTTCATGATATGGGTCCAATAATGGTGTCGTTGGATGGGGATTGAAAAGACCTTTCCAACGACATATTATAAGCCCAATTCCGATGAATAATGAGGAAGTTATGGCCAAAATACTAAAATGGGCCCAAACCGGATTTTACCTACGACCCAATGATCATGGGGAGGGTCCAAAGGTTTACTCCCATTCCTAAACTAATTAGGATTTATTAGAAGCTTCTATAAGTTTCTAAAAGATCTTAATTATCCTTTTTGAAAAGATAAGAATAAAGAATTTGAAATTGAATAAAACTCCTCTTTTTGAGAATCCTTGTTTTGTGCGAAATGAAATATGTCCAGATATTATTTTCATGCCTCATAACTTTTATCCAAAAATTATATGGTTGGATAGCCCTTGAAATTATATTTCCAATGATATATTATAATATTAATTCTGAGCTATAACGGAAAAGATATGAAAGAAATACGAAACTCTATCCAAAACTAACACCCTTCCACTATTTCGGCCATATCTTTTACTCTAAAAAATATTTTAATATGATTCTAATTGGGTTGAAAATTAGAATTCAAGAGATTTCCAATGACATATTATATGCCTTATTTGGACTTTTGGATCAAAAGTTATGATAAAAACAAAATCCGCAAAAACTGTTTTTATCGCGCCGCGATACTTTTTATCTTGCAGCGTCAAAAGGAATTTTAATCCGATTCGAATTCTAACTCTTTTCTAATCGTTTACGGTCGTTTATCTCTATAAATAGGGTCGATTTCCTCCGTTTTAATCACCAACAATCATCAACAATCATCTTACTATTATATTCTCTCTCAAAGCTAGAAACTTATTCTTTCCCCCTCTTTCTAAGTTTTCCCTTTTCAAATACACCATTCGTCCATCTTGAGACTTAGACAAACCTAGCCAAGCTCGAAGTTGCCTTCGCCCTATACGTGAAATATTAATAATTTATGAGGGTTTGGTCCCAAATCCCTATTTCAATTATTTAAATTAATTGTTTGATTTAATATTTTCGTTGAAGTTACTAACGTGTGTATTCTCTTGATAGAAAGAGATACGAAGCAACAAAGTGAGTTATTTTATTGCTTTATATCTTTAGAAAGCATGCTTATATTATTTTAATTCCTATTATCATGTTAGGATGTTATTTATTGCTTTCTAGTATCATGTTTAGGTTGCTTCCTATTTCTTATATCATGTTAGTATCATGTTAAGGTTAAAGCTTTGATTTTTATTCTTTAGTGACATGCTAGGGTTTGTTATTAATCTTTTTAGTATCATGCCTAGGATCTTGCTATTATTATTATTATGCTTTGAGATTGAATATTATTATGATGATGATTTGTTATTAATAATATTATGTTGCTTGATATTATTGTTGTTATTGCTTGATCACGCTCTCTCTTGCAGGTTTAAAAGGAATTTGTACTTGAAATCATGCTTAATAAGATAATTAATAATTTTATTTAGGCTAATGTAATTTTAATTCAAGTGATCACAATAATAGGTTTATTTGTGCATTAATAATCATCTAACATAGATTAAACAAGTTTAGGATTAATATATTGATTGTATGTTAGTCAGAAAGCGCACATGAATATGAGAAGAGTAAAGTAGAGGCCTATTTAGGGCAGGTTCAATCTCTTTTAGGTTGGATTTGTACCTTCATCCCCGAATATCCAGTCATGGTTCCGGATCACTATGGAGTTAGCGATCTCATGGATCGTGAAGGGGTGTAACCTTCACCCTATGAACGGTTTACAAGTTCCTAAAACTTGTTGGCGACTCTTTTGCTCTAGCTTCCTTTCCTTTGGAAGCCACCATGCTTAAATGTATGATCATAGTGGGGCTCAAGTGTGAGATGCTTGAATTATTCCTTACAGTGTTAGACTTCATTCTCCCCAACAAACAATGTGATAGACAAAAGCTATGTTCCTTTCTCCCAGACAATATCGTTTCTCAAATATTAGGAATTCCATTACCAAGAAGCACAATGCTAGATATGCTTGTGTGGGGTCTTACTTCGTCTGGCAATTTTACAGTAAAAACCGCCACATGGCTTGCCCATATTCTTGACCTTGATGATAAATGGGAACATCGTTGGATATGGAAATTAGATATCCCTCCTAAGATCCAAATCTTCTTATGGAAAATTCTATATAATAGTTTAAGCGTTCGTGATACCCTTCACAACAGAAACGTAATCCCTTTTAGTGACTGTGGTCTATGTAATGTTCATAGTGAAACAGTGAACCATCTCTTCTCTTGCATACATTCTAAAGATGTTCGAAACCATACCTTAGTCAAGAATTGGTTGGATTGCAAAGTTCCCTACACTGATTTAGTTGAAGCACTTTTATGCTTAAAAAAACACAAACTAACTATTAGGAAATTTATCTTCCTTATTTGGAGTATTTGGAAAGAGCGTAATTCTATAATTTTCCGCCAAGAACCCTTTGATATTCCTATAATTTACCACCAAGCGCAATTTGCGTTCAATGAGTGGCACTACAGAATTCTCACCGATACCTTTTCTTCATCGGGATCTCCTATTCGGAGATCCTCATCTACTCCTCCTCATTCTCCAACAAACACTATCATGGTTTCCTGGGAGGTGCCACCAACAAATTTCTACAAACTCAATTTTGACGGTTCAGTACTCAACAAGTCAGCAGCAGCAGGGATTCTTATCAGAGATAGCAGTGGGACAGTTTTAGGAGCTCGCACTTTCAACCTCGGCACCACCAAAGTTTTCATAACAGAGGTCATGACTCTTCATAAAGGCATTCTTCTAGCTCTTGAGTGTGGGATCAAAAATATTATAATTGAAGGTGATAATCTTTTAGTAATGAACTCCGGTAAAGGCATCTGGTCAACACCATGGCAAATTGATCATATTGTTAAAGACATTTGTTCTCTTCTTAGCAATTTCGACAACTGGAGCATTCGTTATATCTTTCGGGAGGCTAATCAAGCAGCGGACTGGATAGCAAATGTTGGTTATTTAGTCAGTGATAGTATGAATATAGTTCCTTGTAATAATTCTTCTTTATTTCCCATCCTTACGTCCGACACATTAGGAATTAACCTCGCGAGGAGGGTTTCCTAATGTTTTCTTTTTTCTTACCATTGAAAAAAAAAAGAATTATGAAGTGTATACTACCTCAGTTATATATTATGTGCAGCTCCCGTCTTAGAATAATTGACACCACTCAATATTAAAAATGATATTAAGAAAATATACAATGAAGCGAATCTAACAAGATCTTATATATGATATTATTATCTCTTATTAATTCTTTGTCAAAGTTTTCAAAGTTTAAATATTTGCTACGAGGCAAAAATTAAGGGATGGAGTAATATTTAATTAATTGTGTATAAAAATAAGGTCAAATTAGTATATCGACATGTATAAAAAAATTAGAATAGAGAAAATACTCCATATGTAACAGAACCACAGAGGTACAATATATGTATTCCGTAATTTAGTAGTGATTCTCATACAGTCATACTCATAGTATTATCTCGGTAAAAAGAAGCATCTTATCCTCGAGTCCTTGTTAAATTTGTAGAAAGAAATTACCGTAAGGATAACAATATGAGTATATGAAAACATCATAATCCCCATACAATATTCATAAATTCTAAATAAAATATGTATAACAATGAAAAAAAAACACACAGTTTAAATAAATACTTGTAAATTAAGTACTATACAAGTATAAGTGTATAACAATGAAAAAAAAAAAAAAAAAATAACACTCAGTTTGAATAAATAAAAGCGTCTCACCAAAAAATAAATAAAAGCTTAGAAAAAAAAAAAGAAAGTATAGTACAAAAATAAGTAAAGAGACAAAAGAACAAATAAAAACAAGTGCCTCATGAACAACATTACATTACTCCATAACCTTACCCCTTCTATCACCAGCATCTATTATTATTATTATTATTATTATTTCTTATTTTATTTTCCCCCATTTTTATTTATTTATATATTTTTATGAGTAATAATTTTCTCTTTTTTTCAATCAGTGGATGAATCACTGCAATACTAGTTCGTTCTTGTGCTAATCACCAGAATTCACACTTCCCAACATCACAATCTCTCCTTTTGCCACTCCAATTTCATCTAAAACACTTTCTCTCTCCTCCCCAAACCAAATAACCTAACTTCCATTTTCTCTCTCCTACTCTCTTACATAATCCCAGGTTCATGTTTTTTCCATTCATGTTCTTATGATGGACGAGATTTACGGCCTTCATCCGACGGCTGCTGATTATTCGGATAAAGCCTTGATGTCGCCGGAAAATCTTATCCTGCCGTCGGATTACCATTCCTTCGTTATGAATTCCGGCAGCGCCGCCGCTGTCCGATTCGGCTCCGATGAGCTGATCTCGGCTACTTGTATTTCTGAGTCGGCTTCTGAGATGCGTCAACGAGGTGATGACACGTCTTCCTCTATTAAGGCTAAGATCGCCTCTCATCCTCACTATCCTCGCCTTCTTCAGTCCTATATTGACTGCCATAAGGTGTAATTCTCTCTCTCCTTTTTCATTTTCTTTAGAAATTTTATTTAGTGATTTGATCAGTATTTTATGCGATAGCGCACATCAAATCATAATTCTGATGATTATGATGGTGATGCTGTGTGTTAACACTGCGCTATCGCATAAAATACTGAAGATTCTTGTGCGACAACAGTCCACTGCTGTCGCACAAGAATCACGGAGCAAAAATAAAAATGTTAATTTGGATTTGTGAATTATGATGATGAGTATAGGTAGGAGCGCCGCCGGAAGTAGCGAGCATACTGGAGGAAATCAAGCAAGAGAGTGACATGTATAGACGAGAAGTTGTAGGAGGAGGAGGGAGAAGTACTACGTGCATAGGAATGGATCCTGAGCTTGATGAATTCATGGTCCCCTACTAAAAACGCCCTTTTTTTTTTGTTCTTTGGATTATGTTAGTTAGTTAATAGTAGGAGTATATGGTTTTTGACTTTATTTGGAAAAAATATTATATAATTTATTCAGGAGACTTACTGTGAGATATTGGACAAGTATAAGTCAGATCTTTCAAGACCCTTCGACGAAGCCACCAACTTCTTGAACAAAATTGAGACTCAGCTCCGGAATCTCTGCAAGGGAGCCTTTGTTAAGACCGCCTCTGCTGGTATAGTTTTCTCACTCATTGTTAATAATTCGTATATTTAATTCTATGTCAGTGTATAATATATAGTGTTTTTTTTTTCCCTATATGATTATATAGGAGTATATTGTTTAACTTAGCTTCATTGAGCTTTGTGCACTAATGATTGTTCTTCTGTTGGTTTTCCTATAGTTTTACTCTATAAAGTAAACAAAAAAAAACCCCAGAACAAAAAACTTTATTTTTTGGTGTTATAGGACTTTCAACTAGTCTTATAAAAACCCTAGTAATGAGTAGACAGTAGATAGTGTTCATCTCTTTATTCTTGTTTGTTGTTACATACGTTCAACGGTTCGAGGTGGTCATGTGTAGATTATTAGCCTCGTGTACATGTGATCGTCTCATATGTTGCTCGTACAAGTCGTAACGAGTGTAAGTGTAGCTAAGATCATCTTATATGGGCTGGGTTGTAATTAGATGTTCTTTTGTTAGTAGTTGAATCACTAATCCTTTTACCTTAATTACTTTATTATCTTCCTTTTGGGATTTATTTCTTTTCTTCTTTTACATTGAGTTATCTGAGTTTTGTGTCAGATAAGAGGGAGAGGAGAAGAAAACTGAACATTGAAAAGATTGAGACTTGCACGGTTAAGAGATTCTGAATTTGACATTTCAGATGAAATATATACTGGAGTAGTAGTGATGAAAACAGTTCATAGCAGAATTATTTTTTACCAGCCTTAGATTTCTCTTTAGCAGTACTACTAAAATCAGCTAGTTTTTGTCATTCCCTAAGTAATCTGTAGTCGTGTGGAAGCCTGTAAAAGTTCAGAAAATGTAGGCCCAATTCTTACCAATGTTCATTAAGTATATTTCTATGATCTTTCTTTATTATTTCCTCCCGGTTTTTTCTCCAAAGTTTTTCAGGTGAAATAATTTATCTGGCAGTTTGCAAAACATTCATAATGGAGTAAATGTCATGGGGTTCGGATCACGATGTGTATTTGTTGTGTCAATTTATGTCAATCTTATTAATGTCTCTTTTTTTGGAACTCGTATTTGACACGGGTGCGTGTCCAACGCATATCTCTCGTTTTTGCACTAAGATGTTTGTTTGGAGTGTCCGTATAACCAGAGTCCATGTAAAGGTGTCAAGGATCCGATATGAATGGGTTTAAGAAATGATCAATTATAGCATCTTACACCTTAATTGTTCATGATTTTTCTATGATCACTATAACAAACTCAAATGTTAGGGTGAGTTGATTTGTATACCATATACTACATGTCTACATCTTATTAAGTGGATACACATTGGGAAATCTTGCTAGTTGATGATTGAAGTGTGAATAGTACGATAATCTTCTGGATGTAGAAACCTTAAATGTTAATATTGATGCTTGTCAAAACCTTTTCACCTTCTTGTTTGACTCGAAATTCTTTGCACTTGCATAGTTGCATGCCATTAAAGTTCAGTTGTAAGATCATATGTGATTTGTTAGTTTCATTATTTAGCTTATTTGTATCCCTTACAGAATGTGGTTGTCAAAAAACAAAATTTGAATTTCTCAAACTCCTTAGATTAATTTTGGCAAACTTATTCCTAGTTTCATTATAATATATTTGTGTTGGCTTTGACATTAACTTAAAATAGCTTTTCTTCTGCCATGAGATAACCAGCATTTATTCCGAAAGCAAATAAGAGGATAAAGAAGGCCTTGGTGGGGGATGGGAGAGGGGTTGTGGATCAATCATCCTTCAGAAAATAAAAAGCTTCCTATCATATTAAGCCTTAGAAAAGCTTGCTATAAAGAGTCGATAATATAATACAGTAGTGTAGACATAATTGGCTATTTGAATATCTAGTTAAGTGCATATATGTTTTTATTATTTATAATTGAATCTCATTGTTGCCTTTGATAATGCCTTGCCTTGTAACTTTCAAAGGGCTTCAAGTTCCAATGGTGCATGAGAGTTCTTTATTGCAACTAATAATAGGTGGAATTGGGCATCAGGAATTACCTGCTTTGGAGTGCTTTTGTTTTTTGGGCTTATATAGGATTTTTAACTTAAGGATTATCTTCTTGTCATCATAAGGAATAAAGGAAATCTGATCAGATTGTGTGTGATTTATTTTACGAGAAGTGGTAATTAGGTAGTTGTGTTGCCACCAATTTGCTATCTATAGGATAATAAGAAAATTATCTTAAACAAAGATTCGCATATGATCTATCTTGATAATGTGCTTGCATGGACCGTCAGCACTTTGTAAAAGATTTGTGTAATTGTGCTATGGTGTGTTGTATCTCTTCAGTGATATGCTTTCTTTGACTTGCAAAATGTCTTTTTCTTTGATCCTTTTTGAACTTTAAGATCTCTACCATGCTATGTGTTTGATTGTGTTGCTGTTTAAAATAATTAATTCTGATGATGATTAGGAAGACCAAGTACCGGTGGCATTTGTTGTTAAGCATACTTTGTAGATAATTACTAGACTTTTTAAACCCGATTCTATGATTAATGGAAGTACAAAGATGTGTTTTTATTAACATCCCTTGTCAGGGAAAAAAGCTGCAACCATTTCCATTTGCTATATCGTTGTGTTGTCCAACTTTGTGGGCTTAATTGCTTATACTTTTAAAATATTGTATACTTAAAACATTTCTCATGCTTTAATTATTCAAAGGCAGATTGAAGGTAATCTTAAATTATGTTTGGAAACTATTTTTTCTTCATTGAAAGTACAAACTAACTTTTTGGCCCTCTAATCTGATCTGTTGATTTGTTCCGTGTGGTCTGTTTTATCTTAATCCTGTGCTTAAGTGAATTCTTAATTGTTTTCCATCTGATTGAGATTCTCATCACCACATGCGCATACCCACTTGGATGAGTTTTGACATATACCACATGCTTACCTTGTACTTTCCATTTAAGACATATATAGTGATTATGCGATTACTTTCGTTTGGCACAGATTTGGCTGTGGAAAGGTTTAATTATTAATTAACTTGTAATATTCGCCACTGACCATATTGTTGGAACTTTAATTCTTTTATGATATGCATATGTTCCTAATGTCTATATTTTTATCTATGACTAAGTTTTGTACTAGTACTATTCTTGGTAACTTCTACTTAGCCGAAATAAAAGGGTTTTATTTCTCAATCAAAAGCTGTGGTAATCGTTTCATAATTGGCTTTTGCTCAAGTGATACAAAGTTCTTCACATGATAGTTTTAGAGGCAATATGTGATGCTTCCCTTAAAAAAAAATTGCTTCTTTAATTTCTAGCTTGCAGAACCAACCTTGGAATGTCTTGAAATTTTGATGGATCATGTAGTTAAGGAGATTATGTTTTTCTTGTAGCGATTGTTAGATCACTAGCTTGCTTGAAAATTTTAGCCTTTTTTTTAATTCTTGGTGAATTCTTGCTTGCTCCTAATCAGAAGTTTGAAAGCTTATAGCATGGTGTTGGGTTATCCATTAGGATCGGCTGTTCAGGCATGGCCGATAATCATCTACTCTAAAGTTATTAAGAAAGTTAGTTATAAGGTGTAACCTAGTTTCATTATATTTATGTTGTATCTCAAGCTGTCGTGTTTTCTCAATTTTGGTAATATGTAGGGATTAATTTGTGCCAAAGATGCTTAGTTTAGATGATTTATGTATGCCTCCTTTACACGGTATGTTGTGTGCATTTTTGTGTGAGACTTGGAGAGTCTTTAATATGTTGCTATCATGGTATGCTTTTTATTTTTTATTTCAAGTCAACTATTTTTTTCTATGTATACTTCTTGAATAAGATAGGAAACCTCTTTGTTGATTTCTTTTTCATGAAATGGACATCAAATTTTGCCTCCTTATTGGTCTTTAGGAATCCTTCTCGCTTTGCCTACCTAAAAAATTTGCTTTATTCTTGATTGGCCAATATGCTATTTCCATTTTTATGAATTTCATAATTCTTTAGTGCAACATTGGAAGTTTGGGAAAATTAGACTGGTAAATGGAGTGTCTTTAACATGTACTCCCTTTCGGTACGACAGGTGATTCAGAGACAATAAGGGAGTCCTCTCAAGAACAAGGCTCACTTGAAGGTATTAGCATTTTGTTATGGATTGGGTTAAAGAGTAGTATGCTTTAAAAGTTTTAAGAAAATTTCTAATATCATGTGATTATCACTGCAAGCTTAATTTGAACAACCGTTTAGCAGAAACCTTAGGGAGAGTTGATAGGTACTTGAGTAACTTAACCGTGGTTGGTACTTGGTAGTAGAATGCCTACATTTCGACACATGCTACGTGCGACCTATTAGAAGGGAGCAATTCTTAAATTATTTTTCTTGTCTAGTGGTGGTGTGGATGAATGTTAGAAAAATGCTTGATCTTTACACGTAGGAGGACTCTTATCCTAGGTTTCTTAGTAACTAGTAATACAAAACTTCAAATAGTATCCCAAAAGGTGATCTTTTAAGAGAATTCCTACTTAAGATTAGTGTAAAATGAGAGTGAGATGACTTATAAAGATGAGACGAGATTTATTGTACGGGAGCTGAGGTTTTAATAGGAGTATGGATCGATTTAAGCTGCCTTCTTGTACTCTCATTATCTAACAAATTCGTTGATAGATTCTTTTGGACTATTTTACACTGTACTTCCATGAACTGTTTTATTTGCTAGCAAGGTTAATCAGGGAAATACCAGGTCTGACTTCAAGGTACTCCGTAGTATATTTGTTTTCAAAGCATATACTTCGTGTGTCAATGTGTCATAATTAAATAAAGTTCGTTCCTTCAAATAGAAAAAATCCCAAGTTTTAATCGTTCCCTTTAAGCTCTTGTTATCCATATTGGTAGTAAATTTCTAATCTATAAATGATGGACCAAGTATGTGTTACATAGTTGCTGTATGCTTAACTGCGAAACGATTACTCACCCGATTAGGACGGGACTGATGTTTGTACTGTTATGTTACTCATATGCTATTTTAAGTTAAGAAACGAGATACATATCGAGTTATGGAGTATGGACCTCCATAAACGATAGTTGTCGACTTGTCGTCGTGGTTAGTCCTTTACAAACTATTTAGGGAAAAATAGGAGCATGAAATAATTGGTAGGGGAAAGGATGATATAGTATAGTTTGGGTGGGGGCTTAAAAACTCACATCATCACATGGAGACTCCCGGAGTTTACGCTGAAAAATGAGAAAAAAAAGCAGCTTTTAAATGCAAGAAAATAGAAACACTAATGTTATCTCTTTGTTAGGGGTTGATTGGTTGGAATGTCATTTTCTCTTTTTTTTTTTTTAAAAAAAAAAAAATCTTTTCTGTGGTATGCTTAGTTTCTGTGATGAAGGGTCAATTTTAGATGTATGCATTTGCAGAGTTTTCTCTAGTTAAGACGCTACATACGTGTTTATGGAGGATTCAGGTTTCTTGGGTCCCACTTGTTTTTGACTGTGTTGTGTGCACTTCTTTCTCCTCTATATCACGGAGTATCTCCGATCCTTTTTGTTCTCCCCGTATTCGATTAGGAATGTTTAAAAAGTTCTTCCTACGTACTCCGTTCGTTAATTTTTTCTTTTAAATGCATCACTCGTCATCTATTGGTGTTTTAAAAAATTATTTTACTTTTGTACGAAATAATTGATAATTTTATGTAGAGTATTATATGAAGTATATTTTATTATTTTTTTCACTTTTAAACCCTACTTAAAATATTTGATCATTTCTCTATTATCATCCCCACTTCAATGATTAAAATAATTACTCTCTTTCTCACTATCTCTTTCATGGTCCCATTATACTTTTATTAAAATTATTTAAACATCGAATTGTCTACTTTAACGGTATATAATATGAATAATCGAGTACATAAATTCTCCTAAAATTCGTTTTAAAAAAATCGAAGGGAGTATTATTTAAGATATTTTTATTTTTTTTCCTCTTATCCATATAAAATAATTAACTATACGGAGTATAATTTCATGTAAAAAAAAAAAAAACAGGAGTATAGTTAGTTTTCCAGTAATTGAATTTTCTCATGCATACGTGTATCCGGAGAATACAGTGTGGGTGGGTCAGACTTGTTTTGAGTGTGTGCACTTGTTTTTCCATTGTATTCGTACGAGTGTATTACCCTACTACTCTACTAGTCTTACTGTTTGTTGTATTTGCCTACTACTCTACTAGGCTTTTTTCTGTTTATCTCTTTGTCTCTCTTCATTATGTTATGTGCGCTTTGATTGTTGTTTTGAGTTCTTTCTTTCTTTCTTTTGGTACTTGACTAGTTGGGGTTCGACATCAAAGGGGTATGATAGAAGGTTCATGTTTTGATATTAATTGAGCATGAGGTAGTTGAGGACTTGAGGTTGATGATTGGTGAGTGAACGTGGGGGTGTGTCCCGCCTTTTATGATATATATATACTACATATATAAGTTCCGTGATCCATCTACCCTTAATCTAGTTATGGTTTTAACAATCTAACCCTCTGTTTCATAATGTTCTACGAAATAATATCTTTAACAAACCCCTATGTTATTACCGCACCCTACCCTTCTAATCCTATAATATTAGGTTTTCATTTGTTATCGATATTACATTGTCCACCATACATCATTTGTCAAAGTATTTTAAGGGCATGTTCTCATTGACTGAGCTGAGCTGAGCTGAATTTCAACGTAAGAGAACAGGCCCTAAGATGATATAAGCAACTCCCCAGATAAACAAGGAATCAAACTCATAAATAAGGGTGTGTTTTCAATAGGATATGTTTAGTCACCTTATATCAAAAGCGCTTATTAATTAGAGGAGTGAAGGAGTGAGGAGTGGAGAGATGGTTAATCCTTCCATCTCCCCGTATCTTACCGTTTCTTTTTTAGAAAAAAAGCTTATTACTAATTTAAATTAGGTAAACTTTTATCATTTTATTTATGATTTTTTATCGCTAAATATCTTTAATTTTATATTGAAAAAAATCATGAAAATTATATACAGTGAAAATAAACATTAATACAATCTAATAAGACCTCATTTATCCTTGTAGATTAGAGTACATATTAAGTTAAAGTTTAGTCGAATTAGGCAATCAAACAAGAAAAATAAGTTCATACTTCCTCCGTTTTCTTATACATGCAACACACACTTTTTTACGATATTTAAGAAAAGTGGGGCTCATGTGATTTAATACAATTAAAATGAGGGTGGGAGATGGTTAGGAGTATAATTTAGTGGGCCATGTGATTAAAATAAGGAAAGTAATACAACTTTTAACAAAACAACTTTCTAATTTTAATGTGTTGCAAGTATTGTGACATTTTCATTTTAGGGAAGTGTTGCAAGTATAATGAAACGGAGGAAGTATTAGATAAGCAAAAACAAAGTAAATTAAAACATAGCCTTATGATGATTTAGGCCCTGTTTACTTCATCTTAAAAAAATAATATCAGTAAAAATAATTTTAGTTCAGTAAAAATAATAGTCAACTTATTTTTACTGTACTGAAATTATTTTTACTGAATATTATTTTTTAAGGCAAAGTGAACAGGGCCTAATAAATTAAATTTATTAGGCAATAAGCAAGCTAAATTGTGAAAGATCGCATACACAACAGTCATTTAGGACAACTTAAAATAAGTTCATATTGTTGTATGCACCCGAGTATACAGTGCATCATGTGTATTTTGTTTTCATTTTAATAATTATTTTTCATGTAAGGTACTGCTCATTTCACTTTATTTTTGCTAAAGTGAAATTATTTTTATTGAAATAAAATTATATTTGATGAACTTAAATTATTTTTACTGAACTTAAATTTATTTTACTGAATTGAAATTATTTTGCTGAGTGAAATTATTTTTACTGATTTTCTATTATAATTCTTATTTAAGAAAACTGAATTTTACTGAAATGAACTTATTTTTAGTCAACTGAAATTATTTTTACTGAATTGAAATTAATTTTACTCAACTGAACTTATTTTTACTGAATTAAAATTATTTTTACTTAATATTATTTTTTTAAGGTGAAGTGAACGGGGCCTAATAATCAAATGAAGAGTAAAACATGGTTGGGTGCATACATCAATTGAAATTAATAAGAGTATGTAGTGACTTTGTGATATTAAAATTCCTAGACTTGGTTAAGTGGTGGTTCATGACTAAGGTATTGTTGAGTTCGTCAAACCCTTATTTTACCTTATTTTATTTTATTAAAAGTTGTTAGACCTTATATAAGATTTTATTAATTAACTCTAATCTTATCTGAATTTGTTAACTCTAGTCTTATTTGAAATTACTTGTCCTTATTTTATACTTCCTCTATTTTTTTCTTGTTAGATTTGTCTCGGTTTATACTATTTTAATATTAATTTTATTTTATTTTTATTTTATTTATTTATTTATAATTTTTATTGCGAACTAGAAAAGTGTTGCAAGTATTAAATATATAGAGGAATGGCCTGTTCAGTTCAGTTCTTAATTTCTTTCTCTCATAAAATATTCAGTTCAGTTCAGCTCATTTCAGTTAATCAGAACAGGTCCGAAGTTTGAACTTATTAGTTGATTTTGTATTAGGTCTTATCTTATTTTATACTTTATTTACTTATTAGAATTAGCTGATGTTTAGTTGGCATAAGAAAGTATGGAAAGTAGAAGATAATAGGAATTGTAACTAGGGAAAGTTATTTGGTTGAAAAAAAAATGGTGGAAGGTGATACAATTCAAATAGGGGAAGTAGAAAAATCTAGAAATTTTCACTTTTCACACCGGTAGGAATTTAATTACCTAGTTTCCCCAGGGTTAATAGAAATTTCTCTTCCCACATTACAAATCTAACAACTTTAGAAAAATCCCATAAACTCAAAACATGCAATTTAATTCCCGTAAATTTCAAATTAACATGAATTCCTACATCTATAAACCAAGTATTATCTTAAAGTAAGTGAAAATATGATAGGAGAACCGAGGCTAAGTTGAATAGGAGGAAGTTCGTGATGTTGATCCAATCAAGGTATACTTGTATTGTTGCTTTGGGCTTAATTATAATTACAGTACATCGGGCATGTCGAAACAAAGTTGTGGTCAATGTTGATCCAATATTGATTGTTTGTGGTGTTGTGGATCTAAAACTCACTAAGTTGAAAGATAACATGTTCAATTGGTCTATATTATTGCCGTTAAATAATCATAAACACGAATAAATAAGTTTGAATAAGTTCAAATAGATAAAAAATGTTCCCTCTATCTCACAAAGATTGTTTGTAAGACCTCTAGGTTCAATTTGACAAATTTTAGTGAGTGGGAAAGAGCACGGTGAAAGGAGTATCCCTATCCCAAGGGCATGATTGAAGGAAGAAGCAGATGACAATGACAAGAGTGTATTAAGCTTAAAACAAGTAGATGATCCTTTTCCTCGTATCTTATGTTGGTTGGACGGACTATATCACTGTTTATATTCTTCACCTTCGCTAAATATTCATGGGCCTGTGGGGCCCATTAAGGTCTAGGGGTAGGGGTGGGTCCCATAATCTGACAAAATATCAGCGTGCCTTACGGGGATTTGACTGCCCTTTCTTTTTTGTCCATTTTTTTTTGTTTTCATTTTTATTTTTGAAAATTGCAAGTTTTGATTTGTGCAGCTTCTGAGTGTGCCGTCTTGTCCATTCTGATTTGGGAAAGGACTGGTCTATGACCTTTTTTACCATCTTCTGTCCACTACCTTTCTCTATCTCTTTCTAACCTTCATAAATTATCCATTTTAATATAACATTTTCTTTATTTTCCAATTTTTGGCATGTAGGAGAAGCTTTTTCTTTGTTCTAGTATTTCGTAATCCTTTCGTTCCTTAATACGGAGCACTTCTTCCGTTTTTATTTAGTTGACACGTTTAAATTAAGCACATATATTAAGGAGAGAAGAAAGAATGAGGGAAAATGATAAAGCAAGTGGAGTTCACTAGTGAATGTAAGAGAAAAAGCTTACTGAAAAAGAAAACATGTCAACTAAAAATAAACTACCTAAAAAGAAATACGTATCAACTAAAACAAACGAATGTAAGTATTTGCCTTATAGCTCATTTTTTTAACAAGGGGTTGGTGACTTGGTATTGGATAGATAGTTTTATTCTCTAGTATGTGAGGTAGGAAATAAAGTGGAGAATGATTTTAAATTTGTAAGGACAATGTTGACTACAAAATAAAACGATTGGATGAATTATTAGAAAGAGTATTGGGGCAATATTTTTGGGATGCAAGGAGTATTATGTAGCTACTTTCATTAAGTCTAGTTTTCTCAAACTCTTGCTTCATATCCTATCTAATGTGGATCCTCCCAACCACTAACAGTATTTCTAGTTTCTATTGTTAATTTCCCTTCACTCTATATACATCGTTTTTTTTTTTTTTTTTTTTTTTGTTTTTTTTACCAAGCTTGCAAAACAAATGACAAAAAAGTTATACCTCTTCCAAATCTTAATATTTGGAACACTTTGATTTTTACATTATTCACATACTCTACGACTTTGATTATATATGGTGATTAATAAGCTAGGAAAAACAATCACAAGATTTTGTTAGATTTATGCTATAATATTTGATACTTACTGAAAATTAAAGATATCAATTATTATAATAGTGCATTCAATCAATCAATCAATCAAAGTCTTAATCCCATTAGTGGGGTCGGCTACATGAATCAAAAGTAATTATTTCGTATAGTCATCCACAAATATCTTCCTCCTCCATCTTTTACGATCCAATGCCTCATTTTCATGTAAATCCATATACTTTTATATCCTTGCTAACTCCTTCCAACCAAGTCATATCCTTTCTAACTCCATATCCTTCCCAATGATTATAATAGTGCATTATCAAAAAAGTGAAAGTTTAGCAAGTACTCCGTGTGATGAAATGGAAGAAGTATAGTCTTAGCTTTAAATGGACTTAGTTAGTAAAGCGTTGGATCAATTGATGTGAAAGAATGATGTGAAGGTTATGGGAACTTTTTTTCTTTGTACTCTGTAAGTAGATGCTTGACTTTGAAAAAAAAGAATTCATTTGTTAATAAGATTATTAGTGGTAATGCATTGTATTTCAATCAGATAAACTTTTTTATAAGTCCAAAAACCTCTAATGTGTCAAAATAATTGGAACTCTGGAAGTTTCATGGAGTAGATCTTTGTAGGGTATACAATTTATAAAAACATGGTGATTTTGATATTAAGTTCAATTTTGATTATTTGGTGTCAGAAGTGGAATAAAGGTTCCCTTTGAAGGAGGATAGAATCAAAGCTGACAGTCCTCGACCCCTCTTTCATTGTCTCCCTTATGTTACAAAATTGTTGTGCATTACTTCATACATGTCTGTGCAGTATGATGCAGCTGAATTCATTGTGAAGTTCCTTTATTGTACTCAATGTTTACCAAGATCAAACAAGTAAAAGATGTGTAGGCTCTTATAGATTGTAATCTGTTAATCGCAGATGTGCTATGACTCTATTAGCCCCCGTAATAACATCAGATTGCAAGCAAGCCGTCTTGCAAGATACTTGGCGTTTTTGTTGATTTATTAACAGTTTGTTAATATAAGGAACAAATATGTATTACTTGGTATGTTATTATTCTTGTGTCTGACTAATTTCTAAAAAGTTTGAAAATTGATTGTTTTGTTGCAACCTTGATAATGCCTGTAAGTCGATTAGGTTGATTTTAGAAGTCTTGCCTAAATAATAATAACACCGTGGTGCACTTCATTTTAGATAACGCCTTCAATTACAGTTTGATGGCTCAACATCATTCCATGATTTTTTTTCTCATGAACTGATTTATTTCTATGTTACCAGAGGAAGGTCCTGTGTCATCAGATGAGGATTATAGTGCAGGAGAGGTAGATGTACAGGATCTGCAGCCAAAGGATGAAGAGCGGGATCTCAAGGATCAGCTTCTACGTAAATTTGGGAGTCATATAAGCAGTCTCAAACTTGAATTTTCCAAGAAAAAGAAGAAAGGGAAGCTACCAAGGGAAGCAAGGCAGATGCTTTTTGAGTGGTGGAATGCTCACTATAAATGGCCATATCCTACTGTGAGTACCATACAGCCCGTTTTCTCCTAACATCTAATTTGTTTTGCGTGTATAATCCTTAATGTTAATAGTAAACCTAGTGGCTAACGACCTAATGTTACAAGATGTAAGTTTTAGTAGCTTTTGTTTTGTTCTTCTAGTTCTTCATTGTGGTACATTGCAAAATGCCTTGGTGGGATTTATGATGGATGTTATTGTCATTGTTGTGGGTTTGTTAAGAAGATAACTTTGAGATAAATGACAATCTAACCCCGGTATTACTAGTAACTGATTGTCTGATTTGTTGCGATACCACTAGATCAAGGCTTCGCTAGGAGGAAGTGTAAGTGTATCTTAAAGACCGGAATTTTAACCCCTAAATATTCACTAAAACCCTCCTTTTTTCCGTAATAATGTTAAACTACTTATAAAAACATACCCTTAAAAGACTGAGTGACATTGAGAGTAGATTTCTCCCAACATACAACCTATAATTGCTATCTTCAAAAGAACTGAATCTTAACTTCGGGTTCTGCCTGTTTGTTTATTTGCCTGATTTTATATGATGCATGTATGTTTGTATCATTTCTCATCTTTTGGCTTTTGCTACGCAGGAAGCTGATAAAATTGCACTAGCTGAAATGACCGGTCTTGATCAAAGGCAAATCAACAATTGGTTCATAAACCAACGAAAGCGTCATTGGAAACCATCTGAGAACATGCAATATGCGCTCATGGAAAATTACTCCGGACAATACTTCACAGATGACTAAGGATGTATGATGGCAACAAACAAGTCCATCTACAGACCAAACACTTCACACGAAAATCATAATTATTCTGGCAGCTTATGTATATGTGATTATGTGCTAATGGCAATTTACCGATATGAGAAACACTCTTTAGGTTCATTTTGGACGATGGAGGAAGTATATACACCCCCTCCGCCATTTGCATCCTCATTGCAATGTAAACCAAACGATGTACTACTAATGTATCCTCATAAAATGAAATGGCTAATTTCATTAGAATCCTTATTCATGGTCACGTTACTTACACAAATTGCTTTTATCTGCTCATTAATAATAAGAAACTGCTAAATACAACACTTTGGATTGATAGACGCGTGATTTTGTCATATATTTTAAAATTGATATCTGAATGACTGAGCCATTGGCCCAAGAATATTTGCTCAAGTTATCTAAGAGCCCAAAATTTGTAACAAAAGCCCAACTTTCCTAAAGGTCTAATTTGTTCTCAATCCCCAAGGGAGTTAGTGAGGAATAACCGAATAAGACACAGAAAGTAGAATCTCAAATTTTTTTTTTCATTTTTATGCAATAATACAATGATTTAATTTAGGATAATGATATATGTAGTCCTTTTTTAGGACTATATAAAAGCATTAAATATACTTTCTAAAATGGAATTGAGTTGGGAATTCATGATAAAATCACGCGTAAATTGGTGTTATTAATGTTAATTTATCTTCAATATTTCCTCTTTTAGCTTCTTATACATGGACTATATTTATCATCTTCCTTTAATTTAAGGGTAATGCTATATGCAGCCCTTGCATATAAGCTTTAATATACTTTCTTTTTTAATATTAAGTTGGAAATTTATCGACCGATTTCCTCTTTTAGCTTCTTATACATGGACTATATTTATCATCTTCCTTTAATTTAAGGGTAATGCTATATGCAGCCCTTGCATATAAGCTTTAATATACTTTCTTTTTTAGTATTAAGTTGGAAATTTATCGACAATTCACGAGTAAATCGGTGTAATAAATGTTTATTTATTATTTTTTCTTTCCATTTTTAGTATTTTTCCTTAATTTATATTGTAATGATTTAATTTGAAATACAACTGACTCTTTTTTTTTTTTTTTTTTTTTTTTGACTGAATACAACTGACTCCACTTGATTATGTTTTATCATAATTATAAATCACAAAAATTAGTCGCAGTAAGATGTGTGAATAGTATCAAAAGTCAAAAATCAAAATATTAAATGTGTCAACTTTAAAATGGTCCAGTCCACTCAAGTAAGGAAGATAAGAAGGATTGTGTCCAAGTTATCTAAAAGCCCAACATGTGTAGTATTCTGTAGCTTAAGCAGTAAAGCCCAATTTACCTAAAGGTCTGAGGAATCACTGACCCAGAAAGTAGAATCTCACTCAATCTATCAATACAATAATAATGCAAATGGAATAATTTGAAATGACAAGAGGCTTATCTATAAATCTAAAATACGTATACTCCCTCTGTGTTTTACTTTGGTCAAATACGTATGTGGAGACACAATTTTAACTATTAATTTATCTAAATTGAAATTATGAAAGTAGACATTATGACCAATTCAATATTGTATTATGCAATAACATTTTATATATATATATATATATATATATATATATATATATATATATATATATATATATATATATATATATATATATATATATATATATATATATATAGTAAATTAATCAAGTCAAACCATTATTTGAATAGTGAAAAATTCAATATGTAATACTTTAAAAACACGAAGGGAGTATAATAAAAATAACACAAAAACTAACGAATTTTCGGGGGCGTTAGTGGCTGAACCATAAATTTACATTAAGGGGGCCAAGATTATCTATATATATTTTAATATCAACATAATTTCTAATTTCTCATTGGATAACACATAAAATTTTGACCTTTTTCCAAAAATTAAGTTACGCTATTTTATTTTTCTTTACAAGGTCAAAAACCGTGTTAAAAAAAATATATAGTAGAGGCCTATAGCAAAATAAGATGAGAATGTTGGAGTTTAAAGCTTAAAAATGAGTGTTACCAACTATACAACAAAAATGAAGTAGTTAAAAAAAAAGAAAAAAAAAACAAAAAAAAAAAACACTAGTTTATGAGTCTAACCAGATATGAACCCTTGTCACCCAATAAGTCTTAGGTGCACCCTGGTGAAGTAGAATAGATGCATCACGGCTTATCAAATGAACATGTAGTAAAAAAATATGAACATGTAAAAAAAACGAACATTTAGTAATAAAAAATGAACATGTAACAAATATGAAAATTTAGTATTAAAAAATGAATACGTTAAAAAATATAATCATATAGTATAGTAAAAATGAACATGATTATCATATAATCATAGTATTGGTAGACCACAGCCTTAAAAATGAACATTAAGTAAAAAAAAAATATTATGAATACGTTAAAAAAATAAATATTTAGTAATAAAAAATGAACACGTAAAAAAAATATGAACATTTAGTATATTAAAAATGAACATTTATCATATTAAAATGAACATTTCATACAAAAATATGAACATGTAAAAAAATGAACACGTCAAAAAAAGCTGTGAACATTTAATATATTAAAAATGAACATGATTTTCATATATTTATATAGGTTCAAATTATTTTTTTTATATAATTACTAACGAAATATAAAGATAAAAAATAAATCGTTAAAATATGTTCATTTTTTCTGTAATAAATAAGGAAATTTTGCATTTAACAAACTTTTAAATTTCATTTTTTCCAAATAACCACCTTTTAAAAAAAATGTTGCAGGAGACCACCTTTTTATTAAAAAATGTTGCAGCCTAACACCTTACGTCGGAAAATGATTGTTTGACTTAAAATTCCGGTGTTGACCACAGCATGTGCAACGCACGTGACTTTTAATAATCCTTCAATCCCCCCTTTCTTTCTTTTTTCCCCCAAACTCTTTTGAATTCTCTCTCTCTCTCTCTCTCTCTCTCTCTCTCTCTCTTTCTTCCTTGCATTTACTTCAAATCGACAATGGTTGACCAATTTGCAGACAAGATTTGATAGGCAATTTATTTCATGCGGTTGGAATAGTTGCTAGGTAAATCAAATAAGGTAAAAAAATTTGACCTTTCATTTTCTACTTGTCTCTGGTACTATTTTTGTCCAATTGCATCATCTTCTCTGAATAATTCTCTGAACTTTTTTGGTTGTCATCAATGGTGAAAGGTAAAAGAGGCAAACGCAAGGCTCAATTTGAGGAGGGGACCAGATGGGAGATTGTTCATATTCCCAGTTATGTTTTGATGCCATGTTTGAATTTTTTTACTGTATTTTGAGTTGGGTGGGGCCATAAAGTAATGGGAAATGTTAATCCCAAATTAATTAACTAATTAACCAACGATGATGTTGCATGTGGTTGTGTGTTACTGGTTTTGTAATTAGTGACCTAATTTTGTAATTAGTGCAATTTTAGCATTTTACTACTGCTGTTGTTGCTCGAATTTAATGTTGTTGTTGAGTATATGTTGGTTTATGTTGTTTTTAATACATATGTATCAGGTTTAATGGCAGAGATAATGTGTTTGTACCTTGGTATAGACTAAAAAGGGGAAAAATGAATTTTAGACTGTATTATGGGGGTGTATTTGTCACTAATCAAAAGAAATGGGTTACTACTTATGAACTAGGGCCTACTGGTTATAATGGGCTGAGCATGTTACTTTGAGTTTATGTATTGGATTAGGTATGAGTTAAAATATGATGATGTGGGTCAGATTTGGTTTAGAAAAAAAGGGTTGTACTCTCTTTAATGGTAGAAAACAATTGGAAAGTGATAAAGAGATTCCTGAGTTGTTAGAATCTCCTGACAATGATGGATGGTACAACCTATATGTGGTTCACCATGAGAGGGTGGAGGAAGTTGAGGGTAATAAAGGACAAGATGATGAGTATGATGATGTGTTGGAGGATGAGTATGATGAATTTAGGATTGCTGACAATGTAGAGGACTGATTCAATGTTGAACACTTGGTAGAGTTGGCTAAAAAGGGTAAAGGGGTATCTGAGTCATCAAGTCAAATGGTCCCACTTGAAGAAATAGATAACCCTAGATTTGAAAATGCTCACGAATAACCCTTTCAACTGTTAACCACCCTAGTTCCTCCTCACAGCAAACTGTACCCAAAAAAACCCTTTCATAAACTACTTTCAAAAGCCCAAATAGACCTAACCCAACTCCTAGATCTAAAAAGTGGTTAGAAGCAACTCAAGTGACTATTGATGATAGTGAGGTGGGAGTTGAAGGGGATGAACATCAGGGGGTAGTGGGTGAAGGTTTTACTGATTCTGATGATAGTGATGCTGAGTGGAGTGAGGGTGACAATGAAGATGATGAGGATGATGATTTGTTTGCTAAAAATGTAGATGCTGGCATAACTGAGAGGGTTACTAGGAGTCTGGGTGGGGTTGCAAATCAACAACTTATTCAGTTTGAGGGTGGGCAGAATATTGGACAGGAAGATGGTGTAGTGAACTTAGATGCTGATGTTGATTTAGGTGAGTCTGATGAGGAGAGCATACCTGATTCAGATGATGAGAGGGGGACCCACTACCCTGTTTTCAACCCAGATGTGGATTTCAAAGACAAGATTCAGTTGTCCCTAGGTCTGAAATTTCCATCTATTTATGTGTTTAAGAGAGCACTAAGGTATCATGCAATAGAAAGTGGTTATAACTATTACTTTCTTCACAATGACAACAAGAGAGTAACTGTTTTTTGTGTGAATAAGTGTGATTGTAATTGGAAGCATGGTAGGATTGTCAAGTGTACATGTCAGCAGAGCAGGAAATACATATTCAAGGTTCATTGTAGGAAGGTGAAAGGTGAAAGCACACTTCAAATCAAGGCTTTGAACTTGAGTCACATTTGTGGGAGGCAACATATTTAGCAGAGAGGTTTTTGGATGAATGGAAGGACACACCTACATGGAAACTAAGAGATTTCATGGTTAGAGCTAGAAGAGTGACAAGTGTTACTCTTGATTGTTACAAGTGCAAGAGAGCTAGGGAAAAAGCAATGAAAATGATTCATGGTGATGCTGCAGTCAATATAGAAGGGTATGGGATTATTGTGAAGCAATTAGGAATATAATCTAGGAAGTACAGCAGTATTCAAGTGCATTGGCATGGAGCATCCCCCCACCCCCCCACTCTTCCAGAGAATGTATGTATGTTTGCAAGGAGAGTTTTATGGCAGGTTGTAGACCCATATTAGGAGTTGATGGTTGCCACTTGAGGGGACCTATTCCTGGAATATGTTTGGCAGCAGTGGGAAAGGATGGGGACAACAACTTGTTCCCTGTTGCATGGGCTATAGTTGAAGTGGAGAATGCTGAAACTTGGGAGTGGTTCCTGGAGTTACTTGGGCAGTGTAGCACAGGATTTGACCTGGGCAGGAGATATAACAACCAATGTTACATATATGTCTGTTAGGCAAAAGGTCGGTAGAAAGTTCAATAATTTTCAATACCAAATTGGTTGTGTAATGTAATTCCTATTCATGACTTTAGTTTGTACATGTTGCAGGGCTTGCTGGAGGCTTTCAACAAAGTCATACCTAGGGGTGAAATCAGATTTTATTGCAGACATATATGAGCAAACTTCAAGCTCAAATTCTCAGGGGTGCTTTTCAAACAATACTTCTATAGGGCAGCAAGAGCAAGCATAAAGGTATCACCTCCTTATTCTCTCAAAATTATACTTCGACTTTATAACTTAATTTGCTATAGTGTCCTAAACTTGAATATAATTCACTTCAATACTTTGACCAACAAATGGAGGCTATCAAGTTAATTTCACATGATGCTTATAATTATTTGAACAAGATTCCACCAAATTATTGGTCAAGGCATGCATTTAGCAATAGGTCCAAATCTGGGATATTGCTAAATAATGTGTGTGAAAGCTTTAACAACGTGATTAGGGAAGCTAGATATGTGCCTATCATGGGAATGATGGAGTGGATTAGGAGGTGGGTAATGAAGAGGTGTTGTGCTAAGAGAGAAGGGTTGGCAAAGCTTGAGGGTGTTATAATGCCATCTGTGGTGAAGATAATAGAGAGGGCAAGTGAGGAAGTTAGCAAGTTTGATGTAACTCAAGAAGATGTGCATGAGTTTAAAGTTGATCATGTCACAACTAGGGAGACATATGTTGTTAACTTGCAAACTAGGAAATGTGGTTGTTTTAGGTGGGAGTTACTTGGTATTCCTTGTTACTATGCATTGGCTTGCATAACATTACAAAGGTTCAACTGGGAGGATTATGTCCACACAGCATACCATGTTGCTACCTATGCTAAGACCTATTCCCCTGCATTCCACCCTATTCCAGGAAAAAAATCAATGGCCAAAGAGTATATTACCAGAGCCTTTGCCACCTCCATTCAAGAAACTACCTGGAAAACCTAAGGGAAAGAAGAGAATCAAAGAACCAGGGGAAGGACAAGATGCTTATGTACTCAGACCAAAGAAGCAAAATGGATGCAAAAAGTGTGGTCAGACTAGCCATTATCAGAAGACTTGCAAGAATCCACCAGCCCCAGTCAATGCTGAGATTAACAAGGGTAGAAGACCTAAAAATGCTCAACCTATCTTTGCTGGAACAACATTTAGCCAATCAGGTGCTGCAACCTCACAAAACATAGCATCTAATACAACAACTCCTCCTAATTTTACCTCACAACCTGCTGCCAAGTCTGGTAAAAATAAGGGAAGACCTCCAGTTGCAAATGCTTCAAAAAGTGCAGCACCAAATTCTTCAAAAGGGGCAGCAGCAAAAGTGTCAACAGCTCCAGCAACATCTAAAGGTCCAACTGCCTCAAAGAAGCAAAAGACTAGTTCTGCCAATGTTATAAGCTCTCAGGCTTCTACTTCATGAATCTATTGTTAAATGTGATCTTATTTTGCCTATAAGTATTGGTTTCCAACTTTATGTATTGAACAAATTAATGGTTCTTAGTGTGTATGACATTTGCAAGAATCTTTAATTAAGAATGCACTTATTTTGACAACATTTGTCTCCCTTAATGTTTTGGTTATTTTTCTGAATTTGTTTTGCAAAGTATACAGGGCATATGAAAAGAACCGAGCAATATTAAATTAGGAAAAAGGAGCCAAGCTCATTTTATTTCATTTCAACACTGCACTAACAGAGTCAGTACACTTAGCACAAAACAACACCTACTTCAACCAACTAATTCATACTACTACCTAATTTTAGAAGTACAATTCATGCTAACATTTTCACCATGATAATACTAAGTAAAATAGATACAGCCACACTTAGAAACATAGTCACTCCAAAGCTGTCACCTTGCCCCTTCTTTGACTTCTTCACTTTCATTTTCAGTTTCTCAAACTCATCCTTCAACCTCTTATTTTCATTCTCTGAGCAGCATAATCTTGTTTGCAAAACATTAACTTCTTTTTTCAAAAGTTGTTTGTCTGTTAGAAGAAGATTTATGGCGCCGCGTTGCCAACTGGTCATATCTTCATCAACCCACCTAAAGAAGTTGCAGCCCCTTTGATTTGTGTCTGGGTTGTAAAATTTGCAGGCCTTAAATCTTCGTGCTGGGTTCTCATGAGTCCAAGACTTCAACCTTGCAATTGGGACACCACATCCATATTTTTTTGTGCTGGAGATTCAGACATTGCACCTACGAGAACCAATATTAGAGAGAATTTAGCTAACCCTAATTTATTGATTTTGCAAATAACTACAACAAAAGGAATTAACAGAGAAAGGACTAGGAAGGAGAATAAAGAAAAAGAGAAGAAAGAGAAAAGCAAAAAACTTACTTGAAGCAGCAGCAACCAACAATGGAGGAGATACGAGGAAGAAGGAGGATGGGAGAACAAGAGAGAGAACGAAGAAAGAGATACAGGGAAGGAAATCTGAGAAATCGAAGAAGAAAAAGAAAGAAAAGGGGGGATGATGGATTATTAAAAGTCACGTGCGTTACACGTGCTGTGGTCAACACCGGAGTTTTAAGTCAAACAATCACTTTCCGGCGTAAGGTGTTAAGCTGCAACATTTTTTAATAAAAAGGTGGTCTCCTGCAACATTTTTTTTTAAAAGGTGGTTATTTGCAAAAAATGAGATTTAAAAGGTGGTTAAATGCAAAATTTCCAATAAATAATCATTTTTTGTGTATTAAATGTTCATTTTGCACTACATGTTCATTTTTACAGTACTACATGTTCATTTTTATTTTACGAAAATTATTCACAAGTTCGATTTTAATTATTTTAACTCTAAAAATTTAAAATCTACCTTAAATCTTATCTTGGTTCATCATAGAAAAAATAATTACCAATCTATAATATGATAGATTAGAAATCATAAATGAAAATTGATAGAAACATTCACATATTTATAAACCAAAAAAAAATAAAAATAAAAAAATAAAAAAACTCAAAATTACCTCACGATTCACAATCGCAACGAAGATGATGATGAGAGAATGCTACAATGGTGACAAATTGAAGATTGCTCTAAGTAGAAGGACAAAGAAGAAGAATTTTTTTTTAACACATAATAGACGAAATATATTAATTAATTAGAGTTTTACAAATAAACAAGCCAACCTCATTCCGCAAAACAAAATGAGAGGCTGGTGAATAGCTAAGATCAGAAGACCATATTCTAAGCTGAAAATTAATGGTCCTAAGACTAAAATAAAACACTGTGCCCCATCGAAAAGTAAAAAAACTAACTTTTATGATAACAACTATATTAGTAGTAAGATAAACAAGCAGCAGATTACTCCTCGACAGAGTCTTCATCAACATTCAGAGCAGCTACAGCAGTTAGCTCTGCATTGTAGATAGGCTGGATAACATCAGGGCAGGTGAGATACAAACGATGCCCAACAATCATAACCATTCCAATCTGAGCTAACTCGTGAGCAACAACATTGTGATTCCTATTCACATGAAGGATTTCAAAAGTATCAAAGTACTTGATATCCTCCTCAATATCCTTCACCACATCAGCCAATTCATGGTGGAGATTACCACCTGCTGAATTGAGCATGACACTTAGAGACAAAGCATCCACTTCCAACTCCACATCCTTCACTTCAAGCCTTTTGACCATAGCAATACCTTCCCTAACTGCTAACAGTTCAGTTGCAAAAGCTGTAATTGCATTATATTTGCTCGAGAATCCCATGATCCAAGTTCCATCATCTCTTCTCACAACACCACCTCCAGCAGCCACATTGATAGCAGTCCAAGCTCCATCCGTATTGATTTTGACCCAACCCTTTGGAGGTGGGCTCCAAGTATTCTGAGCGTTGGAGCTACTTGGTTTATCAGTGACATGTTCTTTGCCCTGCATTATATGATTAGTACATTGATAATCTATAATGAATCTACTAAAAATAATTTGAGAATTGAACATCTTAAGATAAAAAACAGCTATATTTCTTTGCTTCCATATGTGCCAAATAGCTATTGAGAATGTCATTTTCCAATGACTATCAAAAGCTAGGTTGAAGTTAATCCATTCATTCCAATCCGAAGAAAAGAAACTATGAAAGCTAAAATTAGAAGGAAGATGAATTTTTGCAAAAATATCCTTCCATAATATAGCAGATGAAAAACAATCTCGAAAGAGATGTAGATGAGATTCATTATATAAATTACATCTAGCACAAATAGGGGAAATGAGGGGCATAAAAATTGTTAACTTTTCAGCCACAGGGAGGATGGTGTGAACTACATTCCAAAGGAGTACTTTGAAGGCACAATCACTTTCCAAAGAGATTTCCAGGAAGAGAAATAAAGAAAGGGATCATATGAAGGTGAAATAAGAAATTGATAAGCAGATTTGATAGTAAACTCACCTGTTTTGGACAAAGGCCAATGAATGAAGTCATCAAAATTGGCAACTCTAGAAATAGGAGTTGATAAGATTTCAGAAATCAAGGAATCAGTTAATAGGTGCTTGATATCATCTAAATTCCAAACTCCATCCTTTATGATATTACTAACATACCAATGTGCCATAGAAGGAGGAATGTCACAAGGTATGAGAAGATAAATAGGAGCTTTACCTACCCAATGGTGATACCAAAGAGAAGTGGTTGCACCATTACCTATCCCAATTTTCAAACCTGAAGCAAGAAGGTGTCAGCCCTTAAGAATGTCCCTCCAAATTGGTGATTGAGAGGATATTGGAATGCAATAAAAAAAGGGCAGAATTTTTAAGATATTTTTCATTGAAAATTTTCACCCATAGCTTCGAAGGATTATTCAAAAGAGTCCAACCTAATTTAGCCATAAAGCAAACATTCCATTCTCTCAACCTCCTAATGCCTAAACCACCAGCAGCTAAGGGCATAGTAACATATTTCCATGCAAGCCTAGGACTGTAATGGATATTATCCACTTTGTTCCATAAGAATTTCCTACATCTTTGATCTAGTTTATCTAGCACAGTGACAGGGATGAGATTAGTTTGCATGTCGTAAACCGGGTAAGAGTTTAAAACTGACTTGATTAAAGTACATCTTCCAGCAAGATTCAAAAGCTTCGCTTGCCATCCCCTAATTCTATCCATTGTTTTGTCAAGGAGATCAAAGTAGTGAGAAGGTTTGAGCCTATTTGAACTAATTTCAATCCCCAAGTATTTCCCAAAAGAAATTGCACACTTGAACCCAAAAGAATGAGCAGTATTAGATCTAATCAAATGGTTCATTTTTGGGGGAAAGATCATGGAAGATTTAGCTTGATTTAATCTTAAACCAGACATATCACCAAACAAATTCAAGACACTCATCATCTCACTGATATTCTCACTAGAAGAGTTCCCCAAAAGGAAAACATCGTCTGCATAAAATATATGTGACATGTGGATGGAAGGAGTGAGCTTAATAGGTTTCCATAACCCTCTACTAACATGCTGCTCAATCATAATGGATAATATCTCTAGGCAAAGAACAAATATATAAGAGGACAAATGATCACCTTGCCTTATACCACGAGAGGGAGAAAAGGAATCACATATTTAACCATTCCACAAAACAGAAATAGTAGGAGAGCATATACAATTTAAGATCAGTTTACTTAAATTAACAGGAAAGCCAAAGAAGTTTAGAGTATTTTCAATAAAGGACCACTCTAAACTATCATATGCTTTTGGAAGATCAAGTTTTAGAGCACAAATATTTTTTCCTTTCTTTGCTTTCTTGAAAACATGGGCAATTTCCTTAACCACTATAATATTATCCTCAATGCCTCTACCAGGGATAAAACTTGATTGAAGAGGATTAATGATTTTAGTGAGAAAAGGTTTTATCCTATCAGAAATTAACTTAGTGATCAATTTATAACTAGTGTTACATAACCCTATTGGTCTAAATTTCGAAACTTTGGAAGGATTTTCATTCTTGGGAATTAGGGCAATGTAAGATTTATTAACACTAGTTGGAACCTCACAACATTGAAAGCAATTAAGCACAAAATTATAAATAGAGGGACCTAGATCAGACCAAAAATGCTGTAAAAAACGGGGCTGCACTCCATTAGGGCCGGGGCACTTCATTGGATTCATTTTAAATAAACACTCCTTGACTTCATCTAAACATGGAATTCGAGACATAGCACTACGATTAAGGTCAAATAAGGTAAATTTGGCACATAATTATCTTGAAAAGATAAATTAGATTGCAACTTCGATTTAAAGATATTCATGAAATAATCAGTTGCTAGAATTTTTAAATTATCACAATCCTTAACCCAAATATCATCATTATCTTTTAGTGCTAAAATCTTTCCTCGACTTTTTTTAACCTTAGCCAAAATATGGAAGTATTTTGTGTTATGATCAGCATATTTTCGCCAATTTATTCCAACCTTTTGTGCCCATATAATTCTTTCTCTTTTGTGAATATCTTCCAATTCTTTTAACATATTCTGCTCAAAATTACTAAGGAAATTCGATCTATTATAGGATAAATGTAATTGAATTCCATCTAATCTAGCCAAAATTTTCTTTTTTTGTTTTTTTAAATTACCAAAAACATTCGAATTCCAGAATTTGATATTCTTGCTAAAATTATCTAGTCCTACCAAAAAATTATTATTCGATTAAGTCCAATAACAAAGAAATTTGCAAAATCAGGATGCTCAATCCAAACCTCTTTACATCTTAAGGGGAAGGGACCTTTCACAGTGGGGTTAGTCATATCAATTAACAAGGGACAATGATCTGAATAATTAGTATGAGTAAGATGTAAAACCTTGGTGTGAGGAAAGAAATCAAGCCATGACAAGCTTGAGAGAGCTCTATCCAAACGCTGCCTTATAAGAGCACTGTCCTTTCTTGTATTAGTCCAAGTGAAGGGAGCACCATGGAACCCTAAATCAACAACTCCCGCTTTATCAGTAAATTCCTTAGAGTCTTTGCATTGACTATCCTTGAAAGGGCGACCCCCCGACTTCTCTGATTGTTTTGTAACCTCATTAAGATCACCTAGGATCAACCATGGCATGTCACTAGGAGGAATAGATTGCTTAAGACGCTGCCAATCCAAATGCCTCTCCTTAGGGACACTCGAAGCATGGATCCCAGTTAACATAATTTCAGGGGTGTTGTTACTAAAGTGAAAAAGCCCATGAAAGAGATTTCCTTGATCCGAAAATTTCAATAAATCTACACCATTCTTCCAAAAGATCCATACTCCTTCCCTCCTTTCATTAGGTTCAATAACCTTAAAATCATTAAATCCCAATTGTAAAACAACTTGTCTAGCACGTTGAGACTTAGCCTTGGTTTCCAAGAAGACAAAAACATTAGGATGATGAGAATCCACTATATCTTTTGCATGAGGAACAAATTCCTCATTATTTGCACCCCGAACATTCCAGACTATGATCTTCATATTTAACGCCAGAATAAAATGTTGGAGGGTGGTGTAAGACGAGTCACCCGGGTGTGCTTGAACTGTTAAAGGATGGAAGTAACTCTCCCAATCCATCCAATATTGTAGAGATTGCATGGGACCCACATCCTCCAATTTGATCGGAGTCATTAACAGGGGAATTTTCGGGCATCCATTCGGACGAGGATAGTAGCTCACCTGAATTTGTACCCCTACTACTTCCTCCTTGGTTACGAACATGGCTATACGGCGACTTGGAACCTCGATGTTGTGTCCTCGAGTAACGAAAACCAAGGGCACGACCTCCATTCTTTTTGGTAATGGCAATCCCTCGTGCACAAGAAGACAAGGTGGACGCCCGATCATCCTTTCCTCCCTCCTCCGGAGAGAGTCCATTAGCCTCAACGTACCCTCCATCTCCGTCGGAGGTGACGGGTAACGGCGAATTGCTGGTGGAGAAGGAAGAGAATCCATTACCCTTGTCTCCGGAAATAAGCTTAGGAGCTGTTTCGAACTCGGTTTGTATTGTCTTGCATAACTCATTAATTCCGGCTCTATTGCTCCAAAGTTGGGGAGACTTAGAGTCACTTTCTCCATTGGTGTTGAGATTAGAGGAGGTGACTTCCATTTCTGATAATTCGTTATTGGTAGGACATTCCTCACTTCCTACGGCTTGAGAGTTGGTGGTGGGGAAGGAGGAGAATTGTGTTTGTGACTTTTTGGGAGATTGGCTTTGTTGTGATCCATGTTGATTTTCTGTTGCATGCAACAGAGAATGGGGAATTTTTGTGAAAAGGACTTGATCTTTATCGGAACAAGAAGAAGGTATTTGTAGAAGAGGTAAGTTAATATCATGCAAAAGCACAGAAGGAGAAGAGGAGTCATCACAAACCATAGATGACACATGGTGAAGGATTTCTTTTGCATGTTGACAATTGAGACTTGAGGAAGATAAAGGATTTTTTGCTTGCAAATTCGAATTATCAGAAGAATCATTATGCTTCTGCACGGAAATCGAGGGGAGCTCAAGAATTTCTTTTGTAAAACTCCTCCAGAAGGTTTTTTTGCCATTTAGGATTTGATTGGCTCCCTTTTTGTTCCATACGAGTCGTTTTAGGGAGAATAGACTTAGATGGAGTAGCATTGGAAGTTACAATGTTTTTCTTTTTTTTTTCTCCTATTAATCACAGTAGTCCATGGACCATAAACATCCTCCTTAACGTTATCCGTTTCATTCTCCAAAACTTGGGCCGGCCCAACTATAGACAAATCCATCTCCTGCTTTTTAGAACTTTGACCCAACTCAGAAGATGTTGATAGCGGTTCAAATCTCCCTTCACCACATGGCATTTCAAACCCCTGTTTAGGTGTATTATCACCCGAATTAGACACAACTTGCTATTGCTTACCTTTGTTTCCACCTCCATTCATGTACTTTGAAGCTTCGTGTCCAATCCTGCCACAAGAGAAACACAAAGAAGATAATTTCTCATATATTACTTGTTGCCACGCGCCATCTACCCAAACCTTTGTGATCAGAGGCAAATTAAGATCAATTTCAACACAAACACGAACATATCTCCCCTCGTGAGTCGATCGGTAGAGTAATCAACTCGAATTGGTTTCGCCACCACTCGAGAAATCTCAAACAAAGCTGATTTCTCATAATACTCGACTGGTAACTCTGGAAAACGAATCCAAACAGCCATTTTTTCAAACTGAGATTGATTTGGACGGAAATTGGGTCTCCATTGAGTAATCATCAAATAATGATCAAAGATAAACCAAGGACCACCAAAAAGCGCTCGTTCATAATCATCCTGAAGGGAGAATCTAAACAAGAAGATACTTTTACCCAAATTAATTGTTTCTAAATTGCCTTTAATTTTCCACATAATCCGAGCTCTCTTCGCCATAAATTCCCGTCGAACTGGAATCCCAACAACCTTACCTATTAGATTCATTGACCATGGTTGTCTCAATTTAAACAAGGTTTCCTTACTGAATTGCACAGATAAATTACCATCAGGAGCGATGTCCTCAGCATCATCCCATTCCTTTGCTGTGAAAACAATTTTATGAGCCTGTTCAAACCATTCAGAAGAAGTAGCAACCACCTCCCTAAAACTTAAAGAAGGACTAGGATTATTAGGAATTTTAGAGTCTAACACAGAAGCAACTGGTGAAGGAGGATTCCCCTCCATTGGAGGGGAAGGAAAAGGAAACGAACAAACAAAAAATAGAGGATTGAGAACTTTCTCTCACTAGAACCAATTGTCGTTTCAAAGAAGAAGAATTATGATTGAAGGAAAGTGAGGTATTTACTTAATCATTTTTAAATAGATAATAAAGGAGAGAAAGTTTCAAATTGAGGATAAAATAGAGAGAGAAAATTAATAGAAGTAAGAAAAGAGAAAAGAGAAAGTTAAGATGTAAAAAAAAAAAAAAGCATGTTCATTTTTGATGTACTATATGTTCATCTGTATGCTGCTGGTGCAACTAGTTTAGCTACACAAGGGTGTAGCTAAGAATTTTCTCAAACCCATGATGCCTTTCCATAAAATTTAAGCCAACTTATCAACTAACTCAGACTTGTTTAACTAAACAAACAAAAACATTTTATACAAAATAAAGGGGGTGGCCATGGCCTACCCTAGCCCTTCCTTGATTCCGCCCCTGAGGGGCGTTAGATAAGATAATTATAAGTAGAAATATTAAGTTGAAATAAACATTAATTATACCAATTGACGTGTGATTTTGGTACACATTTCCAAATTAATACTTATTTTTATTGTTTTTTACTTGACCTAATTTGATTTTTACATTATTCGCATTTCCTACTTTGATTGTCTCTTATGAGTTTTATGTAAGGAGAAAAATAATCATGTGCGATCTTGTTAGCATTGTCTCAATAAGTACCATCATAATATCTAATTTTTTTAAGTTTTACGTATTGATAATTAAAGTTATTAATGGTTGAAGTAATGTATTGTTAAGTTTTATAAATGAAACAACCAACTGGTCAAGAAAAAAAAAATTTACATTATATTTTAATTTGATATTTGATGCTTAGGGGAATTCGTTAGCAAGATCCAAATAATAATTAATAAATAATAATAAGGCAAAATTGGCTAGAATTGCACAAACTATTGCTTGGGTGCACTCAATAGCACGAATTTTAAGTGGAGCACTAACAATAAACAACACAAACTTTGGGGGTTGGGTGTGGAAAATGACATTAACTATTTTCGGTGTCGGAGATTCTACCGAATTTAGATTTTTTTTTTTTTAATAAAATTAACAATCCCTCTCTAACGTGACTAATATAATCTTTGTAATTGGGATTTGTCCAAACAATTTTTTCCTTGTTATTATATAATATGTTACATTATGTAACTCCTGTAATTTATTATGCATATGAGTATATCACTTTTAAATATTATAACATGTTATGTAAAATAATGTGATAACAAATATTAACATTAAATATAGAGAGTAGGACCAGTCTTAGAACTTAAAGCACACAAATATCACTTGCATTTTGCTAACAAAATTTCACATTTTTTTGTATACATGTAGCCCAAAAATAAAAATTCCTAATTGAATTCTTGCCTACATCAATCATAATTCAACAAACACCAAATTTACCCCTAAATCAATCAATATTAATTACACAAAACCCCAAATTTACCCCTAAAAATCAATAAAAATTAATCAAATTAATTCCCAATTTATAGTTAGTCAAATTAGGGCCTGTTCTCTTACGTTGAAATTCAGTTCAATTCAGTTCAGTTCAGTTCAGCTGAGTTCAGTTCAGTTCAGCTCAGTTCAGTTCAGTTCAGTTCAGTTCAGCTCCTAATTTCCTTCTCTTATAAAATATTCATTTCAGTTCAGTTAAGTTCAGTTCAGTTCAGCTGAGTTCAGTTCAGTTCAGTTCAGCTGAGTTCAGTCAATGAGAACAGGCCCTTAATAACCTCAAACCCAAAATTTACCCATAACTCAATCCAAATTAATTATATAAAACCCTAATATTTCTTTTTCCGTGTTTGTATCCTATATAATTAATGTTCTAAATCAAACAAGTAAAGAAAACTTACCAAGTAACAAAAACAATGGTTGACAATTTTGCCTTCAACCTTGGACTTACTCTTCAATGATTATAGTCTTCATCATCACCAATTTCATACGAATTTTATAGTAGTATAATAGTATAGTAGAACAAATAACCAAGGGCTTGATTGGCATCGTTTTTTATTTTTAGTTTTTTGAAAACAAAAAACCAAAAACAGGGAACAAGAAAAAGGTGTTTCCACTTTTCTTTTGTCAGTTTTAAAAAATATCATGATCTTAATAAGTTTGACTAATTTTTTATTCATTATACGACATATATTATATGATTTTGAAAAACAAAAAACCAAAAAACAGAAAACTACAGTGATGCCAAATGAACCCAAAGTTTATTGTTTTTTTTTTTTAAAAAAAAAAAAGCTATCAACTTTATAGTCACGTCAGAAGGTGGAGGGGGTTAAATTATACTGTAATTTTATTCCTAAAAAAAGTGGTTGGAATCCGATGGAATCTCCGGCACCAGAAATAGTTTATGTTATTTACAGCTGCTAAAGTTTGTGCTATTGATCGTACCCAAGCAATAGTTTGTGCTATTTTAGCCAATTTTTCTTAATAATAATAATAATAATAATAATAATAATAATAAAAGGTGGGACATGTGAATTTACTGATTTCCGGACAAAGTGTTTGAATTATTTATTAAATACCATTTTGACAAGTCTCACCAATTAGGACCTGTTTTCTTCAGCTTAATTTCAGTTCAGTTTATTTCAGCTCTAATCATTTCAGTTCCTAATTTTCTTCTCTTATAAACAATTCATTTCAGTTCAGTTCCAATCATTTCAGTTCAGCTCAGTAAATCAGAACAAGCCCTTAATGCCATTTCATAATCTTTCAAAAAAAAAAAAAAAAGCCATTTCTTTTCATAAATAAGTAATTTCATTCTTATTAGAAAAATAACAATAATAATAATAAAAAAAAAATGAATAAAAAAAAAAATAGTTCAAGATGTTAGATTAGATTGATGTTATTATATTTCCTTGTCAAATTACGTCCAGGTATTCATTTCACACAAGCCATTAGCTAGGATGATATATTGCTCAACACAAGGAGTTCATATACTTCGTAAATTTTATATTGACATACTAAAATTACTTAATTCAATTTATTTTTTTGGGAATTTTTGTGGTTCAAGTTCAAGCTAGCTGCTCAAGCTCTTAAATTTTGGTGGGTGATTTGTCAAATATTAAAACGGACGTAATCCTAAACGTATGAGTAAAGTTGATCACATACTCTATAATCTTTTTTCCTTTTTTTATCAATTTAAAGTCATTCATCATTAAAAAAAAAGAAAAAAAAAATCATAATTTTCATTTATAACAAATGTCCATAACTTATTTGTCAAGAAACTATTTTCCAAAATAACACATTCAAAAGTAAGGAACGAGTTTCCTTAGCATGAAAAAAAAGGTAAGAAAATAATTTAAAGCATATTAACTAGTCGATTGAGAGACGTCGAAGCAACACTATTTATTCGAGGTGCATAGTGGATAATGACACCATCATACTCATAATTGAATAGAAGGGTTTCATCATCAACTTATCCTAGGCTCGGCTAATGCAACTCTAAATCTCGGCTTGAAAAATGATTATTTGTCAATATGAGAGTGATGCCACATAGGATTGTTAGAAAACGAAAGCTTGTGATTGGTCCAATCGAACCGGCTAGCTAGCTCACAGCCAAGCCGCCGAGCCAGCTTGCAAAATACAAGAGGAAGCATTAATTAGTGGATCCACTAATACTGAGGTACACCTTAGCAAAAGACGATCCACTCAATCATAAAGTTAGCCACGAAAGCCATAAAGCACATCTTGTTTGTCAACTCCTATATCTCATATGAAGAATAATGTCTATTATACCCCTCAAGAATATACTACCTCCGTTAACCATTATCTGCAACTTTGGGGAGAGGAACGGACTCCAATGCAAAACTTCTTAATAGTGTTTAACAAAAAGTAAGGGTATGTCATTAATAGTTAATCAATCCAATTCTTAAAAAAAAAAAAAAAAAAAAAAAAAAAAAAAAAAAAATTGAAAGAACAATCCAGCCCCAGCCACCGAAACCCACCGACAGAACCACCACCTCCACGAACCACCACCAAAACCCACCCACCAAAACCAACCTACGATAACCCACCCACGAAAACCACCTGCGAAAACCACCCACCGAGAACGACCTGCGAAAACCCACCTGCGAAACCCACCTACGAAAACCACCCACCTACGAAAACCACCCACGAAGAACGACCACCCACCGAATTCCATCCACCGAAATCCACCAACCCACCAGAGACTAAACCCCCAACTCGAACCCAGATTACGACCCACCCCAATTCGAACCCAAAACCACCAAAGAAACCGCCACACCCACCGAATACCAGATCTTCTTCATCGTCTTCTTCTTCGTCGCCTTCTTCTTCGTGAATCGTGATACCAGATCTTGATTGAGTTTGAAGGAGGAGGGAGAAAGGTAATGGGAAGATGAAGAGGGTGAAAAATTAGGGTATGAATGTGGAGAAATTGGATGATTTTGAACTAGTTTGGTTGATTTTAATGAGTTATTGGGGGAGATGAATTAAATTTGATAGGAGTTGTTAGATTAATTAGGTTAGATTAGTAATTAATTAATTATGTTTTAATGAATGTAATTGATGTTATAAAGTTTTAAGTAAGGGCATTTTTGTAATTTTGTTAATTTTTTTTTACTAAATATGGAAAGATTTGGAAATGTTGCACATAATGTTTAGCGTCCATTTTTGGTAAAAGTTGCAGATAATGGTTAACGGAGGTAGTATTAGATATCAGTAATAATCACCGTACCATTATCTTAAATAATACTCCGTGACCAAACTTCTTAGATATGCATGCATTATTTTAAGCTTCACACTTGCTCATATGTACAACTACAACTTTTTATAACATAATCATATATGTAAAGTACGTTGTGAAAAAATTGGTGTTTTGAATACAAACCCTGAATTAACTCAATTATATTAGAAATGAAGTTTAAAAATATTAGTAATATAATGTAGCCATATATAAATAGTACCAGACCAGAATCAAAACCATGCATTTATATATGTTAGATAGTTAATAATAGTATATGTAATAATTTTGTGTAAATTTAATCTTTCCATCTTATGTTTTATTTATACGTGTACTACATAAAATGAATTTAATAATTCTCAATAAACACTATTGATTAGTATGAATTGGGAACACATGAAATTAAGAGGACTTGCACAATTTGATACGACTACACAACTTTTCTACACCACTTCCCAAACTCCCTTTTTATTTCCCTCTCTTCTCCAAGCTAGCCTACACAATCAGAATCCGAGTCTAGTGAACAAATAATTAATACTCGTGTAAACTAAATAAGTTGATAAAGTTTCTTATTTAAATTACAAAATTTAAATCGTTTTCATTCGCATATTGTTATGGCCTCTTTTAAACCACAACCACGTAATTGTAATTTTATAAGCAATGCAACAAACACACACAATTAGTGGCTTAAGAAGAAAACAAACCTAGCAACATTATTATTGTCCAAAAGATGCATTAAGGGTCAATATTGTCACTAAATAAATAAGATTATACACGTCCAAAGTGTAAGAAAATGACTCATACTTCCTCATTCAGCCTTTTTCAAATTGAAATCTATAAAGCCAAAAGGAAAACTGCTGGTAAGAGTCATCATCTTGTTCAGTTATGATTCTCAACTCCCACAATCATATCATATATAATTATATATAGTACATAATATTTATTTATATATATATATGTTACACCCTCCACTATTATTATTCCTATATAAGAAATAAAAACTTAAGAAGCATGGCTTATAAACTTCCTATATAAAAATTTCACCAATAATCTATTAGTTCCTATATACTAATGATATTGGAACAAATAGATATGGTTGTGCTTAGAATTTGGGAAGAGTATGATGCTCATGGCTCTTGATCATATGAGGATGACTCGGCTTTTGTCGAAAATCCACAGTTTGTTTGTTCTTTCAACATTTGTCTCTTGGCATCTATGATGGAAAGCGATTAGATGATGAGGAAGAGGAAGAGGAAGAGTACGTATGTAAGATTTGTGAGGAAAGCTAAGGTTAAGAGATAAGTGATGAAAAACCAAGCAAGCCGGCAAGTCAATATAATGGCATTTTTGGGCTATTTCAATTTAAATGTTTTGTATGTTTTCATCTTCTTGTATGTTAGTTATTATGTGTGCATCTTTGTTTGTGATGTGTAAAATTTGTTGCTTGTGTTTTTACTTGTTAAAAAGAAATGTAAGCTATGATTGATTGTTGTTGAGTTTACAACTTTATGTGTGTAATTTGAGTTTGTTTAAATTGTTAAGAATATTGTGATCGTCTCATAGTTTTGTTAATTTTTTTTTAAAAAAAAAAATAAATATTGACCATTTTTCTAGCAATAGAAAGAACCTAATTGAAATTGGGTGTAATTTCAATTTACACTTATAGTTTTCATTTTTACACCAAACTTGTGAAAGTTGAATATCAAAAAAAATGTATGCACATAAAACCTACTCCGTTTAAATTAAATGAAATGGTATAATTAGTTTACAAGATTTGTTATTGATCTCTTTCTTCTTAACTTATTTATTAGTCGGATTTTAACTTTACTATTGCTATAAAAAATTATCAGCATGGTTTTGAAAGGTACATGGATGCCTTTTCCAATTTGATCATACAAGACATTTCCAAAAATTAATTGATTAATCATGTTTATTAGCCAACTAATTATTCTTTCATCTATCTCTTCCTAGAAGTGCACTCTACTTCATCTTTGTGGACATTTATTTAGTGAATATATATCATTTTGGAAACCAATTCAAGCAAACTGATGATATAATGGATTTGCAGAGTTTCGTTAGTGGTGAGACAAATCATGCTCTAATGAAACACACTTCTTATTTTTCTTACAATAATAAGTGAAAATAAAGGTTAAGTCTCTAACACTAAGAAGAAATACACTTTGATAACGAGCAAGCAAAAATGGTCTTGGAAGAGTCACAGTAGAATTAAAATATATACTACGTACTTAATATATTCATATGAAAATCGTATTTTTTTTTAATTAGAAAATTTAGAAACCTAAGAGGTTAATAAGAACATGAAAAAAAGAGAGAAATTATAACTAGCTCCATAGTAAAACACTAAAACGCATAGAAAACCATTACTCTACATCGTTATAGTGGAATATGAAAGGTGAATCAAGCAATAATAAATAAATAATAAATAAATAAATAAATAAATAAATAAAAATAAAATAAAATAAAACATTTTTAAGGAAATATTAAAAATCAAGTAATAGCCAAGAGACATCCAACTATATTGTGTACTCTATATTTTTACTTACATGATATTTTTTTATCAAGATTAAAATTTAATTAGGGAATGTGAGGTAGATCTTGGACGAGTAAGATGTGTGTTAAGTTGGTGTGGATGCCCAAATAGTTGTGGAATAAGCAAGATTGGTTTAATTTTGCATCCGAATGAGAATGAATTTTATATTGACCTATCGATGATGGGGCAAGGATAGAGATAGAGGGACAAACATTCCCATGAATCCCATGCCTTAACAATATGAGATTCCTATTTTTACTTACATGACTTTTTTTTATCAAGACTAAAATTTAATTAGGGAATGTGAGGTGGGTCATGGACGAGTAAGATGTGTGTTAAATTGGTGTGGATGCCCAAATAGTTGTGGAATAAAATTGGTTTAAGTTTTGCATCCAAATGAGTATGAATTTTTTATTGACCTATCGATGATGGGAATGAGTAACTGAGTATAGAGATGGAGGGACAAACATTCCCATGAACCCCATGCCTTAACAATATGAGATTCCTAGTTTGATGTTAATCATGTATTAAATTTTTAAATTACTTTTGATAAGGTAATCATGTACATTATAAGTGTTATTCAAATTTAAAAAGTGACCTTTTGGGCTTGAATTAATACGAAGTATTTGATACGGAGTACTTATTTCTTTATAGAATGTCAATTTGACAAAACTTTCTGAAGTGGCTGTCCAAACTGATGTGCTTTTCATGTTTGCAAATATAAGAAAAATCCTATTTATTATCCAAGATGTAGATTTCGGGCAAATATTTTGCCAAGACAGATATTAATATACTACGTATTATGACCAATATGATATAGTTAAGGGAATTAAAGTCGCTATATTAATTAAGGGACAAAGTATTTATAAATACATACCAGTGAGCGATTTACAATTACGTAGTATTTTTATGCCATATATGATACTCCATACCTATCTTTCATGGATTTTCATCTATCACTGTATGATTATGATCCATATATGTTATCACTCAATTAACAAGATATCAATAGGTTAGTGAAAGAAATTTTCGAGATTTGTGGGAACTTTCCTAAGTCATAAGGAGTAATTATAAAGAATAGAGTGACAATCATTGTAATCAAGTTGGTTTTATTTGGAGTAGTTCATGTGTTAACACATCTGATGACTGAATCAATTTCTATTGCAACTTACGAGGGAAATTAAACCAACCCCATTATTCCAAACTTATACCAAAGATCTGATATCAAATTTCATTTACTTGTATATCACTTGCAAAAGTAGAAAATGATCATGCAACTAATCAACTAAACATTTAGATTTTACTCGGAATTGAAATTACAGGTATGAAAAAAAAAAATTATTGGGCAATTTACATACTCAAGTTCAATCAAACTTAGCTAAGCATTAAGTTAATTTGTTTTTCCTAATCACTAGTTAAGTTTTGAGACAAACAGGAAACACAAAAATATATGCTAGATGAAAAAGGTTATAGTACAAAATGATCAAAATCACAAGTGCCATTATCTCACATTCTCACCTAGCTCCAATAGCTCAGTCATTGATACTTCTGATCTGTTGATGAAATTAGATAAAGTAATAAATTTGTAATGTTGAGAAGGTTTAAGATACGAAAACAACAATTTACGTAAATAAATGTGGATATCATATACTGTTCTCTCTTGATCATTATTGTGAAATTACTTTATTATAAAAGGATTATGCGGAATCATAAAAAATAAAAAAATAAAAAAAATTAATCCCAAATACAAAATAATTAGGAAATTATCCTCACAGCTACAACTACAACAAACTGTCGAATCACCTATCCAAAAAGGTCCAGATTTGTGCGTAAGATACTCCATAAAGATCTACCTAATAATCGTTACATACTATATGGTGTTATATTAATGATTTGATTTAATATAATAAATTCGTGACCCAGGACATGAAGACTTGTCACAGGTATATCACACCCCAAATAATTGAGATCTCTCTCTTTGATTTTACTGACCACAAACACATCAATCATAAACAGAAATATCTTACTTTCATAACAAATAGTCTCATTTCCTGATTCTCAAACATTTGAGCTTCAAATGATGGCGGAAATCACATTCAAGTTAAGCTTCTTCACTGCCTTCATATCAGCTCTACTTTTGCTCACTCAATCAGGTTCTCCCTCTTTTTTTTCTTGTCTTGTATATTACCAAGATCTAATCTGCAATTGTACCATTATGGTTTTGATCATGAGTTTGTTAATTTTAAAGTTGCTTATTATATACATTCTTTATTCTTTTTTAATTGCCGGGTTCTAACTTTACACTATTCATGTGTGGCTATGTTAGATTCGCCTAGATGACTGACACATTTGTAGGGAAAAAAAAAAAAAAGCAAATTCCCACGCTTTTTGTTTTTTATTCTCAAGTTTAATTGATCTATGTGAATTACTTTCTCTGTCCTATAGAGTGGATGAATTAATCCATACATCGTGATTGATAGGTATATTAGCCCTCAATAAAAAGACTAAGGTAAATGTGTGCTTTTTGTAGGTGACACATTTGCTACGAAGCTAAATCGCCTAAATGTAGAGGATCAGGATGAACTAGAAAGTGGTAGCTTATTAATGCAAATGTTGATAGAGGCCGAAACAAAAACATTAGGACTCGCCAAAGAGATAATGGAAATACAAACAGATCAAGAAGATGCAAACTTAAAAGATCAATTAAAGTGCATACCTTGTGGAGCAGCCTGTATTTCTTCAAGAAATTGCTGTAGAAACTGTTTTTGCCTTATCGAGTGGGAGCTTGTTATACCTCGATGTGTCCGTAATAGACCATCTCATTAACCAACTTATTAGATTTCATAACTACTTTACTAGGATGTCACCTTAGAATATAGATCATGTAATAAAGTGGTTAGTCTCTCAGTATTGCTGTTTCCTATGATATATGGAATAACCTCGTGATTTTATTCTCTATGTTTGCTGACTGTATCATGTAATTTGGTCTAGTTCACAATTATTAAGACAGAGGAGAGATTGTTTTAACATTTTGCAGGAGTAATCAGTGCCGATGAGAAGATAAAGGTGACCATAGAGAATAAAAGTGGAAACTTACTTAAAGAACTAGTAAAAGCAGGAGCAGTTCTGCAGTACGACGTTCATGAGATGGACGAGGTTTCGGATGAGACTTTATCTGCCAAATTGAAGTGCACTCAATGTGGTAGAGAATGTTCATCATGGAATGACTGTTGTGGAATTTGTGGTTGTGTATACAACACTTGCCTATATCTGCCAAACAAGAATAGTATGCTCAATGCAGAGTGATAGTTGATCTTATGCAAATATTGTAAACATGCTTTGCCAATAATATCAAAAGTAACCATGAAATAAACTAGCTAATGAAGATCAGCAAAATGTGTGCAAACCATATTCTATAAAACAGGACAAAAGCAGAATGGCATGAATTACTCACACAGGCGGATGGTTCTAACATATTTAACAGCAACCTTGCTTTTCCATATGGTAAGCAATGATAGATTGTGATATTGGTAATGATCAGGTTCTGCAATTTTGCAAGTTTTTCCATGGCAATGCACATACAGAAAGGTGAATTACCCAGAGCCACCATCATAAAATTACAAAAGTATTTATTACTATACCAGTTACCATTACCAAATGTGCTTAAAGAAACAAAGAGCAACACAATATAATTCTTATTATTACTTTTATTAGTTTGTTAAATAAAAACTCATTGCCGTATGATTTGATGACCAAATGATGTCTGATAGAGACAGGGGAGACACAAACAGTAGATGAGATGAAACTAATTGCAGCTTGTGACAACATTAATCACCCAATAAAAAATTTTAGGAAATTGTCAACAATTACCAATTAAAGCACATGTTTTAAAAACAACTACCTATTAAATTTTTTTTAAAAAAAGAACTATCATAAAGTTGTAAAAAGTTTAAATAGCACTACCACACTAACAATTTTGCCTAGAATCTCCGGCATTTGGGTCTCACTTTTTATTACTTTTTACCTTTATGAAGAGTAATTAGTCAATTTAGATGGTGTTTTTATGAGGTAAAGGTAAAAAGTAGTAGTGCTACATGCCGAATATTCTAGTTGGAATTATTATAGTGGTAGTGCTACTTAAACTTTTTACAACTTTGTGGTAGTTCTTTTTAAAAAAAAATTTAATAGATAGTTGTTTTCAAAGCACGCACTTTAATTGGTAGTTCTTGACAAAATTTCCAAATTTTTAATCACTACAAAACTTACCAAATCTGCATAGCAAACCGTAGGAGTAGACCAGGCCATTATCAGTAGCAGCAAGACTTTGAATCACAACAGGGGGTCCTGATTCCCAACTCCTACACATAAGATAAAGATTTCTACATTTAAAGATGAAGCGGACTATGCTGTCCTACATATTACCATACCATTACCGTAACTCTGAAGCAAAGACAACCCTTGCATTCCGTGAGGTTCTTGGAAGACATCAACTCCATCATCATAAATTCATGCCCCTTCACAAAAAGTTGTAGATCCATTCTGTCACACATAATAACCGATTTGTTGAAAATAACAGCACTTTTAAGAAGAAATTCAACATGACTTCTAATAATGATGATTGGTGAAACTTTAGGTAGTTGCATCACACATGGAGAAGAAAGCTTGCACCAAAGCATACTGCAGTCGCAGATAAAATCCTGACATATATACAAAAGAATCTATGTTACATGAAAGGTGAGCAAAAATTTAGCTAGATGAATTCAATATACGTATAAACTTACCACATCGGCATATTTTATAAGTACTTGCAAGAACTATAAGTTTCTCAATAATCTACAAATGCGTAGCAGACAGCTTCCTATGGACCCTAGTACACAAAGTTATATGCATCCATGTATTTTGTGGAAAACCAATTTCTCATTTCCACAATGTTTTAATTGCTGGAAAAGAATAAAAGAACATTAGCAATATTCTAACGATTTTCATTTAACATTATATTTGTGAGAAACTAAGCAACAACACCCCATAACATAGAATTACTGAATTAGAAAGTACTACAATGGCTCATCTGTCAAAAAAAGCTTACATAAAACAATCTGAGCACATGACACGATGATTTGATTTAATTTGAGTTTGGTAATGAATCTTGATTAACACATTGTTCGACTACATGGTTTATGAGTTTTAAGGTAGCTTAAATGAAGCATACACGAGATATTCTATCAGCAACGATCAACCACTTGCATTTTTTTTGATAAAAGTATAAAATATTACCAATATGCAGGATCATATGCTTAATCTAACTATTTCTCTCTTAACATCAAGGAAACAATGCAAGTACAATTTAAGAGCCTAAGATTCTACAAGATTGTATGATGACATGACTTAAATTTGATACATTACATAATTAATATCATAGCTGACAAGATAACAATATTGAAAATAAATAGCAACAAATACTAAAGAATCAAGAATACACAGAAAAAATGCAGGCCGGGTTCTTCACAAGAAAGATCATGGGGAAGAGGAATACACATCAACTCACCATATAAGCTTTATATCCCCAGTGGAAAACCTCGACATCTTCAACCTTGTTGAGTAAATTTCAAACCTTCATCACTACAGGGCAACGGACGTATGATATTGACTTCACAGACAGATGAAACATCAATCAGTTGCAGATTATTTGATAAAACATTACCAATATGCAGGATCTTCAAATTGGGACAATCTAGTGAGTATGGTTTTCCTACAAAATCCGTGCAGATACTTAGAATAAGCACCAGCTCTTCAATGCTTGGAGAAGTAAAATGCAGCTCCTTCAAAACATCAGGAAACAGAATAGCCAATTCTCGTACATGCAGGCATCCAGATATATTAAGTTTGAAAGTTTCATCACCCTCAAAGTCACATAAGAAAGATACAATACTCTTAGAGAATTAGAGATGCATGTATACTCAACCTGGGAGCTTAATTTTTAAATCATTAAGTTCAAGCGAAAGATATGGAATTCCAAAAACACATGTGGTAGAGTTGCTAAACTAGCATAAATACTTGAAATGTTGGTTTGGTGATATTTCATAATTTTGGAGACGTATTGGCCATAGAACCAATCATATATTAATGTTGGAACAAAGTCCAAAGATTATCAAATCGATGAATTAAGACAGTTCTTACAACTTCACTAATATCCAACAAGGAGAGAATGTGGACAGGTGATTCATCAGGTAAGTCACTAAACCTATCCATATCTCAACCCTCTTGCTCCTTTGAAATAGATTTCATGACTTACAATATTCAGAGTTTCAACTTTGACTCAACCTCAAATTTTTAACCCCTTCTATCCATCCCACGTCTAAGAATTTCAGGAGGAATTTACCTCCATTATAGGGCAAAACCTTTGTTTTATCTCTATTATAAAAGTGAAGGGACGAGGAATGAAAAATTGGTGTCTAAAATATAAACTACCAACGATAACCCCCACCTTTGCTTTATTTTTTAATTTACAAAATTACTTATAATGGTATATATGCATTAAAAAAAAGTCAATGATTGATAAACCTTGACATAACAAGACATATTTAACTATGGATAATTAATTGATTCAATCAATCAATCAATCAATCAATCAAAGCCTTAATCCCAAAAGTGGGGTCGGCTAACATGAACCAAATTTGATTATTCCGTGTAGTCATCAACATAAATCTTTCTCCTCCATCCCTTACGATCCAAAACTTCATCCTCACGTAAATCCATGCACTTCATATCCTTCCTCACTCCTTCCAACCAAGTCATCTTTGGTCTCCCTCTTCCTCGTTTAATCCCTCCATGGTCCCACTCTTCCACTCTTCGCACCGGTGCACCCTCGGGTCTCCGTCTTACATGTCCAAACCAACGCAGACGATTTTCCCTTAATTTATCTACAATGCCCGACACACCTACTTTCTTGCGAATAACCTCATTTCTGATTCTATCTCTTAAAGTGTTTCCACACATCCACCTTAACATGCGCATTTCCGTAACCTCCATCTTTTTAATATGCTCTTTCTTAGAAGCCCAACATTCTGTACCATAGAGCAACACTGGTCTTATGGCAGTCCGGTAGAATTTTCCCTTCAACTTTAAGGGAATGCTGCGGTCGCATAACACTCCCGTGGCCGCTCTCCATTTAAGCCACCCTGACTTAATCCTGTGGGTCACGTCTTGATCAATGTCACCATTCTTCTGGATGATCGACCCTAGGTACTTAAAACATTCACTCATGGTCAAATCCTTTCCATCCAAACTCACCACTTCATTGCTTGTCCCCCTCTGAGTGCCAAAACGACATACCAAATATTCAGTCTTACTCCGACTTAGCTTAAACCCTCTAGATTCCAACCTTTGCCTCCATTGCTCCAACTTGACATTAACCCCATCCTTAGTCTCATCCACCAAAACGATATCATCTGCGAACAGCATACACCATGGAACCTCATCTGCGAACACCATGGATAATTAATTGATTGACTTAGGAAAATAAATAAGGCAATAAAAAAAATACTATAACATTGTCAAACCTAAACCCAATTTCCCAATTAAAATAAGGCAAGCAATAATCTCATACAATAGATAAAACAAAAGTTTAGTGTCTTTTTGAATTACATTTATTTCAACAAATTCTTTAATTTTAACATGTACTTTTTCCTTAGTATATGATTGACAAAATTGAATAAATAGAAAAGTAATAAGTTTTAAAAAATACTGAACAAATCGCATGTATATGGGGTTAGTTATCATAATTCAAATTACATAGCCAAAAACTACCATGTAAGATTAAAAAATAACAAACAGACAAACTCCATGACTAGAGTGAGAATCGTACTTCGTATTATATTAGGTAAGGTAAAGATAGCTACCATATACTCCCTCTATCCCTTAGATGAAGTTCCCGTGGTCCTTTTAGGCGGCCCAATATGTTGTTCCTATTTCATTTTTCATTTTTAGACACTATAAAAATATCAAATTACCCTCAATATTTAGTTTTAGTTCACTTAACTATCTAAAATACCCTCATATTTTCTCTAAAATATTGTGCCTCCACCCATGTGCACGTATTTTATTTCTTTTCACATTCTTATTTTTTGTGGTCTATCGACCCTACCCACAATTCTTGTACTTAACTCTCTTTTTAATGTACTTCATCCTCCCATTTTCTTAATTCTTGGTTTTTTCCAAACAAGAACTTCATTTGGGGACGGAGGTAGTAGTAAACCTATTATTTTACAATAATTACAAAATAATTTCCTATATCTCATAAGAGATTATTCTACCTATATTCTTTATCACTTCATATAGTTTTATATTTGTATTTTATAATATCATTAAGGTATATATTCTTTAATAGTATGATTGGAAACTATATGATATATTTCTTATACAAAACATAAGAAGCATGTTTATAAAATTTCAAATAAATGTATTATTCCTTACAAAATTTTAAAAAATTTCCAATTCTTATAATGTATACTAATTTTGAAGTTTCCTAAAAAAATAGGGTGTATAAATATATGATACTATAAAATATCTTATTAGATTAGTCATAATGTAATTTACATAGACAAATAAGGATATTAAAAGTCAATGTTGTGCATTGACATATCCGTTAGTCAAACTGATGTATTCATATAAGAACAAAGAGAGAACAACAATTCTACCTCTATTCTATCTTTCTTTAAGGTTGCTTTGTATCTTTCCTATAATCTCAAGCTCTCATACTTTGCATGTCTAAGAACAAGCCAAAAAGAAACCAAACAATAAATAATTATTTTGTGCACTCGATAGCATGTTGTACATTACGCTCAATGCAAATGTTTCATTTCATAATACTTTTGGGGTTTTTTTTTTATCATTTTATTTGAAACTTTGTGCAAGTTGTATGTAGATGTAAAGATCAGAGGATTCTCACTCACAAACACTATCACATGACAAGATTTGAACCTCAAACCACAAGGATTCAACATATGAACCTTACCAAGTAATACAACACAAGCCTTGCTTGGTGTTTGTGCTATCAATTGGTGCTAAACCTTTCCAAAATTGCTCAATGTTGACATAGGTTTAGTGTTACATTGTCACATTTGTGCCGCTTTGGCAATGTAGTTGTAGGCAACATAGTCACTAATTATTATGAACAATGGTCCAAACTATTCAGTAATTTCTCAAGGGGGAATGGCCTTAAAACACTGAAGTAGCAAACAGCAACAACATAAATCAACTTAGCAACGTTTCTTCCTATTTTGATTTTGTCTATGAAAAAATTCCAAATAAGAACAAATAGAGATGGAGAATTCAGTCAATTTCCAAGCAAAGTCAGATATTGGTAGCAGCAGCACTGAAATCAAACAGTGATCCTAAGTCGCAACAGTAAGAAAATTTTCAAAGGAACTCGGTCTTAAACATAAGAAATCCTCAAGTTTCAACATACAGCATAAGTGCATACTACCTTCAGTATATTTCTCCATCGAAAATAACGCGTGCATTGCGTGAGGCCCTTGGAATGCCCAATAACTTCATAGAGAAAATTTGGTTGTCGTTCGAAAAGAGCGAATCCTTCCCATTGCTGGAAATAACCAATTTCTCCAAGGTGTCTGCTCTTTCAAGCAGAATTTCTATTAGCCGAAAAAGAGTTTTGTAAGGCTTCTCATACTCACAAATGGAGACATTCTTAAGTTGACGCATATCATAACAAGAAAAAACCTCTTGCACAAGGAGTTCATTGCAATCACAAGAAAAATCCTGACATTATATGAAAGATCATTATGTTATAAGTATTAAAAGGTGGACCACGATATTGGCTAGAAAAACTCGTTAGGTAAAACAACTTACCCCGTTGGCATATATTATAAGTTCTTCCAACATGTGAGTTACACAGTAATCTGAACATGTCTAGCAGACAGCCTCCAAAACAGGCCTCAGAGCTATATGCGTCCAATTATTGCATAGATCAGAATCATCAGATAGTTTCTCATTATATTCATGTCCACAGTGTTCAAGTTGCTGAAACAAATAAAATTAGAACTATTACTTGTTTCTTCCAACTATTATCAAAATTATAGCCTGAAAAGTAAATAAAATGAACACTCGATAACAGAGAAAATAAGCACTGCAATGCGCTAAGTTGTTGAGGAAAAAAAAAAAAAAAGCTTGAATCTCCCTGAGCACACTGAGCAATTTAATTTTGGCAATCACACTTGGTTAACATTGGTTTGTTAGACTACATGTATGGTAGCCAAACATATTTGCTACATCACAAGCGAGTAATGGTCAGTCAGAAGTAACAGAAACTGTGAGAAACTAAAGTCTAAATGACTTGAGAGTTGCTGTCACATGGCATACTACTACAAGTGCCCAAGCCCTCAAATGTAACATACACAACATCAAAACTCAACTACAAGTGAAGAGAAAAACTGTAGAAATTAATATGTGACCACATGTTAATTACCTTATTTTCTTTTTCCTCTATTATGTCCTGTATATAGCTGTCCTGTATAGCTGTAGGTTGTTTTTTTTTTTAATAGCTGTACTTTGTTTTTGGTCAGGCGTATAGGGTTCGTGGATGTATCCTTGTATATATAGTGGCAGCTTAGGTTGTAAAGGGTGAGAGCTGCAATACACAGAAATCAATACAGATTTGATTCTATCATTGCGAGTGGTTTTCCAGAAAGGACCAGAATATAAACACAGAAAGATCAAAACTTTAAATGATATCTGAGCAGCAAGGTTGAAGCTTGAATCTTTTACCTTACTGCTTCATAATCGAGTTGAAAACAGAAGGGATTCTTGAACCTTGATAGAATGGCAGGGCAGGATAAGGAAACAAAGAATGAGAATGGATATGCAGATCCATTGTTTCTTGCGAACTCTGATAATGTTGATGTTCCTCTTATGTTCAATGGAGAAAACTTTCTCAACTGGAGCAGAAGCATCAAGCTTACACTGGGATCTAAGAATAAGCTTGAATTCCTAGAGGGAAAGGTGACTAAGCCTAAACCTGAAGAACCAAAGTATGCTCTTTGGATGAGAAACGATTACATGCCTAGAGGATGGTTGTGCAGGTCTATGGATAAGAGGATTGCCAATAGCTTCACATACATAGATTCTGTAGAGAAGCTCTGAAATGAACTTTAAGGAGAGATATGGAGAAACGAATGCACCTCTCCTCTACTCTCTCTGAAGAAACAGGTTAAGAACCTTGAACAAGAAATAATGCCAGTTTCTGAGTATTATTTCAAGATAAAACAGATCTGGGATGAAATACAGGATGTAGAAGGGTTACCTGAGTGCACCTGTAGTGCTATGAAGAAATGCACCTGCCAGTTGCTCAAGAAGTTCTTTGGAGATGCAGGAAAGAAACAAAGTGAGAGATTTGTAATAGGACCAAGCAAGAAAAATGAGAACATTGCTGGGAATATAATGGCAATAGAGCCATCTCCAACTCTGAAGAGAGCGTTTCATTTGGTATAGCAAGCTGAGAAGCAGAGACAGATATTGGAGGGACAGAACACAACAGAAACAAGTGCTTTTGCAGCGATCATGATGAATCAAGGAAGAGGAAATGGAAATTTCTAAAGAAGAAAGACGAAAGAGATAAAGATGAAGAAGTGGTGTGACCACTGCAAAATGAAGGGACACACTATTGATGACTGTTTCAAGATTTACGGGTACCCGGACTGGTTCAAGAACAACCCAAAAGGAAAAGGAGGAATGAGGTATGCTAAAATGAGTACCTGGAGGAAGAACAGCTTGATTGTGGAAGCAAGAGCGGGAATGCAGAATGCAAGCTCGACAGCAATCCGCAGTAGTTCAAGAAGTAATGAAGGCATTCAGCAAACAGCAAGGTTCTGGAGAGGGCAGTAGCAAAATGGCCAACTTTGCAGGTATAATCTTACTCTCGAATGCTATAACTTCCGATAGAAAGTATAATATGAATACTTGGATTGCTGACTCCGGTGCCTCTGATCATATGTGTGGTAATGAGAAAGCATTTAGTGATTTTAAATTGCTAAAGAAACCAGCCAGATGGAACTATCAAGTTCGTTGAGAAAATAGGAGAAGTTAAGATGTCAAGCAAACTGATTCTTCGCAATACACTGTGTATTGAAGAATTTAAACACAACTTACTGTCGGCGAGTAAACTGATTGAAACCAACAAGCTCAATGTGGTGTTTGATACAGAAAGTTGTATCTTACATGACCCCTACTCTAAAAAGAATGTTGCAAGAGGAGTGAAGGAGAATGGGCTTTACATGCTGGTGATAAAGTGTGATGAAGGGAATGAAGCTACAAGAGGAGAAGAGAAGATGAGCAATAATTTAACTGTTTGAATGTTCTTCATGCTAGACTAGGGCATAGTTCTCTTTCTAAGATGATACATATTGAGATTTGCAATTGTACTTCCTTTAAAGATTTCTTTTGTGATGCATGTTGCATAGGAAAACATCATAAACTTCCTTTCAAATTAAGTAATTCAATTGCAGATGGAATTTTTGATCTTATTCATGTAGATCTTTGGGGACCCTATAGAATTCCTGCTGTGATAAGAGAGAGATACTTTCTCACTTTAGTAGATGACTATAGTAGAAGGAGTTGGACACATATGTTGTCCTGGTGAAAGATATTTTGAATACCTTCTTTAATTACATTGGAAATCACTTCAATGTAAGGGTGAAAAATGTGAGAAGTGATATGGGACGGAGGTGTTGCAAAGTGAATGCAGGAAAATATTTCATGATAGAGGGATAAAGCATCAAAGAAGTATTCTAGGTGTACCTCGACAGAATGGCAGAGTTGAGAGAAAGAGAAAGCACAGGCACTTGATGATCGAGACAGCTAGAACTATGAGAATCTATGCAGATCTACCGAGATACTTATGGGGTGAATGTGTAATGGCAGCTATACACACCATTAATCTATTGCCTAGTGCTTTAGTTGGGTGGAAAACACCTTATGAGAGGCTCTTAAAGAAGAAACCAGATTTGATCATCTTAGAATCATAGGATGCTTATGCTATGCATCAAACACTGATAGAAAGTTAGATAAGTTTGGAAACAAGGGAGTAAGATGTGTATTGGTGGGATATGCAAATGATATATCAGTGTTTGATGCATAGCATAAGCATAGATCATAGAGGGAGAACTATGCAAATGAAGAAAAAAAAAAATTTGGGATATATCTCCCAAGTTAGATTATGATCATCTCCCAAGTTAGATTATGTATCATATGATCAAAGAGGGATATCCAAACTTATCATGACATTAGGGAGTAAGATGTGTATTGGGGAACTATGAAGCAAGCAATGATCTAGGGTGGATAAGTGCCATGAATGATGAGTTAGAGGCATTAGAAAAGAATAGAACATGGGAGTTGATAGGGAAGAAAGCTTTAGATTGCAAATGGGTAGATAAAACAAATTTCAAGAAAGTTGGAACTATTGAAAGATTGAAGACTAGAGTAGTGACAAGAGGAGATAGACAAGTTCAAAGAAAGGATTATGTAAGACACATTCTCACCTGCGGCAAAGTTTACCATTGTGAGATGCTTAATTGCCAGAGGTGGAAATTGCATTTGCATCAACTTGACATAAATAACACATTCTTACATGGGTTTCTTGAGGAGGAGATATATATGAAGGCACAACAAGGTTATGGGGAACCAAAAGAAGGGAAAGTGTGCAAGTTGAAGAGAAGCTTATATGGATTAAAGCAAGCATCGAGACAATGGAATCAAGAACTAACTAAATTTAATTTGGTTTGGAATAGCAGAGAGAGATCATTCTCTATTTACCACAGTGAAAGATGGGAAGACAACAATGGTGTTAGTATATGTTGATGATCTATTGGTTAATGGAGATGAAGAACAATATATTGAAGAATTGAAGAAGAACCTTGATAAGGCTTTCACTATAAGGCTTTCACCGTCAAGGATCTAGGAGAAACGAGAATATGAGATACTTTCTAGGGTTAGAATACTTAGAAGTATCAAGGAATGAGGAGGGAATAATCCAAAATCAGAGAAAACATATTCAGCAAATTCCCTATGCAAAAGGGGCTAAAATCCTCCTTGAACAGTATAGAAGACTCATTGGAAGACTGTTGTATTTGTGATTATCCAGACCAATTTATGCAGACTCCCAGGAAGCCTCATCTACAAGCTGCTCTTCAATCTGGGGCACTTGAATAGTCTTTGCCAAGATATTGAATAGTCTCATATCTTGGAAAAGCAAGAAGCAAAAGACAGTTTCAAAGTCTTCTGCTGAATCAGCATGCCACACACGACTAGTGAGCTAGTTTGGTTGGATAGGACATGAAAGTCGGCACAATTTCTTATCCTACAAGTTAGGAATTGTTGGAACCTTCCCCAGTCTAACTTGAGGGAGGGGGTGTAGAAATTAACATGTGACCACATGTTAATTACCTTTTTTTTTTTAATTATTAGCTGAACTTTGTCTTTGACTCTTTGGTCAGGTGTAGAGGGTTGGTGGATGTATCCTTGTATATATAGTGGCAGCTTAGGTTGTAAAGGGTGAGAGCCGCAATACACAGAAACAATACAGATTTTGATTCGATCATTGTGAGTTTTCCACAAAGGACCAGAATATAAACACAGAAAGATCAAAACTTTACAATATCTACCCAACATATTCATAGTTTCAAGAAGATAAATCAGGTATTATCCTTGTTCCTAACAGGCTAACATTTTATGATGAAAGATATATTAAAAACAGCTAGATCTTGTATCACAAAATAGACCATAATTATTGTCACGACAAAGACTTCAAATCAATAAGTTACAGATTACAATATACTGGTTCATTATCACAGTTCGAATACCTGTACCAGATAACAATACTGTAAGTGTGGCCAGAATGGAAAAATAATTAACAATAGTGAGGAATCACAAATAAACCAAAAAGTGCAGAGTTCTTCAAAAAGTAAGAACAAAGGAAAGGAGAAAACAACTCACTTGATAAACTTTGCTTCCCAGCTGGAAAAACTCAGCATTCCGAAATTTGTCAAGTAATAATTCAAAATGCTGAGCACTCATCACTCTCATATCCTGGTCTTCGAAATAAAATATTTTTTTGATGAAGCATAGACAGGCCGAAGAAGCATCAATCACTTTCAGATGATCCAAAAGCACGTTTTCAACATACAAGATCTTGACATTAGGGCAATCAATTGAGTAATGTTTGGGTACAACCACAGACTCCATTGAAAGATCAAGCCACAAATACTCAATGCTCGGAGCAGTAAAATGCACCTTTTGTAATCCTTGAGGATTTAAAACAAATAATTCTTGTAAAAGCGGGCATCCTTTTATCAAACCTTGAAACATCTCATCACTCAAACCCACACGCTCAAGCATCAAACTTCTCAGTGACTCCAAGTTCACAACACCCGGGAGCTTGATCCCAAAACCCGTAAGCTCAAGCACAACAAGGCAATGACTACGGAAAACTTGAGGTGGCAGATTAACTAAATTAAAACCCATAAAAAGAAACTTCAACTCCTTAGTTTCTTTACTTAAAGCGAAATTGGTCCATACTATCAACTTATCTTGTGAAATATCAAATAATACTTTTAATTCGAACGTATTAATAATGGGATTTTTGTGGTATTTGATCACATTGTCGATGAACCTTTCTTTTTGGAAAGAGAAACTAAGATTAGGACTCAAAGTCCAAAGATCACCAAATCTGCGAATTTGAACAGTTTTTATAGCATCTCTAATTGGCAGAAAAGAAAGTATGTGAGCAAGTACATCTTTTGGCAATTCGCTAGACCAATCTCTGATTTCATCATCTTTATCGCTAACTTTTTGCTTCTTTGATCTAGATTTCATGATTTTTCAGATTTCAATCTACCAGAAATTCGATTACAAAATTGGGTTAGAATTAAAATCAACCTAAAATTATGAAGGATTTCACAAAAATTGAGAAAAAAGGGATTGAAACACTTACATAATTCGAGTACTCAGCGATTATTATCAGGAATTGGAGAAGAAATTGAGAGAGTTCATCAGAAATTCTGCAAAGTGCAAACCCTTCTGAATTCCACGGCTCACAAAATGGGGGGCGGGAGAAGGTAACATGTATCTGCTGCCAAGTGTTATTTGGACAGCGTTACTATAAGTTGTATTAGACCTAACAAAACAGACCCGACTTGCTTTAAAAAAAAACAGATCCGACTAGAATGACCCGAATCATTGATCTGATAAGATATTTAATTGATTTTATAAAGAGATATGGCTAAAATTGATCTAATTGCCATTCACAAGCTAAATGACAATCGAGAAATTACAAGATCTTGGTATCGCAAAATGGTAAATAAATCAACAACTAGTGAGTAGCCCGGACATTGTCCTAGATTGCTACTTTTGTAATCGTGCGATTGGGGTATTTTTTTTAAAAGGATTTTGAAATATGAAATCGACATTGTTAAATGTGTTTTTCTTTTTTTAATAATTAAATCATGTGGTTTACACTTATGTACATTTCTTTTTCATATTTATTACACGCTTGATAATGCGCTAAGATGGTTAAATTGTGAACTTTCTTATTTGTGAAGTGACGTGGCGTAATTTAAAAGGATCTACGTGGCATGTAGACGTTTTTATAAACGCATTTTAATATATTAGTATAGATTTTTCATTAGCTACATACGGGTCTCACAATTATTGATATAATTACGAAATGTCATGTTGGATGGATTGTATAGTTGATTTATTTACGGGTGTTGTTTTGCCATTTGCTATTAAGATGATAGATTAGAGCTTTTTCGTAATCCTGACGATATATCCAAGCTTAAAGATTGACCTGGCTCCAGATTGGCAAATTGAATGACCTGATTTGGTTGATCATCATCTCATTTATGGCTATACAACCCTTCATAATTCATATTCATATGTTAAGGGGCATAATTGTGATTGCATACGTCATTTTAGATTATAAAGTAAGGGTCAAATTGTCAGCGTTACTTTGTTAAAGGTAAAAACGTAGATTTTGAAAATGGAGAATATTTATACTAAATTGCTCTGTAATTTTTTTACTAAACTGAATTAATTTAATTGAACTGAAATTATTTTTCATACCAGCAAACTCAGACGTCGGTAGTGAACTAGTGTGAGTCAGTGAGTCCTACACATAAGAAATCCTTAACTTTAATTTTAAAGTACATAGTATAAGAGCATGCATATCACAATATACTTCGTACTTGGTATAGCATACACATACAGCCGGATTGATTTCATTCAATCAATATTTTTCCGAAAACTCCCAAACCGCGGAGTACGCTTTACGAATTTGTCGTGGGGCTAATATTTGGACCCCTTGTAGGCCCACGTTCAGTAAAATATGGAAATTACCAAAATGCCTATTTAAACCCTACAACAGAAATATTCTAAAACTGTGCACAACACGCATCCCGAGAAACCCTAATATGGCCCAACAATCCCTAATACGGCCCGTAATGGCCAGAAACCCCAATTCTAACCCTAATCAAGTCAGTTAATCCCCTCCTATAAATACTAATCTACACAAATTAGTCGGGTAATGAATTTTATCCATTCTCTCTTGAAACATCGTTGACTGACTTGATCGTCGGAGGGGCTTTCTCGGGAACACCCCCGAGACAGTTGACTTACTTTGTTTTGCAGGACTCGGTTTGACCAGACGAACAGGCTTCCCCACGACTCAGATCCCGGAATTCTTTTGCAAAAACACTTGTATATATAAATTTAAGTTTTTGCGGTCTATCCGATTTGTAATATCATGGTCTATTTTCAACAATGACTTTGTTTTACTAGTTGTTATTCATCAATTTTCTTCTAAATAAGTCAAACCAACTAATGAAAGATCAAGCCCCGTCGGCTATTCAACATGTTAGTAGTCTCAGTCCAGCTGCGAAGGCACTTGTTATTAAGATGACTTCTGTTGAAGCTAAGCCACGTCACATTATAACAGCATTGAAAGAGAAGTATCCAAATGAGAACCCTAACATGAGAGAGATCTACAACGTGAGAAGACGTGCTCAGCTAGATACCCGTAAAGGTTGGCCATCGTTAAATCGGTGGTGGAGTATACATAGCAAATTTGAACATACCTTGGGTTCTCGTGGCCGTTGAGATAGTATAGGGGGTCATCAAGGTGGTCATAGGCCACCAATTGGCATAGCTTCAGATTCATTTTTATGTAACTAGCCTTTTACCATTGTTTATTCGAAATTTAAACGGTTTTAACTCTGTTTTGTAACTTGTAGGGAATGATTTAAACTTGGAGGAATTCGCATATTTGGATAAGTTACCAACCTTCATGCTTCCATTCTTACAAGGGTGGAGCGATCCACTAGGAGATGGTAACTGTGGGTTTTGATGTGTTGTAGATTTTTTCATGTGTGTCCAGGAGAAATGGATGTTAGCGAGAAGTACAATAGCAAATGAGGTTGCTGCCCATCGAGATGTGTATTCTCGAGTGTACACTGTTGAACTGTTAGATCAAGCAATAAATCGTATCACATGGACAGGAGGGAGATGTGGCACGGATCATTGGATGATTACTATTGATGACTAGTTTTCGATTGCCAACTTTTACAACTCAGTTGTTATGTGTTTTGATGTTGGTAGTGACAATCGCAGTGGGCACCCGCATCACTGTGCTACCTTGGACCACTCCGTCAATTGCCACTGGTCAGGGAGCTCGCATTTTAACATTAGGGTGGCATTTTGTGCGAATGGAGTTCAAATATAATTTCCCAATACCTCCTATTGCTACTACTTGGTTCGAAATACCCGATGATACCGTTATAGGTTGGGAGGACCGATATCAACATAGGCGTGCTACATGGCACACTTAAGCTAGTACTCCCTCCGTTTTTTTTTTAAATGCATCACTTTGATTTTGCACTATTCACATACCATGGTTGACTTAATTTTTTCACCTCTATAAAAAAAAAATGTTATTGTACAATATATCATTAGACTAGTCGTAATGTCTAGTTTCACAATATAATTTTGTTACAATTTTTACTAATAGACAATTAAATATATTAATGGTCAAAGTTGGGTCTCGGCAAATGTGTCGGTCAAACTGATGCAAATAAAAAAAACAGAGGGAGTAGTCAATTACTCCCTCCGTTCCACAATAATGTTCTTGTTTGGAATCTTTGACTTTTTAAAAATGAGAGAATTTTCTAAATTTCTCTTAATTTATAGGAACAAATATAGTCATGTGGGATCTAGTTTGATTCGTCTTGGTAAGTAGATTATTAATATCTAACTTTTATAATTTTTGCTAGTGTGAAATTAAAGATATTTGCGGTCAAGGAGGGGTAAAAATTTGCATCGATTTACGAAACAGGAACATCATTCTGAAACGAAGGGAGTATGTTGTTAGGACGTTGTTAGTACATTGGTATAATTGTATGTGATAACTGATAAATGAGGTGAAGTTGAAATAACGTTGTTTTTATGAACTAATATTGTTGTTGCCATTAACTAATGTAATGCATCTATAAAAATTTGTCAGATTCCACATTTTAACACATTTTATTTTTATTTTTTTTTTTTGAAAAATCACCTTATCAATATTTTTTGTAAGAACGCATCTAAAACCAGAAAGTTTTTGCGAGATAATACATTAGGCCGCTTTCATGGCATTGATCGACCTTGTTTTCCGGCGGCATTGACCCCCCGTAAGGGTCACGTGCTCATAATACCCCCAATCTTTCTCCTCAAAGCCATCACAACCACAGTAGTAGCGGTAGCAGCAACAATATCAGTAGTGTAACAATAGTAGCAATAGCAATGTAGCAGTAGTATAGAGTAGTATTTGTACGGGATAGTACCGACACCGTTAGTAATTAGTTGTTAAAATACATTATGTTGCTAATCATCTATGCCATTAGCATATCGGCTTAACGTCCATAACGGTCATTATCTCGGCCACGTGGAGAGCTGCTTCCGACCACATAGGCACCTGCCGTCTACAAGGTCGGTTTGCCACCTATGTTGACAGGTGGTACCAGCTTGATTACCCTCCTATAAATACCCAAACATATTTTCATTATCAAGGTACAATGTTTTATCTCTCCCTCTAGAAATACTTTCTTATCCTTTTCATTCGTCCTTCTCGTCAAATTACTAACTTTAGTATCAGAGCGGTTATCCCCGGATAATCCCCCGGGTTAGCTAATTTGTGCTGACTGTGCAGGAGCTCAATTGGGCGGTAAACCTTTACAGACCCTAGGACTCACGATACCGGAATTGCCCGGAACAGTATTGTAGCAGAAGTAGTTGTAGCAGTACTGCAGTAGTAGTGTAGCAGTAGTAGAACTAGTAGTGTACTAGTGTAGCAGGTAGTAGTAGTAGTAACCGACCATAACTTGTTTGGTGGGATCATTATATTTATATCAAAAGCAGACCATTGAGTAAAGCTTTGTTTCCCATTCAAAACAAAAACTGCTCTGTACCACATTTCAAAAACATAATTTGCATTTTGCAACCTGTTTATGGTCGTTGAAAAATTCCGTAAGATACATGTAAATTGTTACAGAATGTACCTATGTGTATTCTGAAGCCGGGTGCAATTCAAGAAGTTAGTTATATGTAATTTACAATCGTATAACACTCATCCAATCACACACCTTACAACAAACTTGATCTAAAAGCTATCATGGAAGTATTTTTTAAACACAATTCATGCTCTAAGTCAAGTTCCTTGACTATGGGATCCCCATCCAACCTTCAGGAGAGAAGCATAAAGTAACTCGTTCCATAAGTCAGGCACACCAGGCAAGCACCAATGGCTGCAATCTTGTGATTGCTCGGCCTCAATTCGCTCATCTTCACTCTCATATGACTTTCTGTAAATCGAAGGGTGAGCATCCTTTCGGTAGTCTGTGAGCCTGCTAATGTTTAAGTACATCACGGGGGTCTTCATTTTCCCCAAAACTTGCTCAAGAGCTCTCATCTTTGAAGGGTATTTCCCTAAGTAAGTCTCGTTGAAGATGGGTTCAGTTTCCTTGTGGCATTGCCCTCCTGAATTCCACTGACCTCCTCTGCATCAAACGCTAATTAACATAAATTCTGAATCTGCCAGAAAACTAACTAATTAAGAACATGGACATGTGATAACACAGAGCGTATAATTCCAAAGTAAACAGTATTCAGGCCAATAGTTTATGAGTTATGAACTTGAGATCTTAGATTAAAGAGACATAATCACTCTCTCTTCTGTTTTCGTTTTGGACAATGATCAATATGAAGAGAGATAATTACTCATCTCTCTACCCCATGCAAATCATCACCGAAAACTTAAGAGCAAGCAACTTTTTTTCATATATTCCTTCTATCTGGAAACAAAAGCCAATCATATACAAGTACAATTATCATGTCCATAAAGAGTTGTCACGTTCCCTAATTATGTAATGGGTTATTCTCCAATAGAGTTTCCCATATGTAACTGACTAAATCAAGTAATATTCATAACTAGGTTAGGTTGGCACTATGTAATAAGTTGACAATCAACTCCTAACAGATGATGTATAAGCCCGAGTGCTTAGAGTGTCAGAGGAACCATATCCCAGAACAATGAGTTCAGCATCAGATGAATCAAACAACCAAGCACAACTACACAAGCCAGTCAAAATGCTAACCTGAAATGAGTGCCAGAATATCCTCTAAAGAAAACCAGAGTTTTCTTGTAATCAATATGCCTGTCAACCCATCTGCCCCAAGTAGCGAGGGCTTTCCTGTAAGCCTTAAGAGCCTTAAGTCGAGGATGAACAAGATCTCCTTCTTGATAATACTCTTCCCTGTAGAATAGTAAAAAGCAGGACATTCTCAGATTATTCTAGTCACAAACAATTACATGATTGCCAGATTAATTGCAAACTCACCCCCTAGAAGTTTTCTCATGGGTCCACCAGTGACCTGTGTTGAAGACTAGAATATGAGCATCATGATACATTTGGGTTGTTTCGTCCATTAAATCGAGCCTTAACGTTGCTAGTGATCCATTATTCTTCTGAAATGTGGATTCTCTGACCAAAAAGGGAGCTCTAACATAGTCAATAGTACAGTTGTAGTCCTGCATACAAAAGCCATAACCACTTAGACACATTCTTGTATTAGTTGTATATATATAAGGAAGCAAAGGAGAAGGTTAATGTAAAAACCAAATATCTTGCCTCAAATCTGATGGCGTAGATACCCTCCTTTTTGAATTCCCTCTTCCCGGACACCTCATACACCCTGTTCTTGTCTTTAATACTATGCCAAAGAATGCAAACAAGAGACTCCCACATGTTCCGATTCAACGAATCCCCAATATAAACCAGCTTTTTTCCTCTCATTCGTTCCAAGAAATCGGTGGCATTCAGTCTAGCAATCACATCAGGCAACCAATGAATCAACAAGGCTTTGAAAATTGGAAGCACAAAACATAGCAATTTTGGCAAAGTTTAGCAGGATATAGGCAACTAACTTCAACCAAAGTAATTAATGAAGTCATATCCTTGACAATTTTCCAAACACAACATCCTGTTTATTCCTTCATGTCCCTGCCATAATGCCCATAATCCTCCCTCACACCCAAATCAAACCTCACCCAATTCATAGTTTCATACAATTAGCTAGGAATGTCCATGGGGTGGGGCAAGGCGGGATGGGACCGACGGATGTTTTCCCCACACCCATTCTCACTAAAATCAGCTGAAGTTTAATTTAACTAGAGCAGCTTTGCATATTTCAATCCATCAGTTGTGCACTTGTGCATATTCATCATCAAATCATAATCACTAGTTACTAGATAGCAACAATCAGCAAATTCCACACAAAACGGCCTAAATTGAATGCTTAAAATACATTAACCACCCACATCAGCAGTAAAAAATTTACAATACCATCTAATTATGAACAAAAACACTACATACTTTCACATGAAAAACATGAAATAAAAACCATATAATATAATTAAAATGTTACCTAGGAATGTTGCACCCAAATGGCTGCCATTTCCATCTGTAATACCCATCATCAGGTCTCCCATTAAGATGACAATTAAAATCTCTATCAATAAAAGGGCAAAACCCAGAAGGGTAATGTGGTAATTCATCATCTCTAACCCATTTACCATCAAATATATCACAATCTTTTCTCAAAACCCCAGAATTTCTCAAACCCAATTCATCAATATTAAGACTATTTCTGGAAACATTGATGAAAACCCTTGATTCTTCTTCTTCTTCTTCCAAACCATGGAAACTCACATTCTTCAACTTCAAATCAAGATTTTCAAAGTGGGTCCCACTGTCACTCCCATTCCCAAGATTCTTATTTGAAGTTGCTAAGGACGTGTTTGGGAGAGAGAAAGTCCAAGAAACCATGGAAGTTGTGGGTGTAATTTTGTTGGGAATCAAGATTAAGAGAGAGAAAATGATGAATGAAGCAGCAGCAATACATAATCCAAACCCAGAAACTATAAAACCCCTTTTTGGGTGTAATTTCAGCTGCAAATTATCTGCTAATTTTGTTTTAATCGACGCCATTACTGCTCATTTCTCTGTAATTCTGCATGCACAGGACACCAATAAACCACCAAAATTCCTCAAAAAAAAAAAACCACAAATTTTTATTTTATTAATTTTTTTCTTTTTTTGTTTTTGTTTTTTTTTTTTTTTTTTTTGAAATGAAATTGAGAAAATTTTTGTATTAAAATGAAAATTTATGAAATAAAATCTCTTCTCTTAGAAACTTACTATTTAACTTTCTGCTCTTTGTTTTACAGTTGCAGAGAAGAGGGAAGGAGGAGGGAAAACTATGAAATGGGTTAATTATGAATTGACGATAATACCCTTTTGTAACTGAAAATTACGCAAAGATTATGAATTTTGGATTTTATTTGAAAAAGGGTAATTTTGTACATTTATGATTGGAGTTTTATTGGAGTGCGCAAAATGTAATTAGTGTTCGGTTATGCCGAAAATGGAAATTAATTGTGAAATTATCATTCTTGTTGTTAAATTGTAATCTACTCCGTAACTAGAGTAGGGTAATAAATTTTGGCATTTATTGATCGATATATTTAGGAGTATAATAATAAAGGTCTATTATGTTTATTAAATGAAGCTAACGAATGCCCAGAGGTGTTGGATAAGCTAGCTAAAAGTAGAAAGATTAAATTAAAATGAACATTAATTACACCGATCGACGCGTGATATTGTCATGCTTTCTCAAATTTATACCACTTTTGGTAATATTTTAAATGCTTATCTAACGCCCCGGAGACATTCGTTAGCAAGATCCTTATTAAATTTGTCATTATTTGGTTTCTTTAATACTTGTAATGGGAAATGATAAGGGTTGTATTCATTAAAAAAAAAAAAGATATATGAAGCCTTAAGAAGCTAAAAATGGAAAGAATTTACAATAAATAAACATTTATTACACCGATTTACTCGTGAATTATCGATAAATTCCCAACTTAATACTAAAAAGAGAAGCAGCCCTAACATTACCCTGTTACCTTTGATGTAGTATTTATAGGATAATTATTCGTACTTATATGGTACTCCCTCCGTCCCTTAATTATATGTCTATTTCTTTCTAGGAAAATTTGTCAAAAAAATCTTTAAAAAACACCATTTTGCGAAAAAAACATTTTAAAAGCTTTTTGTTAAAAAAACCACCACGTTTTTTTTTTTTTTTTTTTTGCGAAAGGAAATCTATTTCCCTAATTACCCTCTAATTAACTTAATTAAACTCTAATTTCTTCTAACTAACCCCTAACCCACCAAATTACTAATGGTTCGTTTGGCATTGCTATGGTTTTCTGTTTTTTAATTTTTTGTTTTTTTAAAGCATATGATATATGTCCCATAATGAATCAAAAATTATTTATATTTATTAAAATCATGATAATTTTGAAAATTGACAACAGAAAAGTGGAAACACCTTTTTCTTGTTTCCTGTTTTTGGTTTTTGATTTTCAAAAAAATAGGAAACTGAAAACCAAAAATGATGCCAAACAAGCCCTAAATTATTAGATTTAATTAATATAATAATTTAGTAGAAGAAAAAGACAAATATAGGTATCCTTATGCTTTAAAAATCACTCTTGATAGGTAAATTATTTATCACAATCGAATGATCCTACCTTAATTTGCATTAGAATAGGCCAATTTTTTTTTTAAAAAAAGAGTTTCGAAAATGAGAAAATCTCAAGTCCCAACCATATCTAATTAATCTTTATTAGCATGGAAACATTGAGGTATCAAAAATGCAAGAACCGCAAATTTCAAAAGTTTCCGTGCTACTTAGGTGAGGTTCATTCATTGTATAGTAGTTAAATTACCATTCGTCAGCAAAATTAGAAATTAAAGAGATTAGAATTTGGGAATGTATATATAATAGAGTACAAGAACTAATAAACTAACAGGTGCTGAATTGAAGTACATGTACTATACATAGGTACTTAGAGCACTCACATCAGCGAGCAAAAAATGAGTTGTTCATTCTCTCTCTAGCCACTTTCTCTCTCTTCTAACTCATGAGCATTTTTGTGATCATATTTTTATCCCACCAATGATCAAAAAAATTTTCTTCCCCATTCTCTCTCTGCTACATCTTCTCTCTTACTTTTACTAATACCATTTATAATTCTCTCTACTATATTATTTTTAATTCTTTTTTTTTTATTTGTCTTGTGGACCCCACATGGTTACTATTCATCTTTAAAAATGCTCATCCTATGAGCAATTTTCATTTTGCTCATGAGTATTTTTGCTTTTGCTCATTGATGTAAGTCATTTTTGTTTTAATTTCACCTAAAGTTTTGCTCATGAGCATTTTTTTGCTCATTGTTGGGAATGCTCTTAGGTAGATCGAGCTGAGTGTACGTAAAAGACCACCGATTAGTGAAAGTAATGATAATGTTTAGCCATTACGTCATTGAATATATGCTCTATTATGTGAGCCGATATGGTAAGTTGTGCTACAAACCAAGGATTCTCGCATATGAACTTGTAGTATTTCATCATCATCAACTCTTCACACTTCTTTTCCCCAACTAACCAACTACTACATCATTGGAGTTTTTCAAGTAAGCATGTTATTTTACAACATCCATTGAGCTCCTGTTCTTTTGAGCTTTTGGGCAAAGTAGAGCAGGGGTTAACATAGCAGAGCGGAGCTTCTAACATTGTAGAGCGGAGCAGAGCAGATTTCACCAGAACAACTCAAAAGAAGAGGACCTAAATCTAAAGTGTGTGCACCTAATAATAATCCTAATAGAAAATTTTCTAATATTATTTAGCAACGACAATTTTATTTCCTTTTTTGTGTAAAAAAAAAAGACAAATGACAAATCATATACTACACAATCATTATTTATCAAGAAATAAATCTACAAAAAAATGCTTACATAAATATTTTATCCAATCACAAAGCACCACACATCTTATCTTTTGATAGTCATTTTTCAAAAGACTACTGTAAAATTTTCAGTTTATCAAGGAGAAACGAGTATACTTTATCATTCAAGACTTAACCATATACTAAAATTATATATCACCCCTAAATTTAAAACGAATTAACTTGATTTAGCATGTTGAAGTAACGCAGCTCACATATCATTATTAAGGCCTAGTGTTGTGAAAATTTTTAGATAACCAATTTTTGCATCTACCAAGTAATTATCATATTAAAGCCTAATGAAGCTCACAAACTCGAATATGCAAGTTATGCAACATAATAGTTGTGCTTCGCAAATTGTTGTGATACGCGAAGCTAATCAAAAGAGATAAATTTTGTGAGTTAAGTATAATACAAGGATCTCACTTTTACAATTTTTCACCTTGATCAAGAACCTCTCACTTTTTTTTTCACCTTTAAGGACCTGAGGTTAACATTCCGGCAACTTAACTCACCTGAGCTCCGATCAAAATATTAATCCCTTCATTATGAAATCTTAAGTCCTTCAAAGCATTTAATATTAAAATAATAATAATAAATAAATAAATTAGTGCATTACCAAAAAACGAGGAATAAGGGATGATTTTTCCATGGATGATGGAAATGTATAATTCTCTCGTGAGTAATAACAAGATGCAAATAACCGAGGAACAAGATGATTTACATAAACTCACATTATTCATCTTATCAATAATAATTCTCAAAATATACCCACAAATCAAATTTTTAGGAATAAAATCATCGAAATTTGGGAAAAAAAAATAAAATAGTGGATTGAAAGTTAATAGAGAAATACAATATCCTTGTCCATGGAAAATACATCAAAAACAATGAAATCGAAAAAAAATTAATCTACAACCTATTGAGCTGCAACCACCAAAAATTGCTGCAACAGTGACGACGATGAAAGAGAATTAGAGGAATAATTGCAACAATAGCATAAATAGGAAATCAGAGGTCAAGAAGTGGAAAATGAAGAGATAGAATTAGCCAATTATGTTTTGTAAGAAATGGGGATTTGAAGTAGAAGGTGATACACTTATAGGAGTTGAGAATTGAATGAGTAAATTTTGGAGCCATGGTTTTTCTTCAAACAATGGTGAAATAAACAGGGGAGGAAGAATTGAAGATGGGGTATTTTCTTTACAACTTGCACGCTTACCCATGCCACCTCAGCCACCTCATTATGATTTATGTTAGCTAAACTCTTGTTTAACTCAACTTGGGTTAACAAATATAAATCATCATCGGAAACTAAATGTTAAGTCCTTAAAGGTGAAAAAAAAAAGTGAGAGGTCCTTAAAGGTAAAAAATTGTAAAAGTGAGGTCCTTGTATTATACTTAACTCTAAATTTTGTAAATTACAACTAATATCATCCTATAAATACGATAGATATATGTTTGGTTGATCCTTAGGGTTCTTGTTAGGAATATTGGGACATCTTTATCATATATTTAGTAGAGTTAGTTTCCTTTCTTGTAGGATATGATATTGTTTAGCATATCTTTTGTATCTATCTTTTGTACGCTCAAGGAAACTTATGTATATGATTCAATGAAGAGAACAGGGTAAGCTTTGAACCCTTTACTTAATTCTACATGGTATCAGTCGCACAGGGAAAAATAAAACCACAAACACCATAAAAATGGCCTACGATGACACACCGCCACCTCCACCACCGCGTATAGACATTACTTCTCCATACTACCTTGGTCCTCACGATCAATGTTATTAGGATCGGGATTCTACTTTGGATCGGAAGATGGAAGTAGGATCGAATCGTAAAATCGGATCGTAAGATCGACCGATCCTACAAAAATTGCAAAAAAAATAAAATTTTACTAAACTGTTTCAAATATTTATTCATATTTAAACTAAATTAAGTATATAATAATAATATTTCAATTTTTTTAAAAGTTATTTCCTTAAATACATTACATGACGATAGTGTATACATACGCAATCTAAATTTATAATACTCTTTGTTAATTTTACATTCTAATTCAAATAAAAAAAATTAACCTCTAAAAAAAAAGAGAAAAAATGGTGCTAGTTGTGGTAGACCTAGTAACATAATTCATACTTGGCTATCATTTTAATTTTTTGTGCTAGAGCTTTACATGTTTATAAAATCCAAAAAAATTAGCTTCCACTCACTAAAGATTATTAAAAGGTTTATATTACATACTTGCACTGAAATTAGATAATTAAATTCATTGTAACATAATCAGCTACATCGATCAAGTGAAATTCGAGTGAAATCAGGCAGGGTTGGATCCACAGTATCTACCAACCAAGAACAATAGTAGGCCCACAGATTTAGCTTATTTTAAACAAAAATAAACAAAATAAATAAAAATTAAGGGGAAAAAATAAAGAAAAAAAATAAATTGGAAAGAAACCAGATGAGCAAGTCTATACTAAGTCCACTAAGATAAAAATGTTCCTTTTAAGCTTATTTTGTAGAATCGGTAGAATCGCCCATAGGATCGTAGAATCGTTATCGATCCTACCGATCCTGTACGATTCTACCGATCCTATGGCCGATCCTACCACAGATCGATTCTATGGACGATCCAGATCGACTGGGTGTATTAGGATCGTAGAATCGCACGATTCCACGATCCGGATCGCGATTTTGATAACTATGCTCACGATCACCCTGGAGATTTCATTACCCCGACTAGACTTCGAGTAGAAAACTACAATGAATGGGCCGAAGATATACAAACCGCGTTGGAGGCACGCCGGAAATTCGTGTTTCTTGACGGAACAATAACATCACCATCCCTTCCATGTACTCAAACCGATTGGAACACAACCCATGTCGTGCTCATCTCTTGGCTTATGAACACAATCGATCCCGAGGTTAAAAGTACCCTGTCCAAATACAAAGATGCTAAACGCTTATGGGAGACTCTCAAGATGCGTTTTGCTACGGTGAATAGTCTGAGAATTCAGCAATTGAAGTCTGCAATTGCTAAATGTGAACAATCAAAAGTCATGTCGGTTGTGACATACTTTGGAAAATTGACAGCCTATGGGAGGAGTTGAACAATCATGAATCTCTGATCACTTGCTCGTGATGTGATAAATGTACAACAGGTTCAGAGCATGAAAAGAGGCGTGAGAATACTCGGCTTCACAAGTTTTTAATGGGACTTAACTCTGATTATTTCTCTCAAACTCGAACCAATATTTTTTCTCAAGATCCGTTACCCTCTCTTGATCGAGCATATCAATTGGCCTCACAAGATGAATGAGTTCGGCAAGCAAAACAGAACACCGAAGATCAACCACCCGATGCGGTGAGATTTGCTCTTCGCACAAGCGCAGGGAAGGGGAAGCCTCCGATCTCTGACGACAAACCTGAAAAGTCGGCTTTGCTTTGTACTTATTGTAAGAAAAATGGCCACTTAATTTCTGGTTGTTTTGAATTGAAGGGTTTTCCAGATTGGTGACCGAATCCCTCCAAACGAGGCAAGCCTCCAAAGTCCGATGCAAAAGGCCGCAACCAGCCACGAGCTAATGCTACTACGGTCGTTCCTTCTGCTAGTTCCAGCAATGCCGAGTCAGTGGCAGGTGTTTCTCAAACGTTCACGGAAGACCAGTGGAAAGCAATCGCAGGTTTCATTGGTAACACAAAAATTCCCGATGACCGTTTGAATGGTGAGTTCGACAATGATTTGTGGATTGTTGACACAGGTGCTTCTGGGCATGTCACGAGTAATGACAAATGGAATTTTGATACTCGAAACATCTCACATTGTCCGATCGGGCTTCCGAATGGCAAAACTGTAAACGCCACAAAGGAAGGCTCGGTTCGATTGTCATCAAATATTGTCCTTAAAAATGTGTTGTTTGTTCCCGATTTACGTTGCAATTTAATTTCGGTATCACAATTAATCGATGACAATAATTACACTGTCCAATTTAACTCTCATATGTGTGCTATACAGGACCAGTCAAGGGAGCTGATTGGAACGATTGTTAGGCGAGATGGACTATTTTACTTCGAAGGACGAGCTACGGTGCAACATGTGGCTATTTCTGAGTCTTCGGCAAAGTTAGAATTGGGGCACAAACGAATGGGTCATCCTTCAGAAAGAGTTGTGAAGCTTCTCCCTCCAGTTCATAATTGTAAGGTTAGTTTAAATAAAGCATGTGAAATTTGTTTTCGTGCTAAACACCCTAGAGATAGTTTTTCTTTAAGTGATAATAAAGCCTCTAGAATTTTTGAAAAAATACATTGTGATTTATGGGGGTCTTATAGACATGCATCATCTTGTGGTGCTCGTTATTTTTTGACAATAGTTGATGATTTCTCTCGTGTTGTTTGGATTTATTTGCTAGTTAATAAAACAAAAGTTTTTCGTATGTTCATGTCATTCATAGCAATGGTGGATAGACAATTTTCTCAATCAATTAAAATAGTTCAAAGTGACAATGGCACCGAATTTAATTGTTTGCGAGAATACTTTAATGCAACTGGCATATTATTTCAAACTTCGTGTGTTGGTACTCCACAACAAAATGGTCGGGTTGAGAGGAAACACAAACATATTTTAAATGTGGGAAGGGCATTGAGATTTCAGGTTAATTTGCCAATATATTTTTGGGGTGAGAGTGTTCTTGCCGCTACACATTTAATAAATCGAACCCCCTCTCCTCTCTTGCAAAATAAAACACCTTATGAAATTTTATTTAGCACAACCCCCTCTTATACCACAATCCGTACTTTTGAGTGTTTTGCTTTTGCTCACAATCAAAAAGCCAAAGGGGATAAGTTTGCCAGTTGGAGTCGTAAATGTGTTTTTGTCGGATATCCTTTTGGAAAAAAAGGTTGGAATCTCTTTGATCTTGATACGAAAGAATTTTTTGTGTCACGAGATGTTAAATTCTTTGAAGATGTTTTCCCATTTCTTGATCCCATATCCACCAATATTATTCCGGGAAATATTGTACCCATGAATGCCGAAGCGCCGTATGATTTTGATGATGTATATGTGGGTCAAGATATTGATAATGGCAGGGGAAATGTCACTCACCAACCTCGGCAGCAACAAACGTCGCAGCACACTGCTCCAGCCACGCAGAGGGTACCTGCGACCGCTGGCGTGGGCAGCAGCACTGCCAGCAGCAATCCCGAACGGGGGGCAGCCAAATTCTCCTACTATGGCAGCCTCGCCAGTACAGCCTCAGCATCATACTACTCCTACTCTTGATCAGCTTTCCACGCAAGGCAACAATGCACCTAATTTGGGAAAAGGCATGTGTGAAAAATTTCCTAGTGTCTTTCTGTTAGACTATGTTACTCACACCATCATAACAAACAGTCCATCATCTCCTAAGACTTCATCTTCTCGGCATCCCTCAGGTACTCCTTACCCTATAGCGCATTATATAAATTGTGACAGTTTTACTTCCTATTACTGAAATTTTATTGCAGCTATTACTTTCGGCAAAGAACCAAAATCCTTTAAGGAGGCCATGAAAGATGCAGGTTGGAGACAATCGATGCAAAATGAAATTCAAGCTCTAGAAAAAAATGGGACATGGAAATGGAAAATCTACCCCATTGCAAGCGTGCTCTTGGCAGTCAATGGGTGTATAGAATAAAATACAAATCATATGGGAGCATTGAACGTCTAAAATCCAGATTAGTCGTCTTTGGCAATCATCAAAAGGAGGGTTTCTTGCCATTGCAGCTTTTAAAAATTGGGAATTGCATCAAATGGACGTCCACAATGCCTTCCTACATGGCGATCTTGATGAGGAAGTGTACATGAGACTTCCCCCTGGCTTTGAACCATCTCATCCACATAAGTTATGCTGCCTTCGAAAATCATTGTATGGCCTAAAACAGGCACCTAGATGTTGGTTTGCCAAACTTAAGTCTGCTTTGAAGGCATATGGCTTCTTGCAATCATACTCCGATTACTCTTTGTTCACTTACACAAACAGTGCAATACAGATTAATGTGCCTGTGTATGTTGACGATCTCATTATTTCTGGTAATAATTTCGTTGCATTAAGGGCATTCAAAGCATATCTCAGTGACTGTTTTCACATGAAAGACCTTGGACCCTTGAAATATTTTTTGGGCATTGAGGTTGCTCGCGGTTCTTCGGGCTTATTTATTTGTCAAAGGAAATACACTCTTGATATTATCTCTGAAGCAGGTTTGTTGGGTTCTAAGCCAGTCGGCTTTCCTAGGGAACAAAATCACAAGCTCGGCCTAGCTATTGGCTCCATTCTTTCGGACCCGGGACAGTATCGCAGACTTGTTGGGCGGTTAATATACCTAGCAGTCACTAGGCCAGATTTGGCCTACTCTATCCATATCCTATCTCAGTTCATGCATGAACCAAGAACAGAACACTAGGAAGCGGCTCTGCGAGTCGTAAGATATTTGAAAGGTACTCCAGGTCAAGGTATTTTGTTACGTTCTGACAGTGACTTAACCTTGCAAGGCTGGTGTGATTCAGATTGGGCCACATGTCCCATAACACGAAGATCTCTCACGAGGTGGCTTGTATTTCTTGGTAAGTCACCTATCTCTTGGAAAACCAAAAAGCAGAATACTGTCTCTACAAGTTCTACAGAAGCAGAATACCGGTCTATGGCCACTATTACATACGAGTTAAAGTGGTTAAAGGGACTTCTTTTGAGTTTGGGAGTGCAACACCCTAAGACTATTAAGCTATTTTGTGATAGTCAATCCGCTCTGCACATTGCAAAGAATCCGGTTTTCCATGAACGAACGAAGCATGTTGAAGTTGATTGTCACTTCGTTCAAGATGCTATTTCGGAAGGTTTGATTGATCCATCCTATGTTCCTACCTATGAGCAATTAGCCGATATCTTTACAAAGGCCCTCGACAAATCACAATTTGATCTTTTACTTGACAAGTTGGGCATCTTCAATCCACATGCTCCAACTTGAGGGGAGGTGTTAGGAATATTGGGATATCTTTATCATATATTTAGTAGAGTTAGTTTTCTTGCTTGTAGGATATGATATTATTTAGCATATCTTTTGTTTCTATCTTTTGTACGCTTGAGGAAACTTATGTACTCTATTAATATGATTCCATGAAGAGAACAGGGTAAGCTTTGAACTCTTTACCTAATTCTACAGTTCTCAACCCTCGTAAAATAGATAGAGAGAAGGGAAGAATGAATGTGCCTACTATTGAGTTATCTAAGCTCATCAATGGTCAATACAACCAAACACAACAATCTTTAGCTTGGAACAAATTATATAATTACATTTCCCAACTGCTCACATAACCTCAAAATTTTCTTTCCATACATTACAAGGTAACAATTAACAAACCACCTATTTGGGCTAATTCTAAACCTTATACATTCCATCATATATTCCTTTTTACAGATTGAATTACATTCTATTGACATCAATCACAATTCTTTTTTCTTCCTCACTCGAAAGCTTTTACTACTAGAGTGAAAGAAGGTGAGACAGGGAAGCTAACTACTTAAACTAAAGGGTGTCGATTTCGGGTCAGGATCCTCTCTAGTAACCGCACGGTCCATTTACTAGAGTAATCAGGAGGGTTTTGAAACTACATTTTCTTCCCTCTCGATATAGTACTTGGATGGTCCGATTACTAGAGAGAATCCTCGGGCATGATTACAATGGCACTTCACTCACATTTTGGTTTAGTACTCCGGATCACTACAAGAGACAAAGCCATGATAAACATGCGTGCATTGACCAAATCCATGTCGTATCATCTTGGACCAGAAAGCTCCATAGCTTCAACCACAAGTGAAGATTCTTCTATATAGTCTGAATACCGCTGTGGCTCGCTGGACCTTGACCTAGGAGTTTCGATTCTCTGTGAAGCCTCCCATTTCTCGGTTAACCCATCATCTTCCAACATCCTTAAGACTTCAGACATTTTTGGACGATGAATTGGATTAAATTGTGTACATAAAAGAGCTACCTGTACCATTTCTCCTAATTCCACCCTGTCATAGTCGTTCTTTAAGTCCCTATCTACTAACTGGTTTAGCTTCCCCTCATTGTGCAACTTCTTTACCTGCAGCATTTCAGTTAACAAGTAAGCAATGAAACAAAGATGCTCCAAAGGCGAATTCATAAGGTTAGCCCAGAGAGACTAATTTTTAGCACTCGTGCATGTAATCCATATTATAAGCAATATCACAAACTACACATTTTGGTTTCGTTCTTAACTTATTTTAACTTATTGAGACCTGTCAAACCTCCACTTTAAATTGATTGATTGCCGTTTAACATTAATTATAAATAAGTTGAGGGGACAGAAAGAAAATAGAGAAGATTACCCAATCAAGCATAACGCCTTTCTGATTAGATGCTCGGCCAAAATCCAAGGCTTTTTCCCCAGTGATCAGCTCAAGGAGCAATATTCCATACCCAAATACGTCAGTTTTCTCAGATGACTGGCCAGTACAGAGATATTCTGGAGCAATATGTCCAACAGTGCCACGAACTGCTGTTGTTACATGGGACTCGCGGTGATCCAAAAGCTTTGCAAGCCCGAAATCACCAACGACTGCCTCAAAGTCTTCATCAAGCAGAATGTTGGCTGCCTTGACATCTCGGTGAATAATTTTAGGGTCACACTGCTCATGCAAATACAGCAGCCCCCTTGCTGTGCCTAAAGCAATGCTCCTACGCCTTGACCAATCTAAGACAGGTCTACCATGAATAAAATCTGCAACAAATAATATACTCATCATTATACAAATAATATACTCGTCATTATACAAATAATATACTTGTCATTATACAAATAATATACAGTTATTGAGTGATAATTTGCTGAACAAAACATGTGATTAATTGAAAAATTGGAGCTTGCGATAGCATCATGTAACTTGGCATTAGAATACGCTTGAGATATTTGTTACAAGGTGCTAGTTTGTTAAAGGTTAATGAAATGGAATTTTCAAATCAAGGATAGGTACATATACAAATAGTAAAAATAGACATTTCTAAACAGAATTCAAAGCATTTGGCATACATGGATAGACAAGTAGTAAGAAACTTGCCTTTAAGGCGAGATGCCACGCTACCATTTGGCATATATGGATAGACAAGAAGTCGTTCATTCTCAGTTGAACAGAAACCACAAAGTCGAAGCAGATTCCGATGAACAGCTAGACTAATAGTCTCAACTTCTGTCTGAAACTGAATTTCCCCTGCTGTCACGTTATAATCCTTTAACCTTTTCACAGCTACTAGTGTGCCATCATTAAGGCTGCCTTTGTACACTATGCCAAATCCACCTCTTCCAAGTATATTTTTCGAGCTAAAATGGTTAGTCGCAGAACGCAACTCTTTGAAACTATACCTCTTCAAATGGCCAAGACAAACATCTGGGTCATATTGTTCTGCCAATCAAGATATAATCAGCTGAAAGTAGGGTGTAACAGTTACGACAATAATGTACAGAAACTCTAAATAAATCATCTAAGTTTATACATTGAGGAAAAACAATGATGAAATTTCTTTTTGTGCTAGTCAGATGGCAGAATCTTAAGCCGCCAGTACCATGAAAACTAAATTTTCTCCATACATTGTGTAAGTAGTTTTACTTATTTTTGTATTCCTCTCAACTTCTACACATGTGAAGATACATTCACTCCAGTACCAAGGATGATGTTTGCTTCAATTCCTAACCAATTATGTGTTAAATACTCTATTCGAGAAAATTTTATGCAGAAGCATCAAATTTCACATTTAACAGTTAAAACAGCAAAAATTTGCTTGAAACTCAAGGAGGGTTTAAAAGAGCAGATGAGTGGACAAACCATTCACATCAAAGAATATTTGTCTTTTGCGACCATAACACCACCAAATGCCCAGCCCAATGATGCCTATGGTCAAAAGAGCAGCCCCAAAGCTTGCACCAATTGCTACAGCAGCACGGTGACTTTTCCATCCAGAAGAATTTGGTTGATCTGGAAAATCATAAAGCAGACACGATTTGACTATACATCTTTTATGTTAAAAAAGGAAAGAATATAAAAGCACCCAAAATAGTAAAAGAGAACATTTCGCTTAGTTGCACCTTTTGACAATAAACAGAAGGGTATAAATTCTTTGAATAGATACCTCTAAGAGAATCTGGTGGAAAGGAAAGTGGTTCAGGAGATACCACAGAGCAGTTGGTACTAGAACTCGTTCCACAAATTAAAGAGTTGCCAATTATCCTGAAAGGAATAATGAACAAGTGAAAACTTTTCCAACAAAATTCGTGTAATGCAGAAACCTATAGTATCATATACAGGTATGTGTGCAAGTGCCATGCTCTGCTAATTTAAGGGGAAAAAAAATCATTTTTTTTCTGTTCAATATAAAGTTTCAAGTGTCCATATTCATGTTAGGGTGTCAAATATCCTACATGAGTACTTAAGATAAAATGATGAATCAGAGTATCAATGACAGAAAGTGATAATGCGACACAGCCGAGCATAAAAAGGACTTACTTGAAGGTTCTGGTGGATATCTTCGGCAAGGAACCACTTAAATTGTTGAATGAGAGGTCTCTGCAAACAATTGTTACATACAAAATGATGATTCCAGGTTTCCAACCAAAAGATGCTCATGCTATCTCTAACAAAAATTGGCAAGCTTTAACAACTATGAAATTCAAAATTTCAAAAGTGAACTTACACAAGGGTTAGCCCTTCAATTTTTGAAAGAGAATCAGGGCAAGGTCCAGTAAGGCTGTTGTTATTCAGTCGTCTGGCTTGTACAGAGAAAGCAAAACAACAGAAATCATCAATTCTCAGATTATCTGCAGCTCGAAATCAGAAAGGATAAACAAAATTAACAGAACCATTTGTACTAGACCCTAACTATTCATGCTGTACTATCTCAAATTCTGACCTAAAATTGTCCTAGCATATTGAAGAAATGGAACAACTTACAAGTAATTTAGGTTCCTCAAATTTCCTAATGAACTCGGTATCTCTCCTGTGAACTCATTGTTTGAAAGATCTAAAGTCTGAAGCATTTCTAACTTTCCAATCTCAGCAGGAATATGACCTGTTATTGCATTGTTTTGCAGCAACCTATACGAGGCCACAACGATAAACGACCATACTCACCAAATTACATAAACCATATACGAGGTAACGAGGTTTTGAAGTAGAATATAGCATTCTGAAAATTCTTACACTGATTCCAACTTAGTGAGGTTCTGAATTGAAGGAGATAACACCCCAGATAAACTCTGACTAGGCAGTCCCCTAACAAACATGTTCAATAACATCACTCAGAAAAACTCATTCCAAAATTATAATTTTAGTGTCAAAAACAAAGAGAAAAACACATACAGTGCAGAAACATAGCCATCATTTGAGCAAGTAATCATCCTCCAACTGCAAGGATCTACAGAGTTAACATCCCAATTCTCAAGAACATTATAAGGATCCTTCAGTTGAGTTTTTATGGCCATTAGAGCTACAACTGCAAGGATTTTAAACAAACAAAAAATATATATATAAAATTAAAATTATGAATTGACTAACTAACAGAAAGAAGGATTTTCAGAAGAATTTCCAGAAAATGAACTGCACAGATTGATAATGATACATGTATTAAATGAAGTGCCAAATGTTTTTGTGGCCCATACAAAAATTAGGTAGAAAACTAGGATTGAATTTATTTCTCAACCTCAAATTGAAGATTAACAAATTAGAACATATATACATTAATGAACAGAATCTCACTTAAAAACATAAATTTTCATAGGACAACAACAACAAAACCTTAATCTGATAGGGTCGGCTACATGAACCAAGATTTTATCTCTCAAGCTCGTCCATAAAAATTATCTTACTATATAAAAGAAATTGAAAATTAAGAAATAGAAAGAAATAAAAGGTAAAAGGATGAACTAACCTTCAAAGTTGACACCAGTAGGTGAAAGAGTAGCAGAAACAGCACCCACCAAAATCAGGAAAAACAATCCTACTGTAATTTGCAAAGAAAAGCCCATTTTCAATGTTCTTGCATTCAGATGATCCAGCAGTCTTCAAATGTGCAAACCCACTTAAAAAAATTTCATTTCTTTCTTTTCTGACAAAATTTGAAGTTCACTTTCCTAAAAAATAGGATTTTCAAGACTTATCCAAATCCAAACCCCACTTATTTTACCCAAAAAAAAGGTGGCCTCAAAATTAGAATCCCAGAAAATCAACCATCATTGCCAAGAAAAGAAAGAAATAGCCCAAATTATTTAAAAAAGATGTGATTTTTACCCTTTTTTCTGAAAAAAAAAAAAAAAAAAAAAAAAGATATAGTATGATTTTTTTACTGCACAATGAAATACACCCAGAATCCCAGATGCTTAAAAATCTCTATATCAAGCAATTCTCACTGTTAAAAGTCAGAAAATGGGTAAAAATCAGAACCCACTGGAAGAAGAAAGAAAGAAGATGAAACAAAACACAACAAAGAGGATGAGCATAAATTTTTTTTGAGAAGAACAAGAAAATAATACTGTGAAATTCTGAAAGATCCTAGAGATCTGGGCACTCCAAAAAAAATAAAAATTTAGAGAAAATAAAATTTGAAAATTCTGCGAGTATTTTGCTATCCAAAAATAATAAGTAGAAACTGATCCCCACAAAATTCCATATAAAATTGTGTAATTTGGGGTTTAGCTTTGAGCCTTGTTTTGAATCCAAGTGATTCCCAATTTCATACCACCATTTTATCTTGTTTCTGTAAAATTCTCTCTCCTCTGAAATAAGCAAGCAAATAGGATCAAAATCAGTGTGGCCTTCCACTGATTTTGCAGAAACAACCAAAGAACCAAAACCCACAAACATACTGCCAAAATGAGGGGGACATATGCTTATAAAAAGTGAGGGAAATTGGAGTACTGTTATTTTTCTTTTTAATTAATTTATGGGATTATTATACGAAGTATTAATTTTGTTACTCCGTATAATGCAAAGTCACATCACATATTGCCATATTGGTACTCCGTATTTGTTAGATGAGGTCGATTACCTCGATCTCAAGTCTTAAATATTATTGCTTTCCTGTTATAATAATCGTAACATTTGAACCGATAAATATATTAATGTATAATTTTAATTATTAATATTTGTAATTATATATTGCTAAGGATTTGTAAAAACTTGATCTAATGAAAATATACATAAAGACTAAGGGTCTGATCACATTTACTGAACTGAACTGAGCTGAAATGAATATTTTATGAGAGAAGGAAATTAGGAGCTGAACAGAACTGAAGTGAACTGAAATGAATATTTTATGAGAGAAGGAAATTAGGAGCTGAATTGAATTGAACTGAATTGAGCTGAAATGAATATTTTATGAGAGAATAAAATTAGGAGCTGAACTGATTAGAGCTGAACTGAACTGAAATTAAGATGAAGTGAATATGCCCTAACCTAAAAATATATTATATGGTATTATATGCATTTTAATAAATTGATTAATATATATATATATATATATATATATATATATATATATATATATATATATATATATATATATATATATATATATATATATATATAAAGTCAAATTAGTAAATACTCCCTTAGTCCCATAATATATGACACAATCAAACATTGCACACATGTCAATGTATTAATTTGACTTTATTTTTGTATAATTAAATATCAATGAAAATTATTTTTAAAATTATATTATAGAACTTTATATTAAAACCTATCTAACAACATATTTTATGATAAAATATATTTTTATTATGTTAATAAAAAATTATGGTCAAACGTAATGCATGAATAGTGAAAAAAAAAGTCCAATGCCTCATGTATTATGGGACGGAGGGAGTATATAAATAGTGTAAAAGTCAAAGTGTTGCGATTATTACGAAACGAGGGAGTACTCCATACTTGTATTTGGACCAATTATATATGAATTATACTACGAGTACTTCGTATGATATTTGACATTTACTATACACCCTCCGATTTTTTTTTTTTTAAATGCATGAGTTCCTTTTTAAGGGTGTTTTTTTAAATGCAGCATTTCTATATTTGATAATTTTATACTTTATATCATTTTTTTCTTTCCAACGTCCCTATTTAAATAATAATATTCTCTCACATAATTTCTCTTTCATGATTTCATCTTATTTTAACTACTCTGTATAATAAATTATTCACTCACTCACAACATTATACAAAGTATTACTCTTCTAAAATTCTGCACATTACCAAGTAATGCATTTTAAAAAAATGGAGATAGTCTATGGATCAAAAATTCCAATCTAAAATTTCAAAGTTTTTTTTTATTTTTACACATAAATTTTCAAAGATCAATTAAACAAAGTATATTAGTATAAGAATAATACTTAATACTACGTATGATGATACATGACATCCAACTAAGGGCCTGTTCACTTCAGCTTAATTTCAGTTTAGTTCAGCTCCAATCAGTTTAGTTCAGTTCAGCCCCAATCAGTTCACTTCAACTCTTAATTTCATTCTCTCATAAAATATTTATTTCAGCTCACTTTAGTTTAGTTTAGTTCAGCTCAGTTCAGCTTAGTTCAGTTTAGTTTAGTTTAGTTCAGCTCCATTCAATTCAGTACAGTTCAGTTCAGCTCAATTCAAAAAATGTGAAAAGGCCCTTAATACTCCGTAGTCCGTAATAAATACGAGTACTACTCCATTATGCTTAAAATTGTTATTCTTAATTTCTTATTTATTATTGGGAGTACTTTAAATAATTATTCGTATTCATAATAAAGTTTTTGTTAGGACAACAGAATGATTCTGTGTTATAAAAATAATTTAAGGGAAAACAATAAAATAGGGTGATTGGATTTAGGGGATGTATGGGTTATTTAACAGAAAATTAGCAGAGAGAACAATTAGATGTCTAGTGAGTAAAAGAAAATTACGAGTAAAATTAATTTTATAAAAATACTGTACTTTGGTACAAAAAAATCTTACAGAAAAGGTATTTTAGCAGGTCACGTGCTTGAGTTGTCTATAGGAATTGTTGGCTTTTGGTGCCAAAAATTTTATTTTACTCCTAATCTCCTATACATGTATTGGCCATGAACCTTGGTGGGTCACACATATAAAAGTGTTAAAATTTGACTGGAATAACTAGGGCCACTTGGCTTAAAACTGTTAAAAAAAATAATAAGTATAGGGAAAAATTAAAAATAATAATCCCTACTTTCACGAATTTTGTTAAAATAATCCCAACTTTATATTATTCTGGAATAATTCGAACTTTGGGGGGTGTTGATTTTCTTCAATCCATAACTGGTCAATAGAAGTCAATGACCTATTATATCAGGTCACTTGATACATGTCAAGTCTTGATTGGTCCAAAAAATTTTTTTTAAAAAAAAAAAAACCCAAAAATCACAAAACACCAGCCAACCTCTCCTTCCCCACCGGCCCACCTTAACATCACCAACCCGTGCCCAGACCGCCACTTAATCCCTGCCGGCCAGTCGCCTCTTTCCAGCGCCGACTTCCCCCCACCCCCCCCCCCCCGAAACCCTCTGCCATTCCCTCAAACAACCACGAAGTAAACCCCTCCCCAACTCCCAAATCACCCTTCCTCCACCTCAAAACCTTTGCGGCTAGGGTTTTCGATGGTGGGGGAGGGGTGTTTGGGGGTTTCCGAGAGTTAGGGAGGGGTGGAAAAGGTATTTTGAGTGGTGGTGGTGGCTGTCGCAGCCACCGAAATCGTTAACGCAGCCACCAAAACCACAAAATCCAGCAACCGATACCCAAATTGCAAATTTTTAGGGAGTTTCGCAAATTCAGGGGTGGGTTAGGCGTTTTCGGGGGGTAGGGGAGGCGTTTCAATTGAGTTACGTGACCGGTATACTGGCCGGAGTTCATGGCTGGGGGAATTGAGAGGAGAGAGAATGAAAAAGGGTTTGGGATTGAAGAAAATCAACAACCCCCAAAGTTCGAATTATTCCAGAATGATCAAGAGTTGGGATTATTGAAACAAAATTAGTGAAAGTTGGGATTATTATTTCTAATTTTTCCTAAGTATTATACTCCTTTCGTTTTTTTAAAAAAATACCTCTTAGTAACATGACATGTATGATTAATAATATTTTTATTTATCATTAACTATAAATTATACTCTGTAATAATTGAATATTAATTATCTACTCAAGCCCTATTCTTTTGATTTTCTGAGGAGAGCAAGGATTAGCACAGCAGAGCAAAGCAGAACAGGGATTCCAACACACTGCAGAGCAAAGCAGATTTAAACTGAGCTGGGAAGAGCATAGCAGGGCATAGCATGACAGGTATAGCAGAGCAGATTTCAGCAGAGTAGAGCAGAGCATCTTAAAAGAACAGAACTCGTTGAGACGATTCTAACAAATATTCACAAGACTATATTTTTTCTTATGTATAATTCACAATATTGGTCAAAATATATTTAGTAAATAGTACTAAAATCCTCAATGGAGCGCTTAAAAAAACATATGGACACAATCACACAATAATTTAGCATGAGTGCACGAATCAAATTTAAAATAGACCCAGGCCAACTGAATATCATGATAGAGTATAAAAACATATTCATGAGCCTCAACCATCAGCTTAAACTTTTGGTTAAGATGGTCCATTAATATGGTATCAGAGCCAATGTGACACAAAGGTCACGGGTTCGAATCTCATCCACCCCTCCTTTCAAAGTGGAATATTTTGCGCAGGATATGTGGGAGGCCCATGCTACATCCACACTTCTAGCCTAAACGGGTTCTCGTGTGAGGGGGCATGATAGAGTATAAAACATATTCTTGGGCCTCAACCATTAGCTTAACCTTTTGATTGAGATGGTCCTCTAACATATCATAATTCACCTATTTCACACTCCACCCACTATACTATAAAATGAATTTTTAGAGTATGTTAGAATGTTTTTGATGCAAAACACTTATAGCATGACACCTCTCACACTCCTCTTAAAAATAACTATGGAGTAGTTAATTTTTATAGAAACTACTCTCTTATTACAACTACAGCTGCAAACGATCCAAATCGAGCCGAGTTTTAGTCTGTTTTGGCTAAGCTTGATAAGAATTAATCGTGTTCTTACTATCTCGAGCTTGAACGAGATTTTAAAAATCTTGTTCGAGCTCGGCTTGTTAAAAAATTGGCTTGTTCGAGCTTTGTTCACGAACGTACTCGTTTTCATTTCGAGTTTAAGTTCGAGCTTGAACCAATCTAAATTGGGCTTGAATAAATAAAAGAGTCCTAATTTATCACTAAAAATATGGTTTCTTTCAAAATTTTAACACATCCATATAATTTTATATAAGATGTTTATGCCTTTACATGATAAAATAATCAGTACTTTTTACAAATATGTATGAATAAAAGATATATAAATTTTCCAAGCATTAATTGGGTGTGAAAAAACTTATAAATGGACTTAGACGAGCTGTTCATGAACATTACCGAGTCGAACATGATGTTGTTCGAGCTTTGTTCATCTATTTGACTAGCTTAAGATTTTTGTTCAAACTTGTTCGTTAGCTTAACAAACGAGTTTTGACCAAGATTTGACCGACCTTGTTCACGAGTAGTTCACGAACGTATCAGCTCATTTATACCCCTAATTACATTTATACCCCTAATTACAACTCATAACTTATAAGTTGTTAATTTATTTATTTTCTTTTTTGAAAGCAAAAGTTGTTAATTTATAGCATTGCTAATTCTATGAAAATTTTACCCAACAAATGTTTTTTAATTTAACGGTCAATTTAATGCTTAAATAATTTCTTATGTCGGAATTTATTACATTTCCTTTTATGTAAATAGTTTCATTGTTCAATACGTACTCACTAAATTAAACTAATGGCAGTTGACCTGATACCAATATACCATACATTTGATTACAACAAAAAAAACAAACAATATAGCAAGTGTAACATATATTCTCTTCAATAATATAGTGCCCGATTTACTTCAAAGTCACCACTAGCCATATTGTACATGATAATGGAGCATATTTGATTGTATTCCCTTTGACATTCTTCTATAACAACATACATTTCATCAGTACATCTTTTTATGCTTATAAATGATACAGTAATTGATAGGTGATTGTAAATTGTCAGGGTAGAGGCAAATTCAAGTCTCACGTGAAAAGAGTAAGGAAAAGAAAATTTCCTATTTTAAGTAGAAAAACACTTCATTAGTATGAGATTTTTTGGGTTAGAAGTCTAAAAACAATTCCGTGCAGACAAGCTAAGCTTCAAAACGAACAATGTTACCAAGATTTAGTTTTTTTTTTTCTTTTTTTTTTTTAAAAAAAAAAAATTCATGGAGGTGGGTTGTGTTAAGCTAATTAAGCAAAGCTATATAAAATTATAAAGTGTGCCGCTTTACGTGTGCATGGGTGAGCGCAATTTGAGCCTTTTAGTTGTTACTCTCCCTTTCCCTTTATTTTTGCCATATTGCCATTTTTTGAGTCAAACTTTAAAATCTTTGACTATAATTTACCGTTAATCTATAAAAGATAATATAGTCATGAGTGGTCTTGTTAGATTCGTCTCATTGTATATTTTATTAATATTATATTATTATAATTTTTACGTATATGGAAATAAAGATATAAATGTTTTAAAACGCGTCTTAGAGACCGCACACAGTCAAATGGGACAAAAAAATAGGGAAAGAGAGAGTATTATACAATTTTATAGGTGGTGGTTCGTGACACCGAATCTATAAAGTATTTGTAGTGCGCCTACACCCTATGGCCTATGCCCTTGGCTAAGGCTTGTGCCACTAAAAAGGAATCGCACCATGGTTTCTAAAATACTACTCCGTAATAACTAATGTTATTATTCTCATTCTTTGATAATATGGCCCTAAAGCTAAAACCATATTGGATGTACCATGCAACAAATGAAAACTATGCTTAAAAATCGGGTGTATTATCTGTTCTCCGACTCTCCATATAATATTATATGCACATGTGATACTCGTATAATTCAATCGTTCTACTTTTTACAATAATAAAGTTTCAAGTTTTTACTAAATAAAAAAATTTATTAACTCTATCATACTCCGTCATTTACAACCTTAAAGGTTACCCTATTTGGATTGACTACGGGCCTGTTCTTTTCAGCTTAATTTCAGTTCAATTTAGTTCCAATCAGTTCAGTTCAGTTCAATTCAACCCACCTCAGTTTAGTTCAGTTCCTATTCCTTCTCTCATAAACAGTTCAGTTCAGTTCTTATTCCTTCTCTTATAAACAGTTCAGTTCAGTTTCAATCAGTTCAGTTCACTTCATCTTAATTTAAAAAATCAGAACAGGCCCTACATTATCAAGGTTTTGTCATGTGAAAAAGAAAAAATCAAAATACTTATATACCACAAAGTTTTACTCCGTAATGAAAATTAACACATACAGAAATGATTTATAGAAGTTCTAAATGCTGTTGTGTTTTTATTTATTTTTTTGATATATTCTAAATATAGTACGGAGTACAATAATAACAAATGATTTTTTTTATTTTTTTTAAAAAGATACCTAGAAGTGGTAGAATGCGGAACCCAAGGGGTATGAAGAGTATATTTGTCGCATTGGGAGAGCTGATTATTCCCTAAGTTGGAATTTCATCAAAAAACTAAAAAAAAAAACAACCAATTCAAGACTACAATTACTTGGAACTCTAAATCCTCATTTTCTGTTTTGTATGTAGGCATTGGGAAAATTATGCAAGTACCTCTACATTTTATTATTGCACGCCATCACTACCACACCAATAGTTAAAATTATGCAAGTATGTATTTTTTTTTTTTTTAATTATTAAAGAAATTGGATGGCATAGTAAAAATAATTTTAACTTATTGAACTAGAGAATTTTTCATGATAACAATAAACATGTGTACTATTGAAAATTCTTTTTTCGAAAAAAAAAATATATATATTTTATTTTTTGGTGCCTTAGTTGAGGTATGTTGAAATTATAATGGAGATGAGAGATTGGAAAGAAACCATTCATGTAATCAATCCATTTCATAAAGCGATTAAAATTGACCTTAAATAGAGATAGTAAATCAATTTAATGAGCGATGACTATCTCTTCAAAATATCCAATAAGGATGATCTATGCTGGCTCACCCCTTAGCTTGAATCATTCCCAATTAAACATGGACATCGTGCCGTGCCAAATTTTGGCACACCCCAGCCCACAGCACGGCCCACGTGTCTAGCGAGCCGTGTCGGGCAGCGGGCCAACACGAATTTTTTTAAAAAATATATACGTATATAAAAAAAATCGATATATATATTTTTTTTTTTGAACAACTTAAGTCTATATAAATAATTTTATTAATTTATGTTTATGTTATTGTTAATATATATTTTTTTTGAACAACTTTAATTAATTAAGTTTATATAAATAATTTATGTTTAAGTTTATATAAATAATTTTATTAATTTAGCAAAAACACAATAATGCATATAATTAAAAAAATTTACGAGTGCGATAAGCCGATAACACAAAAAATTGATGAATAACTTATTTTATTATATGCCGGTACGATAAATCGATAATACAAAAAATTAATGATAATTAAAAATCGTACAATAATTGGTGAATAACTTCATTTTATTATACGAAATACGAGGTTCGATAATACAAAAATTGTACAATATTATGTAATGTAAATATGTAATTATTATTCTTCGTCTTCGTCTTTGTCTTCTTCTTCTTCTTGTTCAAGTTCATCAGCCAATTGAAATTGATTGAGAACTAGTAGAACCCGACGTTCCTTCATCGTCATCGTTTTGTGCATAAGTACGATCTTGGGAACGAGTTTCGGCATCCAATCAATCCTTGAAGCAAACACACATTTCAAGTGCTTTGGGTTTTAGACTGTTTTAGTCTTTTTCTTCTATCGTCTAAAACCCGTCCCAACGCACTAAAAGCTCTTACAGAGGCAACGGAGGAGACTCGGATAGCAACAATATCACGAGCCATTGCCGCCAAAATTGGATGTTTCGTGCTTTGTGATTTCCACCAATCAAGGATGTCGAGGCCGAACTTCTCTTCATCGTCCATGCCTTTCATGAAGTCGTAATTTAAGTATATTTGCAACTCTGAAACATCGCCTTTTGTTCTCCTAGATGATGATTCCGTACCTGAAAACTTAGACATCATGTTAGCAGCTTGTGCAAATAAACCTTTGGCCCTTTACTTACGTTTTTAGATGTTTGAGAAGGGGCAAATCGAGACACAGTTCCATATTTACTTTCATAAACTCTATATAAAGAGAAAAACTCATTAGTCACCTGATGTGTCCAATTTATATAGTATTTTACCCCCGTCCCTTGGTCATAATTAGTAGTGTTTTTGGCTCTTTAGAGCCACTTTTATTACTAATTGGTGTTTTCTAGTGTTTTTGTAGTTTTTCTTGATTTTTATAGGAAATTGCATCTTTGGAGCGTTTTCCGGGTTTTTCATGGAGCAACTACGGACATTAGGAGGACACGACCATCTTTGAAGTCCAGGACCGGTTAGAGCTGGTGATTAAGGGCTCGGTGAGTGATACCGGGGCATTTGGACCAAGTATTCAAGACTCGAAGAGGAAATCCGGATTGGGCCGAAGAATCAAGCCCAATCGAAGTCCAAGCCTCGAGGAAGAGACCGAGCCCGATCGGGCAAGCTTACGCCCGATCGGGCGGGTGTGTAGTCAGAGGCATCAGGAAAGGCGCACCCGATCGGGTGAGCATTAGCTCGATCGGGCGCGGCTACCCAAAAGAGTTGCGAAGAAAAAGGCGGGCCCGATGGGGCAGCCCTTCGCCCGATTGGGCGCGTGTTTTTGAGGATTCAGATTTGCCGAATTCTTAGTTTTTAATTAGGATTGTTTTTAGAGTTGTTTAAGTACAATTTTAGTACGAAATCTTTTTTTTCCCTTTTTAGACTTTCTCTCTCTAGTTAGATTATTTTCTCTCTCTAAAATTCTCTCAACTTTGTTCTTGCTCAACTTTGTAGTTCCATTGATTTTGGTAACGATTTCTTCTCTATTAATTTCAGCAATTTTATTTCCTTATTATCTTATGGCTTATTTAATTGTTTTATTTAGTTTAGATTTAATTATGAGTGAGTAGTTTTATTTCTAGGGTTTATGGGGATCCAATAAATAATATGAAGGGGTAATTTATGATTGTTGATTGTCAATGCTTAATTATTTTCCTATTGATTGATTTAATGCTATGCAATTAGGTTTGGCCAGATTTAATTCGTATGAGTTTAGCAATATTGATTCGAGATTCGAGAGATGAGAATTGATGTTTAGGTTTAGTTTCAATAGGCAGACTAATTTATAAATGGTTAGGTCGAGATTCGAGAGATGAGTTTTAATACCGGTAAATTAACTCTATGGTTGTAATACGTAGCGAAAGCCCTTTATGATCTGTTTAATTGATGCATTGATGATTGATTGTTTTGTTAAAATCGTGTTGGGCCCGTGCCGGCACGGCCCATGCCCACCTTTATTCTCAATTAAAAGAAGGTCATGTTTTACATACTTTCTTCGTTTTTTTAATTGTATCACTTTTGTAAGTACGGACTCCAAAGCGATTTTTAGAGTAGAGAGAGATAGAGAGAAAAAAAATAAATATAAAGAGGTTCCTTGTAATAATAAGAGAGAGAGAGATAGAATTTATTAACTAAAATGAAAAGTGATTTATCTAAATTTAAACTTTCATTGTAATAAAGTGATGGATAACTCAATATGATACATCAAAAAAAAAAAAAAAAAAAGAAGGAAGTATTTTTATTTTGTTGACTTGAGATTGCAACACCTATATGATGGATTGATGGAAAGGGAGTGGGAGTGGGAGGTGGAGGCGAGATGGGACAATTGAGATAAAATTGGAAAAAAGTACTCCGTGTTATAATGGAAAAAATAAAAATAAAAAAACTTGCAGATTTCATATAAAAATTAAGTGGTGATACCATTGTAGAAGTAATATATAGTTATTTGGGTGTGTTCTATTTATCTAAAATTTTAACTTATCTGAACATATTTGAATTTATTTGACATTATTAAAATTTATTTAGTTGTAATTTATTAATTAACTAGTGTGTATCCCGGGCATTGTATTGCGTTATTACTTTGAAACATAATGTTGATAAAAAAATAACTTACCATTGTCTTAATTTTGTTGAAGTTGTTCCTCTTTATTAATTTTTTCTAGGCTATATAATAACGAAGTATTTTTAATCCTTTTTATGTGCTTACTTAAACATGTATTAATCTATGTGTATATAAATGATATGAATTACTATTGGCTAATATGGTAAGAATGTGATCTCATATCCAAGAGGTCACATGTTTGAAACTTGTGGGATGTTTTTTTATTCATTAATAGTGACATGGAATCATTGTTGCAATGTTAGTGGTGACGTGGCGTAGTTGAAAAGTGATATGGCGCAATATTAGTGCAGATATACGTGGAACTAGTGTGCGGCCCGGGCATTGCACCAGGTTACCACTTTGATTAAATTGTTTCTTTATGAAATATATTATCATCGATTATGTATGTTATGCATAAATGTTAAACAAAATGTTACTATTTAATAAAGAGCATAGAAAGATACTTTTTAACACTCTATTGTTTGAGAAATGTTGATTTTATTGCTCTTAATTTTTTTTTTCAAACTGCTTATCTCATATTTTCTTTCCAATTGGTGCATGTCATTTATAGTTATATTTATATGTATAGATGACATCAATTGTTATTGGCTAAGATGTTAAGGAATTAAAATTGTTTCCTTGATTTTTAATATATAAGTATAGATATAAACGTTTTTAGGAACGTTTTTTAATATACTAGTATGTGCCCCGGGCGTTGCCTGGGTTCCCATTTTGGAAATGACTAACTATGGCGTGCGCGTTAAATGTTTGCCTTTTCTTATTTTAAGTGATTGATTCCAAATACGACTAATAAAGTGAAATTAAGAGAGTACCAATTACGGAGTATATTAATATTACTTACAGTTATACTGAGTTAACATTAGTTATTGTACATCAATAGTACTTCGATTATTTTTCACGAATTCCTGTGTTATTTATTTGTAGTAATACTCCTTCCGTCCCTTAATTACATACATTTCTATTTCTAAATTTACACAGGAATTAAGGATCTTAGAGTAACCTTAAAACCCATGATTAGAAAGTACAATGGAAATTACAAGACATTTATTGCTGTCTTTGAATAAAACAAAGATAGAATGATATTAAATGAAGCACATGTCATCAATCATTTGAAAAGAAAAAGGACCAATCACATTTGTTTATGAAAAATAAAAGGACCAATCATATTCAATTATAGTGTTGCACATGGATTCAGAATATTATGAGTGAGAAAATTATGGTTTCTGTGCAATCATTTATTGCAAAACAGTAAAATAATTAAATAATGCCACATCACAACTATTTAGGGATAATTTGGGGATATTTGGTAAAAATTCCCTTACTATAAAAGGAAAGTAGGAATGTAATTTTAAAACATCCAAAAAGAAAAGTGAGAATGTAATTAAGGAACGGAGGGAGTACGGAGTAGTAGTTATTAGGATGAGAATTCCACACCAATTATAGGGTTTCATTACCTAATACGTAGTAAATTCCAGATGCCATATACAATATACTTTTAATCATATTATTTACATTACTTCAATCATTTGCTATTTAAGATTTTTCACCTAATTCAATCGTCTGCTTTAGTTTATTATTTTCAATCATAGTCTTTATTAGAATTAGGTTAAGATAGGTGAATGTTGTTTGAAAAAAGGTTTAGTCAGCAAAATTGAAAGAAAAAAGGTGAATAGAAACAAACTAAAAAGCAGTAGATTTAATCAAAAAAGTCCTGCTGATTTGATTGTCTTACAGTCAAAGCAAGAAATATTGAGACCTCTAACGCATATGCATGGTACTCCTATTTTTGTTTTCTTTTCTTTGATCTTTTTAGCCGGGAAAGTACAACATTGTCTTTGTCTACCTAAAATTTTAAGAAGAAAGATGAAAATGATATAAACTAAAAAACTAAAGGAGACTTCGAACTACATGGGGTTACAAGTACAACGATCCATTTAAATTGACAATTTGAAATCAAGAGGAATTCTTTTATTATATGTCTATTTCTCATTTTATACGGGAATAAAGAAAGTTAAAATTCATTAAAACTAATAATTGGGAGTATAAATATATATGTGGGGTTAGAGAGAGATAGAGAGAAAGAGAAAATGGGTTGGGATTTAGGAGAGAGAAAATATTGGGAATTGATCCTAAAGTATAATAAAAAGAAAAAGAAAAAAGATAACAAATCATCAAAAAGAGAATAATATTGTAAAAAAGTACGACCTATAAATGAAACATACACTTAATTTTGATGAACAAAAAAAGAAATACAGACATGTAATAAAAGGACGGAGAAAGTATAGACTTTTTACTTTTGGTCTATCTAGGAGTCAGACGCTTGGAATTAAGGGGGAAGGGTAATTGGATAAGGGATCTATATTGTTTCATGCTCAATGCATTCAACTTTCATTTTATTTAATTACTTAGTTTTGTTTGAATGAATTTAACTTCCATTTAGTTTCAATAACAATGCGAAACTAGTCCTACATAATATGGTTTTCCTTTATATAATCCAACTAATCTAAATTATATAATTCATTTTATTATTGTTATATGTTTATTAAATCTTTGTGTAAATGTGACATAGGTAGTTTTGCTTTTGCAAATTACCAAATTACAAAGTTTCCTTATCAAAATTAATGCAAAAATTTGATGTTTGTTCCTTTATGATAATGAAAAGTTTGATTATGAAAATTACGTTTCCAAATTTGAGTGTTGCTTTGGTTTAAGACTATAACCAATTTTCTTTGCTTACTTTTCTTAATCATTCATTTAAATTTGAATGTTGCTTTGACTTAGGAGGGAAAATTCCGTCCAAGTACCCATTACTGTCACGGGTCAACTCAATCGTACCATCAAGTACGATTTTTGTAGTTCAATACACATCACTACCACTTCCAACCATATATACCAAATTCATTACATTTTATACCAATAAACGATAAATTTTATCTAGATTCATTTCATACCAAAAAAGTTGTTATGGAGACTATCGTTGAATTTTCCCTTATTGTTGATTTACTTTGTTATGTTGCTCATAAAAGACTGACGAAATACTACTAGACTTCACAATTTTCGAGGCATTGTACTACAAAAGTGGGTGACAATGTGATATTGTATTGCAAAAGTGGGTAACAAAAAGCAAAATTTTCTTATTTCTTATTTCTTTCTTTTGGAGTCACGTGACTTTTTTATTTTTTTTACAATTTCATTTTCCTTTTCTATTTTTTTATATCTATTTTTATTTATAGATTGATCCCCCTGCTAGAGACATTCTCGTCTCTAATTGCTAGGGGCAGAGAACCCCGCATAACCTCATATATTGAAATTGAGAATAGTTGACCTTGTGACCTCAAGGTTACAGATATTAAGAATCCTCCACCAACTACACCAAACAAGTTTTGTCAAACCTAATTGCCATTACATGCGAAAAAAAAATACTAGTACAGTATAAGAATATTTGTTTTACGCTGATATATTGTTAGAGCTATGCATGCGTTGGTCTCAAAACAGGTTACAGGCAATGTGTGTTAAATACTTTGTTTGGGCCAAGGCCTCTAACAGTTTGTTACACAGTACACAACAAGATTTTTACTAGAGAAAAACTAGAATGTTCCCTTGCATACATGATAGGAAGTTAGTGAGGTCGATAAACTACCTGAGATGGAAAGTTTAAGCGGAAAAAAAATCTGTGTTCTTGTGATCTAAAAGAATGGATTTATGTATAACAAACTTTAAAAAAAAATCAATTATACAATAAATTATTGTACATTCATTATAAAGATAGTTTAAAGTAAAGATGGGCCCGGGCCGTGGCGGCACGGGCCCAGCACGACTCCGACACGGCACGGCCCACTGCCCACAGGTGGGCGGCCGTGCCGTGAACTGAAAATGGGGATTCGGCACGGGCACGACACGTGGCACGGCGGACGGTACGGTGGCCAGCCCGTGGGTCGGCACGTGGCACGGCCCGACACGGCACGAGGCCTGCCAGGCAAGGCACGGCACGGCCCGCGCCTAACCGTTATAAAATAGTCGTTTTCTAACAGCTCTAAACGCTATTAACGGCTAGTTTTTGGCCAATTTTCCCACCCAAAAATCCCTATAAATACCCCATTTCTTCCTCCAAAATTTTCACAATTCATCAACTCATCTCTCCTCTCTTATTCTCTAATTCCTACAAACTTACTCTCTTTTGTGCAAAGGAAAAAAACAAAAATTCTCTTATAAATTCTACTAGTCTACTACACAAAAAAAAAAAAAAAGAAAAAAAAAATTCTTATATTTAAATTCGGAAAATTATAAGTTTGAGAAAGCAATTGAAGCGTCATTGTAAGATCTAACTCAACTTTATTTTAATTTGTTGTTATTATTATTATTATTATTAATTTATTATTATTATTATTATTATTATTATTATTATTATTGTTGTTGTTGTTGTTGTTGTTGTTGTTGTTGTTGTTGTTGTTGTTGTTGTTGTTATTGTTATTATTGTTTTCTTGGAACAACTTAATTATATAAAAACTAGTTTCTATTTTTATTGTGGATAATTTGGATTGTTAGTGAAATCTGTCTAAGGCGGGACTTGGGCTCAGGACAACGTCGTTCCTAACCTCTCCTACCTGGGATCTCATTGACCCAAGTAATCTACTATTATTATAATTATTTTTAAAAACTTAATTTATACAAAAACTACTTTGTAATTCTTATTGTTATTATTATTATTATTGTTATTAATTGTTTTTATTATTGTTATTGTTATTGTTAATTTGTTATTGTAATTTGTATTATTATTGTTATTGTTATTATTATTGTTATTGACTTATTGTTATTATTGTTAAATATTAATCATGGCATCAAACCCGAACGCTTCCTCCTCCTCTAGAAAAGCCAAGTCAAAAAGTAGGGAATCACCAAACCCAAACGCTTCAATGCCCCCCCTAACATGCCCTTTACCTCCCCTAACATGCCCTTTCCAAACATGCCTTTTCCCTCCCCTAACGAACAAATGGATGATATGGCTCCTTGGACTATGCCTAGTTCGGGATTTCAACAAACCCAATTCTCACCTCATTTATACGGATCACAACATGAATTTTCTATTCCTAGTAACCAAGGTAGCCAAGCACAAGTCTCCGGGTCGAGTGAACAATCCACCCACATGCCAAACACTCAAATGCCAAACACCCAAATTCCAAACATTTTAGAGTGGTGTACCGAAGAGGAATTTGCTCAAACCAACCGAAAGAGTGATGTTTGGGCACATTATCAATTGAGTAAAGATGGACGGAAAGCCCGGTGTCGGACTTGTATGAAAGTTTTCTCGGCTGAAACCAAGGGAGGGACGGGACACTTTAGTAGACATGCAAAAAAATGTGGTGAACCATCTACTGATCCAACCCAACCCAAAATTTCTCAATTCCATCCACAAGGCTTCACTTACAATTATGAGAGAGATAGGGATGAACTTGGGAGAATGATAGTATATGCCGAACAACCTTTTCTTTTCGCCGAAAATGATGCCTTTAACAACTATATTAACCGAGCATTACAACCCAAACATAAAAAAATCTCCCGAAAAACCGTTCGATCTGCTGCCATGAAGAATTATCAAGAGTATAAATTGAAATTAGAAAATGAATTGGGTAAATCTTCCTAGTAGGGTTTCTTTAATTGCCGATGCATGGGATAGTGGTTACGGACTTCACTATTTATGTGTTACTTGTCATTGGTTGGATAATGATTGATTGTTACAAAAACGCATCATTCATTTTAAAATGCTTAAAATACCCTCATACCGGTACATTTCTCATCATTTAATGCAAGTTATTGATGCATATAGTCTTAGGGATAAAATCATGTCTATGACTTTTGATAATGCAACTTCTATGACATTTAGTGCTAATTTGGTTAAACCCCAATTGACCGATTTAGTATTAGATGGAGATGCACTTCGTATTAGATGTATTTTTCATGTTCTTAACTTGTATGTGAAGGATGGAATACAAGAAATTGGTCTATTTTATCATAAAATTAGGAATGCTATTATGGCTATTAATAGCTATAACTTGAGATATCAAGAATGGAATGGTTATTGCAGGAAACAAAGGGTAAAGGCTATAAAAATAGCACCGGATTGTCCAACTAGGTGGAACTCCACCTATGAAATGTTGAGTAGGGCAATCGATTACAAGATTCTTTAACACATTTTTATAATAAAAAATGTCCACAAAATGCTTCACTAGAAGATGATTGGGGTAATTGTGAAAAATATATGAAGTTTTTACAATTACTGTATAGTATGACACATTGTTTTTCTTCTGTATATAATCCTTGTTCCCATTCTTTTCTTAGCAATGCATGTTTACTTGCACAACTTTTTGCCAAACACCGATCACAACAAAATTATCATGGATATCTTCCATCTATGGAGGAAAAATGGCGTAAATATTACACTAATATTCCTATGATTTATATTTTTGCTTCCATTTTAGATCCTAGGCAAAAGTATGATGGCACTTTTTTATTAATTGATATTTATTATAGTAACATGGATTTTGAAGATGATGTTGAAACTTTTAAAACTAAGGTGACTAATGAGTTTTTCTCTTTATATAGAGTTTATGAAAGTAAATATGGAACCGTGTCTCGATTTTCCCCTTCTCAAACATCCAAAAACGTAAGTAAACGGGCCAAAGGTTTATTGCACAAGCTGCTAACATGATGTCCAAGTTTTCAGGTACAAAATCATCATCAACTAGGAGAACACAAAGCGATGTTTCGGAGTTTCAAATGTACCTAAATTACGACTTCATGAAAGGCATGGACGATGAAGAGAAGTTCGGCCTCGACATCCTTGATTGGTGGAAATCACAAACCATGAAACATCCCATTTTGGCGGCAATGGCTCGTGATATTGTTGCTATCCAAGTCTCCTCCGTTGCCTTCGAAATAACTTTTAGTGTGTCGGGACGGGTTTTAGACGATAGAAGAATAAGACTAAAACCCGAAACACTTGAAATGTGTGTTTGCTTCAAGGATTGGTTGGATGCCGAAACTCGTTTCCAAGATCGTACTTATGCACAAAACGACGACGATGAAGGAACGTCGACTTCTTTTAGTTCTCATCCTTCTCAATCAACTCAATTGGCCGATGAACTTGAACCACAAGAAGACGAAGACGAAGACGAACAATAATAATTACATTATCACATATTTACATTATACACTATTGTACAATTTTTGTATTATCGAACCTCGTATTCCGTATAATAAATGAAGTTATTCACTAATTATTGTACGATTTTTAATTATCATTAATTATTTGTATTATCGATTTATCGTACCGGCTACCGGCATATAATAAAATAAGTTATTCTTCAATTTTTTGTGTTTTTGGCTTATCGCACTCGTAATTTTTTTTTATTATATGCATTGTTGTTTTTTGCTAATTTAATAAAATTATTTATATAAACTTAAACATAATTAGATAAATAATTTATATAACCTTAATTAAAATAAAGTTGTTCAAAACAAAATATATTAACATTAATATAAACATAAATTAATAACATTATTTATATAAAATTAAGTTGTACTAAAATATATATATATATATATTGTTTTTTTATTTACATTTATTATTATTTTAAAAAAAAAACGGGTTGGCCCGCGGCCCAGCACGGCACGGCCCGCCAGGCACGTGGGCCATGCCGTGGGCTGGGGTGTGCCAAATTTTGGCACGGCACGACACGGTACGGCCACCACCGCGGCACGGCACGACACGTTACCCATCTTTAGTTTAAAGTGATAAAAAATTACCCCTGTAATGAATAAAAGTTACCTCAATATGCATAAAAGTAAACCAATACAAATAAAAATTATTTACGCTTTATTAGTGAAGAATCACATTTTAAATGACTAAAAATCAATTATCAGTGATTGAATGTAATTAAATTACCTTTATAAAACTTTTCTTGTTGTCAATTTATATAAAAATTGTAGTATGTTTAAAGTTTCCCAAAAAAATACAAAAAATAACCCTAAAATTAGCTAAAAGTTAACCTTATATTGTTCGATGTACACTAATATTAGTGTAAATCGGTCGTATACAAAAGTTTTTCTTATGTATATTTATAATTTTGATAGGACGAACATAAAGAAATAAATAAAAGAAGCTTTTGTTCATGCAACTTTTTGGGTTGCAATTCTAAAATAGCATAGTAACATGCTATTTTGAAGCCCAATAATATGATGTAGGCCGCTACAGCGCTACTGCATATGGGCTGATTATAGTGTATAATACGACTTTAGTAAATTAGCTTCATAAGGTCTTTTGGAAACTATTCTCACATTTTCAGGCTCACTCAAATAACTTTTACTATGTTGGACTGTGAATATTGTAAAATAAAAAGGATGGATAGCGAATGGATACACATTTCTGTCAGGTTACAAGACAACGACACTTGACATTTTTACTTTTTGTTAAGTGTTGGGCCGCACAATGAAAACTAAGCATTATACAATAAGCAAAATTTAAGCAAATTTATTAGGATTTTTTTAACAAAATACAAATTTATTAGAGTAAATATGTTATTTTTATACTTAAATTCGTTTTATAAAGTAGTTCAAGACATGTTTCATTTATGGATAAACCTGTATATTTTAACAATATGATTATTATACTATACACCTTAGATTCCAAAGTATTAAAGCTACTAATGTTGATATAATGTTTTAGTTGACAAATATAATTATTAAGTAACCATTGATTCACGAGTAGTAGATTGAAATGATATAGATATCATCTTACAAATATCAACGACAATTATGCTTTACTATGACACGTTATGATGTTGAATTAGCGAAGTTTTAAACATATTTTTAGGATAAAAATTGATATTAGAGTTTTATCTTTGATAAACTTCCAACCTAATATATATCATATCATATAACTAATATATAAAGCTAAATTTTTAGTCAGATTAATAAGGCAGCAACAATTGGATTCTAACTTTTCGTCAAGTGTCGCACCACGTTGGATAGATTTAAATAGATTTTGTAGGATTAAAAAAGTTAGTTTAGAATTCTATTTGGATAGAATTTTAGGATAAAATTGTTAGTTTAGAGTTTTATTTTCGATAAAATATCAATATTTCAGATATACAAAATTGAATTATAATTTTATTCAAAAAAATTATTAGATTATAATTCTAAAAAATTATCATATAAATTTAATTTTTATATCGTAATATGTTTTGGAGTTTTGAAGTAATTCAAAGCGTAAAACATACATTTATAATATATACTAATCGATTATATTCAAAAAAATTATTAGATTATAATTAAAAAATTATCATAAAAATTTATTTTTTATATCATAATAATATTTTTTTTGAGCGAAGGAAGTAGTTTAAAGCGTAAAACATCCATTTATGCTTTATAAAATGATAAAACTATTCACCGTCTTAGCTAAATTTAACTATGCTTTATAAATTCAATAAATAAATAATATATAAAATTAATCTTATTAGTAGTACATAGCGGTACACTGCTTTAGTAGTACATAGCAGTATATGACATTTATTGTAGAATTTACTTTGTATTTTGATCAAAGTTTGACAACAATATGTTTATTAGCTATTTTTTATTTATATAAAATAAATTATAAAGATAATTTAAATAATTTTTGTTTTGTGTAGCAGTTGTGTTTATTGTGTTGAGCTATTGGAGATTGTAATTTTGTGAAGAATGTTGCTTTGTACTATAGTATAATGTATTATAATGTGTGAAGAGACTAAATTAATATTTGGCTTGGTTGGGTAGGATTGTAACGTTGATAACCAGCATAGTGTCATGGAGAGGAGTACATATGTAAACTCCAGTTCAGATAGCTCATCAGATAGTGATGAGAGCTTGCAATTTGATTTAAATGAAGATTTGAACATTGATGGAGGTGATTTTTTTGATTTGAATAAGGACCCTGCTGCCGAGTGTAGTAGTAGTCATTTGAATAAAGACCCTGGTGAATGTAGCTTTCCCAGGGATGTTGGTGAGTTGAATAATGAATGTGAACACTTACACAATTCGGGTTTAGGTAGAAGTGTAGGTGCAGCAGCTGCGTTACCTCATCCAGAAGTTGGGATGGAGTTTAGTTCTTGGGATGACATGAATAACTACTATCGTACATATGGAGAGCAAGAGGGATTTGGGGTTGTGTGTATAGGTGGGAGAAAGAATGATGTATTCTACAAAGGGGCATATAGCACTTATGTTTGGAAGTGCGAGTGTTATGGTACTACAACACACAAGAAGAGGGTAAATGGGAAGAGGGTTGTGGTATATGATGAGCCATCGAAGAAGAGGAAGAGTAAAAAATGTGAATGTCCAGTGATGTTGTATGGGCAAGGCCATGGTAACGGTGTGTGGCAGATTAAGAAAGCCGTTAATGAGCACAATCACACTGTGAATCCTGAGCTATCAAGGCACATTGCAATGTACAGAAAGAAGAAGATTACGAAGCATTTGGAGCAAAGGATTGAAACTGACCATGCCTCTGGTGCCTCGGTTAGTCAGATTTTCAACAACATGGCCGGCCAAAGACACGGAGTCGGAAATGTTGGTTTTACGAAAAAAGATATTCATAATTTAGTGAATAGGAAGAGGAGATTGAAGCTGAAAAATGGTGATGCAGCTGCTATGCTTGAGTATTTTGATAAAATGACTGCCGATAACCAAATTTTTTTCCACATGCATCGGCTTGATGACAGGGGCCGATTGAAAGACATCATGTGGGTTGATGCTAGGAGCAGGGAGGCCTACCAGTATTTTGGAGATGTTGTCTGCTTTGACTCCACTTACCTTACTAATCAATACAAACTTCCCTTCTCAAATTTTGTGGGTGTCAACCACCATGGTCAGACTATCTTATTAGGCTGTGCCTTGGTATCACATGAGGATGCAGAGACATTTGAGTGGCTATTCAAGACATGGCTGTCTTGCATGAGGGGAAAACGGCCGACGGCTATCATGACTGATCAAGATCCAGCGATGAGGAAGGCAATAAGAGCCGTGTTCCCTATGCCGGAAACACGTCATAGGTGGTGTATGTGGCACATCATGAAAAAGTTTGGTACGAAGTTGGGTGCTGTAAAAGATTACGAAGCTGTGAAAGATGCCTTGCAAGGTGTGATCTACAACAGCATTACACCTGAGGAGTTTGTTGAATCCTGGTGGGAAGTGATGAATAAGTTCAAGCTAGAACAATATGAGTGCTACGATTGGCTGGAAGGTTAGTAGCTCCTTAAATTCATTTTGTTATTTGTGATTCTGAAATCTTCAATGATAGTTAGTGACAGAGGATTCAGTAGTCGAAGTTGTTTTCTGGAAAAAAAATGTAATGGACTACCATTTTAGCTAAAGATGGTACCATTCTAGCTAAAGATGGTACCATTATACACAGAAAAGGTAGTAAAAAGTGATGTATGTATTACCATCATAGTCAAAGATAGTACCACAACTGACATTTAGATAAATAAATAATCTGGAATTGGAAAGTATAATTATGCACTTTTGTGGACTGATTTTTTTGATTTGTTGTACATAAGCATTTATTGTGTTGGTTTTGTGTTATTCCTTTTTCTTGGATTGGTTTTGTTTGATCGGTTTTGTTTGATCTTGTACATATAACCAAATTTGAAAGGTGATTTCTTTAAGCTGTTGGGTGAGCTTAGTTGCTTGGTTTTGTTGTGTTGAGGTAGGTCTATACGAGGAGCGAGAGATGTGGATTCCTGCATATGTAAAAGGGGTATTTTGGGCAGGAATGCAGACTACTCAACGGGTTGAGAGCATAAATAGTTTTTTTGATGGTTATATTAATTACCATACCCGGTTGTGTGAGTTTGCTCCTAATTATATTAAGGCGATGGAGAGCCGAGCTAATGATGAGCAGGAAGCGGATGCTAATTGTGCACGATTTGTTAGGGCTCTAATATCGGAATTTGCCTTAGAACGTAAATTCCAGAAGGTGTACACGGATGCAAAGTTTGTGGAAGTTTAAAACCAATGCAACCGTGTAGCATATCTCACCCTTGTGTCAAAGAAGTCATTGTCACAAAAGGAGGAGGAGTATGTTTTTTCAGATCGTGTGTGGATTTATTGCAAGACTAAGAAGATGGAGACTCCCCTAAAAGGGCGGTTGAAGGAATATACTGTTGTGTATAATACAGAAAGGAAAGAGGCAAACTGTGACTGTCGACATTTTGAATGTCATGGAATTATTTGCATGCATATAATAAAGGTGTTAGACATGAGTGGAGTGACTGAAGTTCCATCCATGTATGTTGTGGATAGGTGGAGAAAGGACATAAGTAGGAAACATACGCTTGTCAAAGTTGCTTACCACGATACATCAAAAACAGAGGACGTGCGAAGATATGATAAGCTTATGTTAGCACTTGAACCTATTGTACTTCGGGCTTCTGCATCTGATGAAGCAGTGGAAGTGCTCATGGACTTGATTCAGCTTATGAGCCTAAAAGTGGATGAGTTGCAAGTGTTGGCTGAGGGCTCAGGCCAAGGTTCGGGTGGTGAAGAAAGGCCTCCTAGTGGTGAAATGGTGCCTGTGAAACATAGTGTACCTCCAACATCCTTGACCCCAAGCTCAGTTAACAAGGGCAGTGTTGTAGGTTCAACGGATACACCAAATACTTCTACATGTGTGAAAGATCCAGAACCTCGGGGTAAAAATAAGGGGAGACCTCGAACAACACGTTACGTATCTCCAGCGGAAAAGGCCATGGCTAAGGTACCGAAGACAGGGGGCAAAAAGCAACAGGGCAAGGGACATGAGAACGAAGTACAATATGGTCATGGGAATCCCTATCCACCTGAGTTCATGCAACAACAAGTAAGTTGAACTGCTTTAATTTTTTTATTATTGTGCCAAATTCTTTAGTTTTTTTTATTATTCACTATCTAAGTGATTACATCAAAACAGGTTGGTTTCCCACCAAATGTATTACCTTCTCCGCACCATTTTGGGAATATGTTCCCCCATAGTCAGGTAAGTATAGATTGAGTAAAGTGTATATTTTAGTGTGTTGTTAAATGTTGTTTTTGATATGATTGTATTCATAGTTGGTGGTGTTTATATGAATATATAGGTGAACAACCAAGGATACTTTGCTGGTGACCCGTTGGTGTTAACCGGAAGTGGGAGTGGTCCTTCCAGGAGGGTGCTGGCTGGTGGGATACATATGAGCCAGCATAGTGAGGCAGTTGGTTACTTCACCGCCAACAACGCGTATGGTCATGTCCAATTTGGTGATGGCAGCCAATTTATCAACCCGGCGACGCATGTGGCCAACACTAGCATACAAAATCCACATTCGCATACCCTCATTCAAAATCCAAATCCACATTTTCGAAATGTACATCCCCATCCTAGTTTCTCCTTTAATAATGGTTGACTTTATCGAACTTGGCTGTTCTGGTGTTATGAGTCGTTGTTATGAATTTTTTTTTTTTTTTTTTTTTTTTTTTTTTTTTGTGGTGTATTGTATTGTTGTAATATTTAATTACTATTTTAAAATGTCCGGATAATGGTATTTAACTAACATGTGATGGAATGCATTACATACCATCCAGGCCTTGGAAAGGTATGCAAACCCACAAGCATCAAAACCAATGAGGATGTCAATTATACCATCATAGGACAGGCTTAAATCACGGAGTTGTGTGGGTGTTTACGTGTTGCATGTACTTGCATGTACTTGTGGATAATGTAATCCAAAGGCATTATCCACATATATATCCTAGTCCCCCCCTATATATAAAAGTAGTGAAAGTAGTGAAAAAATTATACCCACAGTTATGAAAATGAATAAAAAATGTAAGACCAAATGTCAAAGATTAGACTTCGTCTTAGAAGGTGGTATACGCACAGGTGAGGTAACTAAAATTTACGGTGAAAGTGACGTAGGTAAAACTCAAATATGCTTGCAGTTGGTATTGAATTGTACGTTGTTGCCGGAAGATGGTGGCTTATATGGATCCTCTATTTACATACAAGCGTGCCCGGTGTTTCCGGTTAGGAGGCTTAGTCAGATAAGTACACATCTTTTACAACACCACTCCATTGATGAAAATCCACTTAGTTTGGTTCAAGTGAAGAAGGTTGACAATCCTCAACAAATTCTATTAGTGTTGAACCAAGTGGAGCAAATGGTGTTGCAGTCACATGAAGGATGTAGGCACACCAGGGTAGTCGTGCTTGATTCTATAGCACATTTATTCCGCGACGACCATGACAACACATCTAAGGGATATTACGAACGACACCGAACATTAGTGGCCGTAGCTAGAAAAATGAAACAAATCGCTGTAAGTTCTAGCATTGCACTCATTGTCGTGAACGAGGTCACAGATGTGTTCGACGCAGCGTTTAGTTCGGGGAGCTCGTCCTTCAAAACCTTTACGTCGGGCCGGGAGGTCAAAGCATCCTTGGGGACTGCCTGGGGGTAGGGTTTTATTTCAAATAAGATGTTCATTTCAAAGCAATTCAACACAGACACTCAGTCATGGTACAGGGAGTGGATGGTAGTAAAGAGCAGCTCCCCACACCTTCAAGGGCGACGTTGTCCCTTTAGTGTAACAGCTACGGGTTTGTCAGAGTAGAGACATTGTATGTGACACTATCGTAGAGGTTGAAGGTTCCAATAATGTCCCACAGTATACCATCTTGACTGTGCATGGTACCTATTATACTAAGGATGGTATCATATGGAGGTCAATAGTACTTATCAGACCATAATTGGTACCACACACATGACACATTAGTGTCTTTCTTTGCTGTAATAAAAGTATTTCAATTAAATTATTTGAATGTGTAACCTATGCTCCATGTTTTATGCTATCTTTTATGCTAGATGGTATACTATTGGAATTTATAACAGATACTAATCTAGCTTAGGGTGGTATTATGAAATGTACAGTTACTAGCACATTAATCCGTACACATGACATTAAATGCATACCAACAACATGAATTAAAGAAAGTGCATCAGAATGAATACATTTATACCCATATTTTATTGTACTTGCAACCTAAACAAAATATAACACTCTACTCTCCAAGTTGAATTGAATCATTGTTTGCTAAATTGTTACATTTTTTATTTTATCAAATTTGATCATGGGGAAAAAAGAACACGGTGAGTCTTCGTCAACCCATAATAGAGTCACAAGGAGCATGACCCGCAGGTACACGTATGCTGAAAAGGGAAAAGCTAAGGTTGAAGATTTCGACATATGCAAGGAACTGGAAGAACCGGGAGAGAGGGATGTCAAAGATTCCATAGGTGCCATAGTTCTGGAGAATCGGTCAAAGAATCTAATTCGGCCATTTCAACTAGCTGTTTACAGTGGTAAAGGTTCGGGTGCTATACGCGGTTTAAGGTTTCATCCCGATTATCCTTACTTTAGTCTACTAGAACTAGGGCCTGGGAGAGAGTTTAGAAAGGATGCATATTGCTTGTTGTTTTACCTACTAGATGTTTACAAAATGGCTTTTATTTTTGATGTTGTGAAGTTAAAAAAAATATTGCCAAAATGCATGCTAAATAAACGTGCGTATATTTGGCTAGGGAAATTCTTTACCTTGTTTAAGCCAATTGAAGCATGGTTGGAAGATGTTCATGATATCATTGAGAAGAATGTGCCTGAGTCGGGAAAATGGGGTATTATTATTTTAGGACGCAAGTTTTCTGGCGAAAGTGGTGTTGGTGTTCATGTTGCCGATAAGATCAACATCACATGTGAGTGGGTGAACTTTTCCCATGAATTTTTTTACTTTGAGTTCCAGTTCCAAGAAGACGAGGAAAACTTCCTTACGTTCAAGAACATGATGATGGAGGCCAATCAGTTGGATGTTATGGAACACATGGATGTCCTACTTACTAATCCATACATCACCGATCTCCATCCTGCAGACTACAAGCACCAGATGGATTTGGCTGCGAAGAAGCTCACCGACCGGCTCTTTTGGGATATGGATTTAAGTTCCGGAACGGAGTACACCACCTCAGAATCGTCCGACACAGATGGTAGTGAAGAGATCTGAGGCCATCTTGATTTATGTTTACATGGTGTCTTCTAGGTAGATTATGTGTACCAGCATAAATTAAGTTGGTATCATTAAATATAACTAGGTAGTTTAAGAGTACCAACAGAATGGCATGTTTCCATACAATTCTATTTCTTGTTGGTACCATGGGTAATTAATAATAGTATTATTAGGTCTAAGTTCAGTATGGGTACTTCATTTAGCCATGTGTTAGTCCAGTATGGGTGTCTAAGTATATTTGTCTAGGTATGTTAGTTATTTAACTATGTGATGTGTGTTACTTGATGTATTTTAGTGTGCTAAAGTATATCGGTTATTTAACATGTGCTAAAGTATATAGGTTATTTAACATCTACAATTGGTATCGGTTATTTAACATGTGCTAAAGTATATCGGTTATTTAACATCTACAATTGGTATCATGTTTTATATTTCTATTTCTACAACTCTATTTGAGGACTGGCTGAGCCACAACGGTAGTTTAAGCTTATTTAACATCTTTACATTTATTTATGTGATACCATTTGTGGTCCTAATTATACCGTTGTATGTGAGGATGGGGTTTCTTGAACACCCGAACACATATAATGATAGATAAAGAAGTAATGCATTTATTTATCAATAGATAGAGAAGTAATGAATTTGTTTGTCATTTATGTAACGATCAGTTTCATTTACTTCATTTAGTGGAAGTGACTGAAAGAGAAGAGCTTTTCTGATGCTTTTATTCCCATCAAGAGTTATTGCATTAGAGTTCTTGCATTGAAGCTTTTGAAGGAAATACACATTTAATGATAATCTTGTTAAAGGTGACTTCTCATTTAATGAAGTGTGTACTCAATTTTAATACAACACCATACAGTAAATGTAGTGACTAAGGGATTCTTTCACCCTCCTCTCACCTTATTTAGTTATAACAATTACACATAACCAATTATGCATTATAAAAAAAGGAATAAAAATGGAAAATACCAACGACCACCAGGTTAGTATGAAAACATTACCAACAATTGGCTAGATGGTACCTAATTTGACATACATTAATTGAGAATTGAGAATAAAGATAGGTTTTTGATAAACACATCATATGATCAGTGTTTTCCCCTCTACTGTTCAACCGCGTTTGGTATTCTTTCCTCATTGTCTGGTGAAAATATGCGTACGTAAAATAAAGCGCCGGTGGCATAATAAACCTTTAGTGTCTCACTTGATGGTTGATGGGTTTGTTCTTACCATGGTGACCAAAAACTCTCCTGAACATTGTGTAATTAAATTTTTGTTTTCTCAAGTGAGTTTGGGTATTATGATTTTGCAAGTTGAAGTTGAACTTATGTAGTGTGTATATAGTGGGGAAAATATACAACACGAAATTGCGAGTTCCCTATCTCCTTGATACCATCAAGGGCTAAGTTGGTGTTTCTTTGAAATATAATGGTGTTATTGTGGATACATAATAATACCATCATAACCTTTAGTGGTGGCAATAGCACAGTAAAGTTTGGAATTTGAAATTAATAACCCATCAATCAAGGCTTACGTGTTCCCCTAGTCTAGTTGTCTGTGAATTTGTCAGCTATTAGTAGCCTTTTCAGAAAGGCCTTCCTGTTGTATCTTGTCAAATCTTTTAAAGGGTGTGCGTTGACCAATATTTACTATTTTTTAAAATAAGAATACCAAATATCCACACTGTTGGATGGTTTTAGAACTACAATTTTGGAGTGGCTGATTATACCAACTACTTCGTAGTTAGTATTTCGCAGTTCACATATCATGCACATTCCATGCCATGGTTCGAAATTTTTAGAGGGAATTTTCCCGCCCTTTGCTGCCGCTTCCCAATACACGTATAAAATTTATTATGACATTTACAGTGGTGCTATGAACTTAGTATAATTGAGGTACAATTTTAGTTCCCTCGGCATCTCCTATTACTAATCTTCTTCATTTTCCACAAATTCTTTCATTTTCCTTTTGATTTTCAAAATTTAAACATCCATACCAGAACATGTCAAGGAATTCGTCCGCAAATACTGGGTTTAGGGCTCAAACTTGTCATCCTAATCACAGACCCGTGTCGTGGGTGGAGATGATTACTTGTCCTAATTGCAAGGCCATTGTAGTAGAGATTCGTGTTTCAGACACCTCGACTAACCCTGGTCGTTTATACTACAAGTGCCGTCACTGCTCTTTTTTCAAATGGGTTGAAGAGGAGGCCATGATTCGACCTGAGAACATGGTTCCGGGGAAGCTAGTATGGTTGGGCATGGACAAGATGGCTGCTGCTGTGGCTGAAGTCAACGGGGGTGTCCGGGTCGTTAAAAAGATGATTGCATTTTGTCTCATTGTAATATTATTTTACGTACTATGTCGTGTATGATAATAACCTGTACTAATTTTAATTATGATATGTCAGTCCCAGTTATGTTAAATTTCAATATCAACAACATAAACACGAGCGTAAAATATAATTCACTAATATAAGTACCATAATGCATCAAGATGGTTCCATAATGGTACCATACTCATGTTTTACAATAATATATATTCCAAAATAAAGCACCACCACAAATCAGATTGGTACCAAGAACTTTCTAATTGGTATTAGCAAACATGGCAATGAGGCACCATCTAAAATAAGCTCAGATGTTTTTGGAATTGTTATTCTCATTGACTGACTGTCCGAATAGTTGTTTCAGTGACCTCCTGCTAGTGGGTGATGCACCACAAGCTCCCTGCAATAGTTGAACAAATTCGTAGTGAGACAATTACTAACCACAAAAGTTGATAAGAATGCACCAATATAAATATTTTTTAATCTTACGTGGTACGAAAGGTTAACAACTTGCTGAACTATCTGTGGTACATCCGGGTGTTTCAGTGGATGGGCCATAGGTTGAACTTCACCTTTGCACCAAAGCACAACTACACCACCCGGTGAAGCTATAGGACCATACAAGTCCAACTCATAAGTCAAAGGGAGTGCTAGTTTAATAAGTACCAGATCTTCATACCTGTTACGGCTTTCTGTCACTACCATTATGGTTGGGTGGTGACGTTCATAAAGTTCATAGAAATGACGTACAAAACATGGACGGTTCATTCCCCTAGCATTCCAGCAAACAATTTTTTTCCCTTTTGGAATGATCGGTGTTGAGCTGGAGTACGGTGAAGTTGGACCAGCCTTAATTTTGTGGACATGGAAACGCAGTTGCCGCTTTTGGGAATATGAAAAATACACTTGGACATGCAACACCACCGCAACAGTAGCCAATTCCATGACATGGATAGAATCAGTGAAAGAACCAACAAAGATCGGAGATGTCTTCGTTGGTACAGCATATATAGCCAAATTATCAAATTGGTATTGGGGTTTTGGATCAAATATTGGTAGTAAATTTTCAGGAATCAAGCCTTGTCCCAAGTTTTGTAATTCCCACTGAAGATAATCCCACCAACCCCTATGCATGCCATACGAATCACACAACAAAGGTAAGTGACTAGGGAAGATTTTCTCACCTGATGGTTTGAGCATGAACCGTCCTATGAAAGGCTCCCAATAAACCGCAGAAGACAACAAAGAAGCCCGTAACTCGACTAGTTCTATTGGATCCACGCGATCAATATCATCGTACTTCTTGTAATACACTGTTTTGTTGATATCAAAGTCTACCTCACATGTCTCTAGAGGCTTAAGATACATAACATAAGGTGGATGATACGGAATTCGTGTACTAGGAGATAATTGGGTAGATTTTAACTTACTACAAATATTTGGAGAAGTAGTCATTTTAAAAGAAATGATAGAACATATACATTTACAAGATCTGATCTACCCCATATTTATAGTCCAACATTAAATACACAATAAATGCAAGTACAACGCCATTTACTCCTATCAATTATGTCTCCTTCTTGCAAAACAGGAGAAACACCATCACAGACATATTACAACCATTTTATTTCAAACAAAACACCAACAGAACTATAAAGGTGTTTTCTATCTTGTACGATGGTATCATACAAAACCAACCTCAATAAAAATGGAACTGTAAAGGTGCTTTCTATGTTATACGGTAATTAATCACAGCCCATTAAAAATAATATTGTTACTGTTTAATAAATCGTTTCTTAACTAACCCTTTTGACCTGAAGTACTTTCTATCTTTGATGGAGATGTAAAGTGAGTTGGTGATTTAGATGTATAATCGAATGAAAAAGGGAACTATCCATGGTGCAATATGAGGAGAACTGAACTAATATATCGAATAAAAAAGGGAACTATCCATGGTCCAATATATTATGGTCCAATAAGTCTATTATGGTGATGATAGTATCATGTATGGTATAGATGGTGTAATATGGTGATGGTATAATATGGTGATGATGGTATAAAATAGTACCATGTATGAGAATTTGGTACCAACTATTACTTGGATAGTATATAATTACCTGGATGGTACACCTCCATATGATACCATCCTAATTGAAAAATGTACCATCTATAGTCAGTACCATCTATAGTCAGTATGGTATATGAATATCCAAAATATATATCAGAGTACCATTGACATCCTCACCTAGTTATAGTACCATTCCTACATGGATGATGTGATAAGAGGTACTATCTATGGTCAGGATGGTGTAATAAGAGGTACTATCTATGGTCAGGTGGTACCAAATACATGATTCAAGTCTGTACTTAATTTCAAACATACCTACCTATGTGCTGTGATTGTCCACCAAACAACAAGTTTCTCAAAAGATACGACAACTGATCAACAATACTTTACCCCAAAAACTAAAGTATTGAACCCCCCATTTACCAACAACATACAACTACATCCAAAATACCACTTCTCCTAAACTGAATCCAACTAACAAGTAGTCAAACTACCTAACCCTCTTGTGCTTCTGTGATGAGGCCATCAAGGTCCTGTCGCCGTTCATTGCAGGCTGATCTAAGGTCTTCAATTAGCAACTTCACCCGACCAGATTTAACATCACCCCCATCCTGCATAATTCACCAATAATACCGACAATTAATATCAACACGTATATCCATCAGAGCAAAACAAGGTTGTAGTGACAAACTAAACTAACCATCTGCCACTTAGTCCTAAAGCGGTCAGTACTGTCCTTGATGCATGCTAGCATCACCACTCCACAGCAAACACTGGAAAGGATTGATTCAGGAAGGTATGAAACACCATTAGAGGCCAATAAAATTTTTTAAAAAAACCAAACAATAAATTTTTACTGTGAAAATTAAGTAACAAACACACATGTCTGGTTGTTGAACGAGGCCTAATGACTCAATAGGCCATGCGACAATGGATCCCTCGGGCCAAGTGTGATCATGATACTTGACCAACACATCCACTGCATTGACCTACAAAGCAACAGCATCCCCAGCACAATTCAAACTAATGTCACCCCTAAAAGCTCAGGGTATGTAATCATTATTCAAGTAAGTTTGGTTAAATATTCTTTGTGTTCAGCAACAGGATCAGCATACATGGAGTCAATGATCCAAACCTTTTCCTCCTTAAAGGAGAAAGCGGCACACCACCAATGATCATCCTTCACCACCGGCACAAATACCTGTATAGAATATACAGTATTTCAGAACACATGGACCTTCAACTCACCACCTCCCAGAGGAGTGAAAATAAATAATGACACTAAAAAACATTTGTCAAACTAACCACAGCTAGTAGACTAGCCGCTACACCACGCAAAGGTTGCCCATGCTTTTTGGCAAGGTCTGCCGGACTGTCCATGTTAGTTATCAACTTAACCTGACCAATAACATAATTCAACACATGATTTCCATGACCAAAACAACATAATAGATGTTCTGAGATTATTGATTATTGAGATTACCCCATAAGCAGGATGCATCATGATCCGTTTGCTATTCCCTTCGTATTTTATAGCCCATTCCTTTGTGTAAATCTTTGACACAACATTAACATACTGGGTACCGACTTTCCTCCGTGGGTGAACAACATCATGGCAAGAATCAAGACAAGCGAATTCTCCATCACATTGCAACATGATTGGACCACTACAAGTGTATACAGAAATTTCAATTATATGACAAAATAGGTAAATATACAAATAGCTAACAACATAATACATCAACATATAGGTAATCTTAAATAGTTACCTGCCGCCTTTGGAAGACCAAGATTTGCAATAATTGATGAGGGCCGTGTCTGCAGACCCTAAAGTAGCAACTTTGCGATTACCAGAAATGTAATCATCAGAGTACACCTTCTTAGATGGTTTCAATGGTCGCTTCCCAACGCTTCGGTCCCGTTCCTGGTTAGTCCCCTCTCCTGGTGCGTGTCCCCTTCATCAGTCACTGCCTCCCCCTTGTTCAACCCCCCTGCAGCACTGTCATCCTCAGAAACCCCTCCATCAGTCCATCCTTTGTCCCCACTTTTGTCATTCGGAGCACCAACTGAGGGAGCTGGTTCACTCCTGTCATCCACATTATCTCCCCCCTCACCAAATTGGTCTTTCACCGCGGAGGACACTTCACCAACCACATGTCCTACCGGGTCCTCAACACTCATACCTACCACCTCATGCAGTTCTCTGTAGGTCTCTTCAAGCCTACCCTTGTTGACTTCAGCTGACAAGTCCTCTAACGACTCAGACCTGGATCTGGAGCTAGTCACATTCAACACAGGAGATCTCTCAATCGGTGACCTCTCCTTAGGGGCTTTCCTAACAAAACCCCTGTTTGTGGCATTCAAAATGCTCTCAAATCTCTCCAGATAGGGCTTCAACATTTTCACCACCTACAATAAATAAAGATCAACACACACAGATGGCCAGTACAAACAACAACCAAGAATCAACACTAAATCTTGCAACTTGTGGAACTACCTATGCCTAAGACTGTAATTAATAGAGGTATTCATACCATCCAAAAGTAATAGAGGTATTGGCTTTTCGTATCATTAGCACCATCTATGACTAGGATGGTAATACAATTGGGTTGGGTTAAGGCACCATCTATGACTAGGATGGTAACACAATTGATACCATCTATGATTAGGATGGTACAGCCAACCAAGTATAAGCATAATGGTACATGAAAAATGTTAAGAAACAACATATGATTTTCAACAGGCCAAAAGCCTAATCAGAGAGAGCAAAATATTCATAAAAGACAATACAATCAATTGGTCAGAATTAATCAAGTAGCACACAAAGTATAGAATGAGTTCAAGCAATTGTAACTTGTAGGACATCATTTATCCCAAAAAATGAATTAGGGAACAAAATAAAGTAATCAGTAGAAAATAATTGCAAAAATCAGGGCAGTGCAAAAATGCAATCAGTAGAACATAATTTAACCCTCAAAACATGAATTACTATATAATAAAAACTATATAATAAACACTAAAACAAAAAAAATACACAGCTGTTAAGGACCACTAATCACTAATATCATAAGCTAGCAAAATCAATAATAACAAAATGTATACATATACGGCCAGAAATAACAAGTATATAATTAAAACAAAAGCATATATAACAAATGGAAGATTCAGAAATTTAAATGCATAAATATGTGAAGTGTGCATAGTTACAATCCATTATTGCTCAATATACTAGCAGCATAATCAAATATCGTCTACATAATTGCCAACATACCTCATTTCCAACCCTGACTTCAAATGATTCCGCAGTGTCCCTAGGCTCCCATGGATGCCTTTCCCCATACGCTACGTCAAGCAACTGACAAAGACAAGGATACAAAACAGAAGAATCAACAACAACAACTTGGAAAACTGGAATATTTGAAAACTGGAATACATAATAAATGGACTTTACTTTCAATTTTCCATAATCTAAAGATGGCAGCAAGTCCTGCTGAATAGCTGCACTTATTTTCTTCTCCGTCCAGACTTCAATTGAAATACACATTTAAATACACAACATTTTAAACCAAGTAACAATCTCCTCACCATCAAAAAAAGGCCACAACCACCTCCACCAGCAGCAAAGCCTTTAGCATCAAATCTCTTATGAAAGTCACGCACATGACCCATCAACCTACTATGTACCATAGAGCACCAGTCATACTGACTAGCATCAGCACCAACAGTGACAGCAGGCAACAAGCTAGTAGCCAAGCTCTGCTCATTAGTCGTAGGACACAGAATACAGCCCAACACAACTATCAGAAACGCCCTCATAAAATGGTTCTTCTCCTCCTCTGTTCCAATTGGCATCAACCCTAAACAATCATACGCCCTCTGAATCGAGATATAATCTCTCCCACTAGCATTCACATCACCAAAATTCCTAACTATGTCGGTCAACTTACTCTCCATAACTGGATCCTCTACAGCCTCTGGCACGGGATTTGGACCCCGAGCAAGATCAAAAATACACCTCCATTGCTCGGGTCCTAGAGGCAACTCCATCCCATCAACACCGACAAACATACTCCTCTCATGGTCAACCCTTGTCATCAGCCAGTAACAAAACCTACGATCAATTTTTTTAAGTTTCAACTTCAACAGACCTCCAAAACCACACCTATTCAGAAGGTCAATCTTCCCTTGCTCAATTTTCAGCACAGTAATCAGGTCAGAAAATGCAAAAACACGGCAATTGTAATTTGCAGACTGTCGAATCAAAACACAAAATCCCATCAGAAACTGTAAGCCCTAATGCACATGCACCATTAAATTACCATAAATTGTTACAATAAACTAAATTTACCTTCTTGCACATCCTCAACTGCGTACTAACCACAACCCCACTCTTTTTCACCTTTTCACCGACCGATGGGCCCGGTTCTAGATCAATCTACAGAAACACCAAAAAAAATCAATGGGGGTAAATAAAGTCAACCATAAAATACAAACTATTCAAATCACACTATTAACTTAAAATTTCACCTGATCATCTTGTTCCACAGCTAATCGTCGCCTCGGTGCAGACCTCTCCACATACTGCCTGCCCCCCACATATTCTCTCTCTGCAGCAGCAGGCCTCCTCTCCAAATATTGCCTCTCGACGACACCCGGCCTCTCCACGTACTGCCTCTCCACGGCTGGCGGCCTCTCCACGTACTGCCTCTCCACGGCTGGCGGCCTCTCCACGTACTGCCTCTCCACATACATCCTCTCAACGGGTGCCGGCCTCTGAACATATTGCCTCTTTGCAGCCGGGGGACGCTTCACTGTTCTAATTATCTTCTGTTTCTTAATAGGTTTACTTGTAGTACTATTGGGCACAGGTTCTTCTTCCTCAACCACTTTACGCTTCTTACGCCCACTCTTGCTTTGTACGTACACCTCTTGTACATAGTCACCAGCATCTAACTCATCATCAGGGTCAACCTCTTCAGGCTCTTCTACATAATCATCATCATCAGTACTTGCTTCAGTACCATCGTCATCCTCAAAATCATCCTCAACTACTACATCCTCAGGTACTACCTCCTCCACCACACCTTTCAATTTACGCTTATCCACGTGTTTGTTAGAAGAAGCCGCTGGTACAGTTTTCATAATGTTTTTCAAGGTACCCTGCAAAGCATACAACGGTGAATATATTACACACAGGTAATTGAACTACATCTGTATTCAATAACTTTTACAAACATTACAACAAAACTAGTACACATCAAATCACATTAAATTACACTCACCCCCCAATTACGCCTGCAGCTTATTGAGGAGTCACCAGATTTCTCCAACATGACTAAAACAAAGCAACAATATACAATCCATTAAACACAACAACTGAAATCACATTACAAAAAGACACACATAGACCACAATATAACAGCATGCATTTATATTGTGCCATTGCCTAGGGTTTGATTAATGTGCTCACTACAATTTACTCAATTTATATCAACTTTTACTAGCTGTTTTATAAATTTATCTTTTTACCTAACAAGATGTGCTCTGATGGTCTTAATACAATACCAAACACACACTGAACACACAAATGGTATTAATACAATACCAACACACAATGGTATTAATACAATACCAATTAGACACATGATGGTATTAATACAATACCAACATTGCATATATAGGCACCATTATACCCTTCTGTTCACAAAATTCGCATTTTCCCACATTATCACTGAACTGTAATTAATCCATTTTCCCACATTATCAGTGATATCACTCTATAACTTCATAGCATAACAACATGAACACACAAAAACACACAAACACGACAACAAATCCATTTTCCAACAACACCCCCAAAATTCAACAATTATAATAACAGAAAATCATCCATTTATTTTATAAGATTCATCAATCATCCATCACACAATTTTCAAACAAGTTGTGAGCCTAAAAATGACAACTTTCATATAATCAAATTTCCCCCACAATAAAAAGCAGCACAGATAACAAAAAACCAAAAATCAAAATCTATAACAAACAAACCGTAAGTTTGCACATATAACAAAAAATCAAAAATTAAAATCTTTAAAAATACAGAAATTAAAATCTATAAAAAATACCAGTGCAAATATATAATAAAACCCTAATACTTCAACAAATGCTAAAATCCAAAATTCTTGGCCAAAATCAACAACAAACTAACCGCAAGATGGAGATCAGTGTCTTCAAACCGAGCGCTAGAATTTCTACGCCTTCAATTCCCTTGAAATGCTGCAGTTTCTTCCTCGTTTCTTCGTCTCCTTGAGCAAACCTTTCACTTTCCCTCTTTCACTTTTTTAAGATTATGAAATCTAATGCTTTCTCTCTCCACTTTTCTGACTTTACAACTTTTCACAAGAAACCAAGTGGGGGGCCCACCAGTGACGGTTTTTTTTTTTAAACAAAAAGACACCTTTTAAGGCAAAAAGACCAATGTACCCTTACTTGAGACCAAGCTGGTCTCAAGTAGGTAGAGACTTAAAAAACCTCATATTATTGCAATTGGAAATATATAAAGAATTGCCCACGGAATATACACGGATTTTGTACGATTCTATTATTACAATAATAGAATTATACAAAATCCTTGTAATATATGGGAAACAAATTCACTCGTATCTTCACCTATAATTACATTGTCAAAAATTATGTACAATTCTATAATTGTATTGATCGTGTTTCGATTTAAGTGTCGATATTCAAGATAGACACATTTTAGGCATCTCGAATGTGAGGATACTTTTGTAAATGTTGAACTAATCAACTAATCGATTTCACTCCTTCAAACTAATAAACAAATATAGACATTTAGTTCGTAATAAATTATTGTATCTAAATGTAACAAGTTGTCAAAATAATATGATAATATTTAGTGTCTATTGAAGGGGTTATTGACATTTAATTAATTTCCAAATCAATTGGACATACATATTGTAAAATGAAGCTCTAATATAATTCACCCTTACGTACCATCACTTTCACCACCAACTCAATACACTTTATAATGCATTGTATACTATGTCTAGCCTTCGTAAAAAAAAAAAAAAAAAAAAAAAAAAAAACCTTATAACAAGGTACTTAACTAATAATAGAAGTTTACGTTGATAAAGCAAGTATAATAAAGATTATAGAACTACTAATTAAGATAACTTTAAACTTATAAATACTCCGTAATATAGTGTTACATGTTACATCTACATGATTATTATAGACTATGATTTTTCCACAAATTTTATATTCCTAGACTTCATTGCCGTGTGCAAGTCAGCAATTCCAACCCTTCCACAGCTCATCACCATTTTAGATCCTACTTTGCAATCGTCATTCAATATTATATTCTTCACACTACCCCATTTGCAATTATTTTCTTCAATTAATTCACAGAAAATTATTTCTGATGGATCTGAAGTATTGTGCAAGTAAATTAAATTTTCAGTTGCCAATATTGTAATTGAAGATAATAAATAAGAATTCTCCCCTTGTAATTTCTCCAATAATTCAGCTGGGATTTCCCCAATTTCGTTTGATTCCATCGTTTCCAGATTAATTTTCCAGAGTTTGAGATTTTTCACATTTTCGGCATGACCTATTAAGCCGGCGAGGATAAGATCATCGCCAGCGTATCCGATAGCTGAAAAATAGACACTTGGGTCGGGCCGTAAATTATACGGCCCGGACCAAGCCTTAGTGTCGGGACTAAAAGAGTATGTAATCCCTGAAGCTTTTTCTGTTACATACATTTTGTGCTGATTGGATGCCACGGAAAGCCACGTGGAGGCAGTTGAATCCTTGAGAATGCTAGGCATGGATTGACAAGTGGACCAATGGGAGGTTGTCATGTCATACATCTTGACTGTGAGGGGGTTGTCCCCAAAAATCGCGCCTCCACCTGCAACGATGAGGTGGGGCCCAACAACGGCCACGATAGGATCCACCCGCCAAACACTTGGCGAGGAGATATGGTGCCAGGTGTGATGAAGGGGGTCCACCGAGAAGGATAACCCCTCAGAAGAGAGTTGATAAAAAAGGGAGGACCCCGAGGATTGGAGGGGTTTGACATGTTTGATATCGTTAGATGGTTGAACAAGTTCAACCCATGTATCCGAACGCGGATCATAAGCATAAGTTGTATTTTTATTGGTTAGGGATTTCGTGTTTTGGGTTTGAATTATAAGCCACGGTTTAGGCTTGTTGATATGAATCAAAGAAGATGAAACTGCAAATTCCCATGATTTAGATACATGAGATGCACAAGCGAGATCAATGAGGGGCACACGAGCAAAGACCTCCTCTAAGAGATCTCCATGGATTGGAGATCCGTCACCTCCTTGCTCCTTCATGTCTTCATCCTCAACCTCTCTCATTTTTTTTTCTTTTGTTATAATGAATTGAAGTTGTTCTCTACACTTTCTTGTTTCAAAGTGTTTTGAATGATGAAGAGGTGCAAAGTTTTTGGCTCACTATATATAACAAAAGTTAGTGGTTATGTGTGTATTATAAATAATGATATTTTTTTTTTTTTTAATTTAATGTTACATGTAAATGTTTGGCCCTATTTATCTAAAAATTGTGAAGCAAAATCAACTTGCGAGTTGAGGGGCCCCCTTGTGGATAGAGGTTTGGATAATAAAATCGATTACATGAATACATGATATGTAGGGTTTGTTCTCTTAACCTTATTTTTAGTCCAGTTCAGTTCAATTCAGCTCACCTCTAATAAATTCAATTTATTTTAGTTCTTAATTTCCTTCTTTCATAAAATATTCAGTTCAGTTCAGTTCTAATAAGTTCAGTTCAGTTCAATTCAGTTTAGTTAAGCTCAGTTCATTAAATCAGAACAGACCCGTAGTAGGATAGACATAAGTGACATCACTATCAAGACCAACTAGATTAAACAAGTACTCAAATATTAACCATTTAACATATTTATCTATGGAGTAATAAATAATGACTTGATATTGGCAATTATTATTGTCACCCACCAACTGATCTAAATTATACTAATGGTCCAATTGCCCATTCATACAAGAAATTAATTCAAATGTTCATACGATAAAAATTAGTTGCAAAAAATGTTCGTTCATACAAGAACTTTAATTATATATATTTTAAATGTAGTTACAACTTATTAGGCTTTCATCTACTCAATTTAATCAACAAAGTTAAATGAAAATGAGTTTAATTTAAAGTTTTTTTGAAAAGTTCCGCAAATGAGCAAATAATGGTTCAAGCTAAACAATCTATCCATTAACCTATATTAAAAGCAAATCATTATATAACACTTGTCATTACCTTGTGAAAAAAAATTTCGCTATTTATACCTTATGTATTTTCTTTCCGGTTTGACAATCATATTCCATATATATCCAAATGAAATATAATTGAATATTCTTTTATATACTTTATATTTTATAATATTATTATCAAAAATATTTAACAACCGTGCATTGCACGAGATTTTAACCTAGGATTTTAGCAAAAATAAATAAAGTTTGGCAAGTATAAGTAAAATTTAACAAAATTGAACTTATTCCCACATAATCAAATCTACAAAAATTTTCTTATTTATTCACTTGTTTGATTTTCCCTATTATTTTAAAGGATCTCGTACAATAGAGAAAGTTTTGCGTGTGACCGGACTCACCGTAAGTCCAATATACTCCGTATTATTATTGTCGTCATATATTAGAGTATTAATGTCAGATATATTAGACTCACCGTGAGTCCGATTCACCCATTTTTTGTCGCGTACAGTAATACTACTCTTATCATATTGAAGATTGGACAAGAGATCAATCCAACTCAGTATATATATACACTATAAAAACGTGTGTTAAGAGATCAATTTAAAATATAAAACCGGCAAAAGTAGTGTTGATTAAGCAAGGGTGTATTTTGTACATGTGACCTTTCAAAAAAAAAAAAAAAAAATCTCAATGTCCAAAAAAAAAAAAGAGTTAGATCAATGATTAATTTAGTTTGCATAGAGCAAACTATAAGCGGTTTGGAAAAAAGTCAAGCAAAATACAACTATGGAATACTTTCTCCGTTTTATAATAATCGTAACAGCAACCCTTGTATAAAGTTATATGAAATTTATAGGGTAATAATGAACATGTGATGAGTTTATAATAGTATATCAAGTAGTTAGTGGAGATATATTTAATTGTTAATTAAGTAGAAAAAAAAAATTAAAAAGTAGTATATGTGAGGTAAGTAAGAAAGAAAAATAATTCGAAGTAAAATATTTATGTAAGTAGGGTTATTAGAAAGAGAGATTAAATACTAAAATAATAGTGAATTCCTACCAAATCAGAGAGTGTTGTATTCCCTCCATTTTTTTTTAATGACATATTTTGACTGGCATAGAGTTTTAAAATGTTATATTAACTTTAATAAAATACTTCGTAAGAATTAGTGGGATGGATAAGATAAATAAATAAATAAACGGATTTTTCATCATATAACCCTGAGTTTTTTGTTTATTCATCATATACCCTTGAAATTTTTCTAATTCACCATATATCCCTGGGTTATTATAAAAATTCACTATATATCCCTAATGACAATAAGATGAGTGAAATTTGGTTAATATGCATCGAAATCATCATAGATCTCTTCTCCAATCCTTGAAACCATTCCTTGATCTCCTTTCTTCAATCGTCGAAATCACTCCAAATCTCCATAATCATATCCTTATGATTGATTTTGAGGATACATAAAGGAAATTGGGGTGGTTTTGGGGGTGGAAAAAAAAGGAATGTGAGTGGTTTTGAGGGTGAGAAATTGTATTTAGGGTGGTTTCGGGTCATAATAAACCCTGGTGACTCACGAAATTAACAATCATTAGTCATCAAGGGTATATGGTGTATTTTTGTGAAAACTTGGGGGTATATGATGAATTTTAAAAAGTTCAGAAGCATATGGTGAATAAACAAAATTAAAACTCAGGGGTGTATGGTGAAAAACCCGATAAAAAATATTTATAGGTTATTATGTTACTAAAAAGTAAAGAGATTTGAGAGGGAGTGAGAACCATTAAAATAATAAAGTAAAAGAAAATTAGGACCATTAACAGGTAAATTTATACTGTTAAAATGTAAGAGATATCCAAAAAAAGAAAGTGTGTCACTTTAAAAAAAGGCAAATCAAGGTAAGTTTGTTATTTTTAAAAATCAGATAAATTAGTTTATAGAGTTGTAGAATATAAAATTTTGAACCTACAATATACAAATGAAGAGGAAGAAAAATATACGGAAACAATGATTTTATTAATATTTTGTGGATTACAACTCTAATAAATCTCTTGATTCCTCTTTTCAAAGGGATATGGTTTTGATATTTGTTTATACTACGGGCCTTGTCGGCTTAATCCATACTACATACCGACAATGTTTGGTAGTAGGGGGGAGATGGAGTCTTTGTGACTTGTTCCATCCGAGCCTCCTTAAACCTTAGAAAAGACCCTCTTTATATAGAGAGTCATAGAGTAGTTTACAAGATAACAATCCTATATTTTACAAGATCTTGAAGATAAATATCTAATATTTTTCGATATTATCTTCTTATTTACATATATCTGACACCTAATAATCAACAAAATTTCGGTGTCAACAAATGCCCTCTCGAGACCTGTTGTGGAGATTTGACATCAGATGCTACTTGGTCTCGAAATTTTCTTGTAAAATTTGAAAGAAAATTTGGTATGCCCCCATTAAATCTACGAGTTTTGAAACTTGAAGATTGGAGATAGAGAGCGAAAATTGTCCCACCGAGCGTGCCAATTTGTATAATTTTCTCCTTAAGTGTTATACACTTTTCAATAGAATGACTTATCAACCTATGATATGGAGAATAATTGGGATCGGATGTCTTGTTCATTTGATGTCTTGAGAAGAATCAACCTAAAAACTCCATTTCCATTTGATCCCAACTGTCAATGGACTCAGCCTCTAAGTTGGTGTACCAGTCAAAAGCGGTTTCCTTAAGAGAACGAACGAATTGCTTAACAAGAAAGCAAGTCAACCCTGGTACCACCGTTGCTACACGTCTCTATGAAGTATGCAACATGTTGTTTTGGGTTACCCTTTCCATCAAAGAGTTGAAATTTTGGAGGTTGGTATCCGAACGACATTTTCAACTCATCTATCCTCTTAGTATAAGGCTTCACATAACATCATCTATTGTACAAACGTCCCCCTCAAGATCTGTTGTGGAGATTTGACATCGAATGCAACTTGGCCTCGAAAATTTCCTGTAGAATTTGAAAGCAAATTTGGCATGCCCCCATTAAATCTACAAATTTTGAAGTTTGGAGAGTGGAGATAAAGAGCGAAAATTGTCCCACCGAGCGTGCCAATTTGTAAACCATAAAAAATTCGAACCTGCAATATACAAATAAAGAGGAAGAAAAATATACGGAAACAATGATTTTATTAATATTTTGTGGATTATAACTCTCGTAAATCTCTTGATTCCTCTCTTCAAAGAGCTAGGGTTTTGATATTTGTTTATAATACGGGGCCTTGTCGGCTTAATCCATATCACATACTAACAATGTTTGGTAGTAGGGGAGAGATGGAGTCTTTGTGACTTGTTCCATCTGAGCCCCCTTAAATCCTAGAAACGAACCTCTTTATATAGAGAGTCGTAGAGTAGTTTACAAGATAATAATCATATATTCTACGAGATCTTGAAGATAAACATCTAATATTTTCCGATATTATCTCGTTATTTACATATATATGACACCTAATGATCAACAAAATTTTGGTGTTAACAAGAGTACAAAACATACGTACTTTTGACCTTTCAACCATTAATTTAAGTTTTTGGTTAAAACAGTATTTTAACATGGTATTATTAGAGTCATCGTGATACAAAAGTTAAGGGTTCGAATCTCATCCACCTCTTTTTTCAAAGTGAAATATTAAGCGTATAGACAAGTTATGAGGAAGACCCAAATTGCATCTACTTTTCAAGCTCGAGTTTTTTATTGAGATGATATTTTAATAAATTAAAAAATAAAATAAAAGTGTTAGGTCCTGTTCTTTTGAGCTTCAGAGCAGAGCAGATTCCAGCAGAGCAGAGCAAAGCAGAGCAGAGCAGATTGAAGCAGAGCAGAGCAGAGCAAAGTAGAGCCGAGCAGAGCAGAACAGATTTCATTTAATATTAATATTATTATTATTACTAATATTATTATAATTACTATTATTATTATTATTACTATTATTATTATTACTACTACTACTACTACTACTATTATAATCATTAAATTTTATTATTAAATATTAACTATAATTAATAATATTTATATTATTATTAATAATATTATTATTATCAAATATTAATTATGTTATTATTAATATTATTATTATTAAATATTAATTATATTATTATTAATATTATTATTATTACATATTAATTATTATTATTATTAAATATTAATATTTAATAATATTATTATTATTAAATATTATATATTATTATTATTAAATATTATTTATATATTATTATTGTTAAATATTAATTATATATTATTATTATTATATATTTATTATTATTATTAAATATTATTTATATATTATTATTATTATATATTTATTATATATTATTATTATTATATATTTATTATTATTATTAAATATTATTTATATATTATTATTATTAAATATTAATTATATATTATTATTATTAAATATTTATTATTATTATTAAATATTATTTATTTATTATTATTATTAAATATTAATTATTATTATCATTAAGTATTAATTATTTATTATTATTATTATTATTAAATATACATTATTATTATAATAATTCAATATTAAGTATTAATTTTAAGCAGAGCAGAGCAGGGCAGAGCAGATTGAAGCAGAGCAGAGCAGAGCAGAGCAGAATAGAGCAAAGCAGAGCAGATTTCAGCAGAGCAGAGCAGCTCTAAAGAACGGGGCCTTAGTATGTTACCATTGTTATGATATGACATACGGGGTATTAATTAGATTAGTGTGTAATGTGCTACGAAATGTGAAAACATGAATTATTAGCCAATTCTCATCCGAATTCCGAAAAGTGTAGAAGGTACTTAAAGTAAGCCTCCACCAAATATTAAGAATTCGACAAGCTATGCAACCAATTTTTTTCAATGTCGGTTATGAGCAGCGCATGTTATTGATTGAGTGACAGTTAGTTATTCCATGTTCGCCGCAGACTTGGTTATTACGAGTATTTATTAACTATTGCACAGGATATATATATTATAGCTATTTTAACGAATGCCACTGAGTAATTTAATAATTCATCAAATGTCATTAAAGTTTTCAAAATTCACCAAATGTCACCGAGTTTTTACAAAATTCACCGAGTGCCATTAATAACTAACTGCCGTTTACTCCGTTAGTCATTATGGTTAAATCATGACACATGTCATGATAGGATTGATTCATTTTAATCATTTATTTTAATTAATAAAAATAATATTTTTTTCTCGATTTTCATGACGAAAATTGTTCGGGTTAAGTTTTGGGCGTTGTTTGGACCATTTATGAATTCAAATTAAGCTCGTAATTAGCAAAAAAAATTACGTAAATGCCCCATTTTATGTGTCGGAAAATATCTCGATTAGCGGGTCATTATTTTTTAACCATGAAAATTGACCAGGTAAGGTTTTGAAGGTTATTGTAATCCTTTATGGACTCAAATTAAGCTCGAAATTAGCAAAAATATAACATAAATGCCCCATTTTGTATGCCAAGAAATATCTCGATTAGCGTGTCGTTTTTTATCACCATTAAATTTGACCCGGTAAGATTTTGGGGTTCATTTGATCCTTTAACTTTTTAGGGGTCTGTTTTAAGCTCATATTTGGCAGAAAAATTGGTAAATGCCCCATTTTGCAATTTTTACAGTAAAAATATTACAATCTTACCACACAAAATAGGGCGTTTATATTATTTTTTTTACGAATTCTGAGCTTATTTTGAGCCCATAAAAAGGGCCCAAATGACCGCCAAAACCTTAACTGGACAGTTTACGTAGTTAAAAAAACCAACACGCAATTTTGATATTTATCGACACACAAAATGGAGCATTTATGTTATTTTTTTGCCAATTCCGAACTTAATTTGAACCTATAAAAGGTCAAAATAACGCCCCAAAAGTTAACTCAAACAATTTTTGTCACAAAAGTCGAGAAATTTTTTTATTTTTATTCATTAAAGTATATGATTAAAATGAACCAATCATATCATGACATGTGTCATGATTTAACCCTAATGACTAACGGAGTTAACGATCGTTATTTATTAATGGCACTCGGTGAATTTTTTAATAACTCGGTGGCATTTGGTGAATTTTGAAAACCTTGATGGCATTTGGTGAATTATTAAAGTGTTCAGTGGCATTTAGTGAAATAGCCGTATATATTATATTAGAAAGATATTAAATATATAATATAAGAAAAAATATATTTAAAATACAGAAAGTAGATTTTGATGTTGTAACTTAGATCATGTTTTTTTGAGTTGTTTTGGTCTGTTGTGAACTTGTGATGAACCCGGCTTAGCTCTGCTTTACTGAGTATTGATAATTTGCTGTAACCTGCTCTACTCCATTGAAATCTGATTTTCTTTGCTGTGCTCGCTCAGAAGCTTAAAGAATAGGATCTTACTTTTATATGTTGGTGGCCACGCAATTTGGCCAGCTATTTTGGGGTTTACTATTGTCAAAGCTATAGAGGTTACCTGTTCCGTGTTATAGAGGTTGCACGGTTAGTGTCATATGGGTCATTCCATCAGTGCTCTAGGAGTTACTTTTTGTTCCCTTGCAAGCAGTTATTCGGTGGGGTCAGTCACCCAAAAAGCGTGTTGTACATTTTTTTGTTTTGATGATTAGAGAAATGGAAGTTGATTGTTTGGAGGGTTGTTCCTAAAAAGATGTATATAATTGAAAGGTTGGGGATTTTGAGTGTTATAGTGAATTGTTGGTAAAGGAATTGTATACCCATATGAATGCATGACATATATTATACTACATACAAAAAAAATTAAAAAAAAATGTAAAATGTTAGTATTTACTACGGAGTAGTGTTTGTAAAAAAAAAAAAAAAAAAAAAAAAAAAGAAAAGAAAAGAAAAATAAAAGTGAAATGTTAGTAGTAGCCCCTTGGAAAAAAAAAGTTGGATGGGTAGTTATTGATTTTTTAAAAAAATTTAAAATAAAAAATAATAATAATAAAGTAATGGGATGAGTAGTTATTGTAAAAAATAATAATAAAAAAAGCCTAAATGCATGAGAGTTTAGCATTGGGGTTTTGGAGGTTTCTCGTTAATAAAACAACTTTTTTTTTGAAAGAAGTCCTAAAGGACACTAAATTTCAATAATAAAAGCCATACGACATCTACAATTGACAATGAAAGATAATGAAAATGAATTTAACAAAATCAAACAAGAATTAATTGGGGAAGGGCTAAGAATCCAAATAAATAAATATAACAATTCGGCACATTCTCGATTCGTTGTCTCATACAGCTTTTTGCGTGGATCCGTCGTCGCTTCGAAATTTTGAGAGAAAGTAAATTCTTGTGCTGATTCCGTAACCCAAATCTGAGCCATAATCAATAGTAGCCCCGCACAACTGGAGACCAAATTAAGCACATATAAAACCTTGTCTTTCGAAGGAGATCGAAAAAACCTTGTCTTTCGAAAGAGATAAACCCTTTCTTTCGAGGGAGACATTATTGAAACCTAAAACAAAAGGCTTAAAAGAAAATAAAGATTGGGGCTTTTCACCGGTGAAATCCGATGAAAACCCCTTTAAAATTGACAGTGGAGACTAGGTTTAGGAGAGAGAAGAGAGAAAAGGAGGCTAGGGTTTAGAATTATAAATACATTTTAGAATGTATCATAACAGTGAAAATTCGTTAAAACGACTTTTAAATTATATATAAGATATTACTCCGTAATTCCGTATCCTTTTTTAATTTTTATTCCATGCACATTTGAGGCTTTAACTCGTTTACCCCCTTCATTTTATAATTTACATGCAGAAAATTTGTTAATTGTAGTCATTTAAAGTTTGTATTTTGTGAATTACAACCATTTAAAAAAATAATTGCAAATTACAGCCTAAAAGTATTAATAAATTGTAAATTGCAACCAATTCAAAATTTTCACCGATTTGTGTATCAAAAAATTTTTCGTTAAGGTTTTAGGGGTCATTTTAGCCCTTAAAGACCTAAATTGAGCTTAGAATTTGCAATAAAATAACGTGAGATTCTCATTTTACGTATAATAAATATATCAATTTGTATGCAAATATTTTTTCCTCGACCCTTACATATATATATATATATATTGCCAATTTCGAGCTCATTTTGGACTCTTAAAAACTAAAATGGCCCCTAAAAATTTAACGGAATATTTTCCGACATGTATATCGATGAAATGATTGAATTGAGTTGCAATTTACAATTTATTAGTAATTTTGAACTACAATTTGCAATTTTTTTTTTTAATTTAAAAAAAGTGACTGCAATGTACAAGATAGAAATTTTAAATGGTTATAATTGGCAATTTTTTCTTAAGAGAAAAGTGGTACCATTTATTATGGTGGTGGGGGGGGGGGGATTAGTTACATTAGTGCAATGTGCATACGAAATGAAGAAAACATGAATAATTAGCCGATTCCCATCCGAAAAGTGTAGAAGGTATTTAAAGTAAGCTTTCACCAAATTTTATGATTTCGATAAGCTATGCAACCAATTTTTTCAATGTCATTGTTGTTTTGATGAGCAGCACATTATTTGATCGAGGCTTTATTTAGTTCAACTTATTTTTATTTATTTCAAAAAAAAATAAGTTCAGATCAGAAAAAATATGTTCAGATCAGATCAGATATAGAAAAAATAAGTTCAAATCAGATCATCGTTTTATATGCAATTTTTTATCGCTAAATATCTTTGATTTCTTAATGAAAAAAAAATGAAATTTACATATTAATAAAATACACATTTTTACGAATCTAACCAGTTCCACTTGATATGTTTTTTCCTTACAGAATATTGTACACTTAATGTTAAAGTTTGGTCAATTAGACAATAAGATAAGATAAGATCATATCGGACCAGAAAAGTTTAGATTAGAAATGAACCTTTATTATTATTATTATTATTATTATTATTATTATTATTATTATTATTATTATTATTATTATTATTATTATTATTATTATTATTATTATTAAAGAGTTAGTAATAGTTATAATGAAAATAATAAAATAGATCAAAATAAAAATACAAAGAATATATTTCAAATAAATAATAATTATAAAAAATAAATAAAAATAAATTTGTTAAACAATGACAAGAAAATTCAGATCAGAAACTTTCGGACCAAACCAGATTAGAAACATTCAGACCAGACCAGATATATTCATATCAGACAAGATCTTACAAATTCAGACCAGATCTTTTTATTTCAAGTGAAGAGAACAATTCCTGAGTGACAGTTAGTTATCAATTATTCACCGCATACTTCGTTATTAATATTACTCCATATCTTTTTTATTTTATTTTTTTTTATCCACGCAACTTCAAATTGTTTACTTCCTCCATTTTTATAAATAACCATGTGGTATACATGCTAATACATAATTTTGACCATTAATTTATTTTTTTCTATATTTTTTAAGTGTCCTGATATGAAATATATGTCGATGCAAAACTTTAATAAATAATCTCTTTAACTACCAATAAAACAATAATTATAAATTATAAAAATTGAATATTAATAGTCTACTTATTGTGACAATTTCAACAAGTACCTACAAGACTATATTTTTCTTATGTATAAAGTATAATTCACAAAAAGTAGTTAAAATAGGTTTAAAAAATAGTGCCAAAACTCTCAATAATGCGCTTAAAAAAAGGGAAGGGAGTTGAGTACTTATTGAGACAATTACAACAAGTACTATATTTCTCCACCCTCACATACATTTTTTTTCCCTCCCATATATGAAATGAATACACTAAACTTTATATATGAAGTATTTAAAAACTAGTTTATGGTCTTTTTAACGAGTTAAGACCATAAATGGGGTTCAACTTTTTAACAAATATTATGTCTGGGGTCTAACTTAGTTTTGATGCGGGATCATCCAAGATTTCCTTTCTCGATAGTTTTGAATGTTTCTTTAGATAGATTTTTGCTTACAAGTTTTTACCTATCACTTGAAAGGGTTTTTCTTGTTTTTAAGCACCTTAGGATTCCTTAATTAGTTTTTTTTAATGTAGTTAGTTTAATGTGGGTTACTAGGAATTCAAGTTAGAGTAGAATTAGTTTTCCTAAACCTAATAGGATTAGGATTCTATCTATTTTATGTTTTCCTTGTAAAGCCTATAAATAGGCCACATAATTAGCAATAAAATTCAGAGTTTTATTTTGGAAATTAATCTTTTTTGAGCGTTGCTCGTTTGATTGTTAATCGAAAACATCACTTGTTGCGACTCGTGATCATCTTCTAGTTGCGACTAGGAAGAGACCCTCTATTCTTGTGAGAATTAGAGTACTATCCATTTACTTTCATCCAAAATAACCATCTTTTTCATCACTATAATTCACAAAGTCATTAAACCACAATCGTGGTTGCATTCTACACAAAATCGGACTAAAATCCGCATCAAGTTTTACTTAGTTTTTGGAGTCTAATATTTTTTTCTGGCCAAATTAATTAATTCTCTTTCAAAAAGTTAGACCCTTGGTTAAAAAAGTTGGACATCTCTAGTTAACCAATGTTTTTTTTAATCTTTTTTTAAATTATTATTTTAAATCAAAAAATCAAAAAAGGGAAAAAGTTAGACCCTTCATCTTTTTGTCAATTTTACTGCTACGTATTTCTCCAACTCTTAATTTTTTTTTTCTTCTTTTTGTTCATTTACTCACAAACATCTAAACAAAGTATCAAGAGGCAATGCATGATCCAGGCACCCAACAATCTCAAGCATCTAACATAACAATGGAAAGGCCACCCTACAAGTGAGGTACATCACTTATACTTCGTACAATTTAAATAAAAACATTGTAAACAGTAGATACATATGCATTTTATTTTTCAGAGTTTAAGGCAATAAGAAAGCTACTGATTGTGTGGACTCACTGAATATTGCTGCTTGAAGACGCTACTATTTTTTTTAATAACTAAAAACATTGAACTTTTTTACAGCTTATTAGACATTTATTAAAGTATTAAGGGGTCGTTTGGTTCATCAAAGAGAAAGGGAATGACTTAAACAAAGGGAATGGAAAAGAATAGAATGTAATTCCCTTTGTTTTGCAATGTTGTTTGTTTTATACAACAATAAAATCACAACCACCACTAAACCACCACATAACCACCATAAAAACTACCAATTCACTTCTTCTTTCCCTTTTTCTCCAGTCACTGTGAATATCCCAATCACCCAATCACCCCACCGTAACCCATCGCCGCCCCTCTCCCTACCCACGAAACCCTAGCCTCGAGAAAGCTCAGCAATGGCCGCCCCTCTCCTTATGAGTTGAATTATTAGGGTTTTTCAATGGGGAAGGAGAGGGCTTTCGGGATACAGTAGGGCGCCGAGGGGTTGCGGTAGGGTGGCTAAGTGGTTCGGTGGTGGGGAATCTTGCGCCTAGGGTGTTTGGCTGGGTGTTTCACGAGGAGGGAGGACGCTTTTTTTAGGTTTTTATAGGGGTGGGGGAAGGGTTTCAAGGGAGGGGAGGGGAGGGTTGGGGTAAGGCCAGCGAAAGGTGGGAAGGGACGGTGGTGCGGTGGCTAGTGTTCCGGTGGTGTGGGTAGGTAGGAGGGTGGTGGTGTGGTGGTGGTATGGTGGTGTGGTGGTTGCTAAGAAATGGGAATGGAAATACCGGGGGGGGGTTGGGAATCAACTTAGAGAGATTTGGAGGAATGAAGAGGGTAAAGGGAATGGGAAAAAAGGCCTAACAAACGACAACAAAGGGAATGAGGGCAGTTGATTCTCATTCCCTTCGATGAATACCCCTAGCCAAACAACCCCTAAGTTAAAAACATATAACTTTTTAGCATTATTAAGCAAAATTTTGTAGTAGCATTTGGAGTAGTTATATAACTAACAGCTATATTTTTGGATATTAACTACTGTGACTTTTTTAATTTTTTTTTTTTTAAGGAAAGTTATTGCGACAAATTTTTTTTTTTTGGAATGGAAGCTATATATGTTGCTAATTTTTTTTAGAAGGATCTAACTTATTTGCTTAGGGTCTTACTTTTTTGCTCATGGTTAATGATGAGTTTAGGTGAGGTTAGCTCACCGGAAAATCAACCCCAAACCCTAAAAACTAAATAAAATTAAGTTAGACCACAAATCCAATATATGTCAAAAAGTTAGACCCCATTTGTGGTCTTAACTCTCTTTTAACATTTTCTTAAATTATGTTCTCAAAGAGTGCGCATCCATTATTCCAAAATAGAGGTAATATACTAATAGTTATAAATACTCTAATTTTTTTGTTTGTCTCAATATTCCAAAATGGAGGTAATAGACTAATAGTTATAAATACTCTAATTTTTTTTGTTTGTCTCACGTTTTATGCATGTTTTTCTATATGAATAGGTTTTTCTTATATCTATCAAGTCTTCAAATTAAGGGTTTCAAATTAGAAAAAAATAAAATAAAAATATAGTATTATAACACAATAAGTCAAATTTGAACATTTTAAATGAGACTCTTGTGTATTGTGCGGGTTGTTCATATATATGCAAAAACATATTCATATCATATTCTTACAATTACACCAACAAACTAGAAGTTTTAAATTCAAATAACTAATTAATTAAGACTAGTAATACTATAGCATGAATAGATATACAAAATCTTGATAGCTTTGCCAGGTCAAGAACTCTAAAACACCAGAAGTCAGTTTTCCCCAATTCCTCATCAATGTTGTATGTTATGCAACAGATTTTCATAACATCATCATCTTTGAATTGAAATAGGTGGTTTTCAAAATATGTCATCTTCTTCCACGTATACTGTTTGGCATGCTTTTGATTTTTGAAAAATCTTTTTATAGTCCCTTGCTTAAACAGGACTTCTTGTCCACTATATATTATTGTATACTAGTATTCCATATTTCCATCTAGGGGATATAATACACAAATTGCAATTCACTTGCATAACCTATATGAGAATTCCTATTAGTGGTCTTAACTATAAAATTTTATAATTCAACAACATTGAAAGGGAGAGCTTTCCTTTCAATCAATTGGGTGTTTGGGACATGATTTACTCGAATTTAAAGCAATTGAGGTCTAATAGGCTTCGAATTTCAAGTGGTTCACCTAATAGGGTTTTTGCTTGATTAAAACGGGAAAGATTAATTTCTCCTCCGTTAAAAAAAATAATACCTAGTCAAGACTTTTTTTTTTTAAGAAAAAAAAATCAACTCTTAATCACTCATTGATAGAGGCTGAATAACAACTTTCGAACAAACAAAAAAGAGTTCTATGTTTGACCTCTTTTTTTAAATTTATGGTAATTTGGACAATTCACTAAACCTATTCTATTTCTTTGAAAGCTCTGTTATTAACACCACTAGCTTAAGGCCCGTGTCATGCACGGTCAGTCAATGTTTTTTAAGAAAATTAATTATATCCAACAAATAAAATTTGATCAAACATATATACACATCAAATATATAGAAATTATAATGTTATAATCTTTATTAATAGGCAAAGCAAAAAAATTAAACAAAAATGGATTTTTTGGACTGCCCAAACCCGAGAATTTTTTTAGGCGAGGTTTGATTTGATAGACATCAAAAATTATTAAAAAAACAGACTAAAATCTCCACTAAAACTATTAGCAAAAGTGCACAACACACACACATGTCAATTGTCACTACGTAATTTATGAATGTCAAATGTAATAAATTCTCAATTAAGTGTCTCGGCAAAAGATAATTTTTTTTTTTTTTGCTTTTACGTAATTTATAATTGTCAAATGATTGATATTTTTTCTTTCCCTAGATTTAGATATATGATATAATTGTCAAACACAACATTTATTTTATAATTATACTATACACTATAAATCCTTAGTTTGTGATAATATATACGTAGTAGTAAAATTTCAAAAATAAAATTGTAATTAATTTGAATGTATAGTTATATTGAAATTGAAATAAAATATTAGCTAGAGGTATTTGAAAAAAATAAATTAAGTGATGAAGTAATTTCTTTTTTTTTTTTTTGAGGGATTTGAAGTAATTTCTTTAACATTTATAATATGATCGAATCAATGTATTATTATGTTTTTGGCAAAATTTAATAATACTTCATTTAAAAAATAATTAAAATGTAGTTGGAATAATTATTTAGGTAAATGTGTATAGAAAATAATGAGCACCAAGTAAAAAAAATATATATATCTGCCATAAAAAAAATATATATTTGCCATAAAAGTAAAATGAAAGATATGGAAAGACATTATTATAGAATTAAATATTAACAAAAAAAAAGGGTTAAAAAGAGAAGGGGAGTTTTGAAGGGAAAAAATAGCACCAGGATGTGACACGTGTCACTTCCGGTGTCTGTTTTAGTATTAAGTTATTATTGATGATTGATTGATTGCAAATGTCTCTTAAATACAAGGAAAACGATATAGAGTAGCAAACATTAATTAACATAGTAAAATAAATTTGAAAAATTCCCAAATTTTTCAATTTAACACGCTCCATATAGATTTATGGAAAATGATAAACAGAACCCTAAGAAGATAAATAAGGAAATATTGAGGACAAATTAACATTAATTACACCGATTTGTGCGTGATTTTGTCATAAATTCTCAACTTAATTCCATTTTAGAAAGTATATTTAATGCTTATATATAATCCTAAGGGCTACATATATTATTATTGTCTAAAATTTTCTAAATTTCAGTATCTTAATAACCTCATCTAATCTAATACGAGTACGGAGTAAAAAATACTGCGTATGACGAAGTTATAAAATCTTGTGTTTGATGTCCGTACTTATTTTAAGTTTGTAATTGTGAAGAAAACATTAGTCATTAGATTAGTGAAATACGTATTGTATAACTTCACTATCCAAAAATGGCCTACATTGAATTTTAAAATGCTAAATATAGCCACAATTTTCAAGATTCTGACTACAGACCACAAACTGAGGTGTCGGCTGCATTAAACAAAATGGGCCCATCACTATCAATCAATTTAGGGCCCCCAAACACTACCAATCAGTAATGGGCACCTCTTGACAAGTACAACGAAGGAGTGGGTTGGGCTCACTATTATTATTCTTATCCTCTGTGTAAAACTAGGTTACATTTCGTATATGCACGATTTTTCACTAATTTAAAATTATATTTAAACTAGTTTTGTGTCCCGTGCGATGTCTGGGTTATTTATTAAATTTTGAGATAAATTTTTAATCTATATGTTAAATTTCAAAATATATCTCTCATAGAAAATTAATTATGTTATAAAATAAAGGGAATAGGAGAGAAGATTGAGAGAGAATTAATCTGTATGTTCTACTTGTATTTCATATAATGGAGGTATAGATATATATAGATACAATATAATTGATAGGGTTTGCTTGGTGAATAATAAACCCTAAAATCTAGAAAGTTCTGGAATGATACAAGGGTATAATGGGCATCCACAAATATATATTTCATAACACTCCCCCTTGGATGTCCATTATCTAAGAATGTGCCTCGTTAAAACCTTATTAGGAAAAACCCTGTGGGATAAAAACCTAATGAAGGAAAAAGAGTACAACATTCTTCGTAATACGCTTGGGATGCTGCCTCGTTAAAAACCTTACCAGGAAAACCCAATGTGGGACAAAACCATGGTTAAGGGAAAAAGAGTGCAGCGCGTATTTGCTCCCCCTGATAAATGCATAACGTATTAACGTGAAATCTTCCAATGCAATAAATCCCATGCGATATGGTTGGGTAACTTCTTCCATGTAGCAGAACACCATTTCTTGATGACTGATCCTTTCAAATTGAACTTGAATCTTCAAATCTTCACATGGACTTATTAAGGCGTCTTCATTTCTTCATATTTGTGGAAAGAATACATGTGTTTACCACTGCACTATTTCATTCGATAGTTTTGTTTCGAATAATCATAACAATTAGATGTATGCCTTCTTCTGGAGGTCATATATACTACAAAATGATGATCAATAATTGATCACACTATCCAAATATAATTTCATGGCAACACTTATTATCATCATATATATTTCATTTTCCAATATCATAAGAATTAAGAAATTAAACTAATTACATATTTTGCTCATGGCTCTACTGGACCATAAGAATATTATTCTCACTCAATGGTATCTCAACTCTATTTTTAATTAGACATTTCATTTTTTATATGAGAATTTGCCAATGAATACAAAGAATTGTTGAATCTCACATAATCAACTTCAGGTTGAGATATCGATGATGTAGTCATATTCACTTTTCATGAGTTTGATAATAATTGCAATATTTAAGATATAAAATATGTAGGGCTGTGTATTTAAATACGTCGTATATAAGTTCTTCAGGAACTCTTCTTACATGAATCATAACAAGTTATTATTAAATCGATGTCATTAATAATTTCATCACTAGTGTAAGCCCATTGGAATATGAATATCTCTTTCTAATTTTTCATCAAAGTTGTAAACATATCTTACTATACTTTGAATGAACATTTACATACACTACAGTTATTGTAAGAAACTAATGCATGCAATATGAGATGTAGAAAATATGATAACATATTAACAAATATACAATGAGTAATGCATCTAAAAACTTCCTATATATGCAATAAATAATCCATTAACTTATGACTCACACATGCACATGAACATAAGACTCAAAATGATGCAAGACACTGTACAGTGTGGATTAAAAATCCATATTTCATTGGACTTCTGGTCCATATTAAACTTTTGATCATTATCATTATGTCGACAACAAAATGGACATATATTTCAGATCCCTTATTCACTAGTCCATTCTATCATGCATATGCATATTATTCATCGGTTCCATTGTGTACCGGTATCATAAAATTCCTATAACGTACATTTCGCATGCTATTTTACTATGATAACTGAATGCATTTCTCATTGGTACCATCATAACTTTTCTAACATAATAGGCCATCTATTATAGTAATTCAGATATCTATACCACATAGGGTATTTCTCACACTATGGTATTAGTATACTATTATTATACTTTAAAAGTATCAACTCACTATCTTGCCATATATTGCATATTTATATTGGAACCGATCTTACAAACTACACTTCAGGTGCAGTGATTTAAAGTAAATTGGCAAGATCTATCTTAATGTATGCACATAATATCATTATCACCATAATCAAAACATGTCCCTCTATTTCTCTAGATGGGTCATAACGGTATACAAATCAAATCATAGATGTGCAACATATGTTGATACAAAAGTTGGCATGTAACTTTACAAAGTATCATTAGAGGGATCAACTATTTATAATATTATAATTTTGCCAACTTACTTCAATTCTTCCCCCTAAGTTGGTAAAATGTCTCAAATGTTGGGGCAATTCTTCACCAATTTAGAATATAATTTCATGTGCATCAAATTTCATCTCGTAGGATAATCATATATATTCAACAAAGTTCTATCTCTTCTGGAGAATAATTAAATTTGTTCTCTTCTAGAGATCAATATTAATAGGGGTAATAAATTGTGCAGTTGCTAATTTCTTATTCTATTCCTTATGTGCTAACATACAATAGCCCCAATCAAGAGAATTGTTATACAAATATAAACTTTCTTGTAATTTCATTAAGAGGTGATATTCGAGATCACTAGAAACATTAATAGTAATACTAGTTATTTAAAATTTTCACATATAACTTGTACGTGGTGAGCTTCTGGTCACCTAATATTTGTCAACATATAAATTATTCTAGTGAACTTCTGGTCACCATTCATTCAGAAAAACCAATATATTATCTCTTGAACTTTACTTTTAACACAAAATATTAAAAATCATAATCTAAATATAGCTCAATCTCAATGTTATGTCTTGCCATTCAATTTATTTCATATATTTAACATGAGAGAGCGTCAGCACATTATTTCTTTCATATCAAATGAAACTTCAGGTTTTCATAACGGGGATTTATTAAACCCCGAATGGCCTAATTATTAATTATCACATCCAATCACTTTTCCTTTAGTATTTAATTTATGGTCAGTTTTATAATATTGGTGATCACCTTATTAGAGATACTTTATACATGGCCAAGAATATGATGTGATATTAGTACACCAATGTGTTTCTTTCTACAATTGGCAAGACAATTAACTAATACTCATACTCTACTATAGCATTGATTGTAATCTTGATACATGCTAATCTTGTTGGACAACATTTTATATTCTTCTGGAGTACTTTAATGTACTAGAAATGATCTCTTCAGGAGATGTATCAAAATGTGTCACTTTCTCAAATTTGTCATTGTCAATTATTGCTCTTTTGCTCTTCCAAGGATTCTTATTGTTGTAACCCTTTGGATTACCATACTTCATGTGTGCTAGTTTCAATAGCAACTGTTCTTGTCCTTCTAGGACATCAACTTAATATGTACATTTTTAGCTAGTATATAAGTAATGACATTTATTCATATCCATCTTCAGGATGGTCCCTTTCTAAATATTTGATTATCATGTGGCCACCTCTATTAAATAAATTATTGATATTTAGGCTAGTGTATGTACCAAACTGACCATTAACATATTTAATTATTCACGTGCAAGGATTACATAAAAACAATGGAAGAAACACTATCTCCCCCTAATTCTTGCATATGGCGGTATAAAACTAGTCTAACAATCTTTAAATCCACTCTCTTCTCAAGCCATAAATTCTTTTAGCAATGCATGTATCAAACATAATAAAATTATTCTTATAAACTCTTACTCGTAACTCTTGCCCAATTTTATTAATCTTTATATTGAAAATTCTTAAAACTATGGGCATAATAAATACATTTTTCAAGCAAGTTTTCCACAATGTCATCCATCTCATGCTCGAATATATATTGTGCAATCATGTTTAATACGTAGATCGTATAACTTTTGCATGAATTATATCCATCACAAAAACATGCATATATCATCTCAATCATACAATTATTTCTCATTCATTTTCGGGTATAAGAATCTAGTTATCTATGAATTATTAATACTCACCCAAAGTGTGGTATCTAGAATAACCACCAAATTAAAAGACATTATGTCAACTTTTCTAAGCTTTTGTATAATCATTCTCATGACTTCTTGTTTATAAAATCACATTAGTATTGTGAATTGTAGATTATATAAGCAACATATTCTAGAAACTAATAGAAGTTTCTAAGTCATATATGTATCTTCATATTATTTTGAGGATTTTTGAGCTTTCATAAATTTAAGAACTTCAGGTCCATCTGTATGAGTATATTATGTTCAATCAATTCATTATTCCTATAATCCAACTTAATGTAGGCATATAATATCATATATGATCTATCTTAATCACACATCAATAACTTTTTCAATATAGAAATCACGTCAGTAGATTTCATCATAATATCAACTTATAAGGTTGCTAACATACATGCCATGTCAGCGAAATGAAGAAAAACATACTTAGATATTTCACAGAATTCAATATATCAAGGTCATATATAAACTTATGTAGTGCATAATTCAGTATACACATCAATCATAGTTTTATAAATTCTATGCATTATGTAAAACACTTTAGAGAAATTAACTCTTCATAGTTAAAAGAACCCGAGCCCTATGCATCACAATATGTATATGACATGTGAATAAGAAAATCATAACTAACATCTTGATAAATAACATATATTATGTATAAATCACTAAAACAGATTTACTACCCCATATAAATAATCACAAGTATTCAAGAAATAAAGGTTCAAACTTCATAATAGTTTTGTGACCATAGATATTATTTCTAGGGAGAAATATCAACTTTATGATACTCCATGATCAATGTTAACTAGGCCTCTAACAGGATGAATAGACACATTAATAGGATAAAAATTATATATGTCTTGAATCAATGTTCAACAAAGATTCATGGTCAACTATCTAAAATCATGGTCGATCGTCAGCAACAAAGTTCTTGATTTTTGAATAATTATTGAAGTGCCTAGCATGAGCTTTAAATAGGCAGTATGGCCGTTGAATGTACACATCAAATTAGCAAACCATTAGCTAAATAAACGGAGCTAATCAGCTAACTTACAAAAGATAAATACTACTAAGTTGATAAGCTAGCAAATTAAGTCAACCGTTATCAAAAAAAAAAAAAAAATTCTTAACTATCCTATATTATAAACCGAGTCTAAAAAAAAATCATTATTGTTTAATTCTTATAATTTCATTTAAGACTTGCAATGCCGGCTTTCAGAATACAAATTTGATTGAAAACAATTACGGAGTACATAATTGTAAATGCATGTGATTAATCACACACCTTTTGCAAAGCAATGACTTCCAATATCAAGTATCCATAATGCGTATTCAGTAAACATTATACAAGTATTAAATTAGTTCTTGATAACTAGTTTGGGATTTCAATAAAGTTGTAGAAGAATACTGATTGGAAGGAATGAACACAATCAATGCATTATTTGTATCTATAGAATTATATATATAGATCTTGATTTTAAAATATATCTCATAGAATCCGCAAACTATTTTGACATACTCGTATTAAAATATAAAAATAATTAAAAATATTGTTTCGGAAAAGTGACATTATAATTCAACTATGTATCTAATTAAGAGTTTAATAATCATCCACTATGTATCTAATTAAGAGTTTAATAATCAAGCAATAAGACTTATAACACTGACCATAAATTCCTTTGATATTTAATTCTTTGAAACTTATAGATCATAATGTGATTAACGTAATATCATACGATACCAAAATAAAGTAAGATATTACCAATACGCATATACTTGTAATATAGAATTTGGCATATACAAAGATGCAATAAACCATCACAAAATATTCTCAAAATTACGGTAAAACTCAAATTTCAATCACAAAATTATCTATGCTAGGTATTAATGAAGAGCAGACAAAATCAATTCGGAATGGTTCCTAACTGAAGAGTATTTTGAACCAATTAAAACCACCGAAATTGTATAATTGGATTACCTGGTTTGACAGTAGGATCAAATGTATTTAAGAATGAAGATTCTCACCATTCATGATGGACTCCACATCTTCCACCAACTCTGCGTGATGAAGCTTAAACTAATTTGATCATCCCAGACTATGATTATTGTGATACAATTATTGAATGGATGGGAAGATATAAGTTTTAACATCCAAAGCATTATATAATTGGCTTAGAGCTTGGTGCTGATAACGTGTTATAAAATAAAGGGAATAGGAGAGAAGATTGAGAGAGAATTAATCTGTATGTTCTACTTGTATTTCATATAATGGAGGTATAGATATATATAGATACAATATAATTGATAGGGTTTGCTTGGAGAATAATAAACCCTAAAATCTCGAAAGTTCTGGAATGATACAAGGGTATAATGGGCATCCACAAATATATATTTCATAACAAATTAGAAATTGATGTACTTTTATAACGATTTAAACTATGTAGCATGCATATAAATGATTAATAATAATATTGGTATTTTTTGAGAGTTATAATCTAATTTTTTGAATAAAATTATAATTCAATTTATACATATGAAATATTGGTATTTTATCGAAAATAAAACTCTCAACTAACAATTTTATCGTAAAATTCTATCCAAATTTGATTGAAAATAGAATTCTAAACTAATTTTTTATCCTATGAAGTCTATCTATATATATCCAACGTGGCGCGACATTTGACGAAAAGTTGAAATGCCAAGTGTCGTTGTTTCGTGACCTGACTAAAAGTTTAGCTTTATATATTAGTTACTAGTTTTGTGTCTCGAGCGATACCCGAGTTATTTATTGATATTGCTATGCATGTGATTCCTCTACTCATAAATTATGCTGACCTATTGAAAAGTTGGAATATTCCCTGGCTAATCGTACGGCTTAAGTATTGTTGTATCGTGGCTTCACAAATCATACAATATAATAATAATAATAATAATAATAATAATAATAATAATAATAATAATAATAATAATAATAATAATAATAATAATAATAATAATAATAATAATAATAATAATAATAATAATAATAATAAGTGGAATACTTTTTATATCGTAAGAGCTCTTGATTTTTTTTTTCTGGAATATTTGAAAAACCAATGACATAAAAATATTAAATTTATAAGATAATTATTGAAAGTTATAATTCGATTTATTTATAAAAATTGGAATTTTATCAAAAAAAGTTTTCTTAACCATCAATTTTATCATAAAAATATATCTAAATTTTGATTGAAATAAAACCTTAAAATAAATTTTTTTTTTTCATCTTAAAATATCTATCTTAATGTATCCAACTATTTTATCCTACACAAATATATCCTAATAAAATCATATGTGTCATACTAATAATGAATTATTGCCTACGTAGCGTGATACTTGGCAAAAAATTACAACGCCAAGTGTCATTGTCTCATGACCTGGCTAAAAATTAAGCTTTATATATTAGTTATTATATGATGTGATATAATAAACAATTTGGTTCAAAATCTATTTCTTATTTTATCCCAAATCAAGCAACTTAAAATATATTTTTATCCTTTATGACTATATATTGTATTTTTTATTCAAGCTTTCTTCTATTTTAAACCATGATGGCATATTATTTTTTATTTTTTATTTGATAATTTTTCATTCACCAATTATGTTAGTTTGAAAGATATATATTCATGATTTTTTTACTTACTATAAATAATCATTATACATTAAAAAATATTGCTTATAAGGGAATTTATATAAAAATATGGTTAGATATTTAAGTTGGTAAATATATTATTTTATTATTATTTTCCTAAATTTTGGAAGAAAATATATGCATATATTCTCTATCAATTTTTGTAATTTTTTTTAAAAAAATATACTAAGGACGCACCAGAAGATGACATGTGTCATTGCTGGTATGTCTTTTAGTATATAGTTTTTGATTGATTGTATTGACTTTTATCTTTAATTTGTTAATTTACACAATTTTAGGCTCCGTTCACTTCACCTTATTTTTGCTGAAGTGAAATTATTTTTACTGAAATAAAATTATATTTGCTGAACTTAAATTATTTTTAATGAACTTAAATTAATTTTACTGAACTGAAATTATTTTTTTTGAAGTGAAATTATTTTTACTGATTTTCTATTATAATTCTTTTTTAAGATAACTGAATGTTACTGAATTGAACTTATTTTTACTGAACTGAAATTATTTTTACTGAACTGAAATTGATTTTACTGAACTGAACTTATTTTTACTGAACTAAAATTATTTTTACTTAATATTATTTTTTTAAGGTGAATTGAACAGGGCCTTAATCATTAGTCTCTTTAATTATTGAAAAGTATAACACGTAGAGCTGTCAGTTTCTGACCCGAACTGTTAAACCCGACTGTTTCGAACCGATCCGAAAAGGAACTGAACTGTTTAAAACCCGTTTTTTGGAAACCGGAAACTGACCCGACCCAATTTTTTCCAAACCGAAACTGAACTAAACCGAATTTGTGCATACCGTTACTAACCCGACCCGTTATCAAGCCAAACCGTTACAACCCGAAACTGAAAGCAACCCAAACCGATTACGTTTAAAACTGATAGTAACCCGACCCGTTTTAAACTGAAAACCGTTAAAACCCGATAAAAATCCGATAAACCTAAATCGTTCCAACCCGTAACTCGTTGTGACCGAACCGGTTATAATCCGTAACCCGTTGTGACCGAACCGTTTACGACCCGTAGCCCGTTATGACCAAACCGTTTAAAACCCGTAACCCTTTATGACTGAGTCATTTACAACCTGTTACCCAATATGTTTATGATCTAATCTGTTTCAACCCACTACTCGATAAACCCAACTTATTTATGACTTGACTTGATTATAACATAAAATATGACTAATTCGACTCGATAATCATCCGACTCAATTTTAACCCGATATGATTTATTAGAAACCCGTTTCAAATTGGGTAAACTCGTTTTCAAACCAACCAAGTTCAATCTAAACCGATTATAACCGAAACGATAATAGTTGGACCCGATTTCACCCGATCAATTTTGAACCGAAACCCATTTTCGAACCGACCCAGTTAAACCCAAACTGATTATGACCCGAACCAATTACGACCCGTCCTGATTAAGACCCGAATTGTTTTTAACCGAAACCCACATTAAATGGGCTAAACCCGTTTTCAAACCGACCCAGTTCAACCCAAATTGATTATGACCCGAACCGACTAGAACCCGACCCGATAAGGACCCGATCCGAATAGAAACTGCAATTAAAAAAACCAAACCGAACTGACCCGATAATTTTCAAAACCGACCCAAACTGACCCGTTTATTATTTCAATCCGTTATAAACCGACCCATTATAACCCGAAACTGATAAACTCAACCCAAACCCGAATTGTTTAACCGAATTGACACCCCTAATAACACGTGAATAGTAAAAAGGTCAAAACGTAGCCATTAAAGTAAGGAATATATTTATTTTCATACAAATTTGATCCATATTTTTATCATATTTGTGCCCTGAAATTTAGATTTGTGAATAAGGGTGATTGATACTCCATATAATACTGCTAACTAAAATTAGTTGGGAATTGATAAAAATTCTTAAATGAACCTGGTTCACACTAATTTATTGTGGACCACTTATATTAGAGAAACTATAGTTGTTTTATGAATAAAAAAAAGGTCACTGTAATAAAAAATAAGGTCACTATGTTGAAATAAAAGTTATTTTGTTAATATATAGCTATAAGAGGTTAATTTTTTTAATGAAATATTTATATATTGGTCAATATGAATAATAAAGGTTCTCTCAAAAAAAAAATATGAATAATAAAGGTCACTATGTTAAAATTAAGGTCATAACGTCGTATTCAAGTTCATAATAATATTAAACGTTATACAAGTTTTAATAAAGGTTACTATGTTAAAAATAAGGTTACTATGTTAAAAATAAGGGTCACTATGTTCAATATAATGTCAGTTATGTGTATATAAATCTCGGGTCCACAATAATATTATTGTGGACCAGGTCCACGCAAGTCTTTCTGGGGAATTGATTATGTCGTATATTTTTGAGGAATTGATTATGTCTTATAACTTGCAAGTTATTGGTTTTGTTTGGCAATAAAATTTTTTTTTTCCTGTTAACTTGGTTAATTCCACCAACTATTTGTTTATATTTTTTATTTTTATTTTATCTATTAGGGATTAAAATACATTAATGTAGTTTAAAACGTCATTTTGAAAAAGTAATTAGGAGCATCTATTTCATTTTGGGTCAAAAACTAGCTTTTAAGCTGGTAACCATTTGCCAATTATAATCATATATTAAAAGTCATCCAAAGCTAATTGTCAATATTTCCAAATAAGCTAGCTACTTATTTTTAATAATAATAAAAAAAAAAATAGAAAACTGTTATATAGGGATTTGATTTTTTTTTTTTTTTTTTAAAAAAAAAAAAATCAGAACAGTAGATCGAAATCCTCACGAAGTCATGGGGCAACCTAGTCTAGCTACACGGGTCAAAACTTTTAGAGAGAAGGGGAGAAGGAGGGGGGGGGGGTGGGGTGATTACCATTGTACTCCCTCTATCCCTTTATTAGATGTATATTTCTTACATTTGTTACTCATATAATAAGGAGAGTAAGCACCTAATTAAGGGACGGAGGGAGTAGTATAATTCAAAATAAAGGTGATTGCTTGCAGATTTGGTTGGAAAATAGGCTGAGCTCAATTTTCATTTTTGGTCTAACATGCTTAATGTAGCAAAACCAAGCCCTTTTATGTTGGCTTGACAATTTGTCCATACCTGCATTTTTTTATAGGGCAGGCTGGCTTGTTCACGGGCTAACAAGCCTTAAATATTTGTTTTATTTATTACTAGCATGTCCAAATATTCAATTTTTTCCAAAATTGTTGTTCAAGCCCATCCGTTTTGTATGCCGGATTGGCTGGACTTATATTTTTCCAGCAGCCAAGATACCTTGGATACACAAATTAATGGAAATGTATGACAAGTAGTTTTCTAAATAAGCGGGGATAAAAAAAATACCCACAAATCAAAATCAATACATCTCCCTTGCTATAATGGTATGTAACTATGTACTATGTAGGTCTGTAGGTGTATGTCAAATTCAAGTTGAACAATGTCCATCATCCATCAGTTCTTCCTTCTGAAAACACAACCATTCCACATAAACATCATCATTAAATTTGTGCTAATTCTAAATCAGCTGGACACCGAGACTGCAGACTGTAGAGGCAAAGATTGCATCAAAATTGAATCATCACTATTTCACTATGGCCGAAGAGAACGAGGCACTGCATTCAGATTCAGCTGTGCCAATACATTCAATGATCTCCCTACTTAAATATATCAGTCAGGGGTGCCTTAGTAATTAGTACCTGCGAAGAAAGAAAAGTAGGCAATGCTTTAACTTTAAATTTTGATTGAGGCAGTGATCTCTCACTGTTTCTACTTCGCCCATAAAAGTTTAGTGAACTTCAGAATACTCACAAAACCAATATGTACTTGAAAAAAAAAAAAAAAAAAAAAAAAAAAAAAAAAAACCTTCAGCTGTCAAGGTAGTTATGGACTGAACTTTCTGTTTCACAGATTATAGCTTGTTATCTACTTTTAATTGAAAATATCCAACCTCTAATAGAGCAAAGGAAAAATTGCCAAAAATAATACAACCTTTGGCCGGTTCTCTTTTAATAATACAACCTTTAGTGAGTGTTCATTTTAAACAAAATTAAATCGAATTTTCGGTAGATTTTAAGGTTAGGATAGGGGAGGGGATGAGTTTTTGGTGGTAGGGATGAGAAAGGGGGGGATCATCCCATCCCTTCTCCCACCTCAAAACCCACCGAAAATTCAATTGTCTTGTTTAAAATGAACTTCTCCTAAAGGTTATATTATTACAAAATAATCAAAAGATTGTATTATTAAAAAAGAATGGGCCAAAGGTTGTATTATTTTTGACAATTTTTTCCAGAGCAAATTGTTTTTTTTTTTTTTTTATCATTTCTTTTTTAATAGAGCAAATAGTTGGATCATAATCAAATGGATTGGTGATAGCTCCTGATTAATAATGAAAATCTTCTTGCACATGAGCTCTTGCGTCAAATCTTTGAAAAATTCAGTATACCAACTAGATATGTTCTCTGCATGAACTTTCCCCCAAAAGTGCATTTACAAGTCTATGAAAGGATTATCCATTATAAAAATTACCCAGCAATTAATTACGCCGACCAAATTTCACCAACACTAACTTGACAGCCTTTCTAATTCTTAAAGCTCACCTTGGGTTATAATTATCAAAGATAACAACAATACATATCAAACCCCTGAACATAAATCAGGGATAAAGAAAACTAGAAGATTACTTTCCAGTAAATCAAAAACAGGACAGAATAACTCTTTATAACACTACTCAACTGAGTACCTTAGTCATGCAATTGATCAAGCCACAAAAGAGCAAAACACCAACCTTAAGAGAACTGCAAAATGAGATTCCCTTGCACAGTAGACTCGATTTCTTTTTTTTTTTTGTTTCAGAGGATGCCGTGCCACTTCACAAGAAACTTTGCTATGTTCTTATCTGCTACCGCATACTTAGTCCCACTATAGAAAATCCTGGACAGTAGCAAACAATACCCAAGCAAAGCAACGTCAGGAGAAAAAAAAAAAGGGAAAGCATGCATAGCCGCATAGGGAAGATTGTCCTTACCTTTGACAAAAAGCAAGTGGCACTGGCTTTGGAGATGATTGCTCTTCTTGCCTTCTACTGAATCATCAGCGCATTTTAGACTACATAAGAAAGAGGAAGATTTGAGGTGAGATCAATTGAGGGGTTGAAGGAAGCGAGGCAGGTATCGTTAGCAACTGAGAGGTGAAAAGGCTATAAACCTGTAATTCTGTCTTTTTGTCACCATTCTCACTTTCTCTCTTCAAATTCCATTCATTCCACAGCCTTTCACCATTTCAATCATGCTATTTGGCATAATGCAGGTGGGAAAAAAAATGTTCGTCATGTGCCTCCTGATTACAATAGTCTGTATTTTGCCCTGAACCAGCAAAGTTTCAAATGTTATGCAGCCTATCTATCAATCTGTTGTAGGAGGCAATATCAGGAATATAGTCTTTGTCCAACATCTCCTCAACCAGGAGCTCTCCTTCTTTTGTTTTACCTTCCCTCGTGTAACCTGCAACTAATATGTTGTAGGTTACAGCATCAGCATCTAAACCCTTGCTAGAAGCCAACAACCTCAATCTATCAGCTTCAGCAGTTCTTCCCAAATGACTAGCATCTTTTAGAAGACAATTAAAAGTCACACTATCCAATACAATACCCTCTTTTAGCATCTTGTTGACGAACCTCAGTGCATCTTCTATGTTTCCAGCAGTCCTCAAACCTTCTACCAAAGTACTACAAGCAATGATGCCAGGACTTTTCCCTGTTTTCCACATCTCCTCCACAACCTCTAATGCTCTAATTGCATTTGATCCACTGCAAAGGCTCTCAACAAGATCAGAGCAATCAAACCCATCTGGCAAAACTCTTTTCCTAGATAAATCAATCAACAACTCAGATGCCCTTAACATTCTCCCTACCTTGCAAAGCCCGTTCACCAAAATCTCACAAGTTACAGTTGAAATTTGACACCCCATACCAATCATCTCATATGCCATGGCAACCCCTTCCTCATAATTTCTCTCCTTAAAGAACCCTTGTATTAAAGTATTGAAACTAACCACATTAGGCTCACAACTGTTCGCTCGCATTTCCTTAAAGAGCTCCAAAGCCGAGCCAAAATGATTACTTTTACAGTGGCTACTAATCAATATATTGAAAGTAAACACATCAGGCTTAACTCTATCCAGAATAAGCTGATCATACAAGAGCAACGCCTTATCATGCTGACCATTCTTGACAAACCCATGAATCAAAATATTATAAAGAGCAACAATAGGCTTCCCGTCAATTAATTTTTTCATAGTATCAAAGGCAAGTGAAGCATCATTCAGTCTCCCAACTCTGCAGTAAGAATTGATGGCGAATCTAAATATAGGTTCAATCCTTGGGCAACAAAAGATCCCATCAGCGCATGGGCATGGTTTAGAGGGCATAATATCAAGGACCACTACTCGGAGGGCATCAAAGCGGTCAGAAACAGCAAGGGTCCTGATCATCCATTCGTAAGTATGATGGTCATGGCGATAAGAATCAATGGTACTGGCCCACTGGAATATATGGAAGTCAAGGTGGGTGAATTTTGGGTGGTAATGCAGCTTGTTCTTGAGGAAGTGGAGGAGAGTTTGCGGGGTGATTGGAGATCTAAGGTGTATCTTGAGGAAGGTTAAGAGCTGGGATTGTGTGGTTGGCGAGGTTAGAGAAAGCGTGGGTAATGGGGTGGGGAAGGCAGCTTCAAGCTGAGGGATCGGAGCTAGGGTTGCAGTGGGTGTTGTTTGTTGAAGGTGCTTCATTTGAGGTGCTATCAACTTCCTCATTGAAGCTCTCATTGTTAACAATGTAATTCTTCCCTTTATATCTAAGATAATCACCAATTTTTCAAAAAAAAAAAAAAAAAAAAGGATTAACTTTCTCATCTTTAATATCAAATTTCAAACTTTCAAAACCAATGAAATTTGTTAAAGCAAAACATAATCTCACTGAAAATCAATGTATAAGGACAGACTGATATCCATTTATTATCAAATATCATTGCAAACAGCAATTGTAATTTGAAAATCACAACATAATGAAATTTCGTAATCTCAAAATTAGTTTATGCATCAAATCCCCTAATTACCACCTATACCTTTTAGTTGGTTAAATTGTTCGAGGGTGGTACCCAAGACCCGGATTAAATCGCGTCTACATCATCATGCCCCAACACACTTTCCATTATATAGAATTACATATACAAGAACTCAAAATTTCCATTTCAATGATATATAAAAAAACCCAGATTAAATCATTCATCAATAATGTTTAGAGGTGATTCAATTCAATCAGCTTCCTCAGCCAATTATTTCACTTATATTGCTAATATATCATATAACTACCAAAATTGAATTCAAAAGAGTAAAACAATGAAAGAAATTGAGACAACCCAGTTATTGATTTACCTAAAAGTGAGCGAGTGACTGTCGAATTCGAATTCTGGAAAAGTTTGATCCTCAAAGAGTATCGAATATTTAAAACCCAATAAAATACCTAAAAGAGTAAAGATGGACTGAGTTGCGGCCAACGTCAGAAACGGTGGGTTGGTAGCGGAGCTCAGCGCCGGCGAGCAAAGGGCGTGGTCGAACTGAGCGTACACTGCTGTGTTTTTTTTTGTGCGAATACGTCACCCAACAAACCCAATTAGAGCTAGAGGTAAAACAAAAAATGGAGTAATTAAAAAAACATGTGATAAATTCGAATTCTTATAAAATACTCTCCCCGTTGGGGTTAGAACAAGTTTAGCCCTTAAGACTTGGATGTGACATCATTTTTGGTGGTTTCTATTGAAAATGATGTCATCAAATTTTTATTAATACTCACTAAAATTTGTATAATACTCAAATATATGACATATTATATGTAGAAAAGTGTAAAAAAAAAAAATAATAATAATAAAAATAATAGTGAGGTGGGTCCCAATCTCAAGTCTTAAGTTGAGTCTTGAAATTTCAAGACCCAACTTGAGACTTGCTTGAAATTTAAGAAGAAAAATGAAAAAAGTCTTAAGCATAAGTCTTAAGACTCAAAATGATGATGTCACCCCAAATCTTAAGAGTTGGAGCTAAACTTGCTCTTAGTGGAAGGTGAATAGGAGAAGAGAGAATCTAAAAGTAATAAAATTGGATCCCATTAAAAAATAAATTAAATATTATAAAAGTTTTCCAAATAAGAAAATTGAGCAAATATTTAAAAACGGGTACAAAAGAAAAGTGGAGCAAATATTTAAAAACGGAGGGAGTATATTACAAGACAGGGTATCCTCTATCTTCCTTTGTTTGCTCCATCAGGGGACGAACACTTTTTTTTTTAGTTGAAAGAAACTGACAAGAGAAATCAAGAGTTGGCTCGAGTGGTAAGCAACTTGATGTCGCTTTAAGGGAGGTCTCGGGTTCGAGGCTTCGAGCCACACCGTATGCAGAAAGTCTTGTTGGGAGACTCACCCACCATAAGCCAGGTGTGCTACTCGAATCGGATCCGGATGTAGTCAGAGTTAAACTCCGGTGAACCGGATGGGCAACCTTAAAAAAAATTGACAAGAGAGAAAATGGGTGGGGTTGTAAAGATATGTTCCCTACAACCAAAAGTAGTATAAGACCACCTTCAATGGTTAGACTCGAATTTGAGTATTGAAATACAAAATGAGTTGTTTTTTATCTCCAATGGTAATACCCATCCTACTTCTCAGTTTAGCAACTCATGTGAAGTCTAATTTCCCAATGGTGAGACTCTCTAAAGTATACTAATGTCACTTTTAATTTATGGTCCACCAAATCTATATTGTAAGTTTTTCAAATAAAAAAATAAAAATAAAAAAACTTAAATAAATTACAAAATATATTATAATATTGATAAATGGCCCACACTTTTTGTCAAATGAGACTCAAAGTTGAGTATTAAAAAAAAGTTGCTAAGTTTAAATATCAACTTATTGATATACATTGCAAAAAATACTCTCTCTCTCCTCCCCGTCAAAAAAAAAAAAAAAAAAAAAAAAAACTCTCTCTTCTAAAAATACTTTCTCAAGTCTCACCATGAAAATGGTCTAATAAGACAAACGTAAAGAGACGGACAAGAAAAGAAAATGAGGCAAATATTAAGAAACAGAGAGAGTACATTACTAATTACTAATTAGTTATAAATTATCACATGCATAAGTATGAGTAAATTGTTAATGTCTATGGCTAATCTCGTGTGTGTGCATTTTTCATATCAATTCTAGCCATTTGGCAAAGTCTGATTTAAATCATTCTTACGAGTATATCATTTAGATACAAAATACACGAGTTAGAAAAGTGGATTTTCATAAACTTTTGAAAGCGTTTTTGACAATGCAAGGGATTCACCATTTTTCCCCCTTGTATAATCAAGTTAACTACAGTTTTCAAAAAGTTTCATTTAGATCAGCTACCAAGCCCATGCAGAATTCATACGACTACATTATTAATATTTAGTGTATACGGAGTAGATTATATTTTTTTTTGACACATATACGGAGTAGATTATTAACATATACTTTGTAGTTTATAATGGTAGAAGTTTATGAACAATGTAAATTGTTTGGTTATAAAATTTTATTGTTACGGGTTAGCTTCAAAGTAGCTGTAACATCGACCTTTGCTTTTGAATGAATTGGTTACACTTAATATTGAGAACAAGAGAAATGGAAGATGAAGCTATATAGGTTAAGGAATTTATCACATTTCATTATCATAATCCTTGAATGAAACCAATGACTTTATTCAAGGTATTATACATTGTTTATCAGTATCAATAACAGAAAAAGGATCTTCATTCTGTGCTAACAAATGCATCTGCTCTAGAGCACACAACAAATCTATAAAACATCATTAAATTTGTGCTAAATCTATATCAGCTATAAACTAGCACTGTAGAGGCAATTCAAATTTGAATTTGCTGAGACCCGATTAAGCAGCAGCACTAATACATTCAATGGCCTGCTTGCATATTCCGGTCATTGTTGCCTCAGGCCCGTACACCTGCAAAATATAAAGAAATTAGCAAAGCAGACATGTTAAGCTTTTGATTGTTATGAACTATGGGCTCTTTAGGATTACGATGGACTCCTGGTTCAATGTCATTACTTTCTTTTTACATCATCCATAAATAAGTAAAGATCAGAACTCTCAGACAAATGTTATCTACTTATGGTAAAATCTTACAGTATGACTTTTCAAGTTTTCAGCTTAAATTCTAACATAGGCAGATACTCTATAATTGCAAAGTTCAGAATTACATTATCCAAGACATTTCAAGGGTATCTAAAAGAACGCAACATAAGAAAGAGCATCATAGGTAACAAATTGATTGTTGAGCTTCTGAAAACAAACAGAATATCTGTACCTCAATAGGAATTCCAATCTCTTCTCCAAGCAGCCGCATTTTAGCCAAACCCTTTTGGTAATTTGGACCTCCTCTCCTCACATAAATGTGCATTCTTGCGGCTTTAAGCTTTGATTCCTGTTAAATCAAAAACCAGCAGATGTGTTTCAGAAACTGTACTGATTCAACATTCAAGCACTAGCCAAAAGCAGTAGTGAAGCAAGTTAACCTTCTCCTTCAGAGCTCTGATTATTCCATTGAAGGTAGCAGCAACATCAGTAAAATTAGCAATACCTCCACCAACTACGAGGGCTCTCTTGTGACCATCAGGATCTGCAGTAGCACACTGCAGAGATTGTACAATAATTAGTGATGTAAATTTAGGATGAAGGGTGTTAAGAAATCAAAAGTTGAAGATGATATTTCACACACATAGTTATTGGTTAACAATATATCTATCTAACATCTATTAATAGCTAAATAGAGAAATCAACTTACATCAATTACTACTCTGGCATACTGTAAGACCTCATCTTCATTAGGAGCACCACTATATTCAGCATAGTTCCCAAGCTCAGATGCATAGCCAAGATCCCCAACCTGTAGCAAGGAAAAAATTTAAGCCATGAACGAAACTTATGCAAGATATTTTTAAGAACAAAATGTCCATTCTTCTGTCCAAGTCCATACAGTATCTGCGTAGATGACACTGGCTCCTCCTCCAGCCACCATGGTCCAAATTCTTCCCTTGGGGTTCAAAACTGTGAATTTCAAGGATGCACTTGTCTGCACAACAAGGAACACATAATACATTAAGATCAACACGTACAACGATAATTTTAGACAATGTAACTACATGTCAAGCCTGGCTAAAATAATTAGGAACATTGTTTGAGAAAGGAAGCTACTTTATACCTTTTCATCTAGACCATGAACAAAGCTCTCTGTTGGGCTCATAACTCTTCCAAATGGCAATGGAAATTCGATATTACCCCACCTGCAGAAATGTTAAAAAAAGGGCAAGTGTTATTACTTAAGGAAGCTAGGAAGAACTGAATAAAGGTCATGGAGAAATTTTGTGCGGTTGAGAGAGTGCATACTTCTTGAAATTCTTGAAGGTAGCAGTATCATCTAGCTCGCCTCTCATGTCCAAAGGATACGGGCTCCCATTGACTAATGTGAAAGGATTCATTTCTAGGAAAGTGAAATCCAGATCTGCATTTATGATATTAATGAACAATTACACCTTTTTTCCCCACATAATTAGTATCAAGAGCATCAGTAAGGATTGCTTACTAATCAAGCAAAAAAGAAAAACGAAGGTGACATTGTAAGAGGATTGCCGCTGTTTTAATGTTTTTTTTCTTTTTTTTTTTTTTTTTTGCCACAGAAACCTCAAATGAACATATTAGTTTTCTTGCCCTAATATCAGCTTGTTTGTCTGAGATTGTAACTACTAAAGAAGAGTGTTCGATTACCTAAAAACAGGGCGAAAATGACTTTGATAAACTCCTCAATAACACTTTTGACCTAAAAGGGAGAAAAAAATTGTCAGCGATACTAATATAAATTACACAAAAAGTAATACTCTCAACAGATAATTTCCCTTGAAAAGTAGTACAACTTTACTCTGCAGTAAATATAAATAAAGCAATTATATTATACTTCCAAAGATCATGGGAGTACCTCCAAAGGTAAAGTAGCAACCAGAGGAGCACAGACTTCAGAAGTAAGAGAAACACCAGTGGGAACAAAGATTGTTTTGACCTGAATAGAGAAGAAACCAATGTCTTACAGCTTAAGTGTTTAGTATAAATAATTTTTCCATGCAATATGAAATGGGCATCTAGAATGAATTTTATTTTGAGAAATCAAAGTGTCAGGAGTACCTTATCCCAGTTCTCTTCAATCTCAATTCCACCACACTCTGAGAAGCTTATACTGTTCCCCAGTCTTTCTGAGACAATGTTAAGATAAAACTCTTCATTGTGTGGAATGAAAGGCTCGACAATGAAAGTAGTAATAGGTCCTTTACATCCACCCATCTCCACCTGTTGATGTAGCATAAACAAACATGGATTATGGTTTGAACAATCAGTTACTACTGCAATAAAGCAACTTTTGCTAACAAAAGTAGCACTTATTGTCCTGATGATCAATTCAACCTACCTCTTTGCCAAGACGTTCTTTTACGAAAGCAGTAACCTGGGAAAAGTCCAAATTGAGGGCAACTAGACCACTTTTGCCACGCTTCCCAAACAACATGTCAGGCTTCACAACCAACTTTTCAGATGATAGCCATGGCTCATTCTGAACAAGTTCATTCAGGTCGGTTGACTCTGTAATCTAGTCAAAATAAAGACAACTCAGGTCGAATTCAAGTATCATATACAGCAGCATCAATAACATTTTTAGAAAGTAACTTTACAAGAAACCCATGCCACATTGAAGATAAAAATCCACAGATAAGGTTGTTCAGTAGAAAACAAATTTAGTTAGTCAATGGAATTTGCAATAGAGCAAATGATTGCATATACATAGGAAAAGAAACACATCAGAGTAGATAACATTGAAGCTTTTATGTCAAATTGTCATTTCCGGCAAGAAAATAGATTAGATTCTGACAAAGAACTCTTAAATTGTTCTAGAAAACATGCAGATTCATTTAGGACATAGCCAAAAAAAAAAAAAAAATTTAGCAGAATTCTATTAGTAACATGGTCTCATACTTCGTATTACATTAGCACAATATATTGAAGATTTCTGAGTAGTAAATGATCATTGGATACTGATTTTTGGGTCAATTAGGATGTAGCCTCTCCATTATTGCAGGATCAATACTGCATATAGTCTAACTATCGTCACCTGTCTAATGAAGCAAGAGTATCATAAAATACATTTGTATACCGTTGTTGATTAAAGCCTTGTGAATTGAATTATTCACATATAACAAAGAGTCAAAAACACAACCAAAATGATCATCCTACCCTAATTTTCTTCCTGAAATCACGTTATAGTTGGCTATTTAGCCAATCAGCCTTCCACTATTCTAAAAGACTATTATCGTGGATATGTGAATAGAGACTCGTAGAATCTTCTTATTCGGTCCATGAAACATTCTTATTGGAGACTATTATCATAATCCATGTATCTAGATTGAATGTTAACATAAAGATCATATAAAAAGATAGGATAAATTCTAACCAGATCACACATAACTATGATTTTCCACAAGAATAGATCACCAAAGATAGTCAAAGTAAAGTGTGTAAACAATGAAAAAGTCAATACGTTGCAACTAAAACATGGATCACCGGCTTCACTGCAAAATCAATTTCGTATTTTCGTTCAGCGTATGAGGATTGAAATCATAATCCCCAATCAGAGTCAAATGATAAACCTAAACAAACAAATCAAAAGAAAAAAAAAATTGCCCACATTTGGAAAAATCACCATTAAAACCGAAAATCTATATTGATAAATTACTACATTTTTCTATAACTAGCAACAGGGTGTTAACATACTATTTCGATTAATCCGAACCGGAGAAAACACAGTTCAATTTCATGACAATGTAGTTCAACAACACATTATATTTGCATAATATATGATCCAAATCACATAAAAATAAAATCTGAACTCAAAACCCACTAAATAAAATGAAAAATTAAACTTACTTGAGCTGATCTAATGGGTAGTTCAGAACCAGAAATTCTCTTAAAATGCTCCTTAATCAACCTCTTTGAATCGTACTCTCTGATCTTCTTCCTTGCCATTTTCCCCCTTTGTTAAACCTAACTTTCACCCAAAAATCAAACCAACAAAATATCAAAAACCCTAAATTCAAAATCCCAGAAAATCAAATCAAACTAAAAATAGATCAATAAAATTCAAATTCAAGAATTTCATGAAAACCCAATCTTGTCAATTAATAAAAGAATAAAAAAAAAAAATATTACCGTAAAATCAAAATCAGGTAGCTGAAGAGAGAGAAAATGTGATTCTGGGAGATTTAATGGGAAAACTCACAGACAATGGCTGAAGCCTGAATCTTATTTATAACTGCATAAAATTGACTAATTTTACTGGAAATTAATTAATTTTTTCCTTTTCTGTAAAAATTAATTATTAATTATTTAATAATAATTAATTAAATGGAATATCGCGGGAAGATTTGTTGCATTGTACCTACCACTCACCTTATGACCAACAGCTTCATACGAAGCAATGTTGTCCGTTGATCTTACAGATCAGACGGCTAATAATATCGGAGAACACTACGTATGATTTTTTTTTTTTTTATATATATATATATATTTATTAATATTAATTGGAAGTAATAATAAAATTAAAATTTAGTTGATCGCTCACCAACTTGGAATCTGACGTCAAAGATACGTTAAATCAGAATTGTCGTAATTATAGTAACTATAAAAATTAATCTCATATATTTTCTGATGCATTGCATTTTGGATTTATCTTATCATGTGATTACATAATTACATTGCTGTAAATAACGTAAATGGTGGTTACTTGGTTTCAAAAAAAAAAAAAAAAAAAAAAAATTAAAAAAAAACGTAAATGGTATTATTATAATGTTACTCTATATCATTACATTTTTTAATACATGTTTCATGTGAGATTTCACCCTATGTATTGTCGGATGCTTTATCCTTGAATTAATACTACTTTCTTCGGTTGTCTTCAAAAAAAATAAAAAAATAATGCTACTATATATCATTACATTTTCTAATTCATTTATTCAATTCTTTTGATGCAATCATATCTTGATTTTACTGATTTCATATATATGCTTTAATTTGATTTACTTAATCTTTGATCATTTTGGAAAAAAAGTAACAAATGACATGTAGTTAGAAATTGTATTAATATTTCATCAAATTGTATTAATATGTTCCTTTTGGATATAAACTTTTCAGGATCATTTGTTAGGGAATCAAGATATAAATGCAAATAAAAGAATATGGAGTAACCTTATCTAATTCATTCTAGTCTAGTTCAATTTGATCATTTGTAAACTAAGCAAATAAAAATACTTATCTTTGTTTTAACAATACATGTACGGAGTACTTAATACTTACATAATTTGAACTTTCGTAAATATGTAATTAGTAATTTAGAATGTAGCTAAGAATACAACAAAATAGCTTTAAATACAAATTTAGTTGTAATTTAAGGTTCATCATTATATTTACATAATTTTAACTTATCTGAACTTTTATTCATTCATTTATAAATATCTTATTTGAATTTATTTTTCTTGAACTTAAATATTTATAAAAACTTGTTAATGTTAAATATAGAAGAGAATTATAGAGAAATATACAGAGATAGAGAAATATATTTTACGTTGTGTTTATTCTTCCATACTGTACGGGATATATATACATGAATAATATCTAGAGTTTCATCAACGGATAAGATCAAATACCCAACTCTAGAGTATTCTAGATGGTACATGGGATAATAGTCATCCATATTTTAATATTTTCATAACACTCCCCCTTGGATGACTATATATTACATAAAACAATAACTAACATAGCACATACAAAATAATACCACTATAATGCGCATAAGATGCTGCCTCGTTAAAAACCTTACCAGGAAAACCCAGTGGGAAAAACCATGGTTAAGGAAAAAAGAGTGCAGCGCGCATTAACTCCCCCTCATGACTACATCACTTGAGATCTCTAAGACGACGCAATCCAATGCCGTAAGCTAACCTTTTGAATGTGGCTGTTGGGATCGCCTTAGTAAACAAATCTGCCAAGTTTTCACTCGAGCGGATCTTAAGGACTTTTATATCGCCATTTTTCTGGAGATCATGAGTATAGAAGAATTTTGGTAAAATGTGCTTCGTTCTATCACCTTTGATATACCCTTCCTTAAGCTGCGCGATGCATGCTGCATTATCCTCATATAAAATTGTTGGAACTTCTTTCTCGGAGTTTATGCCACAATCTGTCTGAATGTGTTGAATTACAGACCTTAACCATACACATTCACGACTAGCCTCATGTGTTGTAGCCAAGCCTAACAACTTGGTTATGGACGTTTCTTTGGTCCAAGATGTAGCATCATGCATTGATGCTATGCGTTCTATCTATGTGCAACAAGATATTCAATCCTTTGAGTTTCTTGTTGTTCTTATTAACTAGTTCATTCTAGTTCTTTTTATGCTTTGAATAAATTGTAAACTTTAGTTCTTTTAAGTTTGCAAATTAGTTATATTTTTCTTACTTCTTTTTAGCTAATTTTAGTTCGAAAAATATTGTTACATTCACATAAAGTACAAGTACAAGATACACAAAAGAAGACAGCCATTTAAGCTTGGAAAACAACATAGAATCCGAAATTCTTTTGGAGGAATCTCAAGGCTTCAAAATGGGAGTTACAATCAGTTTTCAAAGAGGAATTACAAGCCATTACAAGCCTTAATTTCAGCCTTTAAGTGGCCGTTAATTTCAGTCAAACTTGGAGCATCTTAAGCCTTAATTTCGGCCTTCATTTGGCTGTTCAATTCGGTCAGCTTTTGGAGCAACTAAAGGGCGTCCAAATACACTTTAGTCCACATACATTCAAGCTACTTTCAAGGCTAGAATCAAGGGGAAATTACTCTTCTTTTGCTGTTTGAATTAGGCGTGAATTATGGGGCTGTTTTGCTTCTAATTTGCTGCTTTGTTGGGCGTAAATCAAGGGGAGTTTAAAGCCTTCACTTGCTGCTTTGTTGGGCGTAAATCAAGGGGAGTTTAAGCCTTCATTTGCTGCTTTGTTGGACGTGCATTAAGGGGGAGTTAAGCTCTCTTATTTTCTGATTTTTGGAGCATCTTTTGGAGGTTACAAACCGCCACTTTCTAAGCTTATGTACCTAGTTAAGTTTAGCTTCTTTAATTGATGTATCTAGACATTAAAAATCAGATTTTGATGCTTAGTTTAAGCATGTAACAAGTGAGCTAAAAAGTCACTTAAGTTAGCTTGTACTTATGATGCTTGTTTACTATAAATAACAAGCAAATGTGAATGAAAAATATAGAGAATATTTTGAACAAAAAATTGTGTTTTTACACTCGTTTCTTGGATTAGAAACAAACTTGAAATTCTTGGATTTGGAATTTCGTTTCCTTTGCTTAGTTAACTAGCTTAGACTACTAGTTGGCTTGTGATCTTAGGAACCCAAACTCGTTTCTTAGTGGTGTTTCTGTATCTAAGAAGCCTTTTTGGTTTTAGTCTTACTTATCCTTGGTTTATCCCTTGTGTATTTCGGGTTGATACTCCAAATATACAACATTTGGCGCTAGAAGGAGGGGGACTAGCAAAAAAAAAAAAAAAAAAAAAAAAAAAAAAAAAAAAAAAAAAAAAATACTCGTCCCAAAACACATATCCCAAACACCTACCCCAAACACAAACCCAAACACAACCATGACAAACGTTCCACCACCTAATTGGCAAGAATATGTCAATAAGGTTGAGCAAGAGAAAGAAGATATGGAGCAACGAATGAAGTATATGCAAGATCAATTGAAAGATCTTACTATTAAGTTGCGCCATAATAGAGAAGGTTCACCCACCCATAGTGAAGATGACATGAGTGAGTCTACTTTCAATAACAATGAGAGACCTTTTAGTGAAAGAGAAAGGTCACGTTCTAACAATGACATAAAAGCAGACATTCCTGAATATGATGGCAAACTCGATGCTGATGAGTTTGTAGAATGGTTGAGAACGGTGGAGAGAGTGTTTGACTATAAGCAAACACCAGAGGAGAAAAAGGTGAAAATTGTGGCCTTGAAGCTACGAAAATATGCCTCAACTTGGTGGGCTAGTGTGTGCGCCAAGAGGGAAAGGCAAGACAAAGAAAAAGTGAGATCATGGGTTAAGATGAAGAAATTGTTGAAGCAAAAGTTTCTTCCCACATACTATGTGCAAGAAAACTTTTCAAAATTCCATAACCTCAAGCAAGGTACAAAATCGGTAGAAGAATATGCTAGGGAATTTGAAGGATTTGTCATGAAATGTGGAGTAGAGGAAGATGAACCTCAAACATTGGTGCGTTTTTTGGGAGGACTTGACCCAAAAATAGCCAATGTGGCCGAGCTACACCCTTACACCACCCTTGAAGAGCTCATTATCTTAGCACATAAGATTGAGCAACAACAAAAGGCAAGAGGCAAAAGTGATTCTTCACGTTTTGCTTCTCAATCCTCATCTCCCCAAAAAAGGCAAACAAATTTCCAACCTTTCAAATCCGCAACCACCCAACCTACTTCTAAACCACCCTCTCAAACCACCCAAAACTCCAATCCAAAACCAGGCCCAAGAAGATGCTTTAGGTGTCAAGGCCTTGGACATATGGCTAGTGATTGTCCAAATAAGAAAATTGTTACTTTGGTGGAGCATGAAGAGGAGAACGAATTAGAAGATGAAGAGGACAACAACCTTGAGGAGAATGATGAGTATGCGTGTCTAGGTCCGGATGAAGGGGAATGTTTGGTGGTTCGACGTACACTAAGCAATATGTTGGACCAAGAAGGGAGCTTGCAACGTGAGGCAATCTTTCGCACTCGTTGCACCATTGGAGGAAAGGTATGCACTTTGATTATTGATGGAGGTAGTTGTACCAATGTAGCTTCGCAAGTTATGATAGACAAGTTGAAAATGAAAACTATCCCTCATCCTACACCATATAAAATTCAATGGTTAAGTCATAGTAAAGGGATTTATGTCACACAACAAGTCTTGTTATCATTTAGCATTGGTAAAACTTATGAGGAAGAATTATGGTGTGATGTTGTACCTATGGATGCATGTCATGTTTTACTTGGTAGGCCTTGGTTATTTGATAGACGTGTGATGCATGATGGTTACAAAAACACCTACTCCTTTTCTAAGGATGGAAAGAAAATTGTCCTTACCTCTTTAATCCCCAAAAATGATCACTCCACATCCACGCTTCCCACTTCCCTCACCACTCTTTGCCTCTCAGAAAAAAATCACCCACTCCTTGCCTCTCTTCTCAAAACCTATGCTCATGTTTTCCCCAACGATATCCTTCATGGATTACCCCCAAAGCATATCAAGTATCGGTTTCCTATTCCAATATTGGTTGATAATGCTTACAAAGTTGCATTGCACGGAGAGTATGGTGTTTCTAGCATCTTTAATGTGGCTGATTTATCACTTTACTATGATGAGCTTGAAGAATTGCCGAGTTTGAGGGCAAACTCTTTTCAAGAAGGGGGGAATGTTGTAGCCAAGCCTAACAACTTGGTTATGGACGTTTCTTTGGTCCAAGATGTAGCATCATGCATTGATGCTATGCGTTCTATCTATGTGCAACAAGATATTCAATCCTTTGAGTTTCTTGTTGTTCTTATTAACTAGTTCATTCTAGTTCTTTTTATGCTTTGAATAAATTGTAAACTTTAGTTCTTTTAAGTTTGCAAATTAGTTATATTTTTCTTACTTCTTTTTAGCTAATTTTAGTTCGAAAAATATTGTTACATTCACATAAAGTACAAGTACAAGATACACAAAAGAAGACAGCCATTTAAGCTTGGAAAACAACATAGAATCCGAAATTCTTTTGGAGGAATCTCAAGGCTTCAAAATGGGAGTTACAATCAGTTTTCAAAGAGGAATTACAAGCCATTACAAGCCTTAATTTCAGCCTTTAAGTGGCCGTTAATTTCAGTCAAACTTGGAGCATCTTAAGCCTTAATTTCGGCCTTCATTTGGCTGTTCAATTCGGTCAGCTTTTGGAGCAACTAAAGGGCGTCCAAATACACTTTAGTCCACATACATTCAAGCTACTTTCAAGGCTAGAATCAAGGGGAAATTACTCTTCTTTTGCTGTTTGAATTAGGCGTGAATTATGGGGCTGTTTTGCTTCTAATTTGCTGCTTTGTTGGGCGTAAATCAAGGGGAGTTTAAAGCCTTCACTTGCTGCTTTGTTGGGCGTAAATCAAGGGGAGTTTAAGCCTTCATTTGCTGCTTTGTTGGACGTGCATTAAGGGGGAGTTAAGCTCTCTTATTTTCTGATTTTTGGAGCATCTTTTGGAGGTTACAAACCGCCACTTTCTAAGCTTATGTACCTAGTTAAGTTTAGCTTCTTTAATTGATGTATCTAGACATTAAAAATCAGATTTTGATGCTTAGTTTAAGCATGTAACAAGTGAGCTAAAAAGTCACTTAAGTTAGCTTGTACTTATGATGCTTGTTTACTATAAATAACAAGCAAATGTGAATGAAAAATATAGAGAATATTTTGAACAAAAAATTGTGTTTTTACACTCGTTTCTTGGATTAGAAACAAACTTGAAATTCTTGGATTTGGAATTTCGTTTCCTTTGCTTAGTTAACTAGCTTAGACTACTAGTTGGCTTGTGATCTTAGGAACCCAAACTCGTTTCTTAGTGGTGTTTCTGTATCTAAGAAGCCTTTTTGGTTTTAGTCTTACTTATCCTTGGTTTATCCCTTGTGTATTTCGGGTTGATACTCCAAATATACAACATCATGGATTGCCAAAATTTCTGCATGGTTAGAAGAAGTAGCTGCAATTGTTTGTTTCATAGAACGCCAAGAAATAGAAGTACCTCCACACATAAACACATATCCAGTTTGTGATCTAGCATTATGAGGATCAGACATGTACCCTGCATCTGCAAAACCAATCAAACTTTCTTTGGATAGATTAGAGAAAAACAAACCCATATCTTTCGTACCTTGAAGGTAACGAAATACATGCTTAACCCCATTCCAATGCCTTCGGGTGGGGCATGAACTAAATCTTGCTAACAAATTTACTGAAAATGATATGTCAGGTCGTGTATGACTAGCAAGATACATTAATGCCCCTATTGCACTTAAATATGGTACTTCAGGACCAAGAATTTTTTCGTCATTCTCCCGAGGTCGGAAGGGATCTTTTTCTACATCAAGTGTTCTAACAACCATAGGGCTACTCAATGGATATGATGTATCCATAGAAAATCTTTTAAGAATCTTTTCTATATATGTTGACTGATGCACAAGGATTCCATTCTTAAGGTGTTCAATTTGTAACCCTAGGCAAAACTTAGTTTTTCCAAGATCTTTCATTTCAAATTCTTTCTTTAAGCACTCTACTGTTATTGAAATCTCTTCAGGGGTTCCAATGATATTCAAATCATCAACATATACTGCAATTATGACATATCCTGATACAAATCTCTTTATAAAAATACATGGGCATATAGGGTCATTCTTATACCCTTCTTTCAACAAGTACTCACTTAGTCGATTATACCACATACGCCCTGATTGTTTCAATCCATATAGAGATCTATTCAATTTTATTGAGTATTGTTCTCGAGAACCTGAATTTGCTGCTTTTGGCAATTTAAATCCTTCTGGGAGTTTCATGTAAATGTCATTATCCAGTGGGCCATATAAATAAGCTGTGACTACATCCATCAAGCGTAAATCAAGTCCTTCTCTTATTGCCAGACTGATTAGAAATCTAAAAGTAGTTGCATCCACCACAGGAGAGTATGTCTCCTCATAATCAATACCGGGTCTTTGTGAGAATCCTTGTGCAACTAATCGGGCCTTATATCTTACAATATCACCATTTTCATTTCTTTTTCGTACAAAGACCCATTTATATCCCACTGGTATTACACCTTCAGGTGTACGGACTACAGGTCCGAATACTCCTCTTTTTTCGAGAGATTTCAATTTAGTTTCAATTGCTTCTTTCCATTTTGGCCAATCGCTTCTGTGTCTACATTCATCAATGGATTTTGGCTCATGATCCTCATCATCATTCATGACATCTAATGCTACATTGCATGCAAAAACATCATCGACGTCGATTTGGTTTCGGTTCCATGTAATTCCAGACATGATAAAATTTGTTGAAATTTCTTCATTGTCAGGTACCTGAATATCGTTTTCCATCATGTCTAAGGTCTCTTCTGGAGATCCTTCAAAATTAATAGCTTCCTCGGTATGGCTATTGTCAATTGTTGCTCCTTTTCTTTTCCGAGGATTTTTATCTTTGGAACCGATGGGTCTACCACGCTTCAGGCGTGCTTTAGAATCATTTGCAACTTGGGCTTGTCCTTCTGGGACATCAATTTTAATAGGAGCATTTTCAGCTGGTATATGTGACTTTGTCACTTTCTTTGGGTCAGTAAATGAGTCTGGCAATTTATTTGCTAAGTTCTGTAAATGAATTATCTTTTGGACTTCCAACTCACATTGTTTAGTACGAGGGTCTAGATGAGATAATGATAATTCATTCCAACTAATTTCCTTTTCCAGCTGTTTGTTTTCTCCCCCTAATGTTGGAAAAATTGATTCATCAAAATGGCAATCTGCATAGCGAGCCGTAAATAAATCTCCTGTAGTTGGCTCTAAGTACTTAATTATCGATGGAGATTCAAATCCAACATATATCCCTAGTCTTCTTTGAGGGCCCATTTTAGTGCGTTGTGGTGGAGCAATTGGAACATATACTGCACATCCAAATATTCTCAAATGGGATACATTTGGTTCCTGACCAAAAACCAATTGTGATGGGGAGAACTTATGATGACTTGTCGGCCTGATGCGAATTAGTGCTGCTGCATGTAATATAGCATGCCCCCAAGCAGAAATTGGGAGCTTAGATTTCATAAGTAATGGTCTAGCTATTAACTGCAAACGTTTAATTAATGATTCCGCAAGACCATTTTGTGTGTGAACATGTGCTACAGGATGTTCAACACTGATCCCAATTGACATGCAATATTCATCAAAGGCCTGGGATGTGAATTCACCAGCGTTATCAAGACGAATAGCCTTAATAGGAAAATCTGGAAAATGTGCTCGTAATCTGATCAACTGAGCAAGTAGTCTCGCAAACGCCAGGTTGCGAGTTGATAATAATGATACGTGTGACCATCTGGTTGATGCATCTATTAAAACCATGAAATATCTAAATGGCCCACACGGGGGATGAATTGGTCCACATATATCCCCTTGTATACGTTCTAGAAAAGTAATTGATTCGAAATTTATTTTAGCTGGTGATGGTCGAAGTATTAACTTGCCTATTGAGCAAGCAGCACATGAAAAACTATTATGAAGAATCTGCTGGCTCTTCAATGAGTGTCCACATGAATTTTCAAGTATTTTTCGCATCATTATTGAACCGGGATGGCCTAACCGGTCATGCCAAACCTTAAAGTCATCAGTAAACTTCTGGTTTACTATAGCATATGATTCAATTGTATTGATTTTTGTATAGTACAAACCAGTGGAGAATGTAGGTAATTTCTCCATAATAAGTTTATTGCCTTGAGCTATACTCGTGATTTGAAGGAATTCATCATTTCCTTCACTAATTGTCTCAATATGGTATCCATTTTTTCGAATATCTTTAAAACTTAGTAAATTTCTTTGAGACTTAGGGGAGTATAATGCATCAATAATTTCCAATTTTGTTACCCTTGGCAATAAAACACTTGCTCTTCCGGAGCCTTCTATAATTTTTGTACTACCTGATATAGTACTCACATTAATTTCTTTCATCATCAATTGCGAAAAATATTTCTTATTCTTAAGTATGGTGTGAGTGGTAGCACTATCAACTAGACATAAATCTTCACCACTGGTTGATGATTGAGCTCCAAAAGAATTCATATTCTAATAGAATTAAAGGAACTAAAATAAGATTCACAATATTAAATAACTTAAATTAATAAATGATAATAATGAAATATCCGAAAACATAAAAATGTCCAAAAACATAAAATTGTCCAAAACAAATATCCCATAAAGCATAAAGTCATAGTACTATGATAAAATTATAAAATAAATGCAAGCTAATTAACAGAGTTTATTCGTCAGTGGATCATAATTTATTCAATTGTTTTCTTCAAGATTAGGTAAGAAATCAGCCGCTTCTAGGTGAGTTGTATCACCGCAATCAAAATCACCTTCGCCATCTTCATACACCAAATTTGTTTCCACTTTCTTTCCTTTCTGTTTGATTGATTGTTGATAAAGGTCTACTAGATGTTTTGGTGTACGACACACACGAGACCAATGGCCTTTTCCTCCACAACGATAGCATATATTTTCATTTTTATCCTTCTCATTCTTATTTCCATCTTTGTTGTCCCACTTCTGGTGGGAGTATGAGTTCCTAAAACGACCACCTCGACCACGACCATATCCACGTCCGCGGCCGCGACCACGACCTTGACCACGGCCTCGACCACGACTGCTGGCGTGATCTCTAGCCTTTTGCTCTTTCCCACTATGGGATGTCGCATTTGCTTCAAGGAATGGAGTAGAGCCAGTTGGCCGTGATTCATGATTTTTCATTAATAGTTCATTATTTTGCTCAGCTACAAGGAGACAAGATATCAATTCAGAATATTTTTTAAAGCCCTTTTCACGGTATTGTGTCTGCAGGACAACATTGTTTGCATGAAAAGTAGAGTATGTTTTTTCTAACATTTCTGCATCCGTGATTTTCTCTCCACATAATTTCAATTGTGATGTAATTCTAAACATGGCTGAGTTGTATTCACTCACAGACTTAAAGTCTTGTAATCTTAAATGTAACCAATCATAACGAGCTTTTGGTAATATCACAGTTTTCTGGTGGTCATACCTTTCCTTTAGATTACTCCAAAGGACTTGTGGGTCTTTAATAGTCAAGTACTCAGTCTTTAGGCCTTCATGAAGGTGATGGCGAAGGAATATCATAGCTTTAGCCTTATCTTGGCTAGTTGCAGTGTTGTTTTCTTTGATAGTGTCACCAAGTCCCTTTGCATTTAAATGTATTTCAGCATCTAACACCCAAGACAGATAGTTGTTTCCAGTAATATCAAGGGCAACAAATTCGAGTTTTGCAAGGTTTGACATGATTCACTGATATATAAAACAATATTATAAATTAGGAACTATGATATTATAATAAATATGTACTTCGCATATGCCAATTCAAGTTTTGATCAAAACAAAGTTCTAGCTAAGTATTGGCGTAAAAGATCTCAAATTTTGCAAGTTAATATTTGACAGTTATATAGCTATGTATATAAAAACTTTACCAAGAAGATAATTATACTATATATTCTATCTAGAGGGAATTAATGTTCATGAAACCACAACTAATTTAAGTTAGTTATCATAACAAACATACTAATATAATATACGAAGCATTATCTTTCTGATGGTTACCTAACTTATCATTCTAGTTGCCTAACTTATCATAATAGAACATAGCATCGTAAACATTCGACTCTAAAACTCAATACAGTAATATTGCAGGACCTATATTTCATCGTCAAACTTCAATACGAAACGAAAATTCCATGGGTATTTATTCAATAATGTTAGCTCATTAAAGTTTTTGGCTTAAAAAGAATTGACGTGTGATGGTCATTCAAGGTATAATAATTTACTCTGTATTAAACAATATGGAGAAAATGCATACTCTTTAATAATAGAATTATGGATTATAAACTTATAGCCTGAGAAAGAGTTCAATTCAAGAAGGGTCTGACTAATTTGTTAATTCATTAAAACACCAAATCCATAACTAATGGGTAATTGATATCATACAAAACATTGATCAAACATTATTAAGGAAATAAATTATATGTAAATTAAAAGATTTAATTAGTAATATTATCGAGCCATCGGTGTAAATAATTGGTGACGCAAAAATATAATTGATATTGATTAAATAAAATTAAATCACAAAAGATAATTAAGAGGTGATCGATAAAAGGTATGTGATCAAATAAACAAACAGAGAATTGCAAATACAAATATTGATATATGAAAACATATGACACGGGGTATATGATCACCAATATATAATCAAATTTATAGAATTGTAAAAGTATATACTATGATAGTCAAGAATGATCAAAACAAATAATCCTATGACAGCAAAATATAAGGCCAATAATTATGTCATTAATTTGATCAATCACAAAAGTAAGCGACATTATCCAAAACTATTGATTTAATGAGTTCAATTACCCAAATAAATAATAGTATTATGCAAAGAACTTGTAAAGAATAGTGACTCTATTAATGCAAACTATAGCACTAAAAAATCAATATAAGTTAGGCACGTTGAATCCTTGTGCATCAAAATTTACCAAACAAATTATCGGTTGTTATGAAGTATAACTTATTCAATCCAACTTGCATACATATTTATATATCTACACCGATCTGGGGAAATCAATTAATAATTATGCATAATTTGGAGTATATGCGTACCTTTGTTTATCCTTGATATATGACTATAATCAAATGCGTGTATTCGTATTGTATGCTCAATAGGCTAGAGTGGTGCTGATAACGTGTTAAATATAGAAGAGAATTATAGAGAAATATAGAGAGATAGAGAAATATATTTTACGTTGTGTTTATTCTTCCATACTGTACGGGATATATATACATGAATAATATCTAGAGTTTCATCAACGGATAAGATCAAATACCCAACTCTAGAGTATTCTAGATGGTACATGGGATAATAGTCATCCATATTTTAATATTTTCATAACAGTTAACTCTTAATTTATAGTATAAATTTATTTTCTAATATAAGTGAAAATAATAAAACGAATAAGTAAAGAAATGATGATGATAATTAGCTATTATAAATTATAATGCATGTTTGCTATGCTTGTCAGTTTGCCATGTGTAATAGATATAGAAATGCATGCATTATTATCTTACATTTGAATGTGCACCTAAATGGCTAAATATAGATAAAATCCATATTCTCTACATATTTATATTTTTTATTTAATACACAGCTCTATGATTTAAGAAAATCATGAAATAATTTAAAGTACTTCCTCCGTTCTTTTATTATTGCACCACTTGTCCTTTTAGAAAGTTTCACAAAAAAATTATTTGTGTTCAAACTATAAATACCCAATATACCCTTGCTTTTTTCACACTTAGGCCCTGTTTAGTTTGCCTTATATTTGCTTATCTAAACTTATCTGATTTGGTTTGGTCTGGTCTGATCTGATCTGATCTGAATGTCAAATTTGACCAAAATTTGACCTTAAAAATATCAGGTGGGGTCTTATTAGATTCATAATAATATGTATTTTTATTAATATGTGATTTTAAGAATTTTTTTTAATTACGAAACTAAAGATATTTAGCGATAAAAAATTGCAGATAAAACGATGATCTGATTTTAACTTATTTTTTCTGATATAATCTGATCTGAACTTATTTTTTCTGATCTGATCTGAACTGAACTTATTTTTTCTAAAATAAGTAAAAATAAGATGAACTAAATAAGACCTTACTTTTTAGTTTATTAATATATCATATGGACAATTTTGTATTTTTACCTTTCTCTCTCTTACTCTTTTTTCCACTAACAAGATATTTGTACCGACTCCTATGGTGTAATAATAAAAAAAAGGAAGGAAATGTATAATATAACTCATAATGTAACGTGGTTTGATGAATATCCAAAATATGAAAGGAAGAGAAAATGTCACTCGTGGGTCGCAAGGTGCCGATAACAAAAGGAGCTCCCTCGCGCAAAACGTGCAAAAACTCCCTTCTTAAACTGCAAACCTCCCATTCGTTTATTATCTCGTGCGCAATAGTTGATTTTTTTTTATATTTATTGCCATTTAATATCTACCATAATTAGAAATTGTCAAGACAACGTTAGTATATAGATGTACGAGTAATATACATAAATCATAAATTTGAAAATATAAAGTATACTTAGAAGCTTTCATAAATAATGACTTAGAATAGATATAACAAATTACTACTCCGTACTTCCCTCAAAAGAAAAAAAAAAAAAAAAAATACACTCCATATTACATAGTTGTTGTTTCTTGAGTTTGCACATAAGTAATTGAGAATGTTAATATCTAGGGATGAGCAAAAATTCCGGATACCCGAAATTAGAATTGAAATCGCAACCAGTTAGAAACCGATGGGTCTGAAATTGGAAATTGGACCCGGTGGTTCCAATTTCGGGTAATAATTTAAGGACCTGATTGCAACTGGTTTCAATTCCAATTCTCAATTTTTTGGAACCGGAACCGGTTGGGTACCCGGTTACCCAACCTACATTGAACTAAATATATTTTTAAAAAACAAAAATATGTCAATGTAACTAATTAGTAAAATTAAAAAAATAATATTACTATTTAACATAAATAAAACAGCTTAATGGATATAAAAATATAAAATACTAAACGCTAAAAGTGAAAATAAACCAATAAAATATTATGATTTGTATTACGAGTATATTTTAACACTTATGTATATAAGTGGGTACCCGGTGGAACCAATTCCAATTCCTAAATATTAGGACTTGGATGTACCGGTTCCAATTCCGGTTACAAATTTTAGGACCCAGTCCCAACCAATTCCAGGTCCAGATCCTAAAATTTTGATCGAGTACCTGATTTGCTCACCCCTAATAAAATTAAAAGATCGAATTCGCTTTGGAAAATATAGGTAGAACTTGCAGAGGCCATAACTCCGGATTGGGTGATTCTTGTGCCTAAACTCAAGGATTTATCAAGAGGAACAACATTTTGTGAAATAGTAAAATGGTAAAAATGAGCATAACTTTAAAGGTATACGGGCTGATTATTCTACGAAAAAAGTTAAGAAAAGTAAGAAAAAGTTTAGGGAAAGAAACTTAAGAGAAAATAAAATTATTATTATTATTATTATTATTATTATTATTATTATATATACATATCCGGTGAGAAGTTGTCCATATGTGAGAACACATACTTATATGGGAAATATCTAAAAATTTTAACATTAGAGTAAATATTAAGAAAATTTGCTTTATCAAATTTAAAATATTTGATTTAAAGTTTGAACATGTGAGTAAAAATTTAAAACACGAGTAAAATTTAGAACATACGAGTAAAAATTAAAACATATGCTTTAAATTCTAGAACATATTTAATGATTAATATGATATAATTTAATAATTATCATATCAAAAAATCTAAAGCATCATAATTTTTATTAACCGAAAATGATTAGCTTTGACTTGCACGATAAAAATATTGTAAAAAGCCCAACATATTTCAAAATAATTAATTAAAAATTTATTTCAAAAGATAAAATCACTTTGAAAATCAGAAAAATAATTTCTCCATACTTAATAGTTTAATAAAGTTTGGAATTTATTAGGTAATAAATTATAAAATTATACATTAATAAATTAAAATCCAAATATAATTAATAAGGCTATAAAATCCGAAAGACATAATAATAATTATATATACTCCAATATTTTGGCGTCTAAATTTGAATTCTTATTTTGATTATTATATTTAAACAATATAAAATCATTATAATACCCTTTTTAAATTAAAATAATTAAGAAATTAATTCTTAAAATTACGAGATATTACACCTACTTTTGATAGTAGGAAAATACATTTTTGAGTGATGAAAATATCTTTAAAAGCATACTGTCGACAATGTGGATTCAAATAATATAAACAAATTATATAACTATTATTCATAAATTAACAAATTACATGAAAATATAGGTTAATGCTAATCAATAAATGGTTAATGAGTTCTGAAATGATTGAAGTCATTGAGAGTTGTCCATGCATGTGTTTGGAATGTTGTATAATTGATAACTATTTTAAAACCGCTCATGGTGGAAGTGTCTACCATATAAAATACTCTCTCTATTGATATTTGATATTATATATATTTTTATTACCTTATTTCATACTGTTAACGATGGATTGAAATTTTCAATCGTTATAACTTAATATGAGATACATTTTGTATGCTAGAAGTTAATGGCTGTATATTTTTCTTTTTATTTTTTTTTATTTTAATGTACAAATATATATGCTATAAATAATATCATGTTACATCTAGACAGAGGATTAATAAGTTATAAAAATTTATAAACGGAGATCTTTAAAAATGTCATATTTTTTTCAAATACGGATATGTATACAAATAAAATATGAATAGGAGAAATGTCACGTCGAAAAGACACACAAGATATTACAAAATCGATCTTTAAAACCCATATTGTTATACAAATATTTCAAAAGCACTTGATTTTCTCTATTTTCCAAAATTATTGAGTATTATTATTGTGACATAAAAATTAAAAAGCTATAAACAATGTCATCAAATGTCTCAAAAGTATTCTACACGCCCTATAACTCTACAAGTATCAACATAAATAACTATACCCATATCACTGTATGATAGTCATTTGAAGTGTCAAAAACTTGTTAGGACATGTCCAATGAGTGACAATGTCTAATATGCGTCCAAGCGTCCATTATGCTCCCCAAATGATAAATGTATAGCATCATTTATATCACATTATATATAAAATTTATTTTTCTTATAGAAATTGGGTATAAATCACTAAGTCCATTGTGATACCAGATTTTCAATATATGACAACAAAGTGAAAAATAATTAAGAACCCCATAACGAATTCAAAATTTCCAATTTCCACTGAGTCTAAGCACAGTGACTGTCACTTTTGCCCGTACAAAGTTTAACATGCAATAATTCTGAAACTACTTATCACATCAATAATTTGACTATTATGTAAGTCATCAAGAGTAATAACAATAGAGTAATATAGCTCTTATTAGACTTGCAGACTTCTTCAACAACCAGCTGCCGGTAGTCAATTTCTGGACACTTGAAAACACAATACTAACTTGACTAATCAAATGCCCCGAGAAAGGTCATGAGGCTATGAAAGATGGCGCTTCTGAGGTGCTCATAAATAAGAAGTACAAGTCATTGAGAATGTTAAAATAAATTAATCTTGCTGCAATTAGTCTTGATACTACAAAAAAACTACTTGCTGCAATTAGTCTTAATACTTCAAAAAAAAAATATATTTAAAAACTGATACTTACAGCCAGTTTTAAGGGGGGGGGGGGGGGGAATAAAAATCGGCTTTACAGGGAGAGTAAATATGAATCAATGATACTATCAATAATGAAAACCTGACAAGGATGGAGAAATCAGATTTCGAGACTATCCATCTCAAGCGCACAGGCTGATTGGAGGAAAACTGTGTAATCACTCTTTACAGGGTGATGTATATTCTTGCACGAAATGGACAGAGCGAATTCTTATCACCTTATACCCTGATAGGACTCTGAAAATGATCTTGAAAGCCATAGGTGCTTTAATTTGACTATCAGAGCAAAGGCTCCAAAGCATGGGATGTGCAACAAACCCACTGCGGCATACCTGTACCACAGAAACATATGTTGATTAGCTCTAACCCAGTAACCCCAACCAATATGATGATGATAAAAAAGAGAAACTCTGTCATCCAATGCCACAAATGAATATTCAGGGCACTGAACAACTGTCAAAAATAAAATTCACTTAATCAAACTAAACTAAAGAAAAGAGCAGGCATCATTGACAATGATGCAATGAAATTCTAAATTTAGGAGATATTCAAGAATCCACTACTGAGCTTTCAATTCAGCTGCCTTGTTCTTTTCTAGCATAAAACAAGGTAATAACAACTTGCATAAATGGAAGATTCAAAAAAATGATGCTTGCAAACATTTTACTTAAAATACAAGTATACAACAGATAAGGCAAATGCAGTCAGCTTTGCATAAGCAAAGTAACCTTAACTCTCAATAAGCAAAGAGATAATTGAAGGGCAATAAGGCATTATGATATAGGTGGGAGCTAATTACCATATCGGAGCATATGGAGGTGACAAGTCCATGAATGGATAAGGCCACCTACAAAATGAAGAAATAAGTGATCAGAAGGTTTTTTTTTTTTTTTTTTTTTTTTCCACATAAATGAATTGTGAAAGACACCAAATAAAGGTGACAACTTACTTGAGGGAAACACAAGCATGGATTATCCATTGAACAACAACAAACACTCCGGTCCACAAGATAAAATAGGCAATCCGGAACATAGGGAACTTCTGAAAGATCAGAATTGGTAATCCAATTAAAGATGGCAACAAATGTATCCAATGTCTCTCAACCCCCAAGAAAACAACAAAGCTCTTAATAACAAGGTAGATCTTACCATGCAATTCAAAATTGAGTCCCCAAGAATGAGAACGTTGATAGAATGCAAGCTAACATCAAACTGCATTCAAATTAAGAAAGGCAATCAGAAGACCGGAAAAGAAATCCATGAATACATATTACATATCTGCATTCAATAAAATTGCGTTTAAAACTGTGCAACTGCGTACATCAGATAATTGGTTAATTAAAATTCCATACAAAGAATACGCTGATTTGTTTCCTTACGCTCTGCCCACTTTGTGCTCAATTTCACAACCTTACTTCCTCTTGGTTAAAAAAATTCCAATAATTGAGTTTGAGAAGAGCAAAATTCCTCAAGCTTTTCCAATCATTCAACATAATTAGTTATCTTAATTTTTTAATGCTCAATTTTGCAATTTACAATTACTAAAGCCTACAGTGTTTCACTAGGTACTTCTATTTGAGAAAAGAAACTCATACTGTCTGTTCATTTTGCTGAAACCCCCCTCCCCCCCCTAGTCCTACATTCATGATTCATCTATGTTAGTACGTTACTTAATCAACCCTTCAAAAGTATTGGACTACTAAAAACATCAATTTTCTCTAACAATACTTATCCATTTTAGACCTAGCTATATATGATGAGAAATATCAGATTGTTATTGTAGCATACATCCGCAGAAGGGCAGATACATAATTTCAAGACCATGCATGTGGTGCCTGTATCACTGTATGCGATTGCTATGTGAATATACAATTGGCACACCTTTACATATTGATATTGCAAAGAGTGCAGATATAGACATACAGTAATTAATGAAACAAGATACAGCAGAATCAATAGATTTTGCACTCACAAAAGCAAGTCTATAATCTTTGCCTGTTAGAAATGGGTAAATTAAGAGCCAAAATACAACATCAGTGAGCAGCACAGCACCTGCAGCTACCTGTGTAAAATGTATAAGAGAACAAGAAATTAGAAACGAGCTCCTTATAACTAATGCAGATGCACAATTGTATAGATGCAATCATGCAGATATTTTTTTTTCCCAAAATTGAATACAATAATGTAATCCAATAGTAGAAAAGTCTTCTCCGTATACAACAACCACTATCCAGCACAAATCCCACTTTAAGCAAGGCTTGGGAAGATACAGATGTACATAGTCTTGCCTCAAAATAATGTGTATTAATAGAGAAATCGTTCCCAAAAGAATCACTTGAATTTCTTTTCTATAGTAGATAAACAGTTAACGTAGAATACAATATTCTTGATTGAGGGGGGAAAAACTATAAGAAAATGATAAAATAGGAAACTGACTAACCTGGTACATGATTTGGAGAAGATAACCCGTACAACCTGCAACGTGGTGAACATGAACTTCTTGAATAATCAAGCTGTTTAACAAAGATGTGTTCGCACTACCTTCGAGCTTTGGAGCAACATTAGTTCCTTGCTCTGCATCAATATTCTGGGAAGCAGCCTTGGACTGACAATCTTCGCCACAATCACGCCAGCATCCATAAAGAGAGAATGCAGATGCAAACTATAAAGTCAAATCACAAAACCAACACAGGATGTAAACATTGGGAGAAGATCAATGCACCTTGAAAGAAGGGTTAATTGCATTCAGAGATATAATAATAAAGGTAAAGAAACAAGAAAAAATCTGCCTAAACAAGAAAAAAAGTTTCCTTCAAAATTGTTTCTTATGCAGGATTCAAGTTATTTTCTACTGGTAATGTGCTCTTACTGCCATCAAGGCTAAAGAAACCTTCAGTTTAGGAGTACATAAGAAAGTCTTTATGTAGATTTCTCTTTGCTAATAAGCTTTTTGGAAAGGTACTTGCGGTTGTTAGAGTAGAACATACCCCAAAGTATATGGTGGTCAGCGTAAAGGTCCATCTGTTCGTAGAAAAAAAAAAAAAAAAAAAAGAGCAATCAGCAGAAAGTATGAAATTCAATACAAAACAACAGAAAGTCACAAGAACTTACTGAGTGTAGTAGAAAAAGATTCCAGGCCCTTTGGCAATAGTGTTGCTAACGATCACTGCCAACAGCAAAACAAAAGCAAATAATCTAAAAGCAAGCAGAAAGGCAGGATGAATGCTTTTCAGACATGTTTTCCAGACTTCATCCTTGTATAGAACTCCAACTGGTATAATTCCGTATTCTCTCCTCTCATTGTCTAATTTCTTTTTGCCTTCATATTTCCATATAAGAAAAGTACTAAACACCGTGATGCCCAAGATATATAAAGCACAAATAAGAAACCTCCAGTTCAACCAATAACTAGGGTCTGTTGTATCAGTAGCCATGGTCTACTTGCCTAGTCGTTAACAAGCCTGCATAAGAAGGATCATTACTGTCGTAAGCTCTATATATACTTCATACATCATATCTATTTGCAAATATCTGTTTTAGGACAAGCAGTATAGTTCACGCAAGAACATAACATTACAAGAGATCGATTACATAATTGGTCCTATATATAGATTTAACTATAGTAACCTGATGATTAAATCATAGATTAAACTCCTTCCGTCTCAAAATACATGTCATGTAAACAAGACACACGTAGTCCAAATTTGATAGTTAGTGACTTAGTGTTACCAACAGTTCAGAAACAGTACAGTCAATGTTCGGTTCTGAGTTGAATTTGTCTGTTAATGAGCCAAGCTTGAGCTTAAAATAGTAGTTTGAATGTTTATAGAGCCAAACTCAAACTCTGCATTTAGCCTGAAAGCTCGTGAAAGTAAATAAATTATATATATTGTATGAGATTGTTAAACATATATTTTTAATCTCAAATAATTTCTTAATCATCATTTGAATACAAAGATAAAAGATACCAGGACTAAACCCACACGACACTACTATAAAGTCGAGTAACAACATTAGCATGTTTCAGCACCTACTGTTGGAACATGCTTAATTAAGCAAGCTCAAACTCGGAATATTCTTATTAAGCCAAGCTCGAACATGATTTTAAAGATTAACCTAGACTCTAGAGAGACAAGTGACAAATCACAAATCACAAATCACAAATGACAAGATTCTTAATTAAGCAGGCTCAAACTTGGAAAATCCTTATTAAGCCAAGCTCGAACATGATTTTAAAGTTTAATCTAGAGTGACAAGTGACAATTCACAAATGACAAGTAATTGTACATTGGCATTCAAACAACAAATTACTAAAAATGAAAAGAACAATAAAAACCTCGACCTAATTGTAGCATTTCTTGTGTAAGACAGTTGTATGATAAGACAACTAACAAATTTAGGGACGACTATATTAGAATATTACAGTACATAACACTTGTCTCATATAAGATTTTGCCAATACTGTCAAAATAAAAAATAGGATACTTAAAACTGTTATATTCGTATTAACGCCCCTAATAATGCGACTATATCGAAAATTACAAATGAATATACTCCAAAAATCTACTGTACTCTGTATCAAATAAACTAACCAAAACAGCGTTAGAATTAAAAGGAATAATAAATTTCACTACAATCAACCATTTTGAGCAAAAGATGAACAAATTAAATTCTGGGTTCTTCATAAAATCTCATATCAAAAAAGAAATCAATAGACAAAATAAAAAAAATTCACAAAAATAATGCTAAAACAAGAAATGAAAAAGTACCTGATTAGATAATTAATCTGAAAACACCAAATAAAAAGTGGGAATTCAGAGGATTTGGAGGAGAGAGAAAATCGGAAGATGAACAAGAAAAGTTAAGTGGATTGTTGGCAGTAACAAACAGTCTATCACACAATCACACCCCCAAATTCCCCCGCAATTTTTTTTTTTTTTTTTTTTTGGGTGATATTTTGGGGAGGAAAGAGAGAGAAAAGGCAAATGAAAATACACCAATGAAGGAGCCGTGGGTCTATTTTTGCAGCGTCTAAAAAGTTCACGTAATATCGACTTATTTTTGGTTTCTAGTGTCTCACAGAATCTTTGTATAACACGTGGAATTTATCATGAGGTGTAAATTATTGGTGTGCATTAAATTAAACTACCAAGAGTGTTTATTGTTTATTTTAATGTAAAAAAATACGGGTGTGGGTCGCAATTTGTAGTTCCATGTGGTTTAAAAATTGAGATATGGTTTTCAAAAATTATCAACCTGTGATTTGCGGTTTGGTGCAATTTCCAAAAGAAATTAGACAAAATTACACGCGGTTTGAGACTGTCAAACCGCAAACCGTTAAATCATTTCTAATAAATTATAAATATGATGTAATTTTGACTATTATATAATTAAAGGTTTTAAAAAAGAGTTTAATATTTGAATTATAAATTAATAATCACAAAATAAAATAAAAGTTTTTTTTTAAAATAAAGTTATAATTTTAAAACAATGTGGTTAAATCGCAAACCGCACTTGCAACAAAACGCAACCCTAATTTAAATCTGGGACACTTACATGTATTGCTTGGAAAGTTTATACTACAACCTCTATCAAAGAAAGACGTCAATTTTAATTGTACATTTTGCTGATTTTGGTTCATCTGATCATTCGAGAGAGAGCAAGGTTGAGTAAATAAGTCAATTAAACAACTTTGATTGAATTATGGACATTGTACAACCAATTACTCATATTTTACAGATAAGTCAAACTTCGTAAATTATTTGTTGGCGGTTGAGATTGTGAGCATGTGATAAACAGTTTATCTCATATGTTTGCTCAAAATCAAGTACCAATATCTCAAAATCCAAACCCAAATAGTGGGTCTTTCCTAGGATGGCTTGTTAAGGAGATTAAGGCCACCAGTATTGAGTTTGCTCATATTTTTAGGGAAGCTAATTGTTTAGCTCACGTTATGGCTCACCTTAGCCCGCTCAGGTACTCGAGTAGAGTGTGGGTAGGGGGTTGTCCAAGTGTGGTTGAGGAGGCTGTTGCTTTTGATTATTGCCTATTTGCCCAAGTATGAATGAATAATAATTAGTCCGTGTGCGGCTTTCTCAAAAAAAAAAAAATCCAAACCCAAATCCCAAAATCCGAGCCTCAACATTAAGAGTACCAAGCAGGGTTTCAAAAAAAAAAAAAAAAAAAAAAAAAAAAAAAAAAAAAAAAAAACTAAGCAGAATTTTGAAAGATAGCAACTTCAAAAATTAACACATCACTATTATGTCTGAAGGATAAACAACAAAAACACCCCTACTTGCATAAGCTTCAACTCTTCAAGCCTTCAACAACAATAGAGGAGGCCGTGGCCCAGCATTTTACTACAGAGCAAGCAATTTAAATAAACTTCTGTATTACTTGTTAATTTCTTTTGTTTTAGAAGTTATTTCACCAACAGTAATTACATAATCAGTAGTTTTTTCATTCATTATGTACAAATTGTTGTTTACAACCCAGTCTATGCACAAAATATAAGAGGACACTTACAATCTTACATTGGTATCACAGTATCAGATTTAGTGTAAAAATTTTAATCCCCACATAATTATAGATTTTGCCGATGCAATCTCTCTGCTATCAGATCAACTGATAACGAGCCTAGAGGGCCAGGTGATTCTGCCTCCTCAAATAGGTCATCTCCATAATCTTCGAACTCGTCGTCTTCATCATTGGAGTAATCATTAAATTCTTCATCGTCATTGAAGATCTCATCTTTGGCTTCCAAATTTGATAATTCACCTGCACCTGCATGGACTAGAGCAGGATACGAATGCTCAATTGCTTGTGTCATCCTATCAAATTCCTCCACCCTATCTAAAAGAGCATCAGGACCCAGATCAGTCTCGTCGAGTAAAACTGCCTTATTTGACTCTATTGCACGTTTCCATAGTGACATCATTCTTGGGCTTGAGATAACAGTTATAGGTTTGCCTGATTTTCCTGAACGTGAATAGAAACAGAAAAAATTGGTCAGTAAGTGCATCAGATCTGACAAACACTAGAATACAGCTCAACTAGAGACGCCTAGGAAAGACCTCTAACTAAACACAGCACTTGGGTGTAATTCATTTTTGTTGCCTACTTTGAGGCATCCAGCAACTATATTTTAACTTAATAAATCTATGTTACTTGGACACTGGTAAGTATGTCAGACATGTGAATGTGTCCAAGTGTCAGCTAGCTATGTAATGAAAATTACCCTTGTTAATCGTCTAAAATGCAGTGTGAAATGTCCATACCCCTGTTGGAGTGTGAGGATCCGACATGCACACTTGTGGTGATTTGAAAAGTCGATCAACATAAAATACAATCAAAATGATGGTAGTCTTAATCATACATACCTGAAGCACCAAAACCATTTACAGTAGCATCCAGGGTCAGCAAGGCTGTTGGAGTGTCCGGGTACATAGACTTCCAGTCGTGTCCCCTCCACATTAGTATCTGTTCATCATCAAAAGAAAGCAACACACAGGGAACCAACTCCTGTTGCACACACAGGAAGAATGTCACTCTCTGCCACTTTGCAGTTGATTTCATGTTTGCAACACAATATGGCCAAGTTCCGTCTTTTTATAATTGAGGACATATATATAGAGCCAATGACATATGACCATCACATAATCCATTTCACCAGCTATTAACCATTGCAAAGAGCTAAAGCAATTCAGAGAATCTTACATTTTCAAATTATGAATGCACAGTCAATTGAAGCCAGCCAGCATTATCATAATTATGCCATGTTTAGCAATAAAATTACACAGCGAGTAATTGACTGATAGAAGATGTCAGGACCAGAACAAGAAGGAACCTTTCTAAGCCTAAGTGAGTGGACAAAAGGGTTTTGAATAGATATGACAAGGGTTTAGGTCAACAGGATGCCTATGCATCTATAGCAGGAAAAAAATTGATCATATTTGTAATTGAGAGGGAAACCTGCCTACCTGATTGCCCGTTCCAGTCTCAATGTAAGGTTCATATTTGAAAGCAAGCATTTTGTTTACTTGGACAGTTGAAAAATTTACAAAACAAAAGACAACTAAAATGCAAGTTTTGGTTAGAAATTGCATTGACTAATATGTGACACCTGAATAAATATCATCTCTAGGACTTGAGAAAAAGTGGCCATTAACAGCAGATCCAAACTGTAGGCATAAGTTTTCATGATCAATCCCTAATTTGAGATAGAAAAGGGGGGGTGGGGGTGGGTTTGGCAGTCCAGTCCCAATAGAATCTGACCATGTCCCTCTGTTGCGGCAACAGCAAAGCTGTGATGTAATCCGTCTATACTAGTATACTACACTTGGTTCATATAAAGAAATTAGCTCCTTCATCTTTGCAAGTCTTATAAGGCTCAAAATTTCTTATTTGCAGTTATTGAACAGAAAGTGATACTAAGTTAGCCCTTCAAGTTAATAAGTCTGCCTTAATTCTATATAGAGAACAAAATCCTCTTAGCCTCTCTAAATCAATTTAGCACCAGCAGTACTTCCTGTATAACTGCAAGCTATATCAAAAACTTCAATGCAAAATTGGAAACTTTCAGCACTGCATTGCATAAAAGGAACTAACCCTCCACCAGAAAAGGAATTCACACATTCCAGGACTAACAAACATAAACCAAATGGGCAGGAGTAACTACAGGAAACCAGAACAAGAGGTGGTATTGAGAGGTAATAAAGATTTTTGAAGAAAACACATACTCCACTGGGGGTTTAGTTACTCTTATCCATTTACTTTAGAGATAGTATAAATAATGAGACCAGGAAACCGTAGCAATGGATTATAATGTTGATCAGCTTACTAGTGTAAGCGAAATCGTAAACTAAATGTGGCCATACTATAAGGAAGCTGTATACACACCATTAGTTTTGCCCCAATCTTCTTGTAGTCACTGGGTTCTAGTCCTCGGCAATCAACCTTAACAAGTTCACTTCCTTCAAAAGCTTCTCTCACTTCATTGACAAGGTTATTGTAGACTCCATTCTTTGCTGCAGCATAAGAAAGATATTTAGACACGCTACATTACACAAAACAAACTAAGATGATCCAAAGGGGATGGTAAATGAGCTTGGCTAAATGCAACAGGTGAAACTGCTCCCTCTTTTATATTCTGTAGTCCATCCAAACCTTTTGTAATAACTAGATAATAAAAATTAAAACTGCAGCACTACAACAGGGATTGTTAAAATTTGCAGTCAACACAAAAAATCACCAAATAGCCAAAGTATTTGACACATGAAACATGGGAGTAGACCATATTAAGAACAGCAGAAATCCAGAAAGCATGAGGCAAGTATCAGGATAAATGAGCTCAAAAAAAAAAAAAAAAAAAAAAAAAAAAAGCACGCCTGAAGCTAAACAAGTTGTTTACCAGACATCATTGTCTAGACAGCAGAACCTGACAATAAAATGAAACTGAACCAAATGTTGATTTATACATTGCCATTGGGTGTTCTACATCAAAAAGTAGTGGGTTAAAGTATATTTACAAAGACATTATAGATTTGTAGAATAGACAAGGACAGGGTAACCACAAATAATCACCATTTTGTATGCAGCAAACCAGGCAGATTAACAATGGGGTCACATGGACTCAATAGTGGGTACAGGAACGATAAAGAGGTGAAGACTGGAAAGTGAAGAATGAATAAACTATGTGATGTCGTGTCTCTTTAAGTATCAAGTCCCAAACATCAAAAGCGTCAAGATAAGAAGCAAATTAACTACAAATTAGATCAACAGTATGCAGAATCAAACATTACCTAGTTTACATATTGCCAGAAGGCTTTTTCCTTTTCGTCTAAACTCATCAGCCTCCTTTTTTGTCAAGCCTCCAGGAGCATCTTGAATAAGTTTCGGATAAACTGGGGTAGCTGGCTTCCAAAGCATTAAAGGGTATTGTGGGCGAGTGCGATAGTTATAATTCCGTCCACGAAACAGGTAAACTACACCACCGGCGCGATGTATAATCTTACCCCCTGTTCTCTCCTAACATTGTTAAGAACAGTCTGAGCATCAAGAAAATAAACTCATCTCAAACTGATTGCTACAGATACCTCGGTAACTATGCAAAAACGAACATCTAGTCCAGAGATTGTCCAAACTTTGGAATAAACTATTAGAAGATTTAGGACCTTATAGTTATAGACAAAAACTGATCATCTTAAAGTCTAACATACTCAACAATCCGGAATGTTGTAAGCTAATCATACAATATCTAACATTGGTAGTATATCATATGCTTATAGACCATAGCCTATCCACTTCATATAATAATGTAATGGTCTCCATGCCTCCCCCTCTTGTTTGTTCTTTTAAAAGAAGTTCATGCATGTATAATCCCATACTGCAAATCCTGATACTATCAACAGATACAAAAACTATGTACATAAACGTATCAATTCAATTCAGTAGAAACCTAAATAGGGTATATATGACGGTTAAAGCAGGATATTTTTATGAGGGCAAGTTGTTTCCTAACTCAAAAGAGGATAAGGTTGCAATTTTCAGCAGTATGATAAAATTCAATGATTGTCTAGAGATAGCTGAAAAACATACAAAATCAAAGGATACAATTCGTTAACTCAATTCAAATACAATGGATACCCGAGAATGAAGTGGGGACATGGAATTTCAAAGAACAAACCTCAAGACATTTGCAAACATTATCCATGTCAACAGTTGGGACACCTTTGCATTTCACTTTACAGACTCGCCGTCTCTTCCAATGAGTATGTACCAACTCCAACATATTGTGTGTCAATCCATCTCTTCCTAAAATAAGATTATACTTTAAAGTTTAGACAATTATCCATTGATGAGCAATATTTCATCAAAAATAACACAATATATCTAGTCTAGCTTAAAAACTTTAAAGTCCCACTAACAGCAACCCAACAGGCATCATACCCATTTCCTAACAAACCCAATTCAAATATGCCATATCTTCTCATTCACCACAGATTGCAACATTCTTCTTTACTTCCGACTATACACTTAAAATAAAATGGTCTAAATTATCATTCTAATTCGATTACCCATCGAAAATTCCCATACAATTAACTCATCACTAACAACTCCTTCACCTCCAAAGCTATCATAAATTCAAGAGTAACATCCACCTAAGAACTAATTTTTCAATAACCCACATAAAATCTTACCAGTTCATCAGGTAAATCAAGAAATATTCTCATTGTAGTAAAAGAAAAGGAAAACAACAAATTCATTATATCATACAAATGTAAAATTCAATAAAATGCAAAATTCAAAAAAAGTAAGCAATAATTAGATAAAATCAAAGATAATGGGGCATAAAATCTTCTGAATTACCAAGATTAACCTGACGATTATCCTTAAGAAGAGGTTGAACAAGAGCTTTTTTCTCAGCCCTAGACAAGGGTTCCCCAATAATCTCCTTCCTACTCATCACTTCTTTAGGAAAATCCCCAAATTTATAAGGACCAGGCATATCAACTCTCTTAACACCCTTCATACCAGGAGGAGGAGGATTAAAAGAATCAAACAAAGGAATCTTCTTATTCTTGTTCAACAATTTCTCAGCTTTTGTCTTCAATGGCGCTTTCCCAGTCCAAGGGCGCGGCATTGATGGTGGAGCAAATGGCAAAAAAGGCGGTTCTCGAATCGCCAATGGTTTCGCTTTTGGGGTTTCGGAATAGCTGAATTTGTACTCAAATGGAGCTCCGGGAAGATGGTAAGAAACCCCGGAATCCCCAATTACAACTGCTCTATCAATACCATTGTCATCATCAATGTTTTCGGTAGCGGTATCGGGTTCGGGGGAAGGAGGGGGGAGGATTATTGGGGTGGAGGATGAAATGGGTTTGAAGAATTTGGTTTTGTTGTGGGGGATTTTGGAGAAAGCAGGGTGATTTTTGGGTTTTGATTGGGTTTTTGGGAAATGGGGTTTTTGCTTTGGAGGGTATTTTGGGACTGGGATTGGTGGAGAGAAAGATGGCGGTGGTTGTGCGGTGGTTGGTGCGGTGGTTGGAAGAGGGGAGAAAGGGTTGTGGTTGGGAAGTGAAGCTAAGATTGCCATTGAAGAATCAAGATAGAAGTGTTGTTTGCTTCTGCCTTCTGAGGATATTGATATTTTTAGCGCCTTTTTTGTGGATTTGGGTAAGGAGGAAAGTGGTTTATAAGCTTTGGGTTTGTATGAGTACTAAATACTAATGTTGGGCTATTGTCCTAAACTTTTGGGTCTTTTTGGTCCCTTCATTTTGATTTGTGAAGATTCTAGAATTGTGTTGACGGTTTCTTATGGCGATTCATGTTATGTTACTTTCGTTGTGTTATTATAATCTTGGAATCTCACATTGGCAAACTAGACATATTGAAAGTGGGGGGAGGATAATATGGATTTTCAAACCTCAATGATCTAATAGGGATTGAACTTGCATTCTAAAGGTTAGACGGCATGATCTTTACTATAGGTATTAGTAATTGGCCGTATGATACCTTTCGGTACATGATGTGTATGGAATTATTTAATATACTCGGTGACTTCTTTAGGTATATTATTCGAGTAATTTGTGTTGGCTAACGAGGTTTGTGGCGCATTGAACATACCATATAACCATACACCATGCATAGTGTTTCTTTGTTTGTTTATATATAAGGAATTTGCGCCTGCAAACCAATTTTGTAGTGCAATGTGCATTACAAGTAGGTATTTACTACCTCCACAACTCTATTTTGTCACACACCCTATATGTGTTTGTAATGTATCACAATCCTTGTGTTGTTGTGCATATATGATTTTATCCAATCTTAGAGATTGATATCATCTCTCTTGTTAGATACTTTTGTGGTCAGTGATAAACTTGATTGCAAACTAACAAAGCTACAATGCTAGTAGAGCCAATTGTTAGTAACAAAAGGCCAAACTTGATCTAGTAAAGAAGAGCATCTTTGAACTATGAGGTTGGAGGTTTTAATCCCTACTAGTTAGAGACAATTTGAGGGAAGGAGGTTCCCTTACCTTCCCTCACTCTCTTAAATTGTCTAGTCCGTCAACTTAGACCGAGTTGACTGGTGAGGGTTGGAAAACTGGCTCAGCAGAACCCTTTTAAAAAAAAAAAAATCTTATATACCAAAAAAAAAGTGACAAAATAATGAGAAAAGAACAAATGATGTGACCACAAAATACATACAAATCCAAAAAATTGTCTCACATGAGATGCACGTGCAACAATAGACTTGGTTTTGCCTAGCAAAAATTGTAGGTAGTTGAGAATTAAATTTGGGGATAAATTTAAAAAATAGATAATAGAAAGAAACAGAAAGAACAAGACATAAAACAAGGTAAAAATAGAAGGTAAAAAATCAACTTGGGCCAATGGCAAATACCAGTAATAGATAAACTTAAAAAGCTTGCAATTTCTTCATTCATAAAAAAAGATAACCTACAAAACTTTCTCCAAATTTAATTAAGTAAACCAAAAACTTAAGAACAAAAGCAGAAGTGTTTATCCGTGTCATCATCACAGTATCAACACCTTGACACCACCACATATTTTGCACCACAAAGTCTTATATGTAGTTGGTCACACGGTGTGGCCAGTCATTATAGGGGTCACTTCGCTAGTGTAATGAAAGTCAGTGTTAAAAGGATTACTTCATCATTTTATAGAGTTACTCGGTCAGTGTTATAAGGGTTACTCAGTCGGTATTAAATGAGTTACTTAATCAATGTTATAGAGGTTACTTTAAATGGTCACACGGTGTGGCCGACCGCTCACAAGACAGGCTGATTTTGCACTAATTACATTATTTAATTAATTTTAAATCCTATAAAAGTTTATTAACCAGTAAAAAAAAAAGGGACCGTCAGCAAATAGAAGCGTTGACATCACCGACGTCGCGAGAGACACCTTAAACATTAACAAAAGTGTTGTCATCACGGCCCACAGAGCAACACCTTAACGACCACCACCTTGAACATCAGCAGAAGTACCGGCATCACGGCCGTCACGAGGAACACCTTGGGCATCAGCAACAGAATCGCCTTCAGTATCATCAGAAGTCATCAAAGGGCAAGACAAGATGACTTTCGCCTGCCGAACGACATACCAGGGACACCAAGATTTGCACCCACCAATGCACATGTACCATAGTGTCAAGTTTGGTCTTCATTGTAAGCATGGTGAATAAAACACTACATATCTAAGCCATCACTCCCATAAGCCTAATCGCTATTCCTGATATAGCTGTTATAGCAATGATATCCGCAACTGAAATCATATCTCCAATCTTCAACTTACGATTAGGAGCTAGAAACACAAGTTAATCAAAAAATTATCTAGGTTTAGAGAAATATTCCTCCGCCCTGTAGTCTCCGGTGGCGCGCCCGGTAGGACGCGAGAATAAAGAAAAATTATATATGAATAATCAAGCAACATATAATTATTAACAAATTATATATGAATTATTTGTAAATTAACAAATAGTTTTCGGATGATTATTATTTTAATTTTGCTTATGTGGCGATTGAATTTTTTACGGTTTAAAAGGATGGTTTTCTTAATTATATCCTATAATATTTAATTAACTTGTTATTACCGGTTAGAAAAGAATAATTATTATTTTTATGTAATTTAAAATGCAACAGAATATGACAATTTTTAGTTTTTATATTAAAAATCTAATAATTTATGATCGTTCACCAAATGTGCCGGATAACATTTTTCATAATGTAGACACCCATTTGTGTCTCCCCAAAACCAAACCCAGTGATGAATGCCTTTCACGTCGAACCATAATCGAATGAGGTGAAAGTGGTTGAAAGTCAAGTGTTGCGGTTTAGTTTTTATTAAATTCTTTTCTCTCTGTTTTTGAAAATAACTCTATTTATTTGAAAATAGCCAAACCAGTTTAGTTTGGTCCATGATTAAGGTCCAATAATAGTGTAGTTGGATGGAGCTCGAAAAGACCTTTCCAACGATATATTATAAGCCCAATTCCGATGAATATTGAGGAAGTTATGGCCAAAATACTAAACTGGGTCCGGTTAATTATTTACATACGGCCCAATGATTTAGAGGAGGGCCCAATGTTAATTATTATTCCTAAAATCATTAGGATTAATTATAATTTTCTGGAAGTTTCTAGAAATTTCTTTTTAATTCTAATATTATTAGATTTAATAATTATTTGTTTTAAATAGACTTTTATTTGGAGTAAAACATTATTTTATTATCTTAAAAAATACGTATTTTATCTTCTGTACGGATTCCGTAGATCAAGTTGATTAAAGATCGGATTCTGTGTGAAGAAAACGCGCTAATACAGGTTGTCGCCAAACGACAAGTCTGTCGCCATGCGACAGACCCTGTCGCCTCGCGACAGAGTCGATTCCTGGCGACAGCGTGTAGTTTTATTCCTTATCAAATTCTGTATTTTTCCGGACTATTTTCATTATAAATAGGGTCCCGAACTTCTGTTTTGAGATCATCAACTTTCATCAACTCTCATCATTAATTCTCTCTATTCTCTCTCTAAGCAATATAGCTTATTCTTTCTCTCTATTTCTAAACCAACCTTTTTACAAATAATATTCCGCATTCACAAGACTTAGAGTCTCTTAGCCAAGTTCGAAGTTGCCTTCGCCCTAGACGTGCGAGGTTTGATAACTTCTGAGGGTTTGGTCCAAAACTAGTCAAAACTTTATTTAATTTGATTTTGGTTTAATTCTTTAATTATTGTTTATTATTTTCATTGAAGTTTACTAACTTGTGTATTTTGTTATTAGAAAGAGGTACGAGGCTTCAAAGTAAGTAGATTAGCTTACTCCCTATTTCTTTCACAATGTAGAAAGCATGTTTATTATTATTCAATATTCCTAGTATCATGTTAGGATGTATTTGATTCCTAGTGTCATGTTAGGATGTTATTTTATGCTTTCTAGAATCATGTTTAGGATGCTTTTACTCTTTCTAATATCATGTTAGTACCATGTTAGGTTTAAAGCTTTGATCTTTATTGTTTAGTGACATGCTAGGATTTGTTATTAATCTTGTTAGTATCATGCCTAGGATCTTGCTATTATATTTAAGCTTTATTATTAACATGATATTATTATTATGATGCTTATGTTGCTTGATATATTTTATATTGTTATTGCTTGATCACACCTTTTATGATTGTTAAAGGGAATTTGTACTTGAAGTCACGCTTAATAAGATAATTAATAATTTTGTTTAGGCTAATGTGATTTTAACTCAAGTGATCGCCAATAATAGAATTATTTGTGCATTAATATTCAACCAACATAGATAAACAGGGTAGGTTTAATATGATGTTTGTATGTTATTCGAAAAGCGCGTATGAATACGAGCAGAACAAAGTAGAGGCCTATTTTATAGGGCGGGTCCTTTCTTTTGTAGATTGGATTCGTACCCTCATCCCCGGACCCTGTTTGGTTCAAGACCTTATGGAGTAGTTGATGGTCCTTTTGGATTATCTTTTGGGTTTACAAGTTCCTAAAACTTGTTGGCGACTCTTTTGCTCTCTTTTCCTTCCCTTTGGAACGCTGCCATGCTTAAATGTATGATCACGGTGGGGTTCAAGTTTGGGGTCATAATGCTTGAAATATTCCCTACACATAAGAAAAGATTTTTTTTTATTTTTTTCAAATAATTTAAATCCTAAATCATATATACTTTTTAATTCTAAAATAAAATGTGAATTTTATATCATTAATCAATTCTTATATGGCTTTATTTTTAAATTCTAAAATAAAATATAATTTTTTCATTATGTATATTATTTTCTTCGTTAGATATTTGGATAATTTTTTTAAGGTTGTTTTTATAAAATAATTTAAATCCTAAATCGTTATTCATGGATTTTTTGTTAACTTACGTGACACATAAAATTAAAGTAAAATTATATCTAATCTTATTCGTTAATTTTTCTAATGTGGCGATTGTTTGCACTTTTTTTTTATTATTTATTGATCTAGGCTATAAAGATTTTTTGTAATTGAATTATTAGTTTGTACATTATATTTAAATTCTCAATCACTATTCTTCGTTTTTTTATAATTACGTGACAATTGAATATAAATCCTTACATTTCATATATACAAAATTAAGCATATGCGATGTACGGGTTTCTATTAATAATTTAAATTTAACATTTAATTTTCAATCGTAATAACAAATATTAATACAAATTAATTTTTTTAATCTTATACAATTAAAATTAGGGAAATTTTCAATGGTAACCCCCAACTTGTGTACCACTAAAATGGTAACCCTCTTTATTTTTTATTATACAAAATGACCTCAATTAAAAATTTATTCTCACAAATAATCTTATTTTAATAAATAGGTTAGGTAAAATTAACTATGGTTATTTATTATTATTATTATTATTTTTAATGAAATACTAATATTAAAAAAAAAATAAAAATAAAAAAAAACCACTAGTCCACCACCAACCAACCCAGCCAACACCTCAACAACTTCCATCCTCACCTTCACCCAGCCACCACCAGACCTGACCCTAATCCAAACCCCGACAACCGCGCACCCCGAACCCTTCGACCTTGACCATCATGCGCCCAGAACCCTCCGACCTTGACCACCGCGCGCCCAGAACCCCCGACCTCGATTACCGCTCCGTTTCAGGCGAGGTGGTGGGGGATGGGTTACGGGATTCAGGCGAGGTGGTGGGGGATGGGTTACGACATTCAGGCAAGGGGTGAGGGATGGGTTACGAGTTTCAGGCGAGGGGGTTGGAGATGGGTTATGGTTTTCAGGTAATTAGGCGATGGGGGTTGGGGATGTGAGTTTCAAGCGGCGCTCAAGTTGGAAGAAAGGGTAAGGGCTGGGAGAAAGAGTCGGGGTAGGGGCTAGGGGTCGATTTAGGGTCGCTGGCGGTTGGGGGTGGGCGCCGGCGGGGAATCTGTGCCGAACGCCGACAGTGAAGGGGGAAGGGGAATGGATGGGCTGACCGGTGGAGTTGGTGCTGTGGGTGGCTGGTTGGTGGTTATTATTTTTTTAAAGGGTTTATTTTTATTTTTTTGAAAAAACCTTAACTATGGTTAATTTTAATGAAATAAGGTTATAATTAGGATAAATTTTTTAATTGAGGTCATTTTGTGAAATAAAAAAAAAAAAAAAAGAGGTCACCATTTCAGTGTTACACAAGTTAGGGGTTACCATTGAGAATTTCCCTTAAAATTAACACATATATAAGTGTTACCTATTTTGCAAATTTTCGTTTAAACAACAAAACAAACTAATTCTTGAAGAAAAAATAAAAAGAAAATAAACCGATTAACTTTTTTTAAATTGTATACACGAATAAATTGATGATTGACCTTCCACCATCATTTGTAAATCAATTGCATATTGTGTCAGTTAATGGATTGCATACTTAATCCCGCCCCTTGGTGGCGAGTGAATTTTTTAATTCTAAAATAAAATAAAAATCTTATTTTTAATTGGTCGAAATAATACCTTTGTTTATGTGGCGCGTCGAATGCTCTTTAAAAATGCCTACTTTATTTATATACTAGTACGTGCCCCCGGGCGTTTCCCCGGATACCCATTCTAGAGAGTGTACTTATTTGTGGCATGTTTAATAATAATAATAATAATTGTAGCATTAAATTTAGTAATACTTTTTAAAAAAATTATTAAAATCATTTTAAGTGAAAAAAATATTTGTAGACTAAAAAAAATTAATAATATATGGCCATATTAATAATTATAATTACGTGATTATTCTTATAGGAGTAAAACCCTATTGTTAATTGGATATTTATATTAAATGTAATATGTGGTGTTTTGTTATAAGTAAAATTCTTTTGTCAATAAAAAGATAATTTTTTTCTCAAAAGAATTATAAATTATTTTATGTAAATAAAATTCTTTTGTCAATAAAAAGATAATTTTTTTCTCAAAAGAATTATAAATTATTTTATGTATACTTTTTTATCCTAAACAAATATATCAAATCTAAGCTAACGTGACATCTAATCTAATCACAATAATATCTTTTTGTCGCGTACGTTACTCGACACTTAGCGAAAAACTGGAGTGCCAAGTGTCGTTGTCTCATACTCTGTCTGCGAGACCGACTTTATATATTAGTGATATGATATGACATAACAATAATCATCATCATATTCTCAAAGCATAATAATATTAGCAAAATCCTAAACATGATACTAACAAGATTAATTACAAATTCCAACATGTCGCTAAATAAAAATCAAAGCTTGAAAGAACAAAAAAAAAACAAAAAAAAAACAACGTAGGAGGCAATACGATTTAGGTAAAGTAGTTCATTTAAGAATATATATCTAACAAGACCATATAATTAAGTAAAACATAAATACGTAATAGTACAATCTAATATATATATATATATATATATATATATATATATATATATATATATATATATATATATATATATATATATATATATATATATATATATATATATATATATAAGGGAGGTTTTTTCCCGAGTTTTTAGAGAGCCACGTAGGATTTAATTTTTTCAGCGCGCCATATAGGATAATAAATTTTAGTGGTAGCCAATTAAATACGAGATTATTAATTTCTTTTAGAATTAAATAATTTAAAAGACACGTAAGCAAAATTGGCGAATGAGATTTTTCAATTTAAATTAATTAAATATAAAATATTATCTTTTGATATCAGGAATTTTACCTAAATGTATATAAAAAAATTATTTAAAAAATTCAAACAAATCGTGCATCGCACGGGTTTCATCTAGTAAATAATATTTACTACGTTATTGACATTATATTATCCTTGCTTGTATTTATCAACATACCTTACTAGCACAGACATTACTTATTTTGAATTTGATAAGATTTTATCCATTGTTAGAGATTGTTATCATCTCTCTTGTTAGATATATTTGTGGTCAGTGACAAACTTGATTGTAAATGTTTTAAGTGCTCCATTATATGTATTATACTACTACGTACATGATAATACAAACTAACAAAGCTACAATGAGGCAATTGATAGTGACAAAAGGCCAAACTTGGTCCAGTAAAAGGAAAGTACCTTTGAACCATGAGGTTGGAGGTTTAATTCCTACTCAAGTTAAAGACAATTTGAGGGAAGAAGGTTCCCTTACCTTCCCTCACTCTCTTAAATTGTCTAGTCCGTCAACTTGGACCAAGTTGATCCGTGAGGGAGAACTGGCTCGAAAAAACCTTTTTTCTAAAGGAGGAAAAAAAAGGGTGATAAAATAATGAGAAAAGAACAAATGATGTGACCACAAAATACAAGTCCAAAAAAATCAGACTGGTAAAAATATGTAATTTTTCGTCCCTCTAGGTTCTCCTTGGGAGGGTTTCTCTAGGTTCTCCTAGTTTTTCCTTTTTCTGGAAGGTTTTTGTTTTCTTTTTGTCGCTTTCTCTTCTTGTCTTTTCTCAATCATGGCTTCGAATTTGGAATCCAATGAGTGCAATACATCACAAATTCCACCTCATGGTGAAAATCCTGATCAAAATAAAGACCCCAAAGAAACGATTCTCTCTTTGGTAAAAAATTCGAATGAGGAAGTTGAAGAGGCAGTAGAGTGGGTTGTTGATGAAGAAGAGGAGGATGATGCTCGAATTGAACTGGGACTTGTAGGGAAGGTTTGGACGGATAGAAGCGTGAATGCTAAAGCTTTCATGACAACGATGCAAAACATTTGGCAACCAAAACACGGCCTGGACATCAGCAATATTGGCAAAAATCGTTTCATCTTCCAATTCCACTATTGGAAGGATAAGCGACGTGTTCTTGATGGTCAACCCTGGCACTTTGATAGGCACGCGATTGTCTTTGGAGAATTGGATGGTGTGGAAAAGCCCCTTGATGTGCAACTGGAGGATCTACCAATGTGGGTAAGAATCTACAACTTACCCTTAAAGGGTAGACTTAATATTGCGAATGTTGAATCAATTGGTAACAAAATCGGAAAATTTGTTAAAATGGATGATAATGGGCTTAGTGGAATAGACAAATCTATACGCCTCAAAATTCTGGCGAATGTCTCAAAACCTTTAGTTCAAAAGGTTAAAGTTAAAATGAGGGGTGGTAGTGAAGAGTTTTTTGAAGTTAAGTATGAAAACCCCCCCTCTTTTGCTATTGTTGTGGTCTTTTTGGCCATGGTGTAAAGGACTGTGACGAGTGCAAAGACGAAGACAACCTGAAATGTTCTTATGGTGCTTGGCTTAAAGCCTCTCCCTGGAAAATAAACAGAGATGACAGCCCTGCTTCAAATCTTAAAAAAGAAAATCATTGTGCTAGAAAACTTTTTGTTACAAAACCAAGAGAAAAAAATTCCTAAGGAGCTGAAGGAAAAGATAGGAGTTGTAATGGAAAAATTGACAAGCTGCTCCATATCAAAGAATCAGATGATGGGTGCCTGCAATGTGATGGGAAACAACATGAATCTTTCTTCGACTTTGGTGGACAATCGGGGTAATGCTTCCCCTTTGTTAGTGACTGAACCTCTGACTTCAATTGTCAATTCCTCTGAATTGCTTACTCAGGCTCAAGAAGGATGCTCTAAGGCCCTAGAACAAAATTACAAAAAACAGAAAAAATATAAGAGAATTATACGCAACTCCTCTATTCCTAGTGATCCATCCCCAATGTTGGCTGGTACTATCAGGAAAGTCAGAACTGATGAAAGAGAGACTGATGACCCGCTACAGATGGATGAGTCTCTTTGCATTAAGAAGAGAGTGTTGGAGGTGAATGACAAATCTCAAGCACAAAGTGGAAATGTGGCAAGCCCTACTTGGGCTCTCGGTGACCAATGAAGCACATCTTATCGTGGAACTGCCGAGGGTTGGGGAGTCCTCGGGCAGTCAATGCGCTCAGGCGGATTGTGATCACGGAAAATCCCAGTTTATTGTTCTTGCAAGAAACTAAGATGAGTAGTGTTGAGATGGAAAAAATAAAAAGAAAATTGAAATTTGCTAGCATGCTTGCTGTTGGGTGTGATGGTGGAGGTAGAAAAAGAAGTGGGGGTGTTGCGTTATTGTGGAATGATGATTGGAAGGTGAGCATCCAGTCTTTCTCCACTCATCATATTGATGCCTTAGTGAATGATGATGGCAAAGAGTGGAGATTTACTGGCTGCTATGGATACCCGAATGATGATAAAAAACATTTGACTGGCAATTTAATTGAAAGTCTCTTTAAGGATGATGGTGTTCCTTGGCTTGTTGGGGGTGATTTTAACTTGATGCTATGGTCTTCGGAAAAAAAAGGTGGTACCTCTTTCAACTACAATGAAGCTGCAATTTTGAGGAGGGCTGCGGATGTGTGCAATCTTTCTGACCTTGGTTTTGTGGGACACCAGTTTACGTGGAGTAATAATAGGGGAGATGATGATAATATTCAAGAGCGTCTTGATAGATTTTTCTCAACACAATGCTGGAAAGATATCTACCCGGGTGCTTTTGTGACTCACATGGAAAAAAGGAAATCTGATCACCTGCCCCTTCTTCTCTGTTTGAAGGATAGAGTCCACGCAACAAAAAAGAAAAAGCCAAGGAAAATGTTCAGATTTGAAGAAATGTGGTTAAGGGATGAGGGATGTGCTGATATCATTGGGAAAGGTTGGGAAGAGGGTGCAAGCATCACTGCAAACATTGCTCGTACTGCCAATAATCTGAAGTCTTGGAGCAAAAATACTTTTGGTAATACGGGGAAGGAGCTTAACGAATGCAAGCAGCAAATGGCAAGATTGATGGAGCTTGAACAAACTCACGATGTCATTAACCATATGCGTACTCTTGATGAGAGGATGGATGAGCTCGAGGAGAGAGAGGAGAGGTACTGGCGCCAAAGAAGCAGGCAAGATTGGTTAAAAGGGGGTGATAAAAATACCAAATTTTTTCACACCAAAACCAAGCAGCGGCTTAAGCGGAATAAAATTGATACGCTCAAGGATGATGCTGGCATTCTCTATGATGATGAGGACCAGATTGCGGAAGTATTGGTGCGCCATTTTGAGAATCTTTTTGGTTCTACTAATGCGGTGGAGATTGCCCCTGTCATTGACAAAGTCTCCCCTATTCTTTCGGAGGACATGATAAATATGCTCAATGCCCCCTTTCGAAGTGATGAAGTTGTTGAAGCTATCAAATTTATGCATCCTACGAAAGCTCCGTGCCCCGATGGTATGTGTGCAATTTTCTACCAAAAATTCTGGAATATTGTTGGAATTGATGTGATCGATAGAGTTTTAAAAATTTTGAACAATGGTGATAAAATTAGTTCTATAAATCAGACTTACATTGCTCTCATCCCGAAAAAGAAATTGTGTGAGTCTCCGGTCGATTTTAGACCAATCAGCTTATGTAATGTCCTCTACAAGATCGTGGCAAAGGTCCTTGCTAACAGATTAAAAAAGGTCCTCCCTGACATTATCCATGAGTCGCAGAGCGGTTTTGTTCCCGGAAGACTTATAACTGATAATATCCTTGTGGCTTATGAATGTTTTCATTATTTGAGGAAAAAGAAAACCGAGAAGAAAGGCTGCTTGGGTTTGAAATTGGATATGAGCAAGGCGTACGACAGAGTCGAGTGGACTTTTCTTGAGAATATAATGAGGAAATTGGGGTTTCCCGCTTCTTTTGTGGGCTCTGTCATGGCTTGTGTGAAGACTGCTTCTTTCTCTATCCTTGTCAATGGACAACCTTCTCGGGGTTTTCTTCCTTCCAGGGGTCTGCGTCAAGGGGATCCGCTTTCCCCCTTTTTGTTCATCTTATGTGCCGAGGGTTTGTCGACTCTTTTGAGGGATGCCGAAAGTAAAAATCAGATTCATGGTATCAAAATCGGGAAGCATGTGGAACCTATCTCTCATTTGTTCTTCGCGGATGACAGCCTCCTTTTCGTTAGAGCCAATGAGGAAGAAGTTGATAATGTGTTGGATATTCTCTCTACCTATGAAATTGCTTCAGGCCAGAAATTGAATATGGATAAGTCTGAGGTCTCGTTCAGCCGAAACGTTGAGCCAGAAAAACAAAATATCCTTCAATCGAAGTTATCTTTTAAAGCTGTCGAGAGTCATGAAAAATATCTTGGGCTTCCTACCTATCTTGGTAGCTCCAAGAAACGGGTCTTTTCCATCATTCAAGACCGGGTTTGGAAAAAATTGAAGGGGTGGAAGGAGGGTTTCTTGTCTCAAGCGGGTAGGGAAATTTTGATCAAAGCTGTTGCACAGGCTATTCCCACATATGCTATGCAATGTTTCAAGATCCCGGTTAGCATCTTAAATGAAATTGAACGCCTTTGCCGGAATTTTTTCTAGGGTCAACAAAAGGAGGAGCGCAAGATGGCATGGGTTGCTTGGGAGAAGACTTATCTGTCGAAAAAAGAGGGTGGTTTGGGGATGAGGAATTTACAAGCTTTCAACAAAGCAATGCTCGCTAAACAAGCTTGGCGAATTATGAACAATACTTCCTCGTTGATGGGGAAAATTATGAAACAAAAGTACTTCCCAAAGGGTGATCTCTTCTCTGCAAATTTAAGCTCTAACTCAAGCTACACTTGGAGATCAATCTTGTCTGCTAGAGATCTTGTCAAAAAGGGTGCTGTAAAAATTGTGGGAAGTGGTCATAATACTGATGTGTGGAATGACCCCTGGATTCCCACCCTCCCTGCTTTCAAGCCTATCACTGTGCCTTCTAGTGTGGAAAACAAACCTTGTGTGGTGAATGATCTTATTTGTGATGGTGAGTGGATTAAGGAAAAGCTGGATACTTTTTTTATTCAATGGGATGCTGAAGAAATTCTCAAAATTCCGATTGCTCGTTTTGGTGGTGAGGATGTTTGGGCTTGGCACTTTACTAAGAATGGGGAGTTTTCTGTTAAGAGTGCTTATCATGCTGAACTGAAGGAAAAAAAATAGAGATCTTGCTTCTGGTTCTGCTCCCCCCTGCTCTTCGATGTGGAACTGCCTCTGGAACGCAAAAATCCCCACAAAAATCAAATTGTTTGGCTGGAAAGTGTTGCACGATGGTGTTGCTGTCAGGGCTACCTTGCTCAAACGTGGTATGTGTGTTGATGAAATTTTCCCCTGCTGTGGTGACAGCCCTGAAACTTTATTGCACGCCCTTTTTCTTTGTAAGGATGCTAGCTTTATTTGGTATACATCCCCTTTGCGGCTGGTGTGTTCTGAATCAAGGATGCCTTCTCTCCTTGGCTGGTTTGCTTTTCTTTCTTCAAATTTTAAAGAGAAAAAGTGGTGGGACTTATTCTGGTGCATCCTATGGGGCATTTGGCTCAAAAGAAATGCCTTCCTGTTTGAGTGCAGAACCATTGTTGCGGAGAATGTTTTTGTGAAGGCCTCGAATTTAGTTGGTGAGTATGCTAAGGCTCTGGATGTGGTTGCTCCTTGTGTTGAGAATGGGTTGAAGATCAGTCATGTGTGGTCGCCTCCAAGAATGGGAATTTACAAAATCAATGCAAATGCTGCTGTTTTCAATGATAATACAGTTGGGTTTGGTGCAGTTATGAGAGATTGGATGGGGGATGTTATGGCTGCTACATGTGTTCTCAAGCCTGGCCGCTTTGATATTATTGTTGCGGAGGCATTGGCTGCGAGGCACGCTCTTCAGATTGCTCTTGAAGCTGGGCTGCTACACATTGCCTTGGAAGTGGATTGCCTTAACCTCTATCGTAAACTCAGCAATGGCACTCGTGATAATTCTCTGCTGGGAACGGTTGTGGGTGATATTCTGCATTTAGCAAAGCTCTGCTCCTCTATTTCTTTCACACACATTGGTAGAAAGGGGAATGTTGTGGCCCATAAGTTAGCTAATCTAAGTAGAGATTTCAATGAACTTAGAGTATGGATTGAGGAGGTTCCCTCCTGTTTAGTTGCTGATGTTAACCGTGATGTACCTTAATTTCTTCTATTAATAAATTTGGTACTTTGGGTCAAAAAAAAATAAAAATGCAAGTCCAAAAAATTGTCTCAGGTGAGATGCACGTGCAACGATAGACTTGTTTTTCCTAGCAAAAATTGTAGGTGGTTGAGAATTAAATTTGGGGTAAATTTCAAAAATAGATAATAGAAAGAAACACAAAGAACAAGACATAAAACAAGGTAAAAATAGAAGGTTAAAAATCAGCATGTTTCAAGTTTTCAACTCATTCATAGACTATGGTCAATTATGCAGGTATAACTGTATAAGTATAATATTTCTTTGTTCCATGTAAAGACAAATCCTAAGATACCTCCTTACTATTTTTGTACACATTTCTAGAAACTTCATCCCCCACTAAATAAGGTAAAAAATCATCTCACTAAACCCTAATTTAGAAATAATGACACAAAGATATAGGAGGCAGAAAACAACACTTAACAAAATAAGACATTGGTCCCATTTTTCCTTTAATTTCCTACCATCAAACCAACAACATTTTGGAAATCTCTCTTTTTTATGTGATGCCTACCAAGTGTGTGTCAATGTTTGGAAGTAAGTGTGTGACTTGAATTCAATGCATTTATCAGAACTCTAAGTGAGGTCAAAATTCTCATTTCGAGAGTGTACTTGCTTTTCAATCTAAGCAAGACTTCCAAAAATTTATGTGTTGGTTGAGTAAGAAATCTATGAATATAATGAAGTTCTCCAATAATTTGGTGTAATGGTTAGGAATGCAAGGCCGATCATTAATGTTACCTATGATGATTTTCTATAATAATTCTAGAAAAATTATATATTTTGATGAGTAACAATATAATCTTATGCACGGATCTAGATTTCTTGAAATAGATCCTCCCCTCCTCCTTTTTCATAAGTCATCCAAGTGTGTTATACCCTCTTTTTAGAGGGTTTGTACCTAGCTTTAATATTCAAATGTTCAATGATATAATAACTAATTTGCTAGTATAGCTTGCCATTTTACATGTCAAAGACTAATCGACTAGAGTCGTTTCTTCATTAATAAGACAAGTTTTTGCTCGTTGAATGTGGAAGATTGATCAACCACTGTCACTGCGAGTCTACTTTGGACATTCAGAGGGGCATACAATTATATTAAATAAGGCATATGTATGTATCAATATATGTACCAATCAAATTTGCGATGCTAGTGATTAAACTAGAGTATAAAAGGCCTCTAAAATAATCGAATGAGATTTTTGTGGTTAGAAGAAGTGTATGAGTATGTACATGTCCAAGTGATGAAAGGATGACAGTTCGATGATCCTTATACAAAGTATAACCATCAATTAATCCGCTCCTCTTATTAATTAGATCAACTAACCAAAAAGAAAGTTAGATTGCCTATAGATGACAATCTAACAAAAATTTGATAAAAGCTACCATATACATATAAGAATTATTACTAACAATTCACTGTCCTCCCAAGCTAAATTCTAAAAACACAGATTTTCATCATATAATAAATATAATGAAGGATTCATTTATATCCTAGGAATAAATTAAATTAATATGCATTATTAGCTACATAGATACTGTTATGTTTTAAGTCTTATAACACATGACTCACTTAAATGAAGTCTGTTGTTTTTTCTATATATATTATGCATATACTTGCTCCTACTCTTAGAACCCTAAAACCTACAATTTCATCCAACCCCGGCCCATTTTCTCTCTCTAAATTCTTGGCCTTCATCAAGAATAATGGCAACACTTAGTCGTTTATTTGATACTCAAGAACAAATTTGCTATGTCCAATGCAGTTTTTGCACCACCATCTTACTGGTAATCTTATGTTTCCAATGTTACTACGTACCAATCTTTCTGTATACATGCGTGGTTAAGTACTCCATCTATCTATCCTGAATAAAGATATTGTGACGTTTGTTGATAGTGAAATTTAAACTACTAATGTAACAATGTACTCATCCTTATTAGGTCCGGATTAGTCTATAAATCCGTATTTTAATTATTATTTCTTTTTTATCGTTTTGTGAAGGTGAGTGTGCCATATAGTAGCATGACAATGGTGGTGACAGTGAGGTGTGGTCATTGCACTGGTCTTCTCTCAGTCAACATGTTGAAAGCTTCCTTTGTTCCCCTCCATCTTTTTTCTGCCCTTAATCAAGATCAGGTAATAATTAAGTTTAATTCATTGATCAATTATTTCTTCCCATATAGTCATTATCTTAATAACCACATTTTTAATGTTTTTCCCTATTATTTATCACTCTTACAATATAATCTACTTTTGTTTCCTTTTATCACAAAATGGAAATTGTCCTCGCTAAAAGAAATAATAATAACAAATGTGCATCATGATTATGAAATACAATACATACTAAGTAAACTCGGTATTCTTGGATATTTGTTATTAGAAGATAGACCTCAAGTATTTTTTGTTCATCACAACATTATGATTGTCAATTTAACCTTTTTAAAATTATTGACATACAAATGCATGTGGTTTTATATAAATAAAAAGGTTATGCTTTAATTTTGCATAGGTGAACTTTAAGCATCAAGAGGAAGTGGATACATCAAAGGCGCATATGGACAGGCACAGTACTACTTTGTCCATATTACCCTCTTCGGAAGAAGATAATGACGATGAAGAGGAGGATGAAGAAGATGATGAAGATAGCATTGCGCTTGAACAAATTGTTAATAAACGTACGTATACACTTCAAATTTTATGTTCATTTATATGTTATTGAATTTTTCGCTTTAGTATCATGACCTACCGTGTTCATAATATGCAAATATTTTTGTTGTTTTAATTAAATGGCAGCTCCAGAGAAGAAAAGAAGGGCACCATCAGCTTATAACAAATTCATCAAGTACGTACGTAAATTTGACATTATTATTTATTCATAATTTTTCATTCAAACATCTATTAATTAATACTATACAATGTATAGAAAAATAAATCAATAAATATATAATATAACCTTAATAACTTATATGTTTATTTTGTATTATAGAGAAGAAATCAGGAGGTTGAAGGCTAGGAATCCTAACATGACTCATAAGGAAGCCTTTAGCACTGCTGCTAAAAATGTAAGCTTAAATTTGTCACCTTTTTTATTTGATTTATAATTTTATGATAAAGTGAACAAATTAAAATTTCATATGTCTATAGTACTTTTATTTTATTTTTCTTTGTTAATAATTTTGCAGTGGGCTCATTTCCCGTCGGTCCAACATGAAGTTGATCAAGATAATGGTAGCTATGAGAACAGCATGACACAAAACTTAGACGACGAAGATGAAGCTCATTGATCTAATTTGTTCTTTTTTCGTATTAACCGATCTTCCTTAGGGTTGAGTTCTTAGCAACTAATTTGAGACTGAAAATGGGAGCGTCTCAGTTCGATCGATCTAGAGGTTTTATGCATATGGTAGTATTTTAGCCCCGTGTGTGTATGTACGAGTTCTATTTAAGTGCTATTGTGTTTGATGAACGAACTATTAATGCGTTAATGAAATAGTAGTACTATTATTGTACTGTTTTATGATAAATTCATTAAAATTAATTAATTTATGATTTATTAAACTCAAAATTTCCTTCTCTGAATAATCTGACGTTGAAAATTTTCTGGCATGCATGTCGGACATTGTAGCTCTTTATTGATTGCATGATTTGTAGCATTATTATCATGAATTTCTATAAGTGTACGTAAGCTAATTTCCATGTTAAATTTATGGGACTACAAGATATAATTTCATATATTCTTCAACTATAAGAATGTCTCTATTATAAATTCTTCAATAAATTAATTGAACACTTCGATGAGTCTAATGTTATGGACAATAAATTCTGATTTATAACTACCATACCCCAATATCGGCAATTTGGATCATAGATCACCCCAATATGTTATATGTGTATTACTTTGTAAGTCAAAATATTTATTTTGTTGTGCGAATGAATCTCAAGGACAATACAAATTACTAATAGGAAATTTTGTGAAAAACTACCTATTATAGTCCAAAATTTGCGAGAAACTACTTATTAAAAAGAATGTTGTAATTGACTACCTAATTTTTGAAAAATGTTGTAATTTACTACCTTAGGCTGGAATATGAAGTTATACCAAAATTCTCCGGTGTTGATTTGGTCATGTGACCATCACGTAACACTTAATGACCCCTTTCTTTCCCAAATCAACGTGACCAAGTCAACACCGGAGAATTTTGGTATAACTTCATATTCCGGCCTAAGGTAGTAAATTACAACATTTTTCAAAAATTAGGTAGTCAATTACAACATTTTTTTTAATAGGTAGTTTCTCGCAAATTATGGACTATAATAGATAGTTTTTCACAAAATTTCCTTACTAATAATATATATGTAGTAGGGGAATTTGAACAGGTAACCTATTGTACACAACCCTCATTCTTAACCACTAGGTTATGGCATCATCATTGGTTTTATGTCAAAGTTATATTATGGACGCATGAATTTATAAGTTATAACAATATAAAATTCCTTAAGCAATTGATTTCCTAGATTTTTAACTCGTCAATATAACGAAACCAACTTTTTTAATAAGAATTTTAGTCATTTTGTTGGTGTGGGATGAAAAGAACTAAGAAATCATTGGTTGGTTTTCAATTCAGGCCAAAATGTCAAATTAGGTTTGTTTCTCTACATTATACGAGTACCCTTAGCTTGTTAGGTGACTAACAATTAGCCGAGTTAGGCAAACAGCCTCACAAATTATACAGGTGTATACTCTTATTGGACTCTGTAGTACTCTGTGACCTGTCTTAAGGGTTATTTTATTTTGAATTACATGTATATTGACGTCCTTCTTGGATTCCTATCAAGTCATAATCAAAGTTTTGTAAACATCACATTTCATTATTTATGGCACTTACTATATATGATGAGAGTATTTCTTAAAATAAAGTGAAAAACTTAGCTTGATCAAGTTGTACGTACTATTTCTAAGGTAAAAAATGAGAAAACTGACACATGAAAATGGCATTTCTGTTGGTAAAGGTTTTCAGGTCCATTTAGAAGGCAAAAGATTCAGTGAAAGAAAGCCCTCAAAGCTAAGCTAAGCTAAGCTAGTTGCATTCAATGATCTTATGCAGAGACAACCTCAAAATTGATCGAGACATCTCCAACTTATAACTTCAATTAATAATTAACTAGTTAGCTAAGATTATTATTGTAAAAATAAACAACAAAAAAATAAGGTGGAAAATGTTGAATCGAAGTTTTAGGAATTAAGAGTCACAATCAATTTGACCTTTCTAGTTAAATGCATGCTCTTGGAAATGGCTAGTTCTTGTTTTATCAATAATAATGTACAAAAATATAATTGATCTACTAATATCATACCAATTCTGTTACATATTATTTACAACTTTTGAATTTACAAATAATATGTAACGGAAGTAGTGTGTTACTTTTCTGCCGCTGGAACTTCTACAGTACTTGATATACATACATGCATAATCAAGACTTTAACTACTCTAGCCAAGAGTCTAATTTAACATGGTGATCGAAAGACAAGTGACCTGCCTTCAAGCTATTGTATCTATTGTACTAGAGATCAGACCTAAGAAAGATATAGATTCAAATTGGGGTGATTGAAAAGGACATGATGATCAATCAATGAATTGAAGAACTAGAAACATAAAGATGACTTATTCGATAATTTGATCATAATTATAAAGTTCATCATGATCAATAGATGATGGTAGGTCGGACAATTTTGTTAAGTGGAATCAACAATAATCTCACATTAACGTATAAGATAAAGAATTATATACATACATACATATATATATAGGGGGGATCCGGTAAGAACCCCTCCTTATATAAGAATTCTTTCTTATGTAAGAACACCTTATGTTCTAAATTTTTTCCTATATTCTAAATTTTTTTTTCAGCTTATGTTCTAAAATTCGTCCTATGTTCTAAATTTTTTTCTACTTATGTTCTAAAATTTTTCCTATATTCTAATTTTTTTTTTTAGCTTATGTTCTAAATTTATTCCTATGTTCTAATTATTTTTTCACCGTATATTCTAAATTTTTTCCTATGTTCTAAATTTTTGTTGGCTTATGTTCTAAATTTTTGCTATCTTCTAATTTTTTTTTCTATGTTCTAAATTTTTTCTGCTTATGTTCTAAATTTTTTTTCTATGTTCTAAATTTTTTTCTATAAATATGAACTCCTCAAAATTACAGAAATGTCATTACTAAAAGATCATTTTAGATGGTTAGATCAAAACTGATAAAGGGTTGAGATTGGTTCTTATATAAGATTGAGTTCTTATATAAACATATACTATATATATATATATATATATATATATATATATATATATATATATATATATATATATATATATATATATATATAAACATATACTATGTATGAAATAAATGAATTAAGGAGTATTTCATTGTGATTGATTAAAGTACTCATCACATGTAGTTTGATCTAATAAAACGTCTTATTAATATCCAATAATTGACGTACTCGAAACCTAACTCTAGCCTCAAATCAAAATTAAAACTGGAAAAATAATGATATCGAAAGCACGTTAATGTTTCTTTGATTTCTAGTTATACCTTCATTAGCTTCTTTTTTCAAGGATTTGTAAGTGAGCAATGATGAATAACTACTCCCATATAAGATATTTCATTTCTTATCATCTTATAATCCAATCCACTCGATATGTGCTTCATAATTTTCCCATTTAATAATTTTAAAACCTTCATCCACATAAAATCATAAGATTTAGGGTTGGCCAAGTGGAATGAAGTAAACCTAGTGCATATACTTAAATTATAATATCACAATATATGGCTCCACCTCTTACATCATATTCCCACCACACCTCATTACACCAAAGAACATATTCAGTTGTCAAATCTATCAAAAGTAATCTTCCCTGTTCCATCTTCACAAATAACCTTATTATTGGTCTATTTTTATAATTGAGCAAAATTTGTAAAATATAAGGACAAAATTAATTCTGCCCTTTATCTATTATTTTGAAGTATTTGAACCACGTTTATTTTATCTTTATCAAAATGTAATATAATTGACCAATTAAAATTCAAAGGAAGGTTCCTTTTCTTTGTTTTCTTTTCACAATAAGACGATAAACTCAACATTTGCATCTTCAATTTAGGTTAAGGTACATACTAATCTTTAATTGATTAGATATCAAAGGGTCCCAACATAGATCATTATAATAGATAAAAGGACAAAAATAGGCTAGGATTTCAGGTAGTTTCCTCGTCGACTTCATTTATGCCTTGATGATAGTCATATTTTAACATTTAGCAAACTAGTTAATTAAGACATTCCTAACGCTATCGATTTTCATCTATTATTAAAATAATAATTCTACTATTGAGTTACTTTTGAATCAGTTTTCTATCTTTCTTTTGGCTCGTCTTAATTAGTCTTATTAGAAATTAAGATAAATGAATAAAAAAAGACATATGAAGAGTTTAATTTGTAATGTAATAATGTATAAACACGAATCAACCTTGTAAAATGAAATTTCTAGTACATATGTAAAAGATTGAGAGATAAATCATGCATGTCTCAGTTCCTATATTTATGTGAATTATATCCAATCCATATACTTTCTCCGTTTCTTGTAAGTTTACACGTTTCTTTAATTACGTTTGCCAATGCACAAACTCAATCATTTATATCTTTAATTGGCGATAAGCAAAAATTATAAAAAGTTGATATTTGGAAAATATACATTGTGACGAATCTAACAATGTCTAATACGTACGCTAAGACAATCGAATTTTGTTATACATATTTCTGGTATATATATATATATATATATATATATATATATATATCATTGATCTTTTATAAGTACAATGAATTCATTAACAAGCTATGATCGTAGAGCTTTATCAATGTTGGTCGATCGAACTATATCAAACTATATATCTAGCTAGCTAGCTACTAAACTATATATGTAATATCTGTGATCACCTCCAATATCGCCTTCTTGTGAATCTTGGTGATTGTTGAACATGTCTATCTGAAATAAAAATAAATTAACAAAAAAGGAACCTCATTATTATTAGATGTATGATATACTCCTCCTAAAACATACAAGTAGATATCGATAGATATACGTATGGTACGATGAATGTTGAAAGCTAATTAATATAGACCACATCATACAACTAAAATGATTGGAGCGAGGTTGTTTGTTTATTTAAGCTAGAATTGAGTCAAAATGTCACAAATATCCTTTTTTTTTTCCACTCATATACTCGTAATAATTTAGAGTGACTTTGTTTGAAATAAATAAATTCTGTAATACAAATATGTATTGTTAAGGGCAATATCTAGTTATTTGATCGAATAGATAATATATAATTTACAAGTATTATTTTAGAACAGATCGAGTATTAAATTAATAACTAGGAAAATGTGAAGTGCTTACTTATGAGAGGAGTAGGAGAAACACCATGAAAATATGCTTGAAAAAAATTCCTGTTTTCTTTCAAAAGCTCCCTCCAAACTGCAAAATTGGAGCCAACAATATATAATACGAGTATTATTTATATGGCTCTACGTGCATGCCATGCATACAATAAACCAGAGAAATGAGTATTAATTTTTTATATAAAAAAAATTAAAATAATGTTTCATTAAGCAAAGTTATTAATGTCAAAATGAAAAGAATAACACTAATAATTAATGTATATATATAGTGATTAATAAAGAAGAACTAACCTGTAAGTGTAATTAGAGGCTTGATTTTTGCATGTTCTGCCAAAGCCTTAATACATTGGTCGCGGTCCATTTGAAGAAGCAAGCACCTTTCTATGAGGTGTTGAACCTGTATATATACATCAATAAAAGTGTATAATAACCATTAATTATAATAGTATTAATATATATATACTTCATGTAATGTTAATAAGGTTAGTTCTAACATAATAATTTCATCAAGATAAACGAACAATTAATTTAAGTTGTCATTGAGAATTTCCCTTATTACTGATTATAGCCTTGCCCGGGCCAGGTTAAGCTATGATGGGCAAGGCGCGCTTTTTCCTATATTCTCTTGGTTTTTACCTTCAAGATCAACCTCAACCAACCTAACTCTTAATCAACAAAACTGTTCTGATCTATTTCACCAAAGGGAAGATCAAATTAAAAAGGAATTTAGTCGAGTGAGGCGGCTTACCATCCTAATGTAGCTTTGTGGGTGGCAATGCAAACAAGGTTGGGAGTGATAGTGATGACGATGGTAATTATTATACATATTTCTATAACTCCAACCTTCAGAAATGGACAAGACACAATATCTTCAAAGAAGAATTAAATCAAATAATTCCTAAGAATAGAAGAGGAATATATAATCAATGAAATTTTTTATTCAAATGGAAACAAAAGAGAAGGAAAAAAAAATTTAAAAAGTGCAAGTTTTTTCTACAATATAAATATGGAGATAGAAAATATGAGGTGTATATATAAGTAGATCAAAGAAGCTAGTCTAAGATATTTCCTTAATTTGTAGTATACTATACTAGTGCATGATTTATATGATATGAGAATATATAATATATAGTTAGGTTAGCTGGTTAGGTGTATAATAGACTAATAGTAAGTCCTAAAGCCCCAAAAAATTGGAGGTGAGTGAGTGTTGTTTTATCCACAGATATCTAAGTGAAGGGCCAAAAAAGCACTTGAAATCCAAACTACGAGATTCACCTCATCTTTTTAAAGATAAGCTAACAAGTGAAGTAGGACTGAAAAAAAAAGAAGATTGTATGTCGCTCATGAATTGAATTGTTGATAGATAGATGTCTTCATATCTTAGTTGTTTCCGAGTACACCTATATTTATGTATTTTTAAAATCGATTTTTTTGCTCATTTTATCAATTTGAGCAAAACTGATTAAATAAGCAAAATTAAAAATAAAAAATACCCTTAGATACATCTAACTCTAGATAAGCCGAGAACAAGATCAGATAAGGTATAGTTGTCCTTTTATCTTAGGCCTTAGACATTGTGTTTATTTTCATAGATGATTGGGAGATAAAGACTAGTCCATCGTGGCTTACAATTCAACCACTGGACCAATCATACGGTGCACCTTGATCTTTTTTGGCTTAACATTTTTGGGGTATTGGGTCCCACCTCCTTAATTCTAAGTGTATAATATGCATGCAATGTATATAATTTATGGTCCCCTAATCTCATCATGTTTTATGTATAGGGTTGATTGATCAACGGTAATGATGTAATATAGAGCAGGTGGATTCATTAACTTTTTAGTGTAAGGTAATTAATACGTATATACAACTATACAAGTATTGGTTTTCTTCAATTCGAGACTCTCATCCTAGATAGATTATCATAGTACTCCATAATTTATCTCAAATTATGTAGGAATATGCCCTTAAATTGTGTGTGTGACAAATGATAGAAATAATATGATTATTACAAATTGTCATATTTTATGTTTAATAATGAGATGTTAGAGCTTATGATGATTTGAATTATATTAAGGTCTCATAATATATATTTTTTACTTTGTATGTATATATCTAACATCAATACTATAGATGTTAGAGTCGTGTTTCTTTTTAGTTTAGGCTTTTATTATTATTTTTTTTTATATATTTATTTTCTATATTTTTCTTTATCTTTCATCTATTAGTTTTTATTTCGCTGACATATGATAGAGAGACTTTTAATCTCTGAGATAGGGGTTTTTAAATACCCGTATTTAATCCCAAAAAAAACAATATAGACTTTTCTTTACATGTACTGTGACTTAAATGTGGCCAAATTGAATGTTGATAATATAGTGGTTCTTTTTTTTTTTTTTTTTTTTTTTTTAACCAATAGGCTGATGAAACCTTTTAAGAGACTTCTTAGAAAATTGTTATGGTGGTAGTTATGCACTTATGCATTTCTTGAAAGTTTTAACTCTTCATAATGGGCTCCTCCTTAGTCAATAATTTGACATTTCTACACATTTAAGTATTAAACTTCTTGTGTGGAAATAATTACTCTTGGTACAGTAGTATTTTGCAAGGAAGTTTTCCTTAGAAGATCCAGCTCATAACATAATGGATACATTTTTCATGTTCAACTCCAACAAATATATATATCTCAATGAAGTAGCTAGGCTCATGTCTAATGGAGTTTTGATTATATTGTCTTGTTTTATTCATCATTAGGGTCATTGCATACAATACCAGATATTAATCAGTTTTTAGATAATACTTTTTTAATTCGCTTAAATTTTCATTCTCTTCATTTCTACTCCCTAACTATTGATGTACTTAAATCCTGTAATTTTGTGATTCACGATAATTTGTTGATCTTTAACATACACTTGTTCGATCCTTAAAAAGTTTGATCTAACAAAATATGAAGACGGTAGCCACAAAATATGCAAGTCGTACCTTAAAAGTAAAGGATAATCTTTTACATGTGAATTTGTGATTCTCCAAGATTTATTAGTCAAAATGCATGCGTATACACATTGCATTACACTTTCCATTATTACACAAATAAAAATCATCAAATTGTGAGAATTGAGTGAAAGAGCATTATGCTGGTCCCACAATTGAGTAAATTGCTGTTGGGTGCAATTCTCACCATTTGGGCTGGAGTTCAGGACGTACCATCTCTAATGATTGGTCATATAATTAATTGGGCTCAGCCCATCATCTGAGGTATGTGAGTTGCACTGGGTCAAATTCACCATCCTCTAAGCCTCTGAGGTATGTGAGTTGCACTTGGTCAAATTCGTAAAAAATCTAATATCATATCATATAACTAATATATAAAGCCGGTCTCGCAGCCAAGCCACGAGATATCAACACTTGGCATTATAATATTTCGCCAAATGTCGCGCCATGTAGGCGATAAATAGGTATTATTGTGACACATATGATGATAAAGTTAGAGGTTTTGGATAAATTATTTAAGATAAAAATGTTGTATGGAGTTTAATTATCGTTGTAGTTCTAATATTTTATTTGTACAAAATTAATCGTAACTTTTAATAAATATCATTCATATAACTCGGTTTATTTCTATTATAAAATTCATTTTAAAAAGTTCTTTAAAATGAGATCAAAGTTATAATATATTTAATTTAGTTAAAAAAAATAATAGAGAATCAGTGAAAATAATTTTGGTTTGGTAAAAATAATTTCATTTCAGTAAAAATAATATAAGTTCAATAACAATAATTTCAAGTCAATAATAACATACATATCTATTTACAAACAAAACTACAAAAAGTACACTATGTTATTAAAACAAACATTTAAAAAAATCGGATGTATAATAAAATATTGTACATCCGTTATAAGTTTATCTTAAAATGATCAAAAGTTACCCTGATATGATATAAATATAAGTATTTATGTTGTATTGATAAAAGTTACCCTCTATTCAATAAAAGTTACCTCGATGTACAGTAACATTATTGAACTTAAATAAAAGAATTTGACATGTCTTGTATTTATATAAAGAATTTGACATGTCTTGTATTTATATGTACTTAGCGTTTTTGCTAACACATATTCCTACTTGTTTTTTATTCAAAAACTTTTGTATACATCCGATGTATAGTAATATTACTGTACATCGAGGTAACTTTTGTTGAATTTAGGATACTTTTATCCATAAAGCTTAAATAACTTTTATTTATATCAAGATAACTTATATATATTAAGTAACTTTCATTCATTATAGGGTAACATTATTCACTTTAAAGTAATTTTGAAGTGGATGTACAATATTGTACATCCGATTTTTTAAAAATGTTTTACGCCCTGTTTACCAATTTGGTAAACAGTCGTGATTTTAGGTGGTGTCTATGTGTTGCATCGTGCATTAGGAGTTCGGGATTAAGGGGAGTTTTCCCGAGTTCTTATAAAGAATTAAAATTTCTTAGCGCGTCATGTAAGATTATAAATTTTAATTGTATCCAATTAAATCAGAAATTTATATTTTCTTTTATAATTAAATAATTCAAATGCCATAGAAAATTAGCGAAGGAGGTTTTAAGTTTAAATTATTATATTTTGGGATTATAAATTTTATCTAAATATATAACAAATTTAATTATATAAATACAAAAAAAAAATATTTTAAAAAATACAAACAAACCGTATTTCGAACGTGTTTTATCCGGTATGAAATTAATTCAAAGTGTGAGTTACTGTTTAGGTATCAAGTAATTTGGGCTCAGCCCATCAGTGATGATATGATGCTAATTACACAAGGCCCATTTTACCCAAAAAGAAAGAAATTTATTCGGGCCCAAGTAAATTGCTCTGAACTGGCCTGACCAAAAGATTTTTACGAGTAGTATAATCAAATCATCAGTAAAACATCACATGATAATGATATGTACAAGATAAATTTGCATCTTGTTTTTAAAAAAAAAAAGAAAAGGATGAATTGCATCTAGCAAATATACACTCTCTCCATTTTAAATTAAAGTAAACGCCCCAATTTATTTTTATACTATTTATATACAACGTTTTAACTAATGTTTTTTCTCATACAAAATTAAACATAACCATTTAGATACTTGTTGAAATTGTCTCACTAATTGTGAGTCAAACTATGGTGTTGATAATTGTGTCTATATGCTAGTTACTTTGAAACCAAGAGAGTGATACATTAAATCAACTCAAGGAATCTCTTGTCATTGGGATATTGTTGTATTTCTCACACATATCATTCAATTAGTATTATATACTCCTGGATTACTATGGATCAAGTACTCCATACACAATATGTTTGAGTTATTTTGCCTACACTTTATGTTATTTTGCTTAAAAGTTGTGTTATTTTGTTACAACAATATGTTATTTAGTTCAACCTCAGCTCAAACTATTTTAATTAACATAAAATAACAATTACTTATTTAAAAATAACATATATATAAATTAAAATAATAAGAAGTTCACATCAAAATAACATTAATAGCGTTGAGATTCAGAGCATCTTGAAAAAAAATCGAACACTTCAAGAGGTACTAAATTTCTGAACATGAACACGTTTGAACCCTTAAATGGCTTCAAATCCACTGGTTTTTAGGAAACTCGGAAAATTGGAAGAAGAAAAGAGGAGAGAGAAAGTGTGTTTGACTTTGAGTTGGAGTAGCTAGAGGGAGAGGGAGTGAGTATGGGAGGTTGATTTCTATGAAACCCAAAAAATTAGAAGATAGGAGAGAGAAAGTGTGGTTTTTGGTTGGAGTAGCTTAGAGGAAGAGGGAGAGAGTGAGTTTGGGGGGAAGATGATTGAGAAAAGGGTAAAATAACATACATTTATTTAAAAATAACATATATAAAAATTGAAATAATAAAAAAGTTAACATTAAAATAACATGAATTTTATAAACTAGGAGTAAGATAGAAATTGCGCATATCATTAATCTATATAAGTAGTTAAGTAGCCTTTTTGAAAAATCATTTTTATAGCCTCGGATGATTTTTTTTTTTTTTTTTTATTCATCTAATTGTATTCTAAAAATTGATATATTTTGTGATCTCACATAAATCTTTATCCATAAATTGATTTTATGATAACATACCGTTTAAGTAATTAGACTTTATGTTTTCAAACGTCAAGTCATCAATTCAATTGTTATGAGCTTCTCAATAGCAAAGAAAGTACATATAATGGACTTCCCATGCAAGGCCCCTAATAAACTTTACCGTGTTGAAAATAAAGATATGCACAACATGAAGCATCTTATGATCTTATTATATAAATATTGAAATGAAAATGCGCATATCTTGTTGAAATATTGTCCACCTTAATCTTAATTTATAAAAAGAAATGCATGTCAAACAAAAAAAGTGAGAAAAAATGTTAATAAGTTGTTGCCTTGTTATTGGGTGCATAAATACTAAATTAATAAAATAATTAAGTAGGAATGTAGGATGGAATTGGTTTAATTGAAAGCACGGTACATAATTGGGTAGCTGTTCCAGCCTAATTGAAGCTTATCTACCTGTTTAATATATATACCTACTGGATTATTATTTGTGAGCACAAATCATCATTCCACCAAAAATTAAACTTTCATTAAATTAAGGAATCAATGCAATATTGTGGAACCAACAACTTGCTTTTTGATTATTTACGTTTCTCTACATGCCTACCTTAAGTGGTTAATAAGCATAATAGTCATGGAATGTGATTAAACCACTTCCGTTGGATTGCCTAATTTTGGGATGTGATCGGAAGCACTTACAATACACTCTTTCCAATTACAATTTTTTTTTTTTTTTTTTTTTTGATGCAAATGAGGTTCAGAGCCCATTTATTCAGATAAAAGCAAAACAATCAATTGCCGTGGCCAAGCCACTCCCAATAACATCATTCCTTAAAAGAATTTATTTCGATCGGAGGTACATCGAAATAAGTAACCCTTTTCTTCTTGGATGACCCTCATATTGGCAAGTTAATCCGCTAACTTATTCCCCTCCCTAAAACAAAAAAGAAAATTAATAGAATAATAATAATACTAAAGGGTCATTTGGTTAGGGGTATTCATCTAAAATAGGAATTAACTGCCTTGATTCCCTTTATTGTTGTTGTTGTTTTTTTGGCATTTTTTCCCATTCCCTTTACCCTCTCCATTACCCCAAATCATTCCAACTTGATTCCCCACCCCCCTTAGGTTTATCCATTCCCTTTCCATAACCATCACAACACTACCATACTCGGACCAACCACCACCATCCTACGACCCTACCCCCACCACCCAGCCACCCTTACTGCACCTCCACCGTCCATTGCAGGAGTTCCCTCGTCCCTCGTTGCCCTTCCCCTCCCCCACTCTCGCAAACAACCCCCCCCCCCCAAAAAAAAAAAAAAAAAAAACTCATCCCCTTTCTCGTAAAACGGTTGACCAGCCCTCTCCCCACCCTCAAAACCCTAGCTGGGAGTGGGGGAGAGGAGGGGTGGCGAGTGGTGTGGTGCGTGGCTGAGTAGTGGCTGGAGAAGGTAGGAAATAGGTATTGTGTGGTGGTGATGTGGTGGAGGAAGTGGTGGCTTGTTTCCCTTTGTTATTCAAAACAAATAACGTACAGAGTAAATTTGGGGAATTTCCATTCCATTATTTTTCTTTCCCTTTATTTATTCCATTTCGTTTACCCTTCGCGAACCAAATGGCCCCTATTGATAATCGATTAATTAGAGGCTTGGAACATTGTAATAATTTTCAATTATTCAGACATTTTTTAAAGATAATTAAACATATTAAATCTTTCTTCCTTAAAAAAAATATATTGAATCTTTACGTGTGGTAAAAAAATTATGTATACTTCATAACTGGGTGCAAGGTATACCAAAGGATCAATCAAAGCCTTAATCCCATAAGTGGTGTCGGGTACATAAACCAAATTTGATTATTCCGTGTAATCATCGACAAAGATCATCCTCCTCCATCCCTTACCAAAGGATAATTTGGCTAATTTCTACTCATTTAATATTTCTTTGTCTCATTTTGAAATCTTAAAATGAACAAAAAGGTACAAATAATAATAATAATAATAATAATAAACTACATTTGGATACATCTAACTTTATCTACACCCGGACGTATATAAAATTTTACTTTTCCCCTTTTTTATAGTTGCAATAATTTGACTTTTACACTATTCATGTATTTCACTTTTATTAGCTTTGATGATTTATAACTATCCAAAAATATAGTCATGTGGGATATTGTTATATTCATCTCGATTTATACTATTGTAATACCAAATGTTTACAATTTTTACATATTAATAATTAAAGATATTAACTATTAAAATCATGCATCGATAAGCATGAAAAGAGAACTGTTGCAACTAAATTAAAGAAACAGATGAGTATTAATCTCTATGGGTTATAGGCTATATAGCTATGCATAATTACATATTCGTGTTGTATATGAGAAGAGTCTAATTAGGGCTGCAAACGATCCGGGCCGAGCGGAGTTTTAGTCTGTTTGAGCTAAGCTTGATAAGAACTATTCGTGTTCGAACTATCTCGAGCTTGAACGAGCTTTTAAAAATCTTGTTCGAGCTGGGCTCGTTAAGAATTTGGCTTGTTCAAACTTTGTTCACAAACGTACTCGTTTGCATTTCGAGTTTAAGTTCGAGTTTGAACGGGTCTAAATCAGGCTTGAATGCTTGATTAAATAAACGAGCCTTAATTTATCATTTAAAAAAATGGTTTCTTTCAAATTTTAACATATCCATTTAATTTTATATAAGATGTTTATATTCTTTCTATAAAAAAAGGTAATAACGGAGTTTTCATTCTTTTACATGATGAAATAATTAGTACTTTTTACAAATATGTATGAATAAAAGATATATAAATTTTTCAAATTTTATTTGGGCGTGAAAAAACTAATAAATTGACTTAAACGAGCTATTCATGAACATTACCGAGTCGAACATGTTGTTGTTCGAGCTTTGTTCATTTATTTAACGAGCTTAAGATTTATGTTCAAGCTTGTTTGTTAGCTTAACAAACGAGTATTGACCGAGCTTATTCGCGAGTAGTTAAAGATGGGCATCGTGCCGTGCCTGGGTGGGGCTCATGCCGGGCCAAGTTTTGGCACGGCCTGCGGGCCAACTCAATTTTATTTTTTAAAAAACATATATATGTATATTAAAAAAAATTGATATATAATTTTTTTTTAACAACTTAAGTTTATATAAATAATTTTATTAATTTAAGTTTATGTTAATGTTAATATATTTTTTTTTGAACAACCTTAATTTAATTAAGTTTATATAAATAATTTATGTTTAAATTTATATAAACAATTTTATAAATTTAGCAAAAAACAATAATGTTTTGCTAATAATAATAATAATAATAATAATAATAATAATAATAATAATAATAATAATAATAAATACGTGTCTGGCGGGCCGCCGTGCCGTACCGGACCGTGTCGGGCCCGTGTCGGCACGACTCATGGCCATCTTTGCGAGTAGTTTACAAACGTATCCGCTTATTTACACGCCTAAGCCTAATATGTAGTACAATATTATTTTTTATTTTATATTATTTTATTAAAAAAGTGTTGGAAATCCGCCAAATGTGGGGCCCAGGTGCAACAAACTCGTCGTTTAGCTTACCCGCCAAAATTAACCCGCCAAAGATGAATAATGATAAAGGAGTCATAGTGGGGCCCTTAATTTGCCACTGCTTTAATTTGCACCTGCTGCACTTCTTGCCGTTTTAATTTTTTATTTTAAAATTAAAAGTCGACGTTTTGCTCCTTCACTTTCCACGAATCCTATTTTACAAGATTATTCATAAAATGAAAAATAAAAAAAAAAGATTAGGAAGTATATATTATTCAAATTTATAATGGAATATTTTCATCATGTAATAAAATGATAAATAAAGTTTAAAAGTGAAAAGGAAAAGTGAAAATTAGTCTTGTGTATTTACTAATTAGAGAATGAAATAGGAGGATAGTATGAATTTATAGAGATAATATAAATCTATTAAATTTTGATAGGCGGTCGCACACCTAACAAAAATAATACCTAACTAATCCTCCTAATTATGTAGTAGGGTAAGTCAGGGTCGATCCCATAGAGAGGTTGTTTAACAATCAACTTTTACTAATAACGAAACTAAATAAGAGATAGAATAATATATTAAATAACTATGACTACTCAAATATCAAATACGAATCAAATAATTAATAATAAAAAGATCTAGAATTAAGTATCACCACTAGCATAATCTACACAAGACAAATTCTTACCCCAATCAATCAATCATATGTTCATAAGGAAAAGTAATCCCTAGATAATACCAAAGGTTTCTCTCGAGTTATCAATGGCTTCCCTAATAACAATCAAGCATATTCTCATGGAATCATGCAAATTAGAGACATTAAGCACATTACTCTAACTTCCTAATCATCCATTCAACTATTTTCATGATGAACTTCAAACCCTTAATTGATCTATTCAAATCCGTTAAAACTCAATTCTCGTTGCGATTAAAACGAAGAAATAATAACAATACTTTTTTTTTTTTGAAAAACGATAGAGCAAATTTATTAAGAAGCATCTAAACCCACCAAAGTGATAATACTTTGGGGGAAAGAGTCAAGTCGTACATACTCGGAGTGATTAACCGTATCCCACCTAGCAACTAAATGGGCAACGGTATTACAAGAACGTTTTACATGAGTAATGACACAACTATCAAACCAAGCTCTATCAATCCTAATATCATCGTAGATAACAAATAAAGGGGTAAGACCTCCACTATTTGCATTCACCTGCTTGACCACATTTACCGAGTCGCATTCGATCCAAATGGACTTGTAACCCAATCTCCTCGCCAATCTCAAAGCATATAGGACAGCCATCGCTTCTATGTATTCCGGTTGTGATCCGTAGGCTCTCTTCGTTGCAGCACATACGAGAACACCCTCAGCATTACGCCCCACCACACCAAGTCCTGCAATCCCCGAACTAGGAACATGAGCATCCGTGTTAAATTTAACACACCCAGGGGAAGGAGGCATCCACCTATCACATCTAATAATGCTAGTTGGACCCACAGCCCTCATTATAACCTTACTTGCGTAAGAGTTATAGTCCTGCACCAATTTACAGAACCCTGCTGCCAGCATCACGAAATTGGGTCTCACGTCTCCAAATATCAGTAGATTCCTGCATCTCCACGAAGCCCACATCAGCACATCCATAGAGCATAACACCACAGGTGTGTATTTGCGCATAAGCCAGTCCCATCGAGCCACAAAAGAGTCATTTGGTGCATCAACCAGGTTAGCCTTTAGATCACTATGTTCCCATATCTCTTTTGCAGCCTCACATTCAAAGAGAGTATGTATGATTGACTCCTCCATAGCCCCACAAAATTGACACGAGCTCTCATTCACAATGTGGCGGTAATGAAGCCTTGCTTTGACTGCCAAATTCCCCTTCACGGCGCTCCAAATAAAGTGTTGGAGTTTTGGAGGACCACGGATCTTCCAAACTGAGCTCCAGACATCTTCACCAATATCATCATGCTGCCCCTCCACACTGCCCATTCTCGCCAGCCAATAGCCCGAACGAACGGCATAAACTCCAGATTTTGTCCCCCCCCAATACCTCCAGTCTGCACACAAGTTCGTTGGCAGGGGAGTAGCTAGAATTGCATTACACCATTCCAACCCTACTATATTTTCTATCTTAACAACATCCCACCCACTTCTATCATCATGCATCAGATCACACACCTTCCTACTACCACCCCCATCGACCAAGTTAGGAATATTGCAGATTTTACCATCAACTAGCAGCCACGAGTCAGCCCATATATCAATATCTAATCCGTTTCCCACTCTCCACACCAGCCCATCCCTTAACAAACCCTTCGCCCCCCACATACTCCTCCAAGAGAAACTAGGATCAAAACCCCTATTTGCTTCAAGAATTGACGAATTCTTAAAGTATTTTGCCTTCAAAATCTTATGGAGCAAAGTTGACTCGTTAGTGTATAGCCGCCAAAGTTGCTTAGCTAGGAGAGCTTGGTTGAAACACTTCAAATCTCTAAAGTTCATACCCCCTTTAGCCTTCGGTAAACAAAGCTTTTCCCAATTTTGCCAGTGCATCTTCTTCACATCTTCCCTCGACCCCCACCAAAATTTACACAAAAGAGTGTGGATTTCGTCAATTAATCCGTCCGGAACTTTGAAAATGCTCATCATATATGTTGGAATAGCTTGAGCCACGGCCTTAATGAGAACTTCCTTTCCCGGCCTCGACATCAGTCTCTCCTTCCACCCATTCACCTTTTTCCAAATCCTCTCTTTCAAGCAGGTAAAAATAGCCTTTTTGGACTTACCAATTATCGTTGGTAAACCCAAATATTTTTCATGTCTTTCCACCTCTCTAACACCAAGAGTCTCAATAATCAAATTCCTCCTTTCCGCCGAAACACATTTACTGAAAGCCACCTCTGTCTTATCAAGATTGACTTTCTGACCAGACGCTCTTTCATACACTCTGATAATATTAGCAATTTTCGAGCATTCCTGCAGAGTAGCTTTAGCAAAAAGTATACTGTCATCGGCAAAGAACAAATGAGAGACCCTAGGAGCGGCCCTACAAATTTTTACCCCATGGATTTTTTTCTCCCTAGCCGCTTTCGAAATCAGACCTGAAAAAGCATCAGCACACAACAAAAATAGATACGGGGAGATAGGATCACCCTGTCTGAGGCCTCTAGAAGGAATAACCTTCCCAGATATGTCACCATTCACTTTAAAAGAAAAGGAGACACTCGAAATACATTTCATGACCCTCTCAATCCATCGTCCCCCAAACCCCATTTTTTCCATAACCTTCTCCAAAAAAAACCCATTCAACCCTATCATATGCTTTACTCATGTCTAGTTTCAAAGCCACTGAACCATGTCTCCCCTCCCCTTTTCTTTTCATATAATGGAAGATCTCAAAAGCAATTAGTGCATTATCAGTAATCAAACGCCCCGGAACAAAAGCACTCTGATTGACCGATATAATATCATTCAACAAAGGTTTCAATTTATTCGCCAAAGTCTTAGATATTATTTTATAGATCACATTGCAACAACTAATCGGTCTATACTCAGTCAAAAATTTCGGATCGTTGCATTTTGGAATGAGCACAATGCAAGTCTGATTTATTTCAGATATGTCAACAGAGCCACTCCACCAATTTTTGACAAGAGTAATAATATCAGGACTAACAATATGCCAAAATTTTTGAAAAAATAGAGCATGCATACCATCAGTTCCTGGTGCTTTGTTCGGATGCATTTGAAAAAGTGCTTCTTTAATTTCATCTGCACTCGGCTCCAACTCAAGGGCAACGTTCATCTCGTCAGTCACTAGTTTATCGATCCCCTATAGTGCTTCCTCAATCCCTGATGGCTGACCCGAGGAAAACAGGTGCGAAAAATACTCCGCAACCATCCCTTTCACCCGGCTGTCATCCGAAACCCAATTGCCATCTTGATCCGTCAACCCCTCAATCCTATTCTTCTTGCGTCTCTGGCTAGCCTTGCGGTGAAAATAAGCAGTATTCTTATCACCATCGCGCATTTCATTAGCACGAGACCTTGCATACCAATAGCTCTCCTCAAGTCTTCGAAGCTCACCCATCTCCCCAGAAATTCTTTCACAATTCGCTAACATGGAGGCATCAACATGACCAGCCTGTTCAGTTCGCAACTCCTCTTCCAGCTTCTTCAATTTTTTCTTGGTATCCCCAAAAGCCTTCGATGCCCATTTTTTCAGATCACTCGCACAAAGTGCTATCCTCATATGAGGAGCTAGGCCCTCACTGTTTTGCCACGAGCTCGACACCACATTATTGCAGTCATCCCTGGAAAGCCACAAACTCTCGAAGCGAAATAACTTCCCTTTCCTACCCCTCTCATAGTAATTGATGTTATCGAGCAAAATAGGGGAGTGATCTGACTCTTCCCTCACCAAGTGTTGCACAGAATAATTCGGAAATAACTCACACCACGCAACATCACCAAGAAACCTATCGAGTCGTTCCCGCACAACAGTATCGACTGTTTTCCCACGTTGCCAAGTAAAAATACTACCCTTGTACCCCAGATCCTTCAAACCACAATCATCAATCGCACCCCAGAAAGCATCCATCAAAGACTCACGCCTAACCACACCTCCCTCCTTCTCCCTCATGCTAACAATTTCGTTGAAATCACCAAACATGATACAAGGCAAAGAACAATCATTTTTGAGGTTTCTCATCATCTCCCACGTCTTATGTTTATTTTCCGTCTCGGGCCAACCATAGATCCCAATAGCTCTCCACCAAGGAACCCCATCCGGATTACAAATATCCACAGCAAAATGGTGAGTAGAATAGGACACCGTGTTCACCCTAACACTCCTCCACCAAAATCCAATGCCCCCCGACCTTCCGTTACTACTAAGGCAAATACCACTATCAAAACCACACCGCCTTTTAATTCTTTCTAATCTACCATCATCAATCATCGTCTCCATCAAGAACACTACATCCGGCCTCTCCCTCCAACACAAGTCTCGGAGGGTCCTTTCCGCCCAAAGGTTGCCAAGCCCTTGAGCATTCCAGCTTAATATTTTCATTGCTCTTCGAGGGAGTGGACACCACCACTTCCCTCTACTTGGATGTTTCTGTCCCCAGAAATATCAATGTCCATCTTTTTCTTCTTATCAACTGGTTCCTTTAGATTCTCACTCCCCATGCTTCTTTTCTTATTTTTAGTCAACTCCTCATGATTACTGCACCCTTCCAACACAACACCCACCCCACTATAACCTTCCTCCATTCTCTCCAACCTTCTCCAGGTCTTCAGATTCTTCTTTTTTTCCCCCTCCCCCCTATTTTGTTTCTCACCAACAAAACCCCCCTCTCCCTCTGACCTGTTCACTGACCTCCCCAACTCAGACCCCCCACCAGCAGCATATAAATCCCTTCCCATGTCCCTCTTTACACCCGTATTGTCACTAAAAACCTCTTCGCACACCTCCCCCACCATCGGACCATCATTATTCAGCACAAAAGATTCTGGTACATTTTCCACCCCCTCAACTCCCTGTATGACCATAGCAACTTGAGAGGCACTCTTAGTACGAAGCACGTTCCTGTTATTTTGAGTATCAAACACAAGAGCAAGAGTAGCTTCCCTCGGTTTCGGCTGACCAACCACGTCATCCACCTTCTCCTTCATAAAATGTAACCTCCTAGCAGCTCCAATTGGTCCAAGCTTGACAGATTTTGACTTCATATTGAGAGAGCACTGAGCGCTCCGTTCCCCCTCAAATTTCTCAATCCAAGACCTCTCCTTCTCACGATCAGCATAGGTTTTTTGCTGCGGTTTCATTGGTGAAGCTCGCATCCACGCTCCATATTGATAGATTATCTCCCTACCTTCCTCCCTCCCTTCTTCCCTTGCAACGCAATCCCTATCAATATGATCAAGTTTCCCACAGAAAAAACAAAAGTCCCCAAGTCTTTCATACTTGATGTCTATCCACTTCGGTTTCGAGCACCCCACCGAGATAAACAAACCCCTTCTCAAAGGTTTATTTACATTTACACGCACCTTAATCCGCATAACCTCACCCCACCCCAAAGGATTAGAGTCATCAAACTCCAGAAAACCCCCAAGGGATTCACCAATATCATACATAACAGATTTATTCCTCTTATTAAAAGGCACATCCAATAAACGAACCCACATAGGGGAATGTTCAAAATGCACCTCTGAAGGTTGCTCCCCGCCTTGGATTTCCTTCAGAAGTAAAAGTTTGCCATCAAAGAACCATGGACTGCCATCAATTATACGCTTCTTGTCCACCTCCTTAAAAAACTGGAACACAAAGATGTTAGTACCCACTGAGTTGATCACAATGTTATCTTGGAGACGCCAAACAAAATTCAGCGTGCTCTTCATCGCTTCGGCACTAAAAGTCTTCCCAGTCAATAGTTTACCCACAAGAGCAAGGTGCAATTGTTCATCCACCCCAACTCCATCACCAGAATCGTTCGAGGCACCAATTATAGCATTCTCCTCTTCTGTAAGGGTAAATTTCTCCCACTCCTTTAATAATTCGTCACCCATCACACAAAAGATAGCACATAAACACTTCGCAAAAACAGAATTGGCACACAAAGCAAGAGAAAACAGAGAAAAAGCACGGAAAAAGAGGACGCACGGACGAGAAAGACGACAAACCCTAATACGAGGGACGACTACACCCTAGCACGAGGGACTACTTGTGTGACAACCATAGAAATAATAACAATACTAATTATCTCTAATCTAGTATTGGCATAAGCACAATCAATTAAACATGAAGCCATGAACAATATAAATAATTAATTGAGAATTTGAAAGAACAAATCAAGTATCAATCATGGCTAGGGTTAAACCTAACCCTAGAATAATAATCTACTCTAACATAGTAAAAGAAACAAACATAAAATAAAAAGAAGAAGAAAATATAATACTTGAATAAAATAAATCTAGAGAGAAAATTAGGGTTCTAAACTAATGGGGCTAATGGGATTATGAAAATAAAAGCTAAGGTGTATTTATAATAAAGCTAGGAGTTTAGATAGAATCAGGAAACTAATTCGGGCTAAATCGTCCAAGAATTGTCCACACATGGATGTGCCTTGTTCACTAGTCCATACACGGACGTGTAAGCATAGGGCACGACCGTGTGTCTCGTTGCTGCACGCGTAGCTCTTTCTAAAACGGTCATAACTTGAGTTCTAGAGCTTTGTTTGAGGTGTGTGATATATCTTTGGAAAACTCTTGAAGTCTACTTTCCAATGCAATTTGAATCACTCCAATATCATTTGTACATAAAAAATAGTGGACGAGACTCATAATCATTAAGTTTTTCATCAACGCCTTTGCTTCTTTCTATCCTTATTTCCTCTTGAAGATATGATTTGAGATCCTTGAGCGAGATAGCTTCATACTCCATGATTATTATACTCAAAATTAGCCAACCATAATCTATTTGCATCTAAATCACCTAAGCAAATAAATCATCTAAATCATCAAAACACACAAACCGAGAGTAGTAGAGCATAACCTAAGCAAATAATGTAAAAATACAGCTTAGACCTCTAAATCCATAACCAATTGAATGCAGATAAGCACCTAAAATGTGTACAAATTAAGACCTATCAAATTTCAATAGGAAAAATAAGTATTACTCCTTATAATTTTTTATTTTTTTAAAGAAAGAAAAAATACTAGGCCCTACTCAGTCCAATTTTTTTAAAAAATAATATTCTGTAAAAATAATTTATGTTCAATAAAATTAATTTCAGTTCAATAAAAATTGTTTCAGTTCAGCAAAAATTAGTAACTCTAAAGAAGAAATATATAATAAAGAAATAGTAAAAAAATAATTTCACTACAACAAAAATAATTTCAGTTCAATAAAAATAATTCAGTTTTGAAAAAATAATTTTAGTTCAATAAAAATAATTCCATTTCAACAAAAATAAAAGGAAGTGAACAAGAGCCTTACTCCTATAACCTTAGAGATTAAAAGAGAAGAGAGATAATAAGTCTTGTTACATAAATGATTTAAAAATAATTTAAAATTCATTTAGGAATAGAAATCTTTGTTCTTTTTGTAAAACTACTTTGCGTAGAAACATAATCCTTCCACTTCAGAGCATTTCGAAGAATTTTCCAAGAATGTAAATAAATAAATTTTTTTTTTCTTGTTTTCACTTTTGCTAGTAAAAAAGTTTTGGGCATTACTAATGATTTGGTCATCGTCATTGCCACTTGGGTGACCAATTTTAATCTGTATATAACACCCATTGAACTTGCTAACCTCAGGACACATTTTATACCAGTGATTTGTGGCTTGCTCAATGGTTATTGGAGGGCCTTCCTTTCTCCAATTGTTATAATACTCTACAAGATTTTTCTAATAATCCGTCTTACTTGATTGGTGCCTTTGATAGAATCAGTTGTGAAATCTATCCAATTATTACATAAATTTTCATCCATGTATTGAGTCCAAGAAAGCTTCTCTGTCGACTTACTAGTAGCTTGTGCATTTACCTCTTGTATATTATCACTTTGAGGAGTGTGAGACTCCATTTGAGACCTTTGGAGTGATGTTACTTGGTGCATATTAGAGGCCCCTACACATCCTCTTCTTGTAGCATCATGAACCACATTAGATTTACTTGAAAATGGAGGTTGAGGATAGTAGCTGAACATGTTGTCTTGCAAATTAGGCATTGTAGTATTGGGATAATAGTAGCCAGGGTGGTAGTGTGTTTGAGGGTAGGAATTTTCGGAGGTGAAATTTCCACTATTTGCTGAATTTCCCAAACCAAAATATTTGACTAAATGGATTATCCGTATCATCCATCTAAATTTTTTTACGAGGAACTAATCGTAGTTATGAAAGTATTTATAGATTATGTTTTTATGAAATAATATACTGGTTGTATTCTTAAGTTTAAAAAAACTTATTTATAGATGCATTAGCTAATAATTCAAAGTTAAATATGGTTACCAAATATTGTACGTTGGCTAAAATTATGGCAAAATCTTTTATTGACAAAGTCTAATTTGTTATTATATAAAGTAATTAAAAATTTTAAATTTAAAAAAATTTCAATGAAAAATACCTATAATCTTGTAAAATATAGGTACAAGTGAATTTGTACGAGTGAATGTTAGTCCATTTTAAAAAAAAAAGAATAAAAATGTCTACATATTTCCTCCATTTTTATTTTATTGCACCATTAGGACTTTTACACTATTTACTTAATCTTCTTTGACCATCATTTGTGATTTATACATTAGGAAAAATGTAACACCCCGACCCCAAACAGATTAGGGAGGGGCCTATTGTCACGAAATGCGCATCGAGGGCCAACAACTGTCCCCACAGACCAACACGAGTCCTTCCGACGCATTTTGTCCTCACTCATGCGCACCCCGAGAAAACTTCCCAGGAGGTCACCCATCCCAAGACTACTCCCAGCCAAGCACGCTTACCTATGGAGTATTCTTAGCATATAAGCTCCCTAAAAGGAAGATGCATCTTGTTGATATGAGTAGTATATCAAACTCCTTTAAAGCAATCATGAGGGGTATTACAAAAAATATAGTCATGTGGGATCTAGTTAGATTCGTATCGAACTCTACTTTTCAAATATCAAATTTTTATAATTTTTACAAAAGTATAATTGAAGATATTGATAGCTAAAGTAATGCACTGGCATAAAATCCCTTATGGTGCAATAAAAAAAAGAACGGAGGAAGTATAAGCTAGGATAAAGATTAGTCAATATCAGCTACATATATGTCAGTTGAGACTTGAGATAAAGATGAAAATTATATTTTAAAATGTATTTTTTTTAGAAAAAGAATAAAAATTAAAATAAAATAAAATAAAAAAAGATGTTGCATTATCTTTTTATATAACAATTGTAGATAACGTATAATGGACAATTAACCGTGTCCCCACTCTCCAAAATTTTAAAATAATTTATAAATCCTGAAAATTTTCAAACAGTGTATCTTAACTTAGCGGTACTTCTCAGTTGAGCAGGTATTTCAATAGTGCTCCAATGGTCAAGCAACACTTTTATTATTTTTCATAATTGCAAGCAGGTCCTTAAAAACATCATTGGAGATGCTCTAAGTAATCATAAAAAGAAAAATTAAGTATGATTACTTAGAATAATTATCAATTATCATCATGAAAATCATACTTAAAATCGTAATTATTGTAAAGGAGGGTTAGTTTAAATAAAGGAGGGAAAGTAAAGAAGGAAAAAAAAAAGAGGGAGTTTTTTAAGTTAAAAAAGCCAAAAATAGATTAGGATTAATGTTTGTTTAACGGAGTGGTTACTGTAGATGAGTGTCTGAAACCTTGGGTGTACCTCTAATAAATAATAGTTAAGTAGGTGTACAATTGATAAACGCTCGAACCTTGGGTGCACTATTGATAATTTTTCTTATTTTATTTTTGTCAAATTTTTTAATTATAAAATAAAAGGTAAATCATACCAATGATTACATTGGTTAATAAAAATAAACGGTTGTGATCTAATTTTATACAAGAAAATTTTAGATTTTAACACCAGACTAAAACCCAAAATTGGTTTTAACACACCCATAAAAAAAATTATTTTAACACCAGACAAATTATAAAAAAAAAATGGATTATACCACCACTTAACTGATTCTGTTTAGGAATTCGTTAAGTGGGGCCATGAAGCCATGTGTTGCTTTATTATTGGCCAAAAAAAGAAAAAAATTAAAAAAAAAAAACCAAAAACAACCGAGCCACCCCAGCCCCACCACTGCCACCTTCTTCTCTACCTTGACCCACAGCCACCGACCCACCACCTCCCCCTCCCTCACTGACCAACCTAAACCCATCCCCACCCTTTTCCCGCAGCCCTAAACCACCCCAAAACCATCTAACTACAACCGTCGTTCCCCAAGAATGGCCACAAATTCGGCCATTAATGGTCGAAATAGGTCGGTTAAGGCCACTCAGCCCCAAAACTGGTTGATTTCAGCCATTAATGGCCAAATTTGTGGCCGTTTTGGGGAAGGAGGGTTGCGGTATAGGGTTTCAACCATTAGTGGTTAGGTGGTTTTAGGGCGGATTAGGGCTGTAGAGGGGGAGGGTTTAGGTGTGTCGAGTAAGGGAGGGGGAGGGGATGCGCTGGCGTTTGGCCGGCGGCTGCGTTGGGTGAAGGTGGCGGTGGTGGGGCTGGGTAGATTTAGGATTTTTTTTTTTCCTTTTTTTTATTTTATTTTTTAAAAACAAGATGGTGACATGTGTCACTATGGACCCCACTTAGCGGTTTTTTGGACGGAGACTGTTAAATGGTGGTAAAATCCATTTTTTAAAAATTTGTCTGCTATTAAAATAATTTTTTTTTATGAGGGGTGTTAAAAACCATTTTTGGGTTTTCTTCTGGTGTTAAAATATAATATTTCCTTTATACAATGGCCGCAATTTAATTGTGGCCATTTGAAAATTGTCCATAAAAGAAATAAGAGCAAGATTAGCGGAGTCTTATCTTAACACTTTAATCCATTGTCACATTAATTATTAAAATATAGGTTATTTTTTTAGTTTATAATTATGATAAGACTCCTTAAGACTCGATCAGATTTACTTCTTTATTCCTCAAATTCATTTTTTTTATGTATAAATCAAATTATTAATGTTTTTTAAAAATAAAAAAAAAGTTAATTAAGTGTTAAGTTGAGTCATGAAAATTCAAGACTTCATTTCAGATTTTGTTAAGACCAAACTTCATAAATGCTTTAAAAATATAAGGGTTTTGTTTGGGCCAAGTCCATTGTCCTAAGCCCATTGACCTGGAATTACGAAAATATCCCTTCATGATCCAGCCCATCATTAGTCATTGTAAAGTACAAATTTACCCCTGATCTGTCCAACTAAGTACAAATTCGGCCATCTGAAAGTACAACTATAAATAGCTCTCCAATCATTAATGATGATAACTTTTTCCTAATTCCCTCTCCTTCTCTCTCTACTTTCTCCCTCTAAAGCACTGTCTCTACTTTCTCTTTCTAGAAAGTACATTCGCTGACTTAAGCATTGGAGGGGCTTTCCCAGGTCACACCCCCAGGGCAGTTAACCTTCTCTCTTTTGCAGAAGCTCTCAAACTTCAAGGCGGAGCCAAAGGACACTTGGACATTCATTGGACTTAGCCTCTAGGACATCTTGATATTATTACCCTAACCCCGAGGAGTATTCTGTTTCCAGAAACAGGTCTTATCTAAAGACTACAAAATTAGAAAATGATGATGTCACCTATAGTCTTAAGACGTAGGGCAATGTAAAAGTAAGTATTTTTTAGATAAATGGGTGAAGACAAAAGATGGGTAAAACTTATGAAAACGAAGAGAGTATTTGATGATAATTTTTTTTTTTTTTTTGTGTTCCACCTAATTACCCGTTGGGCTAATCCAAATTCGGGATCAATTATGGGTGGTTAGGTTCAATCCCCTCTCAATTGTTATTGGGTGGAGTCGAATACACGGTCATCCCTACCAAGTGTAATACCAATTACCACTACAACAATAGCTAATTGGTATTTGATAATAATTGCAACAATGGAAAGTGAATGCAACAATGGAAAGTGAATGCAAATATGAAATCACTCTAAGATCCAAATAATAAAAGTCCAAGCAAAAGTGACATAATTGGCATATGACATGAATTTGGGCAGGTCCAAAATGAACATATTCTCTTTGAGTCTTTCTCCATGTCAAGAATGTGTATTCTTAGTTTGTATTGATTGTTAATTCGGTATATATATACAACCTAAGCCAAGGGCCTAAACTTAGCCCGTTAAACTAAATACAATAAATTATATACAGGCTTAACACCCCCCCCTCAAGTTGGAGCATGCAAATCACAAATGCCCAACTTGCCAAGTAAATACAAAAATTGTTGCTTGCTCAATGCCTTAGTGAAAATGTCCGCTAATTGATCCGTGGTCTTCACATACGATGGTCTAATAATCCCGTCTTGAATTGCATCCCGAACATAATGACAATCAACCTCTATATGCTTAGTACGCTCATGAAAGACCGGATTCTGCGCAATATACAACGCAGACTGACTATCACAAAATAAACTCATCGCTTGAGGATGCGAGACTCCTAAACTGTCAAGAAGAGCCTTCAACCATTTCAACTCTTCAGTGGCCTTAGACATCGTACGGTGCTCAGATTTTGCAGAAGATTTAGCAACGGTATCCTGCTTCTTAGTCTTCCAAGAAATAGGAGAATTGCCAAGAAACACCAAATAACCTGTAATCGATCGTCTCGTAAGAGGGCAACTAGCCCAATTCGCGTCACACCAACCTGTCAACTATAAGTCACAATCTGAGCGCAATAGAATTCCCTGACCTGGACAACCCTTCAAGTAGCGCGCCGTTCGTAGAGCGGCCTCCCAATGATCATGACGGGGTTGATGCATAAATTGGGACAAAATATGGACTGTGTATGCCAAATCAGGTCTAGTGAAAGACAAATAGATCAAACGACCAACAAGACGCCGATACATCTCGGGGTCATGATAAAAGGGGCCTTTGATTTTGCCAGAGTATGGTTTTTCTCAATAGGAGTACCTGTCGGGCGTGCCCCTAATAATCCGGACTCTGCAATAATATCAAGAGTGTATTTCCGTTGGCACAAGAATATGCCTTCCGGACTACGAGCAACCTCAATACCCAGAAAATATTTCAACACACCCAAATCTTTCATATGAAAGCAATCACTCAAATACGCCTTAAAAGCAGAAATCGCAGAAGTAGAATTGCCAGAAATCAATAAATCATCAACATACACCAGAACACTAAGATGGACATTCCCTTGATTCAGAGTAAATAGAGAATAATCAGAGTACGACTGTGTAAAGCCATACCTTTTGAGTGAACCGGCTAGTTTGGCAAACCAACAACGAGGTGCCTGACGTAGACCATAGAGTGACTTTTGAAGACGAAATACCATTCCTGGTTTGCTACAATGAAACCCGGGAGGTGGCTTCATGTATACCTCCTCATCAAGGTCACCATGGAGAAAAGCATTATGAACGTCCATTTGATGCAATTCCCAGTTCTTTGCAGCAGCTACAGCTAAGAAAGTCCGAACTGTGACCATTTTAGCCACGGGAGCGAACGTATCATTATAGTCAATGCCTTCAACCTGATGGTTACCAAATATGACAAGACGAGCCTTCAATCGTTCAACAGTGCCATCAGAATTATACTTGATTTTATAAACCCATCTGCAACCAAGAGCCTTTTTCCCTGGTGGTAACACTTCCATTACCCAAGTTTGATTATCTTCCAATGTTGTAATCTCTTTTTGCATTGCATCTCGCCACCCTGCATCTGTCATAGCCTCTTTGAAATTACGGGGCTCAGTGCCTGCAATTACAGCTGCAAGAAATATACGGTGTCGTAGGGAAAAATTGTCACAATTCACATAATGTGCTATAGGATAAGGAGTACCTGAGGAGCATGGAGTAGGTGAACTAGGAGGACTCGTCACTTGTACAGTATGTGCCACATAATCTTTATGCCAACCCGGTGGACATCGCACACGACCCCCACGATCAATGTCAAGAGAGAGGGAAGAGCCACCCTCGCCACTGCCCTCGCTGCCACCAGCAGCGGCTGCTGCCCTGCTGCCACCGTCGCTGCCAGCAGCAGGGTCTGTCCCCTGCCCGAAGCTGCTGCCTGCTGCAGCGTTACTCTGCTGCCCAGAGCTGCTGCCTGCCACATCGTGGCTGTGCAAGGCAGAGCCCTCCGCAAGCTGGCTGCGGCCACTGGCGCCTGTCGCAGGAAGGCCGTGGTCCGTACTGCCAGCAGCAACAGGGTCTGTGGTGCCATGTTGTGAGTCTCGGCTAGCTTCACTTACCTCTAAAACCGCCTTTAAATCATCCAAAAAATCAAATTCGACACCCTCATAACCAACATTCGTATTATCCATTACAACATTCTTTTCGGAGCCAACATTCAACTCCTTATCACAAGAAAATGGGAATTCGTTCTCAAAAAACTTCACATCATGAGACACAAAAATCTCACCCGTCTCAAGATCATATAATTTCCAACCCCTTTTTCCGTGAGGGCAGCCTAAAAACACACACTTTCGACTTCTAGGTGCAAATTTATCCCCCTTGGATTTTTGATTATGGGCAAAGCAAAGAGAGCCAAAAACACGTAACTCATCAAACATAGGTTCTGTACCAAATAAAACCTCATATGGTGTTTTGTTTTGTAGCAAACGAGAAGGAGTTCGATTAATCAAATAAACCGCCCCAAGAACACACTCTCCCCAAAAACCAATAGGCAAATTCCCTTGAAACATTAAAGCCCGCCCCACATTCAAAATATGTTGATGCTTACGCTCAACACGACCATTTTGTTGGGGAGTCCCAACACACGAAGTCTGAAAAATAATTCCCTGTTCTTTAAAGTATGGAAGCATGCAATTGAATTCAGTACCATTATCACTTCTCACCAATTTGACAGACACACCAAATTGACGGTCAACCATAGCAAAAAAGGAACAAAATGCGGAATAAACTTCTGTTTTTGAATTTAATAAATAAACCCATACACCTCTTGAATAATCATCAACTAGAGTCAAAAAATAATGTGCACCACAAGTGGAAGGAGTTTTATACGACCCCCATAAATCACAATGAATCAATTCAAAAATGCGAGTTGCTTTACTATCACTAGTAGGAAAACTATCCCTATGTTGTTTAGCTTGCTGACACACAATACAAGCTTTATTCAAACTTTTCTTAGTAGAACTACTACGAAGAGGAGGAATCAACTTAACCACTCTTTCCGACGGATGCCCGAGTCTTCTATGCCACAGCTCAAAATCTGACACCGAAGTAGCTTGAACCGCACATACTGTAGGAATTCGCCGAAAATAATAGAGTCCCTCCTTTCGTTCACCGGCTCCAATCAGGCTCCCCGAACGTTGGTCCTGTATAGCACATAAAGAGTCAGTGAATCGTACAAAACATTTAGAGGAATCAATCATTTTTGACACCGATATTAAATTGCATTGTAAATTAGGAACAAAAAGAACATGTTCCAAAATTTTGTCGGTCAAAATGACTCGACCCTCTTTCAAAGCAATAGCTTGTTCTCCATTTGGTAGACCCACGGGGCACGGTGATATCAAACGAGCATCTACCAAGCAAGAATCATTCCCGATGACATGATGAGATGCCCCCGTATCAATTATCCAATTAGTCACAAGCTCACCTTGCATTCGCTCCTGTTGAAGAGTAGCCATATTCAGCAAAACCCGAATATCTTCGGGTTTGAGGTCACTCAGGGACACATTGTCCCCACCTGCGGAAGCTGCCCCTGTCACTGCATTGGCGCGAACAGTAGCAGGCCTCCCCGAACCACCATCAGAGGCAGCAGCCTTGGCACGAGCAGAATTACCCCCGGTAGTTCCCTCCTTCTTGCGCTTCAACTCATACTACTACTCAGGATAACCATGAAGAACAAAACACCCCTCGTTGTCATGTCCTGTTTTCTTGCAATGTGAGCAAAATAGTTTCGATTTATCCCGCCTATCCGGGATTCCCTTCAAGCGAGCTGCAGAAATGGCAAACACGTGAGCATCTTTCACCTGTTCTCTGTCAGCCCTCTGATGGGCGTTAGAACGGTCGCTCATTCCACACTCAATCAAACACATTTATTAACAAACACCTTACAAACCAAACATAATGACAAGTAAGAGTTCAGTCCACAAGGAACGGGATATGGTTGCTAAAGATCTTAACACTAAAGCTAATTCGAAGTCAATGGTGAATTGGGGTTCGTCAAGTAGACAAACAAACTATGGTTCTAAATCAATGGATTAAAGACACTAGGGAATGGGATCCACTCAACCAAGGCAATTAGGCAAACGGGGAGTAAAATAGACAAGATATAGCAAGGACTATATGTAAAATCAACCTCATGCAATTAGAAAAAAACTCACACTACTAAACTTAGATTCCTCATTAGTCTAGCAATAGATGATACATAATCAAATTGCAATAAGTAATGACATACTCAATTTACACTTCCATGTCAAATTAGGCATATCATGCTATCAAGCTCCTAAGTCAAGGGTAGCTAATCCTATCATGAAGAACTAACAAGCAATCTCATATAATCAATTTAATTGCAATACAAACATCAATGTTTCTCCCACATTTGCATAACTAACCCAAAAGGTTGAGCTTCACCCAACCCCTAGCAAGAAGACTACTCACAACTCATGTTTATCAACATGCAATCAACAATTAGGGTTCTAACTACTTCAATAATTGGGGAAAAGTGGTTAACAATTGAAATAACTATCATCCAATAACAAATTACCAAGAACTAAGAAGATTTAAATAACATGCAAATACCAAATAAAAACTGAAATTAAGTAGAAAAAGGTTGGAGAAATTACTAATTGAAGCTTCAAATGTTGAATACAAATTGCCAAACCTGGAGAATAATTCTTGAATTTCACTAATACAATGATTTGATTTGATGAAAACTAAGCTAAATTAATTAAAAGGAATGTTCAAACTAAGAGAGGTTTCTGAAAACTAGGCTACTGTTCTGCTGTCTCTAAATGAGCTAAGGGGGAAGTATTTATACTCCCCGAAACACATAGGGAAATCCGTCAAAAGAAAACGGATTCCCAGCGAGGAGCGCCCGCTCCACAATGAGGAGCGCCCGCTCCTAAGCTAGGAGCGCCCGCTCCTTTCGGCTGCACGCCCTCTCCAGATGCTTCATTGAAAAGTCAGATTTGAAAGTGACAGGGAGGAGCGCCCGGCTCCTCAAATGATGCACGCCCGCTCCCCTGTTCCACAGCATAGGCAGAATTTAACATCAAAGGGAGGAGCACCCGCTCCTGGTCAGGAGCACGCCCGCTCCTGACAGACTCTGAATTTGGGCAGATTGTAGCTAAAGTCGAGGAGCGCCCGCTCCAGGTGAGGTGCACGCCCGCTCCCCTGGAGCGCCCTCTCCAATCTTTAATTCTCTTGTCTTAAACACAAATCATGCACCGAAAGCTTGCCAAATTGAGTCCATAGACCTGCAAAACGTGGACAAACACAAACCAAGAGGGGGAAAGCCAAGACAAAACATTTTCATTCAAAATTGGGTTAGAAAGAGGGAAAATGATCGCAAAATCGGGTTTAAATTAACACAATAAGTGGTCAAATAAACCACTTATCACCCTCCCCTTAACAAAGCCATGCGATTCCTCCTCCTGAAGGAGTGCTTGATATGCACGGTTTAGATCAACCATAGGCTGCTGTGATAACAAATTCGTACGCACCACAACATATTTCGAATCATCAATTCCACACAAAAATTGATGGAGTATCTCCTCCTCTCTGTCAGCCGCAAGTTTACCCACAACATCACACGAGCACTTCCCACATTCGCAGCCACAGAGAGGTTTAATTCGGGTCAAATCATCAAACAAGCACATGAGCGTTGTATAATAATCTTCAATCGACATATTTTCAGTTTGCCGACAATCGGTAATCTTCGACCTAAGTTGCTGCAACCTCGGTCCATTGGAGACACAATACCTCTGTTCTAAATAAGCCCAAAGACGTTGAGCCTCATCAAAGAAGGGCAGAGATGCTGCTAGTTTAGGTTCCATAGAGCGCAATATCCATGAAACGAGCATTGAATGGACTGTTTCCCAATCCAATAATTTATTCTTTTCAGTTGGCTTCGTGATTGTTCCATCGACGAATCCAAATTTTCGACGAGATCGAAGAGACAATGTAATTGCCCTCGACCAAGCCAGGTTATTGTCGCCTTTCAAGACCACGTGAGTGATCAAATTTCCTGGTTGATCTCCAGCACCAAGATAGAAAGGAGATGAAGGATCGAGTTTCCCTTCGTCCATGGATGCTCTGTTCTGTGAACGATCGTGGAGAGGAAAGAAAAATTCGGTGTTTTAGGGTTTGTATTTAGTTAGGCTTTGATACCATGTCAAGAATGTGTATTCTTAGTTTGTATTGATTGTTAATTCGGTATATATATACAACCTAAGCCAAGGGCCTAAACTTAGCCCGTTAAACTAAATACAATAAATTATATACGGGCTTAACACTCCATAATCTTAGTTGGATGCAACTGACTTTTATTAGTCATAAAAAATCATACCACATGTACATAACCCACCTTGTTAAGTTCTTAGCCACTCACTAATCTCCCCTATTAACTTTACCCACGTTATTATCGTGCTTACTCGAATCCGTTCCACTATCTCCCACCTAAAAAATTAATTAAAAATAACTAAAACATTTTTTTAAACAAAATTGTTTATTTTATTTTCATGACGTGAAAGACGGAAATACCCTTTTAAGTATAAGTCAAAACAAGACGACAACAAGCAAGTGGAAAAAAAAATAACCTTGGGAAGTTGGGAGTGGAGATATAGGGGTATATTTGTGAAATCACTTTTAAATAAATAAATGATGATTATAGAAAATTCAAAAGGCATTTTTTTTTTTAAAAAAAAAGGTAGAAAAAGACGAAAAAATTGGTGGGAAAACGAGAAGGGAGGGAAGATGAGAAGGAGGGTGGGCAGCGTGATGACTGATGTGAGTAGTTAATGGCTGATGAACGCGATTCCTGAATTTTGCCGATGGTGGGTCCTACCTTTTCCAAAATCAAACAATTTTCTTAATTTTTGAGATTTTAATTAAATAAATCAATAAATAAATTTTTTCATCATTTTAAAAGAATGATCTAGGATTATTATGAATCTTTAAATCTAGAGAGTTGCTTGTCGAGTATTTGGATTTTTGGGATGAACAATTAGGGGGGAATCATCTAGACTTTAGTAATCTACTCGAAATCGATAATGTATAAGGAAAACTTTGTATAAGAGCTTGTTATTTAGTTGAAAACAAAATGCGAAAATGGGAGAATTCAAAATACATAAAAATTTTCATTTCTTATAAAACATTAAACATGCCCTTGGTAATTAATTTCTCACAGATTGTAAATCCTTAATATCAACCAAACAAGAAATGAAAAATCATATGAAGTTTACTATCTCCATATTTTTATAAGTGTTACGCTTTAAATTTATTCACTATTGACGTAATGATTTTGACTTGACTCATTAACTAATTCATAAAATACAAATGTTGTTGTATACTCTATATATATATATATATATATATATATATATATATATATATATATATATATATATATATATATATATATATATATATATATATATATATATATGAATTCGTCATAATGTATACTTACATACTACGGAGTATTAATTTCATAATAAATTTTACTAACATATAATTGGAAAAACAATAGTCAAAGTCGTGTCTCAACAGTCAACATGTGTTTGTTACTCTAAGGCCTTGTTTAATTCAACTTATTTTTTACGTATTTCAGAAAAAATAAGTTTAGATAAAAATGAGAGGGTTTTTCTAGTCCCCTCTAGGGTTTCTATCTCGGGAGGGTTTTTCTAGTCTCAATTGCTAGATTTTTTTCTACTTTTTTGAAGGTTTTCCTTCACTCTTCTCATTTTTTCTATTTCTCTTTCATCTCTTTTCTTCAGGTGTCTTTTGTGAATCTTTACAGGGGCTTCAATCGGTGTTTTTACCGATATTAAGCCCCAAAAAACTTATTAATTGCTTCAGATGAAGTTTTTTCTAAGGCGATCGTTGATCGAATCTATGACGTATTTGTACTTGTGTTGGAATTCTAATTTTCCTAAGAATTGTTTGGAAGTGCCGTTTGGCTATATGTCATTAATGAAATAATTTTTCTTATAGTAAAAAAAAAAAAGTTAGATCAGAAAAAATAAGATCATATCATCGCTTAATGTGCAGTTTTTTATTGCTAAATATCTTTATTTTCATAATGAAATAAATTATAAAAATTACATATTTATAAAAACACATTATTACGAATCTTACAAGACCCTACTTGATACATTTTTTCCTTATAGATTATCGTACACTTTACGATGTGTTTAGATTAAAAGAAATAGAGGGAAATGAAGGGAAGGGAAATAGAGAGATGAAATATCTTTCATTTGGATAATAAATGAGGAAGGAAGAGAATTGGAGAGGAGAGAAATGGAGAGATTAAATTGTAGTAAATTGATCTCTCGAACAATGGAGAGATTTGGAAGGAAAATTCACCATTCTTCTCTCCCCTTCTCTTCTCATCCCTCCCCTTTTGTTCCTCCCCTCCTTCTTTACCCAAACACATTATTAAGGCCACAGTTTGGTTAAATATGACAATCAAACCAGATCAGATAAGCAAAAATAAGGTGCAATAAACAAGCCCTAAGTGTAACACTTAAAAAACACAAAAGAAATATGTAAGAATGCATAGATAAAACAAATTTGTTTAGCCAAGTGATAAACTTGGCTTTTCTCATTAAAATTATCAAGGAAACCTTAGCTTATTTATTTATTTTTTTTATTTTTTATTTTAACACTACTCATATGATTCCAATTCTTAATCAATAAATTTCAAGAAATTTAATATTATTGTTACTCATGAAAGGCCCCATGTGGGAAAATGTTTTCAAAATGGAAACAACATAAAAGACCTAAAAAAGTATGCAAACCGATCAATCAGAAAACTCACCTTCATTTCAAGCAAAAAAGAACTAAAAAACATTAAGTATAACTATTTTCCGTACACAATTTATTTATTTATTTATTTTGACAGAATATACACAACTTTTTAACTTAACGATAACATACCTAAACTAATTCGTATTTATTATTTTTTTAATTAAAAAAATTCTCAAAAGAAAAAGTTTACCGAGTCATCTACATAATTCATGAAATTCACATCTGGTCTATACCGACTATTCTACTCATTTATCATCATGTAGTTTGTGTACCAACTAATAATATTTTTTTGTTAGTGTATTTTATTTTGTATGCTAAATTCAAAAGAAAGAATTGAGTTTGCGTAAAACCAGTAGCATTACCCAACACACAACGGCAACACAAGCACGAGTACCTGCACCACCTCCCACCCCTTTTCTTTCTTCCACACTCTCAATTATTCTCATTTTCTCTCTCCACACCTTAAAATTCCCACAAATTCATTTCCCCCCCTTTTTTTTTTTTCCTTTTTCTTTTTTCCATAATTTGTTGTCCCCCCATTTTTTCTTTCATTTTTCTGGGTGCATAATTTATGAGCTCTCCTATCTTATTTACAGCATTTCACGCTTCTTCTTGATCAATTTTCTCTCTCCTTTATCTTTCTGTAAATAATTTCATACCCATTTTTCCAGGTTTGTGATTTTCTAGCTCATTTTAACTACTTATGTTATTTGTTGATTTGATTTTTCTGGGTAAAGATTTAATTTTTCTGGGATGAAGCTCATTTTTTTAATTTTTTATTTCTGGGGGTGTGCCCTAATTTTGTTGATATGTATTGAATTGGCAGGATCTGTTCTTGGCTTTTCTGCTGAAGTTGAATTCAAAGGAGATTAATTATTAAAGGTAATCAATTTATTTTATTGTTATTTTAAAAATAAACTAATTTCTTCTTATCCCTGCTTTTGATGAGCTTGTTTATCTATGTTTGTGATTATATTTTAAGGGAATCTAGGGATTTTATTTTAAATTTTTTTTTTTGGTTGATTTGGGATGGTAAATTGGTTCATGTTCAGTGTTGACTAACAGAAGCTGGGATTTTTTTTAGGGTTCATCTAATTATTTAAATTTTTTTTTTTTTTGAAAGTTCATCTAATTACCTTATCTATCTTGATTTTAGCTGTTTCTTCATTTTAGGGTATATTTGAAGTGATGAGTATCTGCGTACACGTGTGTTGATTCTTGTATCACAATTCATGATAGATTTTCTCCCTTTTTAAGCTGATGTTGTGTATATCTTCATATCTTGCCTTATATGTGGTCAATCCTGTATATGTGAAAATTATAAGGATATGGATGAAAGGGATAATGGATGAGTTTTGTAGGAGGAACTAGATGTAGAGAGGGAAAGACCATCTTGATGTTGGTTGATTTGCAATCAATTTGGGTGGCTTTGCTTGTGTTTAGGAGATCGAATGATCATCTTCGTGACTTGATTGCTGTGTTAAGCAACACTCTGACATCTTAGTGATAGGAAGTTCATATAGTTGGCCACCAATTTGATATCAAGGCATTAGCAGCTTCCCCTGGAACCTGGCGATCCTTTGTTTTGTTTGGTCCCCCAACCAACCCCCCCCCCCCCCCCCCCCGGCTTTTATTTTGGGTTGGATAGAGGAGGTTCAGGGTTAAACCATTTTCTGCCGGGTGGTGCCTCCCTCTCTTTGGTGCGCAGGATTATGGACTAACTTCGTGTCTTAAGTGAAGATATGATTTGCTGAAGCTGTAAATTTGTTTGCACGAAAGGTTGAGGGAGGGAATAAGTCTAGTTACAGTGCATACATGCTAGGAATCCACATCTGTCATGTGTCATTTAAGCATCTTTACCGGATTTAAATCTGTGAGAGTATCTTTCGGGTTTGTGACTCCTTAGGATTTTCTATCATGTGACTGACTGCTTAACCACTTCAATTAGTGTTTACACATATACATGTATGATTTACCATTTCATGTTTGTTCATATGGTCTGGAGATGCTGACAAAATTAACTAATGGAAGTATTGGCGTATGGCACTTGTTTCTAGTAATACTTTTGCCTGACCCTTGCATGCATTACATGCTTTGCAAACTTGAATCAATCCGCAAAACCTTGTCATTCCTTTACTCAATTCATATTTGATCTATCTCATGATAGGATTTTCAATGATACTCTCTTATTTGGCTAAGGCTTAGTATTATCTTGCTTGACTCAACCCACACATCCTCCCTGTAGCTAGTGATGTGTTGGAAGGTTGTTTGAAATTATTTATGATAGCAATCTTGAATTTATACTAACATGTGCATTTTTGTATAAAATTATTCAGGAGTTGCTTGTTTGTGAAAACATTTGGGAAGGAAGAAGCCTGTAAAATTAAGCTGAAATTGCACAATAATTAATCAAAATGTATGGAGGTAACAACAACAATCATGCGCTTCCCATGTTTCTGGATGATAATCGTTTTCAGCTGAATACTAATGCACCAAACCACCAACTTCAGCTCTTTGGGAATTGTAAGTACTGATATTATTTTCCCAAGCCCCTCACTCCTGCATTCATCACATTTACTTTACTCTGAGCTGTTCCATTCGGTTTCTTTGCCATTTCCCGTGGGTTGAATATATTTAAGGATTAGATTTCTGACTGCTTTTAAAGATTTGGAGAAGGAAAGGGTTAGTTGGGTATCGGAAATAAAGTAATTGAAAGTTTGACGTGATAGACTTCTCCAGCCTCAAGTCTTAGTATTTGGAGTTTGGTTTGCATGAGTGGATAATGACTCAGTTCCTTTTTACACTTAAGGTCCTTCAGAATGACAGAAACAGGAAGGCTTGTTTGCTTTTGTATCTTCATTTGTTTTATCATCTCAACTCTAGTTGCATGAAATGGGATTGTCTAAGAAGCATGACGGTTTGGTTATGTTAAATGGTATGATACGTTCTAAGGTTTAACACTTTTAGTGTATGTGTCCAAGTTATCTTTAAGTTCTTGAGATAATGTTACAAACTTAAGAGTTAAGAGAAAGAAAGAAGTGGACAAAGTCTCAACCAGTGTTGGGAATGTACTGTCTGAACACGTGTACTAGTACGCTAGAAACACACTTTTTGGGGTTTGTTGAATTTTCACCCTTGTTGGGTCAGCTCAACCGATTTTAACAATAATTAAGACAATAACTGGGCCAGTTCAACCAATTTTCACACTTGTTGAATTCCTTGAAAATTCTGTTAAGATGATAAGAGAGGAAAAAAAACCATGTTCAGTTAGCTAGTTGGAGGTTTGGGCTTGTCGTGTCGTCATGCTTGTGCATTCTTTGGTATATGCATGTGGCATATCTGGAAGTTTGACTACAAAAATCCACCCCTCTGCTTGCTGTAAACTTGTCAATTCTTCAGCTTACATTTCTTGTTTACTTTCTTTACTTTCAGCTTACATTTCTTGTTTACTTTCTTTACTTTTCATCAGCTATCAAACTTTCCTCTCTTCCATCTGTTTCCCCTCAGTAGCAGCCACAATAGTTTCCGTCCCTCGTCATGGATGAGTATATCTTGTTTTTAGTGATCGAAGTTGATCTTGGAGGTTCATAATCATAAACATGCAATTTAGCTCAGCTTGTTCAAAAACAGCAGATTCGTCGCTGTCCAGTCTAACAGCCGATGATATGATTCCCATAAGTTTCAGAATTAGGCTATGTCAACCTATTTGTCAATATGTCAGAACACCTAAACAGGTAATTAGAGCAAAGCTTTTAACCTCACTGAAGTTTAACCTGAAGAAAACAAGAAAAGTAGTTTGCTTTATTTACTTTTTATTTATGCTTGATGTTGCCTATTGGATGCCTTGGAAGTTGGAACTTTGTTAAGTAACCGAAAACAACAAGGGTTCGGTTACATTTTCTAACTGCTATAGATGAAGGTAGCAGATGAAAATGAGATATTATCAATGATGGACCGAGAGGGGGCAAAGTTGATACACCTTCCTTATTGTATGTTACATTTACTCACTAGTCATCATGATAAATAGCTTGTAAAATATTTGTTCAGAAGGTTCACATTATGGGCTTTAGTTACTTGGTCTGCTGCCTAACATATGGTCTTGGCTACCTTGCTCTCGCATGAAAGAGTGCTTATGGAATTTGGGCTGTACAGATTGCTGTATCTTCTTAAATATATTTTTATCTATATTTTCTCTGTGGTTCACAAATCCAACCGTACTGACAATTTCATTGTTGTTAATAGTTCACCTGATTGGATTTTGAGTTGCATACATATTGATTATCTTTCTGCTGAGGCTCAACTTATTTGTCTTCTCACTTGAATTCCTGACAGTACCCGTCGGATGTACAGTTGACCCAGTAAATTATTTTGGGAATGACCACAATTCATCTATTCTCCGGCCAAACAAACGAGTTAGAGAGGCTGATGATCTTGCAAGGCAACAGAAGCTCCAGATCTCATTGAATTATAACCTCTGCCAGGATGAAGTTGATTGTTCAGCTAGCATTCCAAACCATAATCCAGTATCAACTGGGCTAAGGCTTTCATATGATGATGATGAGCCCAACTCATCTGTCACTTCTGCTAGTGGAAGTATGACAGCAACACCCTCCGTCCTCATGTCACTTGGTGACAATATAAGGAGTGAGCTTGAACGGCAAAAGGAAGAGTTTGATCAGTACATCAAAATTCAGGTATAATCATCCATCTACATCAAATTGTTAAATTCATGTTTGGCATAGCAATGACTACCATGCTGGTCTCTGATTCTTTTCCCTTTATGTTGAATATTATTAAATAGATTTTTAGTACGTTTAATTCAGCGGACTTTTAATTTCCTTTCAAGGGAAGTTTTATTTTTGCTTTTGCTCACCAACTACAGTCATAGATTTAGATATATTCCCATTAGCATAGGAATACAGAATTGCTAAACATTTACCATTTTGACATTTGAGCAGCAAGAGCAATTAGCAAAGGGTGTTAGAGACATGAAGCAAAGACACATGGCCTCATTTTTAAACACTATAGAGGATGGCATAAGCAAGAAGCTTCGAGAAAAGGAGACGGAGTTGGAAACTATAAACCGTAAGAACAGAGAACTTATGGAGCGAATAAAGCAGGTGGCAACAGATGCACATAATTGGCATTACCGAGCCAAGTACAATGAGTCTATGGTTAATATCCTCAAAAACAATCTTCAGAATGCAATTTCTCAAGGTGCTGACCAAGGGAAGGAAGGGTTTGGAGACAGTGAGGTTGATGATGCAACTTCTTACATTGACCCGACTAATTACCTCACGGTGGCAGGACGGGGAAAATCCATTGCAGGACCCAGTACCGAGCATTTGTCCTGCAGAGCTTGCCGAACCCGAGAGGTGTCTATGTTATTGATGCCATGTAGGCACCTGTGTGTGTGCAAGGAATGTGATGGATTCATTAGTGTCTGCCCAGTCTGCAATATCCCTAAAAGTGCTAGTGTGGAGGTATACTTGTCTTAACATCAGCTGTCCAATGATATCATGTAGTTTTCCTTGTATGTCTTACCGAGATGTATACTTACTCGAAATACCAATTGCTGATGAAAATGAGACTGTCACTCAGTCATCTGCATTTGTTATGAAGAGTGTTTGATAAATGAAATTCAAACCTAAAAATGTGCACATATGAAACTGCTCGTTTTTAACCCAATGAAAAGGCCTTTCACAAGCATTTGTGTGTATGTACTTCATCGTTCAGGGTGTTTCAGCTGCTGATATTGTTGGCTGTGTTACTAGGTTCCCAGCTGCAACTGTCAAGTATATATCTCGGTGTGAACTGTCAAATGTACTAATGTAGCCATATTATGGATTAACTTCCATGTTTTACAAACACTCTTTTAACTCAGAAATGTAAGAATTTTTTGTGAAGGATATGACATAATTTTATTACAATACTCTATATTATTAAGTAAGCCTCAATTTATCTTCATGATAAACAAATACCGGAATCATGTTTATCTTGTGTTGTTTTTGTAGATAAATTAATAAAGTATCTCATCTAGCATGACAATTAAGATCTGTGGGGCTTACATTTCATTACCTAGATGAAATTTGATAAACATGGGCTGACATTTAATTACCTAAATGAAATTAGATAAACATTTTTTCTTTATCACGGATATAAACTTGTATTTTCTCCTTCAATTATTCTAAAGTTCTCTTCATTACATACATACTAGTAGAGCATCTAATTTAGTAAAATGGAAGATCAAAGGCGTGAAAAGTTAAACCATGACATGTTTAAAACGGCTTAAACTTGTATTTCCTTGATTTGCTTAATCTCAAGGGAAGTAGCTAATTTAATCCATAATACTTTTTCTCTTCAGTAGATGACAGTATAGCCATGTTTTGCAAACAATGGTTTTTTGCTGTATCCATAATCTTTGTGGTTGAAGCCTTGAAGGGTGTGTTCTGAAGTCATGTATCTTGCTTGGATCTTTTAGATCAGCCGGTACTACCACAGTATAGTATGTTTTCGGTTGAAATAATATCCTCCACAGGTTTCGAGCTTAGCCAATGAAGAAACTAGATTAACACAGACGAAATTTTCTAGTTAACATTGCCATGGAGCCGTATGTCACATGCAGATGCCAATAACCCAGCAGATCCATGGAGTTGCTTTCCAAGAATAGGATGTGGTTTAGGCATGTGAGCATTTTCTTCTGATTTTATAGGTCATGTTACTTACTCTGGTTCAATCTCAAGTGTCTAGCATAGATATATTTCCAATTTTTTGAAAAATATCAAGCTAAATTTTTGTTAACTACAAATGCCAGTGACAAGTTTCAAATAAACACAAAGCATATTACAAGTTTACAACCAAGGTTCAAAGTAATAACAGCAACAAAACAACCAACAATGGTCAAAAGTCAAGACAACCAACAAAACAAGTCACTAAATCCAAAAACAGCAGTCTTCGAAGTAAAAAAAAAAAAGCAAAACATGAAAGCACCAGAAAGATAGGGAGACTAGTAAACTGCTGCTTGAAGACGAGAGTGAGAACAATCTTCTTTGCTTGGTGAAACTTAAATGCTAGTGACCTTATATTCTAAAATTGTTCAATAATTAGAGAAGTAGCTACTAATTCAATCCAAAATACTTCCTATCAGCAGGTCCATCAAACACAAAATTCGCCATCTCACGAAATTTTTCCTTGATGTCTCTGGTATAAGTCTCTGGGGGCAAAGGGTAAGTTCTGAAGTCGTTAACTTTCTTAGACTGCGCTTGAGACACAACCAAAGTTGCCACAGTAAGAGCTCCAGTCTCCTCCTCAATTGACTCAGTATTCTTCACACTGATAAACCATTCTCGGTTGAGGTAATCCTCCACTTGTTTCAGTATAGCCATTGTCTGACTAGCTCGGCAGCATATTTGATCAACACACAGACGAAGTTTCCTAGTCACTGCATCAGTACTGAAGTCATTCCAAAAATCATTATGGAACACAAATCCCAGCTTAACCTCTAAACATCGTAACCCTTAGTAACATGAAACAATATAATAGTCACGTTAATAGTGTAATTTGACTAGTAACGAGACAATGAAGCTAAGGCAAATGGATATAAACATTACATAGTTGAAGATTTTCCAAAAGAGTATTTGAAGCAAAGATGCCTTGGATGAGGGAAATAATCCTCGGGTTGGAGGCGTAATGAAAGACTAAAAGCCTTGGTGATGAGCACTTGGCCTTGATCATTGACAATACGAACATCGGTCTGATGAACATTTACCACAACACTTTTATTTATAAGGTTTCCTTTGGGATTCATTGTGACTATCATTCGTATATTGTAAATTTGTCATGTGTAAATGTGTAATATATACAAGTAGTTGACTAAGGGTGAGGAAGATGAAAAGATTAATTAGTTCAAAAACTGGGTAGCATGCTTAATTAGTACTCCACTTGGGGAGTTACGTTGATGTTAGTTTTTAAGTAAGTGAAAACCTTTTCTCTTCTCAATGATCAACAAGAGAAACATTGGATAAGGACGCATACTTAGGACTTTAGGAGGAATTGAATTTATAGCTCCTTGCTTTAGACTCTACAAAGATGTAACCCTAAATAACTACACGGTTAATAAATGAGGACAAATTTAGAATGACTACAATAATATTGTACGGAGTACCTATGTAATCTTTCAATCTTAACCTTTAAAATTTGGTACTCATTAAATCTTAATCATTGATATAATTGATTAGGAGTAATTTTTATTTTTTATAAACATAAACATTTTTTTTTTTTTTTTTTTTTTTGAGATTTAGTGATAATAATGTGAAAAGCTAAACGTCGTCCTCGAATATTTAACTAACGCCTGCAAAATAAACTAAAATTACAAATTTACCCTTTTTTAATCAAAAAAAATTACCCCATCAATTTACCCCCCTCTTCATACTACCCACCACTACCACCTCTTCATACTAACCACCACCACCACCTCCTCCTCCTCTTTTAACCACCAACTCCTTACCTCCGGTTTCACGATCTACACAGTCGCTGTAATGACAAGTAAGGACAAAGGGAAGTCGGTCGCCGACGGAGAAAATCTTTTTTTTTTTTTTCCTAAATTCGCGGCAAACGCCTAGATTTTTCGGACGTCCTAGTATTTTACCTGCGTAAGTATGTTATTGAAAGAGCCTTTTTTGGGTATTAAGAGTTATTTGGGTGACTTTGAACTTATACCATTTGTATTTGGGTCTTAGAAAAGCCTACTTTGAAGGGTTTTACTGATGCCTTTCAGTCATTGAAGTTACCAGCTCTATTTCTACATAAGAAATAGAATGAGGATGAAGCAACATGCTTGGCTATAAAACAGTGACTTCCACAAGGACTAGCTTTGGTGCCTTGGTGGAAGCACCCCCCCCCCCCCCCCCGGCGGATAAATATTCAGCTGTTTTGTCGTTGCTGTTCTTCTTTGGACTAGAACTTTGTCTAGTATGTCAATACAATGGGGTTTGAAGGGTTTTCTGCGTGCACCTAGATATTACTGTAGCTCTAGTATCTGTCACTCGTATCGTTTATGACCAACAACCAGTATACAACTTGGAACTTGATTGGATCTTTTATGTATGGATTTCAGATGCTATTTTGGTATGTAGTGTCAAGTGTCCTTATAGCCAACCTTGTTAAGTGGAAAGATTTGGCCTAGTTGTTTGGTAAGCTATTAGCCAATTACCTAAATTCTAAATATATGCAATGCAGTTGTAAACCTATGGATGCGGAAGAGTGTGAGGCATTTACCGATGTCTACTGGATCAAATTTCACATGATCAGCAATGCCAGGTAATTAAGTTGGCTTGTTTTTGTGTTCCAAGCTTTTAAATAGCAATTTGGGTGGGCAAAATTTGCGACTATTTGATTGAATTAAAGGAATATCGAATATTAAACTTTGTGCATGAAGATACTAAATTGTTCACAATATAATATTCTATACTCCGTAACACAATTGATGAAGGAATGAAGTTAGTAATCACGGTTGCTTGTTACATTGTTTAGGTTTGCAAAAAGAAAACTAGATGAGTCTGTTTTCCTTGGAAATCGGCTGCAGGTGTCATATGCTACTGAGTACGAGACTCTGTCTGACACAAAGGAGAAGTTGGAAGGCAGGAGAAAGGAGGTTCTGGGACGATTGAAGTGTAAGTAATCACTTATCTTAGAATTAACTTAATAAGTCCCAAAGTATTTTGAGGTTTTTTTTTCTTTTTCTTTTCATGTTTATCTATTAAATTTGAAATCTATATTATTTGGTGTAATTCCAGCAGGAAGATCTAGAGGTCATGAAATGCAGAGTATAGGTGTTAGTAACCCTCCCTTGTTACACGGATCTCCCTCACAAGTATCTCAACAATTAGACATAAAGCAAGGATGGTATGCTATTTTACTTAGTTATGTATTCCATTGAGCAATTTCGAGAGGTCATTGGAGTTTATTTCAATCTAATTTCATGTAGTTACCCCAAAGAAATGGATCAACTTTTTAAGGTAGATCCTTCGTTAATCACCAGGGTGTCCTCTGATCAGGTAATTTATCTACACTAACAATATTCTTTTTATGTTATGAATATATGAGAACAAATTGAAGCTAGACTAGTGATATTCATTTCCACTTCCTGTACCTTTTGCTCTAGTGTTTGCATTATACCCTTGTGCTGATTTGACAAAATATTTGAAGTGATGAACTGCTTTCATTTTGTTACTATAATCTTCTTTGACTCTAACACCCCCTTCTAAATAAAACCTGGGATCTAATGGATTTTACCTTTCGTTTTTTTTCTTCGCGTCACCTTCCTCACATTATTACTTGTATTTCTTTGTGACTACTTCATTTGTTCATTTATTGTAGTATTAGAAATTATTGAGATGATATTTTTTCTTGATTAATAAATGTATAACCTTGGATGTATATTTTGTATCACTGTTAGGATTATTTCCCATCCCAGTCAATGAATGAAGCAGTTAGAAGGGTGAGAGAGAAGCTCGATAAGGTGAGAGTATTCTGCAACTCTAATTTGCCTTGTCTTGCTAAATTTGCCCCAAGAGCTGGCTGTCTAATCTTCCTATGCCCTTGTTTCAGATAGAATCAACTTCTTCAAATATGCAATCTGGCCAGGCTTCAAAGAAAATGCGAGTAGATAATAGAAGGAGGATATGACTGCCCTCTTTTTCTGTCTTATGCAGTTTGTCAATTGGTCGAGTCTCCTGTAAATTAGACAGTCCTCTGATATTCTGAAGTGCTGGTTTTTTACTGAGTAATGATTTGGTGGATGTTAGGCCGTGTAAATTTTGATTTATACATGTAATGACACATTTTTAAATGAGAAATTTCGTAGTTCATCTATATTTTTGAATCCTGGTTTATTGGTTGATAAAATTTAGTACCAACGCCCAAGGAGTAGTGAGTTTTATCTACTCCGTATCTGGCAAAACACATTTTCTTATTACTCTGCCTTTGGCATCTCGTGTAAGTACGTCTCATAATATTTTAGGAGTACCTATTATTCCTAGGTACATCATGGTGCATGCAAGTAATTTATTTCACCTTGATGAAAGCATGTATAATGAAAATTAGCTACTATATAAGGAGAATATAAATGATGAATTTTTTTTAAAAAATTTTTGCTCGAGTCTAGTCCTACGCTTAGTCTCAAACGGCATTTCATCTTAAAACTTCAACTGATGATGTATCTATTGCCAAGAGTTGATTAAAACGTCTTAACTTCGTATCAATGGAGAAAACAGTGTAACAGGCTTCATAATTTTGCATGAGAGGAAGCTTCAAGTTCTTTTTTTTGTGAAATAAGAGGAAGCTTCATGTTGATGAAAGCTTGACAGGCATGTTTTCATCAACTTAAAATACTTGTAGCTAGACTATAACATGATAAGCTTTAAAAAAAAGTAATTTTATGTATCAGCTAAATTTGGTAGCTTTTTATGGCTTAATTGAAAAATACTCTCTTAGCTAAGCATTTGTTTTTCCAGTCAAGTTCATGAGCAAACTTTGGGCTAACCTTTAGAAAACAGAATCATGAACAAAATATGAATGTGACCAGCTGCAAAATCAATATGCAAAATAATCACCTGTTTCTGTTGCTGTCTCAAGTAACAATACAAGAAAGATTGTTTCCAAATATTTAGAGTAAAATCTCTAAAAAATCAACTAAACACTGAGATTGAATCAGGTCCTTGAGGCAGTATTTTACCTGTTTCTGTTGTATAATGCCTATGCAATAGCATGCATAATAAATTGCTTAAGTTTGTCATTTGGTGTATGGTTAAACCTACAGAAGTCCTCAGATTTTCTATTTGTAAGCCAGTGAATTTGACAGGGATAAAAGCTGGTTGTTAAGCTGCTAACTACAGGAAAGCTGCTCTTCTTTTCATTGACATTCTGACATAATCGAGGATGCGGTAGTAATGATAGAAGAGAGAGGAGTGTTCTCCCTGGAGCCCATCTCTGGTCCTCCGGTTGCCACCAGCCAAGTTGTTGCACGGGCTTCCACCTATCACAAGATCAAATCCATTGAGCTCTTCAATCCACTGATCCATCATTTTATTATCAATTGTTTGAACATCATCAACATGGATCAGTCTACCCTCTTGCTCTGTCTCTGACCACCACTGCCTGAGTATGTCCTGGCTCACATTGGAAATCTCCACTGACACGACATTCTTCAACGGGATCCCAAGTCTGTAGAGGGCAATTTCTGCTCCACCAATGCCAGAGAAAAGCGAAAGAACATTCATGCCACTTGGATACATGGCCTTCAGAACTGAGAGTTGGTAGGCAACAGTGTCGATCTGAAACAAATACTCAAAACTTTACTAGAGTAATACAAGTATTATCCTGAGCATATACAAGAAAGATGACATCTGATAAAAATTTGCTGACCTGAAAGGAGTTACCCAGGGTTTTGTATCTGTCAGTCCGGCTAACACCTCTAGTGTAAAATCTTGGGAATCCAAGCAACATCTCCATGTCTTCAGGTTCAAGGACTGCCACTCTGTTCTTTCCAACCCACACCAAGTTCCATTTCTTGCATTGCTCGATAACAAACTTTTTATCAGTTTCAGAAGGTTCGCCAGATTCAACCCTCTTCCTAATTCTCTCAGTCAATTGAGCACTCCCAATGCAAGTTAAAAGACAATTCAGCTTTGTTCTCTTATCCCATGATGGCCACCACTTCTTTGTTTCAGGTATTGCTTCATGAATTGTCTTTGGTGGAATAGGAAGTAAAGGCTGTCGGTTTGTGATGGGGAGGTTATGAATGTACCCTCTTTTCCTTGCAGCTGCAGAAAAGTGTATGGAGTCCACAAACTCAGGCTCAATGTCGTACAGGAACCGGGAGATTTGATCCCAAACCCCCTTTGGAGTACAAGCCACATTCTCATAAAAAAAATACGGGGGGCCTAAAGCCTCATCAGGTAGTATCCTACTGGTTCTGACAGCAGGGCACCCTGGAAGCCCAAACCCCATCATCTGTTTGAAACTTCTTTCCTCCATCATTCTTTCTGGTACTGGTTGCTTTTTAGGCCTCTGGATGACCTGAACAGATTTTCTTTTTCTGTCCATCTGAGGTTTCTCAACTTGTCGACTACGGTCAGGGAATTCTGTTGCATCAGCAACTTTCGCCATTTCAGCAGCACAGATAAAATCGGCCAATTCTTCAATGGATGCATCATAACCTGAATAGAAAGTAGCTCTAATTAATGACATAATGATGTACATGTTAAGTACTTCATCCTTCTCTCTTTGATTGATGCACTTTCTCTAGAGTCATCCCTATTTACTTTACGATTTCTTTTCATCCATAATTCTCTTACTTCACTTCACTTCATTTTGATGGTTATTGCTCAATTAGGTAACAAATGAGCAAAAAATAACCTTGGGTGCACAAGTGCATATAAAAATTTTCATCACTTGGACCAATCCACTAACAATAATAAGAAAGTTACATAACTACTCACTAACTATAATTAGATAAATATTCCACTACTACTCTTTTCTTTCCATTTACTATAGAAACACATACCAAGGAAAATAAATAGAGTAATGTAATTAGGTACATATGTATTAGCCTATGTAAATGTGCAGCCTAGCCTTTGTATATGTGCACCGTATTTACTACCTTGTGTAATGCTTCCCTAGGTACTTTGTATATATTATACCTTACTATGCAATGAGAAGTCAAGGAACATATTCCTACATGGTATCAGACTAGGTCTAGATCCCCTCTCTTCTCTGTCTCTTCGACTTCCTGCTTCTTCTCTTCTCTTCTCTTCTTCTTCTTCTTATTCTGTCTCTTTTTGCGGCTGCCATGGCCGAAGATCCTCCCAAAACCTCTCCTAATCCTCATGTTCTTGCTGCCATCAACATCCGCAGCGTAATTCCTATTACACTGGAGTTCACAAAAGTCCAATACTCCACTTGGGCTGAATTGTTCAAAATCCATGCTCGTGCTCACGATGTCATTCACCATATTATCCCTCCTGAAGAGAAGGAAGAGCCTGCTGATACCGCTCTATGGTCCCGCCTTGATGCCATAGTGCTTCAATGGATTTATGGCACAATTTCTGCCGATTTAATGACGACAATCTTGGAACCCAACTCTACAGCACAACAAGCATGGGAGCGCCTACAGGATATATTCCAAGACAACAAGAGTTCTCGCGCCGTTCAATTGGAGGCTTCTTTCTCCAACATCGAGATGAAAAACTTTCCCGATGTCTCTTCCTATTGCCAACAAGTAAAGATGATTGCAGACCAATTAGCCAATGTCGACGCCCCGGTTAACAATCAGCGACTGGTTCTCACCTTAATTCGCGGCCTCCCTAGGTCCTATGATGGTGTTGCGGCCATCATTCAACAATCCAACCCTCTGCCTTCTTTCTACAAGGCACGATCTATGCTAAGTTTGGAAGAATCTCGCATCGCCTCCCAAGCTGCTAGCGACGCAATCACCGCTGGCTCCGCCTTGCTCGCCACCGGCAATAATTCGGGGTCCTACCATGAGGACAACTCTTCACATTATGAAAATAATTCCCGCTCCAACAATCGCGGAAACAGGGGAGGTGGCCGCAACCACCACGGTGGCCGGAACCGTGGCGGTGGTGGTCGCGGCAGAGGCCGGAACACCAACAACAACCGCAGCAACCACCAACCTCAACGTGGCAGTCAAGGTGGGCAGCACTGGGCACCGTGGCAGCAGCGACAATCATACCCTCCCTGGGCTCAATGGACAGCCCAGCAATGGGCCTTGCCACCGTGCCCCTATCCTACTTCTCCGTAGGCCAGACCTATTGGGCCTCGTCAACAAGGAGTGTTGGGTCCAAGACCTCAACAACAACAAGCTTATTCTGCCCAAGCTCCCTCAAATACAGAATATGCAGCCACTGACATTGATAGTGCTTTACACACACTCTCCCTCACGCCACCGGACGACGGGTGGTACATGGACACCGGCGCCACTTCCCACATGACATCTCAGGTACACTCTCATCCTATTTTAATTTGAGCAATCAACATAACATCATTGTTGGTAATGGACACACTATTCCCTCCCCTCCCCCCACCCTCCCTTCTCCCTAAATAATGTTCTTCATGCTCCCAACCTCATTAAAAATCTGATTTCGGTTAGAAAATTTACTTGTGATAATTGGGTTTCCGTTGAGTTTGACCCGTTTGGTTTTTCTGTGAAGGACCTATCGACGGGAACAACTCGTATGCGATGTGATAGCACCGGTGACCTCTACCCCATCTCCACCTCCACTGCTCTTGCCACCACTCCATCCGCTCTCGCTGCCCTCTCCTCATCCATATGGCACGCCCGCCTTGGTCACCCCGGCAACAATATTTTAAGTACTCTTAGGAAAAACAATTTTGTGGATTGTAAGAGAATTGTAACTTCTTCTATTTGCTCATCATGCCCCTTAGGCAAACTTGTACAATTGCCATTTTTTGATTCTCACTCTAGCACTTGTATGCCTTTTGACATAGTCCATAGTGATCTTTGGACATCCCCTAAAGTGAGTTCCGGGGGGCATCTTTATTATGTTTTATTTTTGGATGATTTTAGTAATTTTTTGTGGACTTTTCCTATATGCAAAAAATCTCAAGTGCACTCTTTTTTCCTTCAATTTCGTGCTTATGCTAAAACACAATTTGAACGTGAAATCAAGTGTTTTCAATGTGATAATGGAAAAGAGTATGACAATGACCCATTTCGCAAATTTTGTGAACAAAATGGTATGATGTTCCGTTTTTCGTGCCCCCACACCTCCTCTCAAAATGGCAAGGCGGAAAGAAAAATCCGAACCATAAACAACATCGTCCGCACCCTCTTAGCTCACTCCTCCATGCCTCCCTCCTTTTGGCATCATGCTCTCCAAATGGCCACCTACATTCACAACATACTTCCTTCTAAAACCATAGCTTACAATTCTCCGACCAAAATCCTATATAACAAAGATCCCTCATACTCTCACCTTAGGATTTTCGGTTGTCTTTGTTACCCTCTCTTCCCTTCCACCTCCATAAATAAATTACAAGCTCGCTCCACCCCGTGTGTGTTTTTAGGATACCCACCTAATCATCGTGGCTACAAATGCTACGATATGTCATCTCACAAAATTTTCATCTCCCGGCATGTCATATTTGATGAGACACAATTCCCATTTGCAAAGATTCACACACCTACTGCTCACTCTTACGATTTTCTTGATCATGGGCTGCCTCCCCCTCTTTTACATGATCTGTGCACCTCTCCCCTACTGCCAAGGCCCAAGACACACCTCAGGCCCAAACTCACACCCCACCTTCCCCAGCCCACACGTACTCCCCCCATCTCAATCATTTGGCATCTCCTACTCCCTCCCCTCCTCACTCTACAGATCCGCCTATTTCCCCTCAAAGTGGGCCGAGTCCATCCCCTCCCATTCGGCCCAACAGTGCAGCCCAGCCTGCCCATGTTCAAAATCCAAGCCTTTCCCCTCAAATGTCCACACGCAGTTCTCACGGAATATTCAAACCCAAGAAATTATTCAATCTTCATACTGCCTCATCTCCATCTCTTCTCCCTCGCAATCCTATCACCGCTCTCTCCGACCCAAATTGGAATAGTGCCATGTTTGACGAATATAACGCTCTAATTAAAAATAGGACATGGGAGTTGGTGCCTCGACCACCCAATGTAAATGTGATTCCTTGTATGTGGCTATTTCGCCACAAGAAAAATGCTAATGGTGATTTTGAGCGGCATAAAGCCCGTCTTGTTGTTAATGGCAGGAACCAGCAAATTGGAGTGGATTGTGATGAAACATTTAGCCCGGTAGTGAAACCGGCTACTATCCGAACGGTTCTTAGCATCGCCTTGTCCAAGTCATGGTCGATACATCAAATGGACGTCAAAAATGCCTTTCTCAATGGTGAATTAGAAGAAACCGTTTACATGCACCAACCACCCGGCCTCCGAGACAAAACCAAACCATCTCATGTGTGCCTTCTCAACAAGGCTCTATACGGCCTTAAGCAAGCACCTCGTGCTTGGTACCGTAGGTTTGCAACATTTGTGTCCACCATCGGGTTTCTCCACAGCAAATCCGACCACTCATTGTTCATATATTGCCATGGAAAGAAGGTTGCCTATATACTGCTCTATGTCGACGACATAATTCTCACAGCTTCTTCTCCTACCCTCCGCAATTCGATCATGGAAAAATTAAAAGCTGAATTTGCAATGAAGGATCTCGGCTTGCTGAATTCTTTCCTGGGTATCTCAGTCACACATCACCCAAACGGCTTTATTTTATCCCAAAAATCATATGCGGAGGACATCATTTCTAGAGCGAACATGTCATCGTGTAAACCTTCATCCACCCCGGTCGACTCCAAGGCCAAGCTCAGCGCCAATTCGGGTCCCCCTGTCAGTGACCCAACTCTTTACCGAAGCTTAGCCGGTGCTCTCCAATACCTCACCTTCACTCGGCCCGACATATCCTATGCGGTTCAACAAATTTGCTTGTATATGCACGATCCCCGCCGAGAGCATATGCAAGCTCTCCGTCGAATAATCCGATACATACAAGGCACATTGAAGCTCGGACTCCACCTATATCCCTCGTCAATTTCAAGTCTAATATCTTACACCGACGCCGATTGGGGTGGCTGCCCCGACACTAGGCGTTCAACCTCGGGATATTGTGTCTATCTTGGGGATAATCTCATCTCATGGTCAGCCAAGCGCCAACCAACTCTCTCCCGATCTAGTGCTGAAGCGGAGTACCGCGGTGTGGCCAATGTTGTGGCCGAGTCGTGTTGGTTGAGGAATCTGCTGCTGGAACTTCGCTGCCCCATTCGAAAGGCCACGGTGGTCTACTGTGACAACGTAAGCGCTGTGTATCTCTCCGAAAATCCTGTCCAACATCAAAGGACAAAACACATCGAAATGGACATCCATTTCGTTAGAGAAAAAGTCAGCCGTGGCCAAGTGCGAGTCCTTCACGTCCCATCCCGCTACCAAATTGCTGATATATTCACTAAGGGGCTGCCACAAATACTCTTCGAAGACTTCCGAACCAGCCTTAGCGTTCGCTTACCTCCCGCTACGACTGCGGGGGTGTATTAGCCTATGTAAATGTGCAGCCTAGCCTTTGTATATGTGCACCGTATTTACTACCTTGTGTAATGCTTCCCTAGGTACTTTGTATATATTATACCTTACTATGCAATGAGAAGTCAAGGAACATATTCCTACAATATGATTACTTATAAAAAAGATAAAGTGTAATAAGAAAAGTGACCAAAAAGTGGTGCTAGTAATTTTTTTTTTTTTTTTTTTTTTTTTTGCAAAATTAGAATAAAGTAAAAGTAGGAAGAAATTCATGAAACAATCCTAAACAGGAAGTGAGAAGAACTTCATGTTGAGAAGGGATTATTACCACATAATAAAATTATATGTAAAAGTTTAATTTTTTAGGGTCGATTAAATTTGCTTAAAACGTCAAAGTATGTCTACCAAATAGAGACAAAAGGAATTAAAAAAAAAAAAGTTATTAAAAACTAGTGTAAATGTAATCTTAACTTGTGATGGTCCAGTAAAAAAAAAATAAGCAAAAATAAGATATATTCCGAAAACCAATCTCAAACAAGACATCAAAATTATACTATAGTTCACTAACCACATCTCTCTATAGAAATTAGAACATCCTCAAGGTTGTAACCCATATCAACCATTATTGATATGGTCTTGTCTTTGTAATCAGCATCTCTTCTTTTTTCCTACAAGACAAAACCAATTATCAGACTTTCAAATCTTTAAATCAAAAGGCACGACAATTAATAGCTTCACTTATTAAAACTAGGGCTTGGAAGAAAAGAATGACCAGAGAAACTTGTGGAGAATATCCTTTGGTTGATTGGACCTAGGGGAAAGGAAACCTTTCTTTGGTCTGAACACTGAATGAAGTTTCACCTATCTTGAGAGGATCATTCAAACCTCTCGTGTTGTCGATAGGCATTTCAGGTTTCGGAGCGCTTGCAGACATTCATAATGCTAAACTATTACAAATTAGCAAATTGAAGAAACCAGATTCAAGTTCACAAAACTATTACTAAAGACATCTATGACTCTCATATAGTTTCCACCAGACATGCAAAGAAAATTTGGTTGAAAAAATTATTTAATGGCGATGCTCAAATGGAACAAGGCCGAGTTCTTAATCTCAAGGAGCAAACAATTTGAGTGCCCCGTTATACCTTATGCATGAATCAAGCAAGACAGTGGCACTAGCCATCTTGATAGAGTAGCAAGAAGAATTCCTATTAGGCCAGAAGGGAAGCCTACACCTTAAGAGAATGGGCCTCCAGCAATTTAAAAGCATTGATATTATTACTTTTTGAGGGTACAAAAAGAGCTAACAAAGATACTATGAGCAACAATCTTAAACATAACAACTAAATTGCTGGAGTACAAATAGCATAAAACAATTATATGGATTCCAGATTTCCAGACAACTGTGTAACTATATACCTCTGCCTCTCCACAAGAACTATCACAGTCCGAAAAGTCATTTAAAAAGTCCTCATTTACATAAGTGGGTGACTTTGGCTTGAAAGAACCAATATCTTCTCCAAGAGAGTCTTCAAGAACCTGCATTTAAGTATCCCATAACCAAGTCAATGGCTATTCAATGACTATGAATCCTGTTATCATGATTCAGGTATATAGCATTATACTGACAAACTAATTGAGCCTCTAAACATAATAAACAGGCATTGCCAAACAGGAAAAACAACTTTTAGGCAAAATAGGACCTGTGTTTCCAATTTCAGAATTGTTGTCAATTACCACAAATGCCATTTATATCAAACTCTAAAATCAATGGAATTTAACTTACCGGGTATGTCAATAAACTGTTGAGTATTGCTTCATCATTGTCCTCACCTTGAAGATAATGTAATATAGCAAATTAAGCTTCATTCAAACCACGCAAAACAAGGATGGAGGATTCATCTCATCCAGGAAAAAAATAAAACTAAAATAACATACAAAAAGGGGCCAAATGAAAGTAGTATTAAAATGAGCAAGCATCACCATTTTCCTTTATTGCTCGGATCACCAATTTCTCCTCAAAGCCCATCGAAACAAAATAGTCAACTTTCTTGGAGTTGTAATTGGAAGAACCAGATGATGAGGCATTGTCTACGCAGTCAACAGGAGAATCCTGCTCATAAGCTATGTCCTTTATATTTCATCGTAGGACAAGAAACACATTAGTTAGTACCAGTTTTACAAACCAAATCCATTAGAATGTGTTCTTTAACAAATATATTGCTATCGTCCTTTACTGCTTCTTACTTACTTAGATTATTATGTAAAAATTCAACTAAGATAAAATATGAACCCATCATGTCTAGCTGAAAATGCAACAAAAGTTACCAATAAAGGTTCCAAGTAAACTACTTACTTTATCATCAAGTGTGGCCTGCAAAAACTGCAATTCAAGCTCATCATCGGTATCCAAATCAGCTTCATAGTTTATTGGACTATATATATCAGGATCCTGGGGATAACATATTGAGAAAAGAACACGTGATTAACTACGGAATTTCCATGTTCTAATGTTAGACATATCCTTCTTGGTCTGTTTAAAATATTAACATGAATTTGAAACATAAAGCTCTGAAGAAGTCTGTGTGGACAAACCATAGGCACAGTAAAAACTTTAAGCAATAAAAACTATCAATCTCAATTGTAAAAAAGTAAAAGAGCACAAAAGAAAATAAGGATTCAGAAGAACATTGAGCAATAGAAACTATCAATCTCAATCAGTATAGTAAATCAACCTTTTTCTAAAATATAATTGTCTAAGCAATGTATTTAGTTTGGGTAAAATTGATGATTAGCAAATAGTAAAGTCCAACACATTTAAGTCGATCTTCTTTTATCCCAAGTATCGCCAAATACTAAGAACCAGATGCATGAGTGCACGATTACAAGAACAATTGTTAAAGTTTATAATCCATAGTCACGAAATTGGAGCTTGAGGATGCATACAAACATATTAATAAAGAACATGGAAAATTATCATGGAACAAAGTCTCAAAAAACTCATCAGCAAGAAAACCCAACAAACATATAAGCAAATAGAAGTTTTAAGGAGGAACACGCACAGCTATCATAAGTTGTTTCCCTTTGTCGGACTTATCGTACAAATTCTGAGGCTCCATATCAACTGTAAGTCCAAACATAAGAAAATTTCAGTAAAAAAAGTTATACAAAGAATTAAGTTAAGAGCACTCATTATACTCATTTGAAAAACAAAATTAAGTTCAAAACATAGCCTATCAACATAAGTACATAACAATACAATATCTGTTACTATATGCTTCTATAGCTCAATCAGAGCAAGTTTGGTAATTCCAATGAAATCAAAAGCTTAATATTTAACTAGCAAATAATTAATACGCCAATACTATTTACTACCTCCGCTCCATAAAGTTCAAATTTATACCCACTTACTATATGGATTTCACAAAGTATCCTATATACAACATACTCTGATTTTTTTTAGTTGCAACTTTGGGGTAATATTCCAAAGTTGCAACTAATAAAAATCGGAGGTAGTACAAATTTCACATTTGAATCTTAGTCAAATCTAGACACAGCACAAGTAACAGACATTATTTCCTGCATATGAAGATGCAAAATTGCACAAAAGAATTACAATCAAATCCAAATTTTTTTTTTCTTTTTTTTAAAAGTTGTATTTTAAGGTACAAAATATGAAGCACATTTCCCCAAAAATCAAACAAAATTACACCAAAATAGTGCTGAAGGCCAAGGGTTACCGGTTTATGCAGCATTACTCCAACACCGAAATACAACTGAGGGTTTCAAGACAGGGCAAAATTTTTAAAAATACAGAATTTCACATTTTTTCACCCTTTTTTTCACAAACATTTCGAAAAAACAACTCAAAAAATCATTCAAAATATATCATGATCATTGACGTTTCAGAAATGCGAGAAAATTAACCAAAAAAAAAAATTACTTCAACCCCTTAAACCCAACACACAGAAAAGGTGGGTTAAAAAAAAAATCTCCTAATTCAACCCAAAAATCACCAAAAAACGAGAAAAAAACATACGAGGACATAAATTTCAAACCAAAAAAAACCATATGAGGAACTTTGATTTTTACCAATCCATAAAATAAATATTTCAACAAACCCATTATATAAGAATAATCGAACTACACGGTAGTTATCAGAGTTGGGGTTTCAGAAATTTCAGAGAAAAAAACAAAAACAAAAAAAAAAAAAAAAAAAAAAAACACAAACGTATGATTTCATGGTGTAATGAAAAAAGCGCAAATTCATAGAAAAAAGCAAATACCTGAACTTTGTTAATGGGTTTGATTGTGGTGATGGAAATTCTGAAAGAGAAACGGCAAATTCAGAGAAAAAGTTGGCAGAAAAAAACGTCAGAAATTAGAGAGAGAAAGCAGAGAAATGTGAGCAAAATACACAGCAGAGTGTAAGCACCAAAAAGAGTAGAGAAGAATAGGAGGAAAGGTAGTCAAGGTACACTGTTTCTGATACGCCAATATGGCCAAAATAACAACAATATAGAAGGGGAAGGAGGGAAAGATCAAAAATATGGACATGAGTTAGACTGTAGAGGGGCATTTTGGTCATTTTGCAAAGTTGAGTCTTTAAAACTCTTTTTTTGAGGGATGGTATGGTCAATTCATATTACCTAAAATAGAAATTTCTGAATTTACCCTTACTTATGTCTAGAATGATCTAATACATCACTTTAACCGACACGTAAATTTAAAAAGGAATAATGAATGGAGTTAAATATTACTTCGTATGTAAGTGGGATTTGTTTAGAAAATTATAAGGCATACTCCGTATTAGAAAAAAAAAAATGGAGTAACATAAGTATTTCGCACTATCTTAGTCCTTCTGTTGTATGCTTTTTCACGCATACGTTTCTAGCCCTTCATATAAAATTTTAAATGAATCTCATGTGATAGTGTTTATATAGACTACAAGGTAAGTTCATTTATTTCTTCATTTTGTAGATTTGACAGATAAGTGGATAGGATTTTTATTTCTCTATTGCGCAACAAGTGCCTTTTCACAATATCTTGTGCGCTTTATTTTTATCGTTTTGATAATATTTCAAATGAAATTCATGTGAATGTACTTGTATATATTGCGTGATTATGTTAATTTTTTAAATTAAAAATATGACATTATAAGATGGGTAATTGGGTATGATTCTATTAGATTGGACAACATGAGCTGAGGTGTTAAGCATAACCGTTGAGATTGTGGCAGATTGTTTAGAGTGCAATAAATCACTGTTACCTCTTACCTTCATTGAACCCGATAAATAATTAAATAGTTTCTTTCTCCGTTTTTTTTTATTTGCAACGCACTTTCAACACACACTCTAAAGAATTAAATGATTAGGTAAATTAAACAGACAAATTTAATCAAAATATTTTATACATGTAATATCTAACCCTTCTCTATTATATTCTTATCTAACCCTTCTCTATTATATTCTTATCTAACCCTTCTCTATTCTTGGTGTTAAAGTTATTTTGATAAAATCGTCAGTTTACCTCATCTAATCATCTCCTAAAAAAACTCGTCTAAATAATGTGTTGCAAATAAAGAAACAAAGCAAGTATGAAATAAACAATAGCATGAAATTGCCCTCATATATGTCTCAAATATAGTTATCTTAATCATCTGCTTTATGTTTATTTCAGATGCAGCCTTTTTATGGTTTTCAGTCTAAATTTCTGACCGTTCATATAAAGTTAAAATAAATCTCATGTGATTGTGTTTATATAGATAGGTTGAATATGCATGTTGAATTATTGAGGATTTTGGGCAATAAACACCAACTAATCTTCTCATTTCACTAATAGTCATCTACTGCCTTTTTTTTTTTTTTTTTTTTTTTTTTTTAAGTTTTACACTTTGATCATCCACATATTTTAGACAATTTAATCAACTTAAATGAAATAAGAAGTAAGTGGGGTAGTTAGAGTATTAAAAAATATTTAATGTTTTTGACAAATTAATTTGGGGTTTTTGAATTGAAATTAGGGTTTTTGTAATCATTTTGGGGAGTTGATTGTGGTGACAGCATGTGCGATTCATATTTCTTAATTTTAACTAATGACGAACAAAATTAAGATTGCAATTTTATATTTGTTTTTTTTTTTGATATTTTGCAAGGTACCAATATCTAGGTCGTGCAAGATCTATATGTATTAAGGAGAATCTAAGATGCAGATTTCAGGCATGCAAATTCTATGATCCATATAACAGAAGTGACAATTTCAGAATCTAATTTTTCAAGAAGAAAGAGGGGAAAGAAAGAACTAGTGAGGAATCTAATAAGAATTAATTTTGGGGAAGAATTTTAATGGGTGAACATCACTTGTGAGAATTGAAGAAGAATAGAGTTGAACTGAAAGAACAGAGAAGGGAAAATCGAGTGAAGGAAGGAAAAGAGGGAAAATGAAGGGAAGAATGTTTATGAGGCCCACCATGACGTTACACATGAGTGATTGGATAATCTAGTGGGAACTTTTTTATAAAATGGGGTGGTTAAGAAAAAAGTGGTTATTATTAAACCGAGAAAAATAGTTGGTGATAATTGCTAAGAAATTCTTAGGCCTCGTTTGATTGCATTTAGGAAATAGAAACTCATGGGAAATTATAATTCACGGGAAGTTAATATTCCTAGGAAAGGGTAAAATCAAGTTTGGTTGATATGAAGGAAATTGAATTTACCATGGATTAATTTCCTATGTTTTGTTTGGTTAAACTTATGTATTTCTCATGTATTATGAATACCTTAACTATTTGGAAAAATTGTCACCATTAATCTCAACTTTGCCTCGTCCGCCAATAATAATCCCTACTATCGTTTATTCACCATCACTCCCAAATTTGTATGGGATTAATTTATATTGCACCAAAATGACTTGAAACCGGTTGAAGAGGTAAATTTTTGCTTACTTGTGATTAGTTGCACACGTGTCACATCATGATAGGTTAAAATTAAAAAAAAAAACCACAGCCACTTCCACCATAACCACCACCACCTCCCCTTCCCTCCACCTCCTCCTTTAGTGTCACTCGCAAAATCGCCAAAGGGGTGGTCGAAATTCGCCGGAGAAGGCAGCGAAGTGTACGGATTCGACGGGGAATAGGAGAGTTGAAACGGAGGAGGAAGGGGGCGAAAACGGAGGGAGGAAGGGGGTGAATCGGAGGTGGATAGTGGTGAGATCGGAGGGGGAAGGGGAGCACGCAGTTCTCCGGCCAGTTCCGACCCACCCCCTGCTGGAAACAACTCGTAGGGGCAGCCCTGCTACCTGAATGACAGGGGCTGCCTCCTGTCTGTTCTGGCAGTGGCTGCTTCTTGCCGGAAATAGGATGGTTTGCCTCGTGCCGGAAACGGCAGGGGCTGCCGCTTGCCGGAGCCCGAAGGTGGCAGGGCTGCCACCTTGTGTGAGGTTTTTTTTTTTAAAAAAAAAATTTCTGACCTATCACGTGTTGACACGTGTCTGGTAACTTGCAATATTAGGTTAGATTACCGGTTGGGTGCAATAGAAATTAATCTCATACAAAGTTAGGAGTGATAGTGAATAAACGAAAGTTGGGATTAATATTGGTGGACGAGGCAAAGTTGGGATTAATGGTGGCAATTTTTCCTAACTATTTTTGTATAAATAAATATATTTTCCAATTTTTTGAGGGTAAAATTGTAATTTTATTTAAAAATACATTAGGGAATTTTGATTGACCAAGGGTGTGGGAATTAAATTCCTATGTTTTGGAGGAAATTTCATTTACCAAGGAAATTCAACTTCCCCCATATATATATGTCAACCAAACAACTATGCATATACTCACTTCCCATGATTTTCTATTTCCACCATTAATGAAGTGTAAACAAACAAGGCCTTATTTGTCAATATGACACATAAAATGAATTTACATTTTTTTTAGAGATGACAACAATGAGTGTCTTTTCACAATATCCCGTGCACTTTAATTTTTTTAACGTTCATATAAAATTGCGTATTTTGATAAATCATACATGGATATGATTTTTATTAGATTGCAGTAGACAACATGGGCTGATGAGATGTTTAGGGTGCGACAAGTCATTGTAAGTTTGTACCGTCTTACCTTCATTAAACATAGTGAATAATTTAAAAAGCGTGAAATAAGCTGAAGCCTAAAATTACTCTTATGTATGTTAAGAATATGACTATGTTAATCATTTGCTTTTTGCTTGCTTTAATTTGGATGTTTTTTCACGATTTTCAATAATGTGCATTTATAATTGTGTAAAGTTTAAAATGAATTTCATGTGATTGTGTTATATAGGCTAAAGGCTAATATAAGACCACCCTTTATTGGAGGGTTCGGTTCAAACTTTTTTAAGTACGTAAAATTGCTACAAGTTGGTCATCATGTAAAAGCAGTTCGGTCCTAAAAAAATATATCCTTAACATTTTTTTACACCCTCTGTTCAATATATATATATGTTTGACACATTTGGAATCATTTGTTTAAATTAGGAAAATTTGATTCTAATAATCCAACCTTTGTGCGGTCTAATTTTATTAATTCGACCTTTTGATTATTCCACAATAATCCAAGCTTTGGGGGGTATTCCATTCTATTAGGCCAAGGTGACTTGCTACCTATTCTTGGGGTATTGTTTTTCTTTTTTTTTTTCCATTTTTTTTATTAAGTTAGAAAAGTTGAAAATGATTTAAAAAATATATATACCAGCCCTTCCTTCCCCGGTTCCCCTATTGATTCCGGCACAGTTGAATCCCCGTCTGACAACCCCTCCTATTCCCGGCCATTCCCTCCCCCCCTCCCTTGACCTCCCATTTCCGGCCAACCTTTCCCCCTTCCCCTCTCTTTTCGCCGTTTCAGCTTGCCCTAACCACGGCTCACCGCACACCAAAATTCCAAACCAATCAAAACCCATAATTTTTGATGAAATCATCGAGTTCTTACGGAATTTCCACTCTTGATCTTGCAAAACCCTAATCAAATTAGGGGTAAATTATAGGGTTTTGAAGATCGAAGATTTCTTGCAAACGGTTGGAAATTGAAACAGAGAGAGAAAGAAAGAATAAGAAGGATTTGGGAAGAAAGAATTTAAAAATAAATCGACGATAAGGTAGGAGTTTGCGATAGTTTCGATTGTGGGTCGGGGTTTCTGGATTCGAGGGTCGGGGTTCAACAGAGGGTCGGGTTTTTGGGTTCGGTTTGGTGTTTCTGGGTTTCGACTGGTGTGGTGGCTGGGGGGGGGGGGTGGGGTTCCTTGTTGCTGAAGGTGGAGGTGGAGGTCTGGTGGGTGGAGGTTTGGCCGGAAAAGGGAGCCATTCATGGAGGTGTGGAAGGGAGGAAGAAGATGAAGAGGAAAGGGATGAAAAAAAGGGAATTTTTTTTTTAAAAAAATCAAAAATATATTTTGGACAAATGAAAATGCGACACGTGGTAAGTGACTTATTATTATATGTTAAGTGACCTGCTTGGCCTAATAGAATAGAACAACCCCTAAAGCTTGAATTATTGTAGAATAATTAAAAGGTTGAATTAATAAAATTAGACCGCGCAAAGGTTGAATTATTAGAATCAAATTTTCCTTTAAATTAAGGCAAGGAAAAATTCTTAGAATAAATTACATTGGAACCATTAAAATACATTGGAACCATTTTATTTTTAAATAAGTTACATTGGGAACATTAAAATACATTGGGAGTATTTGGGAGTTTAGGACTATCTAGTTTTTGGTTGGGAGACTTCGGAGTTGGGATCATTAATGCTTTAGATTGAGACCAAGCCCTTAAAATGAGAATAATATATATGGGAAAATAAAGAGAATATGTGAGGATTAAAATAGAAAGTGGATTGTATATTTTGAAACACTCAATATAGAAAATAAAATATTCTCTATGTGTTTTTTTAACGGATTTTTCACCATATACCCTTAGTAATTTTTTTATTCACCATGTATCCATAAAAATTTTTAAATTCACCATATACCCACGAGTTTTCAGAAAATTCACCAAATTTCCATAATGACTAACGACAGTTAACCCCGTTAGTCATTAATGTTAATTAGGCCACGTGGCAGCCTATTATTGATTTTCCCTTCATATTACTACCTTTGGATCATATTATATGCAACTTTGGAATTTTTTATATCTCATAAATAATACTCCAAAGTTGTATATAATACGACCCGGAGGTAGTATTATATTAAATTAATTATTAAAAAACTTGAAAATAAAAATTAAAAAAAAAAAACCTCCGCCCGCAGCCAGCGTCGCCCCTCCCCCTGCCGTCACCCTCCCTCCCCTTATCCCGTCGCCGCCCTTTCTCCTTCGTAGAACCACTTTCCCCACAACCCTAAAATCCCTCCTCCACTCGAAAAACACCTCTATCCCCTCCAGACGGCGCCCAAACCCCCATCCTCTGCCAGCGAAACTAATTTGCCCATCTTCACCCCCTTAAACCACCATCCTCGACACCCTAAAACCCCAAAATCGAATTCCCTAAAATTTCGATTTTAGGGTTTTTTTTTTAATTTGGGGTTTTAGCATGGTGGTTCTGGGGGTGGAGATGGCAGGGGAGGGGGTGGATTTTACGTTGTCCCCGCCTCGCCCCGCCCCCCCCCCCCCCCCCCCCCCCCGCCCCATTTTGTACCTGCCTCATTCCCACCTCAACCCACATTTATATATTTTTAAAAACAAAAATATATACTTTTATACTATTTTTATAAAAAAAATGATGTAAAATGAAATAGTAGATATAAAAATTTGTAATACACTAATATTATAACAAAAAAAGTGTGTAATATTGACAATCATTTTTTTTTAATTTATATTAATTATGTTGGATTGTGAATTGGGAGCTGGGGATTAGGCGAGTCTTAGGTGGAGATTAAGTAGGGATGGATATCCAAGTGGGGGATGGGGTGGGGCGGGATGATTTTGTAATTGTACTCGCCTAGGCAGGAATGGGGATGAATTTTAGACCCGCCACGGAGATGGGATGAAAATTTTAGGTGAGGATGAGATGAGAAGGCCAACATCCACTCCGTCCAGCCCCGCCCCGTTAATATCCCTAATCCGGAGTACATGAAGAGCGGTGTGCCGGTCCTACTTTAATCAAAATTCACAAAGGGCAACTCCCGCAAAATTTGATAAATTGAGGGGTCTCCTACTCATAAAACTGCGATTTTTTTTCTAAAATTAAAAATCCGATAAGGCCCTTCGACCTTCAAATTTTATTAATTCGATTCTTCATTCCAACAGAAAACTTTGGAGGGGCTGGAATTGTAAGAATCAAGAAATTTTCAATTATTACTCAAATTTTTATCTTGTAAGAATAATTATACTTTTTTTTTTTTTTTTTTTTTTTTCTTTCAATTTTCAGCTTCTTGTTTTTTGAGAAAGTTTGTAAATTTAATCGAGATGATATGTCAATTGTAATTTTCATTGTGTACAACTATGTTAATGAGAGTGAATTTCGTAGAGTTTTTCATTTTCGTTGTTTGATATAGTCTGAATTATTGATCATTTTATTGGGATTTATTTTTTTGATGTATGATTTTGTGGGTGCTTTTGTTTGGATAATCTTCTGATATTGGCTCAAGTATGATTGGTATGTTGTGAAGTATGATTGATATGTTGTGTAATATGAATTTGTTCCTGGGTTTGATTTATATGTTGATGTTTTTGCGTTTTTTTTTAGCAAGTGATCTTTTTAAGATCTTTGCTTTACAAGTTTATGTGAATTTGTTTGTGTTGATTCCACTTTATACCCTTTCGGGTGTTTTGTAATTATGTTAAAATCATTGCAATTTGTACTTTATGTAGTGTAAGAGATGTTCCATGTTATTGTAATGATGAGATGAATTAGTGTGGATCCATGTAAGCTCTTGTATGATGTGGATCAGGTTGATGTATGATCAGGTTGGTAGAATTTCCGAGTTTCGAGTTGATGTTCATTGATTATAAGTATAATTATCTGTACAGTTCTAAGGATATGTTCCCTTCACCTTGCATGCTGCTCTTTTCAGCTTTTCAATTGAGGCTGTACCGAATTGAGTAATTGATGCTGCAATATTATTGGAAGTGCTTGTTGTTTTATGGTTGAATGGACTAGTATAATATTGCTGTGATTGCTATAATATGTATGAGAATAATGATTAGTTTCTGATTATTATGGTGGTGCTTGATACATTAAATAAAGGGGCGTTTGTTTCATTTAAGTCGAGTGCAGGGATTGATTAATCAACTTAGCTTGTTATTATAGCAAATTGGAACAAACAAGTCCCTTTTGTGCGTTTAATCTGGTTTCCTATCGATGATTTTCGTGACATGATGCTCCTCCATGTTGTTTTGGTAAACTTCAGTTGTTTGACATCCAGATCACAACATTAAATCAGGCTCATTTGCCTACTACATATGAATCCTCCTGAATAATGTTTATTAAACTCTGAGTTGTGTAGGAGAGAAAAGTGATTAAGATTAGAATATTGTGGCCGTGAGAGTCAATATTACGACTATCAAATAAGTTGAAGAGTGTGTAAAACAGTACCAATTTGTTCAGTCTTTACCCTGATTTTGACAAGGTCACCTGTGTTAACTAAAGCATGCTTGTTTATTCTGTTCACCAAGTGTTTTTTCATCAGTTTCTCATTATCATTAATCTAATAGAACTTTGCTTCTTTAAGATTTCTACTGTAGGTTTTCTGGGAACTTCATACTCGGTTAAGAATTGGGAATTTTTGCTGTGCTCGCAAGGTGGATATGGGATCCGAAGGACCTAAGAATATCACATTTCATGTTACTGGTTTCAAGAAATTTCAAGGAGTGACAGAGAATCCAACGGAAGCCATTGTCAGTAGTTTGAATGAGTATGTCTCAAAAAATGGCCTTCCTACAGGGGTGCAACTTGCAAGTTGCACAATTCTTGAGACAGCTGGTGAGGGGGCGAGACCAGCACTTTATGAATTGTTTGAGAAAGGTGCCTCAAATCCGGACAATGAATCAGTTGTGTGGGTGAGTCTTCATTTGCATAAACTTTCTATGCAGCTATATTGGGTTACCTCATAAACTTGCAGTATAATTTGTGCAGCTACATTGAATAAAAGAAGCAAAGCCGAAATTTTGGATTCTGTAATTGGTATATCATGGCATTCATGAGTATGTTGCTGACATCCGATTGTCTAATTGAGTTGTGAAGATGATATCTTTGTGCTTGTTAAAGTAATTTTTTTTTTTTTTTTTTTTTTTTTTTTTTTTTTCACACAAAAAAATATTATAGCAATTCAAGAAATGGAGACAATGAGTGACTACAAATTTTTTTATTCCATCCAAAAAGTATTGCCTACCCTGATATTTGTGACTTGCTCTATTTTTCAAAGTGGGATGAAGGAAAATTACTTGTCAAGTTGATGTAAATACATGACCATAATAGCAACAAATTATGGAATTTCACTAATGATGCTGTTATAATACAAGTTTTGAAACAAAATTGTCAACTCGTTCCTAATTTTAGTGAGAATCGCCTGTTCCTCTGTCTTAGTTTTGGCATTGTTTCCTGCTTCCCGAGTCACAAACTTGTCATTAGAAGTTTTGACAGTGTTGAGTAAATAGGTACTTGTTCTTGTAAATCCTATAATAACTTCTACACGAATGACCTGTTATCATGGTATTGAATTCTTTTCAATAGTGGTTTGCTTATTAGAAAGGATATGAAGCTTATGAATTTACGTGAGAATGAGGTATTTGATCGTAAGGGATGGAGGAGGAAGATTTTTGTGGATGACTATACAGAATAATCACTTTTGGTTCATGTAGCCGACCCCACTTATGAGATTAAAGATATGATTGATTGATTGAGTGGTTTGCTTATTAGTCCCCTGTTTTTGAAGACACTATCACTGTATTGACTTGGATATATCATGTCATTGACTTATTGGCTGCTGTCTCCAGGTTCATTTGGGAGTGAATAGTGGTGCCCAAAAGTTTGCCATTGAATGTCAAGCATTCAATGAAGCAACTTTTCGCTGTCCTGATGAGCTCGGGTGGCAACCACAGGTTGATTAGATTTTTTTCCCTTCCTTATTCTTTCTCTTCTTCTGTTATAAGCTATGTAGCTTTGTTTATATTCAAGTTATAAATCGTTATCCTTTTTTTTTTTTCAGCAAGTACCAATAGTCCCCGACGATGCAGAAATATCTAATACGAGACAGGTAATTGCCAACGTTTAATATATTAATATGCTTTGTCACATTCTTATTTTATGTTTCTAATATGGTAATATGGTTTTGACATGTGTTCATATTTCCTCGTGATTCATGTTATATGCCATTACAAAGAAAAAGGTTGTTTTAAGGATTAGCTGGAAAAAGATGACCCAGCTTTTTTTTCATCTTAGGCAGTTTGATTTCATATTGCTATGTGAAAGCTTAAAAGCTTGTTTATCAGGTTTATTATAAATCACTGTTGCAGTATGAAAGATGAAGATACTTTTAAGTATTGATCTATTTCTTACTAGAACTTGACCTTGCATTGTGATTGCCCTTTGAATCATGGAGGACCGCAGGAGGGGAACATGGTATGTAGGTACATGAAAACCTTGGGTCCGGGTAATATAAATGGGGTTCCGTACAATCTCTTAAATATAGGCCCTTTTTTCATAGTTCCAAAATAATGGCCATTGTGCCCTTGTTTAAAGATGGCCAATCCATGCGTCGTGTACTATGGATCAGCCCTCAGAGCGGACAGAAATGCTGGGCTGAGCAACATTGGATATTGTAGGATATTTATACTTTTTAGTTGTAAAGAGAGTCACAAAACGCAAATGACGTAGACATGCTTTAAATACCACTTGCTAACTATCTAAGGTAGCTAGTACGATATTGTAGGATATATGATTGACACAATTCATTAATATCAAATTTTAAGTTGCATGAAAACTTTCCCCTAACATATCTTATTTGTTTCCTTGCATTGGATGATAACTACTATGAAGACTACGTGCTCAGCGGATTCTATTCTTAGTTTCCTAAAGAAGAAAGGCTTCAACGTGATGAAGTCAGATGATGCTGGTCGTTTTGTATGTAATTACGTGTACTATCACTCTCTCCGATTTGCAGAAGCTAGAGGCCACAAGTCTCTTTTCGTGCATGTTCCCCTTTTCTCTAAGATCGATAAAGAAACACAAATGTGTTTTGTTACCTCCCTCCTCGGGGCTATTGCAGCTACATGGTGATACTCATCAATACAAAGCTCCTAGAAAAGAGTGTTTTTTTTTTTTTTTTAGTTAGGCTTGGATTAATGTTGTATACTAGTGTGCCGATATTCATGTTGATTCAGCAAAAGAGCTGTAATACTATGTATGTGATAATTATTCTTTGCCTCGCTTGCTGCTTGTTAGCAATGGAATTGAAGTTTCTCTTTACATTGATCAAGGGATTTTGCATCAAAATTAGTTGAGTTATTTGATAGGCAAAAGTGCAACTGTTTGTCCTTAAAAGTTAGCATTCTTTGTTTCAGAAACACTTAGAACAGGTTTTAGTTAGCAAAAAACTTGTATATACAGAATTGCAAATTTACTCATATTTGTGAAATGAATGGACTTTGTTAAAGGGAGACTTTTATGTGAATATAGGATGGCAATAATGATGTTCACGGCCGGACATCACAGTGATAAAACCTGTCATGTACGAATACACTTGTTGAATACGAGACTTGTTAATCTTACTTGATTTTAACTTTTAATCTAATACATTTTTAGAAGTTTTCATGCTTGTATTACCTTTCACTACTGTTTGTGTTTGGCTACTTTAAGTTGTTATCCAATTGCAAAGGCCACCCAAAAATAAAGGTGAAGGCAAAATGAGAGATAGAAAGATAAGGTTTGTTGGTCAAATAGGTTGCTTGTGTTTGTGCTATGGTGGTAGGAGTTATGAAAGAGAAACTGATGTTTATTCCTAACTTAATTCTTAAGAAATTAACATCAAATCTTTGTCGTTGACAAGTTACCCAATAGATCAATCGTTTTTGTGTTTTATAAACTACGTACAATAGTCATAGTCAGTAATGTGGCCATGGGAGTAGGGACCTTTAAGGTCTTTCATTACTATACAAATTTGTTACTATTTTTACAATTTATGACCATTTACCAAACGTGTCATGACTCATGAGAGTAAATGATTGATTGAGGCTATTTAAGTGCTCTAAAACAAGAGTTAAGGCACCCGAAAAGAAAGAAAAATAAATACCTCAATCTGCCTTTTGAGGTTCAATGGTTGGTCCGGTTCCACTAATTAGACTCTTAAGAGACTTAAGAGTGATTAAATCATTTTATTTCAAAATCAGAATAAGGTTGTTTAATAAAATCACACATCGATCTTTCTTAAACATGTTTGGTTTATGTTTAATGTTCGATATATGATGATATACCTGGCAATCAACTAAAATACTCGCCTTGTCCATAAATACTCGTTATAATTGTATTTGATTTTAAATGTGCTGATGTACCAAAAATAAAAAAAACGTATTAAGTGATATTTTGTAAGTCGTTATAGATCCAATACAAAGTACGAAGTATACATTTTTGTAAATATAATCTGAAATAAGTTTTATTATAGACCTATAGTACCATACTAAATGCTTCGTATGTAATAATATACTTAATAATGGTAAAAGAAAAAAATCCCAAAAAAATATTCACACCTTGTTACCACTAGGAATCAAACAAGAAAAAACAATAGTACACATTTTCCTCCATTTTAATCAAGTTTTTGATAATAAGAGGTTAGTTAAATTTTGTTTTAGAGCCTTAAAAGGAAAAAAATTACTCATGTCTGTTAATTGTACAAGTATAAATTAAATGCCCAAATTATTGGGAGTTTTATGCCGGAAAATCCCTGCAATTTTCCGGCGCTTGCATCTTGATTCCTACTATAAGACTGACACTTCTGAGCTTATCTTCTTAAACAATCGTGATATAGACAATCACATCAGATCAGGGTCTTTAGCCTCTGCCCACCAACTGTTCGATGAAATGTCTCTGAGAGATGTTGTTTCTTGGAACTTGCTGATTTCTGGGTACAAACGCTATGGAATGCCAGGGAAAGCTTTTGAATTGTATTCTGAAATGGTATTTCAGGGTTTTAGTGAAAGCCCATCAACATTTTCCTCTGTTATGAGCATTTGTAGCAATAATGGGTTTTATTTTGAGGGAATTCAAGTACATTGTAGAGTGATTTCACTTGGGTTTTGTGGGAATTTGTATATTGGGGGTTCAATTGTGGACCTTTATATGCAATCAGGGTTTGTTGATGATGGGTTGAAATTTTTGGATGAGATGCCTGAAAGGAATGATGGTATTTGGAATTCGGTTTTTCGTGGATTTTGTAAATTGGGTTTGTGGAATGAGGTTATAAGGCAGTATTCTAGAGTAAAATTTGATGGGGTTGTGTTGAATGATCTTATGGTATGTTATTTGCTTCAGGGCTGTTGTAATGGAAACTTTGTAATTCAAGGGGAACAGTTGCACTGTCATGCTCTCAAGGCTGGGCTGGTTGAATCGAATCACTTCGTAGCTAATGCATTGGTGGATTTTTACTCAGTTTGTGGGACTCTGAGTGAAGCTATGAAATCATTTGATGTTCTTCCTTATAATGCTGTGATTTCGTGGAATTCAATTGTTTCTGCATATGCTAATAGTGGGGTGTTGTTTGATGCACTTGAATGTTTTGTGCGGATGCAGTATTGGAGTATGAAACCATCTGTTCGTTCGCTTGTTGCGCTCTTGAATTTGTGCAGCAAAAGTGGGAATCTTGTTGTGGGAAGACAGTTGCATTGTTTTGCTCTAAAATTGGGTTTTGATTGTGGAAGCATCCATGTTCAGTCGGCTCTTATTGATATGTATGGAAAATGTTACGAGATTGAGAGTTCATTTAATATATACAAGGAATGCTTTTCTAAAACCAGGGAGTGCTGCAATGCTCTTTTGACATCTCTGTTACATTGTACTTGTGCTGAAGAGGTGGTTGAGTTGTTTAAATTCATGGTTGATGAGGGGATTGAATTAGATGAATTATCCTTGTCCACTGCACTGAAAGCATTGTCAGGATCTTCTTTTGTGAGCTTAACAAGCTGCACATTGCTTCATTCTCTTGCTATAAAAAATGGATTAGAATCTCATATTGTGATTTCATGTTCACTAATTGATATGTATTCCAAATTAGGCCAGGTTGATCATTCACGCAGGATATTTGAGGGTTTACATTCACCCAATGTTGTCTCCTTTACATCAATTATAAATGGGTATGCCTGGAATGGATTAGGAAGAGAGTGCCTAAAATTGCTCGAAACGATGTTCCAAAAGGGTTTGAAACCAGATAGGGTGACATTCTTGTGTGTCTTGACAGGGTGTAATCATTCAGGTTTAGTAGAGGAAGGAAGACGGGTTTTTGAGTCCATGAAATCACCCCATGGTATTGAACCAGATCAGAGGCATTATTCATGCATGGTTGATCTCTTAGGACGTGCTGGGTTGGTATATGAAGCGGAAGAATTGTTGAAGTTGTCTTTTGTAAAGGATGCTTCTTTCATGTGGAGCTCACTGCTGAGAAGTTGCAGGATGCACAAGAATGAAGTTGTTGGACAAAGGGTTGCAAAACGTTTGATGGAGCTTGAACCCGAAAATTCTGGAGCGTGTCTGCAAGTTTCAAACTTTTATCATGAAGTTGGAGATTCTGAATTGTCCATGCATTACAGAGAGATTAGAATGGCAAGACATTTGGTTAGGGAGATTGGTCACAGCATTATCGTTTGAATTGTGGTAATGTCACAGAATAGGCCATGAATCTTATTGCAAAATGTTCATATTTAAATAGTACAGGATTAGGATATTTTATTTTTGAGCTGCATTTTTTATGAAAAAATTACCTGCATTTTGATGAGCCTGGACCAATTATCCTTCTAGAAAAGGAAAGGATTTTGGCTTCAAGACTTGGGCAGTCTGGAAAGTATCATCTAGAAGCTGTTCTAGTATGGAAGAGTACAGATTAATTATATAGTTGACCATAACTTATTCTTGATTTATCTATTTCTGGTTTTATGGCGTGTCTGATCCTTTTGTATCACTCAGATCTTTACAGTTGTTGGGTGATCTGCCTGATGATGCCAAAAACTATTACTCCTTCCGTCCCTAATTTATAGGCCGCATTTGATTGGGTTATTTATAAGGATTCAAGCTACAATACCATCATTGCTGTTATTATTATTTTTTTTTTGTTATTATTTTATAGTTATACATTTCCACTACACCAATGTTGCCATTCTTAAAAAATTAGCTAATGGTTTTATCATGGGTAATATGGGAAAATTTGAAATTACATTTTTTAAATCTATTATTGGAAGGTCTATAATAGAAATGCATATACGGTGCTAGTCTGCTAGTTGGAGGAGTTCATGAGCTTTTTTGACTGGTGAAACTAAGGTCTACTGGTTTAAGAGTAAAGCAAAGATATGTAAAAGATTTTTCACTTATACTTGAAGTGTAGGCATGGAGAAAGTGTTGGCTCTTCATCTACTTTCAAGCCAAGCCAGATTTTCATAAATCACTTAATTTTGAATGCTAATCTTGCATATAAATGCAAACCCAGTGTCTGCTCAAAAATTATCCTACTCTAATTTTCTAATCCTGCAAAAACTCACAGATTATGGAATTATTCTATGTTCTTTTCCTTAGCTTATTAATAACAGCTCATGGGATTGCAGAATATGAGGTACATGACAAAATTGCTATGCTTGGAGAACTCGAAAGCTTTGACATATATGAAGAAGATGAAATAGAAGCTTTTGAAATGCCTTCATGGACCAGTACGAATGCTGGACATGTTCTTGTGAATGTCGATAGCTTTGGTGCTAATGGAGATGGGAATTCTGATGATACCCAGGTAATCCTGATGCAGCATGAACTTCATTGATTGATAAATCTTATACCTGCATGTGTAAGTTCTGACAATGCAGCTAAACTTGTATTTTTCTATGAAAATATTTTCAGGCCTTTGTTGGTGCATGGAAGCAGGCCTGTTCTTCACAAAAAGCAGTCCTCTTAGTTCCTGAAGGGCGTCGTTATCTTGTTAACGCAACAAAATTTGAAGGACCGTGTGCAGGCAGATTAGTTATCCAGGTAAGTTTTTATCCAGAAATGTCAATATGTCTACGCTCCAATTCAATCTAGCTGTGATGTCTGCTATGTTGATGTGAACCCCATAGAATGTAACTATTTCTGATGAGAGTTTTTTTTGGGTACTGTTGTGTGCTTGGTGTGCAGGTTGATGGCACAATAGTTGCACCAGGAGAGCCCAAGGACTGGGATCCAAAATTTTCCCGGACTTGGTTGAATTTTCACAACTTAACAAGTGTTATTTTCCAAGGCAAAGGGGTGATTGATGGATCTGGCAGTAAATGGTGGGCTGCATCCTGCAAAAAAAACAAGACCAATGTAAGTAACTCTTTGTCATCATCTGATTTTTGTATTACTGACTGATAAATTTGATTGTATTGATAAGTATGTACTAATCCATCTGTCTGTTTTGTCAATTTTCTTGATCCTGCAGCCATGCAAAGGAGCACCAACAGTACGTATCCCTTATCGGCCTTATGTTGGACTATATGCATTTTTAATTATTTATTTTGCATGGATTGTGGGTTGGTTCTAAAATACTCTATTTGTGTGATTCTGGAAATATCTAGATTTGATTGTCATGTTGTATGATGGGGTTGGTGAATTTGCGGTTTTGTTAAGCAAATTATTTGTAGATCATAATTATCGGAATCTAAAGGATGCAACAAGCTGATAAGTTATTTTTTTTTTTTTTTTTTGCTGAAGGCATTGACAATAGATTCAAGCTCTGCTATAAGGGTAAAGGGTCTGACTATCCAGAACAGCCAACAAATGCACTTTGTTATTGCCCGTTCCAATTCTGTGCGAGTATCCAATGTGCTAGTTTCTTCCCCAGAAGACAGTCCTAACACTGATGGAATACATATCACTGAATCAACAAATGTTGCTCTCCTCGACTGTAAAATCGGAACAGGTATTTTGCAACTTTGAGCAGCTCCATCCTTAAATGTTGCTATAATCTGAACCTTTTACAAATGAATACTTGGGACAATAAGAGGATTCATATTGTATTGTGTCCTTTAGTTTAAGACTCAAAGCAGTGCTCTATAACCTACATTAAATATACAAAGAAAGTGTGCACCATGTTAAATATGCACCAAAAAAGTTATTTGATTCAGGCATGTTAAGACTGCTAACTAGCTAAATTTTGTGCTGACACTTGTACACTAGGGGATGATTGTGTTTCAATCGTCAATGCCAGTTCAGCTATCAAGATGAAGAAGATTTATTGCGGTCCTGGACATGGAATTAGGTATTTCTTTCAATTATTAGATGTTCTAAGTTCTCTAACAAGTTAATCATTGCCTCTGTGATGTGACCTCTTAAATCTTGGCGTATTCTGTAATTCACTAATCTGATTTGCTACTGCAGCATAGGAAGCCTGGGCAAGGATAATTCAACTGGCATTGTCACAAAAGTTGTTCTAAGTGGTGCATTTATAAAGGGTGCAAGTAATGGACTCAGAATTAAGACTTGGCAGGTAAGCATTGAAAAATCAGATGTCATTCCCCCCCCCCCCCCCCCCCCCCTCCCCCCTCCCTTCCCTTCTCAAACAATGGAACAGATAATTAAGAAAACGATTATTTCAAAGAGCTGACTTACTGTGCTGGAGTAACATGACATTGCTGCGTGTATACAGTAGAAGTAGGGCTGCATGCATTCCTTCTCTCTCAATTTTTTAATTGTTTTATAAATCCTTGCTCTAAAAATTGAATTTATTTTTAAGTTAAAATCTATTTGTTCGAGCTCTGGTACTATTATTTTTTAAATCTACCTTTTGATTCTTCCTTTGAGTTTAAATTATCAGAACTTGAATCTCTCTTCTTGCCTTCTTCATGCAGGGAGGATCTGGTTATGTCAAAGCAATACGCTTTGAAAATGTGATGATGGAAGACGTTGCAAATCCTATAATCATCGATCAATTCTATTGCGATTCTCCCAATCCTTGTGGAAACCAGGTAAATTTAAGGTGTCCATTTTTTATTTGATGTTCAGCTAGAAATATGGTTGTTTCCTGTTTACGTAAACTGGTTTCAAGTGTCTTCCATACAAAAAACAAAGTTCTTTCTAGTTTCTTGTCTAAAAAACAGAATATTAGATAATCCTAGACGTCATTTTCAGAAGTAGGGCTAAGGTTTTGCCTCTCTTGTTAAGAGAAAAAAAATATGTATGCAATATAACTTGAAACGTGAAATATACTTTTTATATTCAGCAAATATATAAAACTTTGATAAGAAGTAAAAATGGAAAAGACATTGAAACTACAGATGTGTCAATCAATTGACTAGCACCTATTGCTTAGAGCAAGCTGTCAGCTCGAGAAGGCAATCTCTTGAAAAAGTTGTTAGGAACAGAAGGCAGCTTGCTTCTGAACTTCGGGTGCCTCAGTGTGTACAGCCCTGCTACTAGAGAAATTACTCTGAATGGAGTCACATAAAGAAGCACAGCTGCAGAAAGGGAGAACATTATATATAAGCTAGTCGCTCTTGGATCCCGCCAGCTTAGCAGGGACTGGAATCTCTCCCCTTGAGTCGCTAAGTCACCCACCACTGTCTGAATTCTTCCAGCCACACTTCTAAGCCGATCATACCTCATCCTAATGATTTCATGTGGCCTTGAAGTAGGAAATGTGTCAAATTCTTCATCAAGTTCATCTGGATGTACTGCTTCTGCCCATGAAAGTTTGATATCCATATGGGGTGGGTTACGTGGGCGGAACCTGTAGTTCCATAGACCAATAAAAAACATGTAGAGGCACATAGTTGGTAGTATCAACTCTGGGTACCATATCAATATTAAGAAGAGAATGTGAACTAGGACTGTAGTAATAGGGTTTTTCCAATGGCAAACATCACCAAACCACCGGCTTATTGATATTGTGCCTGACAAAATTGCCATGATTCTGAAGAAATTAGCTTTGCTTCTTCGCATACTCCACAGGTGGGAATCCACATCTAACATGTATTCCACCACCTCCTTTCTCAATGGCGGTTCAGCTCTGCCTAGTCTTGCTGCCACTATGTTCATGGCTTGGAATCTAAGGCTGTCTATTTGGTTTACTGTGAAAGGGTAGAGGTAATGCATTTTAGGGAGCAAGGGATGGCCATACATGTAAATCATGTTGGCCAAGGATAAGCTGGTGAATCTAACTGCTAGCTGGAGTTCTCCCATCTTCTTCACCCCACCTGGATGCAGAACAAGGAGAGGATAGGAATTTGCATAAACACGATGAGACTCGAGTGTGGATAGTCTAATTCTTACCTTTCCAATTCGTGAATCTCTGGCTGAACTACCAGCATTACCCTGCTTTTCAGATCCGCCCAAGTGGCAATTGTCAAATACTCCCAATGTTATTACTGTACATGGGTCATAAACTTCCCATGTGTATTGCTCATTCCATTTAGGAGCAAAAGAATCCAGAATCGTTCTGGTCCGAACCCATTTCTGACCATATTTTGCCACACAGTATGCATCTGTGGTGCCTCTGCCGTCCTTTGTCTTCATGGGAAGAAGACCTTGAGCACCTAAAACACCCATTTCCAAAATTCCGACTGGTGGCTTCCAAAGTTGACGTGCTGTTGGGCGCGTGTCACTGACATACATTGTTGACTCATCCAATACATGGTACCCACCCTCAAGGCAGACTCTGAGGTGCACCCTGCTGGAAAATTTCTGTTCCATCCTCCTGTCAGATTCCAAGACTCCAAATCCGAATTTCTCCAGGTTGAACCAACGAGAATGAACTGGTCTGTGGTCTAGCCGCTTCTCAAAGATGTTGACTGGTAGCATTATCTTGCCTAGCACATCATCTTTTGCTGGATGAACACGATCCTCAACAGTGAGGACTAGCTGCTCCTCAAAGGGCTCGGCAACTACAAAAACCAGATCTTCATTCCAAAGCGGATTCATGGTGTGTGGTGGACTTATCTTAGTCCGCAAAACTTGGTTGCCAACTTGTATTTTCACAAGAAGCTCTGGAGCTCTGCTCCTATCATTTGGAATCACATCCTGAGCTTCTATCACATTCACTCTCAGGTACCATAATTTTGGGGTCATGTAGACTTTTGAACGAATGCTAAATAACCCTTCTCCCTGAACAAAAGCTGTTTCTGTGTGCCATGCCTCTGGAAAGGCTTCATCAGCTTGCGTGCCCATCCAAACAGCCAGCATTACCTCCCCCATTACCTTCCCCTGTCCTCTTCGATCTTCCAGCCTGTACCATTGAGGTGCCAATGGGCTATCAGGTGGGACCCTCGTTGGGACCTCACTTAGGTCAAACACCACCCTCCCTATGTACTCATCCCTCCCCACCATCTCTCGTTCCTTTAAAAAGACTTCCAATGTTGATGCTTGGATACGGTCTTTTGAGAAAGCAAAAACTTGATTCCACTCTGGATTCCTTTTATTCTCTAAATGCTTGGTTCGCCCTTTATAGTTCCCTAGCTTGACTTCTACATAAGGATCACAGCTTCCAGTGACACCACTCTGGGGAAGATCTTTGGCTTTCACCACTCGAACATAAAGGTAGTATGTTTGCTCAACAAGATCATAAGTACTACTGAATTTCTCTCCACTATTCATCCATGCTCGTCCACCATAGCCTCCTCCATTGGGCCACCGCTCTCCCAGCTGAGGGTCAGCTTCTTTTAGCTTGTAGTCATTGTCATGGCTGACAGAGCCTCGTTGTTCGTGGCTGACAGGATCTCGTTGTTCGTGGCCAACAGAGCCTCGTTGTTCATGGCCAACAGAGCCTCGTTGTCTGATGCGGATCATAGCTGTTGAAAGGGTTTTTTGGGATTGGGAGATGGTTTATTTGGTGTCAGGATAGTTTACTCTGAAACAAAGGAAGTAGTGGATTGGTTTTATGGTCTTACAATAGGCAACGATTCAGAATGAGTTTCTACTGTGGAAAAAGTGATGATTTTTTTTTTCCCCCTACACAGTTATTACCTGCTGTACATTTGTAGATGTTATCAATGGATGGTTTGCAGTGGGATTTGATTTCACTTAGATGGAAGTGTAGCAACTGGCTGTAAGTGAGGTTGGTATATTCTGGGAAATATTTGGTTTGGCTTCTCGGGCAATGAAAACTAACTTTCAGTAGTGTTCTAGCTGGTACTTTGTGTGTTAGATTGTGGGTGGGGATGATTCTTAGCTCCAGCTTCATGGTCTTTTTACTCTCTTGTTGCACCTGAAAGAAGCTATAAAAGAATCAGTTCTGCCCAAGAAATCTGTAACTCAATTCACAAGCAAGGAAGTTATGCCTTAGAAAGGGCAACTTAAGCAAAGAATCTCAAGGGCTGTAGTGTTACCCTTCCCTCTCTACTAAGACAGCAGTCCTGCTCTGATAAGTGAACAGAACAGCGGTTCGGTCAAGAATCCACGTGCTATTAATTTAAGCTCTTAGATATTGATTAATTTAACAATGGTAAAACTTTTTTTAGTTATTCCAGGGAATGGGAAATTTGCTTGTTTGCTTCTTTCTTCTTTATATTGAAGGCCGAAAAGGTAGCCATTCCAATGGCAGTAGTAGTCTAATGATGTGTCTTTCCTTTTCTCTGTCTTTCTTTCTTACCTTTCCCCTTTCTCATTGTGATCACATGATCAATTACCTAATCATTTTCTTGATTTCTCTTTTTCCTCCTTTTCAGTCGACTGCTGTGCAAATAAGTCAGGTGATGTACCGGAATATTACTGGAACTACGAATAGCAAGCAAGCCATGAAGTTTGCTTGCAGCGACACAGTTCCTTGCAAGAACATTGTCCTCACGAACATTGACTTGCACCGGATGGATGGCACAACAGAGACATACTGCAACTCTGTCACTGGTTTTGGCTTCGGAACAATCAACCCCCCTGCTGATTGCCTTACCTCCAGTGACAAAGATTATTCCAGTTATGATGATGACATGAGAATTTCCCAGCTTGGGGAATCAATAGAAGATCACTTAGTTCATACAGAGCTGTGATTTTGCATCATATTATAGGTACAAAGTATAACACTTTAGTATTGAGTTTGTTAAATACTCAAATGGAATTTTAAATGTAGTATACGTACTTTAGGGAAGGGTGTCACTTCAGACTTGGTGAGTTCCAGGTCTAAAATTTTAACTTTTCCTATTTTCTTTTTTCTAAGTTGAATTGTAATGATGCAATAGAAATATCTCATTGATAAATGATTATTTGTTACTATAGAAAGATTGTGTAATTTGCATTTTTTAAAAATTATTTAGTAAGAATTGGAAGTACCCCGTGCAACCGTAGCACAATTTATGTACAAACTTTTATGTTTTCCCAAATTATTTCACAAAACCCTTATATTTATCAAGGGTTGTGAGAGTTGTGACGATACATGTAATAGTTGTAATCAATAATATTCATGTCTAATAAAATGTGTTAAGATTTCAGTTTGGTGTATGTGACTCGACCACTCGAGGCTAGTCGGGTCAGGTTATTCATTTCGGTTAACAAGAGCCACCAAAAGTGGCTGTCTAACTGAAAGGAGTAGGAGACTAGGAGGTGAAGTAGGATGATGCCTTTGCTTAAAGAGGAGGCAAGGTACAACTAGTTATTTAATCTTATTAGAATGGAAACTCATTACTTCCAACTTTCTTCCACACTATATTAAAAAGGGGCTATATTTTCTAATATAACTATACAAAGTTCACTTAAACTTAATTTATCAATTTATTTGTTATACTTTCTTAAGTTAGGTGAGGTTGGGACTTGGGAGTGTGAAAGAGAAACTGAGAAACACCCAACTTGGTAACTCTATGCAAGGAAATTGAAAAGTGTCCATTGACAAAAACGCGAAGTATAACTTTAATAGCATTCACTTTGGTGGGGTAGCTTATTTTCTCTCTCCAATTTAATTATTCCAGATAATATTCCACTGACTTGAGTTACTATTAAAAGTCATTCATTTACTTTTTTCATAATGGTGAGCTAGCTCACTACAATTAAAAAAATTGTTTTCTGTTAATTTTGGACAAAAAAATTAAATGAAAATACAAAAATTTACCATTTGTCGTCTTCTTGTTTGTCACTGGGCTCGTGTGCCGAGGTTGTCAGTGACTTGGAAGAGGGAGGAGCCTCAATGCCTCACCCCATGAGTCAACTTTCACAATGGTGAGTAAAGATGGGCATCGTGCCGTGCCGGGCCACCGCGGGCCGTGCCTGGGGGTGGCTCGTGTTGGGCCGTGCCGTGCCTAGTTTCTGGCGGGCCGTGCCGTGCCACCTTTTGGCACACCCCAGCCCACGTGCCGGGCAGCGGGCCGCCCCGGTTTTTTCTTTTTTTTTTTATTATAAATAAAAAAATCGATATATATTTGTCTTGAAAAATGAGTATATTTAAATAATTTTATTAATTTATGTTTACGTTTTTGTATTATTATATTACTCCGTATTATTTAGCAAAAAGCAACAATGCATATAATTAAAAAATTTACGAGTGCGATAAGCCGATAACACAAAAATTGATGAATAACTTATTTTATTATATGTCGCGTGCCGTGCTGGACTGTGTCTGGCCGTGCCACGTGCCATGCTGGTGGCCGTGCCACGGGCCGAGTTATCGTGCCGCCCGCCGTGCCCGTGCCTATTTTAAAAAATTTTGTTCACGGCACGGCCCACGAGTGGGCCACCGTGTCGTGCCACTAGCGGGCTCGTGCTGGGCCATGCCAGTTTCGTGCTGGGCTCGTGCCGCCCGCGTGCCGGCACGGCTCATGTCCACCTCTAATGGTGAGCTAGCTCAAAATAGGAGAGAAAGTATTGTGGGTAGGGTCTTGAGTCACCCACTGTGGGTGCTCTTATATCATTTCACAATTCCCCTCTTTAATAGGTTATATTATATAATAATAGGTGTACATGACTTTCTATGATATTAACCTCCTCTCATAACAACACTTACAAGCTAGAATTGAAGGGAGCCTCAATTCATCTCAATTATAAACTAAATTCGTTTATCAAGAGGAAAAATTATAAATAAATCAACAAAATGTTCAATTAGCATACTATTCTTGTAATTATATCAGTAATTGTGGGGTCTATATTTAATAAATACTTATTGATTTATTTACAATTGTATCAATTGATAAACAAAACACGTTTAGCAAGGGTGATAAACTTTAATTTTTTTCATAATTTTGCTACCAAATGAGAAATGAATAAGTCATTTAACCGTATAACACTTGTTACCCCGATGAGAATGCATCTAACACTCTCTATGTTGGACTATATTCTATGTATAGCTAATGGGCCGGTGTAATGTTCCGCCCTAATCACTTAGGTTGTATATATATGTGTATATGCTAAATACAAAAGACAACTCTCTATTCTCTCTATTCTCTCTAAATTGACATGGTATCGGAGCTAAAATCAATCTAAAACCCTAAACCCTAAATTTCTCTCTAATCTCTAATCATCTCTACTGATCACTACTTTAATCTCTAATTTCTAAACTCTGAAATTTTTTTTTCTTTCTCTTTTCTATATCACTGCTTGCTTGATCGACTACTATGGAGGACGGCAAAATTGATCCATCTTCCCCCTTCTACCTTGGCGCCGGAGACCAACCTGGTAACCTCATTACCCATGTGGTTTTGAAGCCCGACAACTACCTCGCGTGGTCTAGGGCGATTACTCTGTCCCTGAAATCCCGAAGAAAATACGGCTTCCTTGATGGCACGATTAATAAACCACCAGAGAAGAAGAAACTCCTTGACTGGGATACCGTAAACTCTATGCTTGTGTCTTGGATTTTGCGTTCTATTGACCCCAAACTTGCGGCTTCAATCCCTTACTTTGAGGAGGCAAAGAAACTTTGGGACTATTTGGAGAAGCGATTTTGTGAGGCTAGTGGTCTTCGCCTCCAACAATTGCGGACTACGATTGCTAATTGCAAACAATCAAACACTATGACAGTAGAGGATTATTATACTACTTTGATGGGGTATTTTGATGATCTCCTTCGTCTCAAACCACCACATGGGTGTACTTGCGGCAATTGTACTTGTGATGTTGCTGCGAAATACGAATCGGATCGGGAAGAGGAAAAATTGCATCAGTTCTTGATTGGAATTGATGATGACAAATATTCCTTGGTCCGTACGAACCTCCTTTCACAGCAGCCCCCTACGAATCTTGAACGTGCCTATCAAGCTTTTCTACAGGAGGAACGTTCTCGAAATATTTCTAGGGAGCGTGCCTCCTCTGATAAAACAGAGGCACATGTTTTTGCTCTGCCTCAAGATCGTCGTCCTTACCAAGCTGCTCCTCGTGTTGACAAGACAAAGCTTTATTGTACTCACTGTAAACGTGCTGGACACGAGAATGCTGGGTGCTTCATGCTCCATGGGTATCCCGATTGGTGGATTGAAAAGTATGGCAAGAAAGGGGGGGCTGCCGCGTCTGGTCAGCAGGGCTCTACGCCCAGCAGGGCTGCTGCCCAACATCACTCTGCTGCTCCCTTCTCCGCTGCTGCTGCTGCTTCTTCCAAACCCACGGCTAAGGCTAATGCCGTGGGTGCTCTAGGTACTGCTGCTCCTCTGCCCTCGCAAGATACTCTCTCGGCATTGGCAGAGCTTCAACCGGAACAAGTTCGTCTTCTTCTAGCCATGGCTAATAATCGTCAACAAGATACGATGACGGGTGAGTATCTTTCATTGTCTTGGATCATCGACACCAACGCTTCACATCATGTTACCGGGGCCGAATCTAGTTTAATGGATGTCAAATACATTTCTCCTTGCCTTGTCGGTCTTCCGGATGGTAGTCAAGCCATAGCAACAAAGGAGGGCCGAGTGGTTTTAGATGATGGAATAATTCTTGAAAACGTGTTATACGTTCCCAAATTAAATTGCAATTTAATTTCCGTCTCTAAAATGATTGATGACTCTACATGTTGTGTACAATTCACTAACTCTTTATGTGCTATACAGGACCAACTCTCGGGGAGCCTGATTGGAGGCGGTGAACGGATAGATGGACTCTACTATTTCCGGCGACTTCCTAAAGTATGTGCGGTGTCAAGTTCGGCGGTTTCGACATTCGAGTTATGGCATCGTCGTATGGGGCATCCGTCGGATAAGATTGTCAAGTTAGTTCCTGCTGTTAGTTCTAGTTCTAGTAGCAAATTTTTGAATAAAGCATGTGATGTTTGTCCTCAAGCTAAACAATCTAGAGATAGCTTTCCTAATAGTGATAGTAGAGCTAGCCGAATTTTTGAGATGATTCACTGTGATTTATGGGGGTCATATAAGACACCTTCTACTTGAGGTGCTCACTATTTCTTAACTATTGTTGATGATTTTTCGAGAGGTGTTTGGGTCTATTTATTAAATAACAAAACTGAAGTTTATTCTTCCTTTTGTTCCTTCTTTGCTATGGTGAAATGTCAATTTGATGTTAATGTTAAATGTGTACGGAGTGATAATGGAACCGAATTCAAACACATGCTTCCGTATTTTAATGATAATGGCATTCTTTTTCAAACCTCTTGTGTTGGCACCCCTCAACAAAATGGGCGGGTAGAGCGTAAACATCAACATATTTTAAATGTGAGTCGTGCACTTATGTTTCAAGGCAATTTGTCGATTGATCTTTGGGGTGAATGTGTTCTAGGAGCGGTTTATTTAATTAATCGCACTCCCTCTACTTTATTAGCCAACAAAACTCCTTATGACCTTCTATTTGGCAAAGAACCTAATTATGATGAGTTGCGTGTTTTTGGGTGCCTTTGTTTTGCTCATAACCAAAAAGCAAAAGGTGATAAGTGTGCTCCACGGAGTAGAAAGTGTGTGTTTGTGGGCTATCCTAATGGCAAGAAGGGTTGGAAGTTGTATGATTTAGATACCGGTGAAATATTTGTCTCACGTGATGTTAAATTTTTTGAGAATGAATTTCCGTTTGTTAAAAGGGATGAGCCGGTTTCTACTCATGAAAAAGTCGACGAAATATCTCACGAAAATGTTGGAGTGGATAATGATTTTTTGGATGACTTGGAATATATATTTTGGAAGTGGGTGAGGGGTCTTTAGTGCCCGAAAATCAGCCCCCCACCCCTGCTCATGCTGCTGACCACACGTCTGCCAGGGACAGCCAACACCGCAGGCCACCTGCGGTTCCTGCCAGGGACAGCAGCCCTCCCCGCAAGCCACCTGCGGCTGCTGCTGCTTCCTCCTCTTCCGAGGCTGCTCCTACTGTGACAGCAGCGCCACACTCGGACAGCAGCACCACGGCTCCTCATGTGGCTGCTCCGAGCTCTTCTACTACTCCTACATTGGACCTAGCCCGTGATCAAAGGCCTAGGCATGCTCCGGGTTGGCATTGGGACTATGTCGCACATACTATTTCTCTTGACAGTTCATCTATCCCTCCATGTTCACCGTCTACTCTGTGCTCCTCAGGTACTCCTTATCCTTTAGCACATTTTGTGAATTGTAATAATTTTTCTGTGCGCCATCGTGTGTTTATTGCAGCTGTGGATTCGATGGTTGAGCCTCGTAACTTTAATGAGGCTATGAAGCATGAGGGGTGGAGGGAGGCCATGCAACAGGAAATTACCGCTCTTGAGAAAAATAAGACATGGGTGATGGAGGAGTTACCTCCGGGTAAGAAGGCATTGGGGTGTCGTTGGGTGTACAAGGTCAAGCTTAATTCCGATGGCACTATTGAAAGATTGAAGGCTCGTCTTGTTATATTTGGTAATCATCAGGTTGAAGGGATCGATTATAACGAGACTTTTGCTCCTGTGGCAAAAATGGTTACTGTTCGTGCTTTTCTTGCGGTGGCTTCTGCGAAAAATTGGGAATTGCACCAAATGGATGTTCATAATGCATTTCTGCATGGTGACCTCGATGAGGAGGTGTATATGAAGCTACCACCTGGTTTTCATGGTTCTCAGTCTGGGTTGGTTTGTCGTCTTCTCAAGTCCTTATATGGGTTACGGCAAGCACCTCGTTGTTGGTTTTCTAAGTTGGCCTCTTCTCTGAAAAGGTACGGTTTTATTCAATCGTACTCTGATTACTCACTCTTTACTCTGCAATCTGGGGCTATTCAACTTAGTGTTCTGGTGTATGTTGATGATTTAATTATTTCTGGGAATGATTCTTCTGCAATTTCTTCATTCAAATCTTATTTGAGTGATTGTTTTCATATGAAAGATTTGGGTGTGTTGAAATATTTTCTTGGTATTGAGGTTGCCCGTAGTTCGGAGGGCATATTTTTATGCCAACGGAAATATACCCTTGATATTATTGCAGAGACTGGTTTGCTAGGGGCGCGTCCTGCAGGTACTCCTATTGAGCAGAATCATACTCTTGCTAAATCAAAGTCCTCTCTCTTTTCTGATCCTGAAATGTATCGTCGTCTTGTGGGTCGCTTGATCTATTTATCTTTCACGAGGCCTGATCTGGCTTATGCGGTTCATATTCTGTCTCAATTCATGCAACAACCGCGTCAGGATCATTGGGAGGCCGCACTACGTACGGTGCGTTACTTGAAGGGATGTCCGGGTCAGGGAATCCTTTTGAGCTCTGAGTGTGATCTTCATCTTACAGGTTGGTGTGACTCGGATTGGGCTAGTTGTCCTCTCACGAGACGATCTATTTCTGGTTGGTTGGTGTTTCTTGGTGCTTCCCCTATATCTTGGAAGACTAAGAAGCAGGACACTGTGGCTAAGTCCTCTGCTGAGGCCGAATTTCGTTCTATGTCTAAAACCACTGATGAGTTGAAGTGGTTGAAGGCTTTACTTCTGAGTTTGGGTGTCGCGCATCCCCGCGCCATGAGTTTATTTTGTGATAGTCAATCTGCATTGTATATTGCGCGGAATCCGGTCTTTCATGAGCGTACTAAGCATATTGAGGTTGATTGTTATTATCTCCGTGATGCGATTCATGCATTGAACAAGCAACAATTCATGTATTTACTTGGCAAGTTGGGCATTTGTGATTTGCATGCTCCAACTTGAGGGGGGGTGTTGGACTATATTCTATGTATAGCTAATGGGCCGGTGTAATGTTCCGCCCTAATCACTTAGGTTGTATATATATGTGTATATGCTAAATACAAAAGACAACTCTCTATTCTCTCTAAATTGACACTCTAAGCATTTACATCCTCAATTGGTCAATTCCAATGGACAAGTTGGCAAGAAGAACCTACCATCAAGTGTAGAATACCAATTTCTTGTAAGAAAGGCAAACAGAACTTTGCTTGTATTTTACTTACTCATTCTTGTATGGTAGATAATGAGAGGAGCCCATGCTGGACCCTAGAAATTTGGAGCACCTACATAGAGAGGGCTCCATGCTAGTTCATTTTGGTTACTAGTTTTGGCTCATTGTTATCTAACATACTAGTCGACATCCTAATACTACGCCTGTTGTTATTATTGTTGTGCTGCAAATATGTTGTGGCGTTGTGCGCATATGATCGACTTGTCCATATTGGTGAAAATGAGAGTATAGCCACACATTATGAGTTAGGGGAGTTAACACTCCTATCATCAGTTGAGCTTGTTACTAAACTTACTATGGTACGCGATTGAACTCGATTTTCTACTTGATCTTCACGTGCGTGTCTAGAACAACTTTTATGGATGCCTCGCTCTAAGCAGGGAATTAAAATTAAAAACTATAACATGGTTAGAGTGAAAACTTTATGTACTTCATCTGTCCCTTAAAGATTACTCTAATATCTTTTTTGGATATAGGAAAAAAATTGGCCCACTTTCATTTTAGTTAGAATGAACCCACTACATTTATACTTCATATACCACCCCACATACTCAAACAAATCTTTAAGGGACAAAGGGAATACAATATGTAGTATTTTGTAAGTTCATATATTGTAATAGTAAGGCCATCAAATCAAGAGCCCAAGGGCTTAATCTGGAACCCTAGGCCTTTAATTGATGAAACATAATCTGAGTTCTAAAATGAAATTCTTATTCATATACATAGACGTAGTAGAAGTGTAACAGTTATATTTTACATGTAACATATCCAAAACCAAAAAAACAAAAAATGATGCACTAAAATTCTTAACATATATGGATTAAACTAAGAAAATGCCAAAGAAAATTAATTATAATCAGTCTTTCTTTTTAATAATATGGGTATGTACATAATAATTAGGTTTAGGGTATGGAATGATCACCTTGGAGAATCTCAACCACCTGACTCATAGTTGGCCTTGCATCTTTGTCATCCTTCACACACTGCAAAGCTACTAAAGTCAGGGTCTGCATCTGCACAGCATTGTAGTTGCCTTCCATCATTGGGTCCGCGATTTCTTCAACCCATGCCTCCAACGTTGGTACCTCGATCTATTTCTCCCTTACCCATGTCACAACATCAACAATGCCAGGGTTTTCACCTGTTACTATCTCTAACAAAACAACCCCAAAACTGTAAACATCAACCTTAGAAGTTATAGATAGGTTGGTAACCCATTCTGGAGCCATGTACCCTCTTGTTCCTCTAATCCTTGAGAAACTCGAATGACTTGCTCCAGTTCGATTCATCAACTTTGACAAACCAAAATCAGCAACCTTTGGATGAAAATTTTCGTCTAACAAGATGTTTTGGGGCTTGATGTCGCAATGCAGGATCCACTCCAAGCATTCCTCATGCAGATAAGCTAAGCCTCTTGCAGTTCCCAGAGCAATCTCATACCGCCTTTCCCAACTCAAAGAAGTCTTGGATAGCTTCTCTGCTAGTGATTTGTTTTCCATGTACTCTAACACCAACAACCTTTGCCTTCCTTGAGCACAATATCCCCAAATATCAATTAGGTTCATGTGGTTGAGTCTCCCTATGGTGCTTACCTCTGCTAAAAACTCTGCATCGCCTTGATCACTACCATCTACAAGCTTCTTGATTGCGGCAACTCTTCCATCTTCCAACTTACCTTTGTAAACAACTCCATACGATCCTGTCCCAATCTCTTCTCGAAAATTTTTAGTTGCCTTTTTTAACTCATCATGGGAAAACCTCTTGAAGCCAAATATGGCATCATAATCTTGTGTTACCTTGCTTGAGTCATGTTGACCCTTAAATAGAAAGCACCACACCATTAGAACACAAATTATTTCTGCAATTCCAATTCCAACAGCAAACCAAAGCAAGATTTTCAATAGCCCTCCTTCATCCTTTGTCCGATAATCTCTTTGCAGCTGGATCGTTGTATCACCTGCATCACAATAGAGCTTTGACTGATCTTCAGTTGTGCTATTTGGAGATAAAATAGAAGCACTGATGTTCTTGGGAACTTTGAGATACAGAGTGCCATGAAAATAAGGTGCTTGATATCCATTGAGCAGAAGCACCTTTGGGTAACAGTTAAACGTGTTGTGTTCAAACTTGAACAAGAAAGCCTTGCAGTCTGGTGACTGTAAACAAAGGTTTCGGCAGCCATCCAACGTGTACTTTAGATAGGTGCATAAGATCATAGCCATAAAATTCTACATTAGAGAAACCAATGAAATCAACCTGGCTTATATTATTAGGAATTTCAAATTCTGGCTCACACCCATGCATCCAATTTGAATGATCTTTAAGCTTGAAACCTGGTAAACAAGTACATTTCCTTCCAAAGTAAGGTGAATACTTGCACAAGTTGTTAGGTCCACATAAACCATTCACATTACATTGCTTAATGAAAGCTTCCCATGTAACAAACCACTGACCATTGTCTTCTAAACTGTACATCCTCAAATTACCATCAAAATCAAGAGTTAGCCTTCTCTGAGGCCCCATTCCATAATCGATGGCATTGAAATGCAGATCATCAGATGATTGAAAATGACCATTAGAATCAAAATTAGCAACTCGACTATCATTGAACGTGGTCCTACCTGCCTCCCAGCTAACTTGGCCAATATCAGGCCAATAAACACTAGATATCCCCATTCTGTCATCAAAGAGTAACCTTAAAACATTGTCATTATCAAAGTAAAGTTTGTAGAAACCAGAAGAATAGTTTGTTTGGCTTCTATAGGAGATCAAGGTGAGCTCCCGGGTGAGATATTGGTTTGCAAGTAAAGTGTTGGTTGGAAATTTAAAGCTTTGCCAAAGGATGGCTTGTGATGAGTTTTTAAGAACAAGGTTACCCGAGTCAAGAAGCTGTAGAATTGAGCTTCCAAATGTGTTGGATGACCATACAGTGATTCGGCCAGCATCCATGAGTTTGAGATTGCCATCTTTCTAGAGCTTAAGCCTGGAAAATTTGCCGTTCACTGGTTGATCTCGATTTGCCATCCAAACAACAGCTTTGTCAACAGAATTTTTGAACCAGATAGCAAAGCAAAATGCATTGTTACCAACAGGATAAAACCCTGCAGAGAAAACACTGTTTGGGGAAGTTAACATGTCATTTGGATTCTCTACAGAAAGAGATGAACCCTTACTTAAAGAGTTTCCATTTGTACTAAGTATGGGGATAGGGGCAATGAGAAGGATTACAAAGATGATAATTAATGTTTTCATCATTGCTAGGTCTCATAGAAGGATATATGAAGGACATGGTAATGCATTATAGGCCAAATAAGAGAAATTCTAGTGTCATGAAAAAATAGATTAGACTAGAAACTAGGAAGTCAATCCCTTTGTCGGATAAAATTACCCAGCTTCTTCTGTATAGAATACTTTTCTCAACCTCCGTAATAAAGAATATGACATGAGTTTACAAAAGACTCCTTAAAATAGATGGGCCATTACTACTTCTTCCTCTTGCGAACCCAAAAGAAGTCTCATATTCTATGTTACTCGGACTTGGGTATTCATATCCGACACGGGAACGTGTTTAAGTGTCCGACTCGGCTATTTTGTGAAAAATTTCTATGATTTTGAACTAAAATAAAGTGTCCAAGTGTCATACCTATGTTCGAGTGTTGAGGTCCAACACGGGTACTTGAGGTAAAATGAAGAGTCCAAATAACATAGCTCATATTAATCACAAACTTTTATTATTTCAGAATATGACTACTAATTCCGGACAACACGATTAACAAAATATAACTAAGGACCACCACACTTTTTCCGACTCTAACATTAACAAATTCAAAGGCAATACAAACCCTAATTGCACAATATCTCAACTGATTACTCAGTATAAAACATATCAAATTTTCAGCTTATCACCCCTGATGTGTAATACCAGTTAACCTTATCATTTTGACCACAAACTTATATATTGATTTTAGACCATCTAAGAATCTTCAGACTTGAACCATTCAATAATTTCATCTTGCATTTATGTCTGATTAGCAAAGTTTTTTAAAGTTCACAAGTTGAAGCACATATTCTTACTAAACCCTGAGATACGTAATCGCGTAAACATCCTAACAAAGATTTTTAAAAGAGTATGACTTTGTGTGCTACAAAATGAGCATGAACCCCGAAATTTATTTGGTACAAACTTGAATTTTCTTTGTGGAGTAGTCATTCTCATACACTAAAGTACTAAACACGTCAACGCATGTCATTTTTCTGGTGTAGGTAACTTCATATACTCCGTAGTTCTTACTTAGTACTTTCGTGACAGAATTTGTTCTTAAGGTCTTTCTCAACTGAGGTAAAACAAGTGAACCTGCGCACAAGGCACACGCACACAATTGTTTGGGTCATCAACTAAGATATATCACTATGGTGTGATCCTTTTAGTCATAGATGTAGAAAGGAGTAATAATAAGCTTTACTAGCCCATATGATACTCAAGGTCAACTTCAAAAAAAAAAAGTAAGAGAGTTACGCAATTCAAAGGTAAGCTCAAAATATTAAGTAATAGCTCAAATACCCTATATATGTTATCTTTACTGAATGGTCAATTGGTCATTCTATCTTTCAAACAAAATGAAAGATCAAATCGTTTGTATGACTGACATACAACAAAATTTTGTATACTCTCTCTGTCCCAGTTTACTTGCAACATTTTAACTGAACACGCTTGTCGATGTACATGTTTAACCGTTGATATATTTTATTATATATTTAAATAAGTTATAAAAAGCTTATATTAAGAAACTATACATTAAAATATATCCAACAACATTTTACATGATTACATTGACTTTCATATAATACCTAAAAAAGATGGTCAAAGTGAGATGTGTAAATAGTGCAAAAAGTCAAACCGTTGCGAGTAATTTGGGATGGAGGGAGTATGATAGTTCAAACAATATAAGACTTCATTTTTTTTTTCAAATAGCTAAAGTGTTAAGCCTATATAAGGAGTAGCAGACCAAACTTAACATATTATACTACTCACATGTATAGCTTTTTCACTTGACACATTTACTGAAATCAATGAAAAACAGAGTGACTTCATTTTAAAACACAAGTGATTGGGACCATATTACAACACATGAAATATATACAAATCGGAATTCAGAAATACAGTTAACACCTAAAAAGGCAAAAGGCCAATGATGTTCCTGGCTCAAATTCACATAAATATTATGGCAGGAGAAGCAAAGAGATCATGCAAGTCAAAAGTGTAACAGAGATTATGTTCTCAAAGCATAAATTTAGTGAAATGTGAATGACATAATTCTGAACCTCAAACTTGGATCCGTGAATTCTTAGGAAAAAAACAGCCTATAACTTGTAGGTCATTCAACACTGTCAATGTCCCTCTATTTTATGTTCTAAAGAATAAATAATAAATTACAAACAAATACCTCTTTGTCTCTCTATATAACTACGTACGTGCACCAATAGAATTCATACAAATAGGAGGAAAATAATAAAATTAATAATGAAAGAGAATTATTAGAGAGAAAACAAATTTATCTTATTTGATTTTGGTACTGAATATTCACATGGCTAACATTCAAAATCAAATAATAGTAAGCTAGAATAAATCCCCCTTGGAAGCTTTTTACTTGTGCTTTCTCTTTTTTAACACAATCTAACTCCAATTTCAAAGATGATCCGTGAACTAACTTTGTCCCTCTTTGTTTTTATTTATTTTCTTGTTTCTTTGTTACTGTTTGAGCTGAGATGTATTAAAGTAAGAATGTTAAATAATGTCTAAAACAATGATGAATGTTGTTCTCTTTAAAACAACTTCAGTTTCACTATAATCACAAACACTATGATGTTATAATGGTGGGTCATAAAAATAAGTTGGGGGTTATACCTATCAATAAGAAAAATAATAATTGCAATAAATAGGCCGATTTGTAGAACTCCATTAAAAAAAAAAACAAATATATAGTATAACCTTAGAAGTGTAGATGTTAACTAGCTAGCTGAAGTGAGGCGTAATAGATAATGCCAATGAAACAAATGTTATCTATATCACTATTCTTTGTAACAGCCAAAAAAAAAAAATCTAACGACTCATGTGTAAATTATGGGATTAACACCACCTTAAGTATATTTTAGAAAATTTTTATATTTTCTCTAATGGTAACAGAGTATAGTTTTGTCTCTTGTCAAGAATTGAGAAAAAAAGTAGAAAAATAAACAAGTTACAAAAGCGAAACGTACGAAACGTATTCATTAATTTGTAGGATCATAATTTGAGTACACTTTTAAAGATCAAAATCAGTATCATTTGGAAGGATTTCACAACATGTATTTATTTATACAAAATGCCAATTTTAATAAAAAATGAGCGCTCTTTGACTCTTTGTTTTCTCTTTAATTCTACCCAACGACGACCTACAAATACCAGCCGCCGCATGAAAATTTATCTTCTCACCTCTACGTACTTGCAACAAATTTATTTACACATAATTTTAGAAAAGTTTAAAGAAAAAATTTCTTTGCACAAGTAGACCAAGTTCAAAATATTATACTTCAAAGTATGTTGATTAATGGTAGAGAGAACATTTTATTCAAAGAAATGTGAAAATGTACGGGGACTATGAAAAGAGAAGAAAATTAAAAATAACCAAGCTAGGTAAACAACTACAATGGTTGGTTAATTCATTTAATAGCTTGGCATGCCACATCATTTTCTTAAGGTATAACAGTTCTAGCTAGTTTTTGCTCCAATGGTTAAGCTAGTTGTAAATTATTTTATTTTTAAATTAATAATAATTTCTATCTAATAAATATTTACCAAACTAATTTGCTTGCCAAAGCTAATCATCAAGATTTGCAACAATGGCATAACTATTAGCTTAATATTTTTAATATTTGCAAGTTAGTCCCTTTTCTCAACCATTGGAGTTGCTCTTGTTGCTTTTAGGGACTAGCTTGCAATTTAATAATTTTCAAGCTAATAGCCAAACCATTGGAGAATAACTTAATAATTAGCCTGGCCAAGCTAATACCAAGCAAATTAGAGCATTTCCAATGGTAAGCTACAAGAGCTTGTTGCTTACCTTGATACATCAAAATTTTGACCTAGTATATCATTAAGCTACAAGGTGCTCCAATGGTGATAAATAGAATGTTGTAGCTTGAATAAATAAATAAATAATATAAGTGGATGAAATGTTCTTTGAAAAATCAAGCAACATAGCTTGTTTGAGCAACGTTGCTTGATGTAGCTACATCAATATCGTCACTCCAATGGTAAGCTACATGCTTACAATTATATTTAATTTGCAAGTAAGTCCTTTTTGTAAACCATTGGAAATGCTCTTAGCTTAGAAATTAATTGTCTTTAATAGAAAACTAACTATTTAAAAAATAAAGCTGAAAAATTTAAATGCTAATTAGCTTAACCATTGTGGTATAAATTAGCTAGAAGGAAGAATAACTTTGCAATCCTAGGTGGCATGGCAAGCTAATTGTCAATTGCTCTTAAGATGAGGGGAAAAAAAATCAATGTAAAGGAATGTACAAACTTTTAAAAAAATCGGGTGTACAATAATTATTGTACATCCATTATAAAGATAGCCTAAAATAATCAAAAGTTATCCCTGGAATGAATAAAAGTTATCCCAATATGCATAAAAGTAATCTAATACAAATAAAAATTATCTATCCTTTATTGGTAAAGAATCACATTTTAAATGACTAAAATTCAATTATTAGTTTGGTGTTTAGAGAGCCACAAGGGCGGGGGTGAGAATCGATCTCAGGATCTCCTATAATCGGAGGGAAGCCTAACCACTTGAGTTATCCTTCAATCTCAAATTCAATTATTAGTGATTAAATGTAATTTTAATTATCTTTATAAAACTTTTCTTGTTGTCTATTTATATAAAAATCGTATTATGTTTAAAGTTGCTAAAAAAAGACAAAAAGTTGTACACTAATATCAGTGTAAACAGGGTATATACAAAAGTTATTCAAAGGAATGATGCACTTATTTAAAAACGGTGGAATAAAATAAGTGATGCACGTACTTAATCAAAAACGAAGACGGAGTGAAGTCATTGCCAAAATAAAAAGTGTTGCAAGTATTCAAATAGAACAAAAAAAACAAAGTAGTGCAAGAATTTAAAAACGAAGAAGGTATATTTACTCTTCCATTAATTAAGTAATGAAACAAGGGTTTAATTTGGTGATGGTAACTGAATATCACAAGATGATCAAGACATCTCTAGGAATAACAACTTTATGTCAATGTCTGCGTTTGAAGAAGGTAACAAGTGTGATGAATGCCACATGCATGTGAACTATCAAACAAAGGATTGCAATTGACCTCAAATCCAAAGAAAGGAAGCATGATATTCAACATATAGAATTGAGTTGGATTACTTTGGAACATTTGGTGTCCCTTTTCACATTAATTGGATGTAACTAGATTAACAATTCATAACTAACAACAAAGGAAGATACAACGGTGATAAATATACCTAAGGTGGGGTCCGCTAGCTAGATTGAGGCCAGGCAACAATAATAATGATATGGAGAACATAATTAGTTAATTACCAACATTATGAAGAAGTACAAAATTGAATCATTATGGTTTGGATGCTACCAAGTAATAATTTTGGTTGGTACATTATACAGAACTACATATAAATCATCTCTACATCTGAAATTATTTCGTTTTTTTACAAAATTAGTGGGTTTGGGATGAATATAAGAGGTCATCTCTCATTATGTTTCAATTTTTTTTTGTGAGAAGAAGATATTTTAAATGTGTTGAGTACTTGGGTTTGAGATAGATTGGCCTTATTCCTTAATTGAGTTTAATCCCACCATCTTATTATTAGTAAATTTAGTAATAAAGCATGTGAACAGGGTTATCTAATTTGTAAATAAAATTTATCAATTGAGTAAGCAGACGTGTAAGATAATTGGTCAATTTTATTGCTCGTGTTGTCTTCTAAAGATTACATGCCATCAAGTAAATAAGGGGATACAATCTCAAAATTTCACTTGCCATTCCTAAATTTTCATTAACATAGTTTTTTTTTTTTTTTTCTCTTCAATAGTCATCCGTGTACAACCTCGAGCTTCGTTTTTTACTGACTTTAACGTGCTTCGTTATTTCGTGCCATATTGTGCTTTTTCCAAATAAAGGCTACTCAAACCGACCCACAACTCAACACACATAATAACATGTCATGTCATGCCTACAATGTGAATGTGTCGTGTTTTTTACATATTGTGTCATCTCGTGCCTCGAGCCTGTCCGACCCAATGACATATAGCTAAAACCCCTACATAAAATTCTCAATTAAGTGATGCCAAATAGCTTTGGATTGGTGGTAGTGAGGTAATCATTAGTCATGAGAAAGGTAGAGGTCTCAAGTTCTAAGTTTATTAGATTACAAGCCTTGTCTTACTATTAAATGCCCAAATGCGTTTTAAACTCTTTTTTTAATCCACCATTGAGCAAAACATACGAAGACTAAGAGGTTATAGGTTCTAAGTTTATAGGCTTCACATTATAATTGGATGCACAAATGCATTATAAACTCACTTCTCTTTTACATTAGTCCTTCATACAAAAAAATCTGACTCCGTCATTGAGCAAAACATAACAAAAAAAACATATGGCTCCACCATTGATCAAAACTTACAAAGGCTAAATACAGAAGGAACTTAGTAACATTTTAGACCTAACATTGGATGATAGCCAAGAGTTGTGGATTATGCATCAATCCAAATACTCTTAAGACTCATCATCTTCATCTTCATCTTCAACTTGAACCACCCACAACACACCCCTAATAAGAAAGAGGATATAGTAGGAAATACAAACCTCATAAAATCCATATGATTTCTTTGGACCCAATGAAGGATGAAATAATGTCATTGTGTGTCTAGTGCATGCCTTTCAAGGCATATCATAATAAGGACATGATATCTTAAAAGCTTTCCTTCAACAACCAATTCCCTAACCACAAGGAAACACATTTCACTTCCATCTACAGTTTTACAATTAATAATAATAATACAAGCTCAGGAACAGAGTAAATAAAAGGCAACGCATTCCTCCAATCATCTCTCTTTAACACCCTCCCATTAAAGATCACGAGAGGGACCCCAAAGTTCACGAGCATGTGATCCCACAAAAAGACGGCTCTCTAAGTCACATCTTCATATATTCCATTATTTCCTTTCTGGAATTTTACATTACATTATTCTTTTATGATGGTCATACATTCATTTTTTTTTTTTTTCAACGATTCTATCCGTGATACTCTACTTGGTAAAACTAGGATATGCTTTGTATTATAGGGTTCCTTGCTACCTAAATTGGGTAAATAACTAAATATAATAATACACACGCTACATAACAATGTGTGGGTGTTAACTAGCCTAACAAATGTGTGGTCGTGTGGATGTTAACCAATCTAATTGGTAAAATATACTCCGTATATATGTAATCGGTACCCAATTACATCAAATCGTGTATGCTTTATGGCTCCCTATAGACCAAAAAGAAAAATCATAATATATAGTTATGGACAATGACTAAATGAGAGATTGTTGCCTTGTTGGAAGAAGACCTGATTGCTACCTCCATGTTAAAATCTCTTGAGCTACCAACCTCACAGTACTACACCATCATTTCTGCTTTAAAGTATCAGTTTACAATTATTATATTGCAATGTTCTCTTAGATTTACGCTTACATTACCACCTTATTGACTAACTTAGTAGAGAATTCAAATAATCAAATCTCAGAGGATCGGACTCAGATTTTTATACGTCCTTAGCGCCTTACACTTAACTTTGACATCACATTTTAATTCTCTTGCCTAATTTTTATCAACAAGGACATAGGCAATCACAAAAGGCAATGATATAGACAAAACTCATTACCCATAATTCACAAAATAAGTGAGTTGGTGTCTTTTGCAATAACATGAGAGACTAAAACTATAAAAATTTCACTTTCAATGCCAGGTAAAGAGGGAAAATATTCTTTCCATAATTTTCTCACTGTCTAAAAGGAACAAGTTGCAAACATAAAGGCTAAAGTCATGGCCCTATTTCAAGCATATACCAGTAACAGTTTTAGTAAATGAACACTCAGTCCTTACTTGTGGATACAGGATGTTGCTTTTAAGACCATAATGAGAGCAACAACAAACTATAGAATGAATCATTAAAGCTCCGAAAACTATTAACTTGATCGAATTAAACCAAATTGCCAATCAAGAAGATATGAATAATCTAATACACGTAACAAATTACCAATCAAGAAGATATGAATAATCTAAAGTATACAATACACCTAAGAAAGCCTGCATCAACTAAAGCCTCAGTGTGGTTATCTAAATAGATAATGTATGAATGTGCAGTCGATAGTAGAGATGTGTACAACACAAATGCTCATACTTTGTACGCACTTGCACATAATTCATTCTAATTGCTAGATATTCGAGTCTCAATAATTCGCAAGTGACAATATGATAAGTTGATAACTATCACAACCAAGACCTTGATGTCTAGAGATGAAAGTATGGGGAAGAAAACAAGCTTGCCAAGGCAAATTATCTGTCAGCTAGAAGTAGCAATCACTACTATATCAGGAGGCACGTAAGATTATAAGATGCTAAATCCTTTGTTTACTAGTCAATTTCTGGAGTAAAAAATTTGATAAATCAGGTCTATTATGTACTTGTGCAAGTTGTCGCATTTTTTCTTGCTTGATACCAAAACTCAACATGCTTGCAGTTAGAACTGATGAATTCTTTAAAATATGTTTGAATAATATATGCACCTAAAGTCTGCACCTGACATAATATGCTGTGCTCCGAGCTAGAATATAGAAATCTTCTAATGCCCTTGTTTAAAATAAAAAATTATAAAAATTTTGTAATTCTTATTCATGTCATCTCTATGGTAACAATAATTGATGGTAATGAATTATTATTGATAATTTCACACTGGCATTCACACTCATGCAGTTCCTTTACAGATACTAATTAACTGTGTAATCCCACAACTTACGCACATAAAGACAGAAGAAGTAATTTTTGATACTACGGAGTAATATTGCCTACATGTGATTGGAAGCTCTTTGATCGTACAAGCAATGCACAAAAAGGTGTCAATACACAGTTGATCTACTGACTACTGGTGGAGAGGTGGTTGAGTTCATCATATGTCCCCTAACCCTGGCATACGTTTGACAAGTCTCAACTTTTATGTTAAACTTTCAAATAACTCCCAAGTCCCAATATTCGGGTTCCTTGACCTTCTAATATGTATGGACATTCGACACTTCATTTTCATTTTAGATCAAAAAAACAAGAACATAGTTCATACTAATAGCTGAGTACGACAATTGGACCCCACACACCAAACCCGAGTTTGTGTAACATTATAGCTCTACTCTACAACTTCGTATCAATAAAGGTGGCCAAAGTGGTTTGATTTTTATACTCAGGGGCCTTTATGACTCACTTTGGTGCTTCATTTAGGGGATGCCTTAATTTTTGTTGGGGTTGCTATATTGTACTAAAGCTTTTCTGGTATTTTCCGGAATTACTGATTTCAGTTTTTCTAATTTTGAATTTGTAGCTTGAAAACCTGGCTTCTGTGATTCAGCCATTAAGAAACATTAAGAGTGGTCTTCAACAGCTGCTATTCAGCAACTTACTCCAAAATGATGATTAATTGATTACAACATATTAATAGCACATAGTCCATATGACATCACTGACATTCTGAAAAGTGAAATATTTGTTTTATGCATTGCGTTCTCCACTCTCCACAGTACTACAAAAATAGAGCATTCTCTGTTATAACAAACCAGGTAAAGCTCAAAACAATGGGCTATTTTGGCTGCTGTGTAACAGTATTTTTAAATCATGGAACTATTCTGATCCCAAGCGCAGTAATTACTATGTGTAGAACATGTTTTGCCAAGATCAGACAGTAGCTGTTGTTAATCAAAGTCATAAATTGTACAACTAATAGCATATTTTCAGCCTAATCCCTTTGACACGTACTGAAACATCTGAGTAGCTAAAGGAAGGGAAATCAACCTGTAGTTCTAATAAGTGTTTAACACAAACTATCCATCTCTCTAAACTATAATCAACACTTAAATGTTGTATCTTTATTTAAGCTTAAAATTGCACTTAAAATAGTCTGCATTATCGTTTAGATATACTTAAATGAAATACTTGATGTAACTATCTAATCAACATGCTAGCAAATTACACTACTAATTGAACCTACTGCCTGTGAAAGCTGCTAATTCGATACTAATAATTTCTTCCAATAATATGAGCTAAAACCCTTAATGTATCGTTAATAAAGTTCTCCGTCTAACATTTTAAACGTTCTTGGGGAGGTTCCATAGGAATTAATCTTGAGAAAATTGTTACTAAATCATGCAAATTATAAGAAAATACCAAAGCTTAAAGAGTATTAAAAACTTGACTTACAGATACTCTGGCCCCGTATTTGCTGTTGGTTGAGAAGACAAAGTACATAAACTCTTGCCCGTGAATGTTGCATGTGATCAATAGAGAGCTGTTACAATCAGAGCCCTTGAAAACTTATAGCCATATGATGATATCCAGTCACGTGCACTCATTGGCATTTAAAACCACTAGAAAAGTGGAAAATATATCCTAAACCATGGAAATAAAAAATAACAGGGGAGATTAAGAATTTGAGGCAGCACCTATTAACTTTACATCAAAAAATATTGTGATAAATCAATCAAGATACTGCAGCGTATTATGCATAATCATTTTCATTATGAAATACAGAAGATGAAAACACATAGAGAAATGTTGAAGCAAAACGGGCATACTCTTTGCCCCATAATAAATTTTATATTAATGCAATGTCACATCTTAATAATAATTGTATTGCACATAAAATTGGAAACAAGGACAATATCTTAAGCTGTAAACAATATCAATTTTATAAACATATCATGATCATTATGCTTACATAAAATATTTCACGAGAATGCTAATGCAAAGTGCTTAGCCTAGCTGAGATTTGTATAAAATCAAGGATTATTATATTAGAATTTAGAAATCAGTATCAAGTATCAACAACTGGATGATTCACATGCAAACAAGAAAGCGACATATGTCAAGCATTTGAGGGCCATTGCAAAATTATCCCAAAAAAATTTTAAAATAAATAATTAAATTTATGAAGAATGATGTTGAAAAAGCTAGTAGCTTTGAAGAATTGAGGAGAGGAATAAAACAAATATGGCTTGCCTTATGGAAAGATTGGCTCGTGTATGCATAGTCTTCTGTTGCTATAAAATTCCCCTGTTATAAAAACCACAACCACCTCTGCTTCTAGTTATCAGAAGAAACACCTGCTCTGTGTCTCTCTCTTTCTCTTCTCCCCATCCCTCCTCCCATACAGCCTCTCTCTCTCTCTCTCTCTCTCTCTCTCTCTCTCTCTCTCTCTCTCTCCCCTCCCCATTATTTGTGCTATAAAATCACAAAAATGAGTAGTTTAGACTTCAAAAATCTCACATTAATGCTACTCACTGTTATACTCCTTTGGTCTACAAATTTTGATATATGCAATGCTAGAAGAGACAGACATTGGAGACATAGTAGACCTCTTTCAGCCTCATTACTAAAGAAAAAAAGTAAAAGTCATGGATATCACAGCCCCAATCACCACCACAGCAGTAAACCAAAATCAAAACCGCATTCTCCACCAAAGCTGAGTCCGGGAAAAGATACACCGTCACCATTGCCTCCACCAGTTCACAAAGCTCCATACCATAAAGGGTCGCCTCCTAAAACCAAGTCCCCACCAAATCCTACACCAATAGTGGAAGTTCCGTCACCCGAACCAGAGACAGGTTCCAGTATTTTCAGTGTGCTAAATTATGGAGCAAAGGGTGATGGTACTACTGATGACACTAAGGTAAAATTTTAAATTCCACAATAACTCACTTTGTTTAGATTTTAGCCACTCAGCATAACAACTCAGTCCAAATGTGAGTACTTGAAAGATGAATTTAAAATAAACAGCTAGAACAGGGAAACATGAGAAATTTCAATGACAAAGTGATCTATTTAGAATAAAAATCTAGAACAGAGAAAAACTCTAAAGACACTGATAATTTGGAACAGAGCATAGACGACCAGGTGTCTAGATTAGTTATACACTTAAAAAAAATAGTGAATAATGCAGATAAATAAAATCGTATTGGTTTTTGTATACAGGGACTCCTAAAGAGCAGAACTAGATTCAGTTTCAATACTTCAGTGGGCAGAACACAATGTCTATTCTGTTTTCCTAAAGCTGTCAACAACAGGGAATTTTAACAATTTTCATTAAAACTTCCCTTGAAAAAAATATAAAATAAAAAAAAAAATCATTAAAAAATCAATTATAACTATTTATTCATGTAAAATGTATTTTCGGTGCAAATTTATCCCTGTTTGTATAACTATTGCCATTATGCACAATACAGAATGCCTAATAGGTAAAACAGAGTATCATTTGTAAGTTATATTAGAAATAATGATGATTGATATCACTTTGTATATTTAAACAATACAGAGTAAAAGTTCAATGATTAAAAAGTAAAAAATCACAATTACAAATAAATATTTCTCCAAAAAAAAAATGCATAGATAACTTTACCTCCATAATGACAATACTTTTGTTGCTAAGACCCTTCATAGGAACCTATTACCTCGGTTTCTCCACAAATGCATCACCTTTGACTTTTTACTCTTTAGGTATATATATTCTAACTTTGATCATGTTTAGTTACTTACATGAAATGATAAATGTCATAATTTTTTATTTGTTGTTAGGATATTCACAATGCATATTTTCAAAAAAAATTATCAAAATTCTATAATTTTTACTAATATGTAATTTTTAAATCAATACATGGATGTAAAAAAGTCAAAAATAATGCATCTATTGAAATACAAAGATAGCAGGAAGTACTAATATAGCAAACAAAAACTTAAGTGTAGTTTAATAAGGTAGTTGATTAAGTTTACTGCAAAACAGTCAGTCATGTTCCTCGAAAATAGTGAAAACTATAGGTCACTCAGCTTTTTTGAAGGTGGAGAGGAGAGGAGGGCCAAAGAAAAAAGGACAAGGTTAATAAAGTAAGGGAAAAAATTTCTAGTTACGGCAGTTAGGCTATAGATTCCAGCAATTATTATATGCGCAAATGCACAAACTGCCACACGAGAACCAACCATAAAGTTTTATTTTTAAAGAAATATTTTACGGATACACTGAATGTATTAATGCTTACTTGTGTATGTTCTGTTATTGTGCACTGCAGGCATTCGAAGCTGCGTGGGCAGCGGCTTGTAAAGTTCAATCATCAACGATGTTGATTCCATCAGGATATCAGTTCCTTTTGGGACCCATTTCATTCTCTGGTCCTTACTGCCAACGAAACATTATATTTCAGGTAATCACTAACAACTTAACAATGTTCTCTTTTTTATTTTAATTCATTGGCGAGGTATTGCACTATTGCAGGTTATGACGAATGTATAAGCAACACTATAGAACAGACACTTAAGTTTAAAGTTTAAAGTAATAATCTGTAGGAGTTGACGAGTTGTACTAACCTGGCTTCTTAAATATGCTCCAGCTTGACGGGACTATCATTGCTCCAACAAGTCCTAGCGCTTGGAAAGCTAATCTGATGTGGTGGATGGACTTCACAAAGCTGGTAGGACTTACCATACAGGGGAAGGGCGTAATCGATGGAAGTGGCTCTGTTTGGTGGACTGACGCTCCATATGATGATCCAGAAAAAGATCATGAATTGCAAATTATAAACCCATTAAATGACACGGTCTTAACAAGGCCCCCAATGCCGGTAATTATATAAACTCTTTCAATCTCTGCCCCAATCAGGTTTATAGTCCATCAAAACTGACTGTATGCTGACCTTGTTATAGGAGAGAAATGAGCTCAGTGGAAAAATGCCTAGTAACAAGCCAACGGTAATGACCAAATTATTTACTTCGTATTTCTAAGTACTTTGTATAAAATAATAATTCTGCAATTTAGGATCACCAGATTCTCCTAACTCCATCTCTCATGTTGCACAGGCGCTAAGATTTTATGGCAGCATTAATGTGACAGTCACAGGGATCAGAATTCAGAATAGTCCTCAGTGTCATCTCAAGTTTGACAATTGCGATGGAGTCTTGGTTTATTCTTTTAGTGTCTCGTCACCAGGTGACAGTCCTAATACTGATGGAATCCACCTCCAAAATTCCAAAGATGTGCTCATTCACTCTAGCAGCCTTGCCTGTGGTAAATTTACTATTCTGGATCAATAGTAGCTCCATCACAACTATTTACTATTACTAGCCAAAATTTGATCAAGAAAACTAAACCTATTAATTATAGAGAAAACTTAGCATTTAGAAAATAAGCAAATGGGATACATGGGGTTAAATCTGAGAGTTACCTCCAAATTACCAACCTGGCAATGGAGTTCAACCATTAGTCCATTGTCACCTAGCAAGCGCCATCTTCCATATAAAATATGTTCTAGCCTTCTGGGGCTACAACCACCTACAGCCATGTATCAAAAAAACAATTGTCACCACTCACCACCACTACATCCATAGGGATAGGATGCCAATGAATACTGGACCACGACAATAAACCCACAAAAAAAAAATAAAAAAATAAAAAAAAAAAAAAAAAAAAATAAAAAAGAAGATGTCATCTGCTAGAACATTATAATTGGTCCTTTTGCCCAACCAAAGTCCATGAACAATTGCCATAAAAGTTTTAGATAGCTCAAACAAGAAAAGTAATTCTAGTTACTTTAAAACTAAATATGAAACAGGTTCACGTGGTAAATTGGCTGTATCTAACGACGAACAACTGAATGCAGGTGATGATTGTATATCCATACAAACAGGATGTTCGAATGTATACATCCACAGTGTAAATTGTGGACCTGGACATGGCATTAGTATTGGAAGTCTTGGAAAATTTAACACTAAAGCCTGTGTCTCGAATGTCACTGTCCGAGACGTAAACATACAAGGCACAATGACTGGAGTTCGCATAAAGACATGGCAGGTAAAAATTACATTTACACAATTGTTGAGTAATTTTGTACTATTTCTAAAGGACTTGTACTCTTAAATTTCGGAGACAACCAGCTTCGAAAAAGTTAAATCCAATTTAATCAACTTTCAATAATAATCAAGTGAAGAGAACAGGGCTTCTCAAACAAGGCTCAAGACTCAAAAATGGAAAAGAAAGACCATCACCATATGCAAAGAAAATTAATCTATATGCCTCTGGCTGCTGTATTTTGCAGGGTGGTTCGGGATCTGTGCAAGGCGTATCATTTTCAAACATTCAAGTTAGTGAAGTTCAGCTTCCGATTGTAATCGACCAATATTATTGTGACAAAAGCACATGCAAGAATCAAACAACAGCGGTTGCTGTATCAGGTGTCACATATCAAAATATAAAAGGCACATACACAGTAAAGCCTGTACATTTGGCATGCAGTGATGAGCTACCATGCACAGACATATCATTAAATACCATACAACTAAAGCCACTAAAAACACGTTATCACTTGTACGATCCATACTGCTGGCAATCATTTGGTGAGCTTATGGCTCCGATTGTCCCTCCACTTGGTTGTTTACAGATAGGAAAGCCATTGAAGAATAGGGTTCAGACTGATTATGATATATGTTGAGGACATCATAGCTGCTCTTAAAGTACTCCAATTTTCCTTTTGTGGTCAGTCAGATGATTGTTTGTTCTGACCTTTTTCACACTATTGGCTAGATAGCTGAAGAGTATATAACTATATAGATTAAATTTAGTAGGTTAGAACCCTACTTAGTAGGGCTATATCAGTTACATTCCAGTGTGATTATAACTTACCAGGAATTGTCATTTTATTTGGGCATTATCCCAGTGTAAGATATTACATAAAGCTTGATATAGATGTTTTATAAATAATACAAAAGACCAGTAAATATCTGCCTACACTTTCTGTGAGCTTCACTGTGTTCAGTGAGCTGAAAGCAACAATGATACAGAATAGAAGTATCAACAGTTATGTATCTTCAAAATACGACAAATTTTCAAAATTGAGCGCGAGGAAAGCACTTCCACAGAAATGCAAGTACAACAAGCAACATTCTATAACTTTCATGATCCTTAAGAGTACAAAAGCAAATAAGATAACTTTTCGATTTCCAGCAATACTAGCTGTATTCTTTTTCAGTCCCTAACATATCTGCAGTTCGACAAGATAAACCAAAATTCAGTGTTTTTGATGTACTCCAAAGCACAAAAGACAACAAAATTCTAATCTTTATATTATGTCATAAGACGGATCAGAAACAATAGACAATATATCTTCTGTCATTTAGATCATCCACTGAGATGTAACCATATCTGAAGTGTTATCTCCAGTCAAAACTCCTGAATGCACTAGTTTGTTTGGGTTCTATCCAAACCTCCCTGAAGGCTATGCAGTCTTAACTGAAAATGAAGAGTCCTGACACTTCCAAAACGTTTTCACCAAGATGGTCCAAAGTTAAGTTTATTCAAGTGTGGGCTCCACGGCTCCACCTATAAAAATCCTGGGAGTTAAAAGTCTTGAAAGACTCTGAACAGCTTGTTCCTCATCCAGTCATCCATGATAGCTACTCAGCTGCTCACTAAGTTAATAGATAACAGAATATAAGAGCTCCAGGAATTGAAGAGTTTCTCACAAACTAATGCACTACCTTTCTAACAGAACTTTACAATAACTTCACCAAGACTTCTCAGTGGCAATGAAAAGTGTGTTTTATACTCACTTAGGCTCATTAGGATAAGGAGTCATGTAGTTTAGATCATTTTAAATTGCATTCAGGGCATATTTGCATGCTTTTTATTTGCTTTGGTTTTCCTTGTATTTAATTCTAGGAGAAAATTTTCCTCCTCGTGTAGATTCAAGCTATAAGAAGTCATGCATTGGAAAAATTTGGAGGGTTTAAGGAGCCAAATTGGAAGAGGAAAAAGAAATGGATCATCTCATCATCAAAGTAGGAGGAAATAAGAGAAGAGAACCATCAGCTCATACCTTCCCATATGCAATCCAAATAAACAAATGAAAATCCCTTAGCCTAAGGGAAGCCAAGAAGAGATGACTAAGAGCAAAATGACCCTTCCGAGAGCCATTTTGGAAAAATAGAGCCAACAATTAAAGAAAACAACCATTTTCAGAGGAGTTGGTTGGCTTAGAAGAAATCACTAAGCTCAAAACAGTTGTTTCTCATGAAAAAGATTGTTTCATCCTGCTTCTTCTTCAACAGCTACTTTATGTTTTTCGGGATTTTCCCCCTCCCCTATAAATACCATTGTGTACCCTAGGGTTTAAGGAGAGCCTCTTTAGACATTTTTTACTGGTGTTAATTTTTTAGGTTAACACAAGTCACCTCAAGTAGTTTAGTTTTAGTTTCTAGTTTCAGTTTTCTTAAAATATGTATGTTTCTTTTCTTAATCTTCACGCACTTCAACCTTTTGTATTTCTAATCTTTGGGAGCCTTGATGTTTTCTTCATCAAATCATTCCAAGCAGATCATAAATATACAATTATAACTTTTGATTTTCCAGTGTTCACATTTATTATCAAAATTATACAATTACATCTTTTGATTTTCCATTGTTCACATTTATTTAGTTCATCTTAATTTTAAAAATCTTTACCTTTTTTGGCATTATATTCATCTTTTAGTTTGAAGTTCTTTCCCCAACATAATACTCCATATGCCAATTTATGCAATCTCATGCCAAGTTAAATAGTTTTCTTACATTATGTATGAGTAGTTCTCTTGGTCTAGGATTTGGATGACCCCTCATAGGGTTATGATGGTTATGCTTAGTTGATTTCTTGTTTAGCATTATACTTGCTTTGTGACTTGGTATGTTGAGATTGTGCCTTTATACTTCTTTTGTTGTATGTTTGAGACTTTGAGGTTGCCTAGTTGATCTATGTCAAATCTACATTGCTATGAGAAGATCTAAACACGTCAAACAGTAATCTAGAAGAAAAATCTAAAATCAGCATGATTAAGAAGTGCTAAAATTTGTAAACTACCCCATTACATGAAAATCATGCCTAGTCAAGGTACAATCATTTACATAATCATATACCAAAACAAACTGAAAAAGTGGGACCTAAAATGAGAAAATCATTACAATGACTATACTCATGCAAAGACTTCCATAAATTCTCTTAGTACAAGCATTCATGAATAACCCCATACATTATACGCAACTACATTGATGAATAATTTTACTACACTTTTGAATTTAGGAAAAATTGACATTTGCTACCACCGAAAGCACCCTGTGTCACATTTGCTACCCGTTTAAAAAAAAAAATTATTTTACTACCACCTAAAATCACATAATTAAAATTTCACCATCACTTAATGGAATCCGTCAAGATTCCGTTAAGTTAAAAAAAAAAAAAAAAACAAAGTAACCCAGCCACCCCTCCACCTCAACTGCCACCCCCTCCCCCTCCCCCCTACCGGCAGCCAGCGCCCAAAGCTTCGGCTGGCACCGGCGCGAACCCACCCCCCTCCTTTCCCCCACCCTACGCAACCAACCTCCATTAACGGAAACCACCATTTTTCCCCTCCCATCCATTAACGCCGAATTCAAAATCAAAAGCAATCCCAACAAAAACCCATTATACTGATAATGCATATGATCAACAATCAACAATGCAGGCGACCAAATAACCAAAATCCAGATCAATCTCCGCTTTAGTAATTCGATAAGTTGCATAGTGAAGAACAAAATCGGCAACAATCACTGTGATTCTCCGGAAATAAACGACGGAATCGGCCTTGTAATTGAAACCTTCATGAAGATCAACAATGGTGGGGTCAATTTTTGCGGCGAAAAGAGAGAGAAAGAGCCGGTGGTTTAGGGTGGTTTGGGTTGGTGGTTTAGGATTAGGGATGGCCGAAAGGGTAAGGGAAGGGGAGGGGGTCGATTTCGGTGGGGAGGATAGGGAGGGGGCGATTTCCGATGGGGGAAGGGAAAGGGGGTGGTTTCCGGTTCGGGGTGGGGGTCGGGGCAGCAAGAACAGGAAAAGGGAGGGGGGTTGGTTGCGTAGGTGGGGGGCGCCGGCGCCGGCAGGGGGGAGGGGGTGGCAGGTGAGGGGACGGGTGGCAGTGAAGTGGAGGGGTGGCTGCAAGGTGGTTGAATGGTGGCTAAACCCAACTAACGGAAACAGTAACGGCCTTAGTCATTAAGTAGTGAAATATATATTTTAGGGATTTGTGTGGTAGCAAAATAAAAAAAAAAATTTAAACGGGTAGCAAAGGTGACACATGATGCTTTCGGTGGTAGCAAATGTCAATTTTTCCTTGAATTTATCCTGACTTCTGTTTTGGGTAAAAAGTTTGGAGAGCATGACATCAGGTATGCTAGTTTCCTAGCTAAGGGCACAAATAAGCAACAGACAGACAGGTCCCGACAAAATGGGATCTTCAGAGTGAAAGGAGTGGATATATCACCCATCTTGAACACAGAAAAAATCCATACAATGGCTCTGTGCATTACTTCATTATTATTATATCAGTTATCAACAATACAGCTGAAATTAACTTATCAATTAGCTCATACGTTATCATGTCAGCTAAATGCCTAAGTTAATAATGCAGTTTAATTCATACAAAGGTTACCATAAAGCTTTCAAAATGTGGCACCACCATTCCGAGACTTTAGAACAACATTAACACCATTTCTATCCTCCTCAATATTGTAAATGAAACCATGTGCGCATGAAGTTGTACCTGCGCCTCCTTTATCACTGAACAATATCATTTGAGAAAGAACAGTGAGTGGCAGATTGGCAGTGAATGATAGCCCTCAACTCCAAACACAGCCAAATGTGTTCCACCTAATCCTGCAAGCACAACATAGATGCAAAGATTAACAAATGACAGTCCGCTGTAACCAAGTGTAGGCAATCAGGCTTTCTAGTTGAATCTAATTGTGTATACCTTTCAACAGAAGCAGATTCTCCCTTTGCTTTCTGAATTGCATCATGATCTATGGGTCTACAGGAGCTACCCATTTCGATCAATTAGCCAAGATTTTGACCGGAAACAAAATCACTGGTGTTCGATCTAGTGGTACTTTTATGGGGATTCTTTTTATTGCTGTAGGATCCCTATTCAAGATCACTGCAGTTCCTTTTCGGGCGGTTGTAGGACGGACGGCTGCCTATAAGTGGTAGCGTAGGGTGGGTGGTACCGCTCAGATTGCGGCCAATCTTCCTAACCGCGCGCAGGCCAGACCGGGCCGGGCTTAGAGCGCGTGAAACTCATCACTACCTCGTAAGGGCGTTGAGACCATAGCATGTTAAACGAAAGCGCCCCTTTCTCTCTAGTGTTGTCACACAGCTGCCCGCCTAGAAGAGCCACTACTCCATGTTGCCCTAATCTTGTTCAAATTAAAGCTTAAACCCAGCAGTCTTTGACATGTGAGACCTTCTGAGGTATGCCATTGTGCTGAGCTGCATTGCTACTGCAAATATTAAGGACTTGGTTAGTTCAAGCACTGATCATTAAAGCAGCACATTATCAAAAACAATCATACAGAAAACCACATCATCAATCTTAACCACAGCAAGATACACACAGAGGGACTGAAAAATGAAAGATGATGCATGTATGTTCAAGAAATCAATGCAAATTGCTGAATTTTCTTAGTCTCGTTAAAAATTTTGCCATTTCCACACTAAATTTGATTGTCTACGAGGATGAAAATCATGCCATTTAATTCTGATGTAATCAATCATTTCACATCGCCGGCAAGTGGTAGAAAGTTGAATTACCAAGCAATAGTTTTCTGATTGTTCTCCCTATAATTCAATCAAACTCGTGATTTTATATTTAATTTTCTGAACATATCTATCCCTAAGTAATACGAAATACTTCTCTTGGCTGTCCTTTTTTTTTTCTTTGGGTTCTTTTGCAGCCTATCATGATTCGGGATCAAAATTGTGACTTAATGATGATTAGTGATTGCCGTGTAATCAACACAAGTTTAGCACGTATAACATAGATAAATGACTGATTCAACAAATTATTCTTCTATTTTAGATAGGGGAGTCTAACAGTCATACAATGAATAAACCACAGTAATACACTTCAATGGGTGACCATTTCCAATTTTCCATCTCATAACAATCATTACTCCTAATCCACAGGAAGTCCACATTTGCAACAGCAAAACCACAGCAAATCTCATAATAATCAATCCTCGCTAAGAGATCCCTAATTTACCATAAAATTGGGAAAAAAAAAAAATTAACCAATCTTTTCATCAATAGCTCATCATCAAAACAATCCAACAATCATACCAACTCAATTAACAATTAACTCACTAAATACTAATTCACACAATCACCTCAATCAATCACTGGTTTTATTTGATAAACCAAAACCAAGCCCTAATTCTTAAACAAGTTCAGTGTTTGTAATTATTAACTAATCAATCAAAAAATTGAACCAAATAAATTACTAAGTAACTTACTAAACCAAATAAATTACTAAGTAACTTACTAAACCATCCAATTATCACAAAAAATTCACATCAAACCCTAGACAATCCCGTTATCACGAAACATTGAATTTAGCATAATTCAGAAGCTCTTCAACAACGAAAAATTAGGGGAAAAGGTTAAAGAATGAGTACTAACAGAAAATTGACGCCAATATACCAACCTTAATCCGATTTTCCGTATTCTCTATTCGTCGAAAGTTGCTGTTGATTGATTTTCGCTTGTTGTTCAACTTTGGAGGGAGAGTTCGATTTTCGCGCGCGTTTTTTTGAAAACATTTTATATACGTTCGTTTATTTCTAAGGTTCTACTTCTACTTATGAATTTATGATTTGTGAACTTGTGAGCTTATTGTGAGATCCATTGATGTAACAGGAAATATTTGGCAATCTTACAAGTTATTAAAAAGGGTTGTTGAAAGCTCGCATTTTACACGGCACCGCTCGTATTTTAATATGAAATTCCATACTTACCCCTCGTAAATAAATATTCACGACACTCACAACACTTATTTCTCATTTTTAAAACAACAACCCTCTCGTAACTTCACTCTCATTTCATCTCTCTAAAATTTTAAAAAAAAAAAAAGTAAAATAAAAAAACAAAAAGAGCCACAACATTGATCACAACAACAATAAAAATACTAATACTAATTACTCAATTAATCACAAAAATAATAATAATCATAATAAAAATTATAATAATAATACAAATATTACAGTAATAGATTTGATTAATTAATCAAAAAAAAAAATCGACATCCGTCCAAAAAATTTGGATCAATCTAGGTGGATCCACTTAAAATTTCCTATGGTAGATCAAATAAGGTGGTAGATCGAATATGGTGGGGTCGGATGTGGTGGTGTTGGGATTTTTTTTTTACCACATGGTAGTAAGTGGAGGGATCGGGAATGATATTATACCATTATATACTACAACTTACACAAAGGGCAATATCTTCCTTCCATGTCAAAAAGGTAGCGATGCCCTGTAAAATGGGAGCATTGTTTAGCAGTTCACGTTATGAATTCAACTAAATTTGGGTAACATTGCAAGGAATTTCTTTGACGAATGAAGGAGTAGACGCCTGAAAGTATAACGTCCTACTAAAAAGAAATTAATGGATGATATTTTTTTGTTATTTACACTAAACACAAAGTTGTAGTAGTGGGACATGGTCTAGTTGATTTCATATGTTATTTTAGATCCTTCTTAGTTAACTCGGTATTAACAATTACTTGTATATTTGAACCAAGGTTTGTACCATAGTTTACAATTTTTTCTATAACGTGTCGTGTTGTGTCATTCTTGTATTTGTGTTTAAAGTTAAAAGGGTTAGAGGATCTCAATTCTAACCCAACTCATTTAATCAACGTCTCATGTCATGTTGACATGTGTTAACTAACATGTGGGAAACTTTTAACACTAACCCGCTTTTTTCATGCTTAGTTCGTATTGCGTTGTCATGTCATAAGTAAAAGTGTTAGTCCCATTCAAAATATTTATTATAAATTCCATGTGGAGTATTTTATTGTTTATTTTTCCATAACCAAGTTGATTCATGTTAGTTTGTTGGAATTCTTAATACTAACCTAAATTGTTTAATTAGACGTGTTGTGCTATGTTAACCTATTAAATTAATTGTGTCGTAAACCTTGTCACTAACCCGATTTATTCGTGTCGTGGTAGCTAGGGTTTTCGAGTGTGGGGGAGGGCCGGTTAGGGTTTTCGAGGGTGAGGGGAGGGCTAACTAGGGTTTTCGATGGTGGGGGGATGTGCAGCTGGGGGTTTCGGGGTGGGGGAGGGGTTTATAGGGATTTTCGGTGGGGTAGGAGGCGAGGTAGGGAAGGAGGGGATAGGCTAGTCGTCGTTAGGCGTTGACATTGGGGGAGGAGGTGTGGGTACTGGCAAGGGGACGGAGGTGGTGCCGGTGGAGAGGAAGATTGGTTTTTTTCATTATTTTTAAAATAATTTAATTAATAAAATCTAACCATGTTTAATGATTTAAATAAAATAGTTATTATCTTTGGTAATTAATAATACAAGGTTAATAAAAATAATATTTCCTCTGTTTTTTTAGTTGACACCTTTCCATTATCACGCTTGCCAACACATGTTTTTAATGCTTAATAACTTCAATTATCAACACTGTAAAATTATAAAAAATAGATATTAATAAAATAGGGTGATGATATATACATAGCCCTAAGCATTAAATATACTTTTTAAAATGGATTTAAGTTGAGAATTCATGACAAAATCACGCGCAAATCGGTGTGATTAATGTAAAGTTAACCTTAATATTTCCTTTTTTAGCTCCTTATACATGCCCTAAGGGCTATGTTTATCATTTTCCAATAAAATATACATATAGACGATTCAAACAAGATCCCACATGACTATATTGTATTGTATCTATAAATCACAAAAGCGAGTTAAAGTGTAGTTTGTGAATAGTGTAAAAGCCAAACGGTGTCAACTAAAAAAAACGGAAGAAGTATATTTTTTTGCAATGTACCAAAGAGAAATATAAAAATTTTGCCAGTTTGATGTTACCAAAGAAAATTTGAAGAATAAAGATAACTTTTTGACAGTCAAATACCTTAATATGGAGATTAAAATTAAGCACAATCCATTAATAAAAGAATTGATTGGAAGTGATGTTAACTACGGATCTATCACGATCCCACATGGCTATATTTTTCATTATGTATAAAGTACAAAACATGGTCAAATACAAGTGTGTGAATAGTGCTAAATTCAAAACGTATCAACTAAAAAAACAAAGTAATATATTTGATCTAAGTCATGTAACTATCAAAGTGATGGTAGTTTTAGGGTGCTTCTACTTTAGAAACATTCTAATAATGCTTCTGTCAAAAAAAAAATTCTAATAATGCTGGTACTCCTAACTCCTCAAAATGAACTCAAACAAATTTCCCCAATTCTGAATTACACTCAACAAATACTCGCACCATATTCTAATTCTAATCTAAAATACAGACAATAGACACGCAATAACAGATAATCTCAGGCGACGCAGTAAATTAGGGTTTCTGATTCGAATAAATTTCCTTTAATTTAATTTCTGGGATTCAAATTGGGGAAGATCATAATTCAATCGAAGATAATATTTCCAAAATTAATTATATGCTTTTCAAATTCACTGAACAATATAGCAAAGGATGAGCGGAAACGAGTTCAGATTCTTCTTATCTTGCGATATTAATCTTCCTGTTACCTTCCGAATTGATCGTTTGGAAGGTACTTTGCCCCCTCTCAAATCTTCAACTTCAGGTACATAATTCTATATTTGTTTATTTTTGTTATTATTTTTTTTTGTTTGTAATTTTCTTCCAATTAGATTATTTAATTGCAGAATTCAATTGCTAAACTTCAGTCAAATTTGTTGAATTTCTATTTTTGTGTGGAAATTGGAGTACCCATCTTAATCAAGTTGTGTATGCGAACTAGGTTAGTTGGTTAAAGTATTAGGAGCGGAAATGAGTTCTTTGATCAAACATCAAATCCTGTCTAAATTACTGCCTTTATTCATAGAAGAAGCCTGAAAAATTTCATTCCTTTTTGGATTATGATACAATTTTAAAGCTCAATGCAAGGCATATTTATTAATTATTATGATACAATTTAGAACTTGTATTTGCTTTGAGATTATGGATATATTTGCGGAAGCAAGTAAAAGTTGTTTGATAAGTGATTTTGGTGGGGTTTATTGTAACGATTGCGAGCATTGTCTGTGTGTTTTTTATTAAAGCTGCTGTAGACACTGGTTATGCAGCTGAGGAGAGGAGGGGAGAGCTTTTTGTCGAATGTGCCTTGTACGTCGATGGTGCTCCTTTTGGACTTCCTATGAGAACCAGGTTTGACTGTCTTAATCTCTGATACAAAATTTAAGTCTTTATAGTCATCTTCATCAGTATTACAAATTTGGTTTATGTTACAAAAATTTGCATAGGGATGTTGAAGCTCCACTTGATGTTGTGTTGAATACTATAGAATGACCTGTAATGTTGCATTGATACCGTAGAGAAACATTTGTTAGTCTATATTATATACACCCTTAATTTTAAGCTCCAACATCCCTAACCAATTACTACAAAAACATTCCAGTATTCTTTGAACTAATCTTCCATAGTTACACAGAATTAATTCTGTTTACAATTATTTCTCAAATTATGTTCTGAATCTTCTTAAAGGCTGCGAATAAATTATGTCAAAACTCCGTTCATTTTTTTTTTGAAAAGAAGCTAATCATGTGAAACTGCATCTGTATATGACCATGTCAATAGTCATGGCATACCATGCTATTCTTGGATAGATGCATCTTACTATGCTGGGAGCCTGGAAATTGGCTGTGTAGCTTGGCTCAGCGCACATGAACTCCAATTGGGGCATGTGTTGCTTTATTGCTTTGCTTCTTTGCCTCGGGATCTTGAACCGTTGATGTCACTACATATTGAAGTCCATCTACATGTTTGGCTTGCTGTCCTGACTGACATGTCTTGTATGCTTGGTGAGAAAAGATGATGAGCCTTCTGATATGTTATTGATATGAAAATTTTGGTCATTTGGTGGATTATTCTGCAAGTTATTTAGTAGGGAGATTCAGTTAGCAATGATCTTGTTGGCATTTGCCAACTGGTTTGGACAACCTCTGATATAAGTATGATGTGATTTTGTTGCTATTCTTTGTCATCGAATAGCCTTCATTTGCTTACTTTTGTGAACTGCCAGTCTCTGTACCTTAGATTAAAACTCATTGCTTTTTAAAGGGTGATATACTATTGGCTCTAGGCAATAAAATAAGATGAGAGCTGAACGTATATTTACTTTCTAGGGTTTTATGTCATTCTCGGGTTTTGTTGAATTATATAACGAGTACTCTCAGTTTATTATTATTTTCCAAACCTTTTTTTTAATAGCTTATTCTAATAGATGCGAAGCAATATTGCATTCTGTTTGATGTTTATGCACATTGTTCTGTTACCTTTCTCTGTGAGCTAAACTGCAAATCTGAATTACTAAGATTTTAAATGCTCTTGTAGGGTGGAATCTGGACAATCTTTTTGCTGGAGTGAGCTAATCACATTGAGTACTAAATATCGAGACCTCACTGCTCACTCGCAACTTTCTTTCACGGTAATTTAGACCTTCCAATTTGCACACTTGATTGGTTTTAAGGAAAATTGTTATTGTGGTATGGTTGCTGTCATACTAAGTTTCTCACCTTCTCCTCTTTAATGCATAAGTGCATGCTTTTATATTCTGTGTATGCATTGGCGTTTGAGGAACCTTAAATGAGAACTGCAGATTTATATTATCTAGTTTGTACCTTTTTGCTTTTAAGTCAAATGTAACAAGGATTCGTGTCCTTCCAGGCTTTGCCATAGTCTTTTGTTTAGGATCAACCCAGCACGTTGTTTTGAATATTACACATCATTAGTTTGTGTAATGATGCTACTAAGTTTTAGCTCTTTTGAAGGTCAATCATTATAGTCATAGCTTGCAAGTTCGTTCATTGTTGAATTTCTAAATGCATTGCTTTATTTTTCATTAGGTCAAATTTCCTTTGTTGCACTTAGTCTTTTAGGTTTGGTGGTTAAATGGTTATTCTGTTTTCTCCCTTTGGTTCTTTGGAGAAGTATGCATTTCATTTTAATATGCCGTGGGTGTTCTTATCATTTACGTGAGATCTGTTTGCTTGTTGCTTTTTCTCAAAATGTAGGTATGGGATGTTTCTTGTTGCAAAGAGGAAGGGCTTATTGGTGGAGCAACCATTCTTCTTTTTAACAGCAAGAAGCAACTTAGAACTGGGAAGCAAAAACTCAGGCTTTGGCTGGGGAAAGAAGCTGACGGAGCATTTCCTTCTTCCACACCTGGAAAGGTTATCGATTTTATTCTGATTTGTATAAGTCACATGCTGTATTGTTTTTTTCTGTAAGAAGTTGACAATCTACAGAATTTATATTGCTTAGTGGAAAACCTGATCTTATAGGTACCAAGGCATGAGCGGGGGGAGTTGGAGCGCCTGGAGAAACTTATGAATAAATATGAAAGGGGACAAATTCCACGTGTTGATTGGCTAGATCGGCTCACATTTAAAGCAATGGAGAAGATCAAGGATCGTGAAAGTTGTGGAAGCAAGAGTTCCCAATTATATATTGTTGTTGATTTTTGCAGTTTCGAGCATCAGGTTGTCTTCCAGGTAAAAATCCTTAGTGCTGACTTTTGTTTTCATCCCTTTTGTTATTACTATGTCATATTGTCCGGAGTTTCGTTCTTTGCTTGAAGCTCTGTAAGTCTTCTTACTGAATGATACTGTCTTCTATTGACAGAATTCTGCTATGGTGGGCTGGAATGGCAAATTAATTACATGTCTATAAGCTTGCCTTTTCCAGTTTAAAACTTGTTTGGGGATGTTGCATTCCTTTCTCAGTAACACAACTAATTTGTTGGAAGAATACAATTATGGTTTGGAAATATTGTCTTGTCTTACACTCTTGTGAATTGATATATTCCTTGTTGTGCCCCAAAATTCGTCTTTCCATGTGACATATACTCCTGCCAGTTTTACATTATATATTAGGCACCCATATTTTTCAAGGTTTAATTTGGCCGGTTGATCTCTCTCAAACTACATTGACATAAATTATTAGATATTGATATCCCCAAGTGCCAAGTACATTTCATATTTTCAAAATTTATTTTTTTTGTATAAATTTAACAATATACAAGTATATTTTAAGAGAAACTAAAGGCTGTGACATTTTTTATATTCATGAAAGTGGTGGAGTCCGGCACTTCCTCAATATATTATATTAAAAATGGAAAAAAAAAAAAAAAGTAAATCACGAAATATCAGCTCTTTGCTTTTTAATTATGCTTGTTGCTTGTCATTGCTTTGTTGGATTTCTCTCAAGGGATTTTGCTATTATTATTTAAGAGCTTGAAATTTTTGTTAGCTGTTCAATAAATTCTGATGTTCCTTTTGACTGTTAAAGCTGAACGAGTAGTCTTGTACATTACTGTTTGTTAGTTTTTGGGCTCTGAGGCAACTTTAATCTTGATAGTTTCATCTTCATAACGGCCTAAAGAAGCTATTATGTCTTTTGGTTTTTAAAAATCACATTGTGGTTTCCTATAGTAAGAGTGTTGAGTTTATGAGATTTTAATTGTTTTTTTTCACTCGTAAATTTTATTTGTATATTCTTTCTGTTTATCACTTTACACATTTGTTCCCAACTTTTATTCAATCGATTGTTTTTCTATGCTCTTTTTCCTTTTTGGATGGTTCCTTATTACGATTCATGTTAGCCGACCCCAAATCATTTTGGGACTAAGACTTTGTTATTGTATAAGGAATATGACTGTACCCTTAAATAACAGTTGGTATGGTTTCCTTTCTTCATATGCAGGAATCTGGGCCAAATGTGTTTTTACCATCCCCAATTGGTGCAAATGAATTTGTTACTGTGTGGGATCCCGAAGTGGGAAAGATAAATCCTTCTGAACACAAGCAAATAAAACTTGCTAGAAGCTTAACTCGTGGTATTATTGATCGAGATCTGAAACCAAGCTCTATTGAAAGGAAGTAAGTTTTGATATCTGGATATTATTGTCAAGTGTATGAGTCTTTGTAATACATGTTGCTCTGAAAAGGAAGATATTGTGATACTTCCAATGCTTCATAGCTGTTCTTCCCTCCTCAAGGCAGGAAATTTTGTTTTGCACCCTCACTGCCATAACCATATAGCATCTGAATCTGGCTTGCAGCTGAAGAACCTAAAGATATACTACCTCTGTTTCACTTTGTTTGCAACTTAAAGGGTGCACGGACTCCTAGGCAAAATTTGTTTGTGAGTGTAAGATAGAGAGAGAAAGATAGGAATGCATGTGAATATGTGATGAGGAGAGAGATAGAGAGCAAGGAATGTCGGACTCGGGTATGGGTCCAAGTGTCGGACTCGGGTATGGGTCCAAGTGTCAGACTCGGAATATTATAAAATTAAGGATCCGCGGACACGTTTTAAAAGAGTCCATATTTTAAATTTGGACTCGGGGACATGGCAATTTTTTTTAAAGAAATTAGAGTTTAAGGTAAGTAAAAATAGGTCAAAGTAGAAGTTTAGAGTAGTATTTATTGTTCAGCTTTAAAAAAAATATAAAAGAAGTACTGTAAAAAAGAAAAGAAAGAAACAGTAAATAAATCACGTGAGTTTTCCACCCACCCCCACATTCACTATTTCAATTTTCAAGACTGCCTACCCCAACCACGTTAAAAAAATAAATAAAAGAAAACAGAAATTGCAGTTGAAGTTGAATGTTCGAGACTCAAAGAACCAGTTTCCCGTCGCCGGCAAAGAAATCCGGCAACTTCTTGGTGTCGGACTGCTCGTTTTTCACTTTCGATCAAAAACCCTAAGGTTTAGGCTCTTGGTTTGGTGAATCTGTCCTTCTATTTTAGATCTAGGGTTCAGATTGACGAGTCCACTTTTTCACCCAAGGGTTCGACACAGATTCCGTGTCCGCACCCGGGTCGCGTCGTGTCGACACCGGTACGGCTGGGTGGTTGGCCGAGTCCGAGCTTCGCAGATAGAGAGAAATGACAACCTAAAAAGGAAAGAAAACATTAGTTGCAAATAATGTCTAGTCTCCATTTTTGGCAAAAGTTGCAAAAAATATGAAACGGAGGTAGTGGTTGGCATTGTTGCTTGCAAAATAATTCTTCTGTATTTTCATTCTGATACTTGGCCATAATGTATACTATGCACATTTGAAAGTTTGCAGCACTGTGCTTCTATGTCCCTTTTTTTGTTGACACACATGGTAAAAATGTGCATTTATATGTATTAATTATACATGCTTTTTCTTACTTTTTTTTGGGTTTCTTACCTATTGCTCTTCTTATACACCCTTCATAACAAAATAAAAAAGGTTTATAACAATTTTTCTGTTTCTTTACATTAAGAGCAATACAAAGGATATTAAAATACCCACCAACAAGGACTCTTAGTGGAGATGAAAAGCAGCTTCTGTGGAAATTTCGTTTCTCACTGATGTCAGAGAAGAAAGCTCTCACAAAGTTTCTTAGGTGTGTTGAATGGAGTGATTTACAGGTCAGGACGCTGGGATCTGTGGCTTGTGTTAATCTGATGTTCTATCTTTAGATTGCCACATTCTACTATAGTATAGTAAGAATTAATCAGTCTCAGTGTTGGTGTGATTGATACATATTCAGGAAGCGAAGCAGACAGTTGAACTGATGGGAAGATGGGAGATGATAGATGTCTGTGATGCACTAGAGCTGCTGTCTCCTGTATTTGAAAGTGAAGAGGTCAGTGATGCCAATAGTTGATTTGTTTAGATATATAGATTTAGTTAAAACAATATCTGCCTTTTTTCAGATATACTCTAGGTCTCTAGGTCTCTCTTGATGTTGATGCATTCTTGTGGTACTACACACATAGGGTGGTTCCTTTTGTTTTTCTTTTATCATCTTATTACCTTGTCCCTCTTTCATTTGGGATAGGGGAGATTGGGTGTTTGCAGCCCATATTTATTTATTTATTTTTCTGTTTTTATTATTTTTTTTAATATTTTTTTCTACTTACATTAGTGAGCAACATTAAGCGTAATTGAACGAAGAGTGGAAGAGTGGGACCATAGAGGGGTTAAACGGGCAGAGAGAGAGACCGAAATTGACTTGGTTGGAAGAAGCTGGGAATATGAAGTATATGGATTTGCATGAGGATGAGGCTAGGGATGTCAATGGGGCGGGGCGAGGCGGGGCGGATGTTGGCCTTCCCATCCCCATCCCCACCTAATATTTTCATCCCCATCCCCATCCCCGCGGCGGGTTCAAAATTCATCCCCATCTCCGCCTCGGCGGGTACAACTCCAAACCATCCCCGCCCCCCCCCCCCCCACTTGGATATGCACCCCCGCATAGTCCCCACCAAAAACCCGCCTAATCCCCACCCAAGACTCGCCTAATATCCGCCTTTCAAATACACAATCCAACATAATTAATACGGATTACAATAAAAAAAAAATTCTTAATATTACTCACGTTTTTGTTTATAATATAAGTGTAGTACAAAGTATTATAATTAATATTTTATTTCACGTAATTATTTTATAAAATAGTATAAAAGTATATAATTTTGTTTTTAAAGATATATAAATGTGGGTGTTAGGTGGGGATGGGGCGGGTACAAAGTGGGGCGGGTACAAAGTGGGGCGGGTGGGGATGGAGCGGGTACAATTTAAAATCTACCCCCGCCCCATCACCCATAGCGGGGATGGGCGGGGATGGGGCAGGTCAAGTAGACGCCCCATTGACATCCCTAGATGAGGAGGAAATTTTTTGTCGATGACTACACGGAATAATCACTTTTGGTTCATGTCGCCGATTCCACTTATGGGATTAAGGCTTTGATTGATTAAGCGTAATTGATGTCTCTTAACAGGTTCGTGCTTATGCTGTGAGTGTTCTTGAAAGAGCTGATGATGATGAACTGCAGTGTTACCTTCTTCAGTTAGTCCAGGCCCTTCGTTTTGAGCGCTCAGATAGATCACACCTTTCTCAATTCCTTGTGCAGCGCTGTACTTTCTCGTCCTTCAATTTAGTTCTATGGATTATGTTTCTATTATGGATTGTTGACATGATTTGAAAATCTATTTGCAGCCCTGCGAAATATTGAGTTGGCTAGTTTTCTTCGCTGGTATGTGGCTGTGGAACTACATGATCCGGCATATGCAAAGCGCTTTTATTGTACTCACGAAATGCTGGAAGAGAATATGAAGGTAGGCATTTCTTGTTGTGAGAATAGTCAAATGCTTTGTAATCATACAGTTTTTGCACAAATAGCCATATATATATGAGCTGTCTTCATATGATTTACTACGAAGTATAAAGTTACAGAAAATTGGTGATTGGAAAGAATACCTTGTTATGATTTATATGAAGTTCCTTTTGTGAAAATCTTTGCATTTATGTAACCATCCTAAATATGTGGCTTTGGTAGAAATCTACGCTAGCAGTTCTTGAAAGACGTGTATGGCTGTACCAAAGATATATGTGCTTTTAATTATTTAAGATTTGAAGTATAGTCGAAAGAAATGCTTGTTCTGTGACTGATGTAGTATCTGTAAGCTGGTTGTGTTAATTATGTGCAATTTACAAGACCTAGAAATTATTGGCGTTCTCCTTAAGAAAGTGAGTTAAGTTTCAGGAAATGAGCTATGTAATATAAATCCTCTTTTTATTTTTAATCGGACCTTTTGGACTTTTTCATTCACATCCCTCTCTGACCATCTTTTGTGCTTTATCAGTAAGAAAAAATATAGTCGTGTGAGATCTTATTAGATTTGTCTTGTTTTATGCTTTTCTAATATCACTTTTTTAAAAAGTTTTTTACTAAATTCGAATTAAAGATATTAATGTCCGAAGTTTCGCATTTGCAATCGTGAAACTCCAAATAGTGCAACTAAAAAACAAGAAAGTATTTAGATATTATTGAATGTATGTGTCAGTGGGATTATGTGCTACATTATTTTGTAGACCGTTGTTACAATGTGGTAACTGGTAAGCAAGTTTTTGTATTCTTCTGGCTGGTTGTAATTACCCTTTATCATCTATGTGCTTGCAGCTATCAACTGCTGATACTGGAGGGGAGGATGGATTCAAGTTGTGGCAAAGTTTGGTTCGTGAAACAGAATTGACAGCTCAGCTGGGTTCTATAATGAGGGATGTTCGAAATGTGCGTGGTAGTACACAAAAGAAAATGCAAAAGCTTAGACAGCTTCTTTCAGGTCTTCTTTGTGAGCTTGCCTATTTTGATGAGGTATGAATTTAATTTCTTGGCAGAGCTTCTAATTTATAATCTTTGAAGCCTTGCGATTAATGTACCCATGTCAAAGCTAGCAGTTGCCTCTTTTGTTTAATACTGACATGCTTGTGTTGGTGATGAAGCCAATACGATCTCCGTTGCATCCCAAAGTGCTCATTACCGGGATTTTGCCAAATGAGTGTGGATTATTTAAAAGTCAGTTGCATCCGTTACGTCTGACTTTCCGAACATCTAGCGGAGAAAGCTGTAAAATTATATTTAAGAAGGGAGATGATATGCGGCAAGACCAATTGGTATACTACAGTTCTATTTTATTCTAAACCTTTAACTGATATATGAAGCTTATAATGTATGTACTATTTTGGAGGAATTATTGTTTTGCTGTTTCATTCTTATATTGTGATGTTACTTATTATTTTGTAGGTGATTCAAATGGTCTCTCTCATGGATCGATTGCTTAAATTGGAGAATCTCGACCTCCACCTTACTCCATATAGAGTCTTAGCAACTGGGCAAGATGAAGGCATGATGGAATTTATACCATCGCGTTCTTTAGCTCAGGTATTAAATCTTCCCATGTTTTTTTCCCTATGGCCGAGGAGCATGGCAATATGCTTATTCTGTATGTCTTTGTATTACTTGCGTGTTTGTAAACCATAATAGTTTAAACCTGCAATATAAAAATAAAAAGGCGCAAAAATATACGCAAACAATATATTTATTGATAATTCGTGGGGTTACAACTCTCATAGATCTATTGATTTCTCTCTCTAGAAAGGCTAGGGTTTTGATACATAATTATATAGTACAGGGCCTTGTTGACTTATTCCATACTATGTGCCTGCATGTTTGGTGGTAGGGAGGAGATGGGTTCTATGTGACTTTTTGTTCTATTTGAGCCTCCTAAACCCTAAGCAATCCTCTTTATATAGAGAGTTGTAGGTTAGAGGATAATAAAGTTATCACATATTCTCTGGGGTCGTAAAGTTATTGTCACATATTTGTGTGATATAATCTCCTTATTTTTACATGAATTTGACACCTACAATTGACAAACTTTCAGTGTCTACAGTGTTTTCCTGCATTTCGTAAGGCTCTGGGTTTTGTTACTTGAAATTTGAAACCTATTTAAAAAGTCTATTCTGTTTGATGTCCAGATTCTTTCGGAACATCGCAGTATCATTGGTTTTCTGCAGAAATTTCATCCTGATGAAGAGGGACCATTTGGAATAACTGCTACCTGTCTTGAAACGTTTATTAAGAGTTGTGCTGGTTATTCTGTTATCACATATATCCTTGGCGTCGGAGATAGGTAATTTATCAGCTTTAAAAAATTTTATTACAGCCTGAGCTATTAATTACCAGCTTTTAAATTTTTTTCATGTACTAGTTTATTCCTTGTGGTTTTGGCTGATATATACCTACTTTCTTGTAAGTGCTGTAACTTCTTTGGCTGTTCAGCTAAGTTTGGTTCGACAAGAAGCTGTTGGAAGCATAAAAGATTAAATTATTCCTTAATGAAGATTTTGTTTGTTCCCTTTTTTACGTTGAATATAGAAGTCTTAAACAGTAAAACCCTAAGCTTTGGGGCACTGTAATTATTTCAGGTTGTCCTATCCTGTGTTGTACATTCAGTGACTTGGTACTTTTTCTGTTGATGTTTCTCTTTCGTTACCTCTTTTTTTTATATATATATATATATATATATATATATATATATATATATATATATATATATATATATATATATTTTTTTTTTTATGGGTTATAAATTTATTGATATTTTTGCTTTGTAGGCATCTAGATAATCTTCTCTTGAGAGATGATGGACGACTGTTTCATGTAGATTTTGGCTTCATATTAGGTCGAGACCCTAAACCATTTCCACCACCAATGAAACTTTGTAAAGAAATGGTTGAGGCAATGGGTGGAGCTGAAAGGTATAAATTACATCTTTTTTACAAGTGCAAATTAATTTAATGCCAGTAAAACCAATCAAATGCAAACACATGCAATAGCTGTCTTGTGTTGGTGGCCTTCTTTTTGGTTCCATTGTCAAATTGGCCTACAAATTTAGTTTGCTGCTTTGCTATATATTTTTTGTCGCTTTAGGTTGAACTTTATGCATCAATATTTTTTAATCAGGGGTTAAAAATTTACACTATTTATTTTGTTCTTTCAGTCAATACTACACAAGATTCAAGCAATACTGTTGTGAAGCGTATAATATTCTTCGCAAATCCAGCAACTTAATTTTGAATTTGTTCCATTTGATGGCGGGTTCTAATATTCCTGACATTGCCTCGGATCCTGAAAAGGGTATTCTTAAGGTAACAATTGTTTCCATTTACTGTGTGGATCAACCTGATGGTAATTTCCTTACCAAGTTCTAAAGTTTCCATTGATGTTTCTAGCTGCAAGAGAAGTTCCGGTTGGACCTGGATGATGAAGCCAGCATACACTTTTTCCAAGATCTCATCAATGACAGTGTTAGTGCCTTGTTCCCACAAATGGTTGAGACGATTCATAGATGGGCTCAGTATTGGCGTTGATCTGTGTATTGATTGTGAGGCTAACAACATCAATGCAGATGCTAGGTAAGGTTCCTCAAGTTTTCCTCATCTATATAAATGCTGAACAAGATTCCTTGAGTTGGGCTCCTTAGGAATGAGGACCTAATTTGGTCTAGCAAATAATCCCATTTGAAAGAGAATCAATTTCCCAGACTTAGCCAGTTCTTAGTGGGGCTTTATTTATTTATTTCTTTTTTTTTTTTTGTGGGGTTGGGGGGGGGGGGGGGGATTTGAAACCTCTACTGTGTAATCCACTCACTCTTTTGGTTGAACCTGTCCTAAGCATATATGAATTAGTCAGCAACAGGACTCTATTAGTTTTATGGGCACTAGCTTGGCAACTCATTGGATCATCTCTGTCATGTCTCAGGAGAACGATCCTATGCAGTTAGATATTTGGTGCTGTCACTAGTGTTCAAAGCACACTCCTAGTGAGTTAAGACCATAATCAATTCCTGAACTTTGCCAAAAGTCAAGAGCTAGGTTCTTTTAATTAAGAGTTATATATTAAGTCCCTTTTGGATGAAAGTCAACGTTCGTTGCTGGGTTCATCCTTCATCCAAGTAGCTGTTTGTATACTTCATTGCCTCATTGGTACTTGTTCTTTCTAAGAAATTATAGATTTTCCTAGTTTTCACTATGTTCATTAAACTTCTGTAAAAACAACAATATTTACCTCAGTTGCCTAAAATTTAACTTCCTTGTCCAAGGATCATTGTCATCGTACTCAACAAATATTAACTTTGAATTCTTATTCAACTTTAGTTCTTCTTTCTTTCTTTTTTATTTTATTTTATTTGTTAAATACAAAACAGTCTTCTCTGTGATATGGAAATCTCAGGTTTCATTTAAACAGATCTACAAAGAAATCATTTCCAACCTGATGCCATTGAAACAAATCCAAATATAAAATTTCTTTAGCTCTAAGAAGCTATTTGGATACTTCAATGGGATATGGATTTCTTTCTTTTTCCTAGTTTTGCCCCAAGACTTGGTAAATTCCCTACTTTTGTGTCTTTAGAGGTGTGGTTGGTGGCTTTTGGTGTTTGATAAATGACTTTTAACCAAAATGAAAAAGCTTCTTGAAGTAGCCAAATCAAGTATTTTACTACATATATTGTAGGTTCAATTGATTCACTTTTTTCATTTTAAATTTGCAGCAAACAAATGGACTCGTAAAACTCTTGACAAATGGCTCAATTGCATTTTATCATTTAATGACGCATAGTGCCCATAGTACAGTATCAGTATTGGTTTTCATACTTGCAGTGCAGGATTCTAGATGATAATAACAGGGTATAACATTGTCCAAACTTTGATTCAACTCTTATTTCTAAAATGTTATGACTTCCATCCAAACATAAGACCTGACTCTGGCTTTTTAAAGTCAAAGGACCCAACCCTAACCCCGGCAAAGTACTTATATCATCTTAACTCCTCACCTAGTACACCTCATCTCCCATCCTCTTTGGTGATATTATCATCATACTTTCTTGTATCTGTCATATGTCAATGCATTTCTTGCAGATTAGATTGAATCTGTTTAAATATCTGTGTTTAATGGCTGGCTTGGGCTTTTCATGCTTCTCTAGATATCGGATTCATGCAAGATTTTCCGTCCTCTTCATATGGTAGATGGGATGCCAAGACGAGGAATGGAGGCAAATTTGTTCATAATTGTGCATTTACAGCAGGTGTTTTTATTCTTATTTAAAACTTTTTTCCCCCTCTTCATCTGCTTGTTCATCATTTGTACAGTTTAGCATAGCTGAATAGTTTGCTAATATTTTTAGAATGTAAAGAAAATCTTTGGTTCCATGTAAAAAGCTAATGAAAAAACATTTTAATCTTTTTGTCATGTGTAAATTTATAAGATCTTTTGGTGCTGTAAAGGTTATGAAATTTTCTACTCCGTACTTCTTCATAGATTGAAGATTGATGTATATAAACGAGTCCAGACTCAAATATTTTAGACTAACCATTTGTAACATTATTGAAGTTTTGGCATCTACTCCAATTTAACTTTTGCACATGACTAATCTAACATCAAATTCTGATTAAGGAAGTGATGAAGCTTCAATTTTTTTATTATTTTTTTTTAATTTTTATTTATTTATTTATTTATTTATTTTTTACGTTATATTTGATAAATTTTACAATATCGGATGTTATTTGTAAAACTTAAGATTATGAAAGTGCGGGTAGTTCAAGTGGTTAGACCTTCTCTTCTGATATTGTGAGATCTTAAGATTGATTCTCATCTCCACCCTTGTGGCTCTCTAAACACCAAAAAATTTAAGATTACATCTTGAGCTTATAATACAAGATTTAATCAAGTAAGAATTTTGATTCCTCAACTAGAACTTTGTAAATTTTAAACATATCAACTTTGACCATTAAGGGCTTGTTTCGATTTACTAAAAATAACTTAACTAATTGGGGCTGAACTGAATTGAATAGAGCTGAAATGAATTGTTTATGAGAGAAGGAAATTAGGAACTGAATAGAACTGAACTGATTGGAGTTGAACTGAACTGAATTGAAATTAAGTTGAATAGAACAGGCCCTAATACTAATTTTGATGAGATTTTTTATTTTTTGCAAAAGTAAGAAATTATACTCCATATTAATAACAATAAGAATCTATCACCAAGTTGCCCCTTCCATTTAAAAATTGTCACCATATATGCTTTGGTCCAAAGTAATAAAGATACTAGATTAAGCAACATCTACCAAAATATAATCCACATATTTTTAAATAACTAATATATAAAACTAAACTTTTAGTCAGGTTACGAGAAAGCGACTTGACATTTTAACTTTTCGCCAAGTGTCGCAACACGTAGGCAACAATTAATATTAGTTTTGACATATAGGATAAAAAAATTGGATAGATTTTATAAGATAAAAAAGTTAGTTTAGGATTATATTTTTGATAAAATTCCTATATTTCATATGTATAAATTAAATGATAAATTTCAATAAATATCATATAAATTCTTTAACTTCTCACCATGTTGCACACAATAATAAACATTAATATGACACATTGATATGTATAGTAGTCAACAAAATATAATTTTAGACAAAATAAAATCAAAATAAAAAAAAAGGTAGGTTACTAATTTAAGTTAAAGATGACTAATAGATTAGCAATATGGTGAAGGATATTGGAATACTTGGCTACAAAAGATTTCAGGTAAATATGAGGTTATACAAAAAGGATTTATACTTAAAAATGTTGAATTTTTTTTTTTTTTTAGGAAAATGTTACGGAGTACATATTTTTAAGCAAAGGTTGATAAAAGTTGTGAGTTGGGAGAAGCTACATACATTGCAATGGTACTAATAGTATAAAGTTAACAATCGATTGTTATATTGTACTTCACAATTATGGGTTATTTTGACGGTTTTGATTATAAATTAGCGAATTTCGATAAATTTATTAAGATTTATTATTATGATAAAAAAAAAATATATTTAGGATTTGGCTTAAGTAAGATAAAATATGGGATTCAAAAAAAAAATGTAAATGTACAAGGAGAATTAAATGTTTTATATATTTAAGAAATAAATAAATAAATAATAAATAAAAAAACACACAACTTATTAAGGCTCTAGGAGTCAATATAATCAAAACTTTATGAGTGATGGTAATACATTTTTTATTTTATAAATATGATTATCAGTAATCCATGAGTAGCAAATCCAAGAGTATATAGTATATAAATCTATAATATATATTGCGCTTCTACAAAAATCAACGGTATACAACGTCACAATATCCTAAATCAAAAGGGATAAATATATATATATAGAGATAAAATGTTTAACTTATTAATAAACAACACGGACATTGCCCAGGGCACAAAACTAGTGTAATTAAAAAAGTTTGAATCTTAATTTATGTCCGGTACTAAGCCCCGAAACCGAATTAGCCCAAAGGGTGAACCAAGAGGAACAATATATATATATATATATATATATATATATATATATATATATATATATATATATATATATATATATATATATATATATATATATATATATATATAGAATAATATTTTATATAATAAAAAATATGGAAAATATGTGAATATTTTTTTAGGAAGTATATCACAATTATATGAATTGGTAAATATTTTTTTTTTAAGGAAGTGAATTACAATTGTATAAAGAAATGATTTTTTTTAGGAAGTGAATAAATAAAATTAAAAAAAAAAGTTTGGAGGAAAAAACAACAGCACCAGAAAGTGACACGTTTCATTTCTGGTGCCTGTTTTAGTATTATGTTATATTGATTGATTTGGTGCTCGTTTTCCTCCAAGGGTTTAGAATGTAATCGTACATTTAGAGAAAATACAAGTTTATCAACATGATAACAAAAAGTGTTTATCAAGTGACAAAATTATAATTAAATCAACAATTTGTTTATAAAAAATGGGTCTTACAAATGTTTAATTACATAAGTGTTATGCTAACTAGATTTTTGTTGATTTATTTACCATTTCGCTACTTGATAAATAAATTTTTATCAAGGTGATAAATGGGGGTTTCCTCATGTATGAAATACTAAATAAATGTTTCTCTATATGGGGTCTGATTAGCTTATGTGCGTTTCATTTTTTCTTAAGAGATTGTTTTTAGGGTAAAATTAGACTGCATCAAGAAAATTAAGACTAACATATATGACAAGAAATATCTTGTTTTTTCGTAGACTAGTTCTTTCAGATTATATCATGTATTTTATTTTTGTACTTTTCACCAAATAATCAAATTAAAGTACATAATGCAAACTATTTGAAATCAAACAATGAATTGTTTTTTTTTTTTTTTTTTTTTTTTTTTTAAATTTTTAAATTTTTTAATTTTTATTATTATCTTGATATAACCTTAGAGCGTATTTGTATGAGTCTTTTCCCCCAAAAGTTTTTAAGTCTTGGCAAATCTTGATTTAATTTAATAAATTTTATACTATTTTTAAGAAGAATAAAAGAAATGTTTTTGATCTTTTTAAAAGTTAAAATTTAAAAAGTGGGCTGACATAATTAGCCACGTTTATCATTTCATGCTCAAGGCGACTAATTGGAACTGATTGCCCAAGCACATACAAGAATAAACAAACTAGGTAATCTAGTGCACAACCTAGTGCCACATAACATCTAGATCTACTACGTATAAGATATCAAATTAATTGTAGCTATAATGTGCTAAGTGTTAGAATCCAACTCCTGTTGATGTATTAGATGCCATTTAGGTGCTTTCCTAGATTATAGTTCTTTATTTTTTAGGCCTTAGGTCCCATATTGTGTTATTGTCAGTTTAGTGTTCACTAGGGATTTTATGCATGTACTACATTAAGCTCTTTAGAGGGCGAATGATTAATGAAATCTTCAAGCCTTCTACCAAGTGTTGTCTTGTTTTTATGCTTGTTTGTTGTTAGACCTTTATAGATATTGTGTCTTACTTGCATAATAGCTCCCCTCTACACCAACTTGATGCATTAAGAACTTGCGGTTCGGACCCGGTTATGTCCGCCTTGAAGTATTGGCCGTCACAAGCCCCGACCACCCGCACTCCGTCGCCCAAATAGACGAGAGTACTCCCGAGATTCAATTGCCTGCTTGTGTTGCTTCGTGCTCACAACCCCTCTTCCGCACAATGCTAGCGTTCTTGCCACACCACACCACACCAAACCAATCCAGTCGTCATATACAATATATCTAAATTCCAAACTTGAATCATCTTTGTGTTATTAAAAACCTCAATATTAGCTAATCAGTCTGCGATCCTATTACCCTCCCCGACATGGAACACATAGGAGAAAGTAGGCAAGTAGTAGTTATAACGTTCAAAGGTCAAAGAAAACAATAATAAAAAAAAAAAAAAAAAAAGTTCCAATACAAATCAAAGTTCAAATTGCATTGACCAATTGAGCACCTATCTAAGGCAGAGCTGACCTGAAATTGTCTTTCCATAACACAATTCCAACGTGACAACCATGTGAATATAATGACTATATTCTTAAATATAACCCAAGATCCCCCATTTATTTACCACCCTTCATTATTCCATCACATCTCTACAAATAATAAAAAACAAAATACAAAAAAAAAAAAAAAAAAAAAAAAATCACACATCAAGGGGCAATTCAGTAATTTCACACCAAATAATTCGGTACCCCTCCTCTTCTTATAATATCCCACCTCCCTCTCTTCTTCTCCTCCTCCTCTCTCACTCATATTCTACGCTATCTTTCTCTCTCTACACCATTTTCTCTCTCCTCGCTTCACAGGTTCGTTTCGATTTCCTTCTCTTTTGCATTCTTTTCGTTCTTCGATTTGATGTACTCGTTGTTTTGATCTTCGCATTGAATTTTTTAGGATTTGTAATTGGTTATTGTTCGAGAATTATTTAGGTTTTTGAGTGATTTAATAGATTTCTAATGTGATTATTGTTTCAGCATTTGATCTGATTTTCAGTATGTGTTGTTAGTGAATTTGTGAAATCATGCATTCTCATTGTTGGTTTAGATTTGAGAATTTCTCGTCTAGATGTTTGATTCTTAGTGTTGATTTTAGGATTTGTGATTTTGGATTGTTTATTTCAATGATCTGAGGATTTTGTGGTGTAAATCTTGTAGATCTGTAAATTTATTAGAATTTTGAAAATGGCGATTTAGTTTTGTTGTTTGCGAATTTGAATTTAGCTTGAAAATGATTTGCGATTTGGTAGTTATGACTTTAAATTGGTGAAAAACTTTCTGATTTCTGAGATCTTTAAGTAATGCGCAAATGTTCGTAGTTCCGAAGCTTAATTATGCTTGAATTATGTAATTTTATGGTGAAATCAGCTTGTTTTCTTTGATTTTTAGTACTTGCAAGCATTTTTGTTATGGCGATCTGACATATATGTTGCCTGAATCACATGGATCCGGGAACTTACAGCTAGATTTTGAATTTCGAACTCGTGATCAGAATTCCGGGTGATCTGTAGTGCCTGATACATTTTCACTTACATTGTTTTGTTAAATTATGCATCTGATTTTGTAAATGAGCCTGGTTTGTTTATTTCATATTGGTGCCGGAATATTGATGCATCTATTTTTACTGAATGTAGAAGTTAGTGACTAATTCAAGGGGAGAAATATGGGGCTTACATTCACTAAGCTGTTTAGCCGTCTCTTCGCGAAGAAGGAAATGAGAATTCTTATGGTGGGTCTCGATGCGGCTGGTAAGACCACCATTCTTTACAAGCTCAAGCTCGGTGAGATTGTCACTACTATCCCCACTATTGGTGAGTCCTCTCTCTTTCATCACATTTTTTCTTGATCTATGTTAAATTTAACTGTCATTTATGGTGTTAGATGGCCGTGGTTGAGTTAACTAGGTGTATCTTTTTTTGCGTGTCAATTCTGGTAGTATCGAATTGTGGATCCTGTGCAATCTGCATCCATCAATCATGAGTGGCTTTATTTGGGGGTGTTGGAAGCATATGATTGGGCTGGTTTACAATGATTTAACTACGTTGCTTGGACCTCTGAGATGCCAGTAGACTTTTATATCATGTGGGGCAGTCACTTAATAGCATTGGGTTTAATCGTATAAAATATCTATTTCCATGCAGCTTTTGTGATGTGTGTGGTGAAGTTTGCATGGGACTTATTATACACTATGTCTGTTGCTGTTGGTGCTAGGGTCTCTATATTGGTCACAATATTGCTAGAAATGGCCATTTTTACGCCTTGTAATACAAACCTGCTAGCTTCAATTGTACCTTTTAAACAACGTTTGTGATGAAGTCTTTTCAATCTCGACAATGTAATTTGTAACACAATTTTATGATAAATAAGTTTGAATGACGGAATATTTGAAGGTGGGAGACCATATTTGCCAAAGTACTTTCTGATACGTAGGAGTTGTGCACAGTTCCGAGTTCCTTCGGGAAGAATATTAGTGTTTTAGGCAGGTTGTGTTCCATGGTTGAAGGCCTCACAGCCCCTTTAGGTAAAATATTAAGAGGACACGTGATGACATTCTCTGCTGCATGTGTATGATAGATCCATATTCCATAATGTTTATACTGCACTACTGCAGTGTAATTGAAATGTCCTGTTCCTGAGCCTTGACTAAAAAAACTTGTGCCCCAAATCCCAAATTCCCAATACACTATAAGTTGTAGTCTGAGCAGTGAGAGGTCATGCTTTTGCCAGCCAAATAAGCAGGAGGCTAAACCTTTGTTTTACATGGGATAATAGTCATCAATTGCTTCAATTATTGGTACTTTCTAGTGTGATATATTATGATATTGGTATACTAGGGTATGTGCTAGTTTGCAAACTTTATTGATATATCTGGTATTTTCACAGCATTTACTACTTTTATAAAACCGTTTTGCTGCTTGTATGTTCAAAGAGGATGTCTATTTTTCCAGGATTTAACGTGGAAACTGTTGAATACAAAAACATCAGCTTCACTGTCTGGGATGTTGGGGGTCAAGACAAGGTTTGCATACTGCCTTTCACATACAGATTTTTGTTGATCAATTGTGCATTTAGTATCTATATATATGGATTGTATCGGCTTGCTAATTTACTGAAGAATAGGATTATCCCCCCTCCCCTTTTTTATCATCCTCCTCTCATTCCCTTCTTATAGTTAAAGACCTCTTAAGAGCTGTTTCTGACTAAACCAATGTTGCAGATCCGTCCATTGTGGAGGCATTACTTCCAAAACACTCAAGGGCTCATCTTCGTGGTTGATAGTAATGATAGAGACCGTGTTGTTGAGGCAAGAGATGAGTTGCACAGGATGTTGAATGAGGTATGACTGATTGATTCAATAGTAGTATCATAGATACATAGTATGTTATGGTAGGTGGAAGAGATTCTTTCACGCCAGTTTTGAAGTATATTATAATATAGATGCTCTCAAACATGTTGAGCAACTACCACATTATTTTAATTTTAAAACTTATTCTGCCCATTTTAAAAAAATGAATCTATGAAACTTGGATTAGACCTGAGTTGTGACATTTTTTGGCTCAGGATGAGTTGCGTGAAGCAGTGTTGCTTGTGTTTGCTAACAAGCAAGATCTTCCCAATGCAATGAATGCTGCTGAAATTACTGATAAGCTTGGCCTGCACTCTCTCCGACAGCGTCACTGGTAAAACTCTTTGAGGATCTGCTGCTTTACTGAATGCTATGTATGTGTACTTTAATTAAAGATTCATATCAAATGATTAAGCTGATTTTCTTCTGTTCTCAGGTATATCCAGAGCACTTGTGCCACCTCTGGTGAGGGACTTTATGAAGGATTGGATTGGCTTTCCAACAACATTGCAAACAAGGTAGATATGCCACTTTATTTATCTGATTGTTTTGGCTATTTTCAATGCTCTTTAACCATTTTGCGATTTGCAACGGATCATTTATTCCGGTTGTTTTAGGTATCTTTAAAAAAGTGACCATGATTTTAAAAGAAATAACTTTATTATTATTTTTTTTATTATTTTCTTGAATACTACCATGCTGTTTGGTTATTAATATCTGTTTGTTCTATTGATTTCAGGCTTAAGGAATTGAGATTTTGTCATGGACTGTTGGTCCTGGATGCAGGGGTGAACATTATCTATGTCGCTTCGTTTTTAACCATTTTTACCTTAGAGAACTCAGTTTGTGGTTTAATTTTGTGGACGGCAGCTATAAGCCTTTTGCTTAGAGCTTTGCAATATGGATATATGTTACTAAAAGTCTAATAGCGTTGAGCGTTTGTTTGTACTTCAAGATTCTTTGGGTTCCCATTTGTGAATTGCAATAGTTGTAACTGAAGTTAAATACTAGGCGTCTTTTCGTGGCTCCTTATAGTAGTGATCCAGCTTAGTGATTTTGTATTACTTTCCTTAAATCAGTCCACATTATTCGTTTAATCTTTTGCCAAGTAGTTTATTGGCTTTGTGCATCTGGATAATGCAATCTGTATTATCTGGAAAGTACAAGGCCAGTTAGCGATTGGTTAAGAATTTGCAATATTTTTTTTAGTGTTAATTTTGTTTTTCACTACATTGTTTGTGTTAGCGACTGAATTGTATGGCGTATCTTTTACAGATGTATGACATTTCTATGCATTTCAAAAGCTCTGTAATAATTGTTATGAAAGTTTTTCTGACTTCTGCGCTCAGGTAGTCTGTTGGTTGTTGCCATAGATTGATGCTTGAAGAACTTTTCATCATCTTCTGATTTCTGATGCCCAAATGTCTTTTGCGGTGCTTCTGGAATCAACAATTAACACAAGATCACTTTAAGTGTTTCTGTTTGTTGCGGCAGTAGCTATGGGATCTCACATAGTCGAATGTATCTAATACTAAGAGCAAATTGAGATCTTTTCCACTAACATTGACCACACCCCCAGCGCAGAACTGCTTCTTATAACCCGTGTCAGCTTCGAGGCAGCTAACTTGGCTATATTGCTAAAGCTAACTGAGCCCCATCATAGTGTCTCACATGTATCAAAGCAACAGCCCTGTATGGTTTATCAACCAGCCGACCACATCTCTGATCCCTCTTCTTTGCACAAGATAACACGTCATTATTGATTGTGCTTGCTCTCGTTCACTCCTCAAAAGTCGTCGCCCAAGGAATTCTACTGATTTATTGCTTGAGTTTTTGTGTTTCCACGATTACATTATTTCCACATTTCTCTGTTTAACAAAATTCAATTTTCTGTTCTACATAGGTTTTAAGCTCTAATATTCATCTATGCATATATAAAAATCTTAGTTGGTTATTCTACCAAGCACAATCAATGAAAGCTTTGATACCATAAGTGGGGTCGGCTATTCTCAAGTGCCCCTTTTGGAGCAAACAATGCAACCCTTGGGGGGTTATCTTTTCAGACTGAAATCCCTTGCCATTAGTCCAAACACTTGCAGTTCTGAAACGTACACCTGTACAGGTAGCTTACATATCTACTTGCATTATATACTATACGTTAAATGTATGAAATGTGTTGCATATCACACCACACAGACATCTTGTATTTCATTTAATCCAAACAAAGATAAGAGACTTCTTTAAGCATAGTACCTAGTTCTGTTGTAGTTTAAAAGCTGCAACATAACCTAAATTACTGAGAATCCTAGACAATAATAGATTTGAAAGGTTATAAAATACCATAGATGATTAGAAATCCATCAAATTGCAGCCATCTTCCTCACCTTCATCATATTCATCCATGTATTCTGGTTCTTGGAGATGATCATCTCCGAAAAGAAATGGTGCAGCTTCTCTGCATCTCAAGTTTGGTGGATTCCTGTCATTCATGTCAATGGCAGACATAATCTTGTCTTTTATGCACTTTTCTATGGTTTCTTCTTCAATGTTGTCCATCTGCATGCCAAGTAGACTGAAACATTCACTTTGAAAGGTGGTGTCATCTGAAGAAAGAATCAAGCCAGCAATGCTTCTTGCAAGATCAGGGGAATGATTGTGAATCTGAGAAACATAATATAGAAGACTAAAAGTGAGATTGTGTTCATTCAGCATGCTACTAGTAATTGAAATTTTTAGCTTTGCTTGTGTTCCAGAGATATGTGATGTTATATATGGTTAGCAACTGCTCTCATTAGGTAACATTGAGCAAATCCACTTTTATTTTAGTAATACTGGATCAAAATTTAGTCATACAAACGTATTTTTGGCTGCTACTAGAAAGGAAAAAAAAAAAAAAAAGAAAAAAAAAAAAAGAGTAGATCCAACAGTTGGGAGTGTTTGTAAAGGTACCTTGAGAGCATGGTCACTAAGAAGAGCTCCAGTATACCTTTCCTTCAAATCATCAAGTGCAAGACTAATGGCTTCCTTCACAAGCTTTGTCTCGAGTTGAGTTCCTTGCCTTAATGGTGGTACTTTTACCTTGGAAACAAGTCAAGGAACAACAGTATAAAGCATGATACATCACAAGTGATGCATGTAGCTTCTGATTACTATTGCCTAACATAACAACAAAAGTGCAACACATATTGCTTGTAATGGATATTGCTTATTATAACAATGAAGGGCAATGTCGATATGAGTATATGGTGGCAAGTTCTCCCATTCAAGTAATAGAGAGTTCTCTTCATCTGCAATTCTTCTAGGAGTCAGTCCATAGTTATTCCATTTGATGCTTCTGAATGCTTTGGAAGCTGACTGATGGATTGAACATGGCGAGAAGTCTCTGAAATATATAACCTGTCAAAGAGTTCGTGTTACACAAATGTTGTAAACCCGTCCTGCATTCAGCTCATAAGCCTAGACATACATACTTCTTTGTATCCACTACAAAATTACTAGAGATCTTCTATGACAGGATTTATAATAAAGCAGTAGTGGATTTTGAATTGATGTGTGAAACAGAAATTTCAGAGCATGTTTTCCATGATGTTTCAAAGTACATGTATCAGAAAATGATAATATTTGATATATTTTACAGTTGTTATGCAGTTGGACATCTATGAAATGTAATTGAAGGATTATTTACTCATAAAAGTACAGTGCTTTTTAGGAAACAACAGCCAAACTTCAACAACAAGCACGACAAAGTGAAAAACCAGATCAAAACTTCGCTTAGGATCTCCAAGAGACTTCATCAGGTCATTGCATGCACAATAAGCATCTCTAATACTACGTAATTTTATCCAACACAGACAACTGACCTCTGTTTTTGGCTCAAAAGCCTTCAAACATGATGGATCTGATGAATCCAATAGCTCATTTTCACTGATTAAAATTACAGCTTCCACAGAAAATACATCATTACCATGCTTCTGTTGGCATGCTTGTCCATTACCCACCTTCAGGTTGTCCCTGAGAAAAAAAGAGAAGCACAACTTACCATTACAGACATACAGAACACACACACACACACACAAGTCTTGTCATATCCCAATTTCCACTAGTGTTGTTTCTTTTCTCCTTTTGTTGAAAAGATGGAGAGCCCCTATTTCATCATAATGGAGGTACCATAGCATGCACATAAATATTTGTTCACCTGCTCGAAAAGCAAGACAGACACTTTTCACTTAATTTTCTATGTTTACAAACATAGTCCTCAAGCCCAGATGCTAGCTGTAGTACATTTGATGATTCTGAATTAGGTGATGTCAACTCAGTAGCCAGAACAGCATTTTCGTGTTGTAATCCATGTCCATCATGTGATTCAGCCACCAGCTCAATTGCTATGTTCTGGGGGTCAAGACAGAAATGAGTATTTAGTTTTCCTATTAAATTATTACAAACAGCAGAACTTTCTATTGTAATGTCTTAAGCTGGTCTAAATATAGAGAAAATGGAGTTAAACTTACATTTATCTTTAAAATAACCATCTGCAGAAACAAGTAAATATAAGTCTTTATGTGAAGAAGAAAAAGGGCAAGCAGATAAACATGCTCCCATAGTCAATTTGAGTGAAAGATGAAGCCAATTGCTTAAGAAAAAATAGAATCTCCAGGAAAATTATCCTATTAAAGAACCAAATCATATTAGTCATGATAACAAAGATACAAGAAATTGTCAATTATTTGGAGATAACTAAAAACAGATGAAGACTTCACGGAAATGCAGTGTACCTTTCTGAGAAAGTAAGTCATATCTTCCAATATTACTTCCATCTCCTCAGCAGAAGTCACAGACACTTCAGTTCCACTGAAGAAGAGACGAATCAATAGAATTATGAATTCACCAAACCATGTATACAAATAGGAAAATTAGAGTTTTTGGCAGATAAACAGACCTGAAAATGGCATTTTTCTTTGGGCTTGAAGGGAGCTTAATTAGCTTTCTGTTAGAAGTGCGGTCTTTTAGGTTTACCTTGTAATGGTAAAGCTCAAAATCACCAAGGCCTGCAGATATGGGCATTAATTACTTCATGCTGCTGGCTGAGAAACAGCAATTTATTTGGCATAAAATAATAATCCTAATAGTTAGGCTACATCTCAGAATTATATGAAAATTATTGCCATTTTAAAACAATAGCATACATTCTAAACAGCCAACTAAAATTTTAACCCTTTTCTTCCAGTTATCCTGATTTTTTCCTTATTGTGTCTACATTATCTACAACTGTTCAGCAAAGAGCATTGTGATGATTGGTGTGGAAAAAGAGGCAAAGAACCCAAGTTCCTTTCCCTATAAGTCATGAAACCTTAGAGAGAATACCGCAATCACATTATGGAGTACTTTGTAATGGAAATACACATATTACATACAAGTACAAAGTAAGAAAGCCGTGGATTATTATGCCAAGTTCATCTTTACAGAAGTAAGAAACACATAAGAAAACACTTTCAGTTGGCTATTTCCACAAAACTCAAGCAGGAAATCATCATTAGACAATATCCAGAAAAATGTTTAGCCACACCAGTAATCCAGAATAAGGCCGGAAATGAAAAAAAGTGATTAAATGAGTTAAACTTACTTGTGGTTGTGACTGAAAGTATACCATCTGCATCATAACACAAACAGAACCAAACAAGCAACCATAAGTAGACATGAACATCAAATATCAATATCAGTAAGGCCCGTGCCTCGGAAATAAATTAGTAAGGCAGCTCATAATACTCACCCCACTGGGAAAATCCATTATAGCCTAATTTCAAGTCCTGAAATTCCTTCAAGCAACTTCCAGCCCCAGTATCAGAAACTGTCAACAAACAAATAATACAGTACAAAGAAAATTAACTTCCCATCAAATTAGGCTCATCATAATCTTTTTACAACCATTAGAGGATAAAAATTACAAAAACATAAAATAAATTGCATAAATAAACTCTCAAAAGCAAGTTTTTTTATGGTTTTTTGTTCTATTATTACAACCTATATCATACAACTTTGAGATCATAAAAATTGGCCGCAACACACGGAACGAGCTTGTAGTTGAACAAATACTTTCACATCCATTTAATTATTTCACATAGCTATAAAACGAGCACAAAAACAAACAATTGGAGAGCATAACAATTACAATATTATAAACAATTACACAAATAGAGAAATTGTACTTGAGATTTGAGTGAGGAGTGAATTGGAAATCGTGATTCGTCTGACGAACACAGATAATCGGCATGGATCTCCGGATAATCGACATCTTTGGATTGCAAGTGAAATCAACTGCAGAAATTTGAAAATCAAACCAAAATTATGATTAATTTTTGAGGAATTTGATTTGGAGAAACAAAAATGAAGTTTACAAATAAATTAATAAGTGAGATGGAGGAATTACTTCACCATTAACGAAATTTTACCTGTTTGCAGAGGTTCGTCACCTCCATTAGTGCAGCTACCAAAATGATGGATTTCGCGCCCTAAATTTTACACTGTGTACGTGTACTAGTATAAAATTATATACTCCTACAGTGTTAGTATCGTGGCAGCGTAGCTTGGTCTAATAGTAAGGCCGTAAGGGTTTGGTCTCGTGAGTCATGAGACTCGTGAGTCGTGACTAATAAAGTTATAGAATCAAATTTCACTAACATTTTATAGGGGTAACTTGTGATAGATGAGTTAGTATTATATATTCCTGGACCATGTACTCCATAGTCCATACATAATATATTTAATCTTGTATTATTTTGCTAAAATAATAAGTTATTTACTTATTTACTATAACAACAGGTATGAAAATACAACATGACATGTATAAAATAACATGTACTTTGTAATATGTTAGGCAGATTGCTTGGAAGTACACTTCTTTGTCATGATTGACACTCGCGAATATACATTGTTGCATTACAATTTTAATAATGTCACTTTGGCATAGTTATATGGATATTAACTTTTTTAGTTGATTAAAGTTTTGCAGGTGGTATAAAAAACTTGCAATATAAATCTCATTTACAGCATTGCTTTTATGACTCTCGTTACACCATTTTTTGTGTACAATAGTATTGCGATATTAACAAATTCTGTACATGGTTTATGAATATTATTTTGAAGAGGAGTAGAGTATTGCCATAGTTTAATAGAAGTATAGACTTTATGGTGCAAGAAATTGAAGATAACCAAATTTAAGCTAAAAACGAGATATTTCAAAGCGTGCAAATTTATACATTCAAATTAAAAATCGCATTTTTAATCATCATGGCATGAAAGTGGAGAAAACCATTTCATTAGCTATGTAATACTATGAGTGGAACCAGAGGGGGTGCATTATCAATTAAGGGTTATGGTTTTGGAGTATTTCCTTTCATTTTAAGGGTGGGATAAATAATCTTTGCAACGTATTATTCATTGACAAAGATTCAAATGATGACGACTTGATTCAAATGATGTCGACTTGATGATACATCACATTTTGACTATGAAGAGGATGATGTGATTGATGTCCTAACAACCCATTCACTATATAATAACTTGTGCATTAGTTATCATTGACCTTTGTAAGTTGTTTTATGCCCACATTAAAATTTTAACCAACTAAACTCGTTGCATTCACATTAATATAAATATGCAATTTCGTTGGAATATATTAGAGCAAGTTTAGCCCAAGTCTTAAGACCTGGGGTGACATCATCATCATCTTGAGTCTTAAGACTTATGTTTAAAACTTCTTTCATTTTTCTTCTTAAATCTCAAGCAAGTCTCAAGTTGAGTCTTGAAATTCCAAGAGTCAATTTAAGACTTGAGATTGGGACTCACACCAATTTTATTTGTATTATCCTTTTTTTTTTTTTTTGTACACTTTTCTACATATAAAGAGATATATATATATATATATATATATATATATATATATATATATATATATATATATATATATATATATATATATATATATATATATATATATATATGAGTCTTAGGGCTAAAGTGATAAATTTAGACAAGTCTTAACAAAGATTTGATGACATCATTTTCAATGGGGACCATAAAAAATGATGTCACATTCAAGTCTTAAGACTTGAGGCTAAACTTGCTCTTTAGCATTGAAAACTTATGTACTTGGGATACACAATCATTATATTATTGGATGTTAGTTGTACCCTTTTATTATTTGGCAAACCCTTTTAGTGTTTTTTTTTTTGGCAAACCCTTTTAGTTTTTTTTTTCTTTCTTTTTTTTTTCTTTAATAAAAATAAAAAAATATCATAAACGTTGCACCATTTCACTAGCCCCTCCTTTTCTCTCTAATTCGTACGGAAAAAAGGGGGTAATCCATCTACTTATTTCAAAACAAATCTAGTAAGTATATTATTTTGATGCATACAAATCTCCAATAAATACAGACTAATAATGTAGACGATATTATAATTAGTTACTATATTATTCAATAGTGAACATTTTCAATTTCAAAGAGGTGTCAAAACCACACTCGATCAAATTCAACTCGATCCGAAATCGACCAAAAGAATACCCGACTAAGATTTCAACTCGCATGGACACTGGACAGAGAAATTTAAAATGACTCAACTTTAAAACTTGACTCGACCACCAATTGGTTGTTGGTGCAGTGTTGATTGGGACTGCACTTGGTAGGGAGGACCCATATTCAATCCTCCACAACAACAATGGGGAGGAAATTGTAACCTAACTACTCAAAACTGATCCCCAAATCTGAATTACCCCAAAGGGTAAAGTGGGTGGAACAACAAAAAAAAATAAAAAAATTGACTCGACCCGATCCGGACATCCGAATCCAAAATGACACTTCTAACCCGAATAAAAGTCGTTGAAGAAATGAGAGAAATGGCAGCCCATAAAAAACATAATTCCACGTGGGCCACGAGTCATACAACTATCATCAATTTTTCCAACAAATATACTTCGTATATTTCCTTCTCAATATTATCACTCTCCTAATTCTACACATTTTCTACTCAAATTTATCCCACCAAATCTAATTTCTATCTAACATTTAATTTGGAATTTATTTCTTAATTTCACTTGTGATAAGTTAGGGATTAGTTAGATTGAAGTTGGGGGATAGAAGTTGGAAGATCGCAAAATTTAATCAAATTTATTCTTCAAATTCATCATCAAATTTGATTGAGGATCAAAGTTGACACTTTTAATGGAGGATCAAAGTTGCAGAAGGGTTGAAATTGATGGAAATTCAACTTCTAATTCTGAGCTCGATTCTTATGATCATAATTCTCCTTGGGCTCTTGATATTGGAGGTTTCTCTCTTTTCTCTTACTATGATTTTTTTATATTTTTTATTTAATTTTATCATAATTCGAACATGTTGTAACGTTGAAAACTAAGATTATTAAGTTTTGATGCTTTGATGGTTGCTAATTATTAAATTATTATTCTGTGATTAGTATAATATTTTGTATTTTTGTAAAGTATAAGAATGTTGTGATGAACTGGTAAATGGGTTTCTTTGGATTATGTTGATGTGATTCGATTAATCTGAGCTATCCCACGTGAGCTGTTGATCATAAGTTTAAGTTTAGAAATATAATAAGTTAATTAGAGCATAATTTAGTTTCTAATATCAAAAATAGCTGAAGTTAAATCATAATAAAATAAATTAAGTTCAACAAAAATGAGTTAAATTTAGTAAAAATAGTTCAAATTTTGCAAGATTGGGAACAAAAATTAATTGAGGACATCATGCCTAAGTTGGCTAGCATCCTAGAGTTATTACTTGGGCCGATAGGGTTATATTAAGCTATGATATGATAAAATCAGGAAACATAAGTTCACATGAGGAATCGAGTTCAAGTAAGTATAATTTAGTCCATGGTTATTCTTATAAGTGAAAATCATGTGATAAAACAAATACTTAGGGCCTGTTCTCATCGGATTAATTTCAGTTTATCTCAGCTCTAATAAGTTTATCTCAGCTCTAATAAGTTCAAGTTCAGTTTATGTCTAATGATATTGCTAATGATATAAAGCCAAATTTCATAATTTTAAGCTTATATTACAACAACGACAATAATAATAATAATAATAATAATAATAATAATAATAATAATAATAATAATAATAATAATAATAATAATAATAATAATAATAATGACTATTATACGGTTATACCATATTTCACTTAATGACTATTATACCATATTTCATTATTTGACGAGCTAGGAGTAAAAATAGGATCAAGTTAGTTTTTAAATTAGACCGCCCAACTCTTTGGTTTTTTTTTTTTTTTTTTTTTTTTTCATTTTGAGAATTTTTTAAAAAGTGTTTTGTGTTCTTTTGTCATATTAATATTTTATTTTTTAGTTATATAGTATATGTGTTTAAAATGTTTTGGGTTCCATGTTTTTAATATATTTTTCATAAATATTTTAATTATATAGTATATTTTTCTTATATATTTTAATATGTATGTTTGTATATACACATATATATAATAATAAATAATCAAAGATCATTAATCCGTAGTTAAAAATCACTAATTAATAAGTTCAGTTCAGCTCAGCTCTAATAAGTTCAGTTCAGCTCAGCTCATTTCAGTCAATAAGACAAGCCCTTAATAGTCAATACTATGGATTATGTTTATGTTATGTAATAAAGTTGAAAATGACAATATTTAGTTAGACATTTTTAAAGGAAAAAGATTTGGATCTGTTGCTTCTTAATAACAAATAAATGATGCATTTGGTTTATCTATTGGAATGGTATTGGTATTGGTTACTTCTTAATCATTTGCTTCATATATGGAATGGGATCACTTTTACTTTTTTTTGTTGTTGTAATCGTATTGACTTTTTTTGACTGGCCAAATATTGAAATTATAATATAATTGTATATTGCTGTAATATTCTTTAAGATGTTGTAATCACTCTAAAGCACAATTACATATCAAAGGAAAAACAATCCTAAAGGGAAATACTATGGAAGCAAATATGACAACAAGAAATGGACTTCTTTGGTTCAATGTTTTTCAAAACTCTGGATGGCCAAATACTTGAATTTTATTACTTTAGGCAAAAATTCCAAATTTCCACCTTGAATGTACAATTATCGAAATTCAAATAAAAATATAGACTTGGAAAACAAATTGGGAAGATGATCTGTGAACAGAGGAGAGAGAAAGGGTGACTAGAGAGTGAATGATACAGGCTGCAGCTTTTCATTTTGTACTACTGACTGCTGAGGGTAAAGGTAATTGATACCACTTAGTTTGGAAGGGTAACAAATCGAGGGTATTGCTTACCTTCTTGAACAGAATAAATTGGCACATTTACCCAACCAATTATTGTTTACTAGTGATTATCAAACATACCCTAAGTAGGTTACGACCAAAATGAGACATTTGATTGGGCCTAGGCATAATCCAACTATTGTTTACTAGTGATTATGGATTCACAACTTCATTGACAAGTAGTTCTTGTCATAGTTTAGGGTGTTTATATCCTTTATCCATCATTTTGAAACAAAATTGATTGACGGTCTAAATTGATTGACGGTCTAAAAGGTAATCTTCTGACTGGCTTAATTAATATTCCTTGGAGCTGTCTTTGCATCTTTTCTCTAGATATATTCACTTTATTTGGAAATCAATCTGTCGCTGCCTATCGTTCATCAATGGAATGTGTGTGGCTTTAACGTAATCACTTCTGATGCCCTACCTGTTTTTGTAGGTACCCTTATCAAATTGGTTTATTTTTCAAGAAAAGATAGTAGTTTGGAGAGTGTTGGAAACGGTGTCCAAGTGGAGGAGGTTGGACTTGTAACTAGGTCCAAGAAATATCCTATCCTTGACGGCAAGCTCCATTTTGCAAAGTTTCAGACCAGCAAAATAAATGAGTGCCTGGACTTTATCGAATCGAAGCTCCTTCATGGCAGCTGTATGATACTGTTTTCTTTACCAAACCTTGTCTATCTATCACTTTTCCCTGTCCTTCAATTTGTTGTTTGTGTATACTTGTAGCTTGATGAACTTTCTATCAAAGCTGGTTTCTTGTTTTAAATCTTCTGTGCATTGATTGAATTAGATGTCTGAAGATGTCCCTAAAGGCAGACCTGGCAAGGAGCCAAGCTAAACTTAGATTATGCTCAGCTAAACTTGAAGTCTAAATTTCATTCTCTTGGGTTTTATTCTAAGTCTTTCCCATGGAAAATTGGCTAGGGTAATTGGTTGGGGGTCAGTGGGGTATTTATGCTTTGTATTTTCATGCATGTTGGTGCATTACTAAGTTTGTTGTATAAATATTAAAGTGCTTATGTAACGTTTTGACCTCATAAAAGTGCTTAAATTCACTTCATGGAGTGGCCAGTACTTGTAATATCAAGCCAAACCCACCTATTCCTGATTTCCATCCATTCTCATACTATCCTGAATGACAAACTTGTGAGTAGATCCTTAAGGACTCTACTAATTATTTATGCCTAGTGTACAGACTTTAGTAAATGATATTTTTCTTCTCCCCGAAAAAGCTGTAGTCCATCATATATGATTCACAAATTAATTTTATTAATCTGATCTAGAGCTACCCATTTGTGGTGTCTTTTCTAAGCTACTTTTATTATCACAAATTGATTTCCAGCTTATAGAGCAACTTCTTTTCCAGGTTCTTCTTTATGTGCTCTTAACATTATGCTAGCCTGAGCAAGTTGTTATATTTGACCAAATTTCTAACATATTGAGGTGAATCTAGGTTGCAGTCATCAAGAGGTTTCAGACAAAAAACAATTGTTAATCAAGGTAAGGATATTTTTCTTCATCTCTCTTTCTATGTTTAATATTTCCCTTGTTTTTGCTGAAATTTTTATGTTTGTGGATGGTTAAGCTATTCTCTTCCTGAAATGCAGCTCAATGCTATATTTTCCACTAGGTTATATACGTATAGACTTGAGGGCTATATGACAAAATTCTTTAATGAAAAACATAATAAGTAGCAATCTAGCATTATTGCGGTATCTTGTGCTTTATGCAGTTCATTCTTTAGAGGAGAACGCTAGGGGCGTGGCTTTACCACGTCTAGTCCCTCCGTAGCTTAGATTTATTTGTTTTTGTTTGCATTTTCTGTTTCTTGCTTGAACTCGGTTTGTTTTTGCTCTGCTTTCTTGGTTTTTAACCTCAATCAATCAATCAAAGCCTTAATCCCATAAGTGGGGTCGGCTTGGTTTTAAACCTCAAGTGAATAAATAAAAAAAAAAAAAAAAAAATCACTTAATAAATGGCTTTATGGACTTTAAGGCTATGTTTACTTTTTCTATAAATCCCTTATCTCAACCTATTTTTAGTTGAATTATAAATTAGGTAGCCTTTGTCTGAATTTATTTGAACTTTAACTCATCAATAAGTTAAGAATCTTTTTCTGCAACCTTCATTTCTAATCTAATAAAATTAAAGACCATATTGCAACAGGCATGCTTAAGGTTATAAACCAAAACAACATGCAGCATCTGTATGAGTTTGTCAAATATACTTCCCATTTGTATTTCCCACTAAATAGCTTTTTCTCAGTTATGCTGTGAAATTATGCTAACTGTTTATTGTTGTTTGCAGGCCACTGGTGGCGGTGCCTATAAATATGCTGATCTTTTTAGAGAGAAGTTTGGAATCAGGCTTGACAAAGAGGATGAGATGGACTCTCTTGTGGCTGGTGCTAATTTTTTGCTAAAGGTGAGGATTTGTGTATGTGATAAGCTGAGAACATTAATGATATGCACTGTTACAACAACTGCTTTGTGTGGCATTTCCATTTTTCTTTTGTTTTCTGCTTATCTATAGTGACAGGGGCTAAGCCTGAAGTTAGGTTTTACGGCTTCTACTACTCTATTTAGATGAGCTAAGGCCTCAATGTTTTTCTCAATGAGAGAAATCAAGGGGTGGAAGTAGTGTTTGTCCCTGCCTCCCTGGGTAAGATGAGCTCCTGAATATGGGCTGATTAGTTTTAACTGGATAGAATTGAGCAAATTTGTTTTGATCAAGTTGTAATGCTAACTGGTTGTCCCAATCAGCCAATATGGGGTTGTTACTAAGTTTACAGGTGATTAGCTGATGCAGGCTGATACAACCAATATGGGCTCTTAAAAAAGCATGACAGGACAAACTTGTCATTTGGCAATGAGAAATTACATTTGCGTGATCGACAACTGTTTGCATGACCACGACTGTGCTTTTAAGTTTGTTCCTTCTTGTGCCATATAGATTATGGCCAGTTTTCATATTTCCTGCTGTCATGATTCACATTGTGCTCTCTACATGTTCCCATTCCCTGCATTTTTGCTTAGATTCTTTTGCAAAAACAAGCCTTCTTAAATGCTCACTTGTCTGTAGTCTTCAAAATTATGTATCTTTAGTTCTTTATTGAATAATTTTTATATTGTTTTTTTTAATGAAACAAGTATAGAATATGATATATGTGGACTAAGAGGCTAACAATGGCGAAAATGTTCATAAAGTATGAATATGATAACACGTTAAGTAGCTTGTATTTTTGTCCACCTTGTAATGTATTTTACTTCACACTTATAGTGGACATCATCTAAATTATCTGACATGAGCCATAGGTCCGTTTTAAGCTAAACATTAGTTGTTTCCTGTACTCTTAACTTGTACCACTGTCTTAAGGTATTGTAACTGTACTTTGATAGGCAGTCCCTCGTGAAGCTTTCACGTACATGGAGGGTCAGAAAGATTTTGTGCAGATTGATGCCAGTGATTTATTTCCCTATCTCCTTGTCAGCATAGGCTCTGGAGTTAGTATGATTAAGGTAATAATCATACAGGTTAAATTTCTTTGCTGATATACTCTGAATTTAATTTTGCATTCATAAGTGGGGAGCAGCCGAACAGTTTTCAGTTTGTCATCTGTTTCTTCTCACTTTTCTGTTTGTAACTTGTTAACAATCAGCTGCAGCTTCCTGCTTCTAAATTTGAGTATCAGTTCTCTTCTTTAGGTTGATGGGGATGGAAAATTTGAGCGAGTTAGTGGGACAAGTTTAGGTGGTGGCACCCTTTTGGGTATGGGAATGCTTTTAACAAATTGCCAAAGGTAATCATGAGATTGACTGTCGCACATATTTTTTTTATAAAATATTTTGGCTGTTTTGCCTATCATGTATACCGGGCTTATTATTAGAGGATTCTTCTGTACACTGTAAATGTGCTGAGTGATTTGTAAATATTCGTGGGATCATGGTGAGATACTGAGATGTTTGAAAATTTGCTTGATATATAATTAAATGCTTTGGTTTTGGTTCTATAATCTATGTTTTGGTTACTTGATTAGCTGAATACAATTTTTACAATTTCCAGCTTTGACGAGTTCCTGGAGTTGAGCCACAAGGGAGACAATAGAAATATTGACATGCTTGTCAGAGACATATATGGTGTAACTGGCTATTCTAAGGTCTGTTATTTTAATACTTGGTATACATGTGATTTCATTTTCCGGTAAGGTTGTTCTGATTATGTGGTATGCTCATAATCATATTTGGAATTATCCTTTCAAATTTGGCTAGAATATTTGGGTTTTCATATCCATGATTAGGATTTCAATGGAAAAATATGTAATCACTTTTATCCTGAACTAGTTGATACGTTTCTTTTCGTGAATATGCTATGATTTTGATCTATATATTAAGCATTATTGTAGATTGCCTGAGCTATTACTAGATCTCTTTTGGCACTTATTGTTGCTGTGTGTTAGGAATGAGACTTGAGAGTATTAGTAGTTCCTCTGCAGACCAACTGATTGAATGAACGCATATGTTTGGACTTATAACCTTATCAAGTATGGAAAGGGGTGGTATAGTAGATCCTTCCTAAATAGTCTACAATATCAATCTACTTCCTATGTTCATACTTCTTTTGACATATTAATTAAATTGGGAATTTTCTGGTTTAGTGTGGAGGATGAATTTTTAACTGCAAAAATAAATTAATTTGGGAGGATGGGTTTGTAACTGCAAAAATAAATTAATACGGAGTATGGTCTATATGTCACTGAAAAAACTTTCTCAATTTTAGTTGTGGGACTGTTGTTGTTATAGTTGCCCCATATGTAATTTGAATGGATATGATAAGTTAACCATGCAAAGGGCTTGACTTGATTTTCTTACTGCTTTTTCTCTTTTTGATGGCTGAATATCTGTTCATCTTACCATGACAGCTTGGATTGTCAGCAACAACAATAGCGTCTAGTTTTGGCAAGGTTAGTTTTGATAATAAAGAGTTGAAGGACTATAAAAAGGAGGACCTTGCCCGATCTCTGTTACGGATGATTTCAAACAACGTTGCACAGGTGAATTTGTCTAAGATGCGATTTCCTTAAATCAGTCTGAAGTTATGATTGTTCAATCTGAATTCTTTTGAATAGCTTTTATAATGTTAGAATTATTGTTTACTACGGAGTAGCTTTTCATTTATTACGGCCTTGGGATGTTTGACATTCTTTATACTTATTTTTTATTTTTTTCATTCATAATTCATAAATTAAAAAATTCGATATAGATGTGAGCTTGTAGCTTTTTTCATTAATATCTCAAAAATAGAAATTTCATTAATATACAAGCTTTGGCTACTTGTTTCTTTGGTACTTTAGTGATTGATAGAAGTTTACTCCCAGTATACATTTATTACTTTATTTTTTATTTTGCCTTATAGATTGCCTATTTGAATGCGGGGCACGGGCAACTAAAACGGATAATCTTTGGAGGATTTTTCACTCGTGGTCATGAATATATTATGGAAACAATATCCGATGGAGTTCAATACTGGTTAGTGACGAAATGCTTTTCACTCAATCTACATTTTGCTTGTTTGATGGTATCTTTTGTGTTGATATCAATTTTCATCAAATTATTGTGTGTTGATGGCTTCAAAACATTTGGGATTACATATCTATTCTTTGGGCAGTCGTTTTAGATTTTTTAGATATCTGTTGGACAATCGCTACTTCCTTGCCCTTATCTAAACTTATTTTCTCTTGAAATAAATTGCTTCAAGGTGAAGAGAACATACCCTTTATAGGTGTCCTTATTTATGAGCCTCACTTTATTACCTGAATCTAAGCACAATCAGGCCTATTTCTAGAAGTCAATTGGTTCATCTCCACAAGTAGCTAGAATCCTGTTAACACACTATGGACATTCATGAGTCATGACTTCCATGTCCAATTCTTTCATGGCCTATATCATCGATCAAATTTTTACAGATTTACTCCATTTTTGGCTTCTCCTTGAGATCCTCAGTTTGGGCTTACTATATGAGGGAATCATTATCCTTGAGATCCATTCTGGCTTCTCCTTGAGACCAATTAAATGTTGCCCTTTTAAATCAACTTAAATTGCATGAAAGCAGGTGTGGGATATAGATAATAATTTGAAATTTTGTTGTCTTTGCTGTGGAACTTCTGTTATCACAATTTCAGGCCATTTAGTCATTCAGGTAATATTTCCGCATTAAAAAGCTGTAGTTTAATGTTACAGTAAAGTGTGCTACCTGTAGATGAGTTGATATTGATTGTGCAGAATCCTAATATTAGTAATATAGGTTGATGACTTGATTTGAATTTCGATTGCTGCTTTATTGCTGTGATTTCTATTTATGAATCCTCTTTACAGGTCGAAAGGTAAAGCAAAGGCCATGTTTCTGAGGCATGAAGGGTTTTTGGGAGCATTGGGTGCATTCAAGAGCTATGAGAAGCATGGCCTTGGTAGCTTAATGGGGCACCATCTAACTGAACAATCGCCTGTAGCATCACCTCGCTGAGATTAAACCAAAGTTGATTGGTCCTTCGCTTGTTGGATCGACAGACTGGAAGCATCAGTTTGGGCATATTGATTAGGATACAATGAAAATAACCAGAAATTAGTTTCGGGGTTACATGTGGCAAATTTTCGCTTGCCTTGTTATTAAATTATAGCAGTCTTGGTCGTGTAAGTTGTAACATGTCATTTAGCTGTAATATTCATATCAACATTCTCATTTGTACATAAAAATTAAAAACTTGATATTATGGCCTATATAACTCAACAAGGTAATATATTGGCTTTTGAAATTCTTGGGAAATCATCTGTTATATATGTTGCCCAAACGAAGCTTAGAGGATGCTGCTAAACTATACAATCATATTCTGGCAACTCAGAAGTGTATATAACACATCGGAAACTACTGCCAAATCTATATACAGGAAATGACTTTAAATCACAGATCTTGGCTCATCTAAATTCTTAGTTAAACTTAACTTTGCATCTCTCCAAGTCAATCAAGAGTGTATAATCTCTTCCGCTGATTCACAGTATCAAATCGTAAGCTCTTCTGCCGATCTACAGTATCAAATCCAATGCTGTTGAATAATGTATCTTATCTACTTTCAACAATACAAACAAGATTGTTTCTAAATATTGTGCTAAGAAGCATACTCCTACTTCTTTCTGTAAAGCATAGCATTTCTTCTCCGTAAGGCCCATCTTTTCTTAATATCCTGTACTTCATCTATCTTCACTTCATTAGTGATTTCTAGAACTAGCTTCTCATCACAATTTGAACTTACTGCTGGAGAAATGCCTTTAACCCGTGCAACCTCTTCAAGCAAATAATTCATCAGCGTCTCTGAGGTCTTTGAGGTGATTCCCCTAAGATACCACGAAATGGGAGGGGGAGGAACGATAGCTGGTTGAAGAAGTTGCTCTAGGCTAACCCTCGATCCAATCCTTCCTTTCCCTCCTGTACATGAGCGATACTCTGACAAAGTTTTGGGTTTAAAGGGGGAGCAGATTTTCTCATCAACAAATACCGGCTCTACTCTCCAGCAACCTTCAAACTTCTTCATGAATCCCGTGTTAATCTGCTTGAATCTCATCTAAGAAATCCAAAAAACAAAAAGAAATTAAGATTATGTTCTGAGACTGATGACAGTAAGAAACATTCTAAGACAACAGAGGGTAATATACAAGTAAAAACTTACAGAGTGATCCTTCCTATTTTGATCTACCAAGACATGGACTGATATTGTTCCCGACAACCAAAGGAACTTCCATATAGCTGCTTGCTCCACCTCGACCACTTGTCTAGAGCCTTCATCAACCAACACTTTCCTAGATACAACCTCCTGGAAAGCCCAATTTACTTTCATCAACGGAAGCAACTATTGCAGAGCAAATCATAGTTCATTTCATAACTTATTAAGCGAGCTCATATTCCTAAATTATCTTCTGCCTATGGAAATTGACCAGTTGTTCTTATCACTGGCATCTCCATTACCACTCACCTTGATATTCCTAAAGACTCTCTTGCTGTCAGGGTCAGTGACTATGTTGTACACAGCATCTGGTGGCAACCCGACATCGAATTCCACATGCAGGTTGCAAAGTGATCCTACAGGTACAGTAACCTGTAAGAAAATAAATCATTAGTTGTGACTCAATTGCATATCAACTCACAACACTGAAGTCTGAAGAACTGTAAAGACAATCATCTTGTACTGTCAGTTCAAATACAGAAATCTGAGGTAAATTATTCAAACTACTTGTTTGTTAATTACACACATAAGGCTTGCATATATAGAATGTTTTATCATTGTAAAACATCTAAACTTATGACCTCTTCTTTATCAATTCTCACATTTATTTCAGGTGGTGGACTACCCCAATGAGGATTTGCTCGCCAAAGTTGCAGCTGCTTCTGCAGATCAGCCTCCCAATCAGTCGACGATTTCTCTTCCTTTCTGACAACCTGCTGCGGTTCAAATACACCCTTTCCCTCCTCTACTTTCCCCTTTTGTCTGAGATGTGACTGTCAAAAAACATTCAGTGTTACACATGAACAATAATGAAAAAAGGAAGAAAAAAAAAACAGCAAAATCCATTAAACTACATGATAATATACTAGCAGCAGTTTTATTAACACTGAATAACACGTGATTTTGTCACAAACTGACTACCATTTTCGGAAATATATTTAATGCTTTGATCAACTAAACAGACAATACAATTACAAACCGAGTGCGAATTCGAGCAGAACAACCAACCTTAAAAAAATTCTGCATTCTTTGAGGGGCTTGTGTGAAAAACTTAGGAAATGCAGGATCAATCAGCATAGAATTCTGATTCCTATCAGTAGTTTGGCTTGTTGCACTCATCTTTGTCTCCCCCATTATTACCTGAATTTCATCATACACACATACATACTTTATATTATACAATATACTTTTTGTGAATACAATTTTTCACATGGGAATCACTTATTTAGCAAGCAAACGGTTTCCCATTTCATTTCAATGGAATCTCAATTATATCAATAAATTCACTAATTCCACCAAAATCATCATTTGGGTATCAATAATATTCCTCAAAAATCATATAAAATCACATAAATATACAAATTTCAATCAAATTCCACCATTACTTAGAAAACCCAGGTGCCATGTATACAAAACAAAACCAAACAAATCATACCCAGAAATTAAAATTTGATTAAACAGCTGTAAAAGCTTCAATTATATTGGTTGTCACTAATTAAATATTACTAAAAAAACAAACAGAAAATATAAAAATGGATAGGATAGAGAAAATTAAAGATAAGGAAGATAACAGAAGTGACTTACTGAATGGATCTTTGTTGATGGCAGAATATACACTTGGGATTATATAATTGAGATTGAGAGAGCAAAATTAAGCACGAATTTCTCAAGAAAAAAAATTCGTACTTTGTTGCAATTTATGCGGAGTATGATTTTTAGTAACCAATTTGACAAAAAAATGATTTATTGGAAGATAAATTGGCACGTGTTGTGTATTTTGATTAGTTAAATTTGCCGGCAATTTCTCGGAAATTTAGCCTCCCTAATTGGAAATTGGACGGTTTGTAAATTTTGTGCTAGAGTTGACCAACAAATTGCTAGATTGTTATAAAGTTGGAATTATGTGAATTTCTGATGACTTATACCGGCCATCCATACACTATTACTCCCACATTGGATATAAAATTATAGTATTGATCAATCTGTCTCGATTTTATCGTTACACCAGGTTAAATCCCGTATCATGTACGAGAATTTTTAATAATTAATTTTAAATTAATATTGTATAAGTAAATTTACATATGTAAATATTATAATGGATTTTAAAATATGCATTTTGAGTTTTTGACAATATACTGTATTGTGAAAGGATACATGCATACATCAAATGATCAAATATTTTATTTATGTAAATAAGAAATTTTGTTTTATACTTAAATTTATACTTGACAATAAATATAAGGATGCATCAAATCTTTTATTTATGTATAAAATTTGTTTTTTATATGGAATTTTTTTAAAAAAAAAAATTAAAAAGATAAGAGACACACCAGAAAATGACACGTGTCATTGTTGGTGTGTCTTTTAGTATATAGTAATTGATTGATATAAGGATTTAATTAAAACATGGAGTACATACTAGTGAGATCATCCCATAAAATGAGATGTAAATCATGTAATAATACTAATAATGAAATAGATGTAAATGAAAAGTGTAACAATTAAATTAGTACAGTTAAAAGATGTAAATTGACATGCCAACTAACCATTTCATTTAAATCGGTAATGTAACTATTGAGGGTTGAGAAGAATACCCCTTTTTTTTTTTTGAAACGCTCCAAGAGCATATATTAGAAATAATAATCAGCCAACATGAAGTTGAGCAAGGGAAACAACACCTTGCGGGAAGCTATCAACATACAATTGTTCAATACCATCAGGTGGGTATTGTCTAGCCATAAGGTGGGCAACACAGTTTCCCAGCATCTTAACATGAAAACAAGCAAAACTCTCAAACTCCCTACTAAGATAACGAATATCATCAATGACAAGGTCCACTGGTGCTAGATATACTTTCAGAAATAACAGCAGCATCCGAATTGATTCAGAACAATACCCCTAGTTGCTACTTCTATTCGTAAATTTTGTATTGGGATGGAAAATATAGTTCGTGGCCTAGTGAATGTAACTCCTTAAATATTAAAGTGAAAATATTTTTTAATTTCTACAAGGAATTAAAGTAAGAAAAATAGTTATAATATTATTCGGATAAAAATAAAAATTATAAGAGTACCCCTAAACTCTGTATATATATTTTTTAATTGTGATTTTGTTTTCAAAGTTTTTTCAAGGACACTAATTTTCAGTGATTAAAGTCATGCAATATCTACAATTAAAAATTAACGGTAATGAAAATAGTTTTAACAAACTCAAACAAATTAATCAATGAAGGACTAAGAATCGAAGAAAATAAATATAACAATCGATGTTGATGGCTCAACACAGATTACATAATTGTTTTTATTAATGTATGTGTGTTTTTTTATTAGTAATTGCACATTACTAATAGGTTCAAATATGTATAAACGAGTTAGTACCTGTCAAAAAAAAAAAAAAAAAAAAGGTTACTCCGTAGTTACTAATCTTATCATCAATTATGTAAAACTTAGTTGCAGAAAAGAATAGAGTCGGACACTAGTCAGGAGGTAGTTGCAAGCTCACATGTCAGGGCTAGTGAGTCTCGTGCTCAAATAAACCATGCCTATAGTAGGCTTGTGCTGATTTTCATACTCTATGAGTAAAGCCGGCTCGCATCATGCTAGGGAACCTCATATACCCTAGACCTCTAGGATCTAAGGTAACCTGGTGAGCTAATGGTAATTTTAAAAAATTCAACTTAGGTACAAACAATATATCAAAAATTCAAATGTATCATTTACTTTGTTTTTTGAAACAAAATGTATCATTTACTCTAAATTAAGAGTTTGTTCTTTTCAGCTTATTTTCAGTTCAATTCAGCTCCAATCAATTCAGTTCAGTTCCTAATTTTCTTCACTCATTAAATATTCAGTTCAGTTTAGTTCAATTCAGCTCCAATCAAATTTTCTTCACTCATTAAATATTCAGTTCAGTTTAGTTCAATCTAGCTCCAATCAGTTCAGTTCAGTAAATCAGAACAGGCCCTAAGCAATAACATAATATTGGGTAACTCAATATCCACTAACTATCATAGAATTGCAGGTAAGAAATGAAAATGTCACAGTTTGTTAAAATACTGGGATCCATCTCATTCATAATAGTCAATCATAAATTACATTGACTACTTTCAATGAAAGTATGTTGAAAGTACAATGTGCAGATCAAGGAAATCTCAACAACCAGCTAATGCACTCCTTGCAAATAACCTTATTCATAAAGCATCATTAGTTACAAATCACACACAAGAAAACAGCCTGATAATCCAAAGACCCTCATTAGGCTCGCCAAAGAGGTGCATATCTAGATTTTACGACAAACATCACCTTCACAGACATATCCTTCCTTGGTCTCTAACTTGCCCTCGTCACCCTCTTCTGCACTTTTCTCGTTCTTCAAGGCACATTTGGGATCGAGATCAAAGTCACACTCCTTGCAGTTGAAAGACCAACTATGCCCTTGATTATTACATCCATCACAATAATAACCATCTCGACGAGTCTTCACCAGCATGTGTTCATGAAGCTCGTGTTTCAGTGTCTCAGGCCACCCCTTTGCCATCTCCTCAATTTTTTCTTTTAAATTCTTTATGTGATCCTCAGTGAATGGGAATGCATCTGCCCCATGAGCTCCTACAAGCTGTCTGGCTTCAGTAGTAATTGTTCTACCTTCTGGTCCAATTGCCACAAGACATGGGATACCTCGCACTTTGAACTTACGTGATAGGGAAGTCTTCCTCTCATCACCAAATGGGAGGGCCAACCAAGGCATGTCTGCATAGTACTCGTCAAATGAGGACTGGTCGCGATCACTGGAGACAAATATGATCTCAAATGCATTCTCCTTTGCCTTTATTTCATGGTATATTTCGATAAGCTTTGGTGTAAAAGCTCGGCATGGGGGGCACCAGTGTGCGGAGAAATAAATAAGAACATATTTCCCAACAAGCTGAGATACAGGCACCTGAGCAACAATAAGAAAAACAAAACATTAAATACTGAAGTGAATAGCAGAAACTTGAACTACATATGCAACTTTCCAATTATGATCCCTTAAAGTAAGCAAAAAAAAAAAAAAAAAAAAAAAAAAAAAAAAAAAAGAATCCTACCTTAGAGCCGCTTTTGTCAATGACATAGTCCTTTTCTCCTGAAACCAGAATTGATTCGAGTGTCTGTGACAAAAGTTTGGCTTTCTCAATCTCAGCAAGCTCAGCCAGCTTCTCTGGAGTAAAAGGATAGGCTGCAGCACCATGCTCATCTATCAGTTCTGATACATTTGGATTTAGAGTTTTTCCATCTGGCCCAATTATGACCATTCTGGGAATGGATGCCAGTTCAAAGTAACGAGCAAGCTTTTCAATCTTCTTATCCTTGAAGGGCAAGGCAAAACATGGCAGTTGTGCCAACGCTTCCTTAAATCCTTCTTCATCATCATCATCCAAATAGATTAATACAATATCAAAGTTCTCGCCTTTCTCCTTGAGTTCCTTGTGAACCTCCGCCAACTTCTTGGTGAAGTCAGTGCAGGGCTTATAGGAGCCTACGCAGAAATAGAGGCCAACCATTTTTCCTTCAAGCTCACTCACAGAAACCTGATGGGAAATCAAAATTTATTTAAGCAAATGAATATCTAGGAAAGGTAACAAACAGAGTAGATATACCAAAATTTACAGTAAGTTAAGATAATGTGAAACAAATCTGAACATTTCTGACTTCCAGAAACAAAAGTACGTGACTCGCACTCTCATTTAACATAAGGATTTCAATCATATCTTTTCCTAAACGTCCAAATTCACTTGGTGTGTAACTGTGTAAGCATGACCATCAACTTCAGTACAAAGCATCAAACATCTTAGTTTATCTAAAACCCTTTGAAAATCCAATTCAAAGGACATTTTTGCTGTAGTTTATGAATTATATTGTCATAGCCCATAGGAGATTTGATATATGGAGTAGATTTGAGAACAAAATTCCTTCTATTTGTTCTATACTTTCCGAGTTTCAAAATCTAGACTCTAAAACAAATACACGTAACATTGTCAAAGGTCTTCAACAACATAAGAAACCAAGAAACTAAATTCAACAGCCAGGTGGATAAAATGAATCATACCTGCTTTTCATCACTTGAAATCACATAATCTCGGGATCCATTTTGCAAAAGAGTTTTCAAGTTTTGGTTTCTCTTTGCAGCCTCTTCCTCCTCTTTCAATTGATTGATTCTTTCCTGTGTAAACGGGTATGCTTGCGCACCATGTTCCATGACCAATTCCACCCCTTCACTGGTTGAGACTTTCCCATCTTTATCAAGGATCACAAGATGAGGGATTCCCATCACACTAAATTTTTCCCCCAAGCTCTTTTTTGTGTCTTTATCAGAAATCGGAACAGCAAGCCATGGCATCTTAGAGAAGTAACCCTGAAAGGATTCCTCATCTCTATCTGATGAAACAAAGACAATTTCAAAGTCCCCCTTTTCGGAGAGTTCTTTGTACGTTTCAATCAAAGTAGGGGTGAAACCACGGCAAGGTGGGCACCATGATGCAGAGAAATACAGACCCACAGTCTTTCCACTCAAATCATTGATTTTGACCTACAATAATCACCAAATACCACATCAAAATATGATTGACGGAACTTCAAAACCAACAATAGAACACATGCCCACTTAAACATAATCTTAGCAAATCAAAATCATATCATATTATCCATAAACAATTAAATTGACACCAATATACATTTTAACTGACCAACTTTACCAATCCAACAAAAGAAACATAATCATCTGAACTTCAATAACCTATACCAAAAAAACTTGCTTCAATTGAAACTTTGAAAGTCAACCATCTCCAAATCATAACAACATCAATAAACAATCAAACTAACCACCTTCAGGCAATCATATAATGAAATACAAACTTAAAATTTTGCTCTATACATTTGCTACATTGAAATTAAATTGACCTTATTTACATAAACCCCAAAAAGTCAACCATCCCAAAGCATAACAACATCCATAAACAATCAAATCAACCCCCTTCAAGCAATCAAACATGAAAAACATAAACATAACATTTTTCTCAGAAACATTTAGATTTGCTAACATTGAAAATAAATTGATCTATGTACATAAACCCCAGAACAGGGTTAATGAAAAAACCCTAATGATCATCAAAAGATTCAAAATACCCAAAAATTATGTATAATTTATATTTAACCCCGGAAATAGGATAATGATTAAACTTTCTACCAATCAAAAATTAATAGAATGAAAATGCAAAATCAACTTACAAGAAAAAAAAAAAAAAAAAAAAAACTCAATAAATTACAAAAAATTGGAATAAATGAACCTTCCCCTTACAAAAGCAACTAAAAGTTTAAAGCTAATAGAAAGGCGAAATTTCATAATACCCATATCATTTTTTTTTTTTTTTTTTTTTTGAGGAACTCATAATACCCATATCATCAAGTAAGCTAAAGTTAATAACTTTACAAATTAATCCTTAAAAAAAAAAAAAGAAAAGGGTAAGAGAGAAAGGAGATTACCTGGTCACCATTGTTGCGAATGAGAAAATCTCTCTCCTTTGTAGAAAGAAGAGCGCTCAAATCATAAGAATCAGCCATTTCACACTTAAATTTTGCAGAATTTGTGAATTTGTAATAATTTATTGGGATTAATTGGTAGAATGAATGATGATGAAAACGGTGTTTAATGAGTTTATATAGAGTGAGAAAAATAGGGAAATATTACAGAAATATAGCGTGGGTAAGAACAAAAAAAGACGACTCGAAGTCAATGCAGCTTGCTTATTCCTCAATCCTCATCATTTCCTTACTAATGAAGATGAAAGTGACACGATAGAAACTTCTAGGACGGTTCAATATATTTTAATCAAGATGAAAGTCCGTACTCCGTATTATTTAATTTAATTTACTACTTGTGTTCCATAGTTCATCTTAAACCATTTCTATTGGTGAGACTAACATCAATCAATATCAATATCAATCAATATATATATTAAAACTCATGGCAAGACATGATGTTTTGCCATGTGTCAACAATTTTGCCATTTGGCATATGATGTGTCGTCGCCAAATCATACCATAGCATTAATTATTGAAAAACTCTATGCATTAACTTTCTTGTATTAATATTAAATTTAATTGATAAACTCTTCATATGCATGGCATGACAATTTATTCTTATAATCAAACCAACTCATACAAGCAACAAACTACTTAAGCTATTATATTAAATAAAAAAAAAAAAAAAAACCACCACTTAATCTCTCAATGACAAACAAGCCAAAATATCTATAGATAGATTAAAGTAATAAATTTATAATGACCCGGGGCATCGCCCGGGCCAATAACTAGTTAAGGATTAAAATATAAAATGAGTTGTTTTTTTACCTGTAGGGGGTGTTTGTTTAGAGGGATAAAAGAGGGGGAATAGGATAAAAGAGCAGGGATTTAAAAAGTCTTTTGTTTGATTAGAGGGATGGGGATTATGAGGGGGGTTAGGATGGGGATAAGAAAGGGAGTTATCCCTCCAAATCAATCAATCAATAATTCAATACTAAAATAGACACCGGGGGTGCCACATGTCACACTTTGGTGCTGTTTTTTCCCTCCAAAATTTCCCTTCCTTTTTAGCCGAAATATTTTTTAGAATATTTTTAATACAATTATAATAATATTATTTCAAATATTTTATATTATTTTTGTAATAAATATTTCCCTTTTTATTTGGTGTTCTTAATTCTTCCATAAACATTTACCTAAAATATTAGTCCAATCCTTTTTTTAATTGATTCATTCATATAATATATATTAGTGAGATTACTTTAAGCCGATTATTATTAGATTTTTAAAAAAATAATAATAAAATTAAATTATTTATATAATTGATATTAACGAAATCACTTAAATTTTTCAGCATGTTTTGTGTGCGACTGGTCACACCATATGGCGTCGATTATAAAAGAATAAAGTAAACTTTATAACACTAACCGGACAACTCCTGTAATATAATTATATATATATATATATATATATATATATAACATGATATTATATACTTCGTAGTAATCTTTTGTTGCCTTTTAATATAGTTTATGATAATATAATTTCTATATAATTGATGGGTATATTTTATCAAATTTTATTTGTTAAATTTAATATTTTTTTAAAAAAAACTGAATTTATTGTGTATGGCACGGGGCCTAAGCTAGTTAATAACTAGGGGGTGGTATAAGGGATGGGGATTAAATTTAAGGAGTAAAAGACATTTCTACCCTTAATGAAAGAAAAAGAAAAAAGTGAGTGAAGAAAGGATAGTAAGGGTAATTGTGTATTTTTATTAGTTATTCTAATTTAATCCCAACCCAATCCAAACAATGGAATACACTATTTTATCCTTATCCCATCTATTAATTCCACCTTCTTATCCTACCTTTTTATCCCACTTAATCCCATCCCTCCAACACTCCTTAATTTCCACCCTCAATCAGTTTTTCAAAATCTCAAGTCAAAGAATGAATGAGCAAAAAACTTCTATTTTTTTCTCCTCCAACACACCTAGAGGTATGATGGATGAGTTTGAACAAGAACCAAATATTACTGCCACTTCTGACTTAGGCAAATATTTAGGCTTTCCTTTATCTCCAAAAAAACCATCAAAGAGGAAATTTCAATTCATCATTTATAAGGTGGGGAGAAGATTGGCTTCATGGAAAGCAAAATCTTTAAATAAGGCAGGGAGAGCCATTCTAATGCAATCCACTCTCTAATCAATTCCTAGATACTATATGCAATCCCTTCTCTTCCCTCAATACATTTGCAAACATCTAGATTCCATCTATTCTAATTTCCTTTGGGATGGACAAAGTGGTTCAAAAAAATTATCTTGGATAACTTGGGATAAAATCTGTCTATCCAAAGAGAATGGAGGTCTTGGATTTACAAGACATGACCATCTAAACTCCATCTCTCTGGCTAGACTCTGCTGGGCAATTTTCAATAATAAAGGTTGGACTTCCTCAATTCTCAGAAAAGTATATTGATTGCAAAACCAACCCAACCCCTTTCCATAAAGGCTAATACATATGGAAAGGAGTGGGGAAAGGTTGGAACCTTTTCCAAAGAAGCCTTACATGGGAGGTAGGAGATGGTAAGCTTATTGATTTATGGGAAGACAAGTGGTTGATGCACAAACCACTTCGCAGCTTCCTTACTGGCCCTATTCTTAAGGTTGCTAAGCTTGGAGACCTCCCATTCTTAAGCTCCCAAACTAAAGAACAAATTGAGCTGCTTCTAGCCTTCCCCATCTCTGATAACCTATTCACTCTCCTCTCTGCCACATCCCTTTCTTCTTCTCCTGACTTTTCCTTTTCCATGTGGACTACAAAAACAAGTTTGATCCCTATCAAGCAAAAGTTGAACTTCTACAATACACCCATCCTGAGCTTCAACCTTTAGATGTCAATTGGAAAAGAGTGTGGAAAGCACATACTTACCCAAAAATAAAACTTTTCCTTTGGCGTTTGTTATGGGATAAAATTCCAAAAAATAAAAACCTCCACTATTGTATTCCCTCCATTCAATCATTTTGCCCCTTCTGCCCTCTTATAGAAGAGACATGTGATCATATCTTCAGATTTTGCCCCAGAGCCATGGAGTTCTGGTATTTGTTCCCCTGCCCGAAATTTTTTGAAAGTACCCTAACTTGGTCCCAGTGGTTGATGTGCAATCTTGACTGTAATTTATCATACAGTAATGATATACCATGGGATGTGGGTTTTTGCTTTGCATTATGGCACCTTTGGAAGAGAAGAAACGCTTGGATCTTCTCAAAGAAAACATTCTTATCCTCTATGTAATCAACCAGTGCTCTTGGGCTGCTGCTGAATACTTCTACTCAAGAAATAAATCAGAAAGTCTGAAGCCCATTCTCCCTGCCTGGTCTCCCCCCCCCCCTCCTCTTTTTCTTAAAATCAACTGTGACGCTTCCTTTCCCCCTGCAACACTTCAAATGGGGTGTGCAGCAGTTTGTCGCAACAACCAGGGAGAATGGGTTGAGGGATTTACTTGGAAAGGTTATTCCCCTACGAGTCATGATGCGGAATTGAAGGCTATTGAACTCAGTCTCCAATGGATTAAAGATAGAGGATGGAATAATGCCATATTATGTTCGGATGCTAAAAGAGCAATCGATGAAATCACAGTAGAAACTACTATTGCTAACAATACTGCTTGCATTACAAATTGCAGGGCCTTGCTATGGGAGCTCCACCATCTGGATATGCACTTTGAGCAGAGAAGCACGAATGGGGTGGCTGATATTTTGGCGAAGGAAGCTAGGTGCAATGTGGGGGCGTTGAATGAAAAATGTATTGATTACCCCCCTGTCTGTATTGGTCAGCTTGCTAAGGATGCAACTTCTACTTCTGTGAACTCTACTTTTGTTTCAGTTGGTGATGTCCCAGCGCGAAACAATATGTCTATAACTAACTCTATGGTTTATTAATTAATTTGCACCTTTCCTTCAAAAAAAAAAATCCCATTCCTCCTACCAAACACCCCGTTAATGGTGATACCAATTTAATAAAAATAAAAATAGAACTTAAATAAATTACAAATATATTGTTGCAATTGGTTCAACCACAGACTCAGGACCACATTCGTCAAACGTTGTTCCTCCGTCCATCGTCGATGCTGGGGTGGTGCCATCGACTGTCGACGAAGGTTCTCTCCTGCTTACCGACGGTGATGAGGTGACACCGCCGACCGATGAAGGTGTCGATGACAATGCCCGTGCAGACGAGGTTATCAAGGACGTCGTTGATGGGCTGGATGTTGACGATGATGTAGAGGATAATGACGCCGATGCTTGAAGGCCATCGCTTGTGATGGTTCTGCTTTAATTATGTAGTTTTGCTTCCTGTTTTTTGTTGTTGATGAATTTCTTTTGCTTTGGATGTTTCTTATATTTTGTTCCACTTGGAGGCAAGTGGCTCTTTTGGACATCGTTGTGACTTTGTCATAACCATTTCTATGGTACTTTGTCTTTTGTTTTTATCTGTTCAACGTATGTCTTTGCTCTGCATATACTATGTTAAGTGTGAAACAAAACATTTTGCAAGCTAGAAAAATAATTAAGTTAAAACTATAATAAAAGGAAAGATGTAAAACTTAGCAAAAATAATTAAATTTATTTATTAAATTTATTTCAAAATACGCTAAACAATGTAATAGACGAAAGATGTAAAACTAGCAAAAGTAATTTTTCGACTATTTATTCATTGGTCTTTCCAATTACACAAGGTATTCGTTGAAGACTGCGTATACTTAAGTTTAGGCCTTTCGTTGCTGCCAATGCCCTTTGCGTCCCAGCGTCGACGCTGAACATTGAAGACTAAGTTCATGGTTCAGGTGTCGGGTGTTTGGCGTCAGACGCTAGGTCAGATTTTCCTGGGCTTCGTTTTGCTTCGATGTTTTCGTTTGAATGGCGGCTTTCCTCATCTTTTCAAAGGATGTCAGTGTAGCCGACGTCGATTGTTCTTTTCGTTGTTTACTGATGCTTCAGGTCATGACCGAAGTTTCCTATTTTCATCACTGTGTATTTCATCGATCAGTGTTCTGCAAGACCAACATGGTTAGAATACCGTTGGCCGGCCCTCAGCTCCGATGCTTAAGTCAGTACTCGTAGTAGAAATAAGAAATCAAATTGAAATGAATCAAATGTAAGATTGGAGGTTTTACCTTTTCGTCGACCGACACTGCTTTGATACTTTAGAAATAGTAATTTCAGAGATGAATTGCGTTCCAACTTCTTGGAACAAATTTACCTTGTTGATCGCACAGTCGATAGACGTCGTTGCTGATGACTTGGGTGATCTTGTACGGGCCTTCCCATGAGGGGGCCAATTTACCATCGGCGGGGTTTTTTTGTGTTTTGGAACGCTTTCCTTAGTACCCAGTCACCTAACTGGAACGTCTTTGCCTTGACATTTTTGTTGAAGCTTCTTGCGACTATTTGTTGTTGTGCTGCCATTCTGATCAGGGCTGTTTCTCGCAATTCCTCAACTGCGCCAAGTTATCCTCCATTTCTTCCTGGTTCCTATCTTCTGTCATGAGTCCAAAGCGGGACGTTGGAAAGTCGACTTCCACTGGGGCATCGCCCGTGCTACACACTAGTTACACATTAAATTACAATCAAAATCATTAGAAATTAAAAGTTACCCGGATTAAAATTACCATAAAATTATTTAAGTTATCTTTAAATCAATTGTCTTACAATAAAGGTGTAAATAACCTTATTACTACTTGTTTTTACTCTCCTTCCCATTAAAGTTGTTCGGCAAAATAGTCATTTTGTTTTTTATCGGTTTATATCTTTTATCCTTGTCCTTATATCATCCCTTAAATATTATTTTGAGGAGATAAGTGGGATTTTTTCCCTCATCCATATGACATTATTAAAGAACATTAGAATTATAATTTGAAATTTATCAAGCCGCTTAGCCGCACTTGAATTGCATCGACTTGCGCACAACTGGTGACCTTTATTTTTGGTGTAAAAGGCGTTGTATGGTCAATGTAGATGAGATTCGATCCTAACTTTTGGTACTATACTTGAATATCATAAAACTTTAGTCAAGTTAGTTGGCATCTATTCTAGTGGCTAGTATGTGTTACAATTAGCTAATAGGATTAGAGCCTGCAATCAAGATAAGCTTTATAGTCCATTGAAAACCATGTCAACCTTTACTGTTATAACAGAGGAATGAATTCACCAAACAGGATCAATTACATAAACTTATGAGGGCAGAAGAAACTAAAGAAAGAAAGAAAAAGAAAAGCTCTCAACAAAATTTACAATGCCTCACTACAACTGATGCAACATCAAGGGCTTTACTAAAATAGCACCTTGATCTGCCTTTCTCTGCTAGTTTTCCTCAACTCTTCACAACATAATTACAGACATAAAGTAAAATTATAAATTTTAGGTCTTAAGAAAATGCATCAATACAAGTTGTCATGATGCACTAACACACACATGATCATTCCACCCAGCATTTGAAGTTTCATGATCCTTCAAATTATGATCTCTGAATCCATTAACCTCTGTCAGTGCACATTTTGGGTGTAGATCGAAATCGCATTCTTCACAGTTGAAGGACCATAACTGTCCATCTTCCTCACAACCATCACACTTATATACATTACGCCTTGTGAGCAGAAGTGTATGCTCTTCATGAAGAGCATGTTCCACCTTCTCAGGCCACCCCTTAGTCATCTCCTCGAGTTCAGATTCAACTTCTTTCAACCTCTCATCGGTAAAAGGATAAACCTTTGCCCCATGAACCATAATGAGTTCCCTGGCTTCCGTTGTGATGGTTTTCCCATTAGGTCCGATCGCGACCAATTTAGGAGCCCCAAAGACCTTGAATAAACGACTTAGATAAGCCTCTCTCTTGTCACCGAATGGAATAGCTAACCAGGGCATTGCAGTAAAGAACTCGTCGAAGGAAGTTAGGTCTTTGTCACTGGAGATGAAGATCACTTCAAAGTTATTATCTTTTGCCTTTATCTGTTGATAAGCTTCAACAAGTTTTGGAAGAAATGCTCGACATGGAGGGCACCAATGTGCAGCAAAGTACAAGAGTATGTTCTTCCCTACAAGCTGGGAGACAGGAACCTGCAGAAATTAAACTAGAAGAATTAATTACACGGCATTATTATGACTCAGAGTTCAGATAAAACTTGGAAGAAGAATCAAATCAAAGAACTCACAAGATAAATTTCCAGGGACTCAGCAATTATACAAGTCAGATATAAATAACTATAGCAGATTAAGCAAGAAGTAATTTCTGACTTCACCAACATTGCTGATTTGTTGGTATGCCATATCTATAAATAATTTCAAGCTTTAACATAAGATAATAAGATAAGCAATTATCTGAGCCGTATTACTAAATATCATTTAACATATTACCTTTGTGCCACTTTTATTAATAACAAAATCCTGCTTCCCTGATACTAGAATGGAGTCAAGGGTCTGAGCCTCTTGCCTTGTCTTTTCTATCTGTGCAAGCTCCTGAAACCTCTCTGATGTAAAAGGGTATGCATCAACTCCATGATCTTCTATTGTCTCTTTTGCATTAGTATGAAGGGTTTTCCCATCTGGTCCTACTATCACCAACGTGGGAAGAGCTGAGAGATTGAAATAACGGGCCAGCTTGACACAAATCTTGTCCTTAAAAGGCAAAGAATACCAAGGCATGCTGGCCAATCCCTGGCTGAATAGTTCTTCATCGTCATCAAGGGAAATTAAAACAATCTCAAACTTCTCCCCCTTTGCCTTCAACTTCTTATAAACATCTACTAGTACTGGAGTGAAATTCATGCATGATCTGTATGAAGACAATGAGAAATATAGACCGACAGTATTGCCTTGAAGCTCAGAAACAGAGACCTGCATTTTTGCAGAGCAAGATGCCTTCAGAATTCGGAGGAAGAAATGCAAAACAACTGGGAGATGCTGTAGCTAGGGAAGCAATACTTAATGATAACTGCTAGTATCGAATTTGGTTTTAGAAAAACCCATCCCCAGTCTGTACTAAATTTACTTTTCAGGACAAACGTGACAACTTTGTCCATGTTAGAGGACCCTGAAATCAGAACCCTTCTACGGAGGAAGGTAATCCTATTTCTGCCACAGTTGACACAACTAATGATTTATGCAATACAAACCCCCCCCCCCCCCCATTGGACTGAAAAATGCCTTCAGAATTTGTAGACTGCAGTAATTGTATATTTCAAGCTATAATTTTCTAGCATATCTTACACTCTAAGATTATTTACTATTTCAACCAAGTTAAAAACTACTAACACATTCTAATTCGATGTGGAGTACCTTTTTACCATTAGTGGAGAGCACAAAATCTCGAGAACTAGACACCAATATAGACTTAAAGGTTTGTTCCTTCCTAGCCGTTTCCTCCTGCTCTTTCAATATCTTGATTCTTACTGGAGTGAACGGATACCCTTCAGCTTCATAATCACGAATAATATCAACACCATTATCCATAAGAATCTTACCATTTTCATCTAGGATTACAAGGTGTGGAATTTCTTCCACCTTGAACAGTTTATCTAGATTATCACAAGTTTCTGAATTAGAAAATGGTATGGCCAGCCAGGGCATCTTCGAGAAGCACTTGTCAAACGATTCATCATCCTCATCTGCTGTGATTATAACAACCTCAAAACCTTTTTCCTGAGATTTAAGCTTATTATAAACCTCAACAAGAACTGAGGTAAAACGGCGACACTGCCCACACCAAGATGCTGCAAAGTATAGCCCCACTTTCTTTCCTTTCAAAGTATCAATACTGACCTGCATACAAAGACCATACATCAGATTGAACTCAACAAAGAAACTGGAGATGACATCAAACAAAAATCACAAACTTCAAAAACGAGTGAGTAAGCAAACATTCATGATATTTATTAAGTTGAATTCATTAGTTATTCTGATTTACACCATTACATTTATTTTATATGGCTAGCCCCTACAAAGAGACCAATCTAACTCATCCTTTAGGACGATACTAGAAAACTCAATGTTACAGTAGAGCCGATAGTCCAATACAGCATAATAGTATATTTGTGGCTGAAATTCGCCTCATAAACTACCTTTCACTTGCATATTCAGTAAATTTTTCATCATATGTAGATGTTTATGTTAGTAAAAGCTGTAAATAAACTTCGTCTAAACTATATGACGCACTTTGACATTGTGGCGAAATAAAATTGTAGGTCGGTAGTTCCCCCAACCACCGGGACAAGGCCACTCAATAGGGCACAAATTGAAACACTGATAATCTGGTGGAAATTTCAATTTTGTTTCTCTTAGATTACATTCTATCTTTAATACTCTTAAATAAGATCAATATTCAGATTTCTATGAGTATATTCAAAGAGTAATTTTTCTATTATTATGAGGTGTCAAATTTTTTTTTTCCTTATTTTTTTTCCTGAATAGATTTCTGTTAATGGCATTCATATCTCATGATCTTTGGCCATCTCTTAGTTGTTACATACTTCAACTTTTTCAATATAAATCCAGTGATTCTCAATGAGATATACACTCACAGCTTTATTTTTCTTCTACCTTTCATCCTTATATTCCTGTGCACAGGTTCATGTGAATCCAACCTCTCATGCTAAAGTGCGCCTTAGAATGACAGTCATGTGTGAACCTAGGGAGCGAATCGCTGAATACAATCAAGCACACCAACTGGGTTCAATTATCGTTTTCAAGTCAGTGGTTCCGTATTCTCTCTTATACACCAATCCAAATTACTTTGTTAATTATTAAGTAATTTCTTGTTCATATTTGTTCTTGTGTATCCGGGGAAAACACAAAATTTCCAACAATGTTAACTATAACACAAAATTGATCAATAAAATCCAAAGAATTACACCATAACTTAGTTTAAACATATCGAAAGATCCCATTTGTCAATCAATGTCCTCTCTAATTCAGATTTTCACATGCTGAACAGAAAAACTGCATAAAATGGCTTAATTTTATTGCATAAATACAACTTAAATATCAAATTTCTCAAAAATCGTGGGAAATGATCTGATATTCATCAAAACCCACAAATTAAAATCAACTATGTAGCATTGAACCTCAAAATGATTCTCCCCAAAGTCAACGGAAGTTAAAACGTGTAATATTGGTTTAAAAAAGAAGCAAATTTGCAGCAATTAAAAAGGGGATCACAGAATTTAATTGAAGAAAACTGAAATTAAGAAATGGAGAAATATTATATAGCAATGAATAAGCTCCAATAATCATAAGCATGTTGAAATAGAGAGAGAAGGGTACCTGAAGAAGGTTGTTACGAAGGAGAAAATGTGTTCCAGTAGAAGACAAAATTGAAGGAAGATCATGTATTGTGGACTTTGTTGGGGTTGTCATGGCAATGTACAGGTGAAACAGAGAAAATAGAGAAAGTGTGATTTACATTAATTCGGGGATATTCTTTCAAAAGGGAGTAGTAAGCTGTAAGCATTTTCGGTTTGCACTCTAATCAATTAATCACACTAATCAGTGCTATGGACTGCTCACAGCTCACCTATCTAAAAAAACTCGAACCGAACCGGTTTAGACTTTATTCTAATCTAGTCATCTTGTTCAATTCTTTAATGGATAATGATATACTTTCTCCGTTTCTATTTAGTTGATATGTTCAATTTAGTCACACATATTAAGGAAAGGAGAGAGAGTGAGAGAGAATGATAAACAAGTGGGGTACACTTAAAAAGCAAGTTATAAAACTTATCCAAAAAAGAAACGTGTCAACTTACAAAAAAAAAAAAATCCTAAAAACGAATACGTGTCAACTAATAAAAAAGGAAAATTTGCCAATTACTACCGCGTATTAATGCGTATTTAAAAATTACTACCGCGAAATAAAAAACTTGTGACTTACTACCGTAAAAACTTCAAAAAATTTGCGATTACTACCAATCTCCATTTTAAGTCGTTTATGACGTCACTAACCCATGTTAAACCCATGGTTAACCTATTTAACCACCTAAAAATAACAGAAAAATAAAAAAAAGGTCTAACCCATGGTTAACCCCCCAACTAACATAACTAAACCTCACTCTTTTCCCCCAATTTAGAAAACTGAGCAACTTAGAAATTTCTCCAAATTGTTGCTCTTTCTCAAAATTGAAGACTAATACCTCGAAGGTGTCCTCAAATCGATTCAGGTAAATTCTCAATTTGTTTAATTTCGCTCCCAAACGTGTTGTTTAATTGTGTTAGAATTCTAGGGGTTAACGACATTTCTGGAATTCGCAATTTAGGGTTAGTGCGATTTTGATTGACAAATTTAGGGGTATTGTATACTTCTTTGAATTAAACTAAGATTTAAAGATAATAAGTGATAAAAGTTTATGTTTTTGTTGTTGACTCAACAGGGAGATGTTTAGGGGGGCAAGGTGGAAGGGTTGGAAATGCAAATGTGGGTTGAACACTTCAATTATGAAATCCTGGACTAAAGAAAACCCTGGTAGGAGATTTGTAGCTTGTCCAGACTTTGATGCGGAGAACAATACAAGAGGCTGCAAATATTTTGTGTGGTATGAGAGAGAAGGAGGAGAGAAACTGAATTGGGTAGTTGGGGGGGTTAACCATGGGTTAGGCCTTTTTTTTATTTTTCTTTTATTTTTAGGTGGTTAAATAGGTAAACCATGGGTTTAACGTGGGTTAGTGACGTCATAAACGATTTAAAATGGAGATTAGTAGTAATCGCAAATTTTTTGAAGTTTTTACGGTAGTAAGTCACAAGTTTTTTATTTCGCGGTAGTAATTTTCAAATACGCATTAATACGCGGTAGTAATTGACAAATTTTCCAATAAAAAATGGAGGTAAGTATGTAGCCCTTAGGGCTATGTATAAGCAATAAATATACTTTCCAAAATGGAATTAAGTTGGAAATTCATGACAAAATCACACACAGATCGATGTAATTAATGTTAATCTTTCCTCAATCTTTCCATTTTAAGCTTCTTATACATAGCCCTTAGGGCTATATTTATCATTTTCCTTCTTTAATTATTATGTGGCAAAATTGTAAAAATATAAATCAATTATTATGTAAATGATCCTATATATAGTTGTTGATATAATAAATATATAAATCAATTATTATTTTTCACAAAATTATGCCAAGTATCCCTTTTGTTGATTACTTTAGTATATAGTATAGATTTTGTTATGGAGTACTTATTTGTTCATCAAGAGAAAAATTAGGTATGTTACTGATTTTGATTTTCTGCAATTTTTCTGTATGGAGTAATTTTTGAGCTCTTTCATTTTTTTAGTTCCTTGTTTCATATAAGGTCTAATTGAATTTTTTAAGTTGGATCGTAATGAGAGACTGAGAGCTAGTGATTGCACCCAAAATCCAAATGAATCAAGTAATACAATCGGTCTTTTTTTTTAAAAAAGAAAATAAAAATAAAAAAGACATGTACGTACTAAAGCTATGTTTGGGTCACATTATTTAAGATGATATCAACTTTTTAAAATAAAAATGATCATATCATAGTAGATCATTTTATTTGCATGTTATCGTTGGATATCTTTATTTCGTAATTTAACAAATTAAGAAAATTTCATTTTTGGAAAGTATATATTTAAATGATCCTATATATAGTTGTTGATATAATAATGCTATAATGATTGGACAACTTTGTTTTACTTATAACTAGCTTAGGCCCCGTGCCATACACGATAAGTCTAATTTTTTTTAAAAAAAAATAATTAAATTTAACAAATAAAATTTGATAAAACATACACATTAAATATATAGAAATTATATTATTATAATCTATATTAAAAGGCAAAGCAAAAGATTAATATATAATATCATGAATTAGATTAAAAAAATTACAGGGTGGTCAGTGTTACAAAGGTTACACCGCACACAAAACACGTTTGAAGATTCAAGTCATGTTAGTTTTAAAGTAATTTCACTAATATCAATTAAATGAATCAATTCTATTACGACGTATATTACTTTTTTTGGCAAATAATAATCTGGTTAAAGTAAGTTCGTTAATATCAATTATATGATTAATCAAAAAGAGTTGGACTAAGATTTTAGGCAAATGTGTATGGAACAATTAAAAACATCAAATAAAAAGGAAAATATTTATTACAAAGATAATATACAAGATTTGAAAGAATGTTATTATAATTTATTATATAAATATTCTAAAAAAAATGCTAAAAAGAAAGGGGAAATTTGGAGGAAAAAAACAGCACCATGATGTGACCTTGTCACCTCCGATGTCTGTTTTAGTAGTAGGTTATTGATTGATTATTGATTATTGATTTTGCTACGGAGTACTTATTTGTTCATGAAGGAGAAAAATTAGGCTTCCTCAAATATGTTAATGATTTTGGTTTTCTGCAATTTTTTTTGTGTGGAGTAATTTATTGAGCTCTTTTCATTTTTTTAGTTCCTTGTTTCATATAAGGTCTAATTGAATTTTTTGAATTGGATCGTAGTGAGAGCTAGTAATTGCACCTAAAGCTATGTTTGGGTCAAATTATTTAAGATGATATTAACCTTAAAAAAATGATCATATCATAATACTGCGTAGATCCTTTTATTTGCATGTTATCGTTGGATATCTTTATTTCGTAATTTAACAAATTATGAAAATTTCATTTTTGGAAAGTACATATTAATACGAATATAATGACAAATCATTTGATAATTTTAAAATTGAGGATTATTGTTAAAAATTATGTCAAAGTTTGGTTAAATCTAGTACATATTGTAATTTTTTACACCAAATTAAATAAGTAGTGATGATAAATCTTATAAATCTTTTTCTTTTAAAAAATATGAGATAAATCTTATAAATAGTGTTTGAACAATTATAACCTCTAAAATGTTTATTTACTTAATTGCCCCCACTAGTAGTAATTAACTTTTTTTTTTTTTAAGTTTTTAAGAATAGTGTGCGGACATTTAAACCCCTAAAAATATTTGTTTACATATTTTTCATCATTAAGGCTACCAACAAATAAAGTTGTTACGTAACACCAAAATGAAAGAGTTTCCCGAATATTGCTAGTTTGTGATTTAATAAATAGTAGTGATTTTGATAGCATATATTGACTTAATTCTACGCATCCTCCTCACTCATTTCTTAACATCCTGAAAGACTATCAAGAGTATAAACCCACGCCAGTAGGCAGTAGATTTTTTTTTTAAAAAAAAAAAAATTACAAAGAATTCTCTAATATCTACTTCACAGATAATACAAAAAAGCACATAAAATTGTTTTTACTTTGCAAATAATATATTGTTGTAACATACTGCATTAATGCAAGTACATTCTAATTTCTGTTTAAAGTTGGAGAAATAAATGATAAAAAAGTATATGAACTTGCTAGAACAACGAACTTTACAAGTATATGAACACAATGACATGAAAATTTAGTGATCAAATCAACCATGTTACATTAATTAGCTTAGGTAAAACTAACATCATAAGCCTTCATACCATTAAGCTCAAAAACTCCAAAATGCTTCTCATATTCTTGTCCATCTTTCTCATTTTCATCAAACATATCAAACAAAAATACCTCCATTCCAACACCCGGCCTCATAGGAGTCCCAACATCTCCTCTAGCACGTCTAACAACATTCCCATTGTACATCCTTGGATTATCCGGGCTCGCGTCCTCGCCCCCACCCGTAGGCCACCCTGTCTCCGTCACCACGACTCGTACCCCAGGGAACCCCTCCCTCTCCATCGCTGCCACGAACGAGTCCAACGTGGCATCGAACAAGTTGTTATAGTACAACTCATTATCCAACATGTACCCTTGGGAGTTAAATAGGGCATAGTCTAGACCAATATCTTTTTTGTTATTTATGTAACTAAAAAAAGGGTATATATTTACCATAAAGGGTGAATCATTTTGTTGCAAAAATTGTAACAAAGGGATCATTTGTTGCATAATTTCATTATTAAAACTCCCATTTGAAGGGGGGAAAGACGTCCCAAGAACACACGCCGCGTGTGGGGTAGACAGTTTGATCATTTGATCTAAATTAAGGGTTTTTAAGGCTTGATGAAGGTTCCAAATTGAAGGAACAACAAATGGTGTGTAATATGGATCTTTAACAAAAACTTCATTTCCAACTGCTAAGTATTTGATTTGGGTAGGTGGGAAATAGTCTAAAATGTTGGATTGAAGCCATTGTAAAGAAAATGTAACAGGGTTATTGGCTAAGGAAGGTAGTATTTCATTAGGGACACCTATCATTAGGTTGATCCCTGAGTCTGAGAATGATTGTAACACTTCTGGTGATGGTTTGAAGACTCGAACTGTTGGTATCGCGTTCGATTGGAGGAGGGAGACTATTGAGGATGGAGGTGGATGGTTGTCTGCTATATTTCCATAGCATATTCCAACTGGTGCAGCTGCAAGAACAGAGGAAATTTTATGATCAATGAAATTTTACAAGTAAAAAAATATAGAGGAATATATCATGAGCATAAGTGTTAATTAGAATTATATTATATGCTTATTATATGGCAGTATGGACGTATGGTACTACAAAATTTTATTAAATTAAGCTATTATATTACTCCTTTCCTCGGGAATTAGTAGTCACGTTGCTGGTTCAATTACGCTATCAACCCAACAACATGACTATAATTCCAAAAGGAGGAAGTAATATTGTGCAACCCACTACCAAATGAGTCGTATGTGTTCACCGTGAATTTTGTTAATAATTTGTTATTAAGTATACAAAGTACAATCAAACCTACCACTTGAAGGTGAGAAAAGGAATAGGAAGAAAAGAAGTGATTTTAGTGAAGCTATAGAATAGTGGGATTTCATATTGATATTTGGAAAATTGAGATAATGGATAAAAAGAGGAGAACTTTAAAGGTGGGAGATTAGAGAAAATTAGGGTAAAATTAGTTTATAAGTTTGGAAGAGGGTTTATTTTAGGTTAATAGTTCGGTATGAACAGTCAATTTCTTTAAAAAAAAATGGATCATGAATGATTTAACTTTTTTACCTAGGGATCTGTTGTGATTTTCACTTTCATACAAACCAATGAAGATTTTTCTTTTTAATAAAATAAAAAAAAAAAAAAAAAAATTGATTAATTATTTTATTTTAAATTCTAATTATTATAAGGTGAGCCTCTTTTCATCAACCTATGAGAGAAATAACTTTTGTATTGGTGCATAGTAATGGGTCGGTCAAATATAGATTTTTGAACAAAAAATGTACCTAATACTTTATCTCTTATTTTTATGAGGATCACCTACCAATGTTAGCTATCTGGTCTTTTTAGGTCCAAGTATTAGTGCATGTAAGTGGTGTGTTACTTTATAACTAGAAAATAATACACTTTTAACTTAACTTGTTGGCTTCTAATATAAGTATCAAGGTTAACAGCCAATATTAGGATCTTAATACAAGCAAATTATGGAGCGCAAGGTCAAGTCATGTTGGATCATCGGATACTACACAGTCACTTTAAAACAATTTGAAAATGGATACTATAGAGCAAATGTTAATGACAACATGTGTACGGTGTACCATATATGTCGATGTGTGGGGTGCACCATGTGATGTTACTCAATACACATCTCCGTGCACTATTCGAGTATGTAAGCTTTAGCCGCACAAATTTATAATTAGAGAGGAAAAGAAAAGGCAGATTCTATGTAGTTTTGAAGCCTGTGGGGTTTATTACTTGGGACCAAATAAATCCTATTACTGTTAACTTGGACCAAAGTTGACGATCAAACATAACATGTAATGTGGACCAATATTTTGCAGGGCCGGCAAGCAACTGAAGCAACGAGCTAGACTTGCATTGCTTGACCTTTCAGAGTAGTCCTCATATGTCTTCATGTCCTGGCTTTCTGCTATGTGGTAGTTTGGTAGTGACAAAAATCAGAAATCGAAGAACAGGACACAGAGATTTTGTTGGCTTCACTGCTCTATCCTTAGATTTCGAGCTCTTGCCTTAACTAGAAACTAGTACTCAATGTTTGAGGAGAAAACCTCCATTATTACAGTAGAGAGAGAAAGTTCTCATTTCAGAAGAGAGAGAAAGTGTTTTTATCTAATTGAATGAATTAAAGAAAGCTAACTACCTTATTTATGTAAAAACATAACAAATAGAAAAGCATAACAAACTTAGTGCTGACTCAGCATAAGTTGTTATAACAACTTTGCTGACTTATTTCGTGCTGTGAGCTTTGGCTTCAGTCTTGGACTCATCTATCTTGGGCTGAGATCCAGTAGTCTCAACACCCCCCCCCCCCCTCAAACTTGGCTGGGGGAAGAACATGCCAAGTTTGGAAAGCAGAGAATTAAACTGCTCAGAAGGTAACACCTTGGTCAGAACATCAGCAAGCTGGGAAGAAGTAGGAAGATAAGTGAGCTGAATCAGACCCTCCAAGACCTTTTCTATGGTGAAATGGCAGTCTATGTCAATATGCTCAGTCCTCTCATGGAATACAGGGTTCTTTGCAATGTGTAGGGCAGACTGATTATCACAATGTAACAAAACTGGAGGAAGACCTGTAACACCAAGTTCACCAAGTAAACTGACCATCCAAGTGATGTCAGAAGCAGCATGAGCCATAGCTCTATATTCAGCCTCAGAAGAAGATTTAGAGACTGTAGATTGCTTCTTAGATTTCCAGCAAATAGGAGAACTTCCAAGTTGAAGAACATATCCAGTGATAGATCTCCTTGAATCAGGGCAGGCTGCCCAATCAGAGTCTGAGAAAGCCTGAAGAGTGATCTTTTCAGAAGCTTTCAGTAAGATACCTTGACCAGAAGTGCCATTAATGTATCTGAGAGTATGTTGAAGAGCCTTCAGATGAGAATCTCTTGGAGCTTGCATGAACTGACTCAAGTTCTGGACTGTAAAGCACAAGTCAGGTCTTGTGTTGGTTAAGAAATTGAGCTTACCAACAAGACTTCTGTAATGTGTAGAATCTGAGAGAAGAACACCATCATCTTGGCTGAGATTCAGATTAACAGGAAGAGGAGTAACAGCCTTCTTTGATAAGTCTAGACCACATTCAGCCAAAAGTTCCCTGGTAAATTTATTCTGAGTGAGAACCACTCCATCAGGCATATAAGTGATCTCCAAACCCAAGAAATAGTTCAGTTTACCCAAGTCCTTGATACTAAACACTTTGTCCAGGTGTGACTTTAATGAATCAATAGAAGAAGGATCATTCCCTGTGAGAATAATGTCATCCACATAAACAGCAACTATTGTCATGTTATCACCCTCTTGTTTAAGGAAGACAGAGTAATCATTCTTGCATTGTTTAAAACCTTGAAGCTGTAACTCTGTATGTAACTTGGCATACCACTGCCTGGATGCCTGTTTGAGTCCATATAGTGACTTTTTCAACTTACAAACTTTGTCACCATGTTCTGTAACCCCTTCTGGCAGCTGCATATACACCTCCTCATGTAAATCACCATGAAGGAAGGCATTGTTCACATCAAGTTGGAACAATGACCAACCCTTAGAAGCTGCCAAAGCAATAAGAGCTCTAACAGTAGACATTCTTACAACAGGAGAAAAAGTTTCCTGATAGTCTATGCCATATTTTTGTGTGTAACCCTTGGCAACTAACCTTGCTTTGAACCTCTCAATAGTACCATCAGCCTTGAGTTTGATCTTATACACCCATTTACACCCAATTGGCTTCTTACCTTTGGGAAGATCCACTATGTCCCAAGTGTTGTTTACCTCAAGGGCATGCAATTCCTTTGCCATAGCTTCAACCCAACCAGGATGAGTAGAAGCTTGTTTATATGACTTTGGTTCAGTAAGATCAAGGGACTTAGCAGCAAAAGCCAGATGAGAATCTGGAATACTGGTAAAGGACACCAGATTACACCAATGAGAAGTAGAGGACAGCATCACAAAATCATCAAAATGTTTGGGTGTTTTCTTAGGTCTAGCAGACACTCTGACAGATGACTGGGGTGCAGCAGGGGTATGAAGTGAAACATCAATGAGAGGGTCTTGGGTTGGAGAAGTAATTTCTGGAGTAGGAATAGGTGAAGAAATAGGTGTGAGATCAGGAATAGACTCAGAGACAGGGGTAGAAGAAGAGAAAGAAAAAGGATCATCAAAGAAATGAGAAAAAGTGGGATTGGGCATGAAAAATTGAAAAATAGGTTGGTTTGAATGTTCAGCATCTCTAAGGTGAAAAGGAAAATGTTTTTCATGAAAAACAATGTCCCTGGAGATGGTAATTGTATTAGAAGTGAGATGTAGAACTTTATAAGCTTTCTGTCCAACAGGATATCCCAAGAATACACATGCATCAGCTCTTGGGTCCATTTTTGTTCTGTGAGTTTTACTTGTGGACACATAACACAAACATCCAAAAACCCTTAGATGGCTCAAATCAGGTGGAATACCGAAAAGTTTATGATAAGGTGACACATTATTAAGGACAGACAAGGGCATCCTATTAATCAGATGAGTAGCACAAAGAATACATTCACCCCAATATCTGATTGGTAATTTAGCCTGAAAGAACAAAGCCCTAGCTGTTTCTAGCAAATGCTTGTGTTTCCTCTCAACCACTCCATTTTGCTGTGGAGTGTCACTACAACTCCTATGATGTTCAATACCATTTTTCTCAAAGAAACTAAGGATAGGACCTTCTGTCAGTTCTTTAGCATTATCACTCCTAATGCACTTAATAGACAAACCAAATTGATTTTTAACAAAAACATCAAAAGCTTCAAGAATTGGAACAACATCAGACTTAAATTTGATGAATTTGACCCATGTCATCCTAGTAAAATCATCAACAATAGTAACAAACATCTTACAACCAGTATGAGTCTGATGAATAAGGGGACCCCAAAGATCCACATGAATCAACTGAAAAGGTAAACTAGTCTTTATCTCACTGACAGGAAAAGAAGACCTATGTTGTCTTGCCTTAGGACATATTTGACAAACAACATCACTAACATTCTTACAGCTGTAGTCAGAAAAAACAGACTGAAGCTTATTGAATGGTATATGACCAAACCTAAGGTGCCATAATTTGGCCTCAGTAACATTACAACTCAAAGCAACTCTATCATTAGAAACAGTAGATGCTATGTGATTATTGCTATTTACAATCAAGGAAGAATCACCAGTTTGAGAAATTACTCTAGCACCAAAAACTTGATCTGCAAAATACAGCACAATTTACCAAGAGCAATCTCTTGAGTCTGGGAATGCTCCTGTATTAAGCAAGCATTACTAGTGAACTTAACAGAACATTTATTATCCAAGCACAACTTATGCACTGAGATCAAGTTGAACTGAAATTCTGGGACATATAAAACATCTTTTAGAATTATATGACTGTTAATTCTCACACTTCCTATGTGAGTTACCAGAATTTTTCTACCATCTGGAATAGTGATAGTATTATCTTTGCTATTCAACTCAGATAGACTAGCAAACATTTTCAAATCATAGCATATATGGTCTGTAGCTCCACTATCTATTATCCAGCCAGATTTAAAATGAGATAGGAGACAGTATTTACCTGCAAAGAGAACTGAACTGTTACCAGCTTCATGAAATTCAGCAGCAGGAATAGTGTCTTGCTTAACATCCTTCTGTTTCTGCATGTAATGCATAATAGCATTAATCTGTTCCTTAGTGAAGGCTGAACTCATCTCTAAGTCTTCAGATTTCCCCTCACTTTCATCACAGTGAGCATAATGAGCAAATTTCTTCTGCTGTGGTGGTTTGTCAGAAGGAAAACCATGTAGTCTGTAACATTTGTCCACAGTATGATTGTTCATCTTACAGTATTCACAAAACAATTCTCTTCTCTTGTATCCTGTGCCTTGACTTCCAGAATTATTTCCAGAAAGAAATCTTCCCCCAGAGGAATCATGTTTAGCATAATTTCCAGAATTTTGACTATGCTGATTATACAAGTGAGGTGGCTTGTATGTCTTATTATCATAGAATTTCCTCCTATCTGCAGCAAAAGCAAGAACCTCAGTGGAACCTGTCATCTCACTAAGTTGCTTGTGCCTTTCCTCTTGTAAAAGCAAATTATATGCCTGATTAAGAGGTGGCAAAGGCATCATCATCAACACATTACTCCTTATCTGTTGATATCCAAGCTTAAGCCTCATCAAAAACTGTAATAACCTTTGATCCTGCTGAATCTTCAAATATTTTGCAGTTAAATTGCAAGTGCAACCAGTGCAAGTGCACATTGGCATAGGACAAACATCATCAAACTGATCCCAAAGATTCTTGATCTTGGCATAATATTCTGGTATACTGTCATTTCCTTGATGTGTACCAAAAATTTCCTCCTGAATAGCATACAACTGAGCATTGAGGTCTGACCATACCTCTCCTCAAGATCTCTCCAAATTTCAGAAGCATTCTTATAAAAGAAAACACTCTTAGTTATCAGTGGACCTAGAGTACCTAGAATCCAACCTATAACCAAATCATTACAACGAATCCAAGCCTTATACTTAGAATCTGTACTTGCAGGCTTAGGCAAACTACCATCAACGAAACACATTTTATTCTTAGTTGACAAATGCAGAATCATAGACCTCTTCCATGAACTATAATGTTCTCCATCAAAAACCTCATTGAAAACCTTAAGACTAGCACTATCAGCAGGATGTATATAATAGACTGTACTCGGATCTTGAGTAGGTTCAACAATTCTATTACCTTGTGATTCCATTTGAAAATCACAAAAAAAAAAAAAAAAAAAAAAAAAAAAAAAAAAAAACTCAAAATAACTCCAAAAAATCCACAGAAAATAGATCTCCAATAAAAATCAATCGCAATCAACAGAAGAACCAAGAATTCCTCAAGAGAGACAAATGCAGCATCAATCGCAAGAATCGCAGAAGATCTAAACAACCAAAAACTCTGGAAGAAGAAGAACTGGAAAATACAGAAGAGAATACCTCGAAAAATCGCGGAAAAATCAAAATCGATCGTTGTTTCGCTCTGATACCATGACAAAAATCAGAAATCGAAGAACAGGACACAGAGATTTTGTTGGCTTCACTGCTCTATCCTTAGATTTCGAGCTCTTGCCTTAACTAGAAACTAGTACTCAATGTTTGAGGAGAAAACCTCCATTATTACAGTAGAGAGAGAAAGTTCTCATTTCAGAAGAGAGAGAAAGTGTTTTTATCTAATTGAATGAATTAAAGAAAGCTAACTACCTTATTTATGTAAAAACATAACAAATAGAAAAGCATAACAAACTTAGTGCTGACTCAGCATAAGTTGTTATAACAACTTTTTATTTCGTGCTGTGAGCTTTGGCTTCAGTCTTGGACTCATCTATCTTGGGCTGAGATCCAGTAGTCTCAACAGGTAGAGATCGGAGTAGTATGTACTGTGAACGAGGTACTCTCTCAGTTCCCTTTTGCCTCATTTGAAATATTCAATTTTAAAAGGGAATTTAATTTTGAAGAACCTTTGATAAAAATAGTAGCGATTTTAGAAAAAAAAAAATTAAGTTATTATGGTCCAATAAATTTGATTTACTAGGGTTAAAATAAAGTTATAAACTTTCTAAAAATGTTAAAAATTCAAAATTATAATGAAAATTCACAAAATCTTCATATACAAGTCGGATTAATTGACCTCACAAATGGCAATGTAGCTCCGCCACCAATGCTAAAGGAAGCCTCACTTTAGGCGAACCTAATGATTAAAGTCACAAAACTTCAATTAATACTATCTAACATAATTTAGACTATCTAACATAATTTAGAGAATACTGGTAGCATTTTAACAGAACTTAAACATGAATCGTATCTCCCTGTTAGAAGATGGTTATTTATCAGCCAAAAGTATCCTTTCAATCAAATAAGAATGAATAAACCAAGCTGGAACAATATAAATAAGACCAAGTGGAATATGTTGCAAGTTCACCTAAACTCAGTTATTATATAAAAGTAATATCTATATCTAAGTACATCTTACATTATAATTATTAGCAAAATTAAGGCTCAATTCAGTATGTTCGATCTAGTTTTTGAAAGGCCAATAATTTTCAGGCATTACAGGGTATATATTCGATTTGCCTAGTTACTTTATAATATGGATGCTTACTTTACTCGAGCAAACAATGTAACAGAATACTGAATTATATTGCTTTTTTATATGTGACTTTTGGCATGCTGGACCAGAACTATAGTATGTCCAAGTAACTTCCAGGATTGTGTTTGGTGCCTACATCTTTCCAAGCATAAACACGTCAAAATCTTCTATCCGCCAATGATGCAGACATGTATAGAAGGAGAATCCAATCACATACAAACTTCCGACTATTGTAGTGTTTCATTGTAAAGCCTAATTAAGAAAAGGTACGTAGTTGAGTCGTTTACGTTTGATTTTAACATGTAACACATTGATTTTTTAATGGGGATATTAAGCAATCCTAATTTGATCCTTACTTCGAATTGGATTATTTTTTTAAATGCATATTCAAAATCCTATAATAACTTTTATAAGAAAGTGCATCGTGTGATTTAATACAACGGATCTAGCATTTAGTCATATGTTAAATGCATTACTATTAAGCTTGAGTAATTTAAATTCAAGTTAGTACAATATCTTATACTACGTCAAAATATAAATAGAATGAGAAATTCAAATTAGGACAATGATATAAGTCAAGGCATCTAATACAACCGGCTAACAATTAACCCGCAAATTGGCATATAATCTATAGAGCCTAGCATGCAATTGCTAGTTTGCTACTACCTAAAAATGTTACCTTACAAGTTTCTATGCCTTGAGGATAGAGCAGCCTGGATTCTTTCCTCATTATTGGAGGTAGTGATAGTAATAATGATTAAGCGATCAAAAATCCTAATTAACAAGTAATCATATCATAAAACTATAAGACAGATAAAATCAAATGAAAAAGGCATACCACATTCTGTCAGAATCATTCTCTAGAAAAAAAAAAAAAAAAAAAAAAAAAAAAAAAAAAAAAAAAAAAAAAAAAAAAGATAAGAATTGATTATATTGTTCGGCGTGTTAAGTGTTCCCTTTTGGTAGGCAAAAGCAAATCTCTCAAAAGAATATTGTAATTTGTCACTGCCTCTAATTACTCCAATTTTTGTAATTTCCTTTTTTACTCAATTAAGTATGTATAATCTTCCCCTCAAAAAAAAGTATGTATAATCTATCTCTTTTTTGCCAATTATTTTCTTTTTGTTCAAATGAAAATTTGTGTGAATGTATATGGCCGTTAACGTCATGCATTAAACTTTAGCTCACACCACGCCAATTATTTTGACTTGCAACAAAATAATTTGTTCCTTTAACATGATTTGATACCTTAATTGTCATTTTGTGTACAAGGAATGGAGTAGCCTAGTAATTAAGGACAATAAGAATGAAGTCACATCACCCAAGAGCTGAGCTCGTCTCCTTTCGATCTAAAAGAACAGTTGGGGAAGGGAAGGGACGTAGAGAGCTACTTACGCGGTCTTGCATTGGGTTGAATCCTTGAGAGAAAGGGTAACAAAGGTTGCTTATGTACTTCAATTCAAGACCTTAGTCAAATCATCAGGTGTTACTCTTCACAATTTACCCCGTGAAATTTTAAACATAATATTGACGGTCTGACACTAGCTAGCTATATTGTATATGTGTGATAATCCTTCAAATTTATTAATGTTATAATCGATCCACTATAGTCATGTTCTTTATAATATCTCTAAGAGCTAGAGACTAGGACATCATACATAAACATGAAAATCATGGACCCCCTTAAGAAGCACTAATTCTAAAAAGCAAAAGTTAATGATCAATATGAACTTAAACAAACACTTTCTTGGGGACACACTTGAGAATGTGGCCATGGAAGGATAAAAATTATTGCTTTCTCTTCATAAAAAGCAGAAAAATCAGGAAAACTTGCCCAAGTATTCCTTCTATTCCGTAGTAAGGAATAATCTTTACTTAGCTTAGCTTCCCCTTTTTTTTTCTTTCTTTATTAAAGAAAAAAGAAAAAGCAAATCATCTTAATAAGCTCCTCCTCTTTTTAAATTCAAAAAAAATAAAAACAACCCTCTTATTATCATATCCACTTCTACAATATAAACCATAGCTTGTAAGAAACTATGCTTCTTGCTTTTGCTTAGCTTAGCTTCTCCTACATTACTTCTCTTCTCCCTTTAAAACATCCATCCGATCCTAAAACCCGGCCTCTTTCGACATAATCTCGAAAACAAAATATCAATCATTCAAAAATGTCTGCTTCATTTCAAACGCTTCCAAATCCCGGACCACCCCAACAAGGCTCATTTCAAGCCGGGGTGGTCTACCCAACACCAACTACTACAACCTCTTCGATGGGAAGCAATGATCAAAACACGAGCCCCGATGATCATTCGAGTGGTTCCTTTGGGATGGTCTTTGTAGTCCTTGCTATCATTCTTGTAGTCTCAGCTGTTGCTTGTGTTTTAGGCCGGTTTTGTGGTAAGAAATCCGACAAGTCATCATCCAAGTCCCATCACTCTAAAGGTCATAAGGGGTCAAAGAAAGGTCATGGAAATAGTAGCCACAACATTAACCATGATCATATGATGATGAACCACCATCAAGGTAATAATAATAACCACAAGGGCAGTGGCAAATCTAGCATTAATAATAGCAAGCAACACAATGGAGGGAGGCCTAAGGACCGAGACCTTGAGTTTGGATACCGGTCTAAGGAAGGCGATATCATGATGGGATTTGACCCTAAGGCAAGGTCTATTCCTAGCGCTAAAGTTGCTCATAACAATGGAGACTTTCGAGTTGATAGCATGGGAAGAGGTATGGAGTCTCATCACCACGGAAACCCTAGAGACTTTCGAGTTGATAGCATGGGAAGAGGTATGGAATCTCATCACCAACATGGAAACCCTAGAGATTTTCGAGTTGATAGTATGGGAAGAGGTATGGAGCATCATCACCATGGAAACCCTAGAGATTTTCCTTAAATTTGGTAACTTAATAATCTTATTATTGAAGATCTCCTTCATAAACAGCTTAATTATTTAATTTTCTTTGCTTTTTTTTTTTTAATAGCTAGATTATGGTATGGTGGTTGAGGAGTGAAAATGTGTAATGGTATATTTTTCTATATATGACAAAGATTGTCATCTAAATTAAGTGACAGTGTATAATTAATCCGGGTTTGGAAGCAAAATTGCAAGGTCATTAACTAGTTATGTCAAATTTACTAATACTAATATGTAGTATGGACATGCTAGAAAATGTAGATCTTCAATAATCTAATTATTTATTTTGTACGGATCAAATTGAATATAGTTGTCGTGTTTCTAATTTAAATAGAAATATCAATGTAATTATTGATTTTGGGCGTTTTGAACGTATAGTATTCCGTATGTACATCATCTTAGATTTAGCTCTTCATTTTGCTCTTGTGTAGCAAATTTTACAATTAGATAATGAGCAATCTACTTAAACAAGTTAAGAAATAATGGTCTTATCTGTATTACTATACTCATTTTTGCTCTTTGTTCTAAAAATCAATGTTATTTACCTTCGGAATTGAAAGAGTACATACGTGTCTTAACTACCAATTCAATAACCAAACATTTTATTCTAAAAATTTACATTCTACTATTTAATTACATATTCTTTTACTCCGTGTGTATATGTTAATAATTTACGAAGTAATTATTTATAGTGAACCGCTAAACAATACAACTACAATTACTTAATATCGCCCACATTATATTTGTTTTTGCTTGTATCCCCTCTTTATGCTCTCTTACACATATTCTTCATCAACCACCACCACCACTCCAGCCACCAAAACCACCAACAAAAAAAATTAAATAGATTAATTTTTGAATGATTGGATAATTTTATAAGGACTTAAATTCCAAAGCAGCGTCAATTGCTTTTGATTAATGTGGGGCTAGAAACTTTAACATTCCACCAATTTCTCCCGCCTTTACTCAATTGGGCTTTTATCATTAAGGTGTTGGATGTAGCTTAGCCAGCAATTATTACATGGCCGGTTTAGTGATCCCAGCTAATAGCCTAATACAACATTCTATCAATAGAATATGTGCCACTTTTTCCTATATTTGAAGATTAAAATATTTAAGTACACTAGGTTATTAAGTTATTTTATACTCGTTTCATCTCATAATACAGTTCGTAATTTTATTTGCACGGTCTTTACGGCATTCCTTAGACCATTAATGTTCTTATTTGCAACTAAAATTAAACTCGTAACAAATAGACATTATAGAACGCTTTGTATTGAGACGAATCTAACAATATCTCGCATAATCATATTATATTTCATATACATCAATGAGAATTATTAGTCAAAGTTTTGCTACATCCTTTGCAAATTTGCAACTGTAGTTGCTTAATTTAGGCCCAATATTAATGAAAGGCCAGAAATGGGAAAGTTTGTAAGCACAAAAGAAGAAAGAAGACAGCTAGATATTCTCTCTCAGACTATTAAGATGTACTGTGATACTCAATCTTCCAGCCCCATATCATCATGATGTAATATTTCATGCCAATTTCACAGAAAACTTGTCTGTTTCACTCTCTTTTTCAAATTATGGACTATGATTTTTTAAGTACAAAAGTTGTTACCAAATTATAACCAATCAAAATCGCAGCACTCTAATTTGGTATTTCAGTTGGTTTAATTCCAAGTTTCCAACCTGTATTAATGTGTTTTAGCCATAATCTATATGAATTTGACTCAATATAGACCCGAACTAAATCTAACATGGCTAATTTGTTTGGTGGTTCTTGAACTAGACTACAAGTCACAACACATAAATTACGACTAATGTTCTGTTTACTTCACCTTATTTTTGGTGAACTGAACTAAAACTATTTTTGCTGAATTTAAATTAATTGAACTGAAATTAATTTTGCTGAACTAAAATAATTTTTGCTGAACTGAAATTATATTTACAGAATTTCTATTATATTTCTTCTTTAACTTTATTGATTTTTACTGAACTGACATTTTTTATGCTGAACTGAAATTAATTTTGATGAACTGAAATTATTTGAACTGAACTGAAATTATATTTACTAAATATTACTCGTATTTTTTTAAGGTGAAGTGAAAAGGACCTAATTTTTTGGTCACCAATTAAATCAAACATGGTGTTTAAATAGCAACAATTGTTGATTATTATTTGTGAATGAAATATGGAGTTTTTTTTTTTTCTCATGTTAACGAATTCGTGAACACAAAGCCACCTAGCTATTTTAGCAAAGCCCAACATGAGCACGACTCATTGTCAAAATTGGGCCATACTCCTTTAAATGAAAATCTTATACAACCTCTGATTTTTTTTAGTTGTAACTTTAAAATATTTTGTACCTCTCAAATAATACCCCAAAGTTGCAACTAAAAAAAAATCGGAGGTAGTACATTTTAAACTTAATGAAACTTATATTTTACTCCGTATTACTCTTTTACACATTTTTAATTTAATGAAACATTTGAAACCTATATTTTGTTATTTGTTTATTTGTTGTATCATTATTTCTTTGTTACTTCGTATATGCTAACAGCCTGACACAAATCATCAAGAAAGACCACAAAATTTTAAGAAACCTATACAGGTCGCAAACTCGCAATCACAGTTTTATAGTTTTGAAACAAATGACTTACTTCATAAAGTTATAAATATATCTAGCTACACGATAATAAATTTTTTTTAAAAAAAAAAAAATCTACACAATTCCAATCTTGTTTAGCCCTACTCCAAACCAACCCCCCAAAATTAAAAGATCCTATCCTAATTCCTAAACCTAGCTAGTCTTATTTAAGCCTATACCAATTTTAATCACCCGTAATCCACAATTAATGTCAAAATTTACCCCTTCCATTAGTAACACACTAACACTCCACCAAAATTAGAAGGAAAAAAATAAACTTTCCATAAATAGCCATATCCAAAAGATTCCAGACTCCCTCCTTCCTTGTCTTGTACCAGTGTACTACCACAACAGTGGTCCACTACAACGCGCCATTTTCAGGCTCGTCAATCTCACGCTTCCCCCGCATGCTAAGAGCTACAATCCTCTACATCGCACCTCACAGTAATTACAGTAGACCACCCTTCTCTGATTGCCACCTGCCCATCATATCATCATCATCATCAAAATTCTCTCTCTTCTTTCTCACTCTAGATCGTTACCAGTAGCTTTCCCGCTTTTTTGAACTGTTCTTTCGGCCGTTAAACCTTCTCTTTCTTTCTTTCTGTTAGTCAAGAGAGAGGAGAGAGAAAGTGTCAGCTGTTTCTGACACAGCAATGATTTTGTACAGATTTTTTTGATTTTTTGAACTTGGGTATATAAATTTGGGTGGTTAATTTTTCTGGGGTGAGAAAAAATTTTGGTTTTTACTTGAAGAAGAAGAGTTTAGTAGAGAGCTAAGAGTTGCATACCAAGTGTTTGATGAAATGTGTCACTTAGAAACTGGATTAGAGTGGTTAAGACCTTTGGTTTTGGATTCAGAAATTTGGGATTATTGTGTTCTTTGGAAGCTTGGTGATGATCCTTCTAGGTACCCTTTTTCATAACTTACTCAATTTTTCTTTAAATTATGCAGATTTAAGTGTTAAATTTAATGGGGATTTTTTTTGTTTGGTTTGAAAATTTGATGTAAAATCTGTGTTTTTTGGTAGGTTTATTGAGTTCCTAGGTTGCTGCTGCAATGGTGGTGGGAAACTGGAGATGGGTTTGAGAAAGAGGAAAAGAGAGAAGAACAATTCAATGCAATTTTGTAAAGATGTTAATTATGTTCATCTGGCTGATACAAATTCATGTCAAGTTCTTGCTAATTTGCTTCCATTTATGTCTATTTATTCTGGGTATTTCTTCTTCTCTTGTTTTGTTTTAATGTTATGAATGTTAGAGTGATTATTTTAATAAGTTGGATTGGAGTTGCAATGATTAATTATTTAATTTAGTGAGGGATTGAATTGCAGGCTTCATGGAGAAGTTGTGCTTTCCTGTCAACCCCGGTGGCTAACTAGTAAGAAATCGGATTTGAAGATGTCAACCGAGGTCTGTTTCAATCCCTTATTTTTTTAATCTTATTGTATGCTGTTTGATCTTTGAAGAGTAACAGGTTAAACTATGTAGTTTAGTAGCTCAATTCATATTTTTGCTTATTTCTTAAGAGTGACTGTTGGATTTAATATTTGCTTGAATTTAGTTTTTTTGGATGATATGCTAGTATTGCCTTTATTTGATAACATGTTGATTATGGAGTATTAGATTACTTGTGTATATAAAATGTTGGTGTTCTAAGCTATTGTGACTTGTGAGATTACCACCGAGGTTTCTTTGATTTGAAATTGAAATTATGTTTCATCTCTTAGATAAATTAATCGCTTTGAATTTAATATCTTGGATGATATTCTTACTTTCTTAATATTGCCTACAATTTGCCACATGTAAAATAGGCAGAAACATGGTGTTGTTGTCTATGAGATTTCCTGTGTTTATGAAACATGTTTCTGTATTTTCATTTATGTTATTTTATGCAATAACAAAGAATTAGTTGTAATCCCTTTGATCACAAGGAAATTATCTTTCCTAATCAGAGTAATACCAGAATTGATTCGAACAAATTAAACTTATGCCTTTCTTTTACCAGGAATCCTGTGGAACTCATGTTTTGATACCTGTGTTCGGTGGGCTGGTAGAGCTATATTCATCAAAGCATGTAAGAGACCATTTTAACTTTTCAATAGATATGACCTAATGCTAGGTGTATACTAATTCTGCATATTTTTTTCAAATGATTTTATGAATTATTAGGTAGAAGAGGATGAAAGTGTAATAGAATATGTGAAGAGTCAGTTCAACATCTATTCAGAGCTAGAAACTATGTCGACTTCTACTATAAGCTTTGATGGGCAGTTCATTGATCCATTTTTGGATATAAAATCAAATAGTGGTCTATCATCTCTAAATCAACCCAACATCCCAGCTTGGCCACAACCCAGCATGCTCCCATCAGTAGCCCAACACTACAGCGATTCTACCTTAGATGGATCCTCTACTGGTTCATTCCCTTCAGATGAGCGCCCTTCTCCTGATTCCAACCCTTGTTCCGTGTCGCAAGATATACCGTCCAAGCCAATTATTGTCTGTCACAAAGATCCTGCCATGGTACAGGAGAAACATGGGCTAGAGAGAGGAACTGGAAAATCAAAAAATCTTTTAACTGAGAGGAATAGGAGACAGAGGATTAATGATGGCATTCTTTCCCTTCGTGCTCTGGTCCCAAAGATCACCAAGGTAAATACCGCTTTACTTGATTTTATTATGATGACAATGATATTTTGGCACGGTTACCCTCCTGCATATATACCTATTTCTGTCTCTTACAGTATTTTCTGATTAATTAGATGCACAAAGCCGCTACTCTATCAGATGCAATTGATTACATAGAAGAGCTAAATAATGAGATCAAGGAGCTCCAGGATGAGCTGAAAAGTTTGATTGAAGAAGACTCTGATGAAAAATATACATTGAAGCTGAAAGCCGATTTGGGAGAAAAGGTTAGCAAGCCTAAACAAGCTTCCTCTGTCACTGAAAGAATAAAGGTATACTAGAATTACAGAAATTCCTTTTAAGGCTTGACTGTGCTTATGTGCATAATTTATTTAGAATGTAATTTTGTTTGGTTATAATAATATGCATATTGGACCATTGCCATTGGCTAGGCTAATGTACAAGCGAACCAGCTTGGTAACGGGAACTTCTTGCTGAGAATTATATGCCAACAGAAACCCGGTGTGTATACAAAGTTGCTGGAAGCTTTAAGTGCTTTGGGTCTGCCAATAAAAGATGCCAATCTCACAACGTGTGATGGCCAAGTATCAACCATTTTTACAGTTCAGGTAACAGCAAAATTTGTAACTGAAGCATGAGTGTATTCTTCATGCATCATCTCTGATCAAAGATAATTTTTTTATTTTTTTTGAAACCATCTGATCATAGATAATTTAGTAGGTGTTAGTGTGTTACCCAATAACTGTAGCCTTGCTGTTGCGTTTTTTGTAGTCAAACAAAAAAGAGATCCGTGAGGAGGACTTGAGAGACTCGTTATCAAGGCTGACGGCTTAAAAATCAAGCTCCGCAAGTCACAAGAAGATTAACAGCATTAATACAATCAGCCAAGTTTGCTCCTTGTGACTTGATAGATGTCATTTCACTTAGGTACTCAGCTAGCCTTAAGTTTGTAGAAGGTGCTATTTCAGTTAACTAGCCTAAGCACTGTATATATTGGCTGTCATTTGTTCACTACCTACTAATCCATGGTACAATTGTTTTGTTAGTTTGTTAGTTACTCCTTACCAAAGTTTTGGTTGTGCTCAATTCTTTTACTACGTATGAATGAAATCCTTGGACTGCCCTCTTTCAATCGCTACACCCAACACCGGACAACATACACTCTACAGTCTAACCCGCCTTGTTGTGGGTGAGGATTGAACCCAGGGCAAGTCTCTGAGAGATGGCAAACAAATCCAGAGTAGGTCATTGCTAAGTTGTGTAGAAAGCCAACTGTTATCTTGGGCCTGTATAGTTGCATCACTATATCTTAATTCTCAATATGAACCCATTCTCAATCTCCTAATGGTAGATTGGTAATTGACTAGTTACATTAGGCGAACTGGTAATTTAAATACTACGTAGTAGTATGTTTCCATGTTGGACACGAAGTATTGGTTTCCTTCTCATACTAGAACTACAATTGTTATAAATACACCCTCGGACAGCCTTGATCTGTATAAATTTATATTCAAATCACTATCGACGTGACTATAAATTCTAATGGGAGAGGAAAAGAAGAAAAGGTCCGGTACCATGAATCGAATTGGAGTTGTGATTGTATGCATGGTTTCTTCAATACTGTTATGGATGATTTGTTCTGATTCAGGGATGATGGCATTCCCTTTGAAGCTCTTCGTTAGTTCTTATAACTCCGAGCACCTCGTCTTTTTGTACTCGGGATAACCAAGTTTGGCTACTTTTTTGGTGTCAAATTTCTGTTGATTTTCCGTTTGGTGTAATTTTCCGAAGAGGGTTTGTTTCTATTTTCCCTTTTCCTTCCCTGGCAATCACACAATCTCCCTCACCAGAACCGCGAACTAACTCCCACCAACCTCCCTCACCGGAACCGCAAACGAAATCCCACTAACCTCCCTCATCGGAATTGCAAACAAACACCTAAAACCCCTAACCCAATCCCTAACCAATTCAATGAGATTTACTAAACTTGTGACTTAACAGATCTTAGTAAATAGACACAAGGCACTTACTCTTTGAAGCCTTTTCCACAAGTTAAAAGTTTTTACTCTCCTTAAATTGAACGGAAAAAAAAACTTTTTTCATATAATTACTTGAATTTAAACAAAACTACTTTAGAACTCGTGCAATGCACGATTTATATAAAACCTAATATTATAATTTATACATTTAAAAAAATGGCTATTATACATGAATATAAATAATAATTATGAACATTATACAAAAATATTTGTAATTTTAAAATTTAAGATTTTCATCAAATTATGATATATTACTTATCCAAAGTCCTTTAATACATACTGTATTTTAACGTATAAGGTCATTTATTAGTGTTCTATTTAAAATTGTTTCAATTTCCTATGATTGATATATTGTAATTGTAATGTAGAAGATTTTATTATTCAAATTCCAAAAATGTTAAATATGATAGTTTTATAAACCAAAAAAAAAAAGAAAGACATTTTCCTTGCATTTAGACGAGAAAAAATATATTAAATAAAGTGACAGGTAAACAATATGTTAACACACTCTATTTTAGTAATAGTTAATAGATTTTTTATCAAAATAATTTTTGTTTTACGAAATATGTCATTAGTCTTTGCCGCATATGGAGTAATATTAGTTATTATAGTCCAATGTGACATTGAAAATGACAAAAATAATTATGTAAATAAATAAATGAATTAATATTAAAGAAAATAAAGTAATTTAAATAAAAAATAATCTTTGTGTCCTCAGTCTCACGTTTACGTTCATGATAAATAAAATTGGGTAAACTAATTGGGTAAACTATATTCGTACAAGACATAAGAATTCTTAATCTGTTTAGATAGCCCCGCATTTTTGTTTGCTTCCAAAGTATTTCGGGTCCTATAACCGCTCCATTAATGTCTCAAATATCTCATATGAAATCGAGTAACCTATACTCGTACAAGACATAGAAACTCCAAGTCTCTCTAGAGTGTCTAGCGTTTTTGTTTGCTTCATAAAACTCATAAATATTTCAAGTCTCTAAAACCAGTATCAGGTCTAAGTTCAAAGCAATGAGATCAATTGACCCTTTAATTATTTTTGTATAAAATCTTGTATAATATAACATATGTACGCAGTTTTATGTAATTTGTTAATATGTAAATAATTTTTATGTAATTAGATGAAGTTATTACGCAATTGTATTTATATGGTTTTTTTTTAGTGATTAACATGAATAAATTTATTTATATAGGTAATTAAAAGTTATTTTTTGTTGTTTATTCATCATGTACAAGGCTCGACTTTAGCGCATAGTCATGAGTAAGCTTCGTAGGATGGAGATCCCAGTGTGAAAAAAGAACACAAGAAATTCATGAATATTGACAAACCCATAGTAAATATGAGTTGATATTCAAATGCTGAAAGTTGTGACCCCGTAACTCATTACGCATATAAACACGAATTAATGAAAATAAATCAGAATCAGCAACACTAAGATGACTCCAAAACGCATAGTTTGAATTTTTTTTTTTTTACCAGTGGGCTTTGATGATATCATACCCCACTTTTCTAGCAGTTGAGGCTTAAAATTACCTTAGACAATGTCTATAATAAAAAAATAAAAATAAAAATAAAAAAACCAACGTAACAATAATCTAAAATTTTGGTTACAATACACATCAACAATATTTGCAATTAAGATTGATATAAAACGTAATATTAGCAAATTAGATATCCACATTCCACACCCCACTTGTTTTCAAGAAAGAAAACAATCATATTATACCTCATATGCCCATTATACATTCGCTTACGATATACTATCTCAATTACTAATATATATATATATATATATATATATATATATATATATATATATATATATATATATATATATATATATATATATATATATATATATATATTTATTTATTTTTTTTTGAAACCAATTACTAATATATTTTATTAATGAACATAATAACAATTTTAATGAATCACAAATTTCAGGCATTAGTGATAAGAGAACAAGAAATTGAAGAAAACCTAATTAGACTATTAATGAAGCGAAAGAGAGGGAAGGAAAAGGAAGGTAAGGGGAGGGAGAAGGGGACCTTTTATTTTCTTTTTCAATCTATCTAATAATGGAAGGGATTTGATTTATTAAAAGGGGAAGGAAAATGAATCCTCCTAATTAATTCCCTTCCCTCATGCACTAGGTGTGAGTGAGAGGAGAGAGAGAAACCCTAGACGTGAAAAAAGAGCACTTGCAACAAAGTGAAAGAGAAGAGAGAAATGGAGAAATGGTTTTAAAGAATTTAGCTTTTGACCCGTGCAATGCATTGTTTATGTTTTTATTAACTTATTAAAAGAGTAAAATCTAATGCAAATCTAATAAAATATATATATTATTATTTATGCTATGTCGTGATATTTAATAACTGAAAATTTAGAGTGCCCCATATCGTGTATTGTTTTCTTTTTTAAAAAAATTATTATCTATATTGAGGTAGGCTCCTTCGTTGTTAAAAACTTAATTTGCCACTTAAAATCTTTTTATCTTCACTCCTTTGCTTTTCTTATGTCACACTTGCTCCCAACTCCGTCGTAAAGGGAAAGGAAAAGAAGTAAAAGTCTAATACCATGAAACAAGTTGGAGCTGTGATCATATATGTGTTTTTTTTTATACTATTACTAGGTTAGTTCCCGTGTCATACATGGTAATTTTCAATAATTATTATTAATTTATCATTATAATTAATTTTTTATAAATAAAAAAATAAATAAAGGTATTGTTGTCAAATTTTGATTAAAAATATGGAATTCAAAAGGTATGATGCATATAAGATGATGTATTATAAATCAAAGATATGATAACTGTAAAATAATATTTAATAATTAAAATGAAAAATAATTTCAATTAGTTTGTGTAAGAAAAAATGTGTTAATTAATAGGAAGATTAATAAAGTAAAATAAAATAATTAAACAAATAAAATAGATCATCGTTAGATTTTTTATGCCTATTTAATATTATATTCTAACTTTTGTACTAAGGATGTGATGTTAAACAAATTATTTTAATAAGAGAATGGGAAAAAATGAGATTTAAAATGAAATAGTAATATGTGTCATTTTTAAAATTAAGTACCTCTATTTAAGTATATGTATAAATTGATAAATTATTGATTATTGACTAATTATAATTATTGTGAATATAGATTATTGAAGAGATAATAGGAATATGTGTTGTTAATTTTCTATAAGCATTGATTTTCTATATGAATACCTTCTTGTAGTAAAATAATGGATTTCAACCCATAATTGTAAATGTTTTATCAGCAAAAAAATAAATATTAGAATATATTGTAAATTATTATGGTAAGAATGATTTTTTAATAACTATAAATATTTGTATTAAATATTTGTCAGATCTTTTTATTTTAAGTAATTATATCGTATAAGATTAGGGGATTTTTTTAATAACTATAGATATTTGTGTTAAACATATGTCAAATCTTTTAAATTTAAATAATTATATTGTATAAGATAAGGAATTGCTTTTGTATAAGATTTATTTCCTAAATAGATCTTTATTCAATAAAAAAAATTAAAAAAAAAAAAAACTAAGGACACCGCAGGAGATGGCATGTGTCATTGCTGGTGTGTCTTTTAGTATATAGTTATTGATTGATTAATTGATTGATGGGTTCTGTTTTCTAATTCAAGGGTGATGGCATTTCCCAATAAGCTCTCCGTTTGTACTCGAGATAATAAAGTTGGGTTGCCTTTCGAGCTTGTAATTTTTCAAAGTGGGTTTGTTTCTATTTTTTTGGCAATCAACATAGATGATTGTAAATCTTTCACAACTTCTTCCATATATTGACGGTCTTTAAAACATATGGAGTATTTTTTTACCACACTTGAAATGTATCATGAAAGAATAAGATTGAGATATTATTGTATCTAATAAATTTAGGCATTGTAAAATTGTCCCTTAAAATAAACATATTATTTTTACCACGTGTAAGTCTCAATAATCCTTTTTAGGGTCAACTATTTGAACTTGCAGACTTTATTTGGCCCAATTGTAAAATGTAAACCACAATTTGTCACTTGTATTACATAATTTTATTAGATTGGTCTTTATTTTTGGATCTGAATATCCTAAATATAATTAAATGCAGTTTATTATGAGAAAGCTTTTATAGTTCATCTTGCCTTAACACTCTATCTTCTTCATTCATTTCCAACATTAAAATTAAATCCCTCTCAATATTCTCATCAATCTTGCTATCCATTTTCCTATTCAATTCACATGTAAGTAATTCTTTTCTTCCCTTAGGGCCTGTTCTGATTGACTGAACTGAACTTATTGGAGCTGAAGTAAACCGAACTGAATATTTTATGAGAGAAGGAAATTAAGAACTGAACTGAATTGAACTTATTGAAGCTGAACTAAACTGAACTGAAAATAATCTAAAGAGAACAGGTCGTTACTTCTTAACTTTCATTGAACTGATTGATAATTATTCAATCACCCATGCAACGGTTACAATATTTTCCCCAAGAGACAAAAAGTTGTTAACAGTTTTTCATTTCCAATTTTCTTATATATAACTCATGTATGTGGCACAGGCCAAAAGCGAAAAAGCCTAGTTTAAACATATATATCTAAGGCCAAATAGTACATTGGCATGTTTGCAAAGTTTGACTATGTCAATTATTTAGGATTGGAGAGGGTAGTTTTGATTAATCGATGGCACACCTCCACGCTCTAGAGTATTCAGGGTATGCTCAGTTGAGATATGCTCCTTTTGTTTTTAAATACTTGCTCTATTTCTCGATGCGCGGAGTTTTAGGAGAAATTGGAGAAAGTAATAAAATATGGAGGCAATTGGGTAGGGGGAAGAATACAAAATTGTTAAAAGCAAAAGTAGTTGAAAGAATTGAAGGAGGAGAGAATATGAAATTAATAAAATATGATTTATGTTCGGTCCACTAGGTGAGAGAATTGAATTAAATATTGTAAAAGATTTCCAAATAAAGAAATAGAGCAAGTTTTTAAAAACGTCTGGAAAAGAAAAGTGGAGCGAGTATTTAAAAATAGAGGGAATACTTCCTCTATTTCTTTATAGTTGCAACACTTCCCTAAAATGGAAATATCACAATATTTGCAACACATTATATAAGGAAGGTTTTTATGGTGAAAATTGTGCGGTAGTCCGCATATTTCGTGCGGCAGCCCATTTTTCCTTCAAACACAACTACCACTAAAGCCTAGGGGTGAGCAAAAATTCAGGGTACCCTGATCTGGAACCGGAACCTGTTCGGAACCGCAGGTTCCAAACCCGGAACCTGTTGAACAGGTTCCGGTTCCGGGTAATAAAATTAGGAACCTGTTGCAACAGGTTCCGGTTCCGGGTAATAAAATTTTGGACCTAGAACCTGTAGGGTACCCTGTTAGTACATGTTCCCTATAGGATACATGAAACCGAAACCTATATGGTATTGAATATTCTAGACAATTAGTGTTGGTTTGTTATATTTGAAGCAGTTTACTAAAGTTGTAAGCTTTAATTGTGAACATCCATTTTTAAAAATATAGAATTGTCACAATTATCAAGTAACTATTAAGCTTACTTTGAAAAACAGGGTACCCTGTTTAGGAACCGGAACCTGCAGGTTCCGGTTCCGGTTCCCAATTCTTAGGAACCTGTTGCAACAGGTTCCGGTTCCGGTTCCTATTTTTAGGAACCTGTTGCAACAGGTTCCGGTTCCGGGTACCGATATTTTTACAGGGTACCCTGCTACGCTCACCCCTACTAAAGCCCACCCATTCATCTCAATTCTCAAAGAAAACTGAGATTTTAGGGCTCACAATTCACCGAACAACATCATTATGCTTGAATCAACCAACCAAATCGAAGAAAATGATGCATTTCTGATTGAATCGAAAACCCCTTAAAACGAAGATGACGATGACGAAGGTGAAGTGGTGCAATTTGCGGTTCACTGCAGGCGATGCGTTGTGGACGGTGGTTGGTGATGCAGTGCGATTGCGGCAGCTAGGATCGGTGGTGGCGTGAGAAGGTTATTCGGTGGTGGGTAATGGCTGGTAAAAACAGGTGGAGCCGGTTATAAAGCTAAATAAGCCGTACGATAATTACAGGGTCGTTTCCATAGCAGTTGGTTCTCTTTCTCTCACCTCTCTTTTTCACTCACTTCTCACTCATTATTATTACAATTTCTATTTTACTGAGTTTTGCCTTTTGATTTAGTGAGAGAAAATTTCATGTGGTAGTGTGAGAAAATTTCATTTCTATTTTATTAATGTCTGATATGTCCTTAATATTGACTCAGACATCAATTGGCTGATTTGTTCTTTTTATTGGCTAATAAGATTAACAACCTGCTGATATGCATCAAAACCCAAAATCAAAATCAAAATAGAAACGGAATTTTCTCAAGCCACCACATGAAATTTTATGTCACTAAATCAAAATCAAGGCCATTTTTGAGATTCCGGAGGCCCTAGGGCGAAGTAAGATATGGGGCCCTATCTATACTTTTTCGGTTTCATATTGCAACACTTTATCCAAAAAGCTCTCATATTTTTAGTCAAAGTGTTGCAATTTTTTTTTATAATGACGTACAGGGCCCACAACCAAAATATGCGTCAAGGTAATTTTTAAAGAAAAAGTAAAGGAATAGGTTTCGAACCCACAACCAAAATAAATAAGTGGGAACACTAGAGCATCATCGAACCACCAGGCCAAAGAAAGAATTATGTTCATATGCGCACATGAATTACTTATATTATTGATTCTGAAGACTTTAAAGCTCGGCAAAATGGGGCTCTTCTGGTCGTGGGCCATGGGCAGGCCCCCCGGCTACCCTACCTCAAATACGGCCCTGATCAAAATCATTTGTTGGCTGGTATATATCCTTCTGTTGGCTGATATATTCCTTCTGTTGGTTATATTTTTTATCAGCCAACAAAAAGAACATATCAGCCAACAAATGAAGCATGCATATCCGCCAGCAAAAGGATGAAATCAGCAAACAAATTAAATAAACACATCACCCAACAAAATGAAACATATAAACATGTAATTTTCATAATTTTTTAAATACACAATTAACAATATTTTGCGATAAGTAAATACTTCCTCTATTTTTTTTGTATTTGCAAAACACCTTTTATCACGCTTTTTGAGGAGGCGATTAAACTAGGTAAACGAATGAATTAAATTATGAAATTTAAATTGTAGCAACTTATCTCTTTCTTCTTATAGGTGGTAAAATTTTGTAAATTAATTTATCCATTTACCTAGTCTAATATCTTCCTTAAAATGTGTGCCGAATGGGTGTGTTGCAACTAAATAAAAACGGAGGAAGTAATAATTAAGAGTTTTGATGTGATCTAAATGCATTTGGTCTGATCCGAATTTATTAAGGAATAAGTATCTGAAACAAGTTAAAGAGAACAAATCTTTAATCAAAATCATTTTTACACGTGGTACCTAACCCTTTTCTAATCCTAATGTAAAAATAATCTTTAAAAAATCATTCATTAATATGCCTCCTAAAATTGTGTGCCTAAAGTCTATGTTGCAAGAAAAAGAAAATAGAGGAAGTATATATCTTATCCATCCTCATGAAAATTCTACTCGTCTTCAAACTCATTAATAATTAAACACATGTAGTATAATTTTCTTATAAACATCATTTAAATTTTCACTTACATTAAAAGGTTTATTCTAATAAATAAGTAAGAATACTTGGTATCAAATTAATTTATAGATTAATATAATAATGTACTCGTAGCAATATATTCTCCATGAGTCCATGACGAATTTAACTCATACTTCGTATAAGTCTTGTAACATGTACTTCCTCTATTCTTTTTTACTTGATCTGTTTCTTTTATCACGTTTGTCAATGCAAAACTTTAACGAACAATAACTTTAATTCTCCATAAGTAAAAATTATAAAATTTACATATTATGATAGTACTTATTGAGACGAATTTAAAAAGATCTTACATGAATATGTTTTTCCTTATATATTATTCACAAAAGACAGTCAAAGGAGGGGTGATGAATAGTGTAAAAGTCAAAGCGGGTCAAGTAAAAAAGAACGGAGGAAGTATAAGATATAACTATAAGAGTAGGGGTGTCAATTCAGATGATCGGATCGGGTCTGATATGATCGGGTCGGGTTGGGTAAATTTTTAAAGTTAAGTCATACTAAATTGTTATGTCTACGGAAGTCCAAATCTGAATCGGATACTTTTCAAATCGGTTTCGAATCGGGTCGGGTCGGGTGTGCTTTTGACACCTCTGTATAAGAGTATAAACTACAAAGGTTCATAAAATGAAATTCTTTTGTATGAGTACAAACCAAGTAATGTTGAGTGGAGCAATCTCTTAGAAACAACATTAATAAGGGGAAAAAAAAAAAAGAAAAAAACACTAATAACGAAAGCATAAAAAGTTGCACATGTTAGTTAGGAAGAATGTAGGAACTAGGAAAGGAGAGTCAAACAGAATGGAAGACCATCCCACGATTAAGAATTAACAAAATCGATCTTCTTAGTGGTCAGACGTTACAGCTTGAATGGTCAACATTTTATCCCAGTCAATGTTGACTAGTAGACACCGTTGACTATATTCTTACAGTACTCCTTATTTTATTACCGTCCATCCTTGAGGTCTTGAATTCTTAATTCAGAAAGAGGAAAAAATTTACCGTGTTGGAATAATAATTTTTACCTATCGAATTAATTTTCCTGATTTTAGGTTCTTTAACTTTATATTATGAGGTTAAATAAAATAAGTAAAAATCAGATGAAATATAATGTACTACTTCGTATAAATGACCCTCCTTTAATAGATATTGTCTCATACTTTTAGTTAGTTGCACTCAGTTCATTAGTCACTTTTACATGATTCTAACTGTTAGTTAGTTGCAACTAGTTCATTAGTTACCTTTACAGCTATACTTAAACTCCATAATAATATATTAGTATTAAAATACTTTGTATACAATAATTAATAAATTTATATTTACAAAATATACATTTAGATGAATCTAGTCTTGTTTTTTCTCAAGTATAAATCACATGAATTTGTAGAAATAATTTGTATATACAGTCAAAAGTCAATGTGAGTAAAGTAATATGAAACGAAAGAAATAAGATTTTATTAATAAGTTCTTTTACTACGTAATATTTTTTTTAATACATACGTAGTATACTATTAGTAGGGGATTAATCTATTAATAGTCATAGTCTTTGTTCTACGAGGTAATATATTACTTGTAATTGACAATTTTGAGAGGAGTCAGGACTGGGTCTGGTCATTGCCGCCAGTCTATAGGATATCTTATTTAGTTATTTAAGTTTTAGATCCTTTTGATTCACTCTAATTGTTTGATTTATAAAATTAAATTATTAATTAATAATTAAATAAATTATTGATAGATTAAACTTTATAAACAATTCATACTTTTTCTAAGTAGTACGCCCTCCATTTTTTAATAAGTGTTTTATTTCTCTTAGACATACATATATGCCGATATAAATCTTTAACTGGCAGTAACGTGTAAATTATAACAATTGTTAATTAATAATTTATTCTATGATACGATTTTAACAAATATCCACAAGGCTATATTTTTTTAGTTATGTTTAAATCATAAACATTAATCAAAGTCGGTAAGTAAATAGAGAAGGTTGTAATAAAAAGAAGGGGTACAAATGTACAATATTGAAAATGATGATAAAATACTTGTGTAAGGCTTAATATCTACTCCTTAGGCGGTTTCGGATATTTTATAAAGTCTTGGTCTCTTGATATTATGCCAAAGTGGAAACTTCTTCACAATACAATGGAATTGTGACAAAAAGTAATTTGGGAAGAAGGACTTGGACATTGATGTACATTGTGACCTATGTGATTTACAGGAGGAGGATTTACAACAATTGTTCAAATTTTGCACATCACCCAAGATGTATGGAGGGGTGAATATTACAAATCCACTCACAAGGTAACGCAGATCAATCATTTAATGATTGATTTATGTACTATATACGACAATTTTTAAGCGAAGATATGGTCGTCGTCTTAGCTAGTGGTCATATAAGACCACCTTTTTTGTTGCAACCTTGTGGGAGTTGTGGTTAGAGAGGAACACATAGGGTCTTGGGTTGTCAAGAACAATACACTTTATGACACCCACCATTATTTCTTAAGGCATACGATAACTGGATTTGTTTTACAAAGATCGGAGCTCAGGACAAATTGAGGTCCTTGAACCCACCTGCATGGGTTGCTCAGTGGCCTCTGGGGTTTATGTGTGCTATATTACATGATTTCGGTGCTCTACATCCACTTCCTAAATTAAATGTCATATTGGTGAATGGTTCTTGGAATAAACACATGCACAGATTAGGAATGTGGGGGTGTTCGGAGAATATGACCTAGGGGGACCTGGGAATTGTGGGAGGAGCTTCACTTGGGTTGTTTGAGTCAACGCTGCATGCTGAGATGAATGCTTATCTGGAAGGTCCTTGGTGGGCAATTAGGAGTTCCTAAAGGGGGTTACTTTTTGCACAGATTTAATCTCAATGGTTCAAGCTTTCAGAAATCAAAGGTTACAGATATTCATCCAAGGTGGACAGTGGAACATATTTGACGGCTTTGCAGCGTGTTTGATTAGTGCAGTGTTCACAAGAAAACACGTCATAAAGGCTCAACATCTATCTATACTTATATATTAAAAAGCGTTCCTAAAACAGAATATGTTCCACATGTCACCTTTTTCAAGTTCGACATGTCAGCAATATGCACCACATGTCATTATAAACATGACATGTCACTTTCACATGTATTAGGTTTGCATCTAAAAAATGCTTATAACAAGACTTGAACTCAAGACCAACAAGTTTTAAGTTAAGAGTCTTACCATCTTAGCCACTTATTAAATGTGTTTTTTTATCCAACAAAATTATAGTTATTTTACATAAGTTAATTTGTGTCTTATTATACTATTTGTTTCCATTATGTAATGATTGAGTTTGACAAATAAAAATTGTTTATAGCAAGACTTAAACTCGAAACCAACAAGTCTTACTATCTAAACAGTTGAATTTAATTAGCAAATTAAACAAGTACAAACTAGCAACCCGGGGCATTTGCCTGGGCCACACATTAATTATCTTATATATAATTGCAGGGTCAATTCACCACAGCCCTTCAAATCCCCAAAACTCAAATCTCAAATCTTATATATTAAAAAACGTTCCTAAAACGAAATATGTGTCACGTGACACCCTTCACATGTATTAGATATATGCCACATCACCTTTCACAAGTATTATATGCCACATCATCCATCGTACTATAAACATGTTTTAATGCAATAAAAATGTTTATTACAAGGTTTGAACACAAGACCAATAAAAAATAATCCAATGTTCTAACCATCTTTGCTATATTTTAATTATGTTTCATATTCAATTAAAATATACTAAATACTTTGTATTAAACACCAATTTGAGAGAACTAATTTAGTTACATAGCTATTATTGTTCACTTGTTTATATAGTTTATATATTATAGGTCAAATAATATTGTTAATATTCAACTAAAATCCGGTGCATCGCCCGGGGTACACACTAGTTAACTTACTTAAATCGTGGATCATGTCATATTAGCTTTTGTCAACTTATTAACTGTAACAATAAAAACAAAAAAAATGATAGATAATTGTAGTTACATTTTTAATCAAAGAGATTGAGACATTTAATTTGTTAATATTAATAATAAAATGATTTGTCAATAAATCTAAATTATTGTTTTGAAAACGACATTTGAGAAGAATGGTATCAGTAGATGTTACAAAATGGATATTCAATTTGGGTTATAAGTCATAAATAGTGTATTAAGCCTGCGTGATTAGATTTTTTATTTTATTTTATTATTTGTAAGAATACTTTGCAAAGTTATCATATTAAAACTTTCCTATTGATTTTTTGTAAACCTAATTTTTATAAAACTATATCATGCATGTATGTAATTCTAAAATAACAGAACAAGTGTACACTCCGCAGTTAATTTCAAATAAAAGCAACATTTATGTAAAAGTAAAATGATAAAAGTGTCATAGAGTAAATGAGTAATCATATAAATCCAAATAAGAAAACACATATTGTTTGTGCAAACACCGTATAAAAACGCTTTTTATGTAACTTTCTAGGTAAAAACATGGATAAATTCATAAGATTATCTTATGAATTTATGATCCTTCCAACAAATATATACTTTTTCTGTTTTTTTATACTTGTAACACACCTTTTATCATGTTTATCAATGAGGTGATTAAACTAGGTAAACAAATAAATTTAAGCTATGAAATTTAAATTGTAGCAACTTATCCCTTTCTTCTTATAGGTGTTAAAATTTTGTAATTTAATTTATCCGTTTATCTAGTCTAATATCTTTCTCAATATGCGTGCTAAAAGGGTGTGTTGCAACTAAATAAAAACGAAGTAAGTATGTATGATGTATTACTATTAAGAAAAAAAATCAATCGTTTACCACAAACCTAACAAAAAGCCAGGTTCACCTCACTTACCATAAAGCACCAAAAAGCTCATTCTTATGTACTAATTGTCATGTTTACCACTAATAATTGACTAATGGTAACTTAGACGAAATTTCCCACCAATAATTTTAAAAATCCAAACTTAATTTTCCAAGATAATTTGGGTTGAATTTTCTTATTTTCACACGGTCACAATCCACGTGGACCCAGTTTCTGGAACCCACGTGTAGGGCCCATGACGTGGACTGTTGTCTTAAAAAAATTGCTTACCTTTCTTTCCTCTACGTTTTATATATAAACCCACGATCTAGCTATCGTCATTATCCTTCTTTCTTTCTCTCTCTAACAAAATTTATTTCATTTTTTCTCTCTCCTCTGAAAATCAAACAAATTTCTAGGGTTAAATTCAGGTAAATTAGTTCAATTGTTTTGAACAAAAATCATGGAAGAAAATCAGAATCTAGTTGAAAATGAAGAATTATCGGAAATTTCTGATAAATTGGACAAAACCCTAACCCTAGAATCGTCATCAACGCGTCAATCTGATGACGATGAAGAAGAAGATGAAAATGGCGACGAAAATGAGGAATTTGAGTTCTGTTTTCTCGGAGGAGGTTTAAAATCGCCGGTTTCAGCGGAGGAAGTGTTCGAAGACGGTCAGATCCGGGTAATCTCACCGTTTTCCGGCGAATATACCGGCGACGGAGAGACGTCATCGTCGTCATCTTACGGCCGGCCAGTGAAGAATGTGTTCGTAGTATCAAACTCGCCGGAAAATGATGACGTGGCGGAAGAAGGATTGTACTGCGTGTGGAAAGCGCCGTCGCCGGAGATGAGTCAGAAGAGCAATTCGACGGGATTCTCGAAGCTTCGGAAGATGAGAGATTTGCTACATAGGAGCAATAGTGACGGGAAAGACGCGTTCGTGTTCCTAAACGGGAAAAGCGACGCTTCGGGTTCGGCCGAAGCGAAAAGGAAGGAGAAGGAGAAGAAGAAGAAGAAGGAGTTGAAGATTGAAGTGGGGGAGAAGAAGGGTGAAACGACGTCGTTAGGAAAAGAAGGGAAGAAGAAGAAGAAGAAGGAGAAGTCGGCGTATGAAGCGTTGTATTTGGGTGGAGGGAAAGACAAAAAGAAAGGCGGTGGGAAATCGTATTTGCCATATAGGCAAGATTTGGTCGGCTTTTTTACGAATGGTAGTGCTTTGAGTAGAAATGTTCATCCTTATTAATAAATAAATTAAATACCTTTATAATATCATTTAATTAGTTTTATAACAATATAATTTGTTTATTTTGTTTTGTAAATTGAAGAAAAAAAATGTGAGTTGGGAGTTGATAATTAATTGGATGACTAATGGCTTGCATTTTTGTTGATATTATTGTATTAGGGAAGATGTAATGCTAAATGCCTTTAATTGTATTTTTCTTTTTTTTTTTTTTTTTTTTTTTTTTTTGAGGGGTGGTGGTTTAGTGATTTAATTTTGATATCTTGAGATTATATTCATGTACGAGTAATGTTATCATGAAATTATGGGCAAGTGTACATAAATAAACTAAAGGCCCTTTTTATCACCTCAATTTGCATGCATTCTAGTAAAGTACTTGTTTGGGAATTATATGACCAACGATATGAAATTTTGGTCTTTTACAATCATTAACTCACATTTCGAGAAGAAAATACACTAATGATAAATTCACATTCTTCATTTAACTAACAAAAATTTGTCTTACTTTATACGCATAATAACAATTTAACAACTACTTGTATAGTTGTATGAGAGTGTATGACAAAGATTTCATACCTCCAGGTTGTTGGATATTAAGAAGGAAGAGTTGTGATGTTAATTTTTTTGTCATATTGTAAAGTTGGTGCCAAAAATTAACTTTGTAGATAACTTAATTAATGTCTATGTCACAAGACTTTTGCTTCTTAATTCACATATAAAAGATTTAAAATCATAATATACGAGTATTCTAATTTATGTCACGCCCCCATCATTAGTTGACAGAATGAAACGTTAAATGCGGCTTATAATAATGTACAATTGATGTTTATGACCAATCAAACCAAGATTTTCAACAAAACACTTATGGTTAGGGTTGAGATGAGGCATCTATTACTCATAGATGTTGAGGCTTGATTGAATATAATGGTTCTATTACTCGAAGATGTTGAGGCTTGATTGATAATAATGGTGAGGTAACTGATAGAATTGTTCATTATGTTAATGACAATTACTTGCACTAGTCTATCAATTGTGCTTGCAACATGTTATGTAAAAGATGAGTTAATTCATATATGCAATAGGAAGAACTTGCAGCAGATGATGGTGCATATACGCATGGTACATTAGTACATTAGATGTGTGTGTAGTTAGTAGTTACGTCTTATATCATAGCACGTCAAGGACTTAAGTGTTACTTTGTTGGTAAGGTAACGCCTTTGCAATTAAGGAGTTAGGAAACAAACATCTTCTTGTAAGGTGTACCGTGTACATCAATGTCAGGGTAAGTGCTACATATTTTGTTAGTAAGACGCTCACAAGTGAGCTATAATCGGTTTCAGCACACCCCCTCACTTGAGTGTCCTTAGAAATTCAAAGCTAAGAATATGAAATGGGTTTAGGTAACCCAAACAAATGGAAAGAGTGTTCGGTCCACAAACAAAACCAAAATAGGTTTCATACTAAAATCAATTAGTGATAGTATGAGTAACTCCTCTACTTTATAAAGTAAAAACATCTTCCCTGTTTCACAGTTTTACTAATGTGAGACATTCACAAGTAGGCTACAAGCAATACCAGTACGTACTCACTCTATTTTGCATTTCTTGCTTAATTTAATAGCTACACCCTTGGTTTCTTAAGGAAGCTCATTTAGACTATGCTTTCTTCAATATGGTCCTTGGTCTAAGTTTATTAAGACATGTTCATGATCTGAATCATTTTGGTAAGTTGCAAAATAATCCCCTGGAGTCTTGTACCATATTTTTAAAAAAAATAATAAATAACTAAAAAACAATCATGTGAGAATTGATGATTATTTCTCAATGTGTAGTTTGCAAACATCTAATTATAATGTTGCTACTGTGAAATTGAAGTTATTTACTATATATAAGAAAACAAATAAAAACATATGTTTTGGTCAGGTCTAAAGTCTAAACTATAATCGTTGAAAATGATCTTATCATATTTGAACAAGAATAAGTAATACGAGTAAGTACTTGAACCATGTTTAAATAACCTTTGTAAAAGCCAATAATTTCTTAAATATTTTCTTCATTTTATTAGTTGACATGTTTTGACTTTTAACATTATTCATACAGTTTGCTTTGACTTCTATAGATTTGTGATTTGTAATTACGGAAACTTTAGTCATGGGATCTTGTTAGATAAATTATTAAAGTATAAAAAAAAAAATTATATTAAACGTGTCAATTAAAAAGAACGGAGAGAATACATTCATTCTTATAGGAGATCAACCGGTCTGTAGAGTAATCGAGAATGGTTGGTTACTTCATATTTACAAGTTACAAAACTACTCAATATTCATTTGTGTTTGTGCCTCTCTAATCTCCATGCAAATGACCCATCATAAAATGATCATAGGGATACATGCGATCACTTTAAGCGGGGATCTAAATGCTTAATTAGTATAATCACATATTAACATGATTATTGTTCCTATCCCAAAGATAACAAAGAGGTTACTTTCAAATTTGCCATTATTATCCTCTAATAATTGTAATACGAGTACATACTCATATTTTTGAAATAACATAAAAGTACTTTATAATTAAATATAATCACAAATTAGGCAATTTCTCTTTTAGAACAGTATGGTCCTACAGAGAGAGTACATCATATGGTACCAAAAAAATACAGAACAGAGTGACAGTTCACAAGCAGCTAGCTTATGCAACTAGTGCTAACTATTCTTGACCATTTAAAAAAGATGTAATATCAACATTTTGCTCAGAATTGGATATTTTATGTTCCTTTTATTAATTAGTACAACAATAGAAAACAAATACTGCAAATTTGCAATAATCTCAAATATCTACAAGAAACTTGAATTTCAGTTACACGTTTGGTGTATCTATGGTACGTAAACCCAAGGGAGGCCAAGACTTGTTTATTGCATCTTTGCTCATTTTAATTGGTCGCTCCAAATGAATAAAAAAAATGAGCGTAAATGTATCATTATGATATACACGAGTGTATAGTGAATATTATGATGTTTACACATTATGTTAACTTTCCTCGCCCAAGTCGTGGTGAGATATAATAACAAAAAAATTATATGTTCCAGTTTTTGATATAATAACACTGATCGATACTACATTTTGCTGAATAATTCAGTTTTTTTCAACTAGTTGGTCAAACTAATACTTGTATGTTGTAATTCATCCCAACAGTGTCTTATTCAAATGGGAAAAATAATACATCTGTTTTCCCCCTATTGAATTATGCACAACTGGATGCATTTACTAGAGATGTGAGAATATATGTATGACTATTGACTATATATACCTTTTCTTCCACAAATGTCAGTACAAACTTGAACTGATGCAAGCTAAACTAAGCTCAACATGCTAGATTCTCAAGCATACCTATTTTGTCTATTCACAAGTAGAAGCCAAGCAAGGTTCTGTAATATCAACGCAAGTCGAAAATTTCAAATCTCAAGTTTGGGTTGATATAAACATGTGAGCATTGTTCATACAATGGCCTCCCATCGCTGGATTCCTGGTGAGGGTGGAACCCTTTCTCTTCGCATTCCTTAAGAACGTTCATACCGCTAGGATCTGTCAGCCGGAATATACCATAGTTCCTGTAGGACATCAATAATCAGAGTAACAGCTCAGTAAATTATTCCTGCATCCACCTAGTAGTACAAGTACCTAAAAAAAGAAAAGTAACTTGTCATTCAGCTCAATAATTTGTCTTCCCTTGCTTGTTTTTTACTTTCACTGTTTTTCATCATTTTACATCCTGGTGTATTCGTGCAATATGAGACATTAGAGCTAAGTAGAGACCTAAAATGAGTTTGTATGAACTTACGGAAATATTTACCAGGAAAAACAACGATTAGTAAATAAAAGACAAGGGAGAACAAGTCATTGTATCTTTCAAAGAGTTGAATGATATGTCATTCTCAATAAAGCTGTGCTTGTCGTCATATACTAAATTCAATTTTCTAAAATATCAACATGATGCTCCAATGACTAACTGAGGTAATTAACACGACTATGGGAGAAACATATATACGGAGTAACTAGTTATTCTTTTCCAAATGCTAGAAGAACAAAAGCATACAAGGGCATTTATCTGTTGCACATATGACATATCAAGGCAATGAATGCAAGGAACTTGAAATGACATATGAGATTGCAGAGTGCAGACCTTGTCTTATCAGTGGGAGCCACGACAATAGCGATAGCCTCTGGCACCATCACCTGCATAACAACAGGAAAGCTGACGAGGTAGTACGGCAAATCAACATCAAAATTACCCCAATACCTCTAAAGATTCTTCCGACTTTAGAATAACAAATTGGTTACAAACAATACACAATCAAAATTACCCCAATACCTCTAAAAATGCTTCCGATTTTAGAATAACAAATTGGTTACAAACAATACTTAATGAATCATATGTACCTTTATAGGCCATTCTAAGTTAATCGATTATAGTTCAAACCCAAAATAACAGTTAACCTTTGAATCCAAAATGAAGAAACGGTAGATAGTCCCATTTAAAATAGATAAAGATTTCAAAGAGTGTAGTAATTTCAATCAGATTTGAATTACAGGACAACAGCTGTGCCGCCTGTACACCCAATCACCCATACCAGCACATCACGAAAGTAATAGAAAGCATAGGGATAGAAAGCATATGCTTTGGGATAGAACTTTTTTTGCACAAGTCTTTAGTGTACATAAAGAATAAATTAAATTGGATTTCAAATACATAAAGGGAACTACCTCAGCTGATTACCTGATATGGATACTGCGTATGTAGATCTATCGATGACATGAAGCAGCTTTGCGAAGGATGTGTCTGGTAAGTAGAAAAAATCAAATTATTTGTGTTTCTATGTATAAACAAAACTTCACACTTAAATACACATATATTTCAAAAAGAAAAGTGTATTAATTCAAACATGGTCAAGCAAAGATTACAGGAAAAAAATTCTATGTTTACAAAGAACAACAATAGAGAGGTTATTTAAGCGGAAGCAAGAAAGGAGACATACATGGATCCATCCTACAGGCAAAAGGGAGCGATCATTCTGTATGTTAAAGATGTCCTCTTCATGCAATGCCTGACACTACAATAACAACAATAAGACCAATGCAAGCTACTAAAATAAGATATCATATTGAAGATGCAGAGTAGCAACATGAAGGTATTAACACAGACTCACTGAACTGGAAGTTGATTCCTGCTTTGGTATTATCAACGTGGTAGCATAGAATGTCTCATTTGTCTACATGGCCGAATCAGAAAATATGAATTAGTTCAAGATTGAGACGGCTGTCATCAGCCAACCACTGTAAAATACTAAACTTAAAGGTCTACAGGCAACATGGACATTTGGACACATATTGAAGCATATATCTAAACATCAAAGCAATTACAATGTAACATTCTTATTTAAAAAGGAACTATGCAAGTAGAATTTTAATGAAGGAGAATAATACTAGAAAGCAGGCATAATGCAAAAATGCTGGCTTGGTTTTAGACTTTTAGCGAATGAAATTAGGTTGATTTTCGTGCGCAAAAACAAACCAGCAGGCAATTTGTCAAAAATCTTTAAACTTTGGGTTGCCAGGGTGATGTTAGAATTTTAAGTAAAACAAATAGAGGAATAAAATAGTAAGTAAAAGGGGGTGCGTTGAGATATATATAAGAGGCTTACAGGGGGCTTGTACACAAGCCAACAAAGATTAATGGATAAATGGATTGTGATGATGAGCAACACTTAATGGTAACAATGAAGCAAAGCTCCTTAAAGCATATCATTTCAACTAAGATTAAACAGACAAAAGAAATAGAAAACAATCTTACAAGGGAAGCACCAAGAACCCCACATGTCTCGAGATCCTTGTTGGTGTTGTTACGAGCAATTTCAAGAAAAACCTCCATTAATTGAGCTGACTAATTTGAAAATCAAACATTACTAAAGCAACCTTAACATTTGAAAATATAGAGATATATGTAAGAGAGGCAAAGGTAAACAAGAAACAAAGTTTGACACCTGTAAAAGCCCATATACTGTATAAAGTAATTGAAGCAGATTGCTTACAATATGTAATTTTTTGAGGCCAAGCATCGCAGATTCTGAATAAGTATATCGTGAATCACCAACTGTTACTTGCGAAACTTGTGCAGCATAAGGTGCAACCTCCGTGCAGGAAATTGCAGCTGAAGGATGATGGGTAACCATTTTCTAAAATCCTGTGTCATATATTAACACAATTGATTGATGATTTTATTATTATTATTATTATTATTATTATTATTATTATTATTATTATTATTATTATGAGAATGAAGTGCAATAGATTCATAGAAGCAGAAGTTGATTGCAGTGAGTTAGAAGTCAATATATATCAATTCATTTGAGGCACACAGATTACTGGGAAATGAAGGTTCATATTAAATGTTCTCTAAACATCTCATATGAAAGAGAAATGCTATGTTGTATATGCCTTGGCTACACTTATCTACAAGCAACTAATCACAATTTATAAGGTTAACACTAATCTTCTGCAGCTATTCTCACATTAATCTTATAGCCCATGATTCGCAGTTTCACATTGTGCTAAAAAATTTCCAGGTGCAGACCAATATCGAGGATACAAAACTCCCAGTACTAACATTTACAAATGTGACTTCTAACTTCATTTAAGTACAAGTTAAAAACTAAACATTTTCCTCACGCAGAGGACCATATCTAAAGTGCACATAGAAGTAGCAAAAAGTCCAAGATGCAACATACTTCGTAGTCGTATGAAGAAGGAGAACATGCAGCCTCATAAAGTCCACGAAAAAATTCATATAATCATATAATCCATACAATTCTTTCTTTGGAGCTAAATGATTCAGTGACATGTTAATCTTTAGCTTCGGATTGTTATATAATTTAAGAAAATCCTGAAGTCAAGGATCATTCACCATAAGCTTTACTATTATAACAATATTTTTCTCCGTATCATTATTCAAGATGTGATTAGAAGTATATTTTTTTTCAGCTGGCCATTTCATTTATATTTGCGAGGCTAATCTCTGTGCTCAATCACCAAACGCCTTATACTAGAGAATAAAAGGGAGTGTAGACACATTAGTATTTTCTCCATAAACTATGCTCAAAGTACAATCTGAAGCATAAAAAAATCCATGCACCCCACAGGCCCACACCACTTGGTATGTTGAGCATTGGGTTGCCTTGGTCTTGTTCCTTTCTATATAACCGTTACAAAAATCCAACTATTCTCTTGATGCTTCATGAAGCATCATGATCAATTTGAATAACTCTAAGCCAGCAACATCACATCATTTAAATTAATATACATTCTTTTACTAAATACGCGATCACATCACTAATATCTTTATTCCAAACGTCGAAGAAGTCAACATAGCTTTGATGAACAATAAGCCTAAGAAAGCATGTAATCAATGATAAAAATCACTAATCTTCCAACAACCCATATGGGAATAAGGAATATATCCATTCAATTGATATGCCTAACCCAAACAAGAGATTGTCGGATACAAATATATATTGATAAGGAAACGCTTGCAAAACAACATTCATTACTAAACTCCTTCCAGGGCTTTTTTTTTTTAATGTATCACTAACTTTATACTACGGCGTATATTTTATCATTTTTCTCTTTTACTTTAAACCTCACTTAAATTATTTTATCATTTCTCTCTCTTCTATAGTCCCCACTTAAATAATAAAAATATTTATTCTCACTTAATTTCTCTTTCATAGTCTCCATCTTATTTTTTACTGAAATAAATTATTCATCCACTCACAATATTATATACCTCTCCTAAAACTCCGTACATCACTAGTGAATAAGTGATGCATTAAAAAAAAAAGGAGGGAGTATGTTACATGGAGACAGAGACACGGGCACGATTACGTAACGATACATTTAGATGCAAATTTTTTTATGGGTGGATACTCAATCTGTCCAAGCTTGTAACAATGTTTTTGTCTATACGATTGGCATTAAACATGCCAACTTCTTCTAGAAGTGTTCGTGCTATCTAGAGTAAAAGTTACACTCAAAGTTACTCCATAATTAGTTACTAGAGTGCATACCAACATCTAATTATATCAAACACAAAACATATACCATTGTTGATTGTTAAATTTTAATAAACAATAGAGTATCAATTAAGGAGGGTGATCAATTATTCAATATCCCAATTAGACCAGTAATTCATCTGATTGCAAATTGGCCCCACTTCAAAGAAATGGGTACCACCTTATAAAATCAACAAATACAAATACACAAATAAGGAAAAAGAAAAGCCCAGACAAATATCATTATATCAAGATCATATAAACCAAACAAAAGCTAAAAACTTAATAAATTATAGCATCCATAAGATAGAATAATCCATCTAATTAATCAAAACAAGGTAGAAATTATCATATCCTTGAAGCTTAACAGGATAAATTATGATTTGAAAGTTGAAGCATGATGAATATGAGATAAGATTTAGAAGAGAGAGGATTACATACCTTGCAACAAAATCCTGTGATTGATGTCAGTTATTAATCCTGCATGCTACGCAATTGGAAAGAGAGAAAGAGAGAGAGAGAGAAAGAGAGGAAGGGAGAAGAATTGGAGAATGAATAGGTCGGTTATTGGTGTCCTCTGCTTCAGGAAATGTGGAGTTTCTTCAAATAAGAAATTGGGTAATTTTGGGTATAAACACACAAAAAGTCAAAAACAATTTTTTGGGGGTATTTTAGCCATTTACGGTAATAAAAAAATTAATAGACTTGGGACCTCTTTCGATTTACTGAACTGAAGTGATTGGAGCAAAACTGAATTGAACTGAAATGAATTGTTTATGAGAGAAGGAAATTAGGAATTGAACTGAACTAATTGAAGTTGAACTGAATTGAATTGAACTGAATTGAATTGAACTGAAATTAATTTTATTTAACTTATTGATTCTATTAAGCTAAATAGAACTAATGATTATGTCACTTTTTTAAAAAAAAAAAAATTCTATTTAGCTTATTTTTTGGAAGTACATTGTATATTTTTTTATTTTTTTTGAGCTAAATCAATTCATTAATAAGGTCATACGACATCTATATTGTATAGTTTTATTGGGAATAACATGCATCGTTAATGTAATATAATGTATACAGTAAACTGCTTATAAATATTTCAACACAACTAATCACTAATAATTTTTTTTTTCTAAATTGTAGTTTTAATAATTTTTGCCTTATTATTTCATTTTTCATATATGCATTGCATTTATTTATTCCACGAGTTGCCTCATTTTATATTGTATCACAAATTAATTATTAGAAAAAAAAAATTATTACTATTGTGCATCGCACAAGCCCTAATCTAATAAAATATATTAAAGTGAAATGAGTGGATACATATTTAAATGCCCAATGTAAAGTTGACAAAGAAGACATTCTATTTAAAAAGAGAGCAACCATTATGTAAATATATTCATTTCAATTAATAAAACAAAATCCAACTCTTCCAAATCAAATTGAACTTTCTACAACAACTTATCAATGAACCAATAATTTATGCTAGCAGTAGCATATCAAATTGCTCGCAATTTAAATGGCATCAGGTTGGGTAAGGCTGAATACCATACGGTGCATTATTTGAAATTGGGCCTAAGAATGGCACATGAGCCTAATTGTATCACCTTCTAAAAATTACTTCCTCCGTTTTTTTTTTTAGTTGACACCGTTTAACTACACTATTCACACAACACGCTTTGACTCGTTTTTTTGGTTAATAGATATGATAAAATATATTCATGTGAGATCTTGTTTGAATCGTTTCAATATATATTTTATTAATATCCACTTTTAATAATTTTACAATATTGATAATTAGAGATATTAATCGTTAAAAACATACGTTGGCAAGGGTGATAATAGAAAGTTTCAACTAAAAAAAACAGAATAAGTATATTGCATCTCAACGCGTAGCTTTGTGGGCTTGTGGATTTGTGGGTTTGTTTAGACCAACCCAAAGCATGCAGACATGACTACATGAGGCACAACCTACCCATAATCATCTTCACCTGATCACTAGCCTTTCTTGTTAGGCCAAGTCCGAGGATAATGATGTAGACACAAAGTTTAATCTTATTATATGGTAGACAACGCCAATCTTCCAAGACTTTAACCAACCAGAAGATTTAGTTTGCATGTTTTTGTTGTTAATTCATTTACTTTTTTTACGTAAATATGCACCTAAACGATATGTAATGTGTTAATTAAAACAAATGACAAGACACAAGATAAGATAGAGAAGTCTTACTAATTAGTTATTACACGTAGCCTTAGAATTCCATGCATTTTCCATTATGCATGAATCAATACTAGCTGCTTCGTTATTTTGGTATGATTGTATCTTCTCAATACCTTAGGTAGTTGGTCTATCCGTATATTTAATTTAGTGATTCAGCTACAAGTTGAATGCACGCTTGGCATGATCGATGCGAGGTATTAGTGATAGTCCATCCAGGCATCCATTTAGTTATTAGTTAATTAACATTTTTTTTATTTATTTATAAATTATCGGTAATTAAGCAATCTTTGTAGTATATATACGTACTAGACTTCATTTAATTTGCATAGATAAGACGTATGACCATGGTATGAGTTGGATTGATGATGAGATATGTCATGGTTGATGAGTTGAAACTCCTACATATATTAAATAAAACACGTGCTAATATTGTACTCAATCATTTGGTAATAAACATTATATTAGTTCATACGGAGTATAAGATAAGCTTAACTTTCTATATTTATCAAGTGAAGACTCTAATTAGACTTACTAATTAACTAACAATAAATATACATATATTCACAGTGACGGATCTAAAAACTTTTTTTGAACAGGGTTAAATAATATTTTACAAATTTTAATAGGGTCAAGTGAGTACTTTTAATGAAAAAAAAAATAGTTTTAGAGGAAAAATATTTCCTTCTTCCATGTTCAAGTGAGGTCCTTTGACCCCACTTAGTTGTATGTAAGTCCACCACTGTATATCTATATGTGCAGTTTAAAACATGTACTATCTCTGTTAAATGTTATATACAACTTTGGAATATTTTATATCTCACAAAAAATACCCTAAAGTTGCACATAATATTTAACGGAGGTAGTATTTAGAGGTCTAACCATGCAACTTACTGTAAACAAACATCAAGTATGTCTTTAGTGATATAATTATGAACGAAGATGCCTCGGGATCCAATCACAAGCAACTCGATCCCTTAAGCTACCTGTATTAATCTTTTTAGAATCAAAGTGAACATGCAACCACAAAATTCAAGGTTGTTGTAGCTTAGTAAAGATAAAAACAGTGGAATTGTGTACACAATAACACAAATACATCTTACCAATGATCTCGCCAACAAATTTTTATCTAATATAAGTTTGGATTTGCATGGTCATGAGAAAAAAATGTGGACCATAAAATGATAAAATAGAAATAGATTAAACCAATCTTTAGCGTGACATTCTAATAGAAGTTCAAGTTGCTTCCCCATTCGCTTTCCTTATCCTATTTCTCTACACGCCAACAAAAATATATATAATTGTCCCTCTTTTATATTTCTCCCACTTTTTTGGTGTCTTTCTTAAATTAAAGAGTGTTTGTCTCAACGAAATTTCATTTTGCTATTTTTCTTATGTTGTCTACAATTATTTCTTCCTCACAAAAACATAAAACTTGTATTTAAGTAGGTTTTTGGCATTTGGAGTTGGCATCGTCTTTGCTAGCTACCTTGTATACAACTACAACACTTGCCTCTCTCCCTTGGTGATTGGTAATCTCATTCTCCTTTCTTTCGTGCGTGTTTATTAATTACTTTTTCTGTTTCAAGCAGCTCATTTTTTTCCTATCTCATACTTTGTGTCACGTAACATATATATTAATAAACTTATTGTTATAGCCCGACTCTAGAGTGAAAAAGTTCCATTATGCCCTATTCAATTCCATGTCGGTTTGAAAATTGGTTATATTAGTTATAAATATTAATGTATTGTAATAAATTACACTTCTTTTTTTTTTTTTTTTGGTGTATAAATAACGTAAATAAACACTTGGTCATGGAAGAACGAAGTAAATAATGGAAGATATTATCTTTTTTGGTGATTCATTGTGCTTATGTCTTATGTGTATATATAACAGTTATAACTCTTTTAAGAACCACCAATAATACACAGTAAAAGAATGGAAACTATGATGTACAAAAAGCAACTTTGAAAATAACAAAAGTGTTACACGTACATAATTTAAGTCTCTTAATACGAGTAATAAAATAATTTCATTAATAAATAGGTTATTAGTACGAATACATACATAGTACTAATTAAGATGCAAGATTGGGAAGTTCAAGTGAAGCACGTATATCGTGAAGCAAATCAAGCAGCAGATTGGCTAGCTAATCAAGGAGTTAAGCAGAACAACAAAACCCAGTTGATTCAAGTCCCCACCCTAGCTCTAGGGCGTATTTTACATAATGATGTAGTAGGTGTGGCTATGCCACGTTTAATTCCCCCTTAGTTTCTTAGTTTGTTTTTTTTCCCGGGGCCTTGCCCCTCGTGTGCACCAAAAAAAAAACATACATAGTACTCCGTATTTGTTTGGTTAATGGATTTAAATCCATTAATTGTATGCCTTTCATTTTCGAATAGAACTCTCATTTTTCTTTTGCACATATATGTAAGGAAGGTGAACTGAAAAGGGAAAAAAAAAAAGGGTGGGGATAGTGATATTTGGTTAAGTATAATTAAGATAGAGATTAATTAAAAATAATAAATTAAAAAAAAAAAGTGAGATTTGACTAATTAAAAGTGAAATGGTAAAGACAAACATTTTAAAATAAGTTACCTTAAAATGATTAAAAGTTACCCTATAATGAATGAAAGATACCTAGTATATATAAATTATCTTTGATATAAACACTAGTAGAATAAACTAAATGGGAAGCCCCAAATGGCAAGCGGTTATTGAATTCCGCTTCCAAAAACACCCAAAATAAAAAAAAACTGATATAAACAAATGGCAAGCGGTTTTGGGTGAACCGCTTACCAAAATGTAAATGGCAAGCGGTTCAAACCATAAACCGCTTGCCATTCGCTAAAAAACCCTATTTCTCACGCGGCCTCCTTCTCTCTCATCTCCTCACCTCATTTTCTCACGTCCCTCTATCTCCTCCCTCACCTCATTCCCCACGTTTTCTCTCTCCTCTCATCTCCTCCTCCATTCTCCTCCATCTGATTTCCTCTCTCCATTATCCTCTCCTTCTCTCTCCTCTCCTCTCTCCATCTGATCTCGTTCCTTCTCTCCTCTCATCTCAAGCAGCACCAGATTTTCGAGCAAAAAAACTCATAAAAAACCCCAGATTTTTCGAACCCACAATTCCGAGCAAAGTCGAGCAAAAACTGAGCACAAATTCGAGCAAAACCGACCAAATTCGAGCGAAAATCCGACCAAATCCGAGCAATACCAACACCGACACTCATGAGGTTGTGTAATTTCAGATCTAATTTAATTTAGGTAAGAATTTAGAGTTAGTTTCTTTTTTTTTTTTTTCAAAATTCTGATTTTAATTACTTGTATTATTCCATTGATTTTTCAGGGTATTGGTTTAATTTTTCTAGATTTGTTCAATGTAGTTGATATTAAATAGTTAATTACAGAGTTTATTGGGTTTGGTGGTGGTATTGGTGGGTTTTAATTTCAATTTTTATGTTCTCTTTGCATGAGTAAATTTTTTGAGCTTTTTTCTTTAATTGTTCCAGATACAGGGGGCGTCGATTGTGGTGGCGGTGGTGGGCTGGTGGCGTCGATTGCGGTGGCGTTGGTGGCAGTGCGTGGTGGTTGATTGTGGTGGCTTGTATTACTTTGTATTATTTTTTTTTTGGATGAAAATGTAATATTACAACAATTCATTAATGAAAATATTAATTTTTTTTACATATATTTTGATTGTGTGTCAATTTAAGTGAAAAAAACTAAAAAAAAAAAAATAATTTTTTTTTTATTTTTTAAGCCCTAATGGGCAGCGGTTTGGCACCAAAATCGCTGCCCTTTCTCTTCAAATGGCAAGCGGTTCTGAACCGCTTGCCATTTAAATGGACAACGGCAAGCCCCCCAAGAGGGAGCGGTTCAAAACCGCTTGCCATTGGGGGGTTTGAACCGCTTGCCATTTTGTTTTTTCTACTAGTGAAATAAAAGTTATTTAACCTTTATGGATAAAAGTTACCCTAAATTCAACAAAAGTTACCTCGTTATAAAGTAATTATACAAAAGTTTTTAAATGGTAAATTGAAACTCTCCTGACAAGAGTTTTAAATGAAATTAAACTTATGCTCCGTATATGGAGACGAGGAGAGTACATAATTGTGGTAAATTGATTTACAGATTACAGATATGTGTGATATGTGGTGTTTTTAGTTCCTTGCTTCAGATGGATAATACAAGGCCACAAAGTGCTGATTGGTTAATCTCAATCTCAACTAATTCCAACCCCTCAACGAACGGCATTTAGTAATTTTTGCTGGGCCTTGTTACTGAAAGCTGGCTACATTTAAATCTAAGGGCCTACAATGACTTCTACCAGTCCATAAAAGGCCCATATTTTTTCTTCTTCCTATAAAAATATTACCTCCGTTAAATGTTATGTGCAATTTTAGGGTATTATTTGTAAGATATAAAATATTTTAAAGTTGAACATAACATTTAACAGAGGTAGTAAATAATAAGCTTTTACAGACTTACAAATTTCCTTTCCAAATGGTATTATGGTGTTGCATGTCATCATTTAAAACTAAAAGACTTCTTTTGGAACAAAGATTTTTTTGGCTCAAAAAAACCATTTTTATATTTCTTTCATTTAGTTTTATTCAATTTTTTTTTTTATCCTTTTTTTTTTCAAATTCTAATCACTCTTACTTTATTCTTTCTATGGTAATATGTTATTTATTTTTTAATTATCTATAACCCTAAATTATAAGGCTCGATATTACATAGATCCCTGTTTGACTTGTCTTGAATTCCTTTTTAAGCCACTATGGATTTGACTTGTCCCCAATTCCTTTTTAAGCCACTACAAACTCACGGAGTACATTATAATGTTGTGTATGCCACTATGCTCGACATTGCCCCAACTTTTATGTTTTGTGCGTCAATGTCTCTAAAGAGCCTAGGCCATAACATATCTCATTCCTTCCAAGTCAACCCCTTATCAGTTCTTGTAATAAGCGTTCAACTAGAAATTCATGTATCCTCAAAACTTTATGAATTAGTGGTCAATGATTGACACAAGAGCATTGCAAAATTGTCATGGAGTTGCACTAATGTCACTTTCCTCGGTCTAGAATTACATACTTCATAGATAATAAATATGAAATTGTTCTAAACAAAATTAATTCTCTGTCTATATAGTTTTCACTATTTAACTGTCTAACATGAATCTCACCATTCACCAAAAGCTCTACTCATGATCACCTAAAATAAATTGTAGCCCTTTACAGAAATGAGGACCGTAACTCAATTTAACAGATCAATCACTTTCCACTTAAATAATAAATCCTACATCCAATTAAACGACCACTAATTAAAAATGGGCAAATACAAGTTTATCTGTCAGATAAACGAATTTTTGTTAATCTGGTGGCATTTCTGTAAATATATTGAAAAAGCATGGTCATTTATTCAATACTTTTGATGAGTTATCCAATTACTGTTTGCAACTTACATTTAGGAAATTACTCATGCACCCCTCAACTAGTACATGAAAAGACGCATATACCTCTCTACTAATACTTGAAAAGACAATTATACCCCCGGATAACAAATTTTGTTTATCTGTGGAATTAACTGGGCACAACTCATTAAAAATTGAATTATGCTAATAAAATACTCCGTACTATTTTTTATTTTCGAATTCCATAATTTATGTGCGTTTTTGGTCGAATTTTCCTTGAGACGCATGCTCCTGCTTTTTAATTTCTCCAATTCCATGCTACTTTAATTGATTTGCGGTGTGTGTCATGCTTAATCAACTATATATAGATGTGAATGCTTAGCAAAGTTGTAGAGATTTTAGTGCCAATAGTTTGTATGTGCATAAACTTTATAGATATTGATTGATATTCTAATATGGCATTTTTAATATTTAATTTTGTCAGAAATTGATGAAGTAACCTGGAGTATAATAGAGTGTAGATATCTCTATATTATGGCAGGAAGCTTTAAGAAATGCATGGTGCTATGTTGTGGAAAACCACTTCCGGTAATTCTTCTTTATCTTACTATACGGATTGAATTGGATCATTGAATCATCCGATTAGTAGAAATACTTCCTGTTTTTATGTTTACTTGCAACACATTTTTTTACTGTACAAATTTAGAAGATTTTCTCTTATTTTTTAAAAGTCAAAGATTCCAAACATGAAAATTACCGTGAAACGGAAGGAGTACTCCGTAATTAAATTACTCCAGTAAACTTGGTGCATATTTCAATGAAGTCATAAATATTTAACGTGTATACTTTTAATGAAGGTATGAAATCACGGGAATTGATCATTTTACTAAGCTGAGTCACACTATAAAGCAACTTAGAAAACAAGAATATCCTGTTAATATTAAAAGTTGATTATCTGGGATCCCTATAATCTAACCAATGCAACTGCTTCCTCCAATAATTAGTGCTAGCCTTGTTGTATGCATCAGAATGGTGACAATTGTATATTTCTATTGTCCTTCGCTTCTAATCCCTTCGTTTTCTAATGACCTTTTCCTGACATATCTTTTAATTTGGTACATTTAATTAATTAAAATTTATAAAAAGAAATGATAATACAGAGTATATATATTTAATCAGACGTTTTTGATAAAATCACACATACATACAGAGTAGTACATATGGGCAAACATATATAAATACTTCATTATTTTTAAATTTTTTTTTATATAGGACAGAATTCTTCAAAATTGATCAAGTAAGGCTCTAAAAGAGATAATAAAGCAAATAAATAAAAACCGAGGGAATGTATTATACTCCATATATAAATGAGAATGCTACTTCGTATAATAATAGACCGGTTCCAATATTCCAAAAATACATGATTTGCCGGCTTAAACTTAGCATAACATAACCCTTCCTGGTAATAATTGGATGCATTTTGTCTAAACTTCTAATATTTTTGTCTCTGTCTCTTAAATAATTTGATTAGTAACGTAAAATAAAAGGGGGTTACGTAAATAGAAGGGGTCATAATAAGAGTAGTCAACGTTGTCTCCTGGCCCCCACCGCAAGGCCTTTAACCATAGTTTAATTAGTCAATAATATTCCTTATTAGTACCATTGTTGACTCTTCCTCACCAATAAAGCCACTATTTATTTTTATGTTATTTTTATTTTATTTTTTTTGAGGAAATGCCTCTATTTTTATTTTATAACTCGATAAAGCCACTATTAACTAACATCTCTTTCATACCATTTTTGTCTATAAAATAAAAATATAGGGACTAAATAAGTCAATGACTAACTCAATTTAGCTTGGGTGATATACAATCCTAAATAATAGGAAAATTCGTTATTTTTCATTTAAAACATCAAATAATCCCTATATAACGGGAATTGCATAGATTACCTCTATTTTATCTAGATTTCCGCCTTTATCTTGGCATCTACCAAACATGTACTCGAATATTTTTGCAAGCGTCTATACAAATGAAGTACGTAGTTTCTGTTATATATTTGATACAATTTGCTTAGCCTTGGGCTTCTCGGTTCACTTTAACACTTTCAATTTATTAATTTACATCTATTGTTAATACGGTGGGAAAAGTTTTTTTTGGCTCATATAAGTGTAAGTACAGTGTATAAAGCGCATTTTTATTTTACGACTTGTATTTTTGTTTGACGAGTAGTATAGACTTGTATAAAATTCTAATATTTGAATTCAGAGAAATGAACCGTTGATGTGCAACCTTTATAAGCACTAAATGTCTAAATAGATTAGATATTTTAAAATGATACTCCGTATGAGTATACATTTGGATTATATTGTAAATAAAAACACACATAAATTAGTGTAATGAATTTTTGTTTATTCTTAATTTTTTTTATCAGCTTCTTACTCATGAGTTATATGCGTAACCTTTGTTCCTATATTTACCATTTTTGCTTGAATTTATAACAAGAGTGATGTGTATGTACTATCCTCTCTTAAATCTAGTCCTCGAGGAACGATAGAATTTGCGGTTTCCAAAAGAAAAGGAAATTGGTGTACTCGTATAAAACTACGAGTAATCGAGTATAAGAACAATTTTTTTAAAAAAACTTAATAGAATGAATAAAAAGTTGGTGGTCCTCGTCGATTTGCGCAACTTTCCACAATAGAAAACCACAAAACACATGGCACCTCATCAGTTGTTAACACCCCAAAAAATATTTCACCAATATTTATTTCTTTGACAAATCAAAGGAAGATTCATAATTTCACATCAATTTTATGTAAAATAAAAAATAAAAGTACAATATAATTAAGTTCCCTAATCCACATAGTTTGCAACCCCTTTTGGGATCATTAAACTTAATTACCCTTTAACCATAGTTAGTAGATACCCTTCTCAATTCTTATCAGAAATTTCTCCCTATATATAGATATCCACACTTTCTTACCAAAAAGTGTGACCACCCCATTTTCTAACATACATCACCTTCATTTCATTTTTCTCTCTCCTTTAAAAAAACCTCTTTCGTCCTTATTTATCATCTTCTTCTCTCATCAATTTCACAATCAAAAGGTATTTTCTCTCTTTTTTTCAAAATTATATCTTGGACTTTATTGTTTGTATTTATCAAAAATAGAAATAATTTATAGATAATTTAATGATTGACTTTTTTGTTTTTTCTTTTTTGGTTGGTTTTTTAAAAGAAAGAGAAAATGGGAAGCAAATACGAGGAAGCCATTGCAGGACTCACGAAGCTTTTAAGGTAAAAAAAATTGCTAAATTTGACTCATTTTGATCACTGTAATTTTATTTTAACCGTATACTATAAGAGGAGGACATTGGTCAAGTTATGAAATCGGGGCCCACATGACGGCCGTATTGCCCGTATCAGCCGTTCGTTTCGTTACCACCTACCCCACTCACCGTCTCTAAATTCCTTTTTACGTTGATTCACGATTATTTAATGAATAACTTGATTAAATCAAATGTTATAATGATAAAATTAGGGGATTTCATTGTTTATTTTTCTAATTTTTAGGTTGGAAATTGAAGGTGAGTTGGATCAAAGTTATGCCATGAAATTTGTGTAATATTTCTTTTTGTGAAAGGATTTTTGTTAAAGGGGTAATAATATATGTAATCCAAAATATATAAGCATTTAATATACTTTCTAAAATGGAATTAAGTTGGGAATTTACGATAAAATCACGCGCACATCAGTGTAACTAATGTTACTTTTTTTTTTTTGAGGACAGTGTAACTAATGTTACTTTATTCTTAATATTTCTTTTTTTAAGCTTCTTATTCAAGAACTATGTTTATCATTTTCCTTTTGTTAAAGACTCATATTTCCATGTAAAAGGGGAAAAAAACACTATTTGAGTCTTTGACCTAAAGTCTTTTGTATATATGATCTATACATAATATGATCAAATTTCTAATTTGGGATTCATTTCGTAAAAATAAGAAGGTAGGAGTAATAATTTTTATAAAAGATAATTATATTAATTATTGATCATATTAAGTATTTTAAAATGTAAATTAAAGGTAAGTTCATTTTTTTTTAAAAAAAAAACAAGTCAATTAAGTCAATTCAAGGTAGAGGAAATTATGATTATTTACAATAGCTGTACATATTTATATATAATCATTTGTTTGAAATTCTTCATGAACCTTATCTTTTTGGATAAAAAGCACACGCACTTGATGGATTTAACAAAAATCAATGGAGTTTGTTTGTCTCATTGGTAGACTTTACCCTTACTACTTTACTACGAAGTACTTAGTATTTTTAGAGTTGATTAATTTTTTTTTTTTTTTTTTTTTTTTTTTTTTTTTTTTTTTTTTGGTGTTTAGAGAGCCATCAGGGCGATTGATGAGAATCAATTCTAAAATCTCTTAAATCGGGAGGAGAGCTCTAACCACTTTATCCTTCACTCTCATTTTCAAAGTTATGATGTGGTTGAGTTAGATTTGTTGGATATAGATGAATAGATCAATCACCCTATTTTACCTCTCTTAAAATAATAAAGTTAACTTAATTCTTAAAAACAGAGTTTGTAGTGCTTTCTCCGTCCTAAATAAGTTAATAATCTCAATAGATAAAGTATCATATTTTATAATTGAGAAAGTTATTGTATTTTCTTACAATAAAATATCATCAAGTAATCTTGTTAGATTTATATAGATCATATTTACAATCTATCAAATCATAAATGACGTAGTTAAAATTATTAATGGACTGAACGTGTACATGATATAATGCTTGTAAACATAAGTGATAAGTTTTTTTTTTTGGGTTGGTTGGTTGGTAAAGAAAAGGGTCCTACCAGATCGAAACTTCTTACAGGTTCTCCCGATTTGGGTTAACGAGCTAGGCACTTTGAAAGTAAGGGGGCCATCCCTAAGTGTCTCTAGTGAGATCCCATAACCTCATGGTTATTATATATAAACTTTACTACTCTCTCTGTTCCCAAAACTTCGACCCTTTTGGGTTGATTTTGTGGTTATTAAGAAACTTAAATAAAAAGAAATAAAATCATATTGGAAAGATAAATTTACATGGGGTTTGTAAAAAAGTAGAGAGATAAAAAATTAAAAATACATGAAAAAACAAAATTTTATATGAGAAAGCTAATTTTGTACAAATATTGTTATAAATTGGTGGGTATTTTTAATGCAAATGGATTGATAATTTTGGGACTAAAATTAGGCCAAAAGGATCGAAGTTTTGGAGACGAGGGGAGTATTAAATTAAGGTATACTGGATATAGTGATAAGGTGATTGTTTTTTTTTTTTTTTTTGAAACAGATAAGGTGATTGTATTTGCAAGAAAGAAAGTTAGTTAGTCTATAATAAATATTGGGTACAAATAACGAGATATCTGTTACATTGGAAACAGTGAGAAAGCAGGATTGGATGATGTAGCAGCCGCAAAAATAAAGCAGCTAACAGCCGAGTTGCAGGGCCAGAAGGCCGAAAATGGCGTAGCCAAGCCTGATTCTACGGAAGTTTTTGATCCGGTTGAGCGTCTTAAGACTGGTTTCCGCCACTTCAAAACCGAGAAATACGAGTACGTTGCATTTTCTTTTTATCTCCTTTTTTTTTTGGTTATTTTTCAGCTACTCCATTTATTTATGATGATAATACGTAGTTATTACTCTCTTAAATTGGAAATGAATTTCCCCTCGAAAAAAAAAGGAAATGAATTTAGGTTATTTAGTTACTCCACTTTAAATTGACTTTTAGAAGTACTATACATGCTAATATAATCATACGTTAAAATTGAATATGTTGTTTATCTAAATACAAAGTATTTTGTACTCGTACCTTATTTTTTTAGCATCATGAAGAAATGAGACGATCATATTGTGTTATGTAATACGTTGTATAATTCATAAAATATATAAATATGCACATACCAATTGTAACGTAATTTACTAATTACCTTAAAATGTTAGATTATTTATTATTTTGATGGTAGGTTCTACAACATGTGATTCAAAATTACGTTTAAGTGATAATACTTGTGTGGAGTAAAGTAGAGCTAAATCATTTACAAAAAATGGAATACTTTGTAGAATATGAATTGATAAGAATTAATGGCTCACAAAATTTGGTAGAATATGCTTTAGCATAATTGGGAATTAATGATGAGAATACAGCCATTAGTACCCTTTTCATGTTGCAAGAATTTCTTACTTTTGAGCCCGTACTCTATGACCTTACAAGGACTAGATGAGTGTACTTTAACCACAGAATCAAGAATCTGGTACATTTGCAGCTTCCCAAAATAGGGCGTCATGAATTAATGTGATCTTGTATTTTTCTCATTTTTATTTAATGTCCACTGATCATTGGCACCGCTTGATTAATTTAATTTCATTAATTTAAATACAAGTAGATCTTAATTTGTACTTCTACTAATTCTATTTTTAGTTAGTACATAATGTGAAGATTAAGGACCTGTTCTCAGACGATTATTTTCAGTTCAATTCAGCTCTAATAAGTTCAGTTCAGCTCAGCTCTAATAAGTTCGGTTCACTTCACCTCCTAATATCCTTCTCTTATAAAATATTTATTTCATTTCAGTTCAGCTCTAATAAGTTCAGTTCACTTCAGCTCAGCTTTAATAAGTTCAGTTTAATTCAGCTCATTTCAGTCAATGAGAACAGACCCTAAGTACTCCGTAATTAATTTAGCTAAACTCACTTTTTTGTTGTTTTCTTATTTCCTTCTTACCAGGAAGAATCCTGATAGGTACCGTGAACTTGCCAATGGTCAAAGTCCTAAGGTGAGTTTTTAATTAACAACAACAAAACCTTGTTTATAATGTTTAATCGTGCATTGCTTTAGCAAATTTAAGGTACTAGTGGTATGATACTATGATACACTTACATATTTAATACGTACTAATTTATCTATTTGAAATAGCTATGTCAGTCCATCTGAGAAAAAAGTATAAAGATTAGTTTTATGAATTTATATACATACGTAGTATATATGTAGACACTTTAAACAAGATTCAAGATTCAGATTGACTATATTTTCTCAAATATGCGAAGTGCTAATATTTTCAAAATTATATTTATTTTTTACAAAATGAATTATTGGTGCAACAATAGCATTTAATTAAAGTATGTGGCTAATATTAGATGGTTTTTCTAATACTTTAAATGCGAAAGTTATCTTTTAATCAAGCTAATATGACTCAAATTAATATTGTTTCAACATGTGGTTAGGATTAAGGGATATATATGAGATTACTGGTTTAAATTATTCAACCCTTTTTTGTAATTTACATGGCCCTGTGATTCATTCGCACTATAATAATTACATTCGCACTTTAAAAATTAAAGGCAATTCTTATGTATTCAACATACGGTGCACGTATAATCAAATAACCCATAATTGAAGCACTTGTTAAAGATATAATGAAATACTCCCTGTGATGTCAAAAAAAAAAAAAAAAAAAAAAAAAAAAAAAAAAAAAAAAAAAAAAAAAAAACCTCCCAATAAACGGGAAATAAATGAGTAGTAGCCCCTAAATCTATGATGCCTTTTGCTGTCACAAGGATATGATACCACCCATAATTGCTTACCATGTGCTTCCACACTGTAAAGAGGCATATCATGCCCTTGTTAAAGTCAATGAGGTGAAGAAATTACGCGTTATCCTTTCAATATTCTATTTGTGGGGAAATAAAATGTGATGTTTACTTTTATATGTACTAGTACACAAGTCTTAACATTATTGGTTATAGAGTTTGCGAATAGTGAGATGATGATATACCGATGGTTATGGTTACAGTTACAGGTCTATGGTACGTTTTGGTATATAGAACGAGTTTATATTTACAAGTTGCTACTCAGTTTTGTTAATAATATAAATCTTACACTTTTATAAAAGTGTAATTCAAGTAGTGAACGGCAATTAATTTAGTTGGTTAAAAATGTTGTAGAGGTTAGTGTTAAAATTTGAGATCAAATCCCGTCTACATCACTGTCTTTCATAAACTGTGTATTATGAGTAGGAGAGATGTGTTTATTAGGTATAATAAAAAAGGATCTTCATACACTAATGCTATAATCAACAGAGGTGCCTCATATTTATCAGACTTTTCAGTCAAATATAAATGCGTTGGATCTTCTGCCATTTTTTCTGTCAAAAAGACCTACCTAATTAATTTTTTAACTATAATCATGCACAACTAGCAGTTAAAATAGAAGTTCCAGATTCTTAATTCCAAAAAGATTGCATAATTAAATAAAGTAATTAATGAAATTTTTTGTTGCACATGCAGTATTTGGTGTTTGCCTGCTCAGATTCTCGAGTTTGCCCCTCCCATGTCTTTGATTTTCAGCCTGGGGAGGCCTTTTCTGTCAGAAATATTGCCAACATGGTCCCACCTTATGATAAGGTTATTTTTGTTACTTATGTACAAATATTAATATGGTCCAAAAATGATATTATTTCTTATTATTGGTAACTTAAGATAATCTAGGTTAGTTATTATTGGTATAGATCATATTTTAACTTTGGATTTCATTGATTATTCATATTGCAGGAAAAATTTCCTGGCTCTGGAGCAGCTATTGAATATGCTGTTTTGCATCTCAAGGTAAAATTTCTCCTAGTGGAAGACCATAGTTGGTTGGAAGGAAAATCTTATTTTATAAGGAGTATATGATAACTAACTCATTTTCTTTTATTTGGTTTGTTAAGACGAAAATTGTGAGAATTAATTTTATAAATAAATCGAAATTTTAAGTTATAATTGATTTCCGTTAAACATATACTCTTCATAAAAAGTACTCATATATACTTCATAAGTAATAGTCTGCATTTGAAGAGAGTTAGCAAGGAGATTATTAGTACAAAGATTAAAGCTATTTTTTTTTACCAATATTCTCTTGTAAGAAGGAATTCAGTCAAAAAAAAATTACAAAAAAAGAATGTTAAAAAGTAAAAGGACTTCCTGATCAGCAAAGATTTTGGCCAAAAAAGTATGGGAAAAAAGAAGTTTGATCTGGATTTTTTACATCAGGTTATGTCCAATTCCAAAGAAGTTATGGGGTTAAAACTAAAAAGGGCTTTAAAATGTTTTATTTTATAGGTAGAGAATATTGTGGTTGTTGGACACAGCTGCTGTGGAGGAATAAAGGGCCTCATGTCTATCCCAGATGATGGCAAAACTTCTTCGTAAGTACATACTCACTCCGTTTCAATTTATATGACCAGTTTTTTACCTTTTTTTTGGGAAGTTTTTCTTATAATATAATAATTTGCATCTTTTAAGAACATGGGTGGTCTCATACTTGCTTATTTTTTTAAATCTCTATACTTTTCACTTGCATAAAATCCTGTGCATAAAGCAAGTAAATTGGGAACGAGGGTGTAATTATAATAATCTATAATTTTACACATTATCTACAATCATGTTTTTGTTAATTCTTCCATGTTATATGTGAACTATGATTATCTATTATTAAAGTTTCATTAGTAAAGTACAAGTTATTCTTCTCTTGGAATATGTATGTTCTGTATTAGGCTGATGATAGGAATGGAATTGAAACGAGCATCTTATTTACTGTATCAAACTTGATAACTACTGTATGAAAACCTCTTTTGAATTTTAATATACCTTTTCAGTTTTCAGAGAATAGTATTTTGAAAAGTTGCTCTAAGAACTGTCTTAGTTTTTAACTAAATTTCTTTGCTTCCTTTTAATTTTGTTTTTTTGGTGATAAATACTCTTGGCTTACTTGAGAATCTTGTTGTACAGTTTAGCATGTATCAAGCAAGATACAGAGTTACTACGTAATTTTTTTTTTTCGTAAATCTAGATGTGATCAAAGGACAAGCCAGGTCGTAGACTCGTAGTATAGCCAAAATTAAACCTGTTTATGTCCAAACCCGCTAAAATTAAGTTAGTCCGAATAAAGTAACTCGAGTTCTCTAGGACTTGGTTAATTAATGAATGGGTGAACAAAGTTAAGAATGAACTAACATTGTTGTTCGGCTCTGTTTTGGTATGCCAGTGATTTCATTGAAAATTGGGTCCAGCTCGGCAATCTCGCTAAGTCCAAGGTGAAATCAGAGCTAAGCAGTGCAGAGTTTATTGAACAATGCAAACACTGTGAGAAGGTGAGTTTCCTTCCAATCGAACATCATCTTATCATTATTAGTCCTGAAATTAGCAAATTATGCACAGCTCTATAAACAATGCTCCTGTTATATATGATCCCAAGTGAAAGTACATTAAATGTAGTCCTGAAATTAAGCATCATGCGATTTTTAAAGTAATTTTTAAGGATACCAAATGAACATGATTGTCACTTATAAGGGGTTAAAACAATGTGACGACTGATTCTTGATACGTATATGAACTGTGTAATTGTGGCATACCAATTAATGACAATCACTTATACTACGTATGATTCTTAAAATAAGCGTCATATAACATATTATATCAAGATCTTGTAAACACCATATTAATGACAATAGCTAATTGTAATTGCAGGAAGCTGTGAACGTCTCACTTGGGAACCTGTTGACATACCCATTTGTGAGGGAAGCAGTGGTGAAGAAAACTCTAGCTCTTCAGGGTGCACACTATGATTTTGTCAACGGTCGTTTTGAGATTTGGAACCTTGACTTTTCTATTTCAGCTTCTACCATAGTATAAAAAAAATTAAACGTACCAAATCAAAATGTTACCACTTTTTACTTTTCCTCTTGTTCTTTCAAGGTATCCCTTGCTATGTATTATGTGTATTGTGTAATTTATGCAAATATGCATACAAATGCAGCAATAATAAACATATTCTATCCTCACTTTTTTTCCATCTAAAATTCTTCTCGTATCTTTGTATTCTCAAATTAGTATGAAATACGTCATTATCTTTACAGATCTTTCTTTCTATCTATTACCACTTTATAGGTGATATTGAATTATATTATAGTGTCGTGGTGATAATTCATAAAAGGAAATTACGTGTTTAAAAATGAATAACCATTGTCATGGTAATGACCATAGACTCACAATCACATACAAGTTTATTACTAGTCTCATGATTTATGATCGCTTATGAAAGCGAAATCTGTGTCATATAGTAAAGCTCCCATAGTTTAAGTGATGGCCCCAATAGATTGCCATAATCCAAATCACTTGTCTCTCTTCCATAGTTCCGTTTACGATTATGGAAAATTTGTACAAACTTCAGATTTGGTTGGTGGGCTGAATATGCAGCCCATGACTTATTAGCTTTACAGGCCTTGCCTTAATCGATTTTGAACCGCCGAGCCCAATGTTCAGGCATATTTTACGAAGACTATTTATTTCACTGAGTACCCGTTTCACACCCTTGACACTTTGATATGAATATGATAATTTAAACGCTTTTATTTGTGCTAAAATCATGGGAATTCATACAAGATAGTTGAGTCAGACACTTAAACACGTATTCATGTTTGACAAGAATACCCAAATCCAAGGTATATAGATCCAAGCCTATACGAATAGGCTCGGAACAACCCGGCCCACCATCCATAGATTCAATTATCTGCCATACAAGTGTCACTTGTATAGCCAAATACAAAAACATGCACAAATCCAGAATTTCATCATCAAATATATAATCTTCTATGACCATAAATATAGACAACAACAATACCAGCCATTACTTTACACTGTCTACTGAAATTTTATCAATCAGAAAAATGGAAGCCATTCTTACCACCAAAATTCCTCTCTCTCTCTCTTCTTCCTCCTCTACCTCATCTAACACACCTTCACTTTCTCTCTCCTCACTCTCAACCCTTTCCAAAACCACCAAGAAATTGAGTAACACCCTTATTTTTAAGGGTACCCAACATTATTATAATTACCCTTCACTTAAAATTTGTGCAATGTCACAAACTGCCCCTGCTTCTGTAGAACCCTCAACCATACCTACTGAGATGAAAGCTTGGATTTATGAAGATTATGGAGGTGTTGATGTCCTTAATTTTGGGTCTAATGTTAAAGTTCCTGAATTACAGGATGATCAAGTTTTGATTAAGGTTGCTGCTGCTGCTTTAAATCCTGTTGATTTTAAGAGAAGGCTTGGCAAGTTTAAGGCCTCTGATTCACCTCTTCCTGTAAGCCTATTTTCTTTCCTTAGCTCTGTTGTAGTGTTGTTATTGTTGTTTGTAATTCCTCAATTCGGGTTTATTTAATTTATTGTCGCGTTGCTAGTTTAAATTACATTATCAATATGACTTGTAACTTACCTAGTATTATTGCTAGTTGTATATTGACTTGTACTACCTAAAATATTGAATGTTGAGACTTACCTAGTAATGGGATATTTACTAGATCTTTGTTGTTAGCTACTTGTGATATTTACATATAGTTATAGTCACTAGTTATTAGTAATGTGTTTCTCTTCCGAGATTTTTAATCAAATTGGAACGATACAGAGAAGATTAACATGACACAACTGCAAGGAAATCGAGGGATGATATGCTCTGGTAAAGTACATATCGAGGGATGATATGTACTTTTATACCACGTCTTGGTTGTTACTTTGTAAAATTTTAAGCCATAGAATGCATTATCAATAACAAATAACCTACTTATCTATTAGCATGATTTGCTGATAAAATTTGAACAAGTGTTAAATTTCCTAGGTTTTAGGACATAGAACTATTAACTATAAAAGTAGCAAGCTTAAAAAAATTAGGTGCATAATCTTGCAAAGCTAATGTCTGGTTGATTTGGTCATAAACTTATACTGACTAATTACATTGTTTTTACTGAGGTGATATTAACTCTTTAGCAAGTTTAACTGTTGACACAAGATTATACATGGAAGTTGCACATATTGATAGCTACATAGAATTGGTTTGATCATTTTCGAACATTTCAAAATTGTCAAAGAAAGTTATGCAATGAGTCAGTTTTATGGACTTTCTTAAACACAGAATTGAACAACAATTCTTTAACTGTATAATATGTCTCTGTTCTGTTATCATTGTATCTTTATTTGTGTGACATATACTCAAATAACTCAATTCAAGAAGCGCAAAGGCTCATTCTATGCAGTGTATGTCATGTAGTCATACAGTTAGGCAATGTTATCAAGCTCACATGTGTACATACTTGTGAGAAATATATTGATTCAATTTTCGATTCCTAAGGAAATATAGCAGTCGTAGATGGTAATATAAGCTGGAACCCTATGATTTGATGGTGATGAAATACTAAGGACTAAAACACTTAATGTAATCGATGTGTAGCAATCGAGATTACTCTATACATTAAATGTCGTGCTTGGATTTTGCAACTAAAAAAGAATGGAAATTTTAGTGCAGACTGTCCCAGGCTATGATGTTGCTGGTGTGGTAGTAAAAGTTGGTAGTCAAGTGAAAGAATTCAAGGTAGGGGATGAAGTTTACGGAGACATCAGTGAGAAAGCACTTGATGGTCCCAAGCAATTTGGGTCATTGGCAGAATATACAGCTGTGGAGGAAAAGTTGTTGGCTCTGAAGCCTAAAAATATTGACTTTGTACAAGCTGCTGGTCTCCCGTTAGCTGTAGAGACAGCCTATGAAGGTCTCGAAAGGGCTGGGATGTCTCCTGGAAAATCGGTCCTTGTTTTAGGTGGGGCAGGTGGTGTTGGATCTCTTGTAATCCAGGTATGTTACATCTATTATTCTGAGTATATACCCTAATGTTGTTTAGTGTAGTTTCGGTGTTGGGTAAGGAGATAATTTGATATTTCCTTTTTGGATTGATTTTGGGGCAGCTTGCGAAGCAAGTATTTGGTGCCTCTAGAGTTGCAGCCACTGCTAGCACCGGGAAAATCGAATTTTTGAAGAGTCTTGGTGTTGATCTTGCTATTGATTACACCAAGGAGAAGTTTGAGGACCTTCCAGAAAAGTTTGATGTTGTGTATGACGCAGTTGGTAAGTTTATGCTTTGATTAGAACCTCTGTTATCTCCGCTGATAAAATTTTTGACAGGAAATTATCAGTTATGATGCCCTTAAATAAGCAACATTAAGGATTAGTTTAATGATTACAGTATAAAATTATCATCCCTGAGTAGAATTGATGAATTGATCCCGCTGAGGATCTAGTAAATAAGTTCCCTGGCAACAAAAGTATATCATCATCTACTTAAGCGCTGAAATTTTAATGTCAAAATCAGTCTTAACCAGCAACAGCATGTAGCCAAAAAAAAAAAATGCTAAAACAGTTCAAATCAATTTTGATTGGTAAAATCTGAGTTTGAACATTAAAAAGGGAAGAAAAAGAAAATCAGTTCAGTAATTTTCAGGTATAGAGGACCTTATTCAAGGCCTGAATAATTGCAGTTAAGAATGATGCCGATTCTGCTTCTTTGTTTAAGAACATCCATAGATAAATGCTTAGAAACATTTCTCCATTAAAAAGGCTTCTTGTATCGGGGTTTTTTGTGATATCAGCTCTTAATCCTCTTATAACTTTTAGTATAATAAAATTATATCCATCCAAACTGCACCAGAACTGACACTTCCTTTTCCAAAGTAATGCAAAATAATGAACATCTTTTGCATCACTAGTCAGTTTTGTAATTCCTTGAAATAGCCTTTCCCACTCATTTATTTTGTTTCAACTTTCATGAACAACAGGTGAAGGCGAGAGGAATGTAAAAGCAGTGAAAGAAGGGGGAAGTGTGGTGGTCTTAACTGGTGCTGTTACACCACCGGGGTTCAGATTCGTGGTGACATCCAATGGAGAAGTACTGAAGAAGCTAAATCCATACCTCGAGAGTGGGAAGGTGAAGCCAATAGTCGATCCTAAGGGCCCCTTCACATTTGACAAGGTTGTTGAAGCCTTCACTTACCTTGAAACTAATCGCGCTACTGGAAAAGTAGTCATCCATCCCATTCCCTGAGTTCAAAGTTTCAAGTTCTAACAGAATGATCTGTATCTAGATTTAATAGTGCTCAGGTGGATCTTGTTGAAATTTGTGATCAGGGAAACATGTTACTATAACTATGAGGAATGAGTGTCAATTTCATCTTGGGGTTCGGTTTGGTCATATTCATATGCTAATTCTTGGTGTTTAAATTTTGTTGCTTCATCTTTGCCTTCAGCTCTTTCCAATTAATGTTCTTGGGTGTGTTCTTCAAGAAGAGAGGGGGGAAGGGTGAATTGTAGTATGTCCCTAGTGCCTACTTTTCGCGAAATATAAAACTGAAAACTTAAAGGAACCTAAAAGGTGCATAGTAGATTTTACGAGGCCCAACCAGAAGTAAAGCAAACTGTTGCTTAAGTGATGTAAATGTACAGTACATTCAAGTTAGACTACAAAGCCAAAAAATGTGCATACATGAAAAGGCAATCAAAGTTCTTTCTATACAAAATAAACGATGAGATCAAATTACCTGAGGATCAAAAACTCAAATGGCTTGCCTTCTATTCCTCATCCTCGTCTGTGTCATGCCACATTCCGGGTCCTTCCCAATCAATTTGAGAAACAACTGATCCATTTCCAGAACCATCAACAGATGCAATGATATAAGCACCATCAAACTCAACTTTACAAGTTAAAGAGCTCCTTGGAAGCTTGAACAATCTTCTACAGAACATATATTCGGTCCAAAGTTTATAACTTCCGCCCTTATCATAGTCATCATAGTTGGCATAGCTAGAAATGTAAAGCGTTTCCAAAACATTTGCATTACTTAGAATATATTTTACCAACTTGATATCATTGTCTTCCCCTTTAAGTTTAACCCCTGATATATCTATGTTCTTGAGCCTACTTAACAAATGGGAAGATATTGGAGCATCCCAAATCACATGTTCCTCAGAAACAATCAAGCTAAGATGCGTGAGATTATGAAAGTTGAACCATACATTCGCATCTATAGCATTAAGGCTATTGAATAGAGCAAGATTATCCACTAAATGAATGGACTTAACACTCGAAATCCCACAAAGAAACTCCGGTAGATGAGTAAGATCAGTTCCATCCTCAAAAATCTGAGTCCAAAACCCAACAGTTGCCTTTTGTAACACACTTGGTTTACTAACAAAACTATATAATGCAACACAATGGTTAATCTCAATGTCCTCCAACAATGGTGCATCAATCACAAATTTGCTAGCACGCGATGATCCATTCATTAAGATAGTCAATGACTTGAGATTGTGAGCTGATATCTCTATTGTTTCATCCTCCATCAACTCAAATGCAACTAACAAACTCTCTAACAATGGGCAAGACTTAAACAATGTCCTCAAAACCCGAGGATCGAAACGAAGGCGCATAACAATCTTGTTCAAATTAGAAAGGTTAATATCACCAATTGGCAATTTACAGTAAAGATTTCCCAATAATTCAAGTTGTACAAGTGATTGGGTTTCAAAAATAATAGGCGGTAAAGTAATAAAATGGCCAGTAAATCCGAAGTCGAAGCATAACTTGAAGTTAACCGGATTTCGAGCGCAAATAAGAGGGACCCATGAATCCAGAAGAGTGGAGCAAAGAAGAAACTCATTGTTGGTTAAAGGAGAATGACGGAAGGCAAGACTGAAGGTGTGAATATGAGGGGAGGTGAGTTGGTTGAGGATGTGGTTGGTGTTGGTGAAAAAATGGCGGAATTCTAAGTGTGGGGGGCTGGAACCGTCGAAGAAGAGGTGGGTGCGGTGGGTCCAAAGGCGGAGCCAACGGCGGGATAAGGTGGAAGTGGCGGCGGCGGAGTTGAGGGGGAGGAGAGAGAGGATTTCGAGCAAAAGGGTGTCTGGGAATGAGCCTAATCTGTCTATTTCTGAAGGATTATGGTTCAAATTTGGTCTCTGTTTTTTGGGGGAATTGGAATTTGAGAGAGTTTCTGCCATTTTTGTGGGGATGATGGTTTAGGTTTAGGTTTTGGGTTTAATTAGAGGAGACTTCATTCATGGAGTTAAATGGTTGTAGGGGAGGTCCTAAAATGCACACATCTACGAAGTATTAATTATTACTAAAACAAAACATTGCTGACGTCATCAAACCTTAAATTATTGTATGTGTCATTCTAACATTAAAAATAATCCCGTCATTTTCTATGAAGAATGTCATCATTTATTTTATTTTTTATTTTATTTATTTTAAACCTACACTATACATTTTTCTAATAAAAAAAATTACCACTCTTTTTTACACAAATGATAAAACTTTATTTTATGCATAATAATTAAACTTAATAAAAACGTGCAACGCACAAGTCTAATCTAGTAAATTTACATTTGGGGCTTCATTCAAATTTCAAATTTTAGTGGCCCTAACCTACTTACCAAAAGGGGTGTGTATAAATAGACCTGGTTTGGAATCGGATTATAATAAATCAATACGGATAGGACTGGAATTTTGTACGATCTAATGTAAGTATGAAACTTGGGGCTATGTTTCACTCTTGGAACCGCAAGTTAAGTTTCTACTAGTATTTGATGTCATAATTTATCAGCTACCTACCAACATTGACACTTTTGTTAGGAAGCAGATTGTGCTCATATTAGGGAACACCTCTTGTTAAAGATGGAAATATCCAGTGGATCACCCGCTCACCCGCTCCACCCGTCTTATTGGACGGATGAAAAACCCGGCTTAAACGGATGATAGGCGGGTGATGGATTAACGGATGCGGGTGATGGATCGGATTCGGTGGAGAATTTTCACCCGTCACCCGACCCGTTAACCCGACCCATCACCCGAAATTTCTAAAACACCACACTTTTTTACAATTTCTGAAATTCTGTATAATGGGCTAGGCCCAAGTGAAGCTAAGTCAGTATTATAATTCCATCCCTAATATTCTAAACCCTAAAGTTTCTAAAAGAAAAAAACACCACGGCTCTCTCTCTCTTAACTCTCTCCCTCTTAATTCTATCCCTCTTGCCTGTCTCTGCCTCACGATGGCGCCGCTGCAACAAGGAAAACTGCAGTAACTCCAACTCTCCAACTCCAGCAATCAACAAGGAATAAAAAGGGCGTCTCACGAATTTTGTTTGTTCACTAGTTAAATTTAATTATATACGAATTTTTAAGTTTTAGGGTTTTGTTCATTCGAAATAAATTATACGGAGTACATGTTGTTGACTTGTTGTAATTGTTGTAGCTAATTTCTACATTGTTAATTCGAAATTAATTCGAATTTTCTGCTTGTTATTAGGGTTGATATATATGATATGAATAATATATTTTCACATATTTTTGCCTTTTTGTCACGAATTTACTGCAGCGTTTTTGTTAATTTGTTGCTTATATTATACATCCGATTATCACCCGAACCATCCGTTTCACCCGTGGGTGATGGATGGATGGATTCGGGTGAAAATTTTAGCGGGTGGTGGATGGATCGGGTGGGGTGGATGGAGGCGGGTGATGGATGCGGGTGATGATCCACCCGCCCCGAACCCGGTCCATTTCCATCTCTACCTCTTGTTATGATCGACTCTCATGGAACAAGTTGTGGCAAAGCCACCCCTACAACATCATCATGTAAAACATCATCAGTTTTTGACAAATGTTAATCTACGAGGAGTTTGTTGTTGATTCGTTTTGCATTCGATCATAAAAAAGGGATTATCTGTTAGTTAGCACATAGAATTTCATAACAATTGGTTCGAATTATGCAAAAGTTCCATGCTCTAATCGAAAATATGAATTCTATGTATAAGGAAAGAGTTAATCAACATAGAAATCCTAAATTTTTTGGCGATTTAAATCAGACTAGATCAATTGTTCTTAATCTCATTCGTTTATTGTCATATATTATTAATTTCGTATGTAATACATATTGAGGAGAATCTAATAAGATTTCGTTTTATAATATTTTATCTTATATGATGGACAATAAAGGTGAAAGTTTAGTCAAGTCAAGCAATCAAATAGACTAAACCAGAAATATTCAAATCTGTACATCTTATTTTAGACAAAGAGAACAAAGCCTAAGTAAAGATCATGACACAAAGGACAATGACAAGTTGGTTATCCTCTTCCATGGTAGGTTAACATCCATGACTTGCATAATTGCATTCGTGGTTGATAAAAAGTTTGAGCTTTATTTGAAGTCGTGTTAGATACTTGAACAAATCTTTATGCATGAATTTTAATTTGACATCCATTGTGTAACTTAGATTTACCATGCGCACGAGGTTAATTATTTTTGTGGAATATTACGGGGTTTTAGGAAAATTACACTTGCAATAAATACAATATTTAGGTATGGGACGAATAAGCGAGCAGAATGCTAACATATAAACTATTTATAACTCAATACAAGGTTGTTGTTGTTTAGAGAGCCACAAAGACGAGGGTGAGAATCGATCTCAGGATCTCCTAGAACCGGGAAGGAAGCTCTAACCACTAGAGCTTTCCCTCACTCTCTTAATACAGTGTTTGTGGGTAGCTCCATAGTAGATACGGAGTAGATTAAATATTCATAGAGACTCACTCCCTATTTAACATTATGGAAATTAGACTTAAGACTTCTCTCTCTAAATTGAGAGCTTATCTCTATAGGATTCTAGAGCCTCTTCCCCAACCTTTCTCCACCGTCTTTCACCTTCCTCAACGTCAACAATCAACAAGAACACTGCTTTCACCTTTAATTTTCTTTAATTTTTCAGTTAACCTTCATCTTTATATAGTTTTCCCTTTATTTAATTTTCCCTTGTTTAAATAGCAAGGATCGGTTTTTCGCCTTTCTGTTCTACAGAATTTGAGTCGCTCGTTCTCATACTTTACTGCCTGTTTCCACCATATTGTTCTTTATTGCCAGGTTGCTTTTAAATTCAGTACAATTTTCTTCAACACAAGCTCTTTAATTAGTGGTTTTTGTTTTTTTATACTCTACTCATATACCTTAGGTTTCTATACTATGCTCGCTTTTCTTGGGTTTAGATTACGAGTACCCTGTTTTCATCCTTTCCTCTATCAATAGATATGGCTTCATCTCACTTTTCCGACAACCCAAGCTTGAATGCGTCTTTTTACCCACCCCATAACTCCAATCTCCATCGTCACCTAGTTCTTGGCAAGTTTGTAGACTACCATCAATTTTCAGAGCAACGCATCCAAGGATGGGTGTTAGACCAGTGGATAAAGTTTGGGGATATCATAGTCTAGAAGTTCAATAATATTTTTCTGTTTCTATGTGAAGATGTTCGAGACAGAGACTCCATGTTGGAGCAGGGATCTACAGCGTACCAGGCGGCTCTTCTAGTCTTCAAATCTCGGACTCCATGTGATTCTATAAGGGATATAAGTTTTAATGAGGCTGCTATATGGGTACACCTTGATGAGGTACCTCTGAACTTATGCGAGTATGATGTTGTACAACCGATGCTTTCTTTGGCTGGAAACATTCTGTGTATTGATAAACACCCTTCCGGTTCAATTAGATGCTTGCTTAGAGTAAAGCTACTAATTCATGTTTTTGAACCGTTATTACCAGGTTTCTTCTTGGACCTCGGAAACTCTGAGTTTAAATGGATAAATATTAGATATGAGAATTTGTTTATTTTGTGCTCTAAGTGTAATAGAGTTGGTCACAAGAAGAATTCTTGTTTTTCCTCTTCTGATAAGACTATTCCATTGGTGTCTGATAAACATGGTTGGTGTAAGTCTACTTTTGATCTTGACCATAAGCTCTCCAACTCGAACATTGGCCTAAAAAGGACTGAAAAATTCAGAACTACTCGAGTTAATCTTCGGAGTATTTTTAAGGACATTGTCCCAAACCAACCCCATAGTAGCCAATTAAAGAAAAGGCCCCTTATGTCTTCTACTCCATCGTTCTCCCCTTCGAAAAAGAGGAGATTGTACTCTGAGTCCACAGATTATACTCACCATATTCCTCCAACAACCAGCGATACATCAACTCCTCCTAATTGCTCATCTTCTAGAAAATTCCCACCCAATTTTAAGTCTAGGGTGTTTAATGTGTCACTCTCCCCACAAAAATTACAACCTCTCAAACAACCAAAACCTCCTTTTAGGAAAGTAGCATGTGATGGTCTAAAATTGCGGAGGAGAGGAGACAAGATGTGGGAATGGGTTACACATCACGGTACCATGAAACGGTTGAGTAGTGAGGTTCAACCTTCTACACCACTTTTAACTGAGGAACAACTTCAGAATTCTCGTGAATCTAGCTGTTTTCCGTGTTTACTACCTTATAAGAGACGCAAAGGATTTTCGGTTTCAGCGTCTACAACAATTTCTGAGGGATCGGTGACCTCCCGTTCTGGGTCACCAAAGTCTAAATGAAAGTCAGTGTTTGGAATTGTAGGGGCTTGGGATCAGCAGACTCCCCTAAAATTCCTTATATTTCTTCTCTATTCCGCTCTCATGGTTTGGATATAATTTGTCTTTTAGAATCTATGGTGTCTATTGATAATCTTACGTAAAAGATAGCTCATTTGTCCTTTTTGGGTTGTAGTGGTGTGGAAGCTGTTGGCCTTAGTGGTGGTATGTTTGTATTTTGGTTTACTCCGTTGGGTTTGGTTCCTATGTATAGTTCTCATAATGTGTTTCTATGTAAATTGGAGCAAGGAGATGAAATTAAGCATATAATGTTTGTGTATGGATCGCCTCATGTTTCTTTTCGCTCGGAGGTTTGGAATTTGATCACCAATATTCTTGAAACCATTCCAAATGTTGTCTTGATTGGTGACTTTAACCAAGTTGAATACCTCTCGGATAAATTGGGGGGTAGCTCATCCATTCCAGGACAGATGAATTTTATTAATTGGCATATGGGGCTGGATTTGGTTGATGTTCCATTTTCTGGTCCGAAGTTTACTTGGACTAATAACATGACTGATTCAGATCCGATTTTTGAAAGTCTAGATAGATCCTACGCCTCTTCCGCTTGGTTGCTAGATTATCCCGACACAAAAGTCTTACACCAGCCTATCTTGTTTTCGGATCACGCATCTATTATTCTGTAACACCCCCAAATCTCCCTCTACGGAAATACTAGTATAATACGTATAATTATACCGTAGAGATAGACTTAGGAGTGTTACCGCCGCATGAATACGCAAGGCTACTCAAAATACTTAACTCAATAACAAACTTGCAGCGAAAACTCAACTTTCTTTTATTAATACTTATAAAAATAGTAACATTGTTATGAGTACTCTGAATAAAGACGAGACCAACACTCCTAAACTAGGTGAAGCAAATCCCGGGACTCCCATATGCTCATTCATGACTCCACCTGAAAATAGTCAACACTGCTTATCATTACGGTAAACAGGGCGAACCAAAACAAATAAGAAATACAGATTAGCAAATTATGCTAAGTACGATAAGTGCAAGATAATGTAAACTCAATTTATTTGCAAACATGCTTTAAAAATCAATTCCAATAATTAATCCAATAAATTCCAAACTCATTATTCCAAAACCGATTCCAATGATTCAATAATAATAGTTAATAAAACCAATTTCTTTTAATCCAATTCCTCACCCAAGTGTGCACACCCCCCAAGTTAGTCTCCTTATATTACAAGGTATTCTTGAGGAAAGACCCGGTCATACAAAATCCAAGGCCTTATCAATAAACCAAATCCGCATGTGGGATTACCAACATGCTTATAAAGCATAAATAATAATAATTCAATGGTTCAGTAAATCCTTTTAATATCCAATAAATTCCAATATAATTCAAACTCCTTTTAATAATTCCACATACTTTGAAAATCACAACCTTTTAAATAGATACTTGAGAATAAAATCTCATATTAATAACTTTTCAAAATCAATAACTCTTCCTTAAAAAACCTTTTAATTTAATTCAACAAGCCTTTTAAAATCAATTCCTTTATTTAAACACCATAAATAATTCAAACCATTCAAAACATGATTTAAAAATCAATCATTCAAAATACTTTTATTAAAACAAATTAAATATTAAAATCAATACCTCCAAACATAATTCAAATCAATTTAATTCAATCACCAATAAAATCATATAAAACATGTTATTCAAACCAATCACTTCCAAAGGTATCTAGCCACCTAAACGTACCTTGATTCTTGCTAGAAAAACCACACAAAAAGAACCTCAAGAACCTTGATTCTGAATATCAATCAACACTTCGCACTTTCAAAGTTCAATCACGAATATCCTTGCAAATAACATAACCATAAGGTTATCACAATATAAACTCAAATATAATGTGCATGGACTATAAAACTCTTTTAAAATAATGCTTTAATATAAAATTATAGCTTTGAAATAGGTATTTGTATTTTAGAAAACTAACCATGAAGAAGATAAAGGAATAAGATTAAAGAAAATTGAATTTTCGTTGGAAAGAATAGGCAGAACTTGCAGAGGCCATAACTCCTTCAATATAACTCCGAATTGGGTGATTCTTGAGCCTAACCTCAAGGATTTTTTGAGAGAAACAATTTTCCGTGAAATAGCAAAACCCCAAAACTGAACAGAAGTTCCCGAAAACTGGCTTCAAAGGTATACGGGATAATATTTGTACGAAAAGAGGAGAAGAAAAATATGAAAAGGTTTAGGGAAAAGAAGAATAAGAGAGAAGAAGGGAATTGAGTTTTGGTGTGAAGAATATGAGAGGTATGAAGGGGTATTTATAGGCTCATGAATGAGAGAATTATGTTAAGAAAATGTAGGAAGGATTATGGTAAAAAGAATTAAGGAATTACTTGGAGAAGTGAATAAGGATATATGGAAACTTTTGATATTAAGGTGATTAAGAATAATAGAATTTAGGAAAGTGTGTTTGTCATGAAAATAATATGGCAAAAGAGATTACTTGGGGAATAATCAAAGATGAAATAAGGTAGGAAAATAAGATGATAAAATATTTAGTAGATAGGAAATAAAAATTAAGGAAAATTATATATTTAAGGGAAATAATTAAAAATACAAATTACCAAAATAAATCACCCATAAATCAACCAAGGTGGCCGAATATTTTGAGCTTCCATAGCTCAAAATTTCGGACCCCTTATGTAGAATTTAGGAAATTATTTTGCTAGATTTAAGGAATTAAAAATAATTGTGTAAATAAAATATATTGTATAAAATAATTAATTAAGAAAATACCAATTATTCACGAAATAAATTCACTAAGAATATCATATTTTCCACACTTAGAAAATCCGAAAATCATAGCTTATTATTTAGGAAATTCGGACCTCCTAATTAAGTAATTAAAATATAATTTTTGATTAGTTAAAATATCCTAAATATATATACATAATCCGATTTTTAAAATACAATAAATGGATAATAAATCTTATCCAAAATCCAAAAATAATAATTGAGTTTTTAAAATACTTTTGGCGCCAAAATTCAAATATCATTTTGGCTACAAAATTCAAATAGTAAAATAAATTATTAAAATACCCTTTTTAAGAGAATACTAATTAATTAAATGATTAGAAATACGTTTCAAAAATTCGGGGTATTACATATTCTCTCGGATACAGTTGAATTAGGATATGTAAAACGTCCTTACAGGATGGAAAACTGGTGTTTGTCGGCCTCTGAGGTTCGTGAAATAGTACACTCTGCTATCTCCTTGTTTTTCCCGACCTCCCCAATGTTTTCTCTATCTCGAAAATTATTAGTTGTTAGAGAACGGTTGCTAGCTTGGTGCATTTCTCATAAGAAGGCCTGGGGGATTAATTGGAAGACTTTGGTTTCGAAAGTTCAGCAAGCTTCTTTGGCTTTGTCCTCCCGTATCGATCGTTGTCTTTTTATCACTACTAAGGACGAGAAAGTTACAGAGGCACAAGCAGCTTTTCTCTTCTGGCGTCAACGTGCGAAAGTGAAATGGGATGCATTAGGGGATTCTCATTCTTGTCTCCTCTTATCCTAGGTGCAGTCTCGACATTGTCGAAATAAGATTTGTGGTTTAAGAGATTCGTCTGGTGTTTGGCAAAGAGATTCTAAGTGCATCACCTCTTTATCTTTGAATTTTTATAAAGATCTTTATTCAGTCTCAGGCGATGCTTCTACCCAAGATTCTAATTGGTGGGAACAGTTGCAATTACCATCTCTCTCTTCAGTTCAGCAACAGCTTCTTATGGCTCCTTTTTCTGCTCTGGAAATTTAGAGTGCAATTTTTGGTATCGATGACGACAAATCTTCTAGACCCGATGGATTTTCTTTAGCTTTCTTTAAAGCTCACTGATCTGACGTTGGTTCGTCCGTTGTTTCGGCGGTTCAGCCCTTCTTTGCTCATGGGTATATGTTAAAAGAATGGAATCATACCTTCCTTGTTCTGCTTCCGAAAGTAGAAAATCCGGAGTTAATTTCTCAGTTTCGGCCGATTGGTCTCTGCAATGTGATTTATAAGTGTGTTGCTAAGTGTCTCGCAGGTCGGCTTCACTTGATTCGTCCTAGTTTGGTGGCTGATTACCAGAACGCGTTTGTTCCAGGTCGTCTTTTATCGGATAACGCGTTGATTGCTCATGAGGTCATTTCTTTTATGAACAATTCAAAGGCCAAGAAGAGGTTTTATGCAGCCCTCAAGTTGGATATGAATAAAGCCTATGATCGGGTTCGTTGGGATTTTTTACTTCGGGTTCTACAGGCTTACGGGTTCCCACCTTATTGGATTCATATAATTAGTCAGTGTGTTTCGACAGTTTCTTATCAGGTGCTAGTCAACGGCAATCCTTCCCCAGCCTTCCACCCTCAGTGTGGGCTTTGTCAGGGGGATCCGCTTTCATCCTATTTGTTTGGCCTCTGTATAGAAGTTCTTTCTGCTATGCTTAGGAAGGCCGAAAGAGACTCTCTTATTTAGGGAATCAGTATTTCCAGGAGTGCCCCTTCAATTTCCCATTTATTCTTCGCGGATGACTCCTTGTTGTTTTTACAGGTATCTCCTACAGCATGTGACAATCTTATGGCTCTCCTGACTGAGTTTTGCGGGTTATCGAGATAGGTGATTAACTTACAAAAGTCATTCGTTAAGTTTAGCCCGAATACGCCGGAAGATTATCGTGATTATCTTTCTAGTAGCCTGAAACTTCATTGCAAGCCCTCTCTTGGTTCTTATTTGGGGTTACCGGTTGAGTTCAGTCGAAGTAAGGTGGCTGACTTTAGCTTTCTAATCGACAAAATGGTTAAGCGATTTTCTGATTTTGCGGCTATTGGTTTGTCTTCTGCTGCTACATTAGTAATCATTAATTCAATTTTGGTCGCTTCTTTCAATCATATTTTGTCGGTGTTTAAAGTTCCCTCTTCGGTCTGTTCTCGCATTGATAACTTGTTGGCTCGATTTTGGTGGAAATCTGATTCTCAATCTCGAGGTTTAGCGATGCGTTCAAAATCTCTTCTTCATTTTCCTAAAGGGCTGGGAGGTTTAGGTATACGTCAGTTGGAAAACTTTAACACTGCGCTTCTCGCTCGGCAATGTTGGCGCATTCATCAACATCCCCAACTTTTGGTTTCGAGGCTGCTTACTGCTAAGTATCCTTCCCTTCGTTCTTTTAAGACTCAGACGATTCCTCGGTCTTCTTGGGGTTGTCGTAGCCTTTTAACGGGCCTATCCACTCTTGATCAGGGTATAGCTTGGAAGGTTGGTTCGGGTTCCAAGGTTCGGATACTTGAGGATGATTGGGTCCCAGGGGAGGCTGTTGTTTTTCGTGATGGTTCTGGTGTGTCGGATCCTCCGATACATGGTTCTTCAATTATTAATCCACGTTCTTACGCGTAGGATTCGACCTTAGTTCATCGGCTTTTTGATACTTCTACAGCACTTCGCATCTGGCTTTGGATCGCTCTCTTCAGCCGATGGACGATTTCGTTTGCTGAAAGTTTTCTAAGACTGGATCTTTCACTATTAAGTCTGCTTACGCTATGTTGCTAAGTCATTCGGTGTCTTCTAGGGTCTCGGGTGCAATTCCGGCCTCTTGGTGGAAGCACTTCTGGGGATTGCCTATTCTGCCAAAACTCCGGTGTTTTGGTTAGAAATTACTTCACAATGCTCTCTCTCTCTGGGAATCTGCAGCTCCGAGGGATTCCGATTGATCCAACTTGTGTGTTTAGTTACCAAGAACGTGAAACATCAGACCACCTATTCCGTGATTGTTCATTCATTTCTCATCTTTGGGCTTGTGCTCCGATTGCTTTTTTTTCCTCCTCTTTTGCATAGGAAGCCTTTTACTGATTGGTTTGTTGATACAATCTCTGAGCTTCGTTCCTCTCGGAATTGGGACGGTTTGGTCTCCTTTGAATCCTTTTGTTGGGCAGTCTGGATTGCGCGCAACCACAAGATTTTTAGACAAGCAGTGATGTCTCCTGGCGCGATTTTCCATTTGATGCAGGATTGTATCTCTAGGAGTGTTTTAGCGCAAGGGTTCAGGTCATGTGTTCTTTCGTTAGGGAATTCATCTCTCCCTACTTCGGTAGCTTCTGATTCATGCTGTCTACTGGGTGACTTCTCCTCTGCCTTTGACGTTTGCCTTCTTTTTTATGGGGCTTGGAGTGCTCAGAATCTTAATTAGTGCCGGAGCAGGTTGGATTTTTAGGGAAGTAACTTCAGATTCTGTGTTGGGAGGTGGCTTGAGAGCCTGTCACTCCTCTTGGGCCCTTCAGTCTGAGTTATAGGCATGTTTGTGGGCTCTTCGGGCTGCCGGTCGTTGAGGCTTTCGGCGTCTTCTTATCTACTCTGATTGTTCGAATCTTTTTTCTCTTTTGCGAGATGATGGTGACAGAGATATTTCTTGCCACTGGTTGCTTCACAAGATTCGGCTTTCTGTCTTGCAGTTCTCTATCTGCAAACTTCGTAAGGTTCCTCGTCAGTGGGTTGCCCCTGCTCACTGGTTGGCTACTCTGGCCTGTCGTCGACAATTGCTTAGTTGGTCCTTCTAGTTTTTGTGTGTATTTTCTTTTTTAGGACTTCTTGTCAAAAAAAAAAAATTATGGAAATTGAAATATTTGTCACATTTATTGAGAAATTAAAACAAATCATGCATGGAGTAATTGATTGCATAGCTATAAAGTGATTAAATTCTATTGTGTTTCACCCGATTCACCTTTGGGCTAATCCGAATTCGGGGATCAGTTCTGAATGGTTAGGTTCCAATCCCCTCTCAATTGTTGTTACAGGGGATCGAACACAAGTCCTTCCTATCAAGTGTAGTCCCAATCACCACTACACCAACAACCAATTGGTAGATTATCTTGATTATTCCTTTTGTTCGATAATAACTCAAAAAATTTTCCTTTTCGTAAAAAATAATAATAACAAAACCTCTAGTTTATTTATGATGTATTAGGTGTTTCCTTTGTGATTACTACCCATATATATTACTACTTCTGTTTCATATTATTTGCAACGATTTGACATTTTTCCTCTCTACTTTATGTCAAATCGTTGCAAATAATATAAAACGGAGATAGTATTTCTGATGCATTAGGTGTTTCCTTCGTAATTACTACCCTTAAATTTGGCATTATATTATGAGGAGTACTGAATGCAGGGATAATTTTACCTAAATGCAGAATAAGTTATTTTTTAAAAAAAGATTATATTCCAATTTTGTCCTTGTTTTAACTTAATCCTTACACTTTTTTTTTTCTAAATGATTAAAATTAAATTCTTTATACTCCTAACTATATAATCATCCCTACCGTTTGATTTACAACCAAATTCTAACGTATTCAATCTTGTATCCTATTTAATATTCAATACTATACAAATTCTAGACAATAATAAAGTGCACTACGACGATTTTTTTGAGGTATGAAAATTATGTGTTGTACTAGATGAACAATCGAACAAAAAATCATTTACATCTTGTACGGCTAAGATTTTCGAAAGTCTCTAGCACCCCCCGTATAGTATGAGATTTCCGGGGGTCTCCAGAACCCCCCTGGCTAAGATTTCCGGGGGTCTCCAGTACCCCCCGGATAAGATTTTCGGGGGTAATAAGTATCCCCCGAAAAACATAGACGGGGGTACTTATAATGAAAATTACAACAATTTAACAAAAAAAATTAAACAAAAAAAACCTCAGACCGGATGGTTTATGAGCGGTGAACGACTTGTTCATATCTAAGGCTCAGATTGAAGCATTATGAGGGAAATGGTGAAATGAAATGAATTGCCAAAAAAAAAAAAAAACAGTGATTGAAGGAAAAAGTTGGCGAGTGAAATGAGTTGCAAAATAAAAAAAATGTAAAATCTAAAAGCCTAGTGAAATGGCGAATCAGTTTATTTATTTATTTTGGAAAAAGGTATTTCAATCTTTTTATTATTTTTGTATTATTAATTAATTTCTGCATTTAGGTTATTTTGTACTCCATTTATTACTTGCGTATATTATTTCTGATGCATTAGGTGTTTCCTTCGTAATTACTGCCCTTAAACAAGGGCGATTCAGGAATAAAAAAAATTCATCCGACGGGCCACGACTTTACTCTCTTTTTAAGTCTCCTTGTATACTTGTATTTAAAGCTGAACTAGCCCAACACACTGCGGTTGACGGCTACCTTTCAAGATCTCAACTTTGCGCTTCATTCTTCATCGTTTTTCACAATTTCCAGGTGATTCCCGAATTTCTGAATACATTCATCATTCTGTACAATAATTTTCAGTCATCTTTTTTTTTTTTTTTTTAATTGTTAATTGATTCGAATTTTGCATGTTCAGGGTTTTGTTTTGTTCAATTTTTATCTAGGAATTATCGAGATTTTTCTTCTGCATAACATTGTGGTTAAATTAAATTATTTCGGAATTACATGCTTTAGATTTCGTTGTATTTTTTCTAAATTTCCGATCTTTTATGCATAATCTTGGTTTTTCTATGAGAAAAAAACGGCTAAGGGTTTATGTATTTACTTGTGATTGAATTTAGGCTTTATTAACCTATTACGAGTACGATCTACAGTTTGATTGATATACTTTAATTTGTATTATATGTATTTCTGAGAAATTATATGAATTTAATTGTAAAATCAATTAGAATTTTGTGTTTGTTTAAGTTGTTAAACATATTGTAGACTATTTGATATTGGAGCTTTTCTACTTGTATTCAAAGTGTGTGAAAATACCGGCTTACGTTTTCAGCGTATGCTATTGCTAGCAATGTCAGCATGTAAATCTCTCCCTATCAATACCGGAGGTTTAAGGAGGTGTTTTCTGTGATTGTTGCTTCGTTTGACTTGAAGTTTTCGTTTTCGTTGTCGTTGTCATTTTATTTATATTGTAGGTGTCTATTAAATGGCTGAATCAAAGCAAGAAATGAGGAAACCGGTTTTCACCAAAGTTAATGAACTACGACCTGGTACTTTTGGCCACAACCTCACTGTCAAGGTTGTTGATTCGAAATTGGTTATGCAGAGGGGCAGGTCTGACGGACCTCAAGTACGCCAAATGAAAATTGCTGAATGTTTGGTCGGAGATGAGACTGGAATGATAATTTTTACCGCTAGAAACGATCAAGGTAAGCTTTTTTGTAGGTGTGAATTGTGTTCAGATCCTTTAGGCTAATCTGTTAAGTTTAGTCCATGGTATCATTTTATTTTTGTTGGCATAAGATTCGGCTATTAAGTGCATTATTATCTTATTTTCATGGGTGTATCGATTGCCGTTTGGAGTGTTTCTTGAATCCCTGTTCCAATTTTAATTTAATTTTCTTTTTCTGATGTTTATCGATCTTGCTAGTGTGTTACTCTGTAGGGTGTTCTTCTAAACCATTACTTTTAGTTTGAGAGCGTCTAACATCATCAGTGACCTTATTGTTAAACATGTCATCTGAGGTCAACAAGGTTGGCTTTGGCTACTTGATTGATAACTACATGTTCTCTTATTTGTTCAACTGAGTTTATCTGCGTCATTATAGCCTAATAATTTATCTGCAATACTCAACATTACAACATTAATGGGCATAAGATGCATTTTAAGAGCTCCCTGCTTCATTTTTTTTCTTCCATGCATGTTTGACTCTTCTTGCACACCTGTAATTTCCTTGCTTCTCTTCTAAAATTCACTCCTCGAAAACATGACAATTGACAATTGAAAAGTATTGTTGATAAAACTGAAGTTAAAATAATAAATCAGGAACTCAGTTTTTAGTAAAAGAGAATATATATATATATATATATGTGTGTGTGTGTGTGTGTGTGTGTGTGTGTGTGTGTGTGTTTTTTTTGGGGGGGGGGGGGGGGGGGCACCTTTTCCTGGTGTCCTGGGCCTCCTGGCTCCAAAAGGATACTCTGCTTCTGAGCTATTTAGAGGCAAATTTTAACGGTCATTTTACTCAACTCATCTGTTCAATTTTTTTTTTTTGGAAATCCTATATTTGCTATCGCTCTATTGGCATCTTCGGTTGCCAAATGGGTACATTGAAAAAGGAAGTAAAATCTTTAGTGGATTATTTGCTTGAGTTAGTGAGTTTGGTCATTTATTGAAGATAGAAGGTAGTGAAAATTTGAAATGTGTTATTCTTGGTTGGGATATTGGGAGTGGTCAAGCTCTCTTGTGGGTCAAAGTACAAGGAAGGTGAAAATTAAATTTGGTATTCCCGCCTTTTGGCTGTAAATAAGTATTAGCCATTCTTGTGTCTGCTTTTCTTCTTTGATGGAATAGCATAGCTTAAGTCTATATAAGCCATATAGGATGGATTTTTGATGGACGATGTGTACTTTAGTGCTAACTCTTAGAAACTCTCTCATTACAGGAATAGGAATGATGGTAGAGATAGACTTGATGCTACCTACTAAATCTTCACGTCCTTCCTTGCCCAGTCAAAGGACTTTTCCACCTAATACTTTTGGATAGAAATATGTACCTATAAGCAGTTAATCCCAATATCTTAAGTTTCAATACTCTAATATAAACATATAAGCTGATGTATGGTCGTTGGTGGTATGGTACCTGTTCTGCTGTACGTATAGTCTAATAAAAATATGTACCTATAAGCGGTTAATCCCAATATCTTAAGTTTCAATACTATAATATAAACATATAAGCTGAAGTATGGTCGTTGGTAGTATGGTACCTGTTCTGCTGTAAAACCCCTGCCTCATCCTTCTCTTCACTTGATCAACAAGATTGTGAATGGAAAAAGTTTCCCCTCTTGTATTATGGTTTCTTCTGGGGATAGTTTCTCCATCTCCACCAGGAAATGATCCTCCATCGTCACTCTGTTGAAAGTAGGGTTTTGATCCTTGGTGGTACTTGTTTTGTCGCAAAAACCTGCCCTGTATCCCTGCTCTTGACTTGATTAACAAAAATAAATGGGGAAACTCATTCGCATTCAAGATATTGGAATTCACAATAGCATATTTAGCTTTTGTAGTTACTGCTTGATAATCAACAATTTTATGTATTTCTTCATATATTTCATATTGGATGTAGACAGTTTACAATTTTAAATGTCCTGTCCCAGCATTTCAATCTTGGGATATTCCTGATTTTTGATGAAAATGATGTTATGGACTTCATGGCTTTTTTACATTGAAAGACAATTGGGAGTTTTTTGTGATATATTATGGTTCTTTGAGACTGATGCACCATTCGCTCCTCTCTCTGAACAAGGAGTTGTATTAGGGAATTTGATGCACCATTCGCTCCCCTCCCATGAGGTAGTAGGCTCTCATAGAGTGGTAGTTTACCCTCAAATGGTGGTAATAGGTTCCTTTTCATAGTCCTAATAACCATATCCTCTTCCACCCCCTCTGCTATATATTTCGTATTTCATTCCTCTCATTTAGACTTTTTGGAGTATGGTTGTCCATGGCATTGCTTGGGAAATAGATGTGGTATGGAAAATTAAAAAATCTGAGGTTTTTTTTTTTTGGTGTGTGAGTGTGTGTGTGTATACCATGCAATAATTTGAGACCCCCCCCCCCCCCTCCTTCCCTTTTAATACTTCTTAGTTCAGTCCTCTCAATCCAGTACAGCTTTGATCCATTTTATCGTTTTGAAAATAAGAAAATGGGTTTGGTGTGGAACATACAAACGTCTATTTTTCTTGTTATAACATAATAGTGCGTGTAGGTGATGAGGCGCTAGTCGCTTATGGTAAAGCAACTTTTTGGCTCTAGGCAAGGCACACCAGTGGCACACTTCCAATTTTTTTTAGATATTTATATTAGCAGCGCCTAGGCACATCAGGAGTTCTATTGCTTTAGTGCTCCTTGAGCTTTTTTATACATTAGTTTAACTCACATCAATGTTCTTTATCACTATAGCAAACTTTCCCGCTAAAGATATTTTTTCGGGATAATGCACTTGGTAAGTTACTTCTGAAAGCTAGTGAACTGAAACAGACTGGGTGGACATTTGAATACTTCATTATATTTTCCAGTAAAACAGTAATTATTACTTTGTATGGGTAGAAAAGCCAAAGTTGGCTAATGTTGATTCCTGTCTACTGAACTGGAATATTTGTTATAGTATAAAAAAAAACATACAGTAGCACTGTTGTACTTTATCTCGATACTATGCTACCTTTCTATTATCTCACATGTCATACATGGTCCTCATTGCTAGATCAGAGTTGTTATCTCAGTTTACATGAATTGTGGAATGGGAAGTTAAGACTGAAATTCTCTGTTGTTTTGGGATTGTCCTGGAAAGCTTTTACTCTGGCGCTTTAAGCTGCCCCTTTTCTCCTTCTCATACTTGTATAATGTTTTTTATGTTCTTTAATTATTTTTTTTTACAATCAATGATGGGATGTAATGTTCTCTTTTTAGTGGAAAAGATGAAAGCGGGAACTACAGTAACCCTGCGCAACGCAAAGATTGACATGTTCAAGGGATCCATGAGGCTTGCAGTTGATAGATGGGGGATCGTCGAAGAGGCTGAGGAGCCTGCTGATTTCACTGTCAAGGAAGATAACAACTTATCACTGATTGAGTACGAACTTGTGACCGTTTCTGGGTGAATGTAACTGACGCTTACTTTTGTTCCAGCCCTCCAAAAAGTTGGAACCTGAAGAAAATAAAAATAGGAATCAAACAAAAATAGAAAAAGGGTGAAATTTCATGTAGTTTTGTCTCCTGGGCATAATTCCAATTGCTCGTGAAACCTTGCCTTCTTGGAGGAGGAATTTGAGGCTTCTAATCTCTACCAAAGTTGAGATAGGCTAAACCATTTCGCAGCACGTGAAGGCAGCTTGTTGGATTTTGGACCCCTCTTATATTGGTATATTGGTTGTTTTTCTGTAATATCTGTTTCAGTTTATAGTCTGGAGACAAAGATATTACTTGCCTCTTAGGACATATACTTCGTAATATCCATGAGATTTCATATGAACCATTGCTCTAGTTTTCTTTCGCCGTCTTCTATCTTGTTTTACTAATACAAGCTTGATTTGGTGTTGTGTATGGGATTAATAGACATTCTTGAAATTTTTCGAGGCATGAGTCATGGACATATTACAAATGCATTGTGTGACGTATATGATTATACCAACATTTTATCTATTTTGGTGAAGAACTTTTGGTATGTACCATATCGATTTGGTATTGTAATTTTTCTTCCCTAGTCCCTACGACGAGCAGTTCCATTTCATTGCTATGGCGAGATAGATACGATTCTGGGTTAGATTAGTTCTACGATTATAGTGCAAATAGCAATTTACTTCCAGTAATCAGTACTGCTCTTCATCACCTTTAAAGTAGCTCCTTATGTGCTCCAAATTTAACTGATTAGTCTATGAAAGTGAATTTTATTTGCAAAACTTTAGGATTCGGTCAATTATTACTCCATAGTGAAATGGTGTCTCTATCTTTTGATCTTTAGTCCATCCAATTTTTTCTCTACTTCAATTAGTCTCTTCATCTTTTGATCTTTCGTCCATCCGATTTTTCCTCTACTACTGTTTTAACTTTCTAAAAATTTATGTCGATTAGACGGTTACAAGTGGAGCAATTAAATTGAGATAAATTGTGAAAGACAATATAATACGGCGGTGTTAGAGATGATAGTGATGTATGAAAACTACTTGACTTTGGACTGTATAATTATATATTGCTAATTTAGGAAACACAAGGAGTGAATACTAATTAAAATTTGTGTAACAACACTTATTTTCAGTTTAGTTCAGCTCCAATCAATTCAGTTCAGTTTCTAATTTCCTTTTCTCATAAAATATTCAGTTCAGTTCAGCTCCGGTCAGTTCAATTCAGCTCAGCTCAATTCAGTAAATCAGAACAAGTCCTTAGGCTAAATAGGTTTATATATATCGTGAACCTTTAAATATAAAATATGTTAATGTCACTTTCTTGTAAAATTCATTGCTAAGCTGGTAAGCTATAACTTAGTCCATTAATTACTTCAATTAATACCTGCATGATGTTAACTAATCAATAATCAACATATAATGAACACTAATCATAAAATTGTTAACGGTATTGGCAGTTGTCTAATCAAACACATCTCTATCTTTGTATCTCAATCAAAATAATTACCTCACTTTTTTGATTTTCTATTGAAGGGGAATAAACCCACATGCATTCATCAAATTAAATGTTTATTTGGAAGATATTGCTTTTACGTTTAAGAAACATTACATCACACATTCTTTGAAAATAATATCTTCAATAATACAAGGGACTAATGTCTTGTGTCAATATAAAGATGGCTTATGTTATAGAGACATTTCATATTGTTTTATTCATTCATATGTGGTATATTGAGCTGCCTAATTGCCTCAATGTCTTTCATGTGTTATTTGTAACATAGCAATGCAAATGGCTGTTATGATTGACCATGCTGTTAATTTGAAACAACACTATTTTATAAGGTAGCGAAATGTTTGTGTTAGTAACTTTCCAACACTTCTCCTCACATGTGAGTCACTGAATTGTATAGCTTTCTTTTTCAAATCCTTTTTATGTTGCATTCTTCAAATCAATGGGTCATTTCTTCTTGGTAATGTTCGTGTTAAAGTTGATATTAAATCAATTAATAATTTTGTGTAATTGTAGCATATTAACAATGCTATTGCTAAAAAAAGAAAAAGAAAAAGTGTGGGGTTTAGTATTCTGCAAATCCCACCCCAATCCTCCTTGAAGTCCCTAAAAATATTCAATACACAAATTTTAGGATTTTTTATTTTAAGGAAAATGCTATACATAGCCCTAAGGGCTACATATAAGCATTTAATTTACTCTTGAAATTTGTTTAAATTTATAAAATCATGACAAAAACACACTAATTACACCGATTTGCGCGTGTTTTTGTCATGAATTCCCAACTTTATACATTTTTCAAGAGTAAATTCAATGCTTATATATAGCCCTAAGGGCTATGTATAGCATTACCCTTATTTTAAATAACCACCCAAAAATTTATCCTGTATTGAAATAACCATCCGTTTTTTTTCGAAATTAAAAAATACCACCCATTAATGTCAAAACCAGTAGATTCACCACCCTTTTCCAATTCCGGCCAATTTTCTAACTAGGTCGGCCAGTTTTCCGACTTAGGGGCCCACAAAATATAAAATCAAAATTAAATTATAAAAAAAACCCAAACCCACCACTACCACCTCTGGAAGGCGACAGCTCTGCCACCTCTGGCACCCCTCCCCTTCCCCGCTTCCATTTTCGGCATCCACTCCCTTCCCCGTACCTGTTCCTGCAATCTCCTCCACCCCTCAATCTCACCACCACCTTCACAACCACCACAGCCCAGTAACCCACCTCTTCTATAATTCTATCCATAGTCACCAACTCACCACTGTCAACCCATGTCTCCAGAATAATCAGCAACTCTCTAAATCTTCTCCACTTCCTCTCTCTTCCTCAATTAATTACAAACTCACTCAACAATCTTATCAAACCAACAAATCAAAACTCTAAAAAACAGAAAATTAAGTTTAAAAACAAATTGAAGAGTGCAACCTTGGAATGAGCAGAGGAAGGAGCGAAGTGGGGGTTTCGTTTCGTGAGGAAACGACGACGTGGGTAGGGGTATTTTGAGGAAGCGACGAAGTGGGTGGGGTTTGGTGGTGAAGCGGCGATGTGGGTAGGGGTTAGGGGTGGGGTTTCGGGAGCAAGGGTTGGGGCTTGGTGAGATTCGCCGGCAGGAGTGGTGGTTGGTTGGGGTGAGGGTGAGGGTGGTGCGGTAGGTGGTTGATTTGGGTGGGGTGGCAGGAGATGGGGGAGCCGCCAGGGTCTGGGAATAAGGGGATTTTTTTTTTTTTAATTTTTTTTTTATTTTTGAGCAATTATGTGGTGACACGTGTACTCTAAGTTGGAAAACTGACCTGAAATGAAGAAGGGTGGTCAAATTTACTAGTTTTGACATTAATGGGTGGTATTTTTTAATTTTGAAAAAAACGGGTGGTTAATTCAATTTAAGGTACATATTGGGATGGTTATTTACAAAAAAAAATCCTTTTTATATTAACAATGCTCTATTCATGTAAATGAGATTTGATTATTCAGGCTTTAACCAAGTTATATAATTAGTTTAGCTATTGTCAAAAAAAAAAAAAAAAATTAAAGAAAAATTAATAAAAAATGTTATATTAGTTGACCTCCACTAGTCATTTAAGTTTTAAGATAAACAATCATATTGTAATTTTGGTCACACAATTATCCACCTTATTGTTTTCATTAAAAGCAAGACAAAAGTCTATCGAAATTACATTCTCAATAGCATCCAGTCCTCTTTCAACCTAAACTCTAGTTAAGTAATCTATCAAGTGTAAATGAGTCATAATATGTGTTGCTATGTTCGTTGATTTCTCTAGCTATAAACACGTTTATTAAGCTCGGTAAAATTAAAAGACACTTGTCCATTCAGTATATGACTATATGTAAATTTTTTATTTACAGCCCCAATTTTAAATTCCACTCTTGTTAATGTTTGATTCTCGGACATACATCATTCTTACACTTTAATTATGAAGTTAGTGATCAATCCCTTGATCATTTTTTTATGATAGATATGTGCAATCAACATAGAAGTGGATTTATTATTTATAGGATTTTTATATACATAAAATCAGCAAACCCTACCATGCATGTTAATCTATTATGCTTGTAGCTCCTAAATATCATAAAAGATGCACACTAAGCTAGCTAGATGCGGCATGGTTAATATGTTAACACATAATTAATTAAGTAATTATTATGACAATGCAAAGAATTGTCTACCATTGTTCAAACTCAACATATTGAACTCTTACCGACACTAGCTACAATTTAGGTTCATATTATATTTAAAAGGTAACTTAGTTGACAATTAGCAAATGAGAGGATTTTGGGAGAAGAGCTGCGAATGATCCGAGTCAAATTGAGTTTTAGCATATTCGAGATAAGTTTAATAAGAATTATTCGTGTTCGAACTATCCCGAGCTTGAATAAACTTTTAAACATCTTGTTCGACCTGGACTCGTTAAGAATTTGGCTTGTTCGAGCTTTGTTCACGAACATACTCGTTTGCATTTCAAGTTTGAGTTCGAGCTTGAACGGGTTTAAATCGGGCTTAATTAAATAAACGAACCCTAATATATCATTAAAAAAAGTTTCCTTCTAATTTTAACACATCCACTTAATTTTATATAAGATATTTATATTCTTTCTATAGAAAAAAGTAATGACAGAGTTTTCATGCCTTTACATGATGAAATAATTAGTACTTTTTCCAAATATATATGAATAAAAGATGTATAAATTGTTCGAGTTTTAATTGGGCGTGAATAAACTTATAAATGGAGTTAAACGAGTTGTTCATGAATATTACCGAGTCGAACATGATATTGTTCGAACTTTGTTCATTAATTTGACGAGCTTAATATTTTTGTTCAAGCTTGTTTGTTAGCTTAACAAACGAGTTCTGACCAATCTTTGACCGAGCTTGTTCGCGAGTAGTTCACGAACATATCACCTCATTTACACCCCTATATGGGAGGGAAGAAAAAAGATAAAAGAAGAATATAATATACTGGTAACTTAGTTTTCCAACCACAATTATTAATTTATTATTAGTGTTTTATATAACCTTAGGTTAAACCCTAAAGTATTTCCATCAACTTTTTCATTCAATCACCATAGACTTATTAAAATGCAGCTGCTTAATTAAGATTATAAAACATGCAAATGTCTTTTAAAGACTTTGTTATACACAAGTACCAATTAGCTATTAGGACTTGTTCTCTTCAGCTTAATTTCAATTCAGTTAAGCTCGATTTAGTTCTACTCAGTTCAGCTCCTAATTTTTTTCTCTCAACAATTCAGTTTAGTTCAACTCAATTCAACCCAATTAAATAAATCAGACTAGGCCCTTAGTATATATATACAATATACTTCAAGTTAGCAATAAAACGTGAATTAAAGATAGTTTTGAACAAACTAATGTCTTATTTCTTCGAAAGTTTACATAATAAAAAAATTTATGCTATTTAAACAGACTTGACTAAAAAAGTAAATGACTTCAGGCTTGAAACACCCTTCGATATAGTAGTTTGCACTACTAATTCGGTGATTTCATCCCCTTGCGACCACAATAAAACTCTTATCTCACTCCAATTTCGCTTTCGATATTATTGCTCCCTTCCACCAAGGAGGACAAAAGGAACACCCATCTATACTAGTGGAGGCCAGGCAAAGTTGATTTCCTAATATACATAATCAATTGAAAGATCAACTCTCTTTAAACTTTAACGATAATGCACAAAGGTCTCAATCGATCTGCCTTTGATGACATTATTAAAAAAAATCTTGAATTCTATAATAGGATCAACACAATGGTGCATGTCCATCATCTAAAACGTTGAACTTGGAGCATAAAAATTATGCATGTTTGGTGCTTCTAAACCAATGAGTAGTGATCTTTTATCTTTTGACAAAACTTTAATTTGGCTTAAAAGCTACCTAAAAAAAAGAATACTCGTATATTTGATTTGTTATTATATTGCACCTATTTGGATATTATTGGCGATTATTATGCATTCTGACGTCATCGTAGCTGCTACAATTACGTCATCCTACTACTCAATAACCGTAAAAAGTCATTAGTTATCGTTAATTTGTTTCCAATACGTACTCTAATGTCTCAATTATACAATGATTGTGTTTTCATTAAAAAAAATAAATAAAAAAAAATTATACAATGATTGTAGTCATTTTACATGTACTACGTAAATGTTACAACATCATGTGTTTGATTTGATGTGGCTAGTGGACTTTTAATAATTTAATTTGAAGGAAACCCACGATCACATATGTATCTTTTCACGATGAATTTAAATCGGAAATAATATTTATTTTAGGATGTTTTTTATATATTCACCTAATTTTTACTTATTTAAACTTATTTAATTTTATTTTAGTCGTAATTCAAATTTGAATAACCTTTATCAAAACAAATCTTTCCTGAATTGATCTTATTTGAACCTATATTAACTTAACTGAACTTATTAGATCAGAAAATAAGTGAAAATAAGGTTAACAGAACAGACCCTTAATGCCCCCACTTGCTCATACTTACTTTGAATCTTCTAATTTCTGATAAAATAATTCAAATATTACAATTTTTTTAGACGGAAAACTTTTCAATGGCCACATTAAAAATGTAGTCATTGTACTTTTAATCTCAACCGTTTAAATATTAATGATTAATCATGTCCATTCATATATTCAACTTCTAAATCATAAATAATTTTTTAAACTACTTTACTTTTTACCAAAAAAAAAAAACCCTACTTGTTACTGCCATTGATGTAGTTCGAAGTATTCAACCTAAATCTTCATTAAATAGGTATGGAGGAACAATGAACAGGATTAAAGTATACCCAAGCCATCAATGGAACTGCCAACTAAATTTGATAAAAAGAATTCTATACATCGGATATACGAACTACATAGATAATTGGATAGGATAATTACACAGTTCATAATTATTTAATTATTGCTGTCTAGAACTCTTCATGGTCATTGCACTAATTGATCACATCGATTTCATGTTAAGTGGATTAACTTGTTGTTCATACTTTGTAGAAAAATTATAATGGAGTAGGTTAGTGCCTAGAGGATTATGGAAAACAGTTAAAGAATTTTTTTTTTTTGGATATTTTTATGATCAACGTAAATCAACGATCACGGTTTTCGATCACGGTTCCCAGTTTGATTGTACCCCGGTTAAAAACATCCTTAGCATATACAAGGTCAAGTTTGCCTATGCAGTAGTGTTTCACCCACAGTCAAACGGTCAAGCGGAAGCCACTAATAAACATATTTTGAATGCTTTAAAAAAGAAGATCAAAGAGGCAAAAGGATTATGGGCTGATTTGGTACCCGAAATACTGTGGGCCAACAAGACGACAACAAGAGAAACAACTGGGGAGTCGCCTTTCAACCTTGCTTTCGGCTCTGAAGCGGTTATCCCTACTGAAGTCGGCCTTCCTACTTTCTGTATTCAACATTACTATGAAGATCAAAACGATCTCCTGCTTCGACAGCAATTAGATTTTTTGCCTGAGATAAGACTGAAAGCGGCTATTAAATCCGCAATGTACAAGAATCGGATGAGTCAGGCATATAACAAGCGAGTTAACTACCGGCCTCTGGAAGATGGTGATTTGATTTTACGAAGGACCGCAGCAACGGGTAAAGGAAACATAGATGGGAAATTTACCGCAAACTGGGAAGGCCCATATCAAATATATGAACTCTCCGACAAGGGTCATGCCGGCTGATGACCTTAGAGGGGGTACCGTTAAAAAATGTGTGGAATGCTAGTGTTCTTAAGAAGTATTATGTTTGATATGTATTTTCTAAGCATGTATTTTCTAGGAATGTATTTCCTAAGTATGATAGGAGTTAAATGCTTATTTTCGGTATGATATGTGGTCATATGTGTGATAACTCATTTTATAATTTTGAGTTTGGCTTAAGCCGTTAATAAAGTAGTTAACGGCCTATATTATAATCATGGAACCCCCCCCCCCACTTTTGACATGAGCGTGTGACCAGTTTAGCTAACTGTCTCACCCATTCAAGTGAGGAGAGAGGTTGGATAACAATGCGCCTAAAGGTGAGTTGAAGTAACCGCTAATCCACTGTCCTTACTCAGCCTGGCAAAGGTTGCATATTTCATGCTGAAACTATCGAAAGTTTAATGGCAAAGTTTTGAACGAAATTTCAAGTTAAAATTCCTTGCAAAACTGGGGAGCGTAGGTTACCTACACCCGAGATCAATCATTTTTTATATAGTATGAAAAAACAAAAATAAACAAAAAATATCTCAGCAAAAATAAAACGAGAACAAGGAAAACATGTAAGAAAGAGCATACTTAACAGATGATAAAGTAATAAACACGGGCGGTAGAGTAATTGCGTACAAATAAAAACATGCAAACAACAACCATCACCCAAAAAAGACAAGGGTCAAATCGGCTAAGTTCAAAGCAAGAGTCAGTTATACAAGCAAAAATATAAAACTGTTCATACAGACAGCCCTAGCGGTGGTTACATGAGAAAGATGATCCACATGACGAGTTTAGTGATGACTACCCGACCCATTAATCCTGCTTTTTCTCAACTTCCTTTTCGGACCCTTTCTTAGGACCCTTCTCGGGTTCTTTGTCAGTTACAGGGTTGGCAAGAAGGGCGTCATCAAATTCTTCATCAGGTAACTTGCGTAGATCCAAATTGGTCATTATCTCATATAAAAGGGGTTTGGCAAAATAAGATTTCTCATAGCTGGTAGGGGAGTGGTGTTTGCCGTTAGCATATGCAGACTCAGCAACCTGCCACTTTCCCTCGACCCATTCTTCAGCTTTGCACACACAGCGATGCGCTGTAACCCACCCGTCGGTATATCGATCCACAAGCTTGTCACGGTACAAGTCTGATTTCAGAAATCAGTTTACCGCTCGACGCCTTATACTGGGCTTCTCGTTCTGTGCTTCCTCCAGTTTTTTCTTCAACTTCTCTTTCTCTACCTTCTCAACCTTAAGGTTCTTCTCCAGGTCGGCAATCTGACCTAACAGCTTATCCTGATCTGCAAGTTTTTTCTTCATATCTAAATGATCTGCAACCTGATTTTGTAGCAAAGCCATCTGGACTTTGCCATTCTCACGCTCCAGAACAGCAACTTTGCGTTCTTCTTTAGCCTTTTTCACCTTCGTCTCGGCTTGGTCAGCATACCTTTGATAATACTTGTACATATGCACAACTTCCACAGCCGAGTTAACAGACTAAAATAATATATATATATATATATATATATATATATATATATATATATATATATATTTATCATCACATAAGCACATAAAATGAATTAAATATATGAAAATAGATTAAAAAAAAAGGTATATACGTGTAATAACATGTAAAGCGGGAAGCAAAAGAATAAAACAAAGTCTTTACTTTGAGCAAATCATTCATCATCTGCCCACAAGGAGCAGCCAACCGATGAACGGGACTATCAGCTGGAGTTGCTAAGTCCTTTAGCATCCTCCATCCATGCTCCCCCCAGAACCAGGCTCATCGCATATGACTGACTCTCCCCGATTGACGTTGATGCGGGGATGCCCAGGCTCACCAGTACGTACTACCGGCAGGTAATAGAAACTCCTCACATACCTCTTCCGGAAGCTTCACGTGAGGGAGTTCGATGCAATCACCCGCCATCACTGGGATGAAAGCATTCCGACAGCTAGCGCCAGACCGTCTTGTCATAGTTGGGTGCCTCTCAATGAACGCGGCCTTGTCGGCACCGGTAGTAGCTTAGCCGCGCAGGATAATGTTTAACTTCTTTTTAAAAGTTGGGTGCACGTCCTCTTCGTCTAGCTGAACAACGTTTAAGCTGTCGATGGTAACATCCTTGGGTTGCCCTGATTGCTGGGTGTGCAACTGTGCTGCTTGCTGATCATTGACTTTTTTATGTTTCTTTGCCTGTTCTCGGTCACTGATCTCGTTGGCTCGTTTGGAGCCGGTACTGAGAGAACCTCCCCTCTTCAAGGGAAGGGTCCTAGAACGAGTTCTTATTTGTTCAGGAGCCATATCTTGCTTTCTTCTTTGCTTTCCCTTTGACGCTCTAGTGGCGAAAACTGGTAAGGTATCAAAGGACTCTTTCGGTTTCGGAGGGCATTGATATTTGACTCTATCGTCAGGGTACAGTCCCAATTGAGCGAAGTCTAGCTTGTCAATTCCTGCAAATACCAACCTGCAATTAGTACAAGGGCATAGACTGATTACATAACTTACAAGTAGCACGAAAACAAAAGTAGACATCAAAAATTTAATGAAACAGAACAAGAATAACAAAGCAGTCAATATCTATCACAGAAATTTGACTGCACGAAAAAGTCTATACCAAATTCATCGGTATGGTAGAGACCGACGTGAGAAAGGGGGGCGTTGCCCAGTATGTAATTACAATGGGGCAGCCATACCCCCGGAACGACCTTATTTTTCTTACCAGCACCAACGTATTTACATGTAAACCACCTAAAAGCTTTTCCCTCTCGGTTAACTAATTTCCTAGACCTAATAGTATCAAACATGCTGTGAGGGGGGTAGAAAGCCCTACAAACTTTGTAATCATCAGGTAAAGTCATGAAATAAAACTCCTTCTGCCATTTCTTGTAACTGGTCAATTTCGGCCAAAATGTACATTTGCCAGGAGTTGTATATAAGGACCACCATCCCGCTGACTGGCTATCTTTCTTTATCCAATGCAACCGCCGAAACAAATTTAAGATAAGGGGAAAGTCCATAAGAATCATCACCCAAACGAGGGAGACCACATTCTGGATTGTTGATGGGGTTAACTGCACAACAGGTACGTTCCAAGCCCTAAATATCTTCTCAATATAGTGGTGCAGAGGAAACCGTAAGCCAAACTCGAAGTGCTTGGCGTAAACAACTATATGGCCGGGAGGGCAGTCTAAAGCAGTTTGCCTTTCTTTAGGTAACCTGAGCTCATAACCGTCAGGAAGCCTATAGAAGCGCTTTCCATGTCGGCAATATTCCTTCTCGGTAGCCAACTTCAGCCAATCAGGATCAACAACAGTTTCTGCCACCTTATAATCATTGGGCACAAGTAAAGGCTATCGGTATTTGGAATCATCTTGTTCAGAATCGTAACCTTCATCAACTCTCTCTTCTTCTGCAACTTGAGCGGCGATATCAAAGTCAGCCCTAATCTCTTCACTCGTCTCATCTTTGCCCTCACCCTCATCTCCTTGTTCCTCCGCTTCACCTTCTTCTTCGTCTTCTTCTTCCTCAATCTCTTCTCCCATGTCAGCCTCTTCACCTCCCCCTTCTGTTGGATGCACCTCACCATTACTTCTCTCAACAGATTCGACGCCATCATCCCTAACATCTAATGTCGGCTTTTCCGGCTCTGTCATTGGTTCTTTTCTGGGACGCCTACTGCCTTCCCCGGCCTCAGCCTCAGGTTGATAGCTGGTACGCTTAGTTCTCGGCATGCCGGTGCTTTTAATACCTATTCTGTCGAGATTAGTACCGTATTAATTACATAATTCGGTATCTAATTTTAAATGATAACGAAAACTTAAAGGCTCAACATCGATAACCTCTACATCCCCTAAAATATCAGGATTATCAGGACGTAAAGCCTTCTCAGTGTCGGCTAGAAACTTATGCCGATAATATGTTTCCCGCTGTTGTGCCCAGGACAAGGGCGTAAAAGGTTCAGCTCGCCGGCTTTACCCTCATTTGAATGCATTCCAGAACCAGCATTGATATTTAAACGCAAAAATGGCTAACGCTACTAAAAACAAGTGTTAACGAAAATGCGAAAATGAAAGTTAGGGTTTTTTTACCTCTTGACAATCCGATTCCTAATGATTGAGCAGGACAACACACGCAAGTACCAAATTTAGCAAGAACGACTAAGTTCTGCGAACGCTGGAGTGATTTGCAACAAATTCGAATGTTTCACTCAGAAAATCGAGTTAAGCGCTGGAGAATTTTTGGCGAAATTTTCAGGACAGTAAAATGTGAGTGAAGTGTGTATTTTTAAATATTTATATTATCAATAATAGTGGCGGTTGATGTGACGTTAATTGCATGTAATCTAACGGGTGGGATAAAACGCCTTTTCGCCAACCCACATTGGATTTGCGACACGTGCCTCATTAATTTCAAGTTTTTTCCCGCCCATTTGTTAGTCTATATCTTAACCCTCATTCCGGTGGATTTAATTGAGCAAATTTTATTTTTTAAATTTGCTCACTGTGGGGGCAAATCAGAGATTTTTTTCAATCTCGGCCTATTTGTTTTAATTGAGCAAATTTTATATTTTAAATTTGCTCACTGTGGGGACAAATCAGAGTTTTTTTCAATCTCGGCCCATTTGTTTTAATTGAGCAAATTTTATTTTTTAAATTTGCTCAGTATGGGGGCAAATCAGAGATTTTTTCAATCTTGGCCCATTTGTTTTAATTGAGCAAATTTTATTTTTTAATTTTGCTCACTGTGGGGGCAAATCAGAGATTTTTTCAATCTCGGCCCATTTGTTTTAATTGAGCAAGTTTTATCTTTCAACTTTACTCACTGTGGGGACAAATCAGAGATTTTTTCAATCTCTTAACATTCGTTACAATAAACACAAATTTGACGGCACTTTAAAAAAAATCTTTTGCTTTTGCCTAACAAGTGAGAACATCAGTTTCACAGACGTCCTCACTTGGGAGGCTAGTTGTACGGGATAGTGCCGATACCGTTAAGGAATAGTCCCAGCCACGTAGAGAGCTGCTAACGACCACGTAGGCACCTGCTGTTCACAAAGTCAACTTGCCACCTATATAGGGATAGATGGCACCAACTTGGTTATCTTTCTATAAATACCCAAACATGTTTCATTATTAAGGTACAATTCTCTCTCTCTCTCTCTCTCTCTCTCTCTCTCTCTCTCTCTCTCATTCTTCTCATCAGATTGCTAACTTTAGAATCGGAGTGGTTATCCCCGGATAATCTCCCAGATTAGCTAATTTGTGCTGACTGTACAGGTGCTAAATTGGACGGTAAACCTTTACCAACCCCAGGACTCACAGTACCGGTGCTCACCCGGAACACCTTCTCAGCTAGGGAGATGTTCAAAGACTAAAAAATAAAGTCTCCCATTATGGACAACCATGTTATCTTCTTATTTAGTGTAACAACAAAATCCATAGAAATATGAGAATGAGGGAAAATTTGGTTTATTTATAAGGTAAAAAATGTTGTTTAGGGGCATAACATAAACGTTAATGCAAAATACAAGTAGAAAGACTAGAAACTACGAAGTATATCTTTTCCTTAATTTTTCCTCTTCTTCATCCCTTATATCCCTCATAGTTCTGTCCATGATATGTCTTTTCACTTACAAGTTACAACTACTTTAAAACGTTCTTCATCTATAATATGTTTTTTATTTAGCTATTTAATCTAATGAAAACATCATCCAAGAGAGAAAATGAATTATATATAGCATTATTATAAATTGTATATGAATGTTAATTTATATCATTATATCAAAGTATGTATTGTTGAATAGTTTGTCAGTAGCTAAGTGCCTAAATGCTCCTACATCGAACAAATGGCTAAATGTTAACCGCATACAAAAACTAAAAATGTGTTTAATAACAACGTAACTTACTTTTAGGGTTTGGTGGTATTTTGGGTATTTGTGCATACAAAATAAGTCCATAAGTTAGATTTTCTTACCTTTTTTAGATGATTTTCTTTGAATTGTTTAATGGAACTTTTTTCATGACAAGAGTCAACTACAGTATCTTGACAGTAAGTAGACAAAGACTCGTTGCTCTTGCCGAAGTTGCAGCTTAATTGCAGTTGTAGACTTGTAGCAAAGAATTATGGGCCATAACCCATAATAATTGATTCAGTAACATTAGAGTAATCGAGTACTCGTATAATACTACCTCGATTTTATAATTATTGGATAACAAGAGAGAAGATAACAAAGTTATTTTATTCAGATCTCATGATTCAGAAATAGTAAGTGAGTCGAACTTTCTGAAATGAAGGTGGTATAAATAGTGTAATGATCATATTGTTCATTAAAACTATTCAAAAATGAAGAAAATAAAGAAGGTGTATAGTAAAGGCCTGTTCTAATTTACTAAAAACAAATGAAATGAACTGAAGTGAATTGTGTATGAGAGAAGGAAATTAGAAACGGAACTGAAATGAACTAATTAGAGCTAATCTAAAATGAATTGAACTGAAATTAAGCTGAACAGAAAAGGCCCTAATATATTTCAACCATAAAATACGATTGGATTCCATTATCATACATAATTCTTGACATCAAGACTTTTATGATGTTGTGGTGGCCAAACAAAAAGCATCTTTTGGCGTGCAAAATATATGAAGGATTCAAGTAGCACCTTGATGCAAATTAAAGTATCCTAGTATAATTTCTAAGATGATAATATATGGGTCCAATCGTCATGATCGTCTCATATGCTAGCTTAGTGCTATCCACAAAATCAGGCATGTTCAATTATTCAATTCATAATTTCTGAATTGAAGTCAAAATATAATAAATCTATTATGAGATTAATTAAAACTACTACGGAGTATTCCCTAGTCGAATGTTGAACTAGGTTAAATTTCTTAAGAAAAAACGTTCCTAATAAATTACTAGAATGTTTACCCAAAGAGTGTGTCATTTTATATCACATGAAAATGATGGGCCTATGTTTACAATTAGGAAAGCGGAGACAAGAGAGGAAGATATGTATCACTCCAAAGATTAAAGTTAAAATAATAATATTATACACTTATTACGAAGTAATGACGTAATATAATGACAATTGACAAATAATATATACCCACAAAAAATATAAAAAAGGTCAACTTCTTTTCTTGATTATACATAAAATCTTTTGTCAATATATAAATATGGGCAATCGGTCTTATAATTAGAGTATATGGTTGTCTAATTATACAATGTTCTTTATAACAAGGTCTGATCTTATCAACGTATGTGTAGTAGAATTTGAACATGGTTGTACAAAATTTTGTTGCTAGTCTTTTCATCCTTTAGAATACATAACTTTTTTTTTTTTTTTGGGGTGTTTAAAGAGGTATAAGGGCGGGGGTGAGAATCAATGGCAGGATTTTCTGGAAGAAAGCTTGATACGGGAGCAATAGACCAATATGGGTATTCTTGAAAATTCATGGAATTTTAAGAAAGCTCTTGAAAATTCATGGATTTAAGAAAGCCTACACTATCTTTTAGTTATTATTAATTATTAGGATTTTTGCCTATGGGTTTTTACCTTTCACTTGAAAGGATTTTTCCTATTTTTAGGCTTTAAGAGTTTTAGCCATTAGGATTTTTATTTATTTAATTTATGTTAGGATAGATTTAGTAGTTGGTTAAAATATGATTAGTAGATATATTAGGATTAGGATTCTTAGTATTTTATCTTATTTTAGGATATAATTATTAGTTTCCTATCTTATCTTTGTACGATTTATCACCCTATAAATATGTGTGTATATCAATAATAGTTTAAGAATGAGAGAGTTTATTTTGGGAATTAATCCTTTTTTAGCGTTGCTCGTTTGATTGTTAATCAAAAACATCACTTGTTGCGACTCGTGATCATCTTCTAGTTGCGACTAGGAAGAGACCCTCTATTCTTGTGAGAATTAGAGTATTATCCATTTAATTTTCGTGTAATTTCTTTAGTTCTTATTAAAATCCGAAAATCCAATGTTATTATAGCTTGCGAGCCTTGTGAGAGTCTTGAGAGATCCACATCAAAGCTCTAATCACTTCAGTTATCCCTCACTCTCATCCTTTAGAATACATAACAAACACACGAATCACTACCCTAAGTTTCTAAATGCCGCTGAAAACACATGCCCCAAACCCCTTCCTCTGCTAGGCTTGGGCATTGTATCTCTTCCATGTTTTTTTAATATTCGATTATTTGTGGCTAGCTAGTTTAATCTGATTATGTACTATCTTTCTATATATAGCTAAATGTAGCATCAAACAAATCATTTTTTTTGAAAATTTTACAATAGTCATTTGAAATATGACTACCATAGTGTGTTCATGATTATATAGTTTATAATTGATATTTTTTTTCCAGATAATTAATTATATTACTTTACTTTAGGTATAAAATAGTATTATCAACAGTTTTTTTATTAATCAATTTTTTAGTTTTATTTATGTAATCTTTATTCTTATTTTATAGTTTCTCGAAAAAAAAATTATTTTATGTTGAATTGAAAATTTCAAAAAATGTATTTGCATTGGATATAATAAGACTAATTGTGACCATTTTATAAGGTGAAAAATAAATCATTTATATTATATATTATTAAAATAATGTGGTAGTTATTTTTCAAACAATTACCGTAAAATGGATACAACGAGTGAGAGATAAAGATAATGATTCTTATGAGATTATGTACGTGCGTAATGTTCAGTGATCGATATACGTATAATATGTTATATAGAAATTTAAATATCTAATTAGGGCGGGTATGTCACATTCGTCGGTAGGGGTATATTTTATACTTGCATAAGGTAAACATAACGAGTCAGAGAAGTTTAAAACCACTATGTAAACCCAAATTAATTATATCCTTTACATAAAAGTTTTCATCCAATCATCTCTCTTTATTATGGTCTACATCGCGGGGCCAATCACAATGGTGACCATAATTAACTAATTAAGGTCGGCAGTCCAAAAAAATTCCATCTAATTTCGCATTTTTATACATACTTTCGAATTCCACCAAATTCCTAAAGAAGCCTACTCAATATAGTACTCATTATTGTGTGGTACCTATGAGACATACTTGCTTAATTTTGTTTTTCTAAAGTATACTTCCTCCCTTCTTTTTTACCTGACCTGATTTTTTATCACGTTTATCAATGCACAATTTCAATCAACAATAACTCTAATTCTTTATAAGTAAATATTATAAAAGTTATATATTGTAGTAGTATTTATTGAAATTGTATGGGATGATAACCGGGCATGACCGATATCTTGCGAAAGCACGTGACCAGATCACGAGAAGACGCCGATATGTTACAGAACGAGGACATGTCGGCCTGCCGCAATTTAACACGTGGCAACAGAAACTCGACACTTGGCGCGAAAGGTTGTGCATGGGTGAAAGCCACCTGTCAAGGTAGATTACTATAAATAAGTAGGTAAGACCTCATTAAGGGGGACAATTTTTAATGACTCTCTCTCTCTAATCTCTCTCTACTTTCTTTCTCTTACTTGTCTTCTCTTCTCAAATACTTTCTGACTTTATCATCGGAGTGGTTATCCCCGGATCACCCCGGGGTTAGCTAACCTCTTCTCATTGTGTAGGTTCTCAGCTTGCCGATAGGGGTATCAGAATCTCAGTTCCGAGTTCCTGGAGGAGTTGGGATCAGACAGAAACAATTTGGCGCTAGAAGGAGGGGGCTGTTGATCACTTCTATCGCCTAAGAACCTCACACAAAATATATACGCAACAACAATAATCATGGCCGGAAACAATTTAAACAATGGGATACCAGAAGGACAACCCCAGGTGGAAATAGTGGATGAAACCCATACCCTAGAGGGTAATCAGTTCCATATGCCGATAACCCCCCCTGCAGGAGGAAGGGAGGCAGAGGATCCTATGGCGGCATTTACTCCAGATGAATTGGAAACAACCGCAAGGGTGATGAGTGCAATGAGCAAGAAGAGAAAGGAGGCTGAGGCAGCACGGGCTGAAAGAGAAGCTGCCCAGGCCGATAGAGGAACATCGCACCATCATCAGGAGGAACAACACAATCAGCTGGAGAACTCGTCAAGGAGACCCCGACATGAGTCGCCAGTAAGGACGCATACAACATCACGGCAAGATGAGCAATCCTCGAGCCGTGTTGCGAGTACCAGAACTTGGCAGCAAAGAAGCTCACAAGTGGCAGGTCAAGCAGTACGCACGGTAGTGCAGCTAAGGGCATCCCCATTTGCCCAGCACATCTTAGAACAACCAATGGAGAAAGTGAAAATGCCGACTTGTATATATGATGGAAGAGGGGATCCGGCAAGATTTATAACGTCTTATGAGGGACACATGATGCTGTACACAAACTCAGATGCAGTTTGGTGTAAGGTCTTTCCGACAACTTTGATTGGGGCTGCAGCCGATTGGTTTAACAACCTTGAAGTTGGATCAGTAGATAGCTTTGAAAGACTGACTGAGATGTTTGTAGGGCAATATGTCAGTAACAGCGTGAGGCAGAAAACTTCTGGAGAGTTGATGGCTGTGGAGCAGAAATCAGATGAATCTTTGAGGGATTACATCAGGAGATTTAATAATGAAGCAAACACTATTCCGAAGTTACAACAGGAGATAGCTGTGATGGCTTTGATGAATGGATTAGTTGATTCAGATTTCAAAAGGTATCTTACAAGGAAGAGTCTGCCGACATTGGCGGCAGCGTTCAGCAAAGCTCACGATTACATAAAGAGTGAGGAGCTGTTGAAGACGAGTAGCAGGCATATGGTGGTAGGAAAGGGGCAAATTCAAAATGAGGGGACCTCGTCTGGAGGGAGCAGGCCGAGAACTCCTGCCTCGGGAAGGGGAGGAGGAAGCCGGCAAGATACCAGACCGACAAGGCTGCCAATGAGATACAGCACCTATACCCCCCTGAATACACCAAGGGCTGCAATCTACTCAGTGAATCAGAACAGAGAAGATTGGTCAAGGCCGATTCCCATGAAAGCAAGGTCGAGGGACATGAAGAAGTATTGTATGTTCCATAGGGATGTGGGGCATTATACAGAAGAGTGTACCCAATTGAAGGACAACATCGAGGAGTTGATCAGGAGAGGGCACCTAACACAATACCGGTTGAATACCGGTAGAAATCAACAACCGACACAGGCCGTTGAGAGGCAACAAATAGAAGCAAGGCCTGAAAGAGCTCAAGGAAGAATAGTCCGACAAAGGGACGCAGGAATACCACCGTTATCTACGGGAAGGGTAGATGTGATAACGGGAGGACCGATTCACGGAGGAACGATTAGTGGGGCAAAGAAGCATTTAGCGGAGCACCGGCATCTGGTTTGTGCTTTGGATGTAGATAATCGCCCTCGGCCGGCATCAATACCACAAGTTGTGTTTACGGAAGAAGATGCACGAGGTGTAGTGTTCCCACATGACGATCCGTTAGTCTTGATAATCAAGATAAATGGTGCCGACATCAAAAGGGTGCTGGTAGATGGAGGCAGTTCAGCAAATGTTTTGTTTGTTCAAGCTTTTAATGAGATGAATATCGGGAGGCAATACCTGAAACCGGTGTCGTATCCAGTAATCGGGTTTAATGGATCAACTGTGAGGCCGGAGGGGAGTATTGTGTTGCCTGTAAGGATGGGTGATGGACCACACGCAAGAGATGTGATGGCAGAGTTTCTGGTGGTGGATGTCAAGTCGGCGTATAACGCAATTATCGGCAGACCGATAATTCATGACATGCAGGCTGTTGTATCAACCTACCACTTGGCAATAGCCTATGTGTCAAACTTGGGAGCTGTGGAGAAGGTGTATGGAGGCCAGGTTATGTCAAAAGCCTGTTATGTCACAGCTTTAAAGAACCCCGTTGGTAGTGCCACAGTTCCATGCAACCCAACAAGGGAAGGTGAACCGACAGTGCAAGATTTGACAATGAAAAACTTTGACGCAAGACCTGAAGAAACACCACGGCCGTTGCCGGGCGGAGAAACCGTCCAAATTGAATTGCAGCCAGGCGACCCCAGTAGAACAGTGAAAGTTGGGGCAGATATGGATGTGGAGACCAGATGCAACCTGATAAGTTTATTGCGCGAGAACGCCGACGTCTTTGCGTTCTCGGCCAGTGAGATGCCAGGCATACATCCTGAGGTAATGGAACATAAGATGAATGTTGATAGAAAGTTTAGGCCGATAAGGCAGAAGAAGCGTAATTTCTCGACTGAGAAGATAGAAGCAATCCAGGCCGAGGTGAATAAGCTCTTAGCAGCAGGGTTTATAGAACCCTGTACATATCCCGAATGGTTGGCAAATGTAGTAATGGTGAGGAAGCCGACAGGGAAATGGCGAATGTGCGTGGATTTTACAGATTTGAATAAGGCCTGCCCTAAGGATTGCTATCCATTACCCCGGATAGATAGGTTGGTAGATTCGACCTCTGGTCATGCCATGCTTAGTTTTCTGGATGCATTCTCGGGATATCACCAGGTCAGCATGCATAAGGCCGACAGAAATAAAACGGCCTTTATAACGGATGTAGGTGTGTACTGTTATAAGGCAATGCCCTTTGGGCTGAAAAATGCAGGGGCAACCTATCAGAAGTTGGTGGATAAGATTTTTGAGAAACAGAAAGGGCGGAATGTTGAGGTGTATGTGGATGATACGATAGTAAAGAGTAAGAACAAAGAAGACCATATAGCCGATTTGAGGGAGACATTCGAAACCTTGAGAAAATATCAAATGAAGTTGAATCCAGAGAAGTGTGTCTTTGGGGTGAGATCAGGGAAGTTTTTAGGTTTCATGGTTAGTGAACGGGGGATAGATGCAAATCCCGATAAGGTGAATGCGATGCTTCAAATGAAACAACCAAGAACCATTCGTGATATACAGAGGTTAACGGGCAGGATGGCAGGGCTAACAAGATTTATCAGCAAATCAGCTGATAAAGCACTCCCGTTTTTTATGGTGCTGAGAAAGAATAAGGCATTCGAGTGGGGAAAAGAACAAAGTGATGCCTTAGAAGTAGTGAGGAATCATCTTAAATCTCTTCCCACAATTGCTAGGCCTGAGAAGGGAGAAGTGTTACAATTATACATCTCAGCATCACCAAAAACAATAGCGGCCGTTTTGTTGGTAGAAAGGAAGAGGCAACAACAACCGATTTACTTTGTCAGCTATGTCTTGAATGCAGCAGAACGCAGATACCCAGTAATAGAGAAAATGGCTTTAGCTGTACTGGTAGCAGCTAGGAAGTTAAGACCTTACTTTGATGCACATCCGATAGAAGTACTCACCAATCATCCCCTAGAGAAGTCACTGCGAAAAATGGATACGTCTGGTAGACTACTGACATGGGCAGTAGAGTTATCGGAGTATGAAATAAGTTACAGGCCTAGGACGTCAATTAAGGCTCAAGCGTTATCAGATTTTATTGTTGAAACCACATACACGGATGAAGAAGAGGAGTTGGGAACATGGCAGGTATCAGTTGATGGATCAGCCGCAGCAACGGGGGCAGGGGCCGGAGTTGTGATAACGACTCCAGATGGAAAAATATTTGAATACGCCATGAAATTTAAATTCAAGGCAACAAACAATGAGGCCGAGTACGAAGCTGCTGTAGCTGGAATGCAGCTGTCGATAGCGGCAGAGGCAAAACGGTTAGTTTTGACAACTGACTCCCAGCTGGTATCAAGCCAGTTTAGTGGGGAGTACGAAACTCGAGAGCCAGCAATGGTAAAGTATTTAGAGAAGATGAAGCAATTGGCAGCTCAGTTGCAATACTTTGAGATCAAACTGGTTCCGAGATTAAAAAATGCTCAAGCGGATGCACTAGCAAGATTGGCAAGTTCAAGCTTCAATGACTTGGAAAGAACGGTTATGGTTGAGATTTTAAAGCAGAGAAGCATAGATGAGATGCCGGCAGATGTCAATTGTGTTGAAGTGGAGGATCAGTGGTATGATAAAATACTGGCATACATCGTTCATGGTGTAGGACCAACCGATAAAGGGGAGCTGAGAAGGTTACAGAAGGATAGTGTGTGGTTCGTTATGTACCAAGGCCAGTTATACAAAAGGGGATTTTCATTGCCGTTGCAAAGGTGCATAACGGGTTTTGAATCCGCAAGATTAGTAGAAGAATTGCACGAGGGAAGTTGTGGTAATCATCTCGGAGCAAGAGCTTTGTCCAGAGAGGCAATGAGAAGGGGATACTACTGGCCGACAATGATTGCAGATGCGACGGCTTATGTTAAAAAATGCGAAAAGTGTCAAAAGTTTGCTCCAATTATCAACTTGCCCCCAAATGATCTGACTCCGATGTTGAATCCAGTCCCCTTTTCCCAATGGGGAATGGATATAGTAGGCCCGTTCCCATCAGCAACAGGTGGAAGAAAATATCTGATAGTGGGAATTGATTACTTCACCAAGTGGATAGAAGCAGAACCAGTAGCGAAGATAACGGCATCGGAAGTGAAAAAATTTATATGGAAAAGCATTTTCACGAGGTTCGGACTGCCGATGGCGATGGTTTTTGATCATGGAACTCAATTTGACTGTAAGCCAGTCAAAGATCTCTTAATGATGTATAAGGTAAAATTTGCTTATGCAGCAGTATGCCACCCACAGTCTAACGGCCAAGCAGAAGCAGCAAATAAGCAGATAATAACGGCAATTAAGAAAAAGATCGAAGACGCAAAAGGTTTATGGGCAGATTTGATACCAGAAATATTATGGGCCAACAGGACAACAATGAGAGAAGCCACAGGTGAGTCCCCTTACACTCTAGTTTTCGGAACGGAGGCAGTCATACCAGCAGAAGTCGGGTTGCCGACATTCCGAATTCAGCATTATTGTGCAGATCAAAATGATTTACTCCTACGGCAACAGTTAGATTTCTTGCCAGAGCTAAGAGAAAAAGCGGTAGTTAAGTCAGCTGCCTTTAAAGAAAGAATGTCACGGGCCTACAACAGAAAAGTGTCATATAGGTCGTTAAGCAAAGGAGATCTAGTCTTACGAAGAACCGCAGCAACCGGTAAGGGAAATGAAGACGGGAAGCTGACTGCAAACTGGGAAGGGCCTTATCGAATAAGAGATGTCGTCATCCAAGGGTCATTTTATCTGGAAACCCCGGATGGGATACCTCTAAAAAATGTATGGAACTCCGCTGTATTGAAAAAATACTATGTGTAATGAACAAATCCTTATTTTTTTTGAAACTGATATCAAAAAAGATATCGGTAATGAATGAAGAAGTATTCAGACAATACGCATTGAAATAGGCATCCTCCATTTAACAGAACATCGTTAAGTGGGATGGACAGCTAAAAACCGCTTCCATGAAGATAACAGTTATACAACCTGATCAGTTGTATATGTTAACTCATGAGGTTGCTGGTTCAAAATATAAATACCGGCCAAATCAATTCGAGTATACGCCGACATGAGGCGTAGCTCAGAAAATGATCGCCGAGAGGGTACCTAACTTGCTAAAACAACACAGCAGTAGGTGACCAGTGTTATAATCTGAACCAGCAATAACCGTTCGCTTTCATGTTCGCAGCTCAGTGTGCATAGCTCTAGCGTGAACTATGTACACTGGGGGGCACGAGGAATGATATGGCGTTCAGATGCGTTGTGATATCCATAGTATGCTGATAAGTTTTTAAAATATGCTAGTAATTTTTATATGCAATTTCTCGAGCCAGGTTTTAGATCTGGTATCTCCGGAAGCTGGCGTCTTTAAAAAGGTTTCTAACTGGAAGTTTTCTGATTTCAGACAAAGCATTAGGTAAGTAACTATTGTTTGCAATTTTTTATGCGTTGAAAACTAGCAAGGCGAGGCAACATGATTATCATAACCTTGTTTAAAAACAGGCAAACTAGAAAATGATAACTAAAGAGTTACACAGTTATGATAAAAGTATAGAATTTTGAAGGCAAACGGCAGACGGTAAAAATAAAAATAAGTTTACACAACAGATAAAATTAACAGCCGACAGGCATCACCACAAAAGAGGGGTATATGCCGATAAAACAGCACTGTCAAAACATGTTCATACATACAAAAACAATAAAAGAGTTACGGCTGGTAAGGCCCAATGATACAAGACCCACAAGAGGATGTCGGTGATGACTGCCCGCCCCTTTAAGATTGAGCATTCTCAGGCACAGGGAAATCCAAAATGCTGGGATTGCTGGGGCCGTCATCAACAGTTGGCGCCAGGTTATACAAGTCCTCATCAGAAAATTGCTGCGCCTCAAAGCCAGAAGGGATCTTGTAGGCTTCCTCGCCGAAAGCTTTTTCAATTTTTGCCCAATCATCCTTCTTCCAACCGACGGCGTGAGCAATACATCTCTGAGCAGCGGTCCAACCTCCATCAAAACGATCTTGGAGCTTGGAGCAGAACTCATCAGATGCTAGATAACGGCCGACCGCTCTCCGACGAATACCAGGTTTGTCGGCTTCCATTTTTTGAACCTTTTCTTCAAGGCTCTTAATTTTAATCCTGGCATCCCGGAGATCTTTTTCAACTGAGGGGAGCCGCTCAACGACCTTGTTTTTCTCAGTGATCTGAGTCTTTAAACTTTGCACCTCTAGCTCGAGGTTGGCAACCCTCTCAGCCTTGATCTTCAGCTCCGACATCTCTCTGTCGTCTTTCTCTTTTATTTTCCTTAAGTCATCCAACGCTTTTTCAGCATTTTTGATGACTTCTTGCATAGCACTTTCGCTGGCGGAGGCTTGATGATGCTTCTCCTGATAGTAACGATACATCTCAACCAGCTCTGTGCCGGACATGACGGCCTACAGAAATGTATATACGTAAAAATAGGAAAGCCGAGAACGCTACATAAAGATATATATATAAAGAAATAAAGTAATAACATATATACGTACCTTCATCATGTTGTGCATGTGAACAGCAGCAAGGGGGCCGATTGGACCAGCAGGTCTGTCCATTGGCAGTGTCAAATTGCTCAACAACCGATAACCGAGATTCCCACCTTGCATTGGGTCATCGGTTATCATAGATTCGTTCCGGCCGACATCCATGGCAGGTTGCCAACGGTCGCCGGAATGGCCGGGAGGGACAGCAAACCCCTTCAGAACTTCATCTGGAAACCTTCCAGAAACGCGTTCAATCCATTGATTGGACCGATAAGTCAAGGCTGGGATGCTAGAATCCGACCCAACCGTTGTAGGAGCAATTACGGTGGTTGCCTGAGGTAGACGGGGAGATTCAGCAGAAGTGAGATCTTCGACCTCGATACCCTGAATAACCTTCTTCACAACGGCCTCAGGGCTTTTAGCTTTGTTAGCAGTCGGGGTCCTTTCAGACACCGACTGGTCTTTCTTCTTCTCGGGCGCCGATTGCTCCCTTTTCTTTTCGGCTCGCCCTTCAGGTTGCCTGGGGCTGGAGATCGCAATGCCGCCTCGCCGATTGGCTAGAGGTGTTAGTTTTCTTTTCTTGGTATTTTCATCGGCCATGATCTCAGCTCTTCTCTTGGCACTAATGGCTGGAGCACGCCCGCAAACGGAAGCAAGAGTATCGTAGGGGTCGGAAGCTTTGGGGCAGCGCCTGATAACCCTGGTCCCGTCAGCAGATAGGCCGAGTTGTCTGTTATCCAACTTATCAATACCTGGTGAAAAGGAGTGTAAATTCAATCAGTTAAATGCGAATATATATAAAAAATAATAATAATAAAAGGGAAAAGAAGGTAGCACCAAACAAGTAGGCTACACCGTTTTCATTATGAAAAAAGAAAATGAATAATTAGTGAATAAGAATAATAAAGCCAAGAAGGATAAGCTATACCATGCTGGTCAGTCCAACAAAGACCGACACGAGAAAGCGGCGCGTTGCCCAGAATGTAACTCACATTCGGCACCCACACCGCAGGAATAAGACGAACCTTGCCGTCACCTTCATCATGTTCAGAGATGTCAAAGTAATTGACAGCCCTCTCTTCATGTTTCCCGAGATCTCTCTCGGGGACTGAATCAAAGTGGGGATGAGGCTTGAAAAAAGTTCTCCTCAAAGGAAAATCCTCTGGGACTGACATGAAGAAAAACTTATCCTTCCAACCTTTGCAGCTAGATAATTTAGGATGGACGGTATATTTATGAGGTAGGGTATATAAAGACCACCACCCATCTGATTGACCATCTCTCTTTAGGGTAATAAGCCGCCTGAATACATTAAGGGTTAGAGGGAAGTTCCGATATAGCATAACCCAAACTGTAGCGATAACGACACGAATGGTTTGAGGGGTTAACTGGACCAGGCAAACGTTCCAAGCCTTCAAGATTTTAGCAACAAAGGGATGTAGAGGAAAGCGGAGGCCGAAATCCAAGTGCTTCATATAAACAGCAACGGAACCAGCTGGACAATCCAACACTGAAGCTCCAGATGGAGGGAGAGACAACTCATACCCATCAGGTAAGTTAAAGAACTTTTTCGCACGACGACAATAGTCCTTTGTAATTGCCGTTTTCCTAAAAGCTTCACTTATCTTTTCCTTTGCTACTTTTCCGTCGCTGGCAAGGACCATAGGTTGTCGGAACTCAGCCCTATCAGTCTCAGAAATATACCCCTCGTCCAGATTCTCTTCCTGGATAACCTCAGCCGTTAAATCAACAATGTTATCCCTACTCTCATTATTTACACTGTCTTCCTGAGCGTCGTCATCTCTTAAAACTGAGTTGACGGCAGAGTCATGAACAGGAGATGACGGACCTTCTTCAGGTGTCAAAGGGATATCATCCTCAAGTTCTTCTTCAGAAGAACTTACAACCTGACCTTGTCCAAGTCTTTTGCTAGATTCCGCTGCCTTGGTGGCCTCAGCTGCTTTGGCTGCCTTGGCGGCCTCAGCGGCTTCACGGGCGGCGGCTCGGGGTTGATAACTTGTACTCTTTACCCTTGGCATAGTGTTTATACCTATATTGCCAACGTTAGTGCCGTATTGATTAAAATATCGTCTCCCAGTAAAGCTGCGTAAGTGATAACGGACATTAACAGGCTCAACGTCAAGAATTTCGGTATCGGCAGGGATATCAGGGTTAGTAGGGTGAAGGGCACTTTCACGGTGGGCAATGGTCCTATGTATCATAAACGCGCGTTTTTCTTCTTCAGAAGATAACGTCTCAAAAGGATAGTCAATATTATCAGAAAGGGAAGACGAATTACCCTGATTACTACCGGTTTCTTTGCCTAAAGATTGCCTAATTAAACGACGCCTAGCAGTACTAAGGTTAGGAAAATTCTCTTCAACACTATCTTCAGACATTTAATTGAATATAAGAAAATAAAAAAAAGGCATGAAAAATCAGAGGTTAGGGTACAAAAATACCTTCGATGAAAATCGCGGATTTGACGCCTCTAACTGATAAGGAGACGACGAAGAAAGAGAAGATACGCCTGAGGAGACGGAATGCACAAACCGAACGTGAAGAAGATAAGAAAGGAAAGAACTTTGGTCGGTAACTTAAACTTTTTCGACAGGAAAAAACTAGGAAAAAATGCGAAGTAATGAGGAAATGGCGGAATTTTGATCTAAAGAGAAGAAACTGAAAGGCCAATTGAAGTGAAAGGCGGTTCAGAGATCTGACGGCTGTTAATTGACAAGCTTTTTCAAAAAGCAGCGGCAGGATTTGTGACACGTGTAAAAATTTTCCCGCCCAAGCAAACAAAAAAAAAGAGAGAAGAAAAACGGTTACACTACCATAACGTCCACTTTGCACTGAGCTGACCTTGTATGTTATCAGCATACAAGGTCACTTGGGGAGGAAAACGGAGTTTTTCGCTCCCAGGTTCTTTATAATGAGCTGACCTTGTATGATATCAGCATACAAGGTCACTTGGGGAGGAAAACGGAGTTTTTCGCTCCCAGGTTCTTTATAATGAGCTGACCTTGTATGATATCAGCATACAAGGTCACTTGGGGAGGAAAACGGAGTTTTTCGCTCCCAGGTTCTTTATAATGAGCTGACCTTGTATGATATCAGCATACAAGGTCACTTGGGGAGGAAAACGGAGTTTTTCGCTCCCAGGTTCTTTATAATGAGCTGACCTTGTATGATATCAGCATACAAGGTCACTTGGGGAGGAAAACGGAGTTTTTCGCTCCCAGGTTCTTTATAATGAGCTGACCTTGTATGATATCAGCATACAAGGTCACTTGGGGAGGAAAACGGAGTTTTTCGCTCCCAGGTTCTTTATAATGAGCTGACCTTGTATGATATCAGCATACAAGGTCACTTGGGGAGGAAAACGGAGTTTTTCGCTCCCAGGTTCTTTATAATGAGTTGACCTCGCTCCCAGGTTCTTTATAATGAGTTGACCTTGTATGTTATCAGCATACAAGGTCACTTGGGGAAGAAAACGGAGTTTATAAAAGTTACCCTCTGCCGAATTAATAACAAAAAGTACTGAAAGTAGCAAATTAAAATGACACTTCTCAGCAAAAGAACATAGAGCTTGAAAATATATGAATATGTAGAAACTAATTTGCCTAGATACAGGCCAAGCGATTACAATGAATTTTAACAAACGACAACATTATTAATGAAACTTTATTAATACACAGTACTTAACAGAGTGCAAGAAACGTTGTTACAACAAAATTTCCAATTTAGGGAAGAGTCTGAAGAATGAGATGTGGAACCCAAAGTTTGTTCTGTTACGATCAGCATGTCTCCCATGATTAACTGAGCACGATGATGAATGATCATACGTCCTCACTTGGGGGGCTAATTGTATGGGATGATATCCGGACATGACCGATATCTTGCGAAAGCACGTGACCAGATCACGAGAAGACGCCGATATGTTACAGAACGAGGACATGTCGGCCTGCCGCAATTTAACACGTGGCAACAGAAACTCGACACTTGGCGCGAAAGGTTGTGCATGGGTGAAAGCCACCTGTCAAGGTAGATTACTATAAATAAGTAGGTAAGACCTCATTAAGGGGGACAATTTTTAATGACTCTCTCTCTCTAATCTCTCTCTACTTTCTTTCTCTTACTTGTCTTCTCTTCTCAAATACTTTCTGACTTTATCATCGGAGTGGTTATCCCCGGATCACCCCGGGGTTAGCTAACCTCTTCTCATTGTGTAGGTTCTCAGCTTGCCGATAGGGGTATCAGAATCTCAGTTCCGAGTTCCTGGAGGAGTTGGGATCAGACAGAAACAGAAATGATTCAAGCAAAATCTCACATGAATATGTTTTTTCTTATTTATACTTCACAAAAGATTGTTAAAAAGAGGGGTAGTGAATAGTGTAAAACTCAAAGCGGGTCAAGTAAAAAGAATAGAGAAAGTAAATTAATACGACTACGGAGTATATGTTTGGTAAAGTAAGGATCGGAATAATATAAACAGCCTTCTTGCATAAATTGATTAAATTCTATTAACATTCTTGTGATCTAACTTTAAAGAGTTAAAAAAATTAGATCTTAGCTTTAATTAATTTTGAAGGTTATACATTGTGCTATATAATTTAAGTTTTAATAAACTTGTTGTATGGGATAGCTCCGGCAGAGTTCTTTCCATGCTCCGAACCTCACAGCAGAGGAACGTCTCCAGTCAGCAAGAGTTGGCCTGAGTGCCTCAGATCACCTCTCGAGGGGCTAGTTGTATGGGGTAGCTCCCGCTGAGTTGACCCGCGCTCCCAGCACCACTTGAGAGGTGCGCACTCGAGCCAGTCTGGTCCAAAGCCAGGGAAAACCGGTCAGGGGCTCAGCCTCATGACTGATTGACCGACCCCAGCAGGCTCCATCTCAGAGTCAGGATCAATCTCCTAGGGGTTCAGCACCAAGGCTGACCTCATCAAGCCTCAGTCTGCAGCGCCAAGAATAGTACAACTATAAATAGCAATTCAAGTACAGCGGAAAAGAGGTTAGACACATACATTTCATCAGTTACCCATTATTATTCACCCAGTACCTTACTAACTTAAGTATCGGAGAGGGTTCCTCAAAACCACCCCCGAGGACATAACCACCGTTCATTGTGCAGGTAATCCCAACTGACACCCAGATCGAACCACCAGCTAGGCTTCGGAACTACATCCAGAACATTTGTATTTGGGAAAAATATGCATGATGTTTTCTTTCTCCATAATCATCACATATTAAAGATAAACAAGTAATAATAATTAGAAGATAACCACGTATATATATAATCACGTACACAGGATCCAAGTTCTAAGATATGTTACTATGTATTAGAGTCGGTTAGGTGTATTTATGTTAATATTGTATTTATGTTAAGTTTATTTTATTCGGAGTTTTAGGCAAATTAGGTTTTCTATTGTATTGTGTATATATATGTGGTGATTATCAATACAAAGCTTAAACCGTTTTCTCCACAATACTCTTGAGTTTAACATGCAAAAGCAAATGTAATACCTCATTACCTTGAAAGTTAAAATGATGCACGATCCATTATTATAAATAATCATTTTGCATAATTACGTTGGACCTCAACAAGCCAACCCCCCAATCCCCACACACAACACACCCCATGTCCCTCCACACCAAAAAAATTTTCTTAAAAAATAACTACGGAGTATGATTTATTTTTTATTTTCAAAAAAATAATTTGATTTGAAATATCCATGTTTTCTAATAAATTTTGCTGACAATACCATGACATATGTCTTACATTTTCATAGTCAATGAAATAAATGTGAGTGGTTATATAGTACCACATCGAACTCCATTAATGCGAAACCTGTTCATTTATGGTTTATTTAGAACTAGAATAAAAATGGAGAACTATGCAAATGCAACTAGTAGATTAGAACACTTCATATTGCATTGCATAAATTGGCCCATGATTATTAGAAGACATTAATGAAAGTGCTACTCATATGTCTTATCTAGATTTAAATTTGAAGTGTTAAAAACTTAAACTTATTGAACTAGTACGTACATCCATACTACAACTAAAAGATATTAATGAACATAAGTGATGATAAACTTTAATAGACTGATCACAAGCCATGCCTACAACCAACAGGGTTTTTTCCTAAAATGCTAAAATCAAAGTTATCTAATCGAGATTCTATTTTGAATTGAAAAGGAGCTCTCAGAATCGAATCATGTAATCATATGATTCTATGGACATGCATAATCAAGATGTAAGTTATATCTAAATTCAAGTAAATATATTAAAATTATGAGTTGAAATCTAATTATTAATAGAGAGTAGTTGTTTATGTTATCCATTAAGCAACTAATAATGACAATATATATTTATAAATTACTTTGTATACATGTTTTAAACTTGTAAGGATTTCGTTAGTTAGAGAAATATGTATAATGAGGTAAAATTGTAAATCGGATCATATGACATACATGAATCGTAAAATCGTAAGTTTCTAAGATATAAATTGGGATTTTAATAAACAATGGCTAAAACTAATTGGTGATAAATGAAATAACTAGAGGATCAACATCGGCCCAACCTAATTCTAGGTGGGTTTTGGACATCAAAAATCAATTCGAAGCCATATTTTACGTTTTTTAGTTTACTTTTTTAGCCCGACCTTAAAAAGTCATAGACTAACAGTCAAAATATACGAATTTTGGGGAAATATTTACAACCTAAACCTACCCAGCTCGTCTCGTCCCTTGGGATTTCTAGGAATAACCCTCCAATTACTTTATATGTTAATCATTCTTTTAAAAAAAACAAAGATCTTTTTAACATTTTTTTCAAACCCTATTCAATCTTGTATTTTTTCAAATTATTGAGCCATCCCTTTTTGACTGATGATAGGCTTAGAATTAGGGTTAGGATTGTCCACTCTGATGCCATGATAACTTCAGTAAGCCAAGTACAAGCCCACATATTTGTCAAGTAGAGCTAAACCTCTATTCTAAATCAATTGGTGATAGATGAAGTAGCCTAACAATCTTATAGATCGAAATATATGTTAGTTATTCTTTTTTTCTTCAATATTAAAACTAGCTCCAACTAGGCAACTAGCAAGTGAGCTATTTCTCTTCCACCATATATATATATATATATATATATATATATATATATATATATGTTTTTTTTTATCTCCAACTAATATGTGGGCTATTTTTTCTCACAATGCTTGTCCAAATTCGGATTGAACATACAAGATTGTATATGGTACGTTGCTCCATTGCCGTTTTTGGAGTTAAAGCCGTTCAATAACTTTGATCATCTATTTCTATTGCCATTGTATATGAATTATCCCATAATTTCGTTAATTTAGAAAAAAGGATAATAAATAAATAATATAAAGACTGGCCTTTACACCATAAGGTATAAATTGTGTTTTGAGTAATGGGAGAAAATGAACGAGCAAGAACGAAAACAACATCATTAGCTTAATCCACCAATGCAATTCTTATTTTAGGACTTAGTAGTTGGAGAAATAAAGATGGAGAGATGATTGCTTAGCTTTTCTCTTTTTCATAATGCGGAATCCCCTTATCTGATCTCTTATCTTTTGATTTCCTAATTCCTAGTTCTAAGATTAATGTTATATCTTCTCTTTATTTTCAGAAGATTAATAATGAGGTCAAAAAGGCTAAAGTAACCTTAATAAAGGAGTTTTGCAACCCATACTGCTCTACGATCTACAAGTTCCTTGACAAAAGTCGTTCAAATGGTTAATTTTTTATATCACCAAGCTCATTAGCTCTGTAAAGCTAAGTAACAAAATGCGCGACAATGGTACATGTAGCTTAAAATTTTTAATATTGGTAAATAAGTTCCTTATTTTAACCATTGGAGTTGATCTTAACTCGATACTCCACTTCTTATATTCAATTAAATGATGACGTAATAATACTTGATCAGTAATAAAGCTTGAAAATAAAGCCTTGGAATAAACTGTGAATTAGAGATGAGAAGGTCTGTTGCCGATCCGATGATGGCCAGTGCGAAGCTCTCCCTTCCTGCAAAAGATAACAAACAGTGAACAATATAATTTCTCTCGGTAATTGATTTTACCTTTTATCCCTTCTCAATAAAGGAACAATATTCTATCACAACCCTTTTTCTTTATCATTGCCAAACAAAGCCTGCCTGTGTTTTACTCAGACGTCATTTTATTATTTTAGCCCTATTTATTCAAAGAAATATTAATATTGTCATTAGAATTAACTTGTTCAAAGCTTAAGTAGTAATACATCCGCTCTCAAATAATTGCAATATTTTAATATTTGCATTATTTACATAATTATATTATTAATTTTTTTTGGCTATTGTATAGAAATAATGTTATACAAGTAATGTTATAGCTTGGTTGTTTGATTAATTAGTCTCAAATAATTCCGTCTTTTGTAACATCTTTTTGTATACTTCCTCTATTCCCTTAATATTGCAATAATTATAATTTTCAAAAGTTTAGATTCTAAAACAATCAACTCTGATCTACCATGTAACTCATTCTATCGTTTAATACTTGGAGCTCATTGGGAGTTTCATCAACCAGAGCATAAATTTTATTAAATAAATTACAATTAATTTAGCAAAAATTAACATAAATAATCCTAACTTTGAACCATCTTGTTGTTTCAATGATAATACTACAAGAGAGGGGGTTTAGTATGACGAATTAGCCAATTTTTTGCATGCAGAATAAAAAACAAATAAACTCAAGGAACATTGCATCAAGGGTCTACATTAAGCCCTTTTCTTTTTGCAACGGTTCTAGATGAAGTAACTAGACCAATTCAAGATGAGGTTCCATGGTGTATGTTGTTCGCAGATGATATCGTTTTGGTGGATGAGACTAAGGATGGGGTTAATGTCAAGTTGGAGCAATGGAGGCAAATGTTGGAATCTAGAGGGTTTAAGCTAAGTCGGAGTAAGACTGAATATTTGGTATGTCGTTTTGGCACTCAGAGGGGGACAAGCAATGAAGTGGTGAGTTTGGATGGAAAGGATTTGACCATGAGTGAATGTTTTAAGTACCTAGGGTCGATCATCCAGAAGAATGGTGACATTGATCAAGACGTGACCCACAGGATTAAGTCAGGGTGGCTTAAATGGAGAGCGGCCACGGGAGTGTTATGCGACCGCAGCATTCCCTTAAAGTTGAAGGGAAAATTCTACAGGACTGCCATAAGACCAGTGTTGCTCTATGGTACAGAATGTTGGGCTTCTAAGAAAGAGCATATTAAAAAGATGGAGGTTACGGAAATGCGCATGTTAAGGTGGATGTGTGGAAACACTTTAAGAGATAGAATCAGAAATGAGGTTATTCGCAAGAAAGTAGGTGTGGCGGGCATTGTAGATAAATTAAGGGAAAATCGTCTGCGTTGGTTTGGACATGTAAGACGGAGACCCGAGGGTGCACCGGTGCGAAGAGTGGAAGAGTGGGACCATGGAGGGATTAAACGAGGAAGAGGGAGACCAAAGATGACTTGGTTGGAAGGAGTGAGGAAGGATATGAAGTGCATGGATTTACGTGAGGATGAAGTTTTGGATCGTAAGGGATGGAGGAGAAAGATTTATGTTGATGACTACACGGAATAATCAAATTTGGTTCATGTTAGCCGACCCCACTTTTGGGATTAAGGCTTTGATTGATTGATTGATTGATTGAAACTCAAGGAACTCAAAAGTGCAAAGAGATACTTTACGTGGAAAACTTCTTGGCCTTAAACAAGAAGAAAAACCACGACCACAATGGATTTTAGAAAAAGACTCTTTACTAGAATAAGACAATGACCTATTACAAACTAAAAACTCTTACTTCAAGCTCCTCAGTGAACTCAAAGCCCCCAAGCAACAAGTCCCTAAACATGTTACTCTTCTTCTTTTTCTCTCTTCTCTTCTCCTAGCTTCATTCAAAGCTAAGTTCACTCAAACTCCCCAATTCCCAAATTACAACTCGAAAAGATTAACTCTGGTATAATTAAGAACATAGGAACATACACTCTTTTTCAATAGTGTGGAATAAGAATCTTAACTCAATTTAATAAGAAAATAAAAGATAAAATTATACTTGAGCAAAGGTGAGTTTTCCAACTAAAATAATTTACTATTTATAGACTCACTTAGCTTAAGGAAAAATGTCATATGCTGGTTCAACTTGACGCCACTATTCCATACCCACTAAGCAAGAGCACGTCTTGAAAACCACGATAGTACATGATCCTCCTTAATGCGCAGGAGATTATTTTAGAATAATCAAAAGTTGAGATTATTTAAAGAAAATCAGTCAAAATTGAGATCGTTAAAACTAATTTTTCCATTAATTTATCAGATATTGCCTAAATATAAGGTCAAAAATACTTCAGAAATAAGCATGAACATCAAAATGTTACAATTAATAGAGGACGAAGCAAGTAGAATGGTTTATTAATGGTTGGAGTTTAATGATTGGGTGTTGATAATTTGTGACGCGCATAGCCGGCAATGAATGTCTTTATGTTTGTTCTGTTGTTCTTAGCGTTTGTTCTAGTAAAAGTCGTAATAAACTCCAAACCATACATGATTAAACTGATCAAGGATGATATATAATGATCAAACTCTTTAATAATACATTTATTAATAAATCCATCAATGGACAGTGACAGGACTCGTGACTATAAATGGCCCCCTTTTTATTTCCTCTTTGTTTGCATCATACTTTCTTTGCTTCATAATCTTAGCCATCTACTTCGCTTAAACATTTCTTGTTTTATCTCATAATTATTGTAACTAGGGTAGGGGGTTTAACATGCATCTTGTTTGAATCAGTTTTGGTCGGGATCCATTCGATTTTTAGTTTATATTGATGTGATGAGTCATTTAATTTGAATCTATATTTTAATAATTTGAGAATAAGCCGTCTATATATTGTAAATTATAACAAATTAAAGTTAGTGGTTGAGGTTATCATCAAAATAAGTCTATAAATTTTTTTTTTAAAAAAAAAAATAGTTGTAAAAAACAGTAATAAATCGTAAATACAAAGTATATATATGGGTGAAATCTTGAAAATATAGTATATAATAATATCATGAACTAGTATTTCGTATTAATTATTTTTAGAGACAATTGAGGGAGTTGAGGGTGATATATCATGAACTAGTATTTCGTATTAGTTATTTTTTAGAAATAATTGGAGTGTTAAATTGATGGAAGATTGAAAAAAAATAAAATTGAATCCAGTATACTACTTTTGAGGTTGTAGTAATTGAGAGGAAATTGATTTTTACCATAGCTTTCAATTAACAATTAATTTGTATTATTTATGAAGTAATTCTACTAACTAGTCAAATAAGATAATACAAATAGCTAAAGGTTAATCGCTAATTATTAAACAAGACCAATAAATGATGGTAGGTAATCACTCTTTTTAAAAATGGTTAATCATTTCTCATTCTCCCTAGCCTCTTCACCACCTTCTGCTTATCTTAAATAAGCCTTTAACATACATATATTCATTTTTATTTTATTTTCACTTTCTCACTTAGTCATGTTACCCTTTAATATTTATTTTTACATGTATCATTAAAGAGAAGGTTGCTTTGCCATTGACATTCAAATGATACTTTCCTTGCAAAACTATACTTCTTCAATTCATTATCTTTACTATCATTTGCCATAAACATAATTTTAATCCAAACACGTCCTGAAATGAACTATTATTTCAGATATCTTAGATATTATCGTCAATTATCCGATATGAATGGAAAGAATATTAATTAATCTAACACTAGCAAGTAGCAAGAGTTGATAACTTGGCAAAGATTATTTATTAATACAAAACATTATTCTAATCTTGTTAATTAATTAAAAAAATTGAAGTAACCCGACATTATAGTCCACTGCCTCACTCCCACAATTCCACTCCCAAAGTTCCCCGGCCAAAATAGCGCTCCCTTCTCCTCGATTTTCTTCCTCTATAAATACTCTCACTCCATCCAAACTCACCCATCTCCAACATTCCTCTCTCTCTTTCTCTCTCCTCCCAAATTAAAATTTAAATCATTTACAAAAAATAAAAAAAATAAAAAATAAAAAAAAATGAAAGAACAAGAACATTACAAGCTTATCAACTCATTCTTCTTCCTCCACTTATTATTACTCCTCTTATCCTCCTTTGTAAGCTCAGTCTAATTCTATGCCATGTTTTTTTTTTTTTTATGTATTTAGAATAAATTGACATTAATAATTAATATGTTGGTTGGTATGTGATACAATAATGTAGGTACAACCATCGGCGGCGGCGCGTGAGAATCCGTTTACGCCGAAGGGCTTCGCAATCAGATACTGGAATAACAAGATCTACAAGGTACCAAGACCCGAATTCCTCCTAAGAAAAGCATCACCGCTTTCGGCCTCCGATTTAGCCCGATTCACTCAACTCGCTTCCACCAACTCACTCTCAAATCACCTTGACTCGTTCTGTAAACTCGCTAACCTCCTTTGTTTCCCTGACCCCACTATTTCTGCCTCAACCAAACACTCCCCTGACGGAAAATTCTCCGTTTATTCTGATAACAACTTCACCAACTATGCTACCGGCGCAGCCGGTGGTCTCAACTCGTTCAAGAAGTACTCCGGTGATGAGAATGAACCGCTTGATACCTTCCGCCGGTACAGCCGGGATTCAGCCGGTCATAATGATGATTTCACCAGTTACGCCAGTAATGGTAATGTTGTTTCTCAGACGTTTAACACATACGCTGCTGGTGCTACCGGTGGGTCCGGTGGATTCACCACTTACGCAGATAATGTTAATGTTCCTGGTCTTAAGTTCACCTCGTACTCGGACGAGGCGAACGGGCGTGACGGCTCGTTCGCCTCGTACTCGCACGAGGCGAACTCGGGTGACCAAGGGTTCTCTAACTATGGCAAGAATGGAAATGGGTTGAGTAATGATTTCAACACCTATGCTGATGACTCCAATGTGGTGGGGTCCACTTTTTCCGGGTATTCTCAGACCGGAAACAGCGGAAACGATAACTTCACTTCGTACGGATTTGACGGCAATGTGCCGGAGAATAAGTTCAACAGCTACGCCGACGGTGGTAATGCCGGGGTCGAGAGCTTCTCGAGTTATCGAGATCAGTCCAATGTAGGAGACGATACTTTCAAATCTTATGCGAAAGATTCCAACATTGAGAAGGTTAAGTTTAGTAATTATGCTGAGAGTTTTAATCAAGGAACCGATAACTTTACCGGGTACGGAGAAGGTGCTAAAGGACAGCAAGTCGGGTTTACGGGTTATGGGCAAGGTAGTAATTTCAAGAGTTATGCGAAGAAGGGGGTTAGTTTTGCTGATTATAGGAATACTAGTAATAGTGGAAGTAATGAGGTGGGTGCATCACAGATTGCGAACAAGGGTAAAATGGTAAATAAATGGGTGGAACCAGGGAAGTTTTTTAGAGAAACTATGTTAAAGGAAGGCATTGTTATGCCAATGCCGGATGTTAGGGATAAGATGCCAACGAGGTCGTTTTTGCCGAGGTCGATATTGTCGAAAATACCCTTTTCGTCTTCCAAAATTACTCAATTGAAGGATATTTTTCACGCGTTTGATAACTCTACTATGGAGGGGATGTTAAATGCGGCATTGGGGGAGTGTGAGCGTGCCCCGGCCGTGGGCGAGACTAAGAAGTGTGTTGGTTCGATTGAGGATATGATTGATTTCGCGGTTTCGGTTTTGGGTCAATCCGTGGAGGCCCGGACTATGGAGAGTGTAAACGGGTCCAAATCGGATATTTTGATTGGGAAAGTTAGAGGGATAAATGGTGGAAAGGTTACAAAGTCCGTTTCTTGTCATCAAAGTTTGTACCCGTACTTGTTGTATTACTGTCATTCAGTACCTAAGGTTCGGGTTTACGAGGCAGATATTTTGAACCCGAAGACCAAGGCTAAAATCAACCATGGCGTCGCCATTTGTCACTTGGATACCTCGGCATGGAGCCCCACCCACGGAGCGTTCCTATCACTCGGGTCAGGTCCGGGTAAGATTGAGGTTTGCCATTGGATTTTTGAGAATGATTTAACTTGGGCTAAAGCTGACTAAAACTAATGATCCTTAAAAAAAAAAAATTGGGGCAACGCATTCCCATTGAGATTGGGTTCTTTACTTAAGAACCATTTTTGGGAATTGGTCAAATTTTTTTTAAAAAAAGGGTTAGTTCACATTTTAATTTTTTTTTTTTTAAAATAGTTGTTGGCTTTGCAAAGGCAAAAGCCACAAATGTGCAAGCAAAAAATTGTAATTTGTTGTTTCTAAATGTTGGTTACTACCTTGTCATATTGTTATTAGAATATGGGTAAATTTTACTATATAGGTGAAATAATGGATATATTTATATTATATTATATAGTCCTATGTACCTATTAAACGAGTATCGATTGGATACAGCCACTAATTTAATGCACATTTTTCATAATTTTATGCATTTTTTTTTCTTCATAATTTTATGATTTCTCTTTTCATTTTATAAATAAATGTCTTTCTTACTTTGACGGTGATTGCTTAAAAAAAAGGTCGAGGTAAGAGTAATATTGAGAATCGGAGGAGGTATTTTGATACACTTGTTGTCGATAGAGAATTGCAAGTTTTAGCTATGGCTAACCTTGCAACGCGCTTTTTTTTTTTTTAACTTTCTAGTTTTCTGTGGTCCCTATGACCCCCTATAAAGCCTTTCACATGTATGGATATGATAAATGGTGGCGGGTGATTGGGATGTGTTGTTGGATTCACCATATTTGGATTCAAAGCTTTGTCAATATTTAGCAATTTATACCAGATAGTCAACAGAAGAATTATTAATTCCTTTGGTAGGTGAATTATACTAGTATTTGCATTGGTTGTTTGCATTGCATTTCATTGATAATGAAGTTGTCAATTGACTCAGATTGAGTAGATATCAAGTTCCGTCTATAAAATTGTCCGTTACAGTTTATCTATATTATTTAAAAAAAAAAAAAAGAACGTGTACTATAATATAATCGAGGTTATTGAATCCGATTGATTAGCTCATGTTATCTATGTTGATATGATTTAAGGCGATATAAACGCGTAATTTCATATAGCAATATGTGATGATTCATGAATCATCCCATATATCTTGCCGAAATAAAGAATAAGTGCAAATAGCATGAAAAAATTGGTAGTTATTAACAACAAAGGGACAATGGTGTTACGTGTTTTTGTTTGCTAGTAACTGTTGAGTCACGCATTCTTGTTCACTTGCAATTTTACGACTGGTATGTAGCTACCTGTGAGTGAGAGAAAGAAAGAGAAATATATTCACATTCACAAAGTAGGCTTCAAATTTCAATGCTCTAATGCAAAACAAAGATTTTAAAGACTATTTGATTTGATATAATTATGTGCTTCTTTTTGATTGATTTAATATTATATGGTCCCGCATCAATGCTCCACATCTTTATAATGTTCTCTAAAACTAATTATTATGAGCGACGTGAGTAGTGGTTTAGGATCATGCCATTCTTTCTATTCTCGTCCTATCATCGATCTTGTGTACTTTGAAGTTTAATTTATGGTATAGAAAGAACGTTGTTGAAAAGTAAATGATGTACACGAGATTTTGATCTCAAATCGTGGATATCACTCCCTATATAATTAATTGGGTTAACATTTATTCTATACCTCTTTAATGTGAATTTGAGTTATGGTTAGGAGCATGCTTTAATATTTTTTATTTTTATCCTAGTTCGTATGCCTATGAGGTGATTCTATAAATGTCCAAAATGTTTAATTAGTGGATGAACTTCTCTATTATAAGATTCTCTCATTTCACTCTCCTATTAGTCACCATACGTCTCAGATTAAGTGTTACATTTGACTTTTTAAAGTCAAATTGTAAAAACCGTGATTGTATTTCACAAATATACTTTGTCAAATGTGAGGTTAGATTTGATTTGATGGGTATTTTCAAAATACTAACCTTTAATAATTGTTATGAATACATAATCAAATATTTACGTATATCCATAATTAGAACCGTATCTCTTAACTATATACTATCTCTATTGATTCTTATGAATACAAATAATACCCCAAATTTACAACTAAAAGTTAATGGAGATAGTAATAAATCAAATTAGACAGTTATTTTATTTTCAGGACGGAAGGAGTATTAATTAATCAAGTAAAGAATGAGATGATGTATAGATCCATTCCGTGTGGACCTTTAACTCATGTGTTAAAGCCAAGTGCCCTGAAAACAATATCTTTAGAAATGTACAAAACCATGTGATTTTGAGTTGATAGAAAGATCCAAGTGGTCCTTTGAAGTTAGAACCAACCCAAACTTAGGTGCTTTCTGGCCTTCAACTGATGTGTATTAAACTCCAATTTTTGCCAGCTATATTTATGGGCCACTTTTTTTCATTTCTTCCACCTTATTTTATTATTTCACTTGGTTTTACTTCAAACTGGTGGCTTAAATTTTCAATAGGACTTAATTATTGTGAGAAGAACTCAAGAAACTGTACTGAAAACTAACATATAAATTTCCTCCAAAAAAAAAAAAAAAAAAAAACTAACATATAAATATACAAGGTTTTGATTTTATCGAATGCAACATCTAATTAATAAGTAGAAGCTGCGAAAAAAGAGATTTTGGATAGCTTCACTTTAATGCACTTGCAGTGAAAACCAAGAATGGCTTATCTTGATCAAGTCTTTATAGAATGGATATTGACTCGATCATGTTAGCACCAATGCATCTATTATACATCTTACTGCATGCATATAATACGGATTACCTCTTCTACACACGAGGTACATTTTGTAATTACAAAGTCCAATGTTAACTGAGTTTGGTCTAGTAAAACCATTAACTAAATCGGGTATACGATAGATATTGTATATTAGTTGGAAATTAAAGTTATTCTTACCCTAAATAAATAAAATAAAACAATCACCTTAATAGTGATAAAAGTTATTACCTACGTACTTCGTATTTCTTATTGATAAAGTTGCTCTAAAATTAAATTTCAATGTGTGAAAGTAATCGTATTATCTTTATAAAAGTTATTTCATAGCATATGCATTATATTTATATCAAGTGTTTCCCCAAAACGCGCTAAAAGTTATCCAAAATTGATTAAAACTTACCCTGAAATGTACACTAATATATATCTCGTATTAATTTTAATATACATGTACATAAATTTAAGTTTTTAAATAACTTTCAACCTAATTAGGGAAGGAGTTCTTTTCTTAGAAAAAAAAAAATCTGATCTCCTAACGCTTCGGGATCCTTCATCATTCCTAGTTTCCTACCAAAAAAGACACAAAAAGCCAATTTTATACCACATCTCAACCCTAATGTTTTTTTTTTTAAAATCTTACTTAAGTAGAGGCCCGGAAAGGGTAAGAAAATTCTTACCCCAAACACCCTCACTTGGACAGGATTTGTATCTCAAATAAAACACTTGTATGAGGTAATAAACCAAGTAAATCAACATCTATCTATCTATATACTATACCAAAACAGGATACACTAGCTCCAAAGCTGACACGTGTCCCTGTTTTAGATTTTTAGTATTTTTTTTTGTTTTTTTGGGTAGACTATATAATTGTCAAATATCTTATTATTAAAGATACTCCATGATGATATCCTTGACTTCTTAATATTGTTTCTCAATCAATTTTATTCACAGGATTCAACATATATTTAGTCCATATTAGTTGACTTTAGATTGCTTAATTCAAAGGGAGTATATGTTCTTATTTTGTAGAGTATATTTTTGCTATTCTTATTAGCACACGTACAACTATTGTATATGCTCTAGACTTTTTTTTTTTTTTAATTCCAAATGAGGCTACAAATAACCAAGAAAAGCAAAAAACAAACAAGCAAAAACAATAAAACAAAAAGAAAACAAAAACCTAAACACCTTATTACAGAGGAATAAAACCCTTTCGTGGTACTAGAGCAGGTTGTTCCTTCAATAACCTAATTTATTTTTCCCTCCCCACATTACTCCTATGGCTGCCAACACCATTTCTTATGATGTTGAACCTTTTTTTTTTTTTTTTTTTTTTTTTTGGAAACCATGATGTTGAATCTAACTGTGCCTCATTGTTGTCAACCTCGCTAATATTATTAAACTCAATTCGACCAAATATTTAACCAGTAAAAAAAATATGTTAATTGTGACACGTTATCAATGTTTTTTATCCTCCACGAGTGAAAGAAAAATATGAGAAATAATGTGTGTGTGTGTGTGTGTATTTTTATTTTTTTGAAACAAATCAATTCATTAATACAAAGCCATCCGACATCTACAAATGAAATCTAAATTAACTAATACATAAAATTGAATCAAATTAGGGTTTCCTTCATCAGAGCTATAATCGTTGAAAAGATCTTGCACTGTGGTACATCTCTCGCACACATCGCTGGAATATACAGCCTTTTCGGAAAGACGGTTTAACGATTTGTTGTAGCCGTAAGGATGATTCTCATCTGATTCGCTTGAACGCATTTGAAAATTTGACAACCGTTGCGATCCCAAACAAATATTTACCAAGAAACTGACAATAGGGCAAAAGATGATTACTTTTTTTTATGAACCCTAACACACAAACAAACCCTAAAAATAAACAAATAACTAAACTAACGACTCCACCATTGGGAGACACTCCACCATAGGGAGACGGACGAATATCTACACTACTTGTGTAGATTTATTGAAACCTAAAATGCAATACTAAATAAAATTAAGGAAAAAGGGTCGAAAATAGTCTAATTTCCGAAGACATTAGACTATTTCCGGCCTAAACGACCAAAATTTTTGAGAAACCCTAGAAGAGAGAGAGGAGGAGAGAAGAGGAGAGGAGAGGCACATATATATATGTGCGTGTGTGTGTATAAAATAAAAATATCAAATGTTTATAAAAAGATATGTTTTTTTTATTCATGTTATCTGAGAATATCAAAAATCCTATTTTTGGAATTTCAATTCATATTAAATTTCAAGTTTATTTAGAGGTTATAGAGGAGAAAAAGATATAATATTATTTGTGATATATGAAGTACAATATTATATATACAATGATCACGTTGTTATTATAATAGTAAAATTTTCCAAATATATATGGAGTTTGCAAGAAAGTAGGTGTGGCAGGCATTGCAGATAAACTAAGGAAAAATCGCTTGTATTGGTTTGGGCATGTAAGATGGAGACTCGAGGGTGCACCGGTTCGAAGAGTGGAAGAGTAGGACTATGGAGGAATCAAATGAGGGAGAGGGAGACCGAAAATGACTTTGTTAGAAGGAATTTTGAAGGATATGAAGTGCATGAATTTGCATGAGGATGAAACATTAGATCATAAAGGATGGAAGAGGAAGATTTATGTCGATGACTACACAGAATAATCAATTTTGGTTCATGTTATCTGACTCCGCTTATGGTATTAAGGTTTTGATTGATTTATTGATTGATATATGGAGTTCATCACAAAATTTCATGTGTGGCTAGCCACACTGTGTGGCTGATTACTTGGTCAAAGGTTACTCGGTCGATCAGGGGTTACTTGGTCAAGAGTTACTCGGTTGGTCAGGGGTTACTTTGTCAAGGGTTACTCGATCAGTCAAGGGTCACTTAGTAAGTCTGCGTTACTCTATCAAGGATTACTTGGTTGGCAGGGGTTATTCATGCTTTGGTGTGTGCCAGCCGACCACACAAAAAAGCGTTGTATTGAGTTTTAATCATTTTAAAATGAGGTGGCCAGTGACTCATGTAGAAATGAGAAAGAAAAAAAATAATCGGTCAAGGGTCACTTAGTAAGTCTGGGTTACTTTGTCAAGGATTACTCGGTTGTCAGGAGTTACTCATGCTTTGGTGTGTGTTAGCCGGCCACACAAAAAAGCTATGTATTGAGTTTTAATCATTTTAAAATGAAGTGGCCAGTGACTCATGTAGAAATGAGAGAAAAAAATGAATTAGGGCCTGTTCACTTCAGCTTATTTCGGTTCAGTTCAGCTCCTACTTTCCTTCTCTTATAAAATATTCATTTCAACTCAGTTCAGTTCAGCTCCAATCAGTTCAGTTCAGTTTAGTTCATCTCATATCAGTAAATGTGAATAGCCCCTTAATGTAGGTATTGATTATTAGTTCATTGAGTTGAATTATTTTTAAAAACTTTACATTCAATTTAAGAATAAAAAAGTTATTTTAAAGCACAAATTTTTATATGTGGCTGGCCACACCGTGTGTCCAGGGTTATTATAGTTACTCAGTCAAGGGTTACTCATGTTACACGATCAAGGTTTATTTTAGGGGTTCGGTCAAGAGGTTATTTGAGGGGTTCGATCAGGGGTTACTCAGTTAGGAGTTATATACTTAAGGGGTTATTTGGTCAGGGGTTACTCGATCAGAGGTTACTCAGTTAGGAGTTATATACTTAAGGGGTTACTTGGTCAGGGGTTACTCGATCAGGGGTTACTCGAGGGTTTATCTGGTCAAGGGTTATTTGAGGGGTTCAGTCAAGGGTTATTTGAGGGGTTCGGTCAGGGGTTACTCAGTTAGAGGTTATTTGAGGGGTTATTCGGTTAGGGATTACTTAAGGAGTTACTCGATCAGGGGTTACTAAAGGGTTTACTCGACCAGGGGTTACTCGGTCAGGAGTTACTAAAGGGTTTACTCGATTAGGGGTTACTCGAGGGGTTCGATCAGGGGTTATTTGAGAGGTTACTCGGTCAGGAGTAACTCGAGTAACCCCTGAACGAGTAACTCAAGTAACCCTGGCCACACAGTGTGACTAGCCGCTCAGAAAAATCCCCCATTTAAAAGTAGTATATCATTATTTTGAAAGGTGAAAAATGTATGATTAAGACACTTATGTAAGTAAATTTATTATTACTCATTAAAATGTTTTATCTTGAAATTTTGTTAAATAAATATAAGTATTAAGATTTATACGACGTACATTGCACGGGTGCTATGCTAGTTTTATTAGTAAAAACAAAAAGGCAATACCTCTACATTTTTCTTGTAGAATTACAGATTCCATGTACAAAAGTACCGTGACAGAAAAATCAAGGTTCATCCTTGTATTATGGAAAATATATTAATTATTTCTATTTTTTCATGAATGTTTGTGGTGAATCTAATTTCAGAAAACAAGAAACAGTGGAAAACAGATAAAAGTGAAGACACAAAAGGTGACGAATAACTGTTGTGCTAGTCCACGTAAAAATGTAGTACTGACAATGACATTATGGGTCAACAAATTAGTTTATTACGGAGTATTGTACTGTTAATGTTATAAATGAGAATAAATATGAACATTGGCTTAGAGCCTTTTTAACGTAGACATGATTTTATGCCGACATATTATTCATCAATTTATGTATGTATTAGCACTATTTATGCGAGAGTATGAGGTTTATATAATGGAGGTATTCTTGGGTTCGTTTGACTTTATTTTGGATTTTTCATACCTACAAAAAGTAATCTCTATTGGAAAGTTGTAGGTCATGGACAAGCTAAGTATTGTGAATGTGAGATGGTTTAATGCTATACTTATTGGGTGTTAGGGTGTATATAATTAATGTGTTCATATAGGTAAAGGTAAGGTGATGACATTTTTTTTCATCACTTACAAACCAAGCTTTCTAGTTTAAGAAGTTCATATATATATGTCTCTACTCTCTAGCTATGAAAGTTACGGAGTATTGTTTTTAGAATATAAAGTTCATTTACATCTATATATGCGCTTATTAATTACCATGCAAAGACAATGTAACCACTTTAATTTAAAAATCTTTAATAAAATTAAAAATAGAGATACGTAAAGCATTATGATATTCTAAACACGCACAATACCATAATGTAAAACTTACACATTTGTCTAGGGTTTTTTTTTTGGCCAATTTCTTATTGTAGGAGAACATACTAGACTAACTTTAGTTTATTTGATCACTTTAAAATGAAGTGAACTTTCCTCGTCTTAGAAGTTCGCCTATTAATTTTCTTTCGCTAGCAGCTCTTCTATCTTTGATTTAAAGAGGAGTTAAGCTAAAATACGGTCCCTTAACTTTGTCATTAGTTGTACATTTGGTCCCTTATGTCTCAAATGAAGCAAATTGTTCCCTCTACCACCCTTGCCTCACCATTTCTGGTGGAGGAACTTCCTAGTCAGCAAAGTTTAGGGATCTCCAAGCCAACTAAGCCAAAGTTTAGGGACTTATTGCACACTACTAGAAATAGGCTAAATTGTGACGGAATGCTTACGACGAATATGATTTTCCGTCGTAAAGGTGGATATTTTCGACGGAAAATATTTCGTCGCAATTTAGCGACGGAAAATTTCTATTACGACGCATTTTCCCTCGTAAAATTTACGACGGAATTTATTTCCGTCGTAATTTAAAACTTGCGACGGAATATTCCGTCGTAAAGTGTTTTGCGACGGAATATTCCGTCGCAAGTTTTAAATTACGAGGGAAATAAATTCCGTCGTAAATATTACTGTCATTTTTTGAAAATTAAAAGTTGCGACCTTGCCTTAAAAAAGGGGGAAATAATTGAAAATCAGAGAGAGAAAGAGAAGGAGAGAGAGAAGGAGAGAGGAGAAAGTCGCGGCGGCGGTGGTGATTTCTTTACGCCGGCGACGCCTGAAGACGACGCACATCAGCCGCCGAGAAAGAGAACGGGAAACAGAGAGGAGAAAAAGAACGGGAAAGAAAGAGAGAGGAGAAAGAGAACGGGAAAGAGAAAGATAAGGAGGAAGGGAGAAGGGAGAGCTGTCGAGCCCTGGTGGTTTCCGGCGAGCCGCCGCGTCTAGGTAAGTGTGTGCAATTGTCAATTAATTTTTTTTTTTTTTTGCAAAAAAACTACCGGAAAACATATAACCACCACAACGCAGCCGCACCTCCGTCCCCTAGCCGTGACTGAACCCACCGGTCCTTGGTTGTTTCCGGCGACGCCCCACCTCCGCCTGACAGTAAGTGTGCTCAATTGAATATCAGTTAGCTAGCTGCTCGAACTCTGTGGCCAAACGATCGCAAAATTACTGCTATTTTTCTTGCTTAATGTGCTAATTTTTATGATACTATGCTATATTTTCTCAGGAATTGTGCTAATGGTTTGTTAAATCAGGATTTTACGAAGTAATTATTTCAATTTTGTGTTAGTAGCTAATTATTCTGGAATCGTTAATTTTGTTGAATTATGTTTGCATTTTTATTTTTTTTCTAGAGAGGGAACGATTAAGGTGATTAATTAGATGACAAATTCATAAATGCTCGAATTCTTTTTTTTTTTATTTTTTTTTAATTTTTTTTTTAATTTTTTTTTCTGATTTGCTTGAATTTTGTTGCATTAATTTGAATTATAAACCCTTAATTTTTTTTTTTTTAATTTTGTTGTAGGATTTGTACAATTTTGTTGGTTTAATTGTTAAAAAGAAGTGCAGATCTAAAGGTTAGTTACATTACAAACCCTAATATAATGTGTATGTGTATCTTACTTTGGTTGTTAGATATTCAATAACTTTTAGTTTGGTTAATTTAGTGACATTGGTGATCTCTTATAAGTAATCAATTGCTCCCTTCTCTTTAAAAAAACAATATAATGTTAGTTTGGTTTAGTTTAGTTTAACATAATGTAGTTTAGTTAAGTTTATGTTAATATAATGTGTTTTAGTTTAATTTATTTTAATATAAAGTACCTTATTGTAGTTTAGTTTTTTTTTAGAAATATGTTAGTTTAATTTAATATATATAACGATAGTTTGGTTTATTAGTTTAATGACTACTCGGATTTGTAATATTGCATTACATTTTTGGTCTCATTTTATTATTTTAATGTCTTATGGATCTAATTTATGAATTTACAATGTGCGATTATGGAAAATGTCGTTGAACCGACCCACTTTCAAGGTTCAATGTCATCGTTACAACATGCTAAAAAGATGGTAAGGTTACTACAATATGTCTAGTAACAATTATGTCATTTGTCTATTAATGAATTTTGGTGGGCTAACATGTTTTCATTGATTTTCTGCATGTACATATAAAGGCTGCAAAAAACCAAGGCCAATTACCAAATGCCCATGATCTTTTCTTGAAGACACACTTCAAGGAAGTGTCTGGTAAAGGCCAAGTGGCTGCCAACAACAAAGAAAAAAGGATTGCGGTAAACACTTATTATATGAGTTGAAATATGGCAAATTAGCAAAGTAGAACTCAATATATGCTTATTTTGGATGAATTTGGATGAGTTAGGGTTGAAAATTGACATATGTGCTTATTTATCTTAATTTCTATCCTTAGGCACTTAAAAGTATGTGATATTGGAATGTTATAAGAAAGAACGAGTCCATTTGCTTGAAAACTTAGAAAATAGGCATGGTTTTAGCCATATAGGCAAATTTTTGATAATTTTCGATGAGTTAGGGTTGAAAATTGACATTTGTGCTTATTTCTCTTAATTTCTATCCTTAGGCACTTAAAAGTATGTGATATTGGAATGTTATAAGAAAGAACGAGTCCATTTGCTTGAAAACATAGAAAATAGGCATGGTTTTAGCCATATAGGCCAAATTTGGATGATTTTGGATGAGTGAGGGTTGAAAATTGACTTATGTGCTTATTTCTCTTAATTACTATCCTTAGGAACTTAAAAGTATGTGATATTGGAATGTTATAAGAAAGAACGAGTTCATTTGCTTGAAAACTTAGAAAATAGGCATGGTTTTAGCCATATAGGCAAAATTTTGATAATTTTCAATGAGTTAGGGTTGAAAATTGACATTTGTGCTTATTTCTCTTAATTTCTATCCTTAGGCACTTAAAAGTATGTGATATTGGAATGTTATAAGAAAGAACGAGTCCATTTGCTTGAAAACATAGAAAATAGGCATGGTTTTAGCCATATAGGCCAAATTTGGATGATTTTGGATGAGTGAGGGTTGAAAATTGACTTATGTGCTTATTTATCTTAATTTCTATCCTTAGGCACTTAAAAGCAATTGATATTGGAATGTTAGAAGAAACAAACCTTACATTTGCTTGAAAACTTAGAAAATAGGCATGGTTTTAGCCATATAGGCCAAATTTGGATGATTTTGGAGGAGTGAGGGTTGAAAATTGACATATGTGCTTATTTCTCTTAATTTCTATCCTTAGGCACTTAAAAGCAATTGATATTGGAATGTTAGAAGAAAGAACGAGTCCATTTGCTTGAAAACTTAGAAAATAGGCATGGTTTTAGCCATATAGGCCAAATTTGGATGATTTTGGAGGAGTGAGGGTTGAAAATTGACATATGTGCTTATTTCTCTTAATTTCTATCCTTAGGCACTAAAAAGCAATTTATATTGGAATGTTAGAAGAAAGAACGAGTCCATTTGCTTGAAAACTTAGAAAATAGGCATGGTTTTAGCCATATAGGCCAAATTTGGATGATTTTGGATGAGTGAGGGTTGAAAATTGACATATGTGCTTATTTCTCTTAATTTCTATCCTAGGCACTTAAAAGCAATTGATATTGGAATCTTAGAAGAAAGAACGAGTCCATTTGCTTGAAAACTTAGAAAATAGGCATGGTTTTAGCCATATAGGCAAAATTTTGATAATTTTCGATGAGTTAGGGTTGAAAATTGACATTTGTGCTTATTTCTCTTAATTTCTATCCATAGGACTTGGCCAAAGTGCAGAGCTCTACTATGGCAAACAGGGTCGAGGTTCCTGTTCTTCACAGCAATACACGCCGTCTGTCATTTCTCAAATGCAAGACCAGATGGAACACAGAGTGCAAACTCTCCAAACTCAAATGGAAGCCCGAATGGCTGAAATGGAGAGGAGATACAAGGAGAGTTTCGATGAGATGATGAGTCGTCTCAACAACAACGACTCATGTTCCACCATTCATCCTCAGCATCGAGACCCTAGGAACGACCCGGGTGGTGGTGGAGCAGGCCAGGGTTTCCAGGCGATTGCGTAGCTTAGCTTTAGTCTAGCATAGAATCACTCTAACCTAGCTTTTGTTTGGTATAGATACCAAAATGTAGACTATCTTTTGTACTAGGACATAATTATTATATATATATATGTACATAACCCTAATTTCGTAGGGCGGTAATTAATTTTTTAAAAACAACAATTTTAGGACTCAATATTTATTTATTTTTTTTTGTCGATTTATCATTAAAAAAATTCAGGTTTGAAAATGCAGAAAATTACAAAAATTTGTTTTGGGCTGGAAATACAATTTGCGACGGAATATTTCGTCGTAATTTACATATTTGCGACGGAATTTTCCCTCGCAAAATATAATTTGCGACGGAATTTTCCCTCGCAAAATATGATTTACGAAGGAATTTTCCATCGTACAAATATACATTGCGACGGAAAATTCCGTCGTAAATTAAATTTTGCGACGGAAAATTCCGTCGCAAATCATATTTTGCGAGGGAAAATTCCGTCGCAAATTATATTTTGCGAGGGAAAATTCCGTCGCAAATTATATTGTGCGAGGGAAAATTCCGTCGTAATGTAGCTTTGCGACGGAACTTTTCCGTCGCAAATTTGCGACGGAACTTCATCAAAGGCCAATTCCAAGTCCGACGATATTATTTCCGTCGTAAATTTGGTTTACGACGGAATTTCCGTCGTAAAATGGCCATTTTCCTACAAAGGGTTTTCCGATAACCATTTACGACGGAATTCCGTTGTAAACCAACTTTACGACGGAATTTACATAGTTTACGACGAACTTTTTCCGTCACAATTAAGGTGTTTTCTAGTAGTGGCACATAGTCAGCCAAAGTTTAGGGACTATATATATTTTCTGCTAAAGATTAAGGGCCTGCATGCTTACATGGACAATTTCAGTTGCAACAAAATGACAGCTTGAAGTTTAGGGGGTTTACATTTAATTCCGAAGGAATGTAACAGTAAAATGAATAAATAAATAAAAAAAAATCCAAAAAAAAAAAAAAATTAGTCTTAAACATTTCAAAATTGGTTAGATAAAATGTTGTTTGTAGCCATTAAAACCATCAGAAAATTAAGCAAAAATCCTTTAAAAAAAAAAAAAAAAACTACAACTGCTGCAATGAAGAAGGAAGTTCCTGGCAAGGTATCTACAATAAAATTAGGAATTAAGGTAATTAGTAGTTGTTCGATTTTAGAAGATTTAAACAATAATAATATGTTTGTTGATGACAGGAAATGTCTAGACTTAGCAGTGGATCTAGTGGAAGTGGTCAAAGGTGTCATTGTGAGTTTCGCTATCTTCTTTTGCTCGAAGGATTCACCAAATTTCCAGCCAGACATTAGTAAAAATGGAGTAATTGAGTTTGAATTGTGGGTTTTTTTTGGTAACCTTCTAGAGGGATATTATATACGTAGTAGTGTCCCTCTGATTATCCTGCCAATGAACTCACTCGTATTTGGGAAATAGAGAACCCAAACGCTTCGTTTTGATTATGTGGTTATTCGTTGCGCCACGTGTATCCCTCAATCCCTAAACTTTAATATGTAATCATGACATACGCCACCTAAGTCTAATAGTCCCTAAACTATTTTTCTCTATTAATTAAATGCCAACTCATACCCAAAAGATCCCTGAACTTTGGAAAAAAAAGTTATTTAAATTTTTGCCACATGGGCAATTTAATCCCTAAACTATGATGACTCATTTTTTTTCCCACCGGAAAAGTAAGGTAAGGGTAGTGGAGGGACCAATTTGCTTCATTTGAAAGATGAGGGACCAAATTGTTCCAAATACTAAAGTTGAAGGACCGTATTTTAGCTTAACTCATTTAAAGAGTGGAATGGGAACTCTTAAATATGTAGCAAAATATATATTATTTAAAGATATAGTTCAATATATTGGTAGATAACGCGATTGATAACCCAATCATCGACATTAATAATGTACTAATAAAATAACTTTAATCGCCAGATTAAATTTTATGTGATTAAAGCAAGAATTTTTATGATACATTTTTGGTGTAGCGAGAGTTATGCATGCAAACAGGACAAGTACGTAATCAATAATATATATATGATATTTGAAGGTTTTTTTTTTTTTAAATTTTTTTTTTTTTTAATGAAATAAGTGCACATGTTGTGTTTGAAATGAAAGCTACTAATAACAAATAAGAAGATATGGCTATGGATTAGCACAAGACATGGAGAAGGAAAAGGAATCTCTACTTATATACTTAGACTAGCTAGTAAATTAGGGTGTACAAGTTATACTTTCATCAAGGAGCTACTGTTTGGTCTTTACAATGTTTAGTTATATATCCATTTCTTAATCGAATGAACTAAGACTTAGCTTTCAGAGAGCTTAGTGTACGTATTGGACCACGTACGTACGTGTTGTGTCCCTCCTTCTTCTTCTTCTTTGTTTTTTTTTTTTTAAAAAAGGTCCGTATATTATGTATCTTTTCTTAATTTATACTTGCATAGTTGCATTATAATACAAGAATGATAGACACAAAAATACTTGTACAAGTATATTGAGGGTGAAAGGAAAGAAAAAAAGATGCATAGCATTACATACAAATTAGACAATGTAATTATGTAATCATCTAATTGAAACACAAACTAGAAAACTAACGAAATAGAAAACTGACAAAATTATAACATTATTTTTCATCAACAAATTAAATTACAATTGACAAAATTGTAACATTACTTTTCATCAACAAAACACTTATAAAATCAAAAGAGATTCAATTTAAAATTAATTGATGATAAAAGATCAACTCATACACTTATAAGCTAGTCCGATCTTGTTCTTTGATGTAGGACAAGACACTCACATACATGTGGCTTGTTAATGTAATATGATCAACAGTATCCCTATCAGCTAACATGTAACCTATCTAACTTTGGCTCTGATACCATGTAAAGTTAAATACGTCTAAACTGCACTATTTGTTAATTAAATTAAATGTACCCTAATTGCATATATTACGTATACATTTATCCGTTTGAAATTTCCATTAGCAGATGATTGGCAATGGATCCATTATATTAGTCACATCTGTTTTCAATATAGATATTCTATCTCAACTCGATCATATTTCACCACCATCTATAACCACTGTAAGAATGAATTGTCGATCTCAAGCAAAAGTATTGCCATCAAATTATGGATACATTTATAAGTTATGACTGTTGTGAAGCCTTTCAACTTCAGTTTCGCATGAAAGTTTTGGTGAGAATTGAAGTAGTAGTCATATTCTGATATTCATTGTATAGTATGTAAGTAGTAGCATGCAGCAGAACCTAATAAATATGATTAGCCCAACGCTAAAAATTTGGTATGAAAAGGACCTATGCGATGTTTACGTACAAATATCATCACTAAATTGTCATTTTCACTTACAGTATCATATGTAAGTTGTTGACGCACGAAGTTACTTCTTCAAAGTTCTTTTAATGGCTACTCTTTAAGTCATTATCCTATTAATTTGTACATGTGCTATTTATTTTTTTGCATGCATTATAGTTGACTGTTGTTTGCATGTTATATGTTCATCTAGATCGATAAACATTGCAATTGAGTATATAAGTATATAAAGTATAAATGTATAAGCATATATCTATCAATTTATCATATGCTTTGTTTCCATGTGTCTTGGTTGTCAACAATAAACCATTTTCGCGGTTGCCAAATTATGAGAACTATTACCATTTATGATTTATCATTAAAAATAATCTCATATTTCACGCTCTTAAGAAAATAGATCATATTTATACATGTTGAAAGTAATGCTCAAAATTAGGGTACGGTGATATATATAGTGGATTAGTAGTACTTAAATATAGAGATCGACATCAGACATGATTAGTTTATGATGTTAATTACTCCGTAGTTTAACAAACTAATATCAAGCAATCCAATTATCGTCTAGTAAATCAATGAAATGAAAATTTCAACTTGTATATGTAATAGCTTTGAAATTCTTGCAATATTTCATAGTAACTTAAGTTTTACTAGCTACCTCTATTAGGTGATTTATTAACCGTTGATTTATGTATAGACTTTATTAAAAAAAATATTTTGATTAACTTATTTTAAAGATCAGTCGACAATATCGTTCATAATTAACATGCAACAAACCTGATTGATTCTCTAGTTGTTATTTTGCTTCTCAATTGCAGATCAGAGTTGCCTCCTTATTTTTTGTATGAAATGTCATTCATATACTTAACATTTTATTCCTACAATTACTGAAAACACAAATTTTTACCAAGATCGTCTAAGGTGGATGTATATTCTTAATTTTTGGAGACTTTCTTGTTTAGTCCAAAGAGTTTTTGAACAAGTAACACTATTTTAAAGGTAGGTTGTAGGTAACACTACTTAGGTAGGGGTTTTTTTTTTTTCTTTCTTTTTTTTCCTTTTTTTTTCAAGTTTTTTAAGACTAAGCTAGCTATAGATGTCAACGACGAAAGATGATAATTAACCTCAAGTGTTGAACACCACAAAAAACTTTAACTGACTCTCCATTAACTTTGTGCTTGTGCTATACGCGCTTCATAGGCGCCGGAATCTCGATGTTTTTGGATGCATAATATGGGAGTATTCTGCAAAATATAGCTGTGATGGTAGCGGTTAGCTGTATTAGTAGTTGTTAACTGTGGTAGTAGCTATTAGCTGTGAAAATAGATAATTTAGGTATGAGTGTTCAATGAAGTAGCGGTTGACTAACTGTTACATACAAATTCAATATTTTATTTCCTAAAACTATAGGTTGAATTTTCAACAGCTGCCTCTAACTCTGAAAGCAAATGTTTCTAACTCTTAGAGCGTATTCGACGCTAGCTTTTGAGTAGCTTTTAGTCAAACCACTGTTTAACAAAAAATATGAGTACTTGAGAATGTAGTAGTTGGGGTAGCTTTTAGTAGTAGAGGTAACTTTTATCAAAAGTTAGAAATATTAGCTTTTGAAATTAGAGGTAGCTTTTGAGGTAACTGTTGAAAATTTAATCTACAGTTTTAAAAATGAAATATTGAATTTTACATGTAATAGTTAGTTAACTCCTATTTTACCAAACACTCATACCTAAATTATTTATCTTAACAGCTAACATCTTGTTGACAGCTAACAACTACTTTTACAGCTAACAACTACCTTCACAGTTATGTTTTGCCAAAGATGCCCTTAATAAAAGTTACTTCCATCCCTAAAAGCTACCCTAACCACTACATTACAAAACACTCTTATTTTTTGTTAAGTTGTGAACTAAAAGCTAATGTCGAACACGTCAATAATAGTTTTATTAGATGGGTTCATTGTAAGTCTTTTATCAATAGACCTTCTCTTCACCACCCAGCCCAAATAATAACCTGACGAGTAAACATTGACCCATACCATAAGTCCATAACAAAACAGCATGGAAAGTCATCAAAGGTTCATTCAGGTCCGATTCCGGTCCAGGTTCAATTTTGCGCACCCCTAAAAGCCAAGTTAGAGCCCGTCACTGATGCATACTGAACTCTGAAAGCCTGAAAACTGGGCGTAGAGGAGAGAGAAATTTGAGCAATGGCGAGTGTTTGTGGAAGAGCAAGACAAGCCCTACAGTCTTCTTCTGTCTCAGCTACACGAAACGCCCTTTCCAAACTTTGCCGTTCCAATTCTTCTTCTTTTTCTGGGGCTTCTAAATTTCCTGCCTTTACTTCCTCTTCTAACCCCCGTTCTTTCCAGAAGCTTTTCACTTCTTCTAGGTAATTTTGTTTTTTTTTTTTTTTTTTTTTTTTGTTTTTTTTTTTTTTTTTTTTTTGGCTTTAACTGTATTAATTTTGGTTTTATGTTATGTTCATTCGAATTTAATGCCGAATTCATAAAATTGGTTGATTTCCTGTTGTAATTTGATGGCTTATTATTACCATTTGTGTGATTTGTATGTGTTTTTCAAGATTGCTTTTTTTTTTTTTTTTTTTTTTTTTGTTGATTATTGTTTATTGTGATTTCTATAATTTAAAAATTGTAATCTGGGGTTGAAGTTAGGATGCTTGATTGCTTATTAGAATTGTAATTGTATCAAGGGTAATTGTTTTTTTTTTTGTGAATATTATTGATTGTTGGGTTTTCTGTGCATTTACAAGTTTCATTTGTTAGGTTATCATTGTGAATTACCAATTTTATGACATATTGATTGTTTTATGAACCTAATACGTAGGCACATTTTCTCCATCTCTGATCCTTTTGTGTAGATTTTTTGCTTCTATGTAGCGGAAATTTTGTGCAATGCTATTTAAGTGTTACTTAATTGATGATTAAAGTTTTTGTTGAGGGTAAATTGAATTATGCGCTAATCTAATGACTAAGCAGATATAGGATTTCGGTGGAGTTGGGTTTTGTTGAATCATTATATGCAGATATAGGATAATTGATATTTAAGTGTTGCTTAATTGATGTTTGGACTTTTTGTTGTGGGTTAATCATGTCCTAATCAAATGACCCTGTGGATATAGGATTCCGGTGGAGTTGGGTTGTGCCGTATCATTGATGCCTTTGCATAGTGCTACTGCTTCTGCCTTGTTCAATTCCTTGCTATCACTACATGCACAGAGCTGGGGTTGTCTTTCTGAAGGTAAATTTCTCAGCAGCACACTCTTATTTGTATTAGTAGTTTGTTCATAAGATTAGTCTATGTTTTAATATGTTTTTGATTTTGATTGTAGCTGTTATAAAGATGGGTTGTCAGTGTTGTTACTATATGATATGTGGTTTACAATAGGTTTTCACCTTGTAAATGAGAGTACTATAGTATACCTTTAAATTGATAATAGACAATTCTTGATCTGAGCTTTTCTGCATTAATAGCGCTTTTATTGATTATAGTCAAATATCGTCTTGGTAAGTCCGAAGTCTCTGAACTCTAAATACCCTGTGAGTGCTATCATTCAAAAACTGGGAATATAGGTCCTTCCCTGAAATACGCATAATTTCTAAGCCTCATGGTCTCATGGGTATAATATGGTGGTTAAAGAATTTCTCTTTTACACTTAGAGGTGATTTTTGCGCGTATGGGTCTGTTGGTGTAGAACTAAATGTCTCTGGGGTAGCCCGGTAGGGTTAATGACTATGTTTTTAATTTTTAACCAATTAGCTTGATTAGGGTCTGTTAAATGTCCCATAGAGTGGCCTGATATTAGTGATATGATTATAGTTGCATTTTTAAGTCTGAAATTCGAGGGATCTCCAGAGTGAGTTTGGATTAAAAGCTTCAGTTGATATGCTTGTCTGAGATTAATCATCATGTACTTGGTACTTAATTTGATATCTCTCTGAGGTATTAACTGATGCCTGATTATTAGAGGAAACAATGAGCAGCTCTTTCTATTGATTAATAGTGGCGGACCTGGAGTTTGTTCAATAGCTAGTGGAATCAAAAGCACAAAGATGCTAGCTTTTTACTCCCGCATCCGGATCTCAGCATGTCTTGATCCATCCTTTGCTTTGGAGACCGTTGGTCTTGAAAGGGCTTTTCTTTCTTCTGTGGCTTGTGTTGCTTGATGCTGGGCTAAGTGTTACTAGGTGCTAGTGAGGGTAGAAACTCCAAAAGCAGAATTTTTGGTTTCTCTCTATTTTTCCTGACATTACATGTTGTGGCTGTAGGGAGAGAGAGGTGCTAACAGAGGCAATATCTACAAGTCTACAATAGTTATTAGCCAATATGATATCTACACCGAGCCTGTCCGTCATCTGGAAACATGCTGTGTCATTGTTTTATGTTATTATAATTCTCTTCCCTTGGTCAACTGCTTTGGGTTTCATTAAGTAATTATGAATTTTGACTTTCAATGGGCTTGATCGTGACAGTTTAATTTCATGGAATCAAAACCCAATGACCCAACTGTGTAATATTAATTGCTGCTGTCGCATTATTATTTCATGCCTTTCACCTTTAGGATGGATAGTATACACACTTTTTACTTTCTGTAGTTGAACTTCGCATTTGGTAGCATACTTCTTGGTACCAGAAAACATATTATCAAATTAGGCATTATCTCTGAGGCTGTGGTGAGAGCGGAGCTACTTTGGGTGGGGTATTGAAAGCCTTTTCAACTATATGCTGTGATGAAAGTGTTTTTAACCACCTTTTGTGATGAAAGACTTTTTAATCAAATTTTTTGTGATTTTTCTAGGGCTGATAGCTTGTCATGGATAGTCTATAACTAGACAACAGATGTGTTGCTGTCCCCCTTCCCCTGCTTAACCTATTATGATTGTTGCTTGGATATTCGAAAATCGACTCTCAATTTACCTTGAAGAAGATTATATATACGTAGTACATAACTTTAGCCTCTTCTTGTGCTGGGATAGGAGTTTCCATGGAAATAGCAGATATATAGCTACTTCAGGTTGGGTTTGGCTCTAATCTGTTAGGGTTGTCTAATGAGTTGAATCTGGAAGGTATACCTAGGTCTGATGAGGTACAGTTTAGATGTTAGTTTTGATACTTTAAAAGTTTAATCATGGACACTTGTAATATCAAAACAAGAAGAAAATCCAACTGATTTACGCAACATGAAATTCTGATTGGAACGCACACTAATTTTGAATATTGTCTGTGTGTTTATGAAGTAGTATTGATCTCATTTGTTTAACACTTGAGACATTGTTTTCAAATTAGAAATTAGGAAACTCCACTAAAGAAAGTAAATACTTTTTACTTCTGCTTGAAAATCAGATAAAATGCAGCGGAAAAGCATATTATTTCTACAAATTCATTTTGTAGTTTGTACTGACCATTTTACTTGTTGCTCAAGTATTATAGGAGGACCTCTGTTTTTAATTAGGCTCATGGAGCATCTTTATTTGTGTAATTACTGCTAAGTTTTGTACTTTTACATTCCCCTGCCTACTATCTCCCCCTCACCCCAAAACTCCAAAATCTTACAAAAAGGATAAAGATAATGTAGACAAAAGAAAGCAAATCTGAAACTCAATGCCATTTGTTTTAGTTATTTTTATTTCTTCCCTTGGATGGTACATTTCTGTGTTTAGCATAAACTCTTTTCCTATCTCTGGTGACAGGGTTTGCTACTCCTCTATAGCAAGGCCTTCAATTTGAATCCAGTAGCGGACATGGTGGATGTATGAATTGGCGTCTTTTTAGTTAGACCACACTTTTGGATGACAAAGCGAGAAGGTTAATCATATATTTTTGAGATTTTGAATTTTAATACAATCTGAACCTGGTGTTTGCCAGCAGGCTGCTTGTTAGCACTGAATTTTGGAGAAAGACTTCAATCATGTAAAGATTTGGTTTTTTCACATTCTTAAATTTCTCAAAATAATTTCAGTGAAAAACTAAAAACATAATCTGTAATCATTTTAGTGCTGAGTGTTGTTTTAAAAGCTTTTGCTCAGCTTCCCCTCCCAGCAGGTTATTTATGTGCATCACATGTATTGATGCCAAGCTGAGGGCTGCCTCCTGTATTTAGTGCAGGCAAAGCTATTAACGAGCTTTTTGAGATTGAATATCAAATCCATAAAGGTCAGATTATAGTGAGCAGTGTTAATGCACACGTAAGGTACTTCTTTCGAAAAAAAATGGACTCGATCCAGATTCTTGGATTTAGCACCTGATACTTGATCTTTTCTAAACCTAATACTCGAAAATCGTAATAGTCATGAAGCGTAAGTACAGACCAATAAAAATTCTCGTCAAAAAAAAAAAAAAAAAAAAAAAAAAAAAAAAAAGAAGACCAATAAAAATTGGTCCTGATCCGTGCAGGAAGTATTGCACTGCTGTATGAATGTACGATAGGCTTGAGAATCCATGTACTAATTGATGTATTGATCTGTCTGAGAATCTCCTCTCCCTAGTTGGAGTGTTGCTAATCTGTTATTTCTCTACTTAATTAATTAATATTGGATTTGGCCAGTGATTGACTTAATCCTTTTAATTTGGAAAGGGGGTAGATGAACAAAGATTTTACCTAAATTAGGCTCATAACAAATCAACAAAGTTTGCTTTGCTAGACTTTTTGCCAACTATTGTATTTGACATATTCTGTAATTCTGTATGCTAAGAATTATTTGAAGAGACTATTTTTCAATTAGTTTAATAAACGTGGTTAGTTGTCTAAAACCTGTTCAATATAAAAATTCTAATTGTGTGGTTGACATAACCTAAACATATTTCTTCTCAACGACTTATCAAGTTAGCAGGCATATGTATACCATTTCCATTCCGTTGACATTCACTGATTCTTGCAATGGATAAGGATGGTCATGTTTTTGTTAGACTTACTTCATAATGAATCTATATTATTGCTTCTAGTTCAAAACGGTATTTACTAACATGGTAGACATGGTATCGACACCCCGTGTTCAAAATTCTACCTCTAACATTTTGGCATAACAAATAGGTTAGTCATAACATAATAACTACACTTTTTTATTGGTACAAATTACACATCTATCGTGGATCGTTTTATTATATTTCTATGTGGTGAGAACCATCGAAGTCTGAAAGAAGTAACAAAAATATATTATAATTTTATTTTTTTTTTACTAATCTAGCTGTCATTCACACTAATTACAATTTTTTTTTTTTGTTTATATTACTCCAAGTCACAAAATAATTAAAGTAAAGAAAGATAAAATTACTACACATTTTTCAGTGCACATCGTAAGTGGGATTACTTTTCCCTAATTAGAACCTAAGCAAAGTCAAAATAAACCCAAAGCTCAACAAACTCACATTAGCAGCTCCATTTTAATAATTCAAATACAATCATGACCCGAAACCCTCTCACCGCTCGACATGTGACCGTTGCGGCAACGTTCTAAAACCATTTTTAAATTTACTCACGCTCTCTTTTTCTCTCTCATCTGCCTTCTTTACCGTTACTCTCACCACCTAATTCATCTTCCCCAACAAAAAGAAAAAAAAAAAAAAAAAACAAAAAAACAAAAAAACAAAAAACAAAAATTTTACTACTTTTGTCACCATTAACGTAAACTTTTAATCCTCTGAAAACCCCTAATTTTTTATAGATCATTTGAATAACAGATTTTCTAAAACCCCAAATTTTCGATTTTTCTAAAAAATCTCAAAAACCCATCTTTGATTTGCCCTGTTTCTTGATTAAATTCTTCAATTTAGCACTCTAAATTGGGAATTAAACCTTAAAGCTTTCTAATTTAAGGCATACTTTGATCAATTCTTTAGTTTCTTGGTTGAAGAATGGCAACATTAGCACCAGGGGTTCTAGTAAAACTTCTTGATGGTTTAAAAACAGGGGTGAAACCCACGGGCGAGCACCGGAGCTCACTTCTTCAGGTGACCGATATTGTACCGGCCGAGCTCGATGAGAAGAATCTATGGCCTAAACATGGATTCTACATCAAAGTATCCGATTCTTCACATTCCATCTATGTCAGCCTACCTTATGAGCAAGATGATCTTGTTTTAAGCAATAAAATGCAGCTTGGTCAGTTCATTTATGTGGAGAAATTGGAGCCTGGATCGCCTGTTCCGGTAGCGAAAGGCGCTAAACCGATACCGGGTAGACACCCTTTTATGGGTACTCCGGAACCCTTGATGGGTCTTAGAGGAAAGAAAGAAAAAACTGAGCAAAAAGTGAGGATCAATGGAACTCCAAGAAGAGGTTCTTGGGAATTGAATCAAAGTAATGGGTTTGATGGAAATATAATTACTTCTCCAAAGTTAAAACCTGTTCCTTTAGATTTTGATCAATGTACTCCAATGAAAGAAAAGGGTAGTGCAGTAAAATTTCATCCTCCTCCAATGTCTCCTATGGTTAGGTCAGTAAAAATGGTAAAAGATCATTGTAATTCAGGAATTAGGGCTTCTGTTGGGGGTAATTTGCTGTCTTCAAAGTTTGATTCAAGGGGTGAAAGTCCTGGTTTGGTCAGGAAAAGTTGTGTGACACCCACTACTTTGAAGTTTCCAAGGAGTAAAAGCGTCAATGAAAGAGGGCCAAAGAATACTTCCACTCCTAATATATCTGTAGGTACATTGCTCTTTCGAGTTTAGTGTTATGTTGCGTATCGTTGTTTGTTTTCAATTTTCGTGTTTTCGATTTTATATGTTATGTGATAAAACTAAAACTTACAACGATATCGAATGGACCCGTAAAATGTTGGGTATGTGAGATATATAAATGTGCTAATTGCTGATAAATTGGTTGTAATTATGCAGAATAAGAAAAGTTGTACACCTCCACCAAGTCTAAGGAGAGATGGGGGTTGTGTAAATTCAGCAGTGAATGTGCAGAATTCTTCCAATTCAAAGGCAACCCCACAACAGTTACAATCACAATCTAGTAACCCAACCTTTAATTCTAACAGTGGCACAAGTTTATCAGTAAATTTACCAGGAAAGCTTGCTATGCTTGGCAAAGTAAGTTTAATTTTGATCTTTAATTGTTGATTGAGGTGAACAATTTGTATAGGTCTGACTGTTTTTGCTGTGTCTTTTTTTGCATATCAGGAAGCCGTTCAGCAGAGAGAACGAGCTCAAAAGATTGCGTTTGAGGCGTTAAGACAGTCTACCGCGACAGACAATGTTGTCCGCTGCCTCAAGTAAGAATCACACTGATTTTGTTCTCCGTTGCTCAAAATTAGTTGTCACATTATCCTAACCCCTTGTATAGTGATTGTACGGAATGATAATTTATGACATTAAATTAGTACTCCCAAGTCCCTTTGCCCGGAATTAGTTGTTATATTGTCCTAACCCTTGGTGATTATATGGAATAATATTTATGATAGATTGCTAGTGGTGTTATTTCTATTTCAGTCTTATTCCTATAATTGGTAGTGGCATTTTAGGAAATAGGAGAGTACTTCTTCTAAATTTGGAGTGTTAATTTCAATATTGATCATGCATCAATAACATACTTCATGTAAATAAACAAAGACTAAATGTTAAGGGCTTGTTTTGCAGGATGTTTTCGAATTTGAGCAAATCAGCAAAGGCAGATGCACCAGCAGCCTGCTTTGATCAGTTTTTGGAATTTCAAAATCAAATTACACAAGCAGTGACTGATATGGTGTCCATTCAAGCAGCTGCTTCCACCCTCGAAACCAAATTAGAAACGAAAGAAGACGGTCCAATCTTACACGAAATAACACATAATTCAATGGACCGATTCCACGACAATGAACCAAACAGCACCTCTAAGAGAAGATTAGCCTTGTACAAGTCCATTGCATCATTTCCTGAAAGGGTGAGTGAAATTCAGAAACCAAGTAACAATGGGAGGGTCTTAAGGTCACATTCAAAACCGAGTTTGGATAAGAAAGGAGAATGCAATAACGTCGAAAATGATGAAAACAAGCAGCCTGGTGCAGATTCAGGGTGCTTAAGCAGCATGATCAAGCTGTGTAAGCAGATAGAATCAGAAGCTGGGAGTTGGTTTATGGAGTTTATAGAGAAGGCACTTGAAATGGGATTGAAGAAATCGAAAAGCAAATCTGATGCTGATGTTAGAAAAGTTCCTCAAGCACTTATCCTTAAGGTTATGAACTGGGTTGAGGTTGAGCAAAGTGATTCGAGCAAGAGGCCAGTTCATCCTAAGGCTTCTCAAATTGCAAGGAAATTGAGAATCAAAGTGAAGAACCCTTAATTCTTTGTAATGGTTGGGATTCTATTCATTGCATATTGTTATATGATTCGATTCAATGGTATTGAAATTATGATCATTCTTTTATTTGTTGTAGATCAATTTGGTGATTTTAGATTGTAACATGAGATCAATTGTTGATTAGTGTTTAAAGTGTACTTGTGTGTTGTAGGAGTTCAGATGACAATGAACTTCTGTCATGCCTAAAGGAACTTGGCCCAGTTGGACCTTCTTTGTAATACTAACACTATTAAGGAGTTGATTATTGATTGTCAATATGGTTTGTTCTGCTTAGTAAATTGTTGGTTTGATAATTTTAGGTGAATTAGAGTTATCATTTTTTTATTGACTGTCTTAGAGTTGATCCTAGTGAGTATTTTCATATTTGATACAAAAGTAAATGTTATTAAAAAAAAAAAAAAAAAAAAACCTAGATACTACTCGGTCATATTAGTTCATACTTAAAGTATAGATTAATGAGGAGGTGTCATAAAAGTTTTCAAAGATTGACTCTAAAATATTACATTGGCCTTGTTTGGTAAAGGCCCTGTTTGGGAATTAGCGAAAGCTGATTACATTAGCTGGTTTGACCAGCTGGTTGTATTAGCTTGTTTGACTAGCTGATTGTATTAACCTGTTTGTATAAAGTTGTTTGGTAAAATTAGCTGATTAGATAGAGTTGTTTTGTTAGTTGAACATATTAAATGACAATTTTAGACATTGATATTTTTTTTGAGGGCATTGACATTGTAAATTAGAGTAGCTTTTTAGTATAAGATTGTCATTTGACAACCATATCTCAATCAGCTAATATGAAAAAGCTCTATTTTTTAGCCTTTTCAAATTAGCTGATTTGCCCCAATCAGCTCTTTAAATAAGCTCTTTACCAAACAACCAAATTAGATGATTTTTGTAGTCAAACCTCTAACTTGGTCAAATAAGCTCATTTTTGGTTAAAACTCTAATTACCAAACATGGCCAAAGAGGTTTTTGGAAAACTTTTAGCTTATCAAGCCATATTAGAGGTTTTATAATTTAAAAAAGCTTATTCGGGTGTTTACCCAATTGGTAAATGACTTGTGAAAAGAGTTCAAATAACTCTTTCAGTTGAAGCTCATTATGGCCTTGTTTGGTAAAGTGCTTTTTGAAAATCTTTTACCTTATTGAACAATTAGAGATTTGACCATTTTTAAAAGCTAATTTTGGTGTTTGGTTAATAGTTTATTAAAAGAGCTTTTGAGGTCAAAAAGCTCTTTTTAGAATAAGCTCTTTATTATAAGAGCTTATTGAACAATTAGCAAATTGAATAAAGAAGAGAAAGGATGTGAACATAGAAAAATCTCTTTATAAGAGCTTTTTAAAATTGGCTTATTGAATAATTAGCTATTTTTAGTATTAAATAAAATGAAACAGCTAACAACATATATCTATTTATCAAACACCTTTATACAATCAACTATTTACAATCATCTAGTCAAATCATCTAATATATTAGTTAGTCAAACACTCAAACTAGTTAATACAATCAACTATATCAACCAGCTAACAACTAATTTACAAACAAGGCTTATACATTAATGTAATTAATAATGTTACTCCATTGATTGTACATACCAACTCCCATAATCATTCATCTTTAGCCGTCCGACTTTTGCATACCAATGATGCGTAGCTAAGAGCCTAAGATTTTACCATTAGCGTGTTTAAATACTTTGTGAAGGAGGTTTTCGTTTAATCTTGTAAATTGGGTTTCAAGATCAGAATCGAAATTGTTAAGTTGTTTATCTTGATCCTTGATTTATTTATTTATTTATTTATTTTTGGGCAGTGGGTTGTTTAGTGGAGTGTTTAAATTCTTTGGCAGTGGATTTTGGGTGCGGGTTTAGGGGTGGCTATGGATTCTGTGGGCGGTTGCATAGTGTTCGGTGGGTTAGGGGTGGCTTAGTGGTGTGGTGGAGGACTTGGTGGTCAGTGACTCAGTGGTTCAGGGGTGGTCATTGGATGTTGGGTGTTTTTTAACTATTGATTAAAGCTGAAATTTTTTAATTAATTAAGTTAGAACCAATGAGGATAGGAACTTGTACAATTGACTTATTGAATAGGTTACCACTAGGTTAGAATCCGTGCGATGCACAGTTTATATAAAACCTATTTTTAATTTATACATTAATATAATAAATCGTTATTATGGTCATTTATTAGTGTGCTATTTAAAATTGTTTCAATTTCCTACAATAAATTGATAGGTTTTAGTTGTAAGATAGAAGCTTCTAATATTTAAATAAGATAAGATAGCTCTACAAAAAAAAAAAAAAAAAAAAAAAAATCATTACATTTAGGTGAAATTTTTTTTTATTAAAAGACGACACGTGAGCAATGGTGACATCAGCATCTTTTGTTTTAGTAATGGTCACCATTCATGTTAAGAAATAGATCCCTCGCCACTCCTTTTTATTTTTTATTTAAAAGTCAATTAATTAATTCCCCAAGAGATTATATTTAGAAAAAAAAGTCAGAGTCGCATCTGGCCGCCCATAAAGAAAAAGGACACGTGGAAGGCAAAAAAAAGAAAGTTTATATTTAAAAAAATCCCACTCACCGACTTTCGGAAATCGCGTGAAAATTCCAGAAAGCGCGTCAAATATAGAAACCTTAACCGCCTCATCCACCCTATAAATAACCCCCAACCCACCTCTTCTTCATAATCTTTTTTATGCTCTGTATTTTGCTTCGTTTTCTGCCTTCGTCTTTCTCCGCTTTTTTTCTGCCTAGCTATTTTTGCGTTTATCGTCTTGCGTAATTTATGATGGGGATTCTGTTTTATTTGAATTGATGATTGTAGGGTTTTGATCGTTTTCTTTGTTGATTGTTGCTGCTTCTTTTGGATTGATCGGTATAAATATTTGCGGGATTTGTGATCGTGTGGTTGAGGATTCAATTTCGCTGAAGAACTAGGGTTTGATTTGATTTAATTTTAATTATCAATTTCTACGCTTATCTACGAATTCGGTCGTTTCTTTTCTATGATTGTGATCCTGCAGTTGCTTCTTGGAGGTTGATTTATCGGTGATCAAGTAGGTTTTTTTTTTCTTTTTGGTTGATTTCATTGCCGAATTTCGTTGAAGGTTTGCGCTTATTTTGATGCTTGATCAGAAGTGCTGATTGGTTACCAAATTTTTCGAATTAGGGGTTTTGGTTGGTTTTTGTAGAGCATGCAATAAATCGGTCTTCAATTAGGTTGGTGGTTGATTTTGTTTCCGAAGATCGTCATAAAGGTTTGCGCTAATTGATTGGTCTGTTGAGTTGGTTGATTACCAATTTTTTCGAATTAGGTATTTTTTGGGTTTGATTTTTGTTGAGCATGCAGTTGCGTATTCGCTTTTGATTTATCGGTGACCAAGTTGCCTGAATATAAAGGTTTGGGTTGTCAATTGAGGTTTGATCTATCGCGCTGATTGATTATCAATTTTTTCGAATTTGAGGTTATTTGTTGAATTATTGTTGATTTCGTTTCCCAATATTATCTCAAAGGTTTGCCGTTTTGACTAGTTCAGAATTATTGGTGTTCTTGTCGCATAATATTTTGCAGATTTTCGGACAATCTAGCTGTCGCTGTGAAATACTAATTATCACCAAAAATTATCCACAAACCTAGATAATTTGGGTAAAAGTATAAATTTCTATATAACAAATTTGATTTTGAAGTAGTTGGACTTGATATTGATTAAATTATTGATTAATTCCTAAGATTATTATTATTATTGCTTAGTGACTAATTTGATTAACTAGTTGATACCAAGAGTTACAAGGAAAAAAATTACATTGCGAGGAGGACTCAATGGTTGGGTATTTGATTGAGGTTTGAGGTTGATTTATTGTTCCAATTTTTCTGTCTTGCCTTGTTTGCTGTTAAATTATTAGTGATCTAGTAGGTTGTTATTTGCTGAAAGGTTTGGAGATTTCTATTTATTTGTGGTTGCTTCTTGGCAGTTGAATTATTGGTGATCAAGTTGTTGTACTACTCTGAAAAGGTTTGTGCTAATTTGGTGTCCTGATTTGCTCAAAGGTTTTAACTTCTTTATTTTGCTTGTTGTTCCTTTAGCTCTTGCAGATGTTTTGTGTAGGTTTATGCTTACTTGCTTAGTGCTTGAATCGTTAAGTAGCTTATTTGTTGATTTCATTGCCGAATTTCTTCAAAGGTTTGTGCTTATTGATGATTAATCAGGACTTCAGGAGTGCTGATGGGTAACCAATTTTTTTGGATTAGGGTTCTTTAGTTTGATTTTTGTAGAGCATTCAGTTGTTATTGGAAGTTGAATAATCGTTATCAAGTACGCTGTTTGTTGATTTCGTTGATCATTAAAGAGGTTTGCGCTATTTGATATGCTTGATCATTTGAGTTGATTGATTATCAGTTTTTTCGTATTCGGTTTTTTGTTTGGTTTGATTCTGTTTGAGCATGCAGTTGCTTATTGGCTGTTGAATAATTTTGCGCTGTTTGATGCTTGAAGTTGAGCTGATTGATTTACCAAATTTTTCGAATTAGGGTTTTTTTTGGTTTGATTCTTGTTGAGCATGCAGTTGCTTGTTGGCTGTTGAATAATTGGTGATCAAGTTGGCTGAATAAAAAGGTTTGGGTTAATCAAGGTTTGATCTATCGCGCTGATTGATTATAAAATTCTTGGAGTTTAGGGTGTTTGGTTTGATTTTTGATTATCGGAAAGGCTTGCAGGTATTGGTGTTTGATCTTTAGAGCTGTTTTGATTTGACGTTTTGTCCGTTGCTGCACTGTTCTTTGTTTCATAAAAGTGTTGCAGAGTTATGGGCAGCTACTTTTGCAGTTTTTGGACAATCATGCTGTTGTGATTATTACCAGTTATCACCAAAAATTGTCCACAAACCTATCTTGACCAAAAAAAATTGGGTAAACGTATAAATTTCTATATAACTAATCTGATTTGTAGTAATTTGACTTGGTATTAATTAATTTCTGATTAGTGATTAATTTTTATGAATATTATTATTGTTAGTGGTGCTTTTTAGTGACTAAAATGTCTAACTACCCTGACACCGAGACTTGCAAAGAAAAAATTGCCTTGCGGTGAGGACAGAATGGATGGCTATATGATCAAGTAGGTGGTTGTTATAATCAGTTAATTTATTGGTGGAATTTCCTTTGCCTGATCAAGTAGGTGGTTGTTATTTGCTATAAGGTTTGCTTATTACTGGATATTTCTTTTTATTTGGTCATGTGGTTATTTCTTGACAGTTGAAATGTTGATGATCAAGTTGGTGTTGTAATATTCTTTAAGGTTTGTGCTAATTTGGTTTCATGATTTGCTTAAAGGTTTTGGCTTCTTTATTCTGCTTGTAGTCACTTTAGCTCGTGCAGATGTTTTGTGTGTGTTTAGCTTAATTGCTTTCGGCCACCCAAAGTCTTGTGAATTTGTTACTCATGTCATGATGAAGTGATGGGCCTGATTGTGTACAGTAGTAGGGTGTCATTGTGTACTTGTAGATTGATTACTGAACATTTGATGATGGTGTGGTTGAGGTTCTTGGTTCCTTGAGTTTGGATGTGGGACTCTGATGTTTGTCAACTTCAGTCTTATGATGGTTAAATTGGAATTCTGTTTGCAGTATGCTGTTGCTGTTATGTCTTCTATTCTTGTTTGATCATGGACCTAATTTGCTGCTGCTTATGGATTGGTCAGTATAGTATCTGTATTTAATTTCTATGAATTTCTCCAAGTTATGTTTTTTTTCTTATTTATGATCATTAGCATCCAGTTGCTTCTTGGTGTTAGAATCCTCAGTGATCAAGTATGTTTTTTTGTTGATTTCGTTGCCAAATTTTGTCAAAGGTTTGCCCTTATTGATGCTTGATCCACTTGGGTAACCATTTTTTTTGGAATTAGGGTTTTTTGGTTTGATTTTTGTAGAGCATGCTTATTGGAAGTTGAATAATCGTTATTCAAGTAAGTTGTTTGTTGATTTCGTTGATCATCAAAGAGGTTTGTGCTATTTGACGCTTGATCATTTGAGCTGATTGAATACCAATTTTTTTGAATTAGGTTTTTCTGGTTTGATTTGTGTTGAGCATGCAGTTGCATATTGGCTTTTGAAGAATCGTTGATCAAGTTGGCTCTATATAATAGGTTTTGAGCTATTTGATGCCTGCCCAGTTTAGTTAATTGATTAACACATTTTTTCGAATTAGGGTATCTTTTGGTTTGATTCTTGTTGAGCTTGCAGTTGCTTATTAGCGGTTGATTAATCGGGTGATCAAGTTGGCTGAATAAAAACGTTTATGTTAATTGAGGTTTGATCTATTGCGTTGATTGATTAAATATTTCTTCGAATTTGGGGTTTTTGGTTTAATTTTTGAAGTTTGGCATGACGAAGATGTTCAGAAAGGTTTGCTGGATTGGTGTTCGATCTCTAAGAGTGGTTTCGATTTTTAGTTTTGACTATTGCTGTGTTGTCTCTTGTCGTAAATTTTTTTGCAGTTTTTCAGATAATCAAGCTGTTGCTGTGAAAGACGATTACCAAAAATTACCCTCAAACCTTTATCAACCAAAAATTTTGGGTAAAAGTTTAATTATTATATAACAAATTTGATTATGAAGTAGTTTGACTTTATAATTTATTATTGATTAGTGATTAATTGTTAGGAATATTATTATTGCTTAGTGCTTTTCAGTGACTAATTTGGTTGACTACCTGATAACTGAACCATGCAAAGAAAGTTTTTCGTTGCGCCGATGAGGATTGAATGGTTGGTATTTGATTGGAGTCTGAGGTTTGTAATCTTCATCGTTAATTGTTTATTGTTGGAATTTTTTTTGTCTCGACTTGCTTCTTTGCGGTTAAAATATTAGTGATCAATTTCGTTGTTGCAATATGTTCAATTGTTTGCTTATTGTTGGCGATTTTGTTCTGTTTGGTCATGTAGTTGCTTCTTGGCGGTTGAATTAATGGTGATCAAGTTTGTGTTGCGATTTGGTTAGAGGTTTGCGCTAAAATATTTTGATACACAATACTTGGAGATTGATTTCTTGTTGAACATCTGATGATGGTGTATGGTTGATGTTAAATTTTATAAGCAAATGGTTCTGTTTTAAGGTTTTTTTTTTTTTTTTTTTTTTTTTTTTTTTTTTTTTGGGGTCTCCTGTACAACTGTTTGATCATAGACCTAATTTGCTACATTTGTGAGGCTGAATACTGTAAATGACTTTTGTATGTACCTTGGAAGTTAAGAAGTGGTTCTAATTTTGATGGTGTTCTGCTGGTATTGGGTTTATTTCTTGATGCTTATATGCAATCTTTATTTGTTGTTTATTGTGTCAATTGTTTCTTCTATGAAGCATTTGGTCCAAGGTGGTATAGTGCACTGCAGGTATGTAAGTGCTATCCTGGTAGTGCTTCTCTTGGAGATTTTGTTGTTAATTATTATTTACTTAAAATCAAGTCATGGAATCTCTTGGTCCATTATATCAGCAAAAATTGCACTTCAAACTTCTGAGACAAGCTAAGGAACCTTTCCTTGCGACTTTACACCCGTTAGTCTTCTTTAGGTATTTATTTATCATGGGGGTAATGTCTTGAATTGTTATTTTGTTGTGATGGATATGGATATCACCTCAGTGTTGCACGCTTGCTGGAGATTACAATGATTCGTTTCTACTGTGTTATCTACAGCTAGTATGGCATTAGGAAAATTCAATTGTTAAGTATTTCTTTTTTGTGAGTGAATTAGTTTCAGCTTCCTGGTATGTGTGCTTATCCTTATAATGACCATTTATTTATTTACTTTAAAATTTGTTGTTATTGTGATTTTTTTTGCAATTAGCTTGTGGTGTGAAGCATTTGGCAGTTCTCATGGTCAGTGATGGTTGGTAAGAGATGATTTAAGGTGTAGGCTGTAGAACCAGTTTCTTAGCCTGCTAATGTCCTCGTGACTCCTAGTATGCTTCATGATTCATTTAATTGTTTGCTCGAGTCATTTTTTTATTTTTTTTTGTATGTTTTTAATTGCATAGTTCTATGTAGTTTTAGAGTTGATAACTTGGAAGTGGAGAACTTTGTTTGTTTTTCTTGCAGACACTGCACTATTTGGTAGAATTGATGGTTTGATACACTTTACGAAAGCAGTCAGGTTTTGCTTGTGCTTTGATGGTTTTAAGATGTGTGGTATTTTGCATCTCAGAAGTGCCTGCGTTTGCTTGTGATTACACAGATTGATTTCTACTCTTTCCAAGTGGTGGTATTGGATTTATTTCTTGAATGCTAACATTGTGTTGGGACACTTTTTTTTGTTTATTTTTTTTTTGTCAATTTCTAATTTCTGCATTCTGATGTGGTGATATGCGCTTGTTGTCTCTCTTTGATTTTAACTTACGTGGTATTAGCTTGTGTTGTGAAGCATTAGGTGTAAGTTGAAGTGGTATAGTGCATTGCAGATTTAAGTGTTTTTCAGGTAGACTCCTCCTTTTGAAGGTGGTAGTGTTATTCGTGTACCACGATGTCTTTTGGCTTGCTCTAAATTTATTTTTTTCCTTGAGAGAGGGGGGGGGGGGGTAAATAATGTTATTGGTTTGGGGACCTCATGACATATTTGGTGATGTATTTTTGTTATGTGTTTTGTTTATAATTGGTTTGTTGTGAAGCATTTGGCAGTACTCATAGTCGGTGGTGATTGATTATAGGTATCCAAGTGTAGAGGTAGTTGCTTTTCTTGATGCCTTTTCTTTAGTCCTTGACTCCTTGAATTCTACATAGATTTGCTTGGCTTACATATTATTAGTGTTTTGTATATGTCCAACTGAACAATTTTATGTTAATAAATTTTCCTGTTTGCCCTTTTTTTGTATGTGTGCGCGTGTGTTAATAAATGCAGAGTTTTGTGGTTTGTTTCTAGTGCAGATACCACACTTTATGGTAGAATTTGATGGTGTTTCTTTTATGCTTGGTAATATTTCAATTTGGCTGTATGCCTTTATTTTTTGTTTTTTTTTTGTTTTTTTGTTTTTTTTTTTTTTCCTTAATTCTATTATTTTAGTTTTAAATTTTATGTTCGCATAGTTTTATGAGATTGCTGGAGTTGAGTGATTTGGAAGTGGAGAATTTTGTTGTTTGTTTATTCTTGCAGATTTACAGTCTTAAGTTTCGGATAATCTGATTCCTTCTTCACATCTGTGGTGACCTGTATTCTTCCTATTAACAATTGTCTTACTTTTGCAATTGCACCTAAATGGCAAAAAAGAATTGACAAAGTTCTATTATTTATTTATTAATTATTATTTATATAATTTATTATTTATTTATGATGTATTGTTCATTGTTCATTATTCATTATCTATTATTAGTTCTACTATTTATTTGCTAATTAATTATTATTTATTATTTATATAATTTATTATTTTTTAATTATGTATTGTTTATTGTTTATTATTTATTGCTTATTATTTATTATTTATTTATTATTTATTATTTATACTGTTCCTTTGCTTCTTGATGTTGAATTATTGGTGTTCCAGTAGGTTTGCTGCTCTTGTAACTGATAATTGTTGCAGTTCAGGGGTATTGACTTTAACAATGGCAGCAAAAACTAATTACTTTGACAAGCACTCGTTCCCTTTGCAGGATGTTAGTTTACCTTCAGTTCTTTTTAGTTTGAACCAAACCTGCTTTTAATTTCTTCTTTTATTCCTGGATAGGGAATTGGTGGATGAGCAATTTTGATGTAGCCAAAAAATCCCTTTTCCTTCTTTTGTAAGTAGGTTAAGTCTGCTGGAAAGATTTGGAAATAGGTTTTTGGTATATTATATTGATCTATTGAGCTGTTTGATTAGGTTAGGTGGTTCTTTCATTTTGCTGCTCAATTTGTTGTGCTGCTTGTAGTCATAAATTTTTGCTGAGGCTTTCTTATCCTGCTGCTTCATGTTGGCCTTGCAGAGCTTTCCCTTGCTTCTATGATGATTGAGTAAATATAATGAATGATTCACTTGTTAAAGTTCAGCTCTGCTTTGACGCTTTGACATTGACATTGGATTCACTTGTTAAGAGGCCTGATGGTGATTGTAGTGGGGTCCAACCGTCCCAACTGTTTTTGTTTTAGGCACAATATCTTGTGGTGAGGTCAGTTGTTTTTATTTTTAGTTTTAGGCCTGATGGTGATTGATGTGCTAATGATTACATGTTCATCATTCTTATCTTCTGGTTTGAAGGCCTGTCCTGTAGTGGTGGTAGTACACATGTGACATGTTTAGTTTTTTCTCTCTTGAACTACATTTTCCTCTACGTTAGGTTCATTCTTTTTGTATCCATGTCTAGGTGGGAGTTGCAAGGTATGACTAGGTTTTCGCATCAACATTTTTGGCTGTATGAGCTGGTTAATCTGGTATCTTCATTTTTGTTTCGATGCAGCCAATTCACTTGTATCTGTAGATTTCTGTGTTTCCATCTATTTAAAAGATTATGTTGTGCTTGATTTTTTTGGCAGGAAGTACTCTCTTGATTGGATAGTGTTCTCTTAAATATAGCTAGCTGTATCACTGTATGGGCCATATTCCTCTTTTGTCGTCCCTTCTGTTTCAGGTTCTGGTGATTTTGTATTTGTGTTCTGTTCCTGTGATGCACCTCCTCACATTACATTAGATAACTGTGCTTAATATTAATTCTTTGACGTTATGGAGTTCTCTTCCTGAATGTTTCCAAGCAGTTATGATTTAATTTTACCTTTTGTTGTTTCTGCTGCTCAAACCTCTTCTGGTGCAACTACCTAGTGTACTGTACTGTACTTCATTCAGCATGTGTAATGCTTCAGCCTTAAGGTTCATGCTTCATCTTATGATTTAATAGGTTCAGGTTCTTCTCTTTTTTTTTTTTTTTTTTTGGGGTACTTGGGTTGATGCTTGTAGCTTTGATGATCTGTGGTACTGACGTTGGTTTGGCATTGCCTTGGGATTTTATGAAACTGAAGGTTGGAGTTATTCTGAACTCTATCATGGATGTATCCTTTGTTCCTGACAGTGTCAACTAGTTTGCGGCGCGCCATTAGGTGTCAACATAGCCCCTTTCTTGTCATTTAAAAATGTAGTGAGTTTCTAATCCTTACTTGGATTTGTTTCTCGCCAGCTTCTTTTGGTGTTACAGGGGCTGGAGTTCTCAATGGCATGCATCATTCTTTAGGTGCGTGCTTGTAGATTATGGCTTCTTGTACTCGGGTTAATGGATTTTGCATAACGTTGTGCACTTGTGCTGATGACTTCTAATGAGCTTGCACATTTTGGGTTTATGTTGCTCTAGTTTTTTATTATTTGGTGTAACACTGTGACTACTGGAGATTCACATTTGATGATGATATTTTTATGTTCAATTAATCTTACGGCCTTGGTGATATCAGGGTCATGTTCTATTGGATTGGGTTTAAATTTGTTGGGAAGTTTTAGGTGAAAGGTGGATCCTCAGGTTGTTGCAATCATGCATTTCGGAAGATGTGTTGGAAAGAATTTTGTACATGAAAGGTTTATTTCTCTGTTACTTTCTGTTGGGGGAAGGTAAAATGACTTGGGGTATTGGTTTGTTTATGTTGATATGAAGATTTTCGCAGCTCGAAGGAGGAAAAGCACAGAGTTCTGCTTCTGGTTTTATGTTGGACTTTTGTCTGCCGTCCCCATATTGTCTTCATTGTGCATGCTATTGTTATAGTTACTTTTGTCACTGGTCTTAGTTACTACTGCAGCAGTGTGTTTGTAGGCATGAAGTGCTGGCTTTTGCTTTTCTTTTGGGAGTTGATTTATGATTGAACAAGGGGATGTCTGCTGAAAAGGGAGGAGTTCCTGGTAAAATTTCTCTGAAGATCTAAATTTGTATGGGTGGCTTGTTTAATAGTTCAGACTCCCCTTTGATATGAAGCATGTCTGCCTAAGGTATTGCACTTTATGAAAATGGTTGATCTTGCAGTGGTCTTTTTTGGATTCGAGTTAATGGGATCTGTATGCACTATTACTTTTTCATTGGTCTTCTATGAAGTCTGGGTTTGAGTTGACACTTGAAAGACAGTTGCTTTTCTCGTTACTACATCGACTTTGCTAGGTGGACATGCATTTGCTAATGCCTGTTTGATGATGCTTCATGGATGTTGATTGTGGTTTAAGTGTTGTTGATTCGGTTTTTGTGCATTTCCTTAAATTAAGCATTTGTCTTTCAGATTTTGTGTTGATCTTGTGGGTTGTCAAACACTTGTCCTAGCTTTAATAAGATGGTGGATTTAGCTCATTTAAGAATATGTTTGTTCCCCATCTGTTGTAGTTTTTTTTTCTCTCTTAGCTGAGCTAGTAATTTCTTGGGCATGCAGCTAATACTTCGTATTGTATCGTTTTTCTATGAGTATATTTTTTGTAAAAAAATATTAAATATTGAGTTTGTTCTGTTTTGTGATATTGATAGTAATGTGTTTGCTGGATGATTCCTGTTTACATTCTTCACTTATTTTCCTTCTGGGTATCTTCATGTCTCTATATTTTAGATTTAGGTTTAAAAAAAAAAAAAACAAAAACAAAAACAAAAACAAAACATTTTTAACTCCGCCAGTGAACATCTCACTGCCAGTCCCAAGCCTGGATAAAGGAGGAGGGTTGCAGTAGCTTGTTTGTTGTATAAATTTTTTCTTTTCTCAATGATGTGGTGTTATCTGTACATGGCAGTGGTATTAATGCCAACATTCCTTCTCATTCTTAATCTTCAACATTTTTTTGATTTTGCAGTGCTAAAAGTGGAAATTATTTATGTATTGTTGCTGACTGTATGTCGATTACAATTGGTATTATTATTTTTTTTAAAAATTTTAGGGTCTGTATGGAAGCAGAAATGTAACTGCTAGGATTGGTATGATTACAATTGTTAGAATTATTGGTATGATATTAGCAAGTGAATTTGATTTGATGAAACATTATTGGTCAACTGGGTATAAAATTAAGTTCATGCAGTAGGAAATGTGTGTTGCAGGCTTGCAGCTAGCTATTGCTCTTTTAAGGAAGGTTACCTCACTAGTTACTCCAAATATTAAGATTCTTTACATGCTTTGGTTTACTCAAGGGTAGGCCTTGTAGAGTCGTAGCTGTTATGATATGGGTGTAAATGAACAATGAATACTGCTGCATGTTCAGGCTTCTCTGTTAGTGTGTGTTCTTCAATCTATCTTTCACTGTAAATGCATTTACTTGTTCATTTTTATGTACACCCTTGTGATGAAAATGTCAGATTGAACCTAGTGTCTAGGCCTTTCTATGCTTGTGTATGTAGATAGATTTTGTATCCAACATGATGTTGCCAGGTTTGGGGACTGCTTCGGCCTTTTCTGATGAAAATAGGTATTTTCATTGGGTAAGTCAAATTGATGATAACTTGAGAATTTTTCAGGCGAGGCTTGATCAGGCCTAGTGGCTATATTAGTGAATAATTATTTATAAATGTATTTTTTAATAAACATCAAAAATCAATCGAACAACAAACTAAAATCTCTACTAAAATTATTAGCAAAAGTGCAAGACATACACAAAATTACAAATAATGTATCACCTTTATATTTAAGAAATATCATTTTTTAAACACAACACTTATTTTATAGTTATACTGTACTCTATAGATCAATTTGTGATAATATGTACATATAATAGTAAAATTTCATTAACAAAATTGTAATTAACTTGAATATATAGTTATATTGAATTGAAATTGAAATTAAATATTAGGTAGAGGTATTTGAAAAAAAAAATAAGCGATGTGTTAGAGTAATTTCTTTAACATCTTATATGAATCAATTTAGAATGATATTATTATAGAATCAAATATTAACAAAAAAAAAAAAAAAAAAAAAAAAAGGGAATTTTAGAGGGAAAAAACAGCACCAGAATGTGACATGTGTCACCCGCGGTGTTTGTTTTAGTATTAAGTTATTAATTGTGTATATTATTTAATATTTTTTAAGCCTTTTGTTGTAATTGCACTTAGTTTGCTAATAATTTCTTTTTCATTTGAACTACTAAGATTCACTACTCTAGGCCTCAAGGCTATATCGCCTATATGGGATTTTGGAGTTGTTTTGGATTTAAAGCTAAAAGATATTAGTAAAAACTTCCTCTGTCTCTATTTTACATTTTTATTTGTAAAATTACACGGGAATCAAGGAATTTGGAATAAAACAAAGAACAATAAAACAAAATACAATGGGAATTCCAAGACATTAATTGATGTCGTCGAGTAAAACAAAGATAGAATAATATTTAATGTTGTACACGTCATTAATCTTTTGAAAAGAAAAAGGATCAATAACAGTTTTTGGTGAAAAAAAAAGGACCAATCATATTCATCTAAATTGATGTACATGGATTCTTAAAATAAGAGTGAGAATTAAAAAATTAGAGTGAGAAAATAGAGAAAGCATCAATTACAAAATAGAAAAATAGGGATAATTTGGGATATTTGGTAGAAATTTACTTAGTAAAAAAGGAATGTAATTTTGAAATACCCAAAAAGAAAAGCAGGAATGTAAAAAAAAGGACGGAGGGAGTATAGTTATTTTTTTTTTTTAAAAAAAAAGGGGAGAATATAGGACTTTAAAAATTATGGGGTTCTGACTAGAGGTGTCAAAAATATACCCAATTCGATTCGTAAAATATCCGATTTAGATTTGGATTTGCGTGGACATAACAATTTAGTATGACTTAAGTTTAAAAATTTACCCAATCCGACTATATCAGACCCAATCCAATTATTCGAATTGATACCTCTAGTTCTGACTTTTGAACAAAAAAACATTCCTAGGCATCATGTAACAACAACATAACTTTTTTTTTTTTTAGGAAAAACAACATAAATGAAAACAACATAACTACTCCCTCCGTCCCAAATTACTTGCAACCCTTTGACTTTTTACATTATTCACACATCTCATCTTAACCATCTTTTTTAGCTATAATATGAAAATCAATGTAATCATGTAATATATTATTGGATCTATATTAATGTATATTTTCTTAATATAAACTTTTTAAAGCTTATATAAGTATATAATAAAAGATATTGACGGTCAATCTTGTGCATGGAGGAATTGGAGATTGTTAAGGATGCTTAATTGTTGACAGATTCAACGGAGGAATTTGAGCTCGATGACAGCTTCAATGGAGGACGGTCACCCTTACCCTTTGGGGTTGACCATACCCTAAATTTCACCCCTTTTATAGGGTTTTTCGTTTGATTTGGCGGCGAAGCCGTTTATATTTGTCGCCATATTCTAACAGTTTATTAACATACCCGGTAAGTTAAATTCCATTGATTATAGAGTTTGATATAAATGGTATATTTTTTTTTGGTTAATTTTCTCGCATTTCTGAAACGTTAATTTTACATATAATTTTATTATGGGGTAATAATCCCTTCGCAACATGAAGTTCTTCTCACTTCCTTTGTTTCATGAAGTTCTTCCTATTTTTACTTTATTCCAATTTTGCCAAAAAAAAAAAAAAAAAAAAAAAAAAAAAAAAAAAAAACAAAAACAATTACTAGCACCACTTTTTGGTCACTTTTCTTATTACACTTTATCTTTTTTATAAGAAATCATATGTACCTAATTACATTACTCTATTTATTTTCCTTGGTATGTGTTTCTATAGTAAATGGAAAGAAAAGAGTAGTAGTGGAATATTTATCTAATTATAGTTAGTGAGTAGTTATGTAACTTTCTTATTATTGTTAGTGGATTGGTGCAAGTGATGAAAATTTTTATATGCACTTGTGCACCAAAGGTTATTTTTTGCTCATTTGTTACCTAATTGAGCAATAACCATCAAAATGAAGTGAAGTGAAGTAAGAGAATTATGGATGAAAAGAAATCGTAAAGTAAATAGGGATGACTCTAGAGAAAGTGCATCAATCAAAGAGAGAAGGATGAAGTACTTAACATGTACATCATTATGTCATTAATTAGAGCTACTTTCTATTCAGGTTATGATGCATCCATTGAAGAATTGGCCGATTTTATCTGTGCTGCTGAAATGGCGAAAGTTGCTGATGCAACAGAATTCCCTGACCGTAGTCGACAAGTTGAGAAACCTCAGATGGACAGAAAAAGAAAATCTGTTCAGGTCATCCAGAGGCCTAAAAAGCAACCAGTACCAGAAAGAATGATGGAGGAAAGAAGTTTCAAACAGATGATGGGGTTTGGGCTTCCAGGGTGCCCTGCTGTCAGAACCAGTAGGATACTACCTGATGAGGCTTTAGGCCCCCCGTATTTTTTTTATGAGAATGTGGCTTGTACTCCAAAGGGGGTTTGGGATCAAATCTCCCGGTTCCTGTACGACATTGAGCCTGAGTTTGTGGACTCCATACACTTTTCTGCAGCTGCAAGGAAAAGAGGGTACATTCATAACCTCCCCATCACAAACCGACAGCCTTTACTTCCTATTCCACCAAAGACAATTCATGAAGCAATACCTGAAACAAAGAAGTGGTGGCCATCATGGGATAAGAGAACAAAGCTGAATTGTCTTTTAACTTGCATTGGGAGTGCTCAATTGACTGAGAGAATTAGGAAGAGGGTTGAATCTGGCGAACCTTCTGAAACTGATAAAAAGTTTGTTATCGAGCAATGCAAGAAATGGAACTTGGTGTGGGTTGGAAAGAACAGAGTGGCAGTCCTTGAACCTGAAGACATGGAGATGTTGCTTGGATTCCCAAGATTTTACACTAGAGGTGTTAGCCGGACTGACAGATACAAAACCCTGGGTAACTCCTTTCAGGTCAGCAAATTTTTATCAGATGTCATCTTTCTTGTATATGCTCAGGATAATACTTGTATTACTCTAGTAAAGTTTTGAGTATTTGTTTCAGATCGACACTGTTGCCTACCAACTCTCAGTTCTGAAGGCCATGTATCCAAGTGGCATGAATGTTCTTTCGCTTTTCTCTGGCATTGGTGGAGCAGAAATTGCCCTCTACAGACTTGGGATCCCGTTGAAGAATGTCGTGTCAGTGGAGATTTCCAATGTGAGCCAGGACATACTCAGGCAGTGGTGGTCAGAGACAGAGCAAGAGGGTAGACTGATCCATGTTGATGATGTTCAAACAATTGATAATAAAATGATGGATCAGTGGATTGAAGAGCTCAATGGATTTGATCTTGTGATAGGTGGAAGCCCGTGCAACAACTTGGCTGGTGGCAACCGGAGGACCAGAGATGGGCTCCAGGGAGAACACTCCTCTCTCTTCTATCATTACTACCGCATCCTCGATTATGTCAGAATGTCAATGAAAAGAAGAGCAGCTTTCCTGTAGTTAGCAGCTTAACAACCAGCTTTTATCCCTGTCAAATTCACTGGCTTACAAATAGAAAATCTGAGGACTTCTGTAGGTTTAACCATACACCAAATGACAAACTTAAGCAATTTATTATGCATGCTATTGCATAGGCATTATACAACAGAAACAGGTAAAATACTGCCTCAAGGACCTGATTCAATCTCAGTGTTTAGTTGATTTTTTAGAGATTTTACTCTAAATATTTGGAAACAATCTTTCTTGTATTGTTACTTGAGACAGCAACAGAAACAGGTGATTATTTTGCATATTGATTTTGCAGCTGGTCACATTCATATTTTGTTCATGATTCTGTTTTCTAAAGGTTAGCCCAAAGTTTGCTCATGAACTTGACTGGAAAAACAAATGCTTAGCTAAGAGAGTATTTTTCAATTAAGCCATAAAAAGCTACCAAATTTAGCTGATACATAAAATTACTTTTTTTTAAAGCTTATCATGTTATAGTCTAGCTACAAGTATTTTAAGTTGATGAAAACATGCCTGTCAAGCTTTCATCAACATGAAGCTTCCTCTTATTTCACAAAAAAAAGAACTTGAAGCTTCCTCTCATGCAAAATTATGAAGCCTGTTACACTGTTTTCTCCATTGATACGAAGTTAAGACGTTTTAATCAACTCTTGGCAATAGATACATCATCAGTTGAAGTTTTAAGATGAAATGCCGTTTGAGACTAAGCGTAGGACTAGACTCGAGCAAAAATTTTTTAAAAAAAATTCATCATTTATATTCTCCTTATATAGTAGCTAATTTTCATTATACATGCTTTCATCAAGGTGAAATAAATTACTTGCATGCACCATGATGTACCTAGGAATAATAGGTACTCCTAAAATATTATGAGACGTACTTACACGAGATGCCAAAGGCAGAGTAATAAGAAAATGTGTTTTGCCAGATACGGAGTAGATAAAACTCACTACTCCTTGGGCGTTGGTACTAAATTTTATCAACCAATAAACCAGGATTCAAAAATATAGATGAACTACGAAATTTCTCATTTAAAAATGTGTCATTACATGTATAAATCAAAATTTACACGGCCTAACATCCACCAAATCATTACTCAGTAAAAAACCAGCACTTCAGAATATCAGAGGACTGTCTAATTTACAGGAGACTCGACCAATTGACAAACTGCATAAGACAGAAAAAGAGGGCAGTCATATCCTCCTTCTATTATCTACTCGCATTTTCTTTGAAGCCTGGCCAGATTGCATATTTGAAGAAGTTGATTCTATCTGAAACAAGGGCATAGGAAGATTAGACAGCCAGCTCTTGGGGCAAATTTAGCAAGACAAGGCAAATTAGAGTTGCAGAATACTCTCACCTTATCGAGCTTCTCTCTCACCCTTCTAACTGCTTCATTCATTGACTGGGATGGGAAATAATCCTAACAGTGATACAAAATATACATCCAAGGTTATACATTTATTAATCAAGAAAAAATATCATCTCAATAATTTCTAATACTACAATAAATGAACAAATGAAGTAGTCACAAAGAAATACAAGTAATAATGTGAGGAAGGTGACGCGAAGAAAAAAAACGAAAGGTAAAATCCATTAGATCCCAGGTTTTATTTAGAAGGGGGTGTTAGAGTCAAAGAAGATTATAGTAACAAAATGAAAGCAGTTCATCACTTCAAATATTTTGTCAAATCAGCACAAGGGTATAATGCAAACACTAGAGCAAAAGGTACAGGAAGTGGAAATGAATATCACTAGTCTAGCTTCAATTTGTTCTCATATATTCATAACATAAAAAGAATATTGTTAGTGTAGATAAATTACCTGATCAGAGGACACCCTGGTGATTAACGAAGGATCTACCTTAAAAAGTTGATCCACTTCTTTGGGGTAACTACATGAAATTAGATTGAAATAAACTCCAATGACCTCTCGAAATTGCTCAATGGAATACATAACTAAGTAAAATAGCATACCATCCTTGCTTTATGTCTAATTGTTGAGATACTTGTGAGGGAGATCCGTGTAACAAGGGAGGGTTACTAACACCTATACTTTGCATTTCATGACCTCTAGATCTTCCTGCTGGAATTACACCAAATAATATAGATTTCAAATTTAATAGATAAACATGAAAAGAAAAAGAAAAAAAAACCTCAAAATACTTTGGGACTTATTAAGTTAATTCTAAGATAAGTGATTACTTACACTTCAATCGTCCCAGAACCTCCTTTCTCCTGCCTTCCAACTTCTCCTTTGTGTCAGACAGAGTCTCGTACTCAGTAGCATATGACACCTGCAGCCGATTTCCAAGGAAAACAGACTCATCTAGTTTTCTTTTTGCAAACCTAAACAATGTAACAAGCAACCGTGATTACTAACTTCATTCCTTCATCAATTGTGGTACGGAGTATAGAATATTATATTGTGAACAATTTAGTATCTTCATGCACAAAGTTTAATATTCGATATTCCTTTAATTCAATCAAATAGTCGCAAATTTTGCCCACCCAAATTGCTATTTAAAAGCTTGGAACACAAAAACAAGCCAACTTAATTACCTGGCATTGCTGATCATGTGAAATTTGATCCAGTAGACATCGGTAAATGCCTCACACTCTTCCGCATCCATAGGTTTACAACTGCATTGCATATATTTAGAATTTAGGTAATTGGCTAATAGCTTACCAAACAACTAGGCCAAATCTTTCCACTTAACAAGGTTGGCTATAAGGACACTTGACACTACATACCAAAATAGCATCTGAAATCCATACATAAAAGATCCAATCAAGTTCCAAGTTGTATACTGGTTGTTGGTCATAAACGATACGAGTGACAGATACTAGAGCTACAGTAATATCTAGGTGCACGCAGAAAACCCTTCAAACCCCATTGTATTGACATACTAGACAAAGTTCTAGTCCAAAGAAGAACAGCAACGACAAAACAGCTGAATATTTATCCGCCGGGGGGGGGGGGGGGGGGGGGGGTGCTTCCACCAAGGCACCAAAGCTAGTCCTTGTGGAAGTCACTGTTTTATAGCCAAGCATGTTGCTTCATCCTCATTCTATTTCTTATGTAGAAATAGAGCTGGTAACTTCAATGACTGAAAGGCATCAGTAAAACCCTTCAAAGTAGGCTTTTCTAAGACCCAAATACAAATGGTATAAGTTCAAAGTCACCCAAAGAACTCTTAATACCCAAAAAAGGCTCTTTCAATAACATACTTACGCAGGTAAAATACTACGAGTAATATTCTATAATTATCCCTAATATATAATGAACGTAGCTGTAAGCCTTCCTAGAATTCTGCTCCCTAATCTCACCAAGTAATTACCTCAATGATCGATAACAAAAGCAAGTACGAGCCTATTCCACTAATCTCATGAACTAGAAAAAAAACCATAGGAGCCAACTATGCTATCATTTGACATCAACTTTTCTTTCAAATCCAAAACACCCATATTTGAATGTTTGACCCTTGGAGATACAATTCACACACTTCAACAACAACAAAGCCTTAATCCCCAAAACTCCACCTGTGAGTGCCACTTTGAGGTATGCACTGCAGGTGAGTGTCACTTCATGGCATTCGCTGTCGGTCTCAAGCCCAGGTAAAGGAGGAGAGTTGCGGTAGGTCTGTGGCAGCCAGCGTAAAACTTAAGTCATTTCTTATGGATGATCACAGCCGGACTCAAGCCCTGGTAAAGTAGGCATTGTCAAAGTTTCATAGAATTCAAGTGCCATACATTTCAATTACACAACCATTAGTCCACTACTATTCATTACAAGCTAATTAATCATATTTCACATTGAAAATTAGTAACAAGGAAACTAATCAAACTCACAATGTCAACAATTTTTTTTTTTTTTTTTTTTTAAAAAAAAAAAAAAAACACTATTATGATAAAAATAAAAGGAAGCATACTCTTCAACTTCTCCATATGTTGCAAAAAGTTGTTTAAGTTCATCACCACATCCCAGTGCTGGTACATTCCTCACAATCAAGTACCTTTAGCAATTGGGTAATTCCCCAAATAAAATAAAATAAAAAACAGATATCAAAATTAGAGGAAAAATTCTTCAAATTTCAAAAATAAATTGCAACATTAATTAATTAACTAAAAAAACAAACTTTGATTCATCACAGACGGTATATACACGAACAGCAGGAGGTTCATCTTTGTATCGTGGCATAATTCCCCTTTCTTGCTCCCTGAAAAAAAAAAAAAAAAAAAAAAAAAAAAACAGAAAATCCCATCAATGAATAAGAACAAAAAGTACAGAAATTAAGCTTTTTATTGATTATAAACAGGATTATTGATTTGAAGAAAAACAGAAAGAGGGTTAAAAAAAAATTGATTTGAGTGAACATACTTTGAATTGCAAAAAAGGAGCTAATTTAGTGTGAAAGTCTGACGAAACAACGGATAAACTTAATTCAACAATTTAATGGCGGAGGAATACAATGAATTGAAGCTATTTACAAATGAAGAATCTTCAATGAGTTTTTTTGGAGGAAATACAAGTTTATCAGGCTGATTCTAGACATGGGTAAGAAGAAGATGAAAGTAACCTATTCTACTTTAGCAATAATAAATTAATATAACACAAATACCAAAGCTCTCGATTTACAATATTGCCACCAAGTTTTGTTAATCAGGATTAACTGGGGCCAGCCCTTTAACTTTAGAGGCAAATCTTATGAGTTAAGCATACAATTAGGTACTCAGTTCTTTAAAATTTCACCTTTTAGGTACTCAATTCTTTTTACTTTGCTTTTGGGTACTGAGTTAAGAATTCAAGCCAAAAAAATTAAATCAGCCAAAGAATTGAGTACCTTGGGTTAAAGAATTTAGTACCCTTGGTTAAGTATGTGGGCCCCACCCGATTTAAAAATTAATATTTATATAAAAAAAAATGTATTAGATTAGACTAAGAAACTAGCCTTGTAAAAATGTATCATCGAAGTAAAAAAAAAAAAAGTAAACTTGAACTTGTACATGAGTTCAAAGGAGAGAAGATCTTCATTTCTTGCAGTCTTTTTGTATTATGCATCATATAAAAAAAAATAATTTATATATCTTCAAACTTGTGCTTCATACAAAAATAACAAAACACAAACTACACCACCTCCCAAAATAAAAGCCAGAGAATGGCATGAAATTCATCTAGGATCTAATTCAGGGATCACATTAATGATTCATGAGGGTTTTCTCTAAATGTTCATTCTTTGTCCTCATGGCATGAAATTCATCAAGGTCAGCTTGCAGTTTATGCTTATCCAAACTCCGGGAGGCAATTGCTGTTAACTTTACTTCAAGTTCTGCAACTTCTCTTTGAGCTTTATTAGCTGCAAGGATTTGCTCCCGATTCTTTTCAAAGCATGCATGTATATTTGTTAGCAGCTTGTAAATTTGGTGACCAACAGGATCTTTCTTTGCTTCCCTAATTTCTTGCTGTTTTGGATGACACCAACGGCTAGTTTCTTAGTCTAATTTAATACATTTTTATTATATATATAAATATTAATTTTTAAATCGGGTGGGGCCCACATACTTAACCAAGGGTACTAAATTCTTTAACCCAAGGTACTCAATTCTTTGGTTGATTTAATTTTTTTGGCTTGAATTCTTAACTCAGTACACAAAAGCAAAGTAAAAAGAATTGAGTACCTAAAAGGTGAAATTTTAAAGAATTGAGTACCTAATTGTGTGCTTAACTCAAATCTTATGTGTATATATATATATATATATATATATATATATATATATATATATATATATATATATATATATATATATATATGGGACCAAAAAATGTGTGGGGATGTAATTAAGGGAAAAGAGAGAAAAAGAGGATATAATTAATCATTAAATTGAATACACCTTCAAGGATTAAGATCATCCCTAAATCAAATCTTATATATAATTTAAGAATAGTTTTTACAACTTTCATTCACAACACTCCAAATTCATATCCTTGCAATTCTAGCCCTTTTACCTTTTTTTTTTTCTTTTGGAAAAAATTGAGTTAAGACAACAAGTGGGTATTCAATTGTTGATTTTTTTACCTTTTGGGTACTCAATTATTTTTTCACCCTTTAGGTACTCTAACAAATTTTCAGGCCAACTAACTCACCCCTAACTCACCTTTAACCATACATAATTAAAATTAAAAAAAAAACATTAATTAATTCAACTATTTCATCATCCACAATTCACCCAAAATTTTTAAAAAAAAAAAAAAAAAAAAAAAAAAAAAAAAAAAAAAAAAAACCAATTGTGATGCTGCTTCATCCTCTGTGTGATTCAGTCCACTGTCATCCATACAGCTTCCTAGTTGAAGAAGTGCAAAATCAGAAACTCAGCCCAGATTGATGATTTTCAATAGAGATTGTATTTAAAAAATAAATAAATAAATAAATAAAAAAGAAGAAGAAGAGGCCAAAGCAATAGCATACAAATCAATCGGGTATATAAAAACTTTCTCCAATTGATGATTTTCAATAGAGATTGTAGCAATCTTTATAACAGACTTACAGTAGCTTGAATTTTGGGCGTTTCAAAATCAATAAAATCCTAATTTTTTACTCTAATTTCACCAATCAAACACTTACAAGCCAACACAACCCATTAATTCAAATTCACTACTTTGCCACTCAAAAATCAAAAGCATAATCTTTACCTAGCATTAAAACCACTCTAAATGACACGCATAAACCCAAACTATATGAAACCATTAATCCAAATCCACCTATTTACCTCTCGAAAACCAGCTAACAGAATCCATGATTAAAAAAATGACCAAATATCCCAAACACATCAAAACCCATTATGAAAAATTCTGAAATCAACAACATTTACCCACAATCTAACAACATCACAAGCACAAATAATTCGAAAAAACAACAACAAATCACCATTTCAATTTCGTTATTAACCCACAAAACCAAAATCCTAAATCGCAACAAAACGATAATCAATCGCCCAAAAAATCAAAATTTTTAACAAATCAACAACTACAAGGCTGTGTAATCAAACATACCTCAAAAAATAGCTGCGAATTTTGTTGTTTTCCCCAAATTTGGCCACAATCGAGCTCGTGTTCTTCACCAACCTCCGCTATAAATTTTCCAGAAAAGGCAAGAATAAAGGAAAATGAAAAGGGGAGGAAGAGGAAGCAAACCATGGTTTTTTTTTTGGGTAGGCCCACGTGACTTAACCCAAGGTACTCAATTTTTAACCAAGGGTACTCAATTGTTTGGGTGATTTAATTTTTTTGTCCGGAAAATGGGTCAGAGTACCCAAACGATGAAAAAAAATAATTGAGTACCCAAAAGGTGAAAAAAATCAACAATTAAGTACCCAATTGTTGTCTTAACTCGAAAAAATTTATCAATAAACACCCTTTTTACTCATAACTACCCATATCATTCAATTAAAATCTAGCTCTTTTATTATTATTTTTTAAAAATAACCAATAACCTCCCTTTTTACTCATAACTAAACTATTTATCACTCAATTAAAAAAAATAACCAATAACCACCCTTTAATTATTTTCACTTTTATTTTTATTTTTTTTCCTTAAACATACATATTACATTACTACAGACATCCCGCGCATGAGCACGGATACACTCTAATGATAATAATGCAAAAGGTTATAAGGGTTCTCACTCAATGCATCAAAGGTATGTCGGGGATAACATGCTGATGAGTGATGACCAATAAGTCTCGTATTGGGCACTAACATCCACCTGACCACTACTTACTTGGCTGTCACTATTGATGATCTTATATTCATCATTTGAACCTCCTGAAAACCACCTAAATTTTCCAAAATCTTGTCATTGGCGCTACAAATGTCCATCCCATTACCAGATTACCTCTCAAAACCCTATTACCAGAATACCACTCAAAATCACACACACTCATCCTGTCACACATCCACACAAACTCGAAATCACCTACCCTATATATTTGCTTTTGTAATTGTATTTTAAGGTCATCAGCTTCCTAACACCTATATATTTGCTGCTTCATTAGATTGTCTGAGCGCAATTGTATCATTTGTATGGTCATATTGTGAAAGTTAGTGTCTCCTTTCCACTCTTTTACCTTTCTTCAATCTATACTTTTTAGCCTGTATTAGACCATTTCCATTGGTGAGACTCAACTTTGAGTCTTGAAATACAAAATGAGTTGTTTTTTACCTCGATATCCAATTCACTTTTCAATTTAGCAACTCATATGAAATATAATTTTCCAGTGGTAAAACTCTTTAAAGTATATTAATGTCATTTTCAATTTATGGCCCATCAAATCTATATATAAGTTTTTCAAAAAATAAAAATAAAACTTAAATAAATTACAAATATATTATAATATTGATTAATGGTCTATATTTTTGTCAAATGAGACTCAAAGTTGAGTATCTAAACTAAGCAATTTTATTTTAGAGTTGCTAAGTTTAATTACCAACTCATTGGTATCCTTTGCAAAAAATACCCTCTCTCTCCCAAAAAAAAAACTCCTTTTAAGTCTTACTAATACAGATAATCTTATTAAGCTTACTGTATGATTTTGCTTAATCACAAAGCCCTACCTCAACTTTGTCCTTGTTCAAATTCCTTTAATGATTATTACTATAAACTATCAATTATATTTGGTAGTTCATTGATGAAGATATCGAGTAGGTGTGCTTCCAACTCAAAATGTTCAAATAATTTTAAATAAGAAAAGTTGCAGTCCCACTTTATATTCTGTCAAATGTCAATTAGAATACGGTAGTAATCTTTAGTTCCTAAATCTTTTACTTGTTGCATCTCATGTGTATTCTGTGTTTGACAGGATTTTTCACTAATATCAATATCCATTAGGTGTGATGAATTATTTTGTTGCGTTGCTAATGCAGGACAATGGAGTAACATTAGTGCAGCAGTTTAAGACTCCATGGATAGATCAAGGTCTCCAAAGCCAAAGCCTGTTCAAGATCCCCCCTGCAATGTCTTCAATCCCCATGCAGCAGGTTCTTGTGCCTGTCGTACATTGCCGGCTAATCATGTAAAGGAGGCTTTTAATAAAATAAAATAAAAAAACAAAAAAAAAAGTTGATCTTGAGTATGATATTACTACCTCCGTTTCATAAAGTCTACAACAAACTAGGATTCATATTTCCCAAGCCAGAATTTAATAAATGTAGATTAACAAAAAAAGGGTAGGTTATTAAGGGTTAAAAAAAAAGTGGGATGATTTGATTAAGCCACCCATCGACATCCAGAACTTCTGCCCCCACCAAACTGCCCACCCTAGCACCCAGAATGACCACCCTACCAACGCCAACACCCACATTCTCCACCAGTAACATCACCTTTGACACATTCGACCACCCTACCACCGCCAACACCCACTTACTCCAGCAATAGGACCACCGCGCAAACACCTTTTCCACCCTAACCACCGTATACCTACCCTCTCACCACCACAAGATTCGAACCATGCCCAAAACCCACCCTACCCAACTCACAGCCACCAAAAACCCATCGTGTAACCACCTTCTCATGCACCATCACAAGCTCTGAAACCACCAAAAACCCACCGTGTAACCACATTCTCCCGAACCACCACCAAGATCCGAAACCCCCACGCACCATAACCACCAAAAACCCCACCCAACCTAACTCGCAAACGACCAAAAACCCCACCTAACTCGCAGCCACCAAAAACCCCACCCTACGTAACTCCCCTAATTCGAAACCCCATCACCATTTTTGCTTTGGATTTGAGATTTCAAGGAGGCGTGGCGACTTTGACAAGGGAAGCAAGGAGCTGGCGGCTTTGATCAGGGAGGAGAGCGGCGACTGGATCTGAGTGGTGGTGGTGATGGAGTATGTTGCTGGTGGTTGAGATGGATGAAAGAGAAAAGTGTGTTGCTGGTTTTTGAGAGGGAGGAGAGAGAAAAGTTGGTGATGTTGGTGGTGGATGTGGGCTATGAGAGAGGAGAGAGAATATGGGTTAGGGTTTTAATTATAAATAAATTAATTTAGATTAATAAGCTAATAGGTAGTTTATTGAAGTTAAGTAAGGATATGTTGTTAAATTCACACAAAAAAAATTTACTATATTAGAAAAGCTTTTTTTGTTGTACATAATGTGTAGTTTCCGTTATGGGAAATTGTTGCAGATTTTATGAAACGGAGGTAGTATGAAGAATACAATCTTGAAATGTGAATATGTTGGACATTAAAGAATGGAATTTTGAATTTGATGTTACCAATATGGTTTTTGTAGATTTATAACACGAGGGTCAAGTGCTTTAGGTTTTTTTTTTTTTTTTTTTTTTTTTTTTTTTTTTTTTTTTTTTTTTTTTTTTTGAGTTAGCTTTAAATTTCTACCTTCTATTTGGCTTATTTTGACAATATTGTTAGCTTTAAGTGCTTTAGGTGTTTTTTGGTTCCCTCTAACTAGACTTTTCCTTTAGGAAGGTTTTTCTTATTCTCCACTGCTTTTTTTTTTTTTTTTTTTTGTAAAGGTTTTCCTTTACTCTTCTCTTTTTTTTTTCTCTTTCTCTTTCATCTCTCTTCTGATCTCAATTGTAAATTTTTGTATGGGCTTCCACTGGTGTTTTTACCGGTGATAAGCCCTAAAAAACTTTTTAATTGCTTTCAATAAATGGATCTTATCTTTATGATGGTATTTATTCAATTAAGCTTATTTTTTTGTTTGTTCGCGTACTAAATATTGAAGGTTTAAAGTTTCATTGTCTCCGAAAGTATTTAGAAGTCCATATTAGTTTTTTCACCCAAATAACTACTCATCTATGGATCTCAAGCCGAATTAGTGCTAACCCATGTATTGCTTCGGATGAAGTTTTTTATGAAGGCGATCGAATTTGCGATATAACTAGTTTTAAGGTGATTTGTACTTGTGTTGGAATTTTAGATTTCCTAGGAATTATTTGTAAGTGTCATTTGACTATCTTTCATTAATGAAATCCTTTTTCTTCTCGTCACAAAAAAAAGTGCTTCGAGTGTTTTGTTAAATTTTAATGTTTTTGGAATTTTAATAATTATTAAATGATGAATTGTACTCCCTTTGTCCCTTATTTACATGCATATTTATAACATTTATTACTCACATAATAAAGATAAATAGACATTTAAATAAGGGGACAGAGGAAGTACTTGTTATATAATAAAATAGTTAAATACAGGATTTGGTGAAGATATTCAGGTGTCTCCAAATGCTCTGGTTTTTGGAAATTTAATGACAGATTTGTGGTTGTGCTTATGTAAAATAACGTTTAATCTATTTGGCTTATTTTGAGAATTTTATACTATAATATTAGGTATTCTTTCATTCGTATATCAATTTGACAGTCAATATTTATAACAAATTTATGCAATGATGGAAATTTTGGGGTTCTTCTAAGGTGAAATATTGTACTAAACGATTTCACAATCTAGAGTTTGTTGTTAAAATAATATTGGTTTCATAACATACATATATCGTTTATTTATTTGTGAATTACATGGAACCATAAAAAGACAGTGATGGAATGAGTTAACAAAGGAAAATGGTCTAAGGGCCTGTTCACATTTACTGAACTGAGCTGAACTGATTGGAGTGAACTGAACTGAACTGATTGGAGCTGAACTAAACTGAACTGAAGTGAACTAAGCTAAAATGAATATTTTATGAGAGAAGGAAATTAGGAGCTAAACTGAACTGAACTGATTAGAGTTGAACTGAACTAAACTGAACTGAACTAAACTGAACTAATTGGAGCTGAATTGAAGTGAACTGAACTGATTGGAGTTGAACTGAGCTGAACTGAAATGAACTGAACTGAAAATAAGTTGAAGTGAACAGGCCCTAAGTGGGACAAGACTTCTAGAAATAGGTATGGGGGAAAGTTGGAGGTGATAGAAGTAAAAAGTTGAGAAGACAGCTAGTTGCAAATTTCTACAAAGAATTAGAAAATGAAGACCAAAAAAAAATTTAGGGTAAGAGTGAGGAGGGAGGGAGAGAGAGACTTAGAATTTATGAAGATGGACAGGAGGGAGGAAGAGATCAAGACCAAGAAAAAGGGAATGTTTGGTGGTTAGTTTGGTTGGGTGTGAGTTATGGTGTTAAAGAAGATGGTAACCTTCTAGCTCTTTTAGCAACATGTTACCGGTAAAAAGACGCATTCAAAGTTAATAGATATCATAGGTCGACTTATTTTTAGTTAATCAAAAGTTCAACTTATTTTGAGCAAATCGAGTAAAGATTGACTCATTTTGACAAATTTTCCTTATAATTACTTTAGTTGTAATTATAGATAGTTATGGATTGGGAAAAGAATTTTAAAAACAAATAATAATGTGAATATGAATCAACCAAAAACACATAAATGACTTCTCTTCCAAAACACATAATAAGATAACTGGTTTTTCCACAAAATAACCATGAGATATCACTTTATTCACCATATACCCATCAATTTCATCATATACCAATGAGTTTCAAGAAAATGTCACTAAATGTCTTTAATAACTAACGGTCGTTAACTCAGGGTTAGTTTGGCATCATTTTTCGTTTCTAGTTTCCTATTTTTCTAAAAACCAAAAACAGGAAACAAGAAACAAGAAAAAGGTGTTTACACTTTTCCGCTGTCAGTTTTCAAAATTATCATGATTTTATTAAGTTTAAATAATTTTTTATTCATTACGGGGCATATCATCATATGCCTTTAAAAAACAAAAAAACCAAAAACCAAAAAACCACAACAATACCAAACGAACCCTCAATTAGTCATTTTAGTTTTTTTTTTTTTTTTTTAAAAAAATGGAATAGGGAGAGGTGATTTCATTAAATAATAATAGTCATTCGGCACTTACAATCATTCCTTACGAGAACGAAATTCTCAATACAAGAATTAAATACCCCTAAATAAATGGCATCGCTTCCGAACTGCTCTGGATAATTTTAGATGTCTTTGCATCGTTTTTGATGGAGTTCCATTGATGTATAGTCACAAAAGTGATAAAATTTGATTGGCCATCAAGGTCTGCAAATTTGCAAGACGAATCTTCTAAATCTGCACCCTTATACCAACATACCCACAATTTCACAAATTTGTGAAATGAATCTTCCAAATTTGTATCCCTGCACACACGAAAAACAAACAAACAAACAATACTAAACATCTCACCATTAGAGAACTGACTAAACCCTATATGGAGGGACTGACTATAATCACCATACTGTTAGTGATCTTTATTGGCTTAAAACATTAAATTAAAGAATAATTTTTCTATGATCATCAGTTAGTCATTATAGTTAATTATGTCACGTGACAGCCTATGATTAGTTCTTTTTTAAATTTTGTATTTATGTAAAATATTTATTTAATTGTTAAAAAAAACTTTAAAAAATGATAATTTTTTTATAAAAAATATATAAAAAAAAAACCACACCCCATCCAACCACCCTCCTCGTCCCCTGCCCCCGACGTCCAAACCCTCTGCACCCACGACGATGCTTTGTAATCGTCGCACTCGTAACGCCCTGCATCCATTACGAATACCTTACTTTTACCTATTACGAATATATTTTTTCCACAAGGTGACTTGGGTTTAAGCAGAGTCACAAGGTTAATTTCTCATCAACTCCACCATATATGATTGGTGTATACATTATCATTTATGCAGAGTGAATTTGTACTCAAAGTATTTACTTATATGACTAAGAGAAAGGGACTGGGCTCAAAAATAGGAAACAAGATGAATGAAATAAAATACCCTTAGAGTAAGTAAGTTGTATGTTTAAACAATTACTAGTGTGAAGCCCAGGCGTTGTACTGAGTTGCTATTTTTATTATACCTTATTAAGATTATATGTAATTGATATTTATAGCATCTTTTTTTAACGGACATTGTAATTTGTAATTATATAAATTTATTTTCATGTTTATAAAATACTACTCCTTCCTTGATTTAATAAGTGTTACACTTTGACCAAACACGTATGTCGAGATACGACTTTGACCATTAATTTATTTGATTATATGTTAATAAAATTATAGGAAAAATGATATTATGAAAGTATACATTATAACGAATCCAACCATGTATTATACAATAATATTTGTTTTTTTATATATTAGTAAATTAATCAAGTCAAAACTGTTATGTAAATAGTGAAAAAAGTTAAACTGTAACACTTATTAAAACATGGAAGAAGTACCTCCGTTCCTGAAAGTTCGACTTACTTGCTATTCACGTGGTCAAAATAAAATAACTTTGACCACATTTTGATTTATACAATCAAAATAAATTAACATGTTTGATTTTATTAGATTCCCCTTATGATAAAATTTTCAAATATCAACTTTTTAAAAATTGTACTTATAAATAGCCGAAGTTATTAGTGGTCAAAGATGTTCATTGGAGACACTTCAAATACAAAGTGAGTCGAAGTTTCAGGAACGGAGGGAGTAGTTGATAATTGGTTTAGATGGTTAAATAACTATTTTTTTTAAAAGAAAATTCATATTTATTTCCTCGATTAACTTCAGCTGTTTATCTAGGGGCGAAAAACTAAAATCGTGTGTTTAATGAGTAGGTATATTGGGCAATTTAGCAACGACTGAAACGTAGCTTAACTCTTCCGTCTATTGATTGTTAACCTTGGTTAACGTAACGAACTCGACTTCAATCACGTGCGAGGCACGTTTCATCATCCTCAATCACTTCTACAATTTTTTTACGAAATGGGAAGTGTTACCCACTTTGGTGTCGTGGAAGCGAGCTGGGAAAGTACCTAATTCCCAAGGTGTTTGAAGGATCCGCCGAATTGCTATTTCAATATTTCAATTGTCTAGAGCATGGTATGAGATCCAAAACTTTTGAACAACCATATGTTAAGAGAATACCTTTTCGACTTCAGACTGGCGACTGTTTTTGGTGTTTATAACCTTTCAATCAATTTGAATTACACTGAAATACACGCACCTAAATAATTACTCAGCTGCAAAATTCATCTTATCCATAGCTTGGATTCACTCATTTTCTTCGTTCTAACGTCATAATGGTTTTTGGCAAAGATAAACTAGTAACCATGGTTAATTAAGCAACATTTTCTAACGTTGAAGTCAGGCGTTATGTACCATTTTCCTTACTTTTTCTTTATTTACATTATTTTATTAGGCTGACACATTAGAACTTCGTTTCTATTACATAATTTTCACCTGATTTCCTAGTTTCGTTTATCTTGGAGATAAATGGGGACTACCTCCGTTTTTATTTTTATTTTATTTTTTATTTTTAAAGAGCTTAGATGTTTGAACCTCCTTATCCTCATTTTTTTTATGGATTAGTATAGATATTCATTCCCACAACCACAACTAAAGATCAGAAAACCACCATACCCAACTTCTTCCACGTCAGGGCCTGCCACCATGCCGCCTCTCATTCTTTTTCTCTTTGAGGTCGTTTGGTTGGGGGTTTTCAAGAAAGGTAAAGGTAATCAACTACTTTAAATTCCTTTGATGATGTTTGTTAGACAAATTCAATCTTCCCTTCACCCCTCCTATTTAAGTTACTACTATGAAAATGGTAAATTTAAATTTTCAAAGGTTTAATTCGAACATAAAATTCAAATTGACTATATCAAACCTTAAATTGACAAACATTTTTTTTTTTCATTTTTCTTGATTATTTTGGTTTACCTATTGGGTGGTTTTCGATAGGTTATAAGATTTTGTGGGGTTGAATGGGTGGTTATTAGCAGTTTTGAAGGTGGTTTCTTCATTGATTAAGTAATTTCTGGCTAGTTGGGGTTGGTTTTGTGGTTGGCAAGATTATTTCCAACGAATTAGAGGCATATTGGGGCAGTGATTGGCAAGGTGATCAGAGGTGGTCAACATTACTAAGGGTGGTGATACTGGTGGTCGTCATTAGTGAGGTGGTAAGTGGTGGTGGCGTTGGTGGCTTGGGAAATGTGATTTCAAATACCCTCTTAATTCAGTTTCCCTTTCCTGAATATCCCGTACCAAACGAATTCTTGTCCTTAAACCCAAACCCAAACCCAAACCCAAATCCAAATCCAAACCCAAACCCTCTAGAATTGACCTTCGTCTCCGTCTCCGTCTCCGTCTCCACTCAAATCTCATTTCATTCTTCATTCACAAACCCCAATTTTCAATTTTTTTTACCGATCCCAAACTTCACAATTCACAATTCGCAATTTGCAATTTGCAATTTGCAATTTGCACTTTAACACTCTCACTCTCTCTGCTCCCCAAATCAATCAAACCCCTTTTCTTCACCATCTTCTTCTTCTTCAATGGATCTCCTTCGAAGCTACTCCAATGGCGCCGAAGAAGACGACGACGACGAACAACCCCACCAAACCAACCTAGAAATCCAACAAATTGACAAACAAAACGAAGACGAAGACGAAGAAGAAACCTCAATCATCTCTCTCCCATCAAAATCCGCAGCTCCAAAAGTAGACGACACCGCACTCTCTCTCCTCTCCACCTCCTCCGCCGTCTCCTCCGCCGCAAAACCCTTAGACCCAACTCAACATTTGGTCTCCTACAACCCCACTTACGACCAATTGTGGGCCCCCATCTACGGCCCTGCTCATCCCTACGCTAAAGACGGACTTGCTCAAGGTTTGCGCAATCACAAATTAGGGTTCGTTGAAAACGCCGCCATTGATTCCTTCGTGTTTGATGAACAGTATAACACTTTTCATAAGTATGGTTATGCTGCTGATCCTTCTGCTTCTGCTGTTAATAATTATGTGGGTGATTTCGACGCTTTGGAGAAGAATCGGGCGATTTCTGTGTATAATGTTCCTCAGAGTGAGCAGAAACGACGGCGTTTAGAGAAGAAGAGAGAGAATGAGGAGGAAGATGAGGTTGTTGATAAGGCGGAGGTTGAGAACCCGGCTTCGGATTCGTGGTTGGTGAAGAACAAGATAAGCCCGTGGGCCGGGAAGAAGGAGGGGTTGCCGACGGAGTTGACAGAAGAGCAGAAGAAGTATGCTGAGGAGTATGCTAAGAAGAAGGCTGAAGAAAGAGGGGAGAAAGTTGAGAAAGGTGAAGTTGTTGTTGAGAAGACTACTTTCCATGGTAAAGAGGAGAAAGATTATCAGGGTAGGCCATGGATTTCGCCTCCGAAAGATGTTAAGGCGACGAATGATCATTGTTATATCCCGAAACGATGTGTGCATACTTGGAGTGGGCATACTAAGGGTGTTTCTGCTATTAGATTTTTCCCAAAGTTTGGGCATTTGATTCTGTCAGCTGGGATGGATACTAAGGTTAAGATTTGGGATGTTTTCGGTTCAGGGAAATGTATGAGGACTTATATGGGGCACTCCAAGGCGGTTCGGGATATCTGTTTTACCAATGATGGGACAAAGTTTTTGAGTGCTGGGTATGATAAGAATATCAAGCTGTGGGATACTGAGACTGGTCAGGTAATCTCTACTTTCTCTACTGGGAAAGTTCCTTATGTTGTTAAGCTTAATCCTGATGATGATAAACAGAATGTGCTTTTAGCTGGTATGAGTGATAAGAAAATTGTGCAATGGGATATGAATACTGGTGAAATTACACAAGAGTATGATCAGCATTTAGGGGCGGTTAATACGATCACGTTTGTTGATAATAATAGGAGGTTTGTCACCTCTAGTGATGATAAGTCTCTTAGAGTGTGGGAGTATGGAATTCCTGTTGTGATTAAGTATATTAGTGAGCCTCATATGCATTCAATGCCGGCTATATCTGTGCACCCTAATACCAATTGGCTGGCTGCCCAGAGTTTGGATAATCAGATTTTGATATATAGCACTAGGGAGAGGTTCCAGCTTAATAAGAAGAAGAGGTTTGCAGGGCATGTTGTTGCTGGGTATGCTTGTCAGGTTAATTTCTCGCCTGATGGTAGGTTTGTCATGTCGGGAGATGGTGAGGGTAAGATGTGGTTTTGGGATTGGAAAACTTGTAAGGTTTTCAGAACATTGAAATGTCACGAGGGAGTTTGTATTGGATGCGAGTGGCATCCCTTGGAGCAAAGCAAAGTGGCAACTTGTGGCTGGGATGGACTCATCAAATATTGGTGAGTTATACAATCCTTAATCTTGCAAATTACATTCTTTGAATTTGATACCTGCTCTCTATTTAATTGTTGCTTTCAATTAGTTGGTATAAGTGATTTTCTCTACTTGGTTCTACGTAGCTGATTATTATTCTAACATCAAACCTGGTTATGTGTTGATGTATTTAACCAGATAATCATAATTGTATCATTGAAATCGATGATTCCTGTGTAAAGAATAATATGAATGTTGCATGCAGCTTGTTGTGTTTTTGCTGAGTGTTTGTCTTGCTCCTACAAACTTTATCACTTCCACGTGGGCACATAGAACTCATTTTTGCATATGAAACATTGTTAGTTAATGGTTCACTGAAAGGGGTGGTAGGTTCTTGTTAGAGCCTTTATATAATTTGTTGCTTATTGTGCTTATGGCATGATTTGCATCATCTGCACCTTTTTGTAGGGATTATTTAGAAAGTATGTTTATTGCTTCCTTGTGAAGACTATTCCAATTCATCATTGGTATGTTAATTTTCAGCATCAGAATCTTATATCTTGTTTGCTGAATTTGTTAAGGGGTTAATATGATATAGGGTTAAGTGGAGAAAAGTGCTTATTAATAGATATATCTCTAAAAAACTACTTTGTCAGTAATTTCTTATTCTTCTTCTTTTGCTTGAACGCTTTAATCCTATAAGTGGGGTCGGTTACATGAACCAACGTGAGGACTTCCACCAGTAGGTCAACCATCCTAGTACTACTTTCAATCATTCAATAATTTCTTATTATCAAAGAATAATTATAATCCTGTAGTTTTATTTATATTTTTACAACCAGACTTAAGTCAGGTGTCAGAGCTTAATATTAGTAGCTGATACAGTTACAAGTCTGGTAAATTGTTGGCGGTCCCATCGTTACAGATGTGTACAGCCTTCCTGTGCTCACATCTGCTCCATCTGGGACCTATATTTTTACTTATTCTTCTTTGCTGTTATGGTAAAATAAAAATTGAAAATTGTATCACTGGACACCTTATCCCCCTTTTCATTGCTCTGGATGAGCATAACCCCTAACTATTAACACGTTAGCTCCCTTTTTATTGCTCTGGATGAGCAATTAGTTTCATTTTAACCCCTAACCGTCCCTTTTCATTGCTCTGGGTTAACAATTAGTTTTATTTTAACCCCTAACTGTGGCTAGTTTGTGGGAATTTAAGATGAGGCAACTCTTTTGCTGTTCCTTAACCCACCTTGAAGTTCTTAAGGATACAATAATATAGAAACTATAATTCAGGATCCTCTACTCCAAGATGCTCTAAGAATAATATATTTTGATAAACTTTTTTCTGTATGGATGCCTTAAGGGGAGGAAAGAGAAAGGGAGGGGAAATATAAGGTCTATTTTCCTTCCAAATCTCTCCAAATTTGGAGGGATTGAACTTATTAAAGAGGGAGGGAAAATGGAAATTGTCCCTTCCATATTTTGCTATCCAAACATAGGGTTAGTCTTTGTGTAGATTCGTCTATGGGTTGTGTGGGGTAGGGATTTTACTTTTCAGTTGTGGTTTCCAAGCTCACAGTAGGAGGGTGGTTTTTTTTTTTTTTTTTTTTTTTTTTTTTTTTTTTTTTTTTGGGGGTTGGGGGGGGGGGGGGGGGAGTAGGAAAACATACGGGTTCACAAGTATTTCATGCCTTAAACGAGGTTTGCTGAAGCAGCTGTGCAATGTGTGACTGAATCTATGAAATCATCTTCTAAGGCTTACCTATGGATTTGGAGAAAATAAATATATGGAGATACAAATGTCCTGTAACAATGAATGATTTTGAAGTCCGAGGGTGTAGTGTAGACTGTAGAGGACTAAAGGTATATATGAAACATTGAGGAATCAAAATGTTGGATATTTCTTGTGGATAACCTTTTTGAAGGGGCAATTCTGTACCCATTACAACATATTCAGAACATTCGGGATTTTTTCGTTTCAGAGCCTAGGCCTTTTGAGCTCATATCTTTGTATTATAGCTTTTGATGAATTCTATGTTAGTTACTTTAAACCATCTAATCAAGAATTGGTAAGACTATAAATATCTGCGGTAACCCAACCCACCTGAAAAGCTAACAGATGCTATAAGATATATGACCTTAACAGATATATCTTTATATCTGACCTGCTATCTTAACATACATTTTACTATTAATTTGGAAGATATGGTTGTGGTTATTGTCTTTGTCATTTGTAATGAACTAACTTAGGGGAGGGTATTATGGGTAGTTTTAGTATGTTAGTAGTCATCAAATGTAGTATGGGTATTTTAGTAATTTTAGTTTGCTAGGTTAATTGCCCTTAGTATAAATAGGTAGAGAGGAGTAGAAGAAAGTAGGCAGAATTTTGGAGTGATTCCTTAGGAGAGCTGTGACCTCAAGTCACTATTGGAGCTTTGTAGGCTAAACCTACTACTATCGTTTGTAAGAAAACATTAATTTGTTTACTCTAATTTCTGAGTTTTCTCCTTCGTTGTACTGTTATTATATTGAGTAATATCAGTCCATTACATCATTCAAGTTTGAAGCTCTTAACACCTGGTATGTTTTTAAAATCTATATCCTGTGTGTGATAAGGATACTTTGAAATGTTGAAATTTTGGTAGTAATGGTGTTTTGTCATGTGAAGGTTTAGTTTTAGTGATGAAAATGAGAGTTACTCATGGTAATGACCTAGTCGGATTTTTTTTATGATTCTATTATTTGAAGCTCCAAAAGCTATATGTTTGAATCATAGCTGATGGGAATAGTGCGGTGATGCATCATGCATGCTGTTAGCCATTACCTAGATGTATAAATCCGTGTAAATTGGGAAAAGAGGAGGGGTGGGGATTGGAGCTGTAGGGAAATGTGTTGTCCATCCTAATGCTAGCCATTATCTCGATGCTAAGTCCCTATGAATTTGGAGGAGTATTATCAAAGCTGAAGGGACAGGTGTCCTGCACTGTGCACACTATTATTTGAAGGGAAAGGTGCTATCTTGATATGTAAGGCCTACGAGTTTGAAGGGGAGGCCGGGATGGGGATGTGTATTTTAATTTGAGGTGATTCCTTGTGCTTACTAAGAGGATGTGAATTCATCTAATGGCTTTCATATCTGATTTGGGGGGAGCAAAGTGATTCCTTGTGCTGCTTACTTATGATGTCAGGAAATGGAGATGACCTTTTGAAGTTTAAAGGTATATTTGTAAAAACATATATGTAACATTGAGAAAAATACGGATTATTTAACTGTCTTTTGGAGGAGATTTTTCTTGAGGCTAATTTCTTGAAGGAACAGATATTTTGCCTGTAACAACCTGATGCTAAAATCCATAGGCTTCAAAATTATGTACATGTTGACACCATTATAATTATAGGAAGAAGACAATATTAACAGTTGACATCTTATCCATGGATTTCTATATTTGGCCTGTAACAATTGATTTTATTTGGACCATCTAAATGTGGCTAGTTGTTGAGAAATGATGCGACACTTCTAAAGCATTTTAATCCATCTTGAAGCTGTTAGGGGTCTCACTGTATTCTAAATTTCTAATGAGAGATTTCAAAGCTGCAATCTCCATGGGATGGGATTAAGGCTATACGGAATATTCCTGTAGCCGACCCCACTCATGGGATTAAGGCTTTGATTGATTGAATGAATCTCTATGGGATGGGCTCGCTCGCTCTCTCTCTCTCTCTCTCTGTGTGTGTGTGTGTGTGTGTGTGTGTTGTGTATTGGGGGAGTGAAAAATGGCAACAACAACAAGCATTAGCCCCTCCAGGGAAGAGTAGAGATTTTTATGTTCAATCCGTACCTTCTATTTGCAGAAGCAGCTATGCTGTTATTGCTTGGGCTTGTCGACTTTGCCGACTGGCTGTGTTTGTGAATGTTGACTATTACTGTTGGAATTAGCTAAATTTATGATGGCATCTTCAATCAATGCTAATTCTTCTTCTTTTTAATGGGTGAATTAATGAGACCGTCTGTAATGGCTCACATTAATGGATTTGGGGAGCAAGGTGATTCCTTGTGTGAGATATGGATATTCTGTGATAGGGAATGGAGATTACCTCTAGAAGGTCAAAGGTGTATCATAGAGGTAGATGTGAAGCATGGAGGAATGTAAATGATGTCCATGGATATAGAAATTTTACATAGTGTGCTGTGGGGGAATTTCAGGATTGATGTCTTGAAGGGGAAGTTCTTGGCCCGCTACAGCCTATATTTCGTATAAAACATGCAGGATTGAAAGAAAATAACTCTTGCTATGTTGATACTGAACTTCATAGGCTTTAAAGGAATGTAATATCTGCCAGTATTATGACTTTTTAGAGAGCATTATCGTAGGGCAAAAACTCATTATAGTAGGCCCAAAACTCATGCCCTAGAACTAACATAGAGCAGAGCAATTTATTAATAAACTCAAGATAAGGAAAGTTGTGCAGGACCTAAAAGTTGACTATAACTATACTAATGCCTTGAAAAGAAAATTGAACCTTGCTGAGACTATGCCCAAAAAATACTTTGGTTTCTTACTCTCCTAGTGGCTAGTGTTCAGCCAAATATTAACAAACTCATCTAACATGCTTCAGCAAGCCACTTATTTTTCATCCTTCTTATCCAAACCACATTATTGTCTTAAATGGAACAATTGCACCCAGCTGACCCCAAACAAGGCCAAAAATAAGTGTTCAAGGGGGAAAACCCAAGGACAGAAAGAGTAGCTTGCAATGCTAACTTTACTACTCTTAAGGTCCAAATAGACAAGGGGCTTCTTTTTCTATAAAGCTATGAGGTGGCCATATTTCTTTACTTTTCCTATTTAGTTGCTGAAGTGTATTGATATTCTTTGAGTCGTATTTAGTTGCTGAAGTCTGTATTGTGTGTGTGTGTGTGTATTCCATGAGTAGTTATCTTGGAACTATAACTGCTAAGCTACATAACTTTATTTTTTGATTCATCATTAAATTTTGGAAAATTTGTTGAAAAAACCTTTTAAAAGCACCATTTTGCAAAAAAAAAAAAAAAAAAAAAAAAGAAAAAAAAAAAGAAAAAAAAAAAAAAAACCTTTTAAAAGATTTTTGGTTAAAAAAAACCACCGTGTTCATTTTTTTTGCGAGAGGAAACCTATTTCCTTAATCACCCTCTAATTAACTTTATTACTCTAATTTTTTCTTATTTCTTCTAATTAACCTCTAACCCACCAAATATTAAATAGTTAGATTTAATTTATATATAAAAAAAACCCACCAACCCCTCCCCTTCCTCCTCCCCTTCCCCCTCCCCTCCCCTTCCTCCTCCCTTTCCCTCCCATGGTAGCAACCCCCTCCCCCACCGGACCCGCTGCCTAGATCCCCTACCTCCGGCGACTTCCTCCACCGCCGGACGACCCTCCCTTTCCCCCTTATCACCACCGGCAACAACCACCTCCTATATTTTGAAAAACCCTAGAAAATTGATTTGGGGGTTTTTAATTTTGTGCATCTTGCTTGTAATTGATGTTTGTTTTGGCTTTGATTATGTATGTATGTGATGCTACTATGTTAGGGTGATTTAGAAGCAAATTGCAATTGTTTTAGTCTTGATTTAAGCATGTTTGTGTTGATAACAACCAAAAATTCGAAGGGGGGTGGTGGTCGCCAACGTGGATAAGGGGGAAAGGGAGGGGGCGATGAAGGTAGGTCGGCGGAGGTGGGGGGATCTGGGCAGCGGGTCTGCTGGGTGAAGGGGGTTGCCCTAGGGGAGGGGGAAAGGGAGGAAGAAGGGGAAGGGGTGGTTGGTTGGTGGTAGGGGTGGTGATTTTTTGATATATAAATTAAATCTAATTATTTAATAATTGGGTGGGTTAGAGGTTGATTAGAAGAAATAAAAGAAAATTAGAGTCTAATTAAGTTAATTAGGGGATAATTAAGGAAATGGGTTTCCTTTCGCAAAAAAAAAAAAAAAAAAAGAAAAGAAAAAGAACGTGGTGGATTTTTTAAACCAAAAAGCTTTTAAAAGGGTTTGCTTTTAAAAGGTTTTTTCTGACAAATTTTCCTTTGTTTTGTTTTCCCTTTTTTTTTAATATGCATATAACTCTATAAGTTTTTCTTTAAAGTACAGTTACCATCTACTCATATATTTTGTCAGTAAAATAAGGTTTCTGTACACATATATTCTTTCGTGGATGTTTATGTAGCTTCGCCTTAAAAAATAAAAATAATAGCTTAAATTAACAACAGTAGGATACAGGTGGTTAGGATAACTGAACTGGGAGGCATCTTGGTGTGACATGGGTTTGTAGGGATCAGACCTAGGTCCATTGCTTGATTAGTTTGTAAAATAATATTTCTGGTTCACTTCCTTGGAATTCAGCTACTGTGTGGATATCAAGTTCCAAAACAAGCCATTAATACATTTTAACTTGAAATATTTTGAATAGTTAATCAATTTGTTTGGCCTAAACTAATATGTTGGCATCTTATGTTTCAGGGACTAGAGACTTTCAGGCTGGTACTGCAAATTTCACTTTGTTGGCTTTCTAGCCACAGCCCTCAGGTCTGCACAGCAAACGGTTTATTTGTCCAAGTATGAAAATTGCTGCATCAAAGCAACTGAGCCTACAAAAGAATCCGGCACCAAGAGAACAACGTATTATCTTGGTTTCACCATTTATGCAATGTAGACTAACCTGAGTACAAAGCACAGTTAATGTTGTATACCTCAAGGTTTCGACCCTTTTTGTTTCATTTTAATCTGCATTCTGCAACAGGAAACACCCAGTTCATGTACAATTGTTTGGAAAGGAATTTTACAATAGTTGCTAGAAAAGTAGAAGCTGATGTTGCTTGAATAATCTTTTCCTTAACTGCATCTCCAACGTTTGCTGTTGTTGGTATTGTTGCTTCCCTACTTCATTTTACATATGTACTGTCGGAAGAGATGAGAAAATAACAGCATCATCAAAACGGGCTTAAGAATGGATAACTTGCGCATCTCTCACAACATTAAAGTAGTGATGCTACACCATCTGTCTCTCAAACTTACATAAAATCTGTGTTAATCGATCAAATGTGCATAATTTGACACACATGATAAATCTTGTGTGCCCATAATTTTTCCCAAAACAAATCCTGCTCCAACTTATCAACTGACCCACTTAATTAATTAAAACAAGTAAAAATAATTTTAATTTAGCAAAAATAAGAATATAATAGAAAATCAGTAACAAAAACAAAAAATTGATTTCAGTTCAACAAAAATAATTTCGGTGAAGTAAACGGGGCCTAAACTATCTAATGGACAGAACGACATCATTTGACGGTTTGAGTCCTTAGTCAACCAATTGAAATTACAGTAGAAGTGATAAACTCTACTCTCCTTCCTTTGTTGTGAGCATACACAGAAATGGAGAGAAGTTGCATTTGGATGAGGCGTATTGTTCTGGGTTGTAATCCTCTACCTCTCACTTCTACTTCTCCTTCAATCTCCACCGTTCAATTTCCATCATCATCATCTCCATTTCTCTTCTCTCTCCTCCCATCCCACCATCGTCGCCGCTCTCTTTCCGCCACCACTTCTTCTCCTTCATACCCTCTCCATTCCATCCCAAATAATTCCTTTTTTTCTGGTAAATCAATTTAATTATAATTTTTTCCTTTCAAAATTGGAATAATAAATTGGTTTTTTTTTTTTTTTTTTTTTTTTTTTTTTTTTTTTTTTGGGTGTAGGAGCTGCTGAGATTAAATCCGATGAAGAGAAACCCAAGACTTTGATCAAGGGAATGAGATATCACGAGCTTGAAGTATGTTAATTTATTTTCTTAATTTTAGAAAAAAGGGGCTTTATTTATTTATTTATTTATTTTATTTTATTTTATTTTAATTTTAATTTGTTGTATGTGAATTCCTGTGTTCCTATGAATTTATGATGTGGTATAATATTAATTAGAATGACTGCAGGAGTTTTTTGCATAAATGACTCTATTTCCTGGAAAGTTACACTGTACATTGCAAATTAAAAATTGGAAATTGAGAATAGTTTGTTCTAAGCCCTGATTTTCGGTTTGGAGTTGTCCGTTTTGATGTTCTTTTAATCCCGGACATACTGAATTTCTGTACATGCATTTCATATGAGACTGAATATTTTGTATTTTACTTGAAACTGCGAGTTAGTAAATTTGATACTTGAGTCGTCTTTAGGTTCCGGTGAGAATTAAGATAGTGAGTACTTTCACCGTGAATCCTTTATACAGAGTACAATGCCAAAACGCATGCTTATGGCATTTGCGTTCACAATTTCACAACCATCTATCTAGGGCCTGTTCTGATTTACCGAGGCGGGCTCGGCTGGCAGGAAATTAGGAACTGAAGTGAAGTGAAGTGAAAATAAACTGAAGAGAACAGACCCTTAGTATGATTATTGATGAGTAGGGGCATAGGGGGCGGTTTTAGGAAGTATTTTTTATGGTCAATCTTAAATTTTGAGAGAGGAAATGATACAAGAATAAATGTTTTGGGTTTCATTGACTTGGATTTAGATGTGGACTTTTGGATAGTAGATTCTAATGTGAGGAATTACAGTCCAACTGAATTGGAATCACTACATCCAAAGAGAGTCAATGGCTAAGTGCTTTTGTGTGAAATATGAATCAACTTTGTACATATTGCCTAAGCTTAAAGGTCCACCATGCTGTGATAAACATTTGTGATCGTACCACTACTTGTTGCCTTTTGGTGGAATAATCTATTGTTGAATTCTCGTTTGAAATTTGATTTTTGACAGAAATGGGTTCAATCACATGGGTTTAGGCCTGGTCAGGCTCTGATGTTGTGGAAACGTCTCTATGGTGACAACATTTGGGCTCATTCTAGTGATGAATTGGAAGGTAATTGGCTTGCACATTGAATATGGTTTTGTTTGTCCCATTATTTTCCATTTAATTTTCTCTAGATACTAAACATTTAGCTCCTCCATCTGTAAAAGATTGGCCATGTTCAATATATTGATTTTCATTGTCTCGTTGTAAAGACAGCTAAAAATACGTTGACATACTTTGAAAGGGTCTTTATTTTTAGTAAACATAGCAACAATTTATTGCATTATATCGAAAGTTAGCAAACTCAAAATTAAATGTGGCTTAATATTTTGAAATGGATGTAGTTAGATTTTGATTCTTTCTGTCAAGCTCTTTGATGATAAAATTTAATTTTTCATCTCATAGGTCTAAACAAAGATTTCAGAAAAATGCTGAGTGCTCATGCAGATTTTAGGGCCTTGTCTCTGAAAGAGGTTCGCTCAGCATCTGATGGAACTAAAAAGGTGAAAAGGAACTTTCTTATTAGTGCGATTGCCACTTTTACCATATTTAATTTTTTGTTGAGCGAATAAAATTTATCACTGTGTTTCCTTCCATTGTTTGTTATTTGTACATAAAAATCTTCTCAATGATCCTGAACTTCACAGGAGCTTGCAGATATTATTCACTTTGGAAGATGGACTGGTAATCGAAACAGTTATTATTCCTTGTGATCGGGGAAGAAATACAGTGTGTGTTTCAAGTCAAGTGGGTTGTGCCATGAATTGTCAGTTTTGCTTCACTGGAAGGCAAGGTTCTATCATAAGTTAATTCTCATGACTTGTTGTCGTCTATATTATTTTCAGCAGTCATTAAGAATTTTATTTTTCAGGATGGGATTAACGAGGCACCTAACTGCTGCTGAGATTGTAGAACAGGCTGTATTTGCTCGACGTTTGTTCACAGAGGAAGTTGGGTCAATTACCAATGTTGTTTTCATGGTAAGTGTTTGATTTTAGATTAATTGCTTGTGGCTTAGAGAATATTCTTTATCCTTTTGCCAAGTATGATACTTTGTTTTGTCAACCACTGCCTGAGAGAATCACGCTGTGCATTTTAAATTTGTGTGTAATATGTTTTTTATCTTTTTAATCACACGTAAGGCTGGTCACTGATTGGTTTTGCTTGATAAGCTTACAGTTTATTTTGGCTTGCACAGTAACAACAATAGCCAACAAAATAATATTGCCTTAAAGATGCTCCCACCTTAAGCAGGGTGGGAGGGTGGGCTGTCAAATTTCTTGACCACCCCTGCTACTGAATGATTGTTTCAAATACTATGACTAGACTAACAGAGTAGTATATGCAGCATATAAATTGTTTTGTTGCCTGATAATTGGTTGCTGTTTTACTGATTGTGTCAAAAATGTATAATCTGTAGGGCATGGGAGAACCACTTCAGAATGTTGACAATGTCGTGAAAGCAGCAGATGTAATGGTGGATGACCAAGGACTTCATTTCAGTCCGCGGAAGGTTACAATTTCAACCAGTGGGCTGGTCCCACAATTGAAGCGTTTTCTTCATGAATCCAATTGTGCTCTTGCTGTTAGTTTGAATGCTACTACTGATGAGGTAATATGCTACAGCCCCAGGCGCTTTCCTCTTCGTTTGTAGTTCTTGTAAAGATGGAAGATAGAGCTAACATCCCGAGGGTAAACTTTCAGGTGAGGAACTGGATCATGCCAATAAACCGGAAGTATAACTTGGAACTACTTCTTGGAACACTTAGGGACGAATTGCGACATAGACATAATTACAAAGTTCTCTTTGAATATGTGATGCTTGCTGGAGTCAATGACAGGTTAGTTCCTTTGTGTTGTACAGCCTCTTGCAGTCTTGCTACAGTTAGTATGATGTCAAATAGGTTGGTCCTCTTTAAATGCATTATTAAGTAGTTGCCTGCATATCTTGGAGTGTTTTTAGTGTTCTCTGATCTTTTTTCTTTTTTTTTTTTTTTAAAAAAAACGGTAAGATACAGGGGGTCCCCAACCCTATCACAGGAATTGGGGGGGTGTTCTCTGATCAATTGGGGGTCATTTATGTGCGGTTTCTCAAGTTATCCCTAGGCCTAGGCTTTTTGCCATACACTTCTGTTGTGTGTTACTTCCTGAATTACTTCTTGTTCATGGTTTACAGCATGGAGGATGCGAAGAGGCTTATTAATCTTGTTCAAGACATACCATGCAAGATCAACCTAATCCAGTTTAATCCTCATAGCGGGTCTCGCTTCAAGCCAACCCAAGAGGACAAGATGATTGAGTTCCGGAATGTTCTGGCAGCTGGTGGTTGCACTGTCTTCTTACGCCTTAGTAGGGGTGATGATCAAATGGCTGCATGTGGCCAACTCGGAAAACCTGGAGACTTTCAAGCCCCTTTGCTTCGAGTCCCTCCTCAATTTGAGAAAGTATTAAACGCTTGAATCCTGACTTTAGACAGATTTATCTACAACTAATCTTATGCTATTAGGTCATTTCCTTGTATATTCAACCCTTTAATTGCTATTGTTACTTTTCATCGTGTTGCTATAGCGTATAGATATCAAATATTTATTGGATTTGGACGAAAATGTTTTCCTTAGTTTACTCTCCTACACCAAATGAGAAAACAGAACAAACGCGATCGGACTAGAGAGTATAAAACTCTCACTTTGGTCCCTATTCTATAATTATCCTATAATTATGTGCAATGATTATTGTTGTGATTAAACAAATACGAAAAGAGTAGGGGTTGGTTTTTTATTTTTTTTTTGTAAACAAGACAAACATTAAGGGACAAAGGGAGTAACGAATAATGACGTATAGCAACATAGAATATTAAGGGTGTGTGTGGAGGGCACCCCTATTTATCTTAATGATAAACGAATTTTGTTTATCTAATGGCATGTTTGTAATAAGTAGTGTTGAAAATCATGTCTTAAGATTAAAATAAGAGTTTCGTCTGTTTTACGGACTTCAGCTATAAAGTTGGTGAATTGTGTCGTTAATTTAACTGTTAAAACTTTCTTCTTCATCATCCCACTTACCATCATTTCCTCTCCATTTCCGTCGAGTTAATTCTATTGAAGGAGCTTGAGCTTGAGCTTTGATCTTCTTCATCCCCTGCCAACCTTCCACCGCACCACCATCTCCATCGACATCACCATTATCGACAACTTCGCCATCTAATTAAACGAAAAACCCTATTAAAAGGGTGAAATCAAGGACGGGATCAACCACCAAGTCCTCCATTATTGACTACTATTGAGCTTGATTTCCTCCATTGAAGAGTTTTCTCCATTGTTAGTTCTGAAATTTCGAGAACGACATTAATGTCTAAAGTAATAGATTTTTGGCGTTAAAAATGTGAACTTGTGAAATTACTTTGCTGCCCATACTTGTCCAAAGTACTTGACTATTTTAACCCTAGATAAACAACTAAAGTTTATCATAAAGATAAACTTGTAATTGTTTGGAGAGTGTGTGTGTTTTATATGAACATATGAGAAGTATTTTAATTGTAAATAAAACCTAAGTATCCCTTATCAGAATTTACCCATCTTCAATTTATCTTTATCTAAATTTATTTTTCTGAAATGAATAAAAATTAAGTTGAATGAACACAACAAACTCTAATCAACATCGGAAAATATTCATTTTGTCTTGTTGTATCTTGTATTTAGGTAGCTTCTTATTTTTGTTAAGAACAAGGCATAAGTACATAACAAACTATAAATTAATATTTTACAAGGTAAAGCTCAGTGTCCTTGGAAGATTCAGGTACCGCTAGAAGATGTTAGGGAGCTCCTTCGTTTTTTTCTCTTCCGTCGAATCCAAGCATATCTATAGAGAGAGCAATAGAGCAACAGATTATGTTGTTTCTTTAGGGCATTTCATGCAAACGTACTAAGATATTAATCCTTTTTTAGATAATATATATATATATATTTTTTTAATTACTTCAATTGAGTTATATTCTTGAGAGAACACTAGCCTAACTTCTTGTATATTTCCTTAAAAAAAAAAAAGTACATAACAGACTTAAGTATATAGAATAGAGAGTGCTATTCTTACTTAGGAAGCAAGAAATTAATAGCCAAATATTTGAAAAACAATCATTGACACAGCTAAAAATAAAATTGTTCAACTTGAAACTAGTTGCATGTGATGTGACAACACGATAATGAATAATAATACAGTGTCAAACTCAATCATACTTTGTGTCTTTGTATAGTTCTATACTTCTATTCTGTATTTGCTCATTTGGCCATGGATTACTCACCACTAAAATTAGACAAAAGATGCAGGGGGTGGTGCTTACAACATTAATTTATTATGTCAACAAATCAATAAACAAAGAAGTCAATTTTTTTTTTTTTTTTTTTTTTTTTTTTTTTTTTTGAACAAAGAAGTCAATTAATGTATGCTTATTTTTTTTAAAGACTGTAGACTATAGTCCTTGTCACTATTATTTTAATAATATTGTTATTTCCATTTTCCAATACTATACCATACAAGTACAAAGTATTTCATTATTTAATGGTGTATTTTATTTTACATTAGAAATTTTCCCACTTCCTAATGTTTTTTCTTTTTTCTTTTTTTTTTTCCTACCTTTAAAAAAATGTAATTTGTTTGGAGAAAAACAGATTTGTCATTGAAATAATAAGTAGACAAATGTAAGTGATTAAGGGCCTGTTCTCTTACGTTGAAATTCAGTTCAGTTTAGCTGAGTTCAGTTCAGTTCAGCTGAGTTCAGTTCAGTTCAGTTCAGTTCAGCTCCTAATTTCCTTCTCTTATAAAATATTCATTTCATTTCAGTTCAGTTCAGTTCAGCTGAGTTCAGTTCAGTTCAGCTGAGTTCAGTTCAGTTCAGTTCAGTTCAGTTCAGCTGAGTTCAGTTCAGTTCAGCTGAGTTCAGTAAATGAGAACAGGCCCTAAATGCGTTTCTCTTCCTTCAGATTAATTTTTACCACGTATATTGTTCAATTCATCTCATTTTTTTATTTATTTCACCCCATGTAAATTTATCTTTTCAATATACTTTTATTTCTTTTTATTTAACTTTTTTAATACCCGCTAAATCAACCCAAAATGGTCGTTCTTTCGGAGACGGAGGAAGTAGTAACATATTTTTATTTAAGCTAAGGGCCTGTTCATATTTACTGAATTGAGCTGAACTGAACTGAACTGAACTGATTGGAGCTTAACTGAACTGAACTGAACTGAACTGATTGGAACTGAACTGAACTGAATTGAGCTGAAATTAATATTTTATGTGAGAGGGAAATTAAGAGCTGAACTGAACTGATTGGAACTGAACTGAACTGATTGGAACTGAACTGAACTGATTGGAGCTGAATTGAACTGAACTGAACTGAAATTAAGTAAATGTGAACAGGCCCTAAGTCGGAAGTAATAGGGTAGTTATTAAGATTTATTAAGGAGATAACAAGTAAATTGATACATCAAACTTTTATTTATTTATTTAGTGTACTTGGTATTAATTGCAAATCTTTAACACATTCCCCAAATTACTACCCTCCTAAACCAAATTGGATCTCGCTAAAGAACGCCCCCGAGACGTTAGATAAGCATTTAAAATATCATCTAAAGTGGTATAAATTTGGAAAAGCATGACAAAATCACGTGTCGATCGGCGTAATTAATATTAATTTTTAATTTAATCTTTCTATTTTTAACTAGCTAATCTAACGCCCCGGGGCGTTTGTTAGCTTTTGCCAACCAAATTAAACAAAAATGTAACCACACCTTAATCAAGAAACGACAGTCTTTTCATATCTATCACCCCAACATTAAAAGCAATAAATTAAATTAAATAAAAAATAAATAACCTGTAATAAATAAATAAATAGGCATACCGCTATATATACACATTTCCTCTCAAAATTCTCTCTGTTTGTCACTGAACAAAGAGAAAGGCAGGCTTATTTTGCTGCTCCAGTTTCCTTGCACGCTACTTCTTTCTCTCTCCTCTTTCTCTCTCTACTTTCTCTCTCTTCCTTTCACTTTCACTCTGCAAATTACCTTCTGCTCGGAGAACTATGGGAGAAATCGTCGCTGCCGGAGTTTCCGAACTGCAAAATCTCAGCTCTTCCGATTGTCGCCGGTATTCTAAGCATGTTAAAGATAATGTTCATGGATTCATTCTTCTTGATCCGGTATTTTGTTTATTTTTTGATATTTTCTACTGTTAATTGCTCGTTTTGTTGAAGAATTTTGATGCTCATTTTTCCAGATTTTTCAACTTTTTTTTTGCTGCCTTTTGCATTAGATGTTTGAATTCGAGTGCTAGTAGTTTACTTCACAGAATTAAGCGTCGAAGTTTCGGCGAATTGTGGAAACAATTGTATTGTTTTTCTTAATTTTTCTGCGTTTTATATGTTTTTGCGTTCGAATTTCCTGCATTTTCGAGTATTTAGATGTTAATTCTGGTTAATTTTTGCAAATTTAAATGTTAAGTGAAATTAGAGCAGACCTGAAAACAGAGTCGGAAAGTGATTGCAGTCTTCTTGAAATCTTAGAGTTGACATGACGAAATCTTGAATTTGCGAAAAATTTTGTGCTCCTTCGATTTTCTATATTTTCGTCGCAATTTTTGAAAATTCGACGAAGTAATTAGACGTTGTTTAGTATTTTAGTGTATAATCAACTAAATTTTTGTTTATATGGTTGATTATTACTATTATTAGCGAATTTGCCGATAAGACTTTCATTGAACATGTGGTGTTCATTCATTCTTCGATAATGAAATGCTTATGCGAGTTTATTTCTGCAAATTGCAAATTGAATTTGGTTAAAAATCTTATAAAACAGAGTTTTAAGATTTATTTTGGCAAATCGAAATATCAAATTGTCAAATTATGTAATCGCCTTTATTTTTTGCACTTTTTAACGGAAATTGGCGCAGTTTCATTCATAAGTTGACTATCTAAGTCAGAAGTGTAGAGTTTCTTTATTAAAAGTAGCTTTCGGTTGTAATAATGTCAAAATCAAACTAAATATATACGCTGTTTTTTGTTAATGTAGTGTATTTTAAGATTTAAGATTTTTATTGTTGTTGTCAGCTTGCACTGAAGTTCATAGACACCGAACAATTCCAGAGGCAAGTGTTACCGCGATTATAATGTTCTCTCGATTTTTTGGCCTTCTAATTTGGCATTAGACTAATTACTCCCTTAAATCTTTGTTTTTGCAGACTTCGCGATCTTAAGCAGCTTGGTGAGTTTTTAATTCGTAGTTTAGTTTTTTTCTTCTCTATGTCTTTGCTTTTTGACTTTGTTTGAGAATTTTAATTATATCCTGGTCCATTGATATGCTTGATAAATTATGGAACCTGCTGGCATGTGATTATAAATTTATAATCAACTTATTTCTCCGTAAAGCCAGCAAGACTTTATGTAATTTTGCCTGTTGGATGTATTTTAGCATATCTGGCATATCGGCATTAATAATGATATAATCATTTGGTTCATTTCCTATCTCCATCAAGAAAGTAGTTATGTCATGCTGATCATTTTTTTAATCTTTATTTTGTCTGTTAATTAGTACTCCGTATCATTCAGTCTTGAAAAACTTCAATTTGGTTCACTTCAAAGGACGAGTTGTTGCCCCAATATAACTACGGCAATAGGAATGGTCTTATATGTTAATTTTTTGGCTGTCTTTTTCACAACACTGAGACTTGACTGTATTAACAAGAGGGATTGTTTATTTATGTACATTTTCTTTTTTTTAGTGCCTTAACCAATGCTATATCTAAGTGGAACACTGTTCAAGTCTGATGGCTTGTTCTTTTTTAGGAGTAACAAACCTGGTTTTCCCTGGGGCTGTACACTCTCGGTTTGAGCACTCGCTAGGAGTCTATCATCTTGCTGGTGAAGCTGTTAATGAACTTAAAAGATACCAAGTGAGGCACTTGCTTGAATTTTCACATTTTGTTGAATCAGGATTATTTATGTAGGCATGTTTTTGTAGGGTTCAGAGCTTGGAATTGAACCTTTTGATGTACAGTCGGTAAAAATTGCTGGTAAATTGATCAACTTTTCTATATTTTTTACCTTATTTTGATTTGAAATCAGTAATTGCTGTAGCTTAAAATGTCTTTAGGGCTACTGCATGATGTTGGTCATGGTCCATTCAGCCACATGTTTGAAAGTGGGTTCCTTCCCAAGGTTCTTGGTGGTGCTAAATGGTATTCTCTCACCTCTAATTGTGTTCTTAAACTTTCTGAAGTCAGGACATTCCTGTTGCTCTATTTTATAAGTTATTTGTTGACTGACACTTAACTTCTAAAGAAAATGTTTATTGTGTTGAATGATACTGTTGAAGGTCTCACGAGGATATGTCTGACCGCTTGGTTGATTACATAGTTGATGAGCATCACATAGAGATGGAAGATGGCATGTTAAAAAAAGTGAAGGTATCAAAGCACTGTTACTAGCTTGTTCTTCTTGCTGTACAGCCTTTTGATTTCTGGTGTAATGGCAACTTAGTAATCTTCTATAATGTTGTCAGAGTATAGAAATATTCTGATGTCAAAGCCATGTATAAGGATTTCTTTATTAGAGGGGAACTTGATTTACTGGAGTAATCCTTTGCTGTCAATAGTTGTTTTGTTAGAAGAGAGTCCTCTTAACTGTGTCGACCAGTACAAAATTTTATCGTCGTGAAGCTCGGAATCATCCTTATATGTTTATTCCAAAGTTCATTTTTATCTGACTGGAATGAATGGTAGAGGCTATTTTAGTTTTCACCGTCTCTATGAATTTTTTACCAAAGCATTTCTCTTTTGATAGGAAATGATAGTTGCCAGTACTGAGCATGGTTCAGCAGAGGTGAGAAATTGAATTATAATAGTTTAGCTTTGATGACTTTCAGTTAGTGCACTAAAAATGTATCATGTAACCTTGAAAAGATTTAGTTTCATGTCCTGATCTACTTTATTGCCACAGCGTGTGAAGGAGAAGAGGTTCTTATATGATATTGTTGCAAATGGAAGAAATGGAATCGATGTTGACAAGTAAGCGCGTTTTTTTTATTTTACTTCACTTTACTTGGTGTAAATGCTGTTTGCTTTCTGGTATTGAACATCCCTTAATGTTGTTCCCAAATCCCACACAGATTTGACTACATAGTTCGTGATTCTCGAGCTTGTGGTCTTGGCTGCAGCTTTCAATTTGAGAGGTATGTATTGTATCACATGTTGTTTCTTCTGCAATGTTATTAGAAATTTGCTGAGCTGCATGTTCAAAACAGCATATTCCTTGCTTCTTACCTCACAATCCAATTGCTCTTCTCTAGAGGTCATTTGACAGCTGAATATTCGTGTGCTATATTCATAACTTACATTCAGCAGACTCCTGAGTCATGAGACATACATGTTTACCTCTTTCTTGCAGGTTGCTGCAAACCATGAGAGTGATGGATGATGAAATATGCTACAGAGCCAAGGAATGTCGGTACAAATTACATATGTACCTTCACTGAACTTCCATTGTTATTATCTTCTCATGTTCTTGTTTCACAATTCTGCCAGATCTTACTGTTCACAAGCTGTTCAATACCCGTGCTGATCTGCATCGAACAGTCTACACGCATGCTAAAGTGAAGGTGCTTTGTTTAATCTACTGTGATGTCTAGTCGCACTGGATATAATTCTAGTAAGATGTTGCTGAGCATAGAATATTGCAGTAGTATTTGACAGAAGACATGTTTTGCAGGCAGTAGAGCTTATGGTGGTTGATGCACTGCTGAAAGCAAATAATTATCTTCAAATTGCTTCTAAGATTCATGATCCTGCTGAATTTTGGAAGGTAAAATTGTGCTTGCATTATCTATAGTTTTATACCTTAGTTCCTCACATATAACCTGTCTATATCTGCTGTACTAACATTGTATTCTGCTTACGAAAAGTTGGATGACACTATAATAAAAAGAATTGAAACTGATCCTCACCCAGAGTTGAAAGAGTCTAGAGACTTAATTTTGCGGATAAGAAGGAGAGATCTCTATCAGGTTTGTGTTCAGTCTATTATTTTGGTATTGGGTGATATATTACAGTTTGTAGATAATAACCTCCTGCTTGTTTTTTTGTTTTGTTTCAAATAGTTCTGCAACGAATTCACTGTTCCAAGAGACGGTCTTGAGCACTTCAAGGAAGTTACTGCCAAAGATATTATTTGTTCACAGGTACAAAGACAAAACATCGGCCATGATTATTCATGCTGGTTTCTTTCTAAATTGTATTTCCTGTAGGTGTCTGGTGGGGTGACCTTACAAGAAGATGATGTTGCTGTGAGCAATATCAAGATTGACCTGACACAAGGCAAAAATAATCCACTTAAAAGGTACATAAGATTGGTCTATAAAAAATGGTTAATACCTTTAATGGTCTTAGTGACACTCTTTATTCGCACTAACATTTGTCTTCTGCTTATGTCTCCAGCATCAAATTCTTTCAGGTATGAAAATCAATTTTGTGTCTATCTTGCTTTTATTTCCGTTTTGCTGTGTTAAGTTAGGGGATAAGTCCATTTCCATGAATGCTGGTTTTCTATTTTCTTTGTTTAGTTAGTATAAGAGGGGATATTTTCTTGTATTGAAATTCTCGAAGATAGATTTTATAAAGGACGGAAAAGATTCTCCCTACTGAGGTAGAAATGCCTCATTTTCCACTATATGCCTTGTTTTTCTTCTGTCCTTTCCATTGCTTTCTCTCCATCTCCTGTTTCCTTTCCTCAACTTTTTTAGTGAACCAAAGAAAGATGAGTTTGAAAGTTCTCTGTTAAGCCATCTTTGATTGATGACGTTATTTCTACGGTGCTTCAAATAAACTGGATATAGCTGCTGTGATATGCTGAACTAAAGGGAAGTAGTACTCTGTTTTATCGGGCCAACCAGAGCATTTGGGGAACAAAATTCAGTTTATACCTTGCACATTACCTATTCTTAACAGTACGCATTATTTTCTTATTACCAGAACATGCTGTCAAACATATTTGTGGGATGTATTTCAGGACTATGATGTTGATCAGAACTTCACTATTAGCGATCAAAGCATCAGCCAGCTACTGCCTTCATGTTGTCTAGACAGAATAGTCCGGGTTTACTCTAAGAAGCCTGAACTGGTTTGTAAAGAATATGACTGTTATACTTGTTTCCATTAATAATATACCTTACCGGTACTGAATTAAAATAAAAAATTCATGCAGGTTGCAGTGGTGTCTGAAGCATTTGAGAACTTTCAGCAGCAGAAATATGGGAGAAAAACTCAAGTGCATGGAACACCACAGAAGAAGAAGCAGCGAAGACTCTAAAGCTGCCAACTTATGAAAATTGTCAAGTGTACATACCTGAAGACCAAGATGTATATCATAGTAGATTTTGTAGGCAATATGCAGACTAGTTTAATCTGAAGGGGTTTTAACACGTGACTAAGAGTTCGTGGTGGTGTACATCTGTGTACTCTGCACATTGGTGACGCAGCAAAGTTCTAGTCTCGTAGTAGTAGCAGTAAATGACACTGATTTTTGGGAGCTTAATTTTGGTCTTATATTGAAGACCTTCTCACTGAATTTACAAGATGAGATTGAAGAACTGGACATCACATTTTTGGCTTCGTCTGGTGTTGTCCGTCAGTACGATTCTTGCAGCGCTATCACAAGTCTGGAATAGGCAGCACATTCCTCATTATTCTTTTTGTAAGAAGAATTGATGTTTGTACATATCCAAAACTCCAGATGTATACACTACTGTAGCGTATACAAAATCCAAAGTATATTTGTTGGTTTATCTGCAGTATAGCAGCCAATTGGTAACAGCCGTAAGGAGTTCTACACTAAATTGTGCAGTATTTGTTACAAATCATTGAGTTTTATACTGAGTTTTGAAGCACCCGAACTCCCACAACTTCTAAATTATTTCTAATGGTTCTCTGTATTTTAAGGTGAAATATACTCGGATGTCTAAAATTGTAAGGTCTTCTGAGTTAAATATAAATAGGATTTTTTTTTATCAATTATTTCTTTATGCTACTTTTTCAGTAATTTTTACAATTTAGAAAGTTAATCTCGATTATTTTTTTCAATTACTTCTAATTTTCTAAACTGTTTTTTTTAACAACAATTTGGTTTGTTTTTTTTTTTTAAAAAAAAGAACAATATGATTTTTTTTTTTTTTTTTTTTTTTTTTTTTTTTGGGTGCAAGAGAGGGGCAAGCCCCAAAGAGTGAAAATGTTAAAGTTGCTATATTTTAGCTATCGAGTTGACTAGATATATATTGCTTATCAATTACTAACTATAACAAATCTATCTTTTGATAGATTTGAATTTAAAACAAATCTATCTTTTCAAAAATAAATATCAACCAAAAACTTGGAAAAATCCAATTCGTTAATTATTTCAAATCTTAAGGGTATTATCTTTAGAAAACAGCCTATAATAACAAACTCCATGTTTAATAGCTTCAGTAGAAAAATGGAAGCAACTACAATTTTCGACTCCGAAACTATTGATTTGCGTATGTTAAGAGTGAAGAGTGTGATTAGCCAAGGCTCTATTAGTTCTGTGTTCAAAGCATCCTATAATGGCCAAGAAGTTGTAGGTCAGTACATACAATTTAATTTTTATTCTTATTTTTTTGTTCTTTATGCACCCAACTAAATCAATCTTTTTTTTTTTTTTTTTTTTTGGTGATGAAATATAGTTAAAGTACTTGTAGTTGAACAAGTATGCCAAAGGGTAAAAGATTCAGTGAAAAAACTTTTTGATCAGGAAGTTTCAATGTGGAGTAAATTAGATCATCCTAATGTCATCAAGGTAATTTAAATCTTTATAATTATTTTTTTATAATCTATTAAAGTTTTAGAGATTTCTTTTATTAATTCCTATAATTTAGAATAATCTACATTGTGATTGTGTTATTATTGAAAGGGGTTTGAACTTTGAAGTCTTGTAAATTCAAGAAATTGATAAAAGTTGGAATTATGTTAGTTATTATCAAAAGTTTAGATTATTCATGTTATTTTTTATTTTTCTCTTATTAGTTATTGTCTAAAATTAGGGCTTTCTAGGTATATCTTTAGCACATGCATGCATTTATATTCTTTTTCTTTGAAGAAGAAGCATGCATATACTATTAGACTATAATTAGTAGCTATAATACTGCGGAATTGAAAATAATGAATATATCTAGTGTTGATTAATTAGTAGATTTTTGTCTTAGAGAGAATGAAGTTTATTTTCGAGCAAATCCAATCCTAAATCCGAATTAAAATTCTTTTAAATTTTAATTTTTTTCCGCGCAGTTCATAGGAGCATCAAGAGACATATATTACATGCTTTCAGAATATCTTCCTGGAGGCACACTCAAGTCATACTTAGAAAGGAATTCAAGGACAAAACTTTCTCTAAATATTGTTATCATGTTAGCGTTGGATTTGGCAAAAGGGTATGACTCCTTGATTACCATAATTAATTTTACGTACAATATAACTTCTTATGTCGTTAATTATATACATGTGACATTAATGGACTGTTAGCTCGTTCTAAAATCTATTGTATATATTGTAGGTTATCATATCTTCACTCGAAAATGATTGTGCACGGAGATGTGAAGACTGAAAACATGATTCTCGATGAGAAAGGTCACTTAAAGATTGCAGACTTTGGAGTCGCTCGCCTTGTCTCTTTGGTACAAGGGAAAATGATAGGACAGACTGGAACGCTAGGCTATATGGCTCCTGAGGTAAATGCAAAACTAGTGATAGTATTCTTAATTTATAATGGACTTACAAAAGTTTGTTGATTAAAGGTGTTTAAGACATTTCACCCCTTGTTAGTTGCCTAAATTATTATTTTTTTTCCCTAACATGTTGCTTTCTAAATTAACCGAGTTGATTTTGTCTTCTAGAGGTGCTTAAGGGAAAACCTTGCGACACCAAAGGTGATGTGCATAGCTTTGGAATTTGCTTGTGGGAAATATATTGTTGCGAGATGTCATTTTCACCTTCAAAGTTTAGTAAGGTACGTAACGATCAATATTGTTAATCAGTCATTAGGCATAAATTATAATGATTTCAAGAAAAAACCCATAAATCTGTATGTGATAATTGTAGGACTTGAGACCTGCCATTCCCAAGTGTTGCCCGAAGTCATTAGCTAAAATCATGAAAAGATGTTGGTCGTCAAACCCGATGAAGAGGCCAGAGATGAAAGATGTAGTTTCCAGTTTGGAATGTATAGACGCGTTTAGAGGGAGCGGTATGAGATATACTAATCAAGCTCATTGCTCGTGCTTCTTTCCATACATCTACTGAGATCAGCCAGGCTAAAACTATGACTTGATGGTTCCTCGCATATTCATGGATTAATACATAGTTTAATATGATAAGCTGAAGTGCCTTATTTTGTGACATTAATGTACTGATTTTCACTGCTAAATGTTGTACCTATGCATTTACCAAGAAATGACAAGGTGATTTCAGCAGTTTTACATACATTCTTCCTCAAATTTATGAAAAGAAGGGGCATAATGAGGAACAAATTGGAGGGAGGGAGGGGGGAGTACAAGCAAATTATTTTCCCATTTCAAAGGATATAGTACGCGTTAGGACAAATGTCCCTTAACATAATCCAAAATCTCAAAAACGGCAAAGCAGATAGCCGGATACTGGCATACCGCCCTGTGATGGACACAGAAAAGGCACAATTCTGCAGAGCAAAGAAGTAAATTTTATTACCACTTGCTGCTTGTCTTTACAAAAGTGAACGCCTAAATGTAGCACCTGGCGAATATGAAGATGGGAAGGGCTTTCAAAAGCCACAATCGCTGGTTACAGAAATCCTAACCCATTCTGTACAATGGACGAGAAAACCTTTAAGAAGCTACCTCCTGGTACTCAGAAAGGAATAGCAAGTTGGCTAAAAAGGCTTGATATTCTGCCCAGTAACTTCTTACATTATAACGACAAGATTCCAAATCTACTTCTATCTATACAAAACTAACTAGGAAATGTATGTGCAGCTCCTATGCAAAGTGCCTCATTGCCGCTATAAACTGTAAGGAGAGAGATCTCCAAGCTCTAACCCGCAGTAGTTAATCTATACCAAATATAGGGACACAGCAACAATATTTTAGGCTTTAGCTGTCATGAAATTTCAGCAAGGTCTCTGGATTTTGCTGTTTCAGCATTTACAGGCAAACACACAGGTTCCCAGGTCCAGCTATCCTGTTTTGGTTCCTCCTTGAATTCCTCCTGGAGTATCTTTTTTATTTTGCCTCTCAAACTAGAGGCTTCTTGAGGTTTGAACCAGTGCTTCCCAAACTGAGAATAGAATAGAAAAGGCAAATGAGCACATATGAACAAATTAGAAAAGAGAAAAACAGTGAAACTGAACCCAGAATGATCAATATTCAATAGTGTATCTAGATGTAAAGACTGTACCATAGTTAAGAGTTGCCTCGTAAGCCTTTTAGGTGCTTCAAGTATGAATCGCTCCATGTAATATAACACAAAGAGGCCGCAATCATAATCATTAGTCTGCCGAGGAACCTGTTGGGATCGAAGGAGGCAGATAGAGACAAGAAATGTGAAAGTTAAAGATAAATAATGACAACTAAGCCTAGGAGGGTCAACCCAAATGATTCAATAATTTGAGGGTCATACAATACAGCCTATTTAAGATCGACCTGATACTGTTAAATTCATTGAAAATTGATGAAAAGCAAATAATTATATAAAGATAAAAATAAAAATAAAACCTAACTAGAGCAGGCGAGCAGCTTTTTCAATGGTTGTTGGCATCAAAAAATTTAAAAACTGTTCTGCCTAAAATGCTGTCATTTTGAATAGTAAGAGCATATGACAAATCACTAATTTTACCATACACCTGCATAAGGTACACGCTTTTAGCTCGTCAAACAGCAAAATGAGCCAGCTTAGCTAATTGCTAAAAGGCCAAAGTGTTAGAAATCACCGGAAAATTTCAAATTTCAGCTTATCATATCATATCTAGAATCAGAGCATAATTCTTAATAAATTTATGTAAACCAATCTTCGCACTATAACCAGATCTAAGGGGAAAAGAGGAATTATTGGTCTATATGATTGACTTGAAACTGAAATTTTGGGTCACTAATTCACAAACATGCATTTACCTATCCTAAACTGAAATGATCCCATATGCAAATGATATGAAACCAAATTCAAACCTCAACCCAATCTAACTGACTTGACAGGTCAAATTACGACTTAGTTATGAGCAATTATAATATGGATGCAAATTCTTAATTCAAGCAGACTAATGGCCAAGAATTGAATATCAATAATAGAGAGAAGCAATCCAATGAGAACAAGTATTGTTTTCAATCATAACTATTTTTTTTTTTTAAGGGTCAATCATAACTAATTACATTATAATACAGAAAAGAGTTTTGTAAAAGAAAAGACAAAACACCCACCTGCTAATAATAATAAATAAATAAATGAAAGTAATACCATAGCCAGAAACATAATTACCACAATATATTTATTCTCAATTCTACGAGGAAGACGTTGCCAAATCCTCTCAGGTATGGGGGCACTAACAGCATCAACATCTTTGTTTAGAATATTCCACTCGTTAATCAACAAACTGAAGAAAACATATAGCATAAGTCGGTCAGTTTGAAGCCAGCAACTTACCCATAATAATTAACGTTCGCAAGGGTGTGAGTATGCACACTAACTGATTTTCTAAATCAGAATTCACTTTCTGCGAAAAAATATCATAGGAAAACTGCAGGCCATATAAATTTGGCCCCAGTTTGAGCTTCCAAAACAAAAAAAGGCATCCAGAAATCAAATTGTGCAGCCCTAAAGTATCTTCTGAATACACACTACATTAAGCCTCTAGTTATATAAATAAATACAGTATATTATTCCACCCAAATCCCCCTTTATTTTCTTGGATGCTCTTTCTTTTTCATTTTACTTGCCTTTCAAACTCATTTAACTGAATATCTTGTTATGTTCTTTATATATCATACGGTTCCTTATGACAATTCATGTTAGCCGACCCAAAACCATTTTGGGACTAAGGCTTTGTTGTTGTTATTCCACCCAAACCAAGGACTGATTCAGAAAACTATTAAGAATATCGATCACTTTCCATCCCCCAAAGATAAAAATAATAGTGACAAAGATAGAACGATAATATTGTTGCTACTCCCTTCGAGTTTTAATAAGTGTTACACATTAACCGGCACATAGTTTTAGGCAATATAATTGACTTAAATAAAATAAGAGTAAGTGGGGTAGTTGGAGTATTAAAAAATTGAAAGAAAAAAATAGCGGGGTTAATATTTTATTGAAAAGTAATGAATGTGAAAGGAAAGAAATTATTAAAAAAAAGTATTAGTGGGTTTGGGTGGGGATCATGAGAGGAGAGAAATATTATATTTAAATATAGCTTTTTGCCAAAAAAAAAAAAGTGTAAAACTTATTATAACGTGAAGGGAGTAGATAATATTAATTCTAATATATGTCTAGAGCACTCTAGGGTGTAAACTTAAACAATAACCCAAGAACAAAGAGTATTCATTAAACAAAAGACATATGATGGAGTTGTATAAGGTAAAGAAGAAGGATCTTCATATGGTCTTTATTGACTTAGAGAAGAGATATGAAAAAAAGCCAAGAGAGGTATTTTGGTGGGCAATGTTGAAGAAAGATATCCCACGAAGGTGTGTGGACCTGGTTGAGAATTTGTATCGTGATGTGCCAACAAATGTGAGGACATGTGGAGGGTTGACAAAAGATATTCCTATTACAATTGGATTGCATCAAGGGTCTGCATTAAGCCCTTTTCTTTTTGCAACGAATCTAGATGAAGTAACCAGCCACATCAAGATGAGGCTTTATGGCGTATGATGTTTGTGGATGATATCGTTTTGGTGGATGAAACTAAAGATGGGGTTAATGCCAAATTGGAGCAATGGAGGCAAAGGTTGGAATCTAGAGGGTTTAAGCTAACTGAATATTTGGTATGCCGCTTTGGTACTTAGAGGGGGACAAGCGATGATGTGGTGAGTTCGGATGGGGAAAACTTGACCATGAGTGAATGTTTTAAATATCTTGTGTCGATCATCCAAAAAATAGTGACATTGATCAAGATGTGGCCCACGAGAATAATTCAGGGTGACTTAAATGGAGAGTGGCCATCAATGTTTCTCGCTCTAAGGAGCACATTAAAAAGATGGAGGTTACGGAAATGTGCATGTTAAAGTGGATGTGTAGGAACACTATAAAAGATAGAATAAAAAATGAGGTTATTCACAAGAAAGTGGGTGTGGCAGGCATTGCAAGACAAACTAAGGGAAAATTGTCAGTGGAAGAGTAGGACCATGGAGGAGTTAAACGAGAAAAAAGAAGACCAAAAATGACTTGATTGGAGGAAGTTATAAAGGATATGAAGTATATGAATTTGCATGAGAATGAGGCATTTGATCGTAAGGGATGGAGGAGGAAGATTTTTGTCGCTGACTACACGGAATAATCACTTTTGGTTCATGTAGCCGACCCCAATTATGGGATTAAGGCTTTGATTGATTGATTGTGAAAAAGTCCATGGCAGTGGAAAAAGTCCACAAACAAATCTTTAGGGTAAAGTTGGATCGTGATATGATCAAAATTGTAAAACAAGTACAAGGGTTAAACCAGGGAAAGCCCGGTAGACTAATCAATAGCTAACCAAGTACCATATGCCCAAATATTTGTGAAACTCTATAGACTAAGACTGATTGAATGATTAACCGTATACTACAAAACCATATACTTCCTCCGTTTTTTATTAGATGCATCACTTTTGAAATTGTGGACTCCTATGTAATTTTTGAAGTAGATAGATAGATAGAGATAATTATTGATGAAAAAAAAAGAAAGTGATGCAACTAAATTGAAACTTCCATATATAAAAAGTGATGCATCTAATGGAGTAAGTAATTACCTGCTTACTATTAGCTAACTTAACCCTTTTGACATTTTTCATTTATAATAAGAGACTTCCTACCTTTCTCTTTTTATTATTTTGGATCCCACAATCTTTTCTTCCTAGTTTACCTTGATAAAATGCCACCTCATAAAAATCATATATTCCATTCCTAACTAAAATTGGAAAGGGTATATGTGAATCATACAAAATCTCCTTTTTAACTAAATAATGCTAGATTGCCCCAATATGGAAGTATTTTAGGAATGAAGTACTATAATTTGAAGACTTCTTGTAATATTCTTAGTGATTCTCCTTGCACTACTTTGTTTAATTCAGAATCCCCTGTCTAATACTACTAACTCTTTTTAAAAACATCAGAATTTTATATCATGGTATTCTGACTATTCTCCAATAGATCTCTTCTACAAGTAGTTTTGGAACACTTATATAAAAATCTGCATGAATTGCTTAGAATTATACCATCTCTAACACACGAGGGCACATGTCATTCCTCCCTATATCACCCCCTATACAAAGCTGACATGAATCAAATGAACTGCTCATATACTACCTCCGTTTCATATTATATACAACATTTTCCAAAAATGAATGCTACATATTACGTGCAACAAACTAAAACTTTCTATTTTTAGTAAACCTTTTTTGGGAAATTCTCAATGGTGACCCCCAACTTCTGCTACGCATACATGGTGACCCTCTTAAAAATCAATTATACAAAATAACCTCATTTAAGAATTTTATCCCAAGTATGACATTAATGAGTGTTTTTTTATTTAAAAAATAAAACTATGGTTAGATTTTTTTTTTTTTTTTTTTTAAGAACAAATTTTAAAAAAATAAAAAAATAAATAAAAAATCCATCCAGCCACCTTTACCTTCAACCAGCCGCCACTACTACCTCTACCCTCATCCTTACCCCAAACTGACACCGCTCACCAGACCTAGACCCGACACCTCCTTCAGACCCACAACCACACCCCGAGACCCGACGCGGACCACCACTCCTCCTCCCACCATAACCCACGAATCCACGACCCTCCCTTTCTATATCCTCTGAATATTTGATCTCTTCGCCATTAACTCCAGCACCCGAAACCACCCCACCGACCTAAATCTGAAAGTGATTTCGGTTGAGGTGGTGTTGTGGTGGTTATGGTTTCGATTCAGCTAATGGGGGGAGGGGGCGGCGGAAACGGGAAGAGGGAAGGGGAGAGGGGCCGGAAACGGAGCGGTGGGGGTTAGGGTTTAAGTTTTGCCTGAGGTGGCATGATGGGGTTAGGGTTTCGGTGGAGGTGGTGGCTAGGTTGGTGTTTGGGTAGGTTGGTTTTTTTTTTAGTTTTACTTTTTTTTTTTTTTTTTTTTTGAAACAAACCTAGTTAACCTTAATTAATTTTTAAATAAATAAAGCTATAAGTGGGATAAAATTCTTAAATAAGGTCATTTTGTATAATTAATATTCAAGAGGGTTACAATGTGTGCATAGCAGAAGTCGGGGGTCACCATTGAGAATTTCCCACCTATTTTAAAATGAAATTACCACATACCTTACTTATCTTCATATAACACATTAAATCACATGTTATAACTAATTAACCTAACTTAATTCATCCATTATTAAAACCCTAACCCACATTCTCTTTCCTCCCTCACAACAACATCCACCACGAATACCACCATGTTCTCTCTCCTCCCCTTGAGCCACCACCACCACCACCACTTCTCTTCTCCCTCTTCTCTCACAGCCACCTCACCACCACCACCGCTCCATTTCCTCCCTTCACCTTCTCTCCCTCGTCATTCCCTCCCTTGCCGGGTCAATTCGCCACCCCTCCTCGTCAGGGTCGCCACCAGCTGCTCCTCCCCCTCATCAGAATCACTGCCACCTTCTCCTCTCTTGTCAAAGTCGCCGCCCTTCCTCGAAATTGAAACCCTAGAAATTGATCATTAAATGACGAATTTGAACTTGAGCTTGACAACTCACATCTACGCAAAAGCGGTGAAAGATGAGAGGTAATTTATGAGAATTTTGACATTGTAGTTGGAGAAAGTGGGAGGAAGAAAGAGAAAGGGAAGTTATACAAAGATCTAGCTGGTTTAAGAAGGTGCTTATACATTTAGGGGTGCTTGCGGGGGAGGTTATGCCACGACAAGTAGGTGCAGTGGTGGTAACGGGGTGGGTGTGGGGTAGCTTTGTGGAGGGTTTGTGGTGGCTACAGAGTGGGTTTGTGGTGGCTGCGGGGTGAGTGGAGTGGGATTGTGGTGGCTGCAGGGTGGGTGGGGTGGGTTTTGGGTGGTTATGGTGGTTTCTGTGGTTAGGGTCGCATGGGTGTGTGGTTTGGTGGTTGTGCAGGCTACTGTGGCTGGTGTTGATGCAGAGAGGCAGCACAATGTGTTGGAGGTGTTGATATGGTGGTGGGCTGGTCGCTGGTGTTGCTGCTAAGAGGCAGCACTATTTGATTTCTTCTTAACAAAAACATCCGTTCCCCACTTTCCCTTTCATCTAATTAATCACAAGCCCTCTATTTTCTAATCCTTGCTTAAGAAATTTTTTCTTGGAACTTGTGCAACCCCTTTTGTTGCACTAAATAAGAGACGGAGGTAGTATAATTTAAAAAAAAAAAAAAAAAAAAAAGGGGTCTGCCAAGACTTTAACCGAGTATATATGTGACTTGCAATCTAAGAGCTTATCAGATGAGCTATATCATATGTTTGCTTTTTTTATCACACCCACCTATAACAATGTAATGTCTATTATCTTAACGTAAGGGACTATATTTGTTTAAAAACACACATAAATCTAGACAATGAGTAATGTACAGTGTTAAAACATACTACAATACATTATAAACCCATCATCTATTGTAATTTAATCATCATTAAACCATTCATCTAAATATGATCTATAATTATATTCAAAGATCTAGCATTAAAATAAAAATTTCATATTACATGCCATCACCCAAGGTATCTTTTGGACCAAAAACCAGTTGAGTTTACTGATCTAAACTTCTACAGATGGCACATGGCTGACAAATTCATATGCCAATAACTACCATTCCCCAGCTTCCAGATAAGCAAGGGAAGGATACAAAAGGCAGCACCATGAAGTCTCCCATCAGCATGCAACTACTAAGAGATTCACATGTTTGAAAACAGACAAGTAAAGAACAAAAGGTAATTTATAAGCTACACTGCTAAGGTTGAGTGCTCTCACCTCTTTATGTTATCAAAAATCAAACTGCTAGAGTGCACTCCCAATGAATCTAAATGAAGTATCATCAATCCTGAATCACAATCCTCTTCAGGGATGCATATTATCGCCAAGCTCCAATGATTGCTGAGGACAAGATGAAACTATGTATCAATTTTATAGGGCCCTTTCCCCAGTTACAAAGACAGAGAATATCATATAACAAATTATTTTGAGCAGATGTTGCAAGATTACTGGAAGGGAACAATTAACTCCAAAAAAGTGACATTAACTAAAACCAATCAGTAGGCTTTATTACCATGCATAACATTCATGCAGTTTTGATTAGATCTTCGTACTATTCAATCATATAGCTCACCAAAACACATGGACACATGTTTGTATTCAAACAGCCTCACAATCCCCTATAACTACATTTCTGCAGCCTCGTGAATCAAACATAATTGTTTGATTTTAAACCTCAAGGGTTGAGAGAATTCTTCCCAAACAAGATATGCAATACTAGTGTCTAGAAGTGTACTTGTTTGGCCTTTACAATCACGGAAAGAAGAGTCAAGATCTTTATAATCTAAAACGTTTCTCACAACCAGAAGCAGTTCAAGCAATAGTTTCTAGACCCAGCCTTCAACTCACCGCACCACCCATTCAACCATTTAATAACCCAATCTAAGCCTTCACACCAAACTCTCTTTCACTTCTCTCTAGCTAGCACAATTTCCATCTCAATCTAATACCACCCTCTCCACCCACAGATCAATACTATTGCTTGACAAGTTGTTGCATTTTTCTTCTGTGATTAAGAGTCTGAATAGTGTACTTAATCTGAGCAAAGATGTACAGCAAGTCAGGTGCAGCTTGCTCTCAGATTTGCATGGGATTGAATTTTAAATAATTGAATCAACATATTTAAATAAATTATTTATATCAGTATAGGTTTGTAATATTGAACTATAAGCTCATATAATTTGAGTTATATAAACTATATGTTCATTATACTTTAGCTAAGTATTTGTGCTATATGTAAATCCCAAGAGCTATATGCTAATTACAAGGCCAGGATGCACTTCATGGTACTAGCATCAAGACATAATTTTCAATGAACAGTAAAAGAAAATTAGGACCATCCAAAGAAAAATCCCTTCCCAAACAGAAAAGGTCCTCGCTTATTACCCAGCATGACCCATCTTGGGAGAACATAACGATTGTTGATGAATGTTTCTCCCTTCTAAAAAGGACATTGGTGCAAATAAAAATCTTCGATTCATGTCAGCAAATATTCAATGAAGCCAAGTTAGAGTGTTAAAAATGAATTGCATGTTGCTAATTGGAACCTCAAAGAAGAGCAATGCAATGCCATAGAGGTTACTCAAAATGAACAAGATGTAACACATGTAAACGTAATCCAAATGTAGCACCAATGAAACGAGACAATAATTGGGACTAGACCTTACCTAGTAACATTGAAACTGTGAACCAGACATATAACTCCAACTCAAATGTCAGAAAATTTCAACTTACTCTTCATTTATGGGAAGAAATATATATGCCTTCTGAAATATATTGACACCTTTCCACCACCTTCTAAACTTCAAGAAAAAAGCTTCCTTGTCTCTCTTCGGCAATTCACATGAAAGAAACAAGCTTAGATTTAATATAGAATGTGAATGAATTTCAATCAAGAATCTAAACAAGCAGAAGGCAATATTGAGCATCTAATAATTAACAACATGCATTATGCTGTCATATTTATTGTTTAACTATTTCCCTTTTCTTCTCCTGCTTTTCTATGCTAGAACAGCATTACAAAGGTCTGTGGAATGCGATTCGTCGTTTGTCTTATTATTGATTTGTACGGATGGGTTTCAGAACACAATTTGGGATAGTGGTCCATGATAGTTCTTTACTTGCTAAGCTTAACGATTTTTTTGTTCAGTTCTCATATCAAAAGCAATTTCGTTTTCACTTTATTTTATAAAAATTGGGTGCAAGCACACTGTGTAATGAATAATTCGCACTTTATAGTTTAGCTACAAACTTAGTTTACTCCCAAAAGAATTAATAACCTGAATTACAAAGTTAGTCACTTTCATCACTCAGTAGCAATATATATAGAAAAAATCAAAAGGGTGGTAGCTTAAAATAACACATTTAACAATAATTCACATCAAGCGTCCACCCCTCCAGGCCTCTCCTTCCCATGTACGTTCAGATTTTGTCTTGGAAGAAAAAGGGGGGTGGGGGAAGTAAAGTATAATAAAAGGCTATCAGCATTCCGACATCCATTCTCTGCCAGAGGGCCAGGTGTGGATGTAACATTTCAAATTTGGAGTGTCAACCAACGTAGTAAAAGGACAAGGCACGCTAAGCAATGGGGGTCCTGCTGCACCTTAGGCGCGCTATTTTATAAACTGGTGGCAGCATACGACAAAAAATGATAATCAAGCAAGTCATAGTTTAAAATCATAATTGATATTGCTGAGTTTTCAGATTTAAAATAAAATTTATTTATAAAAAAAAAAAAAAAAAAGAAATCAAAACAGCTACATCACTGACAACCCAAGTTTCGTTGTAATAAATATCTGCCTATGCCTTCTCCTTCCCACCCACAGAAGACAAAAAACCAATAACAATTAGGACAAGAAGATAACAACACAGAGGAACAGAGACACAATAAGAAAAAGCAAGCAACACCATGAACAAAGCTTCTATATCGTCAGTGATCACAAATTGACAGCCAATGTGAAGGATGGTCCAGCACGACGATAAAACTCACAGCATCTTATTTGACTCAACATCCAAAACAAAAATTAAAAGATATTATTTTAAAAAAATCTCTCTTTCAGAAACGAATTAAAGCATGGTTAAACAAGAGCTATTCAAGTAGCATCTAATCTTTTGACCTAGTTCAATCTCGAGAAAAGTCTAAATTTGTTAAGTAATGTTCAATAAGATGGCAGTTAATACCTCTATTCTTTTATGTTCTACTCATTAAATATGTAGTTTAAGAAAATTTTGAAAAAAGGCGAGTGTAAAAGATAGCGTGAGAGAGAGTGTAAAAAGGTGGGTGCCGAGTGGGTGTAAGAAAAAAGGTGAATAAAATAAGAGTGTGGAAATGTGTGATTATTCGGGGGTAAGATGGTAAAGGGGGTATGCCTCAAATAGAATAAAGTAAAATAGGTAGAGCATAAGGAATGGACAAAAAATGGAAAGTGGGAAGAACAAAAAAAATAGAGTAAAAGTTGAGAAAGTTTTCTTTAAAAGATACATGAGGTAACAATTTATCTCTACCAAGGCACCAACTACTGCTACTTGACTACAATTTGCATTATACTACCATTTTAAGCTAATTGAGCAAACTTAATTAGAAATGCATATCATGATAGCTAGAAACTATGCGGAAAATAGCTAGAAAGGCACCAATAAGCAGTTTGAATAGCTACCCGCTATTACAATCATTAGTTATGCTTATGCTCAACTCTACAGACCCCTAAGTAGATCTCACCTTCAACTTCCAGAATCTAGATCTTGCGTTACTACTCAAATACTAGATAGAAAAACTTTCCATAATATAAGTTCCTTTCCTCGCAGTTAGACTACCAATCACATAGATGGTATTGTCTAGGGTTTTCGTAGTTTGTGCATCACAGCAATTTGGAACAAAATGAGAAACAAGTTCAAAACACTGAAGAGATTTACATGGGTGGAGAGCACAGTACTTAAACGCTGGGCAAGAATTAATCATGTGTTTCATCAACACATGGAATGAAATCCTAGTCAAGAGAAGCTACACAAAATATGAAGTTTGAAATCAGTGTGTTAGGGAAGCTAATACTATATTAATAAATGAACTTACCTCACTACATAAGATAGAAAAAAAAAAAAAATAGAATGAACTTAGCCAAGTATACAACATAGTTTTTTCAAAAAACATGGTGATTAGGACCTTGACCAATGTCTGATCATTCAAAAGTTTTTCATTTATTGGATGTCTACCAGGAAGATTTTTGATGAGCGATTTTTAACAGACATACTGACAGCATCAACTTCCTTCAACTTCTCACCAGCAGGAAAGAAAAATATTACAAAGCTAAAACCAATCAAAAAAGTGGTATGATAATACATCACAAGACATTCGTCAAGCATCAAAAGGCAAAGGTCAACAAACATAATCACATACAGATCAAAAAGAACATTTCAACCCATAATTTCTCCAGGGTCAAGGAGACCATAGAACATAGGGAGTACCTGATAAGATACAGCTTCTTGAAGCTTACTGTAAAAGTATGTATTGAAAAAGTAGAAATTGTGTTGTGACGAATCAGTTGAACAGTACAGCTCCTGGAGAAATCTAGTAGATTGAATAGCAAGTTAGACAACAAATGGCTAATCAAAAGCAAAATAAATTACGTTAGTTCCTGGATCACTAAGAATTATTATATTTGTATGGTAGTTATGCGGAAAAGGTGCTACAGTTCACAAGGTAGTTTTATCCAATTTCTCCATAGAATAAATACTAACTAATACAGCTCACATCATTGCAGAAAAAGAAGAGGAATGCTCATTTTTGTAGCTCAACCTAGCTTCCATCCAGTTGAACCACAAAACTCTGTTATCAAACTCTAAAGTATCAGCTATCACCTAATACATTTGTACAAACTTAAAAATTCTCTTCCCACTCCACCAACCATCAACAAAGTTCTATCTTATGCATTTCAGATAATACTTTTAGAGTTCTCTGACCTGCATATCCCATCTTTCCAAGTAAACCTCAATCAGATTAGAAAAGGCAACAATATTTTCAGTGAACAACTGCACCTCCTCCAATGGCCTAAAATTACATTTGACCTCTCTTTATCTCCTCAAAAAAAAAAAAAAAAAAAAAAAAAAAAAAAAACACATTACTCACAAAAGCATTACACAAGTGATATGTTCATAAAACCACAACAAACAAACCCAATTAAACATTTTTTACATGAGCACTGCACAGATAAAAGACTCAGAAACTTAGTAAGGCAAAGCATAATGCCAAATTTGAATACACACCTAATACAGCTTCACAACATTGGAGCACATCATAACAGGCTCAAATTCCAAGAGGAAAACCATGAACATCCAATCATCTCTGTACTCACAATGTAAATCCTATCTAAAACTATTTAAAGCCTCCCAAATCAAAGAGGAATTAATAGGCATTTCCTCTTAAATCTCTTATAGGGCTTCACATTCAGAGGAGAAAAGATCTCACAAGCAATCAACATTTTCCATTCAACTATTGAGGAGATAGATGAGGGTAAAAAGGTGAATAAGTCTTTGGGAATGTTACTTGCATCCCTCATTAAGATTAATATTGCATGGAAGTATGATTTTTCATATACAGAAAAGCCTTTAGTTAAAACATAAAACACACATACTCCCTTTGTCCCTAAATAAAAGTCTCCTTTCACTTAATTCATTTTTAATCAACCAAACCCCGCTATCTTCCTTTTTTAAATATTCACCTTTGATCAACCAAATCTTCTTAAACAATTCACCTTCTTAAAACCTTGTGAAAAAGCCAAATGAGAATTTAATAAAGACAGAGGGCGTATTTGTTAGCAGGACTTGATTTGAGAACCTAAAATCATCAATACACGGTGTGCGAATCTTAAGCAAGCCAAAGCCTCATCGATTGAAACATCACTTTCTCGGTGAGATCTCAATCAAACACAAAACCTTAGTTATCACGACACCCAAAGTAAAAAAATTAAGAACTGTCCCACCTCTTGGTGGAGTGGTGACGGAGCCAAAGTATCAAACCTCAGCCTCATCACCGGTTTTTGTGTTACTCGCATAGAACTCAATAGCTCCCAATCCTAGTATATCAAATATTGAAGAGGTTGAAGGTAGAGAATATTAAAATTGTACAATATAGGCCATTGAGGGCTCTCCCAATTTTAATCAAACCAGCCAAGAGTTACCCACCCTTCAATATTTTCCGGCGATAACCTTTGTACAAAACTCATGCCGAATATGGTATATATGAGATGCCAACAAGCCTGACTTTACAAAATAAAAAAAAATAAAAAAAAATTGTTTTATAGAGAAATGTGAGAGTATATATACCTTATATAGAAGTTCATGATAGTTGAGGTCAAGCACTCTTCAGGCTCTAGGCATTTTAATTCTGAGCGGAAGATTTCAAGAGACTCGGGATCCTCCCTGCATATAAAAAATAAAAAAAAGCACAAACATTAAGTGAACAAGAGGTTCACACAAGTATGTGTGCATCAAGAAAATAAAAGTGAGAATGACATAATTTAGAGAGCATTGATACCTAGATGGATAGTAGATCTTGCCATCATTAGGCCTGTAAATATGCACAATAGAATAACTTCGGCATTAGCAGTGTAACCTTGATATGAAAGAGAAAAAACAGATCCAGAAAAATAAGAGCTTAGAGCCTAAGATCATCATACGTTGACGGTAGATCATTAGCTTTTTGTTTTTTCTCAATAAGCTCGGGTGCCTCCTCATCCACCAAAACAACAGCCTGCACTTGATTCAAATGTAGAGAAATAGATAAATCAAATACTATTTCTTATTCCCACCTCAATATAAGATCCTATCCAATAATAGACCCATACACGGCTGCCCTCTATCCTCATGCCAATAATACTTAAATTGAGAAAGATGCATATGCATTTTTTTAATTCAATGGGCATATATTTTAATTTAATTCAATGGGCATATATTTTAAACAAAATGTGTGTATTTTGTTTTTTGAGGTGAGATTATTTATTCTGATTTCTGGAAAATTATTAATTGTGCACATTTTGTTAAATAAATATGCACATTCAGTTTTAAAATCATGCATATCAATCCTTCTCACTCCAAAATATCTCTCATTTGACCCTGTGTGTGTAAAGGGTATTTAGTTCAACCCTAGAATAGTGTATGGATTTAGAATCAAACAAAAAATTTGACATTGATGTTTGGATGACTAAAAGCAACAAGTTAGGGCTTGTTTGGCATTGTTTTTTGTTTTCAGTTTTCAGATTTTAAGAAAACAAAAAACCAAAAACAAGAAACAAGAAAAAGGTGTTTTCACTTTTCTATTGTCAGTTTTCAAAATTATCATGAGTTTAATAAATTTGACTAATTTTTTATTCAATATGTGACATATATCATACGATTTTGAAAAACAAAAAACCAAAAAATAGAAAACCACAATGATGCCAAACGAACCCTTAACTGCTTGTACTGTCAAATAATTCCTCCGTTCCACATAAATTGCAACAATTACCATTTTAGGTAGTTTTGCAAATTTTCAACATTTCCCTATTTGCACATGTTTTCTCTTGTTCTCTCTCCTCATCATATGGTCCCTATCTTTATTCCTCTCTATCTCTCTCCTCTTCTTAAAATATGTGTCTCATCCGCATGTTGCAATATTTGCGGAACGGAGGAAGTATAAGGCAATCAAATACATATCATCTCCACCTGAATGGAGGGGGACGGATCTAATTTACCTTATCCTTAATTGAGCCATTTGTATTCAAAGCTTGAGAATCCTCACTGTAAGAAGGTTTAAATACATAATAATCAGTCAACGGTCAAATATGCAAAAACCTTAATCTGAACAACCAAAAAGAACACTTCAAGAGACATTGAAATACGATACAGAAAACCACAAATGTACATGAATCTCACAAATGTACATGAATCTCACAATAATATTTCATATGGCTTAAAAACAACATATCAATTATCCATCTTGTTCTAAAGTAGATTAAGCATGACCCTGTCTTCCAGCTTTTATCCACATTAATCCCAATTTTTCCGGTATCTCGCAGTGTAAAGCAGAGCAAAAGAGCATAGGTTCAATACATATTGACATGGTATGTACACTTGCTTTCCACAGTGCCAGATATCTTTCCATCAGAAATTCAAGCCTAGAAGTATAGCATGAGCTAAGCTCCTACTCCAAAGTCAAATGCTTTTGAATCCAGTCAGGCATTGAGCATAAGGACAAGCAAATGCAATGATATACAAGGTGAAACAGATAGTACGGAAAAGGCAACAAATTTTAAAAAATAAAAAAATAAAAGTTAAAAAAATTAAGAAAAATAAAAACTTTAAAGTGAAGAAAATGTTCTAAGAATTTTTTTCTTAAAAAGCTGGCAATCCGTTAAAAAGAGTGTCCAAGACATCAGAATATACAGAATTCCATAGTGAAAACAAAAGCATAAAGAAAACTTCCATCTGAGCTTATTATATGTAGATAAAATTACTACCAGGCTACCAACAGAATTCCATAAAGAAAACAAAAGAAACATTGAACAACAAAATGTACTTTGTATATAATCTAAATCAAGCATATCCATCATAGATATGACTGTTAGAAGAAATTGCTAATAGACAAGAAAATGTAACAGTCGACCTCAAAAGATGGACATAATTAAAGCAACTGAAAACAAGAGAATCTATTTGAATCAGATAAACAAGAGCAGAAAACAGCAGCATCAGCATCAGCCAGAAACGATAAGTACATAGTGTGATCAGGCGTCCATCTTGTTTTTGGCACTTTGGCCTTACTATGATAATTTCGAGTTGCAGTACCAAAAGATTGGGGTGAAGCTCCACCCTTTTTGGATTCAAAGATCCTGTAATACCTATGTCTTTCAAAATTAGGAAAAGAAGAAAATCGCTAGTGGAGCAAAATAGATGTGCATACTGATTATTTGTGTCAGCTGTCTTCTCATTTAGCAAAGGAAGTGAGCCAAAAGAAGAAACCCTGCCGGCCTGCTTTCTGTTCTTTACACCATTGCGAGGAGACTGATCCTTAGGTTTCCACGCATAAAATTCTTTGGCAGACAGCCCGGGTTTTGCTCTTTTGCTTTGTGGTAACTTTACAGTTGCTTTCCTTTTAGACTTGTCGCAAGGGTTCAGACAAGAAATTTCACGAACAAATGCGCTGCTTGCTTGATTACTGGTCTGCAAAATACTCACACTTAAAATGGGAGCAGTAATCATCAATGAACTAGATAGATTAGATATCTGTGGTCATAAGATAGATGCAATACATTCTGTTCAACTTTCGGATTATCCAACGTCTTCAAAAAACAGGTGGCGAAGATAGAGCATTGAGATGATGGTGCTTCTTGCATGGATCCATCTGAAAAACCTATAAATTGGCATTTCCTTGATTAGTCCTCTTCCAAAGATACCTAAAAAGGAAGGTAGATAGGAACCACAACAGGTGTATTTTCAGTAGTCTAACCTAGGTTACAACAAAGCCAAAACCCTCTTTTGTTGATACTTTTTATTTGCCAAAACAATGAATAATTAAACCACAAAAAGGATATAAGTCATTGTCTATAATATATCTAAGAAAATGATGAAAAGAAAATAGTTACCACAAATCGTTCACTTTTCCACTCACTTTATACACTTGCCTTTTCTCCCTACTCTATGCTCTTCTCCCTCTCTTTCATAAGTTACTCCGCTATTTATATATTCCTCCAATGGTGGCTCTCTTCAAAAACAATTGGTATTACATGTATAAGAATTGCATCTATTCATCAGCTCCAACATCTCCACATGAGAACAGAAAAAATTAGAAGTTTGTACTTTCGCCAATCCAAAACAAACTCATTATTATGTAAAAGATTTTTTATATTTGATTGATGTAGCTAACGCTTTACACGCTCTCGGTCCCCTCTTTCATTAGTAAACAACGATGGAACATCAGAGACTGAACTATGAAAACTCATGCACATAAGTTCTTCAATATTCAAAGTTCCGAATGTCCAATCTTGCCGATTTCATTCCTTGGATCTGCCATCATTATATAAGAGAAATATTCCCTTTACGCTCATTTATTAATAGTGTAGTAATACACTAGTACTTGAATCAGATTTCTCAAAATTTGGCGTTCAGCACATGCTTTCTCTATGTCCTCCATCTATATCATCTTGGTAAAAATAAAAACTAATGGTTTTGTCAAATACTCCCTCCGTTTTTTTTAAAAAGCTATACTTTCTATTTTCGTCCATTTTTTTAAAAAGCTACACTTCCTTTTTTTGGAAGTCCCTTAGAATTTAATATTATATCTATACCCACTAATGGTCCCCACTCTCTCTTACTTAATCATTTCTCACTCCTCCAATGGTCCCCACTCCCTCTCACACCACTTTACTTTTCAATAAAATTATAACCCTACTATCATTTCTTACAATTTTTTATTACCTTATCTACCCCCACTAACATCTTATTTTATTAAACCTCCTAAAACTCTGCGCATTCTCAACTCTAGCTTTTAAAAAATAAAATAAAATAAAAAAATAAACGGAGGGAGTAACAGTAATTTTATAGTTCCTTTTTCCGCAACTAATATTTTAAAAAATAAGACATCAGTGAGTTTAAGGAACAACTATTAAGTTCAAAGTTACATATTATGCATTAAAAAAAATGCATTTTTACTTCCATTCTAGCGTTCCCATTCTATTCAACAATCTGATACTTTCCCTCAACTCTAGCTTTCAAGTGTTATCTCTTCCTCTCCTTTTTAATTGAATTATTAAACTAACTTGATTGAACCTCTGTTGTACACAATGTATACATTGTTTTCAGTCATGTAAAACAGGTTCCATGGGCATTGTCGCATTGGTAAGGAAACAGGTTCTTTTTTTTAGGCCACATGGTTGTGGGATTTTGTTACTTACTATGTAACATATGCTATCACCATGTCATATATACATTCAAAAATTTATCTAACATGGGTATTCTTTGTTACAAATCTTACGACTGCATCTATGTACATCAAAGTATTGAAATTTTCCATTAATATCACATTTGTAACATAGAATGGTAAATTTCGAAATAAGATGCTTTTTAATTTGCTTCATTTCCTTTTCAACACAATTCTTCAACTATATAAAATATGAAGGCTACCAAACAAAAGGTGAAGGTTCTCCATCAAATACCAAGTAATCTATAGGAGAGATACAATGAAAAGTGTATCTCCGTGAAGGGACCAAGGAAAGTCCCTGAATGATATTGGAAAGTCCCTGAATGATATTCCTATCAAGGAAAATTTCTTTGTTTTTCAGTAGATCTTTCAATGAAGACTATGACAAGAAATGAGGATATACATTCAGGCACATGTGGCGAAACCAAAACTATAGCTCAGACAACAAATCTGCAAAGTAATGTCTCCTAATGTGTTCGAGAATCAGCTCAAAATTTCTGCAGCTTTCTACATTATTCAAATTCATCTTACTACATGTATACCTGTCAAATCATCTACACTCTAGCATGAGTATAGAAGTATGACAGATCAGTTTGAACCAAAAGAGAAAATCACCAATAAAATTGTCACGTTTTGTCTACAATAATGACAGAAAAAGGTTCCAGTATCTCAAGAGTTAATGCAAAAAATGCGCAGATGACATTGCAAATATACAGAAAAGCAAGAGATGCAAGAAAAATGACATCACCATTGTTACTTGAACTCTCTGAATGCATTGGCTTCTCAAATCCATTAGCAACCTGTTAGTTTTAAAAGAAAAAATCATGAACACTTTTGAATTTTTCCATGAAGATTATGCTTCGTTCAATATTTCATTGTGGCACAAATAAATTGAGAATAGCACAGCTAAACATAGCCAGAAATATACAAGGTATAAAGTAATGCTTAATGAGTTGGTCATTATGTCAAAAAAAATATATATAAAAATAAGAACCATTCTTTGCCACCAGCATTCAGGCTTTCTCAAAATCTTCTCATGCAAATTGGAAAAGCTATTTATCTTCATAACAAATAAGATTCAATAAACAAGCATACAGCATGACGATCCTTAAGGCAGCTAGACGTCAATGCATAGCATAACTACCCTCAAGATAACATTACCTCCTCGGCTCCTTCAGCCCTTACAAACAAGAATAACAATAACAATGAAAGAAAAATCACGGTCAATGCTTATCATGCAATTCGTCTTCATACCAAGACAATACTAGAGCTCCAGACAACTAATAAAACAAAACAAAACAAAACCTGCATTGAAGCTCACACAATACAAGCTCCAGAAGCAGAAAATGAACCCTCCCATCAATTCAATTTATTTTCATAATACTATTAATTTGAATTTGCTGACCTTCAAAAAAAACTTTACCCCCAAAAAACAACCATCCTGTCCACACCTCACCCAGTTGCTCCTATGGTTGCACAACATGCATGCAATCGAAAACTCGAAATAAAAACGATAATCAACCAACAATGCAACAATCAAGTATAATCATACTAGCATTTCCTTTCTCGATTTTCCATACAGTATACCATCATCAAGACAGAAGTAAACTACACTAAAAAAATGCAGCAGCAACAACAACAACAACAACAAATAAAACCCTAAATTCCACAAAATAAAAGGAAAATGAACCTCTTTATGACGAAGCTCACGGCGCTGCAATTCTTCCTCCAAACACTTCAATTTAGCCTTAAGCTTTTCACCTCTATCAGGCAATTTACCCGCCAAAGCAAGATTTTTAGTCTGCCTTTCAATTGTACCTTTCAATTCGATGTCCGACATTGATGAAAAATCATCTCCACCATGAGAATTCGCCGGAGGAGGATCATCATTCGCCAATTTCCTTTCCTTCTCTCGATTTTTCCGCCGTTTTTCGGTGGCAACAACCTTAATCTCCGGCGTCGGTTCATCATGATCATCGCCAAAAAGTTCCGCGAAATTGAGTTTCAACCGCTGCTTCTCGCCGGAGTTTAGAGCGACGGGAGTGTCAGTCGCCGCCGATGACGGCTTCTCTCCGACCTCCATTGATGGAGCTTGAGGAAGTGAGGGTAGTGAGAGTGAAAGAGGTCAAACGAAATGGAGGAGAGAGAAATGGTGCGGGAATATTGTACTTGTACTATAAAAATAAATAAGGGTTTTACAGAGGTTGGTGACTTGGTGGTGGTGGAGCCTAACAGCCTAGTTTGTTTGATACTGGCTGCTTTTGCTTATCAGCTTATTGAGCCAAAAAGAGCTTATTCAATATATTTGGAAGATTTGACCAAATCAATCATCTAATTGAGGTATTTGGTAAACAGCGGGTCACATTAACTGATTGGCATGAATCAGCTTAATTTGGAAACGCTCCTAACCCCAATGTTTTCAAATAGCTTATTGGATTCTTTTGCATAATTTCACAAATGCCCAAAAATTCACTGCAATAAATCATGGTTCTCCTTAGAAATCAATTAATCAAATTCAATTAATCAATAACCTATTAATAAAAAAGTTAAAAAAAAAAAAAAAAAAAAAAAAGGTGAAAATAACAAGAAACCATTATTTACGGTCAGACAAAAAAAAAAGAAAAAAAAAACCTTTAAAGAAGAATTTCTCCATCTTTCACCAAGTTTATTTTAACTTTAAAAATAGGTATGCATGTTTTAATTTTTGCTATAGAATTGAGAATAATATTGAAATTTTACCTTCATAGTTGGGAGTAGTCAGATCTGCAAATAGATGTCAATAATTTTGATTTCCTTTCAATTGTTTTTGATAAAGAGATAGGATGATGGAGCATTAGCATTGACTAATTTTTTTTTTTTCACCATAAAAAAAAAATTAAAAAAAAAAAGAGATAAAGATGGTGAAATTGGTTTGGGGGAAGATGAAGAAGGGGTTATTCATGCTGTATGAGAAAAGCAATGGGCCGGGTATTGTGGTTTTTTCCCCTCAATTATTGATAAACTTAAGAGTTTTTTTTTTTCTTTTTTTTTTTTTTGACACAAGATAAACTTAAGAGTTGGTACATTGATAACTTTTTAAAATGTTTATCCAAAATCTTAAATTACATAAATAAATAAATAAATAAAAACACTATCAACATGAATTTGTAAATCTTAAAAAAAAACTAATTGTAGTAGTGAATTGCAATAATACACTAATATAAGAATAAAGAGATTCTCTTGATAAATTAAATACTTTTAGTGGGATTAATAATTTCTTCAATTTTATATACATATATGTCAATGGGCTTATTGGTCATTTTACATAAGTAAATACCTATCAGCTTATAGTAGTTTACCAAACCCTTTTATATAATCAGCTAATACAATCAGTTAGTCAAATCGGTTAATACAATCAACTAGTCAAAATCGGCTAATACAATCAGCTTCAGCTTTTAGCTTTTCACCAAACAAGGCCATTCTAATTTCTAAATTTTTCGGGCGTTGCTTTATGTCCGGGCAATCGGGTTAAGAAAATTCAAGTTTATCACCGAAATAAATCATGAAATTAAGTGGCAAGGTTATAAATGAATTGCTCAACCCAACACGAGTTGAGTGAAAATCTGCTAAAATACTGTAGCAGTTTAACAGTAAAACTACTACTTGAGAGCAATTTTAGGGTAAAACATTAAAATTGTTATAATTCTGAACTCTCTCATTTTTTAACATAACAATTTTGTATGCATATGATGTGAAAAGGTGCCACGTAAAAATTAACACAAAAACATAATGAATTGATTCCAATAAGACAAGATACTTTTTCTTGTTTTGCAGGGAGATACTTCATCAAATTAAGGTGATAAACACATCATGAAATTTTTACTTTTCATTCATTTTGAACTATATAAGAGTGGAAAAGTTAGTTACTATATGAGTCCTGATTCTCTTCTTATGCATCCTCTAGATCACTTCACCCTTCTTCTTACTTTTGTCACTCTCATTTCACGCATTAAGAAAAGAAAAAAAAAACAAAGAAAATTGTTTTACAATAACTAAAGACCTAAATGAGAGTGGAAAAGTTAGTGGAATTTCAACTCTAAGGACCTGTTCCGATTTACTAAACTGAACTGATTGGGGCTGAACTGAACTGAACTGAATACAGCTGAAATGAATTGTTTATGAGAGAAGGAAATTAGAAACTGAACTGAACTTATTAGAGTTGAATTGAACTGAACTGAAATTAAGCTAAACAGAACGGGTCCTAATTATATGGACATCACTTTAAGTTTGAACTTGCTACGGGACGATTTTAACTAACATGACAAAAGAAAAATTAAGGTGTTAAATTGTTTATTTATCAATGAATGTGAATCTTCAATCGACATGAAAACTCTGTACTTTATGTTCCTTAGGGCTATTAATTGCGGTTTGGTGTGGTATGTGGTTTGAATATTGCGATGTAGGTTAAAAAATGACTAAATTGCGGTTTTTGGTTTAGGTACCGTTTCCAAAAAATTTAGACCAAACCACACCGCAAACCGTACTTTAATGCAGTTTGCAGTATACAGTTTACACAGTAAACCGTCGAACCGCAAACTGTTAAACCATCTTTATACTATATTTTTATTCAAAAAATATATAAATGAACTTAAAAATGTGAACTAAACTTTGGCTATTAGTTAATTAAAGGTAAAAATTATTTGTGATTATGAAAAAATGTGGCTAAACCACAAGCTGCACCGCACCAAAATGGACCTCAAACAACCTTAATGTTCCTATACCATCAGTCCATTACCATAATTTTCCATCAATTATTATAAGTTTGTTCTAGCAATGGAAATCTAAACAATAAACTCATAGCCATTATTAAATCACCATTTGAACCATTAGATTCAATTGCAAGCGCTAAAATTTCATACCTACTCCCTTAATTAAGATAGTGTATTAGTCCAAAACATTAATACGTATGCTCAACTTTCCGCTGTGAAGACTCTGGTTGTTGATGATTACCGTTCTTAATCACGAATGGCATTTCCTATTACGATTATTAGAGGATCGATGTTGATGATATCCAACATCCATCAGGAAGTTCAGGGATATGCAGAGTAAGACAATAAAGAAGATAGGATAACTAAATATTTCAACATCTTAATCCAAATATCCAAAATATGATAACCATGAATTTTAAGACGAGGTTGAATAAGAACACAAATGTTTAATAACATCCGATTTACACTAAGTTAGTGTAAATCGGCACTCTAAACGGAAACAATTTTGTTTCCATTTTGATTCACACGTGCCAGCAGGCTTCATTGCCTACAAATAAAAACCAATATATTCTCTCTCTTCCTTATTCATCCAGAATGTTCTTTCTCTCTCTTCTTTCTTCCTCAATTGACAATTCTATCTCTATTCAACCTGGATTTTCTTTCTTCAACAACAATTATATGTCCTCTCTTTTACTGTGAAGTTGTTATTTGCAAAATTTAGGTTTGGTTACTTAATTTTATGAGATTTTTGTTATTTTTAATTGTTTTGATTTTTCGATTTTTAGGTTTTGTATTTTGTTTTTGTTTTTGATTTTTGTAGTGTTTGATTATGCAATGGTGAAGAAGAAGATTACAAAGAAGTCGTCAGAAGATGAAGGTGTGTTTTATTAATTTTTTCATGAGTTTTTTTAAATGCTGATTATGTTAAGGCAATTGAAGAAAGAAGAAAGGTTGCAATTGCTAAGAAAAAAAGAAGGATGCTGAAACGTTGCAAAGGCAGCAGCAGAAAAAAAAAAAAAAAAAAAAAAAAAAGGTAATTTTTATGCATGAAAAGGGTACCTTTTATGGATAAAAAGGGTAACTTTTATGCATGAAAAAGGTAACTTTATGTATGAAAAGGGTAACTTTTGTGGGTAAAAAGGGTAACTTTTATGCACGAAAAGGGTACATTTTGTGGATAGAAAGGGTAACTTTTATACATGAAAAGGGTAACTTTTGTGAATAGAAAGAGTAACTTTTATACATGAAAAGGGTGAATTTGTACAATGTGCTATAATGTTGAACAATATTTTGATTACAATTTTCTCATCCCATTCTTTTATCATTGCAATTTAATGAGTAGTAGTATACATTAAATCTGGAAATATTATGCATTCCAAACACAATAATATTCATGTTTTCGATCAATTATAATAGAACAATAATTCAATTTCAATTAATTTTTACCTCAAATGCCGAATCCTCCATATCCAAATTCGAAATCTTCAAATGGTTGAATTTGATTTCAGTTTTTGCGTTGAGTCTAATCGCATATCTTCACAATTTCTTCTGAAATTAATTATAATTCGAAATATAATCTTGAATACAACGATTTCAAATTTGGGGCTTCTATTTTCTTTGGTTTTTACAATTTTTGCTTCGAAGAAAGGTCGGGATATGAAATTGGTTGAGTGGTGGCATGTGTGAGTTTGCTTACATGGCCTGATGTACAATATTTTTACTGTACACCGGGTGCATGTAAAATCTTTTGGAATAAGAAAGACCGAAATTGCTCAACAATACAGGTTTGAAGGGGGTTAATCTTCTTTTTTTTTTTTTTTTTTTTTTTTTTTTTGGAAACAAGGGGGCTAGTCTTATTTATTGTTTCGTTAACCAAACGAAATGGAGGAAGTTGATTTATTTATATGAGAAATTTCCATTTTGGGTGATTGGTTGGTAATCTAAAATTGAAAAAATAAAATAGAGGAAATAAATTATTCTAAAAATTTTGACTTAGAAATTACTTATTTTTTTAAAAAAGTTAATTTTATGCAAGTGCGATGAACTACCCTATCAATTGAAACTTCTCAAAGGTTAAACCGATCAAGTTTGCAGACTAGGCATTAAAGTATGGAGCAGGGGAAAGGGCAAGGAAAGACATTACCCTTAAAGTACCCCTATAGGCTAAGGGGCTGTTTGATTGGGGGTATTCATTGTGCTTATATCCTTTGTTATTGTTGTTGCTGTTGTTTGTTTGTTTGTTTGACCTTTTTCCCTATTCCCTCACCATTCCCCCAAATACTTCCAACTTGATTCCCCACCGGGAGGCAACGGTTTTTCGGGGAGGGGGATGTTTTCGGGGGAGGGGAGTAGCGGCAAGGGGTTGGGGAGGTGCAATGAGATGCGACAAGTGGTGGGGGAGGGTGGCTGGGTGGTGGGGTGGATGGAGAAGGTAGAAAGTGAAGGAAATAGATTATTGTATGGTGGTGGGGTTGGTGGCTTGTTTCCTTTTGTGTAACACCCCCGATTTACTAACTGATAATAAACAGGAATCAAAGGAAAAGTAACAACTTTTAAATAAAATTGCGGAAGCATACACCTAAATCGAAGGCATCACCACCACACTCAACAACCTATCAAGTGCTAAGGCTTACAAAATCCCAATTGTACAACTCAATAAACTAGGTGAGCTATTTATACAACTTTACAAACTCGTTATATCATATTAATCGAAACACTTGAGCTCCTTTAGCTACTATCACTTGATCAACCTGCTTAAAAAATCTTGACTGCTCACCATTAAGGACAAATTCCAAAATAGATCGTCGCAAGGCCACCATAAGAAGAAGACATGGCCGCAAACACAAGTAGCACAACAAATAAACACACACACACACGTCAGCAAAAAACTGAGTAATCATCACATATCAGAATGCAGAGAATAATAGAAAATCAACATTACTAGCTCAATTAATCAATGTAGTTCGAAACTACATTACAGATTGCACTTTGGAAATAACCTTTATCAACTCAACCTCGAATAATAATACGACCCTTTACTCAACTCATCTGTCCCATAAATGTGCCACGCTCTTTGTTTTATACCTAGCCTTGGACATGGGTAATTCGAATAACAAACCAACAAGTATAAAAACTTGAATACTCTCAATAACCAGAAAAACACCTTAAACCAGACCACATATGGGTCAATTCCCACTGTAGGGGATCATAGAAAATATAAATAAAGATTGTATCTCATTCTTAACTCATGATTATCATCTCCTTACCAACATGCCAAGGACTAAGGTAATTAACATCGAGCCTCAAACCAAAAACAAAATAATAATGTTCACCCTTTTGATCTGATACTTTGATCAAATAACCATTAACATGTTAATAAACAATCTTTCAACAATGGCACATGTTCCCAAATAATATAACAATTCGAACTCAATTCAATCATAATATATCCCAATTCTTATAGGGCAATAAAACTAATCCCCAAATATAATTAACTCACAACCCAAAAATTATACTCTGCATTAATAACCCTAAAACCTCAAGAACAATACTCCCTATACCAACAACATTAAAAAACCTGAGAAATAAAAACACAATCAATCAATATACAAAACGTTTTGTGTGAGACTGGACTCACGTGAGACTGGGCTCATAATCAAAGAGGCGTGGGCATGATAACCCGAGCAAAGCCCGCGCGCCATTTTATAAAATGCCTGATTTTTTCATTTTCATCATTTTCCTCAAATTTCGAGCACCGTCATTTCCTCAAATTTTGGACGCCTTTATTTCCTCAAATTTCGAACGCTTTCATTTCTTTAAATTTCACAGCATTCAAATCTTCAAATTTCACAACATCCAAATCACAAAAATGGAGAAATCAAACAACACGATGATAATTGAAGGAGAATCTAATTCACCTATAGAATCAATTTCGAGTTCAATTACTGCTGAAAAAGGTATAATTAGTTTCATAATTTTAGATCGTATTTAATTTCAGAACATATTTAATTATAGATCGTATTGAATTTATACAATCAATTTCGGGTTTATAAGTTTTCGCAAAAGCATTAATTCAATTTTGCATGGGATTTAAATTTGCATGCAATCAATTACGACTTAATTTCAACTTATAATTTGAATGAAAGGCTAATTTAATTTCAAATCGTATTTAATTTCAACTTAATTTTGACTTATAATTTGAATTTGTACAATCAATTTCGAGTTTATAAGTTTTTGCAAAAGCATTAATTCAATTTTGCATGCGACTTAAATTCACATGCAATCAATTTCAACTTAATTTCGACTTAAAATTTGAATGGAAGGCTAATTTAATTTCAGATCGTATTTAATTTTGACTTAATTAATTTAAATTTGATTCCAATTTATTGTGTATTGATAATTTTAAGCTATGAAATTCAAATATACTAATATTAATGACGAATGCAGCAGATAATGTAATTATAGAAGAGAACACCAATCAAGAAAGAGATGAAGAAGAAAGAGATGAAGATGTTGCAAATATAATAGGTATGTTTGTTTGAAAATGATAAAAATTAGAATTATAATACACTGATAATTAAATGCTCTGTTATTATAATGATATAATTGCTGACAATTAATTTAATATAGTCTAATTTCTGACAAAAATAATTTAATTCTTGACTAAATTAACCTAATATTTGAGAAAAATAATGCAATACCTGACTAAAATAATCTAATTCCTGACTAAAACATACCAATTCCTGACTAATATTATCAACCTGACTAAAAACTATTAAATTCCTGAGTAAAATATTGTAATGGCTGGCAAAAAAAGACTAATACCTGACATAAATTATCGAATTTCTGACTAAAACATGCTAATTCTAAAGACGTATAACTTTGAAAAAAAAGTTTAATTACTGACTAAAATGTTGTAATTCCTGACAAAAATAGACTTATACCTGAGAAAAATTATCTAATTCCTGAGTAATACATGTTAATTGCTGATAAAATTTAATTTCTAATTCAATTCCTGACTATATAAATCTAATTCCTAATTGAAATAATCAAATTCTTGACTGTTTTAATCTAATTCTTGACCGGCTAAAATAATTTAATTCCTGTATGTAATAATCTATTAAACAAAGGAACTTGGATTTTAAAACATAGCAATTCCTAACTAATAATATCTTATTCCTGACTAATATTATCTTAAACCTGACTAAAAAACTATTAAATTCCCGACTAAATATTGTGATGTCTTACAACAATAGTTCAATACCTGACATAAATTATCTAATTCCTGATTAAAACAAGATAATTCCTGAGACCTATAAGTTTCAAAAGAAGTTTAGTTACTGACTAAAATATTGTAATTTCTGACAAAAATAGACCTAAACTTGACATAAATTATCTAACCAAATGAAAATACATACTTGAAAATTTCATATGTTAACTATGAATATAATTAAATGAAAGTACATACTTGAAAATTTCATCATATAACACACCATATGACCCAAAAAAAGACCTACACCCCACAACATAATCCCACCAACCTAGTTTAAACCCCAAAAAAAGGACAATTTACATCCCAGCCTAGTACTACAACCTTCACCTCATAAACAACACTACAATGAAAAACATGCAACAGAAGATCAAGGTCAACACTCCTTCATCTCAAAGAGGGTTTCAGTGGTGGCAATCCCCATCTCTCCAACCTCGTCAACCAATTTCTCCTGTTTGGCCTTCAACTTTCTCACCTTCTCCTTTAGCAGCTCAATTTTGTCCTCCAACTCCATGATAATTAAGTTCTTATCAACAATTTGATCTTGCAGATCGCGAATATCATCGACCTCATCAACCCATTTGAAGAATTCGCATGTCCTTTGTACCTAGAAAAAAAATTAATTAATTATCCAATCAAACAACATAGTTATCCAAATTAAAATTAAAGGATAATTTGAATGGATTGATTTTACCGGCCAATAAGAACAACTGTAAAACTGCTTTCCTTGGTTGGGTCCGTCGTGCTTCACCGTCCTCAATGGAGCAACCTCATCGTGATAGCTGTAAATAGGGGAAAGAGGGGACCCTGATTTCTCGGATTTCGAAGATGAGACATGAGAGTGTTGAATTGCCATTGATAAAGACAAAAGCTTTGAGAAGAAAGAAGGAGAGTAGTTGCAGTTAGGAGGAAGAACTATGGAAAGTAATGGGGGTGGTTGGCCTTTTAAACGTAAATGAAGAACATAAATGGCGCTCAACCAATTGTATTGAGTATTTTACCTGCTCAACCAACTGATAATTAAATGCTCGGTAATTATAATGATGTAATTGCTGACAATTAATTTGTAGTTCAATTCCTGACTGTATAAATATAATTCCTGATTGAAATAATCTAATTTCTGACTGTATTAATCTAATTCATGTATGTAATAATCTAATTCCTGACATAAATAATGTAATACCTAACATAAAATATCTAATTCCCGACAAAAATAATGGAGTTGATGACAAAATACATAATTGTTGTCTAAATTGATATATTTCCTGACTTAAATTTTCTAATTCCTGACTTAAATAATTTTGACAGTATGATTTACATTTACTTTTGTTGCAGATTATTACAAATACGACAAGGATGAAAACATAAGTAGATGTCTAGCAGGTTATACAGTATCAGACTACAATGATGGATATTTTTTATACAAAACTCATTCAAGATCTGTTGGTTTCAGCGTTAGAAATCAACAAAAAGAAGAGATAACAATGATATACTGTATGAGTTTTATTTTAGATGCTCTAAAGAAGGACAGACGAAGGGTAATATGAAGATTGCAGGTGAACAAAATTCAGTTGAAATACCCATATTGGGTAAAACTAATGAAAAAAAGAGAAAAGAAAGGGAAGTAAATGACACAAGAACTGGATGCAAAGCTCATATTCGTTTCAAGAAAAATGCAGAAGTAAATTTGTTTTTCTTACACATGAGTTTGAACATAATCATGAATTGGTAATAACAGTTCAATGACATCATCTAAGATCAGAAAGGCAAATATCAGCTCCAATGGGTAGCTAATTGAGAGCATGCTCGAGAATGGTATTAAATTAATGGATGCTTACAATTCTATAAGCAATGAAGCTGGAGGAGAAGAATGCATAGGTCATACTAAGAGAGACCACCTTAATTATGTATTGAGGGTGAAAATGAGTATGGTTGAAGGTGGAGACATGCATAATGTATTAGATACCCTTCAAGAAAGAGCAAATAAAGATCCTTCATTCTTTTATAGACTGAAATTTGGAGAAGAAAATAATGTGGTGAACTATTTTTGGCGTGACTCTCAAATGCTTGAAGATTTCAAAGCTTATGGTGATGTTTTAATCTTCAATACAACATACAAAACAAACAAATATGGGTTGATATGTGCACCATTTTTTGGTATAAACAATCACTGGAGCACAACAATGTTTGGATGTGCCTTCATAACTGATGAAAAGACTGAAACATTTGTTTGTCTGCTTTCAATTTTCAAAAAGTCAATGTGTGGAATTGAACCAAAACCAATCTTCACTGATCAAGATCTTGCAATGAGCAATGCCATACCAGAGGTAAGCAGTTTTAGCTTCATAATATATATATATACTATAATTTAATATCTGATTAGTATAAGTAATTTAATATAGTCTAATTCCTGACAAAAATAATTTAATTCCTGAGAAAAATAATGCAATACCTGACTAAAATAATCTAATTCTTAACTAAAACATACTAAATCCTGACTAATATTATCTAATTCCCGACTAATATTATCTTATATTTGACAAAAATATATTAATAACTAACTTAAAACTATTTAATCCTGAATTACAGAATCTAATTCCTGAGAAATATAAACCAATAAATGACTAAAATAATCTAATTCCTGAATAAAACATACTAATTCTTGACTAATATTATCTAATTCCTGACTATTATTATCTTATACTTGACTAAAATATGTTAATTCCTGATTAAAATATATTAATTCATGACCTAAAACTATTTTATCCCGACTAACAGAATCTAATTCCTGAGAAATATAAACCAATACTTGACTAAAATAATCTAATTCCTAAGAAAAACAAACTAATTCCTGAAAAATATTGTTTAATTCCGGACTAAAATATATTAATTCCTGACTTAAAACTATTTAATCCTCACTAACATAAAAATTTCTAACTTAATGTACAACTAAACAAGCATTCAATTCCATAGTCAATCTAAGATTAATAACATTAATGCACACAATTAAAAAATAACACAAATTACAGAGAACAACAGATAATAAAAGAGAATAAGGATAATATTGAAAATTCATATATAAAATCAGTTTCATTCCTTACAAAAGTGTTGTGATTGATATGACAATGTGTTACAACTTCCACTCACATTGTCATCTACAATCACAAACATTGCAGTGCAAAAGTGTTCAAAAACTTATATATTCTAAAGAAGGATTTAAATTAAAATACATATTCAAAAACAAACATCCATCACATACAAAATTAAGCATAGTTAAACTTATATATATGCATCATAGATCCTCTCCAAATGATCAATAGAATGTTTATCATTATCAGAATCATAATCCGATTCTTCAGACAATTGAACTGTAGAGTTGGGCTCATACCATTGCTCAATTCTCCTAGCTTTTTCCTTCCTCCTCTGTGAAATTTCCTTCTGCTTTGCCCTCTTCGATCTTTCTATTTCTTTCCTCCTCCTCCCTTTGTTTCACTCTTTCTGCCATCTTCTCCTTTAAGTCTTCTTCTTTCAGTACTTGATCAAGTCTATCCTTCTTGCTTAAAATATCACTTAACATGTCTTGCATCCCATACCAAATTTGCTGAAAATATAGTACATACCATTCATACTCAGCCAACAATTTTTTCTTTGCTTCCTTATCATCCTTGCTTTCTTGTATCCTCTTCTTAATGTCTATGCAATTCTCCACCATGTCTCGATACCCATCTTCTGATCGAAGCCAAGAATAGACAACTATTAAATGAGCAAAAAATTTGACTATCTCCCTTAGCCTACGATTATCTCCGCAAGTTCTTTGTTATTAGAGGAAAAAGCTTTTGCCATTGTCACTTTTAAGGAGAAAACAGAAGAAAGTTAGTTGAATTTGAGTCGAAAAACGAATAAGGAACTGCTGAATCACCTTTGTTGAAGCTCTGGAAATGGATGGTTTTTTTTTAAAGTACAGGGCAGAGGAAATTAAAGGGCACTAAGCTTTTTTGGGAAAAATGATTTTTTTTAATACTCACTTAACTTAAATTAGTCATTTTACGCGCTTTCCCAATTAATATAATTCTATATCAATTCATCATTTCCTGGCTTTTAATTTGTCCACGTGTTAAACTAACCCCTAGTCTAAAATAACTAGTATAAGTAATTTAATATAATCTAATTTCTAACAAAAATAAACCAATACCTGACAAATATAATCTAATTTCTGACTAAAATATATTAATTCCTGACTAAAAACTATTTAAGCCTGACTATCATAATCTAATTCCTGAATAAAATAAACCAATACCTGACTAAAATAGTATAATTCATGAATAAAACATACCAATTGCTTACTAATATTAGCTAATTCCTAACTAATGTTATCTTATACCTGACTAAAATATATTAATTCCTAACTAAAAACTATTTAATCAAAAAGAATAAGGAGTAAGCAGTTTCAGCTTCATAATATATATGTTTCTATAATTTAATATCTGATTAGTATAAGTAATTTAATATAGTCTAATTTCTGACAAAAATAATTTAATTCCTGACTATATTAACCTAATTTCTGACTAAAATAATGCAATACCTGACTAAAATAATCTAATTCCTGACTAAAACATACCAATTCCTGACTAATATTATTTAATTCCCGACTAAAAGCTATATAATTCCTGACTAAAAACTATTTAATCCTGACTAACATAATCTAATTCCTGAGAAAAATAAACCATACCTGAGTAAAATAATCTAATTCTTGAATAAAACATACCAATTCCTGACTAATATTATCTTATACATGACAAAAATAAATTCCTGACTAATATTAATACATTAATTTCCTGATAAAAATAAAATCCTGACTAATATTAATACATTAATTTATGACAAAAATAAATTATTTCCTGACTAAATTAAGTTAATTCCTGAGAAAAATAATGCAATATTTGACTAACATAATCTAATTCCTGAGAAATATAAACCAATACCTGAATAAAATAACCTAATTTCTGACTAAAACATGCCAATTCCTGACAAATATTATATATTTCCTGACTAATATTATCTTATATCTGACTAAAATTTATTAATTTCTGACAAAAATAATTTAATTCCTGACTAAATTAACCTAATTCCTAAGAAAAATAATTCAATACCTGACTAAAATAATCTAATTTCTGAATAAAATATACCAATTCTTGACAAATATTATCTAATTCCTGACTAATATTATCTTATTCCTGACTAAAATATATTAATTCCTGACTTAAAACTATTCAATCCTACATAAAAATTTCTGACATAATGTACAACCAAACAAGAATTCAACTCCATTGTCAATCTGAGATTAATAACATTAATGCACACAATTAAAAAACAACACAAATTACAAATCACAACATATATAATCAAAGAGAATAAGGAGTAATAGACTGCAAATTCATATATAAAATAAGTTCATTCCTTACAAAAGTGTCATCTGCAATCACAAACATTGCAGTGCAAAAGTGTTCAAAAACTTCATAGATTCAATAGGTAAGCAAAAAAAAAAAAAAAAAAAAAAAACATCATGGACATTTAACTACAAATTTTGACAAAAAACTACATCTACGCCTACCCTAATCCCTTATAAACACTCATCATCCCCAAACAACAATGGGAACCCATCACAATAAGCCTACCACTCCCCAGACATGTAAAACCAGAACTCTGACCCATCACCACCAAATACAGAGTCCAAGGCCCACTTCTGGGTAGAATCATCAAGGTTCACTGTAGAGGGATAAATAGTTCTCTTGCTCCACATCCTCCTCCACTCCTTGCAAACCAGCCTGCTTACCATGCCAGGACTGAAGTCTCAGAAACACATTCTTGCAGAGTATATCCTCCATGGACAACACAGGATGGGTGTAGTCAAGCCCATGTCGAGCAATATTCCTCCACCCCCTACACACACTTGTAACGCACTCACTGTCCATAGGGTCTCTCAGACGACTGAACACGTGCACTGCCAGCACGTTAGACATGGACAAGAATGGGTGTAGTTCATCAAGGTCGGCCATGGTTTATCCTAAGTAATAAAAAAACAAAACATCAGAACATCTCCTGTTACTTAAGCTACTACAAACGATTTTCTTGAGTTTTATTTCAACATCAAAGTGAAAATTCAAACTAATTTGTATCATCTAACCACCAAACACAAACTAAGAACTTCATAACAAACCAAAATAAAAAAATTTAACTACACAAAAGAACTAATGATCATCATACCACTCTAAACCCTACAATACCAATAATATTTTCAACACAATTTCAACAATAAAACAATCAAAATAACAGAGGAAGCAATGTACCTTGCAAATTAGTTGAATTCGAATTGAAAACGAATAAGGAACTACTGAATCGCTTTTGTTGAAGCTCTGAAAATGAAAGGGCACCAAGCGTTTTTGGGAAAAATGATTTTTTTATTAATATTCACTTAACTTAAATCAGTCAATTTTGCGCGCTTCCCCAAGTAATTTAATTCTCAATCAATTCATTTCCTGGCTTTTAATTTGTCCACGTGTTAAACTTACCCCTAATCTAATATAATCTAGTATAAGTAATTTAATATAATCTAATTTGTGACTAAAACAAACCAATACCTGACAAATATAATCTAATTCCTGAAAAAAATAAACCAATACCTGACTAAAATAATCGAATTCCTGAATAATATATACAAATACCTAACATAAATTATCTAATCTTGTACCTGACTTTAACTATCTAACTTTGTTAGCGTAAATGATTTATAAAGTATTTAAGCAAAAAAATAAATATATAAAAAAATCAAAGTATAAATTTTAACTTATACTACGTATCATTTAACCAACATAAAAATAATATAAGCTAGTTTAAAAAGATGTAAGCCAGCAAAACAAAATAATAAATCATATCAGCCAATAGAATTATAGTATGATACTACATAAATATTATATAGGCTTACAGATTTAATATATTTGATAAACACATCAGCAAAATGAAGAAATATATCAGGAAATATCATATATTCGAAAATTTTAATTATTATATATCATTATTTTCATATATTTTAATGATATTGATAGAGCTTAGAAGTTAACAGAAAAAAAATTATTTCGAGTAAATTATTTAATCTTTTTTTAAAGTTGTCGATAACATTTTCTTCTGGTTCGTTTGATGAAGTAGAAGACTGAGAATTATTTTCCATATTTGAGAAAAAAATAAAAAAGTTTATTTTAGGAGAGACAATATGTAAGACAACAAACATGCGAAATGTGTGAGAAAATAATGGTTTTATAGGCAAATAAAAAATAATAAAAAAAGACTATTTTAATTATTTTAATAATAAAAAGTTTATTATTACATTTTTGTTGTCTTTATCCAAAAACACTGGACAAATATCTTTTTTAATCTAAAACCCTAAACCCAAAAACTATTTAATTCCTGAATAAAATATTATTATGCCTGACAAAAATAGATCAATAACTGACATAAATTATCTAATTCCTAACTATAACATGCTAATTTCTGAGAAAAATAAACTTATAGCTTTCAAAAAAAGTTTAATTTTTGATTAAAATATTGTAATGCCTCACATAAATACTCAAATACTTGACATAAATTATCTAATTCCTGACTAAAACATGCTAATTCCTGAGAAAAATAAACTAATAACTTTCAAAAAAAGTTTAATTCCTGATTAAAATATTGTAATGCCTGTCATAAATACACCAATACCTGACATAAATTATCTAATTCCTGACTAAAACATGCTAATTCCTGAGAAAAATAAACTTATAACTTTAAAAAAAAGTTTAATTCATGACTAAAACATAAGCTAATTCCTAACTAATATAATTTAATTCCTGATTATAATATTCAAATTTCTGACTTAAAAATGTTAAATCCTGAGTAAAATAATCTAATTCTTCTTATCATTGTTGCAGGTTTATCCAAATTCAAGACATACACTGTGTCTATGGTGAAGGATTTATGTCTTCGTCAAGTGCAATTACTAGATATATAATGGATCGAGAAATTACTAGATATATAATGGATCGAATTATGGAGATAATTAAGTTCGTTCTTTTGGGTCGTTATTATCTATTGCTAGACGTGATCAATGATCTTTAGGCTCGTCAAATAGTCTAAAGCCCAATAAAATGGATCCTATAAGGTCACACAAAAGGGTGATGGATTGAACAAAAGAAAGAAGCCCATTATTGGGCCTCATGGAGTGGCCAACCACATGGGATTGAAGAGGGAATATTGTGGGCTTGGTTTGGGCTCTAATTATACATATGATGTATAAATAGAGGCCTTGCCTAGTGTTTGACACAGAACACAATTAGCAGTCAATTGAGAATAAACTTGTTAGCAACCAAACCCTAGCCTCACGCACATACTCTCTCCTCTTCCCTCATGACTGCACACGCCGGTGGTGCGTGTGGTGCACGGTGGTGGTCGTGGTTGTTCGTGGCTCAATTTTCTCCTTCCCTCTCCGTAGAAGGTGGTTCGAAGTGTTCGTGCCCAACTACCTAGCAGTACTGGAGGTTCAATCCTATCCTGTGTAGAGGAGCAACACTTAGGGCTCTATTATCTCCCTAATTGACAGTCAATTGCTTGTGGAAATGACGTGTTAAAGGTATGTATTATGTGATTCTTTATGTGTTATGCTTGTAGATCCTGTTTAGGTGCGAACGAATATGATTCGTGAAATTCCGCATTAAAGTACCTAAATCCCTACAGTGGTATCAGTTAGCCTCTTGCATTTACGCATATTGATCATAAATCTTTGATGTCCACAAATTTTAATTTAATTAAGAGTGAGAATAATTTAAATATGGTTCAATCTTTATTTTAAATGGAGATTTATAGGTTTGGAATTGTTTAAATGTGATTTAAATTGCTCAATTTTTCCTAGAAAAATCCTAAGCCCTAGTTTTTCGAAAATTTTGATTGAAATAAAGCCCTAAATTTTGATTTTTATGCTTAATTTTGATAATTTTTGAAGTTTTATGCTTCATAAATTTAATTGAATTGATTTTTGGTATAATCAATAATTTGATTTAAGTGTTAGATTAAATTTTGAATTAATTTTGTGAAGAACCCTAAATTTGAAATTGAATTATGAATTTAATTTCAAAATTGAATTAGGCATAAATGTTATTTTTTAATTCAAAATACCTAATTAATTTAATTTTACAAAAGTTGTTTAATTAAATTAAATCTAAAAAAAAAAAGATAATTTTGAGAGGGGGCAGCCGTGTCTGGGTGGTCAAACCACCGTCAGGTGGGCCACGACGGCTGTCCAGGTGGTCGAAAAGAGGGGTAGTGAGGGCGGTGGCTGGGCATTTTGCCTGGTTGCGTGACTGGCCGCGGCTACGGCTAGGCTCCGGCCTGGCTGCGGCAGCTGGTGCTGTTGAGGCTGGGCTTTGGCCTGGTCTTGGTGGCAGGGCTACTGTTCCGGCTGGGCTGTGAGTCTGGCTACAGCAGTGGCAGTCACCTGGTTGGGCAGCTTGCTCAGCCACGGTTCAGCCCCATTTTTCAAAAAAAAAAAATTTAATTATTATTTTTATTTTAAAATATTTCAAGATAAATATGATTTATTTTGGGATAAAATAGAATTATTTTGAAATAAATCTTTTATTTGGGATAAAATCAAATCTTTCAAAAGTTGTTAAATTTGATATTATCCATATTTAAATTTGTTAATTTTGATGATTATCCATAATTAAAGTGGTTAATTTTGGATAGGATTTGTTAGGATATTTTGTGCATATTCCAAAAGGATAAAGATTGATTTAAATAATGTGATTATCCCATAATTATTTTAGGATATAATTGATTTAAAATTTTGTGATTGGCTAGTAATTAGGATAGAATCTCCTAATTTTGTTAGGATAATCTTTGGGGATAAATATGATTTATCTTTTAAGTTTAAAATAAGATTTGATTCTATCTCATGCCTAATTTAAAATATATGACATTTTATTGATGGTCATGAATAATATATGATATTATCTAATTGCAGTAATTAAAATATGAGATATTTAGGTGTTGTGTTTCCTTGATTATGAACATTCGATGTTGTACTTTAGGAAAGCATGATGAGTGATTTATTATGTGGCAAATTTATAATATATGATATTATGTTGCTATATAATGACTAGTATGGCCCAGTAGATTGCTAAATACGATCTGCGTATCGTGATGTATTTTTGTAATCTAAGTACGGTCTACGAACCGATAAAGTATTTTTGTGATTTTATTTATTTTATTTTAGTAGTAAATAGAATATAGTAGACTTACAGGTTGCAGTTAATCCAAGAAGCCCATGAAGTGAAGGCCCAAAGGAGCGAGGTGGATGAGATCCATGAAGGCTCAAGTGGGAGCATTTACTTTATTAGTTTTCTTAGGATTAGGGGCCATGCTATGTCTTGTTTATGCATTCAGTATTTTATGCATGTTAGATTTTATTGATGTTAGTGATGATGCGCTAGAGTTCACTAAATTAATCATAACATAATAAATCTAAGTCCCGGTAATATTGAGGTTGCTTTTCCAATTAAAAACCCAATAAACTTTGATATTTATGATAGGTCATGCCAAAGCTGGGTGTCATTTTATATCTTGGGAAAGTTGGGGTAAATCAAGTTTTACAATTTTAATTGGTTATACTCAACAAGGTTACCTAAAGCATTTAGAACCTTGAAGCAAACGGTAATAATTAAACATGTGATGGTTAATTATTCAACCAAGAGGTTACAAGAGTTGCAATCGGTAAAGAGTTTACTCACCTTGAAAATGTAATGGTTGATGGTAGGGCCAAAGTCCGGTCAATTATTGCACAAATAAAGGGTCTTGGAATCACTTAAATTCAAATTGGGATCATTTAAATTGAATGAAGTGTTTTAAAGTTACCAAATTAATTCGCTTATGGTACTTTAAATTTTATTAAACATAATTGAATTTTGCGTTTATTTATAAGTAATATTTCGTTCTAATTTTAGTATTATAAAATCTCCTCGATTGAAAATAAAGTTGAGAAACGTTCTCAAAAGGTTAAAAGATAATCCATAAACCTATATTCCAATTTTGCTAAGATGGTTTTAAAAGACAAGTATGGAAGTCCAATAAAATCTCTTATCTTCAATATGATTGAATATAAGAAAGTGATTGGAAATCCTTATGATCAAAAGTTGATCAAATGACATTATTCTTCATCCATTTCATATAGAGTTAAATAGTTGATTAAACTCAAATATGAATAATGAATTAATAGACTTAGCAAAATCATGAAAAATGCTTAAAAGTTAAGCAAAGCATCATTTTGAACCTAAGAGAAATGTTCTAAGTGGCTCAAATTGGAAAGGTTTAAGAATATATGAGGATTGCATTAAAAAGTTATAGGCTAAGAAATGCAAACAAGTTGCTACTTCTCAAACCTAGAACTACTTACATGCTAAAAGTTGTTATGAACAACAAATGTTTCCAATTAAATGGACCAATTCCAATTGATTAGAAACTACCTCATACAATTGGAAGGTAAAAGAATGGAAATATTCCAATTTAAGAAGTATACTATAGAAATTGATTTAGCATATTACTACTTCTTAGACATGTAATGTCATGTTTAGTTCACTTTCATTGAGAATGTGGTTGAACTAAATGAAGAAGTATGGCTAAGGGGGAAATGAATCTACAAGTTTAGAAGCAAATGTTGCTACTTCACAAGTAGAATCTACAAGTCTAGAAGCAAAAGTTGCAACTTTACAAGTAGAAGCTTATTTTCACCTTACCTAGTTATTGGCTAGAATTAAATAAATGTTATTTATTCTTGCCATTATCGAAATACCATTCAATGTTAGTAATGACTAAGCATTGAAGATTCAAAAACATGGAGTAAATGTTATTCTATGCTTTATTAAGTCACAATGTGTTTTGAAAAGCTAAATAGGTTTAAAGTTCTATATGATAGAAATAATTAAACCATTTCTATAAGTATATAAATTGTCTCTAAAATGTCAATTAATTCGAATGAAAGATGAGCATTGCATGCGGAAGATCCAAAGGGATGGACTTTCAATATCATTAGATTATGAATCTATTGATATATGTGAACTTCATTCTAATTTGAAAATTTTGACAAAGTCACCATTTAAAGAAATGATGATGCGAACTCAAAGTCGAATACATATTGATGTAAGAAACCAAAGGTTCAAAGGCTAGAGTCAGACAATGAAAATTCATTTGTGATATGATCACCAGTGCTTAGTTGAATCATAAGTGTGAAAATTTTGAAAAATTCAAAGGGTTCAGTATCAACTTGACAAGATAATGATTACATTAAAATATGATTGTAATTGTGAAAGTTTGAGTCAAGATTTACTTAGCAATATATATTCAACTTATTGCGATATGATCGTGACAATGAGAATTTGAGCCTACCTTGATAAACATCCAAGAGTTGTGAAATCGTTTTACAACAACCTCCAAAAGAGACCTTATGAAGTGTTTATAAAGGAGCTATCAATCTATATAAGATATATTTTGATAATGGATGAAAATTATCTATCTTCCAACCATTATTCAAGGGATATACTTTTAAGATAAGCTACAAAACTAAACAAAACTACATATGTCAAATCAAAATGTAGCAAAGGCTTCATATATGATATGGATAAGAAAAGTTCTTATAAAGTCTTTCTACAAAGCAAGGAATGAAAGTTGTATTATGTCGTTTAATGCACGTTCAAGTCCTATATAGAGCACGGGGTACTACTAGACAAGTCATACTTAGCACAAAATGTTTGTTGCTTAAGTAGATGCCCTTGTGGAAAACATGTCATTTCCAAAAGGTTAAGTGGGAGTAGTATAAATCTCGAAAGAGTTCGAGAAAAACAACAAATAAACATGATTCAGACCATGATTGGTTCACCCTATGCTAAATGTGACTCATCAAAAGGCAAGTGGGAGTATAAGCCAACTCGAAAAGTTTGAAAGCCTTGAAATAGTTCAAGAAAAGCTAATTCGAAAATCTTGAAGAAATTTGAGAAATAATCGAATAAAAGCAACAATATGAGCATGATTCACCTCATGTTACAAATGACAACGCGTGGTCTCATTAAGTGTAATGGGATTAATAACCATGTGTCGAAGGTAGTACATTCCAAGTGCACACTTTCAATTGTCGTTTCTCATTGAAAACTAAACAAAGTTGTTGTACAAGTTTCGATTGTTGCATAAAGACCCACAATGATGACTAGCATATCTAAAATCTTAGCCAAAAGAAATATGATTTCATATTGACTAAGAGTTCTAAAATATTTATTTTGGAACATGATGATTATGCAAGTAATAAAGATGATTTGACAAGTTATAACTCCAAAGTGGTTTAAAAACCATGAAAGTCTTAAATAGATTCTAAGTCTGTAAGAAAGTGTATGACACTTGATTAATTTGCCTAATTGGGTGAGACCCATTATAAGCAAAACAGACAAGAAAGAAAAATGCTTTCTAACCAAAGCAAAGACTTGCTAAAGGATTCAACTAATTCATAGTATGACTATGACTACGATGAAACCTTTACATTAGTCATGTTGCAAAGATCTATTAAAGATATTTTAGTGATTTCTATCTCATGAGATTTGGTAGATGGATTTTAAAAACGCTTTCTTGAAATTGTTCATGAAAGAAGATTTGTATACGATACACTCAGAATAGTTTTGAAAATCCAATAATCCTAAAGGATGCATAAGAGGTTCATTTATGGATCAAAGAAAGCATCATGGAGTTAGTATTCTTAATTTTGTGAGTTAATCAAAATTGTTTGATGTTCTCATAAAATGAAGATGTTATGTATACAAGATGTTTAGTGGGAGCTATGAAGTATTCTTGGTCTAATACAAAGAACAATTATTCATTGCTTGAAGGGTCAAGTAATGGCTAATGCATTTTGTATGAAAAACCTTGAAGAGGAAGATGAGTACAGTTAGGATTCAAGATCTATTGAGATAGGTCTTGAAGGATGTTGGAGTTTGGTTAAGAAGCTTATATTAATAAGATTCTTGTGAAATTCAACATTGTATTGAAAAGAGTTTCAATCCTATATAACATGGCACATTGCTTAAAGATTCAATGCTTTGAAAAAAGGATTGATGAAATTAAGATTTTGAGTGATGCTCCGTATGCATTTTGCAAAGGATGCATCATGCATGTCATGGACTATATTCGTCTATTTGATTCACGTGTTTTAAGAACAAGTGATGATAGATTTCAATCAAAATCAAATGAAACGTTGGAATACAATTAGAAATTCCTAATTCCTAGTAAAAGGATGAAGGAAAGTTCTTAATGTATGGAGATGAATATTATTATTAAAATTTAGAAGTTGCAAAATTCATATTTATAAGAATGTCTCATGAATTATACTTACTAAACCCCTTCCATAACCAAGGTATGAGAGTCACACTAAGGTTCTTGGATTGAAGCAAGTTATGTAATTTAAGTTGTATATGTTTTGAGAAAACATATTACATAAGTAATACATTAACTTGCAGAATTATGTTTATCAATTGAAACAAAGTTTCAATCTTATTTAATTATGGTTTTTGAAATTAAATAAAATGTCCAAAATAATTATGAATTGATGGGCTCATCAGGTTGATGACCTGGTGAATGAAACCCCACAGGTGAACTAAATTCATACATTATTTAAGTTCCTAGTTCGAAATCATTAAAGTGGACATAAATGATTTCAATAAATGGACTAGCATGTAAGATTGATTGGATAGCGCAGATTCATGGGCTATAGGGGCATAGTGATGCTCGGTCAATCACATGGATATGCATGAATGATGCATGATCGAATTATTGACCTACTTTGAAGTTCAAGTATAGAGCTTCCGGATATGTTAGTGGATTCCTTTGACATGAGTGGAACATTGATTTCATTCAATGATTTGTTTGACTGTGGTGCACTCAAACGTCTACCCGTAACTGGAGATTATAAAGGGTGCTTCCTGGTTATTTCAATAGTTGAGTGGGAGCTTTGGTTGCCACAAGATTGGATTGAGTCTACCATTTAATTAGGAATGTGTCATCGCGCCTTGAAGAGGGAGAATTCAGTAAATGCGTGGCCGCGCTCAAATGTATTACTTAGTAATCATTTGTTTTGTAATTCTAACTCAGATTTCAAGAAATGATTTGTAGATTAATATGATTTCGACATGTGATGCAATCATATTATCAATCGACACACATTGACTTAAGGAATTTCAATATTTCACACTTGTCTCAGACAAGTGGGAGATTGAAGGATTTATGCCTTCGTCAAGTGCAATTACTAGATATATAATGGATTGAATTATGGAGATAATTAAGTTCGTTCTTTTGGGTCGTCATTAGCTGTTGCTAGACGTGATCAATGATCTTTGGGCTCGTCAAATAGTCCAAAGCCCCAATAGAATGGATCTTATAAGGTCACACAAAAGGGTGATGGATTGAACAAAAGAAAGAAGCCCATTATTGGGCCTCATGGAGTGGCCAACCACATGGGATTGAAGAGGGAATATCGTAGGCTTGGTTTGGGCTCTAATTATACATATGATGTATAAATAGAGGCCTTGCCTAGGGTTTGACACAGAACACAATTAGCAGTCAATTGAGAATAGACTTGTTAGCAACCAAACCCTAGCCTCACGCACATACTCTCTCCTCTTCCCTCATGATTGCACACGCCGGTGGTGCGTGTGGTGCACAGTGGCGGTCGTGGTTGTTCGTGGCTCAATTTTCTCCTTCCCTCTCCGTAGAAGGTGGTTCGAAGTGTTTGTGCCCAACTACCTAGTAGTAGTGGAGGTTCAATCCTATCATGTGGACTAAGTAGAGGAGCAACGCTTGGGGCTCTATTATCTCCCTAATTGACAATCAATTGCTTGTGGAAATGCGTCAAAGGTATGTATTATGTGATTCTTTATGTGTTATGCTTGTAGATCCTGTTTAGGTGCGAACGAATATGATTCGTGAAATTCCACATTAAAGTACCTGAATCCCTACATATGGCATTTACAAAAGAATTTTGTGTCACACTTTGGAACTCTAAAAACCAATCCTGAATTCAAGATTATGTTTCACAAATGCTTAAGTGGTTGTGATTCATAATCAGAATTTGAAGAATATTGGAACAAAATGGTTCAAAAACATGGATTAGAAAAAAAAAAGAATGGTTTGATAAGTTATTCGGGCTACGAGAAAAATGGTGCACAACATTGAGGAAGGACATTTTCTCAACTGGAATTCTTTCATCTCAAAGAGTAGAAGTAACAAATAGAGCAATTTCATTTAAGGCTAACAGAACCACTAAGTTTTTGGAGTTCTTTCACATATTTGAAGCTATTGTGAGAATATGTAGAAACACTGAAAAGAGTGACAAGTTCAGATGTATTACTGAGAAACCAAAAACAACAACAAAAATATTAAAACATGCAGCAGAAGTTTATACTCTAAACTTATACAATGATTTTAAGTTGGAATTTGATACAAGTCTAGGAGCATATGCAAGAGATAAGGCCACTTCAATGCAATATGTCAAATTCTTTGATGTTTCTCTTGATGAAGATTATAAGCACACCTATCAAGTCATATATCACAGTCAAAACAATGAGTTTGTGTGTTCTTGTATGTGCTTCACAGAGACCGGATTGCTATGCTTTCACATCCTCAAGATAATGCAAACGTACAGCATACATGCTATACCAGAGAGATACGTTCTGAAATGTTGGACAAAGCTTGCAAAATCAATGATATGGGATGAAAATAAATCAGGTATGTACATACTTTTTTATTTTAAAATTTATTATTTGTTAATTAAATATAAAATAAAAATATTATTATTCCTGACAAATATAGTCTTTTTCCTGAGAAAAATATTGTTATTACTGATAAAATAATTTATTTCTGACAAACATAATCTTATACCTGATTAATATAAACTTATTCCTGATACAAATATTATTATTTCTGATAAAAAAAACTTATTTCTTACAAACATAATCTTAATAAAAAAAATTATACATTAATACCATTTTCAGCTTCAGTAGGAAGCCTTTCATTATCATCAGCATTAAAAACTCTAATGTAAAAATTTGAATCATTATCATGATAAATATCTAGTCTTTCTCCGGCAACAATATTATTGGATGCTACAAAGCTTGTCCATCCATCATCAATAAAACAACCACCACAACTTCTTGTATTTTGTGGTACGCTTATCACTCTTACCTCCCAAAATCTGCCATTATTCCTCTAACTGGACCTGTGAATCTTAAAAGAAAACTTTTCCATTCTGCAGGAAGCGGCTAAAATAAAAAAACACCCAAAAAAGAATGAAAACATTAAATATTTACTAAAACACAAAACAAATGTATAAGCATAAAACTTAATGTATTTACCAAACTAAGCCCATAAATTGGTCTGAAATTAAGAGAACATTTTGCCATATTTGCATAGAAACCAGCCATTGTCTTCAAGATTGTATAGAAGAAAAAAAAAATATAAGTTAATGATATATGACTCAACCTTATATAGAAACAATAGAGGTTATTAAAGAAAATCTTTTTATAGAAAAAACTTAATTTAAAACAGCCTTTAAATAGAGAACAATTATGTATGAACAACAATAATTCACCTGTAATGTAACAGAAGAAATTATGACTTTAATCAGATTTGTATGACTTTTTGATGATGTAATAAATTACTTTTCAGATTTGTATGACTTTTTGATGATGCAATAAATTACTTTTTCAAATTTGTATGACTTTTTTCATGACTTTAGTCAGATTTGTATGACTTTTTCATGATGCAATAAATTAATTTTTCAGATTTGAATGACTTTTTTTCATGACTTTAGCATTTGTATGACTTTTCATGATGCAAGAAAACTTATGGCTCATGCAGAAAACAATATTGTTTTTCCTGACAAATTTGATCTGAATCCTGACAAACAAAATCTAATTCCTGTTAGAAATATTTTTATTCTTGAAAAACAAAATCTTTTTCCTGTTAGAAAACTTATGGCTCATGCAGAAAACAATATAACTATTGTTATTCCTGATAATAAACTTATTGCTGACAAACATAATCTTAATCCTGACAAATATCATCTTATTCCTGACAAATATCATCTTATTCCTGACAAATTTAAAAACTTATTCCTGACTTGTTAAAAAAACTTATTCCTGATAAAAAAACATATTCCTGACTAAGTTTATCTTATTCCTGACAAACATAATCTTATTCCTGATATTTATATTGTTATTACTAACAATTATAATATTATTCCTGATATATATATTCTTATTCCCGAGAAATATTATCTAATTCCTGACAAAAATATAGTAATTTTTTTTTTGTTAGGAAATCCAACTACTGATCATTCTTTAATAAACACTCCTTGGAGGCAGTCAATAACAAAGAATATCTACAACCTTGTAACAATATGTCAAGGGAACGAAGATGCCACTACTACAAAATTGACCAAAGAGACCATATTAAAATGGCCAAAGAGACTACCTTAGGGGTGGTCTCTAGCTCACCCAGGTCTCTTTGGCCTAAGAGACCATTTCCTCAAATATGGTCTCTTGTTTAAAAAAGAGAGACCACTTATTTGAAATAAATGGTCTTAGTTTTTGAAAAACTGAGACCACCTATTTGAAATAGATGATCTCAATTTTACAAAAATCAAGACCACCTATTTTACATAGATGGTCTCTTTCTCTTTGTTTTTTTTAAAAAAAATTTGTATTTTAATATATATATAATTTCAATTCATCAAAAATACAATTCCTCCACTTGTAACATGTAGAACGAAATACAAGTAGTCATATTGTCATAAATATTGTTATAAAAAAATTATACAAAATCCATATTCTCATAAAAAAAAAAAAAAAAAAAATACAAAATCCATACTTATTGATGCTACAATTAATATACATTAAAAAAAAAAAAAATACTTCGTAGCTTGTGAAGCAATCTCACCCCAACAAAACAATTCAACGAGCAAAAGCATAATCTTCAAGTCACACTTTTTACCTGAATTTTTTAGCAAGACATCCCAAATTAGCAAACTATAATAAAGAAATATTTAACAAACACTTAGATTAGCATAAAAGCAGTGATTAAACTGAGAAGAAATGAGCCAGGAGAAGAGAATAAAGAATTTCTCTAACAACTTAATTTGGGAATAAACTGAGATCAACTCCATTAAAATGGTGCAATTGAAAAGTAAAACCCAAAGTTAAACATTTCAGGAGCAAAAATTGAATAAACTAAGAGAATTTTGATATCAAAACAATTAAAGAAAATTAAAAATCAGAAATTTTTGATAGATTGAATGAATTACGGGAGAACAAAGATCATATAAATTGAAAAGAGCTTACACTTTTTCAATTTGAGGTAAAAAGAACTTGACTTTAGCAGAATTTAATTTAATATCTGAAGATTAAAATCAAATAAATGGTATAAAAAAATAAACCTTGAGTTAAACTATGAGTTTTAGAGAAATTAACATCATAACAAGATTTACCATCAACCCACTTCTAAGCTTATCAGGCAACATGGAAATGAAGTATTCTTTCACTGAGTTGACCGAATTACGACGGCGTAATAACCCCTGCAAACTGTTTTGACTCAGTTTCCGACCCGGTAATGGCGAGGATGAATTTGGCTCCACTGTTGATGTTGATGATGGAATTGTTGTTGCTGATGGTGTTGAGGTGGCATCGATAGTTGTTGTTGTTGTTGCGGTGGTTGTTGTTCGACGTTGACGGGTTGAGGAGGCGGCGGAGGTTGCTAGTAATCTGCTGAAATTAGAACAGACGCTGGAATATTCGCCGGAGCAGTTGTAACATTTGATCTAACAGAGGATGAGGGAGATCTAACATTTGATCATTTTACAAGTGGCAATCATTGTAACCGATCAGATCAAAAATACTTTTTATTAATTAAAAAACAAAGAGATCACTTCCCTAAATAAATGGTCTCCTTTTTTTTATTTATTTGATTAAAAAAAAAAAAAAAAAAAAAGGAGAGACCACTTCTTTTAAAGATGGTCTTTAATTTTTTTTATTTATTTAATAAAAAAAGGAGAGACCAATTTTCTAAATAAGTGGTCTCTCTTTTATTTATTTATTTAATTAAAAAAAAAGGAGAGACCATATATTAAAAATAGTGGTCTCGGGTACATTTTCATCCATCTAAGATTGTACATAAGAGACCATTTATTTGAAATAATAGGTCTCTTGAACCAAGAGACCACATATTTAATTAAAGGGTCTCTTAATAAAGGTCTCTTTGGCCAATTTTGTAGTAGTGTGCATCAAAAGTTTATGATGATACTTTGGAACAAATCTACAAACATGTAAGAAAAGTGTTTCAAACAAATGAAGAAAAAATTCGTGAACTTGATGAAGAAGAGGAGAGAAGGAATACAATAAAAGATCCAAAACGACCAAAAACAAAAGGAAGGCCAAAGAAGAAAAGAATTAGAGGAAATTTTGAAAGAAGAAGAACAACAACTAGAGATTCAAATGAGTTTGGTACAAAAACTCCAAATCCACAACTCATTTAATTAAGAGTCATTCATCAAATAATTTTTTTTATTCAAAATAATTGTAAAAAAATACTATGTTCTGATATTTTGATTTTGATATTTTTACTTTTTAATATAAATTAAGTTTTGATATATTTTTTTCTTATTCCTGACAGAAGTAATCTAATTTCTGAATAAAAACAATCTTATTCATGACTAATATAATTTATTTCCTCACAAAAAATGACTTATTTCCTGAACAAAATAAGCTAATTCCTAAATGTCATTTTCTTATTCCTGATAAAAGTAATCTAATTTCTGACATAAACAATCTTATACCTGACTTATACTATCAAAGAATATAAAAAGAAAATATATACATATAAATAATCGTAAAAATAACTAACAAAAACAAAATTTATATGTAACTATACTTAAATATTATCAAACAAAAGAAATCTAATATCTGACTACAAAAAGGAAATATATATACATATGAATAATCGTAAAAATAAAATTATCTAATTTTCAAAATTTAACTAAATCCTATTTGTCTCTATTTTGCTGGATGTATTCTTCAATTTTTTTTGTTTTTTTATTTGCTCCAACAAGAATCTCCTCTCTCTTTTTTTTTTCCCTTCTGTGTATGGCAGCCTTTTCCTGCCTATATTTACTCTCAAGCTTTTTTCTTGCAGGCTGAGCACTGAAAATTTTATGCTTCTTAATAGAAAATTCAATGTGTTCATTCCACAGTTGATTGCGTAAAAAAATTTATTCTCTATTCATCAATTCAAAAGCAATTCCGCATCTATACAGCTTCCGATTTTGCTTCCGCAAATTTATACAAAAATAAAAACATAAGAACACTAAAAATAAATTAGTATAAGTCCAAAAACAAAAGAGGAAAAAAACTTACAAGTCTCAAGTCAACAAGTCCTGCATCTAATCCAGTGTACTTTTGCATACAAATTAACGCAAAAAGACCACAATCAAAATTTTTTTGTGCTTGTCTTCCATGAAAAAGAAGGAACATGCCAATCCATAGTCGTAATAATATTAGCTTTTGGATGATATTGCTTCACTAAATACACATAAGCGGCTTTAACCTGTAAATATAAATATATGTATATATAAGCATCTAAAAGTATAATTCTCAATAAATAGACTTAGAGAATTAGTTTAAAAAATCTTACCAAATATTTATCTATTTCGTCCAAATCTTTTCGACAAATATCAGTTCTGTTATTTATCCAATCTATACGTGGAGTTTTATCAGGAATGAAATTCAAAACCATCCGAGTATAATGATTTTTGTACCAAATAGGAAAGATAATCTGCAAAATAAAAAACATATTAAGTTAAACTATTATCTAAATAGAATGAATTATTAGCTGACTATAAGAAGTTGATACGGGACTAAAACTGGCTAATATCTTACTATATTAGGCTAATACCTAAATATAACAAGCTAATACCTGACTAAATATAAATCTAATACCCGACTAAAAGAACCTAATACCTGATTAAAAGAAGCTAATACCTGACTATGAAAATATATTACCTGACAATTAGAAGCTAATACCTGACTTAAAGAAGCTAATATCTTACTATATTAAGCTAATACCTAACTATAAAAGCTAATACCTGACTATAAAAATATAATACCTGACTAAAAGAAGAAATAAAGTTAAAAACTTACCAACTCTGCTTCAACTATGTTGAGCAATGGAAAACACTTAACCCACTTATCAATGGAATTATAAACATCTTGAGGATCATGTTTTTTCAAGTTCAATGAAAGCTCCCTTTTTTTCAACTGTTCCTTAAACTTTTCAAATTCTTCTGGATTATCTTCCAAAGTCTTCAAAATTTCTTCCTGTTCTTTAATAAATTTAACTTCTTCTTTATAGATATTTCTCTTTCTTAAGTATCTCTCTATAACTTCCTACAAAACAAAATATAAAAAATATATTATGTTATATAAATAAAAATTCCAAAAAAAAAAGTAAAGAAAAAGAAAAACTTACAGCAACTCCAGTATGAAAAACAAATCTTTTGTATTGAAAAACGCCTCTATCAGTTATTTTGCTCTCTTCAATATTCGGCATAGAAGCCCAAGCATCATGAATAGCACTGTTAATCCAGACAAAGGGACGCAGCAAACAAAACTCCTCTCTAACCAAAATAATATCACTTTGTGAAATATTTTCGGTAGGAAACTGACACACAACAGAACCAGTATCTTGTACGTGCAGACTGTTATTACCGTCTTAATTCCTTCATCTTCTGACGTAGGATCTAACTCCTTCTCCTCTTCATATTGCATATAAAATAGGAAGTCACACATATATCTTTCCTGTTCAGTCAAATTTTTCAGACACAAGGGCTTATTTTCCTGCAAACTCTTAGAGACAAGAATTCCTCGATTTCAAAGCGGAATCTTATCAATAGGGGGTTCTACCCAATCTGGATCACCAGCTGCTTCCAAATTAGCTTGCAATGTCAATTGTTGCCTTTGTATTAAATATTGCAATCTCTCAGCCCTTTTTTCAGAATATATATCAGCAAAAATAAAAGTAGTTTCAACAGGAACATTTGGAGCAGTAGGAGTTTTATCTATATCAATTAACTCAATGTGTGTTTTAGGAGGCTGAGTTCCTGATACCATAAGCTCATCATGAGACCTCAGCAACAATAGGAGCAGTAGGAGTTTTATCTATTAGAATTATGTCAGCATTAGGAGCAGTGGGAGATTCATTTGCAACAGATTCCTTTGGAACATCTTTATTCCTTAATAAATGTAAAACTGCACTTGTATATCTAGGCAGAGCTTCTACTTCCTACAAGAAAAAAAAAAATTAATATCAAACAAAAGTAATCTTAATCCTGACAATAATAATCTATACTAATATAATATGAATCCTGAATTAAATATTCCAATTCCTGATTGCAAAGTTCTTATTCCTGACAAAAGTAATCTAATATCTGAATGAAACAATTTTATTCCTGATTAAAAATGTATTTACTTACAAAAATAAGTTAATTTCTGACCAAAATGCTATAATTCTTGACTAAAATATTCTTATTCCTGATAAAATTAATCTAATTTCTGACTGAAACAATTTTATTCCTGATTGAGATAATTTACTTCCTGACAAAAATAATTTAATTCCTCCCCAAAATAATCTAATACCTAACTAAAATATTCTTATTCCTGATATAATTTAACTCCTGACAAAAATATTATAATTCCTGACAAAAATATTATAATTCCTGACAAAAATTATCTAATTCCTGACAGTAATGAACAAACAAATTTCTGATAAAATTAATTTAATTCCTGACAAAATAAAACTAATTTCTGACTAAAATACTTTAATTCATGAAAAAATTAGCATAAAAAATTACCTGATGCGCCCGACCAATAGGTAAATGATGTTCTTCTGTAACTTTTGACAGAATTAAATCTTCACATTTAGAAAAAAACCTGAAATCATATGTATAATACAAATAAAAAATATATACATTTATTTATATAAAATATCAAACTTAAATGCAAAAATTATGTTAATAAATTATTCAAATAAAATACAAATATTAGACCTTAGATGTGCTGTCATCATCCTTGTCATTTTACTTTCTTTTTCAATAGTTACTGGAATTTATTCTTCAGTAACTTCTGCATTTTTTTTCTTGAGATGGTTGAGAAGATGGTTGAGGACTAGGAGAAGTAGGAGTAATTAATAGAAACTTAGGCATAGAATCATCTCCCTTGAAAAAACTTCTCCTTTCTTGCACAACCCTAGCCTGATTCTCATTCAAACTAGCAGAATAAAATTCATTGAGTCCTTTGGCTTTCTTTGGTGTTCTTGGAGGTGAAGTCAAAGTTTTTAATGGTCCTGTCACAAGTTTAGAACCAACAACAATTATAGAACCAAGAACACCTTCCCCACCAACTCAATCAACCACAGTTTCTGATGAAACTGTGCCAGGTTCAGAATATATAGCAGCTACTACACCAACTGAAACAACAACTGATTTTGGTTCAGTATTCAAATTTTGATCAACATCAGTTCCTTGGTAAATAGTGAAGACATTGCCTTCATCTTTATTCCCCTCTGGTATCTCTTCAGGCATATTAGTTTGATCATCTACATTGGTTTGTTGCCTTGATCTGAATCCTCTAAATTACCTTCATTATCTTGAGTTTGGTCTTTTCCCAAATCAAGATCAACAATAACATTATTCACCTATATAAAATCAAGATTAATATAAGATACAAATCTTAAATGAATTTAATATATAAAATAATAATAAAGATAATAAAACTTACAATATCATCAGCCTTAAACTTAATATCAAATTGATCCAAATCAGAAGCTAACTTTTTGCTCTGCATAGCAGTTTCCACTATTTCATCAATTTTTGCTAAGAATTGAGGACTAGAATATATATCATCTTCTCCTTGAGATTGAGACTCTTGTGAAAATGTTTTTGCTTCATCCTTCAAATCAATAGCAGAGTGAATTTGGTTCTCTGATACGATCTTCAAGTCACGACCAAATTTCATCATTTTTTTCTTCACAGGCTAATAAAAAATAGAATAAAGAGTGAATAAGTAAAATATAATAAAATATCCTAATTCATGACTATGACCAAAAAGTGAAATATTATAACATTCTTATTCTGACAGAAGTAATATAATTTCTGACTGAAACAATGTTATTGCTTATTGAAATAATTTAATTCCTGACTAATACAATTTCTTTCCTGCCTAAAATAATCTAATTCCTGACTAACATTTTCTTATTCCTGATAAAAGTAATCTTATTTCTGACTGAAACAATGTTATTCCTGATTGAGATAACTTATTTCCTGAATAAAATAATTTCATTCCTGACTAAAATAATTTCATTCCTGACCAAAATTATCTAATTCCTGACTAACATTTTCTTATTCCTGATAAAAGTAATCTAATTTCTGACTGAAACAATGTTATTCCTGATTGAGATAATTTATTTCCTGACTTAAAATTTCTTATTCCGATAAAACTAAACTAATTTCTGACTGGACAATTTTAGTCCTGACTAATATTATTTACCTCCTGAAAAAAAAAATACTTAATTCCTGACAAAAATTTAAGTACATATGTAGCAGGTTATACAGTATCAAAACTTGAAGAAGAAACTTTACAAAATTAATAAAAAGATGAGATTTTGATCTTAAATCAATATCCATCTTGTCAATCTCATTATCAGTGGGATAATCTTGAGGAATCCTGTACATTACATATCTAGCTTTGTCATCTTCAACTTTCAAATTAATGCTAGCAGATTGTACACCATGGCCTTCCTTCTTTTCATCAAAATCTTCATCGTCAGTATCTTTAAGCTTAAACTCAATGCTCTCAAGCTTAAAATCTTCAAATTTCTTATTCTTGTTCACTTTTGCCAGCATATTGTTTTCGTATGGTCTGAGGATACTATTTTAGAGTATCATAATCCATATTTTCTGCAACAGACTTAATCCTCTCATTCAGACTTTCACAAGTCCAATTCATTATAAATGGCTTCCTATCTAAAGTGGTCCCATCAAACTTTTGCAAAAAAGCAATTACAAACGCAATCAGACAACCATTTACTTGTCTTGATTTAGTTTTCCCTTCCCCTTCTACCTTCCTCTTCTAAACAAATGCCTGAAAGTCTGCTATTGAATCACATAACCAATCTATCACATAACCAGCCCAGTTGTAAGTCTTTATGAAACTACATCTTCCAAAGACTTGATGATGTTAAAATTGGGGGACTTATCACCCATTGGAGCCAAAAAATTAGACACAACAAACATTACAAAAAGTCTCTTGAATTCATAACCCCCCTCTCTATATTTCTCAAACAACTTTTCATAAGTACCAAAATTGACATATGTCTTCTTCTTCTTACTTTGAACAGCTTTTTCAGATTCATCTCCAGTTTTCCTCTTCTTTTTCTTCTTTGTTTCAGATTCATCTTCTTTATCCAAACACAAAAACCTCCTCCACTCTAACTTCAAACCCTCATCGGGATTAAATCCTTTCTTGATTTTAGAAATCTCTTTCATAGCTAGATCGGTATAAGGAATACCCAACACATTAGCAATATCAGAACTATCAATGTGAATGGCATGTTCCTTTTTACCAACAATCAGATTTCTAGCGGTGGGATTATAATGAGTTGTATACAACTGATGGCTAATATTTTCCTTCAAATTAATATGAAGCAATCCACCAAAACCAATTTCTATTACATCCTTCTTTTGCTTCTCACTTAAATCTTCCAGAATTAGACAGAGTTGATTAGCACCAGATTTATTACCAACTTCTAAGTCTAAAATACCATCTTCAGTAACAGAACTGAAAAATTAAAAAGTAAAAAATCACATAAAAATTGTAAGCTGACTAAAACATTCTTATTCCTGACAATAAATATTTTATCCCTGATAAAAGTAATCTTATTTCTGAGCATAAATATCTTATTCTTGACAAAAATAACTTCATTTCTGACCAAAATAATCTAATTCATGACAAAATGATTGTATTGTCAAACAATAGCTATCTTATTCCTGATAAAAGAAATGTTATTCCTGACTAATGTAATCACACATATATCTTATTCCTGATTAAAGTAATCTTATTTCTGATTGAAACAATCTTATTCCTTATTGATGTAATTTAAATACTGACAAAAAGAACTTAATTTCTGACCACAATAATCTAATTCCTGACAAACATATACTATTATCAAAATAAAATAATCTAATTCAAGATAATCTAATTTGCAAATATAATTTATTACAGAATAATAAGCTAATTTCTGATACAAATAATATAATTCCTGACAAAGTGATTGTGAGTCTTGACAAAAATAATCTATTATCAAATTACAACAATATAATTACAACAACAATAAGCTAATTCTACACAAGAATATTCTACATAAAAACCAGAAATGCTATATTTCCTAACAAAAAATATTCTATAATAAAACAACAAATACTATATCCAAACAAGACTTTTTGCAAAATAAATAGAATAGAATTTAACACCTAACAGCTCGACTTCGTTTAGAACTAGGTTTAGGACCACGTTTCTTCGATGGAGGTTCAGAATGATCCTTACTAAATAATAACTTATAAAAAGGATTTCAAAAAAAAAGTATAACCTAAAAATAACTGAAATATAATAAACCTTTCAGCCATTGCAACTGTCTTCTTCTGTTTTTGTGCTTGTTTACTTCATTTAAGATAAACTTTTAAGAGTGAAGAATCCTTAATCGACGAAACGTTAGACATTAATGGAGTCGAGAATGACGAAAGTTAGGGTTTATATATAAGAACTAAAAATGAAGTACACGCAAATAAAATTAAAGCTGAATAATGAAGTAGTGATGCGAATTATTCGGGAAAATGGGGTTAATTCAACAGTAATGGAGTGTAACTGAAGAAAATAGAGTGAAAATGGAGTGAAAATGCAGAAAACTTGGGTAAGAAGAAGAAGGAGAAAAGAAGAACGTTGGGTTTGATTTTGATTTTTTTTTTTTAAAAAAAAATTCATGGATATTTAAAGTTCGGGCCGCGAGTGGGCTTAACTTTAAGTAAACGGGCCGATTAATAGAACGGACTCACGTGAGTCCGTTCTACACAATATTTTTCGATCAATATAATACAATAAAATAATACAACAATTAAATCATACATCATCATAAATTAACCGTATGTTTTTGAAACATGATCATATGAATAACAACCATAAAATTTCACATAATAATATAGAGTACAATCAATAAACAAATTATAACCAAACATGTCCAATAAATTCACACATAATAATATACAACCACACTAATATCAAACAACTCCAGAGGATCGATAGTGTGATTACATATTATGAACAATACAATCAAATTATAATCAAACAACTCCAAAAGATTGATAGTGTGATTACCTTCGACAAAGTACAGTGGAATAACAATATTGAAGGTAAAAATTATATCAAGTGACATTGCAATTTGCGCAGCTTTTCTATTCCATGTAAATCATCATCATCATCATATCATTATCATCATCATATTAAACATTAGATATGATGAAGAGAGAAAAAAAAAATGAAATCTTGGTTTGGTTGGTTTCACGTACAGCCAAAGGAAAATGACGGGTTTTTTTTAATAAAATATCTTGAGAGTTAAGAATATTTTTAGGGTTTAAAAAGTTTATGTACACTTTACATTTTATTTAAATAGGGGTTTAAAACTTTTCTAACTCTAAAAGAAATTTATGCAATTAAGATAGTTATTTAATAAATAAATATATTTCTAATAAAATCTATTATATAAAATCATAAAATATTCGGGTATTACATTTTGTTTGTTAAACAATTAACATAGTAAATTTAGGGTTTTCTATTCTATTTGATATTTTTCTTTCTTTTTGTTCGTTCCATTCTGTTTATCCCGTGTAAACCAAACAACCCTTAAATCTTTACCAAATTAACACCATACCAAACTTCAGGCCCCGTTCACTTCACTTTATTTTTGCTAAATTAAAATTATTCTTTACTGAACTTAAATTAGTTTAGCTAAATTTCAATTATTTTTACAAAACTGAAATTAATTTTACCGAACTGAATTTATTTTAACTAGTTTTGTGCCCGGGTGATGCCCCGGTTGTTTTATTAATTTTAGGATAAACCTTTTGGCTTGAATGTTAAATACGATCATATAATCACTTTTGATGATGCAAAATATTTAGACATGCGATATCATACTTAAATTTTTTTACTAAATGAAAAGTACTTTTACCAATTAAAACTTATTTTTACTAATTCTCTATTATTTTAAATATATTAGAAATGGATCTTATTTTAAAGAACTTTTTAAATGAATTTTATGATGGAAATATAACCAAATTATTAGATTTTTATTAAAAGTTATGGTTGATTTTTTTATATATGAAATATTAGTAGTGTATCGATGATAAAACTCTATACAACATTTTTATCTTCAAAAATCTATCCAAAATTAAATTATTTAGCATTCTATTTATCGCCTGCGTGCCCACCACTTGGCGAAAAACTGGAATGCCAAGTGTCGTTGTCTCATGACCTGGCTGCGAGTTCGGCTTTATATATATATATATATATATATATATATATATATATATATATATATATATATATATATATATATATATATAGTGACTAGTTTTGGGCCCCGTGCAATGCCAGGGTTGTTTACTGAATTATAAGATAAATTTTCAATCTAATTGTCATATTTAAAATGTATCATTGATACAAAATAAGTTAGGAATTGATGTGCTTTTGTGATAATTTAAACCTATGTAGTAAGCATGTAATGACTAATAATAATATTGGGTAAAATGCTCGATTAAATACATAAAAAAATTAAATAGCAAATTAAGCATGAAATGTTAGAAATTTCTAAAAATTAGCAAAAAATAAATTAAATAAAAAAATTGTTCAGAGCCTGTGGGGTTGACCCGAACCCACAACCTTGGGTTAAGGTTGAACATTTCTTGACTCGTAACCTGAAATGACTCTATCCGAAATGACTCATGACTCGACCCAATTGACCGCTCTACACACAATATTAAAATTGTATTAGATTGTGAAGTATATTATTTTAATCAATTAGAATCTAATATCATATAACTAATATATAAAGCTAAAATTTTAGCCAGGTCACGAGACAGTGACACTTGACGCTCCAACTTTTCGCCAAGTGTCACGCCACGTTGGATAGATTTTATTGGATAAAAAAAAAATTTAGAATTTTATTTTCAATCAAATTTGGATAGAATTTTAGGATAAATTTGTTAGTTTAGAGTTTTATATCGATAAAATACCAATATTTTAGATGTACAAATTGAATTATAATTTTATTAAAAAAAAGATTAGATTATAATTCTCAAAAGATATCATAATATTTTTTTGGAGAGAAAGAAGTAGTTCAAATGCAAAACATCCATTTATAATATATATATTAACTAGATGAAGCCCGTGCGATGCACGGTTTGTTTGAATTTTTCTAAAATATATTTTTTTGTATTTATGTGCTAAAATTTGTTGCATATTTAGATAAAATTCTTAATATCAAAAGATAATATTTTATATTTAATTAATTTAAACTTAAAAATATCATTTGTCAATTTTGCTTACGTGGCATTTGAATTATTTAATTGTAAAATAAATTAATAATCTCTTATTTAATTGGCTACAACTAAAATTTATAATCCAACGTGGCGCGTTAAGAAAATTAAATCCTACGTGGCTCTCTAAAAACTCGGGAAAAAACTCCCCTTTATATATATATATATATATATTAGATTAGATTAGATTGGTTAAAATAATATACTTCACAATTTAATATAATTTTATTACTAAGTAGACCTATCAATCAGGGTCGGGTCATGAGTTATCTCGAATCGGGTCACTTCAGGGTACGGGCCAAGAAATGTTCAACCCTTGCCCAAAGTTTTGGGTTCGAGTCAGTCTGCAAGTTTCACATCTAAAAAAATACCCGCTCCGATAGTTTACGAAAAAATGAGAAGAAAAGATATTAATGGATATCGGTAGTTGTCCGGTCGTACCCAAACAATAATATTCCAGAAGAAAATGCACCTAAGATCAAATATTTCGAGCCGGCTTCCGGGCATTCTTGCCTTGGCTGCAATCAAACAAAAAGTTGCCTACCCAACGGGCTTTGAACATTTTTTTATTTAATTTATTTTTTGCTAATTTTTAATTTTTAAAATGTATTTAATTGAACATTTTCACCAATATTATTATTAGTCATTATATACCTCAAATCGTCACAAAAGCACATCAATTGCTAACTAATTTCGTATCAATGATATATTTTAAAATTTGACATATAGATTAAAAATTTATCTTAAAATTTAATAAACAACCCGCGCATCGCACGGGGCACAAAACTAGTATATATATAAAGGGGAGTTTTTTCCCGAGTTTTTAGAGAGCCACGTAGGATTTAATTTTTTCAGCTCGCCGCGTAGGATAGTAAATTTTAGTGGTAGCTAATTAAATACGAGATTATTAAATAATTTAAATGACACGTAAGCAAAATTGGTGAATGAGATTTTCCAGTTTAAATTAATTAAATATAAAATATTATCTTTTGATATTAGAAATTTTATCTAAATATATAACAAATTTTAGCACATAAATATATACAAAAAAAATTATTTTAAAAAATAAACCGTGCATCGTACGGGCTTCATCTAGTATATTATAAATGGATGTTATACATTTTAAACTACTTGCTTCGCTCCAATAAATTTAAATGATAATTATTAAGAGTTGTAAGCTAATACTTTTTTGAATAAGATTATAATTTAATTAGTATTTATGAAATATTTGTATTTTATTGAGAATAAAACCCTAAACTAACAATTTTATCCTAAAATTGTATCCAAATTTGATTGAAATTAGAATTTTAAACTATTTTTTTTATCCTACGAAATTTATATAAATCTATTCAACGTGGCTTGACTAAAACTTTAATTTTATATATTAATTACTGTATATGATATGTTAATCTATCTCAAATTAGTTTTATTAAACTGAATTTATTTTTATTAAATTTTATTTTTTAAAGGCGAAGTGATCAAGGGCCTGTTCACATTTACTTAATTTCAGTTCAGTTCAGTTCAGCTCCAATCAGTTCAGTTCAGTTCAGTTCAGTTCAGTTCAGTTCAGTTCAGCTCTTAATTTCCCTCTCACATAAAATATTCATTTCAGCTCAATTCAGTTCAGTTCAGTTCAGTTCAGTTCCAATCAGTTCAGTTCGGTTCAGTTCGGTTCAGTTCAGCTCCAATCAGTTCAGTTCAGTTCAGCTCAATTCAGTAAATATGAACAGGCCCCAAATCTTATTTATTGTGGATTAGAGGTGTCACAAATGGCCCGAAAGTAAAAAAGAACTTCTCTTTCTATATACTCCTGCTCGTACTCCCAATCTACTATCTAAAAATCTTTGGAAAAAAAAAAAAAAAGAAAAGCTTAATTTCTCGTCGGAGTACGCGCACCAAGAAAATCAAACACACTTTCTCTTCCACTTTCCTCCCACTCTCTCTCCTCTTAAACCTCAATACCAGCTGCCATGGCGGACCCTTCGCCATCTCCGGCGACTCAAGAATCCTCCAATCCTCCCCCTTCTCAATCCCCAATCTCAAACCCTAACCCTAACCCTAACCCTAACCCTAGCCCTAATTCTAACCTTAGCCCTAATTCTAATCCTAATCCTAATCCAAATCCGAACCCTAGCGTTAGCAGCTCCGAATCACTACCCAATTCAACCCAACCACCCGCTTCTACGCCTCCTCCACCCGCCCCGCCCGCTACTAGCCCTACTCCGACCTCTGCACCGCCATTTCAGCCGCCGCCGATCAACCCATACGCTGCGCCGCCGTCGTTTCGGCCTGCTGGTGCTCCTCCCCCGATGCACGTCCCTCAGTTTACTCCAATCCCGCAAAACCCTAATATGCAGGGTTATCAACAGCAGCCAAATCATGGGGTTCCACCACCTGGGGTGAGTTCTTCTCCGCTGCAGCAACAACCATTGATGCCTGGGCAGCAGCAGCAGCAAACAGTGATTCCTGGGCAACAGCAGCAGCCAATGATGCCTGGGCAACAGCAGCAACCAATGATGCCTGGGCAGCAGCCGATGCGACCGCCGTATATGCCGATGCCTAATGGTTATATGCATCCTCCTCCTCATGGATCTCTTCCCCCCGGTGGGTTTTCCTTTCACTTTATCCATGATTTGAATTATTTACAAGCTATGATTTATATATTGTGGACGTTTTGATTGGAATTGCAATTGTGGTAAGATAGAATGTAGCACTTGGGATGAAATTAGTTTTGGAATTAGAATTTATGGTGTGTGTTTTCTAATGATGCTTTATCATGTGATTGATGTGTTTTTGAATTGATGTGAAGTATAGAACTTTAGTGGCAAAGACCATTACTTGGTAATGGTAGGTATCTTTTAGATTTATCTCAATTGCTTAGTCTATCTGATGGAGACGGTATGCATCAAGATGACAATTTTGCATCTTGCTTGAGGTTCGAGTAACAAATATCAAGAAATTAGTTTCGCCTGAAGAAGAAATAGTAAGGAATTGGTTTTGCTTGAGGAAAAAAAATTAAGGAATTAGTTTCATCCATCAAGGAATTATTGAAGAATTAGTTTTGCTCGAGGAGGAAGTATTAAGAAATTAGTTTGAATTGAGGAGGAAATATCAAGGAGTTAGTTTCAATTGAGGAGTAACTATCAAGATAATCGTTATAGAAAACTTCTTTGCCACCCTTCGTCCATTCCTACCTTAGGTGGGAAACTGGGAATCTCATTGGGTTATTGTTGGAGCAATGCGAGCTTTCTTTCTTCCTTTTACTTCTCACTTCCCAACCACCACAAGCCTATATCACACTATCACCTTAGCCATTTGAGGATCATCACAAACATTGATCACCACAAATCCACAACCATAGGTACGACCAGTCCACCACTATTAGAACATGGGATTGTGCTATATTATTATTGTTGGGAGAATGACTTTCAGTTCCTCGTTACTGTTGTCTTGTAGTTTTTGAAGCCACGCTAATATAAGAGTGGCGTTTTCATGCAGTTTGTTTGTGCTTCTTAAAGATCGATATGTTTGTGAGGGGGTGTTTGCAGGTGTAATAATGTTGTTCTGTACTATATGTTTGCCGCTAATTGTATAATGTTATTTGACTGATATTAATAAGCCTGAAGCTATTGAGATGATATTAATTTAAAATTTATGGGGTACTAGAAAGTCTGACTATTTTTATCTTTAAGGTAGCTGAGGTGAGTTTCAATTTGAATAGCAAAGCATAGATTTTCTAACAGTAGAAGAGGTTATTAACTTGCGTTTTGCTGGGAAGAGTTTGGTTGGGAAAAGATTGGAGAAAATTCTGAAAAATAAATATTGACTAGTTGACGGGGTAACGATGATGGGATGTTTTCTCCTACAGTGTCTTGGTTGAATACGGTGAGAAAGCTCAGAAGGCTTCCTATTGCAGTTGTTTAGAGACTCCTTCTGCAACTTCCTACTTTGGTATGCACATATCCGTAACTTCCTCAGTTTTGTCAATTTATATTTCAAAGTTGGAAAATATTTTAAAGACAATTATATATTTAGTTAAGCCTTAAATCTGCAAAATCCAGCAGTACTCCATTGCTATATAATGGCTGGTGCTGTATGTCGATTGAGTAGGGTGTTTTTGGTAGTTTAAGGATTCTTTCCTTCCTGGGTTCTTGAGTCTCTGGAGCAGATCATGAGGCCTGCTGAGTTCTTGGTTCCCTTGTTTGGCAAGGTATCATTATCTTTAAACATCGTTTATTTTTCCTTTCCCTTCCTATCTGTCTGTTCTTTTCATTTATATTTCATTATGCATATTGGGCAATTAACAGTTGACAAAAAAAAGGTTGACGGGCTAAATTATGGCTTTATGCCATCAATTTGTTGAGTATAGTTGGGATGGTGATATTGTTGTTTTACTCATTAGCGATACATGTTAGTTGGTGCGTTGGCTATTTGACAAGGCTACTATTGTTGGAACTGGATATTGCAAGGTAAGCATGCTTGGTGACTTGTTGATTATGGACGTTGTATTGTTTTGTTAATCTTCACCAGGTCTATTCAGCTGCTCATAGTTGCCCTGCTATGCTGCCATATCTCTTATTTGTGATGTGTGGTAACACTTTTAAAGTTTGTGAAAGTTTTTTTTTTTACCCTTTTTTAATGTAGTGATTTTTTTTTTTTTTTTTTTTTTTGGTGTTATGATTTTATGTTAATTACGAACCTATGCTGACGTGTTTGCATAGATGTGGTTTTTTACATGATACTACAGGAGTTGTTCGCTATCCTTATCCACCGATGGCTCGTCCTCCCTTTCTCTCTCGTCCTGGAGTTACAGTTGGCATGGTTCCCCAACTGCAAAGACCTCCTTTTTTGGGACTTCGTCCACCAATGACTCTTCCAGTTGTTAGGCCTCCTGTTGTTCCAGTTGTTTTACCGCCAGAGAAACCACAAACTACTGTTTATGTTGGCAAGATAGCTCCTTCAGTAGAGAATGATTTTATTCGTTCACTCCTTGAGGTATGTAAATATCCTGAAAGGTGCATTTTTAAATTTTGTATCATATTCTCTCCAATGCTGTCATGTTGTAATTTTCTTATTTCATATTTTATGTCCCATTGTTGATTTTGTGATTGTTTGTATATTCTCAGCTATGTGGACCAATAAAGAGTTGGAAGCGTGCTCAGGATCCATCAGATGGGACGCCAAGAAGATTTGGCTTCTGTGAGTTTGAATCTGCTGAAGGGGTTCTCCGAGCTCTACGACTGCTAAGTAAATGCAATGTTGACGGTGAAGAGCTGGTGGTATGTTCTATTTTGCTTGTTATTAAATCTCTTGAAGTAGGAAGCTATAAATGTTGATAATTATACTAATTTCTTATGTGCTTCTATCGTCCAATATCTTTTTTATTATAGACTGGTAATGGCAATATGTTTTTCTTGAGTTTTGCTTCTGAAAGGCCTTTTTTAACTGCAATGAAGCAATTCTGTACTACTAAGTTTTTATTTATTTTTTTCTTAAGCTACTAGTAAGCAGTTGTGGAAAATATAGTAATACAATTGCAGGGTTGTAAGTTGCGAACTTCTTTTTTTTTTTTTTTGGGGCCAGAGTGACCATTACTTTTAAACAGAGGTGTAGCTAATAAGAGCATTTCACTTCTAGTTTTTCATTTTCAAGTTAATATCATTTTCAGGGAGATGGCTTTGTGTATTACAGTTTGGTTTAGTGTTTCTCGATTCACCAGTATGGGATGGGGGTATTGTTACTCAATGCTTACCATTGCTAAATTAGGCTTAAATGTACCCCATCCACGTAGTAATTCGCCTTTTCTGGGTTGGGGTTTGCAGGGTGGGGGCCGAGGTTAGAAGATCAGGCAACTTTGAATGGTTATAAGTTGGGGTACCTTTTTTTTCTTTTCTTTTGGAATTTTTTTTCATTTTGCCCTGGCCTTCTTGGGAAATAGGGTTTTCTGATGAGTGAACATAGAGTTAAAGGTGGTTGAATCTGTATAGAATTAATTGTAGATTTCTAAAGGAGTATAATTTTAAAAGAGTATCCGTTCGGCATCAAAAGTTGTTAGAATCATCACTATTTTGAAATCTGACAGCGATAAAGTCCAAGCCACTTTTCGTAGTTTTCTGTGTTTACAGTTTTGACTTTTTTGTTTTACTATGTTCCTAGCTTTTTAGTTGACCAGAATTTTAATGTGTTTGCCATTGTACAGCTGAATGTTAATCAAGCAACAAGAGAGTATTTAGAACGTTATGTGGAGAAGAAGAAAGAGAACTTAACTAAACCTAGTGAGACTGAAGTTGAGGAAACCAAGAAAGAGGGAGAAAGTGCACCTGATGCTGAGAAGAGTGAAACTAAAGAGAAGGAAGAACCTGCTAAAATTGCTCCAGAAGAGCCCAAAAAGGATGCAAATGAGACTGAGAACAAGGAAAATGATATGGCCAGTTTTGGCCTTGTTACGGATGAGGATCGTGATGTTGATCGAGAGGCTTTGGATAAGCTCACTAATATGATAGAAGAACGCATAAAGACTAAACCTCTACCACCTCCTCCACCACCAGCACAGAAGGTTGCTGATGGCACAAACAACTCGAACTCCGAAGTGCCTGCTAAATCTGGGGACAAAGACTCTGATGTTAATCCTGTGAAAAACGGTAAGTCGAAGAAAGCTTTTAATTGTTACTTGATGATATTATGTATGCACTTTCATAATTATGGAATCAATGTAAGTTTAGTATGTTAAGTATTCTCAACTATGCTAACCTTTCTGAGGTAACTGCAGAAGATAAAATGGATGATGAGACAACAAGTGAGTCTAAACCTTCAAATAGAGCCGGAACAGAGTCACCTGATAGAAGTAGAAGGTATGATAACAGAAGTCGTGACCGTGATCGACGAGACAAGGAGAGAGAGCTTGATAGATTGGAGAGAGAACGAGAACGTGAAAGAGCAAGGAGAGAGAAGGAGAGAGACTTGGAGATTCTAAAGGCTGAGAGGTTTTACAAAGAGCGCGTTAAGGAATGGGAGACTAGAGAAAAGGAGAGAGAATATGAGCGGAGGCGTGAGAGGGAGAAGGAGAAAGAAAGGGAGCGTGAACGGAGGAGGCTGGTTGCTGAGCAAGAGGATGAAAGCGATGATGATTCTAGGAAAAGGAGACGGAAGTCTGAAATTGAGGATAAGAGGAGGCGACGACGGAGGGAGAAGGAGGATGATATGGCAGACAGACTCAAAGAAGAGGAAGAAATTGTGGAGGCCAAGAAGAGAGCCGAAGAGGAGCAGCAGAGGCAACAAGAAAAACAGGCATTGGAGCTTCCTTCTGTTCCAGTTGATAATGGAAGTGAGAAACCTGCTTCACCGTTGCCTGAAGTTACTGCCAGTGAGATCAAAGATGATATGGAACAGGATCATGATTCTGAAGCGATTCCGGCCCCTGCCCCTGCCCCTGCCCCTGCCCCTGCCCTTGCAAGCCAGACTGGTTAGTGGTTAAATTAGTATTAATCTTTATTTATTATTATAGATCTTGGCTTCTGCTTATCAATGCCATTCTCTTATTTCCATTTATAATTGTTATCTGGCTTCTCTTTGACAGGTGACGGGGTCATTGAAAATGGCGGTACAGATGAACCTACGATAGCACCTGGCTCAACACCAGATGTCAAGCATGTGGGCAATGCCCCAGCCAAAAAGCTTGGATTTGGTTTGGTGGGCTCTGGGAAACGAACGGCTGTGCCGTCTGTCTTCCATGAGGAAGAGGATGATGATGCACAAAAAGAAAAGAAAATGAGGCCTCTTGTACCAATTGATTACTCTACTGAAGAACTTCAAGCCATACACACAAATGATGGAGAGGCACCTCCAATTTCATCTGCTTCTGCTGAATCTGGTAAGCATATTAATCCTAGAGAAGCAAAGTCTGATGTAGAAAGGGATAGAAGTCGGCGTTCTCATGATAGGTCAAGCCATCGGGACCGTGGACATGAACGTGATGGTGACGAGGCTCCGCGAGGTCGGGAGATTTTGGATGCAAAACAATTGATTGATATGATTCCCAAGACTAAAGAAGATTTGTTCTCATATGAAATTAATTGGGCCGTGTATGATGAGGTTAGTCTTAACTTTTCTGCTGGATATTTTTTCATATAAATCTCAACTATGGGCTCTCTGTCTCTAGGCTGTTAATTCATAACTAGCATGCTTTGTTCATATCTCAGAAACTGTTGTGCTTCATATCTTAGCATGTGTGGTTCATTGGTTCCTACCTACTCCATAAATTGGTTGTTTGTATATTTTGTATGCTCTATACCTTGGCCTGTATGCTTTGCACTTAGCTTGTGTTGTTCATTCCCCATCAATTATAAGCTGTATGAGTGGAAGCTTTATGCTCTAAAAATTATATCCCCCAAAGAATACTTTCTGGTAACTTCCTTGGAAACAGCTTCCTTGTGTAGCTTTATGCCTATTATTTTCTAGTGTATATATACCACTGGAATTCCATGTAAGGGATGCATTAGATTCTAAATGTAATCCCTCATCTCTTATTGTATGATACTATCCTTTGTTCCTCATATGGACCTAACAGAAATCACCCTTGCATAGTTAGATATCTTAGTTCGGTGGAAATTTCTTTTGATTATTAGCTGTAACTGAATGCGTGCTCATAAATATTGCTAACACTAACTCATGTACATGTTCAGAATCGGTTGCATGAAAGAATGAGACCCTGGATTTCCAAGAAGATTACAGAGTTTTTGGGAGAAGAAGAAACCACTTTGGTGGAGTTCATAGTAGAGAGATTCCGGGAACATGTTAAGGCTGAGAAAATGCTGGACGTGCTCCAGCGAATTTTGGATGAGGAAGCCGAAATGTTTGTCCTCAAGATGTGGAGGATGCTTATCTTTGAAATAAAGAAGGTGGAGACAGGTTTGACAACAAGGCCAGGAGCGTGAAGCATTTTGGATCTTCTTGTTCCTGCTGGCAATTTTTCCCCTTGATAATTTTTCCATAGTAAAAGAAAATTGTAGGCAAATATGACGTTGAAGCTCCATTGTTATTGTATGTTTTCTATTTTTCTTTTTCGTAGTTCACAACTTAAACTAGTTTAATGAAATCTAGTTTTATTATTGATTTTGTCTTCAAAAATGTATCATGGACTGTATATGCAAGAAAGAAAGTTTTCTTCTATGTACATCGTTTCAACATCTCTTGTACTTTGAGCTAAGCAATACTGGAGTTTCCTTCATAGTTTCATAATTCATATATACGCTGTACTGTTTGTAAACACATTTATCAAAATCTTTGGGTAGGGTTTTTAAACATGACTTATTGACTTAAATTTAAAATAGACCTGACCTCACCAAACCTGACTTAGACAATCAACTTGACACCTTTATTTGTGAGTAGGATATTCTGCTTATTTTAATTATGTTTTATACCAAAAATTATACCAAGTATTATAAAATTGGAAACTATATATTATTCACATTTTCAATTGTATTCTTATTGAAATTACCCCATCACTTTTATGTGGGTATAAAGTAAAAGACTATGAGAGTATGTAAAATAAGAATATTTATTTTAAAAGTAGGTAAATGTTTTGGTAAATGAAAATAGTTGTTTTGAAAAATGTCAATATATATGTTGGTAAATAAGAATAATCGCAATGAATAAAACACTAATTAAATGTTGTAAGAAACTACCTTTTGTTGGATTATTGCATTGAATAAGGGACGTTTAATGACTCATTTTCAATTATTTTTTCTCCTTATCCCACCCAATTTCTCCTTAGTCCCCATGCATATAACCCCTAATTCTCTCTCTTTCATTGTTAAATCAAGCACATACATGGTAGCAACTTACAACATTTAGTTTTAAACTTACTAATGTTTTTTTTAATTGTAATTTTAATTAGAATAAGGTAGATAATATTTCAGGAAAATTCCCTGTTTCTCAATTTGAGAAACGAAATTTGTTTCTCACGGGAGCATTTTCGTGAATAAATCAACAACTTTTTCATTATTGTGGGCTTCACAATCGAATAAAGTTATTGGTTTATTTACAAAAATGTCATGTGAGAAACAAATTTTGTTTCCCACTATGAGAAATTGAGAAAGGGAGAATTAAGCCATATATATTTCTTATAATGCACACAAAATGTGCGTGTGTTTCATAGCTTGTATACATTTAACATTAAAGGAACACCATATTTGTTTGAGGAGCTACGTACTGTTTTTTATTTTCTTATTATTTTATTTTCTTATTATTAAGGTAAGAAGAACTACCTTATTTAATCCGAAGTCTCCCAACATTATTGTTACTATTTAGTATGAATAGTATCCCTCGAGAAACGCATGCAGGGTTGGATTTTTTTTTTTTTTTTTTTTGAAAGGATGCAGGGTTGAATTGGATTACAGTTACATTATTGTTACTATTTAGTATGAATAGTATCCCTCGAGGAACGCATGCAGATTAGTTGTTTATTTTGTTAATCTGATCTACTATAAATAGAAAGGGTTGTGACTTGTGAGGAAATAATATGAAGTAACATATATAGCAGTAGAAGCATTATTTCACCCAAAAGGTAAACACATTTACCCAAAGTTTTTTAATTTGTTCAAGTTTAAGTAATAAGTGCAACAAATGGAAAAGGTCTCAATTAACTTTCTGGTTGCTTCTGTTCTATTAGCAATGTTGTTCATGTTCAGTACCTCAACAGGTTCGTATATATCTAAATAATACTTTCTTTGTTTCTTTATTTTTTTTTTCCCCCCTTATATGAGAATCAAGACAATTACATAAGGATCTTGTCAAAAAAAAAAAAAAAAAAAAAAGACAATTACATAAGGACATGTCTATAAAAACAAAATTTTTGAATAAAAAATCTTTAAATTTTAATTTATAGTTGAAGTTTTAACATACTCCATACATGTTTCATACTTATAAAGAAACTTGTCAAAATATAACGTATAGGAAATTGAAGACCCTTTAACAGGGTACTTTCTCTCTTTCATTTATTTGGCATGTTTTGACTTTCGCTACTATATACGAATAAGTTACTTTGACTCAATTTGGTGATTTATTTTTATGTAAAAACATAGTCGAACAGGATCTTGTTTGCTCTATCTCATTGTCTATTTTCCAAACATAAAAAAAAAAATTAATTTTTTGTTGTACATAACTAAAGATATTACATTTGAAGTTAAACATTGGTAACCGCGCCTAAATAAAATGTGTCGGTCATCTGCTAATATGAAACAAAGGAAATATCCTGTACAAAGTATGATGTTCAAATTTTTTTTCTGCTTTTTGTTATTTTATGAGGCTGAAGATGATTTTCATCGGATTATATATGATGGGAATGAATGTTATTTAATACTTCAATCTATATTCATTATTTTTTAACTAGAATTGAACATGTTCTTTGAGTCTATAGTGATGTATTGACAAATAGACGGTTAAAATTAAAGTGCATTTAGTATCAGAGGTAGTAGTATTAATCGTAAAGCTACAAGGACTATATAGTAAAGCTACAAGGACTATATAGTAAAAAGAATTATTTAATTTTTTCAGCGTAGGATAATAAATTTTAGTGGTAACCAATTAAATACGAGATTATTAATTTATTTTTGAATTAAATAATTTAAATGACACGTAAGAAAAATTGGCGAATGAGAATTTCCCAGTTAAATTAATTAAGTGTAAATGATTATCTTTTGAAAATATGATGATTACGCAGTCGCATAATCGTGGTTTGGACGCCCAAAATATTAAGCAAGAAGTCGCAACAAATGATAGCGTGGAAGTTTTGAAGTGCGCAGATCCCCGGCAGTATTGTAACATTATATTTGGACCTCCTTGTTGTAATGGTATGTGTATTGAGGCACCTTTTGCTGGTGGAGCGTGTGTGATTATATAAAACACAACCATATATGTATCAAAGTCGGGTATAATATATTATAAATAACTTAACCCGACTGCTTAGGTTAAAGGGCTAGATACTTTGATCCCCATCCGGCCTCTAACCCTCTAAGTGTCCTAGTAACGTACAATCCTTTTCACTATAAGGATGTAATGTAATAGCTAGTGTGTATTTGGCTAATCATGCTCATGTATTCATAATGCTTTCCTATATGCATGAACTATGACGAAGCGACACTGCAAGATATTATATCAAAGAGGGCGTCCTCTTGGGTTCAAATTTCGCCCTATTAGGCAAAGAGGGCAATTTTGAAATCGCCCCCAAGTCACCCTATTAGCTTCAAAGGGCATACAAATCTTTCGCCCTCTTTGTTAAATATCAAAGAAGGCAAAAAATTTCGCCCTCTTTGATCAAAATCAAATAGGACAAAATTTTCGCCCTCTTTGATTGAATCAAGCAAGACGAAAAGTTTTTTTTGCCCTCTGTAAACAGCTCAAACAAGTCAATTCATATTGCCTTCCTTACTCAAATTCGCCATGTTTGATCAAATTTTAAAGGGCAAAATCAAAGTCGCCCTCTTTGTTCAATTTTTAGTTTTTTAAAAAAATAATTCTAGGAGGGATTACATTTAGAAAAAAAAAAGGTGTTAATAGGCATAAATTCTAATTTTGTCATTATATATACAAAAGTATTAACCAAGTTTTCCTAAATAGCAAATATATAACTAAGCCAAAGAGTACTAAAATTTAATAATGTATGTTCCTTCTACCAGCAAAATTTTCTAACTTCCTTCATCTTGTCTATCTTGAATTTGCAATTTCTTGTATCCTTCTCCAGTTCTGTCTATCCTGCCAGTGTTGGGTTTGAGAGTGTGGAGAACGGTTCAAGAAGGCTAAAGAGGGTGCATAGCTTTGGTGTTAAGCTATGGATTGTTTGCTTGGTGCAAAGCAACAATGAAAAGTAGCAGCTGACTTCAAATGGGCATATCTCAAGATCTAGAAGTGATATTGAGATGTTTCAAGTTGGAGGTGATAGCTCGTCTCAAGAGCTTTCCAACGACTGGTCATAAGCTCGATTTGGTTAAGAATCGAGGGAGTTATGGCTGTTTTACGAAGACCTGTCTGAGCAGTGCGGGAGTTCGGCCGAACCTATGAAAGTTTCGGTCGAACCTGTTGTAGAATTTCAATTGCAATTGCTACTGCCTCGAAGGTTCGAACGAACCTATGGAGGTTCGACCGAACCACCCATGGTTCGGTCGAACATGGGGTAGGTTCGGTCGAACCTCGTGCGTGCCCTGTTCCTACGGTTTTGCGACTTAAGTGATGTGGCTTATTTAAGATCGTAGGATTGTTTTATTTAGCCTAGCAATATATATACTCTTGTATTGTCATTGTAGAGTAAGTAATAAGGTGAAGGGGGAAAGATGTAGAGAGAGAGTGCCTCATGTAAAACCAAAACACTTAGGGTTTGAGTGTTTGAGAGGGTGAGTTTGGGGTGGGAGCTTTCATGGTGATTGAAAGCTTGTAAACTACATTGTTCTTCATCATATTGTTACTCCATAGTGGATTGGTGGGTTTTTCTCCCGGTTCTCGGGTTTCCCACGGTAAATTCTCCTTGTCTCGTTTATTGCTTGTTTTTCCGTCTTCGTTGTTAATTGTCGTTAATCGCAAACTTAGCTAGCACATTCGTTAATCCCTTTCAATTGGTATCAGAGCCAAGGTTGTTTTGGCGGTTTTTTAGGGTTAGATTGTGTGGTATGCTTGTTGTTTGTGATTGGAAAGTCCAAAGATTGAATTTTTTGATGTTAAATTTTCAATTTTGGTGTTGTGGGTGTTCAAAATTTGAGTCTTTGGTATGGATTTCAATTGGTTGTTATTGAAATTGAAAAGTCTTGAATTTTGTGTTTGATTAACAATGGAAGACGGAGTAGGAGGATTGGAATCTATGGAGTGTTGATGTTGGAGTTGAAGGATTTCAAGATTTCCCCATCTTGATATCCGGTAGTAAACTCAACATCATGAGTGGCTATATGTTGTGTGTGAGGGAGGGCCATGGAGAAATTGTTGAGGGAACTCGGTTGAAGTTCATGGGACAATTGAGTGGTGCCTTGTAACCTTGGGAAACACATGGGTAGTCATGAGGGGTGTGTTCTTTGCGGAGGCATGGCTTGGTCGAATTACCGTTGAGGAAGCCATGGTTTTGGTGTTTCAATGGTGGAAGATGGCCGGGAAAAGCATGTCAAGTGAAGGGGTCTCACATGGGTTTTGTGAGATGATGTGAATCTTTGCGGTAGGCATTGTTGGTTGGATAGTCATTGGAGAGAAGCCGTGGTGTTCGGTGTTTCAATGATAGAAGAAGACCGGGAAAGACATGCCAAGTGAAGGTGTATCATGAAGGCTCACATGGTGGTTGTGAGTGGTGAATGCACATGTGGTTTAGCATGTGTGAAAGGCAAGTAGGGGTGCTTGTTGAGGTGGGAGCATGGTAGGAGTGTTCCATCAACAAAAGGAAAATGCCCAAAGGCTTGTGTTTGTCACGGAGGGTAAGTTCGTGTGGAGTGCGGTTGGAGTGCTCGGAGAACTAGGAAAATCCCTTGGATAACGTGATGTTTATCAAAGTTGGTATAGATTTTGATGTTTGCTTCCTTGGTGTAGAGGAAGTGGTGCTTTCTTGGTGGAGAGAAAGTTGTTTATCAAGATTGATGTTGATCTTGATGTGTGGTCTCCTTGGTGTAGAGGAGATTGTGTTTGTCTCCTTGGTGTAGAGGAGGTGGTGTCCCTTGGTGAAGAGGGCATGTATTGCACACATGGGCATTGTGTGTGGAAAAGCAAGTGGAGCAAAGGATGTTTTGTTCGGGTGGGAGCATGGTGTGTTGTTCCAAGAGCAAAGAAGAATTCCTTTGGCTTGTGTGTCGCTTTGGAGGGTGTGTTCGGTTTAGAGCATGGTGAAAGTTCTTGGAGAACATGGCAAAGTCCCTCGGTTGTGTGATGAGTTTGTCAAGGTTGGTGAAGGCCTTGATGTCACTTCCTTGGTTTAGAGGAAGTGGGTTTGTTTTCTCGGTGTAGAGAAAATGAGTCTTTGCTATGGTGATTAGCAAAGATGTTGATGACGATTGTGTGATCTCGTGATGATAAGTCAATTTCCGGGTTAGGAGATTGTGAGGCTTATGGAGAGATGTTGGAGCACAATGGAGAAGCCATGAGAGTATATGTGTAGTGTGTTTTTTCTCACACTTGAACCGATCTCCAGGTGGGAGATTGTTGGGTTTGAGAGTGTGGAGAACGGTTCAAGAAGGCTAAGGAGGGTGCATAGCTTTGGTGTTAAGCTATGGATTGTTTGCTTGCTGCAAAGCAACAATGAAAAGTAGCAGCTGACTTCAAATGGGCATATCTCAAGATCTAGAAGTGATATTGAGATGTTTCAAATTGGAGGTGATAGCTCGTCTCAAGAGCTTTCCAACGACTGGTCATAAGCTCGATTTGGTTAAGAATCGAGGGAGTTATGGCTGTTTTACGAAGACCTGTCTGAGCAGTGCGGGAGTTCGGCCGAACCTATGAAAGGTTCGGTCGAACCTGTTGTAGAATTTCAATTGCAATTGCTACTGCCTCGAAGGTTCGAACGAACCTCTGGAGGTTCGACCGAACCACCCATGGTTCGGTCGAACATGGGGTAGGTTTGGTCGAACCTCGTGCGTGCCCTGTTCCTACGGTTTTGCGACTTAAGTGATGTGGCTTATTTAAGATCGTAGGATTGTTTTATTTAGCCTAGCAATATATATACTCTTGTATTGTCATTGTAGAGTAAGTAATAAGGTGAAGGGGGAAAGATGTAGAGAGAGAGTGCCTCATGTAAAACCCAAACACTTAGGGTTTGAGTGTTTGAGAGGGTGAGTTTGGGGTGGGAGCTTTCATGGTGATTGAAAGCTTGTAAACTACATTGTTCTTCATCATATTGTTACTCCATAGTGGATTGGTGGGTTTTTCTCCCGGTTCTCGGGTTTCCCATGGTAAATTCTCCTTGTCTCGTTTATTGCTTGTTTTTCCGTCTTCGTTGTTGTTAATTGTCGTTAATCGCAAACTTAGCTAGCACATTCGTTAATCCCTTTCAGCCAGCAATCAAGAGATTAAAAAGGTAAGCTGAATGCCTGAATGTGTACATGAACAACAACTACACAATAAAATCCTATTTTGTCAGATCATGGAGGTATAAATATAAGTGTTCTTACTCCTAATTAACCCTTATTAACCAAACATCTTACTCTATATATACTATCCACTAGACCACTACTACTCTACTTTCAACATCACAAAGATACCGCAATTCAAAAAATTTGGAGAAAGGAGATCACAAAGAATAGCAGTTACCTTCAGCTTCAATTCCTACTAAAACTGACACTATGAAAGAAAGAAGCCAGAAGAGCAAATGCCAACTACCAGCTGCACCTTTTGTATTCTGCTTTGATGCTCCCTGTATTTTAAACAACCAACTCCAAATTACCTTCGTTTTCATCCAATTACAGATTTTAACCACTTCAAGTTTATTTGTTGTTATTTCAATGTGATCAATATCAATAGTGGCAGTTTTTGCAACTGGATTATGGCAGGTATTCATTTTATTTGAGTTCAGTTTCAGAACAAGCAGTTTTTATTAAATTTCCCAGAGAAGCCGGTATTCATTTTATTTGAATTGAGTTCAGCTTATTTGAGTTCGGCTTATTTGAGTTTAGCTTATCAATTTTATTCATTTTCAAGAATAAGAGACTAAAATGGAATGTCTGATGGACTGATGAGCTACTGCCAAAATAACCATATGCAAAAAAGCATCAGTCTGAGTTCAAGATTAATGCATAATATACAAAACACTCAACAACAGAATACTCAACAACAGAACATGCAAACTCAATCCTGAGCACCATGTCTTATACCTATTCAATTATATAAGAACAAGTCCAAGATTCCTCAAACATAATCAGCTAAAATAACCATTGCTATAAAATGCATCCACAAGGCAATTTTATGCAAAGAGTGAGCTAGAAAATATTACCTCTATTAAGCATCAAGGCCAATCTTCTCCATGACTAACCGAAGATTTTGTTCTAGGTCTTCTTGTTTCTTCTTAGACGCTTCCAATTCACCTTGCATCATATTATTTTCATTTTGTAGTTTTTCAACATTATGTTCTAGCTCAGCTCTTCCCATCTTTTCATCTTTAGACGACACCAAGTGCCCTTTGCCTAAACCTCGGGCATAACCTGAACGATGTCCAAGAACCTTCACATAAGCTTCTTCAAGAGTAAGATTATCAACCCCCTTTTCACCAATTTCTTTCTCATGCAACTCCCTTAATTCCTTGAACTTCTCCAAATACATATAAAATTCAACCAAATCAATCATCAATAGCAAGTACGGGTAATTACATTGGAGCAAGTAATCAATCATCAATAGCATAACATAAATTGCATTCATTCCTACTTGCTTCACAGTAATCAATAGTCGAACAGCGAATCGATAGCTCATACAAACAAACCAAAACAAATTACAATTATCACAATTCACGGTAATCAATAGCTCGTACAATTAAGCAATTGATTCGATAAAAAGCTGTAAAATACGATGTTGGATATTTATTTTAAAAAATATTTTTTATATTAATGAAGAATTACGTATCTAATGTAGAGTTGTGTTGTATGACTATTGAATTGTATATTTGGATAATTGTAACTTTTCATTGGTAATTGTTAATATGGATAATTGTATTATTTCATTATTAACTATTCATTAGTGATAATGGATAATTGTATCTTTTCATTACTTGCATCTTTTCATCCATGTTTCTTTGTCTATAAATAGTTGTTAGTTGTTCTGATTTATTAACATGGAATATTAGTTTTATTTACTCTCTCAAGATATACATGCATATAGTTGCGATTACTCTAATCTAGTTTGTTCGCTGGTTACTTATGATTACAATACCATTTTATAAGAAACGAAACCTGTTCTATCCTGGGAGACAATTTCTTAATAACCTTGGGTATCGTAGAGGGAGCAAAATTGTCTTAAGGACACAACGTGATTTGTTGTGCTCTGGTTATATAATTACATTTTGAATCAAGTATAAAGGTATGTGTAATGTTTAATTTGTTTTATATATTAGATATATATTATTTGGTTTTTAATACTAGTTTCGTATAGTATCTTCAACATACGAATAATCTCAAATATAACATGCAATGAGACAATACATGGAACTTTCGATTTGGGTGAGATTCGAGCAAGAGATAGAGCAAATTCGAGCAAGAGATTCGAGCAGAAGATTCGAGCAAGAGATTCGATCCGAGCAGAAAATTCGAGCAATCAATTTGGGCGTTTAGGGTTCATCATTTTTGAGAGGAGAGAGAATGAGCGTTTAGATAGAGGGCGTATTATTTTTATTACTTGTAGTACTTTCAACGAGGGCAAATTAAAATTTCACCCTCTTTGCTCTAAAATTAGAGGGCAAACTTTTGCCCTCTTTGCTCTGATATACAGGACGAAAATTAAATTTGCCCTCTTTGCTTTGAAATAGAAAGACGAAAGTAAAATTCGCCCTCTTTACTCTGTAATAAAAAGGCGATTATAATTTCGCCCTCCTTGATAGAAACTAACAAGGCAAACTACAACTCACCCTCCTTGACCGATTTATGTCACCCTCTTTGATCCTTTTTCTTGTAGTGCGAAATAATTATGTATGTGATTTTAAGATTTTCTTAAATAAAATGTTGATTGATCCTAATCTCCTTCCTATTTTAAACAATAATAACTGTAATAAAATTAAGTGGCCTCCCTAGCAATGACTCCAAAATTTGATAGGTTGTCGTACACCTGTCAAAGATAAAAATCTAACAAAATCTCCTGGCAATGCAATAGGTAAATAGGGTCGAATCCTTAGAGAGATGACAATTTAATCTAACTTCTAAGGATTGGAGAAACTAAACAATATCATGAAATTGGGATTGAAAGGTAGTTTAAACTAAAATAAGAATGCAATTAATAAAAGGTGTAGGGTTATGGTTCACCATACGTGCTTAATTCAGAATCAATCATAAAACCATCAACAATTCAATTAATCAATTATCAAGAGCAATTGCTAAGCTTACGGTCGGGTCTTAATGCTCTTAATTCAACATATGCAGTACGGTCACTAAGCTAACATAATAAGAATTGCTAATTGTAGGTAAGCCTTTAAAGTATGATCTTACGATTCAAACTCTAATCATATATATATATAGCTAAACTTTTAGCCAGACCACGAGAAAGCGACACTTGGCGTTCTAACTTTTCGCCAAGTGTCGCGCCACGTTGGACAGATTTAAATAGACTTCATAGGATAAAAAAAATAGTTTAGAATTCTATTTTCAATCAAATTTGGATAGAATTTCAGGATAAAGTTGTTAGTTTAGAGTTTTATTTTCGATAATACAAATATTTCAGATATAAAACTTGAATTATAATTTTATTCTAAAAAAAATTTAGATTATATTTCTAAAAAATTATCATATAATTTTTTTTTTATATCATAATATTTTTTGGAGCGAAAAAAGTAGTTCAAAACATAAAACATCCGTTTATAATATATATTAATCGGTTAAAATAATATACTTCACAATCTAATATAATTTTATTACTATGTAGACCTATCAATCAGGGTCAGGTTATGAGTCATCTCGGATCGTGTCACTTCAGGTTATGGGCCAAGAAATGTTCAACCCTTGCCTAAAATTTTGGGTTCGGGTCAACCCAACGGGCTTTGGACCTTTTTTTATTTAATTCACTTTTTTGATAATTTTTAATTTTATTTTTATACATGCCTACTAGATAGAAAATCGTCACAAAAGCACATCAATTGCTAACTAATTTTGTGTCAATAATATATTTTAAAATTAATAGACAACCCGGGCATTGCACGGGGCACAAAACTAATCTATCTATATACTATACTAAACAGGGTACACTAGCTCCATGGCTACCACGTGACCCTGTTTTAGGGTTTTTTTTTTTTTTTTTTTTTTTTTTGGTAAAATGTATAATTGTCAAAGATCCTATTATTAAAGATACTCTAAGATAATATCTTGACTTTTTAAATATTTTTTCTCAATTAATATTACTCATGGATTTTCAACATATATTTAGTCCATATCATTTGACTTTAGATTGCTTAATTCAAGGAGAGTATATTTTGTTATTTTGTACTCCGTACATTATATTTTAGGTTTCCTTATTAGCACACGTACAACTATATTACAGGTTATTCCTTCAACCTAATTTTTTTTCCTCCCCACATTATTCCTATGGCTACTAACACCATTCCTAATGATGTTGAAGCTAATTGTGCTCTGTTGTGAACCTCACTAATACTATTAAACTCAATTCAACCAATTATTTATCCTTAAAAATTCAACTTGAGACTATACTTGTGGGATATTACCTTTTCAAGTTTCTTCATGGATCTCACCCTGGCCTCCTCCATCCATAAATTTTGTATTTAAGTCAAGTTTATATTACGGATTAGTAAAAGATATATTTGATTATATATTAAATGTAGATTATCACTCAAATATACTAATGTGTATACATTATATATCTTATTTAAAAAATATAATACAGAGTACTACCTCCACTTTGTTAAGTGTTACATTTAAACGATCTCCAATTCACTATTTTGACCATTAATTTTTATTTTTTTTAATATAATTGTGCATTAATTTAAATTATACAAACTTGATATATTGAAAAGATATAACCAAATTTAATCTAATAAGATCAAACTTGATAATAATGTGCTTTCTAGCTTATATTTAAACAATTAGACACGTTGTGAATCGTAAATAGCTTATAAATATGTAGATTGTGTTTTCTCTAAAAAAATAAATGTAAATTGTGATACAATTATAATGACTTTACTAATTTTCTACCATATGATTTTAAGTATATCATACTTAATTTTAAAAAAATAATAATACATGCTATATATAATTCATTTGCTATAATATTTTGTTACAGAACTCCTAAACGCGAAATCTCTGAATTATTATAACAAGTTTTTAAACTTTTGCTAAACCTATAAACAAACCATTTATTCGACAACTAAAGTCACAACACACTCATGCATAACATTTACAAATTAAATTGTAAACAAAGTTGATTGATATATAATTCTCTATAAACTATAATTCTCATTTTTAAATACAAAGTTCGACACTAATTTTTACTCCATTCTTTCTATTATAACTTACACGTTAGACTTTTTTTTCACTATCTATAATATTAACATTGATTGTAGTTTATTTATTTTACTTTTTTTTTTATAAATGTAATAACTTCATATTTTATCGTTTTAAGTTGTTAAATAGATATTGATGTAAGGTTTTATAATTAAAAAGAATATAATTTTTATTGATATTTAATTACATAAAAACTAAGTCAAACTATTGCATCGACATGTATGCAAAGTTTGATTGTGTTAGTTATTCATCAATGTGGGCAGCCACCATAGGGTTACTCAATTAGTGTTATATGGGTCACTCAATTAGTGATATAGGGCTTACTTTTTTTTTTTAAGAAAAAATAGGGCTTACTTATTAGTAAGTGTTATAATGTTTACACTGTGATGAGTGTTGTAGGGGATACTTTATTTGTTAATTATTTAAGAGTTACTCATAAGTATAATAAGGGGCTACTCTAATATGTTAGTAAAATAGGGGTTAACTTGTCGGTGTTATAGGCATTACTATTTCTTTTTACAAGCAGCCACCCGGTGTGCCAGTCGCATAGAAAATGCGTTGTATATTTTATATATGTCGTCACGAGTGATATGTAAGAGTAATATGCATTTTTTTACTTCTCTTAAATCTGTGTACATATAATTTTTTTTTTCACTATTATATACTTGTATGTGCAATAAATATCAAATGATTACATATAATAATAATAATAATAATAATAATAATAATAATAATAATAATAATAATAATTAAAAAAAAGACAATGAATCAAATAATTAAGGGCAAGCCTACACATCCTTCTAAGGTCATATATAGCTAAAGGTTACAATTTTTGAAAAAAAAATTATACTAAGCAGTCACTTTTCAGATTTCTAGACGTGCAAATTTTTGGATGTGGAAGATTTAATATTTGTGTGGTGATGAGGTTGATTCATCATTTGATAAAATTTAGTATGTGATGAGACAAATTAATTTCATATTTTTTATTCTCCATGAGGAAAGAAAAATATGAGAACTAATATTTACATACATAATAAAACTACAACTTTTTGGTACAGCAGGCCATACCGTGTGGCAGGGGTTACCCGAGTTATTTTGTTAGAGGTTACCCGAGTTATTCAGTCAGGGGTTACTTGAGTCACTTGGTCAAGGGTTACTTGAGGGGTTTGGACAGGGGTTACTCGAGGGGTTCACTCGGTTTTACGGTTACTTGAGGGGTTACTCGGTCAGGGGTTACTCGAGTTACTAGGTCAAGATTATTTAAGGAGTTCAGTCAGGGGTTACATACTCCAGTAATTTGGTTAAGGGTTATTTAAGGAGTTAGTGGTAACTTGAGGGATTACTCAGTCAAGGGTTACTTGAGGGGTTCGGTCATGGATTACTCGAGGGGTTACTCGGTCATAGGTTACTTGAAGAGTTACTCGATTAGGGGTTATTTGAGGAGTTACTCGGTCAAGAGTAACTCGAGTAACCCCTGACCGAGTAACTTGAGTAACCTTGACAACTCGAGTAACCTCTGACCGAGTAACTCGAGTAACCCCTGTTGCACGGTACAACAGGCCGCATACAAAAAATTGTGATAAACATATCAAATGTCAATAAAAAGATGTGACTATATTCATGCTATATGTGAATATAAAAATTCCTATTTTTAGAAGTTACATGTTAAATTTCAAGTGTTTTAGAGGCCATAGAGAAAAAATATATGACATTATTTGTGATATACGAAATACAATATTAATACAATGATCATGTTGTTTTATAATAGAAATTATTTTTCTAAGCATATATATTGAGTTCACAAAGCTTCATATCTGGTTGGCTAGACCATGTGGCCGAGATTACTTGGTCAGGGGTTACTCGATCGGTCAGGGGTTACTTGGTCAAGGGTTATTCGATCGGTCAAGGGTCACTCAGTCAGTTTGGGGTTACTCGGTCAGGGGTTACTAGTGTTTTGGCGTGTGTCAACCGTGCCAGTCACACAGAAAAAGCGTTGTATATATTGAGTTAATGGATAAAGTTTAATCATTTTTAAAATGAGGTGGCCAATGACTCAAGTAGAAATGAAAAAAAAAATGACTTAATGTAGGGATTGATTATCAGTAGTTCATTGATTGAGTTGAATTATATTTAAAAACTTTACATTCAATTTAAGAATAAAAAAGTTGTCTTTAAAGTAGATATCATTATTTTAAGAGGTTAAAAATGCATGATTAAGACATCTATGTAAGTAAATTCATTATTACTCATTAAATCGTTTTATCTTAAAATTTTGTGAAATGAATATAAGTAATAAGATTTGTAAGCCGTGCATCGCACGGGTGCTATGCTAGTTAGTAATAATTAATCAAACGATTGATCATATTGCAAGATTAAAAATAAAACACTATCAATTAGAGAAATTAATAATAAAAATATTAATAATATCAATTAAGATTCATCATATAAATACGGGTTCCCAAACCTTAGAAGTAAACTACTCAAGCGCGAAATAAATAATTCAAACTAAATCTAATAATTCAAAATTTAAGAAAGCATAATTAAAAGAGAGAAATTAAATATCTGAATGAATAAAATTAATAAACTCAAGAACAATCCATGCATGGAGTTGTCCATGAGAAACTAGGGATAAGAGAACCAAAAATGAACATATAAAAATAATGAAAAGCGTGAACGACACAAGAATAATAATCCCTCAGAGCATTTATTATATCCTAAGTTCTAATCTAAAGATAAATAATAATTAAAATAAGATAGGAAAATAAAATAAAAAAAGACATTTTATGATTAGTCGAATTAAAGAGTTGTAGTCCACATAGGATTCCTCATCGTTTGCGAGCACACCCCACCCATCAGGCGATGGTCGGACAAGATACATAGGGAGGAGTTCGACCAGTGGGCGCTGGTTTTCCATCTCCCCAATCAGTATCTACGTCCTTAACGCACAGCATGACCATCGCCTGATGGATGGGCGATGGGTTGGCAGCTTCGCAAGGTTAACTTCGGAGGTTGTAACTCGAGATTTAGGAATCATATAGGGGCACGTAGACTATCATTGGAAAGTTCTTCAAGTCTAGTTTGCAACAACTTAAATCGTCTCAATCCGATGTGTATATCAAAAGCTATGGTCGAAACAGTTCACAAGGTTCGATTTTTGCCTCATTGTTCATTACTGTTTTGCTTCATTCTTAACTCAAATTAATTCGGAAAGGCACATATAGTGACCCCTTTTGGATGGTATGTTCATTTTTCATGTACACGCTAATCAAAATCGACATCCATTAGCATTATAGAATATTCGATTAACAAACTTAATTCATAGGCTTCCATCAAAACATTATTTGAATCAACTCCAAACACTTCAAAAGCTTCCAAATGACTATGAAATAACCTGAAACATTAAGAAAAACACAAACAGAAAGTAATATAGTGATATATGATGACTTATGCAAATATGACCCTAAAAACGACCAAAAAGACTAAAAAAACAGGCTACAAAACTAGCATAAACGGGTATTTGTTCTTTATAGTGATCTTATTCATCAACTCCCTACAATCAATACATAGCTCATACTTCCATCTTTCTTCTTAACAAACAATACTAGAGCTCCCCCAATAATGGGGCACCCCAAGGCGATGCATTTGGTATTATGCACCCTTTTTTCTAAACAAAATCCTAAAATTGCTCCTTTAATTCACTCATCTCTATAGGTGTCATTCGATATTGCGCCTTGGAAACGGGTGCTATTCCAAGAACCAAAATCTATGGTAAAATCTATCACTCTTTTGGGTGACATGCCTGAATCTCCTTAGGAAATACATCTAGGAATTCATTTACTACTTGATGTTCTCAGGCCTAGATGACTCTTCATTATCCAAATTCCTCACATTGCATAAATAAATTGAATTGGATGCCCCTTCTTAACGTTTTTAGTCAACTTCATCATAGAAATGATCCTGAATTTAGGTCTCCCATACCTGCAATGAATAGTAATTCACCTCTAGAAGTTCTCAAATAATTTTCTACTACGAATCTCGGCACTGTACTTGCACAACTAATTCATTCCCAAAATGATATCAAGGTCTTTCATCTCAAATTCAATCAGATTCGATAAGAACTCTCACTACAGGTAATGAAACACACACAGTTGTTAGGGGCCTTTAATCATTGCATAAGTTAGCTCTAATGTAGTGATGACCTAGAGTCATCGTATCCGCTTGTGTTGCATTAGGCCTAATGCGACGGTTAAGTGGTCTAATGCAATGATACATTAAGCTAAAGACAACGGTATAGTGGTCTGTTGCATTAGCTACTAGCTATTGCAACATCGTTTTGCAATAATAATAATAATACCTCCGTTAAATGTAGGGATGTCAGTGGGGCGGGTCAAGTAGGAGACCCGCCCCATCCCCGCCCCGTGGGGTGGGGGATGGGTCTTTGTTTGGCGGGTGGTGGGGCAGTGATGGAAAAAAAAAACCATACCCACCATGGGTGATGGGTAGGGGGTGGATTTTAAGTTGTACCCGCCCATCCCCGCCCTACACGCCCCACTTTATACCCGCCTCATCCCCACCTCATACCCACATCTATATATCTTTAAAAACAAAATTATATACGTTTATACTATTTTATAAAATAATTACGTGAAATAAAATATTTATTATAATATTTTGTACTACACTTATATTATAAACAAAAACGTGCGTAATATTAAGAATGTTTTTTTTAATTATTGTAATCCGTATTAATATGTCGGATTGTGAATTTGAGAGGCAGAGATTAGGTGTGTCTTGGGTGGGGATTAGGCGGGTCTTTGGTGGGGATTAAATGGGGGTGGATATCCAAGTGGGGGTGGGGCGGGGATGGTTTTAAAATTGTACTGCCGGGGCGGGGATGGGGATGAATTTTAGACCCGTCGCGGGGATAGGGATGAAAATGTTACGTGGGGATGGGGATGGGAAGGCGAACATCCCCTCCGCCCCGCCCCGCCCCATTGACATCCCTAGTTAAATGTTATGGGTAACTTTGGGGGTATTATTTGTGAAATATAAAATATTCTAAAGTTGCACATAACATTTAACGAAGGTAGTAATAATAATAATAATAATCTCATTAGGCAACAACCAAAAAAAAAAAAAAAAAAAAAGGTTTAAAAAAAAATTAAAAAAAAAACCTTATACATTATTATTATTATTATTATTATTATTATTATTATTAGACACGTTAAGTGGTGATGAAACTCAATTTTTGGATTTTTTTTTTATTATTATTATTATTTTTTAATAAAAGTTTTAGATTTTTTAGTGTTATAATCAAATCAAATTTTGATAATTTTACGGTGTTATAAGCCAAAAAATTAACTAAGCTCTAATGTGATGAGTTTGGAGTATAAATCTCGATTTGGGGATAAACTCATCCTAATATCGTTCTCAACAAGTGGACCATGAGAATTGTGCACCCGAGTCGAACTAGAAATCCACTACCATTCTCCCACCAAACAAAAGGCTACGTATACGGTATACTCCAAATCTTCTTCTCACTTTTTAATCCCCAATAACAACTTTACAAGCAACCAACCCACCAATCCTCCTTTTTCTTCTGTGCGCCAAACAATGGGAGTCGCCGTTAACACCACCGTCGACGACGCCGCAATCTCCCTCCTCCACCACCCCAACTCCGGCGAAGAAGCCCCCAAAAACATCCCAAAAGACTCCTTTCACTTCGCATACATCATCTACTTTACTCTCGGAACTGGGTTTTTACTCCCATGGAATGCCTTCATCACAGCCGTCGATTACTTCGACTACCTCTACCCTGATCAGAGCGTTGACCGCATCTTCGCCGTTGCTTACATGCTTACAGGACTTTTCTCTCTCCTAGTCATCATCTTCTCTTTGAGGAAATCCGATGCATTTGTACGGATCAATATGGGTTTGGGCCTCTTTGTTGTGGCCCTGTTTGTGGTGCCATTAATGGATGTGTTCTATATTAAGGGCCGAAGTGGGCTTTATGATGGGTTTTATGTGACTGTTGGTGTTTTGTGCTTAGCGGGCTTGGCTGATGCTTTGGTCCAAGGTGGGCTTATTGGGTCCGCCGGTGAGTTGCCGGAGAGATATATGCAGGCTGTTGTTGCTGGAACTGCTGCTTCAGGTTTGTGTTTTTTTTTATTGACTTTTATGTTTTTGGGGGTGGTTAAAGTTTTAATTTTTTTTTGGGTGTTTTGATGATTTGGGGATCAATTTGGAAATGGGATTTTGTTTGTTTCATGAATTACCTCTATTTTGTTTAATTTGGTTAATTTTGATCATTTTCTCGGTGGATTTGCTGAGAATTGAGAACTTTTTGGTTTGGAGTATAGTCTCAATGTATTGATGATTTGTATTAGGTTTGACTTTGATGGATGAAATTGGAAATGTTTCTTAGTTTGAAGGATGAAATTGGAATTGGGTATAAGTTTTGAGAGATGAAATTGGAAATGAATTGAGTTTGATTGACTTGTGAAGTTGTGATGTTTTGAGGGATGAGATTGGAAATAGGTTAATTAACTTACCTTTTTAGGGATAGATTTTATGTGGATTTTCAGCTGTGTGGATTGTTTTGTTGAGAAATTTGTCTGCTAGTTTAGTATGATACTTATTGCCATTTAAGGCTGGGTTCTAGAATTTGATTGGATTAATGTTGTCAAAGTAATTGGAAGCTTTACTTTGGAAGTAGCAAATAGATGAGGTTAAGAAATACTGGTGTTGAATTTTGTTCCTATGCTCAATGCCTCTATCTTGGAATTTAGCTGATTTTGTTTTAAAAGGAGCTATGGTTTATTGGTTTTTGTGCAGTGTGAAGCAAATGACCAATTGAAGTGGTGGTGATTGCTAAATGTTGCTTTAGATGGTTATAAAGCTATTTAGTTGTTTGTCGTTAGGCCTAAAATGTATGATCAGGATGTTGATATCATGTACATGTTTTAAGGTAAAAAACTAAAAATATTTAAATTTATCTGTAAAATTATATTTTGGCTCCATAGGCTATAAACATAGTTTGTGCATTCGCTCCTGTCTCCAATATTTACAAGTCACAAACGAGCGGAATTGGATCAACTATGAGTGATTTGATGGTTTATCAACTTTTAAGAAATGGGAAGGGGAGGCATAGCTGCAAGGCACATTGCTGACAAGCTACATTGATGGATATAAGTAATTAATTAGGAAAGCTAACTAGCTAAGCTTGAATTCTGTAGAATCCCTTAAGAAAGAGCATCGGCATGAGTTGCAACTAGGATTTAGCATTCATCTTTTGATGATGACAAGTTCCCAGTGCTGTCTACTTAATCATTAAGACATAAATCAACTTGTTACGTTGCATGCTTTCCAAAAATGGGCATTGCAGTGGAAGTCTATGCTCATATTAGATTCACCTGTGCTCTCTTTTCTGAATGATTGCTGAACTAAGTTGCATTTCCTTATTAACTGCAGGTGTCCTTGTTTCTTTTATTAGAATCTTTACAAAAGCAGTATATCCACAAAATATCGATGGTTTGAGGGACAGTGCAATCTTATACTTCATTTTCGGGATTGTACTTATGATCATCTGTGTCGTCTTTTATAATGTGGCACATAGACTTCCAGTGATCAAATACTACAATGAGCTTAAGTTGCAGGCTGTAAATGAGGCAAACAAAGAGAAGGATTCTTTATCTGGTCCTGTTTGGGAAATTATGGGAAGAATCAAATGGCATGGAATTGGGATTATAGTCATATATGTTGTGACTCTTTCCATATTTCCAGGCTTCATTACTGAAGATGTCCATTCAACTTTTCTTGGGGATTGGTACCCAATTCTCCTCATCACTGCCTACAATGTTTTCGATTTAGTGGGCAAGGCGATTACTTCTTTCTATCTCCTTGAAAATGCAAATGCTGCCATTGGTGCGTGTTTTGCTCGGTTGCTGTTTTATCCTCTCTTTTTGGGATGCTTGCATGGTCCTCAATTTTTTAGAACTGAGATTCCTGTGACAGTGCTGACATGTCTGTTGGGATTGACAAATGGCTATCTTACTAGTGTTCTGATGATTTTGGCTCCCAAAACTGTCCAACTTCAACACTCAGAAACAGCAGGGACTTTGGTCGTGCTGTTCTTAATAGTTGGCTTGGCTTCTGGCTCAATTGTGTCTTGGTTTTGGGTCATCTGATCCAATAGCATTGTGTTTTACCTGACGCTGTGTAATCTGCTGGTATGTGTCAGCTTAAATTATAATTTAGATATCCATCGTCAACCCTTGTGCAGTTGGAAATGGAGGGGGGGTGAATGATCCTAGCTTATTTCATGCCTGATCCCGTCATGATGGGGTAACTCAGGGATGTAATTGTTCAAATTGTAAAGCTCTGTAAGATATGTTTCTTTACATTCTTAAAAGTGTAACTTTCATTCAGTTCTGCATATTATGAAAATTATTTTCTTGTATATGTGTCCGTCCTCACTGTTTTATCCCTTTTGTGGTTAGTAGTAGAACTAGAACCTTCATCTTTTCTTGTTATGAAATGTTTCACTTGGCTAAATTAAATATGAATATCTAGCTCCATAAGAGATGATTGTAAACCAAAAAAAAACGCACATACTCTGTCCGATGCTGCTATGCCTAAAAGGTGATCCAAGGTTGTCACCTTAAGTGCATGTTTGGCTCAATTACTGTAAAAGGTCTGTACAATGTAAGTGCCATCTCAAATAACTCTTGAGATTAATGTGATGGTGCTGAATTGAATAGCTATTGTACTCATCTGTGCTTGGTTTTGACTACTGAAACCATCCAACATCTATACCAAGAAACTGCAGGTATTTTGATTATGGCTTTCTAATTTGTTCATTTCCCCACTGGTTAAACAGTGCCTTGGTTTTGGATGGTTTGATCTGATAGCAATTTGTTCTAGTTTTCGTTTTTGATGACCTGCTGCACTATTCTCATATTAAAACTCATTAACCTGCTGATATTCTAATTATAAAGATCAAAGTAACAAGATTCAAATCTCCTTTTCCCTATTCTTGACAGAATGTTATTCCCAGTCTCCTCTTTTGTCAGATAATACTACACCAAGTGATTCTGAAAGTAATTGACAGACGTGTTAAAGCCATGAAGGCGTTCCACGGGAGAAGGCAACCTGTTCCTAGAAGGTAACCCCTTCTCACGGTGTTGTGCTCATTTTAAAAAAAAATTCCCATAAATTACAATATTTTTTTTATTTTTATATACATTAGCATAATCTATACTCCGTAATTGAAGGACCACATTTTTAGCTTTCTTGTAATTGCCCCTCCAAAGAAGTCCAATAATTGGTTCATTTAAATATTTAAAGATATTCCTTTACCGTCACCTCCTTGCATCACTAGTTTCTAAATTAGTCCATTTAATAATATGAATATTTTCTATGACCAAATCATAAGTAAACGTTATTCTATTTTTCTGTTTTTATTTTGATTCATTCTTTTCAATGTAGTAACTGCAGATCTGCACACCTTAATATTTCCAATGTTATAAATCATTGAGTCCAAAGTATTTTCTTGTATATTGTCAAAAAAATGGCAGGCAATGAAGCTACAATATCTCTTCTCCATCTCTCCGGAGACTCAGAGATCATCAACAAGAAGATCCCAAAAGACTCTTTTAACTTGGCATACATTATCTACTTCATTCTAGGAATAGGTTACCTTCTTCCATGGAACGCCTTCATCACGGCTGTTGATTACTTCCAGTATCTATATCCTGACCGTAGTGTTGACCGAACCTTTTCTGTAGTTTCTCAGCTAGTGATGCTCTTCACTGTCCTCCTCATCTTTTGCTTTCGCAAGTCCCATGCCTATGTCCGCGTCAATTTGGGCTTGGGACTTTTCTTGTTGGCCCTCTTGGTGGTTCCTCTTATGGATGTTTTCTATATTATGGGCCAAAGTGGGCTGTATATTGGGTATTATATCACTGTTGGGGCCGTTGGCCTCTCCGCCATGGCTAATGGCTTTGTCCAAGCTAGCCTTATTGGGTCTGCTGGAGAGTTGCCAGACCGCTATATGCAGGCTCTTTTTTCTGGTACTGGTGCCTCAGGTAACTTTGGCTTCTTTATTTTTGTTGCTCAGTTTTGGTTCTATTTCATGTTGGTGGTGGCAGGTGCTTATAAGGTTTAAATTGGAAACGGGTATCATTTGACTTTAATTGGTATAAATTTGCATATATCTCTTTAGGTGTACTTGTTTCATCTCTAAGGATCTTTACTAAAGCCATTTACCCACAAGATACCCACGGCTTGAGGAGTAGTGCAATCCTGTACTTTGTCGTTGGAATCATCCTTATGATCATCTGTATCATCTTGTATAACATGGTGCATAGACTCCCTGTTATCAAGTACTACAATGAGCTCAGAGCACAGGCTGCTGCAAGTGAGGAGAAACATGGTCAGGAAGGTTCTCTATCTGGTCCAGTTTGGGAAATAATGGTAAAAATCAAATTGTATGGAATTGGGATTGTCATCATGTATGTTGTCACCCTATCTATATTTCCAGGATTCATTACTGAAGACGTGCATTCTGAGTTACTTGGAAATTGGTTTGGCATTCTCCTCATCACCAGCTTCAACGTGTTTGATTTAGTCGGCAAGTCTATGACTTCTGTATATCCAGTACAAAATGGCAATGTTGCCATTGCTGCATGTTTTGCTAGGCTGCTGTTTTATCCGCTGTATTTGGGGTGCTTATATGGTCCTCAAGTCTTCCGAACAGAGATTCCTGTGACACTGCTGACTTGTCTGTTGGGGTTAACCAACGGTTATTTTACAAGTTGCATTATGATTTTGGTTCCCAAATCAGTCCAACTTCGGAATGCAGAAACAGCAGGGATTTTGATTGCTCTGTTCTTAATAGTTGGCTTGGCAGTTGGCTCAATTGTGTCTTGGTTTTGGGTCATCTGACCTGAAAAGTTGTGAAGCCTTGCCCTGAATTTGGTACAACCAACTGTAGTACATTTTCTTTGTATGTTCGATATCATGCCTGATTTCTGATGAGAAACGCAGGATGAAAGAATTAGGGGTAATTTGTAAAATTTCTGTAAGAAATGTTTTCTTACATGTTAGTAAACCTTAAGTTTAAAAGCCTCTCATTATTAGAGATTGTAATTTCAAATGCCTTAGATCTCTTTTGATTGTTTTTCCTTCCATATGGATTATAATTTACAACCACTATATAATGAACTGGCCTTGCTCTTGGAACACCATGTGATAGAATTTCAACTTTGTTAGGAACAGTTCGTGCTGAACTGTGAACTACTTATTACAAACACGTCTTGGGAATGAAACAGCCACAATCTAGTAAGATTTTGTACTCCTTATGCATTTTGCATTGAATTTTTTGCAGTTAGTTCATTAACTAAAACTGTATATTTCACCATGACAGGATTTCAGAACATCCATTCTAGAAAGCTACTCACGAGTTCTGGAGTGTTTGGCCTATAACATTGTAGCTGGCATGCATGATTTGTTACATTTTGATGACTTGAGCACACTGATAAGCTGTCCTCAGCAGGTAATGCGAGTGCCATGGCTTGTTACATTTTGAAGACTTGAGCGCACTGACAAGCTGTCCTCAGCAGCTAATGCGAGTGCCATGGCTCACTAGGTTTCAACACAACACTCAGTGACTCCCTCGTGAACACCTTAAGGATCAGAATATATAGTGCTCCAAGCTTCTCATCTTTACCATACAGCCCAGGAAGTGGGGTACGGTAATGACTTAACTCTTTTTGTTAATTGTGAGATTAGCTATTTAAATACTACGGAGTAGTTTGTTTATTTGCTAGAGATAGTGATTATATAAGATACTAAAAGTGAATCTTAGACAATACTCCGTACAATACTTAATAACGGGGCATTTTGTTAAATTTATCAACTTGATTGAGAAATTTATGTGACTTATCCATAACCCCAGAGAGAAATACTACTAAAACTCTTTATGTAGCTGAACAATACATACTGATACTCTTTTTATATAGATTTCCTACCGCAATTTTAAAGGGCCTTGCTTGCTAACTTAGGCTGGGTAGACCTGTGAGAAGTTTCCCCCTAATTGGGCCTTCTCCTTACCTACTTTAAAAAATAAAATAAATAAATAAAATTAAGTTGGATTTTTAAATATCTTAACACACATTTATTTGTGACTCAAAAACTCACAGCTAATTGAAAAGATGGAAGCCAAAGAAGGAGCCACTGTCTCTCTTCTCCACCACACCACACATACAAACAATGGCGACAATGTCATAACCAATCATGACTCCTTCAATTTAGCCTATATAATCTACTTCATACTAGGAACAGGTATGCTACTCCCTTGGAACGCCTTCATCACAGCTGTAGACTACTTCAACTACCTCTACCCTGATCGTAGCATTGATCGAATCTTTGCTGTAGTTTACCAGTCTGTGTCTCTTCTCTGTCTCCTCCTCATCGTTTTCTGCTTCCGCAAGTTCCATGCCTATGTTCGTATCAACATTGACTTGGGCCTCTTCTTAATAGCCCTCCTTGTGGTGCCTCTGATGGATTGGTTTTACATTAAGGGACAAAGTGGACGCTACGATGGATTTTACGTGACTGTTGGGGCTGTGGGCCTCTCCGGTGTCGCCAATGCGCTTGTTCAAGGTAGTATTATTGGTTCTGCTGCTGAGTTGCCTGACCGCTACATGCAGGCTGTTGTTGCTGGTACTTCTGCCTCAGGTAATGGCAGCTTTCAGTTTTCAAGTATTTGTGATTCAGAATTGTGCACTGCTTATCTTTTCATTTAAATCTTGTGGTTATTTCTATTATAATGACTCAATTATGATATAATACTCATACCAATTCTATCAGTAGGCCCTAAAAAATTCATTAGAGGTTGTCACTTGTCAGTTTGTTGCTCTACACCTTACAGTAATTAATGCTCGCTTGGTTTTTTGTTTTTTTATTTTTTGAATGGATAATGCTTGTTTGTTTTATTGTTCTTCATTCGTTTATTTTATTTTATTATTTTTTCTAGTGTCCTTACAAAAGATTTCAAATAGAATGAACAAAAAAAAAAAAAAACAGAGGGAGTACTGCATGTAGGCTATGTAGCAGCCTACATATACGAGTGTATTGACAAATGCTGTTCTTCCATCAGGCATCATCGTACCCTTCACGCAGTCGCGCACACACTAGTGAACACACTATGTTAGAAGCTCCTAGGTGCATCTAATAATAATGTTTTGCGAGCTTAATTTTAAGTCTAACAATATGTAGGGTATAAACTAGTCCTAAATCTAAAAAAAATAGTTTTAAAACTTTTTTTTTCCTCCATTTGATCCCTTACAACATGAAAGTTGAGAGCAGTGAAGCGAAGGAGAAGATCAAGGACTCAAGGAGGAATGTGAGGCATAATAAGGAATTTATTCTTACAAAAGTAAAATGTTAATTATTGGGAAAAACTATTTAAATTCAATCTAAAGCAATTTTTTCATGCCTTTGAACCTAAATGGGAATATTAAGCTTTCCTGGAAAAGAATGCATTTTTCCCAACTAAAGATAGCCTCTAATTATGTGGATGGAAAGAACATATGCTCTCTAGCTTCTTTTTTTTTTTTTTTTTTTTTTTTTTTTTTTTTTTTGTGGTTTTCCTTTAAATGTTACAGTACAAGTTCGAGTAGGAGTTTTAACGTCGTCTTATACGTATGTTTTATTAACTGTAGGTGTCCTCGTTTCGTTCACGAGAATCTTTACCAAAGCCGTATATCCTCAAGGCAGCAACGATGGGTTAAGAAACAGTGCCATCCTTTACTTCATCGTCGCAATTTTGTTTATGATAATATGTTTTACCTTATACAATGTGGTAAGTAGACTTCCTGTTATTAAACACCAGAACAAGAAGCTTCAAAATGAGCCAAAACTCATTCAGGAGGAATCTTCTTTGTCTGCCCCATTTGGGAAATCATACAGAAAATCAGATGGTATGGTTTCGGGATCACCCTTATATATACTGTCACCATGTCGATTTTTCCAGGGTCTGTTACTGAAGACGTGCATTCGACAGTTCTTGGGGATTGGTACGCGATTTTGTTAATCACTTGTTTCAATGTTTTCGACTTGATTGGCAAATCTTTGACTGCTGTGTATCTTCTTGACAACGCAAACATCGCCTTGGGTGCAAGCTTCACGCGACTGTTGTTTTATCCACTGTACTTGGGATGTTTAAATGGTCCTCAGTTCTTCCGAACTGAGATACCTGTAATAAGCTTGACATCGTTGTTGGGGCTTACTGCTGGATACTTTGCGAGCGTGCTCATGATTTTGACTCCCAAAATGGTACAGCCTCATCATTCTGAAACAGCTGGGATTTTGGTTGTTGTGTTATTGATTCTCGGCTTAGCTATTGGCTCAATATTTTCTTGGTTTTGGGTTATTTGATACAAGTACTACAACATTCAAAATTAAAGGTAACAAGGGCTCTTTTTTTTGTGTAATTTATGTACATAATCAATGTTTGTTATGATGCAGAGTAATTAATGTATAGATTGTTGTATACCTTCACTTTCTGAAATTAGTTGTCACGTATCTAGCTAATACGGACACTTCAAATTACACTTTGTTCGGACAATACAAAAACAGTACTAGCATAGCAAAACCAAGATTTTTACACCAAGAGTTATGTATTTAAAAAAGACTTTTCATTTATATAAATGTAGTAACAACAATTACAATTTACATTACATCAATTGCTGATAAATGTATGCAAGTATGCTATGGAAACTATAAAATGAGCTTCACGAAAAAAGATGGAAACTCATACACTGGGATTAGCTCTCAAAAATTTGAGCTAATCTCTTAACATATGATTTACAATATCATCAAATAGTATGTATATATATCTACAAATTAAAATGAAGTGTATGTATGCATCAGGCTCTAAGTTTACCACACATGAATAAAATTTTCGTGTGATAAACCACGAGGCATGGAGCGAGCTGAGCTTCTTTCTGAGAACTCGTGTAGAATGCTGATGAGCGAGCTGATCTTCTTGCTAATCCTCGAAGTTCCCCCGGCGTAAAGGGAGTACAAAGCTCCCATTAGAGAAGTGTTCATCACTAAAATTTCGACCACGTCTCTCCCACAATTTATACACATTACAAGCAACAGTGACACACAATTCTCCTTTCCAAGTCTAGAAGAATCAGAATAAGGTGAGCACATTAACCTTATGACAACATCTAAGGCCTCAGCGCGAAAGATTGCCTTAGCTCCATGGGGCTTTTCAGCCAAAGATGTAAGCACTGCCAAGAAATCAACAATAAGATCATCGCTAATTTCCATAGAGCCTACGAGGCTCACTAGAAGAGGCACAAGTTTAGCCTCGAGCACCTTGTTATGGTTGCTAGGGAGCATTAGAAGACTAAAGATGGAGACTAAGGCGTTCTTCCTGCCTTGATCACCACCATTTCGGATCAATTCCATTAAAGAAGGAATTGCATCCGGGTTGTTTCCAATCAATCCTCGGTATTCTTCTACCGAGGATAGATAAAACAAGGTGGCAGCTGCATGCTGCCTAGCCTCCATCTTAATCCCATTCTTAAGCACCCTAACGACCAAAATCAAGCCCCCATTGTTAACAATGACGGGCTTGATTTCAGGGTGCTTAGAGAGATTCAACAAGGCTCCCATGGAATTTTCTTGGGCAATTGAGTCTTTAGATAAAAGTAGATTCAACAAGTATGAAATCGCCCCGGATTCCATGAAGCATGCCCTGTTGAATACACTCCTTTTAGTAAGTAGCCTAATCTCATAGGCTGCCTTACTTTTCTCTCCTATTGTTCCCATTGCTAGCTTAAGTGACAAAAAATCAGCCACCATTTTAGTAGCTTCCTCGATAGCTAAAACCGCCACGTCGTTAGCGCTACTCTTCTTGCTTGCACCCTTATCTTTAGGAATGGGGAAAGTCTCCCCATTTTCTAAACAATATTTCTTGATGACCTCCTTAAGAGCCAAGTTAGGCACCAAATCTAAGTTTTGAACCCTTTGACCTGTTTTCGGGCAAACCGGGTTTCTTGCTTTGAACCACTTCACAATGTTGACCCTATCATACGTTTGACCCGTTAAGATCGTAACCGGATCCTCCATGATCTCTAGTGATATTGGGCACTTGAGATCATCCGGGTTCAAGCAACCGATGTTGTATTCAAATTTTGTGTTCTCAACTCTTCTAGCATCAAAATTAATGTGATCAAAGAACACACAACGGCAATAAACCATGAGACCCATCAACCTAGCAGCGGGACCCGACCCAAACCCAATTTCCTCTTCGAGAAACTTAACTTGGTCATTACACTCTGCCCACTTCTTGATACCCAAGTAATTCAAAACCCACCGAAGCTCACTCGGGTCGGGTATTACCCGACCCTCAAACCGGTATAATGCCGATTTTACAAGATTCGAAGCCCAAACATCCTCTCTTTGGGCGTCAAAGTGGGCCTGCTTAACTTTCTGGATCAAAAACAACCCCAACTCCTTCACTTCATCATCACAAGCACCAACAACGTCCAAGGGGAGATCATCCAAGGAAGCAGCCACAGCCTCATAAACAGCCCGAAAGTGCCGCCCCACAGAGTTCGACTTCATGAGCATCCACACACGCGCGTCTTGGCGCGTGCAGTCTTGCAACAGAAATTCAAGCTTCTGAAGAGCCACGTGGAGGTCCAACAAAGGCAAAATGACTAATTTCCTCATCATATCAAACCCTCCAGCATCTCTTACGCCTTGTAAGAAAAGCTGAAGAACTTGGATCAAGCGAAGGGCATTCTTGACATTCCGCTTGTTGGAGGTGAAGGTAAAGTGAGGAGGTTTAAAGTTGGAGATTTTTTTGGATAGAGAAAGTAAAGAGTTGACAAGGGTAGTTTGGGAAATTGACTCGCATGGTTTTACTGCCGGAAAATACAATGTCCGGCGAGTAGACTCATTTAAGTTATATATCATTTGAGAGGGTTGTATTGCTTCACGGCACAATCGTTGTATGTGATAAAGTTGAGAGTGTTGTACTGTTTAGTGGTGCAACCGTTGTATACGATAAATTTGAAAGGGTTGTATTGTTGTATGTGATAAATCCTAGACTTTTTGTGATTGGATATTTGGATAGAATGAAAAGGACGTTTGGGAGTTGAGGCAAATTTATAATTCTAGGAGTTAGATTTATGAGATGGCGATCGAGAGACACGTGTTGGTGTATGATTAGTCGATGAGAGTTCGAAGAGAGTGCAGGGCACGTGGGGGTGGAGGAGAGAGAGTGGGGTGAGAAGGGAGGAACTTACTTGAGTTGTACGTGCATGGTGATGGGCTTACGTGAAGGGCGTAGCCGACAAATTTGTGAGAGTTAGCTATTGGTTCAGGGGAAATTAATACTTTGTCTTTCTTCAAACTTAAGAAATTTATCAAAGATTATGCCAATCTATTTGGAGAAACGAAGTACGGAGTATATGTTACGACTTACGAGTACTTTGGTATAGACATTACTGAAGACTGTGTTTTATTCATTTTGTTTTCACTTATTAAAAAGAAAATCTTAACTTTAATTTAGATTATGTATGTATAGATTAATTATTTGTTTAAGTTCATGTAGGATAATGTCAAGACTATACGCACTTAGCACTCTAACCTAATAATTCTACTTTTTATTTGAACATAAATAGAATATACTCCCTCCATCTCACAATACATGAGACATTGGACTTTTTTTTTTTTTAACTATTCATGCATTAGGTCTGACCATAATTTTTTACTTAGGTAATAAAAATATATTTTATCACAAAATATGTTGTTACATAGGTTTTAATATAAAGTTTTATAATATAATTTTCAAAAAAAATTCATTAATATATAATTATATAAAAATAAAGTCAAATCAGTGTATTGACATGTCTGTGCAATGTTTGACTGTGTCATGTATTGTGGGCCAGAGGAAATATTAAGAACATTATAACATGGCTTGTAAATATGTATGATGAGGTTCGGAAATTTCTTGTAACAATAAATTAATATCGAAGAGTGGCAAGAAAATAATGGGGGCATCGGCATGATGCACGGAGTATACAGGTTGGAGCAACATGGTATATAAATATATAATAATGTGTACCTATTGTAATATTATTGTGACTTGTGAGCAGCTGACAATATCATAATAATGTAAGTAAGGTTTGACTTCAATTGTTTATAATTTAGAGCAGACAAAATTGGAACAAAACCGTATTGTTTCTTGTAATTTTAGATCCAGCATTTTAATTAAGTTTGTAGTATACATAATTACATACCCTTTCAGTTTATAGAATGGGCATGTTTGCTTGGTTATTAAGTTTGAGATGTCTAGTTTAGGTTTTACTCTGTATCTTGTGTTGTTTTTAATTTATCTGTTTAGTATTCACTTTAATTTGTCTGTTTAGTATTGTCTTTAATGTTCATTTTGGTTGTTTGAATGTTTACCATTGTTCAATTCATTCATAATGGAATGAATGAAGCCTCATTTTAATGGAAAAGTATACATAGCTTCATAATGAGATAGAAAAACATCATCATCTCATAGTTGCAAGCAACAATTTACAATTGCTACACATTTGAGTCAAACTCACTATGAAGGCTTTATAAACCTATTGGTAGACCTGTTATAACATATATAATCTCGGAGAACACCTCATGCATTCACTTTAATTTTATTAAAAAAAAACAATGAAATTAGTCTAAAAACGTGGATTATAGCTTTTTGGACAATATTTGACGTTTTTAAATCTAGAAAGGAAAGAGGTTAAAGTGCTTCCCATTAACCCCACTACACCCCAAGAGGCCATTTAGGTAGTTGGAATTTGGAATTTGGAAGTCTTAGAACTATGCACTTTGCCTTTAAACGGTCAGTTTAGCCCATTTACGTGTATTGCCTCCAATCATTCACTCAAGATTACAACGAGCCTTTATGCGACTAACTAATTGTCATATATGATTTCAAACAACATTATAAATATGACCCTAAGATGCATTTTTCTCGTGAGTTTTCGACATCGACTTCCAAAATCTCCAAATATAGCCCAATATTTTGTAGAGCCTTCACAATTGACCTTTGAAAAACATTTTTGAACCCGATAAGATAAAGCATCGAGTTGCTTCTCGTGGTTTGGAAAGGCCCCGAGAGGCCTACTCGGTGCCCGTGGGCCAGTATTTAGTTTTTCTGGTTGATTGGATTTAAAAGAAGAATATAGGATCCCTATACTGGGCCATAAGTATACTTTTACATTTGTAAGTCCTTATTATTTGCAAAGACAAGAAATAATAAAGGGACTTTATGGCCATGTGGGACAATATTGGCCCACGGTGCCACAAAGTTCATTTTGGGCTTATGTAGTAATGAGAGTACTGCTGAATTGTCAGGGAAAGAGAATTTTGAAGCTTTGGACCCTAGTCACTACGACACAGCTATTAGCCTTGGGTGTTAATTGGGTTGAGCAGCTCGAATTCGACTCGGTCAATACTCAGTTAAATTCAACTCAAGTTAGCTCGACTCTCGACTCAAAACTTTAATGAGCACAAGTTGAGCAGGTTTTATTAGATCGAAACTCTAGCGAGTACGAGTTGAGCATATGTAAAAGGATTTCGAGTCGAGGTCGAACACCCCTCAACTCGTGATTGACTCGCTCGATAATCACCCTAACTATTTGCAAAGACAAGAAATAACAAAGGGACTTTATGGCCATGTGGGACAATATTTAAACAGTTACTCCGTCTTACAATATTGGCCCACGGTGCCACAAAGTTCATTTTGGGCTTATGTAATAATGAGAGTACTGCTGAATTGTCAGGAAAAGAGAATTTTGAAGCTTTGGATCCTAGTCACTGGGACACAGCTATTAGCCACTTAATTAAGTTCACTAATAATTCAATTTCTCATTAAATGTCCCCAAAATACCATTAACCTCCTCTCGTCTTTGTTCCCGATAATGAAAGTGAGAGATAGCTCAAGTGATTAGAGTTTTCTTTCCGATTTTAGAAGACCCTAGAATCAATTTTCATCACCTTCCCTTGTGGCTCTCTAAACACCAAAAAAATAAAATAATGATGATTATATTAGCTATCTTATTAGCTTAAAACCCATAAGATCTATCCTAGTGCAAGGTTAAACGTCATTTTGGTCAAAGTAAAACGTAATATGATTTAATAATCTGGTCTAAACTTTTTTTTTTTTTTGAACAAATAAATGGGTCATAAAGTTAACTTCGACAAGGTGAATGGCAATGAGATATACCTATAGTATGAGTTTTCTGCATTTAACTGTCAATTTAATATTATCCGTTTTATTTTTATTGACACGTGTCTTTAATCTCGTTTGCAAATAGTGTTAAAGTCAAAATGTGTCAATTAAAAATAAACAAAGGACAATATGAGTTACTTTGTGTTCATTAAATTTAGTATAAAATGGGACAACTCAACTAGGACCGCATATCACTATTAATACAGGGATCAATGAAATTCTGTTCAATTTGATAAAATGATACTCCCTTCGTTTTTTTTTTAGTTGACACGTTTCTTTAGTTACATTTGTCAATACACAAATTTAACCGTTAATATCTCTAATTATCGATAAACAATCATTATAAAAAGTTGATATTTTGAAAATATATACCATGATGAATCTAACAAGATCTTACATGACTATATTTTTCATTATATATTAATCATAAAACACAATCAAAGGAAAGTGTATGAATAGTGTTAAAGTCAAAACGTGTCAACTAATAAAAATCGGAGATAGTATTGGGCAATATTTGTCAAAATAAACGGCCTATATCGATGGAATCAATTTCAAGCAGATTTGATGAATAAAAACCCAAAAAACCACATTCCAGGCTTACAACAACATTCGGATTAATCATTACTTATACAGAATATGTGGTAATGTCCTAACTTCATGGAACTACGCTTGTGACGAGAAATAATGATATACGGAATATCAAATATGCATGTATGAAAGATACTCTCAATTTTCAACCCATGTAACTGGATTTCTGAATCTTATTAATTATATATCCATATTAAATATTAATTATTGATAGTAATTACGGCCACAATATAATGTAACAAATCCAATATAATATGATACTCCCTCCATTTCAGTTTGTTAGTCCCATATAATATTTTTGGCGTTTTAAAAAGATTTACCCATATTGAATGTATCACATTTTAATTTAGTTTTTATTTCCTATTTTAATTAATTGATTATGAATTGATGACATGACTCTAAGTAAAAAATTATTCCCTTGAATTATGCAATTATGGTTCACGGTTTCCTAAAAAATCAAAAGGCAAAACTATTTATGAATTGTTTTTTACTTTAATGTTAGATTCCAAATATTCTTCTTTTCTTTATGTGATTGATTATATATGAGACTGTCATATTGAAACGGAGGGAGTACATACTCTTTATTAACGGTTAAAATTACATAAGAGTATATTATAAGCAAAAATTAATTTAGGGTATATACTATACTATTAGACTTTGATAGGTCTTCACTTCTCCAACCATTAATCTATCAATAATAACATAATACTAAAAACAGACACCAGGAATGACACGTGTCAATTCCTGGTATAGTTTTTTTTCCCTCAAAAATACCTCTTTCCTATTTTACTAAAATCTTCTTTGACAATCTTAATATAATATAACTATCATAATATTATTACAAATCTTTTACTCTGTTTTCCATATCTTTTAATATATTACTTTGTATATCATATCTTTAATACATCGTATTTAATTCCTTCAAATAAGGTAATTTTGTAACAATATTTAAAATGATGAATTATTAAAATGATTCTTACTACACAAATTATTATTATTGTTATTGTTAAACGGGGATTTCGATTTTTGTAATACTTTAATTGGTTTCTCGCCTAATTCTAATATGAAGAATATAACAAAATGAAGGAAGATTAGCAACATTGTGTAACATTATAAACATTTTATCAATGCATGTAATTAGGTAAGAAAATTTGATAAATTAAATTTCATTCTTTTTATTTGTATATCTCCAACACTTTCATATATTATACTCCCTCCGTTTCTACATGATAGTCTCATATGGAATCAAATCACATAAATATAAGAAAAGAAGAATATTTGGAGTCTAACATTAAAGTATAAAAACAGTTCATAATCAGTTTGTCTTATTTAAATTTTTTGAATTTTTTTTGAAAAATATCAACCATAATTGCATGATTCAAGGGAGGAATTTCCTTATTTAGAGTTGTATCATCAATCAACAATCAATTAATATAAACAATCATAACTTATGTATAAAATAGGAAATAAAAACTAAATTAAAAATATAATTTATTCAATATGGGTAGATCTTTTTGAAATGCCTAAAATAGTATATGGGACTAACATTATGAAACGGAGGGAGTAACATTTTTGGAAAAAAATTTACCAATTATGATTAAATTGGAATTATTATTTCTACCTATTATGTGTAATACATAATTTTAGATACCTATTTGGTTAATAAAAGAAAATTGATACTAATTTATCATTGAATTTTTAAAACACTGGTCTAATATGTAGTTTTAATAAACTCATTTTGACTCTTTAATTATATTCCATGTTTCATTTCATTATATACGAAATATAAGAAGATAATAAATATGTTATAGTTGTATTTTTAATACAGTTTTTTCCTTTTGTTGATTAAATGTAGTGAAATAACCGTGCATGGCACGCGACCTAATCTAGTCAATCATTAAAACTATGTTTAGTTCACGGTTCACCTAATCTTATTATTATTTTCTAAATATGGTATGATCCGGTCTGGCATATTAAATTCAGTAAATTTTAACCTTATTTGTATGATTATCCTTATAATCATCAAATGAAAAATATATATTATATGAAGTACTTACTGATCTCATGTAATTTGAATATAGCAAATATTTGCTTAAATAAGTTGGATTGAACATAGCCTAAATGTGTTAAATTAAGATTATACTTCGCAAAATGCTAATTATAGAATTTTGCACATCATTTTTACGCATTTGATCTATGCAAATAATAAAAAGAGGGAGTATAACTGTACGAGTTTTGCTTTGTAATGGCTGTTTTTTTTTTTTTTTTTTAATCGGCGCATATGTATGTATGTAAATTGTGACTAGTGAGTTGTGATTCTTGTGATAGTTGTGAACAGAGAAGTTAATACGCTTAGAATATGTAAGGCTAAGATCCCGGAATAGGAGATTCGATAGAGTTGTGTTGGCTTATTGCCATGTTGGGCTCATGCTTACAATCTTACATCCAGGTTAGCACAGAACCCCAATTTGTCATATCGTGCGAACACAGCAATGGTCTTGGAAAATATAATCAAATTTTGAAACAAGGATAAGTTATTTTAATTTGTGTATATATATATATATATATATATATATATATATATATATATATATATATATATATATATATATATATATATATATATGCGCCTTAATAATGCAGATTCATAGACATTTTGTACAATAAAATTGAAACTAGATACGAGTAATGCAAAGCACATGAAATCATAGTCTTTGACACATGAATTACTTACTAATTAAGCTTTAAACTGCTTTAGCCAAAAAAAAAGAAAAGGAGCTGAGCTAGCTCGATCACCAGCAATTTTTATATTCTATTTTGAGGAATATATTATACTAGTACTACATATCTCTTAAAGGGAATTTATTTTAAACCAGCAAAGTCACTTTCTTTTTAATTATTGGGCTATAATTAATGAGAATTTGGTATCAAAAAAAAAAAAAGTAAGTGGCCAGTAATGTTGTGGCAATCATAGGTTGGGACTTGGGATTTGGGAATAACCCTAGATTTACCAATTGGAAATTGGAATTCAGGAGCTGGGATAGGGACGGTAAGGTTGACTAGTTTGAGTATCAAATGAGAGAATAATGATTTGAGTGTGTGGACTATGAGCATCTCCGATCGATACACCTTTTACTCTTTTAGTCTTAGGTTATCTCATCACATCAAATATTTTAAGCTAGTATATATACGGAGTATCTTGTAGCTACAAAGTGTTTTAATAGTTACTTATAACATATTGAGAAAGCATATAACATGATTGAATGGACTTTCTATGGAAAGCCCTTTTAGCCTTTGGTTTTCCCTCCAAGTGGATCCACTGGATCCGCGAGTGTGTGACCAAAGTTTCTTACTCATTAAGATAAATGGTGAGACTACCGAATGGTTTAAGCCCACAAGAGGTTTAAGACAAGGAGACTCCTTGTCACCTTACCTTTTTATATTGTGCATGGAGGTTCGATCTTATAAGGAAATTATCTCTATAAAGTAAGAATCGCAAATCTGTAATAGTCTTTAAAATTACACCTCGGTCTTTCAATATCCCTTGCCTTCTCTTTGCAGATGATAGTCTTGTCCTCTATAAAGCCACTTCTTCTGCCTGTTTTAACCAAAAAAGGATACTTGATGAATTTTGTAGTATGTCAAGGCAACTTGTTAATTTTCAGAGGTCCTCAATTATTTTTTCCCGACAAATTGAAAATAGGCAACGTGCAATCCTTACAGCCCAATTTAACATGACACCGAATTCATCGCTCGGGGAAGTCTTTTTTAAATCTTATTATCCTTTAATTTGAAAAGGGATTTCAAAAAAGTAATTGACAATTGCAACCCAATTTAACATGACACCGAATTCATCGTTCAGGGAAGTCTTTTTTAAATCTTATTATCCTTTAATTGCAAAGGGATTTCAAAAAAGTAATTGACAACACGCGAAATAGGATACAGCAATGGCAAGCTGGCTATCTCTCTAAAGCGGGTCGTCACACGCTAATTCAAAGCAATTTAGAAGCATTCCCTTCTTTCCTCTTGCCTGCTCTTCTTCCCTCATCCCCACGGACATCGCCAAGAAATTAGATTCCCTCCATAGAAACTTTTTTTGGAGACAAGAAAAAGATAAAAACGGGAGTCCTCTAGTAGCATGGAATAAAATTTGTAGACCTAAAGCTCTCGGGGGTTTAGGATTAAGACGAACATTGCCTCTAAATAAAGCTTTTTTAACCAAGTTAGGTTGGAAGATTCTCTGAACCTTCTAATCTTTAGGTCAAAATCATAAGAGATAAGTATCTTCGTAATTATTCACTTTTTGAATACCATCATCAACCAAAAAGATTCTCATATCGATGCTGGCCCAATGGGAAATTTTACGAAAAGGTATTCGGTGGAAGATTGGTACTGGTTCTAACATTTATTTTTGGATAGACAATTGGGTTACAATAAAAGTCTACTAGAAACTCTCAACTTACAAGGACACCAAGTGGATATTGACCTAAAAGTTGCAGACTTCAATTTGTCAAACAGTTAGTGGGACAAACCTAGACTCACTTCCTTATTGCCAAAACATATCGTTGCACGCATCATGGGCATTTCTTTACCAAGTTCAAAAATGATAGATACGTCAGTATGGGGCCCTACCCCCTATGGCAACTTCTCAGTGAAGTCATCCACTTGGATAGCACACAATCTTGAACTCGACATGCCTAAATGGCCCCACCGTTGGATTTGGAAGCTCGATATCCCTCTTAAGCTCCAAATCTTCCTATGACAATTGATGCATGGTAGCATTGGAGTTAGAGATATCCTTCACAAAAGAAAAATTGCTTTTAGCAATTGTAGCCTTTGTACTTTAAATTCAGAGACAATCGACCATTTGTTTCTAGATTGTGAAAAAAACTAAAGAAATTTGGAAATATCCTTTAAACAAGAGTTAGTTAAGCAATTCTCTTACACATGAAGGCTTGCTAGTTGCTACCAACCCTAAACAACCTCAGAAAGAACAATTCAACTCTTAGAATGTTTATCTTTTTATTATGGAGCATATGGAAAGAACCAAATTCTATTATTTTTCAAAATGAAACATTAGATATCCCTCAAACTTTCCACAGAGCGCAATTTGCGTTCAACGAGTGGCAATGCCGCACTCTCACAGATACCATTTTAAGCCCTAGGTCACTTATGCAGAGATCCCAAACCCATACCCACCACCAACCCATCCATTCCATTCCGCGCCAGCGGGTTATTTGGGAAGCACCCCCCTCAAACTCTTTCAAACTCAACTTTGACGGTTCACTAAAAAATAACTCAGCAGCATCAGGTGTCATCATTAGAAACAACACTGGTTCCCTTATCGCAGCTCGCACCTTCAACCTTGGCAACACCACTATTTTTGTTGCAGAAACTACATCTCTTCAAAAAGACATCCTTCTTGCTCTTCAACACGGGATTCAACATTTAGTCTTCGAAGGGGATAATCTCCTAGTAAACAATGCAGTCAAAGGAGTTTGGTCTGTTCCATGGCAAATCGATCATATCATCATCGACATCCTCAATCTTCTTCAAAGGTTTCAGCACTAGGACATTAACCATGTTTACAAAAAAGAAAATAGAGCAGCAGATTGGATCACGAATGTAGGTCATCTTATTAGTGATAACATGGATATTACTCTTTATACTTCTTCATCTTTGTATCCTATTATTTCCTCTGATGCATTAGGAATTCCCCTCATGAGGAAGGGTTCCTAATGTTTTTCTTTTTTCTTACCCTTTAAAAAAAATTGTATTGTAGTTTGTAAGAAAAATAAATAAATAATGTAGTTTTTACTGTACACATGTCATAATTTAAGTGGGTGGTATTATCTTTGAAAAACCAATCAACGTAACTTGTTTGGGTAGGGTTCTTAATCTAGCTACATTAATATTTCTACTCCAATAGTAAGTTACATGCTTGTATAATTAATTAATTTGCAAGCAAGTCCATTTTGTATACCATTGGAGATTTAGTAAGTAATTTATTTATAATTATTATTATCTTGACCATTACGGAGTAAGTTTTGTTTAATGGAATAATTACTTTTATGTTCTCAGATCATCTAGCCAAAATTTTAATCATTCCAATTATGTATCTAATACTCAGCTCCGTAATAACTATCTACTTTGTAATTTGATTAATGTATATGTACTTATTTTTGTATGCAACTTTTTTTTTTTGGAGGTATAGTTTAATTAATGTTCGGTCTAATAGATTAATAAATTGTTTGCCATTCTAACCGGACTTGAATGAGTAATGGACTAATAATGACTCAACCCTAACTCAAACAAAATCCAAATATACAAAAACTCAATATAAGCATAACTAGTCAAAAACTCAAACCATGAAAAGAAGACATTTAGTAAGTTTAGTGGGGAAGGATAAATGACTCAATTTAGACTGAAATTAGTATTAATGATCAACCTTGATTGTATTTAATTACAACCTAATCCAAAAATTAACATATGTGAAGTGCGTATTCTCTTTGTTCTTAAATACTCTTAACATACCGTTTGACAATGGTATTATTTTCATATGATTAAGCTGATGAAACTAACCTTTGCTTAAACCGAACTTAATCCAGACAACCCAATTACCACCTAAAATGGTCGTAAATCTAAGTTATGCCCCTACTAGATAATGAGATGGCAATCAATGTGGCATGAAATTAAGATGGGCATGCTTACCAATGATGAGATGGCCTGGCAAGCTAAGATGTCGCTAACATAAAACTTGTGTAATGTAGCTGGCATAGCGACTTCACCGCGTCATGTTTTGTTAGCCTTCTTAAATTCTCCCTCATCTCAATTGGACCACATTTTGTAATATTTGGTGCGTTAGCTTAACATCTTTCATTCTTAATTTCCTACCTGTGTAGGTATTCTAAAACTTTTTTTTTTTATCAAATGAATTTGTAAGTATATTAACAAGGGTAATGCTATATGTAGTATTAAGGGATATATATAATTATTAAATACACTCTTGAAAATTGTATAACATTAGGTATTCATGACAAAAATACGCGCAAATCAGTAGTGTAATTTGTGTTTATATTTTTATGATTTCTTAAATTTATACGACTTTTTAGTATATATTTAATGCTTATATGTAACCCTAAGGTTTATATATAGCATTTTCCTATTAACAATTATAGCTTAGGAGTTAGGAAGTTTTTTGGGATAATTGCAACAATTATTCAACTGATAAAGACTAGGCAACAAAATAGGCAATTCATTGCTAATTTGCTCATTTTTTAAAAAATTGTGTGCTGTGATAAGTGGATCAAGTTCAGAGAGCTCATAAAATTGCAAACAATTATCGTCTTTCTTTTATCTTGTTTCATTTTTATAAAAATCCTTTTATGTTTAGCTAAAAAAAAAAAAAAAAACTCCGGTAAAAATAAAAAAGAGAAAAAAAAACGGGGGGGGGGGGGGGGTGATTGGAGGTATTCCATTATTGAGTGTGTTTTTTAATTTTGATTCATCAGTAATTATTTTCCTTTTTTGTATAAATAATTTTAGGCTATTTTGTTTTTTACCACCTCACAAAAACACGAAAATCTCTTTTACCACCTCCCAAAAAAAGTATTTTACTTTACCACCTCATAAAAAACACGAATATAGGTTTTACCACCACTTAACTGATTCCGTTTAAGAATTCGTTAAGTGGGCCCATAAAGCCACGTGTCGTGCTATTATTGGCCAAAAAAAGAAAAAAATAAAAAAAAAAGAAAAAAAAATTAAAAAACTCTAAAGCTACCCAGCCACCGCCACAGCGCCACCACCACGCCACCACCTAACCCACAACTACCCCCCGAACCTACCACTGGCGGCGCAACTCCACCCCCTCCCTCTTCCAACCCACCTGAACGCCCCCTTCCATCTCCCGCAACCGCAATCGACCCAAAAACCACCAACCCACAACCCTCAATGACCACGAATCCCCCCAAAATAGCCACGATTTCGGCCACAAATGGCCGAAATCGGCCGGTTAAGGCCACTCAGCCTTAAAACCGGCCGATTTCGGCCATTTGTGGCCGAAATCGTGACCGTATTAGGGAAGGAGGGTTTTGGGTTTGGTGGTTTTTGGGGGTGTTACGGTTGCGGGAAAGGGAGGGGGAGGGTTTAGGTGGGTTGGGGCTGGTGGTGCGACGCAGGTGGTGGTTTCGGGGAGTGCTGTGGTGAGTTGGGGGGGAAGGCGGCGGTGGCGCGGGGGTGGTGCCGCGGTGGTGGCCGGAGTAGTTTTAGGTTTTTTTTTGTTTTTTTTTTTAATTTCTCTTTTTTTTTTAACAAATAAAATGCTGACACGTGTTACTGTGGGCCACACTTAACGGAATTTTTGGATGGAAACCGTTAAGTGGTGGTAAAACCTATATTCGTGTTTTTTATGAGGTGGTAAAGTAAAATACTTTTTTTGGGAGGTGGTAAAAGAGATTTTCGTGTTTTTGTGAGGTGGTAAAAAACAAAATTTCCATAATTTTATGCATATTTGGAGTTTTCTTTTAGTTGGGTAATAATTTAGAAATACTTTCTCATGTAAAAAAAAGGTAAAATTTCTCATGTATTTAGCTTAAACAAGCCCAATAATTTTAACACTATTGAGTTTGACTTTTAAGTGAAAATGTGAGAAGTAATGGCGTTTGATGTCAATGATATGAAATGCAACCTAACATGGTTTCAGCTTTTCGACCAAAGTGGTTGCTTGTTACTATGTTAGATACGAGTAGTTAAATCATTGTTCAAAAAAAAGATCAATAGGTAAAGATAGGGTAAGATGGGATTACCTTGTGTTTAATGTGACAAATTTAAAAAAATTTCAGACTAGTTAACCAAAATGTGAAATTCATTATTTATAATTTAGACTAGTTGCCACAACTTGACACTCATTGTCCAATATATGATATTCATAGCCTAAAATTTGAGATAGATCCAAAATCTAAGACTCGTTAAAATCTATGACTTATCGCTCAAAATGTTATATTAATTATCCAATATATGAGATTCATTGCGTGTTATCATATTCATATTAACAAACTAGTGACTAGGATGATGTGAATCATCACACAACGCCTCTTAAATGAATACTCCATATCCCTTAAGACTTTAAAAGCTACATAAGATGATTTCGTATTAGATAAAAAAAAAATAATAATAATAAAGTTTTTCTATATATAAATTAATAAATATAAATTGACTATCAAAAGAAAAATATTACGTAATTAACATTTGGATGATATTATCACTGGTTGCAATTCAATTTCTTCCGATCGTATAGATAATTTTATAAGAGATTTTCTATGTAATTGGATAAGATAAAGAGCATTTCATAAAATTGTAAAGTACAAGCAACTATGGCTAGTAGACTAGTAGTAGTTTATGTTTTTTAATAATCACTAGTTTCTGTTTAAGCACATGTCAAAAAATAAAAAATAAAAAATTGTAAAGTTAGAAAAGTCAGAAAAACTTCACAAGTGTGTTAGACAAACATGACAAGAAACTACTTCAATTAAATATGGAGTGCTAGTAGTACAAAAACAGGAGGACTCATAAAAACCATAAAGTTTACAGGTGAATATATGCATCATGCATGCACCCTATATTTTCACACGGTTGGCCAATGCTAGACGTTTCAAGTCTACTCAAGTTTGGCACGACCTACTTTCAAATTTAACTTTTTTTATTTTATTTTTGAGGTCATAAAAATAACCTCCCATTTTTCTTCTGCTTGTTTGAATTTTGAGGTCAAGCAAATTTAATTCACAAATTTGACATCGGTAACCAGAGGGTTTAGAGGTGTCAAAAGCACGTCCAATCCGACTCGATCCGAAATCAATCCGAAAAATATCTAATTCAGATTTAAACTCGAGTGAACATAACAATTTAGTATGACTTAATTTTAAAAATTAACCCGACCTGACCTGACCATAGCAAATCCGATCCGATTATTGGAATTAACACCTCTATTGGTAACTAGTTGTAGTTCTCCATTTTATATTTTCACACCCAAATTTCATCAATTGTCAATGTCCTTAAAAGTAACTTGTATTATATGCATGACTTAAAGACTTAGATAATTAGAGGTGTCAAAAGCACACCGACCCTACATATCTGGTTCGAAAAATATTCGATTTACATTTGGACTCGCGTGAACATAACAATTTAGTATAACTTAACTTTAAAAATTGACCCGACCCGACCCGACCCGACCATATTAGATCCGATCTGATCATCCGAATTGACACCCCTATTTAGATTTAAGAATATAATGGATTAATTTGGACTTAATATTGTTGAGTTGTTTGTAATCTTACACTCTTACCAAGATCCCGAGTGTATAAAACTATATAAGTGTATTATTATACGTAACAATTAGACCATGTGAGTAGGGTGATGGTAGGGTTTCAGCTTATAATGACAAAAATCAGCTCAAATCACTGATTTGGCTCTTATTATATGTTATTATTCGTGGTGTAGGGGATTCACTTGTTTTTTCTGCGCATCTTCTAATCCCAAAAACTTAACCATCAAAACTGATCTATTTTATTTTGTTTTTTAAAATACGACATTTTTTATCGGATAGAATCCTACTTATTGTATTAAAATAATAATAATAATAATAATTACAATTGTAGTTTAGTAAATTGAGTATGTATTATTTATACTTGCACTTGGCAGAGTCCATAGAAAATTAGAGCTAACAGCAGCATTGATTGTCTTACATGGCTACATCTTCTACATGTCCCACACTTTATTCTCAAGCCAAACATACTCAATACACTATACAACCCCACTTCCATTGCTTTGTTATACGATGCATTAGGCTTGGTTTTATCCCTTAGTCTATTCAAATGTAATACAAAATGTTTTGTTTGTAAACGAATTGAAGCAATGACATTGGATGAAGATAAACTCAATATACCTACTACGTCGGCATTAGTGTTGTGCCAGGCCGAGCTAGGTAAAAAGCTACCAAATTTCCCTTGGTTAGGAAAAAGTCTAGTCTACAAATGGTCGAGTTACATTAGGTTCATGACTAAAGTCTCTTTAATGTGAACGCCTTATTTTAGATGCGTAAAGTGCATACTTAAATTTATATATATTTCGGTTAAGAAGGTATCATGCATCACTATTCTAAATTTCCTGCAGCAAGCACCAAGAATCGATCACCATTCACCAAGGTAGAGTAAGATACGTGTTGGCCATGCCAATTCAAGGTGAGCTAATAACAACAAATCACCCATTACGAAAAATTATAATGACAATAACTAACACTACATATACATTCGTACAAAATTTTTTACTTGAAAGTGGAGGGTGGATGAGATTTGAACCTGTGATCTTTGAGTCACGTTAACTCCAATACCATGTTAAAAGTTCAACTCAACCACAAACTTAAGCTAATAGTTGAGGCACATGAATATGTTTTTTATACTCTTATCACTAATAAATATATGAATTTGATGTTTGATTGCACACAAAAAGACCCTTAATTAAAAAATAATTTTTTGAACTTACACATACTTTACAATTTCATATATTGACTAATCAACAAAAGAAAGGGTCTTTCTATGTGCAATCAAACAACAAATCCGAAAACAATAACTCGAGGGAATCCTATCACCTTATTAGTCCCTTAAAATCGATTGAATCATGGATATACCTTTCATCCATTTCAATTTTGTTCAATTCAAACACCTAGAACAGAGTTACCTTGTTGGTTTGTTCAAATACCTAGAACTACATCCAATAAAAACAATGACACAAATCACACAATAAACAATATACTAGTAATTTCTACAAGAGGAACCTCAAAAGAAATACAAAAAATTCCAGCTTGCACCAACTCAGCAACTCCAGTCAGCATTCAGCAGCCTCTAATATCCCATATAAATACACCACCCTTCATTTGTCCAACACCACAATCCTCTGTTTTTATTTATGACATACACAAACAAACTATAGTATAAAAAATATGGCATACTTGCTTAGCAAGAACCTCCATTTACAAGCCATAATCTTGTCTACATTCATACTACTACTAAGCTCATCAAACCATGGCACTAACGCTCAAAGCGTGCCGCCGAGCTCGACTCGATTAACTAGCCTCTTCCCTCATCTTTCCTTCGACCGGGACTACTCCCAAATGTTTGGAGACTCTAACGCTCAAATTTATGGCAATGGTTCTTTTGCTAAGATTTCTCTTGACAAAAAAACTGGTAATTTTTTTTATTTTATCTAATTTTAAGTAATTTATTAATGTAATCTTGTAATAAACTAACATGATCAAAACATACAGGTGCAGGTTTTGGCTCTAAGAATCATTACAATTATGGGTTCTTTAGTGCTGCTATCAAACTTCCCCCTGGTTTCACCTCTGGAGTTGTTGTCGCCTTTTATGTAAGTCCATTAACACGCATGTAAAATATACAACGGTTGCATAAGATATTTTGGTTATTTATAAATAACCGCGAGACTAATTGAATGATTTTTTTCCTTGGCTCCAGATGTCGAATTCAGATATTTTTCCACACAACCACGATGAGATCGATTTCGAGTTACTTGGGCATCAAAAAAGCAGGAATTGGGTTTTGCAAACAAATATGTATGGAAATGGAAGTGTAAAAACAGGGAGAGAAGAGAAATTTCGACTATGGTTTGATCCAACTACACAGTTTCATGAATACAGCATCATATGGAATAGTCATCATATTGTGTAAGCAAATGCCAACTTAAGCTTATACTATACCTAAAATCATGTCATTTTTTTGTACAATAATTATAACCTTATGGTGTAACCTGTAACAGGACAACTCGATATAACTAATCTTTGCTCAACCTTTTTTTACTAAAGTAGTACGGCTAGAAAGGTACATTATATATTAACTCGATCTAAGGTACAAATCAAACTGTAACAAAACTTGAGGGACGGGTTAGAAAAAATATATGTCATTTAGATAGAATTGATAACAGGGTACAAAGTTGATGAATTTATTTGAATTTTGTAACTCGTTAAATATTTCTTTAAGAAGGTTTATTTATACATGCATTATTTAATTAAGAAAAATAAAATTGTAACATGTTTATGTTTGGAACAAAATGGTTTATAGGTAAGATATAAATTGTGGACCTCATACTCAAAACACTATGAGTTGCATCATTTCAAGACTTCAAGTTGCCCATAACAACTAGACACAAACTTCCCTACCCAAACCTTAAATGCCTAGCAACACACTACTAGAAGAAATCAAACCATAATGCATGACACCTAATACAGGCTAAATTAGGAATTCATAAGTAGATTATCTTAAGAAAATAACTTAAATGGATGTCTACTAATTTAGTTGTTATATTAATATATAGTAAGTTTAATTAATTTTTTTCTTCGAAATGCAGGTTTCTAGTAGACAATATACCAGTTAGGGAAGTACAAAAAACTCCGGCGACGTCTTCATCCTATCCATCAAAACCTATGGCGGTTTATGCCACAATATGGGATGCTTCACCTTGGGCAACCCATGGAGGAAAATACCCGGTTAACTATAAGTACGCCCCATTTACCGCTTCGTTAGGGGAGATGGAGATGGCCGGTTGCATTTATGACCCGAAAGATCTTTCGGGTAAATCATGCTCTAAGAGTAGTAGCCCATCAAGTTTGGACCCTCTTGAGGGCCAAGATTTTGTTAAGTTATCAAATCAACAAAACAAAGGACTACAATGGGCAAGAAGCAAGCAAATGATCTACTCTTATTGTAAAGACAAACGTAGGTACAAAGTCCTACCACCGGAATGCACCACAAAATAACTACGATTCAATTAATTTATTTATTTTTTTATATATACATTTTTGTAACATTTTTTATATTATTTTTTACCAAGATTGAATATGTAATTAGTACTTGAGGACTTGAAAATTGTACCAATATCACAATATTAGAAATTAAAGTGTAACGATTTGTTTAAGTTTTGTGACTCTTTTGTTGTCATTTAACATAGATTCTAGTAGTAAAGTTTACCCAACAAAATTAAATTATTAATGCATTAAATAAAGAAACTACTGTGATCCAACATAAAATAAAGTACTATAATTAGTATAATATAGAAAAAAATAAAGTTAATTTTGTCTTTTTCATGTATTTTATTTTTGCTAAAAATCCAACTTGTGCATAATAATGTCTAAATCATAGACAGCTATAAACATTGAACTAAAAGATGAGCAGAAATCTCATGAGCTGTATCACAAAATACTTCTGATTCCTGAAATCCCTTTTATGGGGCATTTTGGGCTTGGACGAAATTGCGGTGTTCCCTTAGTTGACTATTTTATAATCATAAAGGTTGTATTTTATGAAAGTGATTAACAAAAATTGATGTTTTTGAAAAGATATAAAGTTATTGGTGGGTTTACAAAGTTGGTCCAAATAATATATGGGCACATCTAACCTAGATATGCAGCTTTAAGCCTTTAACCTATTATAAAACTCCACATACAAATATATAATGTATTATTTACTCCCTTTTATAATACTTGTACCATTTTTATACAAAATATTTATGTTCGACGGATTATTCGGCTTGTTTTATACTCCATCTGTTTTTTAATATTTGCTCTATTTTTTCATGTACGGATTTTTAGGAGAAATTAAAAAAAGTAATAAAATATGAAAGTAGTGGGTAGGTGGAAAAAAAAATTTGTAAAAAGCAAAAGTACTTGAGAGAATTGGAAGAGAGCGAATATGAAAATAATAAAATATGATCATGATGGGTCCACTAAGTTGAGAGAAATTAATTAAATATTGAAAAAGTTTTTCAAATAAGAAAATGGAGCAGGTATTTAAAAACGGCCGAAAAAAAAAGTGAAGCAAGTATTTGAAAACGGAGAGAGTATAAAGTTAGGATACATACAAAATATAGTTCTACCTTTTTGTGATAGTTCACTTTGAACACGTCATTGGCCATCTACTACCTTTGTCACTAAATAGTTGCATTATTTCTCTTTTAAAGGTCAAGTATGATCATAAATTCTCACTATTAATGCGAAAACATAGTTAAGTGAGATTTTGTTAAACGTTAAACGTAACTCCGTTAAAAGCATCACAATGTATTTTTTCAAAATATTAGCTATTTTATGTGTAATTTTTAGTTACAATGCACAATTAAAATATTATTGATGATCATATTAGTGCATTAAAAATGTTATAACGGATGCAAAAAAAAAAAAAACAAATATTGAATGTAAAATTGACAAGAAAAACACAAACGGATTTACATGATTCACCAACAATGTGTTGGCTACGTCCACGGGAGGCCAGGCGAGAGTAATAGTTTTATTGACTTGAGGAAAACAGATTACAGATTCAAAACAGATTTGTGACTAATCACAGAAAACAGATTGATTACCTCTTAGATTTCTAATGTTATCTCTATCAGATCTCACAGATGAGAAATACACAAAAAATTCTCATAATTCTGAATAACCACTCAACTGATTCGGCTAGGAGTAACCCTAAAGGGTATATATAGAACTCTCCAAAACAGAAACTGAATTTAAGCCAAAGCCCAATTAATAACCACACGATCGTGTGCCTTAACCCATACGACCGTGTAACATGTCTTTTAGTAGCAGAACTACACGACCATATATTTTTTTCAAAGTAATTAACTATATATATTTTATTAATGGTATTAAATAGTACTCGTATTATCAACATTTTTTTGATTTATCCATTTTTAAATTTCATTGATGTAATTTTTATTCTTATTTTATAGGATCTCAAAAAATATTTATTTTATGTTGGATTAAAATTTTCAAAATTTATATTTATATTGTAGCTATTATAAAACTAATTGTGACTATTTTATAAAGTAAAAAAATAAACCGATCATATTATATATCATTAAAATAATATGATAGTCATTTTTCAAAAGACCGCTTATATTTCTTGCAAATAATTACATGTTTAGTCAAGTTGTTTTACTCTCTAATTAGATAATTGTTGTGCATTTGTGGGCCATTAATCACGTGAACCTTATAAGTAAGGACTAACAGAGGATCTTTAGTAAGATATTGTGTTTATTTTTAAATCTATAAAGCCAAAACATGAGAAAATTTTATTAGAGTAACATTTCCTCAAAAAAAAAAAAAAAAAAAGGTATTAGAGTAACACCGTTACTAATCAACAACAGCCATAAAATTTTTTAAAAAAATAAATAGAGAGGGCTAGTATCTATGTTATAAACATACTTGTATAATTTTGCAATATTCTGTAATATATGGTGCTGAATTACTTGGCCATAATAAAGTAATGTGTAGTGAACATATTCTGCACGATTCATTAATTGTGATATCTTTGTCTTCCTAGTAGTGGCATATCAACTTTCCTGATTCTTAGTATCAGCAAACTACCATTCCATCCGTTTTATTTTATTTCTTTTAAATGTATTTAAAAGGTTAAGTTCAATTTATTAGTGGGATTATAAGGAATTGTACTCCTCCCGTTCAAAATTATTGACAAATGACAACACATATGTTTGATCATTAACATATGAAAATATACATTAGTAAAATTATAAATAATTTAATTTATTCATAAAAATTATTAATACTCTGTACTAATTTAACAATATTTTACATTCTTTTTTTTGAACAAAACAATATTTTACATCATAATTTTAGTCATACACTTCCTCCGTTTTTATTTAGTTGTAACACATCCCTTTGGCACGCATGTTAAAAAAGATATTAGACTAGGTAAACGAATAAATTAATTTACAAAATTTTAACACCTATAAGAAGAAAGGAATAAGGTGCTATGGTTTAAATTTTATAGTTTAATTCATTCGTTAACCTAGTTTAATCACCTCATCGATAAGCGTGATAAAAGGTGTGTTACAAGTATAAAAAAACAGAGAAAGTAGTACTCGTAATATTTACAGTCAATGTTAGCAACAAAGTTAATTTAGATGGTAATTAGCAGCAAAGATAGGTTAGATAGGTAATTATCCCCCTGACGTTAAATAGTTGCATTTTTATTGCAGCGCAGCTAAATTTGGTTGTGTTCACTCGTTCTCTTCTTAGCACATCGGCAGAGTGTCGTGTAAGGTTTTACAAAACACAGATTTTTAATTCACAAACATATCAGTATTCAAAATCAAGCGTTGCTAACAATAGAAACCAAATTTATCGACATCATTAAGATCGAACTGCTAATTGCAGTACACAAAGTACTCCGTATATCAGATATAAGGATCTTTTATCATCATCATCATTCACCACCAATGTTTGATGATAAAGCATAAAATGATATAAAGATTGAGCTTAGCCTTTTATTTTAGGAAAGAAAATAGTTTTACTCTCTATAGCCAAGCTGGATTCTTCAAGGCAGTGACAACGGCCTTCACTTGCAAGTAGTTTTGCAAGCTGTAAATTCCCTTCTCTCTACCAATGCCGCTCATTTTGTACCCACCGAAAGGGATTCCAGCATCAAAAATGTCATAACAGTTTATCCACACTGTACCAGCTCTTAGAGCGCGTGATATAGTGTTAGCAGTGTCGAGGTTCTGAGTGAAAACTCCAGCAGCCAGTCCATACTCAGATGCATTTGCTCGGCGTATCACCTCCTCTATGCTCCTAAAGAACAAGATAAGGAAAGCATTTAACAATCGTTTTGTACGTATATATTTTCTTTTCTTTCTGTATAAATGTATGCATATGTCACTCACTTGAACTTCAAGATGGTTTGCACTGGACCGAAAATTTCATCTTGTGCTATCAACATGTCATCCTGAAGACAGTTATAACGGATTAGCTATGAATCTTGTAATACTGCACATTGTCAGGAAAAGTGATGAGAAGTGAGGCAAGTTAGGCTTTTATACCGTTACATCTGAGAAAACTGTGGGCTTAATGTAGTAGCCCTTTGATCCTAATTTGTCCCCCCCTGTTTCCAGGGTAGCTCCACTATCGACCCCAGATCTTATGTACCTCAATATCTTATTAAACTGCTCTGGATCAATCTACATAATTCAAAAGTGCCACCATAAACACAATCAAACAAAATGTCCGAACAACCAAATGGTTTATTGCAATTAAAAGCCAGGAAATAAATGATAAGACAAAGACTTGTAGAGATTAATACTGTATATGGATTACCTGAGGACCTTGTTCAATGCCTTGCTTAAATGGATCACCAACAGATCGGCTTGCAGCTCGTGCCTTAGCTTTGGCAACAAACTCATCATATATGCTTTCATGGACATAAGTACGAGACCCAGCACAACAACATTGTCCCTAAAGAAAGACGCAAATCACTTAATCAGCAATTATAATTACGAACCTTTAAACCAACAACAAAAAACAAGCTCATAAATGAAAATTTTCTGCTCATACCTGATTGAAAAATAAAGCAAAATGAGCAGTCTCCACTGCTTGGTCTATATCTGCGTCTTCACATATTATGAATGGGGACTTCCCACCAAGCTCCAAAGTAACAGGCTTGAGATTGCTCTTTGCGGCTAATTCAAGAACTAATTTTCCTGTGCTAGTTGATCCAGTAAAAGCAAGCTGTGGAAAAGAATAGGTTGAGACTACTAAGCACTATATAGCAGCCTCTATTGCATAATATAATTTACAGAAAAGTATATAGCCTTAATCAATTAGTCTAGTTTGGATGTAGTTTCAACATTCAAAAGAGGAAAATTATTCAGAGTTTTCCAAGAAGTTGAACACTTAGACAGAAAACAAAAGACAAAAGACATTCCTAATTACCTTGTCCACATTCATGTGAGAGCAGAGGGCTGCACCAGCAGTTGGTCCATAACCCGAAACCACATTTAGCACGCCTGGAGGGAGTCCAGCCTGTGATGACATAAGTTATCAGTAATTGTCTGAGACTAATAGATAACTTGAAAGATAGATGCAAAATGTATTTCTAATCAGAGACCGGTTGATCAATCAATAGGACGATAGTCAATTTCCACGAAATCTCTCAGATTTACATTTCTCTCTTGCAAATGAGAAGGGATAGTTATCACATGCAAACATAATCAAGTTCATGACTAAAGAATGAAAGTACCTCATGAAATAAGTTAGCAACATAAAGTGCTGACAAAGGAGTCTGTTCTGCTGTCTTTATAACAACTGTATTACCACAAGCTAAGGCAGGTCCAACCTTCCAAGAGAACATTAAAAGGGGAAAGTTCCATGGAATAATCTGCCCTGCTACACCAATTGGTTCATGCAGAGTCTGTACATGATACGGTCCATCAGCAGGAACAGTGAGACCGTGTATCTTATCTGCCCAACCTGAGGATCAGAAATCAAAATAAGTTCTCTGACAGTAAATTGTTCTAGGGGCACAAAATATAAGAAATGCAACCTCGCTATATAAGTTACTTATTTACAAGAAAATGTCATAGCTTAGGGTAATCTTAATTATGGAGTATTTACTTACCAGCATAGTACCGGAAAAGGCGTGCAACCATAGGTATTTCAATATTGGCAGCTTGCTCATAAGGCTTTCCATTATCCCATGTTTCTAAAGCAGCAATTGCATCATTATGCTTTTCAATAAGATCAGCAAACTTCAAAAGGATTTTTGATCTTTCCTGCAGTAGATCAACAGTAAAGTTGGATTACAGCATATTTATACTGTGAATCGAAGTATAATTTCACAACTTTTTGGAAATTTAGTTACATAAGCAGTCATCTTTGGCCATGGTCCTTCATCGAATGCTTTCCGAGCAGCAGATACTGCTCTGTTCACATCTTCGGCATCTCCTTCAGCAACATCAGCAATCACTTTCCCATTCCGAGGGTCCACTGTGTGAAAAGTTTTTCCTGAAATCAGCGCAAACATTAGTAATGAAAATATATCACATTTGTATCAGATAATTAAACAGAAAATTCGAAAATACCTGATGCTGCATCTACAAATTTGCCATTAATAAGAAGCTTTGTATAATTTATATCCACTGGTGGGGTAATTGGTTCATCAATGGCAGCAGCAGTGCTGTATTTTGGAAGTCCCCTCCTGATACAGGAGCTCCTTCCTACTTAAAAAACATTAGAGAATGTTAAGTTCATCAATCATTGAAAGAAAATAAAAGTCTTCCTTAAATGCAAAATGGTTACTAGAAAATCAGAGCTGTACATAATTATTCACAATTATCAGTACACAATAGAAAAAAAATCAATCAATCAATCAATCAATCAAAGCCTTAATCCCAAAAGTGGGGTCGGCTAACATGAACCAAATTTGATTATTCCGTGTAGTCATCAACATAAATCTTTCTCCTCCATCCCTTACGATCCAAAACTTCATCCTCACGTAAATCCATGCACTTCATATCCTTCCTCACTCCTTCCAACCAAGTCATCTTTGGTCTCCCTCTTCCTCGTTTAATCCCTCCATGGTCCCACTCTTCCACTCTTCGCACCGGTGCACCCTCGGGTCTCCGTCTTACATGTCCAAACCAACGCAGACGATTTTCCCTTAATTTATCTACAATGCCCGCCACACCTACTTTCTTGCGAATAACCTCATTTCTGATTCTATCTCTTAAAGTGTTTCCACACATCCACCTTAACATGCGCATTTCCGTAACCTCCATCTTTTTAATATGCTCTTTCTTAGAAGCCCAACATTCTGTACCATAGAGCAACACTGGTCTTATGGCAGTCCTGTAGAATTTTCCCTTCAACTTTAAGGGAATGCTGCGGTCGCATAGCACTCCCGTGGCCGCTCTCCATTTAAGCCACCCTGACTTAATCCTGTGGGTCACGTCTTGATCAATGTCACCATTCTTCTGGATGATCGACCCTAGGTACTTAAAACATTCACTCATGGTCAAATCCTTTCCATCCAAACTCACCACTTCATTGCTTGTCCCCCTCTGATGATGATCAAAGAAGTTCCCCCTTTTTCAGATATCTGATCAGTCATATACGTGCTAAACCTCGTAATGCAACCCCCAAAAAAGCAGTAATATATACAGAAATCTAAGCGCAATCCTAAATCACATTTACAAGAAATTCAACAATAGATGCACAAAAGTAGTGATACTATATGGCAAGCTACAAAAGAATCACTTAGATGTATGATTATTGGAAACTATATTACCCTAGAGCTACTGTGAGTTATTAAAAGTTTCAATGTTTCATATGTCTGAGTATCTTTATTCACTTCTTTCCATAACATTCAAGAGGTAAGCACTCTAAAGCAAAAGGCAAAACCTTTGTCATCCTATAAATTCCTAAATTCTGTTGAATGATCATTTGCTCAGACTTTTCAAGAAAGAAACTTATAACCCTTGTCCATTGATTAAAAAAAAAAGCAGAGAGTACCTAGGCCAAGTTGTGGCCTTTTTGGCATCAGATAATCACTACTCTCCAAAAATCAAAGTTCTACTAAAAAACATTGAAATGGGGGGCAGCAGGGTGTAATTTGGCTAACAAAAGTAACAATATTTACAAATGTGAACACGTTGTAATTAACATAGATGTGATGGAACCATCCATCCAACTGGTACCCTAGTGGGTGCAAGAAATGGGGTATCAGTCTAGCATCAAATTATTTCTACTCATCATTTGTCTTCCATTATTACAAGTGAACATAATTGCATATTTCAATATTTGCGATCAACCCTGGACATTAAAAAAAAAAGGAAATTTTTTGTACTAACACGGAAACTACATCAATACTCCTCCAATTGTACTTATTTTTACAAATTTACAACGACCAATAACGGAACAGATGCGAATCATGAACACAGCTATCTACATACAGTAGAGCCCTTATAAGATGCCCATTATAAAAAAGCCAAATTCAATCAAATCCTAGAAAACATCGATAATTGTTTTTATCAATGAATCTCATGCTTCCTAGTTTTAGACCTCTTAGTCCAAAATATCAATCACTTTACAAAAGTGACATTTCTTTGTTGATCTTTTTTCCTATCACATCCTTCAAAATCACACCAATTTGGTTGGTAACTTAGAAGTTGAAACCCTTAGTACAATGAGCTAAAAGCCGCCCGCCAATCAAAATGGACCCACACGAATGAGGTGAATAGTTGAATCACTAATTATTCTATGTAAATCCAATAACCTTGAACAACTTTCATAGAACAAAACAGTAATTCTTAACATTCCTCAATTAGGAGCTAAAGATTCCTTTGACGACTGAAAAAAAATTAGCAAATGACAATTAGACAGTCATGATTCACTTGATCAACATGCAATAACTCTGCAAAGCTATGTTTAAAAATTTCTTGATTGTAATTTGTAAATTGCAAAATTGTAATGCCTTTGTAGTTCATTCAGAACAAAAAAAAGTTCACTAATTCAAGAACTTTTTAAACATTCAAAACTAATTTGTGTGTATCTCTAGCACAAGGTGCACAAACGGAATAACTATAAGCATTAAATATACCCCGTACGAGTAACTACTAAAATGGTCCAGGCTATTAGCATAAAAATTCACGACAAACTATGCGTTCGATTGGTGTAATTAATGTTTAGTTTTCTATATGGATGTAGTATCATTATCCTAAAACCTGGAATTATGAGTCAAATTCAAATCCCAAGAACAAATGATCAGTCAGAAGAGTGAGATCAACAAACCCACCGAATCAGATTGAGTAACAAACGTAGCATCAACATAAAAATTACAAAATTAAAATAAAATTCATGAATTGATAATTTTTTCAAGGAAAAAAATTAAAAAAAAAAAAAAATAAAATAAACAGGGTTAACAACTAAAATTATTAATATCAATCAAATGAGGGTAAACCAACAAACCCATCAAAACAAACAGAAAGGTAATATAAACAAACATAATCAAAATGAACAAAAATCCAACCAAATTAATAACAATTTCGGAAGAAACAAGGGTAAAATTGTTGTAAATTACCAGGAGAAGAGGTGAGATAAGGTGAAAGTGAGCGAGATAACAAAGATGAAATCCTTCGGCTTGCCATTTCTCAGTGATTGAGGAGAGAGAAAGTGGAAAAGATTGGATCTTTTTAGGCCTCTTTATATGAAAATTTCCTTAAATATAGGGATTAGGGGGAATGAAGTCGAAATGAAATGATGAATGAGAAAAGAGTGTGGGAGAGGAGGTGCATGAAAAACCAACTCACTCTCACTCTACCAACAACGTTTTGGACATACCAATATGCCATACGTGACTTGATTTTTTTAGGGTTGCTTTTTTTAGAATTCGAATCTTCTGTCCCACTATACGTGGTGTTGACGTGTCAGTTTTTTCCTATCCGTTAATATTTATTATCTTAAACATTTTTGTAAGTCAATAAAATGAGTTATTATCATTCTATAAAATCAGCATGTGACAGAATTTTATTTTACAGAGTATTTCACCACAAAAAGGTTTTATTTTAAAAAAACAACAAAATTGTAAACCTATTTTTATATTTTTTGTGGACGGAATAGTTGCAAATTTAGAAGGGGAACATTCTGTATTAGAAAAAGGAATAATGAAGAATCAAAGGAAGACTAATCTCCATATTAAGGAAATGTTGAATGTTAATTTGTCATAAGAGATGACAACTTTGACATTATTGGATCATATGGATGGTATTTTGCGTCTAAGTTAAGCAATTGGGATTAGGGTTCTCAATCAAATCTATTTTTCCTTTTTTTTTATTATTTTTTTTAATAACACTCAGCCTAGCCTCATACACAACTCAATAGTTGCATGGTGCGATTATAAGAAATAGGGAAAATAGTACTCCCTCCGTTTTTTTTTTTTTTTTTTTTATTTGCATCACTTGTGTTTGCACGGAGTTTTAGGAGGATGAATTTGGTATAATATAATAATGTAAGTGGATGAATAATTTATTACGGTAAAAGTAATTTGGGGATCATAAAAGTAAAAATATGTGAAAGAGAGTAATGGGGATCATGAGAGAGAGAGAAATGATAAATTATTTGAGTGGGGTTTAAAGTAAGAGAGAGAAATAATAAAATATAGTATAAAGTTACTCTATATAGCAATGATGCAAATAAAAAAAAACATTCATAAAAGGAAAGTGATGCAAATAAAGAAAACGGAGGGAGTATTCATGTAATTTTAAAAGCCGAAGACTACGGAGGGAGTATGATACTAAATAAAGCTTAATATAAATTTCTCAGAATAGTTAGATAATTCCTCATTTCCTTAATTCTTTTCAACATACAATTGTTTAGAGTTTCACACTTATTTATGTCATTTTGACCATGAGTATTTTATATAATTTTTTATATTTCTTCTTTTTTTTTTTTTTTTTTTTTTTTGCATCATAAAGACTTTCACACTATTCACATAATGTTCTTTGACCATCATTTGTAATTTATTCATAAGAAAAATATAGTCAAGTGGAATCTAGAGAAGAGCCTATTCAGCTGGCTGCACGAATCCAGCTAGGGCTAAGTAAGGGAGAAAACCGAATTCGCCCCAACCTCGAATTCGGATTTTCGAAGGACGCGACCCCCACCCACGGGGGGAGCACAACCGAGTAGCGAAGCTACGACCTTGTGAGAAACTTGTTTCGTTATCTAAAGGCGAAGACTGATCAGTGGGCGAACACTCGGCCCAGCGGGCGAACATGCCGGGCTCCGGCTCCGCGCGGAGCTATGGAAGAGCGTAGGAGAGAGAGCAAGGAGGAGCATAGGACTCTTTCTTCTTTCTTTTTAGAATATAGGAAGGAGATCGAAAGAGATCACCCCCCGGTCTGCCAAAAATGAAGCTAAAATAGCCCCGATAGGATACATTTCTTGTTCCTTCTCGAGATCCAGGATTTGTTCTATGACTGGCTCTGTTAGATTCGTCTTGAAATCTACATTTCAAATATAAAATTTTTATAATTTTTACAAAACTATAATTAAAGATATTAATAGGAAAAACAATGCATTGACAAGCGTGAAATCACTCGTGGTACAATAAAAAAAAATGGAAGAAGTATAATAATTTATTTAAAAAAAATTAAATTCTAAACAAATATACTCCGTATATCAAAAGTACGTGAATACTATGGAGTAGTATTTTAAAGGATCATAGGGTGAAACTATTACTAATTTAATATCTACTCCATATTACATGTTACTAAAGGTGAATAAGAGGGACACTTGGTAGCATTTTTTTTTTTTTTTTTTTTTGTGTGTGTGTGTTTAGACTTTAGAGAGCCACAAGGGCGGGGATAAGAATCGATTCCAAGATATCCTGAAATCTAGAGGGAAACTCTAATTACTTGAGTTATTCCTTATTCTAAAAAATTTTCCCTTCAAAATATTTTCTATAAAAATAAAGTATTCTTGGCATAATGAACAATTGTATCTAATTAGATTAAAGGAAAATGATAAACATAGTCCTTAGGGCTATGTATAAGAAGCTCAAAAAGGAAAGATTAACATTAATTATACCGATTTGCGCGTGATTTTGTCATAAATTCCCAACTTAGGGCTTGTTCATTTCAGCTTAATTTCAATTCAATTCAGTTCAGCTCCAATCAGTTCAGTTCAGTCCTAATTTTTTTCTTACATAAAATATTCATTTCAGCTCTATTCAGTTTAGTTCAACTCCAATCAGTTCAGTTCAGCTCCTAATTTCCTTCTCACATAAAATATTCATTTCATCTCTATTCAGTTCAGTTCAGCTCTAATCAGTTCAGTTCAGTTCAGCTCAATTTAGTAAATGTGAACATGCCCTTAATTCCATTTTAGAAAGTATATTTAATGTTTATATATAACCCTAAGGGCTACATATATCATTACCGTTAAATTAAATAATGACATTTGCTTTACATAAAATCTAACATTCTAAAATATTACTTGTAATTATTCATTATAACTATTATATGTAGTTATGTACTTCATAATTGAATGATAGGTGTGTGGAATCTTTATATTTTTCATATCGTTTTTATAATTTGATTTTAATTATATTCTTTAATTATTTAATAACCGTGCATCTATTGCATGATTAACCTAGCTAGTTACACCATATATGAGAATATGACAAAGAAAATAATCCATTTAAAAGATACACGTAGTATGAGTTATTTTTATAATTGATCTGACTTTTGTGCACCGTTGACAATGATTTATTTTATTTTATTATGCGTTAAATTTTCGAAAATTAAAAGTACTCCGTAAGAAGATTTACCTAAAATATAGACGTTTATAATTTAATCTTTATATCTAAAGACGTCCCTAATAAAAAATGTACTCGTATTTTGAAACGGTCAGACAGACGCAGCAAAGAGATAATGTTGCGTGTCCAACTTCCCTTTCTTTCAATGAAAATAAAATAACTAGTAATTACTTTCTTAAGGAAATTACTTTCTTAAGTATGATCAACCAATCGCAAACCTTAAAAAAAACAATTCACAATAAATAATTACTCTGTATATATGTATATGGTCCATTAACGGAACTAAAAATTAAAAACCCTAGCCTATCTCTCCTCTCTCTAAAACCCTAGTCTCCATTGTTAAATTTTAAAGGAGCTTTTATCGATTTTTATCGGTAAAAAGCCCCAATCGTGTATTTTTGTGTTCTTTTTATCTTGTTTTAGGTTTATAATAACTCTTTCTTTTGAGGTGGAATATTTATCCCTCGAAAGACGGGGTTTTCCTTCTTCTTTAGGAGGATTTGGCTCCTTCGAAAGAACGGGTTTTTCTTCTCTCTTTTGAGGGAGGATTTGCTTTTTTATTTCATGGATTGCTATAGAGTTGTTTTATGGGTAAAACTTTATGCGGGATCCAAAAGGAGGTTATTATGTCGATTACAATCTTACGAATTAAGCGAAAATTTTCTGCACGTCTACAACGTATCGCTAGACCCCCTCGCCGGAGAAAATCTGTTTTTAAATATCGTATGACTTTTATTTAAGAATAATTTTTTTAAAAAAAAAATAAATTACATGGTCCATTAAAACTATAAATTCTTGGAAATGCAATTAGAACTATGACAGACAAGGAAAAGACCCAAAACACACAAAAAACCGAATCCAATTTTGCTCACACGCCAAGTGCCTTCTATATAATCCAAATAAGATAAAGTATTAATAAACGTATTCATTCAATCATTCATAATTAATTATACAATCAACCACGTGTTATTCAAGGCCAACAAATCAATATATAGTTATCATATTACTTTTATAAATGAAATGATTTTCGAGTCAAAGATGGATCAAGTTGAGTATGAACACATATTTCTTAGTTTTTCTAGTTCAGGTAAAAATCTAAAATAGGTTTGTGGTTGACACGCAAATATTTTGGTGAAAACTCACATTTTGAGTGGAGCGCTTGAACACAATAGATCTTTGACTAGCTAATCTACTACCAAAACAAGGTAAAACAATGAAAAAGATGCATTACAAGTTTACAACAAAAAAAAAAAAAAAAAAAAAGATTTAAATCCAAAACAAGGTAAAACAATGAAAAAGATGCATTACAACTTTATACATAATTTTTATTTAGACTTAAATTCAATGACAATATACAATCGTGTTGTTTTGGACTAAAAGAATGTGACTTAAAAATAAGTTCAAAAATTTTGAAAAAATAATTCCAAAAGAACAAGACTTAGGGCCTGTTCTCTTCAGTTCAATTCAGCTCCAATTAGTTCAGTTCAGTTCAACTTCTAATTTCCTTCTTTCATAAAATATTCATTTCAGCTTTATTGTGTTCGGTTCAGTTCAGTTCAGCTCCAATCAGTTCAGTTCAGTTCAGCTCCTAATTTCCTTCTCTCATTCATTTCAGCTTTATTGTGTTCAGTTCAGTTCAATTCAACTCCAATTAATTCATTTTAGTTCAGCTCAATTCAGTAAATCAGAACATGCCCTTAACCGTCTTAAAAAAACCCAAACCATCAAGCAATATCTTTTAATTTAAGTACTCCCTCCGTCCCATAATACTATGGACGTTGGGGTAGACACGTAGTTAAGAAAACTACAAATGGGTCCATTTAATATATTTGTTAATTGTATAAAAGGTTCTCTTTTATATTTTTATATTATAAGAAAACAACAAAGTTGGGTGAGAGTAGGGTAGGTGAGGAGAGAGAAATGTGGGAAAATATATTTTTTTTTATTAGTGGTCTCATTTCATTTTTAGTAACGTGTCAAGTATTATAAAACGAACTAAAATAGAAACTATGTCAAATATTATGGACATCCACATTCCAACAAAAAAAATAAAAAAGGATATTTGTGTTGTTGCGAACTTGATGATAACTTCAGTGAGAATCCGTGTGGACGACTGGCGGTCCTTGTTGAAAACTTGAAAAGGGTGAGCTACATTCCTAAATTGGAATATTGATAAGAAAATAAAATCTCCCAAACTTCAACTTGTTCTTTGGGTAGTATTGTAGTAGTAGTTGGCAATAATGGCAAAGATTTTTTTCAAAATCTGAAAAATGTTGAATACTTGTTAGAAAATTGCAAAATTTTAGAAATTTATTTTGGTTTTTTTTTTTTTTTTGGGAGTTTAAGGTGGAAGAAATGAGAAGAGAGAAAGATAAGTCATTAAAGAAGCTTGAAGAGAGGAAGAGAAAGTGAGTATCTTATTATTGGTAGAATGTAAAATTGGATACAAATTACTATTACATGTATTTATATACTACTCCAATGATTGTAGTTAGAGACTTACTTGCTATTTTTAAAAGTTTCTAGCTACTATCTTGACCATTGGAGCTAAGAGTATCTCCAATAGTAAGCTACAAGGCTTATAACTTATTTTGATACATCAAAATTTTGGGCTAGTATATTATTAAATTACAAGGTGCTCCAATGGTGAGAAATAAAATGTTTAAAGCTTGAAAAAATAAACAAATTAATTAAATAGTTTTAATTATACACATATCATAATATAAGTAGGTGAAGTGTTCTTTGAAAAATCAAGCAACATAGTTTGTGTTGAGCAACGTTGCTTGATGCAGCTACATCAATATTGCCACTCCAATGGTAAGTTACATGCTTATAATTTAATATAATATGCAAGGAGATCCTTTTTGTAAACCATTGGAGATGCTTTTAAAAATACAATTAGCTTAGCCAAGTAAATTAGCTTGTCCTAGATAAAGATAATTTACTTGAGAAAGAAGTTTTAAAATTTTTTATAAATTAATATATTTAAGTAATTAAATTTATAAGGCTAATTGAGAAAGTCAAGCTTATTTAATTATCAAGTTAGTAGCTAACTATTTGGGCACAAAATAGTTATAAAGAAAGTTAGCTTGAAATCACACGTGGCATGATAAGCTAATTTAACTAGTAACTTACTATTGGAGTTGCTCTAAACTAATACACTACTTAACTACTAAACTATTTTTAGAAATTTATTTGTCCATGTTCATCATCCATCATTTACTAGTGAGCCTTCAGAAAAAGTGTCATGAATAATGAGCAATGGCTATTAGGTAGCACTCGTAATATATATTTACTATTCTTTACAAAACACACAATGATGAAACCATGAAATAAAGGAGCCCCCTCCTAAAAGGGAGGGTACCGAGCACTTATCATGCAACAAGAGCGGGCCAGAGCTCATAAAGTCATAAGCCCATGTGATGTTATTGGATCGGATTGTTCTTAGACCTAGTTAAAAAAATTTTTTAAAAAAAAAAAAAAAAAAAAAAAAAGTCCTCTTATGTCATGTCATATTAAGGCAATTAAGCATGTGTGCGCATATTCTTAGGTACATCTTAGTGCATCTATTTCTAGCTCCACCAAGGTCAAAACGACAACGTTTAATGTTGTTAGGATATCTCAATCCTTCCAATTCAAGCTCCCATTCTCCTTCTCCTTCTTCTCTCTTTTCTCCGTCTTCCTTTCTATGCACAAAATAAAACAATCTCTAATTCAATTGCAAGATTTGCAATTAACATATCAAAACGAATTTCAGAAAAACATCATCCTGATTCAAACAAATTGACGAAAAAAATTCTTATTGTTTAATTTGTAATAGTGGATGATATAATGGTTCTTGATCTAAATAATGAAACTGAGCTCTCGAATTCCAATTTTGCTAGTGATCTAAACAACAATTTGACGAGTTTTACTTACCAGAGAACAAATGGAAAAGGAGGTGAGTTTTATTTATTTATTTTTGTAAGTAAGAGAGCTTTACTTCATGTTTATTTACTACTTCGTATTTAACAAATGGAGAAGGAGGTAATGAGAGAGAAAATGGTGGGAAGGCATGGTGAGGATGAGGAGAGAGAAAATAGTGGGAGGATATGGTGAGGATAAGGAGAGAGAAAATGAGAGTATTAGTATATTATTATTATTATTATTATTATATCTCAAAAACAGACAATGTCATACAACCTATAAAAAATTAGTGGGAAGCCGAGGTACAATCTAGGCCTCCACTCCTCGAGGTATGACAAATCCTATCCTAATGAAAATATGAGTAGCAGCTTGTGCCCTAATGTCTTGAGTTTTTAAGAACTTTTGGATTCGTTTCAATAAAGAGAAAGAGAACGTAAGGAAGCCATATCCAATTGCCCGACAACTGGTTTCGTACTTAACCTGCTTCCGATGAGCTGCATCAGCCACAACCCGTCCAGGAACAAAGTCAGATAACCCAGATTGTGTCAAAGGAGAAAGCCCTGTCAAGTCAACACAAACATCACGACCACGATCTCAGGAATAAAGTAACACATCTGCAGGTGTGAGGGCCCCGTCGTTCCCTCCCCACAATCCAATGTCCATCTCCTTTCTAGCTGAAATCCCTGACCGATAGCAAACATCAACAAGGGTATCTCGAACAACATTATGCCGATATTTAATACTCACAATACCAGCACAAGACACCGCACAATCACTGAAAATATCCCCAGTAAAAACCCTTGAACAAGCAGAGCACATCGTCGTGATAGAGAACAATGGAACACCCAACCGGTAGCACAACACATATCGGTAAGTCTTGGCGTTCATCGTCCGACCCAACCCCAAAATAGCAATTAGTATTATATACTCCTGGAGTACTATGGATCATGGTACTCCTTACACAATATGTTTGAGTTATTTTGCATACACTTTATGTTATTTTGCTTAAATGTTGTGTTATTTTGTTACAACAATATGTTATTTACTTATCTACTTCAACCTCAACTCATGCTATTTATAATTTACATAAAATAACAAATACTTATTTAAAAATAACATATATATGTATAAAAATTGAATAATAATAAGTTCACATCAAAATAACATTAGCAGCATTGAGTTTTAAGACATCATGAAGAGAATCGAACACTTCGGGAGGTATTAAATTTCTGGACATGAACACATTTAAACCCTTAAATTGCTTCAAATCAATTGATTTCTAAGAAACCCAGAAAACTGGAAGAAGAAAAGAGGAGAGAGAAAGTGTCTTTGATTTGGAGTTGGAGTAGTGAGAGGAAGAGAGAGAGTGAGAATGAGAGGTTGATTTATGGGAAACCCAGAAAATTGGAAGAAGAAAGGAAGATAAAGTGTGTGATTTTGAGTTGGAGTAGCTGAGAGGAAGAAAGAGAGTGAGTGTGGGAGGAAGATGACTAGGGGTGTCCATTCGGTTTTCGGTTTGGATTTAGGCCAAATCCAATCCGATCCAAATTATAATTCGGTTTTCATTTTTTCAATCCGATCCGATCCGAATTACTCTTCCAATCCAATCCGATCCAATCCGAATTAAAATTCGGTTATTTTGGATCCGATCCGAAATCCGAATTAAATTAAGTTGATTTATAACGTCTAATAAACTAATACGATAACATAAAACGGTAGTCAAGATTAACATAAATTATTTAACATCAAGACTAATTAAATTGTTCAAAATAAATAGTACAACTTAAAAGCAACACTAAGAGTTCACTACAACAAAAAAGCTAGCAGGAACAACTTAAGAAGAAAAGTAGCAGCAAACAGCAGCAAAAACAGCAGCAAACAACAACAAAATCAGCAGCAAACAGCAGCAAAATCAGCAACGAACAGCAGCAAACAGCAGGAAAAACAGCCCACCAACATTCTTTAATCAAGGCAGAAGCTTAGTCGTCTAAAACCTCAACTGTTTCAGGCTCAGCAATGGATATCTTGCACAAATCTTGATATTGAGAGAAAAAATAAAGAACAAATAATAATTAGAATTAAAATCAATAACAATATTAATACATAATTAAAACAAGAAAATAAAAAGATTTAGCAATCACCTTCTTCAAGTTGCTCAACTTCCTCCAAACATCAACATTACTTTCAGCATTATTAGCTTCAACATTATTAGGTTCAACCCCCCCTTTGCGTGAGACTCGTGACATACTGCAACTCTGCAAGTATAATTACGAATAAATTAAAAAAATTTAGTTGAAATTCAACAAAAAAAATAATAATAATAAAAAAACAATAGAAGAAGGGTAGCAAATTACCTTAAGTGGTTTAGGATTGTGAGATCAGAATAAGGAATGATTTGATTTAAATTTTCATGAGATGAATAGATGATGAAGAAAGAGCGCTTGATAAGTTGAGGGAATGAGGGAGTCAGGAGGCGTTGAGGTCTTGAGGAGTAATGAAGACTGAAAGAGGCAAATTTAGGGTTTTTAGTTATATAGTCTGTATTTGGGCTAAATTTTAAAGGCCCAATTATAAACTACAGCAGACCATTATATAAATGTTGGTAACTAAATTTCGGTGTTCGGTTTTAATTGGATCCGAATAGGGTCAATCCGATCCGATCCGAAAATCCGAATTTTCAAAAAATCTCAATCCGATCCGATCCGATTTAAAGTTCGGATCCGATCCGAATTGATAATTCGGTTTGGATTGGATTGGATTTCGGTTTTTATTCGAATTATGGACACCCCTAAAGATGACTGAGAAAAAGGGCGAAATAACATACATTTATTTAAAAATAACATATATATAAATTGAAATAATAAGAAGTTAACATCAAAATAACATGAATTTTATAAACCTGGAGTACCGTGTGCATGGTACTCCAGGAGTAAGATATAAATTGCACCAAAATGGGGACTGCCCAAAGCTAAGTAGAGGTGTGATCTCCTTGCTGTGATTTCCACTATGCTGTGATAGTATTATTATTATTTTCAATGGTTTATTACTAATGAGAGTATAAGACATGGTGATTTTCAATTGATTTTTTTTTTTTTTTTCGATGTATTTGCATTGGTTTTATTTTATTTATTTATTTTTTTTTTTAAAAATTCTGATGAATATTATTATTAATTTCATTGATCATTTGTCTATTTCGTGATGAATTTTGATTGATTTTGTGAATTTGAAGGATTCTTCAATTTTTTTTTTTTTTTTTTTTCAAATTCCTCCTATGGAATTCATACAGTAAAAATATTATGAACATAAGGTATTTAATTATGAGCACAAGAAAATTGAAGAAATTTAAAATAAAAAGATTATGAAACATACGCATTATAAGTATTAAAAATATGAACATATGCATTATAGAAAATGAACATACGCATTCAAAATATGAACATATGCATTGGTTTCCTGAAAGTGAACATAACATTAAAAAATGTGAACATATGCATTTAAAAAAGTGATCATAAGCATTCAAAATATGAATATATGTAGTAGTTCTCTGACAGTGAACATGTGTATTTTAGAAAGTGAACATGTGCATAAAAAAATATGAACATATGCATTTTAGAAAGTGAACTTAAGCATTCTAAATATGAATATATTTATGAATGTTGTTAATACTATTTCAAAACATTCTATGAACATAAGGTATCCAAATAATGAATACACACTAATATAAGCTAAACGATTCTTTTTTTTAAAAAAAAATTGTATTTTAAAAAAAATATGGTGGTTGGGAAGTAATGGTTTTCTTGTAAAATTTCAAAACATTCTATGAACATAAGGTATCCAAATTAGAGGAGAGAGAATGAACTTTGTTTGATTGTTAGGTTGAGAAAATCACAGGGATAAGAAATTAATTCAGAAATTTAATTTTGAAATGACTAAACGGTTTTTTTTAAAAAAAGATTATATTTGAGGTTTTCAAAAAAGAAAAAAAAAAGAATATTATATATATATATATATATATATATATATATATATATATATATATATATATATATATATATATATATTTATATATATATATATATATAGAGAGAGAGAGAGAGAGAGAGAGAGGCTTTCCGTAAAATTTGTGCGGGTGGGTTGCGTTTTGGTTTGGGTCGCATTTACAATTGGGCACATTTTGCAATTGAGCATCTTTAATGGGTTGGTGTTGCAGCTACCTTAGCTAAGACCAATTGGCATGTGTGAATATGTTATAAACGCAGTCTATGCACACAATGCTTGACTCACATTCTGTACCAACAAATCCACTTAATAATGTTTGTATTCAAATCCAAGTATATATTTTTTAAATTGGTCGAAAATAAGCAAACCAATCATTGTGCTCATACCAAATTTAATTTTTATAAGATTTCATGCACGGCTCATGGTCCACTATCGTGCCTCTCATGTCGAATTTAGCCACTTTTGTGCTGGCCCAACACATACGACATACCTAGCTCTACATAACTAAGTTGGTAATCAGTTAAACAAGCAATGTGTCTATCATTAAAAAATAAATTTTAAAAAAAAAATCATAACGAGAGGTTAAATTTATAGCAATTCATGGCAAATCTATAAAATAAGTTTGATATGAACCTATTATTAATTCTATAGGGGGAAATAAAATTTCAAAAAATAAATGTTAAGTTTCAAGTATTTTTAGAGGTCGTAAGGGGGAAAAAGTTGTGTTGTATTCTTTAATTATTTTTTTTAAAATAAATATTTACAAGAAGAAGAAATAAATTATTTAGAAGTAAACATATCATTGTGAGTGGTTTATTTGATATTATTAAAAATATATGATTAGTCTTATAGATTTTCAATTTTAAATTTTTGTGAAATGGATATAAGTATTAAGAAGATTTATAAACTGTGCACTGCAAGGGTGCTACACTAGTTAAAAAATAAATTTAAATATAATCATAACGAGAGGTTAAATTATAACCCTTTTGTATGTCCTTGTCCCTTGCCCAATTGCAATCTTTTGGAGCAAACTTTTTAAACTTTGATCATTAATCTAGAAGAATTATCATGGTGGCTTGTCAAAAAAAAAAAAAAAAAAAAAAAAAAGAATTATCATGGTCATATGGGATCTTTAATCTTGATTACTAGTAATAGTAATTCATTTCAGTTTATTTTATAATAAATAAAAAAAAAAATTTATATATATATATAATGTGACAACTAATTTCAATTTAGGCCGTATTATACATATTTTCACCTCTGTAGGCTCCATGCTATGATGGTCATTCTTTATTTCCAATATTGGCCCCTTATAATTGAATCATTACATGATTACTTGTATAATTAAAGTGGGTTGATTATACAGCAAATAATTCAATACCTAGAGGCTTAGCTAGTGAAAATAGTATTGCAACAAGATGGCATAGTTTAAAGGCTAGATGATATTAATCTAAATGCAATTTTGATGAATTAGAAAAAAATTAAATGCTCAAATGAAGCTATATTATATAGACAAGAATAATTGAAAATTAAATCAAGGTAGGAAAAAAAAAAAAAAAACAAAAAACAAAGCCTTCCTTTATTTCAGCTGTTGAAGTAACTGAGAAAAACAGGACTACAAGACTTCAACAACAATAATAATCTGTGTGTTTTCTACAACCATGCAGGATCCTTCAAAGGTGTAACCACAGACTTGACTTGCAAGTAGTTCATGAGACAATATATACCCTTCTCCCTTCCTTGTCCACTCATCTTGTACCCTCCAAAGGGGATGGCTGCATCGAATACATCGTAGCAGTTAACCCAAACCGTGCCTACTTTGAGAGCTCGAGCCAAGTAGTTAGCAGTGTCGATGTCCTGTGTGAACACTCCTGCTGCCAATCCATAGTGTGTGTTATTGGCTCGTCGAGCCACCTCTTGTATGTCCCTACAAGTAGAGGATTAATACATCTAAGGGATGTTCATAAAAAATAAGGTTCTTAGATTAGTTGCTAGTGTAAATTAAAGATGCTCACTTGAATTTTAAGATCGACTGAACAGGACCAAAGATCTCATCTTGTGCAATCAACATGTCTTCATTGACATTGGAGAAAACAGTAGGCTGAATGTAATAACCCTTTGAGCCTAATTTTTCTCCTCCTGTTTCGAGCTTAGCTCCACTCTCGATACCTGATCTTATGTATTGCATCACCTTCTCGAATTGCTCTGAATCAATCTGAGGCATTCCAGAGAAAGTGAGAATTTCATAATAAAAACAAGCATCATGCATTCAACATGTTAAGGTTCTGGCCTACAATATATAGGAAATTATGCAAATGTATTAGTTATGATCCAATATTTTGCCAATTTGTTTACCTGAGGCCCCTGCTCAATGTCCTTCCTAAAAGGATCACCAACAACACGCTTCATAGCTCGTGCCTTCGCTTTCTCAACAAACTCATCATATATGCTTTCATGTACATATGTACGAGAACCAGCACAACAGCATTGTCCCTGAGAAAATAATGGAAATGACCCTTGAATGAAATTCTGTGACATGACCCAATAAACCTGGACTAATTGATGAAAGGCGACTTACCTGGTTGAAGAAGAGAGCAAAATGGGCTAGTTCCACTGCCTTGTCTATATCAGCATCCTTGCACACAATAAAGGGAGATTTTCCTCCAAGCTCTAAAGTCACCGGTTTTAAATTACTCTTCGATGCCATCTCAAGCACTAGTTTTCCGGTCACAGTTGATCCTGTAAAAGCCAGCTGCAATGCAGATTGTTATGTCAATGATACAATGTATATAAGATCAGTACTAATCATAATCCATTTGGTGATATTATCTTGGACACCCATAACTGACATTTTGAATCATATAAGAGACAAATAAGCTTCAACGAGGTGCTGGTTATTACCTTATCGACATCCATGTGAGAAGCAAGAGCTCCACCAGCAGTAGGACCATAGCCAGAGACCACATTTATGACACCATCAGGAAGTCCAGCCTGCAGCAGAACATAATAAGACCGGCAAACTTCAACCCATATACATTTCATTTATATAACTCGAAAAGTATGATGATCCACAGTTTGTTTCTGGCTTTTTTGACTGATTAGTTTAGATTCGACACTTGCAACACACAACCAAGCTTGCCAAGGAAAGATGTATTAGACTATTAGTATGATGATAAGATCATTTTATCAGGACCCTAGTTAAGCCAATGAAATATTTCTGCAGTATAATCATAATGATTTAATTCTAATCAGTAGTACTTAGCTTGTCCATTCTACCATTTTGAAGTCCATAAAATCTATTGCAGAGAATATCTGAAGCAAAACAAGTTGGAATAGATGAAAAGAGGCACATATTTGGACTTTTCATTGCGTAAGTACCTCTTGGAGTAACTTTGCAGCATAGATTGCAGTTAATGGTGTTTGTTCTGCACTCTTCAAAACAATGGTATTACCGCATGCTAAGGCAGGTGCAACCTTCCACACAAACATGAGAATCGGAAAATTCCATGGGATAATCTGTCCTGCTACCCCTATGGGTTCATGCAGGGTTTGCATTTGATATGGTCCATCAGCAGGAACAGTTAGACCATGTATCTTATCAGCCCATCCTATGAAATTCCAACATTGAACAATTGTCAAAAGAAACCCAAGTACATGTTCTTAAACCCAACTAGCTTAGCTTATTTCAACACCTACCAGCATAATATCTCATTAGACGAACACACAATGGTAATTCGGCTTTAGCAGCTTGCTCATATGGCTTGCCATTATCCCAAGTCTCAAGAGCAGCTATCTCATCAGTATGCTGCTCAAGTAGATCAGCAAATTTGAACAGAATTTTTGACCTTTCCTGAAAAATGAAAACATAGACTTATTAACTGCTGTTTTACTGTGGCCTTTATTATATCAATTTTAATGCAAGAAGCTATCTGGTTACATAAGCAGTCATCTTAGGCCAAGGCCCTTCATCAAATGCTTTGCGAGCAGCAGCAACTGCACGATTAATATCCTCAGCATCACCCTCAGCAACTTCTGCAATCACATTTCCTGTCCTAGGATCGTATGTTTTGAATTTTTTACCTGAAACAGATGGAGTGCTGTTAATCATCACCGCATCAGCAATCGTTAGTAATTTTCTCGTCTGATTAGTCATCATTAGGAGCTTAATAAAAACATACCTGATGCAGAATCCACGAATTTTCCATCGATCAGAAGCTGAGTATATTTTACACTCACAGGTGGCGTAATAGGATCCTCAGTGGCAGCAGCTGTGCTGTATCTGCCCACCACTCTTCTGCAGTAACTAGTCCTTCCTGAACAATTACAGAAGCTACAGCATCAGTCTTAAACAAAAGAATAATTAAAATACCATACATTTGAAACAAATGGATTATTGATATAAATCATGGGTGCATATATCTTAAAGTTTTTCTTACATGTTTTCACAACACTTCTAATTAAAGGGAATGTTTACTATAAGCTTCACTAGTCAATTTATAATATAAAATGTTGTTGCATATGTAGCTCATTGCAATTTACAAGACTAAATTAAACTATCTCCATTTCATAAAACAAGACATCTATATAAATATTTGGAGATCATCAGGCTATGATAATTGTTTGATATAGTCTACTTATATTTAGTAAATTGAGCCTTCTATATTCTTGGTATTCACGTTTCCTTTGACCATCTTTCAAAATGTATCTTAACACTGTGTTGCAATTAAAAGAAAACGTTGAAAAAATTGCACTACCTCTGTTTTTTTTAAATGCATCACTTGAATTTTCACACTTATCGAGACACAACTTTGACTATTAATATTTTTAATTAGATATTAGTAAAAATTATAACAAAATTATATTATGATAGTAGACATTGTAACAAATCCAACAATATATTACATGATCATGTTTATAAATTATATAATAGTGAAAAAATTAAGTCAAATATAACATATAAATAGTGCAAATTCTCAAGTGATGCGTTTAAAAAAAACGAATTGAGTACTTCCTAGCTGAGTAGCATGGATCTTTACCCATGTGACCACAAATATAAAAAGCCAAAACTATAATATTTTAAGGTACAACATTCAAAAATCAAAATACACTGTAGTCTGTTTAACAATTTTATAGACGTGTGCTATGTGTGGATTTAATTCAGAGCATAAAAGTTAAGAAACTGTAACAACAATAGATCTCATCTCACATTCTCACTTACCCCTACCCCTACCCATACATGAGCAAAATGACACTAAAGTAACATTTTCATGAATATCAACTAACTTAATTACTTACAAGTTAAAAATGATATTCAAAATCGGGATCAAATCTAGTCTACATCTTGTACCTTTTGCTATTCAAATACGCAACAATATATATATATATATATATATATATATATATATATATATATATATATATATATATATATATATATTGAGATTAGAAAGTACCATATTGTGAAAGGGAACGGATTGAAGAAGAAGCCAATGTGCGAGATAGGAAAGATGAGATCTTTTGGCTTGCCATTTTCACTTCCTTTTTTCCTCTGTTATAACACACAAAACTAATTAAATTAATTAGCATAAAAATTAACAAAAAATGAGTTGAAAGAGAGAGAAAGAGAGGACATTAGCAATAGCAACCCACCACTTGAAGTAGTAGACACCAAAGCAAGAACATTTTGAATTCTGATTAGTGATCACTTTATATAGAAAATGCTGCTATAACTCCATCTACTTCCATTAATTAATACTTTAAACTATCGATTAGTGGGAAACGCTAAATAACAGCTTAATTTTATACTCTATTCATTTTATATTATCGATCAATTAAAATATCAATGCATTAATATTTATTCGTTTAGGATTTAACTATTAATATCTCTAAAAAACTTGTGTATAACCTTATACGATACTTATTTTTATTGGGTCGGTAGGTCTAAATGGCTATTAAAATATGCGGAGGGAAGACTGCTTGGTAGATAGCAGATAAAAAACTAGTATTCCGTACTATTATATGGTCAAATAATGCTCAATATTCTCTTTAGGTGGGACCTTGGACACCACCAACATGTATGATATAAGGAAATCAAAAAGGATATCCAATACTTCGTCTGCTTGTCACTTTACATCAAAATCCAGATGATTATACATTATTTGATTATTTCTAAATATTTAGAAGTTGTTAATTAGACACATGTGAGAATATGAAGAGAGTAAAAATATTAAATATTGCAACTTGCAAATAAGAATGGAAACAATACAGTACTTTGTATATCTAAAAAAAAAATCGCATATTTTTCCAAGTTATATAGCACCGTTTGACACGTGATTTGGTTATAAAAATATATGGGAGGAATAAGTGTTTTCCCTTTAGACAAAATTGACAATTCTAAACATCTGAAGTTGCATATTATGATATAAACTATGGAGTAGTATTGGAGGATATATTTTAGGAAATTAATTGGATATATTTAGTTTCCATATTTTATGCTTAGTATATATTTTATGCTTAGCATAATATCTTTTTGATATCTTTTATTATTTCCTAATTCTATCGGGTTAGGAAAACGGTGTATTATTTATTAGCCATGGCCATCATCATTATGAATCAAGTGATTGAGTTTATTCTATTTATCATATTCTCTCTATAGTTTAGCATGGTATCAAGAGCAGGTTAAATTTTTTTTTACAACCTCATACAATGACTGGAGATGATGAAACATCATTTTTATCACCCCTTATCAAATACGGCCGTGAGGATTTTTGCGTCCAGGGGGGGAAGTATTCGGTTTCTGACGTTAATGCAATTACGGGATTGTTTGGTAATGTTAATGTTCCAAACAATTGTTTGAATGGAAAATTTGACGTTACTTCTTGGATTATTGACACAGGGGCAACTCATCATGTAACCGGAGACAAATCTTGGTTGTTTGATACGCAGAGTTTTGAGTGTCCCGTTGGTCTTCCCAATGGTGACACCATATTGACTTCTTTAATTGGTTATGTCCGTTTGTCGGACAAGCTCATCCTAACCGGGGTTCTTTATGTTCCTAATTTGAGTTGCAATTTGCTTTCTGTGTCACAAATTACAGATAACCTTAATTGTATTGTCCAATATAATTCTTATATGTGTGTTGTACAGGATCAAACGAAGGAGTTGATTGGAACGGGAGCTAGGAGAGACGGACTATACTATTTTAGCAATTCAGATTCGGTGAATCATGTTGATGTGAACAATGCAAAGTCGACCTTGGAGTTGTGGCATCGTCGAATGGGTCATCCTTCCGAAAAAGTGGTTAAGTTACTTCCTCATGTTAATGGCAATAAACATAATCTTTCTAAAGGGTGTGAGGTATGTATGCGTGCTAAACATCCTAGAGATAAATTTCCTTTGAGTGATGGTAGAGCTTCTAGGATTTTTGAGAAAATACATTGTGATTTGTGGGGTCCGTATCGACATGTTTCTTCATGTGGAGCTCGTTATTTTTTGACTATTGTTGATGATTATTCTCGAGTTGTTTGGATTTACTTGTTGGTTGATAAAACTGAGGTTTTTTGAATGTTTTTAGCATTTGTTGCAATGGTTGATAGACAATTTTCTCAAACCATTAAGGTTGTGCAAAGTGATAATGGCACTGAATTTAATTGCTTGCGTGATTATTTTAGTGCTACTGGAATTATTTTTCAAACCTCTTGTGTGGGGACTCCACAACAAAATGGAAGGGTCGAGAGAAAACATAAACACATTCTTGAAGTTGGGAGAGCTTTGAGGTTTCAAGCTAATTTGCCTATTTATTTTTGGGGGGAATGTGTTCTTGCCGCTGCTCACCTAATTAATCGTACACCCACTCCCTTGTTACAAAATAAAACTCCATTTGAAATTTTGTTCAATAAACCACCCTTATTTGATGCACTTCGTACTTTTGGATGTCTATGCTTTGCTCATAATCAGAAAATAAATGGAGACAAATTTGCTAGTCGCAGTAGAAAATGTGTGTTTGTAGGATATCCGTTTGGTAAAAAGGGATGGAGGTTGTTTGATTTGGCTACAAAAGAATTTTTTGTTTCAAGGGATGTGAAATTTGTTGAAGAAGTCTTCCCTTTTGTGAGTCCCGAGGTTGTGAACATTGCAAATAATGAGTATGAAGAACATAATATTCATGATGATTTTTCACAAATTATCTATGACGAATTAGAGGTTGGGGATTTACTGGATGAGCAAGCAGTTCACTCACCAAGCCCAATCCCAGTTTCAACAGCCACGGACTACCCATCGCACGCTGGGCCTCCTTTCCATCAGCCCGGTTTACTTTCTGACCAGACCGATGGATTTCCATCGCCCGATGGGTCCACGGGCAAGCAGCCCACTGCTCATGCTGAGTCTTCAGCGCATGTTGGGCCTCTTGGGCAGCCCGATTCAGCTATTTCAGATCAGTCCACTATTCAATCCGGTCCTCTTGAGCAAGATGATTTTAATGGCTCTAATAATCAACAATTGGGTCGTGGTTTCCGCCAAAAGTTTCCAAATGTTAAGCATCGTGATTTTGTGACACATACGGTTTTTGCTAAAAGTCCGTCTCCGTCCACTACGTCTCCAATCCCTCCTTCAGGTACGCCTTACCCTCTAACACACTATATAAATTGTGACATGTTTTCTGTGAATTATCGCAAATTTCTTGCAGCTGTTGTTTTGGGAAAGGATCCAAAATCCTTTAAAGAAGCGATGAAATCCGAAGGTTGGCGAAATTCTATGAAAGAAGAAATAAGGGCATTGGAAGATAATGGGACTTGGACATTGGAGCATCTTCCTCCCGGCAAGAAAGCTCTAGGTTGTCAATGGGTGTATAAGACAAAATTTTTGTCTAATGGTGATATTGAACGTCTCAAGTCGCGTTTGGTTGTTTTTGGTAATCATCAAAGAGAAGGCATTGATTATGGTGAGACCTTTGCTCCGGTTGCAAAAATGACTACTATTCGCGCTTTTCTTGCTATAGCAGTTTCAAAAAACTGGGAGATTCAGCAGATGGATGTTCATAATGCTTTCCTACATGGTGATCTAGAAGAGGAGGTGTACATGAAATTACCTCCTGGTTTTGAGAGCTCGGATTCGAGTTTGGTGTGTCGTTTGAGAAAGTCTTTGTATGGGTTGAAACAGGCTCCAAGATGTTGGTTTGCAAAGCTCACTACGGCTCTGAAAGGGTACGGTTTTATTCAATCTTACTCTGATTATTCTCTTTTCACATACACTAAAGGCAATGTTCAAATTAATGTCTTAATTTATGTTGATGATCTTATTATTTCTGGGAATGATTCCGCTGCATTAAATGTGTTCAAAGCTTATCTTGGTGATTGTTTTAAGATGAAGGACCTTGGTCCTTTGAAATATTTTTTGGGCATTGAAGTTGCTCGTAGTAAATCAGGTTTGTTTTTGTGTCAACGAAAATACACCTTGGATATTGTTTCTGAAGCAGGGCTATTAGGTGCGAAACCAAGTGGTTTTCCGATGGAGCAGAACCACAAGCTAAGTCTTGCTAGTGGTGAGTTACTTAAGGATCCTGAGTCTTATCATAGACTAGTAGGGCGGTTGATTTATCTCTCGGTGACTAGACCAGATTTGGCATATTCGGTTCATATTCTTTCACAGTTTATGCACGAACCTCGGATTGAGCATCGGGAAGCAGCTCTTAGGGTGGTTCGTTATTTAAAGGGTACTCCGGGACAGGGTATTTTGTTGAGTGCAGATAGTGACCTGACTTTGCAGGGTTGGTGTGATTCAGATTGGGCGGCATGTCCTCTTACTCGTCGTTCGTTGACTGGTTGGCTAGTTTTTCTTGGTAAATCTCCTATTTCGTGGAAAACCAAGAAGCAACCCACGGTCTCTTTCTCTTCTTCCGAGGCTGAGTATCGTTGCATGGCTTCAACCACACATTAGTTAAAATGGTTGAAGGCCTTGCTTTTGAGTTTGGGTGTCCAACACCCTAAGGCGATCAAGTTATTTTGTGATAATCAATCTGCTTTACATAGCTCGAAATCCAGTTTTTCATGAACGTACAAAGCACATTGAGATTGATTGTCACATTGTTCGTGATGCTATTACAGAGGGCTTAATTGCTCCTTCCTATGTTTCCACTAAGGAGCAACTTGCAGATATTTTTACTAAGGCGCTTGGGAAGTCTCAGTTTGATCATCTTCTTTCCAAGTTGGGCATTTACAATCCCCATGCTCCAACTTAAGGGGGGGTATTGGAGGATATATTTTAGGAAATTAATTGGATATATTTAGTTTCCATATTTTATGCTTAGTATATATTTTATGCTTAGCATAATATCTTTTTGATATCTTTTATTATTTCCTAATTCTATCGGGTTAGGGAAACGGTGTATTATTTATTAGCCATGGCCATCATCATTATGAATCAAGTGATTGAGTTTATTCTATTTATCATATTCTCTCTATAGTTTAGCAAGTAGTAAGTGTCACTTTTCTTGACGTTTTGCCAATTGACTTCAACATTACAAAATTGCTCAGTTCATTCCACCCAACACAAACAATGAACCACAAAAATAAAACTAACAAGGCACAAAAAATTGTGTTAATTATTGCAGACAAAGGAGTAATCCTGCAGAAAAAGAGGGAAAATTTTGATAATTTGTGTGTGTTTTCATAGCCAAGCAGGATCCTTCAAAGGAGTAACCACAGCCTTGACTTGCAGATAATTCATCAGACTGTAAATTCCCTTCTCCCTTCCTTGTCCACTCATCTTGTAACCACCAAACGGAATGCCTGCATCGAAGACATCGAAGCAGTTCACCCACACCGTGCCAACTCTTAAGGCCCGAGCTAAGGTATTAGCAGTGTCTATATCCTGGGTGAAGACTCCGGCTGCTAGCCCATAGGGTGAAGCATTGGCTCGTCGAACCACCTCTCCAAGGTCCCTACATAATAGATGATGAGACAGGATATTTAGTAATAATCTATCATACTGAAAGAATGTCAAAGGGAGTGGATAAATAGAATGAACTCACTTGAACTTTAAGATAGACTGAACAGGACCAAATATTTCATCCTTTGCAATCAGCATGTCTTCATTGACATTGGAGAAAACAGTGGGTTGAATGTAGAATCCCTTTTACCCTAATTGTTCTCCTCCTGTTTCGAGCTTAGCTCCACTCTCAATACCGGATCTTATGTATCGCATCACCTTCTCAAATTGCTCTGAATCAATCTGAGAAACTCAAAGAATAGTGAGTTTTTCAGAAGTCCTCCAACTACTGTAAAAAGGTGTAGTTTTAAATCAATTTACAACTTGCATACCTGAGGACCTTGTTCAATGTCCTTCCTGAATGGATCGCCAACAACACGCTTTATGGCACGCGCCTTTGCTTTCTCAACAAACTCATCGTATACACTTTCATGTACATATGTACGCGAGCCAGCACAGCAGCATTGTCCCTGCAAAAATGATCATATCCTTGTAAGTACATATACATATGGGTTATGGCAAGCATAAAAATAAGAGACTAAATAACAAAAAAATTGTTCCACTTACCTGATTGAAGAAAAGGGCAAAGTGAGCGAGTTCAACAGCCTTATCTATATCAGCATCCTTGCACACAATGAAAGGAGATTTCCCTCCAAGCTCCAAAGTCACCGACTTTAGATTACTCTTTGCTGCCATCTCAAGCACCAGTTTTCCGGTCTCAGTTGATCCAGTAAAGGCCAGCTGCAACAATACAACGCGGACTATATGTCAGATAACAGTCCTAGACACAAAGACACTAAATAACTCTTATCTATTGTGTCCTGCACGCTCATAGATGGCAGGATACGGTTAATATAGCCTCTCTTCTGCTTTATGAAATACTTCTGCATATGGGGTGCTTATTAGTCATTAGTCTCATTACCTTGTCCACATCCATGTGAGATGCTAGAGCAGCACCGGCAGTAGGACCATAACCAGAAACCACATTTAGAACACCATCAGGAAGTCCGGCCTGCCACAACATTGATACAGAGTTTAATCGAGTTAAGTTTCATTTCATCTATGTGATAAAACAATTTAAAGCAAATTAAGTTTCATCTATAAGCAACTAAGCAACATAGATTTTATGAATGGTTTAGCTCTGACATTATTTGGATCACCTGCCTTAATCCTATATTATACTATCCACTCTAAATGAATCTTTTCTGTGTTCATCTAAGTGAAGGAAACCACTCGAGAAACTCTTTATAGTGTCATATAGATGATGAACAGGACCAAAAAGACCAGGCGGATAATAGTACCTCATGGAGAAGTTTTGCTGCATAAAGGGCAGTCAATGGTGTTTGTTCTGCAGTCTTCATAACAACGGAATTTCCACAAGCTAATGCAGGCCCGATCTTCCACACAAACATGAGAAGAGGGAAATTCCATGGGATAATTTGTCCTGCTACACCTATGGGTTCATGGAGGGTTTGTACATGATGAGGTCCATCAGCAGGCATAGTTAGACCATGTATTTTATCCGCCCATCCTGAGGAATTTGAACATACAAATCCGTTAGGAAACACAAAAACAAGTTTTCATTCTATAAAACAGCTAAGAAAGCACCTATTTTACACCCACCAGCATAATATCTCATTATGCGAGCACACATTGGTAGTTCGATTTTAGCAGCTTGCTCAATATGGCTTTCCATTGTCCCACGTCTCAAGGGCAGCAATCTCATCAGTGTGCTGGTCAAGTAGATCAGCAAACTTTAACAGGATTTGTGATCTTTGCTGTAAAATGATAAGGCTGAGAGTTAGCTACACAAAATATAGGAGCTAGCTTCAGAGAAAGAAAAGAAGGAATAATACTAGCAAATTACATAAGCAGTCATCTTAGGCCAAGGCCCTTCATCAAAAGCTTTGCGAGCAGCAGCAACTGCGCGATTGATATCCTCAACATCACCCTCAGCAACCTCAGCAATCACATTACCTGTTCTAGGGTCATTTGTCTTGAATTTTTTACCTAAACCACATAGAAAATTGTTGTATTATCTTTAACACGGATGAAATTTAATCTATTGATTCATAGTTTCAGTGGAAATCTCACCTGAAGCTGAATCCACAAACTGTCCATTTATTAGAAGCTGAGTATATTTCACCTTTACTGGTGGAGTGATGGGTTCCTCGGCGGCTGCAGTTGTGCTGTATCTGCAGACTACTCTTCTCAACTGACAAGCTCTCCCTAAGAAACAAGTACAGATACTGCAGCATTAGCCTTGAACAAATAATTGGAACTGAAGCATTTAATTTCACAAAGTTAATTCATGATAAAACAGATGTAGTACACCTTAATTCAAAGACTAGTAAGGACTCTAAGTTCAATATAACTTTTGTACGATGTCTTTAGATTACTTCCTCCGTTATTCAATTAGTGCAACATTAGGTTTATAATACGTGGTCAAATCAGTGTAATCTAATTCTCTAATCCCCTCGAACGACTAACCGAAACATGTGAATTGGTATGTAATGTAACACATTGCAATGGTTAACTTATAGACTAGTTTAAGTGTGTAACAATAGTAGGTAATGAATTGAGTTCCCAAACCCAATTTGTGTCCCAAGAAACTTTGACCCTTTTTGCTACTCTAAGGATCCATTTTCCTTCAACTTAATTTATCTCATTTTGTCTTATTTCAAACAATTCATAACAGTTCAAACAAGTACAAAAAGTTCAGACAAAATAAGTTTGGATAAAATAATAAGTTCTGAAACACTCACATATAAGTTTTGGTACGGTGAAAATAAGTTCAAATATAAGTCAATAGTAATAGTTTAAACGAGTTACAATGATATAATGAAATCTAGTTAACAACTAGAGGAACAACATTAGGAGCAATAACATGTCATCTTATTGATCTCGTCAAAAATGTAACTACTAACAACATTAGATATTGGCAGATCAACTCAAAATAATGTTTCTAAAGAGTAAAAGTACCTTGAGAAAGAGTAGAACGAGTTGAAGAAACCAATGCTCGTGAAAAAACAGATGACATCATTTGACTAGCCATATTATTGCACCCTCTTTTCCTCTGTACTTGGCCATTTGACTTTCTGTCTAGTGAGCTTATATAGATAAACTTCTGCCTTGCTTCATTATTAATTTATTAGTTAATTAAAATACTATTCATCAAATCAGATTAAGCCTACAATTCGAAAGTGTTATAATTACTCTCATCTTAAGATAAGTGTCATTCTTGAATTAAGGCATTTGAGTTTTTATATTCTATGCGGATCTACGAGATCTAAATTAATAATCAATTAAAAAAAATATATCGAGTCATTTCATCGAGTGGAATGCCTAAAGAAGTTCCTATATGCACGGATAATTTCCAATCCTTTTTATTAGACCACTTAGGGTCTGTTCACATTTACTTAATTTCAGTTCAGTTCAGTTCAGTTCAGCTCCAATCAGTTCAGTTCAGTTCAGTTCAGTTCCAATCAGTTCTGTTCAGTTCAGCTCTTAATTTCCCTCTCACATAAAATATTCATTTCAGCTCAATTCAGTTTAGTTCAGTTCAGTTCAGTTCCAATCAGTTCAGTTCAGTTCAGTTCCAATCAGTTCAGTTCAGTTCAGCTCAGTTCAGTAAATATGAACAGGCCCTTAGATATTACTCTTTTTCTGCGAAAAAATTGCATATATCTATTTGAGTGACAAAAAATGTACTCCCTCTGTCTCAGTTTACTTGCAACATTTTAAGTGGATATATTTGCCGATACACATGTTTGACCGTTAATATCTTATATTATATACTTATATAAGCTATTAAAAGTTTATATTAAGAAACTATACATTAAAATAGACCCAACAACATATTATATGATTACATTGGCTTTCATATAATAGCTAAAAATGATGGTCAAAGTGAGATATATGAATAGTGCAAAAAGTCAAAACGTTGCGAGTAATTTGAGACGAGGGAGTACATAAAAGTCAGCAATTGAAGCAAACCCGGGAGTTTAGGAGAAAAGATCACATTGTGATACACTTCACATGGGCCACATGGTAATGCTAATATTTTTCGATATTCAATTAATAGCGTGGCTCATGTGATAGATATTATTTTGATTGTTGATTAGGCCTAAAATGGAGAATTATTTTTACAAATATATCATAATAAATAAATTAAAGAAATTGTTGGTTTCAGTTTCAAAAAATAATAAATAAATAAAGAGAGAGAGAACAAAAGTAGAGATTTACAGCAAAAATAATTAAAATAAGGATTTTCCGCAACAGATTGTAACCTTCTAACTATTTAGGCAATAATAATGTACTTTTGTCAACTACAAAACAAGAAAACCAAATTATGTTCTTACAAATAGTCACAACTCATAATTTGTTTCCCAAAGTAGGATACCAAACATGGATAGATGATATTCAACAATGTAGACATTATCATCATAGATTCACAACCTCCAAGGGCTGCAAGCCTGCAACTAAGCGACTTTTACACAATACTCTACCCGTTTACACAAAAAATTGCTTTGAGTATGCTATCGCCTTGGCAGATCCACTACCCGTTTAGTTGTTGTTGGTGACACATTTGAGCCTTGTCAAAACACTTAGTTGGATCGGGTTAATGTCAAGTAATTTGGGGTTATTTTTGGACTAGATAATTTTTATCAACAATTCCGGAATATTACAAAGTATATCATTGCTTAAAAATACTCGATTGTGAGTTTGTGACACTGTGAATCGGTCGGTTGGGTAACTTGGGTCAAAGGCGCATTTACCATTTGGCAAATTTTTTGATGCGAACATAGCATTAAAATCTAGTAAAATTCTCTCAAAACAACATTGTAATTACCATACTACTGAGATCGTCGAAATACAAGTAAATAATCATTACAACAATTTTTATTAATTACAGTAAATATTAAAGTACATAAAGTATAAAACCTTTTTTACACTAATAAAGTCCCTGTTTAAATATAAGATACTGTAATTATTGTTTTGAACTAAAATCTGAAGTATATACAGTCATCAGATGACTTTCTTTGAGATTGACCCAAGAGATTTTCCAGATAAACAATTTTACCACAATAATACTAATACATACTCAAACGTTCATGCAGAATATCCCCCATTTTTCAATTACTTCTCATTTTAAATCATAATAGAGCTGCAATGGTAGTATTATAGTCTGTAGAAAATATTGGTAACATGATATTTTAATTTCTTAAAATATAATTTCTACAAATTATTTGCAATTATTAAGTATAATTGCTTTGATTGAATGATAAATTAGTTTCTAATTATCAAACAAACATTTCACTATTGCCTGTAGTTTTAGGCATCACCGCGCCAGACTGCTGATTGCAGATTTTAGTATTAGGCCGTGTCAAGTCACTACCAAAAAATATTGATTCTAATGATATGATCCATAAAATATGCATTAGATGACTGAATAATGATTCATAGTTAAATTTATATTAACCAAAATAAGAACTACAAACCTATGAAGTAAGCCATCCACAACCCACTTTCTATTGCCCTGCAAGACTGCCTGCCTGCATTGCAACCACCTGATCCACCGGCCACCACATTCTCTCACCACCTTCATTTTCTCTCTTCCCCATCCCAAACATAACAGTGTACAGTCTTTGATCCTGAGCTAACCATCCCAATCATGCCCAAAGCCCCACAACGACAAGTTATTGTACCTCAATTGTCTCTTCATTCTCAGTATGACATGGGGTTTCAGACAACCAGCTGCAATAAAAACAAAGGAGAATAGAACGCTGACTCCTTTGTGTTAAAGAACTATTCTCTCTATCACAAATCTAAATTTTCAGCATGGACTTAACATAGATCCCTAAACTAACATGAATCAACTAACAAAACAAGTAGTAGAAATTATTTTCATGAACATAATTTTTATACTTTTTGGCAATTCAGGTTCAAAATATGTTTTAAATATAGTGAGATTCATAAAGTCATGTACATGTGCTGAAGATAGACAAATTAGATTTTTCTTTAAGCTCAAAGATAACAATTGCCACAAAATTTTGCAATCTTAACCTGGTAGCTTAATGATACACTGATAGTTGAGAGCATTTGTTTGAGCATGTTCAATTTCCATAGTAAACTTGCACTCTCCATAAAGCACTAAACTGATACGGGCAAACATTTGAATACCAGTAGAAGCTCATATTCTACTCAAGTTACTCTTGATTTTTGAAAATGTGCCTATTTCAGAAAAATATGTACTCTGAGTTCCACTACCAAGTTGATGTGCATGAGCCTGTGGATTTGAAAGTTCAATGCCCTGCATGAAAAGGTACAACAGAAATTCAACATCAGCAGCAAATTTTAATCAAATATCACAAGGAGCGTTTTTCATGAAAATTTCCCAATGGTAGATAAAACATCACAACCAAAATAATTTTTACACTATGACTGTAAATGAAACTGATGCTGTTTAAACTTTGAACAATCTTTGCATAGACTACAGTAAGGGAAAGACAAAGTTCAGTATTATGGGTCTACGATACATGAATGTTCTATGTTGCCTAGAGAAGCAGACAGTGAATTGGAAGTAAATACCAGCTGCACACAATTTATTGCCAGAATAAGTGCCAAAACCTACAAAACAAATAGACTGACCTCTTCCTTTCCACATATAACTTAAGGGTGCTATGGATTTTTGGCGAGTGTCATGGTATGGGAGCATTGCATAAGGCATAAGCAATTTCCAGTTAAGGTGTTACTAAAATCTATAAATAGCACCCAAAGAAAAGCAGATGGGAAGTGATCTGGAATTATCCCTATCACACCCTCCAACAATTCGTTTTAACCATGTAAGCACATAGGAATACCCCCCCCCCCCCCCCCTCTCTCTCTTAAAGTGTAAAAGATTTTAGTATGTGTTGACAAGAGACAAGACCAGTATCTAAAATTTCATCCTAGGGTGTGCCCAATGCCAGTCATGTTGATTTATAACAATCATAAGGGAGATTCCAAAAATGATTCACCCCCCCCCCCCCCCCCCCCCTCTCTCTTCTTCCCCTGGCAAGACAGATTTATTATAACAAATCTAGAATGGTAGTTGGACAACAAGATCTATTGTTTCAGATAAAAGGGGCTATTAGGCATATTACAGCCAAGGCGTACATATCTTCAATATAAGTACCAATAAAGTCTTAAATCAGAGCCCTATCCGCTGGAAAACACCACCTACCACTTCAAGCAAAACCAAATAAAAATAGCACAACAACTAATATGAGATGTGAAGCACAAAAACTATTAGATTATTCTGTTTATGCTAAACTAACTCCAAAAGGCAAAAGCATAGTGATTCCCCTTTAATGGAAAAAGTCTAAGGTAATGTGATTGTCAATTTGTCACTATTCCTAAAGTTCCCAACATATAGCCATTCATTGCAAACTTCAAATTATGGAGACCTAGAAAAGGATAAAACAACACAAAACCATAATCCGCATTTTGATTGGCCTCCAAATTAGAGGACATCCAATAGTAAAGATGTACGTGTAGTTACGGAGAAGCAAAATAATTATAATAATAAAAAGGCCGCTAATGCCATATACGAAGTATCAAATAGTACAATAGTGCCAGAGGACTCGTGCAAAGGCTATCTACAAAGAATCAGAAGCCCAAAAGAAAGAATAAGCATAATACTTTTCTAGGTCCAATATATTAAGAGTATCTAGAAACAACCTACAAAATAGTCCAATATCAAAAACAATATTAAATGTCAGATGAAAGATGCTATTGGCAAAATTTCGACTATTGAAACAGTAGAGTGACAAAACAAGACTAGGAAAATAAGGAATCTAAGATGTTATAGTGCAGACTGCAGAATAACCAAAATTCTAGTATTCCTTGCTTTATTTTAAGTTAGCTTAGAGATTTACTAGGTATAAGGGCAAGTGCACAATATTTTATGGCTAAAGGAATAGAGACATTGTGCAATCACTAGAATACTTGCAACTATTGAGCAACTAAGTAGTTCACAAAAACAAATCATTGGCATTACTTTCTACTTCATTCATCCCGCAGTGATTTGTCCTATTAGACTTTTGAACAAATATTAAGGAGTCTAGATAACTTATGGGGAATAGAGTACAGGAAATCTAAGTAAACAGGGAGAGGTGAAATCAGGCTAAGGTCGACTAGAAAAACTCTAGCACACTAGAAATAAGAGAAAGGGAGTTGCGTGAATAAACAATCATCAACAAAAGAACAAATATCCAGTGAGACAAACTAAAAAGGGACAATAATTGTGGGGCAAAGGGAGTTCTTGTAGTTAAAAATCAAACGAAAGAGAAAACTCAGTACATGCCTGCACAGCGGTAAACACGAAAAAAATAATAATAATGATAACATCAAGGACAATTATTGTGGACAAAGAGATTATTTTAAGGTATAAATCAAACAAAAGGTCAAATAAGGTACAGACCTGCACAGGGGTAAATGCCAAACTTGAAGTTAACCCTGAGGTAGCACCACTGCTTCCATAGCGCTTTTCCTTGAATCTGATTTTAAAAACAAAGAGATGTCAGAAAAGCATACGTCAACCACCCCCAACACAATCTCAAAAACCAACCTCCAAGCACTAATTAACTACTACCTATGTAAATTATTATCTGCAACTTTGGAATATTTTATATCTCACAAATAATACCCCTAAGTTGCAGATAATAATTAACGGAGGTAGTAGAAAAAACTTACTTCTTAGCAACTTTTGCTGCAAGCTTGCTTGGACCAGCAGACATACGTAACTTCCCACTTCCAGCTTGACCAAGCATACCATAACCTTCTCCCAAACCATCACCTTAGCAAAAGGAAAATGAATTGTAAGACATGCAATTATTCTAAGAAGGGAAACTACTTGACTAATTAAAAAGATAAAATTTAAAAATAAAAATAAATAACAAACTCACATCCACATCAGAATATTAAATTTTGAACTTGATTTGCACCAGAATAAAGTGACAAAGGTAACTTTAGAAATTCTTATCTAATATGAATATGTACCTCATTAGCTTGCCTAGATTATCCGCATTCTATTCAAATTATATACCTGAATTTCCTGAATTCTACACAAAGATGCAAATCAAAAAGATTTAGGCTTTGTTACACTAAAGTGAGGAATTTTACCAAGAGAACTCTCTTCAGGCACACCAAACTGCATCCTGTTAGCCAATTTCCTCATATCTGTGACAGCATATCTGCAAAACAGGACAAGAACACAGTAAGAAAATAATGTATGGAAAGAAATCACCCTGATACTTTAAGCCAATGACAGGTCTACCTTTCCTTCATCTTCCTTAGCCTACGCCCACCTCTTTTCTTTTTAGGTTCTGAATCAGGCACGGGAAGAGGTTTTGGGATCTTAGGAGGTGGAGGCTCTTGCCACTTCTCAATCTTTTTACGGATATCTTCTCGTAATGTCCTTCCAGTCTTGCCAGTTGAATCTCCTCTCGTTGAATCTACTCGAGCTGCAAGGGTTGACTTTGCAGCCAAAAGACGACATGCACGCATTCTCAAAGGAGGGGGCGTACTCTGAAATACCTCTGTCTGCTCAATATAGCCAACACGAAAATGAGATGTTGCAGTCGAAAAGCCGGCCAAATTCTTCCTTTTGGCCCCAAGTAGCTGAACATTACAAGCTGGCATCTTAGCTAATGCGGCCAAACCTCCAGCAGTCCCCATTAGTTTTGCTGCAACAGCACTCCCAACAATAGCTGAAAGATTAGGTGCTATATATACCATTCTGCTTTCAACAAAATCAAGGACTTTTTTCCTTGCTGAATCAAGCTCAATTGCACGATCACACGCCTCAACAGTCTTCTGTAAAACATCCTCTGGAAGTGGCTTACCACTGGTGGTTGAAGCAGTGACTGAAACAACCATAATGATGGCAGAAGGCAGCAGCCCTTCCAGATCAACTAGGGTCAAGTCCACTTCATTACCAATCTTCTTCACAACACGAGCATAGTCAATGGGGTGATGAACGAGCGATTCAAGCTCAGGAAACTTTAGACGGTACTTGTCACGGATAAAATTATGGATAATAATAATCTCATTCTCAATATCCACTGACAAAGCATTGCAGTCAACAATCAGCTGATATTCGGGATCATCTTCCAAAACTATTCCATGTTCAGGAATCTCTGAACCTTTTAGCAATGCATCTTCAACTTTCTGCAATTTCAAGAACAAGTTATTGATGACCATACAGCTAAATAAAACTCAGAAATCAGTACATCTGAACATCCAATTGGCAACACCTCCCCCCCCCCCCCCCCCCTCTTCTCACCCTGGAAAAATTATTAAGCATCGAAACAAGATAAGCAGACAAGGGGCCCAGCGCAAAAAGGGAGAATGAAGGAGAGCCCTCAGCAATCAGAGTCAGCACTTTCAACAAACCAAACAAGAGGCACAGGATGAAAGTCATGCAAATGAAGCGAAAGCCATCTTTCACAATAGAAAAAAGAAGGGGGGAAAAAAACAAACTGAGACCTATATACATAACTGCTGAAAAAATCATAATAATTTGGCAGCTAATTAACATAACAACGTCGCAAGAACTCCTACAGAGGGTCAAAAACCAATTGTAAACATGTAATGTTCATCATCTTACCTGCATTATATCAGTGTAACGTTGAGATTTTTGTAGTTTGGAAACGCTATCAAGATCATCATAATTCAGAGATTCTATGTCAGCTAACTCTCCGTCTATATCCTCCTCCATGTTGTCAGCATCAGCATCTTCTTCCACCTACAAAAGAAACAAACAAAAGCTATTAAAGACATACAAACTAACAACAAAAATTTTCCCTGTAATTACTCTCATTACGACCTTGACATCAAAATTCAATTATTTAACATACACGACCAATTATTTAACATACTCTTCACACACTGAACTTAAACATCAAAAACTGTAAGATAAGATTAAGACTAAAAGTAATAAACTCACCACGACATCAGCTTCATTGTCTGATAAATCATCCAGATCCGCCAAGAAAGAATCGGCAAGTGTTGCCTGGAACAAAAGTTGAAAATTCAGCCAATACACAAAAGAGGCAATATGAATGTGCAGTTGAGAAGGTTCATAAGAGCAAACTAAAATGTTCAGTAAATTGATTTTATATATCACCATACAACTGAAATATACTATATCGAGGCAATCGACATCCTAAACAATCATCAATAATCCACAACACAACACCTCCAGCATATCCAAATTCCAAAAATAAACCTCCTTATACAAACTCTTAAATCAAATTGTTGAGTGCACGAGAGTTGAACACAAACCAATTCAGCTAGTCAAATCGAATATAAATTTCCAAGAAGTAAAATACGGATATTCATTACTTCAAAATAGCCCCTAATCGCAAAGAATAAAGGCAAAGGCTAACCATGTCGCCGTGCCTAAGATCAATTTGCTCCCATGTACAGGGTAAGCCACATTCCCATATTTGCACACTAAAAGATAGCTAAATATTCAAATTCTTTTGACTTTTTTCTTCCTTATTACTATTCCACGATTGTTTAAATTATACCGTTTGCCTCAATCATGCTAAAAAAAACTCCTCTTTAATCCAGAACAACGCAAAAGATACAACTATGAACAAGAAAGACGCAGTAAACATATGAACAACATACAATAGTACTCAACAACAAACTATATTCAGAAAAGTGATTAGGGAAATTAGGTTTGCCAACAATGAATTGAAAATATTATGAATTCACAATAAACATTGAATGTTTTATGCGAGTTGTTCAATTACAAAATTAACAAAGAAATTCGGAAGAGATGAATTGCAGAAGACTAACCATTATGATTTACTCCGGCAAAATAGCGAGCAATTCGACGTAAGAAACTGGAAGCGTAGTTGAAACCCTAAATTGCGAGAAGGTGATTCAATTAATCAGAACTTGAATCCCCAAATTGAGAGTAAAATAAAAGTTGGGAATAATAATTCAATTGATAAAAGAATTAAAGAAGTGTTGCCGACTTAGAGCGTTTCTCACCCCAACACGGTGCACAACTGCACACGATGACAGGGGCAATTTAGTCAATGTGTTATAAAATTGGCCCGGACTAGAAAAATAAATCAGACACTCCAAACGGGATCAAACGTGACTGGTTTAGTATTTTCGGTCCTGCGAAAAGACGTTTCTAAATTTCTCCCTTGTATCTTACCTTTAAAAAAAAGGAAAAATTAGAAAAAATAATCCCAACTTTCATCAATTTTGGAAGAATAATCTCAACTTTCGATTATTCTGGAATAATCCGAACTTTAGAGGGTCTTCTTTTTCTTCAATCCCAAATACCGGTTATCGGTTAAATGGGTTGAATTATTATTTTTTGTTTAAGTGACACGTGTCGTGATTTAATTGGTTAAAATACAAAAAAATAAATAAATAAACACCTATTTCGAAACTCAGCCAGATCGGCAACCCGCCCAGCCAGCCACCTCCCTCGCCGGACCGCCGTCTCTCCTCCACCAGCAGAGTCGCCACTCCGGCGTCCTCTCAAAACCACCGTCCCCTCTCCCCAAAACCCCTACGCAACCACCAATAAAACCCCTCCCTGAAACCCAACCCCGACCACCAATAAAATCCCTTCCAATTTCAGCCACCAGCCAAACCCCCAAAACCACCGGCTGCTGCTATTACCCGTCCCCCTGCGCCGCTGATTCCCCTCCTTTCCACCGGTTTCCCTTCCCTATGCGCGCGGTGTTGCGATCCCCCAACCTCCCTCCTTTTCTCCCTTTCCCGTTTTCCGGCAACCACTCCTTCCCTTGAAATCTCTTTCTCCACTCGAAAACCCCTAAAAACCAACTCCCTTACTCTCGAAAATCACCAAAAACCCATCCCCCACCATCGAAAACTCTAGCCGCTAGGGTTTCGAGGTGGTGGGAGGAGCAATTTGGGATTTTTGGCAGTGGGGAGGGGTTTCATTGGTGGTTATGTGGGGGTATGGGAGGGGGTTTCGGGGAGGGGGGAAAACGTCAATCTGGCGATCCTATGTGGCAGAGGGAGATGCGGTGATTCTGTGTGGGAGGGGAGACGCCACGGCGTACGGCTGGTGGGGGAAGGGGCGACGAAGGCGACATACGACTGGTGGGGGAAGGGGAGGCTGCTGGTTTTCTTTTTTTTTTTTTTTTGGTTTTTTTGTATTTTTTTTTTAAGTTTTTGACAAATCAGGACTTGACATGTCAAGTGACCTGATATAATAGGTCATTGACTTTCGTTGACCGGTTTGGGATTGAAGAAAAGAGGAACCCCTAAAGTTCGGATTATTTTGGAATGATCCAAAATTGGGATTATTGGAACAAAATCGATGAAAATTGGGATTAGAAAATTTGTTGAAAATCATCTTATAAAAACCAAATTTTGTTGAAAACCATCTTATAAAATTTTTTTTGTCAAAGCACACTTGTTTTAAATTTTTTTTTATTGAATCCCACCACTTTTCGAATTTCGACTATTAATTGACATTTCCGACGTTGATTAACATGTGCACCTCACGTGACCCACTTAACCCCACTTTTCTATTATTTTCCCCCCCTTTCCCTCCATTCATTTCCCCTTTGTCACGTACATATTCCGTGCAATTGTATAAAAGGCTATAAAAACCAAATTATGATGAAGATGAGTGACGAAGAGGGGAATGAACGGAGGGAAAGGGGGGGGGGGGGGGGAAGTGGAGTTAAGTGAGTCATGTGAGGTGCACATGTTAGTCAACGCCGAAAATGTAAGTAATTAGTCGGAACCCGGGGAAATGATGGGACTTAACAAAAAAATTTAAAACAGGTGGACAAAAAAAAATTTAAAACAGGTGTGTTTTGACAAAATAAAATAAAATTATAAGATGGTTTTCAACAAATTTTGGTTTTTATAAGATGGTTTTCAACAAATATTTCTTTATTTCTAATTTTTCCTAAAATTAAAAAAAAATAAATCAAAAGGGATTGGTTAGGTCTCCAGGTAGCTACTACTTCCTTTTTATATTATTTATAACGATTTGACATGAAAAAAAATGTCTAATCATTGTAAAAATTTAAAATGGAGGTGTTATACGTAGTATTAATTCCCACCTTGGTTCAAATTTCTTAAGTTGCATTACATAATCTTGACTTTCAACCATATAGACTTTTTTTTTGATTTTGTACGATCTGCTTAATTTCTTGGATTTATCTTATCTAAACTTATTAACCTCAATAAAAAGTACATGTATTAATTTATCTAATTTTATTTTTCCTCAAACAATTAGAAATAAACTAAATATAACTAGACCTTATATTTAACAATATTCTGTTTGAAACATATACAACCCTTTAAGATGATTAATTTTAACATTTAGGGCATGTTCTCATACGTTTATTTTCAGTTCAGTTCAGCTCTAATCAGTTCACTTCAGTTCATTTTATGTCTAATGATATTGCTAATGATATAAAGCCAAATTCCATTCTTTTAATTTCTTATTACAACGACAATAATAATAATAATAATAATAATAATAATAATAATAATAATAATAATAATAATAACATTTAATAATAATAATAATAATAATAATATTGATACAATTCATTGTTCAAATGGTTATATTTTTTTGATACACATTTTCATAATCGGTTAGTTCTTCGTCCTCTTCGAAAAGAAAATATTTTAATTATATAGTATATTTTTCTTAAATATTTTAATATTTATATTTGTATATACACATATGTATAATAATAAATAATCAAAGATCACTAATCCGTAGTTAAAAATCACTAATTAATACGTTCAGTTCAGTTCAGCTCAGCTCAATTCAGTTCAGTTCAATCAATGAGAACAAGCCATTAATATGTTATGAAGATTTTTTTTTTTTTTTTTTTTTTTTTTTTTTTTTGTAACAAGTATTACTTATTTTATACAAAGAATAAGGCTTTCATAAAAGCATTAAATAATTATATATAAAAAAAATCCATTTTATTACAAGTATAAAATATAAAAAAATATAGGAAAATTTTTAAATTGGTTCATTTTGAGTTTTGAACCCGTTATATTTATAAACGATATAATCTTCAATTTGATTTTTGAACGATGAACAACCCTACATGCACTAGCTAGACCCCATATGATGCTAGGATTGTATATCCAAAATTCCACACGTAAGGGAATGTTGGTTGTTGCCCACACGAGCATAGCTCAGACTCACTCGAATATTGTAGTAGGGATTGTATATTTGTATATCCACTCATAATGCCATGTTCGCTGGTTAAGAATTTCAATTATCAAATGAGAGGTTGTATTTGTATCAATGTAAACTTTTCATATGTGCAATTTTTTTTTAACTTTTTTTAATGCGAAATGAAATTTATTTAGTAATATGCAAACCCAAATAAAATAATCTAATTCAACCACTTTGAAAATAATCAAATATTCACTTTATATAAGTTGATCATCAAACATTGACTCAAAGTCTAAAATAGCTTAATAATTACTGTATTAAAACAACAAATTTTTTTTTTTTGTACTTTGGCCACCTTAAAAAAAAAAAAAAAAAAAATTCAAGTTTACCACCGTTATAAACAAATTTGTTTATCAAAGAGGCAAAAGTGCAAAGTTTGCAATAAAAGTAGCTTTTTTCCGCTACCTGTTTCCCCAATACCGCTATTGTTTGCAGGAATAGAAATATCCGCAAGATCTAGTACTTTAAGTAGCAATTTTGGTCTATGATAAACGAAACTTGTTTACCACCAAAATTAAAATTAAATAGGGTGACCTCTAAAAAAAACCGACTTTTGTGTTTCTTGTAGGTGGAATGATTTAAAAAAATAAAAAATAAAATTGAATTGATGGAACTCTGCAATAACTCGATCTCTACAAAGTTCATGCTCAAATAAAGATTTATGGTTTGATTTAAATATAATTTTTTTTTTTTTAATCATCCTAACAAGGGTTTTGTTATTTGTCGCTCCCATTTTACCGGGTAACGCTCCCTTTTTTTCTTGAAATTCCAATCTTACCCTTGATAATAATAATAATTAAACATATTACTAATAATCATATTAATACAACAAAATTACATTAATTATCAAATACTAAATCACAACAATAATCACAAGACATATGTTGATAAACGTACTTAACAATTTAAAAAAAAAAAAAAAAAAAAAAAAAAAAAAAAAAAAAAAAATTGGGACATCCGCCTAAAATTTCCGGATGTCCCTGGGTACATCCGCCTAAAATTTCCGGATGTGCCTAGGTACATCCGCCTGAAATTTCCGGATGTACCATGGAACATCCGGATTTTTTAGGCGGATCCCAACTTCCGCCTAAAATTTCCGGATGTTCCATGGTACATCCGGAAATTTTAGGCGGATGTACGTAGGACATCCGGAAATTTTAGGCGGATGTCCTACTTACCGAAAATAAAAAAAAAAAAATACTTACAGAATGATCCGACGCATTCTCCGGCGTACGTATGTTCCACTCGCCGTCCATGACCCGTCGGAAAATTTAACGATTTTTGAAAATAGAAATTTTAGGTGGTCGTGGGGACCGATTTGGTTGCAAGGTCGTGGGGACCGATTTTGGGAAGCTCGGGACAACAATGTCGTGAAGTGAGGGTACCGTTTCATGTATGGTGTCCAAATGGGGAACAAGTTCATTTTTATAACCCATATTGCATAAAGGGCATAGTGGTAATTTCAAGAAAAAAAGGGAGCGTTACCTGGTAAAATGGGAGCGACAAATAGCAGTTGAGTCCTAACAATGATCATATTTGAATTTGAACCAAGCTCACGAAGGACCCTATTTGAATTTTACAACTCACCAATTATCCGATCAAAATCTTGGCGACCAAATATAACCCGCTACAAAATTTAAAGCTCGATCCGGCATAATACGTCAATACGGACCCAAATTTGGTTTACTTTTTATCTAATCTATACCCAAAAAATAAATAAATAATTCAATTATTTAAAAACGGAGTGAGGATTGACCAATCCGGTTAGCTGAAGATGATCACTTTGTCGAGTCCTCTCTCACTCTCTCTGTATTTTCCGTAGTCATGCTTGATTGATCAACAGCGGGAAGTCGAGAACGAATTAGCAATCCACAATCTCTTCTTCCTAATCAATTTATATTTAGGTAATCTCTTGTCCATTGATTTCAATGACTGGTTGTTCATCAATTTTACACAATGATTGAAGTCGTTTGTATAATTCATGGGCAATTTTGAACCTTTAATGTCAATTTTGCATTTCTCTTTCTTCCAATTTAGAAGCTATAATCAGAGTAAATAATTCCCAATTCAATTTGCAATCTAGGTTATTATGTCACTCCTTCCTGTAGATGTTATCATTGATATTCTGCTTAAATTGCCGGCAAAATCTTTGCTACGCTTTAAGAGTGTGTACAAATTATGGTATGATATTATCAATGACCCTAAATTCATTGTATCCCATTTTAAGCAATCCAATAATCTGCATATAGTTTATTGGAACACTGCTGGTAAGTTGAGTGATTTCGACACATTTGATAATACCATTGAACTTGATTACCCTTTTAAGAATCTGGGTGATGTTCATGTCAAGGGATCGTGTCGCGGCTTGCTTTGCTTCACCATGTTCTCTTACCCCTTCACGGTTATCTTGTACAACCCCACTACTCAAAAACACAAAACCCTACCATTTTTGCCACAAAAAACTTTTTTCTTGTCGCAAGGGGAATCAATATTTTGGGTTTGGTTATGATCATGTGTCGGATGACTACAAGTGTGTGAGGATTGTTCTGCATAAATCAGATGATAAAGTGGGTTCTTTCGAAAGTCAAGTAATGGTTTATAGCTTGAGGACGGATTCCTGGAGACGGGGGGCTCAGGATGTTCCTTGTTACTTTGATTGCCCCTTTGGTTATTGTGTCTATTTTGAGGGAATTCTGCATTGGTCCGTTCAAGATTTTAATAGAATGCCTCTCCATGTAGTTACTTTCAATCTTAATGATGAAGGTTTCAGCTCCGTGCCACTGCCTAACTTCGATACAGAGCTGTATATGGCTGCTCACATAGGGGTTCTTGATGATTGTTTGTGTGTTATGCTGAATTATGTTGAATATTGTGATATATGGATTATGAAAGAGTATAACAGACCCGCAACTTGGATTAAGATGTATAGCTTTCCGATACAACAGATGATTGGGGAGTTTAGGCCTCTTTCTTTCTCGACGAGCAGAAAGCAATTATTTTTGACCTATAACTCATATGTTCTTGCTTCTTTGGACATGGAAACTTTGGAGACTACGATAGTTAAACTCCCAGGTTTTCCTAGAGTTTTATGTGCACATTTGTGTCAGGAGAACCTTCATAAGTTCAAGGATGCTGAAGATGTTCTCGTGGGCACACAGCAACAATGTAAAATGAACAGCAAAAGGCAAAGGTTGATGAGGAGAACAGAGAGGTATGCAAGAATGTAGCTTCTAGCATTCATTAGTTTTCTGCAATCTCAATTATCTTTGTTTTACTCTGAACAAAAGTAAGAAGGGAACTGCACATCATTGTTTGTTACAAGTCTTGCTTTTGGTACTTTCATATGTGCCCTTTCAAATCTTGATTCATATTAATAAGATCTTGCGGTCATTAGGTACAGACAAATGCAATCAATCTTGAAGTTCGGTAGCATCTTTGTGTTTGTAGGATTCCTATCGCATATGAGTATTAGGATCTCAATTTGATTATACAATTCTTATTTTAACAATCCAAATTTTCAATGGTAAGATGAACATAAAATTAGTTTCATTTAAACACCACGTCTGTAAGAAATTCATTTTATTTTGATATGTTTATTTTTTATTTAAAGCTATGATTGAGTTTTAAGTACTTTTGAACTTTGACTAAGATGATTTTATGAAAGATTTATAATTCATTTGTCACTTTTATCCTTTTGCTTTTATGTAGGATTTTACAACACGATCATTCCATTGTAAAATCAGTCATGGGCAACGGTGCTGACCAAAAATAGAGTCTTGAACCTCATTGTATGTCTACATTCCAATATTAGAGGTACAAGTTTAATATTATGGCTTGTTTCTTTCACCATGATTCACTTTAGAGAACCAACAATATAATTTGTCTAATATGTTTATTTCTGTTTATTCTGTTATATAGATAGTTTTGTTTAGAAATGAAAATGCTTGTGATTTGTTTAGTTTATTTTTTTATTTTTTATTTATTTACATTGGTTTCAAGGCCTTTGTCTATACGACTATGTATTAGAACCCAAAAGATGCAATTACTTATGCTGCCTCTTTAGCAACTGTATATCTTTTATTTGGCCCTTGCAACCATTGTACATGACTACATGGTGATGGTTTGCTCGCTAGCTTTAGTTTGTAAAAAGACATAGTTAAATTGGCAGTGCTGTTTCATACGAAGTATTAGATAAGCACAGTAGATGTATTGTGGATGAAGTTTTAGGCTATGCTTAATTTCTGAAGTAAGGATGCAATGATGTTTGTGTTAGTGTAATTGCAATGAGTAATTGTCATAATAGGGGAACAATCTAAAGGCTAAGGAGAAGAAACACTATTGCTACATTTCTCATGCTCTTCTGAATGAGAAATCAATGGCGTCAGGATGAAATAAATAATGTCTAAACTTTAAAGATATTAAAGTAATTTTGGAGGAAAACATATTGGGTTTTTTTTTTTTTTTTTTTTAATTAAATAGTAAATGCATTGTTCAATCTGAGCAATTCTAATAAAGAGCATGTTAAATCATAAATTCCAATGTTTAAGCTGCCATTAGTTGCTGATAATAGGTTTTTAGCACTTTTGAATCTTTCTACCAACTCTTATGTCACAAGTGGCCACAATTTCTCTTTCCCTTTTCAGGTTCTATTTACTTAAATTATCTATTGGCCCTATGCTTTTTAAATGCAATGAAATCCTATTAGTGTCGTTCAATAATCTCACTAATTGATCATAGTTAAGGGTACTGAATTGAAAATGACAATACCCCATTTGGTGAACTAAAGTTACAGGACTCGTGGGTCTGCTTTGAGATTCTGTGTGAAGTTTGTTACACCTATAATTGTGGAACCTGGTTTTTAATTTTTTATCACACTCGTCCTCCCTAAGAAGATGAATTTACTGTGATTGGATCATCTCATGGTTGTTACAAGTTACAACCAGCATGTGGCTATATGGTTTCTTATACATTCTCAAGAGACGAACCCACTTACTACTTATTCTGCTTTAGCCATCATTTTGCTCATTGTTTCTTATCAGGGACCTTGTCAAATTATTAAGAAGTGAGTAACTAGAAGGAAAAACACACAGAGAGAGAAAAAAATAGGAAGCAAAAAATTTTCGTTATGTTTTTAATCTTGTGGATTCTGAAGTCATGCACTATTGTTGTACTTGTTATTTTGTTGGGTTATATAGATTATAAGGAAAGAGATTCTGTTTATCAACACAGTGTATACGTACTGTCTTTAAAGAACATAAAGATTTTACATTTATATAATTATATTTATGTCCTTTGTGCAACAGAAATCAAAAGATGAATCTGGATGACAGCTTGGTGAGAATTCTATCTAGCGATGGCAATCTGGATAAGTTACAGCCTCTTCAACATGTATGGCTGCTGCCGGTTTTTGATGCGACATTTGAATCTTCTAGTGTTCCTGGGTCTGCCATAAAAACTCCTGGGTTAAGATGAAGCTCTTAGCTTGTAAAGATCTGTTTAGTTGACCTTATCTATGTACTAGATGGTGCCCAAGTCTGGAACAATGTAATTTTTGTTTCCGATTTTCCTTTTTCAGCTCCTCAAATTGATTTTTGTGGGGATGTTTTGCTGTTTCTAGTTACGATTAAGACTTCATTTGTTTCACTACTGTTAATCATCGTACTTACATGTTGAAGTTATGAATGGAACCCTTGTGAGATAATTTTAAGATGTTTCTTTGTCATCTATAAGTGTTTCATCAAGTTGTGCCTGCAATCATATAAATGAACTTCAGAAGTTTCATCTTCTCATATATCGAGTATTTTGGAGTGCATGTTTGAACTTTACTGACCTTTTGGATTAATCTAGTTTTACTGAAAGCATGTTGCAAATGCATCAATCTTAGCATTTGACCAAAGTAAAGACAATATATTATTATGTCAAAAAAAGACACTTAGACAGTATATTGTATTATGTCATGAATGTCGTATGCCCCTAGCTATGTCCATTATTTGTGGGATTGAGGTGGCTTGATTTGATCAGAAGAGAGTTTCATATGATCGAGCCGCGTTTCAGGCTTCTTTTTTCCGTCCTGATTTTGTCTTGAAACTTAGTTAACTTACCCAGACAGGTCCCAATTGGCCTGGTTAAATTTTGAGCTATGTTGATCCAAAAGTTTTGGTTTGACTGGCTTAATCACCTCTACTCTTCCCGTTTTCACTCCCTATTTTTGTACAAGTGAATTCAAGTAAGCCCCTAAGATTTAGTTTGATCAACTTTCCATCGACAAAGGCTTTGTTCTTTGAAAATTTGATCGTCTTTCCTTGTTAAAGGATTTGTTCTTAAAAAATTAATACGAAGTATTCATTAAATTTAAGTTTCAACTAGCTGAAATCTATTTTGGAAGTTTTAGCATATCAATATATAGCCATATAGGTATAAGGTATAACAAATACAACAAAGGTGAGTGTGCGTAGGGCATAGGCCTTATTCATTACGGTAGTAACTTTTGAGATAAAAAAAAATTAAAAAACCAAGGGAGCCCAATTTATCAACTTGATAAAACATTTTCTTGGACGGATGAAAATGAGAACTATATCAAGTGTTTTGGGAACTATATCAAGTGTTTTGGGACTGAGAGAGTTTTGTGTTTATCAATGGTAAAAAATCGTAGGACTTTGTGGGGGAAAAGTGAGTAAAATCACTAACATCCTCTATGATCGCTATTCGCTACACTGATTTTTGTTCTGAAATCAATTATCATACAACGATATAAGGAGAAATGATTTTGACATACTCTTAATTGATTTTGGCACACCCATTAGCACAGTTTTCCGTGCTTTTCTCATGGGGTGTGCCAAAATCAAGGATGTGTTAAAATCAATTTCCTGATATAAGTATGATATTTCTAGGGCGTCTTTGTTTGTTGACGACCAGAATAGTTGCCGGGATCTCTAGCTCTTAATCATTAGCATTTTTGGTAATCTCTATCCCTTATTCTAAATCATGATTTCCTACTCAATTTGGTTGATTTTTACTCTACTCAATTATATTTAGTCGTATGATTTTCGGGCAATTTTCAATTTTTCCCTAATTTTCAGTTTATTGGGTCATCTATCTTATTCAAATCATCAATTGAAATAAAAAAAAAAAAAAAAAAAAAAAAACCAATTTAATTTGCAACCTAGGTTACCATGTCATCCATTCCTGTGGAAGTGATTACTGATATTCTGCTTAGATTGCCGGCAAAATCTTTGTTGCGCTTCAAATGTGTGTGCAAATTATGGTATAATATAATTAGCTCCTCTGATTTTATCAACCTTCATGTTGAACAATCCAATCTGCATATAATCGTCACGAACCCTGCTGTTTATATATGTGATTTCGACAAATTTGATAATCCAACTAAGTTGAATTACCCTTTGAAGAATTTAGAATATGGGGGTCTTTATATTGTGGGATCAAGCCGCGGTTTGCTTTGTTTCTCTATGCATTCGTATCCCTGCACCACCTTCTTGTATAACCCCACCACACAAACTCACAAAACCCTTCCATATTTGCCAGTATTATCCACCTTTCAGTCCCCCAATGGAAACCCATTTCACGGCCTTCTTGGGTTTGGGTATGATCATGTGTCTGAGGATTACAAGTGTGTGAAGATTCATCAACGTGACGCGGATGATGGATCGGGTTCTTTCAAGAGTCAGGTGATGGTTTATAGCTTGAGGGAGGATTCTTGGAAGCGGGGGGTTCACGATGTTCCATATTATTTTGACAGCCATTTGGGTTATTCTATCTTGCTTAATGGGATTCTGCATTGGTCAACTGAAGATGATCATAGGGAGCCCCTCCCTTTAGTTGGCTTCAATCTCAATGATGAAACTTTTAGCTCCATGCCACTGCCTGACTATCATACAGAAGAGGAATCGCGTATGCGTGCTCACATAGGAGTGGTTGATGCATGCTTGTGTCTAATGTACAATTATTGGTGTTATTGTGAAGTATGGATTATGAAGGAGTACGGTGTTCCTGCTTCTTGGACTAAATTGTGTATGGTTGCGAAACAAGGGAATTATAATGATTTGAGGCCTCTTTCTTTCTCAAAGAGTAAAAAGGAATTGTTTGTGATTCTTACCAAAGCTAATGTTGCTTCTTTGGACTTGGAAACTTTGGAGATTAAACATATTCAACCTCCTGGTCTTCATAGACTTTGGAAAGCATATGTATGCTCGGAGAACCTTCTAATGCTCAAAGATGCAGAATATATTCGCAAGGGTACACAACAACTGCAAAACAGAAGCACTAAAATGCGAAAGTTGTTAATGAGGAAAACTGAGAGGTATACCTTCAAATTTTTGGTCAACCCTTCCCATTGTTATTTATGTTTGTTTTCCTCAGGAAATATTTGCTAAGTAATTATCTTTTACTGAATTGAAGATATTTTTGATGTGTTGAACTATTTTTGTTCAACCCAATGCACTTTTGCTGAACATTTATATTGTTAAATTTTACACTAAATATATTTAAAAAAATAGACTTTGCTAAATTTGACCAAGTCTTTGCTTAGTAAGGAGGTGATTTAAAGCTGAATCCTTGTTGCTTATGAAATTTTGGTTTTGACATATACTCAATATAGTTTCGCCGTTCTGGAATAATGGTAACACAGTACCCTTGCATTTTCACAATCACTTTTGACCATTAATATCCTTAATTATGTACTCTGTAATAATAAAATTTTGATATTTTCAAAGCATTCATCAAGATGAAATAAACAAGAACCCACATTATACTCCATATTATTTTGAAGTTTGTATGAGTGACAGTATTCAGCCAAATACTCCAAACTTGTCCCTTAAAAAGTAAAGTGTAACCAATTTTCCAAAAGAGGGAGTAGTTCTTCAAATTCTGATCTAAATTTCCAGATATTACTATCCTTCAATCTAAGCTAATTTTATCAATCTCAACTTGTAAGTAATACTTTTATGTTCAATTTGTATTATTTTTTGTCCCACTTTGATAAACAACTTTAAAAGTCATGATCTTGAGACAATTTTACAGCTTTAATTCACATCATTCAATCCTACAACACAAAGTTAATTATTCTTAGTATTCATGAATGATTCTTATTTTATTGGAGTGTCACTCATCACTATCTTTTGTTCCTTGTATCTAGAATCATGCGATTCCTTGACGAAGGTCTACGAAATGATTTCGGGATTCCACGCCCATCCAATGAACAATCTTGATCATGTCACCATCGCATTCTCGTGGAGGTACAACCATATAACTTTGAGATAAGGACTTGTCTCTTACCAAGTTTACAGCTTTAGAGGATGGTTGTATATTTTATCCAACTTGTTTAATTTGGTTTTCGTATCATGTATGACTATGTTTGTTCAGAAATGAGGAATCTCATGGTTGTTTTGTTTGTGTCATACTTATATTCATGGCTTGGTCTATTGTTGAGAATCAGGAAGATGCTACTATTAACTTATATTGCTTTTCTGCATCCTTAGATTTCTTTTTTAACTCTGGCAACTACTATCACTGTTTTTGTGTAGTGCAATGGTGTGTTGTTAAGTATGTTAGCTTTATATTATACATAAGGAAATAAAATTTGGGTTAGGTAAGGAGATAAATACTACTACGTACTTCATAATTTATACTTCATCTGCTCTTTTGATGGAAAAAAAATCAATGGGTATGGAAAAGTATGTGCAATGTAAGGGATAGAATTAAAGACGGGTTGTTGAAATCAGCGGGGCACATGTGGGAAATCATATACTATTGTACTTGGGTTTGAAATAGATTTAGTGTTCCAAAGAACACTTTATTGCTTGATATGTGGCTCTTGATAAGGTGAAACAAACTCCAGCAGGTGGGAGTTTATGAGGATGATCTATGTATGTTTTGTGGGCAACTGGAAGATAGGACTCATCATTTATTTTTCAGATGTGACTATAGCTGCAATATTCACAAGCACGATGCTGAGTGGGTTGGTAACATGGAATTCAGGTTAATGGCCTTGATTGTGTGCCTATTATTTTAAATAAATGGAGTAGAAGATATAAAGCTGTAAAAGTCAAGAAACATATTTTTCTAGCTGTCTTCACTGCTGCTGTGTATCATATATGGAGAGCAAGAAACCGCGATTTTTGGAAGCTGTTGAGTGAAGATGGAATTCAGGTTAATGGCCTTAAGTCAGAAAAATGTTTGAGTGAAGATGTTGTATGGTTGATGGCCTTACCAATAAAAATGTAGTTTTACAAAGATAAAAATAAATATTGACTTTATTGCATTTTTACCATCACGTTTCTGAAATTGGCAACAGTATGGTGCATTAATATTTGCAGAAACCAATCAACCATGCAATAATGACATATGTGATGGATATTTATAGTGCTTAAGCTGACATTATTGTACTTGCTAGGATCTAACCCTCTTTAATGGTGACACCATCTCATGTAATCTCCTTTCTTTTCACTTGTCCTCGTTATGTAGCAATGTTTCCTTGATCCATGATGATGTTGCCTGACCTCAATACTTACGTCACAGAACACTGTTGGTGGTTTTGTATTTCGATTGGATCATGTCAAGGCTTGTAGCTGGTGTTGGTGTTTCTACTTATAGTCTAGCATAGCTTCCACTCAAAAATAACTTATTAATGTAGCATAGGTGCTTAACTTCACTTTGTTTAAAAAAATTCTTGTGTGGATCCATGAGATGAACGCTTAAAGTACTTCTCATTCTTCTTTATTTTGCCTCAGTTATCTCAGATGATCCACCTCCATTATTCGTTACCTCCTTCTACTGAACCTAAGCTTGATTATGGACTAAGATTGAAATTTGATGATCAAAATTTATGATACTTATGAAAATCTATTTTGATTCTGTAATTTTTTTTCTTCTCATATGCAGTAGCTGAATTACTGATTAAAAATGGCTCTTCCTGATTAGAAACAATTTACTGATTTTATAAAAGATGAAGTATCATAGTCTTAGTTATAGTGATACTTAAAGAGACAACTAGATTCATTGGGATTGCTAGAAATTTTAAGTTTTCCAATAAGACTAACCTGTTAAGGTATTTGAAGATTATCTCTCTCCTCTCTCTCTTTCTTTCTTTTTTTTTTCTTTTTTTTTTTTTTCTTTTTTTTTTTTGTTTTTTAAATAAAAAAAATTTCTTGTTGTGGAGATAACACCTCTATTTACATTAGGTTTTTTATACAGAGCTCTTCAAGATCTGTGTTTGATTGATGTATTACTGTTACTTACAGAAGTTAGCTTGAATTTTCGCCACATTTTATAAGTGAGTGAATCATATATACGTAGTATTTATGTCTTGCTGTACTCTATGCATCTAAAAGCTCTCGAAGACATCTTGTGGATGAATAATGTGAAGTTTATGCTGCTAAATATCCTGGCCAGTGTTGGGAAGGAGAGCAGTGCTTTTGTTGTTGCTTTATGAGTAGGCAGGAATTCCTGGCACAACTCTAGTTAATAGAGAATTAGTTCCATTTTACTTGTGAAGTATATACAATATACATATGCTAGTAGCTAGCCCTGCATTTGGGGGTCTTCGTTGAGTGTGTGTATTTAATTTTTCTGAGTTTCTTTGGCCTCTGAGATTTATATCCTGAAATAAAACATTGGTGTTTATGGATCGAAGGAAAACAGTCTGTTTACTTTTATACATTTTGGAATTAATGATGCAACTTAGTGTGATAGAGAAATTATTTCTGTATTCGTGTAGGCTTCTAGTCGAAATCTATGATGATATATTGACGTTGTTATTTTCTCAACTTATCCATCATCCATCCTTAACCATTTGCCGAATGTGTGCAATAGGGTTTTTTTTTTTTAATTATTTAGTATCTACTGATGTTTCCATTGCAAAGATGCTATAGACTTGTGCTTGAAGAAGTCTGTAACATAGACTTGTTGACATGAGCTGCAGAAGCGTAACTTTGTAATGGACAGCACTCTATATGTTGGACCTTTTTAGCCACATCTTAGGATGTGTTGGACCTTTTTAGCCACATCTTAGGATGTGAGCAACCAGAAGGAAAAAGATGGAACGTAGGATAAAGTGAGGAAAATTTACTTCATCTTTCTAAATTTATATATTTTGAAGCTATGTGATTAACAACCTGTGCTTTTGTTGGGTTTCATGCAATATTGTAAAAAACTTTCTTGTGCAAAGTTATTAAGAACAAAGAGATTTGACACTGAAAGAATCTTTCTTTGTTTAGCAGAAATCAAATGATGAATCTGGATGGTGAAATTCTATGGGAATACTTTTTAGCTGGAAAGTCTGGATAAGTTACAGCTTCTCCACTGCTTGGACCACCAGTTGTTGCAGACATTAGCCACTGCATTTGGGGGCATCTGGAATATTTTAGCTGCGTAGTTTAGAAGATGCTCTTCGTCTTAGCTACTAATTAAATGGCTCAAGTGGTAAGAAAATTTACTAAAGCAGTCTGTTAATTTTTTAAAATTTTGAACATTTGAAATGCCCTCGTAGGTTCAATGGTCTGATAGAGATTGTCATCAATATGTCATACCTCGGAGACCCTTACATTTAGTTTTGATGGACCTGTTTGAAATGGTTTGGATTGATTGTGTTGTTATAAGAGATTATCTTGGAAGTTGGAACTACATATCAAGTCGCTCTTTCAACATAACTCCTCCTCTTTGTTGATTCAAGACGCCATGATTATTCATAACTCCTCCTCTTTCAATATTTCTCGTCTTCATTGAAGGTGAGGTGAATACTTATGGATGTTCGAGGAAGTATGCAAAGTATTCTATATTGTCAGCTTCAATGTTCGTGGAAGATTCAACTACTTATGGATGATGTCTAAAACAACTCTAGTCCACTATAAGCAAACTCATCCACTTTTGTTACTATTTAATTTAATTTATTAATTTATTTAGTAGCATTTCTTATGATAATTTAGGGTTCAAATGGTATTGTTGTGATTTTCAGTTTTTTGTTTTTCAAAATCATATGATATGTCATAAAATGAATACAAAATTAATCAAACTTATTAAAATAATGATGATTATGAAAATTGACGATGGAAAAGTGGAACTTTTCTATTGTTTTCTGTTTATGGTTTTTTGTTTTAAAAAATAAACTAAAAATTGAAAACAAAAAACGGTAAACAAGCCCCAAAGTTATACATTTAATAGAAAACTAGTCTTAAACCCGCGCGATGCACGATTGCACGACTGTTTTATGTATTGTAATATTTGTTTTTGGATTTTTATTTTTACCTATTAGAAAATATTTTAATATTAGTAGTGTAAAAATAAGTATTTTAAAAGTGATATATAGTTAGAAGTCTATCAAATTTAAACGTGTAATGTTATCTATAATAGTTACAATTTATAAATTTTGTCTAAAATTCTATGTTTGGCATCATTTTTGGTTTTCAGTTTCCTGTTTTTTTGAAAACTAAAAACAAAAAACAGGAAACAAGAAAAAGGTGTTTCCACTTTTTTGTTGTCAGTTTTCAAAATTATCATGATTTTAATAAGTCTAAATATTTTTTGATCCATTATGTGACATATATAATGTACTTTTAAAAAACAAAAAACCAAAAAACAGAAAACCACAGCGATGCCAAACGGACCCTTAAGAATTTAAGTTCGAAGATTTTCGTATGTCATATTGTGAAAAACTGCATCTTCTAGCCATTTTAGTCGCACTTGCAAATTATATTTTCTAATTTTTAGTATTCTTTAACTTTCTTTGATTATTAATGTTCTATTATATGCATTTCATATACGTGGTATGTAAGTTTTCTTTAACTTCTTTTTTCTTCTGCCATTAGTGCAATACTATGACTTATATAAGGGCAGATAAAGTTTTAAGCATCTAACTATACAATTCTTTTTCCATATATGCAGTATCAACCATGCAAAAAAACCATGTATTTCCCAGTACAATATACATAAGAGGGCTATAAATTAATTTTATTCCAAGTTATTAAAATTGCATTATACACCAAATACAAGAAACAAACTCATCGAAACATAATTTGCAACCTGCTTTAATCTTCACTTTCACTGTTGATCCACAATCACCTTTATGCAAATTAAAAATAATAGTTTTGTTAAATTTGGAAAACAAATTGATCATACAAAAATGAAAACTTAAAATATGAATGTATATACAAATGGAATGAAAAATATAAAGAAACTTACTATTTTCAATATGATGGGTCTATGAACAATTAACTTTATAAAAAAAGAGCTATATATCTTTCATTAAAAAAAAAAAAAAAAAAAAAAAAAAGAAAAGATTTTGTGTGAGACCGTTTCACGTGAGTCCGGTTTAACACACCCATTGCCATTACCTAGCCACTTGTCTGCGGCCGATGCATATCTTTAGATTTTATCTCTGGAAATTTACACTTTTCCTTTAGTGATCATCTTCCTCCTCACAATTTTAACGGCTTCTTCTGAAGAGATTGTCATCTCCTCTGCTTCTTGAGAAGAATCATATGTTTTCAGATCAACCTCCATTTCGGCGATTTCTTTAGACGTTGCCCCTATTTCAAATATTCTGATCAATATTGTCTAATATCTGATACTTATAAACCAATATCTGACTATTATAATCTAATTTCTGACACTTTTAATCTAATATCTGATAATTATAATCTAATTTCTGACAATTAAAATATAATATCTGATAATTATAATCTAATATCTGACTATTATAATCTAATTTATGACAATTAAAACCTAATATCTGATACTTATAATCTAATATCTAATAATTATAATCTAATATCTGACCATTAGTATTTAATTTCTGACACTTTTAATCTAATATTTGATATTTATAAACTGTTATTATCTAATTTCTGACAATTAAGAATTTTACTTTTTTTTTTTTTTTCTGTTTGTATGACCGGACTGACGTGAGTCTGTTCTACCCAATACTTTTCCAAAAAGCAAATCACTAATTTGGGTTTAGCATTCCTATATTCACATTTTAAAATGAACTGAAGTGACACCTTTATAAGTTTGAAAAGGTTTTTTTTTTTTTTTTTTTTTTTCACACATGCTTTTAAAATTACACAAAATTTAATTATTTCTAATAATAATCTGACAAATGTATTTTGAAAAGGCATGATTAGTAAGTTTGGAAATTGGGATGGAAGAGGTGATTGTTCATTTTTTTTTTTTTTTTAATTGAAGTTTTTTTTTTCTCTCTCTCTCTTTCAATAGGCATGATTATTGGGAAAAGGTGTGTGTTTTTATTTTTTTTTGGTAATTTTTTTTTTTTTTTTTTTTTTTGTAGAAAAACTAGATGAACTCCCGTGCAATGCACACATATTATAAAAGAATTTATAATTGTGTGAATTTCAAAGACATATCAGTTGTAATATGTAAAATATTTGTATTACATACAATATTATTAACATAAAAATTCAAACTACAAAAATTAAAATAATATAAACAAAAGAAAATTCACGTCCACAATTAAATTTAGTGAATTTTGAAATTAGATGGAATCATCACATATATAAAAAGGTTGATATTTGTTTTCCTTAAGATTTTTAAAAGGTTCTTAAAAGAAAAAGTAATGAAAAGTTGAAAACTAAAAAATTTATTGTATTGTATTAAACTACTTTGCAATCAATATTTAGATTTTTTTTAAAAAAAATATGAAAGGAAAAAAAAAGTTTAAGCGGAAAAAAATGAAGAAGAAGTAAACACATGTACAATTTGAAAAAAGTGATAATGTTGTTATTACTTTAGTAATATTTACTAGATTACGCTCGTGCGATGGACGATTTTAACAATAATTTACGATTTTTAACTATATTTTTTGGCTTATTTGTGTGTAATATGTATGTAGTAGAAATATTTTAAGAAAAATCTAATAAATTGATAAATTAATAAAGAATAGACACCCCAATTCATATAATCTGTATAAAATATACGGAGTAGGAGAAAAAGATAATGTTTATAAGAAAATGAAATAGTCCGACCTTCCTTTAATTTATAAAATCTATTAGAAAAATATTTAGCATTTTCAAATTTTTATTTTTCCTCCAAAAAAAAAAAAATTTATTTATGTTGAAAAAAAATAATGATGTCATTATTAGTTTTGGTGGGAAAACTTTTTATAAGAAGTTACATGTGGAAAGTAATGACATCAGCGGTAATTACTTTTGTTATATTTATAGATTTATTATTTATATTAGTATTTTAAAATAGGTAGAATAGGAAGTGGACAAGTGTCTTTCCAACTTTCTGTTTTATTTATTTATTTTTTTTTTATTTTTTTTTTTTTTTTGAGACAGTTTTAAAATATCTAACCATACAATTTTACGTTCAATTGAAAGTTAACTTTGTAAAGTATTTGGGCCTATTTTATTGGCCCAATTGAATACAATACATAATGGGTTAGTATTTTATTTCTAACAATATACAAGTACTACAGTAGTACTCTGTATTTTGGTTTTTGAATTCAAACACTCTTAATAGATACTCGTAAATTAAGAATCACTACATAGGTGTTTACAAACTTTTAAAAAAATCGGATGTACAATAATTATTATAAAGATAGCCTAAAGTGATCAAGAGTTATCCTTGAAATGAATAAAAGTTACCCCATTATGCATAAAAGTAACCCAATACAATCAATTATTAGTGACCGAATGTAATTAAATTATCTTTATAAAACTTTTCTTGTTTTCTATTTATATAAAAATTGTAGTATTATGTTTACAGTTATCCAAAAAAGGCAAAAAGTTACCCTAAAATTAGCTAAAAGTTACCCTTATATTGCTCAATGTACACTAATATTAGTGTAAACCGGGTGTATACAAAAATAATAATAGGTATTTTATTATTATTATTATTATTATTATTATTATTATTATTATTATTATGATGTCTTTTTATTGATTTATTTAATAATTTATTTATATTAGGGTATTCAATTATGAAACCGTACATTTTGTTTTTTAAAAAAATTATGAAATCGTACATCATATAGAAGTAAAAATTACCTCTTGATATTAGTTCAATTTGTATAATTTTATCTCGCCTATCATGTGCAAGAAACAATAATACTACTAAGGGCCTATTCTGTTCAGCTTAATTTTAGTTCAGTTTAGTTAAGCTCCAATCAGTTCAGCTCGATTCCTTCTCTCATAAACAATTTATTTCAGTTCTATTCAGTTCAATTCAGCCCTAATCAGTTCTGTTTAGTTGTTTTCACTAATTCGGAATAGACCCTATTTAGATGATACTTGTAATGGGTTGAATGTATTAGATTAGCCTTTGATTTATGCTTAACAAGGACTGGTTATGAGTTGAGTCGAGCTTTAACTGAGTCAGACTCGAACAATTCACAAGCATACTCGATTCATTAATAGCCCTAGCTTAAAACCAGAACAACTCTTAGGGCCTGTTCACTTCAGCTTAATTTCTGTTCAGTTCAGTTCAATTCAGCTCCAATCAGTTCTGTTCTGTTCAGCTCAACTCCAATCAGTTCAGTTCAGTTTAGTTCAGTTCCTAATTTCCTTCTCACATAAAATATTTATTTCACCTCTATTCAGTTCAGTTCAATTTAATTCAGCTCAAATCAGTTCAGTTTAATTCAGCTCAGTTTAATAAATGTGATATGCCCTTAATCAAAACAAAATCATAGGATACTGAAATATTTACTTTGCTACTAGCCTACAATATATCAAAAGCAGAACTTTAACTTAAAAAAACAGCTAGCAGCATAAAAGATAAAAAGTACTCATATTCCCAAATCTCCAAGCCTAATTCAGAAATCCTATCATTTTAAAATCATATGCTCTGTCTTTAACTTTATAAAATCAATCTTTCATAAAAAAAAAAATCTTTATAAAATCAATATGTTGTCCAAAAAAATTTCACCTTTATTAAATCAGACTATATATATATAAAAAAATAATAATAAAAAAAAAATCAGACTATATACAGTATTATTTTTATTTATCTTAATTCCAGCTGCTACCCTTCACCTTAGTTTGGGCAAATTGCACAATTTGTCAAGCATCACACATCCACAATATTCACTCGCATATATATTCACACCAAAATTGTGTGCCCTATTTCATTTTGGCCCCTCTGCCCCTTATTGTCTTCATTTTTGGCCCCTTTTTCTGCTTTTTATTCAAGATTTCAAGGGTTTTTACAAGAAAAGAGTGTGAAAGGGGGATAAGAAAAAATCCCAAAAAAAAAATAATTTTTTTTAATATTTATAATTAATTAATTAATTTGTCTATAAATTGATTGATGGCTGGAGAAGGTATAGTTGCTCCTTCTGGTACAGATTTACCAGTGAAGAGACCTAGAGAAGAAGAAGAAAACATGAGTGAGAAAATTGTTAATGGAGCTTCTTCTGTTTCAATGGAGGCTGAAGATGATAAAAAACCCAATTCTATTTCTTCAATTATTCCTGGGTGGTTTTCTGAGATTAGCCCAATGTGGCCTGGTTTGTTTCTTTTCTCTAAATCTTCATTTTTTTTTATTTTGATTTTGATTTGTTTTTAAGGTTATTTTTTGCATTAGATTTTCTGAGTAGATGATAATTTTTATTGGGTTTTAGATTTAATATTTGATTGGTTGTTGTAATTGTGAAAAAAAGGGTTTTGTATATTTTGTAGTTGCAAAAGTTTTCTGGTTTGCATGGTGTTCTTGTAATTGTAAGCTTTTCTGGGTTTTTGATGGGTTTTAAGTAATTTTTAATTTTAAAACTTTTCTGGGTTTTTGATGTCATAGTTTCTACGGAGTAAGTGTTTGTTTGACAAAAATCTATTTTTGGGTGTTTTTTGCGCTTTACATGTGATATGTTTTTGCTAATATTAGTTAGTAATTTTTCTAGGGTTTTGCGCAATTTATTAAATTAAATTGGATATTCAACTATTAGCAATCATTGTACCATGTGTGGTGGTGCTCTGGATGAAGTTGCCGTAATATTAAGCTACTGTGATTATGCTAATTATATTGTCAATCATATCATTTGTTTAAAGCACATATACTAATAATTGCATTTTCTTTTTGAAAGGGTTATTTTTTACTGTAAGTATTGATTACTAGTAATTCCTGAAACCTGATAAATTGCTGTTGTTGGAATGATTGTGCTTACATTCATGGTCTGGTATTGTTTGGCTGGTATTTGATTCAGAAATGCCGTTTTGTTTTGCTGGAGTTTGCATAGAGCTTTGTTGTCAGTTACTTCACCATTTTTTAAGTTCTGCTAGTCAATAGCTTCAATTATATAGTGTTCTAGTTGTCTTTGATGTGCGTACTTTCTTTGATGCTTAATGAAGTAATGAACATTCGAATGTATGAGTATATGCTTTGATTATATTGGTGGCTGGGTTTGGTCATTTGTTACAATGTAATTTTTGAATAAATGGTATTTTGACCGTAGGAATATGATATGAGCTTCTACTCCTAGTTGTCGTAAACTTGATCTTGGCGGTAATTATTAGTATTAACTTAAAAGATAAGTCAAAATAACTTTAGTAGCAAGTAGCAACAATATGATATTTATGGATGTACTGGTCTAGATAGCTAAAATGTTGCTTTGTTAAGTGTGTTTGAAGTAATTGATGAGTTTTGGAAGGAAAAGGTGGTTTGAAAGCCTGTTGATTTACAGAAAACGTGCTCTAAGGGATTGAACAAATGGAGCAAAGATATATTAGCTGGTAAAATTAATTAGTTTCCAAAAGTCAAATCAAACAGTTTCTCAGTAGTGTCGTTTGTGAAAAATTTACTCCAACTAGTAATGCTGTCTTGTGCTCGTCCTTCCTCGGTTTAAACTTCTGCAACCTGACACTTAAACTGTGCTGTATTCCCTCTTTTTTAATTTGTTTTTCTTGATAAATAAGAAAATTTGAGGCCTATCCTACACATTGCTAATGATGAACCCTTAAATCTGAAACAGGTGAAGCACATTCTTTGAAAGTGGAGAAAATCCTGTTTCAGGAAAAGTCAAAGTATCAGGATGTCATAGTCTTTCAGGTATTCTAAGTATATGACTTAATTTAAGCTCTTAATTTATTGACTTTTCAAGTTATTTTTGATTAACTTAATTGTGTCTTTGTTACAGTCATCAACCTATGGGAAAGTTCTTGTTCTAGATGGAGTAATTCAGCTCACTGAGAGGGATGAGTGTGCTTACCAAGAGATGATCAGTCATCTCCCACTTTGCTCTATTCAAAACCCCAAAAAGGTTTATTTCTTTCTCTACCACTCTCCTGATTCTGATGAAGGGACAGTAATTGTGTTTGTGTTCGTGTTCATCTTCTTTTTTTTCCAGTTCATTTTCCTATCATCTGATTGGTGGATCTTATCTCTCATCAAGATATCGATGGTCGTGACCCCAATTTATTTATTTATTTTTGTTATCTGTAAGCTCATTTGGATTTATTTGGTGTCTGAAATAGCCTTTCAGTTCTTTTCCCTGTATCCCACATGCCTTTTTCTACGGGGAACAATTTGACAAGTTGTTTTAAATATCTGGGTAATTTTGGGGGCTTATTAATGCCTAAATTTCCTCTGTTTTCATCTTTCTTTGTCTGTATGCATGGGTGTCAAGGTTCTTGAGAAGAATTGTTGGAACCAAGATATGCTGAAAACAAGGATTTCCTTTTGTTGTGACAACCAATGTTATCTTTCTTTATATATAATTATTAAGATTTAAACCTATTGACACAAAGTCTGTGGCCATGGCATGATCTCATGTAGTTGCTTGTAACAGATTTAATTTGTTAGCTTGTTTAATTTTCAATGTTTTAATCTACAAGCTACCTTATGGCTTGCCGGTTTTCCTGTGTGGAGGAATCTTGTTGAGGCTAACATGTTTTCCCTTCTTGGTGAAAGCCTAACATACGGATTCTGTGTTTATCTCGTAGGTTCTGGTCATTGGAGGAGGAGATGGAGGCGTCCTGCGAGAAGTAGCTCGCCATTCATCAGTTGAGCTTATAGATATTTGTGAAATTGATGAGATGGTAGTAACGGTGAGTAGTAGAGGGTAATTTGGTGGTTATTTTTTTCTTAATACTGAAGTTAAAATTCAATCCCTTGGAACTTAAAAGTTATTCAACTTAATCTATGTTTGTTATCATGGTATTACTCCTTGAAAATGGAGGCATCATTTTAAAGTGTATACTCAATTATGGCTTCTGTTGGTCCTAGTATAGCTTGACTTAGTTTCTGCTTAGATTGACTTTTTTAAAATTTCAGGTTTCTAAGCAGTTTTTCCCTGAGGTAGCTGTTGGATATGAAGATCCTCGAGTAAAATTGCATATTGGTGATGGTATGCCCTTCAACTCCTTTTTGCATATTCTTTGTGTGGTTCTGTGGGTGTATTTGGTGTGTGTTAGGAGGTGTCTCTGTCAAGAGTCATCTTTTCTTTCTCATCATATCTTTTATCCCTGGGGTCCACCAATGGTATTGACTAACGACAAATTTGACTTTTAGGAGTTGCATTTTTGAAGGCGGCTGCGGAGGGGACTTACGATGCAGTCATCGTGGATTCATCTGATCCGATAGGTTTCTCCTTTACGCTGTTTCTCTTTTCCAGATTTCCACTATATTAGATGTGGTTTAGTGTCTTTCATTTCAATACTCAATTCTTGCTTCGGACGTTGACCAGGTCCAGCACAAGAGCTCTTTGAGAAGCCCTTTTTTGAGTCAGTTGCAAAGGCACTGCGACCCGGAGGGGTTGTGTGCACCCAGGCCGAAAGTATATGGCTTCACATGCATATTATTGAAGATATTGTCGCAAACTGCCGTCAGATTTTTAAGGGCTCCGTGAACTATGCATGGACTACTGTTCCTACATATCCTAGGCATGTTTTCTCATCCTTCTTTCTCTTTTTCCCCTTGCACCCCTAAACATGCACAAAGTAATTAGTTGATTGTATCTGTAACAAATTGGAAAGTTTAGGCTAGTTTACTAGAATCAAACATGTGATACGAAGTATTATACTTCTGTTTTCCTCCAGATATGTGCTCATACATTGTTTACCAGCATTTGTTATTGAATTTTAACATATATTTTAATTTTCAGTGGGGTGATTGGTTTCATGCTTTGTTCTACTGAGGGGCCGGAAGTTGATTTTAAGCATCCAGTGAACCCTATTGATAAAGTTGAAGATCATGAAAAGACAGAGAGACCTTTGAAATTTTACAACTCGGAGGTAGGTTTACTCTTTGTTCTTTTTCCTACCATTGGTCATTTATCCACCATCAAAATCTCACTTTTCTTGTTTGTTTGCAGCTTCATTCGGCCGCTTTCTGCTTGCCCTCTTTTGCAAAGAGGGTTATTGAGGCTAAATCCAAGTAATCTTGGTCTGCTGTGGATTCAGTGTTTCCATTAGAAGGAAAATTTCATATGGGCTCAAGCAGAGAATAAAGATTTTTTTCTCTTTCTGTCTTTTTTTTTATCCCCAACATTTCAAGCAGACAAGCTTTCTAGTCATAGATGTTATAACAGTATTTGTTGAAATTTCTTTCCCTTCAACAAAACTGAGAGAAATCATGATAACAAATTTGTTAGCTTGTTTCACCTGTAGTTTTATAATGATAAAGGGTGTCATGAGGATTTTATAAGCAATATTGTCTTGAGTTTGGAGAAGAGTATCTGAGTTCTATGCCTGTTTTATTGCTGTTTGCACAAGTATTCAGTTGTGCTGTAGTTGGATACATGCTGCGTCAATATAGCAACTATGTGGAGGGTAATTCCTCATTTTCATCATCAGCAGTATTGGGATCTGCTTATGATGTCTCTAGCCCGTCACCCGAAGCCATAATTGTAGCCAACATAGCTGTTTCAAAGGGTGATGTTCATCAAAGTGATATTCCTTGTTTTTTTGTAAAGGAATTAGGTTTTATCCATATCAGGAATTAAGGTTATAAAATTGGGGATTTAAAGATCACAATTCATAAATTTGGGATTGAATTACAATTGGGTGATTTGGGTTTTAAATTTGAAATTTGGTTTATTAAATTTGTGAATTTTAGGGTTATACAGGGAATTAGAGGGTATATATTTAACAATCGGTAAGATACAGGAGTCTCGTACCCTATCATAGGAATGGGGAGATGAAAATCAAACTCACCCTATCCCTCCATCTCCTATGTCCTCGTATCTATTAACTATTACTAAAACAGAAGTTGATGATGTCACCATTGCCCACGTGTCATTTTCTCAATAAAAATTTTCCGGCCTAAATGCAATGACGATGTCAATATATATATATATATATATATATATATATATATATATATATATATATATATATATATATATATATATTTTTTTTTTTTGTAGAGCTATCATGTTTAACATTTTTGAAATTTAAATATTAGAAGCTTCTATATTACAACTAAAACCTATCAATTTATCGTAGGAAATTGAAATAATTTTAAATAGCACACTAATAAATGACCTCCTACATTGAACTATAAATTAGACAACGTTAAATAGATACTATATCATAATTTTGATTAAAATAAAAAATTTTAAAATTACAAAATATATTTAATTTTTATTTATATTCATGTATAATAGAGATTTATTTTTAAAATGTACAATTAAAAATAGGCTTTATATAAACGTGTATCACACGGGTTTTAACCTAGTATTGCACTAAAATAGATGCAAAGAATTCTATCAATTGTAAAAAATATGTATATTCAAAATTCACGAGGTTAAAGCAGGAAGTTTACTCTCATTTTTATATAGCTCAGCCTTATGCTGCTGATCAATAGAATATTTACACTAAGAATTTCAAACCACTAAATACATTCTCAAGCTGTAACTAATTGACATTGTCTATACACAATTTTAAGTAAGAAGAACTACTTTGAGGTCATGGTTCCATGTTGTTTCTGGTTTTAATGGCATAGCAACAAACAACGCAACCATCTGAAACAACGGAAAAACATCTCATCATCAACGCAAATAATTAAATTTAAAAAGCAATACGAGAGCAAGAGGGTGATAGGAGAGGGATGTACCATAACGAAGGCTGCAAAAATCAGGCTGAAACCTTTACAATCAAACGGTGCTTTGTTTGATAGGAACCACTCTGCATGTCCAAAATATAAATCAATAAGCACTTGTATTTAACAACGATTTAGTTGTTGAATTAAACTCAATGTGAATAGAGATGTAAAACTTACGAGCTAATGGTGTCATAATGAGTGGTGATACGAAACCTGCTATCGAATCTACTGCAGCAAGGAAACCTTGTGCTCTTCCCTGCAGATTCAGAGATATCCTTAAGGCAATTGGTCACAAAAAATCGCAGTTAGTAGTGAATTGTTAAAATCCATAGTTACTGACCTGATCATTTGAACTTGATGCTCTTGAAATAATAGCACATATCTGAAGATCAGAAAACCAACATACATTAGACAGAATTCACAAATATTGATGTAAGTTAAGGCGTTAAGCACAAGTAACACTTATATCTACGAACAGCACACATGAAAAAGTAGTAGCTTACTGAAGGTTTGACAAATCCGTATGCCAATCCAAGTGAAACGCTAATGTATGGAAGCTGCAGAACAACCAAAATATTACAAAAATATACATTACGAGTCTGATATGAATTATAAAGTCACACAAGTATAAGAAAAATTAGTTAATTGTTTCCAATGTTACACACCCAAGTTGCCCATGCCATGCTGTAGAAAAATGCCTGTAAATCAAATTCACAAACATACTGAGATCATAACATTGTTTAAAAGATGTGATAGTAACAAACAAATTAGAGGAAATTATGGTGGCAATTAGAGCATTGGAAACTTACATAAGTCACGGATGCCAGTAATCCCATGGAAAGTATCGCCTTTTCCCCAGTCAGTGTATTAATTACGGGCACTATCAACATCTGAAGCCAAAACCAAAAAAAAGGATATCAGCAAAGAATTTTAGATGCTAATCAGTGGGAATAGAATTACTCCATAATAGGTTAAACTAGGGGATTAATTAGTATAGTGCTTCACTCATTTTCTACAAATTCTATGTATCAGATACTTTATACTTAAATACTAGTTCTATTGAAACTTTTCAATCATTTCACATCTTTTCCCCATTCCATAATCCATACATTGTTTTATGTATTGCAGACCGATAAAATTCATCAGGAATCTACAACCATTACGAAAACAACTGGACAATTCTGGTCAAAGCAATTTGTACAAGTTTCTTCATTTATCAAGGATGAATCCAACAGTTAACGCCTATAAATCATGAAAAGGCAACTGAAGTTGTAAAACAAGGAAAAACTTTAGTACCTGTGAGAAAACTGATCCGACTTGGACAATCATCAACGTTTCAGAAACTTTACTTCCACTTAAATTTAATGCATCCTTTATATAAAACTGCAAAGTATGTAATCTACATGTCAATCATTTTCCTGTAGTACTCTTATATAACAAGATAGAGCATGTTAAGCTACTGGGATGAAAGAAAAAAAAAAGAAGGCAAAGTTTAATGCTCCGGCAAAGCAAAACCAGTCCATGCGCATTTCAAACAAAGCTTCTAATTTCTGATTGAAAGTTTGTTATAGGCTGCAGCGTTTCTTAAAGTAAGTCATTAGATTTCATAACAACGAATTACATTCATTCCAAATCAAGCAGCATAAGAAGCCTGCAGCATTTACCAAGACTGCTGATAGTCTAATAGTAGGGAAACACTCAATTTCGTGCAATATATCTAATATAATATGTGTACATTCAAGGTCAATTAAAGGCTCTTCAAGTGGGGGAATGTAGCATTATTTATATGCAAATTATTCTGAGCTGTAGGAACACTGATAGCCAGGATTACTTTGTTTAACTTAGAAATGCTAAAACACCATAGTTTCACCAAAATGAAAAAGACCATCTCTACTGAAGAAACATAGCAACATACCAATAAGACACTGCTGATGCCAGACATGCCGAACTCATACAAGAAAGAAACCAGATAAATGCCCCTGAGATTAGGTCTAAAACAAAAAAATGCCATCAGGATGATATATAATATAGATAAGGGGTAATGAAATGCTAAATAACCTGCTTTAACCAACAAACAATAAGAACATACTTGGTAAAAATTACAGCAGCAGCACATTTAATAGAACTGTAACGCTCTCTGATGGACTTAAAAAAGATGGACCAGAGTGACTGCTTTGTCATAGGTGCCCGCCTAGCAGTCTCAGCCACAAATAGTTGAATAAAGAGTGGAGACATGATTAAGAGTGGGATTGACAACTGAAAATAATGTTAACACTATCAGTAAGAGAAACGATAACAACCAAAACTCACAGCAAACAGCAACATTATTAGAGGTAAAAACATGCCTCAAATATATACTTTCCAGGAATGAACTTTGCTAGCAAACTCCCCAAGATATATGAAGCAGACATTACACCTGTGATCCAACTGAATGCTGCAACTCTTTTGTCATCCTCAACTACATCTGCCTATCAGAGAGTGATTTTTATTTTTAGTCATTTCCAGTTACAAATTCAAAATGACAACTTGAGTAACATCTTACCGCATAGGCAATAGCAATGCAGAATACACTCCGGAGACTTAGGATGTAGGAAAGACAACGAAGAGCGAAGTATGCATAAATGAATGCCCTGGACTTGTTAATGGCAAGAAGAACTGAATGGAAAAAACCAGGAAAGATGTTGAGCAACACAAATCATAAAGGAAAACAGGTCATACAGTTGTACATATGAGACACTGATTTGTAATCTAAGGAAGTTGGTAAAGGGTACAACTACTACAAGTCTTTTAACACAGGAAAAGAGAACACAGTACAGGCACGGAGGCACCCTATATATGTATTGATGATGCATATCTATTTCAGAGTGCAGTTGGCCAAAACCAGGATTATATAAAACAATCAATTATCTTTCAAGCATATAGAAGTTCCAACAAATGAAAATAAGAGATAGGCAGAGTGAGATGCTGATCAAATTACATACCAACAGGGAATATGGAAGTAGACATAGTCAACAGGAGAAGTGGTTTCCTTCCATACTCATCCGAAAGTTCACACAATATTGGAAGTACAGGAATCATTAGAAGCCCAGCTAACTGCAAAATGAAATGCTATGTCAAAACATAGAAATTACTCCATTCTGAAACTGCTTAAAGAACAACTAAAACATTGCAAAACCATCCACTCGATATACACCACATGTAGAATCTTGTATCACTTATGCTAAGAAAACTTCCATGCTAGCCTGCTAGGCAGAAATATTAGAGAATCAGAATATAAAACCTATCTTAAACAAGATTTCTGTGCTCATACACCTGAATCACCTGATTTCCAAAATCATTCTGTTACCTGTAGTTCTTAGCCAATTTAGCTAAACAATTCTTTAAGTGATGCTACATGTCATATATGAATATATAGCAAATTTAAGATGCATTAATCTCCTCATTACGATCATCATTCATCTAAAAGATAGATATCAACCACTATGAAGAAAAGTATGTAACATATGTAGTCAGATCAACAACCCCCTCATCCCTCAAAATGAACAAGAGAAAAATAGTCAACAAACAAAGATCAGCTTGATAAAAAGAGGAAAACAATGAGACAGGATTACAGTTTTTTGAAGACTATTCAGGTAAAGCGCGTAAGAACAGGTAGACTCTCCAGGACACAAAACGCGACTGATCACTTCCATCAGAAATTGACTAGACATTTCATGAGCAATGCCATGAACAAACAGCGCCACCAGCAAATGTGATAAAAGCTTTATATTCCGGAACATTATTAAATCCTTCATGCTTTGCAAACTCTCCATCAATTTACTTTCCATTATATCTCCTTGCTTTCAGAAAACTCAGATTGTACAATATCTATCATTCCTTGTGCAATGCGGAGAAGAGGATTCGAGTTGGCAACAAACATACAGATATAGAAACATCATCCAGGTTACCTATTCTGATAAATTCAAACATATAGATAAAATAGTATTACCAATAGAAATGTTCATGTCTTGAAATAATCAAGTAAGTTGACATAGGAATTGTTTCCTATATATTTTACTATAAATTGAATATTAAATATCTTAAAAAGCCTAAACTCTTTTAACATGTCTTAAAGACAAACAATTTGGAAATGACTTCTAAATTATAATGTTACTTTATAATTTTTTTTTTTTTTTTTTTTTTTTCCTTCAGCCTAGCATTTATTCTAAGAATTATAGATAGTGTTGCATATATCTTGACCTCCCTGAACACCTTGTACGTAAGCAACAAGATCATCAACAAAGGACGGTATAGTTGCCTTCGTCATCTTGATGTTTAATGCTCACACACATTTGAATGGTAAAACAATTACCAAGTCTCATAACACAATTTTGTTTGTATTTTCACGAAATCATTGTGAAAATAATATCGTTTTCACTTGCTCATTTTTATATGTTTCTCAATCCCCCATCAAAATGGAGGATGTATGTAGTTGTTTAGATTTCATTCATTCCACTGATATAATTTACAATTAAGTGCACCATAAAATTATGAAATGTATTACTACAATAAAGAACATTCTAATGCCAAAGACAACAAAAATAACTATTGCCTCTATTGACTATCGCCTAGCCAAATAGCTCTTGTACGCAACGGGTGTATTGTATGGAGTACACTTATCAGCCAATACACAGAAAAAAAAAAGTTTTTTTATGTAATCAGAGTTGGTTAAACTTGTTTTGTACATAAAAGATGATGGCATAAAGGAACCTTCAACTAAGTTAATTGACATCTACATCATTGTCAGCATTAGTGAAATTACACACCATGCAACAAATTTAAAAAGAGACAAATGAAGCATAATAATTAATTAAGCCTGTTTACTAGCCATGAATCCCCACTAAATTAGACACAACATACATGTATTCCTGATGAGGCGAATTAAGTGACAAATTCTCTTCAAAACCAATAAATCAATAAACAAATAAATAAATCAGGAAAATTCGCATCAATATTTAGGAATATGCTATCATGCATTGAAATTAACCAACCCAGAACACAAATGGAAGAATTGAGCCTCGAAGACGTGGCATCTACTACATTTCAACCCACCATATAATATACCCAAATATTATAAATGGAACTAAAATTTGAAATATTAAACATACAGTAGCATTAAAAACTCCCATACACGTAATTTTTGACGAGCATTCTTAAATTAATACTATATTATTACTCCATTGGTTTCATATTATAGTGCATGTTTCATAGTCAAATGTAAAATGTCTCACCCAGTTAGAGCATTACTCAAAACTTCTAGGCATGTATCTTAGTTTGCTTCAACCAAAAGCAACAGTGTAAAGCCAAAAGTCTCGTACTAGATTGTGTTAAATTTCGAAACAATAAAAGATGGGCATGGCCAACTCAAATAAGGAGGGAAAGAGTTTGGTCCACAAACAAGGTTTAGGAGCTTTCATACTAAAACTAATTGAAAATAGTAAGAGTAAATCCTCAACCTTATAAAATGGAACCATCTCTCCCTTTCTCCAATATAGGACACTCACAAGTAGGTCACATGGGTTTCAACAAATTGTAAGGTGCAATTGATTGTATAATGCATGATATGTTATTTTGGTATTTTAACTAGGGAAAGTCAATGAGTAAATCTAAGTTAATATGAGTAACAAAATATGTTACTCAAAAGGTACTCTTGTCTTTTCTATACTACCATTCAACTTTCTCTCTTCTCACTTCTCTTCTACCTCAATCATCACAGCCACCACCATCATCACAACCACCACATCCGCTACCATCATCACTTCTTTGTCGCTGAACATAATTTCTTTCATCATTTTCGATATTAAGGTCAATTGAGGGAGCTTCAATGGAGGACATGGTTACCCCTTCATTTTGGGGTTGACCATGCCCTTAATTTCACCCTTCAGTCATAGGATTTTCGTTTTGTTCTGATGTGGGTAAAGATCAGGGGAGGTGGGTGGTGATTGGTGAAGGTGGAGAAAGGACAAAGAAGATGGTGGCTATGAGAAAGGTACAGTTAGTAACTGTACGGTAACCCACGTCATCCTGAGCATTAACTCCGTCACCTAACTTCCCCTTTAACAATACTTTTCTCTCTCCTTAAAATTCAATCCCTCTCTAACCTTACTCTCTGTTTCATTTTCTTTCATTCTGATCAAAAAAATTAACCCTTAAAATCTAATCTTTTACCCAGAAACTCGTAATTCCCTAAAATCAATATCTTTAAAGAGCGAATTCTAAGGATTTTTGGACGGCGAAAGTAACAGTAAGTCGGAGGAGAGCTTGGAGACGACGGTGTAGCTCTGCATTTGGCGAAAGTATGTTTTTTCGAACCAAAATTTGTATTATTTTTTTGGGCGAATTGACCAGAAATTGATATTTGAAATCATCAAAGTTGTTAAATTTACTGAATTATGGTAGTTTGTGAAGTTCCTTTTGTTTTGTATAAATTTTGGGCATATGTGATATGAGCGTAATTTGGCTTTGTTTAGTTGTTGCAATTTGATGTGGTGTACTGGTTGTTGTCGATGATGTGATTTGTTTGATTTTTTTTTTAAATTTGTTTTTTAGTAAAATGTGAATTGTTTGATAGTTGGGCTGGTGTTGATATTTGTGTTGTTGGTTTATCTCTTTCAATTTGCAAATGGAGGATTCTAGAATTTTGAAAATCCATTATTGTGCTAATTGTGTTGAGTTAACAATTAATGATATAGATAAGTGTTTGCTAATTGATGTGCTTAATGACATGTGTGAGGAATTTCAAAGAAGAGAGTTTGAGTTGCCTACTTTCCCTGGGTTGCATTATTGTTACCAAATGAAGGCTATTAAGTTAGTGGATGATGGTAGTTTGATGAAAATGTTTGAGAATATTACAGAGAGGGAGATTGATGTGTGGGTGGGTTGTTTAAATGAGCCTAACTTCATATGGAACCTTGCAAAAACAGTCAAACCACAACAAATAATTCCTTCTTCACATGACTCACCTAATGTAACTGCTAGCCCATCTAATGTAATTGTTGGGTCATCCAATGTTAGCCCATCTAATGTTAGCTCATCTAATTCCCCATCAACCCTTGTAGGCTAATTAACTGTTGGGCCAAGTAAGCCTCCTACGACCAAACTTGAAGTTAGGAAAAACCCAAAAACAATGAGCCTAGGAGTTGAATCACCAACACAACCACTAAGAAAGAGCCCAAGAGTGACACCTCCCAATAAGTCCCCTCCCTCTGTTTTACTTGCAGTTGATGGTGATGAATTGAATGACCAATTTGATGCTCCTCAAATACACCCACCTCTTGAAACACACCCACTTCATGAAACAGAAACAACTCCTCAAACACAACCACAACCACCTCCTCAAAGCAATCAACCTACATCCCCTCCTAAGAAAAAACCAGGGTTAGGAGTAACACTTATTTTTCCTCATGGAAAAAAGATGCCTCACACCACTGTTAGAATGAAGGGGATTGTCATTCCTTCACATACACCAACCTTAGAGGATTCCAACCATGTTCAGAATGTAAGAGGTAGATATAGACTAAAGGACCCAAATGTCAGGTACTATGAACAAGGGGTGTACAATAGTGGATCGGAGAGTGATGATTCTGAAGGTGATTACCAACCATCAGATGAGTTTGAGGGATATCAGAGTGAATCTGATGAAGGGAGTGATGAAATTGAAGAGAATTTAAGCAATTTGTTAGGGCAGAATTATGTAGATGGTGGATGGGAGCCATTCAAATCACATGAGTCTTTTTATGATGATGATGGTGCCTATTTGAGTAGGGTATATAGGAATGGAGAAGTTTATTTTGACTCTGACATAGGAAAGATTAGAGTGAAAGCATGGCAACTATTTGTTGACAGAGATCATTTCAAGGATACTTTGAGGGATTATTGTATTCAAGAAGGTTTTTCATTGGTAGTAAGGAGAGCAGAGTGTGATAGGTACACTGCAGAATGTGCTGATTCAAAGTGTGGCTGGAGAATCCATGCAAGCATACTGCTAGATGGATACACATGGGCCATAAAAAGCATTAAGAATGGCCATGTATGTGACATGAACCTCATACAAAATCCAATGTGCAATTGTGAGTGGGCAGCTAAGAAACTTTTGGAGGACATAAGAGCAAGTCCTGATATTAAAGGGAAATCCCTTAATGGTTTGTTGTGGGAGAGATTTGGGCTGACTATGGCTACTTCCACCTTGTACAAGATGAAAGCCCTAGCCATGGAAATGATACAAGGTAGTCATGATGACTCTTACTAGAAGTTAAATGGGTATTATGTGTTATTGAAAGAAAGAAACCCTCGGTCAGTAGCTTTTTGCACATGGAAGGCCTTATAACAACCTGAACATCCTTTGTAATTCAAGTCCATATTTGTGAGCTTTGCTGCTCAATTTAGGGGGTTAGTATCAAGTTGCAGGGGGTTAGTGGGAGTGGATGGTTGCCACTTGAAGGGAAATTATGGCAGTGTTCTACTGTCAGCCATCTTCTTAGATGGGAACAATGAAATATTCCCGGTGACTGTTGCTATAGTAGACTCAGAGAACAAGACTAGTTGGTGTTGGTTTTTCCATCAACTTAAGCAAATCTTGACTGGGACATGAAGGGATGATTGGACAATTATGTCAGATCGACAAAAGGTCAGTGGATTTAAACAATTTTTTAGTTTATTCTATGTTTATATGTATGTATAACGTTTTTTTTTTTTTTTTTTTTTTTTTTTTTTTTTTTTTTTTTAAAAAAAAAAAAAAAAAAAATCAAGTATAAAGTCTAATATTATCCATTTACCTTTATCATGAACAAGGGTATTAATCCCTCCCTAGATCAAGTGTGGCCAAAAGTCCTAAGGAGATATTGTGGGAGGCATTTGTGTAAGTATTTTAAGAGTGGTTACCCAGGGATTTTGATGCACAAGCTGTTTTGGGGAGTGGTAAATGCATACTTCGCTTTCACATTTAAAAAGGCTCTGGAACAAATTCAAAAAGTTGCTGGTCTTGATGTTGTTCAGTGGTTCAAAGATGTTGGTCCATTAGATAGATGGACTAGATGGAAATTTGATCCACAACTATGCTCTGATGGGAACACCAATAATTTTGTTGAGAGCTTCAACAATACAATTGGTGTAAACCGAACTTACCCTATACTAACTCTGTTGGAAGGTATTCTTTCTTTAAGACTTTCAGTTATGATCAAAGTAATTACCCACACTATCCTAATATCTTATTACTCATTAATGCAGATGTGAGAAGAGTTGCTATGGTAAGGCATGCAACCAGGCAGCAACTATCTGAGCAATGGGTAGATGATGATATTTGTCCTAACATGAAAGAAAGGCTTAGAGTTATAACCAAATAATCAAGAGCCTGTCATGCATATCCTTCTGGAAGAGGGGAGTATGAGATATCAGATGGTAAGAGTATGCTACCAGTTTCATTGAATTCTATGTCATGTGTGTGTGGGAGGTGGCAGATTAGTGGCATCCCATGTAGGCATGGGGTGAGGGCTATTTTACATGCTGGGAAAGAGCCTGTTCATTTTGTGAGTGAGTGGTATTCAGTTGCTAGGTATAAAGCTGCTTATAGTGGGAACATTTTACCAATCTCAGACCTTGAACAGTGGCCTGAGATGGATGTTCCCCAAGTGATCCTTCCCCCAATGAAAAGGAGTGTTGGTAGGCCATCTAGAAATAGGAGAAGAGAGGAAGGGAAGCAGAGGAAAGGGAAAAGAAGTGCAACTGTGAGGTGTGGCAACTGTAAGCAATTTGGCCATAACACTCAAACTTGCAAAGGTGGGGCTACAAAAAAGGAGCTTCTCCAACAACAAGACATCTCTGCACCTCCTCCAAAGTCTACTAAGGAGAAAAGAACAACAAGGCAACAAGCTTCAAGTCAGAACCTTAACGACAACTTGATTGAGGCCATGATTCAAGGAACATGTTCAACTCAACCAACAGGAAGACAATGTTCAAGCCAGCCACTGCCAACAAGACAACCCTCCTCTTCAACACAAACTAGTACCAGAGCAGGATCCTCTACTCAACCCCATGCTTAGCCGTGAATGCATAGATATTGAACAAATTTGCAATGCTGTGAACCTGCTGAATCATGGCTGTATTTTTTGCACAAATGTTGTTTTGAACAATTGATGTCTTTTTTTTTTTTTTTTTTTTTTTGGGTAAACACTTATCAAGTGTGTGATCTGTAATTAAGGTATTTTTTGGATCATGGTTGTATTTTTTGCACAAATAGTAACTTACAGCCAAGTTATGTATGGGGTTTTTTTTGGACAAATACTGATGTTTGAAATGCAATTAATTAGCATAAATCCCAGTTCATTTGTGAATTATACTTGTAAGCTTATAGTATTGTTTGTGTTATAAATAGATAATATAAGCTGGAAGTAAACGAAACTAATAACAACAACACTTTGAAGGATAAATATGCAACTTCATTTCCCATTAAAAAGCTACGTGCATGCTACATTGGTCTTGTTTACGGCCCATTCATTTCTTCACCATTACAATCAAGTTCCACCATTTTTAAGCAACACAATTATCACTAAAATAATATACATAAAAATTCCTACTTTAACAATCTCCCTTATATAAGATATCAAATCATTCACTTTTTCCTTCACACCACCAATTTCAGCATTCGTCAATGTCTCAAGTCCTCGCAAATCAGCTTCATCTAGCCACTTGAAGAAACCGCACTCATTGCACTTGAAAAAAGCTTTCCTTGGGTTGCGACTTTTTGTTGATATCTTAAGCTTTGCAAGTTTTGACGGTGAGCAATTGCTTCGGGGGCTTGAAAATTCCAACCCACAACTCGAGTTTGAGGAGAACGAGCACCGAGAACTTGACATGGTAAATGGTGAATGAAGAGCACTACAATGGAAGTGTACAAAAAATGGAATAGGAAGGAAGGTTGAAGCAGGGCTTAAATATGAGGAAGGAGAAAGGAATAAATTGGAGGGAAAAATTCCCACTAAATGAATAGCCAATTAAATTGCTAGAACAATAAAACATAACACCGTTAAAATAAAACTAACGGCAAGGGTACCGTACAGTTACTAACTGTACCATGGGGTTACAGTGTAGAATTTCTAAAAAGGGTGGGCACACCTTAGAAAACCCGATACTACAGGGTTACTATGTAGAAAAACCCAAAATAATAATATATTCAAATTTACAATTAATTACAATTTGTGCCTTTTAAGTAACAAATTTTGTTACAACTAGGGGTTGACCAAAGTCAATTCCCATATGATGCCAACTATTTGATACAAGTACTTGTATTTTTTTTTTGAATAGCAAAAATATTTCATTAGTTAAAAGTCATATGACATGTACAATAAAGATTCGACGTTAACAAATACTCGTACATAAGATATTGAATCCAAATAAAATTTTCTTTCATAAAAACTACGATCGTCGAGTAGATCTTGCATTGTGGAACATCTCCCGCTTATATCGGTGGAAAATACAGCCTTGTTAGAGAGACAAGCTAACGATCCTTTGTAGTCGTGAGGATGTTTTCCTTCTGATTCATCTGTTTGTATTCGAAAATTTAATAATTTTTTCACCAACAAAATAATTTCACGACAATCCATTAGATCTAATATCATGGATTCAAAACTAAGAAATTTCTCCCCCGAAAAGAGGAGATAAACCTTGTCTTTCAAAGGAGGTCAAAAAAACCCTTATCTTTCGAAGGAGATTGAAAACCCTTTTTTTCGAGGGTGAAAAGTTCCTCCTAAAAGGAGGAAGTATTATTATAAACCTAAAAACAACTTTAAAGAAACAAGTGTTTACACAAATTTCGAGTCTAAATAAATAAAGACGGGAAATAAAGTAACAAATGAATTTATATTAATATTTGATTTTTGGGTACAATCTCTGTATAAAAGTTTATAATAAAATAAACTAAGTCCTCTGATTCTGTTCCGCAGCTTAACGATGACACGTGTGTGACACCTGCAGGGTGCGTTTGATGACGTCGACTTGAGTTTGAACGCAGGGTGACGTTTGATGATGCCAACCTGTATTCAAGGGTTTTGTTTGAATACACCTGAACGAGGGCTTATGAAGCTTAATCCCGTTCAAATGTATTTGAGTGTATCCGAACAAGTCGGCACGAGTTTGATGTGCTTGTTGACTTACTTCAGAGAGAATTCCGTTTGAGTTTTATGAGCTCTTGGAATAATGATTTCTGGATCCCTTCAACTGATGGAGGAATGGTGTATTTATAGAAGAAAAGAACCCCTTAAGTGGACTTAGTAGGTTTGGGCCAGGCCCATTTTATGACTTAAAAGTCTTTTAACCTAGTCCGTTTAATTTATTTTATAACCCGATTGTATTTGATTAATTCAGATTATTTATTTGGGTGGGCAAAAAAATAGTTAAAATGGATCATTCATATGATTTTAACCCTAATTAATTTATTTAATTTAATGTATAACACTCATAAAATTTCCGTGTCTACAAATTGCCCCCTCGAGACTGTGTCACATACACGATTTAAAGTGTTTGGCGTGACAAGGTTTCGACTCTTTTACTTGACTTGGAAGTCATTAGTACTTAGTATTTTTTTATTTTATGTATTTATTTATTTTTAAGTACTGGGTTTGATTTATGAGAATTCTTGAGCCCCAAGGTTAGACTCCTAGTTGTATTAGGTTTTGATCTCCTAAAAGATTATTGTCAACCGAAACCTATAAAATAAGGAATTTGCCCCTTCTCGATTTCTTCATCACGGTGGACTCGCTTTGACGAACACAAACTCATAATTTACTTTTTACCTGCATTACTGCTCATCATCAAGAAACACCAATAGCGAAGGTAAAGAGTACCTGATTTGCGTTCCTTTTTTTTTTCGTTACGTAAGTAATTAAACTTGCATTGTATAAAGATAACAAATTACGAGCACCGCTTAAATACTCTATCAAATTTGCAGCTTTTAACTGGAATCAATTTCAAGTAGTCATCCAATCCCCAATCTTTATCATTGTGGTTCGGGGCAAAGATTTTATAATTTGTGCTTTGCGGCAGATCAATCGTGAGCACTAATAGGTAATTATATTACCTAACTTCTGCTTTTCTTGTTTTAATTAATCAACTCCCATCAATATGGGTCAACATGAATAATACATCATGATTTTGCAGCTATAAAAGCATAAGGCTTTGGAGTACTCTGACTTTGGTGTTTGGAGTGACTTTTTTTCTTTAAGAAATCCTCAAGAAAGTACATACACTCTCGTCCAGTAGGTATCGCAATTGAATTTTTCCAATATTTTTTTTCTTTTTTTTTTTAAAGAAGCAATTTTGCCTTATGCTGGCAGTTTATGATCATCAATTATCAATTGAATACCGCATGATTTCAATTCTTTTTGCATCACGAATTCACGATTGTCGACTAATACCCACTTTCTTAAGAATAAACTGTCATGTCACTGCCTGTGTATAACATACATTTTTTTTTTTTGCATGTATGGTATACTTGTTCTTTGTACTGTTGTGCATATGACAGATTCGCAAAGTAACCATACGTTTCCGCCCATGTCGCGATGGGTCAGGACTCTTTGTTATGAACCCATCGGGGATGTCAAGTCATGTATGCTAGTCGTTATGAACTTGACATCTTAAGACTGGCCGGATAACTTGAAGATTTGAAGTCGCCCTTGTCGCGATGAGTCAGGACCCTTTGTTATGAACTCATCGGAGACGTCAAGTCATGTATGCTAGTCGTTATGATCTTGACGTCTTTAAGACAGGTCTGATAACTTGAAGATTTGAAGCCGCCCTTGTCGCGATGAGTCAGGACCCTTTGTTATGAACTCATCGGAGACGTCGAGTCATGTATGCCAGTCGTTATGATCTTGACGTCTTTAAGACAGGTCTGATAACTTGAAGATTTGAGTCGCCCATGTCGCGATGGGTCAGGACTCTTTGTTATGAACCCATCGGAGATGTCAAGTCATGTATGCCAGTCGTTATGAACTTGACATCTTAAGACTGGCCTACTCGAAATTCCAATACGAGATTGACTTCATGACATATTCATTATACATGTGCCATGTCAAACTCTCTAACGATTTTTTTTTTAGTCTTTGATCATGGACAAGGTGCACGTAGTGGAATTCAATGAAGGTTCTCGATCCTATCTTTCTCTCGTCGACCAAGAGAGTGACAACCCCAAGACTGGCACGCGTCTACAAATTCGATAATCATTGCGACGGCCTAATGGCATGCAAACAAGTATTTGTAAGCAAAATTTCCGCACTGACATGTCTGTTGAGATTGCTAATGTCTCCAACACCACAAAGGTTTACAAGCTCCAAGACACCCTTCAGAGTAGACCTGCAACAGATAACTTACTTCCTTTATTGGGTCGTTCCATTATTGAAGGGTCCGTGAGATGGGGATCTGCTGTTCTAAAGATGTATGGTGAATCATGCTTCATCCCAGGCTATCGAGAGTGGACTGAGGACGTTCTGTGTCGCTCGAGGGAATATCTGGAATCCGCATCAATCTACAACGCTGTCTATGCCTCACTTTATTCCTATGACAAAAATTCGCATATTTTACGAGCATTCTGTGAGAGTTGGTGCCCTACCACAAACACACTCCATACAATGGCAGGAGAGTGGTCCATTTCACTGTGGGATTTGCATAGACTAGGTGGCTTACCCATTTATAGGGAAATTTATGATGAAACTGTCCCTCATTCTGCGACCCTAACAGCAACAAATAAGGACAACAAACGGTACATTTAGAAGGCTTGTGAGCATTTGTTTGTTGCTTATCATTGCCTTTACAAAGAGTCGGGTTCAAGGAGGGAGGTTTCAGCCAAAGAATGGATTAGATTTTGGTACCAGAAGAAAACTCGCTATGCTGCACCGCCAAAGAGGACAAGATATCTCTCGACTCCTCCACAATCTACACATGACCCTGACGGAACGTTACCAGATGTACCTCCGGCGTGGACGAATGATGAGTTATCCATGTTTGAGCGTTTAGGTCTTCCCGGCAACAATAGAAGGGGAACAACCTATACTGCTGCTTTCTTGTCTTGTTGGTTATGCGCATTTGTACTTCCGCAGTGTGATAGTAGATCGATAAGACATGGGACGTTTGAGATTGAAACCTTGATGGCTTGTGGTAAACCGTTCAGCTTGGCAATTCCCGTCCTGGGAGGCATTTATCATGGTCTGAACAACATTTTGAGGTCTCCCAAACCTTCTTATTCTGGTTCATTCTTCCCAGCCCATTACTTGTATAGTTGGCTCGCATACTATTTCGGAACTCATCACAATCTGGATCTAGCTCTCCCAGGCCCTTTAATGACTGTATTCTTGTGTTCTCAAAGTTCAAAGCATTTTAAGGATAAAGAAGCACGAGATCTGATACATGAAGGGACCACAGCGAGGGTTGGGTGTACCATGCCGAACAAGAACAAGAACATCGCTTTGTTTGATGATGGGAAGCTTGAGATTCCACAGTTTGGCTATCTCATCTCCCTTCGCTCTAGCTACATTCCTGTACGTTCCGGTGATAAATTTTTCATAGAGCCTTACAATCCTTATCGATTTGGTAGACAATTTGGGTTTTGTCAAGATGTTCCCGGTATGCTTACGCGTGCCATAGGTGATCGTCAATCTGTAGGCTATTATGAAGCTCTTCGGCATTGGGACTTGATTTTGTTTTGTGGCAGTCAATCCCAGGTGTTGACTCCTTGTCTTTCCCTGAATTGGCGTGACCTTGTAACTCAGGATTTTCGGTCTTGGTAGTCTAAAGTGACAGTTAATTACCTTAGAGACAAGGTTGACGTCCTTTGCGCAAGTATTGAAGCTGATCCCAACAAGTCTAGGAAGAGCCAGGAACATGCTAGTGACACAAGTACTCCTCGACCGAAGACCAATACTGGTGGTAAAAGGAGTCATGAGCCTTCGTCAAATCAAGGCAACTCTAAATCGACGAAAGCTAGAGATGTCAGCCAAGGAGGAAGCTCTAGTGACGGAGAATTTGACGTCAACTACAAGCATAAACGTAGGAGTAAGAGGCGATCAGACGTTGTTGATGAAGAGGACATCACTTTAAACGATGTGGACTCTTTTGGCGATATTCAAGATTTTTCTATCGTTCCTACTGACATACCACTTGTAAGTATTCGACACTTTTTTTTTTTGGTTTTTTTTAGGACGATCAAGACTTCGAGAGTGTCGCCACTTACTTCTTAGAGGTTGAGGCTATTTTACCTGTACCGAGACGAACTGCTAGCAAGGGGAAGGGAATAAGGATCGCTACGAATAAAGTTCGTGACAATTCTCTTTGTTTACCAAATAAGGAAATACAGTCTCCTACTCAAAGCCTAAAGTCAATAGATGGTCCTCATTCTCTTGAGCTTGCCTCCAACGCTTTAGAGGTTCGACAGCCAATTGCTGATGACCGTACAGCTTCATCTCAGCGTGTCTGCGCTCCTACTATGTCTGCAAACATGTTTCGACCAGGCCCCTTTTCTTGTACTATTTTTGCAGATGAAATAAAACAGATAGGCGCTCAATATTTGGCAATGTTGCAAGCGTCACCTTATTCAGAGGTACCCAAAAGGTTTGAAGAAGCTTCCATGGTTTATCGAGGTATACAAAACCTCAAGGGTGACCCGGCTCCGCCGAAGCGTAAAGTTGAGTCTTATGTTTGTTCAGTCAAATCCTACCTTGCTTTGGTGGAGGCTGTAGCGAAACGACAAAGATCTGAACAAGTAACAAGAGACATACTTGCTCAATCTGAGGTTCTCAAGCAAGCGGAGTCCAACCTTGCTAATGAGCAGAAAAGGCAAGAGCAATTGAAGGAACAAGATGCCTTAGTCACAAAAAGAGTAGAAGATCTTGAAGCTGAATTGACGAAAGCTTGCGAAGAGAAGAATCGTCTGAAAGATGACTTAGTGGCTAGCAAAGGATCTATCACATCAATTGAAGAACAAATGAAGGTTGTGAAGCAGACTTTGGATGACCTACATTCAACTCCTATTCTGAGTGCTGATGAGATAGTCCGATTGGAGCAACAGAAAGTTCAACTTCAAGAGCTTCAATCACTGCTCAAACCTTTTGAGTGGATGGATTGAGAATAGACTACCCCCCCCCCCCCTTTTTCATGGTTTAATTTAGCAGTCGAACAACAGGTTTTTTTTTTTTTTTGACATTCTTTTCATTTTGACCTTGACATTTTATTTTATTCATCTATATCATATGAATTTATTTCATTATTATTTCGCCGTACACAGTTTATACTCTTGCGGGCCAGGAGTATGTTTTTTTGTTTTGTTTAGCCGACAGTTTATACTCTTGCGGGCCAGGAGTAGTATAATGAGGATTTTTTTTTTTTTTTTTTTTTTTTGTGGTAAGCAGTTTATCCTCTTACTTAGGAGTTTACAAGGCTTTCACTTTATGAATAGTAGCGCTTTAAAAACTTGCCATTAATTGGACCTACGCGCAATCCCTCAGCATCAACAAGTTTATATGCTCCATTAGTGTAGACTTCTCGTACCACATAAGGACCATCCCATTTTGATGTGAACTTATTTCCAGTTTTGCGTGAAGTAATGATAGGCCTTCTCACTGAGTGAACGAGGTCGAACCTTTTTGTTGAATGCGCGTGTCATGCGAGCTTGATAGCATTGCGATTTTTGTTGAGCTTGTAGTCTTTTCTCATCAAGTGCTTCAAGCTCAGCCAATCAAAGCTTGTCATTTTCATCACTAGTTAAACCCTCTTGAATGGCAATTCTTAGTGATGGAATTTGAACTTCTAAGGGTAGGACAACCTCAACACCATACACCAACGATTATGGGGTAGATTGTGTTGCATTCTTGTATGTCGTCCTATATGCCCAAAGTGCTTCCCCTATCTTTTTGTGCCAGTCACGCTTAGACTTTGCAACGACCTTGCTTAGCAAACTGCAAAGCATTTTGTTAAATACTTCAGCTAGACCATTTGTAGGAGCATTGTACATGGATGACTTATGTTGCGTGAACTTGAACTTTTGGCAAAGGCTATCCATCAAGTTGTTGACGAATGGCTTTCCATTATCAGTGACGATTCTTTGAGGTATTCCATACTTGTAAATGATATGGGTGCGAATGAAATCGACAACATTTTCTTTTTTCACCTCACGAAGGGGAATAGCTTCAGCCTACTTGGAAAAGTAATCTGTGGCAGCTAGGATGTAAGCGTGACCACCAGATGACTTTGGTGTTATTGGACCAACCACGTCAAGACCCCATCCTTCGAATGGCCATGATGTCACAGTTGGATGTAGTGGTTCTGGAGGTTGGTGAATGAAGTTTGCATGAAATTGACATGCATCACACTTTTTAATGAACTCCATGCAATCTTGGACCATCGAGGGCCAGTAATACCCCGCCCTTTTGATACGATCATGAAGCTTAGGACCAGATTGATGACCTCCACAAATTCCTGAATGAAATTCCTCTATTGTTTTGGCTACCTCTTCATCTTCTAGACATCTCGACCATATCTTGTCAAAAGATCATCTATAAAGAGTCCCTTTGAAGAGAATAAAACGAGAGGCTCGACGGCGAATTTCTATTCGATGTCGTGGATCATTAGGCAGCTTTTGGTGGTCCAAACAGTCGATGATTGGTTGACGCCAGTCTTCTTTGTCAATTAGGCATACAGTAATCATGTCAACCTCCTCGACCTCGTCATCTTCAACTTCATATTCTTCAGGTGCAACTACCCAACGATTGCAAACATGCACAAACATGGTTTCCTCTGCCCCCAGTGTCAAAGTGGCTGCAAGACCGGCAAGCGCGTAAGCCATCTTGTTGGCACTCCTTGGAACATGGCTGAGCTTGACAATGTCAAACTTGTCAAGAAATCTTGATGCATGTTTGTGATAAGGAATTAAATCCTCTTTCTTGACTTCATATTCGCCTAAAAGTTGACTTATAACGAGTTGCGAATCTCCATAAACATCAAGATCTTGAATTCCCATTTCAACCGCCATTTGAAGACCCATAATGAGAGCTTGGTACTCAGCCATGTTGTTTGAGCACAACTTAGTTAACACAAATGAGTAAGGTAAAATGTGCTTTTCTGGCGATACAAAGACTACCCCTGCTCCTGCGCCATCTTGACGAGCAACCCCGTCAAAATACATTTCCCACGGTGCTAGTATCTCGATGTTAAACACATCTTCTCCAGGAAAATCAACGGACATCTCCCATTCATGTGGTACTGGGTGGTCGGCAAAGAAGTCAGCGATGGCTTGTCCTTTGACAGACTTTTGTGGTACGAACACTATATCGTACTGTTTGATGTGTACAACCCATTTAGCTAGTCTTCCTGACAACACCGGTCTTGAGAGGATGTACTTGATTGGGTCGGCTTTTGAGATGACATGGACTGTATGAGCTTGCATGTAATGCTTTAACTTTTGAATGGCAAAAATTAACGCAAGATAAATTTTTTCAATTGGTGAATAATTCAGCTCAGCACCCACCAATGTTCGACTCAAGTAATAAAGAGCTATTTCCTTGCGATCTTCAATTTCTTGAGCACACATTGCCCCCAATGATCTTTCTTGAGCAGCAATGTAAAGGGTTAGAGGTTTTCCTTTAACTGGTGCCCCCAAAACCGGCGGAGAGGACAAATACTTCTTTATATTGTCGAACGCTTTTTGACATGACTCATCCCATTTGAATAGAGCATCCTTTTTCATGAGATGACTAAATGGTTGACATCTGCCTGCAAGATTGGAGATGAACCTCCGAATATATGCAAGGCGCCCTTGGAGACCGCGAAGTTCTTTGAGATTTCGTGGTACAGGCATTTCTTGAATTGCCTTAATTTTGGTTTGGTCAATTTCAATTCCACTATGTTTTACGATGAAACCTAAAAATTTTCCTGAGGTAACACCGAACGCACATTTGAGAGGATTCATTTTCAATTGACATTTGCGTAGTCTTTCAAAGATTTTGCGAAGGTCACCTAGGTGATCCTCCCTCTTTTTAGACTTAACCACTAAATCGTCCACATAGCACTCCACAATTTTGTGCATCATATCTTCGAAGATCTTTTGCATTGCACGTTGATACGTAGCCCCAGCATTTTTTAAACCGAACGACATAACTTTGTAGCAAAATATCCCTTTTGGGGTGCGAAACGCCGTGGCTTCTTGATCTTCAAGCGCCATGTGAATTTGATTGTATCCAGCTGTGCAATCCATGAATGACAATGCTTCATGTCCAGTGGTGGCATCGATCATGATTTCTGTGACTGGAAGTGGGAAGTCATCCTTGGGACATGCTTCATTCAAATCGCGGAAGTCCACACAAATTCGCAGTTGTCCTCACAGGGACAATGTTTGCTATCCATGTAGGGTATTTGACTTCACGAATGAACCCTGCATCAATGAGTTTGTTCACCTCAGATTCAATTTCCGGGATCAACTCTGGCCTGAATCGCCTTTGTGATTGCTTCTTTGGACTCACACCTTTTTTTATTGCCAATCGATGAACGGCGACTTTCGGGTTGAGACCTGGCATTTCTTTGTAACTCCATGCAAAGACATCTTTGTACTCGGAGAGTAATTTGAAGTACTCATGTTCTTCCGCTTGGGTTAGAAGGGCACTGATGTATATAGGTCGTGGGTCTTTAAAAGTGCCAAGGTTTAACTCTTTTAATTCATCTACTGTTGCTTGTCCCCCGTCTTCAAGTGTCTTGGGAGCTTCATCAGTTTCTATTTCCTTATTGGGATTTGGCACTTCTGCAGCCGTCACATGGTTCGTGGAAACAATCTCCTTATGTTCCTCTATAGCATGGTCTGACGACTCATTTTGGTTAGTGAAAACCACAGTGCGAACTCTTGCCTTTAAAGGTTGTTTCTCAGTGATATCTATGTGTTGCGTTCTTTTCATGCGAGAGGGAACAACACTTTTCGGCTCGTCATTTTTCATGACATTGTCTTCCCTTTTCTTTATGCGACTAAAAGACGACTGTCTTTGTTCTTTGCTAGAGGCATTTTTCATGCCTACGCGGTTAAAGATAGATAATATTCGCCTTAAGGGTTGAGAACTTGAAGTTTCTTTCACCCTATGGTCACATTCTCCAAGTCTATCGAACACTGAGATATGATTTCTCGTAGTAGATGGTTGAAGTCGATCAAATACAGAAGTTCTGGGAGTGGGCAAATCGTTCTCACCCTCACCTTCCCTGAGTTCCTCGGCAGTAATGTACTGTGAGGAAGAAGTGTCCACTTTACGCTATACACCAATTTTGATTGGTTTGGGGCGCTGAAACCCTAGGCCTGCCTTAGATTCTTGATAACTAGAACCATAGTCAAGCAGTTTTTTCCGAGTATCATTGAGTCCGTTGGGTTTAATGTCTATGACCTTACCCATGGGTGTTGGGTTTTTAAAGTCATATCCCGACTTTGCCAATAGCTTGTATGCATTTTGGCCGAACTTTGCTTTGTTAAGCTCTTTTGCCTTAGACGACTCTATTGATAACTTAGAAATTTGGCTTTGCGCGGCTTTACCCAATGGTACAGTTGGTTTACTCTTCAAGTTTTGGAGAGTAGTGTCATCAATTGGTTTTGCTACCTTTGCATCAAGTTTAACCTCTCGGCACTCAAAGGGTGATGCTCCCTCTTTGCGACGTGATTTTGGGATGTATCGCAAAATAGGAGTTGACAACTTTGGCTTTTTTTTTATGACAAGATGAGAGATACTCTTTTCGTCTACTTCTACCTTTGGTTGATGCTTTATTTCAACAGAAGATGTCTTTTTGGCATTTGAAATCAAAGCAATGCTCTCCTTAACTTCTCTTTTTCCCGTTGAATGGACTTGCGAAGGTAGTATCTCACTCGACGCCTCTTCTTCCTCAAAAAACTTGGCGTCAGCAAAGTAAGAATCTGCTTTGCTAAAGGGTTTGATATCCCCATTTATCTTCTTTTCGCCCCCACGATAGTACTTAAGACATTGATGGAGGGTTGATGCAACAACACCATTCTCATGCAACCAAGGGCGTCCTAACAACATTTTGTATGAAGTCTTTGTGTCAATCACATGAAAGAGAGTCGATGAAGTTAACTCTCCCATTGTGAGTTCTAGACGTATTATGCCTATTGCACGCTGACTGTCAAGGTTAAATCCTTGGATCACTATGCGACTATTAGATAGTTCATCCATCTTGATTCCTAACCCTGTCATAGTGGATTTTGGCATGATGTTGACAGCGGATCCACCATCAAATAAAATGCGACTCACTTTTTGTTCGCGGATGTACCCTGACACAAACAAGGGTCTATTGTGGGGTTTTGACCCCATCAACAAGTCATCATCTGTGAAAGCTAAGGCTGCGTTGCACGACACACATTTTGTGGTATCCTCCGCAGGTTCTCCAGCATTTTTTACCTTATCGGCATACAACTCTAGGTGTTGAAGTGCAAGAGATAACTGTTGACACATCTCTTTAGGCAAATGAAAAATTTGCCTCCATCCCATGCGTGAAGGAAGAGCATCTAAGACAGTAGATATTTTTGGGTCTACTACCACCTCAGATCGTTGTAAAGTTGATTCTATTGATGTTTCATCATCAACTTGTTCTTCTTCACTCTCTACAAAGGAAACTGTATTCGCCGTAACCACAACAAAATAGTCTTCTGGGAAATATTCCTCCAAAGTTATGGGAGACAACGACTCTTGATTAAGCAAATCTATAGGGAGGACCTTGTGCTTGCTGGCCTCCTTTAATTTCTTTTTTCCTTTTGAAGGCTTGGGTTTTCTCCTTTTTTGTTGCTTTTTTCTGCGATATGAAGGTTGTGGTTTAGGAGCATGCACTTGTTTCCTTGGCCTTCTCCTTGTCACCAATGTCCACCCTTCGTCATCATCTTCATCTTGGGAGTTAACATGTGTTTGGTGTTCAACTTGGAATGAGACTTCATGTTGAATGGGTTGACTCTCCACAAGTATGATCACTGGCTCCAAACTTCCAAATTGCAAAGTTTGAGCCTGAAATGATGGTTCAGTAGCTACTGAGGCATGATTTGATGTCACTGGCTCGTCGACATCTAGCTCGATTGTCCCATCCTTCGCCAATTGCATAATTTTCTCCTTAAGTGTTATACACTTTTCAATAGGATGACTGATCAACCTATGATACGGACAATAATTGGGATCGGATGTCTTGTTCATTTGCCCAGGGCGCTTTGACTCCGGCAACTCGATGATTTTGTTTTCAAGCAATTTATCTAGCATGCCAGACAAGTCAGAGTCTGGGAAAGGGTACTTCTTAGCTTGAAGCTCTTTCAAAGTGGGTTTATCTTTCTTGACAAATCTCAAAGATGAACCCTTACTTTCTTCTTTCTTCTTCCCTGAAATCTTGATGGGTGCAGAAGAGGTAGTCACAGACAACGTCTGCTTAGTTGAACTTTTGGAGGACTTGTCATTTTTATAATACTCCTTCTTTTCTTTCTTGGCTTCCAAAGCAAGCCCCTTCTTCTTCTTGTTGTAGGTGATCGAGAGTTCCATGTCATGAGCTCTCGTCGCCAACTCTTGAAAAGATCCTGGTTTGATACCCTTTAGGATGTAATGTAGTTCCCAACTCATCCCATTAATGCACATCTCTATGGCAAAGGTTTCAATCAGTCGATCCTTACATTCCAAACTTAGAGCGCGCCAGCGGTTGATGTAATCAATGACTGGCTCAGTGCTGAAGAACCGCCCCAAAAACTCCATTTCCATTTGACCCCAACTGTCAATGGACTCAGCCTCTAAGTTGGTGTACCAGTCAAAAGTGGTTCCCTTAAGAGAACGAACGAATTGTTTAACAAGCAAGTCACCCTTGGTACCACCATTGCTGCACGTCTCTATGAAGTGTGCAACATGTTGTTTTGGGTTACCCTTTCCATCAAAGAGTTGAAATTTTGGAGGTTGGTATCCAAATGGTATTTTCAGCTCATCTATCCTCCTAGTATAAGGCTTCACATAACGTCGGCCATTGTATGAACCTCCCCCTCCAAGTTGGCTCTTGACAGCATTGGTTATCATAACTTGAACTTGTTCAGCAGTGATTGAATTTTGTAGCCCATTTGGCTTTAATTCCGTCGATTTAATGCTACCATTTGAGCTGTCATCACTTTCAGTCTCAATCGTTTGTTTCTCAAGCTTCTTTGTCAAAGCAGCAATTTGTTCATTTTGCTGTCTGATTTGAGCATCTTTTTCCTCCCCATCTTTCTTTAGCTGTTCAAGGATACTGCTCATTTCAGCCAGTTGTTGTTCGACCGTCTTAGTATGCGTCACCATAACAGCAACAAAAGTAGGCTCAGGTGAGCTCACACTAAACTCATTGTCATTTCCCTCAACAAAGTGATCAAAGGATGAGTTTGTGTGGGTGACAGGCTCGAACGAACCAAACACAAGACTCTCATGTGATTTGCGAGTGAAGGACATGAGAGACCTCATAGAAGCAGTAAGACGAGCGCGACTTTTTCGTGCTTTGGTTGGGATTGACGCGGCACGCAAGCTTCTTGCGGCGGAGTCAACAACTGCTTGCTTCATCCCTCTAGTAACGATGCCCTCATCAGTTTGGCTGTTAAGCATTTCAGCCAACTCAACAGCCCTTTGTTGAGCTGTAGTAGAGATCCTTTTATCGACAGGGGTCTTTGAGGCCATTTCAAGTTTTTTTTTTGAACGTAAGGAAACAGAGATGAGAGGCAGAGATAGTCCCACCGAGCGTGCCAAAATTTGTTTACACAAATTTCGAGTCTAAATAAATAAAGACGGGAAATAAAGTAACAAATGAATTTATATTAATATTTGATTTTTGGGTACAATCTCTGTATAAAAGTTTATAATAAAATAAACTAAGTCCTCTGATTCTATTCCGCAGCTTAACGATGACACATGTATGACACCTGCAGGGTGATGTTTAATGACGTCGACTTGAGTTTGAACGCAGGGTGACGTTTGATGATGTCAACTTGTATTCAAGGGTTTTGTTTGAATACACCTGAACGAGGGCTTATGAAGCTTAATCCCGTTCAAATGTATTTGAGTGTATCTGAACAAGTCGGCACGAGTTTGATGTGCTTGTTGACTTACTTCAGAGAGAATTCCATTTGAATTTTATGAGCTCTTGGAATAATGATTTCTAGATCCCTTCAACTGATGGAGGAATGGTGTATTTATAGGAGAAAAGAACCCCTTGAGTGGACTTAGTAGGTTTGAGCCTGGCCCATTTTATGACTTAAGTCTTTTAACCTGGTCCGTTTAATTTATTTATAACCCGAATTGTATTTGATTAATTCAGATTATTTATTTAGGTGGGCCAAAAAATAGTTAAAATGGATCATTCATATGATTTTAACCCAAATTAATTTATTTAATTTAATGTATAACACTCATAAAATTTCCGTGTCTACAACAAGAATTGGGGCTTTCCACACTACAAGAATCAGGTCAAATTCCGACGAAAAGGTTCCGACGGACATGAAATTCCGTCGGAAAAACCAAAATTTTTGACGAAATTATATTCCGTCGTATATTTCCGACGAAATCAATAATTCCGTCGGAAAATATGTACTTTCCGACGGATTATTTCTTCGGAAATTTAATTTTCCAACGGAAATTTACGACGGAATTTCTGTCGGAATTATTATTATTTTTTTTTAAAATCACTTGTTTAAAAAAAAACCCTTAACACCAAGACCTCCTCTCCGCCTCTTTTTACTTTCCCCTTTTCCTTCTGATTCTCTTTCTCTCTCCTCTCCTTTCCTCTTCTCTTTCCTCTTTTCCCTCTACCCCTCATCTCCTTCTCTTCTCCTCTCATCTTCTCCTCTCCTCCCTCTGCCCGTCCTTTTTGTTTTTCTCGATCTTCTCTTCTTCCCTTTCCTCTTATCTTTCTCTTGTCTCTCTCCGTCATCCTCTTCTCTCTCCGTCCACCACCAGCATCAAGCACCGTCAACAAACAACAGTGCTACAACGTCAACCACCACCAATATCGACCGCAACAACATCAACCGCAACAACAACGACGCAACAATAACAAAGCCGACAACCATCGTCCCGAGCCACCCACTCTCAAGGTTTTTGTTTTGTAGATCTAGTTTTAATTTAGGTTAGATTGTAGATCTAGTTAATTTTTTTGTAATTGTTATGTTATTTTATGAATTTTATTAGATAATTGTATATTTATATATTTCCTGTAATAAAATTATCGTTTTTTTTAACGAAATTCTGATTAAATATGTAGATCTACTGGTTTTGATTTTTTTTTGTGGTATTTTTCGATTTTGTTGTTCATTTTAAGATTTTTGGGCTAATTTTCGTTTTTTGGTGTTAATTTTCGATTTTTTTGGGGGATTTTCATTTTGTTGGGGTTGATTTTCGTGTTTTTGGGTTTATCTTTTGTTTTTTGGTGTTTAATTTACTGGGTTTAATTTTCGTTTTTTTTTGTGTTTTCGTGTTTTTGGGATTGATTTTTTTTTTGGGCTAAGTTATGGTTTTTTTGGGGTTCATTTTTGGTGTGGTAGTGTCGGTGGTGGTGTGTGGTGGTGGTATAAGGGTGGGTTTGTGGTTGGGGTCGGTGTGCAGTGGTTCTGGGGTTGGGGCTGGTGGTTCAGCGTGGGGGCTAGTAGTTCTAGAGTGGGGGTGCATTTTTTTTTTAATAGAATTTTCTGACAGAATTTACGTCGGAATTTTCCTACGGAATAATATCCGTCGGAAATTTCCGATGGACTTTCCCCGGGCCAGAATATATCATCCGACAGAAAAATTCCGTCGGAAAAGGTCATTTTTCTGACAACACCTTTTACGACAATCGCTTCCGACGGAAATTCCATTGGAAACGGGTTTTCTAACGTTAAACGGGGTGTTTTCGACGAATTTTTACCGTCGGAATTTAGCTATTTTCTAGTAGTGCCACCGGTTAACACCGAAGGAAGCCCCTTCAAAATTCAACAACGGAGACTAGGCTTTTGGAGAGAAGAAAGAGGAGAGAGTATTGATAATTTGATATATGCAAGTACTTGTATTATTTTAATACAATATACAATTATATGCAAAATTAAACCTTGTACTTCTTATTAAGATTTGAATTAAGATGAATGACAAGTTTGTTGGTGCAAATTTTACTATTTTGGCAAAAGCTAACAAGCACCCGACGTTAGATAAGAAAACTAAATGTCCTAATCTCAAGAAAAATAAAATATAAAAATAATTTGAGATCTAAAACCTAAGCTCTGATTCTATGTTAGATTTCGAGAAAACACCTCAAATTAGAGTGTATACTATTGGTCAATATAAATAGAATTGTACAAGACTAGTCCTAATCACGTTAGGAAACCTAGTACGATAAAAATACAATATATACAAAATAAATCCTAATCTGCGATAAATCTATCTATACTTAGTATTGAAAAACACAAAACACAAACCACAAACCACAATCACTCACATGACATGTCACCACAAATCACTTACATGCCACATGTCACCTTTCTTAATATTTACTTTTTGTATTCCCTTTTTAATATACTTTTTTCAAAATAAAAAAATTTAATGTTCAAGTCTTTATTATGCATTCTAACTTGCAAATTTATGTAAGAAAATAAAGTGTTTCATTTCCACCATAATAAAATAAAGTAATAATATTTTCATCTCCTAAATTTAAAATAAAATAATAGTAAAAAAGTAAAATTTAACTAAATAGTGCACATTACATTCACATATAAAGTACAATAAGTCATTTCATCTCCTAAACTTAAAATTTAACCTAAAACAATACATAGTATTTCATCACTTCATATTTATATATATATATATATATATATATATATATATATATATATATATATATATATATATATATATATATATATATATATATATATATAACTTAATTCCTTCATCTTTTTTCGTAGTTCCACCCTCACTATCTTTTTCTTTTAAGTTTTAGCAGTGAACTTAATATTTTTTTTTATATTCTCTTTGTTAGCAGTGTATCATCTAAGAAAATAGAGGGAGTACAAAACAACACCGATGCATATATAATACAATAAGCAACACATTACAAGAAAAATAATTAAGTAACAACCCGTGCATTGAACGGGCCAAAAAGGCTAGTATTATCATAATAAATCAAATATCTACCATTAAATGTGGAAATAGTAAGGTAAAATAAACAAACATTAATTACATCGGCGCATGATTTTGGCATGCATTCTAAAATTGATACGGAGTACTATTTTAGGTTATATATTGAATAGTTATCCAACACCCCGAGATGCTCAATAGCAAGATTTTCTTTTTGGAGGAAATAAAAGGAACTTTTATTCAAAAGTATAGAAATCAACATACATTGGCTACATTAAGTTCGGCTAAGGAGGACTTGGCCATCCTGACCCGACGTAAATGACCAAACCCATGAGCTGAAACTTCACTTGAGAACAACGACTAAAAATTGACTCGAAACTCGATATCTACTCGACGAAACCCGTACATTATCCGAAAGTGCAGTTGACCAATACCTGAATACCTTGACCCGATTGTACCCAATCTAACACGTCCCAATACCCGAAGTTGATCCGATCTGATTTTAACCCGAATGGCTTGACCCGAACAGACTCGATGCCCGAAATGTCCCGCATTAAAATTAGGGTTGTCAAACGTGTCGTGTCGTGTTCGTGTCAATATTAAACGGGGTGATAAACCCTCAACCCAAACCTAACCCGTTTATTAAACGGGTTGAAAACCCTTGACCCAAACCTAATCCGCTTATTAGACGGGTTATGCGTGTAAACTTTTACCAACTTATGCTATTAAATATAGAAGACTTTAAAGGGGAACAATGGTAAAATTTGTCCAGCTAAATAAAAAAACTTCCCCACTAAAAGTTTGTGCTAATATATGTATACTACTAAATTTTGTAGTTAGGAGGGTTAGTAAGATTGGCATTAAAAAAATTCAATTATCTTGACTAATTTAATAGGCAAGTCAAGCATGTCGAATTCAGGTTAAAGGTTGACGCTCTACCCATTATTATAATTGGGTTATTTGTGTCGGTTTCGGGTTGAAAATTTCAACCCAAACCTAACCCGTTTAATTTCGTGTCGGGTTCGTGTTGACCCAATTACTTAAACGGGTTGAGAATTCTTAACCCAAACTCGCTTATCTCGTGTCGGGTTCGTGTCGAGTTGTCGTGTCGTGTCAGCTTTTGACAGCCCTAATTAAAATTACCTAATACCCAAACTAATGTTGTCTGGTGCCATAAATGACTCAAATTGTTCCATCTCCAATCGTAACTTAACTCTCAAATAGAATAAATTACAAATTTGTGCTTGATTCATAATATCGAAACAAAATGAACAACCTGAACATGACTCGACCCGATTTGGACCTGATCCGACCGATATGGACCTGATGCGAACATGACCCAAACATACTCGACACAAAATTGACCTTACCCGAATAATGCCCGAAACATACTCGAAAACGAATTGTCCCAAGCCGAAATTCATTCGACCCATACCCGATCCGAATAACATGTTTGCTAGGTCTACTGGCTAAGGTGGTCTGTTCAAAATTATTTATTTATTTTTTTTTTAAAGGGATATTTATTTAATTGTTTATTAGGTAGTCATCTTTAATACTTTGGATGTGGTTTATTCTATTGAGGGTGGACTTTGTTTGGAGATTTGATAAAGCAATCATCTCCATTTTTTTTTAATTTATTTTTTTGGAAAATACAATCATCTCCATTTGAAATAAATTAGTTGGTCATTTTTAATACTTTGGATCTGGTTTATTCTATTGAGGGTGAGCTTTGTTTGGGGGTTTGATGAAGCAATCATCTCCATATGAAATACGTGATATTGTGCATTTGTGTCATCGTGTGTATATATATATATATATATATATATATATATATATATATATATATATATATATATATATATATATATATATATATATATATATATATATATATATATAATTAAAGGTGATCATTAATAGCTCGACTTAGCCAGTTCAAAAGAACATAATAATGTCATTTTAACCCAATAAGTTCGACATTATTTTACGGGTTTAGACATAAGATTTTATACATAAGTATGACCCAAAATTATGATCACCTTTGGGTGTAATCCATTTAGAGATGACTAGGTCAGAGTGACTCACGCCATCACTGTGAGATAATCTCACGCTATACAAAGGACTACCAAAATTATGTTTGTTTTGGAAGCTAGACTTCCAATAGTGTAATAAATTATACATAGGCATGATTTTGACATGCATTCTAAACTTTTGATAGTGTAATAAATTATGCCTAGTCATCTTGTTAGTCCCTAAACTTTCATTGTTTAGTAAAGTAAATGCCAACTCAACATCAAACGGGCCCTAAACTTTCTTTAAAATATTATTTTATTTTTTGCCACATGGGCACTTTGGTCCCTAAGATTTGGTGACTCATCTTTTCTCCACTAGAAAAGTAAGTTATGGGTGGTTGAGGGATCAATTTATTTCATTTGAAAGATGAGAGACCAAAATGCTACAAATACTAAAGTTGAGGGACCGTATTTTAGCTTAACTCCAAGTTTTACATATAATTCGCTAATATTGTAGGATAAAACTGTCTATGTGTTGGGATAAGTGAACTATAAGGTTTATAACGGTTGTGAGTCTTGTGACAATAAAAGAACGTATTAAGTGCAAAATGCTACACACGAATGGTATGCATATAGAACTTGTTGATCCCATGAACAAATTCACATGTAAGTGAATGTGTTATCTCACAACAAAAGAGTAAGGAGAAGTTAATTAAGATGTGTATCCTATACTAAAGAAAGAGAAAGTGACGTCTTTATAATTTAAGATAGACTATGTCATATGGTTTTAAAGTGGAATCTCCTTAGACTTATACATTAGTGTGATCCATGCCAATCTAAGGAACTAGTATGATTATAAATTTGTGTGGTCCAGACCAATTTAACAGAACTAGCTAGTATGATTATATATATATATATATATATATATATATATATATATATATATATATATATATATATATATATATATATATAAATATAAAATAAAAATAAAAAAAACTATTACTTGTCTATTTGATAAGAAAGAGACTAGAGAGTGTCCTTGGATAATGTATTAATGTCGCTCATGGAGGCAATTGTTTAGCTAGCAAATAAGTATTTGTTACAAATTAGAGCTTAAATTAATAAAATCAGTTGAATATTGTTCAGGACATATTAAAATACTTCGTATGAATGAATAATACCCCATAGAAATGTTCAACTAATGCTAGTTAATACAAGTATATATGATTAATTAAATGTCAATTAAGTAGTATAAATTGAGGACATTGGTTGCTCTAAATTCCCATCTTTTCATCAAATATCAACAAAAAAAATCCATAGCTTGATAATCCAATCAAATTACCTTCTATGGCAAAGCATTCTCTTTCACTTATTTCTAAGTTGGTTCTGCTCATAATATTTTTGGTGCTGATTACATCAGGTAAATTCTTTTTTTGGTCCCTTCATTAACTTGTTAATTAAATTACGGATTACAAATTAAATTGATTTCGTTAAAGTTTGTAACAAGAAGATGGTGATATGATGTTGCAAAAACAATAGGAGTAAAAAATTTAAGTATGATTTTAATTGTATGTTAGTTGTGGGCTTGTGGCGCTAAATCAATAAGTGATACTCCATCGCACTAAATATTGATTTTGTCACACTCATTATGAAAAACAATTTTCATCTCACAAAGAGGTAACAAAATGGACAAAATCAATCAAAGGAGTGCCAAAATCAATTTTCAAAATTTAATTGTCAGATGTAATGCTAAAATAAATATTGATGTCATTAATGAATCAACTTACGAATGTGTCATATGTCACATACAGTTCCAACATTCACTGAGGCGTGTACACAAAATAATGGTGGCTGCACTTGGAACTCTGATTGTTGTTCTGGGTACTGTAACTGGCATGAGTTTCTTCCATGGCAAGGGCAATGCGAAACTTATGTGTAAACATTAACAAAAGAGGGAAGGAATACCCTGAATTATATACAAACGGCTCATTTGATAGCTGGTAATAAATTGTGTTCCTTCCATCTTAAAATCTTTAATACAATAAAGTTGTTATTGTGGTTAATAAAATTGTATGGTAGTCTTCCACTATGGTATATATGTGCAATGTGCCAACAATTTGTATAGGTAGTGGTACTATACATGTCTCTATTTACTCATTGTTTGTCACTTTTGTAAAAAAAAAAAAAAAAATTAAGTGAAAGTTTACCAGTGTATTGTCCATTGTTTTAGAGAGTGAATGATATTTATCTTTATATGTTCTTACATTATCATAATGTGTATTTGAGCAAATGTCTTTGCTTAATCTTATTTTTCATTTTATGAATATATACAATTTATAATTGTTTTATTAATTAATTGTTTGTGTACTAATGTACTTACTTAGTAGTCTTCTAATATCTACAATGCAAATATGATTTTTGAAATTTTTAATCCAACATAAGATAGATAATTTTCGAGAAACTATTAAATAAGAATAGAAATTATATAAATGAATATAAAAATTTGATAAATTAAAAAGAAATATTGATAATACTATTTTATACCAAAAACAGTGTAATATAATTAACTACTTTTAAAAAATGTCAATTATAAAGTACATAATCATTATTAAAACATTATGGTAGTCACATTTTAAACAATTACTAATAAAATTTCACAATTTGGAATATTTAATAACAGGAAGTTTTGCAAACAATATGTGCGCCACGTGTCCCATTCTATTTGCATTAGTGGGGGATTGCAGGAGTTATATTGGTGGTAATGTAAATCGGAAGCTTTTCTCGTGAGCGGTCGAGTGAGATATAGCTCAGTTAATCGAGTTAGCTCGACAGGTACAGTGCGAGCTATAACTCGCAAGCGAATGAGCAATAGCTTAGATGCTCGCATTGTTGCGGCGAGACAGAGTTATAGCACACACGCGAGCGAACTATAGCTCGGTTGCACAAATAGGTGTGGCAAGCCCAAGCTATAGCTTGTAGGCGAGCAAGCAATATCTCGAGTGCATGCTTGTGTGCGGCAAGGCCGAGCTGATAGCTCGATTGCTCATGAGGTGCGGTCTGAAGAGGAAAGATTTTATTTGTTTCCTTTATTAATGACTACTCCTATATATACTCTTTGAGATCTGAACAATTCTTGTAGCAATTCTCTTCTTCATCATGGAGCAAGTTGTGTTAACATTTGGTGGCGTGTGTCATTAGGAAACATGTACTGGTGGTGGTATATTTCACTTCTAATATTGAGATCTTCAATCAAATATTTACATGTACTGGTGGTGGTGTAGTAGAGCCTGTCCTGCGGTAGAACTGCATTATTGAGATCTTCAATCAAATATTTTTATTGCAATCAACATGTATTTTACCAACAGTTACGGTGCAATTTTCAATTGTTATAGGAAGAATTACAGGTATTGTCTGTTAAACAGCATATCAAGGAAGACAAAGTAGTAATGGTCCAATATTTTAATTTCATTTCACTTTGGCAAGTAAAAAAAGTCGCATTATTATGCATCCTTAAAACAAATCATTCATGTTAATACATACAAGTACTTATTTTCGGATGTAGGGAGTAGCTAAAAGTAGCTAGGCGTGTTATTCAAATTGCATTCTTTATGCTATAATTTGCCAACTTTGGTATTCCAGCTATCCCACTAAGTAACACCCCCACATATCTAAATCAAGATAGCTCACTAGCATTCTAGTATTCCGAACTAACAAAACTCTACACAATTATAATGTCACAAGTACACTTGGACAAGTAAGCTTTATTTATGTCCTAACAAAGATCACCAGCTTCCACAGGTTTGTGCGCCTCCTCGTTAGCCTTCTTCAACAATATTTGAGCCTTACAATCATAAAAGTATGACACAAGAGCAACCCACTTCACCAAGCTCCCAAAGAAAACCAACCCAAAGCCAATTACAGTGACAGCAACTGTAACAACAATCACATAATTACACATTCTCGCAAGCAAAAAGGGCAGCCTCAAAACAAGACTGTATGACAACACCATAAGCATCAATGTGAACCCAGTTCGCTTACAATGTTTTCCATAGTAAGCTGACAATTCTAATGCATAGAGGCCGGCTTCGATTTGCAACATAGAAATCACCATAGCCATGTTCCACAAAACACTCCATTCTAGAAATTTGTAAAGTATACCATAAAAAATCAGTGCATGAAACCCTATTGATTGCACGAAATCTTCCCTTAAGTACAGATATTGCATGATAAAATGGTGGCTTAAAACTGTCCAAATTAAACCAGCAAATGTACAAATTGAGAGTAGTTGAACCCAAAACAAGGTAATAAAAGCACCTTTAAGGTTAACTTTCTTGTAGATACCTTCATTTATAATCTCCTTAACAGTTAATGATGATGATATTTCCCCTGCATAAATTTTCACCCCAAGATTTACAATTAAGGGCAAACTAAAAAACTCGAGCAGAGGAAGAAGTACCAGATAGAACGGGAAGAGCTCTAGAACAACACGAAAGTGTTTCCTTCTGAGATCATTTTCATCATATTCAAATTCGTCACCAGTAAAATAGTAGGTGTAGGAAAAGGAAGGTGGTAGTAGAAACTTTGATACATCATCCATTAATTCTGAGATTTTGATCTCATATAAAACCATGAAAACAAACAAAGGTAAAACAGACATAATCGTTAAGACCATGAACATGGGGTTACTCTTCAGGATTTTTGTAGCAGATTTCAGAATCTCAAACGACGTCAGATGCTTGAGATCGTCTTCATCTTGTAGGAAAGCTTGATCAATCCCTGAACTCATGACTGTTGTATCTACCTGCTGAATATTTTCTTTTTTGTTTTTGACGGGTACACTAATTAGTTTGTACTAAACTTTTTCGAATTCTGATTTAGTTAACATTATATATGGATAATAGCTAGAGGTAAACAATGCACGCAATGCGTGCACAATTATACTTGGTGATATAAGAGTTAGAATGCCATGAGACATAAGTATAATTAGAAATTATACTCAAATTGCAAACTTCCAAGGCAACACAGACCAAAGAAAATGATTTGTCAAAATTGTTGTTCTAGTCATCCAACAAATAAACACTCCCATGTATCAAAATCAAGATAAATCACTAGTATTCAAGTTTTTCAATCGGTTGCTCTATAAAGTTATTAATGTTTTTAGTTCTATAAACACTGAAATACTCCAAAAACAGAGCAAGAGGTGGTTCAATAATACAACAGTTTGCAAAAACTTTGCGCTCTTCCTCAACAACCTTCTATAACAACACTTGGGCCATTCAATCATGAATATTGGCACAAGTTTACAAGAACTTAGTTTGCAAAATTTAATGTATGACTAAGTTACAAGTTTTTATTTTTACTAGTACCTTGCAAGGTATAACCGGTTATACAATGAATATACTCCAAAAAGGACAGTTAAAGATTAGCACTTTACAATGCAATGAAATATTTGGTGTATTACCTTCTCCAAATTTGACATTGCAAGCAACACCAAGATTACAAATTTAGCAAGCTAAGATTACAATTTGCGACCCGATTGCACCAAAAAACTGTATAACAACAACACTAACATCAATTATTTGATTCTAATTCCCTTTAATTCATGCTTAAGTATACAGTTTCATAGCTCTATCCTAACATTAGAGGGTTCTACAACACATTAGCAACTAAATTGATTCAACCATCAAATTAGGCTAAAAAAATCACATAATTTTAGGGAGAAAAGGTCTAATTTCATAGTTCCATCCTAACATAAAAGGCAAATTTGATTCAATTATCAGATTAAACTCGAAAAATCGCACAATTTTCTTTTCTAGCAATAAAATCTCTCGTTATGATCTCTCATAACCACAGTAATTATAACCAATAGTTGAATAAACCAGTTTAGAAGAACCCTAAATTGAGCATACTGAGATTTAATCCAACGATAAACCCTAAATTGTGAAATTGAAATTCGATGATTACGAAGAAAAACATCTTACCTCAGAAGCTGCTTCAATGGAGGATTAAGATATCAGAAGTTGCATCAATGGAGAAGGTGCAGTGCGCTTCAATGGAAGACTGAGAGCGCGAGATAAAGAGCGGGAAAAGTAAAAACAGACTTATGACAAGAATAATTTTTTTTCTTGCAATCGTCACACGGTCACACAACTTAAATCCTCCACTGTATATTTGGGTGTCATATCGTGTCGAAATCCTCCAATAGACACTCGGGGTACAGTAGCGTGTCGGAGTAACATAGGTTAGGAGCTGAGGACTTAGGAGTTTCGACAGACACTCGAGGTATAGTAGCGTGTCGGAGTAACATAGGTTAGGAGCTGAGGACTTAGGAGTTTCGACAGACACTCGAGGTATAGTAGCGTGTCGGAGTAACATAGGTTAGGAGCTGAGGACTTAGGAGTTTCGACAGACACTCGAGGTATAGTAGCGTGTCGGAGTAACATAGGTTAGGAGCTGAGGACTTAGGAGTTTCGACAGACACTCGAGGTATAGTAGCGTGTCGGAGTAACATAGGTTAGGAGCTGAGGACTTAGGAGTTTCGACAGACACTCGAGGTATAGTAGCGTGTCGGAGTAACATAGGTTAGGAGCTGAGGACTTAGGAGTTTCGACAGACACTCGAGGTATAGTAGCGTGTCGGAGTAACATAGGTTAGGAGCTGAGGACTTAGGAGTTTCGACAGACACTCGAGGTATAGTAGCGTGTCGGAGTAACATAGGTTAGGAGCTGAGGACTTAGGAGTTTCGACAAACACTCGGGGTATAGTAGCTTGTCGGAGTAACGTAGGTTAGGAGCTGAGAACTTAGGAGTTTTGACAGACACTCGGAGTATAGAAGCGTCTCAGAGTAACATAGGTTAGGAGCTTAGGACTTAGAATGAAATGAGAAATTGAGCATCAAATGAAAGTATGAAACCCGATATTCTTGTAATGCTTGTTATGGTGCAACTTTTCAAGGATAAACTCCTACTGAAGGACTCTACAAAAGGGTAAAGGAATAGATATAAGAGAAATCAGGGAAAAACTAGCTTGTTTTATTATTATAACTATAATCATTGTATTGATTCTAAAATTCGGAACAAATTATAGACCTCCAATTGCTACGTAAATTACACGTTAATTAACCTTATATTTCAAAGCAATGACGTGCCAAAGATACACTTTAGGGTAATTAATCTAGTACATCAAACTATTTCTTTGAAAATTACTTGTTTCAAACAGTACAAACATCACCATCTTTCACAGCTTGGCCTACATCCTCATCATCAAACTTCTTTGACATCGCTTGCGCCTTACAATCATAGAAATACAATACCATAGTAACCCACTTCACTAAACTACCCAAGCAAACTAGTACAACAACAATTGCAGTCACTGCAACTCTAACAGTCATAAAGTTACACATTCTGGCAAGCAGAATGGGCAGCCTCAGAGCAACAATATATACAAAGAATATAAGCATTAACTGGAACCCGGTTCTCTTGCAGTGCTTTCGATAGTAAGCTGATATCTCTAGTGCATCGAGCCCGGTTTCTCCCTCTAACACAGATATCACTATGGCCATGTTCCACAAAGCACTCCAATCAAGATACTTGTATAGCAGAGCCAAAGAAATAAGTGTATGAAACAATATTGACAGTGTGTTTACATAAACATTGTTTGGTAAGACAGAATCATATCTGTAATCCGAAAAAGAAAAGTCGAATCCAGTTGTAATCATAGAATGATTTGCTACTGCCCAAATTAGACCAAAAAGATTAGAAGCTGAAAATAACTGAACCCAAAGAGAGGTAATAAAAGGACCTTTGAAGTTGATTTTCTGGTATAAAGTTTCCTTCAAATTAGTTGATTCTATATTTCCTGCATCTACAACTTTTGCAGAAATATTTATGACTATGGTCAAGCTAAAGAGCTCTAGCAGAGGGAGGAAGATCAAATAAAAGGGTATGAGCTCGAAAACTATACGAAATGTTTCCTTTTTTGAATCATTTTTATCAGTGGTGCTGAAAAGGCTAATGTTTTCATCACTATCAAAGCCGATATCATAGGACATGGAAGTTGGTACTAGGAATCTTAATATAGCATCAGTTGCTTCAGATATCTGAATCTCATAGAAAACTATGAAAGAAAAGAAAGGTAAAATAGATAGAATCATTAAGGACATAAATTTAGTGTTACTTGTAAAGTTTTTGACAGCAGACTTCAGAATCTCAAAGGACTTCAGCTGCTTGACATTCAGGAATTTCAATCTTTGCCTTTCATAACGAACCTCGAGTTGTTTTTCTTCTCCTTCTTCCTGAGATTGTAGTAAAGCTTGTTCGAATCGAGGATCCATGGATGCTTCTTCTGAACTTAAAAAAATTTAGTCTTCAAACACACACACTAGTTCCTTAGGAAATTAAGGAACTTCTTCCTAATAAAGTATTATTGGTTCAGCAAGTTGATCTAAAACTAATCAGTGGGCTATTGACTTTGAATAAATAAAAGTCAGAAGTAGTCCACTATACTATGAAAAGAAAAAATCAAATTAAAGGATAATAAGAAATAGTTCTAGAAAAAAGATATGTATCACTTCACAAGAAATGTCTTTTTTTATAGCAGTTAAAATTGTTTTTAATCGTGATTTCACAATATTAATCTGTAACATTACAAGTTATGTAACAAAAATTTATTTCGATTTCTCTAGCTTATTATGATCATCAACCTTCTTTCCCATAATTTGTTGCTTGCAATAATAATAATACAGCAAAAATGCAACCCATTTCACTAAATTCCCCACTAAAACCAACATTATAATTATACAAGTGATCCAAAGATCAGCAAGATTTTCATCATATGATCTGGCATACAAACAGAGAAGCCTCAGGACATGACCAAACACGAAGAATCCGAGCATCAATTGGAACCCGATTTTCTTGCAATGTTTGCCATAGTAATCTGACATTCCAAATGCCGCGATCCCAGTTTGTTCTTCCATGACAGAAATCACCATACTCATGTTCCAAAATGCACTCCCACTCTAAATACTTGTATAGAAAACCAAGGAATATCACCGAATGAACTGTTATAGACAGTATAGGTAAATTCAACCTTGAGTTAATAAAATCGAAATAATTGGAACATCAAATGAACACAAATATATGTAATGAAAGCACCCTTTAAGTCTATTTTGAGGGGATAAAGCATTTCTTTGAAACTCAAAATTGCTGGTTTATCTGTTGCATCAAGTTTTGCTGCAATTTTCAGGGTTAAAATCATGGTAAAGAACTCTAAAAGAGGGTAAAGAAATAGGTAAAAGAGAAAAGGTTGGAATAAATTCAATAACAACTCTCTTATTTTCACTATTATAACTTGAAAGAGTTGAAACATTATTATGTGCTATAGCTAGTTCCTCTGCATCATCTGGAAGTTGATTTAGTCCTCGCCCTCCTTGGGCATCATCATCATCGGTCAAAACACTGAAAACATAGTTGTAATCGAAGGAAGATGGTAGTGGTTTAAGAAAGTTTGACATAGATTCCATTTCTTCTGAAATTTTGATCTCATAAAAAACCATGAAAACAAACAAAGGTAAAATTGACAAAAATATATGAGCATGAATTTAGTGTTACTTGTAATGATATTCACAGCAGATTTCAGAATCTCTAAGGGTTTCCTTAGATGATGCTTGGGACAGAGATCATTTTGCTGCATTCTGTTTCGAAACCCGAGTACTTGTTCTTCTTCATGGGTTGTATGCCTTGTAGCAAAGCTTGTGCACCTTGAAAAGTCATACAATTTATTTTTATTTTTAAGCTGGTGACGTTTGATGCTTATTTTAAAGTAAACTAATTATGATTGACAAGGCTAGCTGTTTCTAAGCAAATTATTGGTAGATGATCTTGACTTTGAAATATTTAAGTCACAAATCTTAGTTTATTCAGGTAATATATTATTCATGAAACTTCCATCTAAATGCATCATGTTCCCCTAGACCACTACGGATATGCACCATTGAGATTTGAGATCTTGCAAATCTCTTTCTGTAGGATTCTCACACACTTCGTTCACTTTTTTTTTTTTTTTTTTTTTCGCGGTTTGTATATTCAACTTAAAATTCAATGTTCATCAATATATTAACTTTTTTATGGACAATAAGTTTTCTTATCTATAATCTATAACTAATACTAAAATAGCAACCGCTAATATCATCTTTTTATAAAGTTGTACAAGCAGCTTTACCTCATGAAAAAATTTCCCACTCAATTGTTAAGCACCGAGCATGTCTCGAATATTATCTAGTCTATTAACCTATACTAAAAGCAAACCCTTCCATGACCCTTATCATTACCTTGTGCAAAATTTTCCCGCCTTTTTTTTTTTTTTTTTTTTTTGCAAAATTTTTAAGTAAACTATGTATACCTTATGTATTTTTTTTCCAGTTTGACAATCATATTCCATGTATACCCAAATGAAATATTTCTAAATATCTTTTACATACTTTATATTTTGTAGTATTATTGTCAAAAATATTTAACAACCGTACATTACACGGGATTTTAACCAAGAACTATACTAAAGTGATTCTCTTTTTTCCCTTCAAAAGGTCTTAAAATCCCGCCCGTTTCCTTCTTGTGGTTATTTATTTATTTATTGTATCACCTACCTATTTTTTTAACCTTTATCACCAACCTATTATTATTAGTTAAGAAATATTTATGATTCTTTTTACCTTTTTTTTTATTAAGTGATAATTATGATTGGTTTTTTTTTAACCTTTATAACCCACGTATTTTTTTTTTTTTTAATTTTTGTTTGAAAGAAATCTCGGAGGACATTAAATTTAATTAAATAAATTCATATGACATTTACAATTGACAATTAACGATAATGAAAACAGAATTAACAAAATCAAAGAAGAATTAATTGGGAAAGGACTAAGAATTCAAATACATAGATATAATACTCCGATAAATTCTCGATTCGTTGCCTCATACAACTTTTTGAGTGAATCTGTCGTCAGTAAGAGTGTTCATAAATCGGTTCGGACCGAAAAAATGGACCGGACTGCGCCGGAACGGACCGAATTAATCGGACCGGTCTATTGGTCTTGAAATTCATTTTTCCGGTCTTCGGTCCGGTCCGGTCCAAAACCCTATAAAAACCGGTCTTGGACCGGACCGATTTTTTTATTAAAAAAAATATGCATGAAACCTTAAATAATGGTTAAAATTATCCTTAATAAGCTTAGAAAACTTTAACTTTTTAAGTTTTTTTGTACTAAACATACAAAAAAAATGTACAAATGACGTTAAAATATAGTTTTTCCTTTACTTTTTTCGTGTTTTCCATAACTTTATTAAAAATTTAGTATTCGTTTTACAAAAATTCTTAAATCGGTCCAAAGCGGTCCGGTTCGGGTTTTGGATCGATTCATTCGGTTCGGTCCTAGCTTAACCGGTCCGGTTTTCGATTCTTAAAATTCTAATTTTTGGTCCAATCCGGGCCGGTCCGGTCTTGGACCGATAAACAGCCCTAGTCGTCGCTTCATAATTTTGTCATAAAAAAATTCTTGTGCTGATTTAGTAACCGAATCCGAGTTATAATCAATCGTAGCCCTACACAACTAGAGACCCTATTAGGCGCAAATAAAACCTTGTCTTTCAAGGGAGTTCGAAAAACCTTGTCTTTCGAAGAAGATCAAAAAAACCTTTCTTTCGAGGGAGACATTATTATAACCTAAAAAACAGAAAACGTACAAAAAATAAAGATTGGGGTTTTCCACTGGTGAAATCCGATAGAAGCTCCTTCAAAATTAACAATGGAGGCTAATTTTAGAAGAGAGAAGATATAATTATTATTGTTTTCTTTCTAATATAATGCTATAAATATATACTTCCTCCGTTTTTATTTTATTGCACCATTAGGACTTTTACACTATTCACTTAATCTTCTTTGACCATTATTTGTGATTTATACATTAGGAAAAATATAGTCATGTGGGATCTAGTTAGATTCGTATCGAACTCTACTTTTCAAATATCAAATTTTTATAATTTTTACAAACGTATAATTGAAGATATTGATAGCTAAAGTAATGCATTGACAAGCGTGAAATCCCTTATGGTGCAATAAAAAAAGAACGGAGGAAGTATATAGTATAATCAAGTTTTTTTTTTTTTTAACAACTAATCTGAATATGTTAACACTAACTTTTTTTTGACATAGATGTACTAAGTTAACATCTCGTGCACCGCAGAGGTATTACACTATTACCTAATTCCTTAATAAATTAGGTCACAGTCTTGTGAGAAGAAGTTTTTAATTTTTCCCGTGTATTTTACCTTAAAAAAACCTTAAAAGTCAAATGCATAACTAATACGGAGTACTAAATTAGCAACCGTTGACATCATTATATTCTAAAATTGTACACATGTCATGTAGTATATTTTATACGTAGGTTGTTCTCTCTAACATTTGTAATTTAACTTTTCTTTCTCATGTACCCTTTTCATCATTCGATTTACACAAAGTTTTATATGTGGTTGTTTACACTGCATGGTCGGGGTAATTATTCAGGGTTACTTGGTCAGGGGTAACTTGGTCAAGGCCGGGTTACTCGATCAGTCAGGGGTTTTTCGGTCAATCAGAGGTTACTCAGTCGTTCAGGAATTACTAAGTCAGGAGTTATTCGGTCAATCAAGAGTTACTTGTTCAAGGGTTACTTGCTCAAGGGTTACCCGGTCGGTTAGGAGTTACTCGATCGATTAGGGGTTACCGATCGATCAAGGACCCATTTAGTGTTTTGATGTGTGTAAGCCGGCCACACAGTGTGGCTAGCCATACATAAAACGTATTGTTCAATTTCACATATGAGCTCTATTTTTTAAAAAAAAAATATATATATATTGTATTATTATTTGTTTTTGAAATTATTTTACGTATTTAATTTTGATATGAAATTATACTAGTAAACAAATTTAGGGAATAGTAACAAGAAGCTCTGGGTCTTCATTCTTAAAGTAAAAACCAACCAACATCTATACAACAATCAGCAACTTATAAAGGCGTTTAGGTGAAATCATGCACAGATGTAACATGTGTTGTGATTTGTGAAGAATAAACATGTAGCAGCTTAACATCGGATTTCCATACAGTACTAAATTCTTAAATGGACCTAGTTCAAAACTAATTTATTGTAGACCATTAGCATTAGAGATACTATGATTGTTTTATTAATAAAAAAAGGTCACTACATTAAAATAAAGGTTAAAGCTATAAGAGTTAATTTTTTGGGATGTAAACATAAATAATATTAAAGATCACACAAGTTTTAATAAAGGTTACTATGTTAAAAAAAATAAGAACACTATGTTAAAATTACGATCACTATGTTCCAAATAAAGTCAGTTCAGCATGTATATAAATTTTAGGTCCACAATAATATTATTGTGGACCAGATCCACGCAAGAATTTTTGCACACAGTTGCACATAAACTCATTGTCAAAAAAGAAAGTGTAACACTTATTAAAATACGGCCGTAATTAATAAGTGTAACACTTAAAACAAGGAAAGAGTATAAATAGAAAGTAATAAAAGTATATAAAAAAGCAAAATTTACATGATAAAGCAAACTTTGTATAAATATTGTTACAGCTTAGAGGGTATTTTAATGCAAATAAAATGATCATTTTGGAATTAAATTTTGGCTATAAGTCCATAAGGGTTATTCATTTGGGTCAGAGGAAATACTATGTTACTCGTATGGAATTGTAAGTGCAACTGGAGCGAATCCCAGTTAGATCAACGAGGAATGTCAATCGCGTGGTACTTTTGTAAATAAAATGAACAATGTTTCATGGCAGCTCAAGTAGGGGTGTAAATGAACCAAACCGATCAATAAACTACTCGTATTTGGGCTCGGTTGAACCTCGTTCATGTACGTTTATTTAATAATTGAGCCGAGCTTAAATAAATTTTGAAACTCGTTTAATAAATGAGCTTGAACACGAACATAGATATGCTCATTCAGATAAGTTCATGAACAACTGGTTTATTTATGTTCATGAAATACTCATTTATTAATGTTCATGAATTATTGATTTATTTATAATTGTTAATTTAGTTATTAAATTTATAATTAAGATTCAATTATTATGCTTATTTTGAAATTTTCAAATATCAAAAGTACAAAGCTCATTTATTGGAGAAGCTCGATTATTATTAAGTTCATTCATGAAAGACTCGTTAAATTAACGAGTTGTTCACTAACTGTTCGTGAACATATAGTGTACTAAATGAGCCGAACTTGAACAAAAATTTGAGCTCGTTTGAAAACTCGGGGTCGTGCTCGAACTCGCCTAAGTTAAATTAATATGAACATGAAAAGGTAATACTCAGCTCGGCTCGACTCATTTACACCCCTAAGCTCAAATAAGCGCTTTGTCAACTGCTTACTCATTGACTGACTAAAAACACCGGTAAAAAAACGTTTGTGTTATTGTTGCTAGCCGTTTATGAAGTTGTGTTTGTAAACTGTCCATCTTAATGTACACTTGTGATTGACAATCCATGTGTATTTTCTGAGTTGGTGGGGAATCCATCTTGTGACTTTAAAGTCACAAATTCGAGCCCCACTAACTACAAAATGTTTGGGAGTGCAGGAATTCTCTTATCTTCCCTTTCTACTCTCAAGTGATGATCTACAGAGTTGAACTGGCTAAAGCTGTGAGACATATCGATTTAATAGAGTCCTTTATCTTATTATTAGGGAAAGTCAATTCCCACATGATGCCAACTAATTAATACTTGTATTATTCGAATACAATTAATGCAAAATTATATCACTCCGTGTTAAGATTATGATTTAATTTAATTGTTTATTACGAATAGTTGCTCATTTTTTTTTTTTTTGAGAAACCTCCCCAACAGAGGACTAATTTATCATATCATGCAAAGCAAGAGAAATAACATCACTTGGTAAGTTTTCTACCCACACTCTTTGCCCCAAATCCCATGGTTGGAAATGAGCCAAGTAGTGAGCAACACAATTACCACTACGCTTAATAAAAGACCACCTAATCTCCTCAAAACAAGAACAAGCATCTAAACTATCTTCGACAATTAAATGAAAGTTGCTACGCCCTCCAACAGCTCCACGCAAAGCTTGTATGATAGTCAGACTATCACTCTCGACCACAATCTTCTTAAAGCCCCTTACTTGCGCCAATTGGATCCCGAACCAAACTGCTTTAGCTTCTGCATCCTTCACACTCCAGTTCTCCCTAAATTGGTTAACAGCGCAGCACCTCACATCCCCTTTATCATCTCTAGCAACTGCACCCAAACCAATTCCCACATCTCCCAACAAACCCGCATCAACATTAACTTTCATCCAGCCCTCAGCAGGAGCACTCCAACTAGCAGCGTGTTGCACAGCACCACAAGGGACCTCTCTACCCGCAGCAGCCCTCGCATCCCTCACCTCTCCACAAACCTTCTTTGCATATGCAACTATGCTCGTGGGATCAGGTTGGGTTCCTTCAATCACAAACGAATTTCTGGCACCCCAAATTGCCCAGCAAATAGAGAACATAATCTCTACATCCACCTCATCCACCTCCTTTAATAAATACTCCCACCAGTCCGCCACACTTCTAAAATTTTGATTGAGCACAAAACTGTAGCCACTGCACACCCATACATCCCGAGCCAACGCACAGTCTTTGAGTGCATTTTTAATACTTTGGAATTTTGGATCCGGTTTATTTTATTGAGGGTGGACTATATTTGGGGAGATCAGATGAAGCAATCATCTCCTTTTGGAATATATGTAATCAACTTTTAATCAAGGATTTCGTGCATTCTCGTCATCTGTAACTAGATGTAAATTTGACTTTTTGGCTGTATTTTTTGGTTATTTTTTTGGTATAACGGTTGTGATTCTTGTGACAATAAAAAAAAAACGTATTAAGGACCTGTTCTCTTCAGCTTAATTTCAGTTCAGTTCAGCTCAAATTAGTTCAGTTCAGTTCAGTTCCTAATTTCCTTCTCTCATAAACAGTTCAGTTCAATTCAATTAGCTCAGCTCACTTCAATAAATAAGAACTGACCCTAAATATAAAATTATACACACCGATCGTATGTGTACAAATTTCAAATGTTTTATACAAATTTATTTATTGTTTTTTATAAAAAATTTGGTGGTAAATTTTTCATAGAATTGTGTCAAGTGTCTAATTTAGTGATCATTTAGTATATAGTATAGATAGATATTTATTACAAATTAAAACTTTAATATATTAAAAAAAAAAAAAAAAATATTGTTCAGGTCATATTAAAATACTTCATATGAATGAATAATATAATACCCCAAAGAATTGTTCACCTAATGCGGCTAGTTAATATAAGCATATATGATTAATTAAATGTCAATTAGGTTGTATAAATAGAGGACATTGGATGTTCCAAATTCGCATCTTCTCATCAAATATCAACTAAAATTCCATAGCTTGATAATCCAATCAAATTACCTTCTATGGCGAAGCATTCTCTTTCATTCATTTCTAAGTCGGTTCTGCTAATAATATTTCTGGTGCTGATTACATCAGGTAATTTTTTTTTTTTTTTTCTTACAGTAATTTAGGGAAATGATTTTTTACCTTAAAAATATATTTTGTCACATCCATTGTAAGAAACATTTTCTATCTCACAAAGAGATGTCAAAATGGGCAAAATCAATCAAAGGAGTGCCAAAATGATTTAAGTAATAGCTCGTGCATTGAACGGGCCAAAAAGGCTAGTATTATCATAATAAATCTAATATCTACCATTAAATGTGGAAATATTAAGGTAAAATAAACGAACGTTAATTCCAATGATCGAAGTGTGATTTTGGCATGCATTCTAAAATTGATACGGAGTACTATTTTAGGTTATATATTGAATAGTTATCCAACACCCCGAGATGCTCAATAGCAAGATTTTCTTTTTGGAGGAAATAAAAGGAATTTTTATTCAAAAGTATAGAAATCAACATACATGGACTACATTAAGTTCGGCTAAGGAGGACCTGGCCATCCTGACCCGACCTAAATGACCAAACCCATGAGCTGAAACTTCACTTGAGAACAACGACTAAAAATTGACTCGAAACTCGATATCTACTCGACAAAACCCGCACATTAGCCGAAAGTGAAGTTGACCAATACCCGAATACCCTGACCCGATTGTACCCAATCTAACACGTCCCAATACCCGAAGTTGATCCGATCTGATTTTAACCCGAATGGCTTGACCCGAACAGACTCGATGCCCGAAATATCCCGCATTAAAATTACTAATACCCAAACTAATATTGTCTGGTGCCATAAATGACTCAAATTGTTCCATCTCCAATCGTAACTTAACTCTCAAATAGAATAAATTACAGATTTGTGCTTGATTCGTAATATCGAAACAAAATGAACAACCCGAACATGACCCGACCCGATTTGGACCTGACCCGACCGATATGGACCTGATGCGAACATGACCCAAACATACTCGACCCAAAATTGACCTTACCCGAATAATGCCCGAAACATACTCGAAAACGAATTGTCCCAAGCCGAAATTCATTCGACCCATACCCGATCCGAATGACAAGTTTGCTAGGTCTACTGGCAAAGGTGGTCTACTGTTCAAAATTATTTATTTTTTTATTTTATTATTTTTTTTTTTTTGAAGGGATATTTATTTAATTGTTTATTAGGTAGTCATCTTTAATACTTTGGATGTGGTTTATTCTATTGAGGGTGGACTTTGTTTGGAGATTTGATAAAGCAATCATCTCCATTTTTTTTTAATTTATTTTTTTGGAAAATACAATCATCTCCATTTGAAATAAATTAGTTGGTCATTTTTAATACTTTGGATCTGGTTTATTCTATTGAGGGTGAGCTTTGTTTGGGGGTTTGATGAAGCAATCATCTCCATATGAAATACGTAATCAACTTTTGATCAAGGATATCGTGCATTTGTGTCATCGTAACTAGATGTCTAGATGTATATATATGTTTATATATATATATATATATTTTTTTATGAGTAGATGTAAAATTGACATTTTAGCTGTACAAAAGAATTTTTTTTCTAATTGTTTAATTTTTTTTTTTTTTTTGATATAATCAAAGGTGATCATTAATAGCTCGACTTAGCCAGTTCAAAAGAACATAATAATCCCGTTTTGACCCAATAAGTTCGACATTATTTTACAGGTTTGGGCACAAGATTTTATACGTAGGCATGACCCAAAATTATGATCACCTTTGGGTGTAATCCATTTAGAGATGAGTAGGTCAGGGTGACTTACGCCATCACTGTGAGATAATCTCACAATCTCACACTATACAAAGGACTACCAAAATTATGTTTGTTTTGGAAGCTAGACTTTCAATAGTGTTATAAATTATACATAGGCATGATTTTGACATGAATTCTAAACTTTCGATAGTGTAATAAATTATGTCTAGTCATCTTGTTAGTCCCTAAACTTTCATTGTTTAGTAAAGTAAATGCCAACTCAACATCAGACGATCCCTAAATTTTCTTTAAAATATTATTTTATTTTTTGCCACATGGACACTTTGGTCCCTAAGCTTTGGCGACTCATCTTTTCTCCACTAGAAAAGTAAGTTATGGGTGGTTGAGGGATCAATTTATTTCATTTGAAAGATGAGAGACCAAAATGCTACAAATACTAAAGTTGAGGGACCGTATTTTAGCTTAACTCCATGTTTTACATATAATTAGCTAAAATTGTAGGATAAAAATGTTTATGTGTTGGGATAAGTGAACTATAAGGTATATAACGGTTGTGAGTCTTGTGACAATAAAAGAACGTATTAAGTACAAAATGCTACACACGAATGGTATGCATATAGAACTTGTTGATCCCATGAACAAATTCACATGTAAGTGAATGTGTTATCTCACAACAAAAGAGCAAGGAGAAGTTAATTAAGATGTGTATCCTATACTAAAGAAAGAGAAAGTGACGTCTTTATAATTTAAGATAGACTATGTCATATGGTTTTAAAGTGGAATCTCTTTAGACTAATAAATTAGTATGGTCCACGCCAATCTAACAAAACTAGCTCGTATGATTGTAAATTAGTGTGGTCCAGACCAATTTAACGGAACTAGCTAGTATGATTATATATAAAAACTAGTAATTGTCTATTTGATAAGAAAGAGACTAGAGAGTGTCCTTGGATAATATATTAATGTCGCTCATGGAGGCAATTGTTTAGCTAGCAAATAAGTATTTGTTACAAATTAGAGCTTAAATTAATAAAATCAGTTGAATACTGTTCAGGACATATTAAAATACTTCGTATGAATGAATAATACCCCATAGAATTTTTCAACTAATGCTAGTTAATACAAGTATATATGATTAATTAAATGTCAATTAAGTAGTATAAATTGAGGACATTGGATTTTTTCATCAAATATCAACAAAAAATCCATAGCTTGATAATCCAATCAAATTACCTTCTATGGCGAAGCATTCTCTTTCACTTATTTCTAAGTTGGTTCTGCTAATAATATTTCTGGCGCTGATTACATCAGGTAATTTTTTTTTTTTTTTTTTCCTCTTACAGTAATTTAGGGAAATGATTCTTGACCTTAAAAATATATTTTGGCACATCCATTGTAAGAAACATTTTCTATCTCACAAAGAGGTGTCAAAATGGGCAAAATCAATCAAAGGAGTGGCAAAATGATCAGTTTTCAATTTTTTTTTTATTTTTTTGACTAGATCAGTTTTCAAAATTATCAAAACTAATTGTCAAATGTGACACTAAAATAAATAATGATGTTATCTACTACTTCTTCTGTCTCCAAAAGTTCGACCTTTTTGGCCTAATTTTAGTCCCAAAATTATCGACCCATTTGCATTAAAATATTCTCCAATTTGCAATAATACTTGTGCAAAGTTAGCTTCCCCGTGTAAATTTTATTTTTCCATATACTTTTATTATTTTATCTCTCTACTTTTTTGCAAACCCCATGTGAATTTCAATTTCCAATATACTTTTACTAATATGTTTTTTATTTTCTTAATACCCGCGAAATCAACCCAAAAGGGTTGTTCTTTCGGGGACGGAGGGAGTATAATATTATAAAACTCATATGAACAACATGCTAACGTCTTGTGTAACTCTTTCTTTAATATGATTTTGTGCCAACTTTTCATTGGAATAACTTTAATTTTCTATATTAATATTAGGGGTGTCCATAATTCGGATAAAAACCGAAATCCAATCCAATCCAAACCGAATTATCAATTCGGATCGGATCCGAACTTTAAATCGGATTGGATCGGATTGAGATTTTATGGAAATTCGGATTTTCGGATTGGATCGGATTTACCCTAATTGGATCCAATCCAAACCGAAAACCGAATTGTAAAATTAAGCTTGTATAAATATGGATTTCTTTATTTTTTGAAGTTTAGCTCAAATACTTACTACTACAAAAAATAAATTAGGGAGACTTTGTATTAATTAATTAATGACTTGACGTTGAACTATTTATTTTACTCATTATTTCAAAGACTTTTATTTGTATAAAAGCTTTATTTTTATAATTGTATTAGGAGCTAAAAAATAATGTATTATAATTCGGATTTTCAGATCGGATCCAAATAACCGAATTTTAATTCGGATTGGTCGGATTGGATCAAGAGAGAAATTCGGATCGGATCGGATTGAAAAATTGAAAACCGAATTATATTTCGGATTGGATCGGATTTGGACTAAATCCAAACCGAAAACCGAACGGACACCCCTAATTAATATTAATTTACTACTTGAAAAACTTTCCATATGTACTCCCTCCGTTCCCAAAACTTCGACCCTTTTGGCCTAATTTTAATTCCAAAATGATTAACCCATTTGCATTAAAATACCCACCAATTTACAACAATATTTGTGCAAATTAGTTTCCCCGTATAAAATTTTGTTTTTTTCATGTATTTTTAATATTTTATCTCTCTACTTTTTTACAAACCCCATGTAAATTTATCTTTCCAATATGTTTTTATTTCTTTTTATTTAAGTTTTTTAATAACCGCGAAATCTACCCAAAAGGGTCGAAATTTTGGGGACGGAGGGATAACTCTCTATTTCAATTCCGTCTAGAAAATTGCATAATAATATAATCTATTTTATTGTAATCACTTTAATGGTTATAGATTTCTTGAAAACTAACTTTTTAGATTTATTACCAATCAAATAATTAATTATACTCCGTACAGAGCAATACATCAATTATTAGGGGTTTGTTTGGCATTGTTTTTTGTTATCAGTTTTCAAAATTATCATGATTTTAACAAGTTTGACTAATTTTTTATTCATTATATGACATATATCATATGATTTTAAAAAATAAAAAATCAAAAAACAGAAAACCACAGTAATGCCAAACGAACCCTAAATTATCTGATTTTGCCACGTCATCTTCCCAACATCTCATGATGCCGCATCATCCCTCAAACAATGCCACATCACCTAAGCAACTAACATTACTCCATATAAAAACATAATGATAAGGAGGTTCAAACCCTCAACCTCCTATAACACATATGACTATTTAACCATTTAAGCCAACATCAACTATGGCATTTGTATGGAAAAAAATTCATATAACTGCAAACTACAAGGTTAAAAAAAAAAAAAAAAAAAAAAAAAAAAAAAAAAAAAAAAAAATTAATTTTGGTTTGACAATGACAATTGCAGTTTTGAAAAGCCTTTTAAAAAAATTATCGATTGTACGTCTACAATAGTAGCAACTCGGGGCAACGCCTGAGGTCAATCACTAGTTAATATATGTTATATATCACAGCTGCTCCAACACTCACTGAGGCGTGCACAAAAATTGGTGGTGCATGCGTTGTGAGCGTCGATTGTTGTTCTTATGTCCGCATACTGCCTTATTATTCTCATCTAGGGCATTGCTTATAGGTTTGGAGTGAACTTTAACAAAAGATATGGAATACACTTGTACACTAAAGTCCCATTTAATAGCTGGTAATAAATTTGTATTGTATTCCTTTCATCTTTAAATCTTTAATACAGTTGTTATTGTAGTTAATACAAATTATACAAGTGTATGGTACTGATATACTATTATATTGTTTTGATAGCCGGTAATAAATTGAATTGTATTCCTTTCATCTTTAAATCTTTAACACGGTAGTAATTGTAGTTAATACAAATTATACAATTGTATGGTACTAATGTACTATTCCACTGTGGTAAATGTCAACAATTGTATACGTATTGATACTATACATATCTTTATTTACTCATTGTTTGTCGCTTAAGTAAAAGTTTTCATTATCTTAGAGAGTGCGAATGGTATTAATCTTTACATGTTCTTACATTATCATAGTATCATACTGCGTATTTGACGGATGTCTTTGTTTCATCTTATTTTATATTTTACTAGCTAAGAGATACACATAATACATGCGTGTGCAATATAAGTAATCTACCAAACTCAATTATCTATTCTTTTTCAAAGTATTATCTCTTAACTCAAGGACGGATCTAGGATGTATACATAGGGCGGGCCGTATAATTTATAAAGTAATAGAAAGTTATTACCCAAAAAACCAAAAAAAAAAAAATAAATAAATAAATAAATTTGCTATTTCTAGGAGTAGAACCCAACACCTACAACACCATAATAAACACTATAAGGCTAGAAAACCAACTCAGCCAAGTATATTCAATGTAACAACTAGCAAGAATTATTTATATATACTAAATTTATCCAGCATAGGGCGTGTCGTGGCCTGGGTAGGCCTGCCCCTGGATCCGTCATTGTCTAAACTAGTTTTGTGCCCGGGTTGTTTATTAATATTGGCACATATGTAGGTTCCCCTAACACACAAATTATTCTAAGTTTTGCAAAAAAAAAAATCAACATTCAAATTATATAACCCTATTTGCATGAAATCTTTTTTGGCTCAAATCTCTCGTAGCCACGTACTCATGTATGGTTAGTTGTTACTGGCACTACACTTACGAAAAGTAGGAATATTCGTTGGCTAATTGTATGACTTAAGTATTACTGTCTCGTGGCTCGACTAATTGTACAACTTTATATATATTTAATAATGGCTGAACTATTTTTAATATCGTAGCTTAAGAACTCTTGATTTTTTTTTTTTTTTGAAATATTTGAAAACCAATATGACATAAAAATATTAAATTGATAAGATAATTTTTTATAGTTATAATTCAATTTATACATAAAAATTGGAATTTTATCGAAAAAAGTTTTCTGAACCAACAATTTTATCCTAAAAATCTATCCAAATTTTATTGAAAACAAAACTTTAAACTAACTTTTGTATCCTAAAAAATCTATCTAAATTAATCCAACTTTTTTATCCTACAAAAATATATCAAAATAAAATCATCATGTATCATACAAATAATTAATTATTATTTACGTGGCATGACACTTGGCGAAAAGTTAAAATGTCAAGTCTCGTTGTCTCGTGGCCTGACTAAAAGTTTAGCTTTATATATTAATTTTATGATTTTAATAAATAAAAAAAAGTATTAGTGTATCAAATTTAAAATTATTGATAAAAAACATAAAAAAAAAATAAATAAATCATTAAAAAAATATGTTAATTTGATGTCATGAAGGTTAAATAATGAAATTTGACTTTCTTAAAAAAAAATTTAAAAAGTAAAGATGGTAGGTATTTTTTAACCATTTTAATTAAAAGGATGGTAGGATTTTTTAAGAAAAAAGAGGGGTATTTTTTTTACTTTACAACGCTGAATTACATAAATATAATCAGAGTTTACAAAACACAATACAAAAATTAAAACTTACCACTAAAGGCTTAGACTTTAAAACAACAAAGATAAATAGGCTCTTAACACTTAAGCCTTTACAACAGTTGACACCAAAGCACATTCGACCATTACACAACTTGACAAGAGGGAATTCTACACCAACAGGTACATATATTCAAAAGAAAACTTAGAGAAATAGGGTCCACAAGGCATGTTGCAGAAGAGGAACACTTTATACTTTAAGGAGTAGAAACCCACAATAAAACACGATGAGAGCATTTGAGAGTACTAAAATTGTCCATTTAAGGCTAACCTTACTCCTCCCGGCGGGATCCAATCATCACAAGGTAAGTCCTTCCTTCAGTTATTTGAAAAACCCCATTTCACTTTATAAATAGGATCTTTATTTACTCATTGTTTGTCGCTTAAGTAAAAGTTTACCTGTGTAGTCCATTATTTTAGTAAGTGAATGGTATTTATCTTTATATGTTCTTACATTATCATATTGCGTGTTTACGGATGTCTTTGTCTCATCTTATTTTATGTTTTACAAGCTAAGAGACGCATGTAATGTGTGCGTGTGCAATATAAATAATCTACCAAGCTTGATTCTATGTTCTTTTCCATAATATCATCTCTTTATTCTAATAATGATAAAAAGATTAGTGGGTTAAACAATTATTAAAAAAAAAAAAAAAAAAAAAACATTATTAAAATAAATATGTTGATTCGATTCATGAAGGCTAAATAATAAAATTTGACTTCCATTTTAAAAAAATGAAAATTTTAAGTTACAGACAGTTGTACCATGCTTGATACAGCCGAAAAACGCAGAAAGAACATGTAACTGTTTTGTAAAGAACATACAACTGTTTGGTAAAGAATATCAAGTTATATGTTTTTTTTTAAAAAAAAAATATATCTAAAGAACATCTGTAATATTAATAAAGAACATGATAATATTATGTAAGGAACATTATTCATATATACCCACTATAATTTAAAGACAAATTTCAAAGAACATTTCACAATAAGCAATGAATATTATGACACAAATAAAAGAACATTACACTTGCAATCAAAGAAAATGAATATGTTCTTTTCACACTTTTTTAGTGCAAATATGTTCTTTTCACTTTAGATATATGTTCATTATATTTTAATAGTATGTTCTTTTCACTATATCTATATGTTCATTATTTTTCTATATTATGTTCTTTCTACAAAATGACTGTACGAATCATCATACAAGCACCTGCAAGGACCAACAATTGATTAAAATCAAGATAAATGACTAGTATTCAAGTTTTTCTATATGTTGCTCTATAAAGTTACCAATGTTCTTAGTTCTATAAACACTGAAATAATCTGAAAACAGAACAAGAGATGGTTCAATGATACATCAGTTTGCAAAGCTTTGCGCTCTTCCTCAACAACCTTCTATAACAACACTTGAGCCATTCAATCATGAATGTACAGCACAAGTATACAAGAACTTTGTTCACTAAACTCCCTCCGCAAAAACCAACCCAACACGAACTGCAGTGACTACAACTCAAACAATCAAATTATAACACACAATTTTGCAAGTAGAAAGCGTAGCCTCAAAGAAAAACTAAATAAAAATATCAAGATAAATCCCCAGTTGCTTTCATAGTTTTCCCCTGCTTATGATCATCAACCTTCTTTTCCATCGTTTGCTGCTTACAATATTCAAAGTACAACAGAAAAGCAATCCACTTCACCAAATTTCCAATTGAAACCGACATTATAACAGCGGAAGTGATCATAACACCAGCCACACTTCCATTACATAATCCGGCATACAAACAAGGAAGCCTCAGAGCATTACCAAACACAAAAAAACCGAGCATCAACTGAAACCCGGTTTTCTTGCAATGCCTGCCGTAATATTCTGACAATCCTAACGCAGCAATCCCAGTTTGCTCCTCTGTACAAGAAATCACCATTCCCATATTCCAAAATGCACTCCAATCAAGGTACTTGTAAAGCAAAGCTAAAAACAATACTGACTGAAGTGCAACAAACAGTACATACCAAAAAGATATAGACTGATCATAGTAGCTAGGACCTGAGAAGAGAAGTTTACTCTATAGTATTATCCAAGAAAGACCTAACAAAGTTAATGATGACAGTAAGTGAACACAAAGATAGGTAGTAAAAGGACCGCCAAAATTAACTTTCTGGTTAAACAGCTCTCTGAGTGTTGGCAGTTTATCAACTGCATGAACTTTCGATGCAATTTTTGTAGTTAAGCGCAAGCTAAAGAACTCTAGAAAGGGATACAGAAGCAAATAAAAGAGAGAAAGTTGGAATGTGTTTATGAAAAACTCCCTTCTTTGATCAACAATTGTTGTATAACTTGTGAACTCATTGTCACTGTCTTTGGAGGAAAGACTATAGTACGACACAACTTGATAATTATCATGTGAGGCTGGAGCAGTACTGTTTACTGAGGAATTATATAGGTACACCATTGTTACAGATTTGGGGTAGTTATGCAGTAGTAGTGGGTTTGATGAAAGAAAACTTACTGATTTCTGGAGTTGTATATCATAAAAGACCATAAAAACAAAAAGAGGAAGAATAGACAGTATCATAAAGAGCATAAACTTAGTACTACTGGTAAAGATATTCAAAGACAACTTCAGAATTTCAAATGACTTCCAACTCCTTGAGATCAACTATAGCTTTCCTGATATCGATCCCAATTCCTTCCCCAGTTCCTAGCAGCCTCTCATTTTGTGACTCGATATCATCGAGTTTGGGAAGTAAGGAAGCTTCAACATTTCCTGCACTCATGTCTAAAATTATATGCCTGTATCTAACTTCGATAAGCTTTATATTTTAGCTAACTTTATAGTCAATCAGCCATCCAAATCTATCATCATTATATTTTGAATTAAGTGCTTACCATTGGCTTTGAATTTCCACCTTATGTATGCCCGTTCCTTCTCTTTGACTAATATAATGTATCCAATGATTTAATTAGGTGCTGACCGTTTACTTTGAATTTTCCACCTTATGCTTCAACAAAATAATGAATGGTGCATTGTAGTTGGAACTTGGAAGTCTATTGACATGAAACTTCCTCAATAGCGAGCTTGAAAATTGACAAAAATTGGAAAGAACTCATCATCACTAAATTCCTATAATTTCATTCTTGCTCCATCCCAAAATGTCATGCCCATTTCTCAATTTGCACGGAAATGAAGGGTAGTGGAGGGAGTGAAAAATCATACGTTTGAAATAAACTACAAAATGCGCAACGTACATTTTCTTTTCCACATGATGCATTTAATGTATTCTGTTGATATGTGCAAATATTACATATGGACGCCAATTTTGAAGGATATTGTGGGATCTTAACATTTACACATTACTAACAACTATATACTGAATGTATCATAACAAGAATTTAAATAGCAATCAAATGAAAAGTTCAGCTCAAAACATAAGAAGTAGGTGCCAGATTAAATTTTGAACCAAGGATAAATTGACATTAACTATTCAATTTATGTTCTAACATACTGGACTACTTGGGAAAGAAAAGAGATTATACACCAAGACTAGCACGCCTAATTACACATTTTACCAACCAAGGCAAGCTTGGTCTAGTGGAAAGGAGAGTACCTTCCAACCATGAGGTTGGGAGTTCAATCCCCACTAGTGACAATTTAGGAGAGTTGGATTCCCTTAACTTCCCCCACTCTTCCAAATTGTCTAGCCCGTTAACCCGTGCCGGGAGGACCTGTGAGAGGTTTCGGCCCGGTAGGGCCCTTCTCCTTACCAACCCAAAAAAAAAAATTACACATTTTACCAAAAAATAAAAAGTACTAATTCAAACATGTGCATTATAAATCACACGAACAAAGTGTATTATTAACATTTGGCTTGGTGACAACACATATCAATCTATCTCCATCTTCAAGCATATTAGAAACGTCTGGGGTTATCAAGTATGACGGAGACCCGAGGGTGCACCGGTGCGAAGAGTGGAAGAGTGGGACCATGGAGGGATTAAACGAGGAAGAGGGAGACCAAAGATGACTTGGTTGGAAGGAGTGAGGAAGGATATGAAGTGCATGGATTTACGTGAGGATGAAGTTTTGGATCGTAAGGGATGGAGGAGAAAGATTTATGTTGATGACTACACGGAATAATCAAATTTGGTTCATGTTAGCCGACCCCACTTTTGGGATTAAGGCTTTGATTGATTGATTGATTGATTGATTGATTGGGGTTATCAAGTATATCCACAATCTTTCACTTGAATTTGAAGAGGTCATACAAAAGATGTCCCCAAACATCACATGGAAAAAGTAACAAGAAGCTCTGGATTCTTGTTACTTAAGAAAACCAACCAAATTCTATACAGCAAGCAACATACACAGGCGTTTAGGTGAAATTATGCACAGATGTCACATGTGTTTTAAAGAAAAAACAGGTACCAACCGGAAAAGAACGATAGCTTAACATAGGACCTTCCACGCAATTGCACACAAACTCATTGCCATTAGCACAGCTATTACTTCACATATAATACGTGTTCAGTTTCATGTGAAAGCTAATCACAATACCATTCAATATGTATTCAAAAATAATCAAAAGAAAGCAAAGAAGCAACTTGCCAATTATCATTTAGAGGCTTGCACAGTTTGATACTCTTCCAAACCAACTCTACAAGAAGTATCAAAATAAAAAAGAATCCCTCTATGTAAGTTGGAGGCAAGCCAAGTTGTTGAGAACTCCAAAGATAAAGTTCCTTAGAGATTTAAAATGTAGACCAATAAGCACTAGCCTGATTTATTAAGCATGTTAGGCAAGAAACAGTCTCAAAGCAGATAACTATTTTCAAAACAATTCACTGGTTCTTGATAGTTTACTACTAGTGACGCACCCAAAAGAAAATGACATCCTTCCTAAGTCCCCATCTCAAACTATGTAAATATTAAATGATGTTGGCAAACAAAATTTGAAAAGAAAGAACAATGCATCGATCATGTTCACATCACATCTATAATTTGAGGAAGAGAAAAACAGAGTCAACAAGTGAGTGAAGTGACTAAGAAATGTGTTTGCAACATACCCAAAATAGCAAGCAGGCAAATAAAATAACCTTACCTGCTGAGGGCCTTTGTCTGATGTCCTGGAAACTGTGCAAGAGAAAAAAAGGTTATTTTGCCCTGAGGACATAACGGTTGGAGCAGTAGTTTTACCAAGTCCCATTGACAAGCTGGGACATCAAGTCCATAATGTTCCCTGAGAAGTATGTTACTATATCGAGAATCTTATAATCAAAGGGGCATGTGCAGTTTACTTCCTTTTCTACACTTTGTGTGTACTTTTAGATCATCCAGAAACAAATTTTTGATGGTTCCTATGCCCTCACAACCAGGTTAGATGAAAAGTGACGAGGTCTCATCTCCTTCAACTGGAGCAAGCATAGTGAGCATGTTCTAAGTGGAGCAGCTTGGTCATACATGATGAAATTTAAAGTTTGAGGGCGGCCAATGTAGTGGGGTTCCAGAGTCATGATGACACGAAGATAAGAAGAAGCGATGACAAGCAGATGATGACGCAGACAAGCAGATTTGAAAAAACGGAGCACGGTAAGCAGTAAGAGTCGAAACGATGCCGTTGCATCCTAAATCACACTTCACAAAAGAAATATGAACTTTTAGTCTTTCAGAAATACCAACTTCATATAGAATACACACGCACACTGAGAAGATTATAGAACAAGAAAATAGCATTTGATCACAAAACTAATAGTAAAATATAAAAAGGCAGTAATATGGCAATCAAACAGAAACCTACAACATTCAGAGAGCTGTAGAGAGCAAACTGATGCAGAAGGGATGTGCAGTAAACTTCCTACATTAAAACAGCATAGAAGCCATCCAAGCCCCCGAAGCAAACTTTAAGCACTTCATAGCCTTCAATATGCACAGTAATATCAAGTCTCTATTCCTAATAGTACTATTGTTGGATCCTGGCTGCAACTGTTGCCTCCTAAAAAGCTCCACCACCATTTATCAGCATCAAACTCTGCAACAAAAAAATATATAAATAAATTAAGACTGGAAGTACAGAAAAAGTTCATGAATATAGTCTGCAATACAAGATTGAAGTGTATAAGTGGGGATCTAAGAGAGGGAAACAGATAACTTAGTGTGGTAAATACTACTATTACAAACATAAATACACCACACCAAGCTCAACCAGGGGCAACAGTAAATTAATGTAATTATATATCTCGACAACTGCATAAAAGTCTACACTACAAGTTACTCTACAGCACCCCATCTAACCTCCAAAAATAGGGAAAAAAAAAACCATAGTACTCAAAACCTAAGAGAGTCACATCAATCACATAACAGCTTTACTTGATAGAGATTAAACAACACTTGTTACCAAATAGGCAATTGCCAATAATAATTCACAGCAACTGTAACCTTTAGGTATTAGACATTAAAACTCGCATCTTGATTATAAAACAACTACAAGCTAAGAATTTATTTTGCCAGTAATAGATAAATGGATATTTTATCAACAATAAATAACAATATCATGGTAGGTGATTAATGTGAAAAAATTCACATACCCATTAGCATAGGGTGAGGCACGGCGAGCACGACGAACTGGTGGTGATCTACTGTAGCTTCGACCACGACGATATGCAGGTGATATGCTCCGTTTCCTTGGTGGTAGTGGTGACCTCCTTCCTCGTGGGCTGTATCCACGTGGGCTATAACTCCTGCCACATGATAACCTCATCACATCAATCATTGCAAGTTGAGAAAACAGTGACAAAAAAATCAGATGGCAAGCAAAGTTTACAAAAAGCATCTTATTGATTAGGCAACAGGGTACTATTAAACAAATTTATGATATAACTAGGAAAAAATACAGAACCAATTGGCCTACATTGAGCTGCAACAATAGATTGGAAAAGCACTGAAAGAACTTCCAAAATATCAACATAACCATCCTTCATAGAATAATACACAAATAGAGAAGCATTCACTAAATCACAAAAGCAGACCTGCGGCCATAACTAGGACTTCCACGATGACGAATAGGGGAAGGACTACGACGCCGTCCACCACCTACCCCTCTTGAACCAACTCGCAAGCGACATTCACGAGCAAAGTGACCAGGTTCACCACACTCATAGCATTTCATATCATCACCCCCACGCCCACGTCCACCACGACCTCCACCTCCCTTTGTATTACGGGACAATTCCACTCGCCAGCCATTCCTTCCTGTTGTATAAGCTTGCTCATGAGTAATCCAACATGGTAATTTATAACAAAGCAAACATGATAATTCTAAACATGGAGGGGGAATATTCCAGAAGACAAGAACACCACGTTCACATTGCAACTAGGCCAACTCAGACATAATGTAGGCAATTCAAACTTCCATCAAACATCAAACATCAAAGAGAGATCCAAAACAATAAAAATACCAAATAGTGTATAGTGACAATAATCAAACCTTCATGACAAGTTACATTGCGCTATAAACAACTAAAGGGTGATAAAGTAATCCACTAATCCCCATGTAATACACAATGGCATGAACAACAAAGTTGTAAGAAAGATTAAGAACAGCCAAGAACGGGGATCCAAAATTTTTATTTCTCAGCAAACTTTTAAAAAAAATGTTTAAAAAAAAAACCCGTATTAATTTGATAAGAAAATGACTTGGTTGGAAGGAGTTAGGAAGGACATGAAGTATATGGATTTGCATGAGGAGGAGGCATTGGATCGTAAGGGATGGAGGAGGAGGGTCTTTGTCAATGATTACACATAATAATCAAATTGATTGATTGAATTTGATTAAAAAAAAAAAACCATTATCATCAAAGCTAAAGACCTATTAAAAATGTAGACTTTACAAACGAAAAAATCCTCCACCCAACTAATTTCTTCAAGTAAAGACCAAACAAGAAGAAAAGATACCATCAAGAGCTTGAATTGCATCAAGCGCATCCCTTTTGTCATCGAATTCGATAAAAGCATAGCCTGGAGGCCTTCGAGCAACCCACACACTGCAATCATGGTAATTTGCTAGCATAAGAAAATCATCATCAAAGCTAAATTCATCTAATTTGATACAAAATAAAAATCACCCAATTATCAAGAAAAGATAGACAAATCTACCAAACATGTAAATTTCAGAATCAAAACAACAAAAAAAGGAAATCCCTGTTTGAACTATTCGGATCAAAATTAAGGAAAAAACTCATGTAAAATACAAGAAAAGGAAGGAAAAAAAAAAAAATTAGAACCTGCGAAGAACGCCATAAACTCGAAATTCATCCTCGAGCTCGCGTTCGGTGACTTGAGGATCCAGATTACCGACATAGACTCGAGCCATTATTCCTGAAATTTGATAGCTGAGAAAAGTTTATGAGAATATTATCAAATACAAATTCGAGGAACTAAGAATGAATTAAAGGTTTAATTCAAGAAATTGACGAAGAAATCAATAGAGAAAGTAAGGAGAGAGAGAGAGAAAAACCTAGGGCTTGATCAAGAGAGGGGAATTTCGTGATTACAGTTACAAATTGCAATACAAAACAAGTTTCTGATTTTGATTTGGGAAAACTCAACTCTTTTTGGTTTAAGGGGTTAACTGAACATAAAAATTTATGGGCTTTGATGGACTATTGCCAATTGTATGGGCCATATTTTGAATAGCCCAGTAGACAAAAATAAAACGGTTTTTCTAAGATATGTCCCGTGATTGTTAAGTTTCCAAGGTGTTCCCATGCTTTATCAAAATTACAAGATGTGTGCCCCACAACTTAAGGTGATTATTCAATCGTACCCTTTGAAGTTAACCCAACATTAGCAATTGTCTTAACTGTTAATTACCCTATTTTGGAGAGAAATTTCACGCCCAAATTGAATTAAAATTATAAATGGGAATTAACATAAAGAATTATTTTCACATTTTCTCATCTACTTTTCATCGTTTTTTCAAAAGGATATGTCGAGCTCTCGGTGTACTTCTACATTTTCTCTCATCCGCTTCTTATTACTTCCTATTTTCTTTTAATTATTAACGTCAGATGGTACGGTTTATTAAGCAGCTTAAGTTGGAGGGCACAACTTGTAATTTTATAAAAGCATGGACAAATTTTAAAAACTCAACAACCTCAAGGCATAATAGTTTAGAAAAACCCAAATAAAAATAAGGTTAGTTTTTGAATTACCACCCAAAAATGTAACCATTTTCGAACTAACCACCCGTTTAATTTTTTATTTTAAATTACCACCCCTTAAATTAAATAAATGCTCAGATTACCACCCATTTTAAAAATTCGGTGGATTTTCCCTCTGTGGGCCCCACCTAACACTTATTTTGACCCTTTTGACTGATTTTTTTTTCCCCTGTTTTCTCTTTTAAAACGCTCTCCTAACTTCAATTCACATTTCCTTCACCAAATTTCACTATAATTGGGGTAAATAGGTAGATTTGGGAAATAGGGTTCATGGAATCAAATCGAATTAGGGCAGAAATTGGGGTTTTGAATTCAAATCGAATTGGAGCTGAAATTGGGGCTTTGAATTCACGAGCTTCCTCAGAAAACAGTGGAATCCCATCGGAGAATGATCTTCTCCGCCGTCTCACCTACCTTATCTTCGCCAGAGCCGCCATCTTCATCTTTTAGTAGTGAGGGGAGGAGAGAGAAAATGAATGAGAAGGGTGACAGTGTAATGATGGTGATATGTTGATTTTTTGTTTGAAGTTGTAAAATTTGGGGGATTTAGAAATGAAATTAAATTGGTGTGTTGAATTCAATGAAAGAAATGATGATAGGTTGAGTGAAATATATGAGTGAGATGATTAAATAGAGAGAAAAAAAGAAAAAAAATAGGAGGGAAGTTAGTTAGGTGGTGCCCACAGACGGAAAAACCACCAAATTTTTAAAATAGGCGGTAATCTGAGTATTTATTTAATTTAAGGGGTGGTAATTTAAAATCAAAAACTAGCTTAGTGCCGTGCAATGCATGGTTTATAAATCAACTTATTAATTTTTTGAAAAAAAAACATTATTAATCCCGTAGGGAAAAAAAATAACATAATTTTTAATTTAGTAATAAAGGGCTCTATTTCACTAACAAATTAATTATGTCTTTGGTATTTGATTTATTTTATTCCCTTTTATTTTTTTATAATGTTAAAATTTTAATTGAAAAATAAATGAATTGTACACCACATAATTATATAATAGAACTAGACTAAATCATTTCCTATCTCCCATAGATAAAAACAAATTTTTTTTATTACCATACCATTCACTTCAGCAGCTATAGAATCGTATATTTGCTTTACCCATTGTATTCACCAAATCTTTAGACACAATAATAACCTTATATATGACTCACAACTATATACATTTTTTAAGCAAAACATTGTGTTAAAAACAATTACATAATATACAACCAAGCAACAACTGATAGAATATACAACACAAATTTATAGATATAGATATTGGTTAATTTTTATACGAATAAAAGATATTTATTATGATTTTTAAGAATAAAAGACAAATCTCATCAACTACTCAATCATTTATGTAATATATTTTTTTACAGACATATATTCTTATACTGTAATTATTTAAATTTTGAATATTAATATTACATTAGTACGAAAATATGAAAATTTATGGTTATAGAAATGAGAATATTCGATATTCATATAGATTTCATTAGAAATCTATGTTAATAAAAAAAATTTAAAATTGTACGGAATCTTTAATTTTTTTTGAGAAAGAATTTTTAATTATACATGCATAAATTTTTGGCATAATTATTGTTAGGAAAATATTGTTTAATTTAGGAAAAAAGTTACATTAGATATATATTTTTTTTAATCTAAACTAATTTAATTTATTTCACTTTAATTTGTATATATTTTTATTCGGATTGTATATATCTAATTTAATTTAATTTAATTTATTCACCATGATTCTTTAAGAGGGGCGAGGTCAAATATGTGAATGTCATATTGAAGCATAATATATTAACCTTTAGGTAATATGGATATATAACATGACCTTGAAATGAAAAATATAAAGACTTATATGACTATAAGTCTATGACCATGACTATTATTTATATAGATGAATACAAAAAAATTTGTATCTTATTTTATTATTTGAATATTATAATTTGATTTTAATATTTAGAATATTTTATTTTTACCGTATCATGCTACCATTATATTTCTAGACTTTTTTTTTTTATTTGAGAAATAATATTTCTAGACTTTTTTTTTATTTGAGAAATAATATTTCTAGACTTTTTTTTTTATTTGAGAAATAATATTTCTAGACTTTACTATATAGTAGATGCTCTGACCATTATGCTCGTATCAATAAGTATCATGTAATCCGAAATACTTGTATAATTCTTTCTTTTGCTCATTATGTCGCAAAAATATTACTAGACTTTACTATAATATATGATATGACCATTATCACAACCATCTATTATAATAACTGATTACATTATGAGTAAAGAAATATCACTCTATGCCATTTTTTTTTTTTACGGGAAGAAATGTCACTCTATGCTAGTATGTTATTGACAAAGGCAATTTCCCAAAAATATAATCCTAACACTTTATTTTTATTTGAGATTTAATATTTCTAGACTTTACTATAATAGTTAAGTTAGTTATTTTGTAACACTCCAAATTTAAGAACGGGGTGTTATATATTTAGAATAAGATATTTAGAATTTTTTTTTTTTTATATGGAAACATAAATGTATAATAAAAATTTTAAATTTTTTTTAAAAAGACAGCGAATCATAAAGACATTTGTCAATCTCACATTGAAGCGCTTGTCTTTTTGTATAATATATAGATAGATAGATAGATTAAACGGGTGGTTAGTTCGAAAATGGTTACCTTTTTGAGTGGTAATTTAAAAATTTTCCGAAAAATAAAAATAATAGAATAAAGAAGAGTAAAATTTTTTTGGACCAAAAATAAAATGAAGAGTAATTTTTTTTTTTTCTTTTCTTTTCTTAAGGGTGTTTGAGTGAAACATGATTTAACGATTTTTAATACTACTCGTATGTATTTTGCATTGTTAGAGGATGAACAATTTTCTTCTATTTGCAACATAAACGTATGTTGTTAGACATACATTTAGACCTTTTCTTGGGTTTCTAAACCTTGTTCTACCTCCGTTACATACTAGCTCTCGGAGTACATGTACAATTTTAATGTATTATTTGTGACATATAAAAAATTCAAAAGTTACACATAGTATGTAACAGAGGTGGTATATAAGAATAATCTATGTCCCAATTTCTAATGCATAAGTAGCACGTAAGAGTTCATAATCATTGGTTCTTTCAGTTATGGGAGCTCATGTTTTGACAATTTTTTTCTCAAACTTGGAATTTTTTTTTTAATTTTGGAGATTAAACTTGTACTCTAATATCTGGGTTTAATATTGAAAGAACAAGGAAATGGGACAACAGATCATCTCAAGGATATTCTTCATTCTATATGTCAAATTTATTTGTATTGCCTTTTGTTTTTCCACTTAGCATCATGTTTTTAAAAGAAATGATGATGATGATCCATTTGTTTATGAATAAGACATTTGTTTTTGCACTAACTCACTTATGGTCCCTTAAGTAATATAATCTCTTATTCTATTTGTGTTTTGGCTTGAAGAGTGGCCCCTCTGAAATCCACGGGGCTCTATGTAACGGTATTGAACTTTTGGTGAATTAATAATATGTGCAAAGCTGCGACTTTTGTAAAAATAATAATAATAATAATAAATTAAAATAAAATAAAATTTACCCATTTGTAGGAAGGGGGAAGGCCTTAAACTAAGTAACAATTGAAATCATAATAAAGCCAAAATTTGACCATTTTTTCTCAAAGCAATGGCAGAGATATTTTTTTAAGACTCCCCTTATATTTTACTCCATACAAAATAACTAAATATTAATTTAGGGTATGTTCATTTACTAAATTGAGCTGAACTAAACTAATTAGAGCTGAACTGAACTGAACTGAACTAATTGAAGCTTGAACAGAACTGAAATGAATATTTTATGAGAGAAGAAAATAAGGAGCTGAGCTGAATTGAACTGAACTGAACTAATTGGAGCTGAACTGAACAGAACTGAACCGAACTCATTAGAGCTGAACTGAATTGAAGTGAACTGAAATTAAGTTGAAGTGAACAGACCCTTAGTGTAGTGCAAGAGAGGTTGTTGTTTTGTAAAATTACATAGCTCCACAAATCTACATGATTTCTTGTTCAGCAGATTGAGAGTTGACACACTCAAATTATATAGTCTGTGAGATGATTCATGGACTACTACATATTTAAGATTTAATATATATATATATATATATATATATATATATATATATATATATATATATATATATATATATATATATAAAGGGGAGTTTTTTCCAGAGTTTTTAGAGAGCCACGTAGGATTTAATTTTTTCAGCATGCCATGTAGGATAATAAATTTTAGTGGTAGCCAATTAAATACGAGATTATTAATTTCTTTTAGAATTAATTAATTCAAATGCCACACAAGCAAAATTGGAGAATGATGTTTTTAAGTTTAAATTAATTAAATATAAAATATTATCTTTTGATATTAGGAATTTTATCTAAATATATAACAAATTTTAGCATATATATATATATATATATATATATACAAAAATTATTTTAAAAAATTCAAACAAACCGTGCATCGCGGTAAGAAAAATTAACGATTGAGATTTTAAAGTTTATATAATTAAATACAAAATATTATTTTTTGAGATTAGAAATTTTATCTAATATTTTAAAACTAATATAATAACAATTTTAATCATATAAATATGAAAAATATTTTTTTAAAAAATACTAACAAACCGTGTATCGCACGGGTTTCATCTAGTTACTTTTATAAATGAAATAATTTTACTTTTATATGATGATGTTAGTTTTGTTTAAAAATTGAACATTGTATGTTGTTGTGAGCTTTATTTATTTTTATTTTTATTTTTTTCCATTAATAAATAATACGGAGTACATTTTAAACTTACAACAGAAATTGATATTGTACAAAATTTTTAATCCAAAGGAACTAGAAGTCAAAACAAAGTCACACATCAGAGAGATCAGAGATGATCGCAAATCTCAAGTCACCCTTTCTTCAACCAATCAAAAGACAACCTTTTATTGCATTATTCTTTCTCATTCTTTTTTATTTCATTTTTCTCCATGAAATAATACGTGGCAACCGCTGATTAGTTCTTGTTTGTGCGGCTCGATTTGTCATATGAATGCAAATTTCGGTACTCCTCCTCCATCACTGTGATCTGTGACAGTGCAGTATCTTAATTCATCAATTATTGATAAATAATAAAAATCACATAAGATAACAAAAATACACACAACTACCTACTACAATTTGTAAAATTTACATAATTTGATAAACAACAATCAAAAATTGAAGGATTTTATTTATTGGGTGTAACTTGTATGCCTAAAATTACATTACAAAATCCATATTTGTCGCAACAAAGTCAATAGTTCAATACCTTAATTCCGAAAGAATGCAAGATTATGTATCCTAAGTAGTACAAAATTCATACCCCATTTGCAAGATTGATGAAAGATTTGATCTTTTTTAAGTTGATTCTTGGGGGTAATTTGAATTTTGATACATTTCTTTTGTTGAGAATTTGATAAAATAAAATGGGAGGAGATTTGATTGAAGAGAGTAATAGTCTGACATGGGTTGGAAGTGGTGGGAGTGGAACTTCAAGGTGGGTTGATGGAAGTGAAGTGAGTTCAGAAGAAATGCCAAATTGGTCAAAAATGGATGAAAATGAATTTAGGAATATATATAGTTCTTCTTCTGGGTCTTTTAAAAGAAGGCTTGTGAAAAGGCCTAAAAGAGTTAATTCTTTGGATGTTGAAGCTATGCAGATTGCTGATGCTCATGCTCATCACAATAAGGTCTTGTTTCTTATTCCCTATGGTTTAATTTTGTCGTGTCGTATTGATTTTGTTATATGTAACACTAAGGGCTAAGAATAAGCATTAAATATTTGTTTGAAAATAGAACTTCATACAATATTGATTTAGATGTTTAATGTTTTTACTGCAATTGTCTTGTCAAAGAAAAAAACAATTCAAGTAATTCATTAATCAAGGGTGTTGAGATTTTTGGGAATTTCAGACAAGTGAGGGATGAAAATGTGATAAGTTTAGAGGTCTGATTGTGATTGTGATTGTGCTTTGTCGTGGCTTAGTAGTAGCCCTGTCTCAAAATAATAGGCCACATTTAATTTTATGATTAAACTATGTCTACACTTTGAGATCATGAATTTATTGTGGTACTAATATATTTGATCACTTAAAAATTTTGAAGTAATGCATTTCCCTTATATGTGCATCATTGCTTGATGCATCTTTCAATTAATCTATTGTCAAAGTTAGCGAGGTTTTAATCACTAATTCAAATGTGGCATATTATTGTGCTGTCTTTGATCATAGGCAAATCAAGGCATATAACAGATTGAATAGTGTCTCAAATCCTGTATTTGTGCTGTTCTGAATTTAGTGATGAGATAATCATCATATTGTATGATTCATTGAAAACTAGGAATGAATATTGTCTGAAGTTTTGTTCTGCATTCCAATGCTAATGCCAATATCAGATTGGGCTCTTAGCCTTTTCTTCCAGTAATTTGTATAAGCTTGCCCATGGGCGAAAATTTAACAAACTACTAAAATATGATGTTCGTGTTATTGAATACAAATTGATTATTATACAGGAACTATCTACATGGAATACTCTTTCATTGGCATTCCAAACTCTTGGCGTGGTGTATGGTGACGTGGGCACGAGTCCTTTATATGTATTCACTGATGTGTTTAGTAAGGTGCCTATAACATCGGAAGTTGATGTTCTGGGAGCACTGTCTGTAATAATGTATACGATAGCCCTTGTGCCCTTGGCAAAATATGTATTTGTAGTGCTTAAAGCTAATGATAATGGGGAAGGTACATGATCTTCCAACTTTCTTTTCGCCTTATGTGCTTTATCATGAGTTATTTTGCATCTAAAAATAATAGGCTGCTTCTGGCTGCAGGAGGAACATTTGCACTGTATTCTCTTATAAGCAGGTACGCTAAAGTGAATAAGCTTCCAAATCAACAGCAAGCCGACCAACAGATCTCTAGCTATAGGCTCAAACTACCCACTCCGGAACTTGAAAGGGCTTTATACATTAAAGAGATTTTGGAAAAGAACGCTTTCATGAAAACCCTTCTACTATTTTTGGTTCTTACTGGAACTTCGTTGATTATAGGGGACGGCATCTTGACTCCTGCTATGTCAGGTATGTAATTATTTCAAAGAGCTTAGACATATATGTATCAAAATAGAGTATATATTATTAATATATTTGTGTTAGTCAATATTCTCTCTTTGTTTTAGGGAGATTGTAGAATGTGGTATTGCTACCCAATAAACATCACACATCCACAGTTTAAGTTCAGCAAAATAAATTGAATTTGTTATGCTTTCATGTGAATTAGCTTTCTAATGTTTCCTTTATACAACTAACATCATAATTAAGTGCTATAATTGTAGGTATGCTTTCATGTGAATTGCTTTCTTATGTTTCCTCTTACGTTCATTTCCTTGTGCAGTTATGTCAGCTGTTAGTGGTTTGCAGGGTGAGATAAAAGGATTTGGTCCTAGTAAGTACATTCACCCCTTATGCGAGCACAATAGTTTTATATATTAATCCAACATCTTACAGGTAGGTGAATTATTTATGGTTTTTTGGATGCATAATCAATTCTGAATAATTAAATTCCTAGCTGCTACCAAAAACAAAAACAAAAAAAAAAAAAAAAAAAAAATACAGATGCATGGAGTAGTGTTTATGGTGATGTTTCGGAAATTAAGAAATTAATTGACCTGAGATATTATCAAATGGAGGTATCCACAAAATTCAAGTGTTGATTTGATCTGAGTATATTTAGAAGCTTCAATTCTGTTATCACTTCCATCACATAATATGTAAAATGCAAATATATCTAGGTGTTTAAGATGGGCTGCTGCAATTATAAACTTGTCATTGAATGCTTTAAGCATGGGACTGAAGATTTGCTATGTTGTTATAACAGACGCTCTAGTTATTGTTTCGATGATCATTCTGGTTGGATTATTCAGCATACAGAGATTTGGGACCAGCAAAGTTGGCTTTTCATTTGCCCCTGCCCTGTCATTGTGGTTCTTTTCTTTGGCAACTATTGGAATCTACAACCTCCTCAGACATGATATTACTGTCCTGAGGGCCCTGAATCCAGCTTACATCTACCTTTTCTTTAGGAAAAATGGTGTTCACGCATGGTCTTCTCTTGGCGGCTGTGTTTTGTGCATCACAGGTATTTGTGCTTTACCTTGAGTTGTGGTTCCTTCAGCCTTTTATGTTGTGAAATTTCAGCCCATTAGCATTAAATACCATTCAATCTCGACTTTTTTTATCAAAGCAAACTGTTGCTATTTGCTGTAACATAATTCCTCATGATCATTGCTTACAGTTTACATAATCAGCATAAGACACTCCCATTTGCTTGGGTTGTTACAACTATTTCCCCTGTTTTTCTTGGTTTCGAAGATAATTTCTTACTAGCATATGTTGCTGAAAGCCCAAAATCACTGTTTCTTATCTGAAATACTTTCAGATAATTCTGATGAATTATCCTTGTACCTATGCTATCAGTGTAATTTGTGAGCTATGTGATTACAGGAGCTGAAGCAATGTTTGCTGATCTAGGCCACTTCTCCGTACGATCTGTTCAGGCAGGTCTTTTTAGCATATAGTACTTCTAAGTTCCATCACTGGCTCACTACTTTTGTTTATTTATAATGAATGATGGAACTTTCAGATTGCATTTACTTCTGTTGTGTTCCCTTGCCTTCTGCTGGCTTACATGGGCCAAGCGGCATTTTTGATGAAATTTCCAGCCTCAGCTGAGCGAGTATTCTATGATAGTGTGCCAGGTGAACCTTTAAGAGAAGTTACTTCTTTATGGTCTTAGTCTTATATCATATGAGCTTTTTGCTGACACTTCTATAAAACTTTCTGGTTACTAGATGGATTTTTCTGGCCAGTCTTCGTGATTGCTACACTTGCTGCCGTTATTGCCAGTCAGGCTATGATATCTGCTACCTTTTCGGTCATAAAGCAAGCCATGGCTCTGGGATGTTTCCCGAGGTTGAAGGTAATTCACACCTCGAAGAAGCAGATGGGTCAGATTTATATCCCTGTCATCAACTGGTTTCTGATGGTAATGTGTCTTATAGTGGTTGCAACTTTCAGAAACACCACAGACATTGCAAATGCATATGGTAAGGAACCTGTTTTTGAATGTTTTCCAATTCCTCTATTACTACTACAAAGTTCACTTGTGCATCACCTATGCATTTTAAGTTTTAAGCTTACATCAATATGCATGACACGAGTACACGACTGTTGAAAAAAGATCTCATATGGTGAACCAATGTTATTTCAGGAATTGCTGAAGTTGGAGTCATGCTGGTCAGTACTGCCTTGGTGACACTAGTCATGCTTTTGATCTGGCAAACTAACATATTCCTAGCTCTCGCTTTCCCTATTGTATTTGGGACAATTGAGCTCGTTTACTTATCAGCAGTCCTATCAAAACTCTTGGAGGGTGGTTGGCTTCCTTTAGCCTTTGCTGGGTGTTTCTTACTAGTAATGTACACATGGAACTATGGAAGTGTACTAAAGTATCAGAGCGAGGTCAGGGATAAAATTTCTATGGATTTCATACATGATCTCGGATCTACTCTTGGAACTGTAAGAGTCCCCGGAATTGGATTACTCTATAATGAGCTAGTTTATGGAATTCCTTCAATTCTAGGGCAGTTTCTTTTAAGCCTTCCTGCCATTCACTCTACCATTATCTTTGTTAGTATCAAATATGTTCCTGTACCTGTAGTACCACAAGATGAACGATTTCTCTTTAGAAGGATTTGCCCTAGGGACTACCATTTGTTTCGTTGTGTTGCTCGTTATGGTTACAAAGATGTACGAAAAGAAGACCATCATTCATTTGAACAACTTCTTATTGAAAGTCTGAAAAAATTTCTGCACAATGAGGCTCGAGATCTTTCTCTTGAGGCCAACATGAATGAACTGGATATGGACAGTGCTTCAGTGAGATCAGCAGATGCAGTAGACCCTGATAATGAGCTGAGAGTCCCACTGATGCATGATCAACGAACAGTTGAGTCAGGACATCAGCCAATGGAGTCAGAAGACACCAAGGAGTTGCCTTCGAGTGTAATGTCAACAGAGGAGGATCCTAGCTTAGAGTACGAATTATCTGCTCTTCGAGAGGCTGTCGATTCAGGTTTCACATATCTGCTAGGAGATGCAGATGTCAGAGCAAAGAAAGAATCCTGGTTTCTTAAGAAGTTGGCCATCAACTACTTCTATGCTTTCCTGAGAAAAAATTGCCGGAGGGGCGCTGCTGTACTCAGAGTTCCACACATGAACATCATAGAGGTTGGAATTACATACATGGTTTAATTTCATGGCAAATTTACCTCATAAAGATGTAAGCTTCTTGAGGTTCATTATTTATGGATTGGCCTTCACGCATGTTATAGTAATATAAAAATGTGTTGCATTATTTTAACTCAAATGATCTTTCTTTTGTAAAATTAATTAATAATATGGTTGGTTCATACCAATGAGGTCTCGACCTAGTGGTTAAGACTGAGGATCTATGTTCGATAAGTTACTGGTTCAAATCCCTGAGGATCTTTCTCAAACATATAGCAAAATGGGTATCTATTTATAACGGCACAAGAAAATCTCTATGCTCAATTGCAATCTCAACCTACTAGTAGTATTATCGATGTTTTGCTGATCTCTTTTCGGCTACTCACTCATGCACTACCTTTAGGTCAGATTGCCCATATTTTGTCCATCATTCTTTCATCCTCAGTATTAAACGAATATAAAGAGATGATCTTAAGCATGTTCTTTATTCTAAAGGTACAAATTCATTGTCTGTGGCTTCTGTTATGCCACTTGAAACTTAACATCACGTGTTTCTTTTAGAGATGATGTTCATGAGTATGACATTTGTGATTGCATAGAGGGTCCAATCTCAATGGTCCCCTAATATATACAATTGCCGACAACAAAATTTTCAAACGAACTTTGATTTGTAACACCCAAAATAAAGGGATTATGATGTGGGCATTGTCACAACTCGATTCGGGTGTATCGTATAAAATTAGACCTTTCACGTATCGTCATTTCACGTGCTAGTGCTAATGCTAATCAGGGGGTGTAATGTTTCATCCGAGTGTAAAATAAAAATTGTAAAAGCACGTGTCATTCCTTAATTTTCAGACTAGTTAGCATCATATGCAGGATTACTTTAGTGGTTTTACTTATACATTCAAGTGAGAATTTACACTCATCAATTGATGATAATGTTTTCTCGCTTATTTAAAAAGAAGAATAGATAGCAGTCACACCTTATTAACAAAAGGATTTGTTCTTGTCAAAAAAAAAAAAAAAACAAAAGGATTTGTTACTCCCTCCGTCCCTAAATTACATTTTTATTTCTCTCTATTATGTGAGGAATAAATGTTAGAAGCTACAAAAAAATGTCCATATAGAAACAGAATTCTAGCGACGGAATTCAATCAGTTTCTAAATTAGAGACGGAATTAAAAAATCTGTCTCTAAATTAATTTAGAAACGGAATTAAAAAATCCGTTTCTAAATTAATCCGTCTCTAAATTAGAAACGTAATTGAAAATCCGTTGCTAAATTAGAAACAGATTTTTTTCTGTTGCTAAATTAGAAACGGATTTTTTTCCGTTGCTAAATTTAGAGACGGATTTTTTTTTCCCGTTGCTAAACTAGAGGTGGATTTTTTTTTTCCGTTGCTGATATGAGCGACGGATTTTTAATTCCGTCTCTAAATTATTTTCGAAACGTATTATGTAAAATATTACTTTAGAGACGAATTATGTAAACTAAAATCCATCTCTAAACTATAAACAAACTACAGATGGATTTGAAAATCCGTTGCTAAACTAGAAACAGATTTGAAAATCCGTTGCTAAACTAGAGACGGATTTTAAATTCCATCTCTAATATTTCTTTCATTTATTATCAATTATGTGCATAGAAGTAAAGAAATAATATTTAGTATAGTTGGTAAGAGTTTCACTGTATGTGACTTTGAGGTCACGGGTTCGACTCCTACCTATTGCGATTATTATGAGAATTGAGATTCAAAGAGCCTTACATGCAGCCGAGTCGGGTTGACCTGAGTGAGGTCGAACCAAATAACATCTACTTTTAGACACAATTTTTTTAAAAAAAACAAGTACAACGCTAGTCTCATTTAGACACAACAGTTTTGCCAACGGAGTAATTCCGTTTCAAAATCTGTCGCTACCTATATTTAGCGACAGAAAAGTATAATCTAGCAACGGATTTGATCTGTTGCTAAATGTCTATTTTTTTGTAGTGATAGGAATGTGATTTAGGGACGGAAGGCGTAATATACTACTTGCGTTCTAAAATAACTGACACGATCAAAATTAACACAATTGTCAATGATATTAATTACTCTAAATAGATATAATTGAATACTAATATAAATTATGAAAAAATAAATAAGTTGATAAAATAGTAGTAAAACTTTATGTTAATGCCTTTTTAACAACATTTTATGTGGTTTAAAAAAAAAAAAAAAAAAAAAAAAAAAAAAAAAAAAAACCATATTTTATGTGACATCATTTGTATACAGAGTACATTAGTAAAAAAAATTATACGTAGTAATTAATACTCGTATTAGTATATGGTGTTAAAAATAAGTCAAATTATGTCAATTATTCTAAAATTGAAGGAGCGGTATATTTGTATGACCTTATTTTATCTATTGAACGGGAGCCGGGAGACAATGAGGTATGGCATATTGAGATAAGCGAATGGGTTTTGGTTTTTTTTTTAGGAGTTATCCATCACCAAAAATCCTTTTGCAACCTTTTTATGGATTGTAAACTTTAACTTTTGACTTTTTTTAGGCTTATTAGATCAAGTTTTTTTTTTTTTTTAACACAAAAGAAGCAAATATATTACTTCGGCAAAGCCCTAAATTACATATTATCCATCAAAGAAATGCGTAAAGCAAAATGCGCTCTTTGAGAGGCATAGTCACTATACTATCTGAAACCCAAAGTAGCAGCTAAAAATATATTACAAACGAGAGAGATAAAACAAAGCAGGAAAAGCTTAGGGGATTGGGGCAATGTGCAAGGCATTGAGATCCTCCATGTACGCTGCCATAGCACTGGTTGGACAACCATAATGAGGGGTGTGACCCATAGCCATACCCATAGCATACTTCGCTAAGTAATGTGCCAAAGCATTAAGCTCCCTAGGGACTGAGTTGAAAATGATCACCATGTTGTTGTTGTTGAGTAATCTAGCCACATCAATGATTACTGCAGCTAACTCGTTATGCATTTGATCTCCTTCCTGATTGAGCAAATTTCTGATAGCCTGTGCATCTGTTTCAAATTCAAGGTATTGAAGAGGCATGGCTCTTGCATAATTCAGTCCCTCTCTTAAAGCATACAGTTCAGCACCCAAAGCATTAGGGGCATTGTACTTGCTAGAATAGCCAAAGTACCATTCCCCTTTATCATTTCTAAAAACTCCCCCCTCCTCCACCAGCATCTTTTGAAACCCAGGCCCCATTAGTATTGAGCTTTATCCAACCTCTTCTGGGGGCTTCCAGCATAGAGGCTTCACAATAAAAGGTCCTGCACCATCAGAAGTTTGGCTTTTACAACCTTTTGTTCCCTGTAAAACAAAGGAATTGATTTGGTAATCTATAATGAATCTGTTAAAAATAGAGTTGCAATTATAGACTTCGTCATTAAAAATGAAACCATTCCTCAGCTTCCATATATGCCACAGTCCCATGATAAATATTGATTTCCATTTTGGTGTTTGAGTGAAATTGTAACCCAACCAAGCATTCCAGTCTGTGTTCATGAAGATGGAATAGTTAAAAGAAGGAGGAGGCTTAAGATTTTGAAAGATCATCTTCCAAAGAATGCTAGCAGGAAGACAATCCCTAAAGAGATGGATAAAAGTTTCAGAATTTGAACCACATCTCACACAAGTAGGATCAAATCCTGGAAATTTGGAAGCTAACAAGGAAGCACAAGGTATTATGGAATGGACACAATTCCACATGAACATTTTATATTTGAAAGGTACCTTGATTTTCCAAAAAGACTTCCAGCTTAAACGAAATGGTAAGGAAAAAGGAAGTGGATTTTTTGAGAGAAAATAAGTTGTTTTAATAGTGAAGACACCAGACACATGATGCAACCATCTAATTTCATCTGGAGAGGATTTGGGATCAGCAATGGAGAAAGGTGTACAAAGAATTAAGGAGCACATATGATCAGGCAAGAGGTGCTTGATGGCATCAATATGCCATTTACCATTCCTTATGATATCAGAAACCCTCCAAAGACATTTTGATTGAGGTATATCTGGTATAATTTTATAAAGAGGCTCAGCACCAACCCAGTGATGATACCATAAGGAAGTCCTCCCCATTGCCTATTTTAATAATAATCCCTTTGAACAATAAATCTCTACCCTTGAGAATGTCCCTCCACATAGAAGATTGAGAGGAATTTGCAAAACAATCTTGCAAATTTGTTCTTCTAGCATATTTGTCTTTGAGAATTTTGACCCATAATTTGTCAGGCTTAGTTAGATAAATCCAACCCAACTTATCCATGAAAGAGAGATTCCACTCCTTCAAAGATCTTAAACCCACCCCCCCCCCTCCAATTGAAATAGGAATGGTAATGTTTCCCCATTTGGTTCTAGGAGTGTATCTAACAAAGTCAGTTTTGTTCCAAAGAAATCTTTTACATTGCTTCTCAATGTCATTCAAAATGGAAACAGGCAAAAGACTATGTTGCATTGCATGAACAGGGACGGAGCTTAAAACAGATTGGATTAAAGTGCATCTACCAGCCATGTTTAACAACTTTGCTTGCCAACCTCTAATCTTATCCAAAGTCTTTGAAATTAACTCCCAATAATCCCCTTTTTCAGCCTATTATGACTGATGTTTATCCTTAAGTATTTCCCAAAAGAAAGACTAGGCTTGAAATGATAAAGAGTAGCAAGCTGATGTCTAATATTATACTCCGTTTTTCTTAGAAAAATAATACTAGACTTGAGATCATTGACCTTTAAACCAGAAAAGACACCAAACCCATCAAGAATACTCATCATATTGCTTAAATTTTGAACATTAGCAGTACCAAAAAGAAAGACATCATTTTCATAGAATAAGTGGGAAAGATTGTAGTTTTTAGAGATTTTGAGAGGCTTCCAAAAACCTTTTTTCACACTATCCTCAATCAAAAGGAAGAGTCTTTCCATGCATAGAACAAAGAGATAGGAGGAAAGAGGATCCCCTTGTCTAATCCCTCTAGAAGGCTTAAAACTCTCTGTAATCTCTCCATTCCAAAGAACTAAAATTTGAGTGGAAGAGACACAATGCATGATCAAATTGTCAATAGATGAAGGAAAACCAAAGTAAGAAAGAGTATCTGAAATGAAAGACCATTCCAAACAATCATAAGCTTTAGCTAGATCTAACTTTAGGGCCATCAGATTCTTTCCCTTTTTGCATTTATGAAACAGATGAGCAACCTCTTTAATAAGAATGATATTATCACCCATGCACCTATCTTTAATAAAACTAGATTGGAAGGGACTTATGACACGATGCAACACACCCCTAAGCCTAGAGGAAATGATTTTTGTCACAAGCTTGTAGATAGTATTACACAGGCCTATAGGTCTAAACTCAGACATTGAAGTAGGATGATCTTTTTTTGGAATAAGGGAGATATAGGAGTGATTAACATTATCAGGGATGGTAGAAGTAGTGAAAATGTTCACCACAAACTCATGAATTGTCACCCCAATATTTTCCCAAAACTGTTGGTAAAAAAGAGGTTGGATACCATCAGGACCTGGGCTTTTAATGGGATCCATTCTAAACAAATTTGACTTAACTTCCTCCAAACTAGGAAGAGAAGCTAGTAAAGTTTGTTCAGCTGATTCAAAGGTTTAATGTGAGGGGAAGGCAAGAAAGAATCAGAAGAAAGAGTGGAGCTAGAGAACAAATTAATGAAATGGTTCCTAGCTAGGCTTTTTAAAAGACATTGATCATCAACTAAAACACCATCAGAATCCATCAAATCAACAATCTTTCCTCTACTTTTTTTAACCTTAGCCAAAATATGGAAGTACTTAGTAGTATAGTCCCCAAACTTTCTCCAATTTATGCCTGCCTTTTGAGCCCAAATTACTCTTTCCATTTTATAAATACCATTTAACTTTTGAATGAGAGAGTACTCTAAATTAACTAGGAAACTAGAGTATCTCTTAGATAAGGGAATTTGGATACCATTTAGCCTAGAAAGAAGAACTTTCTTTTTTCTATTTAGATTCCAAAAATATTAGAATTCCAATCAGAAATGTTTAATAGAAAGTTTTCTCTACAATCAGAAAAGGGAGAGTTTGAGAAGGTGTTTTCCAATGTGAGACAAAAAATTCTTTAAAAGTAGAGTGTTGCAACCAAACTTCCTTACACCTAAAGTGAAAAGGACCTTTGGCAGGATCATCACATGATTTGTAACTTTACAAGATTTGTAACTTTACAATATGTTTTTACAAGATTTGTAACTTTTACCTGAGGAAAGACCTCCACAAAAGCAGCATTAGCAATGGCTCGATCAAGTCTTTCTCTGACCAAACGCCTACCAAATCTTGCATTATCCCCAGCATAGGGATTACCAACTGCACCCAAATCCATAAGTCTAGCCTCATTTGTGAAGTCATTGAAGTCCCTACACTGAGAAGGTCGAAAAGCACGACCTCCCTGCTTTTCCCCTTGGGAAACCACTTCATTCATATCTCCAACAACTAGCCATGGTGTTAAACGAGGAGGAAGATTAGATTGCATGTCATTCTAGAATGTATACATTTCCCTAGGAACACTAGGGGCATGCATTCCTGTTATCAAAACTTCTGGCTGATGGTTGTGGAATTTAAACAGAGAATGGAACTTATGATCATCATCAGTATAATACACCAGATCCAAAGCTGCCTTCCAGAACACACAGATCCCATCCTTAGACCCTCTAGCAAGGATTACCATATTTTCATGAAACCCTAATTGCCTCTTAAGATCAGAAGCTTTCCTAGAATCACATTTAGTTTCAAGCAGAACTAAGATATCAGGCTTATGGGTTCGAACTAGATCCCAAGCATGCGAAACAAAATCATCATTGTTTACTCCTGTAACATTCCAAACTATCAACTTCATTTTTAAATCAAGAAGAGGTTTTTGTGGGGAAAGACGAGGAATATCACCTGGTAGATGGTTCGGAGGGAGGAAGAATGCCTCCCAGTCCCTCCAATGGTTTCAGTGCCCCAATCCGTGGATGTCCTCCACCTTAATGGGGGAGATGTAGCTTCTCAACGCTGGGAAAGATGTTGGGTCCTCCAAGCACAACACTTGAACTTGTATCCCTAATATTTCCCCTTGAGTTTGGTAAATCGCCATATGGTGTCCCTAAAGAGACATGTTTTGTCCTTCTGTGAGGCACTACAAGGGAATTACTGGCAGATTTGCGTGCATGCGCCTGAACTGAAACAATCTCTCGTGAGATGGCCATTGGAGAGACAGGATCATCCTCGCATGGGGGGCATCTCTTCCTCCCTTCTCCGCAATATATCCAATGTTGCCATGGCTGACGTTGTCTGTAAGGATTCTGTTGTGGTAATTCTCGTGATTGTGCAAATTGGCCTCGGAACAAGAGGAAATAGAGCTAAAGTTGATTGTTGTGCAGGTTGAACCCTGTAAGTCCAGTTCCTGGCCAAAGCAGGTCCCTAGAACTGATAGGTCAGATATTGTGGTGGAGAGGTTTGTAATGATGGATGGTTGAGGTTCAGAAGTGTAGGGGATGGTTGTGTCTAGCTGGGTGAAGGTGTTAGGTTCAATGGAATTGCAGGAATGGGGTGGTGTCGAGAGGGAACTGGTTTCCATACTGGTGTTGTCTTCGGAGGAGATGAAGGGGCAGGTTGAGTCATTGTCAAGGATGAGGAAATCATGACTTTTTTGTTTTCCATTTTTGTTGAAGCTTTGGGCAGGTGAAAATGGTGAAGAAATGACAGTAGTTAATTCAAAAGAAGGAAGGAAAATAGGAGTTAATGCAGTGGTGAGAGTATTTGTTTCAAGAGTAGGGTTTCTTTTAAGGCTAAAAACTGAGAAGCTGTAGTGTGCAAATTTGGTAAAACTGGAATAACAATATATTTCACTTGATTTCCTTCTGACCCTTTATCTAGAGCTTGAGAAGAAGAAGTTAACTCAAACTTAGTTGTAATACACCCTGAGTTTAAAATAGAGTGAGAGAATGAAATACTGGATTTATTGCACTGGGTAGAATTATGTGGCATTAAATTTTGAACAGTATCGCCATGGGACTGTTCATCTCCCAACTTGCCTTCCTCAAGAACTTTCCATAAATGCCTAGGTCCTTGAGCTGATTTAATACTAGAGTTCGATTGAATCTGATTTTGAACCTTTGTACTCTGGTTTTTATACTTCCAATTTGGATTATTGGCGCTATTTTTGGAAGTGGGTTGTACCTTGTGCTTAGCCTTCTTGGATCCTGTTACTAGGGTCCATGAGCCATACCCATCAGAATGCAAATCTTACTTTTTAGTGTGGGCCCCTACTTTGGACTTGGAAGATTTTCCTACTTCTGAACCTTGAATGACTTAAGTAATTGGTGTCACTAAAGGATTTTTGGGCTCCATAGAAGCTGACACCTCTTGCTGTGGGCCTGAAGCATGCATATCCTCATATTGGCCGGCATTTGACATCTGTTTGCATTCTTTCAAAAGGTGCTCAATTTAGCCGTAAGAAAAACGTAGAGAATGGATATTCTCATATTGGACATATTGCCATCCACCGCCAACCCAAACTTTTGTAACCAAAGGATTGGTCATGTTGATTTCTATGCATACTCTGCATATCTTGCTCTTGACAGCTTATCCGTTGTATAATCAGCCCTAATAGGCACCCCAATCTTTTAAGCAATATGGAAAAGGGCTTCCTTATCATAGTATTCTACAGGTAATTCCGCTAATCCAAATAGACATAACATCAAAGATCGTCGTAGAAGATCTAAAATAACCAAGTAATGGTTAAGCATGAACCAAGGCCCTCCATATAAGGCACGTTCATAATCATCAAGAAAAGAGAATCAAAACAGATAAACATTGTTTCCTACATCAATTGTTTCCAATGAGCCCTTAACTTTCCACATAATACGAGTACGTGAAGCCATAAAACTAGGCCTAATATTCAATCCTAAACATCGGCCCGTAAGGGTAAGCTTCCAAGGTTCACGAAGCCTAGCCAAAGTTTGAGATGTAAATTTCACTGCTAGGTCAGAGTTAGGTAACTCCTTTGGGAGATCCTCCCAATCCAAAGACATGATAGCAATATTTCGTGCTTCACTAAACCATTGAGAAGAAGATGCAATAGCCTCCCTAAAGGAAATAGGATTTGAATGTGTTGGTTTATTGGCCAACAGAGGGGATAATGGTGGACTTGCATGGCAATCCTCCATTTGAGCATCAACGATTTTTTGTTCCATTACATTTGTAGTAGGAGAAGGTATAATATTATTCTCTTTCATTAGATGGAAGAGATAAATACAAGAGAAAACAACTTATTTAATTGAACCAAAGCAAACTCCCAAGGTCCTCACACCCTGGGTGTGATGAAAATCCCTAGTTAGTCACTAAAGCAATCAAATTAATCGAGAGAGAAATTCTAGAGAGGGAGAAAATCGAATGAAGTACTAGAAGTTATTCCTTATAAGGTACGTAATAAAATTCTTTCCAAAAAAAAACAAAAGGTACGTAATAAAATACTCCGTTAAATTAATGGAAGCTAAGGTTGAGTCTCAACATCTATACTTTTTTTTTCTTTTTAAAGAAGTCCCAAAGGACACTAAGTTTCATTAAATAAAGCCATACGGCATTTACAATTGACAATTAACATTAATGAAAATGAATTTAACAAAATCAAACAAGAATTAATCGGGGAAGGGCTAAGAATCCAAATACATGAATATAACAATTCGGCACATTCTCGATTCGTTGTCTCATACAACTTTTTGAGTGGATCTGTATCACTTCGCTATTTTTGGAGAATGTAAATTCTTGTGCTGATTTCGTAACCCAAATTCGAGCCATAATCAATCGTAGCCCCACACAACCGGAGACCAAATTAAACACAAATAAAACCTTGTCTTTCAAAGGAGTCTGAAAAACCTTGTCTTTTGAAGGAGATCGAAAAAACCTTGTCTTTCGAAGGAGATAAACCCTTTTTTTCGAGGGAGACATCATTGCAACCTAAGAAACAAAAAACTTAAAAGAAAATAAATATTGGGGCTTTCCACCGGTGAAATCAAATCCCTTTCAAATTTGACAATGGAGGGCTAGAGTTTATGAGAGAGAAGGCTAGGTTTTTTTTTTTTTTACTTTACTGACTTATGGGATAGGGTAGAGGAAGAGGAAAAACCGAGGATTTTACATAGTACTTTTGATCGAAAAATCAAAATCAATTGGATTTTTTCTTACCCTTCGCTCAATGAGAAAGTGGGTCAGATTCTACAGGATCAAGCCTATGGGACTTAAAGAATTATGGAAAGGATCCAATGGCTTCGAAAGAATAGAACGAGGAGCTGTATGAGGTGAAAATATCATGTACGGTTATGTAGAGTGGTAGTAAGGGTCACTTATATGTCAACTTTTCCACTATCACCCCCAAAAAACCAAACTCAACCTTACGTCCCCGTTTGAGCCTCATATAAAGAGCTCGCGAGTTGATGAATCATTACCCTGATGATATACCATAGAAATAGTTCTTCTATCTCACACAACACAATGAGGCCAAGAGCAAAAATACAAAATAACACAAAAAATATAGAATTGAACAACTGTACGTGCATCTTTTCACATTGCATACGGCTCTACAATGGAATTTACTTTTTTTATTTTCTGTTGAAAAAGGAGAAAATATCGAATCGATCAGATCCAGATCATTAAATTATCCAATTACCACCCTTCTTTTCGTAGGAGTTCAAAAATACTATGATGGCTCCGTTGCTTGATATTTATTTCGTTTGTAGTTTAGCAATCCCAAAGTTTCTTTTTATCCGAAAAATAAGGAAAAAAAATTTTGTACTCTTCCAAACATAAATAGAGTTTTTTTCATAAAAAAAAGTTTGTGACGCTACAATGGACTCCTGATATAAAAAAAATCAGGAATACTTTTCATCTCATACTATTCTTTCGATACCCAATCGAATGTTTTGAAAAGAAAATAGAAAAAAAGTTTCTCATATCGAATTCAAAGTGCCATGCTATTATTACTTAATATATTTCATACAGTGAAGGCATAGTCTTTTTTCTCAAATAAAAAAACCCATTGGCGCCAAGCGTGAGGGAATGCTAAACGTTTGGTAATTTCTCCTCTGACCAGGATAAAGGATCCCATTGAAGCAGCTAACCCCATGCATATTGTATGTACATGTCACTTTATTATTATTATTATTATTATTATTATTATTATTATTATTATTATTATTATTATTATTATTATATTAAAAAGCGTTCCTAAAATAGAATATGTTCCACATGTCGTCGTTTTCAAGTTCGACATGTCAGCAATATGCGTCATATGCCATTTTAAACATGACATGTCACTTTTACATGTATTAGGTTTGCATCTAAAAAATGCTTATAGCAACACTTGAACCCAAAACCAACAAGTCTTAAGTTAAGAGTCTTACCATCTTAGCCATTTATTAATTGTGCTTTTTTATCCAACAAAATTATATTTAACTTAGATAAGTTAATTTGTGTCTTATTATACTATTTGTTTCCATTATGTAATGATTGAGTTTGATAACTAAAAAATGTTTATAGCAAGACTTAAACTCGAAACCAACAAGTCTTACTATCTAAACAGTCGAATTTGATTAGCAAATTAAACAAGTACAAACTAGCAACCCGGGGCATCGTCCGGGCCACACACTAGTTATATATAAAAAGCGTTCCTAAAATAGAATATGTTCCACGTGTCACCTTTTTTAAGTTCGACATGTTAGCAATATGCACCACATGTCATAATAAACATGACATGTCACTTTCACATATATTAGGTTTGCATCTAAAAATGCTTATAACAAGACTTAAACTCAAAACTAACAAGTCTTAAGTTAAGAGTCTTAACATCTTAGTCATTCATTAATTGTGTTTTTTTATCCAACAAAATTATAGTTAACTTAGATAAGTTAATTTGTATCTTATTATAGTATTTGTTTCTATTATGTAATGATTGAGTTTGACAACTAAAAAATATTTATAGCAAGACTTAAACTCGAAACCAACAAGTCTTACTATCTAAACAGTCGAATTTAATTAGCAAATTAAACAATTACAAACTAGCAAATCGGACATCGCCCGGGGCTCACACTAGTTAGTGTTTTATAAATTGAATGTATGCAATTTATATTATGAGACACGATAGATGAAAAGATACTACTTCATTATTCAGTAAAAAAATTACCTCACAATTAGTAGGCTAATGTTTAGTGCCACATTTATCTTACCATACAAGTAATACAAGCATCTCATGTACAAATTACAAACTTAAAATACAAAGTCATAATAAAGTTATTTTTCTAAAAATAATCACATTGAAGTAATAAAGTTATAAACTTTCAACAAAGCTGGTTTAGTACACTTTTGCTTTTGCATGTAAATATCTCTTTGTAGAAAGCCCAAAAGAAAGTCCAAAACCCTCAAGCTAAGGGAGGAAAAGTTGGGCTGGACCATAGCTGAAATTTGTACCTTTCAACCCTTTTTTTTTTTTTTTTTTAATTTCATTTGTTTGGTAAATAAATAAATAAATTCAAAGCAAGAAACAAACATTCTTGTAAATAAACTAGCACTTTAGCATGTAGAGTCTTTATCTAAACAGCTGTAAATGGCCAGCCAGCCCCTTCACAAACTCTAGAATAATTACTTGTAGATATTGCAAAAGTGGCCCAACTTTTAAAGTAGAAAAAAAAAAAAAAAAAAAAAGTGATTGTAGGATATTGATGATACTATCCAAAAAAATAAAAAAATAATAAAAAAAAAGGACAACCTAAACAATTACACATTTACACAAATCAAGCACTTTTATCCTAAGTCCTCTTCGTATATACGTATATACTATTAGACGGGTCAAAATTACACCCGACTCGATCCAATGCAACCGACTCGAAAAATATATGATTCAGATTTTAACTCGTTTTGGCACAATATTTTAGCATGACTCAACTATAAAAATTGACCCGATCTGACCCGATCTCACCGAACCAAATCTGAACACACGAATTGACACCTCTAATTTTGATTGGAATTTTTTAAATCTAGGTCGGTTTGATATGGTCTAATATAATACTCTGCATGAACGATATGAATATCAAAGTAATACTTGTAATCATATGTTAGCAAATAGGTAGAGGAGTTGAAATCATTCAAGCCTCATATCCAATTGCCCTACATTCACTTGCCTAATCCATATTTCCTTATCTACCCAATCCTCAATTTGTATCACAATTTCAAAACAATTTAAAATATCTTTAAAACAAAGTAAAATAAAAGCTCTAATATCATTAAGTGAATAACATACATGCAGTTGGAATCATTTGGATGATGAAGCGAACATGAATTTAAGTTTATCTTCCTTCATATCATTGAAGAATTTTTTTTTTTTTTTCATTTTATTTATGATGGTAGAATATGCTTTGAATATTATGGATACACATACAATGATACAAGTGATGGATAAAAATAGAAAGGGGGGGGGGGGAGTTGAGTAGTTAAGAAGGTCATAGCTCCAATTATCTAAAAACGACCACGTAATACACAACATTTCGTCATGGTGTGCAAACTTACAAAGTAAAATAAGCAACAAAGTCACATCCTCAAGAATTTTGATAACGACTTATATGGGGACATTGGACGTGCAACAAAGTCACATCCTCAAGAATTTTGATAACGACTTATATGGGGACATTGGACGTTCAAAAATTAGGTAAAGGCCTTTTTACGTGCGATTTTGGGTCCCCCTAATTTTCACCAACTTGGTTTCGTACCCACATAATTTTGGTATTAATGGATACGTCATCTTATATACTTCCTCTGTTCTTGTATGTAATGATGTACGGAGTATAATCGTATTACAATTTAATGAAAAAAGTATTGTATCAGAAGAATCGGTCACTATGAGTATGAGAAAGTGTTATACTTCCTCTGTTTTTTTTAATTGCTACACTTTTGTTTTCACAATCTTTTAGATAATTTTTTAAGAGAAGAGAGATAGAGAGCAAAATAAGATGGACTCATGTGGGTAGGAGAGAGAGATAGAGAGAAAGGAATGTCAAAAATGAAAAGTTTTGCAACTTATTAACAATTTCCAAAATAGGAAACTGTAACAACTAAAAAGAAACCGAGGAAGTATTTATTAAAACAAAATCAAGGGATATTGAATTTTACAAGATATAAATAATTTAGTTTCCTAAAAAACAAAATTATAAATAATTTGCAAAGAACAACAATTATGATAGCAAAATGAGGTTGCAAGCATGATTTTCATTTTTTTAAAGAGTGTGTAGTTTTTGAGAATCATGGAGTATGTATGTGAAGAGTAAGTTGTAGCGGAAAGTTACAAATACAACTCCTCTATATTATACATAGGATTTTGGACAATTTTAATTTACAATCTTATCCAATCCATTTTATTTGATAATTTTTTTTTTCTTACAGATTAATATACAAATAAAAGCAAAGTCGAGTCAAATAAAAAAATCTAAAAAAAAAACAAATGAAATCAAACTAAATCATCTTCGTATTAGATTAGATCAGATCAAGCGAGTAGATGTCCATATTATACCTTACATATGCAATTAACTCTTCTTAAAGAGATTACAATAAATGAGTACAACAAAAGAAAACGAAAGAAATAATACTGTATTATAATTGTTTTATTATGACATAATCTAATCTAATCCTGATACTACGAATCAACTAAGACATAAATCATAATAATAACAGCAATTATATTATGATTGTGACATATCAATTACAACCACTAAAACACATTACAAATCAACTAAGTTTTGGCATTCTATTATATTCCAGCGCATGCATTATTTATGATTTTATCTAGTAAGTGGAAAACTATATAATATCTCAAATCACTTGATACTTCTACTCCTTATCAACTTGCAATTTTTATACCAAAATTCGATCTTCCAACTATGAGGCCAGGGCCAGCTGACAAGACATTGTCATTTCTTTTCGACTACTTATTAGTCCTTTTTAATCGATCAATAGGGTGATTTTCGAGCATAAATAATACTTTATTCGTTTCATTTTATTTGGAACGTGCTTATTTTTTGTGAGTTTTACTTTTTAACCATGTTTATGTTGAGTAACAAACATAATTATTTGGGTCTATTCTTTTCAGCTTAATTTTAGTTCAGTTCAGCTCCAATCATTTCAGTTAAGTTCAGTTTAGCTCAATTCAGTAAATTAGAACAAGTCCTTTGTATGTATGTTACTTGTACTACATTTACATTATTTCTAACTAATAGTTTCAACTTTCAATTATAAATTTATAAGTTCGTAGTACTTTTTTCAAAAATTAAAATAAAATAAATAAACTATGCAGTGTATATCAATTACATATTTGTTGCACAACACATATATTGTGTAGTCATTGCGTGTATTGATTTATATGATCTGACAAAAATGTAATACCGAGTACATCGTAGTTTCTTTATACCTTTTCTTGGATTTAGATTAGCAATAATAATTTAAATAAACTTATAATCCATATAATATACCATAAATCTTTGAGGATGATTTTGAAAAATTTTATTTTCCATTCTTTTTATAAACCAAACAATTGAATATGTGAAAAATGATTATCGTAAAAGATATTTCCCTCAAAATAATTAAATGGAATGCATTTTTTTTCTTATTGAAAATTACAAGTCCGTTTTCGTATGTCCTAATCATAGCATAATAATTTAATAATCTTTTGACTTAAATTATTGGTAGGGTTATTGTAGTTTTTGAACCGTACATATGTCATTCTCAATTGAATTGAATTTTTTCAATCATCAATACATCATTCCCCTTCAAAGGCCAAACTCTATCTCCATAACCTAACAATTTAAAAGCCTTAAAATAAACCGTACTATTATTTAATTGGCAGAATTAATTTAATTAGGACTAATACAGTTGTTATTTGTGGTGTTATTTTATACCATAATTTTAAAATAATTATGATATCACAATCATCAAACTGTCACACGTATTCTAGCTAAGCTAGAATTTCCAAAGATATGATACTACCAATTAAAAATGAAGTATGCAAGTAATGTAACTTTTGATACATACCAAATTCTATCAAATTATATATTTAAAAAAATGAAATAAAATAATAATTCTAGTCATGCATGCAACAACTTTTGATGTGAATGTTGCTACGAAACATATAATAATGTGTGTACAATTCTTTTCGCAAAATTATTAATGTAATCTTTATGCATGGCAAGCAAGCCAAACGTGCGTCCCATAGGATGGTGAATTCGTTGAACAAAGTCACCGTAGTTCATAAATCAAAGACACTTCAAATTTGGTCATAAAGTTTTAAAAGAGTAATCCGATTAATTAGTCTTTAATCAATTAGTCATCAATATTCAACATTTTAGCTAGACAAGTACATTAGTAAAATGGAAAAGAGGTAAATTCATTGTCCAATACTTAAGGGACCATGAATTTTTTGGCCTCGGTGCACTAATCTATATATACTTACTCTCTCTGTCCCATAATTGTTCATGTTTATGTTTTTTCACGGTTTTTAAGAAATAGATGAAGAAAGTGGATAAAGTACATTAATAAAAGTGAAAAGTACAATTATAGACAAAAGTGAGAGAAATAAAGTGGAAAAAAGTAAATTCAAGAGTAAATTAGGAAATACAATGAATAAAGTTTAAAAAGTGAGGGTATAATGGTCTTTACATACAATCCAAAAATAGAAATAGGAACAATATTTTGGTTCCTCAAATTAGGAAAACATGAACTATATTATTATGGGATGGAGGGAGTAGAATTTTAGAAAAGTGCTTTCCTCGTTTCTTTTTGTTTTACTTTATTATTTTGTCTTTTATGTTAAGTTTTTTCAATATTGTATAAAAATTCACTATAAACATTATAATTATATTATGTGAGATTTCGTTAGATTCAGTTTTAAATGTATTTTCTAAATATCGACAGATAAAAAATGTTACTCGTACCATATTAAATATTTACATTATTAAAGATATGCAGTGGAGACCTTAAAATATACTTCCTCCGTTTTCTTATACTTGCAACAGTTTGACTTTTACACTATTCATGTACTCCACTTTGACTAGCTTTAACGATTTATAGCTAAGAAAAAATATAGTCATGTGTGATCTTGTTAGATTCGTCTCGTTTTATACTATTTTAATGTCTAACATTTATAATTTTTACATATTGCTAATTAAAGATATAAACGATTGAAATAATGCATCGACAAACGTGAAAAGTGAAGTGTTGCAAGTAAAAAAAACAGAGGAAGTATAACGTAAAGAATTAAAAAAAAAAAATGAGGGAGTAACAAGTTACCGATACACGAAGCTCTTTTAAAAATTGATCCCATATCATTATTGGGAACGACGAGCTGAGAATTTGATTATTCCAACACAAATCTTTAATCAATTACTTATTGCTATTAAAATTAAGTAGTTTAGGTTTCTCCCTCAAAATAAACAGTTTAATTAGGTTTTTTCAAAACTTGCTCCTTCTATCCCTATTTATTTTTAAGGGAAAAAAATAACACAAGTCAAAGTTAAGGGACCAGCAAAGGGTAGGCCAGATCAAAGATGGTCACAAGGCTCAGCATACGGCATAGTGGCATACCCTCTCCTTGTAAGTGTCGTTGGTTTTGATTATTGTGTACGTGCAACATCGTTCACCACCATTCACCAACTGCACTAAATATCTGAATTATAAAGATATGGGACACAAAGTGTTACTTGTAGGTCTCATTCCATGTAGTGTAAATGAAATACTCTATACTATAATTTTTAGTTTTTGTTATAACAGATATTTATGGGGAAAAAAATGATATATATAGCCCTAAGGGTTATGTTGAAACCCATTGTAGCCCACTTGTGAATGTCCCACATTGGAGAAAGTTGAGATGTGGTTCCACTTTATAAAGTAGAGGAATAACTCTTACTATTGCCAATTAATTTTAGTATGAAAGCTCCTAAGCCTTGTTTGTGGACCAAACTCTCTTCCTCCTTATTCGGGTTGCCCAAGCCCATTTCGTATTGTCTCAAAATTTAACAGGCTATGTATAAGAAGTTAAAAGATTAAAGTATTAATTGAATACATACATTAACATGTTGATTTGCGCGTAAATGAAAAAATAAAACCCTATTATTGTCCATCTAAATGTCACCATTATTAAAGCTATTAAGGGTCCATTATCAAGTAAAAAAGATGACCTACCATAAAGTAAGCAATTATCTTCAAAAATAATAATCATAATATATACTTAATTTTTTATCATAAGATAATGACCAAATCAAAATGAAATTCAATTCAACATATCATACAATTGGGAAGTGTCCTTATATAATGATAACCCCCTTTTTATCATATAACTTTTTTTCTTTTCTAGGGAGCAAGCAAAGGGTCAACCAAGAGAGCAATATGTGTGTGTGTGTTACATACAGTAGTTAGATGTTGAAAGCGTGACGAAATGTCGAGGTCGTCTTTAATTAGGATTCTAGAACCAACCACATTCAATTCTTTGATTGCATACGCCATATGGTTCTCAATAGAGCTGTTCAATGGACAGAGGGTCCATCAAAAGCCCTGACCCAGCCCAATTATAAACGGGCCAGGCCCGTCCAATAATTAAACAGGCCGGGTTCTTATAGGGTCAGCTAACCATGGATCCTTACAGGGCTGGGCTGGGCTCTTATAGGGTTTATAATTTTTTGGCTGGACTCTTATAGGGTTTTTTTTTTTAATTCTTATAGGGTCTATAATTACTAGTACTAAAATAAAAAAACAAATTTCCAAAGAAATTTCCTCCTTTCTAACGTCAGTTTCAAAAAAACAAAAAAAATTCCCTTTCAAAATCCCCTATTTCCCCCAAATGATGAACCCTAAAAAAATTCCCAAATTCTAAATCTTCATTTTATCACCTTCTTGATTTCGTCATATCATTTTAATTACCAAGGTATGTTGTTCGATTTCGCTCAATTATTCTCGATCATATTCAAGTAGTACATTTTAATTTATTTTTTCAATTATTTTGATTTGTCTCATCTGGAATTTGTATGTTTTTGTGATTTTCATTATTAATGAGAAGATTAATGTAGTTTCCTATGCAATTCGTATGTTTCTTCTATTGCTAATTTTGTCAATTTAGTTTAGTTTGAAATTAGGAGCTGTGTTTAATATGTAATATCGGGTTTCGATTAAATTTTGCTACCCCCATTTTGTTTTTGTAATGTATTTGGAGTAATAATTGCTATTGGGATTTGATCTGTAACATTGGAGTAATAATTTGTCAGGAATTACTGTTAGTTTTTTTTTTTTTTTTTTTTTTTTTTTTTTTTTTTTTTTTTTTTTGACAACAAGGAATTACTGTTAGTTGTGGTAATTGATTAATGTTATACAATTTTAGTTTTCATGTTAATAATAATGGCAGTGGGTTAATAATTATTAATTACCTACTTTTGTAGTTTTTTTAACCATGGAAAGTGAAGCAACTACAATGTCAATGCCGGTAGATGATGAGGTTGATGAATCTAATGCCGCCCGTAAGCGTAAAAGGAGTAGGAAATCTAAAGTTTGGCGAGAAATGACGGAAGAAACGAATGCAAAAGGTGAGAGAATCGCTATTTGTAAGCATTGTAAATTGGAGTTAATTGCCCACAATAATAGTGGCACATCTCATTTGATACGTCATTTGCTTGATGTGTGTAAAAAACGAACTAAGGGACTTCCACTCGGTGAGGCGGTTGAGGATGATGAAGAATTTGTTTTTGATATGAGTGAATTAAGAAAAGAGATTTTATTATATGTTGTTGAAGGTTCTCATTCTTTTTCGACCGTAGAAGAAAAAGGTTTTAGGCGGATGATGTTAAAGGCTAATTCTAAATTTAAACCATTTAGTCGAGCAACTTTAACTAGAGACCTTTTTTCTTTGTATGCCTCTTATAGAGAGAAAATTAAAAAAATTTTGAGGAATGCACCCGGACGAATATGTTTGACAACTGATAATTGGAAATCATCACATACTTGGCAACATTACATTTGCATAACTGCCCATTTTATTGATCATGATTGGAAACTTCATAAAAGGATTATTAAGTTCACATCATTGTCACCCCCTTTTGATGGACAAAGCATCTCCGAAGAGATTTTTATGTTTCTTAATCAATGGCATTTAGATGACAAAGTGCTTAGCTTAACGGTTGACAATGCAAGTTATAATGATGTGATGATTAAGCACATGAAAAATCGTCTTGGGTCAAGGGGTATGTTGGTTAGTGGTGGTTGTTTTTTTCATATAAGATGTTGTGCTCATATCATCAATCTTATTGTCCAATCCGGTCTATCTTGTATTGAGAAAATATTAGATAAGATTAGAAACTTGGTAAAATTTGTTACAAGATCATCTTCTAGAAGCAAGGACTTTTATGATACCGCTCAAAAGCATTTTCATTTAGAGGCTAAGAGGAAACTTCGTATGGACATGCAAGTTCGTTGGAACTCTACATATATGATGCTTGATAATGTGCTTTACTACAAAGATGTTTTTATTCATTTGGGGTCATTACATGCATCTTTCAAGAGTAATGTGCCTTTGGAGGATGAATGGGAAAATTTGAGTGTTGTTCACAAGTTTTTGAAACTCTTTTATGATGTTACATGTATGTTTTCGGCCAATAAGTCTCCAACTTCTAACATGTATTTTAAGGGAGCATGTATGGTGCATCGTCGTTTACTTGAGACATCTAAAGGTCCACATGAATTTTTAGCTCAAATGGTGTTACCCATGTTGGAAAAGTTTGACAAATATTGGTCCGAGTATAACATATTTCTAGCTTGTGCGGCAATTCTTGATCCAAGGTTTAAGTTAAAGTTTGTGGAATATTGTTTTGACAAGATATATGATTCGGATGAGGCTATGTGTAAAGTTGAAAAAGTGTTGAACACTTTAAGATCTTTGTATAATGAGTATAAGTCAACATTTTCAACTTCTCCAATTGTTGCTCCATCTACGACAAGTAGTAGGATTGAAGATGAAAACTTCTTTGATGATTATCAAAGCTATAGTTCAAGAATTACAAGGACTCAAACAAAAAAGTCCCAACTTGAGTCATATTTGGAGGAATCGGAGCTTGATTTGAACATGGAGCTAGATATTTTAGAGTATTGGCAACAAAATGTCGTGAGATTTCCGGAGCTTGCAATATTGGCACGAGATCTTCTAACAATTCCGGTTAGTACGGTGGCTTCCGAGTCGGCTTTTAGTGTAGGGGGGAAAACTATATCTCCTAATCGTAGCTCATTGAAACCCTCAACGGTTCAAGCCCTAGTTTGTGTTCAAGATTGGCGCCGTGATGAATATAACATCCCTTCAAATTTGGATCGTGATTCTAGCTCGGATGATGATGAGGCCATTGATGATAGAGATGATGATGATGAGGAGGTTGATGATAGTTTTCTATACTAGGTAATTGTTTTTATGTTTTTGCTTTTTATTGCTTAGTAATTATGATTGCTTTTTATTGTTTCTGTTAGCTGTCAATTCATGTTGTTCAGATTAAATATTCTGCCTCTGGTTATCATATTTTACTGCTTCTGTTTCTGCTCTATATGGCAGAACATGATACTGCTTCTGCTTTAAAGCTTTAAATTCTTGGTTGTATTTTTTTAGGCTGACATTAATTTGAGTACCGATATTTATCAGTTAGTAAGTGATGGGAAAAATTCCTCTTGATTGTACAATGCATTGTATAATCCTGCTAACATTATTAGCTATATATATATTCATGCAATCTCTCTTTCCAGTTTTCAATTTTGTTCTTCAGTTCCGACCAGTTGCACTTATGGATGTGTTTAAAATCCTAGAAGGATACCTGACATCATAACATCATTTATCTGGCAGATGTAAAGAAGGCTGATCCCAAGGCACAGGCTGTGAAAGCTGCTTCTGTTTCTGCTCTATTTTAAAGCTTCTGTTTCTGCTTTATATGGCAGAACATGATGTTAGTGTTATGTTTTGACTCCTATATGTTCTGAATTATGCATGTCAGACGACATTCTTGAAGTATTAACCAAGCTGTGAAGCTGCAATACAGAACATCAGTTATTAATGGGATGCATGGATCACATGAAAATGCTTTCTTTGACATCAAGAGATTTTTTTGTTTCTTTGGGGCATTTTTGAAGTCATGGCTAGAGCTCCTGTGAACTCAGTAAAATCAGATTCGTCAAAAAGTTATTAGCAACAAGATGCTTGGGAAGACAATTAACTATGCTTAATTATTTATTATTGTAACAAATTATTGTTAAGAACATTACTCAGTTCTCTACTTTTAACTTGTTGGCTAAGGCCCTTTATAAGGCCCCTTAAAGGCCCTTTATAATTCTCTTAATTATATTGTGTTTACTTTCTGGTGGTTGTATCTTGTTTATACATTTTTAAATGGGCCGGGCCGGGCCAGGCTTCATGGCCCACGGACTAGTTCAGCCCATTTTGGATTAGTCTTAGCCCGGCCCGGCCCGGCCCATTTCATATAAAGCCCTGACCGGCCCGGCCCGGCCCGTTGAACAGGTCTAGTTCTCAACACCGGAGGCGAATGGCTGAGTAATGTGTGGTGTGGTCATGTTATTGTATTTATCAGCTCGTTTTATTAAATGTTATCGAATGCTACTTTCTTTAAAAACATTTTGTCATGACAATGCATGATAAAAATATGCATGTAGCGAAAACCGTACTTAATTTAATTATTGTGAATTACCAATTTACCATATAAAATGTTGATGTAAATTAACAAACTAAAAAAATTAAAAAAAAATTAAAAAAAAAATATAAAATAAAAAATAAAAAATAGAATGAAATGTTTTTTCTTTTTATTTTTTTATTTATATAGATTGCTGAAATACAACATTTTAATTGCTAAAAATACTTAAAAAATAATGGGTAGTAAATACTTTTTTTTTTTTTTTTTGACTCATCACCTTGTCAAAACAGAGCGTTTTCTGTGTGGCTCATGACCACACCGTATGGCCGGTATTATTTATTCAGGGGTTATTCAGCAAATTAGGGGTTACTTCTCCAGGGATTACCTGGTCAAGGGTTATTCGGTCGTTCAGAGGTTATTCAGTCGGTCAGGGTTTACTCAATCGGTCAGGGTTACCCCTGAATAAGTAACCCCGGTCGCTCAGGGGTTACTCCTTAATAAGTAACCCCGATCGGTCAGGGATTGAAATAATCATGACCACACGGTGTGGCCAACTACATATAAAACTTTGTGTTATCCAAATCATACTAGCTAAAATATATACAAGTGTATATATACTTCCTCCATTTTTATTTACTTGTAACATAACAGTACACAGCCTTGCGGCATGCACTTAGAGGTCAAGATTATGCAATGAAAACGGACAAATTAATCAAAATAATTTTTACACATATGGTAACTAACCCTTCCTTATTTCTGGTGTTAAAATTATTTAGACAAAATCGCACGTTTTCCTTTATTAATCACCTCCTAAAACCGAGTAACTAAAGATTCTGTTGAGAGTAAATAAAATTGGAGAAAATATCATCAATTCTTAATTTATAATTTAATCATGCAAGTTTAAACAATTGTTCTCGTTAAATATATTCCATGCAATCGTTGTACTTATTTATTGTGGCATGCGTGTGGCATAACTACCTTTAACCAATTAACTTGATGTTTGTTCGGTTCTCTCCATCCCCCATTATAATCCCACACTTTTTTATGGGGAGCATATTATGGAATAAGAGAGTTTGGGTTTTTCTGTATAATTATTTTGAGCAATTTTCGACCTTTATTTAGCTTTTATTTTACGGGGATAGATTATGCTTGTAACTTGTAAGATATGTTGAAGAAAAGTGGCTATTTAAGTAGTTGCATATAGCTTGATATTACTTATTATTCCGTACTTCGTAGCTATTAGATAGATGTTACTATATATGTAAGTTATAGTTATTTATGTAGCTCGTATTATTGTACTCACTTGTTCAAGAAAAGAAATATAGATTTCACCTTTATAGTTTTGGTTTTGCCGAAAGAAAATTTTAAAAGCTAATTCGTATATAGTAGCATAGAATAGTACTTTACTTTTAAAAAATAGCTTAATATGGCCTTATATGAAATTATAACATTCAAACTAGGTAGTGCTTGTGCAATACTAAATGAAAATTAGGGTAAATTTGAACAATAAAGTTATTATGTATGTATGGTTACAATGATCATTTTAAGTGCTAGTAACCTTAACCTATCCAATAAGCGGTTGCTTAATTTTTTAACTAGTTTTAGTTGTTTTTTTAATTTTCTCAAAAACATAATGATAAATGGGTCTAGGTCACACCCGTTACAACTGTCCACTTTATACGACCAAGGAGGTTTCACCTCAAAACCATATGGCAATGAGGGGAGTAGCCCCTTAGCCTTATTAAGTGGACACAACTTTCTTATTTCTTCAATGTGGGATACACATCCTAATACAAACTCTCACTTATAAACTCAACCAATGTGGAACAACACACCACTCACATGTGGGTTTTTCTCATGGGCTCAACACTCCCTCTCACATGTGAGTTGTCCATAATATCGGCCCAGATCACAACACAACTGAACCTGGCTCTGATACCATGGAAAAACTGTGAACTTTGGCTTGATACCATGTATCCTAATGATATATTCACTAAATACTATCTTAACACAAATAAACCTAAATATATTAATCTACTAATAAGATCAGTACGGAAAATATATCACACATATATTTTCAGATATCTCATATCTCTAACAATTTAGTCTCTATAAAAGCAAACATCACGCATGATTCTTTAGTATTGAGAAAAAAAAATTATAACTTTGGTTAAAGCTTTATCCCACCGGTGGGTTTAACTTTCTAACCCACTGGCAGGGGGAAATTTTGTGAAACCTAACCCTCTCAAAATCTAACCTGCTCTTGATACCAAGATAAACGGGTCTGGGCCACACCCGTCACAACTGTTCACTTTATACGACCAAGGAGGTTCCACCTCAATACCATATGGCAATGAGGGGAGTAGCCCCTTAGCCTTGTAAAGTGGACACAACTTTCTTATTTCTTCAATGTGGGATACACATCCCAATACAACTCTCACTTATAAATTCAACCAATGTGGGACAACACACCACTCACATGTGGGTTTTTCTCATGGGCTCAACACATAAACTCCTCAATTGTTTAATTATTTGAGCAAAATAATACTACCTCCGTTTTTTATTAGTTGACACGTTTTGACTTTAGCACTATTCATGCACTTCCCTTTGACCATGTTTTATGATTTATACGTAATGAAAAATATAATTATGTGGGGTTCTTGTTAGATTCGTCACGGTATGTATTTTTAGAGCTGTCAATTCGGGTAAACGGGTCGGGTAAGAGTGGGTCAGGTCAACTCAGGTCGGGTCAATTTGGGTTAATGCCGTAACCTATGCGGTCAGGTTCGGGTTGGGTCATGCTTGAGTCAGGTCACGTCGGGTCATACATCTTATCGGATTTGGGTAGGGTTTAGATCGGGTTAATAACAGGTCGGTTTACATTCAGGTCGGGTGAATAATAGGTCGGGTTTAATTCGGGATTTCACGGGTTAATACGAGTTAGGGTAATTCTTGGGTTCGAGTCGAATCCGGTTCAAGTCAATAATTTGCGGGTTAGAATCAGGTCGGGTCATTCTCGGGTTTGAGTCGGGTTAGATTCAAGTCAATAATTTGCGGGTTATAATCAGGTTGGGTCATTTTCAAGTCGGGTTCGGTTCAAGTCAATAATTTGCAGGTTATAATCAGGTCGGATCATTTCCAAGTCAGGTCATTCTCGGGTTCAATTCAGATTTCGGTTCAAGTCAATAATTTGCGGGTTATAATCAGGTCGGGTCATTTTTAAGTCGGGTCATGTTCGGGTTCAAGTCGGGCTTGGTTCAAGTCAATAATTTGCGGGCTATGATCAAGTCGGGTCATGTTCAGGTTCAGGTCTCAAATATTGGGTTAATTTGGGTTTCGGGTCGAGTCATCTTAGGTTCGGGTACATTTTTTGGGTCGTTTTGTTAACAGTTCATGTAATGACAATATAACAATATATATGGCAACATACTAGGGAACTATAGCCTATAATTTAGGAAGATAATTATCTCTTTAGATCATATAACAAATATATACTATATTTAACTCTTAAATTTGGGGATGATGCTTCTTTCTTTTGTTGGCCTGGGCCGACTTGGTCTCCCTAGACAAAATGCTTTGACCAATAATAATAAGGTGGTCTAAATTGAATTTAAGGTGATTTGAAATCGGGTCAGGAACGATTTGGGTTGAATTTAGGTCAGGTTAATAACAAGCCGTGTTGATTTCGAGTCGGGTTAGTAACAGGCTGGGTTAGTAATAGGTCGAGTAAAATTCGAGTCAGGTCAATAACAAATCGGGTCGGATCAATAACAAGTCGGGTTGAATTTGGGTCGGATCAATAACGGGTCGGGTTGAATTTGGTTCGGATCAATAACAGGTCGGGTTGAATTTTGAGTCAGGGTTGTAACAGGTCGAGTTAGGAACGGGTCGGGTTGAATTCAGGTCGGGTTAGTAACATGTTGGGTTAAATTCGGATTTTAACGAGTTAAAACATGTTTGGATAAATTTCGGTTCAGGTCAATAATTTACGGGTTACATTCAGGTCGGGTCATCTCCAGGTCGGTTCATGTTCGGGTTCGTGCCTTAAATACTCGGGTCAACTCAAGACTAGGGTTGGTTGCAGGTCTGGTCAGGACGGGTTCGGATCACCATTTTTCGGGTTCAATTGGGTCGGTTAATAATCGAATTTGGGTCGGTATTTCGAGTCAGGTTAGCTTTTGATAGCTCTATGTATTTTCAAAATATTAACTTTTTATAATTTTTACTTATTGATAAATAACGATATTAACGTTTGAAAACTTAAAATTGTGCATTGACAAACGTGACTAAAAAATCGTGTCAACTAAAAGAAAACGGAAGAAGTAGGTTTTATGTTTATAATACAATGAACTGTGATTATTTGTTAGTGCTATTATGTTAGAAATAAGGGTATGATAAAAATAAATTTTAAGCTAATAATTTGAATCATATGTATTCGATATTCAATTCAAAATTCCCAACATTATCTGTGTAGGAAAAGATACTATAAAATCAGAAAAATATAGAATGAAATGTGGGCAGAATTTGATTAATGTAGGTGAAAAGCTGTGACGTGTTTAGAACACTGTCTTAGAAGCAAAATTCGCCTCGACTATGGTGCAATCGGATATGGCGTTGCCCCCCAAGATTTAACACAGCGATCTCTCTTAATGTGCACTCAAAAAGAGATATTAGGAACTCACAATATGCTCAGAACTAATGTAGAGGAAAACAGGAAGAATAGAGAAAGAGAAAGGAAATTGTTTCTGTGTTTTTTTCAAAAGCCACGAAAAGCTCAGTTTTATAGAAGAAGAAAATCGTAACTGATGGAGAAAATCAAGCCATAAAATAAATCGTGGGAGTAAAATCAGGGAAAGTTACAAACGTTCGCGCACGTGCCACGAACACGAACCAAACCGGCCGAACGACGGGAGCAGCGCGCGCGTGGGGATGCCCCCTTCTAGCCCACAACAATAGGGAAAGCACTTCAAACATCAATGTACAAACACACATATTTAAACCAAGTAAAGCCTTCCTTATCCCACCAATGTGGGATAAAGAGTTTTCCTCCAAAAATCATAAAATTCCTTTGCATTATTTCCAACAATCCCCCACAAATGCGAAGGAAAAAGTTTTTTTTTTTTTTTTACAAAAACAAAACACCTGTTCTAAGAATTTCAATAGGTTTGATACTTAAGTACTGGTATCTTTCGATTGAACCAATACATAGTGAAAATTAGGCAACTCCTTGTTAAGCGAGTGAACGAATCTGGAACTTACTCAACTCAGAAGTTTGATCCTAATAACACATATCTTACCTTAAACATTGTGAGTTCCGCGATAAAAATCAACCACCAATATTGGCCATTGAACTTGGGATACTCATGAGTGCTTTAGAAAGACTGTCCATGTCTTTCATAGAAGGTGGTCGAACCTTCACACCCACGTAGGTGATTTCATCAAGTCTATCACGTAGACCACCCAGACCCTGGGATATGAAATCATTAAGAGCCTTTGCTCAACCTCTCATTATCAAAGCGGTGAATTCATCAAGTCCGTCTCATTAGGACCACCCAAATCCTGGGCTATGAATTCATTAAAAGCTAAAAGCTTAACCTTACCAAATGTACAAGTCATAGGAATGGGTAGTGTACAATTATGAGTCTTTCCATGGCTTCGTTAGTCCACATGAATCCTTGTGTGAGCAAGGTCGGGTATCCACCATGAATTCCTCAACTAACGGGCTTAAGCCCCATTCCCCTCGACGTATCAAGGACAAGTCTTCTATTTAGTCCTTTAGTCAATGGATTTGCTAGATTCCTCTCAAATCTTACATATTCCATAGTGATAACACCACTTACTATCAAAGTCCTCACAGACTCATGTCTCACATGAATGTGCCTCTTTTTGCCATTGTAAGCACTGTTTTTGGCAACACAAATAGCAGCCTGTGAATCACAATGTAAAGAAATAGGTGGAGCAGGTCGCCCCCACAATGGTATATCTACTAGTAATTTTCTTAACCACTCCGCCTCTTGCCTGGCCAAGTCCAAAGCAATGAACTCAAACTCCATAGTTGACCGGGCAATACAAGTCTGTTTTGAAGACTTCCAAGACACAGCTGCTCCACATAAAGTGAAAACATATCCACTAGTGGAACTTACCTCATCATTGTCAGACACCCAGTTTGCATCACAATATCCTTCTAACACGGCAGGAAAACCAATATAATGTAATCCCCAATCCATGGTGCCACGAAGATACCTCAATAGGCATCTAAGAGCATTCCAATGTTCAATATTAGGGTTATGGGTATACCGACTAAGTCTACTAACTGCATAAGCTATGTCAGGTCGAGTGTAGTTCATAAGAAACATTAAACTCCCAATTATTTTAGCATACTCAGTTTGTGACACACTATTGCCATAATTCTTTTTTAAGTGAATGCTAGCATCATAAGGGGTTTTAACAGGCACAACATCATAACTGTTAAATTTCTTTAACACTTTTTCCACATAATGAGATTGTGACAAAGAGAAACCATTACTAGTTTTGGTAACTTAAACACCCAAAATAACATCAGTTTCACCTAAGTCTTTCATCTCAAATTGAGAGGAAAGAAATTCTTTAGTTTCATTAATAACATCAATATGTGTTCCAAAAATCAACAAATCATGTACATATAAGCAGACAATTACACAATCAGATCCAAACATTTTTGAGTACACACACGTATCAGCACGGTTTGCTACAAACCCAAAACTGAGTATGTTTTATGAAACTTTTCATACCACTATTTTGGGGCTTGTTTTAACCCATACAAAGATTTCTTTAATTTATATACTTTTTGTTCCTGTCCGAGAACCACAAACCCTGGAGGTTGAACCATATAAATTTCCTCCTCTAAGTCGCCATTTAAAAAAGCATTTTTACATCCATTTGATGCACAATTAGATTATAGCTAGAAGCTAATGCAAGTAAAGCACGTATAGTGGCAATCTTAGTCACAGGTGAATAAGTGTAAAAGAAATCAACACCAAATTTTTGTGTGAACCCTTTAATCACTAGTCTTGCCTTATATCTTTCAACAGTACCATCAGTTCTAAGTTTTCTTGTAAAAATCCACTTACAACCAATGGCTTTACTACCTTTAGGCAAATCAACTAGTTCCCACGTATGATTAGACATGATGGACTCTATTTCACTATTAACAGCTTCCTTCCAAAAATTAGCATCAATTGAACTAATGGCCTCTTCAAACGTTTTAGGCTCATCATCAAACAAATGATAACATACAACAAGTTCATCTATTTCATCAACATCATTGAGTTCAGTTAAGAAAGCAATTAAAAAATCAGGGCCGAAGCTAGTCTCGGTTCTACGTCTCTTACTTTTCCTAAGTTGTATAACATCATCATTTTGAACAACAGGAGAATGAACAGGCATAGAAGAGGATGAAGGAGCAGAAATAGTCACATCATGAGATAAATTGTTTTTCTTCAAAGGGAAAATATGCTCAAAGAATTCCGCATCTCTAGATTCACACATAGATTTGTCATTTAAGCACATGAACCTGTAAGCTGCGCTATTTGCAGCATAACCAACAAATATAGCATCAAAGGTTTTAGGTCCTATGTTTTGCCGTTTAAAGGAAGGTAAGGCAATTTTAAATATTTAAGGTTAGGCACGTGGCCTTTCCACAGTTCATAGGGAGTTTTGTCAAGTTTTTTATGAGGTACTTTGTTCAACACATACATAGCAGAAAGAATGGCCTCCCCCCACATATTATCAGGCAAACCAGAACTAATCAACATGGCATTCATCATCTCCTTAAGAGTTCTATTTTTCCTTTCAACAATGCCATTTTGTTGGGGAGTGTAGGGAGCAAAAAGTTCATGGATAATTCCATTTTTCTCACAAAGTCCTTTTAAAAAGGTGGTTCCATTCTCTCCCCCCTTGTCTGACCTAAGTCTTTTAATCTTACGGTCCAATTGGTTTTCAACTTCTGCCTTTTAAATTAAAAACATGTTTTCCGCCTCATCTTTGGTCCTTAACAAATACACTTTGGTATATCTGGAATGGTCATCAACAAAGGTAATATAATACCGTTTGCCGCCTCTGCTTTCGGTATTCTTAAAGTCAGCTAAGTCCATATGAACCAATTCAAGCAATTTAGTTTGTCTACTAATTACAGGTTTGAAAGGTTTCTTGGAATGTTTAGCTGCAACACAAATTTCACATTTATGACCATTATAGACAAGACTAGGAATTAAAGACATGTTTTGCAAGCGTTTCATAGAACCATAATTTACATGTCATAATCTAGCATGCCAAATATCAAAGGTCTCAACAATATAAGTAGAAGTAGAAGCTTTATTAATAAAATCAGCAACAAATACAGTTTCTAAGATAAATAACCCACCAGACAAATATCCCTTACCCACAAATTCCCCATTACGAGATAAAACTAACTTATCACCTTCAAAAACAAGTTTCACACCAGCCTTTTTAAGAAGAGCACCAGAAATTAAATTTCTACAAAGGGAAGGGACATACAAGACATTTTGCAAAGATAAAGACTTTCCAGAATTTAATTTAAGGAGAATTTTTCCTTTACCGAGAACTTCAGATTTGCTAGAATTGCCCATGAACACTTGATCAGCTTTGGCAAACTCATGGAACTCGATGAAAAGGTCTTTGTCCGAACAAAAATGCTTGGTGGCTCCAGTGTCAACGACCCATTCTGCTTTGTTGCCGACAAGATTGATTTCTGAAACTACGGCAGCAATGACATCATCAGATTCTTCAGCAATATGGGCTTGGTTCTTGTTCTGGTCTGATTTTTGCCCATTGTTAGATGCATCTTTGCGGTTGTAGCATTGCCATGCCTTGTGGCCTTGCTTTCCACAGACATAGCAACCACCATTACTCTTTTCTGACTTGTTGTTTTTCTTAAAATTATTGTTCTTTTTGTTTTGAACTCCAAGAGGTTTCTAATTTTGGTTCTTCTTAGAATTGCAGCAGCTTTGTTTTGTTTGTTGAACCTGTCATGTTTTGGAACAGAAGATTCCACAATGTTAGCTTTAACAAGTTCATAAGGGGAAGAATCTTTATCCTTAAGGCGATTAGCTTCTTCAATCTTTATATGACCAACGAGCTCCTCAAGTGACATATCCTTCTTCTTGTGTTTGAGATGGTTGCGGTAGTTGGACCACGAATCAAGCAGCTTCTCGATCAGAACATTGGCTTGCAGCACCTTGCACATCTTCATACCCTCGGCCAGAATGCCAGCAACCAGGTTCTCGTACTCATGAACTTGCTCCATGATCGGCTTGTCATCAACAATCTGGAATTTCAGCCACTTTCCCGTTGCATACTTCTTCTTTCCCGCATCATCATTCCTATATTTCTTCTCAAGAGTCTCCCAAAAAGATTTGGCGGATTTGTTGTTGATGAAGAGATCAAACAGAGGGTTGGACATGTGACTCAAAAGATGACCTCGAACGAACTTGTTGTGCTTCTCATATTTAGCAATTTGTTCGTCTAAGGCAGAAGATGAAGCAGCAGCAGAACCTCCGGCTTCTGGACGAACTGTACAGTCACGAAAAAGAACATAATCGACCTCCAAGTGCTCGAAGAAAATTAACAGCTTCTGAGACCAACTTTTATAGTTAGTCCCATCAAGGGGTTCAAGTTTTGAAAGATCGTGAAGGGTTTTTGCGATCGAAAAATCCATGATCTGAAATTACAGTAAAATTTTGCTTCTAAATTGTAGGAAAAGATACTGTATAATCAGAAAAATAATGTGGGCCGAATTTGATTAATGTAGGTGAAAAGCTGTGACGTGTTTAGAACACTGTCTTAGAAGCAAAATTCGCCCCGATTATGGTGCAATCGGAGATGGCGTTGCCCCCAAAGATTTAACACAGCAATCTCTCTTAATGTGCACTCAAAAAGAGAGATTAGGAACTCACAATATGCTCAGAACTAATGTAGAGGAAAACAGGAAGAATAGAGAAAGAGAAAGGAAATTGTTTTTGTGTTTTTTTCAAAAGCCACGAAAAAGCTCAGTTTTACAGAAGAAGAAAATCGTAACTGATGGAGAAAATCAAGCCAAAATAAATCGTGTAAAATCAGGGACAGTTACAAACGTTCAAAAACCCGAGTCAAACGTTGTTGCGGGCTTCATACCACACCGCGCACGTGCTACAAACCAAACCGGCCGGAACGCGGCAACGGCGGCGCACCCGTGGGAATGTCCCCTTCTAGCCCACAACAATAGGGAAAGCACTTCAAACATCAATGTACAAATACACATATTTAAACCAAGTAAAGCCTTCCTTATCCCAACAATGTGTGACAAAGAGTTTTCCTCCAAAAACCATAAACTTCCTTTGCATTATTTCCAACAATCTGAACCTTATGAGATCAATTACGGCCTTATGACTATTATATTTATAATACGTTATATAAGAATTATTGAAGTACTGCGCATTGAATAATCAATCCAAAAACAGTACGGAGTACCAATTTGGATATTCAACCAATGCACAACCCCTAGTCTAAAGTACAAACCCTAAGAAACGAGTCAAATATCAATGAGATGGGGATTGCTCCACTAATCACGTTTCTTAATTATATCTAGACATCAAAGTTACTGTTAAAACTACCAACTACTATTAGCAAATTATACTGTAGTAAGGAAAAATATCGTGACAAATTTCTCTTCTTAGATTTGTGTTTGATAATAAAATTAAATGGTCCTACCAAAGAAAAATACAAAAGGTTGCCCAGCTAACCGTTCATATCTTACATCACTTATCAAACAAATTAAAAACCTTTTTTTCCAGACATTTCTTCCAATTATTAATTATTGAAAGTGATGTTTTGGGGGTGCTTAGCTTCTTAATCACTTATTTATTTTCTTAGTTTCTTAGTTACTCCGTATTTTCTAATTAAATTCTGACTATTGAGATTAATGAATAGCTAATTAACTTGAGCACGATATCTTAATCCAATTTGATTTCTCACTATTTATATAAATGAACTGTTGATTAAGAGGGGAGCCAGAGGAAACGAAAAATAAAAATATGTACTACGGGAGTATAATTATAATTCATGTATTTTCACGGGTTTATTATGTTGTCTATATACAATATATAAATTAAAATTGGGGATATAAATGAAGTATATACTTATAAATATAAATCATGTATATTTAACCCAAAGTATTGGGTGCGGCTTTTGTCAGTCGAGAAGTATCATCGTCACGATGATGAACAAGTTTCCACGCGATCAGAAGTTGGTGGTGGTTACGGCGAAGGAGAGGATCGAGGTCATCTATGACAGAAGAGAGAGAAAGTTTAATTGCTTGAGATTCTCGGGTTTTTCGAAAAATGCCCAAAAAATCGAATTGGGACTTTCTTATGTGATGTATAAGTATTGAAATTGATTGGCCCATAAGATTGTATGTTGAATTGTGAGCATTTTGATAACATATGCATGTATTTGGGTTGAGAAATGAGCAAGTTATGTTATACCATGATCTTGAATATGAGATGTTCAATGGAGGTTCTGTCATTGTTATACATATCATCAAACAAATTATACATATTCTCAAACAAGTTATGCATATCCTCTATTGGCTTGATGATATCCTCTATTGGCTATATGGTATCGTTTATGATTGTGTCTATGATATCCTTTATTGGCGGGATGATATCTTCTATTGGCTATATGGTATCATAGCTAGATGATATTATATATATCATCTATGATACCATATAGCCAATAGAAGATATCATCCCGCCAATAAAGGATATCATCTAGTTAGTAGAAATATCATCCAGCCAATAAAGGATATCATATAGCCAATAAAGAATATCATCTAATTAGTAGAGGATATCTCCAACCAGTAGAAATATCATCCAGCCAATAAAGGATATCATATAGATAATAAAGAATATCATCCAGTTAGTAGAGGATATCATCCGGCCAATAGAAATATCATCCAGTCAATAAAGGATATCATATAGCTAATAGAGGATGTCATCCAGCCAATAGAGGATACACAAAGTCTTATATGTAGCTGGCCACACCATGTGGCAAGGGTTATTTCGTAGTGTAATAGGGGTTACTTGGACAGTGTTAAAGGGGTTATTTTGTCAGGGTTACTCATTTAGTGTTATAGGGTTTACACAGTCTGTGTTATAGGGGTTACTCAGTCAGTGTTACAGAGGTTACTTGGTCAGTGTTATAGGAGTTACTTTATTCTTTTGTAAGTGATCACACGGTATGGCTAGCCACAAACAAGACGAGTTGTAGAGGATATCATCCCGCCTATTGAGGATATCAAAAATCCGGATTTTGTCAGTCCAAACTGACGAAACAATCCGAATTGACACAATACCTTCTCTATATTTATTGGGTTTATTAATGGAGTAAAAGTTTTGATTGATGAGGTTCTTTTAGAAATTGAGTGGTGAGGTATTAATTAGTATTATTGTAAACATGATGAATTATTTTTGAAAGAAATTATAGATGTAATTCATGTAAAATTTTAAAATAATTAACTCAAGAAAATAGATCATGATTAATATTGTTTCAAAAAAAAAAAAAAAATAAAAAAAAAAAGAAGATCATGATTAATATAACTAAGGATAAATATCGATGAAAAAACAATTTAGATAAATTCTTCTTTTTCGTTATCAATTACTTGTATACTCCGTACAATATATAAATCAAAATAACGAAATGGAGGATTATAAATTGAATTCCCAACTCCTTATATTAGTATTCAATATATTAGTCTACAAACTTCAATTACTCCGATCTGTACAATATATAAATTAAAATAGAGTACCGTAGTATTTAGCTAGCTCCTCATTTTCTCATTGAAGCATGTTTTCTTATAATGAATGACGTACAATTTTTATTTTTAATACGAAGTAATTTTCAATTAATTTAATCTAATGATGTTTTTATATATTTTTCTTGAAGCATAAGTAGTTCTATTTAATGCGTAAAAAAGACAGGTTATACAATCAAATACGGAGTACAAGAAAACACGAACATCATATTAATTGCTCCTTGACAAGTAATTTGACCGCAAAAATTCTTGGAGTAAAAACGAAAAATGGACGACTCTATAACTTACAAAACTAGCACTCGTTCAATTACATGGACTCGACGACTCTTGTAGAACTACAACACTTTAATTATCGTTCGCTCTAACAGTCTTACATGCATTTTTCTTACCACACATCTATACTATTAATTTAAAACAGGAAGTATAAATTTTTTTTTTTATTTTTTTTTTTGGGTTTTGTTTCGATAAAATGTTAAAAAAAACTAATTACAAAAAAAACTCTCATCTTTATCCTAATGACTACACAAAAAATTTAATATTATTTTACCTTTCCTCTCTTTCACTGATTTTACCATTCCTCTCTTTCACCCAAAGTCTATAATTTACATCAACTAATTAAAAAATAATTATTTTCAATTTGTATTCAAAAACTAATGGTGGTATTGAATTTACAGGAGCATTCAAAGGTATTTTTTCGATCTACACTTTATTTACACTTCGGTTTTTTTTTTTCAAATTTCTTTTTAATTTTTCGTTGTTTTTGAATTCTATTTTTTAAACAAATTTTGCTTTACAATTTGTGTAGGTTTTCATAAAAATCTGTATAATATTTTTTTTCTATTTCAATGTTAAATGGTCAATTTTTTATTTTTTTTTTAATTATTTTCAATAATTTTAAATTTTATCAAATATCACTTTTTTTAGATCCGATTTTTATTAAGTTTATATAGGATTTTAATTTTATTTTCAAATGCTTTTTTATCTTTGGATTATTGATGTTTAATTGTTTATTTAAAACAATTGTGTTTACTTTTGTATCTTTGGATCATTGATGTTTAATTGTTTATTTAAAACAATTGTGTTTACTTGCCTAAAAAAGAAAAAAAATTATGTTTACCGTTAAAAAAAAATGTGTTTCAAAATATCATCTGGAATTTTAAAAAGTTTTCGTAATTAATTTACTTTTACTGTGTCAAAAAAAAAAAAATTCTTTTACAATGTTTAAAGTTTGAGTTTGTTTTTTAACGATCTCAATTATGAATTTAATTTTTGTTACTTCGTTTTTGTTTTCTGATTTTTTTTTTAAGAACTATTTTTGTAAATTTGAATTAGATTTGCGCAACCAATTTTTTTTTATTTGATCTATTTTTTTTAATAGAACATTTATAAATTGTAACTATTATAGATGACAAATTGTTTAAATTTGACAGACTTTTATGTGTATTGTATATTAAAAATGCTAACCTAACACTATTGTTATAATATTGCCAATTACTATAAGATTCGATAGTAATGTTTATATATTAAAATATATATATATTAACCCATTATGTATAATGTTGAGATCCCATATTATTTTTATTGATGTTTATTTTTTAAAAATAAAAAATCACAATACAAATAAATAGCCGTGCATCGCGCGGGTTTAAGACTAGTTCTTCAATTAAATCATAACCACCAACCATTTTATCTTTCTAGTTTATTTATGTATATACTCCATTTTTGTATTCTTTTGGTTAGTGTGAATTATCAGACTAAGATTGGAACCTAAACATATAGATTTAGAAGGTAATAAACGTATGCCCTACATTTTGAACTAAATGTATGTTTTTTTTAATCTGTTTTTCACTTTTCTAAACTTATCAAAAATAACTATCTAATTGCTGCTTGTTGGTGATTGTTTTTTGTTTTCAGTTTTTAAGTTACACAAAACCAAAGACATGAAACTTGAAAAAGTTGATTCCACTTTTTATTGTCAGTTTTCAAAATTATTAGTATAATTTTAATAAGTTTGACCAATTTTTGATTTATATATATATATTATACTCCCTCAGTCCCCTTTTGATAGTCCCTTATGGGAATTTTTCACAGGAATTAATAAACACAAATAAGAATAGTAAAAGTACAGTGAAAAGGTAAATTGACATTGGGTATGCAAAAAAATAGAGAGAAAAAGTAATAAAAGTACATAAAAAAAAAAAAAAATTTACATGGAAAAATTAAATTTGGACAATTATTGTTGCAAATTGGAGGGAATTTCGGTAAAAAAATTAATATTAATGGTTGTTGGAAAAAGCAAATGGAATGAACATTTTAGGACTAAAATTTGCCCATAAGGGACTATCATTTGGGGACGGAGGGTGTATAAATCATTTGGTTTTGAAAACCCAAAAATAGAAACCTACATTGATGCCAAACAGGCCCATAGTTTCCTTTTTTTTTTCTTTTTTTTTTTTTTGTTTTATAAAAAAAAATACAAAAAACAAAACATAAAAACATCCGAACAAGTTCTCAAATAGCGGTTTTATTCTCAACCAAGAAAAAAATTGATGATATGAACTGTATGTTGGAAATTTTGATAGAGTAACATAATTTTGAATTTTTAAATTCTTTTAGCAAATTCCACTGAAAATCGCTCATAGTCATGTCATTGGTAATCAAAACTCATCTTTTTTCTTTTGAGATAAGCTCTCATTTAATATGCATTGTAATTTAATTTTATGCTAACTAACACTCCAACAATTTCACTTTTAATTATATATGCAAAGTCCACGCACTAAAATGGAAATATAATTAAGAGCGAAGAACCAAGGGAATAACATTTATTATTTTTCGTATTATTTGTCCCAAAGTCTAACAAGAAATCACCCTTGTAATAACGATCCTACCAAATATGGCAGCAATAATTAACCTAATTTTTTACTGATCCTTGTAACCATGGTTGTTACATGTTAGGAGCAATGAAAAAAAATTCCCCTACTATACTCATTTGAAGCCTTAATTTCTTTTGGTGTATAAAAAACGAGATTTGATACCATGTCATAAAATTGTCATAGGTACTATCCGTTATGTGTACGACCCCATTTCTCGAGAATGGAATCTCGTAAATGTTTAGCTATTTTAACACAAAAATCCCACAAGTGAACAGTTGCACATAAGGCATAAGAATCACATACTATACTAGAGAGCAAGAAAAAAGTTCATAAAAACAAAGAGATCTCAACATCAATATATTGTTCGGTTTGAAGGGTGAATGAAATGAATAAAATAGAGATATAAATTTAGATGCAATTCCTCCGCATCCGCTGATAAATTATTAATACACTTCTACACCTCTTTTGCCACCAATTCACTCTCTGTAACCAGGTGGTATAATTCTCTCCTTGATCCTTTTTCTATTCTTACCGGCAAAACTTGTATACAACGAGTGTATATTCCGTAATTGAATTTATTCTTCTAAATTCGCATCACTCGTCCTACAATATACTATAGTCACATCTTTACCAAGGTAATTACTGAAAACTTTTTTTAAAAAAAATTATTATCATTGTAACAATTTTGAGTTTCTTGTATCTTTTTTTTTTTTTTTTTTTTTTTTTTTGTTGTTTATTTGAATTGGAAAGCGGTAATAAGGAGAAGAACCTAACGAACTAAATCCGATAATGCTTTGAAAGTGAAGGGGAAGGGTAAGGACTCCTCATCCTCAAAGTGTTTTCAGTGGGATAGAACACTCGGTCCCTAAACTTCAAGATTGAAATTTGCATTTTTTTTTTTAATAGACCTAAAAAAAAAAATCACATATACAGATTCAAATTTATTTCATACTCCATATTTTCTTTGTTATTTTAGTTGGCATGTAGTTTATTCAAATTTATCTATGCACAAATTTATTATTATCTTTATTTATAAATTTGCAAAAGTTATAAAAAGCTAAAATCTTGAATTACTCCGTAATACATACAAGTAGAAACGAAGTTAAGAGCAACTTCAATGGTAAGCTAATTGTTAAATTAGCTTGTCATGCCACATATGATTTCAAGCTAACTTTCTTTATAGCTATTTTGTGCCTCAATGGTTAGCTACTAGCTTGCTAATTAGATAAGCTTGATTTTCTCAATTAGCCATAGAAATTTAATTATTTTTATATTTTAATCTCCAATAATTTTGGAAACTTTTTTGTCAAGCAAATTAGCTTATCTAAGCTAATTTGCTTGGCCAAGCTAATTGTATTTTTTAGCTCTAATGGTCAAGCTAGTAGCTAGAGACTTTTGAAAATTGCAAGCAAGTCCCTAGCTACAACCATTGGAGTTGCTCTAATAGGCTCCACATTATTATACTTTTATTAAATCCAAAAATAAAAAAAGAATTCGGTCAAAATATAGTACTCCATAGGTGAATAATGTCAAATTCAATTTGTCAACTACGGAGTAAAAATTAACAACGGAAGTACTTGTACAAATTAATGTTTTATTGAACATTAATGTAGTACAATTATTCTTCATCGAAACAAATTTAACAAAATTATACTACCTTCGGATCGTATTATATGCAATTTTAAAAAATTTTATATCTCACATATAATATCCTAAAGTTACGATCCGGAGGTGGTATTTTTTTCAAAATACAATAATCGCAATTAAATAGTCAAAGAATACTACTCTAAATATTGTACTTTTTACTTTAAAAAAAAATCAGTAAAACAACTACTTAATTAGTGTTGAAATTCAATTATTACGATTTTTTTTTTTTAAATAAAAAAGGAAGGGGGGGTCACCAAATCATGATATAAATAAATTTTTAAAAATCCCATTTCTCTTTAATTCTTGTCTTTGTCTTTCTCAATTCTCACTCCTCATTCCTCACGCAAAATATTCTTAAAATCTGCCCCCCATTTTTATATACTCTCTTGATTCCAACTTCCCCTCTTCTCTTTCTCTCTCTTAATCAACCACTCTCTGTCTCTCTTAAAAGTGTCTTAAAGTTTCTGCCTTTGTTTGTTCAACTGCTTAAGGAACTTACAGTCTCATACACCATTCCCATTAAACTAAAATATACTCTGTTTTTATTTTTATTTTTTCTAATTAACTTTGATTGGGAACTGTATTTGCAAAAGTGGGGTACTTGATTGAATCCCTTGAATTATCCACAAAAATGATATTGTGCTTTTATTGAAGGAGTTTATGATGGATCCAGAAAGTGGGCTTTCTCAAAATCAAGAAGTAAAGGTGAGTTCTTTTGCATGTTTTAAATAAAATAAAATAAAATTATCCAAAACCTATTAGACTCCGACTAATCTCAAATCGGGCCGTGCCCACCAGGCACAGCCTCGATTGGTTCCGTAAAGCTAATGGGTGTCTGTAATGATGCAGAAGAAGGAATCATGGAGACAAGTTCTGATCTTGGCCTATCAAAGTTTAGGAGTTGTGTATGGAGATTTGAGCACATCCCCACTTTATGTTTACAAGAGTGCATTTGCAGAAGATATTCAACATTCTGAAACAAATGAAGAGATTTTTGGGGTTTTGAGCTTTGTTTTTTGGACATTAACAATTGTTCCATTACTCAAATATGTGTTCATTGTTCTTAGAGCTGACGATAATGGCGAAGGAGGGACATTTGCTTTGTATACTCTACTTTGTCGACATGCTCGAGTTAATTCACTCCCTAATTGCCAATTAGCAGATGAAGATTTGTCTGAGTATAAAAAAGATGGGGTTGTTATTCCTTCTGAATCAACTATTGGGTCAAGGCTTAAATCAATTTTGGAAAAGTATAGAGTTTTGCAGAAATTGTTGCTTGTTTTAGCTTTGATTGGAACTTGTATGGTGATTGGAGATGGTGTCTTAACCCCAGCAATTTCTGGTAATTTTTCATTTAATATGGGTTCAATGAATTAGGGCAATGATGTAGTCGAGATTTGATTTCAAGTCTTGGGTACCACCCGCAGTCGGGTTTGTTAGTGGGGGTGGGTTTTTGATTTTTATTGATTGATTTTTTTGGGTGTGTGATTGGAATTTGCAGTTTTTTCAGCAGTTTCTGGGTTGGAGCTTTCAATGTCACACGAGCATCACAAATGTAAGAATCCTTGTTTTTTTTTAAATCTTGTTTTACTGTTGTGCATGAATTAGGAACTAGTTAGTAATACTATAATTAGGTAGAGATTTAGATTAAACAGTTTTGATTATGACCTATGGTTTAAATATAGTATAAGATTTAAATTAATAAAATCATTTTGTTTGATGCCTTAGAATAATGGACTGTCATATCATTTCTAAATATAAAGTTAGGTTTTATTAACTGTGATTCCTTAGTTTTGTTCTTCTTCTAGTATAGTCTAATTTGAAACTGTGTTATCTTTTCTAAACATGACAAAATTTCCTAATTTCATTACTTTCTTTTAGTGTTAAGCTTTTGTATAGCTAGTGGATTAGGTTCCATATATTTTTTATGTGATTGTGATTTTGCATCAATTTGTCTGTAATTTTAATTATTCGAAAGGATATATTGAAAGAATATTAACATATCTACTATAGTTTTTTATTTGGTAGTGTCAACTTTTCACCCATAACATATAACCAAGTGGTTGAGACAAATATTGTTCTATGAAGCAAGTCATGTCATTATTCATTATAATTTAGAAGCTATCCTTTGTTTCTTGTTATTTGGCTGCATCTCTAACTGTGATTTTTTTATCGAGACCCCGTAATTTTTACATTATATACTGAATTGATCAGCCATTACATTCGCTACGAAACTTGATGAGCTAATTTGGGATATATTTTAATTTTGGTTTATCAATTGGGTTGTCTAAGAACATGTCATTGACCAGTATGACCACCGACCACTGACCCTCGAATAAAGCAGCAGCCACTTTGTATATAAGTTAGAAGGGAGAATGTTTCCAGGATGGTGCTTGAAAAGTTTATTTACCAAATTGGATGCACGGGCTTGTTTTTATTCTAATCTTTAAAATGAGATGGTTGGAAAAGGATGCATCTTTTAATCTTTTATGAAGCGGCTAATCTTTGACTGTCTGGGATATGTGTCTACCAAAGTAACTTTTGGAAGTAGGTAATGCTGTATCTTTCTACCAAAATTTTAACCTTTTAACACAAGGCACAAAAATTATCAATGAGGTGACCATATATTTTATCATTGATGCCTTCCAATAGCATGTTCGGATTTTGGACGATGTTTCATGATGCGATCAAGAAGGCTTGTGCTTTAGCATCCGCCTATTGTTGAATTATTGTTATTAGACTTTTTTGAACTAATATAATAATAATTTAGATACAGTTAGGACTTTCATCACTCTGCAGTCTGTAAAATCCTAATTCAATTTTATGCTTATACTTAGCTGTAGTGACTTAACATGTTATTATTTATTCTGTCTGGGAATCATTTCGATCTTGATACCATTATATGCTGAAGCTCTTGCTCAGGCTAAAACTATCACCTTCCAGGAAACATTAGGAAGCGTGGTTTCATTTGTATCTTTCCACTTTTAAAGGCAAAGGATAATAATGTTTTATAAAATCTTATGAAAGAGTAGCTTAGTGCATTTATGCTGTCCCCCACTTTGGGACAACAAAAATTGATGTTAAATCGCATTTCAGTAATATCTTATCAACTTTCTCATATACTTTGAATAGACGAAATTCACATGGGTTTTTGAGGGCTGATATGTTTGGTTTTTACCTCTCACTATTGTTTTTTATCTGCTTTTATTTAATCTTCGCCCCTAACAGCTTTGTATCCCTTTGTAAGACAGATGTTGAAGTCCCAGTTGCATGCATTATACTTATTGGCTTGTTCGCCCTCCAGCATTTTGGGACCCACCGAGTAGGATTCTTGTTTGCGCCTATAGTTGTGACATGGCTTTTCTGCATCAGTGCCATCGGTTTATATAATATTATACACTGGAACCCACATGTTTATCAAGCACTCTCCCCCTATTATATGTACAAATTTCTGAAGAAAACACAAACCGGTGGTTGGATGTCTTTGGGTGGAATTTTGTTGTGTATAACAGGTAAAAAAATCTTAGTATTTCAATAAAATCGTTTGTGATAGCCCTTTATCTCTTTTGCAGTGTTAAGCTCACACTGTGAATTTTACAAATACAGGTTCAGAGGCTATGTTTGCTGATCTCGGACACTTTTCACAATCATCAATCAAGGTACATTATACTTTAAATACACTCTTTAAATACACATCTTAGTATAATTTTTAACAAATGGAGTGATGTGCCATTTTCGTCAGTCATTCTGGATTCAGTTGCTAGATATTCCAATTGCTATACAATGCTTTCTTTAGTATGACATGTTCTACTATTTCCTACTTTTCCAAGTAGTGAGTTTGATTTTCATCTTACTTTGACAATTTTTCGTAAGCTTACTCTTTCGGAAGTCCAAATGCATGGTATCCAAATCATCTATGTGGAATTTGATGTTGTAATTTGGTATTAAATTCTCAAAACCACAGTGATCACTCCACCAAGGCTGTATTACAAACTATATAGACACTTCTTTTGACTGCTTTTAAAGACTAATTAAAAGCACTATCCATTTCATTCACTGTCTTTAAGCCTAATGTTAGAGACTGCAATTGGTCTAAAAGTGATTTTTCTGTCCAGATTGCCTTTACCTTTTTGGTGTATCCGTCGTTGATTCTTGCTTATATGGGACAAGCTGCCTATCTATCAAAACACCATGTGATGGCCACGAGTTACCAAATTGGATTCTACGTTTCTGTGCCAGGTAGCCATTTTACATGATTTATTAGAGTATTTCTTGAGATCTTATCTGTTCGTATGGTTAAAATTTGTAGTTGAAATCGTATGTGGCAGAAAAACTAAGATGGCCAGTGCTTGGAATAGCCATTCTAGCTGCTGTAGTTGGCAGCCAAGCCATAATTACTGGCACCTTCTCCATTATTAAGCAATGTCAGGCCCTTGGATGCTTCCCGCGAGTTAAAATTGTGCACACATCTTCCAAGATTCATGGGCAAATATACATCCCGGAGATTAATTGGACATTAATGATATTATGCTTGGCCGTCACTATTGGTTTTAGAGACACAAAGCGTATGGGTAATGCATCAGGTATGTTTTCAGGTTTTCACATCTCAAAATCAAGCGAATTGAATGTTTTTTCCCCTCCCCTTGTGTTTTGGGATTGGAGGCTAAATGTGATTTTGTTTCATGTCTAAACAGGTTTGGCTGTCATTACAGTAATGCTTGTGACAACGTGCCTAATGTCACTCGTCATTGTCATTTGTTGGCGCAAAAGTGTCTTCGTAGCGCTTGCTTTTGTATTCTTTTTTGGCGCCTTTGAAGCATTATACTTCTCTGCATCCCTGATCAAGTTTCTTGAAGGAGCTTGGGTTCCTGTTGCCCTTTCGTTAATTTTCATGGCTATAATGTACATTTGGCACTATGGCACTCTCAAGAAGTACGAGTTTGATGTCCAAAACAAGGTGTCCATCAATTGGCTGCTTAGCTTGGGGCCAAGCTTGGGTATTGTACGAGTCCGTGGTATGGGTTTGATCCACACTGAGCTTGTATCTGGTATCCCAGCAATATTCTCTCACTTCGTTACCAATCTTCCTGCTTTCCATCAAGTCCTAGTCTTCCTATGTGTTAAATCAGTGCCTGTTCCACATGTAAAGCCTGAAGAACGATTCCTTGTCGGTCACATTGGGCCAAAAGAATATCGGCTGTATAGATGTATTGTGAGATATGGGTACCGCGATTTTCACAAGGATGACTTTGAGTTTGAGAATGATCTTGTGTGTAGCGTAGCAGAGTTCATAAGGGGCGAAGGTAATAAGATGAATGGGTTGAAGGATGAGTCAGACAAGGATAGCGATGAGAAGATGACCGTTGTTGGAAGTCCCTCAACTCATGTGGATGGGATAAGGATGCGTGAAGACATGGATGAAGACAATGAAGACTTATCAGGAACTTCCGAGCTGAAAGAGATACGATCTCCATTGACCACCCCAAAGAAAAGGGTCAGATTTTTGTTACCCGAAACACCAAAGATGGAAGATAAGTCGAGGGAAGAACTTCAAGATCTAATGGAAGCCAGAGAGGCGGGAATAGCATACATATTGGGGCATGCTCATGTAAGAGCAAAGGCAGGTTCGAGTTGGGTTAAGAAGCTTGTGATTAATGTAGGTTATGATTTCTTGAGAAGAAATTGTCGCGCACCTTCTTATCCGCTCAGCGTTCCTCATGCATCAACGTTAGAGGTAGGAATGATCTGCCATATTTAGTTAAAATGTTATCCGATGCAATGAGATTTTGCGTATACTTTGTAAATGATGTAATTTTGCTTTGTATATGGAATTGTCACCTTGTTTTGCATAAATTGAAAGGCGACGATAGGAACACTAGCAGATAAGCTGTCCATGAAAACTTCATACCTGCATAAGGCATTTGTTATTTTTTGCGGCAGCAATGTGCAACAACTGAAGAACATAATTTTAGCTCCTTGACAAAATGGTTCCCTTCTTCCTTGGCTTCGACGGGCCAATCCCTCCACCTTTGTGTTTTCACGTCTACCCCCATCGCTTTTGACATCATGATCGCGCTATAAGTCGTTAAGCAAAGTTTCATGCAAATGGAATTCTAATGAAAAACTACAATGAAGGATATGTTAAATTTGACTCTACATCTTATTAGAGAAGTATAGCTTAACTAAAATTTGGATCGAGGGAGTACTCTTATGATTTGTTCTCTTCACCTTAAACAAGGAGATCTGGTTTGATTTTATTAAGATCTGATCTGGTCTAATTTGAAAATTTTAGATCTGGTCTGATCTTATCTGATTCAATAATTTGACTAAACTTTAACTACATTTTAATACTCATCTATAAAGAAAAATATTATCAAAATAGATTTTTTGTTATATATATATATATATATATATATATACATATATATATATATATATACATATATATATATATATACATATATATATATGTATACATATATATATGTATATACATATATATGTATATACATATATACATATGTATATACATATATATATATATATGATACAATTAGGGTTTCCTTGTAAAATAATAAACCTAGTATATCTAACGTATTCTAGAATTATCATAAGGGTATAATGGACATCCATTAAATACATATATTATATAACACTCCCCCTTGGATGACCATTATTGAATAGCGTGTCTCGTTAAAACTTTACTAGGAAAAACCCAATGGGATAAAAACCTAGTGAAGGAAAAAGAGTACAACACTTTCGTAATACGCCTTGACATGCTGCCTCGTTAAAAACCTTAACGGAAAAACCCAATGTGGGACAAAACCATGGTTAAGGGAAAAAAAGTGCAGCGCGTATTTCCTCCCCTTGATGAATGCATAACTTGAGATCTTTCAATGTAATGATCCAAATCCTTAGTAATTTTACACTTGTAGCTGAATAACATTCCTTGATAGTTGATCCTCCCTGATATAATCAAACTTTAATCTTCCAATTTTCATTGTGAGCCATCTTTATTTTTCCGCACTTAAAGAATAATACCTATGTTGCGTTTACCACTACCTTATATGACATTTTTATTTCAAGTTGCCTTACCATCAAAATTATGCCTACTTCTGGAGGTCGTAAAAATAGTTATTGACAATCAAATATTGATAATAATTTATGGCAACTCGTGATATCTTGATATCATTATCTAAGCTTATATGAATTAGTAATAATATAAGTAATTACTATGTACTACTATTATATATCATTACTATTCTTGTTTAGACATTTTGCATTTTATACGAGAGTTCTCCAAAGTGTACAAAATCGATTAACTCTCACATGGTTAAACTTCAGGTTGATATCTCAATAATAACTTAGTCACCAATACTCTTCATGAGTTTGGTAACAATATCACCAACATTGTCATTTTTCAGAATATAGAATTTGAAGGGCTAGATATTTGAGTACGTTGTATGTAAGTTCTTCGGGAACTTTTCATGCATGACACATAACATGCAATTGGATCATCATCATATAAACTTTCATCACAATTATAAGCCCGTCGGAGTATAAGTTCTTCTTGTAAGTCTTCATCATAATTATAAACTCGTCATACCACAAACATTCACATATAACACAATTGTTGTTATATAGAACTAGTACTAATGCATGCAATATGAGATGTAGAATTCATGATAAAATATTAAACAAAATATATATGTAAAGGGTAATGCATCAAACTACATCCTATACATACAATGAGTAATGCATAAATCTAAAACTCAAACATGTACATTAATTAAAGACTCAATAATGCAAACACTGCAGTGTGGATTTCAGAAATCCATTTTTAATTGGACTACTAGTCAATGATAAACTTTTGATCATTAGCATTCATATTTCGTTGGACTTCTTGTCTATGATAAGCCTTTTGATTTAGTTTCATGTCGACATCAAAATGGACATATATTTCTGATCCCTTATTCACAAGTTCATTCCTTCTGCATATGCATATTATATATCGGTTCCATCATATACCGATATCATATAATTTCTCAAGATACAATTTTAATTTGTATGCTATTTTGACAATGATATCTGAATACATTTCTCATTGGTACTATTATAACTTTTCTTACATAATAGGCCATCTATTATAATAATTCAGATATCTATACTACCTATCAAGGGTATTTCTCACATCATTGTATTAATATATTATAATTGTACTTTAAAAGTATCAACTGCATTATCTTGCCATATATCACATATTTATATTGAAACCGCTCATACAATCTACACTTCAGGTGTAGTAATTTAAAGAAGACTTGGCAAGATCTATCTTAATGTATGCACGTAATATCATTATCACTATAATAAGTTGGCATCATGTAACTTTACAAAGTATAATTAGAGGGATCAACTGATTATAATTTTATAATTTTGCCAACTTACTTCAATTCTGCCCCCTAAGTTGGTAAAATATCTCAAATATTGGGGCAATTTTTCACCAACTTAAAATATAATTTCGTGTGCAACAAATTTCATCTCGTAGGATAATCATAAATATATATTCAACAAATTTCTATCTCTTCTGGAGATTAATGAAATTTTGTTCTCTTCTAGAGATCAATATTAATAGGGGGATTATGAATTGTGCAGTTGTCTATTTTCTTATTCTCTTTCTTATGTGCTGACATACAATAACTCCAATCAAGAGAATTGTTATACAAACATATACTTTCTTGTAATTCCACTAGGTGGTGATCTTTGGGATCACTAGAAACATTGATAGTATGAAACTAGTTACTAAAAAAATTCATATATAACTTGTACGTTGTGAGCTTTTGGTCACCTAATATTTGTCAACATATAAATTATTCTAGTGAAGTTCAGGTCACCAATTATATTATCTCTTAATGAACTCTTCTTTTAACACAAACTATTAAAAAATCACAATTCAAATATAGTCCAATTTCAATGTTACGTATTGTCATTCAATTTATTTCATATATTTAACATGAGAGAGCATTAGCACATTATTTCTTTCATATCAAATGAAACGTCAGGTTTCCACAATGGGAATTTATTAAACCCCGGATGACCTATTTTTTTTTTTTTTTAATTATCACATTCAATCATTTTTCCTTTAATATTTAAATTATGGTCAATTTTATAATATTGGTGATCACCTTATTAGAGATACTTTAATTTATGCATGGCCATGAGTATGATGTGATATAAGTACACCAATGTGTTTCTTTCTACAATTGGCAAGACAATTAACTAATAATCTATTGACTGTAATCTTAATACATGCTAATCTTGTTGGACAATATTTTATACTCTTCTGGAGTACTTTATATAATTATAACATATTTTAATGTGCTAGAAATGATATCTTCAAAAGATCCATCAAAATGTGCCACTTTCTCAAACTTGTCATTGTTAATTATTGCTCCTTTTCTCTTCCAAGAATTCTTATCGTTGTAACCCTTTGGATTACCACACTTCAGGTGTGCTAGTTTTAATAGTAACTGATCTTGTCCTTCTAGGATATCAGCTTAATATGTACATTTATAGCTTGTATATAGGTAATGACATTTATTCATATACATCTTTAGGATGGTATCATTCTTAATATTTGATTATCATGTGGCCACCTCTATTAAATAGATTATTAATATTTATGCTAGTGTATATACCAAACTGACCATCAACATATTTAATTATTCATGTGCAAGGATTACATAAAAACAATTGAATAAACACTATCTCCCCCTAATCCTTGCTTATGGGGTATAAAAATAGTCCAACAATCTTTAAATCCATTGCTTCTTTTAAGCCATAAATTCTTTTACCAATGCATGTATCAAACAAGCAAAGTTATTCTTTTCCTCTTGCCCAATTAAATGAATCTTTATATTGAAAATTCCCAAAATTAAGGTATGGGGATAAGAATACATTTTTTGCATAGTCGGCTTGCTCAATTGGCTAGATTTGGTGAGAGAAAGAGGAGAAACTAGGGGAGAGAATAGATCTATATTCTTATTCCTGAATGATGTAGGAGTACATATATATATATATATATATATATATATATATATATATATATATATATATATATATATATATATATATATATATATATATATATATATATATCATATGATACAATTAGGGTTTCCTTGTACAATAATAAACCTAGTATATCTAACGTAGGGTCTGTTCACATTTACTAAACTGAGCTGAGCTGAGCTGAACTGAACTGAATTGATTGGAGCTGAACTGAATTGAAATGAACTGATTTGAACTGAACTGAACTGAATTGAACTGAATATTTATGAGAGAGGGAAATTAAGAGCTGATGAACTGAACTGATTGGAACTGAACTGAACTGATTGGAGCTGAACTGAACTGAACTGAAATTAAGTAAATGTGAACAGACCCGTATTCTAAAATTATCATAAGGATATAATGGACATCCACTAAATATATATATATTATATAGAATTTTTTTTTTTAATCTTGTTAGATTCATCTCATTATGAACTTTTCAAATATGTAATTTTCATAATTTTTTAATACGCAATTAACGATATTTAGCAATAAGTAAATGATATTTAAAAGTTCTGATTTGATATGATCTGATTTGAATGTTGCTGGTTTGGACTGATCAGATCTGAATTTATTAAGAAATAAGTACTACATCCGTTACATATTAGTTGCAACTTTGGAATATTTTATCTCTCACAAATAATACTCAAAATTGCAACTAATATGTAACGAAGGTAGTATATGAAACAAGTTGAAGAGAACAAGTCTTAATTTATGAAATACGTAGTATATCATATTCACATAATAACGACTTAATTATTTTGTCTAATATGCTTTAAATGTATTTTTTTTTATGTCAAAGAAATTATTTCGTATTCATTATTGGATTATTAATGTTGAAGGGTAATGGTTACATCGTTGGCCCTATGAACTCCCCATCTTATAGAATACAATTGATACACGACCTGCCCGTTCTTTGACCAACGAAAATGCAATCTATTTAATTAATTAGAGCATGCATGTTCTTTGTCAGTTTTCTATAATAACAGGTACTAACGTATGGCATATTCATTTATAGTCCAAAATCAATCATGTTCACTTTTTTGGAATAAGCATATTCTTTTTGCAAATGACATTTAGAGCACCATATGATAGTATGATTAAGTTAATTATGCTCATTTATATTTTTATTATGACCAACTTTTAAAAAAATCGGATGTACAATAAAATATTGTACATCCGTCATAAAGTTACTCTAAAATGAGCAAAACTTACTCCTTAAATGAATAAAAGTTACCCCAATATGCATAAAAGTAACCCAATATAAATAAAAATTATCTACGCTTTATTAGTAAAGAATCAGATTTTAAATGACTAAAAATCAATTATTAGTGATTGAGTGTAATTAAATTACCTTTATAAAACTTTTCATGTTGTCTATTTATATAAAAATTGTATTATGTTTAAAGTTACCCAAAAAAAGGCAAAAAATTACCCTAAAATTAACTAAAAGTTTCTATTATACTGCTTGATGTACACTAATATTAGTATAAACCGGGTGTATACAAAAGTTTTTCGTATGTCATGATTAGATCTTTGGTATAAGCGTACGACTGTATTATTCATTTAGTGCACCATATATAATAATAATAACTAGTGAGTAGCCCGGGCGTTGCCCCAGGTTGAAACTGTTGTAGATGTGCAATCGATAATTTTTTTTAATTCTTTTTAAAATTGTAGTTCATGGTCAAACTAAAATTGAGTTTTTTTTTAAGTATTTTTTGTTTCTTAATTGAACCTTGTTGTTTGCACTTATATATATATATATATATATATATATATATATATATATATACATATATATATATATATATATATACATATATATATATATATATACATATATATATATATATATATATATATATTTACATATTAATTACATACTTGATAATTGTCTAAGATGGTGAAATGGCTATTGTTATTATACGAGGTTTTGAGGGTTCGATCCTCCTTATCCTTATGTTGTTTGCTTGGGTGATGTATAGATAATAATAATACAAGATACTACATACTCCGTAGTATGATATGGATTTTTTTTTTATTTTTTTTGTGGACAATAAGAAGATCCGATCCTAAAACAGGCCCAATGAGAAGGAGCTACATAATGCTGATCTGGGCTCAAAAGTTCTCTTTTATTGTATAGCTTTGGGCCGTATATCGTTCCTATTTAATTGAATATCCATAATCCATTTTTGAAGCTGCATAGCCTGTATTTATTGTCCTCCACTATTTTCTAAATATTAAATATTTTACGCTTGTCAATGCACATATTATGTTAATATCTTTCATTATCATGTGGTAAAATTAATAAAATTTTGATGCTTTGAATGTACATACTAAGAGAAATTTGACAAGGTCATACACTATTGATTGTGCATTTTCATACGTATTGATCATATACATGGTCACATCTTATTCAATTTGTGTTGGATGGAAATTAGATGAATATAATTCGAATTTAAAATTGCCCAGCTCATCTTATCCAGGTTGATTTGAGTCAAGTTGTTATTGAATTAGATCAAGTTGACTTCTTGTAGCTTGCAAGCTCTTTCGATTTATAATGGCACCAAGCTAGTGTATAGATATAAGTCATATAACTATCAAAGTTATCACTCATCATAAAATCTTTGTTGATTCAATTTTTACATATAAGTTTAGTTGCTTTTAATAACTTAGAAATTTCAACTTTATTGAGTCACTTGACCAAATACTAATATACTATGCTAGAAATTTACTGACGTAGAATTGCGATTAAAACTTAACCTAATATAATCAATCTCGATTAATTGACAAACTCACGAAAGCTCAAATACTTCATAATTCGTAACAATAGCACTATAACTATAAATTGCACACTATTCTAGTAACGTATACAAATAACTATATTCAAATACTTGTATAATTGTCAGGGCCGTCTCAAGTATTTCGGAGGCCCTGTGCCAATTATAAAAATGAGGCCCCTAAATTTACTTTCAATTTAAGATACTACAGTAGTATTTTTTTTTTTTTTTTTTTTTTTTTTTTTGACAGAGACAATTTAAATAATACTTCGTATTTGGTAATGCATTCCTTGAAACTAAAAATTACATTCAATTTATGTTAGTGTTTGAATTTTGATGCCTTTAGAACATAGTAATAAAACCAGTAATACCCCCAAAAAGACAAATGAAAACTAGATTAAAAAGGCTAGCTATGCCTATTTCCCCAAAATAGAAAACGAAGGTGCAGCTTAAAAAAAAAAAAAGAAAAATAGACGTCATACTTTAAATTGAAAACAATATTAGTCCAACTAATTAAAAATATATCAGCAAGCCAAGTTGAATAGAAAAGTTGAAAATCCCCATTTATATAGACACAAGAGAGTAGAGAACAAACCTCCATGGCTCTACCGACCGCGAGTTTCTCAAATCACGCAAAGACAACCACTTCATTAACAAATGGTGATTTTTTTTTTTTTTGTTAAGAAGAAAACTTTAAAAAAAACTAAAACTAGCGAAATGAAGCTCCGTTTGTTTGGATTTGGTGGCAGCAATCAATTGATTGAATGATAATTTGGTACTACTTTAAACAAAAAAATTAAGAACCGTATACATTTGGATTTCGGAGCATGGGAGGAAATAGGAGAAATAAGATATAACTCATAAAAATTAGACAGAAATAACTCAATAAGTATCAATTACCAAAGTCAAGTGTTTTAATTACCAAAATTAATGAGTATCAATTACCAAAGTCAAGTGATTTAATTACTTTGGTAAATTAAAAAACAAAAAAATGAACAAGTGCAGAGTAATTAATTATGGAAGTTGGAGGAGACCAAGGAGTACATGGCGGAAAGAATCAGATCAACAATCTACACTGGGCTTCAGAACATTTTGGGGCCCTAAACATATTGGGGCCCTGTGTTAAGGGCCTGTTTGCACAGGTCCTTAGCCGGCCATGATAATTGTATCTTAGGGATCAAGGCTATGTTTTATTTTACCTTCTTTTAAATTATCAGATTTGAAAGAAAAAAAAATTAGCATATTTCATCGATAGTTCTATATGAGGGTTTTTTCGGGAAATTTTGCGAATAACTACCATTTAAAACTTTTTTTTTTTTTTTTTTTTGAAAAACTATCACAAAAACATAAAATATTTTAGTAGCACTACCTTATCAAGTTTTCCGGCTAGAAACTCCGGCTGTGGGGCCCACCAATTAGTATTTCCATCCTAAAATTATTTCTCTTCCCTCAATTTGTAACTGCTAATCTTTGTTTCCCCCTTTTTGCTTCTGTTAAAAAAAATAATAAAACCCTAATCTCTTGATGGTTGAAGTCAATTAATTGTTGTAAATACATAACAAATAATGAGTAATGAACCCTAGATTAGATAATACTGAACAATTGCCTCAAATCCCCTATTTTCATAAACCCCCAATTTCAATATTTTTTTTTACCATTAACCCTAATTTGAAGAACAATTCAGAAAATTGTGTCAATTACAAGGCAAATTAAATATACATTATCATCAATCGATTGAAATGAAGAGATTAGGGCCCAATAGCCGGAGATTCTAGCCGAAAAACTTGATAAGGCAGTGCTACTCAAACTTTTTATGTTTTTGTGGTAGTTTTTTTAAAAAAAATTTAAATTTTAGTTGTTCTCAAAGCTCGTCATTTATACGGTAATTCTTCGCAAATTTTCTTTTTTTCGTTCAATAGTTTAACATTCATAATGAAATTTTTTTAAAAAAAAAAATTACACATTGATAAAATAAACATCATTATTCATATAAATTAACATACATACAAAGTTAATATTTAGTCAAATTAGACAATCAAATCTTCCTCCGTTTTTTTTATGGTTGCAACAGTTTGACTTTACACTATTTATGTGTTTCACTTTGACTAGCCTTAACGATTTATACATAAGTAAAAATATAGTCATATGGGATCTTGTTAGATTCGTATCGATTAATACAATTTTAATATCAAATATTTTTAATTTTTACATATTGGTAATTAAAGATACTAGTATAAACGATTGAAAACATGCATTGCAAGCGTGAAAACAAAAGTGTTGCAACTAAAAAAAAATTTAAAAAAAATTATAAAAAGAAAAAAAAAAAAAACTCCCTCGGTTCTTTTATTGAAGACTTGTATTCCATTTTTGACAAATCAAAATTAAAGACCTATTTCTATTTTAAGCTTGTATTATTTGAGAATATTCTCCACTTTTTGATGAGTTGTCATCACCTTTTTGTATTAATAATGACTTTTTACATAAAAAATTCCAACACATTTTTCTCTCTTTCTTTTTAATTAGTCCAACCACTTTTTTTTTTTCTCTATATCTCTCTCTAACCTCACATGCACGTTTGTAGTTCTATCAATTTTCTTAATTTTCGTGAAAAAACCCAAGTAGGTCTTTAATAAAGAGACGGAGGGAGTACTCCATACGATATACTTTCTCCATTTTTAAATACGTGCTCCACTTTCCTTTTTCGGTTGTTTTTAAATAATTGCTCTATTTCCTTATTTAAAAAGCTTTTACAATATTTAATTCATTTTTCTCACCTAATGGACTCAACATAAATCATATTTTATTAATTTCATATTCTCTCTCATCTAATTCTCTCCACTATTTTTTATTTTTACAATTTTTAATTCTTCCACCTACACCACTACCTCCCTATTTTATTACTTTCTCCAATTTCTCCTAAAACTCCGTACAAGAAGAAATGGAGCAAGTATTTAAAAACGGATGGAGTACTAAACATGTGCCTTAAAAATTAAGAAAATTGAAATATCTAAGCGTTGTTGATAGTACACAAAAAACATTCTACACAATAGAGTGGGACCCAAACACGGATGTGGATAAAGATGAGCACACTATTTCCCTATTTAAAGAAAGTTCTGTTTCAGGGGTTTTTTGAGTCCCTTGGGAGAGTTACAACACTAAGACTGGATGCTCGCTTGGATGCCTGTACCTGCAAAACAACGGAGCACCGAATGGTCGGTGGTCCGCCTCCGAAGCTTAAGTTAGTCTAAGTTCGAAGAATAAGGTGCGGAATGTAAAGAGTTATCTGCTTGGATTCCGAGCTCGGGTGTACTGTTCTCTTGAGAGTGACAGTTCTAACAATGATTAGTAATCACTGAGTAAAGAGTGTCAAGATGTTTAACGCGTTGCGTATGTATGTATCACGTAGCCATAAATGAGGAGGTCATCTCCTATTTATAGGCTTCTCGAAAACCGTGCACTCCCTAGGGTTTCGTGCCCTAGGGAATACTCAAGCAGCTTTTGCAGACCTCGGGATTTGGGCCTGAAGTCCGCCAATCCCAGGTCCTTTTATCCGTCTGCCACGTGTCGTTCCCTGAGAGGTCCAAGGTGGCGCCCCTTTCAGTGACACGTGGCGGACTCTAATTGGGCCAACTGGCCTACGGTATTTTTACCCGAATCATTTGCCCCTCACAGGTGACACGCGCTTGCCACGTGTTTGCCTGTGACAGGTGTCATCATCCGACTGGTCAGATTTTGAATAGTTACTGTGGAGGGAAAATTTTAGGGTTTTTAACCCTTCTATAAATAGAAAGTTTTCACCCCCCGAATCTTTTACACCTTTGGAATCTTTGGAGAATCTCTGACTTTTGACTTTAAGAATCTCAAAATTCCCTAAGTGTTTCTTAGTTCTCAAGCATCCGACACTCGGCCCGCTGTCCGACAGTTCTCAGCAAACCAAGCGTCTCTTCACCCTTCTTCTAAAGGTAACGCCTGTTTCTTCTTTTGTTTCTCATTTTTTCTTTGTTTTCGAAAAAATGGTTTCCCAATCGCATGCGGCACAGTATAGGATAGTGATCAGCCGGTCTCCGGGGACGGCTGAATCTAGAACTTGCAGTGCCGACTGTTTGACCAGCGACTGTGCTTTGCGAACTTCTCCGAATCCGACTGGTTTCGCGTCTGTGCAGGACACGATGGCCAGAACGAAAAGAACAGCAAGAAAACCCAACTCTGATGGATCTTTTTTCCCGTCGGATGGTTCAACCCTTTATTCTGACGGCTCAATGAGGGTGCCTCGAAGTGAGGTGTCGGAACACCCTGATAGCCCTTCTTATCTTCCTCCTACCCCTACTTATTATCATTCGCCCTCCTCAAGTGGTACTCCTAGTGATAGGATACCGGAGGAGGCAGATGAAACCTATGCAGCCGGGCCTTCTGAACAGGCGCCGGAAGAGAGTCTAAGGGAGGACCCTACTGGCACCAGTCGGCAGTCCCTTAGCTCTGATGACAGTTCTGGTGACGAGTCGGCCTCGTCATCTTCTTCAGATAATGCCTCTGCCTCTTCAGGGGAGGCAAGGACCAGAATAGACGCTGCCAGGGAGTCCTTGGCAGTTGAGAGGGGGGAATCCTGGGCCGAGCCGAGCGCTTCCAGGCGCTTGGAGAAAGCTCCCTACTATCATCATGTTCCGCAGAGCAGGCGGAACACCATGGCAAACAGCCTTACAAGTTTTAAGCGTAAGGTTGTTCTGGGCCATGGCTTCACTTTGTGCGTCCCTAATAAGGACGACACCATTACTTGGCCGAGTATGGCCAGCTATGAAGACCGAGCATTCGGTTGTTATGAGGCGGCCTTTCAGGCTGGCTTGCGCTTCCCTCTCCACCCGGCCGTGGAGAGGATTTTGGATGGATACCAACTTGGTATCTGGCAACTCGTACCCAATTCATGGATCAATATTTTGGGGTACGTTGCCGCCTGCGAGATGCTGGAAGTGGAGGCGAGCTTTGAAGCATTCGCCCACATGCATTATCTTAGCAGGGCGCCTGCTAGAGGTGGCGAGGGCTGGTACACCTTGACTACATGCAAGGGGTAGATGATGGCTGTCGGCAAAGAGAACAAGTGGAAAGACTGGAGAACTAAGTTCTACATAGTCAAAACTGCCGACCGCCGCCTGAACCAAAAGTATAACAGGTGGAATAAGGATCCACCTCTCCTATCAGGCAGGAGTGCATTGCCAGCTCTTCCTAGACGAGCAAAGGAAGAGATCATGGACGCGGGCTTGTTCACCGTGTCTGTGAAGACGAATGATGAGGGGGACAAGGAAGTCACCCCTCAATGCTATCTCCCTTTGTACAAATGGTTTGAGGCAGGGACGTTCTTGGCCGCTTGTGGGCTAAGTACTGAGATGCCGAGAGGTAGTCAGCCGTCTGTTTAATATGCCATATCTATTTTGCTTGTCTTCACTTGTTAAATGTGTCTTTTAACACTTGATTCTTTTTTGCAGACAAAGCAATGGAGAAACTCTCGGCCTCCAGAAAGCCGGCTGTATCTGCTGCCAGATACAGATCAAACGTCCTTAGGACGGAAGCCACCACTGCTAGGGTGGGAGAGCAGCAACCAGCCGGTACCCCAGGGGTGAGCTTTTGTCCTTGGCATTTTTCTGATTAATGCTTATCCTTTGCTGAAGGTTTACCGACCTTTGCTTTGTCTTCAATGACACAGGGTACCCCCTCCAAATCCCCGTCCAAACCATCCGACCCCAAACTCCAAAAGACTAGGGCGGGTGATGTGAGCGCATCCGGCAAAGGCGGCCGGAAGCACGTTGCCCATAAGCCCAAGAGACCCTCAGACGCCTCTGCTGGTGAGAAGAGGTTTCTGGGGGAAAAGCCCCCATCTTCATCCGGTAAGGAGAGGCTTTTGGGGAAAAGGCCCGCCTCTTCTACCGGTCAGAAGAGGGTTCTGGGGGAAGAGGAGGTGGATGAGGAAGATGGTAAGAACCATTCGCCCCCGTTTCCTTTCTTCAAGTTATCCATACTTTAGTATTTTTCTAACTTTTTTCTTCTTGCAACTCCCATACAGAGGCCGACTGTAGTTCAAATGGCCAAGAACATGCTGATGGCGATTGATCCGGATGATAAAGCATCCGTCAGAGGAGTCGACACCCTAGACCTTGATGGCATTCTAGGGAACCTTTGTGAGGTATAAACTTAGCCTTGCCTTAGCATTCGTCGTTCTGTTTTATCCGCCTGGTTCTTAACCATCCGGCTTCTTTTTGCAGGCCATGCTGCGCGTCCAAGGGCTCGGAAAACCCCTCAAGGAGAAGTCAAAAGAGGTAAAAGCTGCTAAGGCTCAGGCCGAGTCCGCCTTGGATAGGGCTCAATTTGATATTGCTCATAATGAATTTCTGACGCTTGATATGATGTATTCGCAGTCGGAGGCCAATCTGCAGGTGAAGAAGGATTTGGACTCGGCCCGCCTTCAGGTCTCCAACCTCAAGAAGGAGATCAAATCCCTTAAGGCGGAGCTTGAGCCCCTTCAGGATGCCAAGGATGAGGCCGAAAGGGCCCAGAATAGGGTGAGCCGCCTGCAGCTCAAGCTCAGCAATCAGGAGCAGCAGCTAAAAACCAAGTTCGAGTCCCGGGCGAACAAGAAAGAGCTGAACTGGTCAAGCAAATGATCAGGGACAATGAGGCCATCATGCGGGACACTTGGGCGGCTGTTCAGCCAGACTCGGACTACCAAGTTTGGAAGTCCAAGTTTGACGAGCTCAGCAAAGCTTACGACGATCGCCTCCTTGAGGAGATGGAAGAAGCTTCCAAGGCTGATGCTGAGGCCGAAGGCTCTGGGTCCGATTCTTCTGAGGAGTCGTCCTCTGGGGAGGAGGAGGAAGATCAGGCGGAGGAGCAGGAGAAAAATGATGAAGAGCAGCCGAAGGGTAACAGTCCGGCTGCCAATGAAGAGACTCTCCCCTGATAACTTAAGCTTTTTATTTCTTTTTTCTGCGGCCGAATGGCCAAGTATTTGTGTTTCCGGCCTGTGTGCCGAGTATTTCTGTATCTTTACCGACCGAGGGGTCGGGTAATTTGACAATTTCTCTGGCTTTGCCAGACAACAATTTCAACCAATCGTCTGATGGCGATTGGTCATTTTAATTTGAATCATTCGGCCATTCGGCTGAAGTTTTTCATACTTTGTCCTTTGAATTGTTTTAAAATATTTGCATGTTTTTTGGCCAAGTATTATAACCTGTATACCATGCGAATGTTCTTGCCCCTGGACGGATGTCGAGTGGTTTCGGTTTATGAGATTGATTAACTTGGAAATTATTGATACTTAGAAGAGTATTCATAGTTTCTAGGTCAATCAATCACTATGGTGATTGCCCCAAACCACGCGGCAGACGTCCATCCAGAATTTGGAAAAAATAAGTGTTCATTCGGCCATTGGCTCGAACAGAACTCAAATTTCCAACCTAGCTGTTATGCTAGGGAAAAATCCCCGCCTGTTCTGCCCCATAGGCAAAAATAGGCGCATCCGGCCATTGGCCTCATTGAGATTAAAGTGTTAAGTCTGGGACTTAACTCATTTTCGTTAAAATAATTCATCCGCCTGTCTGGTCCCATAGGTAGGGACCAGGCGGCATCCGGCTGATAGCCTCACATAAGTGCTAAGTAGGTATCTTAACGCATTTTAATAAATTTTTCCCGCCTGTTTTGCCCCTGAGCTAAAACAGGCGCATTCGGCTTTATGCCTCGGTTAGCCTCTACTTATGAAACAGTGACCATTTCCGAACTGTGCTAGAACAGATAGAAAATTTTGGCCTTTTAGATTTCACTTTCGATTAAAACAAACGACTGCGAGTGCTGCCTTAGCATTCGGTTGGGCCGCTTGTATATTCGTAGAGCAATGTGCCACCCAAATGGGAGATGCTTCTCCTCGACGAATTCACCCTAATGGGCGTCGCCGGTTATCTGACTCATGTTGGAGCAGACGGTCATACTCATGTTGGAGCAGACTGTGACCATTCGGTCTCTTTTTATATATATCTGGCCTTAGGCCTCGTAATTGATTAAGTAAATGTTGGTATAAACTTAATAAAATTTCGTAGGAACGACTGTTTAGAACAATCGGCTCCTTCAAAGGGTTTGGGACGTCTGCTGTTGAGACAGACGCCTTTCAAACATATTGGCCGTCTGTAGCTGGTACAGACGGTGCTGAAAATAATAAAAGTTTGAAAGAGGGAAACATATTTTCATTAACAAACCTTTGAGATAACAAAATTGAAGCATTTACATTCGTACTAAGAATTAGTACTTTTTCAAGTTGTCTACATTCCAAGTTCTGGGCAGCTGCCTGCCGTCTGGTTCTTCCAAGCGGTAGGTGCCGTCTCTTATTTCCTCATAGATTCGGTAGGGGCCTTCCTAATTTGGGGTTAGCTTTCCCTGCTCATTTGCCCTACCGACTGCTTCCATTTTTCGTAGCACAAAGTCCCCCACTTTGAGAGGACGCTTGTGTACTCTTTTGTTGTTAGCCCGAGTCATTCTCAGACGGTATATCTCATGGCCCAAAGCAGCATTGCCCCTGCGCTCTGGTAGTGAGTCCAATGCTAGACGCATGGCCTCCCAATTTGCCTCCTCATCATACAACATGATTCGAAGAGTCGGCTCATAGTGTTCAATGGGCAAGACAGCTTCTGCACCATACACCATAAGGAATGGGGTCTCTCCAGTTGCCCCTTTAGCAGTCGTCCTGATGGACCAGAGGACGTGTGGTAATTCATCCGCCCAAAGGCCACCAGCCCGTTCAATTTTCTTTTTAATTCCGTCTGAGATTAACTTGTTAAAGGCCTCGACCTGGCCGTTTGCTTGAGGCCGGCCGACTGATGCAAAAAAGCTAGAGATCCCTTGGTCTCCCAGCCAAGTCTTGAGTTGAGGCGTCTCAAATTGAGGACCATTGTCAAAAACCATAGACATGGGCACCCCGAAACGAGTGATTATGTTTCTCCAGATGAAGGAAATAACATCTTTTGTTTTAATGTTTTTGACCGCCTCCGCCTCTACCCACTTAGTAAAGTAATCCACAGCCACCAAAATGTAGCGCTTGCCGCCTGGTGCGGCTGTATATGGCCCCAGAATGTCCATGCCCCATTTGGTAAAGGGTATTGGGCTGTGGATGGCCGACAGGTCTGTAGCCGGACGATGAATGAGCTTGCCAAATTTTTGACATTTGTCACATTTTTTCACCAACTCCATTGCATCCGACTCCAGTGTAGGCCAGAAGTAAAGCCGCCTGGCTTTGGCAGCAAGGGATCTGCCCCCTATATGGGAGGCGCAGAATCCTGCATGCAACTCTTCAAGGACTTCTTTACCCTTCTCAGGGGTAACACACTTCAACAGAGGCTTCAGAAAACCCGCCCTGAAGAGTTCTCCTTGTCGCAACTCGAAGTTAGCCGCTCGTTTTTTTCAAAACAGCCGCCTCCTGTAGTGAGTCAGGGAGCTTGCCGTCTGTAAGGTAAGTCCGGATGTTGTCCATCCAGGTTGAGCTTCGGTCAAGAACTCCAATGAGATCTTCTTCAGAGATACTCCTTTTTTCCATGACCTCCCAGAAGACGGACCGAGGCGTTTCACAAGAGGCGGATGATGCTAGCTTGGACAAGGCATCCGCTTGATGGTTAGAAGACCTGGGCACTTGACTTAGTGTAAATTCTTCAAGTGTCCCAACTTCAGCCTTAACCGCCTGCAGATATTTTACCATGGCCGGATGAGTGGCCTCATACGTTCCATTGACTTGGAGTACGACCAATTAAGAGTCTGAGCAGGCGTCAATTTTCTTTGCTCCTGCTGCCTTACAGTACCGAATGCCAGCAAGCAGGGCTTCATATTCGGCCTCGTTATTAGAGACCTGGAACTTGAACCGTAGTGCATATTCAAATTTGTCCCCCTCAGGAGACTGACAGATAATCCCTGCACCACAGCCGTTCGCAGTGGAGCTCCCGTCCACATACACTTTCCAAACCTGACTAGTATCATCCGGAGCAGCCGGCCTTGTCATTTCCACAATAAAATCGGCGAATGCTTGCCCCTTTATTTCTTTCCTGGGTTCGTAAGTGATTTCCAATCCTTGCATCTCAATCGCCCATTTGAGCATTCGTCCAGAGGACTCCAAGGTTGTCAGAGGCCGCTTGATCGGCTGGTCACTATAGACCACTACCGCATGTGCCAAGAAGTAAGGTTTCAATTTCTTGATGGGCATGTAGAGGGCAAGACCAAACTTTTCCACCATGGGGTACCGAAGCTCAGCGTTCCTGAGAACATGGCTGATGAAATAGACTGGGAGCTGAGTGCCGTCTCTTTCAGCTAAGAGGACAGCGCTGAGGGCATGATCGGAGACGGCCAGATACATGAAGAGCGTCTCCTTGGGCAAAGGGCTAACAAGCCTCGGCAAAGAGTGCAAATGAGTTTTTAACTTTTGAAAGGCCGCCTCTGCATCACCACCCCATTCAAAATTAGTCTTCTTCCTGATTGCTTGGAAAAAGTAGAGACACTTATCGCCTGACCGACTGAGGAATCTCCCCAGGGCCGCCAGACAACCTGTAAGCTTTTGAACCTCTTTCACAGTACGGGGCGACTGCATGTCGATGACCGCCTGTATTTTCTTAGGATTGGCCTCTATTCCCCTTTGATCAATCAGGAATCCGAGAAACTTCCCAGACTCAACACCAAAGACACACTTTTTTGGATTTAGCATGACCTTGTGCCGCCTGAGTGTGGCGAATGTTTCTCGGAGATCAGTGAGGTGATCCACTTGTAGTTTGGATTTGACTATCATGTCATCAATGTATGCTTCTACATTCCTCCCAATCTGATTAATGAAGACCGTATTAATCATTCGTTGGAAAGTAGCAGGCGCATTCTTCAAACCAAACGGCATCACAGTATAACAGAACAACCCCTGATCAGTGACGAATGCCGTCTTTTCTTGATCTTTTTTCCACAGGGGAATCTGGTGGAAACCTGAATAGGCGTCCATAAAACTCATCAGGGCATGTCCGGCTGTTGAATCGACCAGACTGTCGATCTTTGGCAATGGATAACTATCCTTCGGACATGCCTTGTTCAGGTCGGTGTAGTCAACACACATCCGCCAAGTACCATTCGACTTTTTTACTAACACAACGTTAGCTACCCAATCAGGGAAGTTGCATGGCCGAATGAACTTGGCGTCCAACAACTTTTTAACTTCAGCTGCTGCCGCCTGACTTCTTTCTTCGCCGTGATTTCTTTTCTTTTGCCGAATGGGCTTCTTTTTAGGATCTACGGCTAGTCTGTGGACAGCGAGATCCGGGCTTATGCCAGGCATCTCTTCTACTTCAAAGGAAAAGGTGTCTTTGAATTCTTTCAGAAGCTGGTGCAAACTGTCACCTAGCTTAGCAAATGCAACCATCCCGACCTTAACAGTCCGCTCTGGCTGAGCGTCATCCAGAGGGATATCAATGTGTTCACCAGTCGGCTGGGGACGGAGATCATCCGACCGTTCCCCGGTTAGTGATTGCTATTTTTTCTCTTTTTCGACCGCCACCAATTGATCAATTTTTCTCTTTTTCTCAGCTGGTGGGGCCGCTTGGTCTTTGTCATTATCCAGGTCGACTGTGTGTTTGCCTCGGACGGCTGCTGCGGCCGCGGGCTTGACATCCGAGAGATAGCACTCCCGAGCTGTTTTCTGGTCCCCATTAAGGGAGCCGACTGTGCCATCATCCCTCTCATACTTAACGAGCATGAGGGCAGGAATGATGACAGCCTTGCACTCGTTAAGAGTGGGTCGACCAAAGATGAGGTTGTAGGCAGTAAGCTCTTCAACCACGAGGAAACGGATGGTCATATGCCGACCGTTTCCCTTTTTCCCCAGCCGGATGGGCAAATCTATCCGTCCGACTAGGTGCACGAGTCCTCCCCCAAACCCTACAAGGGTGTGAGAAACCTCCATCATGCTGTATGGCTTGTACTTGAGATTGGACAAGCATTTGAGGCTGATGAGGTCAGAGGAGCTGCCTGTGTCGATCAAGATTCGACCAACCAGTTGGTTGGCCACTTTACATTCAATGACCACAGGGTCATCATGCGGCCGACGGACTTTGCCTCTGTCCCTTTCGGTGATGATGACTTCGGGGAAGACGGATGTGCCTGCCGCCTCTCCCTCTTCAACAGAATGGATCATCCTTTTCAGATGATCCTTGGTGCCCCGAATGGTCGGGCCACCTCCGGCGAATCCGCCTGCTATGGTATATACCGGATCTTCATCGGTGTCGGTACTAACAGTCGGCTGGGGAGCCTTCTTTTTGGACTGCCCCTGATTCGCCTTTGAAGTCACTTTGGACTTCACATAGGACTTTAGCTGTCCTTTGTCGGCCAGACGGTCAAGCTCTCGCTTGAGGCTGAAGCAGTCGTTGGTGTCATGACCGACATCTTCATGGAAGTGGCAATGTTTATTTTTGTTCCGATTTTCAATAGAACCTCTCATTGGAGTCGGCTTCTCAAGAGTCAGCCGGTCCTTGACTTCCATCAAGATGGAGCAGCAGTCCTTGTGGAATTCGTACCTTGGGGCGTACGGTTTCCACTCTTTCTTCTTCTTATGGGCCGGCTGATCAGAGTTATCAACGGCCCAGACTTGCTTTTTCTTTTTGCTTTCTTCTGACTTGGGAGCCGACTGAGCAGGCCGACTCTCCTTCTGTCGGTCGGACCTCTTAGAGTCCGACTGTTTGTTGGAGGAACAGAGCTCAGTTGCCTGTATATAGGCTTCCGCCTCTCGCAGCGCTCCCTGCAGAGTGAAAATCTGCTTTCGGACAAGTTCGTACTTAAATGTAGAACCGTCCTTTAGACCTTTGAAAAAGTATGTAAAGGCGACCTCGTCAGATAGCCCATGGATCTGGATTCGTACCAGATTGAACCGCCTGACGTAGGAACGCAAGCCTTCTCTATCTCCCTGTTGTACATTGCCAAGATCAAGGCTCGTCTTCTTGGCAGGGATGTTCATAGAAAAGTTGGAGGCAAACAAGAACGCAAGCGTCTTGAAGCTATTAATGCAACCAGCCGGCAAGTTGCCGAACCATTGCTGGGCTATGCCCTTCAGCGTGGCTGGAAAGCAGCGACACCATGCGGCATCATCCAGCCCTTGTAAATACATGAGGTGGGTGTATGCTAGCAGGTGGTCTTCGGGGTTGGTGGTCCCATCATAGGTTCCTACCAACACATTTTTAACCTTGGCCGGCTGTTCGGCGTCGGTTATTTCCTTAGAGAAAGCAGAGGGTTGGTCTCCAAGGTGTTGCAGCCTAAGCTGCCAGTCCATTGGCTGATAGCCGCATGCCGCCTGTCCTCCAAAGAAAGCAGGCTGGATGTAAGGTTGAGCAGGCGTTTGGTACAACGGCTGAGCCATGTACTGAGCCGGCTGGATGACATGAGGTCCAACTTGAACCAGGGGGCTGCTTATTGGAGTCTCATGCACAGAATGTGAATACCTCAACGAGGTATGCTGGGAGCTGTCGTGATAAGTCGACGTTGAGGCCAACTCTGAAAGCTCATTCCTCTTCTGCTCGATGTAATGTCGAGCATCAGAGAATGTTTTCTTGTTACCATTCGGCTGAACATGCCGAATGGCTTTTCTTGCAACCGTTTCTGGGAAACGGAGTCTTGAAAGATCAAACTGAGGCCGAGCCTTGTCCTTGGGATGAGGAGTCGGCTGTCGGTCCCTGATTGATTTGTTCTTGCCCGTTTGGGCTGACTTTTTGGCCGACTATTCCTTGGCAGGAGTAGCCGACTTCTTGTTGGTGAGTTGTTTTATCTCACCACGGAGAGTGCTCACAAGCTTCATGAGCTCGTCTCTGGTTACTGGGTCTGACCCTTCCGCATGGGTAGAATCAGACGGCTTCTTTGAATGCCCGGCTGGTTTGCTCGGAGCATTCTGAGAGTGAGGGCGCTCCCGCTTTTCCTTGCTGCGGATGCGCCTGGAGATGAGGGACCCATCCCTAGCAGTATAAGTTTCGATGTCACCGTCGTCACCTGAATCATGGTCCGTCTGGACCAACACTTCGTCCAGGGACCGGTTGGTCTCTGGTGGCTGATTAGCCTCCAGTGGCCGATTGGTTTCTGGAGGCCGATTTGTTATAGAAATGGGTACAGTTTCCAAAGAGGCCATCTTAGAGGTACTCTCCCCACAGACGGCGCCAAATGTTTCGGGGTTTTTTTAGTCCCTTGGGAGAGTTACAACACTAAGACTGGATGCTCGCTTGGATGCCTGTACCTGCAAAACAACGGAGCACCGAATGGTCGGTGGTCCGCCTCCGAAGCTTAAGTTAGTCTAAGTTCGAAGAATAAGGTGCGGAATGTAAAGAGTTATCTGCTCGAATTCCGAGCTCGGGTGTACTGTTCTCTTGAGAGTGACAGTTCTAACAATGATTAGTAATCACTGAGTAAAGAGTGTCAAGATGTTTCACGCGTTGCGTATGTATGTATCACGTAGCCATAAATGAGGAGGTCATCTCCTATTTATAGGCTTCTCGAAAACCGTGCACTCCCTAGGGTTTCGTGCCCTAGGGAATACTCAAGCAGCTTTTGCAGACCTCGGGATTTGGGCCTGAAGGCCGCCAATCCCAGGTCCTTTTATCCGTCTGCCACGTGTCGTTCCCTGAGAGGTCCAAGGTGGCGCCCCTTTCAGTGACACGTGGCGGACTCTAATTGGGCCAACTGGCCTAGGGTATTTTTACCCGAATCAAGTTCAACTACATAATGAAGAAAAAAAAAATCTAGACTTCAAGCATTAGTTTTCACTTTTGGATGACTTAGTCTACCAACATAGTATTAGAGACAGCGTGACACAAAGATCATGGGTTTGAATCTCATCCACTCTTCATTTTAAGGTAGAATATTAAACGCTGGGTATGAGGTGGCTCATGTTGCATCCACACTTCAAGCTTAATAGGCTCTCATGTGATGGATATGATAAAGTATATAAACTGATCATGCATTTCAACCATCAGCTTAAAATTTGGGTTGAGTTGGTCCACCAACAAAATTCACTTAATTTTTTATTAATTACAACATTTGATCGTCACAAAGTTTTTTGTGATTGATTTGAATTTTCTAATATATTACAGAGTATATAAGTGGAATTTGTTGGAGGCTTTAAAAAAAATTGACAGTATATAAATATACAGTTCATATAAACATAAGGAATGTTGGGGCATGTTCTATAGCTTATTTTCAATTCAATTCAGTTCAGTTCAGTTTCTAATTTCCTTCTCTCATAAAATATTATTCAGTTCAGTTCAGCTTTAATCAGTTCAGTTCAGTACAATTCAGCTTAATTTATTATTATATCAGAACAGGCCCTAAGATGATAAAATAGGGTATGAGTGAAGACCATGTAACAAAAGTTATACATAAGTACTTCGGAGTGTATCTTTATCGCATAGCTGCTATGCATTTACAAAGCATATAAGAGGGCAAAAATGTAAATTTGACAAGCTTTGGAAAAAAGTTTACTTTACAGTGGTGTATTATAATGTACCATTATGCATGTATAACGTACCATTAAAGCATAAGTTGTCTTAATATTACTTTATGTGTACTATTATGCATGAAGTGGTATTTTTTACCATCCTATAGGTTGAATGCTTTTCCCCAAAATACTTAGCACCTGTCACCTATTATGTATGTAGTGGTACATTTTTTTCATCCTATATGTTTGCTAACAAATAACAGCTATGCGTTAAGGGTTAACTAGTACTCCGAACTCCCTAATAAATTACAAGTAAAGTATATCCATTTTCAAAAGTGTTGCAATTAAAATAAAAAAATCGGTTAAAAAATACAAGCATTTAATTTTCACTCAACACTATTTTGGCGTGGCTAGTTACACCGTGCGACAAGTTGACACACACTGACACAATAAATAATGACTGAGTAACCACTGACTAAGTGAGTAATCCCTGACCAAATAACTCTTGACTGACTGAGTAACTTGATCACACCGTGTGGCCAACCACATTTGAAAATTTGTGGTACAAAATATATATTAAAAATTAAAAACTGTGTTTTTTATGTGGTCAATCATGTATGTGACAGGTTGACACACAGCTAAACACTGATTGAGTAACTTTTGATCAATCGAGTAACCCCTAACCGAATAACCCCCAACCAAATAACCCCTCATCAATCGAGTAATCTCTAACTAAGTAATCCCTAGTCAAATAACATTTAATCAAGTAATTCCGGCCACACAGTATGGCCAACGACATACTACCTTTGATTTTCCTAGTTAACATCTTTATATTATCACGCTTGTCAAAGTATGTTTTAACGCTTAATATCTCTAATTATCAAATTGTAAAAAGTGGATATTTATAAAATATATATCAAGACAATTCAAACAATATCTCACATGATTATATTTTATCATATCTCTAAATCACAAAAGTGAGTCAAAGTATAGTTTGTGAATAATGTAAAAGTCAAACGGTGACAACTAAAAAAAATAAATAAAGGTAGTATAAAACTATAAACTACTCCCTCCGTTTTTAAATACTTGCTCCACTTTCCTTTTTTGGCTGTTTTTAAATACTTGCTCCATTTCCTTATTTGGAATGCTTTTACAATATTTAATTCATTTCACTCACCTACTAGAACGAACATAAATTATATTTTATTAATTTCATATTCTCTCTCCTCCAATTATCTCCACTACTTTTGCTTTTTACAATTTTTTATTCTTCCACTTACCCCACTACCTCCATATTTTATTATTTTCTCCAATTTTTCCTAAAACTCCGCACATGGAGAAATGGAGGAAGTATTTAAAAACGGAGGGAGTACATAGTAAGAAATTTTGTGAAAATAAAATGGGAAATTATCATTGGTACACTCCAGATTTGGGCTTTTATCAATGATACACCTGCTTCACTTTTAATTATCAGTGGTACACCTATATTTTCAACAAATTATCTACAATAAGTATTCTGTTAGATTGCAATTTTGACCAATTTTAACTCCCTTCTTTTTTTCCCTCCTTAATTTTCCTCTTCTTATGTGAAGTAACCCTCCCATCTCTATCATTATATAAACGAAGCCCCCTTATTGCTCTGATTTATGTAGCTTCGATCTTCTTTTTCTTCTCCGTTTATATAATGACAGAGGTGGATGGGTGGGTTACTTTAAATATAAGAGTGAAATTAAGGTGGAAAAAAAAGAAGGGAGTTAAAATTGGTCAAAATTTCACGTTATTAACCTATAATACTAATGTTTAATTAATAGAATGCTTACGGTTGATAATTTATTGAAAATATTGGTGTACCACTGATAATTAAAACTTAAATAAGTGTATTATTGATAAAAGCCCAAACATAGGTGTACCAATGATAATTTCCCAAATAAAATTGTACTCTGTAGTACAGAGTGAATAATTTTATTTTTCTTTAAAGATATTAAAAATGAAGCACGCCTTTAGGGCACTTGTCCACGTGGTGTGCAGTCCCCACCTTGGACATCGCCTTCCGATTAATGCGGCGAATGGATAAGTTTGCTTTCTATCTTCTCTCGAGCCTCCATTACTATATACGTGTACTCCATTTTATTTTATTTGTCTACCTACAATGTATTATTTGCTCCGTACATAACTACATACGGACTACGTATACAGTCCTCTCTCAAGCATCAAGTCATCAACGTACCAAGCTAAGCTTGGTTCCAAACTTGAGGTTGGGGGTTCAATCCCCACTAGAGGCACTTTGAGGGTGGGGATCCCTTACCCTTTCCGCGCTCACTCTTAAAGTATCTGACTCGCAAATAACGTATAAAAAAAAGAGTGACGATTGAGGTTCAATCAGGGTCTCTTCTTACCATAAAAAAAAAAAAAAAAAAAAAAAAAAAAGGAAAGAAATCATCAACATAGTTGATCTTATTTTCACCTTCTACTCTTAGGCCCTGTTCTGTTCACCTTTTCACTTATTTCAGAGTTAATAAGTTTTGATAAGATAAGTTCAGGAAAAATAAGTTAAGATAAGTTGTGATAAGGGTTAATCAGGGCTATCCAAGTTTAATTTATAACTAAAATAAGTTCTAATAAGGATAATAAGTTCAGATAAGTTTAGATAAGATCAGATAAGTTCAAGTAAGTTAAGATAAATTCAGATAGGTAAAAATCAGGTGAATAGAACACAACCTTAGTCAATAACTGTAATTAGATTGACAGATTTATAAGAAGTGTTAGAATTAGTTTTAAACTTCTTCAAAAAAGAATTAGTTTTAAACATGTTATATTTATTTAATTTTCACTTAAGTAAATTTATTAAAAGTTATGTTAGTTGTCCGTTCAAAAATAAATAAATAAATGTTATGGTAGTTGTAATTTGTAAATGAGCAATATTTACCATAACTTATTTTTTCTGATTTTATTTTATTTAAAATTAAAAGTACTAAAATTTGTGACAAATCAATAAGATGAACAAAACAGAGTTTAATATGATCACTAATCTTATCAAAGATACTAAAAAAATATTTGATCATGCTACAATTCTACATACTAAAACACAACATGAAATCAAAAACACGAGAATATTCTTTCAACTTGATTTTTTTTTAAAAGTATTCCGTATTATATATTTATATTCACTAGTCGTTGGAGCACGCGCGTTGCGCGTGCCCCTCCGACGGTAAGCTAAGCAAAGCTCGTCAAATTGTTGTTGGGGCTATATACGAGTTTATGTGTAGGCTCTAAATTAAGAGCATCTTATAATATATAGTTTAATTATGAGCTATATATTTAGTCTTTTTATTTGTTTTTTTTTAGGTAAATATCGGTGTCAATGAAATGTGGTCTTTTTTTGACAAAGTAACGACCTAAAATATAAAATATACAAACTGCGCTTCTAGTGGATATGTGTTAGATGTGTAAAATGCATTGAGCCATCTTGAATTCGATGATATATTTTAAAAAAGGCCTAGCATAGCCATGATTGTATTGTAAGACTAATTTAATTATTGTGCCAAAGTAAGGTTAATGTGTTTCAAACCTAGTGTCTATTGTTGTTGTATCTTAATCTTTTTTATACTATATATTTTTCAATTTGTAATGTTCTATTGTAATTTTTGAGAATATCTCTGGATTGTGATAATACCTTTTGTTGTTATATATTCGAATTAATTAAATATAAGCTGAAAGTTATTAGTTTATATTTGCATGTTATTTATGTTGTCAGTTAAAAGAATATTTGAGCATTTTTTGTCATGTCATTGTGAAGCCTATTTAGTAGACTATATAGTGAGGGAATGCACTTTTGGAAGAGTTATATAAGGCTGGATATAGATGAAATCAGTATTGCTGGCCTTTAAAATTATATGCGTAAGAAAATACAAATAAGTGATATTAATTTTCTATACCTAACAGCTGCTTGGTATTCACTATCATTATATTCTTTATTTTCACAGAAGACAAGAAGTCTTTAGAAACATAGAGATATAGAATCTTGTTTATCAATTACTTTCTTAGGGTAAATTATGATAGTAATGGCCTTTTATTTTCTCATTAATATATGTAACAGTACAGCAGTTTAAAGTTCATGTTTTCTGTTTATATATAGAAGCATTTTCTTTCATTTAGCAAGTACATGGGAATTTTGTGATTGTTTCAGAAATTATTGTGTAGATGCTGTGAGAATAAGTGTCTTGCTAAAAAAATTCCATGGCAGCTTTTCCAGTTTTGTTTACAGTTCGCTATGAGAATGACAAAGAGCAACATGATAAGCTGGTATGAAATTATTTAAACTCTCTTTGTTTGTGTTTGATGTCCATCTATTGTAGAGTTTGCTTAGTTGTAGGTTCTGCCTACATCTATGCCTTTTCCTGTTGTGCATGTCGCGTATATTTTTTTAGTTGTTATGTGTGGTTAGTACTTTATGTTGTGTTTATAATAGGTGAATAATGTTGTGTTTATGTTGTGCAGCGTATCCCTGATGGTTTTGGAGATGTGTTAGATGATGGCTTCTTAAATATTCAGTTATTCATAAATGGCTGTCATGAATCCCGGTATGCTACTTTAGTTCATGAAGAATGTGGTAAAGGTTGGAGTACATATCTTGATGCAGGATGGGCTGATTTTGTGGAAGATAATGGAATAGAAGTAGGTGATATCCTAATTTTCACTTATTTAGGGGATAGTTCATTCACAATCCGAATTGAAACTGTTAAGAAAGGAAAGAAGATACAAAAGGGAAAATATTCTGAGGGGTCAAGCAGTTCCTATAAAAAACGTGGACGGCGACCAACTGTTCAAGGATCTTCAGCTAAAATGATTGAGACCTATGCCTTGCTCACTCAACTTGCTGCTAGCTTCCATGAAGAGTATTTCTTTTTCATATTTTCAGCTGCGTATATTCAGCAAGGAGTTATAGTATGTTTTTCTTTTAATATATGGTAGTTTTCAGAACATGCATTTCCTATTTACATTTTTGCTAATATTATTTTATATGGTGTGGTTTTTTGGTAGAATGTTCCGTTGGATTTTGCTAGGCAACATTTTCAGGATTTCCTTGATACTACAGATATCACTCTGCAGAACTTTGATAGAGAGTTTACTGCTCAGCTGAAGATTACCAAGGCTGGTAGTACGATTATTCAGTGTTCAATAAAGAATGGTGTAAAGAAATTTACTGATCAGTACAATGTCCAAGTAGCTGAAGGGGCATTGATAAAATTTAAACAGGGAAATTCCATAGTCTTTGATGTTGACTTAGTGTTGGTGTAATAGGATGACTAATCTGCCTTCTTAGAATGCTCTGCTATCAAGACTGTGTGTTTCTTCTTTGCTTTTATTGTGTTTAGAAATTAATAAGGGCAGTAGATTTGTTTTAGAATGAATTATTTCCTTATGTAATGTAATAGAATTAGACAAAGGTTAGCTTCTCTTTTTAGAAAGCACATCCTTCATTTTGTTTTTGGTATCTTTTGATATTTGAATCTGAAATTAGCCATGAATATCTAACTTGCTTGCATTTATTTTGTATCTTAGTCTAGATATATTTACTTAGTTAGTCATTTAACATTCCAGTAATTTTCCTACTGTATATACTTAAAGCTATCAACGGGCAAAGAACATGAAAAGCAAACAATACAGTTTTAAAAACTCAACTATCATGGATATTTTACATACCTGGGTTTTGAAAGCCATCGTGGCGCATGTCAATCCATAGGTGTTTTATTAACATTTCTGTAGAGGCCTGAGTATAGTGCAGATCTAAAGCACCTAAAATGGAAATGCGAACTCCATAGCTGTGAAAAAATGAAATCATTCAGGACTAAAAATTAGGAACATATAATATTTGCAAAAGTATATTAAAACTCCAGTGTGACATGTGACCCAGGTTATTAATCACTCTGTCCATAATTAGTATCTAGGCAATGAGATTGATAGGTAAAATGAATTAATGCAACAAAAATAGCTAAAGAATTACCAGTGTTCATGTCTTGCTGAAAAGCGTCCGAATGTAGGTGAGTGCAGAATGATTGCCTGAGTATAGTTCCTGTCTTGATTTGTACTGTAAAATGAGTGCCTGCATGCTACAAAAAGAAACCAAAGGTGGTGAAAGAAAAGAATTCCAAACAAGTCTCCAAAGGTGGTTAAACATACATGTAGTAAAATATAGTCTACGATTACTGGAAACCAAACATTTTTGAATGAGTATGAAATCAGGATGAGGGAAAAAATTATAAAAGTGTCAAAGAATGCATCTAAAGCTTAATAGAAATAGTTTATAATAACCAAATTATATTATAGAAAAGCACCCTGATTTAAGGATACAAGGTAATACATCATACTGATTTTGCTAGTACTATGTACATAATAGAAGGCTTTCTAAGACATAACTGCAAATTAGTTGCTACTACAAAGCTTAGTGCTGTACATATAGTTGATGTTTATAGAGAACACACGATGTCCAAAATGTTCTTTCTAAACATCCAAAAGATACTTGACTTTAACCCTAGCAATATACCATACTATAGTACTTGATTCATTCTAACATTTTAATAGCAAAAGGAGGCAAATACTAATACTTCTGAAACTGACTTCACATTCAAGCTGGTAGGGAGACTTCAAGGTGATTGTTTGTTGTTACTTGTCTTTTTCTGCGTTCTCTTTAAAAAGGGCTGTTCGGAGTTTCTTCCTTGGACCCTGGTCTTCATCATCCGACTCCTGCGCATCATCAGCTTCCATTGGCTCTTTGTTCTTAGCTTTACTGCGAGTGCGACCAAGAGTAGCCCATGTAGGAAGTTCTGTCACTGGTGCTGGTGCTTCAGAAATTGTAATGCCCTTAGCTGCTGGCTGCAATGGGACATCAAAGCAATCTCTCTCAAATGCTTCAGAAGCTAGTTTGAACTCATGAAACTGAGCTATTTCGGCAAGAACCTCATCAGTTGTTTCCGTGTTCTCCTCACTGTAATCAGTATCACCTTCTAAGTTAGGAACAACTGGTGATTTACCATGGTCCCTAGCCGTGGCAGGTGGTTCAACATTAGTTGTGATCATTTGTGGTGATGTCAGTCCTTTAGCAGCTGTAGAAGGAAACTGCTGTCTGTTCAGATTAGAAGACGATGAACCTGGCACGTCACTGCTTGTTGGTGCACCTTTGACATCAACTGATTTCAGTGTCCATAATAGAACACTATTCCTTGCTAACTCCAGTGTCAGAGTTACTTGAATGAAAAAAGGCTCTGTTGATAGCCTGTCCTGTATAGCTTTAAAAGCCTCCCAATTTCCCTATAATGTTCATGATCATGCATAAATAATCAGTATACATGCTGGAAGAAGGCAAGTTTTCTTTTTTTTTTTAGAGAATAAAAGACTACGTAACAGAAAGTACTGTAATCAACCAGTGCTCCCCTCCCCTCCCTCTCCTTTTGTGGTTTTTTTTTTTTTTGTTTTTTCTAAACCTATAATTATTGGTACATCCATAGCATGATGAACAATTATACTCACAAAAGTATATAAAAAGGTGGAAAAATTCTTTGAACTACACATTGTTAAAGATCATAACAGTGATGGAATTCCTTACATTGATTTTCATATCCCAAATTTCAGCTGTTGTCTTTTGGAAAAGTTTCTCTTTATCATCGTTAAAAGTTGTAAATGACATTGTACCACTGTCATCAACAGCCTCGAACTTGAAAGTAACTCTATAATAGCACACGTAACAGATGAACAAAATGTTAGTTTATGTATAATAATTATGGAGGTTTTAAAAAAACTAAACTGAGGTTGTAAAGTATACTTGTGAGCAGTAGTAGTGTCTGCCTTCCTGCAAGAAATGCAAGGGAAGCGAGTCCCAAGTACAAGGTGCAACCGCTTTCCACAGTTAAGACATCCTATGTATGCATTCACTCTCTGTAAGTCAGCTTCTGGAATTGTGACTTTGATCCAAGCTACTTCATCTGGTGTCGCATTAGCTGCCTGCATCAATGTTGTTAACAAGGTATTACTAAATAGGCAAATATATAACTGTCTTTAATGCTATGTATTATGAGTTTTTTTTTCCCATGTATAATAAGTTTAGTGAGTTGAGGACCTTTTTACTTCTCAGCTCAGCTATTGTCACAACTTTCTTTTCAGTGCTCGGGTATCTGACATTTAGAATCCTTTCTTGCCTATCTTGCAACACATGCTGATATAAGTTAACCCTGAAACAGAATAGGAAGCCTTAGGTAATCTGTTTTTATTTGCCAGTAGAATGATTTTATATAACATTTACCATTCCCGAAGTAGATCTGCTCGTGCTCCTTTGGGATTTAGAATGATTCTGGTGGACATAGTTGTATTCAGAGTGAATCCTGTAGCCAAATAGAAGAAAAGTTATATTTAAAATGTTCAGTGAAAGCTAGAAGATGTAAATTATACGAAGCAACCTGACCTTGTGTGTGTCGGGTCTTGAGGGCAGTAAAACCATCAACGTTAAATTTTTCACCCCAATTATTTAGAGCATCACAAGGTTTCCCAGTAAGATCATTCCATGCTGAAATAGTCATAGCATGATCTTGGCTGGTTCATAAATAAATAATAAGTGTAAGTAGTCAGGCTCGGTTGTTAGCTAAATGATACAATATGCAACTTCTCAAAAACTATATATACCTTGTATCTGTAATAGAAATCTCTCGAACTGGACTATCCCGACCACGTGCATTGGGAATTAGTCTTGGTGTTTCCTCAACAAACAGAATAACACCAACTATATCTGGTTCAGGAAAAAAAGTTACAAGTTAGCACAATAAAATGCATGTATTCAATGGAATTTTCAGAGGTGCAAGTACAAATGTAGATATTTCTAAAACGATAGTTAATAAGCAATACCAAATCTTCCATTTGGATCAGGCGATCGTGGAATACTTGACAGTGGCTGATACTTTGGTTCTATTGGTCCGCTTTCTGGATTTAACCGTTGAATGATGGTTTGCTGTCCTACAGTCATCTGGTACGGAAGTTCTTGTTCGTTGAATTTGTACTGCTCATCAATAGCTGTTATAGGAGCCTTTGATATTTCGTACTGACCAGATGGCTTCAGAACATCTTCATATGCTTCAATCTGATCACCAAAAAGAGCACAGCGCATCTTGTTTTTCTGAAAATAGACATATCATACTCATTAAGGAGAAGAACATTTAACAGAAAAGACTACTCTATGCAGGGAATAGAAGCATGCTTTAGTTAGTAACCTAATTCTAATTCTAAATAAACCCACACATAGATATTATAGACTTATTTTCTTATTCATAATCTGTATACTCTTTTTCTTGTACAATAATTCTTTTATAGCTCAGTTATTAGGTATAGGAGACTATATTTACAACAAGTAATACCAAAAACTGCAATCAGAAAACAAATCCTATATATATTTCTATAATTTAAGTTTACAACAAGGATATACCTTTTCATCCTCTAAAATGATTGTTTGGAAAACCACACCAGGTTTCTTAGGAGAAGGTTGAGCTCTTCCCTTTTCAGCGACAGTGACTTTAACTTTGTAGTCCTTGCTTTGAGTAGTTAGTTCATCTAGGTAAACAGGTTCAAGCTTCATTTTTGGTGGTGTATTCATGATCTACAATTCATGGAATGCAAAATAGTCAGCAAACGAACTATAGCAAGGAATATTTTAGATTTGCATGTAAATTCAACAGGTATATTTGATATACTTTACAGGTTATAAGAATGAGGCAGTATAAAACTGCATGTATAGTGATAAGTGTAGATTACATGAATATGATGTACAATCTGTTGCCATTCTTCCAATGGTTAGATTTTTTCTTTTTACAGAATATCTATATACAAATTCAAAGCATGAAGGGTGGGAAAAAATAATTGAACAAACAAGATAGTTTCAAGAATAAAGCAAATTGAGATATTGCATGGACAACAGTCACTGTAATAAAGATAACCTAATAAGCATATAGTGATATATACAAATGCAAACAAACTCAATGACAGTCCTAGATTATACTAAAAGGAGAAAAATAAATACGAGGTATAGATCCTCAAAATGGAATCCTGACCAATTTTTTTTGCAAAAAAGGAATAAGAATGTGAGTGATAGTTACAACAAGTAATGTAAAAGGCACTTTAATACTTGCCAGAAAGAAAAAGAATATACCACAATTAAGGATGCAAAGCAAGAGAATAAAGTTGATGCTCTAAAAGTCTCCAACCTTTCTAGTATTTATAGTCAAATCTGAAAGAGAACTCATCTAGGTAAATTGATGAATAGTAACCGTATGCAAACAGTAATTAGCCTTCTTTTTTTTGCTTGATTACAGCTTGCAAGCACTTAAGGACAGCTTAATATATTTTCCTTAAAGCATAAGTAAAAATATCCTTATTATTATGGCTATTATATTACCAAGCATATTTTAATTTAAAAAGGCTTTCTTTTATGTGGCTAAAGCAAAAAGCAAGTACATCTCTCATTATAAAAGTATTTTTCTTACCATGAATAGTGACTTTGACTTGTACTTGCTAGTTGTGATCTCCAAGGTGAAATGCTTCTACATTTTTCTTTGCTATTAGGAAATCTGTCAAACCCAGAGTATAATAGTAATTATATTCTATAGGCTACATTAACAAAGCCCATTTATAAACTATGCAATACATAGCCCAAATAATAACCCTCTAACAAAATATCAAAAGTCACTATTAGTAACACATGAAATGCTACAAGGTCTACAGAACATATTAGTCAAAATAATTGTTAGCGAGTATTGATCAGCAAAAGAATTTTTAACATAGACTCGATGTATAGTAAATATACCAACAAAACAAGTAAACGGCAGAGCAAAACAAAATGCGAGTGCCTTCTATATCAAGCATGCGTAGCAAAGCATAATATATTGTATAGAATACACTTTCAGCAAAAGATAAATGCTATTGATTGTTGACTCTATTGCTTCCTGTATGGTAAACACAAATGGTTAAAACTTGGGGTGCAGCCTCTGCATAAGTGAAGGGAGGACAGCTTATCTGCTAATGACAAAATGCTCCATTAAGACACTACTAATTTTCCATTTGCAAGAACAAGCATACTAAACAGCCTAATTTCACTGACTCTTGTCATTGAAAGACAGCGAGCATTCAACAAAGGGCTAACCACAACGCGTGATTAACAAGCACACCTAATCCAGATTAATAAATCACCTACTGCTAGGCCACGAGAAAAAAGGCAAAGTCATTCTTATACATCGTTGTACTATCATGGTATTTTGCAAAGCTTAGTTATAAGGACCAAATAATATCCTCTAATGAGAGCTAATCGAGAAGATATTACTAAGTTTGACATAACAAAATAGAAGTCAAAGGCTGATGGTATTTCAGCATCAGGAAAATTTGTAAATCATAGCTATATTATGCCTCACAAAGCCAGGAATAATGTTTGTATATATCGTTATTTTCATTAACATGATCAAGCAAAGTTCTGACAGACCAGCAACTGTTTTTGTCCATACATGACATCTCAAGATACCTAAGCAAAGAGAAAAGGAAAAAAAGTTAGCTGGAAAGGCCATACTCTTTAAAGCTGTATCAAAGCAATACTTGCTATTATCTAAGGGCATATCATGCTATCCAGATTAATAAGGGCATGCTGCCAGTAATGTTCATAGTCCATAAATAATTTAGTAAGCATATGCATGTCAAATCTCAAAAATATATATGTGGATTTGACTGTCAACTAATAATTTTTATTGGTCAATCTCATTTAAAAAATCGAATTGGTCTAGAAGCAAACAAAACCATTACGAACCTTTGGAAGACACTCTTTTCACTGCACTAAATTACTTGAAAAAGCATAATTTGATCGCAAATATTATTAGACACGGCGTCATTTTCTGAGACATTATTTATGTTTGTTCCCGAAGCCTCCTCTGAAGTGGATTCGCTTTCTCCATCTTTCTTTAAACTGGAATCCCAGCCTGGGTTTTTGAGTTGTATCTTTCTCCACAAAAGGTATAAATTAAGTTCAGAAATCAGGCATGCATGCGATTGAGAAACATGGAGTTTTGATGAACAGGCCAACAATGATCATCCCATTTTTTTTTGCAAAAGCTTATTTAGCGTTCAATGCTGTTTTCACATCCTTGACCTGCACTGAATGGAAGAGTAGTTCATATAAAACTTCAAGCAACACTTTCATAACCAACATTGAATATATGACTTACATAAGAAATCACATGCTAATAATCTTAAATGTCTAAATTTTCTAAGCCAAAATATAGATTTAGTGCATGTTTACATACAACTGTACAAGAAAGCATATATATGATATATAATTGTATTTTAAAATAAAAAATCTCGAAAAGGAGCTACACACCTTGCTCAAGTCTGATTCTGATGTCTGCAACCAGGAAGGCAAAGCTGCAGAGCGCTGATCAGCAGATGAAACAGATGATCCTTCTCTCAACACAACACCAAGCTCGTGCTCATACTTTTTGTTCCAGGCATTACAATGGGTAAATGAGTGCTGCATAGCAGTTAATGGAGGTCGGTAGTCAGAAGGCGCTGTAAAGAAACTACCAAAGGGAACAAAGAACCCCATCAAGCTGTAAGTATATCATACACATACGACTGTCAGATTCAGAAGCAAAGGAGTCAGAAGCTAAAATTTGCATACATATATCAAAGATTTGGTGCACAAACATGCACTAACAAATTAACAATCTGTGGTTCCACTCCCAAATATTTGAAGTAGGCCAATAATCTTGTAAATCAAGCAACCCTTACCTCAAATGTCATGTTGCATGAAGCAGTAGCTCAATCCTCAGCAATATTCCTTTCAAGTGATTTTTGATCTGTTGTAGGTGATGCCTGAATGTCAATACCAGCTTCGGCCTCAAAAGATTGTAAATTCATAATAAATTTCAGAGAAACAATATGAAAATCATTCAAGAACAATTGTATCTTAAGGCAACTATTATCTAATAATTCTCATCATTGAGCATCAGACCCTATTCTCATCATTGGGCATCAGACCCCCTGCCACAATAAAGGCACGGTTTGTGCCATGAACATCAATTGAAGTAGAATTTATATTACCAGTAACAGATAATCATTTGAATGTCATGAGAAAACATGAGTCGGATATCACAAACTCAAGCAAATACTCACAGAAACAGCAACTATTGAGCCCTTGTACCAAGCTTTATTTTCTTTCCGATTCTCCAAGAAACGAAGCACATCCTGCATCACAAGCATAAAAAGTTCAGAATTCAGAAGGACATCATATTAGAATGCTTAGATGCTTTACATGTCAAGTTTAGGTTCACCTACCTGACCAATTCGGTCCCAGTAACCCCGTCATAGAGCAATAAAGACATGAATTTCAAATATGGTGTGCAAATGATTCAATATGCTCATCAGCTGTTCTTTCAGAGGCTGCATTCTGTTTCCAAAAGCTAAGTAAAATATTAATGAAACATGAGAACACCTGCATATAAGTGTAAGATATTAATCAAAAAAGGACTGGAAAAGACGGCCATAGCAGAAATGAAATGCATCAGAATTGTAAGCTTGACACCTAAGCGGCTAAGCCAACAATATGTGATTGACATTAGTTTGGTGTGAAAAGAGGAAGCTAAACTGAAAAAGTATGGTCAATCTACTACTACTCCTTAAAAACTTTGTCCAATTATAATCAAAAAAAGGGAAAAAAAAAAACAAAAAAAAGATAAGATAATACTTGGTAATTTTCACGAATCATGATTTTCCCTTGATAAATATTAAGTTCACATATGATAGAAAACTTTGTAAGCACTACCTTGATTGAGCACTCGTATTAATAAGGATGTATTTGAATCCAATAGACAAATAATTAGTTAGAAACTTAGAATAATTAAAACTTCGATTTTGACATAATAGAAACCAACCTCTCGAGTGCCCCTCCTTCTAATGGCACAGCCAGAATTTTCAACCGAGGGGGACAGGCTACAAATGTTCCACGATTAGACAAAAAAAAGGGGGACAAAAAAAAATAAACTTGAACACATAAAATGTTTATTATCTTTTGTTCAATTGAACGTGCACTATCATCCAAGAATACAAAAAGAGTGGGGAAGCTTGAATTCCAAAAGAGCTATCTTCTCTGTCAAGAGGAAAAGCTTAACATCTTTACTAATATGTTTTCTCACAATGAAAAAAAAAATGTAGAAAGCTTACATTGCATCAAGTGCCACTCTAGCAAAACCTCACATCTTTTATTAAACTGCATGTCCTCACAGTGAACTTATGAAAAGGGTCAGTTTGATCATTGAAAAGTGTCCTGTATAAGCAGGCACAGGCTTCAAAGAAATCTTTTCTCCTAAGGGAACGACATCAGTTGGAAAATTGTTCAGGCTGCAAAAACAAAAACAACAAGATTACACTGGATAAAGGCCATTTTCAATAATAAAAATGAAGTACAACAGATAAGCCAAAATAACAGGAAATATTTATAACCCAAACAAAAGCAAGCATACACAAGTTCAGCCAATTCAAGAGATTACTTTCATGGGTAGTAGTAATTTGGGTGAAAAGGCATTATGTTACTCCTTATCTGACAATATATTATGTCCAACACTTCCAGCATCAAAATAATAATCAGAATCAAGTTGCCGAAGAGCAAGATCTTCTTCTCTTGGTTTAAAGTAACCAAAGAATCTGATAATCCAACTGTAAGAGGAATAAAAAATTAAAACTCAACCATTTAGCTAACTGTCCTGAAAAGATAGAGTGATAAAAAGAACTTAAAAAGAAAAGAAAATAAAGGTGGAATCAGTTCCCTAATCAAAAGAACCATGAACGCTTAATCTAGTGTATCAAAACTAACACCTAGTATGTACAAGTATGAATATAAGTCAAGACATGAAATGCTTAACTATAAGTTGAAAGGATATTTTTATAAGCTATAATGCAGGAAGGCTATCTACAAACCCTGCAGCACATATTGATTAGGACAAAAACACAATCAGGGAATAAAAGATGCACTGCTGTACAAAATCAGTATTTCAATTAAACTACATTCACATACTTACAATGTCCAGTGTAAAGGCAGCCTACATTCACACCAAAATATATATCAGTAATATTAAACCATGCGCTGACATGTAAATCAAAAAGGAAATTGCACCTCACTGTATTAAAAAACAATCACCATAAGCAGCTCTGTTATACATGTGCTTGCAACCAGAAGTTCAATGTAATCGGCAGTCTACGATATATTATTCTGACCAATGCCTGCAAGCTGTAGAAGTTTATGAGACACTACATTCTTAACTGCATTAACAGAACACTGGTTAGCAGCAGTTGTAGTGAAAACGCAAACATCGTCTGATTTTTTTGCTCGTGAAAGGGCAACATAAAGCTGCCCATGGGAAAAACATGGGCGCGGTAAATAAATGGACACTTGACTAAGAGTCTGTCCTTGAGATTTGTTAATTGTCATTGCAAAGCTAAGTTTTATAGGAAATTGCTTTCGTTCAAACATGAACGGATACTTGGCAGATTTTGAAGGCCTTAAATTAATCCTATGGATAAAAACGTCCTCTCCTTTGTAATGGCCAACTGCTATAGTGCACTGAATGACATTCGGGAAAAACCTCTTGCAAATTAACCTTGTACCGTTGCAAAGACCCGAAGATGGAAGCAAATTCCTTAGCAGTATCACTGGGCAGTTTTCCTTCAACACAAGTTCATGAGGACTCATTCCACCTGGGCACAGCTTATTAATAAATTCTGTAGGATATATACTGCACGTATCATTAACAACAGCATCAAAACTCTTATAAGTCACAGCACAGCCTGGAAATTTCTCGATCATGAATGCATTTATACTATCCACATCATCATTCATGGGTGTCAGAATCGCCTTTTTTGTGAAAACCTCATTGTCAAAACACCCGCGGCCAATTTCTAGAAATGTTGTTTCTGTAACAGTGGCAACTAAGTCTGTATATTCATCTGTGCATTGTACAATATGTTCCGGTAGCTCAACAAAAGCGTATTCTGTTCGTTGCAGTTCACCATTTCCCAAACCAAGCAGAAAAGAAGCATATTCTGGGTCTTCCCGTGCCCTGATATTTTCTGTCAGCCTAAATTTCATAAATCTAGGCCACAAATAAGAAGTAACAATGCTTGCCTCTACTGCCTCATTCATTGTCTTACGTGGCACCACTGGCAACACTTGTCGAAAATCTCCTCCCAAAACAACTACTTTTCCTCCAAACATTACCTTATTTTCACAAATATCCTGCAACAAAAGATCTAAGGATTCAACATTTTGTTTTTTAGCCATAGAAGCCTCATCCCATATTATTAGAGCGGTTTCCTTTAACAATGCAGCCAAACTCCCCTGTTTTGGAACATCGCATGCCAGCGAACCCTCATCATCAATCGGGATTTTAAACCGTGAATGAGCAGTTCTCCCTGAAGGAATATTAGAGCATCTAGAGCACTCATCATCAATCGGGATTTTAAACTGTGAACGACAACCTAAGCACTCTTGCGGGATTGGTGCATCTAGAGCATCTATAATATCTTTTGTACGCCTAAACTCATCACTAACCTGTGATACTAATTCCTCTAGACCAAAATAGGCAAGAGATTTTCCCATGGCTTCCACATGCTGTTCGACTGCTCGAACAGTAAGTTGCTGTATTCTGACAAGCTGATTTGGAAACCTGTGCGAGTAATCCTCAGCAAGAAAAGAATAATACATATTCCACAAAGCAGCAGGATCTCTTGGTTGGCAGAACATTAACACTGTTGCAAACAGGCGGCGCAAAGCAGCAGGCATATGAGTTTCACATGCTTCAGCCATAGTCGAATTGGCTGTGTCGTCATCTTCTATAAGGCCTCGTTTTAGCGCAGCTTCCTGAAAGGTTGAATACAAACAGCCATCAACAGTGCGCAAATCCTCAAAAGACTTAGGATTTCTTACATTCAACAATAGAAGTCTAAGAAAGAACCGTTCCCCTTCTGCAGGGAACACAAATGCCAAGCGACCAACTGAAATCCTGTTTTGCACTCTTTGTTTCCATTTCTTATCACCCTGATGCCATGTATAATGCTCGCAAAATTCACTATATAAATATCCCAAGCCATGTTCAGTAGCAGCGTTCATTGCAAAAAATTCAGTTAGTTGAGTTCTTGAACGTTTGCCATCCAAAACAACAGACAGTAGCCTTTCATGTGGATGCACATGAACAGTCTGCATGTCTGGCAAATGGACCTGTAAAGGCAAAACAGAAGGATACATTTCGAATAGGTCAAAGCTGAATATTCTCCATGCAGCTTCACAAGGAGATACCCATCTACCCGATTGATATCGATGAATTTCATCTACAGTTTCACCATCAGAAGCAACAACATTATAGGAAATCCTATCATGACCCTTATAGACATACTTGTAAACATACTTTACTGCCTTAATGGTCGAACACACTTCAACATTCAAGTGGCAATCAAATAGCATCGATAGATAAGGGTTATAGGGAATTACCCACTGGTTGTCTAGTTGTGCATTTCTTATGGTGACTTGCTCTCCAGTGTCTCTCCTGCGGTAGATAGGATATCCATCCTTATTATTTGTTGTTTCATTGCAAAATTGCTTAGGGTATTTGTTCTTACAACTACGCTTCACACCAGCTTTCTTCATACACGGACAATCCGGATTTAGCATGCCACAAGGACCGTGCATCATATGCCCCAATACAATTCTTCTCAGGGTGGCATTGGTCTTGGCAGGTATTTCAGCACAAACAAATCGATCATAGTCAGCAGGGCACTTAAGCTTATATGCAGGTTTCAGAATAATGAGAAAATGAGCATGTGGTAACCCTCTTTTCTGAAACTCGACCACATACACCATTGCAGCAACTTCCCCGAAAATCTTATTCTCCATGATTTCCTTTTTCAAGGCTAGCAATTTTGCTCTAAGAATCCTAGCAACCAAATCAGGTCTATCTTGTGCCGTCTCACCAACAGCTAGCTCAACCTTTATTTCAGGCCAATGAGCATTACAAGTTACTGTTACGAAAAGATCTGGCTTCCCAAATCTCTGTACCAGAGCCATAGCATTTAAATACCGCTTCTTCATATCCCGAGGACCACCGATATAAGTAGGAGGTAGTATAACTCTACCACCAACATTTTGTCCAAGAGTCTCCCCTGAATCTAGTGAATCAAGAATACCTTTATATAGATCAGCTCTTATGGTGTCCTGATTATTTCGGAAATAATCAAGCCTTGTATTTTCTATCTTCACATACATATCCACTATGTACTGCTGAAAACACCTACCTGCTCGCAACAACATATTATTAGGCCTGATTTGCAGTCTGTAAGCATAATACTCTCTAGCAGAAATAAACTTATCAGCTCTAGTGTTCCTTCTTTTTGCACCTGCAATTAAGATACCAAAGGATAATAATTAAAGAGGACAACAGTAGAAAGGCACCTAATATAAAGTACGAAGAATAAGTTTTAGAATCTATACGGGTTTCTTCCTGTTCCAATAAATCTGCTGCAGTATGAACAGCACAAGACATTACAGGATCCGGGACAAAATCTGCCGTGGTCCGAGACGGGTGAGAATTTTTTTTAAGCCCTTGAGTCCACCCACATTCACCACGAGGAAATAACAAAGGATACTGAAGCGGATCATAGCAGCCATAACTATGATATATTCGGTGAAATTCATCAGAGCGTCCACTAACTAATATATGAGGACCTAGGCTTTGGCTAGATGAAGCACTCTCCGGCCAGATTGCAGCAACTTCATCAACAGCAGGAGCATTATAAACACGCTGATCAAGAACCGGGGCTTGATTTAAAATAATTCTTGTATCTGCATGAATGACCCTGTCCCTTAAATTTCGGAAGAATACAGCATAGGGATTTTGTTCAGATATCTGCATAAGAATGCTTACTATATCTTCTCTTATTTCAGGAAAACAGCCAACCCTATTTTCTGATTCATCTTGACCATCATAAAAATATAATTGAAGATATTTCGGATTGTCATCGTCAGGTAATAAATCTGGGACAAAATGATACATTTGCCCGTGCAACTTAAAAAGATAAATCCCTTTGTACGTGTTTGCATAATAATGGCCCCCAAGGGAACTAAATGCGAACAGGTTGTTATACAGCCTAGCATACTTTCTAAAATGCACAGCGCCTTCATCCTTCGAAGTAAATAAATAAATAAGTTCAGAGGGGTACTCAGTATCAGCAATCGTGATGTCTCCATTCCCGCAGCAGAAGTGCAAGGATTCAAACATAAATTTTTTTGCACCGCATTTGCCACATGAAGAAGGCATAGACAGTTTGAAAGGCTCCGCTAGCAACTGCTGATCCATAGCAGCACCAAGAATATCTAATGCTACACAACACACACACACACACACACACACACACACACACACACACACAAAATGGAAATTTAAAATGAAATTTTTTTTTTTCTAAAAAAAAAGCCAACCAAAAAAGAGAGACTTGTAAGATGCTAAGCCATAAGAGAACACTCTTAAAACTGACAAAATCAGTTACCTCGCACAGCAGATGTTGCTTTCCGTTTCTTAGAAAGGACACCTATTCCTGCCTCCAGAACACTGCACGAAACACATATTCTATTATGATATCTATAACGCAAAGACTGAATAAGCAACCCTAGGATTGCATCAATCCAAAGATACAGCCAATAGCAGGGAAAAAGGAAAAATCATTCATCAATACAACAAAGATAAACATAATAGCAGCTAGACAACGAATATAGTATACCTATTGGAATTTGGCATAGCCATTTCCTGCATACATTTCCTCCTCTTTGATGTTCAGCGCTGTGGAGGTTGTGCAAGAGCTAACTGATTTGCTGATGAGCATGGGCTACATTTAAAGGCAGGCTCATTAACAAACTGATTCCAAACGCAACAGCCACTCATCCTAACAAACCAACCTCTTATAGCTATGCATACCTAGCAAATGCCGATTGTGACGTCCTTTGTGCAGCCTTATTCAGTCTACTGCATCTTTTTTTAGATAGCTGCGGTATGCCATAACGGCAGTCTAGCAAATAATAAAGTAAAGCAGCCAAAAGAACAAACAATTCAGTACTCAGCTGTATCAAACAGAGTACAGCACAAACTTTTCTAACAAAGACAGTACCCATTGTCATAGCCGTAGAAGAGAATATCAAAACAGGAAGGGTACAGAGTTTCGCAACACCTTCCGCAGACAAGACCTGTATTAGTTTTCGGATCAGAAACCAGACAAGGAAAAAAAGTGATAAACAAAGGCATCTCCTTAAACGTCTACAAGAAAACACAATGCATACTACAAACACCAACTACTTCCATTATTAAGAAAATCATAACAGCCAGTACATCAAAATCAATAAAGAAAGGCGGTTTCTCAACGATTACAAAAAAAAAAAAAAAAAAAAAAAAAAAAAAAAAGGGTAACCAACGCAACATGTAAAAACACAAGGCATACTACAAACACCAACTGCTTTCATTATTTTAAAAGCCATAACAGGCAGTACATCAAAGTATTTCGATTCAGTACATCAGAAAAAACCAAAAGGTACATAATGCTGCCTATTTCTTGCATCCTTAAACAGACATTAATAGTAGGACAAATCGAGCTACAAAGCAACTACATCACTGAGACAGCACTACCATCTACCTACATACCATAAAGCCTCTACACCTAAAGTCAGCTACGTTCGCTACACTTGCCTATTCAACCCTAGGACATTAGCGACCATTAGCGAATTCAATCAAGCTAGTAACAAGCTGATCAGAAACATGGACTCCAACAGCACTTGCAGGCAGCTCTTTTCTATCAACAGTACGCTTGGCTGGAAGACTTGGCGGAAGAGAAAGGACCGGAATTTGGTTTCCCTCATCAGTCGGTGTCGCACATCCATCACTAACCAAAGAGGTAACACCCTCAGATTGGCTAGAACTCCCTTGCAAACACTGAACATGGCTTTTCAAAACCAGATACCTTTCCCTAATCAAGGAACATTCTGCACTTAGCTTCGCAGCAGCACCATAATTGACATCGACAATATCTAAATTAAGCACAGAAGATATAAAAAAACATGCCTTCTTGGAAACTCGCTGTTCAGCAAGATCCCTTTCAGGACAAGGATCACTGAAGATGCACTCCATTCCAATACTGCTATGTGGACAAGTGACCATCAACTAGGACATGTAGCCATGTCCTTCTAGCTTAGTGGTCTCAATGCCAGTGGCAGCTACACCAGTCTTCCTAACTAATACTCCCAGAAACTGCACGAAATCAAGTCCAACATGAATATCATGGAACGATGCATCCTCTCGTGTGCTGCATTCTGCACGAATGCGACTCAAGTCTTCCCTGTCCTGTACCAACTCAGCACACAAATTCTTATACATTTTCACACACAAGCGATACATCTTCATACGCTCATACGTGAAATCAGACACTCGAACATTAAACCGGCAAACTAATCTTTGCACAGCCTTCTGAGCTGCTCTTTCACGAGACTCTTCAACCGTAGCAGCATCTCCACCATAGAAGATAAACTTTCTACGGGAGTTTGGCCTACTCACCCGCACAAAGACATTATTCTTAGCAGCATCTATAAATCCATATACCGGAGATGGAAACTGCAACCAAGCAACTACCTTTTCCAAAATAGGCTGAAAAAGAACACAAACTCTGTTCGATCGTCTAGCCATAACCTGTAATGGCAAAATCAATGCTCAGGACAAAAACCATGAAGAGCAAAACACTCATTCTTCTTCCAAGGAAGACAACTGGACCCTATCCAAAAGACGAACCAAAAGACAGATAGAGTTCGTTCCGTTTTTATACTAACCTAAAAAAATTCCCAAATTAAAACACAAAAATCCTATACATAATACGCTTACTTTTCTCCGAACACCCATGTACAGCCTAGATTTTCCAAGTCTACATCAATAGAATAACCTACCCACAAACTACTTCAATATCCCTTCACAACAAATGAGAAAAAAAAACAAACAATCAATCACCAAGACCACCTCTCTTACCAATTCCACAAATACTATAATAAGCTGAAAGTACATAAAATTACACACCAAATACCACACACGATGTACCAAACCATCACAGGTAAAAAAGATGCATAAAACAATGTGATAATTGCAGCTAATCAAGACCAAGAAAATCAGAACAAAACAACATAGCATTAAAAAAGAACTCCAAAGCCACAGAACAACTTCTGAGGAACAAGAATTACCCTGAAAAGTTTTCCAAACACACCAAAATAGACCAAGGCCCAGCAACAGAAGCACAAAAAATTCTATCAGCAATCCTGTAACCCAACAAAAAGCAAAAATAAGAATTTTTAAAGTTATTATCCAACAAGCAGTTGATATGCCACCCATTTTTGAATCCCAAATTCACACTTCATTTGTTACCACTCTAAATAACACAACAATTTTTAAATCAGCACCACATGCCAATCCAGTGCTATAAGGATGAAAGCACCAATGACACTGGAAAACACATTGCAACTCTATGTAATTAGCTATTCTGAATCTAAGGTTCAATTTAGCAGCAAATCCGAAGTACAATCATATACAGATAACGAGAATCTATAAAGTTCAATTTGTCAGTAGATCCGAAATACAATCCACATACACCTATATAAAATGCACAGCAGGTAATATAATGTCAAGCCAACAAAGAACAACCTCCGAAAGAAAGACTTCAGCACAGGAAACTAAGGTCACCCACATCCAAAAAAATGAGAATCCAGCTAAACTATATATAGACCATGGGGAAACAGTCCACCGCCATTGATAAACCCCAGAAACCAAGTACAACAAAGTCATCCCCAAGTCTTTTTTTAATTCCTATAACAGGACACTGAAGTAGTGCCCAAGTAAGGCAGTCCATTCCTAGAAAAACCAAACACCAATTCTAGTCCTAAGCTAACATACAACCGAAGCAAAGCTTCCTAAGCTAACATGCAACCGAAACAAAGCCTCCTAAGCTAACATGCAACCGAAGCAAAGCTGAGAGCCAACAATTTCAACAAGAAAAAGAGAAAAAAACCATACCAGTCACTCTTGAACAGCATGCCAAACCAAACATTTCCCCTCCAAACCTCATCATTCAGACCAACAACACGAAAACCCAACTAGAAAAAGAGAAGACCCAAAGCTAACACCACAGCATACAACCAAACGATCCTCGGAAAGCAATTCCTACAAGAAACAAGGACACCTTAGCTGGCAACCAAAGAAGTATACGAAGACCAGCTGTCTCCTCTGCTACACATGGCAAGCAAATGCACATATAGCTAAGGAAGGGCAATTTCGGCAATTCAATAAATGCAAGGGTGTCTTTGTAATAGCACCACATGGAACTATTCATAAGAATAGTAGTTTCTTTTGCATATTTTATAAGGGTTATAGATATACACTTCAGATGAGTTGGTCAAAATCCATTCTTGATAAGAATAACTTGTCAAAATCCATTCTTTTTTCTTCAAAAGATACATACTCTACATTTGGAATACCCCAATTAATTCTTATCTTGGCATATGAATATATGATCTTTTCATTCCATTAGCTTTTGTTTTTTTCTAAGTTCTTTCTAACCTAGATCAAGACATCTCATAGATAGGTCAACATTCCTACACAAAACTCTGGGAAAGGGAAAGTTAGGGAAAGAAATAGAGAATCTCCATTCGTAAGAATCATATGTACTCAACCAGGGGCGTAGACAGGATTTTTGAGCGGGGGCAACGGTTGAATCAATATATAAATATATGGCTTGTTATTATAATATTTTTTTTTTGAATCGCAGTTTATGAGATTTCATATTAAAAATATATCAATAAATAGATTACATGTTAAAATTATTGGCAATTTATTTTCTTATGTATAAAACCGGTGTAAATTCACTTGTTGACTATCAACCACTCACTTTAAAAATTAAGAGCTTCTTATTTCATAATTATACCAATCAATTATCCAAAAAAAAAAGTGATCTATAGACAAATTATTACTGAACAATTAGACAAAATTATCCAATTGAATACAAGTAGAAGATTGAAGAATTGAAAAGATAATTCACTTATGGAAGAGTTGAAGAAGTTTAGTATAGAATTTTGGCAAAAAAAAAAAGAGAGAGGAAAAAAATAAACAAACAATTAGACAAAATTATCCGATTGAATACAAGTAGAAGATTAAAGAATAGAAAAGATAATTCACTTAAGAGTTGAAGCAGTTTAGTATAGAGTTTTGAAAAAAAAAAAAAAGAGGATAAAATAAAATGTAAAAATAATAATAATAGACACTAAGTAGTAAGTAAGCTTGAACCTTGGAACCTGGAGGAGATATTGTAAGGCCACTTACCACTAGGCCACCAAAATTTCAAATACAAATTATTAACATATATACTAAAAAAACTACAGGGGCCAGTTAATATAGTTAAGAGCCGAGGGTTTGGGCTACAGGGGCCGGGCCTCTGCCAGCCTCCCTGTAGCTCCGCCCCTATGTAATTCGTAGTTTTTTTTTTTTTTTGAAGCAAACTAGAACCATGGATTAATTAAGGGACAAAACGTCCATAAGTACATATGGAGAAACATCTAGGGGACAATGATTTTCCCAAGTTTGTTCAAAACCAAAAGGAACTAGTTTAGCTAAATTATGAGCAACGATATTACCATCACGTCTCACATGAGACCAACCAACAGACGAGAAATCAGAGCAAAGGGCGAGAATATCACCAAGGACCGCATCCACCTCCAAGGATAGTGCATTCTTTGAAAGCTTATCAATAACAAACTTGCAATCCGACTCAAGCAAAACATCCAAAAAACCATACCTTTTTCCAATTTTAAGAGCAAACAGCAAGGCCTTTGCTTCGGCAATTTCAGGGGACCAGAAAGCGCGACATCTTCTTGTTGCAGCCACTAAAACTTGTCCCTCGTGATTCCTAGCAACAACTCCAAGGCCAACCCACCCTTCGACAGATAAACAGGCATCAGCATTTATCTTGATGATGTTCTCAGGTGGCGCATTCCACTTGTTTGGGCTGGGGACAGGACGGAGGCCAACTGCACCATAAATTCGAGCTGCATAGCTCCCTTGCTCCTCCACATATCTAGCAACACGCCCACATGTTACAGCATTCGGAGTTGCTTTATCTTGAAACACTTTAAGATTCCTATCCCCCCAAATACACCAAGCTAGAAACATACCACGTTGAACAATCTTCGGGTCGAGATGTTTCCAACTTATCACGAGATCACATATGGAGTCGAATTCACCCCAGTTCGCCATCTGAGAACAGTAGCAGTCCTCCCAAAGTCCTTGAACACGACAGCAATCCACAAAGGCATGGCTGATGGTTTCGGATTCATGGTTGCACCAGGGGCAGGAGGCATCAGTTGTAAGGTGTCTATAGTGCAGAAGGCTCTTCACAGGTAGAGTATTGGAGCAGAGTTTCCAGAAGAAGAGACGCACCTTCGGGGTAACATTTGCTTTCCAGATTTCGACCCATGCCTGGTGGAAAAGGTCTAAATCACACCCTTTCCCCAGTAAATATGCGGATTTAACAGTATACTCATCTGATTTGGAGAAAGCCCAAATAAGCTCGTCATCTTGCTCTCGTTCAGTGAGGGGGATTGCCAAAATACATTGCTTATCCCTATCATTAAAGTGCTCATCAAGCAAGTCATATCTCCACTCCTTGTTCCCATTATCAATTAAATCGCTGACCTTCGTGATGGGCAAAGATTCCTCACTCAAAATGAAGCGCCCCTCCGCATCAGCAACCCAAGGATCTTTCCACACATTTATGCTATCCCCATTTCCAACTTTCCACAGAACACCCTCCTTAATAATTTCCTTCGATGCCCAAATACTACGCCACGAGTAGCTCCCTGCGAAGCCAAGGTAGGACTCAAGAAAATCAGAGTGAGGGTAGTACTTAGCTTTAAACACCCGCCCTAGCAGAGAAGACGGAGCTTTTACAAGTCTCCAAGCTTGCCTCCCCAAGAGTGCATCATTGAAAACTCCCAAGTCACGAAATCCCATGCCCCCTAAACATTTGGGAGTGCACATAAAATCCCAGCTCTTCCAGTGTATCTTCCTCCGACCATCTCTAGAACCCCACCAAAAGCGAGCCATGGCCGAGTGGATGAGTTGAATGATCATAGCGGGAAATTTGTATACCCCCATCAAATATGTCGGAATTTCTTGAATAACAGACTTTAGAAGAATTTCTTTCCCCGCACTTGAAAGGAGCTTCTCCTTCCACCCTTAAACTTTCTTCCAAATTCTATCCAAAACTGCCTCAAAAATAGCTTTCTTCGAACGACCAATAATAGTCGGGATGCCAAGATATTTCTCATGTCTGTCAACTTGTCGCATGTGTAAAATCTCCATCAAACCTTCTCTTCGCTCAATAGGGACCCCTTTACTGAAAGAAACCTCCGATTTTTCATAATTAATTTTCTGCCCGGATGCTTTTTCATACTGGTTGAGTAAATCAACTACAATTTTGCATTCCTGTCGGTTGGCTCTAGCAAAGAGTAAACTATCATCAGCAAATAAAAGGTGAGAGACCTCCGGTCCATTGCGACTAGCTTTAGCCCCATGAAGGCTGCCATTGCGGACTTTATTCTGTAGCATGTTAGAGAAAACATCAGTCACTAGAATAAACAAATAAGGGGAAAGAGGGTCCCCTTGCCGCAGGCCCCTAGTAGGGGTGATCGAACCACAAACTCCTCCATTAATAACAAAGGAGTAAGAAACCGAGGTTACACACTCCATCACCAGATTAACCCATCTACCATCAAATCCCATCGTCAAGAGAAGTTTCCTTAGAAAACCCCATTCCACTCTGTCATAGGCCTTGCTCATGTCTAGCTTCATAGCAATTGTCCCCTTCTTGCTTTTACTCCTATTTTTCATAGTATGGAAAATTTCCAGCGCAATAAGAGCATTGTCAGTAATAATACGGCCCGGGACAAAAGCACTCTGGTTTTCAGAAATGACGTCAGGAAGAATATCCTTAAGCCGCATCACAATACACTTAGACACCAGTTTATAGAGCACATTACAAAGGGCAATGGGACGATATTCAGCAGTAATAGTGGGGGAATCAACTTTCGGGATGAGAACAATATTGGTGTTATTCACAGGTTTCGGGGAAGCACAACCATGGAGAATTCTAGTAACAAAAGAGGTTACCTCATTCCCTATAATATGCCAGAAACGTTGGTAAAACACCGCGTGCATACCATCAGGCCCCGGGGCTTTAAAAGGGCTCATGAGCTTCAAAACCGCTAGGATCTCTTCTTTTGTAAACGGCCTAGTAAGATCAGAATTCATGGCTTCGGAAATGCAGGGTCGCACATTGTTTAAAGCCTCCTGAACATCATCCTCGGTGGGGAGAGCAGAAGAAAAGAGACCCTCAAAGTGCTTGGAAATAATCCCTTCAATCTTGTCCTCATCAGTACACCAAATCCCCTGCTCATCAAGGATACCCTTTATAAAATTCTTCTTCTTCCTCTAAGAAGCCTTGTGGTGGAAATACTTGGTATTTTTGTCCCCATCCCTCACCTCCAACACTCTACTACGGATGAACCAATATGCTTCCAATTTTTCATTCAAATCATCCAGCTTTTTTTCCAGCTCCGTGCACTCGCGAATACTCTCAGGTGAAGGCCGTTTAAGCTGGGCAGCACTCAGAGCAGTCTCAACATCATCAATTTGTTTTTCGAGTTTGTGGAATTTTACATTGCTCCAAGTAGTCAAACCACGAGCAATAGCAGCAATACGCTCGATAGTCGCACCACCCTCTGAGTTGTCCCATGCTTCACGTACAGCACTCTCACAAGAGTCATCCAAAAGCCACCCTGTTTCGAACTTAAAAGTCCTTTTTTTCTTCTTTTTATTTTTCCTCCCTTCCTCCTGCCTTAGTAGCAAGGCTGAATGATCAGATTTATACCGAACAAGGTGCTCTACCTCGGCCTTTTTGAACCAGTTTCGCCATGCTCTAGATGCTAGAAAACGATCTAGGCGTTCTCTAACACGGGTTGCCATAGTATTGCCTCTTTCCCAGGTATACCAACTACCTACATAACCCAAATCTCGAAGCCCACAATCATAGATCATGTCACGGAAATTTTCAATCTCTTTCCTATTTCTCTCAGCCCCTCCTTCAATTTCCCCATACGAGAGTATCTCATTGAAATCACCTCCAAAAACAATCGGGTAAGGCGACTCGGAGTACAAACGTCGAATTAAATCCCATGTTTTGTGTTTCTCTTCTTCCTTTGGCCACCCATACACCCCAACAAAACGCCAAGTCCCCTCTTCATTAGTAACATCCCCACAAATGTAATTGTGAGAGAAAGAAACTAAAGTAAAATTCACCTCTTTTCTCCAGTATAAACACAGACCACCTGCCTTCCCTCTGCTTGCCACACCAATAGCCTGTTCGAAGCCCAAATTTTCTTTTATTTTTTCAACTTCAAACTTATTGATCATCGTCTCCGATACAAAAATTATACCGGGGGTAAATTTGTTACTCCACTTACGAAGCTGTCGAACTGACGAGGGGTTACCCAAACCTCGGCAATTCCAACAGAGGACATTCATTGAGGGAGGCGGGGTTGGTCCGAACCAACCTCCGCCGCTAAATCTGTCTCCATATTAGCACTATCTTCCAAGTTATCAAAGCCATCTTGTCTAAGACGTTTTCCTGTCCCATCAGAACCATCCACATCCATACCATCAGAAGCAAGGGAACGTTTGCGGGATATTTGTGAAATCAAGTTCTGCTTGCAACCAGTAAGTATACGGTTCTTTTTCCTCCCTCCACGCCCCTCTTCACTCGCAGAGCATCCTATAGAGAAAGGCTGACCAAGAGGCATGATGTTATTAGGGGTAGCAACATTCTGTATCAGAGGAGAAGTATTGTCAGTCCCTGCGAGTTTCGAAGCCTCAATGTTCTGTTTTTCAGGAACAGGGGAAGGAGAAGTAGTAGCACAATTGTTCACGATCTTAGGCGAGTCAGTTTGGGGATGCACCAGGGCAATCAACTCTTTACTCACTTTATCACCTTGAACAACATCATCAGGCTGCTTTGTAACAAAGACCAAACGTTTTGCAGAGATCAAAGAATTAATTTCCTCCTTCTCCTTTGAAATACCCTTCCTAGGAGTAGCCTTCAAACTAGTACCCCACCCAAGCTTTTCTTGCTTATCCTCCTCCGACACAACAAGACAATCACGTTCTGAGTGTCCCATTATACCACAAGAAAAACAAAAAAATGGCAACCGTTCATAAGCAAAATCAACACGAAGGTCATTGCCCTTTCGATCCTTTATTTTCTGAAATCGTCTCAAAGGTCGAGTTATATCAAGCATAATTTTAACTCTACGGAAACGGCCAACCCCTAAAGTGTCCTCCTCCAGTTCAAGGATGTCACCCATGCCCTCCACAAGCTTTCGAATGTGTGCATCAGTTCTACAATTAAATGGGAGATTTTTTATTCGAACCCAAAAAGGGGATTGATTAAGAATTACCTCTTCCGGCTGTTCATTACCATCGATTTCCTTCAGCACCACTAGCATATTATCGAAACACCATGGTCTTCCTTTCAATACTTTCTCCATATCCTTCCAATGGAAGAATTGGAAAGCATAGAGATTAGGGCCAAGAACCCTAATTGCAACACCATTGGTAGGATTCCAGGAATTCGTAATGGTATTTTTAAAGGCATCTACATTGTAGGTCCTACGCGTGAGAAGTTTTCCGATCAGCATAAGGGAAAGGTTCTTCTCCTCATAGCTAGGGGTTATGTCACCAAAATCAATCACTGTGTTTTCCTCTTCGTGAATTCGGAGATTGGAACACAAAGAAGCAATTTCGTCTTCCATATCACAGGTCAATCGAGAGAGAAAGAAACAATCACAGGGATACCGGAGGCCGGTAGAAAGCTATTCGCAAATAGAGGACGCACTTTCTTTCGAGAGAGAAAACCCTTTCTTTCAAGGGAGGTTAAATTCAATATAGATGAAATTTTAATTCGTAGTTGATATTGAATAGATGAAGCTATGACTTTAAGATCATAACCAACTACACTACTCCATAAGACTTGCTGCAACTATATTTCGGATGAAAGAAACAGATGTTGCAAGTATTCACAGACGAGATAATGGTATTTTATTTATTTTTCTTGTTAAGTATATGTAAAACTATGGGACCTTTTTTTTTTTTTTTTTTTTTTGAAAGTAATAAAACTATGGGACTTAGGGACTAGATTAGTTACATATTTTTTTCGCTTAAAATGAAGTAAGTATAAACACCTTATAAGTGGATAATTTTTTATATTAGTTGATCATTAACCTATTATATGCACCCAGGTATACCATACATCCGAGGCCACTTGTTCATTCAACCAATAAATGAGTGAAAATATTATTTACTCATTTATTAATTAAATGAATAAATGACCAAATGACCCCGAATGTATATAACAAATTCTAATATCTCCCACCCACCTAAAAAAAGCATACAAATAATTTTATGGAGTTGCCAATTCAATTTGCTAACTTTTTTTTTTTTTTAAAAAAAAAGGTGAATTAGGAAAAAGTCCAAAATTATTATGAGGAAGAACCAAGAGGTTTATCCAATAAAATGAATAGTAATATGGCCTTTAGGCCAAAGGAAAGACGTGTGGCCCATTTACAGCACGTGATTTGACACGTGTCAAGATATTGGACATCAGGCGGCATTTGGAGAATCCTTCTTGGGCCATCTTTGATGTTGGGGGGTTTTGACAACTAAGTGGTGGGACCCACGTATGAAGGTTTTTAATTTTGGTTATGATTTTCTGAGTTGGCATCATTTGATTGGCTTGAGGAGGTTGAATGAAATAGGAAAATTATCGTACTCGTAGTATTTGTGGTTTTGGAGAGAGAGAGTGTAGAAAAATGGTGTTTTCTTTCAATTAAGCTTCAAGTTTTGTGGTGCATAGTTTTGGATTCATTTGCTTGAATCTATACTTGCTCCTTATATTTAAGCATAAAGTATTTATAAAACACACTTTTTCACAAAATATAAAAAAAGCGGAGCTCGTATGATTTAAACACATAAAATGGAGCTGAGAAAATAGTAGGGTTATAATTACGTGGACCATGAACTTAAATAATGGTAAAAGTATAGCCTTAATTAAAAAAAACTTTTGAATTATAGTATATTGTAAATATTGTGACTTTTTCATTTAAATATTGCAACAACCAACAAGGATTGCATCATAAAGCACATTTTATATGTTATATATCTATAATTTTATAGGAGTAAAAATTATATTTCGTATATAGTTGATATTGTGAAAATATTTTATGAGACGAATCTAATAAGAACCCACATCATTATACTTTGCTTAATGTCGTATAAATCATATTATATGGTCAAACAAGAGTGATGATTAGTGCAAAAATCCAATTATTGCAATAATATTGAAACGAATGAAGTATAAGGTAACATGAAACTATGAAAGACTCTACGAGTATTGAATTAGCATCTCTTACACTGCGTAAGTTAAGTCAGTCTAGATCCGCGAGTGAAAGGTAAAGAAATTGCTCTACTTCTAAACAATGTAGTTGGTGGATTCAGTGCCGTCGCTGGGCCAGGGCAGCCGGGGCTGCCGTCCAGGGCCCCCAAATCAAAATCTCTGTTTCTATGAAAAAGGTTTAAGCTATTAAGTTTAATCTCCTAAAATGTTAGACAAATAAATAAACTAGTGCAACGGCCAATAGAAAGTTGTATCTTGTTATAGTGGAATTTTAATTAGCTTTGTGTTTTGGGTTCGATACCTGTCATTCATGTTTTTGTTTCGTTTTTCAATTCTGCTTCTTTCTTTATTTTTAATCTACTCTTCTTTCTATTTTAACCATTTGCTTTTTTTTTTATTCATTTTTTTTTTTTGGGAAATTTTATAAGAACTCTTCATGTTTACTTGTTTTCTTCTTGTATTTGTTTCAATTTTCCCTCTTATTGTTTGAGCCTTTTGAGTTTTATTTTTATATATAGTCTGGCATCCAATTTTCTTAATTATTTACTACTCTCTTGTCCCTTAATATTGTACAAAAACAATTTGAGGAATTTAAAAAAAAACAAAGGAGATATTATAAAAGTATGTAAAATAAAACTAGAACGTTAACGAAATTTTAAAACACCAAAAATAGAATACATGAAGTATAAACCAAGACAAATAGGGTATAAATTTTCTAATATCTTATAAAAAGTGTAATAACACTATTTATTTTGAGTATATCCAAGGTACATATATGATAATCCCGAGTACCGACTTTTTTTTGGCTACTTTTTCAAGTGTTAATATTTTTAATGAATTTTATACAATAACATTTTTATCTTAAATGTAGCGTATTCGCACTTTAAGTTAATACTATTTTTATTTTTTAAGTATAGTGTTTAAGAAATTGAATTATATTTAGTAAATTACGCAAACACCCAAATTTATAGGGCCCCTAATTATTAGTTTGCCCTTAGGCCCCTAAAAACTCAGAAACGGCCCTGGGTGGATTTGAGCTTGTGACTTTAAAATTAAAAGGTGAGTTCCCTACCAAGTTCACCAAATGTACTATAAATACTATGTATATCCATAACATACTGTACAAATCATGCTATTTTGTACACTTGTTTGTATAAGTGGTGGGATAAAACGGTTATGGTCTTATAGAAATATACACTAGTAACACAGCTATGTCTTTGAATACTGGATTCCCTAATTTATGGGAGATTAAAAAACATACGACTCCGTCGTACACATTTTACAATTCTTTTTAATTGGCTATCAAAAAAAAAAAAAAAAAAAAAAACAATATATATCAATATGTTTTGTATTCTACTATTCTTGTATAGAGCCTATAACTTTTAATAAAGAAATCATTCGTTGATATAAGATTATCAATGTTTCAAAAGAAAATAAAAAAATATAAGATTATCAATAATTAATATCTTGTTTCAAAAAAAAAAAAAAAAAAAAATCAATTATTATTACCTACATCATCCTAACTTGTCTACGTTTCGTATGATTTTGATTATTCATATACTTTACGAAAAAACAAAACTTTAAAAAGTCATAACTCAAAAGTCAACAAAATAGCATGTTCAAAAACATTTTCCTCGAATAAAGAAAAGAAAAAAAAAGAAAGAATTATATTAGTACTTAGATTTACTGTACCAGTAACTACGAGTAGCTAGTAAGCTCTAGACGTTAACAATAGAATAAATCACTGAATTAGTGTGATTAAATTAATCAATACGTATAACGTAATACTCCGTACATAATAATTACTTATTATAAATTTAATCATTTATAATCTATGCTTTTTTTATATATTACTCCGTAGTTAGTTGTTTAGACCTTCATCAAGGTTGGTACATGCATGCTTCTTGATGTGATCTTGTGGTCCAAAATTAAATTAAACCTACAACTGTAATACTAATGGATCGAGTAATGAAGTATATAGGTAATAGTATACTACGTATATATAATACAGTTTTTATCCGTTAAACATTGTTTATTACAACTTGGTTGGTTAGTTGTTGCCAACAATCACCTATCTATCCCACTCAATATAATTATTACTTAGTACAACTAATGCTGAAGTACTTAAGAGTTAATTATTTCAACATAAACCTTTATATAGATAACATATTATGCAAATACTATATTCTTTTTAGGATACGTTTGGCCTACAAAATCTTTATTAAATTACTTTCAAAATCAAAAGCTAAAATTATTCTTAAGCCTTGTTCACTTCACCTTATTTTTGCTGAATTGAAATTATTTTTACTGAAACAAAATTATATTTGCTGAAATTAAATTACTTTCACTGAACTTAAATTAATTTTACTGAATTGAAATTATTTTTGCTGAATTGAAATTATTTTTACTGATTTTCTATTATAATTCTTCTTCAAGAAAACTAAATTTTACTGAACTAAACTTATTTTTACTGAACTGAAATTATAGTGTCTACTAAGACTGAAATTATAGTAAAAATAAATTCAGTTCAGTAAAAATAATTAAGTTCAGTAAAAATAACTTCAGTTCAGTAAAATTCAGTTTTCTTACAGAAGAATTAAAATAATTTCAGTTCAGCAAAAATAATTTCAGTTCAGTAAAATTAATTTAAATTCAGTAACAATAATTTAAGTTCAGCAAATATAATTTTGTTTTAGTAAAAATAATTTCAATTCAGCAAAAATAAGGTGAAATGAACGGGGCCTAAGTTATTTTTACTGATTAAAACTTAATTTTCATTTACGTAATATTACTTGTTCTTTAAAATTACACTGAATATTTTTAAATAATAAAAACCTACTGCATATTATTTTTCATATCTTGTTAAAACCTATAAGGATAGTGATTTGAAGATGGGAGATTATTTATTAATTAAAGGAAAATATCAAATCTGATATTGACCTTTAATTATAGAGGTTAGTGGATCACATTCAAGTATACTCGACTTGTTCACACTTTCTTGTTTGACTGGACTAATTTAACTTTGTTGATTAATTAAATAAGAAGCTAAGCTCTTCACCAAATAAAAAAAGAAGCTAATATAGGCTAAGACGACATTGGATAACATGTACTAGTGTACTGCGCTATACCCGTAACATGTACTAGTAGGATTCAATAAGATAACATTTTTAATGTACGCTTAATAAATAATCAATTTATTTATTTATTTGTTGATTATTGATTATTATCACTTTCTTAGAAGTTTGAACCAAATCAAACAAAACAGGTCGGATCATATACTAATTGGCAAAAGCTAACGAATACTCCGAGGACGTTGGATAAACTAGCTAAAAGTAGAAAAATTAGATTAAAATGAACATTAATTAAACCGATTGACGTGTAATTTTGTCATATTTTTCCAAATTAATACTATTTTAAGCAATATTTTAAATGATTATCCAACGCCCCGGGAGCGTTCGTTAGCAAGATCCATAATAATTTACAATATATGCATAGTGGATAACGAGATATAAAATACTCCACAAATAAAGTGTCATTAATTCATATATTAGGTTATATAAAATACTCCTTTTTTTTTTTTTTTGGGTATTTTTATTTTTAATTCCCTTTGTCAATTATGCTCTATGGCTGCAGATTACAAATTCACCATATAACCAAACTTATTTAAATTAAATAATGTCCAACCTAATCAAACAAATTTATGCTTCCTTTGTTTTAAGAAAATTGTAACACTTTGACTAGTATGATTGCTAATGTGCAACTTCAATCAAACTAATAATTCAACAACATTATTTGATAGAATGGTTGCTAATGTGCAACTTTAATTAAACTAATAATTCAGCAACATTAATTGATAACATTTGTTTTCAATTTGTTGTAAACAAATGCTGTCAAAGTTAGGGCTTGATATGCTCATCTTCTTTTTACATATTTCAAGTCTAATAAGGTCAGATTAGTTTAAAGAAATAAAATCGTGTGGATAGAACACACCCTTAATATATAAATAGTGCAAAATGATGTAATTATTAACTTTACTTTAACAAAAAGAACCTTTAAGATCATCACTACATACATGTTGAAGAGAGTTTGATGGACTATTTTATAATAATATTAATAATATATCAATTAGTCATTTGGTTAAGGTAGATTACACATTGTTTCTAATACCCATGGGATTGGATGAATGAACCATACATTAATTGTGGTATATTATAAAATAATAATTAATACACGAAATATATAGGATAATCATACAAAGTGTAAAGTATATGAGTGAAACTTATAGATTAATCAAAAGATAATACGGAGTAATAATTAAACATCACACTTTTATTGCTCATAAGCATTGAGTCGCGCCTTAGAATATTAATTATCTTCCATGTATCTTATCAACTAGCTAGCTTAGGTCAAATAAATAATTGACAAATTAATAGAGAAGAGTGAATAGAATGGCTTGTTTATTATTCATCAACATGTAGAGTATTTATACAAAACCTAAGAACATAAGATAGGAAACAATCTTCCTAAAAGATATACTTAAATAATATCTTAACATATAATAAACCTAAATATATTATTCTTCTAATAAGATCAATACGGAAAATATATCACACATATATTTTCCATATTATCTCTAACACCCTCCCGCAATCGTAACGGCAGTAACACGAACGTTGCGATTGGAAATTCTTCAAATTGTTGAAGCCAAGATGCACAATCTTGTGATGTCGCCTTCAATTTTTTTTTCTTTTCTTCAATGATGAGAACGTTCAGCTTTTCGAACTCATCTGTCATCAATCAAACAGGAACGTCATTCTTTTCGAACCTGCAAATATAACAATTTTTGGTTTTTCCAGAGCAAAACCGAGCTCCAATCAAATATTGGTTTTTCAGAGTAAACCACACTCAAATTTCTTATTGGTCTTTCAGAGTAAACCACACTCAAATTTCTTATTGGTCTTTCAGAGTAAACCACACTCAAATTTCTTATTGGTTTTTCAAAGTAAACCACACTCAAATCTCTTATTGGTCTTTTAGAGTAAACCACACTCAAATCTCTTATTGGTTCTCGAATAAACTCACAAAAAAAGAAAAAAAATTGCACAGCGGAATTTTTGGGTAAAATTTATGAATCCCGCCGGTGAGTTTAATTTTCTAACCCACCGGCAGGGGGGGAATTTTTGTGAAGTATCCCAAAATCTAACCTGCTCTGATACCATGACAAATTAATAGAGAAGAGTGAATAGAATGACTTGTTTATTATTCATCAACAGGTAGAGTATTTATACAAAACCTAAGAACATAAGATAGGAAACAATCTTCCTAAAAGATATACTTAAATAATATCTTAACATATAATAAACCTAAATATATTATTCTTCTAATAAGATCAATACGGAAAATATATCACACATATATTTTCCATATTGGCCTTGTTTGGTAATTGGCTTTTAGTTGGCTTTTTGGTTGGCTTTTGGCTTTTGGCTTTTTCTTTTGGTCAAACAGCCAAAATACTTGTTTGGTAAATGGCTTTTCAGCTAGGTGAAAAAGCCGGCTTTTCCGCCAAAAACAAAAAGCTAGTGTTACTAGCTTTTTGGTTTTGGCTTTTGGTTTTTCATTAAACAAATTACTTTTTATCCTTAATTAATAATTAATAATTAATAATTAATAATTAATAATTAATAATTAATAATTAATAATTAATAATTAATAATTAATAATTAATAATTAATAATTTATAATTAATAATTAATATGCGGATTTAACAGTATACTCATCTGATTTGGAGAAAGCCCAAATAAGCTCGTCATCTTGCTCTCGTTCAGTGAGGGGGATTGCCAAAATACATTGCTTATCCCTATCATTAAAGTGCTCATCAAGCAAGTCATATCTCCACTCCTTGTTCCCATTATCAATTAAATCGCTGACCTTCGTGATGGGCAAAGATTCCTCACTCAAAATGAAGCGCCCCTCCGCATCAGCAACCCAAGGATCTTTCCACACATTTATGCTATCCCCATTTCCAACTTTCCACAGAACACCCTCCTTAATAATTTCCTTCGATGCCCAAATACTACGCCACGAGTAGCTCCCTGCGAAGCCAAGGTAGGACTCAAGAAAATCAGAGTGAGGGTAGTACTTAGCTTTAAACACCCGCCCTAGCAGAGAAGACGGAGCTTTTACAAGTCTCCAAGCTTGCCTCCCCAAGAGTGCATCATTGAAAACTCCCAAGTCACGAAATCCCATGCCCCCTAAACATTTGGGAGTGCACATAAAATCCCAGCTCTTCCAGTGTATCTTCCTCCGACCATCTCTAGAACCCCACCAAAAGCGAGCCATGGCCGAGTGGATGAGTTGAATGATCATAGCGGGAAATTTGTATACCCCCATCAAATATGTCGGAATTTCTTGAATAACAGACTTTAGAAGAATTTCTTTCCCCGCACTTGAAAGGAGCTTCTCCTTCCACCCTTAAACTTTCTTCCAAATTCTATCCAAAACTGCCTCAAAAATAGCTTTCTTCGAACGACCAATAATAGTCGGGATGCCAAGATATTTCTCATGTCTGTCAACTTGTCGCATGTGTAAAATCTCCATCAAACCTTCTCTTCGCTCAATAGGGACCCCTTTACTGAAAGAAACCTCCGATTTTTCATAATTAATTTTCTGCCCGGATGCTTTTTCATACTGGTTGAGTAAATCAACTACAATTTTGCATTCCTGTCGGTTGGCTCTAGCAAAGAGTAAACTATCATCAGCAAATAAAAGGTGAGAGACCTCCGGTCCATTGCGACTAGCTTTAGCCCCATGAAGGCTGCCATTGCGGACTTTATTCTGTAGCATGTTAGAGAAAACATCAGTCACTAGAATAAACAAATAAGGGGAAAGAGGGTCCCCTTGCCGCAGGCCCCTAGTAGGGGTGATCGAACCACAAACTCCTCCATTAATAACAAAGGAGTAAGAAACCGAGGTTACACACTCCATCACCAGATTAACCCATCTACCATCAAATCCCATCGTCAAGAGAAGTTTCCTTAGAAAACCCCATTCCACTCTGTCATAGGCCTTGCTCATGTCTAGCTTCATAGCAATTGTCCCCTTCTTGCTTTTACTCCTATTTTTCATAGTATGGAAAATTTCCAGCGCAATAAGAGCATTGTCAGTAATAATACGGCCCGGGACAAAAGCACTCTGGTTTTCAGAAATGACGTCAGGAAGAATATCCTTAAGCCGCATCACAATACACTTAGACACCAGTTTATAGAGCACATTACAAAGGGCAATGGGACGATATTCAGCAGTAATAGTGGGGGAATCAACTTTCGGGATGAGAACAATATTGGTGTTATTCACAGGTTTCGGGGAAGCACAACCATGGAGAATTCTAGTAACAAAAGAGGTTACCTCATTCCCTATAATATGCCAGAAACGTTGGTAAAACACCGCGTGCATACCATCAGGCCCCGGGGCTTTAAAAGGGCTCATGAGCTTCAAAACCGCTAGGATCTCTTCTTTTGTAAACGGCCTAGTAAGATCAGAATTCATGGCTTCGGAAATGCAGGGTCGCACATTGTTTAAAGCCTCCTGAACATCATCCTCGGTGGGGAGAGCAGAAGAAAAGAGACCCTCAAAGTGCTTGGAAATAATCCCTTCAATCTTGTCCTCATCAGTACACCAAATCCCCTGCTCATCAAGGATACCCTTTATAAAATTCTTCTTCTTCCTCTAAGAAGCCTTGTGGTGGAAATACTTGGTATTTTTGTCCCCATCCCTCACCTCCAACACTCTACTACGGATGAACCAATATGCTTCCAATTTTTCATTCAAATCATCCAGCTTTTTTTCCAGCTCCGTGCACTCGCGAATACTCTCAGGTGAAGGCCGTTTAAGCTGGGCAGCACTCAGAGCAGTCTCAACATCATCAATTTGTTTTTCGAGTTTGTGGAATTTTACATTGCTCCAAGTAGTCAAACCACGAGCAATAGCAGCAATACGCTCGATAGTCGCACCACCCTCTGAGTTGTCCCATGCTTCACGTACAGCACTCTCACAAGAGTCATCCAAAAGCCACCCTGTTTCGAACTTAAAAGTCCTTTTTTTCTTCTTTTTATTTTTCCTCCCTTCCTCCTGCCTTAGTAGCAAGGCTGAATGATCAGATTTATACCGAACAAGGTGCTCTACCTCGGCCTTTTTGAACCAGTTTCGCCATGCTCTAGATGCTAGAAAACGATCTAGGCGTTCTCTAACACGGGTTGCCATAGTATTGCCTCTTTCCCAGGTATACCAACTACCTACATAACCCAAATCTCGAAGCCCACAATCATAGATCATGTCACGGAAATTTTCAATCTCTTTCCTATTTCTCTCAGCCCCTCCTTCAATTTCCCCATACGAGAGTATCTCATTGAAATCACCTCCAAAAACAATCGGGTAAGGCGACTCGGAGTACAAACGTCGAATTAAATCCCATGTTTTGTGTTTCTCTTCTTCCTTTGGCCACCCATACACCCCAACAAAACGCCAAGTCCCCTCTTCATTAGTAACATCCCCACAAATGTAATTGTGAGAGAAAGAAACTAAAGTAAAATTCACCTCTTTTCTCCAGTATAAACACAGACCACCTGCCTTCCCTCTGCTTGCCACACCAATAGCCTGTTCGAAGCCCAAATTTTCTTTTATTTTTTCAACTTCAAACTTATTGATCATCGTCTCCGATACAAAAATTATACCGGGGGTAAATTTGTTACTCCACTTACGAAGCTGTCGAACTGACGAGGGGTTACCCAAACCTCGGCAATTCCAACAGAGGACATTCATTGAGGGAGGCGGGGTTGGTCCGAACCAACCTCCGCCGCTAAATCTGTCTCCATATTAGCACTATCTTCCAAGTTATCAAAGCCATCTTGTCTAAGACGTTTTCCTGTCCCATCAGAACCATCCACATCCATACCATCAGAAGCAAGGGAACGTTTGCGGGATATTTGTGAAATCAAGTTCTGCTTGCAACCAGTAAGTATACGGTTCTTTTTCCTCCCTCCACGCCCCTCTTCACTCGCAGAGCATCCTATAGAGAAAGGCTGACCAAGAGGCATGATGTTATTAGGGGTAGCAACATTCTGTATCAGAGGAGAAGTATTGTCAGTCCCTGCGAGTTTCGAAGCCTCAATGTTCTGTTTTTCAGGAACAGGGGAAGGAGAAGTAGTAGCACAATTGTTCACGATCTTAGGCGAGTCAGTTTGGGGATGCACCAGGGCAATCAACTCTTTACTCACTTTATCACCTTGAACAACATCATCAGGCTGCTTTGTAACAAAGACCAAACGTTTTGCAGAGATCAAAGAATTAATTTCCTCCTTCTCCTTTGATATACCCTTCCTAGGAGTAGCCTTCAAACTAGTACCCCACCCAAGCTTTTCTTGCTTATCCTCCTCCGACACAACAAGACAATCACGTTCTGAGTGTCCCATTATACCACAAGAAAAACAAAAAAATGGCAACCGTTCATAAGCAAAATCAACACGAAGGTCATTGCCCTTTCGATCCTTTATTTTCTGAAATCGTCTCAAAGGTCGAGTTATATCAAGCATAATTTTAACTCTACGGAAACGGCCAACCCCTAAAGTGTCCTCCTCCAGTTCAAGGATGTCACCCATGCCCTCCACAAGCTTTCGAATGTGTGCATCAGTTCTACAATTAAATGGGAGATTTTTTATTCGAACCCAAAAAGGGGATTGATTAAGAATTACCTCTTCCGGCTGTTCATTACCATCGATTTCCTTCAGCACCACTAGCATATTATCGAAACACCATGGTCTTCCTTTCAATACTTTCTCCATATCCTTCCAATGGAAGAATTGGAAAGCATAGAGATTAGGGCCAAGAACCCTAATTGCAACACCATTGGTAGGATTCCAGGAATTCGTAATGGTATTTTTAAAGGCATCTACATTGTAGGTCCTACGCGTGAGAAGTTTTCCGATCAGCATAAGGGAAAGGTTCTTCTCCTCATAGCTAGGGGTTATGTCACCAAAATCAATCACTGTGTTTTCCTCTTCGTGAATTCGGAGATTGGAACACAAAGAAGCAATTTCGTCTTCCATATCACAGGTCAATCGAGAGAGAAAGAAACAATCACAGGGATACCGGAGGCCGGTAGAAAGCTATTCGCAAATAGAGGACGCACTTTCTTTCGAGAGAGAAAACCCTTTCTTTCAAGGGAGGTTAAATTCAATATAGATGAAATTTTAATTCGTAGTTGATATTGAATAGATGAAGCTATGACTTTAAGATCATAACCAACTACACTACTCCATAAGACTTGCTGCAACTATATTTCGGATGAAAGAAACAGATGTTGCAAGTATTCACAGACGAGATAATGGTATTTTATTTATTTTTCTTGTTAAGTATATGTAAAACTATGGGACCTTTTTTTTTTTTTTTTTTTTTTGAAAGTAATAAAACTATGGGACTTAGGGACTAGATTAGTTACATATTTTTTTCGCTTAAAATGAAGTAAATATAAACACCTTATAAGTGGATAATTTTTTATATTAGTTGATCATTAACCTATTATATGCACCCAGGTATACCATACATCCGAGGCCACTTGTTCATTCAACCAATAAATGAGTGAAAATATTATTTACTCATTTATTAATTAAATGAATAAATGACCAAATGACCCCGAATGTATATAACAAATTCTAATATCTCCCACCCACCTAAAAAAAGCATACAAATAATTTTATGGAGTTGCCAATTCAATTTGCTAACTTTTTTTTTTTTTTTTAAAAAAAAGGTGAATTAGGAAAAAGTCCAAAATTATTATGAGGAAGAACCAAGAGGTTTATCCAATAAAATGAATAGTAATATGGCCTTTAGGCCAAAGGAAAGACGTGTGGCCCATTTACAGCACGTGATTTGACACGTGTCAAGATATTGGACATCAGGCGGCATTTGGAGAATCCTTCTTGGGCCATCTTTGATGTTGGGGGGTTTTGACAACTAAGTGGTGGGACCCACGTATGAAGGTTTTTAATTTTGGTTATGATTTTCTGAGTTGGCATCATTTGATTGGCTTGAGGAGGTTGAATGAAATAGGAAAATTATCGTACTCGTAGTATTTGTGGTTTTGGAGAGAGAGAGTGTAGAAAAATGGTGTTTTCTTTCAATTAAGCTTCAAGTTTTGTGGTGCATAGTTTTGGATTCATTTGCTTGAATCTATACTTGCTCCTTATATTTAAGCATAAAGTATTTATAAAACACACTTTTTCACAAAATATAAAAAAAGCGGAGCTCGTATGATTTAAACACATAAAATGGAGCTGAGAAAATAGTAGGGTTATAATTACGTGGACCATGAACTTAAATAATGGTAAAAGTATAGCCTTAATTAAAAAAAACTTTTGAATTATAGTATATTGTAAATATTGTGACTTTTTCATTTAAATATTGCAACAACCAACAAGGATTGCATCATAAAGCACATTTTATATGTTATATATCTATAATTTTATAGGAGTAAAAATTATATTTCGTATATAGTTGATATTGTGAAAATATTTTATGAGACGAATCTAATAAGAACCCACATCATTATACTTTGCTTAATGTCGTATAAATCATATTATATGGTCAAACAAGAGTGATGATTAGTGCAAAAATCCAATTATTGCAATAATATTGAAACGAATGAAGTATAAGGTAACATGAAACTATGAAAGACTCTACGAGTATTGAATTAGCATCTCTTACACTGCGTAAGTTAAGTCAGTCTAGATCCGCGAGTGAAAGGTAAAGAAATTGCTCTACTTCTAAACAATGTAGTTGGTGGATTCAGTGCCGTCGCTGGGCCAGGGCAGCCGGGGCTGCCGTCCAGGGCCCCCAAATCAAAATCTCTGTTTCTATGAAAAAGGTTTAAGCTATTAAGTTTAATCTCCTAAAATGTTAGACAAATAAATAAACTAGTGCAACGGCCAATAGAAAGTTGTATCTTGTTATAGTGGAATTTTAATTAGCTTTGTGTTTTGGGTTCGATACCTGTCATTCATGTTTTTGTTTCGTTTTTCAATTCTGCTTCTTTCTTTATTTTTAATCTACTCTTCTTTCTATTTTAACCATTTGCTTTTTTTTTTATTCATTTTTTTTTTTTGGGAAATTTTATAAGAACTCTTCATGTTTACTTGTTTTCTTCTTGTATTTGTTTCAATTTTCCCTCTTATTGTTTGAGCCTTTTGAGTTTTATTTTTATATATAGTCTGGCATCCAATTTTCTTAATTATTTACTACTCTCTTGTCCCTTAATATTGTACAAAAACAATTTGAGGAATTTAAAAAAAAACAAAGGAGATATTATAAAAGTATGTAAAATAAAACTAGAACGTTAACGAAATTTTAAAACACCAAAAATAGAATACATGAAGTATAAACCAAGACAAATAGGGTATAAATTTTCTAATATCTTATAAAAAGTGTAATAACACTATTTATTTTGAGTATATCCAAGGTACATATATGATAATCCCGAGTACCGACTTTTTTTTGGCTACTTTTTCAAGTGTTAATATTTTTAATGAATTTTATACAATAACATTTTTATCTTAAATGTAGCGTATTCGCACTTTAAGTTAATACTATTTTTATTTTTTAAGTATAGTGTTTAAGAAATTGAATTATATTTAGTAAATTACGCAAACACCCAAATTTATAGGGCCCCTAATTATTAGTTTGCCCTTAGGCCCCTAAAAACTCAGAAACGGCCCTGGGTGGATTTGAGCTTGTGACTTTAAAATTAAAAGGTGAGTTCCCTACCAAGTTCACCAAATGTACTATAAATACTATGTATATCCATAACATACTGTACAAATCATGCTATTTTGTACACTTGTTTGTATAAGTGGTGGGATAAAACGGTTATGGTCTTATAGAAATATACACTAGTAACACAGCTATGTCTTTGAATACTGGATTCCCTAATTTATGGGAGATTAAAAAACATACGACTCCGTCGTACACATTTTACAATTCTTTTTAATTGGCTATCAAAAAAAAAAAAAAAAAAAAAAAACAATATATATCAATATGTTTTGTATTCTACTATTCTTGTATAGAGCCTATAACTTTTAATAAAGAAATCATTCGTTGATATAAGATTATCAATGTTTCAAAAGAAAATAAAAAAATATAAGATTATCAATAATTAATATCTTGTTTCAAAAAAAAAAAAAAAAAAAAATCAATTATTATTACCTACATCATCCTAACTTGTCTACGTTTCGTATGATTTTGATTATTCATATACTTTACGAAAAAACAAAACTTTAAAAAGTCATAACTCAAAAGTCAACAAAATAGCATGTTCAAAAACATTTTCCTCGAATAAAGAAAAGAAAAAAAAAGAAAGAATTATATTAGTACTTAGATTTACTGTACCAGTAACTACGAGTAGCTAGTAAGCTCTAGACGTTAACAATAGAATAAATCACTGAATTAGTGTGATTAAATTAATCAATACGTATAACGTAATACTCCGTACATAATAATTACTTATTATAAATTTAATCATTTATAATCTATGCTTTTTTTATATATTACTCCGTAGTTAGTTGTTTAGACCTTCATCAAGGTTGGTACATGCATGCTTCTTGATGTGATCTTGTGGTCCAAAATTAAATTAAACCTACAACTGTAATACTAATGGATCGAGTAATGAAGTATATAGGTAATAGTATACTACGTATATATAATACAGTTTTTATCCGTTAAACATTGTTTATTACAACTTGGTTGGTTAGTTGTTGCCAACAATCACCTATCTATCCCACTCAATATAATTATTACTTAGTACAACTAATGCTGAAGTACTTAAGAGTTAATTATTTCAACATAAACCTTTATATAGATAACATATTATGCAAATACTATATTCTTTTTAGGATACGTTTGGCCTACAAAATCTTTATTAAATTACTTTCAAAATCAAAAGCTAAAATTATTCTTAAGCCTTGTTCACTTCACCTTATTTTTGCTGAATTGAAATTATTTTTACTGAAACAAAATTATATTTGCTGAAATTAAATTACTTTCACTGAACTTAAATTAATTTTACTGAATTGAAATTATTTTTGCTGAATTGAAATTATTTTTACTGATTTTCTATTATAATTCTTCTTCAAGAAAACTAAATTTTACTGAACTAAACTTATTTTTACTGAACTGAAATTATAGTGTCTACTAAGACTGAAATTATAGTAAAAATAAATTCAGTTCAGTAAAAATAATTAAGTTCAGTAAAAATAACTTCAGTTCAGTAAAATTCAGTTTTCTTACAGAAGAATTAAAATAATTTCAGTTCAGCAAAAATAATTTCAGTTCAGTAAAATTAATTTAAATTCAGTAACAATAATTTAAGTTCAGCAAATATAATTTTGTTTTAGTAAAAATAATTTCAATTCAGCAAAAATAAGGTGAAATGAACGGGGCCTAAGTTATTTTTACTGATTAAAACTTAATTTTCATTTACGTAATATTACTTGTTCTTTAAAATTACACTGAATATTTTTAAATAATAAAAACCTACTGCATATTATTTTTCATATCTTGTTAAAACCTATAAGGATAGTGATTTGAAGATGGGAGATTATTTATTAATTAAAGGAAAATATCAAATCTGATATTGACCTTTAATTATAGAGGTTAGTGGATCACATTCAAGTATACTCGACTTGTTCACACTTTCTTGTTTGACTGGACTAATTTAACTTTGTTGATTAATTAAATAAGAAGCTAAGCTCTTCACCAAATAAAAAAAGAAGCTAATATAGGCTAAGACGACATTGGATAACATGTACTAGTGTACTGCGCTATACCCGTAACATGTACTAGTAGGATTCAATAAGATAACATTTTTAATGTACGCTTAATAAATAATCAATTTATTTATTTATTTGTTGATTATTGATTATTATCACTTTCTTAGAAGTTTGAACCAAATCAAACAAAACAGGTCGGATCATATACTAATTGGCAAAAGCTAACGAATACTCCGAGGACGTTGGATAAACTAGCTAAAAGTAGAAAAATTAGATTAAAATGAACATTAATTAAACCGATTGACGTGTAATTTTGTCATATTTTTCCAAATTAATACTATTTTAAGCAATATTTTAAATGATTATCCAACGCCCCGGGAGCGTTCGTTAGCAAGATCCATAATAATTTACAATATATGCATAGTGGATAACGAGATATAAAATACTCCACAAATAAAGTGTCATTAATTCATATATTAGGTTATATAAAATACTCCTTTTTTTTTTTTTTTGGGTATTTTTATTTTTAATTCCCTTTGTCAATTATGCTCTATGGCTGCAGATTACAAATTCACCATATAACCAAACTTATTTAAATTAAATAATGTCCAACCTAATCAAACAAATTTATGCTTCCTTTGTTTTAAGAAAATTGTAACACTTTGACTAGTATGATTGCTAATGTGCAACTTCAATCAAACTAATAATTCAACAACATTATTTGATAGAATGGTTGCTAATGTGCAACTTTAATTAAACTAATAATTCAGCAACATTAATTGATAACATTTGTTTTCAATTTGTTGTAAACAAATGCTGTCAAAGTTAGGGCTTGATATGCTCATCTTCTTTTTACATATTTCAAGTCTAATAAGGTCAGATTAGTTTAAAGAAATAAAATCGTGTGGATAGAACACACCCTTAATATATAAATAGTGCAAAATGATGTAATTATTAACTTTACTTTAACAAAAAGAACCTTTAAGATCATCACTACATACATGTTGAAGAGAGTTTGATGGACTATTTTATAATAATATTAATAATATATCAATTAGTCATTTGGTTAAGGTAGATTACACATTGTTTCTAATACCCATGGGATTGGATGAATGAACCATACATTAATTGTGGTATATTATAAAATAATAATTAATACACGAAATATATAGGATAATCATACAAAGTGTAAAGTATATGAGTGAAACTTATAGATTAATCAAAAGATAATACGGAGTAATAATTAAACATCACACTTTTATTGCTCATAAGCATTGAGTCGCGCCTTAGAATATTAATTATCTTCCATGTATCTTATCAACTAGCTAGCTTAGGTCAAATAAATAATTGACAAATTAATAGAGAAGAGTGAATAGAATGGCTTGTTTATTATTCATCAACATGTAGAGTATTTATACAAAACCTAAGAACATAAGATAGGAAACAATCTTCCTAAAAGATATACTTAAATAATATCTTAACATATAATAAACCTAAATATATTATTCTTCTAATAAGATCAATACGGAAAATATATCACACATATATTTTCCATATTATCTCTAACACCCTCCCGCAATCGTAACGGCAGTAACACGAACGTTGCGATTGGAAATTCTTCAAATTGTTGAAGCCAAGATGCACAATCTTGTGATGTCGCCTTCAATTTTTTTTTCTTTTCTTCAATGATGAGAACGTTCAGCTTTTCGAACTCATCTGTCATCAATCAAACAGGAACGTCATTCTTTTCGAACCTGCAAATATAACAATTTTTGGTTTTTCCAGAGCAAAACCGAGCTCCAATCAAATATTGGTTTTTCAGAGTAAACCACACTCAAATTTCTTATTGGTCTTTCAGAGTAAACCACACTCAAATTTCTTATTGGTCTTTCAGAGTAAACCACACTCAAATTTCTTATTGGTTTTTCAAAGTAAACCACACTCAAATCTCTTATTGGTCTTTTAGAGTAAACCACACTCAAATCTCTTATTGGTTCTCGAATAAACTCACAAAAAAAGAAAAAAAATTGCACAGCGGAATTTTTGGGTAAAATTTATGAATCCCGCCGGTGAGTTTAATTTTCTAACCCACCGGCAGGGGGGGAATTTTTGTGAAGTATCCCAAAATCTAACCTGCTCTGATACCATGACAAATTAATAGAGAAGAGTGAATAGAATGACTTGTTTATTATTCATCAACAGGTAGAGTATTTATACAAAACCTAAGAACATAAGATAGGAAACAATCTTCCTAAAAGATATACTTAAATAATATCTTAACATATAATAAACCTAAATATATTATTCTTCTAATAAGATCAATACGGAAAATATATCACACATATATTTTCCATATTGGCCTTGTTTGGTAATTGGCTTTTAGTTGGCTTTTTGGTTGGCTTTTGGCTTTTGGCTTTTTCTTTTGGTCAAACAGCCAAAATACTTGTTTGGTAAATGGCTTTTCAGCTAGGTGAAAAAGCCGGCTTTTCCGCCAAAAACAAAAAGCTAGTGTTACTAGCTTTTTGGTTTTGGCTTTTGGTTTTTCATTAAACAAATTACTTTTTATCCTTAATTAATAATTAATAATTAATAATTAATAATTAATAATTAATAATTAATAATTAATAATTAATAATTAATAATTAATAATTAATAATTAATAATTAATAATTAATAATTAATAATTAATAATTAATAATTAATAATTAATAATTAATAATTAATAATTAATAATTAATAATTAATAATTAATAATTAATAATTAATAATTAATAATTAATAATTAGTAATTAATAATTAATAATTAATAATTAATAATTAATAATTAATAATTAATAATTAATAATTAATAATTAATAATTAATAATTAATAATTAATAATTAATAATTAATAATTAATTATTAATTATTAATAATTAATTATTAATTATTAATAATTAATTATTAATTATTAATAATTAATTATTAATAATTAATAATTAATAATTAATTATTAATAATTATTAATAATTAATAATTAATAATTATCAATCAATAATTAATTATAAATAATTAGTAATTAATAATTAATAATTAATAATTATCAATCAATAATTATCAATCAATAATTGGTAATTAATAATTAATAATTAATTATTAATTTGTAATTAGTAATTGATAATTGATAATTAATAATCAGTAATTAATAATTAATAATTATTAATCTATAATTAATAATAATAATCAGTAATTAATAATTAATTATTAATAATTAATAATTAGTAATTAGTAATTAATAATAAGTAATCAGTAATTAATAATTAGTAATTAATAATTTATAAATAGTAATTAATAATCAATAATCAATAGTTAATAATTTATAATTAGTAATTCATAATCAATACTTATTAATTAATAATTTATAATTAGTAATTAGTAATAAAAAATTAGTAATTAATAATTTATAATTAGTAATTAATAATCTATTATTAGTAATTAATAATTAATAATTATTATTTAATAATTAGTAAATTAGTAGTTATAAGTACTTAAAAATTAATAGTTAGTACTCCGTAATTAGTAATTATTAGTACTTAATTATTAATAACTAGTAATTAACAATTGTTAGTAATATGTAATTAATATTAAGTGCTTAATAATTAGTAATTAGTACTTAATAACTAGTAGTTTATAATTAATAATAAGTAATTATAAATTAGTAGTTAATATTTTGTATTAGTAATTAATAATTAATAATACTGATAATAAATGTATAAGAATACATAATAATGCCCTTTAAGGTTGTTTTGCATAGTTACAGCCAATATCTAACAGTTGATTTTACCAAACATGTTTACATACAATAAATAGTCAAACAACCAATACTAACAGCCAGTCAAACAAGCCAAGTTAAACAGCCAGCAGCCAACAGCCAACAGCCAATTGCCAAACAAGGCCATTATCTCTAACAATAATACAACAGTCACCAAGGTCTATTCAATATACAATTGAAAATCTTGAAATCTTTCTATTTGCTCCATTTTGATTTAAGTGTTACACTTACAATACAAATAAATAAATCGCCAACAAATCTAAATCATAATTAAGAATAAAACATGAATATGGAAAAGAGCATTGAGATAACTTTCTCCAAATGAAAATCTATAAGTTAAATGTGATTGAACGAAGTCATTCTTGAAAATTTTGACTAGCATAGATTTGGGTATCGTCTACAAAGGAATCAAAGCCAGTTTTGAAGCTTCGTTACCTACCTATGAAAGACTAAAAGAGTTTTTGTTTTTTTAAATAAGAAAAACCATTAGCAATGGTTTGATTTCGTTTGCTAACTATAAGTGATGAACAAATATTCAACAAAGTGGTAATAAAATCTGATTTAATCATTCCAACCAATTTATGTCTTATAAAACAAATCTTCGTTAACGATCCATTTGATACTATGGGCATATTCTTCTAGATATTTTGTTATCTAACAATTAACAATTAGTCAAAAATCTAAGCTACTGAGTATTTCTTTACTCACATACCCAAATATGTAAATGAAAGACATAATTGATACGAAGTAATTGACTAGCAACTCATAAAACACACCAAAATAATCCTTTTCAATGGAGACACAAAATCAACATGGATTCATGAATTCTATCTCATTGATTTTCATTTCATTATTTTATGTTAGTAAATAAAGAAAGGGATGTTAACGAGCTGAAACCTCTTACATATCCTCCCGATCCGATTAGTGGGCTAGGCATTTTAAAAATAGAGGGGGAGGGAGGGAAGGGTAAGCCGGTAAGAGAATCCCCACCCCAAAATGCCTCTAACCACAATCTCTTAGTTATAAGATGCAAGCTTTAGTGCTATTGTCGCTATACCAACCTTTGCTCGATAAAATAAATTATATATTCAGATTATACACACCCTAATTTCCATACATAAAATAAATCATACACATACACCCTAATTTTTTTTAAAAAAAGACATAAAAAAGCCTTCATTTTTACACACACCCTAATTTCCATACATAAAATAAATCATACACATACACCCTAATTTCAATTAAAAAGACATAAAAAAGCCTTCATTTTTTAAAAAATAATTAAGTTTCGAGTATATCCTAGAAGTTAGGTCACCATGAAGTAGGTAAGGGTAAGGGTGAGGGTGAGGGTGAGGGTGAGGGTAAGGGCATGGGTAGGTATTTTTGTAATAAAAAGTAACAAAAAGGGTCAAACACATGAAAGTTAAAATTAAATAAAATTAAAATAATATTATTAATCAAACCTTATCCAAAACCAAGGTTTAAATCTAACCATGGTAAACGTAAACTCCCAACCTTCTCTCTTCCATCTCTTTCTCTTTCCCTTTCTCTCTCCTCTCATCTTTTTCTCCTCCGTTTTTTCTCTCTTACCTGTGTAGTGTGCGTTCACATTCTTCAATCTCCTCATATATTTTTTTCTGCCATTTTTCTGGTGAGTCAACTCATTTTTATTTTTTCACCTTTTTATTTTTTCTTTCTTATGATCTGAAGTTTTGCATCTGTTTTTTTTTTTCATTTTTTCATCTTTAATTCGGGTTAATTTAATTTTTGTAAAATAATTGATGAGTAAAATTAGTGAACTCTTTGAATACCCAGATCGTTTTTTTTTTTTTTTTTTTTTTTTTTTTTTTTTCTGGGTTTCCCTTTGATTTGGCTTTTTTTTTTTTTTTTTTTACAATTTTTATATAGAGGCGCGAAGGATAGTGATGTAGACAGGATTTGATTCGAGGTCTAGAATTATATTGACCCAGAGTTTTTACCAACTAAACTAGTTGACATCCGGCTTTGTTTTAGACATTGGTGTGTTTGTTCATAATTTGTGTTTTGGTATCAGACTAGATTTATCATTACTGTGTTTATGTATTAATCATGGAGAAAAATTGTATTAATTATGGAGAAAAATTGTATTATTTTTATCTTCTTTTGGTTATGTTAATTACGTTGGTTCATAAAGGAATATGGATATATGATGCTGTTTTTGTATTAGTATTAATAATAGCATCTTTATATTTGTTGGTAATTTGACATTTTTTTTGGATTTATTAGTGATAAGTTAGGAAAATTATAGTTTTTGGAGTATTGATTTAATAGGTCACTGTCAACATGAAAATATCCATTGGCAAAAAAAAAAAAAAAAAAAAAAAAAAAAAAAAAAAAAAGAAGAGAAAATAGGGTGGTTCTAGGGATTTTGCTGCAAGGACTAATGATGAAGGAGTGTTCTAGAATATTGGGTATTAAAAGCTTCAACTAATTTGTCTAATTCATGGGGCTATTTAGTTTTCCTCTATAATAATTTACATTTAATGAAGGGGGTTTTAGGTTTTGTTGAGTTTGGGGGAAGGAAAGTTTTGAGAGTTTGTCTGAAGGTTGAAGTTAAGTTTAGCAATGTGTTAGATTTTCCATTTCTCATAGAGTACTCATCCAAGGTGGGTGTAAGTGTTAACTGGACATATAATATGACACCCGGGAACTCTGGAATTTGACTTAAGAAGCTAAAAGATTGAAGGAAAACTGATCCTGAAAGTAGTTATATCTGATCTATTTATTACAGATTTTGAGTGTATAGAAATCTTACTTGGAGCATTTCTCAGCCTATGGCTTCTTATAACGTTCATTGGTACCGAGTTGTGCTTAGTTGGTACCATCCTAGTTCCCAAGTACTTCATTAGTACCATCCAATCACAGCTTAGAGTTATTCATGACTCAAGTTATATATGCTGAGAAATTCTCATCTCATGTGCTCATCATCTGGTGACCCAACCCTGTATGTCTTCGTGAATGTCTTCTAAGTTCTCTATACACAGTCTTTTTTTTGTTTAATTTTGTGTGGTTGTGGTGCTGTGTTGTATTTTCCGCTTAAACTTTGTTTATTATGTTGCATTTATTCAATATGCATCTGTTGTTGAGTGGGGTGGCGTAGGTTGATCTTATATACTGTAGGTCTGTTGGATATATTTGTGATCACCAAAAGATTTAACTAGAATGCTGTGCAAGTCTGCTTAACTGAAAATTTTTTGTTGGTATTTCTATGATCTCTCTTTTTATTTAATTTATATATATATATTAATTAATTAATAAACTTTTCCAATTTGAGCTCCCTCAAGCGGCAGGGAAAATGTCAATGTCAAACAATATTTTACATGGGAAGCACTCCTCACAAAATTATAGGGGAAAAAGTCACCAACTTTCACTAAAAAGTTAACAAGAACTAGCAACGCTCACAATACTCCTTTGAGATACAACCAACCCTCTCAAGAACTCTTATCTAGTAACCTAAGTATTTGTGATCTCTTCTTGCTGTTGTGCAATGAAAAGTGATACCCATGATCCTTTTTATATTGTATATTGAGTCATACACCTGCACCAAAGTTGTAAATATTTTAAACTCTAACTAGATCTAGGATACAAAAGTTATTAGATAACTAAATATTATATAAAATGATTACAATCAAGTAGGAATTTGAATACTAGAGTCCTAAATCAAACAAGGTAAGAAGACTAAGTTACTTGCTATTAAAATCCTCAAACTGCCACTTTCTTGTACCACGTACATGCAATACTTGCGTCCGTGATAGTGCCACCAAGCCTTTACCTTGTTTTATTGCTTTGCTTACTTTGTTTTTTCATAACCAAATCTGAATCTCACCACATCTTGAGGCCCCACTAATCATGTTGGAAAAGTTGGGTTTGCCATATTTAACAGTACATTAGTGTTGGCATCTGGCTGAGTCAAGCTTTGTGCAAATTAGACCTTCTACAAAAGTACCAATTCCAATTATGCATACAAAGTATTAGTGATCTTGAACATGAGTTACTTTTTTTTTTATAATATTGATTTCCCTGTGGTTCATCTTTGTGGACCAGCGTGGCATCCATTGGCAGCTTACTGAATGATAGTATATATTTGTTAAGTGATTGAGTTTTGATAATTTTGTTATAAAGTTATATCCTACCTGAGGTATCATTGCATAGCATAGGTTATTATCAATTTCAAAGTTTCCTCTTCATATGAAGTTGACCCTTAAAAAGGTTGTGATTATTGCTTTCTCCAGTTTAAGGCTTATAAGGTAGCAAAGGAGTTGTATTAATATTTTCTTCATCCCATCTTGTTTGCCATATTGGGGCGTTGTTAATTTTTTTAAATGTTGGTTGCTTAAGTGTTGTTGAGATTGGGTATCGGTGGGACTAAATGTAGTGAATGTGAATGTAAAGTGGTGGTTTCTCATAGTCATTGATAGAATGAGGCGATGTCAAAGAGACTGGCCAAAAAGAAAACTCATGTTAACAAAAGGGGATGGAGGGAGTAGCAATATCCTATTGATCCAGTATCTGATGTATAATCTAATGGTTTGTCAGTCCTGCAAGATTCTGGATGTTGTTACCAACTGTTAGCTGTGTTATTGAATACATATGGATTGCTGAAACTATGTTAAATCATATATATATATATATATATATTATTGATTGTGTATCGTTTAGTTGCTGGAAGTAATTTTCTGATGTTGCCTATGCTGGGGAAGAGGCAGGGAAATGGGGTGGAGGAACTATTTCTTAGCAATTCTGCCCGTATTGTCTGTCAACATTTCATGTTTTATTTAATTGATTTATTTTTACCAATGATCAGATAACCTGTATGGTCAAGCTGTTTGACAAGAGCTACTATTATCCATGGGATCAAAATCATATGGAAACTTGCTGGGCCTAGTCTCTGGTGATCTACTGGATATCCCATGTACCACTAGAACTCTTCCACGGGTTATGACTGTTCCTGGGATTATCTCTGACTTGGATGGCCGTGAAAGTAGTGATGAAGATACAGAGGCTTCAGTTGTTCGTGAGAGAATAATTGTTGTTGCTAATATGCTGCCTCTCCATGCCTCTAGGGATCCAGAAACTGGAAAGTGGTGTTTTACTGTAGATGAGGATTTAATTCTGTTACAGTTGAAAAATGGATTGCCACCCAATACTGAAATTATCTACATTGGTTCTCTGAAGGCTGATGTTGATATTAATGAGCAGGATGAGGTTTCACAGAAGCTTTTCAAGGAATTTAAATGTGTTCCTACTTTTCTTCCCCAGGACCTACAGAAGAAATTCTATCATGGGTACTGTAAGCAGTACTTGTGGCCACTATTTCATTATATGCTACCCATGTGCCCTGACCATGGTGATCGTTTTGATCGCTCACTCTGGCAGGCATATGTTTCTGCTAATAAAATATTTGCTGATAAAGTAATGGAAGTCATAAACCCTGAGGATGATTATGTATGGGTGCATGATTATCATCTCATGATCCTACCTACTTTTTTAAGGAAACGATTCTATCGAGTTAAGCTGGGATTTTTTCTTGCATAGCCCATTCCCTTCATCGGAAATTTACCGAACCTTGCCTGTTAGGGATGAAATCTTGAGAGGCCTGCTGAATTGTGATTTAGTTGGTTTTCATACCTTTGATTATGCCAGGCATTTCCTGTCATGCTGCAGTAGGATGCTCGGATTGGACTACGCATCAAAGAGAGGGCATATTGGATTGGATTATTTTGGTCGCACTGTTTTCATTAAAATCTTGCCTGTCGGTATTCATGTTGGTCGGATAGAATCTGCTTTGAATCTTCCGTGCACATCAGTCAAAGTTAAAGAAATTCAAGAACAGTTCAAAGGGAAAAAAGTGATAGTTGGGATTGATGATATGGATATATTTAAAGGAATCAGTCTGAAGTTATTGGCCATAGAGCAACTGCTGCTTCAGAATCCAGAGTTCCAGGGAAAGTTGGTCCTTATTCAAATCATTAATCCTGCCCGAAGTTCAGGAAAGGATGTACAGGAAGCAAAGAGGGAGACCTATCTGATCGCAAGAAGGATCAATGAGATGTATGGCTCTCCAACTTATGAGCCTGTAGTTATTATTGATCGCCCTGTTCCTCGTTATGAGAAGTCAGCATATTATGCTTTAGCTGAATGCTGCCTAGTGAATGCTGTTAGGGATGGAATGAATCTGGTTCCATACAAGTATATTGTCTGCAGGCAAGGAACACCTGCTTTAGATGAAGCTTTGGGCGTAATATCAGTCACTCCTCACACAAGCATGCTTGTAGTCTCGGAATTTGTAGGATGCTCTCCTTCACTCAGTGGTGCAATCAGAGTGAATCCATGGGATATTGATGCTGTTGCCGAAGCCTTGAATATGGCTCTTACAATGCCAGATACTGAGAAACAATTACGACATGAAAAACATTATCGATATGTTAGTTCTCATGACGTGGCTTATTGGGCACGCAGCTTTGTGCAGGATCTGCAAAGAGCCTGCCAAAACCATTATAATAAGCGGTGTTGGGGATTTGGTTTAGGGCTAGGTTTTAGAGTTGTCTCTCTTTCGCCAAATTTCAGGAAGCTGAATGTTGACTTTATTGCCTCAGCGTATAAGAGGACCACTAAACGAGTGATATTCCTGGATTATGATGGCACTATTGTGCCACAAACGAGTATGAACAAGTGTCCAAGTCCTGAAGTTATCTCTGTCCTGAATGCTCTTTGCAATGATCCCAAAAACACAATATTCATCGTCAGCGGTAGAGGAAAGGCTCAATTAAGTGAATGGCTAAGCCCATGTCAGTTGTTGGGAATAGCTGCTGAACATGGGTACTTCTTACGGTAAGTTGACTATGTACAATTTAAATTATGATGTTTCTGAGGTATAAATCAATTTTTTCATAGTGACTGACAACGATGATGGAGGATGAACCTGGGCTTCAGCTATGCTGTAGTAGATATTGTGAAGGTTAGAAGATGGCTTTAAGAATTGGAGGACGAATATGAGCATAGAAGAGATAAGGGCTAAACACTATTAGTGGGAGTAAAAAAGATTGTTTATAAAGAAGTTAATTGCCGACTAATGTCAACATACTGCAATAAACCAACAATGTTTGATTTGTCTTTAGAATGGATAATAGTAGATCTATATCTGAAGTAGTTTTGATTTTCATAAATTTACTCGAACTATCCATGAATTAGTTGTTCACAATAGCACCCCAGCTGTAGAAATTTCTTGTCTTGCTTTAACCCAACTTTTTCTTTCTTCTTGCAGGTCAAATAAAGCTGCTGATTGGGAATCTAATACTTCAGAGCTTGATTGGAAAGATATTGTTGAACCTATCATGAGATCGTATACTGAGGCAACAGATGGATCCAGCATAGAGAGTAAAGAAAGTGCCTTAGTGTGGCACCATCAAGATGCAGACCCTGACTTTGGGTCCTGGCAAGCAATGGAGTTAATGGACCATCTCGAAAATGTGCTTGCCAATGAACCAGCTGTCGTTGCAAGGGGTCACAACATTGTTGAAGTTAAGCCACAGGTAATGTGTTAGTTTACTCTCCTTCCTTTTCTATCTCTGTTTTGTCACTCCATATCCCAATTGGTCTCTGTCTGATTTTAGCAGGGTGTTAGCAAGGGGCTTGTTGTTGAGAAAGTTATAACAACGTTAATCGATGATGGCAAACGACCAGATTTTCTTGTGTGCATTGGGGACGACAGATCTGATGAAGACATGTTTGAAAGCTTGTTGAAGTTCTCAAGTTCATATTTACCTGGGCTTCCTGAGGTCTTCTGCTGCACGGTTGGGCAAAAGCCTAGCAAAGCGAAGTACTATCTTGATGATACATCTGATGTCTTACGGCTGCTGGGTGGCCTAGCAGCTGCTGCCTCAACTCAAAAACCTCGGTATAATCCTCATGCTCAAGTCTCGTTTGAAAGTACATTCTAGTAGGCCTATGTGTGCTTATAGTTATAGATCCACCCCCAGTGTGTCTGCGCCAGAGAATGTTTTCACAGGATTCCTTCTTTTCTCGACTTCTGTGATCTCGCGGGATTTCAAATCTTTTAAACACGTTAAAACATTGGGTAATTGTACATGGTGACAGTAGTGTAGTTCTCCGGCAGGAAGGTTCCTTTGATGCAGATCGTCATACAACTGTGGTTGCTTTAAATTGCACCAGACTCCACCCATCAATTTGTACAGAAAGCAGTTTGATGCCAAGGTTCCCTTGTTGTCTCTAACAAAGTGATTTGGATGATCATGAACAAAAAACATAGGGATATCCGACTTGATCTTTTATAAAGGTCAACAGGATACTTGTTGCTAACAAAAAAAGCTTAGGCGGACATAAGCGGTTTCTTCTACACCCCGTTGAATCAAAATTCGGAAAAAAGAGAGTTCCTGTGTATTACTTCGTCATATGCTAACTGTTATTGGAAATGAGCTTGTATGTTTTGCCTTTGTAAATGTCTGTGTATACATGGACAATCCATGGAGTAGTAAAAAAACCGGCTATTGTCGTTCTCTTAAATATAAATCCATTGTTTCTTTTTTGGTTGAATTTTCTATAATCTGAAATTGGTTGAGCAAGTTGTGCAGTGAATGAGTGAGCTGTGTGACAAGATGATGCATTTGGTTGTGCGAGTGTATGATAGATGTAAGCCTAGGCAGGTCCACATGAGGAAATATACATTATGCCTCACTTGTAGGCTTGCACATGGTGTTGTGATGGAGATGGAGATAGCTAGCATTTCTGTCTCTATGATTTATACAATTGATAAATGGGTGTAATGAAAATGACCTTTTTGCCCCTTGATTTTTTTTTTGTGGTCACAGGAAGAACCTAGGGTAGACATTATTATCTATTATTTTTTTTACCATAAGGGGTAGGATTCTGATCGTAGCTCAATCATCACGGTTTTTTTGGTCCAGAGTCTAGTGTACGTGGGTTAATGGGGATAGATAACAGAATTATTGTATCTTAAGACTAATTATCCCAATGTTGCCGGACATTTGAAAGTAAAGGGAGAGGTAAGGCTGTAAGGGAATTGTTGCACCTATGGTAAAGAGTTGTCGCTTGGCTATTCGTAGACCTCAGCACTCACGTTTTTGGTCTTGAATCTGTGAGGCTGTGAGCTAGATCACTTCGAAGTAGGGGAAATCATTAAGAAGATTCCCATTTGAATGACCATCTTCAACAAGATTGGAATCTTAATTAGCCTTTAGGATCAAGTGTAATTAATGTTATTACACAGATTTACACGTCTTATCCAGTGATAAAAACACTGCTTCGTTTGCTTGGTAGGTAAATATGAGATTATGCTTGGTTGGAAGAGAATTCTATTTCTATGAAAACTAGTTGGAAAATTTGTTTAAAATAAGCAAACCTTTGTTCGGTCTTCTCAAAATAAGCAAACCTTTTGATTAACATAGTAAGTTGACCTTTATTGGGTATTTTCTGTAAATAAGTCAGATGACCTACAACCTACCAAATAGGTCACTTTTTTCCTAAATTTAATTAATTTTTTTCTTATTTTATATTTGATGATTAATTAAATTGTATTAAATTAAAAACCCACCGCATACCAGCGCTCTACCCCCATTCGTGCCAGCCACCGCACAAACCACATCCCCCAGGAGTATCTAAAAAATTAGGGTTTTTTTTTAATTTATTTTTTTATTTTTTAATCTTGAAAAAGTGTTTTTTTTTTTTTTTTTTTTTTTTTTTTTTTTTTTTTTTTTTTTGAATAGGTGTTTTTTTTTTAAAAAAAAAAAAATTTACAAAATTTTAAAAATTAATTAAAATAATATATTTTAATTAAATTTTTAAAAATTGGCTAACCACACAATGACATGTGGCATAAGCAATCCAAACAACCGGTTACACTTAAAAGAAATCGGTCATGACTTATTTTGAGAAAATACCTCATAAAGGTTACTTACTCTAATTTAATCAAAAGGTTTAGTAATTTTGAGAAGATCGAGCAAAGGTTACAAATTTTCCAACCTAGTTTATCCATTTTCCTTTTTCTATAGGGTTTGAATGATTTTAAGCTTTTAATGTATAGTGTGACAGTTTCCTAATTTCTTCTCCATCCCACACCAACCTCCTTGCTTCCATATTCCCTTAAATTATTTGACAAGGAACCATGCATAGGGAGGGTATAAAACGTTTTGTTTTATTCCGTAGAGAGTTATTTACTGATGTATATTTCAAGTATTAAATTTACGGAACATGTTATATGCAACAGCTTTACACAAGAATATCTAAAGATTGAGAATAACTAAGCATCAATTATACAAGTTTATGCAATTTTTTTTGTCAAATTTATTCCAATAGTATGGACTTGTTTGACAATTGGCTGCTAGATGTTGGCTGTCGGCTGGTTTGGTTGGCTTGTTTGACTGACTGTTTATTTGACTTTTTTGTTGGCTGTTTGACTTTTTATTAGTTTAAAAACATATTATGTTTGGTAAAATTGGTTGTTGGATGTTATTAGTAACTTAGGTAGCGAAAAGCCAAAAGCTAATTAGAGTAGCCTTTTCATTTTGGCTTAAAAGCCAGCTTTTCAGCTGGCTGAAAAAGCCATTTACCAAACACAAATTTTGAATGTTTAACCAAATGAAAAAGCCAAAAGCCAAAAACCAATCAAAAAACCAATGAAAAGTCATTTATCAAACAAGCCCTATATTGTACACCAATTTAGAGTTGTATACTTGGTACAACATTACCTTGTTTTTATTCCTTTCAATTCCTAGATTTATTCCAAATATACGCTAAGAATATTGCTAGTATTTTACAATTCATCTTAACCCCACTACGTTTGGACACAAGCTTTGTATAATTATATGGGGACAATGGTGACATCAATTATTACTCCGTACTTGTTACAATTTAATTGGTTGATATGCAAAAGCGAAATGAGAATCAGAGTTCATGTAAGTATATTATTACTTGGACTGGACTGTTATTTTGGATGGATTTGTATTATTCTGATCTTGCTAGATTACAATAACTCCCTTATTAGAGAAAATCCATTCTTTTCCTTCACATGTTTTTTTACTTTAGTCCTTTTCACAGATTTTCTTTGAAAATCATTTGTGATCTACAGAGTATACGTAATGAAACTTATAATACGGAGTATTCATCTTGATATTAATAGATGTATTTAGGAATGAAAAGCATGACTAAAGAATGTGTCACGTAAAATGAAGTGGCAAAGGAATTATGTTTGAATGCTCCCTCACAAGTATAAAGGGGAAATAGACCAGAATAATGCCAAGATAACTTTTATGGAATTACAAATTTGAGTTAAACGATATAATTTTTGAAATTTCATTCTTCGTATACACTAATTTTGTAGCCATTATACCTTTGCTAATGCATGTGATCTTTCTAAGATTATTTCTTATATTACTTCATGTTATTAAATTGTTAATATAGAGGATAATATCTTATAATCATATATCATGCATTTTCATATTATGAGATATTGATACGTAAGACAAGTATAATTACTGATTCCAGAAACATTAACATTTTATTTTGAATTAAGGAAAATGGAAAGATGAAATGTCTTTCATTTGGATAACGAATGAAGAGGGAAGGAAATTTGAGAGATGAAAAATAGAGGGATTAAATAGTAAGATATTAATCTATCTAACAACGAAAACATTTGAAAGGACAACTCATCATTTTTTCCTCCCATGTCTTTCCCCTTACCTCCCCTTCTTTTTCTTTCCCCTTTTTTTATCCAAACACATACTGTAAATCATACTTTCACAATTAATTAGAATATAATCAATGCTCACATTCTCTGTTGGATGGATATTTGCTCAACTCTCATTCATAATGCTTTGCTTTAACAATGTAGATTGGAAAATTATTTTGAAAAGTACAAGGACTTTTATGGTATTTTAATTATAAAGTAAAGTGAGTGGATGCCAAAGTATAATTTAGATGTATATGAAATTACGAATAATGAGCATTCCTTGTAAGTTCCAAACAATAACTTCTCAATTGTTGACGATCCTATCTTTACGTTGATGGAGGGACACATTATGATGTTACTTGTTCAGTTGTTTGCTAGTTGTTACTACAAATTTTGTAATGGAAAGGATTAAAGTTAAATTTATATGGAGTATGCTCTTTCATCATTGATCTTGGAAATTGAATATGACACATGAACGAATTGGACCCTACTTTTAATTACCCATGCAAAACAGTGAGATTCATGTGTTAATTAATTAATACTTTCTCCGTTTTTTATTGTTCTATTTTGTAACTTGACATAGTTGTGAATTAGCAATTTTGATCCTGAAAAATTCGTACTTCGTTTATACTCGATAATAGTGTAAATGTAAATGTTTTGAAAACATGTATCAAGCCGAGTTCAATGACATTTGAGTCATTTGACATAACTATGCTTTTAGATCATTATGTATGTATAACAATAACGATCATATTAATGTTTCCGTAAAATATCAATAGTAAAAATAAAATAACAATAACATTCGGTTTGATGTAAAGTGAATTATCTATATTAAATCCTGTGGTGGTACCCAATATATGAAATCGTATATTACTATATCATTTATCATTAAAATATTTCTACATACAAAAATCATGAATGTAGTTCCCTAAGGCTAAAATTTGCCGAAAATCAGCAAACAATTCCAAATTCGAAGTATAACCACTCTTCTCGTGAAATGGTTTTAACACTCTAATTAATTTAGGACATTTTGATTGTAAAAGCACAATTTTCTATGCACAAATTAAAAAAAAAAAAAAAAAAAAAATTCCTTCCTCGTTTTCCTGCTCTTTCCTCCTTACTTGAAAAACAGAATTTCTGCAATATTCAAAATCTATGTTCTTCAATCAGTCTATTATTAAGAAATTTTGTTGAATTGAAGAGCTAATTGTTCAAATTACCAAAATCAAAAATGTTAAAACCCTAAAAATCAAATTGAGTGTTTTATATTTGTGAGAATCTGATTAAATTTGAACATCAAATTGAATGACACGAAATTTGATGTAAAAATTACTTTACTGATAATTAATTGAGCTTTTTTTATGAAAAAGGATATTAACATATCGTTGTGTAAAAATAACAAACATTTTAAAAAAAATAATAGTAGGTTGAAGCAAAATAACAAAAAGTCCAAGTAAGATATCACAATCTTTTAGCAAAATAACAAATGATTTCAATAAAATAACTCAAGCTTTGTGTGAAATAACACAAGTTTATAATAAAATAACACGGGCTGATGTTTACAAAAAATAACACTGGAATTTATCAAAATAACACATGGTTTAGGTAAAGTAACACAATGTTTTAGCAAAATAACATAAGGTTATTTTAGCAAAATAACACAAGGTTTGCGTAAAATAACATAATGTTTTATCAAAATTACATAGTATTTTAATTAGTAAAATAACATAAAGTTTTCGTAAAATAGCACAATGTTTTAGCAAATTCAAAAATAACAAAGATTCTATTGAATCAAATCAAATGAACATATTTAGTTCAAATTAGCAGTACATTTTCAATTACTTTAAGTAAAAACAAAAACAAATTAAATCTACTTACTTTGTTTTGCTCATTCTTATTCGCTATTGTCGTATCTTTATATTATTCATGAATAACAATCATTTTTTATGCAGTAAAATTGATTTTCAACTTGGATTGAGCAATTTTGTGCTTATTTGAGTGTTTAAAATAATAACCAAAAGAATTTTTATGGTTTTTATTGAGAAGAATGAAAGATTTGATGATGTTAAAATGGTGGGTTGGGAAATTAAAGAGAGAAAAGGTGGGGAGAGAGAAAGTGGAGGGAGAAATGAACTTGAACTTTTGATTATTTTAGATTTATTTTCATTTATGTACTCTCGTAGAATTTTGTTTTAAAGGTATGTTATTTCACTTAATATATTGGAGTACCATGAGCATGGTACTCCAGTAGTTCCTAATACTAATCAGTCCACTTCTCATAATTTCCCTAAAACTTCTCATAATTAATCAGTCCAATTAAAACTTTTGAAAAAATGGCTCCCACTTAAACCATCAGTCCATTTCTCATAATTTCCCTAAAAAAAAAAAAAAAAAAAAATCTGAGAACTAATTAATTCGGCGAATTTATGACATAGTAATTTACTCTCCAGGATAGATTATTAATGGTTACACTAGTTGTGTACCAGTACCATTGTTATAGTTGGAAGTCCCAATTGTTGGTCAAGGTTTATTGAGTCTCTAAGCCTTATACTTTAAAATTTAAAGCACTTTCCTCAACAATTTGGACCACTGTTTTTTTTCTTTTCTTAAAAGACTTTTTTTTTTTACTAAACATGGTCTTATCGAATCTAATTTTACATCAGAAGATGTTATATAAAAATAATTCATCGTATACAAGTAGATTGTTTGGATGTTACATGCAAAAAGTTTAGACTTACATCTATATGATTCTCCTACATTCTATATTTCTATTTTCCTAAATAACCATGTAAGAACTTTTAACAACAATTATAATTTTCTTGTAATTTGGTACACTAATATATTCGTGCATGCACGAGATGAATCAGAAAATTATTTTCTTTTATCTATTTCTTTTCCCTTTATATATGTAGTTAGATACAATGTATGAGAAGTTAATTCAATCCTTTATTTTTAATTCATAAAAGAAAGTGTGTAAAACAGCAAGAATGAATTGTATAAGCACTTACAAATGATATTTATTGCCAAAAAGGAAATCATTCCTCTAGTCTTTACGACCTTATTATGTGCTTAGAGGCGTGATTATTACTAATTGACTACCTTAAACAAAAATTATTTATGTATTCACCTAGATACATGTACAATTCAGTGCATAAGGTAAGATGCTGTTGGTTTACATAGTTGGTAGGTGAATCACACTAGCTGACATTATAAGACACATCTCGTGCATAGTCACAAGTATATGCCCATGCATCTCGTGTGCTAACACATATAGAGTATATGCCCGTGCTTCTCATGCGTCGATACATACACAACGTTATATCATACGTGTCATCTTGTGCGTCAATACAATGATACATATACAACGTTATGTCCTACGTGCCACCAATAAGGTAGCTAGAGTAAGAAATAGGCAATAGAAGTGCATAGTGTACATAAATATAATGAATCCAATTACAACTTTATTAAGGCGGTGGCTTACCTCACTACACACACTCAAAGATTTACACATTTAAACACTCTTCTTTCTCTCTCTCTCTTTCCTTGATTTGCTGTTGAAAACACCCCCTTCAATAATCTCACGGTCTCACCAGTTGTACTAATTCCTTCATTTATTAACCCAGATTTCAGATTCTTCTTCATTTACACTGTTTTACACTCTCTTCCCCACTCACTCTTTCACTCACCTTTTTGCCCTTTCTCTCTATCTTTTTCTTCAATTGTCTCTTTCCTCTTCTCAAAAAGCAAATCAAAAAAGCTAAAAAAAAACTTAAATTAATCCTAAAAATTCCCCTTTTTTTCACAATTTTTTGGTCACAAAACCTCTTAAATCATCTTCACTTTCTTCACTAGGGTTTTTACTGATAATGCAAACCTCTTGAAAAATCAACAGCAAAAAAAGAAATGGTGTTTTTGATGGGTAGGAAATGTTTGGTTCTTTTTCTCTCATTTTTGCTTCTTTTTTCTGGGTTTTCTTCAGTTTCTGCTTCTACCCCACCTGCAAGTAAGTAATCCCACCTCAAAAATTACTTCAAGTTCTTCACATTACTATTTTCTTGCTGATTTTTATTGTAATTTAACACTGATTTGTTGATTTTTTTTGCAGAAATTGTTAGTGGGTTCATCTCAAATTCTTTAGCTAGATTGATGAAGTGGGTGTGGTCACTCAAAGCTACAACCAAAACAGGTTATAATACTAATTATTTTATTTTATTTTATTTTTTTATATTTTTGAGATCTTAATTATTTTTCAATTTATTTTTTTAATTTGAGTGTTTTGAGAAAAATGTGGGTTATTATTATATTGATTAGTTTTTTGTGATGATGATTACAGCAGTTTCTGGGCGTTCAATGATGAAATTTGAAAGTGGGTATTTAGTTGAGACTGTATTTGATGGAAGTAAGCTTGGAATTGAGCCTTATTCTGTTGAAGTTTTACCCAGTGGAGAGCTTCTTATTGTGGATTCTGCTAATAGCAATCTTTACAGGATCTCTTCTGCACTTTCTCTCTGTAAGTGTGCTTATTTAGGAGTATTAGATTCATGGTATTAGTGTTTTTGCTAGTTGAGGGCTCGTTTGGTATCACTGTCAGTTTCCGGGATCGAATTTGATTGCAATTGTATTATTGGGTTGTTGATTTGCTTTGGATGCCAATTTGATTCTTATTTTTGTGATGCTTAAATTCGTTTATACTTATGTAGTAAGTGGTGTATTTGTGTGCACATGTGCATTGTTTATTTGGGTGGATCCTGAGTGTGGTTTATGGTGATAATGCAATAATGCAGACAGTAGACCTAAGCTGGTTGCTGGATCACCTGAAGGATACTCTGGACATGTTGATGGGAAGTACAGGGAAGCGAGGTTGAACCATCCGAAAGGTGTTGCTGTTGATGACAGGGGGAATATATATGTCGCGGATACTATGAATATGGCAATCAGGAAGATCAGTGATACAGGTATTTCAGAGACTTGTGTATGCTACATTGAGTAGATTATTGCCAAATTGTCCATTGTGGACATGAAGAACACATTGGAATTAGGATGGAATGATAATTCGTGTGATTGAACTCTTTTTCATTCGGATATAGTCTTGTATGAAGCTGATAATCTGATGGTAGATTGAAGAGCTTATAATAGTAAAATGTCCTGATTTATTGGTAGAATGTGATATTTTTCAATCCTGTTTTTACTGAATAATTGTGGGATGAGCTCAAAGCTGACTTGTTAAGTGCAGAGTATCTAGACTAATCGTACTATTTGTTTCAGGAGTCACAACTATTGCTGGTGGGAAATGGAGTAACAGAGGTGGTCATGTTGATGGACCGAGTGATGAAGCAAAGTTCTCCAATGACTTTGACGTTGTCTATGTTGGAAGCAGTTGTTCTTTGCTGGTCATTGATAGGGGGAATCGGGCGATCAGGGAAATTCATCTCCATTTTGATGACTGTGCTTATCAATATGAAAGCAGCTTCCCTCTTGGTAAGCTAAGGCAGATTTTATAATCTACTTAATCTGTCTGGTGACATTGCTTTTGCTCATTCTTTCGTGTCACCATTACAGGAATTGCTGTACTTCTTGCTGCTGGATTTTTCGGCTATATGCTGGCCCTATTGCAGCGGCGAGTTGGTTCAATTGTGTCTTCTCAGAATGTAAGAATTACCTTCCCCTCCTAAATTGCCATTTTGGGTGTAAAAATGCTATGCAGTATGTGACTTGTTTACTTCATCACAGGATGCCAAAATAACAGAAAACACTTCATCTAGTCCATACCAGAAGCCTCTTAAATCTGTGAGGCCCCCATTGATCCCTACTGAAGATGATACAGAGAAGCAAGAAGAAGGGTTTTTCGGATCACTTGGGAAGTTGCTTGCCAATGCTGGCACAACAGGCATGGAAATAATCGGTGGCATGATTCCAGGTATTAAAAAAAAGCCAGTGGTGTATCAATATAGGAATCAAGGACCGTATCATCAAACCAATAATTGGCAGTCACCAGAGAGTTTTGAGATACCCAAAGAAGAGGAGCCTCCTTCAATTGAAACTAGAGCGCCCACCCCAAAGAAAACCTACGCCTTCATGTCTAAGGATGCAGAAAAAATGCAGCAGCAGCTGAGGCAAAGCCGAGTTTTCTACAGTGGTTGGGACACAGAATTTCAGCAACAGCAACAGAAACTACAGCAGCAGCAACAGCTGCAGCAGAAACATGAGAAACATCAGTATCGTCATCAGCATCACTCATCTATCCCTCAGACTTACTATGAGCAAAGCTGCGGGAAAACCAACGAGATTGTGTTTGGGGCAGTCCAGGAGGAAGGACAACGTGAATCAGTTATTAGGCCTACTGATTATGCTATGGATGCATTCAATCAGCAAAATATTCGGTTCAGAGCTGGGTACGCCCGTAGCTTGTCTTATACATAAGTTAGATCTTCGATTTGTTGGCACATATATGTCGTACCTATTATCAATTCCTTCAAAAACATAGTGAGCGGTAATTCGGTATGGTGATCCCTTTTTGAAGTAGGAGTATTGGGGGGGTATAATCTCACTTGGTGATTGTTACAATGTTAATGCCTTTTGTTTGAGAAATAACATCCCCTATATATTGAAGTTAGTAATATATTGTCCATTTTCTCCAAGTGCTTTTGATCTCTTATTTTTTGATGACTTTTGATCCCAAGTATATCGAAACTCTAAAATCCCATAAATGTGAGGGATGACCACCCTCAATCCCCAAATCCCAAGTACACATTTTGTCACCATTTTTGGTTGCTCATTATGTTCATTATGTACAAACTCAATAATTCAATTATTCTCACTTCACACACATTAGTGGTGCAATTATTATGGTTGTATATTGTATTCATCAACGCCCCTTATGGCTTCATTCTTTTCACCGGTATTTCCCTTATCTGAACTTATCGAAACAAACAAGGACGTCTTGTACCTATCCTCAAAGTCTGAAACTGGAGTTTCGACTTTCAAAATCAGTTTTCTTGTACAGCACAGAACTCGATGTGATCAATCATTGTCTTGTTTAACCTTGCATCAAGCTGATCCAAAAACAACACATACACACAAACAAACCTACAAACATGCATACATACAATAATACATACAATATGCATACATTCTTTAACATAACTAGAAGCCAAATATACTTGGCAAGTTGCTAAAATATAATTGGACTATTAGTCACAATAGCATGGTTCTTGCTTTGGTGCAATTTTAAAATTCCAGATTCCCGGGGAAAACCATGGTAGCAGCCAAGCAGAATTAACATTGTTTATGAAGAAACAAAAGAGTGTCAGATTTGAGTGCATTCTTGTCGCAAGAATATGTGCTGACTGCTGAGAAATTTCATCAGTTTCTCACTGTCAGATGCTGCAGTCTTATGAAAAACATACGTCCTCGCCAGCCAGAAAGGGTAGGGCATTGTGCATGTGTTTTATTTTATGTTTTATTTTTATTTTTTCCTGCATATGAATTTCTATAATGGGTTTGTTCAAAGTGTTAATTATTTGGGTTTTGAATGTGATAGTATGGACGGGCAACTTGTAGGTTATGTAGGTCTATGAGACACGTACAACAACTTCTCGGGATTGGATTGGGAAAAATCTTAATACGTCCTAAAGATATCTATTAACTATTCCTAAAAACACAGTATTTTCCGCCTAAATGCAAGATTTTTTTTTTTTTTTTGTGTGTGTGGAGAATTTAAATGCTGAAAGCTTTCACATTATAAATAAAACCTATCAATTTATCTTAAAAATTTTAAATATATATATGTTTTTTGAGGCCAAATGAGCTCCTACATTGAAATATATATTAGATGACGTTGAACTATACTATTTTATTATTTTGATGAAAATCTAAAATTTTAAAATTTTAAAATTATTATTATTATTATTCTTATTATTTTTTACAAGGTGCATAATTTTTATTTAGGTTTTATATAAATCGTACATCACACGGGTTTTAACCTAGTACCCTACTTATAAAAAAATTACTATGATCTATCCAACCCTAAAAATTGGATTATTACTCGGTATAATGTGTTAATTAAATTTGGATTTTGGAGGGGGAATTATTTGAAATGTTGTCCAATCACATCGAAAGATTTATCAATAATTATGAGTTTGTATATAGTTGCATTTTTACCTCAACATAGAGAAAGCAATGAATTAGTTGAGGAAGTCCTAGTTCTATCACTTTGCCATTTATTTATCATATAATAAAATATTACATAGTAAATAAATCAACAAAATTATCTAGTTATAAGACAAATTCGACTCCGTATCAGCAATTGCGGGCTCATATTTGATAAAAAGTTGATGATTTATTTACAGCTTTATCAATATATCAACCTTTTTTTTTTTTTTTTTTTTTTTTTTTTTTTTTGAATAGATCACCCTTTATTAAATTTATATCTAATATATGATTACAAATGTGGTGTAGCTTATGTGCCCCAGTCGGTTGTACATATACTAATACTTGCAAGTTATATCAAGATTTGCATTCAATACCCACTTGCAAGTTGCAACCATTGGCATCACAAGTCATAAAGTAATCACAAAAATAAGACATTCCTATCTAACATTATATTACGGATAATTATAATGACTAATGTTTTTTTATGAAGCCTAAATATAAGACCTTGAAATAAAAAGATATATTAATCCCCGTTCTCTTTATCTTATTTTTGCTGAATTAAAATTATTTTTACTGAAACAAAATTATATTTACTCAACTTAAATTATTTTTACTGAACTTAAATTAATTTTACTGAACTGAAATTATTTTTGCTGATTTTCTATTATAATTCTTCTTTAAGAAAACTGAATTTTACTGAACTGAAATTATTTTTACTGAACTGAAATTAATTTTATTGAACTGAACTTATTTTTACTGAATTGAAATTATTTTTACTTGATATTATTTTTTTTAAGGTGAAGAGAACATGACCTTAATTTAAATATTGATTATTTACAACGTGATTGTGACATGTATTTCTAAATTTATTCGAATTTAAATATATTAAATCTATATTACAAGGGTAAAAGCTTTATATATTATTACCCTTATAAATTGTTGCTAAAAGATATTTTGGATTCTAGTAGATCTTTGTAGATAAAATTGAGATCAACAATTCAACACACTTATTGTAATTTAGGAAAGTTTTTCTTGATACAAATTGTACTCCGTAATAATAAATGAAAGGAAAGTTAATTTAGTAAGAAGTGTTTTTTCAAATAAGAAAAAAAAGATAATAAAGTTTCCAAGTTTAATTAGCTAATTAAGAAAGCTTTTCTTACCCCTGCAATACGAGCACAAGTCATGGTTTGCCGCCTTATAGATTTCATATTTAGGTTTGGATTAGGAAATTTTTATGCTTGGTGACCAAGCTACCTCTCCTATATATATATATTGCCTTGATTATCAATGAAAAACATAAACAAGCTAAGCAAGAAAATCCATCCTTAGACCTTAAACACTAAACCATAAACCCGTAAACGAAGTCGAAAATATGGCTGCTGTTGAGATTTTTTGTGCTGCGAATACATGGTTTGTTGATGATACTAATGTCCAATGTGTCACGAAACAGAAGACGAAACCAACCGATAATGGTGCTGTGTTGATGTTCAGTCCTCGGACTGGAAAACTGTTCTTGAAAATTATTGACACCAGTGAATTTGCTGCAGGACAGGGTCTGAATCTGCTAGCAGAGTGGAAAACAAGTGTAGAAATCGCGGCTATTGTTCGAGCTTTTCCTCTTGAAGGAAAGCCGAAACAGATTGTTGTAACTCGTAAAGGACTGTTGGATTCTTTGAAAGTTCAATTGCAAGATTCACCTGACATAGTCATCAGAGCCTGTGAACTGCAACTCCCTATTTACGCCTCATTAATAACAGACAAACTCGGTAATTTGCTTGATAGCTTGAACTTGGGTACAACAGAGAAGCCACTGACGGTTTGTCTAAACATCTATGATAACTGGTTGGTTGAGGGTTGCTCTTCATACTCTGCATTCTGTCGATTTATACTGATATGTCGCGCACTTGCTGTCAATTGTCAGAAGGCGAAGATGTTACTGAACCCTGCAGACAGTGCTGCAGTCACTGAAGTACATAAATTTTGGCCTTCGCTTACTAAAGATCAGTGGTTGAATGTAGAGGTTTCTATGAAGAGTCTAATTTTTTCGGAATATACAAAGAAAACGAACATTTTGACATCTTCCTTGATGCAGTCTCAGATTCGCGATACTCTTCTTGGAGCTCAGAACACTCCTGCAACAAGACAGTAGAATGTAGATCGATTAAGACTAATGAATTCAGATTATTTGTTAATCTTTCCAAATTAAAGTAGTTTAATTTCTAAATTTAAGATTGTAGTCGTAAATTGTCAGGGTGTACAATGATGATTTCAGACAGTAGCTGAAACAAACACCATTAATTTGTTTTAAATTTTTTGATATGTATGTATTATTGTTCTTGCATGATGGAATTCATGGTATAATGATCTTTCTTTTCATCTCTAATTCTGTATTTCTTCGTATATATATTCTCGCATTTTTTAATTTCAACTAAGATTCTTATGATTTTCAATTTTTTTTATACTAATGTTACTAATTTTATCTGCATTCTTGTTTTATAATTATGCTAAATGCAATTTTCTGATTATTATCACAATGTTAAATTTAGGATATGTTTCCTATTTGCAATTGATGGGAGTCATGGCCTCAACGTATTGTTTAGCTTTCCTTCTTAAATTAAACTAGCCTTTTGGCCCGTTCGAGGCACGAGTTGTTACTTGGTTATTTCATATGTAGGTATGCTTTTCAATAATTGAAACTTTTGATATGAAATACGAAGTAATTGTTTCATTGCTAAAACTTAAAAGAAAATAAAGAGTGAAGGTAGAACTGTAGAAGAAGATCGAGATGAAGGAATTTAGTTAGGTATTTATACATAAAGATTGTGGGATATGAAATGACATATCGGTTTAAGTTACATTTTAAGTCTAGGAGTTGAAAAGACATTTTTTTTTTAATTCATATATTTATGTGATGTGTATTAAATGGTTCAACTTGATTTTATTATGGTGGAAATAAAACACTTTATTTTCTTACTTAAATTTGCAAGTTATAGAATGCATAAAGACTTAAACAAAAAGATTAAGAGGGGTGACATGTGTCATACGGGGTAATGAGTGAGTAGTCACTTGTGATGACATGTGTCATATGATAAATTTGTGGTTTGTGTTTTTAAATATTAAGTATAAATTAAATTAATTCAATTCATTAATTAAAAGCCATAGCATTTAGCTTTCATAAATTAATTCGAGCTTTATTTTTAAGTTGCCTTGTGCTCAAAGTTACGAAAGTATGCTGGTAAAGAGTCGAATAATTATACTTTTCCGTTCATTTACATGTATCATTTATCATGGTGTTATGATTGATCCATATGTTCTAATTTGATCAAAGTTATGGAAGTGTTCCTCTGTCTAGGTTATATTTGGCTGAAAATTATGCTATTTTCGACAAAATCATATGATTTATCTTCATAATTTGGTATTTTTGTTGATCAAATTGCAAATTTTCCATTGATTTGCATTAATCATTTATCAAGGTGATTTTTGAACATTTTATTGGTAATTTTTAAACATATTGCTATAACATTTTATCATTTATTAATATTATTATCATGATGATTTAGTCATTAAATTTTGTCATATGTTTTTCGTATCTATTCCATATGGGTTTACTATGTCGATTGTAAAATGATACGGATTCCTAGGGCTGTATATCGGTACAAATTTTTACCTACATCCCACGGCAGGGAACACTGCATGCACCCCCACCCTCCGCGCGTGTTCTGCTCCTGCCCCTTTTTATTTACGAATTTTTATAAAATGTTCATTTATGTATTGATAAATGTTCATTTGTATATCATAAAATGTTCATTTTTATAACAAGGAGTTTTTCGTTCAAATTAATATATATTTTGAATTGAATTTTAACAATTTTCTATAAATAAAAATGAGAGCAAATCTATTTATAAAGATTGTTGCATTCAAATTATTTTTAATTTAAGAAGTATTTCATCATCCAATGTTCATTTTTGTTTATCCGTGAATTTTATTTTATTTATTTTATTTTTATTATTTTTTTTTTTGGCAATTATAATTTGAATATTAATCCTTCTACAAATGAACATAAAGTCCATCTAAAATGAACATTTACGATAGAATAAATGTACTAGTCAAAATTCACCGAATAACAATTTTAATTAAATTATAATATAATTATGGAAAATTCTTATAGCATAATTTAATTATTATAATAAGAATCACTTCCATTAATTACTACAAACTCTAATTGAAATTCTTATTAGATATGTGAAGAATTATATTGATTATATTAATAAGTAAATGAACATATACTAGTATATAAATGAAAATTTACCAAAATAAAAATGAACATTCATAAAAAAGAAAAAAAAAACAAAAAACAAAGAAAAATTCATTACGAACTAAATTTACATTTCTATAATTCTACAAAATAAATCAAATTATTCATTATATATATTAGGGCAATTGAACTCTATTTTTAATTTTTTGTCCATTAATTGTATAAGCTATTAACACACAACAAGTTAAATCAACTTAAAATAGAGTATATAAAACATCATTCTATTATAATCTTAAGAAATCATTATTACCAAGTAAAATTATAAAAAATCATGAATTACTACTATTGAAATATCATATTATTGAAGAATAAGGCAAATAAAAAATTAGGGTTAGATCTTTTTTTCGAAAAATAAACAAAATCATCAACTTACAATTTGATTGATGGTCATTCTTTTGTACAAATTTTCTTTGATTTTTTGATTTTTTTCTTTTACAATTAGAGATCTAAGAGCATTTTGATTTATTTTTCAAGAAATATTTAGAAGATTTTGGTAGTCTAGGAGAGAGAAAGTGGTAAAATTATGAGGAGAAAGTGGTAAAATTATGAGGAGAGAAAAAAGTGGTAAAATTATGAGGAGGGAGAAATTTTAAATGTTAGTAAAATTATGAAGAAAACTGACAACTAAACTTGAGTTATGAAGAAAATTATAAGAGGAGAGAGAAAATGTAGGAAACTAAGGGAGGGGGGAGTTGTAAGTATTATAGTAATTTAGTGGGGGGGGGGGTGGGGTGTAGGCAATGATGCCTAAAGGGGGTGTAGGTAACAACAACTAGTTTATCGGTTCAAGGTCGGACCGAAAATTAGAATTTTAAGAATCGAAGACCGGACCGATTAAGTTGGGACCGAACTCTGACCGGACCGAAAGAATCGGTTTAAAACCTAGACCGGACCGTTTTGGACCGATTTAAAATTTTTTTAAAAAAAGAATTCTAAAATTTTAATAATTTTATGGAAAACTTGAAAAAAAGTTAAGGAAAAACTATAATTTAAAGCCTTTTTTTTTTTTTTTTTTTTTTATGTTTCGTACCAAAAAGCTCATAACATTAAAGTTTTCTAAGTTTATTAAGGATAATCTTAACCGTTATTTAAGGTTTCACGTTTATTTTTAATTAAAAATCGGTGCGGTCCAAGACCAGTTTTTATAGAGTTTTGGATCGGACCGGAAAAATAAATTTCCAAACCCGAAGACCGGACCGAATTATTCGGTCCGGTCCATTTTTTCGGTCCGGACCGATTTATGAACACCCCTACAGATTCCTCTACTATTTCACAAATTTATGTGCATATTATAGCGAAGGTACAATCGCTACGAAATAATCCCTAAGAAAAGACAATTTTCTTGTAGTGTTTCTTCAATACTTGTTCTTAGTTAATCTTGTCAATTGCCTAATTTCCCCCGATTTCCTTCAATATTGTTGTAATTTCAAATAAATATATTACATGCGGTGGGATTTTAAAATGTTGCGCAGTAATTATGAGATGAATTTAGATACTGAGGAATTTGAGAATTTTCTTTAATATTTAACCTTTTTTATTTATTTAAGTTTGTAATTTATTTCTAATTTGGTGGATTGGAAATTTTGAAGAACGAATTTTGAGAAAAAATAGATGATTCTGAGTGATATAACGTCGGACACCCTAAATCGGTACGGTGAGTTGGAAGGCATTATATTAAATTATTAACTTTTACATAGTAGTATTCAGGTTGGATTATCGACACTTTGACATGGACATGAACACTTACGATACACATCATTTTTAACTTAAATTATGGATCTTTAATAAAAATAGTCGAGGCTACGCCTGGTCATGGCCTACATGATTGTGCTCGAATTAAAGTAAAGTAGGTATTATGATCAAAATGCTTTCTCCAACCCACAAATGTTTATTTAGATTTGACAAGAAGTCCTAAAAAACAAAATACACACAAAAACTAGAAGGACTAACTAAGCAATTGTCGATGACGGGCCTGAGCAGCCAACCAGTGAGCAAGGGTAACCCACTGACGAGGAACCTTGCGAAGTTTGCAGATAGAGAACTGCAAGACAAAAAGCCGAATCTCGTGAAGTAACCAGTGGCAAGAAATATCTCCGTCACCACCATCTCGCAAAAGAGAAAAAAGATTCGAACAATCAGAGTAGATAAGAAGACGCCGAAAGCCTCAATGACCAGCAGCCTGAAGAGCCCACAAACATGCCTGTAACTCAGACTAAAAGGCCGAAGAGGAGTGACAGGCTCTCAAGCCACCTCCCAACACAGAATCTGAAGTTACTTCCCTAAAAATCCATTCTGCTCCGACACTAAGATTCGGAGCACTCCAAGCCTCATCAAAAAGAAGGCAAACGTTAAAGGCAGAGGAGAAGTCACCCTGTAGATAGCATGAATCAGAAGCTACCGAAGTAGGGAGAGATGAATTCCCTAACGAGCGAACATGGGACCTGAACCCTTGTGCTAAAACACTCTTAGAGATCCAATCCTGCATCAAATGGAAAATCGCGCCAGGAGACATCACTGCTTGTCTAAAAATCTTGTGCTTACGCGCAATCCAGACTGCCCAACAAAAGGATACAAAGGAGACCAAACCGTCCCAATTCCGAGAGGAACGAATCTTAGTGACTGTATCAACAAACCAATCAGTAAAAGGCTTCCTATGCAAAAGAGGAGGAGAAAAGGCAATCGGAGCACAAGCCCAAAGATGAGAAATGAATGAACAATCACGGAATAGGTGGTCTGATGTTTCACGTTCTTGGTAACAAAACACACAAGTTGGATCGATCGAAATGCCTCGGAGCTGCAGATTCCCGGAGAGAGGCAGAGCATTGTGAAGTAATTTCCAATAAAAACACTAGAGTTTTGGTAGAAGAGGCAATCCCCAGAAGTGCTTCCACAAAGAGGTCGGAATTGCACCCGAGACCCCAGAAGACACCGAATGACTTAGCAACATAGCGTAAGCAGACTTAGTAGTGAAAGATCCAGTCTTAGAAAACTTCCAGTAGACAAAATCGTCCATCGGCTGAAGAGTGCGATCCAAAGCCATGATGCGAAGTGTTGTAGAAGTATCAAAAAGCCGATGAACTAAGGTCGAATCCCACGCGTAAGAACGCAGATTAATAATAGAAGAAACATGTGTCTAAGGATCCAACACACCAGAACCATCACGAAAAACAACAGCCCCCCCGGGACCCAATCATCCTCAAGTATCCGAACCTTGGAACCTGAACCAACCTTCCAAGCTATACCCTGATCAAGAGTGGACAGGCTCGTTAAAAGGCTACGAAAACCCCAAGAAGACCGAGGAATCGTCCGAGTCTTAAAAGAATGAAGGGAAGGATACTTTGCAGTAAGCAGCCTCGATACCAAAAGCTGGGGATGTTGATGAATGCGCCAACATTGCCGAGCGAGAATCACAGAGTTAAAGTTTTCCAACTGACGTATACCTAAACCTCCTAGCCCTTTAGGCAAATGAAGACGAGATTTCAAACCCATCGCTAAACCTCGAGATTGAGAATCAGATTTCCACCAAAATTGAGCCAACAAGTTATCAATGCGAGAACAGATCGAAGGGGGAACTTTAAACACCGACAAGATATGATTGAAATAAGCAACCAAAATCGAATTAATGATTACTAATTTAGCAACAGAAGACAAACCAATAGCCACAAAATCAAAAAGTCGCTTAACCAATTTGTCGATGAAAAATCTAAAGTCAGCCACCTTACTTCGACTGAACTCAACTGGTAACCCCAAATAAGAACCAAGAAAGGGCTTGCAATGAAGTTTCAGGCTACTAGAAAGATAATCACGATAATATTCCGGCGTATTCGGGCTAAACTTAACGAACGACTTTTGTAAGTTAATCACCTGTCCCGATAACCCGCAAAACTCAGTTAGGAGAGCCATAAGATTGTCACATGCTGTAGAAGATACCTGTAAAAACAACAAGGAGTCATCCGTGAAGTAAATGGGAAATTGAAGGGGTACCCTTGGAAATACTGATTCCCTGAATAAGAGAATCTCTTTCGGCCTTGCTAAGCATAGCAGAAAGAACTTCCATACAGAGGACAAACAAATAGGATGAAAGCGGATCCCCCTGAAAAATCCCACACTGAGGCTAGAAGGCTGGGGAAGGATTGCCATTGACTAGCACCTGATAAGAAACTGTCGAAACACACTGACTAATTATATGAATCTAATAAGGTGGGAAACCGTAAGCTTGTAGAACCCGAAGTAAAAAATCCCAATAAACCCGACCATAGGCTTTATTCATATCCAACTTGAGGGCTGCATAAAACCTCTTCTTGGCCTTTGAATTGTTCATAAAAGAAATGACCTCATGAGCAATCAACGCGTTATCGTAATCAACCACCAAACTAGGCAGGATCAAGCGAAGCCGACCTGTAAGACACTTAGCAACACACTTATAAATCACATTGCAAAGACCAACCGACCGAAACTGAGAATTAGCTCTGGATTTTCTACTTTCAAAAGCAGAACAAGGAAGGTACGATTCCATTATTTTGACATATACCTATGAGCAAAGAAGTGCTGAACCGTCGAAACAACGGACGAACCAACGTCAGACCAGTGAGCTTTAAAGAAAGCTGAAGAAAATCCATTGGGTCCTAGAGATTTGTCGTCATTGATAACAAAAATTGCACTCTGAATTTCCTGAGCAGAAAAAGGAGCCATAAGAAGCTGTTGTTGAACTGAAGAGAGAGATGGTAATTACAACTATTCCCACCAATCAAAATCTTGGGTAGAAGCATCGCCAGAGACTGAATAAAGATCTTTATAAAAATTCAAAGATAAAGAGGCGATGCACTCAAAATCTCTTTGCCAGACACCAGACGAATCTCTCAAACCACAAATATTATTTCGACGACGTTGAGACTGCTCCAAGGAAAAGAGGAGACGATAATGAGAAAAACCTAATGCATCCCATTTCACTTTCGCACGTTGACGCCAGAAGAGAAAAGCTGCTTATGCCTGTGCAACTTTCTCGTCCTTAGTAGTGATAAAAATACAACGATTGATACGGGAGGACAAAGCCAAAGAAGCTTGTTGAACTTCCAAAACCAAAGTCTTCCAATTAATCCCCCAGGCCATCTTATGAGAAATGCACCAAGCTAGCAACCGTTCTCTAACAACTGATAATTTCCGAGATAGAGAAAACATTGGGGAGCCCGGGAAAAACAAGGTGATAGCAGAGTGTACTATTTCACGAACCTCAGAGGCCGACAAACACCAGTTTTCCACCTTGTAAGGACGTTTTACATATCCTGATTCGATTGTATCCGAGAGAATAATAGTTGCGTGATCCGAAAACAAGATAGGATGGTGTAAGAGTCTTGTGTCGGGATAATCTAGCAACCAAGCTGAAGAGGCGTAGGCTCTATTTAGACTTTGAAAAATCGGATCTGAATCAATCATGTTATTAGTCCTAGTAAACTTCGGACCAGAAAATGGAACATCAACCAAATCCAGCCCCACACACCAAATAATAAAATCCATCTGTCCTGGAATGGATGAGTTACCCCCCAATTTATCCGAGAGGTATTCAACTTGGTTAAAGTCACCAATCAAGACAATATTTGGAATGGTTTCAAGAATATTAGTTATCCAATTCCAAACCTCCGAGTGAAAAGAAACATAAGGCGATCCATACACAAACATTATATGCTTAATTTCATCTCCTTGCTCCAATTTACATCGAAACACATTATGAGAACTATACAAAGGAACCAAACCCAACGGAGTAAACCAAAATACAAACATACCACCACTAAGGCCAACAACATCCACACCACTACAACCTAAAAAGGACAAATGAGCTAACTTTTACGCAACATTATTAACAAACACCATAGATTCTAAAAGACAAACTACATCCAAACCACGAGAGCGGACTAGAGAAGAAATATAAGGAATTTTAGGGGAGTCCGCTGATCCCAAGCCTCTACAATTCCAAACACCAACTTTTATTTAGACTTTGGTGACCCAGAACGGGAGGTCACCGATCCCTTAGAAATTGTTGTAGACGCTGAAACCAAAAATCCTTTGCGTCTCTTATAAGGTATTAAACACGGAAAACAGCTAGATTCACGAGAATTCTAAAGTTGTTCCTCAGTTAAAAGTGGTGTAGAAGGTTCAACCTCACTACTCAACCGTTTCTTGGTATCGTGATGAGTAACCCATTCCCACCTCTTTTCTCCTATCCTCCGCAATTTCAGACCATAACATGCTACTTTCCTAAACGGAGGTTTTGGTTGTTTGAGAGGTTGTAATTTTTGTGGGGAGAGTGACACATTAAACACCCTAGACTTAAAATTGGGTGGGAATTCTCTCAAAGGTAAGCAATTCGGAGGAGTTGATGTATCGTTGGTTGTTGGAGGAATATGGTGAGTATAATATGTGGACTCAGAGTACAATCTCCTTTTTTATGAAGGGGAGAAGGATGGAGTAGCAGACATAAGGGGCCTCTTCTTTAATTGGCTACTCGAAGGTTGGTTTAGGACAATGTCCTTAAAAATACTCCGAAGATTAACTCGAGTAGTTTTGAATTATTCAGTCCTTTTTAGGCCAATGTTCGAGTTGGAGAGCTTATGGTCAAGATCAAAAGTAGACTTACACCAACCATGTTTGTCAGACACCAATGGAATAGTCTAATCAGAAGAGGAAAAACAAGAATTCTTCTTGTGACCAGCTCTAGTACACTTAGAGCACAAAATAAACAAATTCTCATATCTAATATTAATCCATTTAAACTCAAAGTTTCCGAGGTCCAAGAAGAAACCTAGTAATAACGGTTCAAAAACATGAATTAGTAGCTTTACTCTAAGCAAGCATCTAATTGAACCGAAAAGGTGTTTATCAGTACACAGAATGTTTCCAGCCAAAGAAAGCATCGGTTGTACAACATCATACTCGTATAAGTTCAGAGGTACCTCATCAAGGTGTACCCATATAGCAACCTCATTAAAACTTATATCCCTTATAGAATCACCTGGAGTCCAAGATTTGAAGACTAGAAGAGCCGCCTGGTACGCTGTAGATCCCTGCTCCAACATGACTTCTCTGTCTCAAACATCTTCACATAGAAATAGAAAAATATTATTGAAATTCTGGACTATGATATCCCCAACAGTGGTCTGACACCCATCCTTGGATGCGTTGCTCTGAAAATTGACGGTAGTCTACAAACTTGCCAAGAACCAGGTGACGATGGAGATTGGAGTTATGGGGTTGGTAAAAAGACGGATTCAAGCTTGGGTTGTCGGAAAAGTGAGATGAATCCATATCTATTGATAGAGGAAAGGATGAAAATAGGGTACTCGTAATCAAAACCCAAGAAAAGCAAGCAGAGTATAGAAACCTAGGGTATATGAGCAGAGTATTTAAAATACAAAAACCACTAATTAAAGAGCTTGTGTTGAAGAAAATTGTACTGAATTTAAAAGCAACCTGGGAATAAAGAACAAGATGGTGGAAACATGAAGTAAAGTATGAGAACGAGCGACTCCAACTCTGTAGAATAAAAAGGTGAAAAACTGATCCTTTCTATTTAAAAAGGGGAAAATTAAATAAGGGGAACACTATATAGAGATGAAGGTTAACTGAAAAATTGAAGAAAATTAAAGGTGAAAGTAGTGTTCTTGTTGATTGTTGATGTTGATGTTTATTTAGATTTGTACAAAGGTTGTGGTGATTGTTAATATCTTTCGGGAAGTTTGATAAGTAGAAAAAGGGACACACAATATTTAACGTGGGAAAAATTATTAAAAAAATCTCATGAAAGAGTAGTACAAAAAAAAAAAAGGAATACATGGTGGTGCGTAATAGAGAATGTAGATAATTATAAGGAGTGTAGATAAGTAGGAAGGCTTGTGTACATTGATTGAATGTCCAAGACCTATATTTATAGTTGAAGATGGATCTTGAAAGTCCATTCTTATAACCATAATATTCTAGAATGTTCACGAACTATGTATTCTAGTTGCATCCAATGTCAATATTTCTCTAGAATGTTCAAGTAGACAATTCTAATGAAAAAAATGAGCAAGAACTAACCTTGCTTGATTTTCCAAGAAACTTTCAAAATGTGCACAAATACTCCATCAAAATAATGTGCCAATAAAATTTGGACCACATCCAACATATTGATTGTCAAATAATATAAACTCCTTGATTAGAGTGATTTTCATTGATTAATATTTATAGGATTACAATGAGTAACCTAATCATATTAGGTAACTATAAGATATGTACAGATATCAAAGATAATCTTATACAAAATATATCCTAAACCTAGGATGAGAATATTCTATGGATATTCTCTATCACACCCCCGTAGTCGGAGCGGGAGAAAATCGGATGCTCAGACTAGATCTGAATCACGCATGGAGCAGTAAGGATAGTATGGTAACCCATGATCAAAAGAGAAGTAGTAGACATGTGCCGGTGATGACGATTAGAAGCAACAGCCACGACTTACATAGAGATAAGCACTCCTAGGCATGAGGAGAAGGAGAAGAGCCGCACACAGACTTGGGCTAAGTTGCAGATCCAGAGAAGAAGAAGCTAAGGGATCAAACTATCATCGGGAAGAAGACACTAAACTACTACGGGAAATCAAAGTTGAAGAAAAAAAAAATAAAATAGCCTAAATCCCACACCATTTAACCACTAAGAAGTGTTTACCTCTAAAAACAATTGACCCACACAACAAGATAAATTCCACCAAATTAAAACAAGCTAAGTAGCGGCTGGATTTAGAGAATAACAAATTCCACCGCATGTACTTGTGATAATTAAAATTGACAATAAATTGAAAAGGTAAAAAAAAATAAGTGTTGTTAGTGCCAAAAATCCAACACTCCCTTTAAGTTATTGTAGTGTATTTGAACAAGGCTCCTGCTAAGTAGAAGACCTCCGCTGGGAAGGGGTAAGGAGCAAGACTACAATGTAACTAAGGTGGTAGAGGCCAACAACGACATTGAGAAAAAAATGACAAACAAAGGGGTGGTTCGTCTCGTGGGCCTGGCTCATCCAAGACTATTATCAGGCATCGGATACGCTATGCAAGATTGCATTTCACTCACAGATTAGGCTAAAGAAGGAAGACTATGAGTGAGCTAGGTGGCGTATTAGGTTGAGAACCAAGAGGTAGAGGTGGTGCACAAAGCTCCTATGTGTGGTGGGAATTAGTTGGAGCACAAGAGGGGTTGCCGGTGATGGTCAACCATCGTACTCCATAATTAAAACACGGAAGCAAAAAAAAAGTGTGTTTTGTGTAATTGTTTGTGAATCCCGCCGGTGGGTTTAATTTTCTAACCCACCGGCAGGGGAAGAGAAAAATTTAGATCTAAACAATCCCAAGATCTAACCTAAACTATGATACCATGTCAGATAATATAAACTCCTTGATTAGAGTGATTTCCATTGATCAATATTTATAGGATTACAATGAGTAACCTAATCATATTAGGTAACTATAAGATATGTACAGATATCAAAGATAATCTTATACAAAATATATCCTAAACCTAGGATGAGAATATTCTATGGATATTCTCTATCATTGATATTATGTTTTTCCACTGTCTACTGCCTCCGTGTATTAGTCAAATTATTACTTAATGCAGCTGTTTTAATTTGAGGTCGAAAATGCTTTAACACTCAAGGCTTTGGTCATCTAGACATTTATTGGATGATTCTGAACTTACAACATGAAAATAGCTAATATGAATGATCTGTACTAGAGTTAGTATAATGTGTCAATCTGCGGCATATTGTTATCTTAGATTATCATGGTTTGCTAATTTGCTTTATCGTACGTCCCACAGATTCAACACACTAGTTAGCAAATGGTAAACCTATATAGGTTGTACATTACCTAAGTCTATGCGGACAGAGACCTTTATGTTTATGGCATCATTGGCATAGTTGGGGTCGATCCTTGTTCGTTCCAATCATCTGCAAGTATAATGGCCGTGTTTGGTGAAAAACTAAAGCTGATTGTGTTAGCTAATTTTGACTCGCTAGTTGTATTAACTGATTTGACTAGCTTATTTAATTAGTTGATTGTATAAAAGTGTTTGGTAAGTAGCTTATTGCTTAAAGTTGTTTAAGTATGTGAAATGACTAATAAGCTAAGTGTTTTTTTTAATGCAAATGAGGCCCAAGCCCATTCAGAACTACGAAACAAAACGAGGTCTAGCTATCCTTGAAATTTCCTCCCTAAGAGCATTACTTATTTCGATAGGTAGAACCTCAAAATAATTTACACTCTCAGATTGGTTAACACCTAAGTTAGCTAGAACATCAGCAACCCTATTCCCCCCTATAATAATGAACAACATGAAAGAAACTACCAAAATGATTGATTAAAGAACGACACTCCCTAAGCTGCTAAGCATATGCACGCATTCCCCTCCTTGAAGACTAATATGCTAATTGTGAGCTAGGGTAGGTATTTGTAGTTGGATTTTAATTTAAATGGGGGTATAAATGTCATTTCACCTTAAGATATTGAGTAAGATAATTGAAAAAGCTTCTAAAAAGAGCTTATTTATTGGAATAAGATCTTTAAATAAACTTCACACCAAATACCTTGAATTAGCAATAATCAATAAGCTAATATTTGTCAAATAATCTAATGTTTCTTTGTTAATGTACTCTAACTATACCTTGGTTTTGTACCTGATATGATTACAACACCATAGATTTCATGGGATTCCAAAGGAGTTTTAAATGTTTCAACCCCCATTCTGATGAAATTATAAATATAGAGATTATATAGAGAGAAGCGAAAGAATATTAAAAGTTGTATTCAATCCAATTAAAACTAACTACAATAAAAAGACCTTATATAGGCATAAAAAACAAAGGTATAGCTTTCTTCAAAAAAATAAAAAACCAAGGTATAGCTAAGAATGCATAATCCCATACACAACTAAGTAATCCACTAACTCCATTTAACTCAATAGTCCATATATTCAGCAAAATACTTAGAAACCTAACAAAACATGCATGTTCCTATCCAAATATATAGGAATTACTTTGAATCACTTAGTCAACACTTTCCCCTTACAAATAGAATGCAGGTTGTTAATAGTTGAATATCAACGCCAATAATTCCTCCATAAATCCATAAATGTTGTTAGTTCTTATCAAAATAAGTTAAAGTATCCCAAAACATGCTTTCTCTAATGTTATTGGTTTACTGCTCAATGCTTCTTATGTTTTTCGTTTTGGTTTCTTCAGTATTTTGAACATATTTATGTTCTCTGATCTTGTTGATCCTTAAAGCAAGCAAAGATCATGAATTCAGATGATATGCCTACAATTCTTGGAGTTATTAGTATGATCTTCTCTTCCATATCTTCTAAATTTAATATTTGGTGTCACTAAAATAGCAACGGAACATAAATAATACCCCCTCCGTTCCTAAATTACATTCCTACTTCTCTCTATTATGTGAGAATAAATGCTAGAAGTAGGAATGTAATTTAGGGATGGATGGAGTAAAAAAAATGTATTTGGTTGTTTTTAGGTCAAAACATTGCTACATAATTGCAAGTACTTATCGGATCGGAAAAATAGATAATCTGCTAAACTTGTACTAATTCACTTTCTTCATAACTTTTACTTTTGCAGGCAATGTCACTTCTTTTCTCGTGTTCATCTCGCCGTTGTATGTCTTTTATTTTTTTCATTTATTATCTTGCTTGTTTTTTTAAGATGTAACCAACTATTCTTATATTTTTTTTCAGGCCTAGAATTTGGGAAACTTGGAAGCATAAAGATCTGATCATATATGAGTATCACATTCTTGCTTTTAGTGTAATCTGGTGTATCATGTGGGTGCTCTACTCGATGCCATTTGTGCACCCAAACAGCATTCTCGTTACCACCAGTAATTGTGTTGGGGCGTTTATATGTATATAATCTACCATATCATGTTGTCACGAAATAATTTTCCGTAGTTTCAATAGAGAATGGGAAACGTATTTATACAATCCTAACAAGAGATTAGGGCTCATGAGATAGGACCGTTAGCTATACAATATACACAATAAATATAGGCCTTAATACCCCCCTTCAAGTTGGAGCATGCAAATCAGAAATGCCCAACTTGCCAAGTATATACAAGAATTGGTTTTTACTTAAAGCCTTGGTGAATATATCTGCTAGTTGATCAGTTGTCTTCACATAAGATGGACTAATAACACCTTCCTGAATCGCATCGCGGACATAATGACAATCAACCTCAATGTGTTTAGTACGCTCGTGGAAGACCGGATTCTGCGCAATATACAATGCAGACTGACCATCACAAAACAAACTCATTGCACGGGGATGCGAGACTCCCAAACTCAAAAGTAGAGCCTTCAACCATTTCAACTCATCAGTGATTTTAGACATCGAACGGTACTCTGCCTCTGCAGAAGATTTAGCCATAGTGTTATGCTTTTTAGTCTTCCAAGAAATAGGAGAACCACCAAGAAACACCAACCAACCAGAAACGGATCGCCTCGTCAAAGGACAACTAGCCCAATCCGAGTCACACCAACCTATAATATGTAAATCACAATCCGAGTTCAAAAGGATTCCCTAACCGGGACATCCTTTCAAGTAACGTATCGTACGAAGGGCAGCCTCCCAATGATCCTGTCGCGGTTGTTGCATAAATTGAGATAAGATATGCACCGCATAAGCCAAATTAGGTCTAGTAAAAGACAAATAAATTAAACGATCCACAAGCTGCCGATACATTTCAGGATCAGAAAGAAGAGGGGACTCTGATTTAGCCAGAGTATGATTCTACTCAATAAGAGTACCTGCCGGATGTGCCCCTAACAAACAGACTCTGTAATAATATCAAGTTTATACTTCCGTTGCCATAAAAATATGCCTTTTGGACTCCGTGCAACCTCAATGCCAAGAAAGTACTTCAACACACCCAAATTTTTCATATGAAAACAGTCACTCAAATATGATTTGAATGTTATAATTGTAGAAGAATCATTACCAGATATTATTAAGTCATCAACATACACCAGAACCCTAAGTTGAATAGACCTAGTTTGCAGAGTAAAGAGAGAATAATTAGAGTAAGATTGCAAAAATCCGTACCTTTTTAGAGATGTGGCCAATTTAGAAAACCAACAATGAGGTGCTTGGAGAAGACCATACAACGACTTCCGAAGACGACACACCATAACAAGTTGAGTGCCATGAAACCTAGAGGGAGGTTTCATATAAACCTCTTCATCAAGATCACTGTGAAGGAATGCATTGTGGACATCCATCTGATGCAATTCCCAATTCTTTGCAGCAGCAACAACAAGAAAAGTACGAACAATTACCTTTTTAGCAACGGGAGCAAAAGTCTCGTTATAATCAATACCATCAACCTGATGATTACCAAATATAACAAGACGAGCCTTCAATCGCTCAAGTGTGCCGTCGGAATTAAGCTTGACCTTATAAACCCATCTACAACCAAGAGCTTTCTTACCCGGAGGTAATTTTTCCATCACCCATGTTCCATTGTTTTCCAATGCATCAATTTCTTTTTGCATCGCCTCTCTCCAACCTACATCTTGCATTGCCTCCTTGAAGTTGCGGGGCTTAACCGCCGTATCTATAGCTGCAATAAATACACGGTGCCGCATAGAAAATTTATCATAATTCACAAAATGTGCTAAAGGATAAGGAGTACCTGAGGATCTCGGTGAAGTCGGTGAACTAGGAGGAATAGATGGACTCGAGAGAGATATAGTATGTGCAACGTAACCACGATGCCACCCTGGAGGATGTCGTGACCTTTGACCACAACCCATGTCAATAGTAGAAGAAGAAGAAGAAGAACTCGAGGAAGCATGAGTGCTGTTGGCAGCAGGCACCACGGGCTGGCCGTGGCTGGCAGAAGGTGCCACGGGCTGGCCGTTGTCTAGCCTGCCAGCAGCAGCAGTAGCAGATGGCGAGGCAGCAGCAGTAGCAGATGCGGCAGCAGGGCTGCTGGGGTCGTGGACCGGATCAGGGTCAAGGGAGCCCTCCCCAACCTCTAACACATGCTCTAGGTCGTCCAAAAAAGCATGATCAACACCAACATTTTCTTGTGACATACCCTTGGTTCCCACATTAGCATTAATTGAGTCACTAGTAGGCACAAAGGGAAATTCATTTTCATAGAACTTGGCATCACGTGAGACAAAGATTTCACCAGTTTCAAAATCGTACAACTTCTAACCCTTCTTGCCATTAGGATAACCCACAAACACACATTTTCTACTCCTAGGAGCAAATTTGTCACCCTTAGCTTTTTGGTTATGAGCAAAGCAAAGACACCCAAAAACACGCAATGCAACAAAATCAGGTTGTTTGCCAAAAAGCATTTCATATGGAGTTTTCTTATCAAGTAAACGAGAAGGAGTGCGATTAATAACAGAAACCGCCCCAAGAACACACTCTCCCCACAAATCAAGTGGAAAATTGCCTTGAAACATCAATGCTCTATTGACATTTAATATATGTTAGTGTTTACGCTCTACCCGACCATTTTGTTGAGGGGTATCGACATAAGAGGTTTGAAAGAGAATGCCATATTCATCAAAATAGGGAAGCATGTGTTTGAATTCGGTTCCATTATCATTCGTACACACTTAACAGTAACATCAAATTGATTTTTAACCATAGCAAAGAAAGAACGGAAAGAAGAATAAACTTCAGTTTTATCATTTAGCAAATAAACCCAAACACCTCTTGAAAAATCATCCACTATAGTTAAAAAATAATGAGCACCACAAGTAGAAGCCATCTTATACGGTCCCCACAAATCACAATGTATCAGTTTAAGAATGCGACTAGCACGACTATCACTATCACCAAAACTTTCTCGGGTTTGTTTAGCTAGGGGACAAATTTCACATGCTTTATGTAAACACTTAGTACCAGTACTACCTCGAATAGCAGGAAGTAATTTGACAATTTTCTCCGACAGGTTCCCCAAACGACGATGCCACAACTCAAATGTAGATATCTCCGGACCCGTGATTGCACATACTTTTGGAATACGCCGGAAATAATATAAAAATAAGAAATTTAGGGATTAGAATTTAGAATTTAGGGATTAGAATTTAGAAATTTGGGGTTTAGAATTTAGAATTTTAGGGATTAGAATTTGATTAGCTCCGATAGCATGTCAACTGTCCACTTTATATGACCTAGGAGGTTCCACCTCAAAACCATATGGTAATGAGGGGAGTAGCCCCTTAGCCTTATAAAGTGGACACGACTTTCTCTTTTGTTCAATGTGGGATACACATCCCAATATTTCTCTTCACTTTTATACAATTTCAATGTGTGACAACACTTTCACTCACATGTGGGTTTTCTCATGGGCTAAACACTTCCCCTCACATGTGAGTTGTCCATAATACTTGCCCAGATCACAACACAACCCAACCTGGCTCTGATACCATGTCACGAAATAATTTTCCGTAGTTTCATTAGAGTATGGGAAGCGTATTTATACAATCCTAACAAGAGATTAGGGCTCATGAGATAGGCCAGTTAGCTATACAATATACAAAATAAATATAGGCCCTAATACATGTTCTTTCTAATCTTCAAGACGACAAGGGTAAGATGAAGAGAACCCAATCAATATTATTCATTCGATTAAGGTGCATTGCCGATCCCAAGTTTTGCCATCAGAGGTCAATGGAGGCAGAATACATCGCGGAGTTTGTTTTTTTGGGTGGCTTAACATGGATCACACTTGAAGCATTCGATAGCCATTCTACGAGGTCTGGCTTTGTTGACTTCTTTTGTGATCTCTTTGGGATCATTGGCTCTTCTTTGGATCTAGCCTCACGGTATGTATCTCACTTCTAAACTTGTTAATGTACATATACTACATCCGTTAAATATTAGTTGCAACTTTGGAATATTTTATATCTCACAAAATAATGTATAAACTCCCAGAATTAATAGTGACATTGTCCCTTTATCTAGAATTATGAGTCAATGTAAGGAATGAATTATAAACATCCTTTTGGACAACGAACTAACAGGATAAGCTAACAATAATGAAGCATGTAGAATCCAGAAGAAGGACACATTTATGGCTACTGCTTTACTTCCTGTTTTGTTTTCTCAACGGAGTCGTCAGGAGTGCATATGCCTTGATCAAATTTGATAGTTACATTCTGGTAAGTAATTTATTCTTAGGTTTATCAATAGGCTGATATCATATGTTGGGTGCATTTGTACGTACTACATGATTAAATACTAATCCTTTCTCACTTTTCCATGCTCTCGGTACACAAATTGACAATGCCGTTGGCGCGGCGGTTGGTTTTATCCAGCTTCTTTTGTTCGCTGGCTACTACTGTGTAGATAGATTTAGGACCATTAAGCTTAGTCCAATAGATGATTGTTAGTTGTTGATTTCGTTAAAGACTTGAAGATCGATAAAGAGAGCGTGCTTTTAGAAATTTTAATTTAATTTAAGTGTACATATAACAAAAACTAACAATTTTTCTAGCTACATTGTTATTTATATTTTAACGGGAAATTCCCTGATTCTCATATTGAGAAACGAAATTTGTTTCTCAGGGGGCATTTTCGTGAATAAATCAACAAATTTTTCATTATTGTGGGCTCCACAATTCAATGAATTTGGATAAAGTTGTTGGTTTATTTACGAAAATGCCATGTGAGAAACAAATTTTGTTTCTTACTATGAGAAAGTGGGGCATCCCCTATTTTAACAGTTGCATTGTTCAAGCTGAGTTTATTTTTTAATTTAATTGTTGATTGACAAGGCAATCTTGATTTTCTTTTGTGGTTCTTATGTTTAATTTTTCTAATTTATAATATTGTAATTAGTGTCTTCTCAAATTTTATGATTGTGTTAATCGTGATATTTGCTACCGTTTGATTAGTATATCAGTGATCAGGATGATTTGTGGCCTTTTTATCTGTTAGTATGAACTGAATAACACTTCCATGGTTTTACAATATGTCAATAACGATGAAAACAATAGGAACAAGCAACTTGAGCAATTCCTTTAAAATGTCAGTTCATAACCAAGCTTCAACTACAAGTCTAATCGACTAATTTCTATAGGCCGATATACCAGGCTGAAAGTAGGGTTTCCAAGGAGTGTAGGACTAAACACAACATGATATTATTTGTGTGATAAAACTCTATGGTCAAAAGAAAAAAAAATTGGGACTATTGACCTATAGTTAATCACTGCATGCATACTTGTATTAGATAAAATAGGTTAAACCCCGTGCAATAGATGCACGGTTGTAGGGAATATTTCAAGCATCCCACACTTGAGCCCCACTGTGATCATACACTTAAGCATGGTGGCGTCCAAAGGGAAGGAAGCTAGAGTAAAAGAGTCGCCAACAAGTTTTAGGAACTTGTAAACTATTCACAGGGTGAAGGTTACACCCCTTAACGATCCAGGAGATCGTTAACTCCAATAGGTCTGGAACCATGACTGGAAGTTCGGGGATGAAGGTAGAAATCCAACCTAAAAGAGATTGAACCTGCCCTAAATAGGCCTCTAATTTATTCTTCTCATATTCATGTGCGCTTTCTGACTAACATGCAATCATTAGGTTAACCCTAAACCTGCTTATCTATGTTGGTTGAATATTAATGCACAAACAAAACTATTATTGGTGATCACTTAAATTATAATCATATTAGCCTAAACAAGATTATTAATTATCTTATTAAGCGTGATTACAAGTACAAATTCCCTTTAATCCTGCAAGAGAGGGCGTGATCAAGCAATAACAATAATATCAAGCAACATAATAACAACAATCATCAATCATAATAATATTCTCAATCACAATAAAGCATAATAATAATAGCAAGATCCTAGGCATGATACTAACAAGATTAATAACAAATCCTAGCATGTCACTAAGCATTAAAAATCAAAGCTTTATTCCTAGCATGATACTAACATGATATTAGAAAGAATAGGAAGCATCATAGATGATATTAAAAACCAATAAAAGCATTCTAACATGATATTAGGAAACAATAATAATCAAAGCATGCTTTCTATATCAAAATAATAACAATTAAATTACTTACTTCGATGCCTCGTATCTCTTTCTAATAACAAAATACACGTGTTAGTAACTTCAAGGAAAATAAAAGAAACAATTAAATCAAATAATTGAAATAGAGATTTGGGACCAAACCCTCAGAAATTACAAACCTTTCACGTCTAGGGCGAAGGCAACTTCGAACTTGGCTGGATGTGTCTAGAACTAATGTATGTGTGTAAAAGGGGAAGGTTTAGAAAAAGAATAGAAAGAGAATAAGCTTCTAGTTTAAAGAGAGAGAAGAGAATAGAGAGAGATGATTGTGAATTGTTGATTCTTGATGATGGTAAACGGGGAGATACAACCCCTATTTTTAGAAAAATAGTCTGGAAACAAATCAAGTCCTATTCGAAATAAAACTGGCATCTGTCGCCAGGCGACAGACATCAGCGCCAGACGACAGACTCTGTCGTTTGGCCCTAATTAAAAGATAAGACGCGCTTTGTACGCGGAATCCTCTTCCTAATATGATTAAACAACAAATTCTGTGTTTATCAAATTAAAATCAGGTTTATCATAAAACACTTATTTTATTCTAAATAAAACTCTTTAAAATATAATTATCAATCCTAATTCCATTAGAATTTAAAAAGAACCTTTTAAATATTCTAGAAGATTAAAATCAATCCTAACAACTTTAGGAATAATAATAAATAGGCCCTCCTCTAGATCATCGGGCCGCATATAAAATTCATTTCGAGCCCAATTTAGTATTTAGGTCATAACTTCCTCATTATTCATCGGAATTGGGATTATAATATATCGTTGGAAAGATATTTTCTAGCCCGATCCAACTACACTATTATCGGACCCTAATCATGGACCAAACTAAATTAGAATGACTACTTTCATAAATAGAGTAAGAAAAGAAATATTTTCAAAAACAGAAAGAAGTATCTTTATTAAAACAACCGCATCACTAGACTTTCCACACTTTACCTTGTTCGATAATCAAATGACGTGAAAGATATTCATCACTGGGTTTGATTTTTGGGGAGACACATTTGGGTGTCTACAACAGTTATTTTTTTTTTTTGGGTGAAATAGATGCACGTTTGTTAAATATTTATAATAATGACAATATATGAAAATAAGGACTTGACTCATTAGTTATTAAAAAGTATGAAGTATTTTAAAAAATAACCACATGTAAATATATAAAGTTATAGCCCGTAATAAATAAATTAATATTTTAATTAGAAAGTTAGTTTAATTTCTATGTAAAGCAAATGCCATAATTATATAAGTGTTATTTTATGGTAAGAATAATTTTTTTAAGCAAGTTTTTTTTGGAGGGAAAATTTTCAATGTGATGTTGCCAAGTGTCCTCTTAAATTTGCCTTTGGTAATATGTAATTGATGAAATTATGTAAAAGGACTAGTAAACACTGAAAAAATCATTGGCGGATCTAGAATTTTACACATGAGGGTACGAATTAAGCTTAAGAAAAAAATCAAATTAATATATGGAGTATTTCATTTTTACCAACCAAAATTTGAGTTATTAATAAATTTCACTATTGTATTAGTCTTTGTGGGTATGATATTCCATCCCCCGACAACAAGATCTATAAATGGCAAAATTTGAGTAAATAAATATTTCCTTAAAAAATTGAGCAAATAAATACGTTTGTGTATGAGAAATAGAATAACCTAAGAGACCGATAGTCCGTCTCTTTGATAAGAAAATACTAGGGACAACTAACATAGTGGCGAAAAGTTCGCAAGCATATGATTCTGAATAAAATCTAAGAGACTAGTATTTTAAATATTAGGTCTATTTTTTTTTGAATAGTAAAAATATTTCATTAATTAAAAGTCATACGACATCTGCAATATAGATTCGACGTTAACATATACATAAGATATTGAATCAAATAAAATTTTCCTTCATAAAAACTACGATCGTCGAGTAGATCTTGCACTATGGAACATCTCCCGCTTATATCGCTGGAAAATACAGCCTTGTTGGAGAGACAATCTAACGATCCTTTGTAGCCTTGAGGATATATTTCTTCTGATTCATCTGTATACATTCGAAAACTTGATAACTTTTTCACCAATGAAATAATTTCACGAAAATCCATTAGATCTAATATCATGGATTCAAAACTAAGAAATTTCTCCCCCAAAAAGAGGAGATCAACCTTGTCTTTCGAAGGAGGTCGAAAAACCCTTGTCTTTCGAAGGAGATTGAAAACTCTTTCTTTCGAGGGAGAAAGTTCCTCCCAAAAGGAGGAATCATTATTATAAAACCTAAAAAAAAACTTTAAAGAAACTAGGATTGGGGCTTTCCACCGGTTAAAACCGATGGAAGCCCCTTTAAAATTCAACAATAGAGGCTAGAGTTCTGGAGAGAGAAAGGAGGAGAGAGGAAGAAATTACCTTTTTTAGGTCTATTTGATTTAGTAAAATAAGAAACACGCGAATTTGGTTTAGTGTCTCATGTTGTTTGTATAACAGTACCTAAGAGACCTGTTTTATGATACAGACGTTCTATTTGATAATAGTGTTTTTAAAGGTGGAGTGGGGGTACAATTGTACCTCTATATACCTAGTAAAGGGTAAATTGGTCGTTGACGAAGAGTATGAAACGGTTGCAATCTTGTTCGGTCACAAATTGGGGTTTTGATTAATCAACTACTATGGAGACAAGCACTAGGGGGAGATGGGAATCGACACCGACCAAACCAATAGATCAATACAATAGGAAAACATGAACACAAATTGGGTGATAGAAAGGGCACTCAACATTTTCTTCTTTTGAAGCTACAACACTAAGCATTCCTAAACTAAACTCAACTAACATGATAGGGCAACTGAGTTTCAATGATGGGACGTATACTACTAAATTGGGTTTGTATTTTTATCTGTTCGAGAAAGCAATAAGGCACAAGTAATTGGGGATTTCTCACCTAATTATCGCAACTAAGACTACAACATCATCTAAGCAAGGAGCCGAAATCAAGATAAAATTCAGTACAATCATACAAGAAAATTCTCATATCTAGACCTCATCTTTCAATGCAAGCATAGAAGTGAAAAACATGAGCAATAGGTGGTCATCCAATTACACATGCAAATAACCAATTCTTTAACAATCAATCATCAACCTAAGTGAACATGCAAGCACAAATATCAATCAAACCATGGCTTGGTTGGGCCTTCACCCAACCCCTAGCTAAGAAACTACTCACTAATCATGGTGTTCAACATCCTAACAACAATATCTAAATTCAACATTAATCTAACAAGTTGAGAGAAGTAGTAAAAACAAAGTAGATTGAACATGCTACAACAAATAATCAAGATTAAAGAAGAAATTAACAACTCAAAGAAATTAAAATAAACAGAAAATGAAGAGTAAGAGAAAGAGGAAAGAGATTACTAATGAAGCTTCAAAGTTGAGAGGAATTATTTAAATTAAGAACACAAACTTCAATTGATGATTCAAAACAATGATTGAGTTTTGAGAGAAACTAAGCTAATTAATCAGAGTTTAGAGAACTAACTAAGAGATAAGGATCTAAGAAAGCTAAAAGGGAATAAGATCGTCCCTGCAAATGAAGCCAAATGGATATTATATAACCCTAAAGTAAAATGACGGATAAAACGACTCGTCTACAGGTCGGCATGGATGTGCAGGCCTGTTAAAAATAAGTGTAGTAGCTACTGCCCGCTCTAGCACGGACGTGCATCATTGGCACAAACGTAAAGGGCTTTGCACGGACGTGCCACGTTTTGGCACGAACGTGCAGCCTTTTCTGGCAAAACAGCTTCGTTTCGGAAGGTCATAACTTCTTCATTACTCATTGAAAAAGCAAATGACCAGTCATTGGAAAGCTCTTGAGATGAAATTTTATTTCCAATTTGAATCACTTCAAAATGCCAAGTAGAAAAAAATGTTGTAATCATTTGATGTTGACCTTAGTGTAACTGTAGGTGTCGCTCGAAATGCGCCTACGTTAAAGCATGTTGTGAATATGCTTGGCACTCACAGGAAGTGGGAATAGACATAATACGATTAGGGACAAATAAAGTAGGGAGCCGCCAACAAGTTTTTAAGGAACTTGTAAACCGTTCACAGATCATAAAAGGCAACCACGAATAAGGGACAACGATAGGCAACAACTATTGACCCGTGAAGGTTACACCCCATTCATAATCCTTGAGATTACTAACTCCATATGGTTCGGAACCACGAAAGGAGGATCGGGGATGATAGTACGAAGTGAGTCATGGAGTCACGTTCGCCCGTATTGGCCTCTACTGGATTCTTGTAGTGAAAAGTGATTCCTGCGATCTCAAAGGCATACAAACAAAGATTCAATTCGCTCCAAACTATTATTAAGCTAAATTGGTTGAATATTAATGCAGCATATAATTCTAAAATATTAGTGATCACTTGATTTAATAACAAGATTAAAAAAGAACATAAATCAGTTGTCCAAATTATCTTATTAGGCGTGATTTTCAATTACATATTCCCTTTAACATGCAATATGGTGATCAGAAATAATAATTGAACATACATTAATATTGGAAGCAATTTAACAATAATAGCGTTAGTCAAATCGAATATAAAATAACCTAATCATGATACTAGCAATATTAAAATAAAATAAGAGTAGCTAAATTAATTAATTGCTCACATTCCGCGCGTTCCTTTAAATTGCTACATCATGAATAAACTGTTAGTAACTTCAATAAATAATAAATCAAATGGAAATTAAATTAAATAATTGTAGATTTGAATTGGTCCAAACCCTCAGTTATTTGTACCTTTCACGCCTTGGTATAAGGACGGAACCTCGGGTTAAGTATGGACTCCTTGGAGTGCTTAAGGGAAGAATGGTGTAATTAGGAATATAGGTTTAAGGCTTAGAATATGGGAGAGAGAGAATAAAATGATTTTTGGTGTAAAAGAGAGGAAGAGAGAATGATTTTGTACCCCGGACTGCAGAAAGGAGGGGAGTATTTATAGGGAAAATGAGTAGAGGGAACACACGGAACCCTAAAAAGATAAAAACCCTAAAAAATAACACCGCGACACAGCAGAGAACACCGCGACACGGTGCCAGGCACCGTCAGACGGGGGGAAATCCCGTGACACGGGGAAAAACAGAATGACGCGGCAAATAATTAGGTTACGGGAGATAAAACGAGTGAAGGGTTTACGCGAAAAGGACACGGAGTTGCCCCGTGTCATAGCACAGACACCGTGACACGGGAATTCCTACCGTGACACGGCAGTTCTCCCTGTGTCGCGGCACAGTTTCCCGTGACACGGGGAAGTTTTGTGTCCAGATTCTCAGGCGCGTGGGGAAAGAAACGCAGAAAAAACACGGGAAAGCACCGTAACACAGTGAGAAATACCGTGTCACGGCAGCAGGTACCGTGTCACGACAATAGGTACCGTGCCACGGTGGATTTTCACGCAAAAAAGCTTTGAAAATAGCACCGTAACACGATGTAAACTACTGTGTCACGGAACTAGGCACCGTGCCACGTCAGCAGGCGCCGTGACAAGGTGCTTTTATATTGTGCGCGGTAATTCCAGTTTTTTACCCGTTTTTAAAATCATCGTAACTTTTGATCCGTAACTCAGAATAAGGTATATAATATATCATTGGAAAGCTTATCAATTCTAATTTCCAAACCAATTAGAATCAGGTCAAAATGATTTGTATATTTTAAGATATTTCCCTTTTAGGGGAAGGGTGTCGGTTTTGGGCCGAGTTTAGTGTTTTGCTCATATCTTTTTCGTTATAGCTCGGAATTGGGCTTATGATATATGGGTGGAAAGCTTATTTCAAGGCATATCCAAAAAAAATAAGAATTGGATCAAAATTACAAGACCAAAAAATCAGTTTCTCTCGGTTTTGCGATGTGGACACGAAAAGTGGATAACAAGTTATGGTTTAGGGAACTGAGCTAGGAAATGAATTGGTTTATGAAATGTATTGGATAGAACATGGATTTAATCACTCCAAAGATTAAATACTCAACCCGACCAATAATGACGGTGAAAGGTGTTCATCATCGGGTTTGGTTTTGGGGAGACATTTTTAGGTGTCTACAGTAACAATCCTTCCAAATGCTCTTATTTAACTCTTAGACACTTTTCCTTGCTTCTTTCATTCTTCCTTCATTGATTCATTCTTTCATAGATCCCTTCTTTCCTCTTTTTGCCTCCAAATTATTTGTTTTTTTAATCCAAAAACTTCAAAGTGCCATCTTTATACCTAAATATGCACTAAAACACTAGCAACCCCGTGAAGCATATGATACACAAAAGCTACGTAAAAATAGAGTAATTAGTGAACTAAGACATTGATTTCTCAGAATTTTAAGGTTCAAAACCACTCTAAAATCATATAAAATTAAAATCTATCATTACCTCTAGATCCGCTACAGGAAAAAACTAAATAGATAACTCACATAAACTAAAAAACCACGCACACCTAATATCATAATAATATTATTAATTATAATATCCTGGGATCGTGGTCGCAATGTCTGTGTTTACTTGACAAGGTCTTCTTCTTTGACTCAGTTTGGGTTATTTGACTTTGTTTCTAGATTCGTTATGGCTGATACAACTCATTGAAAGCGGGTCAAGTATGAATCTAGTTGTCGAGCTATTGGATATGGTTTCCTTCCCTTCTCATTTTCTTCACTTAGGGAATTAGAGAAGGAGGTTGTTTTAAACCTAAAGCGGGTTCAGAAGTTCTCGACGACTCATCAGGACATTTGGGCTAGGGATGGCAGTGGGTCGGGTTAAATGGGAGACCCGCCCCATCCCCGCCCAAGTGGGGCGGGGATGGAGGGAGATTTGTCGGGTGATGGGTCGGGGATGGGTATAAAATGTGTACCCGCCATTGGTGATGGGGCGGGTATGGATTTTAGAGTAGACCCGCCCCATATCCCCCCGCCCCGTACCCACCTTATACCCGCACCATATTTCTTTTAGAAGAGTTTAGAATTTATGAAACTTGATACCCCCTAAGACCCAATAAGCTTGAATAGTGAAAGTCTCAATTTTCTTAACCTAATTTGATATAATTGTCATTAATGTGATACAATAGAGCATCATGGAAATGGGTTTGAGACGATTTTGGGGCGGGTATGAATATCCAAGTGGGTGATGGGGCGGGGATGGATCCTATCTTGTACCCGGTAGGGTGGGTATGGATGTGAATATTGTACCCGCCACGGGTGATGGGGCGGGGATGGGTATAAGATTTTTAGGCGGGTATGGGTATGGAGGTACCATCATCCGCATCCGACCCGCCCCATTGCCATCCCTAATTGGGGCATGTGATACTGCTCAAATTTTCACTAGGATAGGCTTTGCTATACCTAGAAAAGTTGGGGCCCATATTGTGTCTCGACTTCCAACTAATTTTTTATAAGTTGTATAACTTTGTCTGATTTTGAGATATAATAATAATAATAATAATAATAATAATAATAATAATAATAATAATAATAATTATTATTATTATTATTATTATTATTATTATTATTATTATTATAATTTTTAGAAAGCCAAAATGTATCGTGGACCTTTCTTTTTATATCTAAAGTAGTTTTTTCTATTGTTTCGCTCATCTCTTTCTTTTATCGTCCTTAATAGTCTTCTAGCCTACCGAAATATTCAATTCATGTTCTAATTGATGTGGGAAATTTGTCAAAATTCAATCCACATATTGCTAAGAATGTCGTGTAAGGCAGAGAGAAAGTATGAAAGGTTGAGGGCGCGTGTAAGCAGGAGTGAGGAGGGCATAGAGTAAATGAGAAAAGGTGAGGATGAGAGTGAGGGGGATGGGGATGGGGATGAGGATGGGAAAGGACGTAGGATAAAAAGGAGATATATGGAGAGAGAAAAAATACTTTGAGATTGGGGAATGCTGTATATGAGTGTATATCATTCAGGAATTCTTAAGGTCATAGGAAGGAGACATAAGAATTCTTAAGAATGTTGGTTTGGTTGTGTTGTCATGTCATGTCATACCTCATAAATTTTCAGCTTTAAGTAAATTTTAAGTAATTATTTGATTTGGATTATCTCTTTATAGTTTCATAAAATGAATTTTATTTCTTAGAACCAAAAATGGACATGATTTGAAAGTGAATTTAGTGAGTTTAGATGCAATTTGCCGAAGACATTGTTTTTCTTTTCTTGATTTATTGTTTTATATGACTGGTGGTGGTTTGATGATAGTCTAATGGTTCAGATATTATTACTCACTCCGTCCCTTTTTTACATTCCTATTTGTAAAATTACATGGGAATTAAGGAAATTGGAATAAAACAAAGAATAATAAAACAAAGTAAAATGGGAATTACAAGACATTAGTTGATGTCTTTGATTAAAACAAAGATAGAATAATATTTAATGCTGCATATGTCATTAATCATTCGAAAAGAAAAAGGACCAATAACATTTTTTGGTGGAAAAAAGGACCAATCATATTCATCTAAATTGATGCACATGGATTCTGAAAATAAGAGTGAGAATTAGAAAATAAGAGTGATAAAATAGAAAAAACATTAATTACAAAACTGAAAAATAGGGACAATTTGGAATATTTGGTAAAAATTTACTTACTAAGTGTAGACACCCAAATGTGTCTCCCCAAAACCAAACCCAGTGATGAATACCTTTTGCGTCGAATGATTATCGAACGAGGTGAAAGTGTGAAAGGTCAAGTGTTGCGGTTAGTTTTATTAAAAATTCTTTCTTTCTGTTTTCGAAAAACAACTCTATTTTATGAAAACAGCCAATCCAATTTAGTTTGGTCCACGAAAAGGGTCCAATAATAGTGTAGTTGGATGGAGCTTGCAAAGAGCTTTCCAACGATATATTATAAGCCCGATTCTGATGAATAATGAGGAAGTTATGGCCAAAATACTAAACTGGGCCCGGTTTGATCTTTACATGCGGCCCAATGATCTAGGGGAGGGCCTAATGATAATTGTTATTCCTAAAATTATTAGAATTAATTGTAGTCTTCTAGAATTCTTTAGATGGTTCTTTTTAATCCTAATAAGATTAGAATTAATAATTATATTTTGATAAAGTTTTATTTGGAATAAAATATTATTTTATGAAAAATACGATTTCGATACGGACTTTTCAAATCAATTTTGATTCATATGTGGACTCCGTGTTTGAAAGCGCGTAGAAATCCAGGCTGTCGCCAGACGACAGGCCTTTCGCCACGCGACAAACCCTGTCGCCTGGCGACAGAGTGGAGTTTTATTCCTTATCAAATTCTACCTATTTCCTGACTATTTTCTTATAAATAGGGTCCTGAACCTCCGTTTTTTAATCATCAACAATAATCATTCACAATCAATTTTCAATCATCATCAATCATCTACTTCTCTCTCTCTCATCTCTCTAGCTTTTCTCAAACACAATTCCGCATACACGAGATCAAGAAACACCTAGCCAAGTTCGAAGTTGCCTTCGCCCTAGACGTGAAAGGTTATAATTTCTGAGGGTTTGGTCCCTAATCTCTATTTCCATTATTTAATTTAATTGTTTGATTTATATTTTTCTTGAAGTTACTAATGTGTGTATTTTGTTATTAGAAAGAGATACGAGGCATCAAAGTATGTAATCTTATTGCTCTATTCTTGTAGAAAACATGTTTAAATTTGTTTAATTCCTAGCATCATGTTAGGATGTTATTATTGCTTTCTAGTAGCATGTTTAGGGTGCCTTTTACTCTTTTCTAATATCATGTTAGTATCATGTTAGGGCTAAAGCTTTGATCTTTATTGTTTAGTGATATGCTAGGGTTTGTTATTAATCTTGTTAGTATCATGCCTAGGATCTTGCTATTAATATTATGCTTTAACATGATAATGATGATGATTATTATGTTTCTTGATGATTATTATTGTTATTGCTTGATCACGCCTTTTATGCATGTTTAAAGGGAATTTGTACTTGTAATCACGCTTAATAAGATAATTAATAATTTTGTTTAGGGCTAATTTGATTATAATTCAAGTGATCGCCAATAATAGTTTTGTTTGTGCATTAAATTCAACCAACATAGATAAACAGGTTTAGGGTTAATCTATTGTTTGCATGCTAGTCAGAAAGCGCACATGAATACGAGAAGAATGAAGTAGAGGCCTATTATTAGGGCAGGTTCAATCTCTTTTAGGTTGGATTTGTACCTTCATCCCCGAACCCTATTTGGTTCAAGACCTTTTGGAGTTGACGATCTCCTGGATCGTTAAGGGGTGTAATCTTCACCTTGTGAACGGTTTACAAGTTCCTAAAACTTGTTGGCGACTCTTTTGCTCTAGCTTTCTTCCCTTTGGACGCCACCATGCTTAAGTGTATGATCACAGTGGGGTTCAAGTTTGGGGTTAATGGCTTGAAATATTCCCTACACTAAGAAAGGAAAGTAGGAATGTAATTTTGAAAAACCCAAAAAGAAAAGCAGGAATGTAAAAAAGGGACGGAGGGAGTACCATGCTTTGAATTCTTATGGATATTCAGATTGTGCTCTATAAGGATTGAAATAAGTGACAACCTGGAGCACCTTTGTTATGTTAAATGCAACTGATGGAAGTCAGATGAGTAAATTTTTTTGATGAGGTTTGGAAGTTAACTAACTTATATCCCATTTTTAGATTGATGAAATATGGGATGATAGCACTCAGTCTAAAGAGCAGCTTGAAGACAGTATACAGAGCAAGCAAGAGGCTGCTATGCAAAGAAGAAGAGCATCTGCTTATGCATTCACTCATCAGGTGTTATAATATATGTCTTCAAGACTACAACATTATGTTTCAATTTTTTGGATGTTAAATTTTGTTACTTTATTTTGTGGGAGAAAAAAATAAATGGAAAAATGTCGATGTCTAGGCATGTCATGTAGATGTATGAATTTGTCTTGGTGGATATAAATTTTTTTTTTTTTTACTTCGCTAGAAACAGTTCTATTTCATTTGTTCAATATGTTTAGAAGTCTACTCAATCATTTTGGTTTAATTAACTTAATTAGATCTTCTGCTTTTGGCAGAAACTAAAGAAAAACAACACAAAATTCAATCCCAACATTCATGGACCCGAGCAATCCTTTATGGGGCTGGAGTTATTGGAACAGTGGATGGCTGCCCGACCATGGCAAGAAGCACAACAATGGATAAGGAAATTGGCCAAGGCTATGTGAAGAGCTTCTGCACATTCTGTTACGGGTGAAATAAACCGCGCGAGCATATGCTCTTCGAGACCTTAGTGTCGATAAGCCTTCCCCAACTGGTCAAAGGTCAAGCCGGCCTCCTAGGCACCAGTCTCAATCTACCATCAGGCATGCCCCATCATCGGGCCTAGGATTCAAAAAACCAAGAACCGAGAGCACAAAGGCAAATGGATGGGCCCTAGAAGACAACACGAGGAGCATGATGAGCATCCAATCAGAATGATACTGGAATGAGGAGGCATTTTATTGTTGGGTCATTAGTGAGGGATGATAAGAGCCTTGCAAGCTCTCATGCAATTCTGAGCTACATGGCACCAACAAAATCCGCAAAGGCCATGAAAAAGCTTCCAAGTCCCTTTGGGGTAGTCGAGAATAATGGTACTCCACCTAATTCGAAGTCATCATTTGTGGTTGGGGGGGGTGAGGGGGGGGTGGGGGGTCTGCCAAAAACAAGCTCTCTTTCTGTGTTCTCCCAGTCCTCAAAGGCATTCATGGGAATTCGAGCACACCGGTGATTCATATTGGGAAATTTTACGAACAACTACCGCAAAAGTTCCAACTTTTGCTAACAACTAGCTTTATCTTTTTTTTTTTTTTTTTTTTTTTTTTTTTTTTTTGCGAACTACCACAAAATTTGTATTTGTTTTGTTACCACTACCGATTAACGATGGGCGTTTGCTTACCGTATATGGGGCCCACCTTTCGTCCTTTTCCCTCCAACTATCTCTCCTTTATATTAACGATCTTCCCCCTAATTAGATACTCTCTATTTCTTTGAATGTTTGTCTTCAAAAAATTTTAAGGCATAGGTGAAATTGCTCACCTAGAGATCGAATTCAAGCTATTAGGATTGAAAAAATATTTAATATTCGTTCATTTTCTTAATCTTTCTTATGATTTCTGGTTAATTGTTCATTTATTTGTGTATTGAACGAATTAAGGTGGGCCCCACATACGGCAAGCAAACGTTCATCGTTAACTGGTAGTGGTAACAAAACAAATACAAAGTTTGTGGTAGTTGTTTACAAAAAAAAACAAGATAAAGGTAGTTGTTCGCAAAAGTTCCAACTTTTGCGGTAGTTGTTCGCAAAATCTTTTTCATATTGAGATAAATTACATCAGGTTCAAGACATAACAGTGAACCGACCGTTACCACAACACAAGGTCTTTTTATGATTATCTTTTGAGTTTCATGTGCAAAAAGGAAGGAAGATGAAGTAAGTAGCCCCTCTTTTTCATCATTAACATTGTTCACTTTGGAATCCTGTGTATTGCAGTTTATGAACTCCTTATGTACTCCGTGGCAAATCTCCTTCTCCCCAAGATGTAATACCAATCAATTTTCTTCTTAAAAGTTTAACATTATCATCGCCTTATTAAGATTATTATATTTTCCTAGTTTGTGATTCATAACCTTTTCCGAATGTTTGTTTCTATTGTGCAGCATTAGTGCCACATCTTGACATGGTTGAGGGTGTAGATAGCCAGGCGATATAATTGCCTCAATCACTTAATTAGATCAAGCAATACTACTATAGATTGTTCCCTTTTTTCTTTTGTATATATTTCAAACAACAAATGCCTTTTATTTTAAATTGTGTAAGGAGTACACTATCAACGGTTTAACAATTTAGGAAACCAAGATACATTTAAATTATTCGTGTACTTTCCTTTTAGCCATTTTAATATTGGTATTATTGTTTTTTTTTTTCAAAATTTAAAAGCTTTTCACCTAACCTCATTCGTAGTATGACATTAAATATCGATCTAACAATCAACAATTACATATTTAATACATCGAGTTTAATTTTACAAAATTAAGGAGACGCCCACTAATATAAGTCGGTTGGTTTTATGTTAATTTTTGACATGTATATCTTTTAAGAGTTTTAGGCAAGTTGGGTTTCTTTTGTATTGTACTATATATATTGTCGTGAATATCAGTACAAGGCTTAAGCCGTTTCCTCCAATCTCTCTCAACTTTAACGCCAACAACTAGTATGTATAACTGCTGCTCTTTATAAACAGGTCGCAATTTCTTTTGTTTTTGTTTGCGGAATTGGTGTTACTTTATGATTCGTGAGATGAATTGTTAATTTTGTATTGAATCATTTGAATGATTATGTCTTTTGATTGTTTTTATGAAAATGCAGTTGCTATTGTTTTCTTTGGTGGAATATTGATTTGTTGTTATTGATACATGTATGTCGTAAGACTGGAAATTGTGATGTTTTCTTAGATGGGATGTTGATTTGTACTTAGTGATATATGTATGTTATAGAACTGAGAATTGTGATGTTTTTAACCATTGCATGAAAGATTCGAATTATTTAAGTTTTGTTAAATACCCGATGATGTGATGAATGCAGCAAATAGGTGAAGAGGGGGAATGTATTTGTGGATTAATATTTGATTGAATTCATTAGAGTATGTATTGTTCAATGAGAGCATGAGGGGGAGAGACTAGAGAGTTAGTGTGTGGAAGCTTCTAGCGTAATCGTTGACTACGGACGACTATGGTCTACTACAATAAGAAATTAAATCTGAACCGTTTATTTGTTAATTGACTAATCCTAGGCGTCCAATTCAACACCTCAAAAAAAATAGTCATCCAATTTAGTCATCAAGTCATTAAACAGTCATCAAGTCCAGTCATTACCTCAAGTTTGGTTAAATTAATCTGTTTCAAACTTTTTTTCTGTTTTTTTTTTTTTTTTTTTTTTTTGCTATGGCTGTACTTTTGATTTCGTCCAATAGCCATTATTGTACTTTTGAAGTTTATTTGAAGTTTTGTACGAAATCAAAATTCTCTACTAGAGTCCAAGAAAGCCATCAAAAAACTAAAATTCGTGAAGGAATTTTGACTAATACAAATTGCAGATGAATTATGAAATTATATCAAAATCAAGCAATTTATTTTGAATTTGTCAATTATATACAATTTATTTTGAATTCATCAATTATATACAATTTCGTCAATTAATTTTGTTAGACGAATTTCGTCAATTAATTTTTTTTAATTTTTTTTAATAGCAATCCGCCATTATTAAATGTTAAGGTTGAAGATGAATAATATTATTTTAATTTTTTTTTTAAAAAGATCCTTTATTAGGTGCGTTTTTTAGAGAAAAAAAAAAAAAACCCTACCCTACTTCCTTATACGTGTAATGCTCAATATTTGTTACAAAGATTATGGGGCTTTTTTTTAGGTAAAGATATTATAAGATATTTTATTAAATTTAGTTGTTACAATTATATTAGTAAATAAATTCCAAATTCGAAAATATATTCTTATCCTTAATAAAATATCACAATTAATTCTTAAATTTGTATAAATACACAATACGAATTTTTACTCTTTTAAGGGAAATACGAAATTATTTTATAAATACACAATACATAATTTTCTTAAAAATACAGTATATATGAAATTATTTTGTATAAAAACACAATACATATTTTTATACGGATTTTTCTTAAATATACAAAATACAAAAATATTTTTGTAGTATACGCCTAATTTTTTTTAGTATTTAGTTTTAAATACGCATTTGACTCAAAAAAAAGTTTTAAATACGCATTGTACTCCGTATTATTTAAGTTGAAATACCTAAAAATTTTGAATTAACTCCTATTCAAAAAAAAAAAAAGTATTAACTTAAATATTTAAAAATAATTTATTGTTTTTTAAAACCCATTTTTTTTCGAAATATAATTTTTTTTAAACCTATTTTTTAAATTCGCAATGTATTATTTAAGTTGAAATATGGAATTTTTTTTTCTAATATGCGGCTAATTTTTTTTAAGTATTTAGTTTTGGTCACATTAAATCAATTTAGATTTTAACTTGTCCCACATGAATGGGAAAAAAATAGGCCTTCTCTTATTTCTATAAACTCAAAACATGAATACCCAGACTTCTTATCAGAATCCCATGAAGATTGAGACTTTCCCTCTCCTTTTTTAGCATCCCATGACTAAAAAAATACAGTACTTTCTTTTAACGGACATTATACTACATAACCATTGCCTCCTTGCAAATCATTGTTAAGAACAAATTATTTCCATCCACTACCGAAAACTACATGGTTGTCACTATGCCACAATTTTAATGTTATGACATAGCCAATATGCCACAATCTAACACCGTTAAGTTAGGGTTATACAAGAAAAATGCAAAAAACACAAGGTTATCCCTAAACCTATAAAAACACCAAGTTCATTTTTTTATACCCTCCTTATGAACAGTGTGCTGTCCATTTTGCCCTTATATTTGAACTTGAAATCCTTATGAATAGTGTGCTTCCCGATTTACCCTCAAAAATATGTCATGTGCTGCTACAGTTCACTGCCCAAATTGCCCCTGATTTTGTATCAAGCTTTTCTTTTATCAATAGTGTGATTCCTGAAATGCCCTTAAACATTTGTGCATGTGAGGGCTTATGTGGGCCCTTAGACTCAGAATATGCCATGTTTAAATTTTTTTTCTCAAACACGTGTAAAGTCAGCTTTCTTCTTCTTCAGCTTGACAATGGAGCTCATTTAGAGTTCAATGCTGCTTTTTTGGGCCGTAATTGCTGAGATGATTTGGTGGTTAATCTTCATTCTGGGCGTAACTACGAATTAATGCATGCTGAGAAATTGGTGAAGTGATTTGGAGCTTATTCCTGGGTTAATTTAGAGTGGTATTTGCTTAATACAATTGTGATCTTATTGTGAGCACTATTCTAGGACTTGTAGATCTATGGAGTCCATGTTCATGTCGCTTATTGGTACTTGCGCAGCTTCTTGGTCATTCATTTTGAATTTCATTTACTGTTAAGTTTGTTCAGGTTCCTTATTAGCTGTTGCTTGTGGATTTAATTACAGTTAATTAGCGAAGCATATGTGCATGTGTTTTATTAGTACCTAGACAATGCTTTATTAGGTGTTACTCTCCATGCGAATTAGTAAATTACCAGCTGATTATATGGTTTTAAATTGTTTAGCAATGTTATTAGTTTTAAAAGGGGTGATCTTGTTAAGTTTTGCCTTTTTTTAGTAATAATAAGGTGATGTGGCTATTCAATTAATTACTTTAAGTTGATGTGGCTATTCAATTAATTACTTTGTATAAGTGGTTTTGAAACTTTTATTTAGGTTAGAACGTTCTTTGGACCGATGGATTTTGGATGGCCAGTTTGCTTGGGTTTTGATGTTGAAACACCGCATTACACACCGGTCTATCTTAGTTTATAATGGGTAAGAGCAGTACTCTTATTAAGAAAAGTGTCTGTGTTTTCGGAAGTGGGTCTGGCTGCTTGTTTAATGATAATGATGTTTGTAAGGATGTCATTAGATGTGGCGCATGCTTACTTTATTGTAAGATTTAGTTGGTGTACTCAATTTCCTGCTGTGTTTTACTTTAGCTTTGTTTTACTTGTTTTGTCTTCTACTGCTTTGTAGCCTAATAAATAGAGGGGGTTTTATTTGGGTTTGCATATGCAACATATACAAACCAAAGTGCATGGAGATTACATTAGAGGTAATGCAAAATGTAGATGTAGGTTTCTCTGGTATTAGTCAAGAACATCACAACATACAACTTCTTACTATGAAAACAGAACATTTAGTAACTTGCTTTGGAACACTGATCTTAAATTATGTACGCTGAAGAATAGTTACTTTGACTTGGTATGGTATCCTAGCTTTGTGATTCACTGATCATTAACTATTCACAAAAAATACAATTACTGGACTTGCAGATACTGACTTATAGATCTATTTCTTCTCTAATGATCATATTGAGATACTGATTGCTTTGTTTGAGTTGGTATGCTATCCTAGCTTTGTGATTTACTGATTATGAACTATGTACAAAAAAATGAACTACTGGACTTGCAAATACTGACTCACAAATCTATTTCTTCTCTAACGATCATTTTGGGATATTTATTGGCTAATTAACTTTGTTGTTCTTTACTAATAATGAGTCTGTGGGCTCCAAATTTGCTACCATAGGTTTATTGAAGGCATTTTTGTGTTGCTGGTAGTATCTGTGTTTTGATGGGTTAACATGGGTTCACTAAGCAACACTGAAAATTTCAGATTTGGGTACATTGTTTGTGTTTAGGTTTAAGTAGCTTGTTGTGGGTTCTTACAGCATAGCATTGTCAAAGTAATGGAGTATTTGCTTGTTGGGTAAAGTGTTAATTTAGTTTTTTTGTTGGGTTTTGGCCTTCTCTTGTGCAGAGTTATGAGCTTGCAATGGTTGCAGATGAAGTTCATGATGTAAGTGTTTTTGAAACCTAGTTATGGTTATTTGGTTTGGCTCATGTGTTAGTTTAGTTGTTTTTAATACTATTCCTGAATATCCCATGTTCATTGCACAGTGTTTGCCCTGGTTAATTATGCTAGCTAAATATCTTGTATGGATTTTGTTGTTGCAGTAGCTATTTGCTATATTTGTCATATTTATTTAAAAAAATTTGTTTGTTACATGCCTCAATTAGCTAGGTAGATTCACTATATGTTATGCCAGTATTATTTGCTGTTCTTTTTTGCTGGACTATGTTGCATGTTTTTAGTTGCTTGTAAGGTTAATATATATAAGATAGCTGGCTTGGTTATAAAACTAAGATACCTGCTACTACATCAGTATAATATCATCTCCTTGGATGCCTTTATGAATCACTTACTTGCTTATGTGATTATGGTTTGGGTTTAGAATTATTCCTTCCTTGTGAAATATGTTACCCTTTTCCTACACGTAGCTAAGGTTATTAGATTTCTAAGATCAAATTGGTTCCATACATATCTTTCTCATGCCATGGGTGTGCACACAGGTGGGTGGGCATGAAACTCGGAAAGTTTCTATTTCTTTTTCCCGCCTCCTGCACCGGGTTGTTGAGTACCTGAAACTTCCTCAGCCGGCTTACTATTTGGCGGATGTGGGAAAGAATGTTGTGAAGGTTGTCATGGAAACTGATCCAGGCTTGGGTCCTTCTGTGTATGAGGGTGGTCCAGCTGCAACAGTTAGGGAATCTCGTGAACAGGCTGCTGAAAACGCTGTTCGTTCCCTTCGTATGGAATTCAGCATTCAGGTTGAAGACCTAACTGCTAAGAAAATCAACAGGCTTGAGCGCGCTGAGTTTCTATATCAGATGAAACGTATTGAGCTAGAAGCAATGGAAAGAGGAGCAGGGCAGGTTCCAGTGAAGTGGCCAGCTGTGCTTGATCACAAGCGTCGCAAGAAATATGTCTGCATTGATCATATGGATGTTTTGAACACATTATCTTTGGAAACCAAAGTGCGTATTTCAGAAGTTGACACCTTTAATGTTGGCCCTGGGAAATTTATAACATGGGTGACAATTTACGGATCTTCAGTTGCTACTGGAATGGAGTGTTTTTTTAGTGTTGTGCGTGCTGACTCGAAAGCAACCATACAAGATGCAGCTAGGAAGGCTGTTGATTTCATACGCACTGCATACAATCTTGACATAGTTGATCTGAACTATGGGAATGGGATTTATGCTGGCATCAAGTGTTCTTTGGCTAGAGAGAGCTACTTAGCAGCTAAGGAGCATGTGTTGGGGATTCAGGGTGCTCTTCAATTAGCTCCTTTTTTAGTCGAGGAAGGTTGTGTTACACCTAGGTCTGCTATCCATAGGATCCCAACACCTACTCTTCCTCCACCTCCACCTCACAAGCCAAAAGCAAGGCCATCTTTCAGTGCTCGCTATAGTGGCTTGCCCTCACCGGCCCCAGCTGAGTTAGACAGTTTTTTCAAGCGTAGGAAATTTGATTAGTGTGCAACTGCATTTCACATAGAGCCTTAGCTTTGCACTTTCATTTTTTTTTTCTTTTTGCTTTGTTTGTTTAAGTTTTTAGAGTTATGGTGTAATACCATTTTGCTGTACTTGTGTTCCAAGTTAGTTGAAGCTGCTCTATGTGTATATGTAATTGGCAAGAAACGCTATACTGCTATTCCTAAGTACGATGTATTTCATCTTTTTGTGCTTGATTAATGAAATACACTTCTCTTGCCATGCTTCAGATTACTAGAATGCATATTTTTCTGATAACTAGAATGTTTTTATTTAACACTTTTCTGCCAGTGTCTTTGCGGTTTATTGAATTGTTATACACAGCCACTGGTTCTTGCCAAAATAAGGGCCTAATTTTACCATTATGCATTTCTTCCCAATCACAGGTTTAATTAGGTGCATCGTTGCCATTAGATTCAGTTTGTCCCAGCCAACCTGTAGTTTCAGCTGTTGGTGTTAGACTGAGCTAATATTACTATCATGAATAAATTCGCTATCTCTTTCTGTTTCTGGCTGTTTTCTATATACCTACACCAGCTTATTAATTGAACAATTTTGCCTAGAATCAAGCCTCTTTTTGTTAAATTTGAAGGCCGTTACATTGTATTCCAGATCGATGCTTAGCTGCTAAGAAAGGTCCTCCAAAAACTAGGATTAGCAAACGTTTATAGGGCTTACAGGCTTTGTCTCAGGCACCTGTTTCAATAAGGTGCTTATTTGTTCTTGTGATTGCAGATGTACATTGCCTATTTATACTTTTTTTTTTGTTTACCCTCTTCTTTTCGTTTGTTTCATTCGCTAATTCACTTTCATTTCATAGAGAGCCTAATGAGCCAGAATCGGCTAGAAATGAAAAACAGGATCCTGTAAACATTCAGTCAAGACTTATGAATTACAGGGAATGTTGGAAATCAACCATGTACTAAATCAGTAGGCAGAATTAATGGTGAGCATGATTATATGTATTTTGTATAAGCATTATGGCTTAAACAGTAAAAAGATATAAAGCTAATACTTTTACTGCACTCTAAATAGATGTTCCTAACTACTGTTTGCAAGATTGACTGCTGCAAAACTTTAGTGCTGCATTTAAATAACATAGTATTTTGGTTACATGCCCAAATTTCTTGCCTATCAATGCAGTTGAAGTGAACAATACACAGGTTGATAGCCAAGATATTGGAAGGCCACTTTTAGACCAATGCATGTTGTATCAGAAGACTACGAACCACCCAAGAACTAGCAAGCGCAAATGAGCAATTGCTTCTATGTCTGAACCACCTGCTCCTATAAGGTGTTTCCACTTTCCTTTGTGACACAACACTTATTTATTTCTATTAAATAGTTAAGAGCAATAGCTCACTTACATTTTTGGCTGCTGCACATATAGGGAAATAGGTGAAACAAGTGAGCAAGGAAAAATAAGAAACCAAAACTTGAAGAAAGCACAAGCTAAGAAAACCAGTAAGTGTGCATGGTATAAATCAGAAAAACATATCATCTTGATTGAATTTTAACCAGATCAGTTTTGCATCAAGATCTAAAACTAAAAATATTCATATGTATATAAACTAGCAACATCTGAAAAAGCTTTCAGCATAACAATCAGAAAATAAAATTCAGACCACACAATTTCCTAGCAACATCAGTATCATTACAACCAAATTTCATAATCAAGCCATTAACATGAGCATCCTCATTAGATTCTTCTTTTGTATATTATCCCCACCATAGGTGACGAATTACTATATCACTCTCCATTTTCTCGCCTTCAACAATATCATTTTTCACATCTTCCTTAGCTATTCCAGCACCTTCACCATTAACAGTAATCACAACATCTTCATCACGTTCTGTGTTCAGCATTTTGGTCTTCCCTGCATGTACCACAGGCACAAACTCACTAGCATCACTTGCAACATTCTTTCTAACTCTTTTTCCTTCACCAAAACTCCTTATTTCCAAAATCTCATTTGACAGATCATCTAATTTCCTCTTTAGCTTGGTAATCCTCTTCCCTACATCAGAATGAATAGACATTGCATTAGGTAATTTGCCCTGTAAATTAGCTTCCCTTAGCTCTAGCACTCGAAGTCTAGCTTGAATATCACGCTTTTGCACTGCTGAAAATTTATCCCCATTTCCTCCCATATTTAATTTTTACTTTAAAAAAAAAAAACAAAACGTGTAAAATAATCAAAAGGTTTAGGCTAATTTACATTATTACTCTTACCATCTCCTTAAAAACTACAAATCACAATGGCCTTTTCCCTTTTATAATGAGTTGGCCTCCTGTCGTCTAAAATTGTAACTATCTTGTTAAATAGGGAAAACAAAGGCTAGGCAATATTTAACATATAGTTACTCAACAACAACGAAACCTATATTAGATGCTAAAAACTAAGAACATCAGAATCTTTTTTTGTAGCATGTGATTATTTCACATTTTTTTTTTAATTTTTAAAAGCTAAGAATTGAGAATGGGAGGAACTGCTTATTTCACAGGTTTATTTTAAAAGTAAGGTGCCAAGTATTTATTGCAAGAGAAAGAAAGTAATAAACACTTCAGTACTCATTGTCCATAAGGCAAAAGGTTGGCACATAAATACTATGTATAAGCAGTGACCACTAATTAATGCTAGCTTACCAACAAAACTATATAGAAACATAAAAATGAAACTTGGCTTAGTGAAATTTTTTTTACCTATAATAAACTTATCAATCAAATTATGAATAAGCATTTGTGTCTAATGATATACTGCCTGCTGAGTTAGTTCTTAATGGCTGAACTCTTAAAGATTGATTTCGAAATTCTCATGTCACAGAAGCAGCTACTGGTCCTTCTCAAAAGCGGGTGACGAAACAACCTACTGCTAAAAAAACAAGTAAGCTTTGCTGACCATATTTGCTTAAACTCTTGTTTTGCATTGTAACATACTAATAAATTGTTGCGGCGTTCACTGGATGGATAGCAGAACCCCCTGCTGCTATGGTTGGCCTAAAATTACCTGCTGCTTCTTTGAATCTCAAACCACCTCAGTATTGTAAGCACTGTAATGCAAAAAAATTCCAACACGAATCACTTCATTTCTGTTGTGGAAATGGATCTATTACATTAGTCACTAATGATTATCCTCCTGCATTATATAGACTTTTCACAACTGATGACGATGATGCACTGCACTTTAGACAATATATCCGTTTATATAATAACTTATTTGCATTTAGCTCTTTGGGTGGCAAATATGATTCAGATACAAAAAAAGGAATTTATGTCTTTAAACTGCATGGTCAAATTTATCATAACTTGCCTGATTTAATCCCTGGTGATGAAGGCCCTAAATATTTGCAACTTTATTTTTATGATGGCCAATTTGAAGCAGCTGCTAGGGCAGACTGCTTTAAACAAATCAGACAACATATTATCAACATACTTATGGAGGTGATGGAGCATAATCCATACGCTCGGTTTTTCAGATCTTTGAGAGAAATTGATATCCAGGAAGACACACAAATTGTCATTAACAAAAACACTGTTGTAGATCAGCGAGTTTATAATGCTCCTACAACAGATGAAGTAGCTGTAATCTGGCCTGATAATACATCGTCAAGCGAGTTGAAGAGCCCATACATTGTTGTAAGAGGAAGATCAAACGATTCTCATCGTATACACCATAATTACGGATGCTATGATCCTCTGCAGTACCCGCTCTTATTTCCTTATGGTGATTGTAGTTGGAGTCAAGGTATGACAAAAAACAACTGTGCATCTCAGGAGCAAATAAACTCAACTATGTCTTCTGCAATACATACAGAGGAAGATGTTCTTGAACAAGAAGCAAGCCGTAAGCTTCAAAACTCAGTAACAAATTTGCTTCTTTTAATCATAACTTTTTGCCCTTCACTATATGCCTTGCCTGACTTACATTGCAACTACACTGATTTCAGGCTTAGCAGATGCAAGCGGTAGTTCAGCTAGGCATATTTCGCCTCGTGAATATTATGCTTACAAGCTGCAGTCCCGTCCAAAAAACATGCTGCTCCGGGCAGGTTGGTGTCTTCAGCAATATATAGTCGATATGTATGTGAAAATCGAAAATACTCGACTAGACTTTTTCCGACACAATCAGCAGGCAATCAGAGCTAATTTGTACCAAGGGATCTTAGACTCAATTGAGAATGGTGAAACTAATCCCATAAATGTAGGGCGGCGAGTTATATTACCACCGACTTTTATTGGTGGTCCACGTGACATGAAGCGCCGTTACTTAAACGCAAGGGCTTTAGTGCAGCGCTTTGGTAAGCCTGATTTGTTTGTCACAATGACCTGCAATGCAAACTGGCAAGAGATCAAAGCAGAATTGGCTCCTGGGGAGGAGCTCAAAACCGACCAGATCTTGTTGCTCGTATTTTCCGGTCTAAACTGATCTGCTTGAAAAAGCAAATAATGAAGAAACATATCTTTGGAAAAGTTGCAGCTATGATATATGTGGTTGAATTTCAAAAATGGGGTCTTCCTCATGCACACTTCCTTATTATCTTAAAACCAAGTTGCAAAATCAAAAACCCATCAGATTTCGATCGCTTTGTCTCTGCAGAATTACCCCCCCATAGCTCTCCAACACTCCGGAAAATTGTAGTCCGGCATATGATGCATGGGCCATGTGGTGAAATTAATCCTGATTGTGCATGTATCACTACAAAGCACAATAGTCCTTTGTCTTGTAAATATGGCTATCCAAAAAATTTTTTGCAAGAAACAACCAACCACGATGATGGATATCCCATGAACAAAAGAAGGAATACGGGAGAAAGTGTCCAAATTCGGGGTGCAAGCCTTGATAACCGTTGGGTTATTCCATACAATTCATACCTTTCTATGTTATTTGATTGCCATTTGAATGTAGAAGTATGCTCATCTATTAAGGCTGTGAAGTATCTATACAAGTATGTCTACAAAGGCCATGACAGAGTTTCTTTCAATGTTGTTGGCAGAGAAAATAATTCTGAAGATGAAATAGAAAGGTTTCAGTCTGGTCGATGGGTGTCGCCATGTCAGGCAGCTTGGAGAATTTTTTCCTTTGATCTTTTTGAGATGCACCCTCCTGTGCAACAATTGGCCGTGCACTTGGAAAACATGCAAACAGTTCAGTTACGGGCTTATGAACAACTAGATTCTGCTGTTCTGAATGATCGTAGATCCAAAACTCAATTGACAGAATTTTTCAAGGAAAATGCAGCCTCTCCTCAAGGTACATGATACCTTTACAGTGAATTTATGGAGCACAACAGATGGGATGCCAGTAAGAAAGCATGGTTTCAGAGGCAAAATAAGAAACTTGTGGTTGGTCGGCTGGCAAGTGTTAAACCAGCAGAAGGAGAACGATTCTTCCTGCGACTACTACTGATAAATGTACGTAGTCCTAAATCATTTACTGATCTTCGAACTGTTAATGGATTACTTTGTGCCACTTTTCAAGAAGCAGCTATTAAAAGAGGTCTATGTGAGGAAGACAATGTAGTTCATGCATGTTTGGCTGAAGCAGCAGAAATTCACTTGCCAGCAGCCTTACGCCGCTTATTTGCAGCTGTTTGTGTATTCTGCACCCCCAGTGACCCCAATAGACTTTGGCAGCGATTCTATAATGATCTATCTGATGATTACAGACATGCCAATCCTCAGAATGAAGTCCGTGTTAGGTTGCAAACTATACAGTCAATCGAACGCCATTTAGAGTCTATGGGAAAGTCATTAGCTCATTTCCAACTTGACCACTTACATGAAGAGGTGCCAGAAGATCTCACCAGAACTAAAGACATCATTGATGCTTTAAATGCACCTATTCCTCAAGAGTGTATTGACTGTAGAGGAAAACTTAACTCAGCTCAACAAATTGCATTTAACAGAATTATTTCTCAAGTTGAATCAGGAAAGCCTAGTTGTTTCTTCGTTGACGGTCCTGGAGGAACTGGTAAAACATTTTTATACAATGCCTTATACGCAGAAGTGCGCATGGCAGGGAAGATTGTTCTCCCAACAGCAACATCAGGCATTGCTGCAGCAAACATACCTTCTGGGAGGACAACGCACTCGAGGTTTAAAATTCCTCTAGATTCAGAAACATCTCTTGCTTGTGACGTTCCTAAACAAGGCAGCTTAGCTGCTTTAATCAAAGAAACAGCTCTGATTATTTAGGATGAAGCTTCAATGGCGAAAAAAGAAAACATTGAATCAGTTGAGCTTTTGCTACGTGATCTTTGTGACTCAGAACAGTGATTTGGTGGGAAGGTTGTAGTATTTGGGGGAGATTTTAGGCAGGTTATGCCGGTTGTTCCTCGTAAAACTCAAAGAGAAGCTGTTGCAGCAAGCCTGGTAAACTCACATATCTGGCCTTGGCTAGAAAAGTTACACCTTACTGAAAACATCAGAGCAAGAGAGGATCTCCCATATGCATCATTTTTACTGAGTTTGGGCAATGGCCAGCTACAGTTTACTGGAAATGCTTATGTTCAGGTTCCTCCTCACATTGTGAGCTATTATCATGAAGGCGATGATCCTATCAATTACCTAGCTGCTACTGCATTCCCAGAGTTAGAGCATGCAACTTTTACACCAGATATCTTCGCAAAGAGGGCCATTCTCACACCATTAAATGATGCAGTTGACTCCATCAACACATTTCTCATTAATAAATTCCCAGGAAACCCTGTTGTTTACAAGAGCTATGATAGCATGCTAGATGATAACTGTGCAATTTACCCAACCGAGTTCCTAAACCAGCTTGCCCCTGGTGGTATGACTCCACATGAACTTGTTCTAAAAATAAACAGTCATGTAATATTGCTCAGAAATATTGATCTAGCAGATGGCTTGTGCAATGGAACACGTCTTATATGCAAGTCTTTCAGAAGGAATGTGATTGTTTGTTCTATAGCTACTGGTCATCGCCAAGGAGAACTTGTATTCATTCATCGTGTTAATCTCCGACCTCCATCATCAAAAAAATATCATATTCAGTTTGAGCGAATACAATTCCCTCTTAAGCTCAGCTTTGCAATGACAATAAACAAATCTCAAGGCTAGACATTAAGCCAAGTGATAGTTTACCTCCCACAGCCATGCTTTTCCCATGGACAGCTATATGTTGCACTATCAAGGGCAAAGAAATCAGATTAAGTGACTGTAATCACACCACAGCCTGCTGAGCACCACACATCACCGGTACTGAAAAACGTTATAGCGTACGATGTTTTGCAATTATCTGGCATACCATGATCTATCAATTTAAAGGTATAACTCCCTATCTACTAAATCTACCAGTTAATTTTCAGTTAATTATTCTCCATATCTTAACTAATATAATCTTAAACATGTTATAAATGCAGGTGAATGCGCTTTATATATCTTTGTAACTAAACGGACAAGGTTAATTGTTCTAAATCTTTGTAACGCCTTTTCGGTTAAGCACACATTTAGATTTTGTTGAAAGTGCAACTATTTATTACTAATTACTATGGTTATATTATGTACTATATTACTTATGTAACTTTTGCATGTAATTGTTTTATGCACTATTCAATTTACTTATGCCATCCTAGGTTTTCCAACCATATAGCCCAAAAAATTGTTTCTGATTTTATAAAAGGCAAATCTTATCTTTACATTTTGGATTACACCTTTACTTTTACAGTTGTATTGCAGTAAAACCTCATTCATTCTATTATCCACAAAATAAATGTCCTGATTTACTTTTCCTGCACACACCTTATTAACTGCTGGTCAATACTATGTTACACCTTAATCTACTAAAAAATTTAGAATTCCTACACAGCAGGTTCCCTGCCATTTTCTTACTTTATACACTTCATTATCTACTGGACAATAAAACGCTTCAAAGCATAGTAGAATACATTAGACATTACAAGGAACCTCATGTTAAATCTAAAAGACTCTTCTGCTATTAAAGATGCTAACATTTCACAGTGAACATTTACTTCACACTTTACTCTCTGTCACTTTGATTCTCTGTTGCTGTGTGCTAGCAATAACTGCTTGCAAGTCACATTTTACAGACCATTCACATTTCACTTAGATTCGAATGTCACATTTTACAGACCATTCACCATACATTATATTAAAATGCTGATTTGTACCCTTTACACTAACTCTTGATAGTACCTTGTATTCTCTAATATAAATGCTATCCTTATAAAAGAAGCTCATTCTAGTACACTTAGTTGTAGAGCTTTGTTTTACTAAGGCTACAGATTTATTTTATACTAGACTTGGTTGCTAAGATGTTAATAATTCATGGACTTTACATGAACTGCTTAATTTGTGCTCAATATCAGCTACCCATATTAAGTCTGACTTATTTGAATTACAGCACAATGCCTTGTAATAGTCAGGGTTATCTTTATTTTCAATTTTACATGGTAAGCATGCATTTTTGTTCAACCTTAAACAGAATAGCTTAGGTTTTCATATAATGTGGAAAAGAATTCACAAAACAGATTAGTTTAACATATATAGTGAAAAAGAAAGAACTAATTCTTACCAAACATAAAGACAATAGATAGATTCACACAACACCAAATACATAGCTACTACTACTTAGAGAATACAACTTATAACAATAATAACTACTACTTAAAAAATCCAAAGACAGAGTACAAATTGATAACATAGCAATAGATAACTGCTACTACTTTGAAAATCCAACTTATAGTTGGTAATACATAACAACATCAATAATAAAGTGCTATTACTTAAGAACTAACTATAATAAGCTTAGAAGCCTAGAATAAGTGTGGATATAAATTGATTGTTCCCTTAGAAAGAACCACCATAGGAAGCATCACTCTCTGGTGAATATGAAGGGCTTGAATGGTGGTGGATATCATCACAAGTATAATTAAAGTTTAACTTGCTGGTCCCCTCTTTTGGAGTTTCTTTCTTTGGACTTGGCTGCTTATCTTCCGGCTCAAAGTAAAGCGCCTGCACCACTGCTTCTAAATTCTCCACCTTTTGCTCAAGAGCAGCAACCCTTTCCTCCAAAGACCCTGAGTTTGGCTGGTTAGGAAGGTCAGCTTGCTTAGTGCTTTCCATCTTAGCCTTGCCTTTGCTGGCCATTGTTATCTACTTAGTTTTGAAAACACTAAGATTAAATACTGGTAAACAAAATGAAAGAAAAGCTTGTGATTTTATAAAGACTTACCTTCCTTTTATATATGACTAGGTCACACTTTATTACCTGGAAGTTAAAACTATGCCCTGCTGCAGTTATTTATTCATACCTAGATTTTCCCATGTGCCTTAGCATTGAATACTAATGACACAAACTTATAAAATAGAACAAATATCATCCCATGTTGTTTGTACTTTTCTTTTACTCAATTATAACACATTATATAGCTGTTGTGCAGCATCTTAAGATGGTCATTATTGCTAACCAACAATACATGAAGTGTGACACAAAAGAAAAAAAACTCATTAGAATTATAATACATGTAACAACTCTTTTTACATTAATGCCCACAGATGAAACCCGACCACACATCCTTGGACAAGCTTTCACCAATAACAAAAGCATACAAAGTGCGAGTCACTGTTAAAGAAAAGTCTCCAATTCGATCTCCTCCTAACAAAAAAAGGTTCCAAAAACTGGTTTTTGAAGATGAAAAGGTATATGCCAACATTTACACTTCTTCTGTTCACATTTGTAGTTCAATGCTACTTAACATGAATTTATTTGTCTTGCATTACAGGGACACATCATGAAAGCTACTTTGTTTGGAGATTAATGTGACCACTTCCAAAAAGTCTTTGAATACAAAAAAAAGTATGAAATTGCTAATTCTCCAGTCAGAACAGTGAACCCCAAATTCAGTTCATTCCTAGGAGAATGTGAGCTGACCTTTGGAGGCATGACTAGGATCCAAGCTGTTGATCGAACCGAGGGGCCTGTTTTTCCAGAATACATTCCTATTGCTGATGTTCCTAAGACAAGTGGTCAAGAAGACTGGTTTGGTAAGCTGCTTGTATTTTCTAAATTACATGTTCCTGCCTCAAAACATATCATCTTTAAGCATAATGAGCTCAATGGTTGTTGTTTGCTAGATTTGCTAGGTGTGGTAGTCCACATGGAAGATGTGCGCCAAGTGACATACAAGTCAGGTAGGGTTGCTGATGTGCGCGATATCAGCATTGTTGATGAAAGGTAACAAATCTATTACCACACTAACAACACCTCTAACAATATACCTGCAACAATATACTAATCTACTATTCCTTGCATTTGCAGCACTGGTACTAGACCCACGATCATCTTAGCATGGGGTCAGCTTGCAACTTCAGACTATGAACTCCTCAAAGATTGGGCATCCAATCCCTTGGTTGTAAGCTTAACTTCTCTGAAGCCTGCAACTCACAGAGGTTATACACATTTACACTATCTATTAATTTATATGTTCTTCCAAATCAAGTCGTTGATGCTATCTTCACAAGCTTTTCTCTTCAATCAAGCATGTCTACAACAATAGACCCATCCCATGTTGGTGAAAAAGTTGAGGATTTAAGAGCTTGGTAAATAAACAAACTAAGTACTCATGATCATTCCTCAAATTACATTGCATCATAGAAACTTATTTTAAGCTCCCTTGATTAAACTAATTTCTTTCTACCCTTTTGTTATGTCAATAGGGCCCATACACATCCAGATGTCATTGCTGACTACTTGGAAAGGCAACTTGAATTCATGACTGTTGGTGCTGAACCAGTTCCTACGACACTTGATCAAATCATCAGTAAAACTGTGAGCCTCTCTGTCAGCTACTCCCTATCCCATTCCCACCAATACTTAATTTGTTATCTCACACCTATTCATCTAGGTTGACAACACTGTCCAAGAAGAAGTGTACACAATCATAGTCACAATTCCAGATGCACAATTAAGCAACATCATTGCTTATATTAGCTGTGATGGTTGTGGTAAACGATGTGGCATTGCTGCAAATGTGCCATTTTTCTGCCCACATTGCTCTAACAAAAAATGCACTTCCACTGAAAGGTACACTTTCTTTTTCAACATCCTTATATTGTGCAACCAGGACCCTTCCAAATTAAAATACACTGACACCGGTACATTGCAGAGTCAATTTCACCTTTGATGCTGCAGACAACACCGGAACTTTTCGTCTGACTGCCTTTGGTCTTGTATGTGAACAAATCCTCCAACTTCCTACATCAGAAATCTTTGAGAGGAAAATCAAGGTTCCTATTTAATCATACAAATACCTTATTCAGTACCATCTCCTATTTATATCTATTTTTGAAATGACACTTTCTTCTATTTCTCTCGGGATTATTGGTGTGACTTTGATCACCTTGCTGCAGCTCAGAAAACCACACCAATGCACATCATACTTCACCTAGCACAGCCATTAAACAGGACAGGGGTGCTTAGGTGGGTAGTATAGTCAGTTTCCCGCCCCTGAATACCTGATCTACTGATCTAAGGGCTCGTATCAGAACACATCGTTCCCGATAAGAATTGCTTATCATTTTGAGTAGTGTTCTTGTTTGACACCTTATTGAATGCTGTTAGTATGTTATCTCTTCTCTGTCCACTTACCAAACATTACTCCTTTTGCTTAGCACTTGAACCTTGCTTTAGTTGCTATAGCTTTATGGAAAGCTTACTGTTTTCGCCTTGCATGCACTTTCACTTAGGCTTACAAACAATGTCTATTTTGCATGCTTAACTAATATATGAATTCAGCAATTCCTTATATTATATATTCTAATGTTTCACAATCAATGCATGCACTCTGCCAATTAGAAGCATCTGTTAACAATTCTATTGTTTATCCCTTATTACTTGAGATTACACTCACTCATGTAATTAATTCTTGCATAACTACACCTATACAGACACTCTAGATCATGAAATAATTTAAGAAAATTACCAAAAAAAAAAAGGAAATACTTGTAATTTGTGAATCAGCTGTTCAAATTAAAAACATATCAGCATTTCAATTGTTTTTGTGATTTATTTCCTTACTAATGGTCAGTCGTCGTACTTTTTCCTTTCAAAATTCACACAATATCACATTATTTTACATCACTGATTTTGGTTTCCTTTCTTAAAAATTTATTTTAGTGAATTTGTAACAATTGTTTTAATGAAATTTAATGTGTAAAAAAACCCAAATTCATCGTTTTAAATATAAGTATAAGCTGATTTGCTGTGTAGCAAGTGAAGAAATTAGATTTCAATATACAATGCTTTTCTCTATTCTACTTGAGTCCATTAAGATACAGCCACCCATCAGAACCAGAAACATATTCAAAATGCTACGAAATGTGACTATTGAAGAAATATCTAACCAGAAAATTTCATTAACAGCTTTATCTACTCAGAGTTAGAAACCTCATGGAGATATTTGCCATTGTTGTACATTCAATGTTTTCCATTTTAGCTAACACTGCAGTTGATAATTTGCTGCTAATTTAAATGTATTCTTGGCTCCAAATTATGATCTCTACCATCTGCAATCTAGACTCCACAAAGTCTTCTCCTTTTCTCTCTAATCTGTAAAATGATTATCTTCTAATTTAGTTGTATCTGAACATAGTATGTTAAGCCCTCAATCTGGATTTGGTCAATCAAAACTACTATTGGTAATTTGACTAAATAATGAAGCAATTTACTCTTTCCTTGAAATCCAGTTCAAAAAATACCTTTAAAATTGAAAAGCATAGTGAACTTTGCAATACAAACTCAATGCCAGAATTATGCGAATAAATAAAATCGAGGGACATTTGATTAACCAATAATTTTGTTCATTGGTTTACAGTAACTAAACTAGCACCCAGCACCACAACTCATGTGAGAGATAAACATAAAAACTTAGCAGTTTACATTACACACTACATCAGCAATTAAACTCATACTCAGCATTATAGTGCAAACAGACTTCCCTCAAAAATATAATTGAACAAGTCAAAATCTGTAGATAATTCTACACAAAAACACTTGTCCAGAAGCACACAAAACAAGCTACTAACTACCTAAGAAGTACACAAAGGCTGAGAAACAAATAGTATGTCTATGATCTCTCGGAAACAATAATCGGACTTTGAGAACAGTGGTATTGCGGGTAATGATATTGTTAAGTAGATGTGTTGTACTAATTTAATTTAGTTTGTGTGTGTAAATGCTATGTGTATTTAAAATGGGTATAAATTTTCTTAAGTTAGATTATGGTGCTGGCAGTAAAATGCAAAAAACTTTGTGTTATTTTAAATAAATCAGTTAAATATCTGCTTTAGTAATTGATTTTTTAGCTTTAAAAAACTTTTAAGTTTTTAAATTTTTGAAAAGTAACAAATATGGATGTATTGTATGTTGTCATAAATTTGTGGAGTACGGTATTAAAGTAATCTAAAATATTGATTTTTGGTTTTTAAAAATTTATTTATCGGAACAAATTTTAAATCAAAAATATGACTAACACACGTGTATGATATTGTGTATATAAGGAATGTTACGAACGAAAAATTTCTATTTTTAGAATTTTAAATGGACGTACACTTATAGAATATAAGATATAATCATCTAAAGAAATTGAAAAGTTGTAATTTGTAAGTCATAAGTTCTTTTATTCTTTCCAGATTTTGTCATGATTGTTGGACTTCCTCTTCGTTGGTCAGTTGAAGTACTTCTTTTGTGTGGTGTATAAAGGTAGGCTGATTACACTACTAATGGTGTTGTCTAGGAACAACAATTTCTATAAGTTCATGTTCCTTTCCAAGACCACAGCCTATAAAAGCCTTAAGCATAATCGATATTGCTTATATATGTGGTGTTATTGTGGGACAAGTAATCTGAAGATACTTGTCTTTTATAACACCCACATGATACAGAATATTTACTTGTAATGCATAGCCTTAATAAGTATGTACATAGAAAAAGATTTAATAAGTGAAGCTGTTACCCAACTGATCTATCATAAACTTTCTTTTTCTTTTTCAAAGGTCATCAGAGTCATCATCTACAAACACGAGTGCTCTGCATTTGCTTTCTTTCTCTTGCTTAACATCCTACTCTGTCTCAGAAGCAGCAGTCTCTATGTCAAAGGCGACACCCTTTCCTTTAAGTGCTACACGATAAGCTGGATCTTTTTCCTTTTGATATTGTGCAAATAAGGAAATTTACAAAAAGCGACTTTCTATTTTTGTATTTTTTAATGTATATGCCAGTGCTAGAATCTAGGAAGTCATAAAGTGTTTCCTCTTTCAAGATTTATGTCATGATTGTTTCACTTGCTTTTGATTGGTCAATGTGTGTACTTATATTGCATGGTATATAGTGTTTCCTTTGTTGCTGTTCTGTCTTTCATCTCCAATTGTAATCATTTTTTTTTTTGTCTTAAAAGTTTAACTTTTTTCTTTCTTGAATTTTAATTTGTAACCCATAACAATGGCAAGTACGGATAGTACCGCCACCTCTGGTAAAGCCTTTTCGCCACCAATCTGGAGGCCGAATGAAACGAAATCAAAAGAATAAAACGTTGCAAGTTTTCGTTTGTATGTTATAGAAATGAAGAAGAAGATGAATAGTCACCTGGAATTTCTGGAACAGGGGCTTTCAAAGGTTGAGAGCAAAAAAGAAAAAGGAGAAACAAGCAATAAAAGGAAATGGGAAGTGGTAAGGGATGGTTGTGGAGAATGGCCAATTATCATTGTCGAATCTGACAATGATGAAGCTGAAACGAAACCTAAGGAAGGAGTTGGTGCAGAAGAGAAAATGGAGGAAAGTGAAGAAGAAGATGAGACTGACGAAGATGAAGAGACCGAGGAAGACGAATCGACTGATGAGAACCCAGAAAGTGATGTGAATTTTGATTCAGAAACTAGGAGTGAGAAAGAAGTTGTTGTCAATTCTGATGAATTATCTGAATCAAGCGGCGAGAGCTATTATGATGATGATACTGGTTCGGATTCTGGATTTGGGAACGACCATGGAGCAAATCAAGAAACAAGCGAAGATTCTTCCATGTTTCGTATGAAAATTTCTGACTAATTGCATTATGTCTGCTGTTGAAGGCTTTTTTTAGGGCAAAATTGTAGTAGTGGTAGGATTAACAAAAGCTTTGTTGGAGGTTTTTTGGCTTGTTAGGTTATGGTGGGACAGTATGTAGGCACATCTAGCTGATCTTAGGTTTGTTTGTGGGATTTTCGGAGTGTTAGATCTCCTTAACTAATTAGTTGATGCTAGCATTATAACTAATGTAATTAGCAAAGCGGAATAGTAGGTTGTAATTAGTATAAAATAAGATTTTGGTTTATATATGAAGAATATATGAAATCGATTATATATTTTTTGTTTTGTGTGGTTGTTTATTCGTTATGTTATGCTGCTTATAGTTATGCTTTGTATAAATTAAAAGATTCATCAAATTTTGGAAATTTGAAGAAGATACGTTTTGCATGGATTTGTTGTCTAAATCATTTGATGATGCTGTAGTTGATTCTAAACTTGAGGAGAAAATAAGTAAGATAGCTTCACTTTTAGATGATTCATTTTGCAAAAGTGGGTTTTTATTGTAATATCTTCTTTGAATGCACTTATTAATTAAGGTAGAATTATTCATAACATTACAATCGCAATGTAGAGATTTGTTGATTTCAAAATATATATATATGCAAATATATAAAACAGGAATTAATTTGATAGATGCATTTTAAGTACATGAAAATAAACAAACATTCAAAGTACTAAACCATACTAATATATCACATTAGCTTGATTTTATAAGTAGAAAATCACTGATTACAATAAAGGGAACATAAGGGCTAAGTTCCTTTGATGTTCTAAATACATAGTGCTTGAGAAATTTTAGTCAAGCAATCAGACAACAAAAGATTAATCTAGGAAGTAGTGTTATGTAGGAACAAGTATTCTAGGAGACCTGTTCCTACATAAAACCATAATGCTTGATTGATTTTGTAGCTAAGTGTAACCAATCAAACAACAAAAGTTAGGTTGATTACATATTGGTGTTGTTTAGGAACAGGTATTTTTGTGAAACCTGTTCCTTTCTAAGACCATAGCCTTTAAAAGCCTTAAGCATAGCCGATATTGTGCTTATATATGTGGTTTTATTCTGAGACAAGTAATGTGAAGATACTTGTCTTTTATAATAGCCACATGATGCAAGGTATTTACTTGTAATGCAAATTTCTAATTAGTATGTACATAGAAAAAAATTTAGTAGATGAAGTTGTTATCCAACTGATCTGTCATGAGTCTTATTTCTGTTTCTTCATTCAAAAGTCGTCTGAATCATCATCATGAAACACAAGTGTTCGACGCTTGCTATCTTTCTCTTCCTTAATAGGCTTGGTTATTCCAACAGAAGCAATTGCTGTGTCATAATCAATTCCTTTTCCTTTTAGTGCTGCTTGAATAGCTTGATCTTTCTCTTTTTCCTTGATGAGATTTGCATTCTTGATTGCTGAAGGTGTTGCATGGTCAATAACATCCTTTGCTGGTGTAGTGGGATTGAAGTTGCTGTCGGAATCAAGCCTCTTTCTTTTCTGTCCAATATCTTCTGTGGTAGATTGAGTTTCTTTTTCAACTGCAGCTATTGCTTCTGCAGCTAAGCAAGCATCTTCCTCTTCTTGGCTGAAGATCTCTAAGTCATATGCAGCAACCGTTTCTTTCTTGATGGGTCTTGCTGATAGTTTCTTTGTTTTTGGCTGCATATTCAGTGTTCTGTTCAAAGTCAGCATCTTTGGCATCAACTGTTGCAGCTACATTCTTAGCCCCAGACCCTGTAGCAACATTTGTGGAGCTGTTTCCTGCAACATTAGGTGTGATTGTGTCTTCCATTTCTACACCCTTAGACCCCATTGCAGAACGTTGTTTGTTCTAAAGCAGTTGTAGGACCAATCTTTATCAAAAAGTAGGTAGTCGATAGTCTATCAGCTATCTTAGTTAATACTGGTAATAACTTTTAAAACAAATCAAGGAGCACTTAGGATTATTAACTGGCAATATGGATTGTGAATCACTTACTGTTGCCTTCATGTGATAGATCTGTTCAGCTGATAGTCCAAAGAGTGGGATGCAGTTTTCAGTAAATGCTGTAAGCTGCAATGCTCCAGTACCATCTGAGAAAGTTAATGTAATAGTCGCCCTGCACACTTCGAGAAATTAGTGTTAGCTTTCAGTAACTATTATGCTTTACTATCTGTATCAGCTAATGTAAAGAGTGAATGCCATTTACCGGTGAGTAGCAAATATTTCTTTTTTTGTCACAGGCTATGCAAGTATAGACTGTTCCAAGAGGGAACTGTGTTCGCTTTCCACAGTAAGAACAGCCTATATACGCTCTAAGCCTGTCATATTGAATATCAGATGCTACAACTCTAAGCCAATACACTTCTTGTATTCAATGGCATCTTTCACTAGTGTTGCAGTTTCAGATTCATCATCAGCATTGAGTCTTTTCCTTTTTGATCCAGAATCTCCTGTGGTTGACTGAGCTTCTTTCTGTGTTGCAGCCATTGATTCTGCCAATAAGCAAGCATCTTCCTCTTCTTGGCTGAAGATTGATAAGTCATAGGCATGAACTATTTCTTTTTTTATGGTCTTGCTTAGGAGCTGGCTATCTTTGGCTGCATATGCATTGCCCTCTTTAGCTTTACCATGTTCTGTATCAGCAATTGCTTCTGCATTTTTGCCATCAGATTTTGCAGAACATGTACAGAACTGCTTCCTGCAACATTAGCTGTGATGGTGTCTTCCATCTCTACACCTTTTATACCTCATTGCAGCACTTTGTTTTGTTCCAGAGCAGTTGTCGGGCCAATCTTAAGTAAAAAGTATGTGTTTTGCAACTTATTGGCTATCTGACCAAACTTTGTGGTGTCATCCTAAAGTATAGATAGATTGATAGTTAGTTTTCGAAGCAAGAATTTTGAAGGAATCAAGGGACTATGATTTGGCCATCTGACACAGGTCAATGTTTGCTATTTTCAAGCTGATTCAAAGCTAACCTACAAGCCTTCACCTAACATATAACCCCCAATATTGCATTTGCTCATTAGGATCTAGGCACAAACTAGCAAGCAGACCTACTCACACTAAAATGGACAGAAAATAAAAAGAAAGAAAACATCATTTAGTTCACAATAGATGACTCAACATCATTTAGTAATAGGAAGGAGAAATTGATGCTTAAATGGAAAATGACAACAACTACACAACTTGCAAAACGATATGGAGACAACAACCTACATGGCTGTAAGACGCCGCTATCAGTTTGACAATGAATATCAAACTGACGACTCTACATATGTAACTATGTACTGATTAGTATATAAACACCAGTGTCAACATTTTGGATATATGATGAACTCTTTCAATCTTTTTAGCACATTCATTGTTTTTCGCTTGTTTCTTATAATTAAAAGACTCAATACATTTTAAATCGAATCAACAATGGAAGCAAAGCAAGAGTAGAGGCAGAGGATTGTCTCTTAATATCTAACACCAAGTTACAGAAGTATAGAACTGAACGTTTCAGCAGTTCGCGTCTTCTGTTAAACCCAACTTCATCGCTCTGCTGTGCTGGGAACAACTAAGACCAAAAATAATTTAATATCTTATCCTAACTTAATAATCTAAACACTATGCCATTCCCCTTATTCATCACTTCTCTTCCACATTGAATACTTTGGTTTTATGCTAAAATACATTGTGGCTTTATGACTCGAAAATGAATTAATATATCTCATTCAACTACTATCAAACCAATGAGAAGCATTAATAAATTTAGACAAAATGCATTCAATCTTACACACAATATCCACCATCAGAGGCAGTAAACATTTTGTAAACACATCATCATCAATAATTCATACTTAATTTAAAAGACAAATCATACATCAATTCATCAAACTTTAATACATAATTTTAATCTAAAATATATAAATTGTCTTTACATAACTAACAAACCCCTAGATTCATATCTACTAAACCGAACCAAAAAGAAAAAAAAACTTGAATACTTAGCCAGAATCAAAACCATAGGCTTCGTCGTCGCTTTCAGTCATCTCAGAAGAATGATATGGTAAGGATAACCATTATCCGCCTCCGAGGAATCATCCTGTTCCTCAGCCTCTTCTTCCTCATCTTCTTGCTCCTCTTCCTAGATGACTTGCGGCTGTTGCTGCCCCTGTTGCACTCCACCAGCACCCTCAACCCCAACAGCAGGTTCCTCTTGTTCTGCTTCAGCATAGGCAGCCACTGTTAAATCAATTACATGCTTCACTATGCCTTCATCCTCGCTGATATCCATATCAGCCTCCTCTCCTTCGGCCCCAGCACCAAAAGCCAACTTACCACCACTGCATTGACCCCTAAATTTAGATGGCTCACCTTGGAAACCTACATATCTTCTCATTCTCACTGGCTCTTCATCAGAATCGCTTTCAACTTTAATTGGTGTATCATAGTTGCTTCCAAGTTTAGGTTCTTCACCCTTGCTTTCGGGTTTGACCTCCTTACCCTTGCTTCCAAGTTTGACCTCCTTACCCTTGCTCTTCCTACGAGCAACCTCAGCGCACTTAGCTAATTGTGCATCACAGTCTTTCATTGCCTCCATCAATTCTTCCAACTTCTTTGTAGCTTCCGTTCGAACATCCGCGGTTGCCACAAATTGGCCGTGTAAATTATCTTTGCGCTTCTCTAAAAAATTTCGGTACCAATCATTAAAAATAGTATCATGGTGGTGATTTGAATTTCAATTGAGAATACGGAAGAAGAAGATGAAAGAGAAAAGAAAACTTTTCAACTTTCAAAGAAAAGTACAGCAAATTTGGGGAAATGTGTGATGATCAGTTTCTTCCTTTTATTAAAGAGCAAACCGTCACTTATTAAAATCGTGTCCTTTCATTTGTCTATCATACCATGCAGAAGAAGAAGAAGATTTGCACTGTTTCATACAACGCACGTAGCATGCGGAAACACTTCAGTTTTTTTGGTTACACATGAAACCTAACTACCGATACTAAAGTCACGTAATAATTTTTCCGAAAAATTATCAATAGTCAATTTCATTTTAAAACTAAGAGCAACTAATAACAAAACAAAGTATATTTTATTAATTTTTAAAATCGTACCATCGTATTTGAATCGATTTATTATTTTAAATTATTAAAATACCAAAAATGTAAAGCACCTAAAATTTTTAAATTCTATACATAGCTTATTTCAATTCTTATTTTTCATAACATTAAACTTATTTCAATTGTTATTTCATAACACATTAGACTAATAATAGCACTCTTATTCAACTATCAAAGCTTATTATTGCACCAACACAAATACATTAAAAATCAACACTCAATTGTAATGTAACATCAAATACTATAGGACTTCCATGGTCACAACTAATAATCGCCCCTTCATCAATTTGTATTTCATAATAGTCAATCGCAGCAGTAACTCCATTTTTGATAAAACATTTAATAAGCTTTTCATCACGTCTCTTAATTTTCAACTGAGCATCAAACCGAGTATCATAAAGTTGCACAACAACATCCGTTGATTTTGGAAACGAACCAAACTGTGCTTCAGCGAAGTCCAACGGAACATTCTGCATCAATTCAAACATTAATTAACACCATAACAAAAAAAATTAATCCATAATAAACAATCACTATATAAACTTAGTTTAAAAAAACCATACAATAATTCCTTCTGAATGATATGCTTTAGAAAACACAAATTTAAAGTACAGCCCTTCCCAATCAGCTGCCATATCATTCAACCAAGCATGTGTTTCGGCTACTGTTTCCCGAGACCCTTGCACAAAAGGCTTGCGTCCACGCCTACCACCTCTACTCACCATCCCACATCAATTACTCACTTTTTCATGCACAAAACCACAATTGCTTTACCAATATATATACACAAATGAACACCATCAACACAAAGTTCAAACTCAAGTCAAATTACAATTAATATCATAAAAAATTGCACATTACTCACCCATAACTCCTTCACTAATTAATCTTTTTCAATACATATAAAAACTTTAACATCTACCATAAATAAAAATATAGCTAAGTCAACAATAACTATCCAAACTAATTCAATACTTAGCATTCTTATCTCTAATCAACAACACATTAAAATACTTATTTATAGACTTTAATTTCATCAGTTTCTCATCTCCTTCCTTAATACTCCCACCATAAACATTAAATTATAGACTTATATATTAGGTTATATGAGACTATGAGTTATTGATAAACAGTTGTACATGCAAACAATTCATTTTTAGGCCTACATATAAATAATGCCAAAATAGATGCATTTTTTTTTCACACATACAAAAAACACTTATACTAGAGCATTTTATAATTTTTCCCAAACCTTTTAAGTAATCAATTTATTTAACTACGTAAGACTGAAATCCTTTTAAGTAACAAAAATAATATTTCTTTTTAAAAAAATTTGTAATTTACGTTGCTTCATTTATAAATTAACCATCAAAATTAAATGAATCTTTAATAAGTTTATTGAATTCATAATATACTATAGATTAGCTATGCTTTTAGAATAACATATACGTGCACTTTTTACATCAATGCTATTGTAACACATCATATATGATGTATATAATCCACTTAATTTATGATATCCGAAAAAAATTAACGCATAAAATCAAAGTTATAATATTACTTATACTTATATTAGCTTTTTTTTCTAACAATAATTACTTTCTTACATTACAATCCACTACTACACACTTTGCATTTTATCTAAAAATCATAGCATACATAAATATCAAATTTGTAAAACCCCCAACATTGCCCCATTTCTAAACACGACAAACAAACACGATTTACAAACTAAAAGCGCGCATAGCGCGCTCTAGCCCCCTAGTATAGTATAATATCCGTTAAAAGAAAGTATTTTTTTTTGACAGAAATCGAGCATTACAATTTTATTAATCAACCAAATGGTTCAAATCAACAATTACAAATTCAGAGATACTAATAGGGACCTCTTCCATCCAAACTCTAAGCTCTTCAAAAGAAAGAATTAGTTTTGCTAGCTCGTGAGCAACCCGGTTGACATTCCTCATTTCCTCTTCACAAATGCCTTTGCCTTATGATTACTTTGGTGTTACTGTTTTTTATTTTATTTTATTTTTTTACTTTAATGAGAGCCTTAATAAATTTTTATTTTTTAATATAATCACTCAGAGAAATTTCGGAAAAAATATTAACTATGATAAATAATACGGAGTTATTCCCTAAAAAAAATAAAAATAAAAATAACACGGAGTTATTAAGTTTGGAATGTTCCGTATAGAAAAAAATAATGTTCAGTGTATATCATCTGTCATTAAGTCAGGGTTATTTCATGTAAAATATATCCACTTGATGTAAATGTTAAATATAGTACGTAGTTGTTATATGGTCAAAGTAGATTATTAGCCTCCTAATTAATATATCTACTCAGTATTTTGCCGTATGTATAGTTGTACTGTACATTGTAATCAAAGGGAATGATTATCTTCCTAAATTATCTCTTATAGTTAGCTAAAGTTTAGCCTGTGCATTGTATATATTCGGAGGATAAGCTTAATGAATCTTTCAAGGAAAATACTCCTCAATCTCTGTTTATATTAGCCTCCTAATATATCTACTTACTACCTCCGTTAAATGTTATGTGCAACTTTGGAATATTTTATATCTCACAAATAATACCCCAAAGTTGTGCATAACATTTAACGAAGGTAGTATTATTTTGCATTATGTATAGCTATACATTGTATTTAACAGTAAAGCTTGGTAAAAACTAAGTTGAGTCATACATGGAGTATTAGAGTTGTCACTATAATCACATGATTAGATGAAATCCACCATATACATATGCGCACACACACACACACACACACAAAAAAAAAAAAAAAAAAAAAAAAAAGCGTAAATCTGGAAAATAGAAAAATAGAAAATATCTTTAACAAAATCAGTGTCGATTTTGTTTTTAAAAGATTCAAATCAATTTTTTTTTTATTTTTTTATTTCTATAATATACCAATTATCAATTTGATCAATTATCCTTTTTTTTTTTTAATCTCTAACAACATCTTCTTTTTTTATTTTCCAATTTGATCAATTATCCGGCCTTCATATTTATTTGTTTCCAAAAAATCAAATAATTTTTTAGAATATGCTAATTATCTATATTCAAACACTTTTTTTTTCTTTTTTTTTTTCCAATTTGATCAAGTATCCAACTTTCATATTTATTTTGTTTCCAAAAGGATCAAATCAAATATTTTTTTAGAATTTCTCAAAAAAAAAAAAAAAATAGAATATGTCAATTATCTATCTTGAATTCTATAATTGGCATACTCTTATATTTCTATAATAATATTCCATTCTATAATAAGAAAGATTTGAATCTTATATTTCTACAAAAAAAAAAAAGAAAAAAAAAACGATTTGAATCTTATCGTTGAGGGGTTATACTCATGAATTCAAATTCGAATTCAAATCCAAATTCAATTTCTAATTCAAAAATTTCTACGCCTATACATCTTGGTTAACACTTGGTTAATATAGATCACGGACATATAAAATGTTTTCCATTAAGGGTATAAAAAAGAAATTAATATGAAAGCTAAAGGAAGTTGTGCATTGCCTTCATACTAGGGATGTAGGGAGTATGGACTCAAAACTTCAACATGAGCATAGGGTATTAATACCCTTTTTATTAGGAAAAGAATATGCTGATTGGTGACAGTTCGAAGATTACTCTTCTGTAGAAAAAAAAACCCATATAGAGCGTAAAACATTAACATCTCTTTTAGATATCCCCAATTTAACTTCAAGCGTGCCCAATAATTGAATTTTATTATGTAGAGCTAGCATACATAATTTAAATTTCCAATTTAGATATCCCTTTTTAATATTTGGGCGTACCCAAACATCGAATTTCATTGTTTGATCAGGACAATTGACAAAGACAAGACTGGACTACAATATAGATCACGTGTATAAAATGTTTTCCATTAAGTGTATAAAAAAGAAAATAATATGGAAGATAAAGAAAGTTGTGCATTGCCTTCGGATTAGGGAAGTACGGAGTATGGACTCAAAACTCCAACATGATTATAGGGTCTAAAACCCCTTTAATTAGGAAAAGAGTCCGTAGATTGGTGACGATTTAAATGATTACTCTTTTGTAGAAAACAAACCAATATAAACCGTAAATACATTAATTAACATCTTCTTTAGATATCCCCAATTTAACTTTAGGCGTACCTAATATAATCATTTTATTCATGTACTAGACCAATTTACATCGAAAGGTACTTATGATATGAACATAGGGTTATTTTGTGATAGGAATGATGTCCTTCGAACAAGTATATTATTCCAATAGAGGGTTCATAATTACTAGAAACCTAACTATTCAGTGAGTTCAAGTGATCGGAATGCCTAGTTGGAGGCCGCTTCCGATCAGTAATATTAATGTATAATTAATATTACATCTTAATCTTGACTGAACCCTTCAGGTCAAACCCAAGAAACTAACGATCCATCACCACGAATTAATCCGAAAGGAATTAATGAGTCGCTCGAGTATTATGAACATAGACGTCAGAAATCGAGCTAGGAGCACCGAGACCAAGCGTCGCAAGTCGAGTCAAATTAATAAAAGACGAGATGGTAAAAATCAATTAATCAACAAAGTACCAAATTACCCCTCGCGTAGGAATTCCCCGAGCAAACCCAGTGCTAGGGGCAATGGTACTAGCACAGAAGCTAGCATGCGCACCATACCAAGCCAAGGGTGCTGGCAGCACTAGGCTGGTGCGGGGTCCACAGCGTGCTATCATGCGTGCTAGCATCGCTTGCTAGCTGCTGCTAGCATGGGGCGTAGCACTTAGCGCACCACGCCCAGCAGCAAGCAGCAAGCATTGCTAGCCCGTGCGACCAGCTGGGTTGGCGCGCGAAGATACTGGCAGCAGCGACTAGCAGCCCGCATCAATGCGAGGCTTGCTGGCGCTCGCTGCTGGCCTGTGCAACCAGCTGGCAGGCCCAGCCAAGGGGCCAGGCAGCCAGCTGGGAAACCTTGGCGCCCAAGGCTGGCAGCGCCAGCTGGCGCGCGTTAAGTGGCTCTGGTTTAGGGGTTGGTTGAGGCGGTTTGGGGATCCTTGGGGGGGCACGGCTTTGGTCCCCCCCCCCTTGTGGTCCTTACCTACCCTCTTCCTCCTTGATTAACACTTGTTGATTAATTATTGCTTTGCCTTTTTTCTTTTGTTTTTAAATTAAAAATAAAATAGAAAAATGATTTTTACCAACTCTCCCACATTGATGGGAGAGAGGAATGTTGGTGGGAATTGAATACCCATGTATTGGGATTTGAGAAACCCACTTGAGTTGAACTCAATAAGGCATCTCCAAAGAGAGAAAACCTTTAAGTTCATTAAACTCGAGTAAGTTTATTTTTGGTCTAGCTCATCTAAACTCCGAGTAGAGACCGGACGGGTCGACTTAAGGGTGGATTTCCGTTAGAGGTCTACGCACGTGCGGGACTCTCGAAGCTTTCCAAGAAAGAGCTCGTTGAGCGAGCGAAGCGCGCATCAAGGGTAATATTGTCTTTTCTCTTTATCTTGTTAATTATGTTTTTTAGTTATATTAATTGTGAGCGGGTCTTGGGGTTGGGTTTTGTTCCGCAGAAAGTCGGACTTTTCGACACCCAACAGCGGTATCGGAGCCTTGCTCATTTATTTTTCGTAACTAATATTTTCAAGGTGTTTAAAATGGATATAATTTCTGGTTGTTGTTGCTAATTAGATTAGTAGCTCGATTTTATTATTTTTAATCTCGTTTTAATTAGAATTTTGGCTCTCGAACCCAGATTTTCACCCAAGACTAGTGAATTTTGGGTTGAATTGATGTTCTGGAAATATTCTAATTCTTTAAGGGTTGTGAAAACGCCAAATTCTGCCCAGAAATGCCAGTTTCGAGGGATTTTTCGTTTTGACGAAAATTTTTAAATCTTTTAAACCTTGAATCTTAATGGCATATTAATTGTGATTATGTGTTTGGTTCTTTCCTTTATATTCTGCAATTTTAGACCACTTTTGAGCATGATTACTTTGTAGTAATTGGTGCTTAAAGGTAAGCTCAAATTTTCACATAATTGCAAATAAATCGCTTTAAGAGTGAAAAGTTTGTGTTTTGAGGCTCTTAATTACTAAAGATATAACCTTTAATCATTTTAGTTGGTTGGAACTTTGTGTTACTAAATTCGTTGATTGTTTATTGAACTTTCTTAATTTAGTCATTTATTAAGTTGATTGGAATCATAAAGTTTCAAACTTGTGATTGAATTTTAATTAATCTTCATATTGGATGATGTAATTTTTCAAAGATTCACAAGTTAAAGTTGAAATTTTTCATTGAATATTTATGTTCATTATTCCAACTCCCTTTTAATTTTGTCAAATCTCATGATTAATTTATGTTGGTTAAATTGATAGTGAGAGTAACTCTTCATTTTGTTGCATCAAAATGAACCAAATTTTATTTAAAGAATAGTTCTTGGATTAATTTGGTTTGTGCACTTGAATGAATTTTATTTAGTTAGACTTGTTTTAATTTTCATTTTTGCTCAAAATATTGATTCTAAAATTAATTTGGAATTGATAATAAATGCCACACAAAAAATCGGGAAATAATCCCAAGGCACATGCACGCAAACCAAGGCACAAGCCACAAGCATCACTCGGCTAGACGGGCTGCACAACAGCCCGTATGTGGCCGCCGAGGAAGCAGGCTGGTGTGCTGTGCGCAGCTTGGTGCGGTAGTAGGTGCACCTTGTGTGCGGCAAGCTGCTGCGAGGCAGCATAAGCCCGCACAGCAGCAAGCCCACAAATAAAGGTGGGCATCGTGCCGTGCCAGGCCGTCGCGGGCCGTGCCTGGGTGGAGCTCGTGTCGTGTCGGCTTCGGGGCGGGCCATGCCGTGCCCTACCAAATTTTGGCACACCCCAGCCCACGGCACGGCCCACGTGCCTGGCGGGCCGTGCCGTGCCGGGCTGCGAACCAACCCGTAATTTTTTTTTAAAATATATATGTAAATAAAAAAAATCGATTTATATAAACTTATTTAATTAAGTTTATTTATATAAACTTATTTAATTAAGTTTATTTATATAAACTTAATTAAATAAGTTAATATAAATAAACTTAATTAAATAAGTTAATAAATAAACAAGTTTATTTAATTAAATAAGTTTATATAAATAAGTTTATATAATTAAACTTAATTAATTAAGTTTTATTTGGGCATGGGCCGTGCCACGGGCCGTGCGGGTATGTCGACACCGTGTCGCCCGCCGTGCCCGTGCCCGTGCCGGATTTCAATTTTTTGTTCACGGCCCACAAGTGAGCTGTCGTGCCGTGCCGGAGTCGTGCCGGCACGGACCGTGCCCATCTTTACCCACAAAGGGCCTTCACGTGCCAAACATCGCGAGCACGCCCCGTAGGCAGCATTACGCGCTTTGCAGTGTTGTAAGCTACGGGGTGACGTTTGGTGTGGCCGTGGCTGTGCGGGGAGCCCATGCAAAGGCACCCGAAGCCTTGGTGCCTAGCAAGGCACTTGGGCGTGTTTAGGGCTATGCAATTTTTCATTTTATTGCCGTTTTAATTATTTTATTTATGTTTATGTTTATTTAATTAAATTTTTGAGGCTAGGCCTCGGTTTTGAGCGGCACTTGCAAATTTTAATTTGGCAAAATATTGGGTTTACCAGCTTAATTAATTGGATTAATTAAATTGGATGCAGAATTTAATGGAAGCTTCATTATTTATTTGAGCTATTTTAATTGCGCTTAATCACATAATCGGTTAACAACTTTGACTAGTTTTAATTAGGAGCGTAAATCGGATTAACCACCTAAGTTAGTTACTTGTTTATGCGTATTTATGCATTGTTACTTGTTTATCGTTGTAAAATGCATGGGCCATTCACATATAGTGAATGGATGAATGGAATGTATATTCTCTCACGGGTTTTAAGAAATGGCAACTAGTGGGGCCCGATTAGGATAGAAAATACGGGCTGCGTTCCGTCATGTATTTTTGTAAATCTAAATACGGTCTGTGAACCGTTGCGTATTTTTGTACCCTAATATTTAGATTAGTCCAAATCATAGAAACTAGTAGTTGCATTATTTTAATTATGTCTTGAAGACGGAGTTTCTTGGAAGATGAAGCTATGAAGTTGCAAATCAAGACCCTTGAAGACTTGAAGACTCGAGGGGTCATGCTAGTTGCCAAATGCATCATTTACTTATGTTTTCGATATCTATTTATGCTTATATATATGAATGATATGTTAGATGCATGTTTAGGAGTTCGAATGTTGCGATGATTATTTAAGTTCACTTAAATCAACCAACATAGAAACCCTAGGTCCCTAAAATATTGAGTAAAACTTGCCGTTCCAAAACAACAGTTATCGTACTATTGAGAATAGTGATGGGCTACGCCAAAGCGAGGCATTACTACTTTCCTAGGAACGTAAGGTATGTTGATGGGTTTTCCAAAGCAAGACATCATAATACATGTTGGTTTTGGTTAGACTCAACGATATGAGTGATGGAGTCCTAACATGTCGTGACAAAAGAGATAAATTGTTACAAGAGCATTAGATGCGAAAATTTATCTAACCAAGAGTGGTTTGGAACCATTAGCAAAGAGTTGCTTAACTTAAAGTAATAAGTGTTAAGACAAGCCATAGCATGCTTAACCACTCATTAATTCTTTGGATCTTGGAATCGACTTATTCTCACCAAATAGGGACAAATTTAATGTGTGAATAAGAAGTTTAAATAAGTTTAAAATATATATGCATGAATTCAATCTTATTTAAGTATTATGAATGGTTTTTCATTTCAAATTCTTTCAATTGTAGAACCATGTCTGCAAATAACTCAAACAATCAATTCTCGTTACGCTCAATTCTCGACAAGGAGAAACTGAGTGGGCCAAATTTTCTTGATTAGCAAAGAAACTTGCGTATAGTTCTCATGCAAGAGCAAAAGGAATACGTCCTTGATGAGGAAATGCCTGAGACTCCCAATGAGGAAGTGATTCAGGCTGCCCTGAACCGGTGGCAAACTGCCAATCGGGATGTCAAATGCATCATGTTGGCCACTATTTCTGCCGACCTTCAGAAGACTTTCTTTGATAAGGAGACGACTTTTGAGATCATTTATAAACTTCAGAGTATGTTCCAAGAGCAGGCCCAAACTGAAAGGTTCAAAACCCACAGGCAGATCCTTGAGAGAAAGCTCAAGAAAGGAGAGCCAGTTAGCCCACATTTACTCAAAATTATTAGTTTATTTGAAAACATGGAAAGACTTGATGTGGGGTATTAGACCGAGATGGAAATTGACATTATTCTCCACTCACTGCACAAAGGCTATGATCAGTTCAAGATGAACTATAACATGCACAGCATGGAGAAAATCCTCACCGAGCTTCATGGTATGTTGAAGCAAGCCGAGCAAACGCTCAAGGATAAGGGAAAGCGTGACATGCTTATTGTTAAGAAGGGCAAGCCGTTCAAGCGCTCAGGCAAGAAGAAGAAATGATTTAAGGGGAAGAGTAAGAAGACACTACCAAAGACAACAAAGAGAAGAAGGTAGCCTCTTCTAAATCTGATTCCGAATGTTTCTACTGCAAGAAGAAGGGATTTTGGAAGAGAGATTGCCTCAAATTCAAGGAAGATAAGAAGAACGGCACCGTTACTTCTACATCAGGGACTAAGGAGAACTAGAAGGCTATAGAAGGGAGAGGTTGAACTCCGGGTCGACAATGGAGCTAGAATTGCAGCCGTATCCGTGGGAACTCTTAGTTTGTCTTTGCCCTCCGGGCTTGTATTAGAACTTGAAAACTGTTATCATGTTCCTAATATTACCAAAAACATCATTTCAATTTCGGCGTTGGACGCCAAAAGATTTGAGTTTCGAGTAAAAGACAATGAATGTTCGTTTTATCTCGATAATGTTTTATATGGTAATGCACATTCTGAAAATGGTCTTTATGTGCTTTCGTTAGACAAAGAAGTTTATGATGTTAATAATACCAATAAAAAGGCTAAGACCATTGAGTCAAATGAGACATACTTGTGGCATTGTCTTCTTGGCCACATTAACATCAAACGCATCAAAAAACTTCTACAAGAAGGTATTCTTCACTCATTCGATTTACACTTGTTTGAGAATTGCGAAGGATGTCTATTAGGCAAGATGATAAAAAAGCCATTCTCCAAATTGGGATAAAGGGCAGGTGACTTATTGGGCCTAATACACACCGATGTATGTGGACCAATGAGCACAACCACAAGGAACGGCCATCGATATTTTATCACCTTCACAGACGACTATAGTAGATATGAATATGTCTACCTTATGTCAAACAAATCTGAATCGTTTGAGAAATTCAAAGAATTTCAGAGTGAAGTTGAAAATCAACTTGGCAAGAAAATTAAAGCCCTTCGATCTGATCGAGGTGGTGAATACTTGAGCCAAGAATTCAATGACCATCTGAAAGAACATGGTATACTTTCAGAATTGACACCTCTAGGAACACCATAATGGAACGGAGTATCCGAAAGGAGAAATCGAACCTTGCTAGACATGGTACGATCAACAATGGGTCTTAGTGATCTTCCTATCTCTTTCTAGGGACACACACTTCTAACTGTGGCACTAACACTGAACCGTGCTCTGTCAAAAGCTGTAGAAAAGACTACATATAAATTATGGATGAAGAAACCTCCTGGGTTGTCTTTTCTTAGGATCTGGGGTTGCGAAGCATATGTCAAAAGATTAATTTCTGACAAACTTCACCCTAAATCTGACAAGGTTTTCTTTGTGGGCTACCCTAAAGAAACAAAAGGGTATTAATTCTACAACAAATCCGAGAACAAAGTGTTTGTTGTTCATGATGGTGTCTTTTTGGAGAAGGAACACCTTTCCAAAATGATAAGTGGGAAGAAAATCAAACTCGATGAAGATCGAGAGGACGAGCAACAAAATCAAATTGACAGTCAAAGTGCTCAAACAGCATCTGTTGACGTTGGTCAAAATGTGCAAAGTTAAACTGACAATGCAAATGCTCAATCCATTACCCTATGTAGGTTGCAGAGGCCAAAGTCTCAACCTGATAGATATCTTGGTGTCGTATTAACCGAGAATTAGGACATCCTAGTAGTGGGTGGAGAAGAACCGGCAACCTACAAGCAAGCTATGGCGAGCTCTGACTCTGCTAAATGGCAAGAAGCCATGAGATCTAAAATGGACTCCATGTTTGAAAATAAAGTATGGGACTTGGTTGATTTACCCGAAGGTTACACACCTATCGGATGTAAATGGAATTTAAAATTGAAAACCGACAAAGATGGAAATGTATTTATTTACAAAGCTAAACTAGTAGCAAAAGGCTATAGGAAAATTCACGATGTTGATTATGATAAAACCTTTTCTCCTGTCGCAATGCTTAAGTCCGTTCGGATCATCCTAGCGATTAATGCATATTACAATTATGAAATATGGCAGATGGACGTCAAAACCGCCTTCCTCAATGGAATTTTGGAAGAAACTGTGTATATTACATAGCCTGAAGGTTTTGTCGACCAAAACAATGCTGGGAAGGTATGCAAGCTTAAAAAGTCCATTTATGGGTTAAAGCAAGCAAGTAGAAGTTGGAATCTGCGATTCGATGAAGCCATCAGTAAGTTTGGTTTTATCAAGAATCCAGATGAATCTTGTATTTACAAGAAGGTCAATGGGAGTGACATCGCCTTCCTAGTCTTATATGTCGATGACATATTGCTCATTGGAAACAACATTCCAATGATAGAGTCCGTAAAGGCCTGCCTTGGAAAATGTTTTTCTATGAAAGACTTGGGAGAGGTACAATACATATTGGGTATCAAGATCTACAAGGATAGATCTAAAAGGATGATTGGATTGAGCCAAATTACTTACATTGATAAGGTACTGGCACGATTCAACATGGAGGAGGCCAAGAGAGGTCACTTACCCATGTAACATGGCATAACCCTAAGCAAGAAGCAGTGTCCAAAGACACCTGATGAGCGAGAAAGGATGAATCAGATTTTATATGCTTCGCTTATTGGATCGATCATGTATGCCGTAATATGTACTAGTCCAGATGTATCGTATGCCTTGAGTGCTGCGAGCCTGATACCAATAAGACCCAGGAGAGGCGCATTGGACTGCGGCCAAGAATATCCTAAAGTACCTGAAAAGGAAAAAGGATAAATTCCTGGTATATGGTGGCTCTGATGAATTAGTTGTTGAAGGTTACACCGACACAAGCTTCCAAAAAGACAAAGACGATTTCAAATCGCAGTCAGGATATGTATGCTGTCGAAATGGAGGAGCGTTTAGTTGGAAGAAGTCTAAGCAAAGCACAACTGCAGATTCTACAACTGAAGTCGAATACTTGGCAACTACTGAAGCGGCTAAGGAGGCAGTTTGGATTAGTAAGTTTGTTGGTGAACTTGATGTTGTACCCTCCATCAAGGGTCCAATAGCCCTCTATTGTGACAACAATGAAGCTATTGCTCAGGCCAGAGATCCAAGGGAACATCATAAGGTCAAACATGTCAAGCGGTGATTTCACATGATAAGGGAATGGAAGTCAGACGGTGAAATTAGAATTTTTAAAGTTAGAACGGACGACAATGTAGCCGATCCACTTACTAAACCTTTGCCTCAAGTGAAGCACAACAAGCACGTTGAGGCAATGGGAATCAGGCACATTGGTGATTGGCTTTGATTTCCTTATTAGGTGTTTTAATTAATTTTAACAATTTAATGTAAAATACTATGATGAACCATTCAAATTTTGGAGTAATTTAATTTCATGCAATTTTATCACTCCGTTTCTATTTGATTGTGGTTTAGGATTAAATATTTAGTCCATTCGATTCTGAGAATATTCAAAATAGGGTATCAAGACCAGTCTTGGATAAAGAAACACCTATTAAGTGAACATTGAATATTATAATCAAACATTATCCCTAATCGAGGTCATTTAAATGATGGACGATTAATGACCATTTGAGATTAGTGTGTAGTTTGATTTATAGCACCGTTTCTTGTGCTACAAGGACATGATTGTCATAAATCATTTGCACGGGTATTGGTTTAGAACCATACCGTATCGACTTATAAGAATACTTTAAGAGATTTTAAAATCGTAATAAGTACACCTCTCATTATGGCTATCAAAACCTCTTTCAGTATTGTGAGTTCTCTTGTTTGAGTACTAGTCCACTTTGATGTTCGTCAAACGTCTGTCGTACATGGGGATTATAACGGCAACACTCGGGAGGCTAGGTCCTCTTAGTAAGAGAAGATGATAGTATAAGACTGGGAATGTCCCCCTATTAACCATAGGGAACATGTCTTTGTTGTTTACAAGGCCTCTCGAAGAGCGAGACTGTGAAAATGCATGGCCGTGCTCAGATGGATTTTAAGAAATCATTTGCTTATTGACAATCGAACTCGGATTTCGAGAAATACTTCTAGACGTAAGAAGGATGACGAATAATCTTACCTTATAGTTCATGAAGAGACATTAAGTGACATAGGAAATAGGTTATAGACAAAAAGCGCACTTGTCCGGAAGGACAAGTGGGAGATTGATAGGAATAATGTCCTTCAAACAAGTGTATTATTTCGACAAAGGGTTCGGAATTATTAGAAAGCTAATTATTCAGTGAGGTCAAGTGATCGGAATGCCTAATTGGAAATCGAGTATTATGAACATAGACGTCGGAAATTGAGCTAGGAGCGTTGAGATAGAGCGTCGCAAGTCGAGTCGAATTAATAAAAGAAAAGATGGTAAAAATCAATTAATCAACAAAGTACCAAAATACCCCTAGCAACGAAATGCCTCGAGCAAATCGAGTGCTAGGGGAAATGGTGCTAGCACAGAAGCTAGCATGTGCACCGCACCTAGCCAAGGGTGTTGGCAGCACTAGGCTGGTGCGGGATGCACAGCGTGCTAGCATGCGCGCTAGCATTGCTTGCTAGCTACTGCTAGCACGGGGCGCAGAAACATAGTGCACCACGCCCAGCAGCAAGCAGCAAGCATTGCTTGCTGAGCTGGCGCGCGAAGATGCTGGCAACAACGCCCAGCAGCCCGCATCAATGCGAGGCTTGCTGGCGCTCACTGCTGGCCTGTTCGACCAGCTGGCAGGCCCAGCCAATGGGCCAGACAGCCAGCTGGGCAGCCTTGGCGCCCAAGGCTGGCAACGCCAGCTGGCGCGCGTTGAGTGGCTCCGGTTTGGGGGTTGATTGAGGCGGTTTGGGGATCCTTGGGGGGCAAGGCTTTGGTCCCCCCCCCCCCCCTTGTGGTCCTCTCTTACTCTCTCCCTCCTTGGTTGAAACTTGTTGTTTAATTATTGCTTTGCCTATTTTCTTTTGTTTTTGAATTAAAAATAAAATAGAAAAATGATTTTACCAACTCTCCCACATTAATGAGAGAGAGGAATGTTGGTAGGAATTCTCTATATATACCCATGTATTGGGATTTGAGAAACCCACTTGAGTTGAACTCAATAAGGCATCTCCAAAGAGAGAAAACCTTTAAGTTCATTAAAACTCGAGTAAGTTTAATTTTAGTCTAGCTCGGCTAAACTCCGAGTAGAGACCGGACGGGTCGAGTTGCGGGTGAATTTCCGTTGGAGGTCTACGCACGTGCGGGACTCGAAGCTTTCCAAGTAAGAGCTCGTTGAGCGATCGAAGCACGCATCAAGGGTAATATTGTCTTTTCTCTTTATCTTGTTAATTATGTTTTTTAGTTATATTAATTGTGAGCGGGTCTTAGGGTCGGGTTTTGTTCCACGGAAAGTCGGACTTCCCGAAACCCAACATTTTGGATAATAGTCATGAGGAATAACATAACAATGTATTATTTTGGCAAACCTAGACGAAGTGATTCAATTCTTATTTTATTACATATTACAAAAGTATAGGGTCATTTTGGATAATTTAACTTTTGACCTTGTAACAATCTTATCTAGATTACTTGCCACACTTCATATATAATTGAATGTATCTAGTGCGTAACAGCAATAATCTAATCTAGCTAATCCAAATAAAAAACAATCACAAAAGAGCAATTTGCCTTTAATCGAAGGTTAAGTGTAGAATTTCGTTCATACACTCAAGAATCTTAGTAAATTAAACTATTAGTCCTATTAGTCACCGCGAACGATTGCCCTTGCATGTGAAAAAAAAAAAATACATTTATAAAGTATATCATACATAATTTTAATTTCGCGGTTAGATATCCCCATTTTAACTTTGGGCATACCGAATATTTAAATTTTATAATTTAATCAGCACAATAGACAAATATAAGACTTTATTAAAATATAGCACGATGTATAAAATGTTTTCCATTAAGGGTAAAAAAAAATATGGAAGCTGAACAGAGTGGTGGATTGCCTTGGGATTAGGGAACTAGGGAATCCTGACTCAAAACTCCAACATGATTATCGGGTCTTAATACCCTTTAATTAGGAAATGAATCCGCAGATTGGTCACAGTTTTGATGATTACTCTTCTGTAGAAAACAAATTCTCAACCCATATAAACCGTAAATACATTATCATCTTTTTTGGATATCCCCTATTTAACTTTAGGCGTGCCTATTATTTGAATTTTATTATGTAGAGCTAGCATTTAGATATCCCTAGTTAATATTTGGGCGTACCCAAACATCGAATTTCATTATTTAATCAGGACAATTGACAAAGACAAGACTTGACTAGAATATAGATTACGGTGTATAAAATGTTTTCCATTAAGGATATAAAAAAATTATCATATTGATCAATTTCTTTTTTTTTTTATCTTTAAAAATATCTTATTTTTTTCCAATTTGATCAATTATCTGGCATTCATATTTATTTTGTTTCCAAAAGGATCAAAGGAAAATAGTATATAAAACTTTTAAAACCATGTCATCATTTAGACGTCACCAAATAAAAATTTAAAGACATTTTCTTATTAAAAAAATAATATGTAAATTATAAAATCATGTCATCATTTAATTGAAATTATAAAAGGAAAATATAGATGATAGGATTTCCTTATTGAAAGACTATAGAATATATTCCTTGGTCATTGCCATTGCTTGACTTAGAATCTTTAGTAATATATAGAGTGAAAGCGGGTTTTGGGTGATAAATTTTACTTTCCTAAAATACCCCTCTAATCTTTTATTTTTATTTTTTTTAAAAAAAATTACCATTCTTTTTTTTTTATTTAAATGAACTACCATCTATTATTTAGCCTATATGACACCATCAACATTTTTTTTAATTATTTTTTATCAACAAATTAAACTCACTAATATTTTTTTTTATTAGAATAATTAAAGAGATAATATTGTGAAAAAAAATCGAGCTTAATAGATCACTTATATTGCACACTCACGCATTGTGTGCGTTTTTTAGCTTGTATATATAACGTAAATGCCTAAGAAGAAGCTTGACTCGATCTGGGCTACAAAATAGGAAGCAATATATATATACAAAACGTACGCTTAACAGAAGGCTATAAATTAGGAAGCTATTTATCTACTTTGACTAAATATATTTACAATATAATTAACACTTACACAACGGGAAATATTTTTTATTCTATTATTACAAAATTGATTTCTTTTTGGAAAAATTGAGTTTATAAATCCCAACTTTAGGCGGTATACTATAAAAAAATCTCAACTATGCATTATCCCTCAAAAATCCCAACTTTGATACCCATCTTCTTTTAAAGATCCCAAATGACCGGTTACCTGAAGAGAAGGTTAACTTATTTTTTCTAAAAACAAAAAAATTGCCACTTGTCAGAATTTTAGTGGTCCAAAAAATAAAATTAATTGTTTTTTTTAAAAAATCTGATTTATTCACAAAAAAAAAAAAAAAACCAACCCAGCCCCCATCCCCATCCCAGAAAACACCTCACCCCCACCCCACCTCGCCGGGAAATCGCCCCCCATCCCCGAAAACCCCTCCCCCGCCGCCGAAAAATGGCTCCCACCCCTCCCCCACCCCCGAACCCCTCCCTGTCGCATGAATCCGGCGAAAAACCCTCCCGCACCCTCGAAACCCACCCCTTTCCCTCCCCCCACCCTTGCGAAACCCTCCCACCTTAAACCGTAAAACCCCCACCCTCGAAATTGCCCCCCTCCCTTCCCTCACCCCTGAAATCGACCCACGGTTGGGGAAGGGGAAGGGGGCGTTTTTGAAGGTAGGGGTTAAGGGAGGGGTGTTTTCCGGTTTATAGTGGGAGGGTTTCGCGAGGGTGGGAGGGTTTCGCGAGGGGTGGGTTTCGAGGGTGGGGGAGGGTTGATCGTCGGATTCCGGCGACGGGGAGGGGGAGGGGTTATCGGGGGTGGGGGCAATAATCCGGCGTGGGTGGGGTGCGGGTAGGGTGTTTTCCGGGATGGGGTGGGGGCTGCTATTTTAATTGTTTTGGTTTTTTTAATTTTTTTTTTTTTTTTTTTGAATTAAATTTGTTTTTAGTTTTTTTTTTTGAATTATTTTTTGACCAATCCCGTGTTGACACGTGGATTGTAACCTAAAGTAGCAGGTTTGGTGACCTGTTGGGATCTTTAAAAGAAAATGGGTATCAAAGTTTGGATTTGTGAGAGATAATGCATAGTTGGGATTTTTCATAGTAAATCGCCCAAATTTGGGATTTATAAACTCAATTTTTCCTTTCTTTTTTTCCACCATTTATTTCCAGAATACTTTTTCTAAAAAAAAAAATTATTTTCCAAATTATAAACTAAACTACGAATTAAAGAACGAAGAGCGAAAAATTTGTTGATGTACAATATAGGGATACAAGATACAATTAGCCGAATAAATCAAGCAAATTGAAACCACAACAAAATTGAAGCATGATTTGTGGAAAACTTAAAAATAATCTAATACAACAGTGAAACCCTAATTTCATCAAATTGACAAAATTAAATAACAAAAAATTAGGGGAAAATCGAAAGCCTATCACATAGATCAACAAGTGGATTATTAATTGACAAAATCTTTCGCTCCTTGCAGCTTTTAACTTGGATTAGATTGCTGCCATTGCAACCCAGAAATTGGGAATTGTGCTCTCCTTCACCTTAGAAGTGTAATTTCACAGTGGAGGAGGAGAGAGAAAAAGCTTGAGGAGAGAGAAAGCTTGCGTGAGATTGTGAGAAAGCTTGAAGAGAGTGAAAGCTTGAGTGAGAGAGATGCAAAGCACGAAGAGAGAGAGGGGCAGAGAGCACGTCAAAACTATAAAGAGAGAGCTAATGTCGGTATTTTTGAGGTATGGGATTTCAATATGCAACACGGTTAAAAAAAAAAATCCTTTCCTATTTTTATTATAATATTTATCTCACAGAAGTTTTTATCTTTAATTTTTAATATAGTAGGATTTAGATTTTAGAGGATCCTCATTTAAAGAGACATTATAATTATGATAGATCACCTATTTAAATTTAAGATGACCCAATGTGAGGCTATTTATTTCAAAGCCCATTATATATTGCTTTAGCTTTATACGTCAAATGCATTGTTTATCTTTGATTTTATAATCCTCATAATTTCCATCCTTTATATCACCATCAATGTGGGACATCACACAATAGAACTAATATTAAGCATACGTTTTTTCATTTAAAAAAGAGCACCTTAAAAATCTGCATGGACCATTTTATCATCATAATTGATTAAATTGAATACCTTGTGCTTTCTCTTCTCATGCAATAATGACATTTTACAACCATTTTATTATATCACACTAGGTTAGGTCCCGTGTCATACACGGTAATCTTCATAATTTATTATTAGTTTAATACTACACTCAATATTTTAAGTCATTAAAGTTACCATTAAAAGAGTGTTTGTAATTTTTACTTAGAAATTCTTGAAGATATACATACTGTTTTGCTTAAATTAAAATATTAGAGTACAATTAAACTTGAAAGGATATGTTTTATGATTATTTAAAATATTTTTAAAAAAAAATATTTCGTATTTGCTTCTTTTGTCAATTAATTATTTTTTTAAATAAGAAATAATGAAATATAATTTAGCCTAAGTCTAATATAGAAAGTATAGAAGATTGTTGGAAAAGAAAGAAAAAACACTCTTTCTATGATTGATTTGTTACATAAATTCTTGCTATAATTATTTTGCTACCATTATGGCTATTTACATCTAGTTAATTCTTTTTTTAACTTGATTAGAAATTTTTACCCAAAATAAGCTTTCAAATATATATATATATATATATATATATATATATATATATATATATAAGGACAGTATATAGCTAGATTAAGCCCCGTGTAATGCACAGTCTTTACAAAATTTTACCATTAATTATAATTTTAATTCAAAATCTATCAAAAAATATCCTCCTTTTTTTTAATGAATTTAAAAGTTTGAATCTTAATTTATACCTAAAATTGTGTCATAAATCTGAATTAGTCTAAAAGGTGAATCAGGTGGAACGCTAAAAAAAAAAGTAAAAGATAATAGAATAATATTTTATACAATAAAATATATGGAAAATATGTGAATATTTTATACAATCTGAATTACATGAGATTATGAGTTGGTGAATATTTTTTTTTAAGAAAGTGAATCACAATTATATAAAGTAATGAATATTTTATTAGGAAGTGAATAAAAAATAAGAAAAAAAAAATTTAGAGGGAAAAGAACAGCACCAGGAAGTGACACGTGTCATTCCTGGTGTCTATTTTAGTATTATGTTATATATTGATTGTTCAAGGGTTTTTTTTTTTTTTTTAACTTTTATTTACTGATGTACCGGTAAGACAATGCGTATTAATTATGGATCGGTGTGATCAAACTATAATATTTTTCACTAGTCAAGCATTTAATAAATTTCTATTTATTAAATATGTGATACATTGATTAAAGTACCATGCGTGTTTTACAGGTAACATAAATTCCAATTGTACTTATGAATTCATAGACCCTATATAATTAGAGAGATATAAGATGTATAACATTGTTCAAGTTTTTTTAATCCTTGTAACTCCTAATGGATTGCTAAGACAATAAATGTTAATGATGGCCCAGTGTGAATATCTATAATAATTATAGACTAGTCAAGCATTCAATTCAAACTTTTTTTCTAGCAAAAAATGTGATACATTGATGTAAGTACATGTTTTAAGAGTATCCTATATATGTTCACTAACTATATATGTTCACTAATGTACTTTTGAAACATGACATCGCATGTATAATGAGTCCATAATTTTAAATTATCCTACAAATCCAATAAGGACTTGATTCTAAATATTTGATAAATAATTGATAAATCATTTATTTAATTATGCATGCAAAACTAGCAATGTTTTTTTATAGGGCCTCGTAATCTTTATTTGGGGATTCTCAATACATTAGGGTATTGATAATGGAAATATTAATACATTCAATTACTCTAAGGGTCTGTTCTCTTCAGCTTAATTTCGGTTAAGTTTAGTTTAATTCAGCTCAGTTCAGTTCAATTCGACTCAATTCAGTTCACTTCAGTATAGCTCAGTTCAATTCAGTTCAGCTCAATTCAATTCAGTTCAGTTCCTAATTTCCTTCTCTCATAAACAATTCAGTTTGGCTCAGTTTAGTTCACTTCAATTCAGTTTAGTTCAGTTCAGCTCGGCTCAGTTCAGCTCAGCTCAGTTCAGTTTAGTTCAGTTTAGTTCAGTTCAATTCAGCTCAGCTCAGTTCAGTTCAGTTCAGTAAATGAGAATAGGCCCTAAAAAAATGTTGCCTTTTCAATTACGGTTTAGGGTTTAGGATGAATCAACTCTTTATTGAGGGTTTTACTCTTTAGAGTTAATCAACTCTTTAATGAGGATTTTAGGAATATGTAAAAGAATTTCAATTTGCATGAATGTATTATTTTTATAACTTTTCTTATTTTTACATATTACATATTTATGTCTTAATAAGATTATGCATACACCGTACTATGTTTATGTTCTTTTCACATGCGAAATAATATGTTCCTTGTAAATAAAATCAAATTAAATAAGGGTATACAAAAAATAATCTTAATATTATATACGAATATAAATAAATTTGTATCATGTATTTCCTTTGAATATAATTTCGTATTTTGTATTTTTAAGAAAAATCCGTATAAAAATATGTATTTATACGTATAAATAAATCCGTATATAAATATGTATAAATAAATGTATTTCCTTTTAATATAACTCCGTATATACTATATTTTTAAGAAAATTATGTATTGTGTATTTATAAAATAATTCCGTATTTTTCTTTAAAAAGAGTAAAAAATTTGTATTGTGTATTTATACAAATTTAAGGATTAATTGTGATATTTTATTTAAGGATAAGAATATATTTTCGGATTTGGAATTTATTTATTAACATAATTGTAACAACTAAATTTAATAAAATATCTTATAATATCTTTACCTAATAAAATATCTTATAATATTTTTACTTAAAAATAATAAATAAATAAATAAATAAAATAAATCTCTAAATGGACATATGTGGATAAGGAAAAAGGGAGGATGATTTCATTAATTTGGTCATGTGGACATTTTCCGTATATTTATCATTTCTAATTTGGACACACTCTGTGCGATTGTATTTCTCTCATTTCTAATTTGACTTCATTTCTATGATTTTATGTCTTTCTTTTTTCTTTTCTATTGATAATTTTGAACTCCCTCGCAAATCCAAATGTAACATTTTATTAAACGGAGAGAGTAGTTTTTTTTTTTTTTCTTAATCTCACCAATCGTTGGTGCCGCTCCCCTAATCTTGCGAAATTAATCTCGATGAAGTGCAAGCATGTTGTGATGTTTAAGCAATGTATATATGTATGTATATATGTATATATGCATGAGTATTGTATTTTTGTAGCGTACAAATGTGTTATCATAAGTGATTAAGTGTTGATTTTAATTGGAAAGTGGTGCTTCTAAAGCTTGTATCCGAAACTTGAAAGGAAGACTTGATGTTGTAGAATATTGCCAATTGTCATTGATGGACTTCCTTTAAAACCCAATTCCGCAAAACCATCACACTATTCAAACTCCACAAAAACTGCAAACCTAAACCCTAAAATCTAACATACGTCAATAATCAAACAAATTACAACCAAAATAGCACACAAAATAGCAATTCAAAAGCAATAAAAATGAAATTTGAAATCCGAAACCCTAGAACAAAAATCAATAATCAAACAAATAACTACCAAAATTAGCATAGAGATCAACAATCCAAAGCGAAACTGTGTAACATTAAGGAGTTGAGATCCAGAAATTACCGGCATAACGTTGGTAAAATCCACGGTACCCTTGAAAAAGAAACTAAGCAAAACAGTGACGACATGCTTTTTAGTGTTGCAAATTGAATTAGGGTTTGAGCAAAACATACCTCAATATACAACCTATAAATGAGGCACTAGACAACGACAAATGTTGAAACGTGACTGATCAAGCGTTATTGCTCATAATAGGGAGATGATAGATAAAGAGTACGAATATTTTTTAACACAACAAGGGATCGGACATTACTAATAAAAGTCCTTTAGAAAAGGTCCAAATTACATTAGTATCATGAAAATTGGTGCAAAAGTAGATGCTAAGAGCAAAATAACCAACAAGCATAAGAGTTATACTGCGTAGTGCAGCGAGCAAAAGTAGATGCTAAGAGAAAAATAACCAACAAGTATAAAAGGTTATAATAGTCATTAAGGTGCATATATAATCTCAAATACCAATTGATTTTGGGAATAATAAAAATATGTTGATTGGAATCACTGCAGCACAAAATCAAGGACAGCTAAACGTCAGCAATCAGCAGTATCCTTACTTGATGGACCATATATAGGCCCATTGTCATTTGAACAAGCAAACTAAACACAGACATTAAGTTATTTACAGCAGCAAAGTTAAAGTAGTTCATCTCCTCCTGACTACAGTAGAGACCCCAAGGAAGGTTTCCTCAAGTACAGCCGGTGCATCCACATTGAAGCATTCTATATTAGCTTTGATCAGATTATCGATCTTCCCATGACAGCGATCATCTACCTCCACCACATTTTTGTGCTTCAATATGCTATTAAACATGTTGGATGATCCCGAGTCTCCATCAAAAGTAGTTAGACACTTCAACTGGTCAGCATATTTTTGAGAGAGAAGACACTCTGAATTACCCAAGTTGTCAGAATCTAAAAGAGAAACATACTCCTTACATACAATACTAGAAGTAGAACTAGGATAAAACCTATTCACTATAAAGCTAAACATAAGAGACAGAAGAGAGAAAAGGGGCATAATCAGCTGCTTCAAAAATCTGATTGCTGGACTAGCAAGTACGCTTCTGGTGCCGAAGCAATGCATCAAAGTTTGTCTCCCCGGATTCATTCGGTAAGACGTCCATGACTTGCTGCTGTTGAGGCGTTTGAATCCTTCCTGTCTACAAAATATTTCTTAATAAAGGTACAAGTCTAGCTTATGATAGAAAACCAAACAAATAGAAATGGCACTTACAGTCCGGATTATGTAAGGACGAACTGCGAAGCCAACTAGCAACCCAAAAAAGCATGAAAATGCGAGGGCTGCTACCCATATTGTAGTGGACCCCACGGAACCTAAAATATATAAGGACATTAATACAAAATTTAGACAATTTGAAGCAAGAATTTGTCAGAATACTTGAAAGGAACACAGGTTCAGATTCAGGTTGCTAAAAGTGGGCATGACTACAGGACAATATCAGTTTGTCCAAAGATGCTAAAAAATAAAAAAAAAAACTCACAAAGCTCTTCCTACTGACAATTTAACAAGAGGCACAAGAAAACAATAGGCACAATGCACAAGCAAATTGAGCAATTTCTTTAACTTATTTGTTCATAGTGTCAAAAGAATACTCATGACTAGAATGAAATGAACAAACACATTGAACTAAAATTTAGAATCTCTTGTGCACAGGAATGTGAAGAGAGATAAAAAGGTGAGAGGGGACATCCTCTCCCGCACCCTGAAAACAGACCCTGTCCACGGAAAACTCTCCCCCTTGCTTGATTGTATGAAGTCCTACACAAGTTGACAGAATTAGCACAGGATATAAGAAGATTAAGAAGTATGGAGTTGTGAACAATTTAGTAATTAACCATAAGTTAAGATTATCGATGTTTCGTTTTGTGAGTGTTTGTGTGGGTGGGTGGGAGGGGGGGGGGGTGTGGTTTGGGAGTTGGAGGATGAGGGTGGGTGTAGAAGCTATACAAGCTTAATTAATTTGATACTCGGGATATAACTTCACTACTTTACTCAGGGATTAACAGGGGATTAGAGATACCAGCTCTTGAATGAACACAATCCTCCTGCTTCAGATTGATCTGGCGGATCAATTTATTTCCATGGTCCATAACCAGCAGAGCACACATCTCAGGAACAAAGCTTAGCTCAAAATCTGGAGAAAAAGTTGCATCTTCTCCAGGTCCATCAGCACGACCAGGCTTTGTGGAACTTCCCGCAATAGTAGAGACACCTTTAGATAAGTCAACACAATTATATCAGCTTTGAGAACCTTAACTACAAATTCAAAAGTCAGTGATTGAAAGCGTAATTGCATACAGAAGACATGTCTAGCAGAGCACTGAGTCTGTGGTCAGTTCATCAAACAGCCATTAACTATTACTTTTTGATTGACTAGGAAGTCAACTTCCTTGAGATAAAATGATCATATAGTCATGCCTTGGATGTCAAACTTATGTAAAGGCATCTGTGATAACGGAAAAAATTGAAATGAGCACGAAGTAACAGCGCACAGACACAAGGCTACTCAGAAATGTTTAGTACCCATTCTTGATCTACGTGAATCAAATTTAACATTTGTTATACCAATTTTCACAAGCAAATACATACCCCTTGAGATTTAGAACATGACATATTGACAATGATATGCCCATCTTACCTTACTTCCATCAATATAATGATAGTTGTGATTTCCATAATTTGTAATTAAATACAACTTTCCACAAAAATAAACTTTCCTGGCATGCAATGTTAAAAAGCTTATTCAAGATTCCTATCACATCTATTTTATTTGGGAGTTATCTTACCAAATCAAGAAAGTTTTCAATCAACAATCATACTGCTACATACTACAAATAAATAATGTGAACGTCGATGATCAAAGTACAGATTAAGGACAAATAAAATGAACCTGAAGGACTAATCTTTCGAACGACATGATTGCTTCTATCAGCAACATATACATTCCCCTTGAAATCCATAGCAAAGCTTCTGGGTTTGTTAAACATAGCTGAACTAGCATCACCATCAGTGTACTTTTGCTCCCCATTTGGCCCATTTCCGGAAAACCTCTTCACCAAACTCTCTGAAATAAATAAACAAATAACCAAGAAAAGTTAACAGAAAAGAGATTCCACCAACAAGAGCATCAAAACTCCTGAACTATGTTACTTCGACTCGATTCATATACAGAAGTACCGATTGGTCCATTACCCAACAAGAAGATTTTACAAGGTGTTAAACTTGGGCATTTCTAGAAAAATCATCAAATATAGGAACTGAAAAATAGTTGGAAACAAACAAATATAAAGGAAATGAAGCAGATAATTAATCATATTTAACCATATGAGCAGAATTTAGAACGGAACAAAACATCAAAACAAATTCTCCAATGCACAACTTTGATCATCAATATCGTTTTAATCGGCCAACAATATAACAATATTCACTTTAACAAGATTAACAATACCCATCATTTAAAATTTCAATACCAAAAAATCCAAAAAAAATTGAAATTTATAAAATTAAAAAAATAATAAAAATACCTTGGGAAAGTGGAAGAGAGACTGTGTAAAAAACACTGTTAGATGAATCAAGAAGGAGGAGATCATGGAATCCTGGGCGAGATGCAACTGAGTAAGGATTAATTTTGAGTTTGTTGCCATCAAAAACTGTTGTCACTATATACCCATCTTCATAAATAACCTCTGAAAACCCTGGAATTAAAAAAATTCAGAAAATTAAAAAATTACAGTATAATTAGAGTGATAAATAGAGCCAAAGAATAGATAATAAAAAAGAAAGTTTTGATTTTTAATTTTATAATTTTACTACCATGAAAGATGAGTAGGTTAATCAAGGTAAAGAAGATGACAAGGTGAGGAAGAAGACCCATCTCAATTTCAATGAAAATCAAAAAACGTTGGAATTGAAAATGAAGAAAAAAAAAACTTCATAAGGAGTATACGTACGGGGCTACTGAAAAAGCTCCAGTTTATCGATTTGAAAAACGTAAAAAATAAAAACAATTTAAGAATTTTTTTTTTTAATTTATACGAAATTGCCTACACTTGTTTTTTTTTGTAGTGGGAAAAATCGAAAAAGGAAGAGAAATGGGTAAAATTACAAAGTTATCCAATGTAAACATAAACTAATAAAAAGCAATTTCATTTACGAATCAATTTTATTTCAATAAATAAATAAATAAATAAAAAATAAATGAAGTACTTTCAATGTTAGTGTTGAAAAATACTCCGTAAGATTATACGGAGTATTAGGTACTTGCATTGTGAACATAAAAATTTCATTTTCAAAAATGGATATAGTGCAATACTTCCATCGTTTTTTTAAAGTCAACTCGTTTTGAATTTTGATACGATTGATTCACAAACTATACTTTGGTTAACTTTTGTGATTTATAAATATAATAAAACATATTTATTTGATCTTGTTTGAATCGTCTTAATGTAAATTTTATTAATATCCATTTTTTTTATAATAGTACAATTTTGATAGTCAAAGATTTTAATGATGTATGTAGCCCTTAATGCTATATATATGCATTAGATATACTATCTAAAATAGAATTAAATTGGGTATTCATGATAAAATCACGCCCATATCAATGTAATTAATGTTAATTTTATTAATATCGATATATGTTTATCATTTTTCCATGCTAAATAATGTGATGAAAGACACTTGTCAACTAAAAACTTGAATGAATTATAACCTTTTAGGATTTGTAATCGGGTCGGGTCAAGAATTGAATGGTCTGCTTGTGTCAAAATAATTTTTCACAATTTTATTTTGTATATGATTTAAACAAAAATAATTTGAAAAAATAAAAACTCAACATCGTTTATACACTCAGGTGCACTTGGAGGTAGGTGCACCCACATATATGTAGTACTAAATGAGTAGAAAAATACTCTTGGGTGTTCCTTATACATTTACTTACTATTTGGTGTTGACTCACACGTGCAAGTCATGAGGTTACATTCACTTTAAGAAAATATATATATTGAAAAAAAGTTGCATATCAATTTAGTGAAAAAACGTTGCATATAAATTTAGAGTAGGAAGGTGTTAAATGGTATGGGCTGCACGGCCGCACTTACAAACTAAGAGAGAGAGGCCTCGTTCTTTAGAGCTCCTCTGCTCTGCTCTGCTTCAATCTGCCCTTCTTTGCTTTGTTTAAAAATAATAATTAATATTGAATTATTATAATAATAATAATTAATATTTAATAATAATAATAATAAATAATTAATATTTAATAATTATAATAATAGTAGTAGTAGTAGTAATAATAGTAATAAAAATAATGATAATAATTGATTTTTCATAATAAAAATTAATAATTAAAGATAATAACTAATAATAATAAGTAATAAAAATTTAATAATAATAAATAATAAATATTTAATAATAATAATAAATAATTAATTAATATTTTATAATAATTATAATAATTATAATAATTTATATTTAATAATAATATTTAATAATTATAATAATAATGCAATAACAATAATAATAATAATAATTCAATAATAATAATTATTATTATTATTATTATAATAATTATTATAATAATAATTCAATAATAATAATAATAAAATAATAATAATTATTATAATAATGCGGTTATAATAATAATGAAAATAAAATAATAATAATAACAACAATAAAATAATAATAATAATCTGCTTTGTTCAGAAGCTTAAAAGAACAGGGTCAAAGTCTTCTTTACAAGTTCAAATGAGGTTTCATCCCAAAACCATATACCAATAAGAAGAGTATTCCCTTAGCCTTATAAAGTGTTTAATTCTCTCTTCTTTTCTTAATGTGGGACACTTACATAAGTTATTTTGATAGGATACACTTCAATAGAAGGAGAAAAGATCACTCACGCAAATAAAACAAAGGTTTGCATAGGACTGTCCTTGAAATCTAATATGAACTCATAAATAAATCCTTCCATCCTTGAAATCACAAATTAAATCCCCACTTGAAACACAGGAGAAGATAATCTAGAGCAACGACCTTATTAATAACCTCAAGCACGAAGAAAAAGCTACTCGTACTAAACTTAGGTTATGTTCAATTCAACTTAATTTCAGTTTATTAGTTCAGTTCATGTCAGCTCCTACTACAACAAAATTAAGCAAAGGTAACAGTGCAAAACCATTGCCTAATATAAAAAAAGTGTTGCCTTGTAGCTAAGACAACACATATGAGGCGTAGTATATGCCCCCGTTGTCTATTCATAAGGCAACACATTTTTATTCAAAGGCAACACATTTTTATTCAAAGGCAACAATTTTGAAAGCCAAGGTAAAATGATACATAAGGCAACACTTTTACAAAGACAACAAATGAAAAATGTTGCCATCTAAGGAGACAATTCAAAAATGTTTCTAAATGTTGCCACTCCCAAGTATTTAGTAGTTGGTAGGGTAAAGTCACAAGGTGGGTTCTCCACCAACTCCACCAAACTTGCTTATATATATATATATATATATATATATATATATATATATATATATATATATATATATATATATATATATTATGTTGTCTTTTTAAATTATGTTGTCTTTTTAATATAAATGTTGTCATAGATGGCAGCATAGATATTAATGTTACATTTTCAAACAATAGTTTTTGCTATTGTTATCTTTTCATGCAACAATTATTATGTTTGTTGTCTTAGACAAGAAAAAGGTAACACTTTAAGCGACTGTTGCCTTATATAGTCTAGATCAACACTTTTTTTTTCTGTTACTTTAGTTCAAGGTAACAAAAAAATATTGTTGCGTTAGATTATTAAGAGTAACATTTCTGTAAGTGTTGCAGTCTTAAGTGTTGTCTATTCTCATTTTTTTGTAGTGTCCAATCAGTTCAGTTCAGTTCACTTCAATTCCTAATTTCCTTCTCTCATAAAATATTCAGTTCAGTTCAACTCCAATCAGTTCAGTTCAACTCATTTTAGTTCAGCTCATTTCAGTAAATGTGAACGGGCCCTTAGTAACATAAGAAACTTTATTTTTTTAATAATTAATTAGAATACTTTTTTTTTAAGTAGCATAAGAACCTTATTAATTAGAATACTTAATTTTAGGAAAAATTGATTCTAATAATTCCACCTTTGGCCGATTCGTTGTTAATAATCCCACCTTTAGATTATTATTTAATAATCTCACCTTTATAGAGGATCTTCTTCTATTGGTCCCTTGTGACCAGAATTTCTTTTTTTTTTTATTTTTTTTATTTGAATGACACGTGACACTAAATAATTGGTCAACAAGAAAAACATTTTAAAAAATCTGATAAAAAAATTAAAAAAAATAGAATTTTATTTTTTTTTCTAAAAAAAAACCCAGCCAACACCCGATGACCACCCTAACCCCCAACCTCCGGCAACCCCTCCTCCTCATCCCCACCGCCGGAGCGCCGGAACCCTTATTTTCACCCCTATGCAGCAAAAACCAACCCTTAATTTCAATGAATTAAGGGGAAAAAAAAGAAGAGAGAAAACCGTCAAGAGAAGGGATGGCTTGGGTAAGAGTTTCGGCGGATAAAGGGGCTTTTCGGCGGTTTTTGGTGGTGAGAGGAGGTTTTCGATGTTTTTCAAGGTGGTGATTATGGTGGTTTCGGGGTGGGATTTGGGTTAGGGGGTGATTTCGGGGGGTGCCTTTTGTTCGACTGGGTGACATCTGGTATTGGGAGTTTTGGCCATTTTCAAGGGTTTAGGGTGGCTGCCGGTCGGTTTTTGGTGGGGCTAGGGTGAGGGTTAGGGTTTCATGGCTGGTGGGTTTTTTTTTCCTCTCTTTTTTTGTTTTATTTTTTTTTAATTTTTATTTTTCAACCAATTACAAAATGACACATGGCATATTAACTTATCAAAATTGGTTACCAACAGGTTATGGACCAATAGAAGAAGATCCCTTATAAAGATGGGATTATTAAATAATAGTCCAATGGTGGGATTATTAACAACAAACTGGCCAAATATGGGATTATTAGAATCAAATTTTCCATATTTATCTGAAATTTTGAATGAAAAATCAATCATATAATGGAAAATGTCATAATTAACTCTAATGAGCTAATGACAGTTTGTCATTGAAAATACTTTGATGTATTTGAAAAAATAAAGGGTATTTTGTAAATTTTGAAAAACTGGAGGACATTTGTTGAATATTTAAAAAGTTTGAGGGCATTAGGTGAGAAAACAATCATTTTTTTTTGGTGCATGATGTTAGTAAAAAAAATCATTAATATAGGTCAAAGTAAATTATATAGATAGTGCAGAAAGTCAAAATGAGTACACTTTACCCCATTTGTTTTTCTTAAATGCATGTACTTGGACTTGTACATTTGCAATAACTTTGATCAGCAGAATATTTAATTAGATATTGTTACAAAAGTCGTAAAAATATTTATTAATAAAGTATACATTGTGACTAAGGGCATGTTCACATTTACTAAGCTGAACTGAACTGAACTGATTAGAGCTTAACTGAACTGAATTGAGATGAAATGAATATTTTATGAGAGAGGGAAATTAGGAGCTGAACTGAACTAAACTGATTAGAGCTGAATTGAACTGATTGGAGCTGAACTGAACTGAAATTAAGCTGAAGTGAACTGGCCCTAGGCCCGGAAAACATTTATTTATGATATATTAATTATAAAAACTAAGTTAAATCTTATATATGAATAATGTAAAATCCCAAGTAAGGTATTCAAAAGAACGAAGGGAGTATGAATCAAATACTCCATCCATTTTTATCAAGTGATACACTAGCTTCCGTGTAGAGTTTTTGGAAAATATAAAGGCTTGGGTGTGGCAAGACGCACCAAATATTTCGTGCGGCAACCCTCACTTCTTCACCCTCAATTCCTTATGTTATCTCCTCTCACTTTCAATGGCATTTCGCTGACATAGCTCCGACGACGACCTACTTTTTCATTGGCTGAACTTATCAATTTCAACTTCTGGAAGGTGGATGAAGTTAATAACGGAATTGCATCACTTTCTCTCTCTTCGGCGTTGAGTTTAGGACAATTACTGGGTTTGGAAACGTCGTGATCACCATTAATGGGGTAAATAAGCTTCAATTGCTTCTTAAGATCTTTGTAAGAGAAGAATTTGTCATGCCAATCGGGTAGGATTTGTAGGATTACAAAGCTTAATAATTTTAGATTTTTATAATCGAATCAAGAAATTGGAGGAGAGAGAAAGAGGAAGAAGATGAGATATTTGGGTGGAAAAGGAAATGTCAGATGGAGTTTCAGAAGAGATGGTGGAGAAAATACATGAAAAGCATGGTGTTTATTTAAAGATAAATAGATGTAATAGCTGATATGATTAATTATATATTGAGGATATCTTTTAGTTACACTGAGGATACAATATATTTGTCATATCTTGAGGATATATTTTAGTTATATTGAGGATACAATATTGTCTAATGAGGATACATTTTAGTTAGATTGAGGATACAATTTATTTAAATTAAGAATATATTTACATTTTAGTTAGATTGAGGATACATTTTAGTTAGATTGAGGATACAATATTATACAATGAGCATACATTTTAGTTATATTGAAGATACAATATTGTCTATTGAGAATACATTTTAGTTAGATTGAGTTATATTAACTTGCATTGAGGATACATTTAGTTAGATTGAGGATACAATATTGTCTACTAAGGATACCATATTGTCTACTGAAGATACAATTTTAGTTCAATTGAGGATACAATATATTTATTTTATATTGAGGATATATTTCAGTTAGATTAAGGATACAATATTGTCTACCGAGGATACATTTTAGTTAGATCGAGGATACAATATTATCAACTAAGGTTACATTTTATTGAGGATACAATATTGTCTATTGAGGATACATTTAGTTAGATTGAGTTATATTAACTTATACTGAGGATACAAACATTCGATTGAGGATATATTTAGTTAGATTGAGGACACAATATTGTCTATCGAGGATATATTTTAGTTAAATTGAGGATACAATATTGTCTACTAAGGATACATTTTATTGAGGATATAATATTGTCTATTGAGGATAGATTTTAGTTAAATTGAGGATACAATATTGTCTACTAAGGATACATTTTATTGAAGATATAATATTGTCTATTGAGGATACATTTTATATCCTCCAATAAATTATACATCTCCTCTGTTAATTAAAACATATCATCTAATAAATTATACATCTCCTCTATTAATTAAAACATATCATCTAATAAATTGTATATATCTTCCATCAAACGAACTATACATTTCCTCCATCAAATGATTTATATCCTCCAATAAATTATACATATCCTCTATTAAATAAAACATATCTTCCATCATATAATTCATATATATCCTCCAATAAACTTTGTATATTCTATATCAAATAATATATATTCTTTAATGACCAGTACATATTTTCTAACATAGTATACGTCCTCTATTCTCCAACATATTACATATCCTCCATTAAATAATTTATATCCTCCAATACATGAAGTAACCACAAATTAAATATACAAGAAATAATCAACAACTAAAGAGAAATGAGAAAATGAGAATATTAAAATTACATGAATAATTGCAAACATAGATTGACATATATGAAAAAACATTAGCTTATATATTACTGTATTGAGTGATATGCATGATTAATTAATGGAAAATGACAAAATAAACATATTAAGGAAACATGATAAAAATAAGGGAAAAAATGGAAGAAATAATTGAGAAATTATATTATAATCAAGAAGAGTAAAATCAACAAACAAAACGAAGAAGAAAATGAAAAATCGTGTTCAAAGAGGCAAGATTCATCATTCCTTGTTGAGCTAAACTTGGTTATGATAATTGCTTCCCTTAGTTAACTAGTCAAGAGGTCTCAGAATACAAAGACATGGAAGAGATTAGTGTTAAAGAACAACAAGATTTTAAGGCCCTTGCATTAAAGTTACGTGCTCGAAAACGAGGTTTCGATGAGCTTAAGATTGCGGTGGTTGTAGAGGTGGAGGAGATCGAGAGAGAGTGGCAGCGGTGGTTGTGATGGTGTTGATGGCAGTGGTTATTGCCGAATGCCGAACAATTATATCATGCATAACTTGTGGTTGTTGAGTTTGTTGTTGTTGGAATGACAGTTGCCGCACGAAGTATTGGGTCAATACCTTCTCTTTTGAAAAATAAACATGACATGCTTAAAGAAAAAAAAAGGATGTTTGATGAAAGTGTGTCGATCGCTTTAAAAAGATGGAGAGAGTACTTATACTAACTACTCTTTAATCTTCATATACTCCTACATAAACCATCAACATTTGTCAATTTTTAATAATTACCCTTGTTTAAGAATGTTTGAAACGGATTGATCTTTTACACAATTCCTCTACGTAGTATTAACTTTGACCGTATATTTATATTATACTAATATAAATAACTTAAAATAACTTGTTAAATTAATTATAATTTATACGATGTATTTCATAATATGAACTTTTTTTTTACGTATATTTTCATATATTAATTAATGGTTAAATATACTAGTAGCGTAAAAATATAAGAACAACGATAAGAATTTTCTACTCTTAAACTCCAAATTTTCCTTTGACAAATATTTCATAACAATTTCACAGTTCAAGAAACTCTTCACAAAAGAAACATTATCTTGTTCAACATTTGCCCTTGAAACAATTGATCATCTTTTTCTCAACTACACTATAACCAAAGACGTTTGGAATCTCCCCTTATCAAAAAGTGGCTAGATTGCTCAACTTTGTTTCTAAAATTAACCGAAATATTAGTATACTTAAGAAAACACCCAAACACTTTAAGGAAATTTATCTTCCTCATTTGGATTTTTTTTAAAGGTAAGGAAAAGGGCCTTATTGGCCCGAAACCAATCACGGGTCAACTCGATCCGGGTTAACGGGCTAGGTCCTTTGGGAGTGGGGGGAGGGGGGAAGATAAGAGAATCCCTACCCTCAAATTGCCTTTAGTGGAGTTTGATCCCACAACCTTTTGGTTGTGAGATGACAAAACTTACCACTAAATCAAACTTTGCTTGGTAATGTTTTAAGGTAAGGAGAAGGGCCCTCCTAGGTTAGTGGGCCAAGTTAGGCCCTCTAGAGTGCTCATTTGAAGTATTTGGAAAGAGCAAAATTATATTATCTTCCATGATGAAACCTTTGACAAGTTTAGGATTTACCACCGAGCGCGGTTTGTGTTCAGCGAGTGACACCAAAAAGTCTCTTAGATACCTTTTACTCTATGGGATCTCCCATTTTGAGATCGTCCCATAATCTTTCTTCTCATACTCAATCCCTATCATCCATTCTTATACCATGGAAGTGTAATACCCTAATTTTTTTTTAATTTTTTTTTTTTTTTTAATTTTAAGTTTCGGGGATGAAACTTCTTTTAAGGAGGGTAGATTGTATTACCCGAATAATTTTTGATTTTTAAAAAAGCTCGTAACCCTAATTATATTAAGTATTACGTGTAGCTTTTATTAAATCCCTGGAATTTCACTTCTTTTTCTTCAATTCGTTGCTTTTCCTTCCTGTGTGTTTTCATCATCAAAATCAAATCACTTTGCTAGTCATGATAGCCCATTATGCGTATAATCCCTCATCATCATCACCTTGATCTTGATTTGTATTCTTTTGATAATCATATGCTAATCATCATATATATTCCTGTAACTCGCCTAACACACCAACCAACCATATTTTGTGGTAACCTTATGGCGTGAGCTCTGGCCTATCTCTTGCTTGTTTCACGCATTATCAATATATAGTACCATTATTGGTAATAAGGTAATCACACGATCTATTACCTTGGAGTTGTTTGTATAATTGTTTTATATAATTATTGTATAATATACTATTCATATGTATGATTCATGTATATAATTATATGATTTGATCAGATTTAATTGTCTTGTTACTATAGTTGTATATGATTGATTGTTTTATTATGCTAGGGGTTTTAATGTTATTGCTCTAGAGAGTATTATTGTTGAGGTTTTAGAGTTACCGATATAATATTGGGTTGAGAACTGATTATATTTGGGTATTAGAATTATTTCCCCTATAAGGGTTGAGACGTTTGATGAATTGATTTGTTATGTTATTTGGGAATCTGTGCCATTGTTGAGATATTATTTATTAGTTTATGAATGATTATTTGATCGAGTATGAGATCAAAAGGTTGAGAATGATTATTTTTTTCTTGGTTTGAACCTCGGCGTTATATACCTTAGTCCTTGGCATGTTGGTAAGAGAATGATAATCATGAGTTAAGAATGAGGTACAATATTTATTTATTTATTTTTCTATGGTCCCTTATAGTGGGATTTGGCCCATATGTGGTCTGGTTCAAGGTGTTTTCAGTTTATTGAGAGAATTCAAGTTTTTATACTTGTTGGTTTATTTATTCGAATTACTCATGTCCAAGGCTAGGTATAGAACAAAGAGCATGACACACTTATTGGTTACGAGTTAATTGAGTGAAGGATTGTATTATTATTCGAGGTTGAGTTGATAAAGGTTATTTCCAGAGTATAATGTGTAATGTAGTTCTAAACTACATTGTTTATGTGAGCTAGTAATATTAATTATTCTATTATTCGCTGCATTCTGATTTGTGATGATTACTCAGCTTTTTTGCAAACGTGTGTATTGTTTTGTTGCGCTACTTGTGTTTGCGGCCACGTCTTTTTCTTATGGTGGCCCTGCAACGATCTATTTTGGAATTTGTCTTTAATGGTGAGCAGTCAAGATTTTCTAAGCAGGTTAATCAAGTGATCGTAGCTAAAGGAGCTCAAGTGTTTATATTAGTCTGTTATAACAAGTTTGTAAAGTTGTATAAGTAGCTCACTTAGATTTATTAGGTTGTATTGTTGGGATTTTATAAGCCTTAATACTTGACAGGATGTCGAGTGTGGCGGTGATACCTCTGAGTTAGGTGTATGCTTCTGCAATTTTATTTAAAGGTTGTTTATTTTTCCTTTAATTGTTCTTTATTATTAGTTAGTAAATAGGGGGTGTTACAGGAAGACGCCTCCCAACAACGTCTTTACACTCATTTTTTGACATTTTGTTTCGTAACAACTCAACAGCAGAAGGAATATCATCTGAGCACTCTTTAAGGCACCTATGTTTAACCTCAGTGACGCCAAACTATTGATAGCGGAAGCTACTGCTCTTCATAAAGAGTCCAACTAGCTCTTCAATGTGGCATATAGAACATTAAAATTGAAAGTGATAACCTATTAGTCGTCAACTCAATAAAAGACATTTTGGGCAGTTACTTGGTAGATTGAGTATGTAATCGAAGACACTCGTTCTCTCCTTCTGTGATTTCAAATTTGGAGTATCCAGCACGTCTATCGAGAGGCAAATCACGCAACGGATTGAATAGCTAATATGGGCCATTTAGTATCTAGTTGTATTTACATTGATGTTTGTAATTCTTCTAGTTTGTTCTCATACTCAATCTCTATCATCCATTGATGTTTGAATAGCTAATATGGGCATTTAGTATCTAGCTAGTATGGACATTTAGTATTAGGAATTCCTTTAGGAAAGAAATAGAAAATACAAGTTCATCTTCATGATAAACAAAAAACGTTTATCTAGTGGTATTTTTGTAAATAACTCAAAAATTTTTGTCAAATATGGAGCCATTAATATTGATTTATTGACAAAAATGACATGCTGATTGAGATTTAATATTGATTTATTTACGAAATTGCCACCAAATACACGTTTTTTGTTAATCATGAAAATGAATTGGGGCTCTCTCGGAAAGAAGACTCTAATACTACCTCCGTTTCATATTATTTGCAACGATTTGACATGTAGAGAAGAAAAATATTTGACATAAGGTATTCTCTCTGATAACCACAAACTTTTATTTTTTCTTAGTGGTAAAGCCTCAAACCACTACTACATTTAAGGGCTATTGCGATGCTCAAATCCGTTACAATAGGGCCTAAAATACGTTGTAATAGACCTAATGCAACAGCTCCATACCGTGGCTTCTGCTGGCGTGGCAATAGCTCTAATGCCACGGTAAAAAGACCTGACGCAACGGTAAACTTATAGCCGTCGCATTAGCTATCATCTAATGCAACGACATTTACAAATAGCTAACGCAACAACAATATAGCTAACACAACGGCCATTACAGCTAACGCAACGACCATTATTATTATTATTATTATTATTCTTATTATTATTATTAATTTATTTTATTAGTATTATTATTTTTTTATTTGATTACTATTATTATTATTATTAGATATATATGAATCCATACAATTAGTGATAAAATAAAAGGAAATTTCATTGAGATTAAAAGAAATCAAGAATACATACATACAATGCTCATTCTAAAAAATTTTACAAGTACAAATATCACTAATATCTTTTTGATTATAGGACTAACATAAACTTTTACATAAACTAAAAGTAAATAATTTGACAAAAACTTAAGTAAGAACTGCCACCATAGTTAGTTGAAAGTATGTAATTCTCCTCCTATAGCCCGTGGTAACCGTTATCAATTATAGCCCCTGCATACATTATAGATAAGAAATATAAATAATTAATGCCAGCCACTATCATATTAATAGCTATAAATAAGGTATAATATACAACTGTACACAAATTTAAGGGTCATAAAACGCGATTAAGTAAATGCATCTACTGATAGGATATGCAAATCGACCATAATACCTCTGTCAACCTAAACAAGTATGTTCTTCCAGCTATCAGCCTATCGCTACATCATCTTATGATTCCATGGCATGTGATATGAGTTGATGAGTAAACATGTAAGGAGATGAGGATTAGAGAAATAATACATCAGCATTAATCCTTTTGTCATAGCTTAATAGTTTAGGTTCAAAAAGGAACAAACTTATGTCTCATTAATCATAAAAGTTACACATCTTGGATCAACCAACACTGCCATACAAGCAAACTAATTTATTCTTTCACCTTCCAAGGGTGGAGCTTCTCTTGTCCATATAAATAACTTTAAGAGGAATGAATAAGATTATTTGAAAGCTTTTGTTCAAATTAAAACTTTTGCACTGGATTTTAGTAAGAGTAAAAATAACAGTTATACTACTTCTAAGTCTTAACTATAAATTTACTACAATATCAACCAACATACACAAATTAAAAAATATGGTACTTGTAGAGTATAAGACATAAAATCTATCATTAAGATTAATTAATCACACATCTAGCAATTATCATTCAAGAAAGAAAGCTAAAATCTCTTATTAAAACAACATCTAATGTTGGTCAAAGACACAATGGAGGGGCTATGGAGAGGAATAATTAGTTTTAGGCATAAGAACACATAAAACATCTAAAACATACTTCTCTTAAGCTGAAAATCTTTACAAGGAGATGGTCACCTAATAAATTAAAATATCATGTTCTGACATATGTATACATTAACAATAGATAAAAACAAACAAAGTATCAAAATTATGAGAAGATTGCACACCTAAAACTTCAACATTAGAGTAATCACCAATAAACAAAGATATAGTTGCAGCAAGAAGGAAAAGGAATCATATCATGCTAGATAAGATTCAAGAATAGAATGGACATAATATGAGAAAAAAAGCATTACACTATCAAAAAGTATGGTTCAAAGTATAATTTTACCCACTAATTATAATGTTCTCAATAACATTTAACAATGACCTATGCTCTGTTTGGGCACCAACTAATTTGATAATGTCAATTAGAAATTGTACATCCAAGGCTGCAATCTCTCCTTAATAAAATGACAATGTAAGTTGTTTCCCACTCCCCAATTTCAAGCATAAGGAAACCAACAAGTGTTCCATTACCTTAAGCAGGGCAAAATTTACTAAACTAAGAGAAATAAACATACAAATATTGGGGTTTTTTTTTAAGTAAAATCCAGTAGTAGAAAACGGCAAAAAAATAATAATTAAGAGGAAAAAAAATGTGGTGTAAATGGGTCAAAAGTTTCAACACCTCCTCGCTGACTATAACAATACTTCAATTTGTGAATTCCAAACTCAAAATTTCAATTCATAGTAACATTATTCGACGAGTCTATCACTATTGTTCCATTAATCAAAAAAATTTCTGTATTCTAGGTTACGTGTATGTCATATTCAATTTCTCGTCTATAACCCTAATTGAATAAACAAATTGAAACCTCAAATCTTCCACTGATAACACATTTATATACTCATTGTTATATGTTATATTTGAGTGTTTCTGTCATATTTTCTCTATATATTTAATCTTTTAGAGCTACATTTCTTTATATTTCGATGTTGCTCTCCTCGTGCTCTCTTTCTTTATTTTGTAGGATTTACGCGTAAAAGAGCACCTTTGCAAGTTAAGTGAGCTAGGAGCGTGTAGGAGATTACGAGCCCAACATCATATGGTCATATTCCTAGCTTGAAGTTGTTTTCGAAGGAGTATTGTGTAGAAATTGCCTAGCCTTGGCCTGGTCGTGGCTTGTTGCATTAAGCTTTGGCCTGGTCGTGGCTCCTCCTTTTATGCCCAAGAGAAGCCTACCAAGATCAGTAGACACCATGGGTTGGCCGTGGCAAAGTCCTAGCAGCTTTGGGTAACCCGTGGCTATCACCTGACGAAGCATCGAAGCCAAGTTTGAGGCGGTTTGGAAGACCTATTTTAGGAAACTTCTTAACTTATTCCTAGGGATATAAATAGGCTTTGGTTAGGCATATTAGATCACTTTTTGGACTCGTTAAATTGAGTTGAAGAATTCTACAATTCCCTTCAATTTTAGATTTACTTTGTTCAAGATTCTATCTTCAATTCCACTAATTCAAGTATTTCTTCTTTCCTATATTATTATGTCTTTTGATTATTTTGTTAATTTAATTATGAGTGAGTAGATTTATATTCTAGGGTTAGGTTGAACCCTAGTTATGAGTAATGCATGATTTCCCCCAATTCCTTATTTTATTAGATTAATTGCTTTGCTTATTGAATTGTGCTAATTTATCAATGTTAGGTTAGACATAATTTGATATTGATTGAACCAAGTATCTTATTTATCAATGGAAGTTGAGATTAGATGGTTTGATTAAATTCAATAAGGGCATGAAATTCTCCATGGAAATAGGTAGGATGAATTGCTAGGATTGTATGGATGTTGAGTTTAATGTCTCTAAATTGCATGACACCATGGAAACAGGTTTGATTGGATTTTAGAGAAACCATAAATACTCGGAAGGGGTTTATTGGTATTTTCAAGGGCACGTCCTTCCTTTGAGTATTATTATTTTGATTAATTAGGGTAGGGATTTATCTTTGCATTATTCATACTAGTGGTGATACTTAACTCTGGATGTTTTTATTAATTGATTTATTTCATCTTGATTCTTCTTGTTTATTTTGTTTAGAATTAGATTTAGTTGAATATCACTATTGATTGGTTACTTGCTTAGTAGTTACTTGAGTCTAATTAATTAGTTGAACCATAGTCTCTTGGGATCCGACCCTTACTTGCCCGTCTACATAGTAGTGGTCTTGTTAGGTTATTTTTGTTAGGTACGCGACACGCCTATCATCCACCCAAAAAATATTAATTTGGGGGTAATTTACAATGATTGAATCAATTTTAAAGAGGAAAGATAGAAGAGAAGAAATTACTTGCTTGGGGACATAGTATGACGATGAAAGAGCATAGACCTTTCAAGCGAGATAGAGAGGTGTTGAAGCTAAGGCCTGCTTCTAGCTTGACCTCGTCGACGTGAATGGTTGTTGTGGCAGATATCGCGACCAACTAACGACGCCTTACGGAGGAGAGAGATAAGGTGTAGAGCAGTAGAGATGGGGTTTGATTGAGAAAGGGTGAAAATTGCAGAAAAAGGATTTTGTGGGCTCTTTGAAATTTGGGGATAAAATAATGAGATGAAAGTTAAATAATTGGGCGCCTAGCTATATTTTTTCTTATCTTGCACTGGCCGTGGCATTAGATCACCCTAAAGCGACGGTTCTGAATAGGCCGTGGCATTAGGGTGTACTTCTTGTGTAAGAACCTGCTATTGCAACGGCTTTATGGCAACCGTTGTATTAGATTAGTCTATTGCAACGGCATTGCATCTAACCGTTGCATTAGCTCTATTCTAAGCGTTGCATTTGATCAAAAATATAGTAGTGAACTTTTGATTATCAATGGTAATCACGAATTAATATTATTAAACTAATGGTAATATTAATGATATAAAAACATGATTAAACAATTAACCAGGGTTAATCTTGAGTTAAGTAATAATAAATTTACATTAATATCCTTCAAATTAATTTTAAAACAAAAAAAAACAAAAAAAAAAATCCAAGCCCCTCCCTAACCACCAACCACCAGCCAATCGCCTACCCCTCCCCTTGCCGGCGCTCAGCTTGGCCTGGCTAACGGCGTCTCAACCCCCTCCCCCGCCGGAGACCCCAACCACCAACACCCCATCCCAAAACGAGCATCCCCTTCCCCTGTTCTCGACCGACCCTCTCTCTTCTCATCACCACCAAAACCGCTTCTCGGGGACGCCGAAATCAGCCATCTTCCCTTGCCGGAATCAGCCACCCTCCCCCTTCCCCTATTACCTCTGATCTCCTTCCCCGATTCCTCTCCTTCCCCGATCTTTGGTTGAAATTTCTAGGGTTTTTGGGGTCGAATTTGTTGATTTTAGGGGTCCAATTTGTTGATTTTGGGTCCAATTTGTTGATTATTGGGGTCGAATTTGTCGATTTTTGGGTCGAAATTGTTGGTTTTTAGGGTCGAAATTGTTGAATTTTGGGGTCGAATATGTTAATTTTCGAATGGCAGCGCTAGAACTTCCAAATCGTTGGCCGGAATCAGTTTTGCTGGTTGTCCCCTTTTTCAACATCAACACCAAATGCGCCACTGCATTTTCGTCCAACATCGCCGCCTTTCCCTCCACACTCGCTCGTCGCCTTTCCCTCCACACTCGCTCGGTTGGCTTTGCGTTTGGTCGGAACCCGATTCGAGAACTTTCTTTCATTCACTAAGTCATCGCCCCGCTAATTGATACAACACCAGAAGCACTCTCTTGGCGATTGACTCCTTTTCATGCCGAAGCATGGCCAGAAACGGCGACATTGCGTATTTGCGTTGAATTGTTTCATGAGTTTCTAGTTGTGTCACTCAGAGTTCGCAATCTTAACAAGTAGTTTAACAATGGCGGTGGTGGCTGGAAATAAAGGTGCAGCGGGGAGGATGAAAGAAGAAGAAAGAATTGGCTAGATATAAGGGTAGTTATGTCTTTTTGCAGTCCAATATATAAACCATGGTAAAGGAATTAACAAATTGTTTAACTTAAGTTACTATTAGCTTAATAATATTAATTTGTGATTACCATTGATAATCAAAAGTTTCAGGCTTTACCACTGAGAAAAAATAAAAGTTACAAGAGAGAATTTCCCTTTATTTTTCTTACCTTTAAAATAAAAAAAGAATTTTCTAATACTTGTAGTAAAATACGGGAAAAAGAAAAGTTACGGAGTATTACCTGTGGGTGACTTAATTTCAATAACCCCCATGTTCCTGAGAGTCTGAGACACACATCTTTGTGCTTTCTTTCTTTCTTTCTTCCATTTTTTTTTGGGTGATTTCAATTTACAGAGAAACAGCTTCAAACTCTTCTCAACAAAGAATATAAATACACCCAAATGCCATTTAACCCCAACTAAAATAAGCACAATTAGCACAACCCCATCAAAATTCATCCCAAAATTCTTACTTTTCTCTCTCCTAATCCTTAGATCTCACTGATTTTTCTTTGATCCCTTTAATTTCAACTCTGATCGCTGCTTTCTGCTTACCAGATTCGATTTGACTCTTTGAATTTTGTTGGGTTTGTATTTTTTTCTGTAATCGAATCGAGGAACACTGGACCCAATCATGAATCCCTTTTCATCAGGAACCCGTTTGAGGTGAGTTTTTCAAATACCAATGTTTTAATTTCAGTGTAGATCAAGTTTTTAGCCCATTCTATTTCATGGGTTTTATGTTTTTGTTTTTGCAACATTTTTGTTTGTGTTTTTATTGATTATATGGGTTTTTTGATTTTCTTAATTTGAGGCTGAATTAGTTTTGTAGTTGAAAGTGTAATTGGAAGAAACGAAATGTGATCTTTAATGGTTCATTTCAGTTGAATTTGCCACTTCTTTTTGAGTTTGTTAACTTTTTGATGAGTTTGGAGTTAATTGTATTCAAGAGGGATTTCTAGTTTCATTTTAAGATATAGGGCAATTTGGAAGAGTGAAAGTTTTAGATGTTGGATGTTTTAGGGGGAGCAATGTTGAATTGTCGACAAATCGATGTCTATGAATGTGATAAAGCATGTAATCATGCACTCTAAGGGGATAGTGTTTTGGGGTTTGGATATAATGGGAATATTCATTATATTGATGTTGAGCACATGCTTTTCAGACTCTTCTAATAAGCCTAATACTAGACTAATATAGTCACAAACTGCTAGTCACTCGACCAATGTGGCCAATGCAAACCGCCAACCCATTTCAGGATTTTTTGTTATAGTAGGGTCTCAGCTGATTGATATTATGCGGTCTTACCACAGTTTCCCTAGTGATTATTCTGTAACTTAGAGAAATCACATTTATTCACAAGGGGCTGATCAACTATGTCAGTGTGGGTCAAAGTTGCTGTTATTAAGTGAGGACAGGTGATCTGGAGGATGGACTATTAGCAGATTATGCAATTTTGTAATTACTTATCTGAATTGTGTAATTTTGTTTCCGTGGTATTTATGAGGCTATGTTATAAACTTGGAAGGAAATTTTTAGAATTCACATGTACTAAATATTGAAATTAGATGGATAGGAATGTAGCAAAGTAAAGTCAGTGTTTCATGCGGCTATGATAAATTTGTAGGGAATTTGTAAATATTATATATTTATATAAAGGCTATATGAATTAGGGTTGTAGCAAATAAAGTGAGTGTTTTCTTATTGCTTTATTCTTTGGAAAGGTGAATACAAGAAATTACACATTGGCTTAATTTTTAAGGTCAAATTTACATGGATATACTTTGGTTAATTTTCAATTTTCTTACGAATGATATGACAAAATTCAGCCAACAATATTTGCAGCTTGGAGTGAAAGTTCCTAAACTTCTTCAGCCCTTTTCCCCTTGCAATACTCATTGAAGTCCTAGAATACATTTGCTGGGAATATGAAAGCCATGCCCAATCCTTCTTGCTTTTATAAAGTGACTATTGGGACCTGAAATCAGTGCATAGAAATAAACAAGTTGATTGGGTATAGCAACTCTTGTTTGAGGGATGTATCAATTAGCAAGCAGTTTGAAACATTTAAAAGGATTGTCATAGCAAATCTTCTTAATATATTGACGTCTTAAAATTTTCATCCCCCTTCATGATATGACTAGGATTATTTTTGTTTGGATTTTGTATTCCTATTAGATGGTTGTAGTACTCATGCGGTCATGGCCTAGTTTCTCTACTTTGCTTTGGTCGAATGTTCTTTGTGTACAAAGCTTGGAATGGTGAGAGTTACACTGTGAATTAGTTGTTTGTTTTTTTTTTTTTTTTTTTTTTTTTGGGGGGGGGGGGGGGGGGTGGGGGGAGGGGGGTGGTGGGTGGGTGGGTTGCAGAGTGGGTCATGAGATGTTAAGGGCTGAGTGTGGACAACAATTGGAGATGTCTAGAGCAGTAATCCCTGTTGCCACTCTGCAAGAACTAGAGGTCTAAAGGCAGTTTCCTTCTTTTATAGTAGGGTATATTACTTTTTAGGATACTATTTTTATGAAGTTATGCTGTATTGCTGTTCCTTTTTTCTGATGCGCTAGTTGATCGCTGAAATGCTGCCATCCAGTGGCATTTAAAGAATTTGTTGACTGGCATTGTTTGGGGGGGGGGGGGGTTGTGAAGGTGGCAATATTGTGGCAGAAAGGGCATGAGTGGGGATGGAGAGGCCTGACACTGGCAGCTGGCGTTGTGGTTACAATGGCATTGATTTTAATGGATGGCCGTGGTTTTGGGAACTCAATACCTTGGAACCTCATATCTTGGGTTTCGAAGGGTGCCCCCTTCCCCTGGTTTCAATAATTGAAATACATTGAACCAAACATTATGTATGGTTTAGTTTGATCCAATTCAATATCGAATTCAAAAATTGTTCACTTACGGTGTGTTTGAATTGAAGGAAAAGGAGGGAAAGGAAGAGAAGGGAAATTGAGAGATGAGTTATCTTTCATTTGGATAACAAATGAGGGAGGAAGGGAGTTAGAGGGTAGATAAATGGAGGGATTAAATTGTAGGAAATTGATCCCTCTAACAATGGAGAGATTTGGAAGGAAAACTCACAATTCTTCCCTCCCCTCTTCTCCTCCCTCCCTCCCCTTCTTTTCCTCCCCCTTTCTTTATCCAAATACAGTGTTAAACTCCCCTTTAAATGCTCTATAGTTTGTATTTTATTATCATTTTCATTGTATGATACTATGATGTGTCAGTGTCACCTTTTTATTGTGCTGGATGAGTTAGCTTAGGGACGAGCTTTAGGGGAATCAATGTCTTTCTGTAATCTTCTAACTACTAATGAATCAAACTCCCTCCCATTTGTAGTTGTCCAATTCCTCCATATTGACTTTTACTGACCCATTCAAAACTTTGACTATAAATTTATCTTATCATCTATAAATAATAATTCTTTAAAGTTAAAATTTTGAAAATATACATAGATATAAATTCAAAATAAATTAAATGATGGCAATTGTTTTTATATATTTGTAGAAAAATATGGTCAAATGAAGACATGAGAATAGTGCAAAAATTAGTATGTTGCAAATTTTTAAAAAAAATCAGAGGGAATGATTACATGCAATGATTCTCCCTCTCTTTCTTCCTTTCCTTTTCCAATTGATGATCATGTTGATCACTGATTGTGCAGTACTTTTTGATGCCTAGGAGATTAACCTTGCTATCCACCATACTGTTGATTATTGAGTGTTATTTCTTTTGGTTTGTTTTATTTTTTTTATTTTTTTTATTTTTTTATTTTCTGTAGTAATCTATCTTTAAACAAGCTATCTTAATGCAGGGACATGATTCGTGCTATACGCGCTTGTAAAACGGCAGCAGAAGAACGTGGAGTTGTCAGAAAAGAATGTGCAGCTATCCGTGCTGCCATTAGTGAAAATGATGCAGACTACCGGCATCGAAACATGGCCAAGCTCATGTTTATTCACATGCTTGGTTACCCTACACATTTTGGGCAAATGGAATGCCTGAAGTTAATTGCCGCTCCTGGATTTCCAGAAAAAAGAATAGGATACCTGGGACTCATGTTACTTCTTGATGAAAGACAAGAAGTTCTTATGCTGGTTACAAATTCTTTAAAACAGTATCCTGATACCATGAGGGTTTTTGTGTGGCTTTTGTTCCTGAATCATACTAACATGCGTGCCTAGAATTTTTATTAAATTTGTATTTGTTTACCCCGTGTTGCATCATCCTTAACTTTTTATAGAGATCTCAACCACACAAACCAGTACATCGTGGGACTTGCTCTTTGTGCTCTTGGGAACATATGCTCCGCTGAAATGGCACGTGACCTTGCACCAGAAGTAGAGAGATTGCTTCAATTTCGGGATCCAAATGTTCGCAAGAAAGTAAGATCTCATCTGAAATAGATACATGTGAACATGTCTATATTTAGAAGCAGATATATGTTTATGAACGTTTCAGTTTCATGTTTAGTTCATAGTTGCTTGTTTTAATGAATAATGATTCTTAAATCTTAACTACATATTATCTCATGTTCTAGTAGTCATGATAACTTCATATCATAATTTCATTTGAATGTGATTTTGGAATATTACTGCGTCGACATCTGTCTGTGTGGCTTGAGCGGATGCTATATGCCTATATTTATACTCAAGTCCATTGAAAAATAAGCTTGAAATTATATTTTTGAGCTACATGGTTAAAGATGTGATTGTGGTGCTTGCTGCTGCAATTTTCTCCATTTAAGTTGCTCTGAAATGTTTACATTATAGTAATAAGCATGAATATTCCATGCTGAGTAGGAAATTTACAATGCATGCCTTATTCCTGGTGTTGCCATTGACTTTGAAACCATTATAAGCTGAATAGCAACTTCAATGTGATATAGGCAGCACTCTGCTCAATCCGGATTATAAAGAAAGTCCCTGATCTGGCGGAGAATTTCATAAATCCCGCCGCTTCTTTGCTGAAAGAAAAGCACCACGGAGTCCTGATAACCGGAGTGCAACTCTGTACGGATTTATGTAATATCAGCGAAGATGCTCTTGAGTACTTCAGAAAGGTATATTTTGGTCTTCATTCTGTCCTTATTGGAAATAAAGGGGTTTTCATTCTATTTATGAACTATCAGTGAAGATGCAGTTGGATACTGAATACTAGACAAAGTTGGCTTTAAAACTGTTGATTGCACCTGATTAATTCGGGCCTACTGCTCTTTTTGGATTGAAATAATCTTGCTACAACTATTCCCAATTTAAGAGGATAATAACTATGTGTTATGGAATCCAGTTGCTGTTTGATGCATGTCTGCTTGTATTAGCTTTGTTTTTGGCCACTATCACAAATTTAAGTTTTATCATGCACTAATCATTTGGATAAGTTTTAAAAAATGGTATACCTAAGTAAATTATCTAATCTATTGTTAGTTTTGAAATTACTCAAGGATTTGTGTTTCTTGTTTTGTGCAACATTCAGTGGTCTGTAGTCTGGTCAAAAATAATTTGAGATACTTACAAATCTTCCTCCTCCCCCAATACCCTCTTTATGGGGAGAGGTGGAGGAAGCTCCATTCTGGTCTATTGTAATCTAACCATTTTGGTTTTCTTGATCGTCTAGAAATGCACTGATGCTGTGGTGAAAGTTCTAAAGGACCTTGTCAACAGTCCATATGCTCCAGAGTATGATATTGCTGGAATTACTGATCCTTTCCTCCACATCAGATTATTGAGATTTTTGCGTGTTTTGGGTCATGGTGACGCTGACGCTAGTGACTGCATGAATGACTTACTTGCGCAGGTTTGTTTATTCTTCTCCTTGTCTTCCTTAATATTCTTCTAGTTCACCTAGTTGAATCCTCCCATGCTAGGGTCAAAATAAAGATAATGTTCGCCTCAATAAACAAAATACTACCTTTGTTTCATATTATTTGTATTGATTAGACATTTTTTCCTCTCTACTTTATGTCACATCGTTGCAAATAATATGAAACGGAGGTAGTATAACACAAATGAGTTTAGTAGGATTTATGATTGCATTGTCCCAGACCATTATCCCGAAGTAATTTTGTTTGGGATAATGGTCTGGGACCATGCAATATTTTCTTGTTGGGAGGGGGATAAAGAACATAGGTAGCAAAGGCAGGGATTAAACATGTAAGTAATTATAATGTGAAAAGGCAATAAGAATAGTCTTCAAAAGGCAAATAGATTGAGAAGTTGGATGGGGATTTTAGAAGACATTTGGCAGAAGAAAATAGTCCTAGCTTTTCAGCAGGGCTTCTCTGGATTTTCTTGATGTTTAAAACTGTGAATTGATTCCTAATTTTTGTCGCTAGAAATGTTTAATTTTACCTTTTTCGAATTGGCTCTTATAATGGTCAATTAGGTTAGTCTTTGTTCAAAAGAGAATATCCTATTGGCCTGTTGGTGGATGAGCATTTTATTTCAAATTCTAGAATTGGCTCAATTGAGCTGTTGGGGGATACATATAATTTGGAATTGGATTTGTCTTCCACTCTTATTAAAACAAGACCAAAACTAGAATTTGGAAATTCATCTTAAATTGTCATTTCCAAATTCAATCTACTACCTCCTGGCTATTTCCAATTTTTCTTCATATGACTATGCTGACTCACTCATCCACTCCACTTTCAACTTTTTCCACTGTTCTTCCATTTTTGACGCCATGGCTTTGTTTTTCAAGCAAGCCATCTTTTTTTTGCGAGGAACACCAGCGACAGAATCTGCACAGACCATTGCTAGGTGCAGATTCAACACGTAGGCGCTAGTAGCGAGGGTACTAGACTTGACGCTAGAGGAGAGAGAAAGTGGGCATGAGAAGTGAGAAAATGTTTGGGTTATGGGTTTCTTTTTTGGGCTGTTATTTTATTGAAGGGTTCTCTCATTAAGTTCTTGATCTTGAACTATCATGGGAATAAACAAGAATTTATGGTTGAAATTCATGCTAGTGGAGGAACGCACACTGTGGCAGTGAATGGGAAGCATTGGCTGCTGCTGTGGTGCTCAATTCTAGAATTGAAATTCCTATGACTTCAAACTTGATGGTGAATTTACAATTCTGGAACCAAATTATTTGTATTTCTTAAACACTAGATTTGGAATTGAATGTCAACATCATTCTGAATTTGAATTCATGAACTTCAAATGAGTTGCAGGTTCCCAATCCTTCCCTAAATGTATACACCTCTTCAATTCACTTTTGATTCTTTTTAATGAATCTTGTCAAGCTGGGTTGATTCTTGTAAGATTATTGCGTCAAAAAGGTGTTTCTTAATTGCATCTAGTTGGAGGTCATGGAGCTAAATTCCATTTGAAGTGTTTTGATCACATTTATGATTTCTCGTCCACATTACACTGGATTGGGTTTTCTATTTTATTCATCTAATTATGCTGCTGTGTTCTTTATCGTATGCAATATGGTGTTGATTATAATTCCTTTTTTGATTATGTACATTTTATTGTAGGTGGCAACAAAAACGGAGTCTAACAAGAATGCGGGAAATGCAATCCTGTACGAGTGTGTGGAAACTATCATGAACATTGAAGATAATAGTGGTTTGCGTGTACTAGCCATTAATATTCTTGGAAGATTTTTATCGAACAGGGACAATAACATAAGGTATATATCTTTAATTTTCGTTGTGTTCTTTCTGTTCAGTGTTCACTTTCTCTCAGACTTTAAGCTGTGTCTAGATTGTGGAATAAGTTATCCTCAATTTCTGTTTGGTCATTTTCTACTTTATTTGTTCCAAAAGTTTGTTCTAGCTTACTTTTTGCTGCCTCTAAGAAATAACTATTGGAGTACTGGTCGACGAGGCAATATCTTCTTCATTTGATCCAAAGACATTGTCCCTCTAAAATTGATAGTGTTTTGCTGGGAATCCTCCTTCTCACCTTTGTAGCATGGCTAGTAAATAGTACAATGGTTTATGGATTTTACATTGGCTTTCTACATTGTAAGTTCTAATGCTAAGCTGTAATCATGTGAGATAAAATGTGTGGATAAATCCCAGCAGAAGATAAAACAATCTTGAAAATTTGTAATTGATTTATGCAGCTTTTATTGTCAACCGTTTTTCCGTTAATCTTTTCTTTACTAATCAGTTGCTTAAGGAGTGCATTTATGCTGCTCTCATGTCCATATGCTCTGCATTGGTCCATTATGCTTTCTGTATGACTTTCATTCAGCTTTTGAGATGAAAATGATTTGAGTCAAATAAAAGAAAATAAATTGTGCTCTTTCACTTGCTTTGTTATCTTGGTTATTGTAAAGTCATTTTAAGGGGTTATTATTATTATTTTCAGATATGTTGCCTTAAATATGTTGACGAGGGCTATAAATTTTGACGCTCAAGCAGTACAGAGGCATCGAGCGACAATCTTAGAATGTGTGAAGGTATGTTTTGCTTCTGTTGATGATTGTTCATGTGCATTATGTTATTGTGTATCCTATAACAAGTATGGGCCCCTCAATTTTTATTTATTCATCCTCTATAAAAATCCAGGCATTCCTGGCACAGCCTTTTGGTTATATTAATACACATCGCTCTTTTATCAACCAGTTTTGTACTTCTACCTGCTCAACATCTAGAATTCTCATTGCTCTTTTATATTATAAGTAGATACTTCACAAGTGGTTTAAGACATCCAGAGAAGGCTATTTAAGATAGATGCAGAAAGAAATTTGATATATACTAAAGGACATTAGGACAAAGGGAAAGCTGAAAGGTGAGATTCTGATTCTGTCAACAATTTTTGGTTAGGGTGATGATTGCTGAAGGCCAGTGGCCAACCACATGTTTAGAGATTGTTTTAAAAGTTACAATTCTGATCTCAAGGTCAAAATGTGATTAATATATATTATATGGTCAATGTGGAGGGATGCTAAATGCCTAATGGTTGTTGACTTGTAACAATTTCTCTGTGTATTGAATAAGATAACTGCACAGAGGATATTTTGTCATTTTCTTGTCTTCTATCTAGATAAGTTTTTTACTGCCACATATTTGCAATTAAATGATTGGTATGTGTCAATCATGGATCTTTAAATAGAGAATGACTTCTGAGTTCTAATTATTATTTCTTTCCAGGATTCAGATGCTTCGATCAGGAAAAGGGCTCTTGAACTTGTGTATCTTCTAGTGAATGAGAGTAATGTAAAGCCTTTGACAAAAGAGCTAATTGACTATTTGGAAGTTAGTGACCTCGAATTTAAGGAGGATCTTACAGACAGAGTCTGCTCCATTGTTGACAAGTAAGTATACTTATATTGAGTGTGTAATTCGTGCAGTTGTCCATCTGTAATGAGTAATGCAATTGAAGCTTGTTGTACTATACGCTTTGTTATTTATGCATTATCTTTGCTTAATTTTTGTTATATAAGTGTTACTATTTGGGTCCTTGAATTCTGCTACTAATAGTGTTACTTAGGCCAGTGTTACCATCTGAGGTTGAAATCAGAATCTTTAGTTTCTTGAACTTGAGTTTATTTTTACACTTTTTTTTTTACCCCACTGTTGCTATTTGATTAATTTTTGTGAAATGTGACGTAAATTTCCTAATTTGTAGTAATTTTAACTGTATCATATGATTCATATCTGATACCTGTAAGATTCTCTTTTGTTCTATTAAATGCTTTATACATACCTTTGATTACCTGCCTTTAAAACCCACCTCCCTAGCCACCTTAGCCGATCAGCATCGATGACCCCAACATCACCAAACAATGCAACTTAAGGCCTGCTAGCCTCTGAGGTCTGTCAGTTCAAAGGCTGCTCCTTTATGACAGCCTCCAAGCCCTCCCATATTCTTCAGATTTCTGCTGTCTTCCTTTCTTCTCATTTCTACCCATATTGCATTTCATTTGATGCCCAACCCTCCCCCATCACCTGCTATTTGCCCTCATGCTTCCCATTTTCTTTTCAACGCGGTCTTTCTCTTTTCTTTGAGATTCGAGCCATTCGACCCTGTGGTGGTCAAATGTGATCTGAAGTTTTAAATCTGTCCTTTCCAGGCAAGTTTAACTACAATCGGGTCGATTTGTGGCTAGGGTCCGTTCAAAAGTAGTTTGGGTTTCTTTTGTTGTGGTTATGGTATTTGAGTGTGGCTAGTCCGCTAGGGTGGGTTGGTTAGCAGTGTTCATGGTGGTTGGTGGTGCTGGTGGCTTTGAATTAAAGCAGGTTGGTGACTAGCTAGGGTTGAAGGAAAGGAGGTGGGGGGGTTGGGGTGAATGGTGTGGGCAGTTGCTGTGTGGCTTTGAAGTTGGTGTAGGCTGATTGCTCTTGAAGATGGTGGCAGCTGATGCGCTTGAAGGTGGTGAAGATGAGGCAATAAGCCGGTACTTGAGAGAGGTAGGGGTGGTGGGGTTATGTTACTTACCTGGGTTGTTTTTTACGTGGTTCTATTTTTTAAATTTTTTTTCCCCTGGTAGTATTTGGGTAAGGGCATGGTTAGTTATGGCTAAAATTTGCTCGATATAGAAGTGTTGCTATGTTACTGAATAGGGGAAGTATCTTTTTAAATTAATAAATTGATACTCTCTTTTTTAAGAGTTTGCCTATCTCTATGTGATATGTCAGCAGCTTTCTATATGATAAGTCAGCAGCTTTCTATATGATAAGTCAGTAGCTTTCTATATGATAAGTCAGCAGCTCTGCTGCTGGTGCCAGTTTGACAACTGAAGACCTCATATAGAGAGCTGCCAGTTTGTCAGCAGCTCTCTATATAATATGTCAGTAGCTCTGCTGCTGCTGCCAGTTTGACAACTGAAGAACCCCATATTATGAAATCCTTCCATTATCTTAAGCTCTTCTGTGTCTTTCAAAACTATTTGGAGCTGGGAATTTTTAAGGAAGTAATGAACTAATAAAGATCTAACAGTGTGTTTGGTCAGCTTTTGTTGAGGGAAAGGGAAGGGAGGAAATGAAAAGTTAGAGTAAGATAGGCGAGGGGAGGGAAAGAGCAAACTTCCAATTTCCACGTCTATATAATGGTGGAGGGATTTGGTTTGTTAAAAGAGGAAGGGAAATAGATTCATACAACGCCTTTCCTTTCTCTTCCCCTATTTCATATCCAGACAAGGGAGATTCCCTCACATTTACTCCCGATCTTCCTATCCAAACATATCGTACCGAAACCAGGAAATGTCTTAGGTGATGATTTTTCTTGCCGTGGTTAGATGATATTTATCATTGTAATTTGTCTGAGTATGAATCTTTGGTCATGTGTTTGTTGGATTGCTGATAGAGTTTCTCACCAGTCAGGCCATTCCGCCATTGCTTGCCATTGGTGTTAGGTAGAAGGGCCTGGGTTGTTAATTTCTTCTTGTGTGCTTCTGCTTTGTTTTATTTTAATAGTATTTAGTAATGCAAATTTTCCTGCTCAATCAATCAATCAAAGCCTTAATCCCATAAGCGGGGTCGGTTGCATGAACCAAATTTGATTATTCCGTGTGATGCATCGACAAAGATCCTCCTCCTCCATCCTTAACGATCCAATGCCTCATCCTCATGCAAATCCAAAAACTTCATATCCTTCCTAACTCCTTTCAACCAAGTCATTTTCGGTCTCCCTCTCCCTCGTTTAACCCCTCCATGGTCCCACCCTTCCACTCTTTGTACCGGTGCACCCTCGGGTCTGTCTTGCATGCCCAAACCAACGCAGACTATTTTCCCTTAGTTTTTCTGCAATGCCTGCCACACCTACCTTCTTGCAAATTGCCCTGGTTCAAAAAAAAAAAAAAAAAAAAAAAGAAAAAAGGGGAAAATCATGATTCTGGGTTTGTGACAGCATAAATATTATCTGTGTTGTGTGTTGTTATTTAGCTAAGTATTAAATTAACTAAGAGTACTTGGACATTTTTTGAAAAAAATTGAAACCTTACATAGAATGGAAAATACATATAAAGCTACAAATATTTAATTATAGAAGTAATATCGCTAAGGCTGGCTTTTTTCCATCCCATATTCCCATGTAAGTGGCTTCTTAATCCTACCGGTTTCCCAGTGACCTAAGTGATTTAATTGTACTAATTTTTGACCCTAAGTTGCCAAAACTTGTATGGAGTTATGATATAAAACTTATTGTATCTCTTAACTTTTTCTTAAGAATCTTTTATTGCAAAATTATCTTTTTTATAGTATTTGTGATAATGTAATGACAGAGATTAGTGATAATATGTAAAGATCAAATGTGGCCTGTTATATTAGGAAGAAAAGAGGGGTGGGGGGGGGGGGGGGGGATAGTAAATAGTTTTTTGGTAGCTGTGAAATCATAAATTAATTATTAGGTACATGTAACATGAGAGTTTTCCATGGTTATCATATGCACTGTATTCCATAGAAAAGTCAATTTAGTAGAAAGTGTATGTATCTTGTCAGTTGTCACTCTTGTCTTTTGACTGTGTTTTGGTTAAATGATAATTCGGCTGATAAATGTATTTGGTGATGTTCTTGTTGTTTTAGGTTTTCACCAGATAAGATTTGGTACATTGATCAAATGCTGAAGGTTCTTTGTGAGGTATGCACTTGCTTGGTCACAGTAATGGGGTTTTAGCAAGGTTGGGAAACCTGTTTCATATCTATAGATGTTTTGATGATGGGTTTTCATTCCCTTGTTTGAATGAGACTCTCAATATTTTTTTCTGTTAACTAGACCAACCCTCAAATAGAGGGGAAATATACTGAAGGGAGGTAAAACCTAAAACTTAACATTTCATAGGAAGCCAGTTCTCTTTTCCTTAATCATAGGTGTGTGTTATGCTCGTCTGTACTCCTCATTTTTCCAGAGCATTGATCGTTGTGGCTTTCTTAGCAGGCTGGCAATTATGTGAAGGATGAAGTGTGGCATGCTCTTATTGTTGTTATAAGTAATGCTGTCAGTCTCCATGGGTATACAGTTAGGTCCCTTTACAGAGCTCTTCAAGCATCAACTGAGCAGGTATTGTTTTGTTCTTATAAATTAAGTGTTCATATTGTCATCCTGTTTTCTTTTTGACGAATAATAACATTCAGCTATTGCTTTTTATTTCAGGAAACTCTTGTCAAAGTGGCAGTTTGGTGCATTGGAGAATATGGTGATATGTTGGTCAACAATGTTGGGATGCTAGACACAGAGGACCCAATAACTGTGAGTTCATTCTGTTCTAAAGTCTCTTACTCTGTTGGGTTGAAACATAGCTCTGTTTTGTCTTTTTTCTAGGTGTGGATTCCTTTTGTTGTGTTGTAGTTGCAGGAATATATTCCTACACAAGGATCACATTGCAACTCTTTTATGTGGTTTTGAGTTCTAAGATAATATATGACTCAAGTTCTACCTGTTTCTTATGCTGTCTAGATTATTGTATAAAGTTTCAGTATGTCTGATTGATGACAACAATATCCTTGACAAGTATACTATGCTCTTTTTACTTCATATTGTTATTATAATAGTTAATGTTTTTTTATTTTTTTATTTATTTTTAATCCTTGATTTTTATTCTTGATCTTGCTGGTAATTCACTATGTGGTTGTGTGTTTTCTAATTTGTTTTAATATCTTTGAGATTTTCTGAGCAGGTAACCGAATCTGATGCAGTGGATGCAATTGAGAATGCTATTAAGAGTCACAACTCGGATGTTACCACTCGTGCTATGTGTTTGGTTGCTCTGCTGAAGCTTTCTTCCCGATTTCCTGCTTGTTCCCAGTAAGGGGATTCTTTTTGCAAGTGGCCTAGTTTATTTAAATGAATTTTTCCTGTTAGTGCCAAGCGCTGGACAAGCCTCAAATCTTTGATTAATTGGTTATATTTTGAAGTATATGGGTATTATTTGAGAGGTTTTAACAGTGAGCTGTAGTTTGTATGGCATTTTTGATGTGCTTTTTGCCGAGGAGTCCTTAGTTGAATCTCTAATCTACCATACCCTTGCGGGATGAAGTGACAGTAATGGTTGTGGGCTTCTAGAATTAGAGGTGTTTTTTGTTCTTGAGCTGGGGTGAACCTTTCATTACTAAATTTTAAAAGAAGAAAAATTAAGTGAGAGATGTGTGACCATTGTCTGCTTTAAGCATTTGGGAATTATACAGAAACATCTCTTGCACCTTGGAATATAAAAATTTCGAATGTCTGTGAATAAATGTCAATTTTTGAATTAGTTATGTATGCGCATAATCATCTGTATTATCTTAGTTCACCCTTTGCCCTTACACAGCAGTCTTTACTCATAATGAACCAAACATAAAAATGTTTCCGAGTAGTTTCTTTTCCGTGTACTTTATTTTATAGAAAAGAATTAGCTTTTTTTTTTTTTTTTTTTTTTTTTTTTTTTTTGAATTTTTTGTTTATTGAGAACAAAGAGCATGGTTTTGTTTCAGTGTGTTCTTACTAATATGTTTTGTCATAGTTTTATCTCACTAATGAAATGACTATTTTGTTGCATAAAAAGTTTCTACTTTCTAAAAATGGTATAGAAACTCATAGGCCACGGAAATAATTTTTGCCAAGATTTTGTGACTTCTACAAGGGTGGTAGAATTGTAGTAATAAGGCTAAATTCGATTATCTGAATGTCATATGCAGGAGGATAAAGGATATACTTGTGCATTATAAAGGAAGCCTTCTCCTTGAATTACAGCAGAGAGCTCTCGAGTTTAATTCAATTATTGAAAAACATCAAAATATTAGGTATCTCTTGGCATTGCTTTCATATCCCAAAAGACCTCTCCCCCTATTTGATGTGCTTTATTTTTGGACTAGATTTTAATAATTGAAGAATGTTAGTCTGACAGAGCTTCTAAAATGTATATATAGATCTGCATTGTTGGAAAGGATGCCTGTTTTGGATGAGGCAACATACAGTGGAAGGAGGGCTGGCTCTTTGCCAGCAGCAGTTTCTAGTTCCAATGGTCCTTCTGTCAATCTTCCAAACGGGGTTTCAAAGCCTGCTGCTCCCCTTGTTGACTTACTTGATCTAAGCTCGGATGATGTTCCTGCACCTAGCTCTTCTGGTGGCGGTGATTTTCTGCATGACCTCCTTGGTGTTGATTTGGCACCAGCACCAGCACCATCACAGTCAGGTTAGTTTTCAGATCAGGAGCTAAATGTAATATGAACATCTGACTCTGCAAACTCTTAATGTAATAATGGACTCTTATGCTTTTTTAGATAAATTTGGTTGGTAAAATGTGATCAAAATATATTGTCTGTTTCACTAAACCTTGGCTTTTTTCTATGATATGAAAAAAATTGTATTAATATGATGCTGAAATCAACCTTTTGAAAATCTTGATTTTTCAATAGGCTGACATTTAGCTTGGTAAGATGAAATGTCTTAATAATTGAAAAATGTGATTATTGAGATATTTCCATTGATTCCATTCAGTCTTCAAGGACGGTGAACTTTCTATTGAAATTATAAGATATAGCTTCATATATTGTTGATGGAAGATAATTATCTCCGCATGCATGTTTAATATTTATCCTGTTCTCCATTTAAAGGTACTCAAAAGTCAGGAACGGATGCCCTGTTGGATCTGTTATCAATCGGGAGCCCCCCTGCTATGAATAATTCATCAACTCCCGACATTTTGTCTCTAAGCCTAGAAAGCAAAAGTTCCGGAGGACCACTGGAAGGATTGTCATCAATTTCATCCATGCCTGCACAAGTCTCTTCTCCTGGTGGAGCTGCTTCTATTGTGGATTTATTAGATGGGTTGTCTTCCAGTCAGCCAACGTTAGGTAAGATATTCTCTATGTTAATTTGTGTTCCATCACTTACTTGAGCATTATGCATTATGCTGATTGCTATTTTTAATTTCAGAGATCAATGGTCCGCAATTCCCATCAATGGTTGCATTTGAGAGCAGCTCTCTGAAAATGACATTTGACTTTTTAAAGTCTGCTGGGAGCCCACAAGTGACGTCAATCACAGCTACTTTTGCTAATTTATCAGCCAACAGTTATACTGATTTCCTATTTCAAGCTGCAGTTCCCAAGGTAATAGATGAAATATACTGAACTCTGTAATCTTGCTTCTATGTAAGCTCAGGCTTGCAAGTCTGCATTTAATGTGATTTATTGGACCTTAGTCTTGCAATTGTTGAATTCAAAGATTGTTTTTCCAGTTTGTAATTTTACTTTCATATAATGCTTTCTGACTATTTTGTAATTATACTTTCATATAATGCTTTCTGACTCCAGAATTAGGATAGATGAAAAGTGCATCGTAGTCATGCCTGTGATCCTGTTGTAATTTTCTTGTGCTTCTTGGATTTGAAGATTGCTTTGCTGCTTTGTCGTTATACTTCTATTCAATGTCTTTTCACTCCAAGAGCTAGGAATTAGGACAGATGGTTCACAGTTTTGTTATAGAATTTTTTTTTCAAGTGTTTTGTTTGGTTTAGTTATTGGTGTCTGCAATCTGTTCAATTTTAGCCACATGTTTGAAAATTGCTCTTGAACTGTTTACGCCACCACGGCTTTCTGTGCAATCTTCTGAGTTCTGATTCATATTGGTGTTTTTGTTCTCAGTTTCTTCAGCTGCACCTTGATCCTGCTAGCAGTACTACCCTTCCTGCAAGTGGTGATGGCTCAATCATTCAAACTATGCGAATTACAAACAGTCAGCATGGAAAGGTATTGTGGTTTTGCCTTCTTTAATTTACTTATCTTGCCGTTTCTGTAGAATCTAGATACAAATCATTCCAATTTATGTCGCGAAAGAACTAAGATGTTTGGATGGAAATGTCAGTGAGGCATTTTATGGTCAGTATAAGCTGTCTAAAAGGTTATCTGAAGATTTTGTATACGATTGTGTTTATTTAGCTTAATAAAGAAGAGTGGAGTCAAACTTATTAACACTTTTTTCAAAATAAGTTTCACATAATGGTTTTATGAAGTCCATTACGCAGTAGTTTACATGCTAAAATCTGGTATTGTTCTTCTTGCTTTTGGAAATTGAAAGTAGGCTCTAACATATGAAATAAATGAGCTTCTTTCCCAAGTGATGACAATGGGATTTTTTTTTTATTTTTATCTTATTCACTCTTGTTGACAACTTGACGTTTGGGCATGGCTTATACCTTCTTTTTGTCTCATTAAACATGTTAAGGGGGTGTGTTTGGTTCACAATATGGTATGGGGTTAGAATCAGGAATGAACTAGGGTGGTATGGGGTTGAAACTTGATTCTTAATACTTGTGTTTGGTTTTTATTAGGGAAATGTTTTTTTTTTTTTTTTTTTTTTTTTTTTTTTGGTACCTAGCTCCCCCCTTAGGTTTCTAAACCCCATACCTCGTGGTTTTGAACGTTTGAGGTTAAGGGTTATCAAGTTCTTTTTTGTAAATATTGTATGAGACTATGAACTATATACACAATAATGTGCTCAGAATAAACAGTTTGGACCCTTAATATATAAAGCTATTGAATAACTGTAACTGCACCAGTCTACTTCATGACTTTGCTGACATTTCTGAAGCTTTAAAAATGTTGATGTTTTAAGTAGTTTTTTCTTAAACATAAATGATATGTGTTCAGTAGATTTTTGAGCTCTTTATCCCATTCCCGAAATTGTTTTGGGGCGGAATATGACACATTTTGTTTTCCTCAGAAACCCCTAGCAATGCGCATAAGGATAGGCTACAAGGTAAATGGTAAAGATGTTTTGGAAGAAGGGCAAATCAGTAACTTTCCACGTAATTTGTGAGGTTCAATGTTATTCAAGTGAAGTGCTTAGGCTCAAGAACTTACTGATTATAGCAGATTGACTCCTCAAGTCCTTAGCCTGTATCCTGTTAGGGTAATCTGTTCTTCAAATTCTTCCAATGAAGACATATGGTGGCTCTTGGTCTCCAAGTGTTATCAGATTCGGGTTTGTTCATTCCTCTTTCCTTTTTCCTTTCTCCATTTTACCCTATTTGGTGGGCCATGTACATTATATTTTGATTCGTATGTGTATCAAAAACGTGGAAAAATGAATTTTGGAAAGTTGTCTAGGTTATAATGAGATATCTATATGTTGTATTGAGGAACTGGCGTTGTTCCAGCTGTTTTTGTTGGGTCTTATGAACCTCAGAGCTCAGGGCATAGTTAAGTTGAGTAAGAGGCAGAGATTTGCGAAATACTATATACTACCTGCATAGCTTATGCGATTCTTTGATTTGTAATATCATAGCGTGATTTACTGCATGATTTAGTGATTTCTCAAGTCTGCTGTGTGAAGTCTTTCAATATTCAGAATTTATACTTTTCCCCCTTTGCGCGTGATTGCATGCTTGAGAATGTTCTGCTGAACTTACCAGTTAAAAGGGGTGTATAGTTGTACTGCTTTCGAATGGTCAAAAGTTTGGACAACGGTTCACATCTGGTATTTATTTTCTTGAAAAGTATGTTATTACTATTCTAAAGCTATTCTCCAAAAGAAAAAAAAAGGGGGTTATTTACGTAATGTTTTGAGTTTGGTTCGTTTGTTATTTTTATATTATTGTTCATGCTAAACTAAGTTTGAACTAAGCTTGTTTGTGAATTATTTTTTAACGTAATGTTCTCGTGAGTAGTGTTTCCTAATGCATGATTGCATGGTACCAATAGTGTTTCTATTTAATTTGTGCTTAAAATTTACAAGCTCATAGGCAAAAGATATCCTTGATTGTACCATGCACAAGATACAATCTATTAAGATGAAAGTACATACTTCGTATAACTTTCTTTCTACTCTGGTCACCATCGCTTTTTCGGTTGCACGAGGTCTACATAATTATCTCCATAGTTTCTTTCTAATTGATTAGTATGCCAAGTTCACATGATAAGTTTTAAACCTGTAATTCCAAACGTTAATTTCGCAAAGAATGTTCCGCTTCACATGTGGTTGATTGATAGAACTCCGTATAATTTTCAATTGTAGGCCATTCTTACATAAAACTCCAAGTAAAAACAACCGAAGACCTTGTGCTGTATGAGTCAACTTTTGGCGCTTATAGTCGAGTTACAAAGCTTAAACCATATGCCATCCACAAATATCACAGCCTACCTTAGTTTCTTATCTTTGTCATTCTCAATAATATTCAACATGCATGCTTTAGTCTATTTTCTGATAGTATTGCTAGCATCATCTTTCTTACAACTATTGATTCCTATCCAAATTGAAGCTCGAAACTTGAATTTTTGGTGTGTCGTTTGAGGCTGACCTCATTCGTCGTGATTCATCTTCAATCTCTTCATTCTATGACTCTTCAATGACATTACAAGAACGTCAATGGAGAGCATCCCTTGGTTCAGTCTCGCTTGGCCATAACATCCGTCTATCTTCTTCTTACTTCGATGAAAAGGATGTTAAGACGGATGTAATCCCGAATGGAGGGGATTATCTTATGAAGATTGGCGTTGGTACCCCACCTGTTGAAGTCATGGCTGTCGTTGACACCGGGAGTGATCTCACATGGCTCCAGTGCTCACCGTGCCAGCGGTGTATCCACCAGGGTTCTCTATTGTTCGACCCAACCAAATCTTCGACTTATCATGCCATCTCTTGCAACCCGCAATCCTGCAACTATCCAGAGCTCAATAGTGGTTGTATTCCAAACTCTATCAACAATAATCAGTCGTGTGTTTATACAGCCATATACGGTGATGGCACAAAAAGTACCGGTGTTCTTAGTACAGACACCATTAGCTTCCCTTCAGCTGATGCAACACAACCAACATTTCCATCCTCTATTATTGGATGTGGGTTTGATCAACAAGGTCGACTTGGCATCCATGGGGATGGGATCGTTGGTCTCGGACTTGGAACATTGTCACTAGCCTCACAACTAGGCCCAAATATCAACTACAAGTTCTCCTACTGCTTGACTCCTCTGTCTTCCACTGTCGCTGGCAAGCTAAAGTTCGGTGCTGATGTAACAGGCCCCGAAGTAGTATCAACTCCATTTGCTACAACCCAAGACTCTCCTACATATTACTCCCTCACCCTCAATGGCATTAGTGTAGGGAATAGTTCTGTACCGGTAGCCCAAGATATAATCATCGACTCTGGCACGACCCTAACCTTCCTACCAACTAGCATCTACGACAGCATTAAGACCGCCGTGAAGGGTGCTATCACAGTCAGCCCTGTGCCAGACCCTGAAAATGCTTTCGACCCTTGCTACGAGACCCTGCCCTCGGGTGTTCCTGATGTAGTGTTCCATTTCAAAGGGGCTGATGTCGTGTTAAAGGCTGTTAATACTTTCAGGAAAATTGGGAGTCTAACTTGTCTAGCAATTGTACCTTCAGATGATTCTCTCTTGTTTGGGAATGTTGCTCAAGTGAACTATCAAGTTGGGTATGATTTAAAAGCAAAGAAAATTTCATTTGCTCCAACAGACTGCACCAAATACTAGCTCTCATTCAACTTTAACCATATATAGTAGCTTTACCCATAAACATTTTTTTGGGTGCTTGCTTATAAGCAACTTTTTTTTTTCCTTATATGTATTCGTTTATGTTTTTTCCGTTTCGTTGATTTCTCTTTGTGTACCATTAGGCCTTTACCGTTTTATAAATATCCATTCACATTTGTGATTTATAAAAAAAAGGTGAAAGAGGATCACAAAAGACATGTGATTTATCGCACCATATAAGAGAAATGTGATTCATTATAAATTTATAATGTTCTTTTCATTATATATGCACTTTCTTTCGTACTTCTCTGTTTATATTTCCTTTAATGAATTCAAATTTATTGACATTAATTTCATTTAGGCTTTTCAGTTATCAATTTATCATATTGTCTTAAAACGAGATTTATTTATTTATTTATTTATTTTTGTCCGTTGTTGACCACTACTACTACAAATTGAAAGCTTAGTTAACCATCTACTGCATAATTAATAGCTAGTGACTGAAGTACTTGACTTGAATTTGGCTTAATATGAATCATTAGCCATTAAAAACACCTACATGCTAACTATACAAAGTCACAGCCTAACCAAACAACTAATTTTTCTTAGTCATGACCTACATTGGCTGCATACATGTTTTTGCTTTGGCTAATATTATCCTACATATTATGCTAGCGTGCTTACTCTTAAAACTACCTTATCGATTCGCGGTTGAAGCTTGAAACAATGTCAAGGTTGAAGTTACAAACTTTGTTTCTAACCATGTTTTCTTCATAGATCTAATCCATCGTAACTCTCTACACTCCCCCTTTTACAATGAGTCTTCGATGATTCTCAAGAGCGCCTTAGACCCTCAGTCTCAGATGGGCATAGAATTCACCCATCGTATACCTTAAATTGGTGGAATTTGGAGCTAGTCTACACCCTTGGGTAGTAAATTAGGTGGGCGAGTTTTTTGATTGGCAAGGAACACTTAAAGAGGAGTGTGTTTTTTGTTACTTAGGCCGGGAAAGGCTTTAAGATCATTGAGGCCCATTTAATAACAAATCCTAGGACTCATTTTGATACCCAAACATCCCTAGTCTTACAACTCGGACAAAAAATAAATTACGGAGTATAAGCTCTCTCATATTCTTTGGCACCTGAGCCTACAAGGGTCAATTGTAACCTCAACTTTGGGGTCGACATAACTGACCCTAAAATTTTATCAATACCTTTTACAACTGGGGATCCTCCTACATTTCATTATTACCTTACACTAAATGCTTTTTTTTTTTCCCAAAAAAAAACACACTAAATGCTATTAGTATTGGGAAAATGTTAGTATAAAAGTCTAATTAAGAGGAAAATTCATCCCTAGCATACTCCCCTTTGTAGAAAGGGGTCCCTATTGACAAGTGTGGAAAGAAGGAGTTTTCCATGGTTGAAGGGTTGATGAAAGAGACACTAAAGTAATTTGGTTTTCTCGATGACTGGCTTTAAATTTAAGGGTGAAGGTGCCAAGAAATGTGAAATGTAACGAAGAGAAGACTTTTCTTGATAGAAAGTGGGTCTTAGAAAACAATAATGTAGATAATGAGAATTTACGGATTTTGATAAATCTTCGTTAGAGAACCTAGTCACACATAAATCCACAAATTACCTACCAAATATTTTCTCAGACCTTATTTATTGTTTTCTCGTTCTTATAATTTCATTGACTTGTTCCCTATTAATCAAACACAACACCACCCGATTTTCAAACATATACATCAATCATTATATTCCGATTAAATTAAATTTTTTCCCGTTATATATGTTGTTTTTAACATGATTCCATGTTTATATGTCTTTTTACAAATTCTCACTATTGTTAATTTCTTTGTATGGCTTGTCACAATGTCTTAACTATAGGGTTTTTAATTCAACAAGTCTTGTGTAAGACGGGTGTACATTAATTTTATTGTGAGACGGTCAGGTTGAGGATAACTTTAATTATTTTTATGGTAACTTTAACTCCTTAAAAGGTAACTTTTTCGTAAGTTTGAATTTATTTTAATGTGTAATTTTGTTATTAATTCATGATTGCATACTATAAAGGGTAATATGATTAATCTAATACATTATAAGTTTTTTGTAAGATATAATTTATTATTGGAAAAGTAATAATTTTTATGGTATAAAGGATAACTTTAAATACTTTTAAGGTTATTTTAACCTCCGTCTTACAATAAATTAACATACACTTGCCTTTTTGAAGAATTTGTACTTTTAATTATTTTTTTTTTTTTTTTTTTTTTTTTTTTTTTTGTTTTTTTGAGTGCAGACCGCTTCTACAATTCAAGCTGAAAGCATAACCAACTATTAGCTAGTAAACGAAGACCTTGACTTAAATGAGCCTTAACATTGATCATCTGAACAAATATACTTACGTAATACACTAGTACTCCGTATTAAAAATAAAGTTAAACGTATCACTTTCTTATTCATAAAAGAGCATACATGCCGTAGTGTTAATTTAAAATAAAAGAACAAAAAAAGTATAATAAAACAAAATTACATACACAGTCGAGATCATGCATTACCTATGGTTCGATTAATGATCTATTGATCAATTATTTATGCACGCATGCATGTTCTTATGTTGCACTTTTGATATTTATATGTCCATCCATGAACTCGTTCTTGAAAACATATTTCAGGTATCTTAGATAAGGCAATGAAAAATTTAAGGCACCTGTAATAATTTAAATGTTTGACACACCTTAAATTGTGACAAAAAAGAACTAAAATTGAGAAATTACTTGAGTACCATCCCAAAATAATTATAAATTAAGCAACTGTGTTTTTTGTTTTTTTAATCAAAATACACCATTCTTAAATTCAAATAGTTTATTAATGGAATTTAGCCACTTATTAAAAAAAAATAATATTCTTCTATATTAAACCTAACTTCTAATGTAATTAATTTACCTTATCGATATCTACACCTTATCGATTAGTTTCAGCTATCGTGAAATAAATTGACCTTCTTTTCATGTATCTTTGTCAAGCTTAATTTCTTTGTATGTATGTCTTGTCATATTTGCTTAATAATCATAGTGTTCATATTTTCTTCCTTAAGCGTGTACGTACATAGACCACTTCAACTAATTGAAAACTTAACCAGCTAATTGCTAGTAAACGAAGACCTTGACTTGGATTTACCTTAACATGGATCATTAGCCATTATAAATAAAACCCATATGCTAACTATGCAAAGTCACAGCTTAAACACTCTTTCTCAGCCATGACCTACTTATTGCATGCTTTAGCTTTGGCTAATATGATCTTCCATATTATGCTAGTATCCTTACTCTTAAAAGTACCTAACTATCATATCATGGTTGAAGCTAGAAACTTAGTTTCTAGCCATGTTTTCTCGATGGATCTAATCCATCGTAACTCTCCTCACTCTCCCTACTACGACGAGTCTTCCATGACTCCTCAAGCGCGCCTTAGACCCTCAGTCTCACATGGCCATAGGATTCACCCGTCGTCTACATACTATGAGAAAAAAGATAGCATTAATTCAAATTTAGTCCCTAATGGAGGAGATTACCTTATAAAAATTGCTCTTGGTACTCCAGCAGTCGAATTCTTAGCCAATGCCGATACTGGGAGTGACCTTATATGGTTGCAATGCTCTCCCTGCGACATATGTATCCCCCAAAAATCACCATTATTCGACCCAACAAAATCTTCCACTTTCCATACAATACCTTGCAACTCTCAATCTTGTGATCATCCTGATGTTATTAGTGGATGTCCCTCTAACAACACCAAAAGTGATGGTCTACCATGTATTTATGGTGTGACCTATGGAGATGGTACAACTAGTGTTGGTATCCTAGCGACGGACACATTAAACTTCCCTCTAGTCGATAATCATGTTACGACCCAAACTAGTTCATACCCTTCCTCTATAATTGGATGTGGAATTGACAATTATGGTTATTTTGGTAACCAAGGGGATGGAATTGTTGGACTAGGGGCCGGTCCATTATCCCTAGTCTCACAACTTGGGCCAAAAATTAACTATAAGTTCTCATATTGCTTGGCACCCCAGTCTTCAGGGGTCAATAGTAAGCTCAACTTTGGGGCCGATCTAACAAGCCCCAAAGTTGTATCGACCCCCTTCACAACTGGGGATCATTCTACATATTACTACCACCTCACTCTCGATGCCATTACTATTGGGAATAGTTCGGTCCCCATGGACCACAAAGATGTGGTCATCGATTCTGGTACAACTCTTACTTATCTACCTCCCAAAGTGTACAATGGTGTTAAAAGTGCTATAACGAGTGCCATTCGGCTTATCCCAATGCCCAAGCCGGTTAAGGGGTATGACCTTTGTTACGAAACAAGACAATCGTTGGGTTCGGATGGGGAGCTCAACCCTCCGGACGTAGTGTTCCATTTTGAGGGGGCAGATGTTGTATTAAAGGTAGAAAACAGTTTTAGGGTGGTAGCAACTAAGAATGTTGTTATTTCTTGTTTGGCAATCGTACCTACAGATGATATGGTTCATACATCCATATTTGGGAATGTTGCTCAAGTTAACTTTGAGGTTGGGTATGATTTACAAGAAAAAAGGGTATCATTTGTTCCAACAGACTGCACCAAGTATTAAATTCCATCAAAGTTGTTGCTATATATTCATGTTTCACACTATCATTAATAAAGAAAAATAGGGAACGTTTTGGGGAAAAAGTGTCAAGCTCAAGAAAATATTTAGGAGAAAACGGCTTGATAAGCCTTTACCATTAATCACATATATTTAGGCTTACAACATTAACCTAACTTGCCATAAAACTCCTAACAAGATATATACAAATATATTCACAAAGTGTATCTAACTTAAATATATCCTAACACTCCCCATCAAGTTGGAGCATGTAAATCACGAATGCCCAACTTGTTAAGGAGAAAACCAAACTGTCGCTTCCCAAGTGCCTTCGTCAAAATATCTGCTAACTAATGATCTGTAGGAACATATGCAGTAGCTAGATTACCATTGACCAACTCATCACGAACAAAGTGACAATCCGCCTCTATATGCTTAGTACGATCATGAAAAACAGGATTTTTAGCAATATGAAGAGCAGATTGACTATCACAATACAAATTCATAGGCTTTGGATGCAAAATACCAAGAGAGAACAACAAAGATTTCAACCACTTTAATTCACAAGTAGTAACTGCCATAGCACGATACTCAGCTTCTGAAGAAGAACGAGCAACTATCGGTTGTTTCTTAGTCTTCCATGAGACAGGGGAACGACCAAGAAAAACCATATAACCAGACAAAGAACGACGAGTCAGAGGACATGCCGCCCAATCATTATCACAGAAAGCCGTCAAGCACATGTCCTTCATAGGACGTAACAATATACCTTGACCAGGACTACCTTTAATATAGCGTAGTACTCTGATTGCAGCATCCCAATGTTGCACCTGCGGGTTACTCAAAAACTGTGCAAGAATATGAACAGAGTAACTCAACTCTAGACGAGTTACAGATAAATAAACAAGTTTCCCAACTAAGCGACGATAGTGATCAGGTTGGGAGAATGACTCCCCCTCGGCATATGCCAAACGATGGTTCTGCTCCATAGGAGTATCAATAGGCTTACAACCTAACATTCCTGTTCAAATAACACATCCAAAGCATATTTACATTGAGATAAAAATATACCTTCCGGACCACGGGAAACTTCAATCCCCAAAAAATACTTCAACACACCAAGGTCTTTCATATGAAAGCAAGTACTCAAATATTTTTTAAAACGAATTATTGCATCATGAGACAAACCAACAATAATTAGATCATCAACATACACAAGAACATGAAGGGAGACCGTACCCTGAATATAACTGAATAAAGAATAATCTGCATATGATTGCTTAAAACCATAAGATTTCAAAGCATTAGACAATTTAGAAAACCACTGACGAGGAGCCTGTTTCAAACCATATAGAAACTTACGCAGCCTACAAACCTTCCCTGGAGTAGGACAATTATAACCCGGAGGTAACTGCATATATACTTCCTCCGCCAAATCTCCATGAAGAAAGACATTATGAACATCCAATTGATGCAGCTCCCAATTCAAAGAAGAAGCAACAGAGAGAAAAAGTCTAACAGTACCCATTTTTGCCACAGGGGCAAAAGTTTCATTATAATCAACACCTGTAACTTGTCGATTGCCATACACAACAAGACGACCTTTAAGTCGCTCTACTTCACCTGTAGAAGTATATTTAATTTTATATACCCAACCACTACCAATAGCCTTCTTACATGGAAGTAAGTCCTCCAATGTCCACGTGCCATTTCGTTCAAGAGCATCAATTTCTACTTTCATCGCCATACGCCACCCTTCATGTTTCACAGCTTCCTTAAACGAGGAAGGCTCTTTACCCTTTGTAACTGCTGTCAGAAAACACTTACGTCTCATAGAAAAATTGTTATAATCAACATAACAAGCTATATCAAATTGTTTACCTGAAGAATGTGATTGAGAAGCGGAAGTAGTTGTTGAAGGAGTGGGGTCTATTGCTTGATGAACAACCATATTAGTCACATAACCAAGGAGCTTTGAGGACGGAATTTTGATACGATGATCGTGACCCAACACTTCACCATTATTGGGAGTTGTACCCCCTGCCACATCACTATAAGTACCCGTACTCCCCCTTGAGTCAAGGGAGGCAGTAGCAACATCATCACCGGAAGGAACATTACTAGGCACATGCAAAGTTTGATTACCCTCACTTACAATATGTGGATCAACAATATCATGCAACTCATGCATTAAATCCATATCACAAGCACTACTAACTTCAGGTACAGTAGGTGAAAAAGCATGCAAATCACTAACATAATCTTCATCATCCCATAAACGAACCTGATTAAAATAATTCTCCCATTGCACCTTTTCTAATTCATCAAACTGCTCAATAAAGGGAAATTTGTCTTCAACAAATTTAACATCACGACTTATTATAAATTCATTAGACTCCAAATCATAAAAATGCCAACCCTTTTTTCCGAAAGGATAACCAACAAATATGCACCTCCTAGATTTTGAGTCAAATTTATCTTTACCAAGAGAATTATTCAACACATAACTCAAACACCAAAAAACACGTACTTCATCATAAGAGGGGGGTTTCCCAAACAAACATTCATGAGGGGTTTTTCCACCTAAAATAGAAGTTGGAGTCAAATTAATAAGATGAACAGCGGCCAAAACACATTCTCCCCAAAAATACTTAGGCAATTTAGCTTGGAAACGTAAAGCACGAGCAACATTCAAAATATGTTTATGTTTCCTTTCAACACAACCATTTTGTTGAGCAGTATCCACACATGAAGTTTGATATACTATCCCTTTCTTATCAAAAAACGACTTCAAACACAAGAACTCTTGCCCATTATCACTTCGTAAAACTTTAATCTTTTTATTAAATTGAGTTATGATTAAAGCATATAAATCACGAATTAACTTCCCTACTTCATGTTAACCATCAAATAAACCCAAGTAGCACGGGAGAAATCATCAACAATAGTAAGGAAATATCTAGCATTGCAACTAGATGATACTCTATTTGGACCCCACTATCAAATCAAATAAAGCAGTGCTCTATTCACACTTGAAGGAAAGGAATTACGGGGTTGTTTACCCATAAAACAAATATGACAATCAAATGCACCACACTTTTTATTTTTACGACTACTAGCTACTCCAGATAAAGACATAACAACTTTCATCGAAGGATGACCTAAACGTCTATGCCATAACATACTTGTATCCGGAGCTTCTATTGAATTTGCTTGATGGACATGAGCACGAACCGACCGAAAGAGATAGACCCCATTACACTGCACCCCCGCTTCAATCAGGTTCTTCAAAGTGCGGTCCTGAATAGTACATAGCTTGTTAGTGAAAAGAACAATATATTCATGCTTTTCTAATAATTGAGACACGGACAATAAGTTACAATGTAATTCAGGAACAAATAAAACATCTTCTAGTATGAAACCATCACTCAATTTAATTTTTCCTTCTTTAGTGGCCGTAGTACTTTTTCCATTAGGCAAACCAACTGGAGATAAAATATCACACAAATCATAAAACAAATTGAAATCACCCGACATATGATTTGACGCTCCGATATCAATTATCCACTCATTAGAACAATAAGTACAGTGTGATGATATATCATTGGAGGAAGTAGAGGATTTAGAAGTCTTAATTGCTTTCAAGAATTGCACCCACTGATCATTAGTTAAAGTGGGAGCAGAAGCACGATCATCGTCAGTCACCTCTTGTGAACTTGTCTGCCAAGAACTCTTAGAAGTATGATTACCCCCACCAACCATTACTCCTCAACACACGAACAAATCACCAAAAAATAAACACAAGACGGAAGCACACAGCAAGCAATCGGACACCACAACACACACTGCAACATGCACACCTGACCCAAACGGATCAAGCGCTACACACACTTGAATAAACAAACCAGAAATTAGGGATTCAGAACCCTAAATTCGACCAAACCAATTTTTGTGTAAAAAAAAATCGAAACCCCAAACTCACAAATTTGCGGAAAAAAAAATAACGGAATAACAAACCAGGATCGAACAAAAATCTCTAGAAATTAAAAAGGCTGTGATACCATGTCAAGCTCAAGAAAATATTTAGGAGAAAACGGCTTGATAAGCCTTTACCATTAATCACATATATTTAGGCTTACAACATTAACCTAACTTGCCATAAAACTCCTAACAAAATATATACAAATATATTCACAAAGTGTATCTAACTTAAATATATCCTAACGAAAGCGTGATGATCTTTCATTATTTATGATTTTCCTTGATAACTAACCATGTGAGATGAATTCCATTCAATATGAATACTATTCCACAAAAAGGTTTCAATGTTCATATTTTTCTATTAATCTATTTCGATACTAAAATAAATACTATTATAGGATAATCTTGAAATTTTATGTTAATATTTTTCTACTAATATATTACTGTACTACTGTAGTGATGTATGGTTTACATATTCATGAACAATGGTATATCTCATAAAGACAATTTTTTTTTAATGGGTTTACATTTTTTTTTTTTTGAACGGATTTTTAATGGTTTACATATTCACGCAAAGATTTTTTTTTTATAAAAAAAAAAGAAGAATATTCATTGATAATCCCATTTCTAGCTAAAAAGCAAGGAGTCACTATTGATTTGTGTGTGAAAAGAAGAAGAAATTCTCTACGATTGTAGGGTTGCAAAAAGAAACAGAAAGGTATTTTGATTGTAACAATGAGTGGATTGAAATGAAGGGGTGAAGTAAAGGTGCCAAGAAACAATGTGAAAAGTAACAAAAGAAAGGCTTGTCTTGATAGGAAGTGGGTCTTATATATATATAAATTAAAATAAATTAAAACAACAATAACGTAGCTATACTGGCTATTGAGAATGTACTATGCTTTATAAATCTTCGTTAAAGAGTCTGGTCAGTGGTCACACATAAATTTACCAAAATTTCAACCAAAAAACAATTAGTACGAGTTATTGGCAAGTATTCCGATCCATTAGTTTTATATGCTTACTGTTCTCCTCTCTTATATTTCAAAATGGGATATATTGTCCTAATTCACACTTGTATAAGGTCCCATTCACTTCACCTTATTTTTGCTGAACATAAATTATTTTTACTAAATTGAAATTATTTTTACTGAATATTTTTTTTAAGGTGAAGTGAACAGGGACTCTGTTAAGTGTTAATAAATCTAGTCTATGTATGATAATATTTAATTCTATATATATCCAATAATTTACAGAAAATTATCTATACCATATATATCACCAGAACATTCCTTGTAGGAAGATAAAACTTATTAATAAGTCCAAGATAATTTGACAAAGTTTGGTTTTATACTACTCAAAAGTTATAGATTTTTTTTTTTTTTTTTTTTTTTTTTTTTTTTTTGAGGAGAACTCAAAAGTTAATTCGTAACAATTTCGTCTTTTCACACAATCCTTTTAGAATGATGATTAAAGTAAGCGCGTATAGCATATTTGGATTCATACTAACTAGCAGTGGGATTATTGTCTATCGATTGAACATATATACCGTGACTTAGCTTATTAGGAGCAAGCCAGGAAGTCTTGGTCTTTCTTACTTAATTGTTAACTGTACTGTCCACTAATTAACTGTACCGAGTTAAATCTAAAAGAACATGAAGTATTCCCTTCGTTTCATGATATCTTACCCATTTTGAGTTTTCGCACTATCTATTTATGTGCTTGCTTTGAGCATGTATTTTTTTTTGCTACTAAACAAATTAAACAACCAAGGTTATCATGACAATGTAGTTATGCAGTTAAATTACTCTAAATGTATATTTTCTAAGTTATTTATTTTTTGTTTATTATAAAGATTCTCCCTGTTTTTTTTGGTATTACAAAAAAAAAAAAAAAAATTATTATAATTACTTCTTACAAATTTGCAAATTAAAAATCAAGACGAATGCGACAATATCTCACATGACAATTATGATTTAAGGCCCCGTTTAAAAAAAAAAAAAAGAGTATAATTTATGGTATACTGAACAAATTTTGTGATTGAACCTCCCAAGATGGAAATAACATATAGAGTATTAAAGATTAAAGGTGCATTTTTTGGCAAATTAAGCTTATTAGTTAACATGAATAAAGTAGTATGAAAACAAGGTAAAATGACACAAGAAAACAAAAGACCTTGACTACACTAGACATAGTAAACGACGCAAATCCCGCAAATTGCATTGCGTAGTAATGTAGTATGTTGTATGCATCTATTTGCCTTGAAAAGGACATGATCATAGACTTTGCTTATATAGACCCATGTTAACCGTGTAACTACTTAACCATAACACATCTATTATTAGCCATTGGCACAAACTTTTCTTAGCAACCAACATGCATGCTTATAATTTTCCTAACATCCTTCTAATTCTTTTGCTAGCATCATCCTCAATCTTAGACCCCCCTAATTCGATCTCAGTCGAGGCTCGAAAATTAGCCACTTCTAATAATGTCTTCAAGGTCGAACTCATCCATCGCGATTCACCACTTTCGCCTTACTACAACTCTTCCATGACACCACAAGAGCGCCTAAAGAGAGCACCCCTAGGCTATATATCACATGGCCACAACATTCAACTATCCTCAACATTTTATAACCTAAATGATGAAAAATCATACGCTTTAGTCCCTAATGGTGGAGGATACCTCATGAAAATCGCCCTTGGTACCCCAAAAGTCGAATTTTTAGCCGTGGCAGACACGGGTAGTGACCTTATTTGGGTCCAATGTCAACCTTGTAACAATTGTTTCCAACAAAAATCTCCACTCTTCGACCCATCCAAATCTTCGACCTACCATGAAATCCCTTGCAATTCTCCGGATTGCACCCATCCAGACCTTAAAAGTGGTTGTGCTTCGAATAATTATAACAACAATAACGAGTCATTATCATCATCATCATCATCATCATCGTGTTTATATGAGTGTATTTACGGTGATAATACTCAAACTACCGGCGTCCTAGCCACTGAAACACTTACCTTACCCTCTCCTGATGCTACCTCGCCGAGTCTTTCGACCACATCCATTTTCGGGTGTGGGACGGACCAACAAGGCTCTCTTGGCACCCAAGGAGAAGGGATCGTAGGACTAGGGACAGGCCCGTCTTCCTTGATATCACAACTCGGTTCAAAAATCAACTACAAGTTCTCCTACTGCTTAGCTCCTTTAACCTCCGACGTCTCAAGCAAGCTTACCTTCGGAGCCGATGTAACAGGCTCCAAAGTAGTGTCAACTCCCTTCCAAATAGGAGAACGCCCCACATTCTACCACCTTACCCTCGACAGCATTAGCGTCGAGGGTAGGGATAACCCGGTCCAAATCCCGGTAGGTATGGACGTGATCATCGACTCTGGTACCACTCTTACAATGCTCCCATCGAGCATCTACAACGACTTAAGGGCTGCTTTGGTGAATGCCATTGGACTTAACACGGTACCGAGCCCAATCGAAGGTTACGACCTCTGTTACAATACAGAGTCATCAGGTCAATTTAGCCCTCCAAACGTTGCATTCCAATTTCAAGGGGCCGAAGTTGTGTTAAAGACAATCAATACATTTCGGCAAATTGAGGACAATGTGAGTTGCTTGGCAATGTTAGCGACGGATAGTACTCCGATATTTGGGAACATTGCTCAAGTTAATTTCGAGGTCGGGTATGATTTACAAGCTAATCAAGTTTCTTTTGCTCCAGCAGATTGTACTAATTAAGTACTAACTAGCTTTAATTAATCGTTATTTCTATTTTTACATTGTACTTCCTTATGATAAGGTTTGTTTGTATGGGCACAAGTATGTTTATATTGCTATTTCTTCATGTAATGAACGTTTCGATTTTCTGTATCAATAAGCTATATGTTTCATATATGTCTTATATATCGTACTTCCTAATGGTAACATTTGCCTTATATATATGGAGTATGTTTTAGAAAAGTTATTATACCATTTTGAAATAAAGTTCCTTTTATTTTTGTTTTTTTTTTTTAAAAAAAAAGACTTTAGATTGAAGTAATGCAAGTACGTAGGGTCGTGGTAATAATTATGTAGAGGTCGATTTAATTGATTGAAGCTCATTCCTTTCAAACAAAAAAAAAAAAAAAAAAAAAAAAAAAGTAATGTAAGTACGCGGGGTTGCGGTGATAATTATATAGAGGTCGATTTAATTAATTGAAGCTCGTTCCGTTCACAAAAAAAAAAAAAAAAAAAAAAAAAAAAAAAAGCAAGTACATGGGGTCGTGGTGATAATAGAGGTGTAAATAGGCCGAGAATTAATACAAAAAATTCTAATATTACAGTTGATTAAAATTCAATTATGTTTTAAACATATGAAAAATGCGCCAAGTTTGTACAGTTTTTGAAGCTAGTAAATAAGATTAAATATGAGCATAAATATATTCATCCATATAATTAATTAATTAACTTTATGAACAATTTGTTTATTAACTTTTTAGATCAATAAAGTCATTTATAAGATAAGCTCGAAGTGTGTGTAATAAAAGTTTTAACTTATTTTGAGCTTTTTATGCGTCAAGGAATAACAACACAATTTTGATAAACTCATCTCCATTAAAAAATAAGCAGTTTACAAACACTTATAAAATCTCCTAATAAGCTCGTGATCAGACCCGCTTAAGTTAAATGAATTGCACGAACATAAACTTGGGTTTTGGAAATGGTGTCAATTTTGTCAGTATGTAGAATTGAGCCTAACCCACTCATGGATGTGAGTGCAAAAATGCAATCTGGCAGTCGAAAGTTCTATTTACAAAATTGTCAACTTTTTTTTAATATTGTATTATATAATAGAGTACGTGTTAAATTTATCATGGATTTTAACAATTTTCTTAAAATTTTATATGGGTTGATCCTCAGCTCTAAAATAATTACTAGAGCCAGCGTGGAAAAAAGTCACAATACAGATCTTATTTCACCCATTATTTTATGTGGATTTTATTTCGCATTGGTATGAGAAAACTAAAGTTCGTTGCATCCGTTTTTTAGCCCAATAAAATTTTTATTTTATTTTTTTTATTTATTTATTTTTAACAAAGGTTTAAATAAACAATAATTTTTTTTTTTTTTTTTTTTTTTTTTTTTTTTTTTTTTTTTTTTTGGTTTTGTACTTGATGTTTATTGGATGCAATATATGCACTGTAAATACGCATCTACCATCCAATTATTATTGCATATTCCGTATATCACAACATCTCTTGTAGTTGGAAGAATCAACTTACTAATTATTCACGATGATTTGATAAAATTTGGTATATTATTATGCTACTCATAACTTCATAAGTTATAGATGCCAGATGGGTCGTAACTCGTAATAACAACTTCGAAATCATATTGTCCTTCAATTATTGATCATATGGGAGCAAGTCTCTCTCTTTATTTATTTATTTACCTTTAGATAACGACTTGGGAGCAAGTCTTGGTCGTCGTTAGTAGACAAGTTGCTTCCCTTTCTTAAGGAGTTAAGGGTTGGTAGAATTTTCACTAATTAATTTTACAAGCTAAAAGCACATACATGCTCATTTTCTTAGTTTCATAATATCTTTATTTTGACTTTTTACTGTGCTTATGTGTAGAGCTGTGAATTCGGTAAGCGGGTCGGTTTGGGTCGGGTAAGTGTAGGTCAGGTTAACTCGAATCGAGTCAATTCGGGTTAATGTCATAACCTATACGGGTCGGGTTCGGATTGGGTCATACTTGAGCCGGGTCACGTCGAGTCATACATCTTATCGAGTTTGGGTCTGGTTTAGGTTTAATTAATAACAGGTTGGGTTACATTCGGGTTGGGTGAATAATAGGTCGGGTTTTCACGGGTTAGGTTGATTCTCGGGTTCGAGTCGGGTTCAGTTCAAGTCAATAATTTGCAGGTTATAATTAGGTTGGGTCATTCTCGAGTATGAGTTGGGATCGGGTCAAGTCAATAATTTGTGGGTTATAATCAGGTCGGGTCAGGGTTATTCTCGGGTTCGGTTCAAGTCAATAATTTGCGGGTTACAATCAGGTCGGGTTATTTCTAAGTTGGTTCATGTTCGGGTTCAAGTCCGGTTTGGTTGAAGTCAATAATTTATGGGTTATAATAAGGTCGGGTCATTTCCAAGCCGGGTCATGATCGGGTTCAAGTCTCAAATATTGGGTTAATCTGGGTTTCGGGTTGATTTCAAGTTGTATCATATCGGGTTCGGGTACATTTTTTGGGTCGTTTGTTAATAACTCATGTAATGACGTTCATGTTTAATCATTATTCATTTATTGTCAGAAAAAATAATTTCAGATAAGTTTAAATTCGAGCTAATAAGTTCTAATAAGTTTAGATAAAATATACCTAAAAAGTTCATATTAATTCTAGTAAGATAGGTTTAGTTTAATTTAGATTTTTAGAAGATAAGTTCAAATCCTATTCTAATCTATTCATATTGATTCCACTCATTTAGATAACAATTTCGATCAAATAAGTTTATAATCGAGATGACATGTTCAAATAAGTTTAGATAAGTTGCTTTAAGTTCATATAAATTTGACTAAAATAGGTTTAGTTTAGATAAGTTAAAATATAATAATATTTTTTCTAAACTTATTTTATTTGAAATTATCTAAACTTGTTTATTTTTTATAAGTTCATATCCGAGTTCACTTTTTTTTAATGGCAATTTTTTTTTTTGAAACATTTGAATGACATTATTTAAAACGTTTCAATAAGATTAAATAGGCAAATGAATAATAAAATTAGAAAAATTAAAGACTATAGAAGCCTTTTAACAGCTCTAATTCGGATCACCATTGTCTCGAGTCCAAACAAGTCAAGTCATGATCGGGTTCAGGTAAATTCTTCGGGTCAAATTATCATCGGGTCATTGTAATATATTCATGCACGCATTCAAGCATTATCACGTTCAATTCAACCATTATCCGAATTTTTTATTTTTTTTTGAAATTATAATTTTTTTTATATAAAATATAAGATAAAACAAACAAGTTGAAGTGTCAAATAGTATTCGTAAACCGTAATTGACTACATTTAGAATGCGCATGTACCTACAAAGTAGTATTCCGTAGTATTTGCAAACCGTAATTGCTTAATTGAAAGGACATTTTGTGAAAAATTACCTTATAAAACACTTTTTTTTTGCGAGAAATTACCCAATCAAAAAATTGTTGTAAGAAACTACCTTATAAAAGGGTAAATTAGAGTGCTTAGAACTACCTTATAAGAAACTACCACTGTTGACTTTTATTTTCCGGTGTTAACCACATCACGTGCCAATCACGTAGTATTGGCATGTGACATGGTCAACGCCGGAAAATAAAAGTCAACTATGACTTTTTGACCAAGGCTAATCTCTTACAACATTTACTCTTTTATAATGTAGTTTCTTACAACATTTTTTTTATTAGCTAATTTCTTGCAAAAAAAGTGTTTTATAAGGTAGTTTTTCACAAAATGTCCTTCTATATAATATATGAACAGTGTAGTCCATAGAAAACAAATTACAGTATTACGTATTTAATTATGATTTTTAGAGAGGAAGAGGGAAAAGAGAGAAAAAAAAGGGAGGCGGCTATAAAAGGCTCGAAACAACACTTGCAAATTTGACTTGTACGTCAATACTAGCAGCCTTGCTATATTACAAATTCATAATACAGTACAGTGGAGTAAGTTCCAAGAAAAATATGAGAAGTAATATTAAATATGTCTACGTTCATTGATCTTACATTCTTAATTTCTTAGCCATAAAGTTTATATAAGAGATCGAATAAACAAGTAGTGCACAATTCCAAGCAAACTTTATTTCATTGCATGAATTGAGTTTTAAATCCTTCCTATAAACCAAACAAAATATGGAAGCAAAAACAGAAAGAAGTCAGTTTCATGCTACAGCAAAGCTATATGCTGCAGCACTCAAGGGAGATGTACCTTCGCTGCTCAACTTGCTCGAAGAAGATCCCCTTGTCCTTGATCGATGCATTATCGAAAAATCGGGAAGCTATATGCAGTCGCCGTTACATATTGCGGCTAATTTAGGGCATGTAAACTTTACTAAGAAGATAATAGAAAAAAAACCCGGACCTAGTAGAGATGGTTGATCAATTAAAAAGATCATCACCCCTACACATTGCCTCTGCTAAGGGGCACTTGCAAATCGTCGAAGTCTTGGTTGCGGCGAATAGGGACATGTGCTTTGTACATGACCGAGATGGAAAGACGCCTGTTCATGTAGCTGCCATAAATGGTCAAATTGAAGTGCTTAGAACTCTTCTCAAGTCCGAGCCACAAGCTGCTTGGGAGCGAACTATTGGTGGTGAAACTGTTTTACATTTGTGTGTGAAACACAAACAACCAAAGGCTTTGAGGTTTTTGGTAAAAACGTTTCATGATGCTGAGTTGCTGAATTTCAATGATTCCCTTGGCAATACCGTCTTGCATCTAGCTGTGGCTGCCAAACATTCGGAATTTCGGAGGTAATATCAAAATGAACCGTTATTTTAATAGTGTCTATCTCTGTCTTTTTAATTTTCTTATCCCAAAAAAAAAAAAAAATGTTACTACTTATTAACACCTATTATTATGCCACCATACTAAAATTGCATTTTCTAGCTCCAATATTCAATTTAGTAGTTAAATAGAGATTTGTTTTAAAACTACAAGTAAGTGTATAGCTATAATCATTGCTTGCCATGCTATAAGATGTATGTCATTCCTCTATATTTTTTCTATTACTTGCTCCACTCTCTTTTTGAGGCTGTATTTTATTACTTGATTCATTTTCATTTTTGGAAATTTTTATATTATTTTACTATTTTCCTCTCCATTATTAGTAAGTCTAAAGCTATAATCATATCATATTTTAATATTCCCTCAAAAAAAAAAAAAAATCATATTTTAATATATTTAATATTCTCTCTCCTTCCCACTTATACTCACATTAAATCTAACTCCATCCGTTTTTAAATACTTGCTCCACTTTTCATTTCCGGCCGTTTTAAAATACTTGCTCCATTTTCTTATTTGGAAAGTTTTTACAATATTTAATTAATTTCACTCACTTAGTGGACCCAACATAAATCATATTTTATTAATTTCACATTCTCTCTCTTTTAATTCTCTCCATTACTTTTGCTTTTTACAACTTTTTTTATTCTTCCACCAACCCCACTACCTCCATATTTTTTTACTTTCTCCAATTTTCCTAAAACTCCGCGCATGGTCGGAGAAATGAAGCAAGTATTTAAAAACGAAGGGAGTATTATTTTTTACTATTCATCCTAAAAACTCCGCTCATACAGAAATAAAGTAAGTAATTAAATACGAAGGGAGTGAATAATAATTAATTTTAGATTAATTTTGGACTTTGGATTAACTACACCTAGAGGATCTAGATAATATGGGCTAAACTTTTTATGAACTACTCCCTCTGTCCTATAATATTTGGGACGTTGGGCCAAACACCTTTTTTTTTTCCTTTTTTTTTTTTTGAAAGTGGGGTGGACACATAGTTTAAGTAAACTACAATGCAAGTGGGTCTATTTAAAACATTTATTTATTGTATAAAGATTCTTTTTTGTATTTTTATATTACAAATAAAAGAACAAGTGGGGTAGGTGAAAAGAGAGAAAATGTGAAAAAATATTATTTATTTATTTATTATTGGACACGTTCTATATTTAATAACGTGTCAAGTATTGTAGGACAGATAAAAATATAAACTGTGTCAAGTATTTTGAGACAAAAGGAGTAACATATTGGGGCTGAATCAATCAATAACATAATACTAAAACAAACACCGGGAATGATAAATGTCATTTCCTGATGTCGTTTTTTCCCTCCAAAAACTATTTTCCAAAAATAAAAATATTCTAACTTGATTTTTCTTTTTATATTTTTTTTATTGACAACTTATTTAAGACAATAAAATTATATATATTTAATTAATATATTATAATAGAAATAAAAAATTCTTATTACTAATAATAATATTATTTGCTTAAAATGATTTTTTTTTCTATATATTCTAGTCTGGAAATATTTTGTTCTTTTATTTTATACTACGCAATAATATTTTCCTACATATAACTTTGTGACGAATGTACAATTATTTTTATTAGTCGTGCATGTAATAGTGTAATACTCCACTTTTTCTTTAGTATGATATGAAGTATAATTTAATTTTTATTTTAGTAATTACAAATTTTTTTCATCTTAATTTGGAATTTGATAATTTTGTATAATCAAATATAGCGTTAAACTAAAATTACTGTGCATGGCATGGGATCTAATTTAGTATTGGTCTAAAATAAAGTATTAACTCATCCATTCTAGATAATACATTCTAGATTTCTAATAAATATTGCAATATATAAGTATTGACTTTTACATTATTCACATTATTCCCTATAACTGATTTATATGTAATAATTGTAATAATCATTTAAGATCTTATTGAAATTATCTCGTATTATTATTCTATTACAATAGCTAGATAAAAGTGAGCCGCCACATATACGTTATCTAAATTTAATTTTTCAGAAGGATTGCTACAATATTGGAACCGTTTATTTTTAAAAAACTTACAATTTTATACTTGTATTCGTTAATATGCAGATGGTAGAATTAATAATAGCACATCCAAAGATTAAAAAGAACGCGATTAACAAAAATGGATTGACAGCCGTGGATACTCATAAGCAAAGTCGAAAGGATGGTATACAAGATGAAAGGATATGGCAACACCTTGATGATGCCAAGGCGTAACCTGCAAAGGAAGCACTAAAATCGAAAAAAGACCGTGCTTGGTTCGAGGACCAGCGCACATCTCTAGTGGTGGTAGCAACCTTGATCGCAACCATGGCTTTCCAAGTCGGAATTAATCCCCCAGGAGGCGTTTGGCAGGATACGGAAGAAGATACAAAAGATTTAGGAATAGATAAGAACCATCTAGCAGGTAAATCTGTATGGTCATATGGTGATAAATTTAGATACGATAATGTACTAGTTAGTAACACCATTGGACTAATATCATCCTTAAGTGTCATCCTTCTCCTTATAAGCGGCCTTCCGTGCAAGCGATATTTATTATCGATTTTGAGGATAACTCTATGGATTTCTGTCACGGCAACAACAGTGACATACATATACTCGGTATCCAGTCTAACTCATCAAGGACGCAGAATTTGGGATGCATTAGTGATCTCTCTCCTAGCTTGGATTGGGTTAATGGCAACTATTGTCGTGGGACATTTTGTGCGATTCATATGGAAGCTTATTAGTTGGCGAATGAGGCGATCAATAATAAAAACTTTCAAGATATGTTATCCATGGTCAAAAAATACAACAAATGTATCAAATTCGATCAACGACGTATGATATATAGTCTCAACAATCAACACAAGGTGGCGTGCGTCGTGTTCAATAATAATGTACTACTTTGGTTAATTAGATTTCACTAAGCATCATTTTATTTATGTAACATCTTCATTGTTAGCTTGTTTGTCAAAGTTTGTTACTTCACATTATTTTAAGTGTAATGTAAAAGCAAACATTAGTTATAATTTGCCCTTTCTTTATTCATAATGATGGCGCTCTTATCTACTACGGAGTACAACGTTACTTAAGCTCTCGTTCTAGCAAGAATATCTTTCTTATGTATTCCTCCATTTTTGTAGGAGATGGATTTACTTTGACCATGTCGTCTCGTAAATATTTTAGCACCATGTTATATTGTTATGTTAGATTAATCTTTCTGATAACATGAATAATGAAATTTATTTGAGCATATAATAAAAGCTTTATTCCTTCCATCCACTAATATTAATTATTGGTGTATTTCTTCTTTTTTATGATATCCATAAACATGTGCACCTTATACGTGGATGTACATAAAAAAATTTCAACACAAATAAACCATCCCATAAATATCTGAAAGTACAGTTGCCTTATATATATGGAGTACGTTTTAGGAAAGTTATTATACCATTTGGAAATAAAGTTCCGTTTTTTCTAGAAAGACTTTAGATTGAAGTAATGCAAGTATGTGGTGTCGTGGTGATAATTATTTAGAGGTGTAAACAAGCCGAGATCGAATAAAAAAAAAAATCGAATAATAAAGTTGACTAAAATTCAATAATGTTTTGAGCATATGAAAAATGTGTCGAGCTTGTACAGTTTTTGAAGCTAGTAATAAATGAGATTAAACATGAGGATAAATATATTCATTCATATAATTAATTAATTAACTGCATGAACAACTTGTTTATAAACTTTCTAGATCAAATCATGTCGTTTCTAAGATAAGCTCTAAAGGTATGTTCTCTTCAGTTTAATTTAAGTTCAATTTAGTTCAATTAAGTTGCGATCAGTTTAGTTTAGTTCTGTTCAGTTCCTAATTTCCTTCTCCCATAAACAATTTAGTTCAGTTCAGTTCAGCTCCAATCAATTTAGTTCAGTTCACTTCAGCACAGTTTAGTTCAATTAAGTAAATCTGAACAGGCCCTAAGTGTGTTTAATAACAATTTGACTTATTTTGAGATTTTATGTGTCAAGGAACAACACAATTTTTTTTGTAAAAAAAGATTTATTATTTATAAACTCATCTCCGTTAAAAAACGAGCAGTTTATTACAAACACTTATAAAACCTCCTAAGCTCATGATCAGACTCTCTTATGTTAATGAATTGCACCAACGTAAACTTGGGTTTTGGAAATGATGTCAATTTTGTTAGTGTGTAGAATTGAGCTTAAACCACTCATGGTCATGGAGGTGGGTGCAAAAATTGTAAATTAAAAAAAAAAAAACAAAAATGTACTATATGATAAGAGTACTTGTATACATGAATCATAAATTTTAACAATTAGCTTAATATTTTAGATGAGTTAGTGCTTTAGAGCCAACGAGAAAAAAAGTCACGGTATAAATCTCATTTCACCCCTCAATTCACGTGGATTTTATTTTGTGTTGGTATATGAGTAGACTAAAGTTTTATTATTCATTTTTTTGATTTTATAGTTGATGTTTATTGGAATATCGGATGCAATATATCCACCTTCCAATAACTATTGCATATTCCGTATATCACAACATTTCTTGTAGTTGGAAGAATCAGCTTACTAATTATTCACGATGATTTGATAAAGTTTGGTATTATGTTAAGTTATAGATGGATCTTAAACTCTTAACAACTTCTAAATCATATTGTCCTTCGATTATTGATCATATGGGATCAAGTCTCTCTCTTTATTTATTTATTTATCTATCTAATATGATCAAGTCTCTCTCTTTATTTATTTATTTATCTTTTGATAACGACTTGGGAGCAAGTCTAGCTTGGTCGTCGTTAGTAGACAAGTTGCTTCCCTTTCTTAAGGGTATGGTAGAATGTCCACTAATTTTACAAGCTAAAAGCACATACATGCTCATTTTCTTTGTTTCATAATATCTTAACCATTTTGACATTTCACTCTACCTGTGTGTTTATGAATAGGGATGCCAGTGGCGCGGGTCAAATAGGATACCCGCCCCACTGGGATGGGGATGGGTCCTGGTTTGGCGGGTGGTGGGGATAAAAACCATCCCGCCATAGTTGATGGGGCGGGGGTGGATTTTAGGTTGTACCCGACCCACCCCCACTTCATACCCGCCCTGCCCACCCGCCCTACTTTGTACCCGCACCATCCCCACTTCATACCCACTTGCCCAACTTCGTTTCCGCCCCAAACCTATATATATATATATATATATATATATATATATATATATACTCTTTTTTTTTTACTATTTTAAATATAAATTAAGTAAAATAATATAGTAAAAGTATAATACTTTGTAATAGATTTAAATTATAAACAAAAAGTAAAATGTGTAACTTAATAATGTTTTTTTTAAAAAAAAATCATTATGATGTAATATAGTGGTATTAGGAAGGTGGAGATTAGGCGGGTCTTAGGTGGGGATTAGATGGAGGTGGATATCCAATTAGGGGGTGGGGCGGGGATGGTTTTGGAATTGTACTCGCTGAGGCGGGGATGAGGATGAATTTTGGACCCGTCGCGGGGATGGGGTGCGAATGGGGATGAGAATGTTAGGTGGAGATGGGGATCAGATGTGAAAGCCAAAATCCGCCCCGACCCGCCCCATTGACATCCCTACTTACAAACACATTTTTTTTTTACTAATAGACAAACCACAAAGTAAAGATGCACACAAACAGGATTGTGACAAGTTGGGCTGTGTAGGTCACTAGGCCCACGTTCCGTACTAGCGGGTCATGCCTAGAATGGTCCAAGATTTATGTTGTGTTAATCTTTCAAAAATGGTACCCATACATAGCCCAACCCATATGTCGTGCCATGCCCAGCCACCTAATAATTTATACTATTATTTTTTTTAGTTGATTAGTTAAATATAAGCGAGTCAAAAAGCATGTCGGCCCGTCATGGTTGTGCCAAATTTTAAAAATGAAGCCCATGCACATCCCATGACTCACCGATGTGTCTCTCTTGTCATGTCAGACTTATGACGGGCGTGTGTCAAGGCAAATTGAGCCATTTTCATGTCATGTCTAACGAGCTCTACTACAAAGGCTATATATTATGAGAGTGTGGGATAGCTCAAGTGGTTAGAGCTTCCTTTCCGATTTTAAAAGATTTTGGGATCAATTCTCACCCCTATCCTTGTGGCTCTCTAAAAATTAGTGGAAAGCCAAGAGACAAACTGGGAACCCCACTCCTCTAACTATAGCAAACCCAATCCTAGTGAATATGTGAGCAGCAGCACATGCCCCAATGTCTTGAGTTTTCGAGAACTTCTGCACCCGCTTCAGTAACGCAACCGCCTCCTTCTCTAATTCCCCCAAAAGAAGAGAAAGAGAAAGGAAGGAAACCATACCCAATCGCCTGACAACTAGCTTCATACTTGACCCACTGACGATGAGTCGCATCAGTCACAACTCGCCCAGGTTCGAAGTCAGACAATCCAACGTAAGTCAAATGAGAAGACCCAGTCAAATAAACACACACATCACGACCTCGTTCCCAAGAGTAAAGCAACACATCGACAGGTCTGAGGGCCCCATCATGACCCCCCCAAACAACCCAATGTCAACCTCATTTCTTGCTGAAATCTCATACCGATAGCATGCATCAAGAAGGGTATCCCAAACAAAATTTATTATCATTATTGTTGTTGTTATTACCATTTTCTCTTTTGATGTTACAAAAATTTATCAAAATTACGTACTTGGTACTTCTTATGGATCAAGAATTATTAATGGAGACAAATACAACAAGATTCAATATGTCAGTAAATAAAGACATATATTTATAGTTAAAAATATTTTTATTTTATTTTATTTATTTATTTATTTATTTATTGTGATGGGACCTCTTAAGATTTTAATAGACAAAAAATTATGAAAAATTAATGCAAATAGTTTTAATAATCAAAGTTATGTCTTGACAATTAAATGTACTCCCTCCGTTCCATAATATAGTTGTTGTTTGTATTTTTTTTACGGTATTTAAGAAATAGAAAGAGAAAGTGGATGAAATATATTAATAAAAGTGAAAAATACAATCATATACAAAAGTTAGAGAGAGAAACTGCAAAAAATACAAGGTAGGTGCAAAATTCATGATTAATTTAGGAAATACAGCTACTTCCTCTATTTTTATATACTTCTCCATTTCTCCATGTGCAGAGTTTTAGGAGAAATTAGAGAAAATAATAAAATACGGAGGTAGTGGAATAGAGGGAAGAATAAAAAATTGTAAAAAGCAAAACTAGTGGAGAGAATTGGAGGAAAGAGAATATAAAATTAATAAAATATGATTTATGTTGGGTCCAATAGATGAGAGAAATGAATTAAATATTGTAAAAGATTTCCAAATAAGAAAATAGAGCAAGTATTTAAAAACGGCCGAAAAAGGAAAGTGGAGCAAGTATTTAAAAAGAAGTGAGTAATAAAGTTAAAAAATTAGGGGTATAATAGTTTTTACATACTATTCAAAAATAGAAATAGGAATAATATTTTAAATGTCCATAATAGAAAACAGAAACTATACTATAAAATGGAGAGAGTATATTGCAATTTATATTCTTCGCCATGGTCATGTGCACTTTGTTTATTCAAAGTATCATTCAAAGTACCAGGTATCCATATGGATACAGGTTACAGGTATAATGATCAATTAAAGTAATCTATTCATCCTAGGATAATGTACAGAGAAACGTGCATGTTATGTTTTGACGGGTGTCATATTTATACAAATGCGGGGTGCACGTCCCAATTTTTAAAATTATTAAAATTAAATTAGTTAACATGGATAAGTAGTGTGAGGTGAAGGTAGAATAACACAAGAAAACAAAGACTTTGACTAGAGACGACTTGCATGACACAATAAACGATGAAAACTTTGCAACTTGTGGAGTACGTTACGTAGTATACTTTTGCCTTGACAAGGATATGATCGTTGGACATTGATTATATAAACCCATGTAACCATTTAACCATAACATATCTCTTATTAAGCATTTAATAACCAATAATAACCAACATGCATGCTTATACTATGCCTAATATCATCCTAATTCTTTTGTTAGCATCGTCCTCTTTCTTTGAACCCCCTAATTCGATCTCTGTTGAGGCTCGAAAATTAGCCACTTCTAATAGTGTCTTCAAGGTCAATCTCATCCATCGCGATTCACCACTTTCGCCTTACTACAACTCTTCCATGACACCACAAGAGCGCCTAAAGAGAGCACCCCTAGGTTATATATCACATGGCCACAATATTCAGCTATCCTCGACATATTATAACCTAAATGATGAAAAATCATACGCTTTAGTTCCTAATGGTGGAGGATACCTCATGAAAATCGCCCTTGGTACCCCAAAAGTTGAATTTTTAGCCGTGGCAGACACGGGTAGTGACCTTATTTGGGTCCAATGTCAACCTTGTAACACTTGCATCCAACAACAATCTCCAGTCTTCGATCCATCAAAATCTTCGTCCTATCAATTAATCCCTTGCCCTTCTTCGGATTGCGCCCAACCAGATGTTACTACTAGTTGTGCTTCGAACAACAATTATTACAACAATTACGAGTCATCATCACTGTGTGCTTATGAATATAGTTACGGTGGTCATACTCAAACAAACGGCATCCTAGCCAGTGAAACGCTTAGCTTATCCTCTCCTGACGGCACCTCGCCGAGCATTTCATCCACGTCCGTGTTCGGTTGTGGGACTGACAACCAAGGCACTCTCGGCAGCCAAGGAGAGGGGATCGTTGGACTTGGAACAGGCCCGTCTTCCTTGATCTCTCAACTCGGCCCAAAAATCAACTACAAGTTCTCCTACTGCTTAGCTCCCTTGACATCCGAGGTCTCAAGCACGCTTACCTTTGGAGCCGATGTTACGAGCCATGAAGTAGTGTCAACTCCCTTCCAAATAGGAGAACGCCCCACATTCTACCACCTTACCCTCGACAGCATTAGCGTCGAGGGTAGGGATAACCCGGTCCAAATCCCGGTAGGTATGGACGTGATCATCGACTCTGGTACCACTCTTACAATGCTTCCAAGTAACATCTACAAAGACTTAAGGGATGCTTTGGTGAATGCCATTGGACTTAACACGGTTCCGAGCCCGATCGAAGGTGCTGACCTCTGTTACAATACAGGGGAATCAGGGCAGTTTAGTCCTCCGGACGTCGTATTCCAATTTCAAGGGGCCGAAGTCGTGTTAAAGGCAATCAACACGTTTAGGCATATTGAGGAAGATGTTAGTTGCTTGGCAATGGTAGCTACAGAAACTTCAGATAGTATTCCGATATTTGGGAACATTGCTCAAGTTAATTTCGAGGTTGGGTACGATTTACAAGCTATGCAAGTTTCTTTTGCTCCAGCAGACTGTACTAAGTACTAATAATTAATTATTCAATTTTCATAATTTTTATGCTTAATAATTAGCTTAATTGACGTATGTTTCTGTTATTGCTAGTTCTACATGTAACAGACTTCTCGAGTTTTGTATCAAGAAGCTATAAGCTCCATATATGGATGAAATAACATTTGCTTTATATTTATATATATGGAGTATTAGGAAAATTATTATACCACGGGAAAGTTAAGTTTCTGGTGTTTATTATATAGGGGACTCTCGATAAACTTATAAACAACTCGAACTTGAGCTTAACTAAATCTCATTTAAGTTCGTTTATTTGTATGATCATTGAGCCTATAGCTTGTACGATTTTTGAAGGTTGAAAGTAAATGAGATTGAACCCGAGCATAACACTATGGTCATACTTTTAAAAGGGTAAATACATAAATAAATATTTTTAGGGGCATAATAGTTTCTATACTATTCATAAGATATTACTCATACTTTTTGAAAGGTAGGGATTGGCTTATCAGATCAAATAAATTAAAAAGCTTGACTTTACAAAAAAAAAAAAAAAAAAAACAAACAAAAAAAACAAAACACCATAGGTTATTGTTATTAATACTTGTTCTCAAATTTGATATGGTGAGATTATTGTATACTTAGGGCCTGTTCTGATTTAATGAAATAAACTGAATTGAACTGATTGGAGCTGAATTGAACTATATAGAGCTGAAATAATTTGTTTATGACAGAAGAAAAATAGGAACTGGATTGAAATGATTGGAGTTGAGCTGAAATAAACTGAATTGAACTGAAATTAAGCCGAAAAGAACACGCTCTTAAAGAAAGTTATTGTGTTGATGTAGGAAATAATGATAAGTTATATATAGTTTACAAAAGAAATATTAAAAATAGATTGTGAAATTATATAAAAGATTACATATTATTTCATATGTTTTATTTTGAGATTTTATAGTGTCAAGGAACAACTCCAATTTCGTTTATTATATATACGAGCTCATCTCCGCACAAACTTTTAGCTGGACTCGCGACTAGCCATAGCTGATTGGTCTCACGCAATAAAAATGAACATTTACTAGAAAAAAAATGAGCATTTATCTCTGAATATTGCAATATATATATATATATATATATATATATATATATATATATATATATATATATATATATATATATATATATATATATATATATATATATATATATATATATATATATATATATATGAACATTTATAATATAAAAGTAAAATAAATAGACTATAAAAATGAAAGAATAAAAAAATTGTACATCTAATATTGTATAACTGAACATTTCAGTTGTAAATAAAAATGAACATATAATGTTGTTGCTTATTCATCGACATTTTTTTACGCTTCAAGTGAAATACCTTTATTTGTTCAATTCTCTTGGATGGATATCTTGTAATTCCCTGAACTATATGATTTAATACTAATTAAAAAATCAACATTTTTTTTTAAATAATGAACAAAATGATAATGTCTAACATTATCAATGCTAATGTTAATTGAAATTCTTTACTATAAAAACGAACATTTTATGCAACTGAACAAACACAAAAATTTGCATTATTAAAAAAAGAAATTAAACATTTATTTTATAAGAATGAACATCATAATGCATGAAAATGAACATTTAATTATTGAGAAATACAAAATTATTGTAAAATATATTTAGTTAGAATATATTCATTTTTATTATAAAAAATATTTATTTTTTAATAAGGGACCAGTCAGAGTTAGGGATGTCAGTGGGACGGGTCAAGTAGGAGACTCGCTCCATCCCCGCCCCAATGGGTCTTGGTTTGGCGGGTGATAGGGCGGGGATGGGGATAAAAACTATACCCGCCATGGGTGATGGGGCGGAAGTTGTACCCGCCCCATCCCCACCTCATATCCACATCTATATATCTTTAAAAGCAAAATTATATACTTTTATACTATTTTATAAAATAATTACGTGAAATAAAATGTTAATTATAATACTTTATACTACACTTATATTATAAACAAAAATGTGTATAATATTAAGAATGTTTTTTTATTTTTTTATTATAATTCGTATTAATTATGTAGGATTGTGTATTTGAGAGACAGAGATTAAATGAGTCTTGGATGGGGATTAGACGGGTATTTGGTGGGGATTAGGTGGGGATGGATATCCAAGTGAAGGGTGGGATGGGGATGATTTTAGAGTTGTACCCGCCGGAGCAGGGATGAGAATGAATATTGGACCCGCCACGTAGATGGAAATGAAATATTAGGTGAGGATGGGGATGAAAAGGCCAATATCCGCCCTGTCCCATTGAGATCTCCAGTCAGAGTTACTGGGGCTGGGCTCGAGTCTGTCAATATATAAGCAGTTTACAAACACTAATTAATGAAACCTCCTACGCTCATGATCAGACTTTTTCGGACAGAAAGTAACACATTTTATTAAACCCCTACGCTATTCATGATCTGATCAGGCTACATACACGAGCTTGAATTGGGTTGTATATCATGTACTTGAAATTTGGAATTGATGTCAATTTTATAAGTGTGTAAAATTGAGCCCAAACAACTTAACTGGGTGATTTGGGCCCAAATCACTGGTTGGAAATCTATTATTCTATAGTAAAATGAAATCTTTTGGAGGGAATTTTCCCTCTTTTAACTCTTTTTTTTTTTTTTTTTGGGGGTAAAATATTAATTTGTCTAGAATCTGTGCAATGTACTGTTTATATAAAATCTATTTTTATAATTTGTACATTTAAAAAAAAAATGGGTAAATATAAATAACAATTATGCACCTTGTACAAAAATATTTGTAGTTTTAAAAGTTTAGATTTTCATCAAAATTATGACATAATACATATTCAATATCACCTAATACATATTTCAATGTAAGAGTCTATTTAGTATTTATCAGTGTGCTATTTACAATTGTTTTATTTTTTTAGGATAAATTGATAGGCTGAAGTTGTAATGCAGAAGGTTCTAATATTCAAATTTCAAAATTATTAAATATGGTAGCTCCAAAAAAAAAAAATATCATCCATGCATTTAGGCGGGAAAAAATTTATTATGAGAGTGACGTGTGGACAATAATGACGCCAGCAACATTTTGTTTTAATAATAGTTAATAAATTATACTACCTCCGTTTTTTTTAGTTGACACGTATTCCTTTTTAAAAAGTTTTTTTTAGTTGACACGTTTCCTTTTGGGGTAAGTTTTTTACCTTACATTTACAAGTAGGGGTGAGCAAACCAAGTACCCTTTCAAAAACTAAGGACCTTGTCCCGAAACCGGTTAGTATCGGGTCTAAGATTTTGGAATTGGTCCTGGAACCAGTATCAACCGAGTCTCAAAATTTTAGACCCGGAACCGGAACCGGTGGGTACCGGTTCCAGAACCGGGTACCTGGTGTTATAGTTGACCAGCCATTAAAAAAACTTGAGATGAACAAATTAGATCTAAAGTCTAACCAATACATGAATTATACATTACCAAATAAGTATGAATCAAATAATCTATATAAATTATAATTTAATATATAATCGGGCTTGTTCTTCGAGTCACCGCCCTTAACTATCACCTCTTCTCTCGTTCTCTTAACATTGGTGTGTTCTCCGTTGATGTGCCGACTTCCTCAAATGCTATGAATGAGAACTTAGCTTGTAAGAGAGAACAAGTTCATAATATGTTTTTCGTCAAAAAAAATAATAATTAAGAATTTGATATAGTTTTAAGAATTTGGAAAAGGGTGGTTGATGAATTATTAGATGATAGTGGCTGGTGAAATTTGTGAAGATGGTGCATTTGGTGGCCGATGAAGAGTAGTTTTAGGGTTTTAATAATAAGTACTCCTTATAAGTTGAATGGGTTGTGAGTAAGTGGGCTGGTAATAACAAAAAAAGCCCAATATTTCATTTGTTTACTGAATTCCAAAATTTCAGATGACTTGAAGAACTGGTTCCGGGTACTCACTGGGTACCGGGTCAAATTTTTCAATAATTGGAACCAGAACCGGTTACCACCGGTTTCTAATTTTCGGACCCGGACCCAGATCCGATGGGACCAGTTCCAAGTCTGGACCCGCCGGGTCCAAATCGGTTCCGAGTCCGGGACCGGGTACCCATTTTTTTTGCTCACCCCTATTTACATCCTACCCCACTTACTTTATCATTCTCTCTCACTCTCTCTCTCTCCTCTCCTTAATATATATTCCTTAATCAAACGCGTCAACTAAATAGAAATGGAGGAAGTATATTATTTGAATCTATCTTTCCGTTTATAAGTCTAAACTAAATGAAAGTACTTTTCACTCTCAAACCCCCTATGAATCCCTCCCAAAATTCACAAATGATTAATAAATATTTAGTTTCTTTTTTTGGAAATAATTTTTCTCTCATGCTTAATATTGTGCGCATAATAATTCTTATCACTCTTGAAAATTGATACAAAGGTAGTACGATGATAAAAAAAAGGGAATTTTGACTTTTACCAACAAAAAAATCGAAAAATTGTTTTTTACCACAAAAACTGTTATTTTATCACCAAAAAAATTGTTTTTTTACCACCTAACGTCAAGAAAACCGTTAAATCTAACGGTTAAAAAAAAGTTTCACGAATTTCGTGCGCAAAACATGTTCTTCATAGGTTTAAGGCAAACACTATGGCCCTATGGGCCCAATTTGAGGTCAGAATTGACAAAAAAATGATCGGAAATGCCTCATTCCACATTTTACGTGTTTCACGCAAATCGATGTATTTTTGAACACGTAAAACGAGATATTTCTGATCATTTTTGTCAATTCTGATCTCAAATTGGTTCCATAGGACCATAATGCCCCCCAAAACCCCTAAAGAGCATGTGTTTGACATGAAAATCAAAGAATTTAAAAAATTCCATTAGGTTTTTGACGATAGGTGGTAAAAAATAATTTTTAGGAAATTTTGACTTTTACCACATTGTTTTTTACCACCAAAACTTCTAAAACTTTTATTTTACCACCAAAAAAAGTTCTAAAAATTGTTTTTTACCACCTAGCGCCAAGAAAATCGTTAAATCTAACAGTTTAAAAAAATTTCTTCGAAATTTGTGCGCAAAACATGCTTTTCATAGGTTTAGGGGGCCATTTTGTACCTATGAATCCAATTTGAGGTCAAAATTGACAAAAATGAGACATTTTCGATCATTTTTTGTCAATTCTGACTTCACCCATAGGCCCAAAATGCCCCACAAAACCTCTAAAGATCATGTATTTGACACGAAAATCGAAGAATTTTAAAAATTCCGTTAGGTTTTTCACGACAGGTGGTAAAAAATAATTTTTTATTTTTTATTTGGTGCTAAAATCATTAGTAGAAAAAACGTAATAGGAAGCCCCAAATGGCAAGCGATTTTTAAAATCCGCTTGCCATTTACCCAATTTTTTTTTAAAAAAACCTGTAATATTAAATGGCAAGCGGTTTTGGCGCGAACCGCTTGCCATTAGATATATTGGCAAGCGGTTCAACCCCAAACCGTTTGCCATTTAAAAAAAAAAAACCCCTAAACTAATCGTACTTAAGCTTGTAGCCGCCCACCCCTCCCTTCATTTCCCGATTCTCTCTCCTCTTTCTTTCATTTTCGCTGCTCTCTCTCACTCTCCTCTTCCATATCCCCCGTTCTCCCTCTCTCTCCTCTTCTCTTCCCTTTTCATCTTCGATCTCCTTCTTTCTTCTCTGTCTTCCTTCGCTCCTCTCTTCTTTCTCTTTCTCTTTTTCTTTGTTCTTTCTCATCTCCACAAATTCGAATCAAAACCGGATAATTTCGAGCAAAATTGACCAAAACCCCAAGTAAAATTTCAAGCAGATTTCGAGGATAATTTCGAGCAAATTTTGAGTACAATTTCGAGCAAATTCATGCATGCGTGTGGGTGTTCATGTTTTTTAGGTCAAATTCGACCATGAAAACTCTAGATCTAGAGTTTTTATGGTCGAATTTGACCTTTAAAACCATAATTTCAAGCCAAAATCGGTGGGTTAGATGGTCGTGGTGGGTTAGATGGTTTTTTTTTATTTCGATTTTAGTTTTAATTTTGATTTTAATTTGATTTTTGGTGGGGGTCGTGGTTTAGGTAGGGGTCTGGTTTTAGTGGGTGGGGGTCGTGGTTTGGGTTAGGGTCGTGGGTGGGGGTCGTGGTTTGGGTGGGGATCTGGTTTTGGTGGGTGGGGATCTGGTTTTGGTGGGTAAGGGTTGTGGTTTGGGTGGGGGTTTTTTTGGTGGGTGGGGATCTGGTTTTGGTGGGTGGGGGTCGTGGTTTGGGTGGGGGGTCGTGGTGGGTGAGTGGCTGGGGGTCGTGGTGCTGGTGGTGTGGGGTGGTGGCTGGTGGTGGCTGGCGGCTGGTGGTGTGGGGTGGTGGTGGTTAACAGTTTTTTTTTATTATCAATTTTTTTGTTAATTTATTTTTTTTTGTTGTTGAAAATCAGAAATTGTAATATTACAAAAATTAATTAATAAAAATATTAATGTTTTTATTATGTATCAATTTAAGTGAAAAAAACCAAAAAAGAAAAAAAAATATTTTTAATACTCCTAATGGGCAGCGGTTTGGCGCCAAAACCGCTGCCCTTTCACTACAATTGGCAAGTGATTCTGAACCGCTTGCCATTTTAAAGACCAATGGCAAGCCCCCTAAGGGCATGCGGTTTAGAACCGCTTTCCATTAGGGGGTTTGAACTGCTTGTCATTATGTATTTTCTACTAGTGAATAAAAGTTTTAGAAATTTTGGTGGTAAAAAACAATTTTTTGATTTTTTTTGGTGGTAAAAGTCAAAATTTCCTAATTTTTATTTTTTTATTTGGTGGTAAAATAAAAATTTTAAAAGTTTTCGTGGTAAAAAATAATTTTTTTGATTTTTTTGTGGTAAAAGTAAAAAATATACTAAAAAAAAAAATCAAAAGTCTTATTAATTACTACACGTATATACGAAGTATCATAAAGATTATTCTAAATGATGTATTTGTCCATAGAACAACTAATGGTCGTGAGGGATATTTAATATTGGGTCAAGAATTGCAATATAAAGACTTAATTTTTTCTTATTATCTACCATTTATATCACAAACTATTGCGTCAAATGTTTCTTATTACCTGATCAAATGTTTCGTCAATCTAGCAGGTTTTTCTTTATATCAATGGTCGTTCCCATCGATGGCGTTGTTACTGGTGGTGGTATCGTCGACGGCGAGAAACTCGTTGATTGTTGATTATATTTGTCCATGATTGTTAATTGTTTCAGATTCTCAGATATTTCAAAAAATGCCTAAAAAATCGATTTAGGACTTTCTTGTGTGATGTATAATTGTTGAAATTGATTGTCTTATGTGATTGTATGTTGAATTTTGAGCGTTTTGACAACAAATGCATGTATTTTGGTTGAGAAACGAGCATGTTATGTTATACTCATGAGCTAAGTATGAGACCTTCAATGGTGGTTCCTCCATTGTTGACCTTTTAACTATTTTTATAAAAATAAATTTTATTGTCTAGATTATATCATCTATAATAAGTTGGATGATATCATCTATATGTTGGATGATATCCTCTATAAGTTGGATAGTATCCTCTATAACATGATGTGACATTATGTATATCAGCCAACAAAAGGAACATATCAGTTAACAAATGAAACATATTAGCCAAAACAAGAATCATATCAGCCAACAAAAGATAGATATCAGCCAACAGATTGAATATATTAGCCAACAAATAAAGCATATCAACCAACAAAAGCATGAAATTAGCAAACAAAAGCAACAGGTTAGCTAACATATTGTACATATCCTCTATCAAATAATATATATCCTCCAACAAACTTTACATATCCTCTATTAAGTAACACATATCCTCCAACAAATTGTACATATCCTCAATCAAATACTACATACCCTCCATTATATCCTTTAATAAACTGTATTTATCCTCTATCAACTAATACATATTCTCTACCAAATACTACATCATATCCTTTAACAAACTGTACGTATCCGCTATCCAAGATAAATGTACATATCCTCTATCAAATACTACATATCCTATAACAAACAATATATATTCTACAACAAACTGTATGTATCCTCTATCAAATAACACATATCCTCCAACAAGTTATGCATATCCTCTATCTAATAATACATATCTTATATCAAATATTGCATATCATATATACTTGACGCACGAATTGTTTGGTGCGACTTGCCGCACCCAATACCTTCTACATTTATATTCCCTTTAATCTTTCTTCTCTAATGTATATAAATACACAAATTTTTATTTGTGATTGGCCACACCGTGTGGCTGGGGTTACTTGAGTTACTCGGTTAGGGGTTACTCGAGTTACCTGGTGAGGGATTACTCGAGTTACTTGGTCAGGGGTTACTATGTACTTGAGGGGTTCGGTCAAGGGTTACTTGATTTACTCGGTCAAAGGTTACTCGGTCAAGGGTTACTTAAGGAGTTCAGTTAGGGGTTACTCGGTCATAATTACTTGCGGGGTTACTTGGCTAGGGGTTACTTGAAGGATTACTCGGTTAGGGGTTACTCAAGGGGCTACTCGGTCAGGGGTTACTTGAGGGGTTACTTTGTCAGGGTTACTTGAGGGGTTACTTGGTAAGGAGTAACTTGAGTAACCCCTGACCAAGTAACTCAAGTGACCCCGGAAAATGGAGTAACCCCTGGCAACTCGAGTAATCCCTGACCGAGTATCCACTACAAAAAAACAGCCAAATTTCGTCAGAAACACCTCCAAATCCGTCAGAAAACCCGTTCCCGACGGAAATTCCGTTGGAACCGGTTGTCGGAAAACAATTTGTAGGAAAAACAACCCTTTTCGACGGAATTGCTCGGTCGGAAGAGATTTTCCGACACCGGAAAAATCCGTCGGAAATTCCTATTAAAAAAACGTCGAAAATTCCTATTAAAAAAAACAAAAAAAAAGGACCACCACCAGCCCCAACCCCAGATCCACCATCCCCCACCCTAGAACCACCAACCCCCCTACCATACCTCACTGCACACCAACCCTAACCACCACCATACACTAGCCCCTATCCCACTACCATACACAACCACCGACACCACCACAACCAAAACTTAGCCCAAAAAAACTGTAAATAATTAACCCCAAAAAACGAAAATTAGCACAAAAATACGAAAATTAACATAACAAAATCGAAAAATACCACACAAAAACTCAAAACCAGTAGATCTACATATTTAATCAGAATTTCATTAAATAAAACGATAATTAACCAACAAAAATTAAATTAAATATGTAAATGTACAATTATCTAATAAAATTTACAATCTATCATTACAATTACATATAAAATTAACTAGATCTACAAAAATCCTAGATTAAAACAAGATCTACAAAAAAAATGACCTTGATGGTGGGTAGCTCGCGACGGTGGTTGTCGGGTTTGCTGTTGATGCACGGTTGTTGTTGGTATTGCGTCGTTGTTGCGGTTGATGTTGGTGGTGGTTGACGGTGCTTGATGTTGCTGTTGGTGTTGTACCGTTGTTGTTAACGGTGTTTAATGTAGGTGGGGGACAGAGAGAAGGGGAAGAAGACAAGAGAAAGAGGAGGGGGACGGAGAAGAACACCGAGAGATCCAGAAGAAGAGGAAAGAAAAGAGAAGAGGAGAGAGAAAAGAAACGATAGGAGAAGAGGAGGAGAGAGAAAAAGAAGGACAAGGGAAAAAAAGGGGTGGAAATGAAATAGGGGGGTTGGCTGTGTTAGGGTTTGTTATTTTTTAAAATAGATTCCAACGGAAATTCGGTTGGAAATTTAATTTTCCGACAGATTTATTTTCCGACGGAATGTTTAAATTCGTTGGAAATATCCGACGGAAAATAAATCTGTCGGAAATTCCGAATTTTTCGATGGAATAACGTGTCCGTTGAAATTCGACCTGATTCTAGTAGTGATCTTGAGTAACCTCGGCCTGGCAATCTCCCCCAAAAAAAAATGTGTATATCCCGCCGATGGGTTTAATTATCCAACCCACCAGTAGGATGAGAATTTTGTATATGTTCCCAAAATCTCACCTAAACTGCGATACCGTGTGAGATAATATAAACTTCTTAATTAGAGTGATTTCCATTGATCGATATTTAAAGGGTTATAGTGAGAAACCTAATTATATTAGATAACTACTTCGTTTAAGATATGTAAAGATATCATAAAGATAACCTTATACTTTCTACATTTCTCTTTAAAGTTGCAACACACACTTTATCACGGTATTTAAGAAAACTAAACCCCACATGATATGATACACTTAAAATCGGGTTAAGAGATTGTTAGAAGTATAATCAAGTGGGCCATGTGCTTTTAATAAAGGTATCAGTACAATTTTCACCATAAAACTTTCCTTTTATGGTGTGTTACAACTATTGTGACATTTCTATTTTAGAAAGGTGTTGTAAATATAAAGAAACGGATAATTTATATCCTAAACCTAGAAGGAGAATATTTTATATCACCATTCTTATTAATTAGCGTCAAATAATATTTAGCTTTGTTTATATGAGCAATATATATACTTGTAACGCTTTAATTAAGAAGCTATGCTTCAAAAGATTGTACTTGGTATGTACATTAGCCTTATATGTGGATTAGTAGAAAATTTCCTTATTATAGAAAGTTCCTGTATGTATTCTAGCTATAGTTTGAAACCTTGAATGCAAGCATGAGGTGATGATTAATGATTTAACCTCTTAATTCTTAAATGGGAGAGGAGGGTAAGAGTGTAAGACTTGTGGAATTAGAGTGGCAAACAAGTTGGCACGTTCGCGTATATCCCCTTTCCCATAACATAACGAAATTTCTATAGCTTTTATGGCAAGCACATATCCAACCCATTATTAATATATATGCTCCCCCGGGAATCAATACCTAAATTTACTCAACTCGCTGCACCACCTAAACGGATATCCACTACCCATTGAAAGGGTGAAATTGATGAGGCAGGACATCCCCTACCCATTGAAAGGGTGAAATTGATGAGGCAGGACAATTAGACATAGGATGAATATGAGTTCAAATCTAGCCATAGTGTATGAAGAGTATGATCGAAATTTGATGTTCATGTCTATTTCATGTCAATTAAACTCATATAATGTTAAATTATTTGTACCCATATGTCATCCCGTGTAATGGACTCGGGGAAAAACTTACGTGGATCTGATACGGTTCACAATAATATTATTGTGGACCTGAAATTAATATGCACATAATTGATTTTATTTTGAGCACAATGACCCTAATTTTAACATAGTAACCTTAATTTTAACATAATAACCTTTATTAAAAATTATGTGACCTTTAATATTATTGTGAATTTGAGGTACGATGTTATGTTGAACATAGTGATCCTAATTTTAAGGGCAAATACAAGTTTATCTGCCAGTTAAACGGATTTTTGTTAATCTGGTGGCATTTTGTAAATATATTGAAAAAGCGGGGTCATTTATTCAGTATTTTTGGTGAGCTGTCCAATTACTGTTTGCAAGTTGCATTTACTGTTTGGTGAGTAAATTACACATGTACCCCTCAACTAGTACATGAAAAAGCGCATGTACCCCTCCACTGATACTTGAAAAGACGATTATACCCCCTGATAAACAAATTATGAGGAATTTAACTGGGCACAGCTCTAATTTTAATATAATGACCTTTATTATTCACATTTGACTAGTATATTAAAAAAAAATTCATTAAATAAATTAATCTTATATATGACCTTTATAATAACAAAATAGCTTTTATTTGAGCATAGTAACCTTCATTTTAGCATATAAGTGACCTTTTTTTTCTACTTATAAAACAACCATAATGTCTCTAATTTTAGTGGCCCACAATAAATTAATATGAAACCTATCAATTTAAGAATTTGTTATTTTTGAGAGATGGATGTTTTTTGTTTGTATGATTACGTAAGAGAGGATTGTGAATTGGAACTAGAATTATTTCTTAATAAAGAAAATAAGAAACTCTGTACAATTAAGGAGATGTATGCCAATCTGATCTTCATCTTCTCAAATTATTGTATTGTCTTATATTTGTATATATATGTTATCATCTTTTTGTTTCCAAAACGCTTGGACTCTAGATTCAGAGGCTTATGATATAGTCTCAAAGAATTGGGCACATAGATTAACTGGTTCCAGATTCTTTTGCATAACTCAGAGATTAACTCGGATAAAAACCGATCTCAAGCATTGGAATTTTAAAAAATATAGTAATATCCAGTCAAAATTGGTCACTGATCAGGAAAAACTAAAGAATGTAGAGGAACAACTACAAGCTTTCCCATCTAATGTGCACATTAAACAACATTTACTGTGTCTCCTAAAGCAAAGGGAAAAGTTACTGTTGTTTGGCAAGAAATATTGGGGAAAACTAGCTCGTAAATCTTGGTTAACTCAAGGAGATAGAAATTCTCGATATTTTCATGACACGATGAAATATCGAAAACATCGATCTCAAATTTTTAAATTACAGGATGATGTAGATGTTTGGGTAGATTCTCCTACATAAATTACTCAACTGTTTTTTGATGAATTTTCCAAACGTTTTAAAGCAAAGTATAATTACTCAAGACCTATATCTATACCATGGATTCATCCTGTTATCTCTCTCTCAGATAATACTGACTTAACCAGCCCTTTTTCTGATGATGAAATCAAAGCTGCTTTCTTTGATATGTTCCCTTATAAAGCTCCTGGGTCTGATGGATTTGGACCCAAAATTTTCCAACATTACTAGCCTATCATAGGAACTGATTACGGGGGTTCTTCTATAATGGTATTATGCTACGCCAACTTAGCCACACGCTCATTTCTCTTATTCCGAAAATTGATAATCCGACTAAGGCTAGTCAATTTCAACCAATTAGTTAATGTACGACATTATACAAAGGAATTTCAAAAATTCTGGTTAATCGTTTAAAGCCTTTTTTAAAGAAGATCATAGGTCCTTACCAAAATGCTTTTGCCCCGGATACCGCTATTCAGGATAATATCTTATTAGTTCAAGAGATACTGAATATTTTTAATAAGTCAAAAAATAAAACAGGTTGGTTGGCACTGAAATTAGATATGGAAAAGGCTTATGATAGAATTGAATGGGATTTCCTTTGGGCTACTCTATTGACTTTTGGTTTTAACAATACTTGGATCCATTGGATAAAGGGATGTGTTACCTCTGTTTCCTATTCTCCAATAGTGAATAACAGTACTTCTAATATGATTATCCCTTCTACAGGATTACGTCAAAGAGATCCTTTATCACCAGTCTTATTTGTTATATGTATGGAAGTGGTCTCGAAGAAGCTGCTTTCAGATTCGTTAGATCGTAAATCTGGTATAGGTTTTAAAATTGCCTCATCTGCTCCTATTATCCCTTGCCTCTTATTTGTAGACGATAGTTTATTATTTTTCCGTGCTACTCCAGCGCCTTGTTCTCACATCCGAAACATACTTAGTGAATTTTTAGTTATGTTTGGTCAAATGATAAATTTCCATAAGTCCTCTATTGTTTTTTCTAAATTAGTCCCTTCCTCGAAAAAAAGAAATTTGGCTAGTTATTTTAATATGACTCCAAAGTCATTTTTGGGTAGATATCTGGGTGTTTTATTTACAACCCGATCTTTTACGACACATAATTTCCAGCATTTAGTAACTAAAGCAGAACAGAAATTGAACAACTGGTCTTCTAATACAGTTTCCAAAGCTGGGAAGATTGTTCTAATTCAGAGTAATTTGGAAGCTTTACCTTCCTTTGCAATGACCACAGCTTGCCTTCCTAAAAGTAATACTACCTCATTGGATCAAATTAATAGAAATTTTTTTTGGAAACAGTCTCCACAAAAAAATGAAATCCCCATGATTTCTTGGGATAAAATTTGTCGGGCCAAAAGTTATGGCGGTTTAGGCTCGCGTAAGACTGAAGCTGTGAATTCGGCTTTTTTAGCCAAGTTGGGATGGAAAATAATCTCAAACCTAAATAACCTCTGGGTACGTTCGGTTACCGCAAAGTATCTCAACAAACGAACCTTTTTTTAATATAAGGCTCAGCCGAAGGACTCTTGGATTTGGAGAAAGATTCTCCAAATCCTCCCTCTTCTTCTTAAAGGACTTCGTTGGAAAATTGGTAATGGCGCTAGTGTTCTTTTCTGGTTGGATAATTGGTGCTCTTCTGAAAATATTATTTCTATGTTAAATTTAGAAATTTCAAATATCCATAATCTAGATCTCACTGTGGATAATTTTATTACGGATTCTAATGAGTGGGATGTTACGGCCATGTCTCTTCTTGTTCCTATTAATTTAGTCCAAATTATTCAAGGTATCCCTCTTCCTTCCACGTCTATTCAAGATGAACCTTGTTGGGGTTTGTCTAACAATGACGATTTTACTGTAAACTCTGCTACTTGGTTAGCCCATAACATATCTTCCCTCACTAAGTGGGAATTTGCTTGGATTTGGAAGTTAGACATCTCTCCAAAATTGAAATTTTTTGTTTGGCAACTTCTTCATAACGCTCTTCCTACTAGAGCAAATCTTGCTCATCGTTAGTTGAAAATTCCCGGTACATGTCCTTTATGTAATTTTCATGTTGAAACACAGGATCATTTATTCTTTTCATGTCCGTTTACGAAACGTTTTTGGTCTGCTAACCCTACTACTAATTGGCTAGGTCATGTTCCTCTTCATAATAATTTTTATCAGCTTTTCAGAATTTTACGTGGGAATTTTACATTTTCTGTGATTAAGATTATTACTTCTATGTGGAGTATTTGGAAAACTAGAAACTCAATTGTCTTTCAAAATATGAATTTCTCTTCTATGGCTATCTTATCCCGTGACTAAAAAATCTTTCATGAATGGAAGTTGCGCTCTTGTTTGGATTCTATGGATAATCAATTAGTTCCTTCTACTTCTAAAGCTAATTCTCGGACCATTCAGATTTCCTGGTCTCCTCTTCATCATGGTGTTGTTAAGATAAATTTTGATGGGTCTGTACGCGGTACCTTAGGTGCTGCAGGTGTAGTTATCAAAGACCACTTGGGTAATCATATTTGTAGTCGGTCTTTCAATATTGGCACAAGTACGCCTCTTATTGCTGAAGCTACTGCCCTTCGCAATGGCCTTTTGCTTGCACGGTCCCACAGTTTTTCCCATATTTTTATTGAAGGGGATAACTTACTTATAATTAATATTTTGCAGGGTAAAACTCAGTGCCCATGGAAGATTAAGTTATTGCTGGAAGATATAAGGGAGCTCCTTCGTCTTTTCTCTTCCGTCGAATCTAGGCACATCTATAGAGAGGGCAATAGAGCAGCAGATTATGTTGCTTCTTTAGGTCATTTCATGCAAACACACTAGGATATTGATCCTTTTTTAGATAGTAAATTTTCTTTTTTTATTGCTTCAGATAAGTTGGGTTACAGTCTTGAGAGAAGACTAGCCTAACTTCTTGTTTCTTTCCTTTATAAAAAAATTATATATATATATATATATATATATATGTATATGTATGTATATATATATATATATATATATATATATATATATATGTATGTATATATATATATATATATATATATATATATATATATATGTTACTCTTTCTATCACAAATAATCTTTCCTATTAGAGAAGGTTTTGTGTGAGTCTGTTTCACGTGAGTCCAGTTTATAACGCAGTCCCCATATCACAAACCGCAATCCCTGCGGCCACGCACAACCCAGAATTAGTCACCCCCCTCCTCCACGCCGACAATGATGTTGCCATCTCCGACATACCCACTGCCATCACCCTCCCTCTTCCCCCTAAAAAAACACTAAAATCAAATAAATTGCGATACAGAATCGAGAAAAGCAGATCAAACCTTAGAAACATTAGCACGACTTGTTTTCCTCGTCTTCTTGTTGACATTCGTTGCTAATTTGTTTTTTGTTGCTAATGATTAATATGAAATCAAATAAATTGCGATACACTAAATTAATGTTGACATTGTTTCCTCGTCTTCTTGACATTGTTGGAATTCCGCCATTTTTGCTTTCTCTCTCTTGTTTCTCTCTCCTCTAGTGCGGGGGACTTGCGGCTGATTTTCAACTTCAAGGTTCTGGTTTAATATCTGATATTGGCCATTCAACTTTTTCAATATTGTAATTTCTGATATATATAATCTAATATCTGACTATTATAATCTAATTTTTGACAATTAAAATCTATAATCTGACAATTATAATCTAATACTTGATAAGTATAATCTAATATATGACCATTATTATCTAATTTCTGACATTTATAACCTAATATCTGATATTTATGATCTAATATCGGACTATTATTATCTTATTTCTGACAATTTTTTTTTCTGTTTGTATGACCGGAGTCACGTGAGTCCGTTCTACACAATACTTTATCTTCCTATTATAAATGTTATACCATATATCTTTTAACGAGATAATGCATCATATTTTCTTCATTACATTTTGATTAATTTAATTTTGTAACAATTTTTAAAAAATGATGAACCTATTTAATCATTATCATCATTATATCCTACAATGGAAATATTAAGAAGGAAAACTCGTCATTCTTCCTTCCATCCCTCCAACCCCCCCCCCCCCCCCCCCCTCTTTTTTTTTGGGTTAAAAGGCGGGCTAGTTACGCATTAATAAAGAGCATAGTTAAGCATCCCTCCCCTTCCCGGCCCCTACCCCTCCCTCCCTTTTATTTAATTTCCTTCCAAATTATCTATTGAAACACACTGTAAGTCATTACATCATTTACATGTTATATCCTCACGCAATATTATTAAAAGCAATTTTTTACGTGATGTAATTGTTTAATTGTTTTTTTGGAAGAAATTAATTTGATGAGTAATTTGGAAGAAAGTAATTTTTTTATTTTTTTAAGCCATTATTTACTTTATTCCACACGTAAAAGGTTGTGGCCTTAATATAAGGAAAGTTCTTTCTAAGATTAAATTGTAGTATTTTCTCATCATGTTTTCACTGTCTCTCTCCTAAATTTTTACTTAGTGATCTTAGATTTTTACGCTGAATTAATGGTTTTTTTTTAAAATTTTTATTAAAAAAAAAATTTAATTATGTCACATGTGTCAGCCAGCGACTATAATGTAAATTGGGGGCATGCAAAATTTTTTAAAAGCTTAATTAGAAGTACAGTAAATTATTTTGCAATTTGTTTAATTAGAAGTACATTAACGCTTTGTTTGGATAACAACTTAGGAAGGAAAGGAAGGGAAGGGGGAAGAAAGGGAGAGGGGAAGTGAATCCCAATTTCCCTCCAAATCCCTACAATTTTGGAGGGACTATGTTTATTAAAGGAAGAGGGAAAATGGATCCCTCCCTCTCCTTTCCCTTCCTTCCCCCAATCTTTTACCCAAACAAGAGAGTTTGGCCCTCTTCTTTTCCTTTCATTTTCTTCTATCTGAGCAAAGTGTAAAAGTTTAATTTAGAAGTACATATAGATACCCGGAGTATATGAAAGGGAAAGATTTAATGAAAGTAATGGCCTTAAAATGATAAACAAACGCTTGATTTTATTTATTGATGTGGAAATAATTAAGCTTTATTCTCATATAAACGAAGAAGCTAATTAAATCCAAAACTCAGAATTACATGACACTCACATATAGATATATACTCCATGCATATAGACTATAGAGTATTATTGATAAGTGAAAACATAACAATTTGGAGATAGATCCGGCTTTCACAGACTCACACAATAGATAGATAATTAAAGTACAACAGAGAATGACGACGATGACTCCTCCTCCTCTAGATAATCCAACTTATTTAAGTCGTTAGATTCAGCATACGCAAACTCCTAAACCGGGCATAGGCGCTCCACTAAAAACATAGCAACAGGCGCTGGCGGTACAACAGGGTATATAAGATGTGCAATATTGATTCGGTTTCACGCAAGCTTGATATTGTTACCATTAGCAAGCTCTTTGAGAATGATGTCAAAGAGAGGATTTTGGCGGATACCCAAGATGGGTTCAGGCATTGTAGTAACCATCATTATGGCTACCAAAACTAACAAACTTATCACCTTTGAAACCATATTTCTTTTCTTTTCTTTTTTATTTTTATTTTTGTATAATTTGGTATGTGTTTTTGATGATGAACAAGGGTTGAGGAGGAGGACCCTTTTATAGAGGAGGATCGGAGCTGCTCCGTAATAATACTCTTTATGTTTGTTTTGATTAAAATAATATTTTATTAAAAAATTCACTGTTTTAAGATAACAATTGTTGGAAGAGATTGTTTACACAGTGTTTTCTTTTAAGAGCAATAATTATTGGAGCAAACCAGACAAACAATTAAGTAGCCTCGTCATATTATTATAAAAGAGCAATTTGCACCAAAAATAAATAAATAAATAAATAAATAAAAAGAAAAATATTATGGTTGGAAATAATAAAAGAAAACGATACATCCTCTGTTTTATTTTTAACTAGGTTAGAACCCGTGCGATGCATGGTTTATATAAAGCCTATTTTTAATTTGTACATTTTAAAAAAAATATCGATTATACATGAATATAAATAAGAATTACGTATATTTTGTAATTATAAAATTTTTTATATTAATCAAAATTATGAGAGTATCTGTTGAACGTTGTCTAATTCATAGTTTAATGTAGGAGGTCATTTATTAGTGTGCTATTTAAAATTGTTTCAATTTCCTACGATAAATTGATAGATTTTAGTTGTAATGTAGAAGCTTACAATATTTAATTTCAAAAATGTTAAATATGATAGCTTTCCCTAAAAAAAAATTAAAAAAAAATGACATCATCATTGCATTTAGGCAGGAAATTCTTTTTATTGAAAAAGCGACACGTGAGCAATGAAAATGTCAACAACTTTAATTTAAGTAATAGTTAATAGATAATTTTCAGGTTGACTAGTAAATAATTTTTGGTAAATTACTTGATTTTAACAGGAAAAGATGTGACTGGGATAGTTCGTTGGGGTATTAGTGTGTGATATAAGAGGGGGAAAAAAGTAGCAGTGGTTATATATGAGTGGAGATATTGGATCGATGTACATAGAGGGAGATATAACATTCATATAGCTAGAGTACTTTGCCAAAATGGAAGTGTACTTAAAAAAAAAAAAACATTTGTCCCTTTTATTTAACATGTATAACACTCAAAAAAAGATCAGAGTAAAAGAAATATATTTTGGAAATCCAGCTGCTTGAGAAGTCAAATAACTTTCATCTCTCCTCGAAACAATTTAATTCACGCCCTTCAATACAAATATTGCAAGCGTTGTCTTAAGATAAAACCCCAACTTAAACATCTATTATTATACGTAATATGAAGAGAAGCTTTAAGAACCAAAATACCTATTTTTTTTTTAATATTATCCAAGTATAGTATGTTACTAGAACTTATACGAGTAGTTTAAGATTATAGATAAATAGCCTTTATTCCTAAATAATAGACATATATATATATATATATATATATATATATATATATATATATATATATATATATATATATATATATCAATGAGCCGTGCCCAGATTATCATTCAGATAAACAAAATTTTGTTTATATGGGAGTATAATCGCCTTTTCATGTACTAGTTAAGGAATACATGCGTAATTTTCTAAATGAAAGTTGCAAACAATAATTGAACAACTGTACAAATTAAAAGTACTGAATAAATGACCATATTGAATATATATACAAAAATTACCACCAAATTAACAAATTTTGTTAATTTGGCAAATAAACTTGTATTGCCCTATATCAATGTAATAACATCATAAATGTATATATTGGTCCCACAGTCATTCCAAATTTGGTATAGTAGCCCCACCCACATACTAATAATGCCCAACTAACCTACTTAATCAAACTGACCCCATCCGAACACTTATCTTTAATACATACTAATATTGCCTAGACCTGGCAAATGGGTCATTCGGGTCGGGTATGGATCGGGTCAAGTTCGGATCTGTAACACCCCCAAATCTCCCTCTACGGAAATACTAGTATAATACGTATAATTATACCGTAGATATAGACTTAGGCGTATTACCGCCGCGTGATTACGCAAGGCTACTCAACTTACTAACAAAACAATACTTTGCAGCGGAAATTTCAAAACTCTCCTTTATTAATAATAACTATGAATAGAAACCAATGTTATGAGTACTCAAAAATAGATACAAAGACCACGATTCCTAACTTAGTGAGACCAAATCCCGGGACTCCAATGCATCAATTTATTCACTCTACCTGAAATAACACTGCTTACCATTATGGTAAATAGGGCGAACCAAAACAAATAAGAAGTACGGGTTAGCAAATATGCTAAGTACGGTAAGTGCAAGATAATTAAATTTAATTTATTTGCAAACATGCTTTTGAAATCAATTCCAATAATTATTCCAATAATTCCAAACTCATGATTCAAAACCAATTCTCAATATTCAAATCCCAATAATCAATAAAACCAATTCCAATTATTTTAAAACCAATTAAACCAATTTAACCAATTCCTCTCCCAAGTATGCACACCCCCCAAGCTAGTCTCCTTATGTTACAAGGCTATTCTTGAGGAAAGACCCGGTCATACAAAGTCCAAGGCCTTATCAAAATACCAAATCCGCATAGTGGGATTACTAACATGCTTATAAAGCATAAATAATAAATTTAATTCAATGATTAAATAAATCCTCTTTAAATCAAATAACTCCAACCTTTAATAATAATAATTCAAACTCCCTTTTTTGTTTTTTTTATAAATCCAACAAGCTTTCAAAACCAATCCTTTTTAAACATGAATAATAAATTAATTAATCAAAACATGTTATAAAAATCAATACTCCAATTTAATTATTAAAACCAATCTTTTAAACATACTTTTATTTCATAAACCATAATTCAAGTCAATTTAATTCAATCACCATAAAATCATTCAAACATGATCATTCAAATCGATCACTTTCAAGGTATCTAGCCACCTAACGTACTTTGATCCTTGCTTAGCCAAAAACACTTCAAAAGAACTCTCAAGTAGCTTGATCAAAAACACCCTACAAATAAATATAACCTTAATTAATATAAGGTTAACAAATAATCACAACAATGAAATTAAAAACCCCCAACTATATGTACATGAACCTTTTAAATTAATTTTCATAAACATCATTAAAAATCTAATTTATATAATTAAAACTACTCATAATATTTTTTATAAATCCCACATAATAATAATAATAATAATAATTGAATAAGAGAAGAGAAAGAGAAAAGATAAGAAACCAAGGAAAATAGAAGAATTGGATTTTCGTTGGAAAGAATAGGCAGAATTTGCAGAGGCTATAACTCATTCGATATAACACCGAATTGGGTGATTCTTGAGCCTAACCTCAAGGATTTTTCGAGAGGAACAATCTTCTGTGAAACAGAAATACCCCAAAAACTGACCAGAAGTGCCCGAAAATCGGCTTCAAAGATAAACGGGATGATTTGTGTAAAAAGAGGAGAAGAAAAGAAGAGAATTGGTGTGAAGAATGTGAGAGGTATGGAGGGGTATTTATAGGCTAGCTCATCCAAGAATTATGGTAAGAGAACTTGGGAAAAATTATGGTAAGTAGGGTTTAAGGGATTACTTGGAGAAGTGAGTAAAGATTTAAGGAAAGTTTTGATATTGAAGAGATTGTGTATAATTGAATATGGAAGGTATGATTGTCATGAAAAATATTAAGGAAATTGGAATTACTTGGGGAATAATTAAGAAAAATAGATGGCAAGAAAATATAATGATTGGATACTAAAAAGATGGAGAATTAGATTTAAGGAAAATAGGAGATTTTAAGGAGATAATTAAAAATACAATTTACCAAAAATATTTTCCCCAAAATCTACATGGGATGGCCGAAATTTTTGAGCTTTCCTAAGCTCATATTTTCGGCCCTCCTATTTAGTACTTTAGGAAATTATTTTGCTAGTTTTAAGGAATTAAAATAATTGTGTAAATAATATTTATTGTAATAAATAATTAAATAATAAAATACCAAATATTCACCAAATAATTTAACTAATAAAATCAGATTTTCTCTTAGGAAAATCCGAAATTTATTAGCCAAATATATGAGATTTTCGGACTTATTAAAATAATAATAAAATATAGCTTTTGCCTTAATTAAAATATCCAAAATATATAAATAATCCGGTTTTTAAAATAGGATAAATGGATAATAAATCTTATCCAAAATAATAATTTGTTTTTAAAATACTTTTGGCGCTAAAATTCAAATATCGTTTTGGCTCCAAGATTTAAATAGTAAGTTAAATTACTAAAATACCCTTTTTAGAAAATAATAATTAATTAGTTAATTAGGAAAATACGTATAAAAATACGGGGTATTACAGGATTAGGTTGGGTCATTTCGGGTTTTGGGTAGATTTCGGGTCAAGGGGTCGGGTTTCGGGTCAAGTTCGGGTCGGGTCAGTTCGGGCAGAGTCAATATTCGGGTCCAATTTTCGGGTCAACTTCGGGTCGGGTCATATTCGGGTCTATGCATTGGGTTAAATTCAACTCTCTATATATATTTATATATTTTTTGACGAGAAACTCACTATATTTATTAAGGCTACTTTTTTAATAGAATACAATAATTATTTGACTTTAGATTATTTTGTAATTTCATTTGGTATTGAACATTATGTTATGTACGCATTATTATTGTACTATTTTTTTTCAAGACTTGTGAGAATTGTGACTTTTATTTCAAGCTTTAGTTAATTTTTTTAATCTTATGGACAAACTCCGTAGAATAGTTATTAAATTTCAATCTTTTTACGAATTTTTAATAACTTATAGAGATAAAAGGCCGAAGAAAACGAGAAAAGTAATGCTCAAAATCTGTAAATTACTTACACTGTTACACATTACAATGCAAATTAATAAATAAAAAAATTAAGTCAGTTTGATTGCGGTTTTTTTCTATTTTGGTTTGCTCAGGTCAAGTCTTTAGCTTAAATAAGTTCTGCTCATTTAAGGTATAAGATAATTTTGGTTCGGGTCACTTTGGGTTTCGAGTCTATTAGGGTCAATTGATTCAAGTTAAAGGTTGGGTCACTTTGGGTATCGGGTCAACTTCGGGTCTTGGGTCATTTCGGGTCTCAGGTCAACTTCGGGTCGGGTCATCTTGGGTCAGGTCATTTCGGGTTTCGGGTCAAGGTCGGGTCAATTCCACTTCGGGTCGGGTATGAGTCGGGTCGGGTTGATTCGGGTTTTGGGTCAATTTCCGATCACTATTTTCGAGTCGATTTTGGGTCATGGGTCGGGTCATTCGGGTCGGGTCATCGGGTCTGAGTCAGGATTGCCAGGTCTAATATTGCCCAACTAACCTGCCTTAATTTCAGCCCCTAATCAATTTCAATCAATGTATCAAAATTCAAAAATTAAACGCTAGTCATTCTAACCTGGCCTAGACTTCACTGACCTTGGTGTATTGCATTTTTTTTTTTTTTTTTAAATATAATAGTAAATTATCATTGAACCTCCCTTAGCTTCACTCTATTTTCTTCGAGATGATGCCCACAAGGCCACAATTTAACAACAAAATCAAACACACTTCTAGATGAGATTTGGTTAAATGAATGAGAATTAGTACGTGGTGTTAGCAAAGTTGCGGTAGATGCTAGTTATTTGTAAATAAAGTTATCGGAAATGTTTACTTTTGGACTAATATTTGTCAAATGATCCTCTAAATGTCCCTTTAAACTAGAATTACAGTACTAAAATTTTTGATAATGCATTAACAGTAATGGATGTATAATAATGGTCACTTACAAACAAAAAGAGCCACTTATTAATCCTAGTTGCAAAGATTAATTCATATGCGTGACTGCGTGAGCGCATGCTAACGATCGACTTACGCACAGACGTAATCGACACATGAATATTACTCCCTTATTCCTTTCTTATTTAATTAGTTACGTTTTGATCATTTTTCCCTCACAAAAAGATTTCATGTGTAACAAACAATGAGAAATGAAGGGAGAAATACCAAGTATACAAATTATCTAAACTTATTATTAAACCTTTTTGTTAGTTAATTTTGGCCCTTGTTCAAAATATAAGCCATTTTTCATATCTAGAAATATTGCCCCACCCAAGAAAATTAATTACCCAACCACATGTTTCATACACTTAACTTATCAAAGACCAACCGACTCACCTTAATTATCTTAACCTACACTTCTCTAAAAAAACAAATCACTTATTACTGGAGTTAAGGTAACAATTAGGGACAAAACTTTTTTAATTTTAACCTTTTGGGACTTGAACTTTTTTCTTTCACCTCTTGAGACCTAGGGGAAGAATTTCAGTTAGATAAACTAACTATGGTTAAGTTATGGGGCTCACCAATTGTTTTAAGTTCTAATTTAGTTACAAAAGAGAATTTTTGTTAGTTTTCCAAAAAAAAAAAAAAAAAGGGGCATGTTTACCTTAAAAAAATTTAGTTTTGCAAATGTTCATTGTACAGTGGACCAACAAAATTGTAAGATTGTTCTAATTTCATTAAAATGCAAGGAAAGTGAACCATCTTCTTAATTCAATTATAAAACATGAAGTTAATGTCCTAATTAAAAACAAATGCTAGAAAAAAATTGAAAATTATTTTACTTCATTTCCAATTTCACCAATACTCATGATTATCGTAGGCCCGAAAAACTTGATTCTTGGAGAGCAAGAAAAGGGATTTTGCCCAAAAAAAAAGTTAATTGAAGATGATACGAAGATGGTTTGCGGTTGTTTGGATGCTACTAATTTTGTTTTGGTTTTTTGGATTGTGGTTTGCTATTTTAATTTTAGGAAGAAAATTGGAATATAGAAAGTGTTATGAAAATATTGTGTAGATATCCATTATCCTTATATCATTCCACAATATTCTGAATTAAGGGTTTATTGTATTCTATGTATATATACCCTTAATATATGGAATAATATACACATCTCTATTCTCTCCCAATATTATATTTTATCTCTATTTCACAACACGTTATCAGCACCAATCCTAACCAATTGAACAAATAAGGGATATTAGATATTAGCAGATGGAAAACAAAAGAATTCATATCAGATATAACTCGATCTGTTTTGACATTGCAGTTTCTTTGGTGAAAAAGGTTACTTCTATATTCCTTTTATCTTTCTTGAATTATGATATGATATTAAATCTTTAATATATTGTAAATATGATTGCCCCAAATTATCGTTGAATTCGATCAGATTATCCGTTATCATTGTGTAGTATTTCCGATGATATATAATTGAGTTTTGCTTGCTAAGTTTACATAATTAGGTTTTATTAATTTAGTCCACTATCTAATTTTTTTTTAGCAAAAATGTGAGCACATGCAAATTACTTTAATGGAGATGCTATATTAGTTATCTATGATGTCCAACACTTTGACTCATTGTATAATATATGTGATGTAAATTGTAATCCCTTATAACATTGGCCTACTTTATCTTTCTTCACTAGGTAGCCAATTATGAAAATATAAGATTAAGTTTTAAGATTTGATGAGAACAATAAATTAAGTAGATCCTTCATGAATTAATAAATTAAGTATATCCTTCATGAATTAATACCCAGAATTTTTTTTTTTTTTTTTTTTTTTTTCTGAAAATTGTACTCTTAAGTAGCACATATGTAGTTTAATTTTACCGTTTCGATCAATCGTTTGCTATACCTTGATTGATATGTAATCCTTGAATAACTATCTACTATAGATTGATAGATAGTATTATTTTGATAATCTGATCTATATATACTTCTAATTTTAATCATCTGTCTTTTACTAATACATTAAATTAATTACTTGAAGTATTATGCTATTGTAATACCCTATTTGTTTGTTCTAATTAGTATAAATTGTAAGAATTTTGTTTGGTATATATAAATTGCAAACTAGGACTGAAGATATACTTTACGGAGTACCATATTGTGATAAATATGTATTTACTTGTCTTGTGGCCTAAGATCTTACTTGTGAAAGATAAGTAGTACTCCGTATTTTTTTTTTGAAGAGTAAAAGATATATTCTGGTTTGATTTTCTTAGTTGTCCTTCGCTTGCGGCCCAATGTTTTATTTGATGATATTGTGTATATACTGCATCAAATAATGCAAACAAACAATAATAGATTATAGAGAATTATCTCTTATTAATTTGCATAACACACTTCATATTAATCTGCATCAAATACTAACATATACTTCATATTACTTTTGTGAATTATATATAATAATACTATATACTAGTCACCCCATACATGCTTAAATCGTGATTTGTGGGTTCAACAATTACATGATTATATTATGCTAACTTTAATGATACATATGCATGACAACTAAATATATATGATTCCGATTACCTTTCACAAGGCTATGATGTTTGACTAGATGTTGACACTCTTTATTCTTCTAGTTGACCTCAAATTATGTTAATCACAATCTATCTTGTTTTCTCACCGGTAATGTTGAAATTCTTTTATTTTGTTAATTAGATGGAAAAGGATTTGATTGATGAACAATAGTTTCTTATAACAATAATTACTACTATATTAGATGTATTAGATATTTACGAAATGATTGATCCAGACGTATAGTGTCATACTAGTAACTTGCAATCTAATACTCTATAATTACATATCTTTCTCCATTTCTGGGACTTTTAGTTTCAAATATTGTTCTTTTAGAACTTTGAACTATCTCATGTACATGCATCATAATTGACACTAAGTTGGTATGTATCAATATATATGATCATATTGTCAGTAACCTTATAAGTGGAACATATTATGAAATATATTGCCACTTTCAATGTTAAAAAAAAATTATTGCTATGTGATTTGAATATGATTACAAATATACTATTATACGTCTTCATGAATTTGGATTATATAGGAATGATGAATAAGTTGAACAAGAAATACTCATACATATGAACCTGAAGTTCCTTAAATTTATGAATATTTAAAACCCTCAAAAATAATATGAAGATACATATATGACTTAGAAATTTCTGTTAGTTTCACAATACGAATGTGATTTTATAAACATAGTGTCATGAGAAAGAATATACAAAAGTTCTTGAATAGTATATCGAACTTTGGGTCAAAGTTGATGATTTATAAACTACTAGTTTTACTCACTCCCAGAAGTGAATGAGAATCTATATGATTGGAAAGAAGCATGTTTGCATGATGTTTTTGTTATTAAAATTATTGAAAAGTTCAATTGGAATTGCAAACATGATTATATATCAACTATTTGACCGAGAAATAATTTTTATGAGTTTATGAAATACAACATGACATGAAATTGTGAGCAACTTTACTGGATCAATAAAACTATTACATGAGTTTTTACAAGAGAAGTTTAACTTTGATTGATACATGATATTGCTAAAAGAATTTATAGCTTAAAATGAGCATGGAATTTAAAGATTGTTGGACTATTTTTATACCCCCATATGCAAGAATTAGGGGGAGATAGTGTTTATTCCATTGTTTTTATATAATCCTTGCACATAAATAATTAAATATATCATGGTCAGTTTGGTACATACACTATATCAATGATTTATTTAATAGAGGTGGCCACATGATAATAAAATATTTATAATGATAACATCCTGAAGATGGATTTGAATAAATGTTATCACCTATATACTAGCTATAAATGTACATATTAAGTTGATGTCCTAGAAGGACAAGATTAGTTGCTATTGAAACTAGCACACCTTTGATGGATCTCCTAAAGAGATCACTTATAGTATATTAAAATGTGTTATGATTATATAAACACTAGTAGAATAAGGCAAATGGGAAGCGGTTCAAACCCCCTAAAGGGAAGCGATTTTGAACCGCATGCGCTTGGGGGGCTTCCCATTAGCCTATTAAATGGGAAGCGGTTTGAACCGCTTCCCATTTGTAGTGAAAGGGAAGCGGTTTTGGTGCCAAACCGCTTCCCATTATGCCTTTAAAAAAATTTTTTTTTTTTTTTTTTTTTGGTTTTTTCTCAGAAATTAATACACAGTAACTAAACATATGTATAAAAATATATATTTCCATTGATAATTTGATGTAATATTACATTTTAATATTGTTTCCAAAAAAAATTACATTTTAATTAAAAAAAAAAATTCTACTGAAGCCACCAGCCCACCACCGCCGTGCTATTCTACCGCCACCACCTTGCTATCACCACTGCAATCTGAAGCAAATATGGACAAACCAAAAAAAAAAAAAAATCAAAAAACGAAAGATCTAAAAATACGAACGACCTAAAAAATTAGATAAAAAAAATCGAACAATCTAATAAGGAACCTAGAAATTTAGAACTATAAACTTCAAAAAACTCAAAAACGAACCAAGAAATTTAGAACTATAAACGAACCCTAATCAATTTAGAACTCAAAAACTTCAAAAAAAAAAAAAACCATAAATCTAACCGATTCAAAGAAAAACATAATCTAACAACCCAGAAATTCATATAGAAGATGAAATTTGAAGGGGAAAAAAAACTAGATCGAAATTCTTACCATAAACTTAGATCTGAAAATCGGTGTGGGCTACTCGGCGGTACTCGGTGTGGGCTTCTCGGGGTGCTAGGTGTGGGCTGATCGGTGGTGCTCGGCATCAATGGTTGTTGTGGCCGGTGTGGGTGTGGGCTGCTCGGCGGTGCTCGGCGTTGTGGATGTTGTTGGTGATAAGAGGAGAGAGGAAAGGAGATGAAAAAGGAAAGAGGACGTGAGGGGAGAGGGGAGAGAGGAGAGAGAAGTAAGGTATGAGAATAATGGAGGGGGAAAACTGAGAAATGAGAGGAGAGAGAGGGGCGTGAGAAAGAGGGAAGAGAGGAGAGAGAGCGTGAGAAATGAAATGGGGTTTCAATTTTTAGGATTTTTTAGCAAATGGGAAGCAGTTTAATGTTTAAACCGCTTCCCATTTGTATGTTTCAGTTTTTTTTTTTTTTTTTTAAGTGGGTTTTTGGAAGCGGAACTCAATAACCGCTTCCCAATTGTATTTTTCTACTAGTGAAAGTACTCCACAAGAGTATAAAATTTTGTCCAACAAGATTAACATGTATCAAGATTATAATCAATGCTCTAGTGGAGTATGAGTATTAGGTTAATTGTCTTGCCAATTGTAGAAGAAACACATTGGTGTACTTATATCACATCAACTCATGACCATGCATAAAGTATCTTTAATAAGGTGATCACCGCTATGGAAACCTGAAGTTTCATTTGATATGAAAGAAATAATGTGTTGACGCTCTCTCATGTTAGATATATGAAATGAATTGAATGGCAAGACATAATATTGAGATTGATCTATATTTGGATTGTGTTTCATAATAATTTGTATTGATGAAAATTTCAAGAGTTAATAGGTTTTGATTTCTTATATAAAAGAGTAATGGGTGACCAGAAGTTCACTAAAATAACTTATATATTATTGTCAACTATCAGGTGACCAGAAGCTCACCAAATATATTATTTAAGTCTTTAAAGATCCAAAAGATCACCACCTAGTAGAATTACAAGTAAGTGATTTATGCTTGTCTAATAATTCTTTTTATTGGGGCTATTATATGTTAGCACATAAGAAATTGGAAAAGAAGGAAAACTGTACAACTGCACAACACATGTCTCCCCATTAACATTGTTTTTCTAGAAGATATTATGAAAAGTGTAATAATAAATACACATACAATGTAAAGTTAATGAAGAAATGATTCTTCATTGAAATTGTTCACCATAAGAGATAGACTTGTTTAATAAAAATCGTCTGAGAAATAAATTTTGATTGTGATCCTCCTAATGACGTGAATCTTATTAATGCAAATTTGTCTACTAAGTTGGTATAGAATTAGATGCCCCTAAAATTGAGATATTTTACCAACTTAGGGGGAGAAGAGCGAATTAGCAAAACTGGTGATGTGAATCTCTCAAGACTTTCACAAGGCTCGCAAGCTATAATAACATTGGATCTTCGGATTTTAATAAGAACTAAAGAAATTACACGAAAATTTAAAGGATGGTACTCTAATTCTCGTAAGAATAGAGAGTCTCTTCCAAGTCGCAACTAAAAGATAATCACAAGTCGCAATAAGTGATGTTTTTTATTAACAATCAAACGAGCAACGCTAAAAAAAGGATTAATTCCCAAAATAAAACTCTCTCATTCTTAAACTATTATTGATATACACCCATATTTATAGGGTTATAAATCGTACAAAATAAGATAGGAAACTAATTATTACATCCTAAAATAAGATAAAATATTAAGATTCCTAATCCTAATATATCTACTAATCATATTTTAACCAACTACTAAATCTATCCTAACATAAATAAAATAAATAAATAAATATCCTAATGGCTAAAACTCTTAAAGCCTAAAAATAGGAAAAATCCTTTCAAGTGAAAGGTAAAAACCCATAGGCAAAAATCCTAATAATTAATAATAACTAAAAGATAGTGTAGGCTTTCTTAAAATTCCATGAATTTTCAAGAATATCCATATTGGTCTATTGCTCCCGCATCAATTGGAAAAATTAAAAATAAATAAATAAATAATAATTGTGATCCCTAATGGTAGTTTGAGAAGTTATACGCCAACTTTTTATATATTATCAAGATATGTTGCACATTTATGATTTAATTTGTATTTAATTATGACTCATGTTGCATAGCGTTGAAGATACATTTTGGTCATATTAATTATGTGTATACATTGAGATAAAATCTTGCCAATTATACTTGAATCACTAACCCGAAGTGTAAGTTTTATGATCGGTTCCAAAATAAAGATATATCTAATAGATATGATATTTGGCAGGATAGTGCAGTTAACACTAATAGTGTAATAGTATATAAATACCATAGTGTATGAAATACCCTAAAAGTGGTATAGATATCTAAATTATCACAATAGATGGCCTATGATGTAAGAAAGTTATGATGGTACCAATAAGAAATGTATTCTGATATCGTAGTAAAATAGCATACGAAATATACGTTAAAGAAATTTTACGATACCGATACACAATCACTAGTACAAAAACTTTCATTTGCGTCGCCTTATTTGCGTCACTCGTAGAAACAAGCGAAGCAAATGATATATTTTAGCTTCATTATAAGTTATTTGCGTCGCTCATTGGCTATGAAGCAACACAAAAACCTGATATGCTTAAGCTTTATGTTATTTGCGTCGCATTTATTTATTAGAACGACACAAATAACACTCTTATTTGCGTCACTCCTTTAGGGACAAGTGACGCAAATGAGTTTGTGAGTTATTTGCGTCACTTCTTTAATTAGTGAGCGACGCAAATAGTTAATTCACATCATTACATTTAAGTTATTTGCGTCACTTCTTTAATTAATGAGCGACGCAAATAAGTATAGGTATGTAATTAATTCTAAATTTTCTACCCATCTCGCCATTTGCTGCTGCCTCTAAATTCGATATACCCACAAAAAAAATACTCTTGCTACCCCATTTGTTGTTGCCTTCAACAACTGAATTCAACATAGCAATTCGACCAAACCAATCCAGAAAAATAGAAAGATCGAAGCCAAAAATCTCCCATTTTCGAGCACAAAATCGAACCAAAACCCCCAGCAAAATCAAACACTAAAAACCCCATAAAAATAGAGCAAAAACCCCCCAATTCGAGCAGAAGTTCGTTGTATATACCCCCAGCAAATTCGAACCCTGCAAACCCCAAAAAAATCGAACATTTTCCAGCCAAAAACCCCCCAATTCGAGCAGAAATTCCAACCTCAACCCCCAGCAAATTCGAACCCTGCAAACCCCAGAAAAATCGAACATTTTCCAGCCAAAAACCCCCCAATTCGAGCAGAAATTCCAACCTCAACCCATACCAATTTCGAACCCTGAAAACCCCAGAAAAATTGCACATTTTCGAGCCAAAAACCCCCCAATTCGAGTAGAAATTCGAACCTAAAACCCCAACAAATTTGAACCCTTGTTTTCTTTATGATTTTTGTTGATTTAATGGTTGAATTTTGCCACAATCTCAGGTTTTTTTTTTGCCCTGATTTTTAGGGTTTTGTGTTATTTTTAATTGGGTGCTCTTCAATTGTTGTTTTCAATGCATTTATTGATTCAATCTTTGAATTTTGCCTCTAATTTAGGGATATGTTCGGCTTTCTAGGGTTATTGTGATGTTTTATTATTTCTAATTGTTTGTGTTTTGGAATTGTTATTAGAAAAGCGAAGCTTTACAGATTTGATAAAGAAGGAAATCAATGGAAAGAAAGGGGTATTGGTACTGTGAAGTTTCTAAAGCATAAGGTTTCTGGGAAAGTTCGATTGGTTATGCGGCAATCTAAAACTCTTAAGATCTGTGCTAATCATCTGAGTATGTGACTTTATTTCTATCATTTGTTAATTGTTTTGGGTTTTGTTTTTTTTTTTGTATAAGTATTGTGTGAAATTGCTTGAATTAATGAGTTTTTTCTATGAATGATCAATTTGTATTTGTAGTTATTGCGGGTATGATGGTTCAAGAGCATGCCGGGAATGAAAAATCTTGTATGTGGGTTGCTAGTGATTATGTTGATGGAGAGTTGAAGGAGGAGATGTTCTGTATCTGATTCGCATCGATTGAGAGTGAGTAAATTTGCTTTGAATTAAATGTTTATTATCTGTGTTGCTGGTCCAATATCCTTGTGTTTTTGCAATTTTCCAATTAAACGAATTTTAGGGTTATCTTTGAGTTTGTTGTCCAATTTTTTGATTAATTTGGTTTCCATTGCGAATTGCTAATTGATTTTAATCTCGAATTTTGCTTGAAGAACCCCAAACATTGAATTTGTTGCCCTTTTAATTTGCTGAATTTGATCTTAAAATTTGCTTAATTCTTCAAGTCTATTTGTGAATTTCATTCAACCCATACAATTTGCTGAATTTCATTCAACCCATACAATTTGCTGAATTTACTCATCCTTTAAGAAGGTTTTTCTCATTAATCTTTTAGTTTTGCTAATTTCCCCTTTTAATTTTGCTTAATTTTTATCTACTTTGCTATAATCCATGCGATTTAACGAATGTTTTGGGTTTTGTCAATTTCTCATTACTATATGTTTACTTATTTCGTCAATTTCGATTCTGTTTTGCCTTATTAATCTGGTTTTTTCTTTCTATTTAATCAATAATTGAAGCTACAATTCCATTATATGTTTTCTATATATAAACAGCACTTGAAGAACTCCCTGTTAAAAAGAAGAGGCCGAGAAAAAGACATTGATTAGGTATGTTTATTGCTTGTTTAATAATTTATGTTGTTTAATATATGAGTCAATGATTAATGTATTTGGTTGTCTATAATGAGTGCTTAATAACATATCCCCTGCTTCTATATATTTCAGATTTTTTTTAATCTTTTAGTTTTATGCTTTTGATATTCGCTACTTTAAATTACCTTGATGTTATATGGGTAATATCGTTTGATTTTATAATGTTAGAATCTTTTTGGTTAGATGTTTAAAGACTTTTGTAGTGCTTCCCATTGAATTTTAAGCAACTATATACCTGTACAAAATCTGTTCATAATAAACTTGTATCCAAGTTCTAAGGCTTAGTTGTTGGGGTGGGGGGTTTTAGGGGACTGAAAAACTGATAAATTTAGGCCTTTAAATAGGCTACAGATATGTTAGCAAAACTTAGAAAATAAAGCTAAGAAATTATATAAAACTTCAAGGAGAACAACCCTTGCAAGCAGAACATGCTTCTGAGACTTTCCAGCTGTACCACTTGACAAAACCTGACTTTATTAACTGACTTTTAGATATATCCTTGTATATGAAGTCCCTGGAATTTATGGCTTATCTTTTGTTATCTGGTATAATATTGTAGAACTTTTAAAATGTGAATCTTACAGGGATCTAAGCAATATAATTTACTTCTAAGCAACACAATCTTACTTAGGTAAAACATATTTAATGTATGTAGTTTGTTTTGATGTATGTAGTTTCCTCTGTCTGAAATTTTGTGCTCTACTTAGGTAAAACATATTGAGTTGTAGCAATATAGCATAGTTTTGTTCTGCTTTGCTCTTGGTTCTTCCTTGTCCTGGTATAAAAAAACTGATTATCATTGATACCACCATCGATTATTAAGGTGCAAAGTTGGCTAGATGAATGAGTAGCTATTAGATGTCATTTTTTTTGTAGTCTGTAGAATTACATGCTTTATTAATTGCTTTTGTGCAAGGTCACAACTCACATATTTATGTTTTCGCTGCTCTATTGATGTTAGCTATAATGAATTGATTGCTTAGTCATCATGGTTCCATTGAAAATGTTTAATGTACAATAGTAGGGCAATGCTTGTAAAATTAATTACATTGGTTTGTCAATTGCTTTCCAATCAAGTGTCTGAAACACCCTCTCTGTGCTTGAAATTTTGATGATGTTCACATATTTATTTATATTTTCATTAGGGTTTTGGTCTGTATACTTGTATAGAGAACTCAGGTATATGTATTATCAGATTGCCAGTATATGCTCCATGTAGATACCCTTGAGAAAGTGAGAAACATTCCAATGCTGCGTTTGTAGCTGATTGTATGCCTGGTTTTCTATCACAAGAAAGAGAATCTACGTGAGTGTGGCTACTACGCCATGCGTTATATGTACGAAATACTTGAACATCATCATAGCAGTGAGGATCTTATTAAGGTATGAGTTGTCAAATATTTCATTTTTGTTTGATAAATACAATTTGATGTTAGCTACAATCTTGAATTAAAACTTTCCTCTTGTATATTTGTTGTGTTGATAGGATTCTTCAAGAACTACACCGTATACCGAGGAGGAGATAAATGAGATTCGAGATATTTGGGCAGAGTATTTTATATGTAATGTTGAACTTTAGATTTACACTTAGCGCATGTTGGATTCTTGTTTTGGATTATAGGCTTGACATGAATGATTTTGGTTTATTGGTGTTGGGATGATGAGTATAATGTCAATGATATTGAGATGTAAATTATTGGACAGGTTGTTAATATAATGTCGTCATTCCCAATTTTATGGGTAGGCCAAAATACAAAGGAGACTTTGCCAAAATTTACATTTGCATTCATTAATATTGCATTTTAATTTCAATTATTGGCGTTAGCATATTACTTTATACCACTACCAAGGAAAAAAGGTACTACAAACATATACAAGCAATTATTATAATTTAAAAAAAAAAAATTCACATCATTTGCGTCACTCATTAAACAAACAAGTGACGCAAATAAAGCAATTTTGTATTGTCTAATAAGTCATTTGTGTCACTCCTATATAAACAAGTGACGCAAATAACAAACAAGAAGTTGCTCAGAACAGCTATTTGCGTCACTTGTTTATAAAGGAGCGACGCAAATAACTCTTATTTGTGTCACTTGTTTATAAAGGAGTGACGCAAATGACTCTTATTTGCGTCGCGCCTAGGAGCGACGCAAATGATTTAAAAGTTATTTGCGTCGCGAGAAGTTGCGTCGCTCATAAAAGCGACGCAAATACACTATAAATGAGCGACACAAATGAGCCTTTTTCTACTAGTGAATGGAACCGATGAATAATATGCATATGCAAGATAGAATGAACTAGTGAATAAGGGATCTGAAATATATGTCCATTTTGACGTCGACATAATGATAATGATCAAAAGTTTAATTTATCATGGACCAGAAGTCCAATGAAATATGGGATATTAAATCCACATTGTACAGTGTCTTACATTATTTTGAGTCTTATATTCATGTGCATCTGTGAGTCATAGGTTAATGGATACTTATTGCATGTGTAGGAAGTTGTTAAATGCATTACTCATTGTATATTTTGTTCAATATCTTATCATGATTTCTATATCTCATATTGCATGTACTAATTTCTATATAATTATTGTGGTATGTGTGAATGTTTGTCCAAAATATAGTATGGCGTATTTATAACATTGATGTGAACTTTCAAAGAGATATTTATATTTCAGTGGGCTTACAGTTGTGATGAAATTGTTGATGACATCGATTTAATATCGTGTAAGAAAAGTTCCCGAAGAACTTATATGCAACGTATTTATAGCCCTACAAATTTTTTATTTTGAATATTGTAATTATTATCAAACTTTTAGTCTATCTGACTACATCATTGACATCTCAACCTGAAGATGTAAGAATTACTATTTGTATTTGCAAGAGAACTATCATGTTAGTTATGAAATGTCTAAGGAATATTAATGGAATACTTATGCTTGAGGATGTTTTCTTATGGTCCAGAATAACCATGATCAATGTGTATAATAACATGTGTTATATGAAATTGAAAAACGACATTAGTAATATCAAGTTTTGTCATCAAATTATTATTAATGGATGCTTGATCAAATAATAACCATCAATTTCTATTATTCACGACTTCTAGAAGAAATTGTAACCGCATAAGTTTAACTTTTAAATCAACTATTAAACAGAGATTTGAAATAATGATATTAGAGAAAAACACACATGTATGGTGAAATGAAGACACTTCACATGTTCACGTGAAGATTTGAAGACTTGAAGATGCAATTTCAATTTGGGAGGATCGAAGATTAACGAATGTTACTTTACTACATATGAGAAGCACTGGGTGAAAAAAGATGATTGGCACTGAGTAATGCAAAAGTACTTTTAATATTTGGATTTTAATTAATCGATTTTAATCAATTTTTGGATTTTAATTCGATTTTTCTCGATTTTTGTGGGTTTAATTAATCGATTTTGGATTTTAATTCGATTTTTCTGGGTTTAATTTTGGGCTTAATTAATTGATTTTTCTTGATTTTTTTGGGTACATGCAAGCGTTTTTTGGGGTTTTTTTTTATTTTGAGTTTTCTGGTTTTTTTTATTTTTTTCGGGGATTTCTGGGTTTATTTTCATTTTTTTTTATTATTTTGAGTTTTCTGGGTACAGCATGCATTTTTTATTTTGAGTTCGTGAGTTTTATTAATTTTGGTGTTTTAATTGATGCAGGTATTAGTTTATGACTCCACATAGAAGAATCAAGATGTTGATTTTGGAATATTGATTAAGATGTTGTAATTCTTTTTATTTTTTGATTTTGATGTTGTAATTTTTTTTTTTTTTATGTTGTAATGTTTTTTGATTTTGGTATTGTACAATAACAATTTAATGACAATTATATTTCTGATTATATTTCGGTTGATTATGATGTTGCGTTTCTTACATTTAATTGTTCGATTATATTTCAAGTGAAAAAGAAAAAAAATATATATATATATATATACATTGCCACCGGTTAACCGGTGGTATTTATATTTAATACCCAAAAAAAATGCGGGAAGGTTTATTGCCACCAGTTTTGAACCGGTGGCTTTTCAAGGGAGTATTGCCACCCCCCCCCCCCCCCCCCCCAAATGCCCAGCGGTTCAAAACCAGTGGCATAGGGGGTTTTGAACCGATGGGGAATTGCAATTTTCTACTAGTGAAGATATTCAACTATATTGGATTAATTGATGCGGGACTAGAAGATCTCAAGTTATGTATTCATCAGGGGGAGAAAATACGCATTGCACTCTTTTTCCCTTGACCATGATTTTGTCCCACATTAGATTTTCCTGGTAAGGTTTTTAATGATGCAGAATCTCGAGCGTAATACGAAGAATGTCGTACTGTTTTTCCTTAATTAGGTTTTGATCCTATAGGGTTTTTCCTATTAAGGTTTTAATGAGGCATAATCTTCGATAATGGACATCCAAGGGGGAGTGTTATGAAAATATTGTGTGGATATCCATTATGCTTATATCATTCCAGAATATTCTAGATCTAGGGTTTATTGTTATCTAAGCAAACCTTTATTATTGTATTCTATGTATGTATACCCTAATATATGGAATAATATACACATCTCTATTCTCTCCCAATCCCATATTTTATCTCTATTTCACAACAGAAAGCTATTTTTTAAAGTTGATTTTTTTTTTTTTAGAGTTGTGAAGTTGATGTTAATATTGTTAACAAACTTATTTTGTTTTGGAATTACTAAACTCTTTTTTTTTTCTTTTCAAAAAAACTCTTTTTTTTTTTTTTTTACTTTGGTTTGAAATTACTTAACTTTTTTTAAATTCTAATTAATTCTTAGGTTAGTAAGCTTTTCAAATGGGTTGATTTAACCACAGATCCCCTAAAAGGTGAAAGAAAAAAGTTTAGGTTCCCAAATTAAAGGTGAACAAAAAAGTTTAGTCTCTGATTATTACATTTACTCTTATTAAAACTCATAGGGACAACATGTTATCGACACGGGTCACCGTTCCTTCAAAATAATATGGCGCCACATCATCGCTATGTGTCATTTTTATGTATCATCCTATGTGACATCACTTTTTTTTTTTTTTTTTTTTTTTTTTTTGAGGAAAAATGAGCAAAATATTAATTCATCAAATCAAGTTTCGCCAAAGCTAAGAGACTTTGAGGGATAACACCCATACAAATTCTTTCATAGCTAATACTAGTATTCCATCTAGCTATACAATGAGCTACAATATTAGCTACTCGTTTTACATGAGAAAAATTACTAAAGTTAAAAGATTTAGCAATGCTACGAACATCCTCATAGACAAGCGAAATTGGAGACCAACCACACGATAAGGAGCATATATTGTTGATTACTGTTAAAGCATCTCTCAATCCAAATATGCTCATAGCCTATTCTTCTTGCCACTTGACACCCAAACCGAACTGCTGCGTGCTACCTCAGCTAATTCCACCTCCCAAGCTGCTGGAAATCCCTGCACCGCAGCCCACAGCATGTTCCTCTCGTCATCTGTAGCAACAACTCCAATTCCACCACAAGAACTACTGCCAACATGAGCATCTACATTTATTTTTATCATACCTGCTGGGGGGCGCACCCAAGAAGACACCAAATGCAGAGGCACGTTCGGTTTTATAGTGAACACTTTGGATGAATAAAGCTTATAGTCCTGAATGAGATCTGCAAAACCAGCAGCAGTAGCAGCCAAATTCAGATAGATCAACACCATCAAAGATACTCTTATTGCGGCTGAACCAAATTGACCAAGCTATTGCAAGAGCCATACATAACTCTTCTCTGGTCAGTCTATTAGCAAGCCAAAGTATTCTCTCAGAAAAAGACAGCTGCACATATAGGGGCTTCAAAAATCGATTCTGCAAAGGTACTTCCCTCTCACACATTCACAGTCAAATAATACATCCGTAATTGATTCAATCCCTCCATCACAGGCGCTGCACAACTCATTATTTGCTAAATGTCTTCTGTTTAACACCGAGACTCCCCTTACATGCCCTCCAAATAAAATGGCTCAACTTCGGAAGACCACCCAAACCCCACACCAGCTTCCATAAGCTCCTGTCAGCATCATTCCGGTTCACATTGCTCACCCATTCCCTCCCCCTTTTACCCAACCAGTATGCAAACTTCACACTATACTCACCATTCTTTGCAGGCCACCAGTAGCGCATATCTTCAGTATGAGCAGTAGCAGCTACATCATTCTAAAACTCTTCATATATGCTTAACCTTCATACTTAATTTTTCCCTAAAAATTAACTTCTAAGTAATTGCACAATAAACTACAATTAAATTTGTAAGAAATTAATCACACACTAATGTATTTGTATTTGATTATTGATTCCTTGGATGCTAATTACATGACCTTAGTATATTTTCCCTATGAGTTTTAATAATAATTCCTCCATTTCTTTGTATTTGTAACACTTACCTAAAACTGAAATATCACACTAGTTGCAATATTCTATAAAAGGAAGGATTTTAGGGTAAAAATTGTATTATTACCTTTATTTAAAGCACATGACCTACTTGATTATACTCACTCCTAACAATCTCTTAACTTCATTTTAAGTGTATTATATCATGTGAGGTCCACTTTTGTTAAATACCGTGATAAAATGTGTGTTACAACTATTACATGAGAAAACATAAAATTGAGTCATTTTCATTAATTTTGGTTAAAATTGTAATCATAGAGTAATATTCAGTAGCGTTGATATTAAAATATATATATAGTAGTATTGATATCAAAATCATAATAATTTGACATATCTTATATGTACTATATATTTAAGCAAGATATTATAAATCATTAAAGTTTTATTCATTTAAGAATTTTGTTCAATGTTTACCCTTCCAAACTAATTTTGATCAAATCAATAAATTTATGATGATGTAAAACATCTTCCGGGCCAATAACTAGTTATCTATTAAATTACACGATAAGTCATCAAATCAATTACATGTTATATCCATGCAATAATATTAAAAGCATTTTTGTACTTAATGTAATTGTTTAAAGGAATAATTAACAAGAATAATTCAAACTACGGGTGGTCTTCTCATTTTAATCCCAACTAAGATATCTTTTCAAAACAATCTCATTTGTATATATATATATATATATATATATATATATATATATATATATATATATATATATATATATATATATATATATATATATATATATATATATATATATATATATATATATATATATATATATATATATATTAACGTGAAGAGGAACATTTCGATGGAATCATGGAAAGCCTTGTTAAGACTCCTTCCTTAAGAGGTGGCGGCGATGTGTGGCGAGGTAACAATTCTTTGTCCTGATATTTAAGGATAGTATCGACTATAGATACATAGAAGGATTGAGTTAATACGACAATTATATATGAATTTCTAAATTGAAGGTGTATAACAGTTTCGTACTACTAGTCCCATTTCTTAATAAGGTATCACTACTAATTTGTGTGAAAAATAAGAAGAAACTATCCGTGGTTGATTTTGTCGATGACTAGTTTTAAATGGAAGGGGTAAAGGTTCCAAGAAATGTGAACGTAACAAAAAGAAGACTTGATCTTTGTTATGAGAATAATCTGGCTATGAGAATGTAAGATTTTTGGTAAATCTTTGTTAGTGAGTCTTTAATTCCAATAGAATAGTATCCAACGAGTTTTATATGCTAATTATTCTCCGTGGGATAGATAGTCCTAAATCATATGTGTATTTGCCTATTTGGCTATCTTTAATTCAACTTATAATATAAGACCAAATTAGACCAAATCAAATCTCATTTAATTATTATATACTTTATCTGCATTAACTTATCATTTGAACATATAATTACAAATTACAAAAAAAACATGAAAATTTCACTTTTGTAAGTAGGATTTTCATTGCAAAAGTACGGATGTTTTCACAACAGTAGTTTAAAATATATAATGACGTCAATTATTAACTATATAATGTCATATTTCAAACAACATTGTTATGAGTTTAATTCCGTATGACTAGCAACAACGGTTTGTTAGCAAACATTGCTATGACTAGTTTGAAATAACAACGGTTTGAAATATGACTAGCATAATGACTAGTTTTTCTGAAATATGAACTAAACATTATGCTAGTCAATTGTTTGCTTTGTCAAACATGTATAGCTCGATGTATACTTGTGCGTGTATACTTTGATTTGCCTTGACAAACTTGTATAGCTCTATGTATAATGCGACGAACAAACCTCACAAGAATGCAAGTTTCCAAAAGATTTAGGAGCCACCAATGATGGTGTGTTGAGATAGAAGCAGTCATCTCTTGTTTTCGTGGGAGGGAATTGAGAGAAAGGAACAAATACAGTTCCCTTCGATGCCATAGACTGCTCGTCTTTAGTAAAATCATCTGAGACTAACCATACCTGCATCGAAGAGAAAAAAAAATCATCTCCGAGACTACTAGAATACAATAATTTTTATGATGGTTACAATAATTTAGTAGTCACTGCACCGTACATTTTATATATCTATTGGTTCATATGCAGCCATTGTAAACCAATAGATGACGTAAGTGCCTCGTTTTACTAATTTCGAGCTCAATTCAGATCGTTAAGGGCTAAAATGGCAATGGCCCTTAAAACCTTAACTGAATATTTTTTGACACGTAAATCAATGAAAAAGTTGAATCATGCTGCAATTTATAATTTATAAGAACTTTTGGGCTGCAATTTGCAATTTTTTTTTAAATGGCTTCAATTAGCAAAGTACTAAATTTAAATGGCTGCAATTTGCAAATTTGCCAAAGGTATAAATACTTGTATAAAGAAAAAAGGAATAAAATTTTAAAAATGCAACCATTTGCTTTCCCTGTCAACTTGCTCAAAGTCGATACTCCTATGGACAATAAGGTTCTTGCCTTTTGCTGTTCGATATCGAGACAGACTTATCCATAGCTGTTGGTGAAGCATCCTCCATAGCATAATAAAGAGCACAAAGAGGTAAAACGGTTTTCTCTCCTCTGATCTCACTAAGTACAAGTATATACTGTGAATTATCCCTGGTGCCATTAAAACGTACTGCAACCCATACAATTTGTTAAATAAGTATAAATTAAAAATTTGTTAAACCTGACAAGAAAAATCAGATCAGATTACACCAGACAAATTCAGATCAAACAGATCATACAAGAAACTTTCATATCAAATATTCAAATCAGATCTTAATTTATTCTGATAGAACACCTTGTTTAGATAGAGAGAACAAGGAAAAATAATAGTCCGTATATTATTATTTGCTAAAAAAAATACTAAAGTAATTTTACACCGTAATATAGACATTCCAAGGTACAATTTCTAGAATCCATAAATGCTGTGATTTTTCCTTGACTATAGTTAAATTGGATACTCCGCATATATAATCCCCAACAAAATTTAAACTAACATAGATATTCCATAAAAATCTACCAACAATATTTTCAAATCTATAATCAATAAATTTTCATAATTTTCTAATAAAAGTGTTGCTAATAATTTTGTAAATATTTATTTATATAACGATTTTTATGACATTTAGGCCTCGTTCACTTCACCTTATTTTTGCTGAACTGAAATTATTTTTACTTAAACAAAATTATATTTGCTGAAATTAAATTATTTTTACTGAAGTTAAATTAATTTTACTGAATAGAAATTATTTTTGCTGAACTGAAATTATTTTTACTGATTTTCTATTATGATTCTTCTTTAAGAAAACTGAATTTTACTGAACTGAACTTATTTTTACTAGAGTGAAATTATTTTTACTGAAGTGAAATTAATTTTACTAAACTGAACTTATTTTTACTGAAATGAAATTATTTTTACTTAATACTTCCTCCGTTTCTTTTTAGTTGACACGTTTCTTTAGTCACGTTTGCCAATGCAATATTTCAACCATTAATATCATTAATTATCGATAAGTAAAAATTATAAAAAGTTAATATTTTGAAAATATATGCCGTGACAAATCTAACAAGACCCCATATGATTATATTTTTCATTACGTATAAATCACAAAACACGGTCAAAGGAAAGTGTATGAATAGTACTAAAGTCAAAACGAGACAACTAATAAAAAATGAAGGTAGTATTATTTTTTAGGTCAAGTGAACAAGCCTTACAATTGTGAAGAAATTTCATATATGATTACTTCACCCATTAATTGTTTTAATCTATTGCCCAATTAAATCTAAATCTATGTATAAGTTTAATTTATACATTGTTCTTTAATTGAATTAAAGCCTTTTGGCTGATGGATAAATTAGTGGTGAGTAATGCAATTGGATAAAAACGGGTTTTATAATGTATGAGTAAATAAAACGGGTGTTATCCCTCCAAAAAAAAAAAAAAAAAAAAAAAAAAAAAAACGGGTATTATGGTGTACCATGAGTTATAGACGGTTAGAATGTTAAAAAGAATTAAAATTTGTCCCATAACAGGGCAACGAGTGAGCTCAATATTGTATATAATTATTGTCCTTTTTATTAAGTATAACAAGTTGTGAGACGCACTTACATTGCGTGTATGTGTATTATAAGAAATTTATATGGCTCATAGTTAGATTAAAAGTTGATGAAATCATAGAGACAATAGAAGCTAAGGATATGACTTTCCTATAAAAAATTTAATAAATAATAAAAAGGTTAGTACTGTAGTTTTTTTATTTTATTTTTTTTAATATAAAAAAAAGGTAGCTTTTAATCTTTTTAATAAAGGATAATAGTTTTTAAGTTATTGACGGTAGTTATTTTTTAAAAAAAATGAAGGTAATTTTTTTTTCAGCTTATCTTATGTGTAGCTGGCCACAAAAAGAACAAAGTAATCCTTGTAACATTGACCAAGTAACCCTGTAAGACTGACCGAGTAACCCCTATAACATTGAACAAGTAGGCCTATACACTGACGAAGTAATCCCTTTAACACTGATCAAGTAACCCTTATTACACTAACGAAGTAATTCCTATAGTGGTTGGCCACATATAAGAATTTGTGTTTTTTTTTTTTAATAAAAAGGCAAAAGATGAGAGGAATATTTTTTGGAAAAGAGAAATTTATCACTCATATCCCACTTTCAATATATATATTACTATAGAAAAGAAAACATATCTAATACTTATTTAAATCAAAATAAATAAATAAATAAATCATGAATATCATTGGGTAACAAGTTACCAAGTCATCAAATTATTCCTAAATTTATATGGACCATATTTAATTATAAATATATTTCAAAAAGTAGGTTTTACTATTCCAAAACTGAATTTTTTTTGTCTCATGCAAAACCAACATGTAGAGACTATTTTTGTATCGTCAAATTTATCTTAGGGTGTTATGTTAATTTGTCTTTCCTCCAATTCTAAACTTAACTCCACATGCAAGAAATGGTTTGAAATAAGAGATATGATAATGAGTATAATGTTGATAAAAAACACATTACAAAATTTTCATATTCCAATTATTTTTGTATTGGCTGTTATTGCAATTTAATAATAATATAATGATGCATTTTTTAATGAAATGAAGTCCACTAACACTTATTTACTAAATTTATTTTTAATTATCTATAATGTTAATGTTATTATTTGTAAATCGTACATTGCACAACAACTATACTAATTAGAATGAAACCTCACACAAGTCAACTTATGAGATTCTAAGTTAGTAAGCAAGGTTACGTTGTTTAAATAGGTAGACAAAGGGATAAATAAATGTCGATTCAAAAATGATCTTAGTGGATTGTTTACACAATCTCAAGACCAGGTTGTGAGCTACAATCATTACCATTTAACTAAATATTTAGTTTTCGAGTGCAAAAAACTTCTATAAAGTATTAGAATTGCCAATATAATTAATAATATAGTTTATGCATTTGGAAAAACAGCTGTAGAAACAAATTAATAGCAAAGGACAAAAATATATATAAGAGAAATTGAATACCTTGAAGTTACCAAGAGGGAAAATATATATATTCCCTCTTACAAGACTATCTTTTAATTATTGATTATAACTTAACTTGAAACAAAAGCCTATATATATATAGGGAGATTAGGGCAGGGACAAAATTGTTAATTTTAAGAATAGAGAGGACCAAATACTAAATTTTAGTTAATGAGGCCTCAAGGCAACTTACCCCAAAAAAAAAAATTAAAAAATAAAATAAAATAAATTGCCATAATCAAGCTCTTGATGGTTAGTATCCGATGTCAAATGATCCTTAATGTTGTCGGTTGATACTCTCCTCATCTATTTAAGGTCACATGATCAAATTCTCTTAATTATAATTATAGGTTTTGGATTAAATTTGTTGAGGGTTTAATCATATGATTTATATTTAAAAACAATATATATCTCTATCTTTTAAAATGTTGCAGAGAGCTTTAATGAAAAGTGGGTGCATATTTATACCCTAATAAATAGGAAAAATTGCTAAAAATAATTCGAAGTTTCACGTATTCGCTTTAAATAATCCCAACTTTAGACTATTATTAAATAATCTCAATTTTGGGGTGCATTATCTCAAAATAGGCCCGTGTGAACGGTAACCTGTTTAACAGGTAAATTTTTTTAAAAATTTAATTGACACATGTCATCGCATTAATGGTTGAAAATGTATTTTTAAAAAAATAAAAACAAAAAATCCAACCTGAAGCCCCCCGACAACCACCACCGGCGGCAGGCCTGCCACCTAGCCCAGGTCCCCGACCTCACACTAGCTGACGCCGGAACCGCCTCTCCAATGTCGGCCCACGCCAAAACCTCCCTAACCGCTCCTTACCCTCAAACAACCAATCCTGCAGCCCTAAACCCGACTGAAATCCCTAAATCACCACCCCCACCGCATAAAAACCCTTAGCCGCCCCTCCCCCACCATCGGATCCCCATCGAAACCCTAGTGTTAGGAATCTGATGGTGGGGGAGGGGTGGTTGGGGGTCTTTATGCGGTGGGGGAGATGATTTAGGGATTTTGGGTGGTTGTGGGTGGGATTTCGGGGGCTTTGGGCTGCGGGATAGGTGGTTGTAGGGGAAAGGGAGCTACCGGCGCATAGGAGGGGGTTTTGGCCTACGCGTTGGTAGGGAAGGGGGCTCGGGCTGCCGTAGTTGTTATGGGGAAGGTGGTTCGTGGGTGGTGGCTGGGCAAATTTTTTTTTTTTTTAAGTTTTTCTTTTTTTTTCAATTTTTGTAATTTTTTTAAATTATCAACCAATCACATGGTGACACGTGTCACCTTAACCAATTATAACAGGTTAGTAACCGGTTAACGCCTGTTTTGAGCAAATACACCCCAAAGTTTAGATTATTTAATAATAATTCTAAAGTTGGGATTGTTTAAAGCAAATTCGTGAAATTTCGGATTTTTTTAACAATTTTTCCTAAAAATATTTGTTTACATATTTGCATTGCCCTAATTTAAAAGTGAATTCCGTTTTTCAATAAAAAAAATAATAATAAATGGAGAGAGCTCTTATGAATAGTGTGTAGACATCTAGATACTTAAAAATATTTTTTTACATGATTTGACCTCATTAAAAAGTTTCAAAAGCTCTTTACTTTTTTTTTCTTATTACGTCCCTACCTTTAAAAAAAAAGTTTGAGAGAGGTTGTGATGAATAATACGCGGATATATGCACCCCTAAAAGAATTTCCTTGTATATTTGCCCCCATTTAAAAGCTTTCCTATTAGTTAAACAAAAAAGTTGAAACCTCGATTAAGGCCAATTTGAGTAATTATTCTTAAATAAAAAGTTGTATGTGTTCATTTCAATTGTATTCAAAGCTACTCCATATATCTTTACTCTCTCCATTTCATGTGATTCCTTGTTTAGTTGATTCTTCTTAATAACTTCTTAAAATGTATCAAATTGTTATATATATATCTATAAGTTTTTTTTAAAAAAAATATATCAAACAGTTATATATATTTCTAGAAGTTAACTCTATAAAAATGTCGAAAATTGCACAATTACACAACAAAAAATACATTTATCGCTTATATGCAAATAATTATAATAAAATTACATGCAAATAGGCATATAGGATATTAGGGACAATTATAAAAACTCTTTCCAAACGACTAGCTAGCCATATCTCGTGTGTCAAAATCCCTAGTTAGCTATATCACTCTATATATAAACCTGTTCAAGATCAGCCTGACCTGCCGACCTAGCCTGATTTGGCGGGACATGGCATAAAAAATTCGACCCGTAGCATTCTACACATTTTTTTGGCTGGCCAGAAAAGCCCTACTAGGCCCGATCAAAATGTATGGATTTGGGTAAGCATTTCTGGCCCAAACCTTGGCCCGACCCGACTTGATGGATTGGATTTTTAGGCTTAGGCCCTGCCCAAATCGCCCAATGATCACCTCTACACTGTATATACTTCATATTACTCCTTTGTTTATAAATATTTACAACACTTGCTCCTTTCTTCCCTTATTAATTACGGAGTACAACATACACTTCCTATTCTAGCTCGGGACTGGACAAACACTATTAATTTAAGGAAAATGATAAACATAGCACTTAGGCTATGTATAAGAAGCTCAAAAGGGAAAATCTGAGGAAATATTAACATTAACTACACCGATCTGCACATGATTTTGTCATAAATTCCTAACTTAGTTCCATTTTTAGGAAGTATATTTAATGCTTATGTCCTAAGGATTACATACATCATTACCCTTAGCTTAATTTAATGTTTCACTAATCCCATATGTACAAATTCTTAATTGGTTCTGTCTCCCACAAACAATTAATAATACATCCATTACCACCCACCTATCTCATGTAAATAAGTCTGTTTATTTCATTGTTTCCATGTAAGTATGTAGCACTTTTTCATGATAAATATTCAAGTGCTCAACTTCAATTATGTTTCTTGATCTATATTTAAAGAAAACCATTAATCCGTAAGACTATTTTTGACAAGATGGATGGATTGTTGCCTTTAATAATGTAATGTATGGGCTTTGATTAGCCAGCGTGCACCGTATATTTTATCGGGCCCATGAGATCGTCTTTAACGGCAATGGATTAGCATAAGTTGCATTAGATGTTAAAACTGTTAGTAGATAAGCAAATTAAACGAAAATACTTATCTCAATGTTGTGTAGACCAATTGATAATTGCCGCGTCGTGGTAAACCACTGACCTAAAAGACGATTCCGCGCTACCCGGGTGCAGTAGACATCAAGCGGTCGCCCTCCAGGATAAGCACAGCGCCGGAATTTGTGTGCACTCACAAACCCGACTGGAACCAGAATACTTGCCCAAAAACCGAAGGGATAAATTTAGAGAGGGTAAAAGATAGCTGATTTTTGTGTGTCTTATGGAAGCAAAGAAACATGAATATATGTATGTATGTTTTAAGAGGTTGGAGCATAGCTTATAAAGCATAGGAAGGTGTGAAAAGGAAGCCAGCAACAATGGGTAAAACCATCAGCCATTAAAGGCATAAATGCCATACTTAATCAACATTAACTAGCCATTAAAAGAGCTAATAAAAGGGTAATTCAAGGGAGCATAATTACCGGCTATTAAGAGCAATCTCAACAGCCACACACAATTAATCATTAATGTGACTTTCTTTGTTTAACATCAAGAACTTCCAACAATCCCCCACAGGTTCGAAGATGTGAAAAGAAAGAAAGAAAATTGGTTTTGGGCAAAACAAAACAATTGCATAAGTGTCAATGTCTCGCGACTTGAATTAACACATAGTGGACATCAAGCTATGATCCCTCACCTACCAAGTGACCTTCGTCTTGAACTTAATAGGGAGTTAGGGACCCGTCACATTGAGCCACACAATTGAACATGTATAATATTCTGAAATTCCGCGAATAAAAGTGACGCATTATACTGGCCATACGTCCAGCCTGGATGCTCATAGGTGCTCTAGAGTATTAGCCCACCCAATACTCATAGGAAGCGGCCACACTTCCACACCTAAGTAGGTGAATCCCATCAAGTGTGAGCTACATCACACCACCAAAAATATGGATATGGGTTCATTAAGAGCCATATGCTCAACCTCTTTCCATTTGTAGCAAGCACACATCAAACATCTAGGGATGGACAAAATAAAATTTTGTGCTTCCGAATTATTCCATAATGTTCCCCTTTGAACTCATGACGAGTAGGAGTTGATTACTTGTAATTCATACTTTGGGCTTTAGTCCCATCCCTTCCGATGTTACCAAAACTAGTTTTGTACAAGGCCTTTATTAGTTAACGGATCCGTAACATTCCTTTTAGACTTTTTCTAGTCTAGTGATATCACCCTATTCGACAATTTATCTCTGACATCAACCATTATAGGCATGGTTCAATCAAAAGTAACTTCAACTTGCAAATCACAACGAATTCCCCTACAATGGGATATTTGCAAGCACATTTGCTCATAAGAGCCATATACTCTTGACCATCTTGCCTCATAATAACCTGTCAATTCAAGAGCAATAAATTTAGATTATTCCAAAACAAACATAGCAAAACAAGGTTGCTTAGCACAAATTCAAAACATAGCTCCACCACTTAGTGGTGCAGACATAACTGCTTGAGTTTGAACTCATCGTCGAACTCCAATCACTCATGGAAACTTGCAATAGTGAAACTCTAATCTTGTGTACTTTTCAAGTACCTATGCAACCTCCTCAAAACGATATAAAGATCATTGCTCGAGTTAAGAGTATACTTTCTTAATCTACTTACATAATAAGCAATGTCAAACTAAGAATAGCTCCCAAGAAACATAGCAATACCAAATAGACACAAATTAAATGCTCACATATGATCAAGAAAATTCAAAATCTTTATATTGTAGCAATGACTCATCCATCCCAAGTTTAGCCATACAAACTTTCAACAAAACTCAATGAAATAACAAAAATCCATAGAAGAAATATCATGCATTACAATCCCAAGAAAAAGATTGTAGAATTCTACACATAGTTAGACATAACCTAACTCATAGTCAACGACTTCTTCCACGGAAACAATCACTCATGACATTTCACTAGTTTAAAGTTGATACTATAAAGACATAAAGATACCAAAACAAACTTGTAAGGCAAACACCATCAAAAACCGTCTTTAGCACAATTAATCACTTTAAGGCTTTGCATTAAACAATTGAAAATTCTAATGTCATGAGTAATAATACACATATATGCTCAAAGACAATTTATTCAATAAAGAATCAATAATTAAGAAAGACTCAAGACAAAATTACTCCAAGACTCGCCTACAAAGTCATGAACGAAATGCAAATATCAAGCAAAAATAGAGCCAAGACTTTGAGTCCAACACTAATACTTTATTACTTCCCCCACATTGGACGACAAAGTCCTATTCAAAGCCCTTAGCAACACGCCTAAAACCCACGTTTCTCAATGAATGAAACACCCTCCAAAATTCATATGGGGTCTGTAATGACATAAACTCCTTATATAGAAATTTTATAAGTTCAAAAACTTATAACCCCCACATGAAAACATAAGGTCCAAATCTCAAAATAAAGCATAGTCAAATACATGGTTGGGAAGAAAATTCATAAGTGTGTCATGGTGTAATAAACTAATACCATATAAAGTGGACAAGAGTAGAAAACTTTATTTGAAACATTGAATTAATTAAAAAAAAATAATAATAATTCAATAACACTTCAATATATTAATTCTCATGCCACCATATATGAAATTCAAGCCATTACAAATTACTCATGCAATATTCATAAAGAACTATAACACAATAAAGAGTCATAGGCGGTAACATGTGTCATCATAAAAATTGAAAAAATGTAGTCTAATTCCCAAAAAAACTTCACTTGAAAATTCTCCAAAGAGAAAGTCATATAATATCCTTGCAGAAAGATTATCACATAATTTCCCTTTACAAAACTCAACTAGTTTGAGAATTATATATTTTACACATGTTAATGAAATACCGAAAAATAAGGTAATGAATCAAATGAGTTATGAACAAAGCTTCTCAATACGAGTATTTCATATCATGAATTTAAGAAATTGACATAATACATCTCAACTCCATGCTCAACACATACATGAATCATGATAAAAGTAGTACTTGGAGTACATACATGCACCTCAATAACATGTTAAACTACATTGCTCAAATCGTTCCACCAAATAAATATTTAAACCAGTAAAGTTATCTCTAAAGACCAAATTCAATCCACAAAAAGTAGAACCAACAAATTAGAGGTAACTGATTATATGCAATATAATGTCATACTCATAAATATCGAAATTATAACTTTTACTTTCTATTAATCATTCAACAAATATTTAGTTGACAAATTGAACATTCTTTGTCAATACTCACAAAAGCATATATCTGTTAAGATGATTACTAGGGATTAAACCAAATGATAAACATAATAACATGAGACTTGGTTTAGAATGAACCTCCCTTGAATTAAATCAAGTGACATGTGTGAGACCTCTATGAGATGTCCAACCATCCTTGTTGTAAATAAGGGCCTCAAGATGTCATCATAAGTCACTAATATGAGCAGCTAATGAGAATCCAACCGTTGAAAAATAAGCCTCATGTGCCCCAAGCTCACTCCCAAAATTCAACCCAAACCGACCAAGGACGGCCTTTGATCGGGGGTCATCTTTGGGACTGCTCTCGAAAATCCGCGGATATCAAATAAGTCCTAAAACTCAAAAATATAAATCAAAAGCATTAGAAAATTTTAACCAAAACTCCACAAAACAATGAGATTTAGGAAACATCATAATACTCCCTCATGTTATCATATAAGAATGCAACAAGTTATGCATATATACAACAACATAATATTAGCCAATCAAAAAATTAAAATAACCCATATTACTATATTCGTAAGGTCATATTTTCACAAATGAGTAAAAACTAAAATACTCGAAATAATCACAAGTGTTAAAACACTAAGAACTGTACAACTACAAAATTTTCTCATTCAATAAATTCACAATCCTCAATAAACTATTATTTGCAAAATGCATCTTCACAAAGGATAGTATACAGTATAACTACAAAATTGAATAACGATAATAATAAACCAAACAAAATTTCCATTAAGAAAAGTGGAGAACTACCTTATCATATACTTCGTAGTATACTCTCACATGCTCATGAGTAACCAAGTGGACATATATAATAACTAATAAGTCAATGACCAACACATTTGCCATTATATTACTCATTGCAAATAAAATTAACATTCATAATATAACATGGACATAAAGCAATATACTCTTACAAGTTTTAGCATTACCCACTAATTAGAAATTGGAGGAAGATCAACCAAATCAGAGAAAATTATAAATCGAAGTATAGAACAAATACTCTATAAACACATGATAACTAATAACAAGAAGATGGTCCTTTTTTCAATACAACTCATCTCCTCACATACGCAACAAATGAGCAAAATATGGTCCAAGTAAAACCAAAACCTTATATGATAATTTAAATGATTCAACAAATAAGGAATAACGGAAAATTTCTTTCAGATTAGTCAACTGCAAAATCAAGACCAAACTTTCCATCATACATTATTCACATTATAGCCCTTCTCACAGTAACTGACAACCATCAATTTAATAAATTCTATTCCATGAAATTATTCATCATAGAATTAGTACACAAGTACACAACACAAAATTGATCCAAATAAAACCGCATCCTAACTAACATGTGAAAGCTCATAATTCTTAGAATAAAGAATTTGCAATTTCGACACATAAGCAATCATACAATTGGAATAAATAAATCGTCTTTTAGATTGTTAGTAGATAAGCAAATTAAACGAAAGTACTTATCTCAATGTTGTGTAGACCAATTGATAATTGCCGCGTCGTGGTAAACCACTGACCTAAAAGACGATTCCGCGCTACCCGGGTGCAGTAGACATCAAGCGGTCGCCCTCCAGGATAAGCACAGCGCCGGAATTTGTGTGCACTCACAAACCCGACTGGAACCAGAATACTTGCCCAAAAACCGAAGGGATAAATTTAGAGAGGGTAAAAGATAGCTGATTTTTGTGTGTCTTATGGAAGCAAAGAAACATGAATATATGTATGTATGTTTTAAGAGGTTGGAGCATAGCTTATAAAGCATAGGAAGGTGTGAAAAGGAAGCCAGCAACAATGGGTAAAACCATCAGCCATTAAAGGCATAAATGCCATACTTAATCAACATTAACTAGCCATTAAAAGAGCTAATAAAAGGGTAATTCAAGGGAGCATAATTACCGGCTATTAAGAGCAATCTCAACAGCCACACACAATTAATCATTAATGTGACTTTCTTTGTTTAACATCAAGAACTTCCAACAAAAACTAGTATAGTACCCTGCGTTGCACGGTGATAATAAGTAATTTTTTCATATTTCTTTTATATATTATATTATTGGTATCATTTTAAAATAATTTGGCTTGCTTTAACAAAAATATGGTATATAAATATTAAAAAAAAGCATATACATAGTCCTTTTTTAAAAATATTTATTATTTATTGTTGCATTATAATATTTACTACAATGTTATATAAAATTTTCTAAAATAATGGTTAGACAAAATATATTTAATGTTTCATCATCTATTGAGCTTATATGTTTAGAGTGGAAGCTTAAAAAATGTATATTATTAGCTATCAATATCTAATATTGTTGTATATTGAAAAGATTCAAAAGTAGTATTGAGTATACAACAATATTGATGCCAAAGTCAACTTTGGTATTTTTAGTTTTAAACCTACTTAATCCTAAAATCTAGCAAGTAAAAAGGAAAGGGCAAAAAAATTAAAAATAAATAAATAAATTGATGACATCATAAGTAAATTTAGATGGAAAATTTTTAATGAGAGCTTGACACATAGGACACTTTAAAGAATATATGACATCAGCACGTTTTGTTTTAGTAATAGTTAATAAATGTTAAATCGATGCATCAATGTAGACAACGGCGACTTTGAGCAATTTGTTATAGAAATTGGAGAGTTGCAGTAATTGTTGTTTTGTTTTGTCAATAGAAATCGTGATTTTGAGAAACTTTTCAATTCGGACTTTTGCTTACTTTTTGAACTTTCTTTGAACTTGTAAATCAATTAATGCTTATAGCAAACATGATTAGAAAAATTAAGGGTATGTTCTCTTCAGCTTAATTTTAGTTCAGTTTAATTCATTTCAGTTCAATTCAGTTAAGTTCAACTCTAATCAGTTCAGTTCCTAATTTACTTCGCTCATAAACAATTCATTTCAACTCTATTCAATTTAGTTCAGTTCAGTTCAGCTCAACTCAGTAAATCATAACAGACCCTAAGTCCAGATATATCACATCATATCACTAATCTACTAGTTATCATATCTATAACTAATACTCCGTATTAAAGTAGCAACCGTTGACATCATTCTTTAGACACATGTCATATTATCATTAAAAAAATTCCCTCCAAAACAAAAAATGATGTCATTATTTTGTGAATTTTATTTTATTTTATTAAAATTCTGATCAGCTACATTTTTATTAGTATCAAATTCTAAGAACAGTCTATTATCTTTAACAATAATAATCTAATTTCTCTTCCTTAGGTACCTTTTTCATCTTTCATTTTTTCTATGAGCACTATTTTTCTTTTTAATATTTAATGTTTTATTTGTTTTTGGAATATTTTTGTTTTATATTTAGTATTTGAAAAAAAAAACAAATTCAGACAATTTTATTTGATCAAATTGTATATCGCACGAGACTAATCTAGTATCACTAATAAATAAAGCCGGTCTCACAACCAGACCACGACACAGCGATACTTGGCATTCCAATTTTTCGCCAAGTGTTGCAACACGTAGGAGATAAATAGGTATTATTGCGACACATGTGATGCTAAGTAATTGCTTTTTGGATAGATTTTTGGGGATATATAGAGTTTTATTATCTATAAAATTCTAATATTTCATATTATACAATATTAACCATAACTTTTAATATAATATCCTATAACTCAATTCTATTTCCATCATTTAATTCGTTTTAAAAAGTTCTTTAAAATAAGATCCATTTATAATATATTTAATCATAAACTTTTATACATACCTGGTCAAACCGTGTCACCAACTATTACAAGAGTTACTACGTTATAGGAGTTACTTGGTCAGTGTTATAGTGGTCACTCGATCAGTGTTATAGATAGGGGTTACTTAGTCAGTGTTAGAGGTTACTCAGTTAGGGGGGGTTACTTGGTCAGTTTTATAAGGCTATAGGGGTTACTTTGTCCATCCAGATGGTGTGGTTAGCCTCTTACAAAATGCATTATTAGTGATATGATAAGCCATAATATCGTATTTCTATATATCCTACATTATCATAACGATTACTCCCTCCGTTTTGCATTAGTTGCAACATTAGGTTTGGCTCATAGTTTAAGAAAATTATAGACTTGGCTTATAGGCTTATTATATAAAGTATTGTTAGTAAGAAATAGAAATAATATATATATATATATATATATATATATATATATATATATATATATATATATATATATATATATATATATATATATATATATATATATATATATATATATATATGTATGTATGTATGTATGTATATATATATATAATAAAGTAGTGTGGGTAGGGTTGGTAGGAAAGAGAAATAATAAAATATTTTAGAAAGGTGGGTTAGAGAGAGAGAGAAATTATAAAATAATTGTGGGTCCTTTACAAATGTAGTAGTGTTGCAACTAATATGAAACGGCTAAAAATGAAAAGTATTGCAACTAATGCGAAATGGAGGGAGTATTTGACTGTATTTAACATTCAAGTAAAAATGTTATCTTAAAATTTTATCAACCATCTGGGCATCGCCCGAGCACAAAACTAGTTTATAAATAAAGCCAAGTCCCGCAATCATGTCACGAGGTAGTGATACTTGGCTTTCCAACTTCTCGACAAGTGTCGTGCCACATACGCAACAATTGTGCATAAACTTGACAAGTTAGATGTCATGTAAGCGATATTAGATAGATTTTTTAGGATTATGTATGTTTTCGTAGTTTTATTTTTGATACATTTTTAATCTTTCACATACTAAAAATATTTCATAATTTTAAATACATATCTTATAAAATTGTAATTTTTGCATCATAAAGTCATTTTAAATAAATACTTTAAAACAAGATTCATTTATGATATATGTTACCCAATTATTATGAAAAGTTGATTTTAAAAATTATCATCAACTTTCATCCACCAATAAGTCTTGAGTAAGGCGGGTGTATGTTAAATTTATTATAACACGGTTAGTTTGAGGGTAACTTTAACTATTTTATGGAAATTTTAACCCTTTAAAGGGTAACTTTTAATTTGTCATTGGTTTGAATTTTTATTTTACTGTGTAATTTTTTATAGATTCATGATTACATATTGTAAAGGCTAATTTGATTAATCTAATACATTATAAGTTTTTTGTAAGATAAAATTAATTATTAGAAAAATAATAATTTTGTAGTATAAAGGGTTACTTTAATTATCAGCAAATACAAGTATATCTGCAAGATAAACGAATTTTTGTTAATATGGTGGCATTTTGGTAAATATATGAAAAGGCATGGTCATTTATTCAGTACTTTTGGTGAGCTGTTCAATTACTGTTTGCAACTTACATTTACTGTTTGGTGAGAAAATTACACATATACCCCTCAACTAGTACATGAAAAGACATATGTACCCCTCCACTGGTACTTAAAAAGATGATTATACCCCCAGATAAACAAATATCTGGGGAATTAACTGGGCACAACTCTTTAATTACTTTCAAGATAACTTTAACCTATTTTACAATAAATTAACGTACACCGGCCTTTTTGAAGAATTGGTGTTCATCCACTCCACGTACTTGATCCATCGTTACTCGCTTAATCTATAGTGAATTTGGTGGATCGGGCAAATGTGTATTTTGAACTCAACAAGACAACAAATGATAGCAAGTGATGAAATGAGAGGAACATCACCTAAATCCAACCATCACTCACCTTTCATCTAATTATCTTACACTTTCATCAACTAAATTAAATTTAGGAAAAATAGAAATAAATAATCCCTTCTTTGCGTGATCTGACAATAACCATCCCACCTTTTGGTTATTACGAGGCAATTCCACCTTTATATGTCATCTTCTGTTAACAGATCTTGACTTGCTGGTGACCGATTTTTGTAGGTTTTATGCCATCTGTCAAATTTTAAGTGGTTCATTTTGTTTTTAATAATAATAATAATAATAATAATAATAATAATAATAAAAAACTAAAAAATAAAAAAAAAATCTCCAGCCACCAACCTAGCACCGTGAAACCCTATCCCCAGCCACCACCAAAACCGGTCGCCCGCCCTCCTTAGCCTGCGAAAACGGCCGCCCAGCACCCACCCACCCACCAGAGAAATGGTGAAGTGTCGCGGGTTTCAGCAATTATAGGGTGTTTAAGGGGCTTATCGGGACTGAGTTGGGGATTTTCAAGGTGGTTAGGGTTAGGGAGGTTGGGTGCGGTTTTTCGGTGCTGTGATGGAGGTTTCGGGGGTTTTCGGCGATTAGAGGGGAGGTTTTCGGCGGTTGTGGTGGTTTTAAAGGTGGTGGCTGTGGTGGTTTTGAGAGTGGGATTTGGGTCAGCGGGTGATTTCGGCGGTGGCTTTTGGTATGGGGGGTTCCATTTTGGGGGGTTTAGGGTGGCGGCTGGCCAATTTTCGATAGGATTAAGGTTTCGCGGTGGTTGGGGTGGCTGGGGTTGATGGGTTTTTTAATTTTTTTTTTTTTACCTGTTTTTGTTTTTTAACTTTATTATTTGTCCAATTATTGAGCGATATGGGGCTTTAAATAAACAAAAAAAAAAACATTGTAACTTGTTTAACAGGTTGTAGGTAAAAAGGTCTGTTATAAGAAGATGACATACAAAGGTGAGATTGTCTAGTAATAACCAAAAGGTGGGATTATTATTGTCAAACCACGCAAAGGTGGGATTATTTATTTCCATTTTTCCTTAAATTTAAATCAAGTGGATCTAATAATCAGACATCCATTCAAAATTATCATCCTTACCATTTGGGTGCCCAAATGGTTTGTTCATTTGGTCCAGCCTAATTAACTTTCAATGTTACGCAAAGTTTTAGCTAGGGTCGCGCCCATCTAGCTCTGATTGGAGTTTAGAAATAAATGTTCAGTTTTAGAAAAAAAAATGAACATTTATTTCTAAACATTGTAATATATAAAAAGGAACATTTATAATATAATAGTAAAATAAAGAGACTATGAAATAGGAAAAAAAAAAAAAAGATTTTACATCTAATATTATATAACTGAACATTTTAGTTGTAAATAAAAATGAACATATAATGTTATTGCTTATTCATCAACATTTTTTTAAGCTTCAAGTGAAATACCTTGATTTGTTCAATTCTCTTGAATGGATACCTTGCAATTCGCTAAAATATATGATTTAATACCAATTAAATAAATCAACTATATATTTTTTAATAATGAACAAAATGCTAATGTCTAACATTATTAATAATGTTAATTGAACATCCTTTACTATAAAGAACATTTTATACAAATGAACAAACACAAAAATTTGTATTAAATAAACATCATACTACATGGTTTATTTTATAAGAATGAACATTATACTGCATTAAAAAAATTATTAAAAAAAAAATTTGATTATTAAGAAATACAAAATTATTATAAAATATGTTCAGTTAGAAAATGTTCATTTTTGTTACTCCCTTCGTATTTAATAAGTGTCGCAGTTTGACCGGCACATAGTCTTAGGCAATTTAATTGACTTAAATAAAATAAGACGTAAGTGGGGTAGGTAGAGTATTAAAAAAATTTAAAAGAAAGATAGTGAGGTTAATAGTTTATTGAAAAGTAATGAATGTGAGAGGAAAAATATAATAAAAAAGTAGTAGTGGATTTGGGTGGAGACCAATATAATATTTAAATATAGCTTTTTGCCAAAAAAGAAAGTGTAACATTTATTAAAATATTACCGGATTTAATAGTGTAACACTTATTAAAACACGGAGAGAGTCTAGTAAATATTCATTTTGGTAGCGACTTCATAACTACATAGCTAAGCTCGACCTTAGCTATTAGCGATTGATTTTTACAAGGCTAATGGTATGTTCATTTGAGCCAGCCCAATTAACTTCCAATGTTATTTATACAAGGCTTAAATTGGACTTGGAACTTACGTACTAATTTTATTTGTAGATAATGTTGATGCGACGGTGGTACTTGCTTGGTGGAAGTGAGTGCTGTCTTGGGGTTATTGCTTGTGCGGTGGTTTCTGCGGTTTGCAATTTTGTCCGTGATACATAATGGGACACGAGGTGGCTGAACCTAAAGTGTGGGCTTTTTGTATTTCACGTGGTGATCCATAGTGGACCGTATGATGGATTATATTATACTTGTATTAGAGAGCAATTACCTCTAACTCAATAATATCTTATCTACATCATTCGCGACTTGTAGAAAAAAATTCATTAAAACCGAACTTTTCATTTTGTAATTTTTAAAGTGAGATTGATAGTTTGAAAAGTTTAAAACTTGTTATACAATTGCACCTAAAGAAGTAAAGAGTATTAATAGTCTTTAATCGTACTTTTTTTTACCTTTATAATCTTAGTACTAAAGTGCGGGTTAGTACATACTTTTATTTCTATTCATAAGATTATTTTGATGAATATATAGAATCAGTTGATATTATTAAATTAATAGATTTGTTTGCTTTATTCTATCCTGTAATTTATATTGGCCAATACATAAATCCATTAAGCTTGGTTGCACACTTGCACCACACGTCACAACTCACTAAACTACCTTTCCTTAACGGCACTTACTTATCCACTCATCACCTCAAACTCAAAACTATCCTTCGCATTAGCCAATATGCATTATTTGTTGGTCAATATTTTCATACTTCTACTAGCATTATCTTCATCCTCAAAACTACCTAGTTCACTCTTTGTAGAAGCTAGACATTCTCCAAAATCTTCCAATGGCACCTTCACGGTACATCTTATCCATCGCGATTCGCCACACTCTCCCTTCTACAACTCATCCATGACACCCCTAGAACGCTTACAAAGAGCACCCCTAGGCTCAATCTCACACGGTAACAACATTCACCGGTACCAATCCTCATATTTGATCCCTAATGGTGGAGATTACCTCATTAAAATCGCGCTTGGCACACCAAAAGTCGAAATTACAGCCGTGGCAGATACTGGTAGCGACCTTATATGGGTCCAATGTTTGCCATGTGACGAATGCCTCCCTTCAAAATCTCCACCTTTCATACCTAAGAAATCTTCGACATATCATCCCATCCCTTGTACGTCTCCTTCTTGCAAATACCCACATATTATTCAAGGTTGCCTTCCAAATTACACCAACAAGAGCTCATCATCATCATCGCCATGTTACTATGAGGCGCTATATGGAGATGGCACACAAAGTGTCGGAATCCTAGCCACCGAAACCATTAGCTTACCCTCGCCTAACCACACTACCTCACCAAGTCACACGTCCATAAAGTTTGGATGTGGATTTGACCAACGAGGCCAAGTTGGGGTCCAAGGAGAAGGGATCGTCGGACTAGGGGCCGGCTCATTGTCCCTAGTCTCGCAACTTGGTTCATCCATAAACTACAAATTTTCCTACTGCTTGGCACCCCTATCTTCTGGGGTGCCAAGCAAACTAAACTTTGGGGCTCATGTAACGAGCCACAAAGTCGTAACAACACCCTTAGTAACCGGACTCCCATCAACATTCTACTATCTTACACTCAATGACATTAGCATTGGCAATAATGCCTCGGTCCCTGTGAACCAAGACATAATCATCGACTCTGGTACCACTCTAACATACTTGCCACAAACCATCTATGACAACATCAAGACTGCTTTGAGCACTGCGATCAAGCTTACTCCGGTCCCTGATCCATTACAATTCTACGACCTTTGCTATGATGCACGAAGATCAGGATTGAGTGGAGGCCTTAACCCTCCTGATGTGGTGTTTCATTTCAAAGGGGCTGATGTTGTGTTAAAGGGAATTAACACCTTTAGGACACTAGAAGATCAAGGTTTGATTTGTTTAGCAATGTCTACTACAGAAGGTACTCCTATATTAGGGAATATTGCGCAAGTTAACTTTGAGGTTGGCTTTGATTTACATTCTAAAAAGGTTTCCTTTGCTCCAACTGATTGTACCAAGCACTAGATTTCTTAATTTTATGTATAGCACATTAGCACATACTCCGTAGTTTCATTTGTTTTGTACACCTACTTCTTTATCATATTTGAATCAAATTTTCAATTTAACCAGCAATCATTTAATTTATAACATGCTTCTTTGGAAGTGTAATACTTTTTTTTTCTTTTTGAGTAAACTTTGTATTACTAAAATTATTTGATTCTCTCTAAGTCTATATTGCAATTAATATAAAACAGGGAAAGTATGCAGTGTACCGGTCAAAAAATAATATACTGAACAACACTATATACAACATAAAATGTGCAGGCTGAGCTAGAATCGGCCCAGTTCTTAGACAGTTGGCCCACAAACCGGTGGCTCAATGGGGCCAGTAGTACCTGGTCTGAGCCTCGTGCTCACTGACCTTGCGACCTCATCATTGTGCTATAGCATGAGTACTAATTTGTGGGTATAAGAATTCCTGAGATAAAGTAAGATTAAAATTTAGAGAACACGAATGCAAGATCGTCTCACAATATGTTTAGCTTGAGTTTTAGAAAATTTTAGTTTTAACCTTTGATATTTATTTTAAAAAATTGCACGAATTCATGTCTCACATATTTAATTACCATGTGACATTCACACATTAAACTTTGCAACCAAATAAATAAATTAAAAGAAAATGTTCCATTTAATAAGTATATAATATATATCTCTAAAATCGAGCAATTAGTGAATATGAGAACTGATAAATAATCAAATTGTAGTTTAAATAATTCGGAACATTGATAATTTGGTAGTCATCCTCTAAACAACATTATTCATGTTAAGTGCATGCATTGAAGAAAGGTCAAAAAAAAAAAAAAAGAAAGGCCATCTTTGGAGCAACGGAATCTGAGTTTTCCAAGTTTGTAGCCGAATTTAAGAAATATGATTAAAATTATAGCCTTATATATCCTAACTTATGTGTTGCCTATCTTTATATTCCTTGGGAACTAATCTACTCATAATGTCTATCTTACTGCTTTATTACTTCCTTACAATACTCTCCTACACATATATACAACACCCATGGCTCATTGAAGCCAAAACTCGAACAAATGACGGCTTTTCCATTGATTTATTCCACCGTTACTACTCTCCAAAATCTCCATTCTACAACTCCTCCATGACTCCCAAAGAACTCTTCCAACGATTAGTCCTTTCCTCGAACTCAAGGCACCAACAAATCATATGGCAGCAGAGTAACATAGGAGAAGTTAGTACTAATTTAATTCCTAACGAGGGAGACTACCTCATGCAAATCTCTGTTGGTACTCCACCAGTACAGCTAGTCGCGGCTGCAGTGACAGGAAGTGACCTTACATGGTTTCAGTGCAGACCTTGTGTCCTTTGCTACCCAAACAACACCACCAATTTCGATCCTCAAGCTTCTAGAACCTACAAGAACCTTCCTTGTGATGCAGAACATTGCACTAACCTTAATACAGATCACATAAACTGTGACCAAAATGAAAATTTGTGTAGGTATTGGTATACTTATGGCAATGCAACAACTATTACCGGAGGAGTCATGGGAACGGACACGTTCTCCTTCACTTCTTTCGACTGGGATGAAGAACAGGCTGCCTTCCCCTCCATAACTTTCGGATGTGGGTATCAGCAAGCAGGGTTTTTCGATTCTAACTCTGCAGGTGTTGTAGGACTCGGAAATGGACCTGTTTCGCTTGTTTCACAACTAGGTCCCTCGATTTCTTACAAATTCTCCTACTGCTTAACTTATCCTTCCTCACATAGAGCAAGTAAGTTGAGATTTGGAGGTATGCTTGAAGATACATCAGAAATTGGAGGTTTGACAACGCCTTTTGTTACCAATGATCCTTCATCCTCTTATAGCCTCGAGTTAAATGGAATAAGCGTAGGTCAAACGAACTTGAACACGAACAGGGAGATCATCATAGACACCGGAACCACACTTACTTACATAGATCCAAGCATCTTTTATAAGCTCGAAGCTATGGTGAACGATGCCATAGGGGCATCCCCGGTTTCTAACAATCCTTTGGTGGAGCCTGTTTTGTGCTATGATCCAGATGATGCAGCTTTAAATCCCCCTGACGTAGTCTTCCAACTTGACGGGGGGGATTTAGTACTAAAGGCGAGCAATATCTTCTTTGTACTTGACGATTATGTTTGCTTGTCCATTGCTAAGTCGCCCAAAGATGGGGATCCTATGGTGCTAGGCAACATGGCTCAGACCAACCTTGAGATCGAGTTCGATCTGCTAAGCAAGACAGTTAGGTTTACTCCTAAATATTGTTCTCAAGAGAGCAGCTAGCACGAAGCACAAGCCCTATCAGGAGTTTATAAAAAATGAAACCACACATCTATATAGCTTTTCATGAAGAATTATTCTAAGACAATTAGATTAGAGTTTATGAAGTTATCTTCTTTATCTTAAGCTTTTCATGAAGAATTATTCTAAGACAATTAGATTAGAGTTTATGAAGTTTTCTTTCTTTATTTGAAGCTTAGATGAAAAGTTGAAAACCATTAATTGTAATACTTTAATTTGCTGTGTTCGACCTCTGCCTGTAAGCCGAGTTATGGTTAATAATATAATCAATTCTGCTGTATTATGTGCCAAAATTTCTTGGTTAGTTGCATAGTTCCTAGTTTGTTAGTGTCCATAAAAGACTCTGAAGTTGGAGTGACATCTTTAACTTGAGTAATATACTGTATCATGCAATGAAGTTTGTATTCTATGTCAAGTTTGAACTGTACTCACAGTTTCATAACATGTAAATTTACGTAGTATAAGAGACCAATTACATATAAAAGCAAGGAATACCATCCTAAAACAACTGAAAGCAAGTGCAGTAATTAACTTACTACATCTATAAAAATAGTCACTGTTTTTTTTAGTGGCCGCTCTTCTTTATGGGACAACTAATCCTATACCAGTATGGTAGATGGTAATAAATCACAACAACGGAAATGAGTATATTACATGTAATTTCAAATATCTCATGGAAATGTCTTTGGTACAGCATCTCCACCTTACGCTTGAGAAATAAAATTTCATACTCGTCTATATTCTGCTCAAAATGGTAATGTATGGCAATGAAAATTTACAAAGAAAAAACTTCTAAGAGATGCGACATCATATGATATGAGATACACTCACAAAATTACGAATCAATACCACTATAGACTATGGCCCTGTTTTCTTCACCTTAAAAAAATAATATTAAGTAAAAATAATTTCAGTTCAGTAAAATTAATTTCAGTTCAGTAAAAATAATTTCAGTTCAGTAAAAAAAAGTTCAGTTCAGTAAAATTCAGTTTCAGAAGAATTATAATAGAAAATCAGTAAAAATAATTTCAGTTCAGCAAAAATAATTTTAGTTCAGTAAAATTAATTTTAGTTCAGTAAAATTAATTTAAGTTCAGCAAATATAATTTTGTTTCAGTAAAAATAATTTCAGTTCAACAAAAATAAGGTGAAGAGAACGGGGCCTATGTATGTATATTTATTATTGTCATATACAGGGAATACTTCGGACATGTTATCTTCAACTTATTTTAGATACTTATTTTAGATTTTTTGTTCAGATCAGATTAATTGAGATCAGATCAGAACTATTCAGACCAGATCAGATTAATTCGGAACAGATCAAAAAAGTTTAGATCAGACCAGGACACATACTTTATTTTTATTTTTTTTAAACTATTATTATTATTATTATTATTATTATTATCATCATCATCATCATCATTATTGATCAAATTAAAGTTTGTCTTGCATTGTGAAAAGTCAACAGAACTCTAACTAAAATGGTTATACAAATATGAAGTATATATTAGTTATGCAAAATTGAGAGTCACCTAGACTTATAAGGTATAACCAACAAAGCTCGGGCATGATTGCATGAACATTTATATAATTCAGACATATCTAGTACAGGATGGAGCATAAAATTAAAGTTGTGAAATCAATATTTGTTCGATGAAATTGATGAAAACACAAACATGGAATTGAGCTGAAGAATTCCTAGTCTATGATGAGGTTGTTTGGCCATGGACATATAAATTAAAACAAACTATTTCCGGACAGAAAGAGTATATTATAGTAACTATCCTATGTACGGAGATATACATATCGGCATAACATAAATTAAAGCATTGTGAAAGTGTAATTGAGAAGTTAGAAATTAGAAAGGCAAAAGGATGATGCCCCAAAAATGGACCAAAATTGAGCTTGATTCATTTTCCACAGGAAGAGTGTGTGCTTTAGAAAGGCAGCTATTTGGGAACGTCAAAAGAATTTCCTAGTTACTAGCTAAATCTATGCTATTATTCAACTTCATGATAATTAATTGCACCAACCTTAAATATTATTTCTTAACTAATAAAACTAATTAAATTCAGTATTTTTTTAGCATCTATAAATAATGCAATCTAAATGCCAGTTTAACTAAAACTCATTTTTGTGGTACACTACCATTTTTCAACATGCATACCCTACTATTCTATATCTTCTTAACACTGTTGTTCTTATATCAAGGTAACACCCAAAATGACGGCTACACTATTGACCTCATACACCGGTACTCTCCAAATTCTCCATTCTACAACTCTTCCATGACTTCTGAAGAGCGCGTCCATAGGCTGGTACATCACTCTGCTTCAAGGTATCACCGCCATACAAAGAGCCTCGTAGCTAACTATCTTGATACCAACATAATCCCAGGTGACGGAGACTACCTCATAAAAATCGCGATAGGCAGCCCACCGGTGGATATGTATGCAATTGCAGACACCGGGAGTGACCTTATATGGGTCCAATGCGAGTCATGTGACATTTGCTACACCCAAAATAATGCAGCATATTTTGACCCTCAAAATTCTAGCTCTTACAAGACACTCCCTTGTAACTCGACGATTTGTGACAGTGATCCTAGCATGCAATGTGATGATGACACGGGCACTGAATGCGAATACTTCTATACATACGGGACTGGATCAACCATAAGCGCGGGGGTCATGGGGACAGACTTACTCACCTTTGACACGAGTAAAACAAATTGTGTGTTCGGATGTGGATTCGTACAGGATGGTAGTTTCGACAGGAATGCAGGAGGGTTAGTTGGCCTCGGTGGAGGTCCTCTCTCTTTGATCTCTCAACTAGGTCCAACAATCGCAAATAAGTTCTCATACTGCCTAACCCCGATCACCTCAAACAGCACAAGCACGCTAACATTAGGCAACAGCCCTGCTAAAACCGGCTCTGTTGTGACTCCTTTGGTAACCCAAGACAATCCTACTTACTACGCGATAAATCTCAAGGCCATAAGTATAGGCCAGGATGAAGTCGATATCAACAAAGACATAGTCATAGATAGTGGTTCAACACTAACATATCTAGACAAGAGTGATTACTCGCGCTTAGAGGCATTAGTGAGGGCCGCGATACCAGAAGAGCCAATTGACAATCCACCTCAAGGATTCAAGATTTGCTTTGAGAAAAAGAAAGGGATTAAGATAGCATTTAAGATGGATTTCAAGCTTAATGGAGGCGATGTTATATTAGTAGACTCGAATTTTATGATAGAGTTTGATAAATATGTTTGCTTAGGAATCGTGCCCTCGGAAGAAGAAGGTGATCCTATGATTCTTGGGAATATAGCTCAAGTTAACTTTGAGGTGGAGTTTGATCTTAAAGGAAAGACTGTTTCATTTACTCCCACCATTTGTAGCCAAAACCATGGGGCTAGTTTAGCTTAGTTTTCTTACATGAATGTGTATGGTGAAAGAAAATAATGTGGTTTTCATCACAAATTGAAATAAAACTTGATTGTGAAATTTCAAATACCTTGTATTATGCATGTATTTTTGTTATATTAATACAAATTTTTATGATGCACATCATAATTTTGAGTGAAGATATAGTTCAAATATTAAGAATTTAATTATTATGTTCATATATTTTTAAGCTATATATTCATATATTATAAACATTATTGTCATAATTTGTCACCTTGCTTTATTTTTGGGCCCATTACCCAGGCCTGTCAATCTACTGGGCCCAAAATTATGTAGGTCTAGTAAAGGAAATGACTTCGACTTATAAACTAGATGGCAATATAGTTGCACAAAACTATGATTTATAATTACATCATTTCAGAGTAGTAATTGCTAATAATGAAATTGGAGGCAGGTAAAAAAATAGGAGTAATATTTTGAAATAGTGGGGGTATTGAGTTGTAAGAAGATTGCCTCCATCAAAAATGTACACATAATTATGATCATAGTTGTTGCCTTGTTATATTTGTCCTACCACCCAACTGTTATTTGTGCGCTTGTAAAGTTGCAATTATATCACACTTTAATCATTGTAACCTTTCACTTGCGAAATTAGAGTCTTCGGCACCATAATTACATTAATTACGATTTTTTTTTTTAAAGTGTAAAAAGAGTCTCGAAAAACAATGATATAGATAAAATTCGATTACAAACCTAACCACCTCAAGATTTTAACATAATAAGGGCTTGTTTGGTTCACCTTATTTTTGCTTATCTAATCTGGTCTGGTTTGATATGATCTGAATGTCATATTTGACCAAACTTTGACCTTAAATATACGATAATCTATACGGAAAAAATATATCTGGTGGGGTCTTATTAGATTCGTAATAATGTGTATTTTATTAATATGTGATTTTCATAATTTTTTCATTACGAAATTAAAGATATTTAACGATAAAAAATTATACATAAAACAATGATTTGATCTGAACTTATTTTTTCTGAACTGATCTAAACTTAATAGTGCATATGTGCTATAATTAATTCATAAGATTTTTACTTTGGTGCAACTCAAACAAATCTGTATATAAACTTTATGTTTATATATACACACACACGGAGTACGACATATGAGGGAAAAAATAATACTTCCTCCGTTTTTTTATTATTGCACCATAGGGGTTGGGTACAAACATTTTGGTAGTGGAAAAAAGTAAGAGAGAGAAAGGTAAAGATACAAAATTGCCCATGTGACATAATGATAAATTAAAAAGTAAATGTGAAAAAACAAGGATATGTTGGGTATTTGTAGTGTGAACACAAATAATTTTTTTCCTAAATAGGAAATGGTGCAATATTTGTGAAACTTCCTAAAAAGGCAAGTGGTGCAATAATAAAATAACGGAGGAAGTATATAAATGCAACTTATTCTTTAAAAATACTTATTCTTTAAAAATGAGGATTTTTTTTTTCTTTTCTTGTTCATTTGAATTTTCTTAATGTTCAAACAAGTTCATTTGGAAGCAACACAACGATGCTATGAGGCAACTCAGGGAAGGCGGGCGCATGACTTAAGAATACAACTGACAAGTTTAGACATAAATCATAGGATTTTTTGTAAATTACCACCCTAAAATGTACCATGCGTTGAAATAACTATTTATTTTTGTTGAAATTAAAAATAACCACCCATATTTTACAAAACTGTAGGTTTTACCACCCCGACCTATATTCCGACCAGTTTTTCGAACATGTGCCCCACAATTTCATTATGAAGAACCCTAATTTCCAATTCAAGTCAAATGGAATGAATCAAACAACGATTACATCATTAAATTCCTAATAAAACACATTCCAAACAACAAATATCGTATAACTTGAATTCTACTTCATAAAACATTGCAAAATAACCAAAAAAATTAAAAATTAAGTGTGTTATTGAATTACCTTGCTGTACAAATTGGTGTAAGAAAATTTAAGTGCATTCTTTAAAGGATTCGCTTGTCAATTTGCAAAACTTGGTGTAAAAATTGGTAGAATTTGTGGAAAAAATGCAGAAATTTAAGTTTAGGAATAGTTTGTGAAACAAGGGAGGAAATAAATTGAGAAACAACTTTTTATAAAAATCAAAAAACAGCCGTTATGTGGGGTCCATGCTCAGAAAACTGGTCGGAGTATAGGTCGGGTGGTAAAACCTACATGTTTTGTAAAATATGGGTGGTTATTTTTAATTTCAAAAAATATGGGTGGTTATTTCAATATATGGTACATTTTTGCGTGGTAATTTACAAAAAATCCTAAATCATATAATACGGAATATGTAACTTATTTTTTGAAAAAGTTTAAAATTCATTTCTCATACAATATAAGGTATGAAATGTGATAAATAAAGCTTCCCTACCCTATACTTAGACCTTGTTTGGTTAACAAAAAAAAATGGGAAAATTGAAAAATCATGGGAATATAGAAATTGGGGGTTTGTTTGGTTGGCTATAAAAAGTGAAATATGTAGGAATTGCAAATTCATGGAAATTTCCAATTCCTACAAAATGTGGGAAATAAACTACCAAGGTCCTCCTTGGTAACTCAAAATTCACATGAATTGCAAATTTTTTTATACCAACCAAACAAATTTATGCAATTTCTAGGAAATTGAATGTGGGAATTTAATTCCAATGGAATACAATTGCCTATGAAAAATAAAATCTCATATCAACCAAACAACACCTTATATTTAGTTATATCCCTTCTTATCTTGTACTACTAATCACATGCTCTGTACGTAGTTCTGTATCTTACATTATTTGTCTAAATGTGTGAATTAACGAGTGTGAAAATAAAAACGTTACAACTACATAAAACAAGAATACGGAGTATTATCTTTATGAGCCTATCTTATATCATTACGTAAATGTTGTCAATATGGATACAGTCCAACCACTCCTATCTAATTGATGAGTAATCAAATGACATCCATGTTACTTGTAACTTAATAATCACGGATAATTAAGCTAATTAAATTAAATAGCTGGCCCCTGTTTCTTGAAGAGCACAGTTTGTAGTTAGAATTAAATTGTTGCGTGGACAAATGGTTATTAAGTTTCAACAATCTTGAAATTTGAAAGTGTATCTTTTTATTTAATAACCATTAACCTTGATTTACTCAATGAATTAATATGTTCATAAGTTTTAACTCCGAACGATGTTTTGGATTATTGGGTACTAGAAACTAATTCATTTATTTATTTATAAATAAATAAAAATTAAAAATTAAAAATATTGAAGATCACAATGTGCACACTAGTCAATTACCTTTCCCTAACACCACCTTGAAAAGGACCTAACTAGTGTAGCTTAAATTGGATTTTTCTAGAATATCTATCTTTGTTGCTTTTCCTTTTTAGGCTCCAATGCTCCATTATGAGTTCATATTCAATGTAGAAGACACAACGACTTTTTTTTCCCCCTTTCTTCGAGAGTATTTATTAGAATTGACAAAAGCACAAAACTAACTCGTCTTCAAATTATTAGACATTGTTTTAGAGTTAATATGAAACTACATGACCTAATCCGAATCCATATTGAATGACTCGGATACTCTTATTAGACACGGATACATGTCAAAAAATTTAGCTTAGCTACTTGGTGAAGATATTCTACTATTTCAACCCAAAGTGTCTATATCCTTATCAGAGTTTTGGTAATCCGACATAGGTACTTCCGTACTTGAGGTGGAGACGGAGAGTCCGAGTATCATAACACGGAGTACTTCGTATCTATCACCCAAATAAGATCTAATCGAATTCACTCCAAAACTATAACATGAGCTTTATTATTACACAAAAACTTGTCATTACTCAAAAGTTCATGAAAATTCTAAAGCCAAATCAAATTATTACAAAAAAATAATAGGCAGGCCAACTGATAAGATATGTCTCAAATAAGTGTGTAGAGGCAAATCATGGAAAACAGTCAAAACACAGGTCAACTGAATCAATGGTTACATAAGAACAAATCACTAGACCCCATTTCAACTGTCACACTACTCAGTCTAACTTGTATAGAAGGGAGTCATTTTTGTTTCATTCACCAAATAGACATACATTTGCTTTTGGTTGAGGATAAAATGTTTCTAGTTTCTAATAGTAGGCCCTTTTCATCTGGACTTTTGTAACTAGTTCAGATCAAAACAAAGGGAAAACGTCGAAGAATTAAGCATGTAGAAGTCCCTAAGTTGACATATTTCAGCCTAATCAAATCACTAAACCTTATGAAGTTCATGTAAGTTATGCGAATGTTCTATTTTCTACCATAAGGTGGAAGTAAATGATATCGAAAACAAATAATTATGCGGACTCTCATGGGATCTCTATGGGAAGTAATAAGTCCTAATTTCTATGTCAATCAAACAACCACTTGGGCTTTTTAGGCATAAAATGGGTTTTCCTACAAGAATTAGTTAACCATTTATCCTACCTACAACTTTACAAGCAACTTTCAGATTTATGTGATTCACAACCACCACATCGGATTATAGGAATATCAATTCTTGGGAATAACATGACGTGTTATACTTACTCCCTTCATCCTTAAAAAAAATTGAGACATTTTCCCAATTCATAATTAAAGATTTGATACAATCTTACCAAGAGATTATTACGTCTAAATCACCCTTTTATAATAGCAGGAGCATTCTCACCCTAGACTGATTTTTCAACCTTTATCTAGGCAAAGGCATTATCAGGTAACTTTTTCCAAACATCCTAATATAATGTACGCTACTTATTATCCAACAAAGAAGTAATCAACTAAACGGGAAGGATCACAGATGACGCGATTCTAGGCTACCTAGTAATCTTCCCAACATTACGAGAGCAGGTCTTCCAACCATGTCTATATCCCAAAAATTAAAATGAAAAGTATTATGTCTACAACTTAATAATCTACTACTATATCTCACATTACCAAATCAATCACCTAACATTCCTCCAATGACAATAAACATTGCATCTAACACCTAAGACAAAACAAGTAGTTTTACAAAGTACTTGTTTATCCTTGGAATCTTACAAAAATTGGTACTTCCAAGTATTCCAACGGCTTAAAACAGAGTAATTAAGCTTAGTTTAAGTATGCCAACTAATCGTGAGCACATTTTTTAGTTGAAAATATAGCTCACGAGTGGTTGATATATATAAGATTGGGTTAGTTATAATAAAATTTCCAACCACATAAGTCCAGAAAATTCCATTAAAATGACTTCATAAGTGAACAATTCAGATCATACCACAAATAATATCTCAAATTAATTAATGGTCACGTAAAGTCGTAAACTCCTACTTCACGGTGTCTCAAAAAAATTATTACGTTTTCTAGATTAAATTTAGTCATCATCCGATTACGAACAATTAAAACAATGCGAACAAATAATTCCAAGACGGAGAGAATTAGATTATCATACGATTATGAAGGGGTTGTGACACCATGACAATCTCTTCCCCAAAAAGCTTCTGTATTCAGCTTCATCAAAAGGTAAAGTTACACTGCCATTAATCTAAAAGTTGGAGTAAAAAGGAACATAATTCACATCATCAGATAGCAAAACCTAGAGACAATTAATTAATTACACAGGAAAACAAAAGAAAAAGCAAAAGCCTAATCTAAGAACTTTAGTATATGAGTGGGGTCAAAATAAAATGATAAAAAGTTTATAATAAGAAAAAAAATAAAGGAATACCTTCATAATTATCATGTAGCTTCACCTTTATGAGTCCAAGGCAAATTCATACTATTATCAACAGAAAAACCACTAAATTCTGTGTTTGAAGAATTGGTAAATTTACCCTTTTTAGACCATAACCATATCTTTGAAACTGAAAGACTCTCAGTTTTACTGCCAATATTTATCTTTCTAGCTTCAGCGTCCCCAATATTATGATCAGCAGTAAAATTAACATTTTTACCCTTGATCATCTTCAATTCAGCACCTTCATTTGATGTTTTTTTTGGACATAATGCAACTTGAAAAACTGAATCAGCAACAACATATTGATATGAACCCATTGAAAAACACCTCCTTGCATCCAAATTACTACTGCTCGTTTCGCCCACATTCGAATTTCTATCATTAATTTTCCCTCTTTCAAGTACATGTAGTTGATCTTGCACTTCTACAACCTCTTCATTGTTGCAACTATGATTGTTATTATTATTACTTGTGCTCTTAAATTTGCCAAGTCTAACAGGAAAAACCCTCCTCTTATCACTAGAAACCTCAATTTCAACCCCCTTCTCCTCATCCCTCGAATCATCGAAATCAAATACCGGGTTTTCGATAGCCACCCCAGGAGTGTACAGAGCACCCCTACAAAGGGGACAAGTCGAATTCGACAACAACCAAGTATCTATACAATCAATATGAAAGGCATGACTACACAATGGTAACAACCTTAACTTGTCCTGCTCAGTAAACTCACACAAACACACTGCACAATCAAATGGCTCTTTTAAACCCACAATTTCTTCGTACTGAAACACAGGCAGTGCATCTATAAATGCTTGGTCTAACCCTGAATCATGAAGCTGGAAAAGCTGCTGTAATTGCCTTTGAACTGCATCAGAACTCGAAAAATTTTCCGGGTATCTATTTGATTGGGAATATGAGGAAGATGATGAAGATCTTTGTCTTACAAAAAATCTAACTAATAAATGAAGTAACCCAGAAATGAAGAAAATTACTGCTAATATTATTATAATAAACAATATTGCAGGGCTAATTTTACCGCCACCGGAGGAGGATGGTGGTGGCGGTGGTAGCGACGGCGGTGTTTGCGGTGGTGTGTCAAGATTACTTGAAAAAGATGACATTTTGAAAATTTGGGCATTACCCAAGATTATACCCCTTAATTACATTAGATTTGTGGGTTTTGAATTTTTCTTAAGAACCCATTTTCAAATTCTAGATTTCTGACAAAACCCAAATCATATTTTTTTTTTTCTTATTTACTAAGAAATTGGAAGCAATTTAGGTGAGATTAACAGCGAAAATGAGGAGAAAGATACAATCTTTACTTCAAATGGCAGTAAAAACCACTTCTTCAACAGAAAAAATAGTACCCAGTTCAAAATTTGGGGTAATTTTTCAGAGTAAAAGGGTAAAAACCTAACCTTTTTAGATTTTTGCAAGTGAAGTTGAACAAAATCTTGAATATGTTGGTGTTGAATGAGGCTTCAATTGAAATTGAGAGAGAAAACCCTAGAAATTCCAAGATTCTTTCTTTCGTTTTTATGGTTATTTTTATTTTTTTTTTTTTTTTTTCTTTTTGGGTTTTGTAGTGGGGAGAAAAGTTGAGAGGAAAATCAAAAGTTCAACTTACTTGTGTTGGAGGAGAAAGAGAGAAAGGAGTGAAGAAGTTTTTGTGGGATGTTCCAAAAAGGAAGGTTAATTGGTGAGAGCCAATAAGAAAGGTGGAGGTAGGCCCAATTTTGTGCTTCATAGAATATAAAGGGGCTATATTCGTAATTTAGTGTAAGGTTTTTTTTTGGTACAATTTACACTTGCTTAGATTCTCTTGCTTCTTTACGAGTCCTTATCTCAGAGAGAAAAGGATGTCACTTTGTGTAGATGTGAAAGAACTATGACATTCTCTTCGGACTTGTTTGGTTGAAGGTAAGAGCAATTTTATGGAAATTTAATTTTCATGTAATTTAATTTCTTAGGAAATTCTAATAAATATTTGGATAATCATAGAAAGTGAAAAATCCCATGAAAACTCCTATTTATCTAGATTTTTAGATAATCAAATTCTTCTATTCTGAAAAAAAAAAAAAAAAAAGATAATCAAATTCTTCTATTTTGTGGATTCGCATGAATATGTCAAAAAAAAAAAAAAAAAAAAAAAAAAAAAAAATTGGAATTTTTTGTTTTCATCAACCAAACGACACCTTTATTATTATTATTTTTTAAGTTTACTTCTCTTTAAAAATGAATTCGTTAGTATATCTAGCTCTTTCATAATTAGAATGATTAGTCATAGAATCCCATAATTTAAAATTGTCAAATAGGGAATCTGGATAGCAAGGAATAAAGTTGTGTTTAGATACATATCATAATTCACCACAAGTTTAGTGATTGTTTATAATGAACACCTTCTGCAGTACTCCCTCCGTTCTTTTATTAAGAGCTTATTTAGTTTTTTTTTTTTTTATGAGAATTAAGATATTTGTAGATTCATAAAACTAATGATTGGGATTACAAATATGCATGTGGGGTTAGAGAGATAAATAGAAAGAAAAGTAGCGAGATATTATTGATGGGAATGAGAGAGAAAGTGTTAAGAATTTATATCAAAAATACAAAAAAGAAAAAGGAAAAAAATGACAAATCATCAAAAAGAGAATAATATTGTCATAAAGCGTAACATATAAATAGAAATAGAATCTTAATTTTGATTCTCCAAAATGAAATACAGGTTCTTAATAAGGATAGTGGAAGTAATACTTTTTTTTAGCTCATATTTCGTTAGTGATTTTTAGCTTTGAAAATATATCTTTTATTAGATTTGTTTTATTATACTTTCGTATACCTTTAGTGTGTGTATATATATGAATATATGTAACGTAACTAAAGATATTACTAAGGAGGGTGTTTGGTTCGCGAAATATAGGTACGAGGTATGGGTTTAGAATGACTAAAACTCATACCATATGTTTGGTTGTCAAAAGTAGGGATGTTAATGGGGCGGGTCAAATAGGAGATCCGCCTCAGTGAGGCAGGGATGGATCCCAGTTTGGCGGGTGGTGGGGCGGGAATGGGGATAAAAACTATACTCGCCATGGATGATGGGGTGGGGGTGGATTTTAGGTTGTATCTATCCCGTCCCCACTTCGTACCCGCCCCATACCTACATTCATATATATTATTACATAAAAATATATACTTATATAACATTTTTTATGAAAATTAAATAAAATAATACAATAACAGTATAATACTTTGTAATAGACCTATATTATAAACAAAAAAAATGTATAACTTAACAATAATTTTTTTTAATCATTATTATGTAGTATAGTTGTATTTGGAAGGTGGGATTAGGCGGGTCTTAGGTGGGGTTTAAGTGGGGATGGATATTCAAGTGTAGAGTGGGCGCGGGGATGGTTTTGGGATTGTACCCGCCGGGGCGGGAATACGAATAAATTTTGAACCCGCCGCGAGGATGGGGGTGGGGATAGGGATGAAAATGTTTGGCGAGGATGAGGATGGGAAAGCCAACATCCGCCCCGCCTCGTTCCAATGACATCCCTAATCAAAAGTATGAATTTTAAACACATGCCTCAAATCCATGAAGCATGGGGTTTAAAAATCTTGGGGGGAGATGTGTTTTACTCATTCCATTCCCTCATGTATCAAATTAAAAGAGGGAATAGTGAGAGATTCTATTCCAGAATTGAACCAAGCACTTAGTTTTAAATATCAAGTTCCAACTTGATACCACCTTAACTCCATTATTGATTCTCAACCCATATTGAAGAACCCATACTACTCTGCAAACCAAACGCCCTTTTATAGTTAATACTCTCTCGTATTTTATTACTTGTTCTACTTTTCTTTTACAGTCATATTTTATTACTTACTCTACTTTTCTTTTACAGTCATATTTTATTAATTGTTCCATTTTCTTTTTTGGAAACTTTTTACAATATTTTACTATACTAATTATTCTCTCCTAGTAAACTCCCAACTATCATAATTTAATATTTTTATATTCTCTCTCCTTTCTCCTCCCAACCTCACTTCTTTTATATTTTATTATTACTTTTTACTATTCCTCCTAAAACTCCACGTATGAAGAAAAGGAACAAATAATAAAGAGTTTTTCTACATAATATAGTAACCCTGTGATATTCACTTTTCCAAGCTGTATCCTCCCTTTTTTAAATTTCCATACTATAACCTCAAGATACATTAAGAGTCTGCTCACTTCAGCTTAATATCAGTTCAGTTCAACTCTAATCAGTTCAATTCAGTTCAGTTCATTTTAGCTCCTAATTTCATTCTCTCATAAAATATTCATTTCATCTCTATTCAACTCAGCTCATTTCAATTCAGTTCAGCTCCAATCAGTTCAGTTCAGTTTAGTTAAGCTCCAATCAGTTCAGTACAGTTTAGCTCATTTTAGTAAATGTAAACGGCCCTAAGTGAATACATTGTAACCTTGGCGTTAACCTTTCGTTAGATGTTGTCGTCAGTGGAGCCCACTTTACACTTATTAAACTTTTTTCTTGATTTGTGTGCTAAAAAATGTTCTGTTAGAGCTTTTAGGGGTTAATTTATCTTTTAGGGATCCAAATTAAGCTCAAATTTGGCAAAAAAAAAAAAAAAATAACGTAGAACCCCTGTTTTGAGAATTTGGATTTCCGTTGTTAAAATTAGAATTCACAAAACGAGGCTTTTTAAGGTTTTTTTTTTTTTTTTTTTTTTTTTTTGTCAAATAATCCGAGCTCAATTTGGTTCCCGTTAAGGTTTAAGGATCAAAATGACCCCTAAAACCTTTAACGGGATATTTTTTTAGCACTTAAATCGGGAAAAAATATATAAAAGTGCAAAGTGGGTCCCACTAACGGTGATCGTTAATGGTAGCGTGGAAGTTTGAAAAGGGAGGGACACAGCTTGAAAAAGTGAATACCACAAAGTTACCATTTAAAAAAACCCAGTAATAAAATACAGAGGTAGGGCATGTTCTCATTGATTGAAATGAGATGAACTCAAATGAATGATTGAATTGAACTGAACTAAACTTATTAGAGTTGAACTGAAATGAACTGAATATTTTATGAGAGAAGGAAATTAGGAGCTGAACTGAACTGAACTGAAATGAACTGAACTTGTTAGAATTAAACTGTACTGAACTAAAAATAATCTGATGAGAACAGGGCCGTAGTAGTTAAAAATATATGTTACAATGAGGGGAAGAGCATAAGATATAGGGTATATGATCTGATGATCCTATCACTCGGCTGTGCTTTCCGTGCACTATCAAATCGAGAGACGAACATCATCTCCATGCCAATTATACTCTAGGTCTCTAGTGAAACGAGAAGATGTGTCATTTCAAAGTCAATAATGTATCCTTTAAATTGCACTCACTTCCACCTTCTCTTTGTACATTACCCCGAAAGGCTTTATCGATCGAGTCATAATTAAACATTTTGGATCATGATCAAGAAATTTCAGCACATAACCAAAATTAATCCAAATTAAAAACTGATCAACTATTTTGATAGGTTTACATCACAGATGAGTATATTTTTTTCCACTAAAAAGATGAATATAAGTATATAATGCTCTTTTCACCTGTCTTTCTAAAATAGGAAAGCAAGGTAAGATAGATTGTTGTCTAATTAATTACTCTACAAGTCCTAAGTTAATTTCACACATCAATGAACCTCTTCATACTTAAATCCAATCAATTGATCGTAAAAACTTGTACATTACCATTTACTCCGTACATCTTTAATTAATACTCCCCCCGCTTCTATTTTTTTGTCCCATTTCAAATAATTAGGTCAAACTTTAAAATATTTTATCGTAACTTCTCATTAATTTATAAGAAATAATATAGTCATGTAAGGTCTTGTTGGATTTGTCTCATTGTTTGTATATCAAATTTTTATAATTTTAATGCATATAGTAATAATGTTATTTGCGTTTCTAAGACGCATCTTAGACACCATAAAAAGTCAAATGGGGCAAAAAAAATAGGATTAAAGGGAGCAGTACTTAATAAAGGTATATTGATTATTTATTTTTAAAAAAGGTGGATTATGAGAATACGTATTAATGTAGTGTAAAAAAACAAAGCAAATGTATAAGAATGGCGTGCAACGGCTTCATGAAATAGGAAGATCAGTGGCCGGTAAAATGGGCCTAAAATCGACAAGCATGTGACAACTCGAAAAGGACAATAGCTTAATGTTCATTTGATTTACCTCGGATTTCTCAAAAGTGGATTCCTTTCATTAAACCCAATAATGGCAATAACCCAAAAATACGCCTATGTTATTGGTTAGCTCTTTTCATTGATTACATAATTATTATGGGCCTCTTGCTTTATGCTCATGTTTATTATGGATCTTTGCTTATTCTCTTGTTTATATGAAGTTTGGGCCTTCACTTCTAGCTTGTCATTGATAACTACTTAGTTCAACGACCTTACAAAGAAACTAACTATACTTTGTATTTGTAATAAGACAAAAGCTAACGAACACCCCCTACGTAAGATAAGAGAACTACAAATGGGAGTATTAAAGTAAAATAAATATTAATTACACTGATCGATGCGTGATTTGACATTCATTCAAAATTTAATATTGTGTATAAAAAGCTAAAAGATGAGAGTATTGACGAAATATATTCATTAAATACACTAATTTGCGCGTAATTTTGTCATATATTCCTAAACTTATACCAAAAATAAAAGATATTAAATCTTATTTGTAGCACTAAGGGCTACATATAGCAAAACACATATATTAATTAGTGGCCTTAGAATGCTCATTAGCAAAATCTTTGTAATAGACCACATTGTACAATACTTTTTGTAGAAATATGTACCTTAGCCGGATTCTAGCCGTTTCACCAAAATTTTCTGTCGTAGACCCATTCAGGGGCCAATCAGACGCACACTAAGAGAGAGAGAGAGAAGTAATCCCTTAGCTTTTATAAAGTGTTAAACATCCTTTTTATTTCTTAATGTTCAACACTTACATGTGTTATTTAGAAAGTTTATACTTTAACACTTTTCGCTTATATTTTCCTAACCTTTCTCCCACCTCGGCTTCCTTCTTTTCCCTTCTGGTTTTCCTTTCTATATCTCTGCTCCTCCGCTTCCTTCTTTCTCGATTGCCATAATTTGTGAGCTTGTAGCATGTAGGATATCCATCAATCTCAATACTGTGCGAAATAACAAAATCCTAGCAAAATTCAATTGTTCGTGTTTCACATGTTATGAATTACATTTGGAAAATTTGTCAATTACAGTCATTTAAAGTTTATATTGTGCAAATTGCAGCCATTTTAAAAAAATTGCAAACTGCAGCCCAAAAGTACTAATAAATTGTAAATTGAAACCCCTTTTAAAATTTTCATCGATTTGGGTCTCGAAAAATGTCCCGATAAGATTTTAGGGGCCATTTTAGTTCTTAAGAAACCAAATTGAGCTTGAAATTGCCAAAAAAATTAATATAGGTGCCTCATTTTGCGTATAAAAAATGTATCGATTTGTATGCAACTATTTTTTTTGCCTTGAAAATGAGGCCTTTACTTTAATGTTTTCCCAGTTCCGAGCTCAATTTGGTTCCTTAAGCCCTAAAATGGCCCCTAAAATCTTATCGGAATATTTTTTGGGACCTAATCGATAAAAATTTCAAATAAGATTGCAATTTACAATTTATTAGTACTTTGGGCTATAATTTGCAAATTGCAATGCAAATTTTTTAAATGCCTGCAATTTGCAAAATATAAACTTTAAATGGATACAATTGGCAAATTTTCCATTACATTCAAATGAAACTTGATTTCTTTGTATCTCTGGATCTAACACTTCATGTACAGCCTAGACCTGGAAAACAGGTTATTCAAGTCGGGTCAATTTCAAGACAATAAATATTCGGGTCGTGTACGAATCAAGTTGATTCGGGTTTTGGGTCAATAGTTTGGGTTGAGTTTGATCTGGTTAAGTTCGGATCAACCCAGCTCGAGTCAGGTAATTTTCAAGTCCAATTGTCGGGTCAATTTGGGTTGAGTCAGTTCGGTGTTGGGTCGGGTCAGTTTCCAAGTCTAATATTGTTCCTAATCAAGTGGGATTCTTTGTAAATTGCAAAATTACACAGTACTCGTACCATTATTACATTATAAACGCTTTTGTATGATTTAAACCGCTAAACTTGAAAGTTGGCTAACAAAATTCTGGTCTATTAGGATGAGTTAATTTGGGTTAAAATCAGGTCAGAGGTCACTTTGGGAATTGGGTCGTGTCGGGTTGGTTAGGGTTTCAACAATTTGCGGGTCACGAGTTGGATCGTTCGGGTTGAGTCAAGATTGCCAGGTCTACTATACACTAGTCAAATCCTATTCGTCTTTCTTATGTTGTTGGGATCTTTTCGTTATTTCTGTACATAATTATTATGGGCCTCTTGCTTGTCCATGTTCATAATGGGCATTTTCTTACTCTCTCATTGCTTTCTATATAGAGTTTGGGCCTCCACTCAGCGTTTGAATCTTGGGCCTCAGTCTTTAAAGTTTCGGCCCCCACTCACAGCTTGTCATACTCATTCATAAAATCTACTAGCCTAATACCGTATAACCCTCCAATATTTTTAGCCGCATCATTATTTTTTAAAGTAATAAAACATAAATGACCTTATTAAACTAGTCATCTCTCACAGGTTAGGTTTATTCACCTCTGCAGGTAACACTTGAGAGTAGAGGGGAGTAATAAGAGAACCCTCCTACTATACCAAGTAAATGTAGATGATGAGACTCGAACTTGTGACCTCAAAATCATAACGTGAATTCCCATCAAATATAAACTTGTGTAGCTGTGTGAGTGTTTTTACCTTTACATTATACGGAATAATAGTTTGACTTTTACACTAGTATATATTATTTAAATATTGTTATTAACGAATAATGATCATTTCTTATACACAAAAGTGATCATACCATGTGACACGCCACAATACAAAACTCAATAATAATAATAATAATAATAATAATAATAATAATAATAATAAATGGAGGTAATTCATTAAATGGGGATTGATAACTGTTGTATCATTAATTTAATTTCATACTAGTAGTAAATTGTAATATCCGAAATTAAATATCGCCTATATCTAAAACCCAACAGGCCAACATCACATCCATACATTAAATGCACAATAATTCATTTATAACTAGACCAATATGTATTCTGAGCTGATCAAATTCAATTCGATTTTGTTTAGGGTTCGTTTGGCATCACTTTGGTTTTCTGTTTTTTGGTTTTTTGCTTTTTAAAATTATATGATATATGTCATATAATAAATAAAAAATTAGTCAAACTTATTAAAATCATGATAATTTTGAAAACTGACAACTGAAAAGTGGAAACACCTTTTTCTTGTTTCCTGTTTTTGATTTTTGATTTTCAAAAAAACTGAAAACTGAAAACAAAAAACAATGCCAAACAAGCCTTTAGATATTTTGTCCAAGGAGAACATTATTAATAAACAAAACTATATACACTACAAGGAAATTACTAGATTAAAATAGTTGGGATAAAACAAAAATTCTGAAAATAATTATGATTCAATATCAAAGGACATACACTAAATGTCGAATGGGTGGAACCTGAGTAGTTGTACTGAATATATATTTGCATGTGAGTACATATTTATATGACATGGAAATGGAAATCAAAACCAAATCTATTGGTCCTATGGTCCATTCTTTTGTTCATCACTAAAAGGTTCAATTCCACTTAGCTTCTTGGGAAAGTGGAATAAGTCTTTTATTTAGATTTCATATGATCAACTGTCCAACGTGCAATCATAATAATATATACATACTAACATATTCCTATTATCTCATTTCCATGTGTCTCTAACATGCTTGTGTTAACAGATTTAGCAGATTTTGGGTGTCAATCGTGTCGATCTACTCCCTTCATCTCTTAAAAATGTCTCTTTTATCTTGTTTTATATTATTTCTATAAGAGGTATGCAATGACTTGTTACTTAATGTGGTATGTGGTAAGAAAATATGAATTTGAGAGTTAGATAAGTTCAAATAATATTAATAAGGATTGATAAGCTAAAAATAAGAAAAGAGTTAATAAGTTCTAATAAGGTCTAATAACACCGGCCGTATACAAACTCTAATCAGATCTACGAGTAATAAAGTTTGATAAGTTCAAATAACATTAGTAATATAAGATAAAGATTGATAAGTTCAAATAGAATAATATAAATTTAGGCTAATAAAATAACATTTTCAGGTAATTTACCTAATCTTAAAAAGAGGATTTTAGATGATCTTTAATGCAAGATACAGTATCTAAATATGGTAGGCCATGAATTGATGCGCATTTCCAACATATAACATGACGCAAACATGCAAAGGGAATGAGTAAAAGTTGCTCAAAATTAATATAATTGAGGCTAATGGCAACACGTATATTTGCGACCTACTAGCGGCCTATTTCTTCCAACAACAACGCTAATTAGCTGTGTAAGCGACCGATTCACCGGAACAACACTTGTTGCCATGTTCACTTCGTTTTATAAATGAGTATAACCACATTTGTAACTTGAATTGCTAGCATTGTGATCATTAATAATCGTGTATCTTTTTGTTTTATTTTAAAAATTGTGGTATTCCATAGAAATCCTCTAATTTTTTTGGCAAGTAAATAATTAAGCAATACAAGAATGTATTGATTTACTAGAATTAGAAAGCAATACGGAGCTAGTACAACCAAAGGAAGGCATAACTGCGGTTTTTTTTTTTTTTTTTTTTTTTTTTTTTTTTTTTTTTTTTGTGTTGCACCCGGTTTATCCTTTGGGTTAATCCAGATTCGAGTATCAAGAAGACGCGGTCCTCCCTACCAAGTCTAGCCCCAATCACCGCTACATCAACAACCAATTGGTGGCATAACTGCGTTGTTGATTGTTAACTATAATATTGATACACAAATAAGATTGCTTTTTAAATGAGGAAAACAATTGAAATTAATTTACTTTGTAGACAAAAAAATTAATTTCCTCAATTTTTCATAAGGTTTCCATCAAATTTGGAAGAAAATCTATGAAAAACTAAATGATATAATTATAATTTTATGGATTTAGGCACATGTACATATTTTTCTTTTCCTCATTGATGTTAAGGTTTGTTTGTTTGTTTGTTTTTTTTTTTTTTATTTATTTTATTTTTATTTTTTATTTTGACAAGGCTTAAACAACACACTACATAATTTAATGTTAAGTTACTAAACACTAGCTAGCAAAATCGTTTCAAATTAAACTAGTGTTAGTAAAACTAAAAATGTTTCAATTTCATTTTCATGTTCACTTGTGGTAGGATTAGCAAATCCTATACGTGTTGGAGTAATAGTTATTCAAAACCTTTTTTATTTCTTAATCTACCTCGCCCTTCTTGCTACATTTAACAACTTTTCTAATGCAGTAAGTTAGATAAAGCTTTTAATTAAGTTATTGCTAAACAAAGCCATAAGCGTTCTATAATGAATTAATTATGTATACGAATTATACTACAAATATTATTGGCAATTTTCCCCCAAGAATGACTTCTTTATATTGTCTAGTGAGGATTATGGAATGATATGAGACTATGAGAGTCCAACCAAAAAAAGAGTAGGAATATATATATGCTAATTATGGTACATTTTGCAATTTTATAGATGATTGGTTTTTAAAGTTTAAAATATTGTTAAAAAAATAATACAAAAATAAATCGTTTTAATTTTGGAGATTAACCAAAGCTATGGGAACAAAGCAAAATTTGTTGTGATAGCTTTCCTACATTATAATTCCCATTTATCGTATAAAAAAAATATTCCCATTTTGAATTCAAATTAGTCAGATTCTAGCTAATAAAATCATTGAGTGAGGTACTCTAAAATTTGTATACACGTAATAGATAAGGTGTAATTGTCTTATTGGTCCTTAAATTTTCGCAATAAATAATAATATTATATGACTCAACATATCCACTAATTACAGATGTGTGATTAGTACATGACAAATTAAATACGGCTTATAATTTATAAACATACCACATTACCACATACCATAAATTTAATTTTGTAATGGACCACAATACGTCTTTCTTTACAAGTTTTTTTTAAGAACAAAGGAATATATTAATGGTGCTTATATTGGCACTTAATATATGAGAATATATATATATATATATATATATATATATATATATATATATATATATATATATATATATATATATATATATATATATATATATATATATATATATATATATATATATATATATCCCGGCAATAATAAATTACTCCATCCGTTTCGATTTGTTAGTCCCATATGTTATTTTGAGCGTTTCAAAAAGATCTACCCATATTGAATGTATTTCACTTTTAACTTAGTTTTTATTTCCTATTTTATACATAACAGATTCTGACTGGTTAGATTAATTGATTGTGAATTAATGACATGATTCTAAGTAAAGAAATTGCTCTCTTGATTTATGCAATTATGGCTAATGCTTTCCTAATAAAAAAAAAAATTAAATAAAGAAAAACTATTTATGAATTGTTTTTTACTTTAATGTTAGATTCCAAATATTCTCCTTTTCTTATTTTATGTGATTGATTTTATATGGGACTATTATATTAAACAAAGGGAGTATTATATTATAGGCAACTCAATAGGATGTTTTTGAGGATTGAACATTAGTTTTGTAGTAGTAATAATATTGATTTCCATGTTGATCAATTGATCATTCTATCAAGCTAAACTCTTTAGGATTTGAAATTCTTTCGGGATAAAATTTCATTTCTGGAATAACATGCACCATGATTTCTGGAATAACATGCACCATGAATAATTAACTTTACTAAATTGTACGGTGGTTTTTCGATCTGTTCAATTTCAAAATAAATATCATTTCAAGTTAATTTGAGTATTTTAACACCGACTCTCATGTAAAAAATAAACGGAGTATTTTTTTCCTTGAAAAAAAGAAAAAGATACATATAAGAAGCTAAAAATGGAAAGAATTGACAATAAATAAACATTTATTACACCGATTTACTCGTGAATTGTTGATAAATTTCCATATAGCATTACCCTAAAAAAAAAAATATAAAATGAAACTAATATATATGAGCTACTCAGCTATGTGAGAGTAAAGAGCATAAAAAAACTCTAGCCGTTTTTTTTTTTTTTTTTTTTTTTTTTTTTTTTTTTTTTTTTTACGCTAGGGTTCTTCAAAAAAAAGTGTTAAAAAATAGCCAAATTTGACCCTTTCCATTTAGTTTCTTTATGCTTTTGTTATTGAATTTAAATACACTCTAAGTAACCCCTATAGTGGGTTTGAGTGTAGTAAGTTCCCTTATGGTGGACTTTGTTTTTAGTTTCGTTTTTGTTTTTTGAGTTTACTATAGCACAAGTTATTTTATGGATAAAGATTTGTGTGGAATCGAAAAAGAGGTTAATCCTTCAATTAAAACTAGATGAATCAGACGAAAATTTTCTTCCCGACCACAATAGATCGATAGACTCCTCATTGAAGAAAACTGTAAATCACAACAATATAAAAGATGTTATGAAGAATGTACGATTTGCATCAACGATCGTAATTTTGCTAAAATAATTTTTTTATTTGATTCGATTGTTAAAAAAAAAAAGCTACGTGAGAATATGAATTCGTCCCTCCCAACATTAACATGTTCAAATTATTAATTTAATTTTCTAAATACAATTTTCAAGCTAAAGTTGTTATATGATTGCTTTTTGAAAATACACCCGAAATATAGAGAAAGAAATTGCACTATTTAATAAATTCTATTTAATCTACGCAAAAAAAACATGACAACCTAATTTTTCGGATTTTTATTATAAAAGATTAATTTTTTCGTAACTAAAAATATTACTTCTATCAATTAACCATAAAGGTAAGATTAGAATTTGTCGTAAAAAAAATTAGATTTTTAAAATTGTATCCCTCTCTAACTAGAACAAGGGAAACATTTTTTTTTTTCAATTATAATTTTTTGAAAACAAAATGAAGGGAATATTATCTTAAATTTTAAAAATTGTCAAGTAATTTGGGATGACACCCAAAAAGGAGGTCATGGAAGAGTAAAGAGTGCAAATTAAATACGTAGAAATTGATAAAATAATTAGGAGGTAAATAAAGGCAAGATAAGAGTAAAGAAATGGGCACACAATATTTAACGTGGGAAAATTAAAAAAAAAAAAAAAAAAAGAATGACGACGAGCACCGAAATAATCCACTATATAAAAATAAGAGAATACAAAAACCCTTAAAAGGGTGAGTAATACATGAAAACTTTCACTATTGTATGTAGAAACTCCGATCGTGATATGTATGGAGGGACACTCATAGATTGTATGAGGGATAGATAGGATTATTGGAGCATGATGCAGGTGGATACATACTTCCAAATGATGTCCAACACCTTATATTTATAGGCGATGTATGGAGGTGGAAGAAGTGTGTGGAAAATTCTACACACATGCTCTTTAAATTGCCACATAAATATAGACTGTTCATGATTATTCACCAATTCTAGATTCGTCCACAATTCTCCATCAATTTCTCAATGTAGTACAATTTTCTACATAATTAATTGGGCTTATAGAATTTGGGCTACACTAACCCAACACTCAAGAAATTAAATATGGACAAATAGAAATCATCAAATCAAGCCACATATAAATATATTACTTGGCATGAGATAATGCCAATGATAATAAGACAAGATATACAGATACGTCGTATAAGAATAAGAAGTTTCAAATCCCTCACTTTAATTTAATTTTATTAATTTCCTAATCAGAATAGAAGAAACATGAAATTTCAGACGCATAATATATTATGCTAAAATAAAAGTAGCAAGAAACTTTCAGCCGTTAATGAAAAAATCAAATGAATACTAGTATATGACTTCATTATTACATATACCAAGCTAATAACTATATAAACAATAAACTAATTAATTATTAATGACACTATATTATGAAATCTAATACATTGAAGCTATAATATAATAACGACGATATTACAACTTCAATATAATGCATTCCATAAGCTACTAAAAATAAAATTTATTCACCCTAAAAAAAGCTTGATCTATTTTTTTTTCCCTTCATTTTTTTGAGTTGAAAAGAGTAATAAATTATTTCTAAAATGCTAATATCATACTTCGTATGATATAATAATATGTATATATGGTACAATAATTCATTAAATTAACTTAAATATAGCGTGAGTAGATTTTAAAAAGAGTTTGTAAGAGGTTAATTTGCAACCTTAAGTGCAAAATGTAGTCAGCTGTTCGAAGAAAAAGGTGGTCTATCTGCTGCACCCTTTGGCCACCGGGTATAACTCTTTGCAACTTCCTAACCTTCCTCAAAACCGCTTCACGTGATCGTCGTGGCTGCCCTTTCTTACATCGCCACCTCCTGGTTGTGACACGTGACATTGCTGGTGTACTAGCGCCTTTCCTCATTAAACGCATCGTCGTGGTTGTTTGATGGGGAGGGAGGGAGAGATAGAGAGAAAAGCTAAGGGTGGTATAAGCTAGCTAAGCTTGGCTTGTTGTATTGCTGGCTAATAGCTAGCAAAGTGAAGTTAGTTTGTTTTGTGTAGAGAAAAAGAAGGGGGTAGTGAGGTTTATAAATGCCCTTAGAAGAGAGGGTGTTTGTCCCATGTGAGGCCATCCAACTTCCAAGTTGTGGTCATGGGCAGATGGGACTTTTTTTTGGATTAAATTAGCTAGCAAGGACAATCTTCAATTTTACTCTTTTGTTCAACCATTTCGTAGCGTACGTAGTAATATAATATCAGGGGTGTCCACTATTTTCCAAGATACTTATTCAGATCACATTGTTTTCAAAATTAAATTGGATCGAGCAAATTTTCTTCAAAAAGTAGATTAGATTTTGAAATTCCATTGAAATACTAGTATATTTTGAAATTTCGTTGAAATATAATATATATATATATATATATATATATATATATATATATATATATATATATATATATATATATATATATATATATATATATATATATATATATTACTGTTTTTTTCTTTTAGTTGACACGTTTTGACTTAAGCACTATTTACACATTTCCCTTTGACTGTGTTTTGTTATGTAAAAAAAAATATAGTCATGTGTGATCTTGTTAGATTCGTCATGATATAAATTTACTACTCCCTCCGTTTCAATATGATAGTCCCATATGGAATCAGTCACATAAAATAAGAAAACAAGAATATTTGGAATCTAACATTAAAGTAAAAAACAATTCATAAATAGTATTGCCTTATTTAAATTATTTTGATTTTTTTAGGAAACCGTCAAATATAATTGCATAATTCAAGGGAATAATTTCTTTACTTAGAGTCATGTCATCAATTCACAATCAATTAATTAAACCAATCAGAATTTAATATGTATAAAATAGGAAATATAAACTAAGTTAAAAGTGGAATACATTCAATATGGGTAGATATTTTTGAATCGCCCAAAATAGTATATGGAACTAACAAATTGAAACGAAGGGAGTAATTAAATATCAACTTTTTATAATTTTTAATTATCAGTAATTAAAGATATTAATGGTTGAATTTATGCACTATTGGCAAACGTGACTAAAGAAATGAGTCAACTAAAAAGAAATGAAGGAAGTAATACATGTTACTTTAATTTTTGGATTGGGGTATATAGATACTTTCTTAAAGCATTTTTGGATTTAGATTAATTCAACATTGATGAAATCCCTTGACGCTAAGGATATTTCATTCAGTAGTAATTTAATACTTTCACCATTTTTTATTAGATGCAATACTTTTGAAATTCCTTGTTCCACGCAATATTTAGAGTAGAAAGATATAAAGAGAAAAATAAATGGGACCCATGTGAGATGAGAGAGATAGAGAGAGAATATATTGACTAAAAGAGAAAAAAGATGGATCTAAATCGAAACTTTCATATATAGAAAGTGATGCCTTCAATAAAAACGGATGAATTACATTTTTTGGGTTAATTCATCATTGATGAAATATGTTGAAGCAAATAGAGTTTCTTTAGTAATTAATACTATTAATACATGATGTATTTGTTAGAATCCTAATGAATGTGATCACAAATGCATTACATGTGACTCGACGATACAAATTAAACATACTAAGCAAAGGATAGACCATCAACATTGGATAGATGATATGACTTCATGTCAATTTACACATATATCAATTACTTTCTCCGGTTTGTTTAGGCACATCATTTGTAAAAATACGGACTTCTAGACAGTTTTTGAAGATAAGAGAGAAAAAAAAAGAGATTAATCCTTGAGATGCGAGAGAGATAAAGAGAATTTATTAACTAAAAAGAAAAGTCATGCATCTAATTTGAAACTTTCTTATTTAGAAAGAAGCATCTTAAAAGAAATGGAGGGTATTTTTTAAAAAGGCAAAAGCTAATGAGCGCCCTTGGGGCGTTAGGTAAGAGAATTAAAAGTTCAAATATTAAAGTATAACTAACATAAATTACACCGAACGACGTGTGATTTTGTCATACATTCCTAACTTAATAATATTTCAACCGATATAATTATTCCTTATCTAACGCCCCAGAGCGATTTGTTGAGGCTTAAGAGTTTTAATGATGATGAACACAAAGAGCAAACTTCAACTAATAAGATTTTTCTAAGTGTTGTAAATAGAACAGGTTAAGTACACTTTGGAAGTGGAAGAGTAGCCTGCCTATGAAGACTCAAGGAGACTTTAAAGAAAGTTAAAGAAAGAGAAGAAGAGTTCCTAAGTCAATTTAACTGAGTTCCCTAACAGCAATATGAAGGTAGCAAGTTGAGAATCATAACTTAGCCTGCATTGAAGACATCAAGTTCTACAAGAACTTGACGTGCGAAGTTCCAGTAAGGTACTGGAGAAGTGAAGACAGCAGGAACTTAATCACGGACTGCCTGAAGTCCAAGTATCCTAACCTACAGCTTTTGACGAAACAATCTAAGTTATGTTAAGTTTATATTTTTTAAGGATTCTTGTAAATATGTTAGGTTATCTTATGCATGGAATTTATTAGAAGCGTGGCAAAGCTTGGCAAGCTTATAAAAGGAAAGTTTATAAATGATAAAGTTTCAATTTAAGAAAAGATTTTCTAAAAAAATTTATTTTATAGAATCCGATTTAAAAAAGAAATTATTCTTTTCATAAATCTATCTTTGATAAGTTTTCCAAAAAGATTTTCTTTACAAAAGATTTACATAAAAACGTGTTTTATGAAATCGGCAGTTTTGATAAGTTCTATCTTTTGAAAAACCCACTTGTTATACGAGTTCATCTTGTATATAAGGTAGAATTCAAAATTAACACACTTAGCTTGTGAGTTTATGCGTGAAGAATTTGAAGAGAGCTCAATTGTGCAAGTTTGCCAAGTTTAACTGTGTCATATTAGTTTTGAATTCCATGTGTAGCTTTCCCATCACATATTAGAAGTCAAGAGTTTGTATTGTTTTGGTTTATGTGAGTGAACTGTTTATTGCATACAGTATTGTAGGCTTCTATAGTGAAGTTGAGTGAGCAAGTACTCATGGAGTACAGAGAGAATCTAAGTCAGGGACTTGGGTTAGGTAGAATAGGGTTCTACTTTGTATCAAGTTCATTCTAAAACTTGTGAGTTTAGGTCTGATTATAATAGGTTGTAATAGGAGAGTTTGCCCTATTATAGTGAAGTGTTTTGGTGTTTGAAATCCCTCAAAAGGTTCAAGGTTTTACTTCCAGTTGGACCCTGGAAGGTTTCCTCGTAAAATATTGTGTGTTGTGCAAGTTCCTTTTACATTTCAGTTTTATATTCCGCAAAAAGTAGGAATTAGGAACTCACTACAATTCACCCCCCTCTTATAGTGTTCGTCTTAACTAACAATTGGTATTAGAGCACGGTTCTCACGTGTAAGCAAATAACTTTGCTGAGTAAGTTCCTGAGGAGAGATGTACTACAGAGACAAGCTTGAAGAATGGTACTCTACCCAATGTCCACCTATGTTCAATGGTAAGTTTTACACCTACTTGAAGAACAGGATGGAGATATTCATCAAGGCAGAAAATTACCAGGTTTGGCGTGTTATTGAGTCTGGTGATTTTGAAATAACCAAAACTAATGAGAAAAACAAGGTAGTTCTTAAACCTTTATCTGATTTTGATAAAGAAGATTTTCAAAAACTTAAATTGAATGCTTTAGCTGTAAAATTCTTGCAATGTGGACTTAGACCCCATGAACACAACAAAATCATGGGATGCAAGTCTGCTAAGCAAATATGGGATCTACTTGAAGTTATTCCTGAAGGTACAAATGAGGTAAAATGTTCTAAAATTGATTTACAGATGTCTAAGTATGAAAGATTCGAAATGCTACCTAAGGAAACCATAGAGGAAATGTTTACTAGATACAATGATATAATTAATGAACTGGGTTCCCTTGGCAAGCACATTCCTATAGATGATCAGGGTAGGAAAATCATGAGAAGTCTCCCTCAAGATGAACGCTAGAGATCTAAGGTCATTGCTTTGCAGGAAACTAAGGACTTCACCAAGTTCAACATGGAACAGCTGGCTGGATCGTTGATGACTCATGAACTTCACCTAGGTTCCAATGCTGAAAGTTCCAAGAACAAGAATCTTGCTCTGAAAGCTCAAGACTCATATGAATCTGAAGTTAATGAGGAAGAGATGGCCATGCTAGTAAGAAGATTTAAGAAGATGATGAACAAGAGAAAGTTTGATAGGAACAAGAAATTTTCAAGTTCCAAAGACACTACCTGTTTTAAGTGTGGTTCCAAAGATCACTTTATTAGAGACTTTCCTCTAAAGGAGAATGATAGATCAAAGTTCAAAGGCAAGGACCAAGCTAAGGAGTCTAAAGTCTACAAGCCATCCTTCTCAAAGGAGAATGTGAGAAAGGCAATGATAGCTGTCTGGGGAGACTCAGAATCTGAAGAAGAAGAAGATCAGCCATTAGAAGAAACAACACATTTATGTCTTATGGCCAAAAATGACGATGAGGCCAGATTGAAAGCATACGAGGCTAAGGCATGGTATTCTGCTAATAAATTAAAACATTTCTCTAAAGAAAACTTGATACATGCGGTTTTGCAAGTTCAAATGATTTGAAAGAATTACATGTTGCAAAAGCGCAAAGTGACAAGGCCCTTGAAACTTACAAGGAACACAGTGAATGGATAGATAATATGAAATTTGATATTTAATATAGATTCTTTAGTCTTTTTGATGATAATGTGATTCTGAAAGAAAATATTGAATGACTAAAACATGATAAAATACTCTTGAATGTGGAAATGTCCTTGTTAAAATTGAGTGGAGCTACTCCTAACTATGAAGTTCCTCTTCTTGATCAATATCTGAATTTTGATAAATTAAAATCTGATTTGGAAGAATTGAAAACAGATAAAGCAAGACTTGAGGGGGAACTTGAAAGAGCTAGAAAGGGTAAGCAACCCATAGAGTACAATGTACCTGAATAGATTGCCAATGCTCAAGCTAAAAGAACAGAAGGTTTAGGTTACAAGAAGAAGTTCCAAAAAGAAAAGAAGTATGTTGATCTGCCGAGTAGTATTGTTTGCCATTTCTATGGTAAGACAGGACATAAGCAGGTTAAGTGTCCTAAAAAATAAAAGAGCACTCTGAAGAATAAAAACCATGTTAAACAGATATGGGTTAGGAAATCCAATTCTGCATCTGTTACATAGAAACCCAAGGAGACTCGGGATCCTGACACTAATGTTTGATTCTTCATGCAGGTTCCAGTGACGGGGAACAACACGTGGTACCTCGACAATGGTTGTTCTAAGCTCATGACTGGAGATCAATTAAGATTTCTCTCACTGGACGCTTACTATAGTGGGACTGTAACCTTTGGTGATAATATGAAAGGTGAAATTGTTGCTATTGAAAAGGTAGGAAGGTCAAGTTCCCATGCTATTGATAATGTATTTTTGGTTGAGGGTCTCAAACACAACTTCTTAAGTATTTCACAATTTTGTGACAAAGGTAACTCTGTCAGCTTTATTTCTAATAAATGTAGAATCATCAACAATGACACTGAGAACATTATCTTGGAAGGAACTCGTAAAGGAACACATAAATTGTGAATCGTAACGAAGTTCCAAATAGCAGTTTAACTTGTCTTAGTGTTATTGAGGATGATCTTTTGTTAAGGCATAAAAGATTTGGTCATTCAAGTTTTTCTTTACTTGACAAGCTTAGATCCAAGGAACTTGTGAAAGGTTTACCTTTCATAAAGTTCCTATATGATAAAGTATGTCATGCATGTGTTAAAGGTAAACAAACTCGTGTTTCTTTTAAGTTTAAGAATATGGTTAGTACCAAAATACCTTCGGAACTCATTCACATGGATCTCTGTGGTCTAATGAGAATCCAAAGTAGAAGTAGTAAGAAATATGTGATGGTTATAGTTAATGATTTCTCAAGGTTTACATGGGTTTTTTTCTTGTTAGCAAAGATGAAACGTTTGATGAGTTTGTTACTTTTGTAAAGAAAGAATAGAGAAGAACATGTAATTAGTTGGTACATCTAAGATCAGATCATGGATCAGAATTTGAAAACTATAAGTTTGATGAATTCTGCAAAGAGCATGGAATGGATCACATTTTCTCTGCCCCAAGAACACCACAACAAAATGGTGTAGTAGAACGCAAGAATAGAAGCCTTGAGGATATGGCCAGAATAAAGTTGATTTCAAGTGGTCTGCCTAGGAACTTCTGGGCACAAGCAGTGAATACAGTACGTTATATTTTAAACAGAGTAATTGTTAGGGCCATCACCAACAAGACTCCCTATGAACTCATCAAAGGGAGAGAGCCTAATATTTCTTAACTTAGATCTTTTGGTTGTAGATGCTTTGTTCATAATAATGGTAAAAGAAACTTGGGAAAGTTTGATGAGCGTAGTGATGAGGCTGTATTCTTAGGATATGCCTCAAACAGTAAAGCTTATAGAGTCTATAATAAAAGAACTATGTGTTTTGAGGAATCCGTACATGTTATTTTTTTGATGAAACTGAACACTAAGAACTATGTGTGTTCATTTAAATTTTTTTTTCTTTATATGTGTGTTTATTTTTTCTGTTAAAAAATTTAAAAATTACAAAAATACGTCCTACTATATAATTTGACTTTCTTTAGAAGTTTGCTAAGTTTGTCGTCATCAAAACGGGAGAAATTGTTGAAGCTTAAGAGTTTTGATGATGATAAACCCAAAGAGCAAACTTCAACTAATAAGATTTTTCTAAGTGTTGTAAATAGAACAGGTGAAGTAGAATTTGGAAGTGGAAGAGTAGCCTACCTATGAAGGCTCAAGGACACTTTAAAGAAAGTTAAAGAAATAGAAGAAGAGTTCCTAAGTGGAACTAACTGAGTTCCTTAACAGGAACATGAAGACAACAAGTTGAGAATCATAACTTGGCCTGCGTTAAAGATAGTAAGTTCCACAAGAATTTGGCCTGCAAAGTTTCAGTAAGGTACTAGAGAGGTAAAGACAGCAGGAACTTAATCCCAGACAGCGTGCAAGTATCCTAACCTACAACTTTTGATGAAACAATCTAAGTTATGTTAAGTTTATATTTTTTTTTAAGGATTCTTGTAAATATGTTAGGTTAGTTTATGCATAGAATTGATTAGAATCGTGGCAAAGCTTGGCAAGCTTATAAAAGGAAAGTTTATAAAAGATAAAGTTTCAATTTATGAAAAGATTTTATAAAATCCGATTTTTAAAAGATATTATTCTTTTCATAAATCTATATTTGATAAGTTTTCCAAAATGATTTTCTTTACAAATGATTTATATAAAAACATGTTTTATGAAATAGACAGTTTTGATAAGTTCTATCTTTTGAAAACCCTACTTGTTATACAAGTTTATTTTGTATATAAGGTAGAATTCATAATTAACACACTTGTGAATTTATGCATGAAGAATCTGAAGAGAGCTCAATTGTGTAAGTTTGCCAAGTTTAACTTTGTCATATTAGTTTCGGATTCCATGTGTAGCTTTCCTATCACATATTAGAAGTCAAGAGTTTGTATTGTTTTGGTTTGGGTGAGTGAACTATTTATTGCATACAATATTGTAGGCTTCTATATTGAAGCTGAGTGAGCTGAGCAAGTACTCAGGGAGTACGGAGAAAATCTAAGTTAGAAACTTAGGTTGGGTAGAATAGGGTTCTACTTTGTGGCAAGCTCATTCTAGAACTTGTAAGTTTAGGTTTGATTATAATAGGTTGAAACAGGAGAATTTTCCCTATTATAGAGAAGTGTTTTGGTGTTTGAAATCCCTCAGAAGGGTCGAGGTAACATGCTCATAAGCAATAGGTTGTAACACGCTCATTAGCAAGATCTTTTAAAAAATAGGAATCAACTAATACTATTTCATTATTATATATTCATTGGACTAATATTACTATTACCCACACATGACCTAAAGTTTAAAAAGAATTTATTAGATCACACACCACCTCAATGAAAAAATCAATGACATCAATATTTTTTTTTTTAAAAAAAAAATCTTGCTAATAAATTAAAGACTTTAGTGCTCAACTCATACTTTAATTTCAATTTTAAAATTAGGTTACATAGATCTAAATGAATGGAGTATTACACTAATTTAAGTATTATACTTATCTATAAAAACACAAACACCTCATGCTACATGCCACCTCTTTTAATTTATTGTGATTAATTTCCTTTTTTTAATAAAAAAAATATAGCCTTAATTCAATTCATTTATTAATGTTGTTTAGTTGTTATGTTTTTTTTTTTTCCTTTTTGAAAGGTAATGTTGTTTGGTTCATTTCCCTCATTCCTTGACTTAATTTCTTCCACGAGTATATTCAATTCTCACCCTTCCATCCCCACCTTTCCAAATTATTCGTTTTTCCCATAAAAACATTCTATAAAAAAAAAATATATATTATATACTTATAAACAACTATCCGTTCACCAATAAGATGACATGCAATGGTGAGTTCACTTATCATGTGATTACGTTGTTTCAATTAGAGATTTTGTACCGTTTTCACATTGATACGGTTTATTTTCATTTATATGGTCACAAGAAACACAATCTTGAAATTCCAGTTATCTTATAAATTGTAAAATATATTGGTCACATTCTATACCTTCACCTCTATATCCTTTAATTTCTTCCTCATTTTTATTGCCTCGTATCCTAAAAACAAGTAGGAATGGCAAAGAGGAGGAAATTGAAAAGTCCATTAACCACATTCCTTCTAGAGTTATTCATCGAAATACTCGCAAGATTACCTACAAAATTTCTTCTAAGGTATCGTTGTGTTTCCAAGTTTTGGTGCTCTATCATAGATGACCCAAAATTTCCTTCAATCCATTTGAAAAAATATAGAAATAATCTAAAACAACCCCACATACTATTTCTAGAACCACCCCGTATATGTGTTACTAAACAATTTTGCACAATTCGTAGTGCAAACAATTTTAGAATAATGTCTAGTCTTGAAATAAATGACCCAATATTTAAGCGTTTTCACGCTGTGGGTTATATCAATGGGTTGCTTTGCATGAAAAATTTTGTATCGGAAAATCGAGTTCACACATTAATCTTGTGGAACCCTTCAATTAGGAAAGCTTTGGAGATCCCTTCTCCTCAAATTTTGCCAAGAATAGGAATGCGTAGAGGATTTGTTATTGATTATGCATTTGGATTTGACAATATTAAGAATGAATATAAGGTGGTTGGGAGTCTATATAGAAATGACTCTCACTTTTCCAAATTTGTTGAGATTTTCACCCTTAATACTTTTCTTGGAAAATTATCGATACAAGTACGGGACCGTGTTATTGGATTAAAGATAGTCCAAAGGTTTATTATGATGGGATCGTATATTGGTCAGGGAAGCAAAACATTAATGCTACAAAGAAAGGTGTTTTTTCCCATTTTGTGTCATTTAATGTGCATACTGAGGAATTTAAATACATTAATTTGCCTCAGTGTGACGACCTCGTGAATGAGTTGGATGATTATGAAAGGTATCCTATTATTTTTAATCGATCGATTGCTCTCATGGAAATATTTAAAAATCGTAGTCAAATTTGGATGAAGAAAGAGGTAGAAGGCACAATACAATCATGGGATAAGTTGTTTAATATTAACTTAGAGTTATTTAATAAGTGCATATATTTTAAGAGTGACAATGAGTTGTTGTTTTGGGAAGAAGGAGAAGAGGTGAATTCTTACAATATTAAGAGCCAAGAAACCCAAGTATTTTCGGAGGGTTACAAGATTTCTCCACTATTTATTGATGCTTATGTAGAGAGTTTGGTCTTGTTCAATGGGATTTACTCAGAGAATCTTATACAATTCCCTTAATTGTTTCAAGAGTAATGAATTTTCAAGGTGTATGTTGAATATCATTATTACTCTTCCTTGTGTTTATTTTATTTTCGAAAGATTTGTTTTAGTCATTTTAAGTCTCAAGTTTTATTTTTAGGTTGTACCTCACCTTTAAGCTTACTTTAAAAGGTTGAATAATAATTTTAGTTTGGTATGTATTAAAATGTGTCAATGACTATCTATACTTATATAATAAAAAGCGTTCCTAAAACAGAAAATGTACCACGTGTAACCTTTTTCAAGTTTGACATGTCAGCAATATGCACCACATGTCATTATAAACATGACATGTCACTTTCACATGTATTAGGTTTGCATCTAAAAGATACTTATAACAAAACTTGAACTCAAGACCAACAAGTCTTAAGTTAAGAGTCTTACCATCTTAGTCATTTATTAATTGTGTTTTTTTTATCCAACAAAATTATAGTTAACTTAGATAAGTTAACTTGTGTCTTATTATACTATTTGTTTCCATTATGTAATGATTGAGTTCGACAACTAAAAAATGTTTTTAGCAAGACTTAAACTCAAAACCAATAAGTCTTACTATCTAAACAGTCGAATTTGATTAGCAAATTAAAAGTACAAACTAGCAACTTGGGGCATCGCTCGGGCCACACACTAGTTTAATTAATTAAATGTTGGATCCATATATATATATATATATATATATATATATATATATATATATATATATATATATATATATATATATATATAAGACCTGTTCAATAAGACCGTAGTTTTTATTTTTTTATTCTTTTTATAATTGAAATATCTTATGATATATGTCATATAAAAATTTAAAAATTAGTCTAATTTATTAAAATTACGGTTAGGAGGATATTTGATGATAGAATAGTGAAGATTACCTTTTTCAACTTTCCAGTTTTTGGTTTTTTTTTTTAAAAAAAAAAGAAAGCTAAAAATTAAAAACAATAACGAACAAGCTCTTATTTTTCTAGTTTTTAGTATTTCAAAACGAAGAACATTATGTGGTTGTAGACACCCATTGGTGTCTTTCAAACCCAAACTGGTGATGAATGACCTTTTACCGCCAATTGATGATCATGTTGAGCATCAAAAATAAGAATTGCTTCAGGTCCTAGCCCATTTTTATTTCAATCCATCTAATCCAATCAATTTTTAACACAAACATCCATTCAAACCCTTTTCCTAGCCTAAATCCACACACCATTGCCCGAATTTCTCTTTTAGTGACCGTAGTCCAAAATCGAGCTTAATTAATTTTTTGACCCCATTAAATTTAATTCAAATTTTATTTTGGTTGAATATCCCTTGAAATAAGTTTTCCAATGCTATATTATATGCAAAATTTCGATTAAAAACGAAAAAGATATGAGCAAAACACTAAAACTCGGCCTAAAACTGGTAGAGGGAAACAATTTGTCTACCTAAACCAACCTAAGACAAGTCTAGGGTAAGTAAAGGATTGTATCCACATGGAATGGGTATGAGTATACCTAGAATATAAAACGGTTTTAATCTAGTTCGGTCACAAGATTGGGGTTTGATTAATTAACTAGTATGAAAACAAACACTAGGGGGAAATGGGAATCAACAACAACCAAACCAATAGATCAAAACAATAGGCAAACATGAACATAAATTGGGTGGTAGAAAGGGCACTCAACATTGTCTTCTTTCGAAGCCACAACACTAAGCATTCCTAAACCAAACTCAACTAACATGATAGACCAACCAAGTTTCAACAATGAGTAGTAGACTACTAACTCGGGTTTGTTTTTCGATCGGTTTGAGAAAGCAATAAGGCACAAGTAATTGAGATTTCTCACCTAATTATTGCAACTAAGACTACAACATCATCTAAATAAGAAACCGTAATAAAGATAAAAATTCGATACAATCATACAAGTAAAGGTTCACAACTAGACCTCATCTTTCAATGCAAGCGTAGAAGTGAATACATGAACAACAAGTGGCCATCCAATTCCACATGCATGCAATTAACCAATCCTTTAACAATCAATCATCAACCCAAAGTGAACATACAAGTACAAATATTAATCAATCCATGGCTAGTTAGGTCTTCACCCAACCCCTAGCTAAGAAACTACTCCCTATTCATGGCGAAGAACAACAAAACTACAAGTTCTAATTCTAGCATTAATCTAACAAGTTGAGAAGAGTAACAAGAACCAAATATATTTAACATGCAACAACATATAATATAGATTAGAGATAAAATTAACAATGGAAAGCAATTAAAAACAGAAAATAAAGAGTAAGTGATAGAGAAAAGAGATTACTAATGAAGCTTCAATGTTGAGGAATTGTTGAAATTAAGAACACAAACTTCAATTAATTTACTACATTAATTGAGTTATGAGAGAAACTAAGGGCCTATTCACTTCAGCTTAATTTCAGTTCAGTTCAGTTATGTTCAGCTTCAATCAGTTCAGGTCAGTTCGGTTTAGCTCAATTCAGTAAATGTGAATAGGCCCTAAACTAATTAAAGAGAGTTTAGAGAACTAACTAAGAAATAAGACTCTAAGGAAGCTTAAGGGAAGAATATCTACACAAATGAAGCCAAAGGTAGTATTTATACCCCCGATAATTACAAAATAAAATCTGTCAAAATCGAGCTTCAAAACAATAGGTGCGCCCGTTCCTTAACATAGGAGCGCCCGCTCCTAGTCTAGGAGCACCCGCTCCTATCTCTCTTACACGCCCGCTCATGGCTGCATCAATGGAGGCAAAAAGTTGGAAAGTTGAGAGGAGCGCCTGCTCCTCCTGTGATGCATACCTGCTCCTCTCTAAATGCTTCGATGGCAAGAAGTCAGTATGAAAGAGGAGCGCCCTTTTCTCGGGGGTTGCATGCTCGCTCCTGTTGTTCATTGCTTACACTAAAGTTCTTCATTGCCTTGGCAAATCCTCAATCTTTCTTTGTACCTACAATATATGAGAAAACGCACAAAGAGGGACAGAAATACCAAAAACTATAATTATAAACAAAAGGGAGTTAGAAAGGGGTTAAAGTGGGGGAAAATGACTACAAAATTGGGTTAAAATGCCATGATAAGTGTAGACACCTAATTGTGTCTCCCCAAAACCAAACCCAGTGATGAGTACCTTTCACGTCATTTGATTATCGAACGAACTGAAAGTGTGAAAAGTCTTGTGATGAGGTGGTTTTAATAAAATATTTCTTTTTTCTGTTTTCGAAAATGTACTTTATTTACTGAAAATGTCCGGGCCAATTTGGTTTGGTCCATGATAAGGGTAAAATAATATTTTAGTTGGATTGAGCTCGAAAGGAACTTTCCAATGATATATTATAAGCTCAATTTCGATAAATAATGAGGAAGTTATGGCCAAAATACTAAATTGGGCCTGAAATGGTTTTATGGCCCAATGATCTAGTGGAGGGCCCAATAATTAATATTCTTAAATTTATTAGGATTGATTTTAATTTTCTAGAATAATCTAGAAGGTTATTTTGAGTTCTAATGAGATTAGGATTAATAATTATATTTTTTTATGGAAAATAAGAATTCTATTTGGATTAAAACAAGAGTTTTAAAAGAGATTAAATTTGATTTTTAAAGATAAGTACGGACGTTGTTACTCTAATTTAATTAGATTAAAGATTCCGTACAGGTTTTTAGAAAACACGTGAATCAGCGCGAAACGACAAAGTCAGCGCGCAACGACAATCCTGTCGCACATCGACAGGGATGTCGCATCGCGCTGAATCCTATCGTTCTGCGACAGAGGCAGTTTTATTCCTAATAGGTTTCGGTCTTTTTCTGATCGTTTTCGGGCTATTTTCTCTATAAATAAGGTCGTATTTCCCCGTTTTTATGGATCAACAATCATTCACAATCATCTAATTCTATTCTTTTTCTTTCTCCCTCTTTCTAAGCCTTCCCTTTTTACAAATAAAATACCGCGTTCACGAGTTCTAGACACACCTAGCCAAGCTCGAAGTTGCCTTCGCCTTAGACGTGAAAGGTTGATAATTTCTGAGGGTTTGGTCCCAAATCCTTATTTTAATTATTTAAATTAATTTTTTGATTTAATATTTTCCTTGAAATTACTAACGTTTGTATTGTTTTGATAGAAAGAGATACAAGGCAACAAAGTAAGTAATTTACTTGCTTAATTATTCTTTTGATATAGAAACCATGCTTAGATTATTTTAATTCCTAGTAACATGTTAGGATGTCTTTATTGCTTTCTAGTATCATGTTTAGGTTGCTTTCTATTTCTTATATCATGTTAGTATCATGTTAGGGATAAAGATTTGATTTTTTTTGAATAGTGACATGCTAGAATTTGTTATTAATCTTGTTAGTATCATGCCTAGGATCTTGCTATTATTATGCTTTGATGAGATTGAGAATATTATGACGATGATAATTGTTATATCACTATTATGTTGCTTGATATATTATTGTTGTTGCTTGATCACGCCCTCTCTTGCAGGTTTAAAGGGAATTTGTACTTGTAATCATGCTTAATAAGATAATTAATAATCTTGTTTAGGCTAATGTGATTTTAATTCAAGTGATCACCAATAATAGGTTTGTTTATGCATTAATATTCAACCAACATAGATTAAACAGGTTTAGGATTAAATTAATATTTTGATTGTATATTAGTCAGAAAGCGCACATGAATATGAGGAGAATAAAGTAGAGGCCTATTTTTAGGGCAGGTTCAATCTCTTTTAGGTTGGATTTGTACCTTCATCCCCGAATATCCAGTCATGATTCCAGACCACTATGGAGTTAGTGATCTCATAGATCGTGAAGGGGTGTAACCTTCACCCTGTGAACGGTTTACAAGCTCCTAAAACTTGTTGGCGACTCTTTTACTCTAGCTTGCTTCCCTTTGGACGCCACCATGCTTAAGTGTAAGATCACAGTGGGGGTTAAGTGTGGGATGCTTGAAATATTCCCTACAATAGGTGGACAATTAAAACACTTATCAAATTCCGCCAAGCTAGCCAATTGCTTGTCCCCGAGTAATTCACCTAGCGCAAATGAAATCAAAAGATTAGTCCACTCAAAGAAAAGCATATGTAAAGATAAAAGAATCCTTAAGCAATAAAACTTGAGCATAAGGTATATGCCTAAGATCAATGCCAAGACCTAGCTAACCTTCTCGAATGTACTCAACTTTGGTCCATTCAACCAATCTTACCGCGTCCCCAAGTGTCTCACGACTCCTCGAAGGAGCCGGAAGAAAAATAGACAAAAGAAGGTTTAAAACACTCAACATCTCAATGATAAGTACCCTTTCCATATGCTTGTGAACCAACTTCCTCCACCGACAATGGCTTCAACTACTGTTACTAACATTACACAAAACTTGAAGATTACTACACAAAGTTAAGGCATAGAAAAGATAGGAGCGCTTGCATTTGATATCAAGCTAAGATTGGGTGCAAACTAGTTAGGACAACCCAAAATAAAAAAATGTGTAAATCATTATGAAACAAAGAGATTGTTCGAGTACACTACAAGATAATAATACATAAATGAAATCGTGATGACGACCTTTCATACAAAGGCTTTGTTTGGTAAAGAGTTTTTGGAAACCTTTAACTTATTGAACACTATTAGAAGTTTGACCATAATAAAAAGCTAATTTGGATGTTTGGTAAATAATTTATTAAAGAGCTTTTTGGACTCAAAAATCCTTTTTTTTTTTAAAAAAAAAAAAACTCATTATAAAAGCTAGCTTTTTTGAAATTAGCTTTTAGGGTATTAGATACTTTGAAATAGCTAAAAATAAAAAAAATAACTATTTACCTAGTACTACAATAAGCTAATTACAACAAGCTAGTCAATCAGCTAATATGACCAGTTAGTCAAATCAGTTAATATAATTAACTATATCAATCAGCTAACATCTAATTACAAAACTGAGCCAAAAACTAGACTATTGAGATTTGAGGTATGAATGTATGATCGACCAGATAGATAACAACTGCATGGCACTAACGAATTAAAGTATATGTACGTTAACATGCATCACGTCCCATCGTATACCTTTTGAAATAATTTTACGAAGGGTGTCCCATAAATTAAATTATTTCACCGCATGGTTTGAATACATATTGATATATTATTATATTGGAATATAAAAATAAATGACCTCGTGAACCCTTGAAAATGTCTTATGCAAATGCAACCAACACAGGGGACCATGTAACGTTTATATGCATGCTAGCCGAAGTCTCAACTATATATATGAAGATAAAATATAAGTTATGCAGTTTCATAAATTAAACATCACCTCTATTCCATACCTGTACATTTTTATGATTTGATTATAAACTTGTTGCATGTGCAATCTTTTGCTTTCCAATCTGGGATCGATATATGTATGTTCATTCTCTTTTGCACGGCTTGCCTTTCTCATATCCACACATTTTTCTAACTTAGAGCCCGTTCATTTCAGCTTAATTTCAGTTCAGTTCAGTTCAGTTCAGCTCCAATCAGTTCAGTTCGATTCAGTTCAGTTCAGCTCTTAATTTCCTTCTCTTATAAAATATTCATTTCAGCTCATTTCAGTTCAATTCAGCTCTAATCAGTCCAGTTCGGTTCAGTTCAGTTCAATTCAGTTCAGTAAATGTGAACAGACCCTTACTCTCTCTTTTATATTCATTTCATAATAATTGCAATACTTCCTAATTCGATAAGGATCCACTATTATTTTATTTATTATCTCTCTTACTAACCCCAGTTTTACAAATATTTTAATATTTCTCTCTCCTACTAACCCCACTTATACTATTTTTTTTAATGATCATTTCACTATCATAATAACTATACTTTTTATTAAAGCCTACAAGCCTATTCAATATTTTCTTAAGCTATGTGCGTGCACTCCCTACCGTTGCGATTAATACGAAACAGAGGGAGTAATAATCTCAATGTACGTTGCTGATTATCAGGCTAAAGTTTAGATATTTCATTATTTTAGCCCTATTATAAATTAATAAGATAGTATATTGGTCTTACCCTCTAAGGGTTTCTTTTGTCCATATTCTTATAATCTAAGGGGTCGTTTGGTTGAGGGTAGTCATCAAATAGAAAGGGAATCAACTGCTCTAAGGGCCTGTTCTGATTTACTGAACTGAGTTGAACTGAACTGTTTGGAGCTGAATTGAACTGAACTGAATAAAGCTGAAATAAATTGTTTATGAGAAAAGGAAATTGAAAACAGAACTGAACAGATTGGAGCTGAACTGAACTGAAATTAAGCTGAAGAGAACATGCCCTAATTCCCTTTGTTGTTATTTGTTTGACCTTTTTTCCCATTCCCTTTAGGATTTCCCTTTACCCTCTCCATTCCCCCAAATCCTTCCAAACATGATTCTCCATCATCCTAGGTTTTCCATTCCCTTTCCTTAACTACCACTACACCACCATACCCACACCAGCCAGCACCTTCTTACCCTATCCTCACCACCTAGCTAGTTTGCCGCCCCTCGCCACCACTTGAAAGCCTTCCCCTCCCATGAAAAACATTCCCCACCCTTGTAAAACCCTAAAAACACCTCCCCCTCCCCAAATTAAAAAAAAAATCGTCGGTCGCCCCTCCCCTGCCATCAAAACCCTAGTTGAGGGTGGGAGGAGGGGCGACCGATGGTTTTTTGGGGAGGGGTATGTGTTTCTAAGGTTTTGCAAGGGTGGGGGATGTTTTACGAGGGAGGAGGGCTTTTCAGGAGGAAGGAAGTGGTAGATAGCGAGGCATGTGGTGGAAGAGCGGGTGACGGTCAACGAGTAGTGGGGGATGGGTTGCAAGCTGGTAGGGTGTCTAGAGAAGGTGGAAAGTGAAGGAAATAGTTGGTTGTGTGGTGGTTTTGTGATGGTATGGTGGTGGCAGGGTTGGTGGCTTGTTTCCCTTTGTTTGTTAAACAAACAACATAGTAACTTTTAAGCTTAATTTTTCACTTCAATTTTTTTTTTCATTTTTTTTACCTCATGCAAATCAAACAACTCCTAAGAATTTCTTTTATCAATGTCTTAAAAATGAAATAAAATATAAAAGACCTGTGGCCACACGCAAAATATTTATGTCATGTCATATAGTTCTTTAATTGGCTTGAAGTTTGTGATTGTCCTATGTAATAAATTACCCAATCAAATTATTATTCAATTTTAACCAAAGTTCTATTAATATTCGATAACCTTTATTTTAATAGTGCAACTTAATACAAATTCATTATTTAATATTACTTATAATGTTATATAATTTTGTAGTTATTATTAGTAGTGATCATACAAATGCAATTATTATATATCAACAATAAAGTCCAATAGGATGTGTGAAATTCAAATTATTTTGACATGTACATATTCAAAAATTCTTATACGAAGTATGTGATTAGTAGAGTAGTAGCCACACCATTAGTTGATGGTAATGAGAATATATTGATGGATAATCCAATGAAAAAATGAGGTTACTCTTGTAAAGCTAGAAGTTAATTTATTCTTGTAACAATCAAAACAAATTAAAAGTTAGAAGAGGTCAGGATTGATTACACGAATAAACAAATACTGATCGACTTTATTTATTTATTTATTATTATTATTTTTATAGTTGTTGGTATTCGATAAGTTTAATTTATTTCCTAACGTTGATTTGTCTAAATGACCAAGAGAAATAACATAATTTGGGATTTGCTTTCCTAAAAATTTGACGTGATTAAATTCTCGAAGTTATATACTTGTATGTAAAAGAAGAGTTTTCAAATTTGTGTTGTTTTCATGAATCCAGCCCTATATATGCTTAGTAAAACCTATATAGCGCGTAGTTGTGCAAGTTGAAGAGAAAACATGATGCATTCGTGGGGCAAAACGAATGAATGAAGTTATGGTAGATGGTGGTTGATGAACATGTCACACGTGCCTTGTTTTGAACGTTACTATATGATGCTGATTGATGGATTTGTGCTCTCTTTTCTCACACCATATTTAACCTCGTTTCAATACAACTTTTATTAATATTGTGAATATAATTAGGTTAAATTATCTCGCCTAAGTAGAAATATCAAGGTGAGTTTTTCTTTTTGAACAAGGAGAATACTACTACTTGATTACAATAATTCTTATCAACGAAATGAAAATTAAGTATGTTTTAAAGCTTCGAACCTCATGAATTAATCTTGTCGGGCCTGTTAATCACAGTGAAGTATTCTTTAGTTAGCACAACCGTACCTATATATGAAGGGCCGTCCCAATCATTTTTTAGGCCCTGTGTAACGAAGAAAAAATTTGGCCCTATCTTCAATTCACGCAAATCTTAGAAAAATTATTATTGCTAGACATCTAAAAATTCTTTGCTTGCTCTTTTTGAAAAATAACTATACAAAGTGTTGGTAAATAATCAAATATTATGAGGAAAAATTGAATGAGAAAAACAAAATTCGATAGAAAACCATATGCATTAAATTAATAAGAAAAATATCAAAATAGGAGTAATTTTGTACGAAGTACAATATATAATAAAAAAGAAGCATGCTGGGCATCGAACCTGGGACCTTTTTCACTGATACTTTATTTGGAGCTGAGATAAATATCACTGAACCACACCACATATACGAAATTTATCACTTTGTTATTGTATTAACTAGATTTATGAGTCCCTTACCAATTTGTTGGCCCTGTGCCGTTGCAAAGGCGGCCACACCGGTTAAGGGCAGATCCTGTATATATGATGAACCATATACTGATGAACATGTACAAATTTAGGAGATTTCTACATTTGTAAGTTATCCTCATATGCAATGCGGTCTACAATATATGGACACAAATTAAATTGTTGTATCTTATTTATGAGCTTCACATCTTAATATTAGTTCAAATTAGTTGAGGAAAACACGAATGATCTTCAATTCAATTATAACTAGAAATATAATTTGCCCCTAAGAAAATATTAACGTATAGACGACTAGGAATGTCATTTGAAACCAACCAAATCCATGAAACTCAAAACCATTTGTTTAATCACTTGTCCTCTTATACGACAACTCGATTTGGAATGGCCAAAGCTAATTCCATTGGATGCAAACTTGCATACTTTTTCAAAATGTGTCCCATCTTATCTTTACAAGATTACATACACACAATTTATTAGATATCTACGTGACACATTTATTTTTTTGGAAACATTTTTGTGTCTCTAATAATAGTGTTTAGACTATAAACTAAGTTATTGCTCGTTGCTATTTTAATTATTGTAATAAGGAATAATGGAAACAGTCTACCATTACATGACATATGATCTCAAGGAAAGCATCCTCCTACATCTAGGTTTTTTATTGGGGGATAATTAATGTACTTTACGAATATGTAATGTCAATCAAAACAGACACAACACCACTTAAGAAAAAAAATTAAAATATCACTAATACAAAATTAATTACTCAACTCTAAAAAAATATCAATTCTTAAACCCGTATCAGTATCGTAACCTACAAAACACCCTCAATTAATTGTTGAGATTCGAAAACCCTTGTTAAGAATCTAAAACAAGAATTTTGAATCAAGACTTGCTTAATAGATGCTTTAAAGTGCAACTTGGTACTATTAAGATAAGTGGGAGCCGTAATATAAATTAAAGCCAACATAATTTCATTTAATGTTAAGGCAATAAGGCATCCTCATCTAGTTGAAAAAAAAAAAAATAAATAAATAAAAGAAGAGTTTCCCACCATGTGAGTGAGTTTGCCAACTATGTGAGTAAGGGAGTTTGCCAACTATTTGATCACGACTCGTCATATTTCACGAACCATTAAGTTTGTAGCCATTGCTTTCTTGTTGTACCCATTATAAATTTGCTCTCTCGATCTCAATTTTTCAGATCTATGTATTTGCACAACTATATCTATACATACGTGTAAAGGCTAAGCCATAACTTTCTTGCATTTGCAATAAGTCGATTAGGGATGGGGCAATAATGCATGGGATTCCATACAATTTTTTAAAAAAATTCCAAATCAATAAGCCAAAGGAAAAATTGATTATAATAATCTCACATTTGGCTGGTTCGTTATTAATAATCCCACCTTTAAAAGACATCTTCTTCTAATGGTCTCTAACTTGTTGGTAACCAATATTTATAGGTTAAGATGCTACATGTCGCTTTGTGATTGGTTGAAAAAATTTAAAAAAATTAAAAACCCCAGCCATCACCCGCTAAACCCTCCCAGCAGCTCTCCTTCCCCAGACCCTCCACCCTTCTCGCAGGCCTTGTCCCCACCTACACTGTCGTAACCCCCATCTCCACCTAGCGAAAACTGGTCCCTCCTTCTCCTAAACCACCTTGATTCCCTACCCCCACCCACAAAAACTAGCCCCTCCCCTTTCCCCCCACCCTGAAAACCACACCCATCCCCTTCCTTAACATCGAAAACGCTAATTTGACATCGGGGAAGGGGATAGGGGTGGTTTTCGGGGTGGGGGAAAAGGAGGGGGTGGGAATCGTGGTGGTTTAAGGGGAAGGGGGGATTGATTTTCCCTAAGAAGGGGTAGGAATGGGGGTTCCGGCGATGGGGATGAGGGTTCTAGCGGTGGAGGATGGGGAGGAGAGGTTGTCAGAAGGTGGGGGTCACTACTAGAAAATCGTCCATTTACGACGGAAAAAATCCGTCGGAAACACCCTTAAATCCATCGGAAAGCACGTTTTCGACGGAATTCCGTCAGAAATCGTCATTGGAAAAGCGTTTGTAGGAAAAACGACCTTTTTGACGGAAATTCCATCGTTAGAGGTTTTCCAGCACCGGCATAATCCGCCGGAAAATAATTTTAGGAAATTAAAAAAAATACGCCGCGCCACCATCGGCACGGCGTATCACAACCTCCAACCACCCAAAACACCCCTCTCAACCCCACCCACACCCAACTAACCGAACCACACCACCCACTACCCACCTTAACCGAAACACCACACCAAAACCCCACACCAAAACCCCACCAAACCCACACCACCCACCCCTGACCGAACACTAACCAAAACCGCACCAAACCCACACCACCCACCCCTAACTGAACACTAACCAAAAACCCACCAAACCCACACCACCCACCCCTGACCGAACACTAACCAAAACCCTACCAAACCTATACCCAAATCCACCCACCTAAAACACCCAAACCCAACCCAGACCCTGACCGAACCTAACCAAACCCACCTAATCTTACCAAATTAACCCACCCCACCCTAACCCTTAGCCCTGGCGCCACCCAAAACCACCGCCACCAACAAACATAAAATAAAAAAAAAAAAAGCCACCGCCACCGCAATTCAACCACAATTCACCGTAAAATTAAAAAAAAAAAATCAAAAACCAAAAATAAGTAAGAAAAAAAGTACATACCTTGAATTTCACAAACAAAACCCCAAAATTAGCTTGAATTTGGGTTTTAAAGGTCAAATTCGACCATGAAAACTCTAGATCTAGAGTTTTCATGGTCGAATTTGACATGAAAAACCATTAATTTCTAGAAATTGGCGAGAAATCGACTTGAACACCACTATACACACTACCCGTTGTCTTGAACACCACCACGAAGAACTAAAGAGAGAAAGAGAAGAGGAAAAAGAGAAAGAAGATGAGGCGCAACAGCCAACAGGGAGAAGAGGAAGGAGAGAGAAGAAGAGAAGAGGCGCAACAGGAGAAGAGGAAGGAGAGAGAAGGAGAAGGAGAAGGAGAGAGAAGGAGGAGGAAAGAGAATGGGAACGGGGGAAGGAGAGAGAAGGAGGAAATAAAGGATTTTAGGGTTTCTTTAAAGAGGGGTTTTTTTTAAAAAAATATATTCCGACAGAATTTCAGTCAGAAATTTCCGACAGATTTAAATTCCGTCGGAAATGATACTGTACGCCGGAAAAATCCGGCGGAAAAGTCAAAATTTCCGACGGATTTGTATTCCGTCGTAAATTTACAACGGATTTCCGACTGAATTTTTAAATTCGTCGGAAATACCCGACGGAATAAAAATCCGTTGGAAATTTCGACTTTTGCGACGGAATTTTGTGTCCGTCGGAACTATTCCCTCGCTATTTGCCTATTTTCTAGTAGTGGGTTAGGGTGGCTGTTGGGGCGGGCTTGGTTTATTTCTTAAAATTTTTTTTTTAGGTTTTTTTTTGTTTGACCAATTATTTAGTGACAGATGTCACTAAAATAAAAATAATAGTGTTTACCCAATGTACAAGATACCGGTTATTAGAGACCATTGAAGAAGATGCCCTATAAAGACGGGGATTATTAAATAATAATTCAAAAGCGAGGGATTATTAACAATGAACCGGCCAAAAATGAGATGATTAGAATAAATTTTTCCTAAGCCAAAATATTTTCCTATTAATACAAACACTAAAATCATAGTCAATGCAAGTATATATCTAATTTTATTAGGTCCTTGTATTTGTGCCGCCCCTGATGAAGTCTTACTCCATTAATCATTACTTACGTTGTCTTTTGATAGTCTTATATTCAAATAAACTTTAGTACTTAATTTATTATTTTTACGTATAGTCTGAATATCTATTAAACCAAATCAAAGCTATATGGAGAATAAGGAAAATTGTGTAGAGGGGTTACCTTTCGTTAGTCGTCGGTCATTTTCATGGGGATAAACTGGTTGGTATGAGGGAGTTAAGTGCCAAGGTTGTGGGAACGGAACGCACATAGGGTGCATACCGTTATGGCGTTATATGTGGTGTACATTGCACATGTCTAATTTTGAAGGATACAACTCCCATCTATAAGGTCGACATTTGATAAAGTATAGAAGATAGTCCTCTAAAATGATATTAGGAGTTAACGTGACAAGAAGCTTACCGATTCAAATCTCATTCACCGTCACTTTCAAATAAAATCTTTAGCATTGATATGAAAAGTCTCAGCTGCATCCACTTTATTTTTCAAGTGAAATATTTAGCAATGGGTATAGAGAGATCCAAATTTTATAAAAGATATTATACTGTACATACATATTTATATTTTAACATTTTCCAAACTGTTTGGACCCCTTGTGGGCCCAAGGTCATTAAATACAGAAATTACCAAAATGCCCTTATTAAACCCTAAACGGGAACATTCTATAATCATGCACAACACGCATCCCTAGAAACCCTAACATAGCCCAACAGGGCCTAATACGGCCCAGAATGGCCATAAACCCTAATCCTAACCCTAATCAAGTTAGTTAATCCTCTCCTATAAATACTAATCTTCACAGATTAGCGAGGCAATTAATTTTCTCCACTCTCTCTCTCTACAAACTTTCTCTCTAAACATAGTTGACTGACTTGATTGTCGGAGGGGCTTTTTCGGGAACACCCCCCGAGGCAGTTGACTTTCATTGTTTTGCAGGACTCGATTTGACCAGGCGAACAGGCTCATAGAAATGTAATCAGTTTTGACCAGGCGAACAGGCTCGATTGCACCCCACAACTCAGATCCCGAAATTCTTTTGCAGAAACACAAACAATTAATCAGTTTTGTTTTCATAGAAATGTAATCGCATTTTTGTTGTATGACGATTATTTATAAACGAGCCCCATAACCTAAATTCCTAGGCAAAATTTATCTAGTGTAACGTAAATACGTAATCTTTTAGAAAAAAAATTTAGCATGGATAACCGTAAGTCCGTAAGTGGCCTCTACTTTAGTATTATACGTAGTATAAAGTTACATTGAACATATAATACCGCTAAAGAAGATGTGAGGTGTACAGGCAGATTCAACTGGTGGTGATGTATAGCCTCCAATAATTGTTGATACGGTGGTAAGGAATCTAAGGATTATGTGGGATCAATACTCAAACAAGCATCTCGAGGGCCGGGGTTTCCCTACCCCTTCCCCTACTCTCAAAGAGTCTTACTCGCTAACTCAGACCAGTGTGAGATCATGATCCAATCCTTACCTATTAATTAGCTATTGTTGTAGTAGTGATTGGTGTAGTAGTGATTGAGACTGCACTTGATAGGGAGAACCGCGTGTTCGATCCCCTGCTACAGCAATTAGAAGAGGACTAAAATCTAACTAATTAGAACCGAACCTCGAATTCGAATTAACTCAAAGAGAAAAATGGGTAGAAACACTAAAAATGATCCAATCCTTGCATACCCAAAAAAAAAAAATTAAAAATAAATAAATAAATAAAAACAAAAAGTTGTAGGATCTCATTTAGGATAATTATAGGGGTGTAAATGAACCAAGCCGATCAATAAACTACTCGAGTCCGGGCTTGGTTAAAGCTCGTTCATGCACGTTTATTTAATAAATGAGCTGATCTTGAATAAATTTTGAAGCTCGTTTAATAAATGAGCTTGAACACGAACATAGATATGCTCGTTCAGATAAGTTCATGAACAACTCGTTTATTTATGTTCATGAACTACTCGTTTATTTATGTTCATGAATTATTGATTTATTTTAAATTGTTAATTTAGTTATTAAATTTATAATTAAGATTCAATTATTATGCTAATTTTGAAATTTTCAAATATCAAAAGTACAAATCTCATTTATGGGAGAAGCTCGATTATTATTAAGTTTGTTCATGAAAGGCTCATTAAATAAACGAGTTGTTCAAGAACCGTTCGTGAACATAGTGTACTAAATGAGTTGAGCTTGAACAGAAATTTGAGCTCGCTTGAAATCTCGGGATCGTGCTTGAACTCGCCTAAGTTAAATGAACTTGAACATGAACAAACTAATACTCGACTCGGCTCGGCTCGGCTCATTTACACCCCTAAGGATAAAGTGTTTGACGTTTGGATTTTGTTATTTATTTGGTGGGTTGGGTGTTGGATTTAATTTGTCCCGGTTATCGTTAGAACATCTCAAGTTTAGTTATTAGATGTTGGGCCTAATAATTGATATTAGATTATCCTGTTGCATTGGGCTTTACTTGGATTCTTTTAACAGAGCATGTGGGCTTCAATTCTTGTTCGACTGTGTGCAAACCCTAGGGAATTTTAATTTTATTAAAAATACTTTTAATTAAGGAAATTTTGTAAATAACCACACCTCAATAGTCAATACACCATATTTAGAATAACCATCCATTTTTCGCAATATTATATAATATCACCCTTTTTTCCAAAAGCGTTAGTTTTCACCACCTCTTGACTAAAATCTCATTTTTAAAAATAAAATCACTGACTTTTGTACCAAAACTTATTCTATTAGGGTTTAGGGGTTATTTTTGCCTTTAGAGTTCAATTTGAGGTCAAAGTTTGAAAAGAGTTATCGAAATGCCTCATTTTGCGTGCTAATAATTATCTCGGTTTGGGTGACACATACAAAATCAGGCATTTTCGATAATTTTTTCAAATTCTGACCTCAAATTGAATCTAAAGGACCAAAATGACCCCCAAAACCCTAATAGAATAAGTTTTGGCACAAAAGCCGATAATTTTATTTTTTAAAATGAATTTTCTTATGAATAGGTGGTGAAATCTAACACTTTAATTAAAAGGAAAAAAAAAAAAAAAAAGGGGGTGATATTTTATAAAATTGAAAAAAAAAATGGTTATTTCAAAATAGAGTGTATCGAGGAATGGTTATTTACAAAATTTCCTTTAATTAACTAGTCAATCTACAACAACATTCATGCCTTTTTAAATACACATGCACCGTGTATATAAATGACTAGCATAATAATACTTTTTTTATTTTTATTTATTTCTTTTTTTTTTAATGTTTGACTCATTTTCCATAGGAAACATTATCCATACAATTAGAAATTCTCCATGTATTAAACTAAAATCCTGACCCCCAACTTAAGCCAGAAAAGGCCCAACATTGTCCACTCTCTCCTCAGCAAAGAAAACAGAATAGAGGGTTTCATTTCAGGAAGATTAATGTTCCCTTCTCCTCGAAAGGTCTTTTAGGTTCCAACATTTCGTGTGGCCCACAAAAATTATATCCAGTAAAGAGACCACAAATCCTTGGTTACTGAAATGAAGCCAGAATTAAAATATCCTATCATCTTAAACAACCAAAACCTCCGTCTAAGAAATCCATCTCTAAAGTTAAATTTATGAGCCCTTTTTCCTCCTTCCTCACACATGGAACTGTCTATAATACATGCTTGCCTAGCACAGTTACTGGGAAAGGAATAAGGAGAGGACAAGATTGGAGACTGAATTTTCTGTATAATTTGGACATTTATCTGTATGGTGAACCAGGAACCTATATGACTTAAGATGTTTTTCTTGTTAGACTTTGAAGAAACAAAGAGGCCATGTTTCTACAGAACACTCTTGTGTCTTGGCCGACTGCTCTGATGACCCCCTATTAGGTCATCCGGTGATCGATGAAGTTTGGATCATGGAACTGTAGGGGTCTATGGCAGGCGGACTCCCCTAAAGTTACATATATTAGTTCTTTTGTCCGCTCTTGTGGTTTGGATGTTATGTTTTTAATGGAGACTATGGTATCTGTAGATATTGTTGTACAAAAGTTGTCTGTTGTTTCCTTTTCAGGATTCTGTTGTTCAGATGTGGTAGATTTAAGTGGTAGTTTGGTCTTGTTGTGGTTTGCTCCCCCTTCAGCTAGTTCCTATTTCGATAATCCCAAATTTTAATTTCTGTAAAATACTTGTGGGTTCAGTAACAAGATTTGTGCTTTTGTTTATGGAACACCTCATGTTGTTGATCGACCTCAAGTTTGGTTAGCTCTTTCAGCTATTTTAGGCTCAACTACAAATTTGGTTTTACTTAGGGATTTTAATCAGGTGAAACTGTTATAGGATAAAGTAGGTGGATCTTCTTACATTCTTGACCAATTCGATTTCATAAACTTACTGGATGTTCCGTTTTCTGGGCCTAAGTATACTTGGACTAATAATCATTTTGCTTTTGACTCAACTTTTGAGCATCTGGATAGGGCTCATGCGACTGCTGCATGGTTTCAGGATTATCCGACCGTGCTCCGCAATTTTTGGAAAAAGGCCTTATAGGATTGAAAGCTGGTGCTTATTATCTTCAGAGGTTGCAACGCTTATTTCCACTCTTTGGACACAACATATTTCTGGCTCCCTGATGTTTACTTTATAGAAGAAACTTTCGGTTATTCGTGGTCGTCTTTTAGCATGGTGTGTGTCTCATAAAAAAGAATGGGGTATTGATTGGAAAAGGTTAATTTCAGAGGTGGAACGTTCTTCTTTACGTCTCCCTTTTCATGTTGACCGTGCTTTATTCATTTAATTTCTACAAGGGAAAAGATTGCTGAAGCTCAAGGTGCTATTCTGTTTTGGCGCCAACGAGCAAAGATTAGGTGGGATGCCTTTGGGGAATTTTCTTCTTGGTTGTTATTTTCTTCCATCTAGGATTGTCGTCGTCGCAACCGAATTCTTTCCTCGAAAGATGACTCTGGTTTCTGGATTTTTGATCCTACCTTGAGTCGTCAGGAGGTTATGAATTTCTATTCTAACTTATATGTTGTGCCACCTTCATTTTCTGAGTTGCCTTCCTTAGACTGGGATCAATTACAACTTCCTACCTTAACACTGGCTCTTCGAAATAAGTTATCGGTTCCATTTTCGGCTTTGGAAATTCGTAAAGAGATGTTTGATATTGATGACGGTAAATCTCCTGACCCGGATGGTTTTACTTCAGCTTTCTTCAAGTCTTACTGGCATGAAGTGGGTAACCATGTGGTTTATGTTGTTCAGTTTTTTTTTTTTTTTTTTTTTTTTTTTTTTTTTTTTTTTTTTTATGGGTACATGCTAAAAGACTAGAATAGAAATGGTTTTACAATTTCGGCCAATAAGGTTGCGCAATGTTATGCATAAATGCATAGCAAAATGTCTAACCGGTCGTTTTAGGAAAATTATGCCATTTTTAGCGCCAGACTTCAGAATTTGACCAAAATTTGACCTTAAATAATATACGATGATCTATACAGAAAAAAATATATCAAGTGGGGTCTTATTAGATTTGTAATAATGTGTATTTTATTAATATGTGATTTTCATAATTTTTTTCATTACGAAATTAAGATATTTAGCGATTGCACATAAAACGATGATCTGATATGAACTTATTTTTCTGATCTGATTTGAACTTATTTTTTCTGAAATATTTAAAAATAAGGTGAACTAAACAAGGCCTTAGTCCACTAATTTTGGGGGTATTAATAAAAAAATAAATTAATGAACCATTGTAGGATGTAGATACATCAAACTAAGGCCTTGTTTAACTCACCTTATTTTTACTTATTTCAGAAAAAATAAGTACATATCATATCTGATCAAATTAGAAAAAATAAGTTTAGATAAGAAAAAATAAGTTTATATCATATCATCATTTTATGTGTAGCTTTTTATAGCTAAATATGTTTAATTTTGTAATGAATAAAATTATGAAAACCACGTATTAATAAAATACACATTATTACGAATATAACAAGACCCCACTTAATATATTTTTTCCGTATAAATTATCGTATATTTAAAGTCAAAATTTAATCAAATTTAACATTTAGATCAGATCAGACCAGATCAGATAACTTCAAATAAGAAAAAATAAGGTAAATCAAACCAGCACCTAAAATACAAATATGACTAGGATAAACAAAGTATTTAAAATTAAAAAACCTTAATGTCAATGGACGATTAGGATTAATCCACAAATAGGAAAGAGAATTTGGAAGAATTATTCAGATATGCTGCAGCTTTGATATTCTGACTCAACAACTTTTAATTATGAATTTTATAGGGTAGGTATTAGGTAAGATATTGATAATCTCAAAACTTTAATCTAATACCCACGTGAATTACCTACCCCCATTTAATTTCAAAGCTTTAATATATATCCTACCCGAACCACCTATCCTCGTTTAATCTAATAGTATATCCTATCTGAATTACATACTCTCATAATTAGTTTATTGATCATTTTAGATATTCAAACAACTTTAAAAGATAAGGTATCTACTAAATACTTTTATACAATCAACTAGAGCTGGGCATGGGCCGGGTCAGCACGCGGGCGGCCCGGGCACGGCACGAGGATGGCCCGGCACGGCCCGGCCCGACGGCAGGCCCGGCCCGGCACGATGGCACGCCCCTCGTGCCTCGTGCGGGCTGCGGTGAAAAAAAATCCAAAAGTGGCCCGGCACGGCACGAGCCCGGCCAATAGCCCGTGGCACGGCCCGCAGGCACGGCCCGCAGGCACGGCCCGTAGGCACGGCCCGCAGGCACGGCCCGCAGGCACGGCCCGCGGGCTAACGGCTATAAACTGGCGCTGCTCTTGTTTTTTCCCTCCAATATTTACTATGAATGCATGCAACTCGGTGATGGTGTCGAACAATATAAAAATCATGTGAAAGATAAATTTTTTGAGTTATATAGAGTTTATGAATCTAAATATGGAACCGTCACTCATTTTTCCCCTTCTCAAACATCCAAAAGCGTAAGTAAAACGGGCAAAAGTTTGGCGGCCCAAGCTGCTAACATGTTATCTAAGTTTTCAGGTAGTGGATCATCATCAAGGCGAACACAAAGCGATGTTTCGGAGTTGCAAATGTACTTAAACTACGACTTCATGAAAGGCTTGGACGAAGATTCGAGGTTGGGGATGGACATCCTAGATTGGTGGAAATCCCAAAGCACAAAGCATCCAATTTTGGCGGCAATGGCACGTGATATTTTCAGCATCCAAGCCTCCTCCGTTGCCTCGGAACGAGCTTTTAGTGCTTCGGGAAGGGTTCTAGACGATAGAAGAACAAGTTTGAAGCCCGAAACACTAGAAATGTGTGTTTGCTTGAAGGATTGGATGGATGCCCAAGAACGCATCCAAGATCGTACTTTTACGGCCAACGACAACATCGATGGTTCCGATCGTTCTGGTTCAACTAGCTCCTCCGCATTAGCTAGTGAACATGAAGCCGAAAATGAAGACGAAGAAGATAATGAAGACCTTGATTGAAGATTACCAACAACTCGAGAATTAATATTAATTAGCGAAAATTCTAGTATTTCCTATGTACTCTATTAATTAGTGAAAATGTTAGTATTTCCTATGTTGGCTATGTACTCTATTAACATTAGCCGTATAATAAAATAACAAAATAAGTTATTCATCAATTATTGTTAGTTGTACACTTGTACTTCATATTATCTTTTACTTAATAAATTTTTATGAATGAATTTTTTCAACTTTTAATTTTATGGAATATGTTATATTGTTATTTAATTTTTGTCTAATACTTATATAGTTATATGAATAATATGATATATAGTAAATTATGAATGAACAATAAATATTAATATAATTTAAACAATATTTAATATAACTTAACTCCATAAAAAATTTAATAATTATTAAATTCAAATATTAAATTGTATAATTATTCAATTCAATTTTTTCTTTCATAAAAAAAATTCAAGTTTTTTTTAAAGTTTTTTTTAATTTTTTTTTTTAAAAAAAAAAAGAAAAAAGGGTAAGCCGTGGGCCGGCACGGCCCGCCTCCACCGTGGGCCGGCACGACGGGCGGCCCGGCACGGCACGACCGGCACGGTGGGCCGTGCCGTGCAGGGACAGGGAAACCTTGAAGGCCGGCACGGCACGGCACGGCCCGCCTCCACCGTGGGCCGGCACGGTGGCCGGCACGACGGGCGGCCCGGCACGGCACGACCGGCACGGTGGGCCGTGCCGTGCCGTGGACAGGGAAACCTTGAAGGCCGGCACGGCACGGCACGGCCCGCCTCCACCGTGGGCCGGCACGGCCCGGCACGACACTGTTCATGGCCCGCCTAGGCACGGCCCACGGCAGGCCCGGCACGGCCCATGCCCACCACTACAATCAACTAATAAAATGTTAGTCAAATCAATTAATCCAATCATCTAGTTAAAATCAACTAAGTCAATTATTTTTAGCTTTCACCTCTTCACCAAACACAACCAATTATTGTAGCTTAGAGGATGTAGAAAATGTTTTCCTAATTTCCTGTATTCACATTCACGTGAACTAAGGTTTTTTTTTTTAAAAAAAACTAGCTTTTGGACCCGTTCTACGCACGGGTTATGCTTAAGTTATAAATTTATTTGAAACTTTACAAATTATCTTGTCACCAAAAAAAAAAAAAAAAAAAACCCTTTACAAATAATTTGAATGAATTATTTTATCGTCTTTTGACATATTATAATATTTTATGAATTAGTGGTAATAGACTAATAGTTGTAGAAAAAATGGCTTAAAATCGTAAAATCTTATCTCTATCACATGATATATTAATCAACAATTTGTATAAAAAAACTACTTTGTAAATACCAAACACTTATTATAATTTTACAATTTTTACATCAAATGTGAAGGCATGATATTCTTCTTTAGTCTTTACCAATATATGTCTCTTATATTGCGCTTAATATCTTCAAAATTAAAGCCCCATGACACGCAAACAATGTCATCCCATGGAATTGCCATAGTTTTCTTGCCACCTCAATATTTCCCTTTTCAATCATCATCCTCATTGTTGTAGAAATTTCACATAGAATTTTGAGAGATGTTTCTCTAATTTTTTAGTTTTTGAAACTTAATGAGTGTGAAAAAATCTTTATTGAAAATTTGTATTTATATAAGAAGAGGGGGAAGATAAGGGGTCAAATTAAAGAAATGAATTATGAATGTGAATAAATTGAATTGATAGATGGAATAATGAGAAGAGGAGAAGGTTTAGGAAATTTAATTTGTTATTGAATTAAAATAAAGATTACAAAATATAAAAGTTATTGAGAAATAAAGGGGGAGATGAAGAGAGAATTTCTTTGAAAACATAAGGAGGGAGAATGAATAAAGAAAAGTGAGAAAGAATGATGACATGTGTCAATTTTGGTTTGTGTTTTTAAATACTAAGTATAGATTAGGGGAATTGGGGAATATGAGTGGACTTGGCAGACTGGCATGCCCTATTCACATTTACGTGAGACTTTTTTTTTTCTTGAAAAAAATTTAAACTAATTTTTTTTTTGTTTTTTGTTTTTTTGTTCTTTTTTTTTTTTCTGTTAAAAAAAATCAACTTATTATTTAAAAAAGACGTGGTGGAACCCGAGCTCTTCCATGAAAAATTGACATTTGCTTCAATGCGAAATAGAAACAAATAATGTACTCCCTACGTCCTATAATATAATTCTTATTTATGTTTTTTTTCATGGTACGTATTATTTAAGATATAGGAGGAGAAAGTGAATAAAGTATATTTTTAAAAAAAATACGTAGTACAATAAGAATAATAACAACAACAACAACAATAACAACAACAACAACAATAACAACCAAACTGTTGTTGTTACCTCTAATTACTTTATTAAATTCCAAACTGAATTACATAGCAAGAATACGTAGTACAACAACAACAATAACAACAACAACAACAACAATAACAACCAAAAAAAAAAAAAAAAAACAAGTAAACAAGCTGCGAATTACGAGTTCATTTTAGAGTAAACGAAAGAAAAACCAGCCTTCTTAAGGTTTTCAAGCAATTGATCAAATTGTTTGACCATCGTAGGAGTCAAGTGATTGGTCCAATCTCCAACTTCCCCCTTCCTAAAGAAAGCCTTGTTGTCAAATCTAGGTACAACCTTGCCATTCTTGTTGACCTCCATTTCTTTCAAACTTTTAATGCTACTGTTAAACCAAGCACAAATTCATCAATAATATTTACTGTGTATTTCATTAATCACCATAGCTTCAATACATGTATATATAATACTAGGATAATAATACCCTATATAATACTAGGATAATAATATTTACTGTCTTGCCCTGCTTGCATTCACCCAGGGACATCTTCAATTGGCAAATTCGAGTGCCACTCACCACACAAAAACGACTTTTCAAGTTGTTCCACAATAGATGAACATCATCATACTCCCCAATCGTTGCCCTTACCGAAGGGTCCAACGTATTTGTGATCCACGAGACCAACATCGAGTGAATAGCCTCCCAATCTTCCAGTTTATCACTGGCTTGAGGTTTCTTGATACTTCCATCAACAAAACCATATTTGCGCTTAGCCTTCAAAGAGGTTCGAATAGCCCTCGCCCACTCATCATAATTCTCACCCCGGAGTTGAACCGGAGTAATAATGTTCCCGGGTCCATCACTTGAACCTAGGTGATAAGCCATGTCCATCTTAATTTTTCCACCACCATCACCACCAGAGCCGCCAGCACCGGAGTCACCCGACATCACTCACAACTCAATGAAAGTGGGAAAAAAAAAAATTGAACGAGAAGATACTCTCACAAACTCTCAAAAAAACAATCGTGCGTTAATTATGAAAATTAAACGTACAAAAAGAAAAAATTAGACCTTAACTAGGCTCTTGATACCATGTTAAACCAAGCACAAATTCATCAATAATATTTACTGTGTATTTCATTAATCACCATAGCTTCAATACATGTATATATAATACTAGGATAATAATACCCTATATTCTATCATATCTTTTCAGAAGATATATTTTCCTAAAATATGCACAATAATATCATAACAATAATATCCTAGATATACTAGGATATCCCCAATAGCTACAAAGTTGTATTATCTTGTCTATGACATTGCCCTTCTCTTCCTCCTCCGTAAACGGGCAACCCACGAACTCGGCCAACCTTTTAAGATGGTCTCTTGGCTCCTTCTTTAGCCCTTCATACTCCAAAAACAACACCTTCTCTGTGTTTTTCTTGCTCTCCTTCCAGTAGCTCAACACATGACCTTCGTAGGGCCCCGATGGGGAGACGCCCGAGCAATACTTATCTATGTACGCCTCCATCATTTTCTTATCGAGTTGAATGCCTTTACATGCCTCGAACTTTTGGTAAAAATGCCATGCTGAAACAAAGTTGTCCAAAGGATTTCGGCAAACATAAACAAGTTTACATTTTGAAGTCTTGATTGAAGCCAAGATCAGGACGATGGGCGGGGGATAGGGGCTGGGAGTGAGAAATAGGGCATGTGGGTAGCAAACAATCGAGGTGAGGGTATATTTGATAAGTCTAGTTGACCACCACTCACTTTTTTGTAAACTGTTATCTCTAATTGTGGGATGAGCTCATGAGGGTTTTTTGTGTGAAATGGGTGTTGTGCAAAATCATTCAATATTTTTTTTCGATTTATTATCGAAAAAATAAGGGATTTTAGCCAAGTTGTACCGCTTTTTGGTAGACTGGCTAAGATGATATCAGTATCATGAGCACGAAAGTGGGTTTTGCAAGCGATTACACCCTCTAAATTAAAGCTTAAATTCCATAAACCCTCATAGAGGTACATTGGCCAAACAAACCATGTTTCTTTTGGGAGTGAGCGTTGGAGCTCTTTGATTTCTTCTTCCAAATTTTCATCAGTTTTTGTGTTTTTACAATCTGGAGTTGCCATTAGAATAGATGGCTGATTGGCTGTGGCACAAGATTGGAGGAGTAAAGTCTACTTATATAGGGCGAAGAGTCCTAATCCCTGTCACTTGAAAAATACTCGCTCCGTTTTATAATATGGTATGGGTGTATAAAAAATTTAGGAAAATTATAGGTTGGGGACTGAAAGAAATTTTCATATTATTACTCCCTTTATTTTTATTGATTTACATCACTTCGTGATGCGCGGAGTTTTAAAAGGTTAATATAACATTATGAGTGGGTGAATAATTTATTATAGTAAAAGTAAGATGGGAGCATGAAAGAGAAAGAATGTGAGGGAGAGTAAATATTTTTATTATATGAGCACCATGGAGAAGATAGAAATGATAAAATAATTTAAGTGGAGTTTAAAGTAATCGAGATATATGATATAATATAGTATAAGTTACTAAATAAGGAAGTGATTCATTTTTTAAAAAAACACCCATAAAAGGGAAGTGATTTATTTAAAAAAAAATAAAGGGAGTACCGTATTTGTTAGGAAAGATTAGGAGAATATATTTCATTGTTATCATTTAAGTTAGTTTCCTTAATTATAGCCTTAATTTACTCAAGATAATTCTTAGAATATCTTGTGATATTATCTTAGGAAACTATGTACTCTACTTATATGATTTGAGATCAATGAGAACACTCAAGCTTTGAGCCCTAATTACTTTGACATGGTATCAGAGCAGGTTAAGTCTTGGGACCGCTCACATAAACTTTCCCCCTGCCGGTGGGTTAGAAAGTTTAAATCATTCTTACTCATGTGTTATTTGTTCCTGATTTACGTTGCAATTTAATTTCGGTATCACAATTAATTGATGATACAAATTATACTGTCCAATTTAACTCAAATATGTGTGCTATACAGGACCAGTCGAGGGAGCTGATTGGAACGAGTGTTAGGCGAGATGGACTATTCTACTTCGAAGGAAGGGCTTCCGTGCAACATGTGGCTACTTCTGAGTCGTCTGAATTGCTAGAACTGTGGCACAAGCGTTTGGGTCATCCTTCGGAAAAAGTTGTTAAGCTTCTCTCTCCCGTTCAAAATTGTAAGGGTCGTTTAAATAAAGCATGTGAAGTTTGTTTTCGTGCTAAACACCCTAGAGATAGTTTTCCCATTAGTGAGAATAAAACTACTAGAATTTTTGAAAAATATATTGTGATTTGTGGGGTTCTTATAGACATGCATCGTCTTGTGGTGCTTGTTATTTCTTGACAATAGTGGATGATTTTTCACGTGCTGTTTGGATATATTTGCTTATTGATAAAACCGAGGTGTTTCGTATGTTTATGTCTTTTGTGGCAATGGTTGATAGACAGTTCTCTCAAACAATTAAAATTGTTCAAAGTGATAATGGCACATAATTTAATTGTTTGCGTGAGTTTTTCAATGCAACTGGCATATTATTTCAAACCTCATGTGTCGGAACCCCGCAATAAAATGGTAGGGTAGAGAGGAAACATAAACACATTCTCAATGTAGGGAGGGCTTTGCGTTTTCAGGCTAATTTGCCGATTTATTTTTGGGGGGAGAGTGTTTTAGCTGCTGCCCATTTAATTAATCGTACTCCCTCTCCTCTTTTGCAAAATAAGACCCCCTACGAAATTTTATTTGGCACTCCTCCGTCTTACACTACTATTCGTACCTTTGGGTGTCTTTGTTTTGCCCATAATCAAAAAACTAAGGGAGACAAATTTGCTAGTCGGAGTCATAAGTGTGTGTTTGTGGGTTATCCCTTTGGGAAGAAAGGTTGGAATTTATTTGATCTTGAATCGAAAGATTTTTTTGTGTCGCGAGATGTGAAATTTTTTGAGGATGTTTTTCCTTTTCTTGATCCGACTTCATCCAATATTGTACCCGAAAATATTGTGCCCATGAATATTCCTGTGGATTTCGATTTTATTGATGTCACTTTGGATAATCAAGCAGATTGTAACTTGGGTAATGTGGTGCAAGTTGAAAATAATGCTACATTATTTAATGGGGAAGAATTAGTAGTGCTTTCACCACAAAAGGAAAAGGAGGCAGACTACTCCGCAAGCTCCCCGCGGCATACGAGTGCTCACCGCAGGGAGGCTGCGGAGCCTGCTGCTCCTTCCACTCAGCGGCTCACGGATCAGCAGCCACGTGAGCTTGCTGCCTCTCCTCAACCACGGCAGCCCCCTGTCTCTTCTCCAGCAATTTCAGAGCACAACACAAGCAGCACTACCCCTTTAAATCAACCCCAAACAACAGCTCAAGAAGAACAATTGGGTTGGGGTATGCGTGAGAAATTTCCCAATGTTCGACACCGGGATTATGTGACTCACACGGTCCTCACTAATAGTCCATCATCTTCATCTCCTAACACTCCGTCTCCAAAGCATCCCTCAGGTACTCCTTATCCTATAGCGCATTATATTAATTGTGACAGTTTTTCTCCATATTACCGACATTTTATTGCAGCTATTACTTCTGGCAAAGAGCCAAGGTCTTTTAAGGAGGCTATGAAGGATGCAGGTTGGAGAAAATCAATGCAAAATGAAATTCAGGCTCTTGAAAAAAATGGAACATGGACAATGGAAGATCTTCCACCTGGCAAGCGTCCTTTAGGGAGTCAATGGGTGTACAAGATCAAATATAATTCTGATGGGAGTATTGAACGTTTAAAATCCCGATTGGTTGTCTTTGGCAATCATCAAAAGGAGGGCATTGACTACACCGAAACATTTGCTCCTGTGGCTAAAATGGTCACTGTTCGTGCCTTTCTTGCTATTGCAGCTTCTAAAAATTGGGAGCTTCATCAGATGGACGTCCACAATGCTTTCCTCCATGGTGATCTTGAAGAGGAAGTCTACATGAAACTTCCTCCGGGTTTTGAGTCATCGCACCCTAATAAGGTATGTCGCCTTAGAAAATCCCTATATGGCCTAAAACAGGCTCCTCGATGCTGGTTTGCCAAACTTACTTCTGCTTTGAAGGCATATGGTTTCTTCCAGTCATACTCAGATTATTCTTTGTTTACTTACACTAATTGTCGCACACAAATTAATGTGCTTGTGTATGTTGATGATCTAATTATTTCTGGGAATAATTCCGCTGCTCTAAGGGCATTCAAGGCATATCTCAGTGACTGTTTTCATATGAAGGATCTTGGCACTCTGAAATATTTCTTGGGCATAGAAGTCGCCCGTAGTTCTTCTGGTTTGTTTTTGTGTCAGAGAAAATATACCCTTGACATTATTTCAGAGGCAGGATTATTAGGTTCTAAGCCCGCCGATTTTCCTATGATACAAAACCACAAGCTTGGTCTAGCAAGTGGTCCCATACTTTCTGATCCTAAATCTTATCGCAGACTTGTTGGCAGGTTGATCTACCTTGCAGTTACTAGGCCGGATTTAGCCTATTCGGTTCATATTTTATCTCAGTTCATGCAGGAACCAAGAAAAGAACACTGGGAAGCAGCTCTGCGAGTTGTTAGGTATCTAAAGGGTACTCCGGGTCAAGGGATTTTGTTACGTTCTGACAGTGAACTAACTCTGCAGGGTTGGTGTGATTCTGACTGGGCTGCATGCCCCTTAACACGCAGATCTTTGACAGGATGGCTGGTGTTTCTAGGCCTCTCACCTATTTCTTGGAAGACCAAAAAGCAACCAACTGTGGCTACTAGTTCGGCAGATGCAGAGTATCGTTCCATGTATGCCATCACTTGTGAATTAAAGTGGTTGAAGGGTCTTCTTTCGAGCTTAGGTGTACATCATCCCAAGGCTATTAAATTGTTCTGCGATAGTCAGTCTGCATTGCATATTGCTAAAAACCCGGTGTTTCACGAACGAACAAAGCATATTGAAGTTGATTGTCACTTTGTTCGAGATGCTATCATAGATGGACTCATTGATCCCTCCTATGTTCCTACTCATGTTCAATTGGCCGATATCTTCACCAAAGCATTGGGCAAATCGCAATTTGAACATCTCCTTCCCAAGTTGGGCGTCTTCACTCCACCCACTCCAACTTGAGGGGGGGTGTTAGGAAAGATTAGGAGAATATATTTCATTGTTATCATTTAAGTTAGTTTCCTTAATTATAGCCTTAATTTACTCAAGATAATTCTTAGAATATCTTGTGATATTATCTTAGGAAACTATGTACTCTACTTATATGATTTGAGATCAATGAGAACACTCAAGCTTTGAGCCCTAATTACTTTGACAGTATTTCATATTATCTGCAACATTTAATTAAAAACATATGGTAATTGTACGCAGTTTCTCCCCTCTCAATTATCTTCTGTTTTTGGTATCAAGTTTTCAGATCTTATTATTGTGAGCAAATTCATAATTAAAGTACTAATGTATACTTTAGTGAGATTTACCAAAGCTGCAATATCGGACTAGCATGCATATCTGAATAATTCTTCCAAATTCTCTTTCCTATTTGTTGATTAATCCAATCGTCAATTGATGACATTAAGCTTTTTCAATTTTAAATGCCTTTATTTATCCTAGTCATAAATGACATCTACTTGATGTATTTGTATTTTATGTTTGATGTGTCTATTATTTTTCGTTAATGTATTTATTGTTTATTAATGCCCCCAAAATTATTGGACTAAGTTGTTAGTTGGAGGGCTTACAAACGGCTCACTATGAGGTATGGAATTTCTATTAGGGATTGCTGGCAAGTGGTGTTCTGTGTTGAATACAAGCATTTAGTTTTTTTTTTTTTTTCATAATTTTATGAACACAAACTATTGGGTGCATTCACCCGCACCCAAGTTGTTTGTGCGTCCGAAGACCCGAAGACGACAATGACGATGAAGACGACGATGACGATGACGGCAATGGTGGATTCGCTTGGGCTGCGATTTCAAGTGAGAGATGGTGGTGACTCGCAACAGGGCAGCAGTAGGGGAGGGGTCGTGTTGGTGTTTGGTGATGCGGTGGTAAAGAGCTTCGAGGAGGAGGAAAGAGAAAGGGGTGGAGTAAAGAATACATCGTTAATGTATGAAATCTACTATTATTAACGAATTAAGAGAGAGAAAAGAAGGTGAGTTGGTGCTGCTGCTATTGATGCACAGGGATCAATCGCCTGGGGTGTCGTGGATTAGTGGGTTATTTGAGAAAGAAAGAGATAAAGAGGGGGAAAGAGGAGAGAGAAACAAATGATTGTGGGGTATGCTGTTAATATTAGCCAATAAAAGATGTACATCAGCTATTAAGATAGCCAATTGATTTCTGATATCAGTTAACATTAGGGACATATCAAACATTTATAAAAACGTATCAGCCAATCAGAGGAATATATCAGCCAACAAAAGATTCATATAAGCCAACAAGAGAAATATATCATCCAACAAAATATACATATCAGCCAATAAATGAAGCGTATCAGCCAACAAAATGATGAAAATCAGCAAACAAAAGCAACAGGTAAACCAACAAAATAAACATATTAGCCAACAAGATGAAACTTATAATCCAATGATTAATTTATACATATCAGCTAACAAAATAAATATATCTGCCAACTAATGAAACATATAAGCTAAAATCATGTTTTGTCACTACTATGTATTATATATATATATATATTTTGACAAGAGCTAAAGCAGATTGATAATAATTATCAAAGGAAGGAAAACTAGAATTAGCTATCTATTCAAAAAAAAAAAAAAAAAAAAGTCTTTGCTATAGTAGCCATTTTTATCATTTTTACAGAATAATTCATTTTTTTTTTGGGAGCTTTCTTCTCTTTCTATTTTACAAAATAATAACAGTATCGAAAATGCATTGGAGTATACATATAGCTACTCTTAGAATTTTTTTGATATATAATAATCGATTTTTAATTATTATTATTATCATTATCATTATTATTATTATGGCTAGTTAATTAAAAATTATGTGAGGAAGTTTAGGGAGTTATAGGAAAGTTAAAGGTGTACACTAATTTTTACATCAGAAAGTTTAGGGAGTTGTTGATTTTTATGTTAGAAAGTTTAGGGAGCTCTACCAATTAACCTGTAAATAAAGGTCAAAAGAGATTACAATGGGTAACTTGCAACTTTTAAAAGTTCAGTGAGCTAACTGTAACTTTTGGCCAAGTTTAGGGAGTAATTGTGCTCTTTACTCAAATTACAAGTGTTTAACCTCAAGATGCTCGAGTGAAAATGTTTCCTTTCTATAATCAACAATTTAAATCAACCCTTTGAATTAAAAAATGTTTTCTGTTCAATAATCAACCAATTAAATCAACCCTTCGTGATATTATACTTAAAGGAACAAGTGAAAATCTTGAATAATACGTAGTATTTTTTTATCAGGTGAGATAGATGGAGCCAACAACTGAGTGCAACACGTGGAGAAAAGGGCAAAGATGTCACATCGTGCAGATCATTGTGGTATGCAGCATGATTCACGAGGCAATTATTTTATTGGAATAAATGGCTCTTATTCATTAGCAGGTATGGTAGGCCACAAAAATATTTATTATGTTTGTCCAAAATTTACTATAAACTAGGGGAGCCAACGCGCGCGATGCGCGCGGAGCGGTTTGCCTTTTTTGTTTAGATTGTGTTTTGTTTATGAGGTTATGGTAGTTGTTTTTTGGGTTAATTAATTTTTATTTGAGTTGTTTGTGGGCTGTTGTTTTGTAAAGGGAATTGTGATTTACGTGGCTATCATATTGGAGTGGTGCTATTAGGTTGAAATGTACAGTAATTGTAATTTGTAATTGCAATGAGTTGGTGTTGTGACTATCAATTGGAGTGGTTCAATGATCTTTAAACTTGCCATTTATTATTTGATTTCAATAAAAGAGTTCTTACATGGCACATAATTTAAGATTAATCCTAGTAGTACGGAGTACTTAGATAGATATATTGATATGCAGAAAGTGTTCTTATATGGTAGTACTAAATTATTGTAAATATGTAGCTAAGTATAAGGTGTCGTTTTAGGACAAACGACTACTTCTTTTTTTTGTTGCAGCACTTTCATATGTCGTCAAATCTCAACGTCTTTGATAGCCCATTTGAGGACCCCGATTCTAGTTAGAGAAGTTGTTGGTGCTATTTGGAATTTGATGGTCCTGACCTTTAGGTTGTTAGCTATATCTTCAAATTCTGGCCAATTACCCTGCCCAATAATGCACAAAAAAAATCAGAAAGCGGGATTTGAAGGACTGTTTTTGTCGAGTTTTTATGTGAATTATATGGCCTTTCCCCCTTTTTTTTTCCGTTCTTACCGCCATTTTCTTCTCATATATCTCTGAAGTAGGGATACCACTGAGCTTTTCACAGTCTTCAGCAAAAGCAGTGAGTCTTAGTGTCCCAGTGGCGTCACTCACATCGATTGTGAAATTTACCCTGCGTGTAAAGGGACATTAGTATTTTGGTTATTGTAGTTGTTGCATTTGTTGATTTGAATTGATTCTTACCTGACTGCGGCAATACTGTTTTTTTTAGCAGTTTAGGCATTTGAAAGTTGCGTCCTTTGCTTCTTGGCAGCGCTTTCCACAGTTGTTACATCCTAGGTAAGCAAGCAGATTTTCCAACTGAGCATCAGGGATAGTGGCTTGTATCCAATGGCGTTCTTCTTGCATTGTGTTTGCAGCCTGCGATTTATGAAAATGCATCAGTCCTCTGTTAATAGGTAGGTATTTGTTATGTAGCGGGGTGTGGGTTGTTGTCCTAACATTTTTTTGCTCAATTTCATTGATAGTTTTCGCTGCTGTAGTTCTTGATGGTGTTCTGATGTGTAGTATTTTTGTTGCCTGGTCAAGAAGCATTTCTTGTTTTTCTTTCATCCTAGGATGTTTTGAACGAATTTAGTACAGTTGATTAGCATTAGATATTGTAAGTATATCGTGTTTTTCATTGCTTACCATGTTCGAAGAGCATGTGCTTCCTCCCCCGTAGGATCTGAGATGATAGTAGTTGACATTGAGCTTGCAAGGGAGAACCCTACATGTTTTAAGGTTTTGAATTAGGCGGTGTGTTAAGGTATTTTAACAATTTGAGAAGAAATGATAGGCTACCTTTATATGTGGTTGGCCGTAAGTGAGTGAAGGCTGCAACTATTGGGCTTAGCACCCAACCTGCAAGCTTCTCAGTGTCAATAACAGCAAGGCCTCCCCACATTGAGATGGTCAGCGGCTGTTCAGTGCTGTTTATCATGGCATATAGAGTCATGGATACTTTTGTAGTTTTGTATAAATGGTGGATTACATTGTTATAATAGGGTATTATCGTCATTGTTTATGTACCTTTGGTCAGTGACTATGATTTCACATACATCCATCATGTTTCCTCCTGATGTTGGTACTTTCTTGACCTCTTCTATGTAAAGGACAACATCAAGCAAATCTGTGTGACATGTTACATACGGTTAGTGACTGCTACATAAAGTGATGTTACCAATATAGTTGATGTTGGTTAGCACCGTACTTACCAAAGCGTTCATTTTTGAAGCTTGTTTTTGGAATTGAGTTGATGGAGACATAATTTGGCAGAACTGGACCTGCAGTTGGGTCTAGTGGTTCGATGATCGTTTGTCCGCCGAATGTCATCTGGCACTCATCTTCTCTTTTTTGGTACTTTGGATCTATTGGTTTCAGTGGAGCATTTGCGATCTCATATTCTTTCCCTAGTTGCAGGACGTCCTTGAAAGTGTCTATTTCATCACCAAAAAGAGTACCTCCAAGATGGTTACCCTTCATAGCACAGTTCAAGTGAATATATGTGCCATAAAAATCCAATACACCTGATCATATCTAAAGTGACCCTGCTTCTTTAAGTCTTTTTACTGCATGGCAATGTAAATTATAGTGTTGAACTCATAGATTTGTTTGCTCGGCAATCATGACATTTCGTATAAACTAATTTAATAAATTTCATGTTGAATATGTAAGTGATTTTTAGGTGTTGAAGTTGTGAGTTTCCTTTTTTTTTGGTAATTTGGTTGTTGATTAAATCTGTGAACGAGATCTGTATTTTCCTCATGTTTTTTGGTTTTATGGCCGATAGCAGAATTACAAGCAGTTGTAAATTTTATATTACTGTTTTTAGTGCCTAGTAAGAAAGTGAACATACCTCAGTATCCTCAAATACAAGGCGTTGGTAGCGCTTCTTGTGTTGGTGATTGTTGTGGCTAAGATTTTTTTATCACTTTGGCTCTGACTTTGTAAGCTTTTGTGCTTGGAGTTAGTTTCCCGAGTGAAGTTTGTTCTGGCTTCATGGTTAAACTCTGCAGCAATATATATGTACAATGCAAAACAGAAAGGGTAAGTTAAGAAACGATATGGATATGACCAATGTGATATAATACTTGTTTACTGAACAATACTGACCTTTTTTAAAAGTGAAGGATACTTTGGATGGCGTTGGTGGAAATGACAGAGAATAAACGACATATATATAGATATATATTGTTGTTTAAGACCAATATTTCAGTTTCAAACTTTTGCATTTCCTGTGCTTAGTTTTAATTAGAGTTTAATTGTATTGATAATAAGATCTAAATGCAAAGAATTTGAAAAGAATTATACTGTAGTTATTTGTAATTAGGAGTAATTATTGCTAATTATTTCTAAGTAGTATTTGAAGCTGCCTGTGACTTTTTGTTAACAGAAGATGCTGCGCAATAAATGTACTATAACCTCTCAATTTAACAGCCTAATGAATATTATGTGGAATGCCAACCAAATAATCATATGGAAGTGAAGTTTGTTCTGGCTGAAGAAATGGTAGTCTATAGAGTAGAAATGTTAAAATGAATGAACCAAATTATTTTAGACCCAGTATATTTTCTGTCATAATCTGCCATTACTAAGTTAAAAAGAATGTATCAGCAACTGAAAAAATCAAAATTGCAGAAAATAATAGAGTTAATCAAAGCAAAACAGCAAGATTGTAATAACAAGAGTAGGAAATGTCAAATTCTTTCAGCAGAGTTTGTGGGTTTATAAATCACGGTAAATTATTATTATAAAAGATTAAAAAAAAGTGCTTGTAATAGTCATATATTCATATACCTTCAGAAGCATCACAAGATTCACAACTACTACACATATGTTGTCCATACAAGAATTAAGTATTACGTCAAAAGTCATTAAAAAATGTAAGGATTTGGAATATGAAGTTACCAAATTCATGGAATGTTGAAGTTTGAGCTGCTGAAGTTGGTCTAGTGCATGTGCACATGCAATATTCACCCCATGATTTGTGAGCAGAACGTAAGGATCACTGCAAAAACAGATATTTTCCTAAGAAACAGATCATGAGAATAAATTCTTTCTGAATAGAACTTCTATTCAATTTGATTATAGTTGTTTAGTCTATAATAAGAGCATGGTAAGAAGCTATATTTGCTAAGATCTGCTGAGAACGCTTATTCACAAGTAAATCTTTCTTTCACTTTTTTTTAATGGTCCGGCGTTTGATTCGGGGTGCCTATCCTTAGTTAACTTTAAAATTCACTCCCATTTACACTATATACTACCAATGAGCCAAGCACCCAAGAGAAGCTAATTATTTTATCTATTTTTTGCTCAATGTAGAGCAGTAACGATTCACAAACAATCACTGTAACTATGCCCTTTTTCTCCTTGTCAGAGTTAAAGCCTATGCAGTCTTTTACAAGCTACCAAAAATCATAAAGGTCCCATCAAAACTCACAACTACTTTTGCCAATTAACTCATCAGTTGAGGTATGAAAGATAGCAGGAAGGGCAACTATATAGGCTTGCAAGGAATAGATTCTATAACAAATCCACTTTAAAATTGGAAGCAAGAAGTTCAGTAAATACCCACTCATGTACAGCAACTCATAACCATCACATAATCAGAAAAGTCGCTTAGGACAAAAATTGGAGTTAAGAGTGGTAAGAATTGCAGTTTCCCCATTGTAAATTAGTGATTGGCAATTAGCAGTATTTATTAACCAAAGACAAAATATTAAACCTCAACCTGCTGAAAGTTGCTATCTAGTGAATTTGACCAAAACTTAGCCCACCACCTTAAGTTGGTTCACCTACTCAACTCTAACCAATATGCCAAGCTAAGAGATTTGGGTTAGAAGTGACAAGTAGTGATTCGTGAAACCAAAAAAAGAACAAGTTTATCTAAATATAACCCAATTAAACTCAAGCCATAAAAACTTGGAATTATATTGCATATACTCAAATTGATAGCAAAAAAATTCAAGAGAAAAAAAAAACAACAGTTAAAATACCAAATTAGTGAATTTTCCAAAAAGGGAAAAAGGAGGAATTTAGACCCACTAATTATTGATGCTTACCTTTAAAAAGAAGAAAACTTTCTCTTCATTCATACAAATTTTTTTACAAAAAATATATCAGAATTCTAAAACACCCTTACTAACTTGATCACCAATGCAAGTAATCTAACATAAAAATCAATCAAAAAACCGAAATTCATATTCAATGAAATCAATTCAAACACCCAACAAGACAGAAAAAAAAGAGGAGAAAGAGAAAGAGAATGTTGTTACAGCAGGAGAAGAAACAGAGTTAGGAGTAGCAGCAGAATTCTCTGAATCCATCTGGGTATTCAAAGAACTATAGTTTCATCAGCGCAGCCATATATGGTGGGTACCGTCTGTCCTGCACCAAAATCTTATACTCTTGTTATGTTTAAATGATTTAAAAAGAAATAAAGGGGTAATTTTGAAGCAAGACAACATTCATATAATGTAGATATCATTCCAAGTAGAAATCTTAACAAAAGACACAGTAATTAGGAAGTAGTTGCCTGTCATTTTCAGAAGAAGAAGTAATAGATTGTTTGTTTCATATAAGGATCCTATCTGTTATTAACAAAAGACAGAGTAATTACGGGACATCGTGAAGATAAGCAGACCGAAGTTCCTGTTTCAGCTGTTCCTGTCATAAAAGAGTGGTTTTGTCTTTAGCAGCTACACATTAGGTGAGCGCCATACATTATTAAAAATAAATCAAGAGGTTGTAATTATACTGACCTTGAAGGAGATTGCTGTGTAACACCTGATCGTAGTAAGATCTCAAACGAAATAACATTTTTTGCACTGTATACATGCTGATCTTCAGTTGTAGGCTTGGTCAGTACCCTTACATGTTTAGAATTCCTGGCCCGAGAAAGGGCAACATATAGTTGTCCATGAGAGAAGCAAGGTCGTCTAAGGTATATCCCTACTTGAGTGAGTGTTTGTCCCTGGGCTTTGTTGATTGTCATTGCAAAACAAAGCTTGATTGGGAATTGTTTTCGCTGGAACTGGAACGGGTAATTAGTTGAGGCAGAGGGCCGCAAGTCAATGCGTGGCAGAAATACATATTCACCAGCATGATGGCCAGTTGCAATTACACACTCAATCATGTTGGGGTAGAATCTTTTGCATATGAGTCGTGTCCCATTGCATAAGCCAGAGGCTGGAGCAAGGTTCCTCAGCAGAATAACGGGGCAATTTTCCTTTAGAACCAACTCATGTGGACTAATTCCTCCGGGGCATAAAGTGTTTAGGAATTCAGTTGTGTAAATTTTGCAATTTTCATCAATTAACACATCAAAACTCTTGTAGGTTACAGCCTGACCTGGGTGTTTTGCAATTAGCAGAGTATTTATCTCATCAACATCATCGTTGAGGGGAGTCAAGATTGCACGTTCAGCGATGATGCTGGAACTGAAACTACCTGCGGTCAGTTCCGGGAATATTTGCCTGAGAAGCTGGTCCAGAGAGTAGTTTTCATCCTCAAATGGCACAACCAGTTGTCTTGGTAGATGAATGTCAGCTATCTCTTCTGTTTGCATACGGCCGTCCCCTAAAGAAAGCAAGAAATCAGAGAATGCAGGATCTGTCCGTGCTCGCATGTTTTGACTAAGGCGTATTCGTTTGAAACCATGCCATAGATAAGAAGAGACTAAGCTCGCTTGTACGGCTTCTTTTTGTGATTTTTTGGGTACCACAGGCAATACTTGCCGAAAGTCCCCACCAAAGACAACAACCTTGCCACCAAAAGCTGTACTGCTATCACATAAATCCCTAAGCAGCAAGTATAATGACTCTACGTTTTCCTTGATTGCCATTGATGCTTCATCCCAAATAATCAAGGAGCTTTCTCGTAGAAGACCAGCTAAGCTGCTTTGTTTAGATACATTGCAAGACATGGAAGCTGTATGATCAAGGGGGATTTTAAAACGTGAATGGGCTGTCCTCCCAGTCACTATGTTTGAGGCAGCAATTTCGGACGTAGCTGTTGGAAGAACTATTTTGCCCATTTTTCTAACAGCAGCATACAATGCACAGTAAAGGTATGTCTTGCCAGTGCCTCCCAGACCATCAACGAAAAATGAACCGGGTTTGTTAAGCTGCACATGTTTAATGATGCAATCAAAGGCATCGCGTTGGGCAAGGTTGAGCTTGTCAATGGCTTTAATGTATTCAACTGGTATTGTGGCATTGAGTGCATCAGCAATATCCTTTGTTTGTCGTAGTCCGGAGTCTGCATTGCTTATCAACACCCCTAGGCCAAATTCTTCCAAAGTTTTCCCCATTTCTTCTAAGAAACGCTCAACCCCTTGCACAGTAAGGGCCTTCACTTTGTCTTCCATTCCTGGATTTTAGTGTCTGATATCTTCAGACAAATGAATGTAGTACTTCTGCCAAAGGGCTAGGGGATCTCTTGGCATTCCCGAAAATCAATATTGTAGCAAATAATTTACGCAAAGCTGTTGGCATATGTGCAGTAACAGCCTCTGCCATACATTTATCAACGGCGTCATCTTCTGCCAGGAGGCCAAGTTTCAAGGCTTCTTCCTGAAATGTTGCACAAAGGTGGCCGTTGACTGTTCGTAAATCTTCAAATGATTTTGGTCCCCTTACATTGATTAGTAGCAGCCTGAGAAAATATCTTTCCCCTTCGGATGGAGCCACAAAAGTCAGACGACCTATTGCAGTTCGCACATTAGCCCGCTTAGACCATGTTTTTGTACTATGATTCCACACATAATGCTCACAAAATTCTGCATATGTGTATTTTGGTATGTTTGGGACAGTGTTGTTCATTATGAAGAACTCGGTTAATGAAGTACGGGCTCGGCGCCTATCTGAAACAACAGAGGCTAGTTGTTCATTGGGAGAGAACCTCACACTGTGCTGATTAGGCAGGTGAATTTGCAATGTTACTACTGGTGGGCTCATCTCAAACAGGTCAAACCCAAAGATTCTCCATGCGGCTTCACAAGGGGATACCCAACGGCCTACTTGGAATTGCTCAATCTCATTTACAGGGCCTGATGAAGCTTGTATGTTATATGATACCCGATCATGTCCTTTATAAACGTATTTGTAAAGGTACTTAACTGCTTGAATTGTTGAAAATACCTCCACATTCAAGTGACAGTCGAATAAGGCAGATAGATAAGGGTTATATGGAACGACCCAACGGTTGTCCAACCTTTTCCTTCGAATCACAATAGACTCCCCTGTGTCCTGACGTCTGTATTCAGGATACCCACTTTCATGGCTTGTTGTAATATCAGAAAAAGACTTAGGGTAGTCGTATTTGCACTTCCCTTCCATTCCTCTATGCTTCATGCATGGGCATTCAGGGTTATCCTTCCCACATGGGCCATGTATCATATGGTTTAAGACCACTTTTCGTAAGTGTGGGTTTTCATGGGAAGGAATTTCAGCAGACACGTACTTGTGAAATGAGTCCGGATGCTTTATCTTAAATTCCGGCTTTAAAATAATGAGCATATGAACATGTGACAAGCCACGTTTTTGGAACTCAACTACATAAATGAACGCAGCCACCTCTCCAAACACTTGTTCTTCTTTTATTTTTTTTTCCAGTGCTATAAGCTTTGCTCTGAAAACACGAGCTACAAGATCGGGTCGGTTTTGTGCTTTTTCCCCGTGTGCCAGCTCTGCTTTGATTTTTGGCCAATTTGGGTTGCAGGTCATTGTTATGAATAAGTCCGGTTTCCCAAAACGCTGTACAAGAGCAATAGCATTGAGATAACGTCGTTGCATATCACGAGGCCCCCCCTAAAAAGGAAGGAGGGAGGGTAACACACTGACCTACATTCGATGCATTTGCTTCACCGCCTTCAAGTGTATCTACTAAACCCTGATATAGCTCAGCTCTAATTTGTGCCTGATTTTGTCTAAAGAAATCCAGCCGAGTATTCTCTATCTTCACATGTCTACAATATATTGCAAGAACAGCCGCCCAGCTCGTAGGATGTAATTTCCAGCACGCATTTGAAACTTGTATGCATAGTACTCCCTGCAAGAAATAAGCTTGCCCTTCTTCCCCCGAGCAGCAGCTGCAATTCCATTTTTTTTTATAAAAGTAGTTACATTTACATGATTAATACGGGAATGACATAAATGAATTAACATGTTTTTGGTGTAAGTAGTCACAATTAGTTGTCTTACCAGAACCTTCTTCAGTTACCAAATCAGCTGCCTCTTGAACATTGTCTGAAATGACAATATTGAAAGGTCTTCCACCTTGGACTGTCCTCCGTGAGACATTTTTAGTAAACCGTGATGCCACCCACAGTCACCTCGAGGAAATAGAAGCGGGTATTGTAGAGGATCGTAACAGCCATAATAATGATATATCCTATGTGTCACGGTCCGGGAGTTTGGGCCCCAAAACGTGCGGCGCGCTCTAGCCTTTTGGCGGCAAGAACGCTAGCCTTGAGCGGAGAAGGGCTTGTGAGCAAAAAGCAACACAAGCGGGCAATAGAATCACAGGAGCACTCGCGTCTATCTGGGCGACGGAGTGCTGGTGGTCGGGGCTTGTGACGGCCGATACTTCAAAGCGGGCACAAGCGGGTTCGAACCACGAGTCCTTAGCGCATCAAGTTGGGTTGGAGGGGAGCTAATATGCAAGTAAGACACAATATCTATAAAGGTCTAACAACAAACAAGCATAAAAGCAAGGCAACACTTGGTAGAAGGCTTTAAGATTTCATTAATCATTCGCCCTCTAAAGAGCTTAATGTAGTACATGCATAGAATCCCTAGTGAACACTGAACTGACAGTAACACAATAATGGGACATATGGCCTAGAAAACATAAACTAAACTCTAAGAAAGCATCTAAAGGAAACAAATACATCAAAAGGAGTTGGATTCTAACATCCTCCCCCACTTAAGCTGTCGACGACCTCGTCGACTTACAAGAGTTACAACCCAAAATAAGAAAATCCTAACTATCTTGAGTCTCTGGTGTGCCGTTGATGCGGCTGGCTTCTTGAATCTTCGATGACTCTGGAGCTGGATCTTCGTTGTTGCTAAGGAGCTTGTCATTGGGGTGGCACTGCTCGAACAACATGTTGAGAGCTTCATCTCTGAATTTCCTCCTGGGAGCTGAATCTTGTTGGTTTCGATGGAGAGCTGCTTCCTTGATCATCTGTTGGGGAGCAGCTTCTTGAAGACTAAGGTGGAGAGCTTCGAGTTGTGGCTGGTGCCTCTTAGGTGACCATTTTCTTTGTGATCCCTTGCACGTGACCTGCGTTGTTTGCTCGACCACTGTTTTCCCTCTCTCTTGGGAGGTTCTCCTTTGGTGTCTCTTTGGTGTCTCTAGGCTCGTTGCTCTTTGCATTGAACCGGATGTCTGATTCTGGTTTTGGCGGGTGTGTATCTGGGATGTTGCCAACTCCATGGGCTTCATCTCCCGCTTCTCTGGGTTTCTGGTGCGAGCTTGTTTCTTCGATATTGCCTTCTTCTCAGGCTCCATCACTCGCATTGCCGAAAGGTATCGGACTTCTGGTTCTTCTTGAGGTGCTATCATTCTCATAGCACTTAGGCGTCGTATGGACCCCATCTGGTATGTGGGCTCCTCATCGCTGCTAGTCTCTTTTGTGGCCTCCTGAACGGACATGGATGACAATCTCTTTTGGATCTTGTCAAGTTCTTCTTTATGCTCGCAATCCCACCATTTGTGTGGACCTCGACAAAGTATGCAGTTTATCGCCCTTGTGTTCGTTGAGGATGCGCCGGCCTTTGAGTTTCCTGAGTTGTGGGAGGGGGTAGATGTTTGTCTCTGGGCATCACCTCCTCCACTTCTTCTATGATATGTATTAATGGTGTTGGACGATACTCGTGAGCCATTCTCTGTACCCTTTGGAGAGCTTGGAGACGGACTGTTAGAGCGTGTTGACGTCCCACTTGATTCATTCTTGGATTGACGACCCTTCCCGACTGAGTAGTCCATCAATTTCTCAGCAGCACACATAGCAGCATCGAGGGTATCAATATTCTGCCTCAAAATCTCTCGCTGCGCCCAATCCTTTAACCCGTTGACAAAGTTGAACACACAATCTTTCTCATTCATATCAGTGATGTCCAACATTATCGCCGAGTATTCCTTAACATAGTCGCGAAGAGAACCCTTCTGACGGCACTCTAGCAACTTCATCCGCGCAACAAATGCTGTGTTGACGGGGTAGAATTGTTCTTTGAGTTCCTCTTTGAACTCCGCCCATGTATCAATCTTTATCCTTCCTGCTTCGATATCTGCGTGCTTGGTGCGCCACCACAGCTTAGCATCTTCGGACAAGTACATGATGGCAGTATCCACCTTCTGATCGTCACTGAGTTGACATATTCGGAAGTACTGCTCCATGTCGAAGAGGAAGTTGTCAACATCTTTAGCGTCTCTAGCGCCACTGTAGTCGCGGGGTTTGGGCGGCTTGATCTTCGCCACACCAACACCCATTGCGTCTCTGCCCACAGTGCGCGTCAAGGTAGCACATTTCTCAAGTGCTTCGTCGGCTTGTCCTTGAACAAATTGCAATTGTTCGCGGAGGGCATCTCTATCAGCCATCAATTTCACAATTTGCTCGGCTTGCTCGTGTACAATGACTTGGAGCTCAGCCCATTTATCCGCCTTCTCCTCGAGCCAAGCGAGCCTTTCTTCTACGAATTCCATCTTCGTGTAGCCCTCCTTGGTGCCTACACGGGTTGCTTGCGACGAGGTTTGAGCCTCGGCTCTGATACCAACTGTCACGGTCCGGGAGTTTGGGCCCCGAAACGTGCGGCGCGCTCTAGCCTTTTGGCGGCAAGAACGCTAGCCTTGAGCGGAGAAGGGCTTGTGAGCAAAAAGCAACACAAGCGGGCAATAGAATCACAGGAGCACTCGCGTCTATCTGGGCGACGGAGTGCTGGTGGTCGGGGCTTGTGACGGCCGATACTTCAAAGCGGGCACAAGCGGGTCCGAACCACGAGTCCTTAGCGCATCAAGTTGGGTTGGAGGGGAGCTAATATGCAAGTAAGACACAATATCTATAAAGGTCTAACAACAAACAAGCATAAAAGCAAGGCAACACTTGGTAGAAGGCTTTAAGATTTCATTAATCATTCGCCCTCTAAAGAGCTTAATGTAGTACATGCATAGAATCCCTAGTGAACACTGAACTGACAATAACACAATAATGGGACATATGGCCTAGAAAACATAAACTAAACTCTAAGAAAGCATCTAAAGGGAAACAAATACATCAAAAGGAGTTGGATTCTAACACTATGGCTCTTGTTTGATTTCCCATGAACAATGATATGTGGGCTGTTGCTTTGGCTAGATGAAGTACCTTCACTCCATATGACAGCTACTTCTTCGGATGTCGGAGCATTGTAAACACGTTGATCAAGAACGGGGTGTTTATTGAGCCTGATTTCAGTCTCTTCAGTGACTTCAGTCTCCCGAAGAGACTTGAAAAACCAGGCATATGGATTCAAAAGCATAATAGCCATGATCAAGGAAATTATACTCGGACGTAAGTTTGGAAAAAGACGATGTCTATTTTCTGCCTCAAACATAGCATCGTAGAAGTAAAGCTGTAAATATTGTGGTGGTTCATTATTAGGCAAGAGGTCAGGAATATTATGATAAATTTGGCCATGAACCTTCAAAGAATATATTCCTTTATGAATATCCCCATCCATTGATCCACCAATTGAGCTAAAAGCAAAGAGGTTATTGTAAAGGCGAGAATATGTCTGAAAATGATCCGAATCATCGTCATTAGAAGTATAAAGTTTATCTAATTCAGGGGGTAAAGCATTAGAAGCAATTTCAACTTCACCATCACAGCAACAAAAATGCAATGACTCAAAGGCTATTTTATTTGCACGAAACTTATCGCAAAAATGAGGGGCAGGCAACTCCATGGGCTTAGTAGGCAGCGATTGGCCGATATTTATTGCAGCACCAGCTATAAGCAGTTTAAAATAGACATTTACTTGAGACAACTCTTTACAAACTCAGAGAAATGCATAGCTTATTATTTAGAGATATTCACCTGTCTTTGATTGCTTTTGGCGTTTAGGTTTTGGAATCCCTAAAATCGTTCGTTGTCGAGCACTCATTCTTGTGTTTGATGTTGTAGGATATTGTGGGAAATCTGCTACAATATGAAACACCCTTAATTAAATAATGTGAAGTTTCTCGGTTTTTTAAAAAAATGAAATTCATGGGGTAAAAGAAACATTGTGCTTACCCATCACATATAGAAGTGAAATTTTCAGTTGTTGGACAAGTAAATTCGAGAACCTGCTGCTTTTAAATAGCTCTGATTTGTACAACTGCTTTCTTGCTTTCTTTTAACCTTTGATTATTCCCTTGAATCCCTACTTGCTTTCTTCCACCTTTCACCGTAGTTATTTTGTACCATAATCCTGCATCAACAACCTTTTGGTTCTTCAGTAGGCAGTAAATAATGTTGTCATGGACTTATTCTATTTCTCATTTAATTACTTATTAATTGAGTAGACCTTTCAAATTCATCCATTTAACTGAGTTACCAATTAGAGATAGAAGTTAAAATTAATAGTAATTGAGAAATTGTAGATATAATTTATCTTCTTTGATAGAAAATAATAGTACATACTGTAACGCTCTTGTCCAGAAGTCTAAGATACTAAACAAAACACAAATTCTGCAGTGACGGAACACGTTTATATTGAGTGGAAATTCAAGCATAAGAAAAGGCACACCGCCAACAATGCATTAGCAAGAATCAATGAAAAGAACCAAACCTGGTAAACGGCAAGGCTAGAGTTGATTCCAGCACCATTGACGTCTCTACCCTGGACATACAACCTCCTTACAGAAGGCACCATTCCCTTTGGGCATACAGCAATCACACTGAAATTCTTGGGAAACTCCTTTCCCAAAGACTGCAGGTGCCCCAAAACAAATCCATAAGACAACCCAAGAATGCTAAAGACTTCCACGCTAATTCAAATATGTAATTGAGAACTAATTGAAATATGCAATTGAGAAATGTGAGAAAATAAAACTTCCACGCTAGAGGAGCAAGATTGCAGAGAGACATAAACCTGAGCAGAGTCAGAAATCAGCAGCATCACAAAATCACTTTTGGGAATGGTCTCCCACATCTCACCTAAAGTTTTATTCTCTTCACTGAACCCAGCAGCGCGTGCCTCAGCTAAAGAGTTACATCCTTAGCGGAGTCCAATATACATCACAGAGGCAATAAAGCCATGACAATATATGACTTGGAATCACACATTTTCGTCACATAATGACAGAAGCTTGATGAAGGGATGATAGAAATTTAGTATTCAATAAACCATCACTTGAATTTTTCTGATGTGGTCTACTATGATCATATTCGAACCAGAATAAGCAATAACTGATAGATAGATTATGAAGCCTATCGATGCAGACATTGTGCTTGAAGCTCTAATACTCTCAGAGTGGTTTTAAAGGTTAATCAAAGGCTTCTGGATACAAGTACTCAACTCCTCCCTCACCGAACTGAAATTGTAGAGTGCACCAACTAAAAGGAAGCCTTGCTCTAAAGATTGACATAAGCTGATAAGATACCCTACCCGAATATCAATAAAGCTTAAAGTTTGATCCTTACCAAATCAACATCCCCACATTCTTTCCTTCAGACCCTGTTGCGGACTAAACTTCAAAACATATATATATATGCCCATAAATGTAAACTATCAAGACTAAACGATGTTGGCTAAAAGCGTATAACTAATTCAATAATAAAGGAGAATTTCATGACAAATCAAAAACAATAGAGCAGGGCAATTGACTGTAGAATTGTTTGCTTCATAAACTAAAGCAATAAGTACCAACAAGTAGCATAAACAAGCTAATAATATCCAAGATAAGTTTTATAATTGTAATATTAAAGAGAGTTCACTCTCTAAAAATAAAGTGAAATCTCCTTATGTAAAAAAAAGAGCAAAATACAGTAGATGTATTGAAACTTTGAAATCATATACCAAATGGTGTACTTTTACACATAAAAATTGAACAAAAGACTCACACTAATTCACAAACATGCCATTGATTTACACGAATATGAACTACATATCAATTTCACTTTATGAATTTCCCAGCTAGAAAAATCAATAATTTAATCAATGTATTTATACTATTACAAATATAGCCATCAAATAAACAACAATCAAAAACCTTGTATTTTGTACAAATTGTCATTTTAAAAATCAAAAACCCTTGATACAGTAGGTGTTTCTTGTTATAAGAATTCAAAAGTGGAGCTCATCCTCAGGTGATAAGATGTATTTAATTGCATTTCCTTCGTTTTGATGTGTATGATATCTTAATTCAGGCGTATTTGCTGATTATGGAATGTTGGAATTATTGTTGTATATGATTAATTTGTCTGATTTTCTAGGTTGCTATTGACTGATTATAAGATTTAAGGCGCTGCTGGGATTATTGTTTTGCCTCATGATGATGGCTCTGACATGGCTAAGTGCAATTCTTAGAGTACCTAAAATTGTGAGTATAAATCAATACTAAACCAATTGTTGGCCACAATTCAGAAATAATATTTTGTACAAACCTTGTATTTTTGCACTGTATAGAGAGGAGAGAGAAAGAGGCACCGGTGACCCACCTCCCATAAAGTCCGGCCGTCATCTTCCGCCGCCGCCCCCTCGACAGGCAGCTGTGCTGTCGTACCCCCTTCCTCACCGTGGTCGTCACCAGCTGATGGACGACGAAATGCTCCTTTGATGTCATCTCGTGTATCATTTTTTCTCAATTGGAACTGTAAATTCAAAATTTAAAAATTCAGCACTTCAATGGAGAATTGTAAATTTAGAATTTTCTTGTAAATTTAGAAATTTCTCCATTGAAGTGATGAATTTTGCAATTCTGAGTTCACTTCTCTTCGGCAATTCGGACAGAGATGAAATTGAGCAGTTAATACTTCACTTTCGCAGACACATGGAGAGGAGAGAAAGACACATGGAGAGGAGAGAGAAAGCTGAAGGCAGAAGGTGTACACTATTGTGGGGTAATAATGTAAATAAACAATTTTGAGGGTATAAAGGTCCGACCACTGTTCATAAGAACAACTTCCCACTTTTTATAAGGTAGGGATTCACGGGCTAGACGACATTGTTAATTTATTATGAGTCCGAATTTGGATGGGATGGTGGACCTATATTTTGTTCAATCACTTGTCCGCCTGTACAACAACTAGATTGGAATTAGAGGTGTCAAAATCGAATCGACCCGAAAAAAGCTATCTGTTTTGAACTGTAATCGATCCGATTTGATTCGAGAAATTCAAGACCCAAACCCGATCTGTAACCGAACTGAACTCAACCCGAATCCGAATTCGACCCGATCTGAACTTAACCCGGCACCGATTTGATCCGACCTGAACTCAACCCGAATCTGGTTTGACCCGACCTGAACTCTAACCAAACCGATTTGATCCAACCCGAGCTCAACCCGATCTGAAATTGACCCGGCAAATAACCGATCTAATCCGATCTGTTTTGACCCGAACTGATATTAACCCGACCCGATTTTAACTCGATTTGATTTTTACCCGATCCGAATTTAACCAGGCCATAATTAATTTTTGACCTTTTTATTCAAGTTCTTATACTGCTCCGTTATTATTAATAAGTTTACGTTTTTTACTACAAAGAAATAATCCGAAGTAACAAGTTTACTTCATGTATATACCAATTACATAAAATTATTTTCTAAGCTTTATATTCATCTCATCTAAAATTTGCTACAAATAGTTTGTAATACTTGAACATCAAAACCTCTTCTTTTAACTCGATAAAATATACTCCGTATGATACATGAATGACTTGATATTGACCCAATAATAAGGTAAAATTAAAACTCAATAATAACTCTAGTTTAAAAATAACCTTATTTAAATATGAATTGGGTCAAGTCGATTAAAATCCAGCCAAACACAAAAAGGAATTGAATTGAAATTGACCAATTTAATGAATCAACGGATCAACCTTATTTTAATCAAACTGAACTTGACCGAACCGAAATCATCCGAACTGAAATCAACCCGACCCAAATTCATTCGACTCGAAATTAACCCGGTTAAACCCGTTTTGAACCCGATCCGAATTTATCCGAACCGAACATGAACCGATCTGGAGTTGATCCGACCCGGACTCGATAGACCATGACCCGAATTTGATCCGACCCTAATTTGACCCGACCCGACCCGATCCGAATTATAAGAATAATTTTGACCCGAACATATCCGACCCGAACAGACCCGACCCGACCCGAATAGACCCGACCCAAACTCTATCCGGTTATCCGAATTAACACCTCTAATTGGAATAGCCAAAGCTCCATTGTATGAAAACCTGCATACTTCTACAAAATGTGTCCCATCTTATCTTTACAAGATTACATACACACATTTTAATTAGATATCTATTTGACCTTTTTTTTTTTTGAAACATTTTTGTGTCTCTAAGATTAGTGTTTATATTAATCCGTACAAACTAAGTTATTGCTCATTTCTATTTTAATTATAGTTATATGGAAAAATGGAAACAGTGTACCATTTTATATATGATCTTGAGGAGAGCGGCCTTCTACATGTAGTTTTTTTTTATTTTTTATTATTTTTTTTTATTGAGGAATAATTAATGTAATTTTTTTTTAGACAGAAAAAAAAAACAATTAATTAATGTGTTAATGTGTTAACTAATGTAATTTGTTAAAAGACAATGTCAATCAACACGAAGACACAACACCACTTAAGAAAAAAAAAAATTAAAATATCAGTAATACAAAATCAATTAATCAACTCAAAAAAAAAATCATACTTGAACCCATAGTAGTGTCGTCTCCTTCAATCACCCCCAATTAATTGTTAAGATTCTAAATCAAAAATTTTATCAGCCGAATCAAAAATTTGCTTAATAAATGCTTCAAAGTGCAAATTGTTACTATTATGATAAGTGGAAATCGTAATACTCCCTCCGTTTTTAAATACTCACTCCACTTTTCTTTTGCGGCCGTTTTTAAATACTTGCTCCACTTCCTTATTTAGAAAGCTTTTATAATATTTAATTCATTTATTTCAACTAGTAAGACCAATTTTATTACTTTTGAATTCTCTTCCCTCCAATTTATCTTCCACTGACCCCACTATCTCTATATTTTACCCCCTCCGTCCCCGAAAGAACGACCATTTTAGGTTGATTTCGCAGGTATTAAGAAAGTTAAATAAAAATAAATAAAAGTATATTGGAAAGATAAATTTACATAGGGTTTGTAAAAAAGTAGAGAGAAAAAGTATTAAATTAAAATACATGAAAAACAAAATTTTATATGGAGAAGCTAATTTTGCACAAATATTGTTGTAAATTGGTCGGTATTTTAATGTAAATGGTTCGATCATTTTAGGACTAAAATTAGGCTAAAAGGGTCGAACTTTTGAAAACGGAGGGAATATTACTTTCTCCAATTTCTCTTAACACTCCGTACATGGAGAAATAGAACAAGTATTTAGAGGGGTTACCTTTCATGGGGATTAATACATGTGATTTACAAAATTGCACGTCTAATTTTATGTGAAAATGATGGCTTCTTTGGGGTTGGGAAACATTTCGGAAAAAGATACAGTATTTTTTATGAATTCAAGTTTATATATTTGTAAAACCTACTCCACCTACAGCGTACAGAATAATAAATATTATGTAATCCCTCCGTTTTTAAATACTTGTTCTATTTTTTTTTTTTTTGACCATTTTTAAATACTCACTCCATTTTATTATTTGAAGTATTCACACACTTGTCTTTGACCGAGTTTTGTGACTTATACGTAATGGAAAATACAATCACTATTCATACATACATGTTTTGACTTTATCACTATTCACACACTTGTCTTTGACCGAGTTTTGTGACTTATACGTAATGGAAAATACAGTCATGTGAGATCTTGTTAGATTCGTGACGATATATAGTTTTACAATATCAACTTTTTATATTTTTTTCCTTATCAGTAATTAAAGATATTAATGGTTGAATTTGTGCATCGGTAAACGTGACTAAAGAAACATGTCAACTAAAAAAAAACAGAGGAAGTATATTTTTTTTCTTTTTTGACACAAAATTATTTGATATAAGGTCTACTTACTCCGAATTAAAAATTCTAGCATAGTTGTCGACTACTAACGACAATGTTCGACTACGGAAGAGATTAAATATAACCGTTGATAATTATTAAACTAATCCGAGCCATCCAATAAGTCAGCGACCAGTCAACAAAGTGTTGTTTGTTTTCTTACTTTTAGAGGGTAATTTTTTTTTCTTTTCAAAATTTAAATATTATAAACAATCATCCATGTAAATTATAAAATTGATAAAAGTTGCCCAAAAAAATTTATTTAAAAAAAAAAAAACATTTGCAATTTCATCCCCATATTAAAAGCTTCATAATTTCAACTTTTTTTTTAATGGTGCACATCATCTTCAACCTTCTTTATTGGCGCACTCCAGCTGCAACGCCTTTTTTTTTTGTCCAAAACTCATCCTTAAATTACCAAAGTAAATATGAAATCAATAATATTAATGTATAATCATCATATTTATGCATCAATTTAAATTAGGTAATGAGGTTGAAATCAATTTAATTTATATGTATATATAATTTGGTTAAAAAAAATCATGTATTATCTTTATGATTTTGTATTTAATTTTTATTAGTCAGGTTTCGTTTTTAATTTTATTAGTCATATGTTATTTGAGTGATACGCCATTGTTACATGTTGAAGCTACAACAACATTGATGAAATTGGGGAGTTGGTTTAAGCTGGAAAAAAAAAATTACCTTTCAATACTTTAAATAAAGATAATAATTCTAATAATTTAAAGATAACATATTCTAATACAGTAATCTAAAGTTTATATTCCGAAAAAAAAAACAAAATAAAAAATAAAAGTTTCAATGCGTAGTTTGCAGCAGTATGTTCTAATAATTTTTTTATTTTTTTTTATTTTTAGTTTCAATTAAAAATTGAAACAAATTATTTTTGAGTAATATGTTTTTTTTTTTTTTTTTTTTTTTTTTTTTTGTCAAAAAAAGGCGTGTGTTAAGTTTCCTTAAATCATGGTATATATATATTTTTCTAATTCTATCCTTAATTATCTTTGCCAACAATAATTTGTTAAAATATTACAATATAAAATTTAAATTGTTAGAATATATTTTGAATATATTATGTAATTATTGGTATATATCTTTTAGTTTCCATAATTATTTTAAGGTTTAGTTAGTCAACTCTAAGATTTAGAAAATCAGTTAGCTCTGTTTTTTTTTTTTTGGTGCAATCACTTAGCTAATATGTAGCCTAAGTTTATGCTTTTAACTTTGTATATATTCAATTATTAAAATGAAATACTCGCAGGATTGATTTCTTTCATGATTGATATTTTTCATGGTAACTAAAAGATATATATAAATAAACAAAATACATTCTAACATAAATTTAAAATATTAGTTTTTGGCAAATTTTTGTAAATAACATTTAAATTTAAAAACACATTTTTATTTTGCGGCAAAATTAATAAAAATATGTATTTATACACATTTTGATTTTCAAATATTCATATACATATTTATTACAAGTATTTTTTTTTTACTAATTTCGCGTATATTCAAATACCCATGTAAATACATGTGTTGGGAATAATTTCGAAATAAATTAGAGAATCGATAAAATTAATTTAAGTTAAAAAAAAATAATTTCATTTCAATATAAATAATTTCAGTTCATCAATAAAATAGAATGAAGAGAACAAGATTTAAGGCCTGTTCACTTCAGCTTAATTTCAGTTCAATTCAGCTCCAATCAATTCAATTCAATTCAATTCAGTTCAGTTCAGCTCCAATCAGTTTAGTTCAGCTCCTAATTTTCTTTTCTCATAAAATATTCATTTTAGCTCTATTCAGTTCAGTTTAGTTCAGCTCAGCTCCAATCAGTTTCGTTCAGTTCAGCTCCTAATTTCCTTTTCTCATAAAATATTCATTTTAACTCTATTCAGTTCAGTTCAGCTCAGTTTAGTAATGTATGTGATTATGTGAAGTGACCGAAAGAAAATGGAGGACTTTACTTACCCCAAACACTAAAGATGGGGAGCCTCCTTCATGATTTTGATTTACAGCGATGACTGACTTTGTCATCACCACGATAAACAACAAAGGGATGATAGTAATTGTATGAATGTCCATGTCATCCCACAACCAAGCAACAAGGACTGCAAACAAACCTTTTCTCTCAACACTACTCTCCCCCTGCAATCTCCAAATGCATACATAACTTGACCCCCTGGAAAACGAAACAAGGAAAACCACCCATACTCCCGAAGAAGGAAACCCCAAAACCTGATTGAGAACTCCCCTTCACCCGAAAAACTTTAACATGGGAACATAGTCACAACCCGAAAAGTTTGTCGTAATAAGGATTGTTGTAAAATTTCATTTTTACGATAGTTTAGCTGTCATAAAAAATAATTACGACAGTTTTACTAATTTCAACGACAGTTTTGTATTTTGTCGCAAAAATAAACTTACAACAGATTATAGCCGTCGCAGTTTACGATGGTTAAGGAAACTGTTGCAAAAAACAATTTTAGCGACGGCCAGCCGTCGCAAAAAATTAAAAAAAATAAAATAAAATAAAGAAACCCACTCTAGCCCCTTCACCCACAGTATCCCTTAACCGCCAGCACAAACTACCAGCCCCGTCATCCCAAACCACCTATCGCCACCAATAACCACCCAAAACCGCCAAATGAAACCCAAAAACACAAATACCCACACACATACTGTAGATCTGAAATTAACCCCAAAAATAACAAATATTATGACCATTGAAACAATTATAAATCGGAATGAAACGAAAATAACAAAATCGAAATTAAAACAAAATAACAAATATCAAAATTAAACGAAAAATCAAAAATAAAATAAAGAAACGAAAATTAAACGAAAATAAAAGAAATTAATGAAACAGAAACATAAATAAACCAGAATTAAACATAAATCGAAATCAAACAAAATTAACAAAAACTGAAATCAAAACCAAGAAATAACGAAAACAAAAATAATAAAATAAAAAGCAATTAAAACCCTAAATATCAAAACTAAACCGACATAATTAGAAAAATACACCAAAGAAACGAAAATAAACATAAACCACAACAAAAATAACAAAAATTACACAAAAACAACATACCTTTCTCAAATTTCTTCTTCTATGGGCTTACTTGGTCAAATTCGACCTTGAAAACTCTAGATCTGGATTTTTCATAGTCGAATTCGACCTATAAACCCTTAACTCCGAAACCTTGGTCAATTATACCATGAAATTCATAATCTAGGTTGAATTTCATGGTCGAACTTCATGTTAACTCATCAAAAAAGGGAAAAAAAAAAAAGGAAAGCTAACATGGCAACAGAGAAAGAAAGAAAAAAGAAAATAGGAGTGGGGAGGATATGGAAGCGGATAAAGAAGAGGGGGAGAACGAAGAGAGAAACAGAGCCGAAGATAGAGAAGAGAAGGAGAGGGAGAGGAGAGAGAGGAGAGAGAGATGCAGAAAGAGCAAGGTGGCAGCATATAAATTTTTAGGGTTAGGGTGGAGAAAGGGGAAGGGTTTTATATCCGTTTTTTTCTTCTTTTTTTAAAACAGTTTTTACGACAGTTTTGGCTGTCGTTAATAACGACGGTTTCGAAAACTGTCGTAATCCAACATTATTACGACAGTTCTAAACCGTCGTAGACATTTGATTTTTTTTTCATTTATTTTAAACACCTTAGCGACAGTATAAATGGGCCAAAGCTGTCATAATTTTGCGACGGAGTAAAAAACTGTCGTAAATCTACGATAGCTAGTGAAAACTATCGCAAACTTCAAATTTTGCGATAGTTTTATGGGCCGTCGTAATTAAACTGTCGCAGTTTGCCCGGATTCTAGTAGTGACTAAACTGAAAGTAAAGGATTACACTAGTTGGCGAAGGCTAGGATTAGCACGCTTATCGCCGGAGAGCAGGGGTGAGAAAGAGAAAGCGGTGGGAAAGCGGTGGGGGTTCGCTACAGAAAGTTAGATTTCAAATTACTTTATAAATACACTAGTACACTACTTTGTCTCTCGGTTGTTACAAATTATATTTTCCCTCACATTTTGGTTCCACAGTAGATATTTTACTTTCCAATTTCCATAAAAAAAATTAGCACATGGCCACTAATTATTTTTTTTCAAACCTTAGGATCTAAACTAATTGTTTATGAACAATTCAATTCTTAATTTGTACTATCTACATTCATATTTACCATATATTAAACTACCTTTAGTACCTTTTAAACATAATGAAACTGATGAAAGAAAATTCATTTTCTTAGCCAACAATAATTTTTTTGGGACCATGAATACAATTACAATTTATTTTTACAATAATTTTTTTGGACCTTGAACACAATTACAATTTATTTTTTTAATTTTTTTGGCGGGAAGAATACAAAGAACAATACATTTATATTTACTCCCTCCGTGTTTTAATAAGTGTTACATTTTGACTTTTTATCATCTAATTAACATTACATGAGATACACATGATCATAATTTAGACGACAATCACAAGATCTAAACCAATTAAATATAAAGAAAGGATTTTAAAGTGAAAAATATGAACTTCTTTTTTAAAAATATAGGGATATAATTTTTTTTATTGAAAAAAAAATTCCAAATACAAATTTGAACGTTTTGTTTTGGAAAAGTTTGAATTTTTTCGGATAAATTAATATGAAGAGAAAAAAAAAATGAATTTGAAAAAGTCAAATATTTTGAAAAGATATGACAGCTAATATGTGGATAATTAAAAATCAATTAGTAATTATCTTTTCCTAAATTAAAGGAAACTAAATATTCATATTTAATGTCGTGTTCTTTTTATCTATACCTAATGTTCTTTTCCGCCTCTTTCTGCTCTAATAAGCAGGCGTTTTATTCATTTGGGCATGTTGTTTATATCCAGGTGTACCATGCGCATGATACACCTGTATGATACACCTGGGTGTAGGAACCACGCATTGGGTTGGTAATCGCTTTTGTGGTAATCTGGTGTTTGGTGAAGGAGGACCTATAAAGGAGGGAGATGTTTGTTAGTGATGTAGGTAGGTGGTGAATGGTGACTTTGGTGAAAGAGATTGGAAAGAAAGATGATTAAACAATGCAAGTTGAAAGAGATGGGTTTGTGGAAAATAAATGGGGAAATTATGTCATTTTATTTTTCATTTGTCATTAGCAACTTAACCATGGTTAAGAAATTATAATGTTATAATTAAATTAGTATAATTAGTACAAGATTACCAACGATAATAACTTTTATTGCATTTTACCAAAGAGAAAATAGAATGTTACAAGGGAATGGGTAGGTAGGAGGACCACCCATCCCTTGGAGATCAAGGCAAAAGGGTTGCCCGCCACTTTTGGTCAGCTAGGCCTTGAAGGCCTGGCTGCCTTGTGCTCTTAGTAGGGTCTCCCAGCACGCACTGCAGGCCCAGCGCAAGCCTACTGCGCTGTGTGCGCTGCTAGCTGCCTTGCCGCAAGGGCTGGCTAGCAGTGATGGCCCCTTGATGAGAGCACAATATGCTAGAGATGGTTGGGCTCTAGCACGCTAGGAATGTTAGCATGTGCTAGCATCTAGCCCAATCATGCTAGCGTCTAGCTAGTAGCTACGATAGCTCGCCCAGCCCCACATGTGTGACCATCACCATGCTAGGCCAATGCAAGGTCCTGGGCTTGTGGTTTGGCCTTGCCCCCACATGCGTGGTGTGGCAAGTCCTCATTCTAGGCTTGCGATCCTAGCACGCCGTGTCGCTTGATGATTTTCTTTGTTTATCCGATTTCTTGAATCATTTAAACGTTTAACGCTCAAAATCCGACGTTCGAGTCTTATATATATTTATCGACGTATTTTGGCCTTCCGGCCTAATTCATCGCTTCGGTTGGTTACGTTCTTTGGGTGTGACCTGCTGGGTTCAATCAAGAGCAAGACGTGAGATTAATTAATTAATTTCACTAATCGAAAGCGGCCTCTAGCTAGGCATTCCGATCACTTGACTTCACTAAATAATTAGCTTCGAAATTAATTCTGAATCCTTGGTCGGAATACGTACACTTATTCGAAGGACTAGCTAGGCATTCCAATCACTTGACTTCACTAAATAATTAGCTCCGAAATTAATTCTGAATCCTTGGTCGGAATAATACGTACACTTGTTCGAAGGACATCATTCCTTTCACAAGGTAATCTATTTTTTCCTCACCCCTAGTGTAAGAACCCTATTGAGCCATGCGCGGCATGGTGTGCCTGGACAAGGGCACATTACGGCTTGGCTATGGTGCTAGGCCTTGTACATAGTGTTATACGACCCTATGGTGTGGTTAATAAGTAAATAAAGGCATATGGTTGCCTCTATATATTAGCTTGGTAAGCTAAGGTTTAGTGGATGGACGTTGGACCCAAGGGTTGGGGCTAATAGTCCATTATTGTGTTACTGTTATTGGCGTGTTCACTGGTATTACAAGCATAAATCAATATAGAGCTCTTTAGGGGGAGCAGTGCTACTCATGGCTTTGTGCGGCAATGGGTGCATCATTGGCTAAGGCCATGATGTATGGTCCTAGCGTGGCGTGGGCTACTTAGGCCTTAAGCACAAGGTTGGCTTGTTTACATAAGTGGGCTTAATGACTTGGGTTATGAGCGAAGGCTCGTGGCGAGCCTTTGCTGGTGTGTGCCTAGCTATGGGTGCGGAGCGACGTGTCGGTTGAGATATGATGCATAACATCGGAGTGACGCGACGCTTGGGGAAGTGGCGCTGCTCCGAAGAGATGCGACACATGGGCTATGGCATGAGACACTAAAGCGACGCGATGCTTGGCCATGATGCGGTGAAGGGACGTGTTGCTTGGTCGTTGGTATGGTGCCAGCGAAGCAGCACATTGGTGCGATGCAACGCGAAGCGTTGTGTTGCTTGTTGCGGATCAGCACCAATGTGCGAAGTGGCATCTGGTGCCAAGAGGTATCTGAGCGAAGGGGTGTTTTGGATAGAGGCGTCGGTTTGTGCGAGATGATGGGTAGTGAACCGTTACGTGGCCTATGGGATGGCACTCAGTTCAAGCGACGCAGCCCTTCACATTAGGATGACGGTTTGTGGATCAAGGCAAAGCGAAGAGACACGAAGGATAATGGTGGTGATCTGTATTGTGTGTGGGTTAGGATTGCTGACTTGTATTAGATTACGGTTAACTGCATGAGTGCCACTTGGCATTCATGCGTGAGTAGTGCCTATTCGCATTGGAGGGGTTTGTCCTCCTTTGCCTATAAATAGATGACCTTGGGGTATGTCCAAGGGATCCAGAAAACTATTGTGTGAATATGTTATTAATGATATTAATAAAAGTATGCTTTGTGTGATATTCTAAGTGTTCTATCGTGTTCATTATATCGTGCATTCTTATATAAAGTTAGTGTGTGAAGTTTGGGTGGTTAGTGAATCTAACGCCATCATAGTTAGCGAAAAATTAACTGTGACACCTAGTATAGCATATGCTACTACTACCTTCGTTTTTTTGCAACGATTTGATATTCTTCCACTCTACTTTATGTCAACTCGTTGCAAATAATATGAAAGAGAGGTAGTATACATAAACGACGAAGTAACATAATTCCATAAATGAATGATGCCGAATCGAAATATGGTACACCTAACCCATGACATGAAGTAAACCCAATAGCTTATATTAACCAAACTTGAATTACTCCCTCCTTTTTTTTTGTGCGACCTAGAATAACTTCTTTTTCTGGCACTATTGATATATATGTACACGCCACTTTGTCACTTACCAAATACGTAGGATTAAACATATAGTCATGTTAATATTTGTTATAATAACTCAATGTACCATTTACCAAATCAACTCACTACATTTTTCACTTTCTTTTTATAATTAAATATATTTTTTTAATAATTAAATATACTGTGGGTCAATATTTTACATCTATTAAATATTTCTAAAACAAAACGTTACCAACGTCATCATTGTCCCATGTCACTCATTTAATAATCTTTTTCCCGCCTAAATGCAAGAATGATGTAATTTTTTTTGGGAGCTACCATATTTAACAAGTTTGAAATTTGAATATTAGAAACTTCGACATTACAACTACAACCTATCAATTTATCCTTTAAAAATAAAATAATTGTAAGTTGCACACTGACAAATAGACTCCTACATTGAATATGTATTAGGCGACGTAGAACAGGTATTATATAATAATTTTGATTAAAATCTAAAACTATAAAATTACAAATATTTTTGTACAAGATGCATAATTCTTATTTATAATTATCCATTTTTTTTAAAAAAAAAGTACAAATTAAAAATATAGATTATATATAAATCGTACATTGTACTAGTTAATTTAATAAATTAAATGTGATAAAGCAAAACGTGGAATTTTTTTTTTTTAAAAAAAAACCAAAATAAATTATTTGGATATTTTCAACAACTCACCAACAAATCTGTCTTTTCTGTTTTCACATAGACACAAATTACAGCTCGAATTGGGCCATTCACAAAATTACAACTAGCAATAGCAAGTCGAAAGATGTCGCAACAATCCCTAAATTGCATTAGAGGATCCCACATCAAGAAAGATGCCCTTTTTATAAAATAAATAAATAAATAAATAAATAAATAAAATAAAATAAGATAAAATAAAGCTAGCTAGTGTTCTTAATTCTTACTCGTATATGTCATATGCCTATATAATAGCCACACCTTATGAAGCCATAAATCAATGAAATATCAATGTATCGTATATAGTTCATCACCTCTTATAATTTATTTATTTTTACTTTTACCTCCTTGCACCAAATTAAAGAGTGATTGTATATTCATCAATATTTCTAATAAAATGAGCAACATAAAAGTGAAGAAATCAACCATGGTGCGTCCAGCTGAGGAGACACCAAAAGGTAGTCTTTGGCTATCAAAGTTAGACATGATCATACGCCAACCTTACTCACACACTAATATTCTGTACCTCTATTCTCCCAATAATACAACATCTTCTTCTAAATTTTTTGATACGAATATTTTGGAGGAGGCTCTTAGTAAAGTCTTAGTGCCATTCTATCCGATGGCCGGTAGGTTAAAATTTAACGATGAGAAAGGAAGGTATGAGATCGATTGCAATGCAAAGGGGGCTTTGTTCATCGAGGCAGAATCAACTGAAGCTCTTGCCGATTTTGGGGACTACTTGAGGCCGGATTCTCAACTCAGGGATGTGGTATTCCCTACATGCGACTACTCAGGAGGGCTCTCATCGTTCCCTCTACTAATGCTGCAACTCACCCGCTTCAAATGCGGGAGTGTATGCATTGGCTTTGCACCACATCACCATGTAGGCGATGGATCTACCCACTTTCCATTTTTCAATACATGGGCAAGATTAGCTAGGGGGTTAGACCTCAATATTCATCCCGTTCATGATAGGGCTACTTACGTTGCTCCTCGTGACCCGCCCCAAGTTAAGTTTCGACACTTGGAGTATGAGCCGCCCTTGCCACCCTTAACCCCCACGGATTTTTCAGGTTATTATGCTCGTTTTTTACTATTGTCTAATACAGCGCACACGCATACTCGCATTATCCATATATATACGAAGTATGAAAGCTTTAAGATTAAACACAATATCGCTTTTCAGTTGAAATTAAATTACAAAACCATAAGGTGTTGGGCATTAAAATGAATTTAATGAAACCACGGGGCTTCACAATAGAATATGTCAAACCTCAAGGTAAGTTCATGTTTTTTCTTTTCTATAATCAACTAATCAGCCCTTTATATGATATTCTAACCATCTCAGAATGATATGCACAATTTGAGTTAGCACCTAATGCCTAATTTAACCATTATTGATATATGAAAAAATTATGTTAATACTCCTTCCGTGTTTAATGAAACGTTTTGACTTTTTGCACTATTCGTCTAATTCATTTTGACTAATATTTGTGATTTATATACAAGACTAAATATAGTCATGTTATAATTGTTATAATCGCTTCAATGAATACCTTATTAATATTCAATTGTTATAATTTTAACTTATTGATTATAAAAGATATTTTCAGTTAAAGTTTTGTATGAGATACGTGCAAAGAGGAAACTTTTTACTGTATTTACTTAAACGTGGAGGGTTACTAATTAAGCAACATTTTACTCCCTCAGTTGTTAAATACTTGTTCTATTTGCTTATTTGGTAAATTTTTACAATATTTAATTCATTTCTCTCACCTAGTGGACCCAACATAAATCATATTTTATTAATTTCATTTTCTCTCTTCTCTAATTCTCTCCACTATTTTTGTTTTTTTTTTATAGTTTTTTATTCTTCCATCTACCCTATTACCTCCATATTTTAATACTTTCTCCAATTTTTTCTAAAATTTTGTAAATAGAGAAATGGAGCAAGTATTTGATACTTTTGAGTTAAAAAAGTAACGTATATCATTTTCTATTAGGTGAGGTGGTGCCAACAACGGAGTGTATCTTCAAGCTTACTAAAGATCAAATGAACACAATATATCTACTAGCAACGTCACAAGTAGTGGATGATTATAAGCTGAGTACATTTGAGGTGCAAGCTGGGCATGTGTGGCGCACTGCATGCATGGCACGTGGATTAACTGATGATAAAGTTGTCAAACTATACATACCAGTTGATGGACGGTCAAGATTACAAAAGTATATGGAGTTACCACAAGGGTATTGTGGTAATCTCCTCTTTCATGCCGCTTGCGTAGAAAAGGCAAGGCAAGAGATGTCACACGTAAACCATTGTGGTATGCTGCAAGTAAGATTCACGAGGCACTTAAAAAAATGAAAGATGTTGAATATTTGAGATCAGCCATTGATTTTGTGGAATCACATCCTGATCTAACGGCTATTGCTCGTCGGCCACAACATGCTATGTGTCCAAACCTCGCAATAAATTCATGGGCTAAATTGCCTATTAACGAAGCTGATTTTGGATGGGGTGCACCTGAATTTACAGGCACTAATAGAATCAAATATGAGGGGCAAACTTACATTACACCAAGCTCAAATGGGGATGGTAGTTTTTTAGTGGCCATTAAGCTTTTCAACTCTCATATAACACTTTTCAAAGAGTATTTCTATAACTTCCATGCCGGGTGTGCTCGTTACTAGAGTTGGTTATTGGGTAGGGTAGCCCAATGATAATAGAGTCAGGGCCAAGCTTAATAAGCTCTTAATAGATAGGTCCCTTATTGGGTAGGGTCAATATAAGGCTTTTTTCAATTTAATTGATAAAGAAAATACTCCCTTTGTTTTTGTTTAAATGCATCACTTTGATTTTATTCCGGGTGTGCTCGTGACTCCATATACTTTTGTAACTTTTACGCCGGGTGTGCTCGTTACTAATTGTCTTGTAACAAAAATGTTATTTAAGTTCAATGTATGATAACAAGTTTGATAGCCATATTTTGATGGATATATATGTTATTGTGAAAGTTAGTGACTCTGTAACGTCTCGTATTTTTGAACCACTATTTTATGTCTAATTTAACCTATTAAACTTAATTTCTAATTTATGTCTCAATTTCTAAATTAAGTCATTTCAAGCTTTTAAAACCCTAATTATAATATGTTGATAAAACAATTGAAAGTTATTATTTAAAAGGTTTAAGGTTTTTTATTTGAGTTCTAATCATTTTAATTATATTTAATTTGTCTAAATTAATGTTAGCCTTGAAGGCCTTGCTAGTCACATGTAAGTTGTTTGTTTGGATTGGACTGTTGGAGTCTAGAATTGTAATAATAATCCTGGTTCACTTTCGAACTTATGGTGTTAAAATTTTTGGTTGTTGGGTCTTGATATATAATTGGGCTGCCTGATCCATGGTTAATCCCTGGATATTTTGCTGTAGTATTGGTCTTTGATTTTTCTTTTTCCATTCATATGGTCTTTGTTTAAATATATTTGACGGGCTGGCAAACGCTACATAAGCTTGCAGTTGCCAAAATTGGATTCAGCACTTGGGCTTTCTTTAATGCGGTACAGGGGCACAGCAAGTACAGGTAGTAACTACTAACTAGCAAGAATTTGGGTAAGTAGTAAAATTATACTCCCTCCGTTTTACAATGATATTCCTGTTTTGTAAATCGATGTAAATTTTTATCCATCTTTGACCGCAAATATCTTTAATCTCACACTAGCAAAAATTATAAAAGTTAGATATTAATAATTTACACACCAAGACGAATCAAACTAGATCCCACACGACTATATTTATTTTTATAGATTAAGAGAAATTTAGAAGATTCTCTTTTTTTATTAAAAAAAGTCAAAGATTCCAAACAAAAACATCATTGTGGAACGGAGGGAGTAAAATAATTTTAGTTGTATTTTCCTTGGGTCATCATTATGGTCCCTAAGTTAGAGACGTAAACCTTGCGAGTACTATCATGTTCATGTTCCCTAAATTTAGATGAGCTCAAAGCTTTCAAGTTTCAAAAATTTGTTCAAATTCGATTTGTTTAGAAGGTTATAGTGTTCAAAAAAAAAAAAAAAAAAAAAAAAAAAAAAATTGATGAATGATTCATTTGTAACTCGAGCTAAATTTATAAATGACTTTTTTTTTTTTAATTTCTTTAAAAAAGTTATTTTTTATTTTGATTATCAAATACTAGGTAGGTTTTTCTTATAATTGAAATATACATTTTTGACATGATTGAGAATGAACATTTAGTATGTACAACCTTTATTTCTTATTATTTGCAACAAAACGGTATTATTTTCGAGACATAAAAAATTATTTATTGTATAATAAGAAACATAGGTAATACATAAATGCATTTCTCATGAGATTATTATGTGGATGGGTGTGTATTTTTTTTATGTAAGAAATCGGTGAGCTAGCTATCCAACATGCAAACAAGAAAAATCTACAAAGAACTAATACCGTCCTTACGTCGAGATATTGAAGTTGTGGTTATATGATTTAGAGGCCAAACTAACTGAATAATACTATGAAATTATTGAAGTAACATATACTATACACTTGGGAATTAATTGTAGTGTGGCCCTTATTTTTGGTTTGAAAGTTGTAAATAAAGTAAGCTTGTCATTTTCTCTGGTTTGTATTTCATTGAAAAACTGTATTAATAATTTATTAAATTATAAATGAAACGGTCCATCAAAAGGGTGCAAGTGCAACTCTCAACTTAAGCTTTTCTTTAAAGTCTTGAAAGTGAAAAGGCAAGAAAAAGCCATTAATTTAAGTAGATATATAGTCACTATTTTTAGGCTTTGTTCGTACAATGCGTGGAACAAAGCCAATGTACTAGTGAAGTGTTTTTTTTTTTTTTTTTTTTTTTTTTTTTTTTTTTTTTTTTTTTTTTTTTTTATGAATAATCATTGATCTAGATTTAGGACTTGTTCTCTTCAACTTATTTCACATACTTATTATTTATTCCTTAATAAATTCAGATCAGATCAGAAAGATTCAGATCAGAACTTTTGATTATCATTTACTTATTGCTATATATCGTTAATTGCGTATTAAAAAAATTTATAAAAATTACATATTTAAAAAGTTCATAATGAGACGAATCTAACAAGATCCATTTTGATGATATTTTTCTTTATACATTAGTATTAAAATGCGGTCAAAATTTAGTCAAATTGTTAAATCAGATCATACCAGACTAGATCAAATCAGAAAAATTTAGATCAAACGTTAAAAAATTCAGACTAAATCTACTTGTTTCAGGAGAACAAGTCCTTAATGATAGAAACTTACGTCCACGATGCACATAGAGGCAATTAAGAGCAATTTTTTGCTATTTAATATTGTTTTGTTCATTTGAAGGTTTAGAAATGAGCAAATGAATATAAGGAGTACAGAGTATTATTTAGTGCACCTAACTCTAATAACACCCGAGTGGATTTAATTTTATCGTAAGTTTTTAGTCCTACAATTAGGCCCTATTCACTTCACCTTAAAAAAATAATATTAAGTAATAATAATTTTTGTTCAGTAAAAATAATTTCATTTCAGTAAAATTAATTCTAGTTCAGTAAAAATACGTTCAGTTCAGTAAAATTCAGTTGTCCTAAAGAAGAATTGTAATAGAAAATCAGTAAAAATAATTTCATTTTAGCAATAATAATTTCAGTTCAGTAAAATTAATTTACGTTCAGCAAATATAATTTTGTTTCAGTAAAAATAATTTTAATTCAACAAAAATAAAGTAAAGTGAACGGGACCTTAATAAATATTAATCATGCGGGGGTTTTCGGTTCAAGGTACTTGGATGTGTTTTTTGCTCTTGGTTTCCCACCATATATTTGTTTTCCATGCTTTAGTTGAGTTTTGTTTGCTAGAGAGACCCACTAATGGTCCAAATTTTGAATAATTGGAAGTCGAAATCCTAAAATTCTTTTAACTATAAATGAAAAAATTATTGGAGTACATAGTATTGATCAAGTATATTATATGTGTAATGTATTACTAGTTGAGTTCAATAGAAGAAAACAAATTATCAAATGATTCACGGTCACAAAATGAACAAAATTAATTATCATAACAAAAGTCCAACTAAATTGAGTCCATTTGAACCAAAATCATAACAATTTGAGATTTGATAAATTTATGATAATGATAAGAAGTCAAACGTGTAAATTATAATGCCATAGATAGAGAATGATACTAAATTTTTTTGAGCAAAAAAAAAAAAAAGAACCTCCAATGTTTGCTATGCTACGTAAGTATGTGAAACACCATAAATTTTGGTAACAGGAAAACAACTATTTGTGGTTCCCAAATAGTCATTGTCCAATAAAATTACTATTGATCCCTTCTTTGAATCATGTATATTTTGTAGGGAACAACATTATTAGAGCATAAATTGTTCATTGAACCTTCACTATCAACTCAAACTTTAGAGTAAAATAATTATATTTTGATAGGTTGATATGATATTATAACAGATCAAATTAATCTAATCGTCCACTAAAAATGTCAAAACTTCATAATCTAATCTTATTCTTTTTAGGAAAATGTTACGGATTACGTCAATTTATTATGGACTGTGGACTATGGACTATGGACTATGGAGAGGTCAAGTGTCATTTCAAGCCCAATATAAAACAACTTCAGGACTCAGGAGATACCATTTTTGTTTACTTTAATATTTATTTTGTGGTCAATACTAGGCGTGCAAGATTTATTTTATTAATCCCAATTTTATTTTTTTTAATATTATATTTAATCGCACCTATTTTGATCAACAATACTAGTATCTTTTATTAACATTAAGATTAGATTATTAAAGGTTGATATTTAAAAACTATATATTGAGATGATTTTAACAAGTAATCTTATAATTATATTTGAACATTTGTATCATTGTACGTATAAAACATAAACATTTTTCAAAGTGGTGTATATAAATAGTGCAAAAGTCAAAATAGGACACTAAAAAAAAAGGAGAGATTACTTATTGCGTAAAGTTGTAATAGCACCATTCTTCTCACTCTATTTTTCATAGGTTTAATAAAAACGTTGATATTAATTCTAATAACTTAATTTAAAAAATAAAATAAATAAATTCAGATAGAAAAAATAAGTTAAAAAAAGGTATATACTTGAAATCTAAAATAGTCATGTGCCCAAATTCTTAATTTTAAAAGCTCTATTCTCCTCGACTTATTTTTACATGCTTCAAGAAAATAAAGATCTTACATTCTAATCAGTGGTTTATGGAGGCGGATGTACCATGCGCATGGTACATCCGTTTAAAAAAAAACGGAAAGAACATTGTATAGAGATGTAAAGAACATATATTTAAAATGAAAAGAACATATTGTTAAAATGTAATGAACGTAATAAAAGAACATAAGAGATATAAAAAAAAGAACATAAAACTATTAATAGCAATGAACATGACACTATTTTATGAAGAACACACTGTTAAATAATATTCTTCATCTCCATGTTATTTGATTGTCAGTGTAATGTATTTATATTTGTGACATAATATTCATTGTTTACTGTGAAATGTTCTTTAAATTTTGTTTTTAGATTATGGTGGATGAATATAAATAATGTTTATTACATAATATTATCATGTTCTTTATTAATATTATGAATGTTCTTTTGATATACAAAAAGAACATAAAGCTAGATGTTCTTTGTAAAACAGTTATATGTTCATTCCGCCTTTTATCAAAAATTATGGTACATCCGCCTCCACAAAGAAAATTTCACTTAGTATAAGTTACATGACTTAAGTTCCCACTCTACCCTACTAATTAAACTCCTTAATATGCTTATCCAACCAAACCAAAAGATTATTTGATCTCTAGATAAAGGGAAATTTATTCAAGTTACAAGCAAAATAAATTGTATCCTAACCATATATTATGCTATAGATTATTTGATTTGTTTATGCACGTTGTAAATTTGTAACTAGTTATTGCTGGTTTAATATTATTGGTACGAGGACCTTTATTTTTAGGAAAAATTTATTTTAATAATCTCAATTTTGGGCAATTTATTTTGAGTAAATCAAACTTTCGATTATTCTGAAATAATAATCCCAACTTTTTGTGTTTTCTTTCTAGCTCGTCAACTTGTTACACCAGGTATGTTGGACACGTATCAACCAGCCACATGCGATGGCTTCCCCCTTCACCGCCCACCTCTTCCCCAACCCCAAACTATCATAAATGATGCTCTTCACCCTCAAAACGAACTCCCTCCTTTCCCCACTCCTTCCCCCCACATGGACGGAAACCAATCATATCTTTCAGTGATTTATATGGGTGGTTTCAAGGAGGGAGGAGGGCTTTTTGAGATGGGGGAAGGTAGTGAAGGAATTATGTCTTCGATAAGTACAATTACTAGATATATCAAGGATCACTATTATGGAGATAATTATTTCATTTTATAGAATCGTCATTGTCTGGTGCTAGATATAACAAATGATCTTTGGGCTAATTAAATAGTGCAAAGCCCAATAGAATGGATCCTATGAGGTCACACAGCAAAGGTATTGGGTCAAGTAAGTAAGAGGCCCATTAATGGGCCTCATGAGATCATGACATACCATATGGAGTGTTGGGCTAGAGTAGTTTGATTAGGACAAGGAGTTTGAACTTGACATGGACTCTTATTTAGAGATATGATCTATAAATAAGATCTATGACTTAGATTGACAGAATAATTTGACAAGTTAGTTAATTGTAATTCAAGAAACAAAGTCCCAAACCCTAATCCCCCCCCTCTCTCTCTCTCTCACACACACACACACACACACACACACGGCCCTCCCCTCTCTCTCACTATCCATACGGCCGGCCGCCCCCTAAGGTGGTTCGTGGTGTTCATGTTGGTGGATCATGGTTAGATCGTGTCTCTCTTCTTCGTTGAAGGTTGATTAAAGCGTTTAATCACAACTAACTAGCATTAGTGGAGGTTTGATCTGTGCCTGTGGACTAAGTAGAGGAATCACACTTGGGGTTCTATATCTCCCGTTGTTCTTGCTCGATTGCACGTGGATTCACGCTTCAAAGGTATTATTATTTGTTCTCTATGTGTTATGCATTGATCTTGGTGTTTAGATACTTATGAATATGATTCATGCAATTCCGCTTATTAGTATCTAAAGTCCTACAGTGGTATTAGTTAGCCTATGCATGTACACATATTGAATTATTAATTCTTTGAATGTCCACAATTTTAATTCAATTAGGAGGGAGAATAATTTAATTATGGGTCAATTATTATTTTAGATGTGATTTAACATATGGAATTATTAAAATTTGTTTACTTTGCTCAAGATTAGCCATAAAAGATCCAAATTTTTTCCCTAGTAATTCGAAATATTCGAACCCCTAAACCGTAATTTTCAAAAAATTCAAAACCCTAAACCCTAAGTTGTGGATTTTGTGTTTTTGGTTTTGATTTAATTCAATTCCTATGTGATTTATGATTTTAATCTATTTGATTTCGTGTTAAATTATGAATTTTTCATGATTAAATTATTTAATTTAAGAGTTAAATTGAATTGGGGATTAATTTTCATGAAGAACCCTAATTTCAAGATTAAATATAATTTAATTTTGAAATTAATTGGACCACATTAAATTAATTTAATTTTAACAAAAGATTTGTTTTAATTTAAATTAAAATAAAAAAAAAAGTTTTTGTGTGCTGCAGCCGCTGGGTGGCGCAGCCACGGTGGCTGCCATTGCAGGTGGTCCAGGAGGGAGGGGCGGGGTGAGGCAGCAGCTCGGGTCAGGCAGTGCAGCAACAGCAGCACCGTGCAACAGTTGCGCGGCACTGCTGCTGTTGATGTGTGTCGCTGCTTGCGGCAGCGTACACCGCAAGGTGTACGGCCACCGTAGCTGGCTTTGGCTGGCCACACCACGGTGGCTGGCGTGTGTTTTCAAAAAAAAAAAGTAATTTATTTTAATTTTGATAAAATCAGATTTTAAAATTAAAAGATAAGTTTTGATTTTGAAAAGATAATTATCAATATTAAAGTAGTTAATTTTTTAATTTTGGATAAGTTTTGAGCAAGAAGCTTTTATATGGATAATAATTGATTAAATAATGAGATTATCCCATAATTATTTTAGGATATTAATTGATTTAAAATATTGTGGTTGGCTAGGAAATTAGGATAGAATCTCCTAAATTAATTAGGATAAACATGGGAAATAAATATGATTTATCATCCATAATTAAAATGAGATTTGATTCTATCTCATACCTAAGATAGAATATATGATATTTTATGATTGGTAATGAATAATATACGATATTATCTAATTGCGGTAATTTTAATTAAATATGAGATATTAAGATGCAATGTTTCCTTAATTATGAACATCCGATGTTGTAGTTTAGGAAAGCATGATGAGTGATTTATTATATGACACTTTATAATATATGATGTTATTTATTGCTATATATAGACTAGTATGGCCCATAGATTCTAAATACGTTCTGCGCATCGTTTCGTATTTTTGTAATCTAAATATAGTCTGCGTAGCGTTAAGTATTTTTGTAATTTATTTTATTTTATTTAAGTTATAGATAGAATAGAATAGTATTACATGTTGCAGTTGATCCAAGAAGCCAATGGAGTGAAGGCCCAAAGGAGCTAAATGGATGAGATCCATGAAGGTTCAAATGGGAGTTTTGCTTTATTAATTTTCTTAGGATTAAGGGGCCATACTATGTCATGTTTTATTTATGCATTAGTAGATTATGCATGTTAGATTTTATTGATGCTTGTGATGATGCGCTAGAGTTCACTATATTAATCACAAATATAATAAATCTAGGTCTCGGTAATATTGAGGTTGCTTTTCCAATTAAAAACCCAATAAACCTTTGATATTTATGATAGGTCATGCCAAAGCTGGGTGTCATTTTATATCTTGGGAGAGTTGGGGTAAATCAAGTTTTACAATTTTAATTGGTTATACTCAACAAGGTTACCTAAAGAGTTTAGAACCTTGAAGCAAAGGGTAATAATTAAACATGTGATGGTTAATTATTCAACCAAGAGTTACAAGAGTTGTAATCAGTAAAGAGTTTACTCACCTTGAAAATGTAATGGTTGATGGTAGGGCCAAAGTCCGGTCAATTATTGCACAAATAAAGGGTCTTGGATTAACTTAATTCAAATAGGGATCAATTAAATTGAATGAAGTGTTTTAAAGTTACCAATTTAATTCGCTTATGGTACTTTAATTTTATTAAACATTATTATTGAACTTTGCCTCGTTTTGATTTTGTTTGTAGATGAATAGCTTTAACGATAACACTAACTTGCCAACCAAACTGAAACCAAGGCTAAATCTCATAAACTTCAGGGAATGGGAAGAAGAGCTAAGAAATGTTCTTAGGAGCCACAGGCTTGAGGCTCGACTCTATATTCCCATTGAAATCAGATTCACAATAGGTTTCACTCCTGATAGGCACGCAAAAGATGTTTCGGATGCAGAGAAAATCAGGAATCTCATATTAGCATCTATTCCAACTTGTTGGAAGAGAAGGTTCAAGGACTATGAGTTGACCAAACTGCATAATTTTCTACGTGCCATCTGTCGAGGTGGCATTGGGGCATTAGGAAGTGGAGGCATCAATGATCAGAATGTTAGAGAGGTCGTTAATTCGATCCCTCAAATATACTACTCCTGGACTGACAGTGTAAGGTTTGAGACTTACAAAATTCATTGTAAGATAATGGCTATGAAACTCATTCCTGGTCAGTTAGTTAATAACCATGTGAAGGAACTGATTAATTTACTCAATCGGATGGATATCTAAGGGAGACCAATTGACGATGACTTTGCTCATGACACTATTTTGTTTTCACTCTATGATGGATTTGATCTCGTCAAGCTTATTCATGATGATGAAGGCTCGACAGTGAGACTAGTCAACCTATTGATCAACCACACAGAGGAGTACTTGAAGAAGGAGGGAAGCCAATGTTTCTATTGCGGTAGGTGGTCTTGCCACTTACCAGGTTGTCCCCACAACACACCAGTGAAGACAGAAGGTAAGGAGTTACCTAATGTTTTTGTTGTTGAAATTAATCTTACCTCTTCTTGCAATTGGGTATTCGATACCGGTTGTGGTGCTCACATTGTTAATAACATGCATGGCTTAAGATAGAGTAGGAAGTTAGCAAAAGGGGAAGTCACGCTTCGAGTAGGAAATGGAGAAAAAGTTGCTGCACTTGCTATTGGAAACTATCATTTGAGGCTTTTGTTTGGTCTTATTTTGGTGCTTAATAACTGTTATTATGTCCCAACTATTACCAAGAACATTATTTCAGTTCCTATTTTAGATACTGAAGGTTTTTCTTTTGAAATAAGAGAATTTCCAAAGAAAATATGTTATATGCTAACGGAAAATTGATTAATGGTTTATGTTTTAGATTATACAACCCATGTTTACAACATAGATCAGAAAAAGCGCAAAACAGATGAATCAAACCAAACCTATTTATGGCATTGTAGGGTAGGTCATATAAACCAATCGCGCAAGGATGGACTTCTAACTTCATTTGATTATGAATCATTTGAAAATTGTGAGTCATGCTTGTTAGGTAAAATGACCATATCACCTTTTACTGAAAAGGGTGAAAGAACTAGTGACCTTTTGGGCGTCATACATACAGATGTGTGTGGACCAATGAGTTCAAAAGCTAGAGGTGGTTTTAACTACTTCATTACTTTTACTGATGATTTAAGTAAGTATGGCTATATCTATTTAATGAAGCATAAGTCGGAATCCTTTGAAAAGTTCAAAGAATTCCAGAATGAGGTACAAAACCAGCTTGGGAAGACAATTAAAGCACTACGATCCGATCGTGGTGGTGAATATTTAACCCAATAATTTGATGAACATCTGATTAATTGTGGAATACTTTCACAATTAACTCCTCCAGGGACACCACAGTTAAATGGTGTGTCAGAAAGGAGGAATAGAACCTTGCTAGACATGGTTCGGTCCATGATGAGCTTTATTGATTTACACATATCGTTTTGGGGATATGCATTAGAAACAGCTGCGAACATACTGAATAGAAGCCCATCCAAAGCAGTTGAGAAGACACCACATGAGTTATGGACTGGAAAAGTTCAAAAGTTGTCTTATCTCAAGATTTGTGGATGTGAAGTCTATGTAAAACGTTTACAAGGCGACAAACTAGGCCCTAGATCAGACAAGTGTTTCTTTGTGGGTTATCCCAAAGAAACAAAAGGGTATTACTTCTACAATCGCGCAGATAACAAAGTGTTTGTTGCTCGCAATGATGTCTTTTTAGAAAGAGAATTTCTTTCTACAAATTCAAGTGGGAGTAAAGTGGTTATCGAAGAAATTTGAGACGAGCAACAAATGGATGTGGATAACACCACATCAGAGGCGAGGGCACACGAGTCGGCTAATTCGACAAATCATGTGCCGGAGCAAGCTAATTCGACTAGCGAGACTCCTATCGTCCCACTTGAATCTAATTCTTGCGAAAATCTTCAAAGAGTTGGAGAGAATATTTCTGTTGTTGCTCCTACCCCACGTAGGTTTGCCGGAATCAGAAACAAACAGTTTGTGGAGGTTCTGTTAACTAAGGATTCCGAAATCTTCTTATTGGAGAATAAGGAACCCAAAACCTACAGGCAAGCTTTGGCGAGCCCCAACTCAGATAAATGGATTGAGGCCATGAAGTCCAAAATGGAATAAATGTCTGAAAATGTTGTGTGGACCCTGGTAGACTTGCCTAATGGGGTAAAATCTGTTGGATGCAAATGGGTCTACAAGATTAAAACAGATAAGGATGGAAATGCCTACATCCACAAAGCAAGACTGGTTGCAAAAGGGTACAGACAGATTCATGGTATTGACTATGATGAAACCTTTTCCTCAGTAGCTATGCTTAAGTCCATTTGGATTCTTCTAGCGATTGCTGCATTTTTCAACTATGAAATCTGGCAGATGGATGTCAAAACCGCCTTCTTGAATGGGTTCTTGACGGAGGAAGTGTATATGATACAACCTTAGGGTTTTGAAGATCTAGAAAATCCTAGAAAGGTATGCAAGCTTCAGAAATCCATCTATGGATTGAAGCAAGCATTGAGGAGTTGGAACCTTCGTTTCGATGAGGCAATCAAACAATTTGATTTTCTCAAGAGCGAAGAGGAACCTTGTGTATACAAGAAATCCAGTGGGAGCAGCGTAGTTTTCTTAGTCTTGTATGTAGATGACATACTACTCATGGGAAATGACATACCAATGCTTGAATCAGTCAAGGAATGGTTGAAGAGTTGTTTCTCCATGAAAGACTTGGGTGAGGCTGAGTACATTTTAGGAATCAAGATCCATCAAGACAGATCTCGAAGGATGATTGGACTTAGTCAAGAGACTTATATTGATAAGGTTCTTGACAGGTTTTAGATGAAAGACTCTAAGAGAGGATTTCTCCCCATGTCTCATGGCATTACGCTCAGTAAATCTCAATGTCCTAAAACACCAGAAGAGATGAGATGTATTGTTGATAAACCTTATGCTTCGGCAATAGGGTCAATCACGTATGCCATGATATGTACAAGGCCGGATGTTGCACATACTCTAAGTATGTGTAGCAGATTTCAGGCAAATCCAGGAGAAGCACACTGATAGCAGCCAAGAACATCCTTAAGTACTTGAGAAGGACTAAAGGAATGTTTCTAGTATATGGCGGCGAAGATGAGTTGGTTGTCAAGGGCTATACGGATGTGAGTTTCCAAACAGACAGAGATGACTTCAAATCCCAGTCAGAGTACATTTCTGTCTGAATGGAGGAACATTGAGCTGGAAGAGTTCGAAGCAAAGCACTGTCACAGACTTTACGACAGAATCGGAGTATTTGGCTGCCATTGAAGCAGCTAAGGAAGCAGTTTGGATTAAGAAATTCCTCACAGAGTTGGACATTGTACCAAGTGCTCAGAAAGGAATTGAGTTGTATTGTGACAACAATGCACCATTGCTCAATCAAAGGAGCCAAGGTCACACTTCAAATCCAAACATGTTGAGAGGAAGTATCACCTCATTCGAGAGATCGTTGGCAGAGGAGATGTCAAGATGTGCAAAGTCCATACGGATGAAACATCGCTGATCCACTTACTAAACCCCTTTCACAGCCTAAGCATGAGGATCATGCTAGAGCTACTGGATTGAAGCTAATGATGTAATTTAAGTTGTATTTGTTTTGAGAAAAACTTATTACATATGTAATACATTCATTTGCAGAATTATGTCTAATTAGAAATTTGTTATTTCTCTTATTTAATTATGGTTTTAAATGTTAAATAAAATGTCCAAAATAATTATGGATTAATGGGCTCATCAGGTTGATGACCTGGTGAATGAAACCCTACAAGTGAACAAAAATCCATTTATTATTTAAGTTCCTAGTTCGAAATCATTAAAATGGACATAAATGATTTCATAAAATGGACTAGCATGTAAGATTGATTAGATAGCACAGTTTCATGGGCTATAGGGACATAGTGATGATGCTCGGTCAATCACATGGATATGCATGAATGATGCATGATCGAACTATAGACCCACTTTGAAGTTCAAGTATAGAGCTTCCGGATATATTAGTGGATTCCTTTGACATGAGTGGAACATTGATTCTATTCAATGATTGTCTTAACCGTGGTACATTCAAATGTCATGCCGTAAAAGGGGGCTATAAAGGATGTTTCCCGATTACTTCAAGAATTGAGTGGGAGGTTTGGTTTCACAAGATTGGATTGAGTCTACCTATTTAATTAGGGATGTGTCTTGGCCCCTTGAAGAGGGACAATTCAGAAAATGCATGGCCCTGCTCAAATGGATTACACAATAATCATTTGTTTTGTAATTCTAACTCAGATTTCAAGAAAAGATCTGTAGATTAATATGATCTCGACATGAGATGCAATCATATTATCAAATCGATGCACATTGACTTAAGGAATTTGAATATTGCGCACTTGTCTCAGACAAGTGGGAGATTGAAGGAATTATACCTTCAATAAGTGCAATTACTAGATATATCAACGATCACTATTATGGAGATAATTAGCTCATTCTATAGGGTCGTCATTGTCTGGTGCTAGATATGGCAAATGATCTTTGGGCTAGTTAAATAGTCAAAACCCAATAGAATGGATCCTATGTCACACAACAAAGGTATTAGGTCAAACAAGTAAGAGTCCCATTAGTAGGCCTCATGAGATCATGACATATCATATGGAGTGTTGGGGTAGAGTAGTTTGATTAGGACAAGGAGTTTGAGCTTAACATGGACTCTTATTTAGAGATATGATCTATAAATAAGATCCATGACTTAGATTGACAGAACAATTTGACAAGTCAGTTAATTGTAATTCAAGCAACAAAGTCCCAAACCCTAATCCCTCTCTATCTCTCACACGGCCCTCCCCTCTCTCTCCCTATCCATACGGCCGGCTGCCCCCTAAGGTGGTTCGTGGTGTTCGTGGTGGTGGGTCATGGTTAAATCGTGTCTCTCTTCTCCGTTGAAGGTTGATTAAAGAGTTTAATCACAACTAACTAGTATTAGTGGAGGTTTGATCTGTGCCTGTGGACTAAGGCCCTGTTCACTTCACCTTAAAAAAATAATATTCAGTAAAAATAAGTTCAGTTCAGTTAAATTAATTTGAGTTTAGTAAAAATAATTTCAGTTCAGTAAAATTAATTTCAGTTCAGTATAAATCAGTAATTTCAAAGAAGAAATATAATAAAAATTCAGTAAAAATAATTTCAGTTCAGCAAATATAATTTCAATTCAGTAAAATTAATTTCAGTTCAGTAAAAATAATTTCAGTTCAGTAAAAATAAGGTGAAGAGAACGGGGCCTAAGTAGAGGAATCACACATGGGGTTATATCTCCCGTTGTTCTTCCTCGACTGCACGTGGATTCACGCTTCAAAGGTATTATTTATTCTCTATGTGTAATGCATTGATCTTGTTGTTTAGATGCTTATGAATATGATTCATGCAATTCCGCTTATTGTATCTTAAGTCGTACAGGTAGGAGGTTGTTTTTGGTGGTTTGGGGTTAGGGAGGGGGCTGGGGAGGGTGGTGATGGGGTATGCCCTAGGCCTGCTGGTACTTTTTTTTTGGATCGATCACAAGTATTGACACATGGCAAATATACATTTTTTAAAAAACATTTAACCCTTAGCTTTCATCATGTTCCTCGTTTTCAAGACTGAAGAAAGATAATACATCCTTTAGTTGAGATTATTTTAGAAAAAATGAAGTTGTGATTATTAAAAGTAAATAGATCAAAGTTGTTGGGATTATTAAAATGAATGTTTCCTTATAAATGTACTCCCTATATTTTTAAGTATTCACAACAATTTGACTTTGACATTATCTATATATTCATTTTGACTTATTTTACTTATATGTAAAATTAAATGTTATTTTTTAATATTGAATTAGTCTCAATAAATACTTGTCAAAAAAAAAAAAAAGTAAAAAAAAAAATAAAAAGTCTCTGCCTATAAATATTATTTTTTGATAATTTTTATTAATGCATAAATGCATATATACATTTCTCTTACCTACAAAAATTGCATATATTCAAGTCAAATTTGTGCATTAGTACTTGTACTCGTCAAAGTACTTCCATTATGCAGAAATGAACAGAGGAAATTCCTAATTTATAGACCCATTACAATATTCTTAATATTAAAAACTTAACCTATAAATTTGGAATTTCCTATGTTCGTTTCTATCAAGTCACGAGTGATTTTAAGGTGATTCAAGTTGGAGGTGATAGCTAATTTATAGACCCATTACAATATTCTTCATATTAAAAATTTAATCTGTTCAAAAAAAAAAATGTTAAAAATTTAACCAATTTAATTTGCATTTTTTTAAAACATGCAACTAATCTTCTTACAATTTCTTCAATCATTTAGACGGGTTATGTTTGTAATATTCTTCCATGCAACGAATCAACATCTTCTAACTAGATTACTCGTATAATAATTTGCCACTCTTTTAGAGTCATCTTCCTAAATTGTATAATTAGGGAATACCAGTAAGTTACCATTAGTTTTCGGCAGGGTACATAGCGTGCTGTTTTACATGCATATGTGTAACTTGATCGATTAATTTCCTCACCTCTAGCTTCGGATACAATCGTTTGAGAGAAGCAAGTACGGTTGAAGATTATGTGGCCTCTGTGGTACTACTGGTACATCATACGTACAGATAGGTCGATCACTAGCTAGGAAACCGACTTATTCCAATAGTAATTTCTCTAATTTCCTCCGTTCCAATCAATTAGGCGTCGGTTTTGAGAGAAGACAACCCTAACAGTAAAACATCATGTACCTTTTCTTACCCACAAAAATAAAAAAAATAAAAGAAACACAATCATTTGGTACCTTCTCACCCCTATTTTAGCTAATGAGTAACCTCATACACACATATTAGGGGTAAAATAACATGAATGACATCCAAATTGAAACTATATATATGTGTATACATTACGAAGAATATTACATATTTACATATGTAGTCCATCTGAACAATACTAAAATACAATTGTAACTTATTAGAGGTTGCATTACATATATAAAAGTTACATATATATATATATATTTAAAGATACAAACCAAAAATTACAATAGTAGACTAAATCTTGAACCCTAAGCTAATAGCAACAAGCCAAGCACTAAAAATTAAATCTAATTAAATTTTGAATACAATATTTTGTGTCCCTTAGATAAAGACAATCATTCAAATGATTAATTAATATTTAAAACTATATAATTAAAAAATACGTTTGTACTAAAATCCAGTACTAGGCCTGCTAGCAGCTAAATTAAGATCTTGGTGATGGTATGAAAAATGCTGCTGATATGATGACATTGAGGTGCTACTACATTCCCCAACAACCTCTCTTTCATTATCATAATTATTAATATTCCTAATTTCTTGTTGATGTTCTTCCTCATCCAACTCTTCTTTTGCCATCTTTTGGGCTGATGGTGAGCCCAAGAACTGATGGGCCTCCGGCCCACAATGTCCCGTGGGACCTTGGTGGGCCGGATCAGGCCCCACCGAGGGGAGCTTCGAAAGGAGGGCCTCGAGGCTGCTCATCGATGGGGTGATCATCCTCACCATGGGCGACTGGTGTTGTTGTTGGGCTTGGGCTTGGTTGTAGTACTCGTATTGTTCCATGAGTTGGGTGGTGGGGCCCATTCCCGTGGGCCCTCCTCCGCCGCCTTGGTAGGCCCACATATCAGGAGGGATCCCGTACCCATCAACGGCCCTTATAGATGGTGGGAACGCGGCGGAGGAGGGGTGGGGTAAGAGCACCCCCGGGATGCTCTCAATGTAGGTGAACTTCTTCCGAAGCAAAACGACGTAGCTTAAGTCCTCCACAACCTTGTTTAATGATCCAAGTTGTACCACGCCTTCTCGTACCGCTATCAAGGCTATAGTCTACATAAAATTCAAATATGTTTATGATGTAATGAAATCAACCAATTTTGTTTACTAAAATTATATACAAGTACAAATTTCATCTAAAAATAAATGTCATAATCATCATCATACTATAAAATTACCAAAACTTTGACTCATGAATTCCAAATTATCTTAAATTTGGGGCATAAAATAGTATATGTATACATATAGTACTATTAATGAAAACATAACGATACTAAAAAAGTTAGCTTTGTTAGATTTTGAAAATCAACAAAACATACTTCCTCCTTGTGAGAACTAATTGACCTAATTTGATTTGAACATAAGATGTGACAATTACCAAAATTTAACAAATAATATAGTATGATCAATAATACTTACTCGGTATAAAACAATAAATAGATTTCTATACTCCGGAGTATTAGAATATTAATACAAAATACTTAAACTATCAATGTGATATTAATTTCGGATGATGGAGTATAATTTTGTCAATTTATTTAGTCGATACTAGCTTCTCATAGAAAAAACAAAAAGAGAATAGCGAAGAGATGATAATACCTTGATACCCGACTGGAATTGAGCTTCCCAAGTCCTTGGTTGCTGTAAAATGAGATATATACAAATAATGAATCTTATATTCATAAAAATATGATTTATATATTAAATAATACGAATGAACTAATTAAATTAATCTTTAAAAAAAAAAAAAAAAAAAATTTAAACTTACCGCATCAGCCGAATTATGCCATGCAGACAAGAAATTAATTTCTTGGTTTTCGTTTGGTTCTTTGTATATCCATTTATGACTATGATCTGCTGCTACTTTCCCAATCAAACTGTCATATTAAAACCGTATAATAACATAAAATAACTGTATAATCTAGGGTTAACTATAATATTACTTAAAGAATGTTATTTAATAATATCATACCCTTCACCGTAATTATAAATTTCATGGGACATTTTGAAGAAAAGCTCAGGTTGTAATCCAGCTTGAAACTGCTGAAATTGTTGATCACCATAATTGGCAGTTGACGATGCTGATGAGCTCGGATAATCGCCACCGCCATTGCCAGAGTTCATCTCAGCCGTTGTAGCCGCTGAAAAATTGCAAAATCCATCTTCCCATACTAATATCCTGATCATAAAATTGACAAATCAATTATCATATATATATATATATATATGAAATATTATTTTGTGGACCGACCCTATGATAATAATTGTAATAGCGCAATGATTTATGTAGTGGAAATCAAATAAATAGAAGTTTAAGAGATGAATAAAATTTTATTACCAGTTTCTTCTGTTGCCTCGAGACCTATCATAAACTCCTCCATGGGTGTCCCATCTATAAAAGGAAAGAAGAAATAATATATGAGAGATCGATTAAGCTTATGAATTTGTAGTTGTTCTCGTGTACACCTAAAGTAGTCTGGTAGGAAGATGTACCATAAAATTATAAAATGATCAATGAAAATATAAAAATCCTTGGGTACACCTAGTTTAAGGTATAGGTATATTCGAAAACAAGATAGAGATCGATAATCCTATAAACGTCGTCTGCTAAGGATGACCAAAGATGAGGAAAACAATAGTGAACTTGTTAAATTTGCAACTTTTTTTTTTTTTTCTTTTAGGAGAGAGAGAGAGACTTACTTGGGAGGAGGATAATTTCTAGGAAGGATCCTCCAAAAAACAGCATAAACCCATTGAGAATTGTCTTGGCAACATAAACTTCTCAAAGTGTATTGTAAAAGATGAGTCACTGCTAGTGGATTTAAATGTTCTTCCATTTTTTATTTTTTTATTTTTGAAAATTTATTTCTTTCTCTCTCTAGAATTATAGCTTTAATTTCTCTCTCTTCTTTTGAGTTGTTTGATTTTGGTGATTTTGATTTGGAGAGGGGAATGAGTATGTAGTTGATCTCTATATCATATCCCCCTTTATATAAGGCTACCCCAACAAGAAAATCTCACATTTATATTACTTGCTGTATCTCACTCTATTATTTTTACTTTATTTTTAATAGGCAAAAGGGATCAACCATTATAATCCAACTATTACAAAACGTGTGATAGTACTATCCATTAACTAGCAATCTAGCAACCTATTGATTATATTTTAATTTATAATCATATGGTATAAGAAATTATAATTATACTATCTTTTACTTTGATTAATTTACAGGTGAATATAAAAGGAATATTACATGGAGTATTTAAAAAAATAAAATAAAATAAAATAAACGCTTGGCAATTCATTCAAGAAGAGTACTAATTAATTACTACGGAGTAAAAGAAAACTTGATCATGTGTACATAATAATGTATGAGGTAAATGACCAACTCAATCAAAAGTGCGTTTAAGTTTATGGTTAAAGCAATGAAGCCCATGATTGATTGTGTATAATAAGGAGTAAGTAGGGTCAAACGTCCCACTCTCTAATAGCTATTAATGAGATAAAACACCAATAACCTTAATTTTGTTTGTCATAATGATTTGTAATTTCATATATTTTGAGTGGATAACATTATTCCACACAAATGGCTATTTCAGTTAAATGGTAAAGCAAAGTATGGACTATGAAGTCTACTCATTAATTAAATACTTATTAGAGCCTGATTACGTACATAACCTGGAATTATGGGCTCATATTTAATTCAACATTATCTGCTTTAAATCTTTAAGTATATATCAAATTATCAATGTATATGTTATAAGAATTGAATGAATTAAAGTTGATATCACTATTACTTGCATAACAATAATTGTTAATAAGCATAACTTATTGGCTTGTAACGCTCACAAGAAGAAATCAATAACGAAATGTATTGTCATATTATGGCCCTATACGACAATAGCTTTTCATGTATAGTTAGGTTTGATTTTTGACCAAACAAAACTCTATTGTCAATAAAACTCAGTATTAAGACAATTGTTTAGTGTTCTGGGTGAAACTAGCAACATTTTCAAATATGTCATTTTCTTAACAAATATTAATTTAGTAGCACGTAAAATCATATAAAACAGATGTTAACAAATTCTCATCATGATTTCTTAAAATTAGAAGAGTTAGGTCGTGTTCACTTCACCTTAAAAAAATAATATTAAGTAAAAATAATTTCAGTTCACTAAAAATAAGTTCAGTTTAGTAAAATTAATTTCATTTCAGTAAAAATAATTTTAGTTCAGTAAAAATAAGTTAGTTTAGTAAAATTCACTTTTCATAAAGAAGAATTATAATAGAAAATCAGTACAAATAATTTCAGTTCAGCAAAATTAATTTTAGTTCAGCAAAATTAATTTCAATTCAGTAAAAATAATTTAAATTCAGCAAATATAATTTTATTTCAGTAAAAATAATTTCAATTCAACAAAAATAAGGTGAAATTAACGGGTAATCAATACTCCGTACATGAAAAATACGTGAGACTATTATTTATGGCAAAATTATTTTTTATGATATGATACGTAGTAGTGTTGTGTGTGTATATATATATATATATATATATATATATATATATATATATATATATATATATATATATATATATATATATATATATATAGAATATGATTTGCAGCCATTTACTCATGAACAACTATATCATCATTCATGCATCAGCCTTAAATTGATGGACCAAACCTTAATTTTCTACACTAAAATCATCATATATCATCAACAACATCAAGAAACATCTATCGATTCTCATAACTTTATAAAGGTGTGAGCCGGGAGCATGGGATATTCTATTATACACTTGATGTGTATTTAAATATTAAAGGAGGTACAAGTAATGTAGGTTTTTCTAGTTTTCTAGGTGCAATAATAGCCTTGTTTAACAATTGACTATTAACTGTTTAACTTGGTTTATTTGACTGACTGTTAGTATTAACTGTTGATAATGATTGTTTGACCATTTGTTATAAATAAGTTTGGTAAAATCAGCTGTTAGTTATTGGCAGTAATTATTAATTAATAAGTAAGGATAACGAAGTAATTTGCTTAATGAAAAGCCAAAAGCCAAAACCAAAAAACTAGTAAGACTAGTTTTTTTATTTTTGGTGGAAAAGTCGGCTTTTCAGCTAGCTAAAAAGCCGTTTATCAAACATGTTTTTTTTTGGCTATTTGACCTTTAAAAAAAACAAAAACCAATAAAAAAAAGTCAATCAAAAACCATTTATCAAACATGGCCAATAAGTTAGTGTGAGTGTGTGACCATGTAAGGTATGTGTTGTGTGGTTGTATCACTTTTATGCATACGTGGTTAGTTGTATCTTATACTTCCTCCGTTTTTATTTAGTTTACACCTTTTTCACGCTTGCCAACACACTATTTTGATGATTAATATCTCTAATTCTCGACATTGTAAAATTATAAAAAGTGGATATTAATAAAATATACATTAAGACGATTTAAACAAGATTCCACTTGACTATGTTTTGTCGTAACTATAAATCACAAATGCTAGTCAAAGTGTAGTTTGTGAATAGTGTAAAAGTCAAACAGTGTCAACTTAAAAAAACGGAGGTAGTATATAGTAGGAGTACATTGGAGGTGTTTATTTAGTGAATACAAGAGTTTAGCGTTCGTCCTTGAAAGTTAGAAATTAAAGTTCATGTATAACACGACATATTGTTAGACATATGAGATATCGGAAAATATATGTGTGATATATTTTCCGTAGATATTATTAAGAGAATAATATATTTAGGATATTTATGTTAAGATATCATTCTGAAAATATATATTTAGGGTTTATGGTTAGGCTAGTATATCTTTTAGAAAGATTATTTCCTATCTTATCAGTTTAAGTTTTGTATAAATACTCAACCTATTAATGAATAATAATCAAGCAATAAAAGTCATTCCATTCTCTTCTCCCTAATTTGTCACGGTATCAAGAGTAGGTAAAATCTTGGGGTTTTTTCATAAAAAATTTCCCCCAGTAGATTAGAAATTAAACCCACCGGTGGGATGAACCTTTAGCAAAAATTACCATTTTTTCTTACCTAATAAGGGGTGTTTGTTTAGGGGGATAAAAAGGGAGGGATAAGGATAAAGGATGAGGATAGAAGAAAAGTAGTGTTTGTTTAGAGGGATGGGGATTAAAAGGGGGTTGAGGATAGGGATTAAAACACCCCTTATCCCTCCATTTCTATAACTAAGGGGGTGGTATAAGGGGAAGGGATAAGAAATAGGCTAAAAATACCAAATTACCCTTAATGAAATGGAAAGGATAAGGAAAAGGGTAGAAGTTAGCAAAGGTATTTTTATAATTTTACTACTTATCCCTAATTTATTTCCTGTACTTATCAAACATGGGGTAAGAATTATTTATCCTTGTCCCACCTAACAATTCCCTATCTTTATCCTCCCTCCTTATCCCTCTTATTCCTATCCATCCAACCAAACGCCCCGAATAAATTAAATCATGCGTGGAATATAATTTAAAGATTGAGATTAAGTTGCTGGTGTGTGTCATAGTGTGGATCCTCAAGGATGAATATTGGGGGCGGCATACATGAGTTTTTCAAAAAAAAAAAAAAAAAAAATCCGGCTCTCTAATGTCGTGAGACAAGATATATTGGCTCTCCTTGTGCTGTGAGACAAGGTTTATATATTGGTTCTCCTTGTGCCATGAGACAGGGTTTGTGATATGATTCGAGCATGATTTTGCTCTTTGGGTATGAGTTGGGTTTTGCTGTAAAACAAAACTTATAAGAAATTTGAGTGTGGTTTACTCTGAAAAACCAATATTTGATTGGAGCTTGGTTTTGCTCAGGAAAAACCAAAATACAATGAGTTCGAGAAGAAAAGACGTTCTTGTTGTAATGTTAGTTTTACAGGTTCGAAAAGAATGACGTTCTTGTTTGGTTGATGATTGATGGGTTCGAAAAGCTGAACGTTCCCATCATTCGGAAAAAAAAAATGAAGGCGACATGCATCTCGACTACAACAAAGTGAAATTTCCAATCATAACGTTCGTGTTATTGCCGTTAAGATTGCGGGAGGGTGTTAGACATATGAGATATCGGAAAATATATGTGTGATATACTTTCTGCAGATATCATTAAGAGATTAATATATTTAGGATATTTATGTTAAGATATCATTCTGAGAATATATATTTAGGGTTTATGGTAGGCTAGTATATTTTTTAGAAAGATTATTTCCTATCTTATAAGTTTAGATTTTGTATAAATACTCAACCTATTAATGAATAAATAATCAAGCTAAGCAATACAAGTCATTCCATTCTCTTCTCCCTAATTTGTCACATATTAGGTATATAACTTATTGGACAAGGTATATTACTTATAGGACATTGTTTAATCATGGTTGGCATTTTGAGGTAAAAAAAGTTTTGTGAAAGTAAGGTAAATACAAATAAGTTGAGAAAAGTTAGAGCTATTTATGACGACATTATTTGAATTTAGCAACCAATTACAATTAATAAGGTAAAGTAATTACTATCCTTATTTTCCTTACATAGAAAATGTACTTGTGAACTTACTATTCATTTACCCCTAGTCTATGTAAAATTACGAATTAGTTAGATTATAATTGAAATGTATTTTTATTTATTATAGCCCTGTCCTTGATAAGGTGCACAGCTATGAGCTAAAAGTATAAGCAGACAAGCCAAATTAACTAAAATTGTCTCAAATCTTTTTTTTTTTTTTCTTAAATTTGTCTCAAATCTATAAATATCGAAAACAAAATTATTTAACTTTTTATATGATAACTAATAATGTATATTATGTTGTATATACATACATACATACATACATACATAAATCTAATCAATCATTTGTAAAATTAATGAGGTGACGTAATAAGTTCTTTGTGTATAATACATCTGTGGTACAAAAGTTTTAACAAAAGATAAATGCTTCGATTTACAATGGCTAGATTATTGGTAAAAAGGCTTAGTATATATGTTTGTATGTTCCTATAAGTTAATTATATGGGATGATATATGGGTGAAAGAAGGCAATAATAATGATTGAAAATTTGGTACAAAGCATTTGGTTTGAGTTTCTTTGTCATTGCACCTTCTTATCTTTAGTGAATTACACTTTTTTTCCTATATTGAACTTTGGCTTCAGAGGGAAGATTATTATCTCCTACACAGTCAACAAAACTGTTGAGACACCAACATATGCGGTAGAAATTAAAGCTTTCATAATACTATATATTTTACTAATAATAATACGTAGTATTTAATTTTTCTTCTTCTTTTTTATTTGTGGCTCTTTTTTAATCTTATATTATTATGCTTTACAACTGCAAATATCTTTTGCAAAAGAGATAGCTTGCTACTATATATTTTTGCAAAAGAGACAGCTTGCTACTATAATTATTATTATTATATAATCCCTCCGTCATTTTTTGTTTGCTCTAGTATCCTCTTTTTTTTTTTTTTTTTTTTTTTTTTCTTTTTGTATTTGTATTTGCGTCATATTATACATAACTTTCCTCTAGCGTCCATTACATTACTCATACTACGACTAATTTTGTTTAACATCATCTTATTTCATCGAAATAGCTAGTATGAAAATACCAAAATTTTCGTTAGAGCAAACAAAAAGGAACAAAGGGAGCAGGAAAATAGTAATCAATCAACAATGAGATAGGTAGGATCCCAATACTTGCTTGTAGGACAATTGCTCCTTTTAATTCCTTTATCACACAAGTACCTCCTGACACAAATGGGCCATTTGGTTAGGGAATACCATACATCTAAAATGGGTCCATAACTTTCTCTGCCCTTCAAAGAAAAAGTCTGTGCATTGATTATGATTGTTAAATTGTTACTGTGTAGTACATTACTCTTTCAATCTTGATTAGTTCTGAGGAAGGTGAGTGTATTTTGTGTGAGTTTGGACCGCTAAGTTATTGCTTGAGTTCCTACACTTCTTAGGGACATTTTATTAGTATTGATTTGGGATACATTATGCATCTGAATCCGGATGACTAGAAGTAGGCTAACATTTAATGCTACAAGGTTATTACATTTAGTACAATTAGTTTTACGATGGGACCATATATGGCTCAGCTTGTCCGTGTAGCCATTCTCCTCTGGCAAAGTTGGCTTAGCTTGCGTCTGATGTAGATTTGTGAAAAATTCATTGTCGTTAAATTTCCTTGTTTATAAACATATAAAAATATATGACACACTCCTTATAGACATAAACGTTACCTTAACGCCTTAGAGATCAAACTTTGAATGTTAATTTCCATTCGAATATAATGACCCGTGAAGTATTTTTAAATAAAATTGTTTATAACAATGATTTTCAAAGCAAATAGTTGTCAAATATACACAAAAATCAAATAAGCAACACATCAAATACACTCTTTATTTTACCGTAGAGTTTTTCTCATACACAATATGACATTGTAAAGTTACAATAAATATTTCCACCATCACCTTCTCATATTTTAAGATATAGTAACGTCCTCCTTCTATTGGTTTCTTTAAAACAAACAAAAGTAAGCAATAATCCTATAGAAAGCATATAAGTAAATTTAAATTAACCAAAACCCTAACGTATGGATCACATGAATGTGATTCATGCAATGGAACGGTTATGGATCACATACTATAATTCATACAAAGGATCAAAACTTTGAAGAAAAGTACGTGATATAATTAGCTAGAAATTAAATCTTTCTCTATGTTAGAGGCTTGTGTTCAAGCAATAGAAACATGTAGAAGGTTATACCTTGTTATCTATAGTTGTTATCCTCTTAGATACATTCAAAATAACTTCAACTATTGTTGTTGATAATTCAATTGATGCTAAGCTTGGTTATGCTAAAAATAGGTTTAGATAAGAAGAAGAAAGTTAATTAAGCTAAGTTAAAATAGTTAATTTCAATAAAAATAAGTTTTTTTAACCCAATATAAGATATGGAGAACTGAGCCTTATTTTGATGCTAGTTGCGTGTATTCTGTTGCACCTTCAAAGTAGATGATAATGACTACAAAAGTTATATTTTATGAATATAATATTGTTTATTAGAGAGATTTGGGTGCGGGGGTTTCTTGATGAAGCAAGCAATGTGTGGTTAAGATGTGTCTAAGATCCAATAATAGTGAATTAATTTTAGTGCCTACATGTTTCAAGTAGGACAATAATTTCAAACAATTGGAATGATTATATATTGTTGTGCATTGAGTCCACCTATAGAATATGGCTAGTATTAGAGTACTTACTCCTTTGTTCATGATCGATCAAACCTTTCACTTGGACTCTTTTTTGACAGACAATTTTGTATGTCCATGCACGGTGATGGTAGGAGTACCAGATTCATTATAAGAGTTGTGTACTCTTCATGTAACCATCATTAGATATAAGGATCAAATTGACTAGTATTTCTTTGCTATTTCTTATCAAGTATATAATATATCACCCTAGTACCATGTATGTTACACTGTATGACTTGCAAAATTTTAGAGAGGCACTCGAATGATCTAATATTCTAATATGAAGAAGGTTGATAATAGCTCTTACATACTCTGCTAGTCTTATACACGGAGTACTATTTAGTATGTCAGAAAAAGTTACAAGACCACATTTTCTTAAATAATATTAAGTATATTACGGCTAGGTGCAAGTCTAAATCATCCTATGCTAAAGATTGACTACTCGCTTATTTATGTTTTTTTATAAGTAACCATTTCAATCAAGTATCATGATAAATATTAGTGTTCCCTTTCACATCTTAAATTATCTAATTAGACCTTTTCTCGTAATATTAAAGCACTATTTTAAAAACGAAGTTGATTATTTATGCAAAAGTGAGCCTGAAACTCCGTACACAACAATACTTAAACTACTCTGCACCGAAAGCACACCAATTAAAAGGACAATATGCGAACTAATTACAAATTAAACTAAGTAATGAATTAAGTAGTATTAGGTTTTAAATACTACAAGCACCTTTAATTTGATCAATAGAACAAGTAATGGCATATATGTGGTTGCATATTATGAGTCTCTATCTTACTGTACATGCAACTGTGGGTAGCATGATGACTACAAGAAGAAGGGGCTTTCATTGCATTCATTTCCTGTTACTGCCACCACCACCAGCTGAAAGGAAAAGGTTTTTGGACAGGCAACACAAACATATAAAATACCATACCATACTATATATTTTTTTACTCATTAAACTCTAACTTTGACCAACAATTTTATTTTTATTGTTTTTCCCTTGAAAGTGACAGACATTGCTTTCGTCATTATTTCCTTCTTTGGCTTCTTCTCTTAGATAGCAACCTTTTAGTCGCATAGTCAAAATAGAACAATTGAAAAAATTATAACGAGGATTGAAAGAGGAAAAAAGAACAGGTGAAATTTTATACAAGTATGGAGTATTATTATTGCAATGTTTGTGCATGGTCCCCTTTATAGCAGAGGAGTTATAGACTTATAGCCAAGGGTGAAAGTTTGATGTCATGAGTTCATGACCCATTAAGTCATTAGAGGATACAGATTACTTATTTAATAAAGTCTATTAGGTTAATATTCCACTTGAAAGTGAGAGGTGGATGAGATTCGAACCTATAACTTTTGTGTCACATTGACTCTTGATAGTGGGTCATCTCAACAAAAAGTTTAAGTTGATAGTTGGGTCCTAGGAATATGTTTTTTTACTCTATCATCAGTATATTATAATAGAGAGTCATAAAAACAATAATTTCAACAAAATTTATTTATTTTTATCGAGTTTTTAAGTTATCACTTTAACACTCGTTAAGATCAAACTAAATTGTGTCTATATCTTATACTCCGTTAATTGTCCGTTATTCTTTAAGATTAAATAATTTCCTTTTAACATTCTTGGAACTGTTTTTGGTTTAATGCAACCTCTACCATTTCAACAATGTCTTTCTTTTGCAAAATACTTAAAAATTTGGGAAGTGATGTCTTCTTATAACTAATGACAAAACAATATTTTAAATGTCTTTAAAAATAGGGTAATGATATATGTAGCCCTTAGAGCTATATATAAGCATTAAATATACTTTCTAAAATGGAATTAAGTTGGCAATTCATGATAAAATCACAAGCTGATCGGTGTAATTAATATTAATTTATCCTCAACATTTCTTTATTTAGCTTCTTATGTTTATTATTTTCCTAAAAAAAAATAATAATTTGATACTAATCACTGAATTTTCATAAACATGTACTAGAAACTTTGGGTTCAACAGAGTATTCTTTCAACACCTAAAATGAGCAACTGATGAGAAATTACTAGTCTTGTTTATGCTAATTTCCTTTATTTCATAATATATAACTGTAACAGTTTGACTGACACAAGTGTCAATACATAACTTTGACCATTAATGTTTGTAAATACTTATAGTTTCAAGTATAAAAAGTTGATATATTGCGAAAATATACATTAAAACTAATCCAGATATATTTTAATGATAATAGATGCTTTTAAATAAAAAATATAGTGAGATAAGTATATGAACAGTAACAATTAATTGTACAACAAAAAGTTCTTTTACTTTGTGTGTGGTTATGTACAATTAAAAGTTGTATTATAAATATTACTTGATCTAATTAATAAACTAAATGTATGCGTTGTGTGCTTCAAAATAAAAGTATTGTAAATATTACTTAAAATTTAACTACTCAATAATAGAGCTGAGATAAATTATTATATTAATTTTTTTTTTTGAGAAAAATTATTATATTAATTTATCCTAAGGAAATGATATCATTTTCTAAAATTTCATTGCCCTTTTTTATATTCTAACCCCCAAAGTAATTCCAATATATGTCTGAAAGGTAGTTTATTGGAGAAGATCATAAATTGATCATAGATTTTTTTTCCCTGTTTTTTTTTCCTTTTGAAGAAAGGATATTGAGAGATGGTATTGGTGCCTATTGTTTGGTCGGGGGATATGTTTTATTATGGGCATTATGATATAAAATAAATAAGAACATACCATGTGCCATGAAATTTTGTTGGGATTGCAGAAGTTTGGTAACACATATATAGAGATAGTGTGTAAATACTAAAACTATTAATTACAGGAAACAAAGAATGGCAGTATAGTCTTGGTCAATATCACAAGATGATATGGAGTGGGATAAAATGCTTCTCCATTCTCCCTATATTCCCATTTTAAGATCTACATATGTTATGGTGGAATCTTTGAACATTTCCCTCTTTACCCATTATGTATATATGTGACCCTTTTGTAATCTTTTTGCATTATTGGACTTGTCGTAACGTTATCAGAAATAAATTTATAATAATTTTTTGTGATCGAGTTGACAACATTTTTATTATAGGCGCACAGGATAAGATTGGATTTGATCCTTATGTATTATAACAATTATTAATCTAATCTATGATTTCATTTCATATAAGACCCCTTAAACCATCATAAAAAAACTTATATAATATATAGTAATAACTAAATGTATTCGGGAAGACGGAACATTAATTCGGAATAATTAATGTTACAAAGTAGGAAAATCTTTCTTGTACTATAAGATGCCAACAATGATAATTTTTTATTAATTAAGAATAATTCCAAAGATGTTAGCATGTCTAATGCAGTGTGGAATGTTCGAGATTATTAAAATAGGCACTAAGTCTTATATATTATGCCAATGATTTCTCGTGTCATACGTTAACATAAGTACATTTAATTAATGTTGCATGCCTCAAATTATGTATTTATGTGAGCCAAAATTTTATATTAGGTACGGCTAAATGGTAATGTTATAAAATAGCTAATCTTTATTAAATTATTGCATGTGAATAATGCATGTTTAATTTAATTGATTTTTGGAGTACGTAGTTGTAGATTAGATAAAATTATTTAAAGCTTAATAATCTATAAATACGAAATATCAATTGTTTGGTTGGATTGTTTGCTTTAGAAGAAACAGGTGGAGATAAAAGAGAACACAACCGCTCTTAGTTTAATAAGGTGTTTTTGTACGTGAATGGAAAAATGTGGGCAATTAGTTTAATAAAGGTGCAGACAAAGTTCTGGTAATATAATGTCCAAAAATATATAAATTTCAGTGTTTTTTCTTGGAGTAATAAAACTGTCTTATCTCCTAAACCTCAAATTATTTGTTTTGAATTTTTATATTTTAAGGTTCAATTAACTTAAAAATTGTAAAAAAAAAAAAAAAAAAAAAAAAAAAAAAAAAAAAAAAAAAAGAAAGAAAGAAAATAAATAAACCATTGGATTTCTTTCTTTTTGTTTACGAACATAGGTACTTGTGAATTGTTATTCTGAATTTAGACATCAGAGATTTTTGCTATGGCTCATGCAAGTGGCCGTTAAGGATGCATTGCATGCATGCAATATACCTTGTTAGTTTCGTGTATATGTTGTTGCATAAGCTTTCTACGGTTAGAATTTTTAGGGTACGATAGATAATAAACCAATGGTAAACACTAGACAATGTACATAGATATCAAAGAGAATAAAATGGATAGGTTCAAGCCTAATAAGGAGCAAGGAAATATTAACATATCGAGTACATAGTGTATGGTATGTACTTCTTGTGCTTACCTTTTACTGTGTAATAATAAACACAGATTGGGTATGTTTGTTATGTACATGATACTAGCTACTTAGCTAGTGAATAATAAGTTCCTAATAATAGTGTTATTATCTTGTGTTTCTCACTAGATATATCATGTGTTATAACTTAAAATTATTTGCATGCTCAAATCAAAGCAGATGAAAGTAACAAAATATAAGATAATATTCTCTAGTATATAGTATGTGCATATCTTTTGTGTATTCATATAAATCATATATTCTCTTAAATTAGGTTGTAATCCTTATATATAATTAATGAGGAATATGATACTTAGGGAGGTTTACACACATTTATAGGAAGAACAATTTAGGTACAAAAGTCGTCAATCGTTTTCCTAAATATTAATCTAAATCCATAATCCTGTATTTGGTGAGACCAACAAAAACGGTTCTAATGAGATTAGGTACATTCACCAATGATAATTGATTAGACTAATCATGGGAATGAATTGAAATTAATTAATGAGTTCCCATATTTGGGATAAATATTGAAATAATTGTAGGAGTTGGTGGGGAACGTAGTTGATGGTGTTTGCTTCTTTTGCTAACAGAAGACTTGAAAGAGACTTGTAATCATGGAGAGATGGAAATGGCATCTATATATCATATCATCAACCTATGTGGATGTGGCTAGCTAGTTTTGTGAGGACAATTTGGACTCAGATATGTGGGGTTTTAAGAGTGAGACATTTGACCAATTACACTTTACAAATTAGCTTCCAGCCTCGTCTTGTGTCTTCTTAAATGTGTTAAAGTGCTTTAAAAATTATAATGTACTGTAATTAGTGTATATTTTCTTCGCTTGAAATCATATGAATTAAATTGAATTGAACTTACCTGAAATTATTTTAAGTTAGTTATCAAGTTTGATTTGAACTTTTTCAATTTGATTAGAGCTTATTCACCATTATTATTAAATTAAATTAATTGTAACAGAATACTAGACACATATAGTTATAAAATTATCAAATCAGATTTAAATTTAGCTTATTGAACCTTAATAGATCAGATTGCAAAAGAGTAAATATGATAGAGTAAACATATGAGAACTTATTTGATCTTACCTTATTTGAACTTATTGAACCTATTAATTATTTTGTTATTAATAAGGTATACGTGTGAACATTCACTCATCAACTTATCGTGAGAATTAAAATGGGGTTATATATATATATATATATATATATATATATATATATATATATATATATATATATATATATATATATATATATATATATATATATATGAAAATGTCAATCAGAATTATATAGTCACTAGTTCTGATTCGTAATCTATGTCCAAAGTTCATGAGTATCAGAGCAAGTTAGACTTTTTTTTTTTTCATTAGTAGCATCAATATTATTAGTATTTTGAGTATTTTTTGTAGGCGTTTATCACCTTTTTATTGTTGTTGTTTTATTAGGGTTTAACTATTTCAATAATTGTGATCATCTATCTCCTTTATTTTTGAATGAAACAAATTTTCTGTTTTGCAATCTAAAAGTTGTTTTAAGTCATATATGAAGTTGATATGTAAACGTCTCTTTAATGAACGATATAAAAGAAACTAGAAATTGATGTAATTGGACTAAGACGAAGTACGTATATAAGATGAGCTACATCGCACTTAGCTCATTCGAAAACTTGTGGTTGCATTGCTTTCCAGCCTAGTTCACAATTACGTACTCTTCTCCAATTGAGCCAACAAACACACACCATTCTTTCAAGTTTAACTTTGTACTAAAAAAGTACATACTCTTCTTCTACCACCCCCCCCCCCCCCCCCCCTCAAAAAAATAAAATAAATAAATTAAAAAAAAAATGTATAAACGCATATATTGTTTTCAAAATCTCTACATTCCAAGGACATCACTTTATTCCGAACGTTTAGGAAACATACACCTCTAATAGTGTATAAACCATGTCATTCTGTGTTCCCCATTTTTGTAGGGATGTCCAATATGTTTCATTTTCTATATCGTACTTTAATTGTTAATTCTTTATTTTTGAATAAGAAGAATTCCAAATTGCAATTCAGTATCATAAAGCATATTAGTAATTATGTAAATGTTAAATTTGAGGTTGTGCTTAATTATTAACACAAGCATAGATAGTGTTCTTTGGGAATTCTTTCGAAAAAAAGTAATAGAATCATAGATCAAAGTAAAATTAATAACTATCAACAACTTTATATTAATTCAAAATCACAGAGTCAATATCTCTTCTTTGTACTTAACATTATTTTCAACCTGTATGTCTGTTAATACGGAGTAATATTTTTTGTTAAGGTATTGTCTATAGGGTGACTATAATAATATACTAGTATTAGCAATTTTAACTATCTCACATTTTTAAATAAAAGTAATGAATACTTGAATAGTATGCTATATGTGTCGTGTCAAATAGAGATCGAATGCTTAGGTATCAAATTCTTTATTCACCAAAAGTTTTGACAAATGATCAAGGATTTGAAGATCAAGGATAGCTTGGAGGGCCTGATAATGCTGGGAGGTAATCAATCAATCAAAACTTTATTGTCTTGCAATTGCAATCTCTTCCCTAAACTACCAACCAAAGCATGTCTAAAAACCTCATAATGGTACACCCAAATTGTCCCAAACAATGTCATTTCATGCCCTAATAATATCTCTGTTACTTAAGTTTATCTTACTCTCTTTACAGAAAGGATATCACATGGGAGGCATGGACATTTTGCAACCTTGATACTCCTTGCTCCCCCTACTAACACTATCTAACTTTAAAATCAACTTAATTTTATATTAATTACTGTATATAATATTATAGTATCACATTGGAGGCATGGACATTATGCAACCTACTTTATGCAATACATTTGACATACTATTGTAATTTATATATGTTCATTGGATACAATATATATTTATTATCTTTCATTGGATACAATGTGTACATACATACCTCCATTCAAGTCTACTATTGGATTAGCAACACCCCATTGAATATATCTAGTTTGTGATTTCAGGAGATTTATATATGTTTAATTCAGAATGATAGATAGATTATAACACATTTATACCGGTTTAATAATGTGTGATCTTTTTACATACATGCACTTTGTTATATAACAGATTATACCACACGCTTTTAGGTTAGGTCCACCTCAAAGAATTATTCATGCCATTCATATGCTCTAGTCACAAAAACAATACACTAAGTTCTTCCTGATGTTCACACTTTAAAGTTTCTCCCTACTTTTTGTAATTTTGAAAGCTATAGAATCTCATTTTATTCTAGTAACTCAATGAAGTTTTTTAATTGGTGGACCCAAAAAAGAGGAAAAAAAAAAGGAACTTTAGCCTTCATGGGTTGACAGATATTATGTTAAAACATGTTATATTTGGACTTGAAGTCATCTAAACTGAAAGTGCTTATCCAGTTAGGCCGCTTTGTCAGTAGGGCCCATAACATCTTTCTCCAGAAAAAAAAAAATAGTATCTGCTCCATCAAATTATACTCTATTAAATGGGCCTCTTTTCTGGGCTGACATTATTGCATATGGGTTAGGTAACAGTCATGTTATTACCCTTCTTTTGCCCTCTTCATTTTCCTACAAAGTGGCTCATATTCTCTCCATGAAGATTATCTCAATTTATATTTTTATTTTATTTAAAATTATATTGAACAACTAAATAGATTTGTTTCGTGGTAAGTGGAATAATAAATTTTAAGAGACATGCGAGTGAGGGATTGCTAAAGTAGTTAGAGCTACTTTCCTGATTTTAAGGGATTTTGGGATCGATTCTCATCATCCGTCCTTATAGCTCTCTAAACAACAACAACAACAACAACAACAACAACAAAAAGGCAGACAATAGGGACTACATTAACAAAAAGAAAACGTGACAAATTTTTTTAGGGACGGCTTACATAAAAACTTAGGCAATCTTTAAGGGGATAGAGGCATTACGATTGAATGAAACCTAGTGATTCATAGTTAGCTAAGCTGGGGATTCGCTCTCTCAAATGCAACTGAAGAGAGTAATCATACATATTCAAGAAAAAAAGCTACAAAAAGAGTGGTTTGACCTTTTTTTAGTTAACCTGCATATATTCATTGGTGTAAAATTTTCCACTAACTTCAATAAATGGTTGGTTGTAACTTGTTAGTCATATAAAGCTAGACACTCAATAGGAAAAATAAGCTTTCATATATATATATATAGAGGAGAGATCCGGTAAGAACCCCTCCTTATATAAGAACTCTTTCTTATGTAAGAACACCTTATGTTCTAAACTTTTTCCTGCTTATGTTCTAAAGTTTTTTCCATATTCTAAATATTTTCTACTTATGTTCCAAATTATTTCTTATGTTCCAATTTTTTTTTAGCTTATGTTCTAAATTTGTTCCTATGTTCTAAATTATTTTTTCAGCTTATGTTCTAAATTTTTTCCTATATTTTAAATTATTTCTACTTATATTCCAAATTATTTCCTATGTTCTTAATTTTTTTTAGCTTATGTTATAAATTTGTTCCTATGTTCCAAATTATTTTTTCAGATTATATTCTAAATTATTTTTTCAGCTTATGTTATAAATTTATTTCCTATGCTATAAATTAATTTTTCACTATAAATTATTTTTTAAACTTATGTGCTAAATTATTTTTCTTATGTTCTAAAATTTTGTCTGCTGCTTATATTCTAAATTTTTTCTGCCTATGTTCTATATTTTTTACTATTTTCTAAATATGAACTCCTCAAAATTACAAAAATATCATTACTAAAGATGCATTTTAGATAGTTAGATAGTTAGATTGGTTCTTATATAGAGGAGGGTTCTTACATGAGTCTTCCTCAATATATATATAATCAAAGCCATAAAATTGGATCCATATTCAAATTGTATCCAATTGTATTTGATATCACTCTAACTTGAACTATAGTTAGTCAATGTTTAAAGGATCAACTTCGAAATAAGGCCCCGTTCACTTCACCTTATTTTTGCTGAACTGAAATTATTTTTACTGAAATAAAATTATTTTGTTGAGCTTAAATTATTTTTATTGAACTTAAATTAGTTTTACTGAACTAAAATTATTTTTACCGATTTTCTATTATAATACTTCTTTAATAAAACTAAATTTTACTAAACTGAACTTATTTTTATTGAATAGAAATTAATTTTACTAAACTGAACTTATTTTTACTGAACTGAAATTATTTTTACTTAATATTATTTTTTAAGGTGAAGTGAACAGGGTCTAAATAGATGAATACGATTTTTTATATTTCAATTAGATTTTATGGAAAATATAGAGTGGTTCATTTAAATTAATCAAAAACAAACAAAATATTACCCAACCCAAAAAATTGATCAACCACAAGAACTTATACAAAATGGCTTGTTTATTGCCTCTATCAGTAATGTATGGTCTCTTAATAACATAATGCAAAACGAGAGTGATAAATTTTCAAATTTAGATGTGATATAATTGGTTTTTTTTTTTTTTTTTTTTTTTTGGCTTGGTAAAGGACTAAGGGTCTGTTTTCTTCAGTCTAATTTTAGTTTAGTTCAGCTCCAATCAGTTTAGTCTAGTTCAGTTTTTAATTTTCTTCTCTCATAAAATATTTATTTCAATTCACTTCAGTTCAATTCAGCTCCAATCAGTTCAGTTCAGTTTAATAAATCAGAACATGCCTTAAAAGTCTTATTATTTATATCTTTGCACTTTTTTTTTTAATCTAAGATTGGCATAAAGATATCCGCACTTCTAAACTTATTTTGTCTAAACAAAAATTATTTGATTTTGGCAAAAATAAGTCATAATAAGCCGAGTATAACGTGGAGCTTTGATCTAATTGACTTATTTTGTTTGTAATAAACATATTTATGTTTAAAAGTATTGATAATAAAAAAAAGGTAAAATAAAAATAATTGTATAACATTGTCTTGGAAAAAAAACACCACTCAACTCTTAAATTATTTTGTAATTCTACAAGTTTGTATGAATATATCTTACCCTTTTGTTTCGAAAATTAGTGAACTGAAGATAAGTCAGCACTGTGGCAGATCTAAGGGTATTCAGAGATGCAGCTAGGGGCGGAGGGAGAGGTACAAGGGGGGACACTTGTCCCCCCACTTATAAAAAAAAGTTAGGTTTTTTAAAAAAAAAAAAAAAATTATGTTATATAAATTCCAAATTGTAATTGTTTGAAAGTTAATTTTTTTTTATATATATATGTGTATGAAATAGTTTGGATTACGTAATTTGTTTTGTTAAATTTTAAATCACACAATTATTTTAGTATAAATAGAATCATAGAATTTATTACCTTATTGAAAAGTTAGGGTTGTTCAATTGTTAACTTTGTAATTTGTGTTGAATGGTTTTAATTATTTTTTTTTGAAAGAAATATTGTTAATAATTTCAATGTATTACGATATGATAATTGAGGGTTCGTTTGGCATTGTTGTGGTTTTCTGTTTTTTGGTTTTTTGTTTTTTAAAAGTATATGATATATGTCCCATCATGAATCAAAAATTATATAAACTTATTAAAATCGTGATAATTTTGAAAACTGACAACAGAAAAGTGAAAACACCTTTTTCTTGTTTCCTGTTTTTGGTTTTTGGTTTTCAAAAAAACAGGAAATTGAAAATCAAAAATGATGTCAAACAAGCCCTGAATTATTAGTTTATATTTTTCAAATTAATTACGACATGTCAAATGTTCAAACAATTCCAGCCAACATGAAAACTACCTGATCTTTAACAATTTATGTTTAAAGGTATCCCAAGAAAATGATCCTCTTTACTCAATAAAGTGATGTGGAATTAAGGCCCTGTTCTTTTGAGCTTCTGGGCAGAGCAGAGCAGAGCAGAGCAGATTTCAGCAGAGCAGAGCAAAGCAGAGCAAAGCAGAGCAGATTTCAGCAGAGCAGAGCAGAGCAAAGCAGAGCCGAGCAGAGCAGAGCAGATTTCATTAATATTAATATTATTATTATTACTAATATTATTATAATTACTAATATTATTATTACTATTATTATTATTATTATTATTACTATTATTATTATTATTATTTTTACTATTATTATTATTATTATTATTATTATTATTATTACTATTATTATTATTATTATTATTATTATTATTATTATTATTATTATTACTACTGCTGCTGCTACTACTACTACTACTACTATAATCATTAAATTTTATTATTAAATATTAATTATAATTAATAATATTTATATTATTAAATATTAATTATATTATTATTATTAATATTATTATTATTATTATCAAATATTAATTATGTTATTATTAATATTATTATTATTAAATATTAATTATATTATTATTAATATTATTATTATTTAATATTAATTATTATTATTATTAAATATTAATATTTAATTATATTATTATTATTAAATATTATATATTATTATTATTAAATATTAATTATATATTATTATTATTATTAAATATTAATTATATATTATTATTATTAAATATTTATTATTATTATTAAATATTATTTATATATTATTATTATTAAATATTAATTATATATTAATTATATATTATTATTATTAAATATTATTTATATATTATTATTAAATATTATTTATATATTATTATTAAATATTAATTATATATTATTATTATTAAATATTTATTATTATTATTAAATATTTATTATTATTATCATTAAGTATTAATTATTTATTATTATTATTATTATTATTAAATATACATTATTATTATAATAATTCAATATTAAGTATTAATTTTGAGCAGGGCAGAGTAGAGCAGATTGAAGCAGAGCAGAGCAGATTTCAGCAGAGCAGAGCAGAGCAGAGCAAAGCAGAGCAGATTTCAGCAGAGCAAAGCAGAGCAAAGCAGAGCAGAGCAGCTCTAAAGAACGGGGCCTAAGTGGTTTAAGTACTAATAAGTACCACTAGAGGAGGAAGAATTGATATGTATAATGTTAATTTCTTCCTCATGATCCAAGAAAGAGTGAATATAATGGATTACACCTCAAATCAAAGAAGTGTTGTGAGGAGAGTTTATATTCTCAAAAAACTTTGCCAACCACACAAACCTATAACTCTCCTGGCTTTATAGACAAGTGTCTGATTTATAATTTTTTTTTTTATCTTTTTTGGATTGTATGACCAAGATAGTTTGGATATTGTTTAACTATTTATATGTCAAGAATTTGTTTTTTGCTACATTTTTGTAAAATTATACGAAGTCCATTTATCCCCCTGGTGTGAAATTTCTGGCTCCACCACTAGATACAGCTGTACCCCCATTCTCAATAAAAGGAAAAAAAAAAAATCAAAGAGACTTGTTTTACATATAACCGGTCTCTTTGATGTTCTGCATGATCGCATATCCGAACAACGGTTCTCTTTTCTTAGATCACTTAACCAAAATCAATTACTTACTTTTAATATTTGCAGTATTTTTTTTCTCTTATTTCATTTTATCACTTTTCTTTTCTTTTGCATCCAAAACACTTAAATTAATTTTTTTTTTTGGAAAATTTGTCTAGAAAGGACATATATGTTCACTATTTTGTCTAGAAGGACCTTATAAGTTTAAAGTGGTCTAAAAGGACCTTATGAGTTGATTTTGTTGTTTGGGGGACCTTGAGGTCGGAATCCTGCAATAATTAACTTTTTTCTCCAACATTGACCTTTCATGTGACCTTAAAAAATGACCACCTTTTTTTTTTCTTAATTTCCCTCAAATTAGAAGTCATATTTAAGCTTGACCACATTAGTTTCGAAAACAGGTCTAATATTTAGAAGTCTAATTTGAGGGAAATCATATTAGTTTAATTTGAACTTAAATCATATAATTAGACTTCCCTCAAATCATGTAAGTCTAATATAAGTCAAAGTAGAAGTCTAAGCTTATATTAGGTCAAATTAGAAGTCATATTTAAGCTTAAATATTAGAAGTCTAATTTAAGGGAAATCATATTAGAAGTCTAATTTGATTTCCCTCAAATTAGAAGTCATATTTAATATTTGGAAACAGGTCTAGAAGTCATATTTAAACTTGACCACTTTTCATTTATTTAAGCTTAAATGTTTTGATGATGATGAATAAAAAGCAAACAGGTGAAGTTGACTTTGGAAGCGGAAAGTAACCTACCTATGAAGACTCAAAGAGATTCCAAAGAAAGTAGAAGAAGAGTTCCACAATGGAACTGACTGAGTTCCCTAACAGGAACTTGAAGAGAAGCTTTCTAAAAGAAGCTTGACAACAAGTTGAGAAGTTTAACTTGGTCTGCGTTGAAAATAGCAAGTTCCATAAGAACTTGGCCTGCGAAGTTCCAGTTAGGAGCTGGAGTATGATGGACAACAGGATCTCAATCTTGTACTGCGTGAAGCCCAAGTATCATTAACCTACAGTATTGACGAAACAATCTAGCCAGAATATATAAGTTTATGTCAAGTTTATTTTTCTAAGGATTGTTGTAAATATGTTAGGTTAGTTTATGCATGGAATCTATTAGAAGCGTGGCAAATCTTGTCAAGTCTTAAAAATGGAAAGTTTATAAAAGATAAGTTTTAATTTATGAAAAGATTCTATAAAAGATTTTATTTTACAAAATCCGGTTTTACATGATAAATATTCTTTTCATAAATTTATCTTTGATAAGTTTTCTAAAAATATTTTCTTTACAAAAAGATTTACATAAAACGTGTAATTTTGAAAACGACAATTTATAATGTCTTTCTTTTGGAAAACCCTACTCTACATACGAGTACCTCTTGTATATAAAGTAGAATTCTTAATTTACACAACTTGAGAGTTTATGCATGAAGAAACTGTAGAGAGCTCGAAAGTGTAAGTTTGCCAAGTCTAAACTTTGTCATATTAGTTTCGGATTTCATGTGTAGCTTTCCTATCACAAATTAGAAGTCAAGTAGTATTTGTATCGTTTTGGTTTGGGTGAGTGTTTGACATTATTGCATATAGTTTGAGAGTACAATCTAAGTTTGGGACTTAGGTTGGGTAGGATAGGGTCCCATCGTGTAGCAAGTTTAGTCTAAAACTTATGAGTAAAGGTCTGTTTATATTAGGTTGTAACTAGGAGAGTTTTCCCTATTACAGTTAAGTAATTTGGTGTTTGAAATCTTGTAGAGGCTTGAGGTTTTACTTCCAATTGGGCCCTGGAAGGTTTCTTCTTAAAATCATGTGTGCTTTACTAAGTTCCTTTTACATTCTGTTTTATATTCCATAAAAAGTAGCAACTAGGAACTCATTACAATTCACCCCCTCTTGTAGTGTTCGTCTCAACTAACAATTGGTATCAGATCCAGGTTCTCACGTATAAGCAAAAAAACTTTGCTGAGTAAGTTCCTGAGGAGAGATGAACTATCGAGAGAAGCTTGAGGAAGGGTACTCCACCCAACGTCCACCTATGTTCAATGGTAAGTTTTATACCTACTGGAAGAACAGAATGGAGATATTCATCAAGGCTGAAAATTACCAGGTATGGCGCATTATATAGTCTGGTGATTTTGAGGTAACCAAAACTAATGAGAAAAACGAGGTAGTTCCTAAACTTGTATGTTATTTTGATAAAGAGGAGTTTCAAAAATATGAATTGAATGCTTTAGCTATAAAATTGTTGCACTGTGGACTTGGACCCCATGAGCATAATAGAATCATGGGATGCAAGTCTGCTAAGCAAATATGGGTTATACTCGAAGTCACTCATGAAGGTACAAACAAGGTAAAACGTTCTAAAATTGATTTATTGATGTCTAAGTATGAAATATTCGAAATGCTACCTAAGGAAACCATAGAGGAAATGTTGAAGCTTAAAGGTTTTGATGATGATGAATACAAACTAGCAAACTTCAACTAATAAGAATTCTCCAAGTGATGTGATTAGAACAAGTGAAGTAGACTTTGGAAGTGGAAGAGTAACCTATCTAAGAAGACTCAAGGAGATTCTAAGGAAAGTTAAAGAAGATAGAAGAAGAGTTCTCTTACAAGAACTATCTAAGTTCCCTAACAGGAACTTGAAGACAGCAAGTTAAAGTGATTGACTTGGTCTATGTTGAAGACAGCAAGTTCTACAAGAACTTGGCTTGTGAAGTTCCAGTTGAGAGTTGGAAGTGAAGAGACAGCAGGAACTTAGTCCTGGACTGCGTGAAGCCCAAGTATCCTGGAATAAAATATATTGACGAAGGCAATTTAGTTTTGTTAAGTTTTTATCTTATAGATTTGCTGTAAATATGTTTGTTAAGTTTACGCATGAGACTTATTAGAAACGTGACAAAAGAGCTTGGCAAGCTAAAATAGGAAAGTCTAAAAAGATAAGTTTTTAAGAAAAGTAAAATGATTTATTTCTTAAAAATAGATTATCAAAAGATATTATTCTTTTAATGATTTATCTTTTGATAAGTTTTCTAAAAAGATTTTCTTCTAAAAAGATTTACATAAAACCGTGTCTTGGGATTTTGGTAAAATAACATATTTATCTTTGAAAACCCTACTTTCTATACGAGCAAGTCTTGTATAAATTGTAGAAATCTCATTTCATAATTTTTTGTGAGTTTATGCGTGAAGAAGTCGAAGTGTGCTTTATTGTGTAAGTTTGCCAAGTAAATACTTCGTCATATTAGTTTCGAGTTTCATGCATAGCTTACCTTTCATATACTAGAAGTCAATTGATTGTATTGGTTGAGTTCTTGGGTGTGTGATTTATATCTTTGCATACAGTGTTGTAGGTTTCAAGGTTGAAGCCGAGTGTTAGAGTGCTCAAGGAGTACGAGTGAAACTAAGTCAGGGACTTAGATTGGGTAGGATAGGGTCCTATCGTGTAGCAAGTTCAGTCTAGAACTTGTGAGTAAAGGTCTGAGTATAATGGGTTGTAACTTGTGTGTTTGACCTATTATAGTGGATTTGTTTGGTTTTGGAAATATCTTAGAAGGTTGAGGTTTTACTTTCAGTTGGGCTCTAGAAGGTTTCCTCGTAAAATTATGTGTGCATTGCAAGTTTCTTTACATTCTGTTTTTTGTTCCGCAAAAGTAGTCAATAGGAACTCACATACAATTTACCCTCCCTCTTGTAGTGTTCATCTCAACTAACAATTGGTATCAGAGCACGGTTCTCACGTGTAAGCAGATAACTTTGCTGAGTAAGTTCCTGAGGAGAGATGAATTACAAAGAGAAACTTGAAGATGGGTATTCTACCCAACGTCCACCCATGTTTAATGGTAAGTTTTATACCTACTGGAAGAACAGGATAGAAATATTCATCAAGGCTGAAAATTACCAGGTTTGGCGTGTAATTGAATCTGGTGATTTTGAGGTAACCTCAACCAATGAGAAAAACGAGGTAGTTCCTAAAGTTATATCTGATTTTGACTAAGAGGATTATCAGAAACTTGAATTAAATGCTTTGGCTATTAAATACTTGCATTGTAGACTTGGACCCCATGAGCATAATGGAATCATGGGACGCAAGTCTACTAAGCAGATTTGGGACCTACTAGAAGTTACTCATGAAGGTACAAATGAGGTAAAACGTTCTAAAATTGACTTATTGATGTATAGGTATGAGAGGTTTGAAATGCTGTCTAAGGAGTCAATGATATTATTAATGACTCAATGATATTATTAATGAACTGAGTTCCCTTGGCAGGCACATTCCTATAGATGAACAGACCAAAAAGATCTTAAGGAGTCTTCCACAAGATGAACGATGGAGACCTAAGGTTACTGCAATGCAGGAATCTAAGGACTTTACAAAGTTCAATATGGAACAACTAGCAGGATCATTGATGACTCATGAACTACACTTAAGTTCCAAGGCTGGAAGTTCTAAGAACAAGAGTCTTGCCTTAAAAGCACAAGACTCTGAGGAATCAAAAGTTGATGAGGAAGAGATGGCTATGCCGGTGAGAAGATTCAAGAAAATGATGAACAACCAAAATTTCGACACGAACAAGAAACTTTCAAGTTCCAAAGACACTACTTGTTTCAAGTGTGGCTCTAAAGATCAGTTCATAAGAGATTGTCCACTAAAGGAGAATGATAAAGGGAAGTATAAAGGAAAGGGTCAAGCCAAGGAGTCCACAGCCTACAAGCCTTACTTTTAAAAAGAAAATGTGAAGAAGGCTATGATGGTTGCATGGGGAAACTCAGATTCCGAAGAAGAAGAAGACTAAACTTCAGAAGAAATGGCTCATCTATGTCTTATTCTAAGACGGATGAAAAGGCCAAATTACAAGAATATGAGGCTGAGGTATGGTATTATTCTAATGAATTAAGACATTTCTCTAAAGAAAATTTGATACACACTGTGTAAGATATTCAGGAAGATTCAAAGGAACTCCATGTAGCTAAAGCACAAAGTGACAAGGCACTTGATACTTACAAAGAACACAATGAATGGATGGACAATATGAAATTTGATATTTAGTATAGGTTTTTTAGTCTTTTTGATGATAATGTAAATCTGAAAGAGAATCTTGAAAGATTAAAACATGAAAACACTCTTTTGAATGTGGAACTGTCTTTATTAAAAATTGGTGAAGAAGTTCCTCTTCTTGATCAGTATCCAAATTTTGAAAAGTTAAAATCTAATTTTGAAGAATTAAAAGTGGAGAAAGCAAATCTTGAGGGGGGAACTTGAAAGAGTTAGGAAGGGTAAACAACCTATTGAGTACAATGTACCTAAATGGATTATTAATGCCCAAACCAAGAGGACTGAAGGCTTAGGCTATAAGAAGAAGTTCCAGAAAGAAAAGAAGTATGTTAACCTACCTAGTAGTATTTTTTGCTATTTCTGTGGTAAGACAGGACATAAGCAAGTTGAATGTCCTAAGAAAGAAAAGAGCACTCTAAAGAATGAAAATCATGTTAAACATATATGGGTTAGGAAATCTGATTTTACATCTATTACACGGGAACCCAAGGAAACTTGGGTTCCTGACACTAACGTTTGATTCTTCATGCAGGTTCCAGTGAGGGGGAACAACACTTGGTACCTCGACAGTGGTTGTTCTAAGCACATGACTAGAGATAAATCTATATTTCTCTCACTGGATGCCTACTATGGTGGAACTGTGAGCTTTGGTGATAATATGAAAGGTGATATAATTGCTATTGGAAAGGTCGTAAGGTCAAGTTCTCATGCTATTGATAATGTATTTTTAGTCGAGGGTCTTAAACACAACTTGTTAAGTATTTCACAGTTTTGTGACAAAGGTAACTCTGTTAGATTTAATTCTAATAAGTGTAAAATCATCCACAATGACACTGGGAACATTATATTAGAAGGAACACGTAAAGGGAACACATATACTGTGGATCTCAACGAGGTTCCAAATAGCAGTTTGACATGTCTTAGTGTTACTGAGGATGATCCTCTATTGTGGCATAAAAGATTTAGTCATGCAAGTTTTACTTTGCTTGATAAGCTTAGATCCAAGGAATTAGTAGAAGGGCTTCCTTGTATTAAGTTCCTATATGATAAAGTATGTCATGCATGTGTCAGAGGTAAACATACTCGAGTATCTTTCAAATAAAAGAAGATGGTAAGCACCAAAAGACCTTTGGAACTTGTTCATATGGATCTTTGTGGTCCAATGAGAATCCAAAGTAGAAGTGGTAAGAGATATGTAATGGTTATTGTTGATGATTACTTAAGGTTCACTTGGGTGTTCTTTGTGGTCTAATAAGAATCTTTGCATACAGTGTTGTAGGCTTCAAGGTTGAAGCTGAGTGTTAGAGTGCTCAGGGAGTACGAGTGAATCTAAGTCAGGGACTTAGATTGGGTAGGATAGGCTCCTATCATGTAGCAAGTTCATTCTGGAACTTGTGAGTAAAGGTCTGAGTATAATAGGTTGTAACTTGTGTGTTTGCCCTATTATAGTGGATTTGTTTGGTTTTGGAAATCCCTTTGAGGGCCGAGGTTTTACTTCCAGTTGGGCCCTGGAAGGTTTCCTCATAAAATTCTGTGTGCATTACAAGTTCCTTTACATTATGTTTTACGTTCCGCAAAAGTAGTCAATAGGAACTCACATACAATTCACCCCCCCTCTTGTAGTGTTCATCTCAACTAACAGGAAATGTTCACTAGATACAATGATATAATTAATGAACAGGTTAGAAAAGTGTTAAAGAGTCTTCTACAAGATGAACGTTGAAGATTTAAGGTGACTGCATTGCTGGAAACCAAGGACTTCACAAAGTTCAACATGGAACAGTTGGCTAGATCATTTATGACTCATGAACTTCACTTAGGTTCCAATGCTAAAAGTTCCAAGAACAAGAGTCTTACTTTTAAAGCTCAAAATTCAGATGAATCTGAGGTTGATAAAGAGGAGATGGCCATGCTGGTGAAAAGATTCAAGAAGAGGATGGGAAATAGGAAGTTTATAGGAACAAAAAATTCTCAAGTTCTAAAGAAACTTCCTGTTTTAAGTGTGGTTCAAAAGATCACTTTATAAGATACTTTCCTTTAAAGGAGAATGATATATCAAAGTTCAAAGGCAAGGACCAAGCTAAGGATTCCAAAGCCTACAAGCCATCCTTTTCAAAGGAGAATGTGAGAAAGGCAGGTGAAGTAGGAACCCCCAGAGGGTTATATCCATATGTAGAACACATATGGGTTCAGAAAAGTGAGAAAAGGACTCAATCAATAAGTAAAATCAAGCCAACAATGCTAGAAATGGTCAAAGCAAGAAGGCAGACCCCTGGCTCGGTATTGGAAGAACTTGGCGCCAGACTACAGAGACTGTCGCCGCAAAAAAGCCTCTGTCGCCAGGCGACAGAAACTTTTTACGGGCGACAAGCCCTGTTTTCTAGACGCTAGTTCCTACATTCCTTGGCAAGTTTCTATGTTCTTAGAATTTTCCAGATTTCGCATCATCTTTTCGATTCTAGTCATGAAAGATATTTCTCAAATTTCCTACGTGTAAAATTCCTAGGGATTGACTCATGGGGCTCTCCCATGAGAACCTTTTAATGCATATGACAATAATGTTAATCAAATCACGCACATGAAATACTTAGAATTTTTCGAGTCTCATCCGCTCATTCTAAATAATTGCCAAAATAAATTTTAGGAATATAAATAGAAATCCTCCCCAGTCCAGTCGCCAAAAACTGTAGGGAATATTTCAAGCATTATGATCCCAAACTTGAACCCCACTGTGATCATACACTTAAGTACGGTGGCGTTCCAAAGGGAAGGAAAAGAGAGCAAAAGAGTCGCCAACAAGTTTTAGGAACTTGTAAACCCAAAAGACAATCCAAAAGGACCATCAACTCCATAAGGTCTTGAACCAAACAGGGTCCGGGGATGAGGGTACGAATCCAATCTACAAAAGAAAGGACCCGCCCTATAAAATAGGCCTCTACTTTGTTCTGCTCGTATTCATGTGCGCTTTTCGAATAACATACAAACATTATATTAAACCTAACCTGTTTAATCTATGTTGGTTGAGATTAATGCACAAATAATACTATTATTGGCGATCACTTGAATTAAAATCACATTAGCCTAAACCAAATTAATAATTATCTTATTAAGCGTGATTTCAAGTACAAATTCCCTTTAACGATCATAAAAGGTGTGATCAAGCAATAACGATAAAATATATCAAGCAACATAAGCATAATAACCAATAAACAATAACAACGATGATAATAACATGATATAATAAAGCTTAAATATAATAGCAAGATCCTAGGCATGATACTAACAAGATTAATAACAACTCCTAGCATGTCACTAAACAATAAAGATCAAAGCTTTAAACCTAACATGGTACTAACATGATATTAGAAAGAGTAAAGGCATCCTAAACATGATACTAGAAAGCATAAAAAACATCCTAACATGATACTAGGAATTAAACATTAATAAACATGCTTTCTACATTGAAAGAGAGTAATAAGATTACATACTTTGAAGCCTCGTACCTCTTTCTAATAACAAAATACACAAGTTAGTAAACTTCAATGAAAATAATAAAAATTAATTAAAGAATTAAATTAAAATCAAATTAAATAAAGTTTTGACTAGTTTTGGACTAAACCCTCAGAAATTATCAACCTTTCACGTCTAGGGTGAAGGAAACTTCGAACTTGGCTAGGTGTTTCAAGATCTTGTGAATGCGGAATTGTGTTTGTAAAAAGGTTGGTTTAGAAAGAGAGGGAGAAAGAATAAGCTATATTGCTCAAGAGAGAATAGAGAGAATTGAGGATGAGAGTTGATGATTGATGATGAGAGTTGATGATCTGAAAACAGAAGTTCGGGACCCTATTTATAATGAAAATAGTCCGGAAAAATACAGAATTTGATAAGGAATAAAACTACACGCTGTCGCCAGGAATCGACTCTGTCGCAACGCGACAATGTCTGTCGCGTGGCAACAGACTTGTCGTTTGGCGACAACCTGTATTAGCGCGTTTTCTTCACGCGGAATCCGATCTTTAACCAACTTGATCTACGGAATCCGTACAGAAGATAAAATACGTATTTTTAAGATAATAAAATAATGTTTTACTCCAAATAAAAGTCTATTTAAAACAAATAATTATTAAATCTAATAATACTAGAATTAAAAAGAACTTTCAAGAAACTTCCAGAAAATTATAATTAATCCTAATGATTTTAGGAATAATAATTAACATTGGGCCCTCCTCTAGATCATTGGGCCGTATGTAAATAATTAACCGGGCCCAGTTTAGTATTTTGGCCATAACTTCCTCAATATTCATCGGAATTGGGCTTATAATATATCGTTGGAAAGGTCTTTTAAAGCCCCATCCAACTACACCATTATTGGACCCTAATTATGAACCAAACTAAACTGGTTTGGCTATTTTCAAACAAATAGAGTTATTTTCAAAAACAGAGAGAAAAGAATTTTAATAAAACTAAACTGCAACACTTGAATTTCAACCACTTTCACCTAATTCGATTATGGTTTGACGTGAAAGGCATTCATCACTGGGTTTGGTTTTGGGGAGACACAAATGGGTGTCTACAATGTGTTAGAGGTAAATAGACTTTTTTTTTTAATTTAAAAATATGGTCAGCGCCAAAAGACCTTTGGAACTCATTCACATGGATCTCTGTGGTCCAATGAGAATTCAAAGCAGAAGTGGTAAGAGATATGTTATGGTTATAGTTGATGATTTCTCAAGGTTTACATGGGTCTTTTTTCTTGTTAGCAAGGATGAAACGTTTGATGAGTTTGTTGCTTTTGTAAGGAAAGAACAGACAAGAACAGGTAATCAATTAGTGCATCTCAGATCAGATCACAGAATAGAATTTGAGAACTATAAGTTCGATGATTTTGCAAAGAGCATGGAATGAATCACAACTTCTCTGCCCTAAGAACACCACAACAAAATGGTGTAGTGGTACGCAAGAACAGAAGCCTTAAAGATATGGCCCGGACAATGCTGATCTCCAGTGGTTTTCCTAAGAACTTCTAGGCAGAAGTAGTGAATACAACATGCTATATATTAAACAGAGTCACTGTTAGAGCCATCAGCAACAAGACTCCCTATGAACTCATCAGAGGGAGAAAGCCTAATATTCTTACTTTAGATTTTTTGGTTGTAGATGTTTTGTTCACAATAATGGTAAAAGAAACTTGGAAAAGTTTGATAAACGTAGTGATAAGGCTGTATTCTTAGGATATACCTCAAACAGTAAAGCTTATAGAGTTTATAATAAAAGAACAATTTGTGTTGACAAATCTGTACATGTTATCTTTGATGAAACTAAACAATTGGTTGATGTACAGGAAGGTGATGATGATTTTGAAATAGGACTTGTACGAAAGTATGATCCAGATGAGGAATTAACATCATTGTAGAAGCAACACACTGAAGAAAAAGGTGAAGCGAATCAGGAAGAAAATGAAGAACAAACAACAAAAGAAGTACAAGGAACTTCACTCCATAATCAAGAACAGATGCAAATGGAAGTTCCTGAAGGAATTTAAGCTGAAACTCAAGTAAAAGTTCCAACTGAAATACCAGTAAACCATGCTACACAAGAAAGGTTGTATCCCATTAGAGACTTTCAACCAAAGTCTTGGAAGCATCAAAGCTCACATCCAGTTAATACAATTATGAGTGATATAGCTAAAGGAACTCAAACTAGATCTCAGCTTAGGAACTTCTGTGCATTCTATTCATTCCTATCCTCCATGGAACCAAAGGGTCATGTTGAATCTTTGACTGATACAGACTGGATTAATGTTATGCAAGCTGAATTAAACGAGTTTGAAAGAAATGAAGTTTGGCGTTTGGAGCCTAGATCAAGTCATCAAAAGACTATAGATCTCAAATTGGTATACAGGAACAAACTAGATGAGCATGGAATTATTGTCAGGAACAAATCAAGACTAGTAGTCAAAGGTTTTAATCAAAAAGAAAGAATCGACTATGATCAAACATTTGCTCCATTAGCAAGGTTAGAGGTTATTCTCTTACTTATAGCTTTTGTTGCTTATATGGGATCTAGGTTGTATCAGATGGACGTCAAATGTGCGTTTCTAAATGGATTTCTTGATGAAGACTTCTATGTGGAACAACCTCCTGGATTTGAAAATCCAGAGTTCCCAAACCATGTCTACAAGCTTGACAAAGCCCTTTACGGACTGAAGCAAGCTCCTAGAGCATGATATGAACGATTGTCCAAGTTCCTTTTAGATAATGGTTTTAAACGTGGTAAAATTAATAAAACTTTGTTTTTAAAATAAAAGGAACTGACATCTTATTTGTACAAATTTATGTTGATGAAATATTATTTGGTGCAACTAACGAATCTTTGTGCAAGTACTTTGCTGACCTTATGGGAGGAGAATTTGAAATGAGCATGATGGGTGAGTTAAATTTCTTTCTTGGTTTTCAAATTAAGCAAACTAAAGAAGGGATCATGATTCATCAACAAAATTATATAAAGGAATTGATAAAGAAATACAAGCTTGATAATGCCAAGACCAATAGAACTCCTATGGGTGTTGCAACTAAGCTTGATGAAGATTTATCTAGAACTTGCATTAACTATGTACCGAGGTATGATTGGCTTTCTACTTTACTTAACAGCTGGTAGACCTTACATATCCTTTAGTGTAGGTCTTTGTGCCAGGTTCCAAGCAAACCCAAAGAAGTCACATCTGATAGCAGTAAAGAGAATCCTTCGTTACTTGAAAGGAACCGATGACTTGGGTCTCTTCTATCCTAGAAGTGATTCATTTGATTTAAATGGTTTTACTGATGCTGACTATGCAAGTGACTTGGTCAATAGAAAGAGTATTTCAGGTATGGTACAGTTTTTAGGACCGTGTTTAGTATATCTTGGGGTTCCAAGAAACAAAACACAATTGCATAAACTACAGCTAAAGCTAAATAAGTAGCTGCAACAACATGTTGTTCTTAAATGTTTTGGATAAAGCAACAGGTTAGAGATATTGGTATATTATTTGAATGTGTTCCTATTTACTGTGAAAATACTATTTCTATATGTATTTCTAAAGATCCGGTTCAACATTCAAAGGTCAAGCACATCCACATTAAGGATCACTTCCTAAAGGATAATGTCGAACAAGGGAATATTAAGTTAGAATTTTGTCAAACTGAAAATCAAATTGCAAATATTCTGATCAGGCCCTTGAACAAAGAAAGATTTGAGAAATTGAGATTGGAACTTAGGATGATTAAGCTGACTTGATTGTTTCTGAAGTTCCAAGATATGGTAAAATAAAAAATAATGTGAAAAGAGAAAAAAAGGATATCTAGCACAACCTTGGTGTGCTAAACATAGCTGAAGTGTCACTGTTGGTGAATTCTTGGAGGTTAGTTCACTAACACTTGAATGCGTGTGTAATTAGTAATGTATAATGTACTTGTGTAGAAAGCATGTTCCAATTTAAATATGAAGTTCGGAAAATCTTATTTTTAGAAATTAATTGAATTTTGAAACAAAAGATTTTGTTAACAAAATTCATCCTTATTACATTTTATAAAGTTGGAATTGTTCAATTAATGACTGAACAGTGATTCTTTCATATCCCTCACACCGCTTCATTAATTATAAAAGCATCTTTCACCCACCTCATCTCTCCACTGTCAAATCACTTAAACTACTTTCAATAAACACCATCAACTTCTCCAAAACCCTTAAACCTTCCAAAACATGGCAATTGAATCTTCCAAAAACTCATATGAAAAAACCCCAAAACCACAAAATTCTGAACAAAAGGAAACATCTCCTTTAGCCATGGTGATTTACGAAGCGCCAAAAAAGAGTGAAGAGAAAACCAATGAAGTTCTAGAAATTAACACTCCAACTTCTTCAACAACTAAGAAAAACCCTAAGGAAAAGAATTCTACTGGAGGCGTCGTTTCATCATCATTGAATGTGTTCAAGAAGTTACAGGAGTGGAAAGAGATAAAGGCAAAAAAAAATCACTCGAAGAACACATCAAGGAAGTAGAGGATTTTGCTCAGGGGGGACTGTAATTGGAGGACAAAAAAGAGGTTGTAGAGGAAGTTGAAGATCAAAAGGCACTTTAGAAAAAGTTTGTAAGGTATGTTGTTGGTTATAGATTAGATTTGTCTTGGTGTAGAAAAGCTAGGTTTATGAAAATTTTGGATTTACCGCGTTTTCAAAGATGGGAAGATATGTTAGCTAGGTCTTCGAACAATTGCATGTACCCACTGGCTATGAATGAATTTTGTGAGAATTTCAAAGTGAAGGAAGGGATAATTTCCAGTAAAATCAATAATTTCGAAATTGAATTTGATGTCGAGAGGCTATGTGATATTATGAAAGTTTCAATTGAGGGTTATGAAGCCTATATTAAAGGAAAATCAGGTGTAAAGATGGGGAATTATTTGGGAGGTGACATAGTTGAGTTTCTAGGAAGAAAAAGGGGGGTAAACACTATGAATCACAATAGTTTTAGCCCAATGAAAAAATTGCTAATTAATCTGGTAAAGAAGGCCATCCTACCTAGAACTCAGAAGAAAGATGAAGCAAGCCTGTTGGATATGACTGTGATCTTTTGTCTGGTGAAAAAGATCTATATACACCTACTTTTGGCCTCCTGTCCCGAGCGGAAGTGCTATGACGATAAATAAAACCATCTTTGTGTTGGATCAACATGATGAATACTTATGGACTACTGATTAAGTCATGAAAACGCAAAACAACTGGCCTGTCCCAAAACAAAATAAACCAAAGTCAATTTAAACTAAGCCCGATTAATAATTAAACCTAATCTCGTGATTAAACCTAATTTTGACGGATTTAGAGGTGCCTAGGATAAAATTCAGGGCTGTTGCAAGGAAAATCGCGCGCAACTTAGAGAGTCGCGCTAGCCTAGCACACGCAACCCAAAAGGTTGCGCATGACACCCAGCGCAACCTCCTTTGCTGCGCTCGTGGGAGATTCAGAATTTCTCAAAGATACTGAATCGAATCTTACCATAAAGCCATGCGCAAGACGATCAGTTACGTTGCCCTCAACAGCGCATCTAAATTACTTGCGTACGCGCGCCACCTGCTGCGCAGAATGTTTAAAACCCTAAATGCAACCATTCCCTATAAATAGGGGCTCAATACGAGACTTTGAGACACTGAAATTAACCTAAAAAACTGGCAGAAACTTTGTGAACTTGTGTACTAATCACCCTCTTGTCCTAAACACTCACCCCTTTTATTACTTGTCCTTACGGTGGAGGTTCCCGAATAAGAAGGAGTCCATAAGTGTTCTAAACGAAGATCTAGCAAGGAAAAGTTGTAAATTCCCAAGCACTTAGATCAATCACCATTTCTTTTATTTTCTAAAAAACCTTAAATCAATTAATTAGTGTTGTTTAATCATTTAAAACGGACTTTTAATTAATTAATTCACATAGTATTCCTTTGTTAATCAAGACTAGAATTTGATAATTAATTGTTTGTGTTTATCACTTAAGCCAAGGCGAATCTTGTTTATTTTTGTTCTTTCACGAATATTGATTAAATAAGAATAACGACTTTTGCAATGTAATTCCTACGTGATTAATGCGTGTAAATAAAATCAACTAACTTAATTAGTTTTAGGTATCACGTTGCAATATTATTTGGTAATGAAATTGTGGAAAAGGAAGAGCTAGTAGAGGCCGCACTAGGGCTAGAATAGCGATTCCCCCCCCAAAGCATAGGGGAACGTTATTTTAGTACCCTCGCTCCCGAACTCATTTCTGGTATAAGTAGACCAATTTGGGCATGGGTAAACTTATGATTCATGCTAAATATCCCTTGAACTCTACTTGGGAGAAAGGCATGAATGAGGTTTATGAGTTTTCCTAAAACTCATTGGCAACTCCTTATTAGTTTCTTACAAAAAAGCGTGATGATAGGATCAACTCTAATTCAAGGTCTCCCAAACAATCGAAAATTCAAATCCTAATACACCCTAAAAAGTGTAAAAATCTATGTTTTTAAAGGGCTATGGGCATAAAGGAGAAGGATCCCATATGATGTGTACACCCTCCTTACAAGATCAAAATCAATTTTCCTTCTATGATGTATCAAAACTTAGCTCACTACATTCCTAACAAAAATAAAGTTGGTTATGGTGCTCTGCTTTCTAGTGTATTTGAAGCACTTGGAGTGAAAATCAAGGGAGTTTATGGAGGGTTGCATGAGAAAGAAAAGAATGTTATTAATGAGAAGACTCTGCAAGGGTTGAGCTTAACTGTGGTAGGGGGGAAATTCAGAAGGTGGAGGAGAAAAAAGTGAAAATAGTAGGAAAAAGAAAGAGGGGGCTAGGTTAGGAGAGCTAGTTAGGAAGAGCAGAAGGCTGATAGCCAGTTCCTTCCCTCAGATTAGTAAGGAAAACATAGTGGAACTTGATAAGGAAGATACAAAAGTAATGGTTGGGCAGGTTGCTAAACTTTTTGACAGAGTTAAAGTTGCTGGAAGACAACTCAAAGGTGCTACAGGAAGAGTTCAAAAGTTGGAGAAAACTCTGCAGGGTCTTCAGAAGAGTCTCATGGAATAGAAAGCAAACTTCAACTAATAAGTTTTCTCTAAGTGTTGTGATTAGAACAAGTGAAGTTGACTTTGGAAGTAGAAGAGTAACCTACCTATGAAGACTCAAGGACACTCCAAGGAAAGTTAAAGAAAGTAGAAGAAGAGTTCCACAATGGAACTGACTGAGTTCCCTAACAGGAACATGAAGAGAAGCTTTCTAAAAGAAGCTTGACATCAAATTGAGAAGCTTGACTTGGTCTACATTGAAAACGGCAAGTTCCATAAGAACTTGGCCTGCAAAGTTCAAGCTAGGAGCTAGAGTATGATGGACAGTCGGATCTCAATCCTGGACTGCGTGAAGCCCAAGTATCCTTGACCTACGACATTGACGAAACAATCTAGCCAAAATATATAAGTTTATTTCAATTTATTTTTCTAAGGATTGTTGTAAATATGTTAGGTTAGTTTATGCATGGAATCTATTAGAAGCGTGGCAAAGCTTGGCAAGTCTTAAAAATGAAAAGTTTATAAAAGATAAGTTTTAATGAAATGATTTTCTAAAAGATTTTATTTTACAAAATCCAATTTTACATGATAAATATTATTTTCATAAATTTATCTTTGATAAGTTTTCTAAAAAGATTTTCTTTACAAAAAGATTTACATAAAACGTGTAATTATGAAAACGGCAGTTTATAATGTCTATCTTTTGGAAAACCCTACTTTACATACAAGTACCTCTTGTATATAAAGTAGAATTCTTAATTTACACAACTTGAGAGTTTATGCATGAAGAATATGTAGAGAGCTCGAAAGTGTAAGTTTGCTAAGTCTAATCTTTGTCATATTAGTTTCGGATTCCATGTGTAGCTTTCCTACCACATATTAGAATTCAAGTGTTTGTATCGTTTTGATTTGGGTGAGTGTTTGACATTATTGCATACAGCTTGAGAGTAGAATCTAAGTCCGGGACTTAGGTTGGGTAGGATAGAGTTCTATCGTGTAGCAAGTTCAATCTAGAACTTGTGAGTAAAGGTCTGTTTATAATAGGTTGTAACTAGGAGAGTTAGCCCTATTATAGTTAAGTAATTTGGTGTTTGAAATCCCGTAGAGGCTCGAGGTTTTACTTCTAATTGGGCCATGGTAGGTTTTCTCGTAAAATCTTGTGTGCTTTACTAAGTTTATTTTACATTCTGTTTTATATTCCACAAAAAGTAGCAACTAGGAACTCACTACAATTCGCCTCCCTTCTTGTAGTGTTCGTCTCAACTAACAAAAATCTAAGGGATAAATTCAATGACTAACAAGATGGTGGAAACAATGAATAATATGTAGAGATTTTAATTTGTCTAACTTTCGCATTTTTTTAACAAACGGAATTTCGTATGTTTATACCCCCATCTCTATATTTCTGAATCTGCCACTGAGTTGGCAAAATATAACCTAAAAGTCAACTCTATGAAAAGGTTCTGATTCTTATAATCTGTTTACTCTCTTAAGGGGTGATGGGCGTAGTGACATCAATTATTTATGGCTAGTATTGCAGATCAAACTTCTAAGGTTAACGTTTCGGCATTGTAGCATCTACAAGGCAGATAGGCAACATGTTTATCGGGCTCACTAAATTATAGGAAAGCTGCGGTCCATTTAATCTGTTTTAATAGTAATGTGTAATAGTTGTGTTGTTTCACCTTTTCAAACTTTGTCAAAAAAAATAAAATAAAATAAAATAAAATAATAATTAGGTGCTCATACATGTGACCTTGAGTCTCTCGATTATAAGAGTGATGTAGTCATCATCCCTATTTGTATAGCTTATAACCTGCATAGTCAACTAAAAAAATCTTCTCAATTAATTTAGATTTTAGTTAGAAAATAGGAAAATTGTACTTGTGATGGCCGACCAAATCAACGTGAAGAAAAGGGACCCTTTTAGTCTACCGTTTAGGCGTCTATGGACCCAACAATGTGGTTTTTTCTCCCACAAACGCTCCCTGACGCTTAGTTACTATTGGGACACATTATTATCGATTTGACTTTTATTTGCATGTCATATATCACATACGGAGTACATCAATACATAATTACATACTACAAATGATATAATATTCACCAACTTTTAAATCAGTGCATATGAGTTATTTCGTCAGTTTTACGTGGGTTACTTCATTAGTATTACTGCGTTCGTTTTTTTTATTACTCCATATTATTATTTACATTACTTGGAATTAGGAGAGTAATGTATTGTGAGTGGGTGAATAAATTATTTTATATAGTAAAAGTAAGATGGGGACAATGAAAGAGAAAGTATATTAGAGAGGTAGATATTTTTATCATTTAAGTGGGGACCATGAAAGAGAGAGAATTAATAACAAAATTTGAGTGGAGTTTAAAGTAAGAGAGAGAAAATAAAATATTGTATAAAGTTACCAATAATAAAAGTGATGCATTTTTAAAAAAAAAAAAACATTCATAAAGAGAAAGTAATGCAAATAAAAAAACAAAACGGAAGGGGCAGTATTATTATAGGGATACTTTACTCTTTTATGAACGCCCACATTACTTTAGTATTTTTTTTTAATGGCTATGATAAAACTCATAAATTGCATATGTTATTAGGTACGTAAAACTATGACCCGAACTTTTAAGTATATTCAAATAAATGGTCTATTGAGACTTGTTTTCCTCATCTTGTTTTAGATACTTATTATTTATTGTTTAATAAATTTAAATCAGACCATACCAGAAACATTTAAAAAATAACTTTTAATTATCATTCACTTAGTAGATTGTTAACCACCGTCATCCAAAATGATCACCACCGCCAACATTTGGTGTGAGTGGACAACCATGCCTTTACTACTTCACCACCCCTTATCCTCCCCGGCGACCCACCACCCCTTCCGACCAGCATCAACCACCACTACCCTGGCTGACGACTCACCACATCCCCCTCAATGAGATGAGAACCCACCACCTTCCCTTGACAGTAGGACAAAGGTGGTGTTTTGTTTTAATTTTCGGCAATTGCGGTAACCGAGCCCAAAATCGGTTACTGGGCATGGTAACCGGTTTTGGCCTCCTGTTACCGTGCATGGTAAACGGTTACCACGGTCACCGGAGCCCAAAATCGGTTACCGTGCTAGGTAATCGGAGCCCAAAACGGGTTACCGTGCTAGGTAATCGGAGCCCAAAACGGGTTACTGTGACTGGTAACTGGTTTTGGGCTCCGATTACCGCGATTGTCGGAAATAAAAAAAAAACCACCTTCCCATTGGCGAGGGAAGGTGGTGGGTTGTCACTGAGGGGGATGTGGTGGGTTGATGGTCACGGTGGTGGTGGTGGTGGTGGTCGTCGCCGATCAGGGTGGCGGTGTCAAGGTGTTAGTGATTGGTGGCAAGAAGGAAGATAGTGGTGAATTACTAAGGGCATAGCTATCCATTCACACTAAATGTCGGCGATTTTGATCATTTTTGTTGGCGGTATTTAACACCCCATTTACTTATTGCTAAATATCGTTAGTTGCATATTAAAAAAAAATACATATTTGAAGAGTTCATAACGAGACAAATCTAACATGATATATTTGGCTAATGTTTTTTGTACAGATTAATATTAAAATGCGATCAAAGTTAAGTCAAAATATTAAATTAGATTAGATCAGATAATTATAAACATTCAGACCAAACCAGATCAAACCTTAATAAAATTAGACTAGATTTCCTTATTTCAGGTGGAGCGAATAGTCGATTTGTATGAATTGTATCACTTGTTTTAAAAGAACTTTGTAAACTCCAATATGGCCTAAAATGTAATTCAATTGAATGCATGCAATGGTTCTGAACTTACAAACATAAAATGATACTTACTATGAATGACACTCCCCATAACCAGCTCTTGCATACCGAATAAAATTGAAAAAAAAAAAAAAGTGTATCTAGTCGGTCTTTATTTCAATATTCGAAATGAACATCGATAACTGATTTCACAAGTGACACCAGAAGTACAGCAGACTAGCAGAGGTACGTAAAAGATGAATCATAGTTCATAAATCATAATTGATCAATAAGGCCTCAAATCTTGTACACTAGCTTAAGCTACATGTAATTCTTAATTTTTATTTATTTATTTTTTTAACTGAAACCTCATTTTTGAAACCTTGTACTATTCATAAACTTCTTTTTTTTTTCGTTAACTTTATCTTCCTCTATCATACGGAGTACTATTCATAGTTTCATGTGTTGTAGTACAGTTGTACTATGGTGCTAATGTGCTATGGTAGTAGCTGTTTAGCACACATTGTTGGATAGCTTCACTACTCCTGCCAACTGAAAAAGATTCCATAATATATCTGAAAATTGACAACTTTGTTTTATTTCTTCGTAATTTGTATTTAAAAAATAAAATAATTTGGAATGTACTCGTAATAATAATACTCCCTAATAAAATCAACCAACATGTGAGTAAAAGTGTTGTTTCATATTAAACAAGTGTTAAAGGAATAGTACGTGAGTATTGAGATGTATATCTCATATTCATGAAAAAGAGAAAGTTATATTCATTGTATAAGACCAAGGGGTACTACTCTCATTGTTATACGGTTTTCAATGAAAATTTTACATTGTCATTCTTTAAAAATGACACCATAAAAAGTTGACATGGCGAAATCTGATTGATCTGTATTTAGAATTTTTATTTTCATTTTGAATTATTTTTAATGTCCATAATGTATTAAAATTGTATTTATATCCTGTATTCTTTTTAATACATGTATTTTTTTTATATCACAATTATTTTAAAAAAATCACAAAATTAAAATTGTTCATCATCAATGTTCTTCATTCATCCACCCATTCCCAAACATTGTTAATGCATTCTCATCAATGTTATTCATTCATCCACCCATTCCCAAACATTGTTAATGTATTCTCATCAATGTCAATACCTCTTGCACCAAAAACATACAAAATAGCTAGCCAACGAACAACCAGAATAATGGATAATCACGGATTTGCTACCGGAGAAGATGAACGACTGCCAGAAATGTTGCTTGAAAACTGAACAATACATTCCCAATAAAGGCGCCTGAAACCTTCCTGAAATTGACCAAAATCGATCCCAAAATACGCCTGAAACCGCTTGAAAACTCGCAAAAACCTTGAGCTGCCGCCGTGAATCCTTCGCCGGACCTATGTGCGCCGAAAAGCTACCGATTGCACCCTAATTGCCTACAAATCTATAATCACACGGGGGAGACAAACAACCTGATTTTTACATAAATTAGAATTATGGAACCCTAAAGCCGAAAATTGTATACGAATTAAAGATGCAGATTTGAAAACCCAATAAAATTCCGATCTTTGAACGACCTGTTCATCGGAATTTCGGTTTGAGTTTCGACTATATTACACAAGATAGTAGGGATGGTTAATTAAGATCACAAATGAAGAATGATGATGAACAATAAGAAGGATGATGAATATTTGATTTTTTAAATTTTGATTATACAATTTAATTTTTTGGATGATTTTTAAAAATAAAAATAGATTTTCAAATACTATATTTATGTATTTTTTACAAAAATACGTGTATTTCCAATTATACATATATGTGTACTACATTTTGGCTTTTAAAAATAAAATAAAATTTGATCAATCATAACATGCCACATAAGCATATTATGGTGTCCTTTTTTGAAGAATGACATAGTAGAATAATTCGGTTTTCAAGAGGAAGCTACTTAGACGTTTAAAGTGAACATTTATGACGGATGACGCCTAGGACCTTTTATCATATAGTCCCTTTGTTTCCAAATGATGTTCTGATTTATATAAATCAATGCAAGTTTTTACAAATCTTTGACCGTAAATACCAAGACAAATGAAACTAGATCCTATATGACTATATTTGTTCCTATAGATTGAGAGAAATTTAGAAGATTCTCTCTTATTTTTAAAAGTCAAAATATTCCAAATAGGAACATCATTGTGGAATGGAGGAAGTAGCTTCCGACCAATGAGTCGGGCATAGCATAGACAGAGCAACCATGAGGTTTAACCGACCTCTGTTTTATACTCCCTCTGTTTATTTTTTTTTAATTTGCATCAATTTGACCGACACATTTACCAAGACGCAATTTTGACCATTAATATCTTTAATTGTCAATTATTAGTAAAACTTGTAATAAAATTACATTACGAACCTAGACATTATACTATTATAAGATAACATTTATTTATTTTAGAAAAAATTGTCAGAAAAAACCTTTTAAAAACACCATTTTGCAAAAAAAAAAAAAATTAAAAACTTTTTGGTTAAAAAAAACCACCACGTTCATTTTTTTTTTCCGAGAGGAAACCCATTTCCTTAATTATCTTCTAATTAACTTAATTAGACTCTAATTTCCTCTCATTTCTTGATATTTTCTTCTAATTAACCTCTAACCCACCCAATTACTTAATAATTAGATTTAACTTATATATAAAAAAACCACCACCCCTTCTCCTTCTTCCTCCCTTTCCCCCTCCCCTGGAAGCAACTCCCTCACCCACCTGATTGTCACCTAGATCCCCCCACCTCCGACGACCTACCTCCACCGCCGGTTTACCCTTCCGTTCCCCCTTATCCCCTTTGGCAACCACCACCTCCTTCGAATTTTTGGCTCTTATTTATTCAAACATGCTCAAATCAAGTCCAAATCAATTGCAATTTGTTTCTAAATCACCCTAGCATCACATACATACATAATCAAAGCTAAAACAAGCATCAATTGCAAGCAAGATGCACAAAATTAAAAATCCCAAATCGATTTTCTAGGGTTTTTCAAAATCAAGAAGGTGATTGCCGTCAGCGGTGATAAGGGGGAAAGGGAGGGTCGTTCGGCGGTGGAGGAGGTCACCGAGGGTGGGGAGATCGGGGCAGCGGGTCCGTTGGGGGAGGGGGAAAGGGAGGAGGAAGAGGAGGGGTAGTGGTTTTTTTTATATATATTAATTAAAGCTAATTATTTATTAATTTGGTGGGTTAGAGATTAATTAAAAGAAATGAGAGGAAATTAGAGTCTAATTTAGTTAATTAGAGAGTAATTAAGTAAATAGGTTTCCTCTAGCAAAAATAATGAACGTGGTGGTTTTTTTTAACCAAAAAAGCTTTTAGAAGGTTTTTTTTTAAAAGGTTTTTTTTTTCGCAAAATGATCCTTTTAAAAGTATTTTTTTTAACAAATTTTTCTTTATTTTATAGAGATGAAAAAATTAATTCAACCATGGTATGTAAACTCTGCAAAAATCAAAGTGATACATTTAAAAAACAAAAAGGGAGTAAAATAAAACAAATTAAGAAAAAAAAAGCCATATATTTCGTCTATTTATATGATACGTAGTATAATGTTGTCAGGTTGTTGTTATTAGTAAAACTATAAAAATTTGTTTGGCTGGTCCAATATATGTAAGCCCAAACTTTGGGGTGTTAAAAATAAACAATTAGCCCAAATGATTTTTTTTTTTTTTTTGAAAGAATTAGCCCAAATGATTACATATTGCCTATTGGCGTTTTCAACTTTTGATTTTCGGTTGAAATAATTGATATAAATAGTCCAACAATTTTAATTGATCCCATCTTTTTTTTTTTTTTCGGGAAAAAAAATTATCATTAATGAATAATCATATAACATATACAATAAAATATAGAGGTGTAAACTATAGATTTAGAGAAAATAACATAACTTTGTCAATCAAAACCATAACTAATTTGCATATTTGACATAGCTCACACTCAATCGCTTCAAGCTTGGCGCGAGTTGTGATTTTCGATGTCTTTACATTTGCACTGATGCTCTAATCTTAGCGTTGATGACAAACCCTAAACCCATACAAATCCGAATTATCTTCCCAATTATTATTAGAACCATAAAAATAAAATTCAATTCTAGAAAATTGGAACAGATTCTTAATTATAGAGAGAACAAAGCAATCAAAACAAAGCAAAGGAACTAAATTAAATTATGAAAATTAGACTATTTCCGACCTAAACGACCGAAAAAGCTAAAAACCTAAAAGAGGAGAGAGAAGAGAGAAAAGAGAGAAGAGAGAGAAGAGGGGTGGCAAATTTTCATTAAGACCCATGTAATTCTCAATTTACTTGAAAATGTTATTTTGCCCACTTTTGAGGCTATTCATTTTATTATTTTGACAAAGGGTTATCTTAGATGAATCTGTAACACCCTAGGAAAACTTTCTAAGAGGTCACCCATATCATAAGACTAGTACTCTCAACCAAACACGTTTAACTGAAAAGTATCTTAGCATACAAACTCCCTAAAAGAAAGTTGCATCTTATTGGTATGAATAGTATATTAAATTCCTTTAAAAAAATCATGAGTAATTCTACATACACCCCCGCTTGAGAATGGTAATGCCCTCATTGCACCTGGAATCCTAGGGATCTTAATATTACGCCTAATGGCTTTTAAGTAGCCAAAGTGTTACATCTAGTCTGGATATGACCATATAGCCCCATAATTCTCTTCCACTAGGCGACCGACATAGATTAATTATACACATTCAGCACACGGTCACAGGGTTGCTCTAGTACCATTTGTAACACCCCAACCACAAAATCAGGATGTAGGCTATTGTCATGAAGTGCACATCTGAGACTAACAACTATCCTCAGATCACGCTTAACTCAGAAGTATCTTAGTTACGACGCATTTTATCTTCACTTATGTGTACACTGGGAAAACTTTCCAAGAGGTCACCTATGCTAAGATCCATCCTAACACTACTCCTAGCCAAGCACGCTTAACTCAGAAGTATCTTAGCATAGAAGCTCTCTAAAAGAATAATGTACCTAGTTGGTATGTGTAGTATATTAAATTTCTTTACAGAAATCATGAGAGGTATTACAGTTTCTTTGTACATCTAGAGGACCGGAGGCACTTCGTTGTTTGCATGAGTTTATGAAGCAGAACTTTCGAAAACTGGGTACCTTGAGGTTTTGTGATGATGACTCACACATTCCGCCAGGGTTTTTGTAAGCTTTTTTGGGGATTCAGAGGACAGTCTTACACCGTTCAATCTATCCATTTGTTACAATAGTCAGGGTGGATGGATCATGCATAAACCTTCTAATAATTATGGCACAGGGTGGACGGTGACTTCTTTAGATGATGTTGAAATCGATGCGGGAGGATCTTTTGGGATAGCCAAGTCTGCTCTACAAGTGGGGGGCTATGCTTGTCTCTCAGCTATACAGTGATGTTTGGCAAGAGGTTATACCTCCGTTATAGTTTATAGGGATTCGATGGTGCTAGTTTCTTTGCTTAATCAAAAATCCTTGGGAAATATAGACTTGCATTAGACGTTATAGGGGATTCGTCATTTGGAAAGAACTTTTTAGCAGTGCAACACCTTGAAGGTTGATAGGGAACAGGTTCATTGAGCGCATCAGTTAGCAAATCAGTGTCACCTTACTTCGTCTTCTTTTTTAATTTCTATTAATTAGTTGTTTTTCCTTTTCTCTATTTCTGCTGTTGTCAAAAAAATATAAAATAAAAGGTATTACAAACTACAAAGTACAACCTTACTAGCTTGCTCATTTTTTACAATGAGAATAAATTATTAATTGTAAGTACATCTTCCTTGCTTGATCTTGATGATTTGAGAAGTCTGTCAATTTCTTTCTAATATACATCAAATAAATATGACATCGTATTTTAGTATCCCACTTTCCATTAAATTTGGAGAGTGCACTAGCTAGAGGGCCAAGAACAAACAACTTTGGCATATATATTAACCATATATTGAAAAAGATACCAACTACCCGGAAACAATAAAGCGTTCAAGGCTTTGGTTATAACACGAATTCGATTGGTTTAATGATCGTGCCACTCTTCTCTGTTACAACTAACAAGACTAGCTTAGACTAATGTTAAAGGCTTTGGTTATAAACAAATTCAGTTTAAGAGGTATTCGGTTCGCAGATTTTAAATATGAGGTATATGTTTTGATGGGCTAAATCCAAACCATACTTACGTAATGTTTATTTAAGAAAAATTTTAGTTTCTTTGCTCATAGCTATATCACCAGCTAGTCTTTTTTTAATCTATTTTTTTGGATGGTCATATGACTCATATCACCTAATCTTGCATACTTGAGTTCTTGTATATATTGCCTTACAAAATTATAAGCTTAAAATTATCTCAATCGATCACCCACTTCGTATTATTGATATATAATCATGAATCCGAAAAAAACAAATTGTAATATTTTCTATCATGGACGTGATCATGTGTCATATAGGCATATGGACTATTTTATTCCACTAATGGAATCTTTTGGTGGGATTAAATCTGTAAATTATTATTCCAATAGTTAATCAATCCCTTTTTTAGGATTTAGTGGGTCGTTAACAGATTTTTGTGTTATAAACTTTTAATTACATTACACGTGTGAATGAAATTATTACTTATAGTTTGCACTTATATCATTTAATTTGATGAGAAGAGAAACTTGAATTAAGCTCCCAAAAAGTGAGAAAGAAAGAAGAGAAGATCAAGAAGAAATATAAAAGGATTAAATATGTTATTGGTATTATTATTGGCAATGGAAGTGATGTTTGTGGGTAGCAATACACTGAACAAAGCAGCCACGGCAAAGGGAATGAGCAACTATGTTTACATTACTTACACTCATGCCATCGATCTACTCATTCTTATCCCGGCCTCGTTCCTTTACCATAGGTATGTCATCGATATGTTTCTATATGTATTTTATTGATTAAATCGTGCTCAACAAATTGAACCTCTCATCAATGATCATTTCTTACTTTACGGTTTTTCTTTCATACCTTTATCTTCTAACCCACCCGAATTAAGTTGTCAAATTATTAGCTGTATATATAATACTAAGCATAAATTACATAATTAAATTCGGACGGAATGAGATTGAACTACAAAGATTTCATTAACTTTTCTATCTATTATTAGATCACAGAATAACTGTTTTGTTTGTTAAAAAATGCAATTGAACAGAAACCGTCAACCTCCACCCATTGGATGCTCTACAATATTGCGGATGCTCCTGATTGCCATCCTCAAGTATAATTATTGTTCTTTCTTTTCATTAAATCTTACTTCCTCCGTTCTGTTAATATTGCAACAAGGAGGAAATTACGCATCCCAAAACACATTTTATATGCTAAATATCTATAATTGTGTAAGAGTTAAATTATAAAAAGTTATATTGTGAAAGTATTTCATGAGACGAATCCAACAAGATTTTACTTAACTATATTTTGGTTAACGTATAAATCATATTATATGGTCAAACAAGAGTGATGAATAGTGCAAAAAGTCCATTGTTGCAATATTAATAGAATGGAGAAAGTATTTCTTTTTCTTTGTTTATTATGATCAATAATCAAATGAGAGAATTGTAAACGCAGAAAATATCTCATTTCAAAAATCCTAGATACTACTAGTTGACCTGACGAGTATATTAATTAATGCAGTTCTTGTTGTTCTATTTTTTTCTATACTGGATTACGCTATAGCTCACCAACACTTGCATCAGCAATGAGTAATCTTTCTCTTCCTTTCACTTTCATCGTTGCCAGCATTTTCAGGTAACTATATATATGTGTGTATGTGTGTTTTAAATTTAGGAGTTAGTCTTGAAGAGAACATTGTCCAAACTTCGTATGTACTTTTTTTTATATAAAATTATATTGTGTTTCTTATTCATGTGAGCATGTGGAACAAAAAATCTAAATTAATAATATATTTAAAGCTGCTATTAAGAAAGTCTATATAAAATCATAAGGGTGAGGAGATTTGAACACCCAATCTTTTACACGAAAGATGGTTGTTTAACCATCTAAGCCTAGCAACCATGTTATAAATCCATATCTTATCTATAGCTAATATACTAAAAAAAGCAAATGTTGACATCATCATAACCTAAAATTAGACACATGTGATGTTGTCATTAAAAATTTTCCCTTCAAAACTATAAATGATGACATCATTTTATGATTTTGTAATTAAAATTTTGGTATGCTATATTATTATTAATTAGTACTCTAACAATAATAATTTGATTTTTCTTCCTCAAATACCCCTTTCATCATTCAATTTTTCTGAGCTGTAATTTTTTTTTTCTTTTACTATTTGATGAATTAATTGTTTTGGGAATTTTTTTTTGCTTTTGATTTTGATATAAAAAATAAACAAATACATAAAAAGTACATACTAAAGTGAGATCATTTTAGGAGGGATTCTTCCCTCCTAAACTCTATTTCTTTTTTTTTTTTTGTCAAAATCGTTAATTCATCTATAAACTTCATTATTTAATTATTTATTTATTTGTGGTTGGCTATTGACTTATATTTATATAGAGACTTCTATATTTAAATTAATACTCAATATTAATTTAAGACTCGACCATGGCTTGGGTATTATCTAGTATAAAAATAAATGTATATAATTGCAAATCACAAGGCCAAGACTAATTAAAAAAAAAATTAAAAAACACCTAAAATATTAATTACATTTTATCACAAGGTTTAATTTAAGTAGCAATCCGGTGCAATGCCCGAGCCACACACACTAGTTTTTTTTTTTTTTAATTTTATTTATTTAATAAAGCACTGTTTAGGCTATGAATAATTCACCTAATCAAGCAAATGTGAATTTTCATAGCTGACCTGAAATAATTTTTCTAATTAATTTGACAAGATTAAGACCTTTTTTTTTTCTTTAAAGAAACTTAACTATGATTTATTTGTAAGCGAACTAATTTTAAAGTAAAAAAGTATCAAATACGATTGTAAACTACAAAAACAGTTATTCATTGATTAATTTATGTATTATGTTTTTGTAGTCTTTTGATTACTCTCTTCAAAAAAGGGTTACAGTTAGGGTTATATGTGCTTATAGTACAGGGCATTGTCGGCTTGCAAATTCCTACAATGTTTGGTAGTACTAAAGAGATGATGTATTTTTAATAACCTATTCCACCTGAGTCTCTATAAACCTTAAGGGGTAAATACAAGTTTCTCTTTTATTGATTAATAAGATTGTAGCTCAAGGGGGTAAATTTGTAATTTCAACAAATAAGTAAGGGTTAATATTGTAACTTTGTAGAAGAATGGAAAAAGAAAATAGAAAATAGAACTTCAATGGAGATATTCACAGCTTCAATGGAAGAGGAAGTAGATCCAGGAGTAATCGAAGCTAGAGAAATAGTTTAATGGAGGATGACGATAACCTTTTATCGTTTGGGATTAATCATGCCCTAATTTCTCTATTTTTTGTTAGGGTTTTCGTATAAATTGGCGGTGAAGCCGCCAGAAATTTAGTGGTGGAGATGGTGGTTTAAGTGTTGTTCCAATGGAGGAGGAAAGCATGACTAGATGGAGGAGGAAAGTAGTTACAATGGTGATTCGTGAAGTTTGATGACGATGGTGGACAGCGTAGACGAAGGAGCAAGAAGAAATCGGAAAAAAAATACAACAAAAAAATATAAAATATTAAAATAATTGATCTTATTTACCATTGTGCCATCTTTCTCAAGAAGATCTAGAAACTGGAGCAGCCCCATAAATAAGCCTCTTTATGTAAGACTAAAATTTAATACTTAAATATAAACAAAATTCCGGTGTCTACAAAGATTTTGACATGTTAATGTGAGCTTTATGAATATGATATTGAACCTTTTTTTTTTATCAAAAATATTTTGTGATTATAAATCCATATGGTCTAAGTTGATGATATGTCTCTATTAAAATTGATTGAATGTGCCACATAATTATTTTACAATGGTATTTTTCCTGCTTAATGGAGGCATATTTAACTATTGAAATAATAAGTTAGGATGTGTTTGGTTCAAATGATTTTGGTTAGAGAAATAATTAGAACTTGTAAAACTCATACCTAAAGTTTGTTTAAGAAAATATCAATTTATAAACACATACCTCAATCTGATAATCTCAAGCACATGGTATGGGAAGCTGAGTTTTCCTCATACCATACCTTCAAGGAAAAAAAAAAAAAAAAAAAAAGAAAAAAGGAAAAAAAAAAAAATTTGCATATTTTGTCATTAATGAAAGAATTAAGTTCCAATCCCACGTCACCTTGAGTTTATTTCTAATTCCATACCTACTACTCTGTAAGCCAAATGCTTCCTTGAGGGGTTAAAACGGAACTTGACCATTAATATTAATAAAAAAAAAATGTTAATTTGCCATTGCTAATCTTAATAGAATCAGTAAAAAAAATAATTTAAGTTCATTAAAAATAATTAAAGTTGAGCAATTAATATCAATAAAAATAAAGTTTGTTTCAAAAAAAAAAAAAAATGTGAAGTGAGCAGGGCTTCATGCCATATTTTACTTGTTTCGATTAATTCAAAAAGATTTCACATAATCAAATGAAAGGAGGTAGTGAAATCTATTTGTTGGACCTTGCATAGAAAATTTCCTCTTAATCTGGGTCTAATACCGTGAGATATTAAGTTAAAGTTATTACTCATCTTATTAGTATGGGTTATTTTTTTAGTGATTTAAAATGACATATATAGATTGTGGAATGCAGGATGGAGATATTAAACCTACGTTCACAAAGCACCATGCTAAAGTTGATAGGAACCGTAGTATCAATTAGTGGAGCATTCATAGTGATCTTCTACCAAGGGCTACCAATTAGTAGTATATTCCCTTCACCAACAAATCCATCTCTCCACTCTTTTGTGGAACTTCAAACTCAACCAAATTGGATCCTTGGAGGGACCTTTCTCTCAATGTGCTTCTTACTCGTCTCATTTGCATATGCTACCAAGGTAATTATTTTTTCAGATAATTTTAAATATTAAACACAAACTTTCATCTGTGGTTGGCCACATCGTGTAACCAGTCATATTTTTTTTTTTTGAAAGAATGGACGGGATTACTTGGTCAGGGGTTACTCGGTTAGTCAGGGTTTACTCACTCGGTCAGGAGTTACTTGATCAGGGGTTACTCGGTTACAACTTACTCAATCGATAAAAGGTTACCTACCTGGTCAGGAATAACTCATGTATTATCTGGCCACACGAAGTGGCCAACCATACACAAAAGTTACTGAATATTCAAATACTCCACATAATTATATTTATTTGAATTGAAATTTATAACAAAATTAGACGTCATTTTTTTTCATGTTATTATATTTTTTTAATTTTCTCCTCAAAAGAGTCACGGACTACATTTGTCATTTTTCCACTAACAATCACTTTATTTCTTTTCTCAGACTTGGCTTGCAAGGGACTATCCTTCAGAAGTGCTAATAACACTAATTTACTTTTTTCTTTGAGACTATAATTGTATTAGTCATTACTTTGATTGCAGAAAATGATTCAAGTGTTTGGAAACCAACCTATGGTATCGAGTACATTTCAATTCTCGTTGGGGTATTTTCTTTATTTATTAGTACTTTCAAGTTTATTATATCATCATCAAATTCACCATTACTCTTTGTTTCTTTTGGGTTCATAATTTTTTTTTTTTTTCCGTTCATAAGTAATTGTTCTATATGCAAATAAAATATTGTAATTAAATTATCTTAGGTATATAATATAAACAAAATATAAAAATTGCATATCTAGAAATTAAAAACCGAAACGAATATAATCAAAACAAGCATGATGATGTTTTGAATATAAATTTATCCTTGAAGTATTAGCTTTCATAAGCATTAAAGTATAAGAATATAATAAAAACTCATTTAATGTTATAGAGGTTACTCTTTGTTAAAGTTATAGGGGTTACGTGCTACTTAGTTAGTACTTCCTTTGTCTCAGAATAAATGATATATTGGACTTTTTTTTCTCTATCGAGTCTATATTCATATATTAGCGAGTTTTGATTTTAGTTTTATATTAACATAATAACAACATATTTTTATCATAAAATATATTGTTAGATAGGTATTGGTATAATGTTTCATAATATAAATTCCTTTTTTATTTATAATTTTCATTAATATATATTCATATAAAAATAAGGTCAAACTAATACATTGACATGCATACTTATAAAGTTTTATTGTGTCAGTTATTCTGAGAATGAAGGAATATTATAGTGGTTACTCTATCAACAGTGTAAGGTTTACTTTGTTATTTAAAGGTTACTCTGTCATTATCATAAGAGTTACTCTATCGGTGTTATAATCATTTTTACAAGCAGTGATCACACGGTGTGGCCAGTCGCACAATTGTTGTTGTTGCACAATTGTTTTTTTTTTTTTTTTATTATTATTAATTTAGGGTGTAATTATAAAATATTTGACTAGGCTGTGTCAGTTGGTACGATAAATATTGTTGACACATGGGCATGCAGAGTGAAGGGACCAGTTTTTGTAGCAATATTTAAACCACTTCGAATGATTATCGCAGTTATCATGGGAGCTGTTTTCCTTGGAGATGTGCTACATCTTGCAAGGTACGTACCCTTCGTATTTCAACTTTGTCAAATTCTTATGACCGTCTTTTGTCAATTATTTTGTTGCGAGTACGTACTCAGGAACACAGGGGTATAATAATAATGAAAGCTAGATTTATAGAGGACGAATCTAATTTGTAGTTAATTTTTTTGGTAATTTAAAAATCACAATAGATAATTACATGATAGTTTCTGAAATTTAATTTGGATCGCGATAGTGTAATGTTTAAGGCTAGATAATTTAATTAATCGACTGATGTCTGGTAGAGGAATAATCGGTTGTTGGACAATCACCCAAAAATCAAACAATATTTCTACCTGAACCAACCTAAAACAAGTCAAGGGTAAGTAGAGGATCGTATCCACAGGGAATGGGTCAAGAACACCAAGAGTATAAAATGGTTGTAAGCTAGTTCGGTCAAAATTTGGGGGTTTTGATTAAATAACTACTATGGAGACAAACACTAGAGGAAAATGGGAACTGACACCAACCAAACCAACGGATCAAAACAATAGGCAAACATGAACACAAACTGGGTGATAGAAAGAGCACTCAACATTGCCTTCTTTCGAAGCTACAACACTAAATATTCCTAAACCAAACTCAACTAACAAGATAGGCCAACCAAGTTTTAACGATGAGAAATAGACTACTAAATCGGATTTGTCTTTCGATCAGTCCAAGAAAGCATTAAGGCACAAGTAATCGGGATTTCTCACCTAATTATTGCAACTAAGACTACTACATCATCCAAACAAAGAACCGTAATCAAGAGGAATTTAGCATAATCATATGAGAAAAGGCTCACAACTAGACTCCATCTCTCAATGCAAGCAATAAGTGGCCATCCAATTACACATGTAATTAACCAATTCTTTAACAATCAATCATCAAACCAAAATGAACATGCAACCACAAACATCAATCAACCTATGGCTTGGTTGGGTCTTCACCCAACCCTTAGCTAATTAACTACTCACTAATCATGGTGAAGAACATCATAACAACAAATTCTAATTCTAGCATTAAATTAAGAAGTTGAGAAAAGTAGTAAGAACAAGATAGATTGAACATGCAACAACAATTAAACAAGATTAAGGAAGAAATTAGCAATTCAAAGTAAATAAAAACAGAAAATAAAGAACAAGAGATAGAGGAAAGAGATTACTAATGAAGCTTCAAAGTTGGGGAGAATGTTGAATTCAAGAGAACAAAATTCAATTAATTCATACAATGATTGAGTTTTGAGGAAAACTAAACTAATTAAAGAGGGTTTAGAGAAACTAAGGGCCTAAGAAAACTAAAGGGAAGAAGGTCCCAAAAACTGAAGTCGAGGGTCGTATTTATACTCCCAAAAATTTCATTGTGAAATCCGTCAAAAATCGAGCTTCACAACAGTAGGAACGCCCGCTCCAGCTTATAGGAGCGCCCGCTCCTGGGCTCTCTGCGTGCCCGCTCCTAACTGTTGCAAATGTGAGAACTTGGGAGGAGTGCCCGCTCCTCCAGGGGTGCACGCCCGCTCCTTACAATGTTGTGAAAGTCAGTTTTGGTAACTCAGGAAGGAGCGCCCGCTCTTCAGAGGGTGCACGCTCGCTCCTACTTTGCTTTGCTTCCAAAAAGGGTTCTTCATGCTTATGCTACATAACCAATTTCTATCTACAATCATGAACACACATATTAAAAAAATTGGGGAAGCCAAAAGCTATAATCGTGTACAAAAAGAGTAGGAAAAAGGGATTGAAGTAGGGGAAAGAGTATAAAATTGTGTTTAAAATGCCATAATAAGTGGATAAATAAAACACTTGTCAATGTCTACTTGAATTTTTGATATACTTGTTTGATAAATATAAAATGAATACATTATTCTTGTTAAGCCTAATATTGTATAGCTAATGGGCCAATGTTATCGGCCCTAATCTCTCGTTAGGTTGTATATATATACTCGTTCATACAGTAATACAACTAAGGAATCAATTCCTGACAATTCTTTTTGTGCAGTGTAATTGGAGGATTAATTATCGCAATTGGGTTCTATACGGTGATAAAAGGAAAGGCCGAAGAAGATAATATGCTTAAAAAAGATGTTGAAAATAAGTTGACGTATAGCATACAAGAAGAAGAGTCGCATACTCTAAAAATCCCTATGTTGCTTGACAAAAGCATGGATGCATAAAAGTTTTGCTACAAGTTTTAATAACATTTGATTTAATTTACTGATTATATACCATACAGATTGTATGTAGAGTCTAATTGTGTAGTAATAAGGGCTTAAGATGGCTTGCTTGGTTGGTTGGTCTAATGGTTAAGGCTAGCTAGGCAAGGGTTATTAACTAAATTATCACTCCGTAATTTTAGTTTATGTTGACATATAAAAGAAAGTGATCGATTGTTTGATCTATAGAGTTTCTAAATTTTCGCTTTTATCAGCAAAGTTGTTGCATATTGAAATCTATTAAATCTAACACGTATGCAATAATTGAATCAAATAAAAATTTCCTTTTAGCTTAGCAAAGTTGTAATCATTGTTAATTAGTTACATACTTGCATATTGATCATCATTCATACCCTCTTCTTTATATTGTTGTGTTTTGTATATCCTTCTTTATTTACATACAAGTATATATTTGAGCAGTAAGTTTACATTGCATACACTCTTGCTATCTCAATCTCTACTCATTCCTAATCTCCCTCCACCTCTTTTTTAGCAACAGATAGTATTTATGTTTGTAAGGTCGTGAATGATCGAAATAATGGACTTAAGAGATCGACCTTTCACCAACGATCATTCTTGCTATATAATTCTTCTTGTACTTCCTACAAATTTGAATTATATTATCACAAAATACAACAATATAATATCATGTGATAGAACAAGGTCTTTTATTGAAATAAATTCAAATTAAATGAAACTAATTAAAAATAAATAACATACCAATTATATCAAAAACTTAAAAAAGAATTTCAATTAACCTAGTCATTTGTTATTATTATTTTTTTGGCGGGACATATCACCTAATCTTGGATTCTATAATAATTAAGCGTCTTACAAAATTAACTTTAAAAATATCTTTTCTTTTCTTTTCTTCATTTTTTTTTTTTTTTTTTTTTTTTTTTTTTTTTTTTGTTTTTTTAGTTTGTGAGAAACTTTAAAAATATCTCATACATCTATTACTCATGATATGCTGTAGTTTCGTGAATATGAAAAACAAAAAAACATTTCTGTCATGGAGGCATGGACTACTTTAACTTCATTATTGGAATCTTTTAGTGGGACCTACATAAAAAATATCATATATTATTGACAAATTAATCTATGAATTATTCCACAATCTAATTATTAAATTGGTTAAAGGGGGTTGTTAATGTTACGAGTGGTTTTTTTTTTTTTTTTTTTTTTTTTTTTTTTTTTTTTTTTGACGGGAAGCAGGGGAATTTTATTACGTTAAGTTCAAAGCATCAAAGAGTACAGTATCAGAGGCACACTCCGGTACCTCCTCCATCCACACACGCATCTCATCATACATCAAGCTACTTTGAGCTAATCTATGAGCTACCCCATTTCCTTTCCTACCCACATGAGAAATAGAAAAACTAGTACAAGAGTTTGCAATGTGAAGAATGTCCTTCACAATTAAACCAAAGCTCGAAGACTGACATTTCTTATGCTTCACATGCTGAAACAATTTCAGATTATCAGTCTCTAAAATAACTCTTCTAAAGCCAGCTTCTATGGTAATAGAGAGGGCGTGCCTCGCAGCAAGAGCTTCCCCCACCTCAGCATCAAAACCATTCTTCAAACTCCAGCAGGTAGACAGGAGCACATCACCCGTATGATCTCTCGCTATTCCACCAAATCCAGATGCTCCATCTCTGAAACAAGCCACATCTGAATTTATTTTGCAGAAGCCTTCGGGAGGGGCCTTCCAAGAGTGATCAGTTCTGGGAATAGGAATAATGGAGGGAGCGTTCGTCTCGTTCGCCTTTGCATACTCTCCCACTAAGTTAATAGCTCTCTGGATCACCACTTCAATTTTCAGATTTTTCTTTTCAAAATGCCACACATTTCTTTTTAGCCAAATCCCCCATAATAGACACCACATGATGTCCCACCATTCTCTATTCTTATTTGCTTTAAGCATATGAGAACAGAAGGACCTAAAAGAGAAGATGTTAGCACTCTCAACTTCTAACCTTAGAGGAGAATAATACCATATAGCTTTGACAGTAGGACAGAAGAGAAGGGAATGCAGGATGGTTTCAGACTCTTCACCACACATAGGACAAACCTCATCTACATTCATACCTCTTTTTTTCAGATTACTACAAACTGGGATACCCCCATGAAGGGCACGCCACCCAAAATTTTTGACTTTTGGGGGGACATTCGCATTCCAGAGGTTGCACCATATGTCTTTGGAAGGGGGAGAGGAAGAGGATGCATCAGCATTCTTAATTGATTTCAGCAGAGAAAAATAAGCGCTCCTGACTGTAAAATCTCCTGATTTCGAGCACATCCAGGACCAGCAGTCTTCACTAGGAGAAAATAGCAGAGGTATTTTCATTATTTCTGTTATTTCCCATTCGACAAAAAGCTCCTTAAGCATAGCATCATTCCAAGCCCCATCAGACACCAAATCCCTAACATACATCGGGCTACTACTGTCAATTTGGGCTCTTGGCAGAATTCTGAAATTTGGAAGAGTAGGAACCCAGGGGTCCTTCCAAATATCGATTGTGTTTCCCGATCCTACCAATTTACAAGCACCCATCCTCACAACATCTCGAGCAGATAGAATAGACTTCCAAGTATAACTAGCATTTGGCATTGCTTTAGCTGTCATTAAGTCCGAGTTCGGGAAGTATTTCTGTTTTAGAGTGCGAACCATCAGGGAATTGGTATTTGTGAGAAGTCTCCACACTTGCTTTGCAAGCATGGCCTTGTTAAAGCATAGAAGATCACGCATCCCTAGACCCCCTTCTTTCTTGGAGACAATCACTTTCTCCCAAGCCACCCAAGCAATCTTGTGTTCATCATTTTTCTGTCCCCAAAAGAAGTTACGACACATTCTTTCAATTTCCTTAAGGATACTCACGGGAAGATTGAAGCATTGCATCGCGTATGTGGGAATAGCTTGAGCAATTGACTTTATGAGAACTTCACGCCCAGCCTGAGAGAGATAACCACCCTTCCAACCTTTAAGCTTTTTCCAGACCCGATCCTGAATAACTGAGAAAATTCTTTTTTTTGAGCTTCCTAAATAAGTAGGAAGACCAAGATATTTGTCATGTCCCTCAACGACCTTAAACGATAACTTCATCTGAAGCATATTCTTCTTCTCTGGCTCAATATTTCGGCTAAAAGAGACCTCAGATTTCTCCATATTCAGTTTCTGACCCGAAGCAGTTTCATAGGTTGAAAGAATATCAAGCACATTCTCCACTTCTTCTTCATTTGCCCTTATAAACAACAAACTGTCATCTGCAAAAAATAAGTGAGATATTGGATCCACCTTTTTGCCAATTTTTACCCCATGTATGATCTTCCTCTTTTCTGCATCTCTAAGTAGGGTGGATAAACCTTCAGCACAAATAATAAAAAGGAAAGGGGACAAGGGGTCCCCTTGACGGAGCCCTCTAGAAGGCAAGAAATTCCTTGACGGTTGTCCATTCACAAGGATTTTAAAAGAGGTAGAACACACACACTTCATGACATAGCCATCCGGGAGACCCAATTTCAGCATCATACGCTCAAGAAAAGACCACTCCACTCTATCATAGGCTTTACTCATATCAAGCTTAAGCCCCAAAAATCCTGTCTTACCAACTTTCTTTTTCCGCAAATAATGAAAGCACTCATATGCAACAAGAATATTATCAGAAATCAAACGACCTGGAACAAAACCACTTTGAGACTCATGAATGATATCCGGCAAAACAACTTTCAACCTATTTTCAAGCACCTTAGTCACAATTTTATATATCACATTGCACAAACTAATGGGTCTATAATCCGCCGGAGACTCACACTCTTTTTTCTTGGGAATCAACACAATGTAAGTCTGATTAATAGCCCCAACATCACCCCCATTATTCAAAATGTCCAAGACTAAATCAATAATATCCGGACCAACAATATTCCAAAATTTCTGATAAAAAAGAGCACACATACCATCCGGGCCTGGCGCTTTCGTGGGATGCATTTGATTTAGAGCTTGAGTGACTTCGATCGCTTGAAAGGGCTCAGCTAGAAAGTTGGACATTGATTCTGTCACACGAGCCTCCACAAGATCAATAATGGGATCCGTGTCCACCTGACATAATGAACCAAACAAAGCTTCGAAATGAGCAGCAAGGACTTCTGATATTTTTTCCTCTTCGTGAAAATGTTTCCTGCTTCGTCAGATATGGCAGCAATGTGGTTACGTTTGGCCCGTTGTTTGGCTTTCGAATGAAAAAACTTCGAGTTTTTATCGCCGTTCTTGAGCCATTCTTGTCTACTACGCTGCTTCCAGTAGAGCTCTTCCCTTTCTTCTAACTCATCTAATCTGTCATCAATTGCCTTCATTTGTGAAAGAACCTCAGTGGACTGTTCTTCTTCCATAAGGGTCGCCATTTGAGCCTTTAGAGTTCTCATTTCCTTGGCAGAGCTGCCAAATTTATCTTTGCTCCAAGAGCCAAGTCTTCCAGCAGTATTGCTCAGGTTCACACTAACATTTCCTCCTCCATCCCAAGCTTCTCTGATAATGTCAACACATGACTCATCTCTCAACCACATCTCCTCAAATCTGAAAATTTTTCTGAGTTTCTTTTTCTTTACCCCATGAATTCGATCTTTGACACAAAGGAGCAAAGGAAGGTGGTCAGATTTCCTTTTGTCAAGATGAGTAACATATGCCCCCGAGAACATCTCCTTCCACTCGTCATTGGCTGTGAACCGATCAAGTCTTTCTTGAAGATTGTCATCACCTCCACGATTGTTAAACCATGTAAAGGGGTATCCAATAAAGCCCAAATCATCAAGTCTACAAGTAGTAAGTGCATCACGAAATATGGCAGCCTCTGAGTACCTAAAATCTGCTCCACCTTGCTTCTCCGTGGACCACATCATCAAATTAAAGTCGCCTCCACAAAGCCAAGGCATATTATGATCATTAATAAGCTTTTCTAAGAGAGCACCAGTTTTATATTTGTTTTCATCCTCGGGGAAGCCGTAAACTCCAGTAAATCTCCACCAACTCCACTCCTCACATTTTACATGAGCGTCAATGTGATTCAAGGAATATGATTGAATAGAAATCTCCCATTCACTCCTCCATAACAACGCCAACCCCCCACTTCTTTTCCTTCCCTCCCCTACACATCCTACAGCTAGCATTCCTGAAAAATTCAATTTATTTTTGACCCTCTCCATCTCACCTTGACTAAGTTTGGTTTCTTGAAGAAACACCAACCCGGGATTTTCCGTGATAACAATACGCCTAAGCGCATTGACTGCCCGAGGGCTCCCCAAACCCCGGCAGTTCCACGAGAGGATGAACCTCATTTGTCACCGAGAGCCCAAGTAGTGGGGCCCGCCACTATGTCAGTCATGTCAGAGTCAACATATGGGTTTGTTCTGCTGCTATCTATAGCTCTCTTCTTTGTGTTGTTACCTCCATCATCATCTTCACTGCTCACCTTCTCTCCATCCTGCTCCTCTCTCTTTCTAATACTGCCACTAATTGTAGCATTATTTCTATTAGTCAAACCCTTCCCGCCCTTCACAATCACTACCCTTGTTTTTTTCTTCTTTTGAGAATTCAGTTCTGCCTCCCCTGTATTGATCGCATCACTCAGCACCCTCAATTGCACATCCTTCGTAGCAACTAAAGTGTTCTGAGTTTCTGTCAAAGTTCCATGGGGTTGGGAAACTGGTAGAATCAGAGTCTCTTCTAGTGCCACACTCTGGTCAGCATTTGCTTGGGCTTTATTTGGGTCCAACGTGACATCATTAAGCTTACTAAGAACTGCTCCCAACTTCTCATGACTCACTTTCTTCCCAGATGTTTTCGGCTTAGTGATGAAAAGGCTCTTTGCACATGATGAATTAGAGGAAACCTGATCATTAGCACCATCACCTTTATTACTCTTCCATGGAGAAGCCTTCATCCATCCCCCATACTTCATATTAGGTTCATCCTCATCTTTGCATACTTCGCAATCTTTAACCCCATGACCTATTCTCCCACAATAGAAGCAGAACAGCGGAGGCTTCTCATATTTGATCTCAAAGAAATCTTCATATCCACCACGCATTTTCACTTTTACCTTCTGCATAAGAGGCTTAGTGACATCAATCATCACTCTAATTCTCAGAGACTTATCAATGCCCATACATCCCGAATTCTCCATCTTAATATAACGACCAATTTTGTTCCCTATGGCCTCCACATTCGCAGTATTGAGCCTGCCTTTGAAAGGCAAGTTATACACCCTCACCCACATTGGAATTTCGAACAATTGAACATCAAGCGGTTTCACATTATCATCAATTTCACCAAGAAGGATAGCATGTCTATCAAAGTGCCAAGGTTGCTCATCCATAACTCTTTTCTTATCCTTCCAATGGTGGAATTGGAAGATATAAGTATTCTTTCCAATGTTGCTAATTTCCATTCTGTGCCTCGGTTGCCATACGTTCTTTATTGTTGTCATGAACGCATTGGAATTGATAATACGATCTGTCCAAATCTTTCCAACAAGCCCCGATTCGATCCTTGCATCCTCCTCATCTGCATCCCCTTCAATCCATTCCACAACATCCTCCGAATCAACAATATTATTGATCTCAGTATCAGAATTCTTCTCGGACTCATTCAGCGAGTCTAGGGTTTTATTCAAGGTTTTTTCTAAATTTTTATTTTTCTCTAAGGGAACTACTTCATCAGAATTTACTCTGTCTGTAGTAATATTCGAATCCATGGCTGAACAATCACACAAGAAAGCAAAGAAAACCTTCAAAAGAAGGAACACCTAGGAAAACCTAGAAAAACCCTCCCAAGGAAAACCTAGAGGGGACGTGTTTTTTATTTTAATGTTACGAGTGGTTGTTAAAAGACTTATGTAATTTAAAATTTCATTGCATTTCTTTCAAATGTTTTAATTTACTCATATAGATAGATTAGAAGTAAAATAGGAGAAAAAGAGTAAAAGATAGAGGAGAAGATCAAGAAGAGAAAAAAAAATATGTGGGAATTAAAGTTATCGGGAATAATATTGGCAATGGAAGTGATGGTCGTGGGTAGCAATACGCTCACCAAAGCAGCCACGGCCAAGGGAATGAGCAACTACGTTTATATCACTTACACTCATGCCATTGCCCTACTCATTCTTTTCCCGGCCGCTTTCCTTTACCATAGGTATGTATGTTATCGACATGTTTTAAAATTATATGGTGAATGATCAAATTAGACTCGAGTAACCTCTTATGCTCTCACAAAAGATCATTTTTGCTCCATTATTTTCTTTAATAAATATTTGTCTTAACCTGTCTCATCATCAATCGTATAAATTACACTATTAATGATTTACAATTAATTTTAGATGAAGTGAGATTGAAGTACAAAAATTTCGTTCACTTTAAAGTTTTGAAGATAATGCTTGTTTTGGTTGTTAAATAAATTTGAACAGAAAAAAACGGCCTCCAACCATTGGATGCTCAACGATTGTGCGGATATTCCTGCTTGCCATCCTCAAGTATGATTATTTTATGAATTTTTCCTTACATCTTGTTTCATGTTGAATTTTACTAAGATCGATTATTTGTTGCGTGTACAATCCCTTTTGTCTTTTATTAACTTAACACATTTTTGGATATAAAGTTCAGGGGTAACTCTATAATAAAGAAACAAAAATATATTGTAAATCATGAGTTTGAATAGAACAAATCATTTTTACGAACTTCCATTAAGTTGGAATTTTGATTGCTAATTTGTTTTCAATATTAAAAAAAAAATGAATGAACATTTACCTGATAATTTGATATGGTACATTAGATATAGTCATAGACTCATAGCCCATGATGAATAATTGTTTTTCTACACAAATTTTTGAGAAAAATTATTGGAACTTATGGAAATATATTCAATCAAGGGAATTGACTATCTTTCAATTGATAACCGTGAATATAAGGTGATTTATATAGTTTAGTCAGTTATTATATTTTTTTTGTTTGTTTTTTTTTTTTTTTAATGGACTTTTTTTTTTCTTTTCAGATTAGAGGGTTGGTTTTTTTGGAAAAAAATAATTAGTTTAAGATTGTGGAGGGAGAAAAATTAGGGAAAAAAATTTTTAAATAAAAAAATAAATATAAAGGCGTCAGTTTTTACTTTTTAATTTGTTTGTTTTACTGATTGAAGGGGTTGGTTTTTTTTTTTAAAATAATCAGTTTAAGATTGTAGAGGGAGAATAATTAGGGAAAGAAAACTGTTAAATAAATACTACGTAAATAAATATTTTTGTGATGGCAGTTTTTTTTAGAAATGGATTCATATTTTTTAGATTAGAAGGGTATTTTTGGAATGGGAAAATTCCCAACCAAAGAAGGATGTTCCCTTTAATAAGTAACATAGATTTGCTGATTTTTTTGGTTAATGAAGTAACCATTCAATTAGTTTTGTTTTAGGACTTTTTGTGAGAAACTACCTAATAAAGCCTAATTTTATGAGAAACTACCTAATAAAAAAAATGTTGTAAGAAGCTACCTATTAAAAGATAAAATGTGGTATGATACTACCTTGACCGAATTTCCACCGTTTACTTATTTTACAACGTTGATCCACCATAAAAACACCCTCGAAACCACCGTGAGGGTTGGTTTTCAACCTGGTAAAGTTATTTTCGAGGTGGTTGGAGGATATTCCGAGTTGGTGAGGGTTTATTAGTGCTTCGAGATAGTGGTTTTTGGGCTTAGAAGTGGTGGTTTTGGGGTTGAAAGGTGGTTTATATGTGGTGGAGGCGATTTCAAGCAAGGTGTATTAGTTTTGGGAATTAAAGTGGTGCTTTCGGGAGTGTTTTGAAATCGATCAACGGTGGAAATCTGGTATGTGTAGTATTTTACAATATTTTACCTTTTCTTAGATAGTGTTTTTACAACATTTTACCTTTATTAGGTAGTTTATTACAATATTTTTTTTATTAGATAGTTTCTCGCAAAATGTGGGTTTTATTAGATACTTCTTGACAAAAAGCGCCTTTGTTTTATTATGAAGCAATGACGCACTATTTATTTAATTTAGGGGAGGGATCGTTGTTGGAAGTAAATTTTTTTTTTCTTTCCTTTTTTGGACAACAGGTTGTTGGAAGTAAACTTAGTTATTACTAGTGTACTTCGTATTTAGTAAACTACTCCATGTTACGTAAATTATCATGATAACGGAAGTAAACTTAATTATTACTAGTATGTAGTGTACTTTGTCTTTAGTAAACTACTCTATGTTATGTAAATTACTATGATAAACGGGGCTAGGTCACATTTGTAACGAGTGTCTATTTTATAAGATTAAAGAGGTTCCATCTTTTTAAGGAATTGAATAGAAGTATTATGTTAAGCCCATGATTAGCAAACCCACATATGAGTGAAAGTTTTATTATCCCACATTAAAAGAGGAGCTTGCCCCGCTCAGTGATAAACAATTTTTATTTATCATATGACATTTTCGTAAATAAATTAATAAATTTATCCAATCATCATCATTTGTGGAGTCCACATTCATGAGAAAGTTATTGATTTATTTGTTTATTAGTAAGAGAAGTTTGTATTTTCTCTTAAAATAAAGAGTGTAAAAGTGTTAAAAAGTGTATCCTACGTTGAAGTAACAAGAAAGTTGTGCCCACTTTATAAGGCTAAGGGGCTACCCCTTTGATATAAAAATTGAATTAACTAAATGGCAGTAACTTTACATATACTCTAATTATACTATTAACTTTTGTACTTTATCATTGAGAAAATACAAGTTAATCTTTATGATTGGCATAATTAAAATCGACAATTCCACGAATTATTTAGGTTATTTTTGTAAATTTACTAGGATGTCCATTAGGCCTTGTTCACTTTACCTTAAAAAAAATAATATTCAGTAAAAATAATTTCAGTTCAATAAAATCAGTAAACTTAAAGAAAAAATATAATAGAAAATCAATAAAAATAAGTTCATTTCAGCAAAAATTAATTTCAGTTCAGTAAAAATCAGTAAACTTAAAGAAGAAATATGATAGAAAATCAATAAAAATAATTTCAATTCAGCAAAAATAATTTCAGTTCAATAAAATTAATTTCAGCTTAGTAAAAATAATTTAAGTTCAGCAAATATAATTTTAGTTCAATAAAAATAATTTCAGTTTAGTAAAATTAAGTGAAGTGAATAGGGCCTTAGTTTTAGCTTCTTCCTTCCTCTTTTCTACTACTTTCTCCATCCAACTTTCTCTCCCCTCACTCCTCTAACTCAACAATGGCGCTTCAATGAACTCTAAAAAATTTTAACCTCACTTCTTCACCGTCACAACCACTGCCATTTGTTATATCTTCTCCCTTCTTCACCGACATCATTTTTTTCATCATTTTTGAAAATCAGCTCAATTGATAGAGCTTCAATGGAGGACATGGTCACCCCTACCCCTTGGGGTTGACCATGCCCTTAATTTCACCTTTTATTTAAAGGGTTTTTGTTTAAGGTCAGGGAGGGTGGGAGAAGATTATGGAAGCTTCAATGGTGGTCGGGGGAAGCTTGAAGAAGTAGGAAGCTTTTCAATTGAGGGGATTTTAATGGTGGTGTCGGTGGAGTAACTGCAAACGGTCGTTAAATCGACCGTTATCTTCACTCATGAGGTGACATCGAAACTTCTTCAATATTACAATAATGTCATTAGATTGACGAATTTCGTAAATCAAAAAGAATAACCGGGCATGGCTCTTTTATTATTTGTTGTACTAAAATCAAACAAAAATTGCATAAGTGATGAATTCATATAAAACATAATATGTTGTTGGTCAACAATTGTCACTAGCGGAAAATGATTCAAGATCAATCAATCATAATTCATAAACCCTAATTTTTGGTCATCACTTGGTCCCCTTTACCTTTTTGAATTTATTAAAAATGTGAAAGAAAAAATATAAATATATAATGGACAACTAAAAAAATCGTTTACTTTCTATTTAGTGAATACACTCTCATTGAAGCTTAGTGTTTTTCTTTTTTTACAAAGAGGACTACAAACAAACAGAAACACACAAAATAAAAAGACCAACAAAGGAAATATCTCTATCGAGCAGTACAAGCAACCAGTCCACAGGGGTAACCTAACCTCTAGTAATCTTATAAATCCTAAGCAGAATTGAAAGTTGAGGAAGAATTTCATTAATATCCTAAATCAGCCAAGCACAAGAAATATCAATCGAACTAGTGTGCCGGAACAAGCAAACTAGGGCAGCGCAATCTGTATAGAAGAGAAGGTGAAGATAACCCTTATGAATAGCTGCCTTAAGAGCCCACAAGCAAGTCTGAAGAGCAGACTCAGTTCTATTACCAGCCTTATCATTGCCGCCAAGGACCCTATTTAAATAAAATCCTTAAAAATCCAACTTGCACCAGCACTGTTGTCTTGAAAATTCCAAGCACCATAAAAAGGTAGACAATAATCAAGAGGATCAGTAGGACCTCCACAACGACAATATGACAAAGAAGCTCTCAGGGGGAATATCGACTTATGTAGGAGGAGGAGAGCTGACTTTTAAATACGCCAGGAGTTGCCCGAGCAACCCAGACGTAGAGAGGTGAAACATCATGGAAGGAGACCAAACCACCTGCCTGAAAATAGACTGATTATGCGTAAGCCATATAGCCTAGAGGAAGGATACAAAAGACACAAGACCTCCAAAATTCTTAGGCTGCTGAAAGTTTGATATCAAGTCCGTAAACCACTCATTAACCAGTTTAGCTTGTAAAAGACGACCATCAAGTGTCGAAGGACCATGTTCCCATAGTGAACATATAAAAGAACCTACAGTCTCCGAAAAGATGAGTAACCGTTTCAAATCACTGTGACAGAAAATGTACACCGGGTTAAAAGGAAGACCCTTCAAACACAAAGAAGATAGGGGTAACACATCATGCAACAACTTTGAAGAAAACATTTAAAATAGAAGAAAAAGATGCAAAACCCAAAATGTTTCCACCATGGGGCAAGAATTGTTTCACTAACAACTGAATGCATGGATTGACTAACCAGCAAAGCTTAAGCCGATTTGGTGGAAAATCGACCACCCCGTGTAAATTTTTAGTACACAAAATCATCCATCGGGCGCTCAGTAAAAATTTGATAAGCTGTATTATTATTGAAAAGCCAATGGATTTGAGAAGAGTCCCACGCGCCAGATAAGGATGGCAATATTAGATAAATATCCACTAACCCGATCCATCCGCATTGAATAAATGGACGAAAACCCGAAATAAATGGATGAAAAGGGGGTGACGAATGAAGTGGATGATGGATCAAATCGGACGTGGAAGATTAATTTTTAACCTGCTAACCATTTACCCACCCGTTTAACATATATAAGGATTTTAAATCTATGAATTTTTATTCAATTAAATTGAAATATACAATAAATATACTTTATTTGTTGCAAATTTTTACAAAAAAAATGTTGTTAGTGCTTCCTTTTTATTTAAAAAATAATAATAACTTATGGTAGAAATAACCATAAATTAAAATTTATGTGATTTTTTTTATCATAAATGTTCATCCATTAGTCACCCAATCCACCCGTTTCATCCGTGGATGATGGATTGGAGGATATGGATGATGAGTGAATCGGGTGATGGATGGATGTGGATGGAGTGATTTAAATGATAAATGGATGCGGGTGAAGCTCCACCCGATCCGAATCCAATCCATTGCCATCTCTAGCGTCAAAAAGTGGAATAATAATAGAAGCAACGCGAGTCAGGATCTCCGACTCAGACACGGAAGGTTTAAAGTGCACTGAACCTCCTAGGGCCCAAACATCCTCAAGAATGCAAACCTTGGATCCTGAACCTTTTTTCCAAGCTAGATCATTTACCAAGATTTACTGTCCTTCCAACAAACTTCGACAACCCCAAGAAGGTCTAGGAATCCTATCCAAGCTAAGAGAATGAAGAGAAGGATATTTTACGCATAGAACTTTAGAGACTAAAAGCTGAGGATGGTGATGAATACACCAATGTTGCCGAGCGAGCAAGGCCCAGTAAAAGTGCCCCAAACTTCGAAGACCTAAGCCACCTAAACCCCTAAGAAGATGCAATAAAGAGACGAAACGAAAGGCCAACCCCCTTGATGAGGAAGAGGAACGCCACTAGAAGTTGGCAAGACCGGGATCCTTAAAACCGACAAGACATGATTAAAAGAAACCACCAAAACTGAATTGATAATGACTAATTTAGCCGTCGCCAATAACTTGAGTGAGGCATACTGTGATAGACGATTAGAAACCATATCAATTACATATGAAATTCCGATACTTTACTTCTGCCCAGATCAACAGGTAAACCCAAGTAAGAACCTAGGGACGACTTATGAACTTTACAAACGATTTTTGAAGATTATGTAGGAATTTAGATACTATAAGCGAAATTGCATGAATCATATTCATAAGCATCGAAACACCAAGATCAATGCATAACACATAAAGAACAATTAATAATACCTTTGAAGCATGAATCCACTAGCAATTGAGCAAGAACAAACGGGAGACAAAGAACCCCAAACGTGGTTCCTCTACTTGGTCCACGAGCATAGATTAAACCTCCACTAATGCTAGTAAGTTGTAATTGAACCCTTTCAATTAACCTTCTAAAGAGAAGAGAGAATCACGAACTAACCACGAACTACCACACACGCCACCTAGGGTGGCCGGCCGTACGGACGAGGGGAAGGAGGGAGAAGGTCATGAGAGTGAGAGAAAGATTAGGGTTTTTGGGTCTTGGTTGCTTGAGTTACAATTAACTGACTTGTCAATTGTTAGATCATTCTAAGTCATGGATCTTTTTTATAGATCATATCTCTAAATAAGAGTCCATTTCAAGCCCAAACTCCTAATCCTAATCAAACTACTCTAGCCCAACACTCCTTATGATTTGTCATGATCTCATGAGGCCTATTAATGGGCCTCTTACTTGTTTAACCCAATACCCTTGTTGTGTGACCTCATAGGATCCATTCTATTAGGCTTTGTACTATTTGACTAGCCCAAAGATCATTTATCATATCTAGCAACAGACAATAACGACCCAAAAGAATGAACTTATTATCTCCATAATAGTGATCCTTAATATATCTAGTAATTGTACTTATCGAAGACATAATTCCTCCAATCTCCCACTTGTCTGAGACAAGTGTGCAATATTCAAATTCCTTAAGTCAATGTGCGTCGATTTGATAATATGATTGCATATCATGTCGAGATCATATTAATCTACAAATCTTTCTTGAAATTTGAGTTAGAATTACAAAACAAATGATTACTATGTAATCCATTTGAGCACGACCATGCATTTTCTGAATTCTTTCTCTTCAAGGGGCCAAGACACATTCCTAATTAAATAGGTAGACTCAATCCAATTTTGTGGCAACCAAAGCTCCTACTCAATTTTTGAAGTAACCGGGAAACACCCTTTATAATCTCTAGTTACGGGTAGACGTTTGAATGTACCACAGTTAAATCAATCATTGAATGGAATCAATGTTCCACTCATGTCAAAGGAATCCACTAATATATCCAGAATCTCTATACTTAAACTTCGAAGTAGGTCTATAGTTTGATCATGCATCATTCATGCATATCCATGTGATTAACCGAGCATCATCACAATGCCTTTATAGCCCATGAAATTGCTCTATCCAATCAATCTTACATGCTAATCCATTTATTGAAACCATTTATGTCCATTTTAATGATTTCGAACTAGGAACTTAAATAATATATGGATTTTGTTCAATTGTGGGGTTTCATTCACCAGGTCATCAACTTGATGAGCCCATCAATCCATAATTATTTTGGACATTTTATTTAATATCAAAACCATGATTAAAGAAGATTGAAACTTTGTTTCAATTGATAAACATAATTTTGCAAGTTAATGTACTACTTATGTAATATGCTTTCTCAAAACATATATACAACTTAAATTACATAACTTACTTCAATCCAAGAACCTTGGTATGACTCTCATACCTTGGTCATCGAAGGGGTTTAGTAAGTACAATTCATGAGACATTCTCATAAATATGAATTTTGCAACTTCTAAATTTTATAATAATATACATCTCCATACACTAAGAATCTTCCTTCATCCTTTCGCAAGGAACTTAGAAATTTCTAATTTGTATTCCAACGTTACATTGGATTTTGATTGAAATCTATCATCACTTGTCCTTAAAACACGTGAATTAAATAGACGAGTATAGTCCATGACATGTATGATGCACCCTTTTCAAACTGCATAAGGAGCATCACTCAAAACCTTAATTTCATCAACCTTTCTCAAAGCATTGAATCTTGTTAAGCTTTATGCCATGTTATATGGGATTGAAACTCTATTCAATATAATGTTGAATCTTATAAGAATCTTATCAATATAAGCTTCTTAACCAAGCTCAAACATCCTTCTATACCTATCTTTATAGATCTCAAATCCCAAATGTACTCATCATCCTCTTCAAGTTTTGTCATACAAAATGCATTAGTTATTACTTGACTCTTCAAGCAATGAATAATTTCTCTTTATACTAAACTAAGAAGACTGTATAGCTCCCACTAAATATCTTGTATACATAACACCTTCATTTATGAGAACATCAAACAATTTTGATTAACTCACAAAATTAAGAACATTAACTCTATGATGCTTAATTCAATCCATTAAAGGATCTTTTATGCATCCCTAGGATTATTAGTTTTTCAAAATCATTCTGATTGTATCATATACAAATCTTCTTTCATGAACAATTTCAAGAAAGTGTTTTGAAATCCATCTACCAAATCTCATAAGGTAGAAATCACTTGAATATCTTTAATAGATATTTGCAACGTGACTAATGCAAAGGTTTCATCGTAGCCATAGTGATACTATGAATTAGTTGAATCCTTTAACAAGTCTTTGATTTGTTTAGAAAACACTTTTATTTCTTGTCTGTTTTGCTTATAATGGATCTCACCCAATTAGGCAAATTAATCAAGTGTCATACACTTGCTGATAAACTTAGAATCTATTTTAGATTTCATGGTTGTTAAATCACTTTGGAGATATAACTTATCAAATCATCTTTATTACTTGCATAATCATCATGTTCCAAAATTAATATTTTAGAACTCTTAGTCAATATGAAATCATATTTCTTTGGCTAAGTTTTACTTATGCTAGTCATTATTGTGGGTCTTTATGCAACAATTGAAACTCATACAACAACTTTGTTTAGTTTTCAATGAGAAACGACAATAGAGGACATGCACTTGGAATGTACTACCTTCGAAACATGGTTGTTATTCCCATTACACTTAATGAGACCACGCATTGTCATTTATAACATGAGTTTCATCATGCTCATATTGTTGCTTTGATTCGATTATTTCTCGAATTTCTTCAAGATTTTCGAATTAACTTTTCTTGAATTCTTTCAAGGCTCTCAAACTTTTTGAGATTCTTATACTCCCACTTGCCTTTTGAAGAGGCGCATTTAGCATAGGGTGAACCAACCATAGTTTGAACCATGTTTGTTTGTTGCTTTTCTCGAACTCTTTCGGAAATTTACACTACTCCCACTTGACCTTTTGGAAATGACATCTTTTCCATAAAGGGAACCTACTTGAGAAACAAATATTTTGTGCTAAATATAACTTGTGTAGTAGTACCCCGTGCTCTGTATAGGAATTGAACGTGTATCAAATGATTTAATACACCTTTTATTCCTTGATTTGTAGAAAGACTTTATAAGAACTTTTCTTATCCATATCACTTATGAAGCCTTTGCTACATTTGATTTGACATATGTAGTTTTGTTTAGTTTTGTAGCTCATCTTAAATGTATATCCCTTGAATAATGGTTGGAAGTTTCATCCATTATCAAAATATATCTCATATAGATTGATAGCTCCTTTTCATTGACACTTCATAAGGTTTTCTTTCGGAGTTTGTTGTAAAACGATTTCACAACTCTTGGATTTTTTCAAGGTCTTGGCTCAAATTCTCATTATTACGATCATATCGCAATATTTTGAATATATTGCCAAGTAAATGTCTTGACTCAAACTTTCAACATTACAATCATATTATACTGTATTTATTATCTTGTCAAGTTGATTCTGAACTTCATACTGGATCGTTTGAACTTTTCAAAACTTTCACACTTTAGCTTCAATTAAGCACAAGTAATCATATCACAAATGAAGTTTCATTTTCCGTTCTAGCCTTTAAACCTTAGGTTTTCTTACATCGATATGTATTAGACCTTGAGTTCATGTCATCATTTCTCTAAACGATGATTTTGTCAAAAATTTCAAATTAGAATGATATTTACATATATCAATAGATTCACAATCTAATGATATTGAAAGTCCATCCCTTTGGATCTTCCGCATGCAATGTTCATTTTCATTCGAATTAATTGACATTTTAGAGACAATTTATATATATAAAACTGGTTTATCTTTATCTATCATATAGAACTTTTAAACCTATTTAGCTTTTCAAAACACATCGTGACTCAATAAAGCATAGAATAACATTTACTCCATGTTTTTGAATCTTCAATGCTTAGTCATTACTAACATTGAATGGGTATGTTTTGATAATGACAAGAATAAATAACATTTATTCAATTCTAGCCATAACTAGGTAAGGTGAAAAACACGCTTCTACTTGTAAAGTTGCAACTTTTGCTTCTAAACTTGTAAATTCCACTTGTGAAGTAGCAACATTTGCTTCTAAACTTGTAGATTTATTTCTCCCTTAGCCATACTTCTTTATTTAGTTCAACCACATTCTCAATGAGGGAGAACTAAACATGACATCACATGTCCAACAATTTCTATAATATACTTCTTAAATTGGAACATTTCCATTCTTTTACCTTCCAACTGTATGAGGTAGTTTCTAATCAATTGGAATTGGTCCATTTAATTTGAAACAGCTGTTGTTCATAACAAGTTTTAGCATGTAAGTAGTTCTAGGTTTGAGAGGTAGCAACTTGTTTGCATTTCTTAGCCTATAACTTCTTAATGCAATCCTCATATATTCTTAAACCCTTCCCTTTGAGCCACTTAGAACATTTCTCTTAGGTTCAAAATGATACTTTTCTTAACTTCTTTAAGCACTTTCATGATTTTTCTAAGTCTATTCAATCATTATTCATATTAGAGTTTAATCAACTATTTAACTCCTTATGAAATGAATGAAGAATAACGTCATTTGACCAACTTTTGATCATAAAGACTTCCAATCACTTTCTTATAATCAATCATAATGAAGATAAGATATTTTATTGGATTTCTGTACTTGTCTTTTAGAGGGTTTGTACCTCCCATCTCATTATATCCCTTGAAACACTTTTCAAAATGAAGATGTGTTGGCATTTTACTCAAACAATTTGAACAAAACCAACCCTAGACATGTGACATGAGTTTCTAAAACTTGCCTTTTAGAACCATCTTAGCAAAATTGGAATATAGGCTTATGGATTTTCTTTTAAACTTTTGAGAACGTTTCTCAACTTTATTTTCAATCGAGGAGATTATATATTAAAATAAAATTAGAACGAAATATTACATATAAATAAACGCAAAATTTAATTATGTTTAATAAAATTTAAAGTACCATAAGTGAATTAAAATTGGTAACTTTAAAACATTTAATTCAACATTAATTGATCCCAATTGAATTAAATGATTCCAAGACCCTTTATTTGTATAATAGTTGACCGGACTGAGGCCTTACCATCAAACATTACATTTTCAAGGTGAGTAAACTCTTTACTGATTACAACACTTGTAACTGTTGGTTGAATAATTAACCGTCACATGTTTAATAATTACCCTTTGCTTCAAGGTTCTAAACTCTTTAGGTAACCTTGTTGAGTATAACCAATTAAATATGTAGAATGTAATCTACCCCAAATTACCCAAGATAACAAGTGACACTCTGCTGAGGCCGACCCATCACTCACGATTGAAGGATTGTTGGGTATCTAATTGGAAAAGCAACCTCAATATTACTAGGACCTAGATTTATTATATTGTGATTATTTAGTGAACTCTAGCATATCATCAATCAACATAAATAAAATCTAACACGCATAATCTACTAATGCATAAATAAATGACATAGTATGGTCCCTTAATCCTAAAAACTAATAAAGGAAAACTCCCACTTGAACCTTCATGAATCTCATCCATCTAGGTACTTTGGACCTTCACTCCATTGGCTTCTTGAATCAACTGCAACCTATAATACTATTCTATTCTATCTACTACTTAAATAAAATAAAATAAATTACAAAAATACTTAAAGGTACGCAAACCGTATTTAGATTACAAAAATACGAAATGATGCGCAGATCATATATAGAATATATGGGCCATATTAGTCTATATATAGCAATAAATAACATCATATATTATAAAGTGTCGTATAATAAATCACTCATCATGTTTTCCTAAACTACAACATCGAATATTCATAATTAAGGAAACATGGCATCTTAATATCTCATACTTTAATTAAATTACCGCAATTAGATAATATCATATATTATTCATGACCAACCATAAAATATCATATATTCTATTTTACGTATAAGATAGAATCAAATCTTATTTTAATTATGGAAGATAAATCATATTCATTTCCCATGATTATCCTAACTAATTTAGGAGATTCTATCCTAATTGCTAGCCAATCATAAAATTTTAAATCAATTATATCCTAAAATAATTATGGGATAATCTCATTATTTAATCAATTATTATCCATATAGAATCTTTTTGCTAAAAAATTATCCAAACTTAAACAACTTTAATTTTGATAATTATCTTTTCAAAATCAAAACTTATCTTTTATTTTAAAATCTGATTTTTAATAAAATAAAATTATATATTTTTTTTTGAAAATTGCGACAGCTACTGTGGTGTGGCCAGCCGAAGCCAGCCACGGGGCCGTACACCGGCTGTTGTACGCTGCACAACAGCGACACAAAGGCAGCAGCAGCAGTGCACGCAACCCTTGTGCGGCGTTGCTGTTGCTGCTTCTTCTGTTCGAGCCTCCTGCCCAGCCCCGCCCTCCCTCCTGGACCACCTGGTGGCTGGTGCGGCAGTCGCCGTGGTTGCGCCACCCAGCCGCGGTTGCCGTACCCAAAACACCCTTTTTTTAATTTAAATTAAAATAATTCTTTTGTTAAAAATAAATTAATTTAATGTGGTCCAACTTATTTCAAAATTAAATCATATTCAATCTTGAAATTAGGGTTCTTCATGAAATTAATCCCCAATTCAATTCAACTCTTAAATTAAATAATTTGATCATGAAAAATTCATAATCTAACATTAAATCAAATAGATTAAAATCATGAATCACATAGCAATCGAATTAAATCAAAACCAAAACACAAAAATCACAATTTAGGGGTTTAGGGTTTCGAATTTTTTCGAATTAGGGTTTAGGGGGGTCGAAAATTTCGAACATATTAGGGCAAAAATTCGGTTCTTTATGGCTGATTTTGAGCAAATTAAACAACTTTTAATAATTCCATATGTTAAATCACATTTAAAACAATAATTGACCCATAATTAAATAATTCTCCCTCCTAATTGAATTAAAATTGTGGACATTCAAAGAATTAATATTCAATATATATACATGCATAGGCTAACTGATACCACTGTAGAACTTTAGATACTATAAGCGGAATTACATGAATTATATTCATAGGCATCTAAACACCAACATCAATGCATAACGCATAAAGAACAATTAATAATACCTTTGAAGCGTGAATCAACTAGCAATCGAGCAAGAACAAACGGGAGACAAAGAACCCCAAACTTGATTCCTCTACTTGGTCCACGGGCACAGATTAAACCTCCACTAATACTAGTTAGTTGTAATTGAACCCTTTCAATTAACCTTCTACGGAGAAAAGAGAAGCACGAACTAACCACGAACCACCACACGCACCACCTACGGTGGCCGGCCGTACGAAAGAGGGGGAGGAGGGAGAGGGCCATGAGAGTGAGAGAGAGATTAGGGTTTTTGGGTCTTGGTTGCTTGAGTTACAATTAACTGACTTGTCAATTGTTATTTCATTCTAAGTCATGGATCTTATTTATAGATCATATCTCTAAATAAGAGTCCATGTCAAGCCAATATAAGGGATGCAATGATGAATAATATATGAAACCAATATAAGGGAAAACCAAAGGCTTGAAAGGTGTGCAGTAGAAAGTCCCAACTAACACGGTCGTAAGCCTTATTCATATCTAGTTTGAGAGCTTCATAAAAACTCTTACAAGCCTTAGAAGCATGCATTCATAAATAACAATACCTCGTGAGCAATCAAACCACTATTTAATAATTAACGCCTAGAAACAAAAGCAGTCAGATAATCTGACACCAAGAAAGGTAAAACCAGCTGAAGGTGACCCATATGACATTTAGCAATAGACTTGTAAAGAACATTACACATGCTAGTAAGCCGAAATTGAGAAACCAATTCACGACAATCCACCTTAAGAAGGAGGATAAGATAGTTATGGTTACAGTTCTTAAGCATATAACCATGAGCAAAAAAGTACTGAACCGCAAAAACAATAAATGGGCCTACATCCTGCCAATGAGTCTTGAAAAAAGTCGAAGAAAAACTATCTGGACCAGGGGTCTTATTGTCGTCGATGGAAAACATTGCATCTCGAATCTCAATGTCCGAAAAAGTAAGCATTAGCTGATGAATCTAGTCTGAAGAAAGAGAGGGCAACTGCAACTAGTCCTACAAAGAAGATTGCGAAACAGCAGATGTATGAGTAGGGTTATGTAAATCCCTGTCGAATGAAAAAAAACAAGAGATGGAACCCCTACCAGGTCAGAAATCCACAACCCATTCGAATCCTTCAAATAGTTGATGATATTACGCCTACGCCAAGACTAAACTAAAGAGAAAAGAGACTTAGAATGAACTTCCCTCGTGGCATCCCATCTGATTTTGACACGCTAGCACCAATAGTAAAAGGCCGCATGAAAGTCGCTAATTTTCCTCCTTCTTTGTAATGAAAAGACAACGATCAACCCGACTATCCATATAATTAAATTCTTCTTGATTAATCTCTGAAGCGAAGGTTTTCCAATTAATCCCCCAAACTTTCTTATGGAAAGTACACCAAGCTAGTAAATGAACCTTAAGAATCGAAAGCTTTCGTGACAATGTAAACATCGATGAACCAGCAAAAAACAATGATAAAACTGATACCATAATAGATCTGACTTCCTTTGCCGACAAACACCAATTTTCTAATCCCTCCGTCCCATAATACTTAGGACGTTTGGGGTGGACACGTAGCTTTAAAAAATTAAAAAAACTAAATTGGGTTAATTTAAAATATTTGTCTATTGTATAAAAGATTCTCTTTTATATTTTTATATTGTAAGAAAACAATAAAGTGGGGTTAGAGTAGGGCAGGTGTGAAGAGAGAAAATGTGGGAAAATATTTATTTATTAGTGTTCTCATTCCATTTTTAGTAATGTGTCAAGTATTGTGGGACAAACAAAAATGGAAATTGTGTCAAGTATTATGGGACGGAAGGGTATTCTATAAGGTCGCCTAGCTAGTCCAATCCCAGCTTTTTGAGTCGGATTGAAGAACAGCCCTGAAATATTGAAGCTTAGTTAATAACTAGCTAGGTGGTGTATTAATAATGTTAGTTTCTGCCTTTTGGGCCAATAATCTTATACTACATTCGTTTATGAAATTCAACTCACTTACTAATAATGTGGTCAAATTAAAATAACTTTGACTACATTTTATGATTTATATCATAGAAATAAATTAGCATGTAAGATCTTATAAGATTTCCCTAATATAAATTTCCCAAATATCAACTTTTAATAATTTCCATTTATACATATAGCTGATGAAGATATTTATGGTAAAAAAAAATTCATTAAAGACCGCGCAAATGAAAAGTGAGTCAAACCTTTTGAAACGGAGCGAGTATATTTATAGTTCATAAGATTTGAAATATGGATATATAAACACCCTTTATTTATTCGAAATCTCCTTAAGTAAATAATGAAGTTTCCTACAAAAAAAAAAGTAAAATCCTATATCTTTGATCACAAATTTTTATATGTGACAGACCACACCATGTGGCCGGGGTTACTTATTTAGAATTTACTCGGTCGGTCAGGGGTTACTTATTTTTGGGTTACTTATTCGATCGGGGTTACTCTCACACAGAAAAACGCTAATTGACTGAGTAACTCCAGAATAAGTAACTCTTGGCCGACTGATCAAGTAACTCTTGAATAAGTAACCCCGGAAAAATTGCGGCTAACCGATTGAGTAATCCCAAAATAAGTAACCTTTAACTGACTAAGTAACCCCTAAATAAGTAATCTCAACCACACGGAAAAAACACCGATCTTTAATTTGCTTTGTTTATGAAAGCTTTATCTTTTACCTATATCTTTGATATGAGATGTCAATCCTAAGTGCCAATGAATCATTCTTTCGCTATATTTATATGGAAAATGATAAGGCAAAATTATAATCATTGACACCAACTTTGTGAAGGTTTATTTGCAATTATCGACATCAACTTATATCACTTGCTAAATTTACTACAACTTGTTATAAAATTACAAAATTGACATAAATGACACTAAACAACTAATTTTACGTAACTTTCAACCTTTTACAAGTATAAAATTCCTTTTCAACAATCATTTGCTTTAAAAAGTTTTTAATGTACTGGAAAGATAAAATTATACAGATGTCATGCGTAGAGCATTATTGAATGTTTAGTGCGTTTAATGTCAATTTTATTCTTTTTTGGACAAGTTGGTGTCAATTTAACAAGTGACAAGTTCGTGTCAGTATTTGCAACATATTCTTAAGTTGGTGTCAATGAGTGTAATTTTGCCAAATGAAAAATTGTATAACTAAATATTATTAACTACATTAATTACACGTGCAATAAGTCTTGTATAATGCAAACTTACGTTAATTTTATTGTAAGAAGGTCAATTTGAAGTGAACTATAACAATTTTTATGATAATTTTAATCCCTTAAAAGCTAACTTTCATTTGTAAGGAGCTTGATTGTATTTTAATGGGTAGTATTATATGGTATGAAGGCTAAGACTAATCTAATACACCGTAAGTGTTTTTTAAAGATAATATTTATGTTAGGAAAAAGACAACTTTTGTAGTATAATCCCTCCGTTTCATAATTAGAAGCCTATTTTCCATTTTTCACGGGAATTAAGGAATTTGATTGGGAGTACAAATATGCATGTGGGGTTAGAGAGAGATAGAGAGAAAGAAAAAAGTGGTTGAGAATTATTGAAGAGATAGAGAGAGAAAGCGTTGGAAATTGATGTCAAAAGTACAAAAAGAAAAAGAAAAAGTATGACACATCATAAAAAAAAGAGGATATTATTGTCAAAAGTACTATCTATAAATAGTAATAGGCTTCTAATTTTGAATACCTAAAAATGAAAAGCAGATTTCTAATTATGAAAAGGAGGGAGTATAAGGGTCGTAGCTTCGCTACTCGGTTGTGCTCCCCCCGTGGGTGGGGGTCGAGTCCTACGAAAATCCGAATTCGAGGTTGGGGCGAATTCGGTTTTCTCAGGGCCGTTCTTGCGGTTTTCTTAACTTTAAATACTTGAAGGGTAACTTTAACCCGTCTTACAATAAGTTAAAGAAAGTTGCCCACTTAATCAAGAATTTGATTTTGTTATATTGATCTCATTTGCAATACTACATTTATGAGAAGGAAGGTCTAATCATACATGATTATTCATCAATGTATAAGTAAAACATATTTATATGAGATTTTATTATAATTTTTTATCTTTATTTATATTTTCAAAAACTATAATTTGTAATAATTTTCATAACTTCTGAAAATACATAATTGAAGATACGAGTAATTTTTTAAAACATATATACTGAAAAATGTGATGACATCAAGGGACGCTCTAAATTTATCAAGTATATATATTAAAAGATTTATTTGCATATAAATGCAGTTGTAGTTGTTCTATCTTCTTTTATGCTGGATTACGTTATAGCTCACCAACACTTGCATCAGCAATAAGTAATGTTTCCCTTGCTTTCACCATAGGGCTAGAAACGGAATCGGGTTACCATTTCCCTTAGAAGATGTTTGGTTAAAGAGTTAAGTAATAGAAACCGTTTCCCTCCTCTAACCCATTTCATTACTTTGTTTCCACTGTAAAACTTGGGGAAATAAATCCCCTTTCTTTCCTCTATCTATTCTCTCTCCTGTCATACAACAGATCACCCCACAAAATCCTCAACTTTGATCGATCGAAGCCACAATTTCGCTGAAGAACCCTAAATTTTCGTACTTCAAATTTCCAGAAATCCACAATCTCAAGGTTTGATCTCTCACTTTTTTGATTAAGAACCCTAGATGTTGAGTTTGTGTTGAATTTATATAAAATTTGTTTGATTGATTGTGCTTTGATTTTTCTACTGTATATCGAAAGATTGCTATTTAGGGGGTATTTTCGATCCATGCTCTTAATTTGATTTTTTATCCATATTTTTTGTTTGTGTTGATTGCTATTTACGATTTATGGTGTTAATTTCTAGGGTTTTCTGTCCTAATTTTTCAGTTTTATTTGAGTTTTATTTTTCTCAATTGAATCACCTGCTTTTTGTTTCATGACATTATTGCTAACATGATATCAATTTCGATTTTATGCTTAAATTAGATGGTATATATAGCTATTATTGCATGTAATTGTTGTATATTTTGTGTTTTCCCCCAAATTTCGATTTATGCTTAAATTAGATGGTATAATCTGCTGTAATTATTTGGCTTCTTTTATCAGTATTGATGAAATAATACTTACTGATTTTTTTGTTCTGCAAATTTTGATTTTTTGCTATTATAATTTGCTATTATTATTTGGCTTCTTTTCCCCCAAATTTTGATTTTATGCTTACTAGTAAAACAAACTGATGTCTTGTTCTGCAAATCAGAGCTTTGTTCAGCAAAAGTCAATGGTAAATACTTCAAATAAAAAAGTATCTATAAAATAATTACAATGAATTTCAAATGTTATTGTGTGTTGCTACTATTTTGAGGCAGATTGTTAATGTTGCTTGATTCTACAAGTAGATAAGTCGGTGTTCGACGGATGGTTAAAGGTATGAACTGCAATTTTTGTTCTGTTCTCATGCTGCTTTTTTTTTTGTGGTATCTGCTTCTGTATTATCTGCTTCTGTGGTATCTGCTTCTGTAGTATCTGCTTCTGTTCTGATGCTTTATTTTGTTATACTTTTATTTATGCTAGAGTTATACTGAACTACAATAGTACTTGTAATCATACTGAACTACAATAGTACTTGTAATCATACATATACAACATATCCTGTTATATAACATTTTAATCTGGCTGGCTATATGACATGGCTATATGTTTTAAAAAGATAGATCAGAATTTCTAGCAGAATTGAAGGTCTAGTAATTTGGCTACATTGAAGTAGAGTTTTTGAAGGATAAGAGATATCTTTGGCTGCCAAGGTAGAATGCTTTGATGCTGATAATTGTTATGTACTTTCATATGCTTTTCTTAATAAAAAATAAAAAAATAATTTACATAGTACTTTTGCAAGTCAGCAAGTCAGATATTCGATCTGATACTCAGTCATGTTATTGTGTTTTGGTTGAGTATCATATTTCGTTTTTGCATTCATATATATTTTGATGATGATGGCAATTAAAAAAACATGGTTTGGTGATGAAGGGGAATATATAAGTGCATCTTTGACCATTGGAAGAATCCTTAAACTGATGCAGTTGTCCAACATCTTGTATGATTTATTATAAGAATTGACAAGTGATCTTGCCTTATATGAATATCTAAGTCTAATATCAACCAATATATGAAGGAGATGATTGTCAATGTGAAATCACATAAGCGACAGTAATAAACTTATTTCTATTCCATGAAGTGCAGAAGTGCTGAAGTGCTGCAAACTGTATGTGTTGTGTACGAAGAATATGATCAGCATTCTTCAGTAATGAAACTAGCCTACTTTCATATGTTATTTGTGTCCTGTTAATTCTATGTCTATGTCAAATTGCTTTGAGTGGTCTTCAAATAATTGTGTTTTGAGGCTTTTAAGCATTTGCTAGTATATAATGTACTCATATGTAAAATCAATTACTTCCTTTTTCTAAGTTATTTAGTCATATACCAGTATATAATGTACTCATATGCACAATGCAGCTTTTAAACCTTGATGGATGCCGAATGGTGAGCAAAAAACCGAATCTGTCCTCTATTCCCCTGCTGTCCTCTATTGTGTAGGAATGATGATGATGATTTGGTGGCCTCCCTCCATGATGTATCTAACAATTTTGGGAAGATATTTGAAAATATCAATGTTAATCTTGGGACTATGGCTAGTGCATGGTCTAAAGCAGAAGAAAGAGAGCAAATAATGGATGAAAAAGTGAATAAGGTTTTGGATAAGGTGATGAAGTTAGATGGAATTTCTCCATCCGAAGGTTTGGAGGTTGCTACAATTCTCATGGCGGAAGAACATAAGCTTCGCATCTTCTATCAAGCCCCAACTAGTATGAAGAAACAATATGCAATTGATCTCTTAAGAAGAAGTAGAAAGTTTTGTCCTAAGTTGTTATTGGAGTTAATGTTTCAATGGTTTTTGAATGCTTTTTTTTTATAATTTTTTTTTTTTTTTTATTTTTTTTTTTTTGAGAATACTAGAATTTCGATGCTTTTGTAATCAACAATTTATGTGACTTTGTCTATATCTAGCATATGATATATTATGGTAATTAGTGTTGCTCTACATTGTATAATGTTTAGCAAAAGTTAGCCAAGATAACAAAAAATAGAAGGAAAGGTATTTGTTTCCAAGTTATCTATGCCAAACAAGAAGAAAGGGATTGGTTATCATTGTTTACGTTTCCTTAGTAATACCAAACAAGTAGTAAGGGTAACACTATATATTACCATTTCCCCTCCTAATTTGTATCCATTCCCTTACATTTACTAATTTGATACAAAACACCCTCTTATTGTAGCCATCATTTTCAGGTAACTAAATATTTTACTGTATAACATTATATATTGTTATTTAATATACTATGATAAAATGTAATTATATTATTAATCATCTTTAGTCATTACTAAAAATGAAATAAATTGTGGAATAATGTAGGATGGAGATATTGAACCTACGTTCACAAAGTAGCATACTAAAATTGATAGGAACCATAGTATCAATTAGTGGAGCATTCATATTGATCTTCTACCAAGGACTACCAATTAGTAATATAATCCCTTCACCAACCAAGCCATCTCTCCACTCTCTTGTGGAACTTGATCAAACTCAACCAAATTGGGTCCTTGGAGGGACCTTTCTCTCAATGAGCTGCTTAGTCCTCTCACTCGCGTATATTACAAAGGTAATAAATTTTCCGAAACCTTATATATACTTTGTAGTATAACAATATGTTTTGGAAATTTATAACAAAATCATGTAAGTATTTTAACGCCTTTTTTCTTCTCTTGCTTTATGTTTTTTTCTCCATAGACAAGAGTCTAATTAAGGATTACATTTATCCTTGTTTGACTAATGATTGCTTTTTTCTTTTCTTCAGACTTGGATTGCAAGGGACTACCCTTCTACGGTGCTAATAATACTTATTACATTTTTCTTTGAAACTATAATGGTATCGTTTGTTACTTTTATTGCAGAAAATGATGCTAGTGTTTGGAAACCAACCTTTGGTATCGAATTAATTTCTATTCTTTTTGGGGTAATTCTTAATATAATATACTTTTAGGTTTTTTACTAAAATGTATATTTATTGTACTAATTAATTCACAAAATTGATATTCATCAATTTGGTTTTGGTGTATTATCTAAAATTTGCCCAGGCTATGTCAATTGGTACGTTAAATATTATCAACACATGGATTAGCAAAATGAAGGGACCAGTATTTATAGCAATGTTTAAGCCACTTCAAATGATTATCGCGGTAATTATGGGAGCATTTTTTCTTGGAGATGTACTACATCTTGGGAGGTACCGTTTATATTTTTATAACTTAGCTATTACTTGGTTATATTAGATCTTAGATCTTACTAATTGTTTCGGGTAAAAACAATGGGACCCTGCCGAAGGTCCACTAAGGTGGAGAAGACTGGATTCGATCCAAGTGACGATAGACCGAAGATTTCCTGCACAGCAAACACACGTAAATTAGCCTCGGGGGTGTTGCCGAGGAAGGCCCCTCCGATGCTAAAGTTAGTACAATGTGTAGAGAGAGAAAGCTATGCAAGAGAATTAATTGCTTTAGGCTTTGTGTGTTGTTTACAAATGTAATATTGATGGCTTTTATACCTTGGCATATATGGGAGAAATGGGCTTGGGCCCAATTGACTTGCCTTGTGGACTGATCTTGACTTTAGCATTATTTGGAGAGTTGAACCTTGACCTTGGGCTTTTAATTGGATCATTTAATGACTTGGCCCAATTGGACTAAATTGGACCCAAACAACTTGCCCCCCAGACCCGATTTGGAAGAATGACGGGTCGGGTTTAATTAACCAGAAAAAGGAGGGAAGTAAATGATTTAATTAATCCAAAAAGATTTAAATTTAAACCGCCATTAGCGAGATAACGGTTGATGGATGGATAATTTGTGGAAGTTGGACGGATAATGGGTAGTTAATCATTGGGACGTGTGTTTAACGGTTACTTAGTGAGGTATTTAAGAAGAGATTAAAAGCGCGGCCCCTTGAATTCCATTTCTGGAGATAAAACTAAAGAGGCGCACTATCTCTCCTCACTTCTTCACAAACACGAGCCCGAAATTCTCAAGAGAACTCAAGAATCCGCATCAAAACTTCGTTGATTCCCCGAGCATTAAGCTTAGAAACTGAAATTCGTCGCTCCGAACTTATAGATCGGCAAATTCCGCTTCAAAATAAGGTAATTTCCTTTGATTTTTGTTTAATTTTCTTCGAATTTGAACTCCTTCCCCCTTTTCCTTCGACTTTTTCTTCAAAAACCGACAATGGTGAGAGGAGTTAGAGGCAGAGCCCGTGCTCCAAGAAGGGCAAGGCAATTCCCCGATCCCAGGAATAGGACTGGGACCTGGAACGGACAAGAAGTGGGGTCTGACCCTGCTGAAGGAATTAGGGCGACCCCAATTTCATCGGCGCCTCCTGAAGGAACGGAGGAGCCGAGCGTCTCTGGGCAGGACGAAGTAGTTCCCGCTCAACTTTGGGATGTCCTTCCTGGATTTCAGGAGTGGCAGGACGCCGAAGTAGCTTCAGCCATGATAAAGAACCGTCCCTACCATTGGTGGGTACAGCACGCCGAGGTGTATCGGTTTGCTGAACAAATAGAGCTGCACTACGGCATAATGGAAGCTGATGGGTATTGGTGCAGAATGCCCGTTGCATCTGATAGAATCCATCGTCCACCCCCGGGGTATGTGGGGGTGTACACAAGACAACTTCAGTATGGGCTGAGGTTTCCTCTGGACACATTTGTCCGAGACTTGCTGATCCACTACAGGGTCTCCCTGTGCCAGCTAACTCCCGTCAGCATCCGAAGGGTGATGACGTACTTGTGGGTCTGCAAGTTTTTCAGATATGTACCGAACCTCCACTGCTTCAAAAAGCTTCATCGGCTAATGACAAACATTCAAAGTGGGCACGGTAATCATGGTCCTGGGTGGTACCGAATTGAGTCTCGGCCTCAGTATTTAACCATGTGGCCGAATGATTCCTCAGATAAGGAATGGAGGGGTCAATGGATCTGGGTTAGGGCGCCCACGGATCCTGCCCATCCTTACGTCTTCAGCGCTCCCAGGTATCTGTCTGAGCCTGACCCTGAAATGGGAAGCCTGGGTCCTCCCGAAGATAGAGGCCCAGATCTGCACCTTAACCAGCAAAATATTTTCGGCCGAATGCTGAACCCTGGGGGTGCTGGAGGCCGAATGAAGTATATCCCGGAGACTTGGCTCCCGGATAACCACTATATTTTCCAAGAGCACATGTTAGCAGCTGTCGGCCTCAGCCGAAAGTTCAGGGATGGTAAGTTTCTTCGGCTGGGGCCGAGGCCTTTATTATTTATTCTTAGCAAGAATTTTGTTTTTGCACTTTCCTGCTGAGCCGATCCAGCATTTTTCTTTTGCTGAACTGACCTTTGCTTTTTTCTTATGCTCAGAGCGGAACGAGACAAACGTTGGCATCGACTGCAATCGTCTCGGCGTCAACCAAGAGAGACTTATTATCGATCGGGCCCCCGCTATCACCGATTCAAAGCACAGGGAGGTCCATCTAGATCAGCATCATCTCCAAATCGAGGCTGTTGCCCTTTATCAGAGGCAGAAGCCTTGGTGGAAGAAGAGAGATCCCTGGCTTCAACTGCTAGCTGAGGAACTTGAAGCCGCCCGTACAGCCGAGGAAGTTGTACGGGCTATTGAAGCTTGCGAAGGAGGAGAAGGGTCCTCCAGGGCTGCTGAAGAAAAAGCAGCAGCGAGGGCAGCTGAAGAAGAAGACGAGGCTTTGCTGGAGACCTCGGTGAGTTACACTTAACTTTTTAACTCTCTTTTTTTTTTTTTTGCTGGAGAACTCACACTCTTCCTGCCCCCCCTGTTTTTTGCAGTCTGAAGGGAGCAAAAAGCAGAGAGAAGGAAAAGCTCCTGTTCGTCCCGAAGATCAAATCCAGGAAGATTCCGAAGAATCGGATATGGATGAACAACCCCTTCAGAAAAGGAGGAGACGAATGGCCATCATCGGCCCTCATGACTTCCAAATGGGGCCGAGGCCAGCCGGCATCAGCATCAGAGAGCCCGGAGAAGGCGGCGAATTGCCGAGGGTTCCCCCACCACCACCACAATCTCCACCGAAGACCCCTTCCCCACCTCCTAAGATGGAGGTGGACCAAAAGACTCCCGATCCCAAGGGAGGGGTCCCAGCCGAGGGAATGGCAGATGGTGCCGAAGGGCACAATGCTGAGAGTGCTAAGAAGCCCGCTGCTGAGGGTTTCTCAGCTGATATTGCTAGGGAGGTTGAGGCTTTCGTTCTCAATCCCGAAGAGGAAGCAGAGGTCATTGTCATCGACTCTGCTGAGAAGGAAGAGAAGACTGCTGAAGAAGAAGAAGTTGAACCTCCAAGGGTTCATGAAGCTCCTGAGTCTTCCTTCCCCTCCTTCCAGACGCTGCACTCTGGAGAGATGGGGTTCTCGGCCTCCCGAATTCCAATTCCAGATCATATCTGGGACGTCATATGGGGCCAGAACCGAGAAGGTGCAGAAGCCTACTTCGGCAATTTTGCTGGAATGTCCGAAGTAGACAGGGCAAGGGCCTGGTCGCTGAAGGCCACTGCTGGGATGGGTGAATCCAGCAGATCTGTCCCAGACCCTGTAAGGACGAATCAACTGCTGATGATGCAGGTAAATCCTTACTCTTGCTTCTATTTTTCTGTTCAGCTCTTCAGCCCCAAGTTATTATGTTTTTTTTTTTTTTTTTTTTTTTTTTACTGAGTTGTGCCTCTGCTTTCAGTTTGTGCACAATCAGACTCTCACTGTAGAGCTGATTGACACCCTACAAGATAGGGTGGACGATGCTGAGCTTGCCCAGAAGGTGGCTGTTGAAGAGCTGAAACTCGCTCAGATGAAGCAGGCAGCAGCTGAAGAAAAGCAAAAGGAAGGGGAGGAATACAAAAAGAAGGCTGCTGAAGCCCTCCAGACCTTTTGCACTGCTATGGAGAGGGAGGTTTTCCCCCCGCTAATAGAAGGGGAGAACTTTCTCCGAGATCACTTGGGAGTGGACGTGTCCAAATTCAAGGCTGCCATTGAAAGCCGAATCAAGGATGGAGCTACTGCACAGGCTGAGGTGCAGCAGAAACTGGAAGCTTCAGAAGCCAGTAGGATGGCTGCTGAAGAACAGCTCCAAGCCCAAAACGTCCAACTCTCAGAGGCTGTTGCTGCTGCCGAAGCTGAGAGAGCGAAGCTGAGTGAGGCTGAGGATCAGCTAAGGGTCAAAAATGACGAGCTGACTCAACTGAAGGCTGAAGCTTCAGAGGTTCAGCAAGAGCTGAACAAGCAGAAGGGTGCCTCTTCCGAGCTCGCTGAAGAGCTAAATCAATCCAAGAAAAACTTGGAGGAGGTACAGAAAAAGCTAGCAGATGCTGAAGCCCTGCTCAGTTCAGTAAAAATCAGTAAACTTAAAGAAGAAATATGATAGAAAATCAATAAAAATAATTTCAATTCAGCAAAAATAATTTCAGTTCAATAAAATTAATTTCAGCTTAGTAAAAATAATTTAAGTTCAGCAAATATAATTTTAGTTCAATAAAAATAATTTCAGTTTAGTAAAATTAAGTGAAGTGAATAGGGCCTTAGTTTTAGCTTCTTCCTTCCTCTTTTCTACTACTTTCTCCATCCAACTTTCTCTCCCCTCACTCCTCTAACTCAACAATGGCGCTTCAATGAACTCTAAAAAATTTTAACCTCACTTCTTCACCGTCACAACCACTGCCATTTGTTATATCTTCTCCCTTCTTCACCGACATCATTTTTTTCATCATTTTTGAAAATCAGCTCAATTGATAGAGCTTCAATGGAGGACATGGTCACCCCTACCCCTTGGGGTTGACCATGCCCTTAATTTCACCTTTTATTTAAAGGGTTTTTGTTTAAGGTCAGGGAGGGTGGGAGAAGATTATGGAAGCTTCAATGGTGGTCGGGGGAAGCTTGAAGAAGTAGGAAGCTTTTCAATTGAGGGGATTTTAATGGTGGTGTCTGTGGAGTAACTGCAAACGGTCGTTAAATCGACCGTTATCTTCACTCATGAGGTGACATCGAAACTTCTTCAATATTACAATAATGTCATTAGATTGACGAATTTCGTAAATCAAAAAGAATAACCGGGCATGGCTCTTTTATTATTTGTTGTACTAAAATCAAACAAAAATTGCATAAGTGATGAATTCATATAAAACATAATATGTTGTTGGTCAACAATTGTCACTAGCGGAAAATGATTCAAGATCAATCAATCATAATTCATAAACCCTAATTTTTGGTCATCACTTGGTCCCCTTTACCTTTTTGAATTTATTAAAAATGTGAAAGAAAAAAATATAAATATATAATGGACAACTAAAAAAATCGTTTACTTTCTATTTAGTGAATACACTCTCATTGAAGCTTAGTGTTTTTCTTTTTTTACAAAGAGGACTACAAACAAACAGAAACACACAAAATAAAAAGACCAACAAAGGAAATATCTCTATCGAGCAGTACAAGCAACCAGTCCACAGGGGTAACCTAACCTCTAGTAATCTTATAAATCCTAAGCAGAATTGAAAGTTGAGGAAGAATTTCATTAATATCCTAAATCAGCCAAGCACAAGAAATATCAATCGAACTAGTGTGCCGGAACAAGCAAACTAGGGCAGCGCAATCTGTATAGAAGAGAAGGTGAAGATAACCCTTATGAATAGCTGCCTTAAGAGCCCACAAGCAAGTCTGAAGAGCAGACTCAGTTCTATTACCAGCCTTATCATTGCCGCCAAGGACCCTATTTAAATAAAATCCTTAAAAATCCAACTTGCACCAGCACTGTTGTCTTGAAAATTCCAAGCACCATAAAAAGGTAGACAATAATCAAGAGGATCAGTAGGACCTCCACAACGACAATATGAAAAAGAAGCTCTCAGGGGGAATATCGACTTATGTAGGAGGAGGAGAGCTGACTTTTAAATACGCCAGGAGTTGCCCGAGCAACCCAGACGTAGAGAGGTGAAACATCATGGAAGGAGACCAAACCACCTGCCTGAAAATAGACTGATTATGCGTAAGCCATACAGCCTAGAGGAAGGATACAAAAGACACAAGACCTCCAAAATTCTTAGGCTGCTGAAAGTTTGATATCAAGTCCGTAAACCACTCATTAACCAGTTTAGCTTGTAAAAGACGACCATCAAGTGTCGAAGGACCATGTTCCCATAGTGAACATATAAAAGAACCTACAGTCTCCGAAAAGATGAGTAACCGTTTCAAATCACTGTGACAGAAAATGTACACCGGGTTAAAAGGAAGACCCTTCAAACACAAAGAAGATAGGGGTAACGCATCATGCAACAACTTTGAAGAAAACATTTAAAATAGAAGAAAAAGATGCAAAACCCAAAATGTTTCCACCATGGGGCAAGAATTGTTTCACTAACAACTGAATGCATGGATTGACTAACCAGCAAAGCTTAAGCCGATTTGGTGGAAAATCGACCACCCCGTGTAAATTTTTAGTACACAAAATCATCCATCGGGCGCTCAGTAAAAATTTGATAAGCTGTATTATTATTGAAAAGCCAATGGATTTGAGAAGAGTCCCACGCGCCAGATAAGGATGGCAATATTAGATAAATATCCACTAACCCGATCCATCCGCATTGAATAAATGGACGAAAACCCGAAATAAATGGATGAAAAGGGGGTGACGAATGAAGTGGATGATGGATCAAATCGGACGTGGAAGATTAATTTTTAACCTGCTAACCATTTACCCACCCGTTTAACATATATAAGGATTTTAAATCTATGAATTTTTATTCAATTAAATTGAAATATACAATAAATATACTTTATTTGTTGCAAATTTTTACAAAAAAAATGTTGTTAGTGCTTCCTTTTTATTTAAAAAATAATAATAACTTATGGTAGAAATAACCATAAATTAAAATTTATGTGATTTTTTTTATCATAAATGTTCATCCATTAGTCACCCAATCCACCCGTTTCATCCGTGGATGATGGATTGGAGGATATGGATGATGAGTGAATCGGGTGATGGATGGATGTGGATGGAGTGATTTAAATGATAAATGGATGCGGGTGAAGCTCCACCCGATCCGAATCCAATCCATTGCCATCTCTAGCGTCAAAAAGTGGAATAATAATAGAAGCAACGCGAGTCAGGATCTCCGACTCAGACACGGAAGGTTTAAAGTGCACTGAACCTCCTAGGGCCCAAACATCCTCAAGAATGCAAACCTTGGATCCTGAACCTTTTTTCCAAGCTAGATCATTTACCAAGATTTACTGTCCTTCCAACAAACTTCGACAACCCCAAGAAGGTCTAGGAATCCTATCCAAGCTAAGAGAATGAAGAGAAGGATATTTTACGCATAGAACTTTAGAGACTAAAAGCTGAGGATGGTGATGAATACACCAATGTTGCCGAGCGAGCAAGGCCCAGTAAAAGTGCCCCAAACTTCGAAGACCTAAGCCACCTAAACCCCTAAGAAGATGCAATAAAGAGACGAAACGAAAGGCCAACCCCCTTGATGAGGAAGAGGAACGCCACTAGAAGTTGGCAAGACCGGGATCCTTAAAACCGACAAGACATGATTAAAAGAAACCACCAAAACTGAATTGATAATGACTAATTTAGCCGTCGCCAATAACTTGAGTGAGGCATACTGTGATAGACGATTAGAAACCATATCAATTACATATGAAATTCCGATACTTTACTTCTGCCCAGATCAACAGGTAAACCCAAGTAAGAACCTAGGGACGACTTATGAACTTTACAAACGATTTTTGAAGATTATGTAGGAATTTAGATACTATAAGCGAAATTGCATGAATCATATTCATAAGCATCGAAACACCAAGATCAATGCATAACACATAAAGAACAATTAATAATACCTTTGAAGCATGAATCCACTAGCAATTGAGCAAGAACAAACGGGAGACAAAGAACCCCAAACGTGGTTCCTCTACTTGGTCCACGAGCATAGATTAAACCTCCACTAATGCTAGTAAGTTGTAATTGAACCCTTTCAATTAACCTTCTAAAGAGAAGAGAGAATCACGAACTAACCACGAACTACCACACACGCCACCTAGGGTGGCCGGCCGTACGGACGAGGGGAAGGAGGGAGAAGGTCATGAGAGTGAGAGAAAGATTAGGGTTTTTGGGTCTTGGTTGCTTGAGTTACAATTAACTGACTTGTCAATTGTTAGATCATTCTAAGTCATGGATCTTTTTTATAGATCATATCTCTAAATAAGAGTCCATTTCAAGCCCAAACTCCTAATCCTAATCAAACTACTCTAGCCCAACACTCCTTATGATTTGTCATGATCTCATGAGGCCTATTAATGGGCCTCTTACTTGTTTAACCCAATACCCTTGTTGTGTGACCTCATAGGATCCATTCTATTAGGCTTTGTACTATTTGACTAGCCCAAAGATCATTTATCATATCTAGCAACAGACAATAACGACCCAAAAGAATGAACTTATTATCTCCATAATAGTGATCCTTAATATATCTAGTAATTGTACTTATCGAAGACATAATTCCTCCAATCTCCCACTTGTCTGAGACAAGTGTGCAATATTCAAATTCCTTAAGTCAATGTGCGTCGATTTGATAATATGATTGCATATCATGTCGAGATCATATTAATCTACAAATCTTTCTTGAAATTTGAGTTAGAATTACAAAACAAATGATTACTATGTAATCCATTTGAGCACGACCATGCATTTTCTGAATTCTTTCTCTTCAAGGGGCCAAGACACATTCCTAATTAAATAGGTAGACTCAATCCAATTTTGTGGCAACCAAAGCTCCTACTCAATTTTTGAAGTAACCGGGAAACACCCTTTATAATCTCTAGTTACGGGTAGACGTTTGAATGTACCACAGTTAAATCAATCATTGAATGGAATCAATGTTCCACTCATGTCAAAGGAATCCACTAATATATCCAGAATCTCTATACTTAAACTTCGAAGTAGGTCTATAGTTTGATCATGCATCATTCATGCATATCCATGTGATTAACCGAGCATCATCACAATGCCTTTATAGCCCATGAAATTGCTCTATCCAATCAATCTTACATGCTAATCCATTTATTGAAACCATTTATGTCCATTTTAATGATTTCGAACTAGGAACTTAAATAATATATGGATTTTGTTCAATTGTGGGGTTTCATTCACCAGGTCATCAACTTGATGAGCCCATCAATCCATAATTATTTTGGACATTTTATTTAATATCAAAACCATGATTAAAGAAGATTGAAACTTTGTTTCAATTGATAAACATAATTTTGCAAGTTAATGTACTACTTATGTAATATGCTTTCTCAAAACATATATACAACTTAAATTACATAACTTACTTCAATCCAAGAACCTTGGTATGACTCTCATACCTTGGTCATCGAAGGGGTTTAGTAAGTACAATTCATGAGACATTCTCATAAATATGAATTTTGCAACTTCTAAATTTTATAATAATATACATCTCCATACACTAAGAATCTTCCTTCATCCTTTCGCAAGGAACTTAGAAATTTCTAATTTGTATTCCAACGTTACATTGGATTTTGATTGAAATCTATCATCACTTGTCCTTAAAACACGTGAATTAAATAGACGAGTATAGTCCATGACATGTATGATGCACCCTTTTCAAACTGCATAAGGAGCATCACTCAAAACCTTAATTTCATCAACCTTTCTCAAAGCATTGAATCTTGTTAAGCTTTATGCCATGTTATATGGGATTGAAACTCTATTCAATATAATGTTGAATCTTATAAGAATCTTATCAATATAAGCTTCTTAACCAAGCTCAAACATCCTTCTATACCTATCTTTATAGATCTCAAATCCCAAATGTACTCATCATCCTCTTCAAGTTTTGTCATACAAAATGCATTAGTTATTACTTGACTCTTCAAGCAATGAATAATTTCTCTTTATACTAAACTAAGAAGACTGTATAGCTCCCACTAAATATCTTGTATACATAACACCTTCATTTATGAGAACATCAAACAATTTTGATTAACTCACAAAATTAAGAACATTAACTCTATGATGCTTAATTCAATCCATTAAAGGATCTTTTATGCATCCCTAGGATTATTAGTTTTTCAAAATCATTCTGATTGTATCATATACAAATCTTCTTTCATGAACAATTTCAAGAAAGTGTTTTGAAATCCATCTACCAAATCTCATAAGGTAGAAATCACTTGAATATCTTTAATAGATATTTGCAACGTGACTAATGCAAAGGTTTCATCGTAGCCATAGTGATACTATGAATTAGTTGAATCCTTTAACAAGTCTTTGATTTGTTTAGAAAACACTTTTATTTCTTGTCTGTTTTGCTTATAATGGATCTCACCCAATTAGGCAAATTAATCAAGTGTCATACACTTGCTGATAAACTTAGAATCTATTTTAGATTTCATGGTTGTTAAATCACTTTGGAGTTATAACTTATCAAATCATCTTTATTACTTGCATAATCATCATGTTCCAAAATTAATATTTTAGAACTCTTAGTCAATATGAAATCATATTTCTTTGGCTAAGTTTTACTTATGCTAGTCATTATTGTGGGTCTTTATGCAACAATTGAAACTCATACAACAACTTTGTTTAGTTTTCAATGAGAAACGACAATAGAGGACATGCACTTGGAATGTACTACCTTCGAAACATGGTTGTTATTCCCATTACACTTAATGAGACCACGCATTGTCATTTATAACATGAGTTTCATCATGCTCATATTGTTGCTTTGATTCGATTATTTCTCGAATTTCTTCAAGATTTTCGAATTAACTTTTCTTGAATTCTTTCAAGGCTCTCAAACTTTTTGAGATTCTTATACTCCCACTTGCCTTTTGAAGAGGCGCATTTAGCATAGGGTGAACCAACCATAGTTTGAACCATGTTTGTTTGTTGCTTTTCTCGAACTCTTTCGGAAATTTACACTACTCCCACTTGACCTTTTGGAAATGACATCTTTTCCATAAAGGGAACCTACTTGAGAAACAAATATTTTGTGCTAAATATAACTTGTGTAGTAGTACCCCGTGCTCTGTATAGGAATTGAACGTGTATCAAATGATTTAATACACCTTTTATTCCTTGATTTGTAGAAAGACTTTATAAGAACTTTTCTTATCCATATCACTTATGAAGCCTTTGCTACATTTGATTTGACATATGTAGTTTTGTTTAGTTTTGTAGCTCATCTTAAATGTATATCCCTTGAATAATGGTTGGAAGTTTCATCCATTATCAAAATATATCTCATATAGATTGATAGCTCCTTTTCATTGACACTTCATAAGGTTTTCTTTCGGAGTTTGTTGTAAAACGATTTCACAACTCTTGGATTTTTTCAAGGTCTTGGCTCAAATTCTCATTATTACGATCATATCGCAATATTTTGAATATATTGCCAAGTAAATGTCTTGACTCAAACTTTCAACATTACAATCATATTATACTGTATTTATTATCTTGTCAAGTTGATTCTGAACTTCATACTGGATCGTTTGAACTTTTCAAAACTTTCACACTTTAGCTTCAATTAAGCACAAGTAATCATATCACAAATGAAGTTTCATTTTCCGTTCTAGCCTTTAAACCTTAGGTTTTCTTACATCGATATGTATTAGACCTTGAGTTCATGTCATCATTTCTCTAAACGATGATTTTGTCAAAAATTTCAAATTAGAATGATATTTACATATATCAATAGATTCACAATCTAATGATATTGAAAGTCCATCCCTTTGGATCTTCCGCATGCAATGTTCATTTTCATTCGAATTAATTGACATTTTAGAGACAATTTATATATATAAAACTGGTTTATCTTTATCTATCATATAGAACTTTTAAACCTATTTAGCTTTTCAAAACACATCGTGACTCAATAAAGCATAGAATAACATTTACTCCATGTTTTTGAATCTTCAATGCTTAGTCATTACTAACATTGAATGGGTATGTTTTGATAATGACAAGAATAAATAACATTTATTCAATTCTAGCCATAACTAGGTAAGGTGAAAAACACGCTTCTACTTGTAAAGTTGCAACTTTTGCTTCTAAACTTGTAAATTCCACTTGTGAAGTAGCAACATTTGCTTCTAAACTTGTAGATTTATTTCTCCCTTAGCCATACTTCTTTATTTAGTTCAACCACATTCTCAATGAGGGAGAACTAAACATGACATCACATGTCCAACAATTTCTATAATATACTTCTTAAATTGGAACATTTCCATTCTTTTACCTTCCAACTGTATGAGGTAGTTTCTAATCAATTGGAATTGGTCCATTTAATTTGAAACAGCTGTTGTTCATAACAAGTTTTAGCATGTAAGTAGTTCTAGGTTTGAGAGGTAGCAACTTGTTTGCATTTCTTAGCCTATAACTTCTTAATGCAATCCTCATATATTCTTAAACCCTTCCCTTTGAGCCACTTAGAACATTTCTCTTAGGTTCAAAATGATACTTTTCTTAACTTCTTTAAGCACTTTCATGATTTTTCTAAGTCTATTCAATCATTATTCATATTAGAGTTTAATCAACTATTTAACTCCTTATGAAATGAATGAAGAATAACGTCATTTGACCAACTTTTGATCATAAAGACTTCCAATCACTTTCTTATAATCAATCATAATGAAGATAAGATATTTTATTGGATTTCTGTACTTGTCTTTTAGAGGGTTTGTACCTCCCATCTCATTATATCCCTTGAAACACTTTTCAAAATGAAGATGTGTTGGCATTTTACTCAAACAATTTGAACAAAACCAACCCTAGACATGTGACATGAGTTTCTAAAACTTGCCTTTTAGAACCATCTTAGCAAAATTGGAATATAGGCTTATGGATTTTCTTTTAAACTTTTGAGAACGTTTCTCAACTTTATTTTCAATCGAGGAGATTATATATTAAAATAAAATTAGAACGAAATATTACATATAAATAAACGCAAAATTTAATTATGTTTAATAAAATTTAAAGTACCATAAGTGAATTAAAATTGGTAACTTTAAAACATTTAATTCAACATTAATTGATCCCAATTGAATTAAATGATTCCAAGACCCTTTATTTGTATAATAGTTGACCGGACTGAGGCTTTACCATCAAACATTACATTTTCAAGGTGAGTAAACTCTTTACTGATTACAACACTTGTAACTGTTGGTTGAATAATTAACCGTCACATGTTTAATAATTACCCTTTGCTTCAAGGTTCTAAACTCTTTAGGTAACCTTGTTGAGTATAACCAATTAAATATGTAGAATGTAATCTACCCCAAATTACCCAAGATAACAAGTGACACTCTGCTGAGGCCGACCCATCACTCACGATTGAAGGATTGTTGGGTATCTAATTGGAAAAGCAACCTCAATATTACTAGGACCTAGATTTATTATATTGTGATTATTTAGTGAACTCTAGCATATCATCAATCAACATAAATAAAATCTAACACGCATAATCTACTAATGCATAAATAAATGACATAGTATGGTCCCTTAATCCTAAAAACTAATAAAGGAAAACTCCCACTTGAACCTTCATGAATCTCATCCATCTAGGTACTTTGGACCTTCACTCCATTGGCTTCTTGAATCAACTGCAACCTATAATACTATTCTATTCTATCTACTACTTAAATAAAATAAAATAAATTACAAAAATACTTAAAGGTACGCAAACCGTATTTAGATTACAAAAATACGAAATGATGCGCAGATCATATATAGAATATATGGGCCATATTAGTCTATATATAGCAATAAATAACATCATATATTATAAAGTGTCGTATAATAAATCACTCATCATGTTTTCCTAAACTACAACATCGAATATTCATAATTAAGGAAACATGGCATCTTAATATCTCATACTTTAATTAAATTACCGCAATTAGATAATATCATATATTATTCATGACCAACCATAAAATATCATATATTCTATTTTACGTATAAGATAGAATCAAATCTTATTTTAATTATGGAAGATAAATCATATTCATTTCCCATGATTATCCTAACTAATTTAGGAGATTCTATCCTAATTGCTAGCCAATCATAAAATTTTAAATCAATTATATCCTAAAATAATTATGGGATAATCTCATTATTTAATCAATTATTATCCATATAGAATCTTTTTGCTAAAAAATTATCCAAACTTAAACAACTTTAATTTTGATAATTATCTTTTCAAAATCAAAACTTATCTTTTATTTTAAAATCTGATTTTTAATAAAATAAAATTATATATTTTTTTTGAAAATTGCGACAGCTACTGTGGTGTGGCCAGCCGAAGCCATCCACGGGGCCGTACACCGGCTGTTGTACGCTGCACAACAGCGACACAAAGGCAGCAGCAGCAGTGCACGCAACCCTTGTGCGGCGTTGCTGTTGCTGCTTCTTCTGTTCGAGCCTCCTGCCCAGCCCCGCCCTCCCTCCTGGACCACCTGGTGGCTGGTGCGGCAGTCGCCGTGGTTGCGCCACCCAGCCGCGGTTGCCGTACCCAAAACACCCTTTTTTTAATTTAAATTAAAATAATTCTTTTGTTAAAAATAAATTAATTTAATGTGGTCCAACTTATTTCAAAATTAAATCATATTCAATCTTGAAATTAGGGTTCTTCATGAAATTAATCCCCAATTCAATTCAACTCTTAAATTAAATAATTTGATCATGAAAAATTCATAATCTAACATTAAATCAAATAGATTAAAATCATGAATCACATAGCAATCGAATTAAATCAAAACCAAAACACAAAAATCACAATTTAGGGGTTTAGGGTTTCGAATTTTTTCGAATTAGGGTTTAGGGGGGTCGAAAATTTCGAACATATTAGGGCAAAAATTCGGTTCTTTATGGCTGATTTTGAGCAAATTAAACAACTTTTAATAATTCCATATGTTAAATCACATTTAAAACAATAATTGACCCATAATTAAATAATTCTCCCTCCTAATTGAATTAAAATTGTGGACATTCAAAGAATTAATATTCAATATATATACATGCATAGGCTAACTGATACCACTGTAGAACTTTAGATACTATAAGCGGAATTACATGAATTATATTCATAGGCATCTAAACACCAACATCAATGCATAACGCATAAAGAACAATTAATAATACCTTTGAAGCGTGAATCAACTAGCAATCGAGCAAGAACAAACGGGAGACAAAGAACCCCAAACTTGATTCCTCTACTTGGTCCACGGGCACAGATTAAACCTCCACTAATACTAGTTAGTTGTAATTGAACCCTTTCAATTAACCTTCTACGGAGAAAAGAGAAGCACGAACTAACCACGAACCACCACACGCACCACCTACGGTGGCCGGCCGTACGAAAGAGGGGGAGGAGGGAGAGGGCCATGAGAGTGAGAGAGAGATTAGGGTTTTTGGGTCTTGGTTGCTTGAGTTACAATTAACTGACTTGTCAATTGTTATTTCATTCTAAGTCATGGATCTTATTTATAGATCATATCTCTAAATAAGAGTCCATGTCAAGCCAATATAAGGGATGCAATGATGAATAATATATGAAACCAATATAAGGGAAAACCAAAGGCTTGAAAGGTGTGCAGTAGAAAGTCCCAACTAACACGGTCGTAAGCCTTATTCATATCTAGTTTGAGAGCTTCATAAAAACTCTTACAAGCCTTAGAAGCATGCATTCATAAATAACAATACCTCGTGAGCAATCAAACCACTATTTAATAATTAACGCCTAGAAACAAAAGCAGTCAGATAATCTGACACCAAGAAAGGTAAAACCAGCTGAAGGTGACCCATATGACATTTAGCAATAGACTTGTAAAGAACATTACACATGCTAGTAAGCCGAAATTGAGAAACCAATTCACGACAATCCACCTTAAGAAGGAGGATAAGATAGTTATGGTTACAGTTCTTAAGCATATAACCATGAGCAAAAAAGTACTGAACCGCAAAAACAATAAATGGGCCTACATCCTGCCAATGAGTCTTGAAAAAAGTCGAAGAAAAACTATCTGGACCAGGGGTCTTATTGTCGTCGATGGAAAACATTGCATCTCGAATCTCAATGTCCGAAAAAGTAAGCATTAGCTGATGAATCTAGTCTGAAGAAAGAGAGGGCAACTGCAACTAGTCCTACAAAGAAGATTGCGAAACAGCAGATGTATGAGTAGGGTTATGTAAATCCCTGTCGAATGAAAAAAAACAAGAGATGGAACCCCTACCAGGTCAGAAATCCACAACCCATTCGAATCCTTCAAATAGTTGATGATATTACGCCTACGCCAAGACTAAACTAAAGAGAAAAGAGACTTAGAATGAACTTCCCTCGTGGCATCCCATCTGATTTTGACACGCTAGCACCAATAGTAAAAGGCCGCATGAAAGTCGCTAATTTTCCTCCTTCTTTGTAATGAAAAGACAACGATCAACCCGACTATCCATATAATTAAATTCTTCTTGATTAATCTCTGAAGCGAAGGTTTTCCAATTAATCCCCCAAACTTTCTTATGGAAAGTACACCAAGCTAGTAAATGAACCTTAAGAATCGAAAGCTTTCGTGACAATGTAAACATCGATGAACCAGCAAAAAACAATGATAAAACTGATACCATAATAGATCTGACTTCCTTTGCCGACAAACACCAATTTTCTAATCCCTCCGTCCCATAATACTTAGGACGTTTGGGGTGGACACGTAGCTTTAAAAAATTAAAAAAACTAAATTGGGTTAATTTAAAATATTTGTCTATTGTATAAAAGATTCTCTTTTATATTTTTATATTGTAAGAAAACAATAAAGTGGGGTTAGAGTAGGGCAGGTGTGAAGAGAGAAAATGTGGGAAAATATTTATTTATTAGTGTTCTCATTCCATTTTTAGTAATGTGTCAAGTATTGTGGGACAAACAAAAATGGAAATTGTGTCAAGTATTATGGGACGGAAGGGTATTCTATAAGGTCGCCTAGCTAGTCCAATCCCAGCTTTTTGAGTCGGATTGAAGAACAGCCCTGAAATATTGAAGCTTAGTTAATAACTAGCTAGGTGGTGTATTAATAATGTTAGTTTCTGCCTTTTGGGCCAATAATCTTATACTACATTCGTTTATGAAATTCAACTCACTTACTAATAATGTGGTCAAATTAAAATAACTTTGACTACATTTTATGATTTATATCATAGAAATAAATTAGCATGTAAGATCTTATAAGATTTCCCTAATATAAATTTCCCAAATATCAACTTTTAATAATTTCCATTTATACATATAGCTGATGAAGATATTTATGGTAAAAAAAAATTCATTAAAGACCGCGCAAATGAAAAGTGAGTCAAACCTTTTGAAACGGAGCGAGTATATTTATAGTTCATAAGATTTGAAATATGGATATATAAACACCCTTTATTTATTCGAAATCTCCTTAAGTAAATAATGAAGTTTCCTACAAAAAAAAAAGTAAAATCCTATATCTTTGATCACAAATTTTTATATGTGACAGACCACACCATGTGGCCGGGGTTACTTATTTAGAATTTACTCGGTCGGTCAGGGGTTACTTATTTTTGGGTTACTTATTCGATCGGGGTTACTCTCACACAGAAAAACGCTAATTGACTGAGTAACTCCAGAATAAGTAACTCTTGGCCGACTGATCAAGTAACTCTTGAATAAGTAACCCCGGAAAAATTGCGGCTAACCGATTGAGTAATCCCAAAATAAGTAACCTTTAACTGACTAAGTAACCCCTAAATAAGTAATCTCAACCACACGGAAAAAACACCGATCTTTAATTTGCTTTGTTTATGAAAGCTTTATCTTTTACCTATATCTTTGATATGAGATGTCAATCCTAAGTGCCAATGAATCATTCTTTCGCTATATTTATATGGAAAATGATAAGGCAAAATTATAATCATTGACACCAACTTTGTGAAGGTTTATTTGCAATTATCGACATCAACTTATATCACTTGCTAAATTTACTACAACTTGTTATAAAATTACAAAATTGACATAAATGACACTAAACAACTAATTTTACGTAACTTTCAACCTTTTACAAGTATAAAATTCCTTTTCAACAATCATTTGCTTTAAAAAGTTTTTAATGTACTGGAAAGATAAAATTATACAGATGTCATGCGTAGAGCATTATTGAATGTTTAGTGCGTTTAATGTCAATTTTATTCTTTTTTGGACAAGTTGGTGTCAATTTAACAAGTGACAAGTTCGTGTCAGTATTTGCAACATATTCTTAAGTTGGTGTCAATGAGTGTAATTTTGCCAAATGAAAAATTGTATAACTAAATATTATTAACTACATTAATTACACGTGCAATAAGTCTTGTATAATGCAAACTTACGTTAATTTTATTGTAAGAAGGTCAATTTGAAGTGAACTATAACAATTTTTATGATAATTTTAATCCCTTAAAAGCTAACTTTCATTTGTAAGGAGCTTGATTGTATTTTAATGGGTAGTATTATATGGTATGAAGGCTAAGACTAATCTAATACACCGTAAGTGTTTTTTAAAGATAATATTTATGTTAGGAAAAAGACAACTTTTGTAGTATAATCCCTCCGTTTCATAATTAGAAGCCTATTTTCCATTTTTCACGGGAATTAAGGAATTTGATTGGGAGTACAAATATGCATGTGGGGTTAGAGAGAGATAGAGAGAAAGAAAAAAGTGGTTGAGAATTATTGAAGAGATAGAGAGAGAAAGCGTTGGAAATTGATGTCAAAAGTACAAAAAGAAAAAGAAAAAGTATGACACATCATAAAAAAAAAGAGGATATTATTGTCAAAAGTACTATCTATAAATAGTAATAGGCTTCTAATTTTGAATACCTAAAAATGAAAAACAGATTTCTAATTATGAAAAGGAGGGAGTATAAGGGTCGTAGCTTCGCTACTCGGTTGTGCTCCCCCCGTGGGTGGGGGTCGAGTCCTACGAAAATCCGAATTCGAGGTTGGGGCGAATTCGGTTTTCTCAGGGCCGTTCTTGCGGTTTTCTTAACTTTAAATACTTGAAGGGTAACTTTAACCCGTCTTACAATAAGTTAAAGAAAGTTGCCCACTTAATCAAGAATTTGATTTTGTTATATTGATCTCATTTGCAATACTACATTTATGAGAAGGAAGGTCTAATCATACATGATTATTCATCAATGTATAAGTAAAACATATTTATATGAGATTTTATTATAATTTTTTATCTTTATTTATATTTTCAAAAACTATAATTTGTAATAATTTTCATAACTTCTGAAAATACATAATTGAAGATACGAGTAATTTTTTAAAACATATATACTGAAAAATGTGATGACATCAAGGGACGCTCTAAATTTATCAAGTATATATATTAAAAGATTTATTTGCATATAAATGCAGTTGTAGTTGTTCTATCTTCTTTTATGCTGGATTACGTTATAGCTCACCAACACTTGCATCAGCAATAAGTAATGTTTCCCTTGCTTTCACCATAGGGCTAGAAACGGAATCGGGTTACCATTTCCCTTAGAAGATGTTTGGTTAAAGAGTTAAGTAATAGAAACCGTTTCCCTCCTCTAACCCATTTCATTACTTTGTTTCCACTGTAAAACTTGGGGAAATAAATCCCCTTTCTTTCCTCTATCTATTCTCTCTCCTGTCATACAACAGATCACCCCACAAAATCCTCAACTTTGATCGATCGAAGCCACAATTTCGCTGAAGAACCCTAAATTTTCGTACTTCAAATTTCCAGAAATCCACAATCTCAAGGTTTGATCTCTCACTTTTTTGATTAAGAACCCTAGATGTTGAGTTTGAGTTGAATTTATATAAAATTTGTTTGATTGATTGTGCTTTGATTTTTCTACTGTATATCGAAAGATTGCTATTTAGGGGGTATTTTCGATCCATGCTCTTAATTTGATTTTTTATCCATATTTTTTGTTTGTGTTGATTGCTATTTACGATTTATGGTGTTAATTTCTAGGGTTTTCTGTCCTAATTTTTCAGTTTTATTTGAGTTTTATTTTTCTCAATTGAATCACCTGCTTTTTGTTTCATGACATTATTGCTAACATGATATCAATTTCGATTTTATGCTTAAATTAGATGGTATATATATAGCTATTATTGCATGTAATTGTTGTATATTTTGTGTTTTCCCCCAAATTTCGATTTATGCTTAAATTAGATGGTATAATCTGCTGTAATTATTTGGCTTCTTTTATCAGTATTGATGAAATAATACTTACTGATTTTTTTGTTCTGCAAATTTTGATTTTTTGCTATTATAATTTGCTATTATTATTTGGCTTCTTTTCCCCCAAATTTTGATTTTATGCTTACTAGTAAAACAAACTGATGTCTTGTTCTGCAAATCAGAGCTTTGTTCAGCAAAAGTCAATGGTAAATACTTCAAATAAAAAAGTATCTATAAAATAATTACAATGAATTTCAAATGTTATTGTGTGTTGCTACTATTTTGAGGCAGATTGTTAATGTTGCTTGATTCTACAAGTAGATAAGTCGGTGTTCGACGGATGGTTAAAGGTATGAACTGCAATTTTTGTTCTGTTCTCATGCTGCTTTTTTTTTTGTGGTATCTGCTTCTGTATTATCTGCTTCTGTGGTATCTGCTTCTGTAGTATCTGCTTCTGTTCTGATGCTTTATTTTGTTATACTTTTATTTATGCTAGAGTTATACTGAACTACAATAGTACTTGTAATCATACTGAACTACAATAGTACTTGTAATCATACATATACAACATATCCTGTTATATAACATTTTAATCTGGCTGGCTATATGACATGGCTATATGTTTTAAAAAGATAGATCAGAATTTCTAGCAGAATTGAAGGTCTAGTAATTTGGCTACATTGAAGTAGAGTTTTTGAAGGATAAGAGATATCTTTGGCTGCCAAGGTAGAATGCTTTGATGCTGATAATTGTTATGTACTTTCATATGCTTTTCTTAATAAAAAATAAAAAAATAATTTACATAGTACTTTTGCAAGTCAGCAAGTCAGATATTCGATCTGATACTCAGTCATGTTATTGTGTTTTGGTTGAGTATCATATTTCGTTTTTGCATTCATATATATTTTGATGATGATGGCAATTAAAAAAACATGGTTTGGTGATGAAGGGGAATATATAAGTGCATCTTTGACCATTGGAAGAATCCTTAAACTGATGCAGTTGTCCAACATCTTGTATGATTTATTATAAGAATTGACAAGTGATCTTGCCTTATATGAATATCTAAGTCTAATATCAACCAATATATGAAGGAGATGATTGTCAATGTGAAATCACATAAGCGACAGTAATAAACTTATTTCTATTCCATGAAGTGCAGAAGTGCTGAAGTGCTGCAAACTGTATGTGTTGTGTACGAAGAATATGATCAGCATTCTTCAGTAATGAAACTAGCCTACTTTCATATGTTATTTGTGTCCTGTTAATTCTATGTCTATGTCAAATTGCTTTGAGTGGTCTTCAAATAATTGTGTTTTGAGGCTTTTAAGCATTTGCTAGTATATAATGTACTCATATGTAAAATCAATTACTTCCTTTTTCTAAGTTATTTAGTCATATACCAGTATATAATGTACTCATATGCACAATGCAGCTTTTAAACCTTGATGGATGCCGAATGGTGAGCAAAAAACCGAATCTGTCCTCTATTCCCCTGCTGTCCTCTATTGTGTAGGAATGATGATGATGATTTGGTGGCCTCCCTCCATGATGTATCTAACAATTTTGGGAAGATATTTGAAAATATCAATGTTAATCTTGGGACTATGGCTAGTGCATGGTCTAAAGCAGAAGAAAGAGAGCAAATAATGGATGAAAAAGTGAATAAGGTTTTGGATAAGGTGATGAAGTTAGATGGAATTTCTCCATCCGAAGGTTTGGAGGTTGCTACAATTCTCATGGCGGAAGAACATAAGCTTCGCATCTTCTATCAAGCCCCAACTAGTATGAAGAAACAATATGCAATTGATCTCTTAAGAAGAAGTAGAAAGTTTTGTCCTAAGTTGTTATTGGAGTTAATGTTTCAATGGTTTTTGAATGCTTTTTTTTTATAATTTTTTTTTTTTTTTTTTTTTTTTTTTTTTTTTTTTTTTTTGAGAATACTAGAATTTCGATGCTTTTGTAATCAACAATTTATGTGACTTTGTCTATATCTAGCATATGATATATTATGGTAATTAGTGTTGCTCTACATTGTATAATGTTTAGCAAAAGTTAGCCAAGATAACAAAAAATAGAAGGAAAGGTATTTGTTTCCAAGTTATCTATGCCAAACAAGAAGAAAGGGATTGGTTATCATTGTTTACGTTTCCTTAGTAATACCAAACAAGTAGTAAGGGTAACACTATATATTACCATTTCCCCTCCTAATTTGTATCCATTCCCTTACATTTACTAATTTGATACAAAACACCCTCTTATTGTAGCCATCATTTTCAGGTAACTAAATATTTTACTGTATAACATTATATATTGTTATTTAATATACTATGATAAAATGTAATTATATTATTAATCATCTTTAGTCATTACTAAAAATGAAATAAATTGTGGAATAATGTAGGATGGAGATATTGAACCTACGTTCACAAAGTAGCATACTAAAATTGATAGGAACCATAGTATCAATTAGTGGAGCATTCATATTGATCTTCTACCAAGGACTACCAATTAGTAATATAATCCCTTCACCAACCAAGCCATCTCTCCACTCTCTTGTGGAACTTGATCAAACTCAACCAAATTGGGTCCTTGGAGGGACCTTTCTCTCAATGAGCTGCTTAGTCCTCTCACTCGCGTATATTACAAAGGTAATAAATTTTCCGAAACCTTATATATACTTTGTAGTATAACAATATGTTTTGGAAATTTATAACAAAATCATGTAAGTATTTTAACGCCTTTTTTCTTCTCTTGCTTTATGTTTTTTTCTCCATAGACAAGAGTCTAATTAAGGATTACATTTATCCTTGTTTGACTAATGATTGCTTTTTTCTTTTCTTCAGACTTGGATTGCAAGGGACTACCCTTCTACGGTGCTAATAATACTTATTACATTTTTCTTTGAAACTATAATGGTATCGTTTGTTACTTTTATTGCAGAAAATGATGCTAGTGTTTGGAAACCAACCTTTGGTATCGAATTAATTTCTATTCTTTTTGGGGTAATTCTTAATATAATATACTTTTAGGTTTTTTACTAAAATGTATATTTATTGTACTAATTAATTCACAAAATTGATATTCATCAATTTGGTTTTGGTGTATTATCTAAAATTTGCCCAGGCTATGTCAATTGGTACGTTAAATATTATCAACACATGGATTAGCAAAATGAAGGGACCAGTATTTATAGCAATGTTTAAGCCACTTCAAATGATTATCGCGGTAATTATGGGAGCATTTTTTCTTGGAGATGTACTACATCTTGGGAGGTACCGTTTATATTTTTATAACTTAGCTATTACTTGGTTATATTAGATCTTAGATCTTACTAATTGTTTCGGGTAAAAACAATGGGACCCTGCCGAAGGTCCACTAAGGTGGAGAAGACTGGATTCGATCCAAGTGACGATAGACCGAAGATTTCCTGCACAGCAAACACACGTAAATTAGCCTCGGGGGTGTTGCCGAGGAAGGCCCCTCCGATGCTAAAGTTAGTACAATGTGTAGAGAGAGAAAGCTATGCAAGAGAATTAATTGCTTTAGGCTTTGTGTGTTGTTTACAAATGTAATATTGATGGCTTTTATACCTTGGCATATATGGGAGAAATGGGCTTGGGCCCAATTGACTTGCCTTGTGGACTGATCTTGACTTTAGCATTATTTGGAGAGTTGAACCTTGACCTTGGGCTTTTAATTGGATCATTTAATGACTTGGCCCAATTGGACTAAATTGGACCCAAACAACTTGCCCCCCAGACCCGATTTGGAAGAATGACGGGTCGGGTTTAATTAACCAGAAAAAGGAGGGAAGTAAATGATTTAATTAATCCAAAAAGATTTAAATTTAAACCGCCATTAGCGAGATAACGGTTGATGGATGGATAATTTGTGGAAGTTGGACGGATAATGGGTAGTTAATCATTGGGACGTGTGTTTAACGGTTACTTAGTGAGGTATTTAAGAAGAGATTAAAAGCGCGGCCCCTTGAATTCCATTTCTGGAGATAAAACTAAAGAGGCGCACTATCTCTCCTCACTTCTTCACAAACACGAGCCCGAAATTCTCAAGAGAACTCAAGAATCCGCATCAAAACTTCGTTGATTCCCCGAGCATTAAGCTTAGAAACTGAAATTCGTCGCTCCGAACTTATAGATCGGCAAATTCCGCTTCAAAATAAGGTAATTTCCTTTGATTTTTGTTTAATTTTCTTCGAATTTGAACTCCTTCCCCCTTTTCCTTCGACTTTTTCTTCAAAAACCGACAATGGTGAGAGGAGTTAGAGGCAGAGCCCGTGCTCCAAGAAGGGCAAGGCAATTCCCCGATCCCAGGAATAGGACTGGGACCTGGAACGGACAAGAAGTGGGGTCTGACCCTGCTGAAGGAATTAGGGCGACCCCAATTTCATCGGCGCCTCCTGAAGGAACGGAGGAGCCGAGCGTCTCTGGGCAGGACGAAGTAGTTCCCGCTCAACTTTGGGATGTCCTTCCTGGATTTCAGGAGTGGCAGGACGCCGAAGTAGCTTCAGCCATGATAAAGAACCGTCCCTACCATTGGTGGGTACAGCACGCCGAGGTGTATCGGTTTGCTGAACAAATAGAGCTGCACTACGGCATAATGGAAGCTGATGGGTATTGGTGCAGAATGCCCGTTGCATCTGATAGAATCCATCGTCCACCCCCGGGGTATGTGGGGGTGTACACAAGACAACTTCAGTATGGGCTGAGGTTTCCTCTGGACACATTTGTCCGAGACTTGCTGATCCACTACAGGGTCTCCCTGTGCCAGCTAACTCCCGTCAGCATCCGAAGGGTGATGACGTACTTGTGGGTCTGCAAGTTTTTCAGATATGTACCGAACCTCCACTGCTTCAAAAAGCTTCATCGGCTAATGACAAACATTCAAAGTGGGCACGGTAATCATGGTCCTGGGTGGTACCGAATTGAGTCTCGGCCTCAGTATTTAACCATGTGGCCGAATGATTCCTCAGATAAGGAATGGAGGGGTCAATGGATCTGGGTTAGGGCGCCCACGGATCCTGCCCATCCTTACGTCTTCAGCGCTCCCAGGTATCTGACTGAGCCTGACCCTGAAATGGGAAGCCTGGGTCCTCCCGAAGATAGAGGCCCAGATCTGCACCTTAACCAGCAAAATATTTTCGGCCGAATGCTGAACCCTGGGGGTGCTGGAGGCCGAATGAAGTATATCCCGGAGACTTGGCTCCCGGATAACCACTATATTTTCCAAGAGCACATGTTAGCAGCTGTCGGCCTCAGCCGAAAGTTCAGGGATGGTAAGTTTCTTCGGCTGGGGCCGAGGCCTTTATTATTTATTCTTAGCAAGAATTTTGTTTTTGCACTTTCCTGCTGAGCCGATCCAGCATTTTTCTTTTGCTGAACTGACCTTTGCTTTTTTCTTATGCTCAGAGCGGAACGAGACAAACGTTGGCATCGACTACAATCGTCTCGGCGTCAACCAAGAGAGACTTATTATCGATCGGGCCCCCGCTATCACCGATTCAAAGCACAGGGAGGTCCATCTAGATCAGCATCATCTCCAAATCGAGGCTGTTGCCCTTTATCAGAGGCAGAAGCCTTGGTGGAAGAAGAGAGATCCCTGGCTTCAACTGCTAGCTGAGGAACTTGAAGCCGCCCGTACAGCCGAGGAAGTTGTACGGGCTATTGAAGCTTGCGAAGGAGGAGAAGGGTCCTCCAGGGCTGCTGAAGAAAAAGCAGCAGCGAGGGCAGCTGAAGAAGAAGACGAGGCTTTGCTGGAGACCTCGGTGAGTTACACTTAACTTTTTAACTCTCTTTTTTTTTTTGCTGGAGAACTCACACTCTTCCTGCCCCCCCTGTTTTTTGCAGTCTGAAGGGAGCAAAAAGCAGAGAGAAGGAAAAGCTCCTGTTCGTCCCGAAGATCAAATCCAGGAAGATTCCGAAGAATCGGATATGGATGAACAGCCCCTTCAGAAAAGGAGGAGACGAATGGCCATCATCGGCCCTCATGACTTCCAAATGGGGCCGAGGCCAGCCGGCATCAGCATCAGAGAGCCCGGAGAAGGCGGCGAATTGCCGAGGGTTCCCCCACCACCACCACAATCTCCACCGAAGACCCCTTCCCCACCTCCTAAGATGGAGGTGGACCAAAAGACTCCCGATCCCAAGGGAGGGGTCCCAGCCGAGGGAATGGCAGATGGTGCCGAAGGGCACAATGCTGAGAGTGCTAAGAAGCCCGCTGCTGAGGGTTTCTCAGCTGATATTGCTAGGGAGGTTGAGGCTTTCGTTCTCAATCCCGAAGAGGAAGCAGAGGTCATTGTCATCGACTCTGCTGAGAAGGAAGAGAAGACTGCTGAAGAAGAAGAAGTTGAACCTCCAAGGGTTCATGAAGCTCCTGAGTCTTCCTTCCCCTCCTTCCAGACGCTGCACTCTGGAGAGATGGGGTTCTCGGCCTCCCGAATTCCAATTCCAGATCATATCTGGGACGTCATATGGGGCCAGAACCGAGAAGGTGCAGAAGCCTACTTCGGCAATTTTGCTGGAATGTCCGAAGTAGACAGGGCAAGGGCCTGGTCGCTGAAGGCCACTGCAGGGATGGGTGAATCCAGCAGATCTGTCCCAGACCCTGTAAGGACGAATCAACTGCTGATGATGCAGGTAAATCCTTACTCTTGCTTCTATTTTTCTGTTCAGCTCTTCAGCCCCAAGTTATTATGTTTTTTTTTTTTTTTTTTTTTTTTTTTTACTGAGTTGTGCCTCTGCTTTCAGTTTGTGCACAATCAGACTCTCACTGTAGAGCTGATTGACACCCTACAAGATAGGGTGGACGATGCTGAGCTTGCCCAGAAGGTGGCTGTTGAAGAGCTGAAACTCGCTCAGATGAAGCAGGCAGCAGCTGAAGAAAAGCAAAAGGAAGGGGAGGAATACAAAAAGAAGGCTGCTGAAGCCCTCCAGACCTTTTGCACTGCTATGGAGAGGGAGGTTTTCCCCCCGCTAATAGAAGGGGAGAACTTTCTCCGAGATCACTTGGGAGTGGACGTGTCCAAATTCAAGGCTGCCATTGAAAGCCGAATCAAGGATGGAGCTACTGCACAGGCTGAGGTGCAGCAGAAACTGGAAGCTTCAGAAGCCAGTAGGATGGCTGCTGAAGAACAGCTCCAAGCCCAAAACGTCCAACTCTCAGAGGCTGTTGCTGCTGCCGAAGCTGAGAGAGCGAAGCTGAGTGAGGCTGAGGATCAGCTAAGGGTCAAAAATGACGAGCTGACTCAACTGAAGGCTGAAGCTTCAGAGGTTCAGCAAGAGCTGAACAAGCAGAAGGGTGCCTCTTCCGAGCTCGCTGAAGAGCTAAATCAATCCAAGAAAAACTTGGAGGAGGTACAGAAAAAGCTAGCAGATGCTGAAGCCCTGCTCAAGACCCGCATTTATACTCAAGAAGAGTACGAAATGGGATTTAAGAACGGGTTCAGAGTATGCCGAAGACTTTGTCTCCATGCTGAGCCGAATCTGGACTGGTCCAAGTGTGCTGAATGGGGCCAGGATCCAGAAGATCCCCATATGAAGTTCCCTACTCAAGCCGAAGCTGAGATTCTTGCAGCTGAGGAAGCTGAGGAAGAAGAAGAGATGAGGGAGGCTCAGCAGGGTGCACAGCCTGCTTCATCTGCTGCTGGAGCTGAAGCCAGCATTGCTGATCAGTCTGATCCTCGGGCTGAAGCATAGGAACTCGGGCAGTCGTCTTCAGAATCTTGCGGTTCATCATGCGCTCAACTTTAGACTTGCCGCTTCTGAAAAGTATTTTTGCCTTGTTTTTTGCTTCAGCTTGCCTTGATGTACAAACTGCTTTATTTGTTTTTGTATTGTACTTCGGCAGCTGTATTTTTCCGCTTGTGGGCGGCTGCCGATATTTCGTTATGTCCTAGACAATTCTGAATTCTGTAGCTCTTTTTCTGGGCCTTTGAGTTATATCTGATGCATTTCTCTTCAACTACTTTGCCTTATATTGAATGCTTTACTTTTTCTTCAAAAATTTGCTAAGTACAAACTTGAAGAATTCTGCTGAAGATAAACTTGCGCTGACAGTGCTTCCTGCCTCCCTCAGTAATCTGAAGACTCCGGTCTTTGGATTACTGAATTGGATTTCCGTCTAACTTTAAAAATTGGTATCCGAAACACAAGGCCACCTGAAGGCAATGTTTCGGATCATGGTTTTCTGGGATACAAGGCTCAGTTAAGGCAATATCCCAGACTTGTCCATGGACTCGTGCCTTTGGAGAACAAGTCTTGCTGAGATTTAACCTCAGCTGAAAGACCAGAGTTCTTAGAAAGGCGAGTTTGTCAGCAATCTGAAACCCAGTTACCCGAAGGCGAAGGTTTCGGACGAGGCTGAATAAAAATTTTCTAACGGTTGCCTTTATCCTTGGTTTTCTTTCTATCTTTAAAAATGGATATCTGAAACACGGGGCCAACTGAAGGCAATGTCTCAAATAATGGCTCTCTGGGATACGAGGCTCAGCTAAGGCAATATCCCAGATTTGTCCATGGACTCATGTCTTTGGAGAACAAGTCTCGCTGAAGTTTAGCTTCAGCTGAAAGACCAGAGTTCTTTGAAAAGACGGGTTTGTCAGCAATCTGAAACCCAGTTACCCGAAGGCGAAGGTTTCAGACGAGGCTGAATAAAAACCCTTAAAGAGTAGATAGAATGAAGAAAACTTGAAAGAATAAAAAGTTGCAAAATTTTACAGAAATGGTGGCTCTGAGGCCTTTCATTAATAATTCAAAATGTACTTACAAGGATTGTTCTGCCCCGAAGGGTTTATACATGGTACTTTTTTAGTATATCAGCATTCCAGTGATTTTTCAGCTCAGTTCCATCTAACTGACAAAGTCTATATGTCCCTGGCTGAAGCTCATCATGGATTTCATAAGGTCCCTCCCATGCAGCTGAGAGTTTCCCATGGATTCGGCCTTTCTGAACTGCAGCAGCATTTCGAAGGACAAGGTCTCCAATTTTGAGAGGCCTTGCATGGACCCTTCGGTTGTAAAATTTGCTGATTCTCTGCTTGTAAGCAGCCATTCTGTCTCGGGCTGAGTCTCTCACTTCGTCAAGGAAATCAAGGGATTCCTTCATAAGTTGCTCGTTCTCAGCCGAGAAGTGGTGCACTCTTAAACTTTCAGAACCGATTTCCACTGGAAGAACAGCTTCGGCACCATATACCAACTCAAAAGGTGAATAGCCCGTTGCCTCTTTTTCTGTTGTCCGAAGTGACCAGAGGGTTCCTGGAAGCTCCTCTATCCACTTAGACTTTTGATCTTCAACCCTTTTCTTCAAAGCGCTGAGGATTTATTTATTTGCAGCTTCGGCTTGGCCATTACTTTGTGGATGACACACTGCTGAATATGCCAGCTTGATGCCGAACTGATCGGTGTATCGCCTCAGCGGTAGATTATCAAATTGCCTTCCATGATCAAAGACAAAAACCCTCGGGATACCAAAGCGAGTAATAATATTTTGCCAGATAAATTTCCTGACAGTTTGCTCCGTGATATTCGAGGCTGCTTCAGCCTCAATCCATTTGCTGAAATAGTCGATGCCGACTATTAACCATCTTTTTTGGTAGGGTGCATCTGGAAATGGCCCCAGAATATCCAGCCCCCATTGGGCAAATGAAAGCGGATTTAGGATCGGCTGAAGGTTTCTAGCTGGCTGATGGATAACCGGTGCGAATTTTTGACATTTCTCGCATTTCCTGACCAGCTCCTTGGCGTCAGAGACCATGGTGGGCCAGTAATATCCGGCCCTCAGTGCCTTATGGGCTAGGGTCCTTCCCCCAATATGGTTCCCACAGATGCCAAGGTGAATTTCCCGAATGATGTAATCTGCATCTGTTGGTCCCACGCATTTCAGCAATGGGGCTGAGAAAGATTTTTTCAAAAGCTCTCCTCTGAAGACGACGAACCTTGAGCTGGTTCTCTTCAGCTTGGAAGCCAGAATTTTGTCTTCGGGAATTTCTCCCCGAAGTTTGAAAGCTAGGATGGGGTCCATCCAGCTGAGCTCTGGGTCGGCACAGCACACTTCGGGTGCTTCGTCGACACTTCTTTCTCGGCGCACCTCCACATATACAGATCTGTTCAGCTCGGTTAGAGTTGAACTGGCAAGTTTGGAGAGTGCATCGGCTTGAGCATTCTGACCCCTTGGGATCAGCTGCACTTCAAAGGTTCTCAGCTTTGCAATAACTGATTTGATTTTGGCAAGATAATTTATCATGGAGGGCTCTTTGGCCTCGTAACTGCCACCAATCTGATATGCAACTAGCTGAGAGTCTGTTTTCAGACAGACATGCTCGGCTTCCAGAGAGATGCACAATTCTAGGCCTGCAATTGCCGCCTCGTATTCAGCTTCGTTGTTCGAAGCCTTAAAAGAAAATTTTAGTGCATACTCGAAGGATTTGCCTTCTAGAGAGGTTATCACTACCCCTGCCCCCGAACCATTTACGGTGGAGGATCCATCCGTAAACACGGTCCAGGTTTTCCTTTCATCGTCTAACGTCTCCTGGTACGAGCATTCGGCCAGGAAGTCTGCAAGGGCTTGAGCCTTGATGGCTGCTCTCGGCTGGTAGCTGATGCTGAATTCAGTGAGCTCAAAGGCCCACTTGCCCAGCCTACCTGATTTTTCCACCTTGCCGAGAACTTTTTCCAGCGGCTGATCAGTGAAAACCACTATATGATGGCAATCAAAATAGGGTCTCAACTTCCGAGCGGCTACCACTACTGCAAAGGCAATTTTCTCGAGTAGAGGGTAACGAGTCTCGGCATCTGTCAGAGTGTGACTGACGAAATAGATCGGTTGCTGAATTTTATTTTCTTCCCTCAGCAGCACTGCACTGATGGTGGCCGGGCTAACAGCCACGTACAGATATAAAGTTTCCCCCTCCACTGGACTAGCCAGAGTTGGGAGCTGAGCCAGATGCTCCCGAAGCTGCTTGAGGGCCTCTTTTTGCTCTTCTTCCCAAATGAGCTCCTTTGTTTTTGGAAGTTTCAGGGCTTTGAAGAAGGGTAACCCCTTGTCCGAAGCTCTTGAAATGAACCTCGAGAGGGCTGCCATTCTTCCGGTGAGCCGCTGAACGTCCCTTTTTGTTTTCGGCTCAGGAAGATCTAGAGCTGCTTTGACTTTGGAGGGATTGGCATCAATCCCCCTCTTGCTGACCATGAATCCAAGGAATTTCCCTGACTTCACCCCGAAGACACACTTCTTCGGATTCAGCTTCATTTGATGTTTTCTTAATGTGGCGAAGGTTTCAGCCAGGTCCTTAACATGGTCCTCAGATTTCTTGCTTTTGACGATTGAATCGTCAACGTAGACTTCCATGTTTCGGCCTTTTTGATCGGCAAAAACCTGATGTTGATACGTTGCCCCCGCATTTTTCAATCCGAAGGGCATCATTTTGTAATTGTACACCCCGGCGTTCGTGACGAATGCCGTCTTTGCTCGGTCGTCGGGGTGCATGAAGATCTGATGATACCCCGAGAATGCGTCCATGAAACTAAGCAAGGCGTGTCCGCTCGTCGAGTCGACTAACTGATCGATTCTCGGCAAGGGATAGAAATCCTTCGGACAAGCCTTATTTAGGTCCGTGAAGTCAACGCACATTCTCCAGGTACCATTGGACTTCTGAACCATCACCACATTGGCCAGCCATTCTGGATACTGACAAGGTTCGATGAAACCTGCGTCCAGCAATTTTTTGACCTCGGCTGCGATGTCTCGGTTCTTATTTGCGGAGTAATTCCGCTTCTTTTGCTTAAATGGCCGACACGTTGGGTCGACGTTAAGCCTATGGGAGATGAGGTCTGGACTTATCCCGGGCATATCGGCTGCCGAGAAAGCAAACACATCTCTGTTGTCCCGAAGGAGTTGAATAAGTTCACAAAGGGTGCTCGGATCAAGGTCCATCCCGATTGTTACACATTTCTCAGCATCTCCTTCGGTCAGTTCGACCGTTTCAGTCTGATGATCCGTGTCCATTGCTGATGGACTGGATTCTTCACAATCCGGCCTGCTGTCTATATCAGCAGGCGTCCCGGACTTCCTTTGCTTCGGCTGGCTCCCTGAGTCTTTCGGCTCAGATGAAGAGCTTGCCCTCTCTTTTTCTGACCCTTTTTCTTTGGGTACAGAACCTTGCGCTGAAGCACTTAGGCCTTTCGGCTTCTTCGTGCTCGGCTATTTTTCTTTTTCTTTCTCCTCCTCATCCTCATCGTCGTCGTCTGGGCGACTAGTGGATGGCTTGAGGTAGTTGCATCTTCGGGCTTCCTTTTGGCTGCCCTGGATCCTTTTGGGGAAGCCAACGTCTGAAACGTATATCATCAGCTGATGATAAGTTGAGACGACCCCTTGGATCTCGTGAATTATGGGTCTCCCCAAAATCACGTTGTACACTGAAGGAGCATCAATGACCAAGAATTCGGTCATGACATTCCTAGCTGCTTCGTCGCAGCCGATGGTGACAGGGAGTAGGACCTTCCCGTCAGGATAAGTTGAAGCCCCATTGAATCCGGATACTGGGTAGGATACCGGCGTAAGGTGCTTGGGCTTCAGCTTGATTTGGTTGTAGGCCTTTCGAAACAAAATATTTGCTCCGCTACCACCGTCAATTAAGACTTTGCTGACGTCGTGGTTGGCCACCGTGGCGATTATCACCAACGGGTCCTCGTGAGGGTACGTCACCCCCCGACAGTCGGCGGCTGTGAACGTCATGTTCGGCACCGGTGACTGGGGTGGCTGTATATCAGCATGATTCACCTGATGGGTCAGAGCCCTGAGGTGACGTTTGTGCTCCCTCCGAGAGCATATTCCTCCCGAGATAACGTGGATTGGAGGGAATTTTCCCTCCGCAGTTTTGTTGTTCTTTCGGGGGAAGTCAATTTCTTGCCGAGAGTCTTTCTCAAGCTTCTCGGCCTCTTTTTTCTCGCGGTGGTCCGCGATATATTTTTTCAAGTACCCTTTCCGGATCATATCCTCGATTTGGTCCTTCAGCTGGATACATTCTTTAGTGTTGTGTCCCGGTGATTCATGGAACTCACACCACTGATTTTTATTCTTGCGCTGATACCACTCTGGGAGTGGTCTCGGCTTTCTGTAACTCTGCTCCTCCTTCGTCACGCTGTAAATCTTAGCGCGCGGAAGAGAGAGCGGAGTGTAAGATTCGTATCTGCCCTGGAAAGGAGCAGATTTTTCCTTCTTCGACTCGTTGGCCGAAGATTGTTCCGAGGCTTTCGCCTTTCCCTTTGCCTTCTGGCCTTGGCCTTCAGACGAGGGTGCTTGTTTTTGTTTCCCTCCCCCAGATTGGGGTTGGGTTTTTGCTTTGTTCCATTCCTCAGCTCGGATGAACTTATCCGAGGCATTCAATGCCTCCTCCAAGGTCTGAGGTGAATTCATGACCATGAAGTCTGAGAATGGCCCAGTTCTGAGACCGTGCTGAAGGGCGAAGACTGCCAGCCCTTGGTCCAGCTGAGAAATGCTGGATGACTCATTGCTGAAGCGGGTCAGGTAGTCTCGGAGGCTCTCGGCCTCACTTTGCTGCAGGCCCATGAGCTCTGCAGTAGTCTTTTCCCGGCGATTTGCCGTGGAAAACTTGCTCTTGAACTTGGAGGACAGATCGTCCCACCCAGTAATTGAGCCCTCTTTTACTCCCTTGGAGATCCACGCTTGCGCGACCCCCTTGAGAGTGGTTGGGAAATATTTGCACCAAGTTGCTTCGGATCTGGGGCAAAGATGCATATGAGCCTCGTACGAGGCAACATGGTCCTTCGGATCCGAAGTTCCATCATAGGTAATGTGCGACGGGATTTTGACCGTCGGCACATGGGACTCCAATATCCATTGCTCGAATGGAGAACTGGAGGGCAGCATCACGGCTTTGCCCTTATTCCCAGCCGAAGGGACCGCGCTCCGCCCTCTCAGAGAGGTAGGAGTGGTTTTCGTCCCGGGCTGGGAGGTCTGGGCCTCGGCTGCAGGGTAGGAGAGGCGACTGTGCACACTCCGCTCCCTATCGCCGAGCCGGTCGTGAACGCTTCGGCGAGCAATTTCTGGCCGAGAGGCAGAACTGCTGCTTTTATGGGTTCGGCTCGTGGCGAGCTGAAAGGAGGAATCCCTGAAGAAATGAGAGTTCCTGTTTTTCTCCCTCTCGGTTCTCCAAGTATCCTCTTCCCATTCGCCAAGCTCCTTAAAAGAGGAGAGTTTCCCCCCCTCCTGGCCGAGGCACCTCCGCTGGTTTCTGGTTTGCGGAGGTGTTCGGCCGCGTGGAGGTGACACATTTTGGGCCTTCATGGCTTCCATGAGGACCGCTAGGGCTCTCACTACCTCTTCCGAGTTGGGTCCCGTCAAGGGTGTCCTTGGCTGAGAGCGAGAGTTGGTGCGAATGCTCCGAGATTGGCTCCGGGCATGAGATTGAGTCCTTTGACTGGACCAGTCGTCCTCATTTAACCGAGGCGGGCTCGGCGGATGACCGGACTGGATGATAGGAGATTCGGATCTCTCCCTTGGCTCCTCACGAGAGTCGGGTCCCGCGGAGGGGCTCCTATCCCGAGGAGGAGTTAGACTAGGAGTGGGCGTTCCGAGGGACCCCCTCCTAGTGACTTTCGGCGCTTTCTCAGAGGAGAAGCCCCGTCGTTTTTGTTCTTGCGATTCTTAGCCATTGAAACTAAGTTTGAGGTAGAACGATTGGAATTGGCTTAAAGATTTTTTTTTTAGAAGCCTTCCCCACAGACGGCGCCAAATTGTTTCAGGTAAAAACAATGGGACCCTGCCGAAGGTCCACTAAGGTGGAGAAGACTGGATTCGATCCAAGTGACGATGGACCGAAGATTTCCTGCACAGCAAACACACGTAAACTAGCCTCGGGGGTGTTGCCGAGGAAGGCCCCTCCGATGCTAAAGTTAGTACAATGTGTAAAGAGAGAAAGCTATGCAAGAGAATTAATTGCTTTAGGCTTTGTGTGTTGTTTACAAATGTAATATTGATGGCTTTTATACCTTGGCATATATGGGAGAAATGGGCTTGGGCCCAATTGACTTGCCTTGTGGACTGATCTTGACTTTAGCATTATTTGGAGAGTTGAACCTTGACCTTGGGCTTTTAATTGGATCATTTAATGACTTGGCCCAATTAGACTAAATTGGACCCAAACACTAATTAAATATTTACACCAAAACCTGGCTAACAAATTGTTGATTCAATTTGAAACCCGAAATCTATCCTATGATGACCAGCTATGAAGCATGGGCTTTTTAATAGTGTGGACACGCGGTACACACCCGCACTATTATATGTATATAAAGTAACATTCATTAAATGATACTTTGTACTACGTATTGAAGATTTTGTCACATATTTTTTTTTAAAGAGATTATAATTTTTATATGCATTTTAGAAAAAAGAAAATATTATACTCCCTTCGTCCCTTCTTAATAGTCACTTATGGACAATTTTCACGGGAATTAATAAACATAAATAAAAAGTAGTAGAAGTTTATTGAAAAGGTAAATTTACATTGGATATGTAAAAAAGTAGAGATAGAAAGGAATAAAATATATGGAAAAACAAAATTTACATGGAAAAGTTAAATTGGCACACAAATATTGTTGCAAATTGGAGAGATTTTTGGTAAAATATTAATATTAATGGTACTTGAAAAAAGAAAATGGACATTTTGGGACTTAAAATTGGCCATAAGAGACTATCAATAAGGAACGGAGGGAATACATATAATATTTACTTAGCAGTATCCGCATCCTCTACTATTAAAACTAGTGTATTACATAACTTGTTTCTCATATGTATCCGTCTTTGTACAAACTAAATGGCCAAAATCCTTCTCCTTGCTAGTAGTTGCTCTTCTTTAATATTTCTCAAGGAGGCAGAAATGGGAATGTTGTAGCCCATAATTTAGCTCATGTTAGTAGGGAGTTTGGTGAGATGCGTGTTTGGATTGAGGATGCCCCTCCTTGTATTCTTCCTGCTGTTTTGCTAGACTCCTCTAGCCTTTAACTTTTATAATATGGTTACGGCTTGTCAAAAAAAAAAAAAAAAAAAAACACTTTGGCCTTGGTAACTTGATTGATAGGTCTAGGTGCAAATTTTCATTTAAATAGCTTGATAAAATGAAATTAAATCATGTAATTCTTGATTTCTTGTTCGTTGTGCAGTGTAATTGGAGGATTGGTCATAGCAGCTGGATTCTATACGGTGGTAAAAGGAAAAGCCGAAGAAGAGATGCTTAAAAAAGATGATGAAAACAGGTTAACGTATAGCATAATAGAAGATGAGCCACATCCTCTAAAAATCCCAATGCTGGATGACAAAAACATGCATGTGTAAAAGTTTTTCCAACAATTTCTGATATTTGGTTAATCTAATAATTATATATTTTCCAATGCATACAAAGTATATGTACACATAACACATCTAATTGTATATAACATGAATTCGATTTGGATTATGAGTTACTCTTCTTTATTACGGAGTACTTAATAATACATTTAGGCCGATTTGGTCTAATATTTAAAAAAAAAAAACATAAATAGGCTTAAACAATGCTAAATATATACTACATGCATGATGTTTAATGCTCCGCATATATATACTTTGTATTATTAGAAACAAATCTAAGAGGAATAGTTGTAGTGGTACCCAAGTTATCAGTTGTGCTGAAATAAATGCTCTAATGTTTAAGGTTAGGCCCGGGTTATTAATGAATTCAATTCAGGTGTATTGTTAATATTTGTTATACTAGTACTCGAACTATACTTTGATTTTAAAATTGTCTCCTACCCATTAGGGCGTTTGTTTAGATTTTATTACGTTATGATTAGATCAAGGTGGTCATGGTTCAAACCAACATTAGAAAACCATCATGACACACAAGCTACTTTGACTCAAGCCTTAACTGCTAGCTAGGCTGATTGGCCATTATTAAGCCAATTATATACTCCGATCCCTCCATTCACTATTAATTACAATAAAGGCGTATTATTTGTGAGACATAAAATATTCCGTTATTACAATTAATAGTTAACGGAGGAAGTAGTTGAATTTAAACATTTATGGAGTATTTAGCAAAACAAAAACTGGTTAACCTACCCTCTATGTTGGGCTCCTTTGAGGGCCTATTCTAGCTAGCATGGCCAACCTCTTGAATTGAACCAGAGTAAGCTAGTGAGTAGTGACACCATTTTAATTGATTTTTTTTTAATTTTAATTTGCATTATTCTGTTGTTCACTTACCTCACCTTTTTTTTTCCCCTAAACGGTATAAAAACGAATATTCCTACTCTAAATACATACCAGGTGTGTTTCACTTTTTGTACTTGTATAATTTTCAATGCAATTCAATATGTATGCATACAATTTTTTTTTTAAGTACATATCATGAAAATTACTTCCTCTGTTTTTTTTTTTTTTATTTAAGTTGTCATCATTTGACTTTTATACTATTTACAGACTATATTTTAACTAGTTTTTGTGATTTATAGCTACAATAAAACACATTTAAATGAGATCTTGTTTGAATCGTCTCAATGTATACTATATTAATATTCACTTTTTATAATTTTACAATGTCGAGAATTAAAAATGTTAATTGTTAATATAGTGCGTTGGTAAGCATAATAATATAAAGGTGTCAACTAAATAAAAACGGAGATAGTATTTTAAAAATGGTAATAATTATTAGTGTGATTTCTAACATAAATTCATAAACTCCTGGCAGGCCAAGTCGTTTTTTAATGGCTAAGCATCTTAGGGCTTGTTCATATTTACTGAACTGAGCTGAACTGAACTGATTGGAGCTGAACTGAACTGAACTGAACTGATTGGAACTGAACTGAACTGAACTGAACTGATTGGAACTGAACTGAACTGAATTAAGCTGAAATGAATATTTTATGTGAGAGGGAAATTAAGAGCTGAACTGAACTGAACTGATTGGAACTGAACTGAACTGAACTGAACTGAACTGATTGGAACTGAACTGAACTGAACTGAACTGATTGGAGCTGAACTGAACTGAACTGAAATTAAGTAAATATGAACAGGCCTTTAGTGGACCAATCAATACAAAAAGTAGATATATTACTGCCATAATATCCAAATATGTGGGAAATATACAATCCTAAAGCAAGATATTTTTTGTTTTCTTTATTTGTTAGGAGGAGTGTTGTGTAATTAATTGTACTGTACAATTTATAATTACATTGCAACTTCCTCTCTTTATTAATAATAATTAATTTGACAAAAAAAGATATTAATTTGACTTTTTTGTACATAAATCTTTTTTTTTATATTTAATTTTTCTTATTACATTGCTAGTTCATGAGAAGAGAAGATTAATCTCAAAAAAAAAAGCTAGAAGCTAATTAAGAGAGAAAGAAAATAACACAGAAATTAAAGATGTTGGAAGTCAAATTATTGATAATAATACTATTGGTAATGGAAGTAACAGATGTTGGTAGCCTTACACTGAGCAAAACAGCTATGGCAGAAGGAATGAGCAATTATGTTTACACTACTTAGGCCCGTTCTCTTCACCTTATTTTTGCTGAACTGAACTTAAATTAATTTTACTGAACTGAAATTATTTTTGCTGAAGTGAAATTATTTTTACTGATTTTCTATTATAATTCTTCTTTAAGAAAACTGAATTTTACTAAACTGAACTTATTTTTACTAAACTAAAATTATTTTTACTGAACTGAAATTAATTTTACTAAACTGAACTTATTTTTATTGAACTGAAATTATTTTTACTTAATATTATTTTTTTAAGGTGAAGAGAACAAGGCCTTACACTCATGCCATCTCTCTACTCTTTCTTATCCTCGTCGCTTTCCTTTATCATAGGTATGATTATCGACTTATATAGATACTATATTTCTGTTAGAATTTAGTTGTCATGTTATATTAGTAAGTCGGGATACCATCACACCTAGGGGTGGTTATTGGGCGTGTCACTGCGGGTCGGTGCGGGTCATTAGTGGGGCGGGTCAGTTGCGGGTCATGATGAATATTTAGTGTGTCAGGGTCGGGTCAGGGCCAATGCGGGTCAGGGTCGGATCAGGGTCAGGGTAAAAATGAAACTGGCCTTTACCCACATACTTCTATTTAACTGCTCATGTAAATAGGAAACAAAAATACTCCCTTGAATATAAATACTCCTTGAAAACTAATACATTTAAGTGAGAAACATAATACTCAGTATCAAAATTGGAAAAAATTTTGAAATCTACAAAGTTCATATTACATTTTAAGAAACCAACTAGCACATGTCATGTCTTGCAATATCATGAAAATGATGCTAAACACAGAGACTTGGTGTCAGCAAATATTTGAAAACATCAGGCTTCAAAGCCATATCAAAATATCAGGCTTCACGGACATTCGAGAACCTCAGATGTAATCTCAAATTTTCTTGACTAGCTGCTCATGTTACCGCCGAGAGGTTCGAGACCTTAATGTAATAGAACCTGATGTAAGCATTAGTATAGGAAAGTCTTTCTCACGAGCAAAAGCAAACACCTTCTCATCTCTCTTGATTATACCTTCGGGACTGATCTGGAAACAAGAGATGGATGCCACAAGTAAGACTTACATTGTTGCTGACATATACAACACAGAGCACTTAACCCCATGTCTTCTCTTGCATTTATCAGAAAACGAAGACAGCAAAATATACAACACCAAGGAACAAACAGAAACATCGAGAATTGTGATCAAAGCTTTGTAGAAATTACCTAGTAGAAAGGGTCTGCATCATCATCCTCTTCTTCTTCACTGATTTCATCTTCAAGTTCACTATCATCCTCTACTTGATTGCTTTCACAATGCCAATCTTGCATACATACTAATGCTTGAATTGTTTTTGACTTTAATGAACTTCGCGATGCCGAAACAGTCTTTCCTCCAATACTAAAAGCAGACTCCAAAGCTACAGTACTCACAGGAATAGTCAACAAATCCCGTGCCATCTTAGATACCACTGGATACCTCACAGAACTTTGATGCCAAAACTCCAAAATATCAAGTTGTGAATTTAGTTCTAGAGGATCATCATCAAGATACATCTCAAGTTGTGATTTTCCTACTTGAGATCTTGTACTAGTACCGACAAAATGGTCATAATCATTAAAGTAGTTTCTAGCTCCGGAAGTACTAGGAAGAGAAGGAGCAACTACAATAGGTGAACTACTAGCATATTGCAACTTATAGTCCTCAAACATTGACTTTATAGTTCCAAACACCAAGTTAATTCGTCTTGAGGCCTCTACACTTCCATATAACTTACTAAAACAATATTCCACAAATTTCACTTTGTACCTTGGATCAAGAATAGCAGCACATGACAAGTACAAATTGTAATCCGACCAATACTTGTCAAACTTTTCAAGCATTGGTTTCACCATTTCCTTTAAATAATCATAAGGACCTTTCTCCGCCTCAAGAAAATGGCGATGCAGCATCCATGCACCTTTAAAATACACATTAGAAGTAGGATAATTCACCGCCGAAAACATACAAGTAACCTCATAAAACAACTCTAAAAAATTGTGAATCACGCTTACTTTTTCCCACTCATCCTCTAAAGGAATATATGATTGAAATGAAGCATGACTAGATCTCAAGTTAAGAAAAACATCTTTGAAGTAAAGAGAAGTGCCAAGCATTTTATACGTGGAATTCCAACTAACATGCATATCAAGGTTCAATTTCCTTTTTACATCAAGGTGAAATATCTTCTCCGCACAATCATAGAATTCTTCACTTCTATGAGAAGATTTGATTATCAACTTTATAAATGATCGAATTTTATCCAAAATTCCACTAATACAAGTCAATCCTTTTTGCACAATAAGATTAATTATATGGGCACAACATCGCACCGAAACAATGTCTCACCACAACTTAACCCTCCTCTAGGAACAAGACGTCTCTTCAAACAAGATATTATTGCATCATTATAAGTTGCATTATCAACGGTCATAGAGAGTATCCTATCATCTAATTTCCATTGACAAAGAAACATACAAATCTCATTAGCAATACTTACCCCATCATATCGAGGAGCCAAGGCCCTAAACCTTAGAATTTTTTTACGGAGTTTCCAAGAATCATCAACAAAGTGAGAAGTGACACAAATGAAATGTTGTCTAGTATGATTTGACTTCCAATTATCGGTTGTTAAACAAATTCTACCCGAAACATTAGACAACAAATCTTTTAATTTATCTCTCTCCAATACATAAGCCTTCAATAAATCTCTCTTGTGGTTGCACGGCTAAATGGTATAAACTTAGGGGTAGCTCTTTTCATCATTCTCCTAAATCCTTGTTCTTCAACCATAGTGAATGAATGACCTCCCTCAACAATGAAATTAAGAATCTCTTTTTGAAGTTTATTCATGTCAAAAACAAAATTTTCTTCATCACTATCTTCCTCAAATGTGAGTCCTAGAGGCCTGTTTGCACACCTCTCTAAATGACGCTTCAAATGAGATGTACCACTATCACGATGCGTAGATAAAATAGAATTACAATGTACACATGTAGCAATTCTCTCACCTTGAATATTCTTCCCTTCAATAAGCTCTCTCCAAACTTTAGACCTCTTCTTTCTCTTTCGTTGCGGAGTGATGTATTCATTATATCCATTATCATGTGCCGTAGAAGTAGTAGTAGTATCATCATCCATATTAAGGAACACACTGCACAATTGCAAGCTTAGAAAGATTACCAACAATTAATGGGATTTAATTAACAATTGCAAAAGCTCATGTCAACTAATTTAAGTAGTATCATATCCTCCATTCTTGACCATCATCAAAGTAATCAATCAGGCTTCTATTGCTCTGGTTTTGGTCATCTGGTGTTAAATTATAAAGATTCAATAGCATAAACCCAGAAACTTATGAAATTGAACTAATTTAATCACAATTTATAGTTCCTAAAACATCAAAACAACCCCGGATTAAGGGAATTTCGTCAAACACTTGATAGGCATGACATATAACTAGAAATTACATTAAATACAGTAATCTAATTAACAGAAAAAACCCAGCATGTTATACGATGAGATTGATAAAGTTAGCACCTTTCAGAATTGAACAACAAGAACAGATAAATCAAAGCAAAAATTAAATTAAATATACGGTAAGTAGATTGAGGAATTTTGACAAACACATGGTGTGCAACTAAATTTACAAAGTATAAAGCTCAAGCAGAGAAATTGAAAATTTTCAATCTGATTTACAACAAATCCTGCTCATCGAATTTCAATTAACTAACCTCAGTAGTAATCGAAATCTCGAAATCAATTGTGAAGCTTGAAGGCTCGAAATCGCAATTGTGAAGGTCGCCTAATTGTGAAGCTTGAAAGCTCGAAATCGCAATAATTGTAAATCAATTGAAGAACTTAGGGTTTATTGGAGGTTGAAGTTCAGAAGATCGAATAGAGGGGAAAGAATGAAATTGGAGGTTCTGGTTCTTTTTTGGCCCTTTAATTTTTCTTTGATATTAATGGGCTGCCAATAAAAACCCATTATTGACCCTATATACTAAAGCCCTTTAGTGACCCTGTCCACTAAAATATTAAAGGGTCAAGACCCTTTTAATTTTGGCCCGAGCCTATTATCAATGGGCAGCCCTGTCCATTAACCACCCCTAAATTCACACCAATTATGACAATTAATTGCGATCACTTTTACAAGATATTTGCTTATATTGTTGTTCAATGGATTCTAACAGAAAAACTCCACCTCCACCTATTAGATGCTCTATAATAGTGCGAATATTTCTGCTCGGAATTCTCAAGTAAGCTTTTCATTAATCATAATTGATTTCTATTTTCCTCAAGATATTTGCACTTGTTTTTGTTTGATATTGATATTTTGATCGTTTTTTCGTCCAAGATTTTGTACATATATATTGTTTTAACATTTAATCGTTATTGTTTCGGGTGAAAACAATGAACCTTCGGACAGATCCTTTCTGATGGGCTGAAGATTAGACTCTACCCAAGTAACGGTTGGACCAAGAATTTTCTGCACAGCAAACACACGTAAACTGGCCTCGGGAGTTGTGTCGAGAAAGGCCCCTCCGATGCTGAAGTCACTACTGTGGTTTAAAGAGAGAAAGCTATGCAAGAATATTAATTGCTTGAAGCTGTAAGTGAATGAATGCAAAGTGGGAGACGTGAAGGCTTTTATACAATTGGAGATATGGGCCGCAAGCCAAGTGGGCTTGCCACGTTGACTGGGCTATTTGACTTGACTTGGCAAGAGTGGAGGATTGAACCTTTAACCTTGGGCTTATAATTAAATCATTCATGGATTTGGCCCAATTGACATAAATTGGACCCAAACATTTATTTTGAAAATATCGTTTTTATTTTGAAAGTAATTAGTTTTAGTTTCTGTAAGATATGTACATTTCAGTAATCATTATACGAGTATCCAAATTGTTTATTTGTTTAAAGATTTCTATGATTGTTCTGATTGGAGTTGCTCAAAGTCTTGGTATGTTGAACAATTAAATTTTAATTTTCTTATAAAGTTTACCAGGTTTTATTATTTAATTAGTTGTAATAAAACTTTTCAATCCGTTAGTCATGCTCAGCACTAAGCCACTAGTCCCCTTTTATCTCTTCAATGTGGAAGAAGTCATCTAGAGAAAGAAGAGGGGAAATCAATAAAAAGTTGGGCTTAGACATGGGCATGCTTGTGTAGTTCTACGTGTAGTGCTAGTTTAACTTAGGTTTAAATGGGTCATATTTCATAAGCGAAGAAATTCATACCGTCTCAAGTTTGGGTCGATCTTATATATACTACTTCTGTTTTTATTTAGTTGACACGTTTGACTTTACATTATTTACACACTTTCCTTTGACTGTGTTTTATGCTTTATACGTATGAAAAATATAGTCATGAGAGATCTTGTTAGATTCGTCACTATATATACTTTCAAAATATCAACTTATCATAATTTTTGCTTATCGTTCATTAAAGATATTAATTATTGAATAAGTGCATTGACAAATATGACTAAAGAAACATGTCAACTACAAAGAAAAAGAGGAAGTATACTACTACTCCTTAATAATCATTCCGAATAGTAAATGAAATTCATATACAATTTGCCCATGGCATGTCAACAAACCTCCTAAATAATCTGTATATTTTAATATTTTGGCGAATATTAAGTGGACGGACACGCGAGCTAGTTCAACATGCTCATACCAAAATCTAAAAATTATATCAATTCATGGCCCATGGCTTGCTGATGTGCCTCTTGTGATGTGTTGGCCTATACCAAAATTTAAAAATTATATCAATTCATGGCCCATGGCTTGCTGACGTGCCTCTTGTGATGTGTTGGCCTTGTGTCCTGCTTGTGTGAGTTCGGGCCATTGTCTTATTGTACCCTCGGCTCATGACTAGCTCTAAAGATGACTCATTTGGTAAAGTAAAATCACCACATAAATTTTTGCGTGCAATGATTGAACTACATAGTTATAGTCCTTATTCTAGTAACAAATAAATAAATAGTTACATACATCACTATTTTCATGGGGGAAATATGATATTTTAGTCCCACAACATTTTATATATATGGCTATTATCACTAGATTACTGGACATCAAATTTGTCTACATCACTATCTTTTTTTAATCTTTCTATGATTAAAAAAAAAAGAGAGAGACTAATCCATATATACTTTGTAACTTTGAATACTGATACTAGATGGACTAGTAGCTTTGGTGTAGAACTGATCATAGTGGCGAATAGACTAGACTCTTGTGCATGTGTATGTCCAAATTATTAGAATCTATGGGCTGATAAATTAGGCCGGTCTTTTAGGCCCAAAATTCGTTTACTTATACGATCAGCTATTAAAGTAAAAAAAAAATGTAGGTGAATCATACAAAGTACAGTATACTTCTTTTAATCACAGTTGTTTGTTGGGCATAATTTAATATCCTCTCTTCACTTGAAAGATGCTAAAGTAAGATTGATAGTTTGAAGAGAAAAGAAGGCATGCATAAAACTGGTTTATCTTTATGTCTTTCTCATTAATATAGATAAGACCTTTTCAAAACTTATACATTCAAAGAGTCACAATAACGTTAACATAATGACAATTACTAAAAAAAATAAAGAAATAAAGTCTTTGATTGGGTCATGAGTAAAAGATTTTTATTTGTATTTTAATTCATACAATTGTCCTTGTTCCATCTTCTTGTATATTGGAATACGTTATAATTCACCAACACTTGCATCAGCAATAAACAATCTTTCTCCTGCTTTCACTTTCATCTTAGCCGTCAGTTTCAGGTATGTTTAATATTTATGATTTTCGACTTTATTTAATAGTTTCTTAATAAGGCTAGAGGTCATATCAGTCATTCTCATCAATTTCATATCCTTTGTATGACAGCAAATGATTAGCTAAGAATATTTCTGTTATTTGTGTACTGTCAGGATATTGCTAGGAAGCTTCTTTGTGAGCCAGTCCTTTGTGACTTGCTGTATTTATAATCCTTGTACTGCTCTAAGCCTGTTAATGAGAATGAATTGATTATTCCCTCTGCAAACTTTCTCTCTGCTTCCATTTCTCATCCTCTTGCATCACCTTATTTCACTCTTCATGGTATCAGAGCCCTGATGCAACATCAGGATTGATTTTTCGACAGAAAAGGTATTCATTCTCATTTGTCATTCTTTTGCTCAGCTGCCTTCTCTTCTTCCTTTCTTTTCTTCTCTCCTCTTCTTCATCTTTCTTAACAGTCATTCTCATCATCAATGGCAGCTGATACTTCTAGTGTTTTGTATTTACATCCAAATGATGGTTCTTATTCCATCAGTGTGGACAAGCTGACTGGAGCTGGTGATTACAGATCATGGAAGAGATCCATGGAAATAGCTCTTACAGCAAAGAAGAAGATAGGATTTGTTCAAGGGACTGTGCTCAAATCAACATATGCAGCAAATACAACTACAGCAGAACAGTGGGACACTTGCAATTCTATGGTAATCTCTTGGATCCATGGTTGTTTGTCTAACACTATTAAAAAATCTGTCTTGTATGTTAGTACTGCTAGAGAAACCTGGATTCATATGGAAAAACGTTTCTCTATGTCTAATGGTTCCAGAAAATACAAGTTGAACAAAGATCTGTATAACTTGAAACAAAATGGGAACCCTATCAATGTGTATTACACTAGCATGACTAGTCTTTGGGAAGAAATTGATTCTATGAATGCTTTGCCTGTTATAACTGAACCCACTCCTGAAGTTAGAAATTTGTTGAATGCTATAACCAAGTATCAAGAAGAAAATAGGCTATTTCAGTTTCTAAATGGTCTAGATGAACATTTTGGACCTATGAGGTCTCAGTTGCTTATGGTTACACCTTTGCCTACTGTTGAGTCTGCCTGCTCTATGTTGCAACAAGAAGAAAGTCAAAGGGAGGTGCTCTTACAGACCAGGCCTGACTCAGATATTTCAGCTATGTACAGCAGAAATACTGGTCAGAGTGGAAATGGGAATTTTCCAAACTCACAAAATAGACTGAGTGTGTGTAGTGCTTGTGGAGTTAGAGGTCATACCTCAGAGAGATGTTGGACTGTTATAGGATACCCAAGTTGGCATCATAAGCATAAAGCAGGGCCAATGAAACCAGTAGCAAAACCTCAAGGGCAAAAATGGAGCAATAAACCAACTCCTAGACTTGCTGCAGTTGCTCAATCTTCTCAGGGAACAGGACTGCAAGGAACAGCACAAATTAATGCTGGAAATATTACTCTCACTCAGCAACAGTTTGAACAGTTGCTGAGATAAATTCCTGCTTCTGGAAAAGGGAATGAAACAGATGAAGAATTGGATAATGGTTTCTCAGGAATGGTATCATGTCATACTGCAGTCTCAAGTGCAAAAGAGTGGATAATTGATTCTGGAGCTTCAGACCACATGACTTCATGTGTGGAATTAGTCACTGATCCCAAAGCATGCGAGGCTCATATGAAAATCAATCTCCCTACTGGAGCTACAGCTAATGTTACTCATACAGGCTTGGTTGAATTACCAAACTCCCTGTATTTGCAGAATGTTCTAGTTGTTCCAAATTTCAAATACAATCTGCTATCTGTAAACAAGCTCATGAAAGATTCTCAATGTGAAGTCACTTTCAACAAGACTCACTGTGTAATCAAGGATACAGTGACAAAAAAAATCAAAGGCATAGGGAAGGCAAGAAATGGTCTGTATTATTTGAAAATCAATGAAGACAGCAACCTAGTGTTCACTCAAGCATGCATGACTGTAAATTCAGAATCCAAACAAGTGCCATTTGCTGTTTGGCATCATAGACTGGGACATGCCTCTTTGGGCAAACTTCAACACATTGACTGTGTGAAGAAAAGCATCACCAGTAACAGTCAAGTGTGTGCTACATGTCCTATGGCAAAATTCACAAAGCTTCCCTATGATCTGAGCACTTCACATGCTAGAAAACCCTTTGAGTTGATTCACATGGACATTTGGGGACCCTATAGAGTTTGCACTACAGGAAAATTCAGATATTTCCTAACAATTGTAGATGATTATTCAAGGTCAACTTGGGTGTATCTACTGCAGCAAAAATTAGAATCTTTGTCCAAACTCAAGACATTTCAGAGTTATGCTCAAAATCATTTCAATGCAACAATCAAGTTTCTGAGGTCTGATAATGCTCTAGAATTTGAGGATCAACATTATCAGAAGTTTTTTTGGTGAACTTGGCATAGTTCATCAAACTTCTTGTGTGGACAGGCCTCAACAAAATGCTAGAGTTGAAAGAAAGCATAGACACATCCTTGAAATAGCAAGAGCTTTAAGGTTCCAAGCTGGACTTGCTTTGAGCTATTGGGGTGAATGTGTGATGACAGCAGTCCATCTGATAAACAGGATTCCCACTCCTGTTCTGCAAAACAAAAATCCATATGAGGTGTTGCATAACAAAGCACCTGATTACTCTTATTTGAGAGTGTTTGGATGTTTAGCATTTGCTACAAATCCATCTGGTGGAACTAACAAATTCCAACCCAGAGGTGTTCCTTGTGCCTTCTTGGGCTATCCAGCAACCCAAAAGGGTTACAGATTGCTGGATATGCAAACCAAGAAATTGTTCATCTCCAGAGATGTAGTATTTCATGAAACCATATTCCCATTTCAACTAAAATCCCTTGACTCTTACATGACACCTGTCCCACCAGTTCTTTCTCAGCAAGAAAATTTCACTTATGCCTATCTTGATGAACTTTCTGAATATGCAGAAAGTGACCAGCCTGAGACCAACCCAGAAAACACCACACTTGATACACCAGTTCCTCTCTCCCCTCAAAACACAAATCCTATCCCAAATCAACCTCAAAACACATCACCTAACCCAAATGAACCAGATATACCAGTCAGACACAACACCAGACCCTCCAAAGCTCCATACTGGATGAAAGACTATGTGTAGCCTGGCAAAAAATCTAGCAGGAAAATTTCAAATCTGGCATTTCAAGTTGTCCAACCAGAATTTCATTGTTTCATGACAAATCTGGTGAAAAGTGAAGATCCTGTCCTGTTCAAATCTGCTGTAACTGATCAAAATTGGGTTTCAGCCATGAATAGAGAACTAGATCAATGTGAAAAAAGTGGAACATGGGAAGTTACAGTGCTGCCTGAAGGAAAAAGAACAATAGGTTGCAAATGGATTTATAAGACAAAGTATAAATCCAATGGAGAAATAGAAAGACACAAAGCCAGAATTGTTGTGTTAGGTTGTAGACAGAAGTATGGATTGGACTATGGTGAAACTTTTGCACCTGTTGCAAAAATGACAACTGTTAGAGCTCTATTAGAAGTTGCTGCAATGAATGATTGGCACACCACTCAAATGGATGTGACCAATGCATTCTTGCATGGTGATTTGGTTGAAGACATCTACATGACTCTTCCACAAGGATATACTGGATATGGGTGTAGAATCTCAGTTGATTCAAGTGGCAAATCTGATCCTAAAAGCACTCAGTTGGTGTGCAAGCTTACAAAATCACTGTATGGTCTCAAACAAGCACCAAGACAGTGGTTTGTTAAGCTCTCTTCCTCACTTATCTCATTTGGATTTGTTCAGTCCAAGTTAGACTACAGTCTGTTTACCAGACAACATGGTAACAGCATTACTGCTGTTCTTGTTTATGTTGATGACCTATTAATCACAGGCAACCGCAAAGCTGAAATCAACAAGCTGAAGTATCTATTATCCTCACACTTTCACATGAAAGATCTTGGAGTTCTAAGATACTTCTTGGGGTTGGAAATTGATCACACACCTCAAGGTCTTTTTGTCTCTCAGAAAAAATATCTAACTGATCTGCTGAAAGAACAGGGCTTGCTGAATGCAAAACCTGTAAAGTTGCCTATTGACAGTCACTTAAAATTGTCAGCTGACAAAGGTTCACCTCTAGAGAGTCTTGTTCCATATCAACAACTGCTGGGAAAATTAATATATTTGACCATAACAAGGCCAGATATCTCTTTCACAGTGCAATTACTCAGTCAGTTCATGCACTCTCCAACCTCAACCCATATGTAGGCAATCAAAAGACTTCTTAGGTACCTTGTTGGTACAACTTCTCAAGGAATTCTCCTAGCTTCCTCCTCTGCAGCTCAATTAACTGCTTATTGTGACAGTGATTGGGCAAGCTGCCCCACCTCTAGAAGATCCACATCTAGATAATGCATTCTGCTTGGCAAGTCCCCTATCTCATGGAAAGCAAATAAACAAACTGTTGTGGCTAAGTCTTCTGCAGAAGCTGAGTATAGAGCAATGTCTCTTACAGCTTGTGAAATCACTTGGCTCAAATCTCTTCTGAAAGACTTGGGTATCAACTATCTAGGTCCTACTCTTTTGTATTGTGATAATCAAGCTGCTCTTTCAATAGCTGCAAATCCTGTGCTACATGAGAGAACTAAACATGTAGAAATCGACTGTCATTATGTCCGGGACATGGTGAAATCTGGAGATTTAGTTACTTCTCATGTTTCTTCAACTGATCAACTGGCTGACATTTTCACCAAAGGATTGTCTGTCAATCATCATCAACACCTGTTACTCAAGCTTGGTGCTGTCCCATACTCCAACACTCAGCTTGAAGGGGGTAATAAGGCTAGAGGTCATATCAGTCATTCTCATCAATTTCATATCCTCTGTATGACAGCAAATGATTAGCTAAGAATATTTCTGTTATTTGTGTACTGTCAGGATATTGCTAGGAAGCTTCTTTGTGAGCCGTTATTTTTGTCCTTTGTGACTTGCTATATTTATAATCCTTGTACTGCTCTAAGCCTGTTAATGAGAATGAATTGATTATTCCCTCTGCAAACTTTCTCTCTGCTTCTATTTCTCATCCTCTTGCATCACCTTATTTCACTCTTCATTTCTCAATTTCTTTTTAATGTTTCCTATTTGACTATTTATGTTTGACCATTGAAAAGAATTTATCATGCTCAATTGACCTTCTACGTGTACCATAAGATGTTTCTAGCATTAAGTTTTAACTAGTAATTGAAATTATGAAATAAATTGTGGAATATAGGATGGAGATTTTGAACTTAAGTGCACAAAGTAGCATACTAAAGTTGGTAGGAACCATAGTACTCCCTCTGTCCCCTTTTTTTTTGCTCCATTGGAATTTTCACGGTGTTCGAGACGCGTGTTAAAACGTATATATCTCAAGATTTATAAGTGTAAAAATTATAAAAACTTGATATTAATAAAATATATAATTCGACGAATCCAACAAGATCTCACTTGACTATATTATCTCTTATACATTAATGGAAATTTGCGGTCAAAGTTATTAAAAGTTGACTCAAAAATTAGTTACGGGGCAAAAAAATAGGGATAGAGGGAGTATCAATTAGTGGAGCATTGGTAGTGATCTTGTACCGAGGACTCCCTATCATTTTATTCTCTTCCCCAATCAAGATATCATTCCATATTCTTGTTGAACATCATCAAGCACAACCAAATTGGAATGTTGGGGGCATCTTTCTTTCTATGAGCAGCACAGTTATCTCACTCGCATATGTTACAAAGGTAATATCTTTAAAATTGCATTATTTTATTGCAATTTCAAAAAAAATTCTTTAATAAGTTAAAGTTTTATAACACAATTATGCGAAATTATTTTACATTTTAATGTTTTACCTTTCTCTCCATAGATGCGACATAAAGATTACCTACAATAAATTCCTAACTATGATTACTTTCTTGTTCTTCAGACTTGGATTGCGAGGGACTTCCCTTCAGAAGTGCTGATAATACTAATTACTTTCTTCTTTGAGACTATAGTGGCAACAATTGCTACTTCAATTGCTGAAAATGATGCAAGTGTTTGGAAACCAACCATAGGTATCCAATGGATATCAATTTTATTTGGGGTAAATTTTCATATATTAAGGGTCGTATTTTTCTTTCCTTCAATTTGAGATTTTAAAATCATCTTTATTTGTTACGGTCCTTTCAAAGCTCTTAACGCTTATACTTTATTCCCTTTTTGACAAGAGAAGCTATTGCGTGCAGATGCCCGCACGCAAATTTTCGTGCGGCTGACTTGGTTAATATATTTTACTTGTTGGCTGATATGTTTCATGTATTGACTGATAATATTCCTTTTGTTAGCTGATATATATATATATATTTTCCCTTTTGTTGGCTGATATCAGACATCATTTGACTTATACGTTTCTTTAGTTGGCTGATATATTTATTTTGTTGGTTGATATGCATATTTTAATTAGGGATGGCAATTCAGTCCGGATCCGACCCTACTCCGCCCCGATCCGAGGTAAAAAATCCGCTCCGAGTCCGAGAAAAAAGTAATCCGAGTTTGACTCCGTTAAAATAATCCGACTCCGAGTCAGAGGTGGGTCGGAGTCGGATCCTACAAAAAATCCGAGAAAAAAATCCAACTCCGACAAATGTCCGACTCTGACGGATTATCCGACTCCGACTCCAATAGATAGTGGATTTTTGTGTGGGTCATGGTGGCATTGGGTGTGGGTTGTAAAGGCCCAAATAGCCCAATTTCTCAAAGTATATTGAATAACGAAAAAAAACTCGGAGTCGGGTCGGATTGGAGTCGGAATCGGAGGTCGGATAATGAAGTCGGAGTCGGAGTCTCGGAGTCGGAGTCGGAGTCAGATTTAGCCTCCGACTTCCTGTCGGGTCAGAGTCGGATTTAGCATAATCCGCTCCGAGTCCGACCCGTTGCCATCCCTAATTTTAATTGTTGGCTTATATGTTTCATTTTATTGGCTGATATATTTACTTTGTTGGCTTACATGTTGCTTTTGTTGCCGATTTCATCATTTTGTTGGCTGATATGCTCCTTTTGTTGGCTAATATACGTTCCTCATGTTGCCTGATATATTTCTCTTGTTGGCTAATATGCATCTATTGTTAGCTGATATATTCCTTTTGTTTGCAGATACATTTTTATTAACGTCTTATATGTTCCTAACGTTGACTAATATAAGACATTCGTTGGCTGATATATTCATTTTAATGGCTAATATACATCCTTTGTTAGCTAATATGATTAACATACATATATACTTTCATTTCCCCTCTCTCTTCTTTCCCATCTTCCTCTCTTTCTTTCTCTTGTTTTAAAGGAAATGGATTCCTTCTCTCTTCTCTCTCTTTTTCATTCTCAAACTAGCCACAAAACCCACCGCACCCACCAACCACAACCACCAACCACGGAAACCACCCACAACCCTAACCTCACGCCACCACCCTAACCTCACACCACCACCCAACAAGCCAACACTTCAACCCACGACCCTAACCTCACGCCACCACTAACCCATGACCCCCTAAACACCAGATCTTTTACGAGCTTAGCCACACAAATCGCAGGACCACCTCGACCAGCCACCATCAGCCAGCGAATTGCACCTCCCCTACGACCTACACCATCGTACTTTTCCGGTAAATTGCGACCTTCTCAAAGCTTTCAGATTTCGAAACGCAATTTGGGATTTATTGCAACCAAAAAAGAATCAATTGAAGAAGTTTTGGATCTCATCGTTGTCTTTATCGTCTTCGGACACACAAACACTTGGGTTCAGGTGCCCGCACCCAATATTTTGTGTTTTGACGAACACACTTTGCCATCTTATTTTCTAATTTTTCACTTACTCTTTATGCATTAGCCCTTTTTTTTAGGAAAAATTGCCCGCAATAATCCCACCTTTTGGCCGTCCGCCCAAATTACTCCCACCTTTGGATTATTTTTAAATAATCCGACCTTTATAGTCAATCCGCTTCTAATGGTCCCAACCGGTCAACTAACCTGTTATAACAAGTCACTTGACACGTGTTGGCCTGCGATTGGTCCAAAAAAAAAATAAAGAAAAGTTTTTTATTTTCAGAAAAAAAAAGAAAAATTAATTATTTATTTTGAAAAACCCCAAACAAGCCAGAACCACCCTCCCCGCAGCGCAACCACCCTGTCCCTTTCCCACCGGCCAAGCTACCGGAGTCCCCTGTCCCGCTGCGTTGAGGCCGTCGACTGCCCAGAAACTCTCTCGGAGCGCCGACGATCTCCTTCCCCCTCCCCCGAACCACCAACCCCCCTCCTACCACCGCGAAAACCCGAAACTAAAAGTGGCCGGAAACACCTTGCAAACCCTCGATCCCAGCCCCTTTCCCCTTCTCCGGTCCCTTTTCCGTCTACCTCCCTTCCCCACGCCCCGATCTCATCCCTTATCTCCTTCCCACGCCTTGATTTTGCCCCTTCTCCTCTTCGCATACCATGATGTCGATAATGGTTGTGGACTTGTGGTGAATTGGTGGCGACGGAAGGGTAGGAAGGGTCGGAGAACAGCGCGCGGGGTCTGCGGTGTGGTCGCGGTGGGGCCGGCGTTCTGGGCTTGGTCTGGGCTGGTGGTAGGGGCGGCGAGATGGCTGGGGTGGCTGTGGGGCGGTGTGGTGGTTGGTTTAAATTTTAGTTTTTTTTTTTTTTAAAAAAAAAAAAAAATTAATTAATGTTAATTTTTTTTGACAAGGTTAATTAATGTTAATTATTCATAATCAGTTCTTAAAAACAAAGTTAAAATTAAAATTTATTTTTTGACCAATCACGTTGTGACACGTGTAAATAAAACTTAAAAAAAAAAAAGTTTACCCACTCAACCGGTTATAGGTCACTTGGGACCATTGAGAGCGGACTAGCTATAAAGGTCGGATTATTTAAAAATAATCCATAGGTGGGATTATTTTGGGCGGACGATCAAAATGTGGGATTATTGCGGGCAATTTTTCCTTTTTTTTTTTTTTTATTATTATTATTTAATTAGTAAACCACTTATCATCATATCAACACAAAAGTATGTACACTTGCTTTCACCTATTGTTTTAAATTTTGTGCAATCAATCATTGTTTATGTTCGTTCTCCTCACAAAAATTAACATTTTTGGTGTATTATCTGAATTTGAGCAGGCTGTAGCAGCTAGTTTAGTAAATATTGTCGATACATGGGCATGTAGAGTGAAGGGGCCAGTGTTTGTGGCAATGTTTAAGCCACTTCAAATGATTATTGCAGTTATTATGGGAGTTTCTCTCCTTGGGGATGTTCTACATCTTGGGAGGTACTTCTTTATCCTTGGATTAATATTCTTGGCTTAACAATCTCGTTCACTAGCTTGAAACACTAATATAATGTATCATCAGTTAGTAAAAATATAATTAATCTCATTCACTAGCTTGAAACACTAATACAAATATAATGAATCAGTAAAAATAAACTTTAACCAACTAAAACATATTTCAACCAACCAGACTTTACATATCATACATCGTAATAACCTATATAAATAATTAAAAAAAAAAAAAAATCCCAAGTCAATTTTATCTAGCTAACACATGATCAATGTTAAACAAAAATTAGTTTACTTTGTATTAAATTTTAAAATACATAAATATAAAACAAATCGTTTTTTGCAATGTAATCGGAGGGTTGATCATAGCATTTGGATTCTACACAGTGATGAAAGGGAATGCTGAAGAAGAGATGCTTAATAAAGATGATGAAAATAGATTGGCTTATATCATAGATGATGAAGAAGAGTCGCATCCTCTTAAATTCCCTATGCTATATGACAAAAGCATGGATGCATGATTTTAAATTTCTACATACAATTTCATCTAATCTTTTGTTCAATATATAATCCAATTATTTATACATATTGTAAGTGATGATCTAATGTATATGATGCCATGAGTTTGATTTGGAGATCGAAAAAAAAAAAGGTAACTATGTAACATTTTACAATTCGGATTGGTCTAATATAATGGAAGTTGTCTAGCTTGATAAAGTTTAATTAATTAGGAGTGGTATTCAGAAAGATTGGAACCTTTTTATTATCTTCGTCTCTCTAAAGCCTATGTTCTTTGTTTTTATTTTTTAAAGAACCAAGCCTATATTTAATTCATCTTATAGTGAAAAAAGTCCATCAAAATAATATAGATAAAGCATTGAATAAAGTAGTATTCAATTTTATAAAAACCCCATTGAACTGAGAGATGAATAACTTCAAGTAAGGAAAGCATTTCAGGATATATGGAAACTTAAATTATGAATGGAGAAAGTAATAACCATTTTACCAAACTATTGGCCATCCTTGTCAAAAAGGATGATGATATAGACAACAAAGGATATATAGGGCAAGAGAGAAGAAAAAAAAAAAAAAAAACTCTTTCAGTTTCTTTCAACGTTTCAGCGCGTTTTGTATGTGGTTGGCCACATTATGTAGCCGCTTATAAAAAAATAAAGTAACTAATAAAACAACCATCGAATAAACCTTGCATGTAATACTGATCGAGTAACACATATAACAGTGATGAAGTAACCCCTATAACACTAACCTAGTAACTTCTATAATGATAATTAAACTTAAAGATTTCTAGATATGCATTGACACACGAGTTCAGTCAAAAGTTCAAACATAAGCAACTTTTTTTTAAATGTACTAGTTTGACTAGTACATTTACTAGGATGTAACTTTGACTATTAATATCTTCAATTGTCTATTAGTAAAAATTATAACAAAATTATATTATAAAAGTAGATATTGTGACGAATCTAATAATATATTATATAATAACATTTGTTTATTTTATAATAGCACAAAAATTAAATCAAACATGGCATATGAATAATGCAAAAATCAAAGTGATGCATTGAAAAAAGCGGAGGGAATATCTTGATATTATTGACATCGATTTTCTTATGATATGTATTTGAGTATATTTATTATTTGATGTTGATGTGTTTGATTATATATAATTGATGTTGACGGTAGTAGATTATACGGAGTATTATGCAACATTAATTAATTAATTAATTATCTTTCATGTGTGGTAATGAATTAAAGAAACTTTATTATATTTTGGAATGGTAATTGGGTCTCTTAATAAAAAGGTCAAAACAAAAAAAAAACTTTTATAGACCGGACAAACAATGTTTTACATTGACATATACATAGTATCTTTGAGGAATAAGGAATAGCCAAGACTAATTCCAAAGCCAGCCTAAAGAAGGACTATTCATTCCAAAGACTTTGTGGCACGTTCTTCATTAATATAAAATCTCTTCACTCTTGTGGTTCCTTCAAGAAAGAAAGGTAATTTCTTTCACAAAGAAAGAGAGGAGAAGAAGAAGAAGAATGTGGGAAATAAAGATGGTAATAATTCTGTTAACTATGGAATTAATGGACGTGGGATGCAATACATTGGGTAAAGCAGCAATGGCTAAAGGAATGAGCAGCTTTATCTTCACTACTTATACTCATGGCATAGCTTTGTTGGGCCCTTATTGTAATACGACCCATTATATTTAGGGCACCAGTCCAAGAAACAATAACTCAGCAAAAATGAGCAAAACGGCTTGATTGGAGTAAACAAGGAAAGCAGCATCAAGGATATCAATCAAGGAGATACTTGCCAAAGATACACCTACAGAACAGGGAAGAAGATAAATCAAGAAGATCTTCCTCATTTTGAATATATTCCGAATATATCTGTAAACCCTAGAGATCCCTAGGTATAAATAAGTGTAATTAGACATTTTTAGCACTCATGTACACATATATACTCTAAATACAATAGAATTACTCTGCATTTATCTACGGAGCTTCGTCCCTACTGAAGAAGGAGGCTTGTCCTTATTCAGTATTGTATCTCTAAACTCATTATCTTCTCATAATAGAGCTCATTCTGTTTGTTTATTGTTTGTTCATTGCTTATCTATTGCTTTATTACTGCTTTATTGCTATTTTGTATGCTTTTGGTAGTATGATTGTTATTACCCCTCAAACCCAGCAGATTCTCATATGTCCTTGTTGAGATTTGCCTAAACAATTTGGCGCCCACCGTGGGGCTGATAATCAATTAACCTACCAATTCGCCAAAAAACCAATACAAACACCATGTCTGGGCACCAAGTACCCTTTACCATGGCCGAAATCAATGAGGGAATGAACGCATTCCGTCAAACCTTAGACCAACAAAAGAGCCAAATTGAAACACTGTTGGCCCAAAAAGTTCAAACTGAAGCCAAGCTTACCAGTCTCACCAAGAAAAATGAAGCCCTCCGTAGCCAAATACAATCAGTCGCTTCTAAAACCATTAATACCAGAAAGAACACTGAAAGTATAGCCATGCAGCTTGATATGTTAGGTACTTTTCATACCCCTAATGGAGAAAAAGGATCTAACACTAGGGAAACAGCCCTAGATCTAGACTCTTTGAATGCAGGAACCCCTAAGCAGAACAGCCAAGAAGGATCTGAGGAGGGAAAGATAGAAAAGGTAGTCAGGGAGTACCTCAAAGCAATCGAAGCCAAGATCGCCAAGATCCCTGGAATGCTAAAGCCCATGGAGGAGAGGCGTCAGATGGCTATATAGAGTATCCCTTCTCAGAAGAGATCGCCATGGTAGAAGTGCCAAAGAGGTTCAGCACACCCAACATGGCCATGTATGATGGAACAACAGACCCTGATGAGCACATGTCCCTCTACAAGCAGAAGATGATGACCAGCTCAATCCCTAGAGATATCAGAGAGGCCATCATGTGCAAAGGCTTTGGAGCCACATTATCAGGTCCAGCTTTAACTTGGTTCATTAATTTAGATAATGGGACAATTCGATCTTTTGCAGGAATGGTAAACCTATTCAAAGTCCAGTTCGCCAGCAGCAGGAAAATAGAAAAGCAATCATCGGATTTATACCGTGTTGTGCAAAGACATGGTGAATCCTTGAGGGATTATCTTAACAGGTTCAACAGGGAAAAGATTGGAATACACAAGTGCGATGCTCCTACAACCATCGAAGCATTCAGAAGAGGATTGCTAGATCACAGTGAACTCTACAAGGAGTTAACCAAATATCCCTGCACAACCTTTGAAGATGTACAAGCTAAAGCAATGGCTCAAGTCAGATTCGAAGAAGATGCATATGCAAGAAAGGTTCCGGAGTTCAGAGAGGATGAAGATCGTCCGTCAAGAAGGAACAACAACTTCCCCAGGAGAGATCATCGGTTCAAGCCGTATCAGCGTTCCCGCTTTGATGAAGGATCAGTCAATGCTGTCGAAGGAGAGTTTTCTGATTGGAGGGAAGATCCTGAGCTCCCACCCAAGTTGCATGAGTACTGCTTCAATGTCAACCCTGCAGGAGTAATAAGGACCTTAAACAAGATGGGAGACACTGTTCAATGGCCTAGAAGGAGTGACATGCCTGGGGAAAAGAAGGATCCATCCAGATGGTGTGATTTCCATTCAGATATCGGTCACACTACTGACGAATGTGTCGCGCTCAGAAAGGAAGTTGCATACTTGCTAAAGAAGGGCTACCTCAAAGAACTCTTGTCAGATAGATCCAAAGCTTCAGAGAAGGACAGAAAGTCCAAGCAAGGAGGTCCTCCACCCCCACCTCCAATTGTCAAAACCATCTGTTTCATATCAGGAGGGTCAGAAGTATGCGGCCTAACATATTCAGCAGCAAAGCGGCACGCAAAAGAAAGCAACAAAGAACAACCAGACAAGAGGGAAAAAGCAAAGATAGACATCCCTATCATGTTTGAAGAAAGCGATGCAGTAGAAGGTCATCATGACGGTCTAGTGATCTCACTCCCAATTGGAAATTGCATGATCAAGCGAATCCTAGTCGACAATGGAAGCTCTACAAATATCATCATGTTAGACACCTTGAAGCATATGAACATAGATGAGAAAAATATCGTCAACAAATCAACAATGCTGGTAGGATTCAGCGGAGAAACCAAAAAGACAAGTGGGGAGATTACATTGGCAACATATGCAAAAGGGATCAACCTGCAAGTCAAGTTCTTAGTGATCGACACTCTATCTTCATACAATATGATTCTAGGAAGACCCTGGATACATGAGATGAAAGCCATCCCTTCTACGTACCATCAAGTCATTAAGTTTCCTACTAGATGGGGAATTCAAGAAATCAGAGGAGAACCTAAGGAAGCTAAAGAATGTTACAAGATAGCACTGAAGGCAACATCTGCAGAAAAGAGTTCAGCATAGCAATCAGAGGGTCAGTTGGGCCAAGAGAAGTTGAGTATATCAGAAGAGCAAGAAGCTACATAAGTCCAGCTGAACCCCATGCACCTAGATCAGAAAGTCAGAATAGGATCAGAGCTGAAAGTAGAACTCAGACAACAAATTTACGACTTCCTGGAAGAAGAGAAAGATGTGTTTGCTTGGACCCATGAAGACATGAAAGGCATTTCCCCAGAAGTTATCACCCACAAGTTAAACATAGATCCAATGCATACACTAGTGAAGCAAAAAAGAAGAAAATTCGCGCCAGAAAGGAACAAGATCATCAACGAGGAAATTCAAAACCTACTGAAGACAGGAAAGATCAGAGAGGTAAAGTACCTAGAATGGCTTGCCAACGTGGTGGTAGTAAGGAAGAAGAATGGGAAATGGCGAATCTGCATAGACTTCACAGACATCAACAAAGCTTGCCGGAAAGACCCATTCCCTATACCTCATATCGATGCCATGGTAGACGCCACAGCAGGACACGAGTTGCTATCCTTTATGGACGCCTACAGTGGTTACAACCAAATCCTCATGCACAAGGATGATCAAGAGAAGACAGCCTTCATTACCAGCCAAGGAATATACTGCTACAAGGTGATGCCTTTCGGATTGAAGAATGCAGGAGCAACGTACCAAAGATTGGTAAACAAGATGTTTGAAGAACAAATTGGAAACACAATGGAAGTTTACATAGACGATATGGTAGTTAAATCCAAGAAAGCAGAAGATCACGTCAGAGACCTTAGAGAAGCATTCGTCATCCTGAAACAATACGGCATGAAACTAAATCCCACAAAGTGCACATTTGGAGTACAATCAAGAAAGTTCCTGGGATACATGGTTACACAAAGAGGAATAGAAGCCAGTCCGGAGCAAGTCAAGGCCATCCTAGACCTAGAGCGACCGAAATCCAAGAAGGATGTACAGAGCTTAACAGGGAAAATCGCGGCACTGAACAGGTTCATCTCAAAGTCTTCAGAAAAGAACAGAGCTTTCTACGAGGTACTGAAAAAGAACAAGGAGTTCAAGTGGGAACAAGAACACGATGAAGCATTCCAGAAGCTGAAGGAATATCTAGCCAACCCGTTGATTCTCTCCAAGCCCAAAGAAGGAGAGCCACTCCAGCTATACCTTGCAGTGTCTGAAGGGATGGTCAGTGCAGTTCTCACAAGAGAAGAAGAAAAGGAACAATTTCCAATCTACTACGTAAGCAAGACCCTGCTCAGTGCGGAGACAAGGTATGCATCACTAGAGAAAATCATTTTAGCCTTGTTCACCGCTTCAGTGAAGTTACGTCCATACTTCGAGAGCCATTCCATACAAGTACGAACCAACTACCCCATTAGAGCTATCATGAGAAAGCCAGAAATGTCAGGAAGGATGGAGAAATGGGCCTTACATTTGAGCAGGTACGACATACAGTACGAACCCAGGACAGCGGTCAAATCTCAAGCCTTGGCAGACTTCGTGGCAGACTTCAGCCCTACACTTGAAGAAGAAGCGCAGAAGGAAGTGCTAGCTCTACAGGAACCAAAAACTGCGCAGAAATGGACACTCCATACAGATGGTGCAGCAAACATACGAGGAGTAGGCTTAGGAGTGGTACTGACGTCACCCCAAGGAGACAAGATAGCACAGGCAATAAGGTGTAACTTCAAGGCTACCAATAATGAAGCTGAATATGAAGCACTAATCACAGGGCTAACCGTTGCAAGGGACATGAAGATACAACACCTGGAAGTAATTTCTGATTCTCTACTCATGGTAAACCAAGTCAACGGGCAGTATGCAGCGAAAGACACTAGAATGATTGCCTACCTAGAAGTCACGAAGAAGCTCATCAAAGAGTTCAAGGAGTTCAAGATAGAACAAGTACCCCGAAACCTAAACACCGAAGCAGACGCACTGGCAAACTTGGGGTCAAACATCAATCCAGAAGAATTTGGGGCAATCCCACTAGTTACGTACTCTCACCAGCCATAGAGAAGGAGTCAACCATGGGTGTCTACGAAATTCAAGCAGGCCCTACAGAAGAAGAAGACAACAGTTGGACAACGCCTCTGAAAGAATACCTCTTGGGCAACACGAGACCAACAGGGAAAGTAACAGCTCAAGCATTCGCTCAGAAAGCCTCCAAGTACTGCCTGATCAACAACGTACTCTTCAAGAAATCTGCAGCAGGACCTTTCTTAAGATGCCTGGAAGGAAAAGAAGCTCAGCAAGTCTTACAAGTGGAGAGTGCGGAAATCACTCCGGAGGAAGGAATCTAGCCAACAGAGCACTTATAATAGGATACTACTGGCCCAGCATGAGGAAGGATGCAACAGAGTTTGCCAAGAAATGCCTAGCATGCCAAAAACATGCGCCTTTGACACACAAGCCATCAGAGGAATTACACCCAACATTGACACCTTGGCCATTTATGAAGTGGGGAATGGATATAGTAAAGCTACCCCCGTCATCAGGACAGGGAGTGTACTTCTTAGAAATGACAGATTACTTTTCCAAATGGATTGAAGAAGAAGCATACAAGGAAATCAAGGATAAGCACGTCATCTCATTTATAAAGAGGAACATTCTAAGCAGGTTCGGAGTACCAGCAGAGATCATTACAGACAATGGGTCCCAATTCATCAGCAACAAAACCACCAAGTTCTGTAAGGAATGGAACATCTCCCTTATCACATCTACACCAAGGTACCCACAAGCAAACGGACAAGCAGAATCAAGCAATAAAGTCCTTATAGGCAACATGAAGAAAAGACTGGAAGGAGCCAAAGGAAAATGGGCATACGAACTACCTTACATATTGTGGGCAGACAGGACAACTCCAAAAGGCGCTACAGGTCATACCCCTTTCTCACTGGTGTACGGATGTGAAGCTGTAATCCCAACAGAAGTAGAAGTGCCTACAGCAAGGTACAGGCTAATGATAGAAGAAAGAAATCAAGCAGAACTAATTCACAATTTAGACACAGTGGAGGAACTCAGGGAAGACGCACAAATGAGAATGGCAGCATATCAGCAAGAAGTAGCAAGATCCTTCAACAAGAATGTCAGAGTCAAAGTCTTCAAGCTAGGAGATTGGGTTCTCAGGAAGGTATACGAAAACACCAGGGAGGTCAACGCAGGAAAACTAGCACCCAACTGGGAAGGACCCTATGAAATCACTAAGGTAGTAAGTAATGGAGCATACAGACTCAGGAATGCGGAAGGAAAAGACGTACAGCGAAGCTGGAACGCAGCACATTTAAAGCTATATCATTTCTGAGGAAAGGTATGCAGTTGTTATTTCAATTTTGTCTTTTAATTTACAAAAAAGAAAAAACCAAAAAAAACAGGAAAACAAGCAAAAATACAAAAAAAAAAAAAGAAGAAAACACAAAAACACAAAAATCTCCAACAGCCAAAATCAGCACGAAAGGTACTCATCTATCTCTATTCTTTGTCAGTTTGCTTTATGATTATTACGAGTACTGACTTTGGCATCGGAGGGCCGTTGGGGAAACCCACGGCCACCCCTCACCTTCTTCTGTTTTGCAAGGAGCACGACTGACATTACTGAGCAAGAATGTAACAAGTCCCTTCACTACAGAACAAAGACAAGTCATCCTGAACAGAACAGACCTACTATCCTTACAAGGCATACAAACGCATGTAAGTAGCATCACCACTGTAATACAACTGTAATACATTCGTGAGACAACTACAATCACAACACACTATACAGAAAAGTCAGCCACACAGAAAAAAGATAGAAATACTTAGTTGCAATGCAACAAAATTAAACAAAGCATCCAGCTACAACAGTGTAGCACAAAATAAAAGCAAATTATCCAGACTGCACTAAGGCAGTAAACAGAAACAACATTCAACAGTTTTACATTTTTTTTAAGGTGACGCAGCACCAGTTAAACTAATTCCCCCCCATGTTGTCAGCAGGGGCCACTTCTTCAGCAACGGGCTTCATCACCTCTGGAGCATCCTTGACTTCTTAATTATGAGGAGAGTTCACTTCCTCATCAGCAAAGCTCAGCAACAGTGAGCCAGGAGCAGCAGTCCCTTCAGGAAACGCCTTCTCGAAAGAAGCCTTATCACCATCATAGTCCCAAGCCTCATGCTTTCCTTGCTGAAACTTCTCCATCATCTCAAGACGTGCCTTCCCGTAGTAGTATGTAGCAGCATCAACGGCTTCGTTAGCAACTTCCTTCAAGGTACCCTTCAGCCCATCCCGCTCAGAAATGCAATCCCGATGCTTAGTCCGTTCAGCCTTCAGAGCCTCAGTAACAGCCTTGTACTTGTCAGACAAAGCATCACGCTCCTTCTTCATAGCCTCATACACCCGAGTAAATTCTGACACCTTGCCTAAGACACCAAGGCAAGATTGAAGGCTCTGCAAAGAAAAGATGAAGTGTAAGAAGAATAGTTCAATAAGGTTGATTTTATTAAAAAATTTTGGGAGTATACTATACTTGGAAAGACTGTACGGCCGCCTCTTGTGAAAGGTCAGCAAAAGTCATCGAAGACTGGCGATCCTTGAAAGAAGGAAACAGCATGGTATCTACATGTGGAGCAAGAGAGTCAAAAGAAAACTCAGCAGCATCAACATCAATAGGCATCTCCAACTTCCTCTTGAGACTGGCACGAGACGGAGGCGGAGGAGGGACACTCTTGGGAGCAACCATCTTGATGGGAACAACCTCAGAAGTCTGGGGGGACGAGCGAGACTTGAGACGACACAAGATGGAAGATGAACTAAGAAGATCATGAGACCTTAGTGACCTTGATGTATCTACAAGGAACATGGCTGATTCAATAAGTAACACAACAAATATGTACAACAAGGATGCTAATTGAATCAAATAGATTAACAATTATATACAAGTATATTCAACAAGGATACAACTGATTCAAAACAAAGTTAAAAACCCACAAACTAAGCAAACAAACCAACATCAACCACACATTCACAAATTATTAGTACAGCAAGACATCGAAATACACAAGAAAGAAAGAAAACAAACCTTGAGACATGGTTGGGGTAACTTTCTGTTCAGAATCAGATTCGTCCAAGGACCTAATTTGAATAACTGCTTCAGGTTGTGTCAACTTGATAAAAGATCTCTCGTCTGCACTCAACTCGTACAACTTGTCTATCAAGGATGGAGACTGAGAGCGCTGCTTCAATTTACTCACTGCAACCAACAAGCAAATAAGCCCAAATCAACAAAGAAGGAAAAAAGAACATAAAAGAATAAGAAAACAGAATACCTTCAGCCTCAACAGTGTCAATTAAAAAATCACAATCATCACCCAACGAGTCAATCCTCACAAAGAAGAACTTGTGATACCACTTCTTGTCAAACGCCTTCTCCAAGTCAGTCACCAAAGGACCAACACCATCCTTCAGGCGAAGACCAACTCGACCTTTACCACTGGTCCTAATAGTATAAGGGTAACACAAATCCCTCACATCAAGTTCTATACCCAATTTTACACTCAGCAAATCCAGAATTCTCAACACCCTCCAAGTTTGGGGCAATAATTGACAAGGCGAAACCCTAACTCTAGAAAGAAATTGGCGAACAAGAGCAGATTAAGGAAAAGTATGCCCAATTACAAAAGGGTACTCAAAGAAACACTCCCAACCAGGGGCAGTCCAGTCAGCCCTTTCCCTAGATGATGGAATTTTCACCACAACCCCATCAGGAAAATGCGCAATTGCAGCAATATTCTGAATTTCCTCCTTCGTAATGGTGGAAGGATAGGTATCTTTGACAGGAAAGACATTCTGCACCACCAAGTTTGGCCTTTTCACACCCTCATCCACCCCAGCAAACATCACTCTCACATGATCATCCATCGCAAAAACAAGAGAAAAGTACAAAGTGAAAAACAGAGCAAATAGAGAAGAGAGAGAAAATACCTGATGAAATTGAAATTGGGGCAAAGCAATTGAAGTGATTTGACAATAGCCTGCACACCCAATAAATACCAAAGACGGAAATAAACCGCCCTTCACAGTCATCGAGGAAGTTGCCTTAAAACTGCCACCACTTTCTATTTTGCTAACCGTTGGAACAATTTCTGAAATTCGAAATATTTTCCAGAGCTTTCTTTAGGTAATTTTCACTTCCAAATACTTGGAAATAAAAATTAGGGGCAATTGTTGGGCCCGTATTGTAATACGACCCATTATATTTAGGGCACCAGTCCAAGAAACAATAACTCAGCAAAAATGAGCAAAACGGCTTGATTGGAGTAAACAAGGAAAGCAGCATCAAGGATATCAATCAAGGAGATACTTGCCAAAGATACACCTACAGAACAGGGAAGAAGATAAATCAAGAAGATCTTCCTCATTTTGAATATATTCCGAATATATCTGTAAACCCTAGAGATCCCTAGGTATAAATAAGTGTAATTAGACATTTTTAGCACTCATGTACGCATATATACTCTAAATACAATAGAATTACTCTGCATTTATCTACGGAGCTTTGTCCCTAATGAAGAAGGAGGCTTGTCCTTATTCAGTATTGTATCTCTAAACTCATTCTCTTCTCATAATAGAGCTCATTCTGTTTGTTTATTGTTTGTTCATTGCTTATCTATTGCTTTATTACTTCTTTATTGCTATTTTGTATGCTTTTGGTAGTATGATTGTTATTACCCCTCAAACCCAGCAGATTCTCATATGTCCTTGTTGAGATTTGCCTAAACAAGCTTTCTTCTTCCTTATTCCCCTTGCCTTCCTTTTCCACAGGTAACCAATTCCTCCAATCTTTATTATTATTGTTGATGAAGTTACCATATCATATGTCCTCAATGCCAAATTTACTTGTCACGTATGAGTTGATTTTAATAATAGTATCGACCTGTAAGCTGAGTCTATGACAACCAAATGAAGGGAGGAGTGTTGAAGGGAGGAGCATTGCTTATTTACTTATTATGTATGAAACTTTATGCTCGTTTCAAAAATGAAACTTTATGCTAATAAATGGGATTAATTTGGACAGGAAAACTCCATCTCCACACATCGATGTTGCTATGATCCTCCGACTCTTCCTACTCGGAGTCCTTTGGTATCTTTCTCATCTCACCCTCTCTTAGCTATATGTTCTTATTTACGTGTGTTATTTTAATTTTTGAAAAAGTATTGTGTAAAACGGGCTCACATGAGTCCAATCATACAAACAGAAAAAGAAATATATATATATATATATATATATATATATATATATATATATATATATATATATATATATATATATATATATATATATATATAATTGTCAGAAATTAGATAACAATGGTCAGATATTAGATTTCTTTTGTTTGATAATAGATTATATTGGTCAGGTATTAGATTTATTTTATTTAATAATATGTTAATATAGTTGGGTATTAGATTTATTTTATTCGATAATAGATTATATTGGTTAGGTATAAGATTCTTTTTGTTTGATAATAGGTGATATTAGTCAGGTATTAGATTTCTTTTGTTTGATAAAATTACGAAATATATGTTGTTGTGTATTGAATATTCAGCCATGGCAGGTTTCCAAAAGATAAACTTTCTTGTGTTTCCAAAAGAGATTAAAACAGAGGAAGAACACAAGGACAGAAGACATAATCTTACTGGGAACAGTTAAAGTTTGGACTGATGGGAGGAAGTTTGAGTTTCAACCACACTTTTGAGGAAGAGCAGAGATGAGTGAACCATCAATCTGTCCTGTAAGAGGCAGTACAGACTCGAGACACTGGCAAACTCCCTGTCCTTTCTTCTTACTTTTCCCGTAATGCTTGTATACATACTTAGCGCCTTGGCAGCAATAGGTGGGGGAGGGTCACCGGCGCCGGGATGGGAGGGGGAGGGTCGTCGGCCGCCGACAGGGGACTAGTAGTTGGTGGGGGATGAATTTGTGCATTATAAATCGGAGTCACGTGAATCCGTTCTACGCAAAACCTTTTCGTAATATTTTTTTTTCTAATCTTGTAATTATAAAATGACCTCATGTGAAATAATTTAATTAATAAAATGCCACTAAATTACAACAATTCAAAATAGTATGCAGTTAATTGACACAACTTCACTAAAGTTATTGATGAAATTGTCCAAATAAAAACATCCCTTTCAATCGATCCTTCCTTACTTTGTAGTATTCAAACGAAAGTTCCTTTTTACTTATTTTAGTAAATAATGAAGTACAAAGTATCTTACTCCTTATTAGCTCAAACACTCAAATAGTCAAAGTTACCATTAAGGTGTCAAAGTTTGGTATCATTTTGTTTTCACAACATCTAACAAGTCACAAATTCACAATCAAAACGGCCTTTCTTTATCAACAAAAACATAATTGGAAATTTGTTAAGGTAGTAGACGGTTTGAAAAAATGTTTTTGTTAAATTAAACACACACACAAAAAAATAAATAAATAAATAAATAAATAAAAATAAAAAAATAAATAAACTTATCTTATTTTCTTTATTTAATTATTTCTTTTGCAATTATTCAACTACTTAGAATTTGTGTGATATTTTTCATCATTCATATACTTTGTCTAAATGTTAACTTTTACTCTTTTTTTTAAAGAATATACATTACCTTTTTTTTTTTTTTTTTTTTTTGAGTTACCTTGTACAACTTTCATTTTTTTCTCAACCAATACAGAGTACATGTATGCATATTACTAAATAAAACCCTTTAATTGATTGTCATTTTGACATATTTACACCATATGTTTATTGATGAACAAGAACATTTTCACTTTGAGAGTCTGAGCTTTGACATAATTTCACACAAATTTTAAAATTCATATATACCTAAAGTACAATTACGCAAATTTGAGGTATATAGGGTGAAATAGTTAGAGTCAATTGCATGTCTAATAAAATGTTTGAAAATAATACAGAGTAATTATAAGTAAATTGAAAAACTATTAAAATGTGTTTTCTTTCATAAAAACTATTGCTAGAAAAAATATTAAAATTTCATAAATTGACTCACTTATTCATCTATTTTTTATTTTGCTTAATTTGTTTTCAACAATAATTTGTAATGCAGTTGTGGTTGCTTCATGTTCTTGCTTATTGGAATACGTTATAGCTCACAACTTTTGCATCAGCAATGAATAATCTTTCTCCCGCTTTCACTTTTATAATGGGCATAATTTTCAGGTAATATCTATTATATGAATGATTAAATTTTCATAGAACAATAATTCAGAAGTATTTTTTTAGTCAATTAGTTTATTAAAATAATTTTGAAAATGACCCTTTTAGGATGGAGGTAATGAACTTGAGAGCTCAAAGTAGCCTACTCAAATCTTTGGGAACGTTAGTGTCAATTGGTGGTGCGCTCATAGTGACTTTGTACCAAGGAATGCCCATTAATATATTTTCTTCTTCTTCAACCCAATTCTCTCTTCAATCTCTTCTTAACGCAAATGAAACTCAACCCAATTGGGCCCTTGGTGGACTTTACCTTTTTGGAAGTAGTTTATTTCTATCACTCACCTACGTCACCAAGGTAAGGTTCTACTCCCACTTTATTTTTTTTAGCTATGCTATTTGTATTTTAGAAAGTTTGTATATACTCTATTTACTTATTATACTCCAAGGTCTAGTGTTAAGATTGTCACTTTCTAACCTTGAGGTTGATGATTCAATCTCCACTAGATACACTTTGAAAGTGAGGATCCCTTATTCTTCTCCCTCACTCTTAAAGTGTCTGACCCGCAAATAGCGGACCAAAAAATTCGTGAGGGTTGAGGTACGGTCAGGGTCTTTCTCCTTACCTAAAAAAAAATAAAATTATGCCTTGTTCACTTCATCTTATTTTTGCTAAACTAAAATTATTTTTACCGAATTGAAATTATTTTTGCTGAATTGAATTTTTTTTTTTTTTAATAGATTCTTTGTTATATTTCTTCTTTGAATTTATAGATTTTTATTGAACTGAAATTATTTTACTAAACTGAACTTGTTTTATTGAACTGAAATATTTTTGCTAAACTAAAATTCTTTTTATTGAATACGGATATTATTTTTTGGGAAATTCTCAATGGTGAACAACAAAAATTTTAATTATCTCTGGTACTCATGAATTATTAGTATATATTAGCAATAACATTATTCATACATTTTGATTAAAATATTTAATTAGGGTTAGTTTTATTATTATTTTTTAATAACTAAATAATTTTAAAAATAATAAAAAGGAAAAAGATAACCCACCACCCACTTCATCCCTCTGCCACCCCCCCTCCCAATTCCGATCCCCGATCCCCGATCCCCCTGCTCCCGACCTGGTACCTGCTGAGCCTGTCCAGACCCCCTCCCCGGCACGGCGTTGCACTGAACCTCCTTCTCTCCTCATCATATGCAGCATTTTACGGCACCATGACAACTATCTTATTAGGACATCCATTGCTATATCCCTTTTCATGGTATTCAACAAACATCCTCATAGAAAATCCAATACAAATGGGTAAATTAGAGATGATTCTCACTAAACCCATTTCTATTTTTTGGGTCTTCATCGGTACCTATTGAGACTACTAAATCACAGCCCAAGTTCAAGCAGCCCAAGAATGAAGACCAAAGCTCACGGTAAAGAAATGAGTCAACAAAGTTGTTATATCAAACTCTGCTGAGTCAGCATTTAGGGCCCTGTTCTCTTCAGATTATTTTCAGTTTAGTTCAGTTCTTAATTTCCTTCTCTCATAAAATATTTAGTTCAGTTTAGTTTAGCTCAGTTCAGTCAATCAAAACAGGCCCTTAATTTGTTATTCCTCTTAGCCACGTTTTGTATATAAGTAGGTAGTTAGCTTCATTTACTTGCATTCAATTACACAACAAACACTTTTTCTCTCTTCTGTAATGAGAGCTTTCTCTCTCTACTGTAATAACGGAGGTTTTCTCCTCAATCAATAAGAATTAGTTTTAGTTAAGGCAAGAGCTCGGAATCTACGGATAGAGCAGTGAAGCCAAGAAAATCTTTGTGTCCTGTTCTTTGATTTCTGTTTTTTGACATGGTATCAGAGCGAAAACTCGATTGTAATTGTTTTTCCGCGAGTTTTTGAGGTATTTTTTTCCGCATTTTCTAGTATCATCCTCTTCCAGATTTGTTGATTGTTCTTCTTCTTGTTGCTGGGATTATTTTCTTGAGGAAATTCGATTGGTTAATTGATTGTGATTTGAGGTTTTAGTTTGAGATTTGAAATTTTTTGAGTTTTTTTTTTGTGTGATTTTGAAATGGAATCACAAGGAAATAGAATTGTAGAACCTACTCAAGATCCGAGTTCAGTTTATTATATTCATCCTGCTGATAGTACTAGCCTTAAGGTGTTTTCTGAGGTGTTTGATGGAGAACATTATTATAGCTCATGGAAAAGGTCTATGATTCTGCATTTGTCGACTAAGAATAAGATGTGTTTTGTTGATGGTAGTCTTCCTAAGCCTGCAATTACAGATCCTAAACATAAGGCATGTATTCGTTGTAATGATTTGGTTATAGGTTGGATCTTAGGTACTCTAGGTCTACTGGTGACTAAGAGTGTTTTCTTTTATAAGCTCAAGATATTTTGGAAAGATCTTGAAGAAAGATATGGTCAGACCTCGAATGCATAATTGTATTCTATTCAGGAAGAAATTTTTGGTACACATCAAGGAAATGATAGTATACCAAAATACTATGCAAAGATCAAGAATCTTTGGGATCAGTTTGATGATGTTTGTCCTATGCCAATGTGTATTTGTAATGATTGTTCTTGCAATCTGACTTCTAAGTGCTTGAAGATTCAGCAAGATCAAAGGTTACTACAATTGTTGATGAGGCTTAAGCTAGGATATCAGCAAATAAGAAGTAATGTGTTGATGATGATGCCATTACCACCTCTTAATCAGGCTTACAATTTACTTTTACAAAAAGAAAGGCATAAGAAACTTAGTGAGACTACTGGATCCACTGAGGTTCTTGCTTTTGCTGAAGATAGGCGGAAGTATTATGACAATAAGACATTCAATCCACCTCACTTATATGCTCAGAATTCTTGAAATTTTGGCAATCACAATAATACTAGAGGAAGATTTCATTCTAGCAGTTCTTCTGGAAGTCAGGGTATAGGATATAAGAAGAGAGATCTATTCTGTGAATAATACAAGATGACAAATCATACTGGGACAAGTGTTACAGGCTATATGGTCTGAGAAGCCAACACAGCAGAAAAAGTATGCTCATTACGCTCACTGTGATGAAAGTAAGGCAAAGTCTAAAGATATTGAGATGAATTCAACATTCACCGAGAAGAAGATCAATGTTATTATGCATTATATGCAGAGACAGAAGGATGTTAAGCAAGATGTTACTCCTACAGAATCTCCATAGACTGTTAACAGTTCAGCATTCTTTGCAGGTAAACTCTGTCTTCTCTCTCAGTTTAAATCTGGTTGGATCATTGATAGTGGAGCCATTGATCATATATGCTACAACTTGAGTTTGTTTGAAACATATACTGAGTTACATAGCAAAGATAACACTATCACTATTCCTGATGGTAGAAAGATTTTGGTAACTCGTATAGGGAATGTGAGAATTAACAATCATATAACCCTGAAAGATGTTCTATGTGTTCCAGAATTTCAGTTTAACTTTGTAACACCCCCAAATCTCTCTCTACGGAAATACTAGTATAATACGTATAATTATACCGTAGAGATAGACTTAGGCGTATTACCGCCGCGAGATTACGCAAGGCTACTCAAACTTACTAAATAAACCAATACTTTGCAGCGGAAAACTTCAATACTCTTCTTTATTTAATAATAGACTAAAAATAGTAACCATTGTCATGAGTACTTAAAAATAAATACAAGAACCAACATATCCTAATCTAGGTTAACCATTCCCGGGACTCCAAATGCTCAATTATGACTTCACCTGAAATTAGTCAACACTGCTTACCATTAAGATAAACAGGGCGAACCAAAACAAAATAAGAAAAACGGATTAGCAAAATATGCTAAGTACGATAAGTGTGAGATAATTAAACTCAATTTATTCATAAACATGCTTTTGAAATCAATTCCATCCATTCCAATAATTAAATCAATAATTCCAACTCAAGATTCCAAAACCTATTTCAATAACCAATATTAATATCCAATAAATCCATTTCCACTTATTTTAAAACCAATTCCAATTACTCAAAAACCAATTCCAATTACTCAAAAACCAATTCCAATTCCTCTCCCAAGTGTGCACACCCCCCAAGCTAGTCTCCTTGTGTTACAAGGCTATTCTTGAGGAAAGACTCGGTCATACAAAGTCCAAAGTCTTATCAAATAAACCAAATCCGCATAGTGGGATTACTAACATGCTTATAAAGCTTTTATAATAATAATTCAATAAATCCTCTTTAAATCCAATACTTCCAACTTTTAATAATAATTCCAAAACTCCTCTTTATTAAATTCAACATGCTTTCAAAATAAAACCCTTTTAAACATGAATAATAATTAATTCATTTAAACATGATATAAAATCAATACTCCAATTTATTTATTAAAACCAATTTGTTTAAACATACTTTTATTTCATAATCATAATTCAATTCAATTTAATTCAATCATCACAAGAAATCATTCAAACATGCTCATTCAAATCAATCTTTTTCAAGGTATCTAACCACCTAACGTACCTTGATCCTTGCTTAGCAAAATCACACAAAAAGAACCTCAAGAATCTTGATCGAACACACCCTACAAATAATAACCTTAATCAATATAAGGTTAACAAATAATCACAATAATTAAACTAAAAACCTCTCAACTATATGTACATGAACATTTAAATTAATTTTCATAAACATATTAAAAATCTGATTTTATATAATTAAAACTACTCATAATAATTTTTATAAATCCCCTATAATAATAATAATAATAATAATAATAATAATAATAATAATAATAATAATAATAATAATAATAATAATAATAATAATAATAATAATAATAATAATAATAATAATAATAATTGAATAAGAGTAGAGAAGAAGAAAAGATAAGGAACCAAGGAAAAGAGAAGAATTGGATTTGCGTTGGAAAGAATAGGCAGAACTTGCAGAGGCTGTAACTCCTTTGATATAACTCTGAATTGGGTGATTCTTGAGCCTAACCTCAAGGATTTTTTGAGAGGAACAATCTTCTGTGAAAAGTGTGAAATGTCAATACCCCAAAAACTGACCAGAAGTGCCTGAAAATTGACTTCAAAGATAAACGGGATGATTTGTGTAAAAAGAGGAGAAGAAAAGAAGAGAATTGGTGTGAAGAATGTGAGAGGTATGGAAGGGTATTTATAGGCTAGCTCATGTAAGAATTATAGCAAGAGAATGTGGGAAGAATTATGGCAAGTAGGGTTTAAGGGATTACTTGGAGAAGTGAGTAAAAGAATTAAGGAAGTGTAGGGAATATTTCAAGCATTATGATCCCAAACTTGAACCCCACTGTGATCATACACTAAAGTACGGTGGCGTTCCAAAGGGAAAGAAAAAGAGCAAAAAGAGTCGCCAACAAGTTTTAGGAACTTGTAAACCCAAAAGACAATCCAAAAGGACCATCAACTACTCCATAAGGTCTTGAACCAAACAGGGTCCGGGGATGAGGGTACGAATCCAATCTACAAAAGAAAGGACCCGCCCTATAAAATAGGCCTCTACTTTGTTCTGCTCGTATTCATGTGCGCTTTTCGAATAACATACAAACATTATATTAAACCTAACCTGTTTAATCTATGTTGGTTGAATATTAATGCACAAATAATACTATTATTGGCGATCACTTGAATTAAAATCAAATTAGCCTAAACCAAATTATTAATTATCTTATTAAGCATGATTTCAAGTACAAATTCCCTTTAAACCTGCATAAAAGGCGTGATCAAGCAATAACAATAAAATATATCAAGCAACATAAAGGATAAACAATAATGATAATAGCATGATAAGGCATAATAAAGCCCAATAATAATAGCAAGATCCTAGGCATGATACTAACAAGATTAATAACAAATCCTAGCATGTCACTAAACAATAAAGATCAAAGCTTTAAACCTAACATGGCACTAACATGATATTAGAAAGGATAAAAGCACCCTAAACATGATTCTAGAAAGCATAAATAACATCCTAACATGATACTAGGAATATTAATCAATAATAAACATGCTTTCTACATTGAAAGAGAGTAATAAGATAACATACTTTGAAGCCTCGTACCTCTTTCTAATAACAAAATACACAAGTTAGTAAACTTCAATGAAAGTAATAAAGGATAATTAAAGAATTAAAGAATTAAATTGAAATCAAATTAAATAAAGTTTAGACTAGTTTTGGACCAAACCCTCAGAAAATATCAACCTTGCACGTCTAGGGCGAAGGCAACTTCGAACTTGGCTAAGAGACTCTAAGTCTTGTGAATGCGGAATATTGTATTTTGAAAAAAGGTTGTTGGTTTAGAAAGAGAAAGAAAAGAATTAAGTAATTCTTGAGAGGGAATAGAGAGAATTGAGAAAGAGTTGATGATTGTGAATGATTTCTGAAAACAGGAATTCGGACCCTATTTATAATGAAAAATAATCCGGAAAAACATAGAATTTGATAAGGAATAAAACTCCACGCTGTCGCCAGGAATTGACTCTGTCGCGACGCGACAATGTCTGTCGCGCGGCGACAGCCTGTATTAGCGCGTTTTTCTTCACGCGGAATCCGATCTTTAATCAACTTGATCTACGGAATCCGTACAGAAGATAAAATACATACTTTTAAGATAACAAAACAATATTTTATTCCAAATAAGAATCTTTTAAAGATAATTAATTATTAAATCTAACAATATTAGAATTAAAAGGAACTTTCTAGAAACTTCTAGAAAACTATAATTAATCCTAATAATTTTAGGAATAATAATTAATATTGGGCCCTCCTCTAGATCATTGGGCCGTATTAAAATAAATAACCGGGCCCAGTTTAGTATTTTGGCCATAACTTCCTCAATATTCATCGGAATCGGGCTTATAATATATCGTTGGAAAGGTCTCTTCGAGCCCCATCCATCTACACCATTATTGGACCCTTATCATGGACCAAAATAAACTGAATTGGACGTTTTCAAATAAATAAAGTCATTTTCAAAAGCAGAGAGAAAAGAATTTAATTAAAACTAAACCGCAACACTTGGCTTTCGAATCATTTTTACCTAATTCGATAACAACACAACGTGCAAGGCATTCATCACTGGGTTTGGTTTTGGGGAGACACAAATGGGTGTCTACAGAAGCCCCCACTTTGACTGAGTTTGAAGAAACTTATGTTTCGAAAAACGAAAGTCAAAGTATCGATAGGGACGGAGAATGATTCAAAATGTTCTGCAATTCCAAATCATTCTTATAACGCCGATACCTGCAAACTAATCATTAGTTAAACAGATAAAAGAGTTAAGAAACGCGTATCTTGCACCGTCGAGCACACGCCTCTGAACGTAACCATTTTGCTGTTGCTTCTTTTGTTGTTTGTGACAACCTCCACAGTGCCTCGTGAACGCCATCGTTGAAGATAACCATATGTCGTCGCCTTCAATATTCTTGGTGACAATCCTCCACAGTATTTCGGGAACATCGTCGAAAATAACTGTATGTCGTCATTTCCTGGGTGTGGCAATACGTCGCCACAGTAGTATGTCGCCGCTATAAACGGTCTCTTCTTTACCTTGAGGGACCGCCGAGGGTGGCCTTGCTTCGCCATCTTCACCATTTGTGACACTACCTCGTCACGACCGTACTTCGCCGCTAAACAATTCCTCTTTATGTTGAGACATTGCCAAAGAATCACTTTACCTATTGACCCTTAATATCATTATTTATTATTGTCTTTTATATTTGTGTCGGTACTTTGGTGATTTTGCCTTTATGAACCATTACTTTGGTGCATCTACTGAACCAATTTTTCGGTGCCTTGAACCATTATTTCGGTGCCTTAAACCATTATTTTGGTGCCTTATTATGAGCCAATATGTAGGCGCTTTAAGCTAAAGTGAGACGATCTTTCATCAAGTCGATCACTAAGTGCATTTTGATCAAGTTGACTAAATCATGTCAATTGCTCAAACGGGCTAACTGGCGTACCAAGGAACCCAAATTACTAAAATGGACCCACAAAACCATAAGGAAGAGCCCAGCACCCTGTCGCCGCTCCAGCGCTGACCAGAAGTGCCTGTCGCGAGCTTTTACATTTGTCGCCGCGCGACAGAGTCTGTCGCCTCGCGACAAATCTGTCGTTTGGCGACAGAATCGGGGTTTTAAACCCGTCTTCTTCTTCTTTCTCATTTCGCTGCTCTGCTTCACGAATTTCGCAAAAAACTTCAAATTACTCGTTCTTGCTCATTTCTCAACCAAATTCGCTCAAACTTGTTGCAAATCGAAGCTTTTCTTATCTATTTTCCCGATCTATGTAAGTTTTTCTCAAACTCTACTCGGTTTTTGACGAATTACGCGTTCTAATTCGCGAATTTTCCGAAAATTCGAAAAATGTTCTTGCTTAATTTGCTTTGCTCGTTGAATTTTATGCCTTGAATTTGTTTAATTATGCTTGTATATTATTTTGGGAGTATTTTGAGACTTATTTGACTCAATTTGGCGAAGAAATGAACAATTTACCATTGTAGGACCTCTTAAGGTCGGGAAGAACAATGTGGGTCGTTCTTTGTATTTTGACTGCTTTTACTTGTACAATTTGTCACAATATTCATCATATGTTTGCAAGAAATTATTTATTTGCTCAAAGAACACTTCCATGCTTGTTTGAGATTTTGCTCTGTTTTAGTACTACGTACTCTTTTCTTTTTTTTTTTTTTTTTTTTTTTTTTGAACATAGTATCATGCGGCTTAGGCGAACTTTAGATACTGTAGAGCCTTAAACTTAATTACTTTTACATACTTTAGCATGGCTAGACGACGTGGTTCCGGTTCTCGGTCGAGGGACACACATCGAGAGAACGAGCCCACCAGTGAGGGCGAGGACGTACCTTCTACTTCCGGGCTGGGTCTCATGCCGGATTGGGACGAGCGCACTCTATTTCACGCGCCGGTTCATCATCTGTCGGAGAGAATCCGACGAGGTCTAGCGAGTGGGAGGACCCGTAGCCATGGCTCGGGTAATTCCACCATCATCTCCCTGTACGACAACTTCATCTGCCGCGATGAGGGGCTTCGTCGTCTTTGGGAGTCATGTGGGTTGACTCCTCTGTTGCAGGCTACTCGGGCCATGTTTTCATACGATGGGGGTAACCTCGTCGTCCGAGCTTTGGTGGAGTTCTTTTGGGACACTACCAACACTTTTCACTTTCCCTGGGGTGAGATGACAGTCACTCCAGCTGACTTTAGTCTCATTACGGGGCTGGAGTTCCAGTCTACTCCTCTACCTTTCGATGCTGGCGTTACTGTTTACTCGCCGGAGGTTTTGGAGTTATTGGGGCCGATCGTTATTCGGGCCCAGGCTGAGGCTCAGTCGGGACAGCTGAGTTCCCGTTGTATCCGTCGCGGCACGTTGGCTGCAGCTTTCGAGGATGATGCGACTACCCGAGAGCAGCGGGTGTGTATCTTTGTGCTGATTCTGCTATCAGGGACATTCTCCCCTGATCGGGGTAGTAGAGTACTTCTATACTACCTGTCCGCCGTTCGCGACCTCCAGTTGGTCGGGACATATGACTGGGCCAGCATGGCCTATGCTGGGCTTGCGGCGTTCTTGTCGTCACAAGGCCTTGTCTGGAGAGATAGCCCTTTCTAGTTTCTGGAGGGTCGTAGAGGTACATCTCCTTTCCTTTTGAGGTTTTAACTCTAAACTTAGAAGCACTATCTTTACTAATTTTCATTTTTGTATAGATTTGGTTCTACGAGTACTTTCCTTCTCTTGCACCTGCGAGGCCTTCTCCTCGCGTACTCCCCATTGCTGCTAGCTGGGGAGGCCGCAGAGGTCCGCCGGAAGTGCTACGCCTTCGAGAGATGATCCTCACGGTGGGTTTTTCTTTAATTCTTACTTTCTCTTTTATCACCCTTTAGCGTTAGTATCTTACTTAGTGATGTTTCAGGAGCCTAGCCCGGTGTATCAACCTTGGGCTGCTTTTCCTATCTCTGTGCTGGCGGCGCAGTATACATCTGAGCGTCGTTACTTTTTGGGGACATATGGCGCGGTGGTCTACCTAGGGGAGAGGGTGGCCATCCAGCACTCCTCGGATACTTTCGTTGTTCCCGCTCCTCCACCTCAGCATATGTTCCACGATGCCTTGCAGCGGGATCGTGCTGGTGGGCCTTCGCGAGGTACTCCCTGGAGGTCACATGTTCTCCTCGGGCAGAGCTATGAGGAGGACCTGCTACCGTTGCTAGCGCCGGCTCTGTCCTTTCAGAGGAGGCAGCGGTATGCTTTTTTTCGTTTAGTTTATCTTTCTTAGGTAGCCCCCAAGTATCTTTCTAACTTTTACTTTTAGCAGGCTGGTCCTAGGGAGTTCATCCCTCCGAGGATGTCTATACGCTACCGGGGTACGTATGGACCGATCGAGGAGCTTATTCCGCCAGCTCCAGAGGGAGAGCAGTTTGTGGAGCGGTCTATTCCTCGTCACCAGACCCGAGTAAGTAGTTTTTATATACCATCCTTATGTTAGGCTTTATAATTGCTATTGACTCTGGCTATTTTGGCAGTTCTCTCGTGAGGTGGTGACGGCTATGGCCAGGTGCATTGACGCCTTTCGCAGCCAGCTTGTGAGGTTGCGGAACCGTGCTACCTGTCGTAGCAACGACGCTGAGGAGGTATTATTTTTACTTTTATTGCTTTTGGCTTTATTTTCTTTGTATTTGCTAACTTTGATTTACTTTTGCAAGGGCAGCCTATTCCTTCTCCACGCACTCGATCGAGGCCCGAGCCTAGGAGGGAGACTACTAGGTCCGACTCGAGGCGTCGCCGGACTACTTCTGGTGGTCGAGGTGGTCGTTCTGAGGCTGCCGCTGTAGAGGGTTCGGCGTCATCACCTGAGGACATTCCGACCGGGCCGACCGTTCGAGGTGGGATGGGTGGTGGGACATACGAGTTTGGCTCGTCGTCGCAGCAGCCTTTGCAGCCCCAGCCTCTTTCCGTCAGGTTTCAGGGTGGGGTTAGATGGCCTAGTCCTGAGCTGCAGTTTGCGCCGTCTGGTGGTCCAGGGGACGATGATGGACATACTCCGCGGAGCAGGGCATTTTTCGATACATTTGGCATTCCTCGCGGCTTGCGACCTCCAGCGCCATAGTTGTACCTGTGTTTGTTTTATGTTTGACTTTTGTAGGACTTTGCCTATTGTATTTATATGACTCATGTACCAGACACTTGTATATATATGCATTTTATTATTTTATGAATGCATTGTGTATGTAAGTGTGTGAAAATGTGTAATTTTTGCGCAAAATTTTTCCGTCATTTTTAATATTAATGGAGGGTACCGACTCTCTCCCCCAAAAAAAGAAAAAAGAAAATGAAGGCAAGCTTAAAATTAAGCTTTAATATAATAATAATAATAATAATAATAATAATAATAATAATAATAATAATAATAATAATAATAATAATAATAATAGGAGTAATAATAATAATGATAATAAAAATAATAAAAATCATAATATTGAGGGTATGAGAAGAGGAATAGAACTGTAAGTCAAGTCAAAGTCGAAATCAAATACGTAAAAACACAGTTTCCTACACGCAATAGGTGACGCTGCTAAGGAATAAACTGGCACCGCGTAAGCCATCCTGTCGCCACGCGACAGGCTTTGTCGCCACGCGACAGGCTCTGTCGCCACGCAACAGGCTCTGTCGCCACGCGACAATTTTGTCGCCTGGCGACAGACGCGCTTTCCTGTTCCTACAGGAATTGAAGTCTGTCGTGCAGAAAAAGTTATAAATAGCCCCCGAATCATCCGTTTACTGCATAATTTAACCAGCTTATTAAATAGTTAATTAACTAGTAATCATGCCTTTAGCTAAAAGAACCTTTTGTGGGTACATGGATGAATGGTGTCGTCACTTAACTGCTAAAGATAAAAAAGCATTAGATCTTTCTCATATGGGGGGTAAGTTTGGAGTCAAAGGGATGAGTCTTGATATTGATTTTATTTATTCTGCCATAGACTATTGGAATATTGATACTCATTGTTTTAGATTCTTTCATGATGAAATATGTCCTTTACCGGAAGAATTTGGGGCCATCATAGGTTATTATTCCACAGACCTTGCGGTAATGCCTAGAATTAATGAATATTACTATAAAGATTTCGAACATTTTTTGATTTGAGGGGGACGGCTTTGAAACACATAGTGCATGGTAACATAGTTAATCTGACAGAATTTGCACATTATTTTTATGATAATCCCAATCCCGATTTCCGTGTCTATAAGGAAGGGCTTTCCTTTATTGCTTATTTAACCAATTGCTCTTAGTGAGTGGTAAAGATAATGAAGGGCAATCGATAATTATATCTGTTATAGAACAAGTTGAATCTGGGAGAAATCCAATGCCATTAATTGTTGGAGAGACTATGCTGTGGTTAGATGCACTAAGAAAGAATTCAAGAGCACCTTTAAGAGGTTCTCCAATTTTATTACAGGTATAAAATAATGTTATTATTAATTTATCAAGAACTAAAGAATATTATTTTTACACTGTAACCTATATTTGCAGATATGGCTCATGGAGAGGTTGAAGCTTATTAATCCTCCTGATGATATTCACACATATGTTCCAAATTGCGTAGTCCGCCGAAAGAAACGATTTTTGAAAATCGGTCGCGGTGAGTGGAGCAAGGTGTTCGCTGCCGGTGACTTTACCATAAGCTGGATTGTTCCTTGGTGGAGGATTGAGGCGATGATTGGTTGTAGTAACCAAGCATATTGTCGTCTCCCGAGCTTGTCGAGGCTAACCTTTTATTTTCCTTGTAGAGTTATGAGACAATATGGTCTCGCACAAACCATCCCTACAGGAGATCTTCGCCGTCCTTATGAATTTCCTGTGTCACAAGAGATTGAGCGCTTTGATGGATACTGGAGTGGTAGGCCCTTATGGGAGGTGATTACTCATAAGTAACCACCTTGCTTGTCAAATAAAGTGAAGCAATGGCTTCATGGAAGATTCCAAAAACCTCAAGTTACAATTGAAAAGACCAATGTGAAGGATCGTCTAGGTGACAAGAAGGTCCCTGCTAAAGAACGCCTAGGGGAAAGAATTGAATTCAAGACTCCTATTATGCCTAGGAAGAAGAGTGCCAAGAAGAATCAAAAAAGAAAAGTCGACTCTACTAAGAAGGAAGTTTGGGTAGAGAAGAAACATGGAGTCCTAGCGGAAGGAGAAACTATCTATACTAAGATAGAGTGTAGATCTTCTAACGGTTGTCTCCTAGCGAAGGTTATGGATCAAGAGGAAGAGAATGAAGACATAAATTGGAAAAGAATGAAGAAGGAGAAAAAAGATTAGAACATTGCTTTTCTTTTGATTTATTAAACAAAGTTAATTTGTTTTAGTTAATTTTTCAGCTTTTATTTTATCAATAATGTACTTTCTTTATTAATCAAGAAAATTTCAGCTTTTATTTTAATTAACTTTCAATTAGAGCAATGAAAACAATTACAACATTTGTTTTTCGGAGAATTAATTCGAGTACGGAAGTCGAATAAATTTCCAGAACATGCGAAACTGGTCTAGACACTCGCAGAAGACTGGCGCTGCTGTCTGATGCACTGTCGCCGACCATTGGGCTCTGTCGCCTGGCGACAAAATTGTCGTCTGGCGACAGAGACTATCGTCTGGCGCCAGTTTTGAAATTTTGCGGACGTGCATTTTTTACTTCGGGGATACAGAATTTGTAGGAATTAAAGTGGCCGCACCCTGTACGGGTTGCCTACGTATCCTTTGCTTAAGGAATCATGCCAAACGTAGCTCTCTTGAGCGTTTCACTCAAGTATTTATGGGTAGTATTTCTTAATTTGGTCAAGGTTTGTCATGTTTGAAAATTCATTGCCATCCTATTCAGTTAATTTAGCCGCGCCTCCTGACAGGGTTGTTTTGACAATATATGGTCCGGACCAATTAGGCCTGAATTTGCCTCTTGGATCTAAAATATTTTTCCTTAATGCTTTTAATACCAAGTCCCCAACCTTGATATTTCTAGTCTTGACCTTTTTGTTGAAATGTCTAGCCATACGGGTTTGATAACATTGGGAGTGATGTAGAGCTTCTAGTCGTTTTTCATCAAGTAGGATTAACTCTTCATATCGTGCTCTAGTCCACTCAACTTCATCGAGTTTACTTTCTAACGCAATGCGTAAAGAAGGTATTTCTAACTCTACAGGTTGTACGGCATCCATTCCATATACTAAGTTGAATGGCGTATTTCCTGTTGATGTTCGGATTGACGTGCGATAACCCCACAGTGCGAAGTGAAGTTTGTCAGGCCAATCTTTATAATTTTCAGTCATTTTCTCAATGATTGTTTTCAAATTCTTATTAGCGGCCTCAACTGCTCCATTTGCTTGAGGTCTATACGGGGAAGAATGGTGATGTTGAATACCATACTTTTGTAGCAATTCTTCACATTCTGCTTGAAAGTGAGTTCCATTGTCACTTATCATTTCATGTGGAACTCCGTATCGACAAATTATGTTTCTTTCGATAAAGAGTGCTACATGCTTGGCGGTGAGTTTAGCATATGATTGTGCTTCCACCCACTTTGTGAAGTAATCTATTGCAACCAAGATGTATTCATGGCCTCCTGTTCCGGGAGGTGTAATCTTTCCAATTATGTCTATTCCCCATGTAGAGAAAGGCCATGGTGAAGTGTAGGTGTAGAGAAGAGATGGTGGGATATGTTGCAAATTTGCATAAATTTGACATTTTGGACATCTTTTTACATATTGATGACAATCTTTATTCATGGTAGTCCAGTAATATCCTTCTCGCATTATCTTTTGGACTAGCATTTTGCCGTTAACATGTGTTCCGCATATACCCTCATGGATTACTCTCATAGCCCTTTGAGCATCTTTTTTGCCTACACATAATAGAGCTCGTCCCTTAGGTACCCTTTTGTGTAGTTCATTTCCTATGAGTACAAATTGGGAAGCTAAGAGTCTTAATGCTCTTTTTGCTCTTTTGTCAGCATGAGGAGGATATTCTCCTTTGGTGACATAATTCAATATATCTACGAACCATGGTTCTTCCTCTGGTTCTTCTTCTTGAATTACTTCGTCGTCTTCTATGGCCTGAATGTATGCTGGTTTATGCCTTTTTTCTATGGTTAAAGGTTGCCTGATTTCCTTAGGTATTCTAACCATTGAGGCTAGCCTTGCCAAGGCGTCGGCGAATTGATTTTCCTCTCTAGGTAGGTAAGTGTATTCCACTTTTTCCAATTGATCGGTGAGAGTTTCCAAATATGTTTGGTAAGGAGCTAAACTTTCACTCCTAACCTTTTATCTTTTGGAGATTTGATTAATAATTAAGGATGAATCTCCAAATATTCGGAGTTTCTTTACGCCTAGGGCTAAAGCGGTTTCGAGGCCTACCACGCATGCTTCATATTCAGCTGCGTTGTTGGTGACGTCGAAATCTAATTTGATGGATATAGGGACATGTTCTTCCTTAGGTGATACTAATAAGACTCCTACGCCGCACCCTTTTTGGTTTGAGGCTCCATCAAAATATAGAGTCCATGTATCATCCTCTGTCATCATTAAATTTTCGTCCGGGAATTCATTCTCTTGTAAGGGTGTTAAATCTTCTATTGGGAAATCTGCTAGAAAATCCGAGACCACTGATCCTTTAATTGCTTTTTGAGGCATAAACCTTATGTCGAATTGGGCCAAATTTACTATCCATCTTGAGATTCGTCCATTAAGTGTAGATTTTTCGAATAGGTATTTGAGGGGATCCATTCGTGAGACTACGTAAATGGTATGCACGAGCATGTAATGTCTCAATTTAGTTGTGGCCTATACCAACGCGAGGCACAGCTTTTCCAATGGTGTGTAGCGTGTTTCATATTCGAGCATTTTCTTACTTAAGTAGTAAATAGCATTTTCTTTGCTTTCTACCTCTTGTGCGAGCATAGCTCCCATTGTTTCCTTTGTGACGGTTAAGTATAGTCTTAAGGGTATTCCATGGAGTGCTGGGGCTAATACGGGAGGATTCGCGAGATAGGCTTTGATCTTCTCAAAGGCTTTTTGACACTCATCGTCCCATATGATTGGTACGTTTTTCTTGAGCTTTTTGAATATTGGTTCACATATTGTGGTTAACTTGGATATGAACCTACTTATGTATTGCAACCGGCCAATAAATCCTCGAATTTGCTTTTCGGTTCTGGGCGGTGGCATGGACATAATTGCTTTAATTTTGGTGGAATCTATCTCTATTCCTCTAGAGCTTATGACATAACCCAAGAGTTTCCCTGAGGTAACTCCAAAAGCACATTTAGAGGGGTTTAACCTCATGTTGTATTTTCTTAATCTTTCAAAGAATTTCTTTAAGGCTATTGGGTGTCCTTGGCGGTCTTTTGATTTCACAATCATGTCATCCACATAGACCTCCACTTCTTTATGCATCATATCATGGAGTAGGGCAGTTGCTGCTCGTTGGTAAGTAGCACCCGTGTTTTTTAACCCAAATGGCATTACCGTATAGCAATAAGTACCCCAAGGCGTTATGAATGTTGTTTTCTCCATATCTTCTTCGGCCATGAGGATTTGATTGTATCCTGCGTATCCATCCATAAATGAGAGAAGTGCATGGTTTGTTGTGTTATCTACCAAAATATCGATGTGTGGCAAAGGGAAGTCGTCCTTTGGACTTGCCTTATTTAAATCTCGATAGTCGACACACATTTGAACTCTACCATCTTTTTTTGGAACCGGGACAACATTGGCGACCCATTCGGGGTATTTGGATACCCGGATAAAACCTGCAGTTATTTGTTTTTGTACTTCTTCTTTTATTTTGAGGGCCACGTCGGGTTTCATTCGACGTAACTTTTGTTTTACCGGTTTCATTCCTGGAATTAATGGTATAGTGTGTTGAGCTATTTCTCTATTAATGCCTGGCATATCTTCGTATGACCAAGCAAATACATCGATAAATTCTTTGAGTAGATTAATTAAATCGGTTCTTTCTTCTTTGTTTAGCGTCAGTCCGATTTTAACTTCTCTTTTAATGGTTGAATCTTTTGAGATATCAACCGTTTCTATATCCTCAATTATTGGTGTCTTATTTTCAAGTGTTTCCATTGCTTTAATTATTTCTTTGTCATTTTCATCATTAGTTAAGCAATGCTCGTCATCTTTAGATAAAGAAAAACAAGAGGAATAAGGGGAAGAAGACATATTATTAAACTCAGAAGTCATTACATCAAATAAAGAGATGTCCGTCGGGACTTGATTGCTAACTATCCTAGGAGTAGAAAAAGAAGGTGAAGGTGCTATAACTAAAGACTTAGAAGACTCGATGAGGGAAGACTCTAACTCAGACTCTGACTCAGACGACTCTTCGAATATTGGTCCTTGCCCGGTAGTTATGAAATCTTCCTTCCATTTATAGTAACTATCTTCACTGTCTTGCGCCATCCACGCTCTTGATCTTCTATTGGAGTGATAAGTTCGGAGGGATCGAAATTTTCGCTTTGGAGAACCGCTTGGATAAGTGAAGAATCATCTTCCGCATATCTTGATTCGTTCTTTTCCCTTCCAAAGAGGAGTCCCATGACATTAAAGCCGAAGCAAGGGGGTGCCTTTACCTTATGTATTGGAGCTGGGATCCCGTCTAGGAAATAACAATCCAAAAAGATTTCGAATCCAGGCTGTCTTATACCATTCACAACAAAAGGTTCAGGAAATTCGTGACAAGGGTAATCCTCTCCTTCTCTTATAAATTGCCCGTTTAAAGTGAGAGGATATTGATCCATGGGTATTTCCTTTTTTTGTATGCGGGCATTTCTTCGTGCTTTTGATTTTTCCTGGGCTCGTTTAAGGTCTTCGCGGGTTGGTTCAAAACCAAGTCCGAAAGTATCCAATTTATGGAGGCCAGGTAAGCCCATGTGTTTAGCTACTCCTTTCTTCTTTCCTAGAGTCATTCCAGGAAAGTGTCCTTGTTTTCTTAGGATAGCATTTGTTATCATGTTTGAGTGGAGGTCATAATGAAGAGGGGTCCTTTCATCTTCCTCTATTAAGGAGACCTCTTCGCTTAAGCCCCACAAATCTTCATCATTTTCGTCGTGCTCCACATTAATTAGTGGATTTTCTACTGTTTTAATCCTCATAGATGAAGCATCAATGGTTATTGGAATGCCTCCAACTATGGCCTTTACTTGTTGATGAAGAGACGAAGGGACGGCCTTTAAATCATGAAGCCAAGGGCGTCCTAATAGTAAGTTAAAAGATTCCTTGATATCTACTACTTGAAATGTAGTAGCATGTTCAATTGCGCCTGCTGTTACATTCATGGTGATCGTCCCTAATGCTTGACGACGTGAATTATCATAGGCTCTAATTCCTTGGGTTGACGGGGATAAATCCTCATCTCTTATTCCTAACATTCTCGCGGTTCTAAGTGGGCACACTTTAATTGCTGAACCGTTATCCACAAGAGTCATAGGGACATTCATTCTTTTGCATATGACTGTGAGGTTTAGAGCTTTATTGTGTTTGTCACCTTCCGGTGGTAGATCTTTATCCGAAAAAGTGATCAAATTAATTGGACTTGGGAGATCGCTCGTGAGAAAGTTTGCAAGTCCCTCAGGAGTGGTGTCCGAATCTATGCCTACCTTAGCCAGTGCATCCATGACTGCGACTCTATGTTCTCGAGATGTGGCTAAAAGTTTCCATACATTCATTTCTACTTTAATCTTTTTTAGCTGTTTGACAACATCATTGTCTTCTATAATAGGCACGGGAATTTGCTGAATAGAAGGTATGGGTTGTGTTGAAATGGGAGGTTGTATTCTCCCGGACCTAGTGAGGACATCTATGGGTGAATCCTCCTCGTCCCAAATGTCACTTACTGGGTATATTGTTGATAGAGGAGTTTCTTCAATGTCTTTAAGGTAAACATCTTCATCATCACTGTCCCATACTCCATTAATCATGGCATCTTGTGGAAGTCGAACTAACTTTTTCTCATCAATCAAACGTTGAACCAAGTCTTTAAACTTGAAGCATTGCTCTATTGTATGTCCTCCTGATTGATGATATGCACAATAATATTTGTCGGTCCTTTTCAGCGATTCAAATGGTCTTGGCTCGAGAGGTTGGATTTTTCCATTCTCAAAGAGCATCTTGAACATGTTTGTGTATGATGTCCCTATTGGAGTATATTTCCTATTGTTCGTTTTGGGAGTGTCAATTACTTGGAGAGAAAATGGTTTCTTCTGCTTAAGTGGAGGTTTATTTTTAAGCAACTCATTTTTCTCTTTTATAGCCTCGAAGGTTTGTGAGATTAATTCTTTCAATTCCGAAAGTATTAATGTCAATGCTAATACTTCTTGCTTAGTTGCGGGTTCCTGATCGGAGAATTCGAGAGCATATTCGAAGATTTCTTCTTCAATGGTCTCGATAGGTTCTATGAGACTAGATGGATCCTCTTGGTTTTCTTCGTCAGAAATAGCCAAAGAATCCGATAGCGGTGCAGTATTGATACTTGGCTTCTTACTTGCAGGAGGTAATGGGAGCTTGTTACTATCAATCAAATCTTGAATGGCTTCCTTTAATCTCCAACAATTCTCTGTAGGATGACCCCTACCTTGGTGATATTTGCAATGTTCATTTGGGTTCCAGCTAGCCGTTCTCCTTTCGACAGGTGGGTCCCCGAATGGTCCAATAGGAGTTATAAGACCTTTTGCATGTAAGCGATCAAATGCGGTGTCATAACTCATACCAATAGGAGTATAATTCTTCCTAAATGGTTTCTTTTGTCCTTTATTATTATTCATTGCCAATACTTCATTAAGAGGAAAAGTGCTAACATTATTTGAGTGGGTAGATTTGGATGAAGAAGGATTGTCGTTCTTCTTATTTTTCCAGCCACTACTTGAGTTGTTATTAGCAATTTTCTGTTTAGCAAGGTCATCTTCAATGTTAATTCCAATGTCATATACCGCTTTGAAAGTATTCAAGTTGTTTTGATATTTGAGATGCTTAGAATATTTTTTTTGGAGGTTTTTAATGAACATTCTAACAGATTCCTTTTCACTAGGCACTTCAACCATTTTTGCAGTGGTTTCCCTCCATTTATTGAAGAAGGAGGTAAAACCCTCGTTTTCTTTTTGTTTCAGCATTTCTAATTCCCTATGATCGGTTTCAACTTGTATATTGCATTTATACCTTTCAATGAAAGCGCTCACAATGGATTCCCAACTAGAGGTCTTTTCTTTATCAAGTGAAAAGTACCACTGTTGACATACAGCTTCTAAGGATAATGAAAATACAGAATGAAATGCTTTTCTATCTATCCCCTTAATACTCATTACAGTTTCAAAAGCTCTTAAATGAAAATAAGGATTGTCCATAGCCTTGAATTAGGGATGTCGTTGGGATTGAACTTTTGTGGAAGAAGGTCCTTATCCACCGAGACCCCTTGGGAGCTAATCTCTTGAAATCTAAAGTCGCTGGACAGTTTGCCCAAGCTTTCCTGGATTAGGTCCATTTGTTTTTTTTTTTCAGGATTACTTATTTGCAGCGATAAGTTTTGCAGCATTTCAGCCAAGTTGGCTACCTGTCCCTTGACTTCATTAAGTTCTTCTTGACTAGCCATTGCCTTCTTAGCTTTCCTTTTCCTACCGAGTGGTTTATCGAAAAGTAAAACTTGAACGAAAGTGTTGTCTTTGATTAAACGCCCTTCCTTTCTTGACCACGCGCTGTAATTTAAACCATATTTGTTTTAATATTTGACTCTAATTGATTTGACTTTATGTTTAAAAGACTTAAAAGAAAAAGTGAAAAAATGGGGTGTATATTTTAAGGGAATTTAAAAAATTGGAGGATTAATATCCGACTTACCCCCCTAAAAAAAATGACGGAAAACACGCATTTAAGACTCTCTAGACATGGTCATAATGTGACAAACATGTTATGTGTGTGCTTTATGTGTATGTGAGTGACATGCTTTGACTACTAGTGTATGACCATGGGACTTTAAGTGCCTAAACTCAATTAAAGACTTAAACATGGTTTGAACCATTAACAAACTGAGTAAACCGATTAGTAGACTGTTAATTAGACTCATCGTGATGACTTGAGCAAAAGAAACTGGACTGTCGCTAAAACAACAGGACTGTCGCCACAGTTTAGAGCCTGTCGCCAGACGACAAAATTGTCGCCAGGCGACAGACACTAGACTGCAGCGCCACAGTCCAAATTCCTGCGCCATTGCTGGAACATTAATCTGGACTGTTTCCAGTAATTTTACTCTAAATGGACATGCCTAAAGTCGTACTAGGTCGAATCGATTAATTTATTAGCCTTTAATTAATTCAAAATTAATTAATTAGACAAAGTCCTTTTAGTCATTAGTCAATTTATTTAGTCTTAATCACAGGTCAAACAAACGGTTAGCACATATATAATAAATTCAAGCAAGGGTGCACAAGTAGTTCACATAGTCACAAGATGAGTTTGCAACCTAACCATGGCTCTAGTTCTCTAAAGTTCGAGGATATGGGTTAAGTCAAAAAAAGGTCCATGGTTAAGAATCCATATGCATTGCACACAAGCCTACCGGGAGGGTTGGAGCGAATGGACAGGATTCCGCGAGTGCGAGATGAACTCGGACTCGACTCCATGGTTTGGTGGATTCACAAACATTACACATACCCAAATCTGAACTTTGCACATGATCGTGGGATATTCCATTGGGCAGGTGAAGCAGGAACCCCCAGAGGGTTATTTCCATATGTAGAACACATATGGGTTCAGAAAAGTGAGAAAATGACTCAATCAATAAGCAAAATCGAGCCAACAACACTAGAAATGGTCAAAGCAAGAAGGCAGACCCCTGGCTCGGTATTGGAAGAACTTGGCGCCAGACTACAGGGACTGTCGCCGCAAAAAAGCTTATGTCGCCAGGCGACAGAACTGTCGCCAGGCGACAGAAACTTTTTACGGGCGACAAGCCCTGTTTTCTCGACGCTAATTCCTACATGCCTTGGCAAGTTTCTGTGTTCTTCGAATTTTCCAGATTTCGCATCATCTTTTCGATTCTAGTCATGAAAGATATTTCCCAAATTTCCTACGTGTAAAATTCCTATGGATTGACTCATGGGGTACTCCCATGAGGACCTTTTAATGCATATGACAATAATGTTAATCAAATCACGCACATGAAATACTTAGAATTTTTCAAGTCTCATCCGCTCATTCTAAATAATTGCCAAAATTTAATAAATTTCAGGAATATAAATAGAAATCCTCCCCAGTGGAGTCGCCAAAAACTGTAGGGAATATTTCAAGCATTATGATCCCAAACTTGAACCCCACTGTGATCATACACTAAAGTACGGTGGCGTTCCAAAGGGAAAGAAAAATAGCAAAAAGAGTCGCCAACAAGTTTTAGGAACTTGTAAACCCAAAAGACAATCCAAAAGGACCATCAACTACTCCATAAGGTCTTGAACCAAACAGGGTCCGGGGATGAGGGTACGAATCCAATCTACAAAAGAAAGGACCCACCCTATAAAATAGGCCTCTACTTTGTTCTGCTCGTATTCATGTGCGCTTTTCGAATAAGATACAAACATTATATTAAACCTAACCTGTTTAATCTATGTTGGTTGAATATTAATGCACAAATAATACTATTATTGGCGATCACTTGAATTAAAATCACATTAGCCTAAACCAAATTATTAATTATCTTATTAAGCATGATTTCAAGTACAAATTCCCTTTAAACCTGCATAAAAGGCGTGATCAAGCAATAACAATAAAATATATCAAGCAACATAAAGGATAAACAATAATGATAATAGCATGATAAGGCATAATAAAGCTCAATAATAATAGCAAGATCCTAGGCATGATACTAACAAGATTAATAACAAATCCTAGCATGTCACTAAACAATAAAGATCAAAGCTTTAAACCTAACATGGCACTAACATGATATTAGAAAGGATAAAAGCACCCTAAACATGATTCTAGAAAGCATAAATAACATCCTAACATGATACTAGGAATATTAATCAATAATAAACATGCTTTCTACATTGAAAGAGAGTAATAAGATAACATACTTTGAAGCCTCGTACCTCTTTCTAATAACAAAATACACAAGTTAGTAAACTTCAATGAAAGTAATAAAGGATAATTAAAGAATTAAAGAATTAAATTGAAATCAAATTAAATAAAGTTTAGACTAGTTTTGGACCAAACCCTCAGAAAATATCAACCTTGCACGTCTAGGGCGAAGGCAACTTCGAACTTGGCTAAGAGACTCTAAGTCTTGTGAATGCGGAATATTGTATTTTGAAAAAAGGTTGTTGGTTTAGAAAGAGAAAGAAAAGAATTAAGTAATTCTTGAGAGGGAATAGAGAGAATTGAGAAAGAGTTGATGATTGTGAATGATTTCTGAAAACAGGAATTCGGACCCTATTTATAATGAAAAATAATCCGAAAAAACATAGAATTTGATAAGGAATAAAACTCCACGCTGTCGCCAGGAATTGACTCTGTCGCGCGGCGACAGACTTGTCGTTTGGCGACAGCCTGTATTAGCGCGTTTTTCTTCACGCGGAATCCGATATTTAATCAACTTGATCTACGGAATCCGTACAGAAGATAAAATACATACTTTTAAGATAACAAAACAATATTTTATTCCAAATAAAAATCTTTTAAAGATAATTAATTATTAAATCTAACAATATTAGAATTAAAAGGAACTTTCTAGAAACTCCTAGAAAACTATAATTAATCCTAATAATTTTAGGAATAATAATTAATATTGGGCCCTCCTCTAGATCATTGGGCCGTATTAAAATAAATAACCGGGCCCAGTTTAGAATTTTGGCCATAACTTCCTCAATATTCATCGGAATCGGGCTTATAATATATCGTTGGAAAGGTCTCTTCGAGCCCCATCCATCTACACCATTATTGGACCCTTATCATGGACCAAAATAAACTGAATTGGACGTTTTCAAATAAATAAAGTCATTTTCAAAAGCAGAGAGAAAAGAATTTAATTAAAACTAAACCGCAACACTTGGCTTTCGAATCATTTTTACCTAATTCGATAACAACACAACGTGCAAGGCATTCATCACTGGGTTTGGTTTTGGGGAGACACAAATGGGTGTCTACAGGAAGGTTTTGATATTAAGGTGATTGTGTATAATTAAATATGGAAGGTATGTTTGTCATGAAAAATAATAAGGAAATTGGAATTACTTGGGGAATAATTAAGAAGAATAAAAGGCAAGAGAATTTGATGATCAAATATTAAAAAGATAGAGAAATAGAATTAAGGAAAATAAGAGATTTTGGGAGATAATTTAAAATATAATTTTACCAAAATAAATTCCCCTAAAATAATTCAAGAGGGCCGAAAATATTGAGCATACCATAGCTCAAAATTTCAGATTTCTCTAGGATTATTTAGAAAGATTTTTCTCGATTTTAAGGAATAAAATAATTGTATAAATAATATTGAATAAATAACTAAATAATTAATTAATTAATTACCAATTATTCACCAATAAATAACCAAGAAAAATCAGATTTTCCATACATGGAAAATCCGAAATCCCTAGCTAATTATTGGGAATTTTCGGCCATATTAAATAATTAATAAAATATTAATTTGCTTTAATTAAAACATCCGAAATATGTAAATAATCCGGTTTTTAAAATAAGGTAAATGGATAATAAATCTTATCCAAAATAATGATTAGTTTTCAAAATACTTTTGGCGCCAAAATTCAAATATCATTTTGGCTTCAAATAATAAATTTACTAAAATACCCTTTTTATAAAATAATTCCTAATTAATTAATTAGAAAATACGTATGAAAATACAGGGTATTACAAACTTGATATCAGTACATAAGTTGTTCTTAGATAATCATTGTTCTGTTAAGTTCACTAGTGATACTTGTTTAATACAGAAGCATTCCCAGACTCAAGAGATTGCTCTTGGTAAATTGTGCTTAGGATTGTATTTTGTAGATCAAGGTTTTGATGCTAGAGTGATTTCACAAATTGGTGATTCTTCCATGCTTGTAAATAGTAATAAGCATGTAGCTTCCACTATTTCTCATGATAAAATGTCTTTGAGTTGTAGTACTGCAGAAGCCAAACTGTGGCATCTCAGGTTTGGTCATATGCCATTTAATGCTTTAGTTTGTCTTTCCTGACATAAGATGTAAAAATGTAGATGATGTTGTTTGTCAAATTTGTCCTAAGGCAAGGCAACATAGTTCATCTTTCCCTGTAAGTGAAATAAAGACTAGTATACCTTTTACATTGATTCATGTTGACATTTGGGGACCTCTTCTTCATCAGACTCATACTGGTTGTAAAATGTTTGTTACTATTGTTGATGATTTTACTTGGATGACATGGGTTAAGTTCATTAAATTTAATTTTGATGTTGTTCCTATACTTGAAGGTTTTGATGCATATGTAAAGAATCAATTTGGTGTAGCCATTATGTGCATAAAAAAGTGATAATGCAAAAGAATTGACATAAGGTCCTAGGTCCTACACTTAGTTTCTTTGACAAAAATGGTATTGAACACCATAGGAGCTATAGTGATACCCTACAGCAAAACGGGGGAGAGAAAACACAAACATTTGTTAGAGACAACTAGGGCCTTATTCTTCAATCCAAATTGCCAATCAAATATTGGGGTGATTGTATTCTTTGTGCTACTCAACTTATCAATAGAATAACTTGTTTGTTCTTAAGAATGTCTCACCTTATGAAAAACTCTTTCATGTGTCACAAGATGTAAACCATCTCAAGGTATTTGGATGTTTGTGTTATGTGTCTACAAGTAAAACTCATAGGACAAAATTAGATCCAAGAGCTGATGCATGTGTTTTCTTGGGATATCCTGTAGGCCAGAAGGCTTACAAAGTTCTGCATCTAGGTTCTAATAAGATTACTGTTTCTAGGGACATTATATTTCATGAGAAACACTTTTCCTTTCATCTAAGAGATGCTGAAACATCAAATCTTCCAAGCTTTCAGTTTTTCATGCCTAATCCCACATATTCTCATTTCTTTGATGATCCCTTTACTTTCCCACCTCCCACACCTATTCCTGTTCCTGTTCCTGTTCCTATTCCTATTCCAACTTTTGATTCTTCTTCCTCTTCTCCTTCTACTTCTAGTTCTTCTTCTTCTACTCCACAAAACACTCTCATAGACATTTCTCTACCCTACACCAATCCACCAGCAAGTCAGCTACCTATTAGAATTTCTGACAGACCTAAGAAAACACCCAATCATTTTGATGATTATGTCATATTCTCATCTACATCTCATTGGTGTAATTTGGTGTTTTTTAGCAGCATTCCTGATTCTCATATAGCATTTGCTGGTAAATCTCTAGACATTACTAAACCTAGAACATACAAACAAGCTTCTACACATCATGGTTGGGTTGAGTATATGAAAAAGGAATTACATGCTCTTGAGGTGAATAATACTTGGGACATAGTTGATCTTCCTAAAGGTAAGAAACCAATTGGGTGTAAATGGGTGTTCAAAATCAAACATTACACGAAAACAGCCTAATTTGATCTTCCTAAAGGTAAGAAACCAGTTGTATCATTCTTGGTTTTAGTTCAAGTTCCATTCAAATAAATACCGATGTGGTCAAGTTGAATCTATATAATTACATCTTGCATAATTTGATCAAGCATTATCAAGATTTTATTAAACCTATATACATATTGAACAAAAGGTATATAAGCTGAACAAATTGTACCAATATGTTGTTTAGGATTGAGGGTTTACAGAATTGTACCAATATATAAGCTGAACAAAAGGTATATTTAAAATTTTATTAAACCTTCCATGACTCGGGTCAATAACAGGTTGTGTTGGGTTATAACAATTTTTCAAGTTTTAGGTCGGGTTAGTCACATACTTATGAATTTTTCAATGTGATATTTATTTACTTCACACTTTAGAAATTTCCAACAATTTGGCTGTTAACCTAACTGTTTTTGTGTTAGAAAGTCGCCTTTTGCATCACGAATGTTGTTGAGTTATTTGTTCTATTGAAACAAACTCCACATATGGAGTGATTTTTATTCAAGAGTTATCTACAAGACTATGATTTATCCATCATACACTAACTAACTAACTAACTAGGCAAATTTCCATTCTCTACATTTTACCAACATATACTTCCTCCGTTTTCTTTTACTTGCAACACACTTTTTAAGCACGCAGTTTTAGGAGATGATTAGTGAGGGTAAACGAGCGATTTTATCAATATAATTTTTACACGAAAATTAGAATAGAGTTAAGTATCATTTGTAAAAATTATAATGAAAAATTTGTCCATTTACATTCTATAAAGCAGAGCTCAAAACACGTGCCACAAGGCTGTGTTGCAAGTAAAAGAAAACGGAGGAAGTATAATTTATTAGCTTTATTCATTTTAATTGCAATATTATGGTGTATAATATAATATTGTTTTGATCTACCAGAGTTGGATAGCAAGGGACTTCCATTCGGAGATACTTATAACATTGATTAGCTTCTTCTTCGAAACAATCGTAGCAGCAATTGTTACCTTTCTAGCTGAAGATGATACAAGTGTTTGGACCCCCAGTATTAGCATCGTGTGGATTAAACATGGGCACGGGCCTTGCCCGTGCCGCCGCGGGCCGTGCCTGGACGTGCTGGGGTGGGGGCCGTGCCGTGTCGTGCCGTGCCGGCTTCGAGGCGTGTCGTGCCGTGCCGTGCCTGAAATTGGCACACCCCAGCCCACGGCACGGCCCACGTGCCGGGCCGCGGGCCAAACCGTGCCACCCTTCTTTTTTTTTTTTTTTAAATAAATGATAACAAAAACGAATTAAAAACAACAATGCATATAATAAAAAAAAATACGAGTGCGATAATCCGAAAACACAAAAAATTGAAGAATAACTTATTTTATTATATGACGGTAGTCGGTACGAATGTACGATAATTCAATAATACAAAATTACAAAATAAGTAATGATAATTAAAAATCGTACAATAGTGTATGAATATTGAATAACTTCATTTATTATACGGAATACGAAGTTCGATAATACAAAAAGAATACAATAGTGTATAATGTAAATATGTAATCATGTAATTATTATTGGTTGTCTTCGTCTTCATCTTCGTCTTCATCTTCGTCTTCGTCTCCTAGAGGTTCAAGTTCATCCGCCAATTGAGTGGATTGAGAAGTATGAGAACTAAAAGAAGTCGACGTTCCTTCATCGTCGTCGTTTTGTGCATAAGTACGATCTTGAGAACGAGTTTCGGCATCCAACCAATCCTTGAAGCAAACACACATTTCAAGTGTTTTGGGTTTTAGTCTTGTTCTTCTATCGTCTAAAACTCTTCCCAACGCACTAAAAGCTCTTTCGGAGGCAACGGAGGAGACTTGGATAGCAAAAATATCACGAGCCATTGCCGACAAAATTGGATGTTTCACGGCTTGTGATTTCCACCAATCGAGGATGTCGAGGCCAAACTTCTCTTCATCGTCCATGCCTTTCATGAAGTCGTAACTTAAGTAAATTTGCAACTCCGAAACATCGCTTTGTGTTCCCTAGATGATGATGATTCTGTACCTGAATACTTAGACATCAAGTTAGCAGCTTGTGCAAATAAACCTTTGGCCCGTTTACTTACATTTTTGGATGTTTGAGAAGGGGCAAATCGAGACACGGTTTCATATTTACTTTCATAAACTCTATATAAAGAAAAAAACTCATCCCGTCACCTTATTTTTAAAAGTTTCAACATCATCTTCAAAATTCATGTTACTATAATAAATATCAATTAATAAAAAGGTGCCATCATATTTTTGTCTAGGATCTAAAATAGAAGCAAAAATATAAATCATAGGAATATCGGTGTAATATTTACGCCATTTTTCCTCCATGGATGGAAGATATCCATGATAAACATGTTGTGATCGGTGTTCCACAAAAAGTTGTGCAAGTAAACATGCATTGCTAAGAAAAGAATGAGAACAAGGATTATATACAGAAGAAAAACAATGTGTCATACCATATAGTAATTGTAAAAACTGCATATATTTTTCACAATTAACCCAATCATCTTCTAGTAAAGCACATTGTGGAAATTTCATATTATAAAAAAGTGTTAAATGAACCTTGTACTCGATTGCCCGACTCAACATTTCATAGGTGGAGTTCCACCTAGTTGGACAATTCGGTGCTATTTTTATGGTTTTTATCCGTTGTTGCCTGCAAAAACCTTTCCATTCTTGATATCTCATGTTAGAGCTATTAATAGAAATAATAGCATTCCTTATTTTGTGATAAAATGGACCAATTGCTTGTGTTCCATCCTTCACACACAAGTTAAGAACATGACAAATGCATCTAACATGAAGTGCATCTCCATCTAATATAACATTGGTCAATTGGGATTTGACCAAATTCGCACTATATGTCATAGAAGTTGCATTATCAAAAGTCATAGACATGATTTTATCCCTAAGACTATATGCATCAATGGCTTCCATTAAATGATGTGAAATGTTAAGACCGGTATGAGGGTATTCAAGCATTTTGAAATGAATGATGCGTTTTTGTAACAACCACTCATTATCTAACCAATGACAAGTAACACATAAATAGTGAAGTCCGTACCCACCATCCCATGCATCGACGGTTAAAGAAACTCTACTAGGAAGATTAGCTAATTCATTTACTAATTTCAATTTGTACTCTAAATAAGTCTTCATGGCAGCAGATCGAACGGTTTTTCGGGAGATTTTTTTGTGTTTTGGTTGTAGTGCTCGGTTAATATAGTTGTTGAAGGCATCATTTTCGGCGAAAAGAAAAGGTTGTTCTGCATGTACAATCATTCTCCCAAGTTCATCCCTATCTCTCTCGTAATTGTAAATGAAACCTTGTGGATGGAATTGAGAAATTTTGGGTTGGGTTGGATCACTAGATGGTCCACCACATTTTTTTGTATGTCTAGTAAGGTGTCCCGTCCCTCCCTTGGTATCAGCCGATAAAATTTTACCACAAGTCCGACACTTGGCTTTTTGTCCATTTTTACTTAATTGATAATGTGCCCAAACTTCACTCTTTCTTTTGGTTTGAGCAAAATCCTCTTCGGTACACCACTCTAATATGTTAGGATTTCGGGTGTTGGGAATTTGGGTGGATGGTTCACTCGACCCGGAGGCTTGTGTTTGGCTACCTTGGGAAGGAGGAGGAAAAGGAAATTCATATTGTTGAAATTGGGTCCAAGGAGCCATCATCCATTTGTTTTTGCCCTCCCGTGTTTTGGGGATGAAAGAAAGGGGTGGAAGTGTTTGGAAAGGGCATGTTAGGGGAGGGAAAGGGCATGTTAGGGGGGGACATAGACATTGAAGTGTTTGGGTTTGGTGATTCCCTACGTTTTGACTTGGCTTTTCTAGAGGAGGAGGAAACGTTCGGGTTTGATGCCATGATTAATTAATAATAATAACAATAAAAGTAACAATAACAATAATAATAATAATAATACAACTAACAATAACAAAGTAACAATTAACAACAATAATAATAACAATAACAATAAGAATTAATTAGTAAGTAGTTTTTATATAAATTAAATTTTTAAAAATAATTATAATAATAGTAGATTACTTGGATCAATGAGATCCCAGGTAGGAGAAGTTAGGAGCGACGTTGTCCAGAGCCCAAGTCCCGCCTTAGACAGATTTCAACAATCCAAATAACCCACAATTAAAATAGAAAGTAGTTTTTATATAATTAAGTAGTTCCAAGAATACAATAATAATAATAATAATAATAATAATAATAATAATAATAATAATAATAATAATAATAATAATAATAATAATAATAATAATAATAATAATAATAATAATAACAAGATTAACAACTAACAATAACAATAACAAATTAAAATAAAGTTGAGTTAGATCTTACAATGACGCTTCAATGCTTTCCCAAATTTATAATTTCACGAACTTATAATTTCCCGAATTTTTAATTTCCCGAATGTAAATATAACAATTTTTTTTTTTTGGTAGTAGACTAATAAAAGTAATAATAGTAAAAATGTAAAATTTATAAGAGAGTAGGAATTTTTTTTTCTTTTCACAAAAGAGAGCAAGATTGTATGATTTGTAGGAATTTGAGAATTGAGAATTTAAGAGTAAGAATATTAGAGAATAGGAGATAAGAGATGATTTGATGAATTGTGAAATTTTTGGAGGAAAATATGAGGTATTTATAGGGAATTTGGGTGGGAAAAGGGGGGAAAAACTAGCCGTTTTAGAGCTGTTGGAAAACGGCCATAAACGGCTAGTTTTCAAACGGTACTCAAGGCACGGGCCATGCCGTGCCGTGCCGTGTCGGGCTGTGCCTGGCTTCGTGCCGGGCCGTGCCTGGCCGTGCCACGTGCCGTGCCAGCGGGTCGTGCCAGCGTGCCGGCCCACGTGCCGTGCCCGTGCCAAATTCCAGAAATTTGTTCACGGCCCACGACCCACAGGTGGGCCGCCGTGCCGCCACCCGTGCCGTGCCGGAGTCGTGCCGGGCCCGTGCCGCCCGCGTGCCGGCACGGCCCGTGCCCATGTTTAGTGTGGATTGCTATTCTATTTGGGGTAAGTTATTTAATACTCCGTACTCTGCATTTCACAAAATCGCGTCAAATGATACTCCTTCCGTTTCATAATGTTAATCCCATATGAAATCAATCACTTAAAATAAGAAAAGAAGAATATTTGAAATCTAACATTAAGTACAAAATAATTCATAATTAGTTTACCTTATTTAAGATTTTTGATTTTTTTTTTTTTTTTTTTTGTTGAAAAAGCATAAGTCATACTTGCATGATTTAAGGTAGAGATTTCCTTACTTAGAGTTATATCATCAATCCACAACCAATTAATTCCAAAAATATTAAGTTAAAAATAAAACATATTCAATATGGATAGATCTTTTTAAAACGCCCCAAATAGTACATGGGACTAACATTATGAAACGGAGGGAGTAATATATAGTGTACACTTGTATTTTACTTCTGTAACCAAATTTCAATAGTATTTACTATCAAAATAAAGTCGTTTAATTTACAACTAGATATAGTCTTTTGTATGATTAATTTTGAACAGAGAAAATACAATTTTTACCGCTGATAATTTCTTACTAGTTATTAGGTACGGAGTAGTTGACAATAAAAAAAATTATTTACTTAATATGGAAAATGTTGCGTTAACCCTCAAGGTTACCAACCCTATTACATGGCAGCTTATGTGGAAGATTAGGTAGAGTAAAAAATAAAACAAAGAGTAATTAATGTTTTTGACTTCTTTCCACGTTCTTTAATGGAATAATTATTGTTGGGGAATTAATTAACTTTCTGTTTTTTTTCCAATGCTTAACTTAAATATCTACATTGAGGGAGCCATGATTACTAGTTGTCTCATATGTACAAAATTACGAAAAACTAAATTCTCATTTATCCCATGTATTGTAATATAATGGAAAATTAGGATGGTGGAGGTGTGGAGGAAGGGTTTGTCTATGTGGTTTGGTAGAGCTAAGAAAGAATGCGAGATATGATTACTAGTTAATAAATTGCAGCCTTTGATTTAGATTCGATGTACTATGCATATATATAGTGTATTAGTATATCATATATGCGAATTGCAAATTTAGAAATTCTCTTTGTATAATTATACATATGTAATAAATTTTATTAGTTTTAACTTGTATGTACGGTTATCCAGTTTTTCTTTTGTTTAAAAATGGTTAAGAAAAATATATATTAATGATCTTTAAATACTATAATGAAAAAAAAAAAAGTTAATACATGCATTTCTTAATTGTAAATAGTAATGATTATAGTATTTCTTATTTCCAGCCAATATATATATATATATATATATATAATATGTGTATATATATATACACACACACACACACGGAATATGCATTAGTGAGTACATGTATCTCTTGATTTTTTATGCCAATTTTTTTTAATAACAAACTATTAGTACTTGAAAATTCTTGATGACCATAAATTGTTGATTCGAGGGTCACAATTCCTTATCATAAGACACCTTTTCACGCACACATGATCTTAAGTGTACATTTAGTTCATTAGTTAATAAACTTAAACTAAGTGATTTGTTTTTACCATGTTCGAACAATATAGTAACGGTGTATGTATTTTGTTTTTTTAAACGAGGCTCGAAGGCACTTAGCTTTCATTCATAGGGAGATCGTTCTCCAATATAGGAGCAATATAATACAACTCGGAAAATCCGAAAACCAAACACGACTATTAGTATGTATTTGGTTTGTCTTAATCCATTTTATTTTATAAAAAATAAGTTCATATTCAATAATATAATAAAATATTTCAAACGACATAAGTTCTAAATCTTATGCAATTAAGGCAAGTATATTGATAGTTTATTAAAAAAGTAAGGGTTGTGAGAGAGTTTAAGGTTTAGGGTTTGGGTTTAGGGTTAGGGTTAGGGTTTAGGGTATATGGTTGTTAGGGTTAGAGTTTACTCCATTTTATTTTAGAAACAATAAGTTCGTATACAATAATATAAATTAATAGTTCAAACGACTTAAGTTTTGACTATTATGAAATTAAGACAAGTAAATTGATAGTTTATGCAAAAAGTACAGATTGTGAGAGAGTTTAGAGTTTAGGGTTAGGGTTTAAAGTTTATGGTTGTGAGGGTTAAAGTTAAGGGTTTACGGTTTAGGGTTGTTAAGAGGTGTAGGGTTTAGGGTTAGAGTGTCAGGTTTACGGTTTAGGGTTGTTAAGAGGTGTATGGTTTAGGGTTAGAGTTTCATGTTTATGGTTTAGGGTTGTTAAGAGGGTTTAGGCCCTTTGTCAACTTCATTAATTAAAACATGACATCAATGACTCGCGGACTCGCTTGTTTATTTGTATAGACGATAACCTTGCAAGAATTATTCAGTTGTTTTAACTAATAAAAAATATTAGTGCATAGCTTATTATATTATTGAGTATATGTCATTGTGATGATGTTGAATTTCTCTGTACATAGCTAGTTATAAATTATACGTAATTGAACGGATGGACTAAGGCCCTGTTCATATTTACTGTATTGAGCAGAAATGAACTGATTGGAGCTGAACTGAACTGAGCTGAAATGAATATTTTATGATATTTAAGATATTTTTTCATTATATTATACTGTAATCTTTTCATTATTTAGTTTTAGATATTTTGAAAAGAAAAAGAAATCCATTACTTTAAAAGTTACAGCTAGGTACAGATGTTTTTTTACATTTAAGAATATGGGAAAAAATGAAAACTCTTAGTATTCTCCTCCATTGGTAACCAACAAAGATCAATTCCAAGACAATTCATAAATAATGAAAATAATTTAAAATTTAAAATTTACCTTTCATTTGCTATGAAAATTTACTATAAATTGTAGAGTTCAACTCAATTTCTTATCATATCATACAGTATTAACAAAAATTGTAGAGTTAGGTAGGTAGGCTTTAGTGAAAGAATTATATTCCGTGAGTATTGTATTCCATGCTTAGCCAATATATACAATGTACATCCTTAACATAAGGCACTAATTAAGCTCTACTAAATAGGAAATAGCTAAGTACAAAAAATCCTAGGCTATAAACAAGGAAACTAATATATTTACAAGGATAAAGATATATTCAAAATAATATATCTTAACATTTAGCTTAGTCAATGTTTATCCCACTGATCAAGGGATACAATTAGGAGGTACTTTGCCTAACTACCTACAATAATGCTTTGTGTATAAATTCTTGTTTTGAGAATACAATCCTTACGAAATTGATTTCCTTCACTAACTAGCTAATTATCAATTGTATTTTAGTTTTGCCTAAATAAATAAAGCAAAAAAAAAAAAACCCCATATTAATCATGTTGGTATCTTAATTATGACTGTCTGATTTTTTTTTTTTTTGAAAAATATTTAAATTATAATTCTCTTAGTATTATAGGAAATTACTATACATTAATCACGTTGGTATCTTTTGACTCTTTGATATTTTTATTTTGGAAAATGTTTAAATTGGAAATCTTTTAATATTCTAAGAAATTACCAAAGTTCCTTCAATGTATTTGTTCCAATGTTCATTACAAAAAAAAAAAAAACAAACCTAATTATAATAAAAATAAAAATTAATCACGTTCAATTCAATGTACACAGTTAAAATACTTTGTGCCAATCTTCAAGAAATTACTAAGGTTCAATGTATAACACTTTAATTGTTACAACTTTCAATAATCCCATAATAAAAATTTATAAAAAAGAAAACAACTACCAACATTCAATACTAGCATCTACCAATACATCAACCGTCCAAATACTTTGTACTCCCAAATTTTTTTTTTGAAAATTGAAGGGATTGTAGGTACTCCCAATACTTCATTATCTGTAACAAAATAATATGAAAGGAAAATAAGTTAGAAATATAATAAACAATTATTTTTAGAAATTGAATTACAATTTCATTGTCAATGTATTGTTTGATTAACCTTTGGAAATTATAGGGATTAAATGTGCTAGAACTTGATGGTTGAAATGGCAACCTTTGACCATGCATCTACAAAAGAATAATTTAAGGAAAATTAATATCAATAAATCATTACTCATCACCAAAAGTTTATTATATTGTAAGGATATTGTAAAGATACTTACCGGAATAACCGGAAATGGGGGATATGGGGGATTATACATGGCATTATGAAACATCCCAAAAGGTTGACTAAACTGCATTATATAAAAAAAAATCCATCAAAACTTTGTATAATATAAGAGAAAATTCTTAGGGTTTATAGATAAAAACTATAGGAGATAGAAATGCATACCGGGGGATGTTGCAGGTGAAAAACGTAAAAGAAGAGTAACTAATATGGAGTATTTGTGTTTATTCAAATTTGGAATGTTTAATAGAAAAGGGTGGGAAGGAATCTATTGTGTTTTTCTAGATTAAGGTGTATGGGAAACTGTTAACTGATTATTAATTAGCATAGGGCTTAACACTTCATATAATCTTAAAATTTAAAAAAATAAAAATCAAACAAAGCAAAATTATGGTGACAACTAAGCTTCCACATCACAAGGTTGCTAACCCTCAGGGTCACTCTATCATTGTCCACTTAATATGGAGTATTGTTTTACCAGGCTTTGGAAGTTGGTGTGATAAATACTGTCCAGACTTGGGCTTGTGGAAAGAAGGGACCCTTATTTGTGGCAATGTTTACGCCACTTCAAATGATAATTGCGGTGGTTATGGGAGTATCTTTTCTTGGAGACATTCTCCATCTTGGAAGGTACTTAATTTTATTCTATTCTCAATTAATTTTATTTATATCTATTAGTAATATTGAATCAAATTTAAAGTTGTCATTTTAAAAGAATTTATTAGAAGCTATCATGATTAAGAATTGATTACAGATTTTTTTTTTTTTTTTTTTTGAAAGAAGTCCAAAAGGACACTAAATTTCATTAATTAAAGTTATATGGCATATACAATTGACAATTAACAATATTGAGAACGAATTTAACAAAATCAAACAAGAATTAATCGGGAAAGGGCTCAGAATCCAAATACATAAATATAACAATTCGGCACATTCTCGATTCGTGGTCTCATACAACTTTTTGAGTGGATTCGTCATCACTTCGCAATTTAGTGAGAAAGTAAATTCTTGTATTGATTCTGTAACCCGAATCCAAGCCATAATCAATCGTAACCCTATACAATCAGAGACCAAAGTGTACTCAAATAAAACCTTGTCTTTCAAAGGAGTATGAAAAACCTTTTCTTTCGTAGGAGATCGAAAAAACCTTGTCTTTCGAAAGGGAGACATTATTGTAACCTAAGAAACAAAAAGCTTAAAAGAAAATAAAGATTGAGGCTTTTCACCGGTGAACTCTGATGGAAGCCCTTTTAAAATTGACAATGAAGGCTTAACGTTTAGGAGAGAGAAGAGAGAAAGGAGGCTAGGTTTTTTATTATTATTATTATTATTATTATTATTATTATTATTATTATTATTATTATTATCAAAGTTAATTGATTAGAGAAGTTTGAGATAATAATAATACTTTTATGATAAGTGTTTGGATAATTATACCCTCTAAAATTGCCCTTATTTATGTTAATTATGTCTTTTTTAAAATCTTAAGAATATTGCGTGAATATTTATACCCAAAAAATATTTGTTTATATATTTTTTTCCTCATTAATTTTGTTAGCAACTAAAATTGTGGCATAAAGCCAAATCGAAAGAACTCTCCCAGGACATAATTGCTAAATAAGTTCAATTCAGTTCAAGCAATGCAAGTAAAAAATGGTTCAGGTGAATTAAAGTAAAACACATTATTACTTATTATCAAGTATTAAAAAAACTGCTACATAATTCGGAGTAAATTCATTTGCTTAAACAAATCAATTCAATTAAATACGACATACTTTAGTTGTTAACCTATCAAAATATAGTACCAAATAGTACTTGGTCTAGTGATAAAATAGTCGGATAGTACCTCACAATTAACCATGAGATTAAAACACTTTTATATTTCCTTTTTTTTTTTTGAACGTTTTTTTTTTATTGTATTTAATTATTTTTTGTTTTACAAATTCGTTTGTTTACTGAAATAAATTACGGAATAAATAACAAAAGTAATGCTTAATTGGTGTATGTAGTTTGATTGGAGGCACAGTTATAGCAATTGGATTTTACACAGTGATGAAGGGAAAAGCAGAAGAGGAGTCCGAAAAAGAAGTTGTTGAAAGTAGATTGACATATAGCTCTGAAGAAGAAGATTTAGCTTCTCATAAAGAACCTCTTTTGCAAAACAACGTGAATGTATAAAAAAAATTATAAAGTTCTAAATTTTATTCAAAAACTTCTTCAACATATATCCCAAGTCTTTACCATATCACATGGATACATGGTGTTAGGTTTCCAAAAAAATTGTAATTATTCACAATTTCAGAAAATAGATTTTTTTTTTCTTTTTCTTTTTTTTTTAATACAAACCCTATGTATGTGTATTTATTGATCAGACTCATACTCGACTTGACTTAATTACCATCTCTAATCAAATAGCATCATGTTCAAGAATAAATGTGATTTTTTTTCACATCTCCTTCTCGACTATAACACCTAATGTGAATTCACAAAGTATTGTCTTCAAGGTGCAAGAGTATCCATTTCAATTTATTTGAGGCACAATTAGCTAGTAAATTTTTATTCGAATTTAATTTGTGCATACACTTAGCTTGATAAAATTAAATATCTTTTTTAGTTTAATTTGTATAGTACAATAATATAGTTCCTTTTGTTCAAACTCTAACACAAAGCTCCGTTATTTCCATTTAATTACTTTTGTACGTTACATATACGTGGTTGGTGCAATCACAAAATCACTATCACTGAAGCCCTCATCTCTTCAATATCAAGGTCAAGGTAGGTGGTTGTTAAGAACTGTAGACACCTAAAAATGTCTCCCCAAAATCAAATCCGATGATCAACAACCTTTCACTGCCATTATTGGGCGGGTCGAGTATTTAGTCTCGTGAGTGCTTAAAATCCATGATCAGTCAAACATAGCTCACAAAATAGTTAACAGATTAGTCTTAACGTTTAGTCAAAGCATAGTCCAATTCAAATTTTAGCCCAAACCCCTTTTTAATTCATTTCGTGTTATTTATTAATTCGGCCTGATCAATGAATAATGAGCCTAAATAAGCCCGGAACTCTAAAACAGCACTTAAAAATCACGTACTTAATGATTAAGAATTAGGTCTAAAATGAATCTGGACGGATTTAAGGCAAAGCGAAACACTGTGTCATGGTGTACATACCGCGTGACGGAGTCTGTGCACCATGTCACGGCGCCCATGCCGTGAAGCGGCGTTCAATTAGGGGTTTTAAGCGGTGCCTTATGATTTCTAGGGTTTCGTGCAATACCCTGTTCATTTCCTCTATAAATACCCTACTGATTTCCTCAATTCGGGGCATCAAATTATTCTCTCTTCTCTATTCTCTCTTCTATGCTCTAGCCTAAACACTACCCTACCCTATTCTTCCACAATACTTCCCTTAAGCGCTCCAAGGAGTATGTACTTTACCCGTAGTTATACACTTAAACCAAGGCGTGAAAGGTAGAATTGTTTGAGGGTTTGGCCCCAAATCAACTGTAGTTTATTTTAATTTAATTTTAATTGTTGTTTATTAATTTTCCTTGAAGTTACTAACGCGTTTATTATTTTATAGTTGCAAGCAAACAAAATCAAAGTAAGGAATCATGTTCCTTTTGTTCCTAATATTTTTTTCTAACGATTTTTATTATGTTTGTCATATATTAATTGTTGGATTTATTGTTAAATTGCTTCCAATATTAATGTTAATTTTATTATATTTTATGATCACCATATTGCATGTTTAAAGGGAATATGTAATTGAATACCACAACTAATAAGATAATTTGGACAACTGATTTAGGAGATCCTTTTTATTCTTGTTATTTTAGTTGAAGTGACCACAAATATTTTAGAATTATATGTTGCATTAATATTCAACCAATTTAGAATAATAATAGTTTAGAGCGAATTGAATATTTGTTTGTATGCCTTTGAGATCACAGGAATTACTTTCACTATAAGAATCGAGTAGAGGCCAATACGGGCGAATGTGACTCCATGACTCACTTCGTACCATCATCCCCGATCCTCCTTTCGTGATTCCGAACCATATGGAGTTAGTAATATCATGGATTATGAATAGGGTGTAACCTTCACGCATCAATCGTTGTTGCCTTTCATTGTCCCTTAATCGTGGTTGCCTTTATGATCCGTGAACGGTTTACAAGTTTCTTAAAAACTTGTTGGCGGTTCCCTACTTTGCTTTGTCCCTAATCGTGTCCCTAATCGTATATGTCAATTCCACTTCCTATGAGTGTCAAGCATATTCACAACATGCTTAACGTAGGCGCACTTCAAACGACGCCTACAAGAACCTAAGATGATTATTGAAATTTTAAAAATGACATAAGGATTAATAGTTGATTTAATTTGAAAATAACTCGTGAATGATTGATGAATGGGTGGATTTGTGTCATAAATTAATGATTGATCAAAACATAAATTGTGAAAAACATATGATAAATAATTTAAATTTAATTTTTGTTAAAAAAAACAAGGGGCTCACTTGAGGGACGAGGGGAAATCTAATATATATATATAAAGGGGAGTTTTTTCCCGAGGTTTTAGAGAGTCACGTAGGATTTAATTTTCTTAGCGCTATGTAAGATTATAAATTTTAGTTGTAGCCAATTAAATAAGAGATTATTAATTTCTTTTAGAATTAATTAATTCAAATGACACGTAAAAAAAATTAGTGAATTGAATGATATTTTTAAGTTTAAATTAATTAAATATAAGATATTATTTTTTGATATTAGGAATTTTATCTAAATATGTAACAAATAAATTAGCACATAAATATCCAAAAAAAAAAAAAAAAAATTAAAATTCAAACAAACTGTGCATCGCACGGGCTTCATCTAGTATCTCAAAGGTGTGTTGACAACAAGATACTGATTGGTAGGGTGTATGACTTCAAGAGAATCAAAACAGAAGGATGTGTAATTGTGTATAGTGTTAACTCTGTTAAGTAAAACTCGGGTATCTATTCAATTCGTAATTTCGTATGTCTATAACCAATTTAAACTAATTTTTTTTTCTCCTTTTTTTGGTAACTGATATTATGAAAATCATGGGGATTTTTCCGTGTACCTGGCCACACCATGTGCCCGATGTTACTCGAGTTACCAGTGTCATATTGGATATTTTGGGGGCCCGGAGCGAAATCTTAAAAAAAAGGCCCCTAAATTATGAGAATGTATTTCATAAATTTTTATATTATTATAAAGTTCACCAAAATTATTGATTACAGTCAGTCCTACGAGCATATTTTTAAAGCAAATTCATCAATCAAACCCTCACAAGCTATATTATTCAATACCTCATTTTTTTATTTAAAAAAAAAGTCAAGAATTTCAACCCAAAAAAAAAAATTAATAAAGAAGAGCAATTAAGTAATTAAAGCTAACATAATAAAAATTAGGTAATTAAAGCAAACAAATAAATTAAAAGAGAAAGTAGAAAAGAAAAAAGGAAAATGAAAGCTAACATAAAAGGAAAAATGAAAATCTAAAAATACAAAACAAAAAGGAAATTAAGAAAATAAACAAAACCCCTGTTTTAGTGCTTCTTTGTTTCCTCCATTTGAATCCCAAAAAAAACACATAAGTAGGGGTGGCAATTCGGGTCAGTGGGTCGGGTTCGGGTCAGATTTTGGGTCGATTTCGGGTTATGCTTAGAAACAATCAAAAATAGTGTAAAACTTAATTTTATTACGAAATATGAAATTTTGGTCAAATCGGGTCGAATTCGGGTTATTCGGGTTCGGATCAGGTCGAGTTCGGGTTTCTCTCAGTAACTTCGGGTCGGGTTCGTTCGGGTTATCGGGAGGATTTCCAGCCCTACACATAAGCTAACTAAATTAATCTTTTGATTCATCTTTAAATTAAGAAGAAACAGTTACACTTGTGATTAGTACTACAATAGATAAATTTATCAAAGAACAGGTTTTTTCTTTTTTTTAAAAAAAAAAAAAATAAGATATTAAAAAAAATATGTGGGCCTCATAAAAGGGGGGCTCTGAGCGATCGCTCAATGAGCTCCCCCTAGTAGCCGGCCCTGCGAGTTACTCCTGACTGAGTAACCCTTCAAGTAATCCCTTACTGAGTATTCGAGTAACCTCTGAACTAAGTCGAGTAACCCATGACCGAGTAACTCGAGTAATCCATGACCGAATAACTCGAGTAACCCTTGACTGAGTAAACCCTTAAGTAACCCTTGACCAAATATCTCGAGTAACCCTTGATCGAGTAAAAAGTAACCCTTGATCGAGTAATCCCTCGAGTAATCTTTGATCGAATCTTCAAGTAACTCCTAACCGAAAAAAACTCGAATAACCCCTAACCGAATAACTTGAGTAACCCTTGCCACACGGTGTGGCTAGCCACTTATAAAAATTTGTCTCTCACGTTATATTGTTCAATGTATTTGATTTGGTATAAATCCACGTAGTACTCCGTTTTTAAAGGGAACAAACACATCAATAAATAAGTGGAGAAAACTCTTCAAATAGTCAATTCGATCAAAAGTCGTTTTTTTTGCTTATAATTGTGTTCGTTGGGCCTTTCTAAATAAATAAATAAATAAATATTTCTAAAACGATATTTTTATTTTAAAAAAAAAACAAATTTTATTTGTAAATCGACAAAGTATATTCTCATCAAAATCTCAATCATGGTGGGTCTATATAATTATTTACTTTTTGGGAAATTCTCAATGGTACTCTTGAATTTCCTTTTTTTCTCAACGGTAAACACTAACTTTTTAAATTATCCATGGTAATCAATAATTAGCTAAGCTAATTCAATGGTAACTTAATGACATTAATCCCTTAATATAAGCCTAACTGTAGCTAACTTAAGTCAAAAAGACTAATTTACCCTTAAAAATCAGTTTTCCCTCCAAATCAGATTGCCCTTTTCCCTCCTTAACCAAAATCCCCAATTCTTCTCTTTATAAACCCTAGAAACGGAAATCCCAATCCCTATTTCCCCTGTATTTCAATAATTTTCAAGTAAGCTAAGTTTCTCAATGAAATTCTCTCGTTCTTCTTCTGTTAGGGGTATCACCATTGATGAGAAGCTTGATTGGGTGAAGCATGTCCATTGCTACTGCAAACCATCTCAAGTTGCTGCTATCATGGTTTCTGAAACGGCAAAAAACCCACGAAGGCTATTTTACAAGTGCAGGTCTTGCGATTTTTTTGCGTGGGTGAAGGAGGAAGATGTAATTAGGTCGGGGGAAGAATTAGAGGTTGAACAGAGTCCCATTGTTCTTTTGAATGAAAAGGTGGATGGATTGGTGAACTATATTAAGGGAATTGTTAAAATTGGTCTGATTATGTACTTTATTATGCTAGTTATTGTTGCAAATAGAAATTAGGAAGATGTAATTAGGGAGAATTGTGGTAGCCCTAGTTTCAGTCAAGTTAGAGTTTATGTATTCCCTAATTATGTACTACTTTCTAATTAAATAAAAGTTCATGAATTTCCCTTATTTTGCACTCTATTTGTTCTGTATCAACAACCTTAAAATTACAGATATTGCATGCATATAAGACATATATAAATGATCTGATTTGATTAAATCAAAGTATCAGAGAGAGATACCAAAAACTATTCAGCATATTGAAACTTACATCATTGCAGAATTTGTATCCAAAAACATCAAAATGTGATACAACAACGACATCATTAACTAAGGTTGTCCAAAAAACATTTCAGCATGCAGAAGCTGACATTATTAACTAAATTTGTCCAAAAAAAAACCATCAACTAAAACATTAAGGCTTAGGATTAGGCTGGAACTAAGGAACAGGCTGGGAGGCAGACACACCAATCTTAACCTTCTTTGCTCTTGGGGATCTTCTTAATGGTTGAGAAGAAGATGCAGCTGCTGGATTTGGTTGGCTGAGAGAAACTTCTTGTCTCTTAGGGACTTGTTTTTTCTTTGATTCTGTTGTTGTTGCTTCCAAACCAGCCTTCTCTTTTCCTGTCATTCCACCTTGACATGTTTGTGCATTGTGGCCAAAGGTTTGGCATTTGCTGCACCTGACAGTTTTAGATCTTTTGCCCTTGGCTTGCTCACCCTCTTCCCTCCTTCAGTTTCTTGCAGGTCTACCTATTCCTCTCTTCATCTTGGGTGGGGCTATCTCAGGATACTGACTTTGTGGCCATTGCTCCACATCAGGTATTGCCTTGATGGTGTTGCCATAAGTGAGCTTATACTTGGTGATTGAGTACCAGTCACTGACATACTTATGAGGGTCATCATTTGAGTGTAAGATGGCCCTCATGGCATGCTTACATGGCAAGCCAGTCAACTGCCATGCATTACAAACACAAGTCCCTGCCCTCAAATTTACAGGTAGGACTGATCTCCCATCCAACACCTCATATTCACCTTCCCCACTTATCAAACACTTGCATGATCTTGATTCTTGGCTAATGACTTGGAGTCTTCTGACTATATTTGGACAGATATCACCTCTCCATTTTTCACATACCTCTCTTCTAGTAGACCATGGTCAGCCTCCTCACACCTGTTGTAGGAAGTAAGTAATAGGGTTATTATGTAACTAAAATACAAGTAAATACATACAAGTAAAAGCATAACAAGTAAAGCAAGTGAGCATATACTACCTTCTAGCAATGTCATAACAGGTTTACACTTATCAAGGACTAATGTTGAGTTGAAACTCTCAACAAAATTTGATTTGTTGACATCTGACTTTATGGCTGGATTAAATGCATGTTTAGACCACACTGATTGTGGTCCAAGTTTAGAAAACCACTCCAAAGCCAATGGATTAGCCTTTTTCAAACGTCCCATAGCCTTTCTAAAGGTGAAGGGGTTAAATTCCCCACAAGCCAACCAGAATAATGAGAACATTAGCAAACCAGGGAACTGAGGTTTGAAATTTTTCAGCAAATGTTTGCAGCAATACCTCCTTCCCACTTTAGGCCACAAGTCTTGAATTGCAGCCTCAATACCCTAACAATACAGTAGAGATAAGTTAGTTTACATTAGTATATATGAAATAGATGGGTAAAATGAACACTAATGGTACAAAATCATTACCTTCTTCCTGTCAAAGATTATACACCATTCATCCCCTCTTCCACTGTCTTTTAAAGCATTCTTCAAATGCCATAAAAAGAATTTCCAAGTTTCAGCATCCTCTCCTCCCACAATTGCCCAAGCAATTGGAAAGATCTCATTATTACCATCCAAAGCCACTGCTGACAGTAGCACTCCACCATAATGCCCTTTGAGATGAGCTCCATCCACCCCTATCAGACTTCTGCAGCCAGCTTTAAGTCCATCTAAAGCTGCTTTGAATGCAATGAATATACTAGTAAAAGCCAAAGGTCTTTCAGGATGGTTTGCATCATTCCATGCACAAAATGCCAAAGACCCTGGGTTTAACTCTTTGATCACATCACAATACATAGGCAGATCTTTATATGACACATCATGCCTGCCATGGATCTCCTCCAGTGCTTGTGTTCTGACTCTGTACAAACTAGACTGAGCCATATTGACCCCCATATATCTGGAAAAGTAGATCATTCAATGACTTTGCAGGGATGTCATTATTTGCTCTAATGTCGTCTAACAAAACTCTCTTTGCCCATTTGCAATTCACCATGGAATTTCTAAGCTCAACTCCCTGGCAAGTGTGTTCTGAATTCTCTATAGACTTAATAGCCCATGTTGTACCATCTGGAAGAAGGGAGGCATGTAATCTTCAATTACAGCTCATATCTGAGCATGAAACTGAGTACCTGAAGTTGCTTGCATAGTCAATAATGATAGCAAATCCACATTGTATGCAATAGTCCCTAACAATATCTCTTAAATGTTGTTTATCTATGAACAACTGCCATGGCTTCAAAATAATTTTACCAAAGCCCTCATCCTTGTAGACTTCACCATTGTTGTATAACTTTGCAAAATAATTGTCCTGCTCATTTTCACACTCAAAAACAGGTTCCTCAAATGGATCAAAGCCATCCTCAATCAAAGGACCATAATCATCACCTTGGATCTCATCATCTGTATCAACACTTTCTTCAGTGTCTTCATTTTCAACCTCAATTGGGATGTGCCCTTCATCTTCTGCTTCATCATCTTCCACACTCAGTGTCTGGTCACCATCATCCCTAAGGCTAATGGTTAAACTCCTTCTAGTACTAACTACCCCAGAAGATGCATTATGCTCACTACCACTTGCACTACTGCTATTAACAACTCCATATCTTTTAGCAGTAGTCCTAGGAATTCTCCTCTTACAGAAGACTGATGCTCTAGAAGACTGACCAGACTCTCTTTCATGTGAGGTTTTACTACTCCTAGCAAAATCACCTATGTTCTGAATAGGTTGTAATAGTGATTGGGTTGATGGGTGAGGGGGTTGTGTTTGTTGTGTATGTAACTCTGATGGTATTTGGGTGTCATCATCTTCAGCAGGGTGATCAATAGGCTGGTTTGGATTCCATGGAGTGGGAAAAATGTTAAACCAATAGTCAACTGTATCATTGACAGCCCCTCTGCCTCTGCCTCTCCCTCTAGCATTGCCCCTGCCTCTCCCTCTAGCATTGCCCTTCCCTCTCCCTCTACCAGTTCCCCTTCCTCTCCCTTTCCCTCTTCCAATTGCAGTCCCTATTAGAGTATGAGGTACCCTATCACTCTCAATCCCTCTATTAGGTGAATCTAGAATGTCAGCCCATGTCTCATCTATGCATTGACTAATAGCATGGTCAGTCTGGTCCAAATCATGTTCATCTATTGGAAGTTTACCTACTGCAATCATATGCCTGTCAAAGTCTTCTTTAGAAACAACCTCAGCTTCCAATAACTCAGGTTCACTAGACTTTCTTTTCCTAGGTGTGAGTTTGGATCTCCTGACAATCACTTTAGGTTCAATAGCTACAAATTTTTTCATACTAATAGGTTGAACAGTTGGTGTCCCTAACATAAGTGACCTAGCAGCTTCGACCACTTTACTATCCTTACCCACTGCTCCTACCCATATGTATATCTCCTTCTTCTCAGGCAAATTACTAAACATTTTCATTAAGTCAGCATCACTTAAAAGACTAACATGCTTCATTTTAAACACATATGAAAATGTAGGGTGTTCTGGAGTTTCCAAATTGTCCTTAGTTGCTTTCTCCCAGTACTCTATAATAAGATCAATTAAATTTGCCTTATCAATGTCCTCAACAACAACAGACACATCCTTACCACTATATTGAAACTGTAAGACAACATTATCACCCATTCTGCAGCAAATATAAGAAACATGTATAAGCATAATGCCCTAGAACATTAAGTACAATATTCAAGTAATTTTAACAATACAACCCCAATAATTAACTCCATACACAAAATAACATTAATTTTTCAAAATTAATCAACATCAAACAACAGCAGTATTAGTAATTCACCAATACCCTACACATTTACAAAAACAGAGCATACAACAAAAATTTCCCTTCATAAATCGAAATAAATACATACTTGACTTAGGACCGCACCTCAAATGGTATAATTCTCCCAAAGATCGAACCTTGCTGACAATCGCAACCTCTTCGAATCAAATTCGTCTCCAAATTCACCCAATTTACTCCTCAACAACATAACCCAGATTCCCCTAAAACCTCCCAAAAAACCCTAACTTAATTTCAACTAAATAATCCTTGATAATTACCTATATTTTCCAGAATTTGGAGCCAATAATTTTAGGGAAATTCGATTTTGCGATGAAAGACTGAAGAACTAGAATGAAGATGATGATGTTCAAAGGTTTTAATCAGACCTTTTGACAAGACATAGTTGGTTGGGTAAAATAAATGGGGGTGTTTTAGTCAATTCATCTTTTCCCTCCCATTTAATCATAAACCATGGTTAATCTTCTTTAAAAATGCTTAACTCAAGTTACCATTGAATTAGCTTAGCTAATTATTGATTACCGTAGATAATTTAAAAAGTTAGTGTTTACCATTGAGAAAAAAAGGAAGTTCAAGAGTACCATTGAGAATATCCCTTACTTTTTTTGTAAATGAGTGATGGTGGACTTATCTACGATGAATTTGCTATTAAAAGCCCAAAAGTATGTATTTTCGATTTTGGTGAGACCAAAAGAAATACTTTGTAATAAGTTTGGAGAAAAAATTCCCTTGTAAAACGACAAGGGAAAAAAAAAATTAAAAAGATGTGGGAATTGAAGTTGGGTATAATATTATTGGCAATGGAAGGAATAAGTGTAAGTACAAATACATTAAGCAAAGCAGCCATGGCTAAAGGAATGAGCAACTATATCTTCACTACTTATACTCATGGTATTTCTCTCTTCTTTCTTGCTCCCTTGGCTTTCTTTTTACACAGGTACGCTATCGACCATTCCATCAAGAAACTCATCGTGATCAATTACTACCTCTGTTCGGATTTAGTTGTCATATTATCATTTATCGAGATCTTTTTTTATTGGATATGAACAGAAAAACTCCTCCTTCGCCCATTGGATGGTCTATAATTATCCGGCTTTTTCTCCTTGGAGTTCTCAAGTTTGTATTTTTAATCTGTGTTTTTCTCCTATGGTTGATCAACTTAATATTGAAATTAATGAAATAATTCTGATCTTCAAAATACTATTGACTTTTCTTTTTCGTTTTTTTAATGGGTATTTATTAATAATGTAGTTGTGGATGCTCCATCTTTCTATTTGTTGGAATACGATATAGCTCACCAACTCTTGCATCGGCAATGAATAATCTTTCCCCTGCTTTCACATTTATCATAGCCATTATTTTGAGGTAATTAATTTCGAATATTTGATACATTCTATCTAATTGCGTATCTTTGGTTGGGTAGAACATCTTTTTCATGACTAACAACATTATACCATACAAGTAGTATTCTTGCTTAAAGTCATTACTTGCTGCTGCCACAGTATTTTTCCTTTTTTCCTTTGCTGGTTTAATTCGTTTAATTTTTCTCCCCCTATTGCTCGTGTTCTACTTCTAGTCTTCTACGGCTCTACCTCACCAAAAAAAATAAAAATAAAAAAATTATTGTTTACTCCTTTATTATCAGTTTATTACGCTTGTCAACGCATGTTTTTAATGATTAATATTTCTAATTATCAACATTATAAAATTATAAAAAGTAGATATTAATAAAATATATTAAAACGATTCAAACAAAATTTCACATAAATATGTTTTATCATATCTATAAACCACAAAAGCGAGTTAAAGCGTATTGTGTGAATAGTGTAAAAGTCAAACGATGTTAACTATAAAAACGGAGGAAGTATAAAGTACTAGCACGGAGTATTTTGTATATAATATTCATTTTCATTGGTAAGTTGGTGCGGAACTCACCTTCTGACTTTGAGGTCATGAGTTCGAGTCCAACCAACTACATTTGCTTGGGAGTTGGGGGATTCCCTTCATTCCCATTCTATTCTCAAGTGTTGATCTACATAGCTAAGCTAGCTGAACCTATGAAGGTGTCAGTTTAATAGAGTCCTTCATCTTATCTTAAAAAAAAAAAAAAAAAAAGTAGAAAGTATAGTCAAAGTACGCTATATATATAAATTAAATTAGGAAAAATACAATTTAATAAACCCAGCTATTGCTGATTTACTTCTAATAATCCCATCTAAGGTTTTTTTTTTTTTTTTTTTTTTTTTTTAATAATCCTAACTATGCCCTTAGTTTGCCTCCAATAGACCCAAAAATCAGTTTCCTACTGAAAAGGTAAACTATTTTCTTTTTGGTTCTTAAATGCCACATGTCAGCACATGTTTGGCCTAATAAGTTTTTTTTTTTAAAAAAAAGCAAAAAAAAATGGAAATCTATCCCAGCCACCCCCACTATGAATCCCAACCACCCACAACCAACCGAAACCCGGTCGTCCACCTCCCTAACTCTCCGAAAATGGCCGGACTAAATCCGGGTTTCAACCGCAAGCAAAGCAGCCGCAATTGCTGCGAATTTGTGATTCAACTGCAACCTCAGGCAAAGCAAAGCAATCACTGGTGGCTGTCGCTGCTTTGGTTGCTCCATTGCGGTGGTTGCCGCTGCTTTGGTTGTGCCATTGCGATGGGCGGAGCTTGTTTTTAAGGGAGAGGATGAGTGGTTTTGGGGTGGGAGTGGGCTGGGTAGGGTGGTTTTGGGGTTGGGAGTGGACGGCCGACCGTTAAGGGAGACGAACGACCGTTTTTCGATGAGATTTCGCGGTGGCGGGAGGGGTGGGGGTGGTGGCTATTAGGGTTTTTAGTGTTATTTTTCTTTTTTTTAAGACCAATCACTTGCTGACACGTGTATTGGTTACCTGTTTTAACAAGTCATTGAATTGGTGTTGACCAATTGGGTCTATTGGAGGCAAACTAAGTGCATAGTTAGGTTTATTAAAAAATAAACTTTAGTTGGGATTATTAGAAGTAAATCGTGGGATTATAAAAGTGTATTTTTTCATTAAATTATTGTAAATTAGTCAACTTTATTTAATTTTTCATTGAATTGTTGGTTTTTGTGTGTAGGATGGAGATGGTAAATTTTAGTGCACGAAGTAGCATACTTAAGTCGATTGGAACAATAGTCTCAATCATTGGAGCATTCATAGTGACATTCTACCAAGGACTACCAATCATATTTTTCTCTTCACCAAACAAGCTATCGCTCCACTCTTTATTTGAAACTCAACCAAATTGGCCGGTTGGCGCTCTCTTGCTTGCCACTAGCAGCATTTTTCTTTCCCTCACTTATATTGCAAAGGTAAGATAAGATATTCAATCTTTACAAGTTGGTATGACAATATTAAATAATTATCCGCTAATTCGCTCCACATGCTTTAAACAAATGGACAAAAATCCGAATTAAATGGATGAAAAGCGGGTGATGGATCGGATCGGATCGGATGCGGAATTATTGGCCCCGTGAAAGCGAAATTATACGAGTATAATAATATGTCTAAAAGCTCCTCCTCAGAAGTTAGTGTTCGAGTGTACAGATAGAGTGAAAAAAAAAAACGGAGATGGAGAGTGAAGCAGCTCCTTACATAGGAATGTTAATGGCGGAATGTTGCCAAGTTGGACTTTTCATTGTTAGTAAACAAGCCATGAACACTGGTATGACCACTTTCGTCTTCGTCTCCTACTCCAATGCTCTTGCGTCTCTCATTCTCCTCCCTTTCTCTCTCTTCCTTCACAGGTTTTCCTACTTTTCTCTCTCTTCCCTCCATTTTCATCTTTTTTTCCCTCTATTTTACTCCAATTTTGTGTTTCATTGCAGATCAAATCTCCCCCCTCTCAGTTTCTCTCTCCTCGGATGGTTTTTTCTGCTTGCTCTTTCTGGGTTAGTCTTGCTGTTTTTCTGATACCCTTTTCAATTTTATGTAATGGGTTGTGTTTGTCTTCGTAATTTATAGTTCTGTTGAATTGGGGTTTCTAGTACCTTTTGTGCAATGGGTTGTGTTCTTCTACATTAGTTGTTATCGAATTGGGTTTAACCTTGTTAATTAATGCATTGGGTATGCTATCGAATTGGGTTTGTTATTCTTCTTAAGTTGTATTGTAATTTAATTGGGTTTTCTGGTACTCTTTTTCAAATTAATGCAATGGGTTGGGTTGATCTTCTTTAATTAGTATAGGATAATATAATCATTTTTTTATGGTACCCTATTGGATTTTGTGTAATAGGTTCCTTTTCTTGCTTTTAGAGCAAATGATAAACTAATTAGCAAATTATTTTAAGCTAATATCTTTTGTAACTAGTTCTTGCTTCAATGGTTAACTTCTAACTTGTGATTTAAATTGTGAGAATAATTTGCAATATAAGAGAGATTAAAGGAGAATCTTAAAATAAAATAGTATATTTCTTTTAAGGCATACATTAATTTGATTTATCACCTCTCATATTTTAGATTGTAACATTCTATATAAGTTGTAATTATTTTTCATTTAAAAATATATAAGAATGAATAATAACAATGTATAAAATCTTTGATTCCATATATCAATCTATATTATTCTATTAAATAAAGTAGGTGATGCACCTCTTCTTATTTTCATATATACATATATTTATATATCTCCTACATTTCCGATCATTATACTCATTGTACTTCCGCTGTCTCCAACAAATTTGGCATCGGAGCCGGAATAATTATATCATGGCTTCCAGTACATCAACACTATTTTTCTCGTATTCCCAACCAACTCTTCCTATCTTTGATGGAGAACATTATGACTATTGGAGTAGTCAAATGCAAACATTCTTTATATCCCAAGATTTATGGGAGCTCGTGGAAGGAGGCTATGAAGACCTTCTGAAAATCCTAATGAAGGACAACAAAAACTACACAAGGATAACAAGAAAAAAGATGCACTTGCATTACGATATATTCATGCAGCCGTGAGTAAAACTATATTTCCCCGCTTATATGGATTGAAAAAATCCAAAGAAGCTTGGGATACATTAAAACAAGGATCTCTAGGAAATGAAAAAGTTGTTGCAGTCAGATTACAAAATCTATGGAGAGATTTTGATAACCTGGAAATGCAAAAGACAGAAAATATCCAAGTTTATTTTTCACGAGTCGCAGAGATAGTTAATCAAATAAGAAGTCTCGGTGATACATTAGATGAAAAAAGAGTTGTTCAAAAAGTATTGAGAAGTATGACTGAAAAATACAATTCTGCCACATTTATAATAGAAGAGTCTAAGGACTTATCAACTCTCACAATGCATGAGTTGATGGGATATTTGGAATCACATGAGCAAAAATTGAAAAGAAATGCAAATACCAATCAACTAGTAGATCAAGCATTTCAATCCCAACTTAACATATCAAACAAACAATATCAAGGAAAGTCAGAGAAAAGATGGGGAAACCAAAGAGGACACCAATATGGTAGAGGTCGTGGTACCCAAAATTTTAGCCGTGGTCGAGGACAAAGTCGAGGAAGAGGTCGCTGACAATATCAGTATTATCAACAAAGGTCAAACAATTCTTATCTTATTTGTGGTAAATCTAACCATCAATCATCCGAATGTTATTTTAGATGTAAGAGATGTCGTAATTCAAATCATTCTCAAAAGGATTGTTGGCATCAAAATGGAAATAATACAAATAAAGCGAATTTCACCACAAATGCTGAAGGTGAATAATTATTTCTTACGTGCATGGATGCACAAAATAAGTCTGACAATTTATGGTTTCTAGATAGTGGTTGTAGCAACCACATGACAGGAAATAAGGACATTTTCATTAAGTTAGATATGGGTGTAGCAAGTCAAGTCACTTTAGATAATGGATAAAAGGCAAGCGTCGAAGGAAGAGGAGTCATTGCTGTTAATAGCAAATCAAATGACACAAAATACATACATGATGTTCTATATGTGCCTAATTTGACACATAATCTCCTAAGTGTTGGGCAACTTGTTCAACGAGGATATTCAGCAAATTTCGACAATGGGGAATGCATTGTTACAGACAAAAAATCTGGTACTATATTGGCAAAAGTACAAATGGCTGAAAATAAAGTTTTCCCACTTCATATGCCACAAAATAAGCTGGCATTGCAAGCAAATGTTATGGATGAATCTTATCTATGGCCCTTACGATATGGACACTTGAACCAAAAAGGATTATAACTATTGAAACAAAAGGAAATGGTTGTGGGATTACCACACATTGATAGATTTATTCAAGTTTGTAAAGGATGTATATATGGAAAAATGCATCGTCTTCCATTTCTAAAGACTTCATGTAGAGCTAAAGCTCCTCTTGAATTAGTACATGCAGATATATTTAGCCCCACAAGAAATCCTTCTCTACAGAATAAGAGGTATTTTCTATTATTTGTCGATGATTATACCCGTATGATGTGGATATATTTTATTGATCAAAAGTCAAATGCTTTCAATGTATTTCTCCAATTTAAAGCTTTAGTTGAAAGGCAAAGTGGATATATGATAAAGACTTTGAGAACCGATAGAAGGGGTGAATTTATATATAATCCTTTTATGGAGCATTGTAGAAATGAAGGAATAAAAAGACAATTGACGGTCTCAAGAACACCTTAGTAGAATGGTGTAGTAGAATGGTGTAGTAGAGAGAAAGAATCGCAAAATTGTAGAAATGGCAAGAAGCATGATGGAGGAAAAGGCTCTTCCTAAAACATTATGGGCTGAAGCTGTAAATACAGCTATTTACATACTCAACCGTTCACCAACTAAAGCAGTTCGTAACAAGACTCCTTATGAAGCTTGGAATGGTAGAAAACCAGTTGTAAGTCACTTTAAAGTTTTTGGATGTATTGCATATGCCTTGAATAAAGATCAAGGTAAAGACAAATTTGATCCCAAAGGGAGAAAGTATCTTTTTGTGGGATACAGTGATGAATCAAAAGGCTATCGTCTTTTAGACCCACAAGCTAAGAAGCTAATAGTCTCTAGAGACGTTATATTTGAAGAATCGGCAAAATGGAAATGGGATGATAAAATAGTTCATTTTCATGTGCAAGAAGAAGCTATAACTTCTCGTAGCCCAACTCCAACAACAATAAATGATGCAACAAACGGCCCTCAGAGATCTCCTAATAATGTGTCAAATACACAAACACAAGAAACCTCATCTTCTCCGATCTTAAATCAATCAGGATGAATTAGAAAGAGGCCTTCTTATTTGGATGATTATGAGTGCTATTTATCTAAAGCAAATAACATGGAAACATTCGCTTTATTTGCAAGTGAGCCTTCTAGCTACAAAGAAGCATCAACTGATGATGTTTGGATAAAAGCAATGGATGAAGAAATTGCAATGATTAAGAAAAACAAGACATGGGAGCTTGTTGATTACCCTGAAGGTAAAGATATTATTGGTTTAAAATGGGTTTATAAAACAAAACTAGACCAAGACGGAAATATTCAAAAACACGAAGCAAGGCTTGTTGTCAAAGGATATGCTCAAAAACTTAGAGTTGATTTTAATGAGACATTTGCACATTTGCTCCAGTAGCCCGTATTGAAACCATTAGGACTGTGTTAGCCATAGCTGCACAGAAAGAACTATTTGTGTATCAACTTGATGTGAAATCTGCTTTCTGAATGGTGTATTAGAAGAAGAAGTGTATGTGGAGCAACTACAAGGTTATGAAATTCAAGGACAAGAAAAGAAAGTTTATCGTTTGCATAAAGCCCTCTATGAGCTTAAGCAAGCACCAAGAGCTTGGAATAGCAGAATTGACAAATATTTTATGAATAGCAGATTCAAAAAGAGTCCAAGTGAACCATCACTCTACATTACAGAAAACAATGATAGGCATTTTCTCATTGTTTGTCCTTATGTTGATGATCTTATCTACACTGGAAATGACATGAAACTCATTAATGAGTTCAAAGAGTCTATGATGAAAGAATTTGAAATGACAGACTTAGGGCTCATGATATACTTTCTTGGAATTCAAGTAATGCAAACCAAGGGAGAAATTTTCTTTACTCAGGAAAAATATACAATGGATCTCCTAAAAAAATTTCATACGGAAAATTGCAAACCTGTGAATACTCCTATAGCATTGAATGAAAAATTAAGTCAAGATGATGGAGTTAATAAGGTCGATACTAATGTATGTAGAAGTTTGGTAGGTTCTTTACTATACTTAATTCATACAAGACCTGAAATAGCTCAAGCAGTAAATATGGTGTCAAGATTTATGAATAATCCTAGCAAACTACATTGTGCTGCCGCAAAAGGGATATTACGCTATCTTCAAGGCACCAAGAAAATAGGCATAAGATACAAAACCGAAGAAAATGATAATTTGATTGGGTATACAGATAGTGATTGGGCTGGTTCTGTAGATGATCGTAAGAGTACATCAGCTTACATATTTTGTTTAGGTACAAAAATCATTTCATGGAATTCAAGGAAACAACAAACTGTAGCATTGTCTACTCAGTCACTGAAGCAGCATGTGAAGCAGTTTGTTTAAGAAGAATTTTAAGAGATTTGAATATTATTCAAGAAAGTCCAACAACGATATTTTGCGACAATATGTCAGCAATTGCAATGACAAAGAATCCAGTGTTCCATGCTAAAAGCAAACACATTGAGTTTCGACATCATTTTATACGTGACTTAGTCAGTGAAGGAGAAATAAAGCTTGAGTTTATCAATACTGTTGATCAACCAGCAGATATGCTTAATAAAGCAATAACTTCAGAAAAGTTTGAGAAGTTCAAGACGATATTAAACATTGCAAATTAAGAGGGGGAATTTGTGAGAATAATTTGCAATATAAGAGAGATTAAAGGAGAATCTTAAAATAAAATGGTATATTTCTTTTAAGGCATACATCAATTTGATTTATCACCTCTCATATTTTAGATTGTAACATTCTATATAAGTTGTAATTATTTTTCATTTAAAAATATATAAGAATGAATAATAAAAATATATTTTGATTCTACATATCAATCCTCTATTATTCTATTAAATAAAGTAGGTGTTGTAGCTCTGCTTATTTCATATATATATATATATATATATATATATATATATATATATATATATATATATATATATATATATATATATATATATATATATATATCTCCTACATTTCCGATCATTATACCCATTATACTTCCGCTGTCTTCAACATAAATGAGCCTTAATTTCTTAATTAGCTTATAAATTTAATTTTATTAATATTCATTTCCTCTCTCCAATAAGGTTTTTCTGCCAAGCTAATTTGCTTGAACAAGCTATTTCATTTTTTAGTTCTATTGATCAAGTTAGTAGCTAGGGAATTTTTTTATACTCATTTAGACTTGCGTAATAGGTTTCTTTTCTTGCTTTTATAAGCTTTTTATTGTTTGTTTCCATTTTCGATTATGTTTAATGGATTGGTTGTTTTATTTGTGATATAGGTGTTTGGGTCAGTTATTTGGGTTTGCCGGTATCAATTATAGCTCTCCTACTCTTGGGGCGGCTATGCTAAACCTTGTTCCAGGGCTTACCTTTTTACTTGCAATCATCTTTAGGTATGATATTTTTTTTTTTTTTTAAATTTCTCTCTCTTGTTTATTTATTCATTTTTTTTTTTTGATTTTTGGAAAATGATAAACATTTCTCTAAAGGCTATTCAATTACTCATAAAAGCAAACAAGGAATTAATAAGAATTATTAAACATTAATTACACCGACCTACACGTAATTTTGTCATAAATTCCTAAATTTATTTTTTAAAATGTATTTAAAGCTTATATGTTGCTCTAACTTAACCCGCTTATTGAGCATGTTAGGCTTGGGTTGACATTCAAGTGTTCAACCCATTTTTGTAATCGGGTTACCAGTGCGTTGGTGTTCGGTTGAAAGTTTCACTCCAAGCCTAACCCATTTAATTTGTTTTAGGTTTTTGTTGACCCTGTTATTTAAACAAGTTGATAATTCTTAACCAAAACCCTTTGGTCAAGTTTGTGTTGGGTTATCCTTCGTGTCAACTTTCAACAGCCTAACTTGTGAAATGGGAATTTGAGGGAATTGGGAATTGACAAGAACACTCTGTAACATGACTATAATTATAATATGGGAATTGGGTGAAAGTGTGTTCCCCCATTCCCTTATAACAAACCAGAAAATTAGTCATGTTGGGATTTTAATTCCCATTCCCACCCTCTTAGTCCTGCCCCGTTAATTACTCGTTAATTATTTGGTGATTTTGATCTTCTAGGTTAGTTAAATTTAGGCTGGATTTCCCCTATTGATTGAGAAGATGTTTGTAATTGAACAATAGTCCTCTTGTGGTAAGCCTTCGGACTCCAAGTGCAGTGCTGTTACAGAGTACCCTGTCAGAGTTTGTGATACGTAATATGCCATTTAGTGCCCAAGTCAGATTGTGTTATACTTCAAATTAAATCTACTAAATTCTACTCCATTTAATTCTACAAGACTAACTTCTACTCCATTGTTATATACCAATCCCATTTTGTCAAACATGTGCATAGTCTGCCTCTAGGAATAGCTTCAGAGCGAGATATGCATCATGGCCATCGTCAACATCTACTGCTCATGTTGCAGAGTGCACCACTGCACATGAGCTGATAGTATAAAATCGACGAGGCCCTAAAATTCATGAATTGTTGCTTTCCGAAGTCACTGTCTTTATGTCAATTGTAAAACACTTTCTTTCCCAAATTGAAAGTTCGTTTTGAAAATACTACATGTTTGTCAATTCTCATTCCTACTTAAACAAAGACTTGATAACAGCCTCTGCTGAAGCATACGGATAATGGTGGCTTTTGAGTTTCGTTAGTACCTGGCAATGCTTTATCACCACTGTTATTAATTTTGTTATTTTTATCGGTTTCATTAACAATAAGGACTATAATACATTATTACATTGTTTACTTGTAATTCAGGATGGAAATGCTAAATACAAGAAGTTTAACTTGTCTAGCAAAATTGGTGGGAACCCTGGTCTCAATTGCTGGAGCATTTGTTGTTACTCTTTATGAAGGTCCACCACTTCTGAACAGTCTTGCGCCTTTGCACACTCATCAACTTAGTCATAATGGTGATCAAATGAAGTGGATTCTTGGTAGTTTCTTTCTTTCCATTCGATGTGTCTTAGAATCAGGCTGGATTATCATACAAGTATGTTCTAGAAATCTATCTTAGTGCCAGCAATCAGTAGAAATGTAGGATGAGCTGATATTTTTTTTGCTAATGTTTACTTCCAGGCAGTAATTCTCAAAAAGTATCCAGCAGAGCTCATTGTTGTGTTCTTTTACTGCTTCTTTGTTGCTATCCAATCTGGAATTATGACACTTATTACGGAAAGGGATCTGAGTGTTTGGAGTCTGAAGCTTACGTTTAGGCTGCTTGCAATTGTTTACGCGGTAAGCATTTTTAGAGATCAGTCTGCTCATTTTCTTTTGGTGTTTATATTTAACTTAGCACCTGTTTTGTTATTGTGGGGCTGCTTCCTACCTCTTGTAATAAATTGTCCCAATTATGTTAGATTGATTAGGCAATGCAGCTGATTATACAAAGTACATAGTTGCTGTTCAAAATACAGAACTTGAACGTCACAAGAAACTCTAACCTTTATTCATCAATGTCTGTTGTAGTCCGTGACAAGTTTCCTTGCTGAAATATCCATTTATGCAGGCAATATTTGGTTATTCCCTCCAAGTTGGCCTTTTATCTTGGTGCCTACGAAGGAAGGGACCTGTTTTTGTTTGCATGTTTAAACCTGTGGGGGTTGCCATAGCTGCAGTTGCAGGTGTTATATTCTTTGGTGATACATTATATCTTGGAAGGTATCCTTTCTTCTTAGTAACAGTTACTGTTGTCTCTTCATGCATAGTCGATGGCTCATTGCTACTGATGCTGATTCTCACTGAGAATTGTGACAATCTTTATTGCCATGTTGCTCGAGGCATAGTTACCAAATTCCTTAATCCTCCCCCACCCCCAGGCAAACTGTGAACTGAGAAAGTCAAATTAATAAGTAAAATGTTGTATGTCTTGGCCTAATATTATAGTACGGAGCACTATGTCTGTGTGTAGCAGACTGCGTACCCCAAACTGGCTAATTAAGTAACACTTGCCTTGAGTTAATAACTTGGCTGGAATGGTCTTCTTCATATGTATTCATTGTTAGATGCACTGCAAAAGTTGATTAAAAAAGATATGTTGCATAATGGAACATAATACATGGAACTTTTTGCTAAATTGAATTTCAATGAAGTATGGCTGAAATATTGTAGAGCAATTAATGTTTGGGAACTTTAGGTGCGGACATCTTAAAAGTAGAAAGTGGGAACTGGGAAAATTTGCGTTTGACAGGGATTTTAATAAGAATTTTCTTGCAAAATTGTGGAACCAATAAAGTGGATATTTATCCCTTGTATAAGTCATTGAGTTGTATCACTACTATGGAGAGATACTTGAATAAATTTCGTTCAAGTGGAACAAAAATATACGAAGTAGCAAATAAAGATTAACTAAACGAAGAATAAAAAGTTTTGCTGATAAAAATGTTAATTAGGGAACCTAGGAAGTATTTGTATACTCATCATTCATATGTGATACAATGTTAAAAAGTTGCACATTCCATTCCATTTCCTTTCCTTTCCACACTCTTAAAGGTGTATTGTTATGACTTTTTTTTGGAGGTTGTAACCCTTAAAACCTTATTTGTAATGATTATGCAGTTTTCTTGGGGTGATAATAATAGTTCTTGGATTCTACGCTGTTATGTGGGGAAAGGCTAAAGAAGAGAAGAAAAGCCATGCTGGTCAATTCAGCAGCTTTCGATCTCCTACTCAAAAAATGCCTTTGCTAGGAAATAATGCAGAAGAGACAGTGAATGCTGCTGCTTAAGGAAGGTTAATTTCCTCTTCAACGAGTTTTCTATTGTTGCTTGGCCTTTGGTGGTTGGATTTTTCTCATGTTAGATACAAAAATGAATCTACAAGTATGAGTGAAGCGTGTGCTGTAGCGTTGTGTAAAGTTTTTAATTAGCATGCCACAAATCCCACACCTGTGTTCCTACCAGTGCTTAAAAAGTTGGGCTTCCACGTTGAAGCCCAAGGTAGGTGTGGCTATCCAAGTATTGAATAGCCTGGGAAAGGTGCTTGTTGATGAGGGCCATTGAGGCGTGAACTTAAAGATCTATGATCGCTTCTTTTATTCCATATTAAAATCCATCAATTTTTGTTTACCCTGGACTCCATCACATCATAATACCATATACTCCATTGCTAGTTGCTAATACTTGAAATTTTCTATTAAGTGGTTGCATGAATTTACCAAAGCAACCTAATCTTACCCCCCCAGAAGATCTATAATCTTAAAATAGTGTGCCTCACATTCACTCTTTGCTTTTAGACTCGTGGACTCCTATCACCTTAATGCACTGTGACTTCATAAAAGGTTAGGAGAACAATGTTCTTACATAGACCTCTCTGCCAAACCTCTTCTTTTATTTTCTGTCTTCACTTAAAATCACAATCACACCTATTGTCGAGTAGGCATGCAAAGCTATTTGGGCAATCATAGGAGCTGTGGTTATGAAATCATAAGCCGCTTTGCTATGTTAACTCATTGTTTTTGTAGGCTAATCTACTAGTGGTTGTTTCTTTAATATAATGGCCAATAAGTCCCATGTTCATTTCAATGAAATAGGTTACAGGGCGTACAGGCTAAATTTAATCTACTATGTCATTGTGTCCTTTGGAGTTTGGTGAACCTATGTTATGTTTGGATTGGGGTCAAAGTAAGTTTGGTTAATGACAGTAAAAAAAGTAATACGTTAATTTGCTGTGAATTTGTAGATATTGAAGTTGTGAAAATTTAAAGTTCAACCTAACCTAACCTTTAGAAAACAACGAAAACTTTATTCCTACCATCATCTCAATTCAAAAAAAACTGTTGATGGGTGATAGTAAGGAGATGCCTTTGGGTGTATGTGGTATGACTGAAGATCAGTTCAGGAAGATCATTATATCACTGTATTTTGGTTGGTTTTGGACTCTGCTGCATACAGCGGAACTGCTTGAAATATTGATAGACAAATGTTGGAGCTCTCTTATGTTGAAGGTTTCGAATCATTGGGGTACATGAGATGCGATAATTGTAAATTTAGACAGAGTGCATGACATTTATGTTACAAGGTCTGCTTACCCAATTTTGTACCAGACTACAAGTCATCTTCTAGTGAACTGAGCTTACTGTGTATGGAAGAAGTCCTAATGTCTGGTATCTGACAAGAACCTGCATATGAGATGCTTAAAACGAATGGCCTATCACATGAGCCCGATCATCATTATCATTTAAACGAAATGTGTTTAAAAAGGTTTATAGGCATTCTTTATTTCTTTGAAAGCCTATCTGATGCTGTAATCTAGGAGAATATATATAATGTGAGTGAATGAAGAGAGTGGTATATGGAGAACATAAGAATTTTTGCTGAAAATGTTGATGTTTTCTTTAGATTTCTTTGTCAATTATGTTCAATGTCACTGGATTTCTTCTTGGCTAGAATCAAATAATAAAGACCTTTCATTACGGAGTATCTTGATAGTATACTACTGGTGAAGGGCATCTGTATCGTCTTCATCTGTGGGTTTTCAGATGTCAACTTATGTCTTACACAAATATATAGCTACTGAAGCTTTCCCAGGATAAAGAAAGAGATAACTATAAAACCAAAAAAGGTAAGCAGAAATGTCTGCATTGAAGTGGAAATTTCTTTAAATGATGATTGCTGTTATCTAGGAAGTTTCTTTCCTAGGGGATGCTCTTCATGTTGGGAGGTACCATCATTATAGTTTATTAATTTATTTTTGTACGAAGTTGTTTCTTTTACTCCGTATATGCATTCAGTATTAACATAACTCTTATGCCATTGAAAGCGGTTCCATGTAACAGTTGCTAGCCCCCCTTCAAAAAGAGAAAAAAGAATGGCATACTATGATCCTTGTATGTACAGACATGGGACAATTCTGTAAAACAAAGTAGATCATATAAAAACCGTGTTTACTAGCATGTTTTTAATCTTCTTGAGCTTATCTTATGACGTGTCATAGTGATGCTAAACTTTAAAATTATTGCTATTTATACAGTGTTATTTTTTTTTTTTTTTTTTTTGACGGGAAACGAACTCAATTATATTAAGTATCAAAGTGACTCAAATCAGCCATAACAAATTGAGTTACATCACAAGGGAAATCCTCTAACCACACCCTAAGATCAGAGTACAAATTACATAACTTAGCTAAGTTATGCGCTACTTGGTTGCCTGTACGGTTCACAAAGGAGAATGAGCACTCTTGACACAAGCGAGCGAGATTTAGGATGTCATTAACTATCACCCCAAAAGCATTAGTAGTGATCCTTCCCTTCTTCAGCTGAGAGTAGAGCTTCATACAATCCGTTTCCAAGCAAATGCGCGAGAAACCCGACTCCAATGTAATCTGAAGAGCATGACGCATAGCCATGGCTTCCATCACATCCACCTCAAAATCCCCTTCCATCTTCATACATGTAGACACCACCACATTCCCAACATTGTCTCGCATCACTCCACCAAAACCAACAGCAGAGTTGGCAAGTTTCGCTGCATCCGAATTGACTTTTATCACACCAATAGAAGGAGGTTTCCAAGTGGCATCTAGCACCATTGCAGGAGGGCTAACACTACTCACTTCCTTTGCTAAATTGAACTCACCTATAAGACTCACTGCCCTGCCAATCACATCCTGCCCAGCCACCAATTTTTTCGAGAAAGTCCACCCATTTCTGCGAAGCCATATTCCCCAAGCAATGCTCCAAAATAGACTCCACCAGCTTAAGTCTTTGCAAGTCTTAAGCACCGAGAGACACCACTCCCTGAAACCACTCCCCTCATAATTTTCAGTCTTCAAACGCAGAGGTGATGTATACCAAATCAACCTAGCTTCTTCACATTTTGCAACCATATGCAAGGTACTCTCATTCACATCCCCACACATTGGGCACCTAGAATCCACCTCCATACCTCTTCTAGCAAGATTCTCACACGTGGCAATTGCATCTCTTATGCTTCTCCAAGCAAACATTTTTATCTTCTGGGGAACATCCACATTCCACACAAACTTCCAGTCGAAACCAGAGCTCCCATTTGACGTTGAGGCCTTATCCCGCATTTGTTCGACAGTGAGGAGGTTATAGGCGCTCTTCACTGTAAAACTTCCATCTTTTGCATAATGCCACATCCAAGAGTGTTAGGGCCTATAATTAGTGCTTATATTGTATAGTTAACGGGCCTATTTCTTGAGCCCTAATCTCTTGTATAAATACTCTATTCTACACTCTAATGAAACTACGGAAAATCTTTTCGTGACATGGTATCGGAGCCTCTAGACTCTAATCACTAAAACCCTAAGTTTCTGATTTTTTTTCTCTACTCTAATCTACTGCTCTATTCGATTGATCATGGAGGATGGAAAGATTGATCCTTCATCTCCCTTTTATCTTGGTTCTGGCGACCAACCAGGGAATTTGATTACCCATATCGTGTTGAAGGGTGATAATTATCTTGCTTGGTCTCGGGCTATTACTCTTTCATTGAAATCGCGGCGGAAATACGGTTTCATCGATGGCACTATCTCTAAACCTCCTGAAAAGAAGAAATTGCTTGACTGGGAAACGGTTAACTCTATGTTGGTTTCTTGGATTTTGAGGGCTGTCGATCCAAAAATTGCAGCCTCTATACCCTATTTTGATGATGCCAGACGACTGTGGGAATATCTTGCAAAGCGATATTGTGAGGCAAGTGGACCTCGTTTGCAACAATTAAGGGCTGCCATTACGAATTGCAAGCAAACCCCTGCTATGTCTGTCGAGGACTATTACAGTCAATTGGTGGGATACTTTGACGATCTCTTGCGCCTTAAGCCACCTCATGGCTGTGAGTGTGGTTCGTGTTCTTGTGGTGTGGCTGCCAAGTATGAAAAAGACAGGGAGGAGGAGATTTTACACCAGTTTTTGGTCGGCATTGATGATGCTAAATACGGTGTTGTTCGTACCAATTTGCTCTCACAACAACCCCCAGCCACGCTAGATCGAGCTTATCAAGCTCTTCTCCAAGAAGAACGCTCTAGAAGCATAGCTCTCACCAAAACTCCTGTCACCAGGGAAGATGCCCACGTTTTTGCTATGCCCTCTGCTGACCGAAAGCATTTTCAATCCCCTGCTCGTGTGGATAAGTCTAAGTTATTTTGTTCTCATTGTAAACGCTCGGGTCACGACAATTCAGGTTGTTTTATGCTTTGTGGATATCCGGATTGGTGGCTCGAACGATACGGGAAAAAAGGGGGGGCTGCCTCGGGTTCCTCTGCCTCGGGGGTGGCTGCTCCTGGCGGTAAGCAGGCTGCCCAGCCACCTGCTGCTCGTGCGTCTGCCTCGTTCAAACCCCCTGTGCGCGCCAATGCCGTGGGCAGCAGTGGTGGTGATTCTTCAGCTTCAGATGATCTTTTGGCCTTGCAACCGGAACATGTTCGTATTTTATTAAATATGGCTACTAGTCATCAAGAACAGTTGAGTGGTGAGTTTAATTCCTTGTCTTGGATTATTGATACCGGCGCTTCTCATCACGTCACCGGTGATGAGTCTTGTTTACTAGATGAGAAATCGATCTTACCTTGCCCCGTTGGTCTTCCGGACGGTGCACAAGCATTAGCATCAAAGGAGGGTCGAGTGGCTCTTGCCGATGGCATTATTCTTGAGCATGTTCTATTTGTTCCGAAATTAAATTGCAACTTAATTTCGGTCTCTAAATTGATTGATGATTCTCACTGTTTTGTCCAATTCACTAATTCTTTATGTGCTATACAGGACCAACTCTCGGGGAGCCTGATTGGAGGCGGTGAACGATTGGATGGACTCTACTATTTCCGACGTCTTCCCAAAGTATGTGCGGTGACGAATCCGAAGGTTTCTACATTCGAGCTATGGCATCGTCGTATGGGTCATCCGTCGGATAAAATTGTCAAGTTAGTTCCTGCTGTTAGTGCTAGCTCTAGTAGCAAATCTTTAAATAAAGCATGTGATATTTGTCCACAAGCGAAACAAACTCGGGATAGTTTTCCCAATAGTGATAATAGGGCTAGCCGTATTTTTGAATTAATTCATTGTGATTTGTGGGGGTCATATAAGACGCCGTCTACTTGTGGTGCTCACTACTTTTTGACTATTGTTGATGATTTTTCAAGAGGTGTTTGGGTTTATTTGTTGAATGATAAAACCGAAGTTTATTCTTCTTTTCTCTCTTTTTTTGCTATGGTTAAATGTCAATTTGATGTTACTGTCAAATGTGTACGAAGTGATAATGGTACGGAATTCAAACACCTAATTCCGTATTTCGATGCCAATGGCATTTTATTCCAAACTTCTTGTGTTGGTACACCTCAACAAAATGGTCGGGTAGAACGCAAACATCAACATATATTAAATGTGAGTCGAGCCTTAATGTTTCAAGGGAACTTACCAATCGGTTTTTGGGGAGAATGTGTTTTGGGGGCGGTTTATGTGATTAATCGTACTCCTTCTACTTTGCTAGCCAACAAAACCCCATATGAAATTCTTTTTGCTAAGGAACCTAATTTTGATAGTTTGAGGGTGTTCGGGTGTTTATGTTTTGCACATAATCACAAAACTAAAGGCGACAAATTTGCACCTAGGAGTAGGAAATGTGTGTTTGTGGGATATCCTCATGGTAAAAAGGGGTGGAAGGTGTATGACTTGGCAACGGGTGATATTTTTGTCTCACGTGATGTCAAATTTTTTGAAGATGAATTTCCTTTTGTGTGTGGTGATGGAGTTGGGGACACTAATGTAGAGGTTGATGATAATTTTGGGGTTGATGTAGATTTTTTGGATGATTTAGAGAATGTTTTGGAGTTGGGTGAAGCTTCTCTTACACACGATGTTACCCCTAATTCACCTCTTAATGCCACTGCTTTTGATGCTACTACTATGGCTACTCCTAATGCTGCTACTGCTGCACCAACTGCTACCCATAATGCAGCCCCTGCTGCTGATTCTGCTCTAGACGCTGCTGCCACGCCCCATAATGCTGCCCCTCACTCGCCAATTTCTGCCTCGGAGGTGGCTGCCACTGGCAGACAGGACCGCAGCCCAGCCGCGGCGCCCAGCTCTGACCGCAGCACCTCCGCGGCCCTCTCTGATTCTCTGGACAGTGGCTCAGACAGCAGCACTATGGCTGATCCGAGTCACTCTTCTACACCTTCGGCTACCTTGGATCGTTCTCAACGGGATAGGCACCCTCCGGGTTGGCATCGGGATTATGTCGCACATACTTTAACTCTTCCGGGTCCATCCATCTCTCCAAGTTCACCGTCTGTTCCAAGCTCCTCAGGTACTCCTTACCCTTTAGCACATTTTGTGAATTGTGATAAATTTTCTGTGCGACACCGTGTATTTATTGCAGCTGTTGATAAGATGGTTGAGCCACGTAATTTCAAGGAGGCAATGCAGGATGAGGGATGGAAAGAGGCAATGCAAAAAGAAATTGATGCATTGGAAAATAATGGTACATGGGTAATGGAAAAATTACCTCCGGGTAAGAAAGCTCTTGGGTGCAGATGGGTTTACAAAGTCAAGCTTAATTCTGATGGCACAATCGAGAGACTTAAGGCACGTCTTGTTATATTTGGTAATCATCAGGTCGAGGGTATTGATTACAACGAGACTTTTGCTCCCGTTGCTAAAATGGTCACTGTTCGGGCTTTTCTTGCTGTCGCTGCTGCAAAGAATTGGGAATTGCATCAGATGGATGTCCATAATGCATTTCTGCATGGTGATCTTGATGAAGAAGTTTATATGAAGCTTCCCCCTGGGTTTTATGGTTCTGAATCTGGTTTGGTGTGTCGTCTTCTGAAGTCGTTGTATGGTCTTCGACAAGCACCTCGTTGTTGGTACTCTAAATTGGCCGCCTCTCTGAAAAGGTACGGATTTGTGCAATCGTACTCTGACTATTCTCTTTTTACTCTGCAATCTGGGTCTATTCAACTGAGTGTTCTGGTATATGTTGATGATTTGATAATTTCTGGTAATGATTCTTCTGCGATTTCAGCATTCAAGTCATACTTGAGTGACTGTTTTCATATGAAAGATTTGGGTGTTTTGAAGTATTTTCTTGGTGTTGAGGTTGCTCGTAGTCCGGAAGGCATATTTTTATGTCAACGCAAATATACGCTTGACATCATTGCAGAGTCTGGTTTGCTAGGTGCTCGTCCGGCAGGTACTCCTATTGAGCAGAATCATACTCTGGCGAAATCAGAGTCCCCTTTCTTTTCTGATCCAGAGCAGTATCGACGGCTTGTGGGCCGTTTGATTTATCTGTCTTTTACTAGACCGGATTTGGCATACGCGGTGCATATTTTGTCTCAATTTATGCAACAACCGCGACAGGACCATTGGGAAGCAGCTCTTCGTACTGTGCGGTACTTGAAGGGATGTCCGGGTCAGGGAATCCTTTTGAGTTCAGATTGTGATTTACATATTACAGGTTGGTGTGATTCTGATTGGGCAGGTTGTCCCTTGTCTCGTCGTTCTATCTCTGGTTGGTTGGTGTTTCTTGGTGCTTCTCCTGTATCTTGGAAGACTAAGAAACAGGACACTGTGGCCAAGTCTTCTTCAGAGGCCGAATTTCGCTCAATGTCTAAAACTACTGATGAGTTGAAATGGTTGAAGGCCCTTCTTCTGAGCTTGGGTGTCTCCCATCCCCGTGCTATGAGTCTGTTTTGTGATAATCAATCTGCTTTGTATATTGCGAAGAATCCGGTTTTCCATGAGCGTACCAAACACATTGAAGTTGATTGTTATTATCTTCGTGATGCGATTCAGGATGGTCTCATTAGTCCGTCTTATGTGAGGACAACGGACCAATTAGCGGATATTTTCACCAAGGCTTTGAGTAAAAGTCAATTCATGTATTTACTCGGCAAGTTGGGCATTTGTGATTTGCATGCTCCAACTTGAGGGGGGTGTTAGGGCCTATAATTAGTGCTTATATTGTATAGTTAACGGGCCTATTTCTTGAGCCCTAATCTCTTGTATAAATACTCTATTCTACACTCTAATGAAACTACGGAAAATCTTTTCGTGACAAAGAGTCACAACTATCAAACATAGGGATGGGAATTTTCCGAATAGCACTAACCTCAACCTCAGAAAATAATTCATTGAGAGTATTAAGATCCCACCTTCTGTTGCTCCACAATTGTTTAACATATATCGGGCATGAAGCATCCTCTGGTTTTGTCGACGCCACTCTGAAATTTTGAACCATCGGAATCCATGGGTCCTGCCAGATATGCACCGCAGCTCCGTCACCTATATTCCTTCTAGCTCCCTTCAAAAGAACCTCACGAGCCCCAAGAATGGACCTCCAAGTGTAGCTCGAGTTCGGGCTGATTTTTTACTCTATAAAAGTCGTATGAGGAAAGTATTTCCCTTTTAACACCTTTGCCATAAGGGAATCTTCATTTGTGAGAATTCGCCAAGCTTGCTTTGCAAGGAGAGCCTTATTGAAATTCTTCATATTTCTAAAACCAAGGCCTCCTTGACTCTTCGGAACATACATTTTCTCCCAAGCGACCCAACATATCTTATTCTCTTCACGTTTTTGTCCCCAAAAAAATTGACGACAAAGCTTTTCCACCACATTTAAGATACTAGTTGGAATCAAAAAACATTGCATTGCATACGTAGGGATAGCTTGAGCAATGGACTTGATTAAGACTTCCCTTCCGGCTTGAGACAAAAAATTTTCTTTCCACCCTTTGAGTTTTTTCCAAATCCGATCCTGAATATTCTGAAAAACCTGTTTTTTAGACCCACCAATATAAGTTGGTAGACCCAAATATTTGTTATGTCCTTCGACGACCTTAAAAGATAACTTCATCTGAAGCATATTTTTCCGTTCTTGATCAATGTTTCGGCTAAAGGACACCTCTAATTTATCCATATTCAGTTTCTGACCCGATGCTATCTCATAAGTAGAAAGAATCCCTAGTACGCTCTCAACTTCCTCCTCTGTCGCTCTCACAAAAAGGAGACTGTCATCTGCAAAGAAAAGATGTGAAATTGGTTTAACATGTCGACCAATCTTCACCCCATGAATAAGCTTCCTATTCTCCGCATCTCTAAGCAATGTAGACAATCCTTCTGCACATAAGATGAACAAGAAAGGAGAAATAGGGTCTCCTTGGCGCAATCCCCGGGTGGACTTAAAAGTTCTCGATGGCTGCCCATTGACTAGTACATCAAAGGAGGCAATACTAACACACTTCATAACCATACTCACAAAATTCTCTAGCATCCCCAGCTTTGACATCATTCTCTCCAGAAATTCCCATTCAACTCTATCATACGCCTTACTCATATCCAGCTTAAGCCCAAGATAGCCTTTTTTCCCCTTCTTTTTCTTCCGGAGGTAATGGAAACACTCATAGGCCACTAACACATTATATGTGATTAATCTTCCCGGAACAAAACCACTCTGCGACTCATGAATAATGTGAGGAAGAACCAGTTTTAATCTGTTTGCTAGCACCTTTGTAACAATCTTATACAATACATTACATAAGCTTATAGGTCTATAATGAAAAGTAGACTCACACTCTTTTTTTTTCGGAATTAAAACAATATGAGTCTGATTAATAGAGCATATATCCCCATTATTATTCAAAATATCTAACACTTTCCCAACTACATCATTCCCTACAATATCCCAAAATTTCTGAAAAAAATATTGCAGACATACCATCGGGCCCGGGGGCTTTTGTAGGGTGCATTTGAAAAAGAGCTGTATGAACCTCCTCTGCCGAAAATGGGGCTGCCAGGCTTGCAAACTGTCGCTCATCAACAACTGCATTCACCTTATCAATCACGGGATCGACCTCAATGTTACTGTTCGTGGCAAACAAATCTTCAAAATAATTGACAAAAACTTCCGCGACTTGTTCTTCCTCCTTATAAACATTCCCAGCCACATCCTTCACACATACAATGTTGTTTCTAGCTTCCCTCTGCTTGGCTTTATGATGAAAGAATGAAGTGTTTTTTTCACCATGCTTGAGCCAATCTTGCCTACTTCTCTGCTTCCAGTACATCTCTTCTCTTCTTTCCAATTCATCCATTCGATCATCCAATGCCCTCATTTGAGCTATCACCTCCGTTGATTGTACTTCACCCATAAGAAATTTCATTTGTGCCTTGAATGCATTTAACTCTTTTATAAAATCCCCAAATTTATCTCTACTCCACGCACTCAATTTTGTGGAAGTAAAGGAAATTTTTGAGCATATGTCACCTCCAAAATCCCAAGCCTCGGAAACAATATTGGCACAATTTTCATCTCGGAGCCACATTTCCTCAAAGCGGTACAATCTTTTCTTCTTTTTTTTCTTCTGGGATGGAGTAGCCTCTTTGATACACATGAGTATAAGGAGATGGTCGGACTTTCTCTTCGACAAATGTGTGACAAAAGACCCTTGGAAAGAGTCCCTCCAAGCTTGATTTGCAAAGAAACGATCAAACCTCTCTTGAATATTCTCCTCCCCTCCCCTATTATTTGACCACGTGAAGGCATGCCCAATGAAACCGAGATCCTCCAGTTGACAGTACCTCACGACATTCCTTAAAATGTCAGCTTCCTCCATATTAAACACTCTTCCTCCTTGCTTCTCACCCGAATGGAGCATCAAATTCCAGTCACCTCCACAAAGCCGCGGGTTATCACTCACCTCCTTCAAAGATTCGAGAAGCTGCCCCGTTTTGTATTTGTTTTCATCATCGGGATATCCATAAACACTAGAGAACCGCCACACCCCCTGCAGAGGTGACCGCACCAAAACATCAATATGATGTAAGGAGTATGACCTTACATTAACATCATTGTTATTATTCCACAAAAGAGCCAGCCCACCCTTCCTTCTTCTGCCTTCCCCATCACACTCCACAATAAAACAACAATTGAATTTTAATTTATGTTTTATTTTTTCCATCTCAAACTTTTTTAATTTTGTTTCCATAAGAAACACCATTTGGGGGCTTTCGAGAAACACAATACGTTTCAACGCGTTAATTATATTGGTGCTCCCCAAACCTCTGCAATTCCAAGAAAGGATGTAGCTCATTTAGAACCGAGAGCCCTATTGGTAGGGCCCGCCACACATTCAGCAGAAAAAGCTCGCACACACTGTTTTTTCTCCCTTTCCTCCACACTCCTCCTACTGTCTTCACTCTCCAACAAAATCTCACCAACTCTTCTTTTTTCACCAGTTAATTTAATGCCCCCACTCATACTATGATCACTATCTCTCGGCATTCTTTTCCAACCTTTTGTCCCCTTTCCATCCCCTTTCACAGATTCTAAAGAAGCTTCACTCACATCTTTGCTTCCTTTCTCTATAATGCTAGCCCCGAAAACAAAGAGCTCCTTATTACTACTCATATCCTGCTCCTAGCCAACAGTCCCATCTCCCTTATTACTTGACTCATTGATGCCCACTTCACCCAACATATGCGACATCTCCTGAACACGCGCAGTTTCAACTGGACTAGGAACTTGTCTCTTCGGTTTTGTCACAAACAGAGCACGAGCAGCATTTTGTTTTTCCACCCCTGCCCCCTCCTCATTCCCTCCTACAGCTGACTTCCACGGAGAAGCTTTCATCCATGCCCCATAAGAGATAACAGGTTTCTCAGATTCTCTATATATCTCGCAATCTTTCATCCCATGCCCCATCATTCCACAACAGAAACAGAACAGAGGAGGTTTCTCATATTTTACCTCGAACAATTCTTCTAGTCCGCCTCTTAACTTTAATTTTACATGCTTAGCCAGAGGTTTTCTAACATCCACAAGAACTCGAATACGAATCGAATTATCAATACCAACTCTAGCATCATTGTCCAGTTTCACAAAGACCCCTAGCTTATTACCAATTTTTTCAACATTGCTCAAATTCAACCGACCTTTGAGAGGGAGGTTATATACTCTAATCCACATAGGTAAATGAAAAAGTTGAATATCAGAGGGCTTTACCGAATCAGCAGTCTCACCAAGGATCAGAGCATGCTTGTCAAAGTGCCATGGTTGATCTTCAAGAACCCTAGTTTTGTCACGCCAATGATAAAATTGAAACAGGAATAGATTTTTGCCAATGTTCGTAATGTCTACTCCGTTTCTTGGTTGCCAGACTGATTTCATAGTAGCAATGAAGGCATTCGAATTTATGTTTCTATCAGTCCAAATTCTCCCAACTAGGGCAAGTTCGACCCTCGCATCCTCATCATCCTCTCCATCAACATCCCATTCAATTGCATCATTCACATCTTCTTTAGGAATGTTGTTATTTGATTCCTCTCGATTGTTATTTTCCATCGTAGATAGGGCAGTTACTTCGACTCCAGGGATTGAGAGCACGTTATTTTTATCACTCATGCTTGGAATTAAAAGGAAAATCAGCAAAAAAAAAAAAAACAGACAGATTTACGAAAACTCGACCCAAAATCGAGAAAAAACTTGGAAAATCAAGAAAACCTAGTCAGAGAGACTAGAACGAAACCCTCCCAAGGAAAACCTAGAGGGAACTCAAGGTAATTTTTTATACAGTGTTATTGTTGGAACAATCATAGCATTGGGTTTCTACACGGTGATGAAGGGGAAGATCCAACAACGGCAACAAGAAACACATAAGGAGGATGTAAACGATGGATATATAACACCGAAGAGATGTGATCTCATAAGTCAATCAGGTCTATGTTGCGAATTGAAGCATGGATGCAAAAAATTTCACAAGTTTATCTAATTATTGAATGATTCCATCCAATGATTGGTAACTAGTGTTGAATAATTTAGAGTATGGTAGACTAATTCCATGTTATTTAATTGTTTTACTTACGTTAAGGTGTTGTAATTATTAATAAAAAAAGAAATTAGAGCAAATGTTCTTGGTTGAAAGAATAAGAGTATTCTCGGTAAAGAGAAAACTCAACTCAGTTAAGAGGAATCAAGGATGCAGCCTGGTCAGCCACCCGGTCGGGCTGCCGTCGCCCTATTGGGCGCTAAGGTGAAGCTGTGACGCTGTTCCGACAGATTTGAGAAGTTTTGCTGCCCAAAATCTGGATTTTACAGCCCTGCAAGGCGTGAGAAGACAGAAAGAAGGTGGCTGGGTGTTCGCCCGGTCGGGCCGCCGCCGCCTGGCAGGGCGAAACTCCGATCTCTCGCCTGGCAGGCAGTCACTGCCCGACCAGGCGCGTGTGCTATGTGGTTTGAAACTGACGGTTTCCTTCTTTCTTTCTTGTACAGTTTGGCTGTGTTATTTGCTCTAGTATATATATGTTATTAAAACATAAGATGGAATTTAATTCAAGAAAATAGGAGTTTTGTATTTTTTGATTATTTTCTTGAAACCACTTTTGCAAACCCAATTATCGTAATCATAACTAATCAAAGTTTGATTACATTAGATCACAAACATACTACACACTGTTGTGATTGTTTTCGTTGTATCTCCTAGTAATTTCGTGATACCCGGTGTGTATATGAGGTCGAAATATTATTTTGGAAAACTGATTTTGTTCAAGCCTTGAAGTGTTAATTTGTCCAATTTCGTGTCATTTTTGTGACCCGATAAATCAATTTCCCAACAATCCAAAGTAATATTTCTTCTACAAAGATGACATGGTGTAAGAATTATCTTGTAAGTTTCTTAATTTGGACAAATTAGAGGAGTGGTTTTACGAAGATGGTAAAAAGTTCGTATTTGCAATTTTGGTGACATCTCTTGGAGTGGTGTTTGCTCACATTCCCGAAGTTAATGGAGGATGAAGACAAGACGTTGGAGGCCACAAGGAAGAGGATCGGGCGGGAGAACGGTTTGTTCGGTACCATTAAATTGATGCAATTCGCGGTATTTTATTATTGTATTTATCCCTGGCGAATTGGTTAGTATCTCTAATTTTCTATATTATTATATATTTTCATGCTTGAAATGATGAATGGTTTGATTATATTCATTGTTTGATTATTTGTTTTATGATTATTTAGCATGAAAGATTTATTATCAATTATGATTTTATTTGATGATGCCTTTTATAGAAAGTATTAACATGTATGTCATTATGTTAATTGTTAAATAATATGTATATTGATATTATATATATATGTTAATTGTAGTTTCATGGGATTATTATCGATGATAATTAATGTGGCAAGAGTTATGCTTTAATAAAGTATTTATTGGTCTATGCATGGTAAAAGGTCCGTTGTAGTTTTTAATGGGTCATGCGGTAATGACTAATGACCACGGTAATTAGAATAAATTTGAGGTATTTCGAATGTCTTGATTCAATTCAAGTGATGCTTATTTCGATAGGTCATGAACGATTAATGTGGATAGTATGGTATATATTATTGTTTATTTAATTTATTCAATTTTGATTTTTTGTTTTATTTTACAAGACTATGATTTTATTTTATGGTGTTGTCTTGTGTAATATTTTCATGTAATTTCAATTGTATAAGTGTATGTATATGAAACAAATTTGATGGCAATGAGGAGTTTGTCAAATTTGTATATACGTTGTATTAATTCTTATGCATGAAATTGATTTTGGTTTATGATATGATGAATGAATTAGATGAATTTATCTTTTGTGATGTCCGTGATTTGGAGGAAGTATTTAATTCTTGAATATCATGATGAAAGGATAGATGTGTTGACAAAATATTGATTTATTTTATTGGTTTGAATATGTCATGTAATGTTGCGGTTAAGCCAACTAAGTTATGACACATTTGTTTATTTATTTTATTTCATTGGTGTTATCATGTTATTGATGTTTGTTTATGTTTAATTCTCTCGTTTAAATCCAATGTGATAAGAATAATTTATTGCTTGATTAAGTGCATATATGCGTTTTTCATTGCACACTTTCCTTAGGCAATATAAAGTGTTTAGCAACTGTCATTGATGTTTTTTCAAGATGTCGCTATGTTATTTAGTGTATTCTAAGGATGAAGCCTAGACAAATTTAAAATCTACTAAGTGAATAGTAGAGTTGCAAGCTAACGGAAATATTAAATTTAAGAACCGATAAAGGAGGTGAAGGTTATTATCCACGTTATTTCCATGCTATAGGTTTAGTACATGAATCTACCGCGGCATATATACCAGAACAAAATGGTGTAGTGGAAAGGAAGAATAGGACACTAGAAGAAATGGTTAATTCTATATTATCATATTCGGGTTTTAAGTGATGGATTTTGAGATGAAATCGTTTTAACGGCTTGTTATGTATTAAATCGTGTTCCCATGAAAAGGAAGAATATTACCCCATATGAGCTATGGTATAAAAAGAAACCAAACTTGAGTCATCTTAAAGTTTGGGGTTGTAGGGCAATTGTAAAAATGCCGGAACCTAAACGTAAAAGTTAGGTGAAAGAGGAGTTGAATGCATTTTATAGAATATGCGGAATATAGCAAATTCTATAGGTTCTATGTAATAGAGCAAAATGACTTTTGATTAGTTCACACCACCATTGAGTCAAGGGATGCATGGTTTGATGAAATTAGATTTTCTTCAATTCCTAGATCAAAGGATGTAACTCCGAATACCATTGTTAAAAGTTTTGATTTAGTTATTGATCAAGAGGTAGATGACAAAACTCATTTAAAGGAAGTATCTACATCATCATCACAAGTAAGGAGAAGTAAGAAGGCAAGGAAGGAAAGATCCTTTGTCCCAGACTAATATATGTACTTAGTTGAGGGATAAATGATTTTGTTTCTACATAATATCCATACATTTATAGTGTGGAAGGTGATCCTTTGACCTATGATGAGGCTATGAAGTCTCAGAATGCTCCATTTTGGAATGAAGTAATCAATGATAAGATGAAATCTATCATGGGAAACAACACTTGTGTAATACTCCGTATTTTTATTATATTTTTATATATATAAATTAAATATTTTATTTATTTTAGGAAAAATTGTCAAAAATAATACAACCTTTCGCCGGTCTTCTAGAAATAAAACGACCTTTTGATTATCCCACAATAATATGACCTTTAAGGGGCATCTGCTCAAAACAAAATAAAAAAACGGGTATCCTGTTTAATAGGTTAACCATTCCACGCGGCACATAATGATTGGTTTGGATTATATATTTTAATTTTTAAATTTTCTTTTTACAATAATTATTTTAATATAATTATTCAATAAAAAAAACCCCACCCTCCTATCCCCTTCCCCGTTATTTTTCAGTTTGTCACCCCTCCCCTTTAGTTCCTCTTCATCCCAACCACCAACAACCAGCTAGCTCACCAATGTCTACCAAACCCACCTCCTTTTTTGACCATCTAATCCCACAACCACTCGAAAGCAAACCCCCGCAATTTGAAATCTGCTCTAACTCACTTGAAAATCTAATTTAAGAGGGGTGCTAATACTAATTGTTGCGAGGGAATTGTTGTTGTGGTGATGACGGTTAATTTTGGGTGAAGATGGAAAAAAAAGGGGTCTAACAATAACATCAACAAGAATTAGCGAAGAGAGGGGTGTTTGAAGGTGGCTGCGATGGAGGTGAAAGGATTGGTGGCTGCGGAATGTGGTGGAGGAGGGATGTCGTTTGTGTGGTGATGAGGGATGACGAACAGTGAGTGTAGGTGGTTGGTGGGGGCAGCGTGGTGGTGCTTTGCCGGGAGTTATGGAGGAGGCAGGGGAAAGGGAAAGGAAAGGTTTTTTTTAAGAAAAAAAAGTAAATATTAATTTATAAGAATTTCATTGTTAAAATTATTTTTAAAAAACATGTAGCCAACCACAATGTGACACGTGTTTGGTTTAACCCATTCAACAGGTTATCAACCGGTTACGTTCTATTTTGAGCAGATGTCCCCCAAAGGTCACATTATTCCAGGATAATCAAAAGGTCATTTTATTTTTGGAAGACCGGCCAAAGGTCGTATTATTCTTGACAATTTTTCCTTTATTTTATTTATTAAAATGGTTTATTTCATTTTAAAAAGAAATTAATTATTTAAATAAATTATAGTGTGTGTAAATAAAACGAATCATGAATTCAGGTAATAAAAGTATTTTTAATTGGGTCAATCCTATTTAAAAGGGTAGACCAACTTATTGGAAATTTAGGGGCCCAATAAGTTGGCCCAAAGGGGGAATTTGTAAGGGACTGTAAATTAGTAATGACAAAGTTGTAAATATGAGTTTTAATTTTAAAAGGAGAGTATATATACCTTAAAACCTCAAGATTTTTCCACACAAATTCATAATTGTCAGATTTCATAAAAAAATTCAAAGGTTTTCTCTTTATTTTCTCTCTCCTCTTTTTCCTTTATTTTTCTTTTCTTTTTCCTCTTCTTTTTCCCCAAAAATCCCACGCACTCTCTCTCCTCCTCCCTCCTTTTGTACGGCCGGCCACTGGCACCACCACCACCATTGGTGGCCACCGGCAGCCCAGCCGGCCGGTGCCCCCCTTCTCTCTCTTTCTCTTTTCTCGGTTTATATAAAAAAAAATTATTTAATCCTAAAATTAATTCTATTGATTTATTGTTTTAAAGGCATGATTTTTATTATGTTTTGGTGTTGATTTTGGGATTTTGATGTTGCTAATTTATTGTTATAAATTTCAGATTTGTATTTAATTAAAACCCCAAATTATAAACCCTATAAATTGGGGATTTGATATAATTGGTTAGGGATTGAGGCTAGTCTGTTGTTCTTGATTAATTCATGGTCTAATCATGTTTTTGAGGTGTTTAAAGCCTTCAATTTAATGCTGGAAATTATTTACACACACTACTTTTTAATTATTGAGTTAGGGTTTGATTACCCATAAAAGGGAAAAAGGTTTTAATGATTTTATATATGATTTCCTAGTCTAAAAGTGATGTTTTATACTAAATAAGTATGCTGGAATTTTATTTAAGTCATAAAAATTAAGTCTTTTTGAAAGGATTTAAATTACCCACTTAAAGAAAAGGTTTTATGGCTTTTATGTCATTAAAAGGGGTTAATTAGTATGGTTTAAATAGTATTATAGTTGCTGGAAATTTGTGAGAATAGTGGATTAATTACTGTTATGTATTTTTAATTGTAGGAAGTTTCGAGCTAAGTGATTTCTGGCAAGTGTGGCCGAGTTTAGGCGTTATTCAAGGTACGTATGTGCACAAGAATATTTGTGTAAGCCTAGTATCATGCTAGGATTGTGAATGGTGATTGAAGTGATGAATTAGCAGCATGTTTGGTTGTTTATGCTTGGAATTGATGTTGGTTGAACATGAATTACTATGAAAGCATGTGAATATGATATTTGAAGCATGATATAAGTTGTATATATGTGAATCATGGAAGTATGTTTTATTTTTATTTTTTGTTTTTTGAAAGAAGTATGTTTTATTTTTGAGTATTAAGAAAGCATGAAAATAATAATTAAGACTCATGTATGTTTAAAAGAGCTATAATTAGAATTATTGAACGTGATTCATGAATTTTATTCTCACCCATTTATTATTGGTGTTGAGTCAAAGAAGTTAGTTTATTTATTTGCCCACTTTAGTAAGTTGAGATCGAGTCAAGAAAGTTTATTAGTGCATTCTATGCACCAAGGTAGTAATCATGCAATTTTGTGCACAAAACTAGGCAAGGAACCTTAATTAAAATAAATAGTATTTGCTCACTAATTAATTCAAGAATGAATTGAAAGTATGTGTTGATTATTATTATGTTTATTCTTGATTGATTGGTTGGATTCTTCACATGTTAAATTGATAAATCACGTAAAGTGTAGGAGGATACGCACCAAAACTCTTAGAACGTATATACCTTGAATATGAACATATGGGGAGAGTTATGGGGTTTTATATTTAACCATAGCTTCTACAGGGGTACAGGACGCTGTGCTTTCTTCTATTATTATTATTTATGCGCTGAAATTCCGTCACCAACGTGTGACATAGTAGGTGCCAATTGGGGTAGCTTCCTGGTTGGAAGCTCCATTTTTAATGGGCTATGTTTTTAAGGAAGGAAACCCGTTCGATGCGTAATCCAAAAGATATTAATTAATAATTAATATTGCTAGTTATGAGATAAAAGTAAGTTGACTGTGATTGTATGGAAAACATGTTTTATTATTATTCTTATTGATAGGATATTCATGATAGTGTGGTGCATATATACTCAGCTTTTGCTGATTCGTACTTTTATGTTTGTGTTTGGCTTTCCTTTGATTGGCCCTACTATGACCCGTTTATATGGTGAGTAAAAGGTTGAAATAAAGGGGAAGTGAAAGGGACTTGAAGCATGAAGAGCATGATGGGAATGAGTGTCGAGAGTTACTTGTTATGCTTTCCTAGTTTTATGTTTTGAATTATTTTATTATGGACTAACCTTCTGTGTTATTTAAAGTTGGATTTTAAAAGGGCCGTGTTTGGAATGGTTCCAACTTGTGATTTAATTACTTTTATTTTGTTTTGAGATTGTGAACTCAAGTTTTATTTTAAAAGTTGGTTTTTATTTTAAACTTCCGCTGTGTGACTTTGAAAAATAGCCTTAGCCGCTATCACAATGGCGGCAATATTTTGGTTATTTCATTAAAATAGTTTTAATTAGAATAAAAAGAGTAATTTAAATTAAAGAAATTTTCGGGGTATTACAACTTGGGTGTTAGCTAATTTATCGTTTAATATAAACCAATAGGGTGCAAATGGATCTTCAAAAGAAGTTGAGGATTGATGGAACTGTTGAAAAGTTCAAAGCCTGGTTAGGGGCATATATAAGGTTTTATACAAAAGCCTGGTATCAGTTATTTTGATACATTTGCACCGATAGCTAGAATCTCACCTATTAGGTTGTTGGTTGCACTTGCGGCAATTAAGAATCTAGTAATGCATTAAATGGATGTCAAGACAGCGCTTTTGAAAGGAGATCTAGAAGAAGAGGTTTATGTGCGACAACCAAATGGGTTTGTTGTGGAAGGCCAAGAGACAAAAGTTTGCAAGTTATTAAATAGCTTTATAGGCACCTAAGCAATGACATCAAAAGTTTGATGGGGTAGTGTTGTCTAATGATTTTAAGTTAAACAATTTCGACATGTGTGTATAGGAAATTTGATGACAATGGTCAAGGTGTCATAATTTGTCTATATATAGATGACATATAGATCTTTGGATGGAACGGATTTGTCATAAGTTGAAATGACAAAATTCTTCCTTAGTTCATAGTTTTCCATGAAAGACATGGGAAAAGAGGATGTCATCTTGAGCACAAATATAAAGAAAGAAAAAGGGAAGTTGATCTTGTCACAATCTCATTACATTGAGAAAGTGCTCGAGAAGTTAAATGTTAGTGAAAGTTCGACTTTTCTTTATTCAATACCTATGAATCCTAGCATAAATTTATTATCTAGTAATGTTAGTGCAGTTCACAACTGGAATATGCTAGAGTTTATAGGATGTTTGATGTATGCCATGACAAGTATTAGGCCAGATATTGCTTATGTGGTTGGTCAGTTAAGCATGTTCACTAGTAATCCTAGTATGCTTATTGGCAAGCAATTCGTCATTTGAAGTACTTGTTGAAAACCATGGATTATGGTTTGTGTTATAGTGGGTATTCTTCGGTTGTTGAAGGTTATTCAGATGCAAGTTGGATCTCAAATAGAGATCTTCATCCACAAGTGGATGGGTATTACCATATGAGGGAGGTGCCATTCATGGGCATCTAAGAAGCAAATTAACTTGCATTGCGGATTCTATAAGACATTGGAGTTCATTGCATTATATTCCGCTGGTAAAGAAGCAGAATGGCTAAGGCTTTTAATGCATGATGAGATTCCTTTGTTGCAAAATCCAATATCACTAATAGTGATGAATTGTGATAACAATGTAATTTTTGGCTAAGGCATATAGCCAAGTGTATAATGGTGAGTTAAGGTATATTGGTGTAAGGTATAGTAACATCCAAGGACTTAACAAAATAGTGTAAAAACTATTGTTTATTTTCGTACGAAGTTTAATCTCGCCGGTTGTCTTAAAAATCATGGGTAAGAGATGTTAATAAAAGGATGACAATCATTTTAGATTGGAGCCCTATGGTAATCACAATTAGGAGAATCTCAACTTAACGCTCAATAAGACGTTGGGTCTTAAGTTCAATGAGATTAATTCTCTTAATTGATGATTGGGAACTTGTTTAATCATCCAAGGTTAAGTTCCGGTTTTGCTGTTATGAAAAGAGGTTGTTTTTAACTTAATAGAATTCCTGATATACTGCTCGGTCACAAGAGCATGTTTGGAAGTGTACCTATATAAGTACGAAGTTTAGCCGCTTCAAGAAGCTATTTGAGCATAGTTTTGAAGTACTTACATACGAAAAGATAGGGACACATGGCTTTATGTGTCAAGTATTAATGTAATCTTGTAATTTATCTTATGTGTGTAATATCTTCATGAATCCAATATGTATTGCTTTTGGTTTAATCGTTTTACGACACCAAATGGATACGGGTTCTTGGAATGTATATTGCACTAAGTGGAAGTTCAAGTCTTTGCACACTTTCATTTATGCATAAGATTGCCTTTTATGATGATGATGTTTTGCAAAGAGTCTAGATTTATACTCTAAATGGGGGAGAATTGTTGAATAATTTAGAGTATGGTAAACTAATTCTATGTTATTTAATTGTTTTACTTAGGTTTAGGTGTTGTAATTATTAATTAAATAAGAAATTAGAGCAAATGTTCTTGGTTGAAAGAATAAGAGTATTCTCGGTAAAGAGAAAAACTCAACTCAGTCAAGAGGAATCAAGGATGTAGCCTGGTCAGCCACCCGGTCGGGCTGCCGCCGCCTGTTGGGCGCTAGGGTGAAGCTGTGACGCTGCTCCGACAGATTTGAGAAGTTTTGCTGCCCAAAATCTGGATTTTATAGTCCTACAAGACGCGAGAAGACAGAAAGAAGGTGGCTAGGTGTTCGCTCGGTCGGGCCGCCGCCGCCCAGTAGGGCGCGAGAGAGAGTTTCTGAAACTCCAATCTTTCGCCCGGCAGGGCAGCCACCGGGCGCGTGTGCTGTGTGGTTTGAAACTGATGGTTTCCTTCTTTCTTTCTTGTACGGTTTGGCTGTGTTATTTGCTCTAGTATATATATGTTATTAAAACATATGATGGAATTTAATTCAAGAAAATAGGAGTTTTGTATTTTTTTTTTCTCAAACGAAACTTGAGAAAATGACAGTTGATTATTTTCTGGAAACCACTTTTGCAAACCCAATTATCATCATCATAATTAATCAAAGTTTGATTACATTAGATCACAAACATACTACACACTGTTGTGATTGTCTTCGTTGCATCTCCTAGTAATTTCGTGATACCCAGTGTGTATATAAGGGTCGAAATATTACTTTGGGAAACTGATTTTGTTCAGGCTTCGAAGTGTTAATTTGTCCAATTTTGTGTCATTTTTGTGACCCGGTAAATCCATTTCCCAACAACTAGTGTAGTTGATTTGTAACTAATAGTAAAATTAAACCTTATATGATTAATTAAAAGGAAAAATTCATTTTATAAATCTCAACTTTGGGCGCTTTACTTTTAAAAATCCCAACAATGCATTATCCCTGATAAATCCCAAATTTTAGGGGTATTTTCTTTCATAGGACCCAAATGACCGGTTACCTGAAGAAAAAACCCAACTACCCAACCTAGCTCCCCCCCCCACCCCTACCCCAAACCAGCAGCCCTCATCCCAGAAACACCCCACCCCCGCTGGTAATTCGCCCCTACCCCCGTAAACACCTTCTGTCGCGCTAGAATACGACACCCAGCCCTCCCCTGCCCTCAAAACCCACCCTTTTCCCTTCCCCCACCCTCGAAACCCTCCCCCCTCCCCAAACCCCCAACCCCCAACCTCGAAAACGAGGGGGGAGGGTTTCGTGACAATGGGGGTTATTTTCCGGCAATTAAAGGAGGTGGGGGGTCGGGGAAAGTAGTTTCGGGAGGGGGGAATTCCGGCAAGGGAGGGGGTGAAGGGTGGGGATGCTAGTTGTTTTTTTTTTAATTTTTTTTTGTGATTTTAAAAAAAAATTTAGATTTTTTTCTGATTTTTTTTCTTAATTTTTTGAATTTTTTTTTATATTTTCTGATTTTTTTTTCAATTTTCTGATTTTTTTAAAAAAATTTCTGATTTTTTTTTTAATTTTCTGATTTTTTTTTTATATTTTTGGAACAATTAGAGTTTGACACGTGGCCTAGAAACCTGGAGTAGCAGGTTTGGTGACCTGCTGGGTCCTCTAAAAGAAAATGGGTATGAAAGTTAGGATTTTTCCGGGATAACTCATAGTTAGGATTTTTTAAAGTCAACCGCTCAAAGTTGGTATTTATAAAATGTTTTTTTCCTAATTAAAATGATAATTTAGCTGAGCGATGTTAAAACACTATTTTACTTTTTTTTTTTTTTGGTGCACATGATGACACGAGGGGTAAAGCCCCACTATTTTTACATATTCAACTCTCCCAACACATGAAATCAAAGACCCAAAAGGGCAGAACGTATTTCACCGTATTCTTGTTTGTGTATAATACTTCGTACTAGTATTCGTTAAATCTAAATTAGGGCTGTCAAAAACTGATACGACACGATAACCCGACATGAAATAGGCGGGTTTGGGTCAACAGTTCTCGACCCGTTTACATAATTGGGTCGACACAAACACGACACGAAATTAAACGAGTTAGGTTTGGGTTGAAATTTTCAACCCAAAACCGACACGCATAACCCGAATATTTAAATGGGTTGAACGACAACCCGTCAACTCGAACTCGACACGCTTAATCTATTAATTAAGTAGCAAAAAAAACTAAATTTTTTATTCAAAACTTGTAATTTTGTAATTACCTTGACACCATTTATACATTTTTGGTAATTTTTTTTATGATTAATTTAGCTACAAAATTATAATTTTCATCTTTTGTAAATTAAAATTTAATTTGGCGGTTAATTTGAGACAATTCTTATGTATGGTTGTATTGTTAAACCTATTAACTTTAAATCCTTGTGGTATCTTTTGCTAAAACTACTAACTTTAAACTATTGTAGTATCTTTAATGAATTAATGATATTTTTCTTTTTCTTTTTTTTTTTTTTGTTTTTGAATTGAATATTAATTATTTTATTACATACTGTGTGGGTAATAGGTTACCCTCGTAACTCGTTTAATAAGCGGGTTAGTTTTGGGTCAAGGGTTTTCAACCCGTTTAATAAACAGGTTAGGTTTGGGTCAAGGGTTTTTCAACCCGTTTAATATCGACATGAACCCGACACGACACGACACGACATGTTTGACATCCCTAATCTAAATATCACAAATTTATTGGTTTATTTTGTCCAAAACATTTTGAAGTAATTCGTAAATGTTAGAATTAAACCTTTTATAATGGCTCACATTCCATGAATTAGTAAATAAAAAAAATGAAATCAAGGTCTTAGCTACAAAGACCTTTGGATTAGGGCCTTTTCACATTTACTGAATTGAACTGAATTGATTGGAGCATAGCTGAACTGAACTGAGCTGAAATGAATATTTTATGAGAGAAGGAAATTAGAAGCTGAACTAAATTGAATTAAACTAAAATTAATTTGAAGTGAACAGGCCCTTAGTCTATGTATTAAAATTCTAATTTAACTACCACTTATGTCGATGAAGTGAATTGTGTAGGTTCTAATGACAAAGAGCCCATGATAGTTGATCCTGAATTCCTGACCATGTGCAGCTAAAGATGGCTCTAGGCCGTGCCTCGTGCCAGACCCACGTGCTATGGGGTTAGTTAGGCCCGGCCTATGGCTTGGCCCATGAGTTTCGTGTAATGACGTGCCGAGCCGAAGTTTTTAAAAGGTTAGGTTAGACCATGCACGGCTCAGGCCCACGTACCATTTTGTCGGGCTGTGTCGGGCTTGGGTGCCTAAGCAAAATTGCATTGATTTTAGCATACTTTATCGTGTCGGGTCCAGTCATGACGTATCTTATCCCGCTTCTTCCAAATAAAGGCGGCTCATAGCCCACATGCACAGTACCATGTCGTGCCGTGCTTTTTTCATGCCCGTGTTTGTGTTGTGCCGTGTTTTTTCATGCTGGGCCATGCAGGCCTTTCGGTCGGCCCGCCCAATATCATCTTTATGTGCAACCCTCTCCAATACTCCCTACATTCATGTTCTCTGACATGTCAAGAAAAAATGGAAGACCAATCAGGTCAAGGGTGAAGAACAAGAAAGGTAAAAGGTATCTCCATCGTTATTTTTGCAGGATCAATAAATGCAAGGGTACTAGCTTGGAACAGCTTATGGCTAGTTATGGCAATGGATTTTCTCAAGCCCTTTATTAGCCTTGTCAAACAGTTCATAGTGTATGTAACCCCAATCTCCTTTTTAGTTCTTGTATTAGTTTGGTTAAGAGGTTTAAATTTTCTCGTTGTAGTTTTGAGTCGGTTAGAAATTAGCCTCCTTTTTCGAACATTGTTAAATAAAAATCTAATATAATTAAAAGAAATTATCAATTGCCTTTATGGCTTTATTAGATATAGGCATTGACCGGGTTTAGGGGTGTAAATGAGCCGATACGTTCGTGAACTACTCGCGAACAAGCTCGGTCAAAACTCGTTTATTAAGCTAACGAACAAGCTTGAACAAAAATCTTAAGCCCGTCAAATAGATGAACAAAGCTCAAACAACATCATGTTCGACTCGGTAACGTTCATGAACGACTGTCTAAGTCCATTTATAAGTTTTTTCACACCCAATTAATACTTGAAAAATTTAAATATCTTTTATTCATACATATATATTTGTAAAAAGTACTAATTATTTCATCGTGTAAAGGCATGAAAACTCTATCACTACCTTTTTCTATAGAAAGAATATAAACATCTTTTGAGAAAAAAGAATATAAACATCTTATATAGAATTAAATGGATGGAACGATTTTCCTAAAAATTGCTTAAAGGTAAATTTATTCCCTTATGCATCGGTTTATAAACTTATTCCCACGATGTTGTCCACGTAGGATTGGATAGAGCTTTGTATTTTTTTTTTTTAATTTCTAGTTCAACATACAATTACGAAGCTTTAACCAACCCTACATGGACAACATTGTGGGAATAAGTTTTTAAACCGATGCATGTAGGGAATAAATTTATGTTTAAGAAATTTTAGGGGAATCGTTCTAAATGGATGTATTAAAAATTTGAGCTCTTTCCCAAAATAATGTTGGGAAAAACTCCAATTCCCTAAATACAGTCCCTTTATATTAAATTCCCACCGTACCGTCCAAGTCACCGGTTCAGAGAAATTAATTTTTTTTACGGGTTAATTAAGTAGCGGTGTCTAATTTAAAACCGCTACTTGAAGTAGCGGTTATTGTATCAGTAAACCGCTACTTGAAGTAGTGTTTTTGTAAAAAGTAAGTTTTTTTTAAACAAAATCACTTTTTACTTCCTCCAGTAAACAAATCACGAAAAATTAAATAAAAAAAAGGTTTGAACAACTGATCTGCGAAGTTGCGAGGGACCCACACCCACAGCCGCCGCTGCCGCCGCCGTCTCCGTACCCACCACCGTCAATCACCGACGCCGATTTTCAGATACTCAATTGTCTTCAAGTGTACGACGCTCAATTGTTTCTGAATTTTGGTATGTATTTAAGCAGTTGAATTAATTTGAATGCCCTAATTTTATTTTAATTCAATTATCAAATTTATTTGTTGTTTTATTGTAAATATATGCTATATTCATAGTGTTTGACAATTTGTGATTACTTTGGGTAGTTTTAGTGTTGAAGTTAGAAATTATTGAACTTTTTTTATGCTACTGTTTTCTTTTTCTTTTGAAGTAGCGTTGATGTTAGAAAGCAAATTCATATTGAATTAAACGCAATGGGTTTTGTGAATAATGGGGAATAGTAGTTTGAATTAGTCTTGGGTTGGGTGTTCTTATTTGTAGATTAGTGTTGTTAATTTAATATTAATCTATTGTTAGAGTATGTATACTAGCAACCTCAATCAATAGCAACATGGTACCATATGCATACTACTTAAATACATACTTTTGTACCTATATAATATCATATTCTTTTAATTTGTTGGGACCATTGACTTTTGATTGTATCATATTCTATTGTTGATTTGAGTCACTTTATGGAAAAAGAAAACAAACCTGTAAGTTGTAGTTGTTGACTTGAGCTGAGTCACTTTTGTGATTTGAGTCAATTCCAAAGTGTATGCTAAGCTTATAGTCTGGATGGAGTTTATGTCAGAACAAAATAGACATGGAGCAAAGAAGGTTAAAGGCTTAAAGCAATGTTTTATGAACTAATTCATGAAAGGGATACATAATGCTCTAGTAGATAGAATTCCTTACAGTACTCTAATGACAAAAGTGGGAAATGGTAGAGTAGAAATTTCTAAACTCTCTTCAGCTGCAATTTCTATAGTGTTTAATATGGAATCCCAACTTAAAGTGTTTATTATTTATATTTAGAATAATTGAACTAATTATGTTGTTATCAAATAATACATTGCAAAACTAATGCCTTTGAATAATTACATTGTTGTCTAGAACAAAATATGGAGGTGCCAAAAAACTATCCTCTTTATTGCTATTGGGGTGGGGAAATTATTCAAAAAGAAGGTGATATAACTTATAAGGGAGGAAATCAAAAATTTGTTTTTGTTAATCCGGGGATGACATATTCACAAGTTTTGACCAAGGTATATGAGGAATTGAGTATTGATCCTAGATTCGTGGAATTGAAGGTGGTTATGAGGTATCCTATGAGTGGGGCATATGTCGAAATTCCTTTGAATGACGATAATTCTATTAAAGCTATGTGGATTGCTATGACTCGGACATCTTCTGTTGCAATTGTACATTGAACAAGTTCCAAAGCAATCAGTTGTGCAAACTGATATTGGTTCCTTTCTTGAAATGGATTCCTCTTGTAGCATGGAGCAACTTATTCCCCTTACTAATCAAAGTGTGGGGATGGGGTCATTCACAAGAATGCTTGTTGACGATCAATATGTCACTGAACATCTTTCGGAGATTAGATCTCCAACATCGTCACCAACCGTTGGGGCCTCAATAAGCACACAACAACAAGGCATTCTTGATTCTCTTGACCCAAACAATGTTGATGTTTTTGGGGATGTTGAGATGAATGATACTGACGAAGATGATGATGAAGATATAATAGAAGATCATGATAAAGCGATCAAAGAAAGTGCTCCCACACAAGATTTAAATGAAGTGCCACAAGTTGATCCACTTTTGAATAACTCATGGATGACTTGGGTGAGAAATGAGACATACAATACTGAGGGAGAATTTGAGGTTGGACAACAATTTGACTGATTGCAGTAATTGAAGGATGTTGTGAAGTCGTACTCAATAGCTAGAAATCAAACAATTCGAGTTGTTGAGTCAAAACCAGAAAAATATGTTGTTGAGTGTAAGAGGAAAACACAATGTAGTTGCCCGTGGAGGCTTCGAGGAGTAAAAGATCCAGCATTTCCCACTTTCAAAGTTGTTCGGTACAACGACCCTCATGCAAGTAATTGTGTTGGTGACATTGACTCGGTGGATCATAAACTACTCACTTCTGACTTTGTTTGCAATGCTCTTTTAGATGTCATTCGTGTTGACCCTTCATTGAAAATCAAGACAATAGTGCAACTTTTGAAAGAGAAGTTTCAGTTTTCAATAACATACAAGAGAGCATGGCTTGCAAAGGAAAAGGCAATAAAAGTCATTTGTGGGGATTGGGAGAGTTCATATCAAGAGTTTCCTAAGTTCATGCAAGCATTGAGGGAATCAAATCTTAGGACCGTGGTTGAGTGAAAGCTAATACTGACTACAAATCAATCGATGTATTTTTTCCAACGAGTTTTTTAGGCGTTCAAGCCATCGATTGAAGGATTTCGTCATTGTAGGCCCCTCATCACCATCGATGGGACTCATTTATATGGAAAATTCAAAGGATCTCTACTTATTGCTATGGGAATTGATGCCAATTTTCAACTATTCCCCATTGCATTTGCTGTTGTCGAAGGAGAAAACAATGATAGTTGGTCTTGGTTCATGGCTTGTATTAGAGCTAGGGTTACTGATAGACAAGGGCTTTGTGTCATATCTGATAGGTATGCTGGGATCTTAGCAGCAATGGAAGAGGTTGGTAGCGGTTGGGAGCAGCCTTATACGTACCACAAATATTGCACCCGACACTTAGCTTCCAATGTGAACAACAAATTTAAAAGTGTTGTTGTGAAGAACCTTTTTGGGAAAGCGGCCGATGCAAGGCAGAAACATAAGTTTGATTACTTTATGGGTAGAATCGGTGGCTTGAATGTTGAGGCTTGTCGTTACTTGATGGAGATTCCGTACCATAAGTGGTCCATCCACCATGACGGTGGTTTTAGATTTGACGTGAAAACTACTAACATGTTAGAAGTTTTCAACGGGGTCTTGAAAGGGGCTCGATGTCTCCCGATAACCGCCTTAGTACAAATGACCTTCTATCGAGTTAACTCCTACTACGCAACTAGACGTAGTAGGGGTAAAAAGAGGCTTGACGAAGGCCATGAGTTTTCTAAGAAGGCAACAAAGACAATAGAGGCCAACATGGAGAAAGCTATGCATCATCGGGTTGAAGGTTATGATTTTGACGTAGGGTTGTATCAAGTTACTACTGGTCGTGGGAGTAGAAAGGCGGGTAAAGGAGGGAAAACTCATACTTTGAATTTGTTTCGAAAGACCTGTACTTGTGAAAAGTTGAAAATATTCAAGTTGCCATGCTCTCATGTACTAGCAGTTTGTCGACAACGAAGCCTTTCACATTTTGAGTTTGTTGACTCTTCTTTCAAGACAACCGAATATAGACTTTCATACTTGAAATGTTTATTTCCTGTTCCTAATCCTTGTCATTGGACCCCATATAATGGACCAACAGTTTTAGCTAATCTGGATCTAAAAAGAGGCCCAGGTCGACGTTCAACTAGAATTCGCAACGAAATGGATGAGCGTCCCTATATTGTCAAGAAGGCATGTAGTGTTTGTCGACGACAAGGACATAACAAAAAGACATGTCCCACAGTTACTAGTAGTGTTGGATCATCTGGGTAATGTTGCCTAGTTATTGTTGAATTACATTATACATGCTTACTACTTTTATGATTTTTTTATTTATTCATGCCTTATTATTTTTTTTCCTCACACATGCTAACATAATTAAATGTTGTATTCATTTGCAGTTTCCATGGAGCCGGTGATTCAATAAGGCCCAATTGATCCATCGGTGTTACGGTTGCAAAATTCCCATAGGAGTCACGATGTTTGGAGTGGCATAGAAGATAAAGTTTTGTCAGTTCGAGAGCATGTATTCGGCTTAGCACGTGATTGGAAGGTAGATGGTGAGGTGTTAGATTATGTGAAGCATGTTGGATTCTATGGTGTGCACAGGCTAGCTGGTGGAGGGATTTTATTGGATCGTTCTCTTCTTATGGCGTTGGTTGAGAGATGGAGATAGGTGTAACACCCCCAAATCTCCCTCTACGGAAATACTAGTATAATACATATAATTATACCGTAGAGATAGACTTAGGCGTATTACCGCCGCGTGATTACACAAGTCTACTCAACTTACTAACAAAACCATACTTTGCAGCGGAAACTTCGAAACTCTCCTTTATTAATAATAACTATGAATAGAAACCAATGTTATGAGTACTCAAAAATAGATACAAAGACCAAGATTCCTAACTTAGTGAAACCAATCCCGGGACTCCAATGCATCAATTTATTCACTCCACCTGAAATAACACTGCTTACCATTACGGTAAACAGGGCGAACCAAAACAAATAAGAAGTACGGGTTAGCAAATATGCTAAGTACGGTAAGTGCAAGATAATTAAATTCAATTTATTTGCAAACATGCTTTTGAAATCAATTCCAATAATTATTCCAATAATTCCAAACTCATGATTCAAAACCAATTCTCAATATTCAAATCCAATAATCAATAAAACCAATTCCAATTATTTTAAAACCAATTAAACCAATTTAACCAATTCCTCTCCCAAGTGTGCACACCCCCCAAGCTAGTCTCCTTATGTTACAAGGCTATTCTTGAGGAAAGACCCGGTCATACAAAGTCCAAGGCCTTATCAATAAACCAAATCCGCATAGTGGGATTACTAACATGCTTATAAAGCATAAATAATAAATTTAATTCAATGATTAAATAAATCCTCTTTAAATCCAATAATTCCAACCTTTAATAATAATAATACTCCCCTTTTTTTTTTATAAATCCAACAAGCTTTCAAAACCAATCCTTTTTAAACATGAATAACAAATTAATTAATCAAAACATGTTATAAAAATCAATACTCCAATTTAATTATTAAAACCAATCTTTTAAACATACTTTTATTTCATAAACCATAATTCAAGTCAATTTAATTCAATCACCATAAAATCATTCAAACATGCTCATTCAAATCGATCACTTTCAAGGTATCTAGCCACCTAACGTACCTTGATCCTTGCTTAGCCAAAAACACTTCAAAAGAACTCTCAAGTAGCTTGATCAAAAACACCCTACAAATAAATATAACCTTAATTAATATAAGGTTAAAAAATAATCACAACAATGAAATTAAAAACCCCCCAACTATATGTACATGAACCTTTTAAATTAATTTTCGTAAACATCATTAAAAATCTAATTTATATAATTAAAAACTACTCATAATAATTTTTATAAATCCCCCATAATAATAATTGAATAAGAGAAAGAGAAAGAGAAAAGATAAGAAACCAAGGAAAAGAGAAGAATTGGATTTTCGTTGGAAAGAATAGGCAGAACTTGCAGAGGCTATAACTCCTTTGATATAACTCCAAATTGGGTGATTCTTGAGCCTAACCTAAAGGATTTTTCGAGAGAAACAATCTTCTGTGAAACAGCAATACCCCAAAAACTGACCAGAAGTGCCCGAAAATTGGCTTCAAAGATAAACGGGACGATTTGTGTAAAAAGAGGAGAAGAAAAGAAGAGAATTGGTGTGAAGAATGTGAGGGGTATTTATAGGCTAGCTCATGCAAGAATTATGGTAAGAGAATTTGGGAAGAATTATGGTAAGTAGGGTTTAAGGGATTACTTGGAGAAGTGAGTAAAGATTTAAGGAAAGTTTTGATATTGAAGAGATTGTGTATAATTGAATATGGAAGGTATGATTGTCATGAAAAATATTAAGGAAATTGGAATTACATGGGGAATAATTAAGAAAAATAGATGGCAAGAAAATAAAATGATTGGATACTAAAAAGATGGAGAATTAGATTTAAGGAAAATAGAAGATTTTAAGGAGATAATTAAAAATACAATTTACCAAAAATATTTTTCCCAAAATCTACATGGGATGGCCGAAATTTTTGAGCTTTCCTAAGCTCATATTTTCGGCCCTCCTATTTAGTACTTTAGGAAATTATTTTGCTAGTTTTAAGGAATTAAAATAATTGTGTAAATAATATTTATTGTAATAAATAATTAAATAATAAAATACCAAATATTCACCAAATAATTTAACTAATAAAATCAGATTCTCTTAGGAAAATCCGAAATTTATTAGCCAAATAAATGGGATTTTCGGACTTATTAAAATAATAATAAAATATAGCTTTTGCCTTAATTAAAATATCCAAAATATAAAAATAATCCGGTTTTTAAAATAGGATAAATGGATAATAAATCTTATCCAAAATAATAATTTGTTTTTAAAATACTTTTGGCGCCAAAATTCAAATATCGTTTTGGCTCCAAGATTTAAATAGTAAGTTAAATTACTAGAATACCCTTTTTAGAAAATAATAATTAATTAATTAATTAGGAAAATACGTATAAAAATACGGGGTATTACAGTCTACCCCCCTTAAAATAAGTTTTGACCCGAAACTTAGTCAAAAGAAACGAAAATCATTTTGAAATTATTGGTTCATGCACATCCTAACTTGACTCAAGACTCCAACTAAACTCAAATAAGACTCGAAATCACCCAAAAATGACTCGAAAAGTAGACGCGCGAAACTCTATCGCCCTCTACCCCCCTTAAAAGGAGTTACGCCCCCGTAACTCGACCACTAACCTTAGGTAAACAACTCTGGGTATCGTTTCCTCATATCAGCCTCAGCTTCCCATGTAACCTCCTCAGTTTTCTATTTGACCACAACACTTTCACAATGCTCACATCCTTGTTCCTTGTGCTCCTTACCTTAGAGTCAAGAATATTTACTGGTCTTTCCTTACAAGTCAAATTTTCATCCATCTCGATGGTTTCTGGTTGCAACACATGTGTCACGTCCGGAATATACTTTCGAATTTGGCTCACATGGAACACATTGTGAACCCTTTCTAGCTCGTTAGGCAGATCCAACTTATAAGCCACTTTTCCCACTTTCTGGATGATCTCATAAGGCCCTATGTACTTTGGGCTTAGTTTCCCCTTCTTTCCGAACCTCATCACCCCTTTCATGGGTGAAATTTTCAACAAAACCTTCTCTCCAACTTCATATTCTTCCTCCCTCCTTTTTAAATCAGCATAGCTTTTCTGTCGATCCTGGGCTGCTTTAATCTTTTCCTGGATCAACTTGACCTGCTTCACCATATCTTCAATCATTTCTGGCCCAAGAACCATAGTCTCACTTATATCATTCCAACAAACTGGGCTTCTACACTTCCGACCATACAATGCTTCAAACGGTGCCATTCCAATGCTTGCATGGTAACTGTTGTTGTAAGAGAACTCTATCAAATCCAGGTGGTCTTCCCAAGACCCTTGATACTCCATCACACAAGCTCTCAACATGTCCTCCAATGTCTGAATCGTTCTTTCCGTTTGACCATCTGTCGCTGGGTGAAACGCTGTGCTCATTAGCAACTTAGTTTCCATCGCCTTTTGCAAACTTTTCCAAAAGTTAGACAAAAATCTTGAATCTCTATCCGAAATGATATCCATGGGTACCCCATGGTACTTCACCACAAACTTCACATATGCTCTTCCCAACTGATCCATGGTCCAAGTACTTCTCATGGGTATGAACGCTGCTAACTTTGTCAACCTGTCCACTATTACCCAAATAGTGTCATTCCCTGCCTTGGTCTTTGGCAAAGCTCCCACAAAATCCATAGAAATCGAATCCCATTTCCACTTGGGTACCTCCAAGTATTGGACCTTTCTTTGAGGCCTGCGATGCTCAATCTTCACCTTCTGACATGTCAAACACTTAGCCACAAATTCAGCCACTTCTCTCTTCATATTGGGCCACCAAAAAGTCTTCTTCATGTCCTTATACAACTTATCCCCTCCAGGATGCATTGAATAAGGAAAATTATGAGCCTCCTCCATCAATCTTTGTTTCAGATCACCATGATTCTGCGGTACACACCATTTCCCCTTAAATCGAATACTCCCCTTATCACAAATGGTGAAATCCAACACTTCTCCTTCATCAATATTCTTCTTTATTGCTTTTAGCTTCTCATCTTCCAATTGAATTTCCCTTATCTCATCATAAATGGATGGTTGAATCACCAAGGCATTCAGCATCCTAGTCACTTCACCATTCTCCATCACCTCCAAGTTCAATTTCTGAAATTCCACACACAACTGATCTGGTACTACCATCACATTCACCGTATGTTCTGACTTCCTGCTCAAAGCATCTGCCACCACATTAGCCTTTCCCTCATGATACTGAATATCCAATGTATAATCACTCATATACTCCAACCATCGTCTCTGCCTCCCATTCAAGTGTGTCTGGGTGAAAATGTACTTCAAACTCTTATGGTCTGTGAAAATTCTACAAGTCACCCCATACAAGTAATGTCTCCAAATTTTCAAGGCAAATACTATTGCAGCTAACTCCAAATCGTGGGTTGGGTAATTCCCTTCGTGAACCTTCAACTGCCTCGAGGCATACGCAATCACTCTTCAATTTTGCATTAACACACATCCCAATCCCAACTTCGATGCATCACTGTACACGTCATACAGATCACTTCCATCCGGCAAAGCCAGCACAGGTGTTGTGGTTAACGTTTCTTTCAGGATCTTAAACGCCTCCTCACACTCTGGAGTCCATAAGAATTTATGCTCCTTTTTCATCAAACTTGTCATGGGCTTCGCGATCCTCGAAAAATCCTTCACAAACCTTCTGTAATAGCCTGCTAAACCCAAAAAACTCCTTACATCTGACACATTCTTTGGGGTTGGCCAATCACTCACAGCTCGAATCTTGCTTGGGTCCACTGAAACTCCGTCCTTGGAAATCACATGGCCCAAAAATGCTACTTCCTCCAACCGAAACTCACACTTAGACAACTTGGCATACAACTGATGTTCCCTTAAACATAATAACACTTGTCTCAAATGCTCCTTATGCTCTTCTTCATCCTTTGAATAGACCAAAATATCATCAATAAACACTACCACAAACTTGTCCAAGTATGGCCTGAAAATCCTATGCATCAAATCCATGAACACTGCAGGTGCATTGGTCAAACCAAATGGCATAACTATGAACTCATAGTGACCATAACGGGTCCTGAAAGCACTCTTTGCAATATCTTGCTCCGCAATTCTCAACTGGTGATAACCCGATCTCAAATCTATCTTTGAAAATACTCCTGCTCCTTTCAACTGGTCAAACAAATCATCGATCCTTGGTAATGGATACTTATTCTTCAATGTCACCTTGTTCAACTCTCGATAATCTATACACAACCTCATACTCCCATCTTTCTTCTTCACAAACAATACTGGAGCTCCCTAGGGTGATGAACTAGGCCTAATATAACCTTTCTCCAATAAATCATCCAACTGGGTCTTTAATCCCTCAACTCAGCTGGAGCCATCCTATATGGAGCCTTAGAGATAGGTCCAGTTCCAGGCACTAGGTCAATAGTGAACTCAACATCCCTTACTGGCGGCATACCCGGAATCTCGTCTGGAAACACATCTGGAAACTCTTCTACAACAGGAATACCCTCTTCACCTTTCTTTTCCTCACTTTCAATCTCTTGAACACTACACAAAAACAAAGGACAACCCTTCTAAACCAGCTTCTGTAGTTGCATTGCAGACACAATTCTCAACCCTGAACTTTTCCCTTCCTTTTTGTATACCACTTTGGTCTTATTTAGGCTAGTTAAGGTGACCTTTTCAGCCGCACAATCGATCCTTGCCTCATACTTTCCCAACCAATCCATACCCAGAATTACATCGAAGTCATTCAAATCGAACTCGATCAAATCTGCCAGAAATTCTACCCCAGAAATGGAAATAGGCACTCTCAAAAACAATCTTGAACAACTCCTCACTTCCCCAGACGGGATACACATCTAGAGAATCTGACTCAGGACTCTCTAAACCGAGACTCCCAACTAATTTCTTAGAAATAAAAGAATGCGACGCCCCTGAATCAAACAAGACACTCACAGGAGATGAACTTATAAAGAAAACACCAATTACCACATCATTAGCAGACTCAGCCTGACGGCTATTCATCACGAACACACAACCTTTTGGGGCACTTCCCGCACCGCTACTGGTTCCAGCCTTGGTTGTAGGTCCACTAGACTGAGGTGGTTTGCTAGGTGCACTAGACTCTTTCACCTTCCCAGACTTAACATCAGCTTCCTTCTTGAAACACTCGTACTCACGGTGTCCCAACTTCTGACAGTAACGACAAGTTACCGGGTTTCCCTCACAGTCCTTCCCTGGGTGGTCTTTCTCACACCGCTTGTAGAAATACCTTCTCTTGGGTTTCTCACCCCTTTGGTTCCCATTCCCCTTATGGTTGGACGACTGGCCTCCATTCCCCTTCCCAAAGTTTCCCTTCTTGTCCCTCCTATCACCAGAATTCCCTTGGTAATTCCCATTGGGCTTGTGCCTCTTTTCACCCCCGTGAAAAGAGTCCGGGTTCTTCCTTTTCTCTCCAACCTGCTCCATCTCTCTCCCCTTAATTCCGTACAGATGGGCTGTACGACCATAAAATTCATCCAAAGTCTCAAAGGTCACTCCCCCTAGCTTCCCTTGGAGGATCAAGGTTAAGCCTTGCTCAAATCTCTAAGCTTTGATGGTTTCAGTAGGGACTACTTCCGGGGCAAACCTCATCAACTCAATGAACTTGTTGTAATATTCACTGATTGACATGTTCCCCATCCTTAGGTTGGTAAACTCCATGCACTTCTGCTTTCTCAGGTAGGAAGGGTAAAACTTTTCTCTCAAGGCTTCCTTAAACTCATCCCACCCAAAGTTTGGTTTCTTCAACAACTCATCTTTTCTTTAGGCCCACCATAAATCAGCTTCCTCCCTCAAGTAGTAAATCCCATTGTTCACCCTCCTCTCACTTGGGAAATTGATAGCATCAAACAACTTGTCAAACTCCCTAATCCAGTTTTCAAGGCTGGCTGGGTCCTCCTTTCCCAAGTAAACAGGTGGTTTAGCTGTAGTTACCCTCTTAAAGACTTCACTATAGGAATCAAGCTCGGGATTTCGGTGTTCCTTTTTCACCACTTTCGTGATGTTCTCAGTAATATGGGCTAACTGCTTAAGGACCTTCCCAACTTTGGAACTAGTGCGCTTACTCCTTAATTGATCCCTTATTCTTGGAGACATACTTCCTGGGTTTAATTATCACACTTTGAAAATTAAAACAAGTTTTATCATATAAGCATTTAATTCACTTAACAACATAGAGAAATTTCAAATAATTCATTTTATTTCATTAATAATTAATGAAAATACAACTTTGTCATTTAGGACAATTATTGAGACATGAAACAAAACCATAGTTCAAAAATCATTCAATCAAATAACACTATGAGCATAACCATCTTCAATAGGATCATAATCCGGATCCTCACTTCTATTACTTGTTTCGGCCATGAAAGTTGGGTTATAACCACTATAGCTTGGAATAAGGCTTGGTGAGCTTGACCTAGATTTACTTATATTTCTGTCCGGGCCAGGAGTGTAACTTGGGATTTTTGTTGGGCTTACATCCCCACGAGGTTGGCTTGAAGAAGCTTTGGGGTTTTGGGCTCTTTCTTTTGCAGTTTGAGATGAGTTCTAGGCCTTTTTGCAACATGGAAATGGACTTTTGGGCTAGGTTGTTCTGAAGATTCATAGCTTGGAGTTTGGCTAAGAGAACGGTAATGCTTGCTCCTACCAAGAGGTGGTATGGACTCATCACTAGATTCCACATACTCATGTCGCTTCTTTGGGTATGAAAAAGGTACTTGGGCATTTAAGAAGTACATTTGGTCATTAGGTCCAAAGGTTCGATCTTTTGGGATCGAGGGGATTTTCACAACTTTCCTCCTAGGTTCATACTTGCGCTCCACATAGTGCAAGTCCCTCTTAAGGCTAGACATGGTTGCCAACCACTTCCCTTCATGATGATGCTTCTCATTCCACATTGTTCCATCTTCCTTGATCACATCCCCATATTTGTCAAAGAGAGGTTGGTATTTCTTAATCCTAGGTAAATGGGCTAAAGCCAAAAGGACCATCCAAGGTTGTTGGGTCAAGGCTTCCTCACCATACTTCTCACAAAGGGTCAAGGCCAAAGTACAAATTCCAGTCATGAATTCACTAACTGAGACTCCACTATCTTTCAAATAATGAATGTCAAAATATTGATGTCTCATTTGATCAATCTTTTCCATCTGTTTCACACACACACATGCAAAACAATTAATTAAATGCCAAATCACACAAACAATCCAATTCAAAATCCATTTGCAATAAGCAATTCATAACTCAATAAACCAAGTATAACTCAAAATCACCCAACCATGGGTAATACTCCAAAATTTCGGACCCTTTATACACACTTTCAGGTGTTTTAACACCAACTTTAATGCACACATAATCACATACTCAAGTTTCAAATAATTTCAATTCTTTTTATTTTCAAAAATAATAAATATGTACTTGAATCATGATTATAGGACGGTCGAGCCCGCGTCTCCCAGGAAAGTTACCTACGACGTTGAGGAGAGCCTTTCCTAGACAGAGAGTCGTACCCATTATAGGCCTCCGTAGAGAGCTCGAGCATCCTTTTCTCATTCATCTTTCCACAAATAGGAAAATAGTTTTTAAGTAAAATAAGGCTTTTAACTCATACACAAATGCGAAACTCTATCTATCCTATATGCCCTCTTAAGTCTACCCACAATTTTAATTACTATTCCAATTTTAATCTTTTTAGGACCTTGAAAACTCATACCACTTTATAACACCCCCAAATCTCCCTCTACGGAAATAGTATAATACATATAATTATACCGTAGAGATAGACTTAGGCGTATTACCGCCGCGTGATTACGCAAGGCTACTCAACTTACTAACAAAACCATACTTTGCAGCGGAAACTTCGAAACTCTCCTCTATTAATAATAACTATGAATAGAAACCAATGTTATGAGTACTCAAAAATAGATTAGTGAAACCAATCCCGGGACTCCAATGCATCAATTTATTCACTCCACCTGAAATAACACTGCTTACCATCACGGTAAACAGGGCGAACCAAAACAAATAAGAAGTACGGGTTAGCAAATATGCTAAGTACGGTAAGTGCAAGATAATTAAATTCAATTTATTTGCAAACATGCTTTTGAAATCAATTCCAATAATTATTCCAATAATTCCAAACTCATGATTCAAAACCAATTCTCAATATTCAAATCCAATAATCAATAAAACCAATTCCAATTATTTTAAAACCAATTAAACCAATTTAACCAATTCCTCTCCCAAGTGTGCACACCCCCCAAGCTAGTCTCCTTATGTTACAAGGCTATTCTTGAGGAAAGACCCGGTCATACAAAGTCCAAGGCCTTATCAATAAACCAAATCCGCATAGTGGGATTACTAACATGCTTATAAAGCATAAATAATAAATTTAATTCAATGATTAAATAAATCCTCTTTAAATCCAATAATTCCAACCTTTAATAATAATAATACTCCCCTTTTTTTTTTATAAATCCAACAAGCTTTCAAAACCAATCCTTTTTAAACATGAATAACAAATTAATTAATCAAAACATGTTATAAAAATCAATACTCCAATTTAATTATTAAAACCAATCTTTTAAACATACTTTTATTTCATAAACCATAATTCAAGTCAATTTAATTCAATCACCATAAAATCATTCAAACATGCTCATTCAAATCGATCACTTTCAAGGTATCTAGCCACCTAACGTACCTTGATCCTTGCTTAGCCAAAAACACTTCAAAAGAACTCTCAAGTAGCTTGATCAAAAACACCCTACAAATAAATATAACCTTAATTAATATAAGGTTAAAAAATAATCACAACAATGAAATTAAAAACCCCCCAACTATATGTACATGAACCTTTTAAATTAATTTTCGTAAACATCATTAAAAATCTAATTTATATAATTAAAAACTACTCATAATAATTTTTATAAATCCCCCATAATAATAATTGAATAAGAGAAAGAGAAAGAGAAAAGATAAGAAACCAAGGAAAAGAGAAGAATTGGATTTTCGTTGGAAAGAATAGGCAGAACTTGCAGAGGCTATAACTCCTTTGATATAACTCCAAATTGGGTGATTCTTGAGCCTAACCTAAAGGATTTTTCGAGAGAAACAATCTTCTGTGAAACAGCAATACCCCAAAAACTGACCAGAAGTGCCCGAAAATTGGCTTCAAAGATAAACGGGACGATTTGTGTAAAAAGAGGAGAAGAAAAGAAGAGAATTGGTGTGAAGAATGTGAGGGGTATTTATAGGCTAGCTCATGCAAGAATTATGGTAAGAGAATTTGGGAAGAATTATGGTAAGTAGGGTTTAAGGGATTACTTGGAGAAGTGAGTAAAGATTTAAGGAAAGTTTTGATATTGAAGAGATTGTGTATAATTGAATATGGAAGGTATGATTGTCATGAAAAATATTAAGGAAATTGGAATTACATGGGGAATAATTAAGAAAAATAGATGGCAAGAAAATAAAATGATTGGATACTAAAAAGATGGAGAATTAGATTTAAGGAAAATAGAAGATTTTAAGGAGATAATTAAAAATACAATTTACCAAAAATATTTTTCCCAAAATCTACATGGGATGGCCGAAATTTTTGAGCTTTCCTAAGCTCATATTTTCGGCCCTCCTATTTAGTACTTTAGGAAATTATTTTGCTAGTTTTAAGGAATTAAAATAATTGTGTAAATAATATTTATTGTAATAAATAATTAAATAATAAAATACCAAATATTCACCAAATAATTTAACTAATAAAATCAGATTTTCTCTTAGGAAAATCCGAAATTTATTAGCCAAATAAATGGGATTTTCGGACTTATTAAAATAATAATAAAATATAGCTTTTGCCTTAATTAAAATATCCAAAATATAAAAATAATCCGGTTTTTAAAATAGGATAAATGGATAATAAATCTTATCCAAAATAATAATTTGTTTTTAAAATACTTTTGGCGCCAAAATTCAAATATCGTTTTGGCTCCAAGATTTAAATAGTAAGTTAAATTACTAGAATACCCTTTTTAGAAAATAATAATTAATTAATTAATTAGGAAAATACGTATAAAAATACGGGGTATTACAATAGGAGACACATACTTTTCATCTTGTGGTAGGAGAGGCCACTATTACTTTACAGGATGTCGCAGTTTTGCTCGGCTTAAGAGTCCATGGTCCACCGGTCACTGGTCCTCATCCACGTAAGAGTTGGCATGATATCGTTGAGGATTTACTTAGAGTTCGACCCGGTCTTGATGAGAAGGGGAAGCCTTATTTAGAAGGATCTACTTTGAAGTTAATGTGGTTGAGACAACATTTCTCGAAGGTACCAAAAGGAGCGGATGACATGGTGATTCAGCAATATAGTCGAGCTTACATTTTAGCTCTCATGGGATCCATCCTCTTCTCTGATAAGAGTGGCGACGCTGTGTCACTCTACTATCTCCCATTACTCAGAGATTGGGAGACAACTTCGACCTACAGTTGGGGGAGTGCAACTCTTGCTTTTTTGTATCGTCGGTTGTGTCGAGCATGTCAGATTGGAGGTGCACTCATCCTCGTGCAGTTGTGGTCGTGGGAGCACATTTGCATTGGTCGACCCTACGTACGGGGGGCTCGTGACCCACCTCAGGAGGACCCTCAGGAGGAGGGAGACATTTTAGGGACACAACATGTGCGAGGTGTTGACTCCCTTGCGTGCAGGTAGTGTATTGCTTGAATTTTTCTTAAAAGATGGAATTTAATAAATAAGTAATTTAATTATGTAATTTACAGTTGGCTTCATGTACACCTTTCGTGTGCGCATACAGCATCTGGACTTCCATATTATCGAGATGCTTTTGACCATCAGCGTGAGGACCAGGTACAATAAGTTGTTCAATATCTCCCTATTTGTTAAAATTCACGTATTATAGTTATGCCAATTTATTACTAATAACAATCATGTGTTGTGAAACAGATGGTTTAGCAACCATATACCGAGGCTGTGATGGAGCGACTACCAGAGATTTGTCGCTCTAACACTCATATTTGGCGTACGCGATCCCCATTGATTTGCTTTGATGTCGTTGAGTTACATGTACCAGACAGAGTCATGCGTCAGTTCGGGTTAGAGCAATCAATCCCACAGGGAGTTGACACAGGTGATGCTCTACACAAGAAGGATTGGAGGGGACAGAGTAACTGGGAGTCTCGACATTCCACACATGTGCTGGAATGGAGCCGACGAGAAGCATTGGTTGTTCAGGGTAATCCGTTTACCGGATCTTCGTCACCAGTTATGACAGAGTACCTAGCTTGGTATCGTCGTATCACCAGGCTTATTATTACTCCGCCTTCACAGTCTCGTCCACCGAATCATTACCAGCCATCCACCTCCGACCTCTTACTCGTATGAACTTCATTTCATTTTTATTTCAATGAAATTGTTTAGTTGTTTAATTACTGTACTGACATTGGATGTTTAATGTAGGCTCATGCAGTTGCTGAAATGCACACGAGGCTATGTAGAGCTACAGAGACCATATCTGATTTGCATGCAGACAAGGCTTTACCTTTTGCCATAGAGACTATACAAAGTCTTACTACATTTTGTGGCCAGAGCTTATCTAGGGTTGGACATTCACGCCTTATTGAGCAACCTCAAGTGTCATCTTCTTCTTCTGTGCATACTCAACCGATTAGACCACCACCTCATCATGGTGGTCAAACTTCACGTGCCTTTCGTGCACCCTCTCCTATTGTGCGGCCTCCCTTACGTACTCCTGCTCCTACTGTGAGACCTACACTTCGTACTCCTTATCCTATTATGCGTCCTCCCTTACGTACTCCTGCTCCTACTATAACACCTACACTTTGTACTCCTCCTCCTTCTATTCATCCTCCTTCCCCTCCGCCACCCCTTATAACACCTATATTAGCTACTTCTACACCTCAGCATACTATTATCACATATCCTCCACTAGTGCAGCGCCATTATAACAGAGTTCGACGCCGAGGTACTACTTACTCTTGGGGTGGAGTTGCTCTACATGACATTTCAGAGGACGGGTCTGCTTTGCCATCTTCATCATCACTTCTTGGGAAGAAGCAACGTACAAGTTAGGTGTAGAGATTGAGATTGTTTTGCTAACATTATTATACATATTTTGCAAATATTGATTGATTGGCATTTGGTTAATGGACATTGCTTGTAAAGTTACTTGAATTATGATTGGATTTTAGATCAAACAATGCTTGTTGATAATTTATTCTCATGATGGATGAGATTGGAGTGTGTGTGATTTGGTTGCTTTGCAGATTGAAATTGAACGTTTTGCAGGTTTAAATGCTGCAGGTTATTATAGTGTTATGCAGTTACAGATTTTATTTTAAAAATGTATTCATTCTAATAAAGAAAACTGCCACTTGAAGTAGCGGATTAAATTTAAAAACCGCTACTTCAAGTGGCGGTTTTCTCTATTAAAAACCGCTACTTGGTTTATCACTGAACCGGTAAAAAAAAATCGGTTTTCTTGAACTTGTTTGCGTGGACGGTAATGTGGGAATAATAAAAAAAAGGGATTGTATTTAGGGAATTGGAGTTTTTCCCAACATTATTGTGGGAAAGAGCTCTTAAAATTTTGAAAGAAACCATATTTTTAATGATAAATTAGGAATCGTTTATTTAATCAAGCCCGATTTAGACTGGTTCAAGCTCGAACTTAAACTCAAAATGCAAACGAGTACGTTCGTGAACAAAGCTCGAACAAGCCAATTTTTTAACGAGCCGAGCTCGAACAAGGTTTTTAAAAGCTCGTTCAAGCTCGAGATAGATCGAACACGAATAATTCTTATCAGGCTTAGCCCGAACAGACTAAAACTCGGCTCGGCCCGTATAGTTTACAGCCCTAGCCTGGTCAACACGAAAATGGCCTGACCTTGCTCTAAATCTGTATGATATCACCGAATCGGTCCAAACTGGTCGGATCTCCAACAGGGGCGACGAGCCGAAGACTTTTGATGACATAACATACGTCCAAGCCGTCCATACTTTGATCTAGTGTACTAATTTTATACGAAGTTCATCTTCCTCAGAACTCAGAAGTGCGAATCCAAAATACAGATAGATAAAGAACAAATAAGAGATGGTGAGTGAAGCAGCTCCTTACATAGGAATGTTAATGGCGGAATTTTGCCAAGTTGGACTCATGATTATCAGCAAACAAGCTATGAATACTGGTATGACTACTTTCGTCTTCGTCTCCTACTCCAATGCTCTTGCGTCCCTCATCCTCCTCCCTTTCTCTCTCTTCCTCCACAGGTCTTCCCCCCTTTTCTATCTCTTCCAATTTAATCAATTTTCTGCAATCTTTACCTGAAATTGTCTCATGTTTTGTGTTTAATTGCAGATCAAATCTTCCCCCGCTCAGTTCCTCTCTCCTCGGATGGTTTTTTCTGCTTGCTCTTTCTGGGTTAGACTTGCTGTTTTTCTGATACCCTTTTCAATTTTTTTACTATATATTTTTATTGAATTGGGTTTTCTGGTACCTTTTTAAAATTAATGCAATGGGTTGTGTTAATCATCTTACATTATGTTCTTCAAAAAAAAAAAAAAATCTTAAACTATAAGATAATTAAATCCGGTTTTACTGTTACCCTTTTGAAATTTGTGTAATAGCTAATGGGTTATGTGCTTTTTCTTGATTTAGTGTTATTGAATATGTATTTTAGTACCCTTTTCAAATAAATGCAATGGGTTGCGTACTTGTATTTATCATTTTATATACAGTAATTGTACATAAAATTTTCATATACCCTTTTCAATTTTGTTTAATAGGCTAATTGTGTTTAAATTATTACAATGGGTTATGTTAATCTTTTTGAATTATAGGTTAATTGAATTGGTTTTTATGGTATCCTTTTGAATTTTGTGTGATAGGTTGTGTTCTTCTTCTTAATTACTCTTTTCAATTTTGTGCGATGGATTTTTTGTTAATCTTCTTGAATTATAATATATTTAAATTGGTTTTTCGAATATCCTATTGTATTTTGTGTAATTGACTTCATTTATTGATTTTATAGGGTTATTGTATTGTGTCTAGTACCCTTTTGGACTATGTGTAATGGGTTGATTGTTTGTGATTTAGGTGTTTGGCTCAGTTATTTGGGTATACTGGCATCAATTATAGCTCTCCTACTCTTGGGGCGGCTATGCTGAACCTTGTTCCTGGGCTTACATTTTTGCTTGCAATCATCTTTAGGTATGATTTTTTTTTTTTTTTATTATTCTTGTATTCCGTGTATTATTTTCCTTTTTATTAATTTGTTAATAGTGATACTCTAGTGTAGTTAAATTTAGGCTGGATATGTCCTTTGAATTATGAAGATATTTGTAATTAAGCGATAGTCCTCTTGTGGTAAGCACGTCGGTCTCTAAGTGCAATCCTGCATAACAGCATAAGCACGTCGGACTCTAAATTATGTTTGAAGTTTTATTTGGGGCAAATATGGAGTAGAATTTAGCTGTGTAGATTATAAAATTCGTCCCGTAGTTTACATCTAGGCAGTGCTATTCTTTTTTCTTGGATAACTATATGTCTATATGCAATAGTAATTGCAAAAACATCTCTTGGCTTTCGTATTCTGGAAATTTATATACCAATCCCATTTTGCCAAACATAAGCTAATCCTTCTTTAGTTATAATTTCAGAGTGTGATATGCATCATGGCCATCAACTAAGAATGCTCATGTTGCATAGTGAACCATTACATGTGAGCATCATTAGTGAAAAAATGAGACCCTAAATTTATGAGGAGTTGCTTTCCAGAGTCAATGTCATTATGTCAAACTGTATAACACTGTCTTCCCCAAATTGAAAGTCCGTTTTGAAATTACCTATTCTGTAGATTTTGGAATCCACATGTTTGTCAAATCTCATTTTTACTTACCAACAAAGACTTGAAATACACCTCGAAGCATATAAACTATAAAGTGGTGGCCTTTGTATGTTTCATACGTATCTAACAATGTTATCTTCACTGCTATTAGTTAAGTATTCTTCATGGGAAATTTTGGTTCTGTTAATTGTTAAACAATTTAATGTGTTTCAAAGAAATTATGTATAAATGAGGTGAGTGCCACTTTGTGGCATTCATTACAGCTCTTAAGCCCGGATAAAGGAGGAGAGTTGCAGTAGGCCTGTGGCGGCCAGCATAAAACTTAGTCACATCTTATTATTTTGCTATGCTTTTTTCTTTTCTGACGGTTCCTTATGATAATTCATGTTAGCCGACCCCAAATCATTTTGGGACTAAGGCTTGTTGTTGTTGGTTTGTAAAAATACAATTTTTACTTGTAATTTCAGGATGGAAATGCTGAACGCAAGAAATATAACTTGTCTAGCAAAATTGGTAGGAACCATAGTCTCGATTGCTGGAGCATTTGTTGTGACTCTTTATGAAGGTCCACCACTGCTGAAAAGGCTCGGAACTTTGCACACTCATCAACTTAGTCTTCGTGGAGATCAAATGAACTGGATTCTTGGTGGTTTCTTTCTTGCTATTGATTGTGTCATGGCATCAAGTTGGGTCATCATACAAGTATGTTCTAGAACTCCTTAATGCCAAGTTGCCAACAATCAGTAGGATGAGCTGATATCTTTTTTCTATTGTTTACTTTCAGGCAATAATTCTCAAAAAGTATCCAGCTGAACTCATTGTTGTGTTCTTTTATTGCTTCTTTGTTGCTATCCAATCTGGAATCGGGACACTTATTGTAGAACGGGACCTAAGTGCTTGGAGTCTGAAACCTACATTGAGGCTGCTTGCAATTCTTTACTCGGTATGCATATTTAGTAGTCACTCTGTTCTTTTTCTTTAGGTCTTGTCTTTTAATTCAATACCATCTTTGGCTTTGTGGGGTTGCTTCCTATCTTTTGTTATAATTTGAGTCCCATGTTTGCTAGATTGACTAGGCAGTGCAGCTAATTGTACAAAGTAAAGCATCTTTTTTAATTAAAATACAGAACCTCAAGGTCAGAAGAAATTCTTATATTGATTTAATATTACTGTTGTAGTCCTAAATAGGTTTTCCTTGCTGAAATATACGTTTGTGTAGGCAATATTTGGTTCTGCCCTCCAAGTTGGCCTTTGCTCATGGTGCCTGCGAAGGAAGGGGCCTGTTTTTGTTTGCATGTTTAAGCCTCTGGGAATTGCCATAGCTGCAATTGCAGGTGTTGTTTTCTTTGGGGATACATTATATCTTGGAAGGTATCTTTTTTTCTTACTAAGGAAGTCATTGCTACTGATGATAGTGTTACAATTTTGACAGTTTTTTGGCTTTTATGCTAAAGGCATAGACCCCCTCCCCCCCCCCCCCCCCCTCTTCTCTCTCTCTCTCTCTCTTTCCGGGAACTATGAAGTGTGAATCGTAAAAGGTGAATTAGTTTGTGAATGTGATACATAACAGAATTAGGTACTTAGGTAGTGAGAATTGCATACCAATACTCAATCTTGTACTTGAATTAGGTAACATCTGCATCGAGGTAATGACTTGGTGGAATGGTGCTCCCTCTTATAAATATTCCTCTTTGATTAGACACAAAAGACAATAATCACTGCAAAAAATGATAAACAAAAATTTTGTTGAACATAATATGGTTGTTTGAGAGATTGTGTAGAGCAATGTTAAGGAACTTTAGGTAGGACTTCTTTAAAAATAAAAATAAGAAAAAATAAAAATAAAAAAAAAAAAAAAGAAAAAAAAAAGTTGGAACTTTACGTTTGACAGGGGTTGTATCGAGGACTATCTTAATTGAGTGGATTTTATAACTTGTCTGAGTTGTATCATTACCATGGAGAGATACTTGAAAAAATTTCAGTCAATTGGAACAAGTATATGACGATTAGAAAATTCAAACCGAGAATAAAAAGTACTATTATATATTTTGCTAAGATGGATTAGTTATAAGGTATCTTAGCAATCAGGCCCTGTCTAATGTCTATGCTCTTGAAAGTTTATAGCTATGACTTTTTTTTCTTGGAGATAAAAAATTTTAATGCCTGATTTTCTGCAGTTTACTTGGGGTGATAATAATAGTTCTTGGCTTCTACTCTGTTATGTGGGGAAAGGCTAAAGAAGAGAAGAAAATTCATGCTGGTCACTTCAGCAGCTTGGGGTCTCCCACCCAAAAGATGCCATTGCTGGAAAATTATGCTGATGAGACGGTGAATGCTGCTGCGTAAAGAAGGTAAATTTCCTCTTCAGCGAGTTTCTTATTGTTGCCTGGCCTTTGGTGGTTGGATTTTTCTCTTGTTGAAAATAAAAAGTGAGCCTTTAATCTGAGTGGAAAGTGTGGTCTGTGTTGTTGCTTATAATCTTTAATTATCATGCCTAACCTGTGTTTCTGCCATAGAAAAGTTACGCTTCCACGTTGAAGCCCCAAGTTCCAGCTATCTAAGGACTGAGAATAGATTGGGCAAGGTATTTGTTGATGAGGTGCATCAAGGTGTGAACTTGAAGACCTATGATCGCTTCTTTTATTCCCTGCTAAAATCCTTTTTCTGTTTACTATAGACCCCACCATACCATATACTTCTTAGTTAATGCTTAAATTTTCTAGAACTGAGTGGTTGCTTTTATTTACCGAGTCAACCTGTTATTTTGCAGACAATCGTTAATTTTAACCAGTGCGCCTCACATTCACTCTTTGCATCTAGACTCAAGGACCCCTATTGCCTTGTTGTGCCATGTGTCTTTTCAAACACGGTATTTGCACCATGATCTTTGTGAAAGTTTAGGAGAATAGTGTTCTTACATAGACCACTCTACTAAACCTACTCTTTTCTATTCAGTCTTCACTTAAGCTTACAAGTCATAACCACACCTTTACAAGGCCACAACGCATGCTGAGATAGGCAAAGCAATTAGGACAGTCATAGCTGTGCTTATTAAATCATAAGGTGGTAGTCAACTCAATTATGCTGAAAAGGGGTTGTTTCTTTTTCATAATTGCCGGTAAGTCCCATGTTCATTACAATGATATAGGCTACAGGCTAAATTTAATCTATTATGTCCGCATGTTCTTTGGATCTTGGTGAGCTGTGTCAGTGTAACCTAACCTTAATTATAGCTAACTGGTGAAATTAGGTTAAGATAGTTTGCTGATCTGTTTGGATTGAGGTCAAAGTAAGTTATGACACTAATTAATAAAGTTTTACCTTGGGTGCATATCAATTCTGTGGATAATGAAATTGTGGTGAAAATTTAAATTTGTACCTTACCTAACCTAGTAGTCCTAGTTACACTTTAGAAAACAAGAAATACTTCCGCTTCCTGTCACTTCAATTCAAAGAAATTGTTGATGGATGATGTTAAAGTGATACTTTTGGCTGTATGCAGTCTGGCTGCATAATTATTTGTTCAGATGAGTTTGAAAAGGGCTGAAGTCTTTAGACTGAGAATTTCTAATACAAAGAGATCAGTGAGGAAAGCAAATCATGATGAATATTATTGAGTGTTTCCTTTAATTTGTTTTACACTTTGGGAGACTCAAGATAGCTCGTGTTATCTTAAATTATTGAATTGAGGAAGATGGTACACGGAGGGCATTATATTTTTGCTGAAAATGTTGATGTTTTCTTAGATTTCTTTGTGCGTCAATTGTATTCATTGTCTTAGTAATCATATTGGATCTCTTCTTGGCAAGAGTTAAACTATTATTCTTGACAATTGACAGTATACTACTGGTGAAGGGGTTTATATCTGGTATCTAGATCGTTTTCATCTGTGGGTTTTTTTAGAAGTCAACATACGTCTTACGCAAATAGCTACTGAAGCTTTCTCAGGATAAAGAAAGAGATGATTATAAAAGCAAAAAGGTAAGAAGAAATGTCTGCATTGAAGTGGAAATTTCTTCTTGAATAAGTCCAAGATGATGGTGCATTATTCTCAATTGCTAGTTAAAATGAGACATTTGAATCAAAATGGCCTTTCATACCTTGTCGCCTCTTGGACAATTTCCTATCCTTGAGAAATTCCAAATTATAACATATTACTTTTCCTGTCTATTCCTTTGTATGCAGTCTGTATGATATCAATATAATTTGTTTGTAGTATGTTTGCATACTTTTCATAGAAAAGTGCTCCCTCTATCTAGTAATAAAAGTCAAGTATACTAGTTGAGAATTGAGATTTTGCAGATAATATTCACGTTCTTTAAAATAGAAATATACTTGTATATAATTTTGATTTTCAAACATGTATCCACTTATACGGAGTTGATAGGATTGGAAGGGGATAACTATGTACAAGTATTATGAAAGGATTTTGTTGTGAATTTTGCGGCATTCTTGATTGCAAGAGGTTTGGATAATGTGTCAATTAAATTTGGAAAGATGGAAATCTTGGTTGATGTTGGGGTTTTACGTCTTTACAGAGATTGATTAACCTACAAGCAGATCTAATAAATAAAACTTTGATGGTTTTAGTTTCTATGATCAGGTCATCGAAAGCTGGAAGGAGTCCAAACTAGTGAATGTGATGGGCATGAAGTGTTCATTTGCTGGTGCTGTATTCTATTCCATGGTAGGCACGATAGTTCTCTATGCACTTGGCTTTAAAAAATCCCGTCAACAGGAAAAATGGCGATCTTCTGTCTGCCCGCAGACTGAGGAATCACTGCATCTATCTTTGTATGATCAATGCCCATAATTTGACCTATTGTATATGGATTAGTTGTCAACCTTTTTGCATTATCCGTGAACGATGTAAGATCATTTGTAAATATATTTTTAAATACTGTTATTGCCTTATTGGCCATAAGATTAAGTCTTGTATAAACATTATTTATTCTTCTATGATGTAAGATCATTTGTAAATATATCTTTAAATACTGTTATTGGCCATAAGATTAAGTCTTGTATAAACATTATTTATTCTTCTATTTGTTTTTTGTTTTTTTTTTTTGACAGTGAGAATTCTTCTATTTGTTGAATACATGGAATCAGTATTTTGAAAATTGGTGTCTGCTGCATGACATTACAGTAGCATTAAGTCAGACATGGCATCCTTAATTTTGCTGCCTTAGCCCTTATATATGGGATTTTATATGTTATCATACACTTTGACGGTTCGTTATTCTTATTATATTTATTATTTATTATTATGGTTTGAAGCACACTATGTTGAACGACTTGAGATTACCTTGAAGACCCCTTTGTAACATCTCAGAGGGGTGTATAATTTTCGTTACTATTTCAGTTGGCAAATTACCTCACCTTGAAAAGGATTATTTTATTGGCAAAAGCTTAAAGCTCACCTTGAAAAGGATTATTTTATTGTCAAAAAAAAAAAGAAAAAAGAAATGAAATAAAGAATCTCAAGATTAAGTTTAGTAAAAACAGGTTTAATTTTAATCAAAATGATTTAAGTTTCCCAAATATCATTATATAAGGTGAAATGAATATGAATATGGCATTAGTCCGTGTTTATGACTCTATCCCCTCTCCCCACCCCTCACTAGAATTTGTTATATACACTCGGGTGCACCGTACATCTAACTAACTCAAGATTAGTTTTTGTTCTTCATTTGATGATTAAGGGCTTGTTTACTTCAGCTTAATTTCAGTTCAGTTCAACTCCTAATTTCCTTCTCTCATAAAATGTTCATTTCAACTCTATTCAGTTCATTTCAGTTCAGTTTAGTTCAGCTCCAATCAGTTCAATTCAGTTCAATTCAGCTTAGTAAATGTGAATAGGCCCTAAATGAAAAACAATTATCAAAATGAGAACAAAATATTCATTGGTATTTGTTACAATCGAGTATATATAACGACCTCCCCTACCCTAACCCCTACCCCTTTTTTATTTGATGAAACTCTCTCCGCCTCTCTCTCCCTTTAACTAACCCTCGTTTTCATTTTTGAGCCTCTTAATATATTACTTAATTCATTTCCTTTTTATAAACCTTTTTCTCTAATTATTCTCTAGTTTGGTTCCACACCATTGACCCAATTATTTATTTATCATTATATCACCAATTTTTATATTTGCTTGGCCACACCAACCAGCCACTATGAAATTACTTCGTTAATGTTAAAAGGGTTACTTAGTTAGGGTTATAAAGTTACCAAGTATTATAGGGGTTATTCAGTGAGTGTTGTTGGGGATACTCAATAAATATAATAAAGAGTTTCTCTATGAGTATAATAAGAGTTACTCTATCAGTGTTATAAGGGTTAGTTCTTTTTTTTTTTTTTACAAGCAACCAATTGGTGTAGCCAGCTACACAAAAAAACACGCTTTTTATTTATTTATTTACTTATTATTAATTTATTTTATTTACTTTTCACACCTTCCCACTTATTTCTTTGTTTGTTTATATAGTTATTATTCACTTCAATTACTTGTAACAAAGATGAGTAAATTAATGGTCCTTGAACATTAATATATGGTGGAAGAAATTATACATTTATACCTATATATCTGGAATCTAATATAGTGATAGTTTATATCGATGTAACCTTGTACTATATACCTCCATATACTGTATATATACGAGTACAATGGTAATAAATTTCTTTGTACACAAAGGTTAAAATTGTCATGAAGTAATCGATCTTAAGACTTATTTCCACCTTAAGAATTTTTTTCACGCAATAATATCCATACTACTATTATATTAAAAGAAAACAATGTCAACTGAAATATTTACAACAAAATATACTCCATATCATCATATACACAATATATTATTTATTTTTATAATCCAGAGTAAGTATATACTACGAGTGCAAGAATAATGGAAATTGACGTAATACAAAGAATAGAATCCAAAATACATTTGTAGGATGGCTTAAATTCAAACCTACTTCTCATTTGAAATTGAATCACAAATTTCTCTTCCACTTAAATCCTTACGTATAAAATAAAAAACAACTATGCAAATCTATCTTTTTTGCAAGTATGATCGACATGATATAGGCCGGTTTGGTTCTATATGACTAATCTTCCATAATAACTACATTGTGCGGTTTACACTTGATTCATATTCTCCTCCTCATGATGTTATTTTGGTTGATTTACTACCATTTATGTCATGCATAGGAAGAAATTAAATTGAGCTCTTACTACCGGCCTAGCTAGACCTTATAACTTTATAAGTTCATTCGAACTTTGTATCATTTCATCTTTTGAAATATAAACCTAGGTATCACTAGCTCCTTTTTCCATACATGTTGTAGGTAGGTTGGATCCCTTTGGATTATTCGATTATGCTGTTCGACGATCACATTTCTATATCATACTATTGTTTACGATAGAGGATAATTTCGTATGAAACATTGGTTGGTATGGTTTTGATTTAACGTCGAGGTTCATTCAAACATTCACAAGCAATCTTATCTTCGCCTATCCCCCTGAAAATTTATTTATAGAAAAGTTTCTTATAAACCTAGCATATGTGATACGTTGATTAATGATTATTCATTAGAAATTATGCATGCATGCATACACATCTATATTGTTGATTTTGTATGAATATTTAACTAAGAGATTGATCTGTTATTTTTCTTATTTAATCGTATTTTGACTACTTTAATTAAGCAGGATAAGTTTTGAAAAATAAGTTTGGATAAATTAAGTTTGTTTTTTCATTTCATGAATAATTCCTTACAATAATATTAAATCCTACTCTATATGAGTATGCAACACTACATAGTCTACATCATTCGAGACTATAATTATTAGTTTAATTTTGTTAATGGTGATGGATATCAATTAACTATATATAATAATAGTCCTCCGAAAAAAATAATATTAAAAATGTACTCTTAGAAAACAATATAAATAGCGCCCAATATAGAGGAGAACATAGCAAATAACCATTAGGTCAGGCAAACATTTTAAACGACCCCAAAGAGGTTAAGACATTAAGAGTCATATAATCTAAAATAAATAGATAAAGAGCCAATATTAGTTAGCTTATTTTTTAATTGGCGGTGATTATTCAAGAGTAACCATATTAATTAATCAATAAAAATTCAATGAAGCTTTTCTCATCCATAAATATGAAATTGCTGACATTGTCTATAGTTCAACTTTAAGAAATTAAAATGAAGACCAAACATTTTAATTTCCAAGTTGTAAATCATTTCATTTTTGAACCATTCATTAATCTTTTTCTAAGGATTATATAGGCCGGTTATTTAGGTCCATTAGTAGTTTGGAACTAATATTCGACGTACGTACTTCTCTCATTAACATGCGTGGCATGCACATCTATACATTTTTTTTTATTTACGGCCACAAATTCACAATGTAGCTAGTTGTGATGTCTAGGGTATGTCTGCCATTATAAATAATGAGATTGAATTTCATCTACTACAAGTCTACAATGCTACTTGTAGAAACTTTATAATACTAAATAAGCTAAGGAAACCACGGTGGTTGGCGACAGGCAGTGGAAGGCTGATGTCGACAGTGGTGGTGGAAGGCAGTAACGATGTGCACGTAAAAATATTACGGTTTAGGATTTTAGAAGAATAAATAATATGTGTGCGTAGCTGCTCTTGATATCATGTGAATTATTATCAAAGGCTCTACCCAAACTAGCTAGGGAGCCTTGACACTTAACTTAGAGGTGTCAAAATCTGATTTGACCGATCTAATTCGACCTAATTCGAAAAAAAATCCGATCTAAATTTTGACTCGTATGGACACAATAATTTAGCATGACTCAACTTTAATGTTAATCTAATTCTACCAGACTGAAACACTTCTACTAACATTGATTAAATAGACTAGAAAACACTAATCGTTATACAATTATAGATTTACAGATATACCATTAGTATATACTTCATATTACACTATTATTAGTATATACGTAATATGTTTCAAAGTAAATTTTTAGTACTTAAGTCCCAAGTTTTCTGCATATATTAATGCATGCAATGCATGCTTTACTTCATTCTTAAAATTAAAGTTACGTAGCAATTTTACGTTTGATCACTTTATATCCCACTATCCCAGAATAGTATTCTCAGTCAGTATACTTACTTCATACAGCACCTTTTTTTTTTTTTTAAATAAATCAATTCATTAATCAAAAGCCATGCGACATTTACAAATGAAATCTAAATCAACAAATACATAAAATTGAATCAAATAAGGGTTTCTTTCATCAAAGCTACGATTGTTGAAAAGATCTTGCATTGTGGTACATCTCACGCACACATCCCTGGAATATACAGCCTTTTCGAAGAGACGGTCTAACGATTTGTTGTAGCCGTAAGGATGATTTTCATCTAATTCACTTGAACACCTTTGAAGATTTGACAATCATTGCGATCCCGAACAACTCTTTACCAACGAAATGATAATAGGGCAAAAGATGATTACCTTTTTGATAAACTCTAACACACAAAAAACCCTAAACATAAACAAACAACTAAACTAACAAAAACTAACGACTCCACCATATGGAGACGGACAAATATCTACACTACTTGTGTAGATTTATTGAAATCTAAATTGCAAAACTAAATAAAATTAAGGAAAAAGGGTCGGAAATAGTCTAAACGACCAAGATTTTGGAGAAACCCTAGAAGAGAGGAGGAGAGAAGAGGAGAGGAGAGGCGAGGTGTTTGACCTGTTTTATAACATACCCATACAGTACTATCTAAAATTGGAAGATATGTGTTATCTTATGAATGTCACAACCTATGAGCAGGGCGGAGCCAGAAATTTTTTATGAAGGGGGCCAAACTTAATACACTTCAATTCTCCATTTTTTTTTTGTTGCACGTACCATGAGTGATTTTACGTTTATTATTACATTTTTTGCTATTAATATATTTAATCATACTTTTATAAAAATTATAAAAAGTTAAAAAGTGTAGGGAGTAGGTATCGATCTTAGGGGGAGAGTAGATCTTATTACCATAAGACCAGCTAAGCAAAGAACATCCATTATACTGCTTTGCAAAATTTAATAGATATTCTATACCAAGGGGGAGGCCATGACCCACCCCAGTCCCCCCTTGGTTCCGCCATTGCCTATGAGAGTAATAGAGAGTCATGCATTGCATGCCTCGTGAAAAAAAAAAGGGAGAGAGTCATGGAAATAAGATACATGTAATGGCCTATAATGCGATTAAATGAACCTACAATTAACTGATTTTACTATTTAATATGTGTCCCTTCTCATAATATAGTGCCTATATTCATTTTTATGGCCAAATTGTAGAAACTTTAACCAAGATTTCTCATAAATATATTTAAAAAAAAATGGTATTAGCTAGATCATGTGAGACATCGTTAGATTTGTTTCAATGGTGCAGTTTTTATGATATCAATTTTTTATAATTTTTATTAATATAATAATATGTAATTGATGATATAAATTGCTTAAGGTATGTACATCTTGCAAACCGTATAAAATAAACTACGTGCGTATTATATTATGGGGCAGATTGACTAGAAATGCTAGTCTACATGACATTAACTTTAGCTTGGGTAGCAAGGTACACCACACCAATAATAATTATAATGGTAGGTGCATCAATTTTACATAAAATTTGGTGGATAAAGCCATTTTTGCTAAGCTTTATGATAGAGTATAAAAAACACAATTCTAAACTTATAATTGATATCCAAAAATATGTTTTATATATACTTTATCTTTTCGGGGCTTTGCCCCTCTCCTTCACCAAATATATATATATATATATATATATATATATATTTATACTCTGTCCTTTATATTTTTTTGGTAAGGCAAGGGGCGGAGATTAAAAATGGGAAAAATGTGAAGGTGGCAAATCAAACAAGTTAAATCTATTTAGCGATATGTCATTAGGCACATCCAGATTAAGCGGGTGCCTCTATACACTCAAAATTAAAGCAGGTATTGCCCTAAGTATACACCCTCTTTAGTTGATGCTATGCCACACATTCAAGCTACCGTTAGTGTTACATATGTACGCCAATTGTTTCAAATTATTAATGGATTTGTTAGTTCGTTGATTGAAAAATACAATGTGATGTCATTTTAATTTTCAAAAAAATATAAGAAACCATTAGTAGAATAATTAAGTTTAATTTGGCCATTACCACTTCCGCAAGAGGTTAAGACTATTAAGACCTAAGAGTCACATATATTTCTCCAGTTCTCCACATCAAATTATATACAATATAAGATTGAAAAACAACTAAATTTTGCTTATTAGATGGACGGTGTAACTTTAATAATAATAATAATAATAAGAATATTACATTTTACAAATATGCTTCCCTCATTCACAAAATATGAAACAGCTGACATTACCCATAGTCCAACTACATAAAATTTTTAAAATTGTAATTAATTAAAATATAACAAATTTTAATTGTTTTATTCAAAAAATATTCTTCCTTGTTAATATTATTCAAGAATGTCGTCAACATACAAGACTAAACTTAACCCCACGTTTAGGGACAAAAATACTATTCATTTTTGCTTAATTAGATGACATAATCCAACTAGATTAGTGACTTAAACACACTATTTCCTTAATTGCACCTTTAGAAGTTGCCCAAAAGATCTCTCCAATAATAAAATTATTTTCCAATTTGGTAGGGTATATCTATAAGCTAACACTAGCCACAAACCCAAATTTATTGGGACCCCCCTTAATAATAAAATCATATATATAATTCAAATAATAAAATTTAAAAAATTAAGAATAAAATTACATTAAATAAAATTGTAATTATAAAGAGACAAATAAAAGTGTGACATGCAATAAATTAAAATGAAATTAGAGGGGAACATACCTCAGCAAAGGTCAAAGGAATAACAAATATAATTTGCTGAGTCAGCTCACTATTTTTGACGACTTGTATATTCGAGTTGCTACTTCTCGACCCAACCCCTAGGTAGCTTCATGCCCTCATGAAAGGGTAACCATATTATAATTTTCTTATCTTATTTTTGTAACAAAAAATTAAAATTAACTAAATCCTAAATTTTATTACTTTTTATTTTCTCTCTCCATTTTTTTTTGTGGTATAAAATGTGGATGAAGAAACTTTCTTCATTCATCAAGGTTTTTAACAAGAGCTAGCTTAGCAAGCTTGATCACACTAAGAGAGAAGAACATTCATACATATTCATACTTGAGCTTCATTCTTTGTGTGTGTGTATCTACACCTTGCTTGCTTATCGAAATCGTCGTGCTTTCAAAGAAGAAGAATGGAATTGACAAGAGCAAATAACAATAAAATATGGGAAGTGATTCCGTTTTTATGCATGTTTTTGATAGAAGGGTGTACCATTGCCTTAACCATAACCGCGAAATCGGCTATGGCTATTGGGATGAGTCAATTTGTCTTTGTGGCTTATTCGAACGCTCTTTCTTCTATCCTCCTCGTCGTTTATTGCCTCATCTATCATAGAGATAGGTAAGTTAATAACTAGGTCTAACAAGATAATTTCATTACATATGATCATTTTGAATAATTTAAGATAATTTTACATATGATCACCTAATAAATTTTTTTTTTCTTTTCTTGAATGGGCAGTATGAAAAAGGTTTTCAATGTCAAGCTTCTCACACGATTCTTCCTCCTCGGTCTTACGGGGTTCGTTCAATTCTCTCACTCACGCTATTCAATTTTATCATTTATCTCTCTTTTACGAATTATTTCATGAATGCACACATGCGCGCGAACACATACACATACACACGCCGCCCTACTAGATTCGAATTGCTTGCATCGTTGCATGTTGCAAGTTGAATCTGGTAGGGCAATGTCTAAGCTAAGTCTATGTTGGCGCCCTTAGCTTCATATATATGAAAGTCCTTGTTGGTGTACTATTCTTCAATATAACAAAAAATAAATAATAAAAATATAATTTATGGTTTCTTCAAGAACTATATCTTAGGTGCCTAACTATCATAACTTGGTGGGCCTTATAATTATGATTGTTTTTGTTAAGTTAGTGGTGATATGAGTAACATACGTAGTAACTTGATTAGCTAAAGAATGTTACATTTATATTGTTTAAATTTTTAGTGTCATCCAATCATATAACTTAGAGTAGTACATTAAAACTACTGTTTTTTAGGTAGTCAGGGTTTTCTTATTAATTCGTTGACAGGTATAATAAACTTATTATGAAAATAACATTATTATTTGATCACTAAATCAACGGTCTCTCAAAAAAAAAAAAAAAAAAAATATTGGCTTTTTTTTCCTTTTTTTTTTGGATGTTTGGTAACTTAAAGTTGTACTCATGATCAAAATTTACAAAAAAATGACCATTATTTTCCAACAAAAAATAATAAAACTATTGTTATCACATAATATAACTGTATATATTGCTATCGTGTACTATAACTAAACTAATCCGTACATGTATATTTGTTTGTGGATGGCAGGATAACAATTGCACAGAACCTTGCATTTACGGGGCTACGTGACAGCTCACCAATAGTTGTTTGTGCAATGGGACTATTACTACCATCCTTCCAATTTTTTCTCAATCTTATTCTAAGGTATACATACCCTTCATTTTCTTACTTCATATTTTGATGAAAATGTCAAATTTTTTATACACCACTTTATAATGCCTCCCACTATAATTTTCCCCTAATTTTTTAAAAATTATTTTTCCTTACGTAAGCATTTTTTAATCATATAAAGTGTAAAGATTTGATGATTGATATTCAATACTTCGTATCATATGAATATATGATGGGTCCTATTAAATCTAATCAATGGTAGCTAAGAGGACCACCTTAAAGGTGGAATTTGTGGAATTTGTTTTAATTGATTGGTTGATTTTTTTTTTCTTTGGAAAAAAAATTGGGGCTTAATCTTTCTACGCCATGCAATAGGCTAGAATCAATAGAATATACTGTTTATTCATGGTTTTGTAATTTAATACAATTTGGGCTAGTATGTCATCTACATCATTCTAATGGCTCCAATTTGTGTTCTTGATCCTTGTGACATCAACTTTTGTTTTTGTAGAATGAATCATTAAAAAAGTTATTTGATAAAGGACCCCTTTTTGTCTAATTAGTACCAACCGCACCTAAAATAACGATTCTAACAACCCTTAATTTAAAACTTTTTTTTTATTCTAAGCATAAATCCTAGAATCTAATGGTTCATAATCTGATTCAAATTAAGTTATCATGAGTTACAAACTATTATAAGTAATGTTAATTTTTAAATAACTCAAATTTATAATAATTGACACAGACAAACTTAACATATCTGCCAATACATTATATTGTCTGTATATATAAATAATTACATAATAATAAAAATTATTTTAAAAAAGTTTATATATATATTTGAAAAACTTTATACCGAGTATTATGTACTAAGCAACAGTACATTACTACATTTTATATACTTGTATTTGTGTTTTAATATATTATTATAAGGTTTTAAACATATATATATTATTATAGTTAACGTAAGTCAAAGTAAATATGGAGCAATTGAGTTATTATGAAAAAAGGGAATAAGGTAATTAAAAAAAAATGAATTGAATCAACGTATTGAAAATGACTACATTATGCGTTAAAAGATTCTTATATAGGGTATTAGGGATCTAACTTGCTTTAGTTCTTACTAGAAGCCATAAAAAATGCAAGAAAGATTACTCCCAAAAAAAAAATCTATTGAACTCCCACCAAGTTTTGTTCTGAAATTTGACTAAACTATCATTTTACACCCATAAACAGGAAGGCTAAGTTGAACATAGAGAGCAAAAGCACCCGCATCAAGCTCACCGGGGTCATGGTGTCTATCATCGGAGCAATCACGGTCGCCGTCTACCTCGGCCCTTCCATCCTACATGGACCAATTATCGGTCCTATCATGCTCCGTAGCTCTAAGTTTCAATTCGTGTTTATCACCACAACAGAAGAATGGATGTTTGGCACCTCTTTGCTAGCTCTTGCTACTTTCTTCATTGCAATTTGGAGCATGATACAGGTATATCATTTAGTAATAGTAAATCATGTAAATTTCTCTTTTCATTTACTAATAAAGATTTTAGTGTAAAAATAAATAATCTAACACGTAAAGACTGGTAATATTTTGAATGATAGGTATCAACATTCTCAAGATTTCCGGATATGATGGTGATAGTAGCTTGTTACACTGTATTTGGGACCATCCAAACATTTTTTGTGGACATCATTGCAAATGGAGATTTGAGTGCTTGGAAATTACATTGGGACTTAGAGCTTCTTATTATCGTCTTAACAGTATGCATTCACCTTTTTATTTTACGTGTCATCAATAAGTACGTAAAAATATATTTGAGTCTGATTAATTTGTCAGTAATTAGACATACATCTAATAGGAGGCAAACTGTTTTTAGTTCACATAATTCTTATCTTACTAACTCAGTAACTCTTATCATCTCAAGGGTACGTAATTAGAACATTTTAAGGATTCGAAATGAATAATAGGGATTTTCGTGATTTATGAGAGGGCGAATCGAGGTACTAATACATGAGATGTGGTTAAAAAATGCAGGCATTGTTTGGGACGTTAGTGAGGAGCAGAATCCAAGCATGGTGCATGAGTTTGAAGGGCCCAATGTATGTGGCTATGTTCAAGCCTGCTGGGATATTTTGGGCTAACTTTTTTGGCGAAAGCTTTTTTGGTACTCTTTGTTATGGAAGGTACTCTTCAATCTCTCTTTATCTCATTCATATAATTAAATTAAATTTCAATGAAATGACCATTGAAGCTTCCATGAGTCATGCATGACTTTATCATTTTGTGAATATAAGAATCAAATTAATTATTATTGCTATTGTTGCCATCGAAAGTTCGTCCTTTACACTTTGAAATATCAAATATTGTACGGGTTTACTTTTGAAAACTTTAATCATAATTTTTCACAATTACATATCAAAACATTATTATGTGAAATCTTGCTTGGTAAATTCGTCTAGTTGTGTATTTTCAAAATAATAATTGTGCAAAAAAAAATTCACATATAAAATTGAATATATTAATTGTTGAAAGTTGAATTAGAGTCGGTGTAAATAATAATTTTAATCGATGTATTAGGTTTTTGTCTTCCAATTTGTTTTTCCATATACTAGAATCAAAGTCATAGATAAAGAAAAAAAAAAAAAAAAAATTGAAAGCCTAGCAATTTGCGGTTTTGCATAGATAACCAATTAATTCTTTAATCTTATATTTGATGATTTTCTTAGACGAATATTGTGCTTACATATGTACTATGAGCCAAACTGTGGGATCAACAACTAATTACGTACGAATGGAGCCCTGCATATATTGTTTTAATTTATTTTAAATTTTTTATTATAATTTTTTTTGGCCTTACGATAATCCATTGAGCCATGCATGCATGATCATGAAAAGGCGGAAAGGTAGTAAATTACGTACGTAAAAAATCGAGAACGAAATATTTTTGGAAATGGTATGATTTCAATTAGAAATTGGATAATTAATACAAGTTATTTTATATAAACTTGACAATGTCTCGTTATCACTACATAATCTGTCATATTTTTATTAGCAAGTGGAAATGTAATGCAAAGAAATAACGTATGAATACTATGCTTGTCTAATTTAATCAATCATGTTGTTAGTTTATACTCCGTATTATATTATTATTATTATTTATTATTATTATAACGATTAATTTCAAATATAGATGATTCGAGTTAACCATATTAATAATTTTGGCTATATTTATGCAGTGTGATGGGTACAATAATAGTAGGGGTAGGGTACTACACAGTACTATGGGGAGTGAAGGAGGAAGCTAAAAAACAAGCAGATGATTCAACTAAAACTGCTCCATCTGATGACATCAAAACCCCTCTATTGCAAAATCAAGACGCCGACGAACAAGTGTGAAGTGTATTCCTTCATTTTCTACCAATAAAACTAGGAAAAAAAAATTCGCAGGTACGATAATATTCTTTTCAATATTGTTCTTTTTATTGTTCTTATTCGAAATTATAATAATTATATATTATACGTATAAAAAAACTTAGTTATGATTAGTTTTATATGAAGTATAAAATAAATGTGTGATTAATGAAAATACTAACAAAAACTCACGTAAATTTATTTTAATTGCAGGGTTATAAAATTAAAGCTTGGGGGGAGAAATTTTCTTCCATTTTCTAAATTGAATTTGGAGGAAGATGAGATGAACTTCAGGTTTTCGCGAAGATCTGTGGGTTTTAGTAATGGGTGAAATAATGTGAATTATTTTCTGTAGAATATGAAGCTAATGTAAATATATTATGAAAATTAAGATGTATTATTGCCCGATTTTTTGTGGGAGCTAGTTTTAATGAGGTGTATCTCTTTGTATGTGCGTAATTTGAAAGCATGCAAAGTGTATGTTCTTAAGTTGAGGGCTTGCTTATAGTTGCTTCTCTCTTCTCTAGAACTCGTCTATTGTAATTTTTGTTTTTATTTTCAAAAATGAAAAAAATAAATAAAAATCCAATGGTGCATTTCATGCACGTGATTTTCGCTAATCAGGAAAAGAATTTGACGCACCTGCAAGATTGAAAGATGTATTATTCCGATTCATAAGCAATCAGTGTTATGCGGTAAATCATCAAGCTTAAATCTTGATTAGGAAAGCTTGTGATCGATAAATTTACCGTTTTTTGCAATGTACCAAATGCACAATCATCTTTAAATTCAATTTAGGAATGTACGTAACATAAGTAAGGTTAGAAATTCATGTAGGCCGAAGTTTTTTCTTATATATTAAAAAGCCTAGAGAATGATAATATTATATCCTGTTTGAGTCGCGACTCTCATGAGTTGTGACATAGTTAAATGCAACTTAGCATGTTCTAATAAGAATTTTAAAAACAAGAAGATTGAGATCACTTAAATTAAGTGATGCATGCATGTTTAAAGATAGTGTTACGCTTTTTTATTGCAATTAAAAGGGCATCAACTTCATTCTAACAACCTAACCTTAGACCTACCTCACTTAATAATGGTAGGTCATGAGTATAATTTTTCTTTCATGGAAAAATATAATGATCATTCCCTTTTAATGTTCACTATTTTTAAAAATAATAAATTTGGAATATAAGCAAGTCAACCTAACTTTTCCTTGGATTATAAGAAAATTGAATTAATTCTCCAGATAAATTCAAATAGTTAGAGATGAACAAAAAATTATCTACAATTGCAATTTCATATATTACGATTTTAATTTACTTGGGATATGCCCAAGTAATTTCTGCCAAGGTTTATACGGTTGGAGACAACCATGGTTGGGGCCCTGGCAATGATTATTCAAAATGGGTTAAAGGAAAAACTTTTTACAAGGGTGATATTCTTGGTTAGTATTTCTCTAATAATTATTTATTTAATTGTTTCTATTTTTTTTTTCTTGACATAATTTGGATAACTTAATTTGAATCTCCAAGCTAAGTTAATTTATCTTTTTTTTTTTTTTTTTTTGGGGGGGGGGGGTGTAGAAAGTAGCAGTCTATCTATCTAATACATTAATTTTCACCACTAGGCTAGGATCTTGTGCAAGTATGAATATATATGTTGTCTTGCGTTGAACGGTAAATCAAGTCTTGATTTTATAGCATAAGCTAAGTGATTTGGGCTTCTTAAATGGCATGGTGAAATGGTTTAAAGAAATACACTACATACGTATATATAACTTAAATTACACGTACATATTATGAAATATGTGATTACTCGATCAGGCAGAACAATAAAATTTTATCTAATCAACTAATTAAAGTTAAATATTTAGGGCTTTCCAAAAAAATAAATAAATTAATTAATTAAATAAAATAAAATATTTAGGGAAACTTAAATCAAACTTGACTTGACTTGAATCGCCTCCCCTATATCCAATTTAAAATACTTAAACACTGGAAATTAAACCCAACCCTTTTCAACCTTTTGGTATTTATAAATTATTTTGTCACAATTAATAGAAGAATTACTTTTTATTGTTCAATTAATTGAAAAATTAATATACTACATGTAGTTAAAAATATTGATTGGGCTGTTTTTGGTGTATTAGTTTTTCGTTATGCAGAAGGATACAGCGTAGATGAAGTGGATGCTAAGAGATTCAAGAAATGTGATTCAACATACTCTTTATATTCGGCAACAGATGGGAATTCTTCAATCACTCTTAAAAAATCTGGAGTTCATTATTTTATTGGGGGTTTATTTAATGAGTGTTCTCAGGGCATGAATCTCACTCTCACTGTCAACTAATTAAATCCTTTTAATTCTTTATTTTTTTTTACTTGTATTATTCTTAATTGATAAGTAATTATTGGATCCTTATTCAAAAAAATTCAATGAATAATCACATATACGACATGAATTTTTTTTTTAATGTAAGAAAATTATATTACATATATCAATATCACCTTTTCATATTTTAATTATTTTGTACTCCGTACAATTTACAAATAATTGTTAAATTTTTTAACAAATATGTAAGAGAAAAATTAAAAATTTATATATATATATATATATATACTCTCTTTGTTTCATTATACGTAGTAATTTAATTAGAGACGACCCAAGTAGCTAGGTGCGACCAAATTAATACATTAATATTGGACTTCTAAAACTGATTATTGGTTTATAAATATAAATTGATATAAAAAATCAAATTTACAGATTCTTGATTAATAAGATTTTACTAGAACCTTGGAAGTACAAGTAGGTTACTTGGGAAGAGGGTTACCCTAATAGTAGTGGAGTACCCTAATTAAATTAAACCCTATTTCTTCTATTTATTTTTATAAATACCTTCTTTTCACTTAGATAAACCTACCATTATCTCTTGTCTTAATTTCCAATCAAAATATTTGCAAATATGGGTAGAGCAAAATTTTCAAACACTTACATAGAGAAGAAAAGTCAAAGAAGCTCATGTTTCCGTCTAAAAAAACAAACTTTGTTCAAGAAAGCTCGTGAGCTATCGATCTTGTGCGATGTCCCAACATGTGTTATGGTCTTTCCTCCTAAAGAAGATAACGCGAATCCCGTCCAACCCGAAGTTGTTTCCTACAACGGAGAAGAAAAACACCAAGAAACCCAAAATGCGGCGAACTCGGAGTTGACTCGTACGATAATTAAGCGTTACATGGCATGCCCCAAGGATGATAATTACAAGAAAAGATCAAGTAACTTAAGTGATGTGTTAGGAGATGTTGTTAATGAAGAGAAGAAATTACTTATTAGGTCAAACGATCAAGATTTGAAGTCTAATATATGGTCTGAGAATACAAATCTTTCTGATTTAACACAAGAACAACTAATTCAATTGCTTGGTAATTTGGATAACAAACTAGATTCCGTGACACGTAGAATTGATGTGATTAAGGGTTTTGAAATTGATCAACAAGAAGATCAAAACTTGTTCGATGACATCGTATTTTCGCCGTCCGATTTCGATGGGTTGTTTGACGATCTTTTTGAGCCTACCGTAGAGTGTCATACAAGAATGTTATACAATATGGATATGGTGGGTCCTACTCCTAGTTACAATGATGTGGATCAACGGTCAGGATTTGTTCCTCTACAATCGCTTCCTACGATGGGTTCCGATTCGAGTTACTATGGTGTTGATCAAGGGTTAGGATTTGCTGATAATTGTTCTCTACAATCGCTTCTTATGATGGGTGATCAAGCGTCAGGATTTACTGATGATGTTCCTCTGCAATGCGGCTTTCCGACGATGGGTCCCACTTACTGTAATCAAGGGTCAGGATTTGTTGATGATCAGAGTTTTCCTATGATGGACCGTCCGATGTATTGTGATCAAACGATGATGGTTATCTTATGATGTCTGATATTTCCACTTCCGCAGCGCAGTTAAATTAGTTATTTTATACGGCTCCAAGACGGAGTAATGATGTCGAAGAGATTCAATCCGTGTTTATTAGTACATTGTACTAGAGTACTACTTTTGTTACGTTGCTGATTCATTAATATTCTTATATATGTTTAATGAATTTCTTTAATTTAGAACAATGTTATTTACCCTTCATTTAATTCTTTGTATTGACTATCTGACTCTATTGAGTAATGTTTAATGGTAAGAGTATTTTTTTTTTTCAATTACTTTAATTAATTTAATTCTTATTTCCTTTTAATAATGTAATTTTTCTTGTTAACCTGGTTCAAATAATATTACAATGGGATCCCTGCCTCAAAAACTTTTACAGCAATTTTTGTTTTTCTTTTTTAAAATATAATACAGCAAATCTATAGTAACATTGTCCATGAATTAATGAGTACGTGTATATAGAAATACTCCGTACTTGTTAAGAAAATAAATTGAAGGCGAAATAAAAATCCGTACATTCGACCAACTAACATTGATTAATGAAACTCGATGCTTACATATAGTCTAGCATTACAATAATGCTTAATTGATATTGCAAATTAAGGTTACACTAAATTTTTATTCTCTAGGAAGTTTGAAACTTTGCACATTTTAATTTACTACTTTTGTATATAATATAATAGTAGTACCAATTGAACCAAATGCATAAGCTTTATATAGAGAGTTATAACTTATTATGTTAATTAGGCCTTAAGAAGATAAGCATCGAGGTCTTGGAAAGTCTTGACAGCAAAAGCCTTGAAAATGATTTCAGGGTCAGGGGCATCATCTTTGGCCTTCTCGAATTCACATGACCATTTCACCAAGCTTCCTTCATCTTTCGGTTCGACTGCGAGTTGTGCCTTGAAACTCTTGTAGAAGGTTAGTATGTCGCCTTCAACTACAGAGTATCCTACTGTCTTCTTCGCTTCGTCTACCACGTCGACCTTCTCCTTTGACATAGTAATCAGGGGAATTCCTGTAAAATTACATTATAAGGGATATTAACAACTGTGATTAGAGTAAAATGCATGTAGACAAATTTGCAGATGTAGCTAGTTTATTTAGTTGCTAACTTGCTAATATATAACATCATGTGTGTGACACATTAATTAAATAGCATAATATTATGAAAATTGTTGTATAATCAATATAATATAAACATGAAACATCTACATTGTGTATTGGTACTAGCTAGTATAGTACATGTATTTTGTAACTTTGATAACTAGTGCATAAATTAATTTAAACCCAATGTCAATATATGTACCAAATCCGAATATATAACACAACCCAAAACCAACCCGAGCAACTAATAGAACAGCCATAATCTACATGTATATAAAATTATGTTATATGTTGTGATCATGGTAAAAGTTTAGTGTACCTTCAGCAAATTTGACAAGGCGAACCGATCCAACATCCTTACCATCACCTTCAAGGACCTCAATGCTCTTGTATAACTCAGGGAATGCCTTAGGAAAGAGCTTGTCTGAATCCCTAATGCTGTTCCAGAACTTCTCTGGATTACTCTTAACTTCTACATCTACCTCAAGCTTTCCAATAGAAGCCATTGTTTATCCTCTCTAATAATAAAATATAAAGATATGATATGAAATGATACAAGATTAATGTCACATGATATGAGTTTATATAGGAAAATTTTTTGGAGTGGCTTTAAATTTAGAGGCTAGCTAGTAGTTCAACTGTTTTATAACATTTAAATTTACATATAATTAATTGTCCCACTCTTTTTGGTGGTGTCATTTAATTTGGTGTTGGTCCGATCCATATATATTATGCATGGGTGAATATTAATTATGCATCATGTACTATGATGATGATGATGATATTTGAATTATTGGATGGCAAATTGCTTCAATTGTGACTGAATTGATGACTAGTTTGATAATATTTGAGAGTGATGGGGGATTGGAACATGCTTTAATTAGCTAAGTACCTAACTAAGTACACAATACTTATTAGCCCTCAAAATGTGTATGGAATTAATTAAATAAATTTTAGGATGGTGAGTTTATTATGGTTAAGATGTTGAAATATGAAACAACCCTAATAAGATGGAGAGAGATTGAGGGCCAAACTAGTTACAACTTTGAATCATTGAAACACAATTCATGGCTAGCAATTAGGACCATTGTTTACTTTGATCTTTAAGGGGACGATCATCACATATCAATGAGGTTATAAATTTAAACATGAAAAGAAAAAAAAGTAAAAACAAAGCTTTAATCAAGGTTCAAGAAGACAAATGGGTCATTTAGATTGGATTTATGTCAATTTAATATAGATCGGGTTATATTCAGGTGATGAGTCATCCTTTGACATAACTTTTTTGTTCTTTTATTCTGTTTGAATTCATATATATTTGTCTATTCTCAATCAATTTTATGATAATCAAATAGTTATATTGAGATATCACTATGTCGAGTTTAGGCACAAATCGAATATCTCAAATCAATTAATCATAAACTCCTTAAAAGGAGATTGGGATTTGGGAATAAACTAAAAACCACCACCCCCCAACATCCAACAATCTTACGGATGGCTAGTAGTAAAAGTGGAGCCAACTTGTGGAACCCGTCCAAATCTTGAATTTGTAGCCGTAAATAGCTAGTTAGCTGGTATAAAAAAAAAAATAAAAAAAAAAAATAAAAAGATTAAGATGGGCGGCAGTAGGCACTCGGTACAGGCTTCTCTTTTTATGATTGATTGCACCTACAAATCTACAATCAATAGTTGAGAAGCCCATTGCGATTATTCTAGGCTTGACCCAACAGTATGGGCTATAGTTTTCAATGATCCGTATTTAGATCATTTCCGAACCATATTTGATTTTTAGAATTAAACCAGTGAGTAGGGGCGAAGTCAGAATTTTAAAGTTTTAGGGGCCGACTAACACTTTAATAAAAAAAAAAATTAATGTAAACATAGTTGGATAATTTAATTATACTACGAAAAAAAAAAAATATTGAATCTTTTTTTAAACCATGCATTCTACTAAAAATATATACGAAGTATTTGTTAGATTATCTTGTATGAGATATCCTACACACTGGCGGACCTAGGAAGTAACAAGGGCCCCAGAAAAGAGGGAGGGAAAATATATAGTGTTCATCAAAGAGACCTGTTATTATGCATAGGCGGCTCTTTGATCCACAAATAGGCCCATAGCATATTCACTGTAACCCGTAGGGCCCATACCACCAATTTCCTTTGCTTTCAATTTTATAGTAAAAGAGACCAGTTGTGTCTAACAACCGGTCTCTTAGATTGTCTTTTTTTTTTTCCTTTTACCAAACTTTTGCTTATGAACTTTCTGCTTCTGTTTTATGTGAGCATCATTAATTATGCATTCAACCATTTTTTTTTTTTTTTTTTTTGTGAAATCTTTCATTTAATTTATGAAAAATCAAGTAATAAAATTTATGATTTTAAAATTATAAATAAATATAGTCATACTTTGATTATTTTTTAATCACCATATGTATGTAGATGATACCAATCATGTACTTTTTTTTTTTTTTTGAGTTCATTTGATGAAATTCTTCCCATTTTGTTGCACTTTTATTTCAATGCACATATTTGGTAATTAAGTAATTTATTTATAATTTAGTTTTAAATGAGTAAAGCAATTAAGAAAAGTTATTGTATATAATAGTATAAATTACCATATATAAAGTAGCTTTTAAACTTGTGAATGATGGATACAAAATACATAGAAAGGTAATTTATTGAGCATATAGAATACTTTTAAGGAAATTCTCAACGGTAACCCCCAACTTTTGCTACGCACTAATGGTAACCTCCCCCTTTTTTATTATACAAAATGACCTTAGTTAAAAAATTCATCTCACTCATAACCTAATTTCATTAAATATTAACTATAGTTAGATTTATATTTTTTAAAAAAAAAAAGGAAAAATTAAAAAAATTAACCCTAACCACCAAAAACCAGCCACCAACTGCCAAGCCACCACCTGCCCAGCCACCATCTCCCTTCCGGCACACCACCCCAAGTTCCTCCGATCGCCGGCGACGCTACCCAGAATCCCCCGACCGCCGATGATGATGCGCCAACTCCACCTCAAACACCGCCACAACCCTCCTTCCCTCTCCTCCTTCTCACCGTCACCACCACTAGATCGCCGATCTCGGAAGCTCGACCACCCCCAGACCGCTAAACCCAAACACGAATTGGATTTTGTAGATCAAACTAGGAGCGACCGCTTCAATGGAATGAGCTCCTGAAGGGCCTTGCGGTGGCTCTGTTGTGGACTGAGTGCAATGGTGGCTGTTATGGTCGAATTGGAGGTGCTGGTGGTTAATTCGGCGACTAACGGTGGTTGTCTCGTGGGAATCAACTGTTGGTTGGTTGCGGGCTGCTGTGCGAAGGAGTTGTTGCGCTGGAGTTGTACGGTGATGGGTTGAAGGTGGAGGTAGGGAGGTGGTTGGTTGCGGGCTGCTGTGCGAGGGAGTTGTTGCGCTGGGGTTCGGCGGTTTGGGTGTGAGGTCGGTGTTTCAAATGAGGGGGTTGGGTGGGAGGTGGCTCCGATGAGGGTGGAGGTGGTGTTGGCTAGATCCGGTGGGGATGAAGGTGGAGGTGGTGGTTGGGTTGATGGTTTTTCTTTTTAGTTTTTTTTTTTTTCAATGCTAACCATAGTTAGTTTTTTTAATTATTAACTCTCATTAATGTCATAAGTGAGATAAGTTTTTTAATTGGGGTCATTTGTATAATAAAAAAAAAAAAGAGGGGATTACCATTGGTGCGTAGCAAAAGTTGGGGGTTACCGTTGAGAATTTCCCTACTTTTAATTTGATCATTGTATTATATTGATAACTAAAATGTAAATTATTCCATATTTGCAAAATGAAAATTTAACTACCAAAATAAATGCTTAAAATTTAAAGGCTAATTAACGATAATATACCGTACGCGTTTTTCTCTCTTATTAAAAATCCTGGATCCGCCACTGATCCTACATATCACAATTATCAAAATAATAACATACATATCAATCTTGATGATATGCAAACACTTCCTCTATTCTTCTTACATATATGCCTAGATTTATTAAAACAAGCTTCATAATATATTTCGTTAGCCATCAGTATATCTAATTAAGTATAAACATTACCAAAAAAAAAAAAAAAAAAAAAAAAAAAAAAAAAAAACGAAATATTAATAAATTGAGATGAATCTATTAAGATAATTTTTAATTATATTGTATCTTATTTATAAATAGGAAAAGGACAAACAAAGTAGCTTAGGTGAATAAGGGAAAAAAATTAAATGGATCATCTAAAAATGTTTAGTAATGAGTAAACTAATCCTGGTATTTAATCCTTAAACCTTAGCAATTAACATTATAAAGAAGAATTTCACAAATTATTATAAAAAATTAAGAAAATAAAATAAAATTACTGATTGAGTAGTGAAAGTGTGAAACAAATCAACAATGACGAAGCCCTCAGTAATTGTGGTTTCAAAAAGAAAAAAAAAATACTGGGCTTGATCCTAGGATCTAGGACACCAAACAATGAGATTCAAACCATTATGGCAAGCCTTAAGAATAAGTAAATTAGTAACAAGAATATTATTTATTCTAAAAATCTATATGGGCCAGCAGTTAAAATATATAATAAACCACGAAATTGGGCCACGGGGGTCGGGCCTCCACCCACCCCCCATGTAGCTTCACCCTTGCTAGTGAGTAGCCCGGGTGTTGCCTCGGGATACTACTTCTATAGTTGTGCAACTGCTAATTTTTAATAGTATTTAATAGTATAGTGTATGTAGTATGTTTATTCAATACTTTTATAGTATAATATTATTTAGTGTGCAACATTAAAGCATAATCGACTATTTGCCTAGATGGTTAAACAATAATATTTCTTCAAAGATGTTAAGGGTTCGAACCTTCTCATCCATATGTTTTTTTCAATATAGTTGAGGCAACATCAAGTATTGTTGCTTTGTTGGTAGTGCGGATGATGTGGCATATTGAGGAATTGAGTGGATGACGTGGCATAATAAGGAGTTGAGTGAGTGACGTGGCGTAGAGACGTTTTTAGGAACGTCTTTGTGGCATATTGAGGAATTGAGTGGATGACGTGGCATAATAAGGAGTTGAGTAAGTGACGCGGCGTAGAGACATTTTTAGGAACGGTTTTTAATATATTAGTATAGACTAGTTTTTGGGCCTGAGCAATGCCCCGAATTATTACATGGAACTGATCAGTAATATATGTTGTAACTCATGATTCAATTTTTTTCTAATCCAATTTTGTATTCAAAAGATCACATATAAAATCACACAACTTGGTGGTAAGAAAATTAGTTCTAGAATTAGAGGTTTTGACTTCAAATCTTGTGGTGAAAATACTCGCAAATTTTTAGCTAAGCTAGCTGTAACAGCTATATTAAGAACATATAGCACTTAAAAAATGAACATACGTTTTTTTCCATTATTTTTTATATTAACTATCTCTCTCTCCTTGTTTTTTATCTCTATTAATTTTCTCTCTCTGCTGTTTTCTTCTTCATTTGAAACTTTCTCTCTCTTCCTTTTTTCCTTTCCTTATGGAGTATTAGTTAATTTTCTTCAATCGTTACACCTCTTTGTCCTATTACTTTGGATATCCTCCAATTCGTCACCATTGTAGCATTATCCATCGTCATCATCTTCGTCACGATTGTGAATCTTGAGGTAAATTTGAGTTTTTTTTTTTTTGTTTAAAAATACGTGAATATTACTTGTATAAAATTGTTGATTTCTATTAGTTTTGCATTTGTGATTCCTAAATCCTAATCTACCATGTTATAGATTGATAATTATTATCTTCTCTATGATGAATCAAGATTAGATTTAAGGTGCATATTCAAATTTTTGGAGTTAAAATAATTACAATCGAACTTGTGTATAACTTCTGTACAAAATATATATAAATTAAAAAATTAAAAAAAAAAATGACCACGCAGTACTTTAAATTTGAACATTTTGTACAAAATGAACATTTTATACACTAAAATGAACATTTAGTACATAAAAAGTGAACATATTGATTTATTTTATCTTTATTTTTCGTTAATAATTATTTATAATTTATTTGAACCTATATGAACATATAAAAATCATGTTCATTTTGAATAAATGACATGTTCACTTTTTTCGTGCTTATTTTTTTATATTAAATGTTCATTTTATTTAGTGTTCATATATAATTATAAAATGTTCATTGGACTAGGTATGGTCCAACTATTCTATTTTTATACGAAGTATGCAAAAGTTCATATTTAATATACTAAATGTTCATATTTCTTTTTTGACGTGTCCATTTTTTATTATTAAATGTTCATTTTTTATTACATTTTTTTTAACGTGTTCATAATTTTTTTTACTAGATGTTCATTTTTAAGGTTGTGGTCGATCAATTTATGATTATATGATAGTCATGTTCATGTTTAATATACTAAACGATCATTTTTTTTTAACATATTCACTTTTTAGTACTAAACTAGATAATACCCGAGTTTAACATATTCATTTTTAGTACTGAACTAGATAATACCCGAGTCATGTTCAGTTTTTAATGAGGGTATGTAATTAAAATTAAATATAGAAGTCTCATGAAAAATGTGCTCTATCTAAAAGTCCTTCATAATAATAATTAATTAAAGTATAAAGTTTCTAGACACATTAATAATTCTACAAAAATCTAAACGCAAAAAATAGAGTTTAGGAGGGAAAATTCCCTCCAAAAAGAACTCTAATATAGTTTAGATTTATAGATAGATGGGCTTAACATTTGAACGGGAAAATTTTTCATGAGATAGTGACATGTGTACAGCTTTGAGAAAATATGACATCAGCTGTTGCTATTTTAGTTTTAGTTATAGAAGTGCAATTTTTCTTTTTTTACATTTTCATTTTTTTATTTGTGAATGTTCATTTTTTTTTCTTTACATGTTCATATTTTTTCACTAAATGTTCATTATTTTTTACGTGTTCATTTTTTTTTATTAAATGTTTATAGGGTACAAGTAATTAAAAATAGAAGAAGTAATAAATAAAATATAGAATTCTCTAGAGAGATGTAATTCAATTGTCATAAGAGTAAATAATTACATAATTACATGGAAAAGGTAAAAGAAATGATTACATGGAAAAGATAATCAATCATAAAGCTCCATATATCAAACCATTTGGATGCCATTTTTTAAGGGACTATTGTAGAATTTTCACCAAATTTCACAATAAGGCAGGTTTTAGACATTACAACTAATATATGGTCCGGGTTCGAGATATTACTTTGAATAATTTCCCTTTTTATAAAGGGTTTTGTGATGAAATTAACATATAGGTGACAACAATGAACTAATAAAGTAGTTTTCAATACCTTGTATAATACATTTGAATTATAATGTTGAATAGCGAAAATAATTTAAAGAGTGTTATAATTTTATTTTATTTTTAGTTTGGATGCTTTTTTATTCTACATTTAAATATATTTATGTACATGAATATAGCATAAATTGTTACTAGTTAGGATGGCAAGAATAAGTGTAGTTTTCATTCAAGTTAATGTTGACATGGGATATTGAGTGGTGATGTGACACAATGCTAGTGCAAGAAGGGTACACGTGTTATGTTGGCATGGGCCACTAAGTGATGACATGGCACGATAATATAGCAAGAAAGATACACGTGACATACAAGCTTTATTAGGAATGCTTTATAATATACTTGGTATTCCGTATAAGCTAAGTATAGGTTTGATTTTTCTTTTTTTGGGGAAAAAAACTTTTTAAATGGGCTTTGAAGAAACCCAACAACCTCAAAGTGAACCCCATATCATTGGCTCATGCTTGAAAGATCAATTTTTGTAAATATTTAAGCCAAATAATAAAATGGGTTTGAATCCTTCTAACATCGTCTGATGAGGTCATATGACTTGAGGAGAGAAGGGACAAGAAGTGCATATTGGACCTTAAGGAGAAAACGTAAATAAAAGACCATATTGACTTAAAGAGGATAATATAGTTTTACCAAGTCACTTGATATTTGCTGTCAAACCACCTAGATTAGTGAATGCAAGAAGTTAAATAAACATAAAACATTACTGATAATTGTTAAGTGTACTTCAAGTTCTACATTGTTGAAGGCATACATGAATGAAAAGGCAATATACGTATCTTTTTTTTTTTTTTTTGTCGCATTGACGTTTTCACGCATTCATTAGCCTTTTGATCTGTGCAATGCACGAGTTGTTGAAAAAACCATACCAATAAAGATATTAAGTCATGAGTTATGTGAAAAAAAAAACATATCATTACTTTCATTTAAAGAATTTGATATATAGGATTGCTTTGAATAAAAAAGGGGGGGGGGGGATCAAAGGAAGATGAGACAAATATTGTTGATGATTTGTGTTTTTATTTACTACATTATATATTTTTTTAATTTTAAAATATTTTATATCTCACGAATATATGATATACTCCATACTCCATATTTTATCATACTCCATAATTAAAATAAAACAGAAGAAATACGACAGTTTCATAGGACTATGATATACTCCATACTAGTCAAACGTTAACAAGGGGCATAATCCTAAAATGATTCGTACTTCATGTACTATTTCAATGCATTTTATTGATTCATAACATTGGCTCAGATCACTAATTTCATCTTTTCAATTTTAACTTATAGAGTTGTAGCTTGTTCATGAACTCCTAACAAAATGGCTACATACTTTACTCTTGTAATGTTTGCCCTACTTTGCCTTCCTCTTTCTCTTATTCCCACTGCTAACTCAATATCCTACAAATTTTCTCGGTTTGACCCGAATTCAACACGAATACATTACCAAGGGGATGCTGTATACTCAGTAGGAAAAGTGGAGTTTAACACGGTTGATTACATAACCCGAGTTGGGCTAATTACCTTTGGTGAAAAAATTCGTCTTTGGGATAAAAAAAAACTAAAAAAAAATTCAGATTTTTCAACCAATTTTACCTTTGTTATACACTTTAAAGAAACCCTTGGGTAAATATGGTCATGGGTTGACATTTTTCATTGCTCCTGCTGGTTTTCAAATTCCCCACAACTCAGCTGGGGGGTTTCTGGGGCTGTTTAACACTACAACATCTCATTCCACGAGCAGCAAGATGATAGTAATTGAGTTTGATTCGTTCTCAAATCCTGAATGGGATCCATCATATGAGCATGTTGGTATAAACACTAACTCCATTGAATCAGCTGTAACTAAGCATTGGAATGCTACTGAACATAGTGGCGTTCCTGTTGATGTTTCGATCATTTACAATGCCACTACGAAGAATTTGAGTGTGTATTGGTCGTACTCAAATGAGCCTAAAAATTTTCTCTCTTACCCTATTGATCTGATGCAGGTCATCCCTGAATGGGTTAGCATCGGATTTTCAGCTGCTACTGGGCAGTTTGCAGAGCGACATATACTTGAATCATGGGAGTTCTATTCTAGCTTGAATATAACTGAGGACGAGGCCTTGAAGAAGGACAATAATAATGATGATTTACAAATAAAAGTCAAGTTTAAAAAGTTGGGGTTGATTCTTGTATCTTTAGGTGTTTTTCCTTTTATCTTGGGAGGGATAATAGTGCTATTCTTTCTATGTCGGAAGAGGAAGATTCCTAGTCTAGAACATGCAGAGGATACCTCATTCAATGAGGAACTCGAGAGGGGTGCTGGACCGAGAAGGTTTTCATACGTTGAGCTTGAATCAGCCACACAAAATTTCTCTAATGAACGCAAGTTGGGTGAAGGAGGATTTGGAGGCGTTTACAAGGGCTATCTTATGGACTTGGATATGCTAATCGAGGTAAAAAAATTCTCTAGGGGCGGTAGACAGGGGGAAAAAGAGTACAGTACCGAGTTTAAAATTATTAGCAGGCTAAGGCGTAGGAACCTGGTGCAGCTTATAGGTTGGTGCCATGATAAAGTGAATTTCTACTTGTTTATGAGTATATGCCAAATGGTAGCTTGGATTGTCACCTATTTGGTAACAAGCCTCCTCTCTCTTGGCCTGTGCGGTACAACATAGCTCTTGGATTGGCATCTGGATTGTTTTATCTACATGAGGAGTGGGAGCAGTGTGTCGTACATCGTGACATAAAATCCAGCAATATAATGCTAGATTCTAATTTCAATGTCAAGCTTGGGGACTTTGGTTTAGCAACACTTATGGAACATGGACATAATGCTCAGACGATAACTCTAGCAGGGACTTCCGGGTACATGGCCCCTGAGTACTTGAGTACAGGAAAGGCGAGTAAAGAATCAGATATATACAGTTTCGGCGTGGTGGCATAGGAGATTGCCACCAGAAGGAGGTCAACCGATCTCATAGAGGCAGGGACACATCAAGGAAAAGGATTATTACTGTGGGTGTGGGATCTTTATGGCAATGGTGAGCTAGATTTAGCCACTAATCAAAAGCTTAATCACATGGAATTTGACGCTAAACAAATCGAGTGTTTGACGCTCCTTGGTTTGTGGTGTGCCTATCCTGATTACAATCACAGGCCATCAAAAACGCAAGCAATTCAAGTTCTCAACTTTGAGACTATCGTGGAGTCTTCCACCTAAGATGCCTGTTCCAATCTATCAGGTGCCCATGATGCCATCAGATAGCTCTAGCAGTGGTCCTTCCATGCTTACTACAAGCGTTGAAATTGGTCGCTAGATCTCCGTAGAGATCCTCTATCCCATATTACGTCTCATTTTATGTCTCATTATCTATAATTATGCCACGAGATAAAAGCAAAAATTAATGTGTGACAAAGGGAGTAAATGGCAATTCTGTCTACCTATTTTTTTTTACTGAAAAGTTTTCTAAACTTCTAGAATTAGTAGATTTTATAAATAAAAAAAAAAAGGCAAATCAAAAACAACGGTTAAACTTTAACTTATAGAAGCATTATTTCTCGAAATTGCTTTATTATAGTCCGGTTTAAATCAATCAAAAAATCCTTTCGTTTTTTTAGACGCAAATTTTTTTTTACTATGTTTCCATAGGAATCAAAACTTTTTTATATGAAATATTCGGTTCAATACTTTAAGAAGAAAAATTTTACCGATTAATTGCTTTTTTTGGATAAAAAACTATCAATTTACAGAAAAGAAAGTCCCTCGATCTCGTGTTGAAATTGAGAGCTAAAATATTCGATTTTTTATGCGTTAAAAGGGTCTATATATGTATTTGTTATTTTTGAAATCCGCTAAAAATACCAAATTTCCCTATTTTTCCCATTTCTTAACTTTTATTCCTGAAATCCTGATACGGGATTTATCCAATCCCTTATGAATAATTGAATATGATTAAACCATCATTCCACCCCACAGTGTAATTCCAAATCTAGATCAATCATGTCATAACTTTTGCTTAGAAAAAGAGAGAGAGAGAGAGAGAGAGAGAGAGAGAGAGAGAGAGAGAGATTAATTGATTCTAAAAGGAGACATTTTGCACTTTTTGCTAGTCAGGAAAGCACTTAAATAAACGTGGATCAATACAATATAATTGTGGTAGGCTCAAAAATATATTAATGTGGCACAACTAAGCACTCTCACGGTCTCGCCCGCGAAAAAAAAAAAAAAAAAAAAAAAAAAAAAAAAATTGAAATCAAAAGTTGTTGATTGCATAAAAGGAATAAAGGCACTAAAACTATGGAAATTAAAGAAGGAAATAATAATGTTTAGAGAAATTTATTTATTTTTTTCTCTCTTTTTATTTAGATTTTTCATGAAAATGCCATCTCAACAGCTCAGACCATTTTTTCACTCTTTCAAGAGAAACAGTTAACAGGAAAAAATAGAAAATAAAAGAGACTTAAGCTTCTATTTCATCTCAAGGAATAAAGGCACTACTCCTGACTCCTGAAACTCTTGCTTTTTCTTTTCCTTAAAGTACTCTCTATCTCACTTTCTCTCTCTAAAATCTCAAAGGTTGTTGGAAGGTTAGTGTAATGGAGTATTCTTCAAACCAAGTTTTTACTTCCTCTCTATGTACTCCTCATAAGGATTCCTTAACTCATACTTGCATAATTTAGTTCGCTGGCCTGCCAGTTGTTCTTCTATCTCTTGTATGGTAAATCAAATCTTGTTCGGTTTTATCAACGTCATCCAGCACACAAAGAAGTAACTTTGTTCTACAAGGCTAATTAGTGTTCCCATAATGCCCTTTGGCTTGGTTTCAGCATGGAACAAACGGAGAAGGAGCAAATCTCAGGACCAGGGTGAATCTTGTAATGCATCCTAGCTCTTCATTGTGTCCTTTTTTAAGTTACAATAGAAACTGGCATAAAGTGGATTCTAATCATTGAAATGATAAATGCTAATCATGTAATTTATGATAAAATGTGAAACTTTTTCAGGGATTTACAAACCAGTAGAATATTGGCAACTTGAGGAACAGAACCCACCTGCAAAAAGACGCCAAGGATCGTCTGTTTTCACCCTCAAGGAGATGGAAGCAGCGACAAAGTCATTCAGCGAAGAGAATTTCATAGGAAAGGGAGGTTTTGGATGGGTATACAAAGGCACTCTTCGATCAGGAGAGGTATGGTTAGGATTTAGGAAAGGAGTCTTTTTTCTTTTCTAACACTGGTAAATTAGTTAAAAACAGCACAAGATTGAATCTGAATTCCATCTTTCAATCATTCACAAGGTTCATTCATATGAACAGAGGTTAAGGGTGAAAGAATTAACATTACCAATATATTACCATCATAAAATCTCCGATTGAAGGCTGTTGCTTTGTGTATCCCTCAGGTTGTAGCAATCAAGAAAATGCAGCTGCCACCACTTAAAGCAGCAGAAGGTGAGCGTGAATTTCGGGTGGAAGTTGACATCTTGAGCAGACTGGACCATCCGAATCTGGTTACCTTAATCGGGTATTGTGCCGATGGAAAGCACCGGTTCCTTGTATATGAATACATGCAGAATGGCAACCTACAGGATCACTTGAACAGTAAGTTTACTTCATTCAAAAGGGATCATTCAAAAATTCTCAAACCACTTGAATATAATCAAATATTAACTTAAATTACAATTTGTTGAAAATAGGTGAACGCAAGATGGATTGGTCAACAAGGCTCAAAGTGGCACTAGGGGCAGCAAGGGGGCTTGCTTATCTGCATTCAAGTTCAGCAGTTGGTATACCTATCATCCATAGAGATCTCAAATCCACCAACATACTTTTAAGCACCAACTTTGATGCGAAGGTAAAAAATCCAACCCACAAAGCTGCTTGTATTGCTGAGCAATTTGTTAATCGAACAGTGGCTTTTTGAACAGATATCAGATTTTGGACTTGCAAAGTTGATGCCAGAGGGTCAAGAAACTTATGCAACAGTAAATGTACTAGGAACTTTTGGCTACTTCGACCCTGAGTATACATCGGTATGCTTATTTTTCACTGAAAGCTTTAGCTGCTAGTTTATAACTATATAAGATAAGAACTGTATTTGACAGTCTTATACTCTACATTCAGCTTTCCTATCTCAATCTCTCAGTCCTTTCTTTTCTTTGTCTTATGTTATACTATTGGGGAGGGGATAATTTAACATTAAAAATGTTAAAAGCTACCATATCATAATAATAACAATCCAGATGCATTAATCTTGGATACGATTAAAAGAAACAGCATCCTCAAGTCGTGGACACAGACCAAGAATCAGCATCCTCAAGTCGTGAACACAGACCAAGAATCAGCATCCTCATGTTGTGAACACAGCTAGGAGCAAGAATAGCTATTTTAATCTCAAGCAAATCCTGACTAACTCTACATTCTAGTTATAATTGATATGAACATAAACCAGCTCCATAACCTTGAGGTTGACAGACACTTGATAAGCCTCCAAAAGCCAAGATATCCCCACCCTCATCCTTCAATAAAAATACCCCCATCTTTTATATGTTGGTTTTATAAGAAGGCATAAGGAATTCCGTCAAAAAATAAATATATAAGCCATACAGAATTAATTCTAATATTTGGATCTGGTTTTGAACCCAGGTCTAAGGTTCAAACCCCTAGAGAATTCTCCAGCTAGTTTAGCTAGCACCCAAAAAAAAAACAAAATCAATTTTATTGAACTTGCCATTTCTAGTCCAAAAATATCAAGTTATTTATGCAGTATTGTCAGTCCTTGAAAGAGATTGAATTGCATATTGGAATGATAGGTCCTCTTTCATATGCTTCATCATCTATCTACAAACTTATTGCATCAGGTGATAAGAATGATCCTAATGAGATGCTATACTGGTGACAGACAGGAAGACTGACTCTACAAAGTGATGTTTATGCATTTGGAGTAGTGCTTCTTGAGCTTTTGACGGGCCGTAAAGCAGTCAATTTAAACCAGGGACCAACAGATCAAAACCTAGTATTGCAGGTATGTTACAAATCTTACGATAAATACACAATATACAACTCCTTGGAAATGTATTACTGACAAATGACATCTAAATACAACAAAATGTTTCAGGCCAGAAACATGCTGAATGACCGAAAGAAGCTGCGGAAAATTATAGATCCTGAGCTACCACGGAACTCTTACACAATGGAATCTATAGCTATGTTTGCAAATTTAGCATCACGTTGTGTACGAATCGATAGTACTGAAAGACCAACCATGTCAGAGTGTGTTAATGAGCTCCAACTGATTTTCCATACAAATTCCAAAGGCTTAGGTATGGCTCTACATACACTACGAATGATCTAAATTGCCAACATGCTTCTCTCATAGGAATGACCCAAATTCGTTCAAATAATTCATTTCATCTGGGAATTCCCCAAGCTTATAAGATTCGGGTTGTCTAGGTTAGGAGACAGTAGTTCCTTGATGGGAAAAAAACTGTAGGTTTCATTGCTTTTGTGTCCCTACTCCCTCGCAAACCCCGGGGGGGGGGGGGGGGGGGGGGGGGGGGGGGGGACTCTCTTTTGTATTTCTTGGTGTGGGTATAAAAGTCTACAAGTCTTGTTAGTATTTATGATACATGTATCATGTACTTTTGAGTTCATGTGAAACAAAATAATTTGCAGCTTTGCAAAGTAAGCATCAACTCTAAATAAACCCAATTCAGAAGTAACATCTTTATTCTCTCTTGTTTGAGGGTATTTCTGGGGGCAGTAAAAAATACATATACTCATATATACATATTTGTACACAATATGAACATGTTGTAATTGTATTTGTAAGTAACATTCATACTCACCAAAAGCTGAAATTCATCCATCCATATCAAGAGAGCTCTGGAAAACCTGAAGTGCAATAAAAGTCGATTCATGAAATTGATTAGTCATCTTGAGAATCATAGTATTTGTTAGAATAAGGTCATAAAGAGCTATGATGCATCTACAATTATTTGTGCAAGACAAGGTTATTAACCCGTATCACAGATCTACAGCACCACAGGGAGAATATTAAAAAGGCTACACAAAAAAGGCTTGTGTGCGAAGGTATAAGATATAGTGTTTCAACACTTTCAAGTGGTCGCATGATGCCAAAGAAAACTCTATCCTTTTCAAAGTGAGATCAAGGAGAAGTGATCAGTGTTTCTTTAGCCTTTTCAAGCCGTGGGGATAACAATTTATTCGTTCCCACCCACATGTTATTTAACTCATGGCAGTGAAAAATTAGAGCTAGGAAAATTTCTATAAGAATGAATCGAATGGTATGTCTTCCACGTGTGTTAAGTACAGGATTATTTCATCAGAAAGCCCAACACACAAAGAATAATATAGATCTGAAATTGACCAAAAAATGAGCAGATTCAGTCATGAGCACAAATCATAATGAATCAGTTGACTTGAGCACAGAACATACACCACAAGCCCCCATATGGTACCCAGGTGCGCTGGTGGTGTGTGTGAGAGAGAGTTTGAGAGAGAAGAGAGAACTAGAATCGGATCATTCCTTACTATCCCATTCCCAAGTTCAGAAGAGTATCATTACCTCATCAAACAATAAAGGTTCTGATTCTCCCCCATCATTTAAAGAGGGGTCTTCTTCTCCATCCCCAGCAACGACTGTCTCCAAGGGCTTGCTCAAATCAGGAAGCTCCTTACACATCAAATGTTTCCGTCTTTGTAGGGAGAGTAGGACTAAGAAACTGTCTGTCTTGGCAATGGTGTATCCTGCCTTCTTATACATGTTAAACGGTGCTGAATCAATCGTTCTACAATGCAAGTAGACATTTCTTGAGGTGCTCATGTTTGATATTAGTTCCTCACTTGCCTTCAAAAGATGCCAACCAATGCCCCTCCTGGAACAAATAATATCAATACTTTATTCCTAACTCAGCCAATCATTAATAAAGCACATCAATTTTAAATATCAGCATAGAAATGTGTATATCTAGCAAGTTGCAACTCCACTTTAATGATATTGGCATTCAGATAGCAGATAATTTGTGACAGTTTCTCAAACATTGAAAATCCAAGCATCCAACAGAAGATGGCTAACATTCATGTTAAGGCAGCAGGTCAAGATAAAGTATCTGAGATGCTACAAGTGAAACACCTCTTCATCATTGAGAATATTAATTTTAAAAATTAAAAAGAAAAGGCATCTATAAGCATCATAAGTAGACATTTTAGCCAGCATCAATTCAGCAATTGCAAACGGTCATAATGGTAATGAATTAACATATACTTCGTAGTTTTTTCAAAGCAAAATATCTCATGCCAATTTTTTTTTTCATTTTTTTTTTTTTTTTTTTTTGGTGAAAAGGATCAGAATTTAATTAGCAATAATATCACCCCTCTGAGGTAGCAAGAAAGTATACATAGTCAAAAGCATACACATTAGGAGTTAGTTTGGTGGCGCAGCACCCAAATAGTCCTGCCATTTCTGGCCAAAAGAGCTACAGTTTTCTTCTGAAAGTCTATCACTAGGATTGGGAGGGGGGTTACAAAAGACATGCCAATATTTATAGTTCTTTTTATCAGTAGTTCCCGGTTGTGCTTTGCAAATGCCTTGTAATTTATGCCTTTTTAACAGTAATTAAATTGTATTACCTTTCACGGGGAAGAAAAAAAAAAGATGTAAATATATCAATTCAGGCTCCTTCCTCTAAAGCCCACAGTACAAATTCAAAAGAAAGCACCAAAAGTAACAGGACAGAAATGTGATGCTTAAACCAAAGAAATGATCATGCTCATCCTGGTTCCTACTTCCTACCCAAGCGCAAAAGTACACCCTGATAGTAGCGACTCCAAAGAAAATCAACGTCACATTTTACTAAGAATAGAGCCTCAAATTATAAGGTCCTTAACTTTTCAAAAAGAATTGAAGTTGCCTTTACTTTGCTTTTTAGTTTTATAATAATGCCTTTTTGTTATATGAAGGTTATGATAGCACCTTCATGCTGCTTATTTTATATAAACACCCAATTTTTGAGATACTTTTAACTTGCTTAATTTACATATACAGACATGTATGAAGAAGATAACCATTTCTATCCAATAATGAAAATGTCAATTTGCGACACATCTCTACGCCACACCAAGACTAATAGCATATGAAAGCAATTTGCACAACAAAGATCATTTCAATCCCAATCATAATGCGAAGCATTAGATCAATTTTACAACATATAATAGGCCGCGCCAATGTTGTAAACAATCTAAACATAATGTCCTCAAAATCCAAACAGCAAAATTCACATAAACGTGCACACTGACTTCCATAGGCAAAATATATATGCGTCAAGAATTCAAGATAACCAACAATTCTACAAAATGTAAATAGCATATGAAATACCAACACTATAAATCAGAGAATGAAGAATTTCACCTTCGAAGGCGATCTTTCACGGTCATATTACATATGTAAGGGCAATCCTTAGGTGGAGTTGGCGTAGGAGGTGAAGAATGAGCACCCCTTCTATCAAAAATCACTTGCACTGTTCCAGCTAATTCTTCTTCTCTACCTTCACCATCAAAATCATCATCAACATTCCCTTCTTCGCCTCGAAAAAATCCACTTAGGGTAACACAATGAGGCATCATACCCCTCCTCTCAGTCATATACTGCTTAATCAAAAAACCCAACACAGTTAAGTACATATTAGGCAAAAACAAGGACTCAGCAAATGATTTTGCGAGCAATTCAACAACAATATTAAGCTCCATATCCTTCATAACCCTAATACTCAAATACCCAGATGGCAATTTGCAAGAATAAGTGTAATTTTCAAGGAATTGAATCTTTTGGAGCTCATTATCCGTTAAAAAACGGCTAAATTTTAGTGGGTTTTGGGTATTGTACGCAATGGAAGATTGGGATGAAGATGAAGGATGATCAGAGGAGGAAGAAGAGATGGAGAAGCGAGTGAATTGGGTGTTGAAATTGGACTGTTTTGATCTTTTTGGAGGAGAGAGAAAGAGGGGTTGGAGCTTTGATTTGGGAGAGAATTTTGATTGGAAAGTGGGGTGGTGATGAGAATCAGCAATAGGGAGGAGAAAGAGTTTTGCCGCCATTGTTGGAAAGCTTTGGAAAAATGAGTGTTCTAAATTTGTGCAAGAATTGGAGTTGGTTGCACTGTTCTAGATTTTGAGGGAGGAATTGCGTTGGATGGATAAGGCAAATTCGTGGAAAAGACGGTTTGACGTGTTTGGATCCAGAAAAAGGAAAGGCAACTAGTAACTACTATACCTACAACAACATTTTTTATTTGGTTATTATAGTCTTATATACTCTTTACAAACATTATGAGGTTATGCTATCAACTTATAAAGTGAAATTTTTTAGTCTTTTATAATTACATTAATTGGTAGTTAATTAGTTATACATTTAAATTTACTATCGTTATCCATAAATGTTATTTATTATTAAAGATGCATATTAAAATCTAACTTATTTATCGAGCGAATACAGGTTTTTTTTTTATATTATTAATGTAATACTGCATGTAATTAACTTGGATTTTTATTTGTATTGTTTAATAGAGTAAATTATTTGTACAAGAAATTATTTTTAAATATTTTCAATGAATGCTAATACGAATATACGTTAAGTTACCACATATTAAATAGGTGTTAATATATAACGTTGAGTCGCCACATGTTGAATACGTATGGTGTTAATTCATAAACTACATTATAATGATTATATATAGAGAGATTTGAACAAATCATGGATTTCCAGCAAAGTTATGCTATTGAGGGCATGGAAAGGGTTGGAAACCAAAGTGATTAATTAATTAATTAGACATCTAGCTATGTATAGCCACAAAATATTGGCAAAGTACAGCAAAATTTGCACAAAGTTGAACAATGCTTCTATTTATATCATATGCATGCATAAATATAATGTCTGCCAAGAGCAAGCTGCAAATGAAAAAAATTCACAACTTTTTTACCCATTACCATTAAAACAACACCATAATGAGCAAGGCATTAGTGTATAGAATGTTCCTTGTTATGGTGTTGGTTCAATCAATTTATGGGCATCGAGTTTATAGAGTGGGTGATGAACAAGGTTGGAACCCAAATGTTGACTACAAGACATGGTCTGCTGGAAAGACATTCCATTTGGGTGATGTTCTTGGTAATGTATTTTATTCTTTTCCTTTTTTTTTTTTTTTTTTTTATTATTGTTCATGAAACGTGCACAATAATATCATCTCATCTTTGATATTTTTTTCTTATGCACGACAATAATTCACAATATGGGAATACCCTGAAACATTTTTTGTAATAAACAAGACAAAGACATTAAACACCTGAATATGAAAATTTTTGACTAATAGGATGTTTTGATAGTATATTTGGTATTTATCTTCGACATTTTATATATGAAGGCAATTTGGTTGTATACTTAAACAACTATCAAACAATAATGGATCATGTGGTTTGAAAACTATAGAATGGTTGTGTTTATGATGTTGGGTCTTTCGTGGTGCAGAGTTTAACTATAAAGAAGGTTTAGAAGTGCAAGAGGTGACAGCCAAGAACTTTGAAGTTTGTAACAATGACAATGTCATATTTGAAGACCATACAGGAAAAACCTTCATTCCTCTTCGTTGTACAGGATCTCATTACTTCACTTGTGGTGTGTATAATTATTGTAAAGAGGGCATGAAATTAAACATAACAGTTACCTGATAGGCATAGTAATTAGGAAAGATTATCAAATCCTACAAGTTAGAGATGTAATTATGGTACATAATGTAATATCTTTTCAGGAATTTTTTGTAACAAATTGCCTATTTTTGTTAAATGAAATTGGTTTCCGATTGAAAGTCTCTAATTTCCCATCCATCATAAGTTTTTTAAGATTGATATCAAATAAATGAAGCTAGGGATTATTCATGTCAAGACAAAATCCATCCTTTGAATTTATTTAAACACACATTTATTACTTTTTTTTAATAAAAGTATCAAAAGTTCCAAATAAATGTAAGTAGTCTCACCTCTAAATAATATGAAGTATACAAGCATATGCAATTATGTGTGATAAACCTCTCTCTTTTAAGTATGTTGCTAAAAAAAATAGCAATCTCATAACCATTGGCTCAATGGCTAGTTTAACATTTTAATCCTTGCACTTCAGTAATCTCAATGACCATTGGCTCTTTGCCTTTTTCAACAAGTTCCAAAATCAGCAATTCCATGACAATTGGCTCTTAATTACTGAGTTCCTGAAGTTTGCAGTGAACAAAACCCTTAATTAGAAGAAATGTACCACATCGGCAAAAACCAACTTACCTACTGCAACATCAGAATATAAAACCGAGAGTTTTAACTGTCCAAATCATATCTATCTCGGCCTTTTGGCTAAGATCTAGTGTAGTATCTGTATCAGTTTAATATCTGATACGTGGGTCAATGACCCACAACGATATTAAATTTATCTTGTTGAGGGGGAAGATCTACCACAGTAGCTTGCTATTGGGATCTACAAACGTCGCCCATGCGTTGCACTACTGCGCGGGCCTGGCACACCCCACCAATACTAAGATAATAGCGAACTGATATACTCTCCTAAACAGCAGTCAGGGACCAGAAGCTTAAGCTTCCTGAACTATTCAAATACTGCCGATTAATACAGCCAGTAGGTGGTATAGTGCAAAAGAATAGTTTGCTCTACTGCTTTAAGATCCAACAAAGAAATCTCAGGTTGGTTTCCTTGGTGCGTCCCTCGTGTCCTCCTAGGTTTTCTATGCCCTGTTGATTCATTATCTTCATAGGGTCTCTGGGTCTGTTTTGTAAAGGATTGTGATTGACAATCTAAAGTCAAACACAATATTAACAGCTTAATCATGAGCTGTAGCTATGCCTTGATTTAAGGAATTCAATTCCATTACCAAAGCTGTAAATATTCCTTTGATATTATCTTCCTTGATTCAAGAGGTTGTAATCTTGTATTACCGTATTTAGTTAGCTCTTGTACTACTATATATACTTTGTGAATATTCAATGAGAAAAGTATCCTTCTTCCATCACTCTCTATATGTTTATGATATTTCTTTGGGTTTTGATGGTGCTTGGGATTCAGATTCACATTGTGCTGGTATGGGGTGGAATTTCTGGGGTTAAGATTCGGTGTATATGGGTGGGGGTGCTAAGCCTGTTCACATTTACTGAGCTAAGCTGAACTGAACTGAACTGATTGGAGCTGAGGTGAAATGAAATGAATATTTTATGTGAGAAGAAAATTAGGAGCTGAAGTGAATAGGCCCAGTAGTCAGGCTTCTATTGCGAAATCTGCTCTTCAAGTAGAATTGCTTGCCTGTTTATTTGGGTTGCGGCATGTTAAGCAGAAAGGTTTTCTTCATGTTCAGTTGCTCACTGATTGCAGTACTATTCTTTTTCTTCTAATGACTCTAGGGAATCAAGACATTTCTATCATTTGGCTTGTGGAAGGGATTAGGGATCTTATTTCAATTTTATCAGGTTTGTCAGATTTCCTGTTCGTTGGTCTCATCAGCTCACTCTTTGGTCGATGTTGCTCGTCGTCGTGATTTACTTTGTTTTCGTTTTTAGTTTTTTGGTAGTTTCCTTTGTAAAATAAAATAAAATAAAATAAAATAAAATCTCAGTTTAAGATGTTTAAATTTTTGGTTATGTGCTGTGATAGAATTTAACAATGATTAATGAGTTGTGATATCATTTTGTTACTTGGCAGAAATTAAGAAGGGATGTACATTTTTTATTTTCAAATTGGTTTATAATTTGAATTTTGAAAACATTCCAATACTTTTTCTACTTATGCTTCATCTTGGACTGAAAACGTGTGATCATCTTTGCAGACTTTTCTACAACATGTCCAGTTTGTTTCCTGGCAAATCATTCAATACTTAAAAGTGCCAAATGTATTTTAGTAATGAAGGAATCAATTATCATTCGATGATGCCTGTAAACAGGGAAAAAAAAAAGATTATAGTTCTGTTTTTATTTTCAAATCATTATCTTCTTTTGTCTAAATTGTTGTTTTTAGAAATTTGTTGTAGACTTGTAATATTCATTTTTAAAACAAGGACCCTAACCAAATACCAATGGTGTGAGAATTTTATTTCAAGGAGCTTGCTAACACCTGTTAATCCCGAGAGCATTCATTAGCTTGTGTTAGAGATAATATCGGAAAATATATGTGTGATATATTTTCCGTATTGATCTTATTAGGAGAATAATATATTTAGGATATTTATGTTAAGATATTATTTTGAGAATATATCATTAGGATATATGGTATATCTTTTAGGAATATTGTTTCCTATCTTATGAGGTTAGGTTTTGTATAAATACTCAACCTATTGATGAATAATACACAAGCAATACAAAAGCCATTCTATTCTCTCTTCTCTCTAATTTATCATGGTATCAAGAGCATGTTAGATCTTGGGATACTTCACAAAAATTCCCCCTGCCGGTGGGTTAGAAAATTAAACTCACCGGCGGGATTCATAAATTTTACCCAAAAATTCCGCTGTGCAATTTTTTTCTTTTTAGTGAGTTTATTCGAGCATGATTTTGCTCCTTTGGATATTTTGCTCCTTTGGATATGAGTTTGGTTTTACTCTGAAAAATCAATAAGAGATTTGAGTGTGGTTTACTTTGAAAGACCAATAAGAGATTTGAGTGTGGTTTACTCTAAAAGACCAATAAGAAATTTGAGTGTGGTTTACTCTGAAAAACCAATATTTGATTGGAGCTCGGTTTTGCTCTGGAAAAACCAAAAATTATTATATTTGCAGGTTCGAAAAGAATGACGTTCCTGTTTGATTGATGACAGATGAGTTCGAAAAGATGAACGTTCTCATCATTGAAGAAAAAAAAAATTGAAGGCGACATCACAAGAGTGTGCATCTCGGCTTCAACAATTTGAAGAATTTCCAATCGCAACGTTCGTGTTACTGCCGTTACGATTGCGGGAGGGTGTTAGAGATATCGGAAAATATATGTGTGATATATTTTCCGTATATATCATTTAAGAGAATAATATATTTAGGATATTTATGTTAAGATATTATTTTGAGAATATATCATTAGGATATATGGTATATCTTTTAGGAATATTGTTTCCTATCTTATGAGGTTAGGTTTTGTATAAATACTCAACCTATTGATGAATAATACACAAGCAATACAAAAGCCATTCTATTCTCTCTTCTCTCTAATTTATCAGCTTGTTTTTCTTAAGCAAATTTTATTGTATTATGAGATCATGTTACACTCTATTCTTATAAAATTTTGTCTACAGTAATCTTTACTTGCCACTTGCCAGCCATATTCCATCTCTAGGTGCATTCTTTTTGCTAATATATCACAACTAAAAATAAAATTAAATTAAATACAAAGAGTATTAGTGTATTGCAGATATTGAGTATGATCTTGAATTAATAGTCACACAGAATATATTCTTTAGACACCAAAAGTTCCTTTACTGTCAATCATAATAATAAGATACTTTGCCAAAATAATAATAATAATAATAACAATAACAATAATCAGATACTTCTAATATATTTTCCGCTTATTAACAAAAATGTGGACGTGCCGGAGTGGTTATCGGGCATGACTAGAAATCATGTGGGCTTTGCCCGCGCAGGTTCGAATCCTGCCGTCCACGGTTTCTTCTTTTTTTCTTTTTTTCTTTTTTTTTTTTTTTTTTTTTTTTCTCTTTTTGCGTCAATCTATATACAGTATACGTTTTTTAAGTTCTGAATACTAACAGATATGAATGAAGCTCACTGCATTACCTTCTTTCAATCAATGTATGCTCCGTCAATAGTATAATTTCTAACATCACATCCCTCATAAATTCATTACCCAATTTCGATATAAAACAATTGCTACACTTGATTTGAGCCAAAAGGCTGCGACATGTACCACACTACCACCCAAGGCACCAACTCTGCCAGCAGCCAGCTTCTCCTACTGTGCACAAAAAATATTAATCTTTGGCAAATATCTACTAATCAAGCATTCAAATTCAGAATTCTGAAAGACTGAAACACATTAATAAAGCTGAAGGGATTTTGAACAATTATGAAACAATCTTCAGTATAGAGCATATTAAGTTTTTCACTATATACGAGTACGAGTATAAAAGAATAACAATGTTAACCAATAATAACAAAACCAATAATTCTAAGTACTTTATGTGAAGAATCCAATTCACCCGTCAACAAATTCCAACAGCGCTTTGGTATCAAGTTAGCTCTATCTCTAGCATATATTGCCATATTCCTGTTAACTGCTGGGGCAAAGACACATTAGTAAGTGTTGAGGATAGTAAAGTCCCACATCGGTCAATAACACAAGATCCAAGCCAGGAATGCATTATATATTACTCAGTGAAAACTTGTTTATCTTACGCAGCCACGCAGTGAGCACAGAGCGAACTATTCTTTCGCCTTTTACTAAAGAATACCGTGTGCTCGCTGCATTGAGTGGCATACGTTTATTTTTGGAGGGAGTTCCTTTAAAGGAGCTTCCAATAAGTCTAGTCGAAGAATTTTAGTGTTTTAACGTTATTAATATTCATTATAAAATTATTTACCTACTACAAGCATAAAATATGAAGTAATTATGTCTTACTTTGTTGATGAAATGTAGTTAAAAAACAGATTGTTAAAGTATCATAACATAGGTGTTTCCATAGTTATTGACTGGTAAAAATATAACATAACATGTAAACCTTACTGGGCTGCCTGCCGATCATGGCTGTACAAGCTATATTGGCCTAGGTAATGCCTTAACGGTAGGCAGACAACCCCTATAGTCCCACAACATATTATCACCTTGTGCTTAATTTAGCCTTTTTCGGTTTTTCCTCCACAACGAGCTTTGAATGAACTTTCTGAATTTCATCTTCATTTGCTGGGTACTTGTCTGGTAATACCCTTTTTTTTTTTTGTTAGTAACAGTTCCAGAGTTCCTGCCATCGATTTCAAGACAAGACTACTCCGAATTTATGTACTCAAACTAGTATCTCTATTCATAGCTTGATCTATTATGACAAAAACAAAAAAAAAAGGATTTCCATGACTGAGCAACATAATTACCTGGAAGGGGTCAATGGGCGATCAGGAAGGCTCATAGCCTAGGCTGGTGGCCTCCATTGCACATTAGGAGGGGTGCCTGCCTAACATCTTCCCAAGAGGAAGAGTGTACGTCATAATTTGTAATAGTGGGGGCCTGCGTTCGTGCAGCCCCTATTCAATTTTCAGCTTCAACATTTGTTATAACATTAGTATTTTTCTCAGTATATATAGAATGCAATATCGTGTAATTCTGAGATTCGTCCATTGCACAGTCCTGCCACTCTAAATAGTTTGAGGGTGAATGTCTCACCATTTTTTGACCTAACATTGATACATCTCAAATACAGTTCAGCATGAAGCCATGAACTAAATCTACAGGCAAGCTGCTTGAAATCCTTTTCAAAACATTACTAAGTTGATTGAACCAAGGATTGACTATTTGACTTGGCTTTTTCAGCCCAGCAGAGAAACAAAGTTTGAAAAAAAGATAATCTTGATTACTATGTTTTGTTTGCATGTCATGCTTGCATAACAGGAAACAATCATCGATTTATACCTCAAAGTTCAAGCTTAAAACTGCAAAAGTTGTAGGGGAATCCAACTTAGGACATTAAGCATCTCATGATTCTGCCATTAACTAACACAGTTGTGTACATCTTAGAATCATGGAAACGTTTCAGACATTAAACTAATAAACAGAAAATAGATAATATGCTTGATCTTATAGACAAAATACATAGAAGACCAAAAGGTATGCTTCCTAAAATTTACATACCTCTATCTATTTTTTTGGCCATTCCAGCAAAATCCAGCCTTGATTGCTGCTACTCTATGTGAGAATGTCAAATTTTGAAATGTGAGATGATCATTTCAAACAGAAATACTTTCAACAGAAGTTCCAAACCCTGCAAGTAACATAAGCAGCAAGTTACAGCAGAGGAAAGCAGTAGCAATTTTTAAGGAGACAACATTTCAAAGGCATAAATCACTAAGACACTAAAACTAGAAATTTAAAATAAACATCAGCTAGCGCCTTTCAATACAGAAGCTTCAACCAAGTAAGGATACGTTCTTTACTTTCTTGAAGTAAAATGATAAAAGCAAAGGTATACTGAAACTAAGCACCAGACAAATAAAAGATCTATAGTCAAGCACTTGTTTGTGATCTACGTAAGTAGACAGGCATTACTTTGAACAAAATACTCAAAACCACTATATTCTATAATTACAAAGCTAAGGGTAACTGTTACAGCAGATGTGATAAAGAGATAGGAGCGACAATGACACACAATTTTTACGTGATCCACTGCAATATGCATTAGCATCCACAGGTAGAGATGAGAACAATATCAACCCCCTGAAGACATTCAGCTCATCGCAACTACAAACAGTTTAGCCCTTGCGAGTCCTTAATCATAAGGCTACAACCTACAAGGCATAAACCAAAGAACTTCCTTCTTTTTAATAAAGCTTGGACATTATGTATTAGCCCCGGCCTGTAGTAAGAAATGATGCCTTTAATTCAGCAGTAGCATAAACACCAGTTAACAAGTGTCAAGGAGTTGAAGACTTAATAATCTTTACATCAGTCCTTAGATATGCAAGTCTGCTACCCAAAATGTAATATGTAATCACAACCTTTTCTCCCTTACATGCAACAATACTTCTATTCTCAGAAAGGCCAGCAATATGGAAGGCAAGAGCTGGGCTCAATAAATAACAATGAGGTTATAAATAGAATGATCCGTGCTCTCTTAAAAAACCCAATTACAATATCTACATTTGGATTAGATGCAAGAAGCTAGCTCAAATCTGTTAACTTTTACAATTGCACAAACTCTAAAAATGCCTTCAAATAGGATAACAATGACTTTCATTTCAAGGGATATAATGTATATTATCCAAAGCAAGTTCCTTCCAGGTGAACAAAACACACAAACTCAAAACCCTGACCAAGCAAAAAAGGTTTTAATGTACCGTGTTTTTAAGATTCCCTGTATTATGACCCAAGTGTGATGGATGCAAGGGCTCAAAACCACACAATATTGCTTAAAAGTAATACGCCACACAAGTGAGGTACTTGCCAAAAATTGGAATTCCTACACAGTTGGTTGTGCATAGAACCACGGACAATCTTTACAATGACCCTATAAACTCCTACTTATAACTTTATAAGTTATAAAACTACATACTACGTTACTACCTAAATCCTAGATCATTTAGGATTAGAAAGCTAAATGACCTTCCACTAGTTGCTAAACATTTCACCATAAGTAGATAGTTTGTCTAACCTATTTTATACATGGTTGCTAAATGGAATCCCTACTAACTTCTTCAGTTTTCCGACTTCCAATGAATTCAAAAAATCAAATGGAAATTCATTCAACACTATTAAAGCCAAAATCACACTAATATTCTAAATTAATTCAACACTATTAGTGTTAAATTACAAAGAAAATACACCCTCCTTAGTTCCTCAACACCAGTTGCCTTTCACTTCACTTGCATAAATAGATGTTCCACTGTTCCAGTGATTCACGACGATTCAAAATAAGAAAATTCATGAAAATCACTAACTTTGGCAAATTAGAGTCAATGCATTAGCAGTGACAACAAAAACAAAAATGTGCCTTATAATCTTTTGATTACATGTTGACCTTATTTGACACTCGATATCTAGCACAATTCCAATTTCAGCGATATTATAGCCTTATAGGATATTTAGTTATTGTCCCGCATCATTGGAATACCAAAATTAAGAAGGACAACATAGATATATAAAAAAACCATGGAGAGTTGAGAAACATACTTTCCTGGATGGGGTCGATGGGCGATCAAAAAGGCCCATGGCCTAGGAAGGTAGCCTCCATTGCACTTTGTGAGGGATGCTTACCCAACATCTTCCCAAAGAGGAAGAGTGTAAGTCATAAATTGTGAGAGTGGGGGTCTGCATTCGCGCAACCCCTAATCAATTCCATTCCTAAAACTTGTATTTAGTGCCATACCATAAACTCTGATTAAATTATAAAGAGCAAAAGAAACAACCTGAGCTAATGTCCAACATTAAGCAACATGAAATCAATATGTATAACAAGAATACAGTTTTGAATTTACAGTGAATATAAGTCACATACATGAAATCAATACATTAACTGTTCTCTCTCTTCACTTTTATACTTTTGCATGTTTTTGGATTTACATGTGCTTACCTTATCAGGGTTCATTAAACTATAGCAATATTGTAAACTATACATTTCTCACATGTACTGTAGTCGGAGGTTAACTGCTATTTCTTTTTCTTTTTTTTTAAGCTCTAGGTTCTGGTTTCAGCTATTTCAACACAAAGATCGGACAAGTCTATCATAAAAAATGCCGTAAAATTATTCATATATTCAGCAGAAACTTTTCAAATGTAAAATTAAGAAATTCAGACATATGAAACAAGCAACAAATGACATTGTCACAATCTATGTTACTCGGACTCTTCATTTTACCTCAAATACCCGTGTCGGACCCTTGACACTCGGACATGGGTATGTCACTTGGACACTTCATTTTAGTTCAAAATCATAGAACTTTTTCACGAAATAGCCGAGTCGGACACTTAGACACATAAACGTGTCGGACATGGGTACCCGAGTCCGAGTAACATAGGTCACAGTAAAATTATCTGCCTTGAGACAGCAAGCAGAGGCATCTCTTGTTTGGTGGGATTCTACTCCATACTTCAAACAAGATACAACAAAAAGATGAAAAAGTCCCACATTAGTCAAGAAAGAATTTCCAATCTAGGAATACAGATATAAATAACAAAGCAGTGAGCACACAGCGAACTATTCTTTCGCCTTTTACTAAAGAATACCATGTGCTCGCTGCATATAGTGGCATACGTTTATTTTTGGAGGGAGTTCCTTATCAGGAACTTCTAATAAACCAAGTGAAATTTTTTGTCAAATTTCCAACTGTGTAGAAGACTAGAAGATATGCCAATTTGAGTTTCAATTACATAACAGAGGACCTAGCTCTTGTTGTATTGAACAAGTTACTCCCTCTACCGTCAATGTTTGTCCCATATTATTGTTGGTTTAGAGAACCCCAACTTTATTCTCACCATATTTAATACCACCATTGTTCTTTCATTAATTTCATTCGACCAAAAATTAAGAAGATAACCCTACCCATATGGAGTAACAGAAGGGAGCAGTTTTATTGATACCTTGCTGTAGTCTGAGGCATCCTAGCACTCAAGAAGAGTTCAGAGGGCTACAGATCCTTGTGCAAACCATATACAGTATAATTTTGTATGTCATGACAATTTAAGCACTTTACACGATCAAACCTGAGTTTGAAAAACAAATAAAGTTGTTAAGTGGCAGAGTTGTCACAAAAGCAAGCTTCAGAAAAAAGATTTTAAGCTGCTTAGAGGGAATAGAAACTCCCCACAAGAGGATTGATTAGGGGACTGCACTCGCTATAAATTAGGGTATTAAGCACTGCGTGAATGAAACCAATTAATGTGACAAACAGTCTTCTATATACTGTACATACAACTAGATCTAATTAGTTGACAAACACGGGCAAGAGCGCAAAAATGGGCTGCATTTCTGTCCTTAATTGGAAAAATTCAGATTAATAAGAGTATACTAGACAGTGGGCACATCCTAATAAACAAGCACTATCTACATTCTATTATGAAAATTGCATCACATATTCACATGGATACCTGAAACTGGAAGCTTTTTAGGAAGGAAAAAAAAAAAAAAAAACTAAAATCTAAATAATTTTTGAACCATTTCTCGAATTACATGGGTCAAGGCTATGCTAATATTCTCAGCATCATTACAGATTTATAAGATGTCTAAGAAAAGATAAAAGTATCGCAGCCAATACTTCATACAAAGATACAAACATTTGTATCTTTAGACTTGGAATGCTGAATTATGAATCATAGCTTCAAAATCAAAATGACTGATTACCTAGAAATTTGCAAAGCTCAAAAGATCTCAAGCTACCAAATCCAATATACGAAGTATCAAGTTAATAACTCACTAAACTTCCAGGAAAGCCTAGTCAAGGTGTTCCACACAACTGATGGTTTACTCTCTAGCTCAAATAGAAGTTAATTAATATACTAGGTAGAATGAACTGATCTAATCTTTCAATAGGTTACTCTATAAGAGACTAACCTGTCTTTGAAATATAAATCAGTAGGGTTGTGCCAGGAAGTGCACTAGCATTGTGCACAAGAATTGCATTACAGCTACTGTAATAGTCCCTCCTACAAAAATATTATCATTGTCAGTCAAAGACTTCTGCATCTGATATATAAAGGATACGAAAATCTTGATATTAACCATAAGTATTCATGTATATCAAAGATCAAGACAATCAGACATAAAGAACGAGGTTTTTGCTTTAAATGACAGCAAAACTTCAAAGAAAAGACAAGCATAACTCCTATTTCAGAGAAAGAAAGCTCTGGGAGGATATTTCCAAAAAAAAGACCATTCCTCGATTTGTGTGTCATCCTTGTGTAGGGGCCATGCTAACTCTATATCGTTCCAATTTTATCATGTCTCTGAAGAGAACTCAAAATGATGTATAGAACAATATAAAGATTGTTCGGTAATTATCAATGTAATTCTTCTAGGTTTAACTATTAATTAAGGGGAAAGCTTGACTGATTAAAGTTAATTAAGGAAGATTTCAAGGATAGGAATAGCTTTAGGCTATTAATCTCACAAGTTACTAATCTCACAAGAGTTATACTCAATAATTTCTGGATACTTTGCTTAACATATTACTACTCTACTTATACTGAGTTGCTAGGACAAGGGATACACTCTACATGTGATCCTTAACACTAAAATGGCAAAACCAAACTTGGACAAATAATAAACTTGCTGCTAGCTTCCCTTAATTACTTCTTAATAATCTTTGTCATCTTGTTCTTTGTTGGTGTTGACTCCCTGAGACCTTGCTGACTTTTCCTCTTTGAATATTGCACCATGACTCTTGACTTTTGGCTTGACAATTTTGGGTCTTCGGGTATACACTTGGATGGGTCGGGTTGTGGGCCGATCCATAACAATATGACTCATAATATCAATTAGGTATCATAGATCGTTGGTTATCACTACAAAAACTCAGACCTTCAGTAACTCTAGACCTAATGTGATTATTCACAATTTGCAAATGAGTTTATCATCCATAAAAGATATAGCAATAGATGCAATCGAACTTTTTGGTCAACCATCAAAATAGAAAGAAGATCAAATGATTTTAGCACTTAAACCACTGAAGTAGTCATCATATGACATGTTTATAGGCAGAAAATTAAAATTTTATGTGGCGCATGCTTGCACCAAATGTACTTCACGATGAACCAAAAACACCAAAACACTGCTTATAAATTATAATTGTTTACAATGCATGAAACAGGCAAATGGAAACTGTCTGAAAAAAAGGCCCTAAAAATCCCAATAAGCTAGACGTGCTTTAAATATATCATTCTAACTTAAAATCAAGGGACATGATCCTTCTACTGGACTTAGTTGCTCAATTGTCTACCTTCTAATTGACTTAATTTCTTATTACATAGCATCATCTTTTTCCAGCTAAACAGTACTCATAAATATCCCATTAGCAGGTTTCAACGCTTTAAAATAAAGCATTATAAAGTATTTTCTGCTTCAATTCTGTTATAATTTAGGCTGAAGGTAAACTTTTGGTTTTAGTATTGGTGGGGTGCGCCAGGCCCGTGCAGTAGTGCAACGCATGGGCGACGCTTGAAGATCCCAGTAGCAAGCTACTGTGGAGAATCTTCCCCCTTAAAAAATAAATTTAATATCGTTGTGGGTCATTGACCCACATATCAGATATTAAACTGATAAGAACAGATACTACACTTGATCTTAGCCAAAAGGCCGAGAAAGGTATGGAATGGAAATATTAATCTCTTGCCTTTTATTTCCTGAAGTTGTCTTGCCCTCGTCGCTTCTTTTCGATGTGGTACTGCATTCCTTAACTATAGGCCCAAAGCATGGCTAAGAGAAGGATTGGATCATAAAAGACTTGAAGAAGCCTGGATATAAAGCGAACAGCATGGGAACTCAGCTTTCAGTTCCACAGAGGAACACCATAAAAGAGAGCTAAAGAAGTATGAAGGTCCAAAGTAGAAGCTTCATCAAAACACTATACATGAAGATTAAAAAATGATATTGTTTAGGAATCATATAAAATAGTATTTCTCTCTACCTTAATTTCACTTATCTTATATGAAGTTATTAGTCCTTATCTAATAAGAGCTAAACAACCCTTACCTTATCTTATTGGACTTTATTGGACCTTATAAAAGTTATTGGTCGTGTTTGGTGAATAGCTTAAAGCTGAAAGCTGAAGCTGATTATGTTAGCTGATTTTAACTAGCTGATTGTATTGACTGATTTGACTAACTTATTTTATTAGCTGATTGCATAAAAGTGTTTGGTAAATAGCTGATAGCTTAAAGGTGATTGAGTATATGAAATGACCAATAAGCTAATTGTGGGGTAAGTAGTTTAGGTAGGATTTTAAATTAAATGAGGGTAATAATTAATGAATAAACTAATTGAAAAAGTTCTAAAAAGAGCTTATTTAGTGGAATAAGTTCTTCAAATAAGCTTCCCACCAAACATCTTGAATTAGCTTATTTAATAGTCAATAAGCTAATATTGGTCAAATAAGCTAATTTTGCTCAAATAAGTTGTTTACCAAACACAGCCATTATATAACCTCATAGAATTTATTATCCCTTATATTGTCTGAACTTATCAACCCTTATCTTATTTAAACTTATTAATTCTTATACTATATTATACGAAGTATTAACTTATAACCTTCAGGTCAGGAGAACATAACCCAATTATGTGGATAATTTAATGATGCATGGCACACGAAGGAACTTAGTAGCAGTGTCTAAATTGAATGCCTAAATTAAAATAGATTTAGTATAGACGTATAGTTATTTACTTTAATTCCACTTATATTATGAAAAATAAGTTATGATAAGTGTGATAAGTGTTATTCAAGCTCAAATCACAACTAAAATAAATTCTAATAAAGTATTGTAAGTTCATATAAGATAAAATAAGTGTACCGGATGTGTTAAAGTTGTCAAAAGTATGACTCAATCTCTGGATAATAAGGATTGAAAAAGATAAAAGGTTGATTTGTGAAGAAAAAAGTATATTTCAACTTAGGAATTTTTTTGTTTTTTTTTTAATAAAATGAATTTTTTATTTATTTATTCCGATTCATCTTACAAGTCTTTTTCGAAATTAAATCTTTTGATTAGAAATCTTGAACCACGGTTCACAAAAGGATCCCAATTCAAAACTTCTATTTACATTAATCTGAATGCATCCTTGTTTAATACTCCCTCCGTGTTTAAATCAATATGTTGAAAACTGTGTTCTTTAAATTTTAATGTTGTGTTCTTTTATAAATTCATAATATTCTTTATAATTATAAGTAAACATGGGCAACGGGCCGTGCCGTGCCACCGCGGGCCGTGTCGTGCCTAATTTTGGCACACCCCAGCCCACGGCACGGCACGACCCACGTGACTGGCGGGCCGTGCCGTGTCGGGCCGCGGGCCAAACCGTGCCTTTTTTTTAATAATAAATGTAAATAAAAAACGATATATATATATTTTTTAGTACAACTTAATTTTATATAAATAATGTGATTAATTTATGTTTATGTTAATGTTAATATATTTTGTTTTGAACAACTTTATTTTAATTAAGGTTATATAAATTATTTATCTAATTATGTTTAAGTTTAAATAAACAAATAAAAACAATTTTATTAATTTAGCAAAAAACAACAATGCATATAATAAAAAAAATTACGAGTGCGATAATTCGAAAACACAAAAAATTGAAGAATAACTTAGTTTATTATATGCTGGTAGCCGGTACGATAAATCGATAATACAAATAATTAATGATAATTAAAAATCGTACAATATTTGGTGAATAATTTCATTTATTATACGGAATACGAAGTTCGATAATACAAAAATTGTACAATAGTGTATAATGTAAAAATGTAATAATGTAATTATTATTGTTCGTCTTCGTCTTCTTGTGGTTCAAGGTCATCGGCCAATTGAGTTGATTGAGAAGTATGAGAACTAAAAGAAGTCTACGTTCCTTCATCGTCGTCATTTTGTGCATAAGTACGATCTTGAGAACGAGTTTCGGCATCCAACCAATCCTTGAAGCAAACACACATTTCAAGTGTTTCGGGTTTTAGTCTTGTTCTTCTATCGTCTAAAACTCGTCCCGACGCACTAAAAGCTCTTTCGGAGGCAACGAAGGAGACTTGGATAGCAAAAATATCACGAGCCATTGCCGACAAAATTGGATGTTTCATGGTTTGTGATTTCCACCAATCAAGGATGTCGAGGCCAAACTTCTCTTCATCGTCCATGTCTTTCATGAAGTCGTAACTTAGGTACATTTGCAACTCCGAAACATCGCTTTGTATTCTCCTAGTTGATGATGATTCCGTACCTGAAAACTTGGACATCATGTTAGCAGCTTGTGCAAATAAACCTTTGGCCCGTTTACTTACGTTTTTGGATGTTTGAGAAGGGGAAAATCGAGACACAATTCCATATTTAGTTTCATAAACTCTGTATAAAGAGAAAAACTCATTAGTCACCTTATTTTTAAAAGTTTCAACATCATCTTCCAAATTCATGTTACTATAATAAATATCAATTAATAAAAAAGTGCCATCATATTTTTGCCTAGGATCTAAAATAGAAGCAAAAATATAAATCATAGGAATATCAGTGTAATATTTACGCCATTTTTCCTCCATAGATGGAAGATATCCATGATATTCATATTGTGATCGATGTTCGGCAAAAAGTTGTGCAAGTAAACATGCATTGCTAAGAAAAGAATGGGAACAAGGATTATATACAGAAGAAAAACAATGTGTCATACTATATAGTAATTGTAAAAACTGCATATATTTTTCACAATTAGCCCAATCATCTTCTAGTAAAGCACATTGTGGAAATTTCATATTATAAAAAAGTGTTAAATCAACCTTGTACTCGATTGCCCGACTCAACATTTCATAGGTGGAGTTCCACCTAGTTGGACAATCCGGTGCTATTTTTATAGCCTTTCTCCTTTGTTGCCTGCAAAAACTTTCCATTCTTGATATCTCAAGTTAGAGCTATTAATAGACATAATAGCATTCCTTATTTTGTGATAAAATGGATCAATTGCTTGTGTTTCATCCTTCACACACAAGTTAAGGACATGACAAATGCATCTAATATGAAGTGCTTCTCCATCTAATACTAAATCGGTCAATTGGGGTTTAACCAAATTCGTACTATATGTCATAGAAATTGCATTATCGAAAGTCATAGACATGATTTTATCTCTAAGACTATATGCATCAATGGCTTCCATTAAATGATGAGAAATGTTAAGACCGGTATGAGGGTATTCAAGCATTTTGGTAAAGGGGATATAATCGGTCGTTGGACAATCACCCTCAAGCCAAACACTATTTATACCTAAACTAACCTAAGACAAGTCTAGGGCAAGTAGAGGATCGTATCCACACGGAATGGGTATGAGTACACCGAGAGTATGAAACGGTTGCAATCTAGTTCGGTCACAAATTGGAGGTTTGATTAAATAACTACTATATGGAGACAAACACTAGGGGGGAAATGGGAATAGACACCAACCAAACCAATGGATCAAAACAATAGGCAAGCATGTACACAAATTGGATGATAGAGAGGGCACTCAACATTGTCTTCTTTTGAAGTCACCACACTAAGCATTCTTAAACCAAACTCAACTAGCAAGATAGGCCAACCAAGTCTTAATAATAGGAAGTAGACTACTAACTCGGGTTTGTCTTTCGATCGGTTCGAGATAGTACTAAGGCACAAATAATTGGGATTTCTCACCTAATTACCGCAACTAAGACTACTACATCATCCAAACGAGGTACCGTAATCAAGATAGAAATTCGGTCTAATCATACAAGAAAAGGGTCACTTCTCTCGAAACTACAACACTAAGCATTCCTAAACTAAACTCGACTAACAAGATAGGCCAACCAAGTTTTAACGATGGGAAGTAGACTACTAACTCGTGTTTGTCTTTCGATCGGTTTGAGATAGCTTAGTACTAAGGCACAAATAATTGAGATTTCTCTCCTAATTACCGCAACTAAGACTACTACATCATCCAAACGAGGTACCGTAATCAAGAGGAATTTAGCATAATCATACAAGAAATGGCTCACAACTAGACCTCATCTTTCAATGCAAGCATAGAAGTGAATACATGAGCAATAAGTGGCCATCCAATTACACATGCAATTAACCAATTCTTTAACAATCAATCATCAACCCAAAATGAACATGCAAACACAAACATCAATTAACCCATGGCTTGGTTGGGTCTTCACCCAACCCCTAGTTAAGAAACTACTCACTAAACATGGTGAAGAACATTCTAACAACAATATCTAAGTTCAAAATTAATCTAACAAATTGAAGAGAGTAGTAAGAACAAAGTAGATTGAACATGCAACAACAATTAACCAAGATTAAGAGAGAAATCTACAATTCAAGGAATTAAAAACAGAAAATAAAGAGTAAGGGATAGAGGAAAGAGATTACTAATGAAGCTTCAAGGTTGAGAAAATGTTGAAAGGAAGAATACAAACTTCAATTAATCTACTTCAATGATAGAGTTTGAGAGAAACTAAGCTAATTAATAAGAGTTTAGAGAGTTAAGGGCCTAAGAAGACTAAAGGGAAGAAGGTGATCTTCTCCAAGGAAGAAGATGCAGAAAACTGAAGCCAAGGGTCGTATTTATACACCCCAAAATAACATTGTAAAATCCGCCCAAAAAGTCGGGTCTGCATGTAGGAGCGCCCGCTCCTACATAGAGGAGCGCCCGCTCCTCAGGCTGGAACGCCCTCTCCTGTCTCTTGCGCGCCCTCTCCTCCTGCAGCGATTTGAGGCAGTTTGTGGAAGATCAGGGAGGAGCGCCCGCTCCTACTATGGTGCACGCCCTCTCCTAGCTGGGAATAAAGAGAGGCAGATTGTGGCTCTTGGGGTAGGAGCGCCCTCTCCTAAGGGGTTGCACGCCCTCTCCTCTTGTGCTTTGATTCCAATATAGTTCTTCATGTTCATGCTATATGACCAATTTCTCCTTGCATCTACAAACACGAACACACACATAAAAAGGAACGGGGAAGCCAAAAGTTGTAATCATACACAAAAAGGAGTCGGAAAGGGGGGGTAAAGAGGGGAACATGACAACAAAATTGTGCTAAAAATACCATGATAAGTGGACAAATAAAACACTTATCACATTTTAAAATGAATGATGCGTTTTTGTAACAATCAATCATTATCCAACCAATGACAAGTAACACATAAATAGTGAAGTCCGTATCCACTATCCCATGCATCGGCAGTTAAAGAAACTCTACTAGGAAGATTAGCCAATTCATTTACTAATTTCAATTTATACTCTTGATAATTCTTCATGGCAGCAGATCGAACGGTTTTTCGGGAGATTTTTTTGTGTTTGGGTTGTAGTGCTCGGTTAATGTAGTTGTTAAAGGCATCATTTTTGGCGAAAAGAAAAGGTTGTTCGGCATGTACAATCATTCTCCCAAGTTCATCCCTATCTCTCTCATAGCTATAAATGAAGCCTTGTGGATGGAAATGAGAAATTTTGGGTTGGGTTGGATCATTAGATGGTCCACCACATCTTTTTGAATGTCTACTAAGGTGTCCCGTCCCTCCCTTGGTATCGGCCGAGAAAATTTTACTACAAGTCCGACACCGGGCTTTGGTTCCATTTTTACTCAATTGATAATGTGCCCAAACTTCACTCTTTCGGTTGGTTTGAGCAAATTCCTCTTCGGTACACCACTCTAATATGTTAGGATTTTGGGTGTTAGACATTTGGGTGGATTGTTCACTCGACCCGAAGGCTTGTGTTTGGCTACCTTGGTTACTAGGAATAGAAAATTCATGTTGTGATCCGTATAAATGAGGTGAGAAATGGGTTTGTTGAAATCCCGAACTAGGCATAGTCCAAGGAGCCATATCATCCATTTGTTCGTGCCCTCCCGTGGTTTGGGGATGAAAGAAAGGGGTGGAAGAGTTTGGAAAGGGCATGTTAGGGGAGTGAAAGGGCATGTTAGGGGAGGGAAAGGTGTTAGGGGGGGGCATTGAAGTGTTTGGGTTTGGTGATTCCCTACGTTTTGACTTGGCTATTCTAGAGGAGGAGGAAGTGTTCGGGTTTGATGCCATGATATTTAATAATAATAACAACAACAATAATAATACAAATAACAAATTAACAATAACAATTGACAACAATAATAATAACGATAGCAATAAGAATTAGTAAGTAGTTTTTATATAAATTAAGTTTTCAAAAATAATTATAATAATAGTAGATTACTTAGGTCAATGAGATCCAAGGTAGGAGAGGTTAGGAACGACGTTGTCCAGAGCCCAAGTCCCGCCTTAGACAGATTTCACTAACAATCTAAATTATCCACAATAAAAATAGAAAGTAGTTTTTATATAATTAAGTTGTTCCAACTTCCAAGAAAACAATAACAACACCAACACCAACAACAACAACAACAACAACAACAACAATAATAATAATAATAATAATAATAATAATAATAATAATAATAATAACAAATTAAAATAAAGTTGAGTTAGATCTTACAATGACGCTTCAATTGCTTTCCCGAATTTATAATTTCCCGATCCCGAATTTATAATTTCCCGAGTGTAAATATAAGAATTTTTTATTTTATTTTTTATTTTATTTTTTTTTTATAATTTTGGTAGTAGACTAATAAAAGTAAAAATGTAAAATTTATAAGAGAGTAGGAATTTTTTTTTCTTTGCACAAAAGAGAAAGAGAGTAACACTAGTAGAATAAACTAAATGGGAAGCCCCAAATGGCAAGCGGTTATTGAATTCCGCTTCCAAAAACACCCAAAATAAAAAAAAAAAACTGATATAAACAAATGGCAAGCGGTTTTGGGTGAACCGCTTACCAAAATGTAAATGGCAAGCGGTTCAAACCATAAACCGCTTGCCATTTGCTAAAAAACCCTATTTCTCACGCGGCCTCCTCTCTCATCTCCTCACCTCATTTTCTCACGTCCCTCTATCTCCTCCCTCACCTCATTCCCCACGTTTTCTCTCTCCTCTCCTCTCCTCCTCCATTCTCCTCCATCTGATTTCCTCTCTCCATTATCATCTCCTTCTCTCTCCTCTCCTCTCTCCATCTGATCTCGTTCCTTCTCTCCTCTCATCTCAAGCAGCACCAGATTTTCGAGCAAAAAAACTCATAAAAAACCCCAGATTTTTCGAACCCACAATTCCGAGCAAAAACTGAGCACAAATTCGAGCAAAACCGACCAAATTCGAGCGAAAATCCGACCAAATTCGAGCAAAAATCCGACCAAATCCGAGCAATACCAACACCGACACTCATGAGGTTGTGTAATTTCAGATCTAATTTAATTTAGGTAAGAATTTAGAGTTAGTTTCTTTTTTTTTTTTTTTCAAAATTCTGATTTTAATTACTTGTATTATTCCATTGATTTTTCAGGGTATTGGTTTAATTTTTCTAGATTTGTTCAATGTAGTTGATATTAAATAGTTAATTACAGAGTTTATTGGGTTTGGTGGTGGTATTGGTGGGTTTTGTGGGTTTTAATTTCAATTTTTATGTTCTCTTTGCATGAGTAAATTTTTTGAGCTTTTTTCTTTAATTGTTCCAGATACAGGGGGCGTCGATTGTGGTGGCGGTGGTGGGCTGGTGGCGTCGATTGTGGTGGCGTTGGTGGCAGTGCGTGGTGGTTGATTGTGGTGGCTTGTATTACTTTGTATTATTTTTTTTTTTTGGATGAAAATGTAATATTACAACAATTCATTAATGAAAATATTAATTTTTTTTACATATATTTTGATTGTGTGTCAATTTAAGTGAAAAAAACTAAAAAAAAAAAATAATAATTTTTTTTTATTTTTTAAGCCCTAATGGGCAGCGGTTTGGCGCCAAAACCGCTGCCCTTTCTCTTCAAATGGCAAGCGGTTCAGAACTGCTTGCCATTTAAATGGACAATGGCAAGCCCCCCAAGAGGGAGCGGTTCAAAACCGCTTGCCATTGGGGGGTTTGAACCGCTTGCCATTTTGTTTTTTCTACTAGTGTAAGATTGTAGGAATTAGAGAATAAGAAAATTAGAGAATAAGAGAGAAGAGATGAGTTGGTGAATTGTGAAAATTTTGGAGGAAGAAATGAGGTATTTATAGGGATTTTGGGTGGGAAAAATGGCCGTTTTATAGCTGTTGGAAAACAGCTACTTCTAACGGCTAGGCACGGGCCGTGCCGTGCCGGCCCACGTGCCGGGTACCGTGCCGCCCGCCGTGCCCGTGCCATTTTCCGAACTTTGTGTTCACGGCCGTGCCGTGCCGTGCTGGTGGCCGGGCCGTGCCGGACCCACGCCGCCCGCGTGCCGGCACGGCCCGTGCCCACCTTTAATTATAAGTCATGTTCTTTTGCTTAATCTGGTATACTCGGATGCACGAACCACCGATTGAGTTTTAGGAAGGTTAGTTGAATTTATAAAAATAATAGGTAGTGGGGTAAAAGTTAATGAGAGTGGAGAGAGAAGGGCTTTTGTTGAGACTATTAGTTAGTAGCATGTTATTTAAAAATTGAGAGAATATTATTAAAAATTAGAGAGAAGTTCGTATAAAAGAAAACGTGTCATTTATTCCAACACGGCCAGAAAAGGAAATTGTGTCATTTATTTAAACACGGAGGGTTTGAGTGAATATTTGGGAATGCTACATAAGAAATGTTTTATTCAAACAAATATGGACATTCCCTAAATCTGCTTTAAAACTTCCATGTGTTGTGAACCTTCCACAAAAGGGTTTGAGTGAATCCTCATGGGGTATGGGATTGTATTACTCTAAGATACAATCCTAAGTTCATTCTTGATGGCAAACCCATACTACTCCATAAACCAGACATCCCCTAAGTAGAAAAGGTCTGTATGTTGTAATAGGTTTTCGCCCTATTTAGTGAAGAGTTTTTTAATGAAAGTCCCTAGTTTTTAGCCTTGGAAGTTTTACTCATTAAAAATCCCTCGTTTACATTCAAGTTTCTTTAGCTTTTCACTTTTTAGATTCCACAAATTTTAGCTACATGCGAACAACTCTTTAACTATATTTCACCACCTCCAGCAGTATTCAGTCTCAACACTTTATGTCATGAATTTGTTAATTTGGTGAAAAACAAGAGAAAAATTCACACGTCAAAGTAAAGTATAAAAAAGAGAATTACCATTTAAACACAATCTCACTCGGCTTTTTCACATCTTCGTCATTGTCATCCTCTATTCCTCATTTCAAGAGCGGCGAAGGCTTTCAATTCAGAGAGTGGAATCTGCAAGAATCTTTAAAACGGATGTAAGAAATAACAAATCTTGAATGCAAAATTAACAAGAAAAACACACACAAGTTTACACGGTTCATCAATAATGTGTTGGCTACGTCTACGAGTAAAGCGAAAGTAATAGTTTTATTGAACTTGAGGAAAACAGATTACATATTCAGAACAGCTTTGAGACCAATCACATAAAACAGATTACATATTCAGAACAGCTTTGAGACCAATCACATAAAACAGATTGATTGTCTCTTCTAATGTCATCATAAGAAATACACAAAAGACTCTCACATTTATGAATAATCTTTTAACTTATTCGGCTAGGAGTAACCCTAAGGGGTATATAACTATATATAGAACTCTCCAAAAGAGAAACTGATTTGGGCCAAAGCCCAATTAATAACCACACGGACCAAAACCACACGACCGTGTACCTTGACCCACACGACCGTGTGACATGTCTTATAGTAGCGGAACTACACGACCATGTACCATGAACCACATGGCCGTGTATATTGAAGAGTACATAATAACACTGACTACACGATCGTGTATAATGGACTACATGATCGTGTACCTACTCAGTCACCGATTCAAGGCATATTTCACAACAAGTACAATTCAGATGAGCAAGCACCGGGACAAGAAGGGAATTGTCAGCCTTTTGTTTTTACACTTCAGTATGTGTGCAGCAAGAAGATCCAAAACATAATGTAAAGAACTGAAATCAATAAGTAGTTCGTAAATGTAAGAGGGGGGGAGGGGGGCAAATATTATGCTTAAATGTCTAAATTATCCAGACAGAACATATATTTGAGTCAAGTACAAACCTCTGGAATAGTTGACATAGCACATTACATATGTGATGTGGATTATTCAAGCAATCAAGGATAGGAATCGATTGGTGTTCCAGGGAGATATAGTAAAAATGATGGGAATCTTATAATTTATCAAGACTTTTTATCATTCAGAATGAATAGCATCATTTTCAAATGGAGAATGATGGTATTCCACATACTACATCAAAGGCGCAAATTGTCATTCTTACACACAACGTGAAGTCCTCATACCAATTCTTGAAAGAGAGAATAACATCGTACCATGAGCCTTGGGTTTGATTTAGTTGACATAATCCTGGTTGGTGCACCCTTTCACCAACAAAAGAATTCAAACACTGTTGGTCAGTATAGTTAGTAATTACTCGTATAAAGATCATGCAAAGGTTGGCGTGCAAAGGTATGAGGTAGAGATCAAATGCATTAGATATAACATATAAGTCTTTTGATCCTAATATCCATTAATAGGTCTGAGGTCAAATGCAATACTAAACCTTCCCCTTCAAATAAAATTACCGTTACTCATAAGCAAGATAGATACAAAGGAATCATCTATATGCAGTTTACATTACCCCTCATCCTTAAAGCCATGTCTTCACATAAATACATGATAATATCCGAATAAGATTGATAACTGATTTAAATACATGTCAATGCGTTTCAGTCATCTATATCTAATTTTTCCAATATTTCATAGGGCACAGATTGGTCAATTATGATACATTGCTTGTTCTAATATTGCATCTTCAGTATCCAGTACATGATCTGTAAAATTGATACGCATACTGAACCAATAATTTATAATTTCATTCACTACATATTAAAGATGAAAGTCAGTTTTGCAACGTTGGATATTGTCCCACATTAACTAAATAACAAGGGGAGTATTAATTACCTGGACGAGGTCAATGGGCAATCAAGAAGGCCCATGGCCTAGGCTGGTGGCCTTCATTGCACATTAGGAGGGGCGCCTGCCTAACATCTTCTCAGTCCCAGCAAATTAACACCAATGCTGTAAAATGATTGTTATGTTGCTTCCCTCACATACGGTAAATGGGGATCAATTGTTAAATTACAGCATCTTGAACCTCCAGGATGTCAATATTTTCAACAAAGAATGAACAAACTCTGGCAGTTTGTTTCTTACACATACATTTGTTAAATTACATCATCTTGAACAAACTGGCAGTCAAGTAGAATTTACAACTACTAAAGTAAATTTAATTACCTATACTATGTTATTGGGTTGTCTTTCAACACATCAAATTTTTTATCAATCAATGGTCCTGTTTTGTAAGTCAGAGCAGAATACAAAATAATCAAATTAATTGAGGGCCAGACCCGTACAGTAAAGTACAACTTAACTAATATCGGTGGGGTGCGCCAGGCCCGTGCAATAGTGCAACGCATGGGCGACGCTTGAAGATCCCAGCAGCAAGCTACTGTGGTGGATCTTCCCCCTTAAAAAATAAATTTAATATCGTTGTGGGCCATTGGCCCACGTATCAGATATTAAACTGATAAGAACAGATACTACACTTGATCTTAGCCAAAAGGCCGAGAAAGGTATGATTTGATGAGTCTAATCTCGTGCATTATATTTCCTGAAGTTGCAATAGCTTCATCATTTCTTTTTGATGTGGTACATTCCTCCTTATTTAAGAGTTTGGAACTTGGTACTCCTACTATTATTCTGATGTCTGAAGTATTTGGATAAGTAATGCACTAATAATGTAACTAGAGGTGATGAGATCTTGTGGATTTTGTTAAAATATGAAGACATGTTTATCACACATTAATATCATTTTAAGATTCTACAGGACTGCCATAAGACCAGTGTTGCTCTATGGTACAGAATGTTGGGCTTCTAAGAAAGAGCATATTAAAAAGATGGAGGTTACGGAAATGCGCATGTTAAGGTGGATGTGTGGAAACACTTTAAGAGATAGAATCAGAAATGAGGTTATTCGCAAGAAAGTAGGTGTGGCGGGCATTGTAGATAAATTAAGGGAAAATCGTCTGCGTTGGTTTGGACATGTAAGACGGAGACCCGAGGGTGCACCGGTGCGAAGAGTGGGACCATGGAGGGATTAAACGAGGAAGAGGGAGACCAAAGATGACTTGGTTGGAAGGAGTGAGGAAGGATATGAAGTGCATGGATTTACGTGAGGATGAAGTTTTGGATCGTAAGGGATGGAGGAGAAAGATTTATGTTGATGACTACACGGAATAATCAAATTTGGTTCATGTTAGCCGACCCCACTTTTGGGATTAAGGCTTTGATTGATTGATTGATTGATTGATAATATCATTTTAAGGGGTAAGGCAATGTAAGTCTAGAGCAAGTCAAACTTCCATCCTGAACAAATGGAATGAAATTTTGGAAAATTTATCGGAAACAACCTTTTTATATAGAAAATTTTGCGGAAATAAAATTTAACATTTTTTTAAAGATAAAACCTTACTCTATTTTCTGACATTGACCAAAGATTTTACGACATTGACTCTCGCGTTTAACTCACGTGCCTGTATTTTCCTCAATTTTCATTCATCTTCTTCCTATTTCCATCTTCTTCTTCTACCCCATAATCAAAGAGTCAGAGACCTCCAAACAAATTGCAACCACAAAAGATACCATATAATGTAATACTCATTTACAAAATATAAGAAAAAAATACCAGTTATGATGCCAGATTTCGACCCACAATTGCATATCTAACTTCTTATGCCAACTTTTACTCGAATCTTCGGTCAACTCAGGTGCCACGAGTAAAATAAGGAGAACCCAAAGATAATGATAATCCTCCAACCTGACAATTACCGGCAGGAAATTTATTAATGAAACTCTCTTAATTAAACTGCAAATGAGATTCACAGAATTTTTACTACTCTACAAAATCTTGCAACTGAAATGTTCAGTAAAATAGAACATTTCTATAATAATTAATGAAACTGGCACCACAAGTACAGAAGAATTTGCCATTGGACTATTTGAGGCAAAGAAATCGAAACTTTTTATGGACGATGGCATACCAAATTTAGTTCAGGATGGACCAAAACCATAAACGCAATACTTATTACTTAAACACTTAAGGGCATGAAACCATTCAGAACCAAACCATGCTAAGTACCTAAAAGAATCTCTTAGTATCAAGCCCCAAAATTCAGCCCACAAATGGAGAGAGAAAAAAAAAAAAAGAAAGTATATAACTGAGCAACATAAACATTTTAGATTGATACTGGAAGGGCAGACAAGGACAAAAAAATTTGGACCATTTCTCGATTTGTGCGTGTCATCCTTGCGCAGGGGCCATGCTAATCTTCTCTGTATCGTTCCAATTTTATCAGATGTCTCCGAAGAGACAACCCTATTGTAAAGACACAATAATATAAAGAAAGTGTTTTTCAATAAACTAACCGATGTGGGACTGAAATTCCTTAACATACTTTAAAGGCATCAGAAACCTGAATTACTGCAGCTCAATTAGTCAACTGTACGAAAACATATTTAACCAAAAAAAAAAATCTGTATTAAGACATAAGACCTACAACCTGACAGTCATAATGTGAAACACTAGCTAGATCTCATTGCGTCATCAGCTAAAAATTCTACACAAATGCCATGGTTACTTTTTTGTCAAGTTGGCAAATGAGCTTGACATCATCAATAGCAGATATAGCAAGAGTTGAACTTGAACTCTTCGTTAAACCATCAAATTAAGAATGAATTTATCATCATTAGACAATAGTAATTGATTTAATATAGCAAGATAGCAATTGAGCTCTTCACTAAACAATCAAAAACAAAGAAACATTTAGTAAAATGGTATCCTTCCCACATATGACATATCAAATGACTTTGGCAAGTCTAGCATTGAAGGGTTATCATTTGAACTTTTTACTGACAAAGAAATCAGAAAACTATGGCAGATGTCGTTACAAATCCAATTCAAAAATCACAATCACTGCTTATAATTTTTTTTTTAAAAGCATGGAAAAGACCCTAAGCCAAGCAAGGCAAAAAGAACAAACTTTCTGAAAAAAGGACCTAATAAACTTTCCTAGCTAGTTTGACATTGTTAGACTGTTTGTTTTCAGTCATTCAAGCAGTGACATTATTTTTCTATCTTATACTTAATGCAGTAGAAATTTTTATGTCATGGAAATTGTTATGGACTCATTTTTTCATCAGATTGCTTTCATCCCATACTAGTACAAATAAGAAATCACAACAGCCAGACCCATTCCCTCAGTATGCTTCATTTTCCAACAAGTGGCAACCACAAAACATCTGCGATAACGTAATAGTCACTATCAATCAATAATTCAATCAAAGTCTTAATCCCATAAGTGGGATCGGCTACATGAACCAAATTTGATTATTCCGTATAATCATCGACGAAGATCCTCCTCCTCCATCCCTTACATGCAATGCCTCATCCTCATGCAAATCCAAAAACTTTATATCCTTCCTAACTCTTTCCAACCAAGTCATTTTCGGTCTCCCTCTCTCTCGTTTAACCCTTCCATGGTCCCACCCTTCCACTCTTCGTACCAGTGCACCTCGGGTCTCTGTTTTACATGCCCAAACCAACGCAGACGATTTTTCCTTAGTTTGTCTTCAATGCCTGCCACATCTACCTTCTTGCGTATAACCTTGTTTCTGATAACCTAATAGTCACTAAACATAAAATAAAAATAAAAACTCATTGGATCCATTTCTTCACAGCTTGCTTATTCCAAATAAAATAACGACGGAAATTTTCCATCGGAAACACCCTGTTTTCCGTCGAAAACGGGAATTCCGACCGAAATTCCGTCGAAACTGGTTGTTGGAAATTGTTTTGTAGGAAAAACAGCCTTTTCGGACGGAATTTCCGTCGGAAACACTATTCCAACAGAAATTCTGACGAAATTTAGTCCGTCAGAAGAGATTTTCCGGCCCGAAAAAATCTGTTGAAAGTTTCCGATGGACTGTAATCCGCCGGTAAATTTCGATGGAAATTTCGTCGGAAAATTGTTTAAAAAAAAAAAAAAAACCCTGATCCACCACCCCCACCAGCAGCCCCTCTAACCCATACCACCACCCTACACCACCAGCCCCCTAACCCGTACCACCACCCACTACCCATACACCAAAACCTCCACTAAAACCCCTACTCACCAAACCGAACCAGATTGTGGCATTGATGATTTTTAGAAAATGTTCATGAATAGACCATTGGATGAGTAGAGAAACTTATTCATAACTTTGAGAATTTTGGGGTATGGAGAGCATCATTAAAATCTATGCACCTATTTAATGTACATTGTGAAATATTTTGTTGGTGTTCACAATCATGCTAGGAGGTTACCGGGAGGACTTTCATCATCGTTGCATTTACTTATTAATTTTCGTTTTATTGTTTTCTTTTAATTTTTATTTCTGTTGAAAAAAGGAAGTCTTTTTTTTTTTAAAGAGATCCCAAAGGACATTAAATTTCATTAAATAAAGTCCTACGACATCTACAATTGACAATTAATAATAATGAAAACAGATTTTACAAAATCAAATAAGAATTAATCGGGGAAGGGCTAAGAATCCAAATACATAAATATAACACTTCGGCACATTCTCGATTCGTTGTCTCATACAACTTTTTGAGTGGATCCGTCGCCGCTTCATAGTTTTGTGAGGGAGAAAATTCTTGTGTTGAATTCATAACCCGAATCCGAGCCATAATCAATTGAAGCCCCGCACAACTAGAGACCCTATTATGCGCAAATAAAACAGCCTTGTCTTTCGAAGGAGATCGAAAAAATCTTGTCTTTCAAAGGAGATAAACTCTTTCTTTCGAGGGAGACATTATTATAATCTAAAAAACAAAGAAAACGTAAAAGAAATAAAGATTGGGACTTTCCACCGGTAAAATCCGATGGAAGCCCCTTCAAAGTTAACAATGGAGGCTAAAGTTTAGGAGAGTGAACAGAGAAAGGAGGCTAGGGTTTTTGAATTTTTTTATTTCGTTAAGTATTTATTTTGACGTGTTGAAAAAAGGAGGTTAATTATAATACAATTTTTTTTGGAAAAATGTTACAATTAATAAAGAATAAAGAAATTATTTATTTAAAATAAATAAGGACATTAATTATAACAAAAATTTTTGGGAAAATGTTGTAATTAATAAAGATTAGAGAAATGGTTTACTTAAAAAGTTAAAATGATGCACCATTCTTAATTTTGAAAGCGATTGAAATTAGCGGTACCCATGGAGTGAAAATTAGACATGTGAAACATGACAAAATTTTGTTTTAAGAAAAAGTCGAATACATAACCGGTGAATTTTTGGACCGGTTAGAACGGTTCCAAGCTATCAGGAAAAAAAATATTGTTGTTGCTAATAATCCAGAAATCATCACAAAAATCGAAGTTACTAATTTTGCTAGGGTTTCTAGAAGTGTACAAGAACTGTGCTATTGATAAGCTAAACAAATAACTCATATTTGATTGGATTAAATCAAGTTGGGTGTGATGTTTCAAAAAAGTTGCAGAAAAATTCCAACAAAAACGACTGTAAAATTGAAAAAAAAAAAAATATGATCTTATTGAAATTATCTAAAATAAAACTGTAAAACTTTGAAGTTTTAGATTATTAATTATAACACAAATACATTAAAACTTTAAATTTGTGTTATAATTAATAATTTAAAAATTCGAAGTTTTTCATTTTTATTTTAGATAATTTCAATTATAAAATCATTTTTTTTTGTGATACCAAAAGTTTTTTATTTTATGTATTTATTAATAATAAAAAAAAGATAGAATTTTATTTGGATAACACCTAGTTATTTGTAATCTACTTCATTAACAAACTGCTTTGAGATAAAAAGTTCAATTGATAGATTAATCCTGAACAATCAAGTGATAGATTAAACTGTCCAACGTGTTGCTACTCCCTCCGTGCCAGAATACAGATTATATACATGTTCTAAAAACGTTAGAAAACACAATCTAATATAATATACAATCTAATCTAATTCAATACCATATCACTAATAAATAAAGCCGGTCTCGCACTCAGGTCACGAGACATCGACATTTGACATTCCAGCTATAGATATTATTGTGCTTAGATTAGATGCCATGTTAAATTAGATTGGATATATTTGTTTAGCATAAAAAAAAAAGTATACTTAAAATAATTTATAATTCTTTTTTAAAAAAATTTATCTATTTATTGACAATAGAATTTTACGAGTATCTTTTTTTTTTTTTTTTTTTTTTACTGAATAATAGAATTTTACTTATACTCCCTCTGTCCTAGAAAACATTACACAGTCAACATTGCACACATACCAATACACTACTTTGACTTTATTTTTATATTATATGATTGAATAGTAATGAAAATTATTTTTAAATTATATTATGAAACTTTATATTAATACATATCTAACAACATATTTTATAATAAGATATGTTTTTATTATGTTAGTAAAAATTTATGGTCAAAGTTGATGCATGAATAGTAAAAAAAAAAAAAAAAAAGTCCAACATCTCATGTATTCTGGGACGAAGGGAGTAGGAAGACACCACATATTTTAATTAATATGAATGTCCAATTAACAATAGAATTTTAGTCCTATATATACGAATAGCCATGTAATTATAATTATAAATAAGAAAAATTAGAAATACTACTACCTCCGATTTTTATTATTTGCAACTTTGGGGTATTATTTGTGAGATATAAAATATTTCAAAGTTGCAAATAATAAAAATCGGAGGTAGTAATCCCCAACTTTCATGAATTTTGTTTCAATAATCTCAACTTTAGGTTATTCTAGAATAATCCGAACTTTGGGGGCTGTTGGTTTTCTTCAATCCCTAACCGGTCAAGTAAAGTCAATGACCTATTATATCAGGTCACTTGACACGTGTCAAGTCCTGATTGGTCCAAAAAATAAAAAAAATAAAAAAATCAGAAATCAGCCAGCTTCCCCTTCCTACACCGATCCACCTTAACCTCTACCACCACAAGCCAGCATGCCGACCCTCCCTTCGCCGGACCGCTGCGTCACCCCACCTTTTGCATCACCGTTTTCCCCCTCCTCGAAACCCCCTCCCATTCCTCCATACAACCACCGTTTCCCCAAACTCATAGCCACTAAATCCCCAAATCGCAGCCATTTTGCGAAACCCCAAAATCGCAAATTCCAGCCAAAACCCCAATAACCCACCAATGAAAGCGGAGGTTTCAGGGGCGGGTTAAGGTTTTCGGGAGTAAAGGACGGGTTAAAAGGGAGTTTTGCGAGTTGTCGGAGTAAAGGGGTTGCCGGAGTGGTTGGAGGCAATTGAGAGGAGAGAGAAAATGAAAAGGAGTCGTGGCCAGGGACAATTGGCCGTCGGGAGAAGGGGAAAGGGTTGGCGACGGTGGCGAGGGGAGGGGGAAATCGGCGTTGTTGGGCGGCATTGGGTGGCTGGCCGGATGTCATGGCAGGTGACCGACTCATGGTTTTTTTTTTTTTTTTTTTTTTTTTTTTTTTTTTTTTTGCTTTTGAAATTTTTTTAACCAATTAAATTGTGACACGTGTTACTTTAAAAAAAAAAAACCATTCAACCGGTCACCGATTTTTGGGATTGAAGAAAACCAACCCCCAAAGTTCGAATTATTCCAAAATAATTTAATATTAGGATTATTGAAACAACATTCGTAAAAGCTGGGATTATTATTTTTAATTTTTCCTTATAAATATGGCCATGTACCATTAATTTTTTTTTTTTTTTTCTTTATCTACCATTGATTGATTTACCATTAAATTAAAGCTTTTGAATCGGGTATTCTTCATATATGGAGCCTTTTTTTTTTTTTTTTTTAGATTTATGTATTAAAAAACCGTGCATCGCACAAGCTTTTATCTAAATATATAGTATAGCAATATAAATTAAATAAATTCTTCTTCCATATCACTTGTTAATATTATAAGCCCGTCTCCCAAACAAAACCATCCACTGTTCTCCAGATTCCCATAGGTTGCAATTTAGTCGTCTTCGATCACCAGGTTCACTCACGATTCCTCTCAACTTGATTAGGCTTCAAGATGGCTTCAATAATTTGATCCTCATTTCAGGAATGGCAATAGCAATTTAATCAAGAATAACAGTCAAACACTCACCTGCAAAATCAGATCGGTTATGAATTCAGATTAGCCAGCACGAATTATAAATGCTCACCATATTTTGTCCCACATCAGTCATCAACAATAGCAAACTAATAGTGTTAGGGTCAATGGGTGATCAAGCAGGATCATTGACAAAGTGGTTGGCCTCCATTGCACTTCAGGAGATGCACCCATGTCATAATTTGTGGCATCGATGGGCCTTTTACACCTTTTTAAACCACAGCATACTTTCATAGACTATATTAGGTAATAGAATACAAGTTTTGACAGTTAAAGATGTTGGCAAAGAAAAGGAAACAACACACTAACAATGAAACCACAACGCATTTTCCTCAGCTCTATAACACAATTTATGCGGAACACCAAAATTTTGAACTATTTATTGGTGGGGTGTGCCAGGCTCGTGCAGTAGTGCAACGTATGGGCGACGCTTGAAGATCCCAGTAGCAAGCTACTGTGGTGGATCTTCCCCCTTAATAAATAAATTTAATATCGTTGTGGGTCATTGACCCACGTATCAGATATTAAACTGATAAGAACAGATACTACACTTGATCTTAGCCAAAAGGCCGAGAAAGGTATGGTTTGTTTAGTATCATCTCCTGCCTTTTATTTCCTGAAGTTGACCCTCGTCGTTTCTTCTCAATGTGGTATAGCAACAGCCAACAGGTGCCAACATCAGTCCATGTCTTAGGGAGTTTGATCACAGCAACTTCAGGAAATCAGTATTATTATTCTGATGTCTGGAATGGAAAAAGGTTTATCATACATCCAAAATTCTATTCACAGGCAAGGCTATGCAGAACTGGAACTTTATAGACTTCTACATTGAAGTCTTGAGCAATGGAGGAAGATTCATCATAAGTACATTAATAGCATTTTACATATTGTCTCGGCCAGGCTTGTACTAGATTGTTGTTGTTTGGGACTATGAAACGTGAAACAGCATGTAAAGAATGAATCAAGAGCAGGAATTAGTGATATAATATGAGCTTAGTTGTTATGACACCCCTTTTGGACAATAAACTATAGATAGTTTGGGATTTCAGAAATTATAAAACCAGACAAGTCAGCATCAAATTAGAGAGCCATAAATCAATGCAGAGGCACTTAAATACATTTAAACTCCAAAACTGGCAAGTGAATAAATTTTAACTCCACCACACAGTAGTACAGTACCATTACAGACTCAGCTTAGGGATCCCATTACCCAACACAAGCTGAGCTGCAAGTGGAAATGACGACAATGACCCATATAATTAAAAAAATTCACCAGTTTTCCCCATTATAGTTAAAGCACAATCCGATGACAAAAAGACACTAGCAAAAGAGTGCCAGTTTAGGCAGTTTTATCTTTTATGAGGCAAACAAGAGCATTTCGAAATATTATAACAAGAGCAAACAAGGCAGTTGGTATTATTTTATAAATTATAATTTTCATGTGGATTTATTATCATTTTGATGACTATTTTGACGGGACTAACCCTTAGCAGTAAATTCAATACAACTATTGTTCAATGATCAACATATCAGATTGCTGAAAAAAAAAAAAAAGAATAAAAGATCAACATATCAGATGAAAACAGATACTACACTTGATCTTAGACAAAAGGTCAAGAAAGGTATGATTTGCTTAGGTTTAGATACCTCTATTTAATTTTTTTGTTACTTCAGCTTCTTGCATCACCTATTAAGGATCACCAACTCCATAAATTTTCCATTCTTCCCGATTCTACCCAGACATAATTACAACCTGCAATTAGAAAAAAAGAAAAAAGCAGGATTAGAATGCTGCCAGTAAACAAAGTGAGGGAACAGATATAGGATTGTGTTTTACTATGGATAATAATCAAGAATCAATAACCAATCCACCACCACACCAAAAGTAATAATCAAGAATCATCTGCTTCTTATTCTCCATTTCAATCCTCAATCTTTGATTTTTCTCATTATACCCAATTTCTTCATCTCAATGACAAAATTCATAGCAAATACCCTCATTTGAGCACCCAATTCACGCATCATTAAATTCTTTACATTTTCTTTCTCGTCCACCCCACCAACCTCATCATCACCATCTTCAATCCCAACCTCCGATCCTCTTCTCCTCAATCCTCATCCTCCCCTTCCCAGTAACTCTTCCTCTTCTTCAAATCCCTTACACTATGTTTGGATTGAAGGAAATGGAGGGAAAGGAAGGGAACAGAAAAAGAGGGATGAACTATCTTTCATTTGGATAACAAATGAGGAAATAAGGGAATTGAAGGTGGGAAAAGTGGAGGGATTAAATAATAAGAAATAGATCTCTCCAACAATGGAGAGATTTGAAAGGAAAACTCATCTTTCTTTCCTCCCTCCCTTTCTCTTCCCTCCCCTTCACCACCCTCCTCTACTTTTCTTTCCCATTTCTTTGAAGTCCTCAAACCCCCACCTTCATAGTCACCCCTTCTCCAATACCTATTTTCGATATCCCAACCCATCCTATTGAACGCCCCAACCTTTTCCCTCCTTTACATCTCAAGATTCCCAAACTGAAATCCCCCTTCCTCGTCTTCTTTGTCCTCATTGTTCTTTGATTACATTAATTGAAAGAATTTAGGGAAAAAAACCCTAATTTTCAACAACCCAAGCCAGTTTCATACAAAAATCAGAAATCTAAAGAAGGGAAAACACATTACCTTGCTCGAAAATGATAAATTGATCCGTTGAAGATTTGAGTTGCATAATCAAATAGCTTTTGGGAGTAATTGAGCCTTCAACTTTGAGAGAAGAGAAGATTAGTGGAAGCGAGAGAGCATGGCTGCATGGGTCTTTTGTGGGAGATTTGGAGGGAAAAGGGGTTTAATTAGGAGAAAAAAAGATCACATGCCAAACATGCTCCAGTCAACGCCGGGAAGAGAGAGCCAACGTCTGACAAAAAAATTTACAAGGTTGTTTATGACAATTTTGTGTTAGATTTAATCTATACCAAAAATTTCATACTTCAAAATACACAAAAATGGATGCTCAATAATTCTTGTCTTTATGACTATACGCCACAAATGTAAGATAATGCATCAACCAACTGCCTACACTCAGCTCCATGCTAAACTAAATTGACCTCAGTAGGCAAACAATTCCTTATACCATACGAAGTATTTACTTTTGTGATCATCCTGATCAACCTCTACAGCCCTTTTCGTCCACATCAAGGAGTTACTGCTAGACTACTGTTGACTAGCTGTAAAGATCTTTGACATGCTAAAGTACCCTGTTGAAAATGCATCTCTATTTGGTAGGCCAGTGCATATCACTTTTATTTTTTTCAACTAACAAAACCTGCCACATCTTCACGCCACCATCTAGTAGACAAGCTGCTTGTCACAATAACTAAGGTAAGCTGGACTACAGTAGGTGCATTATAGTTTCACCAAGAGAAGAATTCAAGCACTATTGGCCAGCATAATTAGTAGATATCAAGAAAATTATGCAAGGTTTGACATGCAAAGGTATGGTGTAGAAATAATACACGTTAATCTACGATTCTACTGGTAGGTATACAAACGTATAAAGTCTTTTGATTTAAAAATCTACTAAAGTTAGTAATAGACTAATATGTCTAAAGTCAAATCAGAATTAAACATTTCCCGCAAACTAAAATTAGAATCACCCATCAGCAAGACAAAGATACACGAATGAATCACTTATTCAGAACATACAATCATGAAATTCAGCTTTGCAAGGTTGGATCTTGTCCCACATCAATTAACTAACAAGGGTTGTATTAAAGAGATGACTATAAAATAAAATTGATTATGAACAAACAAATTACTTACCTGGACGGGGTCAATGTGCGATCAAGTCGGCCCATGGCCTAGGCTGGTGACCTCCATTGCACATTAGGAGGGGTGCCTGCCTAACATCTTCCCAAGAGGAAGAGTGTACGTCATAATTTGTGATAGCGGGGGCCTGCGTTCGCGCGGCCCCTATACAATTTATAGTTAAACCTTTAGGAAAATAATAATTCAGCTTGTAATTAGAAAAAAAAAAAAAGGCAAACATAAATTATTGGAAGAAGCAAAATTGATGCAGAACAGCATTAGTAGAACAAGCTTCTCAGAGTAGTTAGCAACTTAGCATAAATGTGAATTAAAGGTATATGAATTCTGGTTAAAACTTGAGCCAAAGATTGACGAATTGGGATGCTGGACTCTGTCTCGAATTTTATCTACCAATCACAATCCAGAGCACAATTTAGTTGGCAGTAAACCAGCAAATGTTAGCACGATACCCCATATATAGCTCTAATCAAAATGGAACTCTTGGTGATTACGAATTCTTTCCCACGCAATAATTAATAAGAAATACAGAAGGAAATTTCAACTATAACAGGAATTTATGATTGACAGTAAAACATACCAACCTGGGCGGGGGCTATGGACTTATGTCCTAGGAAGGTAGGCTCCATTGTACTTTTGGAGTTTTGGGAGGGATGCTCATGCCAGCCTAACATCTTCCCAAAGAGGAAGAGTGTACGTCATAATAGTATGGGTCTCCAGGTCTGTGTTCGCACAACCCCTGACCAAATTTATACTCTAACTTTTATAGTCTACTAGGTCAATTTGTGACAGTAAGAGCATGTGTCCTAACAAAATATGGATCAGATGTACAGACAAACCAACTGGAACAAATATGAAACTGTCACATTTGTATGAACCCAAAATTTACAATAGACCAAACGTTAAAATAACTTGGTTACCCAAATCGCTAGTACTGGCGCAACTCTTACCAGTTTAATTCCTTAATCTCTAAAATAAGACTAAAAGCAATAGACTTGAGCTCTCTTAAAATTTATACTTTCCCTCTCAGTCCTGACTTTACCAAATAGTAAACACAATCAAGGAATCAACATTAGCAATTGTAACGTGACTAGATCCCCATTTTTAAAATAGATGCTGAATTTTCATTGAGGCTATTGAGTTTCTCCTAGACTTGTCTAGTGTTTTCGGCATGGAACATAAACATTAGTTGTTATTCTTTTGTTTATTGAAGCAATTTTCATTTTCCACCTGAACCTTAATGCGACCAACTCCACCAACTTAACCATAGAGTCGAATAAATGAACTTGTAGATAACCATAAAGTCGCATACGACGCAAGTCAGGACAGTATAAGCATTCCATAGCTGGGTTTAGAGAAATCAAATTATATTAGTGGCATCATCTTTGTGCCGGAGCCAAGCAGTTCTAATGAAAAATAACTAAGACTTAACTAATCATTGGTGGGGTGCGCCAGGCCCGTGCAGTAGTGCAACGCATGGGCGACGCTTGAAGATCCCAGTAGCAAGCTACTGTGATGGATCTTCCCCCTTAAAAAATAAATTTAATATCGTTGTGGGCCATTGGCCCACGTATCAGATATTAAACTGATAAGAACAGATACTACACTTGATCTTAGCCAAAAGGCCGAGAAAGGTATGAATTGTTTAGTCTAATCTCCTGCCTTTTATTTCCTGAAGTTGTCGTACCCTCGTCGCTTCTTTTCGATGTGGTACATCCCTCCTTAATTAAGAGTTTGGAACTTGGTACTCCTACTATTATTCTGATGTCTGAAGTGTTTGGATAAGTAATTCATTAACAATATAGCTAGAGGTGATAAGATATAGTGGATTTGGTGAAAATAAAGACAGGTTTATCACACATTAATATCATTTTAAGGGTCAGGCTACATAAGTCTAGAGCATGTCAAACTTCCATCTTGATCAACTGGAATAAAATTTTGGGAAATTTATCATAAACAACCTTTTTATATAAGTTGAACATTTTGCGAGAAATAAAATTTAACAACTTTCTTTCTTTTTTTTTTTTTTAAGATGAAAACTTACTCCATTTTCTGGCGTTGACCAAACATTTTAGGACTCACGTGCCTGTATTTCCCTCAATTTTCATTCATCTTCTTCCCATTTGACCATTTCCATCTTCATCTTCTTCCCCATAATCAAAGACCTCCAAACAAATTGCAACCACAAAAGATCTCATATAATGTAATATTCATTTACAAAATATAAGAAAAAATACCAGGTATTTATGATGCCAGATTTCGATCCACTATTGCATATCTTACTTCTTATTCCAACTTGTATTCGAGTCTTGAGTCAACTCAGGTGCCACAAGTAAAATAAGGTGAACCTGAAGATTATGGTAATTCTCCGACCTGACAAATTACCTGCAAAAAATTAACTAATGCAAATTCAAACTGCACATGAGATTCACAGAGTTTTCACTAGTCTACAAAATTCTGCAACTGAAACTGAAAAGTTCAGTAAAATAGACCATTTCTATAATAATTAATGAAATTGGCACTACAAGTATAGAGGAATTGGCCATTTGACTATTTGAGGCAAAGAAGTTGAATTTTTTTATGGACGATGACATACCAAATTTAGTTTAGGATGGACTAAAATCATAAACACATTGCTTAAACACTTCAGAGCATGAAACCGTTCAGAACCAAACCATGCTAAGTGCCCCAGAATTCAGCCCACAAATGGAGAGGGGAAGAAAAAAAGAGGAACATACATTTAAGATTGATACAGGAAGAGCAGAAAAGGACAAAAAAATTTGGACCATTTCTCGATTTGTGCGTGTCATCCTTGCGCAGGGGCCATGCTAATCTTCTCTGTATCGTTCCAATTTTATCAGATGTCTCCGAAGAGACGACCCTACTGTGAAGACACAATAATATAAAGAAAGCGTTTATATATAAATTAACCGATGTGGGACTAAAATTCCTTAACATATTTCAAAGGTATTCTGAAACCTGAATTTCTGCAACTCAATCAGTCATAAGACCTACAACCTGACGATCATAATGCCAAATAGATTTCAGACATGCATGGTACAAACACCAGACAGATCTCATTGAGTCATCAGCTGAAATTTCTACACAAATGCCATGGTTACTTTTTTGTCAAGTTGGTAGATGAGTTTCACATCATCAGTAACAGATATAGCAAGAGTTGAACTTGAAGTCTTGAACTCTTCGTTAAACCATCAAATTAAGAATGAGTTTATCATCTGATCATCATTAGACAATAGTAACTGATATGGCAAGATAGCAATTGAACTCTTCACCAAACAATCAAAATTAAAGAAATATTTAATGAAACGGTCTCCTTCCCACATATCAAATGACTTCGGCATTTCTAGCATTGAAGGGTTCGTCATTTGAACTTTTTACAGTCAAAGAATCAGAAAATTATGGCAGATGTTATAAATCCAGTTCAAAATGAATCAAAATCACAGTAACTGCTTATAAATTTTCTTAAAGCATGAAAAAGAACCTTTGCCAAGCAAGGCAAAGAGAATAAACTTTCTGAAAAAAAGACCCTAAAATAATTTCCTAGGTAATTTGACATTGTTAGCTTTCAGTCATTCAAGCAGTGACATTATTATCTTTCTATCTTATACTTGATGCAGTAGAAATTTTTTTGTCATGGAAATTGTTATGGACTCATTTCTTCATCAAAACTGCGGTCATGAGTGTCATCACAAACTAGTACAAGTAAGAAATCACAATCATCGAACCCGTTCACTCAGTAAGCTTCCAGCTATCCAAATCAAACATTTTCCAACAAGTGGCAACCACATAACACTATAACAGTCAATAAACATAAAATACAGTATAAAATAAAAACTCATTGGATCCATTTCTTCTTATTCCAACTTTTACTCATATAATGTAATGGACTGCTAGGAGCAACCACCAACAGACTAATAAGACTGGAAAGCTGAACAAAATAAAGAGAAAGTTTGAAGCTTTGATTACTGCCCAAGGGTTTATATTCTACAGTAACAATGGAGAGACACTATAGAACTTTGAGATGGAGAAGAAAAGATTGATGCTTTAATTAACAGAACACGAATTACACAAAAGATAGGTATAGCCTATCGAGCTCCAAGTGAGTTAAGCTCACAACTCTCTATCAATGGCTTTAGGGCGGTTTAGGCCATAACTCTCTCATGAGTTTACACCAAAATTCTGCCCAACTATTTCTTTCCCTCCCTTCTCTATTTATACTAAGTACTAATAACCTAGAATACCTATACTACCCCTCCTTAGGTTAGTCTATTACATATAACCAGCCCGCTAGGGTGCCTTCACCTTAATTAGGAGAGCCCAAAAAGATTATGAACATTCTCTGACCTATTTACCGGCAGGAAATACATTTATGCAACTCTCCTAGGTAAACACTAAGTCATGTAATACTGCAAATGAAATTTGAATCATCTTTAGTAGTCTACAAAATTCAGCACTTGATGCACCAAAATTGGACAGAAATTCAGCAAAATAGTTCGGTTCTATATTAACAAAGGATTCTGGCGATTACAATTTACGAGTACAGAATGATTTTCCATTTCATCTGTTTGAGGCACAGAAGTTGGAAGTTCTTTGTGGAAGATGCCACACCAATTCAGTACAGGATTGATCAATATCTTAAGCACATTGCTTGAAACGCTTTTCAGAGCCTGAAATCAGAACAAGCCATGCAAAGATATCAACAGGAATTAGTTAGTACAAGACCTAACATTCAACCACAAAAAGAGACAAACGCCTGTATGTTATAAACATATGTTTTAAATACAAGACTCAATTTTGCATACACTGTAACAGTTTAAGAAAACCCTCTACCAGCTTAACACTAACAACAAATACATAGCCAATGTATATGAAATGAGCAAACCCTGTAATGGAACCCCTAATCAACATATCACAAGTGACAATTATCGAATAATAACACAACACCAGCCATCATTAAAACTGATCTTTGAGGTGGTAAGTATGAGTGTATGACAGCTTCTTATGCACAATGGGAAAAGCTTCATGTGAATAGGCAAGATTTTACAAGCACGCTCTTCTACCCTGTAACACATTATTCACACTCTTCTGAGAAAATCAGTCTGATATGGCATTAGTTAGACATTTGACAAATGGCATATGACCCTCACACATTATAGTGTTAACAGAATAGCAGCCACATCTAGGATCCAGTAGATTAAGGATATCTTCTCAGTTCTCAGCCCTTGCACTCAACAGGATGTTAGCGGCTTGATATATGGAGTCAATTTAATTTTAAGAGAGTTAGGGAGACGGAGTTATGCATTTGCAAATAAGCCAGAGGAGTGAAAATGCTTAATTGGTACAGAGCAACTACTTTCTTTATCAAATATCAATGTCATATGCAACGACCATAAACATACAGCTTACTATAACTCATACTCAAGAACTCGCACCAGATTTGAGTAAGTGTCCTAAGCGTCGGACTACTATGAAATATTTCCATGTATTTATCCAAAGAGAAGTAAATGTTCATAGCTCCATACCCATGTCAGAGTGTCGAGGACTCAACATGATGATTTTAAATAAAGTAGAAGGTCCAAGCAACAAAGGTTATACAAGAGTAGTACAAAGCAAGTTTCAATAAAAAAAAAAAAAATAAGGTTTAATTAACAAAGCCCTAAATTACAGCAAAAATAAGAACCTCATTAAACAAGGGCCGAGGCTGCGAGGCAACATTATACTTCTAGAAGGGGCACACCATAATGTCACATGATTATAACTACGTAGTATTCGTTTTGAGAACCCGTGCGATATACTAAACACTCCAACTTGCATAAGAACAATTAAACTTTATTGAAGTTCTGAAAAGTGATAGACATACATGATACAACGGCCACAACATATACTGATATACCCATTGCCAAGCCCAAAATTAACTTGGGAAGACTTGTTTAACAGATAATCAAAGTAATGCTAAGCTAGTCAGTTCTTCCTTTCCTTTACAAAATTGCTGATTAATTTCCAATTTAACATCATAAATAAACCCATTTCCAATCTCACTCGTTAACATTATAAGCTCATCTCCATCTCCAATCTCACTTGTTAACTGAGAAGGTTAATCAATATGTGATTTTGCTACATTTTGGCCTAATTTAACATTACTCGGTAGCGAATTGCATATGAGATTATGAGGTGACTCTAATAAATACTATAGTCAATTTATAATTTTAAAACATCCCGTAGATTGTTTTACTAGGATTTTATAACATAGATGATAAAACCCCAAATTTAACATATTACAATCAAATGGAGGGCAAAAGTTTATTTTTTACTTTATTATTTCAAAATCCAAAATTAAATTAAAATCCATTCTTTAACTCATACCACAACCGTACTTTGCAACTCAATTCAAGTAGCAGTTGACTTTCCACAGATATTATTAAAAAAAATGTTAATTACCAAGAATCGTTCTATTAATTCAGTGTGCTCAATAAAATGCCACACCCTTTTTTTTTTTTTATTATTATTATGCTTTATTAGGAAAAGGATCAAAGAATTCAGGAAATAGGAAAAATACAAGGAGAAACTCAAAATCATACCCAAAAAAAAAAATGGGAGAAAGAAAATTAAGGAAAGAAAAAGGCGGTAGATTACCTGAACCCCAAATGATTGATGAAATAGAAGGTCTGCTGAAAATCATCAGTACTAATCTGAAATGAACAAGCAAAACTTAATTTAAATACTTGTATGTTTTTTTTTTTTTTTTTTTTTTTTTCTTTTTACAATACGGAAATAAAAAAACTAAACAATAAAAAAAAAAAAAAAAAAAAAGAAGACAAAAACTACCTATTGAGGAGGGACCAAGCGTGGTGAGGCCACACCCCTACAATCCACCTGTAAATACGACCAAGATCAAGCGGAACATTATAAATATATTCTAATGGACAATCTTGAATGACTCTGCGATTGGCCAATTAATTCGCTGCTCGCTTTCCTTCTCTAAACACATATGCTACTTTGGTTGCTCAACTTAGATCATTAAGTAGCTTCTTGCAGTAAGTGATGCCATTCGACGTTTACAGCTCTAGGAACCTCCTCCTTGCATAAAGCCTGAACACAAGCGATGTTGTCAAGCTAGACTTCAAGTTTATCAACGGAGGAAGTACGTAAAATTGTGATTTATATACCCATTAAAATTGCAACTATAATAATACGAGTAATAATTACTTCTTCCGTTCTTTTTTACCCGTATACTTTTTTATATGTAGTCGGTTGTACCATTGTAGGGGTTATTTGAGTTACTTGGTCAAGGATCACTCGAGTTGCCGAGTTTACTCGAGTTACTCAGTCAGGGATTACCCGTATACTTTTTTATATGTAGTCGGTTGTACCATTGTAGGGGTTATTTGAGTTACTCCTGACCGAGTAACCCCTCAAGTAACCCATGACCGAGTAACCCCTCGAGTAATCCATGACCGAACCCCTCGAATAACCCCTGATCGAGTAACCACTGACTAAGTAACCCCTCAAGTAATCCCTAGTTGAACCCTCAAGTAACCCCTGATCGAATAACCCCTAACCGAACTCCTTAAGTAACCCCTCACCGAATTACTCGAGTAACCCCTGGTCAAACTCCTTAAATAACCCCTAATCGAGTAACTCGAGTAACCCCTAACCTCGAGTTACTCGACTAACCCGTGACCAAGTAACTCCTAACCGAGTAACTCGAATAACCTTTAACTGAGTAACTCGAGTAACCCTTGACCAAGTAACTCGAGTAACTCCTGATTGAGTAAGCCTTCAAGTAACCCATAACCGAGTGAACCCATCGACTAACTCACTAATCTCTGTCCGAGCCCCTAAAGTAACCCTTGATAAAGTAACTCGAATAACTCCTGATTGAATAACTCGGGTAACCCCTAACAAAATAACTCGAGTAACCCTTGTCACACGATATGGCCTGTTGCACCAAAAAGTTGTTTTACTTGATCTATTTTGTTTTGTGTATTTTTAAAAAAAAAAAAATTATCATGCAGTCACATTTGTTAATACAAAACTTTAATTTTTATCCTTACATATTATTCACCAAAGACAATTAAAAAAGAAGTGGTGAATAGTATAAAGTCAAAGTGAATTAAATAAAAAAGAACGGATGAAGTATGATCTTGGTTATTTTTGGTATGATCACGCTTTCTAGCAGGTGACACAGCAACGACTACGGAGTGTTGTCTAATCTTATCAGTGCAACAATAATACTCGAGGATTTAGGAGGGTATGCAGTATGAGAAATCAACCACCCTTCTGAAACTATGGCTTATGTGCATACAACCCCTTTTACTTTGCATAGTATTTCATATGGTTTAATATACTCCGTAATTAATGATATGGATACAAAGTGTGCCTTTAGACTTACTCCGTAGTAAGCATTCGGATCATTATTCTGGTCGAAACTGTTGAACTCTCTTGTTTAATTTAATTAATTTATATTGTTTGATTTTCATGCCAAAAAAATATTTTGTTATGGTTTCGGAGGATTTTTTTAAATAAAAATTTAATGGGATATTTCGTGGCACGAAAATCAGAAAATAAATATTCAAATATATTAAAAAAAAAATAGAAGGTTCACTGGCTCCCGCAAGAATCGAGAATAGTAGTCAGAATGCTCATCAAAGTTACACTTTACACCCAAATCATTAGTTTGTGGTCTTTTGGTACATTAAACTATGCTGTCTATGTATGTCTCAAATTATGTTTAGAATCAAAAAAAAAAAATTTCTTTTAAAATTTATAGTTGTTAATATCTTTTGGAGAAGGATACATCAAATCTTTTATTTTATCTTAAGTAATTTTTTAATATTTGATATTTGAATTACTTTTTTGGAGCTTCTAATATATAAATAAATTAAAAAAAAAATAAAATCCTTGTTGTAATATTTGACTCAAATTTTGTTAAATAAATGATTCACTTTTATTTTTCACCTATGTTTATTATTGTTACTAATATGTAATGAAAATATACATCAAATATTTTATTTATGTATAAATATGTTATCTTTTATTTATGCACGGTAAAAGATTTGTTTCCAAAAATGATTTTTTTTAAAAATTAAAAAACTAAGGACACACCATGTGATGACACGTGTCATTGCTGGTGTGTCTTTTAGTGGAGTATAATAATAGTATATAGTTATTGATCTTTAATTGACACGAAAGAAATAGTATACCTTAAAAAGATGTAACTATACATACTCGATACATAATTGTATTTTGTTTTGTGATCCCGGTGACTTTTGTTATTAATATATTACATTACCATTGTGACTTCAAATTTTTAATTAATCTGTACAACTTAGACTCTAGAGTGAAAAAAAATGTTGAATCACATTGAGACTAGTAGGAGGATTTTTTACGATCACAACTACACAAGTATTAGCGCAATTTTGTTCACTAAAATGATTTACATTTTGTTATGTCCATGGAAATATAATTACATTAGGGCCAAATAATTGTAAACCAATTAGGACTTTTTTATGGATTGATGTAAGCCCACTAACTGATAATTCCTAATGCCTACAACCCCCTCTAGGCAATGCTGCCTATTCCCCCCTTCCAAAATTATCAGACTAGCCCTTAACCCACTAACCGCATCAATTAGGACAATTACCACAGTAACTTCCAACTAACCACGGTTAATTCCCCTACCCCACATATATATACAAAAAAAATGAAACAAAAAATAAAAAGTCATCACTTTCTAGTTTTTACGTTGTTCTTCACTGTCATTTTCTCTCTCATCAAACATTTTCAAATTGCACAATTTTGGAAAAAAATCTGCAAATTGATTACAATTTCAACAACAACGAGTGATATACGAGAAGAAATTGCACTAGCAAAAGAAAAATCTCCACAAAAATTCAAAATTGTAAGTTAATTTTGTGCAATTTTTATGATTAAACCCTATTTTTTTTAAAAAAAAAAAAATCACGATTTGCTCATCATAACTAATTAAGTGCAAAATATTGTTCAAAATCTAGTAAACAAAGTAGTAATTACAAAACATTGTTCAAAAACAAGTAAAGAAAGTAGTAATTTGTTTAATTTCTTTTGTAGACCATAGAAGGAAGTTTCAGAAAGCAACGAAAAAGATCTGCAATTTTGTAAGCATTATTTACTTAAGGTGAATTTGATTATTTATCAATTTAGTTTAATTTTTTGAAAATGAAAAAAAAAAAATTAAAATATGCAAAACAGAGATGACGATATTCCTATTCAAAAACGATTTGATACATTAAAAAATAGCACCAACCTAAATCTCCCGTGATTATTGATCCACAACTTCTAAAAGATATAATAATGTTGAGTGGTCCTGCTGAAAATGAAATGTCTCGAATTCCAAGGTATAATGATCATTTATAACTTACTAAATGTTCATATGTACCTGTTTGTAGTTGCACATTTTTGTAGTGGTCCTACTGATTTTTATTTTCAAAATATACATGTTTGTAGTTGTACATTTATATTTATGAAAATCATAACGACTTATAAAATTGTTTGCCATTGAAAATTGAGTATATAGTATAATTGTGCTAATTTTCTTAATTATTAGTTGAGTTTTCTTACAATTACTCATATTTAAATTATTAGTTTATATTAAAAATGACTTTTCGGTAAATGTTCATTTTCATTTTGATAGATGTTCATTATGATATTAGTATATGATCATTTACATTCTTACCTTAGTTCTACTAGGTTTCAGTCTTGAGAAAAGATTACCCTAGTTTTGTTTATGATCATTTACATATTAATGAATGTATACTGCTGTTTAAACAAATGTTCATTTGGAAATACCTATATGTTCATTCTCATATTGAAAATATCCACGTATACTATAATAATACATGTTTAACTTCATATTAAGTTAATATATGCTTATGAGCGTCATTTGAGTATTATACTACATACATTTTAATTCTAATATTGAAAGATGTTTATTCGAATTTGATATGTAGATGTTCATTTGGATTTGTGTATATTCAAACATATATATTAATGTATGTTCATTCATATGTTAAAAAATGTTCAAAAATAAATAATATATTGTTCATTCATAATTGACCTTTGATGATTATGATTTAAAACGTAATATAATCTTATGGTATTTCATCCACATATTATATCAATACATATCAAGTTGTATTTTGACATATTGAATTATTATTAATGGTCATTTACATATTAATAGATATTCATTTGGATTTTGATATATGTTCTTTTTCATATTAATAAACCTTCATTTAGAATTGAATACATGTTCATTTAAATTTTTTACGTTTTCATTCTCATATTGAAAGATTTTATATCTTTATAGTGTGTTCATTTCTAACTTCGTAATTGTAATTCATGCGTAAATGTTCAATTTTGAAGTCTTAGATTTCACGTTCTTTTGTTAAGAATATGTTGTTATTATTATTTTTTTTGAAAAACTTGATCGATCTCTTATTGTACAGGATGATCAAGTAAGAAAGTTGAAGGCGACATATACATTATGCCCGGATTATATTTTTCATGGAAAACATACAATTATATGATTAGAGGTGCAATATATATATATATACACACACACTTTATTATACCAAATGCTACAAATAATGTTCATTTAACCAGACACATATGTACATTTGGTTCACTTTCATGTTTATAAAACAATTAGATATAATACAATAGCTATATGGAAATGCGTTATTATTGTAATTAAATTAAATTATTTTATATTGAAAATTATTTTTTAACAACGTTTTAGTTATATAATTACAATTCTAAGACCTATGCATTTGCATTGTAAAACTTACACATTGCTTTTGAAATGAACATCCAATGATACAAAAATGAACATTTGTTGAAACACGAATAAACAAAAATGAACATTAGATGATGCAATACTTCTTATAATAAAAATGATTTGAACGCAGTAATCCTTATAAGTAAATTTGCTCTCATTTTTAATTATAAAAAATTCTTAAAATTTAATTCAGAAAATATATTAATTTGATGAACAAAAAGTCCGTGTTATAAAAATGAACATCTAATGATACATAAATGAACATTTACCAATATAGAAATGAACATGTAAAAATTTACAGAAAATTCATAAATGAAAAGGGGCGGGGGAGGGGCACGTGCGGAGGGTAGGGGGGTGCAGGCAGTGTTCCCTACCGTGGGGTGTAGGTAAAAATTTGTACACTTACTGAACCTCCTTCCTTTTCAAGCCCATTAGAAAGAAAAAAATTCACCAAAGTTAGTTATTAGAAAAATAATTACCCTTGGTTCACTTGAGCTCCAGATAGCTTATGGAGGGTAAGTCTCCTAACAATGATTTTATTTTATTTATTTATTTTTTTTTTTTTTTTTTTTTTTGCATTCTGTAAGTCTTGAATTTGAAACTTTTCTCGATCAATATCAAGCACACTTGAGCCAACTCTTGACCTCTTGTTGGTAATTCCGATTACAATTTTCTTCCCTAATTTTTTTTTTCATATACACATTTTCAACTCATGCAGTCATGTTACATTTTTTTTTTTGAGGAAAGCTGCCGAACAAATACATTAATCAAGGGACAAAATGTCTGAGAGTATATATGGGGAAATCTCCCTAGGACAGTTCTCTAACCATACTTGTTCGACACCACAGGTAACAATCTTAGTAAGATGATGAGCTACAAAGTTTTCATCTCTTTTGACATGAGACCAAGTAAAAGAAGTAAAATTGCAACTCAAAGACAAAAGATCTTCTAGTACCATATCTAAATAAGAGAAGTACATGGAAGCTTTGGAGAGTCGGTTGATCAAAACTTCGCAGTCTGAATGTCCGATTCAAGGATGATATTGTCTTAGCCAAACCTTCAGGCAAGATGTACATCTTACGAAGAGAAGAGCTTTACTAAAAAGTTGGCAGTCATGCTACATTGCTACAACTTGTATACCCCACATAGACAATCACTCTAGTGATATTCTATTGGTTGAAAATTTAGCTTCACCTTGGTCCACCTCAAAAATTCTGAAAATTTCATTTTCAAATATTTCGCAATTGAAAATTTAAATTTCAAATTCGGAAATTGAATGTCAATGTATACTTGGCATTGAATAAGAATCAGAGTAAGGAGATGGGGATTTCGGGATTTGGGTTTGGACATCGGTGGTTCAGGTGGGTTTCGGGATTTAGGTTTCGAGGTGGGTGGTGGTTTAGGTGGGTTTAAGGATTTGGGTTTCGAGGTAAGTGGTGAAGGTGAGTTTAGTTGTTTAGGGGTTTGGGTTTCGAGGTGGGTTGTTGAAGTGGGTTTGGGAGGGTCTCAGGTGGCGTTTATGGAGGAGTTGGTAAAGGTGTTGGGTGAGCAAAAGGTGGTCACCCACCAGCAAAGAGGAATATAAAAGGATTAAGGGTAAGGGAGGTGGTCTGTTTGGTGGTCGGCGGTGGATGGGGGTGAGGGCTTCCATGTACATGTAGTGGGGGTGGGTGGTTATTTTAAGTTTATAATAGTATTTAAATACAATTAATTTATATTAAGTACAATTAAGTGTTGTAAGTCATCTGATTTAGGGCCTGTTCACTTCAGCTTAATTAATTTCAGTTCAGTTCAGTTCAGCTCAGCTCCAATCAGTTCAGTTCAGTTTAGTTCAGCTTCGATCCTAATTTACCTCTCTCATAAAATATTCATTTCAGCTCTATTTAGTTAAGTTCAATTCAATTCAGCTCCAATCAGTTCAGTTCAGCTCCAATCAGTTCAATTCAGCTCAATTCAGTAAATGTGAACATACCCTTAGTTGATGAATAGTATCCTTAAAAGTCGACATATTTTTAGCTATTCAAAAGGTTCAGTTATTTGGAGCTAGCCGCCCAAAAATTAGCTCATTGTTAAAAATATTTCACACATTAATTACTAAGAAGATTGCGCTTGCACATTATTATTATGAAGTACTCCATATCTCAATTTTGTGTGACTCTATTATCATTAGGAAAAATTGATTAGTTAAGTTTTTTGGGGTTGCCTTAATTTTAAATGGAGAAATCTAAGTTAAATATTATTTGCAAAAATTAAAAAATACCATGATTAATGTCTGAATTTGCGTGTCAATAATGTTGCTCGATTAGGATGTTAGTGAATATTTTTGCCATTAATAATCCAATTTAAGTTGAAATTTGTAAAGTTATATCTTTAACAGCTCATTCTGTGTGACAAAATATGTCTAAGTACAAGCATGTTTCTTTACTATCTAGCAACAAATCGAAGTATTTTTAATTTTTTTCCAATTTATTTTTGACCTCAAACTTAACTAAATATGACCTTAATTTTTTTCTTTATCTGATCTAATTTGGCCTTAATTTTTCTAATCTGATTTGAAATAAGTAAAAATAAGGTGAACTAAACATGGCTTATTAATACGAAATATTCCCTCCAATTCGTAGTAATAATCGCAACACTTTCCTTTTACATCTGTTTCATATAGTAAAGACTCAAATCACTATTAATTTTTAATTTTTCTCTCCCACTAGCCCCATTTACATAAGTAATTTATAGTTTTTGTCCCTTACTATCTTCACTTATACCACAAATTATTAAAAGCATCTGGTTCGCATTAATTTATTATGGACCACTAATATTCGAGACAATATATTTGACCATTTGATTAATTAAAAAAAGGGTCATTATCTTTTAATAAAAGTTATTTTACTAAAAATAAATTAAATTTCATTGTGTTATTATAAAGGTCATAAGAAGTTAAGCTTTTTTTTAATGAATGTTTTAATATATTAGTCCTTATGAATAATAAAGGTCACCTTGTTAAAATAGGAACACTATGTCTAACATAACATCGACTAACACGTGCGTGTTTCAGGTTCATAATAATATTAAAGTCACAAATCACCTTAGAACTAGTTACATCGCAGATTTGATCAACGATCGCCTTAATAAAAAACTTCATCTGAAGCAAACAATCTGTGAGTTAGCACTAATTCGGCTTGAGATCCACGGATGAGTAGTTGTTTGGGTGAAGAAACTCATATGGCCTTCTAGATATACTTTTGGAGACGATGAAACCCTAAATCTTCAATCTTTAGCACACGAACAAAAAAAAAAAAAGCCTAATTGAATAAACCCCGTCATAAATATGGGATCCATTTATTGAAAGTAAATAAAAAGTTTTTTAGGGCTTACCACCGGTGAAAGCCTCTACAAAAATTAACAATTGAGATCAGAAGAAAAGAGATGGAATTGAAGAGAAGAGAAAAAAGGAGAAGAGTGAAGGAAAACCTTCAAAAAAGCAGAAAAAATCTAGCAATGGAGTCTAGAAAAACCCTCCCAAAGGAAAACCCTAGAGGGAACCAAAAAACCCTTCCAAGGAGAAAACCTAGAGGGTATTTTATATTCAATTCAATTAATTCACCTAAATGTTTGTGCCAGTCAAATTGCTCGGGATGTAAGCTAGCTATTTCTCTAACTTCGAATATTATGACCTAAAATGACCCCCAAAAATATGAGCAATTTTCTTGGCACACAAATTGAGAAGATTTTGAGCACAAAAATTGAGGTAGTACTTACAAAGTATAGTAGAATTCATTGAACAACTATGAGTTATTAAAGTAATTTACCTATTTACGGCTTGTTTTGTTCACCTTTATTAAATAAGTTTTAATTCTAATTAATTCAAATATATTCAAATATGATTTTATCAAATCTAGTGAGTTTAATAATTTGTAATAAAGTTTAGTCCAGTCAAATAAGGTATAATAAAGTTCCATTAAAGTTTCAATCATGTCTAAAAAGTTCCATTCAAGTCTATTATGATTATACGAGTATTAAATATGATATTGAAATCATTAGTTTATTTTATAATTACAATATTGTTTTTTTTATAAGGAAAATTTGTCACAAAAAACCTTTTATAGTAACATTTTTGTCTGAATAAACCTTGTAATTTTTTTTTTGGCAAGTTAAAACATGATTGTAAATTTAATTTGTTGAAGATAACCAGGAACATCTAATTCACTTAATTACCCAAAGAACACTAGTTTTCATTGATTAAAGCCATACATCATCTACAATGTATAAGTAATGATTATCGACAAAAAAAAAAAAAGATTTACCAATTGGCTGTTGGTGTAGTGATTATTGGGAATTTGGGACTACACTTGATCCTCAAATTCGAGGGTGAACCAGGTGAAACACCAAAAAAAAAAAAAAAAAAACTCTAACAAGAATTAACTGGAGAAGGACTAAGAATCCAAATAGTACATAGATATAAATATTTGGTCGTATGTAATTATGTACGAAATTAGCTCGCTAAATTGTTTTCTCTTTCTTCTTTGAAGGTGTAATTGTATCAATTATCCCCCTTAAATCAAAATACACCATGAAATAAAATGAGTCAACAAATGTCATATTTACCGTATAACCCTCGTAGAACACCATCGTCGTCCATTATCAACCTTCAACAATCCTTCCATCACTGTCATCACCATCAAATTTTGACTCGGCGCTACAATTTCTAAAATTAAACTCCTTTTTGTCTTGATAAAAAGGTCATTCCCACTTGTGGAGCGTTTTTTATACGAGGACCTTCCTCATCATACTCCATAGTCCATAACAACCTCACTAAGTCACTAAGACACTAAGATCAATGATTCTTTTTAAATTGTTTTCCAGGTTTCCCATTAGATAAAGATACTCTGTAATTAACACAAAACACTTAACATCACCAATTTAAATACAATGATACCAACATCAATCAAATTGATACTAAAATATTTCATGTGAGACTAAAATAAATACAACACTTTTTAACATTACACAAATTGATAAGCTAACTCATATTAATCCAAATTTGTAACTCATCATCGTCAATTGACATCCTGTAAACCATTATCCTCAACAATGAGGCCTTTAATTGCAAATTAAAACCTTAGTTTGTCAACTAAGTCAATTTGTAGTGTAAAACCAGAAGATGACTATTGCCTGCCTTCAAATCTAAGTGTTTTGGAAATATTTTCACCTTAAATTTTCATCAATGGTTTGCTAAGGAGTAATTATTTACATGAATTTTTAGCGCCAAAGTTTTTCAGTACCATTGACCGCTAAATTTCCCTCTCTTTCCTTTACAAAGGCAGGCTTTACTATTAAATTTTACCGCTTTAAACTCGGGCTCTTTTTTTTTTTTTTTTTTTCCATAAATGATGTGTTGTCAATTTGTCATCGTATTAATGGTTGTTAGTCTATGTATATCACCTCCCCTTAAATGACTTTCATTCATTATACAGTAACTAAACGCGGAAGATTCAAGCCGACTCCAAATCCAAATAGACTAAAATAAAAAACCCCGCAAAAACCCTGCCTTCTTCATTCTTCATTTTCCATTTCTCCACCTTCTTCTTCTTCCTCTTGCTCTCTCCTCCGCCCATCAATGGCGGCCAGATCCTCCACCACTCTCCGCCTCCTCTCCCGCCTTCTCCACCCTCACTCCTCTCCACCCACTCTCTCTCCTCTCCACCACCACCACCTCCGCCGCCCTCAATTCTCCCTCGCCGCCTTCTCCACCGCCGTCCCCCGCCGCAACCCCAAGAAGGTCGACATTGGAGCTCGCGCTCGCCAAATCCAGAACCGCCGTCTATGGACTTACGCTCTCACCTTCTCCGGCGTCGCCGGTTTCGTCATCTTAGTCCTTAACAATTTCCAGGATCAGCTTGTTTTCTATGTTACTCCTACTGAAGCGTTGGAAAAGTTTGGTTTGAATCCTTCCAAGAATAAGTTTCGGTTAGGTGGTTTGGTTCTTGAAGGTAGTGTTCATCAACCGCCTTCTTCTCCTGAAATGGAGTTCGTCATCACCGATCTTATGACCGATATTGTTGTTAGGTATTCTACTTTTTGTTGATTTTGATGATTAATTATGTTGTTTTTGAATTTGATTATTTGGATTTTGATTTGAGATCATGAAATTTGAATCTGTATTTGTTGAATTGGATCTCAATTTCTGAATATAATGATGATTAATCTTATGATTCGTATTTAATTAGAAGGATTAGGGTTGGTTTTTTAGGTTAGTGTAGATTTTCAGTTTTCTTCTTTATTTTGGATCAATTTTGAAGTTATTGTCATTGAAAATTTAGTTTGGTCTTAATTATTGAGTCGGCTGAAATCAAGTTATGCATTAAGTATTGTTTGATATTGAACTCCTAAATTGGACAAGAATGATACTGGATTGATGGTAGAGGTAGAATTTGTCAATTAGGGAAGTTTGTCAAATTATATCCTGATTCTGTAATTTCTGAATAAGATGATTATTAATCTTATGGTTCATATAGAATTGAATGTTAGAGTTAGATTTGAAGGTTAGTATGGGTTGAATGCCCACTTTTTCAGTTTGCTTCACTCGTCTTTGGATGAATTTTGAAGATATTGACATTGAATTTTTAGTTTGGCCTTAATTATTGAGTCTGCTGAAATCAAGTTATACATTAACTATTGTTTGACATTGAACTCCTAAAATCGGACAAAGTATGATACTGGATTAATGGTAGCGGTAGGATTTGTCAATTTGGGAAGAATTTCAAACCGGATCCTGATTCTGTAATTTCTGAATAAGATTATTATTAATCTTATGGTTCATATCGAATTGAAGGATTAGGATACGATATTAAGGTAAGTATCGATTGAATGTCCACTTTTCCTGTTTGCTTCACTCATTTTTGGATGAATTTTAAAGATACTGTCATTGAATTTTTAGTTTCGCTTTAATTATTGAATCTGCCAAAATCAAGTTATACATTAATATTGTTTGACATTGAACTCCTAAAATTGGACAAAGTATGATACTGGATTAATAGTACAGGTAGGATTTATCAATTTGGGAAGTTTGTGACTTGGCTTAAGGAGTATCCAACTTCTTATTGATTTGTGTTTCTGTAGTTGAATTTCTGGATACACCATAATGCTAGGAGTCAAGAGATCCAGCCGCACAAAGTCTAGCTTTCTTTGTAGAAAGTAATTACGACATGTTTTCTGTCATGCCTTAAATGTGGGTGTCTTTAGCCTGGCATTTAGCCATAGTGTTGAAACATCTTCATATCTTTAGCAGAGACCTGTACTGGACATTAGCAATGTAATGGAACATACTGTCGTGAAATTGTAAGACTAATATCAATATATCTAATTAAAAAAAAAAAAAAAAAAAAAAACTTCTTTTAGAACCTTTTCCTTCATCATTTTGTTTTCAAAATTGTTCTTCTGTTGGTTTATTAGAAAAATCTCTCTAGTTCCACCGATACTTGGTTATCAATTATTTGATTGCTTTTATATATATATCATAAGTTTCCATTATAATTAGCCAATGATGTTTGATTTACTTAATATTTTAAATGCGTGTGGAACATTTTATGTTGTTTTACAATAGTATCCTAAAATTTTGTTTAGGTATCAAGGATCCTTGCCCGATTTGTTCAGAGAAGGTCACTCAGTGGTAGTAGAAGGTTTTGTGAAGCCTTTTACTGATGAGATTAAGGAATCCGGTATGAGTGGAAAGACCAAGGAGATTTCAGCAAAGGCAAGGAGTGGGGAGTGTTACTTTTCTGCCACGGAGGTGTTGGCTAAGCATGACGAGAAATACATGCCTGGGGAAGTTGCTGCTGCTATTGAAAAGAACAAGAAAAAACTCGATGAAGAGGCAGAGGCACAGAAGACTGCAGCTGCTTGAAATTTGTCTGTGAGTATGAACTTATGAAGCTAACTGGGCTTTGAATTTTCTTATCCACCTTAAATTATACGATTTGGAAATTGTAATGAGTTAATTTAGAAAACCTGAAAGAGGAATAGGCTCTATACTTTGGTATAGTCTGGATAAGAGAAAGGGATGACATACAAGAATTTGAAGAAATAGGAAATTAGAATTTTGATTGATTCAACTATCGCCTATATTGTATCTTTCCAATTAACATATTGATTTATCCCTGGAATTAGGGATTGTTATATTCATGGAATGCTGGTGAATAAATGTACTTCATTCTTATTTTACAGTTCTTCTGGCTGCTTTTCTTCAATGAAAATCATGATCGTGGTTTCTGTACCTCTGTGAATCTGATTTTTATTTCTTTCCCCTGTAATTCGTGGTTTTGTCTAATATTTAATTAACAGAAGTGTGTTTATTGAGTTTTTTTTTGTCAACTAATATTTTCTGTGCAGTATGCATACGATATCATGACTTGTGTACTCATAATGTAGAAACCACTTATGCTCTTAATTTTCTTCATAATTTTGACACAATGTCTCTTCTAGGGGGGAACCTTATATCTGTTCCATAGTGTGACTATCCATCATAAGTTCATTACTTCTATAGTCTGCACTCTCTCCTTTTACTCCTAATGTATTGATGTATCATTACTTTACTTTGAATGAATCTTTCCTACTGGAATAGAAAGTGGATCATCTATAGCTTCCAAATCTGGGATGTTTACCTTAGCCCTATTGGTTAAGTTTTGTCACCTCTATATGGGTTTTGGATACTTGCTTGAAGTATTAATGATATTTTAAGGCATGGCCTTTACCTTATTCATCTAGCTGCAAATTCATACAGTAATGCATGATTGGAGGCTTGTTGTTTCTTGGTCTATGTACACTCTTGCTCAGTGTTATTACTTTTGTTAGTTGACTGCCACCATTTGGATTAATGTGAAGCTGCTCTGCAAAAGAACATTTTCATGAGCTGCACTTTCTTGTTTGGAAAATAGCTTGTGATCACTGTGATGTGGCCATTCTCAACTGCTGAAAGTCTTAAGATACACATGCAGAGGCTTTAACTTGAATATTACCTACTCTGATTGATGCATGGTTTTTGAGTTGAACTGCTAACTGATCAATGTTATACTTTTGAACTTCCTTTTTCTATTCGGCTTCCTTGTAATGCTACTTACAGTAAATCATCAACATACATTAGTTGCTGTGTTGTGTTTGATTATTCTGTAATCAGGAGTTTACAAACTTGAGAGGAAAACAGATGCAGGTTGCCATTGACACTTCACTGTAGCTTTGATGTTGGGATGTATCGTCATGCCTCATGCCTATGATCCCTCATTGCTGTTGCTAATGGCTGTGACTTGTGAAAGGCATTTGGCTGCAATTAGTGCATCTGCATTCTGCACAGGCTTTGCGGGGGTTTTTCTTGACTTGATTTGGTGTTAAGAAATTCACATATTCTGATGTTGTGTATTAACTATTAACCATGTCCAAATTTGGAGTTTTGCTGTAATTTATTCAGTGATACTTCTCAACATGTAGTTTCTGCAAATACTCTAGTATCGAAGACTCCAAGCATGTTACATTAACTCTATTAAGTCACAATGACAACATGAATTTTATTTTATCTTATTTTAAGCATATTTTTATGGATTGCCCTCCCTAACATCTTTTCCTATATGCTCATAAAAACAGCCAACACACAATGTATTAACTTGCACCAGAACACAAGCATCAATATAGGCACACATGCTGACATGTATAGGGAGCTGTCATATGGGACTTGTTGGTTTTATTAGTTGCTGCATTGTGTTTGATTATTTGTGAGCAGGAGCTATCAAATTTGTGAGTAAAATGATCCAGGATGTCTTTTGTAGAAGGTTAACACTTTACTGTGGCTTTGATCAGGGGCGGAGCCAGGGTGGGGGGGGGGGGGGTGGTTGTGGAGGCCTGGCCCAACTGGTGATATATGTAATATATAGTCTGGCCCCCCTAGAATAACTAATAAATAGCTAATATTTGTCCTACATATCATGTTGTTAGTGATAGCCCAGTTGGTTTGTTGGAGCTTTGCTTGGTTAGAGGAGGTCTCAAGTTCGATTCCCCACTTCGAGCGTTTTTTTTTTTTTTTTTTTTTTTTGGGATAACTTTATCGTTTCTTGGCCCCCATAGATTTTTATTCCTGGCTTTGAGCTGGAATGTATCGGTATGCCTATGGTCCGTTACTGCTGCTGCTGATGGTTGTGAATCTTGTGATTTGTGAGAGGCGTTTGGCTGCATGGTAGTGTTTTAAGTGCATATGCATTCTGCAGTCTTTGCAGAGGTTTTTCTGATGCAGTGTATTAACCATGTCAAAATTTGGAGTTCGCCTGTAATTGATTCAGTGATACTTCTGGAACTATATAGTTTCTGAATCTTTCAGCCTCTGGTGTTGAAGATGTATTATTTGAGGCTTGTGCACAATCTTCTTGAATGATTATTTTGAAGGTAAAATGTGCTTTCTGATGCAGCTGCTAGAGTCTAGGTGATGAGACTTTTTTATCGTATGGAATTGTTTCTGCTGTTTCTCAACAGGTGATCATGAGTCATGCCTTTAATTTCAACTGTTACATGAGTGTGTAGCTGAACTCTAGTATTGTTGTACTGGCACAGTTCTCAAACTTCTCATGCTAATTTGTGCACTGCAGAATGTATTGAATCTTTGATATCTCTATTCAATATGTTTATGTTTCAACTTTCAAAGCATTGATAGGTTTAAGGTGTTTCAAGACGTTTCAAAGTTTTCTGCTACATGACATGCGCATTTGTGCCTGCACCTTCTGTTATGTTAACACACCAAATCAAACTTTGATGATCAAATCTAAAAAAAACTTCAAAGGATGGGCTGGTAGTTGGATTTTAGTGTGAAGTGGGGTGAGAATGAGAATATCTAGATCTATTCTAAACCAAGACAAACCCCTAGTTATCAGAAGTCTCATTTCCTTTTGATATTTCTTTTTACCTTCATCACAAACTAGAATTCAATGTTTTTTCCCTTCATCTCTCTCAAATTATTTTTTCCCATAAGAAAAGTATTCAATGATGCATTTTATTCATCGTTTTATTTGTTAATCATACGTGTGTTGCACGGGTAAATGCTTCTTGAAATTTATATATTTACGTATTAACTCTATCAAAGTCATGACAACTTGAAATTGTATTTATTTAAAGCATTTGGTAACGTGAATGAGGTAGAACATGCTTGAATCCCTGGCAACCTTCCCCATACGTGCAACAAGCATTACAAACATTTATTAGCTAGGAAAAAAGCATTATTATGACACTAATCAGGATCAAAACACATCAATATAGGCACAAAAGCACAAGAAGTTGTTTCATACGAGACTTGTTGCGTAGGAGCTTGAAGGAAATTGCAACACATGATTATACACATCGTCTAGAAAAGAAAATACAAAATCAACGATAAATTCTTTTGATATGGTTTGTCACACCTTTTAAAGTGGGTATAGTAATCCAAATATTTATGTTATATCAAATCTGAATGATTTACATAGATGATTTTATACTACTAGATGATTCTAGAAAATATCAAGATTTATATAGATGATCCTAGAAGATATCAAGTATGAGTTATTTCCAATACCGTTTACGTTTGCAATTGTAACTATCAGTTTTTCACTTAAGTGTAAACCATTAATTGAATGACAATTTTAATTTAGAGAGAACTACTAATTGTAATATGAAATATTAATGTTACTTGGATCAATTAAAAGTTTTTTGTTAATTGTATATCCTTGCGCATTATCCGTAGAAATTGTTCGTATAGAGTAATCAATCAAATCTTAATCAAGTTACACCCTACATTAACGTGTTGACAAATCACGACTTTAACGTGCTATCACCGAACTTCCTCAGTTGATTTTTATTTTAATCAAGAGTCAAGTACAAATACAATTACTTAACTCAATATTGAAGAAACCTCGACCCTCTTTTACACGAGTACAAACACTGCCTAAAACCCAATTTCTAGCAAAATCAAACTCTGCTCCTGAATCTAGCAACACAGAAAAATACGGTAAATTTCTCTCTCTTCTTCCTTAAAAATTCTGGGGATTTCTGGGTTTTGTTAATTGAGTTGACATTGTTGATTTTTTTGTTGCAAAGATGGCTGAAGAGTCGTCAAACGCATCGAAATATGTGAAGTTGACCAAAGCTCAAGTCTCTGCTGATGAAGATATCACCCCTGGTGAACTCAATCAAGCAATACCCAATTCACAGGTATTGAATTTTCGTTTTAATTTCACTTTTAATTTTGATTTTTATTAGTTTTATTGGAATTTAGATGCAACCCTTTTGGAATTACCACTTGATCTGCGAAACCCATTTCTTGAATTTTGATTAGTTGATTACCCTAATTTCTGTTGGTCTTTCTGTTTGATTGTAACCGTCTAACCGATTGTATGATTGTATAATTTTTGTTTTGTGAGTGTAATTTTGCATGTTCTGCATTATGTGTAGATGTGGGTTTTGACTGAATTCTGATCTTTTGGAAGTAATGTATGTGATAGTTATGAAGTTATAGTTTATACAATGAGCACTAGAAGATCTTTATGTCGAACGAGGTTTGATTTGCTAGATATCTAGCAGTACATTGGTATATTGGATTTTGGAGAAATTTTCATATGACTTATTTGTTGTTCTAGGGTTAGAAGTTGATTGTTCTTGTTTAGTTTTTCGAGTTTATTTTATGGTATTAAACGATTGGGCGAAGCCAATATTATGGGGGAGGCTGGTCCGTCTGCCATATACAGGCACAGTTATTCAATTGTGACTTTAAGCTTCATCATTGCTTCTCTATGAGGATATGCTGTTGTTGGGCTTAAAATTTGGAATTGAATTGAAGTTGTTTAAGCAGTTTTCGATTTTGTTTGAGGAATTTCTACTTGTAATATTAGCTAGCCACTTTTTTCCCTAGGTTTCCTACGTTTTGTACCTGGTCTTCACTCTTCAGTCCTTAGCAAGTATTTGGATATAAGATGCTGGAAATTTCAACGGGATTCGTTTCTACTATCAAATTTCTTTTCTTCGTATAAAATCTAATCACTGAGTTGGTGATGCACAAACTTTGATTGTACTATGCTGATATGAGATCCATGCCTCATTGTGGTACTAGGTCCACAGTATCTCTCAAGCTTAAGAAAAGCTTTTCAGACCTGCCTTTGTAACCTCTGCTTCTTTTTAAATTGCCTGCCTTCTAGCTTACATTAATTTGCAACACCGAGACTTATGATGTAGTCAAAATAAGGCTGAAATATTGACCAGCTTTCTTTCCATTATATATTAAGGATCCTTATGACAACTTTTCCTTTAAGAATAAAACACCAAAGATAGTCAAAGTAGAGAATGTAGATAATGCAAAAGTCCAAATGCTGCTAGTAATAAAAACGCAAAGTTTTTGTTATTTGCTACTGCGTGAAAAGTCCTCAAAATCCCTTTTGTTTTTAATGATGCATTAAAGAACAAAATAAACTTGTTATAGAAGCTATGAAGTTATTTTAAATTTATGAGGCATCGTTAAATCAATTTCCTGTGATCTAGGAATAGTGTATTCTAATTTTACAAGATCCTGTTGATGCTTCTTGACTCTACAGGCAGTCAGTTCTTGGATATGTAGAGCTGCACTCCACTTTTTCTTTTAACGCTTCTGCTTTTGGTTAATTTTCCAGTTGCATGTTCACAAGTGTAGCGAGTGTGGGCAGCCTTTACCTGAAAGCTATGAGCCTCCTGGTGATGAACCTTGGTCAAGTGGGATCTTTGGGTGTACACAAGATACTGAGAGTTGTAAGTTCTCAAATATGCTTCTGCTTCTTGTTTTGAAGTTATTGTATGCATATGTAAATAATCGGCATCCCAAATTTACTGTGATGCTAGTAATTTAGCAATGGTCAATGCACGTGAGTGAGAATAACGAGCCTATCAATTTTCATTCACAAAGCTGAAGAATTATAAGAGGTTAGAACTTCTGTATAGATAATGGAGACATGATGTAAGCGGTCTCCTTTAGGCAACATGATCTCGGTCCATCCTCATCATCTGTCATAACCAGAGGGCGGGCAGTAATGGAAATTGTGGATCCCAAAATTGTCAGTAATGTTTATTTATAGACTTAAGGGAGGAGAGAAATGCAGTATGAGGTGGATTTCTTTGTAGCCCTGGCCTAATAATGTTGTCATATACTTATATGTTCGAACTTCTAATAGTATGTTAATGATGGCAGAATTGCACTAAATTTATGAAGCTGTCATTTGAATGTTATGGATTTTGTAAGTTTAAAATGAGAAGCTGTAATGGAGATCATTGTAATGAAAATATCTCCTGCACCAAATGGCTAGGTTTGATTTCATTAATATTATACTGGCTGAGTGTCCTACATGCCTGAACTATATGTCCCCAGCAATGCTTGTACTGTTAATCTGTTACATACTTCCATTATCTATGCTGTAGCATACTATTTACTATCTGGCTTAAATGTGCACACAGTTGTTCTCAGTGTACTTTATATTCTTTTGCAACCCCTATTTAGGTATTTGAATTCCTCTTTTCTGCCAATTAGGTTGGACTGGGCTTTTCTGCCCATGTGTCTTATTTGGACGTAATGTAGAAAGATTGAGAGATGATACCCCATGGACTACACCATGTGTTTGTCATGCTGTTTTTGTAGAAGGTGGTATGGCACTGGCTGCTGCCACTGCTTGGACTTATGGTATCGACCCAAGAACAACATGTCTGATTTGGGAGGGATTATTTTTCACTTGGTGGATGTGTGGCATATACACTGGTCTTGCTAGACAATCCTTGCAGAGACAATATCATCTCAAGGTGATTTCCTATTCCTAATTTCATTCAATTTGACGTGATATTGATTATCAGTTATTTTATTCCTGTATGACTTTCCACTTTAATTAGTACCTATTCTTTTGACGCGTCCTGTAACTTGGACCAACAAATTTGTTATTAATTTACTTCATAGGCACTTCTGTTTGTGCTTTTCTTTCGAATCATTGGTGGGGTTGTTACTGATAAGGTTTTTTTTTTTTTTTTTTTTTTTCATTCCTTTTCCCCCCTTCATTATCAATAAATTTAGGAAATTTTGTCTAAAACCACCCGTCAAAAACTGTTTTTTGTCAAAAACCACCCACTTAAAAATATGTTGTCTAAGACCACCCAAATACAATTTTTTGTTGTCTAAGACCACCTGATTCAACTTTCCGACCTTGACTTCAATTCCCGGCGTTGACCCCGGGCACGTGACTACGCACGTGACTTTAAATCATCCCCCCTTCCCCTTTTTTTTTCCCCTCGATTTTTTTTGCGTACCCTGTATCTTTCTCTCTCCTCTCTCTGTTCTACCTCCATTGTTAGCCCTTAAATCTGAAATTACTATCCCCCATTGTTGAATAGCAACAACATCCTTCGATAATCCCTAATTTTTGATTTAAATAACAAGGTTGTGAGGTTAGTTTTGGGGAATTAGCGTGAGGACATGGCAGAGTGGTCTTGGTTTTCAAGGCATGGCGAGGTATTTGGGGTGGTGGGTCTAAGGTTATGAGTGATGGGGGGTAGGTTTTTAAAGTGGTGTGGGTAAATTTGGGGAAAAGGAGAAGAGCGGTTGTGGTGGGTTTTTGATTAGTGGGCTTAGATCTGGAGAAGGGGTGGATTAAGGTGGTGGAGGTGGTTGCATTTTCGACTTTTCGTGATTGGTGGAGGTGGCTGCGTTTCGTGGCTGGTGGGTGGGTTTTCCTGGGTTAGTTTCCGGTGAAGGGTGGAATTCGCTTGGTTTTGGGGTGCTTGTGGCGGTTGTGACAGTGGCTGGGTTAGTAATGGTGGTGATGTGGTTTGGTGGGTGGTCAATAATAGTCACATGCAAGTTACATGCCCCAAGTCAACACCGGAGTTAATGGTCAATGTCGGAATGTTGAGCCAGGTGGTTTTTGACAACAAAAATTTGTATTTGGGTGGTCTTAGGCAACATATTTTTAAGTGGGTGGTTTTTGACAAAAACCAGTATTCAGCGGGTGGTTTTAGACAAAATTTCCATAATTTTTTTTTGTATTACACTGTTCAATTTTAAGTTCTGCAACTAACGCTGCCCACAAATCTTAAATAGTGGGTTTAGGCAGATCAAATCCTGTGCTATAACTTATTTTAGAAAACTTACAAAATATTCAAGGTTTAGTAAGATTCAGGAAATTTCAGAAATGATCAGATGATACTCCATATTATTCAAGTGAAGAATTGGGGAGTGAGGCTCAGCTTCTTGTTGATCACACTAGATCTTTTGTGTTGTGTGTAATTTCTTGTTATTTGACATAATCTATTCTGTAATACTGAAGTGCTCACTTCAGTATAGGTCTTCATTCGTGTTTTATTTAATTATTTCTTTTATTTTTGGGATGGAAAGGGTCATTGTTGTGTGATATCCTCATTTGTTTCTGTCATGAAATGCAGAACTCCCCATGTGACCCATGCCTTGTGCATTGCTGCATGCACTGGTGTGCCTTGTGCCAGGAGCATCGGGAGATGAAATCTCGCCTCACAGATGATGTCGCCATGCCCATGACCATTGTCAACCCACCGCCTGTTCAAGAGATGAGCTCTGACAGGGAAACCTCAGCCAATTCTACTTCTGAAAAGAATGACGATAAAGATGGTGTTAAAATAGAGATGCAGGCTCTATAGTTTTCGTTATAGCTCTGTACCCAGTACTGTAAAAAGACGGAAATTATGCGGCAAAACTTCATCAAAACTTGGTTTGCATAAACCAAGGGCTTTAGGTTATCTCTTGTGGGTGAAGCTATTATATATGGAGTTTTATGCTGTTTGAAAGCCCTTTTTTTTTTTTTTTTTTTTTTTTTTTTTTTTTTTTTTACCGTGTACTAGGAATCCACAGGCTTTCGATTGAGAAATTTGGCACTTCTGGTGCCTTTTATTTTGCAGTTGCGTAATTTGCATTCGAGCCTTTTTTTTTTATTTTGTTTGATTTTTTTTTTTTTTTCAATGTTCTGGTTTTTTGATGGCCAATATAGCAAAGCTTTGTAGATAAGTGAACATATCCTGACTTGCTAAATTAAGAGTAAAATCTGGAAATTCTTCAAGCCAAACAATGAACTACATAATTAAAAGTTACTACATAATTAAGAGTAACAATTACTGTAAGAACTACAAACACAGCATAATAATTCGTCTATTATCTAGCTATGTAAAGCTTGATCTTTCAAGGAGATTTGATTCAGCATAATGCTTTTATGAACAATACATATACTTAAATCAATTTTTGGAAGGCGTATAAGTACTTAACGTCATTTTGGTAGGAAACAAAAGGTCTCTTGGCTATTTTGAGAAAAGTTGACATGTTTTTGGTCAAAATTAAAGGGTCAAAGTGTCATACTCGTGTCTCGAGAGAGACACATAAAGTTTAGTAGGAGAAAGAATAATGGAGAAAAGAGTGAAGATAGATGATATTTGAATGTCAAATTCAAAACTGGTTCAAATTCTCATTTGAAATTTCAAAGTAAGTAAAAATCAAGACCCTAATCACTCGACCAATAACATATTGCTAGCTCAAAATGTATATAGTCATCCTTAAAATGACTACCATTATATTTAATTTTTTATTAGCTAATTTTGATTTTTTTTAATGTTAATTAATTATAAGTCATTTATCTTATATTTTTGGAATCTACTCCATATTGATTAATTTTGAAATAATTTTTGTATTGTTTTTATAATTTTTTAATTAATTTCAAAAATTTGTTTTTATTATTAGTGAAATTAAAAAGTAATTCATAACTTAATTTTAAAAAATTTAAAAAATCAAAAAATAAATTTAAAAATATGAATTAACATTTATAATTATTTTTTGACATAAAAACTAAATAAAAAAAAATCAGCCAATAATAAATGTGTATAATAATAGTCATTTTAAGGATGACTGCTATAGAATTTTACCAAAAGCGAATACTAGTCATACTAATACTTAATAAAGAGACGAAAAGAGAATAATAAATGATGTTTAATTTGCCGATTAACAATAACAAGGCTCAACTTACATAAAATTCATGAAACTCATGTGTAGTCTTATCAAGCACATTATAAATTTGAATGATGCTTAATTTTACCAATTAACAGTAACCTACAAATACCAAACACAATATGCTCATTTCAACAAGATTCTCTCCTTATCCTTAAACCCCTCTATCAAAATGCCTCCAAAAACCTTCTCAATCTTCCCTTCTCTTCCCTCTCTTCCTCACCAATTCCAAAACCCCTTCTCAAATTCCCACCTCCATTTCAAACCCCACCTTCCCAAATTCTCCCTCATCAAATGCAGTGCTACAGCAGCTCCAAATTCAGACCCTCAACTCCATGGAAATCCCCAAAACCCACCAAACCAAGTTCCAATTTCGGGTTCCGAAACCCGAACCGAAGGCGCTGGAGCTGCCGCTCCCACCCGGGGGCAGCTCTTTCTGGAGCACCACCAAGCTCAAGCTGCTTCAAAATTGGTTCTTGCTGCCAATAAGAAGAGGAAGAAGAAAGAGAAGTTAAGTGGGTCATTTAAGGGATTGAATTCGGTTGATTGTTGTTATGGTTGTGGAGCTCCTTTGCAGATTCAGGAAGTTGATGCTCCGGGTTTTGTTGACCCGGATACCTATGCGCTGGTATGTGTAGTTCTTTAAGTTTGATGAACATGATGAAATTAGTACTATTTTAAGTTAGTAGTTCTGTTTGTGAATTGACATGTGTTATTCAAATTTGTGTTACTATTTTGTTGGGTTTTTGTGAAATTCCAGTTTTTTTTTTTGGTTAATTGGGAAAGTTGGGGTGGGGGGATTGGACAATTGATTGAGGTGATAGTGCGTTTGGTATGTACTTCTATTTTTGGATGTAGTTGTCACGTTGCTAGTTCAAATTATGCTATCAATGTGACTACTATTAATAGGATTTAGTTGTCATGTTGCTAGTTCAAATTACGCTATCAATGTGACTTTTAATACTAGATGGTGGGCGTATGTTGTATGATCGCCATTGCAAAAGCAGGGTTTAACTCATAATTGCTTGCCCAAAGTTTACTGTTTGTTGATATCTGGGCTTCCTGTACCTATATATGGCAGCCATTAGGAAAGTATTGGCAATTGGCAAATGGATAATAGATAGTGGATTATTTTAAAGTTATTTGTGATCTAAGATTTTATGATATTTGATACAATCATGTTGAATGTTATGTTGGGGTACTTGTAGACTGATTGATGAATGAGCTAGAGCCTAGAGCACTGTATGATAATTAAAGCTCGCCTAAGATATTTAAAGTTCTTAGACTGTACTGTTTCTGTTTGGACTCAGAAAAAGAAGCATCGCCAGCTCAAAACTGTTATTTGTGGGAGGTGTCGTCTTCTTTCACATGGACATATGATTACTGCTGTTGGTGGGCATGGAGGCTATGCTGGAGGAAAGCAATTTGTTACTGCTGAGGAGTTACGTGATAAGCTTTCTCACTTGCGCCATGAGAAAGCGTTGATTGTTAAATTGGTAAGCTTATCAGAATGCTCACTAACCTTGTTTCTGGCATGAGTTGTACTCTTTTTGCCAACTGGCCTAGAAACTTCTTGTTTTATGTATATATTTAACACCCCTGGTCTCATCTTTGCTAAGGATATATGAATAGCCTTTACTTTTTCCCTAGATTAGTGACAAACCCCTCCCCTGGCTTTTGAGCTCAGGTGGGTGCCGTGGATCTTCCTCTATAGAGTCTTCTTTTAAGTTTAAGTGGATATGTCTAAGGGCCAGCTAAAGGTTGGCTGTGTACTTGCTGCTATATTAGTATATTATGATCAATTGTGCTGTTGTGCCTTTGAACTGCTTACATATTCCCTAAAAAAGGCAGCATGATCTTTATGTATTATGTGATGAAAGTAATGTTCTTGGTCTGAGTTTGTAACTTTGTAACCAGAGTTTACCGCTGCTTATCTTGTCTCTACAATGTGTCTATATTGTTGAGCTATGATGAGAAAATTAAAAGCCATTAAAACCCTGTAAATGGAGTGATCAATGAAGCATCAATTTTCTAACCATAAGAAAGATCTTCTCCGCTTCTCTTTTAAACATTTGAAAAAAAGCAGTAATATAGGCCACATTTGGTCAAAGTTTGTGAATGCTGACTGTTACTCTGTCAATATAGTATCAGGTTAGACTGAAATTTAAATGTTTCTTTAGATTTGCTTCATTTAAAAAGAATCATACGGTCATATCGTTTAAGATATAATTAAAGCATATGGTGCTTACTAGTTAAGTAGGTATGAGATGCCTCAAGTGGTCAATAAAATTAATTAATTAAATCTTGTAGGTGGATATTGTTGACTTCAATGGCAGTTTCTTGTCTCGTGTGCGTGATCTTACAGGTGCAAATCCAATAATATTGGTTGTGACCAAGGTAATAATTTCCCTTCTTGAGATCCCGATTGAGTGTAGTAACACTTATACTGCTAGCTTTTTATTAATTCTTATACTCACCTCCATTCAGATTGATCTCCTTCCTAAAGGGACTGACATGAATTGTGTTGGTGATTGGATAGTTGAGGCTACTACAAAGAAAAAACTCAAGTAAGTTTTACATTGCTCAAGTCCAACTTTAAAGAACTGTCAAGGATTGATGTATGGGAAATGTTACTTGTAACATGATTTTCATTTTTAGTCAAAGAACTCTCAAGGGTTGATGTATGTGAAGAATTCTTGTATATGATCTAGGAAGTGATTTTGGGGTAAACACTTTTGTCACACTTTTAGTTGTGTTTACTGAATACTGATGGTCAGTTTGCTTCCCTCTGCACTTGTTCTGTTTTCTTTTGTTGACTCTTGAGTTGACACAGCTGATCTGCTATCTTCATATATAGTATCCAATGAGATATGCTGGTTGTAATCTTTGAGGTGATGTTAATGCATTAGTTCAATGAGGGCAGCTTCGCTTGGCAATAGCTAGTGTCTTTTGACTATGTTCCCTAGTTACTATTATAGTACTTGATGTTTCACAGGTCCAATATCATATTTTTCTTGTCCGCCTTCTCTCTCTCTCTTTTTTTCTCGATTAGTGTGTGGTCTTCTTGTTAGTTGTTACTCCGTTTAATCTCTAATCGAGTTTGTTTATATTTCAGTGTCTTAAGTGTTCACCTAACAAGTTCAAAATCCTTGGTTGGAATATCTGGAGTTGTTGCTGAAATTCAGGAGGAGAAAAAGGTTTGTTGATTTTCTTTGATCTGCATTGTTTGATCAAATTGGTGAAAGCTGTGAGAGTTAGTCATGTCTTTACTCTCAGGCAGAGGCATTTTGTGTAGCATTTGCATAAATGCTCTAGAGTCTAAGTCAGAGGCTGCAGTAGTTGTGGAGTCTGTGGTAGTAGGTCGTGTAACCATTTTTTTTTTAGTCATTTGAATATATATTCTTAGGCAGCTTTTGTATAAAATTTGTAATTTCAGAGGCATTGCCTTTGTGTGGTGTCCATATCCAGATCCATTTTCAGTGAAAAGTTTTGCAATATCCTCAAAATCAACATTGCTAGTTAGGAGTATGAAAAGCTACTGGAATTAGACTTGATCAATATTATAGCCTAAGACGTAAGAAGCACAATTTTATCTGCAAATCTGAGACTTCTATTCTGTTCTGTTTCTCTGCTAATTCTCAGTATTGATGGTTTCTGTTTCCTTTGCAGGGACGGGATGTATACATCATGGTTAGTAGGTTCCTTGATCTCTACGTTGGAGCTAATATGCAGTGTAAACAGAATCTTGACTGGCTTTGTTTTACTTGCCTCTTGCTTATTTGATACAAGACATGCTAGCCATGTGTATATAGAACGCAATTACACTTTAGACTTATTACAAGCAAAAAGTTAGAATCTCCAGCAAAAAGACTTTCTCTTAAGAAAATAATTATTTCAAGAATACTTCCATGCCCAAGATTGTTGGGGTTCAAACTCAATTGAATCCTAATAAAAAAAATGAGGTGTACACTTCTTATTTAATAGCTAAAATTTAGCTCTATTGGTTTTTTTTTTTTTGTCAATATAAGTCAGTATCTATCATACAGTTGCAAAAAGGTTTGATGTCAGTATAAATGATGATTCCTTAAATTAAAAATTGGCTGAATCCAGTTTGTTCAGAAGCTCATTTAATAATTTGCATAAGTAGTATACATTTTGTATGTCAGCTTTTGGCATTTGTTTCCAATGTTATACTTCGTAAGAGTTTGTCTAACTCAGAAAGACAATGATTAGCAAAGTGCTGTACTATGAGGTTATTTTTGAAAGTTGACATCCTAAGATGAAGCATTAAGAATGGAAGTCAAAAAACATTAAGAATGGAACTCAAAGTGACTTCTTTCTTGGATATAGGGACTGTATGGTACTCTAAAGAGGAAAAAGTAGTGTTTTGCAAAATTCAAATGTATTATTATCTTGTATAGTTGTGATTTTACTTTTTGTGGACCATGGCGAGGGTGGTGTAGTTCTGTGAAGAAATTGGTGGTTTTCATGTGCTATATCTCAATATTATTATGTAATCTTGAGATTCTGTACTATTTTTAATAATCTTCTGTTTTTGTAGGGCTCGGCTAATGTTGGAAAATCAGCATTTATCAATGCATTACTAAGTAAGTTTGTAATCTTGGTTGCTTTTTGTTTCAAGTCCTTTGGCTATGTCCAAACTTTTGAAATTATGGCTTGTTTTTGCTTTACTCTTCTATTAGCAGTAGAAAAATTGCTCTTTTTATCATGAATTCCCAATAACTTCTTTGATCTCTTTCCACCCTCATTCTCCTGTTCTTACTATTGAAAAAAAGAAAAACCTTACTGGTTATATTTGTTTTTGGTGCCAAAATTTTCTTCTCATGTCCACCTGCATTTATAATCATTTGTGGTCTTTCAAACTTAGTGATGATGGGGGAAAGGGATCCAGTGGCCGCAGCAGCTCAAAAATATAAGCCCATTCAATCTGCTGTTCCAGGAACTACCTTGGGTCCTATTCCCATTGATGCCTTCTTTAGTGGAGGGGTAAGGAAACACCAAGATGCTTTTTTTTTTTTTTTTTTTTTTCCTTAGGATGCTCTTACTCTGTGATTGTTCACTCAGCATCTTAAGTGAAATGGTACAGAAATTATACGACACTCCTGGAGTGCATCTCCACCATAGGCAAGGTGCTGTTGTTCCCACAGATGACTTACCTTTACTTGCTCCTCGAAGTCGACTGAAGGGTCGATCAATTCCTGTATGTGTATTTGCTGTTGTATTTTTCTCTCCTCTCTCTGCATCTGCACCCATATCTGCTTTACCTAATTAACAAATCATCATATGTTTCAGAGCAACCGAGAAACCATTTCAGGTTCCCGCGGAATGGAGGGTTTCTCAATTTTCTGGGGTGGTCTTGTCAGAGTTGATGTTTTAAAGGTTTAATCTTCACATTTTAGTTGTTATAGTTATGAAATTGTAACGGCGTATCTTGCAGGGCTAAGATGCTTCTCATTCTTACAAATTTCAGGCTCTCCCATGTACACGATTGACCTTCTATGGACCAAAGGCCTTGCAGATTCACATAGTGCCTACAGCAGAAGCTGACGAATTATACAAGGTAATTTTGTAAGCTATTCTTCCAGGACATGCTTTTCATTTTTATCATTGACTACTCAAATTTCAATGCACATTACTAAATGATAAGATAAGCTAGTGTATTGGTATTGTGAATAGAAAAGAAGGAAATGTATTTGTGGGATGGAGTTAATAAAATCTGTTTTATTCCATGCAAGAATGTGGCAATGTAGGCTTCATTCATATACTTGTAATAATTTATGCATGAATATGAATACACTGTCTTGGTTGCTAAATGTTTTGTATGCACTAGTCCACTACTGATGTTGGTCGATGGTTTGTGTTGATGTTACGGACTTATGGTTTCAGAAAGAAATAGGACTTATGCTTACACCTCCGACCAGCAAGCAAAGAGCAGAGAGTTGGAATGGGCTTGAAACAGAGCGCAGGTTGCAGTTAAGATTTGATGACCCAGATAGGTAAGTCGATTACTGTCATTGTTATGGTTTGTGATATTCTTAGGCCAATCTTTCAAAAAAAATTCATCATAATTCATAAATGCTCTAAATTCTAATATCTTCATTTCCTTCCGTGGCAGACCATCTTCTGATATAGCAATTTCAGGTCTGGGATGGATTACCATCGAACCAATTAGCAAAGAGCTCAGGATGTCAGATCCAATTTCTGAACTTCCTGATAATGAACTACATTTTAATGTACACGTTCCAAAACCTGTAGAAATTTTTGTTCGGTCTCCCTTGCCTGTGGGCAAGAGTGGAAGTGAGTGGTACCAATATAGGGAGCTAACAGAACAGGAAGAAGAATTCAGACCTAAGTGGTATTACTGATTACCGAAAGCTGCAATGAACAAGGATCACAAGGGAACAATATACTTGCTTTGTAGAGGCTGTGTTAGCCATTTGTTGTTTGAGTCAATTTTTTTCGCCTAGATAAAGCGAATGTAGTAGTGTAGTACTAGCCACAGGTGAAGAGTATGAAATTTTGTAGAGGATGTATAAGCTTGTCATTAGTTCATAGAAGAAATTTGTACATATACATCTTTGTATCTATTTTGAAAGTGTACAATATTATGGACACACAAATAATTTCAAATTTTACCGGGGAACAAACGTAAGATATGAGATCAAATCTTGTTTATATTGCAACTCTTTGTACCCCCAAGTGGTCACTAAAGAAAACCGATCAAGATCCAATCAAATCTTTATGATCCTGCATGATCACTTCATAACCCTTACGAAGCCATGCTGTTGGGACGGTCGTTGACAAAATCAGCATCGTCTTAATAGAGGTCATGTACGGTGATTGTCCTTCACGTTAAATCAACGTGATTTGAGGAAGGGTAGGCAAAATTAATTATTAATTAATATCTCTATTATTGGTTGACATTCTAACGTTAAGTCAACCCCTTTGAGTCATAATCATATCAAAAGTCAATAATTAATTAAACTAATAATCTTAGTCAACCTTATTAGTTGGACAAAATCATGATTTATTGTTGCTTACTGATATCATAACACCAACAGAATGAGGATTTTAGAATTATTTTTTAATGTTTAGGTTGACAATTTTACGTTAAGGTGTCCAATTTAATTAGTAGATAATTAGCTAATTAGAAATTAGTTAAGTCAACTCCAAAAACTCCCATTTTTTGGGGGTGATAATACTTGTTTTAAAATTGTTATAGTGATGACTTGTTAGTATTTTGGTAGGTAGTCGATCTCCAAGTTTATGGTTGAACCTTGAATTTGAGCTAACAAAATTAACTAAAATAATCAGTTGACAGTTTCATGCGACTTCTTATGACTCTATTGGATTATTAAGGGTCACTTGGGCTTTTGGAGTTTTGGTTCGATAAATGATGAGTTCAATGAATCATTATAATCAATGAAATTTACTTGATAACTAAAATTCATCACATCAATAATTATTAATTATTGAAAGTGACCTTATAACAAAATGCTAATGACCAGATTAAGAAATAAGCGAATGTGATCTTTAAAATCAGCAAGACTTTACCAGCTAAGTTAGTTGACATTCATAATACGCTATACACATAGTCAAAGGTGAGAAAAGGAATTATAATGTATACATCAATTACACACACCTGATTTCTAATTAATATTTATGTGAAAGAGTTAATTCACATGAGTGAAAATTTAAGATTTAAACATTTATTTATCAATTATAGAACCTATATAGATTTATGGTTTGAATCCTGGAAATTGAGGGTGCTTAAGGGAAAAGTTTCCCTTTCTCCTCCCTCTACCCCCAAGTGCCTAGTCAGTAAATATTGGACTAAAAAAAAAAAGATTAGGAAACTAGACCAATTTTCATGACGTACTAGTGAGGATTTAAGGTAGGAATGAACGATCAAGATGATTCTTTGCAAACAATAACGTAATACATGTGAGGACTAGTTTATAAAATAGATCTGATCTCTATACATAATATCAAATAGTCTTAAATATTTAATGCTTATACATAGGTCTTAATCTATGATAACATATAAATAAAATCTCGCAGCCATATGATTATAACGTTAGTGTTCCACTTTATTAAAATAATTTTCTATTTTAATATAGATGGTAAGCTAAAGTGATTAGTGTGTAGTATTAATTGGTGATTAGTATAATGAAGTTCGCGATTCGTCGGTTTGGATATATATTATGGCCAACGCATAGAAGTTGGAGCCTAAGATAGCAAAATAGCGTTGTTGTTGATACAAGTACAGTAGTATACACTAAACCATCTGACTATCTGAGTTACGTCATTAATTCATTATGACTTTTGGAAAGCGTGGGCGGTTTCTTAAGTCAAACAGAGATATATTTCGTTTATATAATTATAATTATAATTAATTAATTAATCAATTGTATCCTAATAATACAAGTATATATAGTCTCACAATATCGCACTAATATGTACTGTCACACTAATTATCGTAGATTGCTGGCAAATCTATAATCCATTCGATTTGTAGTCTTTAGCAGCTTATTAGCTCCCTCTCTTAAAAACTACTCTCAACCTTCCTTGGTGGTACTCCCTTGTAGTATTATTACGTGCTCGACTACCTGACCACTTAACTAACCTTTGAACATCAAAAGGAATAGCTAAGCGGTTAGGGTTCTGTCCAGTTTCAAGAGATCATGACATCGATTCTCACCCCGCCCTTGTAGCTCTCTTAAAAAAAAAACATCAAAAGCTTTAATAGCTCTAATTAACAATCCGTTTAATTTGCAATTCTCATATTCTCTCCATTACACAATCTTAATTATGATCTATAAATAATGTACTCGGATGTGAATTTTCATTTTATTTTTTTTCTTACAAGATGTATACATAATATTAATAATAAAACGAAGTAAAAATAATCACTTGCTTAACACAACTAGTGATCTATCATGCACATTGTACAATCAATTGTACAACAAAAATTATACTACATACAAGCTTTCTATGTGTCATAACAATTGTATGAAATTAATGAAAATGTGATATATGTTATGAACTTTTGTACATTGTTTATTGTTTATATGTCTTACAATAAAGACATCTTTTTCTTTCTTTTTTTTTTTTTTTTTTATTTTTTTTTATTTTTTTTATTGTATGTCAATTAACGATAAAAAAAACCTTGATCTTAACATTCTATTATTTCCCCCAAAAAATGAGAATATAAAGAAAGATCATAAGATTAATGAAGGACAAGACATAATCTATAGTGTACATAATATTTTGGATGTTCAAGAATACAATGTTGTAAAGAGTTGGGCAATGGGAGACCACATCATAGCAAGTTCCTAAAATCAAAGAAATCACAAGTTTAAATCCCAAAAGACAAGGCAAATCCTATGGTTATGATTTGCTTTTAATTTCTCCTTAATCACAATCCTAAGGCTATGATTTGCTTTTAATATCCCCTTAATCACATTATAATCTTTCATTAACTCCCCTCTTTCGAAGGACACACATTAAAACATTAGTTTATAATATTTGCTGAACTGTCTAAAGGATACGGTTACTTCTTTATTATACAAAATTATTTATTCATTGTTACATATTTTTTAAATCTTTGACTTTTCATGAAATGTATATATAGGTAGACATTTCCAAAGAAATTTCATAAGTTTATTTGTTTCAACCTAAAAGTGTATCATTATAACTGAAATTAGAGAGAGAGAGACTAGAAAAATGAGGCGTAATTTAGCAAGATTAAACACTGGAAATGTTGTTCCTCTTCTTGGATTAGGCACTTATTCTTCTTCATATGATCATGAAACAACACAAAAAGCCATTCATATGGCTCTTAAGGTATGATATTGACATCTTAAATCGCTCTGTCTTTAAATGGTGTTTGACTTTTTACGTGAGACCATCACTGTCAAAGTAGAAACAACATTTAAAGACAGATGAAGTGTATTTTAAAATTGAGCCTTTTTTTCGCAAGTTGGGGAATGTATGTTCTTTATACTCCGTAATGGATACAGCAGTAGACTAGTAACTAGGGTGCAATATTTGTTTATGCAGATGGGTTATAGGCATTTTGACACGGCAAAAATATACGGAACCGAGCCAGCTCTAGGGAAGGCCTTAACGGAGGCAATTAGTGATGGTGTGGTTGAAAGAAAAAACATTTTTGTTACGTCCAAGCTTTGGTCTAGTGATCATGACGATCCAGTCTCCGCTCTTAATCAATCCCTACAGTAAGCACAATCTCTTTTATATCTTGAAACGACGTTACATAAATGTGTCCTATTATCTAGGAAAGGAGTACTATATTTACATGTACATTTTGTTCTTGGTTCATTTCATCTAGGATTAAGATTAGGTGAAATGAACAACTTTCTTTGGATATGTGCCAAATTGTGAAAGCTCACGTTACTGAAGATATGTTTTGGGAATGTGAAACAGGAATTTGGGAATGGAGTACGTGGACTTGTACTTAGTGCATTGGCCCGTAAGGTTCAAATCATGGGCCGAATACCCGGTTCCGAACGAAGAGGATTTCGAAGAGATGGACATGGAATCGACTTGGGCAGGCATGGAGAAATGCCTTGAGTTAGGCCTCTGCAAAGCTATTGGTGTTAGCAATTTTTCCACCAGAAAACTACAACACCTTATGAATTTTGCTTCTGTATGTCCTGCTGTTAACCAGGTATGCTTTATGTTTTATGACATATTTCACAAGCTTTGTGGACTTGGGTTTTCGAAGAAAGTTTAGGTTGAGATGTGTATAAGATGTTACAATTATTTTGAGAGACAAGAAATATCGGAAAGAAAGATCACTATATGACATGTATTAACTTGTGCATAAATAATAATTGGTGTTTGATATGAAATGCAGGTAGAAATGCACCCAATGTGGAGGCAAAACAAGCTGAGAAAATTTTGCAGCGAGCATAAAATTCATGTGAGTGCATATATGCCCCTTGGTGGTCCTGGAAATTTCTGGGGCTCGACTTCGATAATAAAAGACCCCATCATCCAGTCCATCGCTCAAAAACACAGAGCAACTCCTGCTCAGGTATTATATTTTAGCAACAAATATTCCATTTCTGGCAACTCTATATGATTTGCAAGTCTGAATGACATGACGCGAATGAATGTGTTGTTTTTCAGGTTGCACTAAGATGGGGCATGCAGAAGGGAGTTAGTGTAATAGTAAAGAGCTTCAATGAAGGCAGGATGAGAGAGAATACCGGAGCCCTCGATCTCAAGTTGGATGATTTTGATATGATCAGCATTGAGAAGTTGGCAGAGAGAAAAATACTGAGAGGAGATCATCTTATCAACAAAACAACCAGCCCTTACAGGACAATTGAACAGCTTTGGGATTACGAGATCTAAACTCGGATATTGTACTCCTAGGAAAGTAGTTTCATCAACACTTGCATCAGTAGTTACATCTGTAAATGTATAAGCAACCGGGCAAGAAAGTTGATAGTCACATCTGGACATCCACAATAGGATAAAATCAGTGTGAATAGTCAGCATAATATTAACATCTCCTGATCATACAAGTGAGAGTTACATTTTACAACATAAAACATCTTCTGAGTTCTGAATATAACAGTAAGGGCTTACATTCTACAAAATAAATTAGCATCTTATTGAGGAAATTCTAGAAAATACACAACATTCGTATCTTTTCACTTGTTTTGATACATCTAAGAGACCCTTTAACAAGGATTATTTGGACAAAAAACCTTATTTCCTTCAGGATCTTATTGTAGATAAAAATTAATACAAGAAAGTATACAACAACCACCCCTATCTGATGATCAGATCATACTTGATGATTCAATGCCAACCTGTTTCCTTGGTCAGTAATGGCATCAAGACCATGATAACATCACCTGAGACATGTTAATTAAATAAAAGATAGGGAAAAGTGCGTCAAAAAGATGAAAAGGAAGATACAGATTAACTAGTATAAGATAATACATTTACTATGGATTTATTACAGACGATTAGTATTAGAACACAAAGTTTCATATGTGGCTGGCCACACCGTGCGGCCAGCCACAATATTAAAATAAATAAATAAAAAATCATTTTCTTCTCTTCTCTCCCTCCTCTTTCTCTCTCCTCTTTTCTTCTTCTAAGTTGGGGTTACTTCTTTCTCTCTCTCCTCTTTCCTTTTTCTCCGGAATTTGAATTTTTTGATGAAGAGATAATCGTTGATGAGAAGTTGAGTTCGAGTTTTCAAGGTCGGAGCTCCTCGTTATTGTCGCCGGAAAACAATTCAAAGGTTTTTAAGGCCAAATTCGGCCATAAAAACTCCAGATCTAGAGTTTTCATGGTCGAATTTGGCCTTTTTAGCCATATTTGAAGTGAAATTCGAAGCCATTGTTAATTTTAAAGGTATTTGTTCGATTTTTTTTTTTTTTTTTTTTTTTTTTTTTTTTTTTTACGGTTTGGTTGTGAGTTCGTTTGGATCTATGTTTGTTTGTGGGTTCGGCGTATGGTGGTGGTGGCATGGTGTATTGGGGGTGGGGCTAGTGGCGTATTGGGGGTGGTGGTGGGTCAAGGGTTACTAGGACGGAGGTTACTTGAGGGGTTACTAGATGGGTAGGTCAGGAGTTACTTAAGGGGTTACTAGATGGGTTACTTGAAGGGGTTACTTAAATGGGGTTACTTAAGTGGGGTTACTTGGGGGGTTACTTGAGGGGAACCTGGAGGGGTTACTTAAGTGGGGTTACTTGAGGGGTTATTGACGTGGCACCTTGGCGCACCGTGCGGCTGGCCGCACCAAAAACGCGCTGGTATCAGAAACTAGAAAGTATAATTAAGACAGTAAGTTTAAACTCCCATCAGGGCCATCAGGCAAATAAAGCCATCAATCTAAGCAGGTGAAGTGATTGTTCTACTTACCAAAAAAGAAGTGATTGTTACTAAAACCTCATTTTGCAACAGCAGAAGGCCATCAATCTAAGACTTAGGTTGGGGTTCCTTCAGTAAAACCCACTTAATTTTCTTCCTAACGAGGAAAGGGCAGCTCATAGTCTTTAAAAAAATAAAATAAAAAAAAAAAGCAAAAAAAGTCACTAGCACAATACGGAAAGATGCTTCACGATCAATTTGGAAAGTACAGCTTATAGCAAATAACATACCGGGTAACACTATTGACACGTGCATCCATTCTAGCTCTTGGCTTGCAGTTTGGGGGTAGACACAGAAGATGTACCTTGTTCAATGCACTGGTAAAAAAAACTTCTTAGTAGGGAAAAAAACAAACGGAAATGACATTTAGTAGAATTTACATCAATCCGAAACATATCTATGCCTATGGTGAATGGTAATTAACTACAAGAAGCCTTCTTTCTATGCCTCTGGCCTCTTCCATTCAGCATCATACCAAATCATCTTGGAAGATGCTCATACCTGAAGAAGATAGCTGTGCAGCCAATCCAAGGTTTGGGGGAATGTTGTTGCAGATATATTCACAACAGTTAGACCCTGTAATAAAAAAGGGAATAGCAAATAAGAAACAAAGACAAGGGCATGAAATAAGCTCAAGGCATATTCTCTAAGTTTAGTAAAATCCCCATCCCATGCTTCATCTCCTTTACACCCTACCCTGAACAAAGCAATTGCATCCAACAATAAAATCTTTAGACATAAGAAGACCATCACTTGCACCTGATTTGTCTAATAATCTTATAAGTTGAACCATTCACCTGCTTTTGCAGAGGATATATTATGAGAACCAAATCCTCCATGGAAAACCATTTTCTACATGAAGTGTGTGATCAAGCCGATCATCACAGACTACTCACAAGACTAAGCTGTGGCCTTGTAGGTTTCATAAAGTCAGGGGTATGAATCAATCAATCAAACAAAGCCTTAATCCCATAGGTGGGGTCGGCTGTTCCTCCATCCACACAAATGTTCCTCCATCCCTTACGGTCAAATACCTCATTCTCATGCACATCCCTATGCTTCATATTCTTCCTAACTCTTTCCAACCAAGTCAGGGGTGATGAATAAATTTTAGCCCTAAACAAGAGAGGGAAAAGGAAGGAACACGAGCATACCTGAGACTCAAATGAGCAAAGGTAGTCTTGAATAATCTTTAAATTCTTCATTAGCTTATCTTTATCCTGCAGAAAAGTAAATAAGTAATCAAAGCAAGAAACAAAGGAACAATGTGAATATGTGATACATGAGATCATTTGATATCATTGCTTTCATGAAGGAATTAACAGCAACATCATCATAAACAGAACCACACTGCACATACAATTGCACAGATATCAAAAATTAATAAAATAATAAGTTAAAGCAAGTGTTCTGTACTTCTATGTATCACACAAGGACCAGTAAAAAAATTTAACAGTGATAAGGACCAGATAAATTTTCAACAGTGATAAGGACCAGATAAATTTTCAACAGTGATAAGAACCAGAAAATTTTTCAACAGTGATAAGAACCAGTAACAAAATGGGAAGGGGAAATTTGACAACCTAGATACTTGCCAGTTACAAGCATAGCTTTTTACAAAAGAACAGAATCAATTAATTTACCTTCACAACACTGTTATCACTGAATGTACGAGTTGGGATCCATTCCTCGAGTAATGCCTTCACAAGTCCAGAAAATTCCAATTATAGTTACCGCAGAAAAAGTAATTACTACTATGAAAAAGAAAGCAAGTACATGCCAAAGGCATCTGCAAACATACACTGGCCAAAATGCGCTACATAAGAATCTAGTGATCTCCCCCCCCCCCCCCCCCAAAAAAAAAAAAAAAAAAAAAATGAAGCAACAAGCTACCAGAAAATTGTGATTATGGAAATACATGGGCAATGACTTCAATAGAATATGAAAGAACAAAAAGATCCTTGTTTTGAGTAATGAAAAACACAACTCAAAATCCACATTAAAGCTCTCTTTCAAGTCCATCAGCACTGAGGGTTACAAGCAACACTTGCTAATCTCAAGACCCTAGACTCCTAGAGCACTACTCCTATCTTTCACATAAATTCAATATGAATAGCATAATTCTAATAGCTAAAAAAAAAAAGAAAAAAGAAAGAAAGAAAGATAAAAGAGTGAAGCAAACAAGAAAAGGTTCAGAATGCCTCGTAATCTAAGTTAGAATACTAGAATACCTCATGGTCAAATTCAGCCATTTTAAGAACAATAGGTACAATGATTGGTTCAGCCCCAGATCTCTCTTTCTTTGTTTGAGGGTTTTCATCAATCTTTGTTTCTTTGAGAGTCTCAACTGCAAAACCGTAAAAGAAGTGAGAAAAGCTTACACTGTACTAACTTAACTAATGTATTGTTTGGAGAGATCTATCAAAAGTAGCAAATAAATGACTAAATGAAATCAATACTCTATACAAAGAAGCACGTAACAGTTTGTTTCTCAGTATAGCAAATGAAGAAAAAAAAAAGTAAAAAGTGCCAACCTTTATCATCAGAGGCTCTATCTTCAATATTAACAGAAGCAAGAGAGCTTAGAGCTTCATGCATCTGGTCAGAGGATACTGGTTCCTCAGTACTTGTATTCTCAGCACAGAGGCTTCTACTTCCAGAATCAATTTCGCCATTATCAGCAGGTTGGTTTTGTAATTGGCAGGTAGTATTATCAGTTGATGGATCAGATGCAACCTTTGTTTCTTCAACTTTTGGTTGTGTTTTCATGGACAATTTATTATCATCGTCCATTAAGTAAATGCTAGGATCTAAATGTACTCCCTGAAATAATATGTAATCACAAAAGCATAATTACATCATATTTGCCATTTCTAATCATGAAAGTAAAACTTGGGTCAAGAAGTTAATTTCCCTTCATAGGTTTTAAGGTCGATCAGTGACAAACAATTAAAGAAAAAGGCAAAGAGTACCTCAATTATAATAGGCTTTCCATCTTTCATTGCTTTCTTGAGATCTCCAGCTAAACCTGAAAAAATGAATAATAAGACTCATTTATAATCCCACATAAAGAAAGTAATTTAATAGTATATTCATGACGGAGCTTCAAAGAATGAAGCGGTGGCATTGCGTTCATCTTTCCTATCCCAGATAAATAGTTTGAGCCTCACCAGGAGCAGACCCGCTATGTGATTCTCCCTACCCTTTATATCCTCCCCATAGGCAGACAACCCTCAAAAGTACAGAAAATTCTTGATGATGCAGGAGAAAATATCTCAAAATTGGGAAAAATAATATATATACTTATATATGTAGGTGTGGTCTAGCTTTCGGTAACTTTCTTTATTCAAATAAAAGATGCTCAGTCAAACCTCCTATGTTTGCTTTTAGATTATGATCAAAAATGGAAGAAAGGGAAGAGTGATAGAAGGAAAAATATTTATATATAAGATGCACTTTACTTTTTTACCTAGTGCCTTCACCTTGGTGATGTTTAATATTTTAAATATAAAAGAAATATTTCATTTCCTTCCAGCTTCTTTCACAACATCCAACAAAGTAGAGAGTTTCACATAATAATAATAATAAAAATAAATAAATAAATAAAAACATGACTGCTGGTACATTTATAAATTATTATGCACTAAAAAAAGATTTAAGCTAGGATATATAGTTATCACCTTTACGAACAATCCTGCATTCTCTACAGAATTCTGTGATGAACTCGTCAGAAGAATCAATTTCCCTCGCCCATACAGGTGTAGATGTCAACGGAGCTCTGCATATATTTTAAAAGTAACATAAACATTTGCAGAAACTACCATAAATAATCTTTTATGTGAAACTATCACAAATAATCTTTTCTCCAGTTTCATCATTTCAAGTACAATTAACGTTTATAGATGCTCTTTCACAAAATTATAAATAAATAAATAAAAATATTTAATTCATAGATCAACTCCGCCAGTGGGTTTCCCGCTGCCAGTCCCAAGCCTGGATAAAGGAGGAGGGTTACGGTAGGCCAGTGACAGCCAGTATAAAACTTCGTCACATCCCATGACATGAGCCAAACAGATATTTTCGTGGGGGCGTTCCCTACTCAGCGACGCGCTGCACTTCCTAGACCCGGGTGTAGTGATAAGTATGCAAGGGTTGCTAGGTCGTCGCCCAGAAGCGACGCGCCACATTGCCCGAGTGTGGTGTCAAATGAGCAAGGGCGTGCCATTGGGGCGTTCCCTACTGAGCGACGCGCTGCACTTCCCAGACCCGGGTGCAGTGATAAGTATGTAAGGGTTGCTAGGTCGTCGCCCAGAAGCGACGCGCCATATTGCCCAATTGTGGTGTCAAATAATCAAGGGCTTGGAGTTGGGATCAGGAGGGAGCGTGGGAGAAAAGAATTTAGTTTGCGGATGGGTTCTTGGAATGTGGGGTCTCTTACGGGAAAATCAGCAGAATTGGTAGAAGTAATGAAAAGACGACGCGTGAACATCATGTGCCTCCAAGAGACAAGATGGACAGGAGAAGGAGCTCGAGGCTTGGTTTTGGGGTATAAGGTATGGTATGTTGGGCAAGAAACGAGCCACAGAACAAGGAATGGTGGAGCTAGGAACGGAGTTGGTGTGGTTCTCGATGAGAGGTTGGCAAAAGAGGTGATCGAGGTCTATCGGAAGAACGATAGGTTGATAAGGCTGAAGTTGCTATGTGGCAAGGAGATTGTGAATGTTATCAGTGCTTATGCTCCCCAAGTGGGTTTAGATGCAGAAGAGAAACGACAATTTTGGGAGGACCTAGACGAGGTGGTGCAGGGTGTCCACCACTCAGAGAAGTTATATATTGGAGGGGATCTAAATGGGCACGTTGGGGCGAGCCGAGATGGCTATGAGAGTGTCCATGGAGGCTTTGGGTATGGGCAGAGGGACGCCGGTGGTGAAGCTATTATGGATTTTGCCCAATCATATGATTTAATTTTGGCTAATACTTGGTTTAAGAAGAGGGATTCACACTTGATAACTTTTCGGAATGGAGCAAATGCAACTCAAATAGACTTCCTGCTCACAAGGAGCATAGATAGACAAAGTTGCATAAACTGTAAGGTTATCCCAGGGGAGAGTGTGGTCACCCAACACCGGCTATTGGTAATGACTATTCGTCTGAAAGAGAAGGCGAAGAAAAAAGTTAGACAAGAAGAACCAAGGATAAGATGGTGGACCCTAAGGGATGCAAAAGCTAAGGTTTTTACAGAAAAGGTAATTGAAGAAGCGGATTGGGATGGAGAGGTGGATCCGGACATGACTTGGTTACGAATGAAGAACTGTTTCCTAAGAGTGGCCAAAGAGGTCTTAGGGGAAGTAAGGGGAAGAACTTCGGTACAGAGAGATACTTCGTGGTGGAATGAAGAGGTGAAAGCAGTAATTAAGCAAAAAAGGGAATGCTATCAAGCCTTAGGAAAATGTAGGAGTGATGAAACCTTTGCAGCGTATAAGGAGGCTAAGAGTAAGGCAAAGGCAGCTGTTCGCCAAGCAAAAGAAAAGGCATATCAGGAGGTTTATGAAAAACTTGATTCCAAGGAGGGAGAAAGGATCATTTATAAGATGGCAAAGAGAAGACAAGAGGCAAGGAAGGATATTGGCATGGTGAAGTGTGTCAAAGATAAGAACCAAATGGTCCTAGTGCAAGAGGAGGGCATCAAGGACAGGTGGAAGGGGTACTTCGATGAATTATTTAATGGAAGTAATGGAGTTGTGATAGGAGATACCTCTATGAGTGATGAAGAAATCAACATGGAGTATGTGCGAAGGATTAGGAGAGTAGAGGTGGAGATTGCACTGAGGAAGATGAAACCTAAGAAGGCGGTTGGCCCTGATGGGGTACCGATAGAGGTGTGGAGGTGTTTGGGTAAGATTGGTATTGATTGGTTAACAAACCTTTTCAACAAGATATGGACGGCTACAAGGATCCCACAAGATTGGAGGAAGAGCACCTTGGTCCCGGTTTATAAAAACAAAGGAGACGCTCAAGATTGTTCTAACTATCGAGGAATTAAGCTTATGAGCCATACTATGAAGTTGTGGGAAAGGGTGATTGAACAAAGGTTGAGGGCATGCACAAGCATTTCAGATAACCAATTTGGTTTTATGCCTGGGAGATCTACTATGGAGGCAATCCATTTGATAAGACAAATGATGGAGTTTTATAGGGTAAAGAAGAAAGATCTTCATATGGTCTTTATTGATTTAGAGAAGGCATATGACAAGGTGCCAAGAGAGATACTTTGGTGGGCAATGTTGAAGAAAGGTATCCCACGAAGGTATGTAGACCTAGTTAAGGATATGTATCGGGATGTGTCAACAAATGTGAGGACATGCGGAGGGTTGACAAAAGATTTCCCTATTACAATCGGATTGCATCAAGGGTCTGCATTAAGCCCTTTTCTTTTTGCAACGGTTCTAGATGAAGTAACTAGACCAATTCAAGATGAGGTTCCATGGTGTATGTTGTTCGCAGATGATATCGTTTTGGTGGATGAGACTAAGGATGGGGTTAATGTCAAGTTGGAGCAATGGAGGCAAAGGTTGGAATCTAGAGGGTTTAAGCTAAGTCGGAGTAAGACTGAATATTTGGTATGTCGTTTTGGCACTCAGAGGGGGACAAGCAATGAAGTGGTGAGTTTGGATGGAAAGGATTTGACCATGAGTGAATGTTTTAAGTACCTAGGGTCGATCATCCAGAAGAATGGTGACATTGATCAAGACGTGACCCACAGGATTAAGTCAGGGTGGCTTAAATGGAGAGCGGCCACGGGAGTGTTATGCGACCGCAGCATTCCCTTAAAGTTGAAGGGAAAATTCTACAGGACTGCCATAAGACCAGTGTTGCTCTATGGTACAGAATGTTGGGCTTCTAAGAAAGAGCATATTAAAAAGATGGAGGTTACGGAAATGCGCATGTTAAGGTGGATGTGTGGAAACACTTTAAGAGATAGAATCAGAAATGAGGTTATTCGCAAGAAAGTAGGTGTGGCGGGCATTGTAGATAAATTAAGGGAAAATCGTCTGCGTTGGTTTGGACATGTAAGACGGAGACCCGAGGGTGCACCGGTGCGAAGAGTGGAAGAGTGGGACCATGGAGGGATTAAACGAGGAAGAGGGAGACCAAAGATGACTTGGTTGGAAGGAGTGAGGAAGGATATGAAGTGCATGGATTTACGTGAGGATGAAGTTTTGGATCGTAAGGGATGGAGGAGAAAGATTTATGTTGATGACTACACGGAATAATCAAATTTGGTTCATGTTAGCCGACCCCACTTTTGGGATTAAGGCTTTGATTGATTGATTGATTGATTGATTGATTTAATTCATAGATCGTCGAGACAACTGTGCAAAGGTTATTTTGCATATTTATTGTTTTTGTTATCTTGTAATTTGTATAAATGATTGCTGTTTAACACATAATTTCTTCTAAGGGTATCTTCAGAGTGATAGTGTGTGTGTTTCCCAACTCATGAGTGTGGTCAGATCAGTGCAGAGATCAGTCCATCATGCACTATAAAACCTAAGATAAGTAGGGGGGTAAATGAACCAAGCCGATCAATAAACTACTCGTGTTCGGGCTCGGTTGAAGCTCGTTCATGTACGTTTATTTAATAAATGAGCCGAGTTTGAACAAATTTTGAACCTCGTTTAATAAATGAGCTTGAACACGAACATAGATATGCTCGTTCAGATAAGTTCATGAACAACTCGTTTATTTATGTTTATGAACTACTCGTTCATTTATGTTCATAAATTATTGATTTATTTACAATTATTAATTTAATTATTAAATTTATAATTAAGATTCAATTATTATGCTAATTTTGAAATTTTCAAATATCAAAAGTACAAAGCTCATTTATTGGAGAAGCTCGATTATTATTAAGTTCGTTCATGAAAGGCTCGTTAAATAAACGAGTTGTTCATGAACTGTTCGTGAACATATAGTGTACTAAATGAGCAGAGCTTGAACAGAAATTTGAGCTCGCTTGAAAGCTCGGGATCGTACTCAAACTCGCCTAAGTTAAATGAACTTTAACATGAACAAGGTAATACTCGGATCGGCTCGGCTCATTTACACCCCTAAAGATAAGAGTTCAAATGACAGCTGGATGCCGGAATTATCTTATAAATTTTAGATGATGAGTTAATACCAAATTCAAAGTGAGAAAAGGCAAGTATATTACTCTGTAGATGTGCGAAGCAATTCGTAGACCATATCAGTCTGCAATGGTAGAAAGCAATAAGAATGATATCAATACAGAAAGATCATGGGAAAGTTATTTCCCTCTCCAGAAACTCTAAGAAGCACCATTAGCAAACAAAAAGAAATTCATACTAGTAGAAATATGTAACCAGGTTCACCTGTAAAACGTTTGGTAAATTTAGTCTTTGTGCAAGTTGTGTAGCAATGGTGGATTTCCCAGTACAAGCAGTTCCACAGACAAGAATGACCAGTGGCACCCGCTGATGGTGAAACCTAAAAGGAACATGAAAGGATATACAAGTCAAATAAGTAGAAATTTGTCACTTTAGTACTTTTAACTGTCATTAATTAGAAATAATAGCTAAAACGCGAGAGTGCGAGATCAATAAAACCCTAGATAGAAGAAGATAATAAACCTCATAACAGGATGAATAACATATTCATTGCACTAACCTGGTCATCATCTTATAACGATTGATATACTCTTCACCATAGCCCCTACGTTCCATAAGCTGCAAATAGAGTCCTATAAGAAGGTTTAATGAAATCACATTTTGAATACAGTCAATCTTAATGTTTGTAAATACATTTGATACCATATATCTTATTGCAATGGTCATGAAGACCTCAAATAACATCAAATTTTCTATAGGCTACGAAGAGGGAGAGATCAACCCTTCCATTCTTCATTCGCTTTTTTAAAACCGGACTACTGGAGAATACTTAATCCCTCATCAAATTTGGGATCATAAAACCATTGAGTTCATGTTTAAATCCCTGATAGTTTTTATTAAACAGCAATACAGAATCTACCTATAAACTAAATATACAGAGCTAAGAGCCATAATGTTTAAATTCTTCAATCTAAAGCTTTACATTGCTAATAAGACAAGTAAGAAGTGGATGTTCAGAGTTATGCGTAATTTCAAGCAACAAAATCAATAACTACATCACATCTCTCCAAACTTATTTGAACAATTAAGTGCCTACGAAGAACTAACAGAGGGAATCAAAGAACAGAGACAGACCACATGCACAAGAAAACCAAATAATTTATGTGTCCCAAATTGATTGCCACCTTTGGTTTTTGTGTTGCTCTACTTTATTGTCCTCTGTTGTCAACAAATGGATAATCTATTCCCAGTATTTTACACATTTTTAGTTAAAATGTAACTCATTGATTGCACTCAGACTTTGCAAAAAGTCAACATAGACATACTCTTTAGGAGAGGGGAAGTATTAAGTCAATATTTATACATGTGACAAAACAACTCTAGCTAACCATCAAAATCCGTGAATAAAAGATTGTTAGCTAAAACTCTATTGGTTGGTTGATGTTACTTTTTAAAATGCTTCAGCATTCTCGTATCCCTGAACAGACATCAGTTGGGAAGGTATTATGGGAAAATCGTATCAATTGATGTCTAAAAATTAGAGCATAAGATAAAATGTATACCTTAAATAGATTGGCCTCCAGGTCATTCTGAGAGCTGCATGATGACAGTATCGTTTATTAGTTCCATGGAAAATAACACTTAAATCATTTAAAGCAAAAACCAACTGATGACATACACATCAAGCAGGCTGTTGTCGATAAGCAGCTTTTTAAGTTCCAAAGCAATCTTGATCGCTACATGATTAGGAATCTAAGATAGCGCAACAAAATGCAACATCAAAATAAAGGTTATTAAAACAATCATTCAACATCAAGAGCTCAAACATGGTCTCTAATCACAAACAAAACTGCAAGACCGGTATTTTACGCAATATAACTGTAGTGATCCAACAGCTATTAGACAAAACAAAGATGCTTGCAAAAGGTAGTCTGCTACACAAGCACTGAAACATATTATTATATCATGAGAGTTTTATCAATTAAGAGGAACCTACAATTTTTTAACAATCCAACACATTAAAGATGGAGGGATGGTCAGTCCCTCACTCCCTCCATCCCCCACCCCCCCCACCCCACAAGAAGTGGGGGTTCGAATCCTCATCCCCCGTTCCGTGATAGGGTGGAGGGCCCTCCCTGTATCTTACCGATTATAAATAAATAAATAAAATAAAAAAATAAGGCCTACATCTAATTGGGTTTGAACTACTTAAAACCAGTGAAGGTTTTAGAGCAGAAGTAACCAAAGAATATAGCACAAATCATATTTCATAAGCGCATGCAATTAATTCACTTATACCCATCTACTGATGTCAATTATCTTAGTTGGTTAAAGTTTGGGGATCCAATCCCGCCTACATCTTTTACCTTCTGGCTATACACCCCCCCCCCCCCCCCCCCCAACAAAAAAAAAAAAAAAATTTCAAACTTCTCAATCTGTAACTGTTAGAACCATCAACACACACCCAATTATCTGACATTAAACAATTGCATGCTATCAACTCAATCAAACCCAAATTTACAATAACAATCAATAAACACCCAATGCAATACACCAAGTATAACATACAATTCAAATTAAAACCATTGCATGTACCACCAACAATCCTGAAGATCAAAAATCATACCTTGGTAACAGTCAACATTCTGCTAAGCAAAAATCTCGATAAAACATAGTAATGATCAGCATTATCACCCAACCAAACTTTAACCTAATACCCAAAAAATTAAAATCAACCCCACAATTTAAAAATCAAATTAACAAAAAATGGAATAAAAAACTGAATCAAAATCATTGATTGAAACCTTGACAAAATCGTATTTGGAAGAAGCGTTACGAGCGGCGAATCGAAAAGGGCGAGGATTGGCATCGTCGGGAAAATCATTATTATTATGATTATCATCTGGTTCTTGACTGCCATTGGAACTTGGCTCAGGAAATGCAACTCCTTTGTCTTTCTTCATCTTCACTTTCCCAGTTTCTCTCTCCTCTGATATTCTGCGTTAACACTTAACAGCTGAAAAGTTTTACGTGTTGTTTTCTCCAGTTTGATGCTTCTCAATTACGGAGTAATGTATGATGACTATGATCGATCATACTCGGGAAGACTGTAATAATGAATTGACCGGCCTAGTAATTTTTTAATTTATGGAATGTTTTCGATTTTCGATTTTCCATTTTTAATTTTACTCCCACAAAAGGCCTTGTTCGGTTTAGAAAATTTTGAATGAAAAAAATGACTTAGAACCTATTTACTTCACCATAATTTTTCTAAATTAAAATTTATTTTATTGAATTAATATTACTCAACCGAAATTATTGTTGTTTAACAAAAATTATTTTTACAGACTGTATTATATTTCTTCTTTAAAATTACTGATTTTTACTGTATTAAAATTATAGTGCTGAATTATTTTTACTTAATATTATTTTTTTAAGGTGAACTGAACAGGGTCTTACAATACAAGAACCACTCCAAAGAATTGACGTTATAAATTCATTGTTTTAGTACTTTGTTGGTTTTAAAAAAGTTAATTTAATGATTTGTGGTGTTCAACCAGAGTCACATTAGAACTTTTTATTCTATTAAACATGGAGTAATATACTACGTAAAAATGATTTCACTACTAAAGATTTCATTATTACAAATAGAAAATTCATACTCTCTCTAAGAGCTCACTTTTTCTTAAAGCCTTGTTTTATAAGGAGGGACATTGACGAAAATCTCTCACACTTGAAAGTTGGAGGACTAACCAACTATTCTATCTAGTCTTTAATTTATTCGAGGGTTCACAATACTCCGTATTATTCTAGTCTTCTAGAGTAGTAGCTTCTGTTTTGGATTTTTCATTATGAGTACGGAGTACCTCAAGAATTTTATATCAATTTCACTTTGAGAAGGTTTTGTGTAGAACGGACCCACGTGAGATTGGGCTCAGCAACAAAAAGGCACGGGTTTGAAAAACACAATCAAAGCCCGCGCACCAACATTTTATAAAATCGATAATATTGTCTTATTCCTGATAAAAATAATCTTATTCTTGACTAAAATAGTCTTATTCTTGATAAAAATTATCTTATTCGCGACTAAAATTATCTTATTCCTAACTAAAATAATCTTATTGCTGACTAAAATTTTCTAATTCCTCACAAATATTAAACCAATTAATATTAATCTAATACCTGGCAATACTAATCTAATACATGACAATAAACATTTAATACCAAACAATAACAATCAAATACCAAACAATAAACATCTAATACCTGACATTATTTTCTTGTTCACCACTGAGAGGCACTGACCCTCTTCTTTTTCTTCCATGACTACAATATTTTCTCTCTCCTCAACCCTCAGATTTCACATCATCTCTAACAAACTCCCACATTTCATCATCAATTAACAATTCCACAATCAAATTTCCCTAAATCAAATTAATCAAATTCACCCAAAACCGCCGCGACAAAGTCGACTCACCAAAATCCTCCTTATCTTGACCATTATCAATAGAATTCGACCTCCCCAAACTCAACAGAGTAGCAGGACGGAGCTGGTCATTCTCCAGATCATCTCGAAACTCTGAATTTGAAGCATTGATCGCCAAAGCAAGTTGCATCTAATCATTCTTCATCACCAACAAGTTGGGAGGTGCGGGAGAGGAGGCGGAGAGTGGTGAAGGACCTGGCCGCCATTGATGGGCGGGAGGAGACCTGAAAGGGAAAGAAGGAGAATGAAGATAGTGGACTTACACGAGTCCGTCTCACCCAAAACTTTACCTTTCACTTTGGATATCTTAACCCAAACAAGGCTAACACTTAAATGACAAATAATTAACATTGACAATATGTTAGTAATGTTACTTCGATTTGTACTTTGTATTTGATATCTTTTTTCATTAAATATACTAGCCAAAAGTTCTTACTTCCTAGATTTAAGTATTCAGTATCCATGTTACTAAAGTTTGGGATCAAGCTTTTGTTCAAAGAAACCGTTATACAACTCAAATTCTTTAATTGTGATTTTTTATTAGGGGTTATAAATGAGCTAATTTGACATGAGCGAAAGTGTTAAAATACAATGAATAGTTATTTTAAAACCTTATAAAGGTCTACAAATTTAATGTTTTCCCAAGTGCCAAAGATGACAATAAAGCCCCGTTCATTTCACCTTATTTTTGCTGAACTAAAATTATTTTTACTGAAACAAAATTATATTTGCTGAACTTAAATTATTTTTACTGAATTTAAATTAGTTTTACTGAATTGAAATTATTTTTGTTGAAATGAAATTATTTTACTGATTTTCTATTGTAAGGCCCTGTTCACTTCACCTTAAAAAATAATATTAAGTAAAAATAATTTTAGTTCAGCAAAAATAAGTTCAGTTCAGTAAAATTAATTTCAGTTCAGTAAAAATAATTTCAGTCCAGTAAAAATAAGTTCAATTCAGTAAAATTCAGTTTTCTTAAAGAAGAATTATAATAGAAAATCAGTAAAAATAATTTCAGTTCAGCAAAAATAAGGTGAAGTGAACGGGACCTAATTCTTTTTTAACATAATTGAATTTTGGTGAACTGAACTTATTTTTACTAAACTAAAATTAATTTTACTGAACTGAAATTATTTTTACTTAATATTATTTTTTTAAGGTGAAGTGAACAAGGACTAAGTCTTACTCAACTAAATTTAAGAATAACTTTGTTAAGAAAAATACTTAGCAACCAAAGGTTATAGAATACATCCTGTAACAAAAAATTTATATAAGACTTTCATCTCAATCCAATTATGAACCGTTAAAAAATAAAAAAGATACATTTATATTAAAAAATTACCCTTCATTTAAATTTATCATGGTGTACCAATAATTTTTTCACCTAATGTTATTCATCAAGCTCAAATTTTCTTTCATCGCAAAGTAAATTCTAGTCTATACCCAAGTATTACATCTCTGTTCATACAACGGTTACGCTACGTGGCTATGCAACCCTTCCACAAAACCAGAAATAGGAAAGGTATGGAGATTCAATCAAATAAAACACAAGCTTTGGATTGGATTAATTGATTTGTGAGTAGTTGATTGCATCACGTATGAGATACTACGATTATATATCTTTTTTTTGATAATTCAGCTAAATATAAATGAATTTTAATATTACTACACATCAAATTATTTTTGTTCTTAACAATCAAAAGTATCTGACGAATTCAATAAAATAGTTGATTACGCCCGATAAAATCTACAACTCTACAATCTATAAGATAGAAACTTTTATTATAAAATAAGGGGAAAAGGGAGAATATGAGAGAGATATATAGAGAGGTAATAGTGTTATATCTATATTCATCCATTTCATTAGTCACCTATATATATATACATGATAGAACATTGTAACTTATATGGACAATGAAGAGTCCATTCATGAGAGGGTTAATGTGACCTAATGACAAAGGAGGATTACAAGGGTGTTATTACAACCATACTTAAGATAGTCATAAAAGTGATATTTACAAGCTATAATGACCATCCATTATTAACATATTTTATAACACTCCCCCTTGGATGGTCATTATCTTAAAATAGAATAATGCGCATATATGCTGCCTCATTAAAAACCTTTCCAGGAAAAACCCTGTGGGAAAAAACCATGGATAAGGGAAAAAGAGTACAACGCGCAATTACTCCCCCTCATTATTATATCACTGAAGATCTCTGAGACGACGCAATCCAATACGATAAACTAACTTTAAAATGTTGCTGTCGGAAGAGCCTTAGTGAATAAGTCTGCTAAATTCTCACTTGAACGAATCTGCAATACTTTTATATCTCCATTCTTTTGAAGATCATGAGTGAAGAAAAATTTGGGTAAGATGTGCTTTGTTCTGTCGCCTTTGATGTATCCTTCCTTAAGTTGAGCAATACAAGCTGCATTATCCTCATATAAAGTTGTCGGTGCCTCCTTCCCAGATGATAAACCACAAACTTCTTTTATGTGTTGAATTACTGACCTTAACCATACACATTCACGACTAGCCTCGTGAATTGCTAAAATCTCAGAATGATTGGAAGAAGTAGCTGCAATGGTTTGTTTCATGGAACGCCAAGAAATGGCAGTACCACCATATGTGAACACATATCCGGTTTGTGATCGACCATTATGAGGATCAGATAAATAACCTGCATCTGCAAAACCAATCAAATTTTCTTTGGACAACTTTGGGAAAAATAAACCCATATCCTTCGTACCTTGAAGATAACGAAGTAAATGTTTGATCCCATTCCAATGCCTCCGAGTTGGACATGAACTAAACCTTGCTAATAAATTAACTGAAAATGATATGTCGGGTCGTGTATGACTTGCAAGGTACATTAGCGCTCCAATTGCACTAAGATATGGTACTTCAGGACCAAGAATCTCTTCATCATTTTCCTGAGGTCGGAATGGATCTTTATCTACTTCAAGTGATCTTACAACCATAGGGCTACTCAATGGATGTGCTGTATCCATAGAGAATCTTTTATCTATGTATGTTGATTGATGCACAAGGATTCCATTCTCTAGGTGCTCTATTTGTAACCCCAAGCAGAATTTTGTCTTTCCAAGATCTTTCATTTCGAACTCTTTCTTTAAATAATTGACAGTCACTGAAATCTCTTCAGGAGTTCCAATGATATTCAAATCATCAACATACACTGCAATTATAACAAATCCCGATCCAAATTTCTTTATAAAAATACATGGGCTGATAGGATCATTCTTATAACCTTCTTTTAACAAATAGTCACTTAGACGGTTATACCACATACGCCCAGATTGTTTCAATCCATAAAGAGATTTGTTCAATTTAATACAGAAATATTCTCGAGAACTAAATTTTGCTGCTTCTGGCAGTTTAAATCCTTCTGGGAGCTTCATGTAAATGTCATTATCTAGTGGGCCATATAAATAAGCTGTGACTACATCCATCAAACGTAAGTCAAGTCCTTCTCTTATTGCCAGACTAATAAAAAATCTAAAAGTAGTTGCATCCACCACAGGAGAATATGTCTCCTCATAATCAATACCAGGTCTTTGTGAGAATCCTTGTGCAACTAAGCGTGCCTTATATCTTACAACTTCACCCTTTTCATTTCTCTTTCGCACAAAGACCCATTTATATCCCACTGGTTTTACACCTTCAGGTGTACGGACTACATGTCCGAATACTTCTCTTTTTTCAAGAGATTTTAATTCTGCTTCAATTGCTTCTTTCCATTTTGGCCAATCATTTCTTTGTCTACATTCTTCAATGGATTTTGGTTCATGATCCTCATTGTTATCCATGATATCTAATGCTACATTGCATGCAAAAACATCATCGACGTCGATTGATTTCGGTTCCATGTAATTCCAGACATGATATAATTTGTTGAAATTTCTTCATTATCAGGTACCTGAATTTCTTCATGTATCATGTCTAAATTCTCTTCTAGAGATCCTTCGAAAATTGTTTCTTCAATTTGACCATCATCAATTAATGCTCCTTTTCTTTTCCGAGGATTCTTATCTTTGGAACCTATTGGTCTTCCACGTTTCTGACGTGGTTTAGACTCATTAGCAAATTTATTTTGTCCTTCCGGGACATCTATTTTAAATGGAGCATTTACAGCTGGAATATGTGACTTGGTCACTCTTTTTGGGTCAGCAAACGAGTCTGGCAATTGATTCGCTAAACTTTGTAAATGAATTATCTTTTGAACTTCCAGTTCACATTGTTTAGTTCGAGGATCAAGATGGGATAATGATAATTCATTCCATTTAATTTCCTATTCCAGCTCTCTTTTTTCTCCCCCTAATGTTGGGAAAAGTGACTCGTTAAAATGACAATCTGCAAAACGAGCCGTAAATAAATCCCCTGTTGTAGGCTCAAGATATTTAATTATTGACGGGGATTCAAACCCAACATATATTCCCAACCTCCTTTGAGGACCCATCTTAGAGCGTTGTGGTGGAGCTATTGGAACATAAACCGCACATCCAAAAATTCTTAGATGGGAAATATTTGGTTCCTGACCATAAACCAATTGTAATGGGGAGAACTTATGATGACTTGTTGGCCTAATGCGAATTAGTGCTGCTGCATGTAATATTGCATGTCCCCAAGCAGAAATTGGGAGATTGGATTTCATAAGCAATGGTCTAGCAATTAACTGAAGACGTTTAATTAATGACTCAGCCAGACCATTTTGTGTATGAACATGTGCTACAGGATGTTCAACATTTATCCCAATGGACATGCAATAATCATTGAAAGCTTGAGATGTAAATTCACCAGCATTATCAAGCCGAATAGTCTTAATAGGAGTATCTGGAAAATGTGCCCGTAACTTAATCAATTGGGCAAGTAATCTCGCAAACGCCAGGTTACGAGTTGATAACAAGGACACATGTGACCATCTAGTTGATGCATCAATTAAAACCATAAAATATCTAAATGGTCCACATGGGGGATGTATGGGCCCACAAATATCTCCTTGTATACGTTCCAGAAAACTAATTGATTCAAAATTAATTTTAGCTGGTGATGGGCGAATTATTAACTTGCCTACTGAGCAAGCAGCACATGAAAAATTATTATGAAGAATCTGCTGGCTCTTCAAAGAATGTCCACATGAATTCGTAATTATTTTTCGCATCATTATTGAACCGGGATGGCCTAACCGGTCATGCCAAACAACAAAATTATCAGTAAACTTCTGGTTTACTATAGCATGAGTTTCAATAGTATTGATTTTTGTGTAGTACAAACCACTAGAGAATGTAGGGAGTTTCTCCAAAACATGTTTTGTGCCTTGAGTTATTTTTGTGATTTGAAGGAATTCGCTATTTTCTTCATTGATTGTCTCAATATGAAAGCCATTGTTGCGAATATCCTTAAAACTTAATAAATTTCTTTGAGATAACGGGGAGTATAAAGCATCAATTATTTTAATTTCAGTTCCCCAAGGCAATTTTATAGTGGCTCTTCCGGTGCCCTCAATAATATTTGTACTACCCGATATGGTACTCACATTAATCCTTTTCATCATTAATGTAGAGAAGTATTTTTTATTTCTAAGTATTGTATGAGTAGTTGCACTATCAGCAAGACATAATTCTTCACCATTCATAGCAAACTGAACTTGAGTAATATCCATGTTCTTCATGAAATAAAATATATGTCAAAATGTTAAGCATAAAAATAAAGATGATAAAATAAATAATTCAATAAAAACACCCAAATATTTCATAAATTCATAAAGCATATAAAGTCCTTATTACAACCGTAGAAAATAACATAAGTAAATAACTATAAAAAGTCTAATACTTAAAGTTGACATAAAATAATATAAATTTAATTATTCCCTTCCGGTGCATTGAAGAAATCACCAACTTCTAAATGAGTTGTACTGTCGAAATCAAAATTATTCCCTTCCGGGGAAGTAAGGAAATTAGCAACATCGAATTGATTTGCATTGCCAAAATCAAAATCACCTTCACCATCTTCAAGAACAAGGTTTGCCTCAACTTTCTTTCCTTTCTTCAATGATTCTTGATAAAGTTCAATAAGATGCTTTGGAGTTCTACAAACCCGAGACCAATGACCTTTTCCTCCACAACGGTAACATATATTGGTCTCATTTTTCTCTTTATCATCCCTACGTTCCCACTTTTGGTGGGAATGATAATTTGTGTAATGACCTCCACGACCTCTACCATATCCACTAAAACCACGCCCACGACCGCGACCACGCCATTGGCCACGACCGCGATCACGACCTCTACCTCGACCACTACTACTGGAATGGTCTCTGTTTTTAGTTTCTTTCCCGTTATGGGTTGTCACATTCGCTTCAGGAAATGGAGTAGAGCCAGTAGGGCGTGATTCATGATTTTTCATTAACAGCTCGTTATTTTGCTCAGCCACAAGAAGACAAGATATTAATTCAGAATATTTTTAAAAACCTTTTTCTCTATATTGTGTCTGCAGGACAATATTATTAGCATGGAAAGTGGAGTATGTCTTTTCAAGCATTTCTGCATCAGTAATATTTTCTCCACATAATTTCAATTGAGAAGTTATTTTAAACATAGCTGAGTTATATTCACTAACAGATTTAAAATCTTGTAATCTCAAATTCAACCATTCATAACGAGCTCTAGGGAGTATCACTGTTTTTTGGTGGTCATACCTTTCCTTTAGATTACTCCAAAGGATTTGTGGGTCTTTCACAGTTAAATATTCATTTTTGAGCCCTTCATGGAGGTGATGACGAAGGAAAATCATGCCTTTAGCCTTATCTTGAGCTGTTGCCTTATTAGCCTCTTTGATTGTTTCACCAAGCCCTTTAGCATCTAGGTGTATTTCAGCATCTAACACCCATGATAAATAATTCTTTCCGGTAATATCAAGGGCCACAAATTCAAGCTTGGCAAGATTCGACATATTTCACTTTGGACTTTTTTTTCTTGGCTAGTATACTTAAGGAGTGATCAATGTAATAGTTTCGTTTAGAGAATGGTGCTGATAACGTATTATAAAATAAGGGGAAAAGGGAGAATATGAGAGAGAGATATAGAGAGGTAATAGTGTTATATCTATATTCATCCATTTCATTAGTCACCTATATATATACATGATAGAACATTGTAACTTATATGGACAATGAAGAGTCCATTCATGAGAGGGTTAATGTGACCTAATGACAAAGGAGGATTACAAGGGTGTTATTACAACCATACTTAAGATAGTCATAAAAGTGATATTTACAAGCTATAATGACCATCCATTATTAACATATTTTATAACAACTTTCATATTGTAATTGTAATTTATATTTTTCATCCTATCCTCCCAAAAATCTAACTATAAAAAATAAAAAAAAATAAAAAAATAAAAGGAGACAAAACCCTAACTTGCACCAACGGGAAAAAAAAATTGAGAATAACAATTAAAAATCGCTTCTCCTCTCCACTCAACACCTCTCTTCCACCACCATCGCCATTACCATGTCCGTCGACGGCGCATTTGATCGGAGAAAAGACCAATCTCCGGCGATCACCGCCATTAACGGCAACATCAACGGCAATGGAGTCACGCTTTCTTCGGCGCCAACTTTCTGTCTGTCGTTGAACCCTAACAAAGAGCACAAACCCGACAATTACGATGACCTAGCATTGGAGTACGATCCTATGCTTTTTACTTGTCTTGAACGTTACTTGCCTCCTTCGTTGTTGAGCTCTTCTCGTGATTCTAAGCTTCATTTTATGCGGGATATTTTGCTCAAGTATTCGCCTGAAGGAGAAAGAATTAGGGTGAGATTTGTGATGATTGTTGATTGGATTTTGGGTTTTTGTTTTTGATTTTGGGAATTTTGTTGATTTGATGTGTTTTTTTTCGATTTTGTTTGGTATTATGTTTTTAATAAGGCTCAGAAGCATCGGGAATACAGGCAGAAGATTATTTCGAATTATCAGGTAAATTGTTTGTTTAGTTCTTGATGTTTGAGGAATTCTTTGATGACGTGAAATTGCTGATTGTAATATTGTTGTTGAAGCTTGTGTATTTAATTAATGGAGTTGTTTGGAAATGATGAGATGTGGGTTTTGAATTTTGGTTGATGGAATGTGGATTTGGCTTCTAATTGGACGTCGTTATATCTAGGGTTTGGTTATGGTTAAGCATAGAAATTTGGGAGTAAAGGTTTTGGAAATGTGAAGACGAGCGATTTGTTAATGGATTAGGCCGTGGTTCTTGCTATTTGGGATTTGAACAAGGCAGGATTATGTGTTTTTACTCCATTTATTTAGAAATAGTAGATGTACTTACCATATTAGGATGCCCGGAAAAAATTGTCACCTTTAAAATAGTGAAGGTTTTCTATGTTATTCTTCTAGATGCTGCCATATAGAATAAGTGATGGCAACTGGCAAGATTATCTAATTATACATCAATTTTATTGGGCTAGCGGAATTTTCGTGTTCTTAATTGTGAGGGGATTAAACAATATGGCAAATTGGCAACATTCTATTGATAGTGGGAGTATTATGTGCAATAGCTTGCAAAACCTTTTGAGATTTTTTTGGGGAGGAGGAGAAAAGGTATCATTGCCATCCATAAATAGGTTTGAATTTTAAATACAGGGTATGTAGGATTTCAGATTATGGTTCCTCTGTAACTTCTATGAAGTCATCCTTGTCATCTTTTCCTTTGGTGGTTTTGTAAATTCTTTGGCAAGGGAGAAGGGTGAACCATCTTTTTTTGTAATAAGAATAGGATTATCAATACAATTTGACTTTTCATTGATAAATGGCAGTGTTAGCATTCTTACTTGTCTAGAATCTAGATTGCTCTGTCTACATTATTTTATATAATAGAAGAGTCAAAACATGTGAATAATATCTTCTTAGGATACCTCTTTTGGTTTTGGTGGTGTTGATGTTTGAGTATAGTACTAAAAGGATCCTAGAAAAATACAATTATGAAATCTGATTTTTTGAAGTTAGGTTACTTGACCTGTGAGCAACTGAGCATGAGAAGGTCTATGTTTATTTAACATATGTCATTTCAATAGCTGGTCATTTGCAGTACTTTGTACCTTAGATTACAGAGGTAGGTTGAAGTGTATTTATACTGATTAACAATTTAATACAGAGGATTTCTGTGAAGAAAATGGGTTATGCTGATGCGTTAATGCATTTTTTAATTAGATTTTCCTATACTATTCTCCTGTTCTTTTTTCTGTTCCTATTTTCACTACCTTTGTGATTCATTTTGTTGTGTTTAAGATTTTTGCCTGCATCCTGTTTTGAACTTTTGATGTCCTCTGATCTATTATTAAGTTCTATTTGGCTCATTTAATTTTGTTTGAATTATTTTATCTGGGTTTTCTATATTTTTTTTTGTCTTCGTAACCTTATTTTATTTGAACTTATTTTTTTGAACTTATCCTATTAAATAAAATTAAATAAGTTAAAAATAAGATCTAACAATCAGACCTGATTTTTCTCTTGGGAATACCTGATTCTTACCTATACTTGAGTTCCTGTAACTTTTTTTTAAAAAAAGAGTTCTGGTAACTTAAGTTTGCTTTCTGTCTGCAGCCACTTCACAAAGAGCTGTATAGCATGCATGCCACGAACTTCTTTGTCCCCTCGTTTCTTAAAGCAATTCATGATAATACAGAAGAAAGTTTTCGAAGTATAATGTCTGAGCCTGCACCTGGGATTTTTACCTTTGATATTCTACAGCCTCAGTTTTGTGATTTGTTACTGAAGGAGGTATATCGGGAGGATTAATGTTTCTTTGCCATGTTAGTTTCAATTCATTTGGTTTTTCTTGTCTTACTTTATAGAAATCTCTTGCCTAGGTAGAAAATATTGAAAAGTGGGTTTGTGACACAAAATGCAAAATTATGCGGCCAAATACAATGAATAATTATGGTGCTGTTCTTGATGACTTTGGCATGGAAACTATGCTTCATAAACTAATGGAGGATTTTGTACGTCCCATCTCTAAAGGTAATGCATATTTTTCTAAGTGTTTCAAGAATATTCAGATTCCTAGGATAGAAGCATGTTTATGAAGATACTAATGTGTGGCTAAATCTGTATGCCGTTTTCTTCCCCGAAGTTGGTAATACATAATTTTCTAAGTGTTTCAAGAATGTTCAAATGCCTAAGAATCTAAGACAGAAGCATGTTTTTGAAGATACTAATGTGTGACTAAATCTGCATGCAGTTTTCTACCCTGAAGTTGGTGGATCCAGTTTAATTTCTCATCATGGATTTGTTGTCCAATATGGAATTCATAAGGATATTGACTTAGGTAAGTGTTCAGTTTCTCACTCGAAACTTGATAGTTGTAACATGTACTTTTGCTCTAGGATTCATATGGCGCTTGATAATTTTTTGTTTTTTTTTTTTTACTTCTTTTGCTTGTGGGCTTGATGTTTTTCTTCTTAGCCTTCTTATCAGAATGGAGTCCTGTTCAAGTCCTTTTAATATAATTCTTTTTTATGAAGACTCTTCTCTAAATTAGGTTTTGGAGCTTATTTTTGCTGATGAATGCTAGTAAAATAAAAATTTAGCCGGTTGCAAGTGGGAAATTTTGCTGTTGAATCAATTTTGGTGGCTTCACTTTATCTTCTTTTTAGGCGCATCATAGTAATTTTTTTCTGCTTTGATTCACAGGTTTTCATGTGGATGATGCTGAAGTCACTTTGAATGTATGCTTAGGCCAGGAGTTTTCTGGTGGAGAATTGTTCTTTCGAGGTGTTAGATGTGAGAAACATGTTAATACAGAAACACAGGCTGAGGTACTTGCCATTTGAGCTTTTCCTTTAAAGAAAAAAGATCAATTTTGTTCTTTTATATGAGTTTAATACTATGTAAACTTTTTCTTTGTAACTGTAATATAATATTTCCTCCGTTTCTTTTTAGTTGACACGTTTCTTTAGTCACGTTTGCCAATGCACAACTTCAGCAATTGATATCTCTAATTACCAATAAGCAAAAATTATGAAAATTTGATAATTTGAAAATATATATCGTGACAAATCTAACAAGATCGCACATGACTATATTTTTCATTATGTATAAACCACAAAACACGATCAAAAGGAAGTGTGTGAATAGTGCTAAAGTCAAAACGTGTCTACTAATAAAAAAACGGAGGTAGTATGTACTAATACACATGAAGTTAATGTAAAACATGCATTAGAGGTTGTGGTGACTGTTCTTGATGACAACAAATGCACTTAGGCTGCAGCAGCATAAATACAACATATTTTAAGAGGTCAACAAGATAATTTATGTTTTTCTGAGGTTCTGTAGTGGAAAAATGTGCGTTTATAGAATATTACCTTCACGTATATATTTGTTTATAAGAGTTTATTTACAAAGTAGTGTTGCTCATTGGATGTATTAGACGCTTTGGAAGATGATCTTATAGTTGGCAAAGGCATGAGCAATGTTGACTTTTGATATTTTAGACCATAGAATTAGTAATTTTAGTATGTTTAATTCTTGTAAAGAATTCTATTATTAGATGTAATATTTTTCCAAACTTTGTCTGGAGGTCAATCCTAGTTGGGCACTGAACTGGAGATGGGAGTTTAAGCAGCAATAGCAATATGTGCTGGAATTTGGCATGAAAATGCAAAGCCAAACATGAGACCCTAAACTCCTAAAGGGAGTTAGTGACAGATTAACTGAATTTATAATTATTGCCTTCTTATAACCCGTCAGTCATTTAGTCATAATCCATCTTAATTTTTTAAGCTGTAACTGAAGCTCTGATCTGAGAATATTTTTATTTTTATTATGTTGGTTTCAAACCAATCTTGACTATTATGTCATCAAAATCTCAGATTCGGAGATTCCTGAATTTTATATTGTCATTACTCAGGCAGCTAATCATAATCACACTTTATTCACTTGGCATAGTTGGCAAGTTCCCTTTGAAACTGTTGCATTTCTTATTTTTCTTTCCCTACAAAGCTGCTGCACTTCACTTGCATGTTTTACTGCAGTTATTTCTTGGGCTTCAAAAATTTAACTGTCAATAAGTTTCCTTTCAAATAATTCTTAATATCCACTTTGAAGCAACAGATTCTGTCCTTTGTTCACACTGTTTTTGTGTTTCCAGTTACTTAATAGAGCTGCATAACTTGCATTGTGTATCTTTTTAACGATTTAGCCTGTAAAGCTACATGGACTCCAAAGAAAGATGTTTACACCAATCTATAGGACAGAGGACATGTGGATGAAAATATGGGAAGCAAATAAGTGTTTTTGGGACCATTGATGAAGTAGTTATTTCAATACTTCGGCTCTTGCATTTATGGTCTTCTGACTTTTTAAATATTTTTTCTGCAATTGTACTTTTTTAAAGTATTGCTTTCCTGTGGACATCTTAGGAATGTTTTTGGGTCATATTAATTGTATTGTAGATTTTCCTTCTGATTTCCATGTGGTGCCATGGGTGACACTTTCTTGCAAATTATTTCTGTTTGGTTCAGGAATCATTAGATTACTCCCATGTTCCTGGACGTGCTATTCTTCATCGTGGTCGCCATCGCCATGGGGCTCGTGCCACTACTCAAGGGAGGAGGGTCAACTTGATTTTATGGTGCAGAAGGTATATCAGTTGCTTAGACATTGTGTGTAAATTGCTGTTTTTAAATTGTAAATTTCACATTTTCAAAAGGAAACTATTTTAAGCTTTTGGAAAGAAGAATGGTGTTAATAATAGTTACCTTCCTAAAATGAGAACATTGTTGCTGCAATCCTATGATAAAAAATAATCATGTTTTCCAAAATAGTCATCCAAGTCGAATTTTGAGGTGCGTCTTTCCTGGATTCCATCGTAAATTTGCTGAAATTTGAGGCTAACCACTCATTTTGCCTTTTTTTTTTTATAATTTTTTTTAATGTAACATGTATTATCCATAGCGTATCACAATTTATTGGGTTTGTTTGGCTCTCTTATATCCTGTCACCTGTGGGTGTCTGAAGAGCGTAGCTGATGATTATATAATTAAGCAGCACTATCCATTTTGACCAAGGTGGACTACAATGTGGTGCATGGTCAGAGCTAGAAATGCACAATGTCTTCTATTATTTACCCTCTGATTTGTTGATGCAGTTCTGTCTTCCGGGAGCTGAAGAAATATCAGACGGATTTCTCTAGCTGGTGTGGGGAGTGTCAACGGGAGAAGAAAGTTAGGCAGCAGTTGTCAATTTCTGCAGTGAAAGAGGTAAATTAACTGCCATGCATCTACATTTGCCTTTCTCCTTTGAAGCTGTTGTGGATTCTAGACCCCCCGCTCCCTCTGTTATACAAGGCTTGCACATCTTTTGGAATTTTTACTTTCGACCACTAATCACTCAAAAGTAGAAGTACGTATATAAAATTATGAATAGTATTAGGGTTCATCTAGAAGTTTTTTCATAATGATATTTTGCATTTTTTATATCAATATCTAACATAAAATTGTAATCTTAGGGTTTGTTTGGCATTGCTGTGGTTTTCTATTTTTTGGTGTTTTGTTTTTTAAAAGTGTATAATATATGCCCCACAATGAATCAAAAATTATTTTAACTTATTAAAATCATGATAATTTTGAAAACTGACAACAGAAAAGTGGAAACACCTTTTTCTTGTTTTCTATTTTTGGTTTTTGATTTTCAAAAAAACAGGAAACTGAAAATAAAAAATGATGCCAAACAAACCCTTAAATTTACTATTATATTTTTATTCACTTATAAAAATTGTTGAACACTAACCTTTTAAATTTAGTTTTTATTACACTTACAAATTTTTAGTGAGCGCCCGGGACAATAACTAGTTAATACGAAGTAGCTAAAGCTTAATGCATAAAAAAGTATGTTAAACTCCGTATCGAATAGAGGGATTATATGAGAGCTGAATGCTAAATTATCATGTATCACACCGTATTCTTACAGGAATTGTTGAAGAAGGAAGGGGAATCAACATCCTAAGCCACTTGTATCTATGGTCACCTTGTTAAAACTGGGATCATCCTGGTAGAGAAAAATATTAATATTTTTGTCAATATTTAGCAGTAAGGAGTAAAGGTCTTGCCGTATGATTTTGTTGTAAATTTGGGTCTTCATAGTCTTGTATGACTCGTGTATGTAGTAGCCATACTCTTCATATAGGCTAACTCATACTCAGCTTTCATAATGTGAGAGGAGCATTGTATCCTTTTTGCATCAGATGTTTCCTCATATTTTTCAAGTAGTTTCGAAAATAGTCATTGGTTTGTGAAATTTGTATGAGAGGAGCAGTTTCTTTTTTATTTTCCTGCATTTGATATTTCAGATGCATCAATATTTGGTCAGATTTTAGAAAAGATTTCCTTTATTCTTGGATAAAGTTTACATTCGGGTGTATCACAAAATAGGGGTCGGTGTAAATTACTGAAGCTGGGTGCTTGTTGGATTTGAGTTTACAAGCTGCTGAGGTATAATTCCATTGAAGGTGTTGCAAGAGAAATCTAGTGATACAAGCTGGCTCAAATTCAGTAGTACTAGTTTACAATAGCACTCAGAATTTTGGATATTACGTGGCCGCTATGATGGGAAGATAAGCCCATAATGTAATTTGAAGCATTGGCTTAACTGAGTGATGTTAACCTGGAATGACCATGGTTCCATCTAAGAACGCAATGTGGACATGCTTTACAAACGATAATAAGTAAGGGTTTCATCAGACCTATTACGGAAGGATAATAATTCCATAATTAGACTGAAAGCAGCAACAATAACTAGAAATAGTATCATGCCTTAATACTTCTACTGTACAACCTTACAAACTCTACTAATTACTATAATCATTGTTTCAAAAAAAAAAAAAAAAAAAAAAAAAATACTATAATCATTATTTCACCGTACTTGTGCAAAACTATAATTTTAATATAAACCTATGTTAACTTTTGTGACAAAGCCTTGCACATAGTTACATTTGATAATTAACAGGATGATGGAAGATTTTGTAAGGACTAGATTGGTTTTTTTTTTTTTTTTTTTTTTTTTTTTTTTTTTTTTTTTTTTTTTATAAATAATGGTCATTGAAAAAGACAATGATTATTATTTTTTTTTTTTTTATTTTTACATAGCACTATTCAATCTAGCTGCAATTAAAAATTGATGATGATTTTTAGTAGTTCAAGGAACTACATTTAATTAGATTCAAATATGTCCCCTTTTTTTTGCTCCATTGGACTTTTTACGGTTTTCGAGACGCGTGTTAAAACGTATATATCTCAAAATCTATAAGTGTAAAAATTATAAAAAACTTGACATTAATAAAATATATAATTCGACGAATCCAACAAGATCCCACTTGACTATATTATCTCTTATACATTAATGGGAATTTGCGGTCAAAGTTATTAAAAGTTGACTCAAAAATTAGCTATGGGGCAAAAAAATAGGGACAGAGGGAGTAAGTTGCTATATATGAACAAATAAAATTATACTTTCCAATCGTTCAATTCTTCTATTTCATCTCTTTTTATGGGTCTAGGCGTCTAGCGTCTCTGCCTTTGTTGGTTCCTCCTCCTCCTTCTCCTCCTCCTTTCCCTTGTACTTTTATCTTCCCTTCGTAGAATTTTCATAACCAGTCTATGAAGATGCTTGCAATACCATTCCCTATACCTTTTAATGTAAAGGATAGGCCCTACAAAGATGGTGATCCCAACCGGAAACCCAACTTCAGCACCCCTTAACATCCACTCTCGTTCGTTCTTTGAACTCCAATTTGATCGCTTTAAAGAAGTAGCTGGAGTCATTATTGGATTTCTTGTTGTCAATGGTGGACCATAGAGTCCTTGGTTGCCTTCATATGACGATGCGTTGAATGATTGAAGTTGAGTGCCTGTTGGGATCCTCCCTAATAACCTGTTGAAGGAAAGGTTCAAGTAGCTGAGGAAATTCAAGTTTGCAAGTTGTGAAGGTATCTTCCCACTCAAGTTATTACAAGAGAGATCCAATGACTCAATCTGGCTCAAATTTCCAAATGATGATGGAATATGCCCCGAGAAGGAGTTGTAAGAGAGGTTGAGAACTACAAGTGCATTCAAATTTCCCAACTCTTCCGGTAGCTCCCCATGAAAAGCATTGTTGGAGAAATCAATGCTAGTGAAGATTGTTAGGATGTATTGCAACTCATAGGTATTACCTTTAAAGTTAACTGACACTGAATTTTGGTAGTAATCACCGGTTGAACTAGAGCATTGCAAAAACCTAGATTTTGATTTCTCTTTAGTTGTTCCAGCCATCATTAACCTCCACTTGAAAAGAATTTGGGATTTTAGCTCACCAACAAAGTGATTGGAAGCTACGTCCATTATTTGAAGCAATGGCCATATTGAGTGACTTTGTGGGCAAACAATAGTTCCATGGAGCTTGTTGGAATGAAGGACGAGAACTTGCAAGTTAAACAAGCTGTTTAAATGACAAGGAAAAGTGTCATTCAATTGATTATTTCCAAGATCTAATACCTTCAAATCTTTGCAGTAGGCAAGTGATCGAGGTATCCTTCCTTGCATAAAATTGCTGTTCAAGTCAAGAGTTTGTAAACTGCAACCTTTTGTGAATCTATCTGGGATTTCACCGTCTAATTGGTTTCCTCTCAAATTCAACACGATGAGTCGGGTCATGGTAGTAAAACAATCGGGAATTGTGCCACCCAAATGATTATGTTCTAGATTAAGAAGCTCCAAATTTTTGGCATTGCATAGTGATGCAGGGATGATCCCAAGTAAATTATTTCTCGAAAATGACATGTAGCTAGCATATGATAGATAGTTTCCTATGTCTGGATTGATGGAAGTGAAATTATTGTTGGAACAATCCAAATAGTAATAATTGGATTTGACAAATGGGAATTTGCCCTGAAGATTATTGGAAGAGAGATCTATAAACCCTAAATTATTTGAGAATGTCAAAGGTGGTTCTAGCTCCACTAAGTGATTGAAAGAAAGGTTGAACCTAGTAATTTTCCACATCCACTCGGGTATTGTGCCTGTGATTTGATTCATTGAAAGGTCAAGATTTTGTAAAGATGTTTGGTTATTTAAAAATGTAGGGATGGTACGCAAGTTGCAAGAAGCCAAAAATAGGATCTGTAGCTGGGGAAAAGTGGAGCTTTCCCCGGAATCGTTTGTACCAACAGACAAGCGATTGAATGAAAGATCAAGTTCCTTGAGGCTCTTAAATCTTTGTAGAAAATCCGCTAGGTCTAGCGTGCCATTGAGCCTGTTTGAAGACATATACAAAAATTGGAGCTCTCTTAATTGGAAAAATGACTTTGGTATTGGCCCTTCCAAGCTATTGTACCTCAAGTCAAGATAACTAATCTGGGAAGAGGCTATTCTTGCAAATTCATTCAGTTGCCCACTGAATTTGTTTTTATACAAATCGATCAACTGAAGTGATGGCAAACTGAATAATGAGGTAGAAATACTTCCATCAAGCGAATTATAAGACAAGTTAAGCTCTTCTAAACTTAGTAACCTATCCCAATCCGTGGCATTGATTGAACCATTCAAATGGTTAAATCTAAGATTTATGGATTTTAGATACTTCAAGGATGAAAATGATGGAATGGGACCAGAAAATTGGTTATAGGAGAGATCAATTCTAAGGAGCCTTTTAAGGTTGTTCAAGGAGCTTGGTACAATTCCGAAAAATTGGTTTCGAGAGAGATCAATTGCACGAAGCCTTTTAAGGTTGCTGATGGAACTTGGCAGGGTGCCAGAAAAGTTTGTAGAAGAGAGACATAACTCCTCAAGAGACCCATTCTTGTAAAAGACTGGCAAATTCCCTTGCAACTTTTCATTACTTGATAAGTCAAGGGTTCTAAGTGTGGGTACTTGAAAAATTTTACTAGGGACTATCCCATATAGGCCACATACACTTAGCGATAACTTCGTCAAGTTTGTGAACCCGGCCATAAATCCTGGTACTCGTCCACCCATATTGCCATTATCATCGAGCATGATTACCAAAAGATGGCGGAGATTTGAAAGGGACTTGTGGATTTCACCGCTCAACTCACATCCGGACATGCTCAAGATTTGAAGGCGAGGGAGTGATGACGATAATGCCTTGCACCATTTATCCCCTATGGCTGAATTAATGACATAATCAAGATAGAGTTCCTTAATATTAGTCAGGTTTCGAATGATTGTTGCCAAATTTGGCTTGTGCATGTATAAAGGTGCATTTTCTACCCCTGAATTTGAAATATCAAGGACAACTAATTTGACAAGGTTTGATATTCCAATAGGTACCTGTCCGCTGAAGCCTACCCATGACAAGTTAAGGTAAGTGAGGCTAGACAGTGTGCCAATTCTTGATGGAATTTCACCTTGCAAATCGTTGTTGCTCGCTAAATTCAAGCTTTGGAGGTACTGAAGATGAAACAAACTACTTGAATCGTCAATGCCACCAATGATATCCTTGCTACTCAAATCAAGCCCAATGACTCGACCATTGGAGTTGTCACATGTGACACCACTCCAGTGGCAGCAATCTGTGCTTTGATTCCACCCATCAAGCTTGTCATAAGCATTGGGAGCAAATGCAAGATTATTCTTTAACTCAAGCAATAAAGACTTTTGATCGTGGAGACATTGGCTAGAGACAAAAGGTATACGACTACATACAATCAAGATGAAGAGAAAAGGCCAAGAAGAAGAAATGAGTGGAATTGTTTTCATTTTGGAGATACGTGAGGTACTAGGAGAAATGTTTGTTGTGAATGAATTAAACCGTTGTTGATATTCAATTATATATACAACTTAAGGTATGCTCAATCATGAATTATAGTGGCTAAGCTAGTACCTACAAATGACGACTACCTTTCAATAAACAATGCAACGTAACCAAGACGATTGAATTTGGTTGCATGGAGTTATGCACATTGTAATTTCTGCTAACTAGTATTGACTGGCACATTGAGACAAAACTAGTATTTCTTCCATTCATAATGGGTAAAAAATATCAATTAGATGTTGGTGTACTGGTGATTGGGACTACACATGATAAGCAAAATTCGTGTTCGAAACCCCCCCTCCCCCCAACAACAATTGAGAGGGGACTGGAATCTAACCACCCAAAACTGATTCCAAAATCCGGATTAACCCAAAGGGTGAACCAGGTGGAACACCAAAAAAATAATCGGTAAGAAATTGTCAAATTGAAGAATTTCATGAGGTCGGCCATTATAAGTTTAAAGTGGAAATTGTGCACTTATTTTTCTGGAAAAAATGACTAACTTTTTGACTTGGAACTTTAATTTGGAAGTCATTAATTAGTTTTAAATTGATGTTTCATTGAAATTACTGGGATAGAATTTCATAATTACAGTAATTATAAAGTGTTTACACGCGGTAATTGATCAGTGTTCTTATAGACATATATATCCATTATAATGCTAGTGCAGTAGTGCTACATACACTTATTTATAGCTATGATTTCATGTTATGATTTCATTTACAGTATTAAGAAAAAAAGGAATATGTTACGATTTTTACAAACCATACCGCGTATGCTATTTACTAGTATTACTACGAGTATAATTCATTATTTCATCATACGCACGTTAAAACTCTTGTTCACCACATTGCATTTCTGTATATCATCACAACTGACTTTTAGTTACGTAGTTCATCAAGGAACTGTATTTAGTTAGATTCAAACATCTAGAGCAGGTTTATATTTTGTAGTTTAAGCAGCTGATTTTGTATTTAATGTCCTTTTCCACAAAAGACCGGAGTATTGAATAACATTTGATAAATTTTCCAAATTTTAAACTCAAGAGGAATTGAAGAAAACAGCTTACTTATATTGATAATCACAAATTCACAACAATATTGATAATCACAAACAGCTTGTCAAAAAATTCATTAAAGTTAAATTTATCGATGATAATTACACAACAAGATAATAAGATACCCAACCAACTTTTAATAGAGTACTTAATATGGTTTAATAAATAAATTATTTAAGTTATTTTCAAAATTAAACTTGGTTAAAGTAAAAATTTAAAATTGTGTTAAGCATGACATAAATTGTGTGTGAGAAGTGGTGTATCTTTTGCATCAGATGCTTCTTCATATATATCGTTCTAGTTTCAAAAAATAGTCATTGGTTAGTTAAACTTGTACGAGAGCAGTGTCTTAATTTCACATCTGTTCGGATGCATGACAAATTTTAGAAAATAACCTCAGCTCCATTAATTATTGGTTAAATTTTACATTCGGGTGTTGCAAAATATAGACTTCGATGTAATTTGCAGCACCAACTCATTTGCAGTGATTCAAGCTAGCTCAGATTGAGTTATATTAATCGTAGCAATTGCCGGGATGATAATTTTAAATGGTTTACTTGGCTGCTAATTAAATTGCCGGGATGATAAGTCCGTAATAAAATTCGAAGCATTGGTTCCATGGGGCTTGTTGGATCTAAGAACGTAAAAGCTACATCAGTTCAATTATAAAGGAGAAGTTATTTCATCACCTCTAGTTTTTATTTAGTTGACACTTTTCTCTTTTCACGCTTGTCAACACACTATTTTAATAATTAATATCTCTAATTCTCGACATTGTAAAATTATAAAAAGTGGATATTAATGTTAGAAAATAAGCAAATTAAACGAAAAAATACTTATCTCAATGTTGTGTAGACCAATTGAAAATTGCCGCGTCGTGGTAAACCACTGACCTAAAAGACGATTCCGCGCTACCCCGGTGCAGTAGACATCAAGCGGTCGCCCTCCAGGATAAGCACGGCGCCGGAATTTGTGTGCACTCACAAACCCGACTGGAATTCAGAATACTTGCCCAAAAACCGAAGAGATATATTTTAAGAGAAGGTAAGAAGTTAAAGATGGATGGTTTTGTTGTTATATCTTTCGGAGGTGAATAAGGTTGATTTATAAGGCAATGGAGGGAGTAAAAACAACCAGCAATTAAGGGGAAAATGGTCATCAATCAAGTGGTGTAACATCCACCCATTAATCCCCAATAAGAGCTAGCTTTAATCAACATTAAAAAGGTAACGGCTAGATTTAAGTAACAACATTAATCAGCAATAATGCCCATTAAATTAGCAATAAGAGGAAGCTAAAATCAAGGGATTCCAATAGCCATTAAATCCCAACAGTCAAAAGAATAAACATCGTAACTTTCTTGGTTTTACTTCAAGAACTTCCAACAATTAATAAAATATACACTGAGACGATTCAAACAAGACCCCACTTGACATGTTTTATCATAGTTATAAATCACAAATGCTAGTTAAAGTGTAGTTTGTGAATAGTGCAAAAGTCAAACGGTGTCAACTAAAATAACGAAGGTAGTATAAAGTAGTAGGAACATAGTTTATAAGCGGCAACAATTGATTTAAAAAAGTGTCAAACCTTAATATTTTTTTTTTTTGAAACAAACCTTAATACTTTTACAACTCTTACAAACTATACTAATTACTGTAATTCATTATTTTACTGGCGTAAGATCTTTAATTCAGCACATTACATATCTGTCATCCACAGCAGGATCAGAAACAACACCACCTATATGAAAGATGAAACCACATGAATAAGAAATTCAATAACGTACAATTTATGAAATATTGAAATAATTATTAATAAAAAAATTATTATATGGTAGCCTTTGAGATAAAATCTTACGTTCTTTGATGGAGATATAAATGTATAATGGAAGGTTTTGTACAGACTAGAAAGTTTATTTTTGAAACAAATAGTCTTAGAAATTTAAAAGGCAGTGTAATGGCAATTAAAAATGGTATTTTAAGTGAGGCAAAACAGAGGAGAGAAAACAACAATAATATATATAAAAAGAAATTAAATCATACTTATCCTTCATTGAATTCTTCTTTTTTTTTACCCTTTCTATGGGTCTAGCGTCTCTGCCTTTGCTGGTTCCTCCTTCTCCTCCTCCTTGCCCTTGTAACATTATCTTCCTTTCGTAGGATTTTCATGATCAGTACATGAAGATGTTTGCAGTACCATTCCCTATACCTTTTGATGTAAAGGATAGGCCCTACAAAGACGGTGATCCCAACCGGAAACCCAACTTCAGCACCCCTTAACATCCACTCTCGTTCGCTCTTTGAACTCCAATGTGATCCCTCTGAAGAAGTAGGTGGAGTCACTGTTGGATCTCTTGGTGGCAATGGTGGACCGTAGAGCCCTTGGTTGCCTGTATATGATGATGCGTCGAAGGTTTGAAGTTGAGGGCCTGTTGGGATCTTTCCCGACAACTCGTTGAAAGAAAGGTTCAAATAACCGAGGAAGTTCAAGTTTGCAAGTTGTGTAGGTATCTTCCCACTCAAGTTATTACAAGAGAGATCCAATGACTCAATCTGGCTCAAATTCCCAAATGATGATGGAATATGGCCGGAGAAAGAGTTATAAGAGAGGTTGAGAACTACAAGAGCATTCAAATTTCCCAACTCTTCTGGCAGCTCTCCATGAAAAGCGTTGTTGGAGAAATCGATGCTAGTGAAGATTGTTAGGATGTATTGCAACTCATAGGTATTACCTTTAAAGTTGACTGACACTGAATTTTGGTAGTACGCACCACCTAAACTATTGCTTTGCAAAAACCTGGATTTTGATTTATCTTTCGTTGTACCAGCCATCATCAACCTCCACTTGAAAAGAATTTGGGATTTCAGGTCTCCGTTAAAGTGATTGGAAGAGATGTCCATTATTTGAAGTAATGGCCATATTGAGTGACTATATGGAAGAACAACAGTTCCATAGAGCTTGTTGGAATGAAGGACGAGAACTTGTAAGTTAGACAAGCTGTTCAAATGATAGGGAAAAGTGTCATTCAATTGATTATTTCCAAGATCTAATACCTTCATATCTTTGCAGTGGGCAAGTGATCGAGGTATCCTTCCTTGCATAAAATTGTTGTTCAAGTCAAGAGTTTGTAAACTGCAACCTTTTGTGAATCTATCAGGGATTTCACTATGTAATTGGTTTCCTCTCAATTTCAACACGATGAGTTGGGTCATGGTAGTAAAACAATCAGGAATTGTGCCACCCAAATGATTGTGTTCTAGATTAAGAAGCTCTAAATTTGTGGCATTGCATAGTGACGCGGGGATGATCCCTTGTAAGTTATTTCTCGAAAAGGACATGTAACTAGCATGTGATAGATAGTTTTCATTGTCTGGATTGATGGAAGTGAAGCTATTGTTGGAACAATCCAAGTAGGCGTAACCGGATTTGACAACTGGGAATTGACCGTGAAGATTATTGGAAGAGAGGTCTATAGACCTTGGTAATAAATCATTTGAGAATGGCAAAGGTGGTTCTAGTTCCACTAAGTGGTTGAAAGAAAGGTTGAAACTAGAAATTTGCCACAACCACCCGGGTATTGTGCCTGTGATTTGATTCATTGAAAGGTCAAGATTTTGTAAAGATGTTTGGTTATTTAAAAATGTAGGGATGGTACGCAAGTTGCAAGAAGCCAAAAATAGGATCTGTAGCTGGGGAAAAGTGGAGCTTTCCCCGGAATCGTTTGTACCAATTGACAAGTGATTGAAAGAAAGATCAAGAAATATGAGGTTCTTGAAGCTTTGTAGAATATTTGCCAGGTCTAGCGTGCCATTGAGCCTATTGAAAGACAAATCCAGATGCCCTAGCTCTCTTAATTGGAAAAATGACTTTGGGATTAGCCCTTCCAAGCTATTGTTTCTCAAGTCAAGAAATACAATATGGGAAGAAGCTATGCCTGAAAATTCATTCAGCTGCCCACTGAATTTGTTTCCATTCAAACTGATCGACTGAAGTGATGGCAAACTGAATAATGACATTGAAATACTTCCATCTAGTAAATTATCTGACAAGTCAAGCTCTTTTAAACTGAGTAATTTATCCCATTCTGTGCCATTGATTGAACCATTCAAATTATTGCCACTAAAACTTATGGATTCTAGATTTTTCATGGATGAAAATGATGGAATTGGACCAGAAAATTGGTTAAAAGTGAGATCAATTGTACGAAGTTTCTTGAGGTTGCTCAAGGAACTTGGTACAATTCCAGAAAAATGATTATTGAAGAGGTTAATTGCACGAAGTCTCTTGAGGTTGTTGATTGAACTTGGCAAGTTTCCACGAAAGTTTGTATCATAAAGGATTATCTCCTCAAGAGACCCATTCTTGTAAAAAACTGGCAAAGTCCCTTGCAAGTTAACATTAGCTGACAAGTCAAGAGTTCTTAGTGTGGGTACTTGAAAAATTTTCCAAGGGAACATCCCATTTAGGCTACATGCAGCAAGCGATAGCTTCGTCAAGTTTGTGAAATTGGCTATAAATCCTGGTACTCGACCACCTATTTCGTTACCATCGAGTATAATTACGGAAAGATGGTGGAGGTTTGAAAGGGAATTGTGGATTTCACCCTTCAACTCACATCCAGACATGCTCAAGACTTGAAGGCGAGGGAGCGATGATGATAACGCCTGGCACCATTTATCCCCCATGGCTGAATTACTGACATAATCAAGATAGAGTTCTTTGATATTAGTCAGATTTCGAATGATTGTCGCCAAGTTTGGCTTCTTCATATATAATGATCCATCAAATTCCCCAAATTCGTCCCGTAAACTTGAAATATCAAGGACAACTAAATTGACAAGTTGTGATATTCCAATAGGTACTTGTCCGCTGAAGCCTGCTACCCCGGACAAATTGAGGTAAGTGAGGCTAGACAATGTGCCAATTTTTGATGGAATTTCACCTTGCAACTCATTATTGTTAGCCAAATTCAAGCTCTTAAGGAACTGAAGATGAAACAAACTACTTGAATCGTCAATGCCACCAGTGATATCTTTGCTACTCAAATCAAGCCCAATGACTCGGCCATTAGAGTTGTCACATGTGACACCACTCCAGTGGCAACAATCGGTGCTTTGATTCCACCCCTCAAGCTTGTCTAAAACATTAGGGGCGAAAGTAAGATTGTTTTTTAACTCAAGTAGTAAAGACTTTTGATTGTCAAGACATTGGCTAGAGACAAAAGCTGTACAACAGCAAGTGCATAGCCATACAATCAAGATGAAGAGAAAAGGCCAAGAAGAAGAAATGAGTGGAATTGTTTTCATTTTGGAGATACGTGAGGTACTAGGAGAAATGTTTAATTTGAAAATGAATGAAACCGTTGTTGATATTCACCATTTTATTAACTCATGGTATGCTCATTCATGAAGTATAGTGACCTACAAATGACAATGCAACTACCTTTCAATAAATGCAACGTAACCAAGACAGCTGAATTTGCTGGCTGATAGACTTATTCACGGTTGAATCAAGGTTACATTTATGTGAATAGCCAAATCACGGTTGACCTGCAAGCCAATACTTGCACAAAGTCTTCTTTTGTATGTAGCCTATAGCAGGATGTACCAATAATATCGTCTTTAATTTGAGGACTTTTCAACTGTACTGTGATATACTGTCTCACTCAGAAAGTCAGAATGGATGAAATTTCTGCCATTAAAGCATGCAGTGCAGCCCTTTTTATTGACTAAGTCTATTCAAAATGTGCTCAAGCATTGGATTAAGTTTTGAAAGGGTCGGATTACTTTTACTAATCAATCAATCAAAGTCTTGATCCCATAAGTGAAGTAATTATGCTGATGAACTTTAGTTTGTTAAAAACAAACTAGTGTACTGTATTACTTCGTAGTATTCTTTTAATTTGATGTTCATCAATGTTCATCTAATTCTAATTGTTTATCACTTTGGTTTCATGTTACGAGTGGAAAATAAAGGTTTTGATTAATATATTTAACAACAGTTTTTTTTATATAAATGTCCTGACATTCTAATAAATTTACATTATAATGGGACATGTTTTTGAAAATTGACTGGCCTAGCTTCTTGACTTGGATTTTTTTTTTTTTTTTTTTTTTTTTTTTTCTTTCTTGACTTGGAAATCATTAGTTGTATTTTTTGAAAATATTAATTCGGTGACTCGGGCAGTCGGGCCCAACAATACTACTTGTACATGTACCTAATCTTTGTAGGATGTTTCATTGAAACTTCTGGCATGGAAAATTGGGAGAGTGGAGTATCAGAAGGACTTAAATTAAGTCCTTTGATGATGATAATTTTTTTTTTAATCTTAACAAGGTTCAGTATCAAAGTCTCGTATATATAAGGGCATATGTAACCGGCAAACATACATACAATAGCTAGTCTAGTAGTCTTTCAAGTCGATCTCATATAGTCCTATTTGTTCTATATTTTCAAGCTATAGGCATTTATGTGACTGTAGACACCCAAATGTGTCTCCCCAAAATCAAACCCAGTGATGAATACCTTTTGCGTCGAATAATTATCGAACGAGGTGAAAGTGTGAAAGTCAAGTGTTGCGGTTAGTTTTTATTAAAAATTCTTTCTTTCTGTTTTCGAAAACAACTCTACTTTATGAAAACAGCCAATCCAGTTTAGTTTGGTCCACGACAAGGGTCCAATAATGGTGTAGTTGGATGGGACTAGCAAAGAGCTTTCCGACGATATATTATAAGCCCAATTCCGATGAATAATGAGGAAGTTATGGCCAAAATACTAAATTGGGCCCGGTTTGATCTTTACATGCGGCCCAATGATCTAGGGGAGGGCCCAATATTAATTGTTATTCCTAAAGTTATTAGAATTGATTATGGTCTTCTAGAATTCTTTAGAAGGTTTTCTTTAATCCTAATAGAATTAGAATTAATAATTATATTTTGATAAAGTTTTATTTGGAATAAAATATTATTTTATGAAAAATACGATTTCAGTTTTCATACGGACTTTACAAATCAATTTTGATTCGTATGTGGACTCCGTGTTGAAAGCGCGTAGGAATCCAGGCCATCGCCAAACGACAGGCCTTGTCGCCACGCGACAGACCTTGTCGCCTGGCGACAAGGTCGGTTTTGCAACGATAGAGTGGAGTTTTATTCCTTATCAAATTCTACCTATTTCCGGACTGTTTTCTTATAAATAGGGTCCTAAACCTCCGTTTTTATTCATCAACAATCTACAATTCACAATCAACAATTCATCAATCATTCTCTCTAAACTCTCTCTAGCTTTTCACAAACAAAATTCCGCATTCACGAGATCTAGAAATACCTAGCCAAGTTCGAAGTTGCCTTCGCCCTATACGTGAATTTCTGAGGGTTTGGTCCCTAAACTCTATTTCAATTATTTAATTTGATTGTTTAATTTTATATTTTCCTTGAAGTTACTAACGTGTGTATTTTGTTATTAGAAAGAGGCACGAGACATCAAAGTATGTAATCTTATTGCTCTATTCTTGTAGAAAGCATGTTTAAATTTGTTTAATTCCTAGTGTCATGTTAGGATGTTATTATTGCTTTCTAGTATCATGTTTAGGGTGCCTTTTACTCTTTTCTAATATCATGTTAGTATCATGTTAGGGCTAAAGCTTTGATCTTTAATTCTTAGTGACATGCTAGGGTTTGTTATTAATCTTGTTAGTATCATGCCTAGGATCTTGCTATTAATATTATGCTTTAACATGATTATGATAATTATGATTATTATGATTGTTATTATGATTTTTAAGATTATTATTATGTTGCTTGATTATTTATTGTTATTGCCTGATCACACCTCTCTTGGAGGATTAAAGGGAATTTGTACTTGTAATCATGCTTAATAAGATAATTAATAATCTTGTTTAGGGCTAATATGATTATAATTCAATTGATCGCCAATAATAGTTTTGTTTATGCATTAATAATCAACCAACATAGATAAACAGGTTTAGGGTTAACCTATTGATTGCATGCTAGTCAGAAAGCGCACATGAATACGAGAAGAATAAAGTAGAGGCTTATTTAGGGCAGGTTCAATCTCTTTTAGGTTGGATTTGTACCCTCATCCCCGAACCCTATTTGGTTCAAGACCTTTTGGAGTTGACGATCTCATGGATCGTTATGGGGTGTAATCTTCACCTTGTGAACGGTTTACAAGTTCCTAAAACTTGTTGGCGAATCTTTTGCTCTATCTTCCTTCCCTTTGGACGCCACCATACTTAAGTGTATGATCACAAGTTTGGGGTAATGCTTGAAATATTCCCTACAGTGACTAAAAAAAAATTATAGTGTAAAAGATAGAGTTTTATGAAGGAAAATTTGTGAAGAAGGTCCTTTTAAGTGGGCAATCTTGTGAGGAAGGCCCTTTTATAAAAAAAAGGTAGCACAAAAGGTCCTTATATTCCATTTGGGTTGTGAGGAGGGTCTGTTGACCAAACTCTGACGTTAACTAGAATTTTTCCAGCCAAATAATTATGCACAAAGGAGGGGAAAAGAGGGAAAAGGAAAAAAAAGGTAACTTTTGACCGGAAAAAATCTAGTCAACATTGAAATTTGGTCAACAGACCCTCCCCACAACCCAAATGGGATATAAGGACCTTTTACGCCACCTTTTTTTTTTTTTTTTTTTTTTTTATAAAAGGGTCTTTCTCACAAGGTCAACCACTTAAAATGACCTTTCTTGCAAATTTTCCTTTCACTTCGTATGAATTATGATGAATTTTCCAATCAAGTTGATCATGGTTAATTGGGGAGGACACTTATTGCGGATTTGCAGGAGATCTGAGTAGATTATAATATTTTTAGTAGTTCAAAGGAACTACTTTAAGTTGGATTCAAACATCTTAATTCTTAAACGAATTTATGGGATACTTGAAATTTACATACCAACAAGACAAAAATCATGCACACTTACCATCCATCTACTTTTACTATTTCATCATCCCTTTATGTAGTGGGTCTAGCGTGGTCTCTGCCTTTGTTGGTTCCTCTTTCTCGTCCTCCTTGCTCTTGTACTGTAATCTTCCTTGCGCAGGATTTTCATGACCAGTCTATGAAGATGCTTGCAACACCATTCCCTGTATCTTCTGATGTAAAGGATAGGCCCTACAAAGATGGTAATCCCAACAGGAAACCCAACTTCGGCACCCATTAACATCCACTCTCGTTCACTCTTTGAACTCCAATTGATCCCTCTGAAGAAGTGGGTGGATTCACTGTTAAACTTGAGCTTGTTACATTGATAAACTTGAGCTTGTTACATACTTCATACAAACTAGTGTATTATATTAGTAGTATTCTTAAAAGTTGAATGTTCATCACGGTGTTGATATCTCCAAAGTTTACATACACATCTACTTCTAACTTCTTACTTTGGTTTCATGTTATGAGTGGGAAAAAAGGAATTACTTTAAATTTGTGTGCAATACAATTAGGTTAATGAAGCAGATTGACGAAGTTTAAGCTTCATTAGCTAAATAGAAATGACCAAATGGTCCCTTGGGACTTGTTGGATCTAAGAACGCAACTTGAACATGATTTTCAAATGATAAGTAAAGGTTTCATCAGTTTTAAAATTAAGGGATTGTAACTTCATAAAGAGGCAACAATTGACTAATAAAAGTTTCATACTTACACTAGTACGGAGTACAACTCAAGTTTTACAAATTATACTAATTGATTACTACTATATTTCATTATAGATGGATTAATTTGGTATTTATGGGTGTGTTTCTATATGTACTTCCACTGATTTTATAAGATGTATTCATGTACATGTTATATAAAGGCAAAATTGGTATAAACCACCTTTTTTGTCCAATTTTTTTTTGAAAAAACCACCTTTTATGTTTTTTTTTTTTTATTTTTTTTTATTTTTTTTATTTTACTAAACCACCTTTTAAGTAGCTAAAATTTTGATTGCACCACCCCTATTTCAAATCTAACGGATTGTATCTCAACCATCCATTTCCAAATCAACAACTACAGCAAAAGCTTCCCTTCCATCTCAACCATCCACTTCAATTACCTCAGTTTAGGGTTTGAGAATGAACAAAGACTACAATTTAATTTGTGCAGCAAAATTAGGTTTGATTTTTTAGAGCTTTACTCAATTTAGTCATGTATTTATATAGAGGGAAGGGTTGAATGTTTTTGGGAGGGAAAAAATAAATGATTTAGGAGGGAAAAGCACAAGTCGTGGGCCCCTTTGACGTCTCAGTTATATTTTTCGTTATAATTTGAAATAGGGGTGGTGTAATTAAAATTTTAGGTACTTAAAAGGTGGTTTAGTAAAAAAAAAAACATAAAAGGTGGTTTTTTAAAAAAAATTGGACAAAAAGGTGGTTTTTTCAAAAAAGTTGAACAAAAAAGGTAGTTTATACCAATTTTGCCTATATAAACAAGCAATACTATCCATTTTGACCAAGGTGGACTACAATGTGGTGCATGGTCAGAGCTAGAAATGCACAATGTCTGCTTGAATTTCGAAAGTTGTCATTGGTTTGTGAAATTTGTATGAGAGAAACAGTTATTTTTTTTTCTTCGCATTTGATATTTCATGTGCATCAATAATTGGTCAGTTTCTAGAAAATATTTCCTCCATTCTACATTTGGGTGTATCACAAAATAGGGTCCGATGTAAACTATTGAAGCTGGGTGCATGTTGGGATCGGAGCTAACCTGACGCTTTTGGAAGGATAAGTTTAAGTATGTAGTCCAGGAGATTTGAGTGTACAAGCTGTTGAGGTATATATAATTCATTGAAGGTGTTGCAAGAGAGATCCAATTATTCAAGCCAGCTCAAATTCAGTAGTACTAATTTACAATAGCACTCAGAATTTTGGATATTACGTGGCCTAGCTGCTAAATTGAAAGGAAGATAAGCCCAAAATATAATTTGAGGCATTGGCTAAACTGAGTGACTTTAACTAGGAATGACCATGGTTCCATCTTCCATGGAGCTTGTTGGATATATATAAGACCGCAACTTAGACATACTTATCAAAGGATTAGTAAATGTTTCATCGGATCTATTCTACGAAGTATAATTTATTAAGCGATGCTAATTCCATAATTAGCAGTGGGAATACAACTGAAAAGTGGCAACAATAACTAGAAGTAGTATTATGCCTTAATTACTTATACAACTTATACCATTTTACAAACTATACTTGTTACCAACTTACTATAATCATTATTTCGATCACCATACTAGTGCATAAACTCTTGCTTGGCACATTGCATTTCTGTCATCCACATCGTGTCAGCAATACCTAGATGAAAAGATATAACCATGAATGAGAGATTCAACAACTAACTATCCAAACATAGAGAAATACAAATTTATATTATGATGTACTGAAATAATTATTATATAAACCTATCTTAACTTTTGTGACAAAGCCTTGCATATAGTTACATTTAATAATTAACCTTACTACCTTAGAAGATTTTGTAATGACTAGATAGTTGGTTTTTTTTTTAAAAAAAAATGGCCATTGAAAAAGGCAATGATTATTATTGATTTATTTTTATTTTTACATAGAACTATTTAATCTAGCTGCAATTAAAAAATTAATGATGATTTTTAGTAGTTAAAAGAAATGCATTTAATTAGATTCAAATATGTTGATGGGCAAGTTTAATAAGTTGCTATATATGAACATATAAATTCAAACTTACCAATCGTTCAATTTTTCTATTTCATCCCTTTCTAGGGGTCTAGCGTCTGTCTGTGCCTTTGTTGGTTCCTCCTTCTCCTCCTCCTTGCCCTTGTACTATTGTCTTCCTTTCGTAGGATTTTCATGATCAATCTATGAAGATACTTGCAATACCATTCCCTATACCTTTTAATGTAAAAATAGGCCCCACAAAGACGGTGATCCCAACCGGAAACCCAACTTCAGCACCCATTAACATCCACTCTCGTTCATTCTTTGAACTCCAATTTGATGCCTCTGAAGAAGTAGGTGGAGTCATTGTTGGATCTCTTATTGTCAATGGTGGACCGTAGAGTCCTTGGTTGCCTTCATATGAAGATGCGTTGAATGATTGAAGTTGAGTGCCTGTTGGGATCTTTCCTGACAACTCATTGAAGGAAAGGTTCAAATAGCCGAGGAAATTCATGTTTGCAAGTTGTGTAGGTATCTTCCCACTCAAGTTATTCCAAGAAAGATCCAATGACTCAATCTGGCTCAAATTCCCAAATGATGATGGAATATGGCCTGAGAAGGAGTTTTAAGAGAGGTTGAGAACTACAAGAGCATTCAAATTTCCCAACTCTTGTGGTAACTCCCCATGAAAAGCATTGTTGGACAGATCAATGCTAGTGAAGATTGTTAGGATGTATTGCAACTCATAAGTATTACCTTTAAAGTTGACTGACACTGAATTTTGGTAGTATTCACCAGTTGAACTAGAGCTTTGCAAAAACTTGGATTTTGATTTCTCTTTAGTTGTTCCTGTCATCATCAACCTCCACTTGCAAAGACTTTGTGCTTTTAGCTCACCAACAAAGTGAATGGAAGAGATGTCTATAATTTGAAGTGATGACCAGATTGAGCGTCTCTCCGGACAAACAATGGTTTCATGGAGCTTGTTAGATTGAAGGACAAGAACTTGCAAGCCGAACAAGGTTTTCAAATGACAAGGAAAGGTGTCATTGAATTGATTTTTTCCAAGATATAATACCTTTAGTGCTTTGCACTAGGCTAGTGATCGAGGTATCCTTCCTTGTAGAAAATTCTCATTCAAGTTGAGAGTTTGTAAACTACAACCTTTTTTGAATAATCTACCATGGATTTCGCCATCTAATTTGTTTCCTCTCAAATTCAATACTTTGAGTTGAGTCATGGTAGTAAAACATTTAGGAATTGTGCCATCCAAATGATTGTGTTCTAGATTTAAATACTCTAGATTTGTGGCATTACATAGTGACATAGGGATGCTCCCATGTAAGTTAATTCTTGAAAACGACAAGTAGCTTGCATATGATAAACGGTTTCCAATGTCTGGATTGATGGAAGTGAAATTATTGTTTGAACAATCTAAATAGGCGTAATTGGATTTGACAACTGGGAATTCGCCTTGAAGATTATTAAAAGAGAGGTCTATAGCCCCTGCATCATATGAGAATGTCAAAGGTTCTAGCTCCACTAAGTGGTTGAAAGAAAGGTTGAAACTCATAATTGCACCTTGAAAATAATTGTTCCCCAAATAATTGTTCCCCAAATTCAAGCTCTGAAGGAACTGAAGATGAAACAAACTACTTGAGTTGTCGATGCCGCCAATAATCCCTTTGTTGCTCAAGTTGAGCCCAATGACTCGACCGTTGGAGTTGTTGAATGTAACACTGCTCCAGTGGCAGCAGTCGGTGTTCCGATTCCACCCCTCGAGCTTGTCATAAGAATAGGGATCGAATGTAAGATTGTTTTTAAACTCAAGTAGTAAAGACTTTTGATCGTGAAGACATTGGCAAGAAACAAAAGGTGTACAACAGCAAGTGCATAGCCAAACAATCAAGATTAAGAGAAAAGGCCAAGAAAAAGAAATGAGTGGAATTATCTACATTTTGAAGCAGTACATGAGGTACTAGGAGAAATGTTTGTGAATGAATGAAACCGTTGTTGATATTCAACTATATATACAACTCAAGGTTTGCTCAATGATGAAGTATAGAGGCTAAGCTAGTACATACAATAGACAACTACCTTTCAATAAATAATAATGCAACGTAACAAAGACGGTTGAATTTGGTTGCATGGAGTTATGCACATACACGGTAGATTTTGCTAGCTAGGATTGGCATAAAACTAGCATTTCTTCCATATATTCATTGTAATTGATAGAGACGAAATTTCGGTAAGAAATTGTCAAATTGAAGAATATCATAAGGTCAGCCGTTATAAGTTTAAAGTGGAAAATATGCATTTATTTTTCTGGAAATATGACTAACTTTTTGACTTGGAACTTTAATTTGGAAGTCATTAGTTTTAAATTGATGTTTTATTTATATACCCATTATAATGCTAGTGCAGTAGTGCTACACTTATTTATAGCTATGATTTCATGCTATGATTTTATTTATTAAAAAAAAGGAATATGTTACAATTGTTACAAATCATACCGCATCTGCTATTTATCAATTATCACTACGAGTACAATTCATTATTTCATCATACGCACGTAAAAACTCTTGTTTACCACATTGCTTTTTTTTTTTTTTTTTTTTTTTTTTGGTGCAATCCACATTGCATTTCTGTAATTGGAATGGGACATGTTCTTGCAGATGCACCTATTTTTTCAGAATGTCTCAAAGATATTTCTGGTTGTTTTTGCTAGCTAGGAACAGAAGGAGTATTTACAACCACACGTTCATGTACTATGCCATGAAAAGCCCATACCCCGGCTGACCTGCAAGTCACTAATGAGCAATTTTCTGTTTATCTCTTTGATTGCTTTAAAACATCAATCTAGGGGTACTCTAAGTATTTCCATCATTAAAATTAGGGATTCGTTAGTCAATTTACCTATGTGACATGTTCATACGCCCACATTGACTATGACTTGGCTGAACACGTAAGACACAGAGTTAAAGCCAATTTCATCGTTAACTCGCTTTACCTCTCCTCAAAGCTTGCTACCTTCATTCAACAATGGCAGCTGCCTAGAAACACCACCTCCACCTTTCTCTCTCCACCATTCTCCACCCACTGCTCACCAACACCATGTTCTTGGTCACCTCTACCCTTTGGGGTTAACCATGCCCTTAATTTCACCTTTTATTCCTAGGGTTTTCGTTCGCCTCCAAAGGTGGTGGTGTCGGTAGACGGGTTAACGGCGGAAGATAGTGGTGTCGGTGGTAGCTTTAATGTAGGAAATAAGTGTTCGGTGGCAGCTTCAATGGATGAAATAAGTGTCGGTGGCAGCTTCAATGGAGGAAATAAGCGGCGTTTATAAATTGCTTGCCTACGTGTCTATATGCGCCGCTGAGTCATCACAATCTAACTTCAAATGCTGAGTTGGCGAAATAAATTGACAAACTAAAGCAATCAAAGAGATTAACTGGGCATCCCCTGTCACTAATTGCACCAAGTCTTTTTCTTCCGTAATCTGTATACCAATAAATTTGATAACTTTTTAACTTTTTTGTCTGTCACTCACGACGAATGAAATTTCTGGCAATATGGCATGGGTTGAGACTTGTTCAAAATGTGCTTAAGGATTGGCATGGATCATGTATTGAAAGTGTCAGATTAATTATACTAATCAACTCGAGTTTATATCACGAGTAGTGCTAAAGATGCGCACGGGCCGTGCCGGCACGCGGGCCCGACACGACCCGACGGCCCACTTGTGGGCCGTGAGCGGCCCGTGAATAAACAATTGAAATCCGGCACGTGGCACAGCCCGTGCCCAAATAAAACTTAATTAATTAAGTTTATTTATATAAATTTATTTATATAAACTTATTTAATTAAATAAACCTATTTAATTAATAAATAAATAAATTTATTTATATAAACTTATTTAATTAAGTTTATTTATATAAACTTATTTATATTAAGTTATTTAATTAAATTTATATAAATAAACTTAATTAAATAAGTTTATATAAATCGATTAATTTATATAAACTTATTTAATTATTTATAACACAATAAATCGATTTTTTTTATATACATATATATTTTTAAAAAATACGGGTTGACCCGCAGTCCGACACGGCACGGCCCGCTAGGCACGTGGGCGTGCCGTGCCGTGGGCTGGGGTGTGCCAAAATTTGGCACGGCACGATGCCCACCTTTAAATAGTGCATTACAATAGTGTTCTTTTAATTTGATGTTCATCACGATGTCAATATCCTGAAACTCTACACATCTATACTTTTAAGTCCTTGCTTATGTTCCATGTTATGAGAGGAAAAATAGTTTTTGCTTAATTTTGTTAACAGGTAGTTTCTTATATTAATGTCCTGGCCTGGCATTATTCTAAGATAAGCTTTATAAGTTTACAGTATAGAATGGGACATTTTGTGGAAAATTCACTGGCTTTTTGACTTGGAAGTCATTTGTTGTATTTTTGGCATGGAATTTTGGGAGTGCATCAATTTGAAACGGTACTTACTAAAATCCGGGTCCAAATCTTCTATTCCATTTTTTTGTTCCATTTCATATACCACTTAATTTTATTGGTCCATGTCTTTTTAAATATCTATTTTCTTATTTAATTTTTATATTTTATTAATGGTAAATAAAATTAAATAGAATTTACATGATTAAAATTCTAGTCTTTTGTCTTTTCTTTTCTTTTCTTTTCTTGTATACAATTATTTGAACTCCATTATTTTTTTAAGTTTTTTGTTTTTTTTCCACAATTTAACATGATCTTTCTACCTAAAATTATAATGGCAGCTTCTTATAAGCCATGCTATCACTATTCAATGGAGCCACTAAATACACCCACAACAATTGCCACAACACTTGTACAATCAAATTATATCATCGATTCGGTAAAGTTGGATACTTGGACATGACAATATAAGAAAATTACTTCTAGTGGAGTATCACTTAAATTGAAATTTTGGTGCTTTGGTATTTATAATTATTGATGCAATTAAAAAAAGAATGAATAAGGTAATTTTTTTTTTCAAAAAATTAGGATTCTTGTAAAGTTATGGAGGTAATATAAAAGAAAAAATAATTATATTTACCTTTTTTTTTTTTTTTTTTTTTGCCTCAAAAAGTAAACATAATTGTATACATATAAAAAAAGAGATAAGGACTAGAATATAAATCATGTAAATTCAATGTAATTATATTTGCTATTAATATAATTAATATAAAAATTGAATCAAGAAAATAAATAGTTTAAATGATATGTACCAATAAAATCGAGCATCATATGGAATGGGACACAAAAGGTGGGATAGAGGATTTGGACCCTTTAAATCCATATAATAGAGATTTTTATTTTTGTTGAAGTGTGCCAATTCTAACAGTGAAGTAATATTAGAAGGATTTAACTGAATTCCTTTGATAATGACAAAGTTTTAATCTTAACAAGGTTCGGTATGGCCTGACATTGCTTCTTCAATATCTCGTATAAGTTAAGGGCATATGTAACTAGCAAAAACTAGTACTCAAAGTCTCGAATAGTTGTAAATATCCTTTATTTTCAAGCTATCGTTATATGACAATGAAAAATGTCATAACTAATCTTTATTTTCAAGCTATAGTTATGTGATGACGAAGAAAAATTTGTCATTATGTTTAGCAGTCAAGTCATTAAAATGTTCCTAGCTAAGTAATATCCTTGTAGTGTGTAAAATAAAAAAATAAAAACCCTCAACCAACCATAAAGTTAATAGTGTTAAGATAATTATGTAAATAATTATCTTAGTCAATTGTAAATATTCTTGCCTATTGTATAGCCTTGTTTATAGCCTTAATTAGTGGCTTATGCTTAGCTTGTAAGTTGTATATATACACAGCAATATGGAATGAAATACTCACGGATTAAATTACTTTATGGTATCAGTTGCTTAGGGTTATTTCCGCTGCACCCTAAACTCTCTGTTCCGCCTTCTCTTCTCATCTCTTCTACCCTGTTTCTTCTTTTCCTCTTCTCACAATCATGACGGATTCAAAGGCTTCCTTTCATCCGGCTTTCACAGTCTCAAACATCAAGAGTAACATTCCCCTAACCCTTGCAATGGAGAATGATGCATACTCTACTTGGGCGAAACTATTCAAGGTACACGCTCGGTCTCATAAGGTTCTCAACCATATAATTGCTCCAAAGAAGAAGGTTGCTGCCCCTTCCACTGATGAAGAAAAAGAGCTCTGGACGACTTTGGACGCAACGGTTCTTGGGTGGATTTATTCCACAATTTCGAGGGACCTTTTGGACACCATTATCGAACCTAACTCCACGGCTATGGAGGCTTGGGATCGGTTGCGTGATATTTTTCAAGACAATCAGAATTCCCGTGCTGTGGCTCTTGAACATGAGTTCTCTAATACTCATATGGAGAATTTTCCTAACGCTTCGGCGTATTGTCAACGGCTTAAAAGCCTCTCCGATCAATTGAAGAATGTCGGGGCTCCGGTGGATAACAATCGGCTTGTTCTTCAATTGGTTTCCGGTCTTACCGAACCATACAATGGCGTGGCTACGTTGACTCGGCAGAGCAACCCTTTGCCTCAATTTTATCAAGCCCGTTCCATGCTCACTTTGGAAGGAGCTGGGTTGGCGAAGAAGGCTGCGTCGGCAACGGTTTTGGTGGCTGGTTCCTTGCGTGATTCTGATTCGGGGAGTGACTCGGGTCATTCTCGAAACAAGAACAACAAACTGAAAAAAACTGGTGGCAAGAAGCAGTTCGGTGGTGGTCAGTCTTCGGGTGGCAGTCGCGGCGCTGATACAGGTGGCGGTCAGACCACCGGCGGTGGTCGCAGTGGCCCGGGTCAACAGTAGTACGGACAGCAGCAGGGGTGGGGGTCGTTTCCATCTCCTTGGCAGAATCAATTCCCACCTTGGGGGTGGGTTCCTCAATGGTCTAGCCCACCATGTCCATACCCAACCCAAGGGTGGGCCAGACCTCAAGGCCCAATGAAGCAGCAGTCCAGCATTCTAGGCCCTCGTCCTCAGCATGCATATGCAGCGTCCCAGCAGTCCTATGTCCCGACCGATATAGAATCGGCAATGCACACCATGACGTTGAACCAACCCGATCCTTCTTGGTATATGGACACCGGTGCAACCTCGCACATGACATCCTCCAATGGTAATCTCTCGTCTTATTTTAATTTGAGCAATCATCCTAATGGTATTATTGTTGGTAGTGGTCATACTATTCCAATTCGTAGTTGTGGTCATACTACATTGCCTTCCCCGAACCCTCCTTTATCTCTTAATAATGTCCTTCATGCACCCAAACTCATTAAAAATTTAATTTCTGTTAGGAAATTCACAACTGATAATTGTGTGTCTGTTGAGTTTGACCCTTATGGTTTTTCTGTGAAGGATTATCGGACGGGGATGCCAATAATGAGATGTGAAAGTCAAGGGGACCTTTATCCACTCACTAGCATTTTTTCAAGTTCTACTCCATCCTCCTTTACTGCTTTAGCATCAACCTTATGGCATGATCGTTTGGGTCATCCGGGTTCTTCTATTTTAAAGGCACTTTCGAGTAATAAATACATTGAATGTAATCAAACTCCTAGTTCTCGTGTTTGTCATTCTTGTGTACTTGGAAAACATGTCAAATTGCCTTTAATTTCATCTCAATCTACTACTTCTATGCCGTTTGATATTGTTCATAGTGATCTTTGGACTTCTCCCATTTTAAGTTCTTCGGGTCATCGTTATTATATGCTTGTTTTAGATGATTATTCTAAATTTTTATGGACTTTTCCCTTGGCTAAAAAGTCGGACGTTTTTAGACATATATCACATTTCCAAGAATTAATCCGCACCCAATTTGAACGGCCTATTAAAACATTTCAATGTGATAATGGGAGGGAGTATGATAACGGACCTTTTTGGGCATTATGTGAGTCTAATGGCATGTCTTTTCGTCTTTCATGTCCTTATACGTCTTCACAAAATGGAAAGGTCGAGAGAAAAATACGATCCTTGAATAATATTATTCGCACCCTTCTTGCTCATGCTTATTTACCTCCGTCATTTTGGCATCATGCATTACAAATGGCGACATATTTACATAATATTCTACCAAGTAAATTGCTAGAATATAAGTCCCCTCTCCAAGTTCTTTACCAAAAGGAACCTTCTTACTCTTATTTGCGTGTTTTTGGGTGTTTGTGTTACCCCTTGTTTCTCTCTACTACCATTAACAAATTACAACCTCGTTCTACACCTTGCGTATTTTTGGGGTATCCACCGAATCATAGGGGTTACAAATGCTATGACTTGTCATCTAATAAATTATAATTAGTAGGCATGTTATTTTTGATGAAAGTGTTTTTCCTTTTGCTAAGTTGTATAGCCCCCCTTCCCATGCATATGACTTCTTGGATGATGGACTTAGTTCATATGTCATTCACCACTTACACTCTTCTGGGCAGCCCAATTCGGCAAACCAACCTAACCAGCCCAATTCGGCCTCCCCTATTTCTACTGGGCCACCGAATTCACCTCCACAATTCAGCCCAATTCATTTCCCCTCTCCTCCTCCTTGCGTGCAAGCTTCTGATGGGCAGACTAGGACTTCCTTGGACCGTGGGCCTGTTCAATCAACCACGGCCCAGGTAAGTCCTACCCATGCAGACGGCCCAAGCGCAAATCAGCCCACTGCTCCTCCTAACCCACAAATTCAACATCCAATTCCCTTTTCTTCTCCTATCATGACACGAAGTAGAAATGGTATAGTCAAGCCTAATCCAAAATATAAAATTTTTAGTGCTACAGTGACTACGGTTACGAAATCACCTTTGCCCCGTAACCCCATTTCTGCTCTTCGTGACCCGAATTGGAAAATGGCCATGGATGATGAATTTAATGCTCTTATTAAAAATAAGACGTGGGAGTTGGTGCCCCGTCCACCTGATGTTAATGTTATTCGTTCTATGTAGATTTTTACTCACAAGGTGAAATCTGACGGTTCTTTTGAGAGGCATAAAGCCCGTCTTGTAGGTGATGGCAAAACACAACAGGTTGGCATTGATTGTGGGGAGACTTTTAGTCCGGTTGTGAAACCGGCTACTATTCGTACTGTTCTTAGCCTTGCTTTGTCTAAAGCTTGGTCGATCCATCAACTTGATGTTAAGAACGCTTTTCTACATGGTGAGCTTCAGGAGACAGTCTATATGCATCAACCACTTGGGTACCGTGATAAAACTCACCCTGATTATGTGTGTTTACTGCGGGGATCGTTATATGGACTTAAGCAGGCACCCCAGGCATGGTATAAGAGGTTTGCAGATTTTGTTGCTTCTATTGGTTTCACCAATAGTAAGAGTGACAATTCCCTATTTATTTATCGTCAGGGGAAAAATGTGGCTTATTTGCTTTTATATGTTGATGACATTATTCTAACTGCTTCTTCTGATACTCTGCGGTGTTATATTATGTCCCTTCTTAGCTCGGAATTTGCTATGAAGGACTTGGGTCCACTTAATTATTTTCTTGGCATAGCAGTGACAAGACATAAGGGTGGTTTATTTTTGTCACAACGCAAGTATGCAGAGGATATTATTGAGCGAGCAGGGATGTCTTCATGTAAGCCCTCAGCTACACCTGTTGAGGTGAAGTCGAAGGACAGCTCTTCCGGCTCTCCCTTTTCCGACCCCACATTGTACCGTAGCCTAGCTGGGGCTCTACTGTACCTCACTTTTACGAGGCCGGATATCTCATATGCGGTCCAACAGGTATGCTTACACATGCATGATCCAAAGGAAACTCACATGTCTGCTCTGAAGCGGATAATCCGATACATCCAAGGCACTCTTGACCATGGTTTGCGTCTTTATCCTTCTTCTATTTCTACACTTATATCCTATACAGATGCTGATTGGGGTGGGTGTCCCGATACGAGACGATCTACCTCTGGATATTGTGTAAATTTGGGTGATAATTTGATTTCCTGGTCATCGAAACGTCATGCTACTCTTTCTAAGTCTAGTGCAGAGGTAGAGTACAGGGGTGTTGCAAATGTTGTTTCGGAGTCTTGTTGGCTACGAAATTTATTGCTTGAGTTACTTTATCCTATTAAAAAGGCTACATTGGTTTATTGTGATAATGTGAGCGCTATTTACCTTTAGGGTAATCCGGTACATCATCAACGTACCAAGCACATTGAGATGGACATTTTATTTGTTCGTGAAAAGGTAGCTAGGGGTGAAGTTCGGGTTCTACATGTTCCTTCCCGACACCAAATTGCGGACATATTCACGAAAGGACTACCACGGGTACTTTTTAAAGATTTCAGAGATAGTCTAAGCGTCCGTCCTCCTCCCGCTTTGACTAAGGGGGTGTGTTAATTATGTAAATAATTATCTTAGTCAATTGTAAATATTCTTGCCTATTGTATAGCCTTGTTTATAGCCTTAATTAGTGGCTTATGCTTAGCTTGTAAGTTGTATATATACACAGCAATATGGAATGAAATACTCACGGATTAAATTACTTTATGGTATCAGTTGCTTAGGGTTATTTCCGCTGCACCCTAAACTCTCTGTTCCGCCTTCTCTTCTCATCTCTTCTACCCTGTTTCTTCTTTTCCTCTTCTCACAATCATGACGGATTCAAAGGCTTCCTTTCATCCGGCTTTCACAGTCTCAAACATCAAGAGTAACATTCCCCTAACCCTTGCAATGGAGAATGATGCATACTCTACTTGGGCGAAACTATTCAAGGTACACGCTCGGTCTCATAAGGTTCTCAACCATATAATTGCTCCAAAGAAGAAGGTTGCTGCCCCTTCCACTGATGAAGAAAAAGAAAAAGGAACAAAATCATACCATAAAAGCAAAACAAAAAATAAACTAAACCAACATCAAATAGTGTTCCAAAGTGCACGGTAGCAATATGCGGAGGTACTATAAAACGAAAAGGAGCTAACACTTGTTCCAACTGCTTGACATTCTGAATGTTATTGTGGAGTAATTAGCCAAGTAGTTTCATATTTTCACTTGACAGAGCTAATTTATTCCTATTGATTTGTGCAGTTAAAAATTTTATGTTAATTCAAAAAATGAGAAATAATCCAAAACATTCGGCCTAAAAAAAATTCACCAGTTCAATAAGGCGATGAACAGAACTACCATTAGAGGTACAAATTCCAGAACAACCACAACAGATCTTCGTAAACAATTTAGAATTTGCAAAAAAGGGAGAATATATACTTAAAATATACGTTAGAAATTAGGGAAGTGTTGGTGGGCTTATGGTGATTTGGAGTAGTAGTATAGATGGAGAAGGAGTGCAAATTATACAAAAGGTTGAGTTTTTATTGATTTAGTATACATTGTCATCTATTTATAGCCTTGTTTAGAACTCTCTAGATCTAACTAGTGTAACACTAATCTAGATTATTCTAAGATAATGTCTCCAACATATTTTTTAATTAAGTACTTACTACCTAGATTTTTCTAGATTTTCTTATGATTCATGATATTTCTCTACAAAATATTTTCAAACAACATAATTCAAGATTTTTCTAGATTACTACAAGCATATTTTAACAGTATATGAATAGCTATTCATTGGGCTTGATGAGTTACATACTTAATTTATAATCATCAATCAATCATCAATATCAATATCTATTAACGATTACTAAAACAGAAGATGCTGATGTCACCACTGCTCACGTGTCGCTCTCTTAATAAAAAAAATTCCGCCAAAATGCAATGATGATGTCATCTTTTTTTTTTATTTTTTTTTTAAATAGAGCTATCCTATTTAACATTTTTTAAATTTAAATAGTAGAAGCTTCTACCTTACAACTAAAATCTATCAATTTATCGTAGGAAATTGAAACAATTTTAAATAGCACACTAATAAATGACCTCCTACATTGAATTATGAATTAGGCGACGTCGAACAGATACTATATCATAATTTTGATGAAATTAAAAGATTTTAAATTACAAAATGTACGTAATTCTTATATATATTCATGTATAATAGCGATTTATTATTAAAATTTACAAATTAAACATAGGTGTTATATAAATCGTGCATCGCACGGGTTTTAACCTAGTATAATACTAAAACAAACACCAAAAATGACACATGTCAATTCTTATACAATTAACTAAATTTATATTCAAAATATAAAATAGGTTATAGTTCATATATTTTCTTGCCAAAATCTTTTACAAGAATATTTGTATAATATGATTTCCAGTCATATTTTTTTGGGTAATCATGCTTTTTTATTTATACAGAGATGTGTTGAGAAAAATAAATTGATTTTACTATTTTCTTTTCCCAAAAGATAGCAAGATTGCTTTTACTATCGATCAAGCTAAACTCTCTTTCCTCTATTTTATCTCATCTCATCATATCCCATCCCCTTATCAAGAAACTTTTTGTTAATAATTTACGTACAACTTTACGCAATTGTTTTTGGTTAAATCTATGCATCGCAGGGGTACTAACCTAATTTAATACGGAGTACTAAAACAACAACCGCTGACATTATCCTTTTTTCAAATTGTACACGAGTCAGCTTCTCTTTCAATGTTTTCCCGCCTAAACTTTTTTTTTTTCTCTTCCAATTTTCTTTACTTTTTTAAATTTTATTTATTTATTTATTTTTATTTTGAAAAGTTAATATTAACTACAAAATACTTTTATACAATACATGTAATACCCCGTATTTCTGAAACGTATTTTCTAACTAATATTCTCTTAAAAAGGGTATTTTAGTAATTTATTTTACTATTTGAATTTTGGAGCCAAAATGATATTTGAATTTCGGCGCCTAAAGTATTTTAAACTTAATTATTATTTTTGGATTTTAGATAAGATTTATTATCCATTTATTTTATTTTAAAACCGGATTATTTATATATATTTAAGATATTTGAATTAAACAAAATTATATTTTATTATTTATTTAAAAGGGCCGAAAATTCCTAAATTATTAACTATGATTTTCGGATTTTCTATGTGTAGAAAATCTGATTTTCTTAGTTATTTTATTTAGTGAATAATTGGTATTTTCCTAATTAATTATTTTATACAAAATATATTATTTACGCAATCATTTTTAATCCTTAAAATCTAGCAAATATTTCCCTAAGACTATAAGTGGAGGTCCGAAAATATGAGCATAGATATGCTCAATATTTTCAGCCACCATATGCTAATTTTGGGTTAATTATTTTGTTAGTTTTGTATTTTAATTATCTTCCTCAAATTCCTTATTTCCTTAATTCCTATTTTCCATCTCACAAAAATTTGACCATCTTATTTTCCTATCTTATTTCATCTTTGATTATTCCCCAAGTAATCTCTTTTGCCATTTTATTTTCATGACAAACACACTTTCCTAAATTCTATTATTCTTAATCACCTTAATATCAAAAGTTTCCATATTTCTTTATTCACTTCTCCAAGTAATTTCCTTAATTCTTTTTACCATAATTCTTCCCACATTCTCTTGCCATAATTCTTGCATGAGCTAGCCTATAAATACCCCTTCATACCTCTCATATTCTTCACACCAAAAACCCAATTCTCTTCTTCTCTCATATTCTTCTTCTTTTCCCTAAACCTTTTCATACTTTTCTTCTCCTCTTTTTACACAAATCATCCCTTTTATCTTTAAAGCCAGTTTTTGGGCACTTCTGGTCAGTGTTTGGGGTATTGACGTTTCACAGAAGATTGTTTCTCTCGAAAAATCCTTGAGGTTAGACTCAAGAATCACCCAATTCGGAGTTATATTGAAGGATATGGCCTCTGCAAGTTCTGCCTATTCTTTCCAACGAAAATTCATTTCTCTTTAATCCTATTCTTTTATCTTCTTCATGGTTAGTTTTCTAAAATACAAATACCTATTTCAAAGTTATAATTTTATATTAAAGTATTATTTTAACAGAGTTTTATAGTCCATGCACATTAGATTTGAGTTTATGTTGTGATAACCTTATGGTTATGTTATTTGCAAGGTGTATTCGTGATTGAATTTTGAAAGTGCGAAGTGTTGATTGATATTCGGAATCAAGGTTCTTGAGGTTCTTTTTGTGTGGTTTTTCTAGCAAGGATCAAGGTACGTTTAGGTGGTTTGATACCTTTGAAAATGATTGGTTTGAATAACATGTTTTATATGATTTTATTGGAGATTGAATTTAATTGATTTAAATTATGTTTGGAGGTATTGATTTTAATATTTAATTTGTTTTAATAAAAGTATTTTGAATGATTGATTTTTAAATCATGTTTTGAATGGTTTGAATTACTTATCGTGTTCAAATAAATGAATTGATTTTAAAAGATTTGTTGAATTAAGTAAAAGGTTTTTCAAGGAAGAGTTATTGATTTTGAAAAGTTATTAATATGAGATTTTATATTTAAAAGGTTTTGATTTTGAAATTATGTGGAATTATTAAAAAGGAGTTTGAATTATATTGGAATTTATTGGATATTAAAAGGATTTATCGAACCATTGAATTATTATTATTAATGCTTTATAAGCATGTTGGTAATCCCACTATGAAGATTTGGTTTATTGATAAGGTCTTGGACTTTGTATGACCGGGTCTTTCCTCAAGAATAGCCTTGTAATATAAGGAGACTAGCTTGGGGGGTGTGCACATTTGGGTGAGGAATTGGATTAAAAGGAATTGGTTTTTAATAAAGGAATTGGTTTTATTAACTATTATTTTGAATATTGAATCATTGGAATCGGTTTTGGAATAATGAGTTTGAAATTATTGGGTTACTTATTGGAATTGATTTTAAAAGCATGTTTGCATATTGAATCATTATCTTGCACTTATCATACTTAGCATATTTTGCTAATCCATATTTCCTATTTGTTTTGGTCGCCTTGTTTTACTGTAATGGTAAACAATGTTGACTATTTTCAGGTGGAGTCATGAATAAGCATATGGGAGTCCCGGGATTTGCTTTACCTAGTTTAGGAATGTTGGTCTTGTCTTTATTTTGAGTACTCATAACAATGTTACTATTTTTATAAGTATTAATAAAAGAAAGAGTATTGATGTTTCCGCTGCAAAGTATTGGTTTTTATTCAGTAAGTTTTGAGTAGCCTTGCATAATCACGCGATGGTAACACTCAAGGGCGAAGCCAGAATTTTCAAGTCCCGGGGGCCGGACTTATTAGACAACAGGTTGATGGAAAAAATTAAAGTGTACTAATATTTTATTATCACTAAAAGACATTAGTTAAATCGTACTCGATGATTCTTCATAGTAGCAAAATCATCAAACAAAGATTAAACACTAAAATCTACGACAATCTCTTTTTCTATGTATACAACCAAACCATCTCTAAGAAAATCATCCTCCATTTTACTTCTTAGTTGAGTTTTGACGATATTCATTGCAGAAACGACCCTCTTCTTGTTGATTATTAACTTTTTGTAAAAAAAATTTGCCTTTGAAGTGGAAGCCTCTTCTTGTTGATTATTAACTATTCTGTAAAAATAAAAAATCTAGTGTTTTTGATTTCATGATTTAACCTGTATCAATATAAAAACTACAATTCTCAAATTAAGTAGCATACAACCCTAAAATTTGGTCCTAAAGGTCCATTCAATAAATTAAAAATTACCTAAAATTATTAAGTAAATAAACATATCAAGCAAGTAAACAATTAATAACTTTCTAAAAAAAAAAAGAGTAAACAATTAATCACAAATCATGTAAATAGCACAAAGAAATTTATTAATTGAATGATATTACATAATTTTTAAAAATTAATCAAAAAGAAGAATTTTAAAAAATACCTAATTTGATTTGCTAGAAACCCACGCTGAATAAGAAGTTTTAATTAAAAAATATGTGGGAGATGGGATTTGAACCTAGCCCCCTTGGGAAAATAAACCATTACCCAATCAACATGACAAGGTATATTTATTGTTATATATGTGTCTTGAATACTATATATACTAATTTTAAGGGGGTCCATAAGGTATGATATATGGGTAGCAATAGGCCGGGGAGGTCGAGCCTCCACCAGCACCCCCTTCCCTTTGCCCTTGGTAACACTCTTAAGTCTATCTCTACGGTATAATTATACGTATTATACTAGTATTTCCGTAGAGGGAGATTTGGGGTGTTACAATACATTATCTTAAGTTACATTCTCTCAAAAAAAATTATTACATATAGATAATCTTAAAGATAGCAAATATTAACCATGTATTTATATGATTACTCCTTCTAATTACAAAGTCCACTAAATTTTGTTGTGGACATAAATTTTCTTTTGATTATATTATTTTAATTTTTACAGTTTTGTTTATGTTAATACAAATATTTTACATATTTTGAGTGATAATGTGACTTGAAATTGTACACAATTATTAATTATTTTTATAATATCCGTGCATTGCATGAGAGCTAATTTAGTGTACAAGTTTCTTTTCTATGATTATATAAAACTAGTTTTGTGCGCCGTGCGATGTCCGGGTTATTTATTGAATTTTAAAATAAATTTTTAATCTAAATGTCAAATTTTAAAATATATCATTGATGCAAAATTAGTTAGAAATTGATGTGCTTTTGTGATGATTTGTTATCTAGTAGGCATGTAATGAGTAATAATAATATTGGTGGAAGGGTTCGATTTAATACATTAAAAAAATAAAAAATTAGCAAAAAATAAATTAAATAAAATAAATGTTCAAAACCCGTTGGGTTGACCCAAACCCAAAACTTTGGGCAAGGGTTGAACATTTCTTGACTCGTAACCTGAAGTGACCCAATTCGAGATGACTCAGGACCCGACCCTAATTGACAGGTTTACATAGTAATAAAATTCTATTAGATTGTGAAGTATATTATTTTAACTGATTAGTACATATTATAAATGAATGTTTTACGCAATTAATTCCTTCGCTCCAAAAATTATTATTATATAAAAAATAAATTATATGATAATTTATTACAATTACTCCCTCCGTCCCAAATTACTCGCAACGTTTTGACTTTTTGCACTATTCACACATTTCACTTTGACCATCTTTTTTAGCTATTGTTTCTGTCTGGATATGATTCCCCAAGAACTCAGACCTGAGATCCTGATACTCCTATCGGCAAGCTGAGAACCTACACAATGAGAAGAAGTTAGCTAACCCCGGGGTGGTCCGGGGATAACCACTCCGATGACAAAGTCAGAAAGTGTTTAAGAGAAGAAGATAAGTATGGGAGAGAAAGTAGAGAGAGAGAGAGAGAGAGAGAGAGTAATTAATTTTTTTATAAATGGGGTCTTACCTACTATTTATAATGATCCAACTTGACAGGTGGCTCTCACTCATGCAAAGCCTCCTGCGCCAAGTGTCGAGCTTCTGCTGCCACGTGCCGAGTTTCGACAAGCCGATATGTCTGCTTTCTAGTACATATCGGCACCTTTTCATAATTACTCAGGCTTTGATCACGCGCCTTTATAAGATATCGGTCTGGTCCAGATATCATCCCATACAGCTATTATATGAAAGTCAATGTAATCATGTAAGATATTATTGGGTTTATTTTAATATATAGTTTCTTAATATGAACTTTTTATAGACTTTATAAGTATATAATAAAATATATCGACAGTCAAACATGTGCATCGGCAAGCGTGTCCAGTCAAAATGTTGCAAGTAAACTGGGACAGAGGGAGTATAATTTAATAATTTTTTTGAATAAAATAATAATTCAATTTGTACCTCTGAAATATTGGTATTTTATCGAAAATAAAACTCTAAACTAACAATTTTATCCTAAAATTCTATCCAAATAGAATTCTAAACTAACTTTTTTTTATCTTACGAAGTCTATTTAAATGTATCCAACGTGGCGCGATACTTGACAAAAAGTTATAACGCCAAATGTCGTTGTCTCGTGATCTGGCTAAATGTTTAGCTTTATATATTAGTTATATGATTAGGATATATAAAATAAAATATACTCCGTAATGTACAAGTTGAATAATATTAGGAATTCAAGTTGGGTGGGCTTTGGTTAAATTCAACGTGAATTATACTTTGGGATGCAATATAACAATAGACCTTTCGCCAAAAATTGTGGATTCAATCAAGTAATAATGCCTAAATCCTCCATACATACGAAATATATACAAGTATAATTCATTGTTTCATCATATCTTAAACACCTTATACAAAATCCTCGCTCCATCTACAGCAGGCGAACAATACCTAAATGAAAGATGAACGAGATTTAATAATCAGCCAGCTACCTAAATTAAACATAGAGAAATATTGAAGTGAAAGATAAAGATTGAGTTTTATGAATTATGATGAATTTTCCAATCAAGTTGATCATGGTTGGTTGGAGAGGGCACTTATTGTAGGTGATCTGAGTAGTTCAAGAATTCAAAAAACTACATTAAGTTGGATTCAAACATCTTAAGCAAATTTATGGGAATACTTGAAATTTACATACCAACACAACAAAAATCGTACTTTTACTATATCATCGTCCTTTTATTTAGTGGGTCTAGCGTCTCCTCCTTTGTTGGTTCCTCATTCTCCTCCTCCTTGCTCTTGTACTGTAATCTTCCTTACGTAGGATTTTCATGACCAGCCTATGAAGATGATTGCCATACCATTCCCTGTATCTTCTGATGTAAAGTATAGGTCCTACAAAGACGGTGATTCCAACAGGAAACCCGACTTCAGCACCCATTAACATCCAATCTCGTTTGCTCTTTGAGCTCCAATCTGATCCTTCTGAAGAAATAGGCGGACTCACTGTTATCGGATCATGTGTTATCAATGGTGAACCGAACAGTCCTTGGTTGCCTTCGTACGAAGATGCATTGAAGGATTGTAGCTGAGTGCTTGTTGGGATCTTTCCTGACAACTTGTTGAAGGATAGGTTCAAGTAGCTGAGGAAATTCAAGTTTGCAAACTCTGTAGGTATCCTCCCAGTTAAGGCATTTGAAGAGAGATCCAACGATTCAATCTGGCTTAAATTCCCGAATGATGATGGGATATGACCCAAGAAGGAATTGTGAGAGAGGTTGAGAACTACAAGACCATTCAGATTTCCCAACTCTTTTGGTAGCTCCCCATGAAAGGCATTGTTAGAGAAATCAATGCTAGTGAAGATTGTTAGGATGTATTGCAACTCATAGGTATTGCCTTTAAAGGTGACCGACACTGAGTTTTGATAGTAGCCACCATCTGGACTAATAGAGCTCTGCAAAAAGCTGGTTTTTGATTGCTCTTTATTTGTTCCGATCATCATCAATGTCCACTTGAAAAAAATTTGGGATTTCAGCTCACCAATAAAGTGATTGGAAGCTATATCCATAATTTGAAGTAATGGCCAGATTGAGCGACTTTCAGGACAAACAATGGCTCCATGAAGCTTGTTGGATCGAAGGACAAGAACTTGCAAGCTGGACAAGCTTTTCAAGTGACAAGGAAAAGTGTCTTTCAATCGATTATTTCCAAGATCTAATACCTTTAATGCACTGCAGTAGCCAAGTGATCGTGGAATCGATCCTTGTAGATGATTCTCATTCAAGTTAAGAGTTTGTAAGGTGCAGTTTTTTCCAAATTCAGCTGGGACAGAACCTCCTAAATTGTTTCCTCTCAAATTGAGTACGCTGAGTGTAGTCTTGGCAAAGAGGCAATCGGGAATTGTCCCACTCAAGTGATTGTACTCTAGGTTCAGAAAATGTAGGTTTGTGGCATTGCATAGCGTTTTAGGGATGGTTCCATATAAGTTATTTCTTGAGAAGGACAAGAAGTTAATCTCAGATAGATAGTTGATGCTATGAGGGTCGATGGAAGTGAAATTATTGTTGGAACAATCTAGATATTCTAGCTTAGGTGAGGCAATAGAAAATGTTCCTTGAAGTTTGTTTGAATGGAGGTCTAGGTAGGTAAATAATGAATTATTTGAGAGTGTCGTCGCCAGAGGTGGTTCTAGCTCTACCAAGTGGTTGGAAGAAAGGTTCAGATTGTTAATTCCCCACACCCACCTGGGCACCAAGCCTGCAATGTGATTCTTTGACAAGTCAAGAGTATTTATTGAAACTTGGTTTTTCAGAAAATCAGGGATGTTGTGCAAGTTGCAAGAGCCCAAATATAGTTCTTGTAGCAGGGGAAAAGAGGAGTTCAGATCTACATCAATTACAACTGACAAGCGATTGAATGAAAGATTAAGAGATGTGAGGTTCTTGAGACTGAGTAGAATTTCAGCGAGCTTTAACGTGCCATTAAAACTGTTTGAGGATAGATCTAGCCACTCAAGTTGTCTTAGATGGAAAATTGACTTTGGGATTGGCCCTTCCAAGTTATTGCTGCCTAGGTATACATCTGTTAACTTGGACAAAGCCGGGCTTGCAGACTCATTAAGTTGCCCACTGAATTTGTTATTTTCCAAATATAAGGACTGGAGTGATGGCAATGAAAACAATGACATAGGAATACTTCCATCTAGTGAATTGAATGACAAGGAAAGTAACTCTAGATTGAGTAGTTTCTCCCAATTTTTGCCAGTGATAGAACCAACTAAACTGTTGTTGTGGAGATTTAAGGTTTTCAGTTTCTTCAATGATGAAAACGATGGAATGTGACCAGAAAATTGGTTATCATTTAGTTCTAGATCCTCCAGTATGTTAAGACTTCCAATTGATGATGGAATGGAACCAGAAAACTGGTTAGTGGTTAAAACTAAACTCTGAAGGAGGTTTAGACTTCCAATTGATGATGGAAGACTTCCATTGAATTGGCAGTATCTTAAATTTATTGTACGAAGACTCTTGAGATTGCTAATGGAACTTGGCAAGACCCCGGAAAATTTTGTACTACTAAGGATCAGCTCCTCAAGAGACCCATTGGTGTAAAAGACTGGTAAAGTCCCTTCTAAGTTGGGATTAACAGAAAAGTCAAGGTTTCTAAGTGTGGGTACTTGGAAAATTTTATGAGGTACTATCCCGGTTAAGTCATTATAGGATAGTGACAGCATTGTCAAGTTTGTGAGCCTGGTTAAAAACTCTGGTACCGGACCAACTAGAGAGTTACCATCCAAACGGATTACAGAAAGACGGTGAAGCCTTGAAAGGGAGTTGTGAATTTGTCCTTCAAGGTAACACAAAGACATGCTCAAGACTTGCAAGTGAGGGAGCGATGATGCTAACGTCTGGCACCATTGGCTCCCTATGGCTGAAATGTTGACTCGATCAAGATAGAGTTCTCTGATATTCGTCAAGTTTCTAACTATATCAGCCAAATTTGGCCTATTCATGTATGTTCTGAAACTATTAGAAATATCAAGAACAACTAATTTGACAAGGTTTGAGATTTCAATAGGTACCTGACCTCTGAAATTGGTGTCACTATAAGGTGCAGTAGACAAATTGAGGTAAGTTAGGCTAGACAGTTTGCCTATTGCTGAAGGTATCTCATCCTGGATCTTATTTTCACCCCCCAAATTCAAGCTCTGGAGGAACTGCAGACGAAACAAACTGCTTGTATTGTCGATGCCACCAATGATATTTTTGTTGCTCAAATCTAAGCCAATGACTCTACCGTTATTTGAGTTGTCACATTCAACTCCGCTCCATTGGCAATAGTTTGTGCTGTGATTCCACCCCTCAAGCTTGTCTAAAGCTTCGGAGTTGTACTTAAGATTGTTTTTTAACTCAAGGAGTAAAGACTTTTGATCGTCGAGATATTGACTGGAGACAGAGTGCATATACAGGCAGCCGTATATCCATAAACAAATCATGAAAGAAAGACATGATGAAGAAATGAAAGGCGGCATTTTGGTATTAAAACAGAGGTAGAGTGGGCAGTGGGTTAGTTGCTTGGTGCTGAAATGGAACCTTACTTATAAAGATTTTTGAATATCATTTTGAGGTTTATAAATTTCATGGTGTCCACCATCATAATTTAAATTGAGATATATTGGCGGACAATTTTTGACCGTAGACTAATTTTTTGACTTGAAAGTCCTTTTTTAATATTTAAACATATTACGAGCACACATTCATGTACTACGCCATGGAAATTGGAAATCCCAGACCCCGATTTACCTGCAAGACACTACTCGCACCAAGTCTTTTCTTATATTAATTTCCTAACATTCTAAGATAAAACCATTAACAATTTACAATATAGATTGGGACATGTATTTGAAAATTGACTGGCTTTTTGACTTGGAAATCATTAGTTATTGTAGTCTTGTAGAAATACCTATATTTTCAGGATGTTTCAAAGAAATTCCTGGTAGTTTTTGCTAGCTACTCCCTTTGTCTCTAAATTACATTCCTACTTCTCTCTATCATGTGAGGAATAAATGTTAGAAGTAGGAATGTAATTTATTGACGGAGGGAGTAGTAAATTATTTACTAGCAACACGATCATGTACTACGCCATGAAAGCCAGACCCCGGTTGACCTGCAGTACATCTCTGAATATTGAGACTTGTTCAAAATGTGCTTAATTAAGCATTGGCATAGACTATGTATTGAAACTTAAAAGGGTCGGATTAATTATACTAATTAACTCGAGTTTATCTTACAAGTAGTGCATTACAGTAGTGTTCATTTAATTTGATGTTCATCATAATGTCAATGTCTCGAAACTTTACACATCTATACTTCTAAGTTCTTACTTTAATTGGTTTTATGTTATGAGTGGAAAAAGAAAGGTTATGCTTTATTTCGTCAACAGTAGTTTCTGTCCTGACTTTATTTTAAGATAAAGCCTTTATAATTAAGTTTACAGTATAGAATGGGACATTATGTGTGGAAAATTCACTGCCTTTTTGACTTGGAAATCACTTTATTAGGATGTTTCATTGAAATTTTTGGCATGGAAATTAAATTTGGTGTACATCATTTTGAAACGATACTTGCTAAAATACATACAATAGAGATTTTATTTTTGTTGAAGACTTGAAGTGTGCCAATTCAATCAGTGAAGTAGTATTACAAGGATTAAACTGAATTCCTTTGATAATGACAAATTTTTAATCTTAACAAGGCTTGGTATGGCGTGACATTGTTTAATTTCCTCAATATCTCGTATAAGGGCATATGTAACTGGCAAACACTAGTCCTTATAGTCTCATAAAATCGTATTTGTCCTTTACTTTCAAGCTATGGTTAAGTGACGAAGAAAAATGTCATAACTAATCTTTGTTAGCTTAGCAGTCAAGTCTCATATAGTCGTATGTGTTCTTTATTTTCAAGCTATAGTTATGTGATGAAGAACAAAATGTGGTTAATTTTAGCATTGAAGTCATTAACTTAGTCCTTAGCTAAGTAAACATTCTTGTAGTCTGTTTAAAACTAAGCTCAACCAACCATATAGCTGTTACTTGGTGTAAATCTGGAGGCCTATTAAGATTTCTCTCAGAATAATGACTGAATCTTTGACACATTAAAACTGTGCTATGCAATAAGCATGAAGGCTTCACAGCAGAATGATTTTGAATTTTCATTGAAATTTCGAGCTTGTAAGATTTCGTGTTATGATCAGTACTTTGTAGTTTGTATCCTTAATCATAAAAATAAGGGAAGTGTTTAATTCCTTCATTGGTAATTATAATTTTTTGTATGTTATGTAGCTAAACGCCTAAACAGTACAGATGGTATTATGTCTTAGCTTCAGTAAAATGCATATCAGCATATGAGTATCGGTAAATCCATGTTGATCTGCAATACATGAATTGGTGTCATGATATTCTGAGATATAACTTGCATGATGAGAGTTAGCTACTAGTGATTTTTTTTTTATTCTTCTTAAAGTTCTTCATACAAGAGAATAAGAGATCTAAAGCTTTATTAAAATTTGTATTACTGCTTGTTAATAATTGGGTATGTTCCAATTTCTTGTTTAACATTTATTTCTTTCTTAATATAAAATCCTCTCAAGTTGTGTTCACTTTAACACGGATAACTTTACTTTGTATGAATATGATCCAAAAAGCTCTCACAAAATATGATTGAATGAGACAATTTAATGGGACGAACAGTATTTAACTAATATATCTATTTAAATCATCTTTCAATCTTTATCTTCCGATCCACATTAAGTAAATAAATAGTCATTTTCTCTATTGTCATCATGTCTTCAAAGTTCAAACTTAGGAGCAAACGTTGTCTCTAATTGACTCCAATTCATCATTTTTTATGAAGGTAAGAAGAAGAGGGGCCGGAACTTTTCACAAGTCAATCCATTTTGGGTTAGAGGATTGGAATAAGCCCTTTAAGAATGGAGGGATAAGGAAATCAACACACCTCAAAGGCCCAAAGTGTCTATCCCTCTAACCCAAATACTCCCTTTGTCCAATAATATTTGCATGTCTTGTTAAAATAAATATACTTCCTAAGTCCGACTGTCCCTTAATTTTTGACTCATTTGGCCAAATATAGTTCGAAAATGATCAATTCATTTCACATATAAATACTGAGTACCCTCTAATTTGGAAAAAAAATATTTGTGTAAAATTAACTTCTCCATGTAAATTTTTGTTTTTCTATGTACTTTAATTACTTTTTCTATCTATTTTTTGCAACCCCTGGTGAATTTAATTTAATTTAATTTAAATTTCCAATTTACTTTTTACTACTTTATCTTTTATTTTCTTAATTCATGTTAAATTTGTTCAAAAAGGTCCGGTATTAAGTGACAAAGGGAGTATAATATCTACGCGATCTTTAAGTTCCGATATAGTAGGTGTCCCAATTTGACTTTTGTACCATTTACATTAATCAATTAAACCAATGTTTGACTGTTATATACATAATTAAAAACAAAACTGTAGATACTTGTTACTTTGTTAGAATTGTTTCAATTTGTAAACTTTTATAATTTATACTTGTTGTTGGAGGTACACTTGGTAATTAAGGAGGACTCGTGTTCGATCCCCGCAACAACAATCGGGAGGGGATTGGAACCTAACCATTCAGAACTGATCCTCGAATTCGGATTAGCCCAAAGGGTGTACCGGGTGGGACACCAAAAAAAAAATAAAATTTGCATTGACATATACGAAGTACAGAGTATTTTTTTTGACATATACGAAGTACAGAGTATAATATACTTTAATAAACGGAGGCCCTGTTTGATTCACTTTAATTTTGCTGAACTGAAATTATTTTTACTGAACTGAATTTATTTTTATTGAACTGAAATTATTTTTACTGAACTGAAATTATTTTTCCTGATTTTCTATTACAATTCTTCTTTAAGAAAACTGAATTTTACTGAACTGAAATTAATTTTATTAAACTGAACTTATTTTTACTGAACTAAAATTATTTTTATTATAATTCTTTTTTAAGAAAACTGAATTTTACTGAACTGAAATTAATTTTATTAAACTGAACTTATTTTTACTGAACTGAAATTATTTTTACTTAATATTATTTTTTAAGGTGAAGAGAACAGGGTCAGACTACATATGCGAGTATGTACTAGTCAATTGGTCAACAACCGTCACTCATACGGACCACACTAATCTATAACGGCGGTAAAACTAAGGGTTAACCGCATACAAGAATTCCAGAACAAGCTTTACAAGCCGAGTGTATTTTCCCGCCAAAAGGGCCACACTACATAAAACCCTTTTTTTTTCCTCTCAAAATTTAATTTCTTTTCAAAACCCTTGAAATGCCCAATTTCTAGGGTTCGTAATCGCAAAATTGGGGTTCAATTCCACTGCTGAAGAAATGGAAGATTCTGATAATTTAAGCACTCAACCTCACCGTTCAATCACAGCCGGCACAATTCGCCGAATTAAACTGGAGAATTTCATGTGTCACAGCAATTTGGAGATCGAATTCGGCGATTTTGTCAATTTTATCACCGGACAAAATGGCAGTAAGTCTCTCTTTCACCTCAATATTCAATTTCAGTTCGTTAATTTTTGCCCTAATTTGAGGAGAATTTTGATTCTGTGATTTTTTTCGGTGCAAAATGAAATTTTTGTATGATTTTAGGTGGAAAAAGTGCGATTTTAACTGCATTATGTGTTGCTTTTGGGTCTCGAGCTAAGGCCACTAATCGTGCTTCAACTTTGAAAGATTTCATTAAGACTGGTTGCAGGTTTACTTTCTTTCTAATTTTATGTATAATTTAATTGGATGCTGCAATGTGTTAAGTTAAGATATTGAATGTGTATGTGATCAAGTTTACGGCAACCTTAAGCGCAATTATTGTCTTTCGGGCAGCTATGCTTTGGTGCAGGTGGTACTAAAGAATGAAGGAATGGATGCTTTTAAAGTAGAATCTTATCGTGAATGCATAATTATTGAGCGCAGGATCACTGAATCATCTAGTACACTTGTGCTAAAGGATCACCAAGGTTCGTACTTAAGCTTCATTATGTCTTCTAAAGGAATTATCTTATGAGTAATTTTGATAAGTGAACCACACGTATATCCGAAAATAGTAATAGGGAAGTGTGGGGCGGGGATGGGAGCAAGTTATACCATGTATTTATCGATATATTACATTGCATTTTGCATGCCAATTGTCATGATTTGTTGAACTAGGTTGGTCAGTTGGTGAGCCTTATGTTTCACATAGAAACTATGCAGTAATTTACAGCCAAAGGGGCTTATAGTTCTTGCTTTACTATCATCAGTCTTTATGTTGCTCCTGTTTGTGGCTGTGTCTCATACTTTTTACTCCTCATAGTTCTTTAAATTATAGTTTAAAACTATAGTGAGTTATATGTATGTGATGATCAACAAGCACAAACAACTTTACTTTTTGTTTTTGCTTGAGGAACAATTTATAATATATTTTTTTTATTCAAGATAAGTTTTTTTAAACATCCTTTTATTATTGTACTGTTATTGCTATTAACCTTGCTGATACTTACGTTTTCTTTGTCATGGACAGGTAGAAGGGTTTCTAACAAGAAGGAAGAGCTTCGGGAACTTGTGGAGCATTTTAACGTGAGTTTATTCTTTCTTATGTCACCTGTTATATTGGTATATGATGAACTGCAAAATATTTGTAATTTGTTATAATTTTTACAGATAGATGTTGAGAATCCATGTGTAATTATGACTCAAGACAAAAGCAGGGAGTTTTTACAGTCCGGAAGTCCGAAAGACAAGTTCAAGGTAAGAGCAAACATCGAGAAGTTAATTGTTGGCGTTCAGTTTTGATGTTTCTAAGGTGTTTGTGGATAATGATATGCCATTTATATCTGCTTTATCTTGTATGTGGCCATTGGCCAATGTTTGCTTGTGTTTCTAATTAATCATTTACTTGGAAAGTATAGTTGTCAAGGGCCCTCACTTATACTCGAACAATTTTTTAGTTTTTTTTCAAGGCAACTCTTCTTCAGCAAGTTGATGATCTATTGAAAGCAATTGAACAAGCTCTGGAAACTGCTGATGAGTTAGTCCAAGAATTGGAGAGATCCATTGAGCCTGTTGTCAGGGAACTCAATGAATTGCAAGCAAAAATTAAAAAGACTGAGCTTGTTGAAGAATTATCAGAAAGAGTTAAACTAATGAAGTATAAGCTGGCTTGGTCTTGGGTCTATGACGTAGACAAGGAATTATCGAAGCAAAAGGCAGTAGTTGAAAAACGGAAATTGCTAATTCCAACCTGCCAAGCCGAAATTGATCATAGACTTGTAAGCCTAACTCTAAGTCACATCTTTCTTTTATTTCATGATAATTAATTTATTGGCTGTAGCTGCAATTTCAAATGACTTTTTTCTGAATAAAGTGTCCCCTACTTTAATTGTGAAAAAGTGGTCATACTAAGTTATTTGACTTTGTTGTTTCCAAAGAAATATCTTTCAACGAGCTGTACTGACTATCAGCTGAAATTCAACTCTCATTCCCCAAATACATGAGATCAACAGATTACTAACACGGATATTATAAGCTCCTACATCGTAGTGCTAAAAGCCGCAAAGCAAGGAGCAGTTGAACATGTTATTCAAACAGTACTCATTTGATTTAAATTTCCTAATATCAACTATGAAACATATTATTATAACTGGTTGAAGAATTTTTTTAATTTTTCCCCGAAAAGCAAACCATTATATATCAATTACATGGACATCATATGATTGAGCTGTTTGTGATTGTAAATCGGTAATGCTATGAAAGTGTTCAGGCAGGGGTATGTTTTCCAGCTTGATGTTTAGATTTGGAGTGTTTGCCTCTTTTTGGTTTATTCAGGATAATATACAATGGTGCATGATGTTTGCATGATATTGTATTGATTGGTGAGTCGAAAGATGTGGAAAAAAAGTTTGAACTGTGGAGACAGACTTACCACTCTTTAAAACTCTCTTAGATTTTATTTGTATATTCTTTTTTCTTTCTCACTTTACTCACTTTTTTCCCCACCTTTAATCAATCAAGTAGTTCCTTATGACGATTTATGTTAGTCGACCTTATCATTGTTTGTTGTTTGTACTTTGTATATGATCTTTGTCCACTTGCTGAAGAGAAATAGATGACAAATGCCTGTTACCTATAGTAATTACTTGAGGCTATTGTTGCAGGAGATGATTGAAGTTTTGAAAAAAAGCTATACAGATATGAAAAGTCGTCATGAGCAACTGGCACAAAAAACGTCGGAGGTGAATAGATTGCAGGATGAGTTGAAGGATAATCTATCCGTGGTATGTAATTTTTTTTTAATTATACTTAAATAGGAGAGTCTATTCTATCAGAAGAATTGTGGTGTGTGAATAAAGGGAGTAATTAGCACAAGATATCTTGAACAACAAGGCAACAAGTAAATTATTTTTTTTAAATTTGTGTGTGTGTGTGAAGAGCTTTGGTTAGTGAAATGGTTTGTGGACCTTTGAGAGATAATTTATGCTTTGGAATTGTGATATTTTGTTGTCAAAATTAATTAGTCTCTTACTACCAGACTCGGAAAAGCTTTGTTGGTCAATTCACGAGTTTAAGACTTTTATCATTTATTTATTTACTTCCTTCGCTTTTTTATTAGATGCATCACTTTCTATATATGGAAGTTTTAGTTTAGATGCACCACTTTCCTTTAAAATTAATAAATTCTCTCTTATCTCTCTCATATCACATGGACCCTCTTTATTTCTTCTTTCTATCTTTCTCTACTCCAAAAATTGCCTAGGTATCCGCAATTTCAGATGTGATGCATCTAATAAAAAAACGAAGGAAGTATTTTTTTTTATAAAACCATTATATCACATTTGTTCGATAATATCTAAAGGCAACAAAGTATTTATGAAAATGGGAAGGAATGAAGTTGTTCCCTTATTTTTTTTTACATATATATATTAATGCTTGTGGCACTACTGACTAGACCTTTGAATTGTCTTCCTTAGCATCTATATAGAAGAATTCATCATCCTTAACAAAATTTGAAACATGCTTTAGGATTGAGTGTGGGTGCTTGTTGTCTAAAGAAATAAGTCACATTGATTGACTATTAAAAATAAGACTTTTTGTCAATAGCTACCTAATAAAACCCAGATTCTGTGACCTAATAAAAAAAGTGTTACAGTAAACGTAAAATGTTGTAAAAACCTATCTAAAAAAGATAAAATTTTGAAAAATACTACCTATACCGAATTTCCACCGTCGACCGACCTCAAAACACTCTCGAAACCACCGCTTTCATTTCCGAAACTAACAGAAATTGCTTGGAATCACCTCCGGCACATCTAAAACCACCTTTCAACCCCAAAACCACCACATGTAACCCCAAAAATCACTATCCCAAAGCACTTATCTACCCTTACCAACTCGGAATATCCTCAAACCACCTCGAATAAAACCTTTCCTCCTTGAAAACCAACCCTCACGGCGTGTTTGGAGGTGTTTTAAGGTGGATCAACGTCGTAATTTTAAGTCAACGATGGAAATTTGGTCAAAGGTTGTATCTTATAACATTTCACCTTTTATTAGGTAGTTTCTCACAAAAAATCCTTAAAAATATTTGGGGCAGAAACTAGATAGGATGAAGATTTATTAATCTTTTCCATAGGGATTTTAGTGTTATCTAAATAATATTGTACTCCCTCCGTTTTTAAATACTTTCTCCACTTTCCTTTTCCGGCCGTTTTTAAATACTTGCTCCATTTCCTTATTTGGAAAGCTTTTATAATATTCATTAATTTCTCTCACCAAGTTGACCCAACAATATTAATTCGATATTCTCTCTCCTTTAATTTTCTCCACTATTTTTGATTTTTTACAATTTTTTATTCTTCCACCAACCCCACTACCTCCATATTTTATTACTTTCTCCAATTTCTCCTAAAACTCTGCGCAAGGAGAAATGGAGCAATTATTTAAAAACGGAGGGAGTACTAAGTATTATTATTATGGCTAGAAAGTCTTGTACATACCCAATCTACACTAAATTTATTTTGTTTTTGAAAAAGGCGCAAAGCAATAGGGGGTAAGCGCCTTTTTTGCCCTAGGCAAAGTAATTTTAATGAGGCTCACCTGAAGAAAAATTCTGTTTATATAGTGCGCCTCACTTCAAAGAGGCCCACTTAGGCGTTGCATAACCCACTTCAAAGAGGCGCACCTAGGCGCTGCATAACCCTTGTCGCTTCAGCGTGCCTTAAGCTGTTTTATACATTGAATTTATTGTAGACCTAATAATTTAACACTCCCAAAATAATAGTCACCTTGTGGATGATATAGTCACTTTTTATAATTACCTTATTGTGACTTGTGAGTCATATTTTGAATGATATAATTTTATTTTAAATAATAGTTAGATAATATTAATCACTTTTCAGATTATATAATTATCTTTTGGATGATGTTATTACCTTTTCGAATTATATAATTACTTTTTGAATGATACATTTATTTTTTGAATGATATAATTACATTTTAAATAATATAGTCACCTTATACTTCCTCTATTTTTTTTTTAATTTAATTTAATTTTTTTTAAAATTTTTTTTTTTATATTTGTTATACTTCTCTTTTCACGCTTGCCGATACATTATTCCAATCGTTAATATCTTTAATTTTGAATATGTAAAAATTATAAACAGTAGATATTAAAATAGTATAGATCAAGACGAATATAACAAGATCTCACATGACTATACCATCCACTTTAATTTTCGAGGTCAAATGATGACTCTTGGTATTTCTTATAATCAATATTAAAACACTAATTTTGTGAAAGATGAATATAGCAGCATGTATCATAGATTCCTTCCCCCACTCAAACACACACTGTAAATCAATTGCCAATTTTTTGATTTGAATAGCAGAGTAGAAGATTATATCAGTGAGGAAAGTGCCTTTTTGGAATCATGGCATCTATTTTGAGGGGATCTTGTTTCAAATCTATCTTCTGTTTTTCACTAGATTTTATGACAGTTGAATATGCTAACATTTGACTATTTGAGTGGATTGTCTGTTTGCTAATTGGTGAATCTTTAGGCAGCGAAATCTAGGATGGAATTAAAGCAAGAATACGACCGAATAATCTTTGATGTCCAGAAGATGACGAAGCATGTGAAGTCCCTAGAGCAGCAGGTTCAAAATATACAGGAGCAAAATTTGCGTAACACTCAGGTACTTTACCTTTATCCAAATAGGCAAATACTCCTAAAGTCCTAAGTTATCTTTAATATGATTATTTGTCTCTTTCTCTCTCCCTCTTTTTTTAAAAATTTTATTTTTGTACTTATTTCACACTTTTGGTTCTAGTGTGTTCTAGAAAGTTTTTTTTTTCCACAATTTTTTCTATTTTGTTTTTGGTGAACTTCATTTACGACCTTGTCTTCAAAAAGCTTCATTTGCTACCTTACCCGTATACTCCAGAATATTTACACCTTTCCACTCACTCTTTCTTACCTTTGCATCCTCTTTTTTAACACTAACCACCTTATACACTCTCTTGCTTTAATCTTATACTCATTCTCAACATCAACACACACTCTCTCCAATTGCGTTAATTTATGTGTCAAAAATATCAGAAAAAAGAAAAAAAAAAGCTATGGGAATGTATGTAATACACATTTTTTTTTTAATTTTTATTTTAATGTTATAGAGATTTTCCATGGTAAGAAAAAATTGTCATCAAACTGATTTCACTGTGTATCCTAAATTGTATTAAAATTTCCTGATTCCTCAGGAATCTGCTGAAACATATGGGTTCAGTCTCACTGTATAAAAAGTTTTTATTGTTGGATAAAAATAAAAGTCAATAACTTAGACGAAAATGCTTTTTCTTAAAAAAACCAGTCTCAAAAAAAAAATTACCCTTTCAGCACGTAACCGGTTTTTGAGACTAATGGAGGCAAACTAACCCTATGGTTAGGATTATCAAAAAATAAACCTTAATTGGAGTAAATCAGCAATAGTTCGGATTATTAAAGTGTATTTTTCCTTAATTTTTTTATTCAGCTTATATTTATCTTCTTTAATCTCTTCCTTAAATTGCATGTTGAAGGGTTATGGGTCAAGTAAAAAAAAAAACGGAGGAATTACATAGTATATTATTTAATAACCTACTTCGCATATAATAGCCAGAGTTTCAATTATATAATCAGAATAATTATGGCTGATCTTCCCAAGAAGTTACTGTACTTATTTTATGCACATGTTCATATATAATTAGTCATGAGCTTTCTAAAATTATCATTATAATTATTCTAAAATTAATAATACTATTATAACCAATTAGTATATCATAAATTATTGGGGCATTAACATTTTGACCGGTGATGATTTACGCATTACTTATGTTTGGGTTTGGGCGTTTGGCTTTGGCATATTTTACGCTGGTAATATGCGTAGCAGTAGTTCTGTGGGTTAGTGCCTCCAATGACTTGCATTCACTGATTATTGCTAGGAGATTGAGATGCTCAATGCTGAACTGTACTGAACAAATCTTCAGCCAGTCAAGTGTTTTTCTCCGTTCTTTTCTTAACTTTCTCGCTATGTTTAGTTCACTTTTTTTTAAACCCCCCCTCAATTGGTGCCTTTTTGATACATATTGCTCCCATGTATGCAATTAGAAACTAATTTTGATGGTAGGTGATTACTGCCATTGATAATGATTGGAAATACTAGTTGCATGAGGGCAACATCATTACATGATTTTAAAACTACTGATGGCATGGTATAGGTTAAAAGATACATGGTTCTTTGCCGTGCTTGCTTGCTAGCTAAAATGCAGAGTACACAGCTCAAACAAAAGGGGGATTTGCTGTGGCTTCAATTAGTAATGTGATATAAGCTTTATTTTTATTAGTGTTATTTTTTTTTGTATGTCTCAGGTTGAAGAATCTAGGGTTCAGGAGAAACTAAAAGAACTTCAAGATGAAGTAAATGCTGCTGCTGCGTTGTTGACAAGGTTGTTTTTCTGGATCCTCTGCCTGGAATTTATGTGTTTTTACCAATAATTAGCTTATTTTGTTTCGATTCCTTTTATTTGTGCTATAACATTCTTTATGCTGATTGTATGAAAAGAATAAGATTGACGCGACAACATGATTCACTTTCCTTGATGAATATACGGTGATGGCATTAATTTATCTAGAATGATTAGTCCTAATGTATCTTAAATCTAATGAAAATTATGCATGGACTTTCTTTGTGTGACAAAAGGAGTGTATGCTAAGTTACACTAGTTATTTTTGGCTTTGATTTATGGTTCAGGCTGAAGGAAGATGAGGCAGCTTTGTCAGGAAGCGTGGATGCAAGAATGGAAGAAATTAGAATGATAAAGGAACAAGTAATATTCTTTTTTTGGATCAAATATATAAATTTATGCGTCTTCTTTTTTGCTGAAATAAATCCCTATTTTTATTTTTATTTTAATAGAAAGAACTTAATCTGTGAAAATACCAATAATCTTCAAGTTGAACTGTAGAAGATTGAAAAACTAGATGAATTAAAGAGTGAGAAAAGGATTAGTTTGGGTTAATTAGAAATTTTTAGCTGAATTGAGTGATTTTAGCTATCTAAGAGTTTGCCTTGGTAAGTAAGGCCTTGCAAGATTGTGAGAAATTTTATTTTCTTCTCTTTTCTTTTTTTTTTTTTTTTTTTTTTTTTGCAAGATTGTGCTGAACAAATATTGTTCTAATATGCAATCTCAAAGATAATGTGGATGTAAAGTTGGGTTAGAATTCAAAGTGGTTGATTTCATTAAGAGTTTTTTATATAGGTTATAGCAAATAGGCTTGAATAAACTATCAAAAAAAAATAGGGCCTGAATAAAGTTTATATATGGGCCTTAAATTTTGCTGGAACTCTGTAGAAGATGTGTTGATAATCATTTGTTGTAATATGCAAAGGAAGATAGTTGCCTTTTGCCTTTTGAGGACCCCTGCTTATCTGGATGATGCACTTGTCTTGGTGCTTTTTGTGATTTTTTTTTACCTTTGTCTATAAGAAATAATCTGTTAATTACAGGCTCTTGGTTACATATAGTAACTTTTTTTCTTTGTTGCTAGGTTGTTGAACATGAGCAAAAGCTGAGTGATTTCAACTCCCAACTTTATGAGCTTCGGCAAAATCAAAATAATAAGGTTATAAAGATAAATCCAGCTATATATTTTACATTGTTCTTTGCTTTAAATGGGTAGCTTTCACTCGTATATCTTGTAAGTTTTATCAAGATGAGTAGATGACTAGATGATTTACCAGAGAGTAATGTAGTTTTTATTTTCCTCCATGCTTATTTGGATGCCTAATTAAAAGCTTCTCTATGTATTTGCTGTCTTGTTCCAGGTTTTTGCTTTTGGTGGAGAAAAGGTCCTTCAACTTCTGTACATTATAGAGTCACGCTGTACTGAATTTCAAAGTCCACCCATTGGTCCTATTGGTGCCCATGTGGTAAGAAAAACATACTAATGCCCTTTTCCTTGACTTTGTTTGTTCTACAACCCTTTTTTATAAAAAAAATTAAAATAAAAATTAAAATCTTGCAGTCAAATAGACAACACCTTTTAACACGTGATAATGTATTAGCAGGTTCTACTCTCCGTGAGTATATAATTTGATATGTGCAAAGCTGAGTCACTAGGTTAGTGACGTAGTGATAAAAGCAATGGTAAATGTGATGGTCTTAATTCTACTGGTGCTTTGTCCCTTTCTATTCAAACATTCAGCAATGACAAACTGTTAGCATAAAATGTCTCAATAACAGGTGTAGTTGATTAAGGCTTTCTAATGTAATGCGTTAGGTAGCCGTTATGGTCAAGGCTGGGTTAATGACAAAATCGCTAATGATGATATCACTGCAGTCGTACCTTTTAATCTATTTTCAGTGTCGCTACAAGCTTGGAAGTCACAGTCACAGACATCAGTGGCAATCAATTCTTTACCTTCAGTGATTCCTTTGCTTTGGTTGCCTCTGTACTTTAAAACCAATGTGATGTGAGCTGTGACTGGTATTTTGAGGCTTCGTATGCTATCAAGATTTACAATATATAATGCAGCAGTTGTTTAGTCAACTATATCCCTCCAATGATTATATTAGTCAAAATAAAAAGGGTGGAATTATATCCAGGGGATTTTTTCCTCTTACTGAAATTAATTACGATTTGTGTTTCTTGGTGGATCTGCAGAATTTGACTCAAGGCGATCAATGGGCGGGTGCTGTTGAAAATGCAATTGGAAGGCTACTAGATGCTTTCATAGTGACAAATGTCAATGATTCACATATACTGAGGTCTTGTGCCCGACAGGCGCGCTATGAACGCCTTCATATCATCATATATGATTTTTCAAAGCCCAGGTAGCTCTAAATTACTGAAGTTGAGGCAGCGTCATTTCATATGGTTGGAGTAGATTGACTTAATCTTATTTATACAGGATCAACCTTCCACATTACAAACTTCCTCAAACAAGACACCCTACTACCCTTTCTGTCTTACACTCAGACAAAGCGACAGTTGCAAATGTGTTGGTGGATAAGGTAATTTGAATGTTCACAAATACTGTCTAGCATTTTACCTGGATTTTTTATTTCCCCTTTTTCTGGAGTTCTTTTCACAGTGCTTGATGTATGTCAGGAAAAGGCTATATGATTGAAAAAAAAAAGATGCAAATAGTGATACTTGGAGTTGGCTAACTTGGCTAGTGGTCTAGTGGTCTTCATATATGCAAAGATGCAAAGGGTTACAGCAACGATTCAGGTCTAGTGGTCTTCATATATGTTTTGTCTTTTTATGTTTCAGGGTGGTGCAGAGAGGCAAGTTCTTGTTAAGGACTATGACATGGGCAAAACTGTTGCTTTTGAAGAAAGGGTTTCAAACTTGAAGGAGGTTTTCACTTCTGATGGCTATAAAATGTGAGACTAACAATTTCCTTACTAAGCTTTAATTACTATGATTGAAATTAAGCGATGACACATTGGGTTGTTGCCTTGTTGGTGATGATGGCATCTGCCCTTCTATGAGTCTTTGGAGGTTCAATGCTGACCTTTGTTACTTTGACTCTTCATTTTGTCTTCCACAGCCATATTGCTCACTTGACACTTCTAGAAGAGTATGGTATCCTTACACGTCACTTCAATGCTCACCTGGACACTTTGGCTATCTTAAACCACATAATCATAGAATAAATGTTAAAATGGAAGTAAAAAATGAAGAATATGTGTGATATGTACGGTTAAGCATTTCAACTAAAAATAATAATCAATTCAAGCTCAAATTTGTGTATTGTTTGCACATAGTTCTTTTAGTATATCTTTCTTGCCTTTCGTATTGTTATGGAATATGTATTACCTGCTCAACCTTCTCCATGGAACTGAAATAGTTTCGGAATTAATCATTAGCTAACTCTGAGAGTTACAAAGAGTGTTAATCTTCTGTTTGATAAATACTCAATTCAGATTATAATTTAAACCTCAGTTGTCCACCTGGGGCTGGGATGGGGAGGGCAAGCAAAAACGGTGGTTTCAAATTAAACTGAGAGGAGGTGAGAATGAGGACAAGGTGAACAGATGCTATTTGTTGCTAATTCGAGTAATTCCTCTTTGATATATTATGACTTTTTTCATTACACAAGTTTAGGTTTTCTCGAGGGTCAGTCCAAACCATTCTTCCTCCAACTAAAAGAGCTAGAACTGGACGGCTTTGTAGCTCATATGATGATCAAATTAAGGACCTTGAAAGAGATAAATGGAACGTGAATGAACAAGCTCAAAAAGCCCGCCAACTGAAAAGAGTTGCGGAGGAGGAAGTACATGATCTTCAAGAAAAGTTAGACGATATCAAGGTAATATCTTTTTTCATCCGTAATCATCATCTTCTAGAAATGTGGTCAGGCTTTTAGCATGCATGGTGGATTTGTGTCTAGATCCCATGCAATGTGTCAAACAGATTTTTGCTTCAGTGCTATTCTGAAAATTTGACAATCGACTATTCTGCTTTTGCATATGGTTTAAGTAATTGTATAATTAATGTGGCTCCTCAAACCTTTTGTAGCTGCTACACATGCTACCTCACTCGCAATTTAATGTATATGGTTAAACTCTCTCGATATATGGTTCCAATTGAAGTAATACTAGCTTAAAACCTGTGCCATGCACGATTGCACGGTAATAAAAAAAAGATTTTTTGTTTATATTTATAAAACTATCATGGACAAAAACACAACTATAACATAGGTTGTGTTTAGTTTCTTCTTATTTTGTATATATAAAAAAAAAATTTGTCAAAAATAACACCACCTTTCATCGGTCTTCCAAGAATAGAACGACCTTTTGATTATTCCAAAATAAAACGACCTTTGATGCACATCCGCCAAAAATAAAACAAAACCGGTTGGTAACCTGTTAAATAGGTTACTAATGACATGTGTCACAATGTCATTGGTCAATTTTTTTAACAATTTTTTTTAGTAAAAAATACCTTAAAATTAAAAAAAAATACTTAAAATAGAATAAAAAAACTAAAAAAAAAAAACTCTCTCTCTGCGTGGCAGCCACCCCCACCGCCGGGTCTTCCCCATAAACGCCGGCAGCCAGAACCTCCTACCACGATGCCAACTTTTTTCTACTGAAGCACCTTCCTCCTGTCCTAATACCCTGCTTCGTCGGCGCCCAAACCATCTCCACTATGCGTCGCCACCCCCTTCCCCCCTTGAACTAACCACCACCCAAAACTCTAAAAACCCAAAATTGTGTGGTGATTTTAGGGTTCAAAATTCCACCAAACCCCATAACTATTTCACCCCTCCACCCTGCAAAAATCTTGAAGATTCTTCTTCTTCTTCGAGGATAGGGAGGGGGGTTTTAGGGTGGGGAAGGTGGTTCAGGGAGGGGCTGGGAGATGAAGTTGTTCGAGGATAGGGAGGGGGGTTTTAGGGTGGGGAAGGTGGTTCAGGGAGGGGCTGGGTCAGGACTCTGCCCGCCGGTGGTGGTGGTTGGGTTGCTTCCAGGAAGGGGGAGGGTTTTTTTAATTTCTGTTTATTTAGTTTTTAACCTTTTTTAAAATTTAAGTTTTTTTTTTTTTTTTAAATCATCATTATTAAAAAAATGTTAAAATAAAATAATTTTTTTTTAACCAATCACACATGGACACATGTCTAATATAACCTGTAAAACAGGTTACAGGTTTTTTTGTTCTATTTTTGGCGGATGTGCATCAAAGGTCGTTTTATTTTGGAATAATTCAAAGGTCGTTCTATTCTTGGAAGACCGGTGAAAGGTGGTGTTATTTTTGACAAATTTTCCTATATAAAATTAAACATGGAATGTAACAATAGAGTCAATTAGACCATGAGTATATTAAAATTATGTATTACATCCAATGGGTAGGAATAATAATCCCGTTTTAATTAGGGGTGAGCAAACTGGGTACCCGGTCAAAATTTTAGGACCCAAACCCGAAATTGGTTGGAACCGGGTCTTTAAATTCGGAACTGGAATTGGAAATTGGTTCAACCGGATCCTAAAATTTAGGATTTGGAATTGGAACCACCGGGTACCCCACTTATGTAAATAATTATTAAAATATAATATAAATTATGATACCTATATAAGTTTATTTTCATTTAACACTTGTATTATATGTACAATAAGATATTTTATTTATGTTAGGTATTAAAAATAATTTTTTTTTTATTTTACTAACTAGATACATTTACCATAATTTTATTTTTAAAAAACTTATTTGGTGTAGCATATGTTAGATAACCGGGTACCCAACCGGTTCCGGGTCCAAAAAATCAAGAATTGGAATTGGAACTGGTTGCAACCGGTTCCTTAATTTCTTACCCGGAATTGGAACCATCGGGTCCAATTCCGGCTCCGAACCCACCGGTTCCAATTCCAATTCCGGGTACCCGGAATTTTTGCTCACCCCTAGTTTTAATCATATTTGCTCGGTCAAATTTGTTCTCTAACAAAATATAATAATATGAAAATATTTAATAAAAAATTAAAAAAGTGCATACATAGATTAGGGTTTATAATAATTATAATGTTAAGCTATATTGTTATACTCCCTTCATTCCATTATGTTCTTATTATGATTAGGCAAGAAACCAATTATAATATTAAAAAAAACAAAATTTTCATTTTATATTAAAATAGAGATTCTAATCAAAATATTAAGAACATAAAAATTGCACCAGAACTCAAATATTGTGCATTTAATACACTTTGTAATAGTGGAAAACATAAATAAGCAATATATAATAAATAGCTGAAAATTAAAAAAATAAAATAATGTTATTTTTGTCCATTTTTGTGCAAGAAATAAAATATGATGTATTGTGCTATTTAAAGATATGGCACACAGAGTAATATTTATAAGATATAAAGTAATAGATTTGTGAAATATTTTATTACTAATAAAAAAAAAGTGTGTGAATCAAAAATACCATAATTATATAATTTGGTGAATATTTTGTGTATAAATTGTAGTAGGTAATATTGGTTAGATTAAGAAGGAAAAAAAGGAAAGGGGGGAATTTTTTAGGGAAAAAAACACCAAGAAGTGACTTGTGTCATTTTCAGTGTCTGTTTTAGTATTATATATTGATGATTATACCCATGATAATTCCATTAATTGAAACTCATCCATTAATGTAAATAGCATTAGTCTAATACATGATGAAATTATAGATACAGGAAATCTCTAACTTAGTAATTTGCATATTGCTAAAACTCATAAGCAAAAGGCTAGAGTAGAAGTACAAAAACATTTAGGGTCTGTTGTTGGTTATTTTTGAAAATGAGTAATGCTAATAAGTGCTAATAAAACGCTCAAGAAACAAGTTGGAGAGATTGGGAATGTTGCAGATTTTGAAATGTATGATGTACCTAGTTACCTGTGCCCTATACCCCTAGCTGAAAAGAATCCATTCGATCAACCTCTTGTTCTACCTAGCGAATAGTTAATGTTTAACATCATATCTTATTGTCGATCAAATTCCTACAGCTTGATCTTACATTTTATTTACTTTTATTTTACTGTCGAACAGATTTACAGAATGAGATGGTATGTGCTTTTGGGAAGTTTTTATTAAATTAATTGGGTTTCTCTATTGTGGTGTGGTGTAGATTTCATTTTGCTGCGAAGTAGCGTGATAGTTGATGTGCCTGCAACCTTAAGGAGCTAAACTTTGATCTTCATATAATTTATTGTGAACTGTGTGTCTTTAGAAGTTTATTAGTTAGTGCTAGTTTACTGAGTTGAACTACAGAAGTCAGCAGCTAAATTATGTGAAGCTATGTTACTTGGACTCGGATTAAGTGTCCAATTAGACACGGGTGTCCAAGTATCGGATTCGCCCATGTTTTTGAAAAAAATTGTGTTTTTAGTTAAAAATGAAGTGTCCAAGTGTCGGTGTCGGTGTCCGACACGAGTCGTGTCGACACGGACACGTGAGGTAAATGAAAGAGTCCGAGTAACATAGATGTGAAGAGATTTGGCTTTCTGGATGTTTTTCATTCAGACTATTTTAGTATATGGATGCCGTCAATGTCTGAGATTTTACCCTCTATTTTATTTTTTTATTTATTTTTTTATTTTTTACAAATTGTTTAGAGGAGACGTAAATCTGCAGAGCGGCATTGTTATCAAAAGACATTTGCTGTTGATGATTTCAAGCGCACACATGCATCTGAAGGTAGTGGATCTAATATGTCTACTGTGGATGAGCTTTGTGAAGAAATCAGGGTTTGTTAGCCACTCCTGCTTTTATCTGATGAATGTAAAAATCTATTGCTTGTATTTAGATTTGTCTGATTGGCTCCTTCTATTTTGAATAGAGAACCCAAGCTTTAATACAAGAAAAGGAAACCATGCTTGACAAAGTCCAAGTGCAGATGAATGAAGCCCAAGATAAAGTCAGAGAACTGAAAGCATCTCTAGGGAACTTGCATGGTCTGGTGATGATGTTAAGCTCATGATGGCTAATGCTGCTCACTGATGTTTGTCCCTTTTATTTTTTGTAATCTTGTTGAAAATTGCAGAATCCGCAAATGAGGACTTCAATGCTCTTGATAAAGCTGTAAAAGAATATGAAGCTATTGCCAAGGATCTGGAGGAGCTAGAGAGGGTTGGTCTTTTATTCTTTTCCCTTCTTTTATGTAGGTTATGTACTTATGTGTGAGTTTTGGCAGTGCTGGTATGTGGCTTGTGCAGTGTACTATCTATCTATTCTTTGCTTGAAATTGATTTATATTGGCACTTTTATTATCATTTATGTCTATCTATATTTACCTTTCTGCTTTGAAGAAATAGTCAAAAGCAGCCTTATTAAAGGTGCACTTCATCAAAACTACATTTCAAACAAAGTTTTAAAGCACTTATTGTGGCAAAGAAGGTACCGCTTTATTCCTCCCCCCCCCCCCCCCCCTTATTTCCCATTTTTAATTTTTATTTTATTCTTCTTCATCCTCCTTTGTATCTTGATTATTCAGTTCAAAATTTATAGAGTATAGATTGCGATATATATCAACTGAAACACTAATGCAGCCTTTTGATTTTTTTTTCCCCTCTCATTGCTTCTCCACTTTCTTATATCTTTTGGTCCATCTATTTTTTCCCCTGAACTTGGGTGTATGTATTGTGTGACTGAGCTGATGGAGTGTTTGGTGAAGAGTAGCAGAGGGGAAGGGCCACGAGGTGGTGTTGGTGGCTATTTTTTCCGAAAGAAATGGTGGTGGACTGGAGGAGAGGGAAGCAAGGTAAGTGAATTGTACAAAAGGTAAGTGAATATTAGGAGAGAGAAGCATGAGGTAGACTGATGATGTCATTAGTTGTAAGTGAATTGTACAAAAGTGTTTCTTTTACAACCATTTCCAACTCAAAGTTGTGTAAATCTAATTGAAATTTTTAAAATGAACATGATCCTTCAACAATATTTGAGCAAAATTTCTTGGAATTTGTTTGAAGAATCAATTTGGTTATCATTGTTTAAATGAAGACAAATGAAAATAAATAAAAGAATTAGAAATAAAGACAAATGAAAATTAAGAAAAAGAGGGAGGGAAACTGAAGGAAAAAGAAAAGGAGAAAACCGGAATCCAGCAATTGGTACTTTTTTTACACCAAAGTGCTTTATAAGGTTGTTTTCCCAAAAGGCCACAACAATATCATTAAGGTGGTTTTGACAACTCTATTACTCTGTCGAAGGATTTTTCTTACCAACTCTTAAACTTTTATGTTTTAGTTCACCTTTATAGTGGGAACTGGATATGGTACATTGTGCTTTCTCAGGGTTTTTTCTGCATCGAAGGTTGGGGATACCATTATGTGTTGAAGATGATTTTTATTTGCTTGTTGCACATATTGGGACCGTCATCTTAGTGTCTTTTTTGTCGATTATGTGATATGTTTCTCTTGTGAGGCTAAGATCTTATGATCCTCCAAAATGTTGAATATTGGACAATTGGAAAGTCAAGGAACTTCTGATTGTGATTTTGTGACTGCATATTGGTATTGAACATTAAAATATTAAATGGGTTTACCAAGAAAGTGTCTATGCTTTGGTTTTTACTAATGTGCAATTATTTATACTTTGAGCCAATGCTTAATTGCTAATGTCTTCTATCTTCTGCCAATCTGTCCACCTGTAGCAATAGGCTTTCCTTTGGGAAAGAAAGCTAAACTTAATGGATTTTCTGCTTATGCTCATCAAACCTTGAATCTGGTCGGTGTTAGGAAAGAGAATACTATTCGTTTTGGGTCTGGAATCTGGTTCAGATCTAATTGGAAAACAAATCTACATTCAGGTGCTGTCCAACAAGGAAGCCTGTTTTAAGATGCGATGTATATTATTGTTACTCGAAATGCAGTCCAAATCTTGATATAATAAACTCTCTACGTTCCTGAAATTTTGACTCGCTTTTGGCAGACTCTTGTTTATAAGAACGCATAAAAAGGCGAGTGGGTGAAAGAAGTTTAATAAATAATGAGTGATGGAGTTAAAAGGTGGGTGGGTGTGAGAAGGTGGATAAAGGACAATAGAGTATGTAGAAAGGTGTAAATGATGTGGCTGTGTGGGGTAGGAGGGGTAAGATTGTAAAAGGGATTTTCCAAAAAAAAAAAGAAAAGAATTAATATGTTACTTAGACTCGGGTATCCATGTACATGTCCAAGTGTCCTACCATGTTCGTGTGTTGAGTGTCTAACACTGGTACTTGAGGTGAAGTAAAGAGTCTGAGTAACATATGGTGTTAAGTAGAAATGAGTTGAAACTTTTTGATAAGACGTTTAATAGAAAGTGAGTTGAACTTTGCAGGATGTTGTAAAATGGTATTAAAGCATGTTAACTTTTTCTTGCTGTACCAAAACCTGTTGCAGCCTTGCTGGTGGGGAGAGAGTGCTAAAAAATCCAAGCAGATAGGATACCTTATGTTTTGAATTACAAATGCATCTTTATTGACCATTATATCATTATTTTTTGCTCCCATAAAAGATACATATGTATGTGTCAAATGAATTATGTGATGCGCTTATCTTGTAGATAATCAATTGCGTGTGCTCTGCATAGCTGGGGTATTGTTAGCAGGATCACCAAGGCAAATAGTGCTGGGAAGCTTAAATTATTAAAATACTGTTTATGATATCTGTTTCTTAACTGAATCTGATTTGAACTTAAGTTTGAGGCCTTTGATCTTAAGGATGCAAAAGATTTGGGGAGGATGAATAACCCAAAATCAACTACTTCCCTTGTTTTTGAAATTTCTTAACTAAAAGTATTTTCATTTGTTTCTTTGTGAGCTTAGTACTTTCACCTTATTCTATTTTTGGCAAAACCTTTTAATATCTTACCCCTCTCTCCAATTTCTTAAAACCTTGTATATATGTATGGGAATCATCAAAGTGTTCCTGAAGTTACTGCTATGTAATTGGTTTTGGGATTTAAGGGTTGGTGATTATTTTGGCTACCCTTAACACAATTCTAGAGCTTTTCTTGGACTGTCTTTTAAGTTCTACCAGTATGCTATTGGAGGTGACTTTTACCAATTGAGTGTGTGATATTCAGATACCAGCCCACCACAGTTGGATATGTATTTTCAAGCTGTTACAAGAATCAAATTCTACTTAAAAAGAGGACAATCTTTGCTGTTTAAGAAGTCAAGTCACCATTTTTTTGAGTCTGTGCTGTTGTCAGCTCCCATTGGCTTCTTTTATCTTCTAACAGGTTATATACGGAGTATTATTAATTAGGTAAATGTTTTTCTGTTCACCCATGATTATCTTTGTGATTTTCTCAGGAGAAAAGGCATTATGAAAAACTTCAAGCTGAAAAGATTTTACCTGAAATTAAAGAAGCAGAAGCAAAGTATCAGCAGCTTGAACAGAAGCGCAAGGTATACTCTTTCAGATGCAAACTGATTCCGACATCAAGTTTGATGCTTATGCTAGCTAGATCAGTATTCCTTAGTTTTGAAAATGAGTTCTTGGGCAATCTGATCTGCAGTTATGGACATTCAGTGAGATCTTTAGTGCTATTAGTTGGTGTTGTGCACTATGTGCTGCAGTGTTGAATAGGTCATGGGAAAAGATCATTAGTAGACATTGACTAGCAAAGATTCTGGAGAAGACTCCTAGGTTAAATTCGCATTGTCACAGGCATCTATAGAACTACCTTTTTAGTTGGATTTCTTACAATAATTGATATTAAACCAGGCATGCAAATCCACAAGTCACAAGGGATTTGTGATATTAAACCACATTTTTTTTTATATTAAACCAGGCATGTAAATCCAGAAGTTGCTGATTTGTGGTAGTCAATTAGCTACTGGTTTCATGCCCCAAATACGTGTGGCAATTATGTGAATTTTATCCAGACATGTTTGTGAGCCTCTATCTGTCTCTAATTTTGTGCCTTCATTGGATACTCATTTCAATTAGTTTTCTTTATTCTTATTGCTCTGGATTGTTATTGTAGGAAAAAATTAGCAAGGTTAGTACTTCCTCTGTTTTTTAATGCTTGCAACGCACTTTTTCACGATATTTAAGAAAAGTGGACATCACATGAGGTAATACAGTTAAAATGGGGGTGAGCAATTGTTAGGATTATAATTTAGTGGGCCATGAGCTTAAAATAAGGGTAATAGTACAACTTTCAACAAAAAAAACTTTACAATCATAGTGTGTTGCAAGTATTGTGACATTTCCATTTTAGTGAAATGTTGCAAGTATTAAAAAGCGGAGGAGTATTATTTTTTGAACTGTTAAGTTAATCATTTGTAAAATTACTCTGCTGGACCTTGGGCTCAGCAGGGTTTGAAGTTGAGTGCATTTTCAAACTGTCTAGCCCATTGGAGCTATCTTCGTCTTTCTAATAGATGTATATGTTGTAGAGATCTAGGTTTTTGTATTACAGATGTATGTTGTAGTGATAAACTAAAAAAATTCATATAATTCAAAAATTGATTTGCAGGATAGTTATGAGAAAGCCTCCTACATGTGCCCTGAGGATGAAATTAAAGCTGTGGGAGACTGTGAAGATACTCCAGAGAAGCTCAGTGCTAACCTGAGACTAATGATTGAAAAACTCGAGCGTGCAAGGGATATGTAAGGATGGAATTTTCTTTTAATGAAAGTTTCTGCAACTGGTTCTGAAATGTAATGGTGCAATATTTGTAGATATACGGAATCCATTGATGACCTACGAAAATTGTATGAGAAGAAGCAGAGTAAGATTTTGACGAAGCAAAAGACTTATGAAAATTTCCGAAAGCAGTTACAGGTAATGCGTATACCAAGTCTCTTAAAGTGGGATAGATGTCCCACCTGGTTTGTTTGACTTTTTGAGTTAGATTTCTTTATGCTATGCATTAATGTGTTATGCGTTTATTCCTACATGCTCCCTTCCCCTTTCATACATCTTCTTTTTCAAGAACATCTTGCCTAATTCCTTATCAAAGATGTATTTTGCTGTTTCTTTCACATGCTCTCAGATCCCGTTCTTCACCTTTTCTTTTCTTTTTTCTCTTTTTTTTTTTTTTTTTTTTTTTGCTGCTAAAAGATCTGCCTTGTACAGGCCTATATCTTTTTTTTTTTTTTTGCTAAAAGGTAATTTCTTTTTTTTTTTTTTTTCTGCTAAAAGATCTGCCTTGTAAAGGTTTATGTGGTTTGATTAATGAGGGTGATGTCTGTTGCCTAGAGAAATGAAATTACCTTTGAATGTGTATAATAGTATGAGTAAAGGGACCCCCTCCCCTCTTTCTGTTTCATCTTTGTGCCCTGGTTAGGTGAATGGGTTGCTACCTCTACTAAACCCCGAAAAACAAGCCACTTCGGGTTCACAACATTCTTCATGTCACCATAAAACAAGTTTTTAGCTTCCATCAAGTTAATTGTATTAATTTTAGGAAGAGTGAAATTAAAATTGGGAGTGGCTTCAATTTTGTGTAAGTCTTATATGCTTTCAAAGTTATGAGTCAATTTTAGATCGATAAAGGTTGTTTAGAATTAAATCATACTCCATTTTTTTTCTAAGTAATGGACCTAAATATAATACTTCATAAGTTGTAAGGAAGGGCTTGGGTATAAAAAAATCACGAAAAAGGATAGTGCGGTTAATAATTTATTTAAAACTAAGAAATGTGAGAGGGGAAGAAATGATAGAAAATAAGTAGTGGGTTTGGAAGGGACCATTAGAGGAGAGAGATATAATACTAAATGTAGTAATTTGCCAAAAATGAATGGCCGGGTTTGGTAAGGGTAACACATAAAAAAAATGGATGAAGTAGATTAAGTAGTTAAATTGTAAGATTCTACATATTTGCTAATAATACGATTTTATCACTAAATTTGTAGTATTCTACATAATTGCTAGACATATGATACCGTTGTTAATTAGTGCTCCTTTTAATTTTTGATGGTTGTTATACTTTGACTAGACATGTTTTCCCATACACAACTTTGACTATGAATATCTTTAAATACCTTATAACTATCACTATATACTTATAAGACAAATCCAAAAACACATTATGCCCTACATAATTGTTTGTATATTTAAGTAAAAAAATTATGGTCTAAGGCATGTGAAATAGTATATCCACTTTAAAAATCAAAGTGGAGCATAAAAATGAAAGGAGTAATACTTAGGGCCTGTTTTATTCACATTATTTTTCACTAATTTCAGGTCTTATAAGTTTGGTTAAATTCAGATAATAAGTTTTAAATTCTGATAAGGGTTACCCAAGTACAAATTACAACTAAAATAAGTTTTGACAAAGTCTAATAAGTTAAGTTCAAATAAGCGAGGTGAATAGAACGCACCATTATTCATCTCTAAAGTGTAAATTTCTGAAAAATAATCATTTTACTTTATATATCAAGCTATTGAAAAGTACTTCATCCATTTCTAAATGTTTTTTACTATGATTGTTTGCGATCTTTGAACACATATTTAGGCAATTGCGAGAGTTCTAATATGTTGAGTAGGTGTAAAACAAAGGTGGATGAAGGGGGGAGGGGAGAGAGGGAGGGAGGGAAAGAGAATGTTTAAAAAGGGTGAGTCTACAAAAGGTGGAAAAGTGAGTGAATGGAAAGGTTTTTGACACTGTGAGGTGAGTTGTAAACGGAGTTTGCCAAAATTAGAATATAACAATAGTTAAAAGAACTTTGAGATCTAACTAAAATGCAAGAGTAAAAAACTTTTAGGAATGGAGGTTGTATATACAATATACTAAAATTATTTGGGCCGGTAGGATTTCATGAATTCAAAATTTGTGATTGATTAGTTTTTTTAGTCATCTATGGGATATAAACAGTAATGGAAGAATGGTTTTATCATTGTAGGATTGGATTGTAGCATCATATATATATATATCGGTTGCGTGCTTTGTAATTGTAAAATCGTAAGAAACAATGATTTGAGTCCCAATTTAAAATGTATCATTAGAATTGTTTGATCTTTAGAGATGTGATAATGATTAGCAAACATGTGCATTGTTTTTTAGATAATAAAATAGATTTATGTTGCTCATTTTTTTAAGCTGAGTTCAATGACAAGATTTTACTGATGAAAATGTAGAATTGTAGACAGGTTCAGCAGTTACTTAGAATTGTGGGCTAATTAGTTTTAATGGCAAATGTCATTCCAAGTGCTTACTTCATATCTTCTTTAGTGTTTTCTTTCTGTAAAAATATACTGTTCAGTATACACTGCCCTTCAAGATATTGTTGATCTCTTGCTTTTTTACTATTGATTGAAAGTTAGATACTGTCAATTTTGATATGCAGGATGCTCGAAGAGCTTTGGAATCACGAAGAATCAAGTTTGATCGGATTGCTAGTTTAATCAAGCGCCAATTGACATGGAAGTGAGACCTTTGCAATCTTTTTGCCCATTTACTTGATGCTCAAATAAAAATCCCCTGCTCTTACTCTTTTGAAACTATCCAATATGCTTCTGCAATTTGACTTTTTTTTTCCCTGGTGGGGGTGGTACCAGTTTTAATAGCAATCTGGGAAAGAAAGGGATAAGTGGTCAGATTACTGTGGACTCTGAAAGGAAGACTCTCTCTCTTGAGGTGATATATGTGTTATACTGTACAATTTTTTAAACTAATTTGATTTGTCCCTGGGATAGATTTACATGTTCTTCATTGACTGATTGATAGGTTAAGATGCCACAGGATGCATCTAGGACTACTGTTCGGGATACTAGAGGACTTTCAGGTTCATCATTATTACTGATCAAAATTTGACCTGGATTGTTTATTCTGTTCTTACTTCACAAGTTCTTTATCAAATTTCCCCGCTATCACGCTCCTTTAATTTACAAGTTTTTGAATATGAAATCGTTGTTACTCTGCGACCATGAAAGTTGGACCAACTCAAGTCCTGTAAATGCTAGAATAGTTGTGGCATCATGGAGATAGATTTAGGTGAAAAGTGTATCAAGGATCTAACGAAACCTTGTCCAGATTCTATGTAAGTTTCCATGTTTGTTAATGCTTTTAACTAGTGTGTGCTCAAACAGGTGGGGAACGTTCTTTCTCGACTTTGTGTTTTGCATTAGCTCTCCATCAGATGACTGAATCCCCTTTTCGAGCAATGGATGAATTTGATGTATTTATGGTACTAGAATCTTGTGGAGCTAATGCCTTTTCACTTTGGTGCTTCTAATGGTTTGGATTTTCTTATATATTTTTTTTCCTGCCCGTTCAGGATGCAGTTAGCCGGAAAATCAGTCTTGACACCTTGGTTGATTTTGCGTTATCACATGGGTCACAGTGGGTGTTTATCACCCCTCATGATATCAGGTACCTACAGTTGAGTTGCGCACATTGCTATTTTTGTATAAATGTTATCTTTTTGTTGTCTTCATGTATACAACATAATAAATGACATGGAAACCTTCAATTGAAAAAAATTAAGCATGTTTGTATATGATGGATTTGGATCAAAGACATGTACTCTGTAGGGATTATATTTAATGTACAAAAAATTTCAGCTAATAGCGAAAATTTGTGCAAATGATAATTGGTCAATGTGTGTACTCCAACCGCTTGTAAGCTTTGTTAGGTTTTCTTCCTATTAAACTATAAGTAAAAAGTTCTTCGTAGTATTTAATATGGAGCAACATATAATAATTTTGATTTTCACCAAAAATGTAGGTTTTTGATTAGTTGGACTGGGAAGGGTTTTTTATGACGTTTTGTTGGACTTTTTGGATATAGTTAGCTAGGTTTTTTGCTCGATTTTGTATTTGAATGAAAATACATTTTGATGAAAAGTTTGTGGGTAGTTTATTAAACTGTTCGTTGCCAACTTGCCCCTCCATAGTCCTTACTGACTTAAAGGATATTTTATGCCTTCTCAAAGACTTTTAAGTTATTGCCTAGAATTTTTCCTTTTTTTTTTTTTTTGACATCAATTGCCTAGAATTTTCAGTTGGCCAAAATGTTCAGTGGGAATCACACTGCTTGTGAGTTTGGTTGGCTGTGTGGGAACTAAATCTCTGACATTAAAAAGTTAAGTTATGTCGCATTAGGGGATGACATTTTTCCGAGCCCAAACTTGACATTGTTGAGCTGTTTAAATTAGGCTAGATAAGTAGAGGGGGCAGTCCAAACTTTATTTGGTTAAGTAGGTGCTGTTTGTTTGGTTTGGAACTCAACATTGTAGACAATCACTTTAGTGCCAACAGCTGTGACCTTTGGTGGTAGCAGGGAAAGAATTGTCAGAAACCAGCACTCCCATAAGTCCTTCCCCAGTTCCTCACCCTTATCGTTTGCACTCGTCTAGTTGAAGTATTTGAAGAAGGGTGTAGCCGTGTAGGCTGTATGTTTTACAATGAGGAAATCTGAGCTGTTTACAAACCTTAAAGAATTGTAATTGCATGAATTTGTATTATTTTCTTTGCAGTATGGTGAAGCAAGATGAGAGAGTTAAGAAGCAGCAGATGGCAGCTCCCCGTTCTTAATCTCAGCAAGCCTGAGTGCTGCAGTTTTGTACATAGTTTTAGCAAGCCTGAGTGCTGCAGTTTTGTACATAGTTTTGATTTTGCTGATCCTAATGTTTATTCCTGATCATTTCATGTGGTGCTTCCATCATCACGAAGTTTACCTTCAATCTCATTGTAAGTAGGATTCTTTTGGGAATCAACTAGTCTCCGTTTTGCCTTGCTATCCTAGCTCCACTCGTGCTGCGGTGGATGCGAGTCCCAACTTTTTGTATATGTATCTTATTTATCCGACATATTTGAAATTTTAATGAATTCTTGAAACAGTTAACTTCATTGTTCATCTATGAATTTGATTCTGACATTCCTACATATATCATATATGATCATATAATGGCTGTAATCAACTCTAAATTCACATGGAAACCTTTGATAAGTCGCACAAACTTTAAACGATGATTATGAGACAAATTTCTTCTTTTTCCATATGTACATGTACTTTGTATTTTAGATTGAATATCCAAAACTTCTTTCTTACATATGTACTTTGTACTAGTATTTTAGATTGAATATCCAATGCTAAGAAGACTAAACTCCTTTTATTTTTGACAAATTAACTTTACTGCATGGTTCTACGTACTAAGGTTATTTTTTTTTTGCTCATGTGTCGGATCTTTGAAACATATAGGTAAAAAAAATAATTGTATTTGTAAGGTACAATCGATTATACTTGAAGATATTTAGAAATGTTAAGTAATATATATACAAAAATATATGCTCAATAAACCATAAAAGTAATAAATATACATGCTCAATAAACCATACTATTATAAGATTACTTTACAATTTGTAAATCATTTATATGTCTTGTTCTAATTTTTGTATTTAAAAATGTGATATATGCTCAATAAACCATAATACGTATTATTATAAGATTACTTTACAATATGTAAATCATTTAGTTGTCTTGTTCTAACTTTTTTATTTAATAATGTAGTGGGTGGTGGATTTATCTCTTGGCTACTAATACTATCTTCAAACCAAAGCAACTTTTAATGATAGAACATCTTAAGCAATGATTATATATGGACCACATCATTTACCATACTTTTGTTGTGATCTCAAATTCTCTTAGCCCACAAAGATCCTCTTGTTAATAATGATTTCAATTGTGTGATTAGTTTAGTACTAGAAAGATTAACATGGAATACCACTACTTATTTACTTAGTTAAAGTTTTAGGTGGTGTTAATTTATTTTAATTACTCGTAAACCTTTTTTTACTGCCTAAAGAAGCTGTAACTATCAATTAAACTTTTGCTTTTAGTGGAATGACATACATGTTTTTTCCATTAATATCAATTTAACTTTGGTAAATGAACAGCTATTTGTAGGTTGGAACATGGAAATGCATTCCATGAGAGAACGAATGTAGACAAACTTTATCTTTTTTATCTTTATTTATCCCTGGTGCATCGCGAACCACAAAAGGTACAGTAGTGATGTATACGAATACAATACTTGTGAGTAACTTTTGTATACATTCGGCGTATAGTAATTTACTGTATATCAGGGGTCACTTTTACAATTGTTTAGGTAACTTTTATCAATAAAATATAAATATTTTGTAACTTTTGTTTCGGGTGAAAATAATGGGACCTTGCCGAAGGTCCGATGAAGTGGTGAAGACTGGATTCGGTCCAAGTGATGTTGGGCCGAAGGTTTCCTGCACAGCAAACACACGTAAACTAGCCTCGGGGGTGTTGTCGAGGAAGGCCCCTCCGATGCTAAAGTCAGTACAATGTGTAGAGAGAGAAAGCTATGCAAGAGAATTAATTGCTTGAGGCTTTGTGTGAACGTCCGTACAAATGTAATATTGATGGCTTTTATACCTTTGCATATATGAAGAGTGTGGGCCTTGGCCCAATTGACTTGCCTTGTGGACTGATCTTGACTTTAGCACAATTGGAGAGTTGAACCTTGACCTTGGGCTTTTAATTGGATCGTTTGATGTCTGGGCCCAATTGGACTAAATTGGACCCAAACAACTTGCCCCCCAGACCCGATTTGGAAGGATGACGGGTCGGGTTTGATTAATCAGAAAAAGGAGGGAAGCAAGTGATTTAACTAATCCAAAAAATTTGAATTTAAACCGTAATTAATGAAATAACGACGGTTGGTCGAATAATTGTGGAAGTTGGACGGATAATGGGCGGTTTAATCACGAGATCGTGTGTTTAACGGTTACTTAGTGGGGTGTTTAAGAGAAATTGAAACGCGGACTCCCAGAATTCCCATTTCTGGAGATATAATCAGAGGCACGTCATCTCTCCTCACTTCTTCACCGACACAAACCCAGAATTCTCGAGAAAACCCAAGAACCTGCGTCAAAACTTCGCAAATTCCCCGAGCATTAAGCTTGGAAACTGAAACTCGTCACTACCAATTCGTAAATCGGCAACTTTCGCTTCAGATTAAGGTAATCTCCTTTGATTTTAGTTTATTTTTCTTCGAATTCGAACTCTTTCCCCCTTTTTTCGACTCTTTCTTCGAAACTCACCCATGGTGAGAGGAGTTAGAGGTAGGGCCCGTGCTCCAAGAAGAGCAAGGCCGATTCCCGATCCTAGGAACAGGAGTGGGACCTGGAATGGACAGAGAGCAGAGTCTGACCCTGCTGAAGGGATTAGGGCGACTCCCATTTCTTCGGCTCCTCCTCAGGGAACGGAGGATCCGAGCGTTTCTGGGCGGGACGATGAAGTTCCCGCCATCCTTTGGATATCCTCCCTGGATTTTCGGAGTGGGAGGATGCTGAAGTAGCTTCGGCCATGATAAAGAACCGCCCCTACTCGTGGTGGGTAGAGAATGCTGACAAGTATCGGTTTGCCGAGCAGATTGAATTGCATTACGGCATCCTTGAAGCTGATGGGTATTGGTGCCGAATGCCCGTGGCATCCGATAGGATCCATCGTCCACCCCCGGGATATATGTGGGGGTGTACACAAGACAACTTCAGTATGGGATGAGGTTCCCTTTGGACGTATTCGTCCGAGACTTGCTGATCCATTATAATATTTCCCTATGTCAGCTAACTCCCATTAGCATCCGAAGGGTGATGACATACTTATGGGTCTGCAGGTTCTTCAGATATGTGCCGAATCTGCACTGCTTCAGAAAGCTCCATCGGCTAGTGCCAAATATTCAAAGTGGGCACGGGCAGCATGGCTCTGGGTGGTACCGGATCGAATCTCGGCCCCAGTACCTAACAATGTGGCCGAACGACTCCTCGGACAAGGACTGGAGGGGTCAATGGATTTGGGTCAGAGCGCCCACGGATCCCGACCACCCTTGTGTCTTCAGCGCCCCCAGGTACCTTGCTGAACCTGATCCCGAAATGGGAAGTTTAGGCCCTCCTGAAGATAGCGGCCCAGATCTGAACCTTCATCAACAAAATATCTTCGGCAAACGGCAGAACCCTAGGGTTGGGGGCCGAATGAAGCATACCCCGGAGACCTGGCTCCCGGATACGCATTACATTTTCCAGGAGAAAATGTTAGCAGTTGTCGGCCTCAGCCGAAAGTTTAGGGATGGTAAGATTCTTCGGCTGGGGCCGAGGCCTTTTTTATTTGTTTCTTTTCTCTGTTTTTTGCTTTGCGCTTTCCTGCTGAGTTTATCCAGCATCTTCCATTTTGCCGAGCTAATCTTCGTCCCTTTTCCCTTATATCCAGAGCGAGACGAGACCAACGTCGGGATTGATTACAATCGTCTCGGCGTCACCCGAGAGAGAGTAATAACTGATCGGGCCCCTCCTATCACCGATCCGAAGCATAGGGAGGTTCATCTGGACCATTCCCACTTCCAAATTGAGGTCGTTGCTCTGTATCAGAGGCAAAAGCCTTGGTGGAAGAAGAGAGATCCCTGGTTCCAGCTGTTGGACGAAGAGGCTGAAGCTGCCCGCACAGCCGGAGAGGTTGCACGGGCTGTTGAAGCTTGTGAAGGAGGGGAAGGGTCCTCCAGGGCTGCCGAGGAAGAAGCTACAGCTAGGGCAGCTGAAGAAGACGAGGCTTTGCTGCAGACCTCGGTGAGCTTTTTGGACTTAGCTTTCGGCTTTGCGTTTTGTTGTTACTCATATTCTTCATCCCCCGTTTTTTTTTTACTCATATTCTTCATCCCCCGTCTTTTACAGTCTGAAGAGAGTAATAGATAGAGAGAAGGGAAAGCCCCTGCTCATCCCGAAGATCAGGTACAAGAAGAGTCTGAAAAGTCAGACATGGACGAGCAGCCTCTTCAGAAAAGGCGACGAAGAATGGCCATCATCGGCCCGTATGACTTTCAGAGGAGGCCGATGACTATCGGCATCGAGACAAGGGAACCTGAGGAAGGCGGTGGATCGCCGAGGGCTCCCCGGCCGCCACCTCAATCACCTTCGAAGACCCCTCCGCCACCTCCCGAGATGGAGGTGGATCAGAAAACTCCCGATCCTAAGGGAGGGGTCCAAGAGGAAGTTCAAGAGAGTGCTGCTGAGCACAGAGCTGAGGATGCTGTGATGCCCGATGCTGAGGGTTTCACAGCTGACATTGCAAGAGAGGTTGAGGCTTTCGTCCTCACACCTGAAGAAGAAGCAGAAGTCATAATAATTGACTCTGCTGAGAAGAAGGAGGATGCCGAGCCATCCAAGACTCAAGAAGCTCCATCGTCATCCTTCCCTTCCTTCCAGACGCTGCAGTCTGGAGAAATGGGTTTCTCGGCCCCCCGAATGCCAATCCCAGATCACATCTGGGACCTCATATGGGGCCAGAACCGAGAAGGTGCTGCAGCCTACTTCGGCGATTTTGCTGGCATGTCCGACGTAGATAGGGCAAGGATCTGGTCGCTGAAGGCCACTGCTGGGATGGGCGAATCCAGTAGATCAGTTCCAGACCCAGCCAGGTCTAACCAACTGCTGATGATGCAGGTGAATCTCCTTCCTTGCCTTTATCTCTTTTTCAATTCAGCTCTTCAGTTCAGTTTCTTTTTTTTTTTTTTGGCTGACTTGTGCTCCTGTTTCCAGTTCGTGCACAATCAGACTCTTACTGTGGAGCTGATAGATACCCTACAAGATAGGGTAGACGCTGCTGAGTATGACAAGAAGGTAGCTGAGGAGGAGCTGAAACTTGCTAAGCTGAAGCAAGCAGCAGCTGAAGAGAAGCAGCAGAAGGGTGAGGAGTATGAAAAGAAAGCTGCTGAAGCCCTTCAGACCTTCTGCGATGCTATGGAGAAGGAAGTTTTTCCCCCACTGATGGAAGGGGAAAAATTCCTTCAGGAGCACATGGGAGTGGACATCTCCAAGTTCAAGGCTGCCATTGGGAGCCGAATCCAAGAAGGAGCTGCTGCACAAGCTGAAGTGCAGCAAAAGCTGGAAGCTCTTGAAGCCAGTAGAATGGCTGCTGAAGAGGTGCTCCAAGCTCGAAATGTCCAACTCTCAGAGGCTGCTACTGCTGCTGAAGCTCAGAGAGCTAAGCTCCAAGAGGTTGAGGATCAGCTGAAGGCCAAAGAAGACGAACTGACCTAGGCTCAGACTGAGGCTTCCCAAGTTCAGCAGGAGCTGAACGAGCAGAAAGGGTCTTCCTCCAAGCTCGCTGATGAGCTGAAGAAATACAAGGAAGACTTGGAGGAGACAAAGAAGAAGTTGGCTGATGCTGAGGCTCTACTCAAGGTCCGTATCTACACCCAAGAAGAGTATGAAATGGGTTTCAGAAACGGGTTCAGAGTGTGCCGAAGAGTCTGCCTACATGCTGAGCCGAAGCTAGACTGGTCCAAATGTGCTGAATGGATCCAGGATCCCGAAGACCCTCACATGAAGTATGCAACTCCAATCGAAGCTGAAATCCTTGAGGCTGAGGAAGCCGAAGAAGAAGCTGAAAGAAAGGAGTTGGAGGCTGAACGGAGGGAAAGGGAGGCTCAGCAGAGTGCAAAGCCTGCCTCTTCTGCTGCTGGGACTGAGGCCACCATGGGACCCAGTAATGCTGATCAGTCTAATCCTCGGGCTGAAGCATAGGAACTCGGGCAGTCGTCTTCAGAATCTTGCGGTTCATCGTGCGCTCAACTTTAGACTTGCCGCTTTCTGAATTTTTTGCCTTGTTTTTTTTTGCTTCAGCTTGCCTTGTCGTACAAAATGCTTTTCTTGTTTTATATATGTACCTCGGCAGCTGTAATTTTCCGCTTGTGGGCGGCTGCCGATGCTTTAATATGTCCTTAAAACATTTAAACTTGTGGCTCATTTTCTGAGCATTAATCATTAATCTGATGTTCCTTTCTTCAACTGCTTTGTCTTATTTTGAATGCTTTACTGTTTCTGAATCTTGAGAAATTTTCGCAAAAATTTGCTAAGTACAAAACTTTCAGTTTGAAGAATTCTGTTGAAGATAAACTTGCACTGATAGTGCCTCTTGCCCCCCCAGAAATCTGAAGATTCAAGTCTTTGGATTACTGAGCTGGGTTTTGTTTCTTTAACTTTCGGACGAAGCTGAATAAAATATTTCCAACAGTTGTTGTTGTCCTTGACTTTCTGTCTATCTTTTGAAAATGGATACCCGAAACACAAGGCCAATTGAAGGCAATGTTTCGGATAATGGCTTTCTGGGATACAAGGCTCAGTTAAGGCAATATCCCAGACTCGTCCATGGACTCATGTCTTTAGAGAACAAGTCTTACTGAAGTTTGACTTCAGCTGAAAGACCAGAGTTCTTTAAAAAGACGAGTTTGTCAGCAATCTGAAACCCAGTTACCCAAAGGCGAAGGTTTCAGACGAGGCTGAATAAAAAACCCTTGAAGAGTAGATAGAATAAAGAAAACTTGAAAGAACAAAAAGTTGCAAATATTTATAGAAATGGTGGCTCTGAGGCATTTCATTAATGATTTAAAATGTACTTACAAAGATTGTTCTGCCCCGAAGGGTTTACACATGATATTTCTTAAGTACATCAGCATTCCAGTGATTTTTCAACTCAGTTCCATCCAACTGCCGAAGTCGGTATGTTCCTGGCTGAAGTTCATCATAGACTTCATAGGGTCCCTCCTAGGCTGCTGAGAGTTTCCCGTGAATTCTGTTTTTCTGCACTGCAGCAGCATTCCGAAGGACGAGGTCTCCAATTTTGAGAGGCCTCGCTTGGACTCTTCGGTTGTAAAATTTGCTGATTCTCTGCTTGTATGCAGCCATTCTGACTCGGCCTGAGTCTCTCACTTCATCAAGAAAATCGAGGGATTCTCTAATTAGGTCCTCATTCTCAGCCGAGAAGTGGTGCACTCGTAGGCTCTCTGTGCCGATCTCCACGGGAAGAACGGCTTCGGCGCCATACACCAATTCGAAGGGTGTGTGGCCTGTTGCCTCTTTTTCGGTTGTCCGAAGAGACCAGAGGGTTCCTGGGAGCTCCTCCAGCCACTTGGACTTTTGATCTTCCACCCTCTTTTTGAGGGCGTTCAGGATCTGTTTATTTGCAGCTTCGGCTTGTCCGTTACTTTGCGGATGGCATACCGCTGAATATGCCAGTTTGATGCCGAACTGATCTGTATACCGCTTCAGCGGTAAGTTATCGAATTGCCTCCCATGATCGAAGACAAATATTCTCGGGATGCCGAAACGAGTGATGATATTCTGCCAGATAAATTTTCTGACAGTTTGCTCTGTAATGTTCGAGGCTGCTTCGGCCTCGATCCATTTACTGAAATAGTCAACACCGACTATCAGCCATTTTTTCTGGTACACAGCATCCGGAAATGGGCCCAGTATATCAAGTCCTCATTGGGCGAATGGGAGCGGGTTCAGCACGGGCTGAAGCTCTTGGGCTGGCTGATGGATGACTGGTGCGAATTTTTGACATTTTTCACATTTTCTGACCAGTTCCTTGGCGTCTGAGATCATGGTAGGCCAGTAGTACCCCGCCCTTAATGCTTTGTGGGCCAAGGTTCTTCCTCCGATGTGGTTCCCGCAGATGCCGAGGTGAATCTCCCGAAGGATGTAATCTGCATCTGTTGGTCCCACACACTTCAGCAATGGGGCTGAGAAGGACTTTCTCAGCAGCTCCCCGTTGAAGACAATGAACCTTGAACTGGTTCTCTTCAGCTTGGAGGCCAAGATTTTGTCTTCGGGAATTTCTCCCCGAAGCTTGAAAGCTAGGATGGGGTCCATCCAGCTGGGTTCTGGGTCGGCGCAGCACACCTCAGGTGCTTCGTCGACACTTCTTTCTCGGCGCACTTCCACATATACAGACCTGTTCAGCTCGGTGAGAGTTGAACTGGCGAGTTTGGAGAGTGCGTCGGCTTGAGCATTCTGACCCCTTGGGATCAGCTGAACTTCAAAAGTTCTCAGCTTTGCAATAACTGACTTGACCTTGGCAAGATAAGCTATCATAGAGGGCTCTTTGGCCTCGTAGCTGCCACCGATCTGATATGCAACTAGCTGAGAGTCTGTTTTCAGACAGACATGCTCGGCTTCCAGAGAGATGCACAATTCCAGTCCAGCGATTGCTACCTTATATTCAGCTTCGTTGTTCGAAGCATTGAAAGAAAATTTTAATGCATACTCAAAGGATTTGCCTTCGGGAGAGGTTATTACTACCCCTGCCCCCGAACCATTTACGGTGGAGGATCCATCCGTAAACACAGTCCAGATTTTCTTTTCATTGTCTAGCGTTTCTTGGTATGAGCATTCGGCCAAGAAGTCCGCTAGAGCCTGAGCCTTGATGGCTGCCCTCGGCTGGTAGCTGATGCTGAACTCGGTGAGCTCGAAAGCCCATTTGGCCAGCCTACCAGATTTTTCAACTTTGCCGAGGACTTTTTCCAGCGGCTGATCGGTTAGGACCACTATTTGATGGCAATCAAAATAGGGCCTCAGCTTCCGAGTCGCTACCACTACTGCAAAGGCGACTTTCTCGAGCAGAGGGTAACGAGTCTCGGCGTCCGTCATAGTGTGGCTGACGAAGTAGATCGGTTGCTGAATTTTATTTTCTTCCTTCAGCAGCACTGCACTGATGGTGGCTGGGCTAACAGCCACGTACAGATACAAAGTTTCTCCCTCTGCTGGGCTAGCCAGCGTTGGGAGTTGAGCCAGATGCTCCCGAAGCTGCTTGAAGGCTTCTTTTTGCTCTTCCTCCCAAACGAGCTCTTTTGTTTTCGGGAGTTTCAGGGCTTTGAAGAAAGGTAACCCCTTATCCGAAGCTCTGGAAATGAACCTCGAGAGGGCTGCCATTCTTCCGGTGAGCCGCTGAACATCCCGCTTTGTTTTCGGCTCAGGAAGGTCGAGCGCTGCTTTGAATTTGGAGGGATTGGCATCGATCCCCCTCTTGCTGACCATGAACCCAAGGAATTTCCCTGACTTCACGCCGAAGACACACTTCTTCGGATTCAGCTTCATTTGGTGCTTTCTTAAGGTGGCGAAGGTTTCAACCAGGTCCTTAACATGGTCCTCAGATTTTTTGCTTTTGACGATTGAGTCGTCAACATAGACTTCCATGTTTCGGCCCTTTTGATCGGCGAAAACTTGATCCACCAGCCTTTGATAGGTTGCCCCCGCATTTTTCAATCCGAAGGGCATCATTTTATAATTGTACACCCCGACGTTCGTGACGAATGCCGTCTTTGCTCGATCGTCAGGGTGCATGAAGATCTGATGATACCCCGAGAATGCGTCCATGAAACTAAGCAAGGCATGGCCACTTGTCGAGTCAACTAACTGATCGATCCTCGGCAAGGGATAGAAATCCTTCGGACAAGCCTTATTTAGGTCCGTGAAGTCAACGCACATTCTCCAGGTACCATTGGCCTTCTGAACCATCACCACATTTGTCAGCCATTCTGGATATTGACAAGGCTCGATGAAGCCTGCCTCCAGCAACTTTTTGACCTCGGCTGCGATGTCTCGGTTCTTATTTGCGAAGTAATTCCGCTTCTTTTGCTTAATTGGCAGACACGTTGGGTCAACGTTAAGCTTATGGGAGATGAGGTTTGGATTATCCCGGGCATATCAGCTGCCGAGAAAGCAAACACATCTCTGTTGTCCCGAAGGAGTTGAATAAGTTCACAACGGGTGTTCGGATCAAGGTCCATCCCGATAGTTACACATTTCTCAGCGTCTCCTTCGGCCAACTCGACCGTTTCAGTCTGCTGGTCCATGTCCATTGCTGATGGACTGGACTCTTCACAATCTGGTCTGCTGTCTATGTCAGCAGGCGTCCCAGACTTTTTCTTCTTCGGCTGGCTCTCTTAGTCTTTCGGCTCAGATGAAGAGCCAGCCCTTTCTTTTTCTGGCCCTTTTTCTCTGGGCACAGAACCTTGGGCCGAAGCACTTAAACCTTTCGGCTTTTTTGTGCTCGGCTCTCTTTCTTTTTCTTTCTCCTCCTCATCCTCATCGTCGTCATCTGGGCGACTAGTGGATGGCTTGAGGTAGTTGCACCTTCGGGCGTCCTTTTGGCTGCCTTGGATCCTTTCGGGGAAGCCGGCGTCTGAGACGTAAATCATCAACTGATGATAGGTTGAGACGACCCCTTGGATCTCGTGAATTATGGGTCTCCCCAAAATCACGTTGTACACTGAAGGAGCGTCAATGACCAAAAATTCATTCATGACATTCCTGGCTGCCTCATCGCAGCCGATGGTGACAGGAAGCGTCACCTTCCCATCCGGATAAGTTGAAGCCCCGTTGAACCCGGATACCGGGTAGGGTACCGGCGTAAGGTGCTTGGGCTTCAGCTTAATTTGATTGTAGGCCTTTCGGAACAGAATGTTTGCTCCGCTGCCGCCATCAACAAGAACCTTGCTGACGTCGTGGTTGGCCACCGTGGCGATGATCACCAGCGGGTCCTCGTGAGGGAATGTTACCCCCCGGCAGTCGGCGGCTGTGAACGTCATGTTCGGCACCGGCGACTGAGGAGGTTGGATATCAGCGTTGTTCACCTGGTGGGTCAGAGCCCTTATGTGCCGCTTGTGTTCCCTCCTAGAGCATATTCCTCCCGAGATAACATTGATCGGAGAGAATTTTCCCTCCGCACTCTTGCTGTTCTTTCGGGGGAAGTCGAGGTCCTGCCGAGAGTCCTTTGCTGACTTTTCGGCCTCTTTTTTCTGGCGGTGATCCGCGATTTCAAGTATCCCTTCCGGACCATGTCCTCGATCTGGTCCTTCAGCTGGATACATTCCTCGGTGTTATGTCCCGGTGATTCATGGAACTCGCACCACTGGTTTTTATTTTTTCGCTGATACCACTCTGGGAGCGGTCTCGGCTTTCTGTAACCCTGCTCCTCCTTCGTCACGCTGTAAATTTTGGCGCGTGGAAGAGAGAGTGGAGTGTAGGATTCATATCTGCCTGTGTATGGGGCAGATTTTTCCTTCTTCGGCTCGTTGGCCGAAGATTGTTCCGAGGCCTTGGCCTTTCCCTTTGTCTTCTGGCCTTGGCCTTCAGACGAGGGTGTTTGTTTTTGCTTCCCTCCCCTGGATTGAGGTTGGGTTTTTGTTTTGTTCCACTCTTCAGCTCGGATGAACTTATCCGAAGCATTCAGCGCCTCCTCCAAGGTCTTGGGTGAATTCATGACCATGAAGTCGGAGAACCGCCCTGCTCTGAGGCCGTGCTGAAGGGCGAAAACTGCTAGCCCTTGGTCCAGTTGAGAAATGCTGGACGACTCGTGGCTGAAGCGAGTCAGATAGTCTCGGAGGCTTTCAGCCTCCCCTTGTTGCAGACCCATGAGTTCTGCAGTAGTCTTCTCTCGGCGGTTTGCCGTGGAAAACTTTCTCCTAAATTTGGAGGACAGATCGTCCCACCCGGTGATTGAGCCTTGCTTCACTCCCTTGGAGATCCACACTTGCGCGACCCCCTTGAGAGTGGTTGGAAAATATTTGCACCAAGTCGCCTCGGACCTGGGGCAAAGATGCATATGAGCCTCATTAGAGGCAATGTGGTCCTTCGGATCCGAAGTCCCATCATATGTGATGTGCGACGGTATTTTTACCGTGGGCACATGCTCTTCCAGAATCCATTGCTCGAATGGGGAACTGGTGGGTAGCATAACGGCCTTGCCTTTGTTCCTGGCCGAAGGGACCGCGCTCCGCCCTCTTAGAGAGGTAGGAGTGGTTTTCGTCCCTGGCTGGGAATTCTGGGCCTCGGCGGTGGGGAACGAGAGGCGGCTGTGCACGCTCGGCTCCCTGCCGCCGAGTCGGTCGAGTACGCTTCGGCGAACAGTCTCAGGCTGCTCTCGGCGAGCAAATTCTGGCCGAGAGGCTGAGCTGCTGCTCCTATGCGTTTCTGGCCGAGTGGTTGAGGATCCTTTGAAAAATTGAGGGTTCTTCTTCCTCTCTCTTTCAGTTCTCCAGGTATCCTCTTCCCACTTTTCCAGCTCCCGGAAGGAGGGAGGTTTCTCCCCCTCATGGTCTAGCTTCCTCCGCTGATGCCTTGTGTGCGGAGGAGTTCGGTCACGAGGTGGAGGCATATTTTGTGCCCTCATTGCCTCCATGAGCACTGCCAGAGCTCTCGCCACCTCCTCCGAGCTGGGCCCCGTCAAAGGGGTCCTCGGCTGAGTGTGGGAATGAGAGCGGATGGTCGATGGTTGGCTTTGGGGCATTGAATGAGTCCTATGATCGGACTGACCTCTGTTAGACCGAGAGGGACTCGGTCTATGATGAGAGTTGTGAATTACGGGAGAAAGAGAATCTTCCCGGTATGATCCTTCCTCCGAACTGGCACCCTTAGGAGAGTTCCGGTCCGGCAAGGGTGATGGTGTAGGAATTTTAGGCCTTTCGCCCGCTCCTTGACGGAGGCTCTTGCTCTTGCGGTTCTTAGCCATTGTTGCTAAGATGATTGCAAGATGATTTTGATTGAAGATTTGGCTTAAAGATTTTTGAAAGTCTTTCCCACAGACGGCGCCGAATTGTTTCGGGTGAAAACAATGGGACCTTGCCGAAGGTCCGATGAAGTGGTGAAGACTGGATTCGGTTCAAGTGATGTTGGGCCGAAGGTTTCCTGCACAGCAAACACACGTAAACTAGCCTCGGGGGTGTTGCCGAGGAAGGCCCCTCCGATGCTAAAGTCAGTACAATGTGTAGAGAGAGAAAGCTATGCAAGAGAATTAATTGCTTGAGGCTTTGTGTGAACGTCCGTACAAATGTAATATTGATGGCTTTTATACCTTTGCATATATGGAGAATGTGGGCCTTGGCCCAGTTGACTTGCCTTGTGGACTGATCTTGACTTTAGCACAATTGGAGAGTTGAACCTTGACCTTGGGCTTTTAATTGGATCGTTTGATGTCTGGGCCCAATTGGACTAAATTGGACCCAAACAACTTTTATTTATATCAAGGTAACCTTTATTCATGTTATGGTAACTTTTGCTCATTTTAGTATAACTTTATAACAGATTTTATTGTACATCTGATTTTTTTAACATATTAACAATATGAATTTTAGCCTTTTTTTTCGCCAAAGAGAAATGTAATTAGGAAAATTATAAACTTAAGAGTAATATGATTGTTCGATTATCCTGTTGCGTGCATGACAATAATCGGTTTGGTCCAGCCTGATTACAAGAATACTACGGTGGAGGATTTCCATGAATGCATGCAATGAAAAGAACTGTGATACTATTTTATCAAGAATGGTTACACAATACACTTAAAATTATCTTCATTTTATTGGGGTCAAGTCCCGACTTCTTTTTTAGGGTCAAATGTTTAACTTTATAACAAAATAATTAGATGTCTCCAAAGAACCTATAACAAAATAATTTTAAAAGGTGAAATCTATAGGAAATTTAGAAAGAAAGAAAAACAAAGGTTAAGTAGGATCAATTGATCTCATATTATGTAAGTGTATATATATGTCTGTGTGTTAAAAGTAAATATCTTAGTGGTGTGTGTAAATCTTTGAAGGCATTAATGATTCTTAAAAAGAGGATTTTTAATTAATCCACGCATAAACGTACAGGTAAGAAGTGAAAATAAATAACTATAGATAGGTAAACGTTTAACTTCAATACCGTTAGCTAAAATAATAGATTGATACATTTTCTAAGGAAAAAAACTCAAATCCAATAATTAATTTGTTAAATCAATAAAAGTGATTTCCTTCAAAAAAAAATCAACAAGGTTAACCACTTGATGTTACATAGAGAAATTGAAAATCTTGACTTATTGAGAAAACCTCACATGCTGCCATCACTCCCCTTCAAAAATGTCATAATTTTGTTCTCCACTTCCGAGTTTACAATTTAGGAGAGAGAAAAAAGGATGTCGTCGTAGACTCAATCAAATTGTGTTTAAGTCAAAATGACTAGCTATCTACCCATCTTATAACACCCTAAGGCATGCTTTGGTATTATACAGCAGCCTTCACAATAACAAACATTGTTGACGTGGGTCCAAAAATTTTCTTTATGCTAACAGGCCCAATACATTTCACACAAATTGTAGTCTATGTAGAGCCGTAGAGGTGTCAATTAGAATCATCAGTCGAGTTCAAGTCTAGCTCAATTAATATGAGTACTTTACTATCGTATAGTACGAGTATTATTATTATTATTATTATTATTATTTTAGTTTCTGTAAAAATTTCCTAATGCTTACTTTTGATTGGCCCATGCATTTACTTTATACTGTATTTTTAATGTTACAAAGTATCTTCTTAACTTATTTGATAATCACTCTTTAATTACTTTTTTGCATTAGTAGTCGGTACCAATAAAAAAAATAAACCTGCATCTTAGTTAGGTTTTGATCTGATCTTTTGGTAACTTTACAATTTAGTGATTTGCTTCTTCCTTTACTAATTAAAATGTGAATTAGAATTTTCATGAAAACATTAGTAATAGACTTGGTTGACAAAAACATACAAAATGATATATTACACGGATTTCATTATAAACAACCAATGCTTTAGGTGTAATAACACTATATATAAATTAAACAATCAACATCAAGAAAGATGTGATTGATCAATTAAGAACTTCCATTACCTAAATGAGACCCTAGCAGGGGCGGATACAGGATGGGTTCAAATGGGTTCATTGAACCCACTGATCTTCTGAAAAAAAAATTTAAAAGTAATTTTTGTTGATACGTTTAAAGATTTCCAAGCGCAGCCCAGTGGATTTTTTTACATTGCATCCTAACTATTAGATTGTAAGAGATCAACGTTTCGAGTCCGGCATTCCACAAAACCTCACTTTTATTTTTGTTGGAACATTTAGTCAATACCATCAGGGCTACTGGGCCTACCCTCAAACTTTCTCTCTCTTACTCCCCATTTTCCCCCAAATTCCCAAACCCTTCCATCAACCCAGTACATAAGTTCACTGTTTTTAAATTGATACTACTTGCGAATTGCTAATTTGATAAGTACAGTATAGTATATAATTGGATGATATGATTGATTGTGGAGTTAGATCTTGTTGGGTTATTGTAATTTATTGATAATTGATATATACTTGTAATTTATATACTACGTAAGTTTTTTTTTTTTTTTTTTTTTTTTTTTTTTTTTTTTTTTTGGGGGTGTAATATTGAGTTTATAGAGTTTGAACTTAGAATGTTAGATTAATTAGAGATTTTAAATTAGTTTGATACTTGTTTGATTTTGTTGTATTATTGATGTACTATATTAAAAACTAGAATGTTAGAATTCAATCCTTGCTTATGGATAAATTAACAATTACATGAATTTTCCCTGATATTAATGTAGACTGTGGATTTTTTTGTTTTCACCATGAGTTCAGAGTTTTTCATGAAACTAACGTGCCGAAAACCTGCTTGAATAATACTTTAGTTACTTGTCGCGAGAGAGACTTATTTCTAGAGTTAGTGATGATGATGTGTATTGACATGCTAATAAAGTATGAAAACTCAAATAACGTTTTTGTGTTTTCTTTCATTTTTCTAAGTGTATTCCATTCGTAGGACGAAATTTAAACTTATGTATCGAATCTTAATTAATAAATTTTTCGCTCATTTTTTAACGATTCCGAACCCACTCTTTGGAATGTCTGAATACGCCACTGGACCCTAGAATACCTAACTGGTGATTAGAATCATCTCTTAGAACAACTACAGACTACCATTAAGCACATTCCAAAAAAACCATGTTATTGAACCAGACCCATTCTCAAGCTAGAATTCAGCTTTGTATTCTGAAATTGATTCGAAATCATGTATTTTAAGGGTTTAACCATTTATTTTATTGATACAAAGATTATTACATCCTTCAATCTTAGAGAATTTTAGACTTTTTAGGGTTTCAGAAGGATAGAGCGGTCCAACAAAGTTTAATTTTTATGCATGTTTTGACCCACCTTTACTTCTCCTGTAACTGATAATTTTTATGCATTAAGTCACCTACATTTGTCTGTGTCACGCTTGCTATGCCCGGTCTTATGTGGAAATGCTCATAAGACGTGCAAAATGTATTTTACACTTGTTTGTATTTAAAGAAAATACTCTCTATTCTATATGAATTCGCACATAGAATGTTGTGTTGGACTACATGTACACTTAATCCCTTATATAAATACATTACATGTTACACTAAAGACATGTGTTCAATTTCTAATGCGTGCAAGCCGTGCATCATACATGTGAAGTATCGCGTGCACAACATGAATGTAAACACACTCGCACAACACCTAGATGGCTACATGCAGCACCTGGATCATAAAAACTAGTGTTTCCGCAATTACATCTTCAATTCAAATAAAAGGTATAACTTGAACAAAATTTCTCTATGAAGTTTTTCACCAAAAAGAAGAAAATAATCCGAATTAGGCATTCGGAGCGTCGATCATGCGTAGTAGGAGTGGGGACAAACATTAATGTGCAATAGCTTTGGGGCCCTTTTATTTACACGCGAGAAAATTCAGAAAATAAATAGGCACGTGCGACACACACATGCTAGCCTTGTAAGAGGATAGGTAAGAAATTCATGATTTTTATAAAAAAGAAAAAAAAAGAAAGAAAATAAAAACATAGTGTTAAGAGTGATGGGAATGAAGGAGACAAAGTGATGTTCTCTCTACAATAATATTATAATGTGGACCTCACATCATCTTCTTGGCTTTTTGGGGAGTTCCTCTACAAAATTCATCTTCTAACCATGTTTTTCTTTTTCAAGATGCCTACCTACCTAGCTTATCTATGTGTAGTATATAGTCTTCCTTTTTTGCCCTTGATATTTTTATTTTGCTACTAAGAGTTTAAGGACAATATGGTAATTTCCATCTTTAGGTTGTTGTTGACTCCATATTGAAGGATATCAATTAGTATGAACATGCAATGCATAATGTTTTGGTTAGAACTTTTAGACTATTAGCATTTAATAAGAAGCATGGCTAAGCTAATGCCTAATTGACCTAAGTTTATTCTCTTTTAGAGATAGAGTGGTCGATACCGTGAAAGAGGTATTGACGTATTGTTGTAAACAATGATATATTCGATAAACATTGTCTATTACACATACAATGGACTAATGGAGTGTGTTTATATTTCACGACTTCATGTACTAATATGTACATGCAACCCACGTACTAAATCCGCCTCTAGAAGCCAGGACACATATAGTATGTCTTATGAAATACCTACTAGACGATACACTTAATTAAATACAAGATTGTAACGATATAAGATCGATTATACAATACAAAATGTGATCGAATCTGTATTTTTGCCAAATAATGTATATACTACCTCCGGTCCAAATTACTCGTAACTTCGGAATATTTTATATCTCACAAATAATACCCCAAAGTTACAAGTAATTTGGACCGGAGGTAGTATATACTTTATCTTTTCTAAGTTTGCCTCCGTTGATTTTCTTTGCTTTGTTAATGCATGTCTCATTATTGCAATATTACTAATATCTATTTGATCCTATTCTTTCAATATGGTTATGTTACTTGCGTAGCACTTGGTGGATATAAAGAAAACAACCATGCATACACAATTCCTCCTTAATGATTCATGTTAGCCGCATGCCCGCATCCATCATTTTGATGTATCATCTTGTAGACTTGCATGGCGGTACACTTTCATATTGTCATGTACGGAGTATAACTACTTTATGTTGGTCCATATTCATTTTCGTACAATTTTTTTTCTTATATTCTTTATAATGTAAGGTACAACAACGTTATCTTATACTTCCTCCGTTTTTATTTTTTTAGTTGACACGTTTCTTTAGTTATATTTGTTAATGTACAAATTTAGGGTCTGTTCTCATACATTTATTTTCAGTTCAGTTCAACTCCTAATTTCCTTCTCTTATAAAATATTCATTTCAGTTCAGTTTAGTTCAGTTCAGCTGAGTTCAGTTCAATGAGAACAGACCCTTAATCATTAATATCTTTAATTAATGATAAGCAAAAATTATAAAAGGTTGATATTTTGAAAATATATATTGTGATGAAGAATCTAACAAGATCTCATATTTTTCATTACTGATAAAGCACAAAATACGATCAAAGAAAAGTGAGTAAATAGTGCTAAAGTCAAAACGTATCAACTAAAAAATATGCTGCAGTAGTAGATACTACCTATTATTTATAACATTTGGAGTTCTTGCATGCTCATATAATTGTGCAAAATAGCTGTAAGGCCCACGGAATTTTAAGACTTGGCCAATTGGCCACAACTCATGGCACCAAAAGTTCCACAAAGAATTGGCCATCATTATGCTTTATTTTATACATCACAAAGTAAATATATAATTGTCACATGTATGATTAATTGTTGTCTTAGAATTAATTTATTTGTTACACTGTCATTTTCTGCAACAAATTAAGGAGTATTAATTTAAGACAATACTCTGCTTGGAAATGAAGTAGAAATCATGAAGTATTTAACCTGAAGATGATGATTGTTTTGTCTTTAATTAAGAACAACAATAATCATTAAAATTGGTAATTGGTCATCATGACAAATGTAAATAATTAACCTTTTACTCAAAGTCAAAACATAGATAATAGCAAAAGTTACCATATTTAACGTATGAAAATATACAGTAATTAAATTTACCTAATTAGCTGAATAATTAGTACACCTTCTAGGGTCATAATCTCATATTTTTCACTTGAGGTGGGGATGGGAGACAAAAAGAGCATCTTGTTAATTTTGAATTTCTGGCGCCATCTAATCATGGTTTGTTAAACTAATTAACATTATAAAATAATTAGCTACGTAAAGTTAGGTAGTCTAGAGAATGACATGTAGTATAATCCTTGTCCAAAGTATTTTCCCCTCATTTGGTATATTACTATTGCTTATAAAGCACAAAATTTTATGTGTGGCTGGCTATACTATATGATCGAGGATACTGTATCAGGATATTCAAGAGTTATTCGGTTGGTCAAGGGTTACTTGGTGCTTAATGAGTAACTCAATCAATCAGAAGTTACACGATCAAGGGTTACTCGATTGATCATAGGTTACTTGGCTAACCAATCGCTCAAGGATTACTCGGTCTGTTATCCTGTTTGTTACTCGGTCGATCAAGGGATGCCCGATTAGTGTTTTAATGTGGTCAACTAGCCACGCAGAAAACACGCTAATTGAAAAACTGGCAAAATTGGCTTTTTTATATTAAAAGACAAAAGAGATTAAATGAATGTGTTTTCCTTAATAAAAGTAAGTTTCAAGCTTAATTAGATAAAATCAAGGTTAATATTAAGACTAATCGGATGTCAGCACAAGGTGAATCAAGAATTAATATTCTCCTCCATGTTTTTTTTAAGTGTTACAGTTTGACTTTTTTACTATTCACATAATGGTTTTGACTTGATAGTTTACTAATTTGGAGAAAACAAATGTTATTGTCTAATATATTGTTGGATTCGTCACAATGGATACTTTCATAATATCTTACTAACATATAATTAGATAAATTAGTGGTCAAAGTCGTGTCTCGGCATGCGTATTTGTTCAAAATGTAACACTTACAAAAACACGGAGAGAGTAGTGATAAACAAAATATGTTTTAGCATTTTATATATTCTTTGGGATTATGAATTTGTTTTTTTTTTTTTTTATACATATATAGTTGGGATTAGAGACTAAGAGATGAGGGGTTGATGATTTGTTTTTAGATACATTTAAAGAAGATATTCCAATTTCCTTAAATAGTAATAATCCCTAAATCCAATGGAATCATTCCCTAATGTATTGTTCTGACAAATCCTAAAGTGATTACTATTTATATAATATGATCCATTTATTAAAATAACATTAATCAATTTTCATCTCATTTTTTTTAGTGGTGTGCCAAAAGAAAAAAAAAAAAAGAAAAGATAAATACTTAAAAGAGAAGCAGAGGAATCATGGGTGGGAACTTGAAATTTGCTTTCTCGGATCCTGCGTGAAACAATTGTCACTATAACATTAACACATACCCATCAATATTGATGGCCAAAGATAAAGGAAACAAAGGAATGATGAAAAAGGAGAAAAAGATAAAGAAAACACAATTTTATTTTATTATTATTATTTTTTTTGGGTAAAATACATTAAAGAAAATCCAATGATAAATAAAACAGTATTGAAGCAAAGCAGACAAAACTACAATAACTTTCAAGATAGATACATGTGAGAAGCAAAACCACAAACAAATAGGATGAAATTTTACTTAAACATCTCAAAGATTTCAGTAGAGTATCACTATCTAAGAGCTTTCAATTCTAATGTTTGGCCAAGATTGTTTTGTTAGGGAGTTATGGATGTGGTCATGTGGACAATTCTACTATGGACTACGTGATATTATTTTGACATGATATGAATATGATAATGAAATTTATAAGTAGTAATTAAAATATGTTATTAAATTATAGGACTATCGACCATCTTAGTAATCTGGCCTATTGTACATAAACTCTTATTAGTAGCTAATAGGTTAAGTTCTCATTAGTCTCTTTGTCAATCATAATTCAATATATGTGATCTGGTATATATTATATATTTATATTGTACACAGTTGGACAATTTAGGTAACACTTTACTTTTTATCCGTTTGACATACATGAACATATATGCTATAGAAAACATTGTAACATAAGAATTATGCATTCCATTAGATGTTCTCTACACCTCCTCATGAACCACCAAAAAAATTAAAAAAGTCATATTGATTGATATGATATCACCCATGCCAATCAAAAAACAAGAATAGTTTTTGAAATAGTAGTGAAATTCAACCTCACTATTCAAAATAAGAGGTAAATAGGTAGGTGGTGATGGTTGTTAATAGAAAGAAAGAAAGAAAATGAAGAAAAAAAAAAAAATACAAAATCATGTTATTTCTTTCTTTTTTGATTATCTTTTTTGTCAATCTATATCACTCTCTCTTCTCCAACTCTCAGTCCCACTCAAACCAAAAACTCATGATGAAACACCCTCTGCACCCTGCACTCCAAAAAAGCACCATTTCTTCTCTTACTAGATTTTCTACTATTACTCATTTTTCTTCTACTATTTCTCATCATCATAATTATCTTCATTTTCTTTCTTCCCTTAAATTTACCTTCTTTCACTTCTTTTCTTCCACACTTCGATTTTTCTTCACTCAAAAACCATGAAATTCTCTTCTTCTCTGTTTCCCTCTGTTTTTCTCTGTTCTTTCCTCACCATTTTTCCCTTACTAATTCAATCACAAACACCCACATTTCAAAAATCCCAAATCCCAATTCAAGTTCTTTCTCTTCTTTCCCTTAAATCTTCACTCAAAGACCCTCAAGATTCCCTAAAAAGTTGGGATCCTACCCCAATTTTATCAAATTCTTCCCCTGTTTCTCCCCATCATTCCCCTGTTTGGTGTTCTTGGTCAGGAATCAAATGTGCCCTTAATTCCTCCTTAATCATCTCTTTAGACCTCTCTTCGCGTAATCTCTCCGGCGATATCCCACCAGATATCCGCCATTTATACTCTCTTAGAACCCTCAATTTGAGCAAGAACTCATTTGAGGGTAATTTTCCCACCTCAATTTTTGAATTATCAGAGCTTAGAATCCTTGACATAAACCATAACAACTATAATTCAACTTTTTCTCAAGGACTTTCTAAGCTCAAATTCCTTACACATTTCAATGGTTATAGCAACAGCTTCATCGGCCATTTACCACTTGATCTCCCAGACATCCAATACCTCGAGTACCTTAACCTCGGAGGCAGCTACTTTTCGGGCGGTATTCCGGCAGAGTATGGCAGTATTCCTAGGCTAAACTTCCTTGATTTAGCAGGAAACAGCCTAAATGGTACAATACCACCAGAACTTGGTTCTTTGAATCAGCTTGAGCATCTTGAAATGGGGTATAACAATTTTGAAGGGTCTTTACCAATTGAGTTGGGTATGTTATCCAACTTACAATACTTAGACATCTCAAATTGTAGCTTATCTGGGAGTATACCCCAAGAAATTGGGAACTTAACAAACTTAACTGCACTGTTGTTGTTTTCCAACGACTTTTCTGGTGTGATACCATCTAGCCTATCCAACTTGAAAAGACTACAATGGCTTGATTTATCAGGTAACCGGCTTTTGGGCTCGATTCCTGAGTGGATTTCAGAGCTTAAGGAGCTGAATGTACTAAGTTTGTTAAGCAATGAGCTAAGTGGTGAAATTCCACAAGGTGTTGGTGAGCTTCCAATGCTCGAGTTTCTTCTTCTTTGGAATAACAACCTTAACGGTTCGTTGCCTTCTAGTCTTGGTACCAATGGAAAATTGGTTAAACTCGACGTTTCCTCGAACCGCCTCACCGGGGTTTTGCCGGAGCGATTGTGCTCTAACAACACCTTGGAGAAGCTTATCTTGTTCAATAATCAGTTTACTGGTGAGTTGCCAACATCACTTGTGAATTGCACTTCATTAGTAAGGGTAAGAATTCAGAACAACTTGTTTAATGGAAGTATCCCAACTGGCTTTGGACACTTGCCTAATCTTGTTTTTATGGATGTTAGTAAAAATAATTTTAGTGGGAACATTCCCAATGATCTTGGGATTGCACCCAAATTGATGAATTTGAATGTTTCAGAGAATTTCTTTAGTGGGGAATTACCAAATGGGATTTGGGGTAGTCCTAGTTTGCAGATTTTCTCAGCTTCTTTTTGTGGGATTTCTGGGAATATCCCAGATTTTAAGGGGTGCAAAAGTTTGTACCAAATTGAGATGGAAGGGAACAATTTAAAGGGTTCAATCCCTTGGAATATAGGGCACTGTGAGAAGTTGATTTCCTTAAATTTGAGGAAAAATATGTTGACAGGAATTATTCCTTGGGAAATTTCTACTCTTCCTTCTATTAATATTGTTGATCTTTCTTATAATAATCTTAGTGGGAGTATTCCTTCTAATTTTGATAATTGTAGAACTTTGGAGACTTTTAATGTGTCATTTAATCTTTTGAAGGGGTCTATACCATCTTCTGGGTCGATTTTTCCTAATTTGAATGCATCATCATTTATGGGTAATGAGGGGTTGTGTGGTAATTTGATTGGGAAGCCGTGCTTGTCGGGTTCTCCGGTGGCCGGAGCATCGGATATGGAGGATAAGAAGCCTAAGAAGACGGCAGGGGCTATTGTGTGGATCATGGCCGCGGCATTTGGGGTTGGACTGTTTGTGTTGATTGCCGGTAGTAGGTGTTTTCATGCCAATTATAGCCGTAAAATATCCGAGGGTAAGGAGATTGGTCCGTGGAAGTTGACTGCCTTTCAAAGATTGAACTTCACCGCGGATGATGTGTTGGAGTGCTTGGCAATGAGTGATAAGATCATCGGAATGGGAGCTACCGGGACAGTGTATAGGGCGGAGATGCCTAGTGGCGAGATCATAGCAATCAAGAAGTTGTGGGGGAAGCAGAAGGAGACGTTGAGGAGGCGAAGAGGGGTGCTCGCCGAGGTGGAGGTGTTAGGCAATGTAAGGCATAGGAACATTGTAAGGTTATTAGGGTGTTGTTGTAATAGGGAAAGCACATTGTTGCTCTATGAGTACATGCCTAATGGGAGTTTAGATGATTTGTTGCATGGCAAGGTCAAAGGAGAAAATCTAATAGCAGATTGGCTTACTAGGTACAAGATTGCCCTTGGTGTGGCTCAAGGCATATGTTATCTCCATCACGATTGCGATCCAGTCATTGTTCATCGCGATCTTAAACCTAGTAACATCCTTCTAGACGCCGAAATGGAGGCAAGGGTGGCCGATTTTGGGGTGGCCAAGCTCATACAAAGCGACGAGTCTATGTCCGTCATTGCTGGATCATACGGCTACATTGCACCCGGTATAGCTCTTCTCCTTCACTCTTAACACTTAAATCTGTTATAAAGACATCATTAATTTAATTAACTAACAAACTTATCTGAAATTCTAAGTTGAAAAAATTCAATCATGCATGTGGTCCAAACTCCAAAGTGTTATGGTATGTCAGTGTGTGTATAACATACAACAAGTATGTTATTTATTCAAACATTTGGAAGCATGCTTCTTTTTGTACAATTTGGTGACAGACGAAAATTAAATCTACCCATAAAATTGGAAATTTGGAATACTATATAAACTATGTGTGATGTTGATTCATCAAACAAATAAAGTTATAGTGCAAACACCAAAAATTCCTTATTGTCATTTGTCAGTGAACTGACTCAGCAACTCGGTAACTCAGTGTTATTTAGTGGCATACTACAATCTTACACAGTAGTGGCTCTTTCAACTGTTACGCGTGATGTTGCTTTTTCTTGCTTTTTTTCTTTCAAAATCATTTAAATTTGGACCTACTCACCAATTTGTCAAACACTTAGTTTGTAATAATCTTTGGTGCAATATATTGCATTGACTCATTTAGTCATTTACTCATTTTTAGCACCTTTTTATTAGTTAATTTCATGGTTAAGGTTAATAATATTAAAAAACAAAAAAAAAGTTGTCTTCTTGTTTGTATTCACTTAAGTACTAAACCCCACCAATTACTTGGGTGAATTCAATTAACCTTAAGTAAGAGCCAAGTTTAGTAATCTTTATGTTTTCAACTTTTTTTTGTACTAAAGTATTGTTTGTGTTTGGATGATGCAGAGTATGCTTATACGTTACAAGTTGATGAAAAGAGTGACATCTATAGTTACGGGGTGGTACTATTGGAGATATTGAGCGGAAAAAGATCAGTACACCCGGAATTTGGTGAAGGAAATAGTGTTGTAGATTGGGTGCGTACCAAAATTAAGGCAAAAAATGGGATCAATGATATCCTAGACAAAAATGCAGGGGCGTCGTGTGCATCAGTAAGAGAGGAGATGATGCTTGTACTTAGAGTCGCGTTACTTTGTACAAGTCGGAACCCTGCTGATAGGCCATCCATGAGGGATGTTATATCAATGTTGCAAGAAGCCAAGCCTAAGAGAAAATCTCCTAGTCTAGGAAGAGGTGATAGTGGTGATCATGTAATAGAAATTGGTGGTTGTGTTGATGTTCATGACAATGTTGGTGCACCTCCTTTAGGTGAAAAGAAGTAAAGAAATTAAATTATGTTAATATTAGTACTAATCTTTTTTCTAATTATTATTTTCTATTTTTTGGGGTATTTTTTCAATTTCTGATTCAAATTGTGGGGGGTGGTGGTATAGAAATAGTTTTTATGAAGTGATTTTTGATGGAAATTTGAGGCAATGATTTTTTTCTAGTACTAATTATAACAAGGTATTGTTTGATGTGGCCAGCTTGTGCTTTTTTAGAGGTGATAATTATATTGCAGATTTATTCAAAAAGCAAATATAAATCCATTCATTACTATTGTAGCTAGAATTAGTCAAAAGAAATTATGAAGTTAGCTTAAAAAGGGCATTTCCTTTCGGTTTGAGAATTATCAAGTGCATACAGTATATCTCTAGAAGATGATATGATAAGTACACTCTAGATTTCTAGCTGTGGGTGTCTATCTATCATCCCCCACCAGGCCGAGCACTGCAGCTGAATGTCGATGGTGCAGTGCTCGGATGCTCGCTCTTGGATAGGCTTTGGTGATCGCCATGGTTTTAAATGTAGCAAGACTCGAGTACTATTATGAGGCGGCTCGTATAATGCACTAGCTCATCAATCTTGTAAATATATATAGAATTTTGGTATAATTCTTTCAAAATTTGGCCTTTGAAAGACCCATCATCATACAAAAATTTCAGCCTCACCACTTTTGGGGGCAATTGTAGATATAGACATAGCATGCAAGAACAATATGATCAATTGATATAACAATATATTAAGAGACATTTAACATAGAAAAAATTAAAGCTGTCTCCTTGTTTTTAAAGGATCTCATAAGGTGCTGTTTACAATTCCTCTGGCTTTCCTCTGGCTCCTTATTTCCCTGTAAGAGATGTACTACCAAGCTTTTCTCATGTGCCTGTTCACACAATAAATTACGTTAGACTATTACGGAGTAAGTACGTGCTTATTAACATAGTACGGACTACAAAGTACCCTATATATATAGTCGTAATTCATACAAATAATAACACATTGATGTTGTACTGTTTTACTATTAGGAGTACGGTTTGATTATAAGATTGCTTATATCTGAACCTTTTTTACCACGCTACCAGCAAAAATTGAATCCGAGCTAAGACCATACCTCTAGTGACATAACTGACGCAATTTCCTTCTCCAAATCTTGAAAGCATTCCACGTTTTGATTGACAGTATACACAAGCTCCCTTAATGTATTGCTTGCTTTTTCACTCTGCATTCATGCAAGAACAACCCAAACAAAATTAAAAATTTTGAACCAATAATTATGTACAAATAACAGGATATTGAGGTGATTAATTAATTATTAGATAAAATTAACCTGATTTTGAAGGTCTATGATGGTGTCTTCAATATTTTCTATAACTTCCAAAGCTGATTTCATAGCATTATATACAGAAACTATATCAGCCTGCACACAAAAAGCCAACTTATTTTAAATTAGCAATCAAAATAGTAATTTTCATATCATTATTTTATTGTTATTTAAAAATGTATCTTTCATTGATCCTCTCAAATTCAATTACGTGATAGATAATATACGTAGAATATTTTCTTAGCATTCCAAGGTTAAGAAATATGAAACACACCGTTGCACCATCAACTAATGGAAGTTTAGTAGAGTAAGCAGAGAGCTTCCTGGTAACTCTACCAACAGCTTCACAATTTTTTTTCTCCAATTTTTCCCACTCATTGAGAAGCTCAATTTGTGGGCATAATATTTCAAGAAACTTTACTTTTTGCTTTAGTCTTTCCACTTTCATCCTCTTTTCAGCAATTGCATATCTCATTTTGTATAGTTTCAGCCATACACCAAACACTCTCTCCTGTCAAATATCATGTAGACACAACATAAGCATATCATTTAAAATTTCAAACTATTACTCCATATTCTATAGGTATTAAGCGTTTCGTTTCATTTTACGTCTCATCTTGTGTCTTAACACGTCTCGTTTTTACTCATAACATAAATGGCAATTCATGATCACCACCACCCTTTCACTTTTTCTTTTAATTTTTTCCCTTATTGATCACTCATTTCTTTCTATTGTTTTCCCTTACTTTTTTGTTACAAGTTGTCTTTCTTTTCTAAATGCAGGATACTTCGTATTTGATTTTGATAACAACTACGAATAAGGGCTAAGTTTAAAAAAGGGTTGTAAAACTTTAACCATCATAAAGAACTTTCTATACCTCTTTTTAGAAGATGGTGTGATGAAATTAGTTGGAAATCCCTGTAATGCAATCACATAGCATTAATTAGTTTGTTAACTTGTATTATTCTTGGATCAAAATCTTAACTAAGCATATATTATTGATTAACAGGGCAATCCAAAAAAGGGGCTAATGTTGGCTACAATTTACTTATGTTAGTTGGTCAAGTTATATAATGGGTGGGTCATTAGTAGCCAATTTTATAACAGCCCGAACCTACCACCTGCCCAGGAATCAACTCATTTCGTTGTTTCATGGGCCGGTCTTAAGTTACACCCCCAACCCGGCCTGCCTTGTGAATCGGCCAACTAGCCACCATTTCGGAGAGTTATTTGGTGTTAGATTATGTCTTTTATCTACTGATCTACAACACTAGCCTTTGTACAAGAAAAAGAAAAATGAGACGAGATTTTGAGCGTAAGCAAGGTTAGGAGTTTTCGGTTATGTGATGTGGTGAGACCTCTACTAAATTTCCTTTACGTTCAATGGTTCTCATATAACAGATAGATTTTGACATATGAGCAATGTCAATCATACATAAATGAAGATATAAGGGAGGGAAAACAACTGACCTCTGCTTTTCGCCTAACAGTTGCCATAGCAGCCTCAGCCTTAGCATTGGCAAATCTCCATTGAAGCAGCCTACTATGCATAATCTTGTATTGGTGAAATTCTTCTTCTTGAGCTGATGATACCTTCTTCTGCTTGTTGAAGTACTTCAGAACCCCACTTACAGTTTTCACCTTAGGTGACTCTGGTGCCAAGGGCGGGGCGGACAATGGACGGCCTGGAGACAGGGCCCATGCAGAGGGGGATTTGATCAAGGACCTTCCTACAGCCTTCGATATTGTGTTATGAGAATTCGACCTAAATAGCCTAGCCAAATTACTCTGGTTTGCATTGTTGTGATCTTCCTTTGAATCCTTGCTATCCAAACTTAGTCTCCTTCGTGGACTGCCTATGACTTTGGATATAGGAATATTGTTGTAGCTTTCATCTTCTTTCTCTTCCTTAGTGGCGCTTCTAGTCTTGATTATTGACCTTGTCCGATGAACTGATTGTCTAGGGGATGAGGTGGCAGACCTTGAGGCACGGACCTCAGGAAGAGAAGCAGATGAAACCCGGTTTGTGGAACGATATGGGGATGTCCCACGAGACTCTGAAGGGGAAGCAGTTGATGCACCACTGCTACTACGACTCAACCGTGGTGAGCGAGGAATGCCAGCAGATTGGGGACGACGAACTTTGGAGTTGGGGGTCATGGGTGTACTAGTTTCCATATCGGAATCACTTCGTTTACAGATAATTGCCATATTGTTAAGAATAGGAAGACATTTTATGAGATGCAATGATACCAAGAAACCATAGTGGTGGGAGTGTCGCACAGTTACATCACTTACATGCAAATAGGAGTTGCGGGCACGTTGAGGCATATAATAAATGAGACGGCCTAGTCCATAAGCTTAATATGTCACTTTCATCACTTGTGTCAAGAAAACCACCAAGACAAAAGTGTCTATTTATAAGTTTTAAATACAGCTAGAGGTTAAGCTGTCACGCTTAGCCTGCAAGATGACTAATTCCTTCTTATGATTGGGAAATTTTTCAAAAAGAAGAGAAAACTATCAATTAACTGCCTAGAAATTCAGTTGAAAAGGGCCGAAGAATCGAAGATCAAACAAACAAACATGTTCAGCAAACAAGACCAGTATGCAGATAGCCATGTAACATAACCTTAAAAACAGTGACTCATGCAAGCAAATAACCAACTTATGGCACAGAAGAGCATATACGAGTCGTGTAGCTGGCCTGTAGGAAAAAGATGAAAGTTGAGATGAAGATAAGAGTGGTTAAAATCCATAATCACATGAGCAAATAATAATGTTACTGCAATAACTAACAACAATATTTCTTGATTGGGTTTGCACAGGGGGCTAACCATGAAAACATTCTAGTTCTCAAGTAAAGTTTAAAAGTGAATAAAGCTGAAATTACAAACAAAAGCCTCAAAGTCATATTTCATTGCACTCCAACTTTTAACCACTACTAGGGGCAAATCATCTACCATGAGCCCTCAGCACCAGCAGTGGGATTCTTGAATGCAGCGTATTCCCAATATGTCTTCAATGAGTACGGTGGGGAGATTGTCACACCGCCTTCTTCGGTGATCTTTGCAATCTGATATTTTCAAAGTAATACTTAGTTTAGACATATTCTTCAAATCCTCAAAAGACAGTAAAGGTTTTTTGATAAAGTAGTGAATCACAAACATTTTGGACTACAGTATCAAACAGAACTTCTAATCGTCCAAGACATAAACATAGCATTTTGGGAAAGATGAAGGCATCCATCTGAGTATGCAGAAAGGTAAAAAAAAAAAAAAAAAAAAAAAAAATTCTAGATGACTGCATTCACCAGATTTTTAGATATATCTCCAGCATCATTTCTCCCTTAGAGCTGTGTCATTTATAAACATGCATTATCATGATTCTTTATGTTAAAATAATTGACAAAAATGCTTAAATAATCCAAAGGCAAAGTTCAAATCTTTTTTAATCCAAATATATTTGAATTTCTCCCTACCCAAAACCATAGAGAGGAGGAGAAAAGATCCAAAGAAAACCACTTCACATTCCTCACATGCAAGCACTTCAAACAAGTAAAATGATTCCAGTCCTTTTGCCAATTAAATAGGCATCATAAGATAGCAGTATAGCACAAGTTCCATATTTCAGGGTTCTTAAAGATTCTCACTTATCAGTAGCACTGTGCTCTAATATGACAATACTATGTGCACACAAAGACCAGTTAGCTCAGACATCTCCTAACATAATGCATTTTAGGAAAGAGGCATTAAAAACAGGACAATTGAACAAAGCATGCTGGATGTTCCTAAATCAAAACAGTAACTCATCCTAAAACTCAAATGGAGTATTTTATAAGTGGAGATCAATGAGTGCATGTGTAGATAATGAGTCTTTAACAACTTAAAGGATGTGCCTAAGCTACCAAAATGGTGTATCTTTTCAGTTGCTCAGGAAATAGAAGATATTTTTTTTGTAGATGGCTAGAGAGGCATCTCATCAAAAGGAAACCATGACAAAGATGAACAAACCTGAAGCTTGTTGACCGCAGATCGATCACGGTATAGTAGGACGCGCATGCACTTCTCCAGTAGCCTAACACCATCTTCAAAACTCAGGTCTTCCTTCCATTCATCTCGCAGAATTGGCACTGCAAGATGATTACCAAATCCAGTGGCAACGTGATTGTCTTGATAGTGTACACCAATCATATTAACCTACACAACATGCATCAAAAACATCACACCGTTCAAAATCTTCATTAAAAAATGATAGTTATTCTCAGCTACAAAATATTCTAACAACAATCATCTGTGCATTTAGCTGAAGATAGAAAACTCACTGTTCCAAGGTACTTCTGCCCATTTTTAACACCACCAAGGACAAGAGAGTTCCAGAGTGGATTAAACTTGTTACGCCTATTATACATAACACGAGTCAAGTAGTTGTGCACCTCTTTAGGTCCAAGGGAGTTTCCATCATCCCACATGTTGTCATACAGACTGCAAAGATCAAGGTTAAAAAAAGCAGTTACAAGTCAGGAAAGCAAAAACAAACAAGGCACATCAATGATGGAAGGAGCATAAAGTGATTACTCATACTATAGACCTATTGTATTTTTTGTATAACTATTGTGGGCTTCAAGAGTAACAATATACAGTCACTTTGGCTCTTGCTACTTGTTGGCAGCATATTTCAGCACCAAGTTAAATGCACTTATTGAACAAAAGAAATGCCAACAGGATTATCACTTACATGAGATCATCTAGGTAACGCAGAAGCTCCTGAAAGTCACTTATTTCCCCACTGGCACCAAGAAGAGAGTGCTTCCCAATACCTTTCAATCTCTCCACACTCTTGTAACGCAATGTGGATCCATAGGAACCTGTCATACATGTCAATACTTTGGTTATATAAATGCTAAAAGATAAACCGCTTTACACGGTCCCTTATATTGTGTTTGAGGTTACTCCGGAAAGAGCTTGTTAAACAGACACAGGAAAGATACTACAGGGATGGAAATAATGAACAAATGATGAAGATATGTCAAGACTCTGCAATCAATCAATCAATCAATCAATCAATCAAAGCCTTAATCCCAAAAGTGGGGAAAAAATTTGGACCATTTCTCGATTTGTGCGTGTCATCCTTGCGCAGGGGCCATGCTAATCTTCTCTGTATCGTTCCAATTTTATCAGATGTCTCCGAAGACTCTGCAATCATAATACTATAATAGTAGAGTATACATACAGTCAGATTGATGACAAAGGCATTGCAAACTATACTCATGTATCAGCCAAAGATGACAGAATACTAGAGCATGCATAGCCAAGTGAGTATTATAAGTTTAACCCCCAACTTCAAGAATATGACTAATATCCAATCATTTTTTTTTTCTTGATTTTTTTTTAAGAATCATTGGACATAGTAAGATGAGTGTTTACTTGAGTCCTCACTACTTTTATGCTTTGAGACGTGGATAGGCCTTCAAAAACACATTTCTTGTACTCAGTATGTAATTATCCCAAAACACTAGAAAGCGCAGCTTCTAAACTTAAAATATTTAAGTTGACTCTATATAGTCTATGTACAAACCAAGGAATCCATAGGAAAGTTCTCCAATATTAACATATGACACATCCAGTCCACTTAAGTTGTGCAAACAGAGAGGGTCCAACAAATGGAAGTTGTTATCGGCTATATGCTAAAAGCTAAGTAGACAGTAAAATCTCAAAAGGGTTGTATCTCAATTCTCATGAGATACATTCTCCATAATAACAACCACATAATGAATCTTACAAATTGTAGGATCAAAAGAGTTGTTCTGAATGTACTTAAACTTAACCCTAACTGCCTTATCATTCAATAAAATAACAACCTCCAAAAAGAAATCACCTTTTCATCCCCTTCCAAGTTCCAACCAATTGAAGTCTATATCTAAATAATCTAATGATTCATAGAAACCATCTAGCCGTCGCAGCGAAACCCAAACAATAAAATTTTCACAACACTATCATGCGCAAACCCCAAACACAAGTATACATTACTCACTGAAGTATATATACAATTGGAAGCATTAAAGAATCGCAAAAACAAAATGAAAAAAATCAAAATCAGACCTCCCATATCAGCAGCAATGAGAATTCCATCCTTATACTTGATTCCGATAACAGATGTACCAGTCACATAAGGGTACCTGTTTCATACAAAACACTCAATCAAATTCCATTCCCAATTAACTAATTAATTAGCGTCTAATTTCAAACAACACTCTATAAGAAAATGAACTGGATTATACAAACAATCAAAAATTAATACCCACAACAAATTTTAACCAATCTAGCTTTTACAAAACCCTAATCGACGGAATCTGAGAAATGACCCAAAAAAATTGTAAAAATTGAAATAGAGTGAAATGAACCCTTAAAGCATTAAAATTGAAAGTAGAAGAGAGAAAAAAGGGCATACTGAGTTCGCTGAATATCGTCGACGAGTAGAGTGCTGGTGTTTTTGGGATCCATTGAAGTAAGATTGTTGTGTGTTTCTCTCTCTTGATTTTGGTTTCTCTCTTAATCAGCTTTCTTGCGTATTCTTTTTCCTCAAGAAATCGGAAATTAGCATACTCTGCTTTTATAGAAGTACCTTACTTAATGTCCGACATAAAACATGTACACTAAAAAATATTAAGGGGTATAATGGGTATTTTAACTTGAGTACACATGGGGAATTTTTGGGATTTCAATATTTTACTTTTTCTTGTGGGGGTATTGGCTTTTAGGGCCTGTTTGATGAAATGAAGTGAATTGTATTGTTTATAAGTGAAGGAAGTTAAGAACTGAATTGAACTGAAATTAAATTGAAAAGAACATGCCCTTAATCGAGCAAGCCTGATTAATCTTTTTTATCGACAAAAACCATTAATTTAATGGCATTGTTGTAATATTAAAGAACAGTAATCAAATACTACTTCTTGAGCAATCCTACTCGTTAGCTGAGACTGTGTCAAATCGAAGTGAAGTTAATGGGCATCGTGGCATTACTCCACCTACACCATTGAAATTTTCTCCTTCCTCCTTCTTCCTTCCCCGATCTCCACCCAACTCCCACCGACACCACCGTTTCCACCATCTTCATCGTGACAACCTTCCACCGACACCATCTTCCTCGTCTCTGCCCTCCATTAACAGCACCACCATTTTCGATAGCTTTGTCATCAAATTAAACGAAAACCTTATGAAAAAGGTGAAATTAAAGACATGGTAAACGTTACAAGGGTAAAGGTGACCATTTCTTCCGTTGAAGCTGCCATTAAGCTTAATTTTCAATGACCTGAAAACAAATAAAAATAAATATATGTGAGAAGCTTCGATGGAGGATGGAAGAAGGAGATTGCAGTAACGATACCATTACTTTTCTGCATACATGGCCAATTTTTCCAACTCAGTCTATCGAATTTACAAAAATACCCCAAATAATTTATGACAAAGTCGATTTTACTCTCTTAGTAAATCAAATAGATCCACTTGTACTTTCTCCTTTTGATATACAACGAATTATATATTAATCCAACAATAATTTACTAGAAAAAATTAAATTTGCAAAGAAAAAGTAGAATGATAGTAATATAGGAATCCTTGGTATCATTTTAAGTAGGTAATATAAGTAGAAAATTCAAGTTTATTACCTTGATAATAACACAAATTTTGTTTATTAAAAGGCAAAACTGTAAATAAAAACAACTTTTGATTAAAAATATAGTCCCACACTTGTTAATATAATTACAAAAATGTCATGCTGACTGAACATTTTTGTTGCTTTATTTACGACTTTCCCACTTGATAAACGAATTTTATTTGTTAACATGATAAATGGGGCTTCCTCTAATAAATATAAATATATAGTTGATCAAATAATTACGATTACATATGAAGAGAGAGAATCAGTTTTCGGATGCCGTTGAAAAAAAGGTAGCTGATCATAAATCAAAGTAGATAGGGTGAGAGTGATTCAAATGGTGGTTGAACTGAGATTAATTTTCGATTAAAGGGTCATAATGACACTTGCTTGGTTGGCCTTAGTTTTGAGTTATAAGGTTGAGTTTGAGATAGATCTGATTCTAAACCATTTATCATTTCAGATTTGACGAAAAAAAATAAATAAATAAAACGGGACGAAAAAATTACCTACTTACGGTTTGGTCCGGAGTCCTCTGTAATCCGTATTATCTTTGTTTGACTTATACAGTCTTTTTTTAAAAAAAAAACTTTGACTTGTACAGTCTAATCCACCCAAATAACAAAATGTCAACTGACTTAATAACCAGATGATGATGAGGTTGATCTGGGTTTGAAAATTTTCCCAAATTTCTTGAATCCCTTGTTTGTAAAATGGAAGAGGAGGTAGAACCCGCTCAAATGCCATTGGATTTCGTAACTTGGCAACAAATTGATCTTGCGGAAAGGTGTTTCATCCTACTTAATTTCCCTTTTTTTTTTTTTTTTTTAGGTTTTCTATTGTAAAGTTGTTTCAATAGCATGTTAAGACACACAAATTAGGGTTTTATTGATTTTGAAATGCCCAAAATTCAAGCTATTGTAATAAAGATTGCTGCTTTCTCTGTTGGAAATTATCTAAAAGTCGTTATACTCCTGATTGATTTGTATGCTCTTGCTCTGGCCTCTCTCTCTCTCTTTTTTTTTTTTCTTCCTCTTTTCAGTTTTGCTATTGAGATGTTAGTTAAGTCCTATTTTTGCTTTGCAATGGGTGTTTTGGGTGAAAATTTGAGTGTATAGTGATACTGATTGAGCATAATTCCTTAAGTTCGTGCTTCGTATTTTGTAACTCTCAAGTACTGAAGTAAAGGGCTGAGAAGATTGTTCACATTGGCTGTTATTGGTTGATGAGTGATTAAAGTGGTAATATATTCCGGTGTGCGTAAATTAGTTAAAACTTGATAATTGGATTTAGTTGTAGTTGGCTCACTAGGTTTTGCACTTTGTTTGCCGTAGGAATGATGTTCATCTCTTTGCCCTTTTCTCCATGGGGTCTGATGTTTGTTTGAAAGTTGAAACCAAATCAAATATGAAGTATGTGAATTTGTTGCGATGTGCAGTTACCTTGTTAGTGGAATGTTTGAGGAGGCGGCAGCATCAGCCTCTTCAATTTTGACACGCTTACATGATAATAGACACATATACACCGAGGATGATGTTGTATGGCATGAGATGATGGAATCATCTGCAATGGTCCTAGTCCAGTCTTGGAGAGAAACTGGAAGGTATGTGCATTATAAAGCGTTGCTTGAATTGTCTTTAGTATTGTGGAAGATACTCATGTATGTATATTGTTTTGGTGCTAAGAATGATTTTACTATTGTTCCCCTCATTCAGGTCATCAGATTTGTTAAAGGTGCTTGAGGGTTATTTTGGATCAGTCAGTGAAATTCCTGTTCAAGTTGTTCTTACCGGGTATTTCCTAATGTCCTGTTTGTTGTGTTCTAGGATCTTTATGGAATGCCTTCATACTTTCATATATATCTTGTGAAATGACTACTATAATATGTGATATTTAAGGAAGCAGAGAAAGAGCACAAGGGCACAAATGAAGTATACTTCCATTGTTCTTGCTTCTTAGACTAAACACCTTTTGTCCAGTTCTATAGTTCTTAAGAATTAGACTTCCTGCTGTTCATATTCTAGAATGTATCTGCCTATTCCTGAAGGTTGCAAACCTCGCCAGCAGATGTGGCTCTGTAAACTTTCCCAAGACTTTCTTAGAAAACACCTCAATTGAGTCAACCTCCCCCCCCCCCCCCCCCCTTCTCCTTTCTTTCTTTCTAAACTGCAAAATCAGTGACTTTCCTCGTATGCCAAAGCCTTTGCCTCTCTCCTGAATTTTCTATTTTCTTGCTAGAGTAGTAACTATATCAACCAAAGGTTACAGGAGCTCAGAATTGTAATTGTATCCTACAGCGAGTGTCAGTTTAAAATTTGCTGTTGAGACTGACAACCTGACCTCTGTTTTCCTATGTGATTTCTTCAAGAGTTATCTATTCTTTTCTTGCAAAAAACTTTTCCCAGTTCTAGTCCATAACCATCACTGTGAAACTTCATGATATTCAGAGTAGCTCGTGTTAATTGATTTATCATATGGTTCTTGCCAACTTGCAGCTCTTAATTAAATTACTGATACCCTCTCTCCGCATCCCTAAAAGCAAATGTATATTACGGTTTTGGAATCTTAAAATTTTGATATGTGTACTAGTGTTTATGCTAGAGTTCTTGACATATGGTGAGCAGAATATTTACCCTTTCTGCCAAAAGCCTGCTGGCTGAAGAATGGCAATTGGAGAATTAGTGTCTACAGTTTTTGATTACAAATATCATGATCTACAATGCTGATGTTTTCCATTGAGACAAAAGGGGGAAATGGCCATGATTCTAATGTCTGCCTTTCATTTTTTTTTTTCCAGTGCATGTGTGCAGGTCTCAGGTGGACATCCCTCAAGAGTCCGTGACTTCCTGGAGGATTTTCTTTCGAAGTGGCGGTTGAACAATGACAAGTATTATGCTTTTGCTAGTCCGGATGTGCAGAAAATTGATGTGGATGTATCTGCTGGGCATTTCACTTTAGAAGGGGACCAATTTATCAAAGTTGTTGAATTTTATGCATTGACACTTTTAGGAGTAGCTTTAAATGATGTCGACCATGCTATCTCATGGGTTGAGAAAGCTCAGCTACCAGAGAACGCGCGGCAGGTATTTACATTATTACCATTTTGTGTGTATTAATTAGCTATTTGACTCATTGAGCAATCATTTCAAGAACATAATGTTAGTAAAAGCTTATTTCCTGAGGAATGATTAGGTACCAATGTCAGATTCTCAAACTATTGCTATCGGATAAAAAAGATAGGTTGCATTAGTATTATAAAGGGTAGATATAGCCAGTCAATGTTAATGGAGTCTCCTTTAACAAATTATCATTTCCTGTTCATTTTGTAAGTCTTTTCCCCATGATTTACTTGAAAAAGAAGCCACTTTGGCCCTCTTTTCCCGTGTGAGTTGTATATATCACTTGCATTATACCTTTTAGGCTTTCATAACATAGCAGTGTTTTGTGTACATGTTAAACTGAAGCACTGACCATTAAACACTTAATATTTCCTTCTCTCTGAAATCACTTTCTTTCATAGGATCTCTTGAGGAGACTCCACTCTCTGTCTCATCTCAAATCATCTATCTCAACACTTGGTGATGTATCGGTATCAACAGTTGAGGAGCCTGAATCTCATGCTTTATCTTTGAAAGAAGTTAAGCAATCAGATAAGACCATGACAGTCCTGAGCATCCAAGGTCACAATGGAGGTGTTGATTCAAAACATCCTTTTTGGATATCATTGCAGAACATAACCCAAAGGTCTTGCAATTCAGTTATTGCATCTAGAAGGAAGATCTTCTTGGCTTGTTTGATCTTTGTGATTAGCTATTTCATTCAGAAGAAACGAGAATCCATTAAGAGGTAAGTCAACTTTATTCTGATACTGTTTGTTCTGGCCCCCACAAGAAGCGTTCATCAAATTTTTTTTTTTTGGGTTAAAAACAAGGTATGTTACCTTCAAAAAAAGAAAAAAGAACGAGGTTTGAATATTAAGCTGATTACCGACACCAGGGCATTAAGTTACTCCCTCCGTTTTTAAATACTTGCTCTATTTCTCCATGCACGGAGTTTTAGGAGAAATTGGATAAAGTATAATATGAAGGTTGGAGTAGGTGGAAGAATAAAAAATTGTAAAAAGCAAAAGTAGTGGAGAAAATTGGAGGAGAGAGAATATGAAATTAATAAATTATGATTTATGTTGGGTCCACTAAGTGAGAGAAATGAATTAAATATTGACTTTCCAAATAAGGAAATGGAGCAAGTATTTAAGAACGGCCGAAAAAGGAAAGTGGAGCAAGTATTTAAAAACGGAGGGAGTATCATACATTCATACTCCATACAACACCAACTTAACCAGTAATTGCAAATGCAATTATTGTGATTTTGTTTCTGAATTAGGTTTTTTTTTTTTTTTTTTTTTTTTACTCTCAGGGGTGTTCTTAGTAGGGTGTTATCGCTGAAACAGACTTTGGTGGATTTTTGGAAGCTTGCATTTTCGTACCAAGTGAACCCTTTGGCTGCTGTTCAGCCCCTTCCTGCCTCAACAAACAGGAGCTGGTGATTGTGTTTGGACTGCCAGTCTGCCACTGATGCATTGATCTTCACATCTCACCACAAGCTTGAACTAGTTGTTTTCTTTAGCCAATGGGGGTTACTATGTGCCATGTTCATCATATGCACAATGGCTGCAAGCAGCTGAGTTCACTTCGGCTGTTTCACATCATGTATATATTGATCTGAATTGAGAACGAAAGAAAGAACAGTACATGGGTCACATAGGAAGGAAATGCCTTAGCCTGAGGCATGGCAGAGCTTTTGTAAATTTTAGAACGCAAAATGTGGAAGGAAAACCCTTGATGATTGTATAGCTGTATGGATTGAAATTGGTTGGTTTTGGTTTGATACCTACAAAACTGCATAATCAAATTCAAAAGGGTTTCTAACTATATATCTCTCTCTAATTACAGTATTGTCTTTAGATTGGGTACATTGGTAATTTCCTTTTGTATTACTACCTCCGTTACATATTATTTACAACAACGATTAGGCATTTTTCCTCTCTACTTTATGTCCAATCGTTGCAAATAATATATAACGGAGGTAGTATTAACAATTATATAGTTGCCATATTAGTTCTGTTTCTACTTGCTGTAGATAGTAGGAGTATATGATATATTAGCTTCAACCTCCAAAGGAATCGTAGCTGGTTAGAGCATTGTGCAAATATTTACTCCATAGTATTTATACAGAGGTTGAAGGGTTTGAGATCATCTGCATGGGGCACAAGGTGAAAAGATAATGAACCAAACAATGCAAAATAATTTCCCAGCTAATTTCATTTATTAACATATTGCTCGTGCTCTTCCAAAATTTTGAGATTGATGTTTTCTTGACAAAATGAAAAGCAAATTGTGAACTTTACAACAATATGGAGTGTAGTAAAATTTATGATTTGAACACTTGAAGAATCATACTATACATAACTCAACACTCAAAATTCATCTCCGGAATGTGATCTCCTCTGACAAATGCCTCCGTAGAAGAGAAAAAGAATATGAAGGGGATAATGCTCATAGCACATTATTCTGTATGTTTTGAAGAAAAATCTCTTCAGTGACGCTTCATTTCGTGGAAGATATTAAACACTTTTGGGGATAATCTTGGCAGGAACTTGAACAGCTGCAAATTAACAATTGATTAATTAGATTCACCATCTAAGGAACGAGGGAAAAAAACACCATGCTTCACACGAGCTATATAAGGCAATGAAATAGTCATATAAGCAACTAGCTTTCCCAAAGAAAAAACAATACGAGAATCTATCCTTGATAATACTGGGTTGAAATAAAAATTCTCCACATTATATGACCATTGACAGTGACTAGATTCACTCAAAAGCACAAGACCAAGAAAAAAGGTGCATGCCATTATTACAGTGACTAGAAATTAGAAGCAAAAAGTTCTCATGACTAATCTGGAAATAGGGACAACATGTTTGACCAAGTGCCTGGTAACTTTCAGATTTCTCAAGGCAAATGAGGCATCCAGGTGATTGAGCCATGAATATAATTTAATTGTTAGAACTTTACAAGACCAGTAACAACTTTCTGTAAATTGATGGATCATGAACCTAACAAGAGAGGGATTATTTTTTTCTCGTTCTGAAAGCATTACCACAAAAAAAATTACGACAGTGTGATCTATGATAAGAAATTGTATGCATACCCAAAGCTTCACACAAGCATCCATGATCACTGGTACCAGGCATATAAATATTGTGATTGTAGACTGATCAACCTCCAGTCCATAATGCTCAACAAAGACTTCACACACGGTTTGCCAACCAGATTCAGAATGATACCTATATAACAAATGCAGCATACATTAATATTAATTATCTTTACAAGAATTTCCTTAATTCCATACATTTTATTATTAGAAATTGAGTCAGCTTATTAAGATTACCCAAGAAATATATCAGTGATTAGAATAATGAGAAATGCTTTTCCAGCGTCTGAAATGTTGTTGATGATTTTGTATCCTGTGAATTTCAGTAAAGCCACCTGCAATATTCAATGTTCAACGTAGAAGTGATAAGCTTCAGGAATTAAATTTTTGTATCCCAATATTTACATGTGAATATCAGAGTTCACACTTTATTTTGATAAGAAACCTTTTTCTTTAACCACCTTCCAACCACAACACAAGGCTGTGAATGATGAAGGCAACAAATTAAAAGATGTCTGTCACCAAGAATTCAACTTTCAATCAACTTCTATAAATTATAAATGAAGAATTTACTTTTTCTTTTGTGTCTGAAGCCAAAGAACCAATACTCAATTGAACTTACTCTAAATGCATATTAAGCCACGTCTAATCAGAGCACTAATAAGGAAGTTTCCGTGTTCCACAAACAAGCTAGTTGGATGGGGCAAAGAGAGAATAGTAGAGAGGAACAAAAATATCAGTATTCCTCTTTTTACTACAATTTGTAACTGAACTCAAGATAATCTTCTAAGGTGAGCAGTCTCTCTTTGAAAAAGTGTAGCTGTCCAGCAAAAAAAAAAAAAAAAAAGATTTCTTCATCAATAATCGAAGCCTTAATCCCAAAGATGGGGTTGGAAAGAGATAAAAACAAAGATTTTGGGACAAGATTTCATCAGATACCAAATCATGTACTCATTGACGCTTACAGAAGTACATTTTAGTCAAATCCTTAATGTCATTACAAAATAATAACATCACTCAGAAATGGATAATAAAGTAGAGCAGGCACTATTTAAGGTGATGCACAACTACACAGGACCACCCAAATTTTTATGTCAGGCTTCCAAGTATTTTGTATGAGACCAATTATTCTGTATGAGACACTCATTGACCATGACTGAGCTGGATTCATACACAGATTTAAATGTAGAAGAAGAGCAAAGACATCTTACTTTGCTCTGGTTGAAATATAACAAGAAAAACACTGACACTCCAAAGACCATGTCGGACCATATGTTGGCAAACGCATTCCGATTATTCAACCTCCATTCATCTCGCAACTCTAGCCTGTCAGGATAACCAATTCGAACAAATTTTAACACAAGATAGAGAACAGTTTTGTGTATTTAAGGGCTAGCAGAAAGGATTGCTATTACAATTGCTAAATTAAAGAAATTATGCTTTCCACCCAAGAAATATAGTCTTATAGAGAGAGCCTTTTCTCATATCAGCAAACTAGGTTAACTTCCTAACTAGAGAATTGTAAGGACTGTATGAAATCATATGGAGCAATCACAGCAAAAAAAAAAAATCTTTATTTATTCCTTTATGTCCAAATTTACACTCTGATGACAAGTATACTCTATTAACAATTTAGTACACGTAACAGATAAAACCCGAAATTTCAAGTTATGAAGTATAGTTTATACACATAGTTATCGTGCCATGACGCCATGAACTCCCATTGTAGGGGCAAAAAGGTTCTTCCATCTTGAAAAGAACAGCACTTGAGGTTATCTTTAATGGTATATCTCTCAAGTGAATAAAGGGAATACATGTATTTATAAGGCTAACCCCGATTAGACTGGCAAGTGACATTACAAATGGGTCAGGCAGCCTCAGGCCACGGAAAGCTCGAATCTAAAAGCAATAAGAGGGTCATGTTTGAATTTCAAACTTATAGCCAGAAAATGCCACGCTAAAAAGTTCCCTGAAATAGACTTTATAAAATGCAATTCAATAGATCTTACGCTTTATGCCGCAATTCCCACCATGTCTCCTCCTCAGAAAGTGGAGGTGCTTTACCAATCTCCACTTCAAATCGAAGCCTTGCTTTCTCGGAATTTAATTCCTTGACCATTTCAAGCTTTTGAGATCTACGCACATCAAGCAACTCTGCAGCAAGTGGTACAGTCTTGACATATCTGTGCATGGCAATACATACCATAGTGAAACAATGAATATTTCCATATTAATGATGATCGGGAATAATGTAGAACGAGTCATTCTTTTATAAATTGCACCTCTTATATTTTGGTGATCACAGTTAAGTAGGCTAGGCTAAGGTTCCTATGAAGGTTAAGGCATTTGTGTGGCAACAGTTTTGGCTAAATTAGATATTATGGATAATTTGCAATAACTGGTCCAGCGACAATCTGAAGCATGGAGTCGAGGCATTTCTTGCCTCTGAAGCTAAGGAGCTTTAACCACTTATGTGCTTTTAAATTATCATTCGATATCATTGAACGATACATATCTTTTAGTTGTAATGTTTAGTGTGCATGTATTAGAAAATTTATTTCAAACTAGGGCATTCACGAATATGTGAAGAAAAAAAAAAAAAAAAGGCAGATGCAAGCTCTTCTTCCAGTTAGCACTAGAGATACCTTGCTGAGGATAGCCTAATGCATTAATGAGCTACAAATTATATATTCGTAAATAAGTATTCTTCTCTCCAAATTGCTCAAAACATCCCAAGTTTACAACTTCATCCATCAATAAGGCACACTCTAACCATTTCAAGTTTGACAAGGTAATGCAGCTGTGCCGATTTTTTTAAACGATGAACAACACACGAAAAGCAATGATTTGAGGTGTAATCACAATACGCCAAGCTAATAACATAGTAGACGAACATTTACCTGTCTAAGAAAGGCATAAGAACGTAGTCATGCACAAGAAAATCCATTGCCCATGGTACAATTATCAAAATAGCCAAAAATTTAGCCTGCAAGACAGGAACACAGAGTTTATAAGACAAAATTCATGCACTTATCTAGCAATTGTTACATACATTCATACAGAAGAAGTTAGATTATCCTAACAACATACACAATCACACAAGTACAACAAAACAACAGAAACCAGAAACACACAAAGGCAGGCAACAAAAGAAAGACTACCGAATTCCTCGAAGCGAATTGAAAAACACGGTCTTCATACAACAAATCATCATCTTCTTTCCCAAGAATAAAATTCTCAAGAGTCTTCACTAACCCCCTCTCAGGCATTGTCTCATCAGGGTCACCATCAATATCATCTTCCTTCAATTCATTAACATCATCATCATCAATATAATCCCAATCTCTTCTAACAGCACCATTTCCCTCATCAAATACAAGCCAATCCTCCCAATTCCTATTCTCCTCATTCCTAATTCCCTCCTGAGCCTCTCTCAACTCAATAAGCGCCTCGGCCCGGTTCTTCCACGCCTCGAATTTCTCCTTCTCTGAATCCCCCTCTACCTTATCAGAACCCTCAACTTCAATTTTACTCTCCTCCTCAAACTCCTCCAAATCCTCCTCTCTTAAACCAAGCCAATTCCCATCTTCCTCAAAGAAAAACCTCTGCCACCAGCTCTTCTTCCTCGAATTAAGCCCCTTTTTCTTCTTCGCATTCGGAACCACTAACCCTAAAACCCGCTGATTCCTCCCTCCAAATTCTCCCCTAACCCTAAAATTGGGCAAAAAATTGCTACTTTTCCTGTGAATTGAACTGCATAAAGTAGGGTTAAAAACCATGAAATTGTCAATTAACACTACAGAAGAGCTCATAACCACAACCCAACATTGTCAGCCAAAGATTCCCCAACAAATAAAATACTTTTTTGAACTCAATTTGAGGTATTCAAGCTGAAAAAGTGCAGAATTTGGGGAGAGAAGAAAGAATATATCACATTCTTCAGCAAATGCGTGAAAACCCTAAAATGCCGACAAATGAAGAATTTAGAAATTGATTGAAAATTTAGGAAATTGATTAGGAAAACAAAAGAGGGTTTAGCAAGAAACGAGCAGAGGAGAGAGAAAAATGGAGTGGATAAAACGGTCTGCATGTTAGTTTGGAGATGAGATAAAACCCCGGGAAGTTTTCTCATTTTTTTGTTTGTCGACATGGACACTAAATGGTCCACAAATTACTCAAGAACGTAAACTATTTGGAATTCTATTCTTAATTAGGGCTACATGACATGGCTCGTTTACGCGATTATCGGATATAGAAATATTGGGAAAAATAATGTTAAAAAAGGTGGGAGCGAGGGTGAGGTGGTTGGATATGAGACAGGTATGATATATATAGTACGATTACAATTAATTAACTATTTATTATATATAGATTACTTGTGGCGGGTATGACTTTGAAAATTTATATTCACTCACTATCCACCAAAGTCATACTCATATGTCATATCGTTTTATATATGGATATGTCACAAGTGTGTAGAATGGATGAATAAAATTCAAAGATAACTTAGTGGGTTTAGGGCTTGTTTTATTGTTTCTCATTTGAAAGATGGGTGATTTGATTTTTTGTAGTCCCAAAATTACTTTTGAAAGAGTTCAAAATTTAAACAAGAATGAGAAAATAATCTTGTTACAAGTTTGATTTGCAAAAAATTGTAAATCACTGGATATTATGGTCATTTATCTAATGAATTGGAGGTAACTTTGTCATTTCATCTACTTTTTCTTCCCATTTTATTTTTATTTAAAAGAAAAAAAAGATTGTAAATTTGACGCATTAATAAGGTCCCTTAAAAACAAGAAAATAATTTTTATTGATTAAGATAATCATCATCAATAACTAAATACTAAAACATATACTAGGAGTGACACATGTCACATCCCGGTGTTGTTTTTTCCATCCAAACCCTCCTTTCCTTGTTTTTTTTTTAAAAATTTTTTTTTTTAGGTGAATATGTGATACAATTATAATAATATCATTCCAAATGTTTTATATTATCTTACGACAAATATATTCGGTTTTATTTGGTGTTTATTATTCTTCCATAAACATTTACCTAAAATGTTATTCCAACTCCTTTTTAATTATTTGATAAACGAAGTAATATTAGATTTTTCCAGAATAAGTAGTTTTAATAAAATTTATTTATATTATTGATATTAAAAAAATTATAACTCTAAAGCATCACTTTTATTTGTTAGATATAATTATTTTAATTTTTTATTAAAAAAAAAAAATCAGACTTACCGTGTATGGCACGGGGCTTAAGCTAATACCGAATAACGCTCACACTTTTACACTGATTGACGAACCTAGCACCTTATAAAAATACCCCATGTCATTTGTTCATTTTAACCCTATTTTTTAAATTTCTATTTCAATTGATTGTTAAGATTCACTGTTATCAAAATTAAGGAAATGATTAAAAAAAATAAAAAATGAAGACATTAAGAAAGCATTTGTTATCCCTCAAAAAAAAAAAAAAAAAAAAAACATTTGTTAAAAAAAATAAGGGATATAAAAGTAGGCAAGTGTACTAATTAATATACCTCTCTAGCTTTTCGTCAAACAAAAAAAAAAAAAAAAAAAGGCAAGTGTAACCACCATTTTCAAAACATTACAAACCAATAATTAAATATGAGCATGTTCTTTTTCATCATCCAATATATTTATGCTACACTTGTAAAATTGATTTGTCAGTAATTGTACCTGTGATTTGATCTGCATACATTCCAACGTTGGCCTCTTTTAAACACAATCCTTAGTAGAATAGTAGCCACATTGTACCAGTAGTATCTTGAGCAGTAACAAAACTTCCTGTTGATGATGAATGACTACATAGCAGAAATAGCAAAAATCTTTCTAATTTGTATTAGTGTATCGCATAATTTCTCCCTAAAGATCTTTGGTACAAAATTTTGGTGATGTACAACAGTCAAAACGTAGCTACTTCTGGAAGAGAAGCAGTAGCAAAAAACAAAACCTATGTCTGAAACCATCTTTTAATCTGCTGCCTGGAACCTTGTTTTTCACCATCTGGTTTATCAGAACTCTTCTGTGAAAACTTGGATCTATATTGTTCAATCAGCACATCCAGCTTATCCACGCCATCTTGGCCTAAACGGTCTTTTTTATTGTTCCTATTTCTCTTCTTCATAATTTTCCCCACAGGACCCTCTCCTGTAGGATTAATTACCTTTCTCTTTCTGGACTGCTTATCATTTTGAATGGAGGGTTTTGATTGAAGAGCATCCACAGTTCCATTTATGTGTTGAAATGATTTACCATGATTTTGCTTCTTTTCTTGGTTGTATCTATCTTCACTTGCTCGGACTGGCTGATGCTTCTTTCTTTGATTCTCTTCAGTAGCAGCCTCGTCAGTTTCTCTATTTCCTTTCACGTGTTTTCTGCCAGTCACCCGATCTTCTCTTGATTTTTTATCATCTGGTGATTTCCTTTTTCTGGAATTCTCTTTATTTGATTTGGTTGATGAAGTTAAGGTGTCATCATTTCGATCATCACCAGCTTTCTGCAGCTGGTCATTAATTTTTAAGCCCCTCTTCCGTAATGTCTGAACATTATCAACAGCAAACTCCACAATAGGACGATGCGAAGGGCCAAATACCTCTGTTTATGTAAAAAAATACCAAATATGAATGAAGCATTTCTAAGGCATTTATTCAAATCATGAAAGGCATTTCTTTGAATGTTAAATGAGGTGTTTCTTAAACCACATCACTCAAATTATATGAATGAGGCATTTCCTCAACCACATAAGAAAGAAAAAGCAACTGCAATCTCAGGAAAAGAAAAATCTCTGACAAATTATATACTGCTCAAGTAATTACCAGGATTGTTGTTAAGCACTCTTAATGTCACAATAGCATGTTGATGCTCTGCAAACTCCACAAAAGCAACTCCACGAGAATGATTTTTCACCTTCCCATTCTTAACATCACTAAGAAACTTTATCTGCACAGCAGATTCAGAGTGCAAACAACTTTAGTCTAAAGCAACAGCACAAACAAAGATATGCCCATAACAATGAGAAACACACAAACCTGCCGTATCACAGGGGTCTGCTTTGAAGCTTTGGAAACAACGGCATCAATGCAGAGTTTTTTCAGTTGTTTTGGGGTCATTGACTTCGGCAAATTGTATATTACTAATCTTGTTTTGGAAACATGGAAATTTGGCGATTTAAGTTTAGTCATTTTTTTCTGATGCAACCTGCACAGGATCCAACCACCATCAATATACAATTGAAGGATAATAATGACATGCAGCAAATGCTGGCAAAATAGCAGCCAACAAATCTGCCTCGATTATCCTTTGAATAAATGACTGCCATCTCTATAATCAAGCAAAAGTTGAAATTTAAAGAATTCCTTTGTGCAATCAAATCTAACTTCCAAGCATATTGTCAATTCATAGGTCAACTATGCTACAGAAAATTTTTGCAGGGTTGCAATAAAAGGCTTCCTTGCTGGTAGCTTCAGTGACTGAAAGCTCAAGACTTCTTTGCTGGTAGTAAAGGTATTGTGTTTTCTTATCCCATTACATAATAGGACAGGAGGCCCTATATAGCACATTAATCATAACTGCCTAAATGGTAACTACTAACTAGGATGTGAGTCCCATTATTCAAAATAAATTGAACTTCTAAACCTATATGAATCTTACTCTTAAATATTGCAAGGACCCTTTGTCAAAAAAAAAAAATAAATAAATAAAATTGCAAGGACTTACGTTTGGCGTTTTTCCAAATCTTCCGCCGAAATCCCTTCTGCGGCAGGAGTGCCCTCAACTATCAGACCCTCCTGTACAAACCACAAAACAATTCTGTTCAATAAGCTTAAACAGTCTGTACAATATTTTTAGCCAAAAAACACAATAGCAGATGGAACTCTAAAATATGCCTTCAAAAACACTAGCCAAGAAGGAATGGAAGGAAAGACAGACAAACCTTTGCCAGGTAAAGGTTTCGGTGGTCTTCAATCTCTTTTTTGGAATCCTCCAATGCTTTGTCATCAGCTGATTTCTTGTCCAGTGCCTTAAATACCTTCAACTGCCTTCCTTTCAGAAAGATTCCCAGACCAGGTGCAGCACTTGCTGCAGATATTGCTGCATCAGCTGCATCAATCGTTTTAAATTTAAGGAATCCAGTTCCTCTTGGTCGCCTGCACATATAAGAATGATTATATGCATCATATATATATTACCTCTTGGGAAGAAAGATGCAAGAAGATATATGTCCATACTTGGTAACAGGATGAACAACAGGAAAGAATGATTGGATTTTTCCAAAAGTTGCGAATCGTTGTTTTAATTCTTCAGGATCAAGATCAAAAGGAAGATTGTTTATGAAAACTGTTCTTGAAAGATCATCTTCCTCATTAACAGATTTAGTGGGTTTGACTCTCGCCTTTTCATCCTTAGTCTGGATTGTGTGTTCAGGTTCTACACTTTTGCCCAAGTTGACTGCCTTAGCAGGAACTCCGTCATTTGAACCATTGTTCAAAGAAGATTCTGTCACGGAGGATGTAATAACATTTTGAAGGACCTTTCGTGCTAATTCTGCTTCCTCTTCAAAAGTAATTGTGGCTTCCTTTTCTTCATCTGAGTCAGAGTGAGCTCCATCTGAGCCTTCAGCCTTTGTCGCAAGAGCCAAATCATCATTCTCCAATGCATAATCAGTGTCACTGTCAGCATCTTCATCAGCGGATTCTCCTATCAAATGTTACAAGTCATGTAAGAGAAAATTTAGATCCTATATAACTGCTCAACAGAAATTTATAAGTATCATGTACATGACTGCCTGGGTACACCTGTACCACAAGTCAACAAGAGTATGTTTTGCTCATTTGAGCAAAAAATGACCAAACGAGCATTAAAAACTCTTGGGTCCACCCATATCCACCCCCACCCCAATTAAACAGCTCCAATAACAAAATTTGTTGAGAAATACAAACTATAGCTCTCCACCCCTCTCTCATCAAATAGGCCTTAAAAGGACTAAATTACCACCATATAAGCAGCCAGGCAAAGGAGGTTAAGTTCCTTAATCTATGATTCCAAACTACTCTATAATGTCATCTAGATAAGTATAGCATTACTGTATTCCTGTCGGTCAACTACTGCCTTCTCCCCAGAGTTTCCACCTCCAAGCCCCAACACCTAAAAAGGGGGGAAAAATAGAGAAAAGATAGGTAAGGAAAACACAACACACTAACAATAAAAAAAATCTGCAGCTAAGAGAATCTCCCAAGGCTACTAATATTACCAGGACTTATTTAGCTTATACTTAAGTCACCTTACTAAAGCCACCTTTCTCACCACTCAAGTTTCTTATATGCCTCTCTCTCAAATCAGGAGAGAGTATAGAAATAAGAAGAAATAAAGTAATATATAAGAGCAAATTAACATATAATGCAACATCTTAGATAAGTGGCTAAAAACTTGTTAAACCCAGGCATTTGAATAGAGAGAGGAAGAGGAATTACCATCATCTGAATCAACCATAGAAGTTACACCAGTTGTATAGAGTTTCTTTGGTACAGCCCAGTCAACAGCAATAGTTCTATTATTAAACTTTTTGCCATTGAACTTCAGGATAGCCTATGTGGTGAAAAGGGAGAGAGAGAGAGAGAGAGTAAATTTTATTAGTAAATTCACACAAAAGACCCTCACAATTACCAAGCTAAAGGAAATTGAAACCAGATCAAAAGAACATACATTTTCAGCATCATGCCTGCTAGTAAATTTTACAAATGCAAACCCCTTGGCCAACCTGAAAAGGAAATTCAGTCATTTATACAGATATAAAGAAGAGGATAGAATTTCCAGGTAATCCAGTCTGTTGTACAAAAAAAGCAATACCTTGTCTCTGGATTCCGAGGAATAAATACATCCCAAACAAATCCTGCAGCAGAAAAATGTTCATTTATCTCCTTGACTGTTGCCTGCTTCAATGCAATAAACAAGTTTAAAATGCGTTGCTTTATAAATGACAGTAAATTTGGAAATTGCTTATGATGAATAAGAAAACCACAGTACAAAAGAATTAACCTTAAAAGGAAGGTTACGGACTATGACTTTCCACTTCTGAGCTTTGGAACCCTGAATAAGACATGCAAAACAATTAGAATATCATGCTTATTCAGTTATAGTCAAGTAAATTAAATGACACAAAACAGGGCCCAAAAGAATAGTGAAGACATCATGATATCATGTTTAATCACACAAGGAAAATTTACAGTGCAAAGTAAACCTTCCTAATCCAGGTCTCCCACTCCAGCAAGTCACCTAATCTGCAATCTGCCTACTTATACCTTGATTTTGTTGGCAATTGTATATCTCTATGTAATAATCAGTCATCTGTCGTATACTTGTATGATAGTCATCAGTTGGACTTGATGTATGAAGTCACAATAGCCACATTTTTTCAAATCACTTAGTACATTACAGCATTACTCCATACAATATAAGTAAAAACACTAGATAAGAGAACACAGTGGCTCCAGGACTGTTTGGACTTAAGACTTAACATGCCAAAAAAAATCAAGAATATACAATTCACAAATCTTTTTAAAGTTCACAGTCCGCAGCTTTTCAGGTACTCAGCCATATGCCACATACAGGTTCCAGCACTTAATCACTCTACCTTAACATGCGACTTGATATTGAGGAAACCATGCATCACATTTGAAATAACAGAAAAAGGCATGATTCATAATTGGGTAGCAAATCTAGCAATATGGGTTTACCTCTCCACCAAGTTGGCGTGCCCACACTGAACCTCCTTTGATTTCTTTTTGGTGCAAGGCTGCAACAGAAGCACGTGCAGATCTAATACTTGCATACAGCACTGCCGCAGCTTCCATCTTGCATCCATCTTGAGCAAGCCCTAAAACAACACCACACTGTTAATTTCTGATTTTGAAGGCACAAAAGTAATTCAATTTCACAAGTGTTACAAGTCTTACAACAATAAAGCCCTATTGAATAGTTCAACATACAGACTACAGAAACTGCCTTTTCTTTATAAGCACTTTAAATGTTAAGAAAAAAACAGCTAACAAACCAATTGGGGTGGGTTCTACAGTATTTATCATCTACCAATCCTAACCCTTCAAAAAAAATCTTGGATGTGCTTAGACAAACTAAAACAATGCAAGTCATTTTTGCTGCAACTTATCTAGCCCATGGCTTTCAATCTAGATAGCTTAAGCTCCATAAATCAAAATGGCGGGGAGAGAATGCAAATTTCAGTTACCATGGTGCTGAAGCTCTTCTTTTGGAAGTGGATATGTGACTGAACACACTCCATCAATCTGCCTAGCACGACGCAGGACCTCCTCTGCCATATCAGTATTTAAAAGGCCGCCAAATATGACAGTTCTTGCAACCCTACATACATTTCAAATAAGCATTTTTTCATGAAAAATTTCAGTTTCATATTAGTAAAATACAAGTTAAAATTATATAATCAGATAAGGACATATGCCCTATGGAAAGTACACAATTTGCATAAACACAGCTATGCTGTACAAATTGTCCAACTGCTACATTCTCAAATGTATATAATTAGCATATAATGAATAATTCTCTAAGCTAAATTTCCAAAATTAGAAAATAAAATTTGCAATTTAATACCTTTGTTTATCTGAAGATTTGCCAACTTCAATTGGACCAGCAGATTCTCCCTTTGCTTTCTTTGGTGGCTTAAGTGATTTACCTAAAATAAATACAGGTATGTCAACTTTGACAACTGGGTAACCTTACACACATAGGATTGAAGTGAACATAATGGAGCATATTGAATATCCTACCGATATCAGGTTTACTTGGAGGCTTAACAGGCTTTTCAGCAACATGAGGAGCACTATCCTTCTTATCTGTTTCCATTATATAAATTCACGTATGTCACAATGACAAACAAGTGATTTACTCAAATACAAAGTAGGATGAAGCAGAGATGAAGGAACATTATCAATAGATGTATCAAAATATCCTACCATGTTTACTTGGAGGCTTTTCCTTCTTTGCAGCAACATGAGGGGGATTGTCTTTCTCATCTGTTGTCACTACAAATTAGAGTATGTCATAATGACAAACAAGTGATCTCACACAAATAAGATGAAAGCAGGCATAAAGAAGCATTGCCAATATAAATGTATTGAAATATCCATTCCTACCTATTTCGTGTTTACTTGGAGGCTTTTCAATCTTTGCGACAGCATGAGGAGCTTTATCTTTCCCATCAGCTGTCATCACATGTTCAAGTATGTCACAGTGACAAATAGGTGATCTTACACAAATAAGATTAGAGCAGACATAAAGAAGCGCAATCTATATATGTATGTATCAAGATATCGTACCAATTCCAGGTTCACTTGGCGGCTTTTCAAGCTTTTCAGCATCATGTGGAGCACTATCATTCTCATCTATTGTCTTATTAGCATCATTCGATTCAGCTGCTGCTCAAGCACATAAGCAAGAAGATTCAGCATGACTCAGAGGGAAACAAACTAGAAGCTACATAATCAGTCGATACTTATTCTAACCTAATTAAGTCACATTTTTATCCTCCTTTGTAAATGTCCATTTATTATAAATGAATATGTCAACGAGTCAACCAACCTGGATTAGTTTTAGCTCGACGTTGCTCCAACGAAGCACGATGAGAAGCATGTTTCACCACAATTCTCCGGCCACCAAGAGACGAACCATTTTTCATATCAATAGAACGGTCCGCATCCTCAGCAGTAGCACTGCGATCAAGTATAACCACATTAGTGAGTAAAAAGAGCAAGTGCATTAGTTCATATCACAACTGGAGATACATTCAGCATATTGTTCTGATGCTGAACAAAATGCTAAAACTTTGGGTCTTTCTTCATCAATCATCAATAACTAAAAATTCAATACAAGTATCAAATAAAATTGAAAAACCCCACTAATTTAATTCAAGTTATTCAACTTACAATTGAACATAACCAAATCCTCGGTGTTCAGTTGAACCTGTAAAATACACCCATATTACCAAAGTGAACAATTACTTACATTTCCAACAAAATTGCATAAAAACAATCAAATTAACCCTCTATTTCCAAAAATTAACAATAATTAAGATAAACCCAAATCACAAATTTAAAAAAATATAGCATATTACAGAAAATTAACAATAATGGATTCAGAAAAAACCTTTCTTGGTGACCATGAAACAGCGGCGAATGGGACCCACATCACTGAAGGATTCTTCAAGCTGAGAATTGGAGAAAGAAAAGGGTAAATTGGAGATGAAGACAGTAGCAGGGCAGTGCTCAGTTTGCTTGCGTTCCTTCAACTTTTTGTTCTTCCCCATTTTTTTGGGTTTGGGAGGAGAGAGAAAGAAGTTGCGCAAGGTGAAGAAGAACAACTGAAGAAGGGTTTAAGCTCAGGGCTTACTGGAGTAATAATCAAAGAGAAAGGAGTTTTTTCTGTATTGATTCGGGTCGGGTCGAGAAGCTTTTTTAGGGATGGTTCGGATACTTGAGTTCATGACTTCATGGAATGAAATCATTAGTAGTGTGGGCTTTTGAGTGTGGTGTCATGACCCATGTCCCATATCCTTTATTAGGGATGGCAATTCTAAATGGATATCCGCAAACCCGATCCACCCGATATAAATAAATGGACGAAAATCCGCATTAAATGGATGAAGGGCGGGTGACGGATGAAGCGGGTGACGGATCGGGTCGGATTCGGGTGGGGCTCCGTTTCATCCGTCACCCGATCCGTCATCCGTTTATCACCCGATCCGCAGCCCATCCGTATTTATATAAATTTTTTTTTTCCAATTTTCATATATACTACACTATGTATGTACTGTATATTTCTAAAAAAATAAATATTTCTAAAAATTCTTTAATTTTATTTTACAAAATATAAAACCTCCCTCAATTCCCAATTATGTAGTACAGAAATAAGTTCATGATTCCGTTCAAAAAAAAAAGTAAGTTCATGATTATTATTTTATTATTATTATTGCTATAATTTGGAATAAAAATTTAATTAATGGTTTACTTTTTAAGTTTAAAATTGGCTAAAAGTGTTTTTTTATAATAACATATTAGATTTTATAGTTAGAGTAGGATTATAATTATCATCCGCTAAGCATCCGATCCACCCGTTTCATCCGCGGATGACGGATGGATCGGATACGGGTGATGGGTTTTGCGGGTGACGGGTGGATCGGGTGGAGCGGATGGTTAATTCGGGTGGATGCGGGTGGAGCTCCATCCGACCCGAATCCGATCCGTTGCCATTCCTATCCTTTATAGAGTCAGAGCCTGTTCAATTCAATTTAAATTCAGTTCAGCTACAAGCATACAATCAGTTCAGTTTAGTTCCTAATTTCATCCTCTCACTTCAATTCAGTTCAGCCCTAATCAGTTCAGTTCACTTCAATTCAATTCAGCCCTAATCAGTTCACTTCAGTAAATCAGAACAGACCTTCAATGTGATCGTATGAACAGTAGGCAATGATCATAGATTCATAGCTAGGGAGATGCCCATGGTACTAATTAAAATGCCAAGTACCATCTTCCCCTTAGCTTCAAGTTAAAATCTTTACTGAACTTGGGGGTTCTCGTTTTTGGATCCAATCCTGGTGAGGTCAATTTTTAAAGGTGGGGTTTACAAATGTCCTTTCAGATTGTGTTAAGAGGTTTTGGATACATCCGGAATCTTCTAAAACTTTCTAAAGCAATCTTGTATGTACTCCAAGGGCTAGATATGTGTAGACACTCCGAAAACTTGTACTTAAGAGTTATACATTAAAATTGTATAGAATATTCTAGAGAGGTTAGCTTCTAGGATCCTCCATTTAAAGAGGTTAGAATAATTTATTTATTTATTTTTTTTTTTTTAAGAAGAGGTTAGAATAATTTAAAAAGGAAGTTTATAGGCATACTTGGGAGCCCTATAAATAGAGAGCTTCCCCTCACATTTACATCATCCAAACACTTTGTAAACACTTTTTATCAAGCAATAAAAGCTCTCTTATTCAACTTACTCATTTGTGTTAGGAAGTTAATGGGTCAACGTGCAAAGGAATAGGGGATTAGTTAGCATGTGACAATTGGCTCAAGTTTGGGTTTGACATTTCTTTATATTCCTAGATGGGAAATCTCTCAAGTTTACTTCCTTCATCTTTTAAACGTTACACTTTAATTGCCACATAATTATAAGTGAAGTTAATATATCATTGAAATTGTAGAATGTAGGAAGAAAATTAATAAAGAAATATTAATGGGTTTAAGTGGAGATCAGAAATAACTTTAATTGTTTAATTATTTTGATATTAATACATCTTAGGTATATTTGACGATAATTAATCGATGGGCGTTGATTTTGCTTCATTTAAAATAGGGAGAAAACTACTAGATTTTTTACATAAGAAAGTTATAAATAAATAAATAGGAAAAAAAATAAAATTAAAAAACAATACGTTCGAAAACTTACTTGTAGCATTCTAAAAAGCAAAAAAAAAAAATTACTCCTAACGTGATATACAAATGAGCATGCCGAATCTTTAACGAGCCAAGCTTGAACAAGAATTTTAAAAGATCAATATTAAACACTAAAATTATTTCCAAATTCACACAATCACACCCACTAGTATAGTTAGTATCTACTAAAATAGGCGTTAATAAAAGGTACACGTGTGATAAATTGATAATACAAGACAAATATAATTAAAAAAATAAAATAAAAATAGTGACAGAAGATAAAATCCAAATATAAATTCATCCATATCCCACTTTTTTCTTCTTCCCAAACAAGGTCAGGAATACTGAGAAAACTAATGAGGAAATCCTTCGGCGGAGGATACGGTGGCGGTGGTAACGGCGGCGATATGTTAAAAAGAGTCGTAAGAACCAAGCTTAAGAATTTCCAGGAATCTCTACCTTCACCAAATTCTTCTAGCACCAAAAATTCTTCATCTTCTTCAACAAAATGTAAAAATTCATCACCCAAACATGCCCTTTCAATCTCCTCCACAAACCCAAATAGTATTAATGGACACCCATTTTCTCTCCCTTCACCTTGGCCTCTTTATCCTAATGATGTGATTAATAATGGTGTTAGTGTTAATGAAAATGATGATGATAATGGGGTTACTGAGGTTGATAGTGAATGGGAATGTTTGGAGAATTATTATGATCCTGTTTTTGGTGTTGTTCCTTCTTCTAATGAAGTTCAAAATGCCCTATTCTCCCTTCAACGGTAAGTTTACTTTTTATTCCATATTATGTTTGTTGTGATCTTGTGACGCTATTGGAACACCGGGTGTATAATGTACGTTTATAATATACAGTGGAGGATTTGTTATATTCTATTAATTTATACAAGTTATGTGCTCTGCAGTTTTTCAACAGTCGATCGGACTAATTCTTTAATGTTGTCGTATTAATTTAATCCTAGTGCGTTTGAGGATGAATGTCAAATTCTAAAGCGCGATAGAAACTAACTAATTTTGTTTAGTTGTTTAATGGATGAAGTTGAATTGCAATCAATTGCCCATATTATATTGTCATGATTTTTGGAATCTTGTTACTAGAAACTAACTAATTTAAATTAGGTCCACATAAACCATAATTCTACCTCCAAAATAACATTTTATGTTTATAAATTTCATGCCGTCCGTAGTAAATGGCTTAAATAAGGAAAGTTTAAGTCTTCCGCTTTGTTTTGTGCTGGTTTTGACTTTTGAGCAACCTAACATCCTAGATAATGAGGATTAAGGTGCTAGTATTGTGTTTTCATTTGCATAATTTTTCTTACTGTTTCAAGCTTTTTTCGTATTTTTGCTCCCTTAGCTTAGTTTTCAGCTATTTTTAGTGCCCATAATTAGTTTCCAAAGTGCTTTACCTCTGGCTGCTCTGCTGTAGAGTCTTTCATCCACTCTCACGCTCGCAATCTGCCACCGAAGAAATGTCTCATGATGTAGACATAGACATGGATGATCAAACGAAGAGTTCCTCCGATACATTGCAAAGAACATCCTCAAAGGGTTCAGAGACAGATTGGATCGAGCCGTCAATGCTTCCATATGATAGGAAATTGACACAATCTCCTGGATGGGGGAGGGTGCATGATGCTTTCCATCTCTTGCAATCTGAGCCTAGTGTTCAGGTAATTTTGAGTATAGTTTTTGTAGAGCATATATGGTTTAAGCCCTTGTGATATTGCATTAGATTAAACCAACTAATTACACCGATTATATGAAGGTTCACTTTGTAGTCTTGTTTATGGAAAATGAAATAAGCAGTTCAGTAAAGAAATTCAGGTCATTCCTAGGCTTCCAGCTCTTTACTACTGGTATGCTCACTTGGAGTAGTGATAAAAGATATAGGAAGTGTTGTTTGGCTGATTCGGAGTAATGAATTTTATGACATTCAATTTGTAACCAACCTCATTAGGATACACGACAATTATGGTAAAATAGAGGAACTATATAAGAAATCTTTCTCACATATTAACCAAGTAACCAAATTCTTAAAAGTATGTTTTCTTCTAAAAAAACTCTTAAAGTATTAGTTCTTCAGGTTACATGATTTTTATATTGTTATTGTGAAAGAGTTATTACATCGCAGAGAATGGTGGTATCGTTGTCATCTGATAAAGCGGTTTGGGATGCTGTTCTGAACAATGAAGCTGTGCGAGAGATCAGATATTCTTATCGTGATGGTTAGTGTGCTTCTCTACTCATATGACTGATTAATGTAATTGTATTTGCATTATACGAGTATTTTTCAACATGTTCAGTGTTTTGTGAAGTTTTCTGCTGTCTCAAAATTTTCTTTCAAGTTTTTTATGGTATATGTGCAGCTTCTGAATCGACTCCTCCGAGCTCTGTGGAGAAATCTGACTCCTCTAGAGAAAACTTTAAAATATTCAAGTGGATGTTTGAAAATGTGAAGATGAAATTGTTGGAAGTCCTAGAGAATATTTCACACTTTTTGGGCGAATTATTTAAACCTCTCGATTGTGAAATAGAAGGAGAGTCTTATGCTTTCACAGAGAAGCTCAAGTCGACATTCTTGATCACGATTGTAGTCTTGTTGATAGTGGTAGTTGCTCGCGGACACATGGCTTGATCAATCAACATTCGTCGACATTAATTAACATGTTTTTCTTCATATTTAGTATTCGACTTTTTATGGTTAAAAACCTCTTATGTTTATGGTAAATTTTTATTCTAATATCGGTACCACATATACGTTGATGATGTACATTGACAGGTAAATTTACAGCAACAACAAAGTACCAACACGGCAACACCAATAGCGTAGGGGTGAAAATGATCTAGTATAGATAGCTAGTCAGTTAGCTTATCTTAATTCAATTGTATATCACACTATCACTTGAATAATTCAATTGCGATTGCAAGTACGGGTAGTTCTATCGATCCTTGTGTTTTCTTACCACTTGTTTAGTGATTTTGTCATTTTGATTAGTTTCTGGTAGACATGTTAAACCGTTAGTTAATGAATTAATCTAACAGTAATACTAGTTTTTCTAGTAACCAGGGAGTTTTCTCGCAAGGGGAATTGAAAACTCTATTCAAAGGTGTAGAAATTACTTCCATGACCAAAATGCAATCATAGGCCTATAGGGCTATAGATGTTATGCATTTTCAGGAGCTAGATTAGTTAGGCAATTAACATATATGTTTTCTGAGCAATCAGAAGCTTTTGTAGCATACTAGCATTAGAAGTTTCATACAAGTATTAATCAAGAATTTGAACTCGTACATACAGTTGATCTTTGAGATCTCATACTTACAAGGGGTACTAGATACATGTAATGGTGGTGTTTGTAAACATCAAATGCTTTCCAGTCTAGCTGAGGTCAATAACGCTATTCAAGAGGTACTCAGCATCAAGGCAAACAATGGCTCGCTTGTCAAGGTTGCCAATTGAACAACATTCCTTCTCTTTGGGATTGAATGCCACTACATCTTCAGCAAAAGAACAATCTGATCCAGGTGACACCTACACAAATTGCAGGAGGCGTACAAATTACACATTAGTACCATTTTTATTAGCAGTAAAGGAAGAAGAAATCATATTGATATCATTCTGAGACAAGCTAACGAGAGGAGATACTGCAATGAAGAAATTATTAGTTATTACTCTGTTTATAGTGGCAATGATAGCTCAAATAACTTACATCATACAGGGTTTCTCCAAGTTTAAGTTTGACAGCTCCGCTCTTGTAAACAAGCAACTTCCCCATCAGTCCTGCAGGCAATTCTTCCAAACTGCAGCTTTGCTGTGAAATACCTGCTGTACTAGATCCCTTTGCCCCCATGTTCGTTGTCATTGGACCCTTTTGACCTCCTCCCAAACTGTCTTCAATTTCTTTCCCCTTAGCAGTAGCAGATCGTTTAACTACAGGAAGAGATGGAGGAAGTTGGAAAAACAGCAACCGTTCTTGACCTGTCTCTCCTGGGTTCTGTGAAGTATCACAATTCATAAGGACATATAAAACACACAAGCATCAGAATATTTGCTATTATTTCCATTTAAGAATACTCACCAGAAATCCAAGTTCTGAGGCAGAACTTATTGAATTCTCATCATAATTTGACTTCATTGCAGCTTCCCCAAACTCGGCTTCATCAAGAATGACTAAAAGGAATAACCAAAAGATATCAACCTCAGAGCAATAAAAAGTTTCAACTCCAAGGAAAATAAGCGATATAAATGTATGCTACTAGGGACTTTTTAGTTGCATTGTTAAAGTCTTTGTGTTCACAGGTTCGAAATTCTCACAGGATGGTTTGTGCTTGATATCTATGTCTTCGATTTCTTTACTGACCTGGATCTGCTATTTGATAATCCATGGACTTTCAAAAATATAATTTGCTCTTAGAGTCTTATCTTGTTAGCATATGACTTGCTTCAGTGTGAAGACTAAAACAACACTTGATTCATAGCTTTCAAAGGCCAAAGCATACCTGGATCACCAGAGTATGGCCTCCTCCATGGAAGTGTGGTAGGATAGTAAGTAGTAGTGTAGTTCTGCAGTTGATGACAAAACACATATTGTCAGCTTAAGTGTAATAAGTCAAGGGTAAGAGAGAAAATGACAAATTAAAGCTTTCATAATTCATACCCAAGGCTCGTTGTACTCTTTGGTTTTAAGAACTTGATCATCTCCTGAACTCTTTTTTGTCACACTTGGTCCAACTGCAGGTAGAGATGAAACAGGGTGCTTGGTGCTGTCATCCAAGTCCATAAGATCCGATTTTTGGCTGTGTTTGAGACCTTCATCTTGAAGAACATCAGATCCCCTTGTGGTGATAGATCTCTTTGCTCCTCCATGAATAAAGGTGGGTTGCATTTGAGCTACAAGTATAAAATCCAACGTAAGTCACTGATCTTGACCCAATATCAGTAGCAGTAGCTAGACAAGAAAGCTGATGTGGCATTGGCAGCCAGGTACAAGGCCGTTTTCTAGTTTTCGTTATGGAAGAAGCCAAAGCACCATTACAACAAACTAATAGAAAATAATCTTAAATTTCAGCCAAATAGATGTCATAGCAAACTCTATCTAGACAGAAATGTCATACGAGTAGCAACCATTAGTGGCAAGTCCAACAAAGAAGAGATCATGGAAAGAAGGTAAGGACTACAGTGAAAATTAGAACGCATGGTAGTCAAGAGAAGCTTTTGATCTGTTATATCATAGGTCTCTTGTATATCCGATGATAAGCCAAAACACACACACACACACACATACTAATGTAACTCTATTTGCACAAAATATGTGCCCCATTTGAGTGAATGTGTGATGCGCCTAACTTTTCCTCATGAGTCATGCTTCAGCATTGGTATTTCTTAGCACCTCAACTCCATGGCAAACAATATACCTCATATTTCAATTTAAATTGTGGAATAGCTTTTAGGTTTAACCATAGGTTCATAAATCAAAACCCTCAGTTTATAAATATGTGATAGTAACTTGCCAAGGTGAAAGGTGCCACACTACGGAACCTTGTGAAGGCAGTGGCTTCAATTCTTTAAGTATATAATGAATGTCCATATTTAGTTTATCTATGTATAGCAAAACATGTTGGTTATAGAGTTTCTTCCACTAAAGAGAGTTCGGGGAAATACTCTAGCTTCACTATAAGGCAATCAACAAGAGACACCAAACAAGTGGAACAACATTACAAATTGATGTTACTGCTAACTGCTAAAAACATTATTAGTATACTTAATCGCACATTTGCACCACAGTCCACACAAAGTATTTGTTCAATTGCTCATACGATAAAGAAACTCACCTTTGTTCTCGGCTTTAGATCGTTGTCGAGACTTGCCCTGAAATACACAAAAGGGGGAAGTTGTAATTTACACCCCTCTATTAGGGCCCAAAAAAAAAAAACAACATTTTCATATCAACCTAGTCCTGGATCGCGTTAGCTTTCTTAATCAGTCATCACAAACCTAAATGCGGTTTAAAATAAAACTAAGAAGGAATCAAAAGTGAATATATTAATCTCATAAATTGACACAATAATTGAATCAACTAGCATGACGTGGCAAATAATAGTACACCCATTGTGGTATGTATTTACGTGGTGATTCTTTTTTTTATTAATAATTAATAATAGTACACCCATTGTTTTTTTTTTTTTTTTATAAATATTTTTGTCATAATAAAAAAAAAGTAATAGGAATAGGAATAAAGTTAGTACATTTTTTTTTGTAATACTACCTCCAAATTATATTATTTGCAACGATTAGACATCTTTCCGCTCTAATTTATGTCAAATCATTGCAAATAATATGAAACGGAGGTAGTAGTTAGAATGTCTTTGATTTGCAATAAAAAATTATGTGTCTCACTACATATACTAATGTAGTATTCACTCGATTTCATAATTATTGATACAAATTTAAAAAAAAAAACAAATAGTATTATATTATGTACGTAGTATGTATTGGGTCAAAACTACATCATCAATAAATGGGTTAACTTTAACTATGCCGAATGTTTTATTATTTATATAAATTTTACTTTATAAATTGTCATTAATGGAATTTATTTTTATATTTATTGTTTGAGATAACTCTTCACACTCGTATTATAAAGTTTTTTTAATCATCATCCATACTTTTAGTCGGTTCATATTTTTATTTTTTAATAATTTGCTATTTCAACTGTGCATCGCACGGGTACTGTACTAATAATACACGATTTTGTTATGCATTAATAAACATAAGTATACAGTATTACTCACTAATACAGTAATTAAACAAGTAATCTCGATCACTTACTCGTTCATCAAAACGCTGAAGCAATATCTTCGCTTCCGTATCATCATTTCCATCAGAAATTTCTCTGCAAATTATTCCATCAAACAGATTAAGTAATCTTTAAATCAAATTAAACAAGAAAATGAAATAAAATTTAAGTTGAAATTTCTTTTACTTAGTAGTAGTAGATTTTCTAGTCTTTCGTTGCGATGGAGCTTTTGGAGCGAATCTGTGCTGTAAACATCAAAGATAAAACTGGAATTTAATCAAAAAAACAAAGAAAAAAAGAATGAAAATTGAAATTGAAAACCAGAAAAATGCTTAAATACTAACCTTTCGAGGGGAAGGAGAAGGTTTATCTGAATCCATTGAAAATTAAACGGAGCAATTACGGAAATCTGCGAAATTCGGAAAATGTAAGATTTAGGGAAGAACAAACATAGGAATTTCCGGTGTGAATTCATCGGAAAACTGAAATTGATCGGGAACCTGAAAATTTTCCGGTGAGAATTGATCGGAAGAAAGGAAATTAGGGTTCCAGGGAAAAAAAAAAAATTAGGGTTGAGAATCGAACCTGCGATCTTCGCAAAATTGAAAATGCGGTTTACCACTGAATCAATTTGCGAACTTATGTAAAAATAATGAATGAAATTAATATATATTTCTACACGTAGGAGGGTTAAAAATAGTTAAATGAAGCATTTATTTTACAGTTATTCTGGAATACTCCTAAGTTATCACTTAATTCACCAATATAATTCTTCAAAATTTTCAAATTCTTCTTATATTCATAAGTTTCACAAAAACATTATCAAATGGCCTTACTAAGATTAATTGCGCCACGTGACAGTCTTTGATAAGTTTATTTTTTAAAAAAATTTAATTAATTAATTATAAAAACTTTTTTTGAAAAAAAAAAATTCACCACCCCTTAGGCAAGCCGCCCATCCTGCCCCCCATCGGCGCCCAAACCCCTCCATGGTTAGGCTGTCGGCTGGTGGTGGCCGGGTGGGTTTATTTTTGATAATTTTTTGAACTTTTTTTTTAAAAAATTTAATTAAATAACTTTAAATAAGGTTTTTTTTTTAAAAAAAACTTAAATATGAACTAATTGGTGTTGCCATATGGCATAATTAATCTTAATGAATAACGAAGTTAACGACATTAGTCATGGCATTTGGTGGCATTTAATTTTCATAAAACTTATATGGTGAATTTGAAATTTTAAATGGGTATATGGTAAATTGAGTGATAACTCAAGCATATATGATGAAAAACCTTTTATTTTATTGGAACATATTATAAAACATAATATTTTGAATAATTATGTTATAACTAATAACCATATTTTTATACCTATAAAGTTTGAACATAAGCAATTAATAGAATTATAGAAGAAAGGTTAACTAATTTAAAGGAGTGAATTTTGAGAACAAATAAAATTTTGAAACGTATGGCAATAAAAGATTACAAAAGACGGTAAATTTCTAAATTTATAATCAAAAAACTCCTATGCTTTCACACGGAAATTCAATTCGACATTTTGTTCATTGTTGTAATCTTGTTGATAGTGGTAGATGCACGTGGACAGAGGGCTTGATCAATCACCATTCGTTCACATTAATTAATATGCCTATTCTTTATATTTAGTTTTTGACTTTTTATTACGGTGAAATTAAAAAACTTTTTTCTGGTAACAATGTCTATTAATCTTGGTTTTTCGAATATTCATCATGAAACCTTTCAGATATATTGTAAATCATATGACTTTTGCATCAATTGTTCATTACTTTTGGCATTGATAATGCTTATGGTAACTTGTTGATTTAGTATCTATACCACGTATATGGTAAAAATTTCAAAGTTGAACATAATCATTAACAAAGTTGTACAAAAAATTTGATATACTTGTTCATTTACTAGAGGCCGCGTATTGATTTTGGTGGTATATTCAATTCTTGCGAGTAATATTCTTATCTTATTATGAAATTTTTTTTGTGATTTTGTTTATTTACACATTGCAAACTTGTTCATGAATTAAAAGTAAGCTTTCATGGTTAACAACATGGTTTTGCCTAAATTTTGGTGTCTTAGTGTCAACATCAAGCTTCATTGTCTATTATATAAGCAATTAAAATCTTGCAGTATCATTATTGTGTTGTAAAAAATAGATTGTTCAAGTTAGCCTACACGGAAATGACTAAGAAGGCTAGCCGTAAATGTCACCAACATTCGACCCAAAATTAAAAGTTCAATTGTTCTATTTGTGCACCCTGTTATGTGCTGACTATTTCCCTTAGTCTTTTGCACACGGTCTACTAGAATCACTACTAACTCCAATTAAAGTTTCCTGAACTATTAAGTAGAAAACTACTTAAGAGAGAGGTTTCTTAAAGAATTCTTTGTATTAATACTTGAGAGAGTTTACAATTGTATGTATGATACAAAAATGAGGGAAAAGTCCCTATTTATAATCTTCCTTGCATACAACCTACTTTTTGTCTAGAATGTTCTTAAATTCTTAAATGAAGGGTTCTACATACACATGTTCCAGAGACTTCTACACTGTTATAAGTACATCCTTCTTATTTACAAGATTTTAAAAAACTCTATGCAATTATAGCTCTTAGAATATGTACAAGATTGCCCTAAAGAGTTATAGAAGTTTCCGGATGTTTATCAAACCTCTTTGTCTAATTTGGACGTTTTTGGGCCCCACATTGAAAAACCGATTTTGCCATGATATTCATTGGACCCAAAAATGGCGGAGCTCCAAGGTTAGACCCATTTGGACTCCATTTGGGCCTTCAAATAAATCATTATTGTGTTATTGTCGATGTGATGTTCACAATATTACCCTGTGCTAAATAAAGCGATATAGAGGGAAGTTGCTGTTGGCACCCATGTTCCATGGCCCCGATTGTTGCCTAACGCCCATAGGCCACATTGACTAGGGGTGAAAGTTCGGTTTGAGGTGTGGTTTATAGCTCAAACTGAAACCAAACCACAATAATTCGGTTTTGGGATTTTTTAAACCACATTGCACCATATTATTATTGAAACCGAAACAAACCACACCGTTTTAAATTCGGTTTTTCGAAAAAAAAAAAACGAAGCACACCGAACTTTTTCATCCCCTTTCTTTTTGCTCCATATAATGGGTCATTCACTCTAACATTGCCCAAATTGATTGGCATTCTAGTACACAAGGAAACACAAGTTTTATTATTTTTTGGCTTTATATATGTAGGGTAGAAATTATTTAGTATTGGGCTAGGCTATAATTTAGATATGACCCATAATTAGGTTTGGATTTCGGTTTTTCAAATTTTAAAACTGAAACTAAACCATATTAATTCAATTTTGAGATTCCTCAAACCGCACCGAACCATATTAGAAAAAAAAAAAAAAAATCACACCACATTTCTAATTCGGCTTAGTTCGGTTTTAGACCACATTAGTTTCACCCCAAATATTACCTCTAAAAGTGTGGGGAATTGAGTCGTGACAACCCGGAGACCTAACTCAAATTTTTAATAAAAATAAAAAATAAATAAATAAAAAGGTGAATAAAAAAAAAAAAAAAGAAAAAAAGAAAAAAGTAGACGAATACAAATTCTGGACTTCGGAGTTGGAGGAGTTGTTGCTAACTCTTCAAGTCTACAGTTGCCTGTAAGTTGTTCTTCCATTAACCATCTTAACCAACATCGTTAATCATCTAATTTATCTTAATCATCCTTGATTCTATGTTTAATGTCTTTGAGTTCTTAGGAATTTGAAAGCAACTATCTTTTCACACCTCGTCTCTCTGTACAATATGGTAAGCAATTTTTATCTAATCTTTCTTATATATAACTTCAAATTTTGTTTTTTTTCTTATTTATTATCTCGTCAATTTCGATGATTTCATGCAAAGATACATGATTTATTCACTTTAGATAAGAGTTGATTGATAGGAGTAGTTGAGAGGCTGAATTTTGGTTTTTTTTAGGTTATTTGGTTTTGATGATTGTAATTGATGTGCTTGGAATTGTGCTAGATCATGATAATGCGAATTCTGTGTGATTTATGATTGAAATTGCCTTTGGAGCTCGATTGATTGACAGTTTTATTAAATTATGGTTAAAATTAACATAAAAAACTGAAACTTTTCATTGTTTTGGTGTTGGATTGGAGTATATCTGTCTAATTGAGTTACCTTTATGAGAATCTTTGTTTGTTAATTGTGGTGTTGTGGAAATAAAAGCGTCCTGATGTCGAATGATCGATGAAGTTTCGATTTGTAAATAGTTTTACATGAGTTAGTTGAGTGATTGAAGCTGAATTGATTTGTATTTAGGCCATGTACATTCGAGTTAAGCGTAGTAAGACAACCTACTTCATTCAGTGTGATCCTACTGAAAAAATCCTGGAGATAAAGCAGAAAATTCATGGGCTTATTGAACAGCCTGTTGATAACCAGCGGTTGATTCTTGTAGAATCGGGGGAAGTTCTTGAGGATTCAAAGACTTTAGCAGAACAAAAGGTAGGTGAATCCGTGAATATGATCAACTCGTGAACTTGGAAACTGGTTTTGTTGTCAATATACTCTTGTTAGTTTTGAGGTTTAAAATAAGCTTTTTGTCTCTTGAAATTTGAATGAATTTCTTTTCTTTGTAGGTGGAAAATGATGCTGTGGTGGCATTAACCTTGAGAAAAGGTGCTCTTCTAACTCTTGTCTGGACTCCTTGTTTTTGTTCTTTTTTCAGTGTGATCTTCAATGTGTGTATTTTGTTTTTGTGTCTGAAAAGAATCATATCTAGGACTTGACTATTTTTTATGAAATTAATGTATATTCCTGCAAAGTGACCAAAGAATTCAGGGAGTCAGATGGCTAAAGTTAATGTAGTATTATAGTGATAGGTATAGGCGGCACAATAAGGGTAGAAACATACACTTCGAGGGTGCTAGCCAAGAAGTTCACTTGTGGGGTTGGGGATAATTGTAATGTAAGCATGTGTCTAACCAGTCTATATTCTAAACTAGTGAAATGGCTCTTTAGAAATCATCGATGCATCCCTCTTTCCCCCATTATATTCACCTTTGTTATAGGCTTATAGCCCACTGAGGAACATCTAGGACATTTACATCAGTTAGATAACCTTGATATGATGTTAAAGGTCAATTTATAGATTGAAGGGGTGATTAGGGAGAAGGAATACTTATCGACATTCCACACATGCAGTTTGGATTTGTAAATAGGTTGGCCATAAGTCCTTAAAAGTTCAAACATAGTATACAAGGCTCGAATCAAAAACAGGGTCTGAATAAAGGCATTAAAATGTAAGCAGCAGCTGGAACAATTATCTTCACTATTTAACGAGACCATGCTAGAAACCAGAAAGAATGAAAAAAAGGGTAATAATAATCAATAAGGGCTTAAGTAAGGGGTGTTGGATGGTTGGAGCCATGGAGGCGATGCTAGTGTTTGGTAGCAGCGGAGTAACTGTTTTATTACCCCCATTGACAGTAATTTAGGAAATTTTGTTAACTACCAATTAAAGTACGTGTTTTGAAAACAATTACCTATTAATTTTTTTTTTTTAAAAGAACTACCACAAACTTGTAAAAATGTTGTAGTATCACTACCAATCTAACAATTTTGGCTAGAATCTTCGGCATTTGAGTCTCACTTTTTACCTTTAAGAAGGGTAATTTAGTCAATTTAAATGGTGATTTTATAAGGTAAAGGTAAAAAGTGGATCATACATGCCGAATATTCTAATTTGAATTATTAGAGTGATAGTGCTATTTAAAACTTTTTACAACTTTGTGATAGTTCTTTTAAAATAAAATTTTAATAGGTAGTTGTTTCCAAAACATGCGCTTTAATTGGTAGTTCTTGACAAAATTTCCAGTAAATTATAAATCTAGGAGGGGAAAAAGGAACCCAATATCCCATTTGAAGGTAATCTATTACCCTTAATTTGTCTGTTTTACATTGTGCTTTATCTCCAATAGTAGTTCTAATAAAAGAAAAGGGTTGTTCCTTAAGGTAAACTCCTTTTAGCCTCCCCCCCCCTCTCCACCCTAACTAATACAACAACAAAAAGGTGTGAAGCAAAGCAAGAATGAACAGAAGGGGTGTAAAGTGTAAACCCTCTTTTTAAGATGTATTCTATCAGTTATAGGTTGGTTTGTATCTAATGTTTTGCGTGCTTTTTTCTCTTTGTGTCTAGATGATAATGAATTTGAAGATGTCAACATCGTAAAGCCAAACGATTTCTACCAATCTCGTGATTCAGATGGTGGTTCCAATTGGTAAATTAAGGTTTAAGTATAGCTTAGTTTGTTATGGTGGCAATTGGGAGGCAATGAGCAGTGATGGATGAAAGATAATTGGTCTTGGGCTTTCAGTACCTGTTTGCAGGCTGAAACGTATGGTGTTCGGAAACTAAGAAGAGTAGTAGCTACAAGAATTCAAATTCATGTGTGCTGATGACATGTCAGAACTGCATGAACTTTGTCAAGTTAGTTGTTCTTGTTAAAGAAAGGCTACTTGAAGTCTTATAATTTGTATGTTCTAGAAGATGTTGCTGGACTTTTACTATTCACCAGTCTTGTTGTAAATTTGCTGATTGCCCCATTCTATGAGTTATTCTAGTGCACATTTTTTTTGCTAAATGAAGTTGTAAACTTAGGCTGTCTACAGCAAGTCAGCAATGCTGATAGCAGCTGTCAATTCAATTTACAATATGGTTAAGCTACAAGTTTCCGGCCATAAAGAATTTGTACTACAGTGCAACATCCTAAGTAAAAACCTATATAACGGAAGCAACTAATGGATGATAAACCTTATATTGAAAAGTAGATTGGTCAAATAGGATTATAGTACGTAGTAATAGTTTCTTTTCTTATTCAAGATCTGTTAAAATTAAGGGCCTGTTTGTTATTATTTTTTTTTTCCAAAATTAAAAACCAAAAACCAAAAAGATGCCAATGATACCAAACAAACATTTATTTATTATTGACAAGTGAAGGTTTAGACCTCACAGGAAAAATTAATGTTTGCTCGCTTACACAACATGAAATATGATGAAACCTCATTCTAGTAGTAACATAGACAAAAGATCCTTGTGTAATTACACAGAACCCGTTACTCACCCTAAAACTACCTTGAACACGATACATAAGCGACAAACACGGTTTTTTTAATAGTAAGACCTCATAGTGAAGCATCTGGTATCAACACAACTGATCCAGTTGTTTGTCGGTTCTCAAGTGCTGTTTGAGCGTCAGCTGCTTGTGACAGTAGAAACTTATGATTAACACGAACCCGTAAAAGACCTGAAGCAACATTTGCAAATAACTCTCCAGCAGCTTCTAGAAGCTCATCCCGAGTTATGGTGTAATGCGTAAGGGTGGGTCTCGTTAAGAAGAGGGATTTTGCTGCAATCGCTGACAATGGAACAGGATCAGGTGAGCCTGAAGACTGACCAAACAGAACCATGTATCCTCGGAGTTTCAAGCATTCCAGTGATCCCTGAAAACAAAACAATTTCAGTATACATGGTTCAGCATATGGATGTTTTTATTTATTAAAAAAAAAAAAATTATTTAGATTAAGCAGAAAAAGCATCTTAATGGAACTACAGTATATAGGAAGGTATGGAAAGCAGCAACAAAATCACAAGGGAATATAAGCTAATTACTTCATATATTCTAAACAACCCCAACATGCAAATAAGCTCATAAGTTGGTTCCTTCGTTTGAGAATTCAGAAAGCTTGGAATAAACATCAAAAATACACAAGTCTAGGAGGGTCCAGGTAGAAGCGCAACCCTGGTTTGATTTATGGTGGATAAGGGTTCATTTTTGTTGAATGTAGTTAGAAACATGGCAACGATAACACCTTTTTTTTTTTCTGGAGGGAAGAGGGGGGTGGGAGTAAAACCTAAAAAGGTAATTTGAAGTTCCTTCTCTTAAGGTAAATCGTGAAGATCTCATAAATTCAATATGGGTGCCAAATTTCTCACAATGGTGGACATTACCTGAAAAGTGTCTTTTCCAACAGAATCATAGACAACTTCTACCCCTTGGCCAGCTGTTATATCTTTAACACGAGACACAAAATCTTCTTCCTTGTAGATTATCACATGGTGACAACCATCTTCTCTAGCTTGAGCTGCTTTCTCTTCTGTTGAGACAGTGCCAATGACGGTAGCACCAAGGGCATTTGCCCATTGGCATAACAGAGATCCTACCCCTCCCGCAGCCGCATGTACAAGAACAGTATGCCCAGCTTCAACCTATGATTTCATAAGTTGGAAGAATAGACAATATTATATATATAACAACCATTTCCTCTGATCATTCTTAAATTTGGATCTAAATAATGCAAAAATCAAGAAAAATCTCTTCTTAAAAATATACTTGTGGTACTATTTGTGCCTTCAATAGAAATACACTACGATGATACTTGCTACACATGTTCTCTACAGTAGAGAACTAGAGGTGTAGATTTCATGAGTGATTCATGAGGTAAATGTTCTCATATACAAGCTACTTATGACTTACTTTGTATAAAACAAGTAAAAAGAGAATTCAGAGCATTGCTTTTGCCAACGATAACTGACATGAGTGGTGTGCTAATTGCTAATAACTGTCATCAGAATAAGTGTTGAATAGCATGATTAGACATATAAAACTAGGTCATTATCATGGGCGAGCAGAACTTCAATTACAAATACACACCAGAAATAAGGGAAGAGTATGAGAACCAAGTCCTAGTCAGAATTTCATTCAGAGATGGTAAATTTACGATTTAACAGGCCTATAGTCAATAATCACATAGAGTGTGTACCTTGAAGCTGCTACGGACTAAATATTGAGCTGTCAATCCCTTGAGCATGATAGATGCTGCAGTGATTGGATCAACAGAAGGCGGAACAGGGACAGCTCTGTCAGCAGGAAGGATCTGCTCCTCTGCATATGAACCCATTGGACTACCAGCATAAGCAACAAGATCACCCACCTTTCTGCCAGTTAATCCAGGACCTACAGCTACCACCTCTCCAACTGCTTCCATTCCTAGTAATCCCCCAAACAGAAAGAAAACAAAAAAAGGGCTTAACGGAGAGGTAATTCAGTCGCAAGAAATGCAGTCATGAAAACATACTTTCGGACAAATGTCATATCTAAGCAACATGAAACATTTGAGAACTCCATGTAACCGCCCTAACTACCGATATGCTTACATATTCACATGCCCATCAACACACAATAAATGATAAGATTAAGTCAAATAACATTTTTTAATCCCCCCCCCCCCCCCCCCAAAAAAAAAAACAAAAAAAAATGTAAATATAACAGGTTAGTGGATAGCATTATGGACCAAAAGAATATTCAAATTGCAGAATGGAGACCATGGGGCTCTGCACAGCCCAGTATAAAGCATACTGGAGCCTTTGGAGACTAAATTAGTGTTCCTGTTGAGTCATAAGACTCATAACTAAGCAAGATATGATACCTAAAGGACTCTTTTTCACCATGATTCTCATTGGAACATTCAAATGAACAGACAAAACATTCCATAAAGAAAAAAAAAAAATCACACCATTGAAAATTTGAGGTTTGCATGCATATCAGTTGGTATCTTGAAAGAATTGCAGAGAAGCTGCTTCCTCAAATCTCAAGGCATACATCACTTTACTGGAATGAAATTTGTTATCATAACTAAATAAGCAACAATAAGATCAAGCAATATATCTGCACCATTGATGGGGTGGTTCAAATGGACAGTCCTTCCCAAGAGTCCAGAACCGGAAAAAACCAGAAGAGGGGGTCAGACAAACTAAAATTGCAGAGATGATCAAAAGTAATAGGCAAACCTGGAGTATAGGGCATTGTTGGACTCTTATAAACTCCCTTGCGGAAGTAAATATCAATAAAATTAAGCCCAATTGCTTTATTTTTCACGTGGATTTCACCCTCCTTTGGTTCTCCTACTTCTACATCCTCCCACTTCAATACCTACCAGCATTAGCATCATCAAGTCAAGTTCAGCCAATAAATTCAGCATCAAATATACATACATATAAACCAAAAAAAAAAAAAAAATACAAATATAACATTTTCAGCTTCTTAATTAGCATACAAGCAAAATTAAAACTAAGATTCACAATCTCCCTGTCATATTCAACAAGAAAATTTCACAAGTAAATCCATCAACTGTATATAAGAGCATGATCATCTGCAAAGGTGACGAAATTTCAGTGATCAACCACTGCCTCCACATGAAGAATTGGAGAAGTATAGCATTCTTGGAAACTCTCTCAATTGAAGAGTAGATATTTTATAAATAAGTCATGTGAATTATATTCACAAATAAAGTTCATAATCTTAAGAACACAGGTGCATATGCATAAAATTTAAGGGAGAGAAAGAAAAGGGAATTATATTTTCAACACAAATTGTAAAATTTGTCAGAATTACTCACTGACCCATATCTTGATATCTGTAAATGTAAATTTTCGAATTTCAACCAAAAAAAAAAGAAAAAAAAAAATCAATAACTTGGAGTTGGGGCAAATTAACGAACAGGTAGAGTGCATTTGCATAGCACAAAAAGAAAGATCAATAATTTGTCATCAAAATGCAAACTTTCGGAATTTCATCAAAATATAAGCTCAAGTTTGAACCATCAATAATTAATAATTAGCTCATTTGGGCATAATATCAAACAGGTAGAGTACACATATAAATTATTAAGAGAATAGAAAATGAACCTCTGGACCGCCAAATTCATGAACCCTAATTGCTTTCACCACTGTTTTTTCGGTTGAATTTGAACAAGCTCTAACTTTGTTCAATTTGATTGGATTTATAATGGTAATTGATCGGAATAAGTTTTTATTTGAGGGAAATGAAGAAAATGGTAGAAACCCAGTTTTATACTTGTGTAAGATTAAGGATGATCTAGAATTCGATAATGATGGATTATGATGATGGTGATTTGATACTAATCCTAGCCTTAAACACCCCATTTATTTGGTTAACTTGTATTTTCTTGTTAATCATATGTTTTGGGTTCTTAATGGACCATACACTCGTTTAGTTATCTTGACTTCATTGAGTCTTTTTTATTTCTAACTTAAGTCTACTTGTTTCAGTATTTTCTTTTTATAATTAATATTTTTTGGTTGATAATATAGTTTAGTTTAGCAATCCACTTAGGCCCCGTTCTCTTCACCTTATTTTTGTTGAAATGAAATTATTTTTACTGAAACAAAATTATATTTGTTGAACTTAAATTATTTTTACTGAACTTAAATTAATTTTACTGAACTGAAATTATTTTTGCTGAACTGAAATTATTTTTACTGATTTTCTATTATAATTCTTCTTTAAGAAAACTGAATTTTACTAAACAGAACTTATTTTTACTGAACTGAAATTATTTTTACTGAACAGAAATTAATTTTACTGAACTGAACTTATTTTTACTGAACTGAAATTATTTTTACTTGATATTATTTTTTTAAGGTGAAGAGAACAAGGCCTTAGTGGGGATATTAAATACCGCTAACAAAAATGATCAAAATCGCCGATATTTAGTATGAATGGACAACCATGCCATTAGTAATTCACCACTATCTTCCTTCTTGCCACCAATCACTAACACCTTGACACCACCACCCTGATCGGCGACAACCACCACCACCACTGTGGCCGGCAACCCACCACATCCCTCTCAATGACGACCCACCATCTTCTCTCGTCGAGGGGAAGGTGGTGGTTTTTTTAATTCCGACAATCGCGGTAACCGGAGCCCAAAACCGGTTACCAACTCCAAAACCGGTTACCGTTTTTGGGCTCCGGTTACCTGGCACGATAACCTATTTTAGGCTTCAGTTATTGGACATGGTTACCGATTTTAGGCTCCAGTGACTGTGGTAATCGTTTACCATGCACAGTATCATACCCGGTAATTGATTTTGGGATCCAGTTACTGCGATTGCCGAAAATAAATAAATAAATAAATAAAAAAACACCTTCCCACCGGCAAGGGAAGGTGGTGAGTTCTCATTGAGGGGGATGTGGTGAGTCGTCAGTCAGGGTAGTGATGGTTGATGCCGATTGGAAGGGGTGGTGGGTCGCCGGGGAAGATAAGGGGTGGTGAAATAGTAAGGGTATGATTGTCCACTCACACCAAATATTGGCGGTGGTGATCATTTTGGATGAAGGTGTTTAGCAATCCACTTAGTTTATCTACCAAGGCCAGTTCTCATTTCACTTGCTCTGTTTTGATTAAAAGCATTTAGACTGATTGGTTTAATGGGTAGGTAATACGGAGTATGCATATGAGATTTACAGACTTCGTTGTGAGTCTTTTTTAACTTGGAAATTTATCTTCATATGTCCTAGTAGGCTAGTAGTGTACATTGAATTAAATTATCAGGCTTTGTATGACAATTTTCGTGTATGTACTTATGAGTTATGACACTAAATTGCTCATTTGTGTCAGTTGGAAACTTAGGTATTAAGTATAACCTTACAAACAACCTAGCATTTAAGGTCGATGATGATCGGTATAACCTAGTATTTAAGGTATACCGATCATCATCGACCTTAAATCAATCCCGTTTTCTTCGTTTCCTACCTCGTTCATATAAGCAATGACAAGAGTAATAATTATGTTAAGTCCAGAAGATGATTAATGGCAATGTGGCATAGTTTGTGATAATATGTTGCATGTGATACCTACGAATCGAGTTAGATTATAATTTTTAGAAATCATGTAGTAATACAAGCTCGTTACATGACAAAAAATTAAGTAAAGGATTACATTTATATAACTTGTACATTTGCTATACTAACTACGGAGTAACTAATAATAAGTTAGACAGATATCTACATCACGTATTGAAATATAGACACATAAATACATAATCTTATAGCACTTCAAGTCAATGGTCAACATTAGCTTCATAATCTTGACAGCAAAATATGAGATGCTTAAACTTCTTTGAATCTTCTCAAATTCATGATATGACCATAAAATATATACTTGAATGATGTTTAAGACTATGACAATGATATTGATAGCATACTAGCAATGCTACTAGAGTTCTAGTCAAGGAAGTCTGCGGCAAGCACAATGTAATAATAACGTAACCTCACAAACAACCTACTACAACATGAACAACATCTACTGATCATCTTTAACCTTGATTCAATCATCGCTGTCCTCGGCCTTGGCCTTGTTCATACAAGTGATGGCAGGTGGTGTAGCAATTATAACTCGGGGCGGAGGTGATAATTATAATGGCAAGGTGACATGGTTTGTTATAATATCTTGCATGATGGCTGCTATGGGAGGAGTACTTTTCGGCTATGACATTGGAATTTCAGGTTTTTCTTTTTTACAACTTTTGATTTCCATGTTACATACTTGTCAATTTTCATCTCAATTTTTCAAGCATATATTATAAGGTGGTTAATTAATCTTGGCTTTATGTTATTGCTTAGAAAATTAATGAGCTATATAATGTGTATCGAATTTGAAGGTGGAGTAACATCAATGGAGCCATTTCTAAAAAAATTCTTCCCAAGTGTGTATGAAAATATGAAGGAAGACACCAAAATTAGCAACTATTGCAAATTCAACAGTGAATTGTTGACTTCATTCACCTCATCTCTTTATGTTGCTGGCCTTGTTGCATCCTTCTTTGCTTCAACCATCACCAAAGTATACGGCCGCAAGCCATCCATTCTAATAGCGGGTTTAGCATTTCTTGCTGGCTCTGCTGTTGGTGGTGCTGCTATCAATATATACATGCTTATACTCGGCCGCCTATTGCTTGGCGTTGGAGTTGGTTTTGCCAACCAGGTATGTATGAATGTATGATTATGACTGAGTTATGATTCTTGAAGATGAGTTATTTTATAACATCTATACTTTTTGGTACAGTCTGCTCCACTATACCTGTCAGAAATGGCACCACCAAAGTACAGAGGAGCATTTAACAACGGCTTCCAACTTAGTGTTGGCATTGGGGGCTTGACAGCAAACTTGATCAACGTTGGTACCGAGAAAATCAAAGGCGGGTGGGGATGGCGAGTCTCCCTAGCCACGGCTGTGGCTCCTGCTATAATCTTAACTTTAGGGGCACTCCTGCTGCCTGAAACACCAAACAGTTTGATCCAAAGAAGCAAGAACTCTGAGGCTTCTACTGATCCTAATGATCTTTTGCATAAAGCAAAGCTCACATTGCAAAGTGTACGAGGTACAACTGATGTTGAGGCAGAACTCAATGATCTTATACACGCGAGCAGCACAATTCCTGAAACAAAACATGGCAGTTCATTCAGCCAAATCCTGCAACGCAAATACAGGCCACAACTCATAATGTCAATAGCTATACCATTTTTTCAACAGGTGACAGGAATCAATGTAATCGCATTTTATGCTCCCTTACTATTTCGTACTTTAGGCCTAGGAGAAAGTGCATCACTTCTCTCTGCAGTCATGACAGGGGCTGTAGGAACAGCCTCAACTTTCATATCAATGCTAATTGTCGACAAATTTGGAAGACGAGCTTTGTTCATCTTCGGAGGAGTTCAGATGTTCATCTGTCAGATTGCTATAGGGACTATTATGGCAACACACCTAGGAGATCATGGTGGGATTAGCAAAGAATACGCTTATTTGGTATTGGTGCTAATTTGCATTTATGTAGCTGGTTTCGGGTGGTCTTGGGGGCCATTAGGATGGTTAGTCCCTAGCGAAATTTTCCAGCTTGAAATAAGATCTGCAGGACAGAGTATTACAGTAGCAATTAATTTTATCTTCACTTTTATCATAGCTCAAACATTTTTAGCTATGCTTTGTTGTTTTAAAGCTGGGATTTTCTTCTTTTTTGGTGGGTGGGTTTTGGTTATGACTGGGTTTGTATACTTGTTTTTGCCAGAAACCAAGGGTATCCCTCTTGAGAAGATGGATCATATTTGGAGGGATCATTGGTTTTGGGGTAAAATTGTTGGTTAAATTTACTTGCAAAATACAAAAACAAACTAGATAGAAGAGAATGGTTACAAATAATACTTGTACGAATTGTCATTTCGGTAAAGACCGTATATTATATGGGATTTGTGAGTTCTGATGATAGATATTATGCATTAAATTGAATTACATAATCGAACTACTCAATAACTATCATTTTTTTTTTTTTATTTTTTTTTTTTATGGCATGTGTTTGAAGAATCTTAAGAATATATATATATATATATATATATATATATATATATATATATTGAAGGTCTAAAAAGATGTAATTTTACAATTATATAAACATGAAAAACAATAAGCAAGCAATGTTAGCCAAACTAGTGAACTTTTTTGAAGGTCTGCAGACTCCAAGTCAGTAAGCTCCTCTAATCCCTCAAATGGCACTTTGTTGCAATGCAACCTTGAATGGATATTGGACAAGGATCGCACAGAACAAGAGCAACTACAAAAGTCCTCAGCAGTTTCTTCCGAACCCCTCCCCTTGTTGTCCCACCCTTGAAGTCAGGATTTCACGATGCTGAAAAGCCTCAATATCCACATGCCATAATTTATAGGACTGGGACTGAGTTTATTTAAACTTGATATCGTGTGGTACTTTGGTGTACCCAAGTCCGCGTTTCTGTATAATGACAGTCAAACAGAATATAATGAGTCTTAAGTGCACATCTACATGAGTACACAGACAACAGAAATCAGAGCGTGTCAAAAGACAAATTAAGAGAGTTTTTTTTCCAGACAAGACAAGTTCAAACAAAATAAGATCAATAATGTACACGATCAAAGTCTATTTGATTTCTCTTCTCTTTTTACAATCAACTATGCAAAATGCATAATACAAGAAATGTTAATCCTTCAGGGTCTGTAAAAGACAATTACAAAATCAAATCTTGAAATCCTGAGAGCAGTAGTTTAACCTGGCCTGGACTGTTTAGCTATTTAAAGTCAATTCAGAAACTCTAAATCAGCCTAATAAGCAAGGAAAAAGTGATAAAAGTGTAGTGCAGCAGTCAACTCAACTTAACATACTAGCATATCATTTATTCATTTAACTAAAATAGTGAACTCTGAAGTTCTGAACTAGATCTGAACTGAGGGCACTAATCAGTTTTCATCCGGTTTTTATTATCACCAGCAAAAACAGTGTTTGTTAGTATGTAAGAACAAAACTGCAGGATACAAGCTTTGAGTAACAAAAAGAAAGGGGCTCATCAACAGACACCAAGTCAGCTAACAATTCGCAAGCAAGTAAACAACTGAGAAAAATAAACTTATTAAAAGGCATTGTGAAACTTGTACAGAAAAGTTGTAATTCAAAGGGGTAGTCGGGTAGAAAACATGCAAAGGGATCATAAAGGAATGCACATACTAAATCAGATAGTAATAGTAAGTTTAGGCCTAGACTTTATTTGCAGATGACAAATCATGCATATCTAACATCAAGGAATTGGATCATCCATTTGATCTGGTTGAAAAAATCATCTATATCAAGTGTAAAATGGAACTGAGATTCTTAGAACTCCATATTCGATTGAGAACACAACAAAGAATAAAGCATGCTAAACTCTAATATAAATGAAAGATGGGCATAATAATTATACAAATAAGGGCAGTTGATTCAATACCTAATAAGAGAGAGAATACTAAGGGAGGGGTTGAAAGGATAATATTTTACCTGTTCACGACATATACGAAGTATAATTGACTGAGAGGGCTCAATTAATTGAATTTAATCAAAGGGATATGTTGAATGTGAGGCCAGTCCTCTCCCGTTGATTCTTGGCATCTCTCCTTGAGGCGTGTTGAACATTTCCCAAGCCGAAAATCTTGGAGTGAAGTGAGCTTGGGCATCCATTCTGGCAGGGATTCTAGTCCTTTACAATCCTCAACAATAAGAATTTGGAGGCCGGCCAAGTATTGTATCCAGTTAGGCAGATTCATCAGCCGTGGGAGATCAGTCAATATCAACATGTTGAGGGAGTGATGAAGGGATGACCATGACTTGCCAATGCCATCCTCTTTCTCATCTTCTTCTGATAAACTCAGATTTTGGCACTTCACAAACCGTAAATCTTGTAAGGAAGTCAGATGCTCCAAATCTCCAGACATAACCCTCCTCAAACTGGGGCAATTTTCAACTTGCAAGAATTGCAAGGAAGATGAGCAGCTACGAAATACATCCCCAGCTTCTCCCAAACTCTTCACCTCCTTGTCACCCCATATACGCATCGTGGCAAGACCCTGAAATGCCTTCGAGGGCAACGAGTTCAGCCATGCCACATTATCTATGTTCACCTCTCTTAATTTGTGACAATCAAATGAGGATGAATATGAGGGAGTAGTAGTACAGCTACTAGTTGCCTTTGCCTTTTCATCTTCAAATTCCTTACTAAGGCTCATTACTATTTGCAGTCTTTTATTGAAAAGCCCGAGATGTATCATTTCTAAGTTGGGGCAGAACAGTTTAGATATCAGGTTTGGGCAACTTTGTATGTATAATGACTTTACATGGGGAAGAGGTATTGGTGCCATGTTGCTGCTATCGGTATCAACATGGAGCTGATCATTATCTCTCACCCTTACCTGGCTTAACCCCAGATTCTTCCATCCTTTCAACTTTGGCAGGCACCATAACACAAGCTTTACAAGGCAGGGAAAGAGCAATAATACTTTTGCACTTGACAGTCCATCTGATACTGAAGCTGTTGGTTCAGTGCTAGCTATGGAAGTAGTATCTTCAATTATATACTCCAAATTCTCCATGTACTCAACTTTGAGGTATTTCAGATGAGGAAGATTTCCAAGGCATGTCAGGCACTCCATATCACAGCATGTAAGTCTCAATCTAATAAGATTAGGAAGAGAGGTGACCAAGTTATTTTCCCTTGCCCATCTTGGCATTCTGATCATGTCATCAAATGCACATAACTCTAAGCCCTTGACATTTGGATGTGGCTGCAACTCTTCCATCAATTTTATTCCCTCCTCATCTCCCCCTCTTCCTTCAAACCTAATCACGATGTTATTGAGATGTGCTTTGCTTCTCAGATATGCTCCTTCCCCTATACCATCTTCCTTAACTTCTGCAGCATTTTCACAGAAATTAAATTTGAGATAAAGGCTACCTTTCAGGTTCTTAATTTTTTAAAGTTCTTCCAGCTGATCAAACCATTGTTTCCAACTTGAACTTGAGTTATCCAACACAAACTCGGTTAGCATGCAAAGGCAAGTCAACTTGCTCATGCCCCTAGGCATATATCTCAGTCTATAGCAACCTGTTATATCCAATATCCGCAGGTTAATTAGCTTCATCAGATCTTTTGGCAACTCTTTCAATCCATGGCACCTACCTAACTTCAAAGTCTGCAAATTATATAAATTTATGATTGATATCGGGAGCTTTTCCAAATCACCATTGTTTGAGAGATCTAGATATCTTAAATGCAGTAGTTCACCTATTGAGTCTGGCAAACTTTTTATACCTGAGTAACTCAAGTCCAGTGCCCTCAAGCACACCCAATTTGCTATTAATGCCTCCAAAGAAGATTGATCTATATTGGCTTTATTATAATATTTGCCAACATAAACATAAGAACGGATATGGTTTTTAGTGGAAAACAATTGTGCACACATATTTGTATGAGCTAGATGCCGAACTTTTTTATCCTTGAAGTCGGTAAGAGAATCTGCAATGCAAACAATCTCCTTTCCTGCTACTTTTTGAGCAATATCATGCATGAGATCGTGTATCTTACAAGAGAGAATCTCACCATAGTCATCATGTTCTACATCTTGAAAAAAGCATCTCCGGAGTAATATAGAAAAATACTCCTCTGCAGCATCCTCCATTCTTTGACCATCATCTAATGGAACAATGTATCCCTGTGCCATCCAAAGGCTTAGTAACAATTTCTTCTTTATTACAAAGTCCTTCGGGAACAAAGCGCAATATGCAAAACAACTCTTCAATGGGGATTCTAGCTGCTGGTAACTAAGCTTTAGTACAGGCATGATGTCATTTTTTCTTTCTTTAAAGTTGCATATTCCGATCGATTGAAATGATAGCCACATAATCTTGTCTTGACCATACAAAAGACTTCCAGCCACTCTTATAGCAAGAGGGACTCTAGCACATCCTTCAACAATCTCATGACCAATCTTGACAAAATCATCATGGGGGTTAGACTGTTCGGATCCAAATGCCGTCTTTTTGAACAAACGCCACGAATTCTCCTTTGACAAGCCTTGCAACACATGTGTCGGACCATCTCCTATAACTCTTGCTGTTTCATGAGAGCGTGTGGTCACCACAATCCAACTTCCCCTCTGATCTCCAAGCAAAAATTCTACCAACTTAAGCCAATGATTGCGATTCTCAGTCCATACATCATCTAAGACAAGCAAGTATCTATTACTAGCAAGTTTTTCTCGAAGTTGGGTTTGCAGCCAATCTTTGCTAGAACCCTCATGCTTCTGACCCGTAGCTGAAGCCAAAATCTGACTGAGGATCTGCTCTACATTTAACTGATTCTGATCATGATCAGAGACACAAGTCCACAACCTCGACGGGAATGCACTTTTGACCCTTGCATCATTATACACAAGTTGGGCAAGAGCAGTTTTCCCCAACCCACCTATTCCCACAATGGTAAGGAAAGAAACATCCTGTTGAACATGAGAATCAACCAAAAAACCTACGATCTTCTCCACATCATCCTCTCTCCCAATGATATTACCCTCATACACATAAGAACAAGTCTCCTCCCTTCTCCTTCTTATAGATTGAGAGTCAACACTAAAGCCAAACTGATTATGATTAATGGCAATAGCATCCAACTTCTTCCTAATCTTCTTTACCCCTTGAGACATATTGTAAGCAACCCCAAGTGAATTGTAACGAGAAAAGAAAAGACGCACCTTTTTAGAGGCTTTCCCACTCTCCTTGAGCTTCTTTTGCTCAGCGAGAGTGATAAACTCATCGAGCAGATCGTCAGCATCATAAACTGCATCCTTGAGCTCCTGAATCCAGAGTTCGGCTTCATGGGAGACCTCTTGTTTGATCTCAGCATCACGGAGCACAGCCTTAACAGTGGAGACAGTGCGTTGGAGATCGTCAAGTTGGGATTTGTAGCCAAAGATGGAGCACATCTCTTTCAGTTCTGAACATTGCAGGGCTGCAAACAGAGTTTGAGCAACAGACAGTGTTGTTCCCAAGTCCATATTTGGTTGCAAAAGTAAGCAGAGGAATGTGATGGGTTGATGCTAGATAGCTGAACTACTAGGAGATAATTGTGGACTAGTTTGTGCCCTATATAACTCAGTACAGTATGAAGAATCTCGGATTTTTTTACTGAAGAACACGTTGATAGTACATATTCAAGATTGAATAATACAAAAAAAAAAGTATTAAGCACTGCCATAGATTTATTAAAACAAAATTAACACCGATAATCGGTTCCTCGTGCTTGTTGCTTTATGTTTATATAATTAATTTCCTCTTCAATTATGAAGTTGGGTGTAGTAATATAAGATTACTTCTAGATAACTCCACCAGAGTAGTTCTCAACTTCTCATGGCCACATTCACTGGTTCTAGCCTTTGAATACATACTGTAAATTTGTAATTCTCATGAGTCATGGAATGCATATACTCCCTCTGTCACTTCTTGTGGCTCAGTTGTCCTGTATTCTATTTAGGGTCGTTCCTAAAACATTGTCCCATTTCTATTTTTGATCATGGGGACCACAACTTACTCTCATCATCTCATGAACAAATTATACATTTGGCCCCACCACTTTAATCTCTTAATCAACCCTTCACCCGACCCGACCCAATTCAAACCGACTTAAAAAATATCTGATTTAGATCTCGCCTTGCGTAGACATAATAATTTAGCATGACTCAAGTTTAAAAATAGACCCGACCCGATCTCACTGAACCCATCCGAACACTCAAATAAAATATATTATTGGGTCTCAACTATCAGATTAAACTTTTGATTGAGTTGGTCCTCTAACATGATATCAGAGCTAGCGTGATATAAAGGTCACGGGTTCGAATCTCATCCACCCCCCACTTTCATGTGGAATATTAAGCGTTGGGTATGAGAAGGGCCCATGCTGCATCCACATTTCTAGCCCAAACGGCCTCTCGTGTGAGGAGGCGTGATATAGTATAAAATATATTCCTGAACTTTAACCATCAGGTTGAGTTGGTCTTCTAACAAACATTTCTACGATTCTACCTTCAAGTTTGGATAATGTAGCACCACAAATGATACGAGGTAATTCATGAGCAACTAAGACGGTTAATAAATAAAGAAATTCAAATTTAAGGGAGATAATGCATATGAATGTGAACTCAGCTGGAATTAATAAAAAAGAACTTCAAAATTTAAGAGAGAAAATACCTATGAATGCGAAATCAGCTGGAAATTGGCTATGCATGTGAGTGATGTGACATCAAAATAATTTTGAGTTCTAGATATTGCAAAACTAACCGATTTCCGGTTGTTTAGCAAGGTCTAAAAGTCAAATCTGTGAGATTTCGCTACTAATGTACGATTGTGTAGTTGATGGGTGAATTCTAGGAAGAAAAAAGATCTTAGTTGGATGAACTATATAATGTGTATCAAATTTGAAGGTGGATGTTAATTGAGTCGAACACTATAAGAGGGGGGTGAATTGTGAATTGTAGATGAGTTTCTTCTAACTAGTTTTGCATAATATTAAAACAGAATGTAAAAAACTTGCACAGCACACAGTATTTTACGAAAAAACCTTCAAGTAGGGGTGAAAGTGATATGGACAAAAACCGAAAACCGAACTCGGTTTGGTTTTTTTCGGTTTTCGGTTTGGATCGGTTCCAAAAAATTGAAACCGAAATATTTCAATTTGGATTCGATTTGGGGCTTTCAAAAACCGAAAATTGAAATCCAAACCGAAGTTTTAAAGCCTAAAGATTCTCAGCCCATATATCCCCTACATATATATAGCAAAACCCTAAATTTTTTACTTCCCCTTTTTTACTCTTCTCAGTTCTCCTTTCCGCGACCTTCCTCTGTTCCTCACCAAAACCCTAATCCTCCATTAATCCCTCAACACCTCACTCACTCCGGCCACCTCTTCACTAACTCCGGCAACCACTTTCCTCAGTACGTATCTCACCACCACCTTCCTTAGTTCAATAGTTTGTGTTTGTGCTCCCTCAAGTCACGGTTTCTCAAAGCCGCTCATGTTCTGATGTTCGTCATCACCACGACACCACCTCCCTCAGTCCAATCACCACCTCCATCACTCCTTCAGTCACGGTTTGTCACCTTATTCCACTGCTACTCGTGTTCACCGCCGCTCGTGTTCACCGCCGCTCGTGTTCGCATTCAATCACCACCACCATAAATTTTTTGGGTTATCCTTGATTTTTTTTTAAAATTATCTTTTATATAATCTATAGTTGTAGATGTTACTCTTGTAATCGATACAATTTATTAATTATTATAATTGTGTTAGTGTATTACTTCTTTTTTTTACTATTTTTTTTTAGATCTATTCATTATAATTTGACTGTTTTTTTAAAAAATTTATTTTTCTTCAACAATATGGAAAAATCCCCTTAAAAGTTCAGTTTTCGGTTTAAAACCGAATTAGGTTTTTAAATTTCGGTTTGGATTGGTTCGGTTTCAAATCTAGTTCGGTTTGAAAAATTCAAAACCGAATTAATTCAGTTTGGATTCGGTTTAGGTCAAAATCCAAACCGAATACCGAACTTTCACCTCTACCTTCCATGGCCCAACTGGAAGTAAAACCTTGACCCTCTTAGAGATTTCCAACGCCAAAACACTTCATTATAATAGGGCAAACACACTTGTTACAATATATTATACTCAGACCTAAACTCACAAGTTTCAGACTAAACTTGCTACACAGTAGAACCCTATTCTACCCAATCTAAATCCCTGACTTAGATTCACTCCGTACTCCCTGAGTACTTAATCTCTTAGCTTCACTAATGAAGCCTACACAAACAGTATGCAAATATAATTCACTCACCCAAAACCAAAACTATAGAAACACTTGACTTTTTGGATATGAAAGGAAAGGTACACATGGAATCCGAAACTAATATGACAAAGTATAGACTTGGCAAAGTTACACAATTAAGCCCTCTTCAGATTCTTCATGCATAAACTCACAAGTTTTATAAAATGTGAATGCTACTTTTTGTACAAGATGAACTCATATAGTAAGTAGGGTTTTCCAAAAGATAGATTTTATTAAATCAGCCGATTTAACAAAAACGCGTTTTAAGTAAATCATTTTCGTAAAGAAAATCTTTTTAGAAAACAGAAAACAAGTGACGGTGTAAGGACTGAAGATGTTGGTGGTAAGTTTTACTCTTATTGCTCATATATATTATTACTTCTTTTAGCATATTATTTTCTCATTGAATGACTTAAGGATTGAAGAACTTGATTCTTTTTCAATTCCTTCGAGTTGACTGTAGTACCTACTGATAATCTACCACATACTGATGATGTAACGGGACACAGAAGGAAAATTACAAAAGAGGAAATTCTTGAGAAGATATCTAAGGGAAAGACAATAGTTGAAGCTGCAAGTGAATTTGGTGGTATGTTTCCATTGTCAATAGTGGGATTTGTTAGGTTTTTGTATTTATTCTTAACTTACTCAGCCCACATTGCTGCTAATCATTTTTTATACAGTATCACGGTCTACTGTGAAACGCAAAATGAAGGAATTTAATTTGCCATGGCAAAATTTTTGTAGCCGAAAGGAACTGCACTAAGGTGATTAAAACCAGCAACATAAAAATATATCAAATGTTGCTGCTTACAACCAGCATATACAAGAAGATGAAGGATCACATTCACAAAAGCAACTGCAACTGCAACTACAAGGAGGGGAAGGGTCAAATGTTTCCACTTACTGCCAGCAAACAAATACGGTTGAACATGTTGGAACTGTCAGACTCAAGGCTGCCTACAAAGGAGATGCGGTGAGGATTGATTTTCCTAGGACTTCCAATGTTAATGAACTTAATGAGATACTGAGCCAGAAGTTTAGACTTGAGGAGAACAAATTTAAGGTCTTGTATCCTGATGTAGACAATGAACTGATGTTGCTGACAGATATGGATGACTTGAGATATGCTTTTGGCCTGGGCGTGCTACAAGTTTAGGACAGAACTTTGTCAGATTAGTAGTTGAGGATAAGTGATTGATGTAAATCATGTCATTTGGAGACTAGATTTGGTTTGTCATTTTTTTTTTTTTTTTGGGGGGGGGGGGGGGGGGGGGGTGGGGGGAGGTTTGTTGCTCTTTGTTAGTTTGAATTTTTGAAACCTTGAAGTCATAGTGTAGTGGTTCACGTCATCACCCAATGTTTTACCCTGTCACCAAAGTTCTCTATGTAACATAGCTCAGTAGAGTCTGTAAAGTCATTTTTGTATAAAGAACAAAGGTGGATGAGTGAAATGAATATATTCCAATTGGATAAAGAACCGTTGAACAGAATACATTTTTTGATGGGTCGAATTGAATATACAAAGCTTACATAGATGCATGATAATGTCCATTGCTCAACATGTATGGCATCTCAATAGAAGTCCCCTGAGGGAGGGAAGGTTATAGACTTAGGCCTAGTTTAGTTAACCTAATTTTTGCTTATCTGGTCTGATCTGATTTGGTTTGATTTGATCTGATCTGGTCTGGTCTAGTCTGATCTTATTGTCTGATTTGACCAAATTTTGACTTTAAGTGTACGATAATCTGTAAGGTAAAAATCTATCAAGTGGGATCTTGTTAGATTCGTAATAATGTGCATTATTAATATGATTTTCATAATTATTTTAATTACAAAATTAAATAATTTAACGATAAAAAATTACACATAAAACGATGATCTGATTTGAACTTATTTTTTCTGATCTGATCTGAATTAATTTTTTCTAAAATAAGGTGAACTAAACAAGGCCTTATAGCAGGGTAATGATAAAATGGACTTTTAGATATAAGCTAAAACGAGTTACTACTGAGGATTATTCTACTGTGTCATTTTTCAAAAAATGACACCATAAGATGATGATGTGTCAGATTATAAATGGTCAATTTTTGATTTATTTTTAAAAGCCTAAATGTATTATACATGTATATTTAATTGTAAATACATGTATTTTTTTAACAATACATACGTAATTATAGTTTTTTAAATTCTATTTTTATCTTTTTAAAATCATTTTCGAAAAATTAAATTATAATTAAAATTTAGAAAATAAAAAATTCATCATTGTTCAACAATGTTCTTCATTCATGTCATAGATTAACCACCCATTCCCAAAATCATTGTTATTTGTTAAAGTATACTCAAATCCGGCCTAAAATCCTCATTAAAATTCATAAATGAATTGTGTTGTAGAGTTTCGTTTTTTTTAATTTTGATTTTTAGGTTTTGTTCATAAAAAAATCTCAACAACAATCTCATTTTTAAGTATTTGTTAAAGAAGAATTATATGCATAGGTGTTTTGCAATATCATAGTGGTCGGCGGCATAGTGATTTAGGTTGAATGATTGGCGTTCTTCCAACTGTGTAATCGGAGAAGATGACCATTTTTTTTTCTTTTCGAGTCCCATCAGTTTGATTCGCAGAAATTAATTAATTTTTCGCAAACTTGTTTGTGGATTAGGTAGTGACCTAAACTACTTTTGGTCATTACATATAAGAATTATATACTCTGTTTGTATTTAAGGCATTTACCTATGTATACTTTGGGCATGACCTCATAATTATATACAAAACCGTAGCATTGATGGCTACAAATCTACAATCAGGGGGTCAAAGGTATAAAGTAGGAAAGAATATCTACAGCCAACTAATTTACAAGTATACAAGTCATAGGCTATAAACTAGGAAGGAAAATAATAGACCTAACTAATTCACATTTACAAAGATATATACAATATATTTAGCATACAATATATTTAACACTTCCTAACATAAATCATAATGGTTTATTGACGGAAGGTATATCAATTATTATTATTATTACCGAAATTTAACCTACTATTAAATATCGGTTATAATCTTATAATTTATTTTATAATAACCAAAATTATCCCTATTTAATATATTAGTTATTTTTCATTCAAAAAAATATATTAGTTATTATCCTATAATTAGTTTAATATTGTAATTAACAGAATTTATCCTATTTTAAATTATGTTTAATAATTCTGTGAATGAATAAAAATAGAATGTTTAATTCATGATAAAATTTATGTTGTAATATAATTGTGTCGATAAAAATGATAATAATAATAATATCACTATTTTAACTAAATAGGAGAAATAAATTAATACTAGACAGTAGACATGACCTAATATAATAAAATTTATATAATTTTCTTACTTTATATAAGATGGTTGAATATTTGTTTTAAAAATGAAAAGAAAATTATGTAGCGTATTTACATTATATAACACGGTTCCATATTTATATATTTGTACTCCAGGTAATGACCTAAACATTTATAAGTCATAACATTTTTATTTAATGTTATTAATTAGTGTATCCCCGTTCTTAAAGTATCAATTGGAAGTCTAATTGATGTTAGTTTAACACTTTATAAATGAAAATGTTATCATCTTTAATTCATAGTTGTAACACTTTCCTAAAATAGATTTGTCACAATAGTTCCAACACACTATAAAAGGAAGGTTTGGGGGATTTTTCTCTGTGACTGGCCACAACGTGTGGCTGGGGTTACTCGAGTTACTCGGTTAGGGGTGACTTGAGTTAGTCTTGACCGAGTAACCCTTCAAGTAACCCCTAACCGAGTAACCCCTGACCAAACCCCTCAAGTAACCCCTAACCGAATATTCCCTCGAGTAACCCCTTAAGTAACCCATGACCGAGTAACCCTTGATTGAGTAACCCCCAGAACGAGTAACCCATGACCAACCCCTCAAGTAACCCTTGATTGAGTAACCCCTGATCGAACCCCTCAAGTAACCCTTGATTAAGTAACCCCTGATCGAACCCCTCAAGTAATTTCTGACCGAGTAACTCGAGTAACCCCTAACCGAGTAACTTGAGTAACACTGGCCACACGATACAACCAGCCACATATAAAAATTTGTGTTCAAATTGAAGAATGTATACTATTAATTCCAAATATAAATCATAGTAGGCAATTATATTATCTCAGTGTCATGAAAGACAATTAACAAGTTTGATCTTATTAGATTTCTTTTATGATAATTTTTCAAAACATCAACTTTTTTAAAATTTTACTTATACGTAGCCAAAGTTATTAATGGTCAAAGATGTTCATTGGAGACCATACAAATGTAAAGTGAATCGAAACATTTAGGAATTGAGGGATTATATCCTCAAAATCTTAAGAACATAATACATTCAATGCAGCTAGTCCTTTTTCCCAACCATAATAGTAGTAGTAGTAGTAGTAGTAGTAATAATAACATCAACTAAAAGGTAATGACCTTTATTTTGTTATCCCATTACCTGAATTTGTTATTTAAAACAATTTTTTACTCCAATAAAACTTATTAAATAATTGTCTTTCATGACACTGAGATAAAAAAAAAAAATTGCCTACTATGATTTATATTTTGAAGTAATCGTAAACATTCTTTAAAACTTGAAGCGTTCATCATTATTAGACTCTATAAATAACATGTACATGATTATTCTATTTATGTGATTATATATATTTTTTAAAAGAAAAAACTGCAATACTTCCTCTATTTCTTTATAGTTATAACATAAACTTTATCACGGTAGTTAAAAAAAGTGGACCTCACATGTTATAATACATTTAAAATGGGATTAAGAGGTTGTTAAGAGCATAATCAAGTGGGTCATGAGTTTTAGATAAATGTAATAATACAATTTTCACCATAAAAACCTAGCTTCCTATTATAGTGTATTGCAACTATTGTGATAAATCTATTTTATGAAAGTGTTGTAACTATAAAATAAAGATAGTAATATTTCCATTTATAAAGTGTAAACTAATACCTATTAGATCATTAGACATTAAATTCATACTTTAAAAAGGAAATGCACTAACTAAATAACATCAAATAAAAATGTTATGACTTATAAAAGTTTAGGTTATTACTTGAAATACTTATAGATAAATATAGTAAGCTACATATATCTTTTTTATGTTTAAAACAAATATTCGACCTTCTTATATAAAGTAAGAAAAATACATATATTTTATTATATTAGGTCATGTCTAGTATTAATGTGTTTCTCGAATTTGAATTAAATAGTGTCAGTATTTTCATATTTATCGACACAATTATATTGCAATATAGATTTAATAATGAATTAAACATTCTATTATTCATTCTCAGAAGTATGAAACATAATTTAACATAGGATAATTTTTGTTAATTAAAATATTAAATAAATTTTAGGATAATAACTGATATAAAATAGGTATAATTTTGGTATTATAGTATTTAAAATAAATTGTAAGATAATAATTGATATTTTTAGTAGGATAAATTTCGGTAATTATAATAATAAATAAATTCTTAGGATAATTTTTTCAAAAAATAAAAAAATAAAAAAATTCTTAGGATAATAATTGATATACTTTCCGTCAAAAAAAAACCCACTACCAATTATTTATGAAAGTTTTAAATATATTGCATGTTATATATATGGTATATATCTTTGTAAATAAAAAATAGTTTTATTGATTCATAATTATATACAAATCTGTAGCTTAACTAAAAGCTACAATCAAGGGGGTCAAAGCTATAAACTAGGAAAGCATATCTACAACCAACTAATTTACAATTATACAAATCAAAAGCTATAGACTAGGAAGGAAAATAATATATTAACTAATTTACATTTACAAAGATATATATAATATATTTAACAATATATCTAAATGGATCTAAATGGAAGTAACTAAAACTACAATCTTAAGACTCCATAAATAACGTGTAAATAATTGTGGATTGATTGTGCTTTTATGTTATATATATATTCTTTAAAAAAATCTACATATTATTTATATAATTACGTCATAATATATTTTCACGTAATGCCCAAAGTAAACATAGGTAAATGCCTTAAATACAAACAGAATATATAAAACCCTTATTTCCTATGTAATGACCTAAAGTAGTTTAGGTCATCACCTAATCCACTAACAAGTTCAAGAAAAATTAATTAATTTTTCTTGATCAAACTAATGGGATTCGAAAAGAAAAAAAAAAGGGTCGTCTTCTCCGATTTCCAGTCGGAAGAACACTAATCATTCAACCTAAATCGCTATGCCGCCGACCATCTATCGTGATATTACAAAACACATATGTGGGTAATTCTTCCTTAGCAACTGAGATTGTTGTTAAGATTTTTTATGAACAAAAATCTAAATTCAAAACTGAAAAAATAAAATTGTAAAACAATTTCATTTACTGGAAAAAAAAAAACCGAAACAGAACAACACAATTTATTTATGAATTGACAATTAACAATGATTTTGGGGATGAGTGCAGTGGCTAATCTATGACATGAATGAAGAGCACTGATGAACATTGAAGAACAATGATGAGCAATTTAAATTTTTTTATTTTTTAATTATAAGTATAATTTCGAAAACTAATTAGTTTTTTAAAAATAGATTTTCTAATTTATAATTATGTAAATCTAAAATAATATATGTATTAAAAAGAATACATAATATATATACAATTTTAATACGTTATGAACATTGAAAATTATTCAAAAAGAAAATCAAAATACTAAATATGGGCCAATCAAATTTCGCCACGTAAGCAAATTGTGGTGCCTTTTTTGAAGAATGACATTGTAGAATTTTTATACTACTGAACGTATCCAAACATTTGGTTAAAGTGGAGCAAAATTCCAAGGCTATTCAGTATTCATACTGTTCGTGTTTTTCTTCATATCATGGCTTGCAGATTTTAGCGTATGAATCCCTCATCTGAATTTCCAAGCCAAAAGGTGCTTAAATAATTGTTCTAATGAAGAAGTTGTTGGAATTGAAATAAAGGTGTTTTTAAGGCTACATAATAGAAAAATCTATATTATAATTATAGAGTCAGTTAATGAGGTTTCTCCAAAACCTCAATACTCAACTCTCATTTTTTTTTTTTTTTTTTTTTTAACCTCCCTTTAAGTAACTTCCATTATTTTTTTTAAAAAACTTTCGTCTTTCCTACGGAGTATTATTTTTCCTTTCTAAATATACATGTTACATGTATACCGTGCGCTAGCACGGATACACTCTAGTAATGAATAAATAAATTAGTTAATAAGAAACAATGAATCGTCTTATTGTGGCAATGCAATACCACAACCTTGAAAACAAGATTTGGTGTGACCAAGAGTAGAAAAAAAGCTCACAAGAATGTTGAATTTTGAATACTCATATCACAGGATGGTGAAGAGTTGATGAATAAAAGAGATAATATTCAAGAGGTTAAATTTAAAGGTAATTTAACTTTTATGTAATTTCCTTGTAGCTCCTCAAAAGAATGATATAACATCAAAAAATTAATGCATTACAAGTCATTAATCACTAAGGAAACTAGTAATATAATTGCATAAAAAAAACTAAGGAAACTAGTAACAGTAGTCGAAAGGGAGAAATGACAAAACCAGGCCAACTTTGATTTTAAGAGCTTGTTTAGCATAATAATCAGCCTAGTCAGCACTCCTCTTCTGGCAAAGATGGGCATGCCGCTATATATCCATGTTGTGGATTAAACTGATCCTAAACCACAAATCGCTCATTACTCCATACTTATCTTCTAAAGCTTGATGAGAAATGTATGATTATAGTAAGTGGTTTGTAAAGGGTAAATTGGAAAAAAATTATTTGGTGAGAAATTATTTATTTGGCTGGATGTGTATATAATTGTTGGATCAACAAAAAAAAATTAAAAAAAAATAAAAAAAAACATTAAAGGTTTATTTTTCAAAGAGATTTGTATAATGGTGATGTATCTTAGAACAAGCCTCTTAAAGGTTTGTTCTATTATAGATGCCCTAATGTCGCAAATATGTCATGGCAAACAGAAGTGGATTAGCTTAAGTCCACAATAAACATGGAAGGTCACAAATTATGAAATTATGGAGGGAAAACAAGGGTAGCTCATGTTCATCATAACATTAATTTAAATTCCTGCAAGAGTTAAAGAAGAATGTCATGTTTTATCTTCTCCGTCCCAAAAATAAATACAACATTTTGACCACAAAAAATACTCTATTTTTCTGTCAAAATGTTACACTTAGGCTCCGTTTGTTTTGATAGAAATTATTTTTCTTGGAAAAGTATTTTTCAAGGAATATAATTTTGAATGAAAACATAATTGTAAAAGTATAAAACACATTTTCCTTTGTTTGTTTGATGATGGAAAACCTAAGTGGAAAAGGAAATGAAAGTAAAAAGGAGTTGAGGGATGGAAGGAGTGAATAAGGAGATTAGGATGATGGAAAATGTGGCATACTTCGATCTAAGAAGGAAAATAGTTTTCCTATTAAATACATAAATTTTCCACCCTTTTTTTATAGCTAAATTTTCCATCCTTGTGAAAATGGTTTTTTCTCCGTTTACAAAACAAAGGAAAATGGGAAAATGATAGAAAGTCATTTTTTTAGTAAAATGTTTTCCTCTAAGACAAACGGAGCCTTATTTTGAGACGTAGGGAGTAATAATAGATGTCCTCCATAATTATAAAGTCACACCCATATTTACTAACCAGACATATCATTGACAAATGATTTCCTCCTCAAATATGTACTTCCCCTATCACCTAAAAGTCATAAAATCGCGTGAATTCACTAAAAAAGGTGAGTGGAGATGCATCCAACATATCAACTTTTATGTATCACCCCATTCAACTCTTGCCCGAGATCTGTAAATAATAGATATTACTAAAGACTTAGGATGCGTTTTCTTCAACTTCTTTTTTGTTGATCTTAAGTGTCCTAACCTGACCTAACATGATAAACCCTGACATTTGAATGTTGTGTCAGCCTTGATAAGCTCTTATTTGACATGACTAGAATTGATGAACCCTCAAATCTTATTAAATAACTTGAGACTTATAAAAAATAACTTGAAGAGAACTCACACTTAGGGTGCATTCAATTCAACCTATTTAATCACTCTAGTATCTGTTTCAGAAACAATCAAATCAAATTAGAAAAATTCAAATTTAATTTAAAAATTTCAAATCGGATCAAAGCAAATAAAAAAAATAATTGCAATAAGAATAATTTAGATCAAATAAGTAAATTTTAGATCAGCGCAAATCAAAAAAAATTTCAATCAAATCAATTCACAAAAATTGACCATCAAAAGCGTTCAAATGCAATCCACTATCCATTTACCGCCTATATAAAAGGCGCTAATCAATGTCCCTTTCAAATTATATTAAAATCTGCTCTTCTACCCTCTTTTCTTTGCCTTTTGTGGGCTTGATACACAAGCTAAGGGGAAAGAAATAGTAGAGGGAAACTTGTTAATAGGAATATGTATAGAGCCCACTTTGTGTAGTAAGTAGATAGAAAAAAAATGTTGAAAAAAATGGTGCAAAGAATTAGTGACAACCAAAAATGAAAAAATGAGCAAAATTTTGAGGATAGATGGAGTACTTTTTTAACTTTTGTTGTTCAAGGAATGGTTTTTTTAAAGAAACTACTACGGGTACACATTGATTTTCAATCGGCAGGGAGATTCTATTAAGGGCGGTACAACTTAAGTCTTGAATTACCAATCAATACTAACTATGGAAAAACTTTGAGTCTAAAATTTGTAGCATATAGGTATGATTTGAAAATTAACGAGTGTATCTTAAATCTTGTACTTCTTAGGGATGTGAAAACTGTGAAAACAATATACACATGGCAATAAGTAAAATTCAGCTAAATTTAGAAAAATGACTTAATTAATATAATCCATCTGTCCAATTATATATCACATGTGTAACTAATAATTTCCAATTCCCCAATGATTCATAAAGATGCCGGGCATGCTCTAGATCAGATTCGCGGGTTATGTGTCTCTAGGCCGCTCGCCTCCCCCCAGGGTTATGTAGTCCACGCAAGATCTCCCTCTTGGTAAAATGTACTAGCCTTAAGTTTTAGCCGGCTGATCATTGTTGGAAGTTCTTGATATAAAACAAGAGAGTTGGGAAAAACAAAGAGAGAGAGAAAAAAACAATTGAGAGGAAAAGTCCCACATTGGTTGGGGAATGAGGTTTTTCCTTGTTTATATATTGTAGTGCTTTAACACTACTTAGTTGGGTGAGTGGGAGGTGTGTGTTACTCCACACACACACGCGCGCCGAGCTGGGCCGGGCTCGGGCCCCGGGACTTGGGGAATGCGATGCGCGGGCGTGGGTCCTTGTTATCTTATTCTGAATCCCGTTTTCCCTCTACTGCCTATAAATACTCAGTCAGAATACACAACAATTCGTACCTTTCTCGCTTCTAGTCTACTGCACCGGGAGGTAGCGCGAAATCGTCTTTTAGGTCAGTGGTTCTCCACGATGTGGCTATTGTCGGTTTGGTTCACACATCAAGAGATAAGTCATTTCTGTTTTATTGCTTATTAGAATAACAATCATTTCCTTCTCGACAACGAAAATTTCACTTCTACCCCATTATGAGCGACTTTCACTAAGGTGCTTGGAATTGTTGCGCGATGTTTGGCAATGTATCCACCTTTGTATCTTCTCGTTGCTCAAGGGTAAGTCGCTGACCGTTAATACGGACTTGAGTACCCATTAGGCATTCTTGTGCCGAGGGTTGAGTTGCTAATAAGATGTTCCATGTTTCTGCTTGATGGTCGTTCAATTCTGAAGTTGCTTGATTTTTGCTTCATTGAAGAGCTTGAGACTGAAATTGTCATAAAGTATGAAAATTGATTTTGAAAAGATGAAAACTAGGCTACAACAAAAACTTATGAAACTATGAGTTATATACACAAATAGGTACCTTCTGTTAACTTCTCCATCTAAGGTACTAAACTTTGCTTCAAAGTACTAAACTATGCAAGGAGGCAGTAATTAATGCACAAGAAACGAGAAGCAACTTAATATTCCATTAACAAGAAATTTAAACAACAATCCCAAAATGCAATAGCTCCAATGAAGAGAAAAGCAGGTTATTTAACAACAATGAGAAATTAACTACAGTATAAGATAAAAAGAGTGGGACATATCATTACTGCACATGAAGTACTGCAAGCACATACCTTGAGCAATAAGAGCTTGCTCTAATTTTTCTGAAACTGCTTCATCAACTCCGAACTCCCTCATTGCAGCTGTGTGTAATATCATTTCCTTGATCATCAGTGCCTGTTGAGGTTTTAAAACAAGAATACTTGTAGTATGCTTCATCCGTGTCATCAAGAATAGCCACCTTTTAATCCATATTTTCTAGCAATTCAGTCCCAACAGTCAATTCCAAAGATGATCTAAGGTCACAGGCCTGAATAGAGAGATGTCTTCAAGTCATACTCAACAGAATGATTTTGATTCAAGGACTTTTTTTCAGGGCCAACAATGGGAGGTTTAATTTATATTCATGAAATTAGAGAAAAAGGGAAAAAAAAACAAATAATATCAACCCTTAATGGGATACATATCAAACATAAAATGGGTAACAGAGGATTTAAACTCGTGTTGGGTTCAGGTCAACCTATCTAATAACGGGTCACATCTCCCAATCTCAACTTGATCCATTCAATTAAATGCGAAAAAAACCTTGACATGAACCTGACCTATTTAATAAACACGCAATATAAACCTATATACTTAACTTATTTAATGTTTGATTAATTAAGTCAAATCTTGTTTTAACAACTCACATATCACATTGAGCCTAAGTTCAAGATTGGACTTTAATTAGAACTTTACAATTGTGCAGGGCCTAATTTTTTGTATATTTATAGAATTGTTGAGGTTTATTTGTAAATAAGTTCATGTGTTAGTGGGTCAACCCGACTTCATTATAACCTATTTATAAAAATGGATCAGACGTAAAAGGTAAAATTGTAAAAGGATAAAAATGTTAAAGCCCTACTCTTCGACTATTCCAGGATTCCAGCGCAAATCCAGCCCATCATATCTAGCAAACGTCGTCGTTTAATGTCTTACTGCGCTTACTCTTCCAGTTGTTCAATTTCTTTGAATACTAAAGTTCATGAAAATAAAAGTCCGAATTCAAAATTCGAAAATCCAAAGTTTCCACTAATCACCTTTTTCCCCTCCACCAAATCAACCCTACTTGGTGGCGATTTACTGGATTATTCCATTCTAGCTGCTGGTATTTATTTTTATTTTTATTTTTTGTTTTTCTGAATTTCTTACCTGATTAATCAATAATTCATTTATATTTTTCTCGATTTCCGTGATTGTTGAAGATTTTAGCAAGAACCATTTGTAAAGAAAGAAATTTACAGAAAATAAAAATTGTTTTTTTGCTATTCAAGTTTTTTTTTTTTTTTGATATATTGTTCCTATTGAATTACATGTTCTAGGTTAGATGATGTTATGAAATGGGTAGAAGTTTGTATCCTGTATTAGTTGATAAATTTCTCTTTTTAGATGTTATTATTGGAGTCAAAAAAAGTTCAAAATTGTTGTGTTTGATCTAGTGTTATTGAATTCACTAATTGCTTTTAATCTAGTTTTAGTTTTATTGTTATTGGATTGTGGAGATGCTGAAAATAGGTTTTTGTGAGCGATCGGTGTCGAAAAGAAATGAATTCTTGAGTTAGGGCCTATAGGTGGTTGAACAAGAATTGGACCCAAAATGATCATGTTGAAGTTTCCAGTACCAAAGCTATTTGTGACGGTTAATCTTTGCTTGTGGTTGAACAAGTAGGAATAGAATTAATTGGCCTAGTGGAAAAAAGATAAGGGCATATGGCTAATGTGGAATTATAGTATTTACACATATTGCAACTGTTTTAGACTTTTAGGAAATTTGTCTTTGATTTTTTCGACAACTTGTTTTGGGTTAGTAAGAGGTAATTGATGAGCCATCGGTTAGGAGTACATTTGTTTGGGATTGGAGGAGGTACTGAACTAAGTATTGATTTAGGATGAAGTCAGCATGTGTTGATATTTTGGGTGTGTTATGACAGGTTCAGCTAATAACACGCGTGGGTAGGTGTACGTGTCTTTTGGGTTGAAACTCAATGCCTTCTATGATATCTCCTCAGTGGCAAGACAAGGCTAGTGGGTTTTTTTCTGCCTCAGGTAGATTCTGTTCTATTAAACTTATAGATTTAAAGTGTGGTGTTGTTACGTGACTAAGTGTTAGATTGGAGTAATCATGATCGATTTTGCAATATAGGGGTTAAACTAAAGGAAGCTGGGAATCAGGCTGGATCTTTAGCTAAGGATGCAAAAGAGAACGTGGTTGATGCAGCTGAACGAGTTGGTTCTGTCGTTAAGAGTAAATGGTCACTATTCCAGCAACCATCTACTAAGCAAGCTGTGCAGGAGCGGTTTCTTTCAGCTGCTGCTTCAACAAGCTTTTTCTTAAGGAAAGGAATCTCTGAAACTAAAGACAAAGTTTCTGTAGGAAAGATAAAAGTTGAGGAGGTATCATGATGTGTATCACTTTCTTATGCCTTTCTATCATTTAGTTCTAGCAATTGATGTATACTTTGTACTAAGATTTTTTTTGTCTTTTGGTAATATCTGCTTGTGCTAAGGTGGTGAGCTTATCTTGTAGCATTGCACTCTATTATGGGATAAATTGAAGCTTAGGCCGTCATATATTTACAAGTTGCAGCTTACTGAATGTTAATATTCATTTAGTTTCTATAAGACCAATCTTGGACAAATGAAGCCTATTTTATTTAGCTTATACTATGTGAACCAGGTTTATTTGTTGCTGCAAATCTTTTACTCTAGTTTTAGGATGTGTCTTTGGTGTTTCAAGGTATTATAATCTACTTATCATTTTATTGACGTCATTTCATGGCAATTCTGCAGGTGGCAAAGAAAACTGCTCAAAGAAGTAAATCCTTTATATCAGATATTGAAAGATGGCAAAAGGTTTAATTCTCTAGTTGTTTTTTAATTCAGGATTGGGTTTTTAGGTAAGGCTTTCAGAATCTTACCTTCAATTGTTTTTCTGTTTTCTTGCAGGGTGTTGCAAGCAGTGATGGTATGCATTTATCTTCATTACTTTTAGTTGTTTTTTTATTTTTTATTTTACAATAATCTGTCTGTGCTGCCTAATACATTCAGCTTTTCCTTGTAGATTAGTGTTCTTTTTTTTTTTTTGAAGAACTTCAATGTAAGACTGAAGTATGGTAGAGCTTTAAACTTTGGTCTGTCGCTGTCTTAATTTAATACTATGACTGGTTTGTATGTATTACTGATTAATCTAGTAATTAGATCTGCCCTGCATAATTTCATAGTTTGGGTTTATTGGGGATGTCGTGTTAACACTCAAACATAGTATATGGAATCAGAGTGGGAAGCTTCTTTGAGGCTTTGGGCCCCCACTTTTAACGTGTTGAAGTCTTGAAGAAGACTGAGCTTCTGGTTGCATGCTTAAGGACAGGTCACAAACTCACAATATAGGGAAGTGGAAGATTACTGTTTAGTTGTACTGTATTTTGGTTCAATTTAAATGAGCTTAACTCATTAAAAGATAATTTCATCTTTGACTCTCCACTTTGATTTTGGGTGGAGGTTGGAGAATGACCTTAGCTCACTCTTTGGACTTATAAGTAAGACTATTGCAATTTCTGGAGGAGGGATATAGAAAGGAACTTTGATGAGAAAGGTAGTTATGGAAGGGAATTTGTTTTTGAAACATGGGAGGGTGTCTGCTCTAATTACTAATTGTAAATCTTAAAAAAATGATTGTATTATTTTCCTTTTTATCCTACGTATCCTATTTTGAGTCTTCCCAAAGTCGTGGAAACCTTTTGTTTGATTTTTGATAAATAAAGTCATACAAAACCTGGTGTAATTTTTTAGCATTATTGACTATCTAGTATGAGTAAAATTATTAAATATATTATGTCTCCAGTATTTGGAATTGCACTAGAAATTACAGTGCAGCAGCAGCAGCAGCAACAACAACAGCAATCCAGTAGGCCTATTCCCCAGATTTTGGTCAGATGTGCAGATTATCTCATAGCGTCAGGTCATTATAGCCACTTGAGTTATTTTATTTTGTATTTCGGTTGTATTTGTTTTGTATCTACTGGATCAAAAGAGAGGGTTTTTATTTTATTTTCTTCCACTTGTGTTGCAGGGCTTAGTTCACCTTATTTGTTTAAATTGGAGGGAGACAAGAAGGCAATTCAGCAACTTGTTTCATTATACAACCAAGGTTCAACATATTTCTGCTTACTTTAGCCAAAATATTTTCTGACTTCATGATGGTTCACATGTTGACATTTCAATTTCAGAGCCAAATGCATTGCCACCAGATGGCACGAATTCACTTGACATTGCATTCTTAATTAAATGTTACCTTACAAGTCTTCCTGAGCCAGTAACCACTTTTGAGCTCTATGATGAGATCAGAAGTGCTCGTTCGAGTATCAATGTTATTAGGAGTGTGTTAAAGAAGCTTCCTACTGTAAATTACATGACTCTGGAGTTTGTTACTGCACTCTTGCTCCGCGTTAGCCAGAAGTCGGTTCTCAACAAGGCATGAACCACATAACCGCTTTCTACTTTAAATATTTCTTGCCGAGCTTGGCTGATATTTGGCTTCTGTTGATTCATTTTTATATATTCACTTTTAAAAATTCATGTTTTCCTGTTATCCTTATCCTTCAATTCAGCATTCAATACTTAATTAGTTTTATGTACCCAGTATTTCACGTTTTACTCTGACTATTATTTTTCATAAACTCCCATACTTTAAAGTTGTGCTTTCCTGATTGAATGAGTATCTCTGTTGTCCCATTTTATCCTCATATCTCAAATATCTTTTTTTTGCCAAATATTGGTCTTAGTTTTCCATTTGATGACTTTCCTCTTGTATTAGATAATGAACACTAACTGCTGAGTCATTTTACTGAACAGAACCTCACTTTGAATGTAGTATTTCTATTTTCTCTTTGACTTGATGATAACAATTGTCTTTTGGATCTCTACAGATGGATGCTCAAAGTCTTTCTGAGGAAATGGCACCTCTTATTATCTGGCAGAGGGAAAGGAGGCCAGAATCGTATAGGCAGTTCTGGCATCATGAGACTAAAGCTTTCACAAGAAAGAAAAGCGATTTGCCCACTGGGCCCCCTACTTACGGCTCATGGGACATGCTTGGTGAGTAATTGAGTGTCTCTGTTGTGAACATCACTTTGTCTGTTATGGTGCAAGAATTGTCTATTCATGGTTGGAAGTATCTCTAAAGTTGTTTGTTTAAGAGTGACATTATTTCTGATGTTGTAATTAATTGTTTTATGTAATGAACTTCAGCAACTACTATCTGCAGGATGATACCAATTGATTTTTGGTATATAAAATATTGTGATAGATTTTGTGTAGAGATGTAAACTGTTAGATTGGCATTTCAATATTATGTTGAGGGTTAAAGTGAGCTCCTGTATGTTATTAAACTGTCATATTAAGTAAACCTAGATGTGTGCAAGCAGTGCAACACATGAGATGCATAATACCTAGTACATTTTTTGTTTGAACCATTGTTGTCACCCCACTATCTGCTATATCTAAGGGCAACAAGGACTGAATTAGACAACACTAATTTTGTTTAACTTCGTAGACCTTGTGTCATTTATTTTCCTCTTCTCTGTTCTATAGTCTATGTGTGTCATAACAAGAAAGTCTGCAATCATTGTGAAGAGTAGTAATGTTTTGTGAGGCATTGAGTAATGGTATGCACTTTTTGCTTATCTAACATGGTCTTTAGTTGTGATGTCATTTTGGTTTGAGGTGTAATAGATAGGTAACATGGATGAGGTTAGGTGACTTAACTATTAAACTTTATGAAGCAAGCATACTGAAGGCTTGGATGGAGTATGTAGTCAAATAGAATTGATATACACAGATGATAACAAATATTCTAGGTGGTCCTGTAAAGCTGTAATTTATTCTCTGCCCTGAACTCCAGTGATCATTGCCTAGATCCTAGTCCACTTGACAGTGAAATAAGAATTTTTGTTTTTGAAAGTCTGAATACAGATAATTTCATAAGCAATCCTCTTCCTGCTGGAAATGTAGGAGAAACAAAATTACAATTACACTATGTTAAATGTAAAGATTTGGAGGGAAAGGGCAGAAAGGAAAATTGAGGATTATGTTATCTCTTATCTGGAAATAACACGGAGGAGAGGAAGGGAATTGGAGGGATCTCTTAACCTTCACCTTTCAATAATTCGAATCCCTCCATTGATGGAATTATTTTCCTGACACAATATTTAATTAATACGGCTTTTTAGCCTACTTGTAGTCATGTAGATAAGATGCTTACTAAAGCTGGGTTTATGGTTCTGTTTGTTTTTATGGTTCTGTTTGTTTTTATGGTTCTTATTCTTTATTTTTGAACTGGTATTAATTTGGACTTTGAAAAGATAGCACATATAGCAATGCAAACCATTAGTTTGATATGTATTTCTAGCAAGTATAATTGTTCTGACGAATTGCTTGTCTTATATTTCTGGCTTCAGAGGAGAGCGAAGATGAAGAAGATGCTTCATCCCCCATTCCATTGGATGATGGCTTACCCATTGACTTTGCTGCAGTTGAGGTCATTCGGTGCCTCCTAGAGCATCACAACTCAATTTTCACTGATGCCAATGAGACAGTCTGGAGATGATGTTGATGAAGCTGTGTTTCTCTGCTTACAGCTTTGTATAAAGGGTGTCTCTCTCTTGATTCATTGAGGGGGTATCAAGGGGGATCGAGTTGTAGGTTGGTTAATTGTACATATTTAGTATTTGTGTGTGGTGATCCATCTCTGTTGTTTTGTGTGTCTTTCCCTTTCCATGCCCCTTTGCTCATTCTTCTTAGCCATTTTTATGAGTAACACTTGCACAGATTGATTTGTCAATTGTAACATTGGGAATTTGGTATCAGCTTGTATTTTCAGTTTTAATTCCAAAACAATGATCTCTTAGACTCAATCATGATGACAATTAGTAAATGAATTACTATCAGTTAACTATTGTAACCAATGGTTGTAGTTTTTTTATTTTATATATATATATATATATAAAAGTTAAGTTTTAGTATTTTACTACGTAATAGTGATCGTGCTCGAATGGTTTTAAATTTTTAGTGTGTGCTCTGTATACTTATAACATATCTAAATATTTTACTTGTATTAAGGGTTATCTATATACTACTATACTCTTATTTGATACAGAGTACTCCTTCCGTTTTTATATACTTTGCTCCACTTTCCTTTTTCGGTCGTTTTTAAATACTTGCTCCATTTCCTTATTTAGAATGGTTTTATAATATTTAATTCATTTCTCTCACCTAGTGGACTTAACATAAATTATATTTTATTAATTTCAAATTCTCTCCGCAACTTTTGCTTTTTACAATTTTTTATTCTTCAATCTATCCCGCTATCTCTATATTTTATTATTTTTTCCAATTTATCTTAAAACTCCGTGCATGGAAAAATGGAGCAAATATATAAAAACGGAGGGAGTATATTTCAACAATACACTAGTGGGTTTAAAAGTGTGTCAAAGATGCTCTACCTGCCCAAAAACATGGTCTTTGGCCTAGTTTTAGCTTTTGGTTCCTAGAAACTCCCTTAGAAGCTTGGCCAAACACATTCTAAGTCTCTAACCATTAATACCTCTGTATTTTATTAGTTGCTCTATTTCTCCTTACGGAGTGTTAGGAGAAATAGTGGAAAGTAAGCCTATTTACGGATTGGATTTCTGAACTGATATCTGAATAGAAACTGAATCAATCCGAAAATTTCGGATATATGATATCAGAAATCATTCAGATCGGATGCTTTGAATACCCATTATTCAGTACTTGTATTAATTAAAATTGATTATCGTTTTGTGTATTGGGTCAATCCAACCCACCCGATTACCCATTTTTGATAACTCTGAATCTCTGATAAATCAATTTCCCAGTTTTGGGTGTCACCCCAGAAAGAATCTGAATGGCGATTGCTGGGTTTAAGTCCCTCCTTATTACTACACTGCTCGTTACAGTAGTACTCCATCCTTCCCAAAGTTCAATTTTTGTTTATCTTTAATTTCTGGGTTTTTGTCAATTTTAAACATTAAGTCATTGATAATGATTATTGGGTTGTATCTTGTATGTATGTTTATTAGGTTGTCGCAAATGAAGTTGAGATTAGTGGGAAATACCCAATTGTGGTAAGCACTTGGCCGTTTGTTGATGCTGTTAGGGCTGCTTGGAGAGCTGTTGACGGAGGTTTCTCAGCCGTTGATGCTGTTGTTGAAGGTTGTTCTGCTTGTGAAGAACTCAGATGTGATGGTACAGGTATAATCTTCATAAATTATCTTCATTTATAACTTTGAGTTTCATATTTTTGAGGAAATTGTGTGATTTTTTTAATTCGTTCATGCATAATTTGCTCATAAATTGTTGCAAAGTTCAATTTGGGCACCTGAGTAAATTAGTAATATGAAGTTTTTAATTGTACATAGTATGTTTTGGAACTGAATATTTTCTGGAGGGTGAGCTTGAAATGTGTTTAGTTGTCAGTATTAAGATTCAGAAGATTATGGCTTTTTTCTTCTAAAAAGAAGATTATGGCTTATGATTTGGTGTTTTGTGAATATTGTGTTAGTTTGGCTTACCGGGTGGTTTAGAAGTTAAGAAGTGTATATATTGTGTTAGTTTAGCTATGCATCAAGTGTATGACTCTTGATGCATAGCTTATTATGAGCTTCCACTACACGTCTTCCCCGCATTCGAAGAGTGAACAGTAATTTTTTTTTTTTTTTTCTTGATATATCAGTTGTGTGGTTGCTCTGATGTTTTGTATAGTGAGCTTATGATTAGTGCAACGAAAACAAAAAAATAAATGCAATAATCTAAATTATGTTAAGGTTGGTAGGGGTGACATGCTGACATGTATAAATGTATTTAGTCTTACTTCTAACAAATATAGTATAGAGGTTGTTTTTGAAAGATTCGTTGGAAAATATTTTTGATAGGAAATATGAAAAACAAAGATCTTATTCCTAAAGGTAGCACATTAAGAATGGAAATATCGATAGTTTTGCTATTACCAGTTAATCATCATGATAATAATGATGATGTTCGTATTAACAGTTCGAAATCAAGGATTGTGGCCATAAGGCACCCTCTCTTGAACTGTCTTTTGTTGGTTTACTTATACTCATGTGTGAGCCCTCTATGGCCAACATTAATTTTAGTAATTTGAAAGTTTGTGCACTCACTTTTCCTTTCTACTGCTGTAATTTGATGGGGGTAGTACCAGTAACATTTGAATCTTTCTGCCTTTTGTGGATCGTGTGGTGGCTTCATAGTATATTAGTTTCTAGTATTAAGTTGTAACTGTAACGGTAAGGTTGGTCACTAGCAGGTCTCAGTGATATTGAAAACTGGCTGAATAAATTTTAGTTTTCGGCTTTTAGAATTTAGATTGTACATGTAAAATGTGGAATATAAAGTTGAACCATATGGTTGAGAATCTTGAGATGTGATAGAATGTTGAAATGTGTCTTTATCTTTGCACAGTTGGACCTGGTGGTAGTCCAGATGAGAATGGAGAAACAACTTTGGATGCTTTGATAATGAATGGGGTAGCAAAACTATTTCTTGCTCCCTTTTTACATGTATGCATGTTGTAGACATTAGCTCAATTTTTATTTGTTTTCTAAAGCATTTCATAGGCATCTATGGAAATTGGTGCTGTTGCTGCCATGAGATATGTGAAAGATGGTATTAGAGCTGCAAGATTAGTGATGCAATATACCGAGCATACTTTATTAGTTGGAGAGCAAGCATCACTATTTTTGCCATTTCAATGGGTCTTCCGGGACCTATGAACCTCGGCTCTGAGGATTCATTGCACAAGTGGACTAAATGGAAAGAGAATGACTGTCAGCCGAATTTCCGAAAGAACGTTTCCCCTTCAAACAGTTGTGGTCCTTACCATCCGACCAAAAAGGTTGGTTTTGGAGAGACGTCATGTCCTGCTGCAAATCTGGTAGAAACTTCGACTAGAAATATTGCGCCTATTAACATCCACAACCATGACACTATTTCAATGGCTGTTATCGATAAGGTATGCTCTTCATGGCTAACCTACCTTGATTCCTTTAGTCAGTTTAGACTATTTTGAATTGTAATTGATACATTCTGTGATAAGAATAACTTAGCATCTGTAATTTCCATAGATGGGACATGTTGCTGTTGGTACATCTACTAATGGAGCAACTTTTAAAATCCCTGGCAGGTAATTTGGATTATGCTCACTACCATAGTGTTATGTATAGTTAGTGTTTTATTTGATTTTCTTTTATTTTTTACTGCTGAAAAAATATATATATAGATTTAGACTGGTTCTTAATTTCAGATTTCTGCATATATAAAAGGAATGATACTTGCTATATTTGTTCTTGTAATTTTGTGAATGTAAGAGCTACTTGTTGGAGCCTTATGTTTCAATTGTTTTTAGGGACCAATAGTGGTTGGTAGAGGGTTGAAACTTTGGGAAAGGGGGGTATTGCAAGAAGCTTACCGTCTGTTATATTTTCCCCTGAAACAACTTAGTCTTCTTAATGATCCGAAGAAGTTTGTAACGTCTAATTGTATCTCATGCTCCACCGTATATGCAGTGCTATCATATGTGGGCCTATATTTTTATATAGTTTTTGGGTTCCTTTAGTATTTGGGTATCATTGTATGCTGACAAGATAATGCCATTGCAACCAGGGTCGGTGATGGTCCTATTCCTGGGTCTTCAGCATATGCTGATGATGAAGTTGGTGCATGTGGTGCAACAGGAGATGGCGATATTATGATGCGCTTCCTTCCATGGTTAGTTTACAGAATTTGTTGCTTAGGATCTGCATTATATTATGACTCAAGTATTTTAACACTCTCAGCTTTAATATAAGATCACATATACTTGCTTAATTATTAAGTTGCTAGGAAAAATGTGTGATCACTATTATCTCTGAACAAAAGAGTGAAAGTTTTTGAATACTAGAGATACGAATTTATCTTTGTTTGATGAACAGCTACCAAGTTATTGAGAGTATGAGACAAGGAATGGAACCTAAGTTAGCTGCTGAGAACGCGATATCCAGAATTGCTAGAAAGTTTCCCAAATTTGTTGGAGCTGTCTTTGCAGTGAGCAAGAATGGCATACATGCAGGTGCTTGCCATGGATGGACATTTCAGTACTCCGTTAGACTTTCAAGCATGGACGACGTGGAGGTGTACACAATCATGCCTCAAATTGCAACTGCCAATGTTTGACAAAAGGCTCAAATGCTTATTGAGCATTACACCTGTTGTTTCCTTACTGAACTATTATGTATGTACTTACTACTCCATATTTACTCAAATTTAAATTTCTAGATTTCCCTTGAGAAAAAAAAAAAAAAAAGGAAAATTTGTCGGAAAAAACCTTTTAAAGCAATTTTTTTGTTGGAAAAAACCTTATAAATTTTTTTTGGCAATCTAAAACCTGATTCTAAATTTTTTTTGTTGAAGACAACCAAAAACTCTAATTACCCTTATTATCCTCTAATTTTCCTTAATTACCCTTTTATCTCTCAATTAATTATTTAAAAATTATATTAATTAAACAAACATAAAACACCCAAACCCCCACACACCACCAACTAGCCACCCCCTTCCCCTGCAGCAGCCGCGGCGGCCATAACCCCGTGCCGGCGCCAATCGATGCTGCTCCTACCCTCGCCGTCACCCTCCCCCTACCCCCTAAACCACCACCCCTAATATTTCTTTCCTTTGGACATGAATCAGCCTCGAAACCCCCTTACTCTAAAAATCCCCAAATTCTCAATCATTTCTCCCAAAACAAAATCAGAACAAGATCCTTAAGAGAGGCAAAGAATTAAAGGGCAGATTATTGTTTGCGCAGCGAAAAATATCTTGATTTAGGGTTACAGATGTGCTCCACCAATCTATTAGGTCCAGGTCCGGATGTTGTTCAGAACCAAACTTCGCTGGTGGCCTTGGTGGCGTGTTGCGTCGGATTTGGGGGTTTTTGGCTGCAAATTTGAGGAGGGAAGGTTAGATTTCTGGGGCGTTGGAGCGAGGATGAGAGTTGCCGGCGGGGATGGGAGAAGATGCTGGGCGTCGTCGGCCGCCAGGGGTGGCTAGGTCGGGGATCAGGGGCTGGCTGGATCAGTTTTATTTTTTTTAATTAATATAATTTTTAAATAATTGAGAGTTAAAAGGATAATTAGGAAAATTTAGAGGATAATTAGGGTAATTAGAGTTTTTGGTTGTATTCAACAAAAAAATTTTGGAATCAGGTTTTAGATTGGCAAAAAAATTTTAAAAGGTTTTTTTCACCAAAAAGAGTGCTTTAAAAGGTTTTTTTCAACAAAAAGAGTGCTTTAAAAGGTTTTTTCTGACAAATTTTTCAAAAAAAAAAAGTGCACAAAATATGAAGGTACATAGTACAAAGTAATAAGTGAGAAAAGATAAGGATCTAGGAGGTGGAGGGACTAACCTCCATCTCCCTCCCGTGTGAGGGGGGTTTGAACCTCATCCCCCTCCTGTGGTAGGAGAGGGTTCCCGGATACCTTACCCTTTAAAAAATAAGGTGAGAAATTTTTTTTTTTAAAAAAACTTTTTTTAAAAGGTGAGAAAAGATAAAAATTAGAGGTTAGAAAAGATAAAATTTAGTAGGAAACTATCCTCTTATAATAAACAAATTAATAGTAGGAAACTATCCTTATAGTTGTAAACTACTACTTAAGTAAACTACTATTATATTATCTTCCAAATGTACTCGTATGATATATTGATGATATCTTACTGTAATGCTGTACGAGTATATATATAATGCTAAATCAGATATCAGAATTCAGAAATTGTTCGGATTAAATTATGGATGGGAATTATAATTACCATTAGGACAGTATGTAGGAGCGCGGTAGCAATAGAAGCCATTATTAATATTGAATCGAGAAGAGGATGATGATGATCAACTGCAGGTTGGCCTTAATAAGCCAAGAATTAGTTTGAATTGTATCCCTCGGGAGTTGATAGAATTAATCTTAAGCAAAGTCGATGATATTGTAAGCCTTTGTCGCTGCTCGATTGTCTCTCGGGAAATGTATGAATTGTTACAAGTATGAGGGCCATCTACTTTACCATGCCAAGGTCGTCAATCAACTACCCAAAAGTGTCGCCGCCGTCATGGGCGTCGTCATTCTCTATCGTCATGTTTCCGTACCCTCCAGGATTAATCCAGCATCAAGTTGATCGTTGTATATTGTCGGTGAATCACAAGAAATCATGTGATTTTCTTAGAAGGTTTTCGCTTCTTGAGTCTGTGTTCGTTCAACTCCCGCCTCCACCCGTACCCTTAGCTGATTCCTGGTTTAGGTGGGATTCTCAAATCAATGTTACCTCGCATATTTCAAGTTATTATTTTATTTCTGTTGATGCTACCATCATCAATAATAATAATAATAATAATAATAATAATAATAATCAAAGTGCTCCGGTTGTATGGCCAGTCACGAACGAAGAGGCTACTCGAAGAGGGGACGTGACATGGAGGCACTTGAAGCTCCATGCTAATACGGTTCTAACACAATTTCCATCCATGAAAATCAATCCTAGCGGAAAGGCATTTTATCAGCACCCTAGGTTGACAACAATTGTGAGCAAAGACTACGATTTGAATAGTAATGGGAGGCTAACTTTATATAAAACCGATAAAGATAAAGATAAAGATAAAAGATAAATTATATCGAGCAAGTTTTATTATTTGTATAATGAATTGGAGTTGAAATCTAGTGGTGTCACCATAAAAGATGCATGGCTTTGGTTTTACTACTATGACAAAGGACACATTGAAGGTGATGATGACGGTGATGATTTTAGCAACGCAGCACATGAAGATGATCTTATCAAGTCTTGCTTTGATAGAGGGGATTATTCAAGAGAAAAGCATAAAGAAGCTGTTCCGGGTGTTCTCCGATACAGATAATCTTCGTGGGTTGGTAAAGGTTTACCGTCCAATTACGCACCTGCACAGTCAACACAGGTAAGCTAACCCGGGGGTTATCCGGGAATAACCTCTCCGATGCTAAAGTTAGCAATCCGATAAGAAGAAAGAGTGAAGAGAGAGAGAAAAAGATTGTACCTTTGGGTGAACATTTGCTTGGATATATATAAGGAAATAACCAAGCTGGTGCCACCTATAACGATAGGTGGCAAACCGACCTCGTAGGTAGCAGGTGCCTACGTGGTCTCAAGCAGCTCTCCACGTGGCCGTTTAGAAAGGCCGTTATGGATATTTGAGCTTTCTTACTAATCAGTTGTTTTATTGGTATTAGAAGACATTACCGGCTAATTAGATGTTACTACCGGTATTATCCCGTACAACTAGCCCCCCAAGTGAGGACGGTGGTAAAACCGGCGTTCTCACTTGTAATTATGAGAGGAAGTTAAGGAAGGAAAGCTCGTTCTAGAATTTGAAAATCTCTCATTTGCCCCCCAAGTGAGCAAAGTACCGATAGTGCTTTGATCACTTAAAAATTAACTGAGATTTAAAAATCTCCGATTTGCCCCCCAATTGAGCAAAGTACCGATAGTGCTTTGATCACTTAAAAATTAACTGAGATTTAAAAATCTCCGATTTGCCCCCTAAGTGAGCAAAGTACCGATAGTGCTTTTAGGCATTATTATTTTTGATGAAAAAATTTAAAATTTTCAAAATTGGTCTGGGCGGGAAAACTTAAAAATTGAGTGGGGCACGTGTCGTTCATCCTGCGTCTCAGTTCATGAAAAGGCGTTTTTCCCCAGCCGTTGGATTGCATGCACAAACTGTCACTTCAACTGCCACTGTTCATGGGGGTATTTAAGCCTCGAAAAAGAGGGATTTTCCTCATTTGCTCTTGATTTCCAAAAAATTTCTTCGAAGTATTTTTCTGTGAACACACTTAGGGTTTCGTCGATCAATTCGCATCATCAAGGGGAGAATAATTTCAGTTGCTTAGTTGAAGATATAACTTTCTTGACTTTCTCACTTCAGTGTTATTGTTAGTTCTGTTCTGCGAAGTTCAATCGATTCAACGAGGTAAAAAGCCCTAACTTTTCATTTATTTTGGTAATTTAGAGTGTCAATTGCCTGTTTCGCCTTAGTGTCGTGTCTGTGGTTGTGTTTGTTAAGTTTATGTCTGAATTTGTTCACAACTCGACTTCGGGTAAGGCCGGCGAGGCTGACCCGTTTGCACCCTTGTCCCCAGCTCCAGTGAAAGAAGTTAAAAACTCTTATCAGCCTACCTGGTCTAATATTTTAGAAGACGTTGAGATTACCTCAGTCTCCCCAATAAGCATTTGTCCTCAGTTGGAGTCTACTTTCGAGATTATTCAATGTCAAACTTAGGCAAGATAGGTCGTAAAACAAGGGCGATGCCGAGAACCAAAAGAATTAGTTACCAACCCGGGGAGGGTGAAACCTCTGAACGCCGTGCCGGTAAAGAACCTGTGATTGAGGAAACCTCTGATGTCGGTGAAGAGCATGTACAGTCTGTAGAGAGATCCTTGGAGGACATGGGTGAGGAGAGTGTGGGCAACAGCCAAGATGAGGGCGTAGATGGGAGTGGTGGTGAGGAATCTGGTGAAGCCGATAGTGAAGGTGGCAGTCGGGATACCGAGGTGAGTGAGCAGGCGGTAAGAGTGAGGGAGGGTGAGGCTGCCGAGAGAAGTGATGCCGTTTTGAAAGAAGAAAGTGTTGATGAAGGGTATGATTCTGAGAATGACGACCCAAAGTACCGAGAACCCCTTGTATTAAAGCCCGAGTACAAAGTTGTGTCAACAAAAGTTGACCCTGAATGGCTCCAGAAAGCTATCGATAAAGAGTACTGCCGCATTGGTGCTCACTTTTACAACCTTCCTGACGGCTATGATCTCAAATTGCCTAAAGAGGATCAGACTGCTCTTGATTGCCCTGACGGCCATATTGTAGTTTATGCGAAGCATCTTGAGTATGGTTTACGGTTTCCGCTGCACCCTTTTATCGAGAAAATTTTCAGAGCATGGAATGTTTGCGTGGCGCAGTTAACACCCATAGCTATTCGGAACCTTATCTCATTGGTGTGGGTCATGATATTCATGGATTTCCCTCTCACACTGAACCTGTTTCGCACTCTTAACTGGCTAAAGAGAGACAGTCAGTCACCGGGGTACTGGTCGTTGTTCACGGCCTCGGGTAAATGTACAGTATGGCCGAAATTGACCAGTTGCAAAGGCTGGATGGAGAATTTCTACTTTCTTAGCGTTCCTGAGGACTACAAAGTTCGCAGATGTTTCTATCCCCCCCATAGTATGTTTGATACCATTAGGCGTAGAAGAGTAGGTGATATAGAGAAGTATGCTTGTAAGTTTTTTTACTGTACATATGTAAAGGCTGGTAGTAAGAACAAAGCTGTACCGGGGGTGTGGCTACCCAACTGTAATTATATCTTGGGTAACGCCCTTTTGTCTCATGTCGGTCTCTGCTGGACTGACGAATTTGGTATGGTTCTACTCCAATTAACAACTTTGTTTCATTCTTCACTCTTTCTCTTTTCTTTTTTTTTTTTTTTTTTTTTTTTTTTTTTTTTGAACTATGGATTTAAAGATTTGGCATGCCTAGAATCAGTTACTTTAAAACCATGGACTACCGGCATTTTTACATTCAGAGTACTTAACATTCCTCATTCTCGTTATTTGTATTTATTCCTTGCACGTTTGTTGCCTTGCAGGTATTAACAAGTTAGATTTTGCCAATTTGGGTTTACACCCTGACGGTAGGGTGAAATTTCAGTGCCCTCCAAACCCAAAGCACGGTTACGATACATTACCCGTCTACTGCACACGTGCTCTTAAGGGGAAGAAAAGAAGACGACAAGATATGACTTCCAACGAGCAACGCAGGACCAGAATTCCACGCACTCTTCCGATCAGAAGAGGTGGAGCAAATGCCCAGAAAAGATCCAGCGACCTTTCAAGCCGTGAGCAGAACAAAAAGCATAAACAAGACGAGGCCGCTAAAAATCAGCAGAAGCCTACTGAGAATGTGAACGTCGTGAATTTGGAGGACGACGCTCCTACTGGTACCAGAAGATTGAATATTACTCTGCGCAAGCCTACTGAGGCAAGTGTGGTTGCTGCAGAGAAAGTTGTTACGACTGATAAGCTAGTACCGGCAGAAGAATCTTTTCTGAGGGACCGACAAAATCGATTGTCGGGCAAGTCTGCTAGCAGCAAGAACGCCTTTATACCTGTGATGACAGGGGACTATATCGAGGTTCCCCATGTGAAGGTTCCTACCGAGGTTGCTGAGGAGTTCTTGGTTCCTAGCGGCAGTGCTGGCGAGCCGTGGCATCCGCGCATCAACGTGAATCGGGGAGAGTCTGTTATCTGTGACGATCCCAACACCGGAGGCAGCATAGGATGGAGAATGCTGAAAGATTTAGCCACGCCGGGAGACCGACCCGTCGACAAGCTGATAGCTCCTTGTGGTCAGATGATGAATGATATGCTCCGGGTAAGACAAAACTGCTGTCATGACCCTTGTCTATTATTATCATTTTTTTTTATGTTACTATTTTGTTATGTGTATTTGATGCTTACCTGTTCTTCTTTTCTGTTCTCTTTTTTTTATATGTAGACTGTTAATTCGGCGGTCGAGGTGGTACATATGTACCGTTATTACCAGCGCTGTCATGATCAGGCCGAAACGAAATTCAAAAAATGTGATGACGCCCGACAAGCTGCTGTTAACGAGAAGGAGAAACACAAGGCCACTATCAAGACCATGGAGAACAACATGGTTGTTCTAAACACAAAGCTGGCCAATCAGGAATCTATGCAGAGAAGGATCACCAGCCTTGAGCAGGAGCTGAAAACAGAGAAGGAGGCTAAGGCGAAGTTGGAGGGAGCTTTGAAAAAAGCTGAGGAGGAGAAGCCCGGTATCAGGCGCCGAGCAGTCAACCGATTCCTGCAGTCCGACCACTACCGGAATTTGCTGGTGGACCGATATACTGGTGGGTGGGTAGCCGCTCACCGTTGTGTCTGCAAAGCCGAGAACTGGGATGCGGAGAAATGGCAGGCAGCTGAGGCTGCTTACAGTGAAGATATGCATCTCTCTCCTACTAGCTACGAAGGAGATTACTTTGACAACCCCCCTCCAATCGAAGTGCTGAAGAATCTGGATCCGCGCGATTTGCCGGAAGAGGAGTTTGCTGATGCCCTTATTGCTAGTCCTGTCAAAGAGGACAATGCTGTCGGCACCTCTGAACCTGCCCCCCAAAAGGAGCCTGAAACAAAGAAAGATTAATGGGGCGGGCAGTCATCACCGGAATCATGCGGGTCATCCTTGTCTGTAATTTCTAAGGCTCACTGTTGAGCAACATATGTTTGTTTTTGTTGAAGAAATTTTTTTTTTTTTTTTAAAACTTGTATTTTGGCCGATCTGACCCTTGTCTTTTTTGGGTGATGGCTGTCGATTTCACATGTGTATGCTATAACAATTTTTATTTTCTGTTGACTTAACCACGTATCTGCAATATTTGAACTTGGGAACCTGTATATTTGAACTGCACTGAACTAAACGGTTTCTCCGTTGTACTTGAATTCCGAATGATTTTGCTGTTGATTTTGTTTCAAAGAAACTTACACGTTTTCTTTACTATGTTCATTCTAATGCCGTAAATACTACTATGCTTGTCTGCGATTTCTATAACCGTATTATAAGTGGGTTGTAATTGTATTATAATTGCATATTCGTTTGTTTATTTGCGCGCAAAATTTTATAGCGTTCTGCTACTTAAACTATTTCTAGTTCTAACAAATTATCCATAGAAATTGATTCCAACACATTAGCACCTTAGGCATATGCCTCCGAGTTCCGCAATTAATTTCCGTAGAAATTGATTTCAGAATTCCTTATCATTCTGTTATTGCCGGTATTTTCCCGTGTATGCAGCCTTTAGCAGGCCAAGTATTTGACAGTGGATCAGACCGTCAATTTCAACTTGCCTTGAGGCGCAATAGTTATCCAACCTTCCTCCTTACTTGAATGAAAGAGATAGCTAGCTAGGCTGTTTGTCAGATCATATCAAAAGTAGGGGATGGCTCCATATGTTATAGTACATACTTTTCTTATTCACGGCCTAGGCCTAAATCGGCAAAACAAACTACAGGCATGGAGCTTGCCTACAAAATAAGAACTTAACAAGAAAAAGCTAAACCATGACCACATGTCATGCCGGTACTACACATGAGAAATTAAAACACATTCTAAACGTAGTATTTCTTGAGGATACTCGTATTCCAAACATTTTTTAATGGTACTCCTTCTAGAGTCATCAACCGATACGATCCCTGGCGAACCGTTTCATACACTTGATAGGGGCCTTCCCAGTTTGCGGTGAGCTTGCCATCTGCGTTCCCTCTACCTGTTGCGGCCGTTCGACGAAGGACCAAGTCTCCATCTTCCATATGCCGATAATTGACTCTCTTGTTATATGCTTGACTCATACGACTTTTATATGCTGCTGACCTGATGGCAGCCGTAAGCCGAGTTTCAGGTAAGAAGTCTAATTGCTGTCTTAGGAGCAAGTCATTCTGATCCTCACAGAAATGTTGAACACAAAATGTAGGGAGTCCTACTTCAGCCGGAATAACGGCTTCTGAGCCGAAAGAAAGGTTGAATGGTGATTCCCCAGTAGTTTCCCTTGTTGTTGTTCTATTCGCCCATAGAATTTCCGGGATTAGATCTGCCCACAAACCCTTCGCATCTTCTACCTTCTTTTTCAGTGCCGTTAGTATCTGCTTATTTGCGGCCTCCGCCTGGCCGTTTGACTGGGGATGACAGACTGTCGCATATGCGAATTTTACTTTGTATATGCTGAGGAAGTTCTTAACTGGGTTGCAATCAAATTGGGAGCCGTGATCAAACACCATTGCAACCGGTAGGCCAAATCGGATGAATATACTCTTCCAGATGAACTTCTTAACCTCACTCGCTGTTATTTTTGCTACCGGTTCAGCCTCTATCCACTTGGTGAAGTAGTCAATCCCTACTATCAGGAATTTTCTGCTCCCTGTTGCTGATGTAAAAGGTCCAATAATGTCCATTCCCCATTGTGCGAACGATATCGGATTTAAAATTGGTGTCAGATCGTTTGGCGGCTGGTTGATTGCCGGCCCAAATTTTTGACATTTATCGCACTTTTTCGCGTACGCTAAAGTATCAGCATTCATTGTCGGCCAGTAATACCCTCTTTTCATTGCTTCCAAGGACATTGACCGGCCTCCGGCATGATTTCCGCAATCCCCCTCATGGATTTCCTCTATCAGCCTAGCTGACTCATAAGCCGATATACACCTTCGCAACGGTAGCGAGAATCCCCTTTTATACAGCATTCCCTTGAACATGACAAACCAGATGCTATCCTTATTTATCTTCTGTGCTTCTGTTTTGTCTGTCGGTAAGACGTTATGCACCTTGTAGGCTAGCACGCCATCATACCATTCTTGGCCATCAATCACGCAATTCACTTCTTTTGGAGTGTTGTCGGGGTCAATACTTTTGCGTTCCAGAAGTTCCACCATTACAGTACATTCCAGATCATTGAAGCTTGAACTTGCCAATTTTGCCAAGGCGTCTGCCTGTGTGTTTTTTGCTCTCGACACTAATTGTATTTCAAACGTTTCCAAGTTAGCGGTTATTGCTTTCAACTTGGCCAGGTAGGCCATCATCGTCTGTTCTTTTGCCTCATAAGTGCCGTCAAACTGACTTGCTACCAATTGTGAGTCAGTCGTGAGTTCTATCCGCTTTGCCTCAGCCGCAATGCATAACTGCACTCCTGCAAGTGCTGCCTCATACTCAGCTTCATTGTTTGAGGCTTTGAACTTGAATTTGATATCATACTCGAATATGTCCCCTTGCGGTGACATTATGACAATGCCGGCTCCGGAGCCTGTTGGTGCCGAGGAGCCGTCAACAGAAACCTTCCACACTCCATTGACCTCTTCTTCGTCGGTGTAGGACGTTTCCACAATGAAATCAGATAATGCCTGAGCCTTTATCGGCACTCGTGGCTTGTAAATTATAACATACTCCGACAACTCTACCGCCCATTTGAGCAATCTACCTGACGTCTCCATTTTCTGCAGAGACTTCTCTAACGGCTGATTTGTCAACACTTCAATGGTATGTGCATCAAAATATGGCCGAAGTTTTCTTGCCGCTATAACCACTGCATATGCCATCTTCTCTATCAGAGGGTATCTTCTTTCTGCCGCGTTCAGGACATGGCTCACAAAATAAATTGGCATATGTGCTTTCTTTCGTTCTACTATCAGCACCGCCGCAACCGTCTTTGGAGATGCCGAGATGTATAATTACAGGCTCTCTCCCTGTTCCGGCCGTGCTATGGTCGGAAGGGACCTTAGATGGTTTTTGACCACCTCTAATGCCTTTGCTTGCTCTTCCCCCCAAACGAATGTTTTATTCTGCCGGAGGACTACAAAGAATGGTAAGGCCTTATCAGCCGATTTGCTAATAAACCTCGTCAGCGCTGCCATGCGTCCAGTAAGCTTCTGTATGTCTTTTATTGACTTGGGTTGCGGCAGGCTAAGTATAGCTTCTATTTTGTCGGGATTTGCATCTATCCCCCTTTCACTAACCATAAACCCCAAGAATTTCCCCGAACGAACTCCAAAGACGCATTTTTCCGGATTGAGCTTCATTCGGTACTGACGCAAAGTTTCAAATGTCTCCCTTAAATCTGCAACGTGGTCAGTGGCTAACCGGCTTTTTACGATGGAGTCGTCAACATATACTTCTACGTTTCTTCCTTTCTGATTTGCAAAGACTTTGTCTACCAGTTTCTGATATGTTGCCCCGGCGTTTCGTAACCCAAATGGCATTGCCTTGTAACAAAATACTCCGGCATCAGTAATAAACGCCGCTTTCGTTCTATCTGGTGCATACAGGCTGACCTGATGATATCCCGAGAAAGCATCCATAAAACTGAGCAGAGCGTGGCCGGAAGTGGAGTCTACCAACCTATCTATTCGGGGCAGTGGATAGCAGTCCTTTGGGCAGGCTTTATTCAGGTCTGTAAAGTCCACGCACATCCTCCATTTTCCTGACGGTTTCCTTACCATGACCACATTTGCTAACCATTCAGGGTACGTGCAAGGCTCAATAAACCCCGCCGCTAGCAACTTGTTTACTTCTGCTTGTATTGCTTCTATCTTTTCTGTCGAGAAGTTTCGTTTTTTCTGCCTAACCGGCCTGGCATTTCTATCCACATTCAGCTTATGTACTATAACATCTGGGTGAATCCCTGGCATTTCATCTGCCGAGAAAGCAAACACGTCAGCGTTCTCCCGTAAAAGTTCCACCAAATGACAACGGGTATCCATATCCATGTCGGACCCAACTCGTACGGTTCTTCCCGATACCCCAGGTTGCAACTCAATTTCTACCGTCTCCCCTCCCGGCGAAGGGCGGGGAACTGCTGCCGGGCGTGTATCGAAATTCTCCATTGCTAAGTCATGTGTGGATGCGGCTCGCCCCCTTTTCTACGCTTCCTGATTAGCCTGGGGTTGTCGGTTAGGCTGTTTTAGAGCTGTCACATAGCACTCCCTGGCCATTGTCTGGCCTCCTCTGACACGTTCTGTCTTCCCCAAATTTGAAACATATACCATCGTCAGATGATATGTCGAAACTACCCCCTGCACATCATGGATTAGGGGTCTACCGACAATAGCGTTATACGCTGAGGGCACATCAATTATTAAAAATTCCGTCATAACATCTCTGGCCGCCATGCCTTCGCCAATTCTAACTTACAAGGCTATGCTTCCTTCCGGCCTAACTGTGGATCCATTGAAACCAATAACAGGATACGATACCGGAGTAAGGTACTTCCGGCCTATTCTCATTGCATCAAATGCTTCTGCAAACAGGATGTTAGCGGAGCTCCCTCCATCGACCAACACTCGCTTGATGTTGGCTCCATTGACCGTCAGAATTAAAACCAACGGATCATCGTGAGGAAATACCAAACCCTTGGTGTCTGCCTCCGAGAAGGATACTGACGGCATAGACGCAGGCCTTGGTCGTTCATCCACACCCAGTGCATTCACTGTGTGCCGGTGCTCAGACAAACTCTTTTTCGCCCCGCTAACTGATCCCCCATGCACCGGACCACCGGTAATAACCTCTATTGTAATCTTGTGACCTGCCGCACTATTCCCTTGACGGTATTCTTCGCTGAAATTGCGCCGGTAGGTGTCGTCTTGCATGGACGAGTCACCCTGCCTTCGATATTCACTTTGCCTGGGTTGCGGGGCTTTCTGCCGGCTTGGCCCGTAGGCACCTGCTTGAGCTTGGTACTGGGACAGGTGGCCCTTTCTAATGAGGTCTTCAATATTCTCTTTAAGCTGAGTACATTCTTCCGTATAATGGCCAATATCCCTGTGAAACATGCAATATTTTTTCGTGTCTCGACCTTTGGTTATCATTGGTGCCGGTCGTGTCCATTCCTCTCTATGCTGATTTATTGAATATATTGCGGCCCTAGGTGTGTTCAGTTGCGTGTAACTGCTGTACTGGCCAAGACCTCTGGGTGGCCTACCGGTTCTTGGCTGGCTTGGTTGTTGTATGTTCATTCCACCGGCATAAGTATTAGGGGCAATGCCATCATTCTGTCTTCGAGAGGGCTCTGATGCCGCTATCTGATTACTAGTTTTCAACAACTCCTCACTTTTTATGTATTCACAGGCCTTGCCAAAGGCCACGCCTAAATTTGGGAACGACTTCCTTGCCATGTATTTTTTGAAATCATTATCCCCCAGACCGTTCATTAAAGCCATTACAGTTTTTTCTTGCTGTAATTTTGGTATCGTATTAGCCTCACTATTAAATCTTCTTATGAAATCCCTAAGGGACTCATCCCTTCTTTGTCTGACCGACATAAGCTCTCCAGAAATTCTCTGCCTTGCACTATTGCTAATATACTGACCGGTAAACAGTTCGACCAAGGTATCGAAGCAATCAATCGATCCATTCTCCAAATTAGAAAACCAATCCGAGGCTGGCCCCGTAAGCGTTGTCGGAAACACCTTGCACCACACCGCGTCGGTGTCGGTATAAAGCAACATATGGCTTTCAAACGCCGTTACGTATCGCTTGGGATCTCCTTTGCCATCAAAGGTACATGCTGGCATTTTTATCCTTTGCATTTGCTGATCCAATACCTCCTGGGTGAAAGGTGATACTCTCGGCCTGACTATGGCTCTGGCTGTACGTCTTAGCGGCCCGCTATTGATCTCTTACTGCCGGGACCCTGAGTCCTCTATCTGCGTTCCATGAGTTAGCTGACACTCACTTGGAACAATTATTCCCCGATTCTGGGGCTGTGGCGGCGGTTGCTCTTCTGCCTGGTTGAACTGGCTCGCCAGATTCACAATCACGGGAATGGCCGGTGTATCAACTTGTCCCCTATTGGCTGCAGCTTCAGCCTCCTTTCTTTTCCGGGACATCGCTTTCATTACCCTTGCCATTACCTCTAACTCCTCAGGGGTAAATTCCTCCAGGAGGTCCGGTATCCGTGCGGGACTTCGTTCAGGTGTTACCGGTGTGTTCACGGTATTCTTGTGGAGAAGATGAGTTTCATCCTCCACTTCAATCTCGGGTACTGCATTGACAGTTTTGTTCGCATTGACATTCAGAGTGTTACTATCATACTGACGGTTTTCAGCTTCTACTATCGGTGTTACGTGTTCCTGGTTTTCTTCCATGACTGGCGAAGGTTATTTGGACGATAGAAGTTATTACTATCCCCTCCTTCTAGCGCCAACTGTTCCGGGTGTTCTCCGATACAGATAATCTTCGTGGGTTGGTAAAGGTTTACCGTCCAATTACGCACCTGCACAGTTAAAACAGGTAAGCTAACCCGGGGGTTATCCGGGAATAACCTCTCCGATGCTAAAGTTAGCAATCCGATAAGAAGAAAGAGTGAAGAGAGAGAGAAAAAGATTGTACCTTTGGGTGAACATTTGCTTGGATATATATAAGGAAATAACCAAGCTGGTGCCACCTATAACGATAGGTGGCAAACCGACCTCGTAGGCAGCAGGTGCCTACGTGGTCTCAAGCAGCTCTCCACGTGGCCGTTTAGAAAGGCCGTTATGGATATTTGAGCTTTCTTACTAATCAGTTGTTTTATTGGTATTAGAAGACATTACCGGCTAATTAGATGTTACTACCGGCATTATCCCGTACAGAAGCTGTTACTAAAATACTCGGTCATATCAACACATTACACTTCTCGCGCCCTTTGAGGATAGTCCAATCACAGAGTATCCTGAACAAGTTGTTAAACTTATAAGCATACCTTTACAAATATCAATACCTATGATTCCATCTTGTTGCTGCCTTTGGAGATGCGGGGCGAGTCTAGGGGCCGTGATCAAAGATGGGAATGGGGCTTTACTGTTTGCCGGAAACTTGGGGTATAGGGACTTGGTGCTTGAGTGTGATGATGCCATCAATGTGGTGCGTGTGATCAAACAACTAACAATGAGAATGAGCTGCTCCTATCTTCTTATTCTTTGAGGATGTTTTTGGAATTTGTAATTCTCTTTATAGCTTAAATTGCGTTCATGTTAAAAGATCCGGTAATACGGTTGCCCACTTAGTTGGGACGATTTAGGTCTATTTACAAAATTGCGATCCACGTAGGATTGAAAATACGTTTAGGTCTATTTAATTTTTTAAAAGACAAAACGCTACTTCAGATAGCAGTTTTAGTATTAAAACCGCTATTCAAAGTAACAGTTGTCCTTAATACTCCACACACACATTATAATTAAAAAAAAACACCCATGAATCACGACAATCCTCTCCATCTCCATCAGACCACCATGCACATCACTTCGCCAGTTGTCATCGATGTCCTCCTGCACACCAACGGCCAACCCAATTCACGTCGCCACCATCAATTGATGAGCAAATTGGTTTTTTGATATTTACCCCCAAATTGATTAGGTAATTAGCCTAATTTTTTTCTTTCTTAATTCAGTTAATCTTTAAAATTAATTAAGTTGCTGCCACTTAATGTCAAAATCAATGTAATAAAACTCAATTTGTCTGGAAATTCGGTGCTATTTGGTTTGGTATTCGAGATTGCTAGGTTTCGCTTTGGTTGCTTTTGTTTTTCTTGGATTTTGCTTTAACTACATGCCAATTAAAACCGCTACCACAACTACTACTAAAACCGCTACCTCAACTAGCGGGTTTAAGCTTAAAAAAATTAATAAAGTTTCCCGATCCGACGTGGACAACAATTTTGTAAATAACTTTAATACCGACGCAAAATGACAAATAAGTTTTAAATTAACCATAATTTGGTAAATCATCCCACTTAGTAGTAAGATGGAAAATTGATATTAACTCGGCTGGTATTTGTACCAACTCTTTCCCCCAAAGCTTTCAAGTTATGGCGGATCTTGATTTGATTAAAGCTTGCTCTTTTGTTCAAAAATAAAAACTCGGTGCGATTTTTTTTTTTTTTTTTCTAATATATATATACTATGGAGTATTATTTTGTATATTTGTTGTAATACCTTAATCTTTAATAATTTTTTATACTTCGTTTTTTATACTGTTTTTTTTTTTTTTTTTTTTTTGATCTCTTAATCTGTAATAGCTATTTAAATGTATTACTTTTGTATAATATTTTTATCCAATTTAATTTATTTTAGACCATCTACTACGTAGTAAAATTAATTGTCTTGTCAAATACTCGTATTAGTCGTATTGCTTTCTAGTAAGTGACAATTTTTTTTAGGAATCCAATTTACTAGTAAAACAATTTGCTTTCTTTAGCTGCCTTTATTTACCAAAAATGGGAAAGAGAATTAGAGAAATGAAGAATAGTCATTTACTCATTTTGCAACAAGAAATGTCAATCAATTTTTATTTCTTAACGATGAACATTTGACTCTGGGTTAAAAAACTCCAAATTACATGATTTTCTTCTAAATTTTCTTCAAATTAAAATCTTTTCTATGATTTTCTGAAGGAGGAATTATCCTACAAAATGATGGAGGATGAAAATGCTTTAATTGCAGAAAATTCGACCTTGAATGATCATTTTAATGGCGATTTAGCCGAATTAAGCTCCACTGTATTCCTGGATCGTGTTGGCGAAGTCAATCTCTCTCTTAATTCAACTGGATTATCTTGGAAACCTGCAGATTATTCGATTGATGTAAGCCCCTTTCTCTTAAAAAAAAAAAAAAAAAAACATTATTTGGGTGAAAATTATTTGTCTTCTGGTTTATATCATGGAAATTATGATTTATGGAATAATGGGTATTGTTGATATGATCATATAGATTTCATAGTTCTTCATTTGTTACTCTATGATTTTCTGGGTGTCTTTAAAATTTCAATTTTTATTGCCAATTTAGTTTTACTTAAGCCTGTGTAATTACTAATTATGGGCTGTTAGAGTTATGAAGATTAGAGAATGAGCACTTTCCAATTTTCAATGATGTATGTAATACAGAAATTAATAGAAATTTAGAATTTCCCAGCATATTGTTTGCCATTGCCTTAGGCTTCTATCTTGTTTTGAACATGGTGCAATGAGGAATTTGTGGTTAGGGTGGGGGTTGAACAAAATAAGGAATGAGAACAATCAATTCTAGGTTTATGCTCTCTGGCTCACTAAGCACCCATTTTAAAACAATAGCCCATTAAACATGCGCGCCTCACTAATCTAATTTGAGGACAAAGGTTTGTTAGACCTTACATCTCACTCCAGTGCATTGGAAAAATAAGGGTCCAAATTTCCTCTCCCCTTCCCAAAATACATGAATTACTTGGGGTAAAGCTAAAGTCTCACCATGTTGGAAATCTCCATGGTTTTGTCTAATGCCATAACATATCATTACCATGATACCTCACATCAAACTCCTTAATATAGCAGGATATGGACAATGGAGTGGTCAATTGTATGCATTTTACCTCTGCCTCTACGATTGCAGAAAGGTTGTGAAGTTACTTATCATAGCAGTCTGTGTGCTACTTGTTAAAAAAAAATGTGGTGGTTCATGTTCAATGTACACATTGATCTAGCTATCTATTTCACTCAAGATATTTTTGTTGACTTAATAGTTTCTGTTTTGAATTTAGAACTGGATTCTGTGGGATTCTCGCTAAACCACCATCTTTGTGGAAGCTCATTTGTACAGTGAAAAGCTGTCTCTTTTTCCCCCTACTTATTTAGTGGGGAAAAGTTTTGGTGTTATGATGTTTTAGTTAGAATATCCCACTGGGAATTAATTCTTTCCAAAGGGTTCCTTCATGATACCTTAAGGCTATGTATGCCATGGATTCTATAAATCCTACTAGTGCTGTGATCTTGACTTGGTCCTTTTATTCTTTATTCCAAGTTTACAGCTATTCAGAGTGGTGGCTATAGTGTTTCCATTGGGGTAGCAGTCTATTATTCTGTTGAGATTACCTATTGAGCAGATACACGTACTTGGATTTGCCATTATCTTTTGATGCGCTTCTGTTTGTATTTTTATTTCAATGTAATTGTGTACTCATGGTTGGAAGTTGATGATGGACTGTTTCACAGGATAAGTCATCATGTATTGGCCGTAAATATCACATTGAAAGTGCTGCAGAAATAAAGTTTTCTGATGTATATGCTGCTGAGTCAGCTGATTGGGGATCAGTTCGTCAATCAACTAGATGCTGCTTTATGCATCAGGATTCAGAGGTTAGTTCCTTGTCTTCCAACTGTAGGTTTTTTATTTTTGACCATGATAGTTCGTTTATCAGTCTATATGTTATATTGCAGATGTACCTTTTTGTGGTACATGCTATGCAGAGATCAAAGGCCAAGGCATCTCTCTGGCACTTGGCAGAGTACACTTTTGGTCACAGCAATCAGCTTGTATGTAAATTGATAGTGAACAAAATAAAGTCGTATCTTGCAAAGCAAATTGGAAGACCAAAGAGCCTGTTGGTATGGTTTTCTTTAAATCTTTTTCTCTTGAAGCTCATCTACAAAAAGCTGCAAACTTATTATGCTTCTTTAATGTCCTAGGTCTTTGTCAATCCTAAAAGTGGCAAGGGCAACGGGAAAAATATATGGGGAGTTGTAGCTCCAATATTTTCTCGTGCTAAAGTGAGAACTCAGGTTTGTCTTTTGATCTATTTGTTTAGTTACTGTCACTGACCTATATATTCTATTGGAAATTTTGAGATAATTGTTATTGTGTTATCTATGTTGAGGCATGAAGACACTTTGTTTTTTGTATCTTAACATTGTAACATATGTATGACACTATGGCCATCTTTGCCATTTTATACACATTCTAAATTCTTGTTATGGTTTGTTTTTCAAATTTTCATGTTGGCTCTTCTTTCCAGTCTCTTCCTCTTTTCTCTCCCTCCCAGCTGAACCTTGTCTTTTCTCTGTCACTGTCTTCTCTCTGGATCTGTTGTATTATGCTAGTCTCTACCTCAAGCGCTCTTCTATGCCTTTTGAGGTGAGGATGGAGGACAGAACTAGGTGGCTGGATTTGTTTAGTATTATTGTTCAGTAAATTGGATGCAACAAATTTGGTGTGTGTCTGGTCACATAGACAGTGAGGTATATTGATCCCAGACTTTCTCATGTAAGATGACTTTTATGCGTACTCCAATACCCCTGATAAATTTCTGATTACAATCATCAGTTTAGTTGGTTGACATTCTTGACACTTATTATTTAGAAATTTCTCTGTCAGAGGTGTCTTAGCTACTTGCAGGCTTGCTCTATGATGAATGTTCATATTAGGAACAATGATGTATCATGAATCTTGATGATGTTGAACAACAACACACCATCATTTGAGTCTTTTTTTTAGCTTAAGTTTTGGTCTGCCACTAACATCTTCTTTTGTCTACCATCTGTTAGGTAACAGTTACAGAGAGGGCAGGACATGCTTTCGATCTAGTGTCGTCTATGACAAACCGTGAACTGATTTCATTTGATGGTATTGTGGCTGTTGTAAGTTTGTGATTTGTTCTTTAAAGTCTTGTTAACTGATCTCCAGGCATCCTTGAACATTTGAATGGAACCAAACTGTTACCTTAGGGCTTTTTTAATTGCTAAGTTTCAAATTTCTCATATCTGTGAGGACTTTCTTTGTCTTTTTTTCCCCTGTTTGGTTATGATGCCAATTGCCGAACATTAATTTTCTTATCTATGATGCCATTGGCGGACCTTAGCTGAAAATATTAGAGGAGCCGGGATTTAAATCTTTTACATCTCGCTCAAAACTAATCACTATGTCCCAGTATTTTATAAATAAAATAAGGTTATTTAAGTTCATTAACGAAATTTCTCAAAAAAAAAGTTCATCAACTAATTATTTATCTCCGTAAAAAAAAAAAAATGCATTAACTAATTTATTACAATAATTTACCAGGGGTTGAGCCCCGAATGGCCCCGGTGGAAAGCATTCTCTCGTTATTATAAACTTCAGTTTATTTTGGTTGATGCAGTTTCTATGCATGTACCATTGATTTGTGTGCTCATGGGGTAATCCTATCTTTATCCTCGATTGACTATATAATTCTGTTTCTATTGGTTGCAGGGTGGTGATGGCTTATTCAATGAAATCCTAAATGGGCTTCTCAGGTCCAGGTTCAAGACCAAATATACCCCCCTTCCTCCAGATTTTATGGCTTCTCCAGGGGAAGAATCAAGTGCCTCAGTCCCATATCCAAGTGAAATTAATGCAGGTACTTTTAACCCCAATGAAGACCAGTCCCCTCTGCTTCCAACTTCGAGACATTATGAATCTCAATTTCCAAGTTCCAGTATGTACCATAATTAGTTATATCATTGTGATGATGTATCCCAATTTCGGCTTTGTTCAACTTATTTAGGTGCTTCTTTGTGAATGGATGTGTCTAAAAATTGCAGGAATTGAAGATGGTGTATGCAGCACAGGTTGGTTTACACCAGGCTAACTTCATGTTAACTTTTAGTGCCTCACCTTAAGTCTTTTATGTGCTCTAGGGCTTTAGCTCTTTATAGAACTTTATGTTGGCCAATTCTTTGATTACTTTCTTGCTTGTAATTTCAGCTGATGAAGATGTTGAATTTTCTTTTCCTCATGAAAGATTCAGATTTGGACTCATTCCAGCAGGCTCGACTGATGCTATTGTGATTTGGTAATCTTCGGGGAATTGTTACTTTTCCTAATATTTTTCTTTTTTTTTTTGTAGAAATAATCTCTTTGTTTATTTTCTTTGCCTTTTCCCTATCTTTTTTCCCCTTCACTTTCTTTCTCCTTATTGAAAGTGGGGTGGGTGGGGGGGGGGGTATGTCATTCTTTGTAGTGGGGAACACCTAGGGCGGCTTCCAGGGGAGTAAACCAACAAGCGTGTTATTCCTTTACCTTTTCTCTGATTTTGACCGTGTTGGTTAAGGTTATGACAGTGTAGTTTAAGTGTACCTTTCTATCTTAATCTTCTTTGATTTGCTCTGGATACAATTTTTATCCAAGCCAAGTCAATATGATCTCTAAATGTTGATTTCTGCTCTCAGTAAGTTGATTAATTATCAATCTATGGCGCATGATGGTGCCAATCCATACTGTTGGTCCCTTTTAAATCACAGGCTTTGCAGATCACCTTATCTATTCTGTCATTTCTGTGTATCTTTTGTTGTGCTTGATTTATCTGAGGATGGAAAACGTGTACAACTTTATGTATGCTCCATGGATACTGATACTAACTTCACATATTCCCCTTACAATTTTTTTGGATAATGTGTAAATTGGTGCCCTTTGCAAGCTTCTAATTGTTCATTCATATCTGAATGTTTATGTCCACTTTTTTCCTTAAGAGTTATGATATGATTGGAACTTTGTGCTTCACTCTTGCATGCAGTACAACAGGAGTGAGAGATCCCATAACATCAGCATTACACATTGTCCTTGGGAAAAGAATTGGTCTTGATATAGCTCAAGTTGTTAAGTGGAAAACAACCATGAACTCAGACATTGAACCCTCTGTACATTACACAGCCTCTTTTGTCGGGTAATTTACAAATGCTTATACGCTTTCAGATTTCTTTAAGGTCCCTGATTATTTTCCTGGCCTTTATATAAGATTTGCAGCATGTTGTGTCCAAGGTATTATGCATCTGTTCTTGTTTTATTGGGTTGTAGAAGAGTCGGAAGGGCTAGGTAGAAGCTTTACCTGTATATATCGTTCAGATCTTCTTTATATGTTGATGGCACTTTACTGTGTCTTGAAGGACTGAAAATTTTAGTTTTGCATTCTTGTACAATCTTACACTCTCCATCCGTCTAAGACGTGTTTTCTTATAATCTTATACTGCACCAATTTTGTCTGCATGCCATATCAGTTCTTCACATGCATGTAACTAAATTAGTTCTAAAGAGAAAGTTTTCCAGCTGTTCGCTTGTTCATATGTTGCTCCTGTGAAGATTCTTTCTCTGATCAGCATGCAGACCAGCCTTGAGCACCTTCTTGGCTTACTCTGATTCGAGATCTTAGGAGCTAGATCTTGTTTATTTATATAAAACCAGCTATCATGCGAATTTTGATGCTTTGTATGTTGTGCATGGGAACCTTGCCTAGTCATGGTCACTCATGGTAAATTATGAGAGTTCAGATGAGAAAACACTCGAAAGACTGCTCACCTGTTGCCAATCAAGGAGACTTTAGGAAATTTATGGGAAGTAATAGGTAGTTCTGTTCAATCACCTTATTTTCAACCTATCGTCCAGATTAAGGCACCTAACCTATCTGTTAAAACATTTACGTTTGAAGAACAAGTGACTGAAGGATTTAGAAACCTCACTGAAAACACATTTCTTGCCATTTTGCATACTCCTTAATTTTTTGTAAATTATACTGCTTAATAAATTGCTTCAAAGCAACCATTACAGGGTTAGTTAGACCTTGTTAAGCTAAGAGACTTTTCTGAATTTATACTACAAGAATAAAATTCATACCGAATAACTAAACCAACCACCCTGCATTGATGTAGGCTTTTCACTTTTCTTAAATTGTCTCATGGACTCGTCTATTACTATTATTATCGTTTTCGGCTGTCTATTGCGAAAGCATTTGTTATAACCTGTGGATGTGTATTGTGATGCACCTTGACCTCATAGCCTTGGCCTTTGTTTCTTTTATGCTTTTGTGAGAGTGAAGTTTATTGTATACTTCAATTCTTCATCCTTGTTGTTGAAGTAATATTAGCTAGAAAAATGTTGTTAAAAAAGAGAAGTTTCTTGGTATTCCTTCTTTATGCTATTTGACATTTTTTATGCAATTAAAGTATGTTTTAATGACACAACGCTAAAAGCCTTGCAGTTATGGATTTTATGGAGATGTCATTACAGAGAGTGAGAAATATCGCTGGATGGGTCCAAAACGTTATGACTTCGCAGGGACAAAAGTTTTTCTCAAACACAGGTAGCTATCTTAGTTGTTTCAGTATAGCATGCATGCCCCCAGTGGACTGATTGTAAATTTTATACTGCGGTCTAAAACACTGGTTCTGCGTCAATTATACACTGGTTTAGCTCTACGAGTATGAAAATTAGGGCTTCCTATGAGCGGAGCCAAGCCAAACAAAAATCATATATGAGCAGGCTTGATTCTGTGGTCCCAATTTCAAGCTTGATAAAAGCCAAGCAGTGAGCCTGCCTCAGCATTTTATTTTAGATTTCAATTGTTTTTTTTCCCCTTAAAATTCCCTTATTTTCAATAAATCTCTAGTCGTTTTATTTCAAATTGATTCTCTTCATCTCTTGTGTGTTAGACGCATTGGCATAATCATATTTTTGCTGTAGTTGTCTCCTCCCTATAGTTTGGTTTATGTTAATATACTCCTAAATATTTTTGGCGCTGCAAATATATTGTCAACCTGTCGATTTAAGTTTGTTTATTTGGTCAATATGTGCAAATCTACCCATCAACTATTTATTTTCACTACACTACGATTTTATTGGTTAATTTTAACTCATAAATTAGACTTATTAATATTTGTGAAAAATCAAAAATGGAAAATGTCCATAGGATGAAGGGAGAATCTATTATCCTCCCATGCCACTAAGTAATTTGTTTCTACTGATTTTTTTATTTTATAATTTTTTTTTTTTAATCCTCTTAAAGGTCAAATGAATTAGCCACCCCATAAAGTAACTCATAATTTTTTAATGGAAAAGAATTGGCAAAATATGGTTGAATAGGCCTATGAGCTTTTAATTTTAACAACTTGTTTGTGCTTGGCTCATTTAATATAGAAGTTAGAATACAAGTTTAAATAATTGCCAAGCCAAAGCTTTTGACAGAGCTGAGCTAGAACAACTTGTGAGCATTTTGGCTTGCTGCCTTTTCTAAAGAATGTGGTCATATAGTATGATATCTTGGATTTAACCACAAAAACAAGTATACAAAACATGATTTGTAAGGATAAAAAAAGAAGTCTGGGTTCAATCCCTCTGCATGCTTGATAATTGATATAGCTTTTCACACTATCCTGCATTTTCGTTGATTTATTGATTATTTTTTAGGTCATATGAGGCTGAATTATCATACTTGGATGTCAAGTCTAAGAATACCGATCCAGATTCCAAAGATGATGATTTGATTGGGGGCGTGGAGTCATGCCAGGGCCTTAAGAGAAAATGTGAGCGAATAATTTGCAGAGCTAATTGCAAAGTCTGCAACACACCATACACGGGCATGATGAAATCAAAATGGTTGAAAACTAGAGGAAATTTCCTTAGTGTAGGCGCTGCTGTCATGTCTTGTCGAAATGAAAGAGCTCCTGATGGTTTAGTGGCTGATGCGCACCTTACAGATGGTCTCCTGCATCTTATCTTGGTGAAAAATTGCTCGCATGCACTATATTTGTGGTAAGTTTGGGTCTCTTTTTTGGCATGATTTTTTTTTTCTTTTCTCCGTGTGAAGGAGCCATATGGGCAATAGAAATTACAAATGGGGTGGGGGCATTTGAACCTGTGACCTATCGTACACAGTCCCTCAATCTTAACCACTAGGTCAAGCCCTCATCGGTACTGAAATTTTGTTTTGCAATGACCATTTAGTGGTCTAATCATTTTGAGTTCTTTTGGTGATAGATCCTAGAGATATATCTGAGCAGGTCATCAGCTGTTAATGTATGTTGATATAGTCTGTATAAATTGTAGTATCAGTATCATAGGCAGAAAATCACCCCTAAAATTCACAGATGCATCCCTAAGAGCTTAATTTTTATTGAACACCCTTAAGCAACTATTAGACACTTGTTTTCCGCGAGCTGACAATTTGGATGGCGAGACCCTACAATCTCATGAACTGTAATAATTGTGCATTTAGGTAGGAGGGAGCATGTGAACTATATAAAGTTTAACTGTGTAAACTATTAGCGTTATGCCCTTATTAGGTCTTGTTTTAAACGCAAATTTTATCTGTTTCTTTGTAATCTCTGCCTCAGAGGTTGGTTTCCTGACTAATTGCCTCATTTGGGGGAATTATGTTTCTGCAATTTCTGAATTGAAAGTTCGAAGTTGACTACTGAATATTGAAAAGTTGCAACATGATTAAAATTATGTATTGATGCTGTTGCATGATCTTTGCAGGCACCTAACCCATCTAGCTAAAAAGGGTGGATCTCCCCTTGATTTCAAGTTTGTAGAACATTACAAGGTATTGTGCTCTTAATCTTACATAATTTCAATTTCTTCTTATTCTCAAATGGATGTCTTCCTTATCAGTTTTTTTTTTTTTTTTTTTTTTTTTTTTTTTTTTTTTTTTTTCCTATTTGCAGACCCCTGCATTTGCTTTTACATCTTATGGCAAAGAGGGTGTTTGGAATTTGGATGGCGAGATCCTACGAGCTCATAAACTGTCAGCTCAGGTTTTCCGCGGTCTTATCAGCTTATTTGCGAATGGCCCTGAAGTGTAACTGAATACTGTACACTGTAAAGTTGTGACCATAATTCTGTTATATACCGATATTAGAACACTTTAGTTGATAAAAGATGCACAGGTAGCAATTTGTGCTGAAATTTTGCCTGAAAATAAATCTCAGTTTTCACTTTGAGATAAATCTGTAATTCCAAGTTTCTGATTGGGCACAGTGCTTCAGGATTCTCATCAATAAGCTCTAAAGTTGTCAAAATTCAAAGTCAATTGTCTTATACAATATTATTGTACCAAATCTCATTATGCGTGACATAAAGGTCATGGGTTCAGATCTCATCCACCTCCCCCTCTCCCCAAACCACTTTCAAGTGGATTATTAAGCGATGGGTATGAAAAGACCCATGTTAAAGAACCATTTTAGCCATCAACTTAAGCTTTAGGTTGAAATCCATATGTTTTATGTACTCTATCAACATTTGACCATTAAGAAACTATAGTTAAATTGCACTCCTTACCATTAAGAAACTTTGTTAAATTGCACTCCTTACATGATTATGAATTTATTAAATGGTTGTTAATGTACATGACGTAACTTAATTAGTAGGCGTTTATTTGTCCGCGCCCTTAAACATACTTAGATAATTTTATACCAGTATATTACTATAGCTTATTACAATCTCAGATGGTTCTACTAGTAGTATAATAGTAAAGTATTGAGTTTGTAACTTGTACTTTTCTTTTCATATTGTAAGCATCTATCAGCTGAATGGTGCTTAATCATTGAATAAACATTTCTTAATCATGAATATATATTAATTAAGCTCAAGTAGAGAACTTTCAAACTAAGTATAAAAACAAAAAGAAAAGTGAAGTAGACAGGATAAAATTAGCATATTCCAATATTTTTTTGATGACATTTTATTTGGGTTGCATGTTGGCATAATAATGTGACTAAACGTACTTTCTATGCTAATATATACTTTAGCTTATGTTGTCACTAAACGTGCTAGCACTAATGATAGTCATTTTGTCAAACAAATCGTTGTCTTTGATTAATTATATTCTAATTAAGTTTGAGAAAATGCTACTCATCCATATTTGACATAAACTTTGTATTTATTTAATTTTTTCTAATGTCATTTTCAGTGTTTGTAGTTTCAAAAGGATACCGATTATATATATATATATATATATAGTTCCATCGCATATTATTTGACCACTTCCTTATTTTTTTTTTTATCCATCGCATATTAATGTGTTTTGTTAATACTTAATATCAACAACGGTTTATACTACAAACTAGTTATTTTTAAAACTAATACAATAGCTAACAAATTATAATGATTTGTGTCTCTATGTATAACCTTAAAAAAGCCAACTAAGCTACTTTGTAATAGATTGAACAAAGATTATACAAAGGTTGTTATGTACAACCGGATGCACGGTGCACTCAAGTTTTTTATTTTTTATTTTTTTTAAGCTTATTTTGATAATTAAAGATGATTATTGCTCATTTAATCATCAAATGAGCAAAAACTAATTTTGAGTGCATCTTTTACCAGGATGTATATAAAAGTTTTCAAAGATCATACTTCGTATTTGTGGGTACGCAGGAGTATAATTCTTTTTAATTACATACACCTATCTAATTATATTGATATGCATTTTAGGTCAATTACCAGGGAATTGCTAACAGCAAAGTAGTATAGGATGAAAAATTACTCTAAAGATTTTATACACCTTGGCAAATTTTAATTATAAAGTGAAACTATAAGTTTATAATAATGAATAAAATGAACGTGCCAATTTGTTTTTCCTTATTATGCTTTAATACAAGAGTGCTAACCTTTAATCTTTAACCAGGTATCTTTGACAGTTCAACTAAGAAAATGTCAGAAAATTATAGCTGAAAATATGAAGGGAAATAGGGAAAAATAATAGTAAGTATCAAAGAAAAGTCAGATCAGATGACCACTGGAGTAAATTCTCTAATAATAATGAAATGGTCGTACTTCTCTTATATATTTACGTAGTGTTAAGTAATGAATAATGGTAGTTTTCAAATTATCCTGCATGGTTCTGAGTTTGGGTTTCAGTAGCTAGTTTGAGTCAAACTTGTCCCTCATACTACATCATTAATATTCATATTGGGACGGATCGGATGACAATTCTTTGGGACGGAGGGAGTAATGCATAACGAACTCTCTAATACTTAAGTCAGTAATTTGATCGACATAATTTGTTTGTGGTTAAAGGTTGGAATTCAGTATAAGGTGTGTTCTCGTTAAAAAATAAAAAATAAAAAAAAAAAATGGTTTCTTACCCAAAAATTGTATTATAAAGAGGTTTTTGGCAAAATTTTCCAATACATTAAAGTAAAATGAGATTTTTATTTAAAGACAAGATTTATTAGTAGAATAAGACCTTTATTTTAAGACGGAGGGTGTAACTACTTTAATTTATCACTATATAGGTTATTGTTATTGTTACAAACTTACAACGTAGTTTAATATTTTACGATATGGTGTTTGCTTAATCAAAATCTGAACACGTAACCTAGTTTGCTAAGACAATTATTAGAAGGTTATTAATTACCAGTCAAAGTATTTGAGGACCACTTCATATCATGCAAGAGGTTACATTGCTCCCAAAAACTATAAAAATAAAAACTATTGTTGCAATAAACAATTTTTTTTTTTAACAAACAAAAGGGTCATACACTTCAACATTAATTATTTTATGCAATCAATTTATTTCACCAGTCTCTCTCCTTTTAGCTTAAGCTCTTTTTTAATTAATAATATGCACTTGGAATGTTATAGTATTTTTAAAAAAATGATGGCGTGAAACAAACTGAATGTGCTAAACTGCTCATCGTTAAGATTGTCTGATAATCTGTTAATTAGTAATCACAATCAAAGAATCTAACTTATCTTTATTTCATTCATTGAGTATTCAAGTAGCATCCCAAACTAACTATTAATAACAACAGAAAAAGATCTTAATTATTAACCGTCCAATATATGGATTGTGCTTTTCCATCTATATATATGATCCCAAATATGTCTCAGTGTACGTCCATCATGTAAAATTAAATGATTAAACGTTATTTAGTAATGCACCTGTCTCACACTCGTTATTACTTTACTAATCCTATAAATGAACATAGCCTATATATTGTACAATTTTAAAAGCCAATTACTATCTATAAACGATGACTAACTACTAAATTGTAATCCTAATCCACATTTAAGAAAAAAAAAATAGAATTAATATCCATAGTAGTAAGGCAACTCTCCGACAAACTCAGGCATAGTGATGTTATAGAAGTCCTTGACTTTTAATTAATTACCATTTTAATACCATTAATTTTTATCCATTTCAAAGAAATAAATAAAAATAAAATCTAGTTTATAACTAGTTGTGGCATGGAAAAACTAGGCAGTTAGTCACTAAATTAAAATTCCGTTAGACTAGTCGTTATCCGTTATAATATTCCCGCCAAAAACTAATAAAATATTTTTAAAAATGAAACAGTCAACTGTCCCCTGTTTACATTAGCATTCAACCATTAAATTAATTCATAAAAATTCATGGCATTTTTATGAACGACGTGCTTAGATTTTTTCCTCAATTACGTCATTAATGTCGTCATTATTCTTCCTTACTTAATAGTTTTATTCTTCAGCATTTTAGAATCTTCGTTTTTTTGGGGGGATTTTTTGAAGAATTCTCTAATTTCTCAAAACAGAGGAGAGTGAGAGTTTTATTTTATTTTTATATTGCTAATGTCTGATCATATAATTATTTTTCAATCTTCTTGTATTTTTTATTTTAAATTTTGATTATTGAGAGAGGAATTTCTCCAATTTTGATCAGGTTTGTAATTTTCTTCATGATTTCTTCAATTTATGGGTTTTAAGTTGGAATTTGTTATCTGGGTTTGCTGTATTAATCATGGGTTTTGTTTAATTTTGTTGAATTTATAATACCCGTTTGCATTTTACCAAATTTTGAGTGAATTTATATGTTGTGCATTTGAAAGCTGAATTTTACTGGGTTTTGGTGATTCCACTTGTTTCCAAATCATCAATGTAATTTGGTTAATCAGAGATCTTGTAACTATAATTACCATTGATTGATTCATGATTATATTTTGGGTGCAATCCATGCTTTTGTTAGCTTTAATGTCGCGGTATATAATCTGCACATTACATGTTTGTTGAATTGCCTGTGTGAGAGAATGTTAGATTTTGAGCTATCATGCAAGCTATAAGTTAACATGATTATATAACACTTGTGCAGTATTTGACATATAATGTGAACCCAAATACTCTATATATGAATTTAGCTGAAATATTTTGGTTGCTTGCAGGGTATTTGTTAGGTAAATTAGGCTCAAATAAAGCACAAAAATATGGATAAAGGAAAAGGATCGTCTTGTTCACGTGTGATTGCAATAGCCTTAAATGGGGGTGCTAAAAGCAAATATATAGTACGATGGGCAATTGAGAAATTTATACCTGAAGGAAATGTAGCATTCAAGTTGTTCCATGTATTCCCTAAGATAACTGGTGTACCTACACCAAGTAAGTTTAACATCATCATTCCTTTCATTTTGGAAATTAGTTATTGAGATAGAAATTTGGCTGAAACTAAATGAAAGATGTATGCATTTTTACGTTGATGATCTCATATAGACTTTTTATTGACTGGTTAATTGCTACTAGTGGGGAATTTGATCCCTCTTCCACAAGTGCGAGATGATGTAGCAGTCGCTTATAAAAAGGAAATAGAGTGGCAAAGAACGGAGATGATTATGCCTTTCCAAAGGTTGCTCAATTCTAAAAAGGTTTGCACAAAATTTTAATGGAATTTCATCCTGAAGTTACAAGATAGATGAACATATGTCTAATTTGCCCTTGCTTTATATAGGTTCAAGCTGAACTTGTCTTGATTGAATCAGAAGATGTTGCAATTGGAATAGCTACAGAGATTACTCGACATGGAATAAAGGAACTTGTCATAGGGGCATCTTCTAATGGCTTGTTTGCAAGGTATAGCCTGTCATTGCTGTAAATTCTGGTTTAAATGCTGTATTAATATCCGTGCTTCTATTTGATGACATACCAATTGTTACTGATAGAGTATAAAACATATTTTTGGGCCTCAACCATCAGCTTAAGCTTTTGGTTGAGACGTTAACATGGTATCAGAGCCAACGTGACATAGAGGTCACGGGTTCGAATCTCATCCACCCCTCCTTCAAAGTGGACTTAATTCGCGTCAGGTATGGGTGGGCCTGTGTTGCATCCACATTTCAAGCCCAAATAGGCCAGTTTAACCTTTTGATTGAGATGGTCCGTTAACAGTTACTCTCGAACATAAGATAGAACTAATCAACTTTCTCTCATAATATGCAGGAGAGTCAAAGGACAATTACTGTCATCTGTGGTGTCAGATTGTGCTCCAAAATTCTGCACTGTCTATGTTGTTTCAAAAGGAAAACTAGAGGCTCTGCGTCCATCAAATACAAATACGGAAACGAATAGAAACATTGTAGAACATGAAAGCACTGCAACAACTAATTCTACCAACAGTTCATCAAGATACACAAACAGCACATTCGGTAATTTACTTATAATAATCTCCCTCTCTATTTTCTAGGTGCAGGAAATGTATGCCATCTTAATCTGTAGATGTGAATTTTAATCAGAATTATGAGGTATCTGAAGTAGACACTTCCCTTAGTAGAGCCAAAATTGTTGAAGTTTGTGACTATGTACTGCGCACCTCCTTCCTTTTCTCGAATTTGTTACTTTTAATTAAGTCTTAAAAAAAAAAAAAAAAAAACAAGCGCCTGATAATTTTTGTAACTCGAATTTAATGATGGAAAGGATCTTTACTACAAAAAAAAGAAAAGAAAAATAGAAGCAATGATCTAGCTCTTTTCTAATTTGGGAAGGGTTGAATCTCTAAGGATTCCTTATAGTAGGTTGCTTCTTAATTTTAAGACAAACATTACATTACATTTACATTTGTAGTATTACTCTTATTTGGTTAAAATAACTCCCTAATCCCTATATAAACGATTCTAACAGACCCTGGATCGACCTATTCAGAGTCTCCTTCTTCCTCTCCTATTGGGTCGCTCAAGCACCCTGATTCTCTTTCCTGTGTGAAAAATGGATATAATAATTCAGGGATGTCTTCAGCAGAACTTGCCAGTTTTCAATCTGCTAATACAAGGAATGTAGATGATGCTTCGATTCCATGTGTTGGAACACTTACGAGTCAAAGATCTACTTTCAAAACCGTTGAAGCTGATACTGAGTCCTGGATCACAGATCAAGCATCCACCAGGATATCTAGTTCTTGCTGTGGTCAAGCATCTGCCTCAAGATCCTTACCAGCTTCATCTGTAACTCAGGTCAGCCTTTCATATTATAGTGAATACCTCGTGTACTAGGAGAGTAGGGGGGAATTGAAGTTCTTTTCTAGATTTTATTGGATATTTGTTCTTGTTTGTCCTGCAACTGTAATTTATCTTGCATCTTTATAGGGGAATGTCAATTTAGAGCTTGAGAAGATGAGAATTGAATTGCGTCACATACGAGGAATGTATTCTATAGCTCAAAATGAAGCAATAGATGCTACACGGAGGGTGAGACTTTGAGACATTGTGCATCTTTTTTAGCAATTCTGATACCATACTAGTCAAGTATGAGCTTGAAAAAAGAAAGAAAATATTTATAGATGTTGTTCTATCTATTACCAGCTAGGTGATCTAAGCAAGCTACGGAATGAGGAAGCAATGAAACTCAAGGAGATAAATGTAAAGGAGGAGAAAGCCAAAGAGTTGGCAAAAGTAGAAAAGGAAAAATTTGAAGCTGCAAAAAGGGAAGCTGATTATGCTAGGGAACGTGCTCATAGAGAGGTAATGCAGAGGAGAGAAGCAGAGCATAAGGCTGCCAGGGATGTCAAGGAAAGAGAAAAGCTTAAAAATGTGCTTGGAGAACCTGTGTACAATTACCAGAAATTCTCATGGGAAGAGATAGTATCCGCTACCAACTCATTTGATGAAGAACTTAAAATTGGAGAGGGGTCATATGGATCTGTGTACAAATGCAAGTTGCATTACTCAACAGTGGCCATAAAAGTCCTCCACTCTAAGGAGGGCGCTGACAGCAAGCAATTTCATCAGGAGGTACCATATTTCCCTTTTAACTCTTCTCAGTAAGAATTTGAAAACTTCAATTGATTTTTGACTTAGATTTCTTCAATTTTAGTTGGAGATATTGAGTAGAATCCGTCATCCTCATCTGCTGCTGCTGCTTGGGGCATGTCCAGAACAGGGTTGCCTGGTATACGAATACATGGAAAATGGAAGTTTGGAAGATCGGTTGTTGCGAAAAAATGATACTCCTCCCATACCATGGTATGAGAGGTTAAGAATAGCATGGGAGGTTGCATCTGCCCTTGCATTTCTTCACAACAACAAGCCAAAAGCAATCATCCATCGTGACCTAAAACCAGCTAATATCTTGCTCGATCAGAATTTGGTAAGCAAGATTGGTGATGCTGGTCTCTGTACAATGCTTAATGTGGATCCATCCTCCCTTTCCACGTTGACCTTGTATAAGGATACAAGCCCTGTAGGTACACTTTGTTACATAGATCCCGAGTATCAAAGGACAGGACTTATCTCTATGAAAGCAGATGTTTATGCTTTGGGAATGGTCATTCTGCAGCTGTTGACAGCAAAACCTGCTGTTGGCATAACCCATGTGGTTGAGGATGCCATAAAAGGAGGCCGTTTAATGCAAATATTGGATAAAAACGCTGGAAGATGGCCCCTGAGAGAGACAGCTGAAATGGCTCTACTGGGAATTCAATGTGCTGAGCTGAGGCGTAAAGATAGACCAGATTTGAAAAGTATTCTTCCTACACTTGAAAGAATGAAAGATACTGCAGAAAAGGCTCGCAATTTGGTTGCTAAGATCCTAGTTGCACCACCAAGCCATTTTATCTGTCCTATACTTAAGGTATGCCCCTCTTGATCTTCCTTCCTTTCTTATTACCTAAGTGAGTCTCAGAAATTTAGTGTGCTGATTCTGCTTTGGGAAATCTGTATTTTAAAAAACAAGAGTTTTATTGTTGATGAAGTCCAATGCTTCTTTTAGGACTAAGGTTTCAGAACTTTGGCATTGAGTTGTTTGACCTTTTGTGGTAACAGGATATCATGGATGACCCTTGTGTAGCCTCAGATGGATACACTTATGACCGCAGAGCAATAGAGATGTGGCTTAAAGACAATGACACTTCTCCAACAACAGATTTTCCACTGTCAAACAAAAACCTCATACCAAACCACACTCTTTTGTATGCAATTACTGAGTGGAAGTCTAAAAGAAGAATACGAAATGGTAATTGTTGATAATTAGTGAAGATTCTAGTGCTACAATTTTGTAGATGCCCTGCCTGCACAGATTGTAACCTTCATATTGATCATATCAACTATGATTGTTTGCTGTGATATTTCAGCAACGAAATGGTCATTGTACAGTAGCCAGTCTCTCCTTTGTAACTGATACCTGATTCTTAGAACTTCTTATACCTAATCCGGTAGATGTTTAAACCCTTTATCTTTGTGGGAACTGGGGGGTACTTTTTTTTTTTTTAATCCCATGACCAAGCACAAAGGTTGTAGAAGAATATGTTGTAAATCTAATACGAAGTATATTTTTTATATGAAAGAGGAATTAATTGAAATAGTACTCTTCATATTAAGCTCTGCTGCAAATGGTGATGAATATAACACAGGGCACGCTGCACCACAGCTGAAGTTGTACTGGGATACTTGATCGAGCTCAGGAGAACCCTCTTAAGCAATGAGACCTCCGCGCAAGCCAACTGTATATGTGCCACCACCCCTCTGATAACATTGATATGAGTATGACTTGTTTTTGTAAGAAAATTTTCAATCATCCCTTGCTTAATTTGTAAGGTTTGATTTTCTGAATGCTAATATTCATATTTTGGGTGATGCTCAATTCCCAAGCCCTCCTAGTCTAAGATAGAGTAGTACTTCGAAATTTCAAATACTAATGTTGTTGTCATTGTATTGTAAAGAACATTTGTACCAAAAAAATAAATTGTAAAGAACATGAACATACTAATCCCGTTGTCATTGAATATGTGATGACTTTTGAGTGGCCACAATAAAATTGTGGCCATTGTATTAGACCAAATTACAACCATTCATTTCTTTTGACTAAGGTAAATCATTGATGAAATTGACTATTGATTTTAATTTTTAAACAACATTGACCAAAAAAGAAAAAAAATTAAAAATCTCTCTTGTTCTGTCCCACTATCATTTGGTTTTCAATTATTCACAAATTAGTTTTTTTTTTTTTTTCCCCTTCCCTGTTCAATGTCGTTTGCTTTCATTCTTCAATTCTTAATTGTGTGTTCACTGTAGAAACTCACAAATTTGTATTGATGCAAAATTAATATCATCATCAACCTTCATTATCCTAATTTAAAAATAATACTCGTATACACGATTAGATGGTACTCCCTCCGTCTCTAAATTACATTCCTACTTCTAACATTTGTTCCTCACATAATAGGAAGAAATAGGAATGTAATTTAGGGACGGATGGAGTAATTAATGTACAATAAAAATATAAAATTAATAAATGATATGGATTAAAAATTTAGGATAAAATTCAAAGAACATAAGAGATGAATTCAATGAACATAGACCCTACACATATAAGCTTAACAAAAAGAACAATAATCTTGAAGAACATAAGGGATAAAACAAAAGAACACAAGGATTATTAATCAAATACTTCATATAATATCCAAAATAATATAAGAGTTAAAGCAAACCAAAATATTGTTTTGAGTAAAATGGGGGGCAAAGGTAGGATTATTCTAGATTATTCAAAGATGGAATTGTTTTGACCATAAGTGACAAAGGTGATATTATTCTTTTTAATTTTTCCTTTAGTATTACTAAGTTTAATGATAATTCAATAAAACAACAAATTAAAACTTTTTATTTAAAAAATGGCATCCTTCTAACATTTTTTTAAAGCAAAATCCTTAATTATATCTTCATAATCATTTTAATTTTCATTTGGAAATTAAAAGGCAAAGTCAAAGATTTAGGATGAATTTTTGGGTTTTAGTTTGGAAATAAGGGTCTTTTACTAGGAAGAAGGTGAATAGGTAAGGTTTTTTTTTTTTTTTTTTTTTTTTTTTTTTTTTTTTTTTTAAATGAGTTAGTGTTTTTTTAAAAAAAATAAAATAAAATTGTGGGCCCTAATTTTTGGGGGCCCTATCCCGTGGGTGAGAAAAACATGTCCAAAGCCGGGCCTGATGATGAAATATTTACCAGATTGAAGGCTTCTACCCTCAAGGTAACATCTTAACAAGTAATATTGGAAGGAGGTATTCAAAGGAGTCAAGAACACAATACAATATTACAGAAGTACTTTCACATGATCTATTATCAATGCAGCTTAATTAGCTGATCATAAACCACCAATTAGGTGATCTTTCACATGATCTTCATTAGCTTATTATCAATATTACAGTACTTTCACATACATATCTTGTAGAAATACAACAGAACATGCATGTAACAAGAAGATGAGTACATCCTTATTTATTTTTCATACGCACGCACACATAATGACATAACAACATGAACCTTAATATTCGATATATAGGGAATAAGCGTTTTAAATAAATTGTGACATATATATATATATATATATATATATATATATATATATTTATATGATTAGCCGCACTTGAAGTAGCAAAAGCAAGCTTTCCCCCAGAAATCCCAGTGGCAAGCTCCACTGTGAGCGTTTTCCTTATTTTTGCAAGTTTTATCGCACTTTGATTTGCTCCCACACCATCCACTCCAGTTTTCGCTGTACTCCTTGCAGTACTTGACGCCTTCCACTTCCACTTCTGCATTGCATGGAATCAAAACGGTTTTACCTCTGCTATTACACATACAGATATAGTATAAAACATATTATTAGGCCTCACTTATTCCCGGGCCTCAACCATCAGCTTAAGCTTTTGATTGAGTTGGTCCACTAACATATAAAATATGAGTAGCTCGTACATACTTGGTGGCATATATGATGTATAGTACATGTAAACCTACTTGAACGAATGAGGGATTAGGATACGGTTTAGATGGTAAGATCATTTCATTCCGAATAAAAAAAGGGTCTCATCAAGTTCAAAACTGATAAGACGGGATATAGTTTGCGTACAAATGTATGTGTACGTGTTTTTTTAATAATTTTATCGTGTTTCTGAACTTATTACTTCCTATGTCACTGAACTGACACAGGGCCTGTTCTCATTGACTGAACTCAGCTGAACTGAACTGAACTGAACTGAACTCAGCTGAACTGAACTAAACTGAACTGAACTAAACTCAACTGAACTGAACTGAACTGAACTGAATATTTTATAAAAGAAGGAAATTAGGAGCTGAACTGAACTGAACTGAACTGAATTGAGCTGAACTGAACTGAACTGAACTCAGCTGAGCTGAACTGAACTGAACTGAACTGAATTTCAACGTAAGAGAACAGGCCCATAATCAAACTTTACCCACATACCGATGTATTGGTTTGGCTTTATTTTTACATAAGTAAATATTAATTCAAATTATATGTATATATATATATATAAAAAAAAAAGTTATATCATGAAATTTATATCCAATATCTATCTAACAACATATTTTATGATAAAATATGTTGTTATTATGATAATATATAGTCAAAGTTAATATATAAATAGTGAAAAAAAGTCCAATATCAGTTATTCGATCTGGACGATGGAGTACAATACAGACAAATACAGATATTTGAACGAATTGAATGATAAAACTTACCCATGTTGGCAATGAGAAAAAACACGAGGCATAAAACCAAGAAATTGAATGAGCTACGACGAGAAGCCATTGTACTTGCACTAATCTCTTTTTATTTTTACTTGAATTGTATTTTGAGGTAATAGTGTATAGCTTTGAGGTGTGTATGTTATGTACTCTAGGTGCCGGTATTTATAGGAGAGGATCTGCTAACCAGTCACGCAATTTCTTGATTAGTTTATTAAGTAAAACTAGTTTACTTAAATTTCATCTCAAATTAATTTAATTCAAGCTTAGTATAATTATTGATTCAACATTTGACTTTCTCCCTTAGATGCTAAGTCTTATCCTCGAGTGACGCCCCTTGTTCAAAATATGAATATTGAAGCAAAGAAAGATAAGAACAAGTGAAGTTTTGCACATATATATTAATTATATGATCACTTCATTAATTCAAAGATTTGAATCTTTATTAGTGGCATCACATATGGGATATGACAGATTAGCATAATTATAGTACTAATTAACTTAATGATGATTTAATTAAAGTCAGCATTATGATCAATTCAAATTCCTCACCCAAAAAAGTAAATTAAATAATGTAATTTAGCTCGTCTTATGTATGGTTGACTACTGTATATATGACCGATTGTAAAAGAACAAAGTAACTCCTAAAACACTGACCGAGTAACCCTTGTAACACTGACAGAGTAGTCCCTATAACACCAACGAAGTAACCCTTGTAGCACTAAAAAAGTAACCCCTGAACATTGATCGGGTAGTGTAACCCCTATAACACTAACGAAGTAACCCCATTATGAACTGGCTATATATAAGAATTTGTGAATGTCATTAGACTCATTACTATTGGTCTATTGTTATACTAGTTCTATACTTTTCCTAAAAATAAAAATAAAAAAAAACCCTAGTACTATACTTCCCTTTCAAATGAAAAATAAGCATTATAAACTAGATCTCATATCAAAATATTTCAATATTTATAAAAAATGATATATCATTGGATCGAGCAGGAGCGAAGTGTTTTGCGGTGTTTGAGTAGGTCAAAGCTGTGTTCTGACTTGGTTACGTGGCGAGGTCGTCAATCAGTGGAGAACCTCCAGTTGATTGATGGTAGTTGGTTGTCTCACTTGCCCGCGCTAATGTTTAAAAAACTTAATTGGCTGTTGATTTCTGCTTTTGTTGAGAGATGGCAGCCAGATACAAACACTTTTCATATGCCATTTGGGGAGATTACGATCATGTTGCACGATGTGTACAACATTCTTAGGCTACGTGTACATGGCAAGATGGTCACCACTACACCTAGCACGGACTACTTATGGGACGCGTGCTCGATTACCATGGATATGACTCCGGATGATTTGTCTGAGATTTGCGGCACAAAGACGATTTGGCAGGGTAGTGGGGTGTTGACTGATAAGATTTTTGAGTCGACATTGGAGGTTGAGAGGCAGTTTAGTGCTCAGTATACTGCGTACTTGTGGTTAGTGCTTGGAGGTTCACTGTTTATAGACAAGAGTGGTAACCGTACGCATCCTTCCTTCCTCCACGAGCTATGTTATATGGATGTCCCTATTAACGAGTACGCTTGGGGCACAGCTGCACTGGCTTACTTGTTTAGGTAATTGGGCACGGCATCACGGAAAGGTGATGATTCGATCACTGGTTGTCTCACACTTCTGCAAGCGTGGATTTACGAGTACTTTCCGTGCTTTCGGCCTCAGCAGGGTACCTTGACGAGGGACCTCAATATCCCTCGTGCGTCTGCTTGGGATGTTGGAGCGGGATGTCCTAGCACGAACTTGGAGCGCCTGATATCTTTTCGTACTAGAATTGATGCGCTGACTGACCGTGAGGTGAATTGGCTTACGGAGTTGATCCTGGACTTGGAGTGCCCCCCCCCCCCACTTTATTCATTGGCTGCAGCCAGTACCGTGGGACTTCCGCCTAAAATTTCCGGATGTTCCATGGTGGATTCGGAAATTTCAGGCGGATCCACCATGGGACATCCGGAAATTTTGGGCGGATGTCCCATTTTTAGAAAATAAAAAAATAAAAAATAAAAAAAATTACAGAATGTTCCGACACATTCTCCGGCGTACGAATGTTCCAGTCGTCCATCATCCAAGACCCGTCGAAAAAAACTTGATGATTAATTTTTTTTAAAAAAACGATTTAAGGTGGTCGTAGGGACCGATTTGGTTTGAAGGTCGTGGGGATCGATGTGGTGGGCTCGGGATTCACGGTGTAGTACTTTGAGGGGACCGTTAGTATGTAAAATGTGCATGAAGGGATCAAAGTCCATTTTTAATATTACAACTTGCATAAAGGGCATATTTGTCCATTGAAGTCAAAATAGGAGCGTTACTATGTAAAATGGGAGCGACGAATAGCAATTTACAAAACAATTTGTATTGAATAACTGATCGTATACTTTATATGAAACAATTTTTACTTTATTTCCGTATTTGCTAAGGTCTAGCGCATAGCTCCTATATGCAAACATTACATATAAGATGACAATGTAGTAATAAAGTTGAAGTTGTAGTGGGAGTATAAAGTACCATTAAATAGGTAAAAAGTACCACTAAATATTGTAGTGGTATAAATATTATGCTAATACTACAAATAAGTATGTAAATGGTACATCAAATTGTTATAGTACTGTGAGATATAATAGTACTACTAAGATATAAATGGTATAATATACATGTATAATAATACAGAAAATGTACTACTTAAACCATAAAAAGTACCATCTGAGAAACTCCAAATGATGAGCACAAAAGAATGAGTTTACATTGTGTACGTTACATTCGGTACTATATATACAAGGGCAATTTGCCAATTTCCTTGTTCTTTATTACTGCAACCAAAATTATTAACCAAACTCAGAGTTAATCATCCCAATGGATATATCCACTTTTGTGAAAACATAAAACCAATAATAGAGTAGCAACTCATCAATCATCTAACAGGGTTGTTACAACAATTTTTAAGTTTGTACACCAAACAAAAAAATTAAAAAAAAAAAAAAAAAATCTAAATCTATTGTTCTATGTTACATCTAATTCATCAAAAAATCACAAACAATGTGAATGAAAAATAAATCCCATGTAAATTTATAAATCAAGGGAATGTGAACCCTGTACCACCTGAACCCTGAGAAGAAGCTGAGGGTGGATTTATAGCAATGTAAAGCAAAGAGATTGTGATGGCAATTAGTCCTGACCAAACAAACACTATTGTAGGTGTTTTCCTTCTTCTTCCCATCAAACCTTTAGCAAAAGGATACAAATGAGCCAACACCCAGAAACTAAAGAACGCGCCGCCCAAGAACTTACTCCAGGATGGGACTGAGCTGTATATGGTCCTAGCAAATGCATAGCATACTGCTATTATGTTTACCATTGCTATTACTATGGGTGGGAGCATCAGTGAACTCCATTTCACTAGGTAAAGCTCTGCAAACACGTCGTCTTCATCTTCTGATGCTGACTTTGAGGTCAATGTGAATGAGATCTCGATACCTACATGATATACATTACCCACGTATGAGTTGTCCCACATTCAATAACAAAGAGACAGACATTGGTATGATTATAATGAAATGTGATGACTAATAAACAATGGATTATGAGCAGGAAATTTATTGATTTATAAAATTTATACCTGCAATAACTTTGAGAAGGCCTTGAATAACAGCAGCAAGGTGAGAACTAGTCCCGGAAATGAGCCAAAACTGTTCATTTCTCCACCATTCCTCCAACTCGATCCCTGACCATTTCACCTCCAAAATGGCCAAAAATATCAAACAAAGTGTCATGATCAACAAGTATATCAAGAATGTAATGCTAAGCGTCTGCACGATGAACTGCCCAGAGAAAAGTGACAGTGCCGGGAGGAAGCAGTACATGATGAGGAAGAGAGAGGTGAAAGGGTATATCCCAACATTGATGTAGGCCAACCTCTGCAGCAGCTTTAGGCGGCGAGTTCCTAAGAAGGCGTTGTTTCTTGAGAAAAAGATTTCTACTGACCCGGTAGCCCACCGCAGCACCTGGTGTAGCCTGTCTGTCAGGTTAATTGGAGCAGACCCTCTGAAGGAGTCTCGTTTTGTGATGCAGTAGACTGAACGCCACCCACGATTGTGCATCCGATAGCCGGTTACAACGTCTTCTGTTACTGAGCCGTAAATCCATCCTACTCTGTCTCCCCATTCTGTTTTGTCTTCGTACCTGTGTTTGCATATTTTACAAAAAAAAAAAAAAACAATTTCTTTTTCATTAGTAATCCTAAAATACTGACTACGTTTGTTTCTGATACTAATTCTGAATTTTTTTTCAGATGTAAGTTCAGGTACGGAGTATATAAATTAGTGTAAGACGGTCTTACCAGCAAGAGATAACGGATACAGCTTCAGCGACAATGCTAGAATCAAGGGGCTCGCGAGGTACTCTAAGAGCACCCGGAGGCCTTCCATACTTAACTGCAGGATGATCAGCCAAGGGACGCCCTTGATACTCAGCAATAGGTATCGATTCCGACAGCATTGTTGAGTTTCCGAACCTCTTAGGAAGCAGATTCACGTCCAATTCCGGGTCTAGCTCTGAAGAAGTTAGTGCTCGAGTCTCCGAATCTTTGTTGTTGTTAGCTACCCTGTCTGGATTCGGTGGGTCAAAACCATACAACGCGAATCTCCTGAACATAGTACCAGTGCCTACATAAACTGGACCCTGCATCAAGGAACAAAATTAAAGGTTATAATTTTAAGCATCATTTACTGAAATTAGCATGTTTATAATGTTACAATACAATAAAATACATTAGAAACATGCTAATTTCAGGAAAAATTGGACCAGACTAGCTAAGGGATTATTATGTTAAATAGGTACTTAATTAGAAATCCAAGTGTTTAAACCTGAAGACCATCAAGAGCACGCATGTTCCCATCGAAGAACACATTGTTTCGATTAGCGTATCGATCAGAAGGATCAATGCCTTCGAACCTCTGAGGGAACTGTATGTAACATATGTCTTCACCACCTCGATCAAGCATGAAGCACATACCTTCACGAATGGCCTTACAGTTGTAAATGTAGTGATCACAATCAAGGTTAAGGATAAATGGGCCATTAGAGAGGATGGCAGATGATCGCACCAACGCGTTCATAGCTCCAGCCTTCTTGTTGTGATCATACCCTGGCCTCTTTTCACGTGACACGTACACGAACATAGGTAGGCGTATGTCAGTTTCAGAAAAGTCTAGGAGTTTGTCATCTGGTGTTCCCAATATTGGGTCTGGTGGTGGTGGCTTCAACATTACCTGCATTTCGTTTGTGTTATCTTAATGTTATGTAACCTTACTAACTCTTATAATTCCCTAAATAACATTTTCGTAAATAAATCAATAACTTTTTGCTAAATATAAGCCCATAAATATTGATTATTTATGAAAATGTCATGTTATCTGGGATTTTTTTTTTTTGTTGATTTATTTACAGAAATACCACTAGATAAACGACTTTTTATTTATTATAATGATGGGTCTTCAGTCTTCTTTAAATTAAAGTTAGTAGGCAAACCTGAAGGATTCCTGCATGATCACCCTTAGCATGTTCACCAGCAGAGACAACCCAAGTACCAGGCCAGTGAGTTCCATCAGCCATCCAAGTAGCCTTTTGGGCTCGAATAGGTTCGGACCGATCTCCACCACTATCCCTCATTTGTTTCATCATCTTCATTTCCTCCCTAGCATTAAACGCATCAGACCGCCTCCTAATAGAGTCAGGCAACCCATTAATTCGAACCTTAAACTCGTCGTATTTCCTCTTAATCTTCCTCCTATCTTTAACAAAATCAGGTTGCAGCTTATTTTTAGTAGGGTCACCCTTCAATGTAAAATAAGTCTCCGGGTTCCTAGGCTCAATGTCATGTTTCCTACAAAATGGCACCCACAGCTCAGCAAAACTAGCTGCCTCAGCCATTGCCTCAAACGTTAGGAGCGCGCCACCATCATCTGACACGTAACATGCTATCTTCTCGACTGGATAATCAACCGATAAGATTGAAAGGATGGTGTTAGCTGTAACAAGAGGCGGTTCTTTTTCAGGGTCAGCGGTTGAGACAAAAAGATCAACACCAGGTAAGTCAGACCGCCCAGTTGGGTTCGATGGGGAAGGTAGCTCGAATTTTTCCCTTAAGGCGTGGAGGTCCGTAGACCGGTTTATAGGACATATTTTAGGAATGATGTCAAGAAGCCAAGAAAAGGCGAACCATATTTCACAAATAACGGACATTAGCCAAAGCCATACTGCTTCTTCATTTGGATTTTTTACACGCCATGCTAAGAATAGGCCTAAAAAGACCAAACGTATCACAATTAATAACCTGCAAAATTAAAATAAAAAGATTGATTAGAGATGGCAAATATAAATCTTAAGATTACATTAATTGGTGTTATAAAATGTAACTTACAAAAGATAAGATTAAATGGATAATCAACCAAATCAATAATCGATAAAATTGTTACCAAATGAAACTAGGGAAATAATGTTGTGCTACAAAACAATCTTGAGCCAATATTTTTTGTATGAATTGTTTTTACCTCTGATGATAAACAAGTTAACATGGATGATGTGGTGTTTAATTTTATACTGAGAATTTATTGCTATTGCAAATTCGCAGTAGTAATAAATATTACGTAATAATCAAAGAAAATGGTCACGATAGTTAAAATAAAGAACTAACCTGTAAGGGCTAATGATGCCACTAGGAATAGGAATAATCCTACTAAGAGGCTTAAAAGGCTTATCAGCAGCTTCAAGCACACCACTCATTCCATCACCGTCGCCATCATAAGCATCCTCGGGTGGCCAATAAGCTGTCCCATGTCCATAAGTCCCCTGTGTCTCGTTGAACAACCACTTGTTATGGTCGAAATCACCACCTTTCTTCCTGCTCATCATTCGTCGGTCTTCATTCCCCTTGTTTGGAGCTGGCAATGGGAGAGCTCCACCGGAGAAATCCGGGTGTTCATCATCGTAGTCTTCTAGTCTATAGGGTTCCTTGCATCCTGGACATACTCCACTGCCTTTTTGAGCATCGATGAAGCAATCATTGCATATTGTAAATCTACCAAAAAAAAATGGAAAATGGAAATGTAACGGTCCAAATAAACATTCCAAAACAATAACAATACATTCAAAGCCTTTTTTCTGTAAAATAAATGCAAGAGTAGCACGTTTCATTTTGTTAGCAACTTCTGAATATTTGGTATTTTATATATTACAAATAATAATACCTTAAAGTTGCAAATTATAGGAAACATGAATACCTGCATTGACAAGGGTAGACTCGATTTCCACGATCATCTTTCATGCCTTCTCCATCACACACAGGCATTTGACAATAACCCGCCTTTCCACGAGCCACATGATCCGGTGGACATGAATCAGAATCAGTCACCTTATCCATAAGATGAGCCCTTGTGACACTATTGAACCCACCCGTAAATAAGGAATTAGACACGTATTGTTCCTCGGCCTTAGCTGCCACGGATGAGCTATCCATGGGTTGATTATCGGGTGTAGGAGGAATGTGCACGGTATAATTCATGTAATCCCCTGAAAAATCCCCTGACATGTCAAGATCTTCCCTTGAAAGGGTCACATACTTTCCACTTGATGTTCTCCTTGCGAACTTAACTGCTTGGCCATTGCCTCCGGAGGAGGTCCTCGTGTTTTGGGACCCGCCACTCCCCGAGCTCCCTTGGCTTCGGATAGCCTTCTTCGAAGGGTCAGAAGACGGCATCATCTTGTTTGTTATTATATTGTTGTTGCTAGAGAGTGTACGTGTAATAACATGAAATAATTAAATTAAACTATAGGATAATAGAGAATAATTATGTAATTTCAATTATCTACATGTTATTATTATTAATTTTTGTTGGTTTTGGTGAAAATGAGGAGAACAAAGTTAGGGAGAAGCCAGTGATAGAGAATTGCATTGGGGGAGATTAATCCTAGTTGTTTTTAGTTTGTGCTTCCCCTACTTTTAAGGATTGTCATTAGTGGACAAAATTATTTAGAAAGCTAAATAAAAATGTCAACGTGAATCTAGGTTTCAAAATGTTTGTTGGTTTTTAGCATTGCATGAAATCTTCTTGCGTTATATGCTTATAATAATTATGCTATTTTAATGGTAAATTATGAACGTAAATATTTGTGAATTGTGACGCCAACTACCACCTTTAGATGGTCAAACCTTTTGTCATGAAGATAAAAATAAAAAATAAAAAAATGCTCGTAATTGCTTTTTAAATTTATTATTATAAATATAAATGATATAATTAGGACATAATTATACAATTAAGCTGCTTAGTTGCAGGAACTAAAGATTATATAAACCAAATAACAAATTTGTTAAAGGTCAAATATTTCAATTTGATATCCGGTGAATCTGCATGATGATCAGTTGGATATTTGATTAATCAACAAATCTTTATTCAAAAAAAATTATTGTATAAAATTATAATTAAAACTAGTTTTATGCCTGTGCGATGTCTGGGTGGTTTTTAAAATTTTAAGAAAAACTTTTTGTCCCAATTACCAACACTTAACACATATCATTGACACAAATCATATTTTATGAAAAGATACAATTTCTTTTGATTTAAGATATTTTGAGATGAGATACCATTAATTTATTTTATGTGATAATGAATATTATAGAAACAAAAAAAAAGAAATAAAGAAAGAAACTCCGTATGTGAAAACAATGGTGAACTTTTTATAGTTTCAGTAGTATGATGATTTCTATATTATTTCATTCTGCAACCCACTAATTAATGATCAACAAATAGGTATATTTGCAAAATAATTATATTTGTAAAATAATAAATATAATACAACTGGTAAAAGTTGATTGTTAGTAATTTGGGATACAAACTATTTGATGTATCATAGATGTACTATACAAACATACACAAAAATTATTAAAACCAAACTAACTTCTAACCTACCTGACTACCTCTATCAAACTTTAAAAATAATAGGATTAATGGTATCATCATACCGCTTTAGTCTATAAGACAACATGATTATTAAAATTAAAATTAAAAATAATAATAAAATAATAATAAAAAAAACGTACATAATTAACTCCAATATGACCTAAAGCATAATAGTAATTAAAGCTCGATTTTTACTCTTGAAGCAAATACCTGTTGTGGTAGGAAGGGTATGAAGCAAAAATAAGATGTTAAGAGTGGTGCCTAGATTTGTACTGCTAATTATCCGATTAATATAATGTATGATTCCATTTTTTTAATATGTGAAAAGTGTTACCTTCGTGATTTTCTAATTAAGGGAATTATTATTATGGTGTTTCATCACATTATTCTTTGATATCAATAATGGAAGAAAAATAATTATAAGAGGGACATCACCAAATTATATCAATGAATGGTTTAAATATTCATTAGTAACTGATAAGATCATTAAAGAAAAAAAAAATGGAATACTAAGAATGTGACAATTTTGTGTGTCTAAAATCTTTAAGTTTCTCCAAAATCTTATGACATTGGCGAACATTAATCTTTAAGCAAACATAATTTATTCCTGTGCTGGTTTCCTAAAAAGATAATCATAGAAAGGTTTCGTTGCAACAAATGCATTAGTTTACGTACGTAGTTTTAAATTCGATGGAGTACGTCAATACATGTCTATATTTTGTAATCAACCCTGAGATAAAGACATTTGTAAATTGGTGGATAGCTTAAATTTTGCCAAGTGTCATGTCACATAGAGTGCAATTGAATGAGTATCAAAGTTAAAACATTTCTAATTGTACTTTTTGAGAAAATACAAGTTAATATCCTATATTAATAAAACTTATTTTATCAAGGTATATATGTCATTTTCACAAACTATTCAAGGATAGTGTTGTAAATTCACCAACAAAGATCTTCAACCTTCTACCTTGGAGGGTAACTGTGAGTATCCACCGCCGCCACCACCGCCGCCACCACACTCACAACCTTTTACTACGATTTCTCGTCGAACCACCAGAAAGGATGCAATTTTATCTTCTTCAAACGTGTTTTTAGCAATTACATCAACAATTAAACCCATGAAGCTTACTTCAAGCTCGTTTTTCGTCAAATAAAAAATCAGCAAAGCTCCATTGTTATTAAAGCCCAAGTACCGTCGAAAAATTCCTACTATTTTAAGTTACCATTCCCCTAATTTAATTCATGTATAATTTCTTAAGGTTTACTTTAAATTTGGCGTCTTGTCAATATTCATGGAAGAAGGGGATTGTTGGTGGCGTTTATGCTATTCATGCAAGTGTGGTGAACTGGTACGGTGATGGTGTTGTTCTACGGAGTACTATATGTTGTGCTGGGCGGGAGAAGATGAAAAAAAAAAATCGTTTTATAATCTAAAAATAATAGTACTCTGCATTGATACGATATCCTTTATCAATATTCACAAAGTTTCATACGGCTGATTACACCGTGTACAAAGGCAAAACCATTTAAGGAAATCCCCTCCCCCAGCTTGTCTCTAGTAGGTGACACTTTAAATACGAAGTACAACTGTACATGTAATGAATTATACTCCCTCCGTTTTTAAATATTTGCTCCACTTTTCTTTTCCGACCGTTTTTAAATACTTGCTCTATTTCCTTATTTAGAAACCTTTTACAATATTTAATTAATTTCTCTCACCAAGTAGACCCAACAATATTAATTCCATATTTTCTCTCCTTCAATTCTCTCCACTACTTTTAATTTTTTACAATTTTTTATTCTTCTACCAACCCCACTACCTTCATATTTTATTATTTTCTCTAATTTCTCCTAAAACTCCGCTCATGGAGAAATGGAGCAAGTATTTAAAAATGGAGGGAGTAGTATTCTAAAAAAAATGAATTATAACCGTCGATTTTATTTAAGAGTAGATCTGACGGTTGATATTATATGCGAGTCATTAATCGATTAATCGTCCTCTTTTGATTATTATTCCCCTTTTGAAGCTGTTTCACTTAAACGCAGCACCTCCCTCTCTCTCCCTTCCTCCATTGCAGCCTACATTGAGTTCTCCATTGAAGCAGCTTCTGAGATTTCCTTCCTCCATTGAAGAACCTCCCGAGGTTAGATGTTATTCTCTATTTCTTATTTCTTTTAATCATTTAACATATCAATTTCACAATCTAGGGTTTAGTTTCACGCTATTCTTAGTTTAATTGTCACTATAACCAATTTAGGGTTCTTCTAAGGTGGATTATTGAACTATTTGTTATGATTACTGTTGAACTATAACAAGCGATTTTGTTGCTAAAATTTTACGAGCCTATAGTGATATTCTTAAGCGACAGGAATTTATGTGATTTTTCGAGCCTAATTTGACAATTAAGATTAATTTGGTTGCTAATGTGTTGCATTATTCATGTTTAATCGATTCCACAAGCTGAGACCAGAATTGCTTGGGTTTTTAGGCTCGTCGAGCTCCAACCTAGCCTACTCATATTCGGGTTTGGCTCGAAGGTTTAGCACCCTTAACCCCTCTTAAGAAGTTTGGTGATTAGCAGATTTCCAGTACCATATTTGATTGATTATACAGCCTAATTGCAATTCTAATGCTATTATGGATTAATGAAAATGGGCTAACCTATATATTCACCCTAAGTTTGATAATTAATGTTAGGCTGAGAGCTCTGGTTATATATTTTTGACACTGTGAAGTTGTGTCATTGGTTGAGGTAGATAGAAGGAGAAAATGAAGCCAGTGGTGGGGGTGGTGGTCTCAAACAAGATGCAGAAATCGGTAGTGGTGGCAGTTGACCGTCTTTTCCATCATAAGCTCTTCAATCGGTATGTTAAAAGAACTAGCAAATTCATGGCACACGATGAGCAAAACGAGTGCAACATTGGTGACCGGGTAATTCACTTATCTCATACGAGTATCGTCTTACTTGCATTGTTTGTTTTCTTACATTTGGCTTATTTATTAGTTGCTTTGTGTAAGGTGCATTTAGGATAAAGAGAATTAAGATTAATTTTTCTTTTTCCCGTTGCTGATTTGGGTCCTCTTTTGTTGTGTGGATTGTAATACTGCCATTTCTCTGTTTGAGGTGTCCTACTGAAATATTTTGTTTTATCTTCAAACCAAGTTTGTGTGATGAGAATGGCATATAGTCTACCTTTGTAGTGGCATTCTAGTAGTATTGTCAAACAAAAGGCAGAATTTGTTAGGGCTGGATGGATCCTGGCTCCTCCCGAACTTTCAGTTGTCAAAACCTATATAATTCTGCAATTTTTGTCCCTACTAATTGTTGGTGTAAGAAGCATTGGCATTGTCACCAGTATCAACTTCATTATGGCCTTAGAGTTTGAATTATGACATCACCAAGATCACGACTTCATCAGTAGTCAAAAATTTTGTATGAGATTGCATAGTTCAAGTTATTGACTCAGTGATTAGGTCTCCTGGTGAAGTGCTGGAGAAAGTAAATGAAGTGAAGTATAAAAACGAGTGGCTGTAATTTTAAGGCATATTTACAACCAGACATAATATTAATTTATCATTATCAGTAAACTGTGCTGCTGTATATTATTAGTTCCTCAATCCAAGATATTTGGCTTTGCAAGGAGATTATCCACTTCAAATTATTTATGGGCCTTTGCTGAACTTGACTAGGTTGAAAATTTGTGGCTTTAACATAGATTATATAAACGTACTTGTGGATCCTGCTTGTTATGCGGTGAAGGCACTATTTTGGCTTTTTTTTCCCCATAACTCCTGCAGCCTTGTATGGCCCTTGCATGTGGTAAGGGTCAATATGTTGTTCAGATTACATTTTGCCTTAATTGGGTCTCAAACATATGTCTTATTGAACATAATCTACCTTTGTGGTGATTGTGCTCTACATTAATTGGGCTTCAAACATATTTCATATTGATCATAATGGTGAATAGTCAGCTTATCTTTCAAATGAGTATAGGACTATTGGTGACTCAATAAGTAGATTTATAAACCATGGAAGTTTTCCTCTTGGACATTATCTTCTTTTTATCTGTTAGTATGGAATTCAGTTGATTTATGAGTACTCATGCAAGGTTATATTTTGTAACTGCCTCTGTGTTTTAAACAACAAGCTGGACATTTGAATTTTCTAGGTGAAACTATTGTGGTTTGTGAATTGTGAATTGGAATTAGCTTGTTGATAGTTTTGTAATTAAAACCACTTCTCATTAAGAATTAGCTGAAGTGATGAATAGAGTTTGCAAAGCAGTCTCTCTGCTTGTCTAGATCGGCCTCTAATGTTAGACTCAGCCAGACCTCCCAAGAGTCACTGCCATAAGCAAAATCATTACTGGGTGTTGTTTTTAGCTGGGTCTGGAAATGCTTGGAATGGCTGTTTCTCTACCCCCTTAATGACTGGCAAGATGAAATCTTTATGTTCTACTATGATTATGCTCTTGTTATTTACCAAGTACTTCTTATGTTTTCTTTTAATGTACCTTGTTTCTAGGAGAGGTGAGTGAGTGTAGGGAAAAGGTGGAAAAAAAAAATTAGTGAGAAAGGTGAGTGGGTGTAAAACGGTGGAAAAAGTAAGAGAGAAGATGTAGAAAGGTGTAAATAATGTAGAATTAGGGGGTAAGATGGTAAAATTTATTTGCCAAAAACTAAAATAAATTTTGAAGTGGGTACATCAAGTTAAAACACCTCAAAACAGAAAGTGGGTGCATCAATAAAAATCTAAGGAAGTATGCAATATCCTCAGCCAACTTTTTCTTTTTTCTCCTATTTAAGCTTCTTTATTTTGTCTGAAACCTTTTTAAAGATCTATTGTCATATTTCTGAAACTTACTATGATGAGCATAATTGTATTTTCATGTTAATTTTATGCTTGAGTTGCCTTCCAAGTCATAGATGCTCTATTGTAACTCCCCATTCTCACCTAAAACTGCCTTTTCTTTCCCTTTTACCATACTGCATTGGTTGGAGTACTGTGCATTGATACAGTATTTGAAACTGTCATGACTTGTAGGTTCGACTGGATCCTTCAAGGCCACTCAGTAAACGAAAAAATTGGACTGTAGCTGAGATTCTGAAGAAAGCACGGATATATACACCACCACCATCAGCAGGCAAATTTCAGCAATCAAACAGCAATACTGAAGCTTCCTCAACTCCATCTGCATAACTTTTTTCAACCTTGTTTGTTTGCTACAGTGATCTTGAGAGCATTTCTAGGCTATAGGGCTGTACTTGGAAGTCACAAAGAAGCAGATTGTGCTCTCTATATTTTTATTCCTTAGAGAAGTGCCTTGAATTCTCTCAGCAGCACACTAGATTTTCAGTCTTTGATCCGATTTTAGTAGTTCAACCTTGCGTACATTGTATTAGTAGGAGCTATATCTTTTGTGCTTTTAATGAATGTGTTTTGAGCTCACAAGTGCGATTTTTCGATTCTCTCTAGATATGAACAGAGCAACAAGTATGTTGCATTAGACTAAATAATTATCCTTAGATATGGATTTGATTGTTAGTTTAGCTGGTAAGACAGCCAATTGCATATCAATCCAAAATAAGAGATTTTGTTATAAATCAGTGTGCGACCTAAATCACATTCCTTATAATATGGTATCAAAGTCTAATTTGTTATAAAATCTAAATCCAGTAGTTAACAATTGAAGTACAGAGAATTTATTAGAAGTAAGCACTTAGCACTGCAATTACTTTCTTGTGATATGTAGAGAGATCTAAAAATTAAAGGATGATACAATTGCATACTAAAGAGCTGTGTGAACGTAAAATACTGCAAAATAACAATCTCTTGGTATAATTTACATCTTTGCTCTAACAGCTAGCCTTGCTCTCAGCCCCTGAGCCACAGCGTCAATGAATTCCTCAGTGTTCAAATATTGAGATCTCTTGACTCTGAAGTAATGAATTTCACAAATTAGAGGAAAGGTCAATACAAAGGTTTAAAGAGCATGGCATATTTAAGTTCAGAAAACTTAGCAATTCAGCAGTTAACCACACACACACAAGAAGAAGAAACTGCTTTCAATCAGACAACCACCATTAACAGCAAAAATTAAATAAAACCATAATTAAGCTATTCCATGAAAAAAAAATTAATAATAATAATAAAAATCAGAACTCGACTGCAAATGATTGAAAAAAATTGTATAAAAGTTGGGAATAGAGAATGGTGTTTCGTGTTATTTCTGCAGTTATTGTATTTCTAAAGAGTTCAACTTATTGTCTAACTGTTCGGCAACCAACATGGGGTGAAATATCATTTGAGTTTAACCACTGCTCTTTCATTCCAAAGTATACATGACATATTGCCCTCTATTTAGTTGCATAACAAGTTAGGCTAACAGACTTTGACATTTCCGATTGGAAACCCACCCCAAAATTATAGGTGATTGTCTGCTAAACTATCTTACGAAACTTACTTGGGCCCATGAATAAGGAGTGCCAGATCTTTAGTCATCTTCCCTGATTCAACAGTTCCGATACATGCTGCTTCAAGCTTACTTGAAAAGTCTGAGAGCTGAACATTGTCATCTAACCTGGCCCTGGTAATGTCTCCATTCAGTTAAGTGTCATTAAAATTTGGGAACATAATCATTAAAACTTTTTGATACCTGTGTGCAAGCCCACGCGTCCATGCAAAGATGGATGCTATGCTATTTGTGCTGGTTTCACCTCCTTTCTGATGAACACGAAAATGGCGAGTTACAGTTCCATGGGCTGCTTCAGCTTCAATAGTCCGTCCATCTGGACATACCTGGAGCAGAAGATTAAATGTTCAACAAATTTAATGATGGACACAGATGCAAAATTGAAGACGAATATCCATATATAAATGAGCACAAGTATCGACTATGGCACAAACCAAAACAGAGGTCATCAACCCAAGTGATCCAAATCCTGCATTAGTTTAAAAAAAATGTAAGAGAAGTTAGAAAAATTAGTTCATGGGCTTCACACAAGCAGCTTAAGTTTACAGCAGAGCTGATTTCAAACCTTGAGCCAAAAAATCACTTTGGACATCTCCATCATAATTCTTGCATGCCCAAACATAGCCCCCTTCACTCTTCATAGCATAAGCAACCATGTCATCTATAAGACGATGTTCATACCTACATGTTACAGAATATTAGCTACATTACCAGTCAAAAATTTAGTTTAATGCATGATGCAGACTGAGAAAGAGAAGTTTGATCTCACCATATTCCCGCAGTTTCAAATTTTGACTTCCAATTTGCTTCATAAACTTCCTGGAATATATCCTTGAATCTTTAATGAAGAAACCAAAATCAACAGACTAAGTAAATGAGATTGTAATTTGCATGGAACAGACTTAGGGGGAAAAGAAACAGATATTGAATAATCACCTCCCGTCATATTTCTTCAGAATAGTGTTTTTTGTGCTAAGATAAAGTGGCCAGTTCTTTTGAAAAGCAGTATTCATTGAAGCCTCAGCAAAAGCTCGTATAGACTGTCAAACAGATAATTTACATAAAAATATCATATGGCAATCAGCTAGGATAAAGTGGTAGTACCGCAATACCTCATCAGTATTATACATCGACATTGCAACTCCTCCTGGATGTTTAAAACGATAAACTTCTAATTCTGTCTTGTCACCTTCCCCATCTGGAACTGCACATAGTATCACACTATTCTCACTTGAAGATTTTCAAGTAATGGAAAAACAAGCATTTATTAAATAAATTTCAAAAAAAAAAAAAAAAGAAAAAAGAAAAAAATCTGACAGAGAAATGGAAGAAGGCTAAATATTGCACTGGACAAAATTGTCAACTCAATTAACAGATTACATTCTTCAAACTTCTGCCGAGATGTGAAAAACAGTAAAATCTCAGCCAAGGTAGGAATTTACCAAATACCATTTTAAGAGTTCCTGCTCCTCGAATGATCTCTTCGGATGCACGGTACTGATCCCCAAAAGCATGTCTCCCAATGCATATTGGTTTTGTCCAGCCTGATACAATTGGTTTTAGCATGTGAATATAAAGATGATTAGATTTAAATCAGCACAAAAGGACTTTTGAGTTTTGATTACCTGGAACAAGCCTTGGAACATTTTTGCATATTATTGGTTCCCTGAAAACCGTACCTGAAAGGACGATACAACATATCAGTGATAAAGATCCTAAAGCACGATTATTCCAGTTGCAAAATAAGACAATGTCATCAGAAGTGAAGGGAAAGTTCATCATGATGTCAAGAAGTTCCTGCTTCTAGTGGATCTTATTAACAATAAATGTGTTTGCAAACAAGAGGACTTCAGAGAGAAAATAAATGTCTTATTACTATCCTTTTCAAGAAGGTAATGGAAGAAGCAGAAAAGAAATTAAACGAAACCTCCTTCTCACTGGATAGAAAATTTGAACTCAGGATCCCAAAAGGCAGACGTAGTTCAATTTTTCCTCACAAAACAAATTTATACACCTCATGAATCTTCACTGACCCCACAAAGTGATTTGGACGTGGAGAGCAGACACTCTTTTCCTAACTGCTCTACGGAAGACAGCAGACATATACCTAGATATAGAATTAAAAAATGATGAAACATACAGTGTACTAAAAAATCATCACTATAGAAGCCACAAAAGCTAGACCTTGAAATAAGCAAATATGACCCTAGATAGAAGACTTAGCAAAAAAAATCACGAGTATGAAAACATAGTCAGTAACTAGATGATTGCACATTGGTAAGTGAAGAAAATATTATCACCGTTAAGGATGTTTCTGATAGTTCCATTAGGACTCTTCCACATCTGCTTCAAGTTGAATTCCTTAACACGTCCTTCATCTGTTGGACAACAAAGATAGTTAAATACTAACACAATAGTATATATGTTCAACATGGAATTACATGGACAAACTCTAAAAACACTATACATTAAAGGTGATGGAAAATTCAATTACAATGTATAAACAATCCAATAGTTTTTTAGATAAGGAAATATTTTAATGAGACAATAAAAGAAACAAGAAGTCCTCCCTCCACCCCTTCATTTCTCTCTCTCTCTCTCTCTTCTACGTGATGCCTCCAATATTTTTCTAGATAAAATATTTACTGAGACAACAAAATAGGAAAAATAATCAAAGAAACGAGGGAAGAATAATAGCAAAAGAATTTATTCCAGCCTCACTTCACATCATCAAAACATCACAAATCTAAACATCATCATTTCTCTATGGCCACAAAATGGACATGATGACGAGGCAATCCACAAGCCTATCACCAAAGGAACATTGACCAACCCCTAGTTCCTCCCAAATCTAACTTAATTTTACCTTGGGATGGTAAGAAAAATTCAAATTCACCATTGATTATTTTCTATGATATCTAATAGATTGCCTCACTAGAGTCGCTACCCAACATCATGTTACTCAATCCTAAAATAAATCCACTTTAGCACCAAGCCCACTCCAAAAGCATCATACTCAATAGTGCTGCACTCTGACTAAGCCTCCAGGCCCCATGCATCACTAAATTCTGAGGCTGACCACCATTTTCCCTGCTATATTGCCTTTGAAAACAAACCCAATTAATTCATTCCTAGATCAATAGTGAGCTTCCCGTAACTATTGGAAGTTAAGAGAGTTTTGGAAACTATACAAAGACAACGAGAGAGTAGTTTCAAACTAAATTCAATAGTCTCTTTTTATGGTGAAATTAAATGTGGATCAAAACATTAGCACTATTAAAGTACTTATAAATAAAAGGCTCTGTCTCCAGAGGAGAAAAAAAGAATAGATACCTGGTGTTATAGTTGCACATTTGACTGCAACGTTGTACCTGAAACAGAGAAATCAATACACCATTGTGCTAAAATCACAGACAGCAGAAACCAATTTGTCATAGTACAGGCTTTTTAACAGTAACTGAAAGCTAACAGCATAGTTGGAACTTGAAAGTACATAGATAGTTTGGCATTATCAGCTTATAACAATACAATTGTGCACAGAAACAGATCTGAATAGAAGATCCAGTGAAAAAGTCATAGGAGTATTATCTACTTGATCCTGCCACAAATATTTATGACTAGAGACGAGTTAGGAGACAATTTTCAGTTGATTAACTCATCAAAGAGACTGTAATTGTAGCTTCCTCTAAACTTTACTGGTCTGCCAGTTCAAATGTTTTTAGTGCCAGCAAAAAAAAATATGAAGCTTTTGTACCATATCAGAACAAATGAATAAAGAGTCTATTCCTTGAAGTATACTCATGGTACTATGTGACTTGTACGGGAAATAAATAGATAAGATACAATATAGAGATATACTTGAGCGTAGCTTCTGCACTTTCGACTGTGACTTTATCATTGGTGGCCTCACGATTTGGGAGACCAAGATCAAAGTACTTTATATCAAGCTCCAGAAAAGGATATATAAGCTGCTCAACATCGGAAAAAATTGTAATTAGACGTCTTGCAAAATTATACTTCGTATGAAGAAAGTGATGGAACTATTCAACCAGAGTGAAAATATATTCCCGACCTTCTCTTTAATGGAATTCCAAATAATCCTAGTCATTTCATCTCCTGACATGTAAAAAAAGTAAGATTAAGATCTATGGAGACGAATTCAAAAGGAATGAGCATCTTGTAAACAATTTACGGCCACTTGACAATGTCGGCATCAGTTTAAGATCTAACTCAGTATATTGTGTAGAACGCGCTCTAAGGCCTCTATGGCACATTGCAGAGTTAAGGAATCCCAGATTACCAGAAAGAAACCCATGTGATATTGACCAACTATTAGCAAATCATTCAGGTTCAAGGAAAAGCAGCGCCTTTCAATGTTGGAAAATCCGATAAACATTCTTCACTTACTCACAAACACACACTCCATACTAGTTTTCATAGAATGAGTTCAATATACTACACAGTACAATCATACAACACCAAACATACATATTAATAACAAATTGAACAAAATAGCTGCAGAGTTAAATAATGGCCTAGATTAGAACACATTAGGCAAATCAATACATAATTAAATCTTCAAATTCTCGCTAATCGATCCAATAGGCCAATGCAATGTAAAAATTCCGACCTTATATTATATTGGATTGAATCAAAAATTAATCTATATTGTTATGAAGTTGTATGCCAACGAGGGTTCGTGCTTCAAAGTTCAATCTATGAAACAGCAGAAACAATCATTCTCCAACAATAAACCATTTTATTAATTCCTGCAAATCATTCCCAAATTCCCATAATGTAATATTATAAGCTCTATCCAACAATAAATTGAGCTTGAATATTTTGTTCAATTTCAATTTGGTTTCAATAACTCATTTCACATGTCAATTTCTAAGCTCAATTCATCAAAGTAATCATCTTTATCAAGATTTTAAACAAAGAAGGAATGAAACAACAAGAATTATAGTGTATGATTTACCCAAAATTGAATTCTTGCAGATTGGATTATTAATAAGAAAGGAAGAATAAGATAGAATTTTGAAGAAATTACCATCCATCTCAACGATTGGATTGGTGACTTTGATCTTCTGGGAAGCCATTGTTTTTCTCTTTCGATCGTTCGTTCGTTCTCTTTCTCTTTCTGTTTGTTTGTCTGACTGAAATTAATCAGTTGAGAGTCAACAGTCACCACCTCCTAAATTAGGCCCTGTTCATATTTACTGAACTGAGCTGAACTGAACTGAACTGAACTGATTGGAGCTGAATTGAACTGAACTGAACTGATTGAAACTGAACTGAACTGAACTGAACTGAACTGAATTGAGCTGAAATGAATATTTTATGTGAGAGGGAAATTAAGAGCTGAACTGAACTGAACTGATTGGAACTGAACTGAACTGAACTGAACTGATTGGAGCTGAACTGAACTGAACTGAACTGAAATTAAGTAAATATGAACAGGCCCTTAGTTGCATAATAAATCTATACCCCATTTGGTGCCACTGATTTCTGCACACCCAAACTTGATAACCGCATACTCTCTTTTGGCCCCACTATAATTTACTTTCCTAATTTCCTTCTAAGTGCACTAAGTCTCACGTGCCAATGCCAGTATTTTACTTTTTTTTTTTTTAATTTTTATTTTGACTTTGTGTGGGTAAATTACCCAACTCCCAAAATCGTAAACATTGATTTTGCTTTTTACTCTAACTCCCCACAATTAATTTTTAACCCCAAAAGCTTCCACCTTTTTATGGAACTTCACCTTTCCAAAATATCTTAATTGTAATTGCACTTTATTATAATTAGGAAGATGGATGGAGAATTTGATTTTGAAGGGATTAATGATAATGAATTTTGGGAGCTTTTTGGGTTAGATGATTTGCAGAATGTGATAGAGGAGAATAACCCTGAAGACTAGAATTCTTCACATTCTCATATTGATGGTAATAATTTTCAATCTTGTTTTATTTTTTACAAGCATCTTTGTAATTGGGGGTTGGGTTTTACTCAATTATACAATAAAATTAACTTAGGGTTTTAAAGGGAATTTTTCATAATTTTTTATAATGAGTCAAGTTGATTCCAATATTGTTATACCTTAGTATCAAATCAGTTTATTTGCAAATTATATGTCTCAATTTCAGCTTTTTAAGGTTTTGAGATTAAAAATAGTATAATAAGATTAGTTTTTTTTTAACTTTGGTGTTAATCAAAACCAAAAGAGTACTATTGTAAAACCAAAAGAACAAACTCGTATTATCGAACTCTTAGCAATAGGCTAAGTGTATATGTCTAATGGCTTTTTGATTATTCAAAATATAATTTTGTGACTATTCTTGTTAAATTTTTTGATTGTATAGGTTCACCACAGTTTGATAATTATCAACCTCCTCAAATGCCAACTGATATGTATCAACTTTCATCACAAAAAACTTCAAATAGAGAAACATTATTAGAGATTGTTCGAGGAATGGCCTACTCACAAGGCTTTGTTACGGTGATTCAAAAATCCAAAATAAACAGATGGGTTATTATTGGTTGTGATCGTGGTGGATCATATCGAACTAATCGTAGCCGTATCCCTAATAGTGGAAAGAAACAGTCAGGAACTCGATTAATGAATTGCCCATTCCAAATTTGTGGAAGAATGAACCAAGACACTAGTTGGAGAGTCAAAATTAAAGATCTTTCTCATAACCATGATTTATCAAGTGATAGTTTGGGACATCCTTATACCCGGCGTTTCTCAAGGGAGGAAGTTAATGAGATTAAAAAAATGATTGTTGCCGGCATTGCTCCACGGCAGATTCTTACAAAACTTCGAAAAGGTAACACTAATCTAAAAGTAATATCTAGAACACTTTATAATGTGAAGGCTAAAATTATTAAAGATGGGCTAGGAGGCCATTCAATGATCCAAGCTTTGACGGATGAACTTGGTAAAGGTGGTTTTATGTATGATGTTGAGTGTGATAATGAAGGACATGTGACACATTTGTTGTTTTCTCATCCAAGTTCGATTGGATTAGCAAGAATTTACTCATATACTTTTGTGATGGACTGCACTTATAAGACTAACAAGTATAAAATGTCTTTACTTGATATTGTTGGAGTTACTAGTTTTAATACATCATTCTTTTGCAGTTTTGCCTTCTTATTTAGAGAGGAGGAAAGTGATTATGTGTGGGCACTACAAAAATTTGGTAAGATTTTGGGTTATGATAAGCAACCATCGGTGATTGTGACTGATCGAGAATTGGCTTTGATGAATGCAATTAAAGTTGTTTTCCCTAATACTTGTAATTTGTTGTGTGTATGGCACATTGAAAAAAATATTTTAGCAAAGTGCAAGCCTGTTTTTGATGATGGTGATGAATGGGATGTGTTTATGTCCGATTGGACAAATTTGATTGAATCTTCAACTGAAAATCAATTTAATGAAGCTTGGTCTGAAATTGAAGTGAAGTATGGGAAGTACAGGGAGATTCTCATTTACATTCAGAATACTTGATTTCCATGGAAAAAAATATTTTGTTAGAGCATGGTCAAGTGAATATATGCATTTTGGGCATGTTGTTAGTTCTAGAGCCGAAGGTTCACATGCTACTTTGAAGAAATACCTTGAAGTTTCGAGTTGTGACCTTCGCACAGTGAAGGAAAAAATTTGTCATGTTGTTGATCATCAGTATAATGAGATTAAAACACAATTGTCAAGTGAGAAGATACACATTCCTCATGACTTGCGTATCCCCTTCTTAAGTAAGCTCATAGGTCGTGTTTCTCATTTTGCATTAAGAAAACTCCTTAACCAATTTGAGCTAGCTTATTCCGATTCTTTGTCTCCTACTTGTACTGGTCAGTTTTCAAAAACTATGGGCCTCCCTTGTGCTCACGTGATGAGAAGGATGACAAATGAGGATTTAAAGCTTGACAACATTCATTACCAGTGGAAAATTGACAACATATCACTTTCAAAGAACGGAGAGAATCAAGATGTTCATGGAGATCGGATTGATGTGCTTGTACAAGAGTTACAACTCAAATATCAGTAATTGCCTCTTACTCAAAAAGAAGGTATTCGAAAACAAATTTCCCAATTTGTTAGTTCTTCAAGTCCTTTGGTTCTTGAACCCATGATTCGTCAATCTAAAACTCTAAGAACTAATTCAAGAAAAAAGAAAAAACAAAGTACTTCTACAAAGAGGGATCCTTCAGGTTTTGAGATGGTCGAAAAGGTCAGAAGGTGCAGCATGTGTGGCAACACGAATCATGATCGTAGAAGATGTCCTAAAAATACTACTCAAAATTCTTCAATGTCCTTCATGCCTCCAATTTTGAATGACTTGACTAGTCCATCCACCTCTTTTGTTGTTGATTTGAACCTTTTGCCTCCAGACTCGGATTATAATAACCCATCGTAAGGTAAAATTTTTTTAATAAGTTGTGTTTATATTGTCATGCTATTGTATTATTATATAAAAGATATTATACTAACATGTTCAATTAATATTGTGAAGGTCAAGAATATTTGATATTATGTGATGTCCACGATATACAATGCAAAGACACTAATTAAGGTAATGTGTTTTTTCGTAGTTTGGTTTTATGTTTAATTGTCTAAACTAATTATTATATGCTATTGTAGTTTTGTCGTAATGGATGCAGGTTTCGTCATTGGAGTAGTTAGTTCGAAGTTACTGGCACAAGATCTTTGGAGTAGCTGTGGTCGATAAATCGTATTCATGTATCTTTTGAGACAATATTTGTAGATTTAACTTTTGCCAAACATTTGTATTTTGTTAAAAACTTAATTTGAGATAATCATAGCTATTAATTTAAGATGTTTAATATTTTATAATATCAAATTGATTATAAAGTGTCATTTTTTTTAAAGAAAAAAATATGTCATTTTTTTTGAAGAAAAAAAATGTCATTTTTATATTTATGGAAAAAAAAAAATCAGCTAGAAATACTTAACACTTATTTCAGACTTAGAACAAACAAAAGCTACTGCTACAAAAAAAAAATAATAATAATAAAAAAAAATAATACTAATAAAAGAAAATAGATTAATAACTGAAATAAAATGCATAAAGTAAAGAAAAAGTCAAAAAAAAAGTAAAACATTGGCATTGTCACATGAGACTTAGTGCACTTAGAAGGAAATTAGGAGAGTAAATTATAGTGGGGCCAAAAGGGGGTGTGCAGTTATCAAGTTTGGGTGTGCGAAAATCAGTGGCCCCCATTTGGGTGGGATACACATACACAACCATTTTTGCCCATTCTGGATATTTTAAAATGTGTCATTGGGTTGGCACGAGAGAATACAAGTTTATCTTTGTGATTATTAGAGGACAAAAGCGTAAATTTTACGGTGAAAATGGATAAAACCGCTATTTGAGGTAGCAATTTTGCCTTAAAATCTCTACTTTGTCGTGATAAACAAAATTTGGGGCAGCCTCGACCCTCGGTTGGCACAACCGCATAATTGTTCGGAATTTAAGTCTTAATTAATTTGACTTGTCTTGTTTAGATTTTTATTTTATTTTTTTATTTTATTTAATTTATTTATTTATTTTATTTTTTTGAAACCATAGATTCCTTTTAGAGTGATTTTTCAAAATAATGTAATAATATAAACTAATACCTTATATACAATGGTTTAAAAATTATTTTCTACAATACCGTTGCTCGGTTTCAAAGTTCGATATTTGCAAGTGTATTATTGGCGGTTTTAACTAATATAGAACCTCTAATGGTATTAGAGGTATTAGAAGTTCTATGCATAAAACCAATAATACCAACGGTTCTATATAATTTGGTTTTACGGTTTTACCATTAGTGGTATTATATAAACTACCAGAAGTGAAAACAAAAGTAACAAGGTAAGCTTCAACTTAGAACAGCTAATGGTATTAGAGGTTTTGTATAAGCGGTTTTATACTGCAAAATTTCAATCCTAAGAACCAATCATACATGGACAGTATTGCGAGAAATAGTTTTTAAACCAAATTATATAAGGAATAAATTAGTATTTTAGCATTGTTCAGGGACAGTAATCGCTCTTTTATTTTATTTAAAACTATCATAATAATTTAAATTCGCATAATTTTTTGGATTGAAGTCTCATATTAATTGACTTATTTTGTTTATATTTATTTTATGATTTAAAATTATCATAGTTTGATCCCGTTTCCTAAAAAAAAAAATCATAATCTATCAATCATCAATAACTATATACTAAAAGACACACCAGCAATGACACATGTCATCTCCTGGTGTGTCCTTAGTATTTTTTTTTTTTGCTGAATAAAATTTTATTAAAAAAACAAATCTTATACATAAATAATTTCATAATCTTATATGATATTATTACTTAAAATAAAAAAAAGATTTGACGTATCTTTAACACAAATATTTATATAGCTATTTAAAAAATTTCTTAACACAATTTTGATCATTTTCTATATCTTTTACACTCCCTCCGCTTCGGATTACTCGCAACAGTTTCCTTAAATGGGTGCTTCACATTACTTGCAACAACTTATTTTCTTTCCTTTTTTAGTAAGTTTTTTCCTACAAAATGACTATTTTACCCTTACTTTTTTTATAACACCATATTACTACTCTTAATATAATTTTATTAGGATTAACCTTAGTTTACTTATTTTAACCATTCCTACCAAATTTACCCAAATTCTTTTAAACCCCCCATCTCCCAACCACCTTCATTCAATGATTCAGCATTTTCAACTTGAATATGGTTGAATGCATTTAATTCTGGGTTTGATTTTTCCAGAACACACACCCACTCAACCCTAGTTCTTCATATACCCCCATTCTCTCTCTCTTTCTCTCTCCCAAACGGTCCCTTTCTCTCTCTTCTACTACTGACCTTTCTTCTTTCTCTCTCCTCCTTTCTTGGTATTCTCCTCTCTATGTTTGATACTCCCACTGAAAATGGGTTCTTCAGATGAAGAAAACCCAGATCTTCAAGGCTACGAGTCCCTTTCTGCTGCTACTAAACTCTCTTCTCCTCATCCATCTTTTACGACGTACATTCCGCGTCGTGGTACTGGTGTCATGAAACCACTTCGCCGCGCTTCCATCATAGCTAGGAGGAGGATAAGGGGTGCAAAACTGGCGGAGTACATCTCCAGTGACGAGGAGGAGAAACCAATCAAGGCTTCTCGATCTAAAAAAACCCGATCCTCCTACTGTCGTCGTAAATCTGGTCGAAAAACCTACTGTCGTCGTTGATCTGGTGGAAAAACCTGCCGGTGACGATGGATCTATTGCTGTTGTACCTGCTGAACCTGCTTGTAGGGTCCTAGACACTGGATCTGAGACTGGGGAGTCTCAAACCATTGAGCTCACTGCTAAGGAAGTTCTCCGTCCACCTGAGTCCCACCCTATGATGGCTGGGAGTGTTGTTGGGCCTAAATCTGGTGCTAAGCGCATCAAATCTGGGCTCCCTGAAGGTCTTGAGCCATATGACGTGTACATGGCTTATCTTCAGATCTACTACCCCCAGTACTATATTCCCCCAAACTAATTGGGCACCGTAATCTCTTAAACCCTAAATTTAATTTTTTTTTCATGTTGTTTATTTATTGGCTATGTTGCTGGGTGATGATTGTTGGCTATGTCCCTTGTTTGAGCCCTTTTTTTAGGTTTGATCTGATTATGAAGTTCATTTGTTGCCTTGGATTCATGGTGTGGTGTTGATAGTTGGCTGTATATCTTGTTATACTCCTGTTTTATTGGCTCTGATATCATTACGGTGGTGTTTTTTTTTTGCCTTGGATTCATGTGATGGTGTTGATTAGGATGCTATCGGGGATTGAATGTTGTTACCTTGTTGTTTCTGGGTGTAATCTGTTTAAGTTGCTAGTTAGTTGGGTTGAATACATGTTATTCCTGTGTTTGTTGGGTTTGTTGGTTGTTGGTTGATTTGGTTGTGTTTACATGTGGCATGGTACTTATTTAGTTGCCTGAACTGGTGTGGGGTGGCCTGATTATTTTGTGGGGTGGCTGTGAACTGGTGTTTTTAGTGGTGGTAGTTGTTGTTTCCTTATTTGAGTATCTCTGGCTAGTAACATCTGAGTCCCCAAATAGGCCCCTTCTTAGATGCATTGAGTCCCAAAACATGTAATGCATCACTGTTATTATGTTCCAAATGATGAAGGAACTCAACTGATAGCTTATTGTTCAGTGTGGAGGCTTTAGTGACTTCTTTTTGAAGTTGTTGTTGAGGTATCCACTGTCAAGATTGCTTTGACTGACAAAAAACCCTTTCTGATACTGGTTTTTAATTTTCATTCATTCAAAAAGTTGTGTTACTTACAAAAGTTAGGACAATAATCATTTGAGCCCTAATACATGACTGCCTACATAAGAGGACTAACTATTTAGCAAAATACACATAACCAACACTTAAACTAAAACAAAAAAGAAAGTTTAGGGTACAATGGTTATGTGTGGCAGTCTATGAGTCCCAAAAGCATCTTCATTGTTCCATGTTTGCTTAGTCTGCATCCACCTCCATGTTGGCTTCTTGTTGATGGTTGCTTGTTGTTAGCACTTCAATTGTGTTCAAATACTGTACCACTGTGTTCAAAAGCTCCTTATCTACCTCTAGCAAGTCTGGAAGTAGGCCAAGGCTGTCCAAGTGTCTCTTTTTCATGTGGGGGGGGGGGGGCAAAGTTGTTGTTGCCGTTCCTTGCTAGTATTTCAAGCATGACAGATTGTAGGGTAATCCATGTATACTTGTTGACTGTGGGATCAAATTCCTCCCAAGCTTCTTTGACTCTTTCTAGTAATTCATCAAGGTTTTTGGGGAATGATTGATATTGAATGGACTGTATGACCTTAAACAGACCTAAATCTAAAACATTTAAGTCTGGACTTTGTGCTGGTTGATACACAAACTGAATGTTGAACGCATATGCTTCACATGCTGCTGTAAATTCTGCATCTTTAGGTACATGATGTGGCCTAGCATTGTCCATTGGATGATGATATCCTTTGGTAATTAGGGGGGCCATTTCTCATGTACAGTTGGAATTACATGATTGAGTAGCATGTCCCTTATAGCTTCCTTGTTCACACACTGGACTGCCTTAGTTTCTAATATTCCCTTGTCTTTTTTCTTGCTTTTCTTCTTTGCTATTTCATACTTGACAAAAGGGAACAACCCATACTTCCCATCATGCAAGAGGTTCTTGCTTTCATCATACAGTGGGTTTGCCTACCATACCCATGAACATAGCCTTGAGTTTAAATCTCCTAGATTGTTGTGCTCTGTATGGGTCTTCTTCATTTGGTAGAAGATAAAAGGTTCTGGTTTCTGGGTTCAAGTAGAACCATTTCTCATCTATATGGATTGTGTACTGCATATCTCTAAAAGTAGGGTCCCTAACAGCTGGAATAGGGTGCACAAAGCTTAGAACCCACTTAAGTCTAGCAATTTTGTGATTGTCTGTGAGTGCTGGGTGATTAGTTGATGTGTGTGTTCTAAGTCTACCTTTTTTCTTTAACCTATGGATGACTGAGGAAGACACATGAAGGGAAGCAGCATAGCTCCTTTTAGTGGTCCTCTTATACAAAGGGACAGAGACCAACCACTCATCTGAATTTACTTTAGGTTTGGGGCTTGTTTTGCCAAGTTTTTTGGTTCTAACATCAATAACAATCCCCTCTCCTAAGTGTTTCTGATTACCTGGAACCATCTTGTTGTTGTTGATCTGTGGACATTGTGTTTTTCTGGCCAACTTGGCTAAAAATCCAAATGGCAGTGATTCCCCCTCCATGTTGAGCAAGATTTCATAAACAATTGCCTCTTTTCATCCACTGACATTTCTTTGTTGGCCTTGTACCACCTACTTCTTCTTCTTGAGTCCCACCATCATCTGTTTGTGCATCATCATCATCTGCATCATAACCATTATCTACATGTTCACTATTGGTTTGCTGGTTTCCCATGTCTGATTCACCATGGAATGAATCATGAAGTCCCATGCTTTAATAATCCCAATGTTGTTGTTGCTCTTCATAAAGTTGATGCATTCCATAAAAATCAGATTCAAAGAATTCCATGAGTCCCTTTTTTCTTATTTTGCAGATCAGGTGAAAGTGATGAAGTGGCGGTTGTAGGTTTTTTTTGCGGTCTTCAATGGAGCCTAATTTCAGTACATATGCTTGCTGCTAGTTCTAACAGGGCACTTAGAAATTAGGATGATTAACAACTAATTTTAGGAAAATGTAATTTGGTAGGGCTGCCTGTATTTTGTAAACTTAAAATTTGTTGGTTTTTGTTGAAAACAGTTGGAACTTATCCCCCCCCTCCCATCTAATCCCATTGATAGTGAAGAAAAAAAATTGGTTTATTTGGAGGGGAGACCTCTTTATAAAGAGGTCATTTTGGTTAAATTGAATGAATTTCAATTTGGGTGGATTTGGCAAAACATTTGAATTTTCGTGGAAAAATAAGGGAGGGAAAAAGAAAGTACCAAAAAAAAGAGGAACCTTTAAGGGAAATAAAAAAAAAAATAAAAAATAAAAAAAAAAGGTGGGAAAAATCCCACTGAAAAGATTCCCCCACTTTGCATCCTAAAAGTAAATAAGGACTACTATTTTTCCCTCCATTTTATCTCTCCTAATACTATACCCCTCCACTTAATTAATCTCATTTCAATCTTTTGCCTAGGTCTCCGCAAACTTGTACTTTGTTGCAAATAATCCGAAGCAGAGGGAGTATAACATATATTTTGTAATCCTTTATTTTGATCAAAATTTATCAACTACTACCTCCGTTTTTTATTCCTTTTTAGGAAGTTTTTTTTTTTGTTAACACGATTTCTTTTGGGGTAAGTTTTTTACCTTGTATTTTCAAGCTACCCCACTTGCTTTATAATTCTCTCTCACTCTTTCTCCTCTCCTTAATATATGTGCCTAAATTAAATGCGTCAACTAAATAGAAACGGAGGAAGTATATTCTTAGATTTTTTTTATTCATAAAAAAGTTAATTATAATGATAGTTTAATGATGATTATTGAAAATTACCGTGCATAACACGGGAATTAACCTAGTTATAATATATAAGCGTGATGTTTGTTTAAAATTTTCTCAAAAATGTAAATGAATATTCGCTTAAAATAATTTTGTCTGAAAAAATTATTGAATATTTTATGTCAAATTATTTATGGAACAAAATTTTTTACTAATGTAATTTTGCTAGTTTTATTTTCATACCTTAACATTTACTCTTTTCTTTTACTTTTTTTTTTTATTTTTTTTTTATTTATTTTTTTTTATAACTTGGTATCTTGTAGTCTTGTACTACGTAATAAAAAGTTTTTCATTTAAAGTAGTCATTATTTCCGATATATGTAGACGTAGTATATGACCCTTTATTTGAATGAACAAAATTCATTTAAAAAAAAAAAAGGTTTTTAGGGTAGCAAAATGAAATAAAATTACAATGATATGGAGCTAAGGTGTAATAATAGATCCTAACCTTTCCCCTTATTGATTGTGATCCAGGAGATCTATGACTTTTTTTTTATTTTTTTATTTTTACAACCTATTTATCGTTTATTTTCATGACAAAGTTGCTACTTGACATATGTGCGATAATTTATTAATTTATTCCATATCAAATAGTTCGAGTAAAGACCAAATACGGTCCCTAAACTTTGGTATAAGTTTGATTTAGATCCCTCAACTTTCAAAAGTCTGATTTTGATCCCTCCGCCACCACTAAAGACCTATTCCGACGAAAAATTGATGACTAGGCAAAGTTTAGGGACTAAATTGCTGATTTGTCAAATGAAAGGGAAAGTTTAGGGACTTTGCCCATATGACATGTCATTTAATATTAAGAACGGTGAAAGTTTAGGGGCCTTGGTGTTAGATATTTTTTAAGGGGAAAGTTTGGGGATTCAGCAAGACACGTGGCGCAATGAAACACTACAAAAATAAAACGACGCGTTTTGGTCTTCGCTTTGCCCCAAAAACAAAACCACAATAGTAACCTCCACCACCACATCCACCGCCACTACATAAACCACCACCATCACCATCACCATCACCATCATAACACCACAACTATCTTAAAACTAATTAATAAAAAAAAACCAAAATTTTCAACAAATCTAGAAAAACCAGTTAAATTTAACAAAAAAAAATCAAATCGAAAACAATTAGTTTTGTATTTAAGAAAAAAAAATTAAAGGATTAACCCATGTCAAATTCACGAGACGACCACCACCTTGAAGTTTGAGGATATAATATAGATCTGGACGCATTGAAGATCTAGAGGTGGTGGTTTTCGGTGAGTGATGGCGATGTAGGTGATTTTCGCTAAGAGTGGTGGGGGTATTGGTCAATCTTAATTCGAGTGGTGATGGTTTTGGTGAGAGTGATAGAGGTTTTGGTGGTTTTTGGTTGGGGTGTTGATGGTTTTGGTGTTTCGTTTTTTATGGCAGCAGTGTTGGTGGTTCGTTGATGGTGTTGGTGGGGGTTTTGGTGGTTTTCGTAAGGGGTGGCTGGGTTTTGGGTGATTTTAGTGGGAGTGGTACAGTGGGGAATTTGGTGGTTTCGGTTGGGGTTTATGTTCTTTTCGGTGGGAGAAGGTGGTGTTGATGGAAGTGGGTTGGATACGTAGGGTGGTAGAGCTTTAAAAATGGGGAAGGTAAGAAGTTGAGGAGAGAGAAACATAAAGTTATTAAAATTAATGTGGGTAATTAAATAAATTCAATATTAGATTAGATAGAGAAATAAAATAATAGTATTACACTTTTTTTGAAGGGAAATAATGAGTTAAGTATAGAAGGACTTCACTTTTTGATTTTTTCACCTTTAAGGACCTCCCACTTTTTTTTCACCTTTGAAGACCTAAGTTTTGATTTTCGGCCAAAATGGAGTTAAGTTAACTCAAAATGAGTTAAGCATTAAGTTCCGACATCACTAATAAGTAAGTAAACAAAACTCTAGGACCTAACATTTCATATTTTTCACCTTTAAGGACCTCTAACCTTTTTTATTCTTCACTTTAAGCACTTCAATATAAAATTTAAATGTGAACAATTTCTCTTCCTCCATTGCAACATTTTCTATTGAAAACCAAAATCCAACACTAACTCGGATAATTATTGAAGCAGATGCCACAAATTATCAAACTTTCATCAAGTCTCTTTGTCCAAAAATAAAATAAAAAAATGAAAAAAACAAATATTACTTTGGTTTCTTATTATTTATAACAAATGGATTTGTTTATATATATATATATATATTTCACAAATAATAACCCTTTTATTGCAAATAATAAGAAACAAAATTAGTAAATAAAACTTTCATAAAATCTAAAACCACATAAACCGCAAAACAATCAAATATCATCAACCTTATCAAATAATACACCATAAAAAACCGATCAACCAAAAAATTGCAGCAGCTCGGCATTATAATTGAACACACAATAATTTTTTAAATCCGTCAACACTCACGATGATAGTGGTTGTTGTGGCTTTTTCGTCATACAAACAAGGGGAGAGCTAGAGAAAATTAGAGGAAACAAGTTGGGGTTTTGGGATTTCTTTCATTCATACGCCAAACAAATTGAGGAAGGTGGGGGTTTCGTGATGATATATATATATATATCACTCAGTGTGAAATGACTAGCTTAGAACGTCGGCCAGCAAATTCACCGACGTGGTTACGGTGGAGCAACTGTCTAAGAATGAGAAAGAAATAATTCTGATTAAGAAACCATCATTTATGCATGATAATGAATTAATTATGATATGCACTTCGTAATGTATAAAGAATTGATATAAAGAATTTGGTAAGGACCTATATTATATATATATATATATATATATATATATATATAGTTTGGTGCCCCGTGCTATACCCGGTTTGTTTATTAAACTTTAAGATAAACTTTTTATCTATGTACCGAGCTTCAAAATATATAAGGAATCGATGTGATCTTGTGACGATTTAAATCATATTGTAGGCATGTAATGACTATAATATTGGTGAAAATGTTTAACTTAAAAAATAATATAAAAAAAATTAGCAAAGTAAGCTTGAAATATATAAAATATCTTAAAATTAGTCAAAAATACATTAAACAAAAAATTGTTCCAAGCCTGTTGGTTTGACCCGAACCCGAAACTTTGGGTTAGTGTTGAACATTTTGTTAACTCGTGACCTGAAGTGACTCGATACGACTTGAAATGACTCGTGACTCAACCCGATTGACAATTCTATATACAGTAATAAAATCATACTTAGATTGTGAAGTATTTTATTTCAATTGATTTGAATATAATATAAATGAACGTTGCACGTTTTGAACTACGTTACTTCCTTCACTCCAAAAAAATTATGATATAAAAATAAATTTATATGATAAATTAATTAATTGTTGTTTACATGGCACGACATCTGGTGAAAAGTTAAAACGTCAAGTGTCAATGTCTCGTGACCTGGCTAAAATTATAATTTATTTTGTACTTGTGAAATATTGGTATTTTATCGGAAATAAAACTCTAAACAAACAATTTTATCCTGTAAATTTAATAATTTATTTAAATTTTATTAAAAATAAAACTCTAAAATAACTTTTTTATCTTATAAAATCTATCCAAATTTTTAACCTAATAAAAAATATAACTTTTTCATTCATAAAAAATATACCAAATAAATCCTACATGTCATACTAATACTTAATTATTGCTTACGTGTCGCGACAATTGGCGAAAAACTAAAATGCCAAGTGTCACTGTCTTGTGACCTGGCTATATATATATATATATATATAATTAAAGAATTTAGTAAGGACTTAAGTTTTTTTTTTTTTAATAAAATAATTTGCTCCGTGAGTTAAGGTTGAGTTAAGTTGCCGGAAAGTTAACCACGAGTCCTCAAAAGTAAAAAAAAAAAAAGACAAAGTCCCTAAACTTTGGTCCATTCAGTATTAGAAGTCCCTGAACTATGGTCCAGTCAACAATAAAATAAGTCAAGTTCCCTAAACTTTGCTGACTTATTATACTAGCAACCACAATTGATGAGTCATTGGTGGTTGAGGGACCAAAATCAGACATTTGAAAATTTAGGGACCAAAATCAAACTTTTGGCAAAATTTAGGGACCGTATTTTATGTTTACTCCAAATAGTTCGGTTAGATAGAATGTTGATTTGCAAATTCTTTGGATATATAGAGAATTAAAAGTTTGCAGAAGAGTTTTCTAATGAAATACGCAAATTGGCCTAATTGGGTATTTCATCAACACACCACCACAAACAAATTTTTCAAAAAATCGGAAAACAAGAAAGAAAGAAAAAGAACCGGCCAAATTGAACCCACACGCCCACGGTTCCTTTAAGATGACGTGATTATGTAAAAGTATGATTCTAAATTTCCAAAAATATTGACTTTCTCACAATTTTTTTAATGAATAAAATCTAATGTATTGTTTTCCATGAATATACAAATATACTTTCTTTATTCTCCATTAGAATATGTTTGAGCTTGACCAATCCTGTTGATCACCATTTTCGGCCTATTAAATTTCTTCTATCCCAAGCAAATTTACTCTGTCAAACATACTCTGCAAAACTGCATTTCTCCCATTATTTTTTAACAATTTTAAACGCGTTTAATTTTATTATCAAATCCTAAACTAATTAAAACCTCATTATTCTATTTTTCATACAATTGAACCCTTTGAATTTGTATCCAATTTAAACCCCTTTTAAATTCTGATTTTCCCAAATTTTCTGATACCCAAATTTTCAAATACCCAATTTTACAAAACCCAAATCCCCAAATTCCCAAATTTTGAGATACCCAAATTCGTAAAGATGAAATCTTTGATGAAATTTCTTGTGTTTTCTCTGCTTTTTTCTCTGTCTCTTTGTTTCCAAGAATCAGCTAATAGTCATCAACTCCCAAGAAACATGATTCTGGAATACCCAGATGATGGAGGAAAAGCAGACCAAGAAGAAGTGAATTTACAGTGTACAAGTTGGAGGTTTGCAGTGGAGGCTAATAACTTGAATTCATGGAAAACTATCCCACAAGAATGTGCTGATTATGTCAAAGATTATATGATGGGTAAGGGTTATTTATTGGATCTTGAAAGGGTTTCTAATGAAGCTGCTGTTTTTGCTAGAAGTGTGAATGTTGAAGAAGATAGCAAAGATGCTTGGATTTTTGATATTGATGAAACTTTGCTCTCTAATCTTCCCTATTATACTGATCATGGTTATGGGTAAGTTCTTTTTATGTTAATTATTTTGATATTAATATTGTTTAATTTATGGATATTAATGTTTCATTGAGTCATTGAGTTTAGCTTCATTGTTAGGAGTCATTGTCCTAATTGATGTGCCTTATGGGAATTGAATGGTCTCAAAATCGTGTGTTATGGATATTAATGTTTCATTGAGTCATTGAGTTTAGCTTCATTGTTAGGAGTCATTGTCCTAATTGATGTGTCCCTTATGGGAGTTGAATGGTCTCGAAATCTTGTGTTTATGGATATTAATGAGTCATTGAGCTTCATTGTAAGGAGTTATTGTCCTAATTGATGGGCTTTTTGGTAAAATGAATGATCTCGAAATCGTGTGTTTCGATGTATTGTTTTGATTTTGTTTTGTGTTATAAATGTTGATGGTGAGATTGATGGATATATGATTTGTGCAATGGTTTGTGAAAAATTGTAGTTTGGAGGTGTTTGATGGTGTGGAGTTTGATAAGTGGGTTGGCAAAGGAATGGCTCCAGCTATTGAACCCAGTTTAAGGCTCTATGAGGAGGTTTTAAGTCTGGGATTCAAGGTTTTCCTGCTGACCGGACGTAACGAAAAGATGAGGGATGTTACTGCTCAGAATTTGATGAATGTAGGTTATAAGAACTGGGACAAGCTTATATTGAGGTAAAGAATTTGATCATTATTCATTCTCATACTACTTTATGATTATTTTTTATAATGTGATGAGAATTTGGCTGTCATATATTAATACATGTACCTGTCTTAACTTGCTGCTATCTGTTTTTGGGTTAATTTCCAAGTTATTCTGGAGAATGATATATCGTCAAAACTCATTGAGTTGACTTGCCAATTGACTATGATATAATCAATCTACAGAATGAGTATGTGTAGGCTGATACAAGCTTACCAGGTGTTTCTGATCCTTATTTGTTACAGTTGCTAAGTTAGCCTTATATGAGGGGTTGCTTTAAGGTGTTTTTCTGAGGTTTGTGTTTTTTACATTTAGCTGCTGTAGATCAATGTGCACAGTATGCTCTGAATTACCTTGTGGATAAGATGATGATATGTGAAACACCAGAATTTTGCAAGGAAATTATCAAGGGGATAATATGATTTTGGTGTTTCCTTTCACTTATCAAAATGCTTGCTTGAGATTGAGCTTTCAGAAACCCTAGACTTTGCCCTGATGTTCTTGATATTCTGATGTCTAGAATGATGAACTTTTGAAGTTCTTACATGTTACTGAATACAACATTGATTGACTGAGGATGATTTGGACTCTGAGAATTTGCCAACTTCCAGCTCAAAATGGATCACTTGTATCTGAGTCACCATTTCCACTTTCTCCCTATGCTTGCAAAATTGAATAGAATATGTAACCATTAGGCCTACCATTATGATTTCAATGTGAAATTCAACTCCGTATTACTGGTGATCCCTACTTAGCAAATAGCGTGAGAGTAGTTATCATGTGAAAGGCAATAGTAAGCATCGTATATCTACCCTAGAAAATTAAGTCCTTCTGCCCTAATCCCCTATATACTTGTATTAAGATAGAGCTTAATTTGGTTACGAGGCACATATTTATAAGCCAAAATAAGTACCAAACACAAATTTTCGTGTGTGATGCACAAAAACAAAAAATAAAATTTGAACTCCAATAGGGTCTAGTTTTAGGGAGTGAAGTTGCTCTCAGCTGCCCTGATGTGGGAAACACAAGCATATGGTAGCATTAACATCTGAAGTATCAATGCCATTAGTTAATCACTTAATCATAAACTTCTCCTTATGTTTCTTTGTTTTACTCAGCATGTTTTCCTTTTCGTTATCTTCTAAACACCAAGCTCTTTGATAACAGACACAAGCCTTCACAACTTATCTCTTGCTTGTCAAACTACAGAAATATGTTCTGATCTTTTGGTTCATGCTTGTTTGAACACTGATTTCTTTGAAAAACATCCCAGGGACACTGAAGACCATGGAAAATTAGCAACAATATTCAAATCAGAGAAGAGGAGTGAGATGATGAAGGAGGGATTCAGGATCCAAGGCAACTCCGGGGATCAATGGAGTGATCTGTTGGGTTTTCCAATGTCCACTCGTTCGTTCAAGCTCCCTAATCCTATGTATTACATTCCCTAGTGAAAGACCAAATTTATAATTATAAGTAAAACTTCAATAATGAAAATACTAGTCTAAATATTGGAGTAGACAATTGTACATTGTATAGAATTTAATGAATTGATTAGCAAGGACCTCTTATGTAACGAGAGGTGCATTATGTATATTGTGTTAGCTGATTTGGTGATTTAACAGATACAGAAATAACAAAATTTATTGACTGGATCAGGTGTAGTTCTTCACCTTGATGATCTAATGGTCTTAGTGAGATATTTTCTATTTCGCAATTTTATTTCTTGTGATGGGAAGAGGGTTAGAAATCTTATTGATTGTTTTATGATTATGTTTTATCTTAGAAATAATTTTTCAGATGAGGTAACAATAGAGAGAGATGTTGTCCGTTGGCCATAGAGAGAGATGTACGTAGAGAGATGTACGTTGAATGGTACGGAGTAACTTTTTATCTACAACTATACGAGTAGTATACTCTTCTGTAAAAAATTAAAAAAATAAAAATTAAAAAAATAAATTAGAGAGAGAGAGAGAGAGAGAGAGAGAGAGAGAGAGAGAGAGAGGGAGAGAGAGAGAGAGAGAGAGATTGTTTTATAGAAGGAAAAAAGAAGCTTTTAATAGTGAATGCTGCCTGGCATTTACTCATACACATGCAGTCAAAAATAATTAAATGCTAGGAGCCTAGGACCATTTGGTCATTTACCAACTAAGTTTATTTAGTCAGAGAAAACAAAAATGATGATTTTTTATGGGTAGATTTTGTCAAATAGTTGATCCAGATTCATGTTTATATCATATAAAATTATGTTGAATCTAAGACAGACTGTTAAGAATTACTACAGTTCTATATTTTATGTACTGCTTGGTTTTGTTTTTATCACTAGAGACTAAAATCTGAAAACTAATTTACTTAAAAACAATGATAACCACCATTAAGTTGACAATTTCTTTAATTATGTTTAGTTCAGCGGAACAACAAAGTCAGGAATAGATAACAACACTTCACCTACATCAGACAATATCAGCCTCCCACATTATTTGCATTGCCAGCCAAAGTAAAGATTTCACCGAATTAGTTGGAGTTATCGTCATTTCAAATGAGATTGAGATCCTATCTAATTATTGGACGGACCTATTAGCAATGTTGAAGACGACCTTAACAATTTGTCGTAGGGTGAAATGAGAGATTCAAATGATCAGCATAGATTTAAACTACTACAGAGTAACATTTTACAACATAATTTGAGTTCTCTGTGCTTTCGTTGTACAAGAATTTACTTCATTGCTCGAATTTGGGTGTTCGAGTTGAGTATAAATATCTACATCCCACAAAAAATACTATGCAGGCTTTGCCTCCCCACCCCTAAAAAATGAATAGAGCAAAAATCATTCTGTTAAGCATCATCATTAGCAAGATCTTGTTAAGCTTTCCTTTAGCCAAATTCTTGGGTAATCTCCAGACAAGAAGATCATTATGAGGGCCCCAATAAAATCCAGCATCCCATGTTTCCCTGATACTAGGCAATTAAATAAATCTTGGAAATTCCAGCAGCCTGAGAACAAATTCCAATGGATTTCTTTGCCATCTGACTCAAACCTTCAACTTTGTTAAGATTGTGGGCACATCAGATTCATCAAAAGTTTGAAACTTTCCCTACAACAAGATCTTTGTTGTCCCTGTCCCGGCGTGCCCCGATTTTTATGACAATGAAAAAATTGCCATAATATGATGTTAATCATTCATCAATCATTAGTGCCAAATGCCTGTGTTAAGTTCTTTTGTGTTGTAAAGCTGATTCCTTCCCAATTTCCTCGATTTTCCTTAGGACTTCATTTGCTGGTGGTCTAAGAGAAGGCGATGCAGAACAGCAAGACATTGCAAGCTGAACTAACTTCAGGGCGCGATCTTCTGTCCTGTGCCTTTGTTTTCCTGTTTGATTAGATACAATGTTGGGATGATACATGTCCTTGATCCGATGGTCCAAAATTGCAGTTCGGATGACATTAGGCAAGAAAAATTCCTGAGAGTCTGACGAGTTTACACTAATAGGTTCTCTGCCAGTAAGCAATTCTAGCAAGAGTATTCCAAGACTGTATATATCAGTACTTTCACTAACATCCTTCATTTTCATCAGCTCAGGCGCCTTATAGCCCTGAGCTGCAGAAGTCTCGAGCATTTCTAGTCCTGCTGTTGGGTTCAAGACCAGATATAGACTGTAATCTGATATACATGGCTGAAAATCTGGCCCCAACAATACATTTTTAGACTTGAGATTGCCATGTAGTAGGGGTTTGTGCAATCCCGTGTGAAGATAAGCCACTCCCTTTGCTAAACCGAGGGCAATGCTATAAATCACATCCCATTTGTAGGACTCATTGTTGCTATCTGTTCATAAAAACACAGATACTTAAAATGCATGCTTTTGGAATATTGGAGTTAAAAGTTTTAGAACTTTGAACAACCCAAAAGTAACTAAATATTATGCATTAGGAATCAGGACAGGCAGCATGTAAACTGCAAAGAAGGCAACTAATTATCTATAGTGAGGGCAGAATATGAAGACAGGTCGATTCAGCATGCGAATCCCTTTTTTGCTTCAAATATCAAACAAAATTTAGCAGAAGCTAAGTGATAAAAGGAATAGGAAGAAGTCATAATTTTTTAGAATACTAAATTTCAACAACAGAAAAGATGGGCTACGAAAAGGTTGTTAGCTTTCAGTCTTTGACCTAGTGTTTAATAAATAATTACATCCCCACAACTAAGTTGAGCCGTCCTGAGACGGATGGTTCTTTAATGCTTAAATTACTCAAAAAAATGAGGATCAGAAACTTCAATGCAAGGTTTAGGATAAAGTGGAAAGCCAGTACAGAAATGATTGGATTCAGAAGAATAGGTCTGATTGACCTACGAAGCCGGCTAACCTGCTGATCATAAATCACAGATTCATAGGCAGGAATCGTTCAATGGAATGAAAACAAGGTAATTTGTTCATCTAGGAAAAGAAAGAGAGAGAGAAGGCCAAAAACACCCAAAAGGACCCCAGATTCTAAAACTTGACAAGTCTGATTTTGACAGTAGCAGAGTTAGCTGGACTGAAAGAACATATTCAACAAAATATCAACATTAATGACATCAAGTGAATTAATGAGATGATTAGGACAAGTGACTAACAGCAAACCAGCAAGAAGTATATCTATCTTCGATTAACGGTGTAATTGTGTATAGATTAACAACAGAAGAAGAATCTTATGCTTTTTAAAATAGCTTAACCTTACAGCCAAATCTTACATAAACCCAAGTTTAGAAGCAAAGTACTAAAACCAACATTGAAATAATAAGCATGGTTTATGACCAAGGAAAGAATAAAACAGCAAGGAATCCAAGCATTATAAAGATTCACCAACAAAGTCCCTTTTTCACCAAAGGAAAATTTAAGAATAATGTGCCCGATTTAATTAAAAATTAAAAAATTGTTTGCCAATTTCTGAACAGACCATAATCTGCTTGCATAAGGAAACTCAGTTAACGACATAAATCAGAATATTACAGGATGATGGGATCAAATTCCGTTTACATAATTACTCTTTGTGGTTAGCTAAGCACCAAAAAAAAAAAAAAAAAAAAAAAACAAATTTTCAACATTTTACCAATCAAACAAGATGATTAAAACAATCAACTTCAGCAACAAACATGTTCTTAAGAAAAACCCAGCTCAAATTCAATTTTTTAGAACAAAATTAATTAAACAAGCAAGAACACTCTTCAGCAGAGAAATCCAGCTCAATTAAATTTCCAACCACACAAGAAAATTAAAAGAACCCACTTCATTAAAAGCAACAAACAACAAATTAAGACAAAACCCAGCTGAAATTGAAGTAGAAAAATGTAAAATTAAAGAAGAAAGAATCAAGAAAAATACCTTTAATAAACTGAGCAAGATTTCCATGAACATAAAATGAATGAACCAAAAGCTTCTCACCTCTGGGACCCATATAAAAAGCCTTAAGAGGGACCAAATTAGAATGCCTGACCAAACCAATTGCATGCACTACAGGTATTACTTCTCTAATGGTCCCACTACAAGCAGGTCTCAAAAATCTAAGCAACAAAACTGAATTACAATTATTATTTTTCCTAAATAAATCAGCTTTGTACAATGTACCATAGCTTGATTTTCCAATCACTTCACCCGGTGCGTCCAAAATGTCAGAAACGGCTAGATCTTCGCCCCCTTCAAAGCACATCAACTGCTCATCATTACTAATACTGTTAATTATGTTTCCTAATTCTGGGTCATCACTAGATTCACCACCTTCTTTCTGATTTTCTGGGTTTTTTCTCTTGAACAAGCAGATAAAGAGTATGAAGATGATGATTACAGTTAATGGGATTATTAGAAATAAGAATTTGAGGATTTGGGTGTGTTTCATTTTTTTTTTTTTTTTTTTTTGGGTATAATTTTAGGAGAGAGAAAAAAGGTAAGGTGTTGAAGAATGAGTATGCAAATGCAAAATCACATTTTGTTAAAGAATGTGGAAGTGTGGGGTGAGTTTAAAGAGTAGGACATAAAAGGTAGAAAAGGGTGTTATGATCTGGGAATTCTGTATTGATTATGATAGCCTTGAATTGATAGGGGAAGTAGGGACATTTTTTCTTGTTGCCATGGTTTGGATTTTATATACTACTAGTCTTCTAGTACTTGTACAAATATTTATTACCATTAAAACTTATTTTTGAGATTGATTTATTGCTTTATTTTAACTCTTTTCTTTGATTAGTTTGTGTTGTCAGAAAATTAATCAAATAAACTCTTGCCTGCCAATCTGCCATATCCATTATGCTGATCTGATGGCTTAAGGCTCACTAAAAGAATGTTCTTTAAGTAGTAAGGTCTTACCTTAATTCTAGGGTTGAATCCTGTCTTTTTTTTTTGTTTTATGTTAATAGCCTTGTTCTTAAATACATGGAATTGAATTCAGTCAATATTTTTGTTCTGTATTAATCAACTCGTTCTTAAATATACTCTGTAAAAAAAAAAAAAAAAAAAAAAAAGGTCTATATCAACTATTTTGGATGCAATATGTACAAAAATGCACTCCACGATCCATTCTTCCAATAGTTCATAGTAGGGTTTTAGACTCTTAGATAAATGTCAACTTACAAAGTTACAAGTTGAGGACCAATTTCTTGGAAATGAATACAAGTTGAAACTTGAAAGTGTAGGTTGTTAAACATTACTTAGTTAAGTACGGATAGATGTAAAGTATGATTGTTGTATTAAGAGTTTAAGAGTGCATAGTGCTCATTGTGCAGCAAAAGAACACAGTTGCTTGTGAAAAAAAAAAAAATGTCATTGTAATAAAAGATCATAATATATATTTTTTATAACTACAAATAGAAATTTTTCTATTCATAAATTTTATCTTACAAATTGTAATAAAAGTTATTATTTTTCTATTAATAAATTTTATCTTAAAAAAAAACTTATAATGTATTACAGTAATGATATTAGTCTTTATAGTATGTAATCACGTATTTATAAGAAATTACCCATAAAAATAAATTTCAAACCAAGTGACCAACGATAAATTAAAAGTTATCCTTAAAGTGGTTAAAGTTATCATAAAAATAGTTTAAGTCATGCTCAAACTAACCGTTGTACAATAAATTACACAAGACTTTATTCTTGATAATATTGTAAAAAAAAAAATTTTTTTTTTGAAAGGGTTAATACATGTATATTTTATTTTTAAAATTTGATAGACTATTGAATTTTCTTCCCCAAAATAATGTTTATTTCACATAAAAATATCCTTGTAATATTTTTGGCTTCTGGTCCAAATATCCATTATCCATAGTCTTATAAAATCAAATAAATAACCAAATCATGTTATTCACACCCCCACCCAACTTTGGCCATACTAGTACTTTCCGTCTCATTTACAAATCCTACTTTTTTCCACTGGTTATTCAGTTATGCACTCCTCTGTGATGACATCGTATTCCTATAGTTTCCCTTTCTTTTCTGAAAGGGGCAACACCACCTGCTTAACTGCCAAAATATTGCTTACCTCCATGCCCTCATACTAAGCTTTGAACCCGATTCACACTGGGGTTCCAACATCACTCCCCTCACCACCGCTAGTTGTTGCTGCTCTGCATCTTGTTCCAAGTTCGTGTTGTAATTATACTTCTCAACAGTTTCCCTAGTGATAAGGGAGACGGATTTTCTCGTATAAGATTCAAAGTCATTATACTCTTATTCATCATCACAAGAAGTTCTCACCCATATATTAACGATTTTACATCTTAAAAAATGAAACCAGATTTATCTTTATTACAGACTTGGTGTAAATCCTCACCATAAATTGGATAATACTGATCTTACAAAACACCAGTTGTGAAATAACCAACAAAAGAACCTAATAACATCAGTGCTAAATAAAGCAAATAAGTTTATCCGAACAAATTGAACGAGAAATATGGAATATAAACTATAAAGCAATGGGGCATCTTTGTTGCAAAAGTGACGTCTTACAAAAGATCATGTACATAGATTTAAGTATATGGAACCATATAATTAAAGAAACCCTACATCATGATTAAGCAAAATAACTGCTATCAGTGTCAAAAAAAAAAAAAAAAAAAAAAAAAAAACACTGCATATAAGCTGTTAAAAACCTTTACTACAAAAATATGACAATCCATTATGATATCTAAATGTCGGAGCAACAAAACATTGTCTATAGTTCTAGCATCATAACTTCAACGCGCATGATTGGTCAACCCAAATTCTATGCCACTATTATTTTGTTGAATTGAGAAGAGGATTCTCTAGAGGGCTGAACTTGAAGTTTCCGGAGAACATGGCTTCTTTATCTGCAAGAGTAACCATAAAATTGTATCATAGGATCAACGGGGATTAAAGTTCGTATACTAAGAGTATCATAAGATCAACAGAGCTTATGATAGACATGGTGCTACTTTTGACATTGCTACATCCTATAGAACTTCCTTACTTGGGAAATTGTAGGCCTAAGTTTTGATTAACTGAAAAGGCATTTAAAACTGGATCAAAACACCTATGAATAATCAAATAGAGAATGCAAGTTATATTTTGTTCAGACAACCCAGGACAGAAAGCAACTACTTAAGGACAAAACAATCGTTGGATTTAAAAGAGCAAGAGCATCTCAATCTATAAGCAGTAACACCTTCCTAAGTACCTAGCACACGCTAATATCAAGTATTCTGGCTCATCAAGGATCATGCAATACCCTTGAGAGCTTAGCACAAAGATGAAGCTATGATCTTCCTTCTCCTGTACTATAGGGAATACACATAAGGCTGCCTGCTGCCTCATTATGCACAGTTGAGGTTAAAGCATTTATGTATATTGTGTATACAGTACCCTTCACCGTATTTATTTGTTGAAGAAACAGAACAAGGTGCTTCAAGGTGAATGTAAATAGAAACTCAGACTAATTGAGATAATACAAGTCACCTACCAGTCAGGGAGAGGCAACTAACTTCACGACGAACATACCGAGCCATTGCCTGCAAAGATTGAAAAACCCAAAAAAGAGTATAAGAATGACTGAATGAGCCATAAACACTGAGAAAAATATACCATCAATTGTCAGACTTTGTGTTGTGGATTCAGAGAAAGGCAAAATGCTCACTTCCATTTTATCAGTAACATTTTACAAATTAATTTCATCAAGCCTACTCTTCAATAAGAGAATGAGAATGCACCTGAACAGGACGTCTAGCAGCATCACTTGGTTCTGACTCACCATCATCGGAAAACACATTCCTGCACCGCAAAGAAGTTCAAATATACATACAGAATCAGAGAACTTTGTATCAATAGCAAAGACTTTTGGGAGTAGTTGGTCTTATTTACTCAATTTTTCAGAAATTTTATTTCACGAAACAAATTGATACAGTGAATCTGTGAATGGAGTAAATATTTGCTTAAGAATGGGGCCTCGACACTTCAACATGGGTATGGATGCTTGACACATCATTTTGAACCAAAATCATAGAATGTTTTATAAATTGTTGAGAGCTGAAACTGGCATTTGACAATACGTGATTTGTGTAACATCACAGCAACAACATTGGGACAACTTCTGAATCATGCCAAGATTTCAAAACCAACATTAGACAGAAGAGGAGGAGTGTGAAATTACATGGTATTAAAGCTTCTACCTGAAAGAGATATAAATAAGAGTACTAGGTAGAGAGATCTGGAAAAAATAAGGATTAAAGGAAATCAAGTGGATAAGAGAGCCAAACACAAAGACTTGGTTAACAGTCAAAGATTTAAGCCCACTCATAAATAGCTACTTCCCATAAGTTGCCTTTTATCTCCTCAAAAACATCCTCTGGTCTTACAATTATTAAATTTTTGTCCCTCTTTACTTCTAATTTCTGTAGCTATTCCATATAGGGAAGAGATGAATAAAACTTAATTAAGTTCAACTAGTATAATGCCTTGAGTGAACAATGAGGAGGCAAGATATTATTTCACTCATTACAGCTCATCTAGATTATGTACTTTCAAACTTCAAACACCCTTAGTACTCTCATTAGCCTCGCCAATTTTCATCCTATTATAACGTTCATTTAACTTGAATTCCTACCCCATCCCTACATTAGCACCATTTCCTCATATTGATTACTAGGTCGTAATCCTACTGATATATGTGATTTATATTTACTGAACAGTACACCAACAGTCAAGCACAAGTAACTCAATAAGCTAAACCTTGTTTTTGGAAGTCAAAATGATACAATGTGATCAGTGTCACAACACACAAGACAATTGATTCCCAATGTTGAGAAGTTCCAGATCATCTTTTCTGATACTATGTAAACGGAAGGATTCAGTGACAAATTTCAGGTGTTTATTCATTCAGCTTAGGGGCCCAGACAAGAAACTTAAAAAAAGTAGACCACAACTCTATAGTAAGTGAGCTCCAAACTTAGGCCAATACCTCCATATGACATTCGAAAGATCATCTTTTCCAGCTTCGGGAAGTAAGGCAGCATCATATGCAACAAGGTTTCCATAGAATATCTTCTCCAAATCCTTCATCCACTTAGTCAATAGCAAGTTAACCTGACAATGCAGTAATATGAAGGAAAGAATTAAGCATCAATTAAATAAATAAGTAACTATATCTATAATAACATGATGACCTAAGCAAAATAATAAACAAATACCAGGAGGGATGTTATAATCTTGTTTACATAGTATCAACAGAGCCTTATTTACTTATTAAAAGATGAAAAGAAAAGAGTAACTAAGGCCTTGTTAATAGAGGTAGAGAGAGTCTTAAGGCTAAAGGCTGGTTGTACAAGGAAAAGAACCTCCAACATTCATAAGATAATAAGATAGCTTTGTCACCCTCTGTTTTCTTTAGTTCTTCCTATTAGAAAAAAGGACGAAGAATCAATGAAAACATTAAAGAATGGTAAGATTCCCACTTCATAATAAAACGAAATTTAAAAAAAAAAAAAAAATCCAACAAAATAAGGCTTCATGAGGTACTTTTCCATCAAGGCTTCTCATTATTATAACCCATGCATGCATCAAAAACACAATGATAAGTAATGAATGGGTGAATTTGGGCTTAATAACCCTAGGATTCTGTCAACTTAGATGTCAAGTTGGTGATTGGAACTACCTCTTATAGCTCTTCACAATCAAATACAACAACAATTTCCAAAATAGTTATGTATTTGAACTAACCTCATTCTCAAGACTATATAGACCTATGGGCAGGCCATTTATGGTTCCAAACCAACTTTTATGACCCGAGGGATGTCCCCCACAATTACTTCAATTTTGAAAAAAATTCCCAAAATTGATCCGAAAACGTGGGTTATAGCCTTTAATTTTGGAAAATTTTCGACTTTTCCTTCCCTAAAAATGAAAGAGGTCGAAAACTTCCCACAAACCCCAAGAGACATCGGGAGGCCATTTGGCTGCTTGGAACCATCTATTATGTTTTTAAACAATCAATTTAGCCGATTACGTACACGCCTCCCTTCATTAACTCAGTCACAAACAACCTTAATGTGATTGACTGGTGGCCATATTTGGTTTCAAACAACATTATATGACCCCAAAATATTTCTCCTGCCATCACTTGAGTTTTCGACACCAAGTCCCGAATTTCCGAACATGGTCCAATTTTGTTTAGCCTTCAAATTTAACCTTTAGAGATTATTTTTGGATCTAACAATGTTATCCATTAAGGTGCTTTTGGCGGTTCACAAAAGGCCTTAGGAAGCCTAGTTAATGCTTGAAATCTTCTAATTCATGCCTTAGCCCACTCATCGTTATCATGTCTTAAGATGCACTATTTTATGTTGTCTTGCCTTGATTTGGCCTTATGATCCCTTTCCTTCCCCCTAAGGCAAGCCAAGATGCTACCCCACCTAATAATGCCCTCCACCCATATCAACACACAAAGTGAACCTTAGGTCTAAAAGGAAGGGCATTGCTTTCACGAAGTAAAATAACATTAAAAGTAGAGGTATTTCCCTTGTGCCAAAATCCCACTTATACTACACCTCTCAAGTCATTTCACACATTCAGTTAATGCTAGGCTACCATCAACAACTATCATAGTATCATACACTCCCTTCATTCCTTTTTATTCTTTAAGTATTCTGTTTAGGGTGTTCCTATTCATTCTTAACGTTTTATCCTATAAAATACATATATTCCAATTTAATCTCTACTTTCCCACAAAAAAAAAAAATGAATCAATGATTTATATTTCTCTTGTTCATCCATTACTTTATTTAATTAAAGTAATCATAAAAGAAAAATCTATAATTTTTTAACAAAATATATGTAAGTACTATTATCATTTGTTAATTCAATTGCATGATACCACATGTAAATAAATAAAAGGAATAGAGGGAGCCATACTAGGATGAAATTATTAAAATAAATTATTTTAAAAGAAATTATTATATAAGGAGATTTTAATAATCAGAATGCAAGGGACTGCATAGGGACTTTGATCATTTGCATTTAAATTTCTTGAATACATATTAAAAATTGAGTTATGATATGTAAGATGCACTAACCCCAGCCTTGGATACTCTCAACTCCAAATCATGATTGTAAATTTCGTACACGTACTGACCAAATTCAACACCTTCTTGCCCTTCCTCTTTCAACCGTCGCAAGCACATCCACATATGAAGCACCAGCAGGGAAAACGTAGTTTTAAAAGTCTTCTCTATGTTAAAAACTGCAAGAAAGATTCACCTTTAGAGCCATACAATGATACATACACATGACCAAATAAACTCATCCTCTTAGAAAAGGAGGTGTGCATGGTCACAGTAAGAAAATTGCTCCTCCTAATACAGTTAGATTGCTGTTCATGAACTAAATAGGAGTGTATTGATCATAAAATTGTGTTTGCAATGCACACTAGCTGACTAGCAAGGCTACAACTAATAGGAATTTTTGAAAAAAAATAGTGCAACAATTTTACAAATGAATTATATGCTACCTTCATTCACAACAGTACCTAAGAAAAACTCTTGTTTCAGGACAGAGTAGCTCAATATATGTGATGGCAACAGATGTTTCACATTTGCAGTGTTTGTGCATGCACTGTTAGTCTGTTACATGATCAATTGACCACGAACACAACAATAATGAGCCTTGAGTTTTCAAGTCATTACCTTTTTACTACTATGGATGACAAAACTGAATTAAAAACCTAAGAAAGTAGCTTAACATACTCACAATTTCACAAAAATCAGATATGTTTTACAGAGAACAATATCAAGTTATGCATAAAAAGTTATTTGTATCTCTTACAATATAAATGGTAAGAAACAAAGAGAGCAGTTTAAGCTCACCATTGTAAATAGCAGGTTTATCAGCCTGTGTAATTATGCGTCTGTAAACCACATTTGCCCCTCGAATAGATTTGCTTTGTTTACTGTAAAAGAGCATCAATTTTAGGAAGAAGCGACGGATGCCCTGATAGTCTGGCTCTTCAATCCTCAAAGGTGAATCCTTGGCCAAAGCTAATGAACATGGCTTAGACCAAAACAACTTATCTAGCTTTACCTTAACCAACAGAAATTAAACAGTCACTATCAGATTTAGAAGCAGCAAAACTATACACACACATCCGAAAATCTAACAAAAACAAAAAGTCTTTCCTTTCAATCAATGTACCCTCACAAAACAATCCGTGTTTGATAACCAAAAAATAACAGCCCAGATTATTAAAGAACGCGTCGAATACATTCGATTCCATCCACCAAAAATCGAGCTAATGTAGGGCACTTATATTAAAATCAATCATACCCAATTAACCATTGTTTGCACAAGTCCAGATTATTAAACTAACAGTCCAGATTATCAAAGAACGCATTGAATACATTCGATTCCATCCACCAAAAATCAAGCCAATGTAATGCATTATAATTACTATTAAAAATCAATCTACGAAAAAAGAAGAAGAATAAGAAAGTCATACAGTGGGAATGTTGGTGTTGTTGAAGTCATTGGAATCAAGCGAAGAAGAAGAAGAAGAAGAAGGCATAGAAAAGGCAGCAACTTTAGCATAATTTTGAGTGTTTGAAAACCCTCCTAAAATCCTGCTTTGTGATCCACCTTTAGATATCTGAGCAATTGCTCTGCTCCATCTTGCCAACATTATTATGACCTAATCAATCAACGAAATCAAATTACAATTATCAATCCAAGAAATAATCAACTGGGAAATTGGTAAATTAGGGATTTTTGAATTGTATACCCAAAAAAATTGCAGAGGAAGAAGAGAGAGAATTGAAATATGGAGAGAGAGAACAGGAAAGCGTAGTGAAGTTGAAGGTGGAGTTGTGGACTCCTCTCAGCCGGAGAAGCTCGGAATCAATACTACTATGTGGTAATTACTGATTTTTATTAGTAGCAATTTTTGCATTATTAGGACTTTCATCATGTAATCAAAATCCAATTAATTGATTTTTTTATTAGCAATTGCACCTAAAAAAATATCCAATGAAAGGATAAAAAAAAAATTAAAAAAAAAAAAAAAAAAACAGATATCCAGTGAAAGGATAATTTTTAAAAAAAATCTACAAAAGCCGAAAACCTACAAGTGAGGGTAATTACTAATACTCCGTAATAAAATTAACGTTAACATATGATAATCAAATAAATTTATCATAGGACTCTTGTTAAGGAGCCCGATTATCAATTTGATAAACATAGGTTGTTTATTGAAGGTAATTTTTTACTATTTTACCCTAAAATCGGTAATGGTGTAGCATGAACAATGCAATTATAGACTATTTATTTATGTGTTTTTCACTTGATATACAACTAATGTATATCAAGATTAAATTTATATAGCCTCTAAGATCTAACCCTAGTAAGTTATACACTTTACAAAGTAAGAAGTATTATGATATGAATTATCTTATGATATGACCCAAATTTGACAAATTACAATGGTAACCAAGAAATATATGTTATGCGCACGATATTCTTTACAATCTGAATGATGGCTTGTTCTGATTTACTGAAAACAATTGAACTGATTGGAGATGAACTGAACTGAACTGAGTTGAAATGAATTGTTTATGAGAGAAGGAAATAAACTAAACTGATTGAATTGAAATTAAGCTGAAGAGAACAGACCCTTAATTGGTTTATATAACTAAGATATTTACTCATATATGCTCATTGTTTGTATTTTTACCTAGTAAAAAAAAAAAAAAAAAAAAAAAAAAAAAAAAAAAAAAAAAAGGTATGACTATTAAATTTTTGGCTAGTCTTTACCCAAGATAATATTACTCTATCTTGGATGATTAGAGAACAATGTTATACAAAGTTGTGTTTTATAAGACACTGTATATGAAATATAAACTTAAATTCCTTTCTTGTGCCACTTGTTTTCTTTTGCAACAAAAACATATGTCTTCCAACTTTCCAATGAAATTAGCATTCCATGTTTCTTAATGATGCCTTAAACTTTCTATCCTAACTTAACTCCCACCCTAATTAAGTGGGCTTTTAATATTGTTTTAACTCATTTATCAACTACTTTATCTTTTGCCAAATCATCTTCTCTTTTGCCATGGTGTTATCAATCACGTTATTAATTAAAAACCCTCTACATGATATTGTCTTCGTTTGAACTTAACTAGTGACAAACTTGTTGAATAAGAACTCTAGCAATTCACGACTAATATTGCATTTGTACATAATAAGGTTGAGAAATTCAATAAACAAACCTTAGCTTCTTGTTTGACACGTTTGACCTTTATTGATTTCACATATGATGTAATAATTTTGTTGTTCCATACTCTTTAATTTTTGATCCATCACTTATATTTCTTGTTGTTGATCATGGATCAACAAGTCAATTCATCGTCAATAATAACCTTAATACTACGGGAGTGACACGTATCACATCCTGGTGCTATTTTCCCCTTCAAAACTCCTTTTCCCTTTTTAACTTTTTTTTTGTTAATATTTTATTCTATAATAATATCTTTCCATATCTTTGATATTATTTTTATGACAAATATATATTCTTTTTTTTTTTTTTGAGAAAAAATATATATTCTTTTTATTTGGTGTTTATTATTTTCTATACACTTTTACCTAAATAATTATTCCAACTACTTTTTAATTATTTTTTAAATGCAGTTTTATTAAATTTTGCCAAAAACATAATAATTTGATTCGATCATATTAAAAATGTTAAAGAAATTACTTCAAAACATCACTTAATTTATTTTTTTCAAATACCTCTAGCTAATATTTTATTTCAATTTCAATATAACTATATATTCAAATTAATTACAATTTTGTTTCTGAAATTTACTACTACGTATATATTATCACAAATTAAGGATTTATAGAGTATAGTATTATTATAAAATAAATGTTGTGTTTGACAATTATATCATATGTCTAAATTTAGGGAAAGATAAAATATCAATCAATTTTATTTTTATAAATTACGTTATTAAAAAATCAATATCTTAGTAAAAGCAAAAAAATATTATCTTTTGCCGAGACACTTAATTGAGATGATAAATTTATTACATTTGTCATTCATAAATGATCTGCATACTGAAAGACACACCGTACCAGACGTAGTGACAATTGACATTTCCTTTTGTATATATACAAATTCTTAAATGGACCTGGTTCACACTAATTTATTGTGGACCACCAACATTAGAACACAATATGTTGATAAAAAAAAGGTTACTATATCAAAATAAAGGTTATTATGTTGAAATAAAAGTTAATTAGTGTGACATTATAAAAGCTATAAGAGGTTAATTTTTTTTTTTGAATAAAAAGCTATAAGAGGTTATTTTTTAATGAAATTTTTAATATAATGGTCAATATGAATAATAATAATCACTATGTTAAAATTAGGTCACTATCTAACACAATATCGTACTTTAAATTCATAATAACATTAAAAGGTCACACAAGTTTTAAAAAAGGTTACTATGTTAAAAAGTAAGATTACTATATTTAAATTAAGAGTCACTATGTTGAATATAATGCCAGTTACGTATGTATAAACCTTAGATCCACAATAATATTATTGTAGACCAGGTCCACGCAAGATTTTCTGTTGTATATATATGTGTGTGTTTTGTGGACTTTTGACAATAGTTTTAGTGGAGATTTTGGTTTGTTGTTTGATTAATTTTTTATGTTTATCAAATCAAACCCCGCCTAAAAAAATTCTCGGGTTTGGGTAGCCCAAAAAATTCATTTTTGTTTAATTTTTTGCTTTGCCTATCAATATAAATTATGACATTATAATTTCTATATATTTGATGTGTATATATGTTTAATCAAATTTTATTTGTTGGATATAATTAATTTTCTTAAAAAACATTACACTTACCGTGCATGGCACGGGCGTTAAGATAGTGTCTCTCTATAACGATTACTTCAAGATTAGAGGATGATTCCAATTAAATTACTACCATTATGCCATTTTAGGTAAGTTCTTCACGCTCTTTTAAATTATTAATCAAGCCATAGGCTAAAAATACAACGTTAATAACCGTTTAAAGTTGCTTGACCTTGAATAACTCAACTCGTCAAAAATTAATAAACCTAAAATTTATAGTATATTGAGTACTAAATTACTAATGATAATAATTATTTTAAACACAATCGATTAAATTGATGCAAATTTACACATCATCTATGGGTAAAAATTAAGTAAGAATTCAACAACATTAGATCCCATGATATATCAAATTTAAATACTACTTTTGTTACATATTATGTGCAACAATTAGGTATTTTCGTACTCCAATCAATTGTTGCACATAATGTGAAACTTTGATAGAAGATACTTGAAATTTTTAATGTTCAAGGTTAAACTAAAATAAAAGGAAAATAACGCAAGCAACCCAACATACATCAAATAAAATTGCTATTTTACCTTTTTTTTTTGAATAAAAATGTACTCTTCTATTAAAGTTTTTAATACTATATAGTTTATTCGATATAAATATATTATGGAGTAAAACTTAAATTTTGTCTAAATAATTGTCTTCCTTAATTTTTTTTTTTTCCCGGCAATAAGTCGGTAACAAAAGACACAAATTTTATTTTGTCAAAAAAAAAAAAAAAAAAAAAAAGACTCAAATTTTATGGTGAGAATCATTAATCCATAATTATATGATAAAGAGTAAAACACAGATTTCCAAAATTTAAACGTGTAAAAATAAAAAATTGAAAAGAAAAGGCTGGAAAAAAATGGTAGGGAATAGACACGTAATGCTGTCGACAAGGCAGTAACCAGTTAGTTTCCCTTCCATCGAAGCTCTTTGTATTCTCACCAAAAGAATTCGGAATTAGAATTCCCCTTTTCTTCCTACAACCGCCTGTCCCCTCTTCTTTACTCTTAATTTTCCAATTTTTATTCCTAATTCTTTTTATTTTCTAACTACCCCTAAATAACTGGGGAAAAAATATCCCTTCAAGATAAGATTTTTCCTAAATTTTTACACTTATTATTAATGAATTCAAACACTTCCCAGATTAAAATTATTTGGTGGGTTTGAGTTCAACTTTAATTCTTTTTTTGGGATTTTTTATTTATTTTTATTTTTTTATATTTGATTAATTTGATGGAAAACGGTATTGTTCTGGAAAACGGTGTTTGTCACAAGGATACTGGTAATGGAGGACAGGATATCTGGAATTGTGAAAATGGAGTCTCTTCACCTTCTTCTGCTGATCATCTTGTTGTTATGGTTCATGGCATTCTTGGCAGGTTTATATATTTTTATTTTCATGCATTTATTTTTGTAATTTGGTAATTTTGGGGTTTTTTGATCTGATCCTGTACATGAACATAACCTTGATTCAACTGGGTCAAACTTAGTTTCTTGTTTTTATACTTTAATTTTGGTTAATTGTTGGAAAACATGAAGTTTTGGTTTGTTTTGATGAATTTTGAGTTGGTTATTGTTGCATTTGTTACTAAATTTTGGTTCTTTAATTGTTTGAAATTTCTGGAAAACTTCCTACTTTGGATTTTTAAATTAAAAAAAAAAAAACATGTTCTGTGATTCCATATTAGTTGGAGATAATAATTTTGTTTGTATTCGTCGGCAGATTTAGTTTATGTAATTAGGTTTAAGCCCATAATTGAACAAAATTGGAGTCAATTTCAGTCCACTTTCTATTTATGAATTGGTAAATTGTGAAAATACATGGGATTTAAACTATTTTTTAATGATTGGGTATGTTCATGTGTGCAGTGCTGCAGATTGGAAGTTTGGAGCGGAGCAGTGTGTTAAAATGCTCCCAGATAAAGTATATGTTCATTGTAAGGATAATTTACCTTTATCCAACTTTGGTTTTATGCTATAATGTAGAAGTAATCATATATAGCTATTTTTAGATTGCTTGGTAGACTTATAGCTTTTTCCTCTTTTGATCATCCTGCTCTCTGTGCTTGTTTCGGGCGTTGTTGCTGCTTTGGTTACATATGAGGATAGGAAAAGATAGAATTGGAAATTATAGAGTGGTTTAACTAACTCAAAGATGGGGAATTTTTTGAGTGGTGAACTATGGTAAGGTTGTCCTGCAGAAATTTTCATCTGATTTATCATTTGTTTTTTCAGGCAGTGAAAAAAATGGGGCTACATTGACGCTAGATGGTGTAGACGTCATGGCTCAAAGATTGGCAGCAGAGGTTGGTTTGATATCAGCCTTACCTATATTAGCAAAGCTTATTATAAAAAGATATTGGCTGACTTTATGCCATTCTGTTTTCTATTTGATGTTTATGATTGAGCTTATCAATGCCAGGTGTTGGAGATCATTAAACAAAAGCCCAATCTAAGGAAAATTTCAATTGTTGCACATTCTGTTGGTGGTTTGGTTGCAAGATATGCAATTGGTATTCTGTATCAACCTCCGAAAGGTGTTAATGTGGAGGATTCATCCACTATCAATTCTAATGAGAATGCAAGAGGTACCATTGGTGGTCTTGAAGCAGTGAACTTTATTACTGTAGCTACTCCTCATCTTGGTTCTCGTGGTAATAAGCAGGTAACCATTTCTGGGATGCTTGAATACCTTTTTTGGTTTCCGAATTCATAAAATGTTATTCTTAAACTGGAAATCATACATTTGTACATTGGTTTTCCTTATCTATGTTTAATGGCTTGTTATACGACTAATGGGGTGATGATGTCATAGTATTCTCATGGATCTTCTTAGTGTTCTTAGGTGCTGTTTTATGATATATCCAAGAATCCTTTTAGTAATATACTCCCTCCGTCCCATAATATAGTTCCTGTTTGTATTTTTTCACGGTATTTAAGAAATAGAAGGAGAGAGTGGATAGATTACATTAATAAAAGTGAAAAGTACAATCATAGACAAAAGTTAGAGAGCGAAAGTGGAAAAAAGTACAAGGCATGTGCAAAATTCAAGGGTAAATTAGCTAGTACAATGAATAAAGTTTTAAAAAGTGAGGGTATAATGGTCTTTACATACTATTCAAAAATAGAAACAGGAACAACATTTTGGTTCTCTAAAATAAGAAAACAGGAATTATATTATGGGACGGAGGGAGTATTATTTATGTCTTGTCTCAAATTCAGTAAAGTTTTAGGCAGTTCATTCAACTTTTGTGTTTGCAGTAAGGGTTTCAGATCAAAAATTCAAATAGAATACAGGGATGTAGGACTTGAACCTATCTCTTCTTGCATGGTGAACCTGCTAACTGTATTTATAAGAGACTGTTTAGACTCTGTAGTCAAGAGGAACAATAGAGATGAAGTATGATGTCTATTAATTTGAAGATTTTAGTGAAACATCCTTAATAGGACTGTGTTTCTGGTGACTTATGCTCTCTGCGTTTAGATGGGATAGACCTAATTTTCGTGGAATAAACTTATGGCTTTATGTTCGAGCTTGATCCAATGCATTCTCCCACATCTTTTTTTGATTCAAATTTCGGCCTTTTAAAGGCATTTCTTGACAGATTTGCAGGTTGCAGCACAACTGACATTCATGCTTTACCCCCTCATTTCCTTACCCTCTTGGTTCATGTATCTTGTCTTACTGTTATGGTTCCCTTTATTTTGTGTCTGACTCATGCATATGGTGTCAAAGTCTGCTAATTCCCTTGTAGTTATCAGTATTATCATCCTCCTTGTATTTCTATGAATTTAAGCCTTTAAGGTAATGTAAGCTTGTTGCTTGATACAATTCTTATTTATTGCTGGGATTGTAGGTACCATTCCTCTTTGGTGTGACTGCTATTGAAAAAGTTGCTGGCCTTGTGATTCATTGGATATTTAGAAAAACGGGTAGACATCTTTTCTTGACTGATGGGGATGTTGAAGGGAAGCCTCCATTGCTTAAACGAATGGTGGAAGACAATAGTGAATATCGTTTCATGTATGTGTTGTAAATTTATTTATATAATCTGTGTTGTATTATTTTGTCCTTACTTGCACTAGTGTGAATTGAAAACGGTGTGCTGGCCTTTGGTGCAGATCAGCTTTGCGGGCATTCAGACGTAGAGTGGCATATTCAAATGTTGGATATGATCGTATCCTTTCAGTGTGATAGGAATTTCATGTCATTCCTGTACCTTATAGTTATGGTTTTTGTTATTGTTATCTGTATACATTATTACTTTTGTCTCCTTTAACTATGACCTTTTAAGATATCGTGGGCTGGAGAACATCTTGTATCAGACGTATGAGTGAATTACCTAAGGTATTGTCTTCTGTTTTGCTTCTATTATTATATGTTTACTATTTATATTTAATTTTTATGGCATGACTGACACATAAATCAATCTGGGCAGTGGGAAGATTCACTTAATGAGAAATACCCTCATATAGTCTATGAGGAGCTTTGCGAAGCACGTGAACCTAATCAAACTGCATCAGAAGAAGACCAATGCTGTGACAAAATAGAAGGTTCGTGAACCTCTGATTTGAAATGTACTTTGCTGTTTGATTTCAAGCCTGTCTTAGTCATCTAGTCTATTTGTTCCCTATGTGTTTGTGTGTCTGCTTTCATCATTCGCTGCTTTTGATTTTTTTTTTTATAAGTAATTTTTTTTTTTTTTTTTTTTTTTTTGGGGGGGGGGGGGGGGGGGCATGTTTCCTTTTCTATCCGGAGTATGTGCAATGAAACCATGCATAGTGATTCGAAGAGAGATGAGACTGGGACTTATCTTCTTAGCAGCCTGAGATTCTTTCTGTGTTTGACCAGACTCTGATATTGGCTTAGGTTGAGGGGATAGTAACCCAGTCAAAAAACATGTGGCAGTATTGTGAGGAGGAAATCAAAGATTGTGGTACAAGGGGATACTAAGATGTAATCATGGTGTGGATATGAGGGTCATAGGGGTCTCTCTTAGAGTACAAATTAGTCATGAGCTTGATCTTCTGTTGGTATACGCATTCTTTGAACAAAATCCATAACCCATTGGCTACATGGATTAAATGAAATATGAACTTGCATATCTGTGAACCTATAAACTTCATGCACTAAGCTATTGTCTGCCTTCTAAGGCCTTTTGGAGTGTGAATTAATCACTTTCTTTATCTCTTTCACTTCATGCAAACATAATGAAAACAACCCCTCGAGCATGGAGAATTGTGCAAGTTATCTACTCTGCAATGACTTTATCGTATTTCCTTACTAGTTCATTAAACATTGGGTCTGGTGTACTTAAGTAGGGGAGGCATTTTATTTTACTTCATATATTTCCTGCTTCCTGCTTTCGCGAATTCTGCCTTTTCAGTCACCTGAATCTTTTGCTTTGGATTATTATTTGCAGAGGAACTTGTGACAGGTTTATCTCGTGTTCCATGGGAGAAGGTTGATGTCAGCTTCCACAGCAGTAGACTGAGGTTTGCTGCCCATAGCGTGATACAGGTCATTCATTCTCACTTTCCTTCTAGCCTACTGTGTACAGTTGTCTGTGTGTGCTTATATTTGTTTGTCTGTGTATTGTAGAAGAGTAGTTCAGTATTACATGTATGTTTAACCTGAAATTATAACAACACTTAGGCTGGATCTATGAGTTGATTCCTGCATAATTGTTTGAGATAGCTTTAATTTCTAAGGTGGAGCACATTGCACACTAAAGATTTATCAGGGATGTCTCCTTAAGCTGCTTTGCTTAAACATACTGTAGGAATTCTAATCCATTCGTCTATTACAATTTTGTATACCCAACAAAGCTAGTTGCTCTTCAATTTGATTAGTTCAAGAACGTATTCCCTCTTTCATAATACTAGTCCCTAGTGGGAACATCGACTCATCAGGAGACATCATTTGATCATGCATTATCCACAGAGGATTGCTATTACATTTCTGATTGGTCCATGCAGTATGCAAATGCAACCATATTTGTGAAACAAGGATCTAACATATACTTTGTAAAACAAGGCATTTCCCTTCCAGTATTTTAAACTTCAGAGCAGAAATCAAGAATCTACTGTTTTTTTGTTTTTGTTTTGTTTTTTTTTTTTTTTTTTTAAGTTGTTCACTTCGATTTTGTGTTCTTGATTTACAGGTAAAAGAGCATTACATGCACGCAGAAGGTGCAGATGTTATCCAACATATGATCGACCATTTTGTCATCTAAGTGGTTTTGGATGTTACGCCTACATCAAGTTGTATGGTTCTTCAAGTCCCATTAATTCGTGCAGCTGATTTGCCTCTTGCATTAAACGATAGACATTCCAATGGATTTTCCTGTGGGAAATTTACTGCTTTGTCGAATCTTGGCTGGTGCAGATCCCTTTGGAGGTGGCCAATATATTTATATGTTGATAATTGGGACCTATTCTTGTTTATGCTTAAATTTTGTTGATTCATTATGGTTCAATTGTAAATGAACGTTACATATAATGTACCAAGCATAAAGGGAAACTCAATTTGTATCTGCTGCAGCAATTAAATGGATTTAAAAAGTTCAATCGATTTTTTTATTTTTTTCCTTCAATTGTACTTGAACTAAGCTACTAGTGTATGACTTGGCGTATGTGTCGGCCTATTGGGTGTTGTCTACGGCGAATTTCTAGTTGGTAGTTTGCCCGTTTAAAATGAACCCGAGCACTGTTACATCTTTACATTTAGGGGAATAACATTAATCTCATTAATATTCATATATCGTTCATTCATTCTAGCTAAGGACACCTTTGAGAGAAGATGAACCTAATAATTTTATGTATTTTTGTATCTAACAATTATAATTATTCCCTCTTTTCGTTGGCTACATCAATTACAAATGTCAAAATTTTCTAATTATTGGATACCTTAGCTATTTCTAAAAAGTAATTTTATAGGGTACTTCATACATCCTCCGTTCCTAAATATTTTACAATAATTATTAAATTAGAAAGTTGTAGATATTAAAACATTTTTTCTTATTGAAACATGAATTTTCTCTTTCTCTTTCTCTTTCTCTTTCTCTTTTCCTATCATATGAGTCCCTATCTTTATTTCTTATTATCTCTCTTTTCTTCTTAAAATCCGTGTCTCATCCATATGTTATAACATTTGAAAAACAGAGGAAATGTTAGCTAAAATTCTAAGTATTTTTTTAATAATAATAATCTACAAACGGCTTGGACGTGAATGTGAATTGTAAGACGAAATATTTTTTAATGAGTGTTAAATAACCAAGACTAATTAAAAAATCAAAACTTGGAATTAATAACAATAAGTTAAGCATAAAAAAATTGATAGAATATGATAAATATTCTCAATATTATTTCGTATAGAAGGATATAGTTTGTTAATATTATGTAATTATCTTGTGAGATCTCCTAACGTGTTTAGGACTCACCCTTGTAACCCTATATATATTTGATCAATGGAATCACTCCAATCTGAGGAGTTTATATTATCTAACATGGTATCACAGCTTTAGGTTACGATCTAGCTTCCGCAAAATTTTTTTTTAATGCGTGATAAAAACAAAGCATAGGAAAGTTGGATACTTGATCTTTTTTTTGTGGGTAGTACACAATAATGTAGGTTTACAATGAACATGCTTATGACAAAAATGGATACGTGTTACCTTCAAAGAATTACCACACACACTTACATGCAATTCCTGCATGATAAGCTACCCAACACGTGCCTCTCTTCTCTTCTCCACGTGCCCCCTCCTTCTCCTTTTATAAACCATTTCTTTCCTCAATTCATCATACTACATCCTATCTTACCTTTCAAGTTTTCTACTTTTTAACAAATTGTTTACATACTCTTACTATATTTTCTTCAAAAGGTTTCATATATTTACAATGGCTGATTACATGCAACACGGTGGTCAGATGACTCAACGCGGTGGTCAGCACATGACCTCGAGTCAGTACCCAGGGCAGCAGCAGCAGCAGCCACGGGCCCACCAGGTGATCAAGGCGGCCACCGCGATAACTGCAGGTGGATCGCTGTTAGTCCTTTCCGCGCTAACACTCGCAGGAACTGTGATTGCCTTGACTGTAGCCACGCCGTTGCTGGTTATATTCAGCCCGGTGTTGGTGCCAGCAGCCATCACAGTTGTGCTGTTGATCTGTGGGTTTTTGTCCTCGGGTGGGTTCGGGGTGGCGGCGTTGTCGGTGTTGGCTTGGATTTACAGGTACATGACGGGGCACCACCCGCCCGGGGCTGACCAGCTGGAGCAAGCGAGGATGAAGCTGTCCGGTAAGACGAGGGAAGCTAGAGAAAAGGGAGAGCACTTTATTCAGCAGGCTACTGGAGGAACTCATGCTACTCAGCAAAGTTCTTGATTTCGAAGTAAATAATTAAGGTTCGTTGTTGGATGTATGCTGCTACCTAGCTAGCTAAGTTGAAGTTAATGACCTCGAATAATAACTTTGACGGCGGATCGAAGAAAATGGCCTGGTGATGATCTAGGGGTTATGGTTAGGTTTTGGGGGGAATTCAAGTACTTATTTTGAGGGTTTATAGATCGTGGTTTAATTTGTTTGTAATTGTTTCTTAATTTTCTTTTTCTTTTTTCTTTGGTATGTTGAATTTCATTCCCCTCCTAGTTATGGTTAATTTTTGTGGTTTTATCATCTGCATTTTAAATTGTTAATTAGCTTTTTTGAATAAATAATGTTAGATGTCATATAATATGAATAAAAAATTAGTTAAATTTATTAAATTTATTGTAATTTTAAAAAATGACAACAGAAAAGTGGAAATACCTTTTTTTTTATTTTTTATTTAAAAAAAATAGAAAATTAAAAATAAAAAATAATGTCAAACAAGTCCTAAGAAATAATAAGATTGTAGCAAAATGCTACTCTTTCATGCTCATATCTTACACATGATGTATTGATATTGTCGGATTGATATTGTCGGATTTTAATTGTAGATTTTTATTTAAGCTATTCCTTTAATAACATGATACTACCCCTTATTAGTAGCTTATAAATTCTTAAATAGATCTGGTTTATACTAATTTATTATGGATCACTAATATTAGAGTAACTATGATTGTTTTATTAATTAATTATAAAAAAAAAGTCACTACATTAAAATAAAATAAAGGTTTTAATTGTTGAAATAAAAGCGATTGTGACATTATAAAAACTATAACAGGTTAATTTTTTGGGATGTAAATAGAAATATCATTAATGGTCACATAAAAATTTAATAAAAGTTACTATGTTAAAAAATAAGGATAATATGTTAAAATTACGATCATTATGTCCAAATAACGTAAGTTTTGCGTGTATATAAATCTTAGATCTACAATAAAATTATTATGGACCAGGTTCATGCAAGAATTTCTATTAGTCTTGAGAAAAAAAAAAAAAAAAAGAGTTAGTCTAGCTAGCTACTAGTAGCTAGTACGTATGCACAGTAAGAAAGTGTCATGACATTTTTTCATCGGTAAGAACAAATGAACACTAGGATAACTTCCTCTCAACATAAACTTCTAGCTAAATTTTAAGATATATATACTCAAAATTTAATTCGATATCAACAAATTGGAGAAAGGATAACATACAACCATCACACTCCTCGTTTGATTATAACTTTTTTTGGTAGGTCTATTATGTTATCAAACATCTAAATTTTGGTTTTTTTTTTTTTTTTTTTTTTGAAAAATTCTTTGAAAATAATCCAAAAAACGTGAATTAGCCTTTAATTTTAGGGAATTTTTAACTTTTTGGCACACAGTAGGGGTGAGTTTTATTTATTTATTTATTTTGTTCCAAACGGTTCATCCTTTGAGTTAATTCAGATTTGGAGATCAGTTTTGGGTGAATAGGTTCCAATTCCTTGCCAATTGTTGTTGCGGGGGATCGAACACAGGTTCTCTCTACTAAATGTAGTCCCAATCACCAATACACAAGGGGGGTAAATATATAAATCAGGGTACCTTGTAGTTAAATTCCTAGAAATTGGGAACTAGTTACAAAATCAAATTCTGTTTCGATTTTTGCTTCTCTGTCTTTTAATATATTTATTAATAGCTTTTTGCAAAAGTATTTTAAATAAATTTGAATTAACGTTTACAACTCGTAAACATAATAATAAATTAAACCAAAAGTAGTTTACTTTTTTAAAAAATTAAATTTAATTAATACATGTATTTATAATTGTTATATTTATATTTTATTAATTAAATATTGGGCTTGAATTGGTGTTTAATTTTTACATAAGTGAATATTTTATCAAGTTAGGGTACTCTACAGTTTTTGATTCTAAAAAAACTAAGAGTTTGAGCCTAAACCGAAACTTATTGCAATAGGTTTTCAATTTTACAACCTATAACCAGAACCGAAGCCTGCGGTTTCTAACAGGATCTGGTTGCAATTCAAGGTACCCTGATTTTTTGATATGATTCCCCAGCCCCATTACTCGTTCTTTCAACATGGGGTCTCAAATATCAAAAAATGATACTCCCTCCGTCCCCTTTTGATAGTCCCTTATGGACATTTTTCACGGAAATTAATAAATACAAATAAGAATAGTTAAAGTACATTGAAAAGTAAATTGACATTGGGTATGCAAAAAAGTAGAGAGAGAAAGTAATAAAAGTTAAATTTGCACAAATATTGTTGCAAATTAGAGGGAATTTTGGTAAAAAATTAATATTAATGGCTGTTGGAAAAAGCAAATGGGGTGAAAATTTTGGAACTTAAATTTGTCCATAAGGGACTATCAAAAGGGGACGGGGGGAGTATGATACTACTCACTCTGTTTTTGTAAGTCCCTTATTGGGAGTTTAGGCACTATAATATATGCACTAGGCCTACGTACTTTGACCAATGTTTGTGAATTATAGTGTTTGTGAGCACTTGTTAGAATCGTTCAATAAGTAGATTTTTTTAATATCCAATTTTTATGATATATAGTTATCGATAATTTAAGATATTATAGATCAAAGTTTTACATTGACATATACTATGAATGCTTAAAAAATAATAGAGGCAATATAATATCTTTTAATTTAGTTCCCCAAGAACATAAAAAATAATGGTCGGTGTAAAATCACTCTGAACAACCAATATCAACAAAAGTGTTATAATTTGATGAAGGATTTCCAACACCTTAATTTGAACCACGAAATGCCTAGCTAGTGTTGGTAGACCTGGAAATCGGGTCATTCGAGTTGGGTTCGGGTCGGTTCAATTCAGGTCAGGTCAAGTTTGGGTCAGCAAATGTTCGGATCGTGTCGGGTCGATTCGAGTTTCAGGTCAAATTCGGGTTAGCACTTCGGGTCAAGTTCGGGTCGGGTCAAGTTCGAGTCATGTCAAGTTCAGGTCGGGTCAATTTTTAAGATTAATTTTCGGGTTAATTTCGGATCGAGTTAATTCGGGTCGGGTCTATTCGGGTCAAGTTTGTGTCGGGTCACCAAAATAAATTCACTTAAAAAAATAGTTGGAAAAATAAAGTAAAGTTAAAAAAATATAAAAAAATCGTGAGTACCTATTACTTGGGAGAAAGAAGCCCTAAACTAAGTAATTCACCACCATTTCACCCTATTCACTTTAGGATTCGGGTTAATTCGGGTCGGGTCGATTCGGATCAATTAATTCGGGTTAAAATGGGGTAGGGTCACGGGTTTCGGGTCATTTCGAGTTGGGTCATGTTCGGGTTTCGGGTCAAGTCATTCGGGTCGGGGCACTTCGGGTCATGTTCGGGTCAACTCTATTTCGGATTAGTTCGGGTTTAGGTTATTTTTGAGTCAATGGTTTTAGGTCAACTTTCGGGTCATTCGGGCCGGGTCAGGATTGCCAAGTCTAAGTGTTGGTGATTGGGACCATCATTTACAAATCTTCACCGCCATTTCAATAGATTTTACAAGTACCCATGTCGTAGGATTAACTTATTTTCCAGACTTTATAACCCTTTTGGTACGCCAATTATACATGGTTTTAAGTTTTTAACCAACTTTTATTATCACAAAAGACATCTAACACTTTCTATTTAGTTTTTTTTTAAAAAAATTAATATTTGGTTTGAAAGCCTAGATTATAGCCTTTATTTTTAAATATATATTTAGACTCATGTTCGAGACTTTATAAATGAAAATTTTACAATAGTCTTTTGAAAAGTGACTATCACAAGCCTCATTATGTGGCATAATTTAATTGGATGTACTTTGACATGTAAGCGTTAACTTTTCAAAGCATAATTTTAATTAAAATTCATTTTTGTAATTTCTGATTTTTAATTAATTTATTTTCGAAAATTATATTTTATAATTTCTGAAATTTGTTTATTAATTTCTTAATTAATACTGTATCATAAAATCAAAATTAAATTAAAAATCAATGTAAAAAAGTTATGAAGTTCTTCCATCTGATGTTTTTGACCTCTCAAAACCTAAGCAGAAGAAAAATACCTCCATGGATGAAACCCAGAAAGCTGATAGGTCACTTACTAAGAAAATTAGTGGAAGGAAAGGTAAGAAGGTGGTTAAGAAAATTGTTTACAAGATGGAGAGGCTTCAACCTGGCAATGGTTTGGTTAATACCCAGAAAATTCGGGATAATTCCCTGAGAATTTGGGATGATACCCAGAAAAATTGGGATGATATCCACCACCACCATAACAACCCATATCGCCATCTCCCTCAACGCCACGACGAAGAATTGAAATTGAAGCTTGTAAACGTAAGGCTGAGAAGGAGGGTGCTCGCGGCGATCGGCTTTACCATAACAAGCATCTTATTGGTGGTGGACAGCATCAACGCCGCAAAGCCGTCGTGTTCAAATCATCAGTTGAAATTCAGAACAATGAAGAACAGTTTTTCTAATTTTAATTTTTTTATTTTGAATTTTTAATTTTCTGAAATTAATTAAGAAATTAAAAAGATAAGAAATTATAAAATATAGTTTTCGAAAATAAAAAAAAAAAATTCAGAAATTACAAAAATAAATTTTAATTGAAATATGTTTTGAAAAGTCAAAGATTACGTGACAAATTACATCCAATCAAATCATGCCACATAGTAAGGATTATGGTAGTCACTTTTCAATAGACTACTGTAAAATCATCCCTTTATATAGCATTTGTGTAGAATGCTTTGGTTCCAAAGAAACTAATTTTATGATCTCAAGATACTAGCTTCACACTTCCAATTTAATTTTGAATTTTTTTTCAAAATTAGTCCAAAAGCGTGGATTATAGTCTTCAATTTTAAAGAATATTTGCCTTTTTCAGACCCAAAAAGATAGAAGATGAGGTGCTTCTCGTAAATCCCAAGAGACCACGGGAAGCTACCTAGGTGAATTTTACTTTTTAACTATCAATTCAGTTTGTTTTGAACACAATTATCAGAAGAATAATTCAAAATTGAGCATTCGTAAGTCGTAACCCATGAAAACATTTATATACTTTATTAATGGAAATTCCAAAAGATTATTACAAACTAGTGACGGAATTACAATTCACATATGAATATGATACATAATTTGAAAGTCATGTAAGATGTAAATATGAAGAAGTGAGTCATCAAGAGGGCCACGACCTACGTTACATGCATGCCATGCATGAATACATGCCTATCTTCATACGTAAAAACTGCATCTTTGTTTCCCTTCTTCCATATCCAGTTTTACTAAATCTGTTACACCTACCTTTTTAAACGCTAAAAAACAACCGGCATAACAACCATCCTGAATTCAAAAATTAAATTAATGTTATTAGTAACTAGCAAGGAGAAATTTTAGTATAAATAATAAGCTAGGATATTACAAACACAAATTGTAAAAACATAGATCTATAAAAAAATCTCCTAAAATAATTTGTTGTTTACATTAATTAAAATAAACCTGATCGATCATTCAATCTCAACTCCTACCTTCAACCAGCCAACAAATCCGACACCCAATCGAATTTCAGCCCGTCCGAATTCACATTTTCTCTATCAACGTTATTGTTTTGCACCACTCTATTGTTGTTGTAGACCTTGTAGTAGTCACTAATACTTAGCATCCTCAAAGTCTCCAAAAACTCCAATTTCAATTCTTGAGGACTTTCCCTTGGTGGGGCACTACTACTACTAGGAAGCTCCCATAAAGCCAAGGTGGGCAAGGGATTGGACTTCTTAGGGCGTCCAATCACGCCCACCTCACGTCCGCCACCAGTGCTGCTATTGTGAGTAGCAGCACTAGTTGCGGACAATGATGGCTCAGCAAACGGGACCTGTAAATCAAGCTGTTGAGTACGAAGGGCTAGTCGGACCCACTTAGGGACGTGGGCCATTGGCTCAGCTCGAAGTTGCTTCAACGAGTGGGCGAAAAAGCAGATTGGACGGGTACAACGGTTACCTGCATTGCAAAATCGGGTTCGGTACTTGGTTGGGTGGAGCCAGTACTCGAACACGCCGTGGGCGTATTCACAAAGCTCGCCCCTTGGGCAGTTTCCGCTTGAGGCCCGATAGTCCGGGCAGGAAACTGCCACGTAGAGCACCTTCTTTAGGTCACGCCTTCTAGCCCGTTCGCCTTGGTGGGCGTACGGGCAGACGGTCCAGTCATGTGCCCTCATCAAAGGGCATCTCTTGACCTTGAAGCTGTACATTCTGAACTCATCCGACTCGAAATTATCGGGTTCAAATTCTGCATCAGTAAACAGGTTTGGGTATCGGGTTCGGTTATCATAGGCGTTGGAGTATTCTCTTAACATGTTCTCCACGTCTACTCTATACATGTTTCCCTCTTTAGCTCAAACAAATGCAGAATTGGATTATTTTTTATTTTTTTTTTGTGAAACTTTAGAAGATGATAAAAAAAAAAAAAATGTAGTATAGAATAAATGACGTTACTATGTTAGAGATGAGTGAGAAATTGATCCATGACGATGAAGATACAAGAAATGGAATGAATGATGAAAATGAAATAATGTATACTTAGAATATACAAAAATGAAATAATGTATACTTAGAATATACAAAAATGAAATAATGTATAGTTTATATGAAATGTGTTGTGAAGTGATTGTGAAAGTAGGGCGAAGGAGTACGTTTATATAGACAAGTAAACATTAATGCTAGTGTAGCATCATCCTCCTAAAATATGTATGTTTTTACAAAAGTATAGAGAAAAAGTTGTCTTTTAATTTGCTTCACAATTTCAACTTAATCATTAAATTAAATATCATTATTTCAAATATTGTTTCCTTCTTTTGATATTTTTTTTAATAAAATGTATTAATTGGTGTGGTTATGAATTTTTAAGGTTTATTGATATATAATTAAATAAACATTTCATTAGGTATTGTAAGGTAGCTATTTATTAGTTAATTAATAATTGATTAATGATCACCGGGAAACAAAAATTAGCGAATAAATAAGGTTCATACAATTCAGCGTAAGTTGGAATCAGTTCATGTTATACAGTTCAGCGTAATTTGAAATCAGTTCATGTTTCGATAAATACAACATATATGTCTCATATCGACAGTCCAAGTTGAAATTTCCAGAACGAACTAAACGGTGACTAAACGTAATCTATTACGTCTGTAGTATATATGTTTGTTGACTATTACCTAAAATTTTCCGGTATGAATCGGATATTATTCCAAAAGGAAATAATGGATTTTGAATCTTTTTATGGTTGATTAAAGCTGAAATTGACTACACTAACACGACAATCTTGCAACTATTATTGCACGTATGGAACATTTAGGAACGAAATCAATGCAAGTTTAGGGTGTGTTCTATTCACCTAATTGTATCTTATGTGTGGAAGGAAATTTAATGTGCTTCACAAAAGAAAATTTAACCCGTCACAAAAGAAACATTAAGAGTAAACTTATGCCATTCTTCATAATGCCTTATTGGCTTACGAATCTTTGTCATTGATATTTAGTTGTTCTCATTATTATACCTTATGTGTGAAATAATGCAAGTTAAGGGTGTGTTCTATTAACCGTATTTTCACTTATCTTATCTGCACTAATTTAAACTTATTAAACCTTATAAAAACTTATTGTAGTTGTAAAGTGTACTTGATTAACTCTTAAACTTATTACACTTGAAATAAGTTTAAATAGGGTGAATAAAACAAACTCTAAGGGTGCGTCCTGATCTTCACTTAATTATCTGAACATAACTGAACGTATCTGATCGAACTTATTAAAACTTATTTTAATTAGTTGTAATTTGAACTTGGTAACCCTTATCAGAACTTATTTAACCTGGATTTATTAGACCTGAAATAAGTGAAAATAAGGACATTTCCTTCATATAATTATCTATATTGGAATTAAATTAGATTTTTTTATTTATTTATTTGTGTGTATATGGATTACTCAAAATTTTGCCATTTTTATATTAGAACATCTATTATCAAAATCCTAAAGGTGTTAATTGTTGCCAATAAAAAAAAAAAAAGGAAAAATTAACATGAATAATCCGAACTATGAGGTGCCTTCCCATTTTAATCCCAACTATTATTTAACCTTGAATAATCCTAATTATACACTAACCCTTCCCAAATTAATCTAACAATATAGGAAACCCAAATAACCGGTAAAATAAAATAACATTAGTGGGTTACATTAGTAAAAGATATTCCTCTCTCTCCTCAACTAAAACCCCTGTTGAAAAAATAAAAATTCATCCTTCATCAATTTGCTACGCCATTGTTAACCCTTCTGTAGTTGGAAATTATGGTGATGCTAGCAATTGCCACATGCTACCCATTATAATTAGCAATTGTTATTTACTTCCCACACTAGTTTGTTGTCATTTACGAGTTCGATCAATTAAGTGTTCCATTTGCAGCAAGAAATTCTTAAATTGTGGTGATTACGGATTTGATTTATTGCGATAATGGTAAGATGTAGTACTAATTGGTTTGTATTATGCATTGATTTAATTTTTCTTACTTCTAAGTCCACTAATTGTTATACATTACATACAAATATACAATTGCAAAAATAACCCATAATCTCCTTTCTTAAACAGCAAAAAAAGGGGATTTGATTTTTTTTTTTTTTCCTTCAAAGTTTAGAAGCACAAATAATATGATAAATTCATAATTGTGATGACATTTCACAATGTATCTCAACGTGTAAGATCTTGTATCTAAAGAAATAAAAGGCAAAAAGAGTTACATCTAAAAAAGCTGGTTTAGAGAAGATGGAATAAGAGAAAAAAAAAAGTAAGGGAAGCAGGAAGGATTATCTAAGAATAAAGGAGAAAAAAAAAGAGAAAAAAGCTTGAAGATGATTAATGGAGGTGTAATCCATGATTAGATATAAAGAAAGAAAGAAGACAAGAAAATGAAAAAAAAAAGCAAGAATTTTATGAAGTTTACCGGCTAAACAAGTAATTTAATGATAAAGATTAATTAGGAAAGGGTTTGTGTATAATTAGGATTATTTAAGGTTAAATAGTAGTTGGGATTAAAATGGGAACACACCTCATAATTCAGATTATTAATGTTAATTTTCCAAAAAAAAAAAAAGTAAAATTGGCCTTAACACTCTGAAGTATGGCTTGGGTGCACCCAACACCCTTTACTTTACTTAGTGGCCAAAACACCACTAACTAATGACATGGGTGCAAAGCGCACCTTTAATGAGTTTTCCGGCCACCATTCTCACCGAAGTCGGTGAATTTTTTCGATTTGCGAGCCGAAAAATGTCCCGTAAGGGTTTCAGGGGTCATTTTGGTACTTAAGGGACCAAATTGAGCTCGAAACAAGCAAAAAAAAAGCGTAAATGACTCAATTCGGCTTAAAAAACAATGACACGCAAATCGAGTTATTTAACATGCGAAACGAATCATTTACGCTATTTTTTTGCTTGTTTCGAGCTCAATTTGGTATCTTAAGGACCAAAATGACCACCGAAACCTTTGCGGGACATTTTTCGACATGCAAATCGAAAAAATTCACCGACTCCCGTGAGAATGGTGGCCGGAAAACTCACTAAAGGTGCACTTTGCACCCAAGTCATTAGTTTGTGGTGTTTTGACCACTAAGCAAAGTAAAGGGTACTGAGTGCACCCAAACCATCAGAATGTTGTGGTGTTTTGGCCACTAAACAAAGTAAAGGGTGCTGGGTGCACCCAAACCATAGTTCAGAGTGTTGAGGTTAATTTTGCCTTAAAAAAAAAAATCCTAAAGGTTTTCAACTTCTTTAAAAACACTTGAAACTGGCTCAAATTTAATGGTTAGCCACGTAACCACATTCTAGTATTCTACTATTACAAAGCCTATATTAAGTTGAGTTTCTTTTATGAATCTTAATGTAAAATTAACTTGCTAAATTTAGTAAAAGTTCAAATGTTACTCTTTTGTTTTTATTTTTTAATTTTTTTGATATATAACTTGTAAGTAAAGGAATATATAAAGCATAGAGTAGCAAAAAGCCATAGAAAACTAAATAATTAAGAGTATCGTGTGGGATATGAATAGTTAAGCTGATCTATGCTTTTCATTTAAAAGATTGAATGTTACAATTAAACTTTAACTTAGGATACCAGTGGTTTTTCCAGGTTTTCGAATTGGTTGTTATTTTTTTATTAAAATAAAATTAAAATACCAACTTTATTTTGAGGAAGACAAGTTTTTTAAGCTACTATATATGTATTGCATGCATGAACACGTATATGAAAAGCCATAAAAAAATACAACAAAAACGTGAGTAACACGTGTTGAGGGTTGTTAATCAAGCTTCCAAAATTGCTGACTCGTTATTACCGGCCATGCATGCAATTTACGGAGTACCGGAGAGGAGGCGTAGTCAACTTATCTCAGCTCCCGTAAATAGCGTATGCGTTTTTCTCAAACTCTGGAAGAGCCGGCTATTTTTAGCGAATACTGCCTTTGTGTCATATTAATTGCATCAATTCTTTTCATAAAACAATCTCAAATGATAAGTCGTAACATTTCTATGGAGTATAAAAAAAGCAAAAGATTGAACCATTTTTTTTTTTTTTTTTACTTTTGCTTATTTTGAACCACTTTACTTAATCTTTGTGTTTGAAAACGGTAAATTTGAAGGATTTTTACTCATATTCCTTAAATGACTATGGTACACTTAACTCTAAACAAGACGCAATAAAATTAAAAAAATTATGTGTTAAGGCCTGTTCTTATTAATTGAACTGAAAAAAATCTGATGAGAACAGAGCCTTAGTGAAACTAATGTGACAAATCCAATAGAAGGAATACTTTATAATCAGGCCTTTATTTCATGACATTAGTTGATATAGAAAGAAACCACCTGCTTAATAAAAAGCAACACTCTACATTTAGAAGATAAGAAGATGATATTCATGCACAATATTTCAAAATTTATTTTCTCCATTCCCCAAAAATTGAGACAGTGACTTTGCTTTATACAGACTTTGGGGAAAAAATTTACTTCAAATTACACTTAAAACTTATCCCCGTTAATCCATTATACCAAACAACTTCTTGGTAGGATGAATGATAGTTAAATCCCATATCGTGACGATATATAATTTTATAAATTTCAGATGATAAAAATAGAGTATACAAATCAAACATCAAGGTTATACTTCAATCCACTTTTGAATTTACAATTCGACTTTCGTGTTTGGGTACATACAAACTTGATCATCAATACCTCTATAATCTTTTCATAAAACGGGGAGTTATCAGAGCATAATACCTCTGAAGAGATACAGGAATAATGTATGAAGCACTGTTACAGACCTTACAGTGATATGTACTGCTAGTACCAAAAATACTAAGTATAAATGCTTGTACCACTATTTTAAAAGGCCATCAACACACAACTTAGGAGGATTTTTTTCAAGGAGATGCCAAACGCCCACTAGTATATAGACTACGGACTTGTTCTCTTCGGCTTAATTTCAATTCAGTTCCTAATTTCCTTCTCTCATAAACAATTCAGTTCAGCACAGCTCAGTAAATCAGAACATGCCCTACGTACTTTGTATCTGTAGTAGTCAGTAATTTGTAGCAATGGTAGAGAATGAAGTAATTGACGGAGTACGTTGGTTTTACCCCTCCTAGCTTAACATATCCATGTAGTCATAAATTGTTTCAATATATTTCAATTACATTTTTGTAGTTATAACAAAGAGAAATTTGAAACAATAATTACATGGCCGATAGAAAAACAAATTTACAAGTTAATCGTTATCAAAACAGCGTCATGAATTATAATGTCAGCCGGCCAAAAGAGCAAGAGCACTTTCTTTCTGCTCTGTTGTGATTCTCAACCTTTTCAGTTACCACGGAAAGCCAAAATTGATGCACATAATGGTGATTTCTTTGGCAGTTTATAAGATCCATGAAAAAGTTGGCAACAAAATTCAAAAAGAGTACACTGGCTCAAAAATGCCACTTCAAATTGCCCAAGCAAGAACCTAAGATACCAAATTTTGATCTAGAAACTTTAGAAGGGCGATCTCGGTGGAGCTTTTAACACAGGAGTTGTCTCCTGCTTTTGGAATTGCTCAAGGATTATGCTACAGTTATTCATGGTGCGAGCATCAAGAAGTCCAAGGTTCCACAATTTGATCATAAATAATCTCCAACACCTGTATAGTAAATAAGAAAAAACAAATTCTTAATACAAAGTAATGATGATCATTAGATAGCCTTTGAATAAAATAATAAGTTAAAAAAAAAAAATGTATTCTACATAAACTCTCAAGGGCAGAAATATTGAAGATCAAAATTTCCCCAACCTTTAAAGTAGACAAACAAAAGAGAGCAAGTTTTTGTTAAGAGTAGAAGAACACATCTTGCAACCCTAATGGCTATATCTACTCATAGTCTTGAGGAGAAACGTTATCATTTCATATATTTAGCAAGAGTTCACACAGATATCAAATTCTAATAGATTATCACACATTGCTCTATGTATATATTGAAAAAGTATAATTTTTACTTCAACGTTTTTAGCAAGTCATGCTTGTTGGGAACTTCATGTGTCAACCTAGTGGGGTAGTTTCTAGTAGTTTGATAGCGGTGCATGTAAGGCCTTTTCATGTCACTTAAACATTGCATTTAAAAGCCTTAATTTAAGCTTTCTTCAGCGCTCGAATCAACGGGGGCATAGTTTCGATATCAGGCTTTAATGCTTTATAATGAATCCAAACCCACACTCTTGTAATTATAATGCATTCCTCTCATTCTCAATTTCTCATACTTGTGCCCAGACCTCAAGGAAGTGAATAGACACCACTCATAAACGTAAGCAGCTTAGCCAAATTGTATGATGGGGTGAAATGGGCAGCCATTACAAATTACAAGTAGCTTAACCCAACACAGCTCAAAAACTCATGTTCTACAGTAATATTCAGATGCAAACAATGTGATTCTACTCATTCTAGTAAGCTTATGGCAGACACAATTTTATCACTTCAACACCCATACATGTTTTAGTTCTTAAATTACTAAGTCATCATCCTAGGCAAAAGAAAAAATAGCAATAATTTCCAATTTTTTTAAGAAAAACTAGTGATTCTCTAGCAGAAACAACTCGTCCCTTGAAAAGAAAAAAGGTTTACCTTGTAAATGGTCAACAAAGTTTATAAAATACTAAGTACCGATTCAAAATATGGAGTAGTAAATAAAAGAAAAATACATATTAAAAAAAGAAAAAAAAATAACATATTAAAAACAGGAAGGAAAAAAAACACACACAATGAAAATCTTGTAATATGTTCCAGACAATAAAAAACACCTGCAAGAGCAAAAACAAGAAAAGCTTACCAAATCAGAGCAGGAGCTTGCACAAGATTATTCCCATGCAAACGAGAAAACGCCTCACAAGCCCAAGGGATATGACCGTCAGCAAGTATCCTGTTATAATTCAGAAACAGAACACTTCAGTAATGAGACACCACATCTGATTATCAGAAACAAAGCTTGCAAAGATGGCCTCAAAAGGTGTTTTTATCCATTCCCTCTAGGGCCCATACCCTCAACCAAAAAAAAAAAAAAACTTGGACAAGAAATATATGGGCCAAATTATACAAGTCTAAACAGCAAAACTCATATAGGTCACAAAGGAACTCTTAAGTTAGTTCCAAGTTTCCAACAGAAAATGCCTTTTTTAAGCTCATCATACCAACTAAGAACAAAACTTTATAGCAATATGACATATTGACCAGATTATACTACCCAAAAAGGTTTTTAGAATGAAACGAAGAAACTTGAAGCGTATATGATAGCACATCTTCACAGTACATAGATCATTTATGAAAGGCAAGTAACTTAAAAATTGGCTCAATACATGAAGTAAATGAATCAAGGCATCTATCAAAAGGCGCATTTTAATTTTTCCTTTCTCTTGCCATTATTAGAAAGGAAGTAGGACAAATGAGTGAAGGATTATCAGCAATATTGATGGCTCAAACTGAGTGAGTGAGTGCATGCGCAAGTCTGTGTGTGTAAGAGAGATAGCAGAGCCATGAATAATTAATGCAAGGAAACAACCTAGTTATTCAAATCCATAAAAGAACAGTATTCTGCCTCAAGAAATGGCATAGCATATACTAACATCATTCTCACATGAACTCTAAATACCATCCAAAGCTCTGAATATTCTGATGGAGCTGAAAATTCAGAACTTGATTGATTAGGTCACTGTTTGTTCAAACAAAGAAAACTTAATTGGGTCAGACAAATAAATAGATGATGAGCCACAAGAGAAGGCACATTCACCAGCATTTAATGGTACATCATAATTTCAACATACTTGAGTTGTGGCTTCCTAGAGATGCTCAAGCCTAACATATACTTGAGAGAGTGAATGTGCAGCAGCAACAGAAATATGTCTTGTTATAAGCATACAGAGAATTTGGCATAAACATACCTTTGTTTCCTGGCAAAAGAGTTCCAAAGATGCATGATTTGTTTCTCATCTTTGCTGACATCCACAAAATCATCCAGCATCTGCAATTAATATTTCAAACCCCAACATCAATAATAAGGCATAGAATTACAATCCTTCACATGGCAACTTTGTGTGTGCACTCACATACTCACAAATCAATCAAAAGAAAAGGTATAATACAAAATCATCCCCATACTGTATTTACCACAACTCCTTTTCCCCCCTCCCAAAAAATTAAAATAATAGTATAACTACAATGGCCACTGGCAACTTACAAAATTCAGTATCCCAGCAAAGGCACATAATATATACTACCTCAGTTTCATATTTTTTGCTACTTTTGCCAAAAATGGATGCTACACATTATTTGCAACTAATGTTTTCTTTCCTTTTTAGATTGTCATTTATCTCTATCTCTCTCCTCATCACATGCGTTCCTATTTTTCTCTCTCTATCTTACGCTCGCAAATTTTTTTTGCCTAGGAGTCCGTGCACCCTTCAAAGTTGCAAAAAATGTGAAATAGAAGTACTCATAGTGACAACTGATTACAACATAGATTGCCGCTTCTGTCAAACATGGCTATGTTATGAAATTTTGCATGTATTAGGTGACTTGGGTCCAATGTATAAGCGTCATACTCGTGTTGAGTGTTGATTATCCGACAGGGATACTCGACATGAAACTTTAGGTTGGAGTACCATAGCTTGTTAGTATCCTTAAAATCTCATCAAACCCAACAAATATACAACAGCTCGTTTGGATAGGTGGGTTTGTAGGGAAAGGGAGGAACAAGAAAGGAAGGGATACAATTTTCTTTGAATATCAAATTAGGGGGTTGAGAGAAATGAAGGGAAGGGAAATGGAAGGGCTTTATTACCTCATTGTTTAGGAAATACATCTCTCCAAAATTGGAAAGATCAGGAATATAGAAACATAATGTATAACAACATTGAAAAGGCTTTTTTACCCTTATTTTCCATTGTTTCTCCACTGCTGTTTCTTACTTTTTCATCCCTCCCTGTTTTGTTCTTCATTCTATGTTCATCCCCAAAGGCATTGTTTCTTACTCACTCCTTGTCTCTACAATTAATAATGTCAAACTATTTCCCCCAATTCAAAAATAAGATTCTAACTGCATCTAGGATCAAGCAATCATGCTTCTGACATCAACACATCGAAGGTAAATAGATATTCAATGTATTAATACCGATACGTTTGTGGGAAATGGCCAAAGGGGATTTGAATCAGTACCCTAACATCTAAAACCACTGCCAACGGCAAGGAATTGGAGGGGTAAGAGAAGATTCAAAGGGATTGATACATTTGGAGTGTTAAATCTGACTAGTCGGTTTTTTTCGAGCTGCATATCAATGGATACTTTCTCCATTGATGGTGTACATGAATTAGCAGGGGCAGACTGGAAAGAAAGATGATCTAAAGCAATGTTCCGTTTCCGTCCCCTTCCCTCATGCTCATGTTATCCAATTAAAGGAATTTGTTATCTTCTTCTTTACCCTCACTTTCCCTTGCTAAAAAGATATCCAAATAAACTGTAAAAGAGAAATTTAATCTCCCAGCAAAAGTGAGAACAAGGAGATGGACTGTGGAACTCAGGGGAGGATGACTAATACACCGCAACCATGAAGAAAAAAGAGCTCAAGTTCTTCAGCATGCCTAGAAAGCCACAAACAACAGTTCATGTGAGGTAAAAGTAAGGTGAGGAAAGAGAAAATGGAGAGAAACTGAGAAAGAACTGAAAAAAAGAAAATTTAGGGCTAGGAAAGGAATAGCTCAGAAGTAGGCTAGGGACAATAAATATTAGTTAATTTGTGACAACTACCATTCTACCAATATAATGTGTCTTTGCTACACAAAACGCTGCGCTACAATCTTCAGAGAATTTGGCCTACATCAAACTAGATTGCAGAATTAAATTAAATTCCAATTAGAGCTGGAAAAGGCTGAAAAGACAAAATAGCACGACACAAGATTAGAGCGTTTAATATAAGGCTTCCAGCACATGTAACTTGAGGGTTAGGTTCAAGAAAAAGCTTTGTAACTTGACAATGACCTATGAAAACGTTTATTCATTAGCTACACTGTTGCAAGTTTCCGTTTGTTTAAGAAACTTGAAACCGTTTATAATTTACCGTCTGCGCAACAATTAATGTAAAGGGGAGAGAGAGTGTAAAAAGGTGGGTGAGTGTAAGAAAAAAGTGGATAAAGTAAGCAGAGTGTGAAAGGTGTAAGAACTAGGGGGTAAGAGGGGTAAGGTAGAAAAAAAGGATTGCCAAAAATAAAATTAAGTAAATTTGAGAAGGACATTACACAACAGACAAACAACGGAATATGTTAAAAACATTATGTAAAGAAGGTAGTAGAATAAAGGCGCAATCCACTAGCCCATATTAGAATCCCAGAACCTAGAACTTATTAACCCTAAACTCTAAGCCATCAGTCCGTCAATGGCGTCATATATATGTAATATGCTATTATCCAACACCGCATTGAACGCTTTCTCTCTCTAAAATCAAATTATACACACCAAAATCACCACCTCTAACTTTCTCTATGAAGCTTGAAGATATATTCTTCCACTCATAGTAACACAATATGATCCACCTATTTGTCCCAATACCTGCAGAGGAAGGGCATTATGGGTAGTCTTTATTCTGTCAGTAGTCATTAGTTTTAGTATAAACCAGGGAGAGTAGGCATTGAGAAAAAGCATTCAGAATATTTGAGTTGTTATTTTGCTAGTTTTGGGAGAGGGTCAAGCCTTACAAATACTTGAAAATTATCTTCAGTTTTCTGTAAACTCAGATTTAACAATCAGAATCACTATTTTCATCTATTTGGAATCACTCGTATTATGCTACAGTCACACCAAAAAAAAATATTCACCAGAAATAGAATACAAATAAGGCATACCCTTCGATCTTCTAGATCAGCTACATCATCATCAACTTCATCTTCACTATCATGCTCTGAAAATATCTGCTCCAATGCCATTGGCTACAGTCACAAAATGAAGTCATCTTGTCAGCTATTGCCGCTGCTAATAACTTTGTATATTTGATTACAAGACTTTTCAAAAGTTGACAGCAGTAAATCAAGAAAATGTGATGTGGAAAGTCTGGAAACTGTAGACAAACAACAGTAGACCAAATTTGTTGGGATTCGGTGCCATATCAAGTTTGAAAATAGGTCGTTAGAGATTACAAAGCCATATCTTTGCATTTTGGTGTGGTTTGCTTTAACATCAAAACCGAAAAACTTTACAATTAGAACTATAAATGTCATTTATGAGCCTAAGAATCAAATACATATGAAAATACATTTGAATCTTTAGGCATGGACTGTGTTTGGCAAGCACTTGAACCATCACGTCTTTTTATATAGACTTCAACTAACTACTTAACCTTGGATGGTAACTAATGATTAAATCTTAGACAATTATTTGCAGTATGTGCTGCTAATGTTTGGATCAATAAATGGTCAGGAGCAGCTTACAAATCATAAATCAGCATTTGTAGATGATTACTAATTGCCAAAAGCCCAAAACAAAAGTATGCTGTATGTGAGATTGTGAGGACCTCTTATAAACTAATCATTATAAGATACCCAAGTACAAATGACAAAATTTGATCAATTACAGAAGCTTTCAGCTCAGCCTATATGTTAAACAGTAAACACATAGACAGAAGTAGCATATTGAAATGTTATATTTGTTACTCAGTACCCTTCAAAAACACAGAAGTAGAGCAGTAAAGGTTAATACTAAACTACTACAGACAAGATCATTCAGAATACGGTATAATAAAGATAAGTGGTAATTACAGCAGCTGTAGATCAAGATGCAACAGAAAATGCTACATACAATTTTCAGCAATAAGCTGAAGTTTTCTAGATTAGTCATCATTGTGTATATATTTTATAAACTTTGAGCTGTGTATACAAGTCTCTATTTAATTATTTAACACACAACTTTGTTAACCAATCTCTGCTATGGGTGATCAACAGCCTGTTGATAAGTTTTAAATTTGACACGCATCTTTGTTACCCAATCTTTGGCTTGGATGAAAAACAGCCTGTTGATATTTAAAATGTTGCATCTCAATGAAACCGATCCTACACATGTTAATAGTTAAATCATTGGTGGCGATAGAATCGATATAATAATGGATGTCAAATCATGTCCATGTCATGTAATTAACCCATATCTTCTCAGATTTTATTCATTGATTGACCTTCAGTGCAAGATGTCACTAAATATGTAGCAGTAAACAAGTGTTGATGACACAAGGCTAGTCATTAGGCAATAAGAAGAAAAACAATGATGGTGCAATAAAAAGAAATTAAATTAGGCAAAATTAAAAAAAAAAAATAAAAAAAAAAAAAATTAAAAACAAAACAAATTTAGATTGACATACTTGTGCTCTGTGAGAGTGAAAGAACTGCCTCTTCTCCATTACAGCACGACTAAAGACAACCAGAAATAAAAAGTAAGCAAAATAAATCAGACAGAACACCACATCTAAAATTACAGGATATAGATCTATAAGGACAATCAGGATTTACTATCCAAGAATCAATCTTTTTTTTTTTTTTTTTTTTACCCATTACTCTATAATAAATACATCCAATTGGCTCGATTGAGTCAGAATCTTGCACAAGTGAATCCAGCCTAGGGTAGGGGTAAGGAAATCCTACCCCCAAAGAGCCCTCTAGGGGAATATGATCCTACAACCTCATGATTGTTAGATTTAAACCTTTAATCTTTCAACTAGGCCACGCCTTGCTTGGTAGGATAGCTCACTTGTTACAGAGTGAATTTCTAACCATAGCTAGAGTTATAGATAATATAAATTTTGTAATTGTAATGATAAAAATTATAATATGGTGTTGGATAATAGAGGAAACTATGGTGAGGGATAGGATGGTGTGGAAGGAGAAAATTCATGTCAACTACGTGTCATGATTATATATATACTTCTGTTTATTTTAACAACAAACAACACTAGGGACAAAGAATAGTAAACAGGAAAGTGATGAACCTTCTAAAATCAGATCGTTCCATCGATAGCTTTCTCGTCTTTGCAAACTGGAGCAGTGCCGGGGGAGCGATACTGCTTCCTGATACAGACTGAATGCAATCTGGATCTGTAGAATTGTAAGATATATAAATCATAGGACGAAGATATAAATTAAAAATATTGTAGGTTTAGACGTGGGGTAAAACCTGGGATAGCATTTAGGGAATCATTGACACTTGAACTCCGAGCCCTTTCAATTTTACTGGAAAAGGCATCTAAAAAGCATGTGAGCAATTAAATTCCAGAGCGTGCATAGCTATTACAAGAAAGCAGAAAAAATTAAAGAAGATACAAAAACAGACAGAACAGATAAGAGAGAGTATACTAGGAGTCTTGGAGGGACTAATTTCTATGTCTTATTCTCCAAATTACCCTAAAGCTTCTTACAGCTAACGTGTGATTGGTTTAATAAGTAGTGAACTCAGAGTCATTTCCTCAAAATTCCACCTCAAGTCATTTATGGTTACTACAGTGTCATTCATTAGGTGATAGATATACTGTCATCTATTTATTAAAAAAAGAAACAGTAGAAACAAGATATACATCCTCCAAAAGCAAAGTAAGGACATTGTCACTGTTAAGTATAAAGAGTGAAAAGTATTATGAAAACAATAAACTTAAGCCAAAGATTCCTGATAAAACTCAGGTTTTGATGAATGGATCGAACAACAAATCCATCATTACAATCCGCAAGCTCAGCTTTATATAATGTTACTAACTGTTCTAATTGACTTATACTGTTTGAAATTAAATAAAAAGAGCAGAATTTTTCCACCATAGCAGAAATCATTTCGTGTTAGTGTATCATAATTCAGATTGTGAGCTGAACTTGAGCTCACTTTAGGCCCTGTTGGTTCCTTTGATTTACTGGTATAACTTTAAGTCAAGCAACTACAACCACAACTCAATCAAAAAGCTCATGAGAAGATCACTTTCTTTCACAGTATTTTTCCATGTCTAATATTAATATACTCCGTAACATACCTCCTTTTTTTTTCACTTGCAACATTTCAATAGTGTAAAATATACACATACAGGTTCAAATACATTTCATAATTAAGATTTTAAGAAAAATATAATCATATGGGACATAGTTGGGTTCGTAACAATGTCTATTTATTTTAAATCTAATTTTTTAGAAATGCGTGATTACAGACAAAAATGGTTATTGGAAAATGTGAGAGCAAGAGATTTCGCAAGTAAAAAAAATGAAGTACATTTTAAGTATTGTTAATAGTTTATAAAACCCGGTATTTGATTGCATTTTTCCAAAAAATTTCTCATTTTAAAAGTTAATAAATTCTCTCAACCTCTCCTCCTTCCGCCCCCCCCCCCCCCCCATCTTTCTCTCTCTCTTTTAACCTAACACACCTCCAAATCTTATTTATGTTTCTCTCCATCATTCAATAGCTTCACTCAATTCAAATTATAGCAGTAGGTCTGTACATCTCTTAACACTTATCGGATTCCTCTCCCCACTAAACAAAATATGATATTTCATTAATAATGTCTCTTCTTTACTAGAGATGTGTTGCCGTTGAATCAGATAAGTCAGTGGCTCATACAGATATCCGCTCATGTTCTAGCATTCCCTCATTTTCTCAAGCAACTTGCCGCTCGACTCTTATTCTATATCCACTTACTGTCAGATAAGAATATTAAATCATAGAAGTAATATGAGAATTAACAGGTGTAAAGTTTCGCACCTTTTTGCTGAGAACAGTTCATTTTTTGTTCTAACTGCCAAGCTTGGTCCAGCAAGTCGGCAACTTGAGGCAATTCTAGAAAAAATGTATCGCAAGCCCATGTCAAGGTTAACTTTTCAGGCTCACGATCTCAGCAACTTGAGGCAATCCTTGAAAAAATGTATCACAAGCCCAGCATGCTCATTACCAATTGCTACCTCGGAAACCTCAATATGCTCATTAGCAACTCTACCTCGGTAACCTCCTCCCTAAAAGTTCTGCCAAAGTTCAAATCCTATTTCGAAATAAAATTCCTGACAGCACAGCAATTGCTACCCTTAATTGGGAATCCTATGTTTTTATGGCACTGATTTCTATGTTTAAATTTTTCAGAGAGAAAATTCAAGAATAAAATTTAGAGATGCAAACCCCCCCCCCCCCCCCAAAAAAAAAAAAAAAAAAAAAAAAAGGGTCTTATTCACATTGTCCTCGGAAACTAAAATTTCTAGCCAAGTCCCAGAGGCCAAGCACAATAACGAAAAAGAAAATTTTAAGCAGCTTATACATTTCCGTTGGTTAGTTCTTAAAGACCAAAAAATATCTAACACGCAAAGACAATTCACCAAAACGACAAACAGAAAGTAATATTAAATCCTTCATTATTTGTTAACGGATAATACTTCATACAGAAGATTAATTCATATAAACAAAATTACAAAATAGAGCATACCATCAGCCTTATTCAGAAGATCACTTGCAGCAACACCCACATCCGATGTTAAAGTCAGCGGTTGTACATGCTTTGTCTTGTCAACTAGCAATTTGGTTGTTCTCCTGTTTTGCCTTTTAAAGCTTCAAAACAGAAGTTTAAAATAAAACAATAAAGCTGGTACAGTTACTAAAATCGCAAAAGTCAACAATAAGTAAAATCACAGACAAAGTAAACTAACCAAAGAAAAAATATAAGCTGTTTAGGATCAACTCCATCTGCAACAATCTAAACAGAAAATATTCAGGATAAGGGCTAAAGGTTTCCTCAGACAATAGAAAATAATACAGAAACATTATTAAGTTTATTGGCTGTTTTCAAGATACATTTATCTAAAGCATCTGGCCATGACAGAATCTAAACAAACAAGGACCATACACTTGCAAAATCCAGCTACTTGGTTTGAGGGATGTAAATCATGTAACTATCACGTAGTCTGAATCCTGAATCCTATAGATGGATCTAACATCAATGATTTTTTGACTCAAATATGAAAGACATCACTACTTCATCATAATGCAGATACTTAAAATAAATCCTAAAAATCCTACTATCCTAAACTTTAATTGATCTGCTCATTGGATTTACATACATCAATGAATATTAACAGCCATTGTTATCAGTGGTAAGGGAGATCATGATGTACAGAGATCAACTCTTGATTCTTAACTAGTCACCTTACAAAATACAGAGTATTTATGATATTAGGTGAGATAAAGCACATTGCTCAGAGATCTACAGTGATTTATGACAACGTATAATATCTGTACTTTTGGACTAACAATGTAGCAGAAATTTAAAGGTAATGTGCAGGCACAAAGGGCTCAACACCTTACTTAAGTGCTACCATAGGATACAAACAGTGTTGTTCAAAGATGACAGACGTTTTGAAAAATGCTGACAGCAAAATTACCTGATAGACTCTCAAACAACTCCGAAACATACAACTAAAACAAGGTGCTGGAAACGGATAACTCATTATTTGGTATGATTTTAGGGTAGTTTTGAACCTTGATTTCGCGAAAAATCGACATCATAGTTCATTATTTACTCTAATTTTATGCAAATTTTGTGCATCATATGTTTCACGGGTTTTGTTTGTCTTTTTGATGCATTTTAGCGCTTATTAGCACCCATGAAGTCTATGGAGTAATGGAGGACATAAGGACAAGGAATGAGGCAAGCACGGGATGATGGAGCATGAAAGAATGTCTTGGAGTGAAATAAGAGCATTTGAGAGTTAAGAAAGGATTTTTGCACAAGGGTCAACTTCAATGACCAATTAATACACAACATTTAGAGTGATTCAAATTGGAGAATACAGTTCACCTCAAGAGCTTTCCAACGAGTGGTCACATGCCTTTCTTCGACGAGTAAGAAGTTATGACTGTTTGATGATTTCATTCAAGTACTGACGCGTCTTTTGGAGAGGCCGCGACCTTCCTTTGGATAGGTCGCACCTCCCGAACATTCTACCCATCACCTGTTTTAAGGAGGCGCAGCCTCAACTTTTCTGCGATTTTTTTTACGGAGCTTTCAATGGAATTTAGGGGTGATATAAATGAACTCCTTAGCTTAGTTTTAAAGGGAGGAAATTTTTGTTGTTTTTAGCTTAGTTTAGTAATTTTAGAGAGACAAACTCATTTTCTTAGAGAGAGAAAAAGTGAGAGAAACTTGTTGAATTCTTGGATTTTAAGAATGGAAGGAACTTGAAGATTCAAATACTCCTTGCAATATCAATGAAAATTGCTTACTCTTTCTCTTAATTTTTTTTTTTTTTATTAAAATTACTTATTTGTATAACCCCGATAGAGAGTTTCCCGCTTCGAGTCCCAAGCCTAGATAGAGGAGGAGGGTTTCAGTACGCCAGTGTAAATCGTTGTCACATCCCATGATATGAGCCAAACTAATATTTTCATGAGGGTGTTCCCTACTCGGATTAAGACAGGGTGGCTTAAATGGAGAGCGGCCACAGGAGTGTTATGTGACCGAAGCATTCCCTTACAGTTGAAAGAAAAATTCTAAGGCCAATGTTGCTCTATGGTCCAGTATGTTGGGCTTCTTAGAAGGAGCACATAAAGAAATTGAAGGTTACGGAAATGCGCATGTTAAGGTGGATGTGCGGGAAGACTCTAAGAGATAGAATCAGAAATGAGATTATTCGCAAGAAAGTAGGTGTGGCAGGCATTGCAGACAAAATAATGGAAAATCGCCTGCGTTGGTTTGGGCATGTAAGACACACCCGAGGGTGCACCGGTTTGAAGAGTGGAAGAATGGGACCATGGAGGGGTTAAATGAGGGAGAGGGAGACCGAAAATGACTTGATTGGAAGGAGTTAGGAAGGATATAAAGTATAGGAATTTGCATGAGGATGAAGATCGTAAGGGATGGAGGAGGAAGATTTATGTGAATGACCACACGGAATAATCATTTTTGGTTCATGTAACCGACCCCACTTATGGGATTAAGGCTTTGATTGATTGAATAACTTGTTTGTATATCTTTTCTAGTTTTATTACTTGTTCATATTAGATTAGGATTTAATTTCATGTTCTTAGTTGCTAATACTTTTAGTTTTGCAACCTGTCATGATTTGTGACTAGTTATTTTACTTGGGATGATTGAAGCCATTGATGAATTCACAAATACTTATTTGCATGTGTTGACTAGCTAATGTGGGGAGTTAATTAGATGAGCCTAAGTTGTTTCATTGTTAGTTCTTGTAAGTGGCCCTTGCTAGAACTATTTCTCTTAGTTTTCCCAACCAAAGATCGAGATATAAACTTGAGTTAGCTCCCTTATACTTGGTAAACTCAAAATGCCATGAGAATACGATTTCTAGTCAAAGGAATGTACATGTCATCGTGATTATGCTTTAACGCTTGTTACTATGCTTTGTAACCACGAAAATAGGTTGTATTCATGACTCAAGTAATCCCTCAAAGTAGTTGGGTGCATTCAATGACTTCCCCTAATTTATCCCTAAAATGCTATATCTTGTATGTTTAATTGTACTTTGTGAATGACTTGATAGGTGGATACCTTCCTATCCTTTCTAGTTTCTGCAAGTTTTCCCAATAACTTCAAAGCCAAAGAAAAAAAAAACAAAAAAAAAAAAAAACAAAACAATAAAAAAAACTTTGACTTAGCTTATCACAAAACGATAATTGTTAGTGCTCCCATTAGTCCTAGTGGGATTGAACCTTACTTGCCCTTTCTACCCATTAGAGAGACCAAGTTAGGTTTTTTTTTATCTTTGGTAAGCTCGACGAGACGACGACATCCTATCAGATACCTCCCCCGTTTTTAGGATGAAGAAATTTTCATAACAGAGAACACAAAGAATCAGAATCAAAACATTAAAAAGAAATTTACAGAGAAATCCCTTTGGCGTTATTGCATTGATCCAAAGGACTGCGAATGTACTAAAGGTCAACATCTTACATAATAATAATACTTCTACTTCCCATACAAAGCATCCACAATATTCCAAAAAGGCGCAACACCACAACACTTTTCACCACTGGTTTCTCCAAAATTTCCCCAAAAAATTTGCAAGTTGGCAATGACTCTATAAATTGACGGTGAACAACCAAAAAAACCCCTATCACATCAAAGAGTTTATCCATAAAGAAGAAACCATCTGGCAACGTAAAAACATATCTTTATTGGGACACCAAAAGTCCCTTAGTTTAAAGCTGAGCAGTATAAAAACATCCAAAAAAAACCATAGTGGTAGTACAACAGGGAAGATACATGCATCTATCACAGAGTAATCATGCAGTCCTAAAGCTCATTATTCACCAAGTACCAGACAGGACAAACAATCTTAATTAAAGTGAAAAACCCTAGTGAATGAGTCATTTGGAAAGTTTACCTCCAATCTCAGTGGATCAATTTTGACTGAAACATTCACAGCTTGATACTCCTGTGTCACCTAAACAAGTTAAGATTAATGAGATGAAGCAATGGAGAGACTGAACATCATAAGGACATATTCCTGAAGCATACTGACCCAAAATTCAAAGTTGAATAGATCATGACATGAGAGCAAGTGTAACTTCAGGCCCTGCAAGGTTTTAGTAATACAGATGTATATCAAGCTTGGTTCAACCCAAAAAAATAAAATGAGGTGTAGAAGTTACCAACCTGAAAACTTGCACATTTGACCAAGCAGAAAGGGCAGGAGAAATCTTCAGTAACTGCATGTTCAGGCAGGATTTTAAGTCCAAATTTCAACACGTGAAATATATACCTCAAGACTCGGACAAAAAACAGCGAGAGAGGATATTCCAAACTAAAATATATGTTCACAATCTTCACACATAGCATAATGAAAATGGCATGTTAAGGATAAAAGACGCTAGAAAACTAGCTTCTGCAATCTCTTACAGCCTTTACCTAGCAAAAATAGACATAATAAGGGATGAAAGACCAATAAGGAGACAGATCATAATACTGAATCAGACATTGTGGCCAAGTATTGGATCATTGGATGTGAACCAATGCAGCAGACTAAAACTAGTGGAAGATGAAAATGTAACATGGGTAGCAAGTCAATTGAAAGATGTGCACAGCACAGCCACATTTTGGAAATCAGAACACTACTTAGAAACACTGAATGAAGTAAAAATGATTGAACTCCTCACCAACGATATCAAAAGCTGATTTTTTTGTTCCATTAAATTCAAAAGGATTACCTTCAGTCCTCTGCAACTTGTTGTGGTAGTACCTGTAGTTGAAAACTACATTGCCGGTCCTCAACCTTACCCATAAAAAAATAAACAATTAAAACATCAACTTGGCTTTAGAACAAATATAAAAGACATTGAAATTTTAGCAATAATTATGCAATACTCTACAGCAATCATAAAGTGAAGTTTCCCCCATGGCCCCATAGGTTCTCAAGCTATGTAATCATTACAAAATTGGTTGCCAACACAGTTGCTCACTTGAGATTGAAAAATAGATACAAGAGCGTATCAGGCATTACCCCAGAGCATGAGAAGATAAATTGGGAACGCTGTTAGATGTACAGGGAGAATAGGGTGATTTTTCTTTTGCCCCTCGCTCTTCTGCAGATATTATGACCTGTGCATGCTGCAAGGTGCTCTTTTCGAGCAGAAACAGAAAATAAATAAGATTAAATTGTAAATAGCTTAGACCATGTAGAAAAAAGCAGAAAATCAGAGACAAATTTGGAAGATATGGAAGTGGATCAGTGGATGAACAAACCATGAAAGTAGAACTCTTAGGTATCTGAAATGAGATACATTTCTCCTCGCCCAAGAAAAAAGACTGCAAAGACAGAAAATCCCATTGATGGCTTTGAGAGAAAACAGAGCCCAAGGGGCAATAAATGACAAGTTGAAACAAGGAAGCTTTTTTGGCTAAAATAAATCATAATGATAATATCACACAGAAATCAGTGATACAGACCTTCAAGTGGCAAAATCATTCAAGTTTACCTAATATTTTGTTCCCATTTTTTCTATCCTTGGATTGGGAAAGAGATTTTAGAAAAACTAAATTAGTGATAAATAAATTAGAAAAAATAAAGCGAATATAATCACTGATATAATAAGATTTACCTTTAGTAATGGAGGATACAACGCATATAAGGTGATAGGTATATAATTCTTCTCTTTTCTTTTTTTTTTTTTTTTCCTTTTTTTTCTTTTTTCTTTTTTTTCTTTTTTGTCAAGGAAGAAAATAAAGCTTTAGTTTGTTAGTTTGTTAATGTCAATGATAAAATTAGATTGAGTTGTGAATGAATTAAAACAAAAAAATAAAAAATTGTTACTTCAGATAAAATAAAATAAAAATTTTAGCTTTAACTTAATAGGTAAGACAACTCTAATTAGAGTTAAATACACAAAGATAATTCCTCAAATATATACTACTATGATAACATAATTACATAGTTTTTTTAATAAGAAAATACGGGATATGACAACCACACACCCCACAAATTAAACAAATCAACCATGTCTCTAGCAGTGCTTCTGCTCCCTCCAAGATTATATATCTCTACTCTCATAAATAAAACAAACTAATTTCAAAAGTGATTCTTCTATAGTATATAGCTTCTCTTGCCCGATAGAGGGATGAGATGCCCCTTGTTTTGAGTTGTCCAGCTTTTGTATGTTTATAAAATCACGTCCATACTTGAACTGGACAGCATAGGATTTAGGAGTAGGCCTTGTCAAAAACTCATAATCCACAAATGTGGTAAAGATCCTCCTGTGCAGATTAAATTCTTCCACTTTAAACAAACAATCCCCTATTACAGCTGAAAACTAAGTTACTCCTCCAATTCACCTCAAGTGCCCGTTCCATTTCAGGCAAAAAGTAAGAAAAATTTACATAAAGTGGCCATGTTTAGCAATATTGGACACATGTCTGACACTTTTGGTCAAGTTTTACGTAGCATAGACTAGTAATTAGCAAAATTTAGAGCAAATACTACTGCTATGACAGATGCCCTCCTCTAATTTTATTTAAGACATATACTTCTTAAACGGCAAATGATATATTTACAAATTTTGATATAATAGCTAATTTTTTAATATGAATTTCATTTTAATTATTTAATATTAGATTCTTATATCCAATAAATTAACCATATAAATCAATATTATTAATAAACAACATACCCAATGATAAAAAAGGTCAGTCATGTAAACTTTCATTATTCATCAAAATTATAGCAAAAATTTAATTTTTTATTTTTCTAACACTACCCTTCTACTGATCACTACTCAGTTAGTCAGTTCACCCCTCATACAAAACACAAAGCCACTATCTTCCATTCTTCATAATCTTTTGACAGGGTTTTCCAAAGAGAGAGAGAATTACAGAGACAAACAAACAAAATGTCCATGATTACTGACTACTAATGCTAAAATACAAGTTATATACAGTCAAACAGTAATTCTCCCCACCACCAAAGTAAGATAGCATACCTTCAAAAGACAGGGACGCAAGTCAATTGTAGACAACATTTCAACTCTCTCCCCTCGGCTCAAATTTGGAAACTTTTCCCAAGATAAGAATAGTGACTCCATAGATATTTTCCCCCATAAACAGGACTTTTCAACACTCGCTGCAATAGAGAAAAAGGTTCAAAACCAATTAGCTTTTGCAGTCAACTCACAAGACATGTAAATGTGCCACAGAAACTCATATTCAAGATAAGTACAGACAAGAATACGGTCAAAGAAACAAATCAAGATCCAGAGATATTACAGCTATGACAGGTATTGTGAAAGAAAAGAAGTTTTTATGAAAACTTTCTTTTTAAAAGTTTAGTTCTCTAAGCATAAAACGAGTAATATATACACATAAACATACACAATCTGTACTAGTACTACCTACTAGTTAAAAGTATCAATCATAGCTTTTGTACTATAAAAGAATAATATGGAAAATAAGGTTTAAGAAGATACTTTAAGCCTGTAATTCCCCCGTAAAAATAAATTTTATCAAACTTTTCAAAACTGAAATTACTCTTCCAAAATTCAAACACAGAAAGAAACTATCACCAACAGAGTTAGACTGATAACAATGTCTGCTCGGTCTACCAGACTTCCTAAGACATAAGAGAATGGTCTTCTTTGCCTGGGTCAATGTAGTTATATAAAGTACCATTTAACCAACATCAAATATAGCAATTTAGCAGGAGAATATGCTAACATAATGGTGTCCAAATTACTGCCTGTGAAGCAAGTTTTAAATAATCAACAACAGGACAGAACTTCGCTCCTCCAGCCCTCTCCTTCATTCTGTTCCTCTCCGAAATTCTAAAATCTCAATCATATAGTTCATTATACCTCTTCTGTAATACTTTCATTGCATCAATACAATCAATCAAAAAATGTATCTAAAAATTAAACAACTTTATTGGTTTACTTTGATCTTCTTAGTCTTCCCAGCCACCAAAATTCAAATTCCACTTACAAGTGCCAAGGAGAAACATCTTACTTGAAAGGGATATGTTATCCACTCTAGATGAATCAAATCCATATGAAGTATACACCCCAGCTGCAATTAGAACAAGAGAATAAGAGATCAAGATATACATACAGCATGCAATAAGAATAAGAAGAAAAAAAATATATATGATGCAATGTCAATACATCTGAATAGCATGGCTAAAATATTGAACTGAACAACATACCATAGCTAACAAATAAGATGAACAGGGATCCAGATTTGGCTTCCCTCACAAGCTTATTCATCTCAGGTAGAATGAATTTTACTTGTGCTACATTGCCTCCTTCAGTCCTTGGAGATGTGAGCAGTCGAGCTTTAGTGTAGCGATAAACTGCAGAGTGCTATTGACAACAGCATTACAAAATCGAATTGCTAAAAGTTCAATCACACACTGATATTAGGTACTTAAATATCATGCAATGTACGAAATTCAACCACAGCCTATGACACGACAATGATTGCGTAAAGCAGCATAAGATGAGGAGTACTTATGGCTATCACAAATACAGTCTAATAAGAATTATGTATTCTAAAATTCTACCTCCACGTCAGATGTATCAGATAGAGCCCTAGCCAATATGATATGCATGGGACACAAACTGCGCATTAGTAATCCATCATTCAATGCCCCTGACAGAGAAACTGTCATTTGTATCCTACACATCATCAAAAAATGTTCCGTTATATTATGAAATGTTTCTGAACAAAAACAGGAATGGGAAATGCAGAATGATAGGCAAGTCCAGTAACAGCAACAGCAATGACAGCAAGTTGATGATAATAACAATATCAATCATCTAAACATCAACTATATACCTTCTGTGGTGCCTTGTCTGTACTTTGTAATGTAAGGACCGTTGAAGAAATAATGGCTGCAACAAATTGTAAATTGTCAAGAACAATCAGTAAAGAAAGGCTGCTTGTCAATACGGCTATAAGACATAAAAAGATCCAACAACGCACGTCCAAACTTGTCTTCCTTTTCAGATAAATTCATCATGTATTTTTATTATGGTAAGGGGCTAAGGCTTTGTTGTTGGTGGTGAAGTCGTTATTGTTGTTTAAAAAAAAAAAAAAAAAAAAATCTTGAAAGAGAAAAATAAGTATACTTCAAAGATAGCTTCAATATTTACACTTAGTAATTTGAGAAAGAAAAATTTTAACTTAGCCAGCTTCATACTAGAATAAAGTCTCCCACAGTTTAACCTATTTCAAACTTTTTTGTACATATATAAAAAAAGAAAAAAAGATATAAAATAAACTGGGAAAAAAAAAAAGGAGGAAAGCTAATAGTGCAAGATCTATTTTTAAAACCTAATATGCAATACACCATTATACAGTAATCTTCCCAGCACATTGAAGGAGAAATAATCATTTTAGAGGTTTATATGAATAACTTAGCCTAAAAAAACCAAAAACAATTTTTGAAAGATCTTGGACCAGTCCGGACCAGAGACTGAAAAATAATAATTTCTGTCTCAGAGACCAAACCAGTTCACTGCAATCCTGTTCAGTCCATATTTTTTGAATACACCTGACTATAACAAAAGTAAAGCACACAACTCAAGAAATGAGATACCTTTTTTAATTTATTATTCGTAAGTAAAAGGAGGGCATGCTAAAATCATTATGTCAGCTACTCAGCTTAGACTCAGAATTTAAGCTAACTATCTAGCAAAATAATAATGTTGCCAGGTTTTCTAAATAGTTCTTACTGTGTCAATTTCATCAAACTCAAATTTCTCCCAAAAGATAAATAATGCTAATACTAGTATGCTACTAGTTCCTTAGATTTGTTAATCTACAAGCAAGTGCAGGAAATGGGAAGAAAGGATCAAAAGCATTTGATGGACTATAGGCTCCATCATTCCAGCCAGGCAATAACCTTCTTTTCAAACTGTTTTCTTCCCGTTTGTGTTTTTCTTGTCCATGTGCATATAATAATCCAACAACTATAACACCACGACATAAGAATGCCAAAAAAAATGAGAAAGAGTTCCAACAAACAAGGGTACAGAAATTGCCTATCCATGTCCATTTAATAATCCAACAACTATAACAAAATGAGATAAGGATGACAAAGAAAAAATGAGAAAGAGATCCAACAAACAAGGGTACAGAAATTACATTTCTTCTAGCACGGCGTTGAAGAATGTTATAAAGCTCTACAGGTTTGCAGTATGCAGATAAACTCTCCTCAGCAGCAATTTCCTCCTCAGCAGATAAGTGTACCCGAGAATCTTGACGGCACGACTGATCTCCATTTCTAGACTGGCTGCTATTAACAAAAAATAAAAATACTACCTTAAAAACAAGATCAATTACCAATGATATAAAAACAATATACAAACCGACACTCTCCCCAACAATATTAGTCAGCTCCAACTGCCTAAACAGAGAAAATGATCATATTATATGTGCTTTACATCACCAAAAAATTGCTTGAATGAAGTAAAACAATAGCTGCTAAAATTTAAAGAGGCGACACAATAAATGCAAATGCTTTAAAGCCGTACATTGTTTCTCGAGCCACAAGAGGTATGCCAGGCATTTTCAAATAGCTGCTACCACAAGCTCACAAAACGTAGGATATCACCAATCCAAAGTATGGAACAGCCTGCAACTAACATCATTTGACCAGTCACCAAAAAATGCAGAATCCATATGATAATATGAGATAAACTTAAGCATAAATTAAAATTAAATAGTTAATTTAAAACAAATGGCACGCTTAATTTAGGCCACAAAATGTGAGCTAAGAAACTTAGCAAACCTCGGTGCAAACCGAGGAGAGACACAGATGAGATAAATCACAAATGCGTCTATTTGTAACATGCATTTAGGCCTTACGGGGCAGATTAACGATCAGAAGTAGGTGGTACAAACGTACAATGAATCGTCTAATATCCGATCATTTTTGCTAATGATTTGGTATGGGAGTAGGATTAGCTCAAGGTCAATAGGATTTAGGCAGGCTCGGTTCCGTTCCAATAGCCACAAAATTTATCGAATTGGTTCATCGGCTCGATTAAGCTCAAAAAATTAACACATAAGCAATTAAATGTGACTCAATTATCAAAGTAGGCTCGAAAATCACAAAACAAAACGAAAAAAAAAAATTAAAAATTAAAACTCTTCTCGCTTGAAATTATCAACGCAAATTGCACATAGCAAAATTAACAACAAATTCTCTCGTTATAATTTTTCATAAATTGAATAATTTGCCTTTAAAAGAACCCTAAATTGAGTATACTGACAATCGGATTGACGATAACGTAAAATTAAACCCTAGATTGTGAAACTGAAATTCGATGATCAAAAAAACATCTTACCTGAGAAGCTGCTTCAATGGAGGAGAGAAAGATCAGAAGCCGCTTCAAGGGAGAATTCCTAGTACGCTTCAGGAGAGAGACAGAGAGAGGGGGATTGCAGAGTAAAAGTGAAAATGAGGACTAAAGTAGCATTAAAAATTAATACTACTTCCGTTATTAATACTACCGTATACGAACCAGTAGTTGACACGTTTTGACATTAATATTATTCATATTTTTTTTTACTGTGTGTTTGTGATTACCGGTGATAAAAAATGTAGTTTGGTAGATATATGTTTTCAAAATATCAACTTACTTTAAAAAACGTATTGACAAACGTGTGAATTAAAGAGAAACCAAGAAAGTAGTTAATATTACCTCTATTTCAAAGCAACATTTAATATAAATAGATAGAAAAGGAAAAAAAAATGACAACTCATCAAAAAGAGAGTAATAATGTCAAAAAGTATAACCTTTATATAAAAAAAAGGCATTATATTTTGGTTTACTGAAAGTGAGGGATAGAACAAGTGTTTAGAGCTTCCCTTCCGGTTTCAGAAGATCTAGGATCGATTCTCACCCCCGCCTTTGTGGCTCTCTAAAGTCTAAAAAAAAAAAATTATATTTTGGTTTACTTAAAAAGGAAAAGAGACAGAGTATTACGGGACAAGAGTACTATAAACTACTCCGTATTTGCAATAAATGTTTTATTTCCTTTATTTTTACTTGTTATTTCTTTTGATCACTATCCTTATTACGTACAACTTTATTTTTCTTTCTCTATTTACCGCTCACAAATATACTTATATTTTGATGAATGTCACGTCATTGCGAATAATTTAAAACGAGTGCAGTGACTAAAATTTATAAATAGTTAATCTTTAAAGATATTACATGATTGTGTTTATCATACTCTACAAGTCTGTCAAGGTAGTTTGTGAATGATGTTAAAAATCAAAATATTTTCCAAGTTTATATTGTCATATATAGTCTTCTTTTGTTTTTCAAAAATATTGTTCTATTCTTCATTTACACTCCGCTCACATTGGAAAAAAGCAAAATTGTTTGGAGACATGAGTTTTTTCAATTATCACAATAGGGGTTACGACAGTAGGGGTTAGGTCCGCCATGGCATGCAAGACACTAGTTCAGCTCCAATCGATGGTGCCAGGGCCATCATGGCATGTAGGGGTCTAGGTAGTAGGAGTTACGATAGTAGGGGTAAGGGTATCAAAAGTAACAACATTGATGTCATATGATTAGCTTAAGAAGGGGGATTAAACAACTCATTATGCAGAAAGTGATGGTAAATCCATTTTATCTCCAATCTTTGACGAGATTATCAGCAAGTTATTGCTATTAATAATTACTGTACAAACTAAACAGAAAAGCTGAAAATCATGTTTCAGAACTCTGAAATGAATAATGAACACCCGAAAGAAGTCATTCCAGTTTACTGGTAGCACATGAAATCTCTGATAGACTACATGAAACTGTACAAGAAGTAATACCCAACAATAGCAAACTTAGATTAAAGAGCATTATTATAGCACTGATGTAGTAATGTACAGAAGAGCAGGGGTTTCCCCAACCTCACCCCCGCTATATTTCTACAGATGGATGAGAACGGAATTTACTCGTGAAACACAGATTTCTTTGATCTTGTAACCTTCAGTAGCTTTTTTTATGAAAGTAAAAAATTAATGCTAGCCTCCAGTAACCTGAAACAGAGAGTAAACACATTTAGCTAAACCAGTCCAAAATAGCAAACTTTAGTAATATTGGCCAAAATCATACAGGCAATGACTGAATAATCAAAGGCCATCTAGATAACCTACCATTTTCAGCATATTAAATCAGCTCTAATTGATTCAATCAACATAACGACCATGAATCAAAATATCTGGTAGGTATTTTTTGTGACCTCTAGTTAAGCAAAATGTGCCTTGTCAGCTTCAAAAGTATATAATTCTAACAAAATACAGCAACATCAAACGACTGTGATTATAGTTCATTTGTTCTTGCTTATAGCTTCTAATTTATCTCAATGTACATAGAAGGTGCCTCCCCTGACAAGATATAAAAATTAAGTTTTCTCTTGCATCTAGATAAAAGTCAAATTTTGAATGTTGAAAAGATTTCCATAACAGTGATAGATAATGCAGGTGAATCATTTGTTTATTCACCTGTGATCAACTGCTGCTTCCCATGTCGAAATCCATGGTGTAATCATATTCAATAGTAGGAATTACTGATGCCATAAATTTTAAGAATAAGAAGAGGTACCTACACAAATCAGAAGAGGCCATTAAAATTTTTAGATAGCTCAAATACGTTGCAGAAAACATGAACACATGACACCAAGTAAAACGCCTGGGAAGGGGAAAAGATGAGAGGAGCATGCAGAAACCATATTAGAAATATATAAATCAATTTAAATAAGAGTGTATAAGAATTCTAGTAACCAGTAAGTTAGCATATCACTAAAAGCCCTAATTATTACATTGGGAGCATTTATGACAAGGTAAACATTTAGCTGACTAATCATCAACATTTTTCAGAATCATATTGTGCTAAGATAAGATAGAAAAAAATTAGCTGCAATTGCAAGATAAAAACAAATATAAAACAAGCACATATATGGTCAAGCCTATCGATTTTCGTCAAACTCAGCCAGAAAGAAATCAGGTCAGAACATGTGTTGCTTTAAACAGCTAAAGAGCATGAAATTTTATACAAGAAAAGGGAACTACTTGTCAACTTCTGGCTCAACCCCACGTGACATCAAAACATCAATAATTTTCTTCATCACTGCACCATGTTTGCATGGATGCACAGAAGCATGCTTTCCAGGTAAATGAGGATGATCTTCTATAGTCACCTGTAGTCAAAAATGAAACTGTAAGGCCAGTGCAGAGTATAATCAAATGATCGTATCAGAATATTAGGTGCACCTCAACTCATTTGATACATACATCAACGGAAAAGTTAAAACCTTCAAAGAATATTCAAAATAATAAAGGCGCCTCAAAAAGAAAAAAGAACAAAAAGGGGTTTCGACCTTTGTTTCTGCATTCCAAAGCTAGCACTAAAAAATAATTATAAATAGCTAAAAAAAAAATCTCCTGCATTAATCCTATAACCCTCTGCCCTGCTCAAATCTATATATGAAGCATTATGCTTTGTTTTACTTCTTTGCTTGAACAAATTCAATAAATTCTACATTGAATGGAAAGAAGGGTCCATGTCCCATGAACCACAATAAGATACTTTTGCTGTTGGATGATTCATAAGAAGAAGCTTACCACAATTATATTACTATTAAAATTTTTTCAGTGAAGAAATCTGAAATTAGTTGATGTTATTTTTGTACGCAGGCAAAATAAAAGATCCTACTTGATAAAAAATAAATAAAAAATAAAAAATAAAAATTGCATTGAAAGCATTCGAAGTCACTGACGTACTTATTTTTAAAATAAGAGCTTTTTAATTCAAAAGGTAATTACTACCCAATTTTTCTGTTGGCACATAAATTCATAATTAGTATCAGGCTTCAAGTTGTACCGGTAGGCTAATTTAATCTTTGATCAATTGCTATTATTTTACTTATTTTGAGCCTTTATCTGATTAATAGAACTAATCCCACATCATATAAGCAACACTATGGTTAGTGTACTAATCTTACATGGAGCTACCGCGCTAGAGAGAGAGAGAGAGAGAGAGAGATGCTATCAGCCAAGCACAATCCAAGGAGCACAAATAATACATGGCATATCATGATAAAAAATTTCAGATGATTGTCATCAGAATGCAGAAACATAAGGCTTAAATATCAATTAAGCACTGAAAAGAAAGGCTAAAAGAGAAAGCTGATTGCCATCATTGAAAAAATCATTATCTAACCGTTTTGCGAGCATGGTCTTGACTAACATCTTCAAGCACAAGCTCTGGTTGCAAAAGCATCCTTGACTGTATCAAAATGCAAAAATGCATCTGAGTGAGTAAAGCATGCACTAGAAAGAGTGTAGACCATCTTTATCAGAATACAGAAATAACACCATCGAACTCAATCTCCTCCCGTGGTACGCTTCAAAGATTAAATTCATTCAAAGTCATACGTTCTATTCTCAGACATATAATTTGAACTGATGTGATATGTGGCTTGTCTTTCTACAAGTAATGAGGCAACAGGCAGGCATATTGTAAAGCCTAATATATGCAATAGCAAGATAATTACCAACAGTATACAAAAGATAACAAGACAGTTGACTGACCTCATCATATCCAGTTAGCCATACACGAGGAGTTTGATAATACTTGTCATACCTGAGGAATCATAAAAAATCCTTGAGAATTGCAGGAGAAAAAAATGGCAAGAATTACAGCAAGAAATGAAACAAAAAAAGTTCATCTTTACATGAACTTACATCACATTGCAATTAGAATAAACTACATGTAAAATAAGCAATATCACATACACAAAAAGAACACTGCCCACATTTTCTCATTAACAAACAACATGCATATGCAATATTGAGAGTTCCCATACATAAGAAAGCAGGAAACCTATAGATAAGCCAACATATGCCCAAGAGTTACCTACGTTCCAATTCTTTATTTTAGGATCTTTTCTATATTGAAAACATTCAGACAGAAAGGTCCACTACCAAGAAAAATTCACCATTTTCCCGGAATCCAGGCTAATGCATTGGAGAAAATCAATCTGCCATTGGTAAACCGTAAATGACCCAAAATCTAAAATATAAAGCTGATGATGTCCCATGAGTTTTAGAACGCATACTAACTCAAGACTGTTAAATTTTTTGCACACAAAACTAAGCAACTTTCTAATGATCATACTTTATGCTGGTTTCATACTTTCATATGTATCAGTCACAGACTCACAAGCCCACATGCATCAAAGCAATTTCCCCAGAGTCAATTTTTTAACGGTGTGGACTATGAGTCACACGATTTACAAACCAAAAGATGATACAACCTTCAAATCATTAAAACTAGGATTTCTGCTTGCTTCTCTCACAAGAAACCAAAATCAGGCCGGTAGCACTGCAAAACCCTTCTACCCAACTTTCCCTTTCTTTGTGTAAAAGTTGGTGATCATTATTTAACAACATCAATGAATCATCAAGTAAACTTTACTTACTGATGCTTTCAAAATGTTGCAGATAACTAATCATAAAATATCAAATGAACAGCTACTAGTAAAGATTGCATCTTACGTAATGCTGACATCGTATGTACGAGTTCGTAGTATATTTTCCTCATCAGGTTCTTCAGCAACTAGATATGTGGTCTGAAGAGTAGCCTGAAATAAAAATTAAAAAAAATTAAGAAATTCTTCAACAACTTTGATTTCATTGGCCCAGAGAGTTGCAATCAGCAGTAATTATTGAAATCAAACCCAATCAAATATTGTTGTGGCAGAAAGGGAATTGGAGGAATCCATCAAAATATTAAAATAGCAAGAAGAAAGCCCTGCTATGCTGAGCTAGAGGAGTCACTTATATAGCACAGTGATAGTCAATTTTGTGTGAAATCAAAGCATATCAAATTGCAGGTTTGAGTAAACAAGAACATCTAAACCACTGTGTGAGTGTGTTCTACACCAAACTTAGCAGATTACAGGTACGTGGCATAGGCAGGACCCACATTCTCTTACTTGAAGCTCCCACACTCTCCTCACAAAGGTATTTTCCTTGTAGAAATATGGCATTAAAAAAATAACTACCTTGTGCCAAAGATCAGCCAGTAAAGTATACATCACTATAAACTATCCCAATCCAAACTTGTAAATTACAATATCGTTATTAGTTTATTACTATGCATTAGTGCAGTACAGTAGTATAAACTTACTGGATCTGCTTCAATGACATTATCTTGTCCTTCATACTCTGTCATCTCAGGAATATCATCGTCCTCTTCACCTCCAAAGTATGAAGATATAGACTGTATAGGTTTGTTTTCGGTAATTTCTAATGACTCCATTGAGGGCAAGTTTTCCTCCTCATCGGGCTTAGGTTCTGCAGAAGGTACAGCATACATTACATACATTGAGTTCAAAATAAACATTACAACAACTTAAAAGTATCCAGATTGATAACAAACCTTTTGGTCTTCCATGAGTAGCTAACCAACCATCATTATCTTCATCATCAAGCAGAATTTCCCCCCCAGCAGCTTCATATTCTTCCTCCACAGATGCAGCCCGACGAAGACAAGGAACTGTTAAGGAATACATAAAATTTATGGTCCCATCTTAATTGAAGTAAACGAGATAATGTAACAAACTACAGATAAAGCTAGAAATCAATAGTCCCCAGCCATATTCTAGTTAACAACAGGTGCCGTTTCAAAGTAACAAAAAGATATTCAAATGCAGGCTCAGCGGAAAAGATTACAAAATATCTATTAACAAAACTTTCAAAGCATATTGTATACATTGACAAATCTAAAGCATGCAGAGTAATGAGAAGGGATAAAAAGAGCAGGCTTCACCATTTCGCGTTATTAAAAATTGTTTTTCAGGTGGCAAGTAATGCTTCCTCTTGCTGGGTTCACCTGATTCCCTGTCCAAATCATTGCAGAAATTACAACAGTTTCTAAGTAAGTATTCAGATTGAAAGCTCGCAGTCATCCCAGGAAAAGGTTACAACAGTAATCACTCATAATTTGTTTAAATAGCAAGATAAAAGGGAATGGAAGGGAGGGAAAAGAAGGAAAGAGAGGGGAAAAGAAAAGGAGAGGGGGTGGAACTCTCCACTGCCCTCCCTACCCCTTCCCGTGATTTCCTAACAGTGTGTTTGGGTTGAAGGAGTTGGGGATAAAAAAAACGAAGGGAGGAATTTTCCATTGTTTAGATAGTACAATAAGAGGGTGAGGGAAAAAGAAGGGAAGGGGATGAAAGGAAATTGTGCTCTTTGATATTTTAGAAAGTAATCACTCCAATGTTGGAAAGATTTGGAAAGAAAATGGTAACATCATAAAATTCTACATCTACTCTTTCATTACTTTCTCTCACCTCCTTTCCCATGCTTCTTTGTCCACCCCTTCACAGTTTCCCTCCCGTCTTCCCCACTATTCCTATCTCCTGTTATTCCAACACATATGGCCCTGTTCTTAGATTTCCCTCCCATCCCTCCCTCTTCTCCATCATTCAAACAATGGAATTAAATTTCTTCCGCATTCCCTTCCCGTTCTCGCCCTTCCTCTTCACGCCCTTTCCTTTCTAGTTTCTATCCAAACACACTGTAAATATATATCAGTTACAAGTCTCTCCTTTAGAGGGGTGTTTCTTTTTTTTTTAATTATTAAAGACAGGGCCCTCCCTTTTCCCTCCCACAACCCTTGCCCGAACAAGGGATCGTATTCCCTTCTCTCTCCCCATGGCCCCATTCCCTCTTATACAAACAAAGTGTCAATGCCAATTGTATCTCTAAACGAAGGTCATTTACCCATGATGAGCGCGCTACAAAAGTCTTTATTTCCCACGTTTCCCCTAAAATATAAACATCCTTACTCCCAATTCCTCCAAATGAATAAATTTCAAAACATATACTTTGTAAAAGAGTTAAAAATATAAGCATCATCCATCACCAATTGATCACCCAAAGTAAACCAATCAAATCCCTCTTTATCACTTAATCTATCTAACGTCCCTCGAGATAAATATGCTCAATCAACAAACATATCCTCCAATTTAATCACCAAGCAGCACCCCCCAATTAAGTCATTAGTAGTACTAATACAGGTAAAATTTAGGTAATTAAGAAGAAAAAATTGTAATTAACACTAAGTATCCAACAATTAAATCCCCAATTTCCAAAAATTATATTCGTCCTTAGGAATTAAAACCAGAAATTATCGTAAATGAAAATATATTAGTAATATTAAATTGAAGTCAACAAGGTGAAATAAAAATGAAACAATTGAAAATTTAATCAAAAAAAAAATACCAAGACCAAGTAGGGCATTTGGAGACGAGATTGTCGCCGGCACGGATGAATTCGAAGACACTGAGAACGCCTTTCTCCTTGAAAGCGGAAACAGTGCGGGGCCCAGTAATTCGCTCAACTGTACCTTTGAATGCTTCGTGAATCTTCTGTGATAATACCATCTTCTTCTTCGCAGCTATGGAAGGAGAGAGAGAGATTGAATTGATTGATTTGCAGAAACAGAAACTGTGTTTCAATCAAGCAACCTTTCCGTCTTCCTTTTTCATTTTCATTTTTTTTTTCTTTATTTATTTCATCATATATCCCCTTAAATGAGTTGTATTATGATGTTATGAGTTGTAGGCTTGTACCTAGGGTGAGCAAAAATTCAAGGTATCCTAACGTGGAATCAGAATTTGTTTGGAATCATAGGTTTTAAAATCGAAATCTATAGATTAGGTTTTGGTTCCGAGTAATAAAAATGGAAATCTGTTGTAATAGGTTCTGAATTCGATTAATAAAATTTTAGATCCGAAACCTGTAAGATACCCTATTATTATAGGTTCTGTATATGGTATATGAAACCAAAACCTATCATTTAAGCCCAAGTATAAAAGTCCTATATCAAAATTGTATAAAAATCGTCACCTAACTCTCTCCCTCCTCTTATTTATTTTTCATCTTACTCTTAAAGGTTTAATTAATGGTATCAATATAAGTATTTGTAATTTTGTATTAAATATTTTAGACAATCAATTAACTATTAAGCTTATTTTGAAAAACAGGGTACCCTATTCCGGAACCGGAGCCTGCAGGTTCCAGTTCCCAATTTTTAGGAACCTGTTGAACAGATCCGGTTCCGATTTCTATTTTTGAGAACCTGTTGCCTGTTGCAACATGTTCCAGTTTCGGGTATCGAAATTTTTATACGGTACCCTACTATACTCACCCCTACTTGTACCTTAACCCAACCCAAAGTGCTAACCTTTCTAGTAAATCGCAAATTTGATTACGTACACAAACAAGCTCACGATTTTTTTTTTTCCTTTTTATGAAAAACAAGCTCACGATGATGAAAACTCTGTATCATGTACCCTAAAAAAAATGTACTGTACAATTTTGTAGTTATTAGGAGAGCACATTCGAGGTTCAATCCCACTACTGATAAGTTGGGGATGATATTTCATTACTTTCTACTCTTCTAGCCTACAAAATTGGGCTGGGTTGTAACCCGTGAGGGATTTTGGCCTGACAAGCCCTTTATCTTACCTACGCGAGCAAAAAAAAAATGTATAATATTACACATATAAAATAAAATACAAGTATAATAGTATTATGATACAGTAATAATCTATACCTTTTGTCTATTCATACTAGGGCCGAGCAAAACTACCCGAAAATTCGATCTGTAATCGTTCTAAAAATTATGGTACCTGATCCAATAATCATAACGGTTCGGGTACCCATTCCGATAATTTGTTATCGAGTATGGTTATTGGGTATCATTTTAAAATTAACGGTTACCCGATCCGATAAACATTATTTTGTTTTTTTTCCCTACTTTAATCTATTTGGTTTAAATCTAAACTCTTACTTTACTTCATAATCACTTTATAATATCAATGATTATCAATATTATTAATAATTTGGTCAAGATCATATGGTATTGCTGTTAATTAATGGTAAATGATATCTTAATAGCTATATTATTAAGTTTAATTATCATTATTGGATATGTTATTGGTTACTCGATAACCAATCCTGAAGTCCGGGTGCCCGAATTTATCGGGGCGAGTTATGGATATCACTTTTAGTGATTTTGTTATCAGGTTCCTGAACCATTAGTACTAATGGTACGGGTACCCGTCCCATGCTCCCCCCTAATTCATATTATAATTATAGAGTTGCATGTTGATGTGCAAAGAACAAGGACTTAGGGCCTGTTCTGATTTATTGAATTGAGCTGATTGGAGCTAAACTGAATTTATTGGAATTGAACTGAACTGAACTGAATATTTTATGAGAGAAGGAAATTAAAAACTAAACTGATTGGAGATGAGCTGAACTGAAATTAAGCTAAAAAAACAAATCCTTACAAGTTTAATTATGTATCAATATCAAATAGGGCAATATGGACCAAAAGCAATAAAATTATTCCGTATAAATATGCACATATTGAAGGACGGGTTACAAAGATAGTTGTAGCATATAATAAATTATAATCTTTAAAATCAAGTTAAAATTTAAGTCTGTTACTTGGTCTTATAAAAAAGTAAGAGGGGGTATTGGCATCATCCTTTGGTCATAGTTGCGTTATAAGCTAAAGTAAAAGGCAGAGAGCCCCTATAGCAATACTATTGGATTTGATCCACAACAGGAAAATGATCTAAAAATCGTGGGCCATACAAGTGGGCTTTAATCTGAAAATGAAGATTGGTCATTGGATCTGGCCCACATTGAAAAAGTTTGGCCCACATGTTTATTTTTATCTCAATAGAAGTCCGAGCCAAAGAAAGAGGCAAGTAGAAGAGGATTTATGTTATGAAAATGATGACGGTCAATAGTTAGGAGTTAAAAAGAGAAGAGAGGTGATCTTCTCCCAATCATGAAAAGTGGAAAGCTTATTAATGCTTTGAATATTCTTTGCTACTTCACACAAGCAAACCCCTATTGCAACTAATTCAACCTTACAAAGCAATTGAATAATTACCCCTTAATATTTTTTTAACAAGTTTTTATTTTATATTTTTTTTCAAAATAGAACACGAGTGATTATCGAATTAGCTTACCATAGTATATTAGTAGCCCTTCCTTGTGGCGGATCTTTAGCCAAAAAGTTGGGGGTGAGGGGAGGGAGGAAGACAAGGTTTGATCCCCTAACCTTTTAATAAAAAATAACAATACTTAACCAATAAATTTTGCCTTGATAACTGCAACCCCCTCCAAAGTTGCACATAACATTTAACGGAGATAGTATATGTAATTATTAGCCATCATATTACTTATAATCAACAGCTCAAAAATACTTAGGGGGGTCAAGCCCTTGCCTGTCCAAACAAAGATAGCCCCTCCCCCCCATATCAAATAGCTCTTATTTTGTTTGATTTTGGCAACTTTCAAAGTGAGTTACAACTTACAAGATAATGTAATTTACCTTGTCACATTATATTTCCAGGCTAAAACATTTTAATAACTTCTTCAAATACCAAATAAACAACCCACATACAACGTTTTGTAGTTAGCATGAGTTATTATGTTAATTTCCCATCCTTGAAGCTTTGTTGAGCTACATATGCTTGCGAACAAATTGATTTTATTTTTTCTACTCTAATGGTAAGCTTGCAGTTTTATCAAATTATCAACTGTTTTATACATGCAAGATAATACGTACTTTGACTCACTAATATACTTCCAATATGAATGTACACAAATTTTACTGTAATATCAAAGTAATTAACCCCATTAAAACTCATTTAGAATTTACTTTAAGTAATTGTCAAAATATATGCAAATTAAATAACAAGTAGTAGGTTGCTTATAAAGAGATCGAAGGGCCAATATATCTTCTGATCGTCATCACATCAAACATGCTTTAGCTTGAGATCAAAATCTTAGCTTAGAAGATTGCTAAGTCGTTTTTGAAAGATTAATGATCTTCTACCTCTAAGAGAACTACAAGCACTAATTAAACACAAAGTTTTATTTACAACTACCTTAATATGATTAACGTAACTATTAATAATCACTAAAGGAGAAAATTAAATTAACATTGATATTGTACATTTCACCATATGTAATAAATCCGATCAATTATTCAACCATAATACTTGAATTCATGAAATGAAGAAAATGTAGGAATTGAAGTAGTTAGAGAATTACATGACGTACTATTCATTAAAAAGTTGATGATATGATCAATCAATGACATACACGCGAAGATGGTTGTGATATGTTGTTGGGGGGAATGAAGCCTGGTCCGAGATCCTTCATATACGAATGAATGGTCTCGAACCAGACAGCATTCCCCTCAACTAATTGTTAAATTTCGAGGGGATTGAAGAGGAGCTAAGATAGCTAGCTAGAAGGTTAGAATGACGAAGAAGAAGAAAGGGTTAGAAGTTATTCTGGCCTGGCCATGCAATATAAGTGTGATGATATTAAATTCATGGGTTCGTTGGTTCTCTTTTATACGTGTGAACAAGCTCAATGTTTTTCTCATGATGTGGGTCTAGAGCAAGACCATGGAAAACCAACTTTCTAATTAATAAAAAAAATTGGCCATTTTCCACTTTTCTTGCCTTTTTTATTCTACCATGTTGGAGTATATACAAGACAAGCAAAAGTCTCTATCTCAATCTCCCATGTTGGAGTATATCCATGCTTATATTCTACCAAGTACAAGTACGTCTTTAGTTTCTAGTTTTTTTTTTCTTTTCCTAGTCCGTATATACCTTTTTTGTTTTGGCTGGTACAAATAATATATCTACTTATACTTCAGCGTAAATAATTAAGTTTGTTAGTGGTTCTCGAGTCATTAATGCTAACGTATAATAAGCGGATGCCAATTATCTTAATTAATTCGTTAAAGCTTTAGGATGATATACAATACATTATTTGAAATCATATCTAAAATTTGGCATTAATACATCACAATATCTACATTAATTAAGAGAGAGAGAGAGACGTGTAGAACTACATTCGAACTTTGTACGCATGTATCAACTTTGATACAATATTAATTTGAGACATTTCTTGTAGGACCTATTCTCTTCAGTTTTGTTCCTATATTTTTTTTTCTCTCATAAAAAATTTAGTTCAACTCAATTTAATTCAGTTCAGCTCAATTCAGTAAATCAGAACAGACTCTAAGTATAGGATATTTTTCATAAAGATGAAGTATGATGATATGGTTGAAAACAAGTGTTGAGGCCTTGAGGAGTTGAGGGAATATCACGTATATATACATAGTATATTTACATAGTAAGAGTACTAGTTTGCTCTCTTTCAAGGCAGGATTAGCGTGTTTCCAAGACGGTAATAATTTGGTGGTTCATCTGATAATATTTCAGATGACTACGTTAAAACCGGAGCTAGGGGGTTGTGATGGCCGGGATCAACAAAAATTTGCCAACTATCAAAATCAGAGTCCAATTATTTACAACTTGGAAACATGACTAGATATGAATATGGATCTAACCCACATCATAGAGGAACCAGTAATCTATATATACAGTATATGTTGATTGAAGATGAGGCAACCTTACAGAAAAATTCCGAGGTACATTTAGTTTTAAAGAGCCTTTTAAAGCTGGTATATTGAGAACAATCTAATGCTGATATTAGCTTTAAAAGATCAGATGAGAATTTTGCGGAAATAAACGTTATAATTTCCAACATAATGCTTTATGCTTTAAGCCATCTTTTCCTTTACACCTTTTTCATTATTGGAGTTTACTACAATCAAGGCAAACAAAGCTAAAATAACATTCAAGAAATGGTCATTTCATAACAATTGATCGTATATTTACAACTTTTACAAAAAGATGGGTGACTATTAATTTTTCTGATGACTGGTAAAATGAGATTTAAGAGAGTGTTGAGTTATATGAATAAATTACCAAAGACGATACATTTTTCATCAAACAGGCGTAAAAAGACTAACAGGATCTCCACAGCGGCAAGCACTCAAGGTTAAAAGCTGACTTTTCATCTATGGCTCAGATCTCCACAGTATGCTCCACACATAGCCGACTCTATCTCATTCGTATTTCTCATTGTTTTCCAATGTCTCCTGTAAGAACCTATAATTGAAGGAGCGTTTGAGTCCCAAACTCAATCTTTGACATGCTAGGACTTGTTTTTTAGAAAGTCAAAATTATAGAGATTTTTCTTACCAGAGATCTTTCCCTAAGCTTCTTAAAATATTTGACAAAGCCTAACTGCAGCTCTTCCATCTCCGAAGCTGGGGTTATTTTGGATGAGTTGGAGGTGCCTGCAACCAACATATAGCCTTAGAGATAAAAAAAAAAAAAAAAAATGTCACACAAAAAGGAGATCCATTATTTTGGATTCAGGTATATACATATTTGACTTAACCGAAATTTGTAGTATTCAAAATCTAATTTGAGGATGATATATAACCAGCATCTAATTTGAGGATGCTTTTAACATCAACCTTTATCGCAGTAGCTTTAAATTTGCTTCTATCACCTCCTAAGGTTAGCAGAAAATTTGATAACATATTTGACAAATTTACAGTTTTAGAAAAATCAAATAAGATAAGAAGCAGAGGAAGTGACCACTAATTCACAAACAATAGGAATCTTGTGACCCAAGCAAGATGTTACAAAGACCTTTGTCCTAGCTTTACCTTGAAGTTTCTCTGCTTCCTGCAACTGATGTTTCCCTCTACAATGCTGAGAATGAAAAATAGCTATAATTATTTCCAGAAGTTATTTTCTAAGGATCTATCAAAAGTAAAACGTACGACTTATGATGTTTTTTCAAGAACTTTTTAAGAGCAAGCTGACATCATAAATGGAAAATGAGACACTTTGACAGGAAATGATGATAACAGTCTCCAGTCTTTCCCTTCCCCCCTCTTTCAACTCCATGAATCTATTTGTTCGTATAATTATATATGCAGCAAAGGAACACAAGTTTACCTCGACTATTGGCTCCATTGATTTTGTTTTTGAGAAACCATCCCATATAACTTGGAACATTGCGGCCAGTATCTGAAATTAAGCCCAGCTTGTTGCATGTTAAAGTTATGAAGGTCTAAATAAGACCAAGCATCATTTAAGTCCATATTTGATCTTCAGCTTCGTAGAGCTTGTTTGTGATGGTGCTCCAGTTAATGCCTCTGGTTAACTCAGGGTTTAAACACCACTTCTTGATATTTCACCAATACCATTCCAGTTTCCGAGAACTTAAAAACATGCAGAATCCCTCACACAGTAACAGTAATACTGTTCATCTTTGACTATTTTACTAGATGGCAAGGCGTTGGTAACCAAAATTACTGAAGAAGTAACATCAACAGCCAAAATTCAAGTTGCTAAAATCCACTGTATTTGGTTATTACAGGAGACATTATTGACGTCTAGCCAGTAATACAACAGTGTATTCCATGTTGAATAATCAGGTCTAATACCTTTGCCAATCATTTGATGCAGAATCTTTAATGCTTTCTGCAAATCACCTTTACAGCAATAAGCAAGTATCAAAGGATTGTAAGTTTCCTTATCAAGCAAGCAGCCTCTCTCATCCATCTCCTCCATAAGCTTTAGAGCACTCGCAGTTTTTCCTTGACTGCAGAATCCACTGACAACAACATTATAGGTTGATGTAACAGGAAGGTAGCCATGCCCAAACATCTCATTCATCAGCTGAAATGCTTCTCGGACATGATTATGTTTGCAGAAGCACTGGATTAAGCTAGAGTAAACAAGAGCATTTGGAATTCCACCTTCATGAAGCATTTGGTGATAAACTTCTTTCGCACTTCCTATGTTATTCTCTTCACATAAACCTATAACCCTCAAGGTCCTGTCAACTGCCCTTGGAAACAATTTTCCCATCTTGTTTATAAATTCAAGGGCTTTGTCCCAGCAATTTTCACGGTATAAACCATAAATGACACTATTGTAAGGACTAATGCGACCCCCACTACCATCTTTTGACTCCTCCATGAGATCCAAAACCTTCAATCCACTTTCTAAGTGTCCTTTACAACATAACCCTCTAATCAAGGTGTCAAATGTTACAAAATTATAACTTGTTGCAGCCACTTTCATGTCATTGAACAAATCAAGGGCTACAGAAGACAAATTAATTTCACAGAAGCCAGCAATTAAAATGTTGTATGTGTCAACATTTGGGAGAAAACCTTTAATCTCCATGTCTTTCTTAAAATGCAATCCAACTTTTGCCTTTCCCAGACTACAAAATCCTTTAATTAAAGTATTATAAGCCACAACATCAACAATACCCTCATTCCTTTCAACTCTTTCCAAGACCTCAGCAGCTTCATTGGCACGGCCAACATTGCATAGTAATTCCATCGCCTTGGTTGTCGTCACAACATCAGGAGCATGTCCTAATGCAAAGTTCTTCTCCAAAAGCACCAGCGCTTGAACAAGATTTTCTTCTTTACAATATGCTGATATCATAAGATTATAGGTGACATGATTAGGTTCTACTATCTCACTCAACAAACTCCTAGCTCTACCAACTTTCCCATTCTTACACAGGGCGTGAAGCAATGTGTTATAGATCACCGTGTTTGGGGTCAAACCTCTAGTCTTCATAACCTGTAAGAGTTTGAACCCGTCTCCTATACGATTAGTCAAGCATAGTCCTTTCATCAAAGTCCCAAAAGTATAATGATCCCCCTGAACACCACACTCCATCATCTTCTTCCTAAAGAAACCCCTGGCAATATCAATATCTTCCTTAACCAATACATCAAGTATCGAATTATAAATCTTCAGCGATGGAGCCACACCAAACTTATGCACCAAATCAAGCACTTTGATAACTTCTCGTATCCTTTTGGCCCGTCCCAGACCCCGAACAAGCGTGACAAAGATATCTTCATCAGGCGGTGCGCCAAGTGAGGTTGGAATTTCATGAAGCAGCTGGTGTATTCCATCAAAACGACGAAAAGCACATAGCTTGTGAACCAAACCTCGATAAGTAGATTGGTTATGGGTAAAATTGGGAAGTTGAGAAGCCCATCTAAAGGTTTCGAGGGCTTCCGAGGGCGATTTTTGTTCAAGAATAAGATGAGCAATGTGTTGATGAGTAGGTGGAGGTAATCGGGTTGGGGACGATAACGAGCACATGAAATTCGATAGCAGGGTTCCAATCATAATCTTTGAATCAACATTACAAGAAATGGCAGGATGGCAATGCCAATTGGATGGTATAATTGGATTCCGAAAAACCCTAATTGTAAACATATTCATACAATCATACAACGACTACTACTACATTTCCCAGATTAAAATCTAGGATATTCTCAGTATTTCTGAGTTTAAGAAATTCTTCCAATTACTTGGTATTCTACTAATAATTATACAATTTATGAAAAAGAATCAACAATATGAGAAATGGGTACCCTTCCATAACACCAGAAACATAATCAGTCATCAAATCAAGCAAACCCTAGTTCAAAGATGAAACGTTGCAGGAGAAGAGAGATAGAGCGGTACCTAGTGAATGATTCTGAGTTTGATTTCAGGAAATCCGGCGAATTTCTTGTCGTCCCGTCGGAAAAGTTTGATTTTGCCGAGTTGTTTGTTCCTCGAACTGGGGAGAAGATTGTCTAATAAAGAGAACTGTTAATCAGGGTGTTGAAAATGTGCACAAAGCTACAAACTTTAACTACCATATGAAGGCTGATAGCCTTACTAAAAATACAGTTCTAGTTGAAGTGTTCAATTTCAACTACAGTACAGTAGTAGTTTAATGCAATCGTTATGTATGCCAATGCGGAACCTTGATCAATATTGTATTACTCTGGAACTTTAAGTTTATAAAACTTTGTGAGCAATCTGAGTCATTTTATTGAAGAGTGGGGTGGCCGAAATTGTTTCTGAAATCCACCTAGAGACTAGTACAGTAGTACTCGTAGTTTAAGTTGTTGTAAGTTGTAACGTCTTGTTGGCATAAATCATTTGCTCGGTTGAACGAGGACAAGGGTTCAAGGGTTGGTAAGCAAGGGAAGGGATGTGAAAAGAAAAAAAAACGTTGTAAATGTCATGAGGGTAATTGTAGACGACAATTTTGTGAAATAAAACCTCGTAGTTTCCAAACATGTAACTATTTTGTAAAGAACATACATTTATTTTGTAAAAAGCATATAGTTGTTTTGTAATGAACATCCAATTATATATATATATATATATATATATATATATATATATATATATATATATTTTCATATCTAAAGAACATCTGTAATATTAATAAAGAACATGAATAAACATTATCTATACATAACCACCATAATTTGAAGACAAAATTCAATAAACATTTCACAATAAGCAATGAGCATTATGTCGCAAATAAAAGTACATTACACTGATAATTAAAGAACATAAACATATGTTCTTTTGGTACAAATATGTTCTTTTCACTCTAGGTATATATGTTCTTTTCACTCTAGGTATATATGTTCATTACATTTTAATAGTATGTTATTTTCACTCTAGTTATATGTTCATTACATTTTAATAGTATGTTCTTTTCACTATATCTATATGTTCATTACTTTTATATATCATGTTCTTTCTTACAAAAACGATTGTACGTTGCACCGTATAGGCGCCTGTAGGAACCAACTATTGGCTATATTTTCTTTTACTACTGGAGTTACTATAAATCTATAATAAACGCAGAAAATGAATATCCAAGATTCCAAGTCACTACTTCAAAACCGGGAACATAGAGTAATCCTTGGAAGGATCTCTTTTTTATTTAACGTAAGAGAGTGATGATTGATGAGTGGTTTAATAAAGGTCAAGAGATGAAGAGAACACTGAATTAGAGCATAATGCAATCTCTCATTATAAATTATAAAATAAGTTAACAAAGATATACAAATTTCATCACACAAAACACTCGAATGAGTCCTCACATGTAGATGCAGTTGATTGAGTAGGTACATCTTCCCCAGCAAGTCAAAAGATAGAGCGATAGAGGACAAAGGGCAAAAAGAGGAAACATAAGAAAAAAGGAGCTTCAACTGGAAGTGAAATTCAACACTTTGACCCCCTAGCCTTCTGAATCAGTGGCTCATGATCTGCATATTATGCTCACCGTTCATAGAGCATGATATCGCTGCATTCATGACTGACTCATGTTCTTGTTCGATTTGCTCATTGTCTTCACATGTATCATCACTTATCTTTGGCATGCCAAGACTAAGGCGATTTCCCTTGTCAGAGTTCTTCTTTGCCTTGGCTCCTTGAGGTATGCCAACGGCATCACTGCAACTCTTCCGTCTTCCAAGCTTGGGTGATTTTGGACGAGTAGGAGGTGCCTGAAACTAGCGTAAATAATCATCAATCATTTTTCTTCTTTTTTCAAGTTCCAAGGGGTGTCCAATACAGACTTAAACAATTTTTGGGATTCTTAGGAGTATTCAAATTTTTTATGAAATACCTTCTTCAGGTCAAGCTTAGGAGGCGGTCCATCGTGGTAGAAGCTTGGCATAGGGGTGGCCTTGAACTTTAAATTCTTCCGCAGTTGCTTTATAGTTGCTTCTATCTCTTCCTAAGATTTACAAGAGTAGAAAAATAACCATGCTTGTGTAAGCAGCTTTGATAGAATCTCAGGACACAGTAAGATATTGGAAAGATACTGTACCTTTGTCCTTGCTTCACTTTGAAGTTTCTCTGCCTCCAGCGCTTGATGTTTTTCCTCTAATTTGGAATAATACTGAACATGAAAAATTGGTATAAGTTACTCTAATTTCTTCTGATGGTACATATTTCAGCAGATCTTAAAAATCAAATGCCATCGTAATGTGTATAGTGTGTGTAGATATAAGATGTTGCAATATGAAAATGGACAGAAATCTGTCATAACAAAATGGAATATGAGAGACAAAGTTTGAAAGGAAGTTGGAGAAACACAAACCCCCCCTCACCCCATATGTATATATTTCTATCTAAATTCTGAAAAACCTAAGCAATAACTATTTAAAAGCAAGAAAAGTGAAAAGGAAGTACCTCACCCCATATGTATATATTTCTCTCTAAATTCTGAAAAACCTAAGCAATAACTATTTAAAAGCAAGAAAAGTGAAAAGGAAGTACCTCCCTTCGCTTCTCTGCACGTTCAGATGACCTAAACACTGGAGCTGATGCAACAGTTGTCTTAGCTCTATAAGCGCTCGCAGATGGTGCAGCACTGTTCATGGTTAAGGTAAATCTAGACATCTAGTTCTTCACAACTTCAATAAATAAGCATAAATTGTTCAGCAAATAAAAGCAGCACACTAAACTACAAATACTAATATAATGGGCTGCTTGGAATCTTAGGATACTCAGAAACACCGGAATTTGAATCTTCCTCGTCAGGATGCCTTTTGTTGTCTGGTTGCAGCGGCTTCTTTGATATGAAGATTGAAACATGCTGCAAAGGAAAGAAGTAATATTAGAAAAGTAACAGCAGAATGAACTGTATCTGATTTACATGAAAATTGATAAGCAATCTCTTTTATTAAAAATAAAGGCTATAATGCTATATACCAAATAGCAAATGGGCATAAGTTGCAACTAAGATGTCACAAGATGGCTGGTAGAGTAGTGGTTCATGTAAAAAGACCTCAAAATTGAAAAATGTGCTTTTTACAATTAAAATTGTTTTATGAGAAACTAAAGCAAGCTCTTGTTTTCTAGGTGCAAGAAAAAAGGCATCAAGAAAAGTTGGGGGAAAAAAGGGAATGAGAGAAGAAGATGGTGGAAAGATGTATGCTTCAAGAGGGATAAAAAAAAACCTGATTTTTCTTGCCACCGCTGGGTGGATGTGTAGTCTTTGATTTTGATGACACTTTATTTGCATCAGTTTCAGCTTCTAAAGGGCGAGTTGATGCTCGCTTTTCAGTAGCCAAAGCAAATGGCTGCGGAATTGTGCAGTTAGCTCGACCATTCGTGTTACAAGTTTTTGGTGCAATCTTCGGCGAAACTTTAGCCCTTATTTCACCCTTTGTTTTCAAGCTTTGAGCTTTAGCCTTTTCCTGCATATGGCCATTGTGATCTGTCATACTGGGACAGTCCTGATCTTCACATATTTCAGCCTGACAAGCTTCAGAAATCTCAGCTGTATTATCTGTGGTACATTCCTTTACATCATAATCTTCAACCATGGAAAAGGATTCAGGGACCACATTGTCATGCTCAATTGATTTTAAGCCATCATGATGAGTTTCTACATCCTCATGACTTGAAACAGGGGAAGCACTGCTGGTATATTTTATGACACCATCAGGTTCTTTGTCAGTACATGCTTCTCTAACTTCCATCCCCATAGTACTGCAAAGCCGATATAAAAAATCAACTGCAGAAAAATGATTTGCAACACGAAATTTTTCTAATTACACTAATACGAAAGACACTATGTCTACCTTTCATCTATAACAAAGCAAGATGAAACTGATCAACCTTAGCATGCAAGGATCTCATATGAATAGTCTCAAACACAGTATGCACAGAATAAATCCATAGGCCAATAAATAAAACAAACAACTATAAGCCAAAAAAAACAACAGACAGCTATTGATTATATATTGAAAAAAAATTGTTTAAAGATTGGTGAAGTACAGCCTTCAAAAAAAGTCAAATGCTTGTAGTATCTGCATGCGAGAGCAAAACTATTATGGATAACACTTGGCCATAATAGCAATTATAAGAGAATGCTTCAAATATCAAAAATCATTCTAGGCTTCAAGATGGAAGGTACATCCATACATGAAACCTAAATCATACTGAGTACAAAATAGGAAAACCTTTTTTTGTGCTGGTAGGTTATTTAGACAATAAGAATAATACACCTTCCTCAAAATGGTACTCTCACATCCCAATCGAAATCTCAAAAACCATATATGTCCTCTTAAACACAATAGTGACATACTACTCTACTTTCTCTTGACACAATTCTTGAAAGGCATTTCTCTAATACAGGTGACCAGTAGATGTGACAGAATCACTTTGGCAGGTAAAATATATATTTCTGTACCTACCAAATCCCAAACAAAATTGCATCATCCTACAAAACTAAGCAATGCAAAATTGATTTTTATAAATAATAATTCATGCAAACATGGAAAAAAAAAAAAAAAAAAATTCTTTGAGTTCCTGTCAAAGCTCAAGATCCTTCCAAATTTAAAGTAATACATTTTCCTAGGCTGAACGTTGGTTAGACGTTTGAGAATTATGCAATACAATTCCTAGAGCATACATTTTGTTTAGGGTTGACCTATAGAAGTGGCCTTTCATAAAAGTAGCTTGTTCTTGGCATGAAATGAGGTGATCATATGTGCACACTCCACACCATTATCCAAGTTTGAAATTCAATGTAAACTCACCAAAGTCGGATATTTTCGCTGACAGACTATAAATGACAAGGGGGTAAATACCAAAACCTGTGACTGCAATATTGCTCACTAGAGCATCCAATGCAATGCCTTAAACATAAATAACTAAACCAGTAAAGATCATAATATCCACCTGACTACCTCAACAGCCTACAGCTTCTTCTAAGAAAGGCTAATTCAATTTAATGGTAGTGATAAAGGCAGTCACCACAAACGCGTGTCGTGTCGAAAACAAACATAGGTAGTTATTACTTATTACAGCTCCAAAAGTGAAAAGAAGCAGTTTTTTCAAAGTGACAACACCAACCAACCAATATGAATTTTAACATTGGAGGCACTACACGGCAGATGTCGGCAGCCTATCCCTTACTAATTCATTCATACAAGCATTATGTATTCCATTCCAATTACAAAGGTCTAATTTAACATATTTGTAGATAAACTGAAAGTACATTCATAATTTGAAAACACCCAGATTATAATTAATCATCTTCAAAGCAACATAAACTGACTTGACCTTAAATGATCCCAAAATAGAATTAGGAAGAAAAAAAAATTAAAACTTTAACAGATGTAGCAGATATGAAACTATGACAGCATTGTAAAAACAGACCAACCCAAATTAAGAAAGTTAATCAATAACCCAGAAAACCCCATTACCCTAAATGAAAACCCCAGCAAAATCTTTTCTTTCTTGCAATAAAAGAAAAAAAACAAAACAAAACAAAATTGAAGGTACTATAAAAAGAAACAAAAAAATGGGAAAAATGGCTTACATATAATGAAATCAGATCTAAAAAAGAGAAGAAGCGGCGGTTTGGCGGTGAAGAAGAGGAAGAAAGATTTAGCAGAAGAGAGAGAAAATGGAGTTTGATTGATGAAAATGAAGGTAATAATAATGTAAGAAATCTTACATTACATTTGAGTTTTGTTTGTTGGTCTGTTCAAGAGTAATGTCCTCCAAAATATGTAACGACAGGACAATTTTTATATATAACCCTATGTTTTTTATAAGCGCCGTTAGTTGACGGTGTAACATTTCTATTTTTTCAAAATTTTTAAAACTCAACTCCCACCTCCCCTATATCACCTTCTTCTGGTCCTACACCGTCTACTTTTTACTACCTTGTGAGTTTTGCCGGTTAAGGCATGGTGAAATTAGGTTTGGGTCGAGTTCATTTAAATAACAAAAATAAAAGGTAATGTGAACTTAATTTACTGTTAAAGTACGTTTTGGTAAAATTTGGTAAATAGAATAACCTTATTTCAACTAATTTACTAGTTAATATCAGGTGGATAGAATAATGTCTAAGGCTAATTAAAATAAAGTAGAGTTTTAGGCATGTTTTTCTTTAGATTATTTTCTTTTCAGCTCTAATAAATTCAGTTCAGTTTTTAATTTTCTTCTCTCATAAAATATTCAATTTAGTTCTGTTCAATTTTGCTCCAATAAGTTCAGTTCAACTCAGTTCAGTCAATCAGAACAGGCCCTTATACTTATGCTTATGTATGATTTTCATACCTTACAATTTGATGTAAGGTGATAAAAGCAATACCTCTCCATGTGCATGCTTTTAATAAAATGTTCGTATAGGACTTGTGGAATATCAATTACTCTTTTCGTCCATTTTTTTTTTTTGCCCCATTGAGATCAGGTAACTTTTTAAATTTTTGGTGGGAAGCAGTTGATAATGAGAGAGAAAAGCGGTGGAGCCAAAGTAAATATAGTTGATGACTTGATGCGAGTAAAATTGTGGTTTTAAATAATCATTTATGGTATGAGACAAATTTAAAGGGACATATTAAAAAGGAAATTTGGACAAACATTTCGAGATAGAGCAGAGAATATAAGTTAAAAGTATTATTGATGGTATTCAATTTAATTTGAAAATTTTTACTTACACTTGTATCATTGTGTATGATACATTGATACTTGGTGAACCCAATAGTATTTTGTTTAGTGGATGATTTCATACGGTAACTTCTTGTTAATATGAGTTGGTATAATTAATAGGAAAATGTTATACATAGCCCTAAGAGCTACATACAAGCATTAAATTTACACTTGAAAATCGTAATAAGTTAAGAAATCATCAAAATATAAACACTAATAACACTGATTTACGCGTGTTTTTGTCGTGAATTTCTAATTTTATGCAATTTCCAAGAATATATTTAATGATTATATATAACCCTTAGGGCTACATATAACATTTCCCGAATTAATAATAGAGGTTTATAATCAAAGAACATTCATGAGTTGGTATATCTAATACACTATATGGTGATAATCTTTAACTTGTGTAATCAATCTATATCATGCATTAATGAAAGACTTAATTAACTCAATAGCAGAAAAAAAAAATAAAAAAATAGTGAAATATTAAAAGCTTGATAATATATTCAAAGATGTACCTAACAAAAATTATGGGACATAGACTACTCTAACTAAAGAACAAGGTTAATGGGCCTCAAAATAACGATCAATTGGATAAAAAGAGTACGTGACTTGATATAATAATCTCTATTAAACTATGAATTATGAATAATTAATATGGGTTTATCAAGTGGTTTTGGCACCTTACTACACTCACCTACTACAGTCTACAACCCACTTAGCTTAATTAATTATCCTTGACGGTGTTAACATCACTAATACACTATTTATATGTGGTAGGACGACAATGTCGTTGCCATGGTGCCCATTAAAAATGCTATATATGGGAAAAAGATTGATAACAATGAAGATTAACGTTATGAACAATAAAGATTAACGTTATGAAAAGGGATTTATTTTAATATATATGATTGGTTACAGGTTTAAATAATCTCTCCGCCTTCATTTGTAAATTGTATTTTATGACTCATTCGGACAGCACAATAAGAATTAAGTTAACGTTATACTCCATTATAATTCGTATGTTAATTTAGATAAAAGAAAAAAATGAATAGAAGGAGAAGATGTTCTTTTCAATATTTATTAGGTTCATCATTGATTATTCCTGCTACCCTTTTTGATAAAGCCTTAACACCCTTTAATTATTTTAATTAACCCATTATGTATCCTCTCTTATCACAATCAACGAACCCAATTGCTGTACGTCAATATTAATTAATTGTGTCCCTTTGAAGTAACACAAACTCCTACATGTTGTGCTAAAATTTATATGATGCTAATGTTTTGCCAGGTTTTCTTTACAAAGTTTGTGGATGCATGACTTATTTAGAATAAATTATACTTCGCATATGTTATGGTTGGTGTTAAAGCTAAACAAATAAATGCATGTACATAAACAAAATGCATGACATGATTTTGATTTGAAAAAATTTGTAATTTCTAGCTTTCTAGCATCATAATTGGATAATATATATTGTAATCAGATCAGATCACTTGAATGGTAAAAGTTCTTTATTATCTCATGTAAGTAATTAAATCTATATTTTCCTTAATTAAAATTTGGCAATAAAATTTCATACTTACGATCAACAAATGAACACTCTCGATCTGATCGAAAGCTTTAAAGCTAAAGGTTAATTAGCTTAGGGTTGTAAAGAAAAGAAGGAGAAGAGTGGCATAAATAATTAAAAGGGTAGGTAATTACGTAAACAATGTAGTTAGACTACTTAACAATAGTTGTAATTAACTTAAGAGCAAGATTAGTTGTTTATTATAGAATAAAAAACTTACCAACTTAGGTGAAAATCCTCTAAGAAAAAGTACCTTTAATTTAAGGAGAGGGTAAAAAAGAAAAACTAATTTAGGTAAGTTATAGAAATGAGCTGTAACTTTAGTAGTTCAAGTGAGTGGAGTGCAAGAAAGGGATGCATGATAACATATCAACCCACGCACTAATATTATGTGATATCCTTGGATTACGGTTTCAAAATCAAATTGCAATTTCCCTTTATTTGGAGGGTAACTTGTCAATTTCTTTATTATTAAGAGACTCATCGTGGGTCCTTTAATTACTTGCACAAATCACAATTAATACTAATTGTGTACCCTGGATATTGACATCAAATCCTGGGTTTTTGACATTAATGGAATTCCAACCTTTTTTTTATTTTTTAAAACCAACCAGGAAATATATGATCAAGTTGGTAGTTTGTACATTTATCCCCATGATTTAGGAAATTATTCACTTGCTTGTTATTATTTTAAAGAATACTTTAGGAATAAATTTTCTACATCCGTCAATGTCACTTTGCAATAAAATATATGCATACAAGAAGATTGCAAGTTTGCAACATATTCGTTATAAAAACATGGTAATAGCATACATTTCGAAGTCCTCTTACAATAGATAGTGTCATGATGATTAACTTAACCTGTTTAATTTGTGAGATATTTGAATTCCAATCAATCAAAATTTGACTTAAATTACGACTCAAAATCTTGATGAGCTAAATAAGCAAAGATTAACTTTACTTGGTATATAAAGTAAAGTTGACAAATTAATTATTATAAAACAACATAATCAAAGTCTTTTCCAAAAGAATGGAGTCGGTTGCATAAATAAATAAATAAATAATACTCATACTTCGTACTACCTATAATCTATTATAGACGTGTGATCATCCACAAGTATCTACTTCATCTTCCTCCCTTCACTTCTATATAATTATCTTGCACTACATTTTATTTACAAATTAGTGGTCTATTTGATTCATGTATTTTAATTACCTCTTCTCGTTCAGATTATGTGTGATAATTAACTTATCATAGAAAATAGAAGGCAGAAAAAGGATTATGCTTAATCATTTGCACAATTGCACTTACTACTTTAGGCATCAAATTAATTTTCCACTACTTTTGCAATTTATAGTTTTATACTACCTATTATTCCGTACTACTTTACTTTTATTTGAGCACTATTCAAATCAATTACCAACCACCGAACCACCAACATTTGGTCTATTTTCTTATTCCTAATAGAAATTAAAGTTATTAAACCAATCATTAAATTTAAGTAATTACAACTCACTAGTTTGAATAAAGAGAGATCAATCACTAATTTGAATATTTTTAAATGACAAAACTTCAAGTATATATATTGAAAATATGGTGAAGGCCAATAATTGAGCTGATTAATTTACGATCAAGTATTAATTACATAATATTTTATTATTACTTGTAAACTTGAAGAGCATTTAGCATTATAAAATTCTTACTCCTCTGTTTCTTTTTATTGATTACGTTTTGACTTTACATGTTTACTAAATGTACTTGTTTATCCATTAATATCTTTTTTAGTGCTTAATTGTAAAAATTATAACGATTGGATATTAATAAAGTACTCATTGAAACGAATCAAACATAACCCCACATAAGTACATGACTATATAATGTCGTATCACAAAGTCTTATATATTGAGAATAAAATAGAAGATTACCTCATTTTATAAATAGTGCTAACAATCAAAACGTAACTAATATGGAGTAATAAGGAACGAAGGGAGTAGCTACCAACTTAAACCTTGAACAATAAGTTGTCTTTATTTGTGATAAAATTAAGATGCTATTAGAGTTAAATATATTAATGGAGATTAATATCTCCACCTTTGAACGAGTGACAAATAAATTGAAGGCCGAAAGCGAATGTAATAATTGAGAAGATAAGCTTATCTTTATTAATTGGCTCAAATTATGAGGCAAAAGAATGGGAATTGCGTAGTTAGGTAGGATGCTTAATTGCTAATTAAGCTACCTTCTAATCCAATGCTTAATGTCGGGGGTTACAGAGTGTTTGTATTAAAACAAAACTCAACAATATAAAGCATGAGGTTCTCTAACTACTAACCTTAAAAACAATAACAAATCTCAATGTATCTATGCATGCAAATTCAATGAATACTCCCAAAAATTAATACAAAGTAGTTTCTATAAGAAATTATTTCTAATAGAGAGTGAGGAATAGCTCAAGTGGTTAGAGCTTTCCTTCTGGTTATAGGAGATTCTGGGATCGATTTGTGGCATTTTTAATACAGAGTAATATATTGGAGGGTACAATTTTTATCCATTGATTGCCATACCAATTCACTAACTTTTCTCATACCAAGTAATATATCATGTCACTTCATTAACTTTTTTTTTCATACAAGTAATGTATCATATAACTATTATGTCAATTTCGGATTATATTAATAAACGAAGTAATAACTAAAGAATGCAACTTGTGCTTTACCTTAAACGACAATATTACTCGGACTTGGCACTAAGTTGGCAGTGCTATGATTCAAATGTGGGCATTTTATTGTTTAAGAAAGAGATATTTGAATGGCAGAAGCAAAGCATGAGGAAAAAAAAAAAAATCAATCGATAAAAATTAAAGACATAAGCAGAGTAGTTTTACTTCAATGAAAAATCGAGAGAAGGAAATGGGCAAAAGATAGGCCTTTACTGTTAAATTGACGAATTTTGACCTCTAGGCCTTTTTACATGAGTTTTAAATCCGCAGTGCTGCACAACTTCTCAGCTCTGCGCCTACATTACATCTTTATCACAAGCCTCAAATACAGCCCTTTCGCTTGACTACGTGGGAGACCTCTTATACATTCCTATACCCTCAATAGAACTACAACAACAGCTGCCATCAATACATTTACAAAACCTAATTAGCCATTTTCTGAGTAGAAAGCCTAGTAACAGACCAAAAACTACTATCCTAACTAGCCATTTCCTGAGTGGAAAATCCTAGTAACAGGCGAAAACTCCTAGGTGGAAAATATCTTCTTTCTCCAAAGCACAACTGTGTTAATCCAATTTCGATGCCAATTGCTGTCATTTTCCAGCAAGCCATCCCCCTATAAGTTAACTACAATTTCTGAAGATGTTTCTCTACTGAAACGAACACAGGCCTTAAATTAGGCACCAAAATCTGTATAGGAAAAAAACAATGTATTATGTATGAGAAAGTGTGCAGAAACAATAACATTCATTGATGTAGCACAAAGCAACTTGAGAGCAAGAGCAAGAAATCAAAACCATCATTGATAACACGCTTACAAATAGGAGGACCCATATAATTAACCATAACCTAAAAGTCTAAAACATTTGACTGAACTAGTTTTTTGTCATATTGTCCATATCAATCAAACCTATCTGCAAATCATCCACCCAAAAAGGAAAACTTTCGAGAGTTGGGGCATAACTCCAAGTAACAAGAATGAATTAACGGGAGCAGAAAAGTCATACAGGGGTGGCTTATCAGAAATTCAGAATGTATCAAAACTTATCTTGAACTTACCTGAAGATGTATTTTCTAAAACTATTTTTAAAAGATGAATAAAACATAGGCAAAGATTGCAAGTTTATATAAAGTAAAATACAATAATAAAACAAAAGGCTTACTGCTTTCCAAACATAACAAATTGCAGCAAAAAACAATAAAACATGACCCAGCGTAACAAGCACTTAAGGCACATACCTTCTACATCATCCGTCATCAATCCGTAAAATAATTAAGGTTCAGGAAAATCCATATGTCCAATAATACCACATTATGACTTGAAACTCTTAGCTTTGCCGCTCAAGTGTGTCTGCAATAACACTCCGAGCTTGATTGCACAATACTTGTGCGTCATTTCCTATCAAACATGGGTGAATTACAACTTTGACAGACCCTGGATATAGCAATTTCTCCTTGCCAGCAGGCATGATACTGCCAGTTCCAATTATTGTCATGGGCACAACTGGCACTTGAGTTTTTGCTGCAACACTGAATGCGCCTTTCTACACAAATAACAATGGATACATTGTTTAAAACAAAAGTGGAAGCTTACACATTGCTAGTGGGTTCTCTTATAATTCTTTAGTTGCAAATACATAAACTTCCATGATAAATTAAACCTTTTTAAGCGCCTCAGCAGAATACTGGAGAGACATAATACCGCAATTTAAGATTCTTAAGGTAGCTGACGAATCACCAATGCTTTTCTATTAGACCAGCAACAATGTCTAGCAGCTAATACTTAAGGTAATTTAAACTGTGTTTATTGACTAATGACCATTTAGCTACAGTCTCCCAAATCAGGACAGAATCAGCTACAGTCTCATAAAGATCTCACCTTGAAAGCACCCAACTTTCCATCTTTACTTCGTGTTCCTTCCGGAAAAAAGAACACAGATGCACCTCCCCGGATAAGATCCATACACCGCTTGAGACATTCCTACAATCAAATAATAGAAATCTGTTATTTACTACAACAATGATTAAAATATTTCTCACAGAAAACCGAAATGAAAATGTTGTGTAGAGAACTCAAAGGTATAAACCACAAGTACAAAACAATATAATCCCTAGAAGGATGCATAGCCCCCAGCTACTAGTGTATGCTACCTAAATAAACATACTATAAGTGAAAAGGTTGCATTCTTCCCTCTTATCACAACTAAGGCACTCATGCAGTCACGCATGTCAACAGCTCTGCTGTAAACAAATCAGTGAACCTCTCTGAGTAGATTATCTTAACTTCTGTCGTTGGCTCTAAACTTTCTTACTTGCATAAAGCATACATAAAATGTGCCACACATATCATATTATGCGTTGCTTATGATTCCTGTATATGCAAACAACTATTCAGAAGATACCTCTTATTTCTACTCATTTTCATCAAATTCTCTACAATCAATACCACAAAAAGGTTAGAGGCATGCGAGAAAGAGCATAAAAGAGATTAAACGTAAACAAAAATATGCCTACCATTTGACTTCGACTATCCATGCGCTTTAGTGGTATAACTCCCATTAGATACATAGCCCATCCAATGATAGGGTACAAGAAAATCGAAGTTTTGCTTATAAACTTAAAGCTTCGCCCAAGAGTAAGCAAAGCATAGATGTCAAGGAAGCTCTGGTGGTTAGAAACATAAATCGCAGGTGTATCTGGCTGCGGAAGATGTTCCAATCCCTCAACTTCCACATTAAAGAATGGAGTGATAGATAAAGTAGCCCACATTTTAGCAACAAAATGATGTGCTCTTCTTCTATATCGATCAAATAAAAGAACGAAAGGGTGAGATACAACCATCAGAACAAAGAGAACGATGGCAACTACAGCATTGACAGCATAAAAGCATACTCCCCTAGTCTTGGGCCCAAAAGAAGCTTCTGCAAAATGAAGCAACGATCATTAAACCAAATTCAAACATGTAAGCATAAAAGAAGTTGATAAACAGGCTCTGAACCTGAAAAGGGTAAGGCTGCTTCAGGAGTTCCATTTCTAACAATATCTGATCTTGCTGCTATATGTCTCCGTGACCTATCGAGAAAGCCTAATTCCCTGCCAATATGAAACCTTTCATTCCTCTTAGCGGGGTCAATACAGTAGCAAAAGGCACCTACGCTCTGGAAGCATAAGGGCCCGTCTGCAATAACCAAAGCAAGCAAATGTGAGATTCTGTCTGCAAAATTCTTCACCATCACTATAAACACCGTCCTGTTGACCAAAAATTAAAGGGCCAACAAAGAAACAGATGCAAACATCAGTCATAATTACACTTCATTGACATATACTTTAATGAAGCAACGATCATTAAACCAAACATAGCACATATACTTTAATTACAACTGAAGCCTGGTTCAAAATGTAAAGGGGAAATTTTTCTTACACTTCATTGACCTCTTCAAGCGCAAACAATGTCCTTCACAAGCCCCAAACTGAAAAATGTGGAATAGATAAAATGTAACTAATCACATTCATCAAACGAGGAAATCCATCAATTCCATTAGCAAAATCATAAATGGTCTTCTGGGATGTTTGTCTGTCCAAATGCATGTCTTCTAAACATAATTCATGAGTATTGTAAATTGACAACAAAATCTTCATATATTATGACATCAAAATCGGCAATTATCTCAAAGTAAAAAACATAAAATGTTGGCATATAAAGTAAGCTTAGTAACATCTTCCACTAACCTTTAGAAAACTATCTAAATTGAGAGAATTCCTTTTGAAAAAGCATGACCCCAATAAAGCTGTTGCAGGAGAAATGATAATCATATACAAAATTAACAATTAAACATTCAAATTAAATTTGGAATAGACTTAATACAACCACATAAAATTGCCATCTTTGTTGATTGAAACAAGTAAAATTACAAAGAAATGAATGCAAAAAAAAAATCAGAAAAAGTGGCAAAATAATAAAATCAATAAAAGGGTTCACATTTAACAATTAAAGGTAAGAAATGAAAACCCAAAATCTGTAAAATGAGATTTAAATGCATACCTTGACGACCTCCAAAGGGGGAAATTGCAAGAGGAAGATGAGCAATAATAGCAGGCGAGGGTGCCATCATCATATTCATCAACAAATCTAACACAGAAAATCCCAATTAAATAAGTTTTACAATTGAATTGAAACCTAAATTGAACAATAATCAATGGAAATCCCCAAAATTAGCGACGAAAATTGAGAAAGTCGCCGTTGTTTGGGCGGTTGGTGGTGGCAATAGTTTCAGGTGAACGGTAATTTAAGGATATTGTGGGCTTTATTATATCTGAATTTGGGCTTTTATTACTTCTGTTTTTTCGGATTGCTTCTCTCTTTCTATTGTTTCTGCCGCTTTTATTGGGACTTATCCTATTTGGGAATTAGGAACATCTTTCTCTCATTTTTCTCGTTCTTTTGACCATCCGTCTCATTTTGATTGCTTAATTAAATTGCTCTGACGAAATATTGTCTTTTGGGATAAATATAATGTTTTGATTGTTGTACTCCGTAATTTGGTTTTATGTTAATATGTGTTCGGTTTTTATAACTCTTATACTCAAATCTTTAGTAAAAGATTGGAGTACAAGATAGTAATATGTAGGATTATAACAAAACACACACGATATAAAAAATAATTGAATTAATCTGAGACAATCACAAATCAAGATGCATAGCCTAGGCACATAGCACACAATAAATTTTTGTGCATGTTACATCACACTTGGCATTATGGGGTGGTATCTACTATATTGGAATGAATGTTTACAAAATCTTACCCCTAAATGGATTGGTTCAAGCGACACTATCCAATGATACATATAAGAAAAAACGATGTTAACTTGAATTTATAATTTGTAAAAAAATCATAAACATTAGTAAAGTACACTTTAAAGAACATAAACCGTAAAAAGTACTTCGTAAGTTTCCTAAAATTTTCATGTTTACCATCACAAATTCACAAACGAGTATAGAAATTTAGAATTAGCATTACAGTATAATTACGTTGTTGTACATAGGAGTTAATCAATGGGTTATTTGGTAGATCATGGTGTATTGTGTGATTGGATAAATTTGAAGGAAAAGCAAAAGAGAGAACTCAAGATTCAAGAATCAAGACCTTAAAAATTCAAGAATTCAAGAAAAAGGGTAGAAAAGGAAACGCAGACGGTTATGACATATAACGGTTTTTGGGAAGCGAGGCGGGAAGCAAATAACAACCCATAATAGCAACAGAATCTTTCTATTGACATCCAATAAGGAACCACCACGTGTCCATTTATTTTAGGCCAAATAATTTCTCCTATTTCAGGACTTCTATAAAAAGGGGAAGCTCGTATCAATTTCAACATCACTGAATTCATTTCCATCTTCCCAGAATTTGCTCACAACCTGAGAAATAGAGAGATAAACAACAAATTTAGGAGAGAGAAAGAAGAGAGAGAAACGAAGCTCAACAACAATGGCGCAAGCAGTTTTGGTTATGGTTGCAGCTGAACCAGCACCATTGAAGATCAAAGAAGAGGTTCACAAGAAGAATCGCATTCAAGTTTCTAACACCAAGAAACCTCTCTTCTTCTACCTTAACCTAGCTAAGGTTATTACGCTTCGAATTTCTGATTGATTTCTCTCTGTTTTTTATTTTAATTTTTGGTTTGAATTTGCGATTTCTATCCATGAATTATGATTTTCGATGAATTTTTACTTCTGCGTTGCTGAATTTGGTGGTGCTTTGCTTTTGAAAATCTGTTGGATTGTTCTTCTTTGATTGTTAATGATAATCTACATTTTATTAGGGTTCGAATTTGTGATTTATCTTGAGAAATGATGATTGTTAGAGATATTTAGAGTCATTATTTTGTTCCGAAATTATATGCAAAATCATTATTTCTTGAAATCTGGATTTCATGTTTTGTTTCATTTTAACATTCAAGAATTTCTTTAAGATCAATGTCCTAATTATTGATGATCAATGTATAACATCTGAATTGAATTGCAGTGCTGATACTTTTCTGATTTTTGTTGTTGCAGAGGTACATCAAGCAGTACAATGATGTCGAGCTCTCCGCTCTTGGAATGGGTATTATATATGCTCTTTACACCTTTGTTTGATGTGTTTAGCTTTTTCTGAAATAAGATATATGACATTTCTTACTGTTCTGTTTCTGATTTCTTCTTAAACTTATCAATGAGGTGCTAATCATGATGATTCCAAACAAAAAAGGGGATGATTAAGCATGATAGTGTTCTGATATTGTTTCAGTGCCGACTAATATTTTTCTGATTGTTTTCAGCTATTCCTACTCTTGTTACTATTGCCGGGATTCTTAAGGCAAATGGTGTTGCAGTGGAGAAGAGTAAGCTTACTTCTACCACCATCTCATGTTATTCACATCTCGGGTTATGGATTACCTTTTGTGTTACTGAATATCAAATATTGTATATCTAGTAATAACCTGATCTGAATATGCACCTTGTAACAGAAGTTCTGACATCAACAGTTGGCTCGAAAGATGAGAGCAAGGGCCGTCTTGTTCAGAAGGCAAAGGTATCATCAATTTCTCTTCTGGTATGTTAAGTGTATATCCTTGAATGAATAGTTATTTTATGTTCTCATCATTGGTTATTTTGCAGCTTGAGATTGTTCTGGAAAGGAATGATAAATCTCCTACCTCTGCTGATGCGATTGCAAAGCCTGTACCTAAGACTGAAACCAAGGCAGCAGATGAATCAAAGAAGAGTGACTCAAAGACTGAGGCTGATATTGCTGTGAAGAAGGAAGGATGATCATGTCTTTGATGCAACAATCTACTGCATCTGTGATCTTATACTCAGACAACAAGTATTCTGCAAGTTTCATACTGATAGGGTAGTAATTAGCATGCATAGTTTCAAGCAACACTGTAGGTAGATGATTGTAAGTAGGTCTGTGGTGAAATCTCCGGCACTGCCACATTATGTAGATTTTAGGAAGTAGATGATAAGCCTCAATTGATTCTTTCACTTTGAAGCTTTCTGTTCAGTTTTTTTAATAATGTTGTCGAGAACTTTACGATTCTTAAGGGAGCAAATCACTTGTTGTACAAGTTGTAGATCAGAATATGTACTCAGTTTCTTTTAAAAGGAGAAATACAATAAACTGAATTGAGATTGACTTTTACTTTTATTGATCAAATATCACAAAGGAACACTGACAAGTATTTCAATTATTATTAATAAATATACAAGACATAACTGCTACATTATTTGTAGTATAGTTCCTTCAACAATAAGGATCAATAAAAGAAGTAACATAGATTCGATGCAGCTCTAACTTCTAACGAAGACCTAATGATCAGGCAAGGGACAGCTTTGCTAGGGTTAGTGCCAACACCTTGACCCCATTAGTCAAATCTTCAGGAGCTGAATACTCTTCAGGTTTATGACTATATCCTGCAGATAAACACCACAATAGCAGAAAATCATCAGATACCTATTTAACGAGTAAGATGTGATGTTTACAAATCCAATTTCTATTTGAGATTTCTTAAGGTGTGTGTTTAATTGGGATAGAGAGGAGGCAGAAGTTGTACCTTTATAGCATGGGATGAAAATCATTCCCATTGGAGATACCCTGGAACAAAGAGTGGGCTCATACAGTCAATAAAATATCAAAGAGTTACCTCATACACTCGATAAAAGATCAAAGTGTTGGCTCGTACATGATTGATGAAAAGGACAAACATACCTAGCCATAAATAGGGAATCATGGTAGGCTCTGCTAACCATCAGTTTGTAGTCCAAATTCAGCTCACGTGATGAAGCTTCCATTGCTTCAATTATTTTATTATCAGCAATAGCTGGAGGATCTTGATTTACAATTTCAAACCCTGATAGCTTGACCTTGCGTTTATTGGCTATATCAATAGCAGACTGATGGATTTTCTCAACCACGATGTTTCTTCTCGTTTCATTAATGTCACGCGTGTCTGTAAGATAGCAGATAATAGTTTGTTAATTGCAATTTGGTTTTGTCTAGTGAAAAGCTTGAGGTTATACCTCTCCTGTGGTCCAACCAGAAGAACAGGACAAAAAGGATAGAGGTTGGGGGTGTAAATTTTAGATCTTCATGCTGAACAATAAAAATCTGAACATACCTATCTCCACATGTGCTTTGCTAGGGATGCTGTTGACAGCCCTAGGATGTAGGTCAAGAATACCTAGCAGAAACAGTAGGAAACGATCATTAAAATAACTAAAGAAAAGATAATTCGCTCTGCTTCTTTAGATTACATGAAGTATTACTGAAATCATTCATGTCTTACCTACAGTGCCAACAGTGTCAATAGTCCCAGATTCTAAAACATGCTTTTCAACAGCCAATGCTAACTCTGCAGCAGCTAATCCTGCATCATTTCTGCAGAAGAAAAATAATACTGACAGTAACTAACACGTTATTTTATAAGAATGGACAATCTAGAAGGAAATGACATGAGGGAATTATTTTACAGCTTTGATTGGAGAAATTAATTAATGAAACAACATATGATGAACTTCAATCAGGAAAAAGGGCTAAAATATATTCAATACTGCTGACAGTCAGTGTACATCTAGGATGTTGATGTTGGATAGACAGTTGTTAGCTGATTGCGGGTTAATCTACAGCCTGCATACCAAAATCATTAAGCATTTTCACCTGCTTGGCATCAGGGCAGCACCTGCATGACCTCCATCCCCTTCAAAGTCCACTTTAATGCTAGCAGGAGCAGCAATGGCAGTAACAACACCAATTGGAATTCCTATAAAATACAAATTTACAAATTTTAAAAAAAGCAGGAACAACGCATTTTCAGTTCTGTGAGGGCATCAAAGTTATACAAAAATGGTGCACCTTCAGCTTCCAAAATAGGCCCTTGTTCTATGTGCAACTCCACAAATCCAGAGTAAGTTCCATAATTCATATGCACGCTAGACAGGTCATCTTTATCTCTGGCATATCCAGCAGATTTTGCAGCATCTAGAAAAGATACATTTTGACTATCAAATGTATTCTTCAGAGCTTTTTCAAGGGTTTCACTTCCTGCTATCAAACGGCTGCATATTTGAAACAGTACTCAAGGTTAGAACATCAAAAAGATCTTCTTCCCACAGATGAATCAAAAAATGCCATTATGAAAAAGTAGTGATGGAAAATTTAGCTATACCTTCCTAAGCAGCTGATCCCAAACCTGGTAGGTTCTTCTGATGTGAACATTATTACCTCCAATGATCGTTTTGGCTTAAATCCAGCCCTGTAAATTAATTCTTAGAATGTCCTGAATAGATGCTGGCTGCTAATATATAATAACTTGAAATGAAGAAAGTATGGGAAAAGGAAAAGGGCAATCCAGATATATATTCACAGAATGAAACAGGAGTAAAACTTAATGAAGTAGCCAATTGTCATTTGCCATCTGATTGTCAGCACTGTTGAAGAATAACAAAATGCATAGCAGAAGTGCAGAACTGATGTAATATAGCATTGACCATGATTCAGCATGAGTAGGGCATACTTAAATACATTTCCAAGCTATGTGAAACTCGTGCATTATGATCCTATGATTCAGTGAATTTACCTAAACTGGTTTTACTATTTACACAATTACACCTGATGTCAATATCTGAGAAGCAAAACTTACTTCTTCAGTACATTAATGGCTTCTATAGCACCTAGGACACCAATAACTCCATCATACTTTCCAGAATACGGAATTGCATCTATGTGAGAACCAGTTCCAACAGCAGCAAGTTCTGGTTCATAACCATCCCTATTAAAGAAAAATGTTAGGAACTTTTAGATCAAAAGAAGACACAGAGAAAAGATTATACAAAGTACATCCATCCAATATTCTTTTATTTAAGGGAAGCTTAATAGGCAGTGTGCTAAAGATGGCTAAATGCATGTTGTAGTAGCTTCTACAAGAATTTGATATATATTCTGGCCAATAATAATTCTTCATTAACCCCCACGCCTACTACCCTCAAAAGAGGGGTAGGGGGATGTTCCCTTCCAAAGATTGAGTCAAGGTGCTAGTCACAAACCATAAAATTAGAAAAAGATTCAAACTTACCATCGACCAAATATGTCACCGATGGTATCCTCCCTGACTGAAAGGCCGGCAAGTCCCATCAAGTTCTTGATATATCTGGAGATAGAATACACTATATTACTATTTATAATAACTGGATGCTCAAGGGAATATTGTGTCTTCTATCACATATTTAGCCGACCCCACTTTTGGGATTAAGGCTTTGATTGATTGATTGATTGATATCACATATTTTGCATATAATATGTATATATGTAATTAATCAAGAGAAAATATTAGGTAATATAAATATCAGTCGGTGATGGTAAGAAGGCAAGGATTACAAGATTTTCAATAAGCAAAGTCAGCTGCACCTTCACCAATTACACGGTTGAAGCAAATTTGAGCATGTGGCTAGTAACAGGCTACAACTCTAAAGAATGTATAATGCAACAGTTACATATATCAACTCCAACATACATCTCTGGGTGAAGTACCATTCAAACAAAATAGTAATTCAATTTAGGAGCATTATAAATTAAAGCCTCAGTGACATCCAATTTTCATTGAAAAAGTAAAAAAAACGGTAAAAAAGTTTTATTTTTCGTAATATATTCAGCAGAGACCTGCAATACCAACTAACAGATAACCACAACCCACAAGTCGACCCAAAATTACTGTTTATACATGAAATACTAATCAGCATTCCTCACAAGATGAATCAAAAGTGCATTGTTTGATAGCCCACTTTAACAAACTACCTTCACTAGACCATCATATTAGCAAGAAGCAACTGGTTAGATGATAAATTCACTCCACAAATAACAATGAACAAAGGGTGATGATAGAGTATAAAAACATATTCCTAGACTTCAACCATCAGCTTAAGCTTTTGGTTGAGTTGGTCCGTTCACAGGTGACATACCTCCGGGCAGCAACGTCTTTATCAGTATAGAGAACCCTAGTAACCGATGGGGCAGGGGAATCAGAGAAAGTCGCCAACCCGTCAATCTGAAGAGGAAGTAATTACATATCAGATCAATTCATAAAACAGATACACGCACAATACGCAACAATTAGGCTACTTTAGTCCGATAATCACACAAACAAAGTTCCCACACTCATGGAGCAATCAATGCTTCAACTTCACATAATCACATATCCTTCCAATTAATCTATACTGAAAAATGACAATCAATACTAGTCTGTTTGTCAAAACATGTCGTATTATTCAGCAGATATATGATAGAATTTTAATATAAAAATCATAAACTTTCTAAAACCCTTAAAGCGCAAACAAAATCAGCATACAGCAATCAAGCAGAATCAGAAGTGTAGTACAAATACTAGATAAAAGAAGAAAATATTAAAGACCCAAATCGTAAAAAAGTGGATAGAATGAAGGGTAAAAACCTGATTTTGCAAAGATTGAGTATCAACGGAGAGTGAGGAGAGAGGATGGTGGTGAGGTTCAGAAGAAGGGTACCCAGAAAACTGGTGCATAGTTTTGATTGTAGGATCATCATCAACATCAACATCAGTAGCAGAGATTATAGTGAGAGAAAAACAGGAAATTAGCAGAAACGGTAAGAGAAATTGAGAGTGAATTCGTGACATTTTTTACGAACAAGTAATGCACTTTGATCTTGGATGTTTGGCTAATTTGCTTGTTTTGTTGTTTACGAACTCTTTATATTGTGTGTTTGTTTTGTAATATGGGTGCTTTTTTTTTTGGGTTAAAATATGGGAATCGTTTGTATTGTTGTGAAATTGTGGGAATTGGGTTTTGGAGGGACGTGGTTATTGGAAATCTTACTATTTTTTTAATCCAGATTATTTTTTATATTTTTATTTTTTTTGAAACCAATCCTTAAGGATACCGTAATTTTGTAAGAAAAAATAAGCACCCAAACTCCCAAAGTTCCTAATTTTTCTGAAGAAAATATTTCTATTTATGAAAATATTTTAGTGTTGATGATTAAAGCATTACAGAGGTTAGAGCATGTACAACTGTACAAGTATGGTAATAAGTCATACAGTCTATATATGGCTCTTTAAAAGTTAAAACTCTATCTTTTTTCTTTTTATCATTTCTAGTTTCAAAAATTCAAAAAAATTTGACAAAGACAAAGCTAAACATGATTATTTTTGTTAGGTTGAAAAGTCGCATTTTTTAGTTCTAGTCGTTAGAATTCCGAGTTTTTTTAGAGCATCAACATCAATGAGGATATATATCCTTTTAGCTAACATTTTGGATGGCTAAAAAGATCTTTTTATTGATGATCAAATAGCCAAAAGGATTTTCTTAAGAAGAGGAAATGGTATATTACACGTTCTGAAGAGGAAACAAATCCTCAGCGGTCGGCCCTTGTGCCAAAGCATTGATTATTTTTATTTTTTATTAAATAAATAAATATTGTTATGAATAATTAAGTAAGGTATGTGTAAATAGGATAGCGAAAATGAGAAAGAATCCTCATTATTGTTGGAAAAATTAAAGAGATTGTGGGAAAGAGAATGAGGAAAAGGATGGAGATAGTAGAAAGTGAGGTGCGTTGAAAGAGATTGTGACGTGTCAAATTGAGAAAAAAGACTATTTAAAAAAAAATGGAGAAAAAAGAGAGAGAATGAGAAACGATATATGTATCCTCCTCACTATTCATGCTCAATTACAACATTAGAGATTAGAGCATGTAAAAGTTTGGTGTTCTAGGTCATGTTTATTTATGGTATTAATATTAGATTGATGGATCGTTGGCAGTTGAAGTACACTGTCTATAAGATGTCCTTGGCCTATAGCCCTTAAATCAACATGACCTGACCTAACTAAAACAAATTGCTTTCATGTGATAACATGTTGATTAAGAACTACTCTCAAATTTATATGACTTGCACCATTATATTAATGCTCCTAAAAAGAAATTTTCGTATATTATTGGGAGACTTAAAATAATCAACAAATTATAGGTGATACTCAATAATATATAATCGCAACACTTTAATTTTTGCACTATTCATATGCTTACTTTGACTGTATTTTGTTTTTATCAGTATATAAAAAACATAAATTGCCATGTAAAGTATTTTTGGAGTCTATCTATCTATATATTATATACTATACTAAAAGAGAAGCGCCTCAATGTGAGCCTGACAAATGTCGCTATATGATTCGCTATCTTATATTATTATTATTATTATTATTATTATTATTATTATTATTATTATTATTATTATTTTAACGTTATGTTTTCATATAAAAACAAGAATATTCTAAGTATCTTATTCTAAATGATTAGGTAAAATATTAGGTAAAAAAAAATGTAATTTCAAATTTAATTAGTAAAGTCTAGCATAGTGGTAAATGGTCCGAGCATAATTTTGTTAGTAATATTATGGTAGCATAGCACCCGTGCATAAATATACTTAATTAGTAAACTACTATGCCACTTATTATGGTAAACATCTTCCTTAATTCTGTTAGTAATGTTTTGGTAACATAGGACCCGTGCTATCGTGTGTGTATATACTTCCTTAATTACTAATACCTAATTAGTAAAATGCAATTTCATATCTTATTTGTAAAGTCTAAAAATATTATGCTAATTTGATACAAGCATCTATATAAATAATGATTTACATAAATTAGTCAAATATAATATTTTGTCACATATTTCATACAAAAATACGACAAAAATAAAATATAGTTAACATGTAAATTCAAATAATAATATTCAAATAATAAGATAAGATACAAAATTTTTGTATTATCATCTATATACTACGTTGGGTTAATATAAATAATAGTCATAGTCATATAGGTCTTTATAATTTTCATTTTTAAGGTCATATCATTTATAAATGTTAATATATTGTTATTGATTATGACATGCATGTAGTCATGCACTATGATATCTGACCTCACCCCTCTTAAAAAAACATGGAGAATAAAAGTATGAATTGTGAGGCTATATGGTACCAACCTAAATATTCCAATCCAAAAAAATCAGCTCACTTGAGTTAATTTTAGTTGATGGGAAGGCACACCATAATAGTTTCAAAATAATTTTCGTCTTTTAGATGTGTTTACTTTATAAGTTATAATGCAAAATTGATTTTGATATGATAATGTTTAAAAGCATGGATCTAATTTAATTTAAAATACAAGCAACTATAAAAAAAAAAATCACTTATTCAACGATTTGAAGGTCTGGTGAAAGCGAGCACTTCACGTATTATCTCTAGCTTCAAAGTGATTAATAATATTAATTTTAGTAGGTACGATACATTATATCGATTTATTAACCTTTTTATATAAATTGTATTTTTTTGAAAAAAAAAAAACTGTCAACTAATATTTTTTGAGCTAGAAGACTTGCAGCGAGGAATTCGAATCTGCCTATAATACTTGACATTATTAATTGTTGATGTATATCATATACAATATCAGTTTTAATGTGGACTCACAGTGTTAGATTAGAAAGAACCTTTTAAAATTAAATTGTGTACGTCAAGATAGTTGTGCAGTGTAATCGATCTATGCGACTAAGATTAAAATTAAAAGAGTTGGCTACGGAATTTATGGTTTCTTTGTTTTTTGTAATCAAAGTGAGATATTATAGGATCGATATTAGTAACTAATTACTAATATGGCGTCTTTCCCTGGCATCGTGCTTTTGTTAAATTACTACTTAGATCACAATTATTATTTTCTTGATGAAGACGGTCGAAATCAAATCGAGAAAGCTAAGAATTTTTTTATTAGGCTTACAAGATAGGGTGGGGGTGGGGCATTATTAATTCCATTTCTCTTCGTTTTTACAAAAACATTATCATCCATATTTAATTCTTAATGGAATATTCTAGCTATTAAGGGATTACTCAATCCAAACTCCAACTACTTATAACAAAATTTGGATATTATAATTAGATGGCATCTAGAATAAAAGAATGACATTGATTTATATTTAATTGATATATGAAAATGTAAATGATTAATTCAAATTGGTTGTTTACTTTAAATTATGTCAGTTATACATTTTATTATGCTTTTATATTTATTTTTATTTTTTTATCTACTAATCAACTTAGTTTAATGATTTCGATCTGTGGTCTACACAGACACACAGTACAATAGAGTTCCAAAAGAATATATATTTATGTTTGTGTTATTTTTGTTTATTTAACTCAAGAATATATGCATATCTTTTTCACACTTTTCATAAATCACTATCTACATATCTAATTTAATTTAATTTTAGATTAATTTAGAGTTTTCAAATTGTGAATATACAAAACAAAAGTAAAATTAAATTAACTTAGGCTTAAAAAATATATGTCTAATGTAAATTTTTCCTAAAAAAAAGTTAGACAAAATATTTTTCCTAGCAAAACTATGCCAAAAAATTATGCATATATAAAATAGTTTTTGGTTTTAACATAGATAATATCTAATGAAATTTATATGAAAAATATTCTCATTTCTATAACCATTACATTTTCATATTTTCTTACTCTTGTAATACTCATATTCAAAATTTAAATAATTTAATATGTAATTTTATGAGTTTTATAACCTTCATAGTTATAGCATAAGAATACATGTCCGTAAAAAAATGCATTATTTACATGATTGGTTAGTTGATAAATTATGTCTTTTATTCTTATTATTTTAATAAATATTTTTTAATCATATAAAATTTATCAATAACCATATCTATATATTTGTGTTGTATACTCAATCATCAGTTGTTGATTAGTTATATGGATATTATGTAATAGTTTTTGACACAATGCTTTGCTTAGATAACTGTAAAATATGGCGGTGAATAAGATATAAGGTTATTATTGTGTTTGTAGATAGTGAATGCGACGGGTAAAACAAGTTTTAGATTGTATAGATACTGAACAGATGGTATGACAAGTAAATTTTAGTTTTTCTTCTACTGTTCTTCTATAGTCATGTGCGGATTGTATGACAAGTAAATTTAGTTTTTCCTCTACTTCTCTTACGTAGTTATGTGGGGCAAAATAATTAATGTATTTTTCAATTATAATAAATAACATTATAAAAAATAATAGGGAATAAAAGAAAAGAATTGCAAATGACATAAAATACTATTCAAATCACATCTTTCTTTAATTTATTTACGTATCAACCATTATTGCAACTGAACAAAATTTTAAATATTAATTGTTAGAGAAAATAAGCCCTTTATTACTAATTGAATTATCTTAGGATTTTTTTTCCTACAGGATCAATCATGCTTTTGTCAAAAAAATTAATGATTTGATTTGCAAATCGTGCAATGCACGGGCACTATGCTAGTTACTTTTACTAGAATGATTCAAATTCAAAACTGTTCCAACCCAATCCGATCCAACCTAACCAAACACGACTTAAACATCCAAATTATTACATACTACGTATTTTTTTTTTGGTTAAAAACATCCAAATTGACAACCTAGGGCTTGTTTGGCATTGTTTTTTGTTTTCAGTTTTTTTTTTTTTTTTTTTTTTTTTTTATATAACAAATAAACCAAGAACAGGATACAAGAAAAAGATGTTTCTAGTTTTCTGTTATCAGTTTTCTAAATTGTCTTGATGTTAATATATTTGACTAATTTTTTTATTCATTATATAATATATATCATATGATTTTAAAAAACCAAAAAACCAAAAAACAGAAAACCATAATGATGTCAAACGAACCCCTAATTAATCACTTTCCTTCATCACAAGTTCACAAATAGGTCGTGCTCCTAGATATGGAAAAGGGCGGGAAATAGTCTACTCTTCCGAATCGTATTCGCCAAGACTCAATTCTCAGCATTACACATTTACACCAACACCAACACACAAAACCTTCCTCCTAAATTTGTATTTCTCTGAAGAACCCTAATTTCCGAAAATGGAACCCGAATCAGAAGCAAGACATTCATGCTTGAAGCTTGAATTAACACAAGACACCTCTGAATCTGATTCTTCACCCAAACAAACCATTTTCGTAATGGGAACTTGGTTTTCTTCTCGATTTTCTCTCTCCATTACCGACGGCCTTGATTCTTGGCTCTGCAATGGTATGCTCTCTTCTCTTTCTCTCTCCTCTTTTTGATTTGATTGTTAATTATTGGGTAATTGGTGTTTAATTATGGGAATTTGAATTTGAATAGCATCGGAAGAAGATGTGAGAGAAAGAGCTAGTCAATGGGATCAATCTGTTTCGGAATACATTGATTTTGCAGAAAAGTATTTAGGGTTTCAACAGCCTCATTCTGTCTATCGTTTTTCTGATGCTGGAAATGGGTTTAGAAGGGTTTGTTTTCACTCTGGACTTTAAACTTTATCAAATTTGATTTTTTGTGATTTGGGTGATGTTATAGTATATGATTGTGGAAATGTTGTTCAGTTGTCATGGACATTTGAGAAGGAAGGGATTACCCTGGAATGGAGATGGAGATGTAAGCCGTCGCCGGATAATCGGAAGACAACAGCAACCATATTGGACTTTCTAATGGATGCTAACATAAGATTAAGTGTGAGTTTCTTATAATAATGTCACTGCATAAACTTCTTATGAAATTCACAAATTATAGATGTTTTAGCTTCATTAGAGAACAAGTTTAAGTGGAACCACAATAACTCTATTAGAGTGCAATTGTATCATGGAGAAGTATGAGCAGATTCAGCAGAATAAGGCTCGTAACATCGTGAAGTGATTGTATGTTTTTTCTTTGTTCCACAAGGGTATTAAGCCGTATTTGCAAGCTATGTTTCATTATGTGTATGACAGTCCAACTCCAACAAGTATTTGGCGGACTATTCTTCTTGTTGTGCTAGGTTCAAGGGGGATTAGGACTCTCAGACAATGTTTAACTATAGTTTGATTTTGGTCTATTTGATATGCATCAACACGAGTTCTTTTCTAATGTTAATTGCTCATTTTATCTATTGAAATATTGATTTTTCCCATTGATGTGAAAAAGTTTGCTTAGGGAGTTAGGGTATTAGACCTACCTTGTGTTAGTAGGGGAAAAAACACTTCACAAGTGCCAACTCTTAGTCACATAAGTAGGGATGTGGAAGGCTTAGAATGCTTTGTTCAGGGTTTGAAAGAAATCCAAATCATCTAGCCATTTCTGATAGCTGGGGTCAATCTGGTCATTGATAGTAATTAATTCACACGTGTTTCACCGGCTCTGGTTATCTTGTTGTTTTTTCTCACATCATGTAAAATATTGTAAATTGGTTGAGAACTGTGGAGTGACTTGGCAGTTTAGATCTGAGGTTTAAGAACAGTTGAGAATATAGACAAGTGTAGTTCCTTTTAAGGAATCTTAATGCATAAACTTACACAGCTAAACTTATAAAGTCCTTGCGTGTGACCAGTATTGGCACTTGCTATTACCTTCATGTAATCTACACACTGAATACCTTTTTATATGACATACTTCTTTATGTTTGAATGTTACAGGAAGAAGTTGTCAGAAAGACTGAGTCATTTGACCGGCTGAAAGAAGAAGCTCAGAAATGTTTGGTACAAAGTGAAAAGTTGAGCGCTGAGAAAGATGAGTTTGAAACAGAAGTATATGCAAAGGTACTTTGTAGTTTTTATTTTAGTTGTCTAGACTTTGTACACTTAATTGGAGAAGAAGTTTGAGGATATATTGTCATCTTTTATCAGCATTTTGAATGAGACAAAACTCTACCGTTTTACTGGCTGGGAGCCTGGGATGGGAATGATACCTCCTGTAGGAATAGGAAAAAAAATGAGAGGATATATTTCATTTCAAGCATCTCTAGGATCAGATGCCTTTAGTCCTCCATCTATGTTGTACCGTAGTGTTCTCTTTCTGATTCATTAGATTTTTTGCGGTACTTCTGTGATGATGACATTCTGTATCTATTCTCATTAGTGATTTATATGGAGTAAGTTTTATTTGAAGAGTGCTCCCCCCTCTATTTTTTTATTTGGTGGTGATGTGTGTGTGTGTGTGGGGGGGGGGGGGGGGGGGGAAGCAACTTTGATCATGTAAATGTATGGCACCTGGATGCTCAAGTGACTCCTGAATTGCAAAGAATATGCCTCGTTCAGGAAACAATTAGTCATCTTCAGAGTTTGATAAGAAATTCTAGTCTCAGTTTGATGAATTTGACATTGCATATTTGAGAGTTTTCAAGTATTCCTGAGCATGATAAGTTCAACTGTCTGTTTAAGCAGACAAAGCCCTGGTCAAGAGGTTGTTTGTTTGGTATTTATACGTTTTGCCTATGCTTTTAGTTTGTGAGTGTGCTAAACTCAAAGAAGGCAAAATTGAGAGAGCTTCGTGATCGACTTTCAAAACAAGAAGCGAAAGGGAAGCTGCCACAGGAAGAGGATGCCTCTACTGATGGAACTGAACCATATCGAACTGAGTCTGATGATGATGTGCGTAGTGAAGAATAATATGAAGAAGATGCTTTTCCGAGTAAACTTTGTTGTAGAAAGACAAGTACATGCACCTAGGTATGCAATTTGGCTCTGTTAATTCCAGGGGATGCTGTTTGGCTGCAATACTCTTTAGGATGGTTTCTTTATCTGATGTTTATTCATAACAAAAATCGCTGCCCAAATGGCTACGCTAAGATGCTGTACAAGTTAATAGGTACTGGAGATTATTAGGGTGACTAGCTCACCTGAAATGTTTGAATCAGTTGTAAATTTGTAATCGTACTACTAATCTAGTCATCGGATGTAACTTGTGTATGCGTATTTTACTATTTTGTGATTTGGTTTCCTGTTTTAATTTTAAAATTTCTATCTGTCTCTAGTATGTTCTTTGTACAATATGGGTGTATAATGTCCAAATATATTTCACCTTAACATTAATAATTAATAAGTAAGAATATGATCTGATCTAGTAAAATAATTGTCAAGAGTTGAGTACATTTGAGAAAATAAGCTCATATTTAAAAATTAAGTTTTCATTTTAAAATTTTATGATTATTATTGAAATTTTAAAAATAAACTAGGAAAGTCTACGCGCGTGATACAGCTAGCCATTGTAGTGGAGTTATAAATTCGAACCTCAAAGTTTACGTACTTTGAGTTGCTGTTGAATTATACTTGTCTTAGACGATCAATAAGAGATTATATTTTAATTTATTCAATTGTAGAAATATGTTTTGTGTTATGATTATTTATTTTGAAAATGATCATATATATTATAACTCGCCAATGTAATATGTATAACTATATAAAAAGGTAATCAAAGCTATTGCATCATTCTATGACTACAATAGGAGTGTTATGGAGAGGACAAAACCCTCATTGAACACCCTGGCACAAAGGCTATGTGAATTAGTATATTTACCTACAATTAGATAGTCTTTTGACCATATATTGGAGGAGATAGCATTTATGAGCTACGAGTATTTAAGTGATGATGTATGAGTACATCTTAACTCTTTCCTATAATCATAAACTATAAGCTTTTTGTAGGATAAAAATCGAGACAATGACACGGTAACTAAAGCAAAATACATCTTCAAACAGCCTCTAAATCAAAAGCATAAGACTATAGTACCTCATATGTGAGACATAGCTGCTACATTCCGTAGAAGACTCATCAAAAGAGTTGTTTTGTTTGACTCCCCTATAATCACAACTAAAAGAGAATAAATCAAAAGTATCATTTTTTTTATTTTTTATTTTTTTATTTTTTTTATGTCATTTTAATGGTCTCCAAGCAATTACACTCCACCACTACGAAGGTACCATTATTGCATTCATCCGTCAACTCCACCGATCTTGAGCTGCCCCCAACTCTAACTGGATATGGGCGTCTCCAAATAGCATGCTTATTCACCTCTTCGTATGCTTTTATAACATAAACAAATAGATTGCACAAACTTTACATTTCCTTTAGTATAAAAAAATAAGGGATATTCCCATTGATACACTCCAGGTATTGACTTTTCTCAGCGGTACCACATTTTTTTTTTGACTTCCTGCTGATACACCCCAGTTTATGACTTCATATCTGGCGTGATTAAGTCTGTTAATCAGACGTTAATAACTTGGTTTATTGACATTTTAGGCTTAGTAATAAATGAAATGACTAATATACCCCCCTATTGAATCATTTCCCTCCAAATTTTCCCACTTAATTTTGCTGTTATTTCCCTCCAACTTCCCAAACCTTATTATCTCCCTATAAAACGCCACTTTACCTCTTCTATTCTCCATTAAATTTCTCCTCCATTGCTTCGAACTTATCTCTTCTCCTTTTCTTTTTTTTTTTTCCCTGTTGGTCTCTACTCTTCTGACATGGCTAGTAACACACAAACGACGGGAAGTCCTAAGCTCCCAACAGAAATCACTAGTAAGACAGTCAAGTAGAGGTCATATGAAAAAAGCTAACATAGTGAAAGTAAGTTGAGTTATCTCCCAGCAACAACTATTCGCAGATCATATCAAAAAACCTTACATTACATTTGATCTTAATTTGATCTTCAATAAGATTTTTGATGCGAAATCATTATGTCGATGTCTTCTTGTTTCTAAGAGATTTGCGACGATTGTTTCTGAGGTTGATTCAATCTCAATCCAAATGAGTAATAATCATAGTAATGGGAGTATGAATCAGCCGAAATCGAAGAAACCCAGTGAAGAATCTGCGAAATTATCAACTGGGTCAAAGAATTTTTTCAAGAATTCTATCTTTAAGTTCATCTGTAAGCCGATTAATCTTCTTCAACAGGCGATTTCAAGCAAGAAGATGGCTAAAAATGGAGGTGGGGTTGATATTATGAAATGGGTTGGAAATACTTTGAAGAATTTCCAGGATATTGAGTCGATTAAGCTCGAGCTCCCCTGCCATGGCGGCGAAATCGGGATCAACAAGAACATTCCATTGTTGAAATGGGAAGCTGAGTTTGGAAAAGAGATGGAGATGTGCGCAATTTTAGGGGCAACTTCGATTGTTGAGAGGAGAGAGAAAAAGGGGTTAGAAATTGAGGGTGAAAATGAGGTGCAGGTGTTTTCAGATGAAGAGCTGAAATTGAGGATTATTTGGATCATTTCTTGTTTGATTGCATCATCAGCTAGGCATAATTTGGTGAAAAGGAGAAGAGATAAGTTCGAAGCAATGGAGGAGAAATTTAATGGAGAATAGAAGAGGTAAAGTGGCGTTTTATAGGGAGATAATAAGGTTTGGGAAGTTGGAGGGAAATAACAGCAAAATTAAGTGGGAAAATTTGGAGGGAAATGATTCAATAGGGGGGTATATTAGTCATTTCATCTATTACTAAGCCTAAAATGTCAATAAACCAAGTTATTAACGTCTGATTAACAGACTTAATCACGCCAGATATGAAGTTATAAACTGGGGTGTATCAGCAGGAAGTCAAAAAAAAAATGTGGTACCGCTGAGAAAAGTCAATACCTGGAGTGTATCAATGGGAATATCCCAAAAAATAACCAGCAGGGTCATATTTATTCAACACTTGAGCAACCAGCAAGCTCATAGGAGTTGTTAGATCACTCAAATCACCGTTTCCAAGATTTCATCATTCCTTATCACATTTCTCCGTTGCTCCATAATTGCATTTCAGTTCATATCTGCAACATTTTCCCATAATCTTAACTAATGACCTTAATAAAATTCAGTAAATTATACAAATTAATTAGTTACTTTTGAATATAATAATTGAATAAACTACCAAGGTCATACAACGATCCAGACCAGAATTGTGAATTGGTGTTCAATGAACTACTACAAAATCCCAATTCAGAGATTGAACTACTCTCGCTAGTGACATGACTGTAAAACAACGGGGGATTTAGATGGAAAAAATTACAACAGATCTGTAAAAATGAAAACCAACATCAGATGTTTAAATGAAAATTCAACCGATTTTTATCAAATTAAAATTTCATTTTTAACAAATACGCTCTTTAAACCAAAAGACTTTTCGATTGTTCAATTCGATGAGCACGATTCATTGCTTAAATGTCTGCATTTGGATTGAAATCTAAATTAAATATTATCACCACACCTCAATTTTCGAGACATGCCAATATTAATCAAGCGAAGATTACAACTTTCTAACCATTTGTGGAAGAAAAAAAGGGGCATCATCCTTATAGAGTTATCGCGGCGGTGGGTGGTGATCGGGGGTACCGGAATGAAAATTGACAAAACTAGGGTAGCTAACGCGTGCAATGAACGCGTCATGGCTAGCCATATTCAGAAGGTATTTCGATTTGGCCTTAAAGCATAAATTTAGTTGTTGATATGTAACAAATATGTTTAGAATTTGGTAAAAAAAATTAACTCAGACGACAATTTGGTAAAAAAAAGTTAACCATAAGCGACAATTTGGTAGGTAAAATTATCTCAGGCGACCTTTAAGCCAAAAACTACAAAACTTTTCGACAAATTACTCGCGAATACTTAAATTAGTTTGTTTTTCATGATTTTTTTACCAACCCTTTTTATGGAAATAACAATTACAAGGAAAAAAAAAACCCTTGTTTTGTATCAATTTTCACTTAAGTTTATACCCTTTATTAATGAAATGTTTTAAAGAAGGGGTTGGAAATAAATTTGATATCGGAATATAGCAAAATAAAAAGGAAATGACATATTAATTTAAAATTTTAAAAGGAAAAATAAATTTTAAAACACAAAAAACAAATTAGATTAGGATTTTTAAAGAGTTTGTCGGAAAAAACTAGATTTTTTGGTCTAAATGTCGCCAGAGTTTATTATTTTTACCAAGCATATGGTTAACTTTTTTTTTTTACCAAATTGTCACTGGGTTCGAATCCTCTATCCCACTCTTGTGTCCCATTCCATGTCCCATTCTTTTTTATTGGTCCATGTCACTTTAAATATCAATATTAATGTTAAAAAAAATTAATAGCAAATTAAATTAAAAATTTTACATAATTTATATTCTTTTTTTTTTTTGAAACATACATAATTTATATTCTAGTCCTTATCTATTTTTTTTTCTTTATACAATTTCGTTTAATTCAATCTCATCATTTTTTTCTTTATACTACCTCCATAACTCTAGAAGAACCCTAATTTTTTTTTTTGTTTTTAAGTTACCTCAATTCTCTAATTGCATCCATAAATATTAAAGCACTACAATTCACTTTAATGGATACTCCACGAGAAGTATTGACGAGCAATTTCGACACTTTACCATATGAAGTATGAATTTTTTTTAGTTGAGTTTAATTCTTATTGAATTACGTATCTATGAAATACTATATGTATATGTTTTGTTTGTTTTTGGTCATTAGGGAAGCTATTAGAGTATATATTGATAATTACTTTTAGTATAAGCCATAACATTGTCAAAATTATATTGGGTATATAATTGCTTAGGTTTTGGATACATACTTTTTTTTTTTGAACCAAAGTATATGTCATACTTGTAAAATTTGATAATATTTTACTTAATTTTTTATATTTTAAATAGTTGGTTGGCTTGATATTTCGTAACTTTGATCTCATGTGTTGTTGGCATGTTGCAGGATAATGAATCACATGTTCCATGACTAGAGGGATAGATCTTATGGAAATTATGGCCTAGTTTTTTCGTCTGTGCTCACATATTTTCATCAACTAAGCTAATTTAGTTCCCAGCTTGCTTTTATTTATGTGTGCGTGTTTTTTGCATTTTCAATTTCCTAAAGGTTTTGAATTTACAATGAACGAAGTTGTATCTTTACTTAATTAGGAATTATTATAATAATGATTGATATGCTCGGATTGTTTTATCATGTTTATCAAGGGGTTCTTCTGGAGTTATGGAGGTAGTATAAAGAAGAAAAAAAAAATGATGAGATTGAATTAAACGTAATTGTATAAAGGAAAAAAAAAATAGATAAGGACTAGAATATAAATTATGTAAAATTTATTTAATTTAATTTGCTATTAAATTTTTTTAACATTAATATTGATATTTAAAGTGACGTGGACCAATCAAAAAGAATGAGATATGAAATGGGACACATGAGTGGGATAGAAGATTCGAACCCATTGTCGCTAGGGGTCTTTTTTATTTGCCAATTTGGTCAATTGACCCTATTTTTTTTAAGATACCAAGGTTACTAACATTTATGATAGAAAATAAGTGAGTAAATATTTTTGAGGATATAATTGTCTAAACACTTTTCATTAATAAAAACTTCTACATATTAATGAGAGTATATATGTAAGTATACTTTTTAAAGGGTAAATTTAGCATCACACTATTTATAAAAGTAATCTTCTACTTTTTATAAGGTAGAGAAATAATTTCAATACAGTAATAAATATTTTTTTTTTTTTTGACGGGGTGATATGTAATTTTATGAATATAGAGTTCTTTCGTCAAATAAAATGATGTACTAGGTATGTATTAAGAAACAGAGAAAGTGTATTTTATTAATATCTCTATTTTTTTTTAAAAAAAAATCGAAGTCGGTATGAAACTATGAAAGTGAGTTCTCCGTAAGTGACAGGGAAGAAGGCAAGAAGAACACGGGGGTCCTGGAAGAAGCTAAACATAATCTAATCAGTAATCCAGTTTTTCAGATGTGAGAGGCATTGGAATAGAAGGTGGGTCCGAATTATAATGTTGAAACTACATCTGCTATTCTATTTTGCCACTCTCCACACTTCTTCACTCTCTCTCTTCCAAATTCCGCCTCTATTTACGGGCTTACTATTCTATTATTACATTCATCGGACTTCCAACACCTTTCATTGTACTCCAATCTCACCCTTTTTTTCTCAATTTCTCTTTTAATTCAGGGGCCTGCTGAATCAATCATTCATTCCACATTCTATGTAAGTGCCACTCCTCTTCTTCTACTTCTTCCTAATTTCAAGTTTAATTTAGCAAGTTTTTATCTTTATTGTTGTTTACTGCTTTGTTTATGCTTAATTTCATAATTCCAACCTTCATTTTTGGTCATGCTTTGATTTGGGTTCTGGGATCTTTCATCATTTCTTTTTGGGAACCAAGAAATCTGGCTATAGTTTGGGTAAAATTGAGAACTCCTTGTTGTTCTAGATAACTAATATTGATGCACACCACTGTATTAATTAAGGGGTTAAATCTCTGTTATATGCAAGGATTATCGCATTGTATTTGTCTGAATAATTGAGTCATATTGCCACATATCATTGAAACAACTGTAATTTTTGCAAACAAATCTTATCATAGATATTGTGTATGACTGACTGCTGTAAAGCTGATGTTGCATTTTTTTACAACAGTCTAGTTGATAAAATGGTAGCTGCAGTGGCAGCCTCGGCAGTAATTCAGTCTTCACCGAGACTTTTCCGGTCGTCTATTTCTCATTATTCATCTTCTAGATCACCACATTTTTCATCTATCTCCTCCACCCTTCACTTTAACAGTCATGATTGCTGTTCTTCACTGTTTCTGATCAGCAAAAACCGTAGTTGTAGTAGTAACAACCCATTAAAACTTCGTCCTCGTCCGCTATTCAAGCCAGTTGCAGCCCTTGGCTCTGATCTTCCTCATCCTATTCAACCGGTACTTTGCTAATATATTATTCCTTCACTTTATATTCTTTTTCAAACAATTTATATAACAATTCATGTGCTTAAATATATTTTGTTTCTTGTTTTTGCTGCACTAAATTGAAATCAAAGGGAGAGGAAGGAGCAAAAATTGGTAAAAATGATGAGACAACGAAGCAATGGGATGGGTTGACAGCAAAGTTTGCTGCTGCTGCCAATATTCCGTTTCTCATTCTTCAGCTGCCTCAGATTTTGCTTAATGCTCGTAATCTTATGGCTGGCAACAATTCCGCTCTTTTGGCTGTTAATTGGCTGGTAATCCTAATTAACACCCCTTCCTCACAGTTTTTAGTTATAATATCTTTTTCTTTAGCTTCAGAACATCTGAGTCCAAATCATCAGTGAAGAGTTTTGCAGGGCTCCCTAACTGGTTTGCTTGCGAATCTTTCACTGCTTTCATACTTTGCAAAGAAAAAGGAGACAGAAGCAATGATAGTGCAATGCCTGGGAGTTGTTACCACTTATGTAATGATTTCACAGCTAGCAATGGCTGAAGCAATGCCTTCTCTTTATTTCATTCTAACCTCTGTAGTGGTTGGCACTGGTGTTGTCTCCAATTTTCTCAATTACTTTGGCATTCTTCCGTCTGTTATCTGGGGTTTGTGGGAAGATTTTCTCACTGTTGGTGGGCTTTCTGTCCTTCCTCAGGTACTGCTTCTGATTTCTTTCTTGTCCTCCGTGAAACTCAGCATCACAATCCTTGATTTTTTATCCTTTCTGCCAAATACTAACTTGTGTGCTGCATGATGAATACAGGTTATGTGGTCCACATTTGTTCCATATATTCCAAACAGCATTCTTCCTGGGGCTATATCTTTCGTTATAGCCATGGTAGCAGCTGTTATGGTAAGTTGAAGCTCCTACCTTAGAATTTATGTGGAATAAACATATGAGGAGACATAGGTACAAATAAAAGTTTAGGATCTCTTTAGGATCTTATTGTTCTCTAGCTTTTGAAGGAGCAAAGTGTTAAGGATTATGGATCACTACTGTGCTTGCTTATTATTTGAGGTCCATTTGAATTGGGCGTGATCACTATTTTCTTCATTCTGTGTTGTCCAAGCCTGATTTGTCCTTAAGAAAGCTGCCAATGGAGTAAATAGTAATAAACAAAAACTACTTGTATTGCATATTTACATTAGCCTGTTTGCTACATATACGCTGTCATGTACATTTATTTCGCCTATTTTTTACAAGTAGAAAAGAAAGCAAGGCAGATATGGAAATTAAGTTCTTTAGGTTATGATTGATTCAAATTGACATTCTTTGTAAATGGTAGTACCTTAAAGCATGTGTAATTTATACTTTTCTTACTCAAACTAGCTACTTAATTATCTCCGCATTTATGGCCATGCTAGACTCTTAGCCATTGAGCAAGTAGCATTGGTATCTCGCGTCATTTAAATGGGTGCTAACCTTTCACAGGTTAGAGCGGGTAAACTCTCTGAGAAAGCTGTCAAATTTTATGGAGCTATATCAGGGTGGACTGCTACCCTTCTCTTCATGTGGATGCCAATTCCACAATTGGTATTTGTTTAATTTGGTTATGTTAGATATTTAGCACTAACAGATTCCTGTCCGGGTGAGCCTTTTTTATGACTTGGTTTCAATTCTTTCAGTGGACAAACTTCCTGAATCCTGATAACATAAAAGGCTTGTCGGCTTTAACAATGTTGCTGGCAATGGCTGGAAATGGATTAATGATTCCACGTGCACTTTTCACCCGTGATTTTATGTGGTATTTTTTTTTTTTATCCATCTCAGCATTTGGTGTTTCATATACCTCATACACAGTTAGAGAATGGGGGCAGATATTAACTCCAGATAAAAATTTTGAAAGCTGGTTCTTAATTATCCTGTCACTCATAATCTATCTCTCTATGATTGCATATATTTATGTACATCCAGCTTCCCATGGGGATCAAATGAACAGTGATCCAACTGTATTTTTATGTTAATGTTTAAATATGATTCAGGTTTCTTGGTTCGTCTTGGGCATCTTTTCTTTATGGCTGGGGGAATCTCGTCTGCATGTACTTGTAAGTTGCTAGTCAACGTCATTTGCTTGAACAAATTATACTCAGTGCAGGAGAAACAGATTCTTAACTACTTAAGATATTTCTGCTGACAATGCAGGTTTAACAGCATCAGTCGGGAGTTTTTCTTTGCAACCACAGCAGGCTTTCTTATGTGGATAGGTTATTATTCGATCCATTATCCTGTCGTAGTTACATTTGTGGAATTTTCTAGTATATTGGATAAAATAGTAGTATATAGAGCTTACTACCTTTTTATGTGATTTTCTCTACTCCTTGTACATTCATGTGTTTAAACAATCCTTTCACCTTTTTTGGCTCACAGGACTTACATTTTGGAAGGACAGTCAGGCATGTGGACATTCATCTCCCCTGAGGTCTTTGAAGGAACTGCTATTTGGGTCATAATATTGAACAATTTCCACTTCAGCTTAAGAATTTAGGAAAGCAGAAATGATTCTTGGACAATAGACTAGATTCCTCGTGCATGCATAATTGCAGTTTCTTTGTCACCTGACTCAAATAATAAGATGTATAACATGATTGTGAGTTTAACACTTACAATCTAAGTCTGTATGACAGTCTACGATTCATTTATATTATAGACGACACATTTATGTAATGTAAATATTATCAATTTTTGGAATAAATAGGTTGAGATTTATGCTTTCTTTCCTATATACATACATCTGATAAGAGGGAATGTAGATGGTTTCGGATTTGATGGAGTTCATTCTCTTAATTTCTGTACATTTTACATCATAATAATATTGTTATGTTACAGTAGATAGATCGTTTACCAAGCTCACTAATATAAGCTACTCCCACCAATCCTAATAACGTCAGAATTCCTTAAAAAAGAGCAAAATATAGAAGGTGGTACGTGTTTTAGAGGAGTAGAGGTTGTTGGAACACTGAAAAAACGTTTGTAATGTTGTCCAACTTACCAGTCCAAAATCATAATCAAAGGCATAAATCTTTAATCAAGTATATAGATTCTACTGGGTTCCTTCTATTTCTGTTATCAAAGGAATTCTAGGAAAGGATCAAGGATTGTAGAGACTAGAGAGAACTTTCTAGCAGAACAACTTCTTCTACGTACTGTACTACTGTTTATGGAAGTCTGCATTCCACAACATTAATAGGATTAAATAAGATTAGAAATATTAAGCATCCAACAATTCTGGGGTTGTAGCTCATATGGTAGAGCGCTCGCTTCGCATGCGAGAGACACGGGGTTCGACAGGTTCGATTCCCCGCAGCTCCAGAGCAGGGCCGTAGCAAGGGGAGGGCAGTTGGGGCGGCTGCCCTGGGCCCCTTGTTAAAAAGCCCAGCTTCAATACAATACAAGGCCCCAAAAAAATATACTTGAAGTGTGTACTGTACAACACTATAAGACAATCTTCAATGGTGAGACTCAACTTTGAGTATTGAAATACAAAATGAGTTGTTTTTTTACCTTCAATGGTAAAACCCAACCCACTTCTCAATTTAGCAATCTATGTGAAGTCTAATTTTTCAATGGTGAGACTTTCTAAAGTATACTAATGTCACTTTCAATTTATAGCCCACCAAATCATATTTTAAGTTTTTTTTTAAAACAAAAAAAATTAAAACTCAAATAAATTACAAAACATATTATAATATTGATAAGGGCCCACACTTTTTGTCAAATGAACTCAAAGTTGAGTATCTAAACTTAGCAACTTTCTTTTGGAGTTGCTAAGTTTAGATACCAACTTATTGGAATCCTTTGCAAAAAATACCATCTCTCTCCTAAAAAAACTCCCTTAAATCTAACCATTGAAGAGGGTCTAATACTAATGTAGAATTCCAAAATATCAAATGGCATTTTTGGTCAACGTATTTTGTTCCCTAATTTTTTGCCCAAATTATTCACTTTTCTAAGTAAATTTGATTAATTTTAATTGTATCCCCGTTTTTGGTAATTTTATTTTTCAAATTGTATCTCGTTACAATTTTCACTTAGTTAAATTCCTTCTCTTTCGCGATTCAATTGAAGATGAAACTATAATAAACGCTACTTTTATTCTTCAATTTTCAACGGGAATTTTTATATATAATTCTCTTTGCATATCCTACTTTTTTTTTTTTTGAACGGTGCATATACGACTTTATTCATCAAGATCTCTTCTTTGTATTAAATTATATTTTTCTTAACCTGTATAACTACTTTCATTCAAATATTACAAAATTTGGGGAAAAAAAATCTAATTGATTGGTTGGATACTTGATTTGAATGGTTCGGCTGGTGTAATTACTTCAACGAGAGTTACGAGAATGTAATTTCATGTTTTATGAAATTTGATGTTTTTAAAGATTATTAATCATAATAAAATATGTATTTTCATTTTGCATACCCAATTTTTAAAATTTTATATAGTATATGTGAATTAGGGCCCCAATTTATGTTTTTGCCCCAGACCACCGAAATCTTAGAAACCGGCGTGCTCCAGAGTCGTTTCCGGGGGTGTGATGAATTTAGACTCTTTTTTCAAAGGTTTAACCACTTTGATAGAAGTCAATTTGCAAGAATCTCATGTTTGATATGTTTCTTCAAAACTAAAAGATGGCAGATATAATAATATGTTATAATTGTTACATTAAAATATAACACAAATTTTCATGTTATGGGCAACACGATGTGACTGCGAGTACTCGATCATGAGGATGAGTTACTCAACCGATTAAAAGTTACCTGGTGATTTGGTGGGTGTTTTGGTGTGTATTAGACTATTATTAGGTGGCCGCATGGTGTTGTTTGACTCGCTAAAAAGAGCTTTAAAGATAGAAACATCTAATTACTTCCTCCATTTTTTTTAATTGCGTCACTTTTCTAAAAAGAAAGTTTTAAATTAGTTGCATCACTTTCCTTTTGTAACTATTTCTAATAAATTCTCTCTATCTCTCTCCTACCACAAGGGCCTCCCTTTATTCTCTCTACGGAGCACCTCTTTCTATTCCAAAAATTGTCTAAGAGTTCGCAAAAACAAAAGTGATGCAACTAAAAAAAACGAAGAAATTTGGCCGTGTTTGGGAAAAAGTTGAAACTGATTGTGTTATCTGATTTTAACTTGCTGATTGTGTTAACTGATTTGACTAACTTATTTTATTAGCTTATTCTAAAAAAGTGTTTGGTAAATAGCTGATTATTTAAAGCTGATTGATTATGTGAAATGACCAATAAACTAATTGTGGGTAGGTAGTTTATATAGGATTTTTAATTAAATGGGGGTGTAAGTGTCATTTTACCATAAGAATTGAATAAGCAAATTAAAAAAGCTTCTAAAAGGAGCTTTTTGTAAAAGAACTTATTTAGTGGAATAAGCTTTTTAAATAAGCTTCCACCAAACACCTTAAATTAGCTTATTTAATAGTCAACTAGTTTTTAGCCTGGGCGATGCCCCGAATAATTGTACGTATGTTAAAACTAAATTTTTAATATGATAAATTAAGTGAAATATAATTATTGATTAGTTAATCTTTTTACATGATTATTGTTTTTTTATTTTTATTATTTTTATTTTTTATAAAAGTACTTGTACTTGTTTTTCAAAAAATATTGAACACCAAAATTCATTATCTAATAGTGAGTATCCAAAGTTCTTCAACTGTTATAAGAATTCTCCTAAAATGAAATTATTTTTTTTTCTAAAAGAAAAAACATTATTAGCATGAAAAGTACTACATGTTTGTTAGTTATATATTCTAAATAGTTGTAGAGTTGTATGTTTGAGCAAATGTAAGAGATGAGATTAATTTTGTTATTATATTAAACCCCGTACACTGTTGTTAAATGTATTTGAATAAAAATTGTATATATATTACTAAAGCTTGGAATTTACAAATGTAATTCACTATTAAAGTGGTGGTAAAAATTAAATCATAATGATGTAATGAATATGGAAATAATGATGATAATTAATGGTACTACATGGCGCCACATCATATGTCAAGTAATGGCGTCACATGGCGCAATTACATGCCTTTGTTGACACATGGCAGAATTACATGTATTGTCATTGAGTTTTAATAATATATATATTGATTGATAAGCTAATATTGGTCAAATAAGTTAATTTTGTTTAAATAAGCTAGTTAGCAAACACAGCCTTTATGATTATAAAACGATAATTGCACAGTAAAAACGACAGGAGTGCATGAAAACAAGTATGGGAGGAGTAGTAAGCAGACTTTTCTTCAAAAATTAAAAAAGGGCTAGATGTTTCCATGAAATAACATTCACATACATAAATGCTGAGTTAGTGACTCACTCCTTCCCAATCACCTTCTTGATGTATATGATGATGTTCCAAAATTGCTTACGTGCCCTAATAAAGTTAAAAGAACCATCATCCTACCAAAACCAGCGAGATAATTATCTTAATTAATACAATTCAAAGATAATAATATAATGGAACTTTTTATTTATATGATGATGTTTCGAAGATCCAAAGTATGTCATATATTTATCTCATTTTTACCGATCAATCGCTTTTAATTTGCTCCACTAACTCTACTCATCACTACTTGCCAAATCAAAGGGACCCATTTTAACCAACCCGATTAAAACATCTACAAAAACTTATACTTATCTAAACCAGCCTGGTTTTTTTTTGTCTCAACCAAGTGCTAGTGTGCAACCGTTAATGTCATCCTCGATCTTCAATATTAAGTCACCTTATTTTAGCTAATTATTCATTATTTTAGGTCAATGATAAAAATTTATCTTATAATTACTTGACTTTAAATGTATATACATATAAAACTTTGCACTAGTTTGAATGCTAACTAAAGAAAATACGACGACGGTGTATTGTCACATTTACTTGAATTATTTAATTTATGTTCAGATTAGAAAAACTTGTCCCATGTATACATCATGTACTTAATATAATGTTGTTAAAGTTAAATATTAGAAAGACTTGTTTCTCCGACCATCACAAAAAGTCACATTATTGTAACACCTCGTATGTAAGAAAAGTAGAAAACAACATATTTCTTTGTTTAAAACCCCTTTGGAATTAATGGTTGAGTAACTTGAGTTATTCTTTGGCACTACCAATTTTCAAATAGTACTCGGTACTTATAGTAAAATTAATAACGAGCTACGTTATTTTTATTCTTTTATTAATTTTTATAATTTATTGATTCCATTGTAAAGACTATACAGTATATATGATTGTTTATGATAATATTTTTCTATAAATAAAATACTAAAAAAAAAAAAAAAGTGCAGTGTTATTCATATTAATTAATGTTTTTTTTTGTAATAAGTTGGACAATAGTCACAATACTGAGTAATCATTTAAGTGAAATAATAGAAGAAATAATGAGTGTGTGAGTGTTTCATCACTAATATGAAATTCAAACGATATAATATTTGTTTGTGAACAAAACTTAATATTGCTAAAGTGGGAGGAGTGTTGATTTTATTAATTTGTCTTCTTTATGAAAATGATGAATTGTACTTATATCCATTAAGTAAATACAAAGTAACCAAAATACTATCATTATTAAATTACATAAAAAATAATTATTTTGCCATAATAACAGGAATTACATTATTTGCCGCCTCTTGTGTCGTTATCTCATTGTCACAGTCACTCCCACTAGTGAGAAGCTGTGTAGAAATTGAGGTTCCATTACATGAACCTGGCTATTAATCTTTAAATAAACGTCACAACCAAATATTAGTAGGGCCGCCCTAGTGAATCCTCCTTGGACAATTAACACATTAATTTGGACAATTAACACATTAATCAGCTAGTAATTAAGCACCAAGTATTTGAAGTGGAAGTAATATTGAGATAGGTCAATAGTAATATTATTGTAATTTGTAGCAGGATTGTTAGATTTATTTGTTAAAGCTTATAAGCTTAACAACTAACACAAGAAAGTTATTGTCATTGTGTAATAATTATGATAATGTTTGGGTAGTTTATGTCAAATAATAGCATATCCTATCAACTTGTATAACTACAATCTTTTGGTATATCAACCTAAATAAAAATAATAATAAAATAAAAAATCTTTGGTATATACTTAGCTTGTACGAAGTACTTCGTATATTTTTTTATTTGAGTAGGTGTAGTACAAGTCTTGTTACCCCATAGGCAACACTTAATTAAACATCTTTTTTTTTTTTTTTTTTTTTTTTTGAAGCAACTAAATAAAACATCTGCTCGTATATGGTATATCGATTAATAGATCACTCTAGGCAACTCTTAATTAAACATCTACTCGTATATGGTATATCGATTAATAGAACAGTCTCGGCATTTAGGCAACTCTTAATTAAACATCAACTCGTATATGGTATATCGGTTAATAGATCACTCTAGGCATTTAGGCAACTCTTAATTAAACATCAACTCGTATATGGTATATCGATTAATAGATCACTTTAGGCCACTCTTAATTAAAGATCTACTCGTATATTGTATATCAATTAATTGATTAATTAATACATTATTTTCCTGAAATCGGGAGGGAAGCTCTAACCATTTGAGCTATTCCCCGTTCTCTCAACCCTTCATATATGTAATTATAGATAAATAAATAATATACAAAAAATTTGAAACTCTAAAAAATATAAAATTAAGACGAAATTAACAACAATGTTAACAACCCAAGAAATAAAGTGTACATACTTGTAAATCCCTTTAATTTATGATATTTTAGATGTATGTGTTAATATATTATCCTATCATCTTGTGTAACTTAAATAATCTTGGAATATATATTCTTTATTAAAGATCGGAGTAAGTCTTGTTACCCAAGACAACTCTTAATTAAACATCTATTCGAATTCAGTTGATTAATTAATTAATAAAATACACATTATTATTTCGCATAATTATAATAATATAGCTAGCCTATGCTACCAACATTATAGTTGTACACTTTTACATGATTGATCATATCCTTCCAAAATCCCTATCAAATCCAAACTCTATTTCCTTCCTACTTCTCCTTTAAATCCAATATGTATTAAATTAAATGCACGTGCTTTGATTAAATTATCCCAAATTTTATTATTTTTATTTTACTATATATAACCCCTCTTTTATTTCTCATCAACACTTCCTCTCCTTTCTCAAAAAAAAAAAAAAAAATGGCATTAGTAAGAGAGCGTAGACAACTCAACCTCCGCCTCCCTCTCCCTGAAAACTCCCAACGCCGCCCATCTTTCCCTTTACCACTCCCTCCACCTTCTCACTCCACTACCACCACCACCGCTACAACCACCGTAACAACCACCTCAACAAACTCTTCCGTTCCATCAATATCACTCTCTGATTTCACTAAACTATCTGTTCTTGGCAGTGGAAACGGCGGAACTGTCTACAAAGTAGCCCACAAGCAAAACGGCACCGTTTATGCTCTAAAGCTTGTCTCCTCTGACCCCAACCCCACTCACCTCCGCCAGCTCAGCCGCGAGAAGGAAATCCTCCGGCGTATGATCTCGTCGGACTCGCCCTACATCGTCCGATGTCATCGAGTTTTCGAGAAATTAGATGGAGATTTGGCAATACTAATGGAGTACATGGATGGTGGTACACTCGATCATACTCTTAAAAACCAAGGCACTTTTTCCGAACCATTGCTTGCCAACGTGGCAACACAAATCTTGAATGGTTTAAAATACCTTCACTCACATAAGATAGTTCACAGAGATATTAAACCCTCGAATCTTCTAGTAAATTCCAATTGGGAAGTCAAGATTTCTGACTTCGGTGTGGGGAGGATCATGGGTAGGACGCTGGATCCGTGTAACTCATACGTCGGCACGTGTGCTTATATGAGTCCCGAGAGGTTTGATCCCGATACCTACGGTGGGAATTATAATGGATATGCGGGTGATGTTTGGAGTTTGGGTCTAACATTAATGGAATTGTATTTGGGTTATTTTCCATTTTTGTTACCCGGTGAAAGACCCGATTGGGCTACTTTAATGTGTGCGATTTGTTTCGGGGACCCGCCGAGCTTGCCGGAGGGTCGTGGGTCGGAGGAGTTTAGGAGCTTTGTTAGTTGTTGCCTACAAAAAGAAGCCACTAAACGGTGGTCCGCTGCTCAATTATTATCTCATCCCTTTATTTGTAAAACTAGATAATATTCGTATTTTTAATAATTATTAATTATAGTTTAATCAATCAATTAAGTTATGGTTTATTTTTAAATGAATTGGCCCGAACCGAATTAATTAAGGTCAGTTTTAGAGAGTAGTTGAATGATAGTGTTGGGATGTAAATAAAGTAGAATAGATGGAATATACAAGTAGATTAGTTAGCCTACTTGTTTCTTCTTCGAGGCCACTTGTTTCATTAATATTATTTGGATCTAAAGTTGGTTCTCCTTTCTTTGTCAAAAATGTTAACTACTCCGATCCATTATTTTTTTTCTTTATATTTTTGTTTTCTATCATACTCGTAGCTTTTTCATTTTTTAAAATTGCTTAGTTTACGTGCATGAATTTTTTTAATACACCTATGTCACCACTCACCAACAACGAGGGATTGGAGTATTAATGGTCGGTTATACAAACCTTATAGCTTGGCTAATTTGCTTGCAAATACAAATTTAACTATTAATACTTTTTTTTTTCTTTTTTTTTTTTTGGTACATAAAAAAAAATAAAATAAATTAGAGTAAACAAATATGACAAGTAGATGTTGAAGATTTTTATTTTTTTTTTTTTTTTTTTGAAAGCAGATGTTGAAGATATTTACCATCTTCATTATTAGTTTATTATTACTACACTCTCTGTCCTTTATTTACATTCCTATTTCTTAAATTACACGGAAATTAAGAAACTTTGAGTAACCTTAAAACCCATGATTGGAAAGTAATGTGGGAATTACAAAACATTTATTGTTGCCTTTGAATAAAACAAAGATAGAATGATATTAAATGAAGCACATGTCATCAATCCTCTTAAAAAAAGGACCAATCACATTTTTTGGTGAAAATAAAAGGACCAATCATATTTCAGTATAGTGTTGCACATGAATTCAAAATATTTAAAAGGGTGAGTGCCAAAATTATGGTTTTTGTGCCATTAATTGCAAAAGAAAAAAAATAATAAAAGTAATGCCACATCACAACTATTTAGGGATAATTTGGGATATTTGACAAAAATTTACTTATTAAAAAGGAAAAGTAAGAATGTAATTTTGAAACACCTAAAATGAAAAGCAAGAATGTAAATAAGGGACGGAGGGAGTAAAATCTTATCTAATATTTATGAGAAGGTTTTGCGTGAGACCGTTTCACGTGAATCCATCCCCACCCACTGTCACTGCCACTACCTAGCCACTTATCGGCGGCCGGCGACCACCCTCCCCTTCCCATCCCCCGGCGCCGGCGCAATAAAGGTTGATCAAATGAACCAAAAGCAAGTGATGGTTACGACAGAAGGAAAGTATGGAAAAAGCCGAGAAGTTCATCACCGATTCTGAAGGGCAAGACTAGATTGAAGCACACATCGGAATCTACAAATGTTCAGTAACGGGTGTTGATGAATAATGCATACAGAACACTTACAGGTACAGACAGAAATCGCTGATGATTACTTTCGTGAATCTTACAAGATAACCCTTCTGAAACAACTCAAATTAACCTCTAGACTTGATAAAATGGCCATGGTTGAGAATTGGGGTGAAGATTGGAGGAGAGAGAGTGGATTAAAGTGGGTTCGTGGATATCAAATCAATAAATATCTGAGCCTTAAAAGGCACCGATGTAATTTTATTGAAATTTTGTCTAATATCTGATCAATATTGTCTAATATCTGATACTTATAAATCAAAATCCGACTATAATAATCTAATTTCTGACACTTTTAATCTAATATCTGATAATTATAATCTAATATCTGACTATTATAATCTAATTTCTGACTATTATAATCTAATTTCTGACAATTAAAACCTAATATCTGACATTTATAATCTAATGTCTGATAATTATAATATAATATCTGACCATTATTATCTAATTTTTGACACTTTATCTGACCATTATTATCTAATTTCTGACAATTAAGATTTTTTTTCTGTTTGTATGACCGGACTCACGTGAGTCCGTTCTATACAATACTTTCACAACATTTATTACCAAAGGAAAGTGGTATAATAAAGAAAAGAGAGAAAAGAGATTAAAGGCTATGTTCAATTCATTAAGTCAGACCTTTGAATTGATGTCTTTAAACTTCTCAAATATACAATTTTCATTATTTTCTTGAAATAAGCAAATATTTGATCTCTTCTAAAAAAAAAAAAAAAAAAGCAAATATTTGATCAAATCATTCCACCAAATTTATAACATGAAAATAAACAGGAATAAGATAATATCTAATCGTAATGCAAATGTATAATGGGTATTTTTGCAACATTGTTAGACCGAAAGATCTATATATATATATAATAAGTTGGGAAATTCTCTTTGATAACACCGTAGTTTTTAATTTTCTCAGTGGTGAATTGCAATACACGTCATCTTTCTTTAGTGCTAAACCAGATGTTCGTTAAAAAAAATAAAAATAAATCACCATACATGATAAATTCTCTTTTTGTATTTCATAATACTTCTAGGGTTAGTTAAATTCGATTGGTTTGATAAAGTGAAATGGATTGATATGGAATCTCATATTAGAAAGATGTGGCATATAAATCTCATACTAATTTAAAGTTGTTTGGTTTATATACTTGAATGATTTTTATATTTCATTTGTGGTATAGAATGTGAATCTTAAGATACATTCTCAAAAACCAAACCCTATCCTCCTTTTCTCTTTTCTCTCTCCTAAACCTAAGTCTCCATTGCAATTTTAAAGGGGCTTCCATCGGATTTCACCGGTGGAAAGCCCCAATCTTTACTTTTTTTTAAGCCTTTTGTTTTAGGTTACAATAATGTCTCCCTTAAAAGAAAGGGTTTATCTCCTTCGAAAGACAAGGTTTTATTTGTGCTTAATTTGGTCTCCGGTTGTGCGGGGCTACTATTGATTATGGCTCGAATTAGGGTAACGGAATCAGCACAAGAATTTACTTTCTCACAAAGTTGCGAAGCGACGACGGATCCACTCAAAAAGTTGTGTGAGACAATGAATCGAGAATGTGCCGAATTGTTATATTTATGTATTTGGATTCTTAGTCTTCCCCGATTAATTCTTGTTTGATTTTGTTAAATTCGTTTTCATTATCTTTCATTGTCAATTGTAGATGCCGTATGACTTTTATTAATGAAATTTAGTGTCCTTTAGGACTTCTTTCTAAAGAATGTGAATCTTAAGGGGAGGTGGTACATAATTCTAGTAAGAAGATGGGGTAAAGTTGGAACTTTCTTGTATGTACGGAATGTCATATTAGAAGAGTATGAATTCTAAATCTCATGCTAGTTTGAAGATGTTCGGTTAATATGCTGAAATGGTTTATGACTTCCTATATTTCATTAATGGAATAGTTCATGAATCTTAGGGGATGAGGCGGGTAAGGAATTCTAGGAAGATGAGATCAATGGAGTTGGATTTTTCTTGGTATGAGGTTACATGCATACAAAACTTAACCAAACATTACAAAAATTGATGGAATGGATTTTAACTTCATTATTCTAACCCATTCGAATTGAAAAGGTTTAACCAAACAACACCTATAAAGTATAAAATAAAAAATAAAAAGGTAAATGCCTATATATATATATATATATATATATATATATATATATATATATATATATATATATATTGTTAAACAAAGGATTTAAGGGGAAAAAGTTTTATAATAAAGTGAATAACCTACTATCCACCTGCACCCTCCAAATAGAAGTAATAATGATGAACCAAGTGGCCTCCAATCTACAAGTGGGCTAAATAGAAGTATGTAAGTAGATTAGTAGATAATGTAGTAGAAAACAATCAAGTACCCTTGGAAAGTGACCCCCTTGTTGGGCTTGTACATTTCTAACTTTCTCAGAAATGATACTTGCTATATTTCTGAAATTGACAAGTCTATCCTTGAGTGGACCATTATAGTCACTTTAATCATTGATAATGCGATCTATTCCTATACAAAAATTATGTAAGCTTATGATGTAGCACTCCTTCTTTAAAGCTCTATTCACTAGAATATGTGTCTTATGGCCAATTCCATAGCTTGCAAGTTGATGAGCCAACAATATCATTGCACGTTCTTCTTCACCCCAACTCAAACTCTCCTAATCTAATTAGAGGTAACCCTTTCCCTTTCCCTTTCCCTTTCCCTTTCCCCTGCAAAAATAAAGTTAGAGCCTGTTTTTATTTTATTTCAGTTCCTAATTTCCTTCTCAATCAATCAATCAATCAATCAAAGCCTTAATCCCAAAAGTGGGGTCGGCTAACATGAACCAAATTTGATTATTCCGTGTAGTCATCAACATAAATCTTTCTCCTCCATCCCTTACGATCCAAAACTTCATCCTCACGTAAATCCATGCACTTCATATCCTTCCTCACTCCTTCCAACCAAGTCATCTTTGGTCTCCCTCTTCCTCGTTTAATCCCTCCATCATAAACAATTCATCGATCCATTAATATATAATTTCCATCATAAACAATTCATCATCCTAATTACCTTCTATCATAAACAATTCATTTCAACTCTAATCAGCTCATTTTAGCTCCAATCAGTTCAATTCAATCCAGTAAATCAGAACAGGCCCTTAACCTGTTAAATAATGAATCAGAATATATGATTCGTTTTCATATTAAAAAACCAATCATTTCTCAATTTCCAAATATGCCAAAAGGCAACACTATATTGAAAATTACCTTCCAATGCGAATCCTAGGAGAAGGTTTATAACCAATCAATTCATCGATCCCAACTTCTATCAACGTTTAAGTCCATAGCTTAGGAATGTGGATAAATTAGAAAAAAAAAATGTAGTTGTACAAGATAGAAAAAGAGAAGCAGTCACGAAACACTCACAATAGATAAATTTTTTTTCCAACAGAGAAAATATAATGAACAACATTATATAATGAAATTTTTTACAAGGAACCTGATTAGAATGGTTTAATGCTTTAATCTAATTCTACATATAATCTTCCTTATCATTAATCTTATAAATAGATTCCGTCGAGCCTGCTAAGTGCTAACCCAACGGTGATACCAATAATACGAAATATAATGAAGTTGATGATCTTTTTCCTATCCCAACTATACCACCACACATTCACACCAGCAAGCAGATTTCTTCCTTTAATTTTAGGATATTTCGATTACCATAAAAGTCGGACCATTTATCGAATTATTTCTATGAGAGTAGTGATCCTCTTCCAGCTAAGACTTGCTGAATATTCTGTCCTATCCCCTTTTTTCTCCAGATATTTAACAATTCCACCGGATAAAATGTTAGTTTGCATTAATGGGTGTATGTAATAAATTCTAAAAATCATTACTCACTCCGTGTTTTAATAAGTGTTATACTTTTATTTTTGACAAAAAACTACTCCCTCCGTTTCATATTGTTAATCCCATTTGGAATCTTTTAACTCTTAAAAATTAGAGGGAACCTTCTAAATTTCTCTCTATATATAATAACAAACATAGTCATGTGAGATCTAATTTTATTCGTGTCGATGAGTACTTTATTAATATATAATTTTTATAATTTTTGCTAGTGTGAGATTTAAAATATTTGCTGTTTAGGGAATTTTTACCCTAGACAAATGGACCAATGAGGAAGTGCCACGTGTCAGAGGCTGGCAGGTCATCCTTGGTCAATCTCCAGCTGACACGTGGCCTCTCCAGATATTCTCGTAGAATTGCGGCTTTCAAGGGCCCAATTCCCCAAAATCCGCTATTTGGCGGCGCAGCCCATCAGTCCTAGGTCAGAATGACCTAGGGAGGGGCACTTTTCCCAATGACCCTATAAATAGGGAGATATTCCCCAAAATTGGGGGACATTCAGAAATTTACTATCATTTATTACATCCTACTTTCTCTCTCATCAGAGAACCCCTGAGCTTGGAATCCAAGCAGATCCCCACCTAAATTTCCGCACTTTTTACTCTCTTTCAAGTTACTAACTTGAGCGTTGGAGGCGGAGCACCACTCAACCAGTGTCTTCGTTGTTTTTGCAGGTACAGAGCCAGCAGGACCAGTCTTCGAGTTGTAACTCTCCCAAGGGACGAAAACACCCAAAACATTTGGCGCCGTCTGTGGGGAGAGTACCTCAAGATGGTTCAAAATTCTGTACCAATTCTTAACTCTACTTCTCTACGTCCGGTTACTCAGGCGGGTAACCAAGAGGACTTGCAGCCGGTTATTCAACCGGAAGGTTTTGAAATCCCTCAACCTCCGCCTCAGCCTCAGCCAGAGGTATTCACTGAGGAGGAGGAAGAAGAAGACAATGATGTGGAGACCTACATAACCAAAGATGGCTCCCTCATCTCTAAATCCATTCGTTCTAGAGATCAACTGGAGCGAAATCTAGACCAGGCGGGTCCAAGCAGACGGCCCACTGGGAGGTCAGACGGGAAAACCCGGAAGACCAGAGGAGAGGCTCCAGTCACCCGGAACGAGCTCATGAAATTCATGAACTCCTTCAAGGGTGAAATTAAGGAGATGATCAACAACAAGGCAGGCTCTAGTAAGAGTCCGCCGGCTAAAAAGACTCCCAATGATGGGAAGAAGAAGAAGCCGGTCAAGGACAGGCAGCCAACTCCTCATCCAAAGGAGAAGGCAGCCGCAAAACTTGACCGGTCCAAGATTCTGATGCCCCAGAGGCAGCCTCAGCAGCCCCAGCCGGAGGCCAAAAAGACGTCTACCTTCGATGCTAGACAAGTCATCAATCGAAGGAGGCAGCAACAGTCTGAGTCAGCTTCTACCTCAAGCTTTCCAAACAGCTTCAAAAAAGCTTCTGCAAGGAACTCCATGTCCTTGCATGAGAGTCGGACAGGCGGTAAATCCGTCAACACCGAACCTCAACTGATGATAGGATCTATGCCATACGCACCCCAGGCGCACTATGGGCAATATGGCCTCCAGTTTATGCAGCCACCCCCATTTGGAGGTCAGGCGGCATATACCAATGTCCAGCCACTGGACTGGCAGCTGCGGCTGATGAGGCTAGGCGAACAGTTGTCTGCCTTTGCAGCCAATATAACCGAGGCGGCTCAGCCGGCCAAGGTTAAGAATATTTTGGTTGGTGCTTATGATGGCACCACCAACCCAGAAGACCACCTGATGGCATATACCAACCTAATGTGTTTACAAGGTTGGGACGATGCCACCTGGTGCCGCTGTTTCCTGGCTACATTGAAGGGCATCACCCTACAATGGTTTGGCAACTTGCCAGCCGGATCTATTGATTGCTTCAAGAAGCTAGCCTTCTTGTTTGCCACCAACTTCTCAATGAACATCCCTGCTAAGAAAACAAGTCTAGACTTGAGCACCATTAAGCAGGGAGAGAGAGAAGGGCTACGCTCATATGTCAGACGGTTCAACCTGGTCAGAATTCAGATCCAGGGGCTGTCTGACGAGGTAGCATTTACAGACTTCTTCAAGGGTCTGAGAGACGGGTCGACTTTTAAGTTCGACCTTGTCAGAAAAGGGGCATTTACGCTACAGGCGGCCCTGAGTGAGGCGGAAAGCTATATACAAGCAACCGACCTCTGCACGCCTGGTAGCCAGTCGGACTCCAAGAAATCTGACAAGCAAAAAGAGAGCCGGTCTGTTCAGCTGGCAAAGAAAAAAGAAGAGAGCAAGAAAAGAAAAGAAGTCTGGGCGGTCAGTGATTCTGAGCAGCCGTCCCAGAAGAAGAAAAAAGAGTTTAAACCATACGTCCCCCGGTATGAGTTTAACAGAGACTGCAACTCCATCCTCATGGAGGTAAAGGACCGGCTGTCCATTGAGAAGCCGAATCCAATGAAGAGTTCCGTCCAGTCGCGGAACAAAAATAAATTTTGCCAGTTCCATGAGGAGGTTGGCCATGACACCAACGACTACTTCAGTTTACAGCGGACGTTGGACCGTCTGGCTGACAGGGGGTTTCTAAAGTCCTACATTTCAAAGTCCCCAGCCGGGGAAAAAAAGAAAAACAAAGGTCAGCCCTTTAAGGATACCCCCCAGCCTACTATTAGTTCAAATACCGACAGGGATCCGGTCTACACCATAGCAGGCGGATTCTCTTGTGGTGGCCCTACCATCCGGGGCACCAAAAGCCATCTTCGAAAGATGGATAAGGATGATGATGAGCAGGCGTCTGCCAGCTCCACTTTTCCTGATGTCCTCATTACTGAGAAGGACAGGGGCAGCGTATGCCGCCCGCATGACGACCCGGTTGTCATTGAATGCAAGGTTGCCAACCAGTTAGTTGGGCGCATCCTTATTGACATCGGCAGCTCGTCAGACATCATCAGCCTCCGGTGCTTGCAGAAGCTGAAATACAACTCCAGCAGCATGCATCCGGTCACCCACCCCTTGGTTGGTTTTGGGGGTGGGATGGTCTATCCAGTCGGAAGAATTGACTTACCCATCCGGTTGGGTGAGAAGGGCCAGGGACGACATATTGTCGTCAGATTCTTGGTCGTTGAGGAGTTGACCGCCTATAACATCATTCTTGGGAGGCCAACCCTCAACGAAGCCAAGGTAGTAATCATCCCGTCTCTTATGCTTATCAAGTATAAAAGGGATGATGGCTCTGTTGGTTCCCTGAACGGGGATCAGAAGACGGCCCGGGAGTGCTACCTCTCAGCCGTCAAAGATATTGTGGCCTCAGACGGCCAAGGGAAGGAACCAATAGACCTTGACAATGTCAAGGATGCCACTTCACCCCCACCAGCAGCCGGAAAAAAAGAGAAAAGCTGCAGAGCTGGTGGAGGTGAAGAAAGAAAAGGAATAGCAATCACTGACCGGTGAACGGTCAGAGGAGCTCCGTCCCCAACCGGATGGAGAAAGTATTGATCTTGTTTTGGACGACAGCCGTCCAGAACGAACTGTTAAGGTTGGGACGGTTGCTAATGTTGTTCTGGGTGCAGACTTGCACCTTTTGCTGAAAGAATTCAAAGATGTGTTTGCCTTTGAAGTGGAAGAGATGCCAGGCATCAGTCCGGATCTCGCTGTCCACAAACTCGCCGTGGATCCGAAAATGAAGCCCATCCGGCAAAAGAAGAGGAACCACGGTGAGGAAAGAAGTCAGGCGGCAGCTGCCGAAGTAAAAAAGTTGTTGGATGCCAGGTTTATTCGGCCTTGTAATTTCTCCGACTGGGTGGCAAACGTTGTGCTTGTAAAGAAGCCGAATGGTACCTTGCGGATGTGTGTAGACTACACAGATCTCAACAAGGCATGCCCAAAGGATAGTTATCCACTTCCAAAAATTGACAGTTTGGTTGATTCAACAGCCGGTCATGCCTTGATGAGTTTCATGGATGCCTATTCCGGCTTCCACCAGATACCCCAGTGGAAAAAAGATCAAGAAAAGTCGGCCTTCGTCACTGATCAGGGGTTATTCTGTTATACTGTGATGCCGTTTGGCTTGAAAAATGCGCCGGCTACGTTCCAACGGATGATTAATACAGTCTTCATTAGTCAAATTGGGAGGAACGTAGAGGCATATATTGATGACATGATAGTCAAATTCAAGCAGTAGGCGGATCACCTTGCTGATCTCCGAGAAACCTTCACCACACTCAGGCGGCATAAGGTTATGTTAAATCCTAAGAAATGCGTCTTTGGTGTTGAATCTAGGAAGTTTCTCGGATTCCTGATTGATCAAAGGGGATAGAGGCTAACCCTGAGAAGATACAGGCGGTAATTGACATGAAGTCACCCCGCACTGTTAAGATAGTTCAGAGACTCACCGGTTGCCTGGTCGCCTTGGGGAGATTCCTCAGCCGGTCAGGTGACAAATGCCTTTACTTCTTCCAAGCAATCAGGAAGAAGACTAGATTTGAATGGGGGGATGATGCTGAGGCGGCCTTCCAAAAATTGAAAGAACACTTACACTCTTTGCCAAGGTTTGTCAGTCCTTTGCCTATAGAGAAGTTGTACATGTACTTAGCCGTCTCAGACCATGCCCTCAGTGCCGTTCTCCTTGCTGAACGAGACGGTACTCAGCTCCCGGTATACTTCATTAGCCATGTGTTAAAGAATGCTGAACTCCGGTGCCCTATGATAGAGAAATTTGGTCTTGCTCTATATATGGCCTTCAAAAAGTTGAAGCCATACTTTCTGGCACATCCGGTTGTAATCTACACCGACCAGCCCCTCAAGCGGCCAATGTCTACTCTGAAGTCATCCGGCAGAATGTTGAAGTGGGCTATTGAAATGCAAAGTCTTGAAATCTCCTACGAACCAAGGAAAGCAGTGAAAGGTCAGGCGTTTGCCGACTTCATTGTGGAAATGACCCGTCCGGTTCTCCCGGATAATATTGATCAGGTTTGGAAGGTGTATGTAGATGGGAGCTCTACAAAGAACGGCTGTGGTGCAGACATTGTTTGTGAATCTCCAGAAGGAGATAGATATGAGTATGCACTACGGTTCAAGTTTCAGGCCTCAAATAACGAGGCGGAGTATGAAGCCCTGCTAGCCGGAATCCGCATGTGTAAGGCGGCAGGGGCAACAAAGATTGACGCCCATTCTGATTCTCAGTTGGTTGTTAGCCAGTATTAGGGCACTTATGAAGCGACCCATCCGGCTATGATCAAATATCTTCAGGCTGTCAAAGATGAGGCTGGGACACTTGAGGAATTCATATTGAATCAAGTGCCCCGTTCAGATAACCACCCGGCGGACGCACTGTCAAAGTTGGCATCATCCGCCTGCCATGATACGCCTCGGTCAGTCTTTTGGGAAGTTCTTGAAAAAAGAAGTATTTATAAAGAGCCCATCGGAATTCTGGATCGAAGGTCTATTTGGATGGACGGCATCCGGGCGTATCTTGCAGACGATACGCTCCCTGATTCACCTCAGGAGGCAGCCGTCATGAAAAAGAGAGCAACTAACTTCGAGTTGAGAAACGGAGAACTCTTCAAGGCTGGATTTCTCAAGCCCTTGTTGAGATGTGTTACCCCAAAAAAGGGGAAAGAGGTACTCGAAGAGCTGCATGCGGGATTTTGCGCCTCCCATATAGGCGGCAAGTCCCTAGCCGTCAGAGCCAGGCGGCATTATTTTTGGCCTACCCTTGAGGCAGACGCCAAAGAATTTGTGAAGAAATGTGATAAGTGTCAAAGGTTTGGCAAGCTAATACATCGCCCGGCTACTGATCTGACGGCAATCCACAGCCCAGTCCCGTTTGCTAAATGGGGCATGGAAATTTTGGGTACTTATACGCCTGCTCCAGGCGGAAAGCGCTATATCTAGGTGGCTGTGGACTATTTCACCAAATGGGTGGAGGCGGAGGCAGTTAAGAATATCAAGACAAAGGATGTCATCTCTTTCATCTGGAAGAATATTATCACCCGGTTTGGGGTACCTATGTCTATGGTATTTGACAACGACCCTCAGTTTGAGACGCTTCAGCTCAAGACTTGGTTAGGAGATCAAGATATCTCAAGTTACTTTGCCTCAGTCGGCCGTCCTCAAGCAAATGGTCAGGTTGAGGCATTCAACAAACTCATCTCAGACGGCATCAAAAAGAAAATTGAAAGAGCCGGTGGTTTATGGGCTGAAGAATTAATTCATGTCCTATAGGCCATCCGGACAACTGCCAAGGGGTCAACCGGAGAAACCCCATTTCTCATGGTGTACGGAGTTGAAGCCGTTTTGCCCATTGAACACTATGAGCCTACGCTCAGAGTGATGCTCTATGATGAAGAGGCAAATTGGGAGGCCATGCGGTTGGCATTGGACTCCCTCCCGGAACGCAGGGGCAATGCAGCCCTGCGACATGAGATATACCGTCTGAGAATGACGAGAGCCTACAACAAAAGAGTGCACAAATGTCCTTTAAAAGTGGACGATTTTGTGTTACGGAAAATGGAGGCAGCCGGTAGGGCCAATGAGCTTGGAAAGCTAACTCCTAATTGGGAAGGTCCCTACCGGATTTATGAAGAAGTTAGGGATGACACATACCGCCTGGAAACCCCAGACGGTAGACGCCTGCCTAGAACTTGGAATGTTGATAACTTAAAAAAGTACTACTTCTGAGCATTGTAAAGTTTTTTGTAACAAGAAGTGTTAATGAGAAATGCTTTTTTTTCATTTATTGTCTTTTTTCCGCCTGGGTTTACCCATACAAATGTTGTGAAGTTTAGTAGCAAATTTGATATGTGAATAACTTGAGGCCAATGGCCAGATAAAAAACTAAGTTTGACACTTAGTATTTAAAATCAAAGTCCATAGTGACAAGAGACCAATGGCCGGATCCTTAAGCTAAGCACAAAACCGTTTAGTGGCTATGCAGCCGGTCTCCAACTAGACCAGAGGCCAAAGGCTAGATGGTTGTCTCTTTCACAAATTCGTCTATCCTGTTATGGAAATAAGCGTCCGGCGACACCCCTCCGGGTGCAATCGTCGCAGAGAACAGCCACCTTGCTCGTTATATATACCTATGCAGGCGAAAAAGATTGAACGGCTAGATTAGCCAACTCATAGCTGTCTGGCCAAGTTTTTTCTTCTAAGTAATTTTTTGGTTGTGAAAACTCCGGATGCCCTCAAGCATCAGCCGGAGTACCATCATAAGCTTTTACTTAGGAGAATTCTCTTCAAGTTACGCACTCCTCTTATTAGGGCAAAACCTTTTCGCGTAATGGCTATAAAAGATTACCCAGGCGGTTTGATACCGACTGGGGCAGAGGTTGTATGCTTGTCATTTGACCGGCTGTGTACTTGGTTTGGGGCAATCACTATTGTGATTAATTGTCCTACAAACATCCCATACTCTTTTAAGTATGAGAAGTTTCCATGACAATCAATCCTTGTTCAGATTAAACCAACCACACAGCTGTCCAGGGGCAAGGACAGCCGGATTTGTACCTGCCGCATGCTTTTCATAAGATAGGCAACATCACAAGTATATATTGAGTATATATGTAAAAGTGAAAAATTTGAAAAATTGAAAAATGGTGCAAGTATAAGAAAAACCGACTGAGTCGGTATACTTCATAAAATTAATTGGCCTAAGGCCAGAAATCATTGTTAGCCGAATCAACATCCTGTGTACAGAGAAGTGAAAGAAAAAACAACATAATTACTCGGCACGCAGGCCGGAAAAGAAAAGTAAATTGGCATACAGCCGCTGAAGAAAAACAAAAAATGGTTGGCATACTGCCGCAGAAGTGGAGGAGAGCTACTCTTGGTGCTGGTCCGGCTGGGCTTGAGTTGTAGAAGGAACTTCCTCCGGAACCACAACCTCTTCAGGCTGGCTGTCCTTGGTGCCCAGTTCCTTCATTATCTCATCTAGGTCAGGCTCCTCAGTGTCCGAGACCTCAGCGCCATTCTCTGCTGCCCAGGGCTTGAATCGAGGCGGAGCAGGATCCCCAAGAACCTTGGCATCATACGCCACAGTGGCGTAGTAATACCTTAGCTTGTAGACATCAAAGTCTACCTCAGGGTAGAGAAGCCCCCAAGCAATCCGGAGGCGGATCTCATTATCCCGCTCATTCTCCTTGATGAGCTGTTCCTGCTCAGCCTTGAGCTCTTCTTGATGCTGACTCTTTAAGGTGGAAATCTCGGCAACCAGCCGAGATTTATCCTTCCTAAGTTCAGCATTTTCTTTGTCTGCTCCCTCCAAGGCCTTGAGGTCTGAGCCGGCATTTTTCAGCTGGAGCTCCAGGTCGTTGATCCGGTTGTTAGCCGCATCATTAGCAGCCGTTAAGCTCTTGACCAGCTCCTCCTGTTTCAAATCCAGTGCTTTAATCTCAAGATCAAACATATTATATGCATATTCAGCAGAGTTGAGATTGGCTTGAGCCCTTCTCTTGGCATCAGTTACCTCTTCTTGCTTCTTCCGGAATGGCACCCGGAGCCCATCCACCCGGACCATAACCTGAGCAAGGTCATCCGGGAAACTAAATACTTAGCAAAAATAAAGAAAAATGAAATGAATTGAGATGAAAAAGATAAGGGGCAAGTTTCACTTACCTCCGCCAGCTGCCCCAGAATTTGGTCGAAATCGACCTCGTGGCGGTTGGGCACGGAGTTCTTCTCCGTCTGGGTGAGAGTCCTCACCATTCTCTTGCTGAACCCCGCCACGTCCGGGGGCCCAGAAGTAGCATCTGCACCATAAGGACTCGGTGAGAGAATAGCAGCATATTTGGCATTCATTCTTTGCCGGCTACTCACGGAACCCCCGGAAGGGTCGGTCATAGTCTTGACGCGCATAAAATCAAGCGGCCAAGGAATCTCTATCTTACCTTTTGATTCGGCCCTCGCCGGCTCCTCTCCTCCGACTGCAGCACCACCTGCAGCCATGGGTGGCTCGCCACCCTTCGATGTTTCAGTAGCATCCGGCTTTCTTTTTTACTTCTATGAGTTTTCACTCAGAGTCGCCATAGCTTTGGGGCCCTTTCCCCCGGTTGTCGGGTGGTCTTTGGCATTAGAGCCGGAGACCGTTGAGGTTGCCTTCTTCCCGGCCTTGGCAGCCGGCTTTTGAAGGTTCTCATCCCCAGGTCTTTTTAAGACCTTTGTCATTGAGCGGGGGAGGATTCCAGTTGAAGCCTGCTAAAACGCAAGAAAACCATAAGTCATCCGCTATTTAAAGGACTTGAAAAAATTCAAGAGAAGTTGAAGTTTATCTTACCCCGCCTTTTTTGGCCTCCTTGGCCTCAATATTGGCATTCTTGGCCAGAATGTTCTCTTTGCGGAGGTGAGCCGCAGACTTAGCCGGTGTTTTGGCTGGGTCAACCATCTTCCTTGCTTCCTCTGCAGAAAAACATGAAAAGTGTTAGAACAAGGAAAAAGTTCAAGGCATTGAAATATTTAAATTGCAGGCGGAAGACCGCCGGGTGGGTGAGTGTATCTACCCTTTGGAAACATAGGACTCAACCCGCAGGCGGACAAGAATCTCTCGTCCGCAAAGAAATCCGGATGGTGGATCCAGTTTTTTGGTACAACTATGTGAGTCCCATCCTCCAAGGGCTCTGTTGTTGTTTTGAAGAACTCCGGCTCTATTATTTGCTCCCGGGCTTTGGTAGTGAGAGCTGGGCGTACACACTTCTGGCCCACCAAAGCCGGCTCCTTGTTGTAGCGCCGGAGAATCTTGTTCATTCTCAAATGAGGGGAGGAGACTAGGTACCACTTGTCTTTCCAACCTCCCCACTTGGACACCTTGTCCAAGGTCATCAAATATTCCGGGAGCGTGGAAATAGTGTACCACGCTCCATATCCGCCTGGGGAACTCTTGAGGTAGTGCATATGGGCGAAGGCGGTGAAGCTGGGCTCAATGTCCTGGAGCTCGCAGGCGGCGATATAGCTCAGGATATTGACCCAAGAGTTAGGCGTCAATTGCCACACTCCCAAATCATACCCCTTCAGGATCTTCCGGATGCCTCTGTGAAGGGGAAAGCGGAGGCCGGCTTCTATTACCGCCTCATAGCAGACGAAGTAGTTGTCTGCATTGTCAATGTCATCCCCCAAGCTAGAACAGTATCAGGCGGAGGGACGATGATATCCCAGTCTTCCCCGAATGGGTGTTGTTGTTTGAAAGCCTCAAAGCCGCTTTCCAGAAGAGCTATGTCTCCTGGCTTCATCCGGGTTTTCGTAGGATCCGGATTTATTTCTTTCTTTGCTGTTTGGCGATAAGCCTCATCAAGGTCCTCTCCGTCAGAGCCGGATTCCTCTGACTCTTCAGCAGCCTTCTCGGCTGAGTTATTTGGTTGGTCTGGAGAGGAGGCGGTCTCCTCACCGTCTCCCCTTGCATCGCTATTACTGGAGGTAGACGGGGTGTCCTCAGCTGAGTTACTTTGCTCAGCCGCCTCGTAGTCCTCTTCCCTCACAACTTCACTTGCGGGCACTTCCTTAGTGCGCCGCCTGCTGGGTTTGGTAGCCGTTTGTTTTGTTCTAGCCATTGTGTCCTGCACAGACACAGAGAGGGAAGAAGCCGGAGATGAGCAAAGCACTCCAGAAACTCCAGACAGGGTACCCCCGGTTCTAGACTCAGCCGTCCCTGGTGACCGGCTGAGCGTCCTGGGCAGTGTCGTGTGTGCAAATGGAGAGTTCATTTTATTTTTTGAAAAATCAAAGTATACAGCCGGAAACGAGTGTATACAGGCTAAAGAAAAAGAAAAAGAAGAAAACTTAAAGAAGGAAACGGATGAGTTACCTTGCTTTGAGTTCTGAAAATTTGAAAACGGCAAAGAGTAACCGGTGGCCGGGTGACTTCGAAAGAGCACACGGAAATCTGGAACTTGCTTAAACGCAACCGGGATCAGAGCACCCCTCTCTCTAGAAAACTCTCTTTCTCTCTCTAAAAAGTCAAGCAAATGTAAAAAGTGAAGAGGAGAGAGGGGGGGTAAATCCCTATTTATAGGGGGTGAAACGGTGCAAATTCCCGTCACCTCCGTCAAAATATAGCCGTTTTTACTGTTCACATTTCACGGGCTGACACGTGTCACAGGCGCCACGTGGCCTGCCACGTGCCACTTGTGAGGGGCAAATGTTTAGGGAATTTTTACCCTAGACAAATGGACCAATGAGGAAGTGCCACGTGTCAAAGGCTGGCAGGTCATCCTTGGCCAATCTCCAGCTGACACGTGGCCTCTCCAGATATTCTCGTAGAATTGCGGCCTTCAAGGGCCCAATTCCCCAAAATCCGCTATTTGGCGGCGCAGCCCATCAGTCCTAGGTCAGAATGACCTAGGGAGGGGCACTTTTCCCAATGACCCTATAAATAGGGAGATATTCCCAAAAATTGGGGGACATTCAGAAATTTACTATCATTTATTACATCCTACTTTCTCTCTCATCAGAGAACCCCTGAGCTTGGAATCCAAGCAGATCCCCACCTAAATTTCCGCACTTTTTACTCTCTTTCAAGTTACTAACTTGAGCGTTGGAGGCGGAGCACCACTCAACCGGTGTCTTCGTTGTTTTTGCAGGTACAGAGCCAGCAGGACCAGTCTTCGAGTTGTAACTCTCCCAAGGGACGAAAACACCCAAAACATTTGCGATCAAAGATTTTCATCGATATACCTAAATGGGACTAACATTATGAAACGGAGGGAGTACATTTAAATATTATATCTCTCTTTTATCATGATCCCCTCCTTCATTACTTTTTATTAAACTATTAACCCCACTATGTTTCGTTTATAAAGATATATTTCATAATCGAATTGGCTATAGTCCTATAGACACTTCAGACAGTGCACGGAAAGATAATTAAAGATTTCACAAGACGGAAGATTTGTTTTCATCCAAACAACTTTTATAAACTCCATAATACAAGTCAGATAATTAGAAGATGATTTTCCATCAACCGTAAAAAAGATAGAATAAATTAGACTGAGTTATTTCATGAGAAAGACTGATACTGGGTGCTCCGTGCTTAGTGATCATACGGCTGCAATTAACACCTTTTATATACACTCGGAAACCTTTGGTGCACATATAAATATTTCATAATCTTATTAAATTAATTTTCCTCTTGAAGATATGTGAAAATATACTTCCAAGAATGCTTCTTAATTAGTTTGATGAAAAACGTAAATTAGTTCGATAAATATGTCCCAGGTATCTAGTGGAATACTGGAATTGGATCAAAAATTAAAATTAAGGGTTTCAGAGAAAGATATACTCCGTAATCAGATAAGCATAGCATCCAGAAATTAAGATTGAGACTAACAATTATGCAACTGATAATTAATTTCAAATTTTAATTCAAAATGGGCCATTACAATATGTTTGGACGAATCAGATCAAATACTAATATATCAACAATCTCAGGGACATATTCTGAATCATTCAAAACCAAAGTTGAATTCCTCTGCACAAAAAAAAAAAAAAAAGTTAGTTTAGAATTAATTTTTTTTTTTTTTTTAAAAGAAAAAGATTTGAGGGATATGTGGAATTAGATCCAAAGTCCATCAGATTAGGCAGAGAAACACGGTTAAGAATGAGAGAGAATTCCTCTGAAACTCAACCGTGGTTTCTCTGTCTAAACAGATGAATTTGAATCGATCTTTGTTTGGTTTTTACTCCAAATTGAAATGACTGTGACAGAATGAGGTATTTAAAGATCTTTATTTTAGGGTTTTACAAATGCTTGGCGGCTACTGCTGTCAACCCTATGATTCATTGATCCTACCCCTTTTTCCATTCTCTTTCTAACCCTTTTTTTTTTTTTTTTTTTTTTAATTTATACTCATGCTCATATTATATATGGGCCAATCAAGCCCACAATATTATGGGCTGCTTACACCTTTTCACTTTCAATCTGCTTTTTGGATCAACATTATTTCTTCAATTTTCCACTGTTAAGCACCTCATAGATCTGTCAATCAAGGGTCGAATTCAGGTGGTTTGATTCAAGTGGTTTCAATAATTACTAAATATGGTAATTGGGTTGAATAGGGTTAATTTTGAGTCATTTGGATCGGGTTTGAGTTCTCTCTCATTAACTTAGGTTTGGAATAGGGTCAACCAGGTCACAAATTGACATGTAGTCTCATTTGTTTTCAGAAGTAAAATACAAGGATTTGATTAGGAACGTCTTCTCACAAGACCGTGCCCTAATCTATCAAGTAATATAAAATAAGAAAATTTGCTATCCATAAAAGGATTAATATCTTGGTGCCTCGGAGTTGAATACCCTAGAAAGGAAAAAAAAATATGTTGTCTGATTTCCCTTACGATAGATATGTTGAGACTTGAAGGCCGAGAAAACTCCAAAATGTTCTTAACATCATCCATCAGCAGTTGGAGCTTCCATGGACAATTATAATTACCATGTAAAATATTAATAACTGTCAAATTACTCTGTATCTCCTTCAATATAAATATGAGTGATATTATATTGTAGTCCCATATCATTCTTTGTAGTAATTAACTTGTTACGTTACATAAATATTTATCATTGCTCATTACTCGTATCACATACAAGCATTATATTAGGGAAGTGGTATTGATTATGACGAGTATTTAATAATAGAATCTTACAAGATAAATACATATTTGTGTAAGATTACGAAAAAATACATACATCTCATTACTCCGTATCACTTACCAAACACTTACACAAATACACCGTTACGGTAGTAAATCCTAGACAAACACAATCTATTTTATTGAGTAAATGCATTAATCGTGGAGTACAGCAAAACCAAGAGTAGGAGTCTTCACGTAATCTATGACTTGACTAAGCCATATGGTTAGTTTGCTCCCAAAACTTAAGATGTGTACGCTCAAGCCTGCATGTAACGACCTTAGAAATAAATTGACTATGCCTTTTGACGACTTTGCTTCAATTGTCAAAGCCAAGGACGCAATATTCTACTCACCAACACACCATTTTATTCCCTTCGTTCATTACTAAACTATTTTATTATTATTTTGCACATAAGTCATCCTCAACATTATATTTATTTCCTTATCAAATAAGTCAAGCAAAATTTGAGGGAACCAATTTTTATACCAAGTATTCCCTCTGTCCTTTATTTTTTGCCCCATTTGACTTTTTACGATCTCCAAAACACGTGTTCAAATGTATTTATCTCAATTTCAATACGCATAAGAATTATAAATATTGATATTAATAAAATATGCAATGAAACGATTATAACAATATCCCACATGAATATATTATCACTTATAGTTCAGCGAGAATTTATGGTCAAAGTTTTATAAGTTTGACCCATATATTTACAATGGGACAAAAAATAAGAGATGGAGGAAATATATTACAATTATTATTCATCAATAATCATGACATCTCTTTAATTTATTCAAAATATATCCTAACAATCACATGTCATTAATATTTTTTAAACACATCGATCATTCTAATGTTATGATCCTAATACTTTTATTGCTATTAACAATATTGATTTAGCAACATAACCAAAGTCCATTTCATCACCTCTAATTCTATTTATATTAGGTACTCGTCAAAATAATTAATTTTAATCATATCTAAAGTGCTGAAATAAGTTGCCTAGCAAAGCTGTCAATTTGTCATACGATTTATCTCAATCTAAGAACGACTTTGTCATACGATTTATCTCAAGCTAAGAACGACATTAGGCCACTTTATAACCATACCTTTCATACGTTGATAATTGATATGTCAATGTCAAAAAAAAAAAAAAAAAAAAAGGAAAAAGAGTAAAAAAGAAAGAAAAAGATACTTGATATGTATAGAATGAATTGACTTTCTTTTATTTTGCACTAGCAGGATTTTCTTTTAATTTGATTAGGGAATGCTGACTTTTTGAAAGGTGATGAAATATCAATTAATTAGAACTACCAATAATTCAGCTCGCTGCTTTTATGTAATGTTAATGCTGACTTTTTGAAAGGTGATGAAATATCAATTAATTAGAACTACCAATAATTCAGCTCGCTGCTTTTATGTAATGTTAAACAAACTTAATTCGATGCAAAGTACTCCTACATAAGAGGCTAGGCAGCATATATATACTTTTTGATCAAAGCATAAAAAATAAATAATAATTGACCATTTACATATACAATAATTAGTTAATCTGTATTTGGTATTCCTATATAATTAAATAAAATTATTTTCGTTTTATTAGTAGTTTTAGGTTAAGTTCTTTAATTTTCACTTTTTTTTTGAACTAAAATTATCTTTATTGATTTTCTATTGTATTTGTTCTTTGAAATTTAATAAATTTTACCGATTAAAAATTAAATTAGTATTTAAACAGTGTTTGTTTATGGACAGGGATTTTCATTAGTAAAAGATTTGATTATCAATAGGAGATGGAGTAGTAACCAGTTCAAAGTGGTTGACCAATAGCTGAGTCAAACAAAGAATCCTTCTTGCCCAAGTCCTTTGAAATAAAACGTTGAATAATACACACAACTAAAACAGCGTTAAATTTGTTCATTGATCACGTTAACTAAAATTATCATCGTATATATATATACCATCATACCTCATTTGTATCATATCATTTCTAAGTAGCACATCCAACAACATACAACCATAAACAGATCTAGTAATTAAGTTCTTACCAAAAAGCTTTATTTACGTTTATTAACAACTCTTTAAATTAGTAATACGTCTCATACTCTTTTATATTATAAGTCGATCATGGGTTTGAAATTAAGCATGAGATCTTTGTTCGTTATAAGTTGCATTTTATGTGTTCTTGTGGCAAATATTCATGGTGTAGTTGCCATTAGACACTTTCGCGGTGAGGAATGGTTGGCGAAGAGTGATATGATGTCGTCGTTGTTCTTCCAGTTGCTTCCAAAAGGGGCGTCGCCACACTCAGGAAGCTCTCCATGCTCGTACATCCCTGGAGGCAAGGGAGGCCACTGCTAGCTAGTTTTAAGTGGCCTTGTATCATCTGCATGCCATTGCATGCACCCATTATTTCATGTAATTACAAAAATAGATAGCTAACACAACATACACATAAACTAGGATTATGATAAATGTGCATTAATGTATAGAGTGCAACATTTTGTAGTTTAAATTATTTATTTTTTTAATTTCTTGATGACAATTCATTTATACGTACCTTTTTGGTACGTAATAATTTTATTAGCAATAAAATGACGGCCTCTTAAATAATTAAGAGGGACCTTGTAATTTTTTTTTTTTTAAAAAAAAGTGTAGAAATAAAATTTCAGCTTTCTTAAGTAGTCTTAAGCTAGTACATGTGTTTCATGACATCAAACATAGTCCGATTGAGGAGGAAATTAGCATTTACTAATTAACGCGGTTATAGGGATTGGATTAATAATCTATACATATACTATATTCCAAAAACTATAGTGAACAAATGCCTTCTTGATATAGATCTATCTACTTAACGTTAAGTCGTTAACATGACATGTATGTATGTGACACTTTAAACATTCATCGACTTCCTCCTCTCAAATAAAATAGGGTCAAGTCAAGACTCAAACAGTTGAACCTACAAGGTTATGACTTCTTATTGGAAAAGTAAATGAACATAAGTATAATTTTATTGTTCCTTTGAATAACAAACCAACCTATAATATTGTGTATCTACAATAAAAGAACATATAAAAATTTAAGGAAAATTTGTCAAAAACAACCTTTTAAAGTGTCTATTTTATTAAAAACAACCTTTTAAATTTTTTTTTGCAACTTCAGACCACATTATAAATTTTTTTTACCAAAGACAACCTAATGCTAGTTTTCGGCGTTGACTCTATTTTTCCGATGTTGACCACGAGTGTGTGAGGCACGTGACTTCATATATTGCTAATTATACCCCTTTCCCCTCCAATTAACTCCTATTAAAACCCTTCAAAGTGACAAATTACTTTGAGAGAGGAGGGGATTTAGTATGAGTGAATTGGAGGGAAAGGGGTGTAATTAGCAATATATGAGGTCACATGTCTCATACACTCGTTGTCAACATCGGAAAAATAGAGTCAATGCCGAAAACTAGCATTAGGTTGTCTTTGATAAAAAAAAATTATAATGTGGTCTGAATTTGTAAAAAAATATTTAAAAGATTGTTTTAAATAAAGTGAACACTTTAAAAGGTTGTTTCTAACAAATTTTCCAAAATTTAAAGATTGTTTTTCGTTATAATTTACTTGGCCTATCATCAACTAACTTTAATTTTGGTTATAGAAATTTAAAAATTATTTTTCGTTATATTTATCCAACAACTAGGGTAGGCTGCTAATGCATTTATTTTCTCTCTTTAACCAAAATAAAAAATGCGCAATACCTAGTCATGTCCAGAAATCTCTTTCAGCTTGGTATTTTAAAGGGTATATATAATTGTCTAAATACTAATTATAAGAGTTATATCAAACTGTTTAAAAGATAAGGAAGAAAAGCCAAGAAAACTACACCGGTAAAAAAAACATAAAAATACCATACATATGGTTCGCATGCATAAGTGAGGGTATATAAATAAATAGACATTTTTAGGAATATAATTGGTATAAGACTATTCATAAGCATTTATTTAAACTTTTAAAAAGATAGAGATTGTGGTTTGATCATTTTTATTTACTACCTTAAAGGTTTATATGTAGATGCCACTTATCCGATACAATGACATGAGCGGTAACTAATTTGTCAAACATGCATTTTTTAATTTCAAGGTCACAACTTATATTAAGAGTACTCCGTATATCTTAGCTAAGAAAAATCAATTCTTCCAAAAACCATAATTCTAACAAGTAGATCCTACTTATGTCAATAAAAGTGTGCAATAATTGTCCTAACTAACACTCACTAGCTATTACCGAGTAAGGTCTAAAACTAGTACACAATTTTTGAAATGACCTAATACGGAGTATAATTTAAGTGTGTAAAAGTATGACCTCTAGTGGATCATATTATGTCAAATAGTTTTGGTCATTACTCATTATATATGTCAATGTTAAAGTGCATGCAGTCTGAAATTCAATTTAATTGATTCATTCCAACACCAAAAGCAAGTTAGGTTGTTTCTGACTGCCATTATATATATATATATATATATGAACCCAATTAAGCAGCAGGTCAATTGAGCAGCTGACCATTAATTCCAGGATGCTCAAATAGCTCTTTATGTAACAAAATCATGAATTTGACGCCAAACCAAAGCTCTATAAATTAGCGAGCTTCATAGTATTACAAAGATTATTACTCCCTCCGTGTTTTAATAAGTGTTACACTTTGATTTTTTTCACTATTCACATAATAATTTTGACTTGGTTAATTAGTAATATATAATAAACAAATGTTATTGTATAATATATTGTTGGATTCATTATAATACATAATTTCATAATATCAATTTTTATATAATTTTACTAACATTATATAACTAGATAAATTTATAGTCAAAATCGTGTCTTGACATGCGTGTTTGGTAAACTGTAACACTTATTTAAACATAGATGGAGTAGTAACATTTGATCGATAATTGAATTGGCCTAATATCGATTACGTCATTTTTATTTATGCACAGTGATCGAGCTCTATATTGAAGTACTTCCAAGTTCCTACTTCATGTTATTACTTTACTATTCATTCTACCTGTAATAATATGAGAAAAGTAATTATCCCCACTAGTAAATACATTGCCTACATGGCTACATATTTCATCTTAGAGAAGTTCAATCCATTTTCAATTAATGAGATCTTGCGATTGAAATAAAATAGTAATAGAACTCATAACTCCATATGTTTACTTGATTTTTTGATGTCCTACGTTGTCTTTATTGTATCTTTAGCTTTTCATGCAAGTACGGAATATTGTACTATGTTTAATATTTTGTCATATGGAGTACAATATAGGAGCTAAAAATACTACGAAATAAATAACACAAAGGCCTTGTTTGGCAATTGGCTGTTGGCTGTTGGCTGCTGGCTGTTTAACTTGGCTTGTTTGACTGGCTGTTAGTATTGGCTGTTTGTAGTGGCTGTTTGACTATTTATTGTATGTAAACATGTTTGGTAAAATCAGCTGTTAGATATTGGCTGTAACTATGCAAAACAACCTTAAAGGGCATTATTATGTATTCTTATACATTTATTCTCAGTATTATTAATTATTAATTACTAATACAAAATATTAACTACTAATTTATAATTACTTATTATTAATTATAAACTACTAGTTATTAAGTACTAATTACTAATTATTAAGCACTTAATATTAATTACATATTACTAACAATTGTTAATTACTAGTTATTAATAATTAAGTACTAATAATTACTAATTACGGAGTACTAACTATTAATTTTTAAGTACTTATAACTACTAATTTACTAATTATTAAATAATAATTATTAATTATTAATTACTAATAATAGATTATTAATTACTAATTATAAATTATTAATTACTAATTTTTTATTACTAATTACTAATTATAAATTATTAATTAATAAGTATTGATTATGAATTACTAATTATAAATTATTAACTATTGATTATTGATTATTAATTACTATTTATAAATTATTAATTACTAATGATTAATTACTGATTACTTATTATTAATTACTAATTACTAATTATTAATAATTAATTATTAATTACTGATTATTAATTATTAATTATAGATTAATAATTATTAATTATTAATTACTGATTATTAATTATCAATTATCAATTACTAATTACAAATTAATAATTAATTATTAATTAATTACCAATTATTAATTACTAATTATTAGTTGATAATTATTAATTATTAATTATTAATTACTAATTATTGATTGATAATTATTAATTACTAATTATATATTATTAATTATTAATTATTAATTATTAATTATTAAATATTAATTATTAATTATTAATTATTAACTATTAATTATTAACTATTTACTATTAATTATTAATTATTAATTATTAACTATTAATTATTAATTATTAATTATTAATTATTAATTATTAATTATTAATTATTAATTATTAATTATTAATTATTAATTATTAATTATTAATTATTAATTATTAATTATTAATTATTAATTATTAATTATTAATTATTAATTATTAATTATTAATTATTAATTATTAATTATTAATTATTAATTATTAATTATTAATTATTAATTATTAATTATTAATTATTAATTATTAATTATTAATTATTAATTATTAATTATTAATTATTAATTATTAATTATTAATTATTAATTATTAATTATTAATTATTAATTATTAATTATTAATTATTAATTATTAATTATTAATTATTAATTATTAATTATTAATTATTAATTATTAATTATTAATTATTAATTATTAATTATTAATTATTAATTATTAATTATTAATTATTAATTATTAATTATTAATTATTAATTATTAATTATTAATTATTAATTATTAATTATTAATTATTAATTATTAATTATTAATTATTAATTATTAATTATTAATTATTAATTATTAATTATTAATTATTAATTATTAATTATTAATTATTAATTATTAATTATTAATTATTAATTATTAATTATTAATTATTAATTATTAATTATTAATTATTAATTATTAATTATTAATTATTAATTATTAATTATTAATTATTAATTATTAATTATTAATTATTAATTATTAATTATTAATTATTAATTATTAATTAAGGATAAAAAGTAATTTGTTTAATGAAAAACCAAAACCAAAAAGCTAGTAACACTAGCTTTTTGTTTTTGGCGGAAAAGCCGGCTTTTTCACCTAGCTGAAAAGCCATTTACCAAACAAGTATTTTGGCTGTTTGACCAAAAGAAAAAGCCAAAAGCCAAAAGCCAACCAAAAAGCCAACTAAAAGCCAATTACCAAACAAGGCCAAAGTATTAGTCGCACCCAATGTTTCGTCCATCAAGAAGGTATCATCGTCATCTTCTTGCGATGAAGAACAAGTTTTCACCTGATGACAAGTTGGTGGTGGTTATGGCGAAGGAGAGGAGTGGGGTCATCCATGGTGGAAGAGAGAGAAAGTTTAATTGCTTAAAATTATCAGATTTTTTGAAAAAATGCTCAAAAAATCGAATTGGGGCTTTATTATGTGATGCATATTTGTTGAAATTGATTGTCCCATATGATTGTATGTTGAATTGTAAGCATTTTGATAGCATATGCATGTATTTTAGTTGAGAAATGAGCAAGTTATGTTATATCCGTGACCTTTAGTACGAGATCTTCAATAGAGGTTCTGCCATTGTTATACATATCATCAAACAAATTATACATATCTTCAAACAAGTTATATATATCCTCCATCAAATAATTTATATCCTCCAATAATTTATATCCTCTTCTGGGTGGATGATATCCTATATCGACTAATGATATTCTCTATTGACTAGATGATATCTCACTAATGGTAATCTTAATTTGTCTATCACATATCAGCCACTGCAAATGATTTTATACGTAGTATGTAAGACATGGGCATGAGGCGTAGCGGGAGCGAGGCAGAACACTAACAGTCTAACACCATCACTAGCAATATTATCAACTTTTGTAACGTAAATTTCTCTAATTTGTTTATATATATATCGAGCAATTAATAAGAGTTCATAATAATTAAACATTAGCTCATGCAAATTCCAAAAACTGGGTTATTTATTAATTTATCTTTGTTAGGAACGTATGCACGAGTGCACAACTGATAATTTGATGTTATCTAAAAATTTTACTCCATGCAGTAGTTGTTTGAAATATGACTAACATAATGTTATGATGATTATATAGTTTATAATTGACATATTTTTTGTAAGTAATTAATTATATTACTTTATTTATGGTATTAAGTAGTATTGCCAACATTTTTTTGATTTATCCAATTTTTAGTTTCATTTATGTAATTTTCATTCTTACTTTAAAGTTTCTCAAAAAATATTTATTATATGTTGGATGAAAATTTTCAAAATTTATATTTACATCGTAGACATTATAAGACTAATTGTGGGCATTTTATAACGTGAAAAAATGAACTGATCATATTATATATCATTAAAATAATACGATAGTTATTTTTCAAATAACGACTGTAGTACTGTACTAAAATTATATATCAATTTAATTTGATGTACATGTATATATTATAGACCCTGTTGCTAATTTAATTCTAATTGTTTCTAATTCTAACTAGGCAATAGTTATGGGCATGCACGCTCACTTGTGTATAAATTGATTTCAAAATTTTAACATGTATTATATGAAATGGTCAAATACATACAGTATTTGATTAAATGTTTTCAAAGATATGTAAAGATTATTCTTGGATGCGTATTTTTAATGGTGTCCGTTGACGGTCTTAACTTCGTATTGTATTAATTTTTATTTACTTTACTTATAATTTTATATAATTGTAATCATGAAACAATAGTATTTTTGGATCAACATATCAAGTCAAATCTCACAAAATACCCTGACTATTTGTTCAAAAATAATACGGAGTAATAATAATAATAGTACCATGACTAATGTTTTTTAATAGATTGAGAATTTAATTTGTGATCAATACATGAGTGTCAGTTTTGCACCAAAAAAATATATATGTCAGTTTGTCACCCTAAAAAGTTACTTTGTAGTATAGTTGTTTTTGGGTTGTCCTAATTTAACATACATTCGAATAATAATCCTCCAAACAAAGGTCAATTAATTAAAAAAAAAATTGTTCAAAAACAAAAGATAATCTTTATTGTTCCCTCCGTATCCGAATAATTGATATAATTAAATTTAGCACACATGTCAATACATGATTGATTTTATGAAGCTTTATATTAATACAGCTTTATATTAATACTCCATTTATTTTCTTTTCATTGCAACACATCATTTGGACACATGTTGATTAGAGAAGGTAATTGAGCTAATTTATCAAAATAATTTTAACACCAAGAACTAAGAGAAGGGATACGTTAGCTACATCATTTATAAATTATTTTAGTTAATATTTGACTTTATACTTTATCCTCAAAGTGCATGCAATGAAGATTGTTGTAAATAAAAGAAAGTGGAGGAGATGCCTAAAGTCCTTTAATTTTTCCCTACTTTTGAGCTCCTTTTTATTAAAACTTTTGGAGGTGTCAAAAAATATTTTTTTAGCAATTAACAAGCATATTTTAAAAAAAAAATCTGGCAAGAAACTACATTCCACCTTTTAAGTGAAATTTTTTGCAAGAAAATACCAGTCGCCGGATTCTCAGACGTTGACTAGTTAAGTGTTGGTCACATGCGTGTCATGTGTCTATTATAATCTTAATGAACACCTCCCTTCAGCTTTTAACCTGACTAATAAGCTCGCAACTCTGCTTATATACCATCGAAATTCTGGGGATGTAAATAGAGAAATGTGACGTTTTGAAAGTTCCAATAGACACATGACATGCTCACAAGCAAAAGCCATACCGACAGAAGACAAGGTTGCGTCGCAAAGAATGGCCAGAAACAAAAGAACAAAAGCCTCGTGTGTATCAACTAAAAACTGAAAGCAAATAAGCCAGCATCACTCTTTACAGAATGTTGTTTCTCAGGATTACAACCACCAGATTCCAAGACCAAATTCCCTTCATTACTTATTACAAATGTTATCTAAAATGGCCCTTTAATGTCCATTGGAAGGCCTGAACATAGCGTAATTATTTACGCCACATGTCATATTTGAGTACTCTGGAATATTATAAGAGTAGCCATCCACCCCTGAATTCCTCATGCTTAGCAACGACAGATCAGGACCCACCAATTGCCACTGGTTTGGCACTAAACTATCAACCTGACCATTCATATAAGACATAGGATTACCTTGAGGGATGAACTCTCTGACTGAATCATAAGGACTGCCTGCACCATAATCCTGCTGGAAGCCATCATCAGGGTAACTCCTAGATCTATCAAACCTACAAGAGCTTCCCAGAGATCCTGCTTCGCTCAATAGGCTCATATCAGTAGAGTAACTCAACTGCCGATTGAAAAGGGTGGGACCATTGCCAAGACCCTGGAAACCTGTGTTCCCATGTGAAGTCCTGCCAATAACCTGCTCATCATCAAGAAGATCATTGATGATGTCAAGGTGGGGAAATTCATCAGCCAATGCAGTCTGGACCAAACGACCGGAAGTACCAGCTGGCAATTCCGAGGGGAAGAATTCATGGGGTACACTGTTCATGGGTCGATATAAATCGAAATTTGGTGTATCATTAAGCATTGATTGAGAATCATACATCAATCTTCTGTTAATATCTCTCTGGGGGCTGCCCATCCATTGCTGACCTAGAGCCTCATCCTGATGATTAGCAGTAAAAGACATGCTTGAACTGACACCATTAGGTTCCATCCTTTCAGAAGCCTGAGAGAGATATACAGGGTTGGATAATAAAGAATGCTGGTGAGAGAATGTAGTTGATGTGTTCACCCCTGAACTTGCTAGTTGAGATGGATGCGTGAAACCACCAGAGCTTGCACTAAATGAGTTACCCATAATGGCGTTCCTATAGGACTGTGGAACGTAGGGATGGGCTGCTGCTGGGGAAGGGTCTGGACCCAGGCGTCCAGCAGCACTACTTGAACGGGACAACAATGGAGCGCTTGAAGCAGCTGCTTGCACCATGGAAACAACTGGGGCAGCTGGTAGGGTCCCAGGGATAAGAGGAGCACTTGATGGCCTTGACAATCCTGCAACCTGCTGTCCGGTAAGCTTCTCAACCGGTTTAAGAATGGTAGCCTTTGTCGAATCAGGTTTTGATGCAGATGCTGTATAGTATGATGTCATCAAAGTTGCCCTATCAGTTTGTTGATGCCCATTTGAGGATGTTTTCATAGATGTAACCACATCAGTATGAGGACCAATTTTCAAGCTAGAATTTGGCTTAATTGCCGGTGCAGGAGTTGTATTTCTGGGAGGGCAATTTGATGACTGTGGTGCCACTGCCACTCTTTCCTGGGAGAGTACTGTATCAATATGATCTTTATGCTCCTTATTGTCCTTCTTACTTGGCTTTCTCTGCGGCAACACAACATCATCTTCCTGCTAAACCAAACAAACCATTTTGGGGCAATAGCCATGATACTTAGATAAATAAAAGATTCAAGTTCACAACTTATGTAAAGTACGGTGTTTGGAAGAACCACACATAATACAGAAATGAAGAAATCCTACAAGATAGTTTTGCATAGAAACCCAATCACAAAACGACACAAGCCAAGTCTTCTTTGGTGAAATTCTGAGAATTACAATACCAATTACCATATTGCCAAACTCTTCTGAATGCAAAAACAGTCTCGACATCAACCAGGAAAACAAACATCATTCAAAACAACCAAGACATAACAGTCTCATCCAAAAATGTCAAGTAATAACCAAATGGATCATAGAAAGAAAAAATGGCGAGATAAATCAGATTAAACAGCAAGAATATAACAATACAATACTCACCTTTTTTACTGAATTCAGCTCTGGCCACTTTGTCCTATCTTGCAAGGAAGTGACAGCACCCTCAGACTCGTTAAATTCAACTGCTTTGCGACTGGGTGAAGCATCATTACAGAAAAAAGCTTCAGTTGGTTCAGATGGCCAAATATCTACATCATTTCCACCACTAAATTCCTCAGATGATCCCTTTCCTTGATGGATCTTTCCTCTACAAAACCAAATCTCATAGTCAAAAAATGGATCACAATTGCTCTAAGATAGGTAGTGGCCAGATATTTACCTTGATGGTGATTTCTGGCTATTATAATTAGTAAAGGAATTTGATCTGTATGATCCATTTATTACAATGGAAGGAGCAGAATCAGTAGAGCAAGTGGAGGAACTATCATCCATTATAGATGAGCTCCTCTTATCTACTACTCCATTTTGAACCGTTGATATACTGCTTACTTCACTACCACTGGCTTCTGCAGGAGGGTGAATCTCTGATGTGTCTGTGTCCCAGTTAACAGGACTTGCATCTCTATCTTCTGAATCAAGCCGTAGCATGTCCACAGCACATTCCACAGAATCAGACACATCAGACACATAGTCAAGTGTATCATTCTTGTCAGTCACAGTTTCGGGCTCTACCAGGCCTTTCCCTGCAGCAGTCAAATTTTCAAGCAGATGTTTCTCTTGTGCTGTGACAACAGGTTTATCATCCTTCAATTTGTCCTTTCCTTTGCGATTATTTCTCTTCTGTTTGGCCTTTTGTTCAAAAATAAAACACAACAATTAGAACCTTAGTCCAACTTGGCAATTGTTTAAACATATGTCTACATAAAGTATAAAACATTTTAGTATCGCCAAACATTTCAAGTCCACATCCAATATATATATATATATATATATATATATATATATATATATATATATATATATATATATATATATATATAACTCCCTCAGTCCACAAATAACCATCCTATATTCCATTTGAGGATGTCCACAAATCATCTTACTGTTACTTAAATGGAAAATTTTCTTACTCAACCCATGTAAAGAGGACCCCTCCACTAATTCTCTTTCTATCACATGCTCAACCCAAACCCTTCTAAGTTCCTTAATTAGTGTGCTAAAGCCTAGCAGAATATTTTTCCTGGACAGAGAGAGTATATAATTTTAAAATAAATAAATAAAAATATAATAAAAAGAGAGAGAGAGAGAGAAAAAAAAAAAATAAAAAATAAAAAAATAAAAAAACACTCAAGTGTTAAAATAAACAGACAATGTTCAACCTTATAGAATGGACAGTATTTTATCTAAATGATATTTTAGTTTTTTGCAAATTAGCACTGATGCAAATGAAGAAGTTATCCCATTATATCACTTGACCTTGACAGTAATAAAACTTTCTTAGCACTAATGCAAATAGAACCAATATTACAAGCAGTCCCCTTTTTCTTCATCATAAATTCATATCCAGCCAGATACTGGTTTTCAAGAAAACAAACAGTCCCCTTAGACAATTACGCACTTTTGTTGCTAAATTACTTTGAGCATCACATTCTGAATGTCACAAAAAATAGCAACCTGTTTTTTCTTAGACTTTTTGTCTTTCTCACCAGCACCTCGCTTTGCTTTCTCACTCTCAGCTAGCCCTGCAGCCTCCTCTTCACGGATGAGCTCTTCTTGTCTCTTTAGTGCAACAGCCTCCTGGTAGGCCACTTCAATTTTGTTGCTGTAATGTAAAGACTGTATTAGGAACAGTTATGCCACAAAAAAGACATTTAGTAAGAAGAGCAGCTTTAAAAAGATTTTATGACCTGAAAATATGGGCGAGTACAAAAATTTCCACTGTCCTTCGGCCTAATTCCGTCAAACGCCTTTCATCACGCTCGATTGAGTCCTTATTGGAATCCTCTCCACTACCTCCATCCTAAGCAAACCACTAGATGTGTCAATTTATTCAAACAACTAAACACAGCTATGGATTCTCACTAAAATGAAGGGAAACGAACAAGTAAATACAGGGGGCCAAGGGATAGAAAATATTCTCCATCCTCCAAAGCAATAAACTTTATTAAGGTCCACAAATGATAAAATATAATAATAATAATAATAATAAATAAATAAATAATAAATAAATTAAAACCAGTACTTGTTTAATGCTCAATACTATTCAAGTATTCTTGTTTAAAAAAAATACTATTCAAGTATTATGAGCTAGTACCATATTGCAATAAACATAACATAGCTAGCAGTGCTCAAAGAAGGCCACAGCAAAAATCACCAAACTATCAGCAACATGCTGTCAACTAAATTGCAGTAGTCGAAACTTATCATTGAAAACAACAAAATACTTGTACTCTCGTAGTGATGATACTTCAAATATTAAAATAAATATTAAAAAAAAAAACAACTAAATATTATATATAAATAAGGCAGCACAAATATTTTTCTTAGACAAAAACTGTAATGACTCCATGCACATATGAATAGGACCTGAAATGGAAAATGAAAAGTAACATCCACAAGAATCCAATGGGTGTTTCTAAAACCAAATAATATAGGAAGAACAAGCCACAATTTTAGTTCAACAAATTTATATGAAACAGTGGAAGCCAAACATAATGACCAGGTACACAAATATGCTGACCCTGAATACAAAGAACCAAGTCTTAAATACAACTCACCTTTGTGCGGTTCTGAGGACCCTTGTCATCCTTTGGAGGCAACGGCTCCATGGCAGCCCTCTCAAGAAGTAATAGGACATCATCTACCAAAATGAAAACATCCTTTTCTACTCTAACAATTGGAGCAGGTGTATCCTCACCCTCTATCAATTTTCCCTTTCCTTTTTTGCCCTTGCTTTGACCTTCAAGAGCTTTTAGCCCACTGTACAATGAGTCCATAACTAAAGTAGATGTGACTTCTTTCTCTATGAAAAAATGTTTCACAACAACTTTTAATATCATCTCCTTCTTTTCCCTCGACATGCGACGCCTAGTATTTTGATCCATTCCTAGCCAAAATGCACAAAAGCTGAACAAAAACCGATTAAAGTTTGCATAGCAATAAATAGAAAAGATATTAATTCACATTTTTGTAAAAAAAGATAACATATATACACATATAATACACAATTCACAAGAAAGAGAAAATCTAATTAAAAATTTTGGAATGCAATTATTACTTCAGATATACATATACTTCCTCCATTTCACTAAAATTGCAGCACTTTGACTTACGCACTACTCACATGCTATGCTTTGACTAAATTTTATGATTAATGGTTAAAGAAAAATATTAACATGTGGGAACAACAATGTAAATCAACTTTTTATTCCAGCAGTATAAGAATATAGTAACAGAAAAGAGCCATTTTAGACTAAGATCTACCATGAACTGACTGTTTAACAGAGGGATAAATATCATGTCAACATAGCTGTTTCACAATGCAGTCAGCAATGACAAAGATTGAGTTCATAGATATAGAAACACTACCTTGACCACCTAGCTTTGTCCTCTATCAACTTTCCCAGTTTCCCTCTTCTCTCTTCAACAAAACGCCGACATATTTGCTCAACATTGGTCAAGTACACCCGAACAAGTTCTCTTCTATAATTACAATCAAGACAACGAAATGGCCGATCTGCTTTCTCCCTACAAGCAAAAGACAAATCAGCAATACGATAACTTCATACAACGGTACACAGCTGCTTGGCATACAAGTATAAAATCATAAATTACTGCTGATTATCTATGGGAAACTGATCAAAATCATGTTAAACAACTTTGAAGAAACATAATTCCATGCACTGAATAAAAAGGACTTGACATAAAAGTCAATCACATTGTCAACCCAGCAGATTCCCATAAGTCAATTCTAAATTGCACACCCTGGGCACGTGTTTTGACAGTTCCATCTTGATTAGTTGTACAAAACAGACCACTAAACAGCAAGTTTGATGTCAAAGTAAAACAGGACTGTCAAATAATACTTCAATATGGTAATTAGAGATGGCAATGGGCTGGACATCAAGATTAAAAATTAAAAAAAAATAAAATAATAATAATAATAATAATAATAATAATATTAATATATGTTAAACGGGTGGGTGGATGGTTAGCGGGTGAAGTAAAGTATCATCCACATCCGATCCGATACATCACCCACTTCATTTGTCACCCGCTTATCATCCATTTAATTCGGGTTCGGCCAAATATTTAAAGCGGGTGGAGCGAGTTAGCGGATATCCATTTAATATTGCCATCCCTTGGTAATGGACATCAAGCGGTGAAACATTTCTCTAAAATTCAATCTAGTAAGCAAACACATGATATAAGTAGGTTACATAAATCATAGCCTGTTGCTTTTATAGGATGAATTCTGAACAAGCAGACAAATTACAATAGTTATGATGCCATGACTGGCTTAAACAGCTGTATACAATCAACAAACATTACAGCTTTTCAGAAGAAAATCCAGTCTTATCTTAATACAAAAGACTTATATCTCTAAAAAAAATAAGGGCTATTTATTAAGAAAACTACCTGATAACTTGAACTTGAGCCTTAATAACAAGCGCATCTTCTTCCACAAAACCATCTGACACTTTAGATAGCTCCATAAATTTCTTCCACCCCCAATCATGCTCTTTTTTCCAAAAACGGTGTAATGTGTCTGCAGTATTTTTGTGCATATCGTATTAACATCAGAGAAACCATTCAAGAACACGTCCAAAGACCAAGACACATTTTCAATTACTGACCAGAATATTTTGATTTTTTTGGGTCTTTATTCACCACAGCAATAGTGAATTGAGCAAAATGGCTCCATCCTGCTCACCAAAAATGAGAAACAGTTAGGTGGACAGAGCTTTGAAATTAATATAGTAGAGGTGGTGGGGAAGTTAAGGACATGAATAATGTAACTGGACAAATGAAACAAACCTGGAAGAAGCTTATCATGGTTTGCTACACAAAGAAACAAAGAAAGGTGATTACACACATCACAGCCCTGGGGGTAGATCAAAATGTACCTGACAAAAGAAGAAGTAACATTATGACAGAAAATTAAAATCACTGAATGCAGCCCCAAATGCTAACAACTATTATTTCATTAACCTAAAATACAGTAAACATTAAGAAAATGAACATCAGTATACATGACCACGATCAAAACTTCTTTAACCAAGCGAAACTTCATATAGGCTTGTAGAGTGCAAAGTACAAACAAATATCTTCAGCAATCATCCTATCAGCAATCACATTAGTATGGAGTTTATATGGACTGTGTATTCCATAATTCATGAAGGCACATGCAAATTAAATGCTACTAAGAAATCAAAATATGAATTGACACAAGGATGCGCAGGGATAAACACAGAGACATTGAAAAGGATTATTACATGGGACAGCACACAAATAGTAAGAAAATGAAGGGGGAAAGCATCAAAAGAAGGTAGAGGTAATATGTTACAATAAATAAAATTATTATAATAGACGAACCTTGACCTTCACAGAGCATACAAGAAATATGACAATAAGGGAGAAGGGAAAAAAAGGTAACAATTATAGCAAGGCAATACGGCAAAAGTAACTAACCACTTGTAGCCACCAACTTCAAAAGCATTACTTCGAAGCTCTCTCTTGTTGATTGTCGAAAAACTATCAATCTTCCATGTGTACTTACCATACAGATCAACAGGTTTTGGCCCTGCAAGAAATCAAATGAGGATCTCAAGTCATCCAAACTGGGGTAAAGCACAAGGATGACCTTGCCAATACATATGCCAATAGAAAGAACATGCCAGTACATACGTCAAAAGGAAGACCACATCAACGCAATCATTCAAAAGAACCACAGAAGACCACGCCAACTCAGAGAGGAGTTGATAAAGAGAGAAATAGATATCATAAGCAAGAAGTAAGCATACAATTCCAAAAGAACAAATGCTCAGCAGGAAAACACATTAAAGAGAAACCAGTAATGGAAACACTGACCACTTGCAAGAACTACCAATGATCCAACTATGCAGAATACAAAGTAGTTCATATACAAGCAGACAGAACCCTAACCAGTTTAAACTGATGGATAAACCACAAGTTGTGTGCACACTACACAAAAGTTTCCACAGCAATATTATGTGATCCATACAGCTTGGATCCACAAAAGTCAAAAACTTCCCAGTGAGTGTTTTATAATCAAAACATATTATCAAACAACTAAACAAATTTAATACTTCCTCCGCTTCTTTATTGTTGCAACACACCATCTTGGCACACTATATGAGGAAGGGATTATAGAGGTAAATGAATGAATCAATCTAAGAAATTTAAACCATAACAACTTACACTTTTTCTTATTGATGTTAAAATTATTAAAATTAAGTTGTCCATTCACTTAATCTAATGCTTTCTTAAAATGATTGCCAAGCTGGTGTGTTATAACTATAATAAAACGGAAGAAATACTTTTAAAAATGTCTCCATATTACACCGTGGTTGCAATTTACCATACATTTAAGATCCCAATTTCTTGATAAAATATCAAAATTCGAGTTTGGTATTTGTATTTACAAAGTTGTTAGTGACTTATGAGGCTCAAACACTTATTGACAGCTGAAGTTTGGTATTTGTATTTACAAGGTTGTTAGTGACTTTGAAGATCCATAGGAAGGGAAAACTAGCTTATAGCTAGAGAAGAGGTATTCCAAAAAATTTCTTGAGTTTCCAGCTTCAGAGAAAGGGATATACTACCTTTTGAGAGTTTCCGCTAATCTTAGGTACTCACAGTTGAATGTCACCACATACAGATACAAATTTTCAGCTTTCCGTGATCAAATCTTAAAAATGTTCCTTTGATAAGACAACATTACATATAACGAGACATGAAAGACTATTGCTCCCATATGCTTGACGATGTACTTAGAAGTGGTAGTTGAGTAACATTTATATTTCAAAGGCCATAAGAGAGCACTTTCTTTAAGAGTATCTTAGGCCAATCATTCCCTTAGCACTACTCTTTAATAAATTAGAATGTCACTCCATCGAGCAAATTATCAGCAGGAAATTTCAGTATCTTTTGCATCCTTTGCGAAAACCATGTAAAGCGCATTCATAGATTCCTTCTTAACTTTCTTAAGCAGTGACGATAAAACTTAAAACAGCAGTAATAAGCAGAGGTGGAATAAAATGAACCAAAATTACCTCCATCATCATCACTGCCATCAATATCCCAATACGGAGGTGAAGTCGAAGGGGTGCCATTCTCAACCTGATCGGAAGACCGACATTCAACCAATGCATCACTTGACTGGCAGCGTTGCGCACTCGATAATCTCTCCAACGACCTTCCACAAGCAGATTCCTCGGTCATAGTTGCAGGCATAAATAAACCGAAAACTCTGCCAACTACACCCTATCAGCTCCTCCCACTGTAACAAAACAAATACAATATCATAACAACGACGAAAACTTCTGCATGTATACTGAAAGATATAGCACAAAATGAAAACAAAAATATGTAAAGTAATCAACAAATTGAGCAGCAAGTATACTTATACAATCAATCAATAACATCAAAAAAATTAATAAAAAATAAAAAATTGGAAGGCAAAAACCCTAACCAAATTAAACCTAACAGTTGCGTCAACCGAAAATGAATTGAGTAGAGAAGCAAAGAAAATCAGAATCGAGTAAGAAATTAAAGAGGATCCTAATCCCAAATACTCAAAAACCCTAACTACAAGTTGAACTAAAAAATGAAAAATTTCCAGAAATTAATGAATTAAATTGGGGGTTAAAGAGATAATTAGACGGACAAAGTAATGGAAATCGGACAACAAAGTGTTTGTGTAAGAATAGATCGATTGAATAAGACGAACCTGAAACGTTTCAGACGGAAAGAAGCAAGAAAAAGTTTAATTGGACAAATTTTTAGGGAATTTTATTTCAAAGGAGAAGAGAGAAAGATAGGCAAGAGAAAATATGTAAGAGAGAGAATTTTGGGATTTGAGGTCGAAGGTGCAGCTGCTGCTCAAACCCGAGAACTTATTTTATGTGTTTTTCATATTTTTTTATTTTTTTTTTTTTTTAATTGGCTTGATTTGTCTTAATGACTAAATATTTCTAGGGTAAAATGTTATGGAGGTGCTTAATTAAAATAAAAAAAAAATGGCTTAAATTGAAATTATGGCAAGGTTTTCATTAAATTAATATACTATGTCTTATGAATTGATAATTAATAATTATCTAAAAAAAATTGATTATTAATTGTAAGAAAATATGAGATAAGTGAAGTAGAAGTCTAAGTGGTAGTGGGTGATTTGGTTCACTAGTTATTCATCTTTTAAGAGTTTGAGTGATTTGTTCTAGAATTTTTTTTTTTAAGTCATATAATAATAAAGTACACGCAATACTATACTAGCATTTTTGCATTTAAATAGTGACTAAACGTTCTTGTAATAAAATTTGTCATTCACCACTACCTATTAATATTTTACTTTCAAGAGAAGGTTTTGTGTGAGTCCGGTTTATAATGCATACTCCCATCCCCTACCCACTGTCACTGCCCAGCCTCCGCCGGCGACCTTCTCCCTCCCATTCCCCGGTGCCTGCAACCCTCCCCCACCAATCCCCGAGCCACGGCGAGTTCAAGGCGGAGGACAGATAGAGCGAGTGCGACGCCATAGCAAGGTAATAGTCAGATATTAGGGGTCAGGCTTATTCCAGCAATTCTGAATGTCTTGGTCCTGCAGCCAATCCGTACCACAGAGGCTGCTCTAAGTATTTTCGCTATAGATCAGACACTTAGCACTGTACCTGCTTCATATTTGCTGATACTTGTGCATTTATCATAGAATTTTCTGAAATAAATTGGCTATTAGTTGTGCAGTCCATCTTTATTTTTACTACGTTTTTGCTTACTTAGACTCAAGTGTTAACCATGGAAATGATGGCAAGGTGAGGCAGATACTCCATTGTTTAATATCTGATATATTAAATCTATTTTTTGACAATTATAATATAATATCTAATATTTATAATCTAATATCTTAACATTATAATCTAATACCTGACTATTATTATCTAATTTCTGAATATTAAGATTTTTATTTTTCTCAATTTTTATTTATTTTTTTTATTTTATGGCCGGACTCACATGAGTCCGTTCTACACAAAACTTTTACTACTTTCAAATAAAAGAGGAATATGAAGTATGTTACAACTAGTTGGTAAGGCACTTATTGTGAGTATTTTCGTAATTTCCTATCCATATAAATATTTACATACTTTGGTCTTTCTATAAGCTTTATTAATTTTTTTTGGTCCTAACATGGTATTCCTAATTGCACGTTTTTATTTTTGTTAATTTACTTGCATGCTAAATAAAATATCATTGGAGAAAGAAAGTTTGTTATAAAAAAACTACAAGTATCAACCTTAAGATTCTAAGTCTAACAAGTATGTAATTATTGTTTTTCTAAAATCATATGATTCTTGTATAAAAAATTAAAAAAAATAAAAAAAAATCTTTACTTTCCACAATATTATCCCTTTATTTGATGAGCCAAGTGAACAACTTCCCTTCTTTGATTCCTCCATTTTTCTATTTGTCTCATATATTTTTTGCATTCTTAATGCAAAATTATAAGTAAGATATCTCATAATTAAAAGGAAAAATTGTTGGGAATAATCCCACCTTTGGAGCTTCCACGAAAAATAATCTCATCTTTGCGATATTTTTAAATAATCCAACCTTTATACATAATCCGCTCAAAATGGTCCCAACCGGTCATGTAAGCTATTATAATAAGTTACATGACACGTGGCAGTCTATGATTGATCAAAAAAATAAAACTAAAATAAGATAAATTTTTTTAAAAAAATTAGATTTTTTTAAAGAAAAAACAAAAAAAAATTAAAAACCACCCACCATCCACTGCACCACCCACATGCTGTCGCCTCAGCCCATCACAGCGTCGGCAGCACCAGACCCCCTCCCCCTCCCCCTCCCCTGAACCACCAACCCCCTCCCTCACGAACACCTAGGCCGTTTTTAGAACATCCCAGGCGAAGCTCCGGCGAGCCACAAAACCATCCCACATGCTTTTTTCTATCCCGATCCCAGCCCCCTCTCCTTCCCCGATCCCTTTTCCGGCTACCTCCCCTTCCCCACGTCCCAATTTCATCCTCTATCCCCTTCAAACACCTCGATTTCGGCCCTTCTACCCTTCCCACATCTTGATTTCAGTCATGGTTTTGGTGGATTAGTGCCGACGGAAAGGGGTAAGGGATGGTCAGAGAACAGCGTGGCGATCTGGGGTCTAGTCGCGATGGGGCTGGGCTCGTGGGCTGGTGGTACGGGCGGCGAAGTGGTTGGGGTTGCTGGTTGAAATTTTAGTTTTTTTTTTAAGTTATTAATGTTGATTATTTCTTAAAACAAAAATAAACTTAAAACTTATTTTTTGACCAATCACGTGATGACACGTGTAAATTAAACTTAATAAAAAAAAATTTACCTATTCAGCCGGTTACAAGTCACTTGGGACTATTTTGAGCGAACTGGGTATAAAGGTTAGATTATTCAAAAATATCCCAAAGGTGGGATTATTTTTCATGGACGCCCTAAAGGTGGGAATGTTTCCACCAATTTTTCCTAATTAAAATGTCACTGATCATTATAGAAGTTAAATATTTATAAAATTAAAATAAAATCTAATTTAACAAAATCTCATGTTACATTTTAAATCATAAAGAAAACGTTTAAGTATTGATGGAGTATTCCATTGAAATCTCTCGAGATTCCAAGTGTATTTTCCTTTCAAGTTTCAATAGTCCATGTCCCACTACACAAGAGCTAAAAAAAAGGGAAATTACATTATTTAGAGGAGTATATCATGTACTACCTTCGGTACACATTATATGCAACTTTGGAGATCTCACGGAACCCAAAGCAGAATTTCATAATAGTAAATTAATGAATAAAAGAGTATGCAATTAAGGGTAGGAGAGAGAATGGAGATAATTAACCACCACCATCAACGACAGTCACCCCACTAGGCTACCACCATAGCCAAACCGCAGCCTCTTCTGCACCACCTCCACTCACCCCTGAACCACCGCAAAACTAACCTGAAGCCACCACTACTCACCCAGAACCACCGCAAAACCACCCTGAACCAACCTAAAACCACCTTGAACCCACCTGAAACCACTTTGAAACCCAAAAACCCACCCGAAACCAAACCTAAACCTACCCAAAAACCCATTCGAAACCAACCCTGAACCACCCAAAACCCGAAACCACCCAAAACCCGAAACCACCCTAAACCCACACCCAAAACCACTATAAACCAACCCGAAACCACCCTAAACCCACACCACCACAAACCCGAAACCACCCTAAACCCACACTACCACTAACCCGACCTATTCCTGTCGAACCCACCCCGAAAACCAGTCAAAACGTTCCACTACTGACAGGATAAAGTCGTATCACCTAGTCAAAAATAAGTCCTAAGTCCTCTAACTATGCAGATAGGGAAGAAGGGTCGAACCACAGGGAAACGAGTCAATTTATTCCTAATTAAATTAAATAATCTAAATTATTAAGTAACCAATTTATTGTTATGAAAAGAACTAAACTACGAAGATTAAAGTTTAAGGAGAAAATCAAATAATAAAAGCCTAGGGTATCGATTCACCAATAAATAATATTCCAGGGTAAAACAAAATAATCAACCATCAATGCATTAATTAATCAGATCATAAAGGGCTTTCACTATGTATTACAATCACAGAATTAATCTACCGGTATTAAATCGCAACTTTCGAATCTTGACTTAACCATTTATAAATTAACCTGCCTATTGAAACTAAGCCTAAACATCAATTTTCATCTGTCGAATCTCGAATCAATATTGCTAAACTCATACAATTAAACCAGTCCTAATCTAATTGCATAACATTAAATCAATCTATAGGAAATTAATCAAGCACTGACAATCAACAATAATAAATTACCCCTTCATATTATTTATGGATCCCCACAACCCTAGAAAATAATCTACTTACACATAATTAAATCTAAACTAATCAAAGCAATTAAGCAAAACATGACGAACAAAAGCAAATAAATTATTGAAATAAAAAGAGAAGAAATTGTTAACAAAGTTAACGGAAATTATGAATTGAATTAAATCAAGAGTTGTAGAGAGCGAAAACAAGAGAGAAGTTTAAGCTTAAGAGAAGATTAAACTAATGAGAAAGAGATAATTGTATCAAAAGCAACTAAAACGTATTTATACAATATAAAAATCCTAAATAAAATCTAAGTAAGAAAAATGTCGAATCCTTGCTCCAAGACACGCGCTGGTCGGGCGCCAACTCGCCCAGCCGGGCCCGCCTTTTTTCATCCTTGAGACTCCTGGGCGCGAGATAGGGCGAGCATGCCCTTTCTTGATCTTTCGCCCCGCTTGGCCGGTCGCGCCTTCGGGCAAGGCCACATCCGGACGGGCGGATGCCTTGGACTTCAAATGGACTAATGATTGGGTCGTGATACTTAACCCAATCCAAATTTCCTCTAAGGGGCTTGAATACTCGGTCTATTGCCTCGGCTTCTCATATATCGAGCCCTTAATCACCGGTTTGATGACTCTAACCGGTCTTGGGCTACGAAAGATGGTCGTGCTCCTCCAATGCTCGTAATTGCTCCAAATAATCCCGGGAAAATGCTCCAAATGTGCAATTTCCTACAAAACGCTACCAAAACTACGAAAACACTATAAAGCACACATTAGTAATAAAAGTGGCTCTAAAGAGCCAAAAATACTCCTAATTATGACCAAATGACGGGGGTAAACCACTATATAAAATAGACATATCAACTACTAACCCCGATCTACTCGAACCTACCCTAAAAACCTCGTTAACCACCCAATACAAGCCCAACAACCCCTACTTCATCAGATCTGAAAGATCTAGTTAAGAGAAGAAGAGATAGAGGGGGGGTCTGATTCTTGCGACAGAGAGAACGAAAGCGCTAGAGAGAGAGAGAGAACGAGAACGTGCGAGATGTTGAAGGTGGTGGTGGTCGGTGACGTTGAAGATGGTGGTGGTCGGTGACGTTGAAGGTGGTGGTCGGAGGAGTTGTGAAAGATAAATGGATGGAAGTTGATTGTTGATTGGATTTTGTTTTGGGTGAATTGAATTTGGTGAGAATAATTATGGGGCGTTTGGTTGGATGGATAGGAATAAGAGGGATAAGGAGGGAGGATAAAGATAGGGAATTGATAGGTGGGACAAGGATAAATAATTCTTATCCCATGTTTGGTAAGTATGGGAAATAAATTAGGGATAAGTAGTAAAATTATAAAAATACACTTACTAACTTCTACCCTTTCCCTTATCCTTGCAATTTCATTAAGGGTAATTTGGTATTTTTAGCCTATTTCTTATCCCTTCCCCTTATATCACCCCCCTTAGTTATAGAAATGGAGGGATAAAGGGGTGTTTTAATCCCTATCCTCAACTCCCTTTTAATCCCCATCCCTCTAAACAAACACTACTTTTCTTTTATCCTCATCCTTTATCCTTATCCCTCCCTTTTTATCCCCCTAAACAAATACCCCCTTATGTTAATTAAGTTAAATTATTATTTAATGAATTCTGGTTTTAGTTATTTAATTGTGTTTATGATATTTTGAGTAAGGGTATTTGAGGGATTTCATTAAAAAAAATTACTTAAAAAGGAAAGAATGGGAAAGTTGCATCTAATGTGAAATTTCCGTTTTTGGCAAAAGTTGCATATAATATGTTCCGAAAGTATTATTTATTTTAAATAAAATGTTTGGGAGTAGATAATTGTAAGGTTTTCTCCTTGGGAGGGGTTTTGGGTTCCCTCTAGGGTTTCCCCTTGCAGGGAGGGTTTTTCTAGCCCCCATTGTTAGATTTTTTCTGTTTTTTGAAGGTTTTCCTTCACTCTTTTCCTTTTTCCTTTTTCCTCTTTCTCTTCCATCTCTTTTCTTCAATCTCAATTGTAAATTTTTGTAGGGGCTTCTACCGGTGATAAGCCCTAAAAAACTTTTTAATTGCTTTCAATAAACAGCACTCAAATGAGTATTATCTCTTGTGCAATGATTGTATTGCTTATTTTTTTCGTTTGGCAGTTATCTTTCATTAATGAAATCATTTTTTTTTCTCGTTAAAAAATAATAAAAAAAAAAAATTGGGAGTAGGGAAATTGTCTTACCTCTCCCCTCTACTCTCAAGCGTTGACATGCGAAGCTGGGTGGCTAAATTTGTGAGAGGTGTCAGTCAATATGATATTTCATCTTAACTTAAAAAAATATTATTATTAAATAAAATATATTAAAACTCACGTCAGATCTATCTAATTCAAATACTTCTTACTTCTTATGTTATAAATCTTATAATATTTTTAGTTTATTTGTTACATTTGGAATTTTGATAGTTTTTAATGTAAATTAAAGTCAAATATTTGTAAAATTTAAATCAAAACTAATTAAACAAAATTTCACACTACATTTTGAAGCATATAAAGATACGTTAAAGTATTATATAGAGTATTCCATTTCCATTGAAATCTCTCGAGATTCCAAGTGCAAGTTTATTTCAATTTTAATAGTCAATGTCTCATTGCACAAGAGCCAATGTTAGAGGAAACTAGAATGTTTAGAGGATTATATCACGTAATTATATTAAATTAAACATATAAAACCTCACATCATATCTAACACAATAATACTTCATATATGCTATAAATCTTATAATACAATCCCTTTGTTTTTAGTTTATTTGTTACATTTGGAATTTTGATAATTTTTAATGTTTTTTGAAAGGAAGTAGCGCTTTTATATTTATATATACTTCATACCAAAACGTGAAAATTATGCAAAAACATAAACATAATATGTACTTTTGTTCAATTTTTTTTTTTATAGGAAGCAACTCATTCGTTTTTTTTTTTCCTTTCATTTGCAAGCCTTTGACTTTTACATTATTCATACACTAGGTTAAAACTCGTGCGATGCACGGTTTATATAAAGTCTATTTTTAATTTGTACATTTTAAAAATAAATCGCTATTATACATGAATATAAATAAGAATTACGTATATTTTGTAATTTTAAAGTTTTTTTATTTAAATCAAAATTATAGTATTGTATCTGTTCAACGTTGTCTAATTCATAATTCAATGTAAGAGGTCATTTATTAGTGTGCTATTTAAAATTGTTTCAATTTCCTACGATAAATTGATAGGTTTTAGTTGTAATGTAGAAGTTTCCAATATTTAAATTTCAAAAATGTTAAATATATAACCCCCAAAAAAAAAACAGGATGACATCATCATTGCATTTAGGCGGGAAAATTTTTATTGAGAAAGCGACACGTGGGCAATAGTGATGTCAGTAACTTCTGTTTTAGTAATAGTTAATAGATTTCACCTTCATAATATATTATGATTTATAGTTTAAGAAACTTATAATTTATACTTTTATAAAAATAAAGAAAATTTGTCAAAAAAACCCTTTTAAAAGCATCATTTTGCGAAAAAACCTTTTAAAATTTTTTTTGGTTAAAAAAAACCACTACACTCATTTTTATTTTATTTTTTTGCAAGATCAGAGGAAACTTGTTTACTTAATTACCCTCTAATACTTAATTACTATCTAATTTCCTCCCATTTCTTCTAACTACCCTCTAACCCACCTAATTATTTAATAATTAAATTTAATTTATTGATCGAAAAAAAACATCACCTTCCAAACCACCAACCATTGTTGTCAAAATCGCGATCCGGATCGTAGGATCGTGTGATCCTACAATCCCATTTTAGCCAAACGATTTGGATTGGATGCAGAATCGCAGAGCAAGCAGAATCGCTGTAGGATCGGTCAGAATCGCATAGGATCGGTCAGGATTGTACAGGATCGGACAATCCTGTTTTTCGCTTAAATTATCATTGGGTTGTACAGGATCAGTTAGGTTCGGACAAAATTGTGCAGGATCGGTCAGAATCGAGTAGGTCGGTCAGGATCGTACGATCCTACTTTTTACTTAATAAAATGAGCCTAAAGCAATTAAACTTTTCTCTAAGCTAAGAAAATTATTATCTAAATACTAAAACTATAAATTTTACCATTTTTATGGCTTAAAAAATGTTATCTAATTATGTAGCAACCTTTTTATTACTCTTTTTATCAATTTTGTAGGATCTTACGATTCTACAATTCGATTTTACCGATTCGATCCTACTCCTCTCACCGATCCAAAGTAGGATCCCGATCCTGACAACCTTGCCACCAACCCCTCCCCCATTGGACCCGCCATCTAGATACTCCTACCCTCAGCGACCTATCTCCATCGCCGACTGACCCTCGTTTTCCCCCTGATCCCCGGTGGCGACCACCACCTTCCTTCGAAGTAAACAAGTGTGTAAAAGCAAAAGGTGGGGCATGGGAAGAATGAAAGAGTAGGAGCTAAACCGGAAGATTAAGGCCATGGATTAGCATAATGATCAACAATTGGATTGGGATTTGGGTTAGGTCGTTAGGGTTTTGAAAAGGGGTTGATGAAATTGATGGGGGTATAATAAATTGGTGGTGGTGTCACCTACGTTTTGATACATAATTATTGAATTAATTGATGGGATTTAAGGATTGTAAATTGATGAGGAGATTTCTAGGTGGGTGATTGAGGTAAATTGAGGAGAGAGAAATAATTCAATTGAAATTTGGAATTTGGATTTTGGTGTGAGGAAGAAGAAAGAAAGGATGGAAAAGTGCAGGAAGATGATGGAAGAGTTGTGGAAGGAGAAGAAAGAAAGAAGAAGACATGAGCAAAGGGGAAGCGAGGAGGAGATGATGGTAGTCGCCGGCGGGGATAAGGGGGAAAAGGATTTTGGGGTGGTCGATTTTTGGGGGGTTTTGGGGTAGCTGGGTGGTTAGTTTTAGGGAGTCAGGTGAGGGTATGGTGGTCAGTTGAGGACTAGTAGCCGTGGGGGATTGCAGATGGAGGTTTGGTGGTGCTACAAGGGGAGGGGTGGGGGAAAGGGAAAGGGTGGCTGGGTGGTGGTTTTTATTTTATTTTTAAATTTATAAATAACTTAATTATTAAATGGTTAAGTGAAATTTAAAGGATAATTAGAATAAATTATAGGTTAATTAAGTCAATTAGATGTACTAGGTTGTCTTCAATAAAAAAAATTTACAATTGGGTTTTCTTGTGCCAAAAAGCTAAAAAATGGGTTTTCTTTTTTCAAAAAGCTTTTAAAAGTTTTTTTTAGCAAAATGGTGCTTTCAAAAGGTTTTTTTTGGAAAAAAATTTCAAAAAATAATAATAAAAAAATAAGAAAGTAGTTTTTTATTAACAAAGAAGATCAGTGCATTTTCTATATGCCTGACCACACCGTGTGATCGCTTGTAAAAACTAAGAAACCTCTTATTATACTTATTGAGTACTCTTAAATAACAAAGTAACACCTGCATTACTAATATATTAACCCTATATTAATAACTAACCCCTATAATCCTAACAGAGTAACCCCTATAATATTAATCAAGTAACACCATGATAGCTGATTACACAATGTGGCCAACTACATATAAAAGTTAGTATAGGAAGATATATTTATATAAGAAGAAGAAATTAATAACTGTATGTAGGCATCATTTGAAGCGCGCCTACGTTAAGCATGTTGTGAATATGGTTGACACTCTTAGGAAGTGGGAATTGACAAATACGATTAGTGACACGATTAGGGACAAAGCAAAGTAGGGACCCGCCAACAAGTTTTTAAGGAACTTGTAAACCGTTTACGGATCATTTAAGGCAACCACGATAAGGGACAATGATAGGCAATAACGATTGACCCGTGAAGGTTACACCCCATTCATAATCCATGAAATTACTAACTCCATATGGTTCGGAACCACGAAAGGAGGATCGAGGATGATGGTACGAAGGGAGTCATAGAGTCACATTGGCCCCGTATTGGCCTCTACTCGATTCTTATAGCGAAAAGTATTTCCTGCGATCTCAAAGGCATGCAAACAAAGATTCAAATTGCTCCAAACTATAATTAATGCTAAATTGGTTGAATATTAATGTACACATAATAATTCTAAAATATCGTGATCACTTGATTAAACAACAAGATTAAAAAGGAACCTAAACCGGTTGTCCAAATTATCTTATTAGGCGTGATTTTCAATTACATATTCCCTTTAAACATGCAATACAGTGATCAACAATAAAAAATAGAATAAACATCAACATTGGAAGCAATTTAACCATAATAACGTTAATCAAATCAAATAATAATAAACCTAATCATGATACTAGCAATACAAGAATAAAAATAAGAGTAATTTAACCATAATTACTCACTTTCCGCGTTTCCTTGAATTGCTACATTATGAATAAACTGTTAGTAACTTCAATAAATAATAAAATCAAATTAAAATTAAATTAAATAAAAGTAGAGTTGATTTGGTCCAAACCCTTAGTCAATTCTACCTTTCACGCCTTGGTTTAAGGATGGAACCTCAACTCAAGTATGGACTCCTTGGAGTGATAAGGGGAAGTATTGTGGAAGAATAGGGAGGCTAGTATTTAGACTAGAGAGAGAAGAGAATGATTGTTCGTGCCTCGAAACTGAGGAAATTAGCCTCGTATTTATAGAGAAAAGGTGAGGGGTGAAGCACGAAACCCTTGAAGTGAAAATGTGCCGTGGAAAAACCCTAAGAAAACACCGCGTCACGGTATGTGTGTCGCGATACGGCGTGGGGTACCGTGACACGGTATTCAGGTTTTCTTGAAAACCATCCAGATTCATTCTTATTTTTGCTTAACAACTAAGAACGTGATACTTTAGGCGTCTTTTCAGCTATTCCGGAATAATTTCAGGCTTAGGGTTTTTATTATTTATTAATCGGGCTTAATTAATAAATAACACGAAATGAATTAAAAGGGTTTGGGCTAGAATATGAGATGGACTGAGTTTGAATAAATGGTTTGACTGATTTGTTAACTGAATATGCTGACTATGTTTGACTGAACATGGATTTTAAGCACTTTTGAGATTAAATACTTGACCCGATCAATAATGACAGTGAAAGATTACTCATCATCGGGTTTGGTTTTTGGGAGACATTTTTAGGTGTCTATAATAACACAAACCACAAAATCCCCCTTTCTTTTCTTCCTTTATGTTTATTGTGTGAGCTCCATTAAAGTTGTTGTCGAAGGATTTTTGTCTTTGTCAAGTACAATTGCTAGATATATTATTAGATCAATATTATGGAAATAATTAGTTCATTTTTTAGGTCGTCATTATATGTTGCTGGATGTGCTCAAAAATCTTTGAGCTAGTTAAATAGTCCAAAGCCCAATAAATGAATCTTATGAGGTCACACTTTATAGTGATGGATTAAACAAAAGAAAGAAGGCCCAATGTTGCCGTGTTGGGCCTTATAGAGGGTGGTCGACCATATGGATCGGAGTAAATGGAAGGTGTTTAGTCTTGCTCAAGACTCCATTATATCATAATGGAGGCTTGCCTAGGTTTTTCATATAACTAGTCCTAAGTTGATTGAAGACCAAATAACCCCAAAAACCCTAACCCCTTCTACCTCTTTTTCCCCTTCTGCGTGTGTGCGTGCAGTGGTGCTCGTGGCCGGTTTTTCCTTCCTCATCTTCGTAGAAGGGGGAAGTGTTCGTGCCTAACTAACTAGCATTAATGAAGGATTAATCCTAACTCGTGGACCAAATATAGGAATCACGTTTGAGGTTCTTATTCTCCTAGAGTTCGTGGTCAATCGCGAGTGGAAATCACACATCAAAGGTTTAATTTATATTTTTCTTTATGTGTTATGCTTGTAGATCTTGATTGGGTGCGAATAAATATGATTCGTGAAATTCTGCAATATAGTACCTAATTCCCTACAATTGCTTCTTTAATACGGATGAAAATGGTTAACAGTCCACACTATCCTACATAATCTATGTAAAATCTCGAAAATAACCCATGTTAAATAATACAAAATAAAATGTATCCTGAAGATTGGAGCGTGTTTGACAAAATATAGTTATGAAGTAGTTAATTGTGATTTTGTTAGCTGTGCAGGTAATTGTTAGTTGTTAAGAGATTGAGAGATAACTTAAGTGGTCAAAACTTCTCTCTCGATTGCAGGAGTCAATAAATCATTAAAGCAATTCTCATCCCAAATTTCTATACACCAAAAAAAAAAAAAAAAACTCCGTAAAATGTTAGCCAATGCATTGTCGAACAGGCCTTTCCGAACACATGGAGAAAGCTTATATTGAATTTTTGTTTTTGGAAGCTTTTTAAGCATCTAAGGAATGAGAAATAATATTGACAGCTGACATTATTATGTGCGTGTCAATAATCTAAATTTCCCCCATTAAGCTTTTCTCACTTTAAAGCTGCACTTCTCTCTCCTCCATTGAAATTTGAAAGCATACTTTCATTTTTTGAAAACGCTTTGAAAGCATACTTTCAATTCTCCATTAATAATACAGCACTTCCGACCAACATTCGTCCATGAAACAGCTTCTCAGGTAAGCCTCTTCTTTTTTTTTTGAAAATCATCGAATATCAATTTCGCAATATAGGGTTTGTCGTTGATAAAATTGCCAGTATTGTTAATTTAGGGTTTGATTTTGTTACTAGAAATCTTGTATGTGCAATTTACTTTGATTTTCTTAAGCAAAGAGAATTTTATGCGTTTTTTGGAGCCTTAATTGATAAACCTGTTAATTTTAATTAATTGAGCTGTTTGTTTGTGAATTTGTGATATGATTTTGGGGGGTTTATAATTTATTCTTTCCTGAATCAGATTTAGGACTTTCTTTATAATCTTTATCGTCACCCGTAATTGTTCGGAACTAGTTTGTATGAACTCTTTCCCGCAAGGTCTCTTAGACATGGCGGAACTTGATTTGAAATAAAAGTCCTGCTAATGTTTTTCCTAAAAAAATTAAAATAAAATAAACCCACTTCATATTATTAATTAGTAAAAGGAATGTACTATATTTATCTGTTTATAATTTATATCATTCACTTAATTTATGTAACTCGCAGTTTGTCATGCTGGCTTAACTTTTGAGGCTTGTCCATGGGAAAGAAACATTGTGTTCGTTTTCAGATTGGTCAGTTGGCTGAGGCCAGGACTTTTGTTAGTGGTTTTCGTGGTGCGTGGTTTCGGTGTAAGGTATTTTTGAGTAATTCTATTTTTTGTTCCATTTATTACAATCTTTACAGATTTGTTTCAAATGTGGTCTTTTCACCTTTGATTTGAAATATGGTATTTTTCCCAAACAAATCCTAGTTGGTGCTGAGGTGCATCTTAAAGTATTTTCACGAATGGACTTATAATCCAATTTAAGAACTTCTTGCAACCTTTAACGTCTATTCCGAGGATTATTTTTCTGTATGCATTTGGAAGATTACGAAAGCTGTTTTTGATAGCCACCTATTACTAAAGGCTTTGTTTGGTTTGACGTAAAACATTTTTAATGTGAAATGATTTTTCAAGGAAAACATATAGTATTTGATTCCATTATCTTTTTCTGGTTGGGTTGACCACTGATTCTGGGCAAAATTTGACTATGACAGTATCACCGGAGGTTTGAACACTGGCCTTGTCTCTTTTTCTAGCTCTTCATTTTGGATGCTGTTTTCGTGGTTTTCAGGGAAGCGTTGAATGATTGTGGTTCTGTTTGCAGTAAGTTGTCTTGGGTTAGAACTCAGAAGGGGAGCTGTGTAGTTCTGTTTAAATTTTAAAAGAGGGCTACTGCTGCTGCTGGGGTCTTTTTCTAGGTGCTTAGATACGCGGATTTCTTTTAAGTGAACATGCATTTATGAAGCCAAAACTGAGAAACTTAGACTAGCTTGTCTTATTGTTTGATTTTAGCATTCCCTTTTGTGTTTTCTAATCTGTCTTCACTTGGCAAGAATATCACATGTCGATGGATTATTATACGTGGTTCTGTTAGGCTGCTTTATTTCTTATAGAACTGTGGGCTTGCGTTATGATGTGTTTCATATTTTTCAGTTTGGTAGTAATATTTGATTTTGCCTTTTACTCTAACAAATTTTGATGTATTTTTGTTTAGATAAAGAAGAGTACCACAAGAAAAGGTCGGATTACAGCATATGTTGTAGAATATTATGACTACCCAGAGGAAGGTAAGTGATTGCCTCTTGTCTTGTGGTTATTTATGGCTGTTTGCTTGGACTTGTTTTGATTTATAGTAACTCTAAGGCAGTGTTGCCCAGTGTTTGAAAAGGCACGCCTAGGCCCTGAGGCGCAAGGTGATTAGGGGTGAGCGCTTACTTTGGTCTTGGCGAGGCGTTTTGGGTTAGGCGCACAAAAAGCGCCCGAGGTGCACCCAAGGCTATAACTCTATAACTCTGGGATGGTTTTAAAATGACAACTACCATAACTCTATAAACTTGATACTAAATATCGAACCTTTTCTGGATTGTTGATGTGTTAAAAGCTACAAATAATAGACAAAAATATCTAAAGCATTCAAGAACTAAATAAAGAAGACTTGTGTTTGGGAGAGAGGAAAAAAAGAGCCCAACTTCAAATTAAGTTTCACGTGAAAAAAGCTCCCTTGAATTTACATGAATCACATCAACCTGAACCTAACTAAATCTCGAAATTAACACTGGAAGAAGCCTTAAATTTACATTATCCTACATTCTTCTCTGATTCAGTTTTGTACAGGGATTTAAAATTTTTGGTCTATCAAAGATTGCGTTTCAGCCCTGTAAATATCATTGTCAAAGCCAATCCCAATAAGATGAGGTTGGACCGTTGGTTGCAAGAACCATGATTTTATCTTTGTTTATCATGGTGAAAGATGTTTTCCCTCCATGTCGAAAATGGGAATGGATTGACCCTAATTTCAGATGAGGTTGAGGATTTTGATGATGGGATGGATTTCCCTTACTTAGACCCACCATTGAGGCGTTGCCGTGCTTTGTTGGTGTGGTGGCAGCGAGGAGGTGCAGGGGCTGCAGTGAGGAGTGAAGGAGGGTAGTGTGTTGCAGGCTTTGACTGCCGTGTTGGTTTTGGGTCAGGTAAGGGTGGGGGTTGGGGTTTCGGGTGAGCTATTAAGGAGGAGAGATAGAGTGAGAAAAGAGGGAGGTGGTAGAGGTGGTGGTGGTGATGAAGGTTGTGAGGGGGTAATAAAGGAGGCATTAATGTCTTTTCCTTCTTTTCACTAATCCTGGTTTAATTTCTAGCCAAATTAGCCTCATTAATGTCATATGTGGGATAATATTCTTAATTCGGGTCATTTTGTATAATAATTATAATAAAGAAAAAAAGGAAGGGTCACCATTTTAATGTAGCAATTGTTGAGGGCCACTATTGAGAATTTCCCTTTTTTTTTATTTTTTTTTTTCCCCATCCTCTTAAGAGTATCAGGTGCATGAGCTAGCTTGTGATAGAAGCCTTCTTCCACTAGATTTCTTTACTGTCCTATAAAAATTCTATATTCCTCACTATATTTGATGCCTTCATGAATGCTTAGAATGAGTATTTTTGTAATTCCCTTCAAAATGAGCATATCAAGTGGTTAAAGTCAGCTCCCTTCCCTTTCAAATACACAGATTTTTGTAACAAAAAGTTTCTCTTTATTAGTGTGGACATTGCCCTCTGCTGTTGACGTTTCACTCTTCACCTTAATAATTGTGGTCAAGCTACTGCTGAGAAGCTTTTAGTAGTCAAATAAACCATCATGGCTCTAAGTAGCAGGACCTTCTGGTAGACCTTAAGCATTTAACCATCTAAGTCTACCAGTGTAGACTTGCTGTGGTAAATGAACATGTAAATTTTCTATATTTCTTGTATCTGTTTGTCATCTCTCTCTGATTTACTCTTGCTTTTTTTTAGATTTGTTTTATACCATAGTGGTAGGCTGGACCTTAAAAATTGAACTGGAAGGAGGGATCGGGATAATGATGGGAATTATGGGAATGACAAGTGAAGAGAATTTTGTGGCAGGACTGGCAGCAGTTTTGGTCTTTTACGGCATACAAGTTTGGGGCTGAAAGGATAATGATGGTGTAGACAGTGGTGGCTAGAATGAGTAGTTTTGCAGGTAATTAGTGGCAGTGGTGGCATTGATGGTTAATAGTGGTGATGGTGTTGTGGCCAATGACGGTTAATGTGGTAGCGCTAAGTAGGAATGGAGCAAAAAAAAGAGGGTCTGGGCGAGGTTCCATACTATATATCCTTAAGTAGCTGTTGCCATCTTTTCACAGTTGCTTTACTTTTTTCACCACAGCATACTAAGTCATTGGTGACTTCTCTTGTGTTTTTTTTATTTTTTATTTTTTTTAATCTTTTTTGTTTCTTTCTATTTCTGTTCTTCCTCTCCATTTATCTGTCTCCTTTCTTTATCTTTCTCTTTTCTGTCCATCTATTTGTCGATGAACAATGCCAAAAAAAAAAAAAAAGAAAAAGGAAAAAAATGATAGTCAGCTCAATTGTGGTAGTTGAATGAATCAATGAAGGAGAAAATAAAGAAGTCGAGAGAAGGAAAGAAATAAAAGTTGGAAAGGGGAGGAAACTGATAGTCTGATACAAAGGAATAAGTTAAGGGAATTAGTCAGCTAGCCGGAATTTCGACTTCTTAGCTGGAAAATAGAAAGTAGTTGCTGTTTTTGAAGGTTTATTTTATTATATGACAGGCACTTATCTACAATATTTTTAAAGGGATTTTCTCACAAAAATGAAGTTTTTAAGTAGGAAATTTGTGAAATTTTGTATAACTTAATGCTTAGTATGTCATGTTATGGCTTGTTTGGCATTGTTTTTTGTTTTCAGTTTTATGTTTTTTAGAAAACAAAAAACCAAAAACAGGAAACAAGAAAAAAGTGTTTTCACTTTTATGTTGTCAGCTTTCAAAATTATCCTAATTTTTATAAATTTGACTAATTTTTTATTTATTATATTACATGTATCATATGATTTTTTTTTTAAAAAGACCAGAAAACCACAGCGATGCCTAACGAACCCTTAGGTTGCAATTTCGTGTGTCCATGCATAGCTTTTGGGGTCTCTGAGTGTTATTTACATGGGGGTGAATAATTTAATACTTTGCTTTTGGCTAGATTTTGATGGTGTACGTACATCCTTTATTGTTCCTTGGTGTTGCTAATTTGTTCTTTATGCCTAATCTGTCACTGTAGCTTGGTAAATGCTACTTTGAAATTAGTTTTTATGGACTTGATCATGCTGTCCTATCCACTGAAGCTCTTATTTGTTTCTGGAAACACCTTGAGTAATGCCATTAATCTCCGTTTGCAGCCGATGAAACGGTAGATCTATATCGCTTTCCCCCAGAGAGCAGTAATGGACATAAGGCAAAAAAAGAGCTGATGTTGCGCCCACAATTTCCAGCTTTTTATCGCGAAAGTGAATTATCTGATGTTAACGTAACTTCTGAAGTCATAGTTGCAGTTACTGATGTTTGGAGAGTTGGAGATTTGGTGGACTGGTTAACTGATGGCTGTTACTGGTCAGGAACAATAACTGAAATCATAGACAGTGACACGGTTCAGGTAATAGCACTAGTGCATGTTATGTTTGTTTTACATCCTCGCTAGATTCCCTCTTAGTAGTATTAAAGCAGCACTCCATGTTCTCAGTTTTGCTCTTACTTAGTCTAAACCCCTGAAGCTCTATCTTTGTCTCATTCACTCTAATTAGCATTAATGCTAGCTCTAGTCTCATCCACCAATACAATATCATCTGCAACAAACGTATGCCATGACTCCTATTTTTGTATCTTTTATCGTATGATGCATTGATGCTGTATCTTTTCTCTTACGAGTCAAATATATTTTATTAACTTCTCTCTCATTTAGATTAAATTACTAGAGCCACCCAGAGGTGAAGGATCATCTTATACTGTCAATTGCAAGGATCTCCGCCCATCACTGGATTGGTCTCCTGAATCTGGTTGGACAGTCCCTGTACCTTTGGTAAACTCTTTCTACTAGTTTGTTGTTGTATGTGGTATTGTTCAGCTTAAAAGCACATAGTTTCTTTAACAAAACTTGAAAGTGGCTAAAGCAGCAAATGCTTCTTGAAACTCTTCCTACTATTGCATTGCATCTTTGACTTGGTAAATATCAAGATTTCTTCTTGGTGGGGTCTTTGGGACAACTCCCATGCTAGGCTATATAATTGAGCTGGTCTGAATCTGATAAAGGCTAGAATGAAACCTGGTCTTGTTTCTAAGCATAATTGTTGGACCAAGTCTGACACATATTATTTGAAAATTTTCTGTTCCCTTCTGTTTTGTGATCAGTAGTAGCGTATTTCTGTTCAAGGAGGCATGTATTACTGATCCTGTTTTGTAGATTGCCATGCATTTGGTGCTTGGAAATTATTATCTTCCGCCTCAAAGATAAAGGTTTTACATGACAAGTGTGTATACATTGTGACATTGTGTTAAGCTTTTACAGCTGCAGTCCTTCATCTGAAAATGAAATACTTTTTTTGTATATTGCTATATTCTCCTTCAGAACTGGTATCTTTCTTTGGACCTTGTTTCCAGTGTTTGATAAAGCACTACTTCTGAAATTAATATGTTCACGTAGCTTAATAAAAGGATCGTTTTCTTTTGCCCTTTATTAGTGCTGTCATGCTTTTATGACTGGCTAACCCAAACGACGTTATTAGCCTCACCATCTTTTTCAGTCTTGTTGAACTCCAGGGAGTCTGTTAAGAATCTGGTTATGTCCCTGTGCTTTGAATTCAAATTGGAGGTGATAGGTTCTTGTTATCAGTTTTCTCAAAGCAATTCACAAGAAAATAGAAGTGAGCAAAGACCGGGCCGGGGTAAAAAATTCAGGCTGATGCTTGCCCAAAACCCACAAAATTGGATTGGGCCTACTGGGCTTTGAGTATTTTTCAGGCAGGGCCAATTAAAATAACTAAATAGCTTAGAAATGCATCTCCAAGGCCTGTTGGAAAATAAAAAATTTCCAACTGGGCCCGACTTTGGGCCGAAAATTTCTGCCCAAAGCCTGCCCCAAATTTGGCCAGCCTGGGCCTAACATGATCAGCTTTACGTGGAACATGTTCAATCCTTAATGCAGGGAAAGATCTAAGAAAAAACTTCTGTTAGTTCTCTATCAAAGATCTATTTGAAGACCACAGAGCATTGGTGATTTGCTAAGCAGCATATTGAGAGCCTCATGCCGTCACGTTCCCCTTTATGTCCTGAATTCCTTCCAAACCTTTGCTGCATGAAATAACCTTGAACAAATACAATCATAAACTTAGTTTTTTCATTGATTTTATACCATCCTCTTTAATCAAGTAAACTTCAGGTCAATGGACTTAGGTTTGTATGATAATTAATGTCGAGCTTTGACGAATACAATTTTCATTGTGTATATATTTCCTATACTAGTTGGCATCATTTAATTTTATACTTTAAATTTACTCCACATTAATTAATGCTATTTTAAATTTAAGTAATGAATATATCATTAGTTGTTTCACTTTCTAAAATAATTTGTACGCATTGCTCGCACATAGATCTAGTAAGAGATATAATTCATATAAGAGCATAGTGAAGGGCTTTATGGAGGAGGGAAAACGAGGAGGGGGAGGGCCTGCTGAAATATTGTTCAACAACAGCAGTTTGCAAAAGTGTTCTTTTTTATTTTTTTTAATTTTATTTATTTATTTATTATTATTATTATTATTGTTATTATTATTTATTTATAATACTGTAACATCAAACACAGGACTTTTCTACTTGAAATTTCAAAAAGTTCTTTGTTGTTGTAGCATCTGAATCCATGCTTACTATGCCTCCAGGAAACTCAAAACGGACAATTGCATGCGCGTTTGATTCAGCCGTTGAAGCAAGGTATTCTTTCTAATCTATTAGCTGCTTGCTTCCGGATTTCAAAATTTATGAAGTTTAAAATTCCACTTTCCTGTTGCTACTGTCTTCATTAATCTGATGGGAGAGTTTGTTAGGTGTTTGCCCATTATCATGAGTCCCTAATACGTATTTTTGTGTATAGAGTATTTTAGTTGAAAGATGGTCAATTGTGATGTAAGTCATGTTACTAAAAGTAGGTGATTGTGATGTATCAGCTTTTTCCCACCAAGGATTACATTTAATTTGGAATGTTGAGATCTCAATGAGTTTTCTCTTACCAATTTTGATGAACTTTACAAATTTTAATCTGTATCTGCCATTTCGAAAGTTAGTATCAGACTACTTCTGAATTCGTAGTCCTTCATGAATCAAGTCATAGACTGCAATGCCTTTGTATTATGCTAATGTTCTCCCCATAATCTGGCATCTTTGATTATGTATTACTATTTATGTACTTTTAATAGTGTAAAGTGTAAAGGGAGTTATATCATAACTAAATTTTCTGTTCAGTTTGAATTTAAAACAATCCAAGATCGGATAGCCATATGGTATCTGGAACGTGACAATATGATATCATTCATAGTTTGTCGAAAGTCGAAAGAGGTTCCATATATTGTAATGGCACACTCGTCAGTATTCTCTATTTAGCCCTTGATTTTTTTTGTAAGTGTACATTATACTGTGATGGAAGAGATTTACTACCAATCTTCAAGTTTCCTTTGTACAGATTGAAAGGTTTCTGAGTGGATGGATAGTCTGTTACTAGGAGAATCTTAGCATTCCTAATTTGACATAATGGGCTTCACACATTATAAATGAATAAAGACTGATTCAATTCATAATATGAGGGTTTTTTTCAATTAATGAGTGAAAGAGTACTAGAAAGTAGAAACTAGGTCTAGGTATAGTGTCGATGACAGCTTGGCTACAATCCTCCTAGAATCTAACTCCCGTGTCTGACAGTAGAATCTTATTACTATTTGTGATGTCCTTTAACAAAATTCCACTTTCCCCAAAATACACTGCTTCCTCCCAATTTTTTAATCGCACCATTTGTTTTGTTTTTTTTACCTCACTATTCACACAATTTTATTTGACTATCTTTTGTGTTTTATACTTCCTACATTAACGGTTAATTGCAACAAAGGGGTTGCGCGCGGACTCCAAGGCAAAACTAAAAATAAGGGCATATAATTAAGTATTAATCCTACCCCAAAAAAAAAAATAAATCAGAAACCAAGAACAACCACCTAGCCTAGAACAACATCGAAACTAAGAACAACCACCATCAAAACCACTGAAATCCACCCACGAACCCAAAACCACCACCACCGGAACTCAGAACAACCACCGCCAAACCTAGAAAAACCACCACCAAAACCACTAAAATCCACCCATGAATCCAGCAAATCCTCCGATGAACCACCAAAACCTTTCCATGAACCACCAAAACCACCCCCATTGATCACCAAAATCACCGACGAACCACCACATCCCACGAACCACCAAATCACGAACCGCCATGATAACCATCAAAGAACCCACCCCAAAACCAGCCACACATCATCCAAAAACCCAACCCACGATTCCACAAACAACCCAAGAACCGACTCCAGAACCACCAACAAACCACTCAAGAACCCACTCCAATTTAGCTAAACTACTTCGATCCAAACAAAAATTCGTTCAATTAGATCTATGGAGGAGAGAGAAAGATAATTGAGAAGATGATGAAGGTGGAGAGAGAAAGACCTATGGTGGTGATGAAGGAGGAAAGAGAAAGATCTATGGTGAAGATGATGAAGGAGGAAGATGATTTTCGTGGGTAGATGTTGGAGGAAGAGAGAGAAATTTGATGATTTGTTAAATTTTAGATCTTAAATTAGATTAGATTTGTTTTTAATTTATTATAATTTAAGTAGATAATTGAGTTTATGAAATTTTGAATAAGGGTGTTTTTGTAATTTTATTTAAAAAAGTTACTATAAATGGAAAAATTTGGAAATGTTGCAATTATTGTTTAGCATCCGTTTTTAGTATATGTTGCAATTAACTATTAACGGAGGAAGTATATAAAATTTTATTGGCACGTGTAATCTTATTAGATTCGTCTTGATTTATTCTTTCCACATCAAATATTTATAATATTTATTAAAAGCAAGATATTACTGGCTAATGTAAGCATGAAACTCCAAATGGTGCTATTAAAAATAAAAAAGAAGTATTACCTTTTTCTAATAATAACATTCCTAGTTTGTTATGAAGGGCTTCACATGTTGTGTGCTATAGGAATCCATAAAGTTCATGACAACTTTGCTGCAAAGCCTACAATCCTTTAAAAATCTAATTCCTCTGTAGCTACAGTTGAGTACTCTTTTGTGATGTCCGGAAACAAAATTCCACTTTCCTCTGAAGTAGGAAATGATTTAATCTTGCCCATTTCTCTTTCCATCCATTTACTTTCTTGTTCCCTTGTTTCATCTCTCTCTTTCAACCCTTCCTTATTTACATCCAATAATTACTTGTAAAATTTATGAACATGGTATTTATTATGAGACAAATGTAGTATGAAGCGTGAAAGCACTCATAAAGGCATTTTAAATGCTGTATTTGCAAGCAATATGTTTCTTTGACCGGAGGCCTTAGAAAAGGGGGAAAAACATTTGAGTTTAGCTAGAAGCCCTTCTAAATTTTCTCCTCTCCCTCACCTATTTTTGTGGATGGCCAATGGCTGATGTTGGGTGTTACGGTTTGAGTGTTTGGACATTGGATCGTGTGGCACACTCTCTTTTCTTATGCTGGCACTTGGCAAGGGCACAAGCCTTGTGTGGAAGCAAGACTTGTGAGCACAAAGCAGCATAAGTGGGCATCTGAATCTCAAGGGGCACTTCTATCTATTAGCGATAGAATGCGGGTGATCGGGTGACGACCGTCGACACAAGGACTAAATCACTTTTTTTTTAAAAAAATCACATTTAGTGAATTTGGGGTGGTAAATTGCATTTGATGACGCTATACCTACAAAGGTGTAACAACACGCAAGCATAGAAGTGAGGTAACACTTGCTAGGAAGCTTTTGGATATTCATTAATCAGATGCTCCTTAATGACTGTCTTTTTGGGTTTAAATTGTTATCCCAATTAACACAGGATTGACGAAAACATAATATTAATGGAATCTAAAGCCTAGAAAACTTTTTTTAAAAAAAAAGTCTATGAAAGCATTTAAAACATGGAAAAGAGGTTTGATTCAACCACTGGGCCAATGTGTCATTGTGTCCTTGTCATACATAGCAGTAGAGATTTATGTGCTTAGAGGTTATTTGTGACACACCTTTAATGCTTGCTCCATTTGGACAAAGTGACTCGACAATCTTATCTTATGGACTAGAATTTTCAAAAGATTATTAGTGGTTACTCTTTTCCAAGGGGTTTCTAGATAGGTTTCTTGGAAAAAGATAAGTAACAATTCTTTTTGTTTTTGTTTTACCTTTTTAATTTTGCACCCCGTGATTAGGGTAAATAGTATTATACTATTATATAACAGAAGCAAAGTTTTTTTAACCTGTGTGCAATTTTGGTCAAGTGATACCTGGAGTTTCTGTACCTTATAAAGACCTGCGCTTATAGTATTTAACAAAAACAAACCTGTCTTAGTACTCCTATAATTATTGTTGGGTGGCATTGTGGACTTGTGGTCAAACTTTGTACTATATCTCTATGCTGGTCTTTACATGCAATCCTTCGTGTTCTGGCTCCTCAGGGATTTCTGGTCTGTAGGATAGTTGGAGGAATTTTTATCTTGGATAACCTGCTGATTGCTAGTTCTCCATTTTGGTTTCAGTTGAGTACATATTTTGCACAAGGGATGTTCTTTGAAAGCATCTGTTATGTGTATCAAAAGTTTTCTAACCTTTATCTAAACCATTTGTATGAGGAGGTTAATTTATTTATTATTATTTGCCTGCAGCCCTGACTTCAAAATGCTTGTTTGATGTGCTGAACGAAGACAAGCAGAATGTCAAGGTCACACCAAGGTCCTCATTGGAGTTTAATCAGTCAATCTCTTCTCATACTTCAGCTAGCTCATTGCCACATCTAAACAGATCAATACACTCCAAGGATACATTGAAGCAGTGCGAAGATATTCCTAAAAAAGCAATGGAGCAAACACATGAGGTAAATGCGGAGTTGGAAATAAGGGGGTCAACCATTGGGAAGCATAGTTGTTCAGATGGTGTTTCCAGTACGTATGTTCGAGATGTTTCAGCTGAAGCCCCAGTAGCTACTTCTGACGAAGAACAGTATCATGAAAAAGGATCTGCAAAGAAAATGCGGTTGAATGAGACAATAACTCTAAATTCTACTGGCTGTGATGACATGGAATCAATAATCTTGGATTTGGAAGAACTTGTAAATAGGGTCAAATGGCTGAAACAGATGCTGAAGTTTGGAATTCCTTCAACTCCTCAGGGTCCAACATGGGAACATATGGAACGCCCAGCAGCTTCTACTCGAAAATGAGCACTTAGACTTGATTTTGGTGAGATTCTCCTTCATTAATTTCTTTTTGAATTACTGCTGCTTGTCATTTTGATTCATTGCTCAACAGTTTTCAATTTGGTTCATTGGAATAACTATTAAGTATTAACTACCTTGATGGGCCTTTATTATGTCCATTGGGAGGGAGAGGATATAGGCAAGTGATGTCAGAATGACCTAGAAAAATATGTTGATTTGCAGTATTTGTGATGCTAATTTTGCTGTTTGCTTGGCAGATTTGGGAATGGGCTGCTTCTGTAATTGGTGTAAAATCAGTTTGTGAGATATATGCCATTAACTTCAATGTGAATGTTTGGGCTTGGAGAATATGGTAAATCTTTTTTGTACTTTACCTTGCCTTTTATTTTGTGAATTTTGTGATTGATCTACTGGCCTTCTATTCCACTAAAAGCATCATTGATCCAGTTTGTGTTTGTTCTGAAATCACCTTATCGAGAAACATTTGCATCTTATGGATGATGAGATTTTTTTTTTGTTAATTTTTTACAAAAACGTTTCTCTCGTGTCCTAATATGCTTGAAGTTGAGTGCTGAATCGAGAAATATAGTAATGTTAGGGTTTTTGCCTGGCCAGTTATGTTAAAAAAAATAAAAATCTTGTGACTATCTTTAGGAATGAATCTACACTTGTCGCTTTTTTAAACTGCTTTTTCAATGAAACATCCGAATTCAATCACCTTTCATCTGTTGTTAGCCTCTAGTAGCTCAATCTCTTGTTTATGGCTGAATTGAGACCCTTATTGGATTGTCAAGTATCTGACATAGGAGTATAGGACCCTTGTTGTGGAAGTGTGGTAAATAGAAATTTTCCACTGTGCATAGTATGATGATTGATGAATTGACAAAGTAAGTCATATCTCCTCCTCTATGTGCCCTAAACACCCCCCCCCTCTTTCCCCAAGAAAAAAACCAAATCTAAAGTAAGATTTCTGAGATTTTTTTCGTATATACAAGTATAATGTTTATTATTTATTCCTTTTACAGTATAGAAGCAGGATTGCTAAATGCTTGAGCACCTCAAGGATTGGTTTATTCGTGTCAGAGCCTTGACCTCTCTGCATCTATCAACTTTGTATTCCACTGCTGAACGCTCCACGAGTAGTGTAATTGCCTAGAAGCTGATCCTATGTGTGATTGATTTGCGTGCCGTGTATCTTCAAAATCAGTTGTAAATTTATGTGCAGGCTTAAGCTAAATATTTTTCACTCTTAATTACATTGATTGTAGCAGGGTTCTTTTTACATGATACAGGATTACAGGTGATAGGTGTACAGAGATTAATGGTGAATTTTTTTATATCCATCTTTCAACATATGTTCTAAGCTGCTCTCGTCAAATAGATGAGTTTGATCTATCATTGGAAGTTTTGAGTTAAGTCAGTTTTGCAGAAGTATTAACTCATTATTCACCCCAATTACCGTATTAGAGCGCCCACAATGGTAACTCATCATCACCCTCACAGCACTCTCTTTACTCAATAATTGTTCTAGTCTCATTATCTTGTATGCATAATCTTTGTTAATCGGTATTTGTTTGTCCCATTTACTAATGTGATCAAATTGCATCTAAAAAAATTTAACTATTCATGTGATCAATCTTAAAAAAATAGTAATATAAAAGAATCATTTGTCTAAGATCAAAAGTGTTAATATAAGAGAACAGTAAGTAGCAATTATTTTTAATGAATCCTAATGGAATTAAAACAAGCCTATAATATCTATCTTGATTTGTAAATAATCCAGACCTCAATTAGTTAACACCCATCAACAAAATTGTGTTTTAGGGTAATTTTTAGTGGCTTTTTCGCTTCCGTTTCATTTGGAATTTGTTAAAAGAAAAATGCATTGAAAATTGTGCGAGAAAGAAAACAAAGTTTAAAATAAAAATAAGCATGACAAAAACAGATGTAAGAAGTGAGACTAGTAACCTAATCTTCTATAAATGTCACCCGTGTTCCTCGAGCGCATTCTCGCATAAACCTAGTATTTATAAATACTAAAATTACTAGCCGAGTAGGAAGTCTCATATCATTTCAAAATGGGGGCAACACACATTTGCAAAGTCCAAACCAAAAGAGCCATTATCAACCGTATTCACATCCTCATACACTCCTTTGCCATTCTTGCTCTCTTCTACTACCGTTTTTCGTCTTTCTCCAACCCTCATATCTCCCTTCTTCCATGGATATTATTGACCATCGCCGACCTCGTTTTCACCTTCATTTGGGCCATGACCCAGGCCTTCCGTTGGCGCCCTGTCTTGCACGACGTGTCTGGCTATGAGTCCATCAATCCACGTGATCTTCCAAAGATCGACATTTTTATATGCACCGCCGATCCCACAAAGGAGCCTGTGTTGGAAGTGATGAACTCGGTGATATCATCCATGGCGCTCGATTACCCGCCTGAAAAGATGGCGATATATTTGTCGGATGATGGAGGTTCTCCTTTGACTAGAGAGGCTATTAAGAAGGCCGTTGAATTTGCTAAGGTTTGGATTCCTTTTTGTAACATGTATGCTATTAAGACTAGGTGCCCTGATGCTTTCTTTTCCGCTTTGGGTGATGATGAAAGACTTCATCGTGATCAAGACTTTGACGCTCATGAATCACTGCTTAAGGTACGAGTAGTATTATTTCTGTTAAATATTACTTATAATTTTGGAATAATTATAATTTGTATATCACAAATAATACCCTAATACTTTAATGCTTCATATTCAACTTGAAAATTGTGCACTATTATTTTATTTTATTTTTGAGGAAAAATGTGCACTATCTTAGAAATTACACTAAACAATATCTAAAATGTCTTAGAAATAAAGTAACACAAAGTAACAATTTCAATTGATATTGACACTGATTTCTGATGTTGTATTGCAGTCGAAATATGAAGCTTTTAAGAAACATGTGGAGAAAGAAAGCGGTGATAATAATAAATGCACCGTTGTGCATGATCGTGCCCCTTGCATTGAGGTGCGTTTCTCTCAATTTATTAATATTGTCAGCCGTATAAATTTTATCATTAAATAGTCATTTTTTTATTTTTATTATTTTTTTTTTTATAAATTGTATAATTATATAATGGCAAAAGCTAACAAACGCCGCGAGGGTGTTGGATAAGCTAGCTTAAAATAGAAGGATTAAATTAAAAATTAACATTAATTATACCGATCGATGCGTGATTTTTTCATGTTTTTTCAAATTAATACTACTTTAGGTAATATTTTAAATGTTTATCCAATGCCTCGGAGACGTTCGTTAGCAAGATCCTTTTATAATAAAGTACATTGAATCTGAATATTACCAATCCTATTAAATTATTAATATGAAATTGAATACACTTATGGGATTAAGTCCTTTTAAGTAAAAAAGCAAGCAATTGAATGTTACTCCATAATTATTGCATTTTCATCTTGTTATAATTTGAAGGATAATGCTATAAGCATTAAATACACTCTTAAAAATTGTTCAAAAATTAGAAATTCATAACCAAAGCACATAGAAATCAGTGTAATTAGTGTTTATATTTTTACGATTTCCTAAATTTATATGATTTTCTAGTGTGTATTTAATATATTATATTTAGGGTTATGTATAGCATTTTTCTAATTTAAATGTTCTTAAAAGATGAGATATGATCTATTAATTAAAAAAAAAGAGATATGTTAATTTATTTATGGAGTAGAATATGTTTTTTCTAGTGGATAATCCATGTGCATCATGTTCCAATTGCATATAAGAAAATTGTATTCTTAGAAAGCATCATTTTTTCAATAATTGGAAAATGAAACCCAAATTATGTTATGCTAAAACTCAGTTGTTATTGTGTAATTGTGTTACATAGATGTAATGGGGTTCGTTTAATAGGAGAATTTAAACTGACATCACAAAAAAAAAAATGTCAGATTATACATGACAGTAAACAAGATGGAGAAGGAGAAGTGAAAATGCCCCTTGTAGTTTATGTAGCCAGGGAAAAGAGACCAGGTCATCCTCATCGTTTCAAAGCTGGAGCCCTTAACGCTCTTGTAAGCAAGTCAAGCTTCATCATATTCAATCTTACTCCGTAATATTTTATTTTGCAATGCCATCAACTGATCAAATTTGAACTTAATCCTTGGCAGCTCCGAGTATCAGGACTATTGAGCAATGCGCCTTACTTATTGGTGTTGGATTGTGATATGTACTGTCATGATCCAACCTCTGCTCGTCAATCTATGTGCTTCCATCTTGACCCTAACATGGCTCCTTCTCTTGCCTTTGTTCAATACCCTCAAATTTTCTACAACACGAGCAAAAATGATATCTATGATGGCCAAGCCAGATCAGCTCATACGGTACACTGCTCTTAGCTTTGGACTAATCGATTTTATAATAATGTTGTTTACATAACTTTATATTTACATAGGCTAAAATGATAATACATTATGTAATATGATGAATTCCAATTTTATTATGTTGCAGACGAAATGGCAAGGCATGGATGGACTCAGAGGACCGGTCTTGAATGGAACTGGGTATTATCTGAAGAAGAAGGCGATATATGGAAGGCCTCATAATGAAGGTTAAATGGAAACCTCTGATATATATTATGGAATATGCAATGATATTGTGTATTATTATAATTGGTGACTAAATATTATTGTTTTTGCAGATGAATACCTCATCAATGAACCAGAGAAGGCCTTTGGTTCTTCTACAAAATTCATCGCTTCACTTAAAGAAAACTCGAACCAGGATCTTGTCTTGAAGGAATTCACAAACGATTTGTTACAAGAGGCTAGAAATTTGGCTACTTGCACTTATGAAGCAAACTCGCTATGGGGTGTTGAGGCAAGTATTTGATATTGTACTTGGAAAATACTTCTTACTACCTCTGTTTCATATTATTTGCAACTATTTGACATAAAGTATAGAGAATAACATAAAGTATAGAGAATAAATGTCTAATCGTTGCAAATAGTATGAAACGGAGGTAGTATTTATCATATAAAAGTATCAAATTCCTGAAAAAGTTTTCTTACATACAGGTAGGATTTTCGTATGATTGCCTGTTGGAGAGTTCATACACTGGATATCTCTTACATTGTAAAGGATGGAGATCTGTGTATCTTTATCCCAAAAGACCGTGCTTCTTGGGATGCACGACAATTGACATGAAGGATGCTATTGTTCAATTAATAAAATGGACCTCCGGATTACTTGGAGTTGCCATGTCAAAGTTTAGCCCTCTTACCTATGCCATGTCCAGGATGTCTATTTTGCAAAGCCTGTGTTATGCGTACATCACGTGTTCAGGTCTTCTTGCAGTTCCGCTCTTTATATATGGTGTTGTTCTTCCATTCTGCCTACTTAAGGGCGTTCCTGTTTTTCCTAAGGTAAGACTACTCTTCCATTGTGCAACAGAGTACCTGCAGATAGATGATCTGCTGTAACATTATGCTACATTTATGTATTTGTGTGGTGAATAATTAATGATGTTTGTACTGTATGTGACTTTGAAGGTATCGGATCCATGGATGTTGGGTTTCGTGTTTGTATTTGTATCCTCCCATGTTCAACATCTATTCGAAGTGCTGGCAAGTGATCATTCAGTGCAACAGTGGTGGAATGAGGTGAGAATCTGGATCATGAAAGCGATAACAGCCTGCTTGTTTGGATCAACGGAAGCAGTAATGAAGAAGATTGGGATACAGAAAACAACATTCAGATTAACAAATAAGGTTGTCGAGAAAGAGAAGTTGGATAAATACGAGAAGGGAAAGTTCGATTTCTCAGGGGCAGCAATGCTAATGGTTCCTCTCATCATTTTGACAGTACTAAATTTGGTGTCGTTCGTTGGGGGAATTATAAGGGTGATCAACCACAACAACTATGATGATATGTTTGGGCAACTTTTCCTGTCCTTTTATCTCCTGCTTCTTAGCTACCCTACTTTCGAAGGGATTGTTACAAAAATTACAGACAAACTTAGAAAGAAAGAATAAGGGTGATTGAGTAACTGCCTAGTACAGTTTTCACTTTACTTCTCTAGATTAGTCCTTGTTTTTGTTTGTTTATTAGATCAGCAACACTTGTAGCCGGTTGCATTCACAATAATAATGAATTCAATACAGTTTGTTCTGTCCCTTTTGCAAGAACAAGAACGAAGACTATACAAGTATATACAAACTTTTGATTATCAAAATATAATCTTGTATGGTCTTGCATTGTTGGATTCATATATTTAAAATTTTCACCTTTTAAATTTTTTGAACTTACACTAATGATTTGTATATCTAGAATTTTGAAACTCTAATGGTTTTTTTTTTTACAAAGATTTCATATAACGAAACAGAAGTACAAAATAACAAAGGACACAAAAAAAAGGAAACTGAAACAAAACAACAATCAAAAAGACCAGAAAAGAAAATGGCGTTGACGAGCACGAACAGCCAACCCGTGAGCTGGAGCAACCCAGAGACGAGGAGCCTTACAAATCCAACAAAAATCAAATTGTAACAGAATATCTCTGATAGCCCCTAACAACCAAACACAAGAAACATCATCCGAGCACGAACGACATAACATGGAAACCAAAACTGAGCTGTCCGTATACATGAGAGGACACAAAAAACCTTTTCGTCTAGCAGCCTGAAGAGCCCATAAGCAAGCCTGTAGTTCAGACTGTAAAGTTGACGAAGTCTGATCACGATTGTTCTTCTTATTTTAAACTCTAATGGTTGCTACAACAAATGTTGTAGCCGATACTCCATATTGGACTTTGCATACAATTAGTTATAAAACAAGTTTGGTAATGAATGACGAATTATGTATTTAAATTTTATGATGAAGTAGTTACTCTATTGTTTTTCTATGTAACATTTAAGTTTTGAGTAAAACTCAGTTAATGTCTCATATTAACAAAACTTGTTTATATCACCAAATATTCTCTCTTCTCTCCTCCACTCACATTAACATTATTTCCTTTTCTCTCCTCCATTCCCAGTCTCCCATGGCCACTATTTCCTTCTCTTTCCTCCCCACCCATGACCATGCCCACATTTGACTACTTTCTCGGCTCTAAATCGGCGAGTAGTCGACCGAACAAAAGACACCTTAGGGTCTATTTTGATTAGCTGAAGTGAGCTGAACTTATTGGAGCTGAACTGACTAAACTGAATATTTTATGAGAGAAGGAAATTAAAATAAGAACTGAACTGAACTTATTGGAGTTGAACTGAGCTGAAAATAAGCTGAAGAGAACAGACCCTTAGTAGCAAATTATGTAAAGTAGGCCCATTATATGAATGATATGCAATTCTTTATTCAACATTGAAAATACTACCTCCATTTTCTATTATTTGTAACGATTTGACATAAATTGTGAGTGAAATAATCTAAATCATTGCAAATAATATAAAACGTAGATACCACGTATTATTCAAAATTGAAACTTTTCCGTATAAAAATAAGGAAAATTTGTTAGAAACTACCTTTTAAATGATATTTTTTGTTAAAAACTACCTTATAAATTTTTTTTTTGTGAGAACATACCATTTAAACAAATTTTTTTGCAAGGACATACCAGTCACTGGATTTTCAAGTTTGACTTTAAAAACACGACGTTGACCAGTCATGTGCCGGTCACGTGACTTCATTAAACCCATTTTTTTTCTTTTTTCTTATTCTTTTCCCTCATCTTTCTCACGACTTACCCCTGACTAACCTTCTCTCTCCTCAATTCATCCCCTCTTGCAATAACTCCATCATTCAACTGTAATAAAGGATGGCAAAAATTAAATTACTTTGAAGAAAATTCTACTACACGCTAGTACTTCAACCACTACAATTAAGGTAAGTGATTACTTATTTGGCGCTGACAATATATATATATATATATATATATATATATATATATATATATATATATATATATATATATATATATATTTTTTTTTTTTGGCTTTGCATCTAAGTTTCTCCAACTATTAAACATGATTAAAAGGTGGAGTCATAAAGAAATGGAAAGCTAGAGCAAGTACGGGAAGCAAGGGGGACCAATTACTATTTAGCACAAAGATATAGGTACGATTTCATCCAAAAAGATGAAACTTTTGTGATTTAATTAATGGAAATTGCGAAATAAGATGCATGACCTAACATTAATTTAATCGTTAACCTTAATCAGATTAGATTAAAATATTGGTGTTTTGGATTTAATAAGTATTTAATTAATTAGTTAACTTGATTGGGTTATTTTGTGTTGGATCTTAAAATTTAATTAGTTGCATGTTGTCTACTCCATAGTTATTATGTTCATACTTGTGTTATTTCCAGGTTTATTGGTAGGATTTACGTGAATTTATATGGATCTTGTCAATATTAGGTTGTATTATGGGGGGAGGTTTGTTACAAAGAATAGAATAACTACTTATGAAAAGGGAGAAAGTAATTATGTTGGGTTGTCCTTGCATCCAAATGTAGAAGAGGTGTGTTACTTTGAATTTGTGGATTGGATTAAGAGAGAGTTGGGGTATGAGGATGTGGGACAGATTTGGTTTAGGAGATATGGGTGTAGTTTATTTGTTGGTAAGAAGGAAATTAAAAGTGATGTAGACATTCCTGAGTTTCTACAATCAAAGGAGAAAGATGGCTGGTACAATATGTATGTGGTCCATGAGCAAATTAAACAAAAAGAAAAGGAATTTAGTGTGCAGATTGGAATGAGCTATAATATTGACTCTGAAACTGAGGTAGAGAAAAGCAGAATGAGCAGTATATTTGGTGAGTCACACTATGTTGAGTCAGCACCATCTTGTTTAGAGGGCCCACAACCTGATGAGTCAGCACTTCAGATAGATGCCTTGCACATGTCAGATTCCCATATCCAAATGCAAAAACCTAAATCTAAAAACTTCAATTCAACAAAAAATTGCCTCCTCTAAAGCCTTTTGCTAACACTACTCACACTGAAATTGAACCAAAAAAAAGCCTCAAAAAATATCTTTCCACTAGCCAAAGGTACAAGGATTTACAAGTTAATCCTGATGGTGAAAATACTGATGCTGACAATATATTAGAGAGTGATAATGAAGACAATGATGTTTGTCTAAGTGAGGGAGATTATGAGGATCAAAGTGATGATGATCTTTTTGCAGATAATGTTGATTTTAATATAAGTGATACAGTTAGTAGAAGCTTAGTGGTTCATTCCAAACAGACAGGTGGGGAAGAAGGTGAGGATAGTGGTTATGATATACACTTAAAAAGTGATGTGGACCTAAATGAAAGTGATGAGGATATGCACAGTTTACATGGGTTTGATGATGAAGGAGTTGATTATCCTGTGTTCAATCCCAAAGTAGATTTCAGAGGTAACATCAAACTTAGTGTAGGTTTGAAATTTCCATCAAATGAAGTGTTTAGAAAGGCTTTGAGACATCATGCTATTGGGAGTGGTTATGATTATTAATATTTGCATAATGGAAATAAAAGAATAACTGTGTATTGTGCTAAAAGATGTCTCTGTCCTTGGAAAGGTACTAAAATTATAAAGTGCAAATGTGAGTTGACAAGGAAGTGTAGGTTTAGAGTGCATTGTGTGAAACTGAAAGCTGAAGAAACTTTCCAAATCAAGAGTCTTTGGTTAGAACATGTGTGTGGCCACCAACACCAGAATCCTAAAGTCACTTCTCAATACCTAGCTGAGAGGTATTTACAAGATTGGAGGGAAAATTCTACATGGAAGTTGGTGTCTTTTATGTTGAGAGTGAGAAGGGAGGTCAAGGTGGAGGTGGGGTATTATAAGTGTTATTATGCTAGGCAAAAAGCTATGAGGATGATATATGGAGATGCTGCAAATGATTACAATAAAGTCTGGGATTATGTAGAGGCTATAAGGCATTTTAATCCTGGTAGTATAGCTATAGTTAAGGTCACAGGCATAGAGCATCCACCTGTCTTATTCCAAAGGATGTACATTTGCCTACAACCATGCAAACATGGTTTCATAGCAGGTTGTAGGCCTATACTTGGTGTGGATGGGTGCCATTTAAGGGGCCCATATCCAGGAATTTTACTTACTGCAGTTGGAAAAGATGGTAATAATAACAACTTTCCAGTTGCCTGGGCTGTAGTGGAAGTTGAAAATTCTAAGACATGGAAATGGTTCTTGGAATTATTGGTGAAGGACTTAGGATCTGTTGCAAATGCAGTAACTTGGTTGCATGAAATACATAATGAGGGTGGAGACAACGTCAGTTACATGTCTGATCGACAAAAAATGAGTGCTTCCTTAAACTAATGGCTGCTTTGTCTATTATTTTTGAATTGTTACTATGTATAAAAATGTATATCTTATTTCAGGGTTTGTTAGATGCTTTCAACAGTGTTGTCTCAAATGCCAAAACCAAGATTTTGTTGTAGGCACATCTGGACAAATTTTAAGTCCAAGTTTCCAGGAGAACTCTACAAGGATCATTTTTGGAAGGCAGCTAGAGGCCTAGAGCAACAACTAAGGTATAATTCTTTATTCCTATATGTTAATTTAAGCTTTGATGTTGTTGTTTATGACTTATGTTTGTCACTTGCATTGCATCAACACCATTTTGATGAGCACGCATATGGAAGCCATCAAACGTTTGAACGAGGAAGCTTTTAATTACTTAATGGATATACCAACAGCTCACTGGTCAAGGCATGCATTTACTACTAAATCTAAGCCTGGGATGCTATTAAATAATTATAGTGAAAGTTTTAATAATGTGCTTAGGAAAGCTAGAACTAAGCCTATATTGTCCCTCATGGAGTGGATAAGGAGGTATGTGATGAAGAGATGTTGTTCAAAAAGAGAAGGGGTAAAAAAATTTGACGGTGAAATCATGCCATCTGTTGTGAAAATGATACAAAGGGGACTTGAACAAGTGAGTAATATGAGAGTGAATGAGGCTGACCTTTTTGAGTTTTAAGTGGATGATGGTAATGATACGTTTGTGGTAAACATGGAAACCAAAACTTGTGGGTGTTTTAGGTGGAATTTGTTCGGCATTCCTTGTTGGCATGCCCTTGCATGCATTGTGAGGAGAAGATTGAGGTATGAGGATTATGTACATCCTGCATACAAAGTAAGCACATACGCAGCAACTTATGCACCTGCTTTTCATGCTATGCCTAGCCAAAATCAATGGCCTAAAACTCCTTATCCGGAGCCATTGCCACCCAAATATAAGAAAATGCCTAGTAGGCCTTCAAACAAAAAGAGAAAAAAAGAGCCCGGGGAAGCACAAGAGCATAAATTTGTCAAAAGGGCTAAAAAGATGAACAAGTGCAGTAGGTGTGGAGGTTTAGGACAGTATGCCAATAACTGTCAAAATCATCCTCTGCCACCAACTATCAAGCCAAAAGGCGGAAGGCCTAAGACCAAGTCAGCTGCTAATGATCAAGCCATACCTGTAGTTGCTTCCACATCTGCAATAACAAATGAAAACACTTCTGGTGCTACCTCTATCTTGTCTGCTACTAATGTACAATGTACAAGAAAAATAGGAGCTGCTACGACAAAGAGCAAATCAAAGCAACCTGCTAGTGTTGCTACAGGAAGGTCAAAATCTGCTTCAAGTTCACAATCGGATGTTGCTCTTAGTGTTGATCAGAGATGTGGGGGTGTTATTAATACTTGCTCAAAAGGTGAGAGATGTGGGGGTTCAAAGGGTGATGCTTCAGTGACAAAACCTCCAAAGACCACAAAGAAATCTAACCACAAATCTGTAATCAACCCTCAACAGTCACAAACTAGTGCAACATGCCAACATCCAAAAAACTTCAACAAATGACTAAAAGTGTCATTATCTGATTGTGTCTTTTTTTATTAACTTGAAAGGATTTTGTACCTACTTTTGGAAACATTTATTTAGGATTGATGGTATTATTTTTGCAAATGTATGTGGGATTATTATTGAGATTTTTGCACATTTTGGAACCATTACATTGCAATATAAGTTGCAACAACCTTGTTATCATAATAAAAAAAACGTTTCTTTTTTTTAATTATATTGCAGCAATTTTTATTTTATTTTATTTTATTATTATTTTTTTTGAGAATTATATTGCAGCAAAATATTTTATTGCATAAAGTGGTGGAGTTTACACAGTTACAACTTAAACATAAGTATATTCCACTTCATTCAAACCAACCAAAAACACTGAACAAGGATTCAAAGTTTCTAACAATTCAAGATCTAATCAAACAGTTTCACATGAGTGAAATTAACTACAACACACAATACAATACAACCACGAACAAGCAGCCACTGATTATTTTGGACCCCAATGAAAGGAGATGCTTGGTTCCCCCATATTTTCTTCATCTTCTCAATTTCCTCACAAAGCCTTTTCTTTTCTTGTTCTGTACAATCTAGCCTTGCTTTCATAATGCTTAGGTTAGTTGCCAACCCATGTTTCTATGCTATTTAAAGATGCCATTCATTTGTGCGAATTGGCCAGATTAACATACATAAATCCTTAATTAGACCCTAATTTTCAAAAACCAAAGTAACATACATACTTGAATAACCTGATATTTAGACTTGTTTGTAATTTCTACAAATATTCAATTTCTGGAAGAAAGTTTGAGGTGAAAGCTTTTAGAGGAGAGATAAATTGAGGAGAGAGAAGAAATTGGGTATCATTAAGGGGAAAGTCGTGAGAAAGATGAGGGAAAAGAATAGGAAAAAAGAAAAAGAATAGGTTTAATGAAGTCACGTGACCGGCACATGACTGGTCAACGTCGTGTTTTTGAGGTCAAACTTGAAAATTTGGTGATTGGTATGTCCTTGCAAAAATTTTTGTTTAAATGGTATATTCTCACAAAATAAAAATTTATAAGGTAGTTTCTAACAAAAAATATCATTTAAAAGATACTTTTTAACAAATTTTCCTAAAAATATAAAATTGAAAATGAAATACCCCGTTTCTCCTTTAAAGTTTATAAACTACTCAAGTACTCAACAATGAAAGAATTTTGAAATTCATGAGAGCGCCAACAACTCCAGTTGTGAACTACGTACGCAACTTTGAACCTCCAAGTTTCCAACAATGGCGTCCTCCAAATCATCAACTTTGAAGCTGCTAATTCAACAGGGTCCTCGTCAAGGCGAAACCCTAGAATTCACCTCCAGATCCACTGTTCGAATCGGCCGAGTCGTCAAAGGCAACAATCTTACCATCAAAGATTCTGGGATTTCCTCCAAACATCTCATCATTCAATTCAACTCAGATTCTGGAAACTGGGAAATCAAAGACCTCGAATCTTCAAATGGTACTATCTTGAACTCCTCTCAACTTAAACCCCTTTCCCCTTCTGTAATTCAAAATGGGGATGAGATTAAAATTGGTGAGCTTACCTCTATTAGGGTTGAAATTGCTCTAATTCAGGAGGAAACTAACAATCGTAGAATTACTAGGAATAGAAAAGCTGCTGTTGATTTGGGAACTAAGGGTATTGAGGGTTCCAATTTGGAATTTGGGGATGAAATTGATAACCCTAATAGGCGACCTGCTTTAAATTCTAGGGTTGGGGATTTGAATGTAGATAGTAGTATGGTTGAACATATTCCAAAACGGCGCGGAAGAGGGCGGCCGAAGAAAGAGGATGGACATTTTGAGAATTCGGAAGGTGTTATGAGTAAGAGGAACACTAGGAGAGGAGAAGTTGAATTTCTGGGTTTAGAACAGGTAATGCAGCCGAGGAGGACTAGGCGTGGAAAGAATGCTGAGGTTGTAGAAATGCCCATCTCTGTCATGGAGGAAAGCAAGGGGTTGGATGTGGATGTGGATGATTGTAAGGAAGTGGTCGAAAATAACAAGACACGAGGAGGTCGTGGGAGGAAAAAGAAGCCTATTGTTAGGAGTTTAGACAATGTCCTAGATGTTTTACCGGAGGAGAAGATGAATAATCATGAGGTATTAGAAAAGGAAGTTCCTCAGCAGCAATCTCGTGAAGATTTGGAGGGTGATAAAATGAATGAGCAAGTTTTAAAGGTGGAGCTTTCTGAACAAGAGGGAGGTGCTCTGTCTTTGAAAGAGCAGAATATTGCAAAACCGATGGATGAGACTACTCAGCAGGAAAATGGTCTATGTGACATAGAGAGTGATGCAATGTTGGATGATCTGAGAATGGAAGAAACTGAAGCTGCTCAAGATGTTGTTTTGGAAGAGGAAGTGAATTGTGAGGTGTTGGGGAAGGAATTGCCAGAACAGGTGGTGAATTTAAGGCAGCAACCTTGCATAGAAGGGATGGTTGCTACTACTGAGCAAAATGTACTAGATGATAAGACAAATGCACAGTTTTTGGAGGGGGTGGTTCTTGATCCGGATGGAGCTGCTCAATGTGTGAGAGAGCAACATTGTGCGGAGGAAGGTGCCCAACAGGATGGCAGTCCGGTTGGCGTTTCTCATGTTGAGGAAAGGGTTTGTAATGGAGTAGAGATTGATGTAGTGCTGAATGATGGGAGAGTGGAAGAGTCAGATATTGAAGAGATTGTTAAAGAGTCAGAGTTCAAGTGTTATGATAGAAGCAAAGAGGCCACTATTGTGCCCGACCTGGAAAAGATGACTCTAGGGGAATGGTTTGATTATTTGGAAGTATATTTGCCTAAGCAGATTTATGCTGCCACAGATGAGATCATTGAGGTCATGCAAAAAAGAGCTAAGCAGTTTGATGAATTCATGTTGCAGCAGCAGAAAGAGAAAAAGACTGCGTTTGGCTTTGGAAAAGATGACGACTTAAATTAAATATGGTAAATTCTAAGGTTCTTAGATATTGATGTACATTTTTCAGTTTCTTGTTAAATTGTTAGAAATCATTATATATCTAATGCTACAAAGCTTTCTTTTGATTTTGTTTCTCCTTTTAGATGTATCAAGTATTTTGGCAAATGATGTGCTTTTATGACATGTCAACTTTGTTTGTGTGGATGACTAGATTAGATCTTATGTGCTCTGTAATCGGGCATCAAACTCTTTGTTGTTATTGTTTTATATAGGAATAGGCACTCCAAACCTGTGTAAATATTTTTAAAATGTTTTGTGCTTTATAATTGCATTTGATTGCTTGTAATCCATAAAGATGCAGTGCAACCCCCTAATAAAGAAAGATTAATGAGTACTTTTATTTTTATTGTAATGATAGCTACTGAGCAATTAAAAGCCAGTGTAAGGTTTTATTTGAAATGCTATGTTAGATATGACGGCTTGATGTATATCTATCATTATAAATTAAGGATTACTCATAATGCTTTCTTTCTTACTATTAGCTAAGTATGGTAGATAAACAAGATGAATCAATGAAGCATTATTATCCACTTTGCTCATAGTAGTTAATGAGAAGCTCGGTGGGTGGACAACATATCTTCTTTTGCAGTTTGCTTGTTGAGTAGGTAAAGGCTCAACTACTATCAAGGGACTAAGGGAGCCAAGGTTATGGAGGATTCTATGGGGAAAAATGGGATGAGCAGATATACCTATGTAAACTTCTTAAAGAGACATAGCTAGGTGTGTTAGATAAAAGTCATATATGGTTTGAATAAAGTTGATTATTCCATAATGTTTTATAAATGCCACAAGGTTTATATCTTGTAACAATGATTGAGTAGTGTCAATTTTACTTCAAATTACAGTAGATCGATTGATAAATTTTTGCAGATGACTGTATTTTGACTGATTAATCAAGGAGCATACGAATGAATTACTTGAATTCCATGAAACTTAAGGTGTGATTACCAGTAAATTTCCTTCTATATCCATGAAACTACTTAAATACCCAGAGAGATTGGTAAATCTGCATATATTTAATTACCTTGCAGAGGCACTAGAGATTAGATGAGGAATTGAGTGAGATTTATACAAAGTTTGATGTAAATATGTGAAGTATAAAAAACAAGCCAAGTTTTGAATTATTATTGGATATTTACTTGGAGAAATCTTTTCTTTAGTCATTTATTCTCTCATAATTATCAGGACTTTCAGGAGAGCTTACATGTTTATACATACAGCTCATCAAATTGTACGTTGTGCAGATCTTCTTTAGAGCTGCAATTCTCAAAACAAATTTCTTCTTTCTTTCTTTCTTTCTTTCTTTCTTTCTTTCTCTCTTTTTTTTTTCTCTTTTTTTTTTAATGTCATTTGGTGCTTACATTCTTTCAGATTTTGGTCCCTCAAATTGATATTTTATCCGTTCTCCGCAAATAAATTAGCTCCAATTCTTTACTATGCAGAATTGCAGACTGCTGATAGTTATCAAGTTATGCACTACTTTTATAACTGTGTTTATCCATATCAATACAGAAAATTCCATATTCTAGGTATATATTCAAATCACCTTGGTTTCTCTCCTTGTCTCAATTACTGGGATAATATATTTTAATTCAATATAAAGTTGATTTAACTTGTTTCTTTGAAAATTCATCCTCCTAATTATACTTTTATCTTCCCATGCATTTTATATTATATTTTTAGGGGCCCTAACCACTTTTGGCTTTACATGTCTTTCCACAAGTTAGTTTATTTTTTTGTCCCTTTCTAGAATTGAAAGCATTATATCTAACTTTATCTAAGTTGATTCATTCTGGTTGATCATGCTATTTAATGACCAAACTTAATGTGTGCCAAATCAACCATAAGTCCAGAAGAGCAATGGAGAACAATCACACTCATGCTACTTCTCTTCATCACTGCCATGTTCATAAACTAAAGGCAGTTCTCTATCTATCACATTCCCTTTCACAATTCCTGGCCATAGTTGCCATTTTCTACTACAGAGCAATCTTTTTCCTTGACAAAGTTGGTTTTAAATTGATTCCTTTTTTACTGTGGCTTGTACTATTTGCTGCTGAGCTTCTTCTTTCATCTATTTGGTTCCTCAAGCAGCCATTCTACTGGTGGCCCGTTACTCGGACCATCTTCACAGAGAGGCTGCCTAAGGATGAAAAGTTACCTGGAATCGATATTTTTATATGCACAACTGATCCTAAGAAGGAGCCGACCTTTGAGGTCATGAATACTGTTATTTCTGCCATGTCTTTGGATTATCCTGCTGAGAAATTAAGTGTTTATTTGTCTGATGATGGGGGTGCCTCTGTGACATTGAATGGTATAAAAGAGGCTTGGGTATTTGCAACATGGTGGTTGCCTTTCTGTAGGAGGTATAATGTTAAAACAATATGTCCTCGGGCTTATTTTGAGAAGCCAGAGGAGGCAAGTCAGAGCAGGGAATTCGTTGAAGATAGAAACACACTTCAGGTATGGCTTATAAATATACACTTCTCTCCTGACAATTTACAAATACTCCATGATCTCTGTTTCTTCAATAGTACATCTCAACTTTCAAACAGTCAAACTAATACAAGTATGATGCTTTGTAAATTTATTTATATTGTTCAATACTTTACCCTTTTACTGCTTCTAATTGAACTGCTGGTACTTCTTAATTATTGAAATTAGTTAAAACACATGTAATGCTCAATAGTCACCATAGGAGTAAACAAATTGTGTAGGAAAAATACAAGGCCTTCAAGTTGCGAGTTCAAAGGAAGTCAGTCAGCAATGAGATCGATGATGATTCTAAGAGAAGTGCTCAGGATCATCCGTCGAATGTGCAGGTTGATTTCTTGTTTTTAGATGTTGTACACTTACCTTGTCTGTTTTTTTAATATTTGGTTCCTTCAATTATTGTCTATATTTGTATGATTTTATGCATTTTAAAACAGCAAGTATTACCATAGAAGCTTATTAAAACCTTGCAATGATTAAGGGGTTATATTAGCTTAGTTGAGCTAAGCTTGTTTAAACAATTTCAAGGTTGGCAATGATAGAGATTAGAGACATTTTCCAGTCTTTTTAATTGTATATTAGGTACACTTTGTTAAAACTTATTTTATTCAGCACTATACTATAGGAGTAGATTGAATAATTTGTGAGGTAGGTACACTTTGACTAAACAATTGGTATATGGACACAAAGACAAGTAATATATGTCAATTAGATTAATATTAACAACTTCAAATTTTAAATTTGATGATGTTAAAGTCTCTATGTCTATGTTGTTGCAGGTGATAGATGGGAAGGTTATATTAGAAGATACTTCAACAAATCCAGAACATGTAGTGATGCCTTCCCTTGTTTATGTTGCCCGTGAAAAAAGACGTTCTCATCCACATCACTTTAAGGCCGGAGCTCTTAATGTTCTAGTATGACTCTAGCACTTTCTTAAAACCTGTCTTTGATGCAACCATTGCTCTTAAGGATGTAGTGAGATATTTAGCCTGAATTTCCTTATGCGTATCTGTTTAATGTAATTATATGAATTGCAGCTCAGAATTTCTGCCACATTGAGCAATTCTCCTTGCATTCTAGTTCTAGACTGCGATATGTACTGCAATGACTCAATTTCAGCTCGACAAGCGATGTGTTTCTATCTTGATCCTAAATTATCACCTACTTTAGGCTGGGTTCAATACCCCCAAGTATACCATAATGTTAATGAGAATGACATCTATGACACTCAGATGAGATTCCTATGGACAGTAAGTCGATCAATCTATGGTTATGTTATCCGTATTTCAGTTAATCTTCAGGGAAGAAGTTTTAGTTTTGATCTCTGTATTTCAGGTTTATTGGCCTGGGGCAGATGGACTTCAGGGGCCGGTGATATCTGGTACTAATTTCTACATCAACAGGAAGGCTTTGTATGGCATCAACATATATGAAGGTGTGTTTGTAAGCCTCTTCTAATTTTGGTTTTGTGTTTTAACAATTGTACCAGTAAAGGCAAGATTCCATAAATACTAATTGATGGTTTAGATTTTGAGAAGCTATGTTTGGGACTTGATTTTAGAATCCCGTTATATATTGCCTTACCTCTAAGCCTCCTTATATTGTTGTATCTACTTCTCACTGACAGTATCAAATTGTATTGTAGGTAATGACATAATGAAGGAAGCAAGAAATATATTTGGTCCTTCCACTGAGTTCAACAAGTCACTAAGACAAAATGACATGCCTAGTGAAATCAAGCACTGTGAGGTTTGCACTGCTCCAGTACAAGAAGTCCAGTATTTAGCCTCTTGTACTTATGAAGAAAATACTAAATGGGGTGAAGGGGTAAGTATGTAGAAGTGTAGAACCCAGTTTTAATGAGTAAGAAAACTGAGAAAAAGATCATCATAAGTTATTTATTCATGTGCAGGCTGGTTTTTGGTATAAAAGTGTGGTGGAAGATGCAATGACAGGCTTTATGTTGCAGAGCAAAGGGTGGAGATCAGTTTATTTGAATCCACCTAGGCCACAATTTCTAGGTTCTGCTACGACTAACCTTGATGAATATTTGATTCAATTTACCAGATGGATCTCAGGCCTTGCTGAAATTGGGCTTTCCAAATATTGCCCCCTTTTCTACAGTCCGTCAAGTATGCAAAGTTTTCATCGGATATCTTCATCCTGGGTCGTCTTATACGGTTTTGATTTTATAGCAGTTTGGTGTTTTGTCACCATTCCTCTGATTAGCTTCCTCTATGGTGTCTCATTATACCCTAAGGTAAATACTACGTTATGTAGGTTGTGTATTTGATATATATAAGTTATTGATTAATAATTCAACTCTTTAATAGTAAGGTTAATTATATGTGCTTTGAAGTAGGAGTATTGCATGTTTAAACACTTAACTAAAGGAGTTTAAATGTGTTTGCAGGTATCAGACCCATTTTTCATAGCATTTGGATTTGTTTTTGTATCATCCTTAGTGAAGCATCTATGTGAAGTTGTTGACACGGGAGGGTCAGTAAGAACATGGCTAAACGAACAAAGGATTTGGAAAATAAAGTCGCTTACATGCTTTGGTTATGGAGTTGCTGATTGTGTGATGGCGAAACTCGGGCTTCGAGAGGCTAGTTTTGTACCTACTAATAAAGCCGAGGACAGTGATAAAGCTAAGTTATATGAAATGGGGAAGTATGACTTTAGCACATCAAACATGTTTCTTGTTCCGTTTGTGAGCGTCGTCTCCTTAAACCTGTGTTGCTTTGTGGGCGGAGTTGCAAGAGCAATCGGTGTCGGAAATTGGGAAGAAATGTTTGGTCAGGGAATTCTCTCATTATATGGGTTGATAATCAGTTATCCTGTGTTGGAAGCCATGTTTATTAGACAGGACAAGGGTTGCATTCCATTGTCTGCTACTTTAACATCTTCCGTCTTTGTTGTGGTTTCATTCATCTTTGGATATTTTATCTTCTAATTATTCTAAAAGGATGAATTCCTTTTTTTTTGTTTTTATATTAATTAAACAAATAAAATTGTCGGCTATTCATGTAGTCATGTTTTCTGTAATTAATGGGGAATTAATGATAAAAAAAATGATCACGGACATCAGTACATGATTTGGCTTGCTGAAGGCCTAAAGTAGTATCTAGTATGTCCCCCATAACTAAATTAATTATTAAATATAAATAAAGTATATATTTAATCAAAAGTCTGCAACATTAATAAAAATGTAGTTAGATGAATATTAAAAAATTATAATTACAATTACAATCGGAAAAGGACGTGTAACAACTGCTACAATGGAGTTGTATTTATAAAGATTGTCCACTTATGGAGTTATCAACGTAACTAACAGTGTTATATCTGCAGTGTTATATTACAAGGTTTAGATCGCTAACAATTACATATTCAAGTGTACATATTTGTATAAAAAGGCCACATACTTAGATCATCAAAATGTCATGAATGGGGTATGCTAAAGATTCATCATTTATGCCTGTCAAAAAAAAAAAAAAAAAAAAAAATCATCATTTAAAACTATTGGTGCACCAGATGATAATAAGCGAGAATTCTATGTAAGATGCTGCAACCTTAAACTCTGAATAGCACTAGTATATGAGATGCCTCTTCTCATATCATATACGAGTACATTGCTTTGTGAGATAAGACATTCTAATTGCACTAGAATGTATGATATGAATCAACTCTCATTCAAACAAGTCTCTTGTGACAATTGTAATGCATTAAAATGTATGTAGGTCATCCAAGAAACACATACTGACATACACACAAAGTACTAATTATCTGAAATTTTCTTATAATTTTGGCTGTTATGATGCAGCTGAGAGTTTCTAGCATATTGAGCAATTCTCCTTATGTTCTGGTTCTAGTCTGATATATACCGCAATACCTCAAATCTCAGCTAAGTAAGCAATGTATTTTTACCTTGATATGAAGATTTCTTATTTTCTTCCTCTATTTTTTAATAGTTGCAATACACACTTTTTTCACGGTATTTAAGAAAAGTGGGTTTACATGATTTAATGCACTTTAAAATGGGGTGATGAGAGGGTGTTAGGACTAGGAGTATAATATAGTGGACCATGAGCTTAAAATAAAGGATATAATACAATTTTCCCCTAAAATGACTTTAAATTGTAGTGTGTTGCAAGTATTATGACATTTCCATTTTAGAGAACTGTTGTAAGCATTTAAAAATGGAAGTATAAAATAATACGGAGTATTTTTTTTTTGGTAAATAATTTGTTTCCTTAATCAATAGATTTTTTTCAGTAGAAAAATAACTAAAGACACACTAAGAGATTACGCGTGTCATTGCTGGTGTGTCTTTTAAGTATATAGTTATTGATGATTGTTCATCTCCAACCGTAGCCACGCTCATAAACTAAATTGATACCATAGTTCTTATTATAATAATAACAAAATTTAAAATAATCGATTTGAGCTTGATCCATAAATGGAGCAACCCGAACATGACTCGACCCGATTTAGACTCAATCCAAATATGACCCGAACATACTCGACCCAAAAATGGTATGACCCGAACAAACCCAACCCAAACGTCCTCTCCCTTGTAGCCTTGCTCTCCCATGCAAGTGCAACCCCACTCCCCCCCCTCCCACTCCGATCTTGTGCAACAACCTCATCATCGCTGCTCTCCCCTTGCAAGTGTGACCCTTCCCCCATTGTCCAACAGCGTGGCATTGTGCCACCTCCTGCTACCCCCGTCGGGTTACAAGCGGGCAATGGTGCAGAAGGTGTCCCACTTAGTGAGAATAAGCAGCCTCACTCTCCTACTGCACATCAATCCCCCCCTCCACTTCTTTTGTCCCACCACCACATCCCATGGCCACCAGTAGTAGCCATGGGATCTTTAAGCCTAATCCAAAGTACCGAGACCATTCTCTTCATACTACTACCTCCATATCATTCATTCCAAAGATTATGATGCTCTTCATTCATACGCAGAGCATCCATGCTCTTCATATGCTGAGAACCCGGTTCATGCTCTTCGTGACCATAATTGGAAAATTGCTATGCAGGAAGAATATGATGCTCTTATTGCTAATGGTACTTGGGACTTAGTTCCCCGTCCGACTAATGTGAATATTATTCGTTCGTTATAGATTTTTCGGCATAAAATGAAATGTGACGGCTCTTTTGAGAGACGTAAAGCTTATTTGGTTGATGATGGTAAAACTCTTGATTGTGATGAAATATTTAGTCCGATGGTTAAACCGGCGACTATAAGGGTAGTTCTCAGCGTTGCACTATCTAAGTCATGGCCTATTCATCAATTGGATGTGAAGAATGCTTTCTTACATGGTAATTTAAATGAAACTGTGTACATATATCAACCTTTGGGTCTCAAAGATCCTTCTAGGCCCGATCATATATGTCTTCTGCAAAAGTCTCTATATGGTTTGAAACAGGCACCACGGGGCTTGGTATCAGCGTTTTGCAAACTTTGTGGCTACTATTGGTTTTGTTCACAGCAAATCCGACAACTCATTGTTCATTTATCACCATGGTAATGCTACTGCTTACATTCTTCTATATGCTCACTGTCTCTTCAAAATCTCTTTGTTGTCATGTCATTTCACAATTTAGCTCTGAATTTGCTATGAAAGATTTGGGTAAATTAAGCTATTTTTTGGGTATTGCTGTCTCCCGGGACAAAAATGGCTTATTTTTGTCTCAAAAGAAATATGCTCAGGCAATCATTGAAAAAGCTGGCATGGCTAATTGCAAACCTTCCTCTACTCCGGTTGACTCCAAAGGGAAGCTAAGTACTAGTTCTGGTGCTCCGTATGATGATCTGACTTCTTATCGTCGTCTATGTGGTGCTTTGCAATATTTGACCTTTACTCGACCAGATATATCCTATGTGGTGCAACAGGTCTGCTTGTTTATGCACGCACCTCGTGTAGAGCACATGAGTGCGTTAAAACGCATACTCCATTACATCCAAGGTACAACTAACTTTGGTTTGCAATTGTATAAGTCATCTGTTTCTTCTCTTCTTTAATACACGAATGTTGATTGGGGCGGATGCTCGGACACTCGTCGTTCTACATCAGGATAAATTAAAGTGTTTTTTCTTGGCGATAATCTGATTTCCTGGTCTTCCAAACGCTAGCCTACTTTGTCTAAGTCTAGTGCTGAAGCAGAGTATAGGGGCGTTGCAAATGTTGTATCTGAATCCTGCTGGGTTCGTAATCTGTTGCTTGAGCTCCGACGTCCTATTTCTAAAGCAACATTAGTTTATTGTGACAATGTTAGTGTCATTTACCTTTCTAGTAATCCAGTACAACTTCAGCTTACTAAACATATTGAGATGGACATACACTTCGTTCGTGAGAAAGTTTAACGGGGCGAGGTCCGTGTCCTACATGTGCTATCCCGATACCAGATTGCAGACATTTTCATTAAAGGTCTGCCTAAGGTTTTATTTGATGATTTTCGATACAGTCCTAGCGTTCGCAGTCCTCCCGTTTCGACTGCGGGGGTGTGTAAGATTATGTAAATAATCTTGTGTATAATTAGTTTGTAATTTACTATGTAGCCTTAGTCCTAACCCTAGTATTCGTTTGTATATATAATGATGTTTAATCAATGAGAAAGAACGACAAATATTCTCTCACCGATACCTAACCCGAGTCATACCCGAAACTCAAATTGACCTGACCCAACTCGAAAGTTAGTTGAACCGAATGTAACCCAACCCAAACCCAACCCGAATGACGCGTTTCCCAGGTCTAATCTTTGTTATTTTTGAGCATTTTGTTGCTGACTTGCTGCTAATAATCTGCTATAGCCTCTAGATCATTACTCCGTACAAGTTTAGAGCTGAATATTAGGAAAATCATACATTTAATTAGTTAATGCAGCAGAATTAAGTACGCAATGAAAGAAATTTGAAATTCCAGAGAGCGCCAACAACTCCAGTTGTGAATCAAGTACGCTGATTTCAATTCTTCTGATTTCAATTGAACCTCCAAATTTCCAACAATGGCGTCCTCCAAATCATCAACTCTGAAGCTGATAATTCAACAGGGTCCTCGTCAAGGTGAAACCCTAGAATTCACCTCCAGATCCACTGTTCGAATCAGCCGAGTCGTCAAAGGCAACAGTCTTACCATCAAAGATTCTGGGATTTCCTCCAAACACCTCATCATTCAATTCAACCCAGATTCTGGAAACTGGGAAATCAAAGACCTCGATTCTTCTAATGGTACTATCTTAAACCCCTTTCCCCTTCTGTAATTCAAAATGGGAGTGAGATTAAAATTGGTGAGCTTACCTCTATTAGGGTTGAAATTGCTCTAATTCTGGAGCAAACTAACAACCGTATAATTAGTTTAATTACTAGGAATAGAGAAGCTGCTATTGATTTGGGAATTAAGGTTGTTGAGGGTTCCAATTTGGAATTTGGGGATAACCTTAGTTGGCGACCTGCTTCCAATTTTATGGTTGGGGATAGTAGTTTGGTTATAGTATTAGGAGTTTAGATAATGTGCTAGATGATTTTCTGTAGGAGAAGGTGAATAATCATGAGGTATTAGACAAGGAAGTTCCTCAGCAGCAGTCTTGCGAAAATTTCAAGGGTGAATTCGCCCTAAAATGAATGAGCAAGAATTTTGTAGAACAAGATGGAGGTGCTCCGTTTTTGAAAGAGCACAATTCTGCAGAACCGATGGGTGAGACTACTCAGCAGGAAGATGATCTATGTGGCATAGAGAGTGGTGCAACGTTGGATGATCGGAGAATGGAAGCTGCTCAAGATGTTTTGGAAGAGATAAAGAATTGTGAGGTGCTGGGGAAGGAATTGCCTGACAGGTGGTGAATTTAAGCAACCTTGTGAAAAATGGATAATCTTCAGCAAAATGCACTAGATGATATGACAAATGCACAGTTTTTGGAGGGGGTGGTTCTTGATCAGGATGGAGGTTCTCAATGTGTGAGAGAGCAATATTGTGCGGAGGAAGGTGCCCAACTGGATGACAGTCTGGTTGGCGTTTCTCATGCTGAGGAAAGGGTTTGTAATGGAGTAGAGAGTGATGTAGTGCTGAATGATGGGAGAGTGGAAGAATCAGATATTGAAGAGATTGTTAAAGAGTCAGAGGTCAAGTGTTATGATAGAATCAAAGATCCCGAGGCCACTAGTGTGCCCGACCTGGAAAAGATGACTCCAGATGAATGGTTTGATTATTTGGAAGTATATTTGCCTAAGCAGATTTATGCTGCCACAGATGAGATGCAAAAAAGAGCTAAGCAGTTTGATGAATTCATGTTGCAGCAGCAGAAAGAGAAAAAGACTGTCTTTGGCTTTGGAAAAGTTGACGACTTAAATTAAATGTGGTAAATTTAAGGTTCTTAGATATTGGTGTACATTTAGTTTCTTGTTAAATTGTTAGGAATCATTATAAACTATCTAATGCTACAGAGCTTTCTTTTGATTTCGTTTCTCCTTTGATGTTTTAAGTAAACATCTTAAAGAGACATAGCTAGGTGTGTTAGATAAAAGTCATATATGGTTTGAATAAAGTTCATTACACATAATGTTTTATAAATGCAACAAAAGTTTATATTTTGTAACAATGATTGAGTAGTGTCAGTTTTACTTTAAATTACAGTAGACCGATTGATGGATTTTTGCAGATGACTATATTTTGACTGATCAATAATGGAGCATATGAATGAATTACTTGAATTCCATGAAACTTAAGGTGTGATTACCAGTAAATTTCCTTCTATATCCATGAAACTACTTAAATACCTAGACAGATTGGTAAATGCAGTTCACAGCATATATTTTATCACCTTGCAGAGGCACTAGAGATCAGATGAGTAATTGAATAAGATGTTATACAAAGTTTGATGCAGTTATGTGAAGTATGAAAAACAAGCCAAGTTTTGAATTATTATTGGATATTTACTTGGAGATCTTTTCTTTCCTTTCCTTTCCTTTTCTTTTTCTTTTTTGGTACGCAGTTATTCCCTCTTCATATTGTTTTGACTATATGAAAAGTGGCATCAAACATGCTGCGAAATCACTAAAATTGTTAGAACTTTGAAGCAAGGTGTCATAAGGATTTTGCTTCAAACTTGTGTTGAAAAATTGAAATAGAAGCATAAATAATTTTTTTCTCAATTAATTTAGGATTTTGGTCCCTCAAATTGAAATAGAAGCATATATTCTTTCTGATTGAAATAGAAGCATATTTTTTTCAGATTGAAATAGAAGCATGTATTCTTTCAGATTATGGTCCCTCAAATTGATATTTTACTGGTTCTCTACAAATAAATTAGCTCCAATTCTTTTCTGTGTGGAATTACAATCTGCTGATAGTTATCAAGTTATGCACTACTTGTATACATGTATTTATCCATATCAATAAAGAAAATTCCATTTCCTCAAAATAAAAAAAAAAAAAAAAAGAGAATTCCATATTCTTTGTATGCATTCCAAATCCTCCAATCAATTTGGTTTCTTTCTTTGTCTTAATTACTGGAATAATATATTTTAATTCAATATAAAGTTGATTTAACTTGTTTCTTTGAAAAACCTCCTAATTATACTTTTATCTTCCCATGCATTTTATATTATATTTTTGGGGCCCTCACTACTTTTGGGTTTACATCTCTTTCCACAAGTCCTACTTACTCTAATCTGGAATCCAAAGTTAGTTTGTATTTTTGTTCCCCTTCTAAGATTGAATGCATTATATCTAAGTTGATTCATTCTGGTTGATCATGCTATTTAATGACCAAACTTAATGCGTGCCAAATCAACCATAAGTCTAGAAGAGCAATGGAGAACGCTCACACTCATGCTACTTCTCTTCATCACTGCCATGTTCAGAAACTAAAGGCAGTTCTCTATCTATCACATTTCCTGGCCATAGTTGCCATTTTCTACTACAGAGCAATCTTTTTCCTTGACAAAGCTGGTTTTAAATTGATTCCTTTCTTACTGTGGCTTGTACTATTTGCTGCTGAGCTTCTCTTTTCATTTATTTGGTTCCTCAAGCAGCCATTCTACTGGTGGCCCGTGACTCGGACCATCTTCACAGAGAGGCTGCCTAAGGATGAAAAGTTACCTGGCATCGATGTTTTTATATGTACAACTGATCCTAAGAAGGAGCCAACCTTTGAGGTCATGAATACCGTTATTTCTGCCATGTCTTTGGATTATCCTGCTGAGAAATTAAGTGTTTATTTGTCTGATGATGGGGGTGACTCTGTGACACTGAATGGTATAAAAGAGGCTTGGGTATTTGCAACATGGTGGTTGCCTTTCTGTAGGAGGTATAATGTTAAGACAATATGTCCTCGGGCTTATTTTGAGAAGCAGGAGGAGGCAAGTCTGAGCAGGGAGTTCGTTGAAGATAGAAACACACTTCAGGTTTGGCTTATAAATATACACTTCTCTTCTGACAATTTACAAATACTCCATCCCCTCTGTTTCTTCAACAGTACATCTCAACTCTCAAACAGTCAAACTAATATGATGCTTTGTAAATTTATTTATATTGTTCAATACTTTACCTATCAACTGCTTCTAATTGAACTGCTGCTACTTCTTAATTATTGAAATAAGTTAAAATACATAGGAGTAAACAATTTGTGTAGGAAAAATACAAGGTTTTCAAGTTGCGAGTTCAAAGTAAGTCAGTCAGCGATGAGACCGATGGTGATTCTAAGAGAAGTTCTCAGGATCATCCGTCGAATATTCAGGTTGATTTCTTGTTTTTAAATGTTGTACACTTACCTTGTCTACTTTTTTAATATTTGATTCCTTCAGTTATTTTTAATTTTCGTATGATGTTATGCAGTTTAAAATAGCAAGTATTACCATAGAAGCTTATTAAAACCTCGCAATGATAGAGAGGTTTTCCAGTCTTATTAATTACAGTATTAGGTACACTTTGTTAAAACTTATTTTATTCAGCACTATACTAAAGGAGTAGATTGAATAATTTGTGATGTAGGCGCACTTTGACTGAACAGTTGGTATATGGATATAAAGACGAGTAATATATGTCAATTAGTTTTATATTTTATTAACAACTTCAATTTTTGAATTGATGATGTTAAAGTCTCTATGTCTATGTTGTTGCAGGTGATAGATGGGAAGGTTATGGAAGAAGATACTGCAACTAATCCAGAACATGTAGTGATGCCTTCCCTTGTATATGTTGCCCGTGAAAAAAGACGTTCTCATCCTCACCACTTTAAGGCCGGAGCTCTTAATGTTCTAGTATGACTAGCACTTTCATAAAACCTGTCTTTGATGCAACCATTGTTCTTAAGGATGTAGTGAGAAATTTAGCCTGAATGTCCTTATACGTATCCATTTAAGGTAATTATATGAATTGCAGCTCAGAATTTCTGCCACATTGAGCAATTCTCCTTGCATTCTAGTTCTAGACTGCGATATGTACTGCAACGACTCGATTTCAGCTCGACAAGCAATGTGTTTCTATCTTGATCCTAAGATATCACCTACTTTAGGCTGGGTTCAATACCCCCAAGTATACCATAATGTTAATGACAATGACATCTATGACACTCAGATGAGATTCCTATGGACAGTAAGTCGATCAATCTATGGTTTTGTTATCCGAATTTCAGTTAATGTTCAGGGAAGAAGTTTTAGTTTTGATCTCTGTATTTCAGGTTTATTGGCCAGGGGCAGATGGACTTCAGGGGCCGGTGATATCTGGTACTAATTTCTACATCAACAGGAAGGCTTTGTATGGCATCAACATATATGAAGGTGTGTTTGTAAGCCTCTTCTAATTTTGTTTTTGTGTTTTAACAATTGTACCAGTAAAGGCAAGATTCCATAAATACTAATTGATGATTTAGATTTTGAGAAGCTATGTTTGGGACTTGATTTTAGAATCCCCTTATATATTGCCTTACCTCAAGCCTCCTTATATTGTATCTACTTCTTAGTTCTCACTGACAGTATCAAATTGTATTGTAGGTAATGACATAATGAAGGAAGCAAGAAAAATACTTGGTCCTTCCACTGAGCTCATCAAGTCTCTAAGACAAAATGATATGCCTAGTGAAATCAAGCACAGTGAGCTTTGCACTGCTCCAGTACAAGAAGCCCAGTATTTGGCCTCTTGCGCTTATGAAGAGAATACTAAATGGGGTGAAGGGGTAAGTATGTAGAAGTGTAGAACCCAATTCTAACGTGTAAGAAAACTGAGAAAAGGATTATCACAAGTTATTTATTCATGTGCAGGCTGGTTTTTGGTATAAAAGTGTAGTGGAAGATGCAATGACAGGCTATATGTTGCAGAGCAAGGGGTGGAGATCAGTTTATTTGAATCCACTAAGGCCTCAATTTCTAGGTTCTGCTACGACTAATCTCAATGAATATTTGATTCAATTTACCAGATGGGTCTCAGGCCTTGCTGAAATTGGGCTTTCCAAATATTGCCCCCTTGTCTACAGTCCTTCAAGAATGCAACTTTTTCACCGGATATCTTCATCCTGGGTCGTCTTATACTGTTTTGATTTCATAGCAGTTTGGTGTTTTGTTACCATTCCTCTGATTAGCTTCCTCTATGGTGTCTCATTTTACCCTAAGGTAAATACTATGCATGTAGGTTGTGTATTTGTTATATTAAAGTTATTGATTAATAAATCAACTCTGTAATAGTAAGGTTAATTATATGTGCTCTGAAGTAGGGATATTGCAGGGTTAGACACTTAACTAAAGGAATATAAATACTCGTATGTATGCAGGTATCAGACCCATTTTTCATAGCATTTGGATTTGTTTTTATATCATCCTTGGTGAAGCATCTATGTGAAGTTGTTGACACGGGAGGGTCAGTTAGAGCATGGCTAAACGAACAAAGAATTTGGAAAATAAAGTCGCTTACATGCTTTAGTTACGGAGTTGCTGATTGTGTGATGGCGAAACTCGGACTTCGAGAGGCAAGTTTCATACCTACTAATAAAGCTGAGGACAGTAATAAAGCCAAGTTATATGAAATGGGGAAGTATGACTTTAGCACATCAAACATGTTTCTTGTTCCGTTAGTGAGCGCCGTCTCCTTAAACCTGTGTTGCTTTGTGGGAGGAGTTGCAAGAGTGATTGGTGTGGGAAATTGGGAAGAAATGTTTGGTCAGGGAATTCTCTCATTATATGGGTTGATAATCAGTTATCCTGTGTTGGAAGCCATGTTTGTTAGGCAGGACAAGGGCTGCATTCCATTGTTTGCTACTTTAACATCTTCCATCTTTGTTGTGCTTTCCATCACCTTTGGATATTTTATCTTCTAATTACCCTAAAAGGATTAATTCCTTATATTTTTAAGTTATATATATATATATATATATATATATATATATATATATATATATATATATTTGTCGGCTATTTTATGTAGTCATTGACCTCATTGTTTTTGTTTGGTGTAATTAAAGGCGAATTAGTGATAATAAAATGATCAAGGACAGGAGTACATGGTTTGGATTGCTGAAGTAGAATACCCCCCATTTAATTGCTTTTCCTTAAAAAAAAAAATGTGTATATTTAATCAAAATGTTTGTGACATTAACAAAAATGTTGTTAGATGAATATTAAAAATTCATGATTACAAATACAATCAGGAAAAGGACTCGTATAACAACTGCTACAATTGAGTTACACTATATTTGAAGTTTGTCCACTTACTAAGTTATCAATGTAACTAATAGATTTATATTTGCAATGTCTTTGGAATACCCTGCCTTTTTGTACGACGCATAAAATCTCAAGACACGTTTATTTTAAGGAGGAATAATGAATGTTCATCATCTTGATGTCAGACTAATTTTGAGGACTTGATTGATTCACCATATAAATGTACTACCTACAATTTGTTACTTATATGTAATTAAATTTTACGTATTACATTATGTATATGTAGTCATAACCAACATGAGATTGCTTATTGTTTATAATTATTGCATTGAATTATTGAACAAACGATGATGAGTGATATTACTGATATCTGATATATGCATGTAGGAGAAATATGAGGCTTTGAAGCAGCAGGAGTTCGAAGCAGCAAACAAACAGATAAGGTGATGTTTCTAGTGACAATCGTCATCTGATGGATCCACCACTGCTTGTTTAGGACTTCAGGTTCTCCTTATCTTTTACTTGTTTTTAACTACGCTACTCATACTCGCACCCACACACTCCATCTGTGACTATCTTTTTTTCTCTTGTTTCTGGAATCTATATGAAATGACATACAACTCACACTTGGCCAAAAATGTCAATTATTGAACTTCAATTTTTTTGTATGGACTGTGCTATTTGGAAGGAAAGTGAAGGGGGTAAAAAGCTAAGTAGATAATAACTATAACTCAACTATATTAAAATTGTTAATAGATGTGCTTGGAAGAAGGTTTAGATTTCTAACAATTACATATTCAAGTGTACATATTTGTATAAAAAGGCTACAAACTTAGATCATCAAAATGTCGTCATGAATGGGGGAATGCTAAAGATTCATCATTTAAAACTATTGGTGCACCAGATGATAATAAGCGAGAATTCTATGTAAGATGCTGCAACCTTAAACCCTGAATATATAGCACTAGTATATCTGTATATGAGATGCCTCTTCTCATATCATATACATTGCTTTGTGAGATGTATCTTCAGAATATATCTTCAGAATATATCTTCAGAATATATCAACAGTTTTGTGTTTTGCTGTCATTCCATCCTTGTGTTTACTCTATGGTATCCACTTAATTAAATTGATATAATTCGGAATACAATTTTGTCATATAAAAGTACATAATGACAATGGTAATGCAATATCTATCTTTCAAGCAGTTGGTTTTGGTAGAATGAAAATTAAAGTCACGTGATGTCAAAACAGATTACTTCGTAGTTGATAACCAAGGTGGTGTCTTACCACAAGAACCCTGCCCCATATGACTGACTAGTTTTGGGGGGTTGTTAAGGCCTATTCTGTGATTCAGTTGTAATCTTCTAGATTGTAAAAAAAAAAAAAAAAATTAGATCCACATATATATATTAAATTGAGAGTTGCCTGGCTGGCTGAATAATGAGTGGAATGGAGTATATGTTGTAATTTTGTATGTATGTATCAATCACAGTAGATATCCAAGTACAATACAAACTTGGACATACTACTAATAATTCAGAGCGAGGCATGCATTGGCATGGATTTGTATGTCATAGCTCGCGTGACTTGCGTTGTAAATATCTCATCTCATCTCATCTCATCTCATCTTCAAAGACAACAACTACACAGGAGTTGAGTTTTATTACGTAATCAATGATGAATAGTTCCTCCTCTACTTAAGCTAGTCTCTTTCTTTTTTACTACGAAGTACCTGTCTTATTCTATCTCTTTTTAATTAAGTATTTTTTATGAATGCTATTATACATAGAGTGTCAAACTTTTTAGACCATATCTTTTCACCTCAATAATTAAGATAATAAGATTTGTCTTCATGCAATTCACGGCATTTTCAGCACCTTCATTCTCTACTGTTTTCATTCATCCATTTATAGAGTGATTGTCATTAACGGCTCTACTACCTAGTTAAGACCGCCTTTACGGAACTCACAACCTCTTCATATATTTTATCATTCTCTTTGTACTCACTTCAATTTCCTTAAGTAAAAAAAAAAAATATGGAAAAGTCTAAACTTCATGATTGGCATGTTCACAAAGTAAGGGCATTCTTTAATAGAAGTTATGCCTTATTACATGTCCTGGCTACTGCACCCATTTTCTACTTAAGAGCTGTCTATTTTTTTGGTCATACAAATAATGCGGTGCCTTTGCTCCCTTGGCTTCTGGTATCTGCTGCCGAAATCCTTTTCTTTTTCTCATGGATCCTCAAGCAATCCTACTACTGGCGTCCTCTCACTCGGACGGTCTTCCCTGAGAATCTGCCTGTGGATGAGCAACTGCCCAAAATCGATGTGTTTGTATGCACTGCTGATGCTATCAAAGAGCCTACATTTGATGTTATGAATACAGTTATATCTGCTATGTCATTGGATTATCCTGTTCATAAATTGAGTGTTTATGTATCTGATGATGGAGGTGCTTCTGTCACTTTGGATGCTATGAAACATGCTTGGGTCTTTGCCACTTGGTGGTTACCATTTTGTAAGAGATATAATATTCTACCAATTTCTCCTAAAGCTTATTTTCAGCAACATTTCCAACAACAATCTCACAACACTCATTTTATTCAAGATTCTAAACTACTTAAGGTTACTTCTCAATTTCCCCTGCATCCTGCTACATTTTTTTTAAAAATGCTAAGTTCAAGTATTTTTATTTTGTTTAGTTTTTATTTCTATTTCATAAACTGAATCTAATAATGTAGTGTTTGTATGTGTGTGCAGGAGAAGTATGAGGAATTCGAGGAACGAGTGCGCAGCTGGAAGGAAAGACAAGGTGGTATTAATGAGAACAACGCTAAGGGAAGTGCTCAAGATCATCCACCAATTATTCAGGTTTATTTTCATCATCTTATTTTCTTCTTCTTTCATGATTATTGAGGGCTAAACTTCATGTGCTAACATGGCCCATTTTAGCTTTTACAAAAGTTACAATAATGTGGATTATCATATATCATATTCTTAACCCAAAAAAAAAAAAAAAAAAAAAAAAAAAAAAATGATATGTTATTAATGTCGGTATCTGTTGGGATATCAGGTATATTAAGGAAAATATATTGTTTGTGATATATTAATTAATTTTGATATGATTCACAAATTAATCTATGTGTAGGAGATTTGATACTTATCACAAGCTTTTTATTAAGACACTGTTCTCTTCGCCTTACCTTTGCTGAACTGAAATTGGATCCATGTACGTGCTAGAGATAGTACTAGACTACTAGCTAAGGCATAAGCTTACTCCTATCCATCTAAATTTCAAAAGAATGTAGTAAGTTTTACTGTATATGATAACAGGCAAATGTATTTATATCTATGTTGTGTTGGTGTGGCAGGTGATAAATGAGAGTTTTGTAGGAGATGATGACAATGTTGCAACAACAAACCCGGAAAACATTATTAAAATGCCCTTCCTTGTGTATGTAGCTCGTGAGAAACGACCTTCTCATCACCATCACTTCAAGGCCGGAGCTCTTAATGTTCTGGTAAAATTACACTACTTTCAATATATACTTATCATACGTCTTAGACCATAAATAAAATTGCAAAAGGGTATAGCCGTATAGAAATCTAATTGGCAAGTTTTTCTTTTTGTTTGTTTATATGTTTGGGCTGGGGTTGCAGCAAAGGGTTTCCAGCATATTGAGCAATGCTCCTTACATACTGTTCCTAGACTGTGACATGTACTGCAACGATTCAAGTTCAGCTCGTCAAGCTATGTGTTTTTATGTTGATCCTGAGATAAACCGTTCAATAGCTTATGTTCAATACCCTCAGAAATTTCATAACATTAATGAAAAGGACGTTTATGATAGTCAGCTGAGAGCAACATGGCCTGTAAGTATACATATATCCATACACGTACACGTTAAGTTAATATCAAATTAGACTGTTTAATTTCTTGTAAAGTTGAATAAGCTAAACAAAGACGCAATGGTTCAGATAATCTATCCAGGAACTGATGGACTTCAAGGACCAATACTATCTGGTACTAATTTTTACATCAACAGGAAGGCCTTGTATGGCTTTAACATCTCTGCAGCTGGTGTGTCTGCTTTTAACTTCCTCTTCTTCCTTTATTTATTTTTGTTTGAGCCTAATTAATTAAACTAGCTCATGAATTAATTATTTTATTAACTAACATGCTCCAATTAAGACGAGTTGAGCGGATTTTAGTTGAACCATTAATTTATGCAGATAATGGCAATATAAATGAGCTCAGACATACTATTGGTTCTTCAAATCTACTCATCAAATCTCTTAGCCAAATTGACGAGCCTAATCATCCAAGTAAATTTTCCTCTGATTATCTACAAGAGGCTCAATTCTTAGCTACTTGTGTCTACGAAGAGGACACACAGTGGGGTAAAAAGGCAAGTATTTCATTTTCTTGAAGTCTAATCTTGCATAATTTTTACCATTGTTGAGACTACTAATTAATCTCAACGGAGGCTGGGTTGTTACGTGTGTGTGCAGGTTGGTTTTCAATATGACACAGTGGCAGAAGATGTGATGACGGGTTTTATATTGCACAGCCAAGGGTGGAAGTCGGTTTACTTAAATCCACCAAGGCCACAGTTCTTAGGTTCTGCCACAATTAATCTCAACGAAACATTAATTCAATATTGTAGATGGACTACAGGCCTTCTTCAACTTGGTCTATCCAAGTATTGCCCTCTCTTTCACACTTCACCCAAAATGCCAATCCTTCAGAGGTTGATTTATTCCTGGGCTGCCTTTTTCCCTCTTGATTTCCTGCCCATTTCGTGTTTTGCTATCATTCAACCACTTTGTTTCTTCTATGGCATACCTTTGTACCCCAAGGTACGTTACAAGATGATTATAAGCATAACATAATAGAGTTAGACTTCTCGAGTTATTCATTACTATATGTAGCATTACTGTATAGTAATGAAACCATTTACGAGTCCATATTTTTTTGTGTTTGATATTGTGCGTGCTCCATTGATACATGCAGGTCTCAGACCCATTCTTCATACCATTTGCCGTTGTATTCATATCATCACATTTAAAGCATCTATATGAGGCCTTTTTTTGTGGAGGCTCAGTAAATGCATGGTTGAACGAGCAAAGGATTGTGGTGATAAAGGGTCTTACATCCTATGTTTATGGTACTCTTGACTGTTTTATGGGAAAGTTGGGGATTCATGAGACAACCTTTATGCCTACCAATAAAGCCGGAGATGATGATTCAAGCAAATGGTACCTAAATGGGAAGTATGACTTCAGAACATCGAACATGTTTCTTGTTCCAATTGTTACAGCAGTTGCCTTGAATCTTTCTTCCTTTGTTGTTGGAGTTGCAAGAGCGATAGTCACTCAGAGTTGGGATACACTGTTTGCTCAAGCATTCTTCTCATTTTACATGTTGATCATCAGTCTTCCTGTGATTGAAGGCATGCTGTTAAGGAAGGACAAAGCATGTATTCCTCTTTCGACTACATTGAAATCAACTCTATTGTCTTGGCTCGTCTTGAGCATAGGATACTTGATCCTTGTAAGGCATTAATAGAAAGAGTTTACTCAAATGCAGCTATATATACATGATGCCTTGTTTTTTTAGTCTTGTCTTTTTTGTCCTGTGTTTAGTAGCGGATTCAGAAATGAAGAAGTTAGGTTTAAATCAAAGGGAAATCGAGAGAATTTGGGGATAATTTCAAAAACTAGCTGTTATGGTGGGTCCTGTTTCGGGGTTTTTTGTGATTCCCTCGGATACTGGTCACGCTCTGCTGACAAAGACTCGGACACCTGCAAAATAACGAATATTCCGATGATCGGAATATTCGCCTCCGACGCTCAAGTTAGTGAACGGAAACGGAAAAGGCTAGAGAGAGAAAGTAGAGAGAAGTTGGAGCGTTTTAGTGCTCTTGTATTAATGTCACCTCAAAATCCACACCTCCCATCATAAATGATTGGGGTATATATAGGGGTGAGAGAATGTGCCCCCTAGGGTTTATGCCCTTTAATCTCGTGACATGATTGGCTGCGGAATCAGAGGTCGCCACGTGTCGTGGGGGGCGCCGTTTTACGGCTTTCAAGGTTTTCTCGGGATTTGGGCCTGAGGTCATCAGGGCCCTTTTCTCTTTCTGATTGCAGTATTGGGGCATTTAGAGATGGCTGACAGGTGTCACCATGACAGGTGGACACGTGTCTCACTCTCATAGGGTCACGTGTCGCCTGTTTATTGGGCCACGTGTCACTATGAGATTGGGCCACGTATTTTTACCCTAAACATTTGCCCCTCGGAGGGGGTGGCGCGTACACTTACTGGCTGCCTCCTCTGATCTTGCACTCTGGACGTCCTGGTACTCTGGGTTGGGTTTGCTTCCCATCTGCCCTGGACGTCCATATACTTTTGATTCAAGGCTCTTTTTGCTACGTGGACGTCCATATATTTTGCCCTGGACGTTCTCGTAGTCTGGAATGAGCTTGGCTTTTTGCTTATCTGGACGTCCATACTTTGTACTGGACGCTCTCGTACTCTGAGAGAGGCTTAACCTCTGAATTCATGTGGTTGTCCACTTATTTCAAGTTGGACGTCCTCATACCCTGGGAGGAGTTGATCTCCTAGCTGCCCAGAACGGCCACATCAATGAGACTGGACGTTCTGATACTCTGGGAGGAGTTGGTCTCCTAATTGCCCAGAACGGCCACATCAATGAGACTGGACGTTCTGATACTCTGGGAGGAGTTGGTCTCCTAATTGCCCAGAACGGCCACATCAATGAGACTGGACGTTCTGATACTCTGGGAGGAGCTTATCTCCTAACCACCCAGAACGGCCACAGCATTGAGACTGGACGTTCTGATACTCTGGGAGGAGCTTATCTCCTAACCACCCAGAACGGCCACAGCAATGAGACTGGACGTTCTGATACTCTAGGAGGAGCTTATCTCCTAACCACCCAGAACGGCCACATATCTTCTTTGGGGTAATCTGGGCTTCCATGATTTCAGACGTACTTCCTGGATTTCTAATCATGCTTCGTACGTCTGAATTCCTGTTTTAGACTAAACGTCTGAGAACTGGGCGGACGTTTTTCCTCTTAGATTTTCTCAAGTTTTGGAGACTAAGTGTTGAAGGTGTAAAATTCTTGAATTTTCCACTTAACTTATTTCAATTCACTTTAACGTGCCGTTAATTGTTCGTCTGGTCTTTTTCACAAGTTAACAGAACCCTAACGTCGTCCTGGCCCTTTCTTCGAGTAATTTCTCAAGAAATTACCGTTTGAATGTTTAGGCGGGAAAAACGATTTTACCATTTTACCCCCATGAATTCATTCTATAAATATGGGGAGTGAATTCTCATTTTCACACTTTACCCAATTGTGAATTCTAGAGAGAAGGCAGAGCATTCTAGTGAGAGAAAGTTACTTTTTCCTTAATCTTCAAGAGCGCCGCCGTGAGTTTGAGTTTTCCGGTCAACCTTCAAGAGCTTCACCACCACCTTCAAAGTTTTCAGAACGTACAGAGGTAGGCCGTCTACATTTCCTTTTTTTTTTTTTATTTTTTTCTTGTTTTATCTTTCTTTTACTTCAATTCTGGATCCATACTCGGCTTCGTCCGACTCTTCTCATGAGGCCGGCCGTTCGCCTGGGACTGAGGAATCTAGAGTGGACGGAGAAGAGTTGTCTCCTCCTTGGAGTGAGTCTATGTCTGATGCGTACATACTCACCCCCACTTATTCTTCTCTGTCCCAACAGGCAATGGCAAGAATCATGCGTACGCGTGAGCGTCATGCGGCCAGGAACCCAGACGGGAGTCTGGTTAATCCTAGGGTCCCTTATGACCCTAGTAACCCAAGTACAATGGTGGAGACTGACTCCACCACCCAAACAACGACCGCCTCCACTAGCTCCCATCATTTGGCCGTGGAGGTCACTTCTTCTTTCGAGGAACGCCTTCAAGCTGAAGGCGCCTCTTCCGCCCCTGCTCCGGAACTTAGGTTCCCTCATTTCGCCAGCTCGGTCATGGATGGGGCCGAGCTGGTAGCTTGCAAAGACAACCCTTCCGATCCTGGGGCGGACGCTTCTGGTTCGTCCGTCCCCACTTCTTCTCAACCTCGGCCTCAACTGGGTGGGGCGGACAGGCCCTTAACAGGAATCTCAATCCGTGAACCGTCCGCCCTGCCTATTCGCAACGCCCCTCCTTCGGGAAATGAGGTGGACGCTGCCAAGGATAAAGGCAAGCGTCCAATGTTCGAGGAGGACGTTCCTTCTTCAATGGGCGTTCCAAGCTCAAGGGGCCGAAGCTCGGCCGAGGCAGCAGATTTGGACAGAGTGCTGTCTTCGGAGTTTGGGAGTGCCCCTTCTCACCAAGTGGAAGAAGAAGAAGTTGAGAAAGAGGCCGTGGGTGAGACGGCCGAAGGCGAGGCGGCGGCCGAAGAAACTGTCGCCAACATAGATAACTTCAGGGACCCGTACGCCTGTACAGTTGGGGAGACAGCCCTGAAGTTTTTAAGGAAGGATTTTGAGAAGTACAAGGAGTCCCTCCATTTGGGGGAGGGATTCGAAATTCAAGTCCCCAGGAAGGCCATTGCTGTGGCTACCTGGGATGAGGAGAAGCCGCGCAAACGAGCGTTTTGCGTCTACAAGGCCGCCTTGGATGTGGGGCTCCGCTTCCCTCTTCACCCATTCGTCCGGACTGTCCTGGACGAGTACGACATCGGCCTCTTCCAACTGACGCCAAACAGTTGGTTGAACATTTTTGGGTACTTAGTGACGTGCATCGCTAAGAAATTTACGCCAGACTTTGCGGTCTTTTGTGAGATGCACTCACTCACCCGGCTGGAAAAGGATGTGGATGGTTGGCTCATCTTGAGTGCAACAAGGGATTACATGGTCGTGGTCGACCGTGTCAGTAAGTGGAGGGACTAGAAGCACCGCTTCTACCGTGTCAAAACTCAGGACGCGGAGTTCAACCTCCGCATGAACTGGTGCCGTCCAGAGCCTATTCAACTCAGACGCGGAGACCACAAGCCTGACAAGCCGCCCATCCACCCAAGCCACGAACACCAGCTCGAGTACTTCAAAGTTAATCGAGTCAAGCGGGGCAACAAAACTGAACGAGTCCCTAGCCATTGGGTTCCTCTTGCCAATTGGCTTAAGGACCCTATCTTCATGTCTGCGTACGGCCTGTACCAGAACATGCCCCAAGGTGGACACTTAGATATATAAACTTTTTTGTACGCACATAGAGTTTTTTAGAAAAATATTCTAACACTTTTGCTTTTTGTTTTTGCAGCGGAGGCGTACGCTATGCTTGACACTACTACAAAATTGGGCAAAGAGACCCGTTGAAATATGCTTGAGAGACCACTTCTGAACGGGTCTCTATCTCAGGGGTCTCTTTGATTAAGAGACCCGTTCTGATGAGGGGTCTGTTTGTGCGGACAAAGAAACTCGTTGTTAGTGACAATGGGTCCGTTATTTACGCGGTGAGATGATAGTTTTGGAAGAGTAAGAGACCCGTTGTTTGATATAAGGGGTTTGTTTGACTGCATGAAACATACCTGTCAGGTCAAATAACGGGTCTCTTTGTTGTTTATATTTTGAAAAAAAAATAATATTTTTTTTTTTTTTTTTTGCGGTTTGCATTGTTATTAATTTTATTTTTACTCTCTATACAAATTAGCAAAATTGAGGAGCTAAATTATAAATTGGTAGTATTAGTAATTTGTATGCTTAATTTTTATGTCACATGCAAATTACACTTCAAATTGATGAGATGAAAAAAAAAAAATCAATGAACATAAAATCCCAACTAAAAACATTGTTTGAATCTATTGAAATTTACAATTATTACAATTACAGTAATTAGACTTGAGTACTCCATTTGCTTCTTGTTTGTTTGATTGTAACGACATCAACAAATCTGACAAAACAAAATTAAGATAACGAATGATTATAATTGAGAATTCCACTAAAAAACTTTAGATTTATATTAAACAAAGAGAAAACAAAATAAATGAGATATGCACAACAAATTTAAAGTGTAAATATAAAATGTAATTGAAAAACAAACAAACAGGAGAAAAATTGCACCTCATCAAAGTAATTAAAGAACCAGTCGCCATGTTTGTCTATACACTTGGAGAACCACTAATCAGCTATTATCATCGTCTTTTTCGTCGCCATTGCTAGTTCATATCCTGTGAATTAATATTAAATTAAAAAAAATTAAATTCCTCACATAGCATTTCGACAAACTGTTAGAAGGTAAAGATAGAAATTATACCCATTTATTAGAGTTAAACTAAAACAATTCAACATTCAAATAGAGCAAAAAAAACAAGAAAAATACCAACACCACCAGACCACCAGTAAAAAAAACCCCGGCCACCCACAAAAAATCTCTAAACTATTAGACCTTAACCCGAAATCACCACGAATAAACTCATGGTCACCCCACCAAAAACTTGTAAAATTATTTAAAATAATGTAGAAATGGAAATATACCTTTTTAAACACTTCAATTTTGGCTTTTTGGCCAAATTTAACCATGAAAACTTCAGATCTGGAGTTTTCATGGTCAAAATTTACCTTTAATTAAATTTAAGCTTTGATTGATGGTGAATTAGTGATGAAATAAAATAAGGCAGCAACAGCGTGTCAAGGAGGAAGAGGTTGTGGCGCAATTTCTCCTATGGCGAAAAGAGGAAGCGACGCCGGCGTTGAGGAGGTGATGGAAGCGACCACCGACGTTAAGAAGGAGGTGGAAGCAGCATTTTTTGCTTCAAAAGAAAAATAAAATGAGAGGAGAGTGAAAAGAGAAAAGGAAAGCGGCCGTGAATAATAGTGATGGGGAATAGGAAGAGAAAGAAATAGGGTTTGATATCAATCCTTTAAGTGGTGGACCCTTACACATATATGAGACATGTTGAGTCAATTAGGGGTCTCTTGTTTTTTTTCCCTCCATCTTTTGGTGGGCCATATGATACATAAGAGACCCGTTATCTCTAATATTAGATCTATTATATTAAAGAGAGCCGTTAAATTAATCAACGGGTCTTTTATTATAGGTTCCTTTGACCAATTTTGTAGTAGTGTGACTCGGCCCAAAAAGCAGAGGTTGAGATGTCCGAGGTGGACTTGGCCAGATACAAGGCTCGTTTCAAGATGTATGAGCAACTCAAAGAGGTAAACACTTAGTTTATTTTTTGAATTTCTCATTCCTTACTGTGTCCGTTCTGCTATATTGGGAGGAACCTACTTCCTGAGTTTGCACGGACGCTTTATGTCCGTTCACGCATGCTGGAAGGGAGCTCCTTTCCCAAATCGCACGGACGCCATCATGTACTTTGTATTTTTTTTTTTTTTTTTTTTAAATTTTTCTAACTTTGTATTTTTGCAGACCTCCTCCTCTACCCCGAAGGCCAGGCGGAAGCAGCCGGCCACGTCTACTCCTGATGCGAACGCATCCAAGAGGAGAAAGACGGTTGCTTCCAAGCCGTCTTCTCAGGCAGCGGCAACGGCAACGGCAAAGTCGCAGACTGCTACAACGCAGTCTAAAGGAGAACAACCTCGGCTGACACAAAGCGGGGCCTCCAAGCCCATGGAACCTGTTGCTGATCAGGTCCATGAAGAGTCCGTCCCTTCGGACGGTGGGGATAAGTTAACCCCAGAAAAAATGACCGGTCGCTGGATCGGGACGATGCTGGTCAACTAGCCGTCCAGCGATGCTGATGAGGGTCGTCCGGATGAGGGGGAGGCTCCTTTGCCGCCCCCTCCCATCAATCTCTCTCCTCCAAGCTTCTCCACTGGTTAGCCTTTCTTCTTTATTCTTGTACCATTTGATTTACTTGTACTTGTAAATTTTAGCTAACTCTTCTTGTACGGTCGTCCGCAGACATCTCAGAGGAGTTGCAAATGAGGCTGCCCGGCCAGTCACTGACTGGCGCGGACAGGAAGGCCATGCGCGAGGCCATGGTTTGCGCGGTTCCCCAAGCGCAGCGTGATAAGCTGCGGGGAATCAATGAGGGCTTCCTCGGCCCTATGCTCAACTGTACTGCTGAGGTGCGTCTCCTTTTCTCTATACCTTTTCTTTCCAACACTTAGCAAATTCTTCTATATTTGACTAAGTTTCCTTCTTCTGTCCGCAGCTCTTCCTCCGCCTGAACGCCTTCCTTGAATGGAAGGATAAAGAGAACGAGCGGCTGAAGCAGGCTTGGATCGAAATCAGGAAGGCCGAGGATGCTGTAACTGGGACGGCCGCCGTCCAAAGGGTACACTTTGAGACCCAAATAACCGCGCTGTCCGACAAAGCGGCGCGGCAAACAGAGGACCTGGTCAAACTGGGCAAGGCACTCGAACAGGAGTCCTTGGCCAGGGAGGCCATGAGGGTTGAAAGGGACGAGGCCGTCCTGGAAAAGGAGAAGTGGAAGCTGGGCTACGAGGTGTGCGAAGCCTTGAAAAGTGAGCTGAAGTTGGCCCAAGCCAACCTTAAGTCTGCTCTAGATGAAGCGGACGCGCTGAAGGTCGAGGTGGAGACCTTAAAGAAATCCATTGCGGACTATGAGGAGCAACTTAAAACTCCTCGGCCGATCAGCGTTGAAGAAGTCATCCGCATCGAGCAAAATGCTGAAGACAGGCTTAAGGCATACTTCTTTGATGCCTTCAACTTGATGGTGGACGAAGGTGAAGCCGCCTATTACGAGGAACGCTTCAAGAAGCGGCTTCAGTACGTCTGCCTTAAAGAAGAGGCAAGGAGGGCCGGCATGCCTCCTCCAGAACTAGTAGTTACTTCCTCCGAGTCTGGAGAGGACGGGGATGAGGAGGAGGAGGAGGCGGACAACAAGGCTGCCCCGGCCAAGGACGCCAAGACAGCGGAGGAGCATGCCACAGATAACACGGCTAAGTAGAGCTCAGGTCCTCCAGCAGCCGTCTGCTCAGCTTTCCTTCTTTTTTCAGCTTACTGTGTACTTAGCTTATTTTGTACTTCTCTTTTTTTGTTCTTATTTTGAGGCCGCCTGTTCGAGCGGTTTTGTAAACATTTCGGCCGCCTTTGTGCGGTCTTATTAATGAAAATTTTGTCCGCCTTTTGAGCGGTTTTTACTTCTGTTTCATACTTAGCAGTTTTTTGCAAATTTTCTGTTTTTTGCAAGTTTTTCGTACGTCTCAATATTATGCCTTTTCGTACGTTCCTAGGGGTATGCCCCTTTATTCGGTGTTCGCCTAGTCCATTTTCTAAGTGGTTTGATTAACTTGGTAGTTTTTATGCCTTAAAAGGGTATGAAGACTAGCAAGTTAATCAAATCATAGTAATGATTGCCCTTGGACTAGGTGAAGCACCGAATCAATTTAATTGGCCGTTCGGCTATCATTGTACGAGTAGTCCGTTGAATCTATCGCTCGGACGTACCCTAGAAATCCTAAGTATTATCTCAACTTAGAGATTCCTTGATTGGCCGGGCTAAACGCCTAGGCATGCCCTTGTCCTATTTGTAAAAGACACTTGCTTTCTACACAAGTTTGGAATACCTTGCCTTAATCGTCCGCCGAGAAATGGGGCGGACGCAGTGTTCTCTGAATTTTTGCATGACCGAATTGCTATATTGGGAGCAACCTTGCTTCCTTTTTAACTCGGTCATTCAAAAAGAATGATAAGCCGTGTTACTATATTGGAAGCAACCTTGCTTCCTTTTTAACTCGGCCATTCAAAAAGAATGATAAGCCGTGTTACTATATTGGAAGCAACTCAGTAAATCATTTCATTCGGCCTTTAATCATAAATTAAAACAACGAATAATTCAACAATGCCTGACTTTTCATTAATTTTTGTCAAAAGTACATTGTTATGGCCGTATGGCTTTAATTACAAGGCTCGGTCAGTAGACCTAGCTGTATAAACAGCTTTTTGGCTAAGTATTTAAAGAAATAAAAACTTAAACATGATATTTCTTCAAATTGTCAGTGTTCCATGTCCGTGGGATCTGACGGCCATCAATTGCCTCAAGGCGATATGTGCCGTCTCAGACTTCTTCCCTGATTCTGTACGGCCCCTCCCAGTTTGGAGTCAACTTGCCGTCCTCATTGGCACGACCAACAGCTTCCATTTTTCTCAACACTAGATCCCCCATTTTGAGCGGCCGCTTAGACACTCGGCGGTTATATGCCCTTGTCATCCTTAAGCGATAAATTTCATGCCTAAGCGCCGCATTGCCCCTAGCTTCTGGAAGGAAATCTAGGGCGGTCTTCATGGCCTCCCAATTGGCCGATTCATCATAAAGCATTACCCGCAAAGTGGGCTCGTACATTTCAATTGGGAGTACAGCCTCAGCTCCATAGACCAAAAAGAATGGAGTCTCCCCTGTAGAACTCTTTGCTGTTGTCCGTATGGACCATAGCACATTGACCAACTCGTCTGCCCATAGGCCGCCTGCCTTTTCAAGCTTGCGCTTGATCCCATTTGAAATCAACTTGTTATAGGCCTCAACTTGACCATTGGCTTGTGGTCGGCCAACTGAGGCAAAACAATGAGTAATGCCTTGGTCTCCCAACCATTCTTTGAGTTGACGCGTCTCAAACTGGGGTCCATTGTCGAACACCATTGACTGAGGTACCCCATACCGAGTGATTATGCTTTTCCAAATGAAGGCTGACACATCCGTCCATTTAATGCCCCGGACGGCCTCAGCTTCAACCCATTTAGTGAAGTAGTCTACTGCCACTAGTACATATCGTCTTTGGCCGGATGCAGGAGTATACGGCCCCAAAATGTCCATGCCCCATTTGGCAAAGGGAAGCGGACTACTGATGGCTGATAGACTATTTGCTGGACGATGAATAAGGGTTGAAAATCTCTGGCACTTGTCACATTTTTTCACCATTTTCATGGCGTCCGACTTCAGGCTCGGCCAGTAATATCCCAAATGTGTCGCCTTTTCAGCTAAGGCTCCTCCTCCAATATGCGAACCACAATGCCCCTGATGAAGGTCATCCAACACATCATGCCCTCTTTCAGGAGTTATACATTTAAGGTAAGGCTTCACAAAGGCTCTTTTGAATAGCTCCCCATCCTTCATCTCAAACCAGGCCGCCTTCCTCTTCAATAGCCAACTCTCTTTCGGATCGTCCGGAAGTATTCCATCCCTTAAGTAGGAAATAATTCCGTCCATCCAGGTTGAACTTCTATCTATTATCTGAACGGGCTCGGCATCAATGCTCCTTTTTTCCTTTACTTCCCAAAACACTGATCTTGGAGTATCGCATGACGCCGAGGAAGCCAATTTGGAGAGGGCGTCCGCTTGATGATTCTCTGAACGGGGAACTTGCTTGAGAGAAAAAAGCTCTAGGCCTTCGGCCTCATTTTTAACTAGCTACATGTACTTCATCATGGCCGGCTCCCTGGCCTCAAAGCCACCATTGACTTGGTGGACTATTAGCCGGGAGTCCGAGCATACTTCAATTTTGGTTGCCCCGGCCGCTTTACACATCCTTAGGCCGGCCAACAATGCTTCGTACTCAGCTTCATTGTTTGACGCTTGGAACTAAAACCTCAACGCGTACTCATACTTGTCTCCCTCAGGAGATTCACATATAATACCAGCGCCACACCCGGTCGCTGTTGCACTACCATCCATAAACACTTTCCAAACTTGGTCCCCGGCCGGCTGAAGATCAGGCCGTGTCATTTCAGCCAAAAAATCCGCAAAGGCTTGCCCCTTGATTGCCTTCCTTGGTTCAAACACAAGATCAAAACCTCTGAGCTCTAAGGCCCACTTGAGCATGCGGCCACTTGCCTCTAAAGTTGAGAACGGCTTTTTCAAGGGTTGGTCTGTATAGACCACAATTGAATGTGCTAAAAAGTATGGCCGCAGCTTCTTTGATGCCATGTACAAGGCCAGGCCAAATTTTTCAATTGGGGGGTACTTCAGCTCAGCATTGTGAAGTACATGACTGATAAAATACACCGGGACCTGATGGCCGTCCCTTTCAGCAAGAAGGACGGCACTTAGAGAGTGTTCGGAGATGGCAAGATAGATATATAGCTTCTCATTCTTGAGCGGACTGACGAGGCGAGGCAATGTATGCAAGTGATTTTTCAACTGTACGAATGCTTCCTCGGCCTCCTCTGTCCACTCGAACATGGCTTTCTTTTTAATGGTTTGAAAAAAGTAACGGCACTTATCCCCTGATCTTGACAAAAATCTTCTAAGGGCTGCTAAACAGCCGGTCAGTCTTTGCACTTCCTTGATTGTTCTTGGAGACTTCATGTCAAGGACGGCTTGAATTTTTTCAGGGTTGGCCTCGATTCCACGTTGATCAATCAAAAATCCGAGAAACTTGCCGGACTTAACACCAAATACACACTTCTTTGGATTTAACATCATCTTATGCCGCCTGAGTTCGGAGAACGTTTCTCGTAGATCCTTGAGATGGTTGGCCAACTCTTTTGACTTGACAATCATGTCATCAATATATGCCTCCATGTTCCGGCCGAGCTGATCTCTAAAGACCGTATTAACAAGCCTCTGAAATGTAGTAGGAGCATTCTTGAGGCCGAATGGCATAACCTTGTAACAGTACAACCCCTGCTCGGTCACAAACGCTGTTTTCTCTTGATCTTCTTCCCACAAAGGAATTTGATGGAATCCGGAGTATGCGTCCATGAAGCTCATAAGGGCGTGTCCGGCCGTAGAGTCAACCAAACGGTCAATCTTAGGCAAGGGGAAGCTATCCTTAGGACACGCCTTGTTCAAGTCCGTGTAATCCACGCACATCCTCCAAGTCCCATTCGACTTTTTCACAAGAACTACATTGGCCACCCAATCTGGGTAAAAGCATTGCCGAATGAAACCGGCGTCCAGCAGCTTTTTAACCTCTGCTGCGGCCGCCTGATTCCTCTCCTCCCCGTGATTTCTCTTCTTCTAGCGGACAGGCTTTATCAAAGGATTCACGGCCAACTTGTGCACGGCCAGGTCAGGACTTATTCCTGGCATTTCATCAACTTCAAATGCAAACACATCTTTGAATTCCCTTAACAGCTGAACCAACTCATCCCCAAGCAATTCCAAGGCTATAGTGCCGACACTAACTGTCCGCTCTGGGTGGTTGGAGTCAAGCACTATATCCTGGTGGCTGCCGGCCGGCTGGGGCCTCAACTCATCTGGCCGGCCGACAGTCATTAGTTGCTAGGCTTCTTCTGCCCTGGTCGCCTTACGCTTCTGGCCGACCTGGTATGCTGGGGGTGAGGTTCCTTCTTCCTTAATCTCGGACAATTTTGGGCCGCGTGCTGTTGGCTTCACGGCCAGCTGATTACATTCCTTAGCCATTTTCTGACTTCCTTGAATTGTTCCAATTTTTCCGTCCGACCTTTCAAACTTCAGCAACATCAAATGGGGCACTATGACCGCCTTGGCTGCATTGAGAGTAGGGCGGCCAAGGATTACATTGTACCCAGTCAACTCTTTTACCACAAGGAAACGGACGACCATGTCTCTTCCTTCACCCTTCTGCCCAAAACGGATGGGAAGGTCAATCCGTCCAACTGGATGAATGACATTCCCCCCAAATCCTACCAAGGGGTGAGTTATATCTTGGAGAGCATCTTCTGGGAAGCTTAAATTTCTCAAGGCCGAGAGACTTATGATATCGGCCGAACTGCCCGTATCAATCAATATCCGTCCCACCTTCAAATTTGCTATTTTCATTACAAAGACCATGGGATCATTGTGCAAAGCTCTGACCTCTCCACGGTCAGCCTCACTTATGGTCATTTCAGGAAATGGCTCGGCCTTAACAACGTCCGTCTGCATCACATTTGACAAATTTCGAGCGTCCTGCTTGATTCCTTTCATGGTAGGGCCGCCTGAAGCAAAGCCTCCTGATATGACGGCCACAAAACCTGAATCAGTGCTATTCCCATCATCTTCCTTGTCATTCTTCTTTTCACTTTGTTGCTTTTTCTCGGACGTGTTGTCTGTCCGCTTGAAGGTGAATTTGGACTTGGTCACATAGGGTTTCAGCAGACCCTTGTCGGCCAACTTATCCAACAGTCTCTTCAAGTTGATACACTCATTCGTGTCATGACCCACATCCTTGTGGTAATGACAATACTTGTTCTTGTTTCTGTACTGGGCCGAGCCTCTCAAAGGCTGAGGCTTCTCAAACTCAAACTTGTCTTTTATCTCCATCAAAATGGAGTAACCATCCTTGTTGAACTCATACTGAGGCTCGTACGTCTTGCTTTTCTTTGATTTGGGTTGCTTGTCATCAGCTACCCAGATTTCTTTTCTTTTGTTTCCTTCTTTCTTTCGACCGGCCGAGTCTTGCTGAGAAGATTGCTTCTTCTCAGCCCCCTTGGCCGGCTGTTCTGATTTGGTGAGCGAACAAAAATCCGCGGCCTCAATATAGGCTTCGGCTTCCCGCAATACACCTGCGTATGACCGAATCTTTTTTCTTACCAAATCAAACTTAAAACCATTATGCCTTAATCCCCGGAGAAATTCTGAGTAAGCCATTTCATCCGGAAGATTATGGATTTGGGCTTTTTCTTGGTTAAACCTTTGGACGTACGAGCGTAGTCCTTCATTCTTTCCTTGGACAATTGTAGCCAAGTTGAGACTTGTCTTTCTTGGTGGGATGTTGTATGAGAAGTTTCCCACAAACAACAAATTGAGGGTGGTAAAGCAATTGATGCATCCGGCTGGAAGGCTGTTAAACCAGTCCTGGGCCACCCCTTTGAGAGTGGCCGGGAAGCATCTACACCATGTAGCATCATCTACACTTTGCAAGTACATCAAGTTCCTGTACGAGGTAACATGCTCTTCTGGGTTGCCCGTACCATCATAGGCACCCACTAGTACACTCTTCACTTTTGCTGGTTGAGGGGATGCTAGTATGTCTTGCGAAAACGGAGGCGGCTTATCTCCCAAATTCAACAAACGCATTTGCCAATCAATAGGCTGAGGCTGAGCGGACGTTCCAGCCAGGTAGGGAGTCTGGCCGAACATCTGACCATACGGCCTATATTGCCCAAAAACTTGGGGAGTTGGTTGTATCAACCCATTGAGTACTTGAGGGGGCTGATATGGCAATGGCTGAATTGGACGGGGAGTAATAGTATGGCTCTTGCTGGAAGCAGCCGTGTTGGTGTATTGGGAGAAAGATTGGTTGGAGACTTCATCCGGCATGGTTGGGGTAGAGGCCGTGTCAGAGTATGCGGCCCTCTCCCTTTGCCTGTGCCGAATGTAATCCCTTGCGTCTTTGAAACGTGTGACGGCTCAGTCTCAACTCTTTTTGGCTGTCTGCCCCTCCCCCCAGCCGACTGTGTTTTCGCCAGCAGGCTAGAGAAGTTGGTCCGTGGGACTCGGGGAGACCTTCCGTGCGGACGACGGAATGGGGTGTTACCAGCATCAGTTGCATTGGTCTTGTTGTTGGCTTTCTTAGAGGTGCCTCCTCCCCCCTTTTGCTGGGTAGCCGCCAACTCCTTGCGGAGCTTAGTCAGCTCGGCCATTAAAGCAGCTGGAGTAACAGGAGGTTGTTCGGCCTCTTCAAATGAGGCAGTCAAAGGATTGCTTAAGTGTATGGTAGTACGTATGTCCTCTACATATCCATCCTCGCCTGGACGAGGTCCAGAATTAGGTGTCTGACCATCTATTGCCATAACGGACGAGTATCCCCACAGACGACGCCAAATGTTTCGGGGTTTTTTGTGATTCCCTCGGATACTGGTCACGCTCTGCTGACAAAGACTCGGACACCTGCAAAATAACGAATATTCCGGTGATCGGAATATTCGCCTCCGACGCTCAAGTTAGTGAACGGAAACGGAAAAGGCTAGAGAGAGAAAGTAGAGAGAAGTTGGAGCGTTTTAGTGCTCTTGTATTAATGTCACCTCAAAATCCACACCTCCCATCATAAATGATTGGGGTATATATAGGGGTGAGAGAATGTGCCCCCTAGGGTTTATGCCCTTAAATCTCGTGACATGATTGGCTGCGCAATCAGAGGTCGCCACGTGTCATGGGGGGGCGCCGTTTTACGGCTTTCAAGATTTTCTCGGGATTTGGGCCTAGGTCATCAGGGCCCTTTTCTCTTTCTGATTGCAGTATTGGGGCATTTAGAGATGGCTGACAGGTGTCACCATGACAGGTGGACACGTGTCTCACTCTCATAGGGCCATGTGTCGCCTGTTTATTGGGCCACGTGTCACTATGAGATTGGGCCACGTACCTGGGGTATTTTTACCCTAAACAGGTCCCACTGGCGGTTTCCGTCACCGGAGTTAGGCTTAGGTGGTAAAACTGATGTTTTATTTTTTTATGAGGTGGTAAAGTAAATCTTTTTTTTTTTGGAGGTGGTAAATTCAACAAAGTCGTTATTTGAAGGTGGTAAAAATCAAAATTTCCTAATATAAATAAGGATAAAAGAAGTTGTCCATCCGAACAAGGGGCTGGAACGGCCGCTCTAGAGGTTAAGTGTGGCTGCTCCTCGCTTCCGCCAAAACTTGAACGGACAACCACAAGAACGAGCGCTCTAAGCGACTGGTGGGACAACTCAACTTCAAATGTTTATAACTTCTTCATTTCTTGCTTAAATTAGGCATATGACCTATAATTGGAAACTCTCGAACTTTCTTTCATCTCTAATTTAAAACACCTGAAAATTCCTTGAAATAAAGAAGACATGGTTGGTGAAATAATTTAAGTGATGCATTAATAAAGTTTCTCTCTGAGCTAGCACATAGAATCCTTAGACCTTTATTATGCTAAGCAAACAAAAAAATTACTCTACTTTGATGATGGTCAACCCGGCATGAAAGATGACCACCAAGGAGTTTAGCATGACTACGGCCCTGTTCTTTTGAGCTTTTGGGTAGAGCAGAACAGGCAGAACAGAGCAGGGTAGAGTAGAGCAGATTTTATCATAGTAGGGCAAAGCTTCCACACACTGCAAAGCAGAGTAGAGCAGGGCAAATTTCAACAGATTAGAGCAGGGCAGAACAGCTCAAAAGAACAGAGTCTACGTGTTGTGACAAGACTGAAGCAGAGCACGACTTAGGTCCTGTTCTTTTGAGCTTATGGGCAGTGCAGAGTAGAGCAGCGCAGGAGTTAGCAAAGCAAAGTAGATTTCGGCATAATAGTCATATTGAAGCAGAGCCGAGCCCAGCTGATAAGTCTATTTTATATATATATTTATTCCCTGTCCCACGGTCATATTTGTGCTTATTTGAGCTCTACGGAGCTATTTTTATTACTAATATACGTTTTCTAGTGTTTTTGTAGAGTTGGTATTATTTTGTAGGAATTTGCAGATTTATGATAATTCCCGAGCTTATTTAAGCCACTACAAAAATATTAGAGGCGGAGCGTATTTTATGACCGTATATTTAAAGCCCAAGATCGAGTTAAAGGAATTTAATTCGGTGATTAAGGGCTCGATTAGTAAAGAAGTCCGATTATAAGCTACTATTACGGACCAAGTAATGAAGCCACAAAACATATGACAAACAATAAAGGTCCAAGAGTAAACAAGAAGGTTCAAGGAATAAGCCCGTATAATATCACATCAGGTCTGCTGGACATAAAATGGCGGGCCCGATCGGGCGGCCCAATGCCCGATCGGGCGAGTGTGTTGCAGTTTTCTTGCTCAAGTCGGTTTGCTACAGCTTTGGGCCCATTGATAATATCCATCTTTCACGGTTAAAGGAGAGGAGCATGCTTGTGGGCTATTTTTATTTGGGCTTGCTAAGTTTGGGTTTTGTTTGCTGATGATGTCGGTGTAATAGTAGTAGTTGATTGGGAATCAAATTGCTTTTCCTTTCTTTTATAAAAGGAGGGAGTTACGTAGGTTTTTAGCTAGCTTTTATTTAGGACTTTTCTTAGTTTTTAGTCTTAGTCTTAGTTTTAGTTTTTAAGTTAGTTTTCTTTTCTCTTTTTACTCTCTAACTTTTCTCTCTCTCCCTTAATTAAACTCTTAGTATTATTTTTCTCTCTTGTTTCTCTCTCTACAACTCTTGGTTTAATCTCAGTTATTTATTTTACTTCTTCTATCATGTCTTGTTTAATTGCTTTGTTTAGTTTATATTTAATTATGCGTGAGTAGTTTTCTTTCTAGGGTTTATGGGGATCCATAAATAACATGAAGGGGTAATTTATTATTATTGATTGTCAGTGCTAGATTAATTTCCTATTGATTGATTTAATACTATGCAATTAGATTAGCGCTGGTTTAATTGTATGAGTTACGCAATATTGATTCGAGATTCGAGAGATGAGAATTAATATTAAGGCCTAGTTTCAATAGGCAGTTTAATTTATAAATGGTTAAGTCGAGATTCGAGAGATGAGATTTAATACCGGTAAATTAATTCTGTGATTGTAATACGTAGCAAAAGCCCTTTATGATCTGATTAATTAATGCATTGATGATTGATTATTGTGTTTTACCCTGAAATATTGTTTATTAGTGAACCTATGCCCTAGGCTTTATTATTATTGATTTCTACCTTATTTATTCTCTTTACTCATAATCTTCGTAGTATAATTTATAATCACAACAAATATTGGTTACTTTAATAATTTAGATTACAATAATTAATTAGGAGTAGAAAGACTAATTTCCCTGTGGATTCGACCCTACTTCCCTATCTGCATAAGCTAGTGGACTTAGGTAATTATTTTTGATTAGGTGATACGACTTTAGCCTGTCACCAGCAAAGCAGATTTCATTATTATTATTATTATTATTATTATTATTATTATTAAATATTAATTATTATTATAATTAATATTATTCTTAAATATTATTTAATTATTATTATTAAAAATTAATAATTATTATTATCTTTAAATGTTAGTTATTATCTTTAAATATTAATTTTTATTATAAAAAATTAATTATTATTATTATTATTATCATCATCATCATCATCATCATTATTATTATTATTATTCAATATTTATTATTATTAAATATTAATTTTTAATATTATTACTATTATTATTATTAAATATTAATTATTGATTATTATTATTAAATATTAATTATTATTATAATAATTCAATATTAATTATTATTATTATTTATTAATTATTTATTATTATTAAATATTAATTATTATTATAATAATTCAATATTAAGTATTATTTTTAAGCAGGGCATGACAGAGCAGATTTCAGCAGAGCAGAGTAGAGCAGAACTCAGTAGAACAAAGTAGAGCAGCTCTAAAGAACGAAGCCTTATCAGTTACCACAAGCACCCTACCCCATATGAGTATATGACTGACTAGTTTTGTGGAGGTTGTTAAGGCCTATTCAGTGATGCAGCTGTAATCTTGAAAATTATAGTACTATTAAATATGGGACCATTTTTTTGAAAGTTGGCTGACTGGCTTCAGACACTGCTGCATAATGAATGTACCATCAATTAGCTATCAAGTTCAAGTACAATACCAACATGGAAAAATAACTGACGACATTTCAATTTAGAGGCATGCATTGGATTTTTATGTCATACCTTATTTTCTAACTGAGGAATTCTTGGACTCTAACTGTTAGAGTTATTTTATGACTCTAACAGCACATGTTGGTATTTCACATGATACCAACAACAAATTATATCGATACCAACAAAACAATTTTATGATCGTTGGTATCACTGAATAAGGTGGTCGGTATCATGGTGATACTATCTAAAGTATAATGAAATACCAACATGTGTTATGACATTATTTTTTTCAAATGTGGTAAAAGTGAATGGACAATTATGCCCTTGTTAGAGTCATAAATGACTCTAACAGTTAGAGTCTTAGAATTCCTCTTTCTACCTAGTATTTTCTAATTCCTCACGTGATTCATGCGTCATCTCATCATCAAAGACTAGGGTGAGCATACCAGGGTACCTTATTATATTTCTTAGAACCGGGATCGGAACCTGTTGTAACAAGTTCCTAAAAATGAGAACCGGAACCTGTTGAACAGGTTCCTGAAAATTGGAAACCGATTCCGGTTCCGATTCAGGGTACCCTGTCATTCACTATATTTCGTACTTTTTTGCAATTTTTTTAAAAAAGTTGTAGGGTCATAAGTTTACAGTTTTCAAATATAACAAATCGAAAATAATTGTTTACTTAATTTAATACATATAGTCATAACAATTATTTTTATTTATATTAAGTAAAAATTGGGCTTAAATTGATACAATATATGATTTGGGCTTAAGTAACACTTTTATGAGGTTGCAGGGTACCCTATAGGTTCAGGTTCCAAAAAATCGAAAACCTGAACCGAAACCTGTTGCAACAGGTTCTCTATTTTAATACCCGAAACAGAAACCTTTTGTACAGGTTCCTAACAGGTTACAGTTCCAATTCAGGGTACCATAAATTTTTGCTCACCCCTATCAAAGACAACAACTATATGTCTATACGAGGTTGTCTGAAACAATAACTAATCTTGTCTTCAATGACAATAACAAGATTTTTTATTTGGTATTTTTAGATCTCATTTTGGTATAAAAAAATTAGGCAAAATTGGTATAAAACACATTTTTTGACCAACTTTTTTTAAAAATCACCTTTTTTTTTTCCTTTTTATTAAACCACCTTTTAAGTATTTAAATTTTTTTTTATGGCACCACTCCTATTTCAAATGTTGATGAAAATTTAACTAAGACGTCAAAACGGCCCACGACTTGTGCTTTTCCCTCCTAAATCATTTATTCCCCTCCCCCCCCCCCCCCCAAAAAAAAAAAAAAAAAAATTCCACCCTTCCCTCTATATAAATGCATGACTTAATTAAGTAAAGCTCTAAAAAATCAAACCTAATTTTGCTGCACAAATTAAATTGTACTCTTTGTTCATTCTCAAACCCTAAATTGAGGTAATTGAAGTGGATGATTGAGATGGAATGGAAGGTTTTGCTGTGGTTGTTGATTTGGAAGTGACTGGTTGATATGCAATCCCTTAGATTTGTAATAGGGGTGGTACAATAAAAAACTTAGGTACTTAAAAGGTGGTTTAGTAAATAAAAAAAAAAAGGTAGTTTTTTCAAAAAAGTTGGACAAAAAAGATGGTTTATATCAATTTTGCCAAAAAATTATACCAATATAAGGTTTAAATGTACCAAAAAAATGGTTGGTATTTTATACTTTATATTGGTACAATTTAGACCTGATAAAAGTAAACCTGGCCCATTGGCCAGACCTGATTTTAGGCGGGTTTTGGGCAGTTTTTTTTTACCCAAATTTTCTTTTTGGGCGGGTTTGAAAATGTGATTTAATTTAGTCCGGCCTAAAAGCCCACACACCCCGGCCATTTAAGGCGGATTTGGGCACAAAAACTTTGGCCCGACCTTAGAAGTAGGCTGATTTTTTTAGCCTTGGACCGGCCCGACCGACACAATGATCACCTATAATACAATTACTGTATTAACATGAGTTATAAATGTATCGATAGACAATTATTATTGTCATTCATAATTAGAGTAATTATTGACATTGACTTTCTCCAACTACGCTGGAGTTGAATAGTTCCTCCTCTACTTAAGCCAATATCTTTCTCTTGTAGAGGCAAAACTCAACTAGCCAACTTTATTACCGTATTGTTTTATTACAATATTTTTCTTATGATTTCTTTTATACATAAAGTGTCAACCTTTATAGACATCAATGATTAAGATTACAAGATATTTAAACGGCTCTACACTGGTTAGACCGCCTTTACGGAACACACAACCTCTTCATATATTTTATCACTCTCTTAGTACTCACTTCAATTTCCCCAAGTAAAAAAAATAAGTAAATAAATGGAAAAGTCTAAACTTCATGATTGGCATGTTCACAAAGTAAGGGCATTCCTTAACAGAAGTTATGCCTTACTACATATCCTAGCCACTGCACCAATTTTCTACTTAAGGGCTGCATATAATGTGGTGCCTTTGCCGCCATGGCTTCTGGTATTTTCTGCTGAGATCCTTTTCTTTTTCTCATGGATCCTCAAGCAATCCTACTACTGGCGTCCTCTTGCGGGAAATTCCCTGTTTCTTATATTGAGAAACGAAATTTGTTTTTCATTGGGGTATTTTCGTGAACAAATCAACAACTTTTTATTATTGTGGGCTCCACAATTGAATTAAATTGAATAAAGTTGTTGGTGTTAAAAATATTTTACTGATAGTAAGATATTTATCAGTGAGGGGATGAAGATAGGAAGCAAGTAGTAGAATGGTAGGAAAACTCTTTCTTTTTGTTTTCCAACCTCAAGTTCACAATACGTGAACTTTCATTTATATAGCCAAAATAATTGAATAAAATAATATACATTATTGTACTTTATACAAATTATTGTACTTAGTAAAGTCTTCATTGACTTTAATTACCACATGTGAAAAGTTCAATTCAATCATGTTTCTCAACACTCCCCCTTTGAACGTTCACATGGAATGGGGTACAAGTTGCCTAATTAAAAACCTAGTTAGGTAAAACCCTGTGGGATAAAAACCATAGCTAGGGAAAAAGAGTACAACTATATTGCATTATATGTTTTGGTGTACTACCTCGTTAAAAAACCTTGTCAGGAAAAACCCAGTGGGATAAAAACCTGATCGAAGGGAAAAAGAGTGCAGTACATATAATACTCCCCCTGATCTCAGCATAGTTCACGAAGATGTCGCATTCCAATTTTGTGAACTAACTGCTCAAATTTCTTCGAAGGAAGTGATTTGGTGAACAGGTCAGCAAGATTTTCACAAGACTGAATTTGCTGGATATTTATTTCCTCGTCCTTTTGCAGATCATGTGTGAAGAACAGTTTTGGGGCAATATGTTTCGTTTTATCTCCCTTAATATATCCTTCAGTTACTTGAGCGATACATGCTGTATTGTCTTCAAAGATGATGGTTGGGTCTTCTGTTATTGTGTTCATTCCACACTCCTTTTGGATATTACTGATCATCGACCTTAGCCATACACATTCCCGTCCTGCTTCGTAGAGGGCTATCAACTCTGCATGATTTGATGATGTCGCGGTCAATGTCTGCTTTGTTGATTTCCATGATATTGCAGTGCCGCCATAAGTGAACACATATCCATTTTGTGACTTGGCATTTTGAGGATCTGATAAGTATCCAGCGTCTGCATACCCAATGAGAGCAGCATTTTGTTTTGGTTGGTAATATAAACCAAGGTCTTGTGTCCCTCGTAGGTACCGGAGTAAGTGTCGAACTCCCTTCCAATGCCTATATGTTGGTGCATTGCTGTGCCTGGCTAACAAGTTCACAGAGAAAGCTATGTCGAGTCTAGTATTGTTAGCTAAGTACATTAAGGCTCCAATTGCACTTAAGTATGGTACTTCTGGACCCAGAATCTCTTCATTTTCTTCTCGGGGACTGAATGGATCATTTTTCATATTCAAAGAACGAACAACCATTAGGAAGTTGGTTGGAGTTGCTTTGTCCATGAAGAATCGTTTCAAAACTCTTTCTGTATAGTTTGATTGATGGACAAAAATACCATGACTCAAGTGCTCAATTTGCAGTCCAAGGCAAAATTTAGTTTTCCCAAGGTCTTTCATCTCAAATTCTTTCATCAAGTATTTTGCAGTTTTCTCGAGTTCATTTGGGGTTCCGATGATATTTAAATCATCAACATAAACTGCAATGATAGCGAATCCTGATTGTGATCGTTTTATGAAAACACAGGGACTAACTTGGTTGTTTTTGAATCCTTCTCTCATAAGGTATTCACTCAGACGGTTGTACCACATCCTTCCAGATTGCTTCAATCCATAAAGTGACCTTTTTAGTTTTATGGAAAGCAGTTGTCTAGGCTTGTGGTTTTCTGGTAGTTTTAGTCCTTCAGGGACTTTCATGTAAATGTCCGTATCGAGTGACCCATACAAATATGCAGTCACTACATCCATTAATCGCATTTGCAGTCCTTTTGTGACTGTCAAACTTACCAGAAATCTTAATGTAGTTGCATCAACCACTGGAGAATATGTTTCTTCATAATCAATCCCTGGAATTTGAGAAAATCCTTGGGCTACAAGTCTTGCCTTGTATCTAACTATTTCATTTTTCTCATTACGTTTTCTCACAAATACCCATTTGTATCCAACGGGTTTTACACCTGCTGGTGTAAGGGTTATTTTTCCAAAAACTTCTCGCTTTTCAAGTGACTTTAACTCAGCCAGCATTGCCTCCTTCCATTTTGGCCAATCACTCCTACGTCGACATTCTTCTACAGTTCTTGGTTCAACATCATTTTCATCAGACACAATGTCGATTGCGATGGAATTAACAAATATTTCATTAACGATAACATCTTTCCTATTCCACTGAGTCTTTGTAGAGACGTAATTCATTGAAATTTCATTGTTATCGATGTTTTGAACATCCTGTTCATTCCCCGAAGGGTTGTCTTCTTGTTCGTCCCCTTTTGGATTATCATCATTTTCTTTACTTTCATCCACATTTGGTCTTTCTTGACCTTCTGACGGGGGAACATCATTAGTCTCATTTTCTATTCCATCCAATCTTTTCAATTTTCTTGGCTTAGAATCTTTTGAACCAAGTGGTCTTCCACGCTTTCTGCGTGCCTGAGATTCATTTTCTATGGCCTTATTACCAGTTGGGATTTCAATACGTGCAGGGGCATTTTCTGCTGGTATATGTGATTTTGTCACCTTCTTTGTGTCTACAAATGCATCAGGCAATTGATTTGCAACACTTTGTAAATGAATTATTTTCTTGACTTCTTGTTCACACATATTTGTTCGTGGGTCTAACATCAACAGTTGTGTTGCATTCCAAATAAGTTCAATTTCTTTTTTACGTGGGTCCACTTTCTCTCCCCCTAAGACTGGGAATACTGTTTCATTAAAGTGACAATCCGCAAATCTAGCCGTAAATAAGTCACCAGTCAATGGTTCAAGATATTTAATTATAGAAGGGGATTCAAACCCGACATAAATTCCCAGTCTTCTTTGTGGACCCATTTTTGTTCGTTGGGGTGGAGCAATGGGAACATATACAGCACAACCAAAGATTTTTAGATGTGAGATACTTCGTTCTCGACCACAAACAAGTTGTAGTGGTGAGAATTTATGATAAGCTGTAGGTCTCAATCTAATTAGCGCTGCTGCATGTATTATAGCATGTCCCCAATCAGATGATGGCAATCTTGACTTCATTAATAATGGTCTTGCAATCAATTGTAGTCTCTTAATTAGTGATTCAGCTAGACCATTTTGTGTATGAACATGAGTTACTGGGTGTTCGACATCAATTCCAATTGACATACAATAATCATTAAATGTTTGGGATGTAAATTCCCCAGCATTGTCAAGTCTTATTCTCTTTATTGTATGATCTGGGAATTGTGCTCTTAATTTGATGATTTGGGCAAGTAATTTTGCAAAGGCAACATTTCTACTTGAAAGTAGACTAACATGTGACCATCGTGTAGAAGCATCAATTAAAACCATGAAATATCGAAATGGTCCACATGCTGGATTAATTGGCCCACATATATCTCCCTGAATTCTTTCCAAGAATTTTGGAGATTTAGTAGCAATTTTGTTCATGGATGGCCTTATTATTAATTTGCCAAGTGAACATGCAGAGCATGTTAATTCATCTGATCGGGGAATTTTGACATTTCTTATTAAATGTCCAACTGAATGTGCTATTATTCTTTGCATCATCCCAGTTGCTGGATGTCCCAAACGATCATGCCATAAAATAATCAAATGTTTGTCATCTAACTTCTGGTTAGATACCATATTGATTTCCACGGGTCGTATGTTTATACGATATAACCCCGAAGAGTATGCTGGCAATTTCTCATATATATGTTTCTTGCCATGTTTTTCTACCGTGAGGCATATATACTCTTTTTGATCTGTCGTCATTGTTTCTAGATGATAGCCATTTTGGCGTACATCTTTAAAGCTTATGAGATTTCTTCGAGATTTACTCGAATACAAAGCATTATTGATTATTAATTTTGTTCCATTTGAAAGCATTATACAAGCCTTTCCAGATCCTTCAATTAATTTAGCTGACACGGAAATAGTGTTCACATTTGCTTGAAACAGCTTTAGTTGTGAAAAATAATTTCTATCTTTTAAGATAGTGTGCGTTGTTCCACTGTCCAAAAGGTATTCATATTCGGAACTAACTTCAGGTAGATCCATATCTTCATAAAATAAATTTGAGATAAGTTTAGAATAATATTATACAAACTTTTATTGATGATAGAGATTAAAAGTACATGACTAGAAATTTAAAATACAGGGAACTAAGAAAATACATTAAAACATAGCATATGTTACATTAGTAGATGAGAAACCTAAGCATTGTTGTTTTCTCCAAGAATGAAATCATTTCCAATTTCAGCATTATCCATGAAATAATCGGATACATCAAGGCTGGGATAAGGAGCATTTTCCTCATTAACATAATTTGCTTCTGCATTTTTCTCTTTGCCCTTTACAGAAGCCTGGTAAAGATCTACCAAATGTTTGGCCGTACGACAAGTACGTCCCCAATGTCCTGTCATGCCACATCTGTAACATGTGTCTTTTCCTTTCGAAGGAGTTTGTTTGTGGCTTCCAGATGACTGCCCCTTCTGTTTTTCAAAATTTTTGAAATTACTGTTTCTTTGAAAATTGTTTCTACCACGACCACGGCTGCGTCCGCGATAATTTCCACGGCCTCTTCCACGGCCATTGTAATTTCCACGTCCACCTCTTCTTGTAGCATTTGACTCGGGTGGATAGGAATTTGTTGCATTTGCCTCATGATGAGTGGCCAAAGACCCAGTTGGTCTCAGGTTATGATTTTTCAACAAAAGTTCACTATTTTGTTCCGCAACAAGCAATACACTCATTAATTCATTGAACTTTTTAAAACCTCTTTCAGGATACTGTTCTTGCAACAGTATGTTGCTTGCATGAAAGGTAGTGAGCGTTTTTTCAATCATCTGTTCATCCGAAACTGGATGATCATAGTATCTCAATATAGACACTATCTCATGTATGGTTGAATTATAATCAATTACAGATTTGAAATCCTGGAACCGTAAATTTGTCCAATCAAATAATGCCTTAGGAAGGAGCACCCTTTTGTGGTGTCCAAATCTTTCATTAAGGCAATTCCATAATTCTTTGGGATCTTCAACCATCATGTACTCAGTTTTAAGGCCTTCATGTAAATGATGCCTTAACAACACTAAGGCTTTTGCCTTATCTTGTTCAGTAACAGGTTTTGCAACAGTCATTGCAGAAGTGGTAGTATCAGTTGTTTGACCAGAGGGACTTTTATTTTCTTTAACAGTGTGCTCCAAGCCTTGAGCTTTCAAATTCATCATTGCATCCACTTTCCATTCCAAAAATTTCTTTCCAGATAAATCTAAGATGCTGAACTGTCTTTTCATAAGGTCTCCCATTTTAGCTACAACAAATTACGTGATAATTAGTTTATAATAACAAATTATATGTACAACTCACATGTTTAGTTCTTCCATATTTATAATTAAGTTAATAAGACACGTGATAATTAAATTTAATATAATAATAAACCATAAATAATATAGTATTTTCTCCCCCTTGGTTTATTATTGTGAGTAATTATATGATTAGACAAAAATTAATCATGTTAGTTGCAAAAAAAAAAGCAAAACGACAACAATAACAGTAGTAACAATAATTATAATGATAACGGTAATATTATACAATGATGATTAATAACAACAAACAACATAATAAAACAAAAACAAGCTTTTGATATACTAAAACGACAAAATAAGTGAGTTTTACTTATACATAATGACAAAAACTAATATTGCTACTAATAGAACTACAAGTGCTGTAATTAGAAGGAAATATTATTTTATCTTCCTTAAATCTTCTTCAAAGGTGAAGTTGTGGGTGTTTTGGGTGTTGTGGTTGCCGTCGTCGGGGAACATATCGGAGAAGAAGGGGGTGATAAAATTTTTAGGTGATTTTTGGATAAAAAGTGGGAAGGGATAAGGGATTTGTGGTGAAATTGGGGGAAAAATCCGCCTTTTATAGAGGTAGGTTTATCCGTTATTGTTCTGTACAACTGTAAATATATCATATAATAGTCTAATGTACTGGCATATAATTATGGTCCATATATATATATTTATAACTGTAAAAGGTTATCACACTGGGAATGCAAGCCATAGTGGTCCGAGAGCCCTAATATCTATAAAAGACCATGGGTTCGAAAACGGAAAGAAACACAAAAAGTATGTAAAAGTAAAAAAAAAATAATAATTATAAAAGGCTGCATCTTTTTGTTAATCTAGTTAATAATATGCATGCAAAGTTACAACTTAGCAGTTATAATAACTAAGATCAAAATTTACGTAAAATGAGTATGTAATATCAACATGAATCAAACAAAGAAACATCAACAAAAGATAATAGTAATGAATTCACAAGTAAGAGAACTTTCACCGTTGTTTTTGAGGTATATATAATACAGTAAATGTTTGAGTTTCTGGTATAGAGGATCCCAAATATGGGCAACTATAAAGCATACTCCTCGAAACATTTAGAAGTAGATAGTATTATTTGTTATAAATTTTTAGAAGTAGGTATAAATATACCTGACTGGAAACTCGTGCGATAACGTGTTAAAAATATTTTACTGATAGTAAGATATTTATCAGTGAGGGGATGAAGATAGGAAGCAAGTAGTAGAATGGTAGGAAAACTCTTTCTTTTTGTTTTCCAACCTCAAGTTCACAATACGTGAACTTTCATTTATATAGCCAAAATAATTGAATAAAATAATATACATTATTGTACTTTATACAAATTATTGTACTTAGTAAAGTCTTCATTGACTTTAATTACCACATGTGAAAAGTTCAATTCAATCATGTTTCTCAACAGTTGGTTTATTTACGAAAATATCATGTGAATTCTCACTATGATGAGAAACTGGCTCAGACCGTCTTTCTCGGGAATTTGCCTGTGGATGAGCAACTGCCTAAAATCGACGTGTTTGTATGCACTGCTGATCCTATCAAAGAGCCTACAGTTGATGTAATGAATACAGTTATATCTGCTATGTCATTGGATTAAGCGTTTATGTATTTGATGATGGTGCTACTTCTGTCACTTTGGATGCTATGAAACATGCTTGGGTCTTTGCCACTTGGTAATAACCATTTTGCAAGCGATATATGTTCTACCAATTTCTCCTTAAGTTTTTTTTCTATAACAATCTGATCACAACACTCATTTTATGAGAGATTCTCGTAAGGGTTTGAAAATAAGCCAAAGTTGTCCCAAAAGCAATCTTAGCTCTATTTAAAGGCTTTATAGACAAACCTACTTCTTGGATTACAAATAAAAGGCCAATATTAAAGCTAGCTAGTAAAAATAAGAATAAAAGAAGGGGCCGGAGTGGCCGCTCTAAAGATTAGGAATGGGCGCTCCTCGCTTCCGCTAAAACTTGAACGGACGCTTCAAGCGACTGGTGTATCAATTTTAAATGCTCATAACTTCTGCGTTTCTTTCTTATATTAGGCATATGACTTATCGTTGAAAAGCTCTCGGACTCTTTTTTCATCTCCAATTCAAATCACCTGAAAATTCCTTGTTATTAAGAAGATATGGCTAATTAAATTTGAGTAATGCATTGACATGATTTCTCTTTTGGCTAACACATGGAATCCTTAAAGCTTTATTCTAAGTAAACAAAACATTACTCAAGTTTGATGATGGTTAAGTCAGAGAGGTGATTGCCAAGTAGTTTAGCACAACTATGTGTGACTCTTTCAACTTCTTCCACCGAGTTCCATGCACCCGCATCAATGTCACCCTGCATTTAAATAAATTCTCAAACCTTTGTTACTCCATACTTCATTATTATGTCCAACATATCAATTTTTGTCACATAAACATTTGCATCACCAAGAAGTCCTTTTTGTAAAAACTCAATATTATATTTAATTTAAATTAACTTACGTTATAATTATCTTTTATCTTTACACTTAAATCACCAATAATGTGTTGAAGTATTAAGAGATAAAAAGAAAGAGATAAAAGAACATAAAAGCAAAATAATCTGATAATATTACTCACTTAATCATAACTTGAAAATACAAAGACTTCTTAAATAGGCTAAGGAATTTAACCATAATTCCTATCTTCAAGGACAACTAGGCCCCACTAAATATGCCACTAACAACGTGACTTTGATCAATAACCCACAACTTAACAAACTCCTACTTACATGAAAACATGATAATAAACTATGACCCTATTAACCCACTAACATCATTAAGCTAGAAAATAGCAACTAAGATAATTAATTAATTTTTTGAATCACACACTAACATAATGTACCTACTCTTATTATTATTTTGTACCTAGCCATACTTTCTTGAGCTTATAAGCAAATGGTTTTGGTAGAATGCATGAAACGTGATGTTTAATTAGAATAGTTGATTCGTGGAGGTTGTTCAGTGATGCAGTTGTAACCTTGAAGATTATAGTATCAAAAATGGGACCATATTTTTGAGAGTTGGCTGACTGTCTTCAGACACTGCTAAATAATGAATGTATCAACTAAGCTGTCAAGTTCAAGTACAACACAAACTTGGAAATATAACTGACGACATTTCAATTCAAAGGCATGCATTGGATTTTTATGTCATACCTTATTTTCTTTCTAATTCCTCGCGTGACTCGCGTCATCTCATAATCAAAGACAACAACTACGCAAGGTACGTACAAGGTTATTGTCATTTATGACAAGAGTAATTATTATTGGCATGAACTTTCTCCAACTACAATGGAGTTGAGTTTTATGACGTAATCAATGATGAATAGGTCCTCCGATCCTCTACTTAAGCCAGTCTCTTTCTTTCTTAGAGGTAAAACGTAACTCAACTAGCCAACTTTGTTACTATATCTGTCTTATTCTATCTCTTTCTCCCAATTAGCGTACGAGAATTTTTTACTTAGTACAATTTTTTTAAAATGATTACTTGTAAACTTAAAGTGTCAACCTTTTTAGACCATATCAATTATTAAGATTACAAGATTAGTCTTCTAGTAATTCTCATCAGCACCTTCTCTACTACTGTTTTCATTCATTCATTTCAGTACTATAAATTTAGACGGCTCTACACTGGTTAGACGGCCTTTACAAAACACACCTCTTCATATATTTTATCACTTTCTTAGTAAACACTTCAATTTCCTTAAGTAAAAAAAATGAAAAAGTCTAAACTTCATGATTGGCATGTTCACAAAGTAAGTGCATTCTTTAGCAGAAGTTATGCTTTCTTACATATCCTGGCTACTGCACCAATTTTCTACTTAAGAGCTGCTTATTTTTATGATCTTACAAATAAAAACAGCGATACATATAATGTGGTGCCTTTGCTCCCATGGCTTCTGGTATTTGCTGCTGAAATCCTTTTCTTTTTCTCATGGATCTTCAAGCAATCCTACTACTGGCGTCCTCTCACTCGGACCGCCTTCCCTGAGAATCTGCCTGTGGATGAGGAACTGCCCAAAATCGACGTGTTTGTATGCACTGTTGATCCTCTCAAAGAGCCTACACTTGATGTTATGAATACAGTTATATCTGCTATGTCATTGGATTATCCTGCTCATAAATTGAGTGTTTATGTATCTGATGATGGAGGTGCTTCTGTCACTTTGGATGCTATAAAACATGCTTGGGTCTTTGCTACTTGGTGGTTACCATTTTGTAAGCGATATAATGTTCTACCAATTTCTCCGAAAGCTTTTTTCCAACAACATTTCCAACCACAATCTCAAAACACTCGTTTTATTCAAGATTTTAAGCTACTTAAGGTTAGTTATTAATTTCCCTGCTTTAAAAGTATTTTTATTTTGGTCTTCAAAAAAAAAAGTATTTTTATTTTGTTTAGTTCTTACTAAAAACCTTAAGCTAATAATGTAGTGTGTGTGTGTGACTGTACGTGCAGGAGAAATATGAGGAATTCGAGGAACGAGTGTGCAGCTGGAAGGAAAGACCAGGTGATGTTAATGATAACAAAGCCAAGGGAAGTGCTAAAGATCATTCACCAATTATTCAGGTTATTTTCATTGTCTTATCTTTTTCTTCTTTAAAGTTTTTTTTTAGTTGCTGTTATACCATTGGTCTTGCGATTTAACCATCCTTAAGTTTTTGGTTGAAACGATTCTTTACATCAAATGTCAGTATCTATTGTGATATCAGGCCATGTTATATGATAACATGTAGAATAGTTGTATTTATATCTATGTTGTGTTGGTGTGGCAGGTGATAAATGAGAGTTTTGTAGGAGATGATGACAATGTTGCAACAACAAACCCGGAAAACATTATTAAAATGCCCTTCCTTGTGTATGTAGCTCGTGAGAAACGACCTTCTCATCACCATCACTTCAAGGCCGGAGCTCTTAATGTTCTGGTAAAATTACACTACTTTCAATATATACTTATCATACGTCTTAGACCATAAATAAAATTGCAAAAGGGTATAGCCGTATAGAAATCTAATTGGCAAGTTTTTCTTTTTGTTTGTTTATATGTTTGGGCTGGGGTTGCAGCAAAGGGTTTCCAGCATATTGAGCAATGCTCCTTACATACTGTTCCTAGACTGTGACATGTACTGCAACGATTCAAGTTCAGCTCGTCAAGCTATGTGTTTTTATGTTGATCCTGAGATAAACCGTTCAATAGCTTATGTTCAATACCCTCAGAAATTTCATAACATTAATGAAAAGGACGTTTATGATAGTCAGCTGAGAGCAACATGGCCTGTAAGTATACATATATCCATACACGTACACGTTAAGTTAATATCAAATTAGACTGTTTAATTTCTTGTAAAGTTGAATAAGCTAAACAAAGACGCAATGGTTCAGATAATCTATCCAGGAACTGATGGACTTCAAGGACCACTACTATCTGGTACTAATTTCTACATCAACAGGAAGGCCTTGTATGCCTTTGACATCTCTGCAGCTGGTGTGTCTGCTTTAACATCCTCTATTTTATTTTATTTTTTTGAATTAAATTTTTGGTGGAGCCTAATTAATTAAGCTAGCACATGCTCTAATTATTACATATTAATTGGTTGAATCATTTAATTTCCATTAATCATGCAGGTAATGACGACATAAATGAGCTCAGATATACTTTTGGTTCTTCAAATCTGCTCATCAAATCTGTTAGCCAAATTGATGAGCCTAATTATCCTAGGAAATTTTCCTCTGATTATCTACAAGAGGCGCATTTCTTAGCTTCTTGTGTCTATGAAGAGGACACGCTTTGGGGTAAAAAGGCAAGTATTTCTTTTTCTTGTTGTCTGATCTTGTACAATTTTTACCGGTATTGACACAACTAGTTAATCTCCACGTTACGTGTATGTGTATGTGCAGGTTGGTTTTCGATATGATACAGTGGTGGAAGATGTGATGACGGGTTATATATTGCACAGCAAAGGGTGGAAGTCAGTTTACTTAAATCCACAAAGTCCACAGTTCTTAGGTTCTGCCACTACTAATCTTAATGAAACAATAATTCAACATTCGAGATGGACTGCAGGCCTTCTTCAACTTGGTCTATCCAAGTATTGCCCTCTTTTTAACACTTCAACCAGAATGCCAATCCTTCAGAAGTTGGTTTATTCCTGGATTGTCTATTATCCTTTTGATTTTCTGCCAAATTCGTGTTTTGCTATCATTCAACCACTTTGTCTCTTCTATGGCATCCCTTTGTACCCCAAGGTACGTTACATTATAACTTAGCATAACATATAAGAGTCAAACTTCTCAAATTATTCGCTAATATATTAGCTTTAAATTTAATGTGTAGTGATGTAACAATAATTTACAAGTCCTTATGTCTTTTGCATTGTTTGACATTGTGTGTGCTTCATGATATATGCAGGTTTCAGACCCATTCTTTATACCATTTGCCTTTGTATTTATATCATCATATTTGAAGCCTTTATATGAGGCTTTTTTATGTGGAGGGTCAATAAATTCATGGCTGAACGCGCAAAGGATTGTGGTGATAAAGAATCTAACAGCTTATGTTTACGGTACTCTTGACTGTGTTATGGGAAAGTTGGGGATTCGGGAGACAATCTTTCTGCTTACCAATAAAGCCGGAGATGTTATGACTTTAGAACATCGGACATGTTTCTTGTTCCAATTGTTACAGCAGTTACCTTGAATCTTTCCTCCTTTGTTGTTGGAGTTGCAAGAGCGATAGTCAGTCAGAGTTGGGATACATTGTTTGCTCAAGCATTCTTCTCATTTTACATGTTGATCATCAGTCTTCCTGTGATTGAAGGCATGCTATTAAGGAAGGACAAAGCACGTATTCCTCTTTCGACTACTTTGAAATCAACTCTATTGTCTTGGTTCGTCTTAAGTTTAGGATACTTGATCGTTTTAAGGCATTAATGCAAAAGGGTTCACCCAAATGCAGCCATATACATGATGCCTTGTTTTTATTTTCGTAAGTCTTTTCTTTTTGGTCCGTTGTTAGAACGTCAAAGAAGAAGATCAGATACACTCTTTGCTTCCATCTCAAAATTTCAATTTACTCAGTTATATTTTTAGTTTTAACGTTCAGTTTACATGATACAGTCTTTAAAAATATCTATTATACACAAGTTAGTGGTTAAATTAAGTTATGGAGATGTATTACACCCTGCATTTGAATTCAAACAGTAAACAATACTAAATTTTATTTATATGACTATTCTTCAAACTGATTAGTCATACACGAGGGAGGAATTTTAATAAAAGAAAATCTATGAACAAAATTTGGATTGAATGATTACAAGAATATGATGAGAAATTAAATGCTTAAATGTCATTCTAATTAAAACATGAGCTAGCTTTTCTTTAATGCTAAGCTTGAAGAGTTGAATTTACTAATCATAATTCCTGCATGTTGTAGCCGACCTCAAATCATTTTGGGACTAAGGCGTTGTTGCTCCAGAGATGATGACCTTGAGAAATTCCATCTCCGCAAGCAACTCTTTGTTTTTCCTTCGCTCTTGCTCCAACTCCCTCGTCAACCTATCCACCACATCCACTAGTTGTTCTTCCTTGTTTGTCTCCACTCCTCCACTTTGATCACCACCTAGGAAAGTGATCAAGTCCTTGACATTTTTCCTCTGCTCATCCAAACTCCCCCTTAACGCCACCAAACCCGACATCATACTTTCCCTATCCACCCTTTCCTCCTCGTCCTCCTCCTCCTCACTCGGATGACTCATCTCTTGACTCGCACCCTCAACTTGACCTACTAGACTAGCCTCTTGTTCCTCTGTAGGAGTACTAATACTAAGAGCAGGAGAGGCCGGGCTTGAGCTGAACACATCCAAGTCAAAGCGCTTGCAAGGTATAACCAAGTCAGCACGAAAGCGTACTCTCTTAGAGAGGGTTGAATTAAACATCTCTTCCTTGTCCTTGCTGCAGGAAGCCTTATTAGTATCATTGTTGTTACTAAGACGAGCCGCCCCAGGATAAACTGGATCCATTTGAAAGCCTTCGAAATTAAAATTCCAACCACTAACCCTCCTCTGCCTCTCAAAAAGCCCTGTTTCGTCCCCCTCATTAGGAGTATTAGGAGTCGTAGGAGTAGTAGTACTCGTAGTCGTACTACTACTCCCTAACGACAGAGAATTCATCACCCTAACCATCTTATTACTAGCCTTAAACCTTTCCTCAACAGTAGGCAATCCAACCAATAAATTCTTCACCAAAAAATCACAAGTCTTATGAGAATTCTTAAAGAACACATGCTTTAACAGCTTATCCGCCGTAGGTCGCTTTGTAGGATCTTGGTGAAGACACAATCCTACCATATCCTTAAACGCCTTGGAAAATTTCTTGTTGTGATTGGACGAGTGGTTGTCGTAATCAGAGAAGCGAAACCTCTTAGTAATCTTAAACAACAATGACTTGGAAGGAGGCAGATGCGACAACGGAGGCCTACCATGAGCTAACTCAAGAGCAGTTATACCAAAGGACCAAATATCGGCCTTGACACCATAACCATTATGAGAGTGTATAACTTCAGGAGCCATCCAATACGGAGTACCGGCGATTTCCTTCAACCTCGAGTCGAAGTTGATGTCATAAACAGGCGCAGAAACACCAAAATCAGCTAGTTTAACAACACCATCATACCCTACTAATATATTACCAGCCTTAACATCGCGGTGAACATGACCTTGATCATGAAGGTAACACAAGGCCTTAAGAGTTTCTTTTAAGACAATTGCAATACAAGTCTCAGGTAAACCTGAAGAGAAGTTGGAGGAAATAATGGATTGTAATGAGCCAGCGGACATAAAGGGCATGACTACCCAAAGACGGCGGCCAACAGAGAAGGAGCAGTGGGCACGGAGGATGTTAGGGTGAGATAAAAGGGACATAGTTTTGGTTTCGAGTCGGATCGTGTCGAGATCTGAACGAGATTGATCGAGATCAATGGATTTGATAGCCACTATGGATGAATTTGTAATGCACTTTGCTTTGTAAACCATAGCGCTAACTCCGCTTCCTATTTCTCCTACGATTTCGTAACACTTGGGATCAAGGGGGTATTCTCCATTAATCGCCATTATTATTCCTTCTTAATCTTCTTTTTTTTCTTTTAAGATTTTTATTTTGTGACTCGATCGATCTCACTCTCACTTTGAGTAATAATTATACAAAAGTTTAACCGATCAAAAAGGAGGGTTTTGGAGCGGAGTACTTGTGAAGAGGAACAACAACCAAACTAACACATTAAAGGATGGATGAATGAGTTGATGCATGTGAATTCTCAAACCTCTCCTACTTTATTATTATGTCCAACATTTCAAGAGGTTAGAGTATACACAAAACCTAAGCTAAACAACCTTACAACTCCGTAAAAGATATACTCTCATATAATCATATATGCGCTAATGATATATTCACGGAATAATATAATCTTAATATAAATAATTCTAAATATATTATTCTCGTAATAGTATCAATACGAAAAATATTATATATTTTTCCGTTATTAATAATATCTCAGATTGACATATTATATCTCTAACTCAACATTATAATTATAATTATCTCTCTTTTTATGTGTTTATCCTTATTTTAAATCACCAATGGTCTACTCCTATTACTTTGTATCTTGCCATACTTTCTTTATCTTATTAAGGAAAAATATCTACTGCTAAATATCTATGGGCATATGGCTCACTCGCTAACAATCGAGTAACAAAGATAATTATCTACTGCTAAAGAGATGAGGATATTTCTTCATCTTATAAAACAAGCCCGATATCTATGAGCACATGGCTCACTCGTTAACAATCAAGTAGTTAAGGATAATTATCTAATGTTAAAAATCAAATAAGGACAAATATAGTTTAAACAACATAGAGACCGGCCATATATGTCATAGAAGTTTTTTTTATCTTATAAGCAGAGGTTTTGTCTATTGATCACTCAAGCCTTCTAGTCCTTTACCCTAACTTTACAATATCACTTGTCTTTTATTTTAATTGATATTATTATTTGCTATTTTGCTGTTCTAATTAGGTATATGTATAGACTGTAGTTTTGCTGGAAGTTCAATATATTCATGAGCATATATTCAAATACTTGAACTTTGAACTCTAAAATATGTGATGGTACTAAACTAGACTCCGGTTTGAACTTTGAACTTTAAAATATTACCCTTTACAGGTTTAGGGCCAAGCTTCATAGATAGGGCCCTTAATAGACGGGGAGTGTATTTCTGTAACGAACAAGCCCTTTTGGGTAGGGTTAATATATGGCCAAAGTGTTTGTTCAAAATTACATGCATATTTTGGTACTCATAAGTAATTAATTATGGCTTTGTCCAATAATTATTTTAATTGATAGTTTTTTTGGCCTGTCCATCATTGACTTGCAACCTGCATTGGCTCGACCCTCTATTGACCCTATTAAATATGACCCTTTATAATCCGACTTGCACCGTCCTAACCCAACCCGTCCAATAACCAAGTCTAATATCATGTAGTCGTACAATAAAATAAGGGTTTGTTCACTTTAACTTAATTTCAGTTCAGTTCCTAATTTCCTTCTATCATAAAATATTCATTTCAGCTCAATTCAGTTTAGTTCAGCTTCAATCAGTTCAGTTCAGTTTAGTTCAACTCAGTTTAGTAAATGTGAACAAGCCCTAAAAGAATGAGAGGAGTTTGAGTTAAATAAATACAGAGTAAATGAGAAAGACATGAAGCCATGCAAAATATCCAAGGGTTGATTCCCATAGCCGACCTACAGAGTTTAGAGTCATTGAAATCATTCACCCTATTCCACTATAAATTCTGACTTCTGATTCATCCTTTTCAGTTTTTACCACATTTCCTACTCACTAATTAACCTCTTTTTTATGTCTCTTAATCAAACCTCCATTTTTAGCATATATACTTGTATAGGCTATCATAACAACTCAACCTACTTGTAAAAGCAAAACACATAAAATTAAGAGATAGAGTAGTCAGTAAAAAGTATTGGGAGTAAAACATACGGCATCGTGTTACACTGCAGGTAATTCTGCAATATCGGCTGATGAGCCCTTAGCCCCTTACAAAATGGAGGCCCATTTTTAGAAATGGGCTATTGGAAAATGGGCTCACTGAATTGGCCAACAGTTATTCAACAAAATCTGTTGTATGTTTGGTAAGTATCTTTTCTCTATCCATATTCTATCATCTCTTTTTCTCTATTTTAATTTTGTTTTAGGTAATTTCATTGTCTCATTCATTCACTACGGAGTGACTACACTTCTCAATCCCAACTTCTTTTTACTTTTTCTGTTTGGTGTTACAATTCTTCCTTCAATCCTAAATGTGACGGTTGTTGACTACTTCTCATGCAACCTTTTTTTTTTTTTTTTTTTTTTCTATTTCTAATGAATTACTTGTTTTTACTTTCATGTAAATTAGTGTGTAATAAGAGGTTTGATGAGTTCGTTTTATTGTATGAGTACTACGACTCTAGAATATCAACAGTATATTGATTTAAGGAAAAATATATATACAGCCCTAGAACTGCATATAAGAAGCTAAAATTGAAAAGAATGACAATAAATAAACATTTATTACACCGTATTTTATATGTAAGATAAATTACAATCAATGAATACTTGTTAGAATCGTCTCAAATCAGTATTTTCAAATATCAACTACTATGTATTTATAATTTATACATATGGATAATTAAATATATCATTAGATAAAGTTGTGCGATGACAAGTGTGTTGGTCAAACTGGGACACTTAAAAAAATTAGAGGAATAAATTAAGTTCCATATATGAATCAAAATCAACATTATAATTTTCTGATCATCTCAACAACAGTTGTGAATCAATATATATAGTTTTCCAAGCATCTAGAATATTAGGAGTAATAATAATGTCCAATGAACTATAGAGAGTACATGCTTAATTTATTACAGTGCATATATGTATGGTAGTATTGAATTATTTTTGCAGTCAAAGTAGTGGTCAACTAAATGAATGGAAAAAAGAAGGGAGTAGCAATAATATTGAATTGATTGAGGTTATTTTTTGAAATGATGAAAATTTGACAGATAAAAAATTGAGAAGGGATAGAAGGGGGAAGCAGAAGAACATCCGTGGATTTGAATGAATTCCTTGATTTGGAAAGAGTTAAAAAGGAGGAAATTCAAGTAACAAAAACCAATGTTTCAGTTTTAGTAAGCTTAGCTTAGCTTACTTGTTCACTTTATATACAAGTACATTACAGATTACACTATCTTAGTTTCTTCACTTGAACTATCTTAGTTCCTTCACTTGATATATAACACCCACTGACCCACATCTCCTACTATACATCTCACTTAGCTATCAAGCTCCACCAAAGTAGAAAAATATAATGGAAAGAAGAAACAACATTAATAGTAGCGGTTTATATGTTTGCTACAACAAGAAGAAGACGAAAGCATGGGAGGCATCATCAACATATGCAAGCGAAGATGAAGATGATGAAGGCGAAGAGAGGAGTAGGATGATGATGATGGCGGCGACATGGCCACCAAGGTCATACAGATGCAGTTTTTGCAAGAGGGAGTTTAGATCTGCTCAAGCTCTTGGAGGACATATGAATGTCCATAGAAGGGATAGAGCTCAGTTAAGGCAACTATCCCTTCTTAATAATAACCCTAATACTAATACTAATACTACTTATAGTATTAATCTAAATCTTCCTCCTCTTCCTTGTACCCCTAACATCCCCCCTATTCAACCTCCTTTTCATTTAGACACTTGTTCGTCGTCTTCATCATCATTATCGCCTCCTTCGATGATAACCACCGCTCCTCCACCACCACCACCACCATCTAATGAGTCCATTCATAATGATGTTATTACTAAAAAGCAGTTTCAGTATTTTAAGAAGCAAAACAATTTGGTGGGACCTCCTATTCCTACTAGTACTCCTAACAACATCAACTTAAGGTTGGATTTAGAGATGAATATTCATCATCATTCCGCCGCTGCTGCTGTATTCAACAAGGATTTGGATTTGGATTTAGAACTTCGTCTTGGTTACAACTACTAGCATAATTAGCTATATGTTTATCATTTATTTAAGTTCGTCGTCTATTTTTATTAATTAGGGCACTGCACTGAACTGAACTTATATATGGCCTTGGTTACTTCCATATATATGGCCTTGGTTAATTGTTCCTTTTCTTATTTGCCTTTATTTTATTATTAATATTGCACTAATTTTCTTTTGCTCTTTTTTAATTTAATTTTTTCAATGTATGTATGAACATATGAAGCTAGCTAGGCTACAATGTTTTCCCCCAAAAATCATAGTATTCAAGTAATCAACCTCGCTCGATCAGCTCCTCATCTCAAGACTAGATGAATATCTCTCATCTTTCTTAATTCTATTAAAATTAGAAGTGATGAAGCATATTTATGAGAAAATCTTTTTTTTTTTTGGGTGCAATATGAGAAAATCTTTTTAAGTAATGATGAACTAATTATACTGTATTTTGTTTACGTACGTTACAATACCATATATATTGGTTCTTTTATTTCCTAAGCATCATTTAATATTATTGTACAGTTTTTCATTTCTTAACTTTGACTATGAACACCTTAAGTTATCTTTTAGTTAGTATTATAAAGCGTGTAGAATTTGAACAATATATCAAAATCAATCTAATTAGTTCCTATATGACAATATTTTTCACCACTCTTAACTCACATAATTGGACAAATAAATAAAGAAGAATGAATGTGAAAATAGTGCAAGTATTATGTAATAGAGAGTGTATACTTGAGTATATTGAATTGTAAACACTACATATGGTGTTATATGTAGATTTTCATTTGACATACGGATTAGAGAATTCCTTACGTATATTGTACATTATATCTGCTATAGTTAGTATATATATAGTTGTATAGGGACGGAAGAAGTATATATATGTTGTATAGATGTTCGTTTTAGAAACTTGTATGTGTATGGATGAATAATAATAGTTGAGGTTCCCAAAATTCTGATGGATTGCACGTTCCCAACAAGCTGTAACTGAATGTGAAATGTAATGATGGAGTTTCCTTATAAAGAATAATGGCAAGTAATTTGTAAAGTGAAGCACTAGAGAATTCAGACAAGCCTTTTCTTATTCATATGTAGCAACTAACGTTGGGGAGGTACTTAATTAAGACATTATTCGCATACTTACAAAAATATACTAGTTGGAATATTTTAATTAGTTTGTCCTTCTCACTTGTAAAGTTTATGCTATTTGCCTAGCTACCTAAGCTACTACGTACTACGTACTGTGTCATGCAACTATATATTAATGCACGTAAATTTGTTTGGACTTGGCCCAACTATTTCGTCTCTTTTACGAGTATAGAACTTCTTGGGTCGTTGTTGCTGCATTTTTTTTTTTTTTTTTTTTTTTGTAACAATCACATATTATATATGGTCTCACTGCAATGTCTCATGTATGATGTATGTGATTCAATTCTATAAACACACTTGTCAACTCATGTTTTCAATCATCAATATATATCTGTAAATATTACTCTATTAAGTAAAAAAAAATTTAAAAAAAAATAATAAATATAAAAGTTTATATTATTTTGAAGTAAATACATCAAACAATATCATTATTTTACATGAAAATGTTTTTTTTTTTTTAATATCAATAGGCCAGGTATAAAGAAAACACAACGTGTGAAACAAAGGAATAATGAATTAAAGGTTACTGTGAGGAAAGTGGGTAATGAAGAAGTTAATAAAATCAAGTAGTGAATGAAGCCTATCTAGTGGGTGAGAGGGATAAAATTGTTGTAAGAAACTAAGAACATTGCTGGTATTTAAAACGACATTTAAATCATTAGGTGATTATTAATCATTAAGTTTTCAACTATATATCAACTAACGCCCCACCTTCTATTTTGCGTTACATTTTATGAGAAATAAGAACATTTCTTTCGAGATATAATTAATTGAATGAGTATTTCTCCAAAAATAAAATTTAAAAAAAAAAAAAAAAAAAAAAAAATCAAAGGGTATACGCAATGAGAAAGAAAAGCAAGTGTGAAAAGGAAGCTTAGAGTAATATTCTCTAGGGATGTTGGAAGCTACTAGCTAGCTAGGCTAACGCTGTTTTATAAAAGATTTGAGTAAGGACCTGATCTCTTCAGCTTAATTTTATTTCAATTCAATTCAATTTATTTCCTAATTTTCTTCTCTCATAAACAGTTCAGCTCAGTTTAGTAAATCAGAACAGGCCCTAAATAACCAAAAACAACATTAGGGTATCAAACGGATAGTTAAGGTAATTCGGTCCCCATAAATTAAAATGATACTACTACATGCAAGAATAAACATCTATGTTGATCAGTGTTTGAAGGTATCAATCTCATGGACACATTCATATTAGCTCGATTGCTATTGAGTTATAAATGTATATTGTGATACCTTCGTTTCAAAATAATGTTCCTGTTTCGTAAATCGATGCAAATTTTTTTCCATCTTTGACCGCAAATATCTTTAATATCACACTAGCAAAAATTATAAAAGTTAGATATTAATAATCTACTCATTAAGAGGAATCAAACTAGATCCTACATGACTAAATTTGTTCTTATAGATTAAGAGAAATTTAGAAGATTCTCTCTTTTTTAAAAAAAAGTCAAAAATTTCAAACAAAAACATTATTGTGGAACGGAGAGAGTAATATTATGAGAATAATATCGTATCAGATATTATTGTAATACTAGCTAGGAGTCTAGTTTATATTAACAAGGATGAAATATAAAGATGTTATTGTGATAATATTTAGGAGCATATCTTGTGAGAAGATAAAGTAAATGTGAGCTATTGTGATATATTTTAGGAAGTTAAGATATCTAGGAATATTAGGGTTGATGTGCCCGAATATAATGAATGGAAATATACAATAATGAGAAAATACATAGAAATATTTTCCCCAAAATTTAACAATTGCAGATAGTAATTAAGCTCATTATAATTCACAACTTCACAAGCATGCATGCTGAGCATGCAAATTAGTCACAAAAATGATATCCTAATTCATATGTCTACGTAATTAGCAACGAGTTAAATTAGATGTGTTAAGTTTAATTATATAGGATTCTCTACCATTCAAAAAATCTATAATAACTAATATTAAAGTAGCAACCGCTGACATCATTCATTGGACACATGTCATATTATCAAAAATTTCCTCCAAAACAAAAATGATATCATCATTTTGTGAATTTTATTTAATTTTATTAAAATTCTGATCAGCTACATTTTTATTAGTATCAAATTCTTAAAACGGTCTATTATCTTTAATAATAATAATCTAATTTTTCTTCCTTAGATACCCTTTTCATCTTTCATTTTTTCTATGAGCTCTATTTTTTTTAATATTTAATGTTTTATTTTTGTTTTATATTTAGTATTGATAAAAAAAATAAAAAAAAATTAAAAAAAAAACAAACAAACAAATTCAGACAATTTTATTTGATCAAATCGTACATCGCACGAGACTAATCTAGTAAATAAATAAATAAAGGGATTCTTAGTAGTATTGTATATTGTTCCAAGTGTAATTGGTAAGGTCCTTATTTCCCTAAGGTATATACTACGTATCAGATGCTTAAACTAGCTAGTGTAGGTGCATGCATTACTATGAGTTTTGCCTTAGGCATTTCACTGCTCCTTTAGGCACTGCATAACACTGCACTTTGAGCACTGATTTTATAAATTAGAAATTTAGAATTATTTTGAAGTTATAACAAAATAATAATGTGCTGAATTATTATTATTAAATGAGTTAAAAATTTGGTTAAAGTTGCTTCTGGATCAAAAAAAAAAAAAAAAAAAAAAAAATTCAAAGTTAACTTATTATAGACCAATAACATAACTAAAAAAAAAAAAAGTAGAAAATACAATACAGAGTACTATTTTATTTAATACTCGAATTTCCTCTATTTTTTTGTTAGATTCAAATGGAAGTAAATTAATTCAGATGCATCACTTATCCTTTTGGTTAATAAACTTTCTTTATCCCTCTCATATTACCTGGTTACTCTTTTTTCTTTCTCTCTCTCTCTCTTACTTCCTCCGTTTTTTTTAGTTGACACGTTTCTTTAGTCACATTTGCCAATGCACTAATTCAACCATTAATATCTTTAATTACCGAGAAACAAAAATTATAAAAAGTTGATATTTTGAAAATACATATCGTGAGGAATCTAACAAGATCCCACATGACTATATTTTTCATTACACATAATGCCCAAAATACGGTTAAAAGGGAATGTGTAAATAGTGTTAAAGTCAAAACGTGTCAACTTAAAAAACGGAGCTAGTATATTACATGGTCCTCTTTTTACTTTTCTCCATCATCTATCTCTCTCATCTTCGAAAATTACCTAAAAGTCAGTGGTTTTAAAAGTGATACATCTAAAAAAAAGAGTGAGTAGTCTCAACCTCCTCACATTAAAATTTCTGACTTCTCTTCTTCTTAAGCTAAGGCCACTATATATGATTCCAAATAATATTATATGACTCAGAGATATTTCGTGAGTTAATTAACATAGAGAGCGAGACATACAATTGTTTCAATTCGTAAGATGATGCAAAGAATGGACGAGTGAGTTGCAAAAACTTTTCCATTATAAAATACTTTATATTAGAATGGATTGCAAACAACCGACTCATCACTTGAGATTATTTCTTAATGGAGTCATTAGTAGATCTTTTAAAATGGTAAAAACTACGTAGTAGCTAGATAGTAGTCACATGCTATAACATTATAATTAATTAATGAGATACGCCACTACTTAGCTAGTTGAATTAATTACAAGTGATATTTTTCTCACAAATTGACGCCACAAAATTTACTTTGATTAGTTTGATATACCCATCAGTAACTCATTTATGTATATAAAGACTAAGGACTACTGCACGCCTTAGCTTGCTAATTATATTTGGTACGTTAATTAGTTCCCTATCACTTTTGATCCATCACCATCTTCATTTAATATAACTCTTTGCTTTACTACTCCCTTTTTTTAGAATTTTTTCCCTTTTTTTAGAATTTTTTCCTTTTTTTAACTATCTATTCTATAACCTCGACTTGTATACACATTAACCATATACCATATTACGGCTCCTCCATCATTTTTTGTCTTACTTCCTTTAGTTATACTAGCTAGGATATGTATGTATGTGCTTATTACTTGTACCAGTTGTACATATAATACTTTTTATCATAGACAACGATTATATTCAATAAGATAATGCGAGTAAAAATTCAAAAATTGAAAATATATTTCAATCCGAAACTAACAAGATCTCACACATGAATACATGATATGATTTTTATGAATTGAATTTTTATAGTCAATGTTTTTTAAGGTTGACCACTTGATCATAAAAGTCTAAGTGTATAAAGAATAACAAAAACACGCACAAAGTAAATAAAAAAATGATAGTGGGGTTTGATTGATAAAATGTAAATTGAGACTTCTAATTTAGAATCAAAAATGAGACTTTTATTTAGGGACGGATTGAAAGAGAGACTACAAATACTTCCTTAATGAGACCAACAATTAGCATATAATGTCACCTTTAGAGTTTGAATTTAGTCATCATCAAAGTGGAACTACGCAAATATATATGTTGTAGTTATACTCTTACTAAAAATAACATCCTAACTAGGTATCTACAATCCAAATAAAATGCATGGTCCATCCTCCCATCCCCTAATAAATAAGAGAGTTTAAAATTAATTACAACTTAGAAAAAGTGCAACTTTCGTAGCTAGGGTTTCCATGAATAAATAAAGCTCTCCACAAATAAAAACTTCACACACCCATTTCCTCAAATCCTTTATGATATATTAGCTACTCACTAAACATACATAAGCGTTTGAGTTGAATAAATACATATACACATATAATTGAATCGAAAAAAGAAAATGGAAAAGTATGGGAATTCAAAGAGCTGGAGTAAAGAGATGGAGGTTGATGATGGATCAACGGACAAAGAGAGCGATAGCGAAAACGACAACACCGGTGTAGGAAGGACGTACGAGTGCAACTACTGCAAGAGAGGGTTCACCAATGCTCAAGCTTTAGGAGGGCACATGAACATACATAGGAAGGATAAAGCCAAAGCCAGACAACAACAACAACAACAACAACAACAACAACAACAACAACAACAACAAGCCACTAATTATGATAATTTCTCTTCATCATCTTCAATTTCTTTCAAGTCAACAACTATGGAGCCTATATCGACCTACTCATCTTCTTCCTTTCGTCAAGGGTACTACCCTTTTCCTAATAACCCTAACATATTTTCGTCGTCACATCCAAATCATAATCATTTTATTAACAGACGTACAACTCGACTTTTTGGGGTGTATGAGGATCATTTGGGTGCTGATTTAAGTTTGAGGATCAGCTCAACCAACATTGATCAATATCATCAACAACTTAAAGAAAAGAACAAGAAGAAAGAAGATGAATATAATGACATCGATTTGGAGCTTCGTTTAGGGTATGATCCATAATATAGTACTTTATATATACAATTATACTAATTAATGAAGATGAATGAATATATTATTATACCAATGTTATGTGTGGAGATAAATACATAGTTTGTTACGGCTTATTAAACTTATATCATTGTTGTTGTTGTTGTTGTTGTTGTTGTTGTTTAATTTAAGGTATTTTGATACTAGCTTAGGTGAAGATGTACATATAACATATATACTGCTTTTCTAGGCCATGCTCTTTAATTAATTAAGTTGATGATTATATAAGCTCCTTTGTAGTATATATATATTGTTAAATTAACTTATTAAGTGAGGTATTTGGCAATTGCACTTAATTAATTATTAATTTTCTCTCTTGTACTTTATATATAGAAGAATATAACTTATTAAGATACCAATTTAAGTGATTAAATTCTCATTTAAAATTAAGCTTAATGTACTACTATGAGAGTTATGGACATGACCTTAGCTATATATTGGATTTCAGAGGAAAATAAATAAAGGTTTATGGCTTTTTAGTGCTTACAACTTACAAGTCAAATAGCGTCATGTGTTGGAAAAAAACAATTAGACTAGCTAGTTTAATTTCAACAAAAAAGACATTTTAATTAAGTGGTTTATGATTCAATTCAACGAAATTACTACATATTTTGTATCTTATTATAAATGTAATTACATGGCTGTCATAGTATATGTATCTAATGTTGTGTACACTTTTAATACTTCTTGCTTGTTGTCTTTTTGTATGTACATATGATTGTATAAGTCTTAAGCGGTCTCTAATACTATATGTACATACTTTTTTTTGTTACATCGTCAATATTTTACGGAATAATAGTCATTTACTCTATCCTTTACAAGTTTTCAGCACATTTACTCTTAAGAGATACTTATTTAGGGATCGGATAATAATTTACATTTGTTTTACTATGTACCCGTCACACGTCAATACGCTATATACTAAATAGCGGACTTAATTTTACAAAGTCATGTGGTAAATATACATAGTATTGCTCTTATGAAGGGGAATACAAAGGTAAGGGATCCATGGCAAGGTGGGTCGGTGAGCTGCATGTGCTTGACATTGGCCAAAGAAGAGTAAGAATCGGAAGGAGTGGGAGTATGTCTTCAATGTCTCGTCTTAACAATTTAAAATGCCCTGCCGGTTGTCCCTCGCTCCTTCCATTTTTATTACACACCAACTACTCTAGTTGCTCATTAGGGGATTCACAAACTCAAAGATTTTACCCCTCAAGAACATACCATCGGGTTAAAAATGTTTGAATTGATTAAAATAAAAATACTAATAAAAATCATAGTCTTAATGAAGATTTAACCTTTACAATTACCATGGTTAAAATTTTACTACAACAACAATTGTAAAATAATCCTTATTTTAAACATGCACATATAACAATATTCTCTCGGTGTTTTTTTAGTGTCCAAGTTTAACCAGCATACCTGCCAATGCAGAATTTTAACCAATACTCCATCTTTTCTTTTCTTTTTTTTTTTTTTTTTTTTTTTTTTTTTAAATTTTACACTTTTAACCCGTCAAATATTTTATGCAAATTGATTGACTCAAAACCCTAGATTTTGGTTTTTAGGGTTTCGGAGTGATGGTTTTGGGGGGAGGGGGTGAATTGGATTTGCCGACGCGAGGGAGGGGGTTTGGGCGTCGACAAGTGGTTAGGGAGATTTTTTGAGGGGAGGGGAGGTTTTAGGGTGGGGGTGGTTCAGGACTTCAAGGAAGGGGTTGGGCAACGAAGGAGGGGTCGAGGTTGGGGTGGCGTCAGCGTGGGGGTTTAGGGGGGATTCATGCCGAGGGCAGTGCATGCAGGGAGGGTGGTTGGCTGGCTGCGAAGTGGTGGGTGGGGTTTTTTTTTAATAATTATTTCAATAATTATTTTAAAAGAAACCCAATCATATGCTATCACGTAGCTTAATTAGCTTTTGGTATATGGTGACTTTTTTTATCAAACTCATGAGTATATGGTGAATTTGAAATTTTTTTATTAATTTATGGATAATATGGTGAATAAACGAATTATTTAATGGTATATGGTGATAAAACCGTAAAATATTTATACATGTGAGATTAACGGGACAAATTAATACTGTAATAAAATAATACGAGTAGCGTTTCTTTATCAATTAGGAAGTATAGCAATTATTATAAAAGTGTTTCGATTATTAAAAAATAAAGAGTATAATTTGTAAGTAAAGAAATTTTGGATATTCCTAGAAAGAGTATAGTGGGAGAAGCAGGAACAAATTCTTTTCCTTCTTCTCCATTCACTTTCCAAAAAAGAAAAGGAAAAATATGGGACTTGACTACTTGAGACTTGACTAGTGGGGCTGTGGCCTGTGGGGCTGTGGGTGTGGGCCCTGATAAGAGAGGAATCAAAGTGCAGGGATGAAATCTCAAGTAAAGGGCTACAAAATGCTAACAGTGGACTACACCTTACCAGATTATATCTCGGCTTCAGTACAAAAGGTTGTATGAGTACAGTCAGCAGTCAATATTCATATTCATATTCAATGAATGTTACACACTTACACCACCACCGGATGTACAAACAACATGAACATCTTACGTAACTGTATCAATTAACACACTTTAATGGAATTGGAATTTGAATTGGATTGGGATTTGTTATTTCACATTCTCATCCAACCCTCTCACCCTCTCCCTATCTTCAATCATATTCACATACTCCATACACCAAGCTAAAGTTTGGTTTAATTACAAAAGTTTATACTTCGTATCTCACAATTCGGAGGTTATGGGATCAAATTTCACTAGAGACACTTTAGGGGTGATGATTTCCTTACCCTTTCCCCCACTTCCAAAGTGCTTAATCTGATAACATGGGTAGGAAAAACAACTTTATACAAAATACTAATTTCTGTATAATATTTTCAACATTTACTACTGTATTTGTACAAGAATTGGGACATAAGGGAAAAAAAAAGTTAATTAAAAACTATGTAGTTATAATGAAAAAAAAAAAAAAGTAATGGGTGAATTCATTTTTATTGTAAACTCACCCAACCACTACATATAATATTCCAAAAGTTGACATAAGAGAGTGAGGCATAACTCAAGTTGTTAGAGCTTTCCTTCTGATTCTCATCACTAGTCCTTGTAGCTCTCTAAAAATAATTTCAGAAATTACAATCTAAGGGCTTGTTTGGAATCATTTTTGGTTTTCAGTTTCCTGTTTTTTTTTAAAACTAAAAACCAAAAACAGGAAACAAGAAACAAGAAAAAGGTGTTTTCACTTTTTTGTTGTCAGTTTTCAAAATTATCATGATTTTAATAAGTCTAAATATTTTTTGATCCATTATGTAACATATGTAACATACTTTTAAAAAACAAAAAACCAAAAAACAGAAAACCACAGCAATGCCAAACGGACCCTAAGTATTTAAATTTTAGAGGTTTGGATAAGGGTGCTAATCGAGTTGAGCAGCTCGAGAGCAACTCAAACTCGACTCGAGTTGATTCTTGCTCGCTCTAATCAGCTCGAAACTCAATAAGTGTACAAGAAATTCAAATGTTCTTTTATTTATAAAAACAAAGAGTTACCTTGACACTTAATAAATTTAAATTAATACGGTTTAATTGGAAAAATTTATATAAAGAGAATAACAAATGTCAAAGAAATAAACCTTTAAATTAAACGAGCATTTCATAATCGACTCGGCTCGACTTGAAACTTATTGAGCAAGAGTCGAGCAACCCACTATTCATAATCTACACGCTCGATTCCCCTAATTTGGATGCTCAAAAATGAAAAATCTATAACCCTTATAAAAGCCCCAACCACCCTTACTATTCCCAATTTACTGTTCCTTATGAACAGAGAATTGACTTTTATGCCCTCCCCTGCCCTTAGCACCCTTCCCTGATTGACAGGGCTATTTTGGTCTTTTCGCTTTGATATTCATGCTGTTCTGAATGAGCTGACGCGTGGCATTCATCCTCTTTGGTTAGCTAAATCAAGTTTTTCCCTTTCGTTTTTCTTTTTCCTTTTCCTCCATTGAAGCTTACTCCGAGCTTCAAATGAGGGCTCGAAGAGTACTCTGTATTTTATCTCTTCTCCATTACAGCAGCTCCTTGAGGTAAGATCTTTTATCAATTTAATAATCATCTAATATCAATTCGAAAATCTAGGGTACATGTTCAATTTATTTTGGTTGATCTTATGGAGTAATTTTCTCAAATTCGATTACTGAGGTAATTTCATATTCTTTTTGGGTTTTAAGTTCTGTTTGTTTTGATGGGTTTTATTCATAATCAGGTGGGTTTTGTTGATAAAATTAGACTTTTGAGGTGCCGAATGGTGGTTGCTTGATGCCGCTGTTGTTTGGCATTAGATTGTGTTGGTTGCGGTTAGAATGTTACCGTGAAGTGGCGAGGAGTAGCAGTAGTAGTAGTTTATGTGGTTGTGTAGCAGGGGAAATGCGGGGGTGTGCGATTGTGTAGTAGGGGAGATGCGCAGTGGCTGTTGTAGTGTTGGTGATGGTGGTTGATGGGCTGCTTGTGGCTGTTGTTGGGCGTAGGTGGAGAATTAATGGTGGTGCGCGATCGGTGAGGTTTGTGGGCTGATGTTGTTGCAGGGGAGATATTGTGACGTGTGAGAGGGCTGTTTGGGATTTTTGTGAAAGTTTTTGGGGTCTAAAGTTTGTAATTGTGATGTGTTTTTTTTATTTTATTTTATTTTTTTAATTTTGGTATTTTTTGTTTGAAAATGCGTTTGGATAATTGATCGTTGTTTTCCTTAAATCGACACCGTTTTGTTATTAATCTAAAGTTTTAATCTTTAATATTGCAGATTAATTGGAGTGGAGTTTTGCTAGCTTTTTTTGGGTTTTTGAAATTTAATGGGGTCAAGAATTTGCATGAACACGTCTTGTGGGGCAAATTCTACAGTCTGATGAAAGAAAGGCAAAGGCTGGGAATTGAAATCTGGTGAAATTGCTGATCTGTGTTTCAACTGCAGGTAACCCCATTTTGCTAATCTTAAATTTGTTTTATTCAATAGTTACCGCCGTTTTTTTGCATTGATATGTAATGTTTTCAAGTAATTCAATTATACCTTGGGATTATTTGCATTATTGGGTTAGTTATGGCTCTTTATTTTTTTAAAAAAATTTAGACGAGCTTAATCCGAAAGGTAGCTCAATGAGCTAAAGAGACGTGAACTTAAGTACTTGTTTTTCATATTAGCTTTGGTGTGATTAGTGCTGACCTCTGGGAGAACGCTATATGCTCCGGAGAATGGGGTTTGGAACATGTCTAAGCAACAAATTTAGCACCTATTTAACAAATGTAGGACTAAAGTTCAAGCTTTTTTTATACTCAACTAAAGTTCAAACTTTGCAATTAGATGATAAACCTTATTATTGTTGATTGAGTTAGCCTTGATTTCTTATTGGTGTGTTTCCTTTTAGGTTTCTATCAAGCCTTTCTCAAAATTTTTGTTTTTGCTAAACCAGTTTCCAACACTAATAGTTGCAACCTAATCAAACGGTGCAGGGACTCGGCTGGTTATGATCTAGCTAAAAGGTTCTGCCACAAGTTTACACATCTATCTCCTGTATGGTACGATCTTAAGAGGTATGCTCTGGTGAACACATTTTGCAATTTGCAAGCTAGCTCTTATACTCAATAGATGACAATTGCTGTGCTCTTATATTATTTCCTCTTCTAAATACTTTGATTTCCTTGGGTGCAATACAAATTAATTTATATGTTTTTATCTGCATTTTTTTCCTCTTTTGCGTGTGTAAGAGATGAAGAGAAAGGAAAAGAGAGGATTTTTTTTTTTTTTTTTTTTTTTTTTTTTTTTTTTGGAGTCTTCTTGTTGACAATGATTTTGTAAGTATTTGAACCTTTTTTAAAAAAAAGTTATTTTACATGTGGTCAGTCAAGGGACAAAGTTAGTTCTCGAGGGAAGACACAATGCTGATACAGGATGGATGTCTGAGCTTAGATTGAGAGGAAATGCTCAGGTAACAGGCCAGCTTATTGTACTTGGATGAAAATTTCATATTGCAGAGTCATGCATTCAAATTTCTTTCTGCATGTCACTTCATCTTTTCCGCCCAGCATACTTTTTTGTATCAGGATTAATAATTAAGTGCCTATAGCAACTATAATGAAACTGAAATATACATGTATACTATTTGCCTTTGTCTTTGTGAGTAGATTCTCTCCCCACTTATTTATTCTTTTTGGATTGTCTAAGTTAATAGGATGATCTGTTTTCTTGAATGAACTTTGACTATTGATGTGTAAATTTTACGAAGAGTAGTCCTTGAAGCAGTGCCAAAGGATCTGCTCAGAAACAAGAAACAAAGGGACAAAGCTATTGACCTGCTTATAACAGAGTGCAAGTAAGCATATTATTCTGAATTTTGTTCTTTTTAGCAAGGGTATAACAATAAAATCAACCACAGTTTGATATATTTGTGATTTTAGCCTTTAGTAAATCTATGTGACAACTGTCTCCGGACATGTTAACAAGGTTATGTAACGTGAGTACGTGACTATAATTTTGTGATGGGGGATTGATTTGTTTGTTGTGTTATTGGGTGAATAGGAACCAGTGTTGTTCTTGAAGCCAACATCATCATACTTGGAAAATGGAGGAACCATTGAAATCCCAGCTTCAATGCAGCAAGTTTGGTATGAAGCTGAGCTTGCTGTTGTTATTGGCAAGAAAGCTCGCGATGTTTCTGGATCTCAGGCCTTGGATTGCGTTGGAGGTTTGTCTCTCTTCGCCTTCTTACTCTTTTACTCTCTTTATATATAATAGGCCGCATTTGATTGAAGTTTAATCATTGAGAAATATGGTGAAAATGAACGCAACCTGCTATACCATTATCTATTTTAGAATAATTGACACGCATTGACTTTTTGCACGATTTATATATTAACTTAACTGTAGTTTTTTTTTATTATTTTATTTAAACAGTGATTATGACTCAAATAGATATTAACACAAATTTTCATTATATTAACACAAATTTTCATAATATTAAAAAAAAAACTTATTATTTCTATAAAAGTTTTTACCAATGTTTAATTATAGTTAACGATAATAGTTGTTAGCCATTTGACAAAATGAAAATGCAATTTTCATTTCTGGTTTAATAATCAATGTTAATTGATTCATTTGATTGGGATCTAAATCTAATTTTATAAAATGAATTTTGGTAAGTCATGAAATGACTGGGGTCTTTTTGGAGTTTTGGACTGACCACTGTGCTCAGGCCCATCAGGTTAATTGGCAGCCCAAAACCCATTTTTAATCCATAGGAGTATAAATGTGGGAGAATTGACTAAAGAAAATTACTTGCACTGTTTTGGAGCTTTCAATTTTTTTTTTTTTTTTTTTGACACATTTGGAGCTTTAAATTAAATGTACAATAATAAGTAATATAGAATCACTATTAAAAAGTCTGTCACAAAGCAATTAGCAATGAGATTTGATGACAAGCTCAATATTGTATGGTGAATACTCTGAATTTTTTCTAACTCGAAATAATACTCCTAGATCACAATTGATTTAGTTCGTTATTATGAATGTAATTGAAATTTCATACTCCATAATACCGTGACTATCTCTTGTACTACGTATGTTTTCATGTATAATTGTCTTTTGGGGAAGGGGTACGAGAAACATGTGACATCATACACATACTATTTAAGAGCATACGAGTAATTCGTAGGAAGAGTGAAAGTAGTCCACTTAAAACTTTTTCAACATCCTTTTGAATTAGAATCCTTCTTTAGTATCCTAATGATCTAAAACTACAATTGTTCTTAATTTGGAAAGAAAGCTAATTGCAGTGATCTTGACTTTTCAAGTTATGCTCTTGGACTTGATATGACAGCAAAGGAACTCCAAGCTACTATCAATGTAATGTACTCATTTTTTAACATTAACTAATTATAACATCAACTTCTATTTCTATCAAATATCAGATTGGAAATTAATTATATTAACATAAAAGGTTCCTGTCATGAAATTCTGTAACAAACTTTCAGATGCTGCTCTAACTTTATGTTTCACATTTTCTTCTGGCTGCTAGCTAAGGGACTCGACACGCTTGCACCCATCAGTGAAATGGTAAGATATGATTTGAATAAATACATTCATGTTTTCAAACTCTCTTATATCGAATTCAATACATTATTAGGACATGATATGGCAGGATTATTTATCTTTGGTTTGTCAATTCCCTGCAGATCCCCAAAACTGCAGTGCCTGATCCTCATGACTTGGAGTTGTGGCTAAAGGTTGGTCTATCAGACCTTATTTGCTGTGTTTTTTTAGTTAACTCTGTAATGTATGCGTACTATCCTTGTTTGTGATTGATTGAATAAGATTTAAAGGGCTAGGGAGGAGAGAGAAATGTGTATATATATATATATATATATATATATATATATATATATATATATATATATATATATATATATATATATATATATATATATATATATAAAGGTCAGAAGAGAAATATATAGAGTAATAAAGAAAAAACATGGCCGAGAGAGAGAGAGAGTGATAAAGAAAGAGATGGGTCGGAGGAAAAACAAAGAAAGTGAGGTTTGAGCAAAGAGGAAGATAGAGAGAAGCTGAGAGATATAAAGGGGCAAGGAGGAGAGAGGTAAAGAGAGGGGGGAGGGGGAAGAGAGGGGGAGGGTCATACTTAGTCTGAGAGAGAGGGAGAATGAGGGGGGGGGGGTGATAATTCTAAGGACGAGAATTGAAGCACTTTGATCAGCAGTAGTTCTAAAGAAAGGAAGGATGTGCATTTTGTAAAGAATTCGAGTGAACAGAAGAAATCCTTAGAAGGAATTAAGATCCTCCTTGCAAAAGACAGATCTTCAGAGAGTGGCTACAATAATACTGGACAAAGTAGGAACTGGACTGATGGCTGTCGGATATGGATTACATACCACCCTGTGTATGAAGCTTGGCATGTTTGTAACACTTTGCAGCAACCAGCCTAGATTTATCGGTTGGAAAGAAAATCTGCTCAACTTAAAGTGATGTTATTAGTTGGTTATATCTGATGCATGATTTTGAGTTAGTTTGAGTGAAGATGGCGACACTATTCATAATATGACTATCATATGTATTCATTTTTTAGGGAGGAATTGGAAAAACAGAGAGGGCTCATGAAAGATATAGGAAGCTGCAAGAACAAGGGAAAACTAAGCAAGTAGAGATAGACTTAAGTTTTAGGATTATATTCTCAACTTTGATGTCAAATACTTATATTGTTTGTGTGTTTTGTACTGTCTGCACTTCTTATAGAAGCAGGATCCTGATGATTTTGAAATCTCATGATGGTTTGATGACATCCTTTACCCTTTTGACTGTCCCAGCTTAATTATTGAATTACCTATATTTTCTGAATGATAAGGATATAAGATTATCATAAATAAGTTGGGTTAATACTTATATTGTTTGTGTGTTGTGTACTATAGTATTGTTTGATGATTGTTTCATAATTTGTGCTCTGTGGCTTGAGTTGTGATATGTGAAGATGTCTTTGTTAATCACCTTATATTGTTTTCACAATCTACTCTTCCAATATTCTATATCATATTAATGAAGTTTGTAAAGAGTGTACGAGTGATTTATTAATATTTTAAAGTGTGAAGAATTTTATGTGATTTTTGGAGCCTAATTGAATTAAGCACAAATTTGAGCTTACTAAAGTACAAGTAAAATTAAACTCAGTTTAGTCATGTCGGTATACAGATGATGAATTCATGTCATGTGTAGGGGGGCAGCATCACGCAGTTGCTATCTAAGTTACATCACTGATTTTTAATCTGCCCACAGCTACTACTTCTCAAGAAAGTCATTTTTATGGATATCAAGATGTAAAATTAGGGTAATTTAACGGGGGGGAGGCAAAAGCAGCTTGTACTTCAGAAATTTAAGGACCCTAATTTTACAGCAGCTTGTACTTCAGAAATTATATAGAGTTTTGTCTGGGTGTTTAAATTAATATAGTCTTAAGACTCTTGGTTCAGCTAACTATACTAGAAATTTTTTCAAAAAAAAAAAAAACACACACACACACACCCTATACTAGAATAAGTTGATCCATTCCATGTATTTTTGCTTCTTGTATCCTTCCATTAAACCTTTATCTGGTTAAATATGCTATCAAAAATAGTGACCTGCCAGCTCTTCATGTACAGACCAAAATTATGCTATCAAAAAGTTTTTGAATTGTTTTTTTTTTGTTCTTTGTTGTGCTTATAGTTCCAAATTCTTGCAGATTTATGTGTTTGCGCTGATGGTGGGGTTGAATGTTCAAGAAAATGAAAATATTGCAGATATGTGTTTATTTTACGGCTGAATTGCAATGGAATGGTTGGATAGTCAAAGCTGTAAGAGTTAGCACCAACATGATTCCGAGTTCTTACATTCATTTATGTGTATGTTATGCCTATTTTTTCTGTTATGAATAGTATTTTTGTAGGGTTCTTGAAAAATGGTGTAAACTCAAATTTGTGTGTTGATATAGGCTTTTATTCTGTTTTTTTTTTCTTTTTTTTTTTGGGCTCAAAATCATGAATCTAATTTTTAAGAGCTGAATAACATAATACGGAGTACATAGTTATTGAAATATTTGTCATATATTCTAAAGTTATGAGAGTTTTTAGCAGGTAAATTTGTTACTTAATTGATGTTTCAAGCAAGAACTTCAAATGATTTTTGGAGCCTAATTTGACAATTCTAATAATGGAGTTGAGTGTGGTTGCTTCGTCGAGTGCTCTTCCCAGTTCACCTGGCTGTTAGCCTACCAAACACTTGCAATGATTCAAGTATCAGTTATTCAACAATATATTGAGAGAGGGATGGGAAAAAAGTAATGTAAAATGTGTATTCATGTAAAAAGTTACAATAAAAGATAAAAGAATACACAATATATTTAGAGGGGGAGGGGGAAAAAGTACAACCTAAAATTTATAAATTCATTATTGTTAACAAGTATGACTTCCGTCACATTTTGCTAATCGGAGCATGTTAAAAACTTTATGTGATCAATCATTTTTAAATTTCAACTAACTACTCATGTTATAATTAATGAATATCCTAAGATAATTATTTACTTAGCATCATCATCAACTGATTTATTAGCTTGCAATAAGTATCAAAAGCATTTTTTGAAGATATCTTGCAGTATGAAATAGTACAGTTAGAATATTATGTCAATCTAAAAGAGGATTCAAGGGGTTTCCAAAAGAAAAAAAAGGATTCAAGGCAAGAAGGAGAAGGAGAAGGAGATGGATTTATTTGAAATAAGTGCTAAAAGCAGAGATTGGGAGAAGAGTAAAGCATGTTCACATTTACTGAATTTAGCTGAACTGAGCTGAGTTGAGCTGAACTGATTGATTTATTTGAAATAAGTGCTAAAAGGAGAGATTAGAAGGAGATGGATTTATTTGAAATAAACTTATTGATTATCTCATTGTGATTGATTATCTCATAGTGAACATGAATTATATAAAAGCACTATTAACAAAGATATTGTGCTAGATTGAGAAGGGAGGGGGGGGGGGAGGGTCTAGGAGAAAAGAATGAAGTAATTGATCCCTCTGTCTCTCTCAGCTTCTCTCTATCTCCATCTTTCTTCCGACCTCCCTCTCTTAATCTCAATAAGTATATGTATTATATACAATATACTTAAATTAGGAGTCTAACCACACTTGTCTATGTTCATTTTAATTTGAGTAAGGGTTGGTATTAACACATTAAACTGATGCAAGCAACTTCCCTTTTACTAATCCTCCAATCGCCTTGATCGCACCACCCTGTTTGTCAATCCTTCCATCACTTTGATCACACCACCCAGTTTTTCAATCCTCCACTTAAACCTCCAATTGCCTTGATCGCACCACCCAATTTGCCAATCCTCCAATCGCCCTAATCGCACCACCCAGTTTGTTAATCATCTAATCTCCTTTATCGCATCATCCAGTTTGCCAATTCCCCATTCACAACACCTAATTTACCAATCCTTTAATCACACACTCACTGGCTCACATTGATGTAATTTGTACTTTTCAATGATTTTAATCAACTTACCCATATATTACATTAATTCCTTAGCAGCACAATCTATTCTATCATATTTCAACTTTGATCAACGCCAACATCTATACCTAACTTGTTACAAATAATAAAACGTTATAAATAATCTACACATATATCATCGCATAATTGCACATTAATCACCAAGGATAGATCACCAAATTGGGGGACTGCGCGACTCCAGTTTTAATTCAAGCATTAGTTATGCGCAATTTAGGTGATGAGGATCAAGCCTGATGATTAAAGAAAGAAAGGAATACTCGAGGATGTTCACCAAAAAAACAAGACTGTATTCAAGAAAATATTAGGGAACAGTTGTAATGATTTGATTAGTTGATGATAAAGCCATTACAATGCTAAAACTATATTAATAACTCATTTCGTACAATCTTTCTGTTATAACAAAATGCTAAATATCTCGCCAATCATTCCCCTTAATAACATGCTCATATGCCTTCAGCATGCCATCCGATGTTGCCCACTCTAGCCTCTATGTTTGCATCATTATGTACTATAACTAAAGTGATCATTAGCAAAATTAAAATACATTAACACATAAAATACGACTAATTACACACTAATCACGAGACGAAATCACATTGGGGGACCGCGCGCGTAGCGCGCGGGCCAACAACTAGTACAACTATAAAAGTAGTAGTAATAAATAGTTTCCTAAAATGAAAAATACGTTTAAAGGCAAAAGTGTCCAAGTTCTTATTTTTTTGGGGGGGAAGGATTCAAGTGTCCAAGTTCTCTTAATCGTAACATATAGAAGAACATGACCCCACGCTTTGTACTAGTCACTAATTTAATTACCGCTGTTCTTAAACAACGGCGCTGACATCTGCTCGACTTCCACCCTCCAAATGAAAATTAACGTTTTTCTGTTACACTAACAAATGGACTCTCTCTTTCGTCTTTCCTACCAGTTTTCTTCTATGTCAATTCTTGGAATATGAACACCGCTTTTTGCGTTGCAAGGTGGGCGGAAAGAATTGTTTGCAATTATAATCCTAATTATGGTAATGAAGGCTTAATCAATTAATTAATTGTTGTATTCATACTTTTATTCTTGTTCTAATTTTAGACAACCAAATTCTTGCAACAACAACAGCAACAGCAACAGCAACAGCAGCAGCAGCTATACAAGAGGAGAGAGAAAGATCCAATCAACAACACCAGGATTCCGCCGGTTGTATAAATTAATTCAGATTCTGGGTTTTCTCTTCAAGATTCCAAGGTTGGTTTTTTTTTGTTTTGAATTTTTAATATTTTGATTGAATATCATACTTGTATGAGATTTGAAGATTTGGAATGGAACATAAAAATGGTGGGGATCCTTTATTTATTTAGAGAAAGTAAGTGGAGGAATAGCAACAAGGATTTAATAATGCAAAAGGGTCCATTCCTAATTTCATAATCTAATTGTTACTGTATTTGATTGCTCAGGTTATGGAGTTGGAAGCTGGAAACTTGAATCTTAGATACAACTACATTTGAGGGCTTATTCATAATCAATAATCCCTAATTGATATTGATAATTAATAATTAAAAATGTTGTTGAGGGCATCTCTGTTGATTTCTCTTGTGGTTGTTTGTGCTTCGGCCAATGAGAATGGTTACCCAAGATGCAATTGTGAGGATGAGGGGCTATGGAGTGTTGAGAGCATTCTAGAATGTCAAAGGGTGAGTGATTTCTTGATTGCTGTTGCCTATTTTAGTATCCCAATTGAGCTCCTTTATTTTGTTAGCTGCTCAAATGTTCCTTTTAAGTGGGTTCTGTTCCAATTCATAGCCTTCATTGTTCTTTGTGGTATGACCCATTTGCTTAATGGTTGGACTTATGGTCCTCATGCCTTTCAACTTGCGGTCGCGCTCACCACTTTTAAGTTTTTAACTGCTCTTGTCTCTTGTGCTACTGCCATTACCCTTATCACCCTCATCCCTTTGCTTCTCAAAGTCAAGGTCAGAGAATTTATGTTGAAGAAGAAGACTTGGGATTTGGGTAGAGAGGTTGGTATGATTAAGAGACAAAGTGAGGCTGGATGGCATGTTAGGATGCTTACTCACGAGATTCGAAAGTCTTTGGATAGGCATACTATCTTGCATACTACCATGGTTGAGCTGTCTAAGACCTTGGATTTGCAGACTTGTGCTGTTTGGATGCCCAACGAGAATAGGACTGAGGTCATTTTGACTCATGGTTTAAAAGGGAGGAACTTTCAGAGCTTCAGCCACTGCAGAGTGCCCTATGCTGATCCTGATGTCAGAAAGATTAAGGAGAGAGATGAGGTCCAGATACTCAGACCAGATTCAGCCCTCGCTGTTGCCAGCAGTGGAGGATTGGAACATTTTGGTGCTGTCGCTGCAATACGTATGCCAATGCTCAAGGTCTCAAATTTTAAAGGAGGAACTCCTGAGTTGATGCAGGCTTGCTATGCTATATTAGTCCTGGTTCTTCCGTGTGGCCAAGAGAGGTCATGGACCAATCCTGAGCTTGAGATTATCAAGGTGGTTGCTGATCAAGTTGCTGTGGCTATCTCTCATGCTGCCATCCTAGAGGAATCACAGCTCATGAGAGATCAATTGGCCGAGCAGAATCGTGCACTGCAACAGGCACAGCGAAATGCATTGATGGCTAGTCAAGCAAGGAACTCATTTCAGAGAGTGATGAGCCATGGGATGAGAAAGCCAATGCACTCAGTCCTCGGGTTGCTTTCAGTACTGAAAGACGAGAAATTAAGCAGTGAACAGAAACTAATTGTTGATACAATGATGAAAACTGGCAATGTCCTTTCGCTTTTGATTAATGATGTGATGGACGATTCACCAAAAGAGAGTGGAAGATTTCCATCTGAATTCAGATCATTTGGGCTCCATGCCTTAGTAACTGAAGCTGGTTGTTTTGCTAAATGCTTGTGCGCTCAAAATGGTTTTGGCTTTAGTATTGAAGTTGATAGGTCTTTACCTGATAATGTATTGGGTGATGAAAAAAGGGTATTTCAGGTGATCTTGCATATGGTAGGTAACTTGGTGGAGAACAACACCGGTGGTGGGTCTATGGTTCTCCGGGTGTACTCTCAACATGGAAGTCAAGGGAGGAATGATCAAAGATGGGCAACCTGGCGATCAGGCTCTTCTGATGGAAATGTTTATATCCGATTTGAATTTGAGATTACCAATACTGCTATCTTTACAGACGATTCAGCCTTGGCCTCAAACTACAGTGGTCCAAGATGCAGTAATGAGATTGTGGATCGCGACTTGAGTTTCAGTGTTTGCCAGAAGCTAGTTCAGGTTAGGGAAACTATATCTTTTATATTCAGTTTGTTTATATTTCCACTTTGCACCCACCCAAAACATTTGCAAACATTAGTTGAACAAGTAGCTATTGCAGCGTGGTGCTATGTAGCACTCCGTCTAACCCTATATCAATGCCTTAGTTTCTAATTTGAACCTTCCCAATATGCTGCTCACTTTCCTTTTCATAGCATGATTTCGTTCATAATATTCTCAAACTGTTATGTCATTCAATGCTACTTCTTATAGCTCACCTAAGCAGCTCCTTTGGAAGTAAGAAGTAACATTTTATCTTGATGGAGGGAGTACATTGTAGGGTATATATATCAGTTACAAATTTTGGGGAGTTGTTTGACCTCATAGGTGCTTAACGATGTAATTCGACATCATTTATTAGTATAAGGGTTATAAACGAACGTATCTTAATCATAAGCAGTAAAGAATTCAAGATGCCACAATAAGATAGATCTTAGTGAATTGATGTACTTGTAATATTATATATTTCTGGAACAATAGATTCTTGCTGGGGATCTGTATTATTATATTCTTTATTTTTCTTTTCTTTTCTGGATTTGTGGAAGTAGTGTGGTGTCTTAGCAGGGAAAAGGGGCCCACTTTCCTATAATTATCTATAAGGGGTATGCTTTCTGAGGCTGAGATGGCTTAATCAATCTATTGCCTTCAATTGGGGATTCTTTGTGCTAATTCTTATGCCTTTTTTTGTTGGAAATTATGATTATTCCTGAGAATAGGTTCTGAGTAATTTGTTATGCTGATATTGTCACACAGTGCTTACATAAAATACAACAATATACCAGAAACTGTGCTTCAATGCATGTAGGCAGAGATTTAATTAGGTCCTTGGATCAGGAAAATGATTTGATTTCATTGAATTTCTGACTGTTGTTACAATTTGACAGTTGATGCAAGGAAATATTTGGGTAGTCCCAAATCCTCAGGGGTTTCCTCAAAGTATGGCACTGGTCCTACGTTTCCAGTTACGACCTTCCATTGGAATAACGATCTCTGAATCAGGAGAACCATCATCAGATAACGCCTCCAACTTTAGTTTAAAGGGCCTTCAAGTATTATTAGCCGATGATGATGATATCAACAGGGCTGTGACAAAAAAGTTACTCGAGAAGCTGGGTTGTTTAGTTACTTCCGTATCATCAGGATTTGAGTGTCTTAGTGCACTCGGTCCATCAAGCTCAAATTACCAAATAGTCCTCCTAGAACTTCATATGAATGAGCTTGATGGGTTTGAAGTTGCAACGCAGATCTGTAAGCTCAGGAGCAGAAGTTGCAGCTGGCCTGTGATTATTGCTTTAACAGCTACTGATGATGATGAATTCTGGGAGAGGTTTAAGCAGGTTGGGATAAATGGGGTTATCAGAAAACCAGTTCTTTTACAGGAAATCATCGATGAGGTTCGTAGAGTCTTAAGTGCAGCCAAATAAAGCGATTTTGTGATACTTTTTTTTTGTAAGAAAGAAAAAAAAAAAAAAAATCTTGTTTACGATTCAAACGGAGTGTAAGAAGTTGAGCTCCAAGGTTTCTCTTATACACAGGTAAATCAGTAGGTAGGGGAAAGTATCTCATTTGTTTGGTGGATGAAAGGAAATTAGAGGAATTAGCAGGTTTAGGAGATGCTGTAAAGTGTAAATCTACATTGAAACACATATTGAGAAAATGCAGTTATAGATTGATGTTAAGAATTGAGGTAAATCTGTGGTTTTACCTTTGGCAATTAACCTGATATACTTAGTATTATATTTATATATACACAAGTAAAAGTTGATTGTACTGATTACTGAAACAATAATGTTGTAACTATTATATTCAACAACTACTCGTACCTGAGAATTAATTCTAAAAATTTAGTAGCATCACACATTCACACAATAAGTGGAATAATTATGATTTCATTCCGAGAACTGCAAACTGCATGTGCATACACGTACTTGCTGCATAATTGTAAGCAACATGTGTTTCATACTTTCATATAGCATCTTCAGTTAGCTACTACGGAGTATTTATTACGGAGTACGCTACAAGAGGTCTACAACATCTAATTTTGCCAAACACGTCTATTATCGTCTTAACCTCTTTGTAATTTAATAAAAATAAAGGCTGCTTGCAAGTGGACTATAAATAAAAATAAAGCCAAGTGGTTAGCAAGAGCAGTTGGAGTTGTTTCGCTGTGTCTGTTCTAAAGAAAATACTCAGAGTGCACTGCATCTCTCCATAAATAAAATATTAAAGTATAAATGTTGACTATATTCAGGTTCACTCAACTCTCTCAAGGGTATGGGATCATGGGATGACATGAAATGAAGCAGATCTAAGAGAACTTTGAGTACTCATTTTATAATTACATCATCTTACCCCAAACAGAAAGAGGCCCCACATTTAATTAATCAATTAATTAATTAATTAATTAGCAAAAAAAAAACAACTTGGTTTAAGAATGCACGGCAGTCGATAATTTAAAATTGTACAATCATGCTTAACAGTTGATAATATTTATTTTATTTATTTATTTATTTTTTTTATATTGAGACTCGAAAGAGCTACTAGAACCAGTAATGAGAATTAATTCCGGAATCACTTAAAATTGGTTATAATATGACTAATTAATCCAGGAACACTTGAATTATCCCTAATTCTCATAATTTTGTCAAACTATATTAGTTAGAATATGATTACGAGTAGATAACAAATTCAGCTTTCATAACTAAAATATCTGAAGATTACTTTGTTTTGTGTAAGAATATATTAGAAAGTTTCAAATAAATTTAAAATCAATTTGCAATATTTTTTAATACTCTCTCAAGTCCCTCTATTCCTAAATAAATCTCGCTTTTATTTTCCACAGATTCAAACAATACCTCCATAGTGGTACAGGAATTTTTCCTATTCATTGGTAGTGATGATAGGTCACTGAACTTGTTGTCCATGACGATGCCAACTATGGTGATTTCCACCTCTGCCCGTTGTGTCCTTGGCTATGCTTTGGATATGTTAACCCGTCAAAAGTAGTTGATTTCGATTTGATTAAGATGCAAAGAATATAAATTTATGTATCCAAAGTAGAAGAATGTGGACAACATCCTGGTAAAGGGTTCCAACTTGAAACACAAAAAGCATCTAGGAGTTGCCGGACTTGCCCTCGGTCCATAGCCGGCAGCTTGATCATAATTGAAACCGAGTTCAAAATAGCCTTCTTACCAACCCATTTTAAAGGCTAAAATCAAATTCAAGCTGATCTCAGTTGTACAGTGAATTGCATATCCAATACAACAAGTCAATAACCAACACACACCATCACTTCAAGTTGATAGATCAAAGACTAAATCTTTCCCTCCCAACTATACAAAGTGCCGTTGTCCTTTTTACAAAACAGTACCAAAATTTGTATATGCTTGAATGATTAGTCAGTTTTACGTCAAAATATTATGCTAAGAAAATTACACATGCATTTGGCTTGTTAGCTTGCCAAAAGTGCACATACCTTTCATCTAGCACCCCCTCATACATGCAAGTGTGCATCCACGCTGTTGTTGCCGCTCCTCATATCAAGAAAAATTTCACTCATGCATCTCATACGTAAACTAGCCTGCATTTCTTCACTTCACATTACATAGAATGTCCATGGACCCTGTAAATATATTGTACATATCAATTATTCAGTGGAAATATGTGAAAATATGCTCTTAGGCACATATACGCAAGACTAAGGCTTTGCAGCTCAACCACAGGAGATGACCCATTGTTGCTAATAAATACTTTAACGCTAAGTCCTTAGGATAATAATCAAAACAAAATCAACAATCCCAACAAGAAACAGGTGTTGTTGGTTCTGGTTGAGTGTAGAATCCTATTCTATGTGAAGTGGTCTGTTGAGTACCCATCTAAACAAAAAGATGAAAATATTATAACAAAGCAACTTCTGATCCCTTTTTTTTTTTTTTTTTTTTGAGTTTGCCCCACCCGCTCCACTGGAGCTTAGCTCCGACTACATCTGGATCCGCCCCGGATTGCACACCTCGGCTTATGGTGGGTGAGTCTCCCAACAAGAGTTTTCTGTTGCTCATTGATAATCTTTAGCAATTCCCTCTCCTCATCCCAGCCAGCATGAGCAACTAATGATTACTTTAGTAATAAGAAGAAAAAAGGTTCTGTAATAAATCAATTGCTTGCAAACTCAGATAATTCAGATATGAGACATGCAAGGAGAAATTTCATTCAAGAACATAGACCTCAGAGAATTAGATGGGAAAAGTACATGCAAGGAAATTATCATACGAACTCAGATGATTCAGATATGAGACATGCAAGGAGAAATTTCATTCAAGAACATAAACCTCAGAGAATTGGATGGGAAAAGTACATGCAAGGAAATTACCATACCATTAATATTATGATCATAACTGGAACTGAACAAGATTAAATTTACCTAATGAGGAGGTACAATAACAAAAAAAATGCCACAAGGAAACCAACAAGCTTGCACGTTGCACGTCCTGACTTCCTTTCAAACACCTAAGATGTTATACATGCAACACACGAAAATGTCAACAGAACAACAAAACAATGATGCAAGAATATACAAGTAACTTAACATGATATCATCTTACCATCTTGAAGCGGTCAAGTGTTCCTGACAATATACCTCTTGATGCATCCATTTCATTCCCCTGCATCAGTATCCAAGTTCATAATAATCGGAAAAAAAAAATGTCAAGCATGATGATCTAACACGTACCAAATTACTAATTTTAAAAGCAAGGTATACACTTACATACCATCCGATCCAGGAGACGATTATGACTAAGAACCTCACCATGTATATCACCAGACAACTGACACGAGTTAAAAGCAAACATCATCAGAATTGGCTATGTTAACATGATTAAAGAGATCTAAAGATTAGGAGTGATGTGCAGAAATCTCACTGCATTTCAAAATGATTGTACTCTTTTCCATTTATGGTTCAAATGTAGTATTACTCTGGCATGATTAGCGGTGAACTCTAGCCTAATGGCGACAAAAATTCAAGCCTTGCACAAAGATATAAGGTTTTAAGTGTTGGATTTGAAAAGAATGAATGTTGAATTAACAAAAGAGCCAGAAACACAGATCAAATCCTTTCAAGTCAAGTAGTGATAGTGTTTAGCATGATGTGAAGACTTTGAATTGTTCAACCCCCACAAAAAGCTTACTTAAGTTAAAAGCAGTTTCACTCAGCAAACTCTATCAAAGCACGTAGTGCATATGTATGAATAGACAATTACCTCAGGATTCACAAGCAGAAAAAACCCAGCAAGCATGGCTTACAAGCCTATGAAGAATCAAAATAAAGTATTTTCATGGAATGATATAAATTGATAAAAGGATTCTAGCAAATTGTAAACCATAGGACAAGTATATTATTCGGTTATGATCATTATGTCCATAATTTTACTTTTGTTAAGTACAAATATCATCAACAGATCCAACAGACAACTAATTCGTAACATTGAATACGACTCAATAACTCAAGAAGTATGATTAAAAAATACTTGTACAAACTTCCGTTTCATATTATTTGCAACTTTTGCCAAATATGGATGCTACACATTATTTGCTACAAATTTTTTTCTTTCCTTTTTAGGTTGTTAAATCTCTATCTTTCCCCTCATCACATGCATCCATACGTTTCTCTCTCCTCAAAACATGAATCCATATGTTTCTCTATCCACTTACATTCACAAACAAATTTAATAAGAAATATTGTACATTTGAGTCCTAAAATCTAATACTTTACAGTTTGATTCTTCTTCTTCTATGCCCAAAAATACCAATAATTGAACCTAAGTGCTGAAGATAAAAGGTCACTGCATATCTATAATATAGATCAAAAATCCCAAGTCTGCGAAATGGAATTGATGGTAGTATTGTTTGTGAAATATTACAAAACAAAATGAGGGGCATTAGGTTTCCAAACCTAATGGTATCAAGTTCCTCCTTTGTAAGTGGAATACTTATGTAACTGAAATAAAATGTGATCATCCTTTGTCAATGGAGAAAAGGTCACTGGTGTAAAAGGAGAGAACAAAGTGTGTTAATGGTGGCCGATGAAGGACTCGGGGTGGAAATGGGGAACCGGAGCTATGATGACGAATGGGAGGAGAAGGACAATGGTGGAGGTGTCAATAGTTGACATCGCCAACCCAAAAATAATGAAGATGAAGGACGGGTAAAAGATAGAGAAGTGATTGTGATGATTGATACGGCCACAACTCACAACTTCATCTCCACTTTTGTGATGGAGAGCGCCCAGGCTCCAATCACCCAAGGTAGCGAGTTTGGGTGTCCTTGAGAATGGTGAGATGGTTCGAAAACGCATGTGATGAGGTTTACGGTCGATAGTAATTTTGACTTGACCTTAAAGAAACTCAAGTCTCCTTAAAAGCTATGAAACGCACCAGTTGTAAGGATGAGAATGTAATTATGTGGTATTGGTGGAAATGATTAAAATAGAGGAAACTAGAGCTCGTGGAGGAATGGGGATGGAGGTTCTGAATTTTTTTGAGGTAATGCATCAAATTCCTAGGTATTTGAGATGTCAGAAGGGTTACCAACAGATTAGGGGCATCGTGTTGAAGGAGGGAAGAAAAAAGGTGAGTGTTTGACCTAACTACTACCATGAGTACAAAAGAAAGGTTGAAGGCCAAGATTATTAAGCTTTCATGTAGCCCTTTTTTTCTTGCCACGTACAGCCATACACGTAGTGAAGAAGGACCAATCATGGCAATCTGGGGTCGATTATTGAGCTTTGAACACGCTGATCATATCCAATTTCGATGATCAATGAGTTGCTTGAAGGGTTGCACGGCTCTACCATTTTTCCTAAGTTGGAAAAATATATTCAAAGGTCACTTAGGAAAAATATATTCAAAGGTCTAATTCAAGGGCAAGGTCCCTCCTAAAAAAAATAAAAAATAAATAAACCTTCATTTTAAGGTTCTACTTTGCCACTTTTTTTTTTATATATAAAAGGCCCTTTGTCACAAAAAGACTACTATATAAGGTCTTTTCAAACAAATTTTCCTTCGATTAATTTAACATTTTGTTACTATTTAATTTGTTAAAGAGAAACGAGTGTGTGCATAGGTACATCTGATTGGGAGCTTTAAACAACAACAAAAATACTAATTGCTAAGCAACATACATCCTGTGTCCTTATTGCGGCATGACAATTTGAATTAAAGCTCAAACTAAGAAACATTGAACTTAAAATTGATGCAAAAAAAAAAAAAAAAAAAAAAAAAAAGATCCATACCTGCTTCAAAAAGAAAACCCGGTCTTTTAGGCTATCAAGAGCTTTGTCATTCTCATTTTCACTAATGTCAGTTGAAGATGCCCTAAGACCACCCTCTTCAATGTTATCATATCCATCAAAAAGGCCAGCTTTAGAAGCACGAGTCTCTCTGAAAATCAAGAGATAACACCCCCAACTTAAGCCAATGCTTCAAACAGGAAAGCTAATAGCAATCATCAATTCATCACCAACATAATGCAAATCAAACAGCTTAACTAACGGCAAATCAACAGAAGCAACAGCCTCAGGCAAGAATGTGCTGAAATGCAAATCAAACAACTTAACTTACAGCAAATCAGAACCAATCCTCCCAAGTTTCAATATACAATTCCAGTAATTCATTCATGTATATAATTGTTTGAATACAATAATCTCATATAAATTAAAAACTAAGCATGTTCCACGATGATTGAACCCTAAAATATTCAACAACAGTTCCATCCCAATTCTGCCCGCAAAACCCGACCCAACCCAGCAACCCATCCGGCGATCCCTACCATCGCCGGCGACCCCACCCGAGACCCACGGAAATTAATAAAATTGGTTTCCATTTTTTTTCTTAAATTTGATCAAAGTAAATCTGATAATAATTCACAAAGAGTAAGAGTAAATCAGATTGCCACGGAAATTAATAAATTGACGAAATTGAAGAAAGATCAGTGGATGGAAATTACCTTCTGTAACTCATGTTTGTAAAAATTTCTACTTAAAATTAGAGGAACCGACGAATCATCAACTTCAGCTTCAACTGTTGACCTCCATTATAACCAAAATTTCAAGAATACCCGTTTTTGGAGTTGCGGATACGACATTTGATTTTTAGTTTTTTTATTTATTATTACAGTATTTTTTTTTAATTGTAAGGACCAAGGACTTGTTCACTTCAACTTAATTTCAGTTCAATTCAGCTTCAATCAGTTCACTTCAGTTCAGCTCTTAATTTCCTTCTCTCATAAAATATTCAGTTCAGTTCAGCTCCAATCAGTTCAGTTCAGCTCAGTAAATGTGAACAGGCCCTAAGAAGGACCCTGACAGCGTAACTAGACGTCAACTATGCATGCTAGACACTTGCGAGTAAAAGACAAAAAGAGAATCCCTATTATAAAGTACCCTTACTTGGAAAGATTCAAACTCTAAATCTCTAGGATCTCACGACTATCCAATTAGTAGATAGGCTAGGAACTCTTAAGAGGTGAGCCAACATTTTATTAGTATATTTGGTTCTTATTTGACCATCCATCTTTTTAGGACATCTTTTACTCGTATGGAGTAATTCATTAAAGGTCAAATACGGCCTTTTAAACTTTAGTATTCGTAGTATTTTGGTCTTTCAACTACAAAGTGGGTCATTATAGTCACCACAAATAATAAAACCCGACTGTCATCATTAGATATTAGGCTGTTTTGGCAAAGATTAGGGACTGAACAAGTGATGTGGCATAATTAGGGATCTTGACCAGCTGACATGATATTAAAGTAATACAGAGTGCAAAATTTATAGTTTAGGGACTTGGTGAGGTGGCTAATAATATGAAGTAATTATAGCGCAAAGTTTAGGACAAAATTGCTATTTGTGTTTAAGATTAATTTAACGAGCAACGATTTAGCTATGTTGTGTCAACTAGCCCCTACTTAATTGATTCAACAAAATATCTCTCTATTGCAGTGATTGAAAAATGTTGGTGATCAATTGATCATATGGGCTTTTGGTGTGAGGCTTAAGATGGGGATGGATTTAAGTTGAAATTCGTCAATTTGATGGATTATTTTGTCTCAATGAATTCAAGTGATGGATTGGTGAAATTGATCAAGCTTATAGAAATTTCAAGTTTATTGATCATGGATTTCAGTATGCCCATCAGGTTCCAACCATATCTGGATACGACCCGAATTGCACACATGGGTTATGGTGGATAAGTCTCCCAACACAAGTTTTTTGCATTTGGTAAGGCTCGATCACTCGAACTTGGGCCAACTCTTGTTGGTCATCCAAAATCATTGTTGCTTGTATGAATTGAACAAATTACTCTGTACTACCTCCACTCTCAAATTCACCTGTTAATACTACTGGTAGTTAAGAACATGCAAAAAAAAAAAAAGTTTTCGTTATCAGTCTACTCCATACATGAGAATTAGATATGAAATTTACCTGTTATATACAAGTAAAATAGAATAATCTGTCATGAATAGACTCCAAAATCTATCAAATAAATCTACTATCTATTTGATATCCCCAATTGTGTAAAATATGGTACGTTGGCTACATAAATGTGGTGAACACCCCAGTTCAGGAAAATACAATTTATGGAGTGTATACATGTTGTCACTAATGGTTCGTGTTAATGCTTCAGTACCCTGATAACAACCAGCTTCCAAAGTTAGTTGTAAAAGCAGGTCAAATTATAATTGCACTATATTTACTTGACAAAAATGTCAACACCTAACTCTACACTTCCGATGTAAAGGACAATCCAAATCATGAAATGCTCTCAAATTTTTTATTGCAACAAATTGCATACGTCCTTTTAAAAACAAACATACTCCCTTGGACATTTGACTATTGTATTAGGACTTGTCCTGATTTACTGAACTGAGCTAAGCTGAACTAAACTGATTGGAGTTAACTAAACTGAACTGAATTGTTTATGAGAGAAAGAAATTAAGAACTGAACTGATTGAAACTAAACTGAAATTAAGGTGAAGAGAACATGCCCTTAGTATATACTCATATACTACTCAACCAAACATATACAAAGTATTTTTACATTTGATTTTGGTACTACGTATATATTTTGACGTATGCCAAGTATATGATATGCAGGAAAAATTGTAAGGGCAGGCTCCCCTTGGACCCTAAGACCAAAACTCCAGAAAAGCCGGTTCATAATTGATAATGCTGGAAAATGGAAACTCAACAATGAACATAAGTGCGGATTAAGCTCGATCACTACATAGAAAGGGAGATAAATTTATATTAGTGCAAGTTAACGTAGTGCCGTTAGGTGTGGTTTTGATAATGAACCAACAAAGTGCAAGTTCATGTTCTTCCCTCCAGCCATAATCAAATCCCTGGTAATACTACCACTACAAACAGGTCATTATGCTCATTAAAATATACTCGTATCAGAACAAAGACAGATAAGATAAATCTATGGATCAGTGGGTTTTATACTATTTTATCCCTATCCTTTAGCTTTACAATACAATTATTACAATACACAAAAGGCAACATGCTTTCATGTCACAAGTATATTACTATTTTCACAACCACCATCACTAGGTGTTGCGACAATACACAAAAAGACATGGTTAATGCATACGGAGCAGGTTTAATATCGTCACTAGAGAAGCGGTTTACTTACTGTAACAATGCTACAAATGACAAAACGTCAGGATGCTAGAGATAAGAATGTTTTCATACCAAATACAAGCACTTCATAAAGAATGGGAAAAATCATACCTCTCTTGTATTTGTTGCTTCCTCATAATATATTCTTTTTCCTCAAGTCGGCGTTTTGGAGCTTAAACCTTACACGGTTACACCAAATCTGGATCCGAATCATACAGGGAGTGGATAGCGCTCTTCCATCATTCAAATGAAGTAATGACTCAGATTGGTGACTCCTATCATATCTCGACCATAGAAGTTGCAGATGTACACAGATTACATAATTTAAAACAGAAGATTAATTATACAACTATCACACAGTCACAAACAATGCTTTCTGCGGATACCAACACAATAGCTCAACCATTGACTAACTGTCTATTTACATGAAAAATGGCAGAACGCAAATATATAACCTTACTAAGGGAGAAGCTGGAAAGATCCATGTACATGTTAATTCCAAAAACGTGAGCTTCAATTGGGATAGTTGAAAGAAATCTAGGATGAAAATATGAGAAATTATCATTACTATGTACAAAAGTACATACATAATGTTTGGAAGAAAAAATTACTTCCTTTCTCTAGTGAGAGAAAACTACTTGTATGTACTAGTACTTGAGAAGCCAAAGCCAAAACCCTAGATGCCTTGCAACAAAAACAAAGTGATCTGTATCTTTGTATTTGATTAAACCAAGAAAAAACCCTAACTTCATTCATATAACCCATCAATCGAGACAAGAAGCCTGGCATTGCAGTTGCCATTCCATCCAATCACCAAAGTCAAAACTGCTAGCACAATCCAACAGAGCATTTTGCTGATGTTCATAGCGGCATATATAGTTCAAACCAACAAGAAGGTCACAAATTGCTGCTTCTGTCTTCTCCCTGTTCGCAAAATAAAGGGTCTGAAGTAGAAGAACGTTTGTTCTTGAAACAATCTGTTGTTGCTCAAAATTGCGCTCGCTTTGCCACCTGATCATATTATGAGCCAAAGGAGCTAGCCATTTCAAGATCTGATCAAGGTTTTCCTTCCAATCATGAGCCAGCGCGCCATCAAATATTGCAAAGTTCTTGAAGTGTGACTTGAGATTTATCCTCAAAGACTTTCTTAAGCTAGCTGGCAACATTTGATACAAATCATCCCTGGCTTCCTCTCCCACTAAATGTGGGTAACGAAGAAGTTTCTCTATGACTATAATGACATTAGCATAGTGCAGAGCAAGAGCAGAACCTCCGACAGTGGATGGAGTAGCATGAGTAGCCAGCCTACTTTTGGGGCCAAAACGTGAGGCATTCATTGAATCTTGAAGCTGCCCATGTTCCCCATTATAACGAAATCCAGCTTGGGAGCGATTTAAGCAGTCTGGATGCTCCTTTTTCATGCCATCCAAAACTTTGAATTCAGACACAAAGGAATTTTGGTCACTGCAAGAAAATGCATCTTCATCATCATCAACTCTTGAGGCTGAACTGCTGAGACTAAGGCACTCCATGAAGATCCTCCCTGGACTAGGAGCACAAGGATAAACTAAATCCTGACGATGAAGCAGGTCTAATTCACTTCTTTTCAGACTAGATTGAGTCTTGAAACTAGGAGGCTTCTTTTCGCAAGTTTGACTATGCAAAGAATTATTCCGGTTCATAAGCCTAAGACTGCGGCGACTCTCAAGCTTACCAATGCTCTTGACAACAGGCTGAGCAGGAGGCACTCCTCGAAGCACATCGACATCAGCAAAGGCAACACAAATTCTAGCATAAAGGGTACAAACAGTCCTGGCTAAAAGCTCAACAACCTTATCATAGGTCTGATTCCAAAGAGAAACATCCTTCAAATGTTTGACATCCTGCCTTTGCCAAGACAACTTCTGATCAAAAGCCCTACGACTATCAAGGTTATGATTCAAATGGAACTTGTTGGTAGCAAGCTCCAATTCATTCAAAACCTCCAATTCACCATACAAATTAGCAGTAGCACCCACATACCTCTCCATCTTCCTAATCATACTATCCATATCCTTAACCAAAAACCCCAAATCTTTGACATTAATCCTACCACTAATAATATCCCCATAAACATGCTCAAAACCAAGCAAAGCTGGCTCAGTACATCTTTTCCCCAACCTAGAAACAACCTCAGCAACCCTATTCAAATCATCTACCCTCTCAGAATAAGCAAGCTCTAAAAGGTAAGAATCATCACAAGAAACCAATTTCTTAACACCCTCTGATTTAATCAATTCATGCTTCAGTTTTGAGATCTCTTCATCAGAGACAGAGTTATGAAGATGGACCAATTTTGACATAACATTAGCAACCTCAAATGACAAGATACCAATATTAGAGCAACTACTAGTACTACTACTGCTACTTTTCTTCTTTCTACTACTACTATTACTTGTGCTTGTTGGGTGTAAAAGAAGGGAGTTTTTCAGATTGCTACTTACCTGATTCCCCATTCTCAGTAACCAAGGCTCTGCAACCATTGCTTTACTGGGGTTCTTCTTGTTCTTGTTGTTCTTCTTCAATGGAAAGATCTCAACTTTGAAAGAAAAGGAAAATTGGGATCAAGGGTGCATTTTAGCAGAAGGGGGTAAATTAATTAAATTGATTCAGGGACAGAGGAGAGAGAGAGAAGAGGGGAGTAATGAATTGAAGGAGGAGAGAGAAGATATTAGCAATGGAGGGAAAGAGGCATTGATTGTTGTAAATTATTTTTTCTGAAATTCAAAAGACAGAGAAATAGGGTTGAATTAATTATGTGATTAGAGGGGGTTAGCTTTTGTATTTGTATGTTAAATGAAAACCAATTATCTTCTGTTTGGTTTAGTAGGCAGCAAATTCCAACCCCCACTCACTCCCACCCAAAATAACAAAATATGGTAAAGTAAATGTACTTATTGGAGTGGGATGGTCAATGTAGGGTTCTCAATTTGTCAACTACTATGACCCCACCTGATACCCATTCCATTTTTCCAATTTTACCAACTTTAATTTTTATTTTTTTCAAAATAAAAGAAATTAAGTATGTATTATAACTAATAATTAAGTAAAAGACTATACTACCCCACTTGAACATACAATGTCTCAATTTACGTGTTAAAAATTATTCAATTAATATTTTGGTGGTCATTTAGTTTTTAAAAGTCTAAGGGTCTGTTCTCTTCAGCTTCACTTCAGTTTAGTTCATAATTTCCTTTTGTCATAAACAATTCATTTCAATTCGGTTCGGTTTAGTTCAGTGAATCAGAAAATGTCCTAAATTGAGCTTGAAATTGTAGTTAAATAAATATATATGTCTCGTTATGTGTGTCAAGAATTATTTCGGTTTGCATGTTAATTTTTTATTTGCGTCCCAAAAATTATTCGATTAAGGTTTTGCATGTCACAAAATGTTTGGTTTTGAGCTCCTAAACCATTGATGGGAAAATTTCAAGGAAACCAAAAATTGAATAAGATACATCAATCCATTAAAGTTTAACATTTGCAATGATCAATGAGATTTTAACTCACATATGATCTTGAGGATTCAGAGACAAAGCTGGTACGAACTTAACCATGAGTTAGTGGTTGGTTGAATTAACCTTTACTTATTTCTAGCATTGACATGTGGAATTTGCAATTTTTGAACATACACATACAATATAAAACCCTAGTATTATGTTAATAGTTGTCTTTGAATAAAACACACAAAATCTAACCTTTTTTTTTTTGAAGGATAAAATTTAACTATTTGTGACCACTTGAATCGTAAAGATCTAATCGGTTGTGCAAATGTAATCTTACGTTATATAATTCAAATATTTTATTTTTAGCAATAATAATAGGTGGTAACAATCAATCATCATATAAACTGGTTTAGCCAGCCCAACTGCCCAACTCCACAAATCAACGCTTGATAAGGAAGAGGTAAGAAAATCCCTCTACTCCCAAACAAATGTAGTTGACCGGACTCAAGCTTGTGACCTACAAAGTGAGTTCCCCACTACTCCACTAAGGGCATGCTCACATTTACTGAGCTAAGCTGAATTGAACTGAACTGATTGGAGCTGAATTGAAATGAACTGAACTGATTGGAGCTAAACTGAACTGAATTGAATAGAGCTGAAATAGATATTTTATGAGAGAATGAAATTAGGAGCTTAACTGAACTGAACTGAATTTATTGGAGCTGAACTGAACAGGCCCTAAGTATGTTTTTCTAAAACCTGCATAATAGTTGATTAAAAAAAATAATAAAAAATAACTTAAAAAAAAAAAAAAAAAAAAAAAAAAAAAAAAAAAAAAACCTATATTTATAGACGAGAGCATGCAAATTAATAAGGTAGGTGCAAAATCGTTGGACTTGCACAAGACGCTGATTGCCAGGCTTTCTAGTTTAGCCCGTTTTTAGCTCAGCATTGGTGTTTTCATTGAGGTAAATTGTGGGCATTGAACATTGGGTTTGAGTGTGGTACATTATGCAAGTTAGTTATGTGTCCGCCTTAACAAGGTTTGAGATGCATTAGTGCATTACTCCTTCCGTCCCAAGATAATTAACTTATTAGTGCATTACTCCTTCCGTCCTAAGATAATTAACTTATTCCAATGAATAAGTGAGTACTGTAGCTGTAGCAATTAGCCTGGAGTATTCCTTTTCAAAGGCGAATCAGTGTATTCAAACTAATCCAACAGTAACACAAGAATTAAAGTAATAAACAAACAAAATTTGAAAACACCGAATCGTACTACCCCTTTAGTTTTATTGATTCCAAAAATTCAAATCTATACAATACTCTATGACAAACTAAGCAAACCCTATTTTCTCTAATTCAAAAATAAAAAAATAAAAAAACCATCAAAATCTACAAGAACCAAAAGGAGCAAGCGAAGAAGGAGCGGAATCATAGCAAAAGGGGGCGGCAGGATGCTGCCACTTCTTGAAAACAACCGGTTTAGTTTGTTCAGCCCTAGACGACGTCGTTTGGGAAGCGGAAGAATCAATCTCAACGGCTCGATTAATCGACGGTGGGGATGATGCGAGAGGGGACAAAAGGGGAATCGCAACGTTCCAATCAGTGGGGCGGTGAACTTGTATGGAGGCTGGGGCTCGACGTTGTAGACGGCTTGATTGACGTCGGCGGTTGGATGAAGAAGTATCCGCCATTAAATCAGAGATTGCTTTATTATTGGGTTTGTGTTTGTGTTTGTGTTTGTGGAGAATACTGACTTATCACCCACAATGAGAGAGAGAGAAAGGATTATAAATATTGTTCACTATATAGACCCCACTAGCATGTGGTCTACACGTTTCTAGCTCCAACTAATCTACAGTACTCAACCTTTACGGTTTTTTTGTCCTATATTTACGGGTCAGATACTTTGAGAATAAGAGAGAATCATAAGGGATCTTTCATTCTCAAAGTATCTTTAGTGGAGAATTAAAAACTTAACCTCAAGGAGTCAGAGTCAAAAGGTGTAGTCTTTACAACTAGACCAAATTTACCTTGGTTTTCTACTGTTTTATTACACACTCTGTTTTGTAATTACAAGTTTTGCTACACGTAGTTCACAGAGCTTTAGGAAAATTATAGATTGAGACCAAAGGTGAACTTTTATACTTCAAATATAAAGTAGATATGTTTAATGGTTAGTGGATCTCCACCTTACTATTACAAAATAAAAAAATATTACAATAATTATGAGACGAACGCAAAAAGAAAGTATTGTAATTATTACAAAACAGAAGGAGTATAAAATTCATTAGGAAGAGTTGCTCTCCCTTGTCTCTCTCCATTGTTGACTCAGCTTGTGCCTCAAGAAGGGTGTCCCGGCTCATAAGAACTGTAATTCGTTTTTTGATTTGCTTTAGAATCAACTTTACTAAGTTGAAGACTAACATACCCATCGCATCTTCTAGACTTCCAAATTTCCAATACAGCTTTGGAGTTTTTTGAAATTCAGATTAATGACCTGTTCTGGTTTACTGAACTGAACTGAGTTAAACTGATTGAAACTGAACTGAACTGAATTGAATAGAGCTAAAATGAATTGTTTATGAGAAAAGGAAATTAGAAACTGAACTGAAATTAAGCTTAAGAGAACAAGCCCTAACTCAATCAAAAACTCATCCTCTCTATGATATTATCCCCCTCTTTCAGGATTCAAAATTGAGCTTCCCCTTTGATTTCTTTGAAAATTCCAAGGAAACCATCATAAGACCCAGAAAAATAATACACTAAATAATTAACAACCCACACAAATACTGTTGATAGAAATAATATAAGAACGATCAAGGTCTTACAGAACACTGATAATCTTAGAACTCAAACAAAAGAGTCAAGTTTGTAGAATATATAAACTACCAAGGCTGGAAATTCAAACTCGCCAATGACCGAGTGTGTTTACATAATACTCATTTTAATCATCAGAATTCATAGTTTTAATCTAGAACTTTTTAGTTTTATTTATGTAGAACTTTTTAGTTTAATTTTGATGTGAATTAAGCGCTTATAAATGAAATACACTCGGTACATATCTGGAATGAAACAAAAGCCATGAATTTGGTTTGCAACAAAAAATAGAGAGAAAAAAAAAAAAAAAAAAAAAAAAAAACCTATTCAAAGACGTTGAAAGGACTCCAATTTATTAAAGGAGTCATCAAAATATTTGGCTAACCATAAGTCCACTAGTAACCTTTTTGCAACAAACACCACTCATAGGGTATCAGGCAAGCAAACGCCATACTATTTTCCCCATTCAATATTAAACACCAGTTTCAACTATTACAATTGCCATGTGCCAACTGATGTTTTAGAGGGCAGCTAAACTAACCTGGCCACTTAATATACTACCTCTAGTGTGTTTACATGAAACAACTCAGGAATTCATATAGCACATAGGCTGAGCTTGTATATAATAAGAATCTTTGTACTTTCTGTTACTCCCAATATACAAGCCCCCGCGGATCCAATCTTCACGGTGTATCCATGCCTCACGGCTAAAATCAAGAATGGCAAGAATCTGTTGTGCAGAGAAAGTCATTAGGAACCACAGGTACCAGTTAAACTGCTCAAAACTAATGTCCTGAAGGAGTGTAGGGGGTGAATAAACTAAGACAATATTCGGTATCATCAATGAAATTGTTGTGGCAAAACGTCCTAATGGAAAATTGTGATTTCCCTAGGTACACAAAAATTATCAAACTGAAACATGTCATGCAATTAGAACAAAATACTGCCTCTGGATTATATTTTGGCTTACATGCTCGGTTTGGATAGCAAAGAAGGAAAGAAAGGGGAGGGAAAGAGGGGGAAGGGTGATAAGAGAAAGGAAGGGGAAAGGTGAGCTCCATTTTCCCTCCAAAAATATCCGATTCTGGAGGGATAATGCTTAAAGAGAGGGAAAATAGATCCCTCCCTCCCTCTCCTTCCCCCAATCTTAGTGTCCGATTCAGTTTCGGTTTCGGTTTGGTTGAGAACAATTTTTAAAGTTGAGCCATGCTAAATTATTGAGTCCACGAGTCGAAATCTGAATCGGATATTTTTCGAGTCGGTTTTGGATCGGGCCGGGTCGGGTGTGGTTTTGATGCCTCTAGGTGGCACCTCCTACTTCATTCAGCCCCGTATCTGGGGCAGGGCAGCCGGGGCGGCCGCCCGGGGCCCCGGAATGGGAAGCCCAAATCTGTTAAAGCAGAGTCTAGTTTAATTAAAAAAAAAAAAATCAAAGCCCAATTAATGCTTAATACTCCTTCATGTATTCACGCAGTATTACAGAGAAAAGATTTCTCTTCCCCACAATAATTACTCTCCCTAATTACTATAGATATTTCCCAAAACAGTTACACTCCCTATTTAATACTACCTACTATAATTAATCCTTTAATTTGGCTAGGTTCAATAATTCTCAGAAGAAGAAAAAAAATTATAAAGAGGGAAATTAAATAAACGACGATAGTTTTCTATAGATTATAATCATTGGTGGCTATCTAAGGCTTAAAGAGGTGAAGAATGATGAAAAGGGATTGAGTAGATCGAGATCGTTAGCAATGATGATTTCCATTGAAAAGCTTTAATTTATTCATGATGACCTCTTAAAGGTTCCATTTTTTGTGATTTTGTATATTTTTGATGTATTTAATTTTGTTGTACTGTGATTTTTTATAAGCTAGCTTAGGTTTTACCAAGAATTTTTGAGGGTTAAGCTTAGTTGCATGTAGAATGTTTTGAATATTGTCTTAAAATAAAAGCAAAGTTGTCTTGATTAATTTTTTTTTGAAATTATTTTATCTTGATTTAAGTTTTTTTTTTTTTTTGTCTTGATTTAAGTTATGTCTTTTGATGTATATACTACGGGGTACATATGGTGGATATGTTTGAGTTGGAAATATATGAAAAATTCAAGAATTAAGTTACTCAACATTATGTCTCCAGTCTGCTTTAAGTCTTGTAAAAATATTCATATTTTTTTGGTTTTTGCATACCCTTAAAATTTAAAAAAATATCACTTTTTAAATAGGGCCCCAAATCGTAAGTTCGCCCATAGGCCACTAAAATCTCAGAAACGGGGCTGACTTCATTGCATATTTCCCCTTATGTACTACATTTGATAATTACTAACATACTAAACTACCCATAATAACACTCCCCTAATTCGGTTCATTAATATATTTCCATTGAGGAACATGCTTTAACCTCGATAATTAATCATGGTATGGGAGCAAACTAGGAGCGAAGCCATAAGGGTTTATTGTGATTGTAAGCGCCAGTTGGCTTACTATAATGATAATGTTCCTCTTTTACTATTAAAAATAAAATAAAATAAAAAAAAAAATAAAAAAAAACCGAAAGAAAGAAAGAAAAATTGTACAAGCCTTTACTTACCACTCCACCTTTCCATGAAACATAGATTGGGTTATTTCTTGACTGCAAAACCTACAAATATATTTGTTTAATTGACTTCATCAATGACATTCATACAGAGGATTAGAGTAGCCTTGGTAAATCCAGAGTAAATAATTATGAACAAAGGAGAAGTGAATGTATGCACAAACCTCAACTGTGTCAATTGCTTCATTTGGAGGGATTGCATGCAAGACCCTGCAAGTAACAAAGGAAGTATGTCAAAAAAAGGAACATGTACTTTAGAAAGAATCTAGTCATGCAGTATAAAATTCTGTTTTGAATAGTGCTAAACCAATAAGCTGCAGACTGAGTGGCAGAACAGGGATTTCCAATAGGGTTGCAAATTAAGATCATGTTACAATTTCTATACTATTTAAGTCTACCTATTTTTTTTCTTTTTACTTCTCTATCCAATTGTGGGAATACAAATAGTAAAAATAAAAATAAACAAACCCCTTATCCCATTTTCCTGAATTTAGTCCTTTTAAAAACACAGCAACACAGTTTGCTCACCAACAGTTCATGGTCTCCCTCCAAGCAAGAGACTTATCTCCTCCAATGAGAAAAGAGAGAATCATCATATAAGAGAAAACTAAGATGATCTTTGACTTAAAAAGGACAGCATGAGAAAACAGAATCATATTCCCAACAAAATAATATGGAATGGATATGGGACCAAACCTTGCTAAATTTGTATAATTTGAAACTAAAATGGAATTTACTAAGTTAGGGCTTGAATCTAGGGTGGGAATGGATTTAGAATCTTAGGGTGTGAAGCGGTATGAGATTGTAGGGGACTTGAATGGGAATTAAATACTACTGATATGGGGTGTCATGACAAAAAAATTGCCCAACCAAACATTGGAAATTTTGGAATGGATTCTACTCCATTCAAATATATACCAGAAGGCCCAACCAAACACCCTTAATTGTTGTTTCTATGTTCCTCATTTCTAAAGTGCTAAGTCTTCACTAATTAGCTTCCATTTACCAGAACCATTTGCTAATACACATTTCATGTCATCATGTGTAGGTAGGGGTGTGCAAGTATCCCGGTACGCAGTTCTTGAATCGGAACCGATTAAACCTAGCAGGTCCAGTTCCAGACTTGGACCCAGTCCAACTGGTCTAGTCCAGTTCCAAAATTTAGGACCCCGTTTGAACCGGTTCCAATTCCAAATCTGAAATTGTGGAGCCTAAATTTGGCTGCTACTTTTTAGTAGAGTACAGATTTCATAAGGCCCAAAATGTCAAAAATCCTAATGTTTCTTGTCTTACTCCTTTAGCCTCACCATCACTCTCTCTCTCTCTCTCTCTCTCTCTCTCTCTCTCTCTCTCTCTCTCTCTAAACCCTCAAAATCTCAAACCATCATTATCTCAAGCTTCACCCTCAAATCGTCACTCTCTCTTCACCTAACCCCCTAACTCTTTTTAACCCAACCAACTTAAGCACCAATAAGACCACCAAATACACCACACCACCACCACTTCATCATCGCCGAAATTGTCCCACTCACTGTCAGACCCACCCCGACCACCGCCAGAACCACCCCATCCAACAGCACCCTTCACCACACCCCTCCTAACCAGCAATCAATCAATCAATCAATCAATCAATCAAAGCCTTAATCCCAAAAGTGGGGTCGGCTAACATGAACCAAATTTGATTATTCCGTGTAGTCATCAACATAAATCTTTCTCCTCCATCCCTTACGATCCAAAACTTCATCCTCACGTAAATCCATGCACTTCATATCCTTCCTCACTCCTTCCAACCAAGTCATCTTTGGTCTCCCTCTTCCTCGTTTAATCCCTCCATGGTCCCACTCTTCCACTCTTCGCACCGGTGCACCCTCGGGTCTCCGTCTTACATGTCCAAACCAACGCAGACGATTTTCCCTTAATTTATCTACAATGCCCGCCACACCTACTTTCTTGCGAATAACCTCATTTCTGATTCTATCTCTTAAAGTGTTTCCACACATCCACCTTAACATGCGCATTTCCGTAACCTCCATCTTTTTAATATGCTCTTTCTTAGAAGCCCAACATTCTGTACCATAGAGCAACACTGGTCTTATGGCAGTCCTGTAGAATTTTCCCTTCAACTTTAAGGGAATGCTGCGGTCGCATAACACTCCCGTGGCCGCTCTCCATTTAAGCCACCCTGACTTAATCCTGTGGGTCACGTCTTGATCAATGTCACCATTCTTCTGGATGATCGACCCTAGGTACTTAAAACATTCACTCATGGTCAAATCCTTTCCATCCAAACTCACCACTTCATTGCTTGTCCCCCTCTGAGTGCCAAAACGACATACCAAATATTCAGTCTTACTCCGACTTAGCTTAAACCCTCTAGATTCCAACCTTTGCCTCCATTGCTCCAACTTGACATTAACCCCATCCTTAGTCTCATCCACCAAAACGATATCATCTGCGAACAACATACACCATGGAACCTCATCTTGAATTGGTCTAGTTACTTCATCTAGAACCGTTGCAAAAAGAAAAGGGCTTAATGCAGACCCTTGATGCAATCCGATTGTAATAGGGAAATCTTTTGTCAACCCTCCGCATGTCCTCACATTTGTTGACACATCCCGATACATATCCTTAACTAGGTCTACATACCTTCGTGGGATACCTTTCTTCAACATTGCCCACCAAAGTATCTCTCTTGGCACCTTGTCATATGCCTTCTCTAAATCAATAAAGACCATATGAAGATCTTTCTTCTTTACCCTATAAAACTCCATCATTTGTCTTATCAAATGGATTGCCTCCATAGTAGATCTCCCAGGCATAAAACCAAATTGGTTATCTGAAATGCTTGTGCATGCCCTCAACCTTTGTTCAATCACCCTTTCCCACAACTTCATAGTATGGCTCATAAGCTTAATTCCTCGATAGTTAGAACAATCTTGAGCGTCTCCTTTGTTTTTATAAACCGGGACCAAGGTGCTCTTCCTCCAATCTTGTGGGATCCTTGTAGCCGTCCATATCTTGTTGAAAAGGTTTGTTAACCAATCAATACCAATCTTACCCAAACACCTCCACACCTCTATCGGTACCCCATCAGGGCCAACCGCCTTCTTAGGTTTCATCTTCCTCAGTGCAATCTCCACCTCTACTCTCCTAATCCTTCGCACATACTCCATGTTGATTTCTTCATCACTCATAGAGGTATCTCCTATCACAACTCCATTACTTCCATTAAATAATTCATCGAAGTACCCCTTCCACCTGTCCTTGATGCCCTCCTCTTGCACTAGGACCATTTGGTTCTTATCTTTGACACACTTCACCATGCCAATATCCTTCCTTGCCTCTTGTCTTCTCTTTGCCATCTTATAAATGATCCTTTCTCCCTCCTTGGAATCAAGCTTTTCATAAACCTCCTGATATGCCTTTTCTTTTGCTTGGCGAACAGCTGCCTTTGCCTTACTCTTAGCCTCCTTATACGCTGCAAAGGTTTCATCACTCCTACATTTTCCTAAGGCTTGATAGCATTCCCTTTTTTGCTTAATTACTGCTTTCACCTCTTCATTCCACCACGAAGTATCTCTCTGTACCGAAGTTCTTCCCCTTACTTCCCCTAAGACCTCTTTGGCCACTCTTAGGAAACAGTTCTTCATTCGTAACCAAGTCATGTCCGGATCCACCTCTCCATCCCAATCCGCTTCTTCAATTACCTTTTCTGTAAAAACCTTAGCTTTTGCATCCCTTAGGGTCCACCATCTTATCCTTGGTTCTTCTTGTCTAACTTTTTTCTTCGCCTTCTCTTTCAGACGAATAGTCATTACCAATAGCCGGTGTTGGGTGACCACACTCTCCCCTGGGATAACCTTACAGTTTATGCAACTTCTAAAATACCCCAACCACCACCCAACCTCTAAAGACTAAAACCAGCCACCTTCTCCGAAAGCCTACCCCCACCCACCGAAACCGCCCTCCCACCACCACCAACCCACCAGAAACCACCCTCCCACCACCACCAACCCACCAGGAAACCACCACAAGGTCCACAACCACCTAAAAAAACTAATCTCGCTGAAAACCAACCCATGAACACCAAAAACAACTCTAATTATTTGAAAATCACAACACTTACCCTAAAACCAACCCCAAACATCAAGAAATTCCACAAAAAAAGTACAACTAAAAGAGAAGTTAGGAACTTAGGATACAGAGGAAAGAGAGAAGGGTGTTGGCGTCAGCAGGGGGTAGGGGGTAGGGCGGTGTCGTCTTTGTCGTCCACAGAATGGGGGAGGAGCACCGGCAGCATAGGGGAGTGAAATGGCAGTAGAGGGGTGGTGGTGGTTGTTGTAGATGAAACGATGGAAGGGAAGGGTGGTAGTAGTACTTGTATGTTTCCCTTTTTTTAAAAAAAAACAAACTACTTAAGAGAAATGGGGGTTTTGCTTTCCTTCTCCCTCTTTTTCTTTCTTTATGTCATTCACTTTCCCCTTTGAGAACCAAACGGCCCATAGGGGTAATGAGCTCCCTAAACCATCCACGATCCCCCTTCCCTTCACAAAATCTAAACAACCACACAAAACATGAGTTTTTGTGTAGTAGATAGGGCGTCCTAAAAGTCCTAATCAACCAAATATCTAACGCAGGGTAAAGTCCTCACCATCTGCTCATTTTAAAATAAATAAAATTAAAAAAAAAAAAAAAAAAAGCCACGTTAGAACACGACACTGGCATGATTTTCCAGTCAAACTTACACTTTAGGAATTATGACAAGTGCTTTTCCATTTAACAAGGATGTGACATTAGAAAAGAGCTTCTAAAACCGTAACAGCTGGCATGTAGCGTTCAGAATATGGCAGGAATCGAGTTCTTTTTTTTACATAAGCAACTGAGTCATTTAAGTAACAGTTAAATACCAAAGTATGTTTTATGTCATAGCGAAGTATACTGTTAAAAACATTATTGAGCAATGTTATTAGAAAGGGGTCCCAAAAGGGTTTTTTATCAACAGTTTTTGCTGACAAGTTGCCCCCAAGCCAGTTCTTAAAAGCTGCTGGTGAGAAAAATCAGACTGATCAGTCCATACGTCAAACCATAAAGGAAAATTTACCTGTCTTCTACAGCAGCAACGAGACCATTAGTCATAGATGCACCACCACCCTAAAAGAAACAGCACTTTAGCTCCTCAAAGCATCAAAATGTATTTAGAAAGATACTACTACGGCAAAATTGGCCGCAACAACATTAACTGTTAACAAGTTGCACTCAACGGCACTAACTTTGACTAGTAGCTCAAACAACACGACCTATAACATAAGGTGCACGAAATATCATTACTGAGTTTTGCCACCTTAGATTCTCCCGAAAACTACCCATACGTAATATTTTATTATTTTTCTTTTTTTAATTAATTTTTAAATGCAATTTAGTTGGGCTTTTTTTTTTTTTTTATATATGAAAAAAACATGTAATTAGTATGGTTCTTGAAGGTGACATGCCACCAGCACCATTCACCATAACCACCACCAGTACCATCCCCCACCGCCACCTCTAAACCAAACTGACCCCACACGGCCACACCCACAACCACTAACCACAACCCACCACCCCCTCTCACCTGACCGCACCCCAACTGACCGAAATCCCACAACCACCTTGAAACCCACCGCGTCGATCGGAACCCCACCTCACCCAACTATAAAACCAGATTGTAAAAGGGTAATTGAAGCTGAAGCGAATAGGTGCCTGAAAGGATCTCCAAAGTAATCGAAAATCAGAAAAAATGGAGATATTTGGTATGGACTTTGGCCGTGTAATTAGATTGCTTCACCATAGCCAAATTCCAGAAATAGATTGCTTGCTTCAGGGTGGGTGTTGAACGGCGAGAAAGGGGTGGGGAAAGGGTTGCGGACCGGTGGGGTGCGATGAGGCTACTCCTGCAAGGAAGGGGGTAAGTAGGGGCGAACCCTTGCCTAGGGTGGTCGCCGTTTAGGCAAGGATGGCAACAGGGGCGGGGGAATGGTTATCATTCAAGGGAGCAGCAGGTTTGGGTTTTTTTTTTTTTTTTTTAATTTTTTGTTTTTGTTTTTTTAATAATTTAAAAATATTGGGCTAATTAGACAGTGAACATCACCTTAAAAAAAATACAATGTACAAGTAATTAGTATGGTTCTTGATGCCTAACTAAATTGCATTTCAAAATATATTTTAAAGCCTAACTAAATTGCATTTAAAAATTAATTAACAAAAAAAAAATAATAAGTATGGCGGTTTCCGAGAGAATCTCAGGTGGCAAAATTTATTCATGATGTTTAGTGCACCTTATGTTATAGGTCGTGCTGTTTGAGCTACTAGTCAAAGTTCGTGCTACTGAATGCAACTTGTTAATAGTTCATGCTGTTGAGGCCAATTTTGCCTACTACTTATTGCTTATTTCCGGGGAGCTCACCAGTTGTATGCTACAGAACAATTTTCTCTGAAGGTCTATTCGCCCTGCCAGACATCAAAGCTTTTAATAAAATATCATATCATAGTGAAAAACATGAACATTCACTCATGGAATCTTTTAGCTTTACCGGTTGAGAGTATGCTTTTTGTGATGGCTTCAGCAAGGCCAAGGTTTTCTTCTTTCTTATGCTTGTTAGTAAAAACAGTATAACCCTCCCACATAGAAAATCCTGCATTGAAGCCAGGATACAAGTCTGACCCATCTGGTCTCCTTGGGTACTCCACATTTGAAGCATCTTCCAACATATCCTCATAATCATGGAACCTGGCAAAGTAGAATCTATACATGTTACAACAATGAGTACATGTGAGGACAGAACTTTATCATTTAGGTTTAAAGATTAACAAGCTCCTTGTAGTCATATATAATGCTCAAAGGAGATGCCCTCACCACGTGCGAGGCGGTGGAAGATATACTTCTGGGACCAAAAGCTTGGGATAGAACAAGCCCATAGGAGGTACCTAATTCAAGAAAGTGAAAAAGGTTAAGAACACTGTACATGTTTTAATTGAAAAGTTGAAATTTAGAGACTAGGACTCTTTTGGGGGGAGGGGAGGGGTAGGGGGAGAGGGGAACAACAAATTCCACAGAGGTATTTTGAAGGTGATTAAATGCTATGCAAAGCAGTCTATTGAAACCAATAATGTTAAAGGTCAAAATAAACACTAACAATCATAACAGATGTTCTAGTAGACTAGTAGTCATTTAGCTACAGTTTTAATACAAGAGTGAAGATAAGATTAAAATATTCAGATATGTGAAAGATATTCTAAGATGGTTAGATGAACTAACCAACGAGAAATATAGAGGCTCCAGAAATCAAGAGTGGTGAATGTCTGGATAAAACGTTATAGCAAAAAAGCTATAAACGAATATATAGCACATATTAACACGCACATATATGTGTTATTTATTTAATGGAAATATTCCAATACTACTTATTACTACCTGTAAAAGCTAGAGGTAGTATAAATAAATAAATAAAAAAGAACACACCTAGAGGCCAAGAGCATTAAGATAAAACACTATCATCAATATCATGAGGCTTTCCTTCAAATTTCATAAAAACTCAAAATCATTACCTACAGTTAATATCACCTGTCAAACAAGGTTATAAAGGCATTGATACACCGGTAGTTTGGTACAATGCATGTCTAGTAGTTTAATGGCTACCACAAAACAAAGACTTGACATAGTTTTAGTCAATTACCACTTTCAAAAAAAAAGGATACTCATTATGGGACTAACATCATATTCATTTGTACCTCTATACAGCTCTCTTATCCTCTCATTGGCTTATTGAGTAAACCGCCAAAAACCCTCAACACATCCTAGATTTTTACAAATGGATATAGAGGAAAGGTGAGGAGAGTTGAAAACATACTTCTTATCTTTCTTTCTTGCAACTTACCTTCTTTACTAAGCAACTAAAGTGTACTACCAACAACTAACAAATAAATTCATTACCATTACACAGATTAGGGATGTAAGGGATTGAATTTGAACTCAACCTCAACCATTTTATGAAATTTGATGAACTTTTGACAAGGTAATAGCATTAGTCTTTGGTAAAGTCAATTAATTAGTTAATTGATCTTTTCAAAGCTCCCAAGTGATAAAAATGACTATGATGATATTATCTCCTTGGTTTGTCATTAAAATTGTACACTTCCTCCGTTATTTAATTATTTATTTATAAATGCAACGAAGTTGCAAATTAATTGCAACCTTAGTGGCTCTCTCTTTTCTACACGAGCTGCAAAAATATGCATTCCCCCACAGGTAGCAATCATAAAAAATGACTGAAAATATTATCTCCTCAGCTTGTCACTTAAATTGTACAATAAGTTACTTCCTCTGTTATTTATTTTTTTATAAATGCAATGAAGTCGCAAATTACTTGCAACATTAGTAAATGTGGCTATGAGCTCTCTCTTTTCTACACGGACTCTAAAAATATGCATTCCTGCCCATGAAGCAATAACAAGAAAATAAAAATTGCAGAATACGGAAAGATTATTATGGACTTATAGTAAAAGAAGTAGTCACAATGACTTTTCATCAAGAATCCCAAACTAAAAGGGAAACAGTGGAGACTTGAAACACAGGTTATCTATTAGGATGCAATACAGCTATCATTAGAGAAACTTACATTAAGAGCTGTTAGCCTTGTTTTATGAGCTCCAACTGAAGTGCCATCCTCATACGAGTGAACTACCACAACAGCATCAGTGTCACCCTCCTGTATACGTAATTTAATTTAATTTGATGAGCCTGTCATGTTCACTCCAAGAATACAAATCTAAAGATGTTCATTACTTTGAATTCTATAAGCCCAGAACGTAAATGCAGGCTCCCCAGAATGTACAGGACACAAGAGTTGTACATAGAGAAGGGGATACCCATCTATACCAATCAAGAGCTACAGCAAATAGAATCCAAAGTATAGGGAAAATCAACAAGCTAAATGAATTTCTAGAACACTAGCTACTACACTAGTTGCATCATCATGAGAAACACCCACCTAAGAAGGCTAATGATTCATCCAAATCACCTCACCCACTATTAGCTGAATTAAGAAGAATCTAACATTTAAGTTATTATTTCAAAGCAACATTTTAAATAAAGAAGTAGCATGCACTAAAATAAATGTTCTAGTTTATTTTACACAACTTCTTATCTTCTTATGTACCAAAGAGAAACTTATAACCAACATACTCAACATACTCTAAATCATATTTATTTAACCAGACAAGCAAGAAAAATCTCATTTTTGAAGAATCACCTTAATCTGACAGTAGGACTCTTTTAGTCGATTAAGCATTAACAGGTCAATAGGTTTTGCCACTGCATCAGTTCGAATTGGTGGCCAAGTTTGGTGATGACGTTGGGTCCACAGCAGGCATCTTGATATATCCTGAACAAATCACAAAATTCTTAGCTGCTTTAATCAACAATACAGATGCACTTGTATAAAGGATTTGCACCACACCTCTCCTCCAAAAGATAACGTAATTCCTGTTGCAGGTAGTGCAACTCCATCCTGGTGATTCATGCCACATGAGTAGTTGATTTGGATCGCAATATAAAGAAATGCATTTCAAAAAATACACCTCCTCTTACAGTAGAATAAGAAATATCATTAGAAATTTGGAATTAATCCATCTTTAAAGCCTCCGATACTTCAGTAAATACAATATCTACAATTAAACTCAAGGCCTTGATGACCTACAATTGGAGCAAGTGATGAAGAGCAATAATTTGAACTAAATCTTTATTCACAAAGTTTCCCGCAACAAATGTTCACTCACATATTGATTAAGCCCAATCATTGCGCTACATTCCTCTACTGACCTAGATGACAGTAAAAAGTTGCATAATGTTTTCACTATAAGAAGCGTCTTGCAATGAGACAATTACCAGTGGTGAGTCTGGTGACAGAGAGAGAGAGAGAGAGAGAGAGAGAGACACAGAGAGAGAGAGAGAGAGCATGAGGCATACCTCAACACAAATGACTGAAGTGACTTGGGCACCAATATTCACAACACATGCCGTTGATAACCCATTCCCAAAGACAGTAGCAAGAGCTTCCTGAAGAATCGTTACATAAATGCTTACTATTTGCCAATCACCAATAATTTATTAATCAGACAAAACCAACAATTGACATCAGAATTAAGATATAAGTAAAATGGATCATGATATATTTCCACATACAAGCAAAAAGCCACAGGTATGTGTTAAAAAAGGACCATGTATGAGCACAAAGAAAAGCAGGGGAAAATTTGTTCACTGCAAAAAAATATTATACAGACAATTAGAAAGGTTAAAAAAAATAAAAATAAAAACAAGATAAATAGAGGATAAAGGTTAGGGGACTTCTTGACAGCAAGTAAATATTAGGAGCGACCTCAAAATATAGTTGTTTGGTTAAGTAGCACCTATATCTTCAAGTACAAACTGACAGCAATACCAAAATGTATTCAAAAATCGCTTCTAAATTCAGTACAACATACAGGATGTCTTCAGAAGTTTTAACAATATCATTTTTAAGGGTAATGGATATTTGAGTTGATTGTTTGCTTCTATTCCTGGTGTAAAACTACGGCATCATCATTTAGATCCAGCCATATTGTAAAGGATCTTCAATAGAACGAACCAAAATTGTCCAGTTAAATATGGGGTGTTTTATTTTCAAACCACTCCTGTGATTGTGACCAAAACCATATTTTCAAACCATGCTTCCATTACTAATTCAAGTGAAAAAAAACGAAAGTTTTGGTTTTAATCTCACAGTGTTTCGTTTCAAAGATTGTATTTTCATTCATTAAGGGTATTTTAAATTTCCGATACCAAATGGTAGCAAGGCCTCTACTCTCCATTATGCGTGAGCTTACTAAAGCCCTAGACTCTAGCTTAGCTCACAATAAAATAAAAATGTGGTTCAAAAGGACAAAAAAATCCTCATTGGTTCACTACAAATATCTACAAGAATATACCTAGGGCTGAACAAAAATAATGGCATGTGAGCATATGTACAAAGCTTAAGGTTTATACAATGCTAGATTTTTGAAAGAGCTATATTAAGGATCATGCATGGAAGATTTGCAACATCATACAAAATGAAAAACACCAAAGTTCATGCATTTTCTAACCTGGTGAACAACCGCAACACCAAAGCGCAGATCTCCCAATACTATGGACATCAACTCTTTTATTTCTGCTCATGAAAACAATAGCAATGGAGTATATCATAAGGTCCAAGATGCCCTGAAGGTCATCAATGATTCTAGATTTTTGAAAACATGCCTGGAATCTCGTACATATAATGTAGCAGCAAAACTTCTTGATAAAGAGAAGATAAGAATGAGAGTATGAGACCCCAGATATCTTAAGTCTGAGCTTGACATCATAATCGTGTATTTTATGTAATTGATCATCAAAGTAATAAAAATGACAAAATAGTCATCATGGACCTAAAGCAGGATATACATGTGTGAATTGGTGTTAGGCTCACTAAGGTTAACGTGACACTGACCCAGCAAATCAAAGGATTTAACTTCCAGTAAGATAATTTAGTCAATAAATCACAAAGAACAACCACGGCGTTGCAGCAGCTTATATACTCTAAAAGTAAAGCACTAGTTAAGACCACATATCTCAGCCTTAATTTCAGGATATTAATTTAATACCTTCGGAACCTATTGACAAGGACTCATGTATAGCCAGAGATGCAGAAATGGAAATGAAGTGAAAATCCTGCTACATGCATCAGAAACCAATGCAGTCCATCAGGTTTATCATGACAAGTACAAAACAAACGATTTCCCTCTTGTAAACATGTTATTATTTAAAGATCCAGCAATACTAATTTGCTTGTCTCCTTTGTGCTAACAAGGTGGTCAAGGTCAACAAGAGCAGAATAAGAAGATTATGTGGGCTTCTTTTTCTGATTCTGCTTTAAAGTAACTCAAACAAGGTCAACTGAAGAAGAATAAGAATTTTCCAAGAAGATTTTTTTTTTTTTTTTTTTTTTTTTGTTGATATAAGCCAAGGCCACACCAAGCCATGATCTATGCTCTACTCAGACAGAGATACAAGTGTCGAGTATGGGTACATATCCCAAGGATCAGACACATCAAGGTTGGAAATTTCAGACACGGTGGGGGAGGGGGGGGTGTTGGAACTCTCCTAAGATAGGACATGGCATAAATGTAATATACATACAGCCATTTAAGGATGACTTGATTGCTAATTCTTGTTAAGCATGAGCACATATGGCACATAGTCTTTTACTCTACTTTTTCTTCCTTTTATTTCTACATTTTTTTTATAGTTGTGGTTCAAGATGATTTAAGTGGCTGATTCTATAACTTGTTCAAGTGTCAAGTTTCCAACACGGGTATGGAAAATAAAATGAAGAGTTAAATTAAAATAGCCATAATCTATATGACTTTACTATGTGACACAGCACTCTTTGATTTTTTTTTCCAGTCCTGATTTCAGCAGTGAGACCATGCAACATTTAGCATAGCAAGCAAATGCTGATATTTTTAATATGAGGGAGGAGTACTCATTGTTTACAAAGTAAAAGGGCTAGAGCCACATGTTCAAAGAAAACAAAGTAACAGAAAGGCCAAATTGTGACATATTAACTCCCATGAAAAGAACATTGATCGATAAAAGAAAAACAGAAGGAAGTATATAACTTGTACCGCGATTATCAAAAGTTTCTGGCACAACAAGAACAGCAGAATACGTAGTTCTTTGATTTAAGGGAATATGCAGTTTCTCAGTCAAGATCCACTCCCAAATAGTATGAAGGTCTTCTAGTACCTGCAGACAGTGATAAGAACAAACATAATCTGTTGAGTATGGGTACATATCCCAAGGATGAAGTGGAAACAGAAGATTAAAAAAAAAATGCAAACATTGTTTAAGCTTAGAAAAAGAGCCTACCTGCTGTGCAGGATAATATGGAGAAACATTAAAATGACCTCGGCGAATAGGCCTCCTCAAGCAAAACGGCTCACATGGTGAAATTCTTAGTGCTTCTTCACCACATATGAACTCCCTGTATATTCGTTCACTGACAGAAGCAGTCTCCTTATGTTCACTGTTAAGATCTGACAAGTGATCACTGACATCATTGTTTGTTGAAGTTTCTGCATGTATCACTGAAGTGTAAGGCAAGGGGCAAAAAAAAAAAAAGTAGTAAGCAAAGACATCCCACATAATTTTGCATGCTTGAGGAATATATATGATATGCTTTAATGCACAATAAAAGTTCTAGATAGTGATTTGTGATGAGTATGAAGCCGGGGGTGGTTGTAGTTAGGGATGGCAATTCAATCCAAATTTGATCCAAATCCGACCCGATCCAAAAAAAAAAAAAAAACGTCCAATTCAAATCCGAGAAATAAACGAGTCCAAATGTAGAAGTCCGGGACTTGGATTCTGCTAGAGGTCCGACAGACCCAACCCGAGTCTAAGTCAGACCCGATATTTATACCTTTATCGCTTGTGCTACATTTGTTTATTGGGTATAAAGAGCCAAACCCTTTTTAGGGGGGGTTTGGTTTATCAAATTGGAATGAATTGGTATGGAATCTCATACTAGAGAGGAATGGATTCTAAACCCCATACTAGTCAAAGTTATTGGTTTTATTGTTGGAATGGATTCTATTCTTCATTAAAAGAATGGATTGTGAATCTCTAGGGGGAGAAGTGGGTATGGGAGGGAGTTAGAACCCCCTTGGGTATGAGATTCTATTACTAAAAAACACAACCAAACAAAAACTAGATAGAATATATTCTAGCTCCATTCCAACTCATTCCAAATGATCCAACCAAATGACCCCCCTTAGACTAATTCATGCCATTTTATTCTCGTTGGGTGATACTATGACCTTTATCCTCCTTTCATCTATAGTACTACATCTCCTTCTCTCCTTCTCTTTCTCTCTCTAGTAGAATATATCCTAAAACTACCTCTTCTCTAAAACCTCCCCCATTTTTACCCTTATAATTTTTATATGTCATCGGTTAATCTCTCTCCTCTTATATCAACTTAAAGAACCCAAATTTGGTTCTCATGTATAGCTATTCTTATCAATTTGTAGATCTAGCTTTGTTGCTTGTCAATAAGAAAAAATGTTAACGAAACATTTGAACTATGCCTATGAATTTGAAGATGTCGACCTTTTTAGTTACATAAAAATTAAATCAACATTTATCTGTAATAATGTAGAAATTTCGTTTGCAATTATGTACGATGTAGAAATTTCTTTTACAAACGGTTTACGGTTCGCATCTGGTCGGAGTTGGACTTTCAGTATTCAGATTCGGATTTTGTGTTCAATTGTGTAACAGTTGGAGTCGGATCTTACATAATCTAACCCATTGTCATTCCTAGTTGTAATTGTTATTTTTAGAAATTGTAAAGGTTTTTTTCTAAGGCTTAGCTTCTATTCTCTTCACCTTATTTATGCTAAACTAAAATCGTTTGTTATTGAACTAAACAGAAATTAATTTTAGTGGATACTCCCTCCGTATTTAATTACTTGCTCCACTTTCCCTTTGCAGCCATATTTTATTGCTTCCTAAATTTTTTTGCTGAACTAAAATTATGTTTACTAAACTGAACTTATGTTTACCAGAACTTATGTTTACTAAATTATGCGATTTTATTTTGGTAATTATTTTTAAGATACTACCTCCGTTTCTATTTCATGCAACTTTTGCCAAAAACAGATATTACAACTTATGTGTACCCAAAAAAAAAAAAAAACCCCTTATATAGACCGTTACTTCAATCTAGTTAACACATTAATTATATGTTATTAACTTCTTAACCCAACTTAATCAACCCTTAACAAAACACTAACCCATCTTCTCTCTTCCCTCACAACCACATCCACCACCCACAGCACCATATTTTCTCTCTCCTCTCTCTCAAGCAACCTTCGCCACCACTTTTCTCTCTCTTCTCTAACAACCACCACCATAATTTCTCTCTCCTCTCTCTCAAGCAACCTTCGCCACCACTTTTCTCTCTCTTCTCTAACAACCACCACCATAATTTCTCTCTCCTCTCTCTCAAGCCACCCTCACCACCACTCTTTATTCTCTCACAACCACTACACCACCACCATCGTAAGATTTTGTCACTATCACTTCCTCCTCCATAAAAGTCGTCACCACCGCCCCTCCTCATCAAATCGAATCACCAGCTTCTTCTTCTCTCTCTCTCTCTTGCTTCCTAATTTGTTTCTATAATGCCATTAAAGCTTAGTGTCCAGGATTTTATGGTGATGAGGAGGTAATAATTTCCAATTTTAACCTTTTCCATATGTTTAGGGTGGGTGGTGGTGGTTTTGGAGAGAGGATCCCTGGGTGGTTGTGGGTTACGGGGAGAGGGGAGGGTGGGTGGTTGTGATTTTGGGGAAGTGGTTTGGGGCTGGTGGTTTAGGACTAGGGATGGCCGAAAGGGTAGGGGAAGGGGAGGGGGGTCGATTTTCGATGGGGGGATCAGGGAGGGGGCTGATTTCCGGTGGGGGGAAGGGAAAGGGGGTGGTTTCCGGTTCGGGGTGGGGTCAGGCAGCAAGAACGGGAAAAGGGAGGGGGGTTGGCTTCGTAGGTGGGGGAAAGGGAAGGGGATGGGGTCGCGCCGCGCGCTGGGGGAGGGGGTGGCAGTTGAAGAGGGGTGGCGGCAAGGTGGTTGAACGGTGGCTAAACCCAACTAACGGAAACAGTAACGGCATAAGCCATTTGGTAGTGAAATATATATTTTAGGGATTTGGATGGTAGCAAAATAGAAAAATAAAAAAATAAATTAAACGGGTAGCAAATGTGACACACGATTCTTTTGCTGGTAGCAAATGTTAATTTTTCCAATATATTATTGAATATATTTTTTACAAGCATTTAATCATATAAATCTAAGGTCAAATTTATGCATTGCCATGTGTGCTAAGTTTGACTGTGTCAATTATTTAGAAACGGAAAGATTAATAAATTTTGGTTTGTTAAAAATTATTGTCTAGTCGAGAAGACGAGCAATTAAGCTAAGAAAGAAAATCCTAGTTGAGTATTAATCCGAGAAAGATTAATAGTCTCCATATCAAGATTTTCTTCTTGCTTAAGAAAAACACATCAGACAACGAAGCCCAACAACAAAAGAAAGAGGGACAAATGAAAAGAATGATAACATTACCTGATGCAGGAAAAAAATCAAGTTTCTTCTCAAAAACATCCGTCCAAGTGAATTCTGGTTCTTTTTTGCAAGTTGTAAGGTTAGATCCATCAAGGCGTAACATCTGCAAAACAAATATGCACAAAATTTGGAAGGGTAAATATTAAGTAAGGTTTACATGGAACTATTGTAATTATGAGGCGCATGAAACAACTACGTATATCATTTATTAGAAAGAAAAAAAGAAAAAAAACATGATCTCCTTTCCAAATCACCTAACAAAAGAAATCCTTACATCATTTGCGCACTTCATAAACATGTGTGTTAAACATCAAGGGGCCGTTTGGTTTATTTAGGGTAATCGGAATGGAATGAACAAAGGGAAAGAAGAGGAATGGAATGAAAAACTCCCAAATATACTATGTTGTTTGTTTTGAATAAGAAAGGGAAACAAGCCACCATCCTCACCACCACACCACCACCACACAATACATATTTCCTTCACTGTCCGGCCACCACCCAACCACCACACCACTCGCCGCCCCTCGCTGGAGCTCCCCCCCCTCGCCGCCCCTCGCTGGAGCTCCCCCATCCCTCGCCGCCCTCCCCTCCCCCCGAAATACTCTCCCTTCCCTGCAAAAACCCCTAAATCTTATTCTGAATTTGATTCTGGTTTTTGAATTTGTGATTCAACTTCGATTTTTGTCTGATTTAGATTTAGATTTGCTTGTTGAATGAGTTGATTAATCGTCAATAATCGTCCAAGAAGAGTTCTCGTCGTCGGAGAATCGCAGGAACGGTCTTTGACGATGGACAGTCTTTCCAAGAAGAGCTCTCGTCGTCGGTCTTTGGCGATGGACGGTGGAGGTGCGGCGAGGGACGGTGGAGGCGCAGCAAGGGTGGATGGGTGGTGGTAGATTAGGATGGTGGTGGCTGGTCTAGGTATGGTGTTGGTGTGGTGGCTAAGGAAAGGGAATGGAAAAACCTAGGGAGGGTGGGGAATCAAGTTGGAAGGATTTGGGGTAATGGGGAGGGTAAAGGGAATGAAAAAAAGTGTCTAACAAACAACAACAAAGGGAATCGGGGCGCTTGATTCCCATTCTCTTTGATGAATACCCCCAACCAAACGGCCTTTAAATATCTAAAGAATCAAAACATAAAAATTTAAAAAAGTATAAGCTAGCTATGTACATTAAAACACTAACTGTATAACAGGCTCTGCAATTAGTAAAAGTTTACACTTAACACCTCATGTGCCTCATCGACAACAACAAATCATAAAAGCATAGGAATCCTCTGCAAATATAAAATTGATGCTAATAAACATGAAAGAGCAACACACCTTCCTGGAATAGGAATTGGAAACTTCTTCATTCAAAGAAGGGATCTTGAGAAAGGAAGCAATCTGTAAAGAATAGACCAATCAATCAATCAATCAATCAAAGCCTTAATCCCAAAAGTGGGGTCGGCTAACATGAACCAAATTTGATTATTCCGTGTAGTCATCAACATAAATCTTTCTCCTCCATCCCTTACGATCCAAAACTTCATCCTCACGTAAATCCATGCACTTCATATCCTTCCTCACTCCTTCCAACCAAGTCATCTTTGGTCTCCCTCTTCCTCGTTTAATCCCTCCATGGTCCCACTCTTCCACTCTTCGCACCGGTGCACCCTCGGGTCTCCGTCTTACATGTCCAAACCAACGCAGACGATTTTCCCTTAGTTTATCTACAATGCCCGCCACACCTACTTTCTTGCGAATAACCTCATTTCTGATTCTATCTCTTAAAGTGTTTCCACACATCCACCTTAACATGCGCATTTCCGTAACCTCCATCTTTTTAATATGCTCTTTCTTAGAAGCCCAACATTCTGTACCATAGAGCAACACTGGTCGTATGGCAGTCCTGTAGAATTTTCCCTTCAACTTTAAGGGAATGCTGCGGTCGCATAACACTCCCGTGGCCGCTCTCCATTTAAGCCACCCTGACTTAATCCTGTGGGTCACGTCTTGATCAATGTCACCATTCTTCTGGATGATCGACCCTAGGTACTTAAAACATTCACTCATGGTCAAATCCTTTCCATCCAAACTCACCACTTCATTGCGTGTCCCCCTCTGAGTGCCAAAACGACATACCAAATATTCAGTCTTACTCCGACTTAGCTTAAACCCTCTAGATTCCAACCTTTGCCTCCATTGCTCCAACTTGACATTAACCCCATCCTTAGTCTCATCCACCAAAACGATATCATCTGCGAACAGCATACACCATGGAACCTCATCTTGAATTGGTCTAGTTAATTCATCTAGAACCGTTGCAAAAAGAAAAGGGCTTAATGCAGACCCTTGATGCAATCCGATTGTAATAGGGAAATCTTTTGTCAACCCTCCGCATGTCCTCACATTTGTTGACACATCCCGATACATATCCTTAACTAGGTCTACATACCTTCGTAATAAAAGTTTAATAAAACCATGCAGAATGCTCACACTGAGTCACACATCCCTTTTGATAATTATAACCTTACCCTTGAGGTGAGGAAGATAACCGCGAGCACCAAAAGGCAGAAGCGGGGATAGAAAATTTTGTCATAATATTGTCGTCAAATATAGAGGCATAATAATTCATGCTTTATTGAGGTTGTTATCACTCGTTCTGAATCCTAAGCCATAATTTTCATGATTAAGTCTATTTCTATTTCTTTTTCTCAAGGCTAGGAAAACTCAAATTTGAGCACAACAAATCCCTAAAATGATTAATTTTGTAGAAAGAAAGCAAATTCACTCACAGTGTCGTAAGCTCTCTCGCGCTCAACATGTTGTGCCGTAGTAACCTGAGAGTTTAACGCCTGAAAATCAACACCATAAGTCCATAACATACCGACATAGCTCACAAAAATATCTCTACAAAAATGATAGTGCAATTGTGCAAATATGTGGATGTAACAGACCTGATCTACGACATTTTTTCTAGGATGTAAATTAGCACCAGTGGTTCGACGAGCAATGCAATGAGGGATAATTAATGGAGCATCCTGAGTACCAAGGCCTATTTTTACATTGGCAGAACCTAATGAAAAAACAATGTAATTCCTAATTTCAGCAAATTCAGGTGCAAAATCCGAAACAAAAATAAAAAATGTATAAAGTGATGGAGAAATTAGGGTTTTGTAAGAGAAAAAACCTGGGTTTATGATGACTAAATTAGCACCTCGCTCAGCAACGAATTGAGATGGAACAACCGTTTTTAGGTAATCCTGCAAAAAAAGAAATTTAAAATTGGAGGCAATTTGAAATGTTGATGTCGCAGAGAAAGATAGAGAGAAGCAAGGTTTACCATGATGACGGATGCTGGAGAATTTCAGGATTCCAGTGTTGTTTTGATTTAATTAGTAGATGACACGACTGGAACAGCAGTTTCCCGATCAAGGAAACCACCGATGTCCGGGGTAACTCTCAAGTCTCGTTATTACTACGAGTAGAGCATAACCCGTGCTTTAGTGATTAGTACGGGATATGTATCTTGAGCAAACGTTATTATTGCAAATCAAGATCCGTGAAAGTGAGAATAACGTTGCGGTATTGCCTGCTCTATGTACATGAGAAAAATAAGTGAAATTAAAGGAACTTGATAACCATCTAATATCCTAAAAGACTAGAAATGCTTAAGCTGGACCGGTACTAGCACTGTTGACACTTTGAATAATGTCAAATCGTAGCATAACCAAAGCGCTGCATCACCTGAAGTCCATATCGTAAGACAACTGCCTCAACTAGTGCGAGATCCCACATGTCCTTCACCTTTTTATAGCAGCAAGCACAATTTTCGCTTTATAACTATGAGCAACAATCCTCAAGCCAACAGTGCAACATGAGCATCGATGTTAAGTTTGACAACACCATTTGGTGGAACCACCCACCTAGCAAGGGAGTAGTTAACAGCACAAGGAGATGTAAAACGTACACTCATAGATAGAGTATAATTGAAGGCTAAGGGAAGTTATTACCCTTGCTTTAATGATTGGTACGTATTTATATTGTTGTTAAGGGAAAGTTAAAATATACTTCATATATTTGGATGTGAGGAAGTGAGTATGTCAGATGATAGTGGAAATTATGCTGAAAACTTAGACAAGTGATAACATTAAATTAAAAAATATACTACCTCTGTTTTTTTTTTTAGTTGACACGTTTTGATTTTAGCACTATTCACACATTTCCGGTTGATCGTGTTTTGTGATTTATACGTAATGAAAAATATAGTCATGTGCGATCTTGTTAGATTCATCACGAACTATATTTTCAAAATATTAACTTTTTATAATTTTTGGAAATTGATAATTAAAGATATTAACGGTTGAATTTGTGCATTGACAAGCGTGACTAAGGAAACGTATCAACTAAAAAGAAACGGAAGAAGTATATAATAAAAATTGAGAAGATTTGAGGATTAAGGGTTTGGAAAGTTATCATTAAAAGTTAGAAAATTGAATCTACATTATTGTACAAATAGTATCGTAGTAGATTAATCCTTTTCTATGAAAAGGCTACGCACCTTTCTTTTTACTAGCCTTTTGTCTGATATGCTTAAGTTTGAAAAGTATAGGTTTCAAAGCTTGGTAGTTGGTACCCCTCCAATGTCGTCTTTGATGTTCATTTTTTATCCTCTTTTGTATTTTTATACAGTGAAATTACATATTGAATGATAATTTTTGAAAAAAATTAAAAAAAAAAAATTGAAAAAGAATAGGAAAGAGAGAATCAAAAAAATGAAGAAATTGCGAGGAAAAAAAATTGGTGGTTAGCATCCGTGCATCACTAAAGGAAATTAAAAAACATAAAAATGAAGGCTTAAGAACAAAAAAAAAGGGAAAATTGAAGGGTATGACATTATGCAAGGGCGATTAGGCAAAAGTGATGGTAAAATTAAAGGTTTTGAACATTGTTTGTGGTAAAATAAAAAAATAATATATATTTTTTTAAACCAATGAAAAATAATAATTGTTGGTGTTAATTATCAAATTTCTCTTTGTTATTTTATGAAAGTTACATTGTAATATCGAATTTTATCAATAATTCGTATTTGGAACAAAATTAATCTTTTATTAGTTGGGTCAAAATTGTATAGCGCACAAGACTAATATAGTTAGGGCTTGTTGAGTTTAACCTATTTATACTTATTTCAAAAGTTAAGAATAGATCAAAAATAAGTTCTGACATACTTTATTGTGTTTATGTGCGATAATAAAAAATTAAAAAAAAACATTATTATGAAATTAATAAAACCACACTTGATATATTTTTTCATTATAGATTATTGTATTTATACTTAAAATCAAAATTTGATTAAATGAGACAATCAAATCAGATCAAAAACCAAATCAAATCCACTCAAATCAGATCAAACCAAACCAAATCCAATCAAATTAGATCAAAAAAATTAGATCAAATCTAATACGTAAAAATAAGTGAATTAAAATGCATTGATGTGCGTGCCCAGTCAATAAAAAAATATTTTTATTCAACAAAAGTTCTGACATATTTCAAGTGGGCCATAAAGCAAGAAAACAGAAATAACGACCGTTATCTTGGAACCGTCTCTTTCTTTTTCTTTTTTACGTTGCTCTTAATCTTGAACTCTGGCTATATATGTTCTTCCTTTTCTCTCGTCTACAAATCCACTAACACATTCTTCTTCTTCCTTAAGATCGACCCCACCGTTGCTACCAGACGACCCACTACTGCTACCAAATGAACCACTGCACAACCACTAGCAGTCTATCACACCGCCTTCCGTCTTCAATAGCGCGACCACGATAATGGCTATTAACAACCTCCCTTTTTGTCATCCCTTCCTATAAAGGGTTAATATGGCCCCACTTTACATATTTTGCTACTAGGGTGTTTTTTGTTCAGCCAGCCGTTATTGCCGCAAAGAGCGATTATAGGTGGTTGTTGTGGCCATGGAAGGGGAGCAGTGGCGGATGTAGAATATTTAAGGTGGAGGGGCACTAAATAAAAAAATAAATGTATAAAGACTTGAACCCAAGACTTTAACACAAATTCAATGCATTACCACTATGACAGAGCTACTTTGATGTTATTTATTGCGTTAAAAGTGTATATAACCTATAAGTTTACACCTTTAACTTAATAAAATTAAAAAAAAAATGGCGGAGCCGGTGCCACCTAGGCCCCTTAATAGCTCCGCCACTGGAGGGGAGAGGAGGGGAGGAGAGGAGAAGAACATCCCACCTCATTCACTTATGCCCTGCACTCCAGCTTCAATTTGAGCCTCCAATGTAAATTATTCCCAAACCAAATAACAACAACCAAACTTGAAAATTGAAGAAGAAACAATCAGATTGAAGAAGAAAGACGTGTCGCTGAAATCAGTGCTCTTGGCTTAGGGTAGGTGACAACAACTAACCATGGTTAGTTATGTGAACTTAATGCCAATATAACATCAGAAATCCGTCCACCCTGTGCTAACATACAAACCCTTACTTTTACATACAAAAAGACGTTTTTACCCAAAGATAAACTAGAAATTGTTATATACACCCCGGGTGTACAGTACACCCAAGTGTACATAATAGACTCTCAACAGTCAAGGTAAACACCTTATGTTTCTCTCCGAGATCAACATGGGCTAGCTTTAAAGATGGGCACGAGCCATGCCGTGCCGGGCCGTGGGCAGTGCCATGAACAAAAATCTGGGAATCGGCACGGGCACGACACGAGGCACGGCGGGTGGCCGGTCCGTGGGTCGGCACGCCGGCACGACACTCGTAATTTTTTTTTATTATATGTATTGTTGTTTTTTTGCTAAATTAATAGAATTATTTATATAAACTTAAACATAATTAGATAAATAATTTATATAACCTTAATGAAAATAAAGTTGTTCAAAATAAATTATATTAACATAAACATAAATTAATAACATTATTTATATAAAATTAAGTTGTATTAATATATATATCGTTTTTTATTTACATTTATTAAATATTAAAAAAAAAAGAAGTGATACGGTCTGACCCGCGGCCGGATACAGCACGATCCGCCAAGCACGTGGGCCATGCCGTGCCGTGGGGTGGGGTGTGCCAAATTTAGGCACGATACGGCACGACCCGCCGCTGAACCGGCACGGCACGCGGTGATGGGCGGCATGGCCCGTTGCCCATCTTTAGCTGGCTCTTAAACAGGCCCTTAGACCTTAGCATGTAGCTATAAGATTTAAACCAAAGTGCATTAAAACATTCATCGTAAATAATGGATGCTCAATAGCTCAAACAACGCGCTTGAGCAAGCTACCACAACACTCGCGAGCACATGCATCCACGTCACACAACTTTCATTTAAAAAAAAAAAACTGATTGGTCCGTCAGACGTGTTAACACTCAGTAGGCCCCACGCCATATCTCATATATTAAATCACGTTACCATCACTCTCTCACTCTCGCAATTCTCTCTTTCCTTCTCCCCCCACCTACTTTTATTTTCATGGTTTTGTAAAAAGTGACAAACACTAAATAATTTTATAAAAGGCGTTTGAAATCTCAAGCGGCAATTTCACTGTTTCTCTCTCTTCCTTCATTGAATCTCTGTCTTCTATCTTACGGCTAGATCGAGGAGAGAGAAAACTTTGTTTAGAGAGAGAAACAAAATCAATCAACAGCAATGGCGTTTATGTCGTTTGTTGGAAGAGTACTCTTCGTTTCTGTCTTCATCCTCTCTGTTTGGCAAGAGTGAGTTTTTTTTTAATGAATCTGATTTTAATACTTATTTTTTTTGAATTTTCATTTAGATCTGCTTGTTTTTTCGTGTTCTCTTTTTTAATTTTTCTTTTAATTTGAGTTATTTTGGAGTTAATTTATATATTGCTGTTGTAATTGTTAAATTTAGGGTTTTGAGTAGAAAGTTGAAGTATTGATGAATTTGAAATTTACGTTTTTGTGTAATCTGAAATTTAGGTCTTTGTTGCAAATTGATTTTGATGTTTGTTGATCTGATGCTTTTAGTTGTGTTGTTCACTTGCATGAGTGCTTGGCATTCAATTTTAGAGGTGAACTCAGTGCTAAGAGCAGCTTGGATTTGTCGTAAAACGATTTAATTGATTGATTTGATCTGATTTAAGATCTAGATCAGTCTCCCATATGTGATTGTTGACTTTAATCTCTTCAGATCTTCGTTATTCGATGATTCCTTCGCTTAGATTGACTTATTGTCGACTTGTCTCTAGTCGCGAATTCTCTTGGAAGTTTAATAAATCGTTTTAGAAGCAGTTGTGTTCCGAGAACTGTTATCATTGTGCTTTCTTCGAATCAATTTTGTCCGTATTTTACAATGTATGTAAAAGATGTGCATAGTTTCAATCATTATTGTCTCAATGTGAATTATCAAAATTTAACTTTCTATATTTTTGGCTTTACATGTTTAAAAATATTAATGATCAATGATGCACGATTGAGTCAGAAACTTTGGGAACTAAGGGAGTGTATGCTTTTTTAGTTACTTTACCTGACTCGCTGACTCGAAGAAGGGGTTTAGCTTTATATTTCGATTTCCTGTTTTTTACCTTGTGAGTTTGGAAATTGTTATAATTTATAAACTAATGCATTTGTAAATAGTGATTGTGCTCTTATTTAGATCATGCTTTCCCATTTCTGCTGGATGCTTACCTACACATTCATGGTTAATTCCTTATGGAATTTACTACTTTTCATGAATGTACTTTGTAATGCTTGTGACGTTTTAAGATCAAGTTTTGGGAAAGGATTAGTAATCTGAACTTCTGAAGTGTTGATACATTCCAAAGCTAAGAAAGCTTTCTTAATTTTCTATATTGATGTGTTACTGTGTAAGGTAATCACTGTCCTTTTTTTGGGTGTCAAGCCACAAAGTTCAAATGATGTAGATGGAATTGAAAACCTGGGTACTCCAAGATTTTGATTTTTTTTTTTTTTTTTGGCATTACCAATTTACCATGATGTTAATAAGAAAAGGGGTGTTCGTTTAGAATGGTATAACCTCTCTCTCTACGTTATGATTTCAACGAATTGCATAACCTCTCTCTCTATACATTATGATTTCTCCATTATTATTTGTTTTCATATTTTCTGTTTGTGTGAACCTGCAACACTACCATTTCTTTTAGGGTGGTGATTTTGCTTGTGGACCTGCTACATTACCATTATGCTGTTCTTACACTAAAATTTTGTTTCCTTTTTGTGTAGGTTCAATGACTTTGGTGTTGACGGTGGGCCCGCAGCTAGGGCATTGCATCCAAAGTTCAATGCTTTCTCTAAACATGTGTTATCACACACTGGGTTTAAACTGCCTTCAGTTGAGGTGAAAATTCATTTTGCCCCTTTGTTTATTACCATCATGGCATCACCGTATTAAGTAATATCATTCTGATTATTACCTGAATACTTTATTTACTGTTAAGCTGTTCTCCCTTTTTTTTTTTTTTTAACAGATGCAGCATTTAATTGCTGCCTCAATAGTCTTGAAGGGACTTGGAAGTCTTCTTTTCATATTGGGAAGCTCTTTTGGAGCTTATCTTCTCGTAAGTAGACATTAATCTTGCCCCTCTTTTGAGCTCAGCCTCTAGCCCCTGACCAAGTAGTGTAATGGTTTAACATTGCCTTGCCTCCCTTATATGTTTTTTCATACAGATTTTGCACCAAGTGCTTGCTACCCCTATCCTGTATGACTTTTACAACTATGATGCTGATCACAAGGAATTTGCGCAACTCTTTGTCAAATTTACCCAGGTGAGGTTTAAATGATGTATACAATGCACATAGTTCTGCATCAGACTTGCTTGCTTTCTTTTTCTGCTTTAGAATTCAGGTAGTGTTTCTCATTGCTGTAATCTGTTACTTTGTAGAATTTGGCACTTTTTGGCGCTTTGCTTTTCTTCATTGGCATGAAGAATTCTATGCCAAGACGGCAAGTAAAGAAGAAGGCCCCCAAGGCTAAAGCAATGTAAGAAGAGTTTGGGAGTTTAATCGTAGCTGAGGACAAGGACACAAGCAAAGGATTATGAGAACTGTTACCCTTTTCTGGACGTAATTTTTGTACCCATTGTATCCATTCCCTTTTAGTTGTCGCTGGATCTCCTTTATTTTAACCTACTCCGTAGTATCTTGATTTTGGCTCTTGCTGTATTTTTTTTTTTTTCCAACGTAGACTTAAATCTTATATTGATGTTAATGCAAAGATATTGTAGGCACATTTCATATTTTCATGGTGATACATGTCATATTTAGACTCATTATATACTGCCTTCAAACTTGAAGGTTGCAGGGGATGTTTCTTTTCCATATTTTTGCTCAAAAAAAAAAAAAAAAAAAAAAAGAAAAAAAAAAAGAAGAAAAAATTCATTGAGGGGTTAGAATCTTTAGTTCACTCTATGAAGACAAGTCACATCTTTTGTTTAAAAGGGGCTAGTTATGGCAACTGGCAAGTTAGTCTTTTGGGGATATTTAGTTGTTAACCAATATCTTATACAAGTATTTCTATTTCCTGTTCTACTGGTTGTAAATCTTGTACTTCAGTTTTCTTTATACAAATAAATGATGTTTTGGGCATCTAGTTACGGGCAATGAATTACTCTACTCTCTTCATCCCTTTTTTTTTGGTGCTTGCATATTTTTTTGAGTGTGCTTTTGAGATTGCTCCACATTTGGTTAATATTTTTACTTGCAACCCCGATTCTTTTCACTTAATTAAAATTGTGGAAGTATTGGTTTTACCAGTAACGTCCTATTCTTTTTACTTTATTCAAATAATTTCGTAAAACTAATTTAAGTTTGTTAATTTCACTTTAATAAATATAAGTTTAGTTTGGTAAAATTAAGTTTTAATCAGTAAAAATCATTAAAAATAAATATAATAGCGACTTAATAAAATTAATTTAGTTTTAATAGAATATTTTCATTTTAGCAAAAATAATTTTATTTCAGTAAAAAGAAAATGCAGTGAATAAGGCAAACACAACTTGGTTTAAAATTGAAAATTTAAAATTTAAACTTTGATGGAGCATAATAGATTATAGAACTATTCGATTTAAAATCAAATACGAGTAAATGAAAGACGCAGTAAAATCGCAAAAGTAAAAAAAAAAAAAAGAGAAATTAACCCAAAGTTAAGACCATATTTTCTTCAAGTAAATGAAAGATGGGGTAAAATCGCAAAAGTGAAAGAGAAATTAACCCAATTTAAGACCATAATTTCTTCACCTTATTGTTAGGAAAATTAGGTTTAATTTGGTACAAACATATGCTTTTTGTTTGTTTGTTTTTTTTTTTTTTTTAACAAGAACTTTTAGTGGAAAGCTAAACGTCGCCCTCAAAATCTAACTAACGCCTGCAAAATAAACTAAAATTAAAAATTTACCCTTTTTTAATCAAAAAAAATTACCCCCTCAATTTATCCCCCTCTTCATACTACCCACCACTACCACCACCACCACCACCACCTCCTCCTCCTCCTCCTCTTTTAATCACCAACTCCTTACCTCTAGTTTCATGATCTACACAGCCGCGGTAATAACGAATAAGGACAAAGGGAAGTCGGTTGCCAACGGAGAAAATGTTTTTTTTTTTCATTTTCTGAATTCGCGGCAAACGCCTAGATTTTTCGCACGTCCTAGGCTCAAACGCCTAGTTCGTGCGAACAACCGTGTGGTTGTATGAAAAATCTGATCGTTTGAGGTGAAACGCCTAGTTTTTTAGAATACCCTACGCTGAAACGCCTAGTTTTTTTTTGAAAAATTCTAGGCGTTTCAGCCTAGGGTATTCGAAAATTCTAGGCGTTTCTTGGGTTTTGAATTTTTTTAAAAAAATTATCGCGATGTACCGATTCCGTACGGTTCGACGAGCCTTTGGATAGCGTCTAAGGTTGTGTTTCTGGTATTTCGTCGTTGTCCATAAGATCTAACGAATTTGATTTTGCAAAATTTAAAAAATTTGTTTGATTTTGAAACTCACGGTGGTTGGGGTGGTTGTTTGGTGAGCGTTAGTGGCCGTTGACCACTAGAGAGAACGGTAAAAGTGTAAAATTGAGGTAAAATTAATTATTTTTATAATCGTTATTATAAGGATAAATACATAATTTTATTTTATTTTGCGGGCGTTAGTTAGATAATCGAGGGCGGTATTTAACAACCCCCAAGTTTTATTGTTTTGTATTTTATTCATCCGATTTTCACTTATCCGAATTTATTAGACCTTATTAAAACTTATTTTAGTTGTAATCTGTACTTGGGCAAACCTTTTTAAAACTTATCTGAATTACACCTAAGCTGAACTTATCTGAATTTATTTTACCTTAAATAAGTGAAAATAAGGTGAATAGATTAAAAGTATATTTTAATAAAAAAATTATTGGATGGTAGGTTTGAGCCGACCCGGCCCGGCCCGATGCAAAGTAGATGAGCAGATTGGCAGGTCTGTGCAGTGAAACCTCCAAAACCAAAAATTCATCGTTCTCCTCCGGAAAAACGAGTTGAAGAGAGAGAAAGTTTCAATGGCGTCAGGTTGGGGAATATCAGGTAACAAGGGAAGATGCTACGACTTCTGGATTGACTTCAGTGAGTGTATGTCTCGTTGTCGTGAACCCAAGGACTGCTCTCTCCTTCGCGAAGATTACCTTGAATGCCTTCATCACTCCAAAGAGGTTTCTTTTACTTTCTCTCTTTTTCCATTTTCATTTTCCTTTTTTCACTTTCATCGTCCCCATTTCTTCAATTTCCGATCTTGCATTTCCCCAATTCTTACATTGTTGCCCCCTTATAAAAACCCTAATTTATTATTGCCTACTGATTTTCTTTTTTTCTTTTTTTGAATAGTAGATCTTGGTTCTATAATTATATATATTTTTTGTTGTTTGATTTGAGGAGTTGCACTTTTAAAATTTTTGAAGATTGCTGCTTGCATTTTTTTGGATATTTATTTGATTTCTGATCGCGTATTTATTCAAACTATTCTGGCTTTGTAATTGTCAAATTGATTGGTGTCTGACTTTTTAGGAGTTTAAGCTTCAGCCTTTTCTGATTCCAGTTGCTTGGAGATTAAATGTATATGAAATGATACTGTAGAGATTAATCAATTGGCCTAGGTATAACCATACAAAAATTCATTAGTAACTCACTGTTGTGATTATATATTCAGGGAAATTGAACATTTTTAGAAAAAGGCCTTGATCTTTATTATTAATATAGTAGTTTTGAGCTGGACTGTCTTCTATTATTCAAAGTATCAGATATAGTCTAATTAATTTATGAATATTAACCCCTCTTGGGCTTTCTTATTTTCCTGTTGAACAAAATTTCCAAATCGAACCTTATTTCACTCGCACTCTTATATATTGTCAACATTATATGAATCCCATTTGCCAAACTAACTCCCGTTCTCTTTCTATTACACCCTTACAATTGTTATCTAAAGTGATCTTAGATATGTTACAAGTCTATTTAGGCTATGAAAATAAGAGTGGTTTAAGGGGAGAGAGAACGGGACCCTTTCATGGTTGGTCTTTGAGCAAGCTAAATTAGTAAATTAGCAATAAATAGTAGATATATAAAACTATGAAGCCTAGTGTTTAGATTAGTTCTGGGTTCTATCTATAGTCTGAATGACAATGTTGGAGTACTAATTCATAATGTCATATTTTGGAAGTGATTTTCTTAGCCAAGGTATGGCTTATGTATTTTCAGGAATCTGTTGTGGTAAGTTAAGTGGTTACAGTAGCTCAGTATTAGGTGGGATCCTTTTCACAACAACTGAGATTTCTGAGGTTTGATGGTTGCTAGTAACCAGTGTCACTTGGTAGAAACATGTAAGCTGTCAGTTATAAGAGCGCGGCATGCAGGTGTAGAAAGTTACAGAATTGCCCCTATATGCTATATTGAACCTAGTAATCAGGTGTTTTTGTGGCCTCATTTGTTATTGTTTCATGTATATTGTGTAAAATCCTTCAGTAGAAGCAAACTATTGGACTCATCCAAGCAGGTTCAAGTGACCCATAGTATGTTATACCTGTCTTTACCCCTGATGACTGTTTGTCTAGCGATTAAGTAGGTGTTCAATTGGGGTGAATGATTAGGACTTTGGAAGTAAGGCTTCTTATTGGGTTTGTTTGTGGGATAAAGCTGTTTTCTTGGCCTCTCTTTGAATGTATGTCTTGGGGTCTTTATGAGTTTATCTCTTTCTGATGTACAATGTGATTGGTGCACAAATTTTCCACGCTGGTTTGTTGGACTCTTTACTCTACAATATTTAACACATGATTTCTTGGTTCTTCTTAGAAAAAAAATATGTATAAAAAATTAGTTCGTAGGAAAATCCAGTTGATGATGACAATTTCCTGTTTTGACGGTTTTACTTCAACATGATGGAGTGTGAGTTCATCATACAAATAGTAAAACTTTAAATTCCTCTTGAAGATGGCTACAGGAAATGAATGGGAATTCTGAAATTGATACCAGATCATTAGTGATGCAGCGAACTAGGTTTATGATAACTGACCAAATCTGGTTATCTATTCATGTTTGAGATTGATTGAAGTATAAGCCAACCTTTTGTTGGTGGAAAATCTGAGCTTCCTAGTTCATAAATGACATGTAATACATTTGAAATGATGTAAAGATACATATATGTTCATGACCCTTAAGTGCTCATTATATATTTAGAAATGAAAAACAATGGTGGCATCTGCTTGATGTAGTTTCTTGTAAATCCTTCATCCAATTAAAATTTAATTTTCTAGTGTCATCAATTCATCATGGGAATTTGGGCAATGTCTTGGGCACATCTAAAAATGAACAGTTTTTGGAACAAAGAGAATAAATCTTCATGATGACTATGGCTAGCTAGGTCATATTTCGTAACTTTTACAGCTAGGCTTTGAAGGTTGCCAATGGAGAATTCTTTTGCTTCCTTTGATAATATGCTTGCTTTATAGTTATTATTATTATTATTTTTTTTCTTTACCGTTTTTGGTTTCCATGATCTGAGGTTACCAAATTAACTAATTGCCAAATATGCCAATGCCTCATTGGTAGCTCAGATCATGGAAACATCCCTGCTCATGCAGTTTGCACTGATGGTGCCAAGACTGCCAACCAAGAGTACATCTGAGGACGGAGGCTCTCACTAGAAGCTTTCATCTTGTCCCAAATCACATACTCCATCTTAATTAGATTATAAGACGCATAAATTATATTATAAGACGCATATAAGCTGTCTCCTTTTCTAATACATTAATTATATTTGACCGTGTAACCCAGTTTGCCACTAATTAATTTAAGTGATGAGGATAAAAGCTACAAAAATACAGTAACATGGTTAGGCACATTATTGGCATACTTTATTTTGAGGCTTCCTACGTAATTAAGTATATTTGTTTGATTAATTTGCAGTTTCAACGAAGGAACAGGGTGTACAAGGAAGAGCAACGTCAGATAAGAGCAGCTGCAAGGAAGGCCAAGGGCGAAGACAATAGTGATACTCATCACTGATGAGCTATTATGATAAATCTTGGAATTCCGTAATAGAAATTCTGTTATTTGATTTCGACTGGAATTGCATTATATGCGTTTTTGAGTTTGTCAATTTTTCATGTGCAAATTGATGAAGAGAATTTTTGTTCTGCTTGGTTTATGTGAAATAAACATTGCACAAAATATTGTTGCAACATTCTCATCTTTAAAAGTTTTAAGGTACAGCAGCCTCTATCTTGCTTAGTACAGACAAATAACGCGGAAAGAACATCTAGCTATTTTATAAACAACATATAGTTATTTTATAAAAAACATGTAACTGTTTTGTAAAGAACATTTTTTTTTAATATATATATATATATATATATATATATATATATATATATATATATATATATATAGAACATCTGTAATATTAATGAAGAACATGAAAATATTATGTAATGAACATGATTTATGTATATCCACCATAATTTTAAGACAAAATTCAAAGAATAATACACAATAAGCAATGAACATTATATCACAAATAAAATTACATTGCATTGGCAATCAAAGAACATGAAAATATTATGTAATGAACATGATTTATGTATATCCACCATAATTTTAAGACAAAATTCAAAGAATAATACACAATAAGCAATGAACATTATATCACAAATAAAATTACATTGCATTGGCAATCAAAGAACATGAACATACATTCTTTTCACTCTTTTTTGGTGCAAATATGTTTCTTTTACTTTGGGTATATGTTCTTTATATTTTAATAGTATGTTCTTTTCATTACATTTTTACGTTCTTTACATTTGTATAATATGTTCTTTTCGCGAAACAGCTGTATGATGCAAGGTACCCACGCCTGTAGAAACCACACACTGATCATCTTGGGTGCTTCGAAAAGTTCAAATTTGGCAAAATTCCACTTATGGTACCTTTGATTTGGGGTATAATTCTACTTAGGGTTTCTTAGGTGAATTGCACTCTATTGTTTTTATTTATTTTTATTTTTATTTATTTTGTTTCATGCTATTATCTTTCTTGTCAAACTAGATTTAGGCATTGTTGTTCAGGGTAGTCTAACGGTTGGGGAGCTCTTTCCGTTAATTTCCCAACTTTAGTTGTTGCCTTGTTGGTAATGGTAATATTAGTAAGGGAATGCATGTAAACGAATAATTTTAAGGTTACAAATATTTGGATATTTAGTAGCATCAGTATTACGGTATTACCACATCAAAGAAGCGCGGATGGGAAAAACTCATACAGTCAGATTACAAAAGTTTTGATAAAACATTTAAAATGAAACCAGATTTTTACTCCACGCAAAAAATGATTGAACAAAAACCACTAGGATAAACAATTTCCTGTGGCAGTAATGTAAATTTATGTGTTGCCATTTGAATTTACGGAGTAATAAGCATATCGTATATTAAAATAAAGGTTAATCTTAAGTAAATCAGAAATAAAGGTAAAGTGACGTTAATGAGAGCAACAACTTCAATGGCAAATACTAACAACTTCAAGGATAGGGTGTTTATCGTCCTCTGCTCGGGAGCTCCATTGAAGCTACTATTGAACTTTTTCTTCTTCAATTCTTTAATGGAATACTCCTTCCGTCTCATAATACATAAAACGTTGGACATTTTTTTTCACTATTCATGTATTAGGTTAGACCATATTTTTTTACTGATATAATTAAAACATATTTTATCATAAAATATGTTAGGTAGATTTTAATATAAAGTTTCATAATATAATTTTTTAAATAATTTTTATTAATATAAAAATAAAGTCAAACTATGGCATGCATGCAATGTTTGACTGTGTCATATAGAGGGAGTAGTTAATTTGACACCGTCAATTTTTTCTTCTTCAATTCTTTAACATCTTTAACGGAAAAATTATTTTGGCACCGTCAATTATAAATAGCTTGAATTATCAATTTTTGAACTCTAGAATAATACGGAGTACAAAAACACACCAGCAATGCAGTTAAAAAAAAAAAAAAATACTCGTACGGTATACTATTACGTATGTTTCAAACTATTTGTAGTGATTTGCCGTAAAATATGAATAAAAATGTCTAATCAATGCAAATAATTTAAAAGAGATGTAGTAAATGCTAGAAATGTTTTATGAAGACCAAACTACCCATTCATTTTCCAGATTCCCACTCGTTCTGCTACTACTCATCCTCTCCTCAATACTTCTTTCCTCTCTAACCAAAAAATCTCCATTGCTGAAGAATTCCTGAGATATTTATGTTTTATGCCAATTAAATTCTCTTTGTTCAAATGTTCATTCATCCATCAAACTCAAACTTAATGGGCATCGCATGCTTCTAACGGTAGCTCGTATTGGGTTTCGAAAAATTCATCGATTTTGTAGGTTAACTTGAAGTCGCCGGAATCAATAGTGAGTATTCTAATCTGTTTTCTGCTTCTTTTTTATTGGTGAGATTTTGAATAAGTTCTGAACTATTGAATCCAGAATTAGTTTTTTCAGTTAAGATTACAAATTAATTTGAAACGATTATGTCATTGCTTTAGTTGGGATAATTTCCCTTAACTAGGAACTTCAATCATTTCATGCTTAAATGGAACCTTTTCTTTTGCTTCATCGTTTCCTGTTTGTTGCTCAATGAGCCATTATTATGGAGAATTGGGAGAATTACAAAATTATCAGCATGTTAATTTGTGCATTGGGCTTGCATATTTGTGATACAACTAGCATATTATTATTGTTCATGTAGCTGACCCCACTTATGGGATTAAAGCATTGATTGATTGATTGATTTGGAGGATATACGCTATGAACTATGAAGTGGTTGACCACTCTTCTCCAATGACTTGTTGCCAGTTTCAGGAAACGCTGTAAAACTTGTAATACCAATCATGAAGCGGAGGAGACCTTTTACTTCTCCTGGTTCTGCTGTTAAGTGCACAGCTCCCTCAACCCCTCCAACTCCGCGCAATGTGGACATCTCCCAGTTTGCTAAAACCAAAACAAACCTTAACTCAGAAACTTTGTCTCACTCTTCAAATAGACCGTCTAAGAGATCTTTGTCTCGAATTCTCAAAATCCAAAACATGCCAACTGATAAATGGGTGCCCCTTGATTTGGGGAAACAAGAGTTGTCTTTGCTCCTGACTTTTCCTACTGGACAGACCTTCAGGTGGAAGAAAACAGGGACACTCCAATACACTGGCGTTGTCAAGTCTCATTTGGTGTCCTTGAAGCACCTTGAAAATGGTGATGTCGCTTACCAATTTCACCCGGTTACCTGTCCTACTTCCAGTTCCATTTCCAATTTCACTGAGGAGGAGGATGCTAAGCTAGCTTTGCTTGATTTTCTCAATGTGGGTATTCGTCTGGCTGATTTGTGGGAGAGTTTTGCAGCCTCCGATCAGAGGTTTTCTGAGCTAGCACCTCATTTGGCTGGTGCCCGTGTGCTTAGGCAGGATCCTTTGGAGTGCCTCATTCAGTTTTTGTGTTCGTCTAATAATAACATTCAAAGGATCACTCGAATGGTCGACTACATTTCTTCTTTAGGTCATTATTTGGGGAGTGTTGAGGGGTTTCAATTTTATCAATTTCCGTCATTGGAGCGGTTGGCCATGATCTCTGAAGAGGAGCTAAGGGAGGCTGGCTTTGGTTATAGGTTGGTTTTCCCCTCATTTTGCATCTAGATTAGTTTGTCACTTTCTTTGTCTTTTATCTTGAAGATAAAATGGCTTGCAAACAGAAAGGAATTCTTCTGCTTTCTTTTATTGTTATAACTTAAAGTTATAACATCATGTATGCTCAACTAAAATTGATTGGTCAAAATATCATGATTTTTTGTGGTTGGAATGTCATGGTTTTGTACTGTTGGATGTCACTATAAAGGCTGCTTAACCAGTTTGAGACTTTGAGTTGAGATCTTTTGAGCTCCTCCATTATTGTTGCTGCTACATTGGCGAACAAATTAGTGTAAGTCTTGGTGCTATGTTTTTTGCCACGAGCTAATTAGCTCCACACTAAATTTTATCAATTGTTTAGTTTTTGATTGTTTTTGGTGTGAATGCATTACTAACATGAGCTTCTTAAGATTTAAGTGGCATTGTGAGGGTTGCCAATTCATAATAAAAAAGTTGTTATATCTTGCCTTTGATCTTCTGTGCCTTGGCCATCACCTCCGTTTTGTTTTAATTTATTTTATACTTTTTCAGCCTTTTAGATTATCTTATACAATTCCCAATGTGCCTTTATGCATCCTTATTTTTTAAATAAATAATGAGTCCTCTTCTTACCTTTGTCAGAGTGCATAGTTTTTCATGTCATCATTGTATGTAATTTGACGTCCCATTTATTATTGATTTGCATGAAAAGAGCAAAATATATAGTTGGCACAATAAAAGCCCTGCAATTGAAGCCTGGTGGTGGTGTTGAGTGGCTTTCTTCTTTGCGTGAATTGGACCTTAAAGAAGTCATAAATGAACTCTCCACTTTTCCCGGTGTGGGTCCAAAGGTGGCATCATGTGTAGCTCTCTTCTCCCTGGATCAACATCATGCAGTTCCAGTTGACACTCATGTCTGGAAGGTAAACAACTGTAAATTTGTCAGTGATTATGGCCTTCTTTTTTACTGACTTTGTGGTTGGATAGAAGTTTTGGAGGGAAGGGGAGGGGGAGGAATAGAAGGTTCAATTTCCTTTGTTTGGATAACAATCAGTTGGGCTAAGTAAAGGGGGGTGAACTGTTTCTTGTCATGTGTGTTCCCTGATGCTTTTTCTAAGCCAAATACTTCTAGCATCGCTGCCTACCTAATAGTTAAATGAATTAAACTTTCAGTTGACCTTATTTGAAATGGACTATCAGTGTTGGCAGATGATCTTCTCTAAATTCTGACCAATGTATAAAAAGGCTCAAGGGGCAATGAGGCGATGAAGGTCCTGCTGCGCCTTGGCCGCGGCTTAGTGTGCCTCTTTGACGTGAGGCGCACAACATACAACAATTAAAGAAATTTGCCTGTGTGCCTCAAGTGTGCCTTAGGTGCGTCAAAGACTCGAAGGATAGAAATATTGTACCCTTTGATACATAAAATCAAGAAGTTTTGGTCCGATTTCCCAATTACCAATGGAAGTTGTCATTGGTTGAAAAGGGTGTTTTTAAAATTTTCGATCCTCTGACATTCAGATAAATAAGAATAGTTCATAGTGAGACTTGTGAAAGATTGTAAACTTGCTACCCTTTTATTTTCCTTCCAAATCTTCTGTCGAATTCAAATCCTTCTAAACCAACATCTTCCATTCACATAATTTTTGCTAGTTCCTTCCTTTCCTTCTCCTTCTCTCTCACTTCTTCCCCTCTTTCTTCCCAAATACTAAAAACTCATTGTAAAGTTGGAAGAGACTATTCTGTAAGCTTTAGGCTATGATGATAATTTGTTTCTTATGTGGCTCTTTTCTCTTAAGCTTATTATTGTTAAACTAAACTTATTTTTGCTAATTAATTTTGTTAAACAAAAATTAATTATGCTAAACTTATTATCGCTAAAACTTATTTCAATAAGTGGAGAACTGAGCCCATACTATGAAGTAGTCTAGTAGTCATCGCCTTTTGAGTATAGTGGGAAGAGTCTCTATGCATCCGTACTTTTTACTTTGTGTACATCCAACTTCTCGCTTTTCACAATATAATGGATTCATCATCTTTAAGTTATTCTATGTTGCACAATCTTGTCTCTTATTGGCGTTGTGATTTTAGGAGTGTTAATAACCACATGTAAAAAAAATGAGAGGGACATTTATGTTGTAATACATTCAAAATTATTAGAAAAGATGTTGTGTGATTGAAAACAAGAGTTGCATACTGAGGCAACTTCCTGTGGTCAGGAAGTGGTGGAGAAAAATGTAAAAAGTAAATAAAAAAAACTGGTGAGAGTGAGAGAATGGGTGGTGGCCTGGTGGGCAAGGAGTAAGTAATTGAGTTGAGTATGAGACTGGTCAGTTAGTAAATTCATAGAAGAATTTGCAACCTAATCATACGGTCCAGAAACAATCGGACCGGACAGTTACTGGAACTGGAATCTGGCTTTCTAGGGCCTGGGGCCGGACCTATAAATTTTGGTATGGTGTTGGATCTGTTGGACCTTTTTGCTTCCACCCCCCCCCTCCCCCAAGAAAATCCCTAAATTTTTGAAAATCACATCTGGTTTCAGTCTTATTATGCACATTCCTACCTACTCACATGATCTCTTATCCTCACCATTTAATTTTATTTTCTCTGTCCCAATTTTATCATCACATCTATGTAAGATCCCACATAATTTTTAATGTTGTATAATGTTCAAAGTTTGACCTCGTAATCGAAGCAGTCCCTTTAGGATGAACCAGAAAGGCAGGGAGTACAAATAAAAAGGTATATAGAGTCGTGAAGGTCTGCAAGGCTCAAGCTTACAGACAAACTAAAAAAGTAGAAATAAAAAGGTATGTAGAGTTATGAGAGGTACTGGGAGTGATGATAACATGGTGTTGTTGTCTTGTCGAAACTATTCTGGCATATAAAGCATATAAAGTACAAGGTCAAATGTGATGTTGCATCATAGGCGAGGGCCTCTGCGGCTACTTGCTGACTAGAATTTTCATTCTCATGTCTAAAGCAGCATGAGGGTGGCTTGTCTGCGTCAATTAGCTGCTTATAAATAGGAGGGAGTGTTTGGAAGCTGAAGGGACCTTTGGTGCTGATTGCTGAGTTTTCTTTCCTTAGAATTTTTTAAATATGGTCTACGTTTATCAAAATTTCAGTTGGTTGTCACAACCATGGTGTGAACTCTAATGTTTAATGGATATGTAGTGTATGTATTGGCATATATACATTATTCTAGTAAGATATTTATAGGATAGCTAAAGCTGAAGGATATGCATTGCTTATGCTTATAGTGCTTAGTGTCCAGCCTATACATTCATAAACCAGTTGTGAACAAGATCTATATTTAATAAATTATTATTGCATTTGTCATGAGTTGGCATATTGAGGACAAAACAATCTTCATATCCTGCTGAGAGGTTGCTTTTTCCACCCAGTTTTATTTTTCGTGAGATTAATTCATCTTTCAGGACTTCTACCTTTTAATGGTTGGCGTATAGTTAACATCTGGACCGGATCCTTATAAACCAAGACCCCGCCCCCAAGTGTTCCCCTTAGTTGTTTTGGATCTTGGGGGGTATAGGGTATCGTTGTACCTGAGGAGTTTGATTGCTTGCCTGCAAAAATCAAACACTGTTGGTTAATTAGTCATAAACTTGGCAGATAATTAAAGGAAAAGGATTTATGATTAAATTTGAATTCAATTAACTATTACATCAATTAGAAGCTCCAATATGCACACAGATGTACCTAGCTCTATGTACTCAATAATATTTTATGCTCCTTTGCTCTTAGAACTTTCTCACTCAGTTTATTTGCTCATTTCAAGAGCTCAAAAATCCAATTAAGGGAATGTGCAAATAAATAGTATTGGGCAGTTGGGAAGTTGCATGCATCAATCAAGGGATGTTTGCTTTCCTTGGTTGAAACAGTTGTAATTTCTTGATTTTTTTTTTGTTAAAGTCATTTTTTGATTTGTTGAGCTTCTATCGGTGACGGTGTGTTGGGCAGGTTGCTACAAGGTACCTTATGCCTGAGCTTGCAGGTGTCCGTATGACATCAAAGCTGTGCAGCAGTGTGGCTGAAGCATTTGTTACAAGGTATGGGAAATATGCTGGCTGGGCACAAACCCTACTTTTTGTCTCTGAGTTGCCCTCTCAAAAGGCTATCATACCATCAGAAGTTTGCAATATGAAAGAGAAGAATCTGTTGGACAAAAAAGTTTTTTAGTGAAAATGAAGACGTGTGTGTAGCCAAGTTGTGAATATAGGAGATTTGAGACGTAGAACAAATGATACTTTGCCTTCTGATCCATGGGCTGGTCTCTTTGCTGGGTCTCGTCTTGCTACTAAAGCTACTTCTCTGGACTTTGTTGCCCCCATGGTCAAGGAAGGGGGGAAGATTGCTCAACTTCAAAACGAGGATTTGGAAGCTATGTCCAGCAAGTGGGGTACATAAATGGTAATGTATGTTGTTGGTGAGATTTCTACAGTTGCATCTATTAGACGTTTCATTGCAATTGGAATTATGTAGCTCAACCTGAAATATTGTTGCAAAATCATTCTTTACACAAAGACATCAGACTTCTGCACTAGTAAGAGGCTTTTCTGGAAATTCTGCCTCTGTTTGGATGTATTGTTGCAAAATCATTCTTTACACAAAATCATTCTTTCACGAAAGTTGCTTATATTTGTATGTTATAAAGCCCCATATTCTTAGAATTTGAAGAACTAGAATTGATTTTTCCATTAGAAATTGAGCTTCCAAATTGAAATCTCAACTTTGCAACCCCGTAAGTAATTTATTGGTGTGTCATTTTAGTCATTGTCCCAAATTAGTACTTAAGCATCACATGCATTAGCTATCCAAACGTAAAATCAATAATTATGAAACGTAAAACCAATATTTGATAAATTGTTTTGCAAATGGTAGAATTACACGATTCACATTTTAAACAAAGAGGCACCATATCTTAGAAACCTTGGGGGTACTTTTTTTTTTTTTTTAATAATTCATAGAACGTTAACTTAAATAAATATTTTTCTAAGTAGAAAAAGAAAAAAGGTACATAGCATGAGTACAAAATCTAGTATAAGAAAGATGATTAGGAAATTACACATTGATATACTAGACCAACTGGACAAAATTACTCTAACTTAATTACAAAAACTAAGAAACCATAAAATTAACACTTCTAATGACCACCATCATCTCCGTTCTAGTTAATGCCATGGCCAGATTGGCCACCTTCACCCAATCCTAAATTCAAAAGATTCACTCTCATGTTTCGATGATTTCCACAAGTCCAACAAGATTCAACAAGTGACGACCGCAACAAGGGTATTATAACATACACAAAGGGAGGTCGCAAACACGAATCCATAGTTTTGCAATGGGTCCAAATTTAATGTCTCAAAGTAATGATACGACCGTCTACGACGGATGTATGTTGTTCTAGCAGACGAAGATGTAGTAAGGACTTTTAGGACTGTTGTCAACTGTGATTGTCCCCCTTTTAAGCCATCGAGAGACAACGATTTGTTGGACTAAGGATTTGTCTGCTGGATTTGGACCGAAGAATTTTCCGACAACGGCTGAATTCCAATCGATGTTTTCCATTGTTAGAGTGAACAAAGTGATTTAGTTGAAAGTAGTCAAGAGGATATGATAGGAGGTGTGAAAAATGGTTGTTTTTCTCAAGTAAAGTGTAGTGAATGCATGTTGGGCAGGTGTCGTTTAGGGAGTGAGTTGAGTAAATGAATTGTAGCAAGCACTGTTGTTTTCATGTGATAATTGTCTTTGGAAATAGGTGTCTTGGGTGCTGGGTGTGACAATTGTCTTGGAAACAAATGGTCATAGCCTCATACGTGAACCACAAGTCCACAACCCCTCCGTTTCATATTATTTACAACGATTTAACATATAATACTCTCTCCGTATTTTAATAAGTGTTATAATTTGATCGAAATATAGTTTTAGGCAATTTAATTGGTTAAATAAAATAAGAGATTAGTGGGGTAGTTGAAATATTAAAAAATTATAAAAAAAATAGTAGGGTTAATAATTTATTGAAAAATAATGAATGTGAGGGAAAAGATATATAAAAAAAATAGTAGTTGGTTTGAGTGGGACCATGAGATGAGAGAATTATAATATTTAAATGTAACTTTTTACAAAAAAAAAAAGAAAGTGTAACACTTATTAAAATACGGCCGGATTTGATATGTGTAACACTTATTAAAACACGGAGGGAGTACAATGTAAGTAATATGAAACAGAGGTAGTACAATATACTTTCTCCGTTCTATAATTATATCGGCTTTTACATTTTTCACAAACTCTATTTGACCATCTATTGTGATTACATAAAGTAAAAAAAAAAAAAAAAAAAGATATCTGGCCAAATTAATCTTAATTATAGTTGGGAAAATATTTCCAATTCTCCATGATTTGATACTTGTGGAGTGATGTATTTTTTCCCCCTTCCTGATTTCCATTACTCCGTACCAAAAACGTGGTATGGTGTGACTTAGGGCTTAGTTCTCTATACATTATTTTCAATTCAGTTCAGCTCTAATAAGTTCAATTCAGGGGGTGTTTGGTATGGCATTTTTCAATCAAAGAAACGGATTCTTGTAACAGTTGTTGTTACTTGCTGTTTGGTTTGTGATGTGGGGAAACAAATACCATTACTTTGTGGTAACAGATCACTCCAATTCGTTTCCGCTCAAACACCCAAGGAAACAATTACCGTTTCCAACAAAGCTAGCTCTCCTACTTCAATAAATAAATAATAATAATACCAAACAATAAATAAAAGTAACACTTTTGATTACCGTTTCCCCTTCTTATCAAAATTCTTTCCATTCCATTTCCATATTTCTTACCAAACACCCCCTCAGTCCTGTTCTTAATTTCTCTCTCTCATAAAATACTCAATTCAGTTCAGCTTCAATAAATTCAGTTAAGTTAAGTTAAGTTCAGTCAATCAGAACAGGCCCTTAGAGGGGTCAAGAAATTTGATGAAAATCAGTAAAACAATATCAAGCAATTCTGTATCAAAAGATTCAAAACTCGAGTACCTACGAGCCTACGACAAGGAGACTAGCATAAATTAAATTCAAGGCCTGTGTGTAAGTGAATATTGCTTTCTTTCAATTAATTGAGAAATTTTACAAAATTGACAACAATTTGTCAAACAACCCTTAATCTTGATGTTAGCAATTTATGTGCGCAAAAATGAAAATTATAAATAATGAAAAAAAGTTACTGTATGATGTAAGTTTGTCTTTCACCCGGACTTTCTGCTCAGATAATGATCTCCAACACTCAAGAATACATGTTGACCCAGCAATACTTCCACTGCTGGTTGATCTTTGATGCAGTCAACCCTAATCTGAGAAAATATTAAAATCGGAAAAAAATCAGAGCCAGTTTCCTCAAAAATAAGAGAAATCTAAGTTACAGTAAAACACAGGGGCATTGTAGATGAAAAGTACCTTGCCATTTCCAGCATTAAATTCGGACTTCAGCTTGTTAGAATCTCTTGATCTAAGGTAAACCTGTAAACCGTTTGCAAAGGTCGTGTTTCCTGTAATTGCAAAATGTGTTGTGAGCTTCAAGCCTAAACTTATAGTTAAGTGATATTTTTTATGGGATCTACGAGCTCAAACCTTCATATAAACTGAGTAGAGCTTCATCATTGAATACTAATGTTGGCCTTGACAAACTAATAGTGAACGACATGTCATATACACCGTGAAAAGTTTCTTCGGTGAGAATAACCTGTAAATTGTACAGACCCAGTAGCAAATGCTCAAATAAATCTGATAAGAACTGCAACATCTTTCATAGAATTGCAGGGCTACAGCCTACAGGCATATAGGCTTCAAGCAATAAAAAAAAATTAATAAATAAATATGAAAATAAACGATCTCTTGACAAGGTTTAACAAATTCAACTCAAGCACATAAAACTCCGCACAAGTCAAAGTGTTGCATTCAATAAATAAATAAATAAAAACGTAGGGAGTACATAAAAGTTGGACTCAAGAGTGACACAACAATCAATTAGAAGAAAAGGTAAGATACTACAATATGCATAAAAGAAAAGCTGCAAACCAAGCAAAAAAAACAAACAGAAATACTTACTGCATAAGAAGGTATGAATTCTGCAAGCAGTAACGGGGAGCCAATAGCCTCCCTTATGTATTGTTCCTGCACAACAAAGCATATACTCGTTTGAGGATTTTAACAGTATCAAATATTAGGAAAAAGGTAATTGAAAATAGTCAAAAACTAATAAAAAAATGCAAAGCCACGATAGACTAAATAAAAAACATCAAAAACTTAAATTATGCTTCAAAAACTAAGGATCTTGTTACCTGTGAACTCAGAAACTGCTTCAAGGTTGGTGCATCCTTGTCTGATGGACTGAAGTACACTTCCACAACATCGGTAGGTTCAAGACTTGCCTTTTTCCGCAACTTTTGGATGCGATTAACAACCTAAGATTTTGGGAAAATAATTATTGATGAGGATGATATAATTTTATTGCAGCTTTAGTTTCACTTTTTATAGGCTACTGTCAATTCAACCTCAACTCTAAATGGAACTAATTTTCAAGGAAACAGTGTACTTATAATGTCAATGCTGACAAAAACATTTAACAGGATCTTGTAAATTTTGTTAATACATGGCATATTCTGTAAATGAAACCTTGGCACAACAAGACCACTTTAAATTCCTTTTGTATTAGCAGAAGAATGGTACAATAATGAAGCAGACAGAAGATACGAGTCAATGTTTCATTTACTAAAAACACAAAAATTAAGAATTATAACTAACATACCTCACGAGCTACTCCAGCCTCAAACAATGATTCGTCAGGATGTAAATCAAGAATAACCAAGACATCACCTACACAGGGAGTTGAAGCTATCAGATGGGTTGACAACAAACTAACAAGTTTACCTTAAATTAATTTACAATAATTATTACCATCTCCAGCAGCATCAATTTCCTGTTCTGTTGTATTATCAGGCCGTTTGAAATCCCTCAAAACCTGAAAGTTCACATAACAATAGTACATTTAAATGACTTGATGACTTCAGTAACGCAAAGTAAGTTCTAGGGGTACAAATGAGAAGATACGAGTACATGATAAGACTGCTCCATTTTTGTTTTGGGTTATGAATTACAAACAAAATCTACGTAATATAAAACTTTATCCTCACTGAGTTCAGAATTTTAGTTAATTTCTGCCAGATTAAACAACACTTCTGTGTGATTGTTTGGACTGTGTATCCTCTAAGTTGATATTAATTTGCTTGACACGGTCATATAAGAGTTCAGGCAAATCATATACTCTTAATTATGATATTCATGTTAAATGAAAACAGAAAGCTTCCTACATTCCTAGGTCAAGCTAACCATTACAGTGCTTTATCACACATCAAATAAGCAACAAAATAACAATAATTATCCAACATTTTCATTAAAAAAAAACAACAAACTCTTAAACTAAATGTCACATAAAAATTTAGCGCACAAATGAACCTTAATGTCACCCAGCTTCAAACAGTGGCCAGCAATGGTTACTTCTCCAGCTTCCTCAAATGCTAATATATCTTTCTGGGACATTGCCTTGACTTCCTTTGCAACCACTCCCATTGATTTGCCAAGCCTCTTGCCAAGCACACTAAGAGAACAGATACATATCATAAGTAAAACCAGATAAAGTTGAGCAAATAAAAAAGCACTTCAACTCCTCCACCTCAACAGAGAGAGAAAGAGTTGTCTAGCATGCATACCTAAAATCAGGCTCAGCACGAAGAGATGCATATTTCAATGGATCATCACAGGGAACCAGAGATCTTATGTTAAGCTCTTCCAGAACATACTACAATTCACAGACCCGTAAACAAAAAAACAGTTAGACGAGAAAATTTCCTTGTGATAGAGGGTTAACAATTAAGAAAGATGTACAGATAGCGGAACACATAGTTCTCCAGAGAGCACAGAACAAATTGTTATTACAAAAAAGGCCCATCCCAAGAGCATTAGTCCCTGCACTAAACTTTTTAACACACATGCTCACAGCTATTTCTTGGACATCTAAAATTCATGGAAAAATCAGTGTGTCAGACTGTCAGCTTAAAAGAAGCCAGGGCCACAAATTTCATGGTGCTACCATCAATTTATACCCCCCCCCCTCCCCCACAAAAAAAAAAAAAAAAAAAGGTATGCCCACGAGAGTAGAAAACAAAGGAGGTTATATTGATGGGATAGACCATACACATAGCCTGTTTGATTTGTGTGAAAGTGAAATAAGTCTCAGAAAAAATTTTGAATCCTTCTCAATACCTTTATTTACAACACCCAAATTTGAAATAATGTTCGTTCATCAGATTCCTATGGATTGTAATAGCCAACAGATTAATTTCAATTTGAATTTGTAAATAATCATGTACAAGAATCTCTGCTAAACGAGAATGACTTGATAGTCAAACAAAAAAAAACCAAACTAATATTTGATGAATTAAAGGCATCAAATTCTATCAGATGCATGCAAATGTGACAAAATCATGATCAAGAGTATTGAAAATTAGGTCTGTACAAAACTATTCGAGAATCCGATCCGCAACCGATCCGAATTTTTTAATATCCGATCCGAGTTTTCATTTCGGATCGGATATCCGATCCGAAAAAGCGGATATCGGATGCGGATTTGGATATTGATTTTCAAAATTTCGGATACCCGATATCCAAAATATATAGCCTAAAATAGTGAAATATATACAGTATTAAAATTTTGAATTGTTCATTTAAAACTGACCTTGTATTATTAACTTATTATAATATTCTTAATATATTTGATGATAATATATATTAGCACGGGTTTAGCTTATGATGTGTTTGGAAGCCCTTGACCAAACAAATGTTTCACAGAGAGCCGACAAGGAATTCCATTAATAACCGGTCTTTAGTTTTGTTGTAATTAGAAGTATAAGAAAATTCTTGGTTTTTATTTCCCTGGAATGGTATTCCATAACTATATCATATGAATCATTCTTATCTTCATAATAAAAAAAATTATATGATAAAACATCATATCTATAATTCTTTTTAAAATTAGATTTTTGCAAAAGGACTATTATTTTGTTAAAAAATGTTGTACAACTTAGCAATAAGAAAGCGGTAAAATTAGTGAAATTTCGAAAGTAATCATAATCAATTTTACTTAATATTGGATAATGGATATCCTAAGTATCCGATTTGAAAATTTTGGATATCCGAATATCGGATATCCGAAATTTTCAAATCGGATTTGGATATCAATTTTTGATATCTGAGTATCCGATCCGTGAACAGGCCTATTAAAAATGACAGAAAGATGTGAAGCTAGTAATAAGCAATGTTTTAATTAAGAGTATCTTCCTTCTTTATTGCTTTTAGGATTTCAAGGGGTAGGGCAGTTTGAAATAAAGAGGTTGTTAAATTCACTGACTGATGGCAATCTTTACTATTAAGGTCCGCTCTCGTACACAAGACTTAATCGAATTAAATCTAAGCAATGGACAAAATACACCTTTGAAATATATGTACCTCTCTTAGTTTCCCGGCAATATCATCAAGAAAATCTTTGTCAGGATGCACCACCACCATCTCCCTGTACTCTCCAATAACCAACAAGTCTCATGAGCAAGTAGAAAGATTAGTAAAAATAAAACAGCATAATAGATACAAATACTACCTGAGGGGTGTCTTTAAGGGCTTGTTGTGGCGCTCACGGATATTACGTGCAAGATCAATGATTTTCGTCATCCTTGAAACACTTTGTACAATGCGCTCTTCTCCCTAGAATTGAAATATTAAATTACAGTGAGCCATAACTGAGTTAAGATTCCTTTTACAAAATTGAAATTAATAACCCCCCCCCCCCCCCTTTTTTTTTTCTTGAAGTTCATGCCAAAGAGACTACCTTTCCTTCATCTTCAGGGATACTGCAATAATGAATGCTCTCTTCAGCCCCATCACTAACTTTTCTCAAATTTTGGTAAAGAACTTCGGTAAAGAATGGTGTCAGTGGAGCCATAGCGATGCATGAAGTTAGCAGTACCTATGACCAAAAATTCAGATAATAAGTGAAATATGATTCAAGAGCTTAATCTAACAGATTGCTGCAAAGAGCCATAATGGCAGCTCCTCCAATGCGTAAAGAAAGGTCATTGACTTCCAGACCACTCAGCATGTTAACTTTGTGACGGAAGATCTTCAAAGATACTCATTTAAACCGCGGATAGACTCATACCTTCAGAGTTCAGACCAAGAGGCTAAGAGTTTAATGTTCTCAAAGCCAACCACGTGTTGGGCAGATGGCGGCCTGAGCTAGAGGGCCTAATTCCATTAGATAATTTTAAAGGAAACCAGGATAGTTCAATGATACTGACCCACAGACACACATAATACAAAGCAACCTCTTCAAAGTAGAAACCCTTGTCAACCAAATCCATCAAAAAATCTATACATATGCCACTAGTTTAAAGGAGGTTTGGCAGTTTCTATGCATGAGTACACAGTTGCATCGAACATGGAATATGAATCCATTCAATAATGCAACATTATCAATGTGAACGTATGAGATATCTAGAAAACAAATAATCAACATATATAATCCTCAAATCTTTTATGAAATATTACATCATAGCTATCTACCATGCAATGGCGCAAACAAGGGAAATTATGATACATTGCTAAAGCTGTGGTAAATGTAATGCCAATATTGAGATCCGTTACTATACAAAGCGATTTATTCCTATACCAACTCTTGGAAAAATGCTCTAGAACTCCCTCTGTTTCAATATATAAGGAGCCCATGATTCACTAGCTTGTTATTAGTTCTTGATTACTATTAGCACGTGTTAATAAAAACCACTATCAACTCTTTATAATGATCTAATGGTATAGTTTCTATTATTTATCTACGTAGTTTACTATATATTTGCAGTCAAACTAAAATATCAAACATGTGAGACTTGTGAAATTGAGGACTAGAGGTAGTACTGTCTATGGATGGACATAAGAGAGAGAAAATAAAACCTTAACATGCTTGAACCCCAAAGGATCACTCTTCTAAGAACATAAGAGTTTATTAGAGACCAATATATATAAGCTAGCATACAATGAAGGATCGATAATCAGTACTCAGGTGAAGAAAAGTAACATACATGGTAAAGAGTGGACAGTGCAATTTTGCAGTCTTCCTCTCCTGTGCGACCTTTAAGCCGCTTACGGTTAAACCTTACATAGATATTTGTCAGATCATCAAGAAATTTTAGTAGTTGAGGAACCACCTGCAAAGGACATAAAGAAGTCAAAAACAATTTCAAGCAATCCATTTGAGTAGTTTAAATAAGTCTAAATAAAAAGGATTTAAATTATCAGCACACTACAGGGGATACAACTCATACAAGCCAGGACCTCATAGACCCTTGGTTTAAAAAAATTGTTCGCAAAATAATATTAACTTAACAAAGAAAAAGAATCATCTAGCAACTTGGTCAGAACAAAAACGAGACCACCACAATTTACAGCAGCCAGTGAAAACCTAGAGAAAGGCCTTACAAAGTAACACCAAAATAATAGAAGAGAGCTATATATATTTTTTGGTAGCAAAACTCTATCTTTTTACACTAGGTTCCAATAAAATCTAGAATAAAGGATGTAGGCGAACTCATCTCCAGAATGACAAAAGAAGCTACTTCCATTAGAAATGTTTAGTGAAACATGTAGATCAGTATGGCACATAAGATGGGCAATGAAAACGTAGATAATGACCAGTTATAAGAAATTTCACTTTGCCCATCAAAATACAGAACAGTAAAAGGGCCCAATCACAACTTTGAAAGCTCTGTATAATAAAAGGATATACCCTAACCTGTGGAAAGATTGGTGCCTTATCAAAGATATAATCATTCATAAGGCAGAGAATACAACTAATTAGAAACAAGTTACGAACCGTATACAATCGGTAAGCCTCCATTTCTTGTCGGACAAAATGAACCAGGTGTTGGGTCGCCGAATTGATCCACTGGTCAAGGACATTGGAGGAGTTCTTTAGCACGCTTCGATCAGTTGGAATAAAAGTTCCAAAACCTTCAATTTCAAGTCTCTTTGCATTCTGAACAAGAAATCTATATGCATTGTACCATGGGAGGAAGACATCTCTGATCTGCACATCAATCAAACCAGAAAATGATAAAGCATGATGAAATATTAGCATATATCAAGAGAAACACAAACTCTAAGGGAAGACATTCTCATAATAAAAAAGACTAAGAATATAGAGTAAGTAGCCCTTACCATACCAAACACACCATCCTTTTTAAACCGTAAGGGTTCTGCACGTACAACTGGCGAATTTACAATATACAAGCGCAACGCATCCTGTATAAAATGTACACCATGTCATGACTTAAAATCACCCTGTTAAATATTAAAGATTCCATACGAAAAGCTGCAGCAAAAGACTGAACAAATGAAAAAAAGGAAGATTATAGAACACTTACAGCTCCATACTCATTAAGAATTTCTGACGGTGCAGGGTAGTTCTTGAGTCTCTTACTCATCTTCTTACCATCTTCAGCAAGGACAAGCCCATTGCAGATAAGATTTTGGAAAGCGGGCTTACCAAATAATGCAGTGGAGAGAACCATCAATGTGTAGAACCTACAAATGGAAGTGAACTAAATAAAAACAAGCTAACAGCTACACACTACACACATATTTTGTATTGTCCTGTCCATGATATAAGGACAGAAAGAGCAACAATAAGAAAAGGTAACACTAGACCACTATGAAAACTTAGATTTTCTGCTGATTATTATAAATCATACCAAGGGTGAAATTCATCAACATTAACACCAATGCCTCTAAAGAGGCGTGCTCCTTAGTAGATTAAGGACTCAGACGCACACAGATACCTTGATGAAATCAGCAAGATTCAAGTGACCTTATCATTTGCAATTTTACACAATTTATAAACTCCCCTTTTGACACAGACTTATTTCAACAACATCAGCGAAATTTTCAAATGACCTTTAAATTGCCGCCGGATGTATTAAAATATGCACCATTTGCAATTTTACACTATCCATTACTCCTTTGACTATCTTTCGTACTTTATAAAGGAAAAATATAGTCATGTGGGATCTTACAAAATTATCAAATGGTGCAATAAAAAAACGAGGAACTATATTTCAATTATAGGGTGCCTAATATAAAAAATTCAAAACCACGCCATAACAAATTTCTCCTGCAAATATAGTCAATAACTAATATTTTGGCTATTCAGCGGATATTTTCAATGAATATTATTTTGGCTATCCTACAGATATTGTCTTCTATACATAGACCTACAGAAAACTAGGACAGCACAAAGGAGTATATATTATGAGGAAGATACTAACCACCCACGAGTTTGATCCAGACCTTCAGCCACAAAATGTCCAGGGAAATTTTTTTCAAATAGCTCACGGTTTTCAAATGGATAGTGAATGTATGCATAAGGCATAGCACCACTTTCAAACCAGCAATCAAAAACCTGCAAAATAATAATGTTAGAACATATTACAAATTTATACTCATCTTCTCCATACATAACCTTTTTCTATACAATAAATGGGGGATAAAAAATAATGTAAGCTCTGCAAAAAAATCTGCCCAACTGCCCTTTGAATCAAACTATATTAACATGTTATAATAATTTAAGATGAATTAATTTCTACTATAATTTGTCAGGCTACTGCAACTAAGTACAATGATGCAATTGCCTTCTTATGCAAACATGTTACTCATGAATTGTGAATAGCACTTCTTGGCTTCTCTCTATTCACAGTAACAAAATTTACTCTTTTATAATAGCACTTCTATCTTAGAAACAAATAAAACAGTTGTGTTTGTATTTCCTTTTTTGTAACTTCAAAAGTTTTAGTTTACATAAGATCTCTATATACATACTTCAAGTCCATTACACAAATCCCTAGAACTGATATGTCAAAAGTTAGGCAACACAGTAATGATGCCAGAATATTATAATTGAAAACTTAAAGAAAATGGTGGCTAACTGTCTAAGTCACACCCTTTCATATCTAATTCCACCTCCATGTATAACATCAATCATAAATAAAAATGCACTGATTAAAATGTCTTACATCATCCACACGTCGGAGAACACCATTCCCATCCTTGGATGGAATAGTAATGTGATCAATGAAGTGCCGATGCAAATCAGTAACCTGTAGAGGATATACAGTTAGTAAAGCACCTCATAAAATTGTACTCAATTCAACCAACAAAAAATAAGGACAGAGAAAATGAGAAAAATGCAAACTTTATTTCTCAACCATTATATTTACCAGATATAAGACATAACACATACAGCATGCTGCAAACGGCAGATTTTTCACTTAACCAAACCCTCGGTCATTGCTTTCAGTGGACATTCACATTTCCCTTTATAACTTTCCCTAACCAATATTGCTTGCAAGGTAGGCCACGTAATAACCACCTTTAATATTCTTGACTAGTAATGCTAAACACAACAATAATCTGTAACAGATCATCAAAAAATGAAGTCCCATATGTCCTAAATGATTTTTTCTTGATAAGAGAGAAGAGGGGCCATTTAGACAACTAGCAAGGAAGCACTCAGAAGATGAATGAAAAATGCTAAGCCAGCAATAATCAGTTGCCTAGTCTACACACGCTGAGAGAAAGATAATGACATGAAAGAGCTAGCACTATCTTAAGTAAGTATCTTCCTTAAGGCGTGAACAAATCTGGATTATCAGGTATTCAGATCTTCCTTAAGGTGAAGATCTAAATAAAAATGATCAGCAATAAATTTCAAAACTTTACTCTCTATATTTGCAAGACTGCAGCAAATGTATATATATATACCCTAATGGTTTTGGCAAGCTTAAAAAGTAGAGAGAGATATCGAGGGAAGAAATACAATAAGAAGTGGTAAAGATGATAATTAAAGATATTATTAATTGAAATAATACATTGGCAAGTGTGAAATGGAAAGTGTTTTGAGTATAACGGAGAAAGTACATATATATATACATACACGGAAGTTCCTGCATTAACTTGGACTTTAAGAACTATTTTAGTCAGAGCCAAAACCTCATGTTGTAAACTACATTAACATAAGTCACTGCTAAAAAGAGGGGGGGGGGGGGGGGGGGGGGTTGGTCTTTTCCTAGGTTCTTCACCTCATCCCAACCAAATCAACACAATTTTTATACCAAATTATGACTTTACGGCATGATAGCTAAGAAAACTAACTAAGTATACTCGGATATAAAAATAATCAGTAAAGATGCAAAGTAGCAGCTTAGCCTTAAGTAGTAAAGGATATGACAAACCTTTTCCCCTGATTCTCGTTCGAGTTCTTCAATGGAAGAAATGACTCTCATTTCTTTTCCATCCTCACTCATCCAGATAGGAAGCGGTGTTCCCCAAAATCTGCTTCTACTCACGGCCCAATCTCTAGCATTTTCAAGCCAATTGTGGAAACGTTTCTCCTAAATTTTATAAAAATTAAAAATTAAAAATAAAACTTGAATGTTAAACACGGCAAAAAGAAACATGAAGACAAAATTAAAACATATAAAGATACAAATGAAATAGAACCTTGACAAAATCAGGAACCCAATAAGTCTTTTTATTGTTCTCAAGCAATTGGTCTTTGATATTTTCCACTCTAATAAACCTACAGATAAATTTTAGCAAAACATCAGTTAGTAGGAAACATCACAAACTAGTACAAATGACTTAACATGCTCTTGCATCAAAAAAACAAACATGTTTAGCTCTATGACACATAATGATAGCTAAACACTTTATAAGAAATATCTTGATTGCCAAGTCAATCTCCGATATAGAATGTAATATTGTAGCATAACGTCAGTGCAGTACTCAATTTTCTACAATTTCCACAAGCAAAAATTAGACAATCAATTCTCAACATAAAGTCAAAAACAATTGCACCAAATTCCCAAAGTACATACCAGCTGGGAACAGCTCTATAAATAAGAGGAGTTTCAGATCTCCAACAGAAGGGATACGAGTGAGTAAAACTTCCTTGTTTGAGAAGCCTGCCTCGTTGCTGCATAAAAAAAAGAAATAGCATGAGAATTCCAAATTCGCATATGTAAAGACAAGCCAATTTCAAAAATAAAATAACAAGCACCAGCAGTAGAGGTACTTTGCCACACTGGACTGACAGTACAAATTAACTATTTTAATATGCTGCTTCAGTTTTCCCCATAAAATCATGAATGTTGGTAAGCCTAGGTCAATCCAAGCTACAAAACTCTTTCTTCCTTTAAAAAACTTTTCATTAGGGAATAAGAAAAATCAAACATCCTTGCCTTTACTGCATTAATAATTTCCTTGTCAGCATCCTTGACATATAGTCCTTTAAATTCAGAAACCCTTTCGATGAAACGCCCATCTTCATCAACAGCTACAATCAAGTCTGGCCCCTGAACATGCCAAGTGAGAAAATCAGAGCCAGACAACTAATGTAGAGATATCCAAATAAAAAATTAAAAGAGCTTGTAGCTAACCAGTTCAATTATTTTGTTTTCAAGGCAAACACGATAATCATCTTCTCCAAATGCTGGAGCACAATGTACAACTCCAGTTCCACTATCATCAGTCACATAGTTGTCTGCCACAACCTTGAAAGCCACCTCAGAAAATTCCTTGAAATAGTCAAACAAAGGAATGTACCTGCAACCATTAGCTCATTACATTATAATTTTGAAAACCTGAATCAAGAGAAGGTGAAAAAAAGTATGCAAAAGAGAAGACAAGATGCCTTCAAAAGAAAAGATCGAGCCAGAGACGCAACATTTGAGTTGTCCTAGAGCTTTAAATAAGCAGAGTTTTTATTTTTATCAGTATTGTTACCTTTATTTCTATATATAATATATAATAGAAAATGAATAAAACAGAAAACAGGCGTGAGAAATTCATAGAACAAAATACCTAATCAGAACATGGAAATGACACTTCAGACCAACATTGGGCATACTGAAAGTATTTCAATAATGGTAAAGTGTAAACTAACTATGCCAAGACAATCATTTTAGTTTCTATGAACATGACTCAATTCCAGAGGTTGACCCAAAGTGTCCAATAATATCATAATCTAGGAGACTAGGACTGCAATAAGCAATGTGATTTGAGAGGAAAAGAGGAAAAAAAAAAGGCTTGTGCCTCAAAACCAATTCTTGACACAGAGAGAAACAAGTTATACAACGATGGGGTGCTCTTCTATTCAACAATATTATAGAAGCAGAATACTATTAAACTACCAATCCCTAGTCCCTCCAACCATCACAATATGTAATGATACAATCAGAGCAATAATACCAGAATGAATCCTTTTATGAAACAATCATCATAATGTTTATCCTGACCCTTGATTTTGATAAACAGCGCTTTCCATAAGACAACATCATGGCTCAGATAATGAATACAGAATATAGTACATGACCTCCATAAAACAACCATTGTATATACATCCCCCCCCCCCCCCCCCCACAAACATTTATAAGTCACTAATCTCAGGTAATCAAAGATCCAAAAGCTCCACCAACAAGTACATGACCTCAACCTCCCTCCCTTACATGTGGGGGGCCTCCGTAAAACAAGCTAACCAGACAGAGAGCATCTGCACACAGCCAAATTACCCCTCTCATACAAATTTTTTTCTTTTCTTTTATATACAGGTGTAGAAAAAAAAAACAAGATTCTGCATGCACATCCTGACTCTTTGGGCTGAGGCCAAACCTGTAAGATACCCAACCCAACCACTAACAGAATTGTTCCTGGGTGCTACCAACTATTAGGTAGTGAAGCAACTGAACTTCATCAGCTGGAATCATTCACAAGAGACCATGGTGCAGCAAATATATCACAGATGGTCAACCATAAATTTACCAAAGCCCCCTTTTGTTTCAAAGGGTCTCCTTTCTTCTAATCCAACATATTATCAACTACCAAGTCTATCATCCTTCTCTATAAATCAGTCATCTTTTGACCAAAGAGTTCAAAACAATCTCCTAGCAAATTTTTCAGGGATAAGTGCTAATAGCTAAAGGAATATATTTTATGCCTAGGCTGCCTAGCTATTCTACAGCGATCAGCAACTCTTAGCACTAATTACAGTGACAATGATGTCTTGATGAAGTCCAACAACCCTAAGTTAAAGCACCTTTCAACTTCATGAGACATTTTAAGCTGATTTGAACTAAAACAACTAAATGCTGCCAAACCCATCTCAGGAAAAATCTCGAATATATGAAGTATTATCAACTACCAACAAAATGAAACAATTCTTGAGTAAGAATGGAGGACACGTAAAATAAAATACCAAGAGAAGAATTACTTACTTCAGACCCACCAAGGATGCACCTGGAACTTTCTCTAACAGTTCATATGAACTATCTTCCGGGGCAGTTTTCTCAGATGTGGAACCCTTAGTTTTAGACTTAGTATTCTTGGCCTCACCGCCTGATCCATTTGGTAATTTCTCGGTTTTTACTTTGTCTTTAGGAAGCTGCGACAAACGAGACTCTGCAACCACATACGTAGCACCAGTAGATTTGCTCCTCACCTGCACAAAATATATATACACACAATGCATGATTTGTAGGAAGGCAGAATGAAATGCTAGTCCATATCAACAAAAGAACAAGAAACCCACCTTAACATAGACAAAATTGGCATTGACACACAATGCAAGATTACTAGGAAGAGTCCATGGAGTAGTAGTCCATGCCACAAGCGACGCATTATGAGGATCATCCACAATGGGAAAAGTCACCAGGATTTCAGGATCAGGTACTTCCTGCATAACTTATGGTGTCAATAACACAAACAACTCAACACATAAACTAATCATGTGCAACTATGACAAATCAAAGCAATTAACAATGCTTCCAACCTTATAGTTAGAATTGGCCTCAAAATTCGATAGAGGTGTCTTCAGACCAGTACTATACGGCATAACCTGCAAAAGACAGTATATACATAATTGAATCAAAAGAGCATACACAACCATTCACATTCAAACCAAAACCTTAAACCCCACATCACAAAACAATCAAAAACAGCATATATCATCTAACATAGACCATTAAACCTCGGTAGTAAAACCCGAGGCCACAAATCAAATCCCGTCTACATCACTACCCCTCCGCAACACTCAAAAACCCGAAAACAAAACAAAACCATACCTTAAACCCTCGATAAACAAGCCCCTTCTGATGCAACTGAGAGAAGACCCACCAAATAGACTCCATAAAACCCAAATCCATAGTCTTATACCCATTCTGAAAATCAATCCATCTCCCAGCTCTCCTCACAACCTCCTCCCATTCTTTAACATACCTAGAAACAATCCCTCTACATTCCTCATTATACTTATCAATTCCCATATCAATCACATCGGACCGACTCTTAATCCCCAACATTGAATCAATCTCATGTTCAACCGGCACACCATGACAATCCCACCCAAATCGACGGGTCACATGATGACCCGTCATAGATTTGTACCGGGTTATAATATCTTTAATGGTACCAGCAAGAAGATGGCCGTAATGTGGGAGACCAGTAGCAAAAGGGGGTCCATCATAGAAGGTGAATTCAGGGCAATTTGATGTTTTTTGTAATTGGGTTTCGAATGCTTTGATTTCATCCCAGAATTTGAGAATTTTTTCCTCTTCTTTTGGGAAGGAGAAGTCTTTTCCCTCACATACGTCCTCCATTGTTGAAGGGTGTGAAGAGGAGGAGAGAGAAAGTGCGGCGGCAGAGGGTAGGGATAGTGGCTGAGTTTGGGGGAAGTGTTGCCTTGGAGAAGACGGATGCAAAATGGGGAATTTAGAGAGGTTTACTGATAGAATAAAAAAAGATGCAGTAATTAGTATGGCGGATTGTAAAAAAAAAAAAAAAAAAAAAAAAAAAAAAAACACTATTTTAGGTGTTCGGTAAATAACTTATAAAATGAGTTTTTAGGGTTAAAAAAGTCTTTTTAGAAAAAACTCATTATAAAAGCATTTTGCAATTAGTTTTGTGAACAATTAGTACTTTTAGTATTAAATACACTGAAATAGCTAATATGAGTAATAAATAACTATTTACCAAATATTTTCACATAATATAACCAGCCAGTCAAATCAGTTGATACAACTAGCTATATCAACCAGTTAATTATCAAATAGAACTTAAATCTTAGTGCACTTATTGAATAATCCCTTAAATAATAAATTAACTCTTACAACATTAACAAAGAAATCCCTATATTACTAACTCATACTCCGTAATTCGCTCATATACGTCCTCCATTGTTGAAGGGTGTGAAGAGGAGGAGAGAGAAAGTGCAGTGGCGAAGGGTAGAGATAGTGGCTGAGTTTGGGGGAAGCATTGCCTTAGAGAAGACGGATACAAAATGGGGAATTTAGAGATGTTTGCTGTTTCAGGCTTTTTTTAGCTCGGAAAAGCGTTTTTTCCTTACCTTATTTTTCTGATTACTGATAGAATAATTGCAGTAATTAGTATGGCCGATTGTAAAAAAAAAAAAAATGCACGTGTTCTCTTCCGTTTATTTTCAGTTCAGTTAACTTCAGCTCCAATAAGTTCAGTTCTATTCATAATTTTCTTCTCTCATAAAATATTCAGTTTAGTTCAGCTCCAATAAGTTCAATTCAGTTTAGTTTAGTTCAATTCATCTCAGTTTAGTCAATCAAATCAAGCCCTTAGTCCGTAATTATTAAGGTATTAGCTTATTGAGCACTATTAGAGGCTTGACCATTATAAAATAAATAAATAAATAAAAACATTTTGGGGTGTTCGATATATAGCTTATTAAACGAGTTTTTGGGGTTTAAAAAGTCTTTTAGAAAAAACTCATTATAAGAGCCTTTTGCAATTAGCTTAACAATTAGTTCTTTTAGTAATACACTGAAATAGTAAATAATAGACAGCTACTTATTAAACACTTTCACATAATTAGCTATTTACAACCAGCTAGTCAAATCAGCTGATATAACTAGCTATATCAACCAGCTAACGGCTAATTACCAAACAAGACTTAAATCTTAGTATACTTATTGAATAACCCTTAAATAATAAATTAACCCATACAACACTAACATAGCATTCCTTATATTACTAACTCATTCTTTGTATAACATTAATGGAGTAACCCCACGAAAAGATGGTCACACCATGTGGCTAGTTACATTTGAAAGTTTGTGATAAAAAAATCCTATCAAGTTTATTTATTTTTATCTAATATAAATAGTTATTAGCCACCTTGCGTCTCCTCTAATCCTATCATTTCTTCACTCAAACCCTAATAACTATTAGTGAATTTTAAGGCTTTGTTTAGCAATAGGTTGTTGATTGTTAGTTGTTCAATTTGGCTGGATTGGCTAGTTGTTATTTTGGTCGGATGCATTAGCAGGTTTATAATGGGGCCTAGGTGGCACCGGCTCTACCAAAATTTGAATTTTTATTTTTTTTTCATTTAAGTAAAGAGGTAGATTTATAGGTTAAATACAATTCTAATGCAATAATTTACATCAAATTAGCTTTGTAATAGTGGTGATGCCAAAAGCCAAAAGCTACTCATATAAAAAGTTTACCTATGACTTTAGATATAGTGGCAAAACAATGACTTTGAAAAAATGTGAAGAGCAAATTGATAAGTATAACATAATACACTAATATATATATTGATTTGGAAATTATTATACGAAATCATTGCATATTATTGATTTGGAAAAAATTCATTGCAACAAACTCTTAAATTCAAGAGAGTTCAAGTATTGACACAATAAAGTCTCCTATACCGATCAATATGCTATGTATAAGGTGTGTGAATGAGCTAAGGTGATCCGAATACACTACCTATTCACGAAAAATATTGCGTAGAATGGACTCAAGTGAGTCCATTTTATTAACCGGCCCGCGCACGGCCCGAAAATCTAACACTACACACAAAATGACGTCGATGACAATCGCCGGCAGTCAGCGGCGAGAACAGTTGTTGTCTCACCAGTACTACTACTCCAATATGTCGTCGTATTTCTCACCTTCATCTTCTTCGATTTATTCAATAGAATTCATCTTATGTGTTTCTTTCCTTTTAAGATCTTTATTTGAAGAGTTCTATGTTTTTCATTCTCATCAACTGATGAAATTATTCAACATAATACATCTTTGGTGTTATTCAACAAAATTCATTTAACGAAGATAATGAAGATTAGTTTAAGAGATCGAAATGGGTTTCAATAAAAGGGCTGCTTCTTGTGCCATTAGAGACCATATTAAGCTCCTTGATTTTGTAATTGATTTTGTCAATTCTTGTGTACCTATTATTTTGTTAGACATAATATTATAGATATTAGAGCATTTTTGTTAGATATAGGAATATAAGTGTTTGGTTTTAGATTATTTTACACGACCAGCTATTAGTACTTGTAATATCAGATATTAGATTATTAATGTCAGATATTAGGTTATTATAGTCAGATATTAGGTTTATTTTGTTTGGTAATAAATTAGTATGGTCAGGTGTTAGGAATCTTTTGTTTAGTAATAGATTAGTATGGTTAGGTGTTAGGAATATTAGCGTCATGTATTAGAATATTATTGTCAGATATTAAAATATTAGTTTCATGTATAAGAATATTATTGTGAGGTATAAGAATATTAGTGTCATGTATTAGAATATTATTGTCAGATATTAAAATATTAGTGTCATGTATAAGAATATTATTGTGAGGTATAAGAATATTAGCGTCATGTATTAGAATATTATTGTCAGATATTAAAATATTAGGGTCATGTATAAGAATATTATTGTCAGATTTTAAAATATTAGTGTCATGTATACGAATATTATTGTTAGGTATAAGAATATTAGTGTCATGTATTGGAATATAATTGTCAGATATTAAAATACTAGTGTCATGTATAAGAATATTAGTGTCATGTATTAGAATATTATTGTCAGATATTAGATTATTAGTGTCATATATTATAAAAGTTCGATATTATATTATTTCTGTCAGTTTTAATATTATAAATGTTTGATATTAGATTATTTTTATTAGCAATAGATTATTTTTCATTAATTTGATAATAAGTTAGTTTGATCAGATATTAAGTTTTTTTTTTGGTAGGTAATAGGTTAGTATAGTCAGGTATTAGATTTATTTTGATTGATAATAGTTTGTATTATTCAGGTATTAGATTTATTTTGTTTGATAATAAGTTATATTAGTCAGGTATTAGATTTATTTTATTTTATAATAAGTTATATTGATCAGGTATTAGACTTATTTTGTTTGATAATAGGTTATATTAGTCAGGTATTAGACTTATTTTGTTTGATAATAGGTTATATTGGTCAAGTATGAGACTTATTGTTGTTTGATATTAAGCTGTTAATGTTTCCCGACCTCATCATCTTCATCAACAAACAAACTCTGACTTTTGTTTATGTAAACTTACGCCAAAAAGTTGAGTGAGGGTATGAAGACTTTCTACAGATTAATCGCACAAAATCTAATCAATCTTCAAGATTCTGAAGGTGCAACACCTTTACACAAAGCAATACGAAATGGAGACTACTTATTCTTAACCGACACTACTTGGCATTGATAAGAAAATTTCTTTTAATTTTCTGAATATTATTAATTTTTCCACGCACCATAGTTGTTCTGGTTTCTAGTGATACCAGATTTTTTTATCCGATTTTCTCTCTCCTATAACTTCATTTTTGGTTGTTGTAGGAGAGAGAAAGGTCGAAGTATCAAAGATCGGTAGTTTCTCGATCTAGACTCGAAAGCCGATCTTCAAAGCTCAACCTTCTTCTTCGGAGTATCAACAACAACGAAAAACAATCCAAGAAAATGGAGGAAGAAGCAGTACTAAGGCAGAGTTGGTGTCACGGGCCTCGCGATCGGATTTAATTTGCCCGCGCCTTTTTGTTGGCCTTTTGTCATTGAGCCCGGTCTCACGTGAATCCGGTCTCACACAAAACCTTTTGACCTATTCGTACGGGTATTTATCAAACATTGGTGACCCAACAACCAAGGTCAACATTTTGTTCAGACTTGATCGTCCTTACATCATAATTTTCATATGGACAACATGTGTATTAACTTAGCTAGTTTCAACAATGATTTATTATTATTATATTTAATTTTTTTTTATAACTTTTAATCTTAAAAAAAATCATCATAATTAAAAAGAAAGCAACTAATCAAAGTTAATAATTATAAATAAGAGAACAACTTTTATCAATCTAGAAGTATAATCATACTTCATTCGAAGTATATTATAAACGAGTTTATTCATGAACATTAATAGACCACTACATAGTATTATACGATTTATTCAAGTTTGTTTATTTCAAGATTAAACATCCATTCAACCTCGGCTAATTCATTTGACAAACAAACATAAACGAGTATAGCCTCGAATTCGAGTTGTTTATTAAAATCTCAAGTTCTCAACTAGGGGTGTTTATCGAGCGAGTCGATCACGAGCTAAGGGGTGCTCGACTCAACTAGAAAACTTTTTACATGTGCTCAACTCATGTTCGCTAAAGTTTCGAGCAAATAAAACCTGTTCGACTAAAGTTTCGAGTCGAGTCGAGTAGCTCACAATCTGCTCGTTAAAATTTTGGTCCTTCTATTATTATATGCCTTTATTTATTTTTTGTTCAATTTATATTGTTTTCCTTATTATATATATAGATATTATTAAAAATTTACTCTTTCTTTTTTTTATGATATATATTAAGGCTTAATAAGTATCAAATTTGTTTAAAGATAGTAATTTTGTTTGCAAATTCTATATTAATAATAAATTATCGAGTTGCTCATGAGCTTATCAAGTCGAGTTAGAGTTTGCTCAACTCGTGCTAGTTAACATCTCGAGTCGAGTCGAATTCGAGTTGAGCTAACTCGAGTCGAGTTTTGGCCGAACATTGACCGAATCGAGTACGAGTTGCTCGCAAACTGCTCAACTCAATTAGCACCCCTATTCTCGACTCATTTACACCCCTGCTATGACCGACCCTCATCCCCTATAGGAACATCGTTATGTTTGTCAAGAATGAACAACAAAGCCAAGGAAGATTGTTGGGGATCATTCAATGTGCCCAACTACCCAGTCTTGTACTACCCAGATCAAAGAAGAGGAGAGAGAAACCAAAGTTCATATCTCTAAGTTCAAGTGATGGCTTTTGGGAAATTAACCCACTTGGTCTCTCTCCTCTTTCTCGGTTTTGCTGTTACTCTTTTTTACATCTACCCATCTCTATCTTCTCAACAATCACCTGAAGAATTACCCAATTCTATTTATGATTTCACTGTCAAGGTAATTATCAATTGCCAATCTAATTAATTTGAACTTTGGGTTCAATTTTTTTGCTAATTATTTATCAACTACAATTATGATTTGTCCCCTTTTTATGTTTATGTTGTAAGTGTGTGAATTGCAGTGCTGAAGTTTAAAATCCCAACTGTTTTTAAAGTTTTTGATTAAGTGTATGTTTCATATTTGTTTTAAGTTCAAATTTTGGGAATAGAAGAATTGTTTGTTAGTTTGACATTATTTGTCGCGGTTGATTACAAAATGGTAGTTGTGATTATTGGCTTTTTTTTTTTTTTTTTTTTTTTTTTTTTTTTTTTTATGAAAATAATCAAATACATTAGATGTCAAGCAGCATTATGGTTGTGTTTTGAGGATGATTATTTGATCACAATATGTCATATTAGAAACTATCTGATATTGTGGCCTTGATCATTTGATTTTGATGCTGCGTTTTGTGAGATGAAAATGTAACATTAGATATTGATGTTGATTATTGGGATAAACTTAGTAGGTTGATTTTGATTATGGAGGATAATGTTTCTTATAATGAAATATTCAAAACAACTAAGTTGGATTCCAATATTTTTTACTGTATGCGGATGTAGTTTGTCAAAACTAGTATTTTATTGTCGATATTGATTTTTTTGTGGATTAACAGGATATCAATGGTAAAAATGTAAGTTTGAGTACTTACAAGGGGAAGGTTCTTCTGATTGTCAATGTCGCTTCTCAATGGTATATACAATCCTCTATATCCTTCTGTTCATTACTTCAATTTGTGTTTCTCCGCATTCATATATGCATCATTCTCATCAGTTTTCAAAGTTCATCATTAGTGATGTTGCTATAGGGTAAGTGATGGGCTTGGGGACATGAACCATAATGGGCGGCAAGTGCAATGGACTCTTCTTTAAGTCTTGTCTGATATCTTCGTCCTAGTTCATCTAGCTTTACCATGTACCTTTTCTCCTCTTGAAATTCCGTAGAACTATCACTGCAGACTTGCTTGCCCATTGATCATCTTGATGACACATCTTGCAACCCACTAACAAGTGTTTATACTTTTCCTAGAAATTTGGGAAAAGAGATTTGGATTTTAATTTGACACTTGTCAGATTTGATCATTTGATTGTATAGCCATCTTATTAAATCATCCTTCTAGGAAAAAATACCGAGATATAGGAGTATCATATGTTGTCTTCCAAGTTTGGTTCCCAGAACGGCATGGTCAATCCAAAATACAAAATTGTAGATCATACTCCGCATATGTTTTTTATAAATCCTTGAGTTGCTTAAATATGGGATACTTAAGTGAAAGTCTTTTGCATATTCCATTGCCAAACCATTTCTCTCAAGTAAAGAGATAAGTAAACTATGAAATGCTTTATCTCTATTTGGTACATTTGCATGTTCAAATTAAATGCTTATGTTTAGACCAAACCAAATTGGTATGAATTCACATATTTCCCAAAAACCAGGAATTTAGTGCTAGGAACCATTGAATCAATCTACAGTGGTAAAATTATTGGGTAAGTGCATAACTGCATAAGTATGAAACGTGAGATGAGACCCAATTTAAGCTGACGAGGTCCCAATTGCTTTGCCTATAATATATCCTGGTCAAGGCTGAAATCTTTTTCTATGGGAACAATCAAAAGAATCCCACTTTATCATCAAGTCTAGCTTCAAGTTACTTTGTTAGAAAATCAGGAATTGTGAGGTTCAAAAACAATTGTGGTTTGATGTACATAATGTAATAATTTCTTTGTTGTTGTTTTTTTTTTTTTTTTAAAGCTGTTAATTGCTGAGGGAAACTACCAATCTTTATGGAGCATAAGTTAGGCAATGTATGTATTGCTTTAGTCTTATAAAGCCAAGTGTGAGACATGTTAATGCTCTATGAGATATTAATTTGGGTAAAAGTAAGGGTCTTATACTGAAGTGTTATGTGATACAATTCAATTAACAATTTCAATATATGTTGAATGTGGTCATAAGATTCTCCTTGATTCACAAACTAACACGGAAGGTTTGGTGCCTTGAGAAACAAGATAAAACCCTTGGTTAGTTGATTAATGGCACACTGAAAACCTTGCAATCACAAATTTGATCTGGCTTTGCAAGTAAAACTGTAACTCTTATGTTTTACAGGCGTTCAACTAATTGCATTGAAATGGTTGAGATCTACTGGATATAGAAAATTAGCAGTGTATTTCTTTCCTCGTTAATTGGATGTGATCCCCCATATTTAGGAGACTCTACCAAGAGCTAAGGCTCCCAAACGAGTCACCTGTTATGAGAGAGACCTAATTGCAAGCAAGTTGCGCAGTAATTGCATTAGGAACAGGCCCGGCACAACATACAACCTGGTTTGTTGCTCCCAATCTATTGGCATTTCCAACGTTGGAAAAGTGTTCTTGTAAGAAGTACAATTTTGGCTAAATCCTCTTGATCCTCATGGTTCTGCTCAACATGACAAAATTTAAGTCTTTTGATTAGAGTGCTAAGAATACTTCAGTTTTTTTTTTTTTTTCTCACTCAGTCCTTTCCTTTTGGCATTTTGCTTATATGAGATCTTTGTTTTCATTTGCAGCGGTTTAACAAAGTCAAACTACCATGAATTGAACATTTTGTATAAGAAGTACAAGGACCAAGGTTTGTTTTCTCTTCTACAGTTTTTGAAAGGTTTTGCTTGCAGCGTCTAATGGTTAAATTGTACGTTGATTTGGCTGTCATCTTTGTGATAGGGTTTGAAATTTTAGCCTTCCCATGTAATCAGTTTGGATGGCAAGAACCAGGAAGTAATGAAGAAATCAATGAAGCTGTCTGCTCTTCTTTTAAAGCAGAATTCCCTTTATTTCAGAAGGTAATATATCCCACATAGTTGGAATTCTTGGAAAGCATTGAAATAAGAACTTACTACAGAGTAGTGAATATGCTGATGTAAAAAGATAAACTTAGATATTTTTAAATCATATTATACTTTCTTAATACGGAGTATCTATTAGTTAGATCTTACACTTGTCTCTCTCTTTTTTATCCTGTCAAATGGTTAATTTTAACCCCCCTTTTCTCAAGTTTTTTTTTTTTTTTTTTTTTTGGTAATGATTTAATGTTCAAGAGGTTTTTTTTTAATGACTAAATCACTGCAACCTAACATTTTACCCCTTGTTTTTTATTGTAAATTTTATTACTTTTTGTTTAACTATTGTATGGATTTGAACCAGTCTAACCATGTTTTACAAGAATTTGCTTCTAGTGAATATATTGGAATTTAGTAAATTCAGGAATATTTTTTTTGCATAGGAGGTTCTCAGATTTAAAAATGATGCCATACTTACCTCTCATCTTGTTTTAGTTGATTGTTTCCTTATTTTCTATCATATGTTTACCTGCATCTAAAATTAGTGACAGTTGAAAGATAGATCTCTTTTGGGTCATTACTCAAGATTTACTAGAATGAAAATTGCTGCTTAAGCGTAACAATGCCTGCTGAGACTTCATGCTATAGCTCAAGTATTATATGGCTATATGCTGATTGAAAATTGTCTTATGATGTCAATTTGGCACCATTTTGAATGCAAGATTGTATTGCTACCATAAGAATGCACCTTTCTTAAAAAGTGTTTGCCGTTCGTATATTGGTAAATGAACTTGATTAATGTCCTCTGGGTGATCTGGAAACTGTAAAATAAAAAAAAAAAAAGAAAAAAGAAAAAAAAAAAGAAACATGTAAATACTTATCTCCAAGCCTAGATGAGCACTTGATGCAAATTTTTGTCCTTGGTTTAATGACTTTGATCTCTATTACTCTTGGAGAGTAGAAACACATTGTTTAGTTCTCATCCTCCCCCACTCCTTAAGGCCTTAAGTTGCGTTTCATTTTGCTATCTTGTGAATCTTAACAACTCCATGGAGTATACACAACTTACAAGATGCTTATGTGAAACTCCACAGATAGATGTCAATGGGAAGAATGCAGCACCACTTTACAAGTTTTTAAAATCAAAGAAGTCCGGAGTAATAGTAGATGAGATCAAATGGAACTTTGCAAAATTTTTGGTGGACAGACAAGGAAGCGTTGTTGAGAGATATGCTCCTGTGACCTCCCCCCTACAAATCGAGGTTCGATTCAGTACTTTCTTGATGTATTATAATGTTAAAAGTCCTTTGCAAAGCTTCATGTTTTAGTTTTGTCTGATTTCTGTATCCCCCTCTAAATTCTCTGTTGCAGAGTGAGGTTCAAAACCTCTTGGGATCATCTTAGTGGTTGGATCATCAGGCATATAGCATCCGAGACTTGGCTTTGACAACGATTGTGCAGGTTATTACAAGTTATGAATTTTGTCTGTATATCACATTGTAAAGGAATATAGGACTGATTTTCAAAATTAATATCCTCAGTTCCTCACACATACCCTGAGCTTCTATGATACTTCTCTAGACAAGGCTATGATTGGTAAACAATGAAATTTTCTGTCCTGTAGTTTGTCAAAGTTATGCTAAAATTTGTCAATTGAGTAATATAAAGGAGCTCCTATGTTTTGTAGAAAGTAGCATTTTCAAAGCTGTTCCAATTTCCACTTATTCACTAGAAGTATTATTATTGTCAATGAAGCCTGCCTCTTAATCTAAGTCTTAGGTCCTAAATATCAGAAAGTCTAACATCATTTACCATTGGTAATGTTTTGCACAATGCACCAGTCTCATCAGCTTTTGAAAGAACACTGGTAATGTTTCTGTAGGTACCATCACAAATTCACAATCATAAAGAAGTGATACCTGTATTTTTTTTTGCTAGAGTATGTAATTTCATGTTGCATAGTTTAAGTCGATAGTAGTTACCGGATGAATTATAGTAGGTCTATGCCAACTTATACAAGTACTAAGTTAAAAGCTGGAGTAGTAAAGAGGAGGTTCTAGGACACTACCAAAAAAGAAATATTTCGATCAAATTCAGAAGTGGTACAACTAAAGAATGAAGTGGCCTAACTAGTTGAGACCTAGACATTGTAATGAGAACTTTCTGTTTCTCTTGGTCCATATGCTATCTGCTGCTGCTTTGCTAACTACAGGTCTGTTATTAGATAGACTGGTTGAATCCTCCTCGGGCAGATTGGCTTATGTTGTTGATTGGATGATAGATACTTGATTTATCTTCCCCCCTATAATTGTCATATGCTAGTTCTGTTACAAAACCGCAACATAATTTGTCTGCAACCCAAGGTGAGGTATAAATCATTTGCCATGGCTGGCATACTTCAGATTACTACGGCAGGATGGTCAGCCCTTTCGGCTTAGTTTTTCTTGGCTTGTGTTTGCACTTGACATGGACTTAATGGATTGATAAAGAAATATCTCTCCATTCCTTAGCCTTATTTTTCCTTGGCTTGTGTTTGCACTTCACATGGAGTTAATCGTCCGCTGCTGAGGGCTCTTGTCTTCAATGTTGTAGGATATTATGGGAAATCTAATACAATAGGTTGTACCCCTTATTTAAGTAGTGACAAAAAAAACAACGTGCTAACTCTTTATATAAGAATTTATGATACTAATATATCTTTTGCGCTCATTGGCCTAATTGGAAACAACAATGTACAACATATAGCAGTATAGGGTGCATCACAATACATAGTAGTGGCATTAATATATAATAGTATTCAAATACACGTGATTTCACAATGTTCAATAATTAACAGATAATTTAATCAGAAAATGACGGACAAAATAATGCTTCTAACAATTTGGTTTTGCGGTAAAATAAGCTCTATACATCCCCATAATTCCCTTGAATCTTTTATTGCTTTCTTCCCCTTTTTACCGTAGTCAATTTGGTTTCCTTTCTTCCTAGTACATCTACTTTGGTACAATCATATATATATTTCATTAGTCTCAATGTCCTTTAAACACAATTATGTGTAAGTCATTAATTTTGACCTTCACAAAATAAAGAAAAAAAACATCCACATAAAAGCAACAACCTTTCGTTGTCCAGTGACTAATGTTGTCATATAATTAAACCATAAACCCCCCTCCCTCCCAATTAAATGTAGAAAATTTTAAACTTTATTATTTCATTCTCCATTTAATTTCTAATTTATTGATGAGTCTTAAGAAATTACAAAATTACACATGTGGGTAAGAAGGTAAACAAACATTTTGAGGGGTATAATGGTTTGTGCACTATTCATAAGAGCAATTTCATACTTTTTATAAGGTAGGGATAAAAGAAAATTATGATGTTTTAGAGTTTTATTCTTTCTTATGCTGTATATGACTATGAGGCTAATCAAACCTTTGTTTAATCAACTAATCCCTAAGCTCCCCCGACTAAATCTCTCTTGCCTTCTCAATAATTTCTCGTGTTGTAGCATACAGTTTAAGGTTATTAAGAGCATCAATGGAATTACGAAAAATAGCTTTCGATAGCGAACCAAACCAATAATTCAAAATGTAAATATGTTGTAGTACACTATAAACGTATAATGCTGTTAAAAAGTAAAACTCCAAAAATGTTTAATTTAAGGTCCTACCGAGATTTGAACTCGGGTTACTGGATTCAGAGTCCAATGTCCTGACCACTAGACCATAGGACCTTTTGTTGAAGTAGTATCATTTAACATATTGTAACAATAGTATGTTATTATGAAAAGTTGAAAACATTTAAGTGCAGTAGACTAAGAGGTAGTAGGTTCAAATCTCATAACTGGTCTGTTCTCTTTACCTTAATTTCAGTTCAGTTCAGTTCCTAATTTCCTTCTCTCATAAAATATTCATTTCAGCTCTATTCAATTCAGTTCAACTCCAATCAATTCAGTTCAATTCGAAAAATCAGAACAGGCCCTAGATGTGTAGTATTTTATTATGTTAATGGTGTTAGTTATTCTCCAAATAAATATATACTCATATAATTTATTTTTTAATAATATACAGAGTAAGAAACTACGGAGTATGAAAGGAAAATATTAGCATACTCTTCTCACAAAAGAACCAATTTGATAACTTGTATATATATACTTTCTCGCTATCTTTTACCTGCAAGGCTGCAACACAACTTTATGACACACATTTGGAGAAAGATACTAGATTAGTGCCCGTGCGATGCACGAATTTAACCAAAAAAAATTAATTTTGCGTAAATTAAAGTTGTATATGATTGAAATAGTTTAAAAATCAATAAGTAACTCACTATAATAATAATAATAATAATAATAATAATAATAATAATAATAATAATAATAATAATAATAATAATAATGTTTGATAATCTAGTCCTTGGTACATATGAAGTGAAAAGAAAAAACAAACAAATTAGAGATGTGATATGGTAAAATGAGATTTAATAGAGGAAATGGAGTTTAGCTGATAGTCAAAGTGATCTTGCAATTTTTTGGAGAAAAGAAAATAGTAACATTAATTAGTTTATTTTCCCCAACACAATATAAAATGCATCTTATTAAATTAAAAATGCATATCATTATATAAAAAAACATGATTACCCAAAAAAATGCCCAAATAGGGAATCGATCATATTATGCATATATTCTTTTCAAAGATTTTGTCAAGAAAAGATACGAATTATAATATTTAGAATAAAGTTTTAGTTAAATGTGTATATATAGAAGATATAGGAAAACCAATAATAACAAATCATATTATATAAATATTTTCTAAAGCGTTTTTGGCAAGAAAAGATGGAGGATGGTTTTGGAGGGAAAATGACAGCATCAAAAAATGACACGTGTCACTCTTGGTATCTGTTTTAGTATTATGTTACTAGGTTTGATCCCGTGCCATGCACGGTTTTTCACTCTTTATTACGGAGTATCAATTTAAAACTATATTTAAATATAAAAAATAATTTGGTCCAAAACCTATTTCTTATTTATCCCAACCAACTTAATTTTTTTCCCTTTTTTATGACTACATATTTTTTTTTCAAGCTTTCTTCTAATTTGAATCCTGATGACATATTTATTTATTTATTTTTTTATTTCACATTTGCCAAATTTCATTCACCAATTATGTAAGGTTGAAAGATATATTTTCATTATTTTTTTTACTATAGATAACCATTATACATTAAAAAATTATTACTTATATAGGAATTTATATGAAAATAGGGTTAGAAATCTAAGTTGGTAAATATATTATTTCAGATTTTTTTTTCCTTTGCATAAAAAAAAAAGAATTTTTTTCCTAAATTTTGGAAGAAAATATATTGCGTATATTCTTATCAATCTTATAAAAAATTTTTGTATTAAAAATATACTAAAGACACACCAGAAGATGACACGTGTCATTGTTGGTGTGTCTTTTAATATATAGTTATTGATTATTGATTAGATGATGTAAATAGATATATTAATCAAAAATAATTATTTTCTTGGTGTTAAAATTATTTGTTTATTGCCTCATTGAATAAATTGCTTCTCAAAAAGCTACGGAGTAAGTACTACTATTTGAAAACTCCCTTGAGAGAGAGGGTGAACTACCTTGCGAGAGAGGACGTTCTACCATTATTTTCGTGGTGATTCTCCGGCAATATGGCCGACGATTTAATCGAAAAATGCTCAAACCTAAGACTTAATGAAGAGGAGAACGAAATTGTTGAATTTGGTGATGTTGATTCGACTGAACAAGATACTAGGGTTTCCCTAATGCTAGTTGGGAGACTTCTGACAGATCGCAGTGTGAACGTTGAGTCGTTCAAGAGGACAATTACCCAATCATGGTCAATGAAGGGAAGGTTTTGATTAGGAGTATTGGACCTGATTTATTCGTATTTCAATTTTTCCATTGGCGTGACAAGGAGAAGGTTCTGGCTGGATGTCCATGGTGTTTTGAACAAAATCTGCTAGTCCTTAACTCAATTAAGGGAGATGAACAACCAAACGAGGTTAGTCTTATGTATGCTCCTTTTTGGATTCACCTCGAAAATTTGCCGTTCAATTGTCGTTCTAATGCTCACGTTAAAGCTATAGCCTCGAACCTAGGCGAACTAGTTGAAATTGATGATGATCTGCTTGGTATTGGTAAGAACCGTAGGGTTAAGGTTATGTTGAATGTAAATAAACCTCTACGGCGATTCCAGAACGTTGGAAACAGGGAAGGAATTATTGTTAAAATTCCTTTGAAATATGAAAGACTCCCGTTTTTCTGCTTCTCATGTGGAATTATGGGTCACAGTGAGTGTGATTATATTAATGTGCCAGATGATGATCGTAACCTGGGACTTGGATGGGGAACTTGGCTTAAAGCATCTCCAATGAGGGGCAAAAAACAGAGTGTGGATGAGGTCAGAAAGCTCCAGACCGCAAAAAAACTTCAATTTGTCCCAAAACAAGCTCATGATGAGTATGATATGGTAGAAAAGGGTGCTGTGCTCTATGAGAAGGTTTCGGTCGAGGAAAATAGTGTGACTGGGAGAAATAAAGAGGTGGCTGGTGAAGTGGATATTCTGATTTTGATTGCAGAGCCAGAGAAGGGGAGTGTGGCAAAGGGGAGTGAGATTGAAAGGGAGGGGAAAGCTGGGGTGATAGTGAGTGGCGTGGGGATGGGGAGTGATGTTTTTGAGGATGGGGAGATGGGGTCACTTGGGATTTTGAGCCACGGGGTTGACTCAAATCATATGATGATGGAAGTTGCTCAGGGGGTTTTGTGTAATGCTGCTGAGGATGGAAAAAAGGGGAATGGCGTGGGGAGTTTGGAGAGGGGTGTTGGAGAGACAATAAATAATAGTATGTTACCTACATTTAATATTGGGGTGGGGCATAATCTTTCTCTTTCATTGAAAAAGACAAAAAAGAAGGTGAAATTCTCTCCTAATGATTCTGTTAAGGGGAATGCAATGCTTGTTGATGAAAAAGGGGGACAGAAGAGGAAAGGTTGAGGTGGGAATATGGATGGGGAACAGGTGTATGGGGTGGGTAATGTGAAGAGATTGAAGAGTGGGTGTGACAGCTCGGATACTAACCTTGATTTTCAAGTAGTGGATGTTGGTGATGACCAACACCGCGAACAACAATGAAAAGTTTAGCATGGAACTGTTATGGGCTTGGCAACCCATCAACAGTTAAGGCTCTCCAGGATTGGTGTTGGAGAGAGCGGCCAAATGTAGTTTTCATATCGGAAACTAAGATTGATTCACAGAGATTAGAGTTGATTAGAAACAGGCGTGGTTTTACGAATGGTTTTTGTATTAGTAGTTGGCAGATCCGGAGGTATTGGGTTATGGTGGAGTAATTTAACGGTAAATATTAGTAGCTTCTCGGATCATCACATTAGCGGTGTGGTATGCAATGCTGACAATGTGCCGACATGGTGACTGATGGGTATTTATGGGTGGCCGGAAGCTACTAATAAGCACTTGACATGGGATTTGATGAGGTCTACTTACGCCTCTTCACCTCTCCCGATTGTAATGTTTGGAGACTTCAATGAGATCCTTGGTATGCATGAAAAAGATGGTGGGGCTACTCGCGGAGAAAGACAGATAGATGCCTTCAGGGAGGCCTTTGATGATTGTGATTGCAGATATTTGGGGTTCAAAGGCAATGTCTATATGTGGCAACGAGGCACATCAATGGAGACTCTTGTTCGTGAAAGGCTTGATCGATATGTAGCAAGTAGTGGGTGGTGTTCATTATTTCCATCTTTTGAGGTAATTCTTCTCCCAATATGTCATTCTGATCATGCTCCGATATTATTGAAGTTTGGGGACAGTGTGGTGGAAGAAAAAAAGAAAAAAAATTTCAGGTTCGAGTCGCTTTGGTTGTCAAAACAAGAGTGCGGCCAGGTTGTGTCGGATGCTTGGCTTGTGGGGGCTGGTAGCTCGATTCATGAGAGGATTGCTCGGGTTGCGGAAGGCTTGTCTTCATGGGCGGCTACTACTTTTGGGGAGATTAAAAAGAAAATAAAAAAGGCTGAGACTCGGCTTCTAGAAGTGCAGGGGCAACAATTAGATGCTCGTCGGTTGAGTTTATGTATCGAGATAGCTCAAGATCTTAGCGAACTTCGGAGGCTTGAAGAATCATATTGGCATGCACGTTCAAGGGAAAATGAGTTGCGGGATGGTGATAAGAACATAAAATATTTTCACCATAAAGCAAGTCTAAGAAAAAAAGAAGAACACAATTGCCGGCTTGTATGATGAGAACGGGGTATGGAAATCGTCAAAAAATGAAATGGATTGTATCATTGCAGGTTACTTTGGCGATTTATTTGCTTCAAGTAGGCCATCGGATTTTGATGTGGCCTTATCTGGAATTGAGAATAAGATGACAACCGAGATGAATGATATTCTTGATATGGAGCCGACGACAGAGGAAGTTAAGGCAGCCTTGTTTCAAATGCATCCGAATAAAGCTCTTGGGCCGGATGGAATGCATGCTCTTTTCTTCCAAAAATTTTGGAGTATTATTTGGGGCGATGTGATCAGATTTGTGCAGGCTTGGTGGAGGGGTGAAATCGATCTTTCGGAGGTAAATCGTACTTGCATTGTTTTAATTTCGAAATGTGATGAGCCTAAGCAAATGTCTTAATTTAGGCCTATTAGTTTATGCAATGTGTTGTATAAGATCATCTCAAAAACACTTGCAAATAAATTGAAGCCTATGCTTAGTTCTCTTATATTAGAAAATCAGAGTGCTTTTGTTCCGAATCGCCTAATTACAGATAATGCTCTAATTGCTTTCGAAATTTTTCACTCCATGAAAAGGAAGGGGGAAGGCAGAGATGGCAATGTGGCCCTTAAGCTTGATATGAGCAAAGCCTACGACAGGGTAGAATGGGTTTTCATTGAAAAAGTGATGTTACAGATGGGATTCCGTGTAGCTTGGATTAGCAGAATAATGCAATGTCTATCAAGCGTTTCTTTCTCCTTCAAGTACAATGGGGCTATTTCTGGTGCCCTTACTCCATCTCGGGGACTTCGACAAGGGGACCCAATATCACCGTACTTGTTTCTTATATGTGCGGAGGCTTTCTCTACTCTGATTTCTAAAGCGGCATTAGAAAATTTGATTCATGGAGTAAGTATTTGTAGGGGAGCACCTAGGGTGTCTCATCTTTTCTTTGCAGATGACAGCATTTTATTTACAAGAGCTAATTTGTACGAATGTTCTAAAATTGCTGATATAATTAGTACATACGAAAGAGCATCCAGTCAGATAGTCAATCTAAGCAAAACTGAAGTAGCTTTCAGCAAATGTGTAAAGTCGGATAGGAGAAAAGAAATTGTTGAAACTCTTGGGGTTAGAGAAGTGGATAGACATGAGAAGTACTTGGGGTTGCCGACTCTTATTGGAAGATAAAAAAGCGGTCTTCACTTGTCTCGAAGAGCGCATCTGGAAGAAGCTTCAAGGGTGGAAGGAGAAATTATTATCTCGTCCTGGAAAAGAGATTTTAATTAAGGCGGTGGCACAAGCAATTCCAACGTACATGATGAGTATTTTTAGGATTCCGGATTGTCTTATCGATGAAATTCACTCTACATTAGCCTGATTTGGTGGGGTTCGGATAACTTGAATAGGAGGATTCATTGGCATAGATGGGAAGACCTTTGTCTCCCTAAATTAATTGGCGGAATGGGGTTTAGAGACCTTAAATGCTTTAATCTGTCTCTTCTCGCTAAGCAAGGATGGAGGTTGTGTGTTGATAATAATACAATGCTACAAAAAATCCTTAAGGCCAAGTATTTTAAATATTCTGATTTTTGTGGGGCTTCAAGAGGATTTGATCCGAGCTACACGTGGAGAAGTATTTGGGGAGCAAAATCTTTGCTCATTGAAGGGTTAAAGTGGAGAGTGGGTAATGACTCCTCAATTAAGGTTTGGGAAGATGAATGGTTGACTGGAGATGATTCAAGATCCATCCCGACCCTCCAAATGCATTGTGATATTGATTTGCGTGTGAGTGAACTCATTGATTTTGAGAACATGTGCTAGAATTCGGAGGTGGTGGCTGCCACTTTCAATGAAGAAGATAGGTTTAAGGTTCTTGATATACCGTTGCCGCGTGTAGGGGTGGAGGACAGGAGGTTTTGGTGGCCTACCAAGTCTGGGCTTTTTTCTGTAAAATCAGCTTATTGGCTGGGCAGACTGGGAAAGATACGTTCATGGGAATTGCTACATGGAGATAATGAGAATCAGCTTTGGCGGGAGGTATGGGATTTAAAGGGACCTCCGAAGTTGTGCCACTTCGTATGGAGGGCTTGCAAAGGGTCCCTTGGAGTGATGGAGATGCTGCATTTTCGTCACATTCAACCCTCAAGTAGATGTGCGATATGTGGTACAACTAGTGAGTCAATAATACATGCTTTATTCATCTGTACGCATGCTGTAAGTATATGGCAGCAGAGTAGTTTTCTTGAGCTGTTAAATGATGCTCCAATGTCTTCTTTTCAAGAATTATTCTGTTGGGTGTCGAGTAAATTAGACAGAGTACAACTTCGAATATTTTTGTGTCTTGCCTTGGCAGCATGGTGTTGCAGGAACAAAGCAATTTTTGGCGACTCGAATGACATTAATGGGGTGATGATTGCTACATGCTTTGTCAAGATGTGTGAGGATTATTGTGTTTATAATGCTAGAGTTGGTGGGAGTGTGTCAGCTCCTATCTCCTTCTCTCGTGCTAGCTGGAATCCGCCACTTCCTACCTTTGTTAAAGTGAATACTGATGCTTTTGTGCCCACCCTTGGAGGAGTTTGTTTGGGTGCGGTTGTGAGGGATGAAAGGGGTGCAATCCTGATGGTTGCAACGAAGAAGACTGTCTGTAGATAGTCCTCTGAAGTGGCTGAGGCAGCTGCTGCCTACTATGGCGTCCAGCTTGCGGCTAGATTTGGGTATGCAAATGTGATCCTTGAAGGTGACTCCATGAATGTGGTATGGGCGGTTAGAGACAAGCAAGAGGGTGCAACTCCAATTTTTCACTTCTACGAAGATATATGTAGAATGAGGAATGTTTTTATTAATTTTGATTGTGTTCATGTTCGACGGGCGGGGAATACCATAGCTCACTTAGCTGCTAGATGGGATACGGGTACTAGTAATGAATGTATTTGTTTGGATTCTATCCCCCAAAGCTTTCAAACTTTGGCGGACCTTGATTTGATCTAATAAATTTCCCCGTGTTTGTCTTCAAAAAAAAAAAATTTATTTGTTTATTTTCTACCTACTAAAAATATATGGAAAATTGGAAAAGAAAAATCCAACCTTTGCACTTTTTCCTCCTAAAAATCTAACCTTTATTTTATTTCTCAAAAATCCAACCTTTATACTCCTCATTCTCTAATAGATCCATTTTACCTTTAACCTGTTAAACTGGTTAAAAAGATTATTTTTTTAAAAAATTCCCTCAATTTCTTTTCTCACTCCTCTTTCTCTCTCCTCTCTGCTCAAAAACGAAAACAACCCAACTACCCACTAGTACCACCAGTACGCCACCAACACCACCAGAACATCTTAGCACCATGACACGATTGTTTTTATAAAATCCCCTCACCCCCTCCCCCACCAAGCACCACCACCCCCAGCCCCTCCACGCCGATCTCCCTTCCCTTCCCCCTGGCGCAGGCACTCCCAAACCCCCTCCCACCGCTGGAATCATCCAAGGAGGAGAGAGACTCCCTTCTTTAGCTGACACATTGTCTGTTCCCGAAGTTATCAATGAAATGTGAACCCACTTCTCGTCATCGTCTCTCTTTTCTCCCTTTCACCGTTGATACCTTGGAACCTTCCCCTAAATCTCTCAAAAAGGTCTATTTCTTTCTATATCTCTTTTGTTTTTGATCAATTTGATTGTTAAATTTGTGGGTTTTGTTCAATTTGGCTTGTTTTGTGTTATCATTGATTGATTGGGCTGAATTTCAATTGGGTATTTTATAATTGTGCTGTTGAATTGTTTTCATGTCGGTGTTGCGGTTGAAGGTTTAGGGTGGTGGTGATGGTGGTTTTATGGTATTGTGGGCTGTGCGTGCGGTTGTTTGGGTTGAGCAAGGAGCTGTAGCGGTTTGGAGTTGGTGGCTGGGCGGTTTGGAGTCGGTGGTTGCGGTTTGCGGGGCTGCTGAAATGGAGGTTGGAAATGGAGTTGGACGGTGGTGTGAGTTGGGTTGTGGCCGGAAAAGTAGGGTGGCTGGAAAAGGAGGGTAAAGGGAGGATGGTCGGAAAGGGAGGTGGTGAGGAATGGTGGCCGATTTAATGGAGGGTGGTGAGGAATGGTGACCGGATTTAATGGAGGTGGTGAGGAATGGTGACCGGATTTAATGGAGGTGGTGAGGAATGGTGGTGAGGATGGTGGCCGGAAATCTGATATTTTTTGTTTTTTAATTATTTTTAATTATTTTTGTTTTTTAATAATTAAAAAAACAATTGACCTATTAATATCTGACACGTGGCATCTAACTTAAAAAAACCGGTCATTAACAGGTAATGGACATTTAGATGAAGGGGGTATTAAGGTTAGATTTTTGAAGAATAAAATGAAGGTTGGATTTTTAGGAGGAAAAAGTGTAAAAGTTAGATTTTTCTTTTCCATTTTTCCAAATTATATACGTGCTTTAATAATGTGATGTTGCAAACCAAAGAAAATGAAAGATCTCGTCAAAAAAAAAAAAAAAAAAATGAAAGAAGTACATAGTATTATATTTTTTTTTTCATACGTACTTGTACTAATTCATATTTCCTCGCTTCTCTCGTTTATCCATAAATTAGTTGTTAATGTTATAAAATATGTTATTATGGATGGTCATTATAGCTTGTAAATATCTCTTTTATTACTACCTTAAGTATGGTAGTAATAGCATCCTTGTAACCCTCCTTTGTCATTAGTCCACATTAATCCTCTCATGAATGGACTCTTCATTGTCCATATAAGTTACATTGTTCACATCTTGTATATATATAGATGTTCATGAAATGGATGAATATAGACATAACACTAATATTTCTCTACATCTCTCTCTCTTTCTCTCTCTTATTCTCCCTTTCCCTTTATTTTATAATACGTTATCAGCACCATTGCTTTAGTTATCGGTAATCGGAGAAAACATTAATCAAACAATATAACGAGAGGATCATAATATTGCTGACGAAATATACACTACTTTGTACACATTTTTTTTTCTTCTCTCGTTGAGTGAAAATGTCGAACCTTGCCAAACTTGAATTTGTGGCCCTTGATATTACCGGAAAGAATTATCTATCATGGGTGTTAGATGCTGAAATACACCTAGATGCTAAAGGCCTTGGTGAAACCATTAAGGAGGCTAATGAGGCAACACCTCAAGATAAGGCTAAAGCCATGATTTTCCTTCGTCATCAACTCCATGAAGGGCTCAAAAATGAATATTTAACTGTGAAAGACCCACAAATCCTTTGGAGTAATCTAAAGGAAAGGTATGACCACCAAAAAACAGTGATACTCCCTAGAGCTCGTTATGAATGGTTGAATTTAAGATTACAAGATTTTAAATCTGTTAGTGAATATAACTCAGCTATGTTTAAAATAACTTCTAAATTGAAATTATGTGGAGAAAATATTACTGATGCAGAAATGCTTGAAAAGACATACTCCACTTTCCATGCTAATAATATTGTCCTACAGACACAATATAGAGAAAAAGGTTTTAAAAAATATTCTGAATTAATATCTTGTCTTCTTGTGGCTGAGCAAAATAACGAGTTGTTAATGAAAAATCATGAATCACGTCCTACTGGCTCTAATCCATTCCCCGAAGCGAATGTGACAACCCATAACGGGAAAGAAACTAACAATAGAGACCATTCCAGTAGTAGTGGTCGAGGTAGAGGTCATGGTCGCGGTCGTGGCCAATGGCGTGGTCGCGGTCGTGGGCGTGGTTTTAGTGGATATGGTAGAGGTCGTGGAGGTCATTACACAAATTATCATTCCCACCAGAAGTGGGAACGTAGGGATGATAAAGAGAAAAATGAGACTAATATATGTTACCGTTGTGGAGGAAAAGGCCATTGGTCTCGGGTTTGTAGAACTCCAAAGCATCTTATTGAACTTTATCAAGAATCATTGAAGAAAGGAAAGAAAGTTGAGGCAAACCTTGTTCTTGAAGATGGTGAAGGTGATTTTGATTTTGGCAATGCAAATCATTTCGATGTTGCTAATTTCCTTACTTCCCCGGAAGGGAATAATTTTGATTTCGGTAGTACAACTCATTTAGAAGTTGGTGATTTCTTCAATGCCCCGGAAGGGAATAATTAAATTTATATTATTTTATGTCAACTTTAAGCATTAGACTTTATTTAGTTATTTACTTATGTTATTTTCTATGGTTGTAATAAGGACTTTATATGTTTTTATGAATTTATGAACTATTTGGGTGTTTTTATTGAATTATTTATTTTATCATCTTTATTTTTATGCTTAATATTTTGACATATATTTTATTTCATGAAGAACATGGATATTACTCAAGTTCAGTTTGCTATGAATGGTGAAGAATTATGTCTTGCTGACAGTGCAACTACTCATACAATACTTAGAAATAAAAAATATTTCTCTCATTTGATGATGAAAAGGATTAATGTGAGTACCATATCGGGTAGTACAAATATCATTGAGGGCTCCGGAAGAGCCACTATAAAATTGCCTTTGGGAACTGAAATTAAAATAATTGATGCTTTATACTCCCCATTGTCTCAAAGAAATTTATTAAGTTTTAAGGATATTCGCAACAATGGTTATCATATTGAGACAATCAATGAAGAAAATAGAGAATTCCTTCAAATCACAAATATAACTCAAGGCACAAAACATGTTTTGGAGAAACTCCCTACATTCTCCAGTGGTTTGTACTACACAAAAATCAATACTATTGAAACTCATGCTATAGTAAACCAGAAGTTTACTGATAATTTTGTTGTTTGGCATGACCGGTTAGGCCATCCCGGTTCAATAATGATGCGAAAAATAATTACGAATTCATGTGGACATTCTTTGAAGAGCCAGCAGATTCTTCATAATAATTTTTCATGTGCTGCTTGCTTAGTAGCCTAGTAGGCAAGTTAATAATTCGCCCATCACCAGCTAAAATTAATTTTGAATCAATTAGTTTTCTGGAACGTATACAAGGAGATATTTGTGGGCCCATACATCCCCCATGTGGACCATTTAGATATTTTATGGTTTTAATTGATGCATTGACAGGCTAAAGTCGTATCACCTAATCAAAAGTAATTACCTAAGTCCTCTAACTAAACTAGATAGGGAAGTAGGGTCGAATCCACAAGGAACCTAGTCTTTCTATTTCTAACTAATTAATAGCAATCTAAATTATTAGTAACAATTTGTTGTGATTTAAAGATTATACTACGAAGAATATAAGTAGGGAAAATAAAATAAGAGGAATCAATGAATTAAGGACCTAGGGCATAGGTTCACCAATAAATAATATTCCAGGGTAAAACATAATAACCAATCATTAATGCATCAATTAACCAGATAATAAAGGGCTTTCGCTACGTATTACAATCACAGAATTAATCTACCGGTATTAAATCTCATCTCTCGAATCTCGACTTAACCATTTATAGATTAACCTGCCTATTGAAACTAGACCTAAACATCAATTCTCATCTCTCGAATCTCGAATCAATATTGTCAAACTCATGCATAAAAGATCAGGCCTAATCTAGTCACAGAGCATTAAATCAATCAATAGGAAATTAATATAGCATTGATAATTAACAACAATAAATTACCCCTTCATATTATTTATGGATCCCCATAAACCCTAGAAAAAGAACTACTCACACATAATTAAATCTAAACTAATCAAAGCAACAAAATAAAACATGATAGAAGGAATAAAATAAATAACTGAGATTAAGAGAAAAGAAATCGTTACCAAAGTAATCAGAATAAAGAGTTGAGTAAAGAACAAAGCATATAGTGTAGAGAGAGAAAATAAGCTTAAGTAGAGAGAGAAAATCTAAGAAAAAGAATTACAAAAGTAAAGGAAGAATAAGGAAGTGTAAAAGGGATCCTAAACTTGCTTAACAAAAATATATTTATAATAAGCAAGAATCCTAAACTAAAACAAACTAAACGATGCTTAAAAGATCTATCAGAGACACGCGCCCGACCGGGCGCCACACCGCCCGACCGAGCGCGCCTTTTTGATCGGGCGAAGGGCTGTTGCGATATAAGTCTTCTTTGCCCGATCGGGCGCGCCATCGGGCGCGCCATCGGGCGGACCATCGGGCGGACCACCGGGCAGACCATCGGGCAGACCATCGGGCGGACCATCGGGCGGACCACCGGGCGGACCACCGGGCGGACACCCTTGGGCCGCTTGGACTCCTCGTTTAGGCTCGTAACTTGGCCCAAACCAAATATCCTCTTTGGGGCTTTAATCATTCGGTCCAAATGCCTCGTCTTCACACAAGTCGAGCCCTTATTCACCGGTTTGATTACTTTAACCGATCTTGGGCTACGAAAGATGGCCGTGCTCCTCCAATACTCGTAGTTGCTCCATAAAATCCCGGGAAAGTACTCCAAAGGTGCAATTCCCTACAAAACTCAACCAAAACTACGAAAACACTAGAAAACACATATTAGTAATAAAAATGGCTCTAAAGAGCCAAAAACACTACTAATAATGACCAAGGGACGGGGGTAAAATACTACATAAACTAGACATATCATGCATCAACTAGATGGTCACATGTGTCCTTGTTATCAACTCGTAACCCGGCGTTTGCGAGATTACTTGCCCAATTGATTAAGTTACGGGCACATTTTCCATATACTCCTATTAAGACTATTCGGCTTGATAATGCTGGTGAATTTACATCTCAAGCTTTCAATGATTATTGCATGTCCATTGGGATAAATGTTGAACATCCTGTAGCACATGTTCATACACAAAATGGTCTGGCTGAGTCATTAATTAAACGTCTTCAGTTAATTGCTAGACCGTTGCTTATGAAATCCAATCTCCCAATTTCTGCTTGGGGACATGCAATATTACATGCAGCAGCACTAATTCGCATTAGGCCAACAAGTTATCATAAGTTCTCCCCATTACAATTGGTTTATGGTCAGGAACCAAATATTTCCCATCTAGAATTTTTGGATGTGCGGTTTATGTTCCAATAGCTCCACCACAACGCTCTAAGATGGGTCCTCAAAGGAGGTTGGGAATATATGTTGGGTTTGAATCCCCGTCAATAATTAAATATCTTGAGCCTACAATAGGGGATTTATTTACGGCTCGTTTTGCAGATTGTCATTTTAACGAGTCACTTTTCCCAACATTAGGGGGAGAAAAAAGAGAGCTGGAAAAGGAAATTAAATGGAATGAATTATCATTATCCCATCTTGATCCTCGAACTAAACAATGTGAACTGGAAGTTCAAAAGATAATTCATTTGCAAAGTTTAGCGAATCAATTGCCAGACTCGTTTGCTGACCCAAAAAGAGTGACCAAGTCACATATTCCAGCTGTAAATGCTCCATTTAAAATAGATGTCCCGGAAGGACAAAATAAATTTGCTAATGAGTCTAAACCACGTCAGAAACGTGGAAGGCCAATAGGTTCCAAAGATAAGAATCCTCGGAAAAGAAAAGGAGCATTGATTGATGATGGTCAAATTGAAGAAACAATTTCCGAAGGATCTCCAGAAGAGAATTTAGACATGATACAGGAAGAAATTCAGGTACCTGATAATGAAGAAATTTCAACAAATTATATCATGTCTGGAATTACATGGAACCGAAATCAAATCGACGTCGATGATGTTTTTGCATGCAATGTAGCATTAGATGTCATGGATAATAATGAGGATCATGAACCAAAATCCATTGAAGAATGTAGACAAAGAAATGATTGGCCAAAATGGAAAGAAGCAATTGAAGCAGAATTAAAATCTCTTGAAAAAAGAGAAGTATTCGGACCTGTAGTCCGTACACCTGAAGGTGTAAAGCCAGTGGGATATAAATGGGTCTTTGTGCGAAAGAGAAATGAAAAGGGTGAAGTTGTAAGATATAAGGCACGCTTAGTTGCACAAGGATTCTCACAAAGACCTGGTATTGATTACGAGGAGACATATTCTCCTGTGGTGGATGCAACTAATTTTAGATTTTTGATTAGTCTAGCAATAAGAGAAGGACTTGACTTACGTTTGATGGATGTAGTCACAACTTATTTATATGGCCCACTAGATAATGACATTTACATGAAGCTCCCAGAAGGATTCAAACTGCCAGAAGCAGCAAAATCTAGTTCTCGAGAACATTTCTGTATTAAATTGAACAAATCTCTTTATGGATTGAAACAATCTGGGCGTATGTGGTACAACCGTCTAAGTGAGTATTTGTTAAAAGAAGGTTATAAGAATGATCCTATCAGTCCATGTATTTTTATAAAGAAATTTGGATCGGGATTTGTTATAATTGCGGTGTATGTTGATGATTTGAATATCATTGGAACTCCTGAAGAGATTTCAGTGACTGTCAATTATTTAAAGAAAGAGTTCGAAATGAAAGATCTTGGAAAGACAAAATTCTGCTTGGGGTTACAAATAGAGCATCTAGAGAATGGAATCCTTGTGCATCAATCAACGTACATAGAAAAGGTTCTTAAAAGATTTTCTATGGATACAACACATCCATTGAGCAGTCCTATGGTTGTAAGATCACTTGAAGTAGAGAAAGATCCATTCCGACCTCGGGAAAATAATGAAAAAATTCTTGGTCCTGAAGTACCATATCTTAGTGCAATTGGAGCGCTAATGTACCTTGCAAGTCATACACGACCCGACATATTATTTTCAGTTAATTTATTAGCAAGGTTTAGTTCATGTCCAACTCGGAGGCATTGGAATGGGATCAAACATTTACTTTGTTATCTTCAAGGTACGAAGGATATGGGTTTATTTTTCCCAAAGTTGTCCAAAGAAAATTTGATTGGTTTTGCAGATGCAGGTTATTTATTTGATCCTCATAATGGTCGATCACAAACTGGATATGTGTTCACATATGGTGGTACTGCCATTTCTTGGCGTTCCATGAAACAAACCATTGCAGCTACTTCTTCCAATCATTCTGAGATTTTAGCAATTCACGAGGCTAGTCGTGAATGTGTATGGATAAGGTCGGTAATTCAACACATAAAAGAAGTTTGTGGTTTATCATCTGGGAAGGAGGCACCGACAACTTTATATGAGGATAATGCAGCTTGTATTGCTCAACTTAAGGAAGGATACATCAAATGCGACAGAACAAAGCACATCTTACCCAAATTTTTCTTCACTCATGATCTTCAGAAGAATGGAGACATAAAAGTATTGCAGATTCGTTCAAGTGAGAATCTAGCAGACTTATTCACTAAGGCTCTTCCGACCGCAACATTTAAAAAGTTAATTTATCGTATTGGATTGCGTCGTCTCAAAGATCTTCAGTGATATAATAATGAGGGGGAGTAATTGCGCGCTGCACTCTTTTTCCCTTATCCATGGTTTTTTTCCTACAGGGTTTTTCCTGGAAAGGTTTTTAATGAGGCAGCATATAAGCGCATTATTCTATTTTTAAATAATGACCATCCAAGGGGGAGTGTTATAAAATATGTTATTATAGATGGTCATTATAGCTTGTAAATATCTCTTTTATTACTACCTTAAGTATGGTAGTAATAGCATCCTTGTAACCCTCCTTTGTCATTAGTCCACATTAATCCTCTCATGAATGGACTCTTCATTGTCCATATAAATTACATTGTTCACATCTTGTATATATATTGATGTTCATGAAATGGATGAATATAGACATAACACTAATATTTCTCTACATCTCTCTCTCTCTTATTCTCCCTTTCCCTTTATTTTATAATAGTCAAATAATTCATGCGTATACATTATTACATTAACATTAAATATTTGTTTAAATTACATTCATTCATGCATATACATTATTACATTAAAAATTTAAAATACTTGTTTAAATTACATTATTAACGTGAATATAAAATCCATACCAACGAAAATATCGTCAATAATCACCCTTTCACCAAACCTATATTCAAACATATAAAAACCAAAACCTCTTTGTAGTTTGTACGTCTCATTATTAAGACTGACCACTAATTAAAGAGAAATATAAACAAAACTAACAAAAGAGAGAAAAATGGACGAGACACCATTGTTGGTGAACCGTGGCGGCGATGAGAGGCCGGAGGTGGAAAACGGGGATTACACGGCCGTGCAAAGCATAAGCGAGGTGGCAACGGTGTTTTGGATAGAAACGGTGAAGTTATGGAAGATAGCAACACCATTAGTGTTTAACATTGTATGTTTGTACGCTACAAATTCACTTACAAACATATTTGTAGGACATCTTGGAGAACTTGAGCTTTCTGCTATCTCTATTTCGGTCTCCGTCATTAACACCTTCGCATTCGGCTTCTTGGTGATTATCTTCTCCTTCTCTCAACTCCTTCTTCGTTAGTTAATTAATTATTGTTTCTGTAGTATGCATGATTAATGATAAACAGCTTGAAAAATCCTCATTTTTTTTCCTGACTTGTTCCAATTAGTCCGGTAATTAGCTGGTAGCTGATTGTATTAGCTGGTTATAATTAACTGATTGTGTAAAAGTGTTTGATAAATAGCTTTTAGCCTGTTAATTATTAGCCGTTTTAGTGTAATTAAGAGCCAAAAAGTTAATTGTTCTATAAGCTAATTGTAAAAAGCTCTTATAATGAGCCCAAAAATCTCTTTTAATAAGCTATTTACCAAACACTCGAGTTAGCTTTTTAAATTGATAAACCTCTAATTGAGCAGAATAAGCTAAAAGCTCTTTACCAAACAAGGCGTTAAGAGTAATCATATCTTTACCCTTTCTATAAATATGAGCAACAAAATTACTATTCCTTATGAACAGTACTCCGAGTACTGTAGCTTAGGAACAGAGCATTTCCATTTTTGGCCTTGCAAATTAAGATCTCTGGTGTTTTGCATTTCCCCGTTTTCCTCTCACCCTCTTATTTTGCTTTTCCCTTTTTCATTCATGTTGTTTTGATTCAATCATATAATATTCCTCTCCTTTTGATTCACTCTCTCTCATCTGAAATTGAATTGTATCCAAAATTAAGCTTCACTGAGTCTTCTTCAATTCAATGTTTACATGTATGTTAAGCCTTCTCCAATTTAGGAATTCCCAACTCTGTAAAAAAGTAGGGCTTGCTCTAAGTTATTTAAGTACTTTATGTACCTCTCCATTCAATTATACTCTCAATTCTTCATTAAAGCGGCTTCTGAGCTTTATCTCCCTCATCAGACAGCTTTGAGGTAATATGTCTGTTTTGATCAATCATCAAATATCAATTTCACAATCTAGGGTTTTGTACTTCAATTTTTTTTTTTTTTTTTTACCTCAACATGCTTTCAATTCGATTTGATTTTTCGTTATTCTTTTATATCTAGGGTTTTAGTGAATTGGGCAAATTATCATAAGAAAGAAAACTTAAATAGGATATAGATATAACCACTCGACAAAATAAGATTACAGAATTAAATTAATCATCTTACCTATAATTTTACTCTGTGCAATTTACGTTGATGATCATAAGAGAGTAGAAATTATGTGTATTTTCGAATTCTTTGTTCATGGGAGGAGAGAGAAAGAGAGGGGATTGTGTAATTTTTGGTATTGGAGCAGAATGAGAGGTCACCTGAATGGAGGGGTCTGCGCTCACTCGATTCGGCGGCAACACCCGAACGGTGGCGATGTGATAAAATTGGTGGTATTTTTTGTCTCCTAAATTCGGCTTTTCTTTAAATCTTCTCACCTTTTGTTCTTCATTCCCACGTGACGTAATTATCAGCTCGATTTCAAGCTTGCAGATGATCCTAAACTTGCTTTACATGTAATCATCTTTGTTTTTAAATTTCTAGGTTTTGATTATTTATCTTAACTTTTGAATTTTTTCTTTATATTTTTTGAATTAATTTAATTTTTTTTTCCTGGGGTTTTGAAGGAAAAGAATGTTTGCTGGGAGTAGTAGCAACAAAAGTGCGTCGTTCTAAGACCCTGATGTAATCGAAAATCCGCGTCCTGCTATAAGAACGAATGAATACAAATAACTAAATAAGAGAATCTATTGATTTGATTTGGGAGGGCATCAGATCACTCTCCGGGTTTGGGAAGATTACTAAGCTAAAGTAATTTTATATTCTTGTGTATTTGGCTATGTCAGTAATTATATTTGGTGACTGATTGACCACTGTCGAAAATTATTAGGGTGTTTTGTTGGTCATTCTAATAACTCTAATTATGCTCAGTGTTGAAATTATGTGTAAGTTATTTGGTTATATTGATGTTTTTGTCAGTCTCCTTAATTGAAGTTAATTAGTAAGGCATTCATAAATCATAATCCCGGATAAGGATTTCAGTATATATCTGATTTCATGGGTTGATATCTCCTTGAGTTCAAGGAGAATAGGTGCAGTGATGAGGTTGAAGCAGTAGTATATAACTGAGGGTCCTTACTACTCTCTTATATACGGAGTAACTTGTTTAGTTGTTATGTCTTGTGTATGTTTTTCAAAACATTAATGCTCATGTCATGTTTCATGTTAAAGGGTCAGCAAATATGAGGAGACACTTAAGCCATATGTCTACTTGAACAAGCACATCATCCAGGTATAATCTCTACGCGTTATTTAAATTACACCCGCCATCTTATTTCTTATTCATTTACCCCTTCAATGGTAAAATTTTCTGGGTATATTTCCTAATCATCAATTAATGCAAACCTTTCCAATTTTTTGCTTAATTCCTGGGTGTGCCTCTTAATAGTACGGGCATGTGCTTTAAGAATCTGGGTATGTGTCTTAAAACTCTTAATTATATGTATATTCATCATAATCATCTAATTTTCTTGCAGTTCAAATTCAATCTTTTTATATTTTTTATCTTGCTGAAATTTTGCTTATTTTGCTAAAATATTGATAATATAAATGTTACGATCATAGATTTGGGCATTTAATTTTACCTATTAAAAATTGGGTGGTCCCCAACTGTTGTGCTTAGGAGTAGTGATTGATCCTTGAGTACAATTTATTGATTTCAGATTACAATATATAGGCCAGAAAGGAGGAATGCTTTTAGGCCAGAAACAATAAGGAGTTGATTCGAGTGTTTGATGATGCAAGAGGTGATAACTTAATGGGTGTTATCATTCTTGGCAAGGTAATTAATTTTGCTGCTTTATGTTGATCATAGCATCTTCTTTGCTGATTTTTGATTCCCTTGCTAATTAGTTTTTGTTGATTATTAATTTTTTTTTTATCAATTAATTTGATTTTAGAATTGGTGAATCTCGTGGGTTTGCTTTTGTTCGTTACATGTATCAAGATGAAGCTGCCAAAGCTGGTGAAAAACTTGATGGTTGGTTTTGATTTTTCTCAATTCATCCATTTTTTTTTCACTTTCAATTGTAGATTGAATTGGGTTTTCTTTAATTTGGGAAAAAAAATTTCAACTTGGGTATTCTTTTAATCGTAAATTATCGGGTATTTTTAAAATTAATTACCAAGATTGAGTTTACTGTACAGGCAAGGTCGTTGATGGCAGAGAGATAATGGTTCAGTTTGCAAAATATGGTCCTAATTGCTGAGAAATGTGAGTAATAACAAAAATTGTTTGTTTTTTTTATTGGTTTTTGGGTGTTTTGATGCTATATGTTACTCTGCTTGTGATATCTTTACAAGAAGTGACAAAGTTTGCTTATTCTATTGAGAAGGTATTTTTATTTTGTATTTGGCTGCGTTCTCTGTGGTGTTGGGATGGTGATGAGGTTGTTTGAATTATAATTTAGGTCATGCTCAGACATTTGCTGGTATGAATCATGGCATGTTAGTTACAGCTTTTAGCCTTGTATATATATATATATATATATATATATATATATATATATATATATATATATATATATATATATATATATATATATATATATATATATATATATATATATATATATAATTGTAAGGAAATTTAATTAGTTGATTTCAAAAAAAAATATACTATATCATGCTTTAATACTGCATATGAGCATATGAAAATGTTGAACCATTCATAAGAAGGAAAAAGTGATAATCAGAAAGGACAATTGTGAGGGACAGAATGATGATGATGCCTATTTAAAACTCCTTTTTTTATTATGCTATAATAATATAATATACTATACTAAGCTAATGTAATTCTCGTAGCCCACATTTTGTAATTTTGACTCATCCACAAATATGTCACTTTTTTTGTACCATAGATAAAAATTTAAAGAAGAAAGAGTTGCTTTTCAAATTCCATATGTCATATTTTTGTTATCAATAATTTTAAAAGTTGTATATTTTCTAGGGTACATTTAAAATTTAATTGAGAATTTATAAAACATTAATAGCAAACAGGAGGAGGCAGTAGGGGGTAGGAGATTGTATATTTAGTGAATTGGAGTAGTAAAACAAATTCCCCAATCTTCTTCTAATCTTGAGGGTAAGAAACAACATTACAGAGGGAGAAAATGAAGATATATCTCAGATTTGGGATAACAAAAGGGCCTTTTCTTTTGGAGTAGCCTCTATTGGTCTATTGGTTTTAATTCCAAGCCAACATCATAATCAGGTGCTAAGTATTAATGTTAATGAATTACAGCTGTATTCATTTTAGTTGTTTAATTACTATATTAATTCATTCAATTGCTCTCTATCTTTCCTTCACCTTGTTTAGATCAGTGATGGAAGCAGTTGTTTATTCTGTTTGGTCCTTTACTTTTAGTTTGGTAACTATAATTGATGGTGTTTTATTGAGTTTGCAGGGCTCCTAAACATCTTCTTGGAGATAAGGACTAAAGAGTGCTCTACATCAGTGGTGTGGTAAGGGTTGCATAATATCTGCACTATTGACCAATAACCCATTATTTGATGGAAAAAACTGAGTTAGAGCTTGATAAGTTAGGCATATATACATTCCTTCTATTTTGCCATCTTTCAATATATGCAGTCTTCTCTTTCGTCTTATCTTTGAGTACTTGATTATTTAATTTTCTGATGGCTATACTGCAGATATTCAGAACACTGGACTGCCTAATGACAAGATTCGGCCAAAGTATTTTCAATTTGGATCAAAGCTAACTTTGCTCAACAACCGTGAGTATATGCTGTCACACTATTTCATTTAGTTGTACTATCATTGTTTAAGATCCTTGTTATACTTTATTAAGGTAAGGTTTTGGGTTTTGAATTAGCAAATATTGCATTGTTTAAGAATCACCCGATAAACAACACTTTCTCTTTACATACATTGGTCAACATATTTCAGAGCCTTTTTTATCCACTATATATGTGCATCCTTTCTCTTTATATACAATGTCTTCAATATTAATGATAAATATGCTCCTGATGACAGGGTTCTTACTAAGCATGAAAAATCTGTAGCTAGAACCGGAAGGGGCTTGACAAAGCAATGTTGGGACAAAGAACTGAACCCAAGAGATCAATTTGAAAATTTCAAGGCTGCTTGATGTGTTTAGTTTATTACAAGCTTACTTGTACCTTTTTTTTTTTCCCTATGTGTAACTAGCATCTTGCTCTTTAAAGACTACATATTGTGGTGTTTATTAAATTTACATGTGGCATGTTCTTTACCTTTAGCTTCATTTATTATCAGAACGTCTTAGCTTAGTTTTCTTAGTATTATTTCTGGAAGTTATGACTTGCTATTGTCAAAGGTTTACTAAAAGTTCAGGTACTCTACAATGCATTGTTAATTTGTTAGTTGCAAACTTACAATTTTGCTTGGTTAGATGGTTTTGAAATCTCAAGTAATGTCACACAAAGGTTATGCATGAATTACTTAACCAAGACAATATATTTTCTGTAAGTAGGGGTGATTTGTTGGGCAATTACAAACTCACAATTTTATAAATTAGTCAAGATACATAATCATTTTTATTAATTGGACGATAAAGAAATTACGATAACTTGGGGTGCTACCACAACTAGTACTAGTAAAAAATTAAAAATACAAAAAGGTTTTTTTGTTTTTGTTTTGTTTTTTTTTTTTTTTTTTTTTTTGTATTTGTTGTATTTATTTTTTAAGGGAATGTCAACACAAATAGTGGCATGTTAAAATGGCTAACGTGCGTTCAAAGATTTGATCTTGTTTTGCCGTATTAAATTAGAAATTTAGATTGCCCAATTGAACTCCTTTTCATTCATTTATATATTTTCTAAATAAGCCCAATTGACATTATTTGTACTCCTTTTGTCTTGAAATAATCATAAACCAACTTAAATGTAGGATATTAAAATTTTCAGTATAATTTTTAATGACTATATTTCCTGTCAAAAAAAATATTGTAATAGTCATTAGATTTTTTTTTTTTAATCATATTATACTTGCATTTCGTATATACTTGCTCCTCATTTTGTTTGCCCATTTGACTTTGCGGTCTCCAAGACACGTATTAAAAATTTATATTTGATATTAATAAAATATATCATGAGACAAATCAAATAAAACCCCACGTGACTATATTATATCTGGTTGAATAACGAGAACTCATGATCAAAATTTTCAAAGTTTAACCCAACTTTTGACAAAGGAGCAAAATAAATAGGGATAGAGGGAATAGGAGATAGGTGAAAGAAATTCCCTAAAACTTTGGTCACCTATAGACATTACTCGTAATTGCCTTTTGCCTTTCATTAGAAGATAATTACAGAGTGTTTTTAGACTAGTTAATTGATAATTATGTCTTCATCATTATAACAAAATAACAAAAATGATTATTGAGCGAGCATTGACACCGTCGGTGCAAGAATCTTCTAGCCAACCTGCTTTCACATAAACAATTAGTCAATAAGTTCATCGGTGCATCTGAATATCTGATCAACAAAGTTTTAAATAAGTGATTTACATAACATCAAGGAATATCAAACATATTTCTGGGCCTCAAGCTGATGGTTGAGTTCTAGGAATATGTTTTATACTCTATCAAGTATAATTTGTTAAAAGCAGGTTGGCTAAAAGAATTTTGAACATAAACAATTATTAACTGATTCAAAAGTTTTATGTAAGTGAATAACATAACTTCTGAAAATTACAGTTTGTTAAGAGTATATTGAATTTTCATGAATGTACTAAAATGCGTTGAGTTGTTTAACTTGGACGATAACAAAATTATTTGGTGCACTGGTTGTTACAAGTTTTAAGTGCTGGAAGAGTATTAATTACTTGTTCTTGAGGTTCTTCCTTGACTTGTCAGCAGCACAAAAAGTGAAAGCATGAATTTTCGAAGATTTTAATGGGATCAAATTTTGTTGTTCAATATTGTAGCTTGGTATGGGGAGCGCGCTTGAGACATTGTGTGGACAAGCTTTTGGTGCAGGGCAAGTTCATATGCTTGGAATTTACATGCAACGCTCGTGGATTATTCTATTGCTTAGCAGTCTTGTACTTGTACCAATTTACATCTTTGCTGCACCTGTGTTAAAGTTTCTAGGACAAGACCCTGATGTAGCCAACCTTGCTGGACAGTACACCATCCTTACTCTACCCTCGGTCTTCTCATTGGCTATCAGTTTTCCTACTCAGAAGTTCCTACAAGCCCAAAACAAAGTTGATGTAATGGCTTGGATTGGATTTATAGTTCTAATTGAACACGCTGTGCATCTCTGGCTTTTTATTCCTGTAATGGGCTGGGGTCTGCGCGGGGCTGCAGCAGCTTTCAACATCACAGAATGGGTGACTGCAATTGCCGAACTTGTTTATGTATTTGGTTGGTGCAAGGATGCATGGAAAGGCTTCTCTTGGGATGCTTTTAAGGAGATATGGGCGTTTGTTAGGCTTTCAATTGCTTCTGCTGTGATGCTTTGCCTTGAAATCTGGTATATGATGAGCATACCACTTCTTGCTGGTCACCTTCCAAATGCTGTAATCATTATAGGCTCCCTTTCTATCTGGTGAGTTTCCGAGCCTCCTTGAGTTATGATTTGCAAGTTTATTGTCTATTTGCAAGAATGTCACATTGCCATGGTTAAGAAATTGAACAATTGTTGTATCATACTAAATCTTCCTGGATAAATGTAAACTGGATTATTATTCTTACTAACTAGCTGTTGTTTCTGCCAAAAATGTCGCTAATGTAATTCTCTTATTTCTGATTCAGCATGAATGTAAATGAACTACAATTGATGATATTCGTTGGCATAAATACTGCTGTAAGGTAATGCATACACAGACCTTTTCAGTTCATTTGTTATAGAAGTTGGGAAATTCTGTCATGATACCATACTCTTAGAAACTGTAAGTGGCTATGATAATTTAATCCATCAAATCTGAAGTAATTTTCTGTTATTATTAGTGTTTGCAGCGTCCAAGGGCAACCAAATTTAGTGCTTACGTTGCTGTCTTCCAGTCTCTCATCATCGGGCTCTTGTGCATGGTCCTTATCCTTGTCACTAAAGACTATTTTGCTGTTATTTACACTGATAGCAAGGAATTGCAACAAGCAGTTTCTAAATTAGCCTGGTTTCTTGGTGTGACAATGGTTCTTAACAGTGTTCAGCCTGTCATTTCAGGTAGACTTACACTTAAATTTCTTCGTATATTTTTGCGACTTTTTTTCTGTGTCAAATTTGTATATCTCCTTTCTGCCAACGTTCAACTGATTGACGAACTCCTGAGCAGCCTCGAGTTGAGTACTTCATGATTCAATAATTAGTTTCATATCATCTTTGTAGGAGTTGCTGTAGGATTGGGTTGGCAAGCCACCGTGGCTAATATAAACTTGGCTTGCTATTATGCATTTGGGATACCTCTTGGATACATTCTCGGTTATGTAGCAGATTTTGGAGTAATGGTACTAAATTATTTTTCTGTCCACTTGCACTTATTCAAGATCTTATTTCTTCATTAGCTATCACGGTTTCTGAAATACGTGTTCATCAATTATAGGGAATTTGGAGCAGCATGATAGCTGGAACCGTCTTGCAGACACTCATTCTACTCTTCATCCTTTACAGAACAAATTGGACTAAAGAGGTGAACATGACAGAGCTTTCAGTTATAGTGTTATACCTTTCCTTTCTTCTAAAAGCTTGGATTTGCCAAAATTCAGAGATAATATCTTAATATTTCGCTACATAACATGCAACTGTTATTAAGCCCTCTGTCCTGACTCAAAGTTAACATTGAGCCAGGCTCAGAGATTAAGGAAATAAGGAGTGACAGAGGATTAGAGGCAGTAGTAATCAATGCAAACAATGAATCAAATATTTGCACCTTAATTAAAATTAAACCCTTTCGAGTCAAGTTGTCATGGGTGTAGTGTAATTCATGGTTTACAACGTCGTGATTTTCACATATTATGCATTCCTGCCCCATGAATATAATCTACTTAACTCCACATGGTGTTTAAGCAGCGTACTTGCATGTCATTTGGCCATGGTTAGGACTTCTTTTGGCTATATATGCTTTTCATACTTGACTATTACGAGTAGAATTTTGGCTCTGATTTTGGTACAATTTATTGGAGTTTGGTGTGTAACTATCGAGTTCATGGGCACTTGAGATGGATTGAAGAGAATTTGAATAGACACTTGTGTTTGCTGTTAGCCTGTAATAGACATCAGAAAAGGTCTAAGTCTGCTTACTTCTGAACACCTTAAAAAAATGTCGATTACATGGGTACTTAAGATGAATTGGAGAGTTCAAACACACATATGCTGTAAAAACACATCATAAAAGGTTTACATCTGAACAAAACTCAACCTTAAATTATGCAGTAGCATTCTTAAAAGGGTGGTGCTTATTAATGTCATAAGCTTGTAATAAGTTAATAACATGACTGAGCTACCTCCTGTATGATATGCAGGTGGAAGAAACAAGCAGCCGCATGCAAAAGTGGGGTGGACTGGACATCAGCACACATAAGGTGGGCGACGACATATGAATGACTTACTGCAAGTGATGCAAAATTTCTGCTCCTGCATCGTCACTTGAGCTTCATTAACAGCTGAAGGTTTGGATGTTTTGACTGGAGCTAATGTTGTGCACAACCTGGGTTTAACAAATCACTGAGACAGTGTTTCATGATAAAACCTAATCATCAAGTCACCATTTATTCCATCACTTAACATTCCAAAGTTTTTGAGCTTTTATACAAATGAGGCACAAGAACATTACAAATTGAAAATCAAATTATTAATTATGGTAAGATCAAGTTCTTACATTTTTGTTTAATACTATGTATGAAATAATTGTATTTTCAAATTGAAAGTATTTAAATTATACTTGTATTATTTTCATTCATTTACTCATTACAGTACATCATAAAAACCTCGACAAACATGTAGAATCTGAGTCTCCTTGCTCCACTAAATTTGTAGCACCAAATTACATGCTCCGTTTGTTGTAAAACATCAAAAAATAATAAATTAAGGTCCTACCGAGATTTGAACTCGGGTTACTGGATTCAGAGTCCAATGTCCTGACCGCTAGACCATAGGACCTTTTGTTTTTGAATTAATGGCAAATTTATAATACACTTTACTTATAAAGTGAGAAGTAGTGTGCCATGAAAATGGTGGATTGCACTATTTCAGGTTGAATGGGGCAAATTAGTAATTTTATATATTTTTGTTGATTTGTTTTTTTTTTTTTAATTATGGTTAGAGTCACAAATGCCAATAGTGGAGGATGATGAGAATTGATCTCAGGATGCCCTGAAACCGAGAAGGAAACTCTAACCAAACCACTTGAACTATCCCTCATGTCAGAGTAGCTTTGAACTTTTTTGATTTTATTATTACTCCCTCCGTTTTTAAATACTTGCTCCACTTTTCTTTTTCGGACGTTTTTAAATACTTGTTCCATTTCCTTATTTGGAAAGTTTTAACAATATTTAATTAGTTTCTCTTACTAAGTGGACCTACCATAAACCATATTTTATTAATTTCATATTCTTTCTCCTTCAATTCTCTCCACTATTTTTGTTTTTTACATTTTTTTATTTTTCCACCTATCCTTCTACCTCCATATTTTATTACTTTATCCAATTTTTCCTAAAACTCTGCACATGGAGAAATGAAACAAGTATTTAAAAATGGAGGGAGTATTTTTTATACTTTTGTACTTAATACATTTTGGAAGTACTAGTCTACTGCAATAAATAACTAAATGACTGCCTTCAACGAAAATGGTGGGAATGTATTAAAACTTTTATTGGAAAATGAATTATAAGAAGAAAAAAAAAACAATAAAGAAAAATGGTGGTATGTAGGGAGAAAATTAAATGCACGAGAGCCGCTAGGCAATAGCATATCGTGGACATTTTGACATCTTTGCTTGAAAGAACATCATTGTGAATTTGTGATGTTCAAGCAACAAATAAATGTACCTACTTTTAATTTTATTGGTACTCCTCTTTAATCAATACGAAGTATTAGATTTCTTTCATTTTCCAAAATAATTGGACTAGGTTAATACACATATTCATATATCCAATTTTGTAAGAAAATATATTCAAAAATATTGATTTTCGAAAAATACACATCAATATGAATCTAATTAACAAAATCTTTATGAGTATGATACTTGTATAAAATTGTACGGAGTAAGAATTTATGGCCAGTGTTTTTTTAGGGAGCCCCATTTAATCTCAAAGATTAACAATTTCAATTTATCTCCTCTTACACCTTTGTACATTGTTTTTTGTGCTACTTTATTATTTTACTTTTATCATTTAAAAAATAAAAAAAAATAATTAGGTTGTGCGAGGAGATATATTCACATATTTATCTCAAAGAGAAACTTGAATTTACCCGTGTTTTTTTAGCGTTGGACACATAACTATTCAAAGTGTAAGAATATTTAGAAACAATTTACATAATACAAATAATGCAGAAAATCAAAGTCATAATAAAAAAAAAAAAATGGTGTAAGGTCGTGTCGATTTTTCTAAAAAAAGATAGGCAAAACCTTAAATTAAATTAAATGCATGTATGGGACACTTAAAATAAATACGTTTTTGTCAAAAAAAAATGTTAATTTTAAAAACACATTTATTTAACCAAGTTTTTAAATTGAAACTAGTATGTGACCCGGACGATGCATCCCCCGCGTTGTTACTTTGATCATTAAACCTTTGAATAATTTGTTTATGAACAACAATTGGCTAATCTATTAACTATTACTAAAACAAACATTGGTAATATCATCTCTCCTCAAAACTATATACGTGTCGCTTTCTTATGAAAATTTTCCCCTCTGAAAACCATTGATGATGTTATTTTTTGTGATACTATTTTTTTTTTTTTTTTTTGTGATACTTCATAAACAAGCTAAGTAAATTCTTTCAACAACTTTAATCTAGAAAATCAGAGTACAATAAATTGAATAGCAATTGTATTCCTTCTAATGAATTTATGACAAAATTGAAAATTCATTGTATATACAAGTTCTACACTACAATTTTTTTGGTTAAAATCGTGCATCGCTAATCTAGTTATATAAACGTGTCCTTCGTATATAATTTACAATATTTTATTTAAAAAAATATATAATTTATAATATAATGAAAATAAAGATATAATTATTATCAAAATAATTTAAATGACTAAAAATTAATTTATAACAATAAATAGTTAGTTTTCTTGTATGCATTAATTACCTCGATGAGCATTATTAGCAAATACTTCGTAATAGAATCGATTTTTTTAAGAATTGTAGGTATTACATGTTCAGATCTTATGTATATATATGAGTTGAGTATAAAAGCATGACTAATCAATAGATGAGATGGTAAGACTTCTAATGCATATTTTTGTGGTTAGTTGTGAATTCAAATCTCATGATAGACATCTATCTATGCTTTTATATATTATAAAGCGTTTCTAATATAAGATATATGTCACGTGGAACCCTTCACATGTATTAGAAGTATAACACATCATTGTAATATGCCACAACATCCATTTTACTATAAACATGTTTCAATTGCAATAAAAATGTTTAATACAAGGTTTGACCACAAGACCAACAACAACTGGATTAATGTTCTTACCAACTTTGTTATCTTTTACTTATATTTCAAGTTCAATGATAATACACTAAGGGGGCTTTGGTTCACATAATTAAGGTATAAGGTATGGGTTTAGAATGATTTAAACCCATACCTTATGTTTGTTTTATGATTTTAAGAGTTTCAAACCCATACCTCAAACCCCCAAGGTATGAGGTTTAGAAACCTTGGGGGGGAGGTGGGTTTGGCTCATTCCGAATCTTTTAGGTATCAAATAAAAGAAAAATATTGCATTCCATAAGCATACCAAACATATGGTATTAAGAATCAAGTTCCAAACTCATACTACTATGGTTTCATTCCTGATTCCAACCCCATACCGGTTTGCGAACCAAACGCCCCCTACAGTTTAATTTGTACAAGACATCAATTTGAGAGTGTTTATTTAATTTTATTAGTTATTATTGTCCACTTATTTTTTTGTAATTATATAGTTTATTATTTTATAGCCCAAATAATATGTATTGATATTCAAAGCAAAACACAGTGCATCGCCCAAGGCCACACACTAGTTTTTCATTAAAATATGCTCATAGTTGAATGAGCATGTACGTCAGAATGTGGACAAAGTTTTTAATGTTTAATGAGTTAAGCTTGAACAAGCTCTTAAAAGGTTGTTCAAGCTCAAGATTGACTTAATCACTAATACTTGTATTATCCTCAAACCTAACACTTAATATTCCACTTAAAATTGGGGGTCGATAAAATTTAAACTCGTGACATTTGTATCACACTAGCTCTGATACCATGTTAAAACACCAACTCAACAAAAATAATTGAGACCTAATAATATGTTTTATATTCTATCACACTCACTATTTCAATTATTCATAAACGATTTAAGTAGAGCGAATCCATCGATTCAATTCAAGCCAAGACAATAATATCTATATAGACCGTATTCATGTCACCATCAAATATTTATTATAAACAACTGTATATTCCTACGTTGCCATCGTGCCATCCAGCCCCGTATCTGGGGCAGGGCAGCCGGGGCGGCCGCCCAGGGCCCCAAAATGGAAAGCCCAAATTTGTTAAAAATGAGTCTGGTTTAATAAAAAAATAAAAAATAAAAAAATAAAAAAATAAAAATAAAAAAAATCAAAGCCCAATCTATGTTTAATGTTCATTCATGTATTCATCACCTAGTATTACGGAGAAAAGATTTCTCTTCCCAAAACAATTACTCTCCCTAATTAATACCTATCTATCCCAAAACAGTTACACTCCTATTTAATACCTATTTTAATAAATCCCTTAATTTGGCTAGGTTCAATTCTCAGAAGAAGAAAAAAAAAATTATAAGGAGGGAAATTAAAGAAAACGACGGTGGTTCTCTATAGGAGTATAAACATTGGTGGCTATTTAAGGGTTAAAGAGATGAAGAATATTGACGAGAATGATGAAAAGGGATTGCGTAGATCGTTAGCAAATGATGAATTCCATTAAAAAAACTTTAATTTATTCATGATGACCTCGTAAAGGTTAAATTTTTTGTAATTTTGTATGTTTTTGATGTATTTAATTTTGTTATACTGTGATTTTTTATAAGCTAGGTTTTGCCAAGAATTTTGGAGGGTTTTGCTACTATTAAGTTTAGTTAATTAAGTTTAGCAAAGTTATCTTGATTATTGTTCCGTGTGAGCTCCGGTACAGATAATCTTCGTGGGTTGGTAAAGGTTTACCGTCCAATTACGCACCTGCACAGTCAACACAGATGAGCTAACCCGGGGGTTATCCGGGAATAACCTCTCCGATGCTAAAGTCAGCAATCCGATAAGAAGAAAGAGTGAAGAGAGAGAAAGTGTTTTAGATATGTAGAGAGAGAGAGAGAAAAAGATTGTACCTCCAGGTGAACATTTGCTTGGGTATATATATAGGGAAACAACCAAGCTGGTGCCACCTATAACGATAGGTGGCAAACCGACCTCGTAGCCAGCAGGTGCCTACGTGGCCTCAAGCAGCTCTCCACGTGGCCGTTTAGAAAGGCTGTTATGGATATTTGAGCTTTCTTACTAATCAGTTGTTTAGCGGTATTAGAAGACATTACTGGCTAATTTGCTTTACTACTGGTATCCTCCCGTACAACTAGCCCCCCAAGTGAGGACGGTGGTGAAACCGGCGTGCTCACTTGTAGTTATGAGAGGGAGTTAAGTAAGGAAAGTATGAACTGAGATTTAAAAATCTCCGATTTGCCCCCCAAGTAATCAAAGTACTGATAGTGCTTTGGTCCACTTAAAAATTAACTGAGATTTAAAAATCTCCGATTTACCCCCCAAGTGATCAAAGTACCGATAGTGCTTTGGTCCACTTAAAAATTAACTGAGATTTAAAAATCTCCGATTTACCCCCCAAGTGATCAAAGTACCGATAGTGCTCTTAGGCATTTTTTTTTATTTATTTATTTTTATTATTTTTTTTTGATGAAAAATTTAAAAAATCCAAAATTGGCTTGGGCGGGAAAACTTAAAAAATGAGCGGGGCACGTGTCATTCATCCTGCGCTTTAGTTTACGAAAAGGCGTTTTTCCCCAGCCTTTGGATTGCATGCACAAACTGTCACTTCAACTGCCACTGTTCATGGGGGTATTTAAACCTCGAAAATGAGCAAATTTCCTCATTTGCTCTTGATTTCCAAAAAATTTCTTCGAAGTACTTTTCTGCGAACACACTTAGGGTTTCATCGATCAATTTGTATCATCAAGAAGAGAGTAATTTCAATTGTTTTCTTGAAGATATAACTTTCTCGACTTTCCCACTTCAGTGTTTCGTAGAGCTGTTCTGCGAACTTCAAGCGATTCAACGAGGTAAAAAGCCCTAACTTTTTCGTTTATTTTGGTAAATAGAGTGTCAATTGCCTGTTTCGCCTTAGTGTCGTGTCTGCGGTTGTGTTTGTTAAGTTTATGCCTGAATTTGTTCAAAACTCGACTTCGGGTAAGGTCGGCGAGGCTGACCCGTTTGCACCCTTGTCCCCAGCTCCAGTGAAAGAAGTTGAAAATTCTTGTCAGCCTACTTGGTCTAATATTTTAGAGGACGTTGATATCATCTCAATATCCCCGATAAGCATTTGTCCACAATTAGAGTCTACTTTCGAGATTATTCAATACGGATCAAATTTAGGCAAGATAGGTCGTAAAACAACTGCAATGCCGAGAACCAAAAGAATTAGTTATCAGCCTGAGGAAGGTGAAACCTCTGAGCATCGCGCAGGTAAAGAACCTGTGGTTGAAGAAACCTCTTATGTCGGTGAAGAGCACGTGCAGTCTGTAGAGAGGTCTCTGGAGGGTATGGGTGAGGAAAGTGTAGGGAACAGTCAAGATGAGGGTGTAGGTGGGAGTGGTGGTGAGGAATCTGATGATGCCGGTAGTGGGGATGGCAGTCAGGAAACAGAGGTGAGTGAGCAGGGAGTAAGAGTGAGAGAGGGTGAGGTCGCTGAAAGAAGCGATGCCGTCTTGAAAGAAGAGAGTTTGGATGAAGGGTATGACTCTGAAAACGATGACCCAAAATACCGAGAACCTCTTGAACTGAAGGCCGAGTATAAGGTTGTGTCGACGAAAGTTGACCCAGAATGGCTCGAGAAGGCTACCGAGAAAGAGTATTGCCGTATCGGTGCCCACTTCTTCAACCTTCCTGACGGCTATGATTTGAAATTACCTAAAGAGGGTCAAACTGCTCTTGACTGTCCTGACGGTCACATAGTCGTTTATGCGAAACATCTTGAGTATGGTTTACGGTTTCCATTGCATCCTTTTATCGAGAAAATTTTCAGGGCTTGGAATGTGTGTGTGGCGCAGCTAACGCCCATTGCTATCCGTAACCTTATCTCACTGGTGTGGGTTATGATATTCATGGACTTCCCTCTTACATTGAACTTATTTCGCACCCTTAACTGGCTAAAGAGAGATAGTCAGTCACCAGGGTTTTGGTCATTATTCACGGCCCGTGGTAAATGTACAGTCTGGCCGAAACTGACCAGTTGCAAAGGTTGGATGGAGAATTTCTATTTTCTAAGTGTTCCTGAAGACTACAAAGTTCGCAGACGTTTCTATCCTGCTCATAGCATGTTTGATACCATTAGGCGTAGAAGGTTAGGTGAGATAGAGAAGTATGCTTGTAAATTTTTTGATTGTACATATGTAAAGGCCGGTAGTAAGAACAAAGTTGTACTGGGGGTGTGGCTACCCAATTGTAATTATATCTTGGGTAACGCCCCTTTGTCTCATGTCGGTCTCTGTTGGACTGACGAATTTGGTACGGTTCTTCTCATATTAACAGCTTTGTTTCATTTCATCATTCTCATCATCATTATATATATATTTTTTTATTTTTATTAATTTATTTTTATTATTGTTACTTTACACATACATACTTTTATTGAAATATTTCGATGCCCAAAACCAGTTATTTCAAAATAACTGACTGTCATGTCGGTATCTCGACTTTTAGAGTACTTAAGTTTCGCTGCCCTGTTACCCTTATTTATTCCTTGTGTGCTTACTGTGGTGCAGGTATTAACAAGTTAGATTTTGCCAACTTGGGTTTACATCCTGACAGCAGGGTGAAATTTCAGTGCCCTCCAAACCCAAAACACGGTTACGATACACTACATGTATACTGCACGCGTGCCCTAAAAGGGAAGAAGAGAAGAAGACAAGATATGACTTCTAACGAGCAACGCAGGACAAAAGCTCGCACCCTTCCGGTCAAGAGAGGCGGGGCTAATGCTGCCAAGCGAGCCAGTGATCTGTCGAGCCGCGACCAGCATAAAAAGCAGAAACAAGATGAAGCTGCTAAGAACAAACAGGTGCCGGAAGAAACCTTAAACGTTGTGAATTTGGAGGATGACGGTGACCGTCCTTCCGGCATCAAAAAATAAACATCCACATGCGGTTGCCCACTGATGCAAGTGTTGTTGCGGCAGAGAAGGTTGTTGCAACTAAGAAGCTGGTACCGACTGAAGATCCTTCTTTGAGGGGCCGACAAACTCGGGTGTCGGGGAGGTCTGCTAGCAGCAAAAATGCCTTCATTCCGGTGATGACTGGGGATTACATTGAGGTTCCCCATGTGAAGGTGCCTGCCGAAGTAGCTGAGGAGTTCTTGGTTCCTAGCGGCAGTGCTGGCGAGCCGTGGCATCCTCGCATTAATGTAAATCGGGGGGAGTCTGTTATCTGTGATGACCCCAATACCGGCGGCAGCATGGGTTGGAGAGTGCTGAAGGATCTGGCCACGCCGACAGACAGGCCTGTTGACAAGCTTATTGCTCCTTGCGGCCAAATGATGAACGACATGCTCCGGGTAAGATTTTTTTTTTTTTTAATAATTACACATAGTTTTATAATAATTATTTTCTCCCCCCCTCCTCTTTCTTTTTATAGACTGTCAACTCGGCGGTCGAGGTGGTACACATGTACCGATACTATCAGCGCTGTCATGATCAGGCCGAGGCGAAATTTAAAAGATGCGATGACGCCCGACAAGCTGCTATCAGAGAGAAGGATAAACTGACGGCCAATGTCAAAACGTTAGAGAACAATATGATTGTTCTGAACACTAAGCTGGCCAACCAGGAATCCATGCAAAAGAGAATTACCGACCTCGAGCTGCAGCTAAAGACAGAGAAGGAGGCCAAAACAAAGTTGGAGGAGAGCTTGAAAAAGGCTGAGGAGGATAAGCCCGGTATCAGGCGCAGAGCAGTCAATCGGTTCATGCAGTCCGACCATTACCGGAACTTGCTGGTGGACCGATACACTGGCGGATGGGTAGCTGCGCACCGCTATGTCTGCAAGGCCGAGAACTGGGATATGCATATAGTGATGATATGCACCTGTCCCCTACCAGCTATGAAGGAGATTATTTCGATAACCCTCCTCCAATTGAAGTGCTGAAGAATCTTGATCCGCGTGATCTACCGGAAGAGGAGTTTGTAGATGCCATTATTGCTAGTCCTATCGGCGAGGACAAGGCTGTCGGCACCTCTGAAGCTGTCCCCCAAAAGAAGGATTAATGGGGCGGGCAGTCATCACCGGAATCATGCGGGTCCTCCTTATCTGTAATTGCTAAGGCTCATTGTTGAGCAACTTATGTTTGTTTTTGTCAAGACAATTTTTACAAACTTGTATTTTGGCCGATCTGACCCTTGTCTTTTTTGGGTGATGGCTGTCGACTTCATATGTGTATGTTCTGACAATTTTTATTTTCTGTTGGCTTAATCACTTATCAACAATATCTGAATTTGGCAACATGTATATTTTAATTGCGCAGAACTAAACAGTTTCTCCGTTATACTTGCATTCTGAATGATTTTTCCGTTAATTTTGTTTGAAAGAAACTTACACGTTTTCTTTTCTGTATTCATTCTAATGTCGTGAATGCACTTGTATTTCGATACTATTATGCTCGTCTGTGATTTCTATAACTGTATTATAACTGTATTACAATTGCATACCCGTTTGCTTATCTGTACGCGAAATTTTATAACGCTTTGCTACTTAAACTATTTCTAGTTCTAACAAATAATTATCGGCTTTTTTTTTTTTTTTGTTTTTTTTTTTTTGTTTTTGTTTCCAACTCCAACTTTTTTTATTCCAATACATTGGCATATTAGGCATAATAGGCATATGCCCCCGAATTCCGCAATTAATTTCCTTAGAAATTGATTTCGGAATTCCTTATCATTCTGGTACTGCCGGTGTTTTTCTTATATATGCAGCCTTTAGCAGGCCAAGTATTTGACAGTGGATCAGACCGTCAATTTCAACTTGCCTTGAGGCGCAATAGTTATCCAACTTTCCTCCTTACTTGAATGAAAGAGACAGCTAGCTAGGCTGTTTATCAGATCATATCGAAAGCAGGGGATGGCTCCATGTGTTATACTATATACTTCTCTTATTGACGGCCTTGGCAAAAATTGTTAAAACAAATTACAGCCATATAGTTTGCCTACAACATAGGAAATAACAAAGAACGTTGAACCATGACTACATGTCATGCCGGTACTAAACATGAAAAACTAAAAGGATTTTTAAATATAGTATTTCTTGAGGACGCTTGTATTCCAAACATTTTTTAACGGTACTCCTTCTAGGGTCATCAACCGATACGATCCTTGGCGGACTGTTTCGTACACCTGGTAGGGGCCTTTCCAGTTTGCGGTTAGCTTGCCATCTGCATTTCCTTTACCCGTAGCGGCTGTCCTACGAAGGACAAAGTCTCCATCTTCCAGAGGCCGATAATTGACTCTCTTGTTATATGCTTGACTCATACGATTCTTATATGTCGCTGATCTGATGGCAGCCGTAAGCCGCTTTTCAGGTAAGAAATCTAATTGTTGTCTTAGGAGCAAGTCATTCTGATCCTCACAAAAATGCTGAACACGAAACGTAGGGAGTCCTACTTCAGCCGGAATAACGGCTTCTGAGCCGAAAGCAAGGTTGAATGGTGACTACCCAGTAGTTTCCCTTGTTGTTGTTCTATTTGCCCATAATATTTCCGGGATTAGATCTGCCCACAAGCCCTTCGCATCTTCTACCTTCTTTTTCAGTGCCGTTAGTATCTGTTTATTTGCGGCTTCCGCCTGGCCGTTTGACTGGGGATGACAGACTGCCGCGTATGCAAATTTTACTTTGTATATGCTAAGGAAGTTCTTAACTGGGTTGCAATCAAATTGGGAGCCGTGATCAAACACCATTGCAACCGGTAGGCCAAATCGGGTGAATATACTCTTCCAGATAAACTTCTTGACCTCAGCCGCTGTTATTTTGCTATCGGTTCCGCCTCTATCCACTTGGTGAAGTAGTCAATCCCTACTATCAGGAATTTTCTGCTCCCGGTTGCTGACGTAAAAGGCCCAACAATGTCCATTCCCCATTGAGCAAACGGTATCAGATTTAGGATTGGTGTCAAGTCGTTTGGCGGCTGGTTGATTGCCGGCCCAAAATTTTGACATTTATCGCACTTTTTCGCGTACGCTAGAGTATCAGCATTCATTGTTGGCCAGTAATACCCTCTTTTCATTGCTTCTAAGGACATTGACCGGCCTCCGGCATGATTTCCACAATCCCCTTCGTGGATTTCTTCTATCAGCCTAGCTGACTCATAGGCCGATATGCACCTTCGCATAGGTAGCGAGAACCCCCTTTTATACAGCATTCCCTTGAACATGACAAACCAGATACTATCCTTCTTTATCTTCTGGGCTTCTGTTTTATCCGCCGGTAAGACGTTATGCACCTTGTAGGCCAGCACGCCATCATACCATTCTTGGCCGTTAATCACGCAATTCACCTCTTTTGGAGTGTTGTCGGGGTCAATACTTTTGCGTTCCAGAAGCTCCACCATTACAGTGCGTTCCAGATCATTCAAGCTTGAACTTGCCAGTTTTGCCAAGGCGTCTGCCTGTGTGTTTTTTGCTCTCGGCACCAATTGTATTTCAAACAATTCCAGGTTGGCCGTTATTGCTTTCAACTTGGCCAAGTAGGCCATCATTGTTTTCTCCTTTGCCTCATAAGTGCCGTCAAACTGACTTGCTACCAATTGTGAGTCAGTCGTGAGTTCTATCCGCTTTGCCTCAGCCGCAACACATAACTGTACTCCCGCAAGCGCTGCCTCATACTCAGCTTCATTATTTGAGGCTTTGAACTTGAATTTGATAGCATACTCGAATATGTCCCCTTGCGGTGATATCATGACGATATCGGCTCCGGAGCCCGTTGATGCTGAGGAGCCGTCAACAGAGACCTTCCACACTCCATTGACTTCTTCTTCTTCGGTGGAGGATGCTTCCACAATGAAATCAGATAATGCCTGAGCCTTTATCGACACTCGTGACTTGTAAATTATCACGTACTCCGACAACTCTACCGCCTATTTGAGCAATCTTCCTGACGTCTCCATTTTCTGCAGAGACTTCTCTAACGGCTGATTTGTCAACACTTCAATGGTATGTGCATCGAAATATGGCCGAAGTTTTCTTGCAGCTATAACCACTGCATATGCAATTTTCTCTATCAGAGGGTATCGTCTCTCTGCCGCGTTCAGGACATGGCTCAATAAATAAATTGGCATTTGTGCTTTCTTTCGTTCCACTACCAGCACCGCTGCAACCGTCTTTGGAGATGCCGAGATGTATAACTGCAGGCTTTCTCCCTGTTCCGACCGTGCTATGGTCGGAAGGGACCTTAGATGGTTTTTGATCACCTCTAATGCCTTTGCCTGCTCTTCCCCCCAAACGAATGTTTTATTTTGCCGGAGGACTACAAAGAATGGTAAGGCCTTATCAGCCGATTTGCTGATAAACCTTGCCAGCGCTGCCATGCGTCCGGTAAGCTTATGTATGTCCTTTATTGACTTTGGTTGCGGTAGGCTAAGTATAGCTTCTATTTTGTCGGGATTTGCATCTATCCCCCTTTCACTAACCATAAACCCCAAGAATTTCCCTGAACGAACTCCAAAGACGCATTTTTCCGGATTGAGCTTCATCCGGTACTGACGCAAAGTTTCAAATGTCTCCCTTAAATCTGCAACGTGATCAGTGGCTAACCGGCTTTTTACGATGGAGTCGTCAACATATACTTCTACGTTTCTTCCTTTCTGATTTGCAAAGACTTTGTCTACCAGCTTCTGATATGTTGCCCCGGCGTTTCGTAACCCAAATGGCATTGCATTGTAACAAAATACTCCGGCATCAATAATAAATGCCGCTTTCGTTCTATCTGGTGCATACAGGCTGACTTGATGATACCCCGAGAAGGCATCCATAAACCTAAGCAGAGCATGGCCGGAAGTGGAGTCTACCAACCTATCTATTCGGGGCAGAGGATAACAATCCTTTGGGCAGGCTTTATTCAGGTCCGTAAAATCCACGTACATCCTCCATTTTCCTGACGGCTTCCTCACCATGACTACGTTTGCTAACCATTCAGGGTACGTGCAAGGCTCAATAAACCCCGCCGCTAGCAATTTGTTTACTTCTGCTTGTATTGCTTCTATCTTTTCTGTCGAGAAGTTACGTTTTTTCTGCCTAACCGGCCTGGCATTTCTATCCACATTCAGCTTATGTACTATAACGTCTGGGTGAATCCCGGGCATTTCATCTGTCGAGAAAGAAAACACGTCAGCGTTCTCCCGTAAAAGCTCCACCAAATGACAATGGGTATCAACATCCATGTCGGACCCAACTCGTACGGTTCTTCCCGATACCCCAGGTTGCAACTCAACTTCTACTGTCTCCCCTCCCGGCGAAGGGCGGGGAACTGCTGCCGGGCGTGTATCGAAATTCTCCATTGCTAAGTCATGCGCAGATATGGCTCGCCCCCTTTTCTACATTGCCTGCTCGGCCTGGGGTTGTCGGTTGGGCTGCTTTAGAGCTGTTACATAACATTCCCTGGCCATTGTCTGACCTTCCCTAACACGCTCTGCCTTCCCTAGATTCGAAACATACACCATCGTCAAATGATATGTTGATACTATTCCCTGCACATCATGGATCAGGGGTCTACCGACAATAGCGTTATATGCTGAGGGCACATCAATTATTAAAAATTCCGTCATGACATCCCTGGCCGCCATGCCTTCGCCAATTCTAACTTGCAAGGCTATACTTCCTTCCGGCCTTACTGTAGATCCGTTGAAACCGATAACGGGATACGATATCGGGGTTAAGTACTTCTGGCCTATCCTCATTGCGTCAAATGCTTCCGCAAACAGGATGTTAGCAGAGCTCCTCCATCAACCAACACTCGCTTGATGTTGGCTCCATTGACCGTCAGAATTAGAACCAATGGATCATCGTGAGGAAATACCAAGCCCTTGGCGTCTGCCTCCGAGAAAGATACTGACGGCATCGATGCGGGCCTTGGTCGCTCATCCACACCCAATGCATTCATTGTATGCTTGTGCTCAGACAGACTCTTTTTCGCCCCGCTAACTGATCCCCCATGCACCGGGCGCACTGTTCCCTTGACGGTATTCCCCGCTGTGATTGCGCCGGTAGGTGTCGTCTTGCATGGACGTGTCACCCTGCCTTCGATACTCACTTTGTCTGGGTTGCGGGGCTTGCTGCCGACTTGGCCCTGCTTGAGCTCGGTACTGGGATAGGTGGCCCTTTCTAATAAGGTCTTCTATATTCTCTTTCAACTGAGTGCATTCTTTCGTATAATGGCCAATATCCATGTGAAACATGCAATATTTTTTCGTGTCTCGACCCTTGGTTATCATTGGTGCCGGTCGCGTCCATTCCTCTCTGTGCTGATTTATTGAATATATTGCGGCCCTTGGTGTGTTCAGTTGCGTGTAACTGCTGTACCGGCCAAGACCTCTGGGTGGCCTACCGGTTCTTTGCTGGTTTGGTTGTTGTTGTTGTCTGTTCACTCCACCGGCATAAGTATTAGGCACAACACTGTCATTCTGTCTTCGAGAGGGCTCTGATGCCGCTATCTGGTTACTGGTTTTCAATAACTCCTCGCTTTTTATGTATTCATAGGCTTTGCCAAAGGCCACGCCTAAATTCGGGAACGACTTCCTTGCCATGTATTTTTTGAAATCATTATTTCCCAAACCGTTCATTAAAGCCATTACAGCTATTTCTTGCTGTAATTTTGGTATCGTATTAGCCTCACTATTAAATCTCCTTATGAAATCCCTAAGGGACTCATCTCTTCTTTGTCTGACCGACATAAGCTCTCCAGAAGTTCTCTGCCTTGCACTGTTGCTGATATACTGACCGGTAAACAGTTCGACCAAGGTATCGAAACAATCAATTGATCCATTCTCCAAATTGGAAAACCAATCTGAGGCTGGTCCCGTTAGTGTTGTCGGGAACACCTTGCACCACACCGCGTCGGTGTCGGTATAAAGCAGCATATGACTTTCAAATGCCGCTACGTATCGCTTGGGATCTCCCTTGCCATCAAAGGTGCATGCCGGCATTTTTATTCTTTCCATTTGCTGATCCAGTACCTCCTGGGTAAAAGGTGATACTCTCGGCCTGACTATAGCTCTGGCTGTACGTCTCACTGGCCCGCTACTGATCTCGTGTTGCCGAGACCCTGAGTCCTCTATCTGCGTACCATGAGTTGGTTAACGCTCACTTGGGACAATTATTCCCCGATTCTGGGGCTGTGGCGGCGGTTGCTGGTCTGCCTGGTTGAATTGACTCGCCAGGTTCACAATCACGGGAACGGCCGGTGTATCAACTTGCCCCTTATTGGCTGCAGCTTCAGCCTCCTTTCTTTTCCGAGACATCGCTTTCATTACCCTTGTCGTTACTTCTAACTCCTCAGGGGTAAATTCCTCCAGGAGGTCCGGTATCCGTGCGGGACTCCGTTTAGGTGTTACCGGTGTGTTCACGGTATTCCTGTGGAGAAGATGAGTTTCATCCTCCACTTCAATCTCAGGTATTGCATTGACGGTTTTGTTTGTATTGGCATTCAGGGTGTTACTATCATACTGACGGTTTTCAGCTTCTGCTATCGGTGTTACGTTTTCCTGGTTTTCTTCCATGACTGGCGAAGGTTATTTGGACGATAGAAGTTATTATTATCCCCTCCTTCTAGCGCCAACTGTTCCGTGTGAGCTCCGGTACAGATAATCTTCGTGGGTTGGTAAAGGTTTACCGTCCAATTACGCACCTGCACAGTCAACACAGATGAGCTAACCTGGGGGTTATCCGGGAATAACCTCTCCGATGCTAAAGTCAGCAATCCGATAAGAAGAAAGAGTGAAGAGAGAGAAAGTGTTTTAGATATGTAGATAGAGAGAGAGAAAAAGATTGTACCTCCAGGTGAACATTTGCTTGGGTATATATATAGGGAAACAACAAAGCGGGTGCCACCTATAACGATAGGTGGCAAACCGACCTCGTAGGCAGCAGGTGCCTACGTGGCCTCAAGCAGCTCTCCACGTGGCCGTTTAGAAAGGCCGTTATGGATATTTGAGCTTTCTTACTAATCAGTTGTTTAGCGGTATTAGAAGACATTACCGGCTATTTGCTTTACTACCAGTATCCTCCCGTACAATTATATATCTTTTTTTTGAAATAATATTATCTTGATTTAAGTTATGTCTTTTGATGTATATACTATGTATGGTGGATGATGTTTGAGTTGGAAAAAAATGAATATTTTTTTTTTAAAAAAAAATTATATGAAAAATTCAGAAAATAAGTTACTCAACATTTTTTTTTTGACGAGAACATTATATCTGCTATAAGTCCTATAAAAAAATACATTTTTTTTTCCTTGCATACCCTTAAAATTTAAAAATTTTAACATCACTTTTTAATTAGGGCCCAAATTATAAGAAACGGGGCTGGTGCCATCCCACAAGATTAAGTATGAAGTGCAATAACTAGAGACAAATAATCAAATAAATAAATAAAAATCTAGAGAAGAAGAAGAAAAAAAAGTAGGTAGAGTGTGTGAACATGGAGACACCACTACTAAACGGCGGCGACGGTAACAGGTTGAAGGCGGAGAACGGTGACTATGCGGAGGTGAAGAGCATTAGCGAGGCGGCGGCGGTGTTTAAGGAAGAGACTATCAAGTTATGGAAGATAGCATCACCATTAGTGTTTAACATTATTTGTCAATACGCTACAAATTCTCTTACAAACATTTTTGTAGGACATCTTGGGGAGCTTGAGCTTTCGGCTATTTCTATTTCAATGTCCGTCATTAACACCTTCGCATTCGGCTTCATGGTTTTTTTTTCTATCTCTATTACTCATTGGAGTTTTTTTTTTTTTTTTTTTAATTTACTCATTTTGACTTTTTACACTATTCATTTGTATTTTTAACTTTTTTTTATTTGATGCTGATTTTTGGGTTTTGACGAATGTTGATGATATATGTTTTTAGAGTATAAAAGTCAATCTTGTCAAACCTTTTTCAATATTACTTTTTTTTTTTTTTTTTTTTTTTTTTTTTTTTTTTTTTTTTTTTTTTTTTTTACAAATAATTCTATTAATGAAAAACAGTAATACAACCTGAAAACAAACTTGTAATGATCTTTGTGAATTCTAATGTTAGTAAAGACAAGAATGATTTTTTGGGTGCAAAGTGTAATGGTTAAAGTTAAGCCAATCTTTACTTTAAGACGTTTAAGTTATGTAATGATCTTTGTAAATTCTTATGTTAGTGAAGCCAAGAATGATTTTTTGGGTGCAAAGTGTAATGGTTAAAGCTAAGCCAATGTTTGAGTAGGTAGAGTAAAGTTAGAAGGACATTTATAGTACAAGGCTTTAATAGACAGACAATAAAATATCCCAATAACAATTTAGGAAATTGCTTCATGTATAAAGTTTCCTACTCAGTCTTTTGTGCTCATTTTTGCCAAACTCTCACATTACTTGTTGCTTTGTAAAAAGAATTTAGCAATAATAGTAATGAGGACATATTAGGTGATAGTAATGTTAGAGATGACAAATTAGGTGTGCGGATTGGATTCGAGTCACATTGGATCTGTGTCATGGTGGGTTTACTTGTGTGTCTATGGCCTCTGTGTGGATCGTATTTGAATTTGGACTCTTTGGTTACTTTGGGTGAAGTCGGGTTATTTTCAGGCTGGAATGGTTTTTTAGTACTAGCCCATTGGGAGGGGGTGTTATCTGATTATTTTTCTAGACATTCTAATACAGAAACTTTAAACTTTATTAGATACAAAATGCATAAAAAAAAATTAAAAAACTTGTGTTAAAAAAGTATTGAAATGCCTAGAGTTGTTAATTAGTGTGATGGACAATCACTTGGTGTAATGGTTTTTACAAACTTACTATGTAGTACTATTATTTTGTTCAAGTGGGAGCATGTAGTTTTTGGAGATTTTAATGGGGACAAATATTGTTGTTCAATATTGTAGCTTGGCATGGGGAGCGCGCTTGAGACATTGTGTGGGCAAGCTTTTGGTGCAGGGCAAGTTCATATGCTTGGAATTTACATGCAACGCTCGTGGATCATCCTATTGCTTAGCAGTCTTGTACTCCTACCAATTTACATCTTTGCTGCACCTGTGTTAAAGTTTCTAGGACAGGACAATGATGTAGCCAACCTCTCAGGACAGTTCACCATCCTTACTATACCCTCATTGTTCTCGTTGGCTATCAATTTTCCTACTCAGAAGTTCCTCCAAGCCCAAAGCAAGGTTAATGTAATGGCTTGGATTGGATTTATTGTTCTAATTCAACACGCTGTGCTTCTCTGGCTATTCATTGCTGTGCTGGGCTGGGGTCTGCGCGGGGCTGCAGTAGCATTCAACTTTACAAGATGGGTGACTGCAATTGCACAAGTTGTTTATGTGTTTGGTTGGTGCAAGGATGCTTGGACAGGGTTCTCATGGGCTGCTTTTAACGAGATGTGGGCGTTTGTTAGGCTTTCAATTGCTTCTGCTGTGATGCTTTGCCTTGAAATATGGTATATGATGAGCATAACACTTCTTGCTGGTCACCTTCCAAATGCTATCATTACTATAGGCTCTCTTTCTATCTGGTGAGTTTCCGTACCTCTTCGAGTCATGACTTGTAAGTTTATTGTCTACTTGCAAGCATGTCAAATTGTGGTATCATACTAAACCTTCCTTGATAAATGTATACTGAAGTATTATTCTTAACAACTAGCTGTTGTTTTTCAGCAAAATAGCCGCTAATGCAATTTTCTTCTCTCTGTTTCAGCACGAATATAAATGGCCTACAATTTATGATATTCATTGGAATAAATGCTGCTGTAAGGTAAATGCATAAAAAACAATATTCTTACTATGCTAGACACTAACCTTTTCAGTTTATTTGCTTGAGTTGCGGGATTCTATCTTGATCCTATACTCTTAGAAGCTACAAGTGGTTATTATGTTTTCATTTTCATCTATCAATTCTGAAGCAATTTTTGTTACTACTAGTGTTCGTGTATCAAATGAGCTTGGGTTACAGGCTTACAGCATCCAAGGGCAACCAAATACAGTGTTTTCGTTGCAGTCTTCCAGTCTATCATCATCGGGCTTTTGTGCTTGGTCATTATCCTCATCACTAAAGACCATTTTGCTATTATTTACACCGATAGCAAGGAATTGCAGCAAGCAGTTTCTAAACTAGCTTGGCTTCTTGGTGTGACAATGGTTCTTAACAGTATTCAGCCTGTCATTTCAGGTAGACTTACACTTAAATTTCTTTTCTGTCTGTCAAATCTGTGACTTCTTTCTGCCAACAAGCAAATGATCGACAGACTCCTGATCTAGCAGTCTGGACTTGAGTACTAAATGATTCAATAACTATTTTCCTATCATATTTGTAGGAGTTGCTGTTGGAGGGCGGTGGCAAGCCACTGTGGCTAATATAAACTTGGCTTGCTATTATGTTTTTGGGCTACCGCTTGGATACATTCTCGGCTATGTAGCACACTTGGGAGTAGAGGTAATATCACTTTCCATTTGTGCTTAAGATCTTAATTCTTCATCATCAACGATATATTCTGAAATATGGTTTTATCAATGACAGGGCCTTTGGGGCGGAATGATAGCTGGAACTCTCTTGCAGACATTCATTCTACTCTTCATCCTTTACAAAACAACTTGGAATAAAGAGGTGAGCAGTGAGCTTTACATAGCTTTCAGTCTTTCATTGTTTTTCTGAAAGTTTGGTGTCAGCATAATTTGGATATATGAGATCTTAATACTTCACCTTATGTCGCATTGCTGTGTTTCTTCTGTTCATACTCGCATAGTCTTAAGTACTCTTGGCTAAGGGTTAGGAATTCCTTTAGTTATGCTCTTCAGACTTGGCTATAAGTTTTTCCAAAACACTGGTCGTGGTACACACATTGAATTTAAAGGTAGAATTGTCTCGTACATTGACACTAGAGATGAATTGAAGAGTTCATATATACACATCTTGAGTATTTTGCATTTCTGTAAAAGACATCGTAAAGGTTTAAGGTTTGTGTACTTGTGAATAAAACTCCACTTTCAGTTGTGCAAAAGCATTCTAGAGTGGCTGGTAATAGTTGACGTCGTAAAATGACAGACATGACTAAGCTGCCTCCATGATATGCAGGTGGAGGAATCAAGCAGCCGCATGCAGAAATGGGCAGGGAAGGACAGCAGGGCAGATAAGATTGACGATGACATATGAATAACTTGCTTCAAGTGATACAACATCTCTGTTCTTGCATCACTCAAGCTTCACTTAATATCCGAAGAATTGGATGTTTTGACTGAAGTTTATGTGAGCCAAAAGAGGTGAACAACTAATCTGACAATGAAGATTTTCCCATGACAACGGCGAACCACCAATTCTATTTGTTGAGCGTTGTCTAACCTCCAAAGTGTTCTGAATGTTTGGAGGGTGCTTCTAAAGGCATTGCATCTCTAAAATCCTAGCAAGATCGTGTTAGAATATCTTATTGATGAAATATTGTCATTTATAAACCTTGTTACAGTCATTCTACTCTGTAAACCTTGTTGTTTAACGCTGAATCTGATCATATTACCGCATATGATTGGCATAGACTCGAACTTAACCAAGGATTGCAACTTATTGTAGTTACAAAATTGTAACCACATTCTTGAGTCGTTTCAAATTATAGAGCAGCATAGTCTTCAACGATGTGAAGAAAATAAAACTGCCGTGTTCTTAACTATTGTCATGTACATTACTTTAGTCGTTATTTTAATAATTGCGTCACTTTGAATTTAAACACAAAATAATAATCCCACGAGACATGACAAACGCATAGGCGGCTAGGCGATATGGGCATTATTTTCCACTGCAGGGCATATTCGTTATTTTGATGAATTTAAAAAGAACAAAAGAAAATTATACACAACATTAAACCTTTAGTTATTTGCCTATTTGTAATCGACACAGCCCACAACCATCTTTACAATTAACTACAGAGTAACAAGATTATAAATGAGCAGACTAGCATAAAAATTGATTATTTTATTTGATTAGTGTAAATTAAGTAGGTTAAGTTGACAAAGCAAAATTGATCTTAAAAATCAGTTTGGTGATATACCAAAGAATACGCCAACAACCCCAATAAATCAACAGCACTAACCAAATTAATCAGGCAGACCATGTGGCCAACTAGACATCAAAATGATTAATTCTTACACTTAAGATTCAGATGTGTCAATCTAAACCACAATATTCTCTTATGCAAAGTTGATATCATCAAGTCAAAGACAGGATTCGCAAGTTTAAGACAAAAATCTAAGTTATACTAATCTCTTTTAAGTAAGAATCTTTTTTCTGCAGCCTGTAAGCGTATCTCTGAATCAAAACTCCCGTAAACCAAGCTTCTTCAAGATCTACACAGCTGACTTTCTCTGATTTCGGAGAAATTTATTAAACACGGCCATCTATTTGACCAATCCAGATCCCGATCTTCTGTTATGGAGTGTTTCACGTACCATCTCTTCTAAATTTGCCACATCTTCACATACAGCTTGTAACTTCTTGATCGTGGTTCGTGGTGGCATTAGATAGCACAAAGGCAGATAAATACTAACATACTGATAAATCCTTCTAAAGACTGCATCAGCGATTAGCACTATTAAATCACTCCCTCCTCGTTAGTGATGTAAAGGGAGAGCTATGACCTAAAGTTATGGACTATGGCTGGCTTTGCTTTAAACAAATCCTGCCTTTGTTTTTAAAGCACAGCCAGCCATAGGTCGTAACTTCTGGTCATGAGGGAAGCAAGATGACAGTATGAGACTAAGAGTGAGGCAACTAGGCAAGTACCTCACTACTCATTCTAATGAACACCATATTTCCCATGAACAGAAGAAACACAGCAATGCATTAGTTACTAATTCACTAGCAGCAACCACATCTAAGTATAGGAGATATGTTAGCAACCACTCGTACTACTAAATGGTTCAAGCGGAAACTCTTTTAAGTCATATAAGACAAGTAAAAAACCAACCAGCAAAGAGTTAATTCGGGTCTCCATCACTCAACTAATACGTCCACTGCTTGCTCTTGGAGTAGACTTCTGCAAGAGCAAATACAAAGAACAACTTGAGAAAGTATCTGCAATTCACCAAACAAGTTATGTGGCCAGAATTATTAGTAGACTACATATACGAGTACGAGAGTTAGACAAAGACACCTCCGCGAGAATGCCAACCTTTGAAGCAAGTTGCAGAAGATCGACAAAAGCAGAGTCATTAAGTGTGCTCATCTTCAATCGAGAGAACAAGTTAGAAGTCAGCCTTACAAACATAGAGACAACATAGTCTGCCATTAACGGAAATCAATTTGCAAATGACAATATTTCACATATTAGACCCAGTCAGCATTGTCATTCATCATATCAGATAACCACTTATAGCAATCCCAAGTTAGAGGTTAAACGATAAGTATGTTCCATCAGGCAGAGATAATCGAAAGGATTGGCAATAATCCAAGACTGATTATCCAATAAGAGGGAATTACCTCAGCAATGCAGAGGCCACTTAAGAAGCTGAGGTAGCTGCAATGGTGATTCTCAACACACACTGCATAAGAATCACAGTAGAATAAGCACATGAAAATAAATGTAACAGAAACAACAGTTGCACAAAACAATTTACTAATTAAAGAAGTAAGTTTTATTCCACTTTCATCTCTTTTATTTCATCTATCATTACAAATAATCACAAGCTAAAATCTAAGCCGAGCACTAAATGTCAGACCATCATCGGTAGTTGATTAATCTCAGACCTGACACGGTCCTCTTCTCTAATGGTTCTGATCCATCGTCCAAAATTCGGTCGCAAAGTTCTGAACTTTGACGGTCCTGGCATGTTCATCTTCCCATTCAAAGATCGATCCATTTTGATTACGGAAGTTAAGACTTTTCATCTTTTAGGGAAAATAGGACATCCTTTTGTCCTTAGACTTATAAAATCAGTCAACGGCAACGCCACTGCAATCTAGCTGCATAATTTGACAGTGCACGCCACGGCCTGAGCCCAAAATTTTAGCCTTGCTTTGACATCTTCAGGATGATCACCTAATCAAAGGAACAGACAACATGTTAAGCATAGCACAATGGGTAATCAGAACAAATGTGAAGACAAACTGGAACATGATGTGACCAACTCATGCCTAACAGATGCCAACTATCTACAACTCAGAAAAATAAAAGCACACAATCCAATATACTACAGCAATTAACAATGTGAATGATTAGTTTTGTTCACACTTTACAGTTTACATGTGCACAATATCAAGTCTTTAATTCTTGTAAGTTGTAACAATTTTGTCAGCAACGATCATGGAACACATGGAATTCTTTTAATCTTAGACATCAGACAAGTAATGCAAGTTTTCTTAGTGTGTACATTAATCTTTCTAAACTCAATCAGATCTACTTATTATTTAATTACATATATATATTCACATGATTAAGTAATCATTTGTCCTGAAATTAATTAGAATCAACATCAAATCTGTAAATACCACCTTTCATGTCCAGATTTAGTTGTTGCATTACACTAATTTATGTAGTTTACAGCTAATAAAAGTCAATTAAATCGAATATCATTCAAATTAGACAAATTCAAACCCAGATCCCAAAAACCCAGAAAAACTAAAACCACCCAGAAAAATTGAAACAAAACCCAGATCATAAAACACAGAAAAAACCAAACCCAGATCAAAAAACTTAAGAATCATAAAATAAAACTTACCAGGACTAGAGATCTTCCAAGTAGGCATAGGACTAGAAGATTCAGACCCAGAAGACGACGCCGTATCATTAGTACTATTAGCATGATTCAAACTTTGTTGATGATGTTGTTGTTGATTAGGATAATCATCTAGAAACTTCTGAGACATAGAATAACAAAGCTCCAAAGCAGGCAAAGTATTACAAAGTTCAGGAATTTCATCATAACTAAACCCAAACCCTAAATCAACACAACCCTTTAATTCATCAAGATCATCATCAGTTAAGCTCTTTGTTCGAGGTAAATCATCGTCATCAGAGGGTTCAACGTATCCTTCTAAACAAACCTGTGGTACCCTCTTTCTGGGTTTCCTGATTCTGGGTTTTGGTTCATATACAATCACCTCTTCTTCATCTTCTTGATGATCGGAATTTAGGGTTGTTGTTTGGTTGTTGTTGGTGGTGGAAATTCTGGTTTTGTCTTGGGATTCGGATTCGGAATTGTAGGCTGCCATTGTTTTTCTGGGTTTTTTCTCTTTCTTGTTTTTCTGGGTTTTTTTCTCTCTCCAATTCTATTGATTCTGTTGTGTGAGTGAGATTGTGAGAAATAGGGTGAGAGAGAAGGGCTTATAAAGGTAGGGCTTTTGCAGTTTAGTCCCTAAGTCGGCCATTAGACGGCTGTTTTTTAATATTTGTTGTTATGACCTTGTGTGGGACAATGCTGTGTATATCCTCTGTTTCGGAATAATTGACGCAATTTGATTTTTTTTTAGCTATTCATACTCGTATGTTACTTTTGACAATACGGTTATATATGAGAAACAATTAGGCCCTGTTTATTTCAACTAAAAAAAAATTTTAAAAAAAATATTCATTTCAGCATACATAACTATAGTTTAATAGAGTTCAGTTCAATAAAAAAAATCAGTAAGTTTGAAAAAGGAATATAAAATAATCTAAAAATAATAATTTCAATTTACTAAAAATAATTTAAGTTTATCATAAATAATTTCACTTTAGTAAAAATAATTTCAATTTAACAAAAATAAGGTGAAAAGAACAAGGCGTTACTCGTATTAATTTTATTATCATGTTAATATGTTTTCAGATAGGGAGTATTCTCTTTGTTAAAGCAATTATTAAATCAATTATTTAAAAACAAAAGCAATTATTAAATCTCACATATAATAATTATTGAAGCATTTAGTCAATGTTAAAAAATGAGGATATTTGGTTTGGGATGAGGTAAATATGAATAGTTATTTTTTAAGTAGGTATGTGTTTTGGTAATGAAAATAATTGTATTGGAAATATGTATATATGAAGAAACTTGTGTAAAATAATTTGTATTAGAGATACAAAGAGTTGAAACGTAACCAACATCTTTTAAGAACAGAGGGAGTAGGTATTAATGTGAATTTTCATAATGTTAATTTTTGTTAGTAATTATTGGTAGTAATCAAACATATGCAATTGCATGTGTGCTGAGTTTAACCAGGTCAATTATTCAAATACAAAGAGTTTTATTGTCCTTTATTTTTATTGAACTTATTTACTTTAAGTGATATTCTATTTACTTAATTCACTTTTTACTCCCTCAATCTTATCAAATTATAATTTAGTATTTATATATTCTTGTCGAAAAAAATTAGTGTCTAGATTTCTTATTGAGTGTCCAAATGTAAATTTATATGGTCCATTGCACTAGGTCTAATAGTTCATTACAAATATGTTATGTTTGTGACACAATTTTTCACATTTTTAACACAATGGTCATGTCCGGCAAAATGTAGTTGTAAAAGTGGTTGTTAGTTGTGCTAATAGTTGCTAATTATATGCCTGTGTAACAATGTAAGTAATTGTTTGCTATCATACTTGTCAGCAAATTGTTAGTTGCAAAAATGTAAAACTTAAGTATAAGTATTTAGTAAACTAGTTGTTAACTAAATATAGTATTATTCTGAAAACTATAGAAAAACATACTATATATCAATTACTTTTCATTTTCAAATGCTAATTTAGCTTGTAATAATAGTTATTTTTACTATTATACACTATTCTATCATCACATAATTTTCACTGCCTATTTCTTTTTTTTTTTAAAAAAATAGTGGTTTGATCAGTCATTAAGCTCTTTATATCCAATAACTCAAAAATTACCAGGGATCGAGTTTCGATGAGCCTAAATGATGACGATCCTTCCTTGTATACAAGATTAAGGGTATACTATAAAACACAAAACAAGATAAGGATCATACTTGAAAATAACATCTCAAAAATCAACATGTAACACTTCAGTCTCCTATAAGACTATAACATATAACATATGAATATATGATGTTGATGATGTTACATGGGTGACCATATAATATAAATTTTGTTAAAAAAAATTTAAAAAGTTACATTTTTTAAATATTTTTATATCTAAGCATGTGATGTGAGAAAGGCATTGTTGTTCATATACAAGATGACAGCTGTCCAACTGCAAAAAGGCCGAATAAAAGAATAAAAAAATAAAAAAAATAAGTAATACGTGGAGGAAAGTAAATGGGGTAGCTACCCTTACCTTGGTGAAAAGGGCAAAGACAAATTTTTTTATGGCCCAATATAAGGGTATGTGGGCTCATTATAAAAAAAAAGGGTCCCACACCAAGATCCATGTTCATCTTATAAGAGTAGTTGAAATTTTTTGTTCTTTTTCTATGGTTTTCAATGGTTTAGAACAAAAATACTATTGCAATTGCAACTAACCAAGAATTTAATTGAAGAATAACGTGTATGAAATAGTTTATAGTTCTCGAGGATTATTACAATTACAATTCCAATTTGGTATTTTCTTTAGGAATATTGGTTTCATAATGTGTTCCATGTTGCATAAAATTTATCCAAGTTGAGTAAAATTCTAGATTCCTAAAGTTGGTGTTTCTTGTGGAGTAGATTAAACTTGTAAGGAAAGAGTTTGGATGAAGTTGAATGAATTAGATCATCATGTCGTTAAAAAAAAATATAAATGTGACGCGTATTGGTTTTAGCCTTGAATATCGATCGTGTAGAAGAGATGATGAAATAATCTAATGCTTTGTGCTCTTTTTATCACGTTGTTGTCATTAAGGACGGTGTAATAATGTGTAAACAAAACTGCTTAGCTTTAGAAATATAAGCTTATCTAATCTTACATCACCTAATGTTTAATTTTAAACAAATTAAAAACACTTAAGAGAAATTTCAAAATATATAATTAATTTTTTAAAAAGTAGCTACCGAATAGTATGACACGTAGAAAATTGACTATTAGTATACCTGACTTAGAATTAACTCGTAATATTTTGAACTTGTAGTCTTTGGGCTTGTTTAATAAGGTTATATGACACCTCAAGCTTCATGATCGATGAAGCATAGTGTATCCAAATTGATGTGCCTATCTATATCCATGCAAATATGCAATGTCAATTCAATAAGTAAGTAATTTATGGGGTTAATTTTGAATAAAGACATATATACCCTATATTATCTATACTTGGCATGTATTTGACACAAGATATTAAACAAACATACATACTTATAAGACATATATTATCAAATACTTAAAGTAATATACCACTTGATAAAATCAATATTGTATGTCACCTAAAAGTATCGATACATGTACTATGATGTGCTCTTAATTTTTTTTAAAAAGGAAAGGTAAATAAAAAGTTAGGATAACGATAATCTTCTCTCAACATTATATATATTCTAACTTATCAGAATAAATAAATAAAGAAAATTTATCATCTATGAGCGAATATATCTTGGTGAGCTTGCAAAAAATGGTCCAAAGAAGCAACATACTCTACTACTCTATTACATACTACAATATACTCCTGTTTCTATGTTTATACCATGTCTGTTTTCGTATCTCTTTTCATACAATATGTCCTCTACAAACAACTCAAACTTTTAACTCGTATTTGTTGGAGTAAAGAGAGTAAAAGTAATGATTTTTGGTTGGTTTGTGGCTTTTTTTAGAGTATGATCAGTTTACTCCACAGGTAGGTTGTGGCTTACCACGTTTGCCGCCTACATATGGATTGTGGAGTAGACTTTTTCATGTCTAGATTCACTCTTTGGCTTTCTACTCTTTCTCTTGGATCTCTTGTTGGCCTTTAGTTATTCTTATGTAACCCCTCATTCAAGTAGTTATTGTTTATTATGATTGAATCATCTTCATTATTCTGATCTAATCACTCATTTTGATGGTTACATTTGACTCTTCATACTCCTTGCATTGTCTATATATGGCTTGGAACCTTTTCAAAAGGAAACACAATACTACGTACACAAAATACAAAGAGCTAAACATATTTCTTCTTCTTTTGGGCATAAGTTACACCTCTCATCCAAAAGTGCCTTTAAATGAGAAGGGTGTACTGCGTAACCTTAGAAAACGTACTAACGATACAATGTGCATCCGGTTACACCAGAATTCGTTTTCAAAGTCAATGACGAAATGTCACGCCACACCATCTTTCTTTGGTCAAACTAACACATAATTATTCTTGTATTATTTGTATCCTTTAAAACTCTTATTTTTATAACAGTACAATAACATTAATTGTACTCCGTATTATCTATATGAAAATAATCAAGAAGTTTCCATAATTAGAAGTGTGTATACCCCAACAAAGATGTTGCATGGTTTCTATTCTTAATAGACTTTGCATCTATATATGAATATGCTGATCAAAAAGACATAAAATTCCAATTCTCCAATTATACAATTTACTTGAAATGTGGGGCTATTTCAAACATCAACCACTTACTAAATTAAAGCTCAATTACTGTCCCTAATTACAATTATCTAGCTGTCAATTCAACTATACCATTCAATTATCCACACTAATCCAAAATTTGAATGATTTGTCAAATTGGTGCTAAAAAATAAAGAAATTACTAAAATAGTGTTCACTTTAAAATATTTCTCAAAATAGTGTTTACGTAGGATTGGAAAACTCTATACCTAATTTTTATTGCTTTGTGTTTAAAGTCTAAATAAAAAAAATCATTAGAGTCTCAATACTATTCTCTAAGGGTTTTAATTCACCATTTTTTTTTTTACAAACTTTAATTCACCATTGTTCCAAACATTGATGTTTCATGTTAAATATTTTTTTTGAGAATTTATGTCCATAACAAATATGCTACAAATGGACTGCAGCAATCAATTCACTTATTTGAAACAGGGGAAGAATGAAATGTCTAGCTTTGGTCATATTATAGTTAGGGACATCCTTAAGCTAGATGCTTTGTGCTCCTTTATTGATTACTCGCAAGTCAGCAATGAGGGAATGTGGCTGCCCACAAACTTGCTCAAAATAGTAGAAACTATGAGGATTTGAGAGTTTGGGTGGAAGACTATCCTTCTTGTATTAGCTCTGCTATTTTGCTAGATATTTCTAGTTTAGCTTAATAAAATTCTTGGTTACTAGCTCTGCTATTTTGCTAGATATTTCTAGCTTAGCTTAATAATATTCTTGGTTACTTGCTTTCAAAGAAAAAAAAATGCTAGAAAATTTTTAAACATTTATATTACTACATCATATTCATACTCCATAATGCTTATATCCATTTTTACAATTAATAAAACACAAAAGTATTAATGATGAGGCTCAATGCTAAATAAAATTAAGATATTGTAAGCATTATTTAAAATAAACAATTTAATGTTTGACTTGATAAATATATATCTTATATGCATAAATGAAAGTTTGACTTGAAGAAATCTTACCTACTGTAATCTCTGATGTTCTCCTTGATTAAGGTTTGAGTACCTAATAGAAAAAAACCCTCTTCGGGTCAAAAAAAAAATAAAAAATAATTTGATGGTATTCATATTTATTAGGATTTTATTAGAAAAAAGTTCTCTCAATGATTTTTTAATCATAACCTAGGTTCGTAATTTCCAAACCTACATGGACACTAAATTGAGAAATATTTTTAGGTGAACACTATTCAAGTAATTTTTTTATTTTTCAACACCACATTGGCAAATCGTTCCCAAAATTAAGCTCAGCTGCCCCATTATTATAATTAGTAATTCATAAAACTTTATTTTTACATAATTATTTTGTATTAAATTATTATAAGTGGTTCACATTATTTTTAGAAATATAAAATATAATGTCCAAACTTATGATCCGGTATCTTTGGGAATATAACGTACCTCATGTGTGTAAGCATCCAACTATGCTACAACTTGCAACGTTATTTTATTTAAACCTTTGGATTTAATTATGTGACACAAATTATGATTGGTGCATTAAATGATATAGATCTAACTTCGTTACCAAGTAATTAGCCATATAATAAAATGTACATTGACGGCATAATTTACTTACTCAAATTTTTAATTTAGCATAATTGTATCCTCAATTAGTGAATCAATCCTACGTGTGTGCTTACACAATACTCAAATTAGTGTGTCTAATTGAGACATGAATTGGACCAGCTGTTACTTTTTCACGTAATTAGATTGATATTGTGAGCATTAATTAGTGTTGATAATGGATTAGGCTAAGATTTTGGTCATTTGAATTGTTAATTCATATAATTACCTTTGCCGACTCGCCATTAAACTATATTCCTATATAATTATTTTTGCCTTTTGCGAACCAACTTTGACCTTTTATTTATAAACTATATATTAAACACATATAAATTTAAGAAAACGTAATCGTATTAAAATGTAATCTTATTATAGAAAATACTTTGTTATTTAGTTAAATTTAAATCAATCAAGTTTGAATCTTGATAACGGACATGCTGATTATTTAGACATGAAGGGATCGATTATTAAGTACGTATGTGTTTAGGACACCAATACGTGATTTTTATCTTTAATATGACACGGTTCTCTTCATCTTATTTAAATAGTATTCATTAAAAATAAGTTTAACCAGCAAAAAAAAAAAAAAAAAATTAAATAAATAAAATAACACTTCAGTAAAACTAAGTTTTAATCAGTAAAAGTCACCAACTTATTAAGAGAACTATAATAAGAAAATCAGTAAAACAATTTAAAGTTCAGCAAAAATAATTCAGCTCAACAAAAATAATTTAAGTTTATTAGTTGAATAAGCAAAAATAATCAATAAAAATTATTTCAATGTAGCAAATACGAGTATAATTTTACTTTAGTAAATATAAGGCAAAAAAAGTAGATATATAAAAGATGAATAGAATCAGCCCCCTGACCGATTGAGCAACCCCTAACCGAGTAACCTTTGACCGATCGACCGAATAATCCCTAATCGATCGAGTAGCCCTTAACTAAGTAGCCTATGAGCAAATAACCCCGACCACACAGTGTGGCCAACCACATATGAAATTTTGTGGAACAAAATATGGTAAGTGCTGGTAAATTCATATAAGTTCATTGAGATAAACTCATTATGTAAGTCCTAATATTTAGTTTAGTTAAGTGCAAATCACTTTTAACAATTTTCCTTCATGTTATTTATACACATGCACACTGAAAACTCATTAAGAAACACACCTAAAATCCATATTGTATGTGTTTTAAGTTTTAACATCTCCAAAAAGAGGAAGGGCTTGCATTAATAACATTTGCAAATTTAGCATCAATAGAATTCAATTTATTACAAGGGAAAGAAAAAATGAACCCTTTCAACCTATTAAGGAAAGCTAAATCATTCACATGTCCTTCCATTCATTTTCTTCCAAATTCTTCTATTCAAACATATTACTTTGTATATTAAAGAAATAAAACAAAGATTTTAAGTATTCAAGACTAGATTTGGTCATGTATAAAACATTTAAATACTTAAGAAATTGTACTTGTCCACTTGTCAAAAGCTTAAGAAAGAGGTTGCATACCTAAATAAAATTCAAACAAGTGTAAAAAATAAATAAAATATTAAGGGCTTGTTTGACATCATTTTTTGTTTTCAGTTTTCAGTTTTCAGTTTTTTTTTAAAACAAAAAACCAAAAACAAGAAACAAGAAAAAGGTGTTTTCACTTTTTGTTGTCAGTTTTAAAAAATATCATTATCTTAATAACTTTGACTAATTTTTTATTCATTATAGGACATATATCATATGATTTTGAAAAACAAAAAACCAAAAAACAGAAAACCACAGTAATGCCAAACGAACCCAAGAGAAAAATTATTACAAGCATCATAAGAATAAACAAATCAATAAAAGTATATCAAACTATAAATTATACAAGTATATAATTATATATGGTTTATGTAACTCCCAATTGTCAAAAACAAAAAGAAAGAAATTGCACAATCTAAAGAGCCAGTGCAAGGCCAGCAAAATATAGAATAACGTTGCACATCGATATGATGATTAATTGCACAATGTTGCGCCAACCTAGCTATATAAAGCATCTTAATGATTCCCACCATATTATATAAGTAATCATATACTCCGTATTTATATAATTAATAATCAATCATATAATAATAATAATCAACCATAGTACAAAGAGAATACGTTAAGAGTTGGTATTATCAAATTCATTCTTTTCTTTTTCTTATTGTTAAGTGCTGCCGCCGTAGATTCTCCAACCTTTTATTCCCTCTTTTTGACTTTTTTTTAAATTTGTACGTTTTACTCCAATGTTCTTGCTAAAACTAAGATGCAAAGTGCTTGTTATTAGGTTTTCTTTCTTTTTGGAGGATTACATTTTGAGATTAATACGTGCACCTGTTAAAGTATTGATTAAAAAGGTTGAATTTAGATTAATGGCTAGATTAAGTGGCATGTCATTTATCAATACTTTGTGCTGGAAGTGTTTTTAGTCACATATATTTTGTTCGTGATCATCATGCTTTTTATGAATTTTGAAATCTTTGTGGTATTGCAAATGCGTGGTGTGGCTGTGCTTGTGGCGTGAAATTAGCTAACTGACGTGTTATGCTTTATGCAGATGCCTTTCTCAGTTTCTTTAATATCGTGTTCACTGTCTTATGTGTCTCATAACATGTTATATCAATTCATGTGTTTTGGCTCAACAGTGATCAAGGCTAGCCTAAGCAACACATGTTCCATGTAAGAGTCATGCCTTTCCGGCATAGATTGTATAATATATACTAGAAACATATTGCTTAACCCAATAGAAGAAGTGATGACCACTGAAATATGCTCATTTTGAAAAATTAGATCATACAACGATATAGAATTTATAGTTAGATTGAAACACCCCAATCATTAAATTTTTGAGTAAATAATGGTGGATTCATTTTCAAGTCAATATCCTAATTAAAAGGCAAATCAATTGTCAATAATCATGTGTTGGAAGCCTAGAAATCACACATATAGTGTTAGTAACAATGCTTTTCACGAATTATATATAAAATCTCTATGCAATTAGAGACGCTTATTAGTAGTGGGTATGTTGAGCTAATTAATATACCACACCCACGTACAGACATGTTGAAAAAGGATGGATGATGGCTCAGTGGTTATGACACGCTGCATCAAGCTATGTGGTAATTCATAAATAAGTTTGCTTGAATTGAGCTAAGCTAAGTCAAATTATGCATAGTCATTCTCTATATCAATGGCGAGTTAGTATGTGAGAACTAGGTTGTTCATGTGCTATTCATCATGCCTATTAATCTATTATAATCTGTTTTTGAATTACTACGTTATAACTTTTAAGCATTATGAGTAATATTATGTTGGTGAATTTGTAAACTAAATAATCCACAAGTAATTCACATATGAGCTTAATTGAAAGTGTTATAGTTATAAATAAATAGTATAAACTATTCTATTCCTTGATTTTGAACTATTCAACGTCCAATTGAATATTGATTTGTTTATTTGTGGAAACTTTTTTTTTTTTTGAAACGTATTTGTGGAAACTTCATCAATATATATTGCTACATTGCTATTCTCTTCCTAAATACGCAATAAAGTAATATAACAAAGAAAAATCTTTAACAATTATTTTCCAGTTGACTACACAAGCTAGCCTACAAGTCTTCCGGTGACTAATCTCCCATCAATAGTTACTAGAAATCCTAATCAATACTTAGCTCGTAACTATTAGAAGGCAACTAGGCAAGCAAGCTAAGATATTTGATAGTTCTAGACAAATAATTGCATAGTAAACCAAAATTGACAAATAATTGCATAGGAAATCTAACAAATATTCCCCTCCGGTTTCTATTAATATTATTAAGAAAAAAATTAACTAGCATTTCTGCCGTTAGATAAGAAAACTAAAAGTGAAAATATTATGTAAAATAAACATAATCAAATCGACCAATGTGTGGCATGTATGTCTAACGATTAATGCGTAGTATTATTTTAGGGCTAGCTCGACATCACTGTAGTTTTTTTTTTTTTTTTTTTTTAAACCATATGTTATATTTTATAAATACAATTAAAATATTTGTCAAACTTATTAGAATCATCATGATTTTAAAAATTGACAACAAAAAACGCTAAACCACTTTTTATGATCTCCTTTTTTTTTTTTTTTAAGTTTTCAAAAACACGGGAAAAAAAATTGAAGACAAACGAGCTCTTAGTTATTTAACGCCTCAGGGCACTCGTTATGAATATCCTTGTTAGCGGATCTTTGTTTGTTTATTTAAAGTTTTTTTTTTTAGAGGAGGATAATCTTTGTTTATACTTCTTCTATTTTTTTTAGTTTTTTAGTTGATACCATGTGAGTTTTGCACTATTCATAAGTTGTACTTCGACTAATATTTGTGTTTTAAAGCTACAATAAAATATAGTCATGTGAGATCTTGTTTGAATCATCATAACGTATATTTTATTAATATCCACTTTTTATAATTTTACAATGTTTTAATTAGAGATATTAATCGTTACAATTGTGTATTGACAAGCGTGATAATAGAATGATATCAGCTAAAAAAAGAGGTACTCCTATATACTATGAAATTGAAAATAATATGTTTATTTATTTATTTTAATTTTTACGGTAAGGAGAAGAACCCTAATCAAACCTCAATCCCTCACGATTTTTTAGTCCGGTATTTGTGGATCAGACACTTTGAGAATGAGGGGGAAGGGTAAGAGATCCCCACCCTCAAAATGCATCTAGTGGGGATTTAACCCTCAATCTCAAGATTAGAAGGTACAATCTTTCCCACTAGATCAATCTTAGCTTGGTGAAGATATGTTGCATTGAAAACCATGTAAAAAGTGAATGAGGAGTAATTGATAATTTATTGTCTGTTGAATAGATCACGATGCAACGAATATCCTCATTTCTTATTATTTGCAACAAAAAGGTACAATATTATTGGTGAGACATAATTTTTTATTTTTTTAATCTTTTTTTGAAAATAATAAGTAATGGATGTAGCATATATTATAGGGACACGATCCAATAGGAATAAAAATAACGGCTATTATGAAATGCCACTGAGAATTTTAAAAATTCACCAAATGCCATCCAACTTTTCAGAATTCACCAAATGCCACTGACAAATAGTATAATGTCACACCGTGCCATTAATGAGGCCTGGACGTTAACACTCCGTTAATGCGAATTGACCTATATGCCCTTTATTGTGTTTAATGGCGCCTTATATTGCATACTCTCTGACTTCTTCAATTTCGATCAAAAAAAAAAAAAAAATTCCACTCCCTTCCTCTGTTCTTCGAGCTTTCATCATCACTGAAAGCCTCAAATCCATAAACAAAGAAGAAGTTTTCTTCTTCTCCTGAACGAAAAACGCAAAAAAGTTGAAGCTTTATCTGTTGCCGAACCTGGGCGAACCAGAAGAGCAGTGACAAGTACTGGAGGAAGTAGAAGGAAAACGCGTGAGTTGAAATTCTTTCAAGGTGTTGGAGATAGAAAGCAAGGTAATAATCTCACTTTCGTTCTGCATTTCGCGTTTTGAATCTGACTTTTTTTTGCAAAAATTGGGTTAGGGTTAGGGTTTTCTGAAATGATCAGTGTAATGTGGTTATTTGACTTGAATTGTGTTATTTAATGTTAAAATTCATGTTGAAAATGGTATTTGTGGGCATTAATTTGGCATTGTTATGATTTTTTTTATTGTGAACTCCTTGAAATAGAAATTTGGCAATGTCTGTATTGGCATGTTAGGCTTTGTTATGTGGTTGTTGATATGAATGATGTGTGTTGATGTTCAGCAAAGTAATATGTCATTTATTGATCATAGGATGAGTAGAGTGTGGCTTGATGTCCATTACAGAGATCAGGGCTTTGATGTGTTGGTTGATGATACTGACAGAACAAGTCTAATGGACTTGTATGAGTTCATGTTTGAGGATTCTGTTAAGCAAAATGTGATCCTTCCCAAATGCTTCACTTTGTATGTACTGCCACCTAGAACTAATAGGAAGTTGGAGTTATGTGGGGATAGGGACATGCTAAAAATGTGGGAGTGGTTTCAAGGTAGGGAAACAATAGTAATATTCTTGGAGGAAGAGCAAAGTCCTAGGCAGGTGTTTAAGGATGCTGAGGCTAATTGGAAAAAAATGGTTAAGGCCATGGCCGAGAAAGCTAGATTGGAACAGGAAAAGGCCCTGGAGAGAGAGTTGGAGGAACAACAACCTTTTAAAGTTGCAGTTGAGGTTCCTGTTGCTAATGTTGATGGTGGTGATCTTCAGTATGTTAGAGTGTTTGACACTCCAGGAGTTGATGAGGTTTTCCCTGGGGCATCGCTTGAAGAAAGTACTCAGCCTTCTACTCCACCTAAACACCCTCAACCAACTTCTCCTCTGAACCAGCCCAAAACCTCATGTGCAAGGAGGAAAATGACTCCTAGGAAAAGGAAAAGAACACCCAAAAAAGGCCAACTGAAACAACCCAACCCTCCCCTCAACCACAAACAACCCCAGCACCTGAAACACCACTTTCACCTGAACCACAAACAACCTCACCACCTCAATCACCAGAAGCACTAGTTTCACCTCAACCACAAACAACTCCACCACCCCCTTCACCTCAGCAACCAGTTCCACCTCCACCAGTTGAACCTCAAGCAGAAACAGTGACAACTCAAACTATAAATGCCATGCCTCAGAAATCCAAAAAGGTGGGTAGGTCAAGACCACCATGCTTCAGAACAAAAAAGAACAGTGGCAAAAGGGTTGCTGGGGGAAGTAATGAGCAAAGGGTGAGTTTAAGGAGATCTGAAAGAAATAGGAGGTCACCAACTAGGGTTGACACAAGTGAGGATGACAGATCTGATGATGATGACAGTGAGGATTCAGATTACATAGCATCTTCCAGTGAACATGATGATGATGATGCTGATCTTGCTGACTTCATAGAAGATGAGGAAGAAGTTGGATGCTTATATGATGACATCCCTCAAAAGCAATTTGAAGATTATCTTGATGGGAGTTCACCTATGGATAAGACATACAAGAATGGCAAAGTTTAGACTCATCAGGAATTTGGAACCATTAGATTAGAGCCTTAGTTGATCTTTGCAGACAAAGAGTCATTCAGTGATGTCTTTAAGGATTACTGTGTACAAGAAGGTTTTGGTGTGTTTGTTGAAAAGAGTGACCCACAAAGGTTAATAGCTAGATGTGCTATAGATGGTTGCAACTGGAGAATTCATGCTTCCACCATGACTGATGGGATCAGTTGGGCAATCAAGACATTAACAGGGGAGCATGCAACTTGTGGTAGGCTTGAGATAAATCCTGCTGTAACTTCTGATTGGCTTTGCAGACATCTACAATCTGATATTCAAGCCAATCCAAACATTTCTGTTGAGTCTATTCAAAGAATCTGTATGGAAAGATACAGGATTCAAGTGAAGAAAAGGATATTTTACAAGGTTAAAGCTATTTCCAAGGAGATGATACATGGGGGCTTTGGTGGGGCCTACAGTCTCCTTCCAAGGTATGCTGAGATGGTGAAGCAAACCAACCCAGGGAGTTATGCTCTAGTGACTTGGACACAACTTTCTGCAAATGTCCAACCTAGGTTCAAGGCATGCTTTTTCTCTTTTGGGGCCCAAGTGAGAGGGTTTTTGGCAGGCTGTAGGCCAATCATTGGCATTGATGGGGCCCATCTAAGTGGATATTATAAAGGCATACTACTGACAACAGTTGGGATTGATGGGAACAATGAGATTTTTGTGATTGCTTATGGCATAGTGAGTACAGAGAGTGTTGATAGTTAGGGTTATTTTATGAGGAATTTGAAATGTCTGTTTGAGAAGGAGGGATGCAGCAGAGATGATTGTACATTATTTCTGACAGGATGAAGGTAACTTGTCATTTTTTTGTTCATACTTTGTTTCTTCTATTTTGTACTCCAGCTGATTGAATTGTCATATGCATATGCAGGGGGTTGATGCAGTAGTTAAGGAAACATTCCCTAGACCTAATAGAAGAATCTGCTGTCAGCACTTGTACAACAACTGCAAAACAAAAGGATTCAGTGGAACAGCTTTTCACAAGCTATTCTGGATTGTTGCTGATGCTTACAACACATATGTGTTCAACAAAGCTATGGCCAAGATTCATGCCTACAATCCAAAGGCTGTTGAGTACTTGAACAGTACAACTGAGGTATGGTCAAGGCATCAGTTTGACACAACACTTTGTTGTGATCATAACACAACAAATTTTGTTGAATCCTTCAACTCATGCACCCAACCATACAGAGATCTACCAGTTTTAAAACTTCTTGAAGTTAATAAAATGCTTTGTCTCTGTTGTTGAATCAGTTTGACACAACACTCTATTTTCTCTGTTAATTCAGTTAAATGGTTTCCATTTTGCAGCTATAAGGCAATGGTGTATGAAGAGGATGGCTCTAAGGTTTGATAAATCAACAACCATGGGAGATGGAGACCTCACTGACTATGCAACCAAGATCCTGCAAACAAGATATGATGAGTCCAGGTTCTGCTATGCAACACCATGTGGTGGTGATGAGTTTGAGGTGAGGGATCAACATGTCTACTTTCCTATCAAGCTAGGGGCTGGAACATGTGGAAGTGGGAAGTGGCAGCATTCAGGAATCCCATGCAAGCATGTTCTTAGGGTGATTTACCACCAAAGGCTACAACCTGTTGATTTTGTGTCACCTTGTTTCAAAGGGAGGGCATACAAAAGCACTTATGCAGAGCATATGCACCCAATGCCTGACCAAACTCAGTGGCCTTCATTCAACCTCCCTGACATACTACCACCCCCAGTGAAAAGATCTGCAGGCAGACCTTAGAAGCAGAGAAGAAGAGGGGCAAATGAAGCAAGAAAAGGGAAGAGGCATAGCACAGTTAAGTGCAGCCTATGAAATGAGTTGTGCCACAACATGTTGACATGTGCAGCAAAGAAAAAGATTGCAGCAGCTGAAGCAACAAGTGCAGCAAACAACAACAATGCAGAAGCTGAAACAACAAGTGCAGCAAACAACAACAATACAGAAGCTGAAGCAAGCACTTCGAAGCCCAAGAAGAGAGCAATGAAAGCTGCTTGAACTCCAAATCCTTGCACTTTTGAATGCACAACATACTTGTTAATGGAGTCTAGTTTTTGAACATTAAAATTCCAATGTGTGCTGTGTTGTGTTGGTTTTTTTTTGGGAAATATTATGTGTAAAATTGAAAACAGTGACCTTAATTTTTTGGGTGAACAGTGGCCTTATTTTTTGGATGAACATGACTGAAACAGGAAGAATTATAAAAGACATGTTCAAAGGAACACTTTATTCAATTTCATTGCAATTACATTTTGTTCACTTCATCATTACAATCACAAATATTACACACATCAATACACCTAATTTCAAAATAGAATTGAGAAGTTTTTGCTGCTGTTTCACTTTTATTCATCAATTGCTTCAATTCATCATACAAATTGCTATGTCCCGGTCCATCCCTATCATAGTAGCTTTCCGTACTTTGAGCTTCTTGCGGCTTCAAAACTTTGCACCATTTGAAGCTATTACATGAGTCACACTTGTAATAAAGCCTTTGTGGATTTGATGTTGACTCCGAACTTCTAATCGCGTACTTTCTGCCACAACTGCAAAATTTGTTTGGAACGCGCACATATGCACACTCGTGTGTTGAGGAAGATGTGTTTGATATCAAACTCATGATTATGCAAGTAAAAGGGTTGCAATATGTGTTCTAAGTCTTACATTCATACAAGAATGTGTATGCAACGGGTACTTTGCCCCAACAATAATTCAAAATTGTTGAAAAAAACTAGCCGTTACTTTAGAGGTATACTGTGTAATAACTTAAATAAATAATGGCATTTGGTGAAAATTAGTAATTAGTCAGTGGCATTTGGTGAATTAAGAATCCCATTAACGGAGTGTTAACGTTCAGGCCTCATTAATGGCACGATGTGACATTATACTATTTGTCAGTGGCATTTGGTGAATTCTGAAAAGTTGGATGTCATTTGGTGAATTTTTAAAGTTCTCAATGGCATTTCATGAAATAGCCGTAAAAATAATATACCTCTACATATATATATATATATATATATATATATATATATATATATATATATATATATTAGAATTACACAATCTAATTATAGATTATTATTGGATTCCACACAAGTTATTTCATAAATGTCAATTTTTAAGTTTGTGACTAAAAAAAATCTCACAACAATTGAAATATATCAAGAAGCAATAAGACACCTATAAATTTGGCAATATTATTATCCACTTCCTCTTCATCACTCATTGGTAGCTAGGTTGGTGCAATATGCATGGTATATAACAAAACAAAAAATTAAAATAAAATTACAACTTTATATTATATGGATATATGCATATTGTTGCTTATCTTATAGCTAAGATAAGTTATCATCCACCACATTCTCTTATATACATATCCAAACCCACCGATCAAATATACCTATCACCTAACCTATCACATCATTCACATACATGCATCCCTTTTACCTTTCATGTATGTGCATGCATGTGTTATGTACATATATGGCATGACCATCATCATGGTCATTGTAACATCATTGTCATGAAGATTTTTGATGGCCCATATCATGGTCAAGAAATTGCCACGTGGAAATTTTACAGTGGATAGAAAATAAGACAAATTCAGCTCCAACAACCCACGTGGCTAGTCATTGTCGTCGTTTGATCAATAATTGCATAATTGCATTTTTATAGCGGGAAATACGAGACAACATGTTGGTGACCAGTTAATGTGGGTCCCACATATGAACATTCAACATTATCTATGTTGTTTCATACTTTCATATACCATATCATAATAATATACTATGCATTTATGCCTATATAACTATATTAGCATAGCATATTAGCATAAGCACATATCAATGCGTTATTAGAGATCTAAGTTGATAGATAATCATCATTAGGCTCACTAGACTTTTGTGTTTTAATGGACTTCTTTTTGCTTTAAGATGAGATTAATTAGGTGAATTGTCTTTTTTATTGGGTAATTAGTAGACTTCATAAATAGTAAGATCCATCATTATCTATTTCAACTTGGAGGGGAGTGTAATTAGTGAAGGGTATGTCCAAATTCTTTGGATGGAGATTGAACTCTATTAATGGTGTGAAGACACTATCAAGTACCTTATTGTGATTAGTTTCCCATTAGAATGAAACTAGTCGTAATATGTACTTGTATTGCTTGCTTTCTACGTTTGTATACAACCAATAATAGTCATGTATATGTTGAAAATATAATCTAAATTGATAACCTGACAGACGAATCTAAATGACAGAAGAATATTACCTTCAAATTAGCCCAAAATCTTTGTGATTTCGCTTTCCTTAGCTTTAAATTGTTTTTAATTTAAGACCTATAAATTGGTATTCAATTTGCAAACTACAAAAATCTACCTTCACACATTTTTTAAACAAAACCTTATTTTACAAGTATTAATTAAATAAGAGGTTAAATTACTAGCTCTAACATTAAATTTCATAACATAAAGATCATTAAATTAATTTACAAAATCATGCATGCATGCAATACAGCCTAATTTCTAAATATTTTGGGATTTAGGATTTTGAGAAGACAAAATGCAATTTGTGCACTTGAGCTGTGAGACATAATATAAAATTGATACAAAAAGAGAATTTGTGGTATGTAGCAACCCATCCTTATCTCTATTTATTCCATAAGAAAAACTTGCACAACTAATTAATAATAAGCATAGTATGGTCTACAAGATGACAATTACATTATGAATCCTTCTTCCCCAACCCTAGCTAATTGGACCCCAAATTGCTCCCATGTTACCCCATCAAACAAGCAACTAAGGTTAGCCTAGAGTTTGGTTCTTCTTAATTACTTGAATCTTGATCAATTGTTTTTGATGCATGACACATGTAATTTTCAAAGAAATTAGGAAGGGAAGTTAGTAGAGTTTGTTAACATTATTATTAATTAGTAGGCCAAAGTTGTTGGGGACAAGTAATGAGGAAATATCAAAGAATGTAACACATTGAATTGAAAGTGCTAACTCAACTAGGAGTATATGCTATAACTAGTGTTGGATTATATGCCATAATATATAATATAATAATAATTATTTATATATTGCATAGTTGAAAGTTTGATTTTAGATGTTTCTAGATTAAATTAGCTAGGCTATTATCAAATATTTGGTGAAGTTGAAAGGAAAACTATTATACATCTCATATATACGTGTATGTGTATGAATTGAGGCTTGACTTTTATTTGCTTGTTTGAGTGAAGTCATATCTTCCTTTGGTCGTTGGTCTCTTCATGCTTGCGTATGTAATGTAGAAAAATTTAGTGTTTTACTTTTTATGTTGTTTTTATTTGCAAATTATTGTAATGAATTACATTGTCAAGTAAGTATGTCATTTATTTGATTCTTAATTATTAAGAATGCTGATTTTTTTTATTTTTTATTTTCCCAATATGTGTCATTGTCGCATACTTGCATTGTACCATTGTCCATCCACCGTTGATATTATATTCGATGATGAAGTTTACTTGGAAGCTTACTTAATAATTATGGTTGGAGTTAGTCTCTTACTCTTACAAAAATAAAAGATCGAGTTGGAGTTAGGTCAATGCTTGCTAGAATTAGGGTATCATTGTGTTCGATCTTTCTATTTAATTTTGAATGTTTTCTTATATATAAGAAGGTTTGGTTCGTAAAAAAATATATAAGATGGTCTGGTTTGGCCTCTTAACTTAAAGATTATGTGACTAATTTCATCAAGAGCTCTTTATGGGTAAGGATGTTCTTATCCTTTTCCCTCAATTCCAATAATGAGTCCGAACATTCTACATATATTGAAATATTCTTCCCTCTCTTAATGGTGAAACTTGATTGAATACTTGTTTGACCGACATTAGGAAATAGGAACCAATTTGGAGCAATCAAAGTTTTACCTACGGATAATTAATACATAGTATATAATCAATTCTAAATGACGCCTTATGGATCGTCTATCACTACCAAAATCTCTACCCTTCAAAAATAACAAAAATAAAATTATAAAGCACAAACAATAGATTGATTGTCCATCACCAACAAAATCCGTACCCTTTTCTTTTTCTCGCCCTCTCAATCTTCTACCCAACCACAGCTATCTCTCGTAGATTATAATAGCATATATAGTTCATAAGGGATAGTTGACATTTTTGTAAGATTATTGACCATAGTTGAGGCTAATTATTTAAAATTTGGTGAGAAATGACCAAATATTTTTTTTAATTAAAATATAAATTGAAAAGATCCAAAATTTAACATGCGAAAAGGATTTATTTTCCACTAATATATATAAATTTAATTCATTTCACTAATAAATTAGTTGAATCTATTTCAACAACTAAATCTTTCCTCATGGATGGCTAAGCTCACACTAAACTGGGTTTTCTATTCATACATTTTAATAATACAAATATATTATATTATACGTAAGTACCAAGTAACTAATAGTCCAGTACCATCATAAAATAGATTAAAAGCTAGCATTTCGACTATCTTATTTTCTCAGGAATCACATAAATACAAAATTGATTAAGAAATATAATCTAATTGACCAATCATATAAAGACAAATATATATTTGAGTCTTTTTTGTAATATTATAAGTAAGAACTCCAAATTAAATAAAGTACACAAAATGAGAAAAAAAGGGCGTATTTTTAGCAAATTTATTCATTCAATCACATCTATTAATAATAACTAGCCTTTTGGCCCGTACAATGTACGGGTTGTTACTTGGGTTAATCATATTCATAGTAGGTATGCTTTTATACAAAGTAATTGTTTCATTTCTAAAACTTAAAAGAAAAAATAGTGAGAACATGAAGGAATTTAGTTAGATATATATACATGAAAGAATGTGGGATATGAAATGACATATTAATTTAAATTATATTTAAAGTCTAGGATATGAAATGACATATTAATTTAAATTATATTTAAAGTCTAGGATATGAAAAGACAATTTTTATAAAAATTCATATGTTTATGTAATGTATACTAATTAATTGAACATTATTTTATTATGGTGAAAATGAAACACTTTATTTTCTTACTTGAATTTGCAAGTTGCATTAAGATTTAAATATACATATTAAGAGAGGTGTCATGTGGCATATAGGGTGATGAGTGACTTGTGAATTGTGATGCCATGTGTCATATGAAAAATTTGTGGTTTGTGTTTTTAAATACTAACTAAGTATAGATATAGATTAGTTTTCCAAGTTGATTGGCATATCATTAGCCGAATTCTTTTTGGGTACATGCACGTACATATTTCTAGTCTACTCAATAAATCAATTCTATTTTCTCTGGCTTTAATTTTAAATTATCTTTTATAGGCAGTCTTCTTTTACATAATATTCTCCCAACTTTTTATTTAAGTCTTTAACTTTTTGTGCCTTTATGTAACTTATTATTATGTCATATTACTATTTATTATACTAGTATATGCTTGTTGATAAACATTGCGCCTCAATTAAATTTGTCCGTTTTGACCTAGAGCCACAAAATTTATAACTAGTGCGCGGTGTGCGCCTAGCTGCATGCGACCCGCTCATGTGAATATGTGATCATGCACATGCATAACGGTATGGTGAGGGCCGATGAACAAAAGTTTGCAGCACCAATTTTGCTTTCCCTAGCTACCTATTTTCCATGAGAATATTATAATTATCCTCCATTCGAATATAATAATTATAAATTAATATTACCTTTATTGTAGAGTGTTTGATTAAGATTCTATCATCTGTTCTACAAGCATATTAACATGAGTATTATTCTTATTAAGATTAAAAGATAGGGGAAAAATCAAAATCACGGTTCAAAATTGCCAGTCCAGTAGAGGCTCAAGAAATTAAAAGATGGGAGTTAGGCTATGTCCCTATATTTAGTTCATCCGGTCTGATCAATTATTTGATTAATTTTTTTTTTATTTAACTAAAATTTAACCTAGTTTAATTTATATAGGACACTGATCCTTATTAAGATTAAAAAGTACTATCAGCTGAAATATCATTAAATTCGTATTAGTGTTTAATTTCCAAAATTTTCAAACTTTTTAAATTACAAAACTAAAGATTTTTTTAGCAATATAACTAAATAAAAGAAAATTTTAGAAAATAACACCACAAAAAACACAAATTTTGATTATAACACCACAAAAAAAACCTTATTATAACACCACAAAAAAACTCAAAATTTTAATTCACCACCTTAAGAATCCGTTAGTAGGGCCATAACCGACACGTGTCAAATTCTTATTGGTTTTAAAAAATTAAATTAATAATAATAATAAAAAAAAACCCTAACCCCAAACCCATCCAATCCCACCCCCAGCACCACCTTCCTTAGCCGCGCCGACACCTTAACCCTTGTTGTCGGCAATCCCTACCCCCACCAAAACTGTCGTAACCAGCCGAAAAGCACCCAACCACTTCGAAAACTACCCATCCACTTCAAAAACCACAAACGCAAACTCCTTAACATTGCAAAATTCGCACAACGGCAGCCGCACAAACCACCAAAATTCATCACACGACCGCAACATCATTGAAATCGACCGTTCTGGGGCTGCCATCGTTGATTTCGGCCGATTTTTGGTGAGGGTAAGGGATGAGTGGTCGAAAAGGTCGATTTGTGGTGGGGGAAGGGACTAAGAAAGAGGAGGGCGAATCTTTGCGATGGAGCTAGATCGATTGGTTGGACTTGCGACTGGGGCTGTGGTGGGTGAGGTTGACGACCGGTGATTTCGAGTCTTCGACGGTGATAAAGGAGTTTCGGCGGTATTATGGGTTGTCGCCGGTGGAATATGGCTGCCGATGGTGGTTGTGGGGCTGGGTTTGGTGTTAGGGTTTTTTTTTTTTTTAATTTTCTGATTATTTTATTAATTCAATTTTTTTAAGCTTATAGGATATTGACATGTGTTAATTATGGGTCCCACTAACGGATTCCATCAAAAAATCCGTTAAGTGGTGGTGAAATCAAATTTGTGAGTTTTTTGTGGTGTTATAATAATTTTTGTTTTTAGTGGTGTTATGATCAAAATTTGTATTTTTTTGTGGTGTTATTTTAAAATTCCCTAAATAAAATTAAAAAGACCTAATGTGTTTTAGTTTTTGCTTTGCTCCAATTTTTTTTCACAACAAATAAATGCTTTTATATATGACTAATTAAATAAGTTGATTATTATTTTTTTTTTTTATTATTATTTTTTTTGGGTGAAAGAGAGGGGCAAACCATGAAATAAGTTGAATTAAACATATAAGGGCCTGTTCACATTTACTGAACTGAGTTGAACTGAACTGATTGGAGCTGAACTGAACTGAACTGAACTGGTTGGAGCTGAATTAAACTGAACTGAACTGAATAGAGCTGAAATGAATATTTTATGAGAGAAGGAAATTAAGAGCTGAAGTGAACTGAACTGAATTGATTGGAGCTGAACTGAACTGAACAGAACATGTCCTAAGTATATTATAGACTAGCAACCTTAGCTAGAATAATGTTACTAGTACGAGTATTATTTTTGGATATATATAGAAAGTAAAGATGTAACACATACATATATGTCTTTTTATTTTATTTTATTTTATTTTATTTTATTTTTTTTTAAATGGAGTATGACATTGGATTTTTTTATTTTTTTTATTTGATATTTATGGGTGAGAGATAAGGGTATGTAATTTTTTTTGGGCAAGCGTGCAATCGTGCATAGGCCTCAATCATGGATTTATACCATAGAAGTATAGGATAAGTAGTTCACATATGTTTCCTTTAATTTTATCTTTTGGATTCCACATTTTTGTGTGTTGATATTGTCCATTTGTCCTAGTAAGTTGTGCACATTTGGAGTTATTAATAAATGATCGACCTTTTTTTGGTGTTGAATTCATGTTCAATGGATTAGGATGATTACTGCAGTATGTAGATCACATTGGCTGTTTGTTTATGATCAATGATTAAGTCAGACCTCAGACGTTGTTTGTTTGTAGTTTCACGTACTAGCTAGAAGTTTGTGTTACTTTTAGGGAGTCTTGTGATAAATGAAACCGATAAAACGTGAATTTAACTCTAGTTTAGGAGGAAACATTTATTGTAACACAAATTTTTACATAATGTGGTCGGTGTGGCAGAGGTTATTTATTCAGAAATTACTTATTTTAAGGGTTATTCAGTCAGTTAGGGATTATTCGGTCAGTTAGGAGTTATTAATTACTCTCACACTGATAATGTGTTAACCGATTGAGTAAATCCAAAATAAGTAACCTTTAACCGACTAGGTAACCCCTAAATAAGTAATTCCGGCAAAAAAGTGCTAGCTGACTAAGTAACCAAGAATAAATAAACCTTGATCGATTGAGCAACCCCTGAATAAGTAACGCCGGTCATACGATGTGGTCAGCCACATAGCAAAAGCACCGTTATTGTAAACATATACGAAGTACTCCACTAAGTACAAGAAGTGAAGGAAGTTTTTTTAAACAAAAAATCAAGGACCACTAATTATAAAGGGTTTTTTTTTTGCTAAATATAATGTCAAAAAGGCTTTAAATTAAGCATTATGTTTCAAAAAACAAAAAATAAAAATAAAAATTAAGCATTAAGATGATATTATTGTGGATGAAAATCATATTAATTTATTAAGTTCGAAAATAATGACAAAATCACACATTTATAAATGGTTAGTAATCCAATAATTATAATTTGACTTATTAAAATAACTCCTTAAGATTATGTTTAGCATTTTTCTTAGAAAAAAAATAGATTTTTATTTAATACTTTGTATGTTACACATGCATATAAACACATTGGGGTCATTGTATAACCCCTAATACAGAGTATTTATAATTAAGAATCAACTGATAGATAGATTGAGATGGAGAAAAGTTTGGATTCAATCCTCTAATATTTAAAAAGTTGAGATTGATTGACTTGAGACGAGTAAGTTTTTGTCCACAAGACAAGATTCTAACTTGAAAGCTTAATAATAGAAAATCTAGCGAAAATTGTAAATTAATAAGACTTTTAATAATGATAAATAGCACTGTATAGTATATGAATTTGTACAATCAAACGACTAATCACGTACTAAAATATCTCATCAATTAAAAGCTAAAATAAATCAATTAATCAAATCAGCTCATAATATGAAAAAATTACGTATAAATGTGTCTCATCATCGTACTTGGACCACAAATAATTGTGTACACAATGTCTATTTGTAAAATTTATAATCATGTCTTTGCTGAAAACATTGGACTTACACCATCATAGTGTTCATGGACTCGATCAAAAACAAAACATTCCATATGCTTCTTAAGAGGTGGATTTATAGATAATATAATCAATAATGTAACGAAGGTTAACTAAAAACTTTATCTATATCTATTTATAATTACACGTTTCATTTGTAGTCTTGAAGGTTTATACTAGAATTAATTTTGTGAAATATGACAAACAATAAAAGGATAAGGTTATTAAAAATGTAAGTGTTTGTGTTGTAATTCTTCTCTTCTACTTCTAAATTGCTTTTTTTCCTTATCACTTAGCTTTTTTCACTTGATCACTGTATGGGCAATCTATGGCTGCACTATGACTTATTTTTGACGTTTTTGAGCAATACATCTATTTGACACTACCTACTCACTTCCCGGGGAATTCGAGGTTATGGCAGAGCTATATGAACAATCGAACTCGCTTATGAGAACGATAAAACTTATCTGAAACTATAAAATCTAATTAGACCTTATTTTAGCTATAACTTATTAATCTTTATAATAACTTATTGATTTTGAACTGATCAACCCTCATCTAATAATAAATGGGAATAAGATGAACTAAACAGAACCTTAATGCATGAAATTTCTGACTAGTCAAAATTAGATCAGATCGAATCAAATCAGATCAATCAAATATATATAATCACCTTAGTGTCCAACCAACCTTCAATTGTAGAAGAAGCTAGTCACTACTAGATGCGAAAGAATGGGGTGAAAAAACAAGAAGCACCCCACCTCATGACATAAAATTTATGAGTACGTGTAAGGAGGATTCATGGACCCTAATATTAGTAGAATTAATGGAATAGTAATAATGGTAGATTGTCAGATGAAGTGGGGACTATGATAATTATTATTGTTACTAATGACAGATTACCTATGCAATTAAGATGATCCCCAGGGTTCCACGATTCATCAATTATTTATAAAACCTTATTCTTGTTATTTCATACAGTAGTTCATAAATCTTAATGGTCCACATTACATAGTGGATGTGTATTATTAGCTAATTTAAGTAATATAGTTGTATTAGCTTCTACTATTAGGTTAAAGGTTTGAGTCAATAGTCTATTCACGTAATCAATATCGCCATTAGCTTTATTCTTGTAATGATTCAATAGATGCTCTATAGAGGTATCGAGTTTGAGCCATGATAATGCATAACAGTATCAAAATGAGTGTTCTCTCTTAAGTTGAAATTCAAATTAGTCGGAGTTTAGCAGGACTAATACGATCATATTTCGTTGGTTGTTCGCCTTACAAAAATCAATGCAAAACTTGCATGTTTGCAATCTAGTGGTGTACAAGCATCATCTATCCTTATATTTGTGAAGCTAATAATGAGTTGGTTTTGAGTTACAACTACTCAAGTAGAGTATAATAAGAACATCAATTTAATCTGAAAGTTTGACAGCTTGACTTAGGTAAGGAATGGTGGAGTCTAGTCCATAGAAATAAAAAACGACAAGATAAGATGTAATGGAGGAAGCAAAATATCTCACATGAGCAATGTTTGTGTGCACGATATTTCCTATAGATAAGATATATCATAATTCTACGTAACTGTTTGCTTGACTTCATTATATAACCCATTAATACACTATGCACTTTTGCAACAATTTAAACGTTGCCTTATTTAGTCGTAGCCAATCAGCCAATTTGTACTAGCACTCATCAATTCAATCCAATTTGAACATTTTGAGTCGTGAATTGAAAAGGGATTGTTTAAACTTGAATCGTGTCAATATTTGAATTTGGTTTAACCTAGCCTGAAAGTTATTCTGGCTAAAGTGCTAAACGTAATTGATGATAAGATTTTAAAATGATCTAGCTTGAAAGCAGATGAAATTTATCGTTACTTAGCTTATAGATGGCTAGGCTAAGTTGGACTACGCCTAATGTGATTAAGTCATTTGCCAACTCTAAATTGCTTACAACAAAGTTGTCTCATTTGATGAATATGTATATTGAATGTGAAGCTTTAAGTTTGATTATACAGAAACTTGTATTTGAATATTGAATTGCATGTTTTTACGGTTAAGAAACTTCAAAGTATTTCAAGTAGAGGGGTTTCTTCAAATCTTGACAATATGCAATTGTGTGTATAGAATATTCTAAAAGAGTCGTAGAGTATTAAAATATCTATCTTTGACATACAAATGCATAAACTTTCTTTGATTTCTAAAATATAATTAAATTTACAATTATATTGTTATCATTTTGGATTTTAGCGCAAGAAAAAATATTCTTGAAATTGATATATTTTGGTACATATATGAAACCTTTGAAAGAAATGGGCTATAAAGAATTGACCTAGTAAAGAAAAAACCAAGAATTGTCTACTCAAAGATTTCAACATGTATATTAGAAGCAAATTTTATGGGCTAAAGCCCAACACAACGGTCCAGTTTCCTCAATCAACTGTAGTCTAGTTTTAGTTAGTTTCATAGAATCATGGATTTGTCTCATCATACAAATGAGTTGTGTGCTCAACCATTTAAGTTGTGTTGTCGTGTCGAGTTAGAGATTCCACACATAATTTGAGCTAGGATTTTAGTGCACTTCTTACAAGGTGAAAATTTATAGGTTTTTAAGTCGAGTGATTGTGATTTGTGGCAAGTTGTTGAACCCAGGGTATACATTAATAGGCTAGTACTTAAGGTTCCACCTTCCTTCCCTTGACATATGAATAAAATACACACTTAGAATTTGCATAGAGCCATAGCCACCTCTAGAGTGTCTATGTAATAGAGAAGACATTTCTAAGCCATTTAAACCAAGACCACTTCATTTTTATTACAATATATCACAGTTATTTTACATGCAAAATATAATACATTTGCGGATCAAATTAATGCATCGCTGTGGGAAAAGAATCATCCAAAAAGTCGTCCTAGATAAACTACAGAACTTGGGGGTACAAACTAGGACAGGTCTTCATCATTTTTTACATCATTCTGATGGTTGTTCCCACCTTCAAGGAGGCTTTGGTTAGTAGATGAATGTCCCCAAGCCCTTTCTTTCCACATTTCCTCGACTTCCTCGAATGCCAACCCCTTTGTTTCGGGAAGGCATACTGCTACAAACACAAAGGCAAGAAGAGATATACCGGCAAGTATAAGGAAAGTAGGACCAGTACCTGCAGCATCAGCAATTGAAAGGAAGGACTCTGAGACTATCACGTTGGAAACCCAGTTTACAGTAGCCGCCATACCCCCACAGATGCCTCGATAAGCTTGCGGGTAAATCTCAGAGTTCACTGTCCAGGGGACGGGTCCCATCCCAGGAGAGAAGAAAACAATATATAGGGCAAGCCCTACAACAGCAAGGGCCCCAGCGGATTGAAGAAAGAAAGAAACAGCCAAGATCAAGAGGGATGCAAACACGCCTGCCAAGCTCATCATGGCTAATGGGCGACGACCCATGTGATCAATGAGGTAAATTCCCACAACTGTTCCAGCAGCATTCAGGCCCGCAACAATGAGGGAGAGAAGGAGAGCAAGCTGGTTAGAGCGGAAACCAGCCATTTGGACTATTGTTGGACTATAGTACATAACTGTGTTAATACCAACAAACTGCTGACACGCCTGCACAGAAGTTCAAAATACATAAATTAGATCAAATCAGTGTATCACTTGCCAATAGATTGTGGCAAAATTTTACTAATCAAGGTTTGAATATGATGCTAATTAATGGTTCCAATACGAAAATTTTCTTTGATTTCGAGTGACCTGTTGTTTTTTTTATATCAGAGATACCAAGCAGAATGCAAAATAACAGCATCTTAGGATGCTGGGTAAACTGATGTATGAAAGACATCAAAAGGCACTGTATCAGGCTAGATTATGACTAACAAGTACAGTGATGGTGCTAAAGACCACTAAGTTAAACCTTACCTGAAGACCACCTCCAACAAAAAATGCTAGTCTCCTTTCTTTATTCCCAAAAACATCCCAGATACTGGCTTTCTTTCTACTAAGCTCTTCCTCTGTAGCAGCAGCAAGACCATCCACCTCATCCTCTAACCTAAACGGGTCATAAATATTTGAAAGAACTGCAACAGCCTTGGTTTTCTCACCCTGAAATGGATGATATATAGATTCCATTAGTCTTTAGCACAAGAAGCACAGACTGAGTGCAAAGCATTTCATCCATGAAGTGTGACCTTCAGGTAAAGCCAGCGAGGGGACTCCGGTAAAAAGAGCATAGCAATGAACTGTACAATAGCTGGCACGGCTGATACTCCAAGCATCCATCGCCAAGTTCCAGGGACCTGATCAGATTATTACATATCAGAGACATTCATGTAAAACTGAAAAGCCAAAAGAAACAGGATGTTGAGATTTCACATGAATTTATGTCACTTAAGAAACAAGATTCTTAATGTCCACAAAGAGGTGGCCAAAGCAGTAGCCTGCTTTACAAGATATATCCATGACTCAATATACAGATAGTTGTTTACCAATATTACTTTACTCAAGAAAATCAATAAAAATTAATATCAAGAAAATTTTAACACTATTCACACAAATCATCAAAATGACCCAACACATCCAATTAGCCCTCCACCCAAGGCAGGTTAGGGGGTTGCTAGCACACAACCTTTCACCTATAATGATTGAGAATTTACTTCCATTAGAGAGCTTGTCTCGAAATACAATCACCGTCTATTACTTCACAATAAGTAAGAAAGGCACACAGTTTAATAAGCTATTTGTTCTAAAGTGTGTTTGCTTGAGCTGAAATTGGCTAACTTACCAAAGCTTTTATGAACTTTGCAAAACAATTCTGGATAGTTCTGAATTATGCAGAAAGTTTCTTAAGTTTCTAGTAGTAGCATTAGTATTTTCAAGTTCATAGTAAAAAATCTGAAATCGAAGAAATATACATGCCTCTTTACAAGCTACAGACATATAAGGTTTTTTTAGTCTACACTCTACAGTATGTTGTACAGTAAGAGGAAGTAATAACAAAACAGTAATAAGAAATTACAAGGATTTATAACAACAGTTATAAACTTATAATTCAAAGGAAAATCTAACGTATTCATAATCACATCCTTACTATAGGTGGTCTAACAAAAACTTGCCTAACTAAGAAACTTGCGAAAATATACACAACTATTAAATATGTGAACTAAACTGCGTTAATTGATATCAGAGGTGGAATGTCATTTGATAACCTTCTGTTAATCAAATGTCTGGATTGAGTCTATAGCCAAAGATGCAAGCTCCAATGTCATTTGATGCACATAGTGTCATAGTTGATAGTTGGGTATATTTTTGTGTATTTCTTGACTACAAGTTGGGTAAATGTATGTTCGATCATATAACAAAACAAGATATAAGAGAATGCACTTTGAAAAACCCATATTACTCTGTCTAATTAAGTAGTTACTAAAAGATATACCCTTTTTGAAGAGAACAATTTTACTAAGAGTTGTAGGTCTATCAGAAATATTGATAGCAAAGACTTCCAGGAGACATTAACAGCTGAAAGCTCCATCAGTTGTTCCTTCTCTTGTAACTACTAAATCATTAGTCATGACAGATATGCAGAGTGCGATATATTCCAGTTGCTGATGCTTCAGAGATATGTAGACTCCAATACGTCAAGGATCAACAAAGTCATCAATTAGGAGGTGTATATTGGATTAAACCATCAAAAGACACAAATTTTACAGAAACTGATAATAGTCACAAGTCTAAATGGACTAAATCTAATGCAAAGTATTGGAATTGCAGGCAAATGTATATTTGAAAATTTTGAAAGAGTTATGGAACTTTTACTAGCTAGAAGTTAGAGATAGATACAACTTCACCAAGCAACTCAGCAGAAAGAAGCATCCTGCATTACAGAAATACATTTTGAAAATATAGTGTTACACTCACAGAAAGAGAGCAAACCTAAAGGAGGAATGATTCTTATCACAGAAACAGGCCCTCTATTCTATCTTGATACTGCCTTAGTGCATTTTCCCAAACTGCTCAGAGGTTCACTGTCTTCACACCAATAAAGTACTTATTTTTATATAGAGAGAAACCTTCTCATACAATAAATGAATGCCCTTTCACTAAGCAATTTCTTCCATTAAGTTAGAAAAGAAGAATCACCAAGCACATTCATGAATGCAAAATATGGAAAGTTTATCTAGTGTATTGTCAGAAGAGGAAGGATTCTAGTCATTTTACTCAAGAGTATCCAGTATATATTTGTTTTAATGAAGGTATCACTACTTTCAGCCAAAAGAATAAACAAATTAAGAATGTCAAGGATCTTGTTATAGTGAGAAGAACTAAAAGCATAGCAGCAGAGTAAGATTGACCCGACCTCTGTAAAACCAAGGTTCACGAGGTAGGAAAGAAACTGTCCACCAGTAATCATGAGCACATTTGTACTCACTAGTCCCCCTCTTACTTCAGTAGGGGCTGCTTCTGAAATATAAACAGGAGCAGTAACAGAAGCCACTCCAACACCCAAACCAACTAATAGACGTCCAAATATAAGAACATAAGGATTTGGAGCAGCCGCCATGACAAATGAGCCAGCCATGAAGATAACATCAGCTAATAATGTAGCTTTCTTGCGTCCAAAGGTGTCATTTATCCATCCACCAAAAACAGCTCCAATTATTGCACCTACTTGGGCCATGCTGACAATTGTCTCCTGCCAATAAGAGCCATTAGAGTTTTGTGAGTACAAAAGCTTCAAAACATTAAGCCAATACCATCAAGGACACAGACAAGAAACAAGGGGGCATTTAAATCTAATAACTCTCTTAATAACAGCATGACAGATAAACAAAAATAAAATGTTGAATTCTAGGTCATGGATACAGAACAAAAAATTCAATACAGCTACAATTGTCAAAGCTTATCTAATACATCATTACAAACCCCCACATATTGCAAGGATTACTTTGCATGCCCAACACATGGCAAACCAATTTTCGCAACCGATTTAATCTGCACCTATATCAATTGCTTTGGGATTGAAACCAAAACTAAAACCAGTTCATACAGTAGACTAGTAACACAATCAACCAGTAAGGTCTTCTAGGAATCTCTTACTGCTACCATACCATTCCTGACCACAGTCTCTAATGAGGCTCCTACGTATGGCAAGATAGGGTCCAGATCAACAACCTAACCCCTTTGAAATAATTAAATAGGTGCCCTAATGCATATAGCTGCTACTTTCAAGAGTTAATTTATAATAAATTAATCTATTGGGACGTGTTTCTGTCCAATTTCTGTTCATCTATTGAGCGTGATGTTGGAAAATGTTCCAACACTTTCTAATGAGAAATTCAACCTCTTTTGTGGGACTGAATGATAATGATTGATAAGCACTCCCCCTCCCCCCCCCCCCCCCCTCCTTATTTCTGTCCTCTCCCTTCATTTGCATTATATGAAGAAAACTACAGAATAATAAGTTGCCTGACACAATAGATTGGAAGGAAAAAGGAGCTTCTGTTTTGATTCTCAGTCCAACATATAATAGGTTTATAGCTTACTTTAGACTGAGAAGAGCTCGAAAAAGAGGAATGAACACCTAAGTCAAGCCTGCTCAATGAGTTTAGGATACAGTACAGTAGCTCATACCTGCAAGAAACTGCTGTTTTTGACTTCTTCGAAATCATCTTTGATGTACAAAAGTGCCCCTGATATAACACCTGCAATTCGAGATCTCCTTAAGAACATATGACTTCCAAAAGGAAAATGAAGACAAAACTAGCAGAAGCTAATAATGGTTGTAAAAGTAAAACAGAAAATTACTAAGAAAATACACTAAAACTATGAGCGTCGTTCCGATAACTGAAACTTAGCAAAATCTTCTATTACATAAAAATCACAACTCAAACTACAAAATCAAGACTAGCCTACACATGAAATGTTTTGCATTTTACCATGAACTGGAACTTCAGATTAACTATATTAGTGTGGTTCCACTTAAAACACTAGTAAGAAACAACTTACATACGAGTATTAAAGAAAGGCCAAACCAGCAAATAAGATAAGAATTACATACAAATCCAAAAATTTCACTAAGATATTCACTTTCAGACACATTTCATCATCAAAAACATCAGGATGTGCATTACACACCCTCACATTATTAAACAAACTCACATGCTATGCTGCCTATGCACATGAGACTGTGAGGTTAGTTAAGTCAGAGAATGTAAGATATAACACCCGAGTGTATACCAGAAATTACGCAAAAAAAAAAAAAATGCCCACTAAGGATTCAGCATTTCAGCCACTTAGAGATTAGGTCCCTTTGAGATTCAGCCCCAAGACCTGGAAATACTAATTAAATGCATAGTTGTCACGTTTTCTGACTTTCACGTTTTGGTTGTTTTCTTGAATATCATATTGATCATACATCTGAATTTGTTCATAATGCATTCAGTAAATTCAAACAAACTTTGTTTCTTAAGTAGAATCAAGCTAATTTAGAGCTTATATTATAAAATTCACTTTCAGAATCTAAATTTAGGACCTAAATTAGAATTAAAATCAAATTGAGATTTTAGAACTAATAACAATAAATTGAGAAATTCAGGTGAGCAAAATAGAAGATATACCTGTATCATATCCAAAGAGCAAACCACCAATTCCAGCAACAACAGTCAATCCCAACACATATTTATTACTAAAATAAGTAAATCTTCTTTCAGGAAATGATTGTAAATACCCAGAACTCCCAGGTATAGAATCTAACATCTGCACTAAATTGTTACAGAAAAAGACCCAATTTTGGACCAACTTTTATCCACCAAATTGAACCAAATTTAGAAATCCAGAATCAAAAAATCAATGTAAGAAGAATAATTCCAATTTTTGGGACCACCCAGATGTTGAATTGGGGTTATTTGATCAATGTATGAAAAAGATAACTTAAAGAAAGGAAATTTGAAGAACCCAGAAAATGTTTTTGGATGTAATATGAAATTAAACAGTGTTTCTGGAACATATGGGAGTTGGAATGAAGGAAGAAAACAGAATACAGAAGTAGTAAAACTGCCAGCTCAACATTATTGCCAACTCAATATGGATGTGATCTTTTTGGTTGATTTTCAAGACATCAGTCCAACTCACTAATCCTATTTACTTCCATTTTAAACGTTCAAGTTGTGCACCAAAAAACTTAGAAGTTAAACGATTTCCCAAAATAGTGCTCAACACTTTTTTTAAAAAAAATAAAATAAAAATTTCAATTTGGACCTAAAACTTACTTCGGCTTTGTTCTTTTGAGCACCTGTTATGCTCTACTCTGTTGGAATAGGGCATTCGTATGTTATTTTATAGTGTATTACGCGTGCCCGAGAATTCAAATTGAAAAAATAGATTCGAACCTGCAACCTATCATACTCATGCCCTCCCTCTTTGCTACTACTCATTACCTCATCAGTTACTTTGTTCCTCATTAGTTGATACGTTTTGATTTAGATATTATTCACATAATAATTTACATTAACTTTATTTCATGATTTATATCTAAGAAAAATATGGGGTAGATAAATAGTTAATCATGTGAATGAGAGAGGCGGGTGTGAGACCATATCTAACAAAATAATACTTTATCCTTATTTAGTTGCAATTAGGGGTGAATAAAAAATTGGGGTGGTAGATACCAACTACTTTAGTTGGTTAAACTTTTTAGAGTGGTATTATTTAACAACTATGGTTAACTTTTGGTGTAATTACTAATCTGCCCGTAAAAAATAAGCTTTCCCTCCAAAAGTATTTCCCTAATTCCCTCCTAAACGTATCCCCCTATTTTTCTATATAATCAGTATCCCCAATTTCCCTCAAATCATATGAACCCTAATTTCGTGCTCTGTTCATTTCTCTTTCTCTGTCCAACGATTATCCTCAGGTTCTAGTCTTTTCGATGAGAAATTCTCGTGCGTCTACGACTGTGAAGGGTATCACCATGGATGATGGCATAGCGTGGGTGAAGCATACTCGATGCCACTGTTCCCCTCCTCAACTTGCCGCTGTGATGATTTCAGAGACAACAAGAAACCCTCGAAGGCTGTTCTTCAAGTGTAGAAGTTGCGATTTCTTTGCGTGGTTGAAAGAAGGGGATATAATTAGGGTTGGTGACGAAATGGAGGTTGAGCAAGGTGGCAGTGTTCATGGTGTTATTGATAGGGTTGATGAGTTATTTAAATTTGTGAAATTAGTTGTTAGGGTGGCACTGATAATGTATTTTGTGCTATTACTTGTAGTTGCTAAGTGATGATTATTAGTATGGATTATTAGTGTGGTGTAATGGACTACTTATGTCGAAATTATGCACTGGATTTTGATGAATAAAAGAACTGTCCTTTTTATGATTTTTTTGCAATTTATTGTCTTATTCAAATTTTTGCCTATATTATTGATACATAAATTGTTGGGATACTCACAATGAAGCAAAATGCCAGAGTTAATATTTCAACAAAAACACATAGTGTTAACAGGACAAATTCATTGTCTTATAATTATACCAATTTCATTGGTGCAAAAAACAGCATAAAACATGTTTGACATCCTTAAAAGGCATACATTGTTTAATTCAAAGTATGAAATGCATAAACTAACAAGGTTGTGATGCTGAAAGTCCTTTTTTTGCCCTGGTTCTTGGACTCTGTCTTATTGGCTGAGATGAAGATGCCAGTGTAGCAGGATCTGGTTGGCTTTGGCTTGTCCCTTTCTTTGACTTTAGGGGTGGCTTTGGGGCTTGCTTTGGAGCTTGCTTTGGGGCTTGCTTTGGTGCCTTCTTTGGTGCAGCTCTAGCTTTGGCTTTTTGTTTCTTAGTCAGTCCACCTTGGCAGGTTTGAGCATTGTGTCCAAATTGTTGGCACTTGCTACATTTGACTGTCTTAGACCTCTTACCCTTAGCTTGCTCACCTTCTTCTCTTCTTCTGTTCCTAGCAGGCCTCCCTATCCCTCTCTTCATTGGTGGTGGGCCTATTTCTTCATATGTGCTGTTAGGCCATTGCTCTGGGTCTGGTATCACTTTGATACTGTGTGCATAGGTCAGCTTGTACCTCTGGACTGAGTACCACTCACTGATGTACTTTCTTGGGTCATCATGTGAGTGGAGAATTGCCCTCATAGCATGTTTACATGGCAATCCAGATAATTGCCATGCATTACACATACATGTTTTGTCCTTGAGGTTGACAGCAAGAACAGATCTGCCATCTAACACTTCAAATAACCCATCACCAGATTTAAGGCACTTACAAGACCTAGACTCCAGCCTTATTACTTGCACTCTTCTCATTATGTTAGGGCAGAAATCATCTCTCCAACTTTCACAAGCTTCTCTTCTTGTAGCCATCCTAACCATGGTCAACCTTCTTATACCTGCAATCAAAGTGAGAATAATGTGTTAGCTTACATATTTCATTTTTCAAATTCAAATGTACACATAATAGCTTGTATGCTGTTATTACCTTCAAGCAAGGTCAAGACTGGTCTGCACCTATCTATTCCCAAAGTTGAATTAAAGCTTTCAACAAAGTTGGATTTGTTGATATCATTCTTGATGGATGGGTTGAAAGCATGCTTAGTCCAAGTTGATTGTGGGCCCACTTCTGCAAGCCACACCAATGCCAGAGGATTGGCCTTCTGTAAAGCTTCCATGGCTTTCTTGAAAGTGAAGGGATTATATGCCCCAGCAGCTTTCCAGAAAAGCTGGAACATAAGCAACCCAGGAAACTGACCCTTGAAATTTTTAACAATGTGCTTGCAACAGTATCTCCTACCAACCTTTGGCCAAATTTCAGTTAAGGCTGGATCAATACCCTAAAAAAATAACAACAACAACTTTATTAGTGTCATAACCACACAGATAAGAAAAGACAAAGATTGACAAATATAAGCAAACAGTATTAGTGTCATAACCTTTTGCCTGTCAGAAAGTATGCACCATTCATCTCCCCTCCCTGAATCTTGTAGAGCTGTCTTCAAATGCCAAAGGAAGAATTTCCAGCTATCAGCATTCTCTGTCCCCACAATTGCCCATGCAACTGGAAATATTTCATTATTTCCATCCATGGCTACTGCAGACAGTAACACACCACCATAATTGCCCTTAAGGTGGGCCCCATCTACTCCAATCAAGCTCCTGCAACCTACTTTCAAGCCATCTAATGCAGCTTGGAATGCAATGAATATGCTGCTGAATTGTAAAGGCCTTTCAGGTTCAGGTCTTGACCAAACAACATGAGCTACAGAATAATCACATCAATTCCATTGTATTGAAACCTTAACACTATATTATCACCCATTCTGCATCAATCACAAAGACAAAAAACAACAACAGTATAAGATACATACAGGATAACAATCGAACAACCCAACACATTTGACAACAACAGCATACAATTCACACATATAAACCATGAAAATACGTCTTTCACTTCAAACAACATCGATTTCACATATAACATGTACGCTAAACAAGGTTGCAGTCAACATCCATTTCAAACATCAAAAACAGGGGCATACTACAAATGAAAGCATAAAAATACATACCTCACTTCGATTCACGCTCTATTTGATAAAATTGCAGCAAAGATCGCACTTTTACTCCACCACGATGGTTAACAAGCAAAATTATCTCCTACACTTGCGCAATTTGTTCGCACTTGATTTCCCCCAATTACCTTCAGATTCCCCTAAAATTCGCTCCAATAATTTCTCTAACCTCCAAATGATTTTGCTATAATACGAATTTTGTAACCCTAGAAATTTGTCTGTGTAATTTCGCAGACTTTGATGAAATGGGAAGACGATGATGAAATGAGGGAGACGACGATGAAATGAAGGAGAAGAAGGGATCAGTCTTCTTTGATTAGACACAGTTGGTTGAGGGAAGTAAATAAGGGCAAATTAGGAAGTCCAGGTTTTTTTTTAAAAAAAAAAGGTTTTAAGTGTTAACCATGGTTAAATAATCAGATTATATTTTAATTAAGGTTACCAATGACTTAGTCATTCTAATTAAGGTTCACCAAAGATAATTAAATTTAAGATTGTTCACCACTTGTAATTTAAATAAGTTGGAGTTCACCAATGAGAATAATCTTTATAATCAATTAAAATTACAATCAACTAACCAAATAAACACTGCATTTATTTTCAACTAAACAAAATAACAATGGCCTACCCTAAGAGGTAGAGAAGAGGTGTACATAGCCAAACCAAATTCCTAATTCTCAACCAACTCGTAGCATAGATAGATTAGATGCAACGATAAATAACATATTCTTCTCATACCACAAATTAATTTATTCACATACTAATTTACATACATAGCTCTTCAAATGGCATAGAAGCCTCCTAACAAGAGCAATAACTTGCAATCCACCACTCAGGATCCCCAGAAAACTAAGCAACCATATCCAACCACCTTGAGTGATCACTGATAAGAATGCTCCTTTCAGCAAAATAGAGTAGACAAACTGTCGAACAACATACATTAATCTTAGGCTTGCTGATTTTCGAACCCATTCCCAGGTTCAAGAAGGCTCTGGGAATTTTCCCTACTTCCATGAGCCCTCTCCTTAAATATCTGATCCACCTCCTCAAAAGTCAAGGCTCTGGTCTCGGGAACAAAGGCACACACAAATAGAAACGCGATCACAACAATGCCAGCTATTATCAAGAATGTACCACCTGTTCCAATAGCATCAGCAACGGAAAGAAATGACTCAGAAACAATAAGGTTTGTGATCCAGCATACAGTGGCTCCCATCCCACCACATAAACCCCGGTATGCTTGGGGATAAATCTCAGAGTTGATAGCCCATGGTACAGGCCCCATTCCTGGGGCAAAGAAGGCAATGTAGAGGGCAAGTCCTATGACAGCAAGCCATGAGTAGATAGACCCTGAGGTGTCAGATGAGCCGAGGAGAAGAGAGACAGAGAGGAGAATGAGAGAAACGAAAACACCTGCAAGGCTTGAGAGGGCCAATGAACGCCTGCCCATATGGTCGATCAAGTATATACCCAAGACTGTTCCAGCAGCATTCATGGCAGCAACAATAAGGGATATTAGGAGGGCTAACTGATTGGAGCTAAAGCCAGCCATTTGGACGATAGTTGGACTGTAATACATCACAGTATTAATTCCTGAAAACTGCTGAAATGCCTGCACATAAAGTTTGTTGAAAAATTGATTCAGCGAAGCACAAGGGCTTTTAAAAGATATCGGAAAATGCTGGCATGCTGCTAAAAACCAGCTGAACATGGGAAAAGGAGGCAGAGCTAATGATCTCTAACAGGCCTTATGAAACTCAGACTGCTCTTTAGGTAAATTCTCATGATAAGACACCTGGACACTTCAAAAAACCTTCAAGAGAAAAATTACCTGACCATTGTAAGATGGAAACCCGCATTCAGTCCAAACCTTGTTCTCAAGTTCAACATATAGTACTCCATAGTATATTGCAACCAAAGTTCCAAGAAGGATGTTCACTATGACTTTTCAGTTACTTAAGAACCTTGAGTTGAGTATCCATCTCTATTTCCTATTCTAATTACAAATTAACGCCCTTAATCTTCTTTTTGAACACATTGCATACAAAACTGATGCCCTTCAATGTCTTATTAATTAAAATCCATAGTTGAATCAAGACACTTTTTCAAACTAATAAGTCCAAATCTAAGGAAACCATAGCTATTATTCAAACTGTAAGGAACTACAAGGTTACATCATATGTACTCCATATGCGTTATAATGTATCTTGATTCTTGAATTCTTGGGGTGGCTGTAAAAATCTAAAAAGTAAAAAAAAAAAAAAATGGCAATTACTTGTTCTTACAATGACTTTTAATTGATGTCATTATAAATTAAAAAAATAGAAGGGACAACTTCAACACAATAATATAGTGGCCCTCAGTCAATCAAGGCCTCATGGAGTAGTTTACAGTTCTTTTACAGTACAGCCATCTTACTCTAAAATCCGTGTAGAAAAGCAACTTACAGTATGTGTATCTTAACAAATTGATATATTTAGAACATTTTGGAATCATTCTTTCTTAGAATGCAGAGAGTAAAATAAAGATGAAAAATAGTTCTAATTAACACACACAATAGCAGCACAAGTGCTACCTTCAAAATCTACATTTCACATAGCAAGGGTAAATCACTAACGAGAGCCACAAAAACAAGTAAGGCACAATAGAAACAACATGATTCAACAGTTGAATATGAACTCACCAGAAGCCCACCACCAGCAAGAAATGCAAGCCGAATTTCTTTAATTCTGAACACATCCATAATACTGACAGCTTTTTGTTTGCGTTCCTCCTCAGCAGCAACAGCAAGCAGATCAAGCTCATCTTCCAGCCTAAATGGGTCATAAATCTTTGAGAGAACCTCAGCGGCCTGCTCCCTATCTTTCTGCAAAATAGCAAATATTGATCCCACTAAATGTTTCTCAAAGTTATTAAAGCAAGAATAGCTATAGATGATTTGAATAGGCTTCTGACCTTCATATATAGCCAGCGGGGGGATTCTGGCAAAAGAAGCATAAAGAGGAACTGCAAGACAGCAGGGACTCCTGACACTCCAAGCATCCAGCGCCAAGTTCCAGGCACCTGCTCAACAAATACATATCAAAAAAATCTGTGGAAAATATTCCTACAATGCCACTATATATTTTTTTTTAAAAAAAAAATTGAAACCTCGAGTCCAAGCTCCAACACAGCACATTTACAAATGAACTTAAGCTGCATTATACTATACAGATTTTATAATTTACCTTGGTGCTCAATTATCCGAAAGAATATCAGTCACAGTCAATTATATAGAAAAATATTCATCTAAAGAATTTATGAATTTTTTTAAGCATGCAGATCATTAGCCACATCCATGAAAACATCTACAAATCTAGTGAAGTAAAAGCAAATCTTGATAACCACAGTACATTACATCAAAATTAGGCAGAAAGAGAAAGGAGTTTCCATAGCTGATGTTTCTCAATCTGAAAAACATGAAATGCAGGGCTCCATTTCTCTCAAATGCTGCCACTGTCCAAACTGCATAACCAGAAATCTTCTTTCCATGAAAGCACTCCATATAAACATATATAAATGAAATTTAGGATTCTGAAAGTAGATCCTTTGGCAAATGAAGCATATAAAGAAAAAGATGGGTAAAATCTATCTGACCTGAGTAAAGGCAAGATTAATACAGTAGGAAAGGAACTGTCCGAAAGTAATCATTAGCACGTTAGTGCTGACAAGTCCTCCTCTTACTTCTGTAGGTGAAGCTTCTGCAATATATACAGGAGCACACACTGATGCCAACCCAACACCCAATCCAACCAAAAACCGTCCAACAATGAGAATGTATGGATCAGGAGCAACACCCATGACAATGGCGCCAGCAGTAAAGACGAAATCAGCAAGAAGAGTTGCTTTTTTACGTCCGTAAACATCATTTAACCATCCACCACCAGCAGATCCAATCATTGCACCGACCAATGCCATGCTAACAATTGTTTCCTATCAAGGGGAGAAAAGGTTAGATTAGAACATGAGATTAAATCTGATAGACTGTATCTCCTGCTGCATTTTTACTCAAGAGAATCTAGCAAGATGCACAACAACTGTTACCTGAATCAATGTAGAGCCCCAGAAGGGTCACGGGCTTGTAGCCCCACAAAATAGCAAGGTTGTTTTCAAAATGCAGTTATTTTTTTTTTTTTATAAGATACAGAAGATTAAAGAGGACATGTAACAATTTAATATTTCCATCCTTTATTATTCCAAAAATAAACACGGTTCATGATCATTGTACCTGCAAGAAACTGCTTTCTTTAACTTCTTGGAAATCATCTTTTATGTAGAGGAGTGCACCTGATATCACACCTGCATTATAGAAATGTTTGCATTACATTAACTTGTCTGAAAGATCAGAGCTACTGAATACTGTGTAATTCCACCTATCCCAGAGAGAGAGAGAGAGAGAGATCAACAGCAAACAGTAATTGTAAGGATACAATGGATTTTCTGTAAGTCATCAATACTTCAATAGTTCAAGAATCAGCAATGAAGCATCACCCTTTTTTTAAGTCTTTTTTTTCCTATTGACGGGATGAAGTATGACCAGTTGACAACTGTTAGATCATAGCTTACAATATTCAAACCATATGTTGAACTTCAAAGTAGAATCAAATGGCATTCTAGTCCATAGAGCTAATGTTTTGGTGTCAGAATCATTTGAAATACTACTTCAACAAGCAATATTCTAAATGCTGAACCTGCCACCCAAGTACTACTACACCAATACAATAATATTACATCAGAATTCCTCTCCAGTCCCAACTCCCAAGTTCAAAGATATCGCAATAACATAGCCAAAGTAAGACCAAAAGCAATATTCATGGACTCTAGGACTCTAGGTCACCTTTTTAAGCTACCCCATCTCATGTATTGGACATGGGTAGTTAGTACACGACTTTTACAAACTTTGACTAGCTTGCAATGCATATCTTCCAAGAGTCCAACCAGCATATATAGTCCACCATAGATAAATTAGATATTTCTATGACAGACAATGCTTTGCCAATGTACTATGGCATTTACCAACATTCAACAGTTACACATTTCAGGGTCACGATATTCATGAAATTAATGAATTATACACTAGCTACAATATGCCACTTATCATGCTCCAATTACAATAAACATAAACAACACCAAGATTAACAATTAAAAAGGAAGAACTTCAAATTTTTGGGGAGAATCTTGTGTTTTTTTGATAGAGTTATTAGAGTGCAAAATGACTTAGCATCGAAAAATTGAAATTCACCCAAGTAACTCAAGGCAGCCGTATCGGCTCTATCCAGGATACAGGCTAAACAGTCGCAACAACATCCTAATCAAACATGTCTACAACGATCCACCACTTAAATACTACGAGTAGTATTTTAATTGCAACACATGTAACATACTCCGTACTACACATTGTTTAATAATATTGTTCACCATCAATCATGTTTTCCAGGTGATCCTGACCAGTTTGCAAAATTAAATTACATTAAAAAAAATATATAAAGAAAAAAAAAAGCAGCAAATTATTAACTCCAAAAGGGCAATAAGTATTAAGCTTATGTCATGGCACATTGGCACTTAGTTGCAAAATAATACTTTAGTGTGAATAATGTAAAAAGTCAAATGGTTCATTTTATCTTAAAATGAACAGAGAATTCGAGTATATTACACCATAGAAAATTCTGCTATTGTCTTTTCCTCACATTGAAATTTATCAATATAAAAATTATTAGTTAATTTTTTACTTATATCTGACCCTTTAAATGTTACAAAGTAATTTTTTTATAAAAATTATTATTTTTTTTAATTAATTTGCAGTCTAGGCTCAAAAATTTTACACTGCCAAAATAAACAAATCATTTCCCAATTAGACATGAAAAACATCTTGAGTTTCAGGTTTTCAGCTAAATACTTCTAATTTAAGCTTAATTAATACCGGTCACAACTGATTTGTTTTTTTTCATGATTTAACTTGCTAATTTGCTATGTATTGTTTGCATTCAAATTTTCTCTAACATGTAATGGCTTTTTATTAATGAATTTATATTTATACAAGTAAAAAGTTTAGTCCAACTCTATCGTTAATGTAATAAACCATTCTTTATACAGTAATAATATATATTTTTTTTTAAAAAAAAAATATTCAAACTTAGGAACAAAATTTCATGACTCTATCCATTACTTCCTCAAAGTTAGGAAAAAAAATCACTTAATCACAAAAATTTATACTCATCTAATCCCTTATATATATATATATATATAGACTACTAATACAGTAATACATAAATACAGATTAATTTAGCTTAATTAGGGCATTATTTTATACCTGTATCATAACCAAAGAGTAATCCAGCAATCCCAGCAGTAAGAGTTAAAGCCAACACATATTTATTACCAAAATATGATATTCTTCTCTCTGGAAATGAGTCTAAGTACCCTGAACTCCCAGGAATTGAATCTAGCGCCATTTTTTACCAAATTTTTTTCAAATTTTAAAACTAAAAAACCCAGATAATGATCAAATAATTCAAACCCAGGAAAAAATTCTACAAAAAGAGGGATTTTAACAATATTTACACTAAAAAAAAAAAAATTGATTTTGAAAATAACCCAGAAAACTGAGTAGGACTGTAAGACTAAGAATATTAAACCCAGAAAAAATAAATTGATTTAAGAAGAAAATGAATGAGGCGTGAGGTTTTAGCTTACTGTGAATATGAATGTTGAACGTTGATGGGAGGACAAGTGTGAGGGAGAGAGAGGCTTTGTTGTTGTAACAGAAACAAAATGTGACGCATGTGTTGCCTTTTTATCATTAAATTAACTTTATATTGTATTTATACCTAGTACATAACTTTGTACATATGTAGTCATATAGAAATGTAGAATTCATCAAAATGATATAGTATGGAGTATTTTGTAATCTTGATTATTAATGCAATTGATCTCATAGAGGTGTGATTATGCAAATTGGGTGGCAATTTCGTATTGACATTATAGTAATCAAAATTACTAAATTTATAAGTCGAGTAATTTGAATGTGTTGCTCATTTGGTAAAACTCTTATCTCAAATTCTGGAGATCGGGAGTTTGAATCCTACCAAGTGAGGGTAGGGATTTCCTTATCCTCCCCTCTACTCTCAAGTATCTGGCTTGTAAATAGTGGATCAAAAAATTTGTGAGCGTTGTTTTCTATAGCTTTCATTAAAGAAACATTTTTAAAAGAAATTATTTGTATTTTATTTTTGTGACTATGTATTTCTTTTGGTATTATGAATCATTATTATTATAGTATTTTGCCGGATAAAACAAAGGATAAAAAATTAGTAACACGATGTCACAATTTACATTAATTTTTTAAGGAAAAAAAGTAAAATTCAGGTATGAAACATAGAAGTAGACCAAGTAATTGTGTGTGGACAGTTGACATTATTGTCAAGAAATTACAACTTTGTGCCAATTCATCTCAAATGAAAAGTGACATCTTTCTTCCAACAAATTGTGTAATGACACGAGCCATGAAATAAGGTGCAACCCATGAACTTGTGGGGATTGCACTCACATGGTTTTCAAGACCTTGAATCAGCGTTTTATGACAATTTTTTGCGTACATTTTCTATTGTTTGGTGCACTATTTAAACATCATTAATTAACAAAACGACGAGTATCAATAGTTTCTCTTGTTTGATGAGACTCGAGTTTAAAAGGTTTGCTATTGAAGAAGAAAATAAAGTAACCCTTCATTTGTTTCTTATTTATACATGTTGATTGCATGTCATAAATCACAATACTTGCTTTGTAATACGGAGTACTACCTGCGTGCCTAGACAATATTTAGACTTACATACTTGACTACGTACATTAATTATACTACTCCGTATTATTCAATTATACTATTTACACAATTAATCATAGTGTGAATAAATTTTAAGGTAATCACCTACTTGAATTGCCATTTGAGTTCGATCATGAGCATCTACCACTATATCTCGGGCCCCATGACCATACAAATCGTACACAGCTCAAAAAAGTTGTCTCGTGCATGCTCAGTTGAATGTCATGTAAAATTTCCCCGTTGTATAAAGGCTTTACCAAATTGAAACAGTCAGATTTATTATGAGGAAAGGTGCCAAAGTAAAAGCCCACAAGCATTATAATTAAACAAGCTAAAGCTTTTGCATGATTTGCCGAGACTACCAAACTGCAGTTGTAGTTTGTAACCACCTTCCCCTTCATCCTATTTGAGTACTTCTGCTCCCTTGATCTGTCCTATAATCATCTGTCAGGGCCTATTCCATCCTCGCTTTGGAGATTCCAATTTTTCCTTTTTTTTTTTTAGATAAAAATAACAAAAGCCATCATATACATCATTATCCTTTTTAAAATTATTTTAGACTAAAGCATCCCAAATCACATTATTTCAAACCTCCATGTGAAGGAATTTGGCAAAATGAACATCCAAAGCCCTCATATAGTCTACTCTGGTGTATGAGTACATCAAATTGTAGATACATCAAATTTAGCAGACAAATACATTTGTTAGATGTTATCAATAATGAAGATTAAGAATAATACTCAGCATTAGCATGAAAAAGTTTGAATTATTGAATTATGTTCAGAATCATCATTGATGTAATTTAACAAATGTATTTAAATTGACAAACATTTAATTAGGATGAAAACTGATAAAGAGGGGGAGAAAATACAATTACAAACTCTGCTTTATTAATTGGAATTCAAATAATCAAATTCTCCATTTTTGCAGCTTAAATTAGATGGAGAAAACAACGGTGAGCGATAAGAAATAGACCAAGTTCAATCAAAAATGAAAAAAAAAAAAAAATTGACTTAATGTAATTCAATGTACAAGAATCTAATTGAAGAAGAATTCACTATCACGGTGATAAGATTGATAACTATGTTTTTTTTTTTTTTTTTTTTTTTTTTTTGGTGTTTAGAGAGCCACAAAGACGGATGATGAGAATCGATCCCAATAACTCTTGTAATCGGGAGGGAAGCTTTAACCACTTGAGCTATCCCTTAGTCTCGACTGATAACTACTTGTAATATTATACTTTGTCTCATACTTCCAATCTTCTACGTACTCAAACAAAACCATTTTAGAATTTTGGATATGCGAGTTTGGGTTTTAGGGAAGTTTGGCTTGTAGTTTGTTTGTTGCTTCCTCTTTTGATTTTTTCGGTGGAAGGAGTTTCAAAAGGACAATAAAATCTGAAATTTCCAATTTGAAAAAGTCTAAGGGACCCTATTATCACGGTAAGAAGACTTGAAGTCAATTTTTTTGTTGTTAAGGGAAAGACTTGAAGTCAACTTAGTGAGCAAATAAGATCAGACTTTAATTTGTGGGATTGGTTGAATTTTCTAAGAAACCAGGCTTCCATAGCATTTTGTATAGAAACTAGGTAGTAGCCGTGTAATGTCCGAAATGTTAACTCAGTACATTTATGTTAAAAATGATTAATATTATAAAAAAATAGGGATGTGATAAAAAAATAAAAAAAAAATAAAAACCACAACAAGTCCACTTATTTAAGAGAGTAACCTCTTTTTCATTTAAGTAACCCACATACGTCAAGGTAACCTCATTTTCTCATAATCGTAAACCTTTATTACTTATTTAATTGCCTTATATGTAAGTGGCCAAACAATGTGGCTAGCCACATATAAGAATTTGTGAAAAAGAAAACACGAGAAGAAAATAGGGAAAATTCAAGTTTATCTGCCAGATAAACGAATTTTTGTTAATCTGATGGAATTTTTGTAAATATATTGAAAAAGTGTGGTCATTTATTCAGTACTTTTGATGAGCTGTCCAATTACTGTTTGCAACTTGCTTTTACTGTTTGGTGATGAAATTACACATGTACCCCTCAACTAGTACATGAAAAGACGCATGTAACCCTCAACTGATACTTGAAAAGACGATTATACTCCCAGATAAACAAAAATTGTTTATCGGGGGAATTAACTGGGTACAACTCAAGAAAATATACGGGATTATAATTATTTTGGAGTAAAAATAAGTATATATCGCTTTAGTTTATGTAGTTTTTTTTTTTTTTCGGAAGCAAATATTTGTATATTTGATCATTAAATATTTTTAATTACTTGTTAATAAAAATTGTACAAAAATATAACATTAATAATAGCTCACATTACTATGTTTTTTGTGAATATTAATAAAATTTTTGTCAAAGGTTTTAATGTTTTATCACTATAATGAAAATTAGCACTATATTATACAACAGATGAAGTACTATATAGGAAGATAAATAATAATAATAATAATAATAATAAGAAGAAAAAAAAAAAGACAGTGCAAAAATGTTGCTACATAAATAGATACATCTTTCAAAAATAAAAAAAATTCTAAAAGTTATTTAAGCATTTGGGTAGACATTTAATAACTAAGAATTTGTTTAGTATTGCTGTGGTTTTTTGTTTTTTGGTTTTCAAAATCATATGACATATGTCATATATTGAATTCAAATTTAGTCAAACTTATTAAAATCATGATAATTTTGAAAACTGACAACAAATAGTGAAACTACCTTTTTCATGTTTCTCGTTTTTGAATTTTTTTTTTTTTAAAAAAAGAATGTGATAAAAAATGATGCCAATAAAATATTGGATTGTTCGATCCTGGCGAAGGCCTTGTTCAGTTCAGTAAAATTAATTTAAGTTCAATTCAATAAAAATAATTTCATTTCCATAAGAGTAACTTTAAAGAAGACATATAATAGAGAATTAGTAATAATAGTTTCAATTCAGAAAAATTAATTTCAATTAAGTAAATATATAATTTAAGTTCAGAAAAAATAATTTCATTTTAGTAAAAATAGTTTCAATTCAACAAAAATAAGATGAAGTGAACAAGGTCTAATTCCAAACAATTTTGACGAATCCTAATTAAAAATATAAACAAATAAAAATTCTACAATGTCATTCTTCAAAAAATGCACCACAATTTGCTTACGTGACGAAATTTGATTGGCCCATATTTAGTATTTTGATTTTCTTTTTGAATAAGTTTCAATGTTCATAACGTATTAAAATTGTATTTATATTATGTATTCTTTTTAATACATATATTATTTTAGATTTACATAATTATAAATTAGAAAATCTATTTTTAAAAAACTAATTAGTTTTCGAAATTATACTTATAATTAAAAAATAAAAAAATTTAAATTGCTCATCATTGTTCTTCAATGTTCATCAATGCTCTTCATTCATGTCATAGATTAGCCACTGCACTCATCCCCAAAATCATTGTTAATTCATAAATAAATTGTGTTGTTCTGTTTCGGTTTTTTTTTTCAGTAAATGAATTATTGTGTATAATTTCGTTTTTTCAGTTTTGAATTTAGATTTTTGTTCATAAAAAATCTTAACAACAATCTCATTTTTTTAGTATTTGCTAAGGAAGAATTACCCACATATGTGTTTTGTAATATCACGATAAATGGTCGGCGGCATAGCGATTTAGGTTGAATGATTAGTGTTCTTCCCACTGGTAATCGGAGAAGATGACCCTTTTTTTTTTCTTTTCGAATCCCATTAGTTTGATCCGTAAAAATTAATTATTTTTTCTCGAACTTGTTTGTGGATTAGGTAATGACCTAAACTACTTTAGGTCATTACATAGGAAATGAGGGTTTTATATATTCTGTTTGTATTTAAGGCATTTACCTATGTTTACTTTGGGCATTACCTGAAAATATATTATGACGTAATTATATAAATAATATGTAGATTTTTTTAAAGAATATATATATATATAACATAAAAGCACAATCAATCCACAATTATTACACGTTATTTATGGAGTCTTAAGATTGTAGTTTTAGTTACTTCCATTTAGATCCATTTAGATATATTGTTAAATATATTATATATATCTTTGTAAATGTAAATTAGTTAATATATTATTTTCCTTCCTAGTTTATAGCTTTTGATTTGTATAATTGTAAATTAGTTGGTTGTAGATATGCTTTCCTAGTTTATAGCTTTGACCCCCTTGATTGTAGCTTTTAGTTAAACTACAGATTTGTATATAATTATGAATCAATAAAACTATTTTTTATTTACAAAGATATATACCATATATATAACATGCAATATATTTAAAACTTTCATACATAATTGGTAGTGGGGTTTTTTTTTTTGACGGAAAGTATATCAATTATTATCCTAAGAATTTGGAAAGAGAGGATTTAATTGTGGGATCAATTGTATTTGTGAGCCAAGAAATCAACATGGCGTTGATGGTAGTCCAGTCCGATTTTGTACATGGAGATTCGGGCACCGTAATTGTCCCATCAAGGAATTCAAATTTCCGACGAGCCTCAAGGGCAGTCCTAATATCCGCAGCCCACTCATCGTAGTTGTCGCCTTTAATTTGAGTCGAGTCGGAGTAATATAATCTCCAGGCATATCTTGAGGTCCTAGATAATAAGGTGAGTTTGGCTCAATTTTGGTCGGTGGTGGCGGTGGCGGTACATCGTCACCAGCCACGGTGTTTTAGAAAAAAAAATCAAAAAAGAAACCTTGCTCTTGATACCATGAAGAATTAGAGAGAATTAGAAAATAATTAGAATAGAATTGCTTGCTTTCTCATTGATTATCATTGTAAATATATAGAGTTACAAAGTCCTAGTCCTTGTATCAAAAGATCGACATCGTAGGATCGTAGGAAATTAACTAAAATATAAGAGAAAAATATATGGAAATATTCTATCATATAAACTAATATATGATAATATCTCAATAGAAAATTAAGGGGTTTAATTGTGGAATACACGAAATTAATTTCTCCATTGAAAGCAATTCAAGATTTGAGAAAAAATTCTTCATACCCGTTGTAATTGATTGAAGGCAAAATGTTAAATGTGGAAAATTAAAAATTTGGGGGTAAAACAATAAATTAAATGACAAAATAGGAAGTAGGGGTGAAAGTTCGGTTTTCGGTTTGGTTTTTTATCTAAACCGAAACCGAACCACCATATTTCGGTTTCTTGATTTTGCAAACCACACCGCACCACTTTAGCTTTGAAACCGAACCAAACCAAACCACCTAAATTTCGGTTTTCTTAAAAAAAAAACCAAACCGCACCGAATTTTCATATCAAGCATCATAAACATCAAATTTTGCAAAAAAAACCAAACCAAACCACACCAATCAAAACAAAACCAAACTAAACAAATCCATACAAACATAATTAAACAAGTTTTAACCTTATTTCACCACCCCTAACCAAGATCCGCACCCACCACAACCCACAACAACCCACAACCCACCTTATTTCAATCCAAACCCTAACCCTAGATCGACCCAAAAGGGCCAAAACAACCTACCAATCTACCACCACCGCAATTCAATCATACACCACCATAAAAACAAAGTAGAAAAAAAAAACTCAAACCAAATTAAAAAAAAAAAGAGGACATACCTCAGATTCCACCGAAAAACCTCGAATTTGGGTTTCAAAGTCAAATTCGACCATGAAAACACTAGATCTAGTGTTTTCATGGTCGAATTTGACATGAAAACCCTGACGGAGTTCGAAAATCCTCAAAAGGTTCGTCGATGGTGATGCAAATGGAAGGTGGAGAAGTGAGAAGAAAAAAGGAGAGAGAGTGAAGGGGGAGAAGTGAGAACTGAGAACTTGAGAAGAGGAAAGGAGAGTGAGAAGACTGAGAAGATCAGAAGAGGAGAGAGAGGGTGAAAGTGTGGAGCCGCGGAGAAGAGAGAAGAGGAAATGAGAGAATTAGGGTTTTTTTCATTTATATACTTAGGGTAAATCTGTTGGGCTAGGGTTATTTTTTGGGTTTGGGCCTATATTTCGGTTTGGTTTGGTTTTTTCGGTTTTTCACTTTCTCAAACCGAAACAGAACCGAAAACCGAATTTTTTTTTTTCAAAACCGAAACCAAACCACTTTAAAAAAAAACCGAACCATATATTTGTTATTCGGTTTGGTTTTAAACCGAATTTGTTTCACCCCAAATAGGAAGGATTCAAAGAGTCAAAGAAAGGAAGATTAAAGAAAATTCCAGAAATTTTGGGAAGTTGGGGCTATTTACGAGCATGAGAAGATGGAATAAGATGGAGCAATTTACGAAGGAAAGAGATGATGAATCTAGACAATTGGAGTAAATGGAGGAACAGTTGGCCATTTCAGTCTTTCACGTGAATATTGATAACTTTTTTTTTTTTTTTTTTTTTTTTTAAGGCTTGGACTCCGCAAATATGGGCCCTCAAAATTTGGGGGCACTGTGCTAAGGGCCTGTTTGCACAGGTCCTTAGCCGGCCCTGCTACTAACCGGACCTTTTAACCCTTAGTAATCCCTGACCGATCTAGTAACCCCTGACCAAGTAATCCTTGACCTGATCTAGTAACCCTTGACCTACCACCAACGAAAAACTACCACCCAGAACCACCACCAACGAACCACTACCAACCTAAACCACCAACGAACCACTACCAACCTAAACCACCAACGAACTTACAAACCCATAACCACCACCAACGAACCACTACCAACCGAAAACCACCAACGAAACCAGATCTAAAACCCAGAACCACCACCAACGAACCACTTCTACCCATAACGAAACCACCATCAAACCACCACGCACTACCCACCCAGCGAAACCACCACCTTTTGGAACTCTCGCCACCTAGAACCACCACCCACGAAACCACCAAAAACCACCATATATACTGGATATGAAAGACGGACGAAAACACCACCATCAAAAGCACCAAAAACCAATACCACCGACGAATGAACCACCCACGAAGACGACGAAGACGACTATCGACGATTGAAAACGGTAACCGTAACCGTAGATCCTACAATTCCGTCTTCAATTGAAAAAGGTAATTAAAGCTCCGATTATCTCCAACAATGACGATTGGAATTTGTTTGATTATCGACGATTGGAATTGCCTGATTGTTTCTCGAGAAAATGAGAGGAGAGGAGAGAGAGAAAATTAAAAAAAAAATTGTGACTGGCCGTACGGTGTGGCTAGCCGCATATGGAACTTTGTATTTTAGGTTTATTAGAATCGTGAGATTCTTTACGTTTCCATTTAAGATGTTCCTTTTTATTCCTTACATTTAGAATTTTTCCTTTTTAAGTCATTAATTTTGGACAAATTTACCCTTGCTTTACAATTTAAAATTGCCCTCCACTTTTCATGTGCAATTGTACCTTTTATAATATTTTAATGGGTTTTCAATACTCATTATTACTTTCTCTCTCATCTCTCTTCTAATTTCTTCCTACTTTCTTTACCCCACATGTATAATATTCCTTTTTTTTAACTAAATTTGTACTTTCAATAATTGAATTTATGTCAATATACCTCAATTTTTCTCGCCAAAAAAAAACATACCTCAATTTTACACAATTAATTAATAACCGCGCATAATTCCAAACGTCAAAAACAGGGAACGAAGGGATTACTTGTAGTTGTACCTTCACACTTAAATGATGATTTTGGCTCAATTGTAGGATTTGGGATAGTTCTCAAATTCACGATAATTTGTTTTGAAACCCCTCATAGTTGGCCTCTTGTTTTGCATAGACACGAGTGAAATGTCTTATTTGATTAAGCTCATGTCAAAGAATAGACATGGGTGAAATAGATTTACTACCTCCATTTATTATTATTTATAATAAAGAGTTATTATATGTGAGATAATAAAAATTGATTATTGTAAATTAAAAACGGAGGTAGTATTTGAATACTTATTAGAAGTGAAATCTGAATTCTCTAATTTGAAAAAGTCTAAGGGACCCCATGATTTTCAAACACGGTAAGAAGACTTGAAGTCAACTTTTTTGCTGTTAAGGAAAAGGCTTGAAGTCAACTTAGAAAATAAGACTTTTTTTTTTTTTTTTTTTTTTTTTTGACAAAATAAGACTTTAATTCGTGGTTGTGTAGAACTAGCCAATGTTTATATATGTGATCATTAATATCCTTATTAATGTATCAATAAAATTTAATTTTATAAATTATTGTCATCTCTATAAAACTTTATGAATTAATCTTTCAATAAATCTATATTGGAAAGAATAATTTTTACTATTACCTCCTTTTTTTTAGTTGCTACACTTTTCTATTTTGGAAATTGTTAATTAGTTGCAACACTTTTTCATTTTTTACATTTTTTTTCCATCTATCTCTCTCCTATGTACATGGGTCCCTCTACTTTTTTTCACTATATCTTACCTTTTAAAAATTGTCTAGGAAACCGTGAAATTAAAAGTGTAGCAACTAAAAAACACGGAGGAAGTATGAAAGTTATTAAAAAATTAATGTTTTTCATTTTTCGGATATAAGATAATATTTTAATACAAAAAAATAAATTATTATTTTTAAAATAAATTTAAATATTAGTTGTAGGGTAGCTTTTCTAAATTTCAACTTACGAAGTATAAGTGATCAAAGTGGCTTCAAAAAAAAAAAAAAAAAAAAAAAAAAGTGATCAAAGTTATGTGTTACAAAATAAAATAAAAAATGAGAAGCCTTTGAAGGACAAGGGAACACACATCAAATATCATTATTATAGTTGCACTAATATATGGAATACAGGCTTATGATAAACAAGTACTCTCATCCCCAATCAAAACATCTTATTGGCCTTTTGAACAAGTTTCAGGGAGAGAATTAGGCTCCGTTATCTTCACCTTATTTTTGCTGAACTGAAATTATTTTTATCGAAACAAAATTATATTTGTTGAACTTTAATTATTTTTACTGAACTTAAATTAATTTTACTGAACTGACATTATTTTTACTATATTTTCTATTATAATTCTTCTTTAAGAAAACTGAATTTTACTGAACTGAAATTAATTTTATTGAACTGAACTTATTTTTACTGAACTGAAATTATTTTTATTTAATATTATTTTTTTAAGGTAAAGAGAACAGGACCTTACTCTATAATAAGAAGACGGTTGGGTTTGATGGATTATAAGTAAATAAAAAAAATATTGGTAAAATGAGACTGAAATTTTTAGAGAGTTTCGGGGTAATTGAAAATTAAGGGCCCATTTAGTTTGATGTAAGTCCCACTTTCTTTTTCTCTTTTTATTTTATTTTTATTTATTTATTTATTTTTTTTTTGTGAAAAAGTGGAAAATAATTTTTCCAAGGGTGGAAAATTGCATTTTTAAGAATGGAAAATTGCCATATTTTCCTCCCTACTCCTTACCTCTCTTTACTTCCCTCTCATCCATCCTCACATTCTTCACTATACATTCATTGATACATAGGTATGAATGTATGATAGTTTCTTCGTATTACAATTCTAATACTTCAAAGTTCTATTTATATGTTTAGCACATACATTATATTGATACATAATATACATTCATTGATCTAGCCAAATTTTGGTGACAATGAGTTCTCATAAACTCCTCCTTTCTTGTTTTTTGCTGTTTTCCTACTTCATTTGTGTTGCTCATGGGCTTGATACCCTTAGCAGCCACCACAACAACGTCATGTGTATTGAGAAAGAGAGAGAGGCTTTATTGAAATTCAAAGAGGGCATTCAAGTCGATCATTGCGGGATGCTGTATTCTTGGGGAGATGATGATGATGATAACAAAAACTGTTGTCAATGGCGTGGCATCCGTTGCAGCAACCGAACTAGCCATGTAATCAAGCTCGACCTTCGTGGTGTTGAGGGTGATTATTGTTTGCAAGGTAAAGTGAGTTCTTCCCTTGCTGATTTAAAGCATTTGAATTACTTGGATCTCAGCCTCAACAATTTCCAAAACCAACCCATCCCTAGTTTTGTTGGTTCCCTTGTGAATTTGAAATACCTCAATATATCCTACGCTGGATTTAGTGGAGAAATTCCACACCAGATTGGAAATCTTTCCCACTTGATTTCTCTTGATCTTAACATTTGCCACTACAATTATTGTTATGACAATTTGAATCTGTATGTCAAAAACTTGCCGTGGCTTTCAAATCTAAAATTGTTAAGTTATATTGACTTGAGTTCTGTCGATCTCAGTAGAGCCATAGACTGGCTAAAAATCGTGAACGACCTCCCATTCTTAAGGTTTCTTCACTTGGAAAGCTGTAACCTTCCCTCTAGAGTTCCATTGCAACTTTCATACAAAAACTCCACAACCACTCTTTCATTTGTTAATCTTGCTGCTAATCATCTTAATGATGGTTCATCAATATTCCAATGGCTTTTTAATTTGAGTGGAATCGATACTCACCTTGCATATGTTGATCTCTCTTTTAATCAACTAAAAGGTCCCCTTCCTAACGCACTTGGAAATATGCATGCTCTTTCGTATCTAGACCTTTCCTGGAATAAATTGCAAGGTCCGATTCCAGATACGATTTCAAACTTACAGTCTCTCCAACATCTCGACCTCCTATCAAATAATTTCCAGTCCTCGCAATTGCCTAAAATACTTGGCAATTTGTGTCACTTACAAACACTCTACTTGAATAAAAACAACTTCACCGATGAGCTTCCCAACATAATCCAAACACTAGCCAGATGCTCAAACAAGTCATTATCATATTTAAATCTGGGTGATAATCAAATCTGGGGTCTAATTCCAGACTCGATTGGCGCATTTCCATCATTAAAACAATTATGTCTTAATAATAATCATTTGAATGGAACCATCAGTCCTCGTTTGGGGCAACTATCAATGCTCGATCGCTTGGATCTTTCTTCTAACTCTCTGCATGGTACACTCTCTAGCAGCCACTTCTCAGAACTTTCAAGATTACAATACTTAGACCTTTCAGGTAATTCAGCACTGGTGCTCGATATTGATGATGATTGGGCTCCTCCATTCCAGTTGGATACTATAAAACTAAGATCCTGCAGATTGGGACCGATCTTTCCAAAATGGCTTGTGAGCCAAAAAAAATATTCGACTCTTGATATTTCTGGTGCTGGAATTTCCGATAGCATTCCGAATTCTTTTACATTACCTTCAAAGCTCACTTATCTGAGTATGTCTCAAAATATGATTTATGGGACGCTTTCAGATTTGGAAATACCAATCACAACGAGCCGTGATTCTTTGGATGGGGTTGTTATAGATATGAGCTTCAACCAAATTGAAGGTGCAATACCAACATTTCCAACAAACCTTACTTCATTAAGCTTGAATAATAATAAGTTTTCTGATCCCACCCTCTTTTTGTGTCCTAAGGTGAAAGTACGTCTATCCAATCTTGATCTTTCAAATAACTTGTTGTCCGGAAAACTTCCTGATTGCTGGATGAATTTTGACCAATTGTCTTTTATCCATTTAGAAAACAATAATTTTTCTGGTGTTATACCACCTTCCATTAGGTATTTGAAGCAATTGGAGTCGTTGCACTTGCGCAACAATAGGTTTTCGGGAGAACTTCCAAGATCATTAGAGGATTGCACATCCCTGGTTTTTCTTGACCATTCCAAATTGCATTTGTAATCTTAAAGCAATGCAAGATACAACAGATATGCTTCCAACATTGCTATACTCTATCACTGACCATAGCTCTAGTACCGTTGTCGTTGGTTCATACAGTGACGCTGCGACGATTATGTGGAAAGAAGCAGAAAGGAGCTTTGGGAAGTTTTTAGATCTAGAACTAGTAAAGCTCATTGATCTTTCAAACAATAAGTTGGAAGGCAAAATTCCCACAAAAATTTCAGCTCTGCAAGGTCTTGTCTCCTTGAACTTATCAAGAAACAGTTTGGTTGGAAGCATCACACCAGAAATTGGACAATTGACATCTTTAGAAGTTCTCGATTTGTCAAACAACCACCTCTCTGGTGTAATCCTTGCAAGCATCACTGCTTTAAATTATCTCAGCAACTTAGATGTGTCAAACAACCACTTCTCTGGAGAAATTCCAAAGGGCACTCAACTTCAAGGTTTCAATGCTTCAGTATATGCTGGAAATCCTCAACTTTGTGGAGCTCCTCTCTCGAATTGCTCTTGGGATCAAGCACAGGACAACTCGACGAGGGGAGATAATACTACTCCCCAGGATGACACTGATGATGACAAGATGTTTTTGGGGTTGTACGTTAGTGTGGTGCTCGGATTTATCATAGGATTTTGGGGAGTTTGTGGAACATTGGTGCTCAAAAGATCTTGGAGACATGCCTTTTTTCAGTTCTTTGATGACATGAAAGATAAGGTCTATGTTATGGTTTCCTTGAGCATTGCTAAATTTAAAAGGAGGCTCTAAATCCAGTAAGTTCTTAATCAATTTTTTTGTTGATCTTAGCAGAATATTATAAACTGTATATATGATGAATCTAATATGATTGCAGTGAATGTAACATAATCGCAAATATGCAGCAGACTGAGGTTTGGTACTAGAGGAATCGACTCCTTTTGCTCACCACCTACCTAATACAAGCTTCTCCAGGGAGCACAAAGCGGAAAGTCCTCTGTTCAGCTCGTTTTAGATGCTCTTAGCATGGCTAGGAAGTTTGAGCTCAGTACTTTCTCATTCTGTCCTAAAGTATGTAATATAGCAGTACATTTCATTGTTGAGTCCTCTGTAAGCCCTTTGGATGTTACTCATGTTATCCTTGCTGATAAGGAGAAAATATCTTAATAAAGTATGTTGTTCTGTAAAAAAAAAAAGGTGAAACTTACCTTAGCTTGTGCACGTCGATCTCTCTTTCAACTTACTTTCAGGCCTCATCTTGATCTTCTAACAATCAACTGATTGAAGGTCTTATCCCTACTGCAATCGGGAGTATAAACGTTCTTTCATATCTCTATATATCTTATATAATCTAATCGCAATCACAAGTCTCATTCCCAATCAATGCAATAGGCAACAATGCAACCTTCAGTCTCTTGCATATCTTAGTTCATTTTAGGCTCCTATATGTATCTGCTAGATTTCTGAGGTTTCTCAAATGTAACCGTAGCACTTAGTTCATTTTTGTTACTCGTATAATTAATCATCCTAAATTTTTTTTTCCTGGATTTTTGATTTAGATCGAGTATACGTGGTCAAGATTTGGTTAGCTCTAGCCTCTAGCACAAAAAGTGATGAATTTCGTGAAATTATACGTGGTCAAGATTTGGTTAGCTCTAGCCTCTAGCACAAAAAGTGATGAATTTCGTGAAATTATACGTGGTCAAGATTTGGTTAGCTCTAGCCTCTAGCACAAAAAGTGATGAATTTCGTGAAATTATACGTGGTCAAGATTTGGTTAGCTCTAGCCTCTAGCACAAAAAGTGATGAATTTCGTGAAATTATACGTGGTCAAGATTTGGTTAGCTCTAGCCTCTAGCACAAAAAGTGATGAATTTCGTGAAATTATACGTGGTCAAGATTTGGTTAGCTCTAGCCTCTAGCACAAAAAGTGATGATTTTTGATTCTGATGTATGCACAAAGTATAAAATTAGACATATCATATGCACTAAAAATTTAGTACACTATGGTTTCTCAATATAAAATACTTAGTACTATTGATGTCATATTCAAATAATCACCAACATAGTTTTTAACAAAATTCCACTTGTATAAGAATATACGTGACTCTGATTGTGCTCAAAAAAAATTTATTAAACTTTGGTTTCTCAAAATATAATACTTAAAAGTATTGTTTGATTACACCCGTTTTTTAGAAATTGGGGAGGTGGTAATTCTAAAATCATGGATTCGTTTAAGTGTTTTACCCCTTTTACGAGTTCCATCCAATATTCACTTAGCCTTAATTGGATGTGAAGATGGTACGAAATCCTCCTTAATGTGTTAGTAGCGTTTTGAAAATGTATATCAGATCATAGACTAAATGTATGAATATTGTTTACTGTAGTTAGCAATATATGCTTGTTGGAATAAGTCAAGAGCTAAATTAGATTGCCCACTTAAAATCTCTACTTTTCAGATTTGATTAGATAACAAACTCAACATAAAACCGCAAGAAGGGTTTAAGTCAATTTGCATTTGAAGATTTCAAAACTTACATTGACTTTAGGATACCAAGCAAGCCAAATTTGACTTTCTTGTTAGAATCTTCACAATTGACAATGAACAAGCTCCCCACCAAAAAACTAAACTTTTAACTTAAGCATATATGGATAACAGGATAAATTATACACACCATTGATCTCTAATGTTCCTGTCAAAGTTAGATCGCTATCATGATTTACGATCAGCCCCCTCTCAGAGCATCCCCTCACCTTCTGTTTCAGCTTTTTTGTATTTACTTATGCTGTTACAGTGGTCATTCTAGTTCTGCAACAAGCATTCAGAGTCACAACATCAGGTGTATTGAAAAGAAAAAGTATGCTCTCATAAATATTAAACATGGCATTGAATTTGATACGTGTAATCCGCTAACTTCTTGGGGACATATAGAAAACAGTCTAGACTGCTGCAAGTGGCCCGGTGTCCGTTGCAGCAACCGCACAGGCCATGTCATCATGCTCGATCTTCATGGCCGTGAAGATTGTTATCTTGGAGGTAATTTGAGTTCTTCCCTCGCCGATCTTAAGCATTTAGAATACTTGGACCTCAGTTCCAATGATTTCCAACAGCAATCTATCCCAACCTTTCTTGGTTCCCTGTCTAAACTAAAGCACCTTAATCTCTCTGACAGCCGATTTGCAGGGGAAATACCACATCACCTTGGAAACCTTTCTCGTTTAACATATCTTGATCTTAGTAACAATTTTCACTTGTCTTCCATTAGCTTGCATTGGCTCTCTCATCTTACTTTGTTAGAAAATCTCCGGTTGAGTAATTGTTATCTTATCGAAGCTACGGATTGGTTTCAAGCCATTAACAACCTTCCCTCCTTAAAAGGCCTTCACTTAGATTATTGTCTGCTTCCTTCAACAATCCATCCGCCATTTTCTTATATCAATTCCTCTGCCAACCTTGCTGTTATCAATCTCGCTAGCAATTTCTTGAATGATTATTCAATATTCGAGTGGTTGTTCAACCTGAGTGGGATCAACACTCACCTTGTGCACGTCGACTTCTCTCATAACTCTCTTTCAGGCACCATTCCAACCACCTTTGGACAAATTCGTACTCTTTCATATCTCGATCTCTCTAACAATCAACTTGTAGGTTCTATTCCTACTGCAATCGGAAATATACGTTCACTTTCATATCTCGATCTGTCTAATAATCTACTTGCAGGACTCATTCCCAATGCAATAGGAAACCTTCAGTCTCTTGCATACCTTAAACTCTCTGACAACTCATTTTCAGGGCCTATTCCTAACACAATTGGGAATTTAGAGTCTGTTGTATATCTGAAACTGTCAAATAACTTACTGTCAAGTCCGATTCCTGATGCAATGGGAAACCTCAAGTCTGTTGAATATCTCGATCTCTCAAACAATTCAATTACAAGTACTATTCCACATTTTCTTGGGTACATGTCAAATCTCACATATTTAGACTTATCACACAACTTATTAACAGGAGTTATCCCTCAACTTGATCAAGCCGGGATCCTGAGCTCCCTTGATCTGTCCTTTAATCACTTGTCAGGGCCTATTCCATCCTCGCTTTGGAGATTCCAATATTTTGTTTTCTCGGGTAATCTTCACCTTTGCGGTGAGCCCCTAACCGAGGACTGCCCTCTTGTAGAAGAGGGAAACGATTCATCGCAACAGAAGAGTGATCATAGTGATAAGTTTTATGTAGGATTATATGTTAGCGCCGGGGTTGGTTTCTACCTTGGATTCTGGGGAGTTTGTGGCACTTTGGTATTAAAACATTCTTGGAGATACGCCTACTTCCAGTCTTTAGACATGATAATGAACAATATATATGTGAGTATAGCTATATATGTGGCCAGATTTCAGAGGAATTCTCAAATGCAAAATTTGTAGTGTAACAAAATTACCAGTAATTGTTCCATTATACTTTTTTAATGTATGTAAATTATGCTTTTACTGACTGTTGTAGTCTTGTAAATACAAATACCCACTAAAACGATCAAAGTATTCAATTGAGTTATTGGATAAGCACAATTTATAACCTTCAACTTTTAGAACACGAACCCATCTACCAAGGGCACTACAGAGAGTTGCTTATTTTATTTTATTTATTTATTTTAAATTTCCTTCCACATCTTTCCCAAATTGGAGAGATTCAACGGAAAAATTTTCTCCAATTCCCTCGCCCTTAGGCTCCAATCACTTCACTCACCTGATTTTTACTTATTGAATTTAAATTGTTTTTCTACAAACAATTATTTTTTAGCTTAATTTATTTGTACTAATTTTCTATTATATATTTATTTTGAAGTTACTGATATTAACAAAAACAAGTGGTTGATCTTGCCTGTTTGAATACTCTGCCATTTGCCTTCGAGCATGCGAAGAGTAACACACCATTCTATTTATGTATTCCACTTTCTATTAAACTTGGAGATTACATTAGAGAACGATGAACAAACAAATTCTGGCATACATATTAATGAGCTGAAAAGGGCACAAGGTGCCTATAACATTAAGTAAATTTGGCAAGGAAACAAAGCGGTGAGGGCTTAACAACACAAACCGAATCACCCATTCAAGTAATTCCATACCCTTAACTGCAGTTACCATTGATCCCTTCTCTAAGGAAGAGACCATTGACATAATCTTCAAAATTGTCTTTCGGAGGTTCCCCAACATTTCATTTTGAGGATTGGAAAAGTATAAGATAGGGGAAAATACAAGTTTCTCACCGTGTGAAACAAATATCTGTTTCTCACATGAGTGTGACCCAATTATATTAATTCCCTTTAGTTAATTTGATGTTAACCACAAGTCACGGCACACATTGTTTGAATGTTTTAGTCTTCTTGCATAGGAGCGAGAAAGACAAAGGTCATTAATGGAGAAACTTCATACAAGCAAATACTACATATTTTCCTTGTTTTTTCTTGCTTGCTTCACCATTAATGGAGAAAATTATATAACACTCCATCTTTGCCATCATTATAAATTTTAAGGGGGCGTTTGGTAGCAAATTAGTAAATGTAAGGGAATGGAAACAAATTAGGAGGGGAAAGGGATAATATATAGTGTTACCCTTACTAGTTGTTTGGTATTACTAAGGAAACGTAAACATTTATAACTAATCTCTTTCCTTTTGTTTGGCATAGATAACTTGAAAACAAATAGCTTTTCTTTTATTTTTTGTTGTCTTGGCTAACTTTTGCTATACATTATACAATGTAGAGCAACACTAATTACCATAATATATATATATATATATATATATATATATATATATATATATATATATATATATATATATTTGAACCGATTACCATAATATATCATAAGCTAGATATAGGCAAAGTCACATAAATTATTGATTACAAAAGCATTGAAATTCTAGTATTCTCAAATTAAAAAAAAAATAATAAAAAAAAAAGCATTCAAAAACCATTGAAACATTAACTCTAATAATAACTTAGGACAAAACTTTCTACCTCTACTCTTCAAATCTACCTTGTGCTTTCCCTTTACCTTGGCCTCCTTCGCCTTTGTAGAACGTTTTCCGGATTGAGTAGTGGAATCACTTGCGGAAGAATGAATCGTAGAAGCCTTCACTTTTGCCATTTTTGAAGGAGTTGAATGATCATCCTCTATCTTCATGGGACGTTTTCCGGATTGACTTGTAGAAGAATAAGTGTCCGAATGAGTAGAATTCACATCATCTTCTTCATCACTCTCGACATTCAATGGTTGCTTATCAATCTCTTGATCCATATCTTCTATAGCATCAACAAACGACTCACTTGCATCTTCGGTAGCTTTGTCTTTTGCGTATATCTCCGCAAGAGTTTCATAGTGAATGAATGGAACTCCAAACAGCCCCTTAGCTTTCTTATGAGTATGCCATATAAGAGAATACACACATTCAGTTCTAGAACCATACAGTCGTATTCCTAGTGCTTTGGTCATGGTCCCTGGAATAGTGAGGGAGCATGAACTGTAAGGTCCATTATGTCAGCCCGATTAGCAGTCATGAAACCTTAACAAAGAGAAGGCTCCTCAGATTGACATAAATTAGGAGTATGGGGGATCTTCTGATTGTTTGCTAAAACTATGCATATATATATCTATATATATGCACCTATTAACATGTTTTGGACAAGAAATTATACATTTTATCAGTATGAAACAGGTAGACAGACTGCTCCAATACAACGATACTTGTACATGACAATGCTACAGCATGATACATCGAAGTGCAAAACCTAGGATTAACTTAGCATGATTCTATATTATTTGGAAACACTCTTATTTATTGTCATAGAAAAAGATAGAAACATTCTGATTTTTTATGCTCTACATGTGGAAGAAATAAAGAGATTAGAATTGGTTAGTTTTCTAATTGATACAGATCAGAAAAAAAAAATTGCATCAAAACAGAATAATAGTTCATATATGATAGAAAAATGCATCAGAACAAAATATAAGAACATGAAACATATGTATTTTTGTATCTAATTCAAGTCTAAAACATGAAACATATGTATCTTATAGTTAAGTTCCCACAAGTTACCCATCAATATACACTAGTATCACAAACCATAAATTACCCATCAAAAACCAGCAAAACAATAGCAATCAAGTAACAAATATCAATCACTATATCATTATGCATCACACCCATGAAATGACAAACATGAACAACAACCTACATCACATACACATAAGCACATATAACAGTTCGATATCGAAAAGAACACTGTCTTTGAAAACCAAACCAACCAAAATCAAAAACCATAGCCATTTTAGTTATCAATTTCAAACAATTGCAGCTTTTCTAGCAATTTATACCAGTTCATCTTACTATAACTAATAATCACATGAAATTGAACAAAAATTAATAATCCGGAGCAAAAATTAGAGCAATATACATGAAACAGATCAAAAATGAACAAAAATTGAAACCTAATTTCAGACAAACGAACGATCAAAATGAACAAACGATCAAACAAAAACCTAATTTCAGAAACAATAATCAATCAAAAAACACGAAATCAAAAGAAATAGAGACCTTGAGAGGAATATCATCCTTGCGAGATACAAAATCATAATACAAACTATCAGAATGAAAAATATACAAATTCAACACATAATCAAAATCTTATAAGGTGAAGTAAACACAAACTCAATCTATTCTATTACACCGTATGGAGTAGGAAAGGTAAATGGAAGGTGTTGGAGGAAATATTAATTGTTTGAGAGAAGATGTGAGACTTTAACTTTTGGTAATGTGAAAAAGGTAATTGTTTAAAAGATACGTGATGATTAATTGGGACAAACATAAAAGATATGTGATACTTAAATTGGAACGAAGGGAATATATAAGGAGTTTTCCATCACAAACTTTATGTAAGGAGCTGTAATTTCCATCACACGCTAAGAAATGATAATTCCCATTCGAATTATGTATTAGCTACCTAATTCCCAAATTCCCATCTTTTTGGCAGGCCCTAAGCCAGCCATATTTCACTGCTTCGAGCTCTGCTTTAAAAGAAAAGCGATGGAGAAAATTGAAAATTTGGTCATAGTGAACTTTTATGAAGTTATACCATTAAAGATAGCCATTTATACGTACGTTGAATATTAAAACTGATACGATAATAATATTTTAACTGCTTTATTAATCATAGATCAAATTGACATAAAATAAACGAAATTATAGTTGGCCTTTCGTTTAAAAACAAATTAATCAAATTAACACAAGAGCATTATGTTAGCCCCTTATACGTCAGTTTGCATCAATTTGCTTGTATTGCCACAATGTCGCATGCACTCATCGACCAAGCTATAAGTCAACTTCAAGTATATGATTAACGTTGTGAAATTATGTGGATTTTAGTCTCTGACAATTTCGTAAATGTAAAATACAAGAATAATCTTTAAATCCAAACATTTGCATAATTTTCTTCAAAACTCGCCTTTATCCATTAGGCTACAACACGATTGTATTATAATCTAGACACCTCGATTGATTAAAGAATACTTAAAAAGACATACAATAAACAACAAATCTGTGAAATAGTGAGTTATTGACTTGAACATCATAAATGCATAACACGTGCTACATAAACAACTTATCTGCCGCATCTAATTATTCAAAACATCCTTCAAACTAGCCCAAACCATAATCCAACTCTTAACACCCATAACTCGACCGTACAAACATTATTATAAATATCGACCTTACTTAAACAACCCAATTATAAAAATCCTCATTCATTACTAGTAATACGGAATACTATGTATTAAAAATCATGCATTGACATGTATCATTTAGAAATTATGAACTTGTAGCAATTTTTAGAGATTATGAATTTGTAGCAACTTTTAGAGATGGGAGAGATAGGAAAAAAGAATAAGAAAGAAAAGGGCTCATATAAAATACTAATACGGAATACAAATTATTAAAAATCGTGCATTGACATGTATATCAGTGAAAGTGTTACAATTATTCTCAACTCGGAAATGAAACCAACATCATCATCATCCTCCCAGCTATTCCGGTAAACTCTCCTTTAGTTCACAACACAGTCCTTTCTATTCTCTCTCATCCCACCGCCCTAACTTATTAAACTTTCCTTTCTAATTTCCCCAACTTTACATAAATTGCATTTTTTCTACATTTCATCTCCCACTTTCTCATAAACCCTAGCCAAATTCCCCCAATTTCTCAGGTTTTTCCATCAAATAACCCCATTTTTTCTCTGATCATCATCATCAATTCATCATTTCCTCTATTTATCTCGGTCCATTTGCTTTAATCGATTGTAGAGTCCTTTGTTATCCTCTCTCTTTCGCTGAATTCAAGAAATTGGAGTGAAGCGAGTTAGGGTTTTAGCAATGGATTCTGATGAGGAGATTCATGATGTTTATGATGGAGATTCTGCTGAAGATTATTATTACAGTGGTGGTGATTCTGATATGGATGGAGGTGATTCTATCGGCGGCGCCGAGGATGAAGATGATGATGCTGGGTATGGCTATGGTTATGCCAGTGATGAAGGGTCCGAGGTTTGATTCTTTCTCTCTCTGCATTTCAATTTTTTATTTTTATTTTTTAATTTTAGTTTAATGGATTACTGTAAAAGTAGGTGAATTATAGTTTTGATGATGCTTATAATGTTATTTATGAATGAAAAAATGTAGTTTGTCATCTGTGGGTGATAAGTGATATTGGTTTGAGTGATTTTGGGGGGAATGCTACTGAAGTACTGTAATTTGTGAGTTGTTTTCTGGTTAATTGACAATGAGGATTTTGTTATTGAATTGGATTGGTGTTTGATTTTGGATGGTTTTGTGAAATTGGATTGGTGTTTGATTTTGGATGGTTTTGTCTGAATGGAATTGGTGTTTGTTTTTGGATGGTTTTGTCTGAATTGGGTTGGTGTTTGAGTTTGGATGGTTTTGTCTGATGGTGTTAATCGGTGTATGCTACAGTGAAGGTTGTATGGCATGATTTTGAGGTGAATTAGATAATTTTTATGATGTTTTAGTTGATTGTTTGGTTCTGTCTGTAGAGTGAAAGTAGGGGTTTGTTCACATGAATCTTGTGGTGTGAAAATGCAGTTTGTTTTCATAAATTTGGATTCTATGCCGCGGATGGTATTTAAAGTGATCTTCAATCTATTATAGAAATGCTAACTTGTTGATGATTAGTTTGTCTTCATGATAAGTTTTTTTTAATTGCTTTAAAGAGGAAGCAAATCATTTGATGATCGTTGCACGTGGGAGTCTTATTTGTGAATTAATGAGGATATGCAGAAGTCACGCTGCCAGATTTGGTATAATTGGTGATTGTATAGAGAAAGAAGTATCTGAGCGGATAATATGATCGACAGCTGGAGGTTTGACTGCTTGATGGAATTAAATAAAACACTTTTCTTAGAATTTTCTAGGAGATGTTACGTTAAAGTGATAATCGAGTCTTCTATAGAATGATTCAATGTAGGCTCTCAGGCTGCCTTTTGATCTTTATGAAGCTCAGTTTATGTATGGAATAAAGAAAGAGGTTCCATGCTTAGGATTGGTTGTGGCTGTCTTTGTCCACAACATGAATTCGAGATTATTGGGTTGAGATTGAAGAGCAACTTGTGCTGGGTGAAGGCATGAATGGATTTGGTGCCTTAGGAAAAATGATTTGCTTCGTTGATCTGGTACTTTGGTATATTTATAATTTTTGGCATCGTAATTGGGTCGTACATATCGTGATACTGGCTTTGCTATCATGGTTACTGACCCTTACCTTGCATCTGCTATATTGTTAACTGAGTTGATTGTTGATTTCTTGTCATTGTCTCCATGATTTTACTGCTATCATATTTAAAACCCACTGGATTTTTGCTGTTATATATTGGCCATTCCTGTGACGTGGTCCTGTCGAGTTTCAATTCCTATTGTTGGCTATTGTTTGTATTGTGGAGTAAGATCATTGCTTGGAAGCTGTGTGGGTATTGTATGATATTTGGATCCTTGAGAGGAACAGGTTGAAAACCAAAAGGGAATAAAATCTTTGAGTATTGCTTATGCTCCCTTCTTTTTACAAAAGAGTCGCTGGCTGAATCTTTGTGTTATCTTTATGTATATATGTTTTAAAATAAAGAGACTAGGATTCTATATAGCTTGTCATGTGAAAATAATTCCTATGGTTTATAACTTTGCAGAGGATTTTCTGCTCTTTTTTTTTTTTTTTATTATTTTTTTTTATTTTTTACCCTGGAAGTTTTTGCTCCTGTAGAAAAATTGTGCTCCTTGTGTCTCATTAAGTCTTCATTTTCACACTTGGCTGGGCAAAAAATTGTAAAGTAGCTGTTTTTATTGTATTTTAAAAATTGGAATGTGGGTGTAACGGACATAGGAAACAAAGAGTAAATGTTAGGAGCTTAGGAGTGAGAAAACTACTGGATTGCTTGGATGGAAACTGGAAAGAGAAAAGGGAGAAGTAATAATGAAATTAATGACATTAACTTGAAAGGTTTTGTGAACTGTTTGTTGAGACATCCAGTATCTGAAGTGTAAACATTAAAATTATTGTGGGTGAGTAGGGGATTTTTGTAGGTTGTCAGTCTGGTGAGTTCTCATCATGACGTTACAAATTATTTTAAGTTCCAATCTGAACAATCAAGGGATGGTGATGAGATGAGTAAAGCTCAACTCCTCTTGAATTTCTTGATGTCAACTTGCCCAATCTCTAGAAATGACTTGAAGATTGAATTGTTATAGTTGGTGACTTGGTGTCTGACCAGTTCTTCTTTTTGTGTGGTTTATGGTGTCTGACCAGTTCATTCTTTTTAAACAATCCTAGTCTTTTGCCCAATCTGAACAATCCTAGTCTTTATTTTCTCTAACTTGCCCAATCTAAATCTAATTTGTACATTTATGGGTACTTTTATTCTATTTGGATTGAGGAGAATGTATTTTTATTTATCCAAAAGATTTGGTTGTCACTTGGTAACGATGTCAAAAGTGTATTGTAGATTGCATCTGGGACATACACTGTCTTTAGGGATCCCTAGTCTTTTGCCCAATCTGAACAATCCTAGTCTTTATTTTCTCTAACTTGCCCAATCTAAATCTAATTTGTACATTTATGGGTACTTTTATTCTATTTGGATTGAGGAGAATGTATTTTTATATATCCAAAAGATTTGGTTGTCACTTGGTAACGATGTCAAAGTGTATTGTAGATTGCATCTGGGACATACACTGTCTTTAGGGATCCCTAGGTCAACTGGTGGATGGAAGCTGTAGTGATACTGTTACTGTCAATCCTATATAGTCTGGGGGAATGATGCCACTGTGGATTAGGATGTGTGGTAGTGGAAGATCTGAGCTTGACTAGTACCTATACTTTTTTGTGGATGCCTATATTTTTTCCAGATGTAGGGATATCTTGATGACATACCGAGTGCATCTTAGATTCTTAGGTAGTAGCCACTAACAATGATTTGTGTGCTATGTTCTCTTTATGTTTAAACACTTTGATTTTGTTATTTTTGCCAAATAGAGGTCATCTCCTTTTCTGTTCAAGGCAAAGGGCTTAAAACCTACAGAGTAAATGTTTGGTTGTTGTGGGCCCACGTTCAGATGATTTTATAAGTTGCTACCCTTGAGAGGTTCATGACCTATGATGTGCAAGTATAGGCTGTTTAAAAGAAAATGAAGTGTTGTTAATTTTTGTGTTGTTGCAGTTTCTATGAATTTTTAATGTCCCTGTGCAGCTGTCTTATAAAATTTTAATTATGTTCCAGAAAACATATACCGTCTTGAGGGAGGATGATATTCGACAGCGCCAAGAAGAGAGTATTTCACATGTTTCTGCTGTTCTATCCATTTCTAGAGTTGCTGCAAGCATATTGCTTTGCCATTATAAATGGTACAAACTTCCTAGTTGGCTATTACACCTTTTTTTTTTATTTTTTATTTTTTATTTTTTTTTATTCGGTTGTTACTTATTTGTGTAGCTTTACTATTCCTGTGTTTTGTGTATAGCATTTGTGTTTGTATTTCTGTACTATCTTGATGAGAACTGCCTTATGCTGAGCTACTATTACTAATTTAATGATTTAATCCTTGTTTTATGTATTATAATATATAAGTGTATTTTTCTTTTCAGGAATGTTAGTCAGCTGCATGATCAATGGTTTGCTGACGAAGATAGGATTCGAAAGTCGGTTGGCCTACTTAGCAAATCTGTAGTTATGTTTTCGAATGCTAATGAAGTGAGTTCTGAAACATTGGGTCCTTAATTTTTGCATTCATTTTTGCTTGTTATGTTCTCACATTGATTGGATCTTTTTCTAATTGTGTGTTGTTTTGGCAGTTGACTTGTGGAATCTGTTTTGACTCCTATTCTCATGACCAGATACAATCAGCTGTTTGTGGTCACCCCTATTGTATAACTTGCTGGAAAGGTTGGATTTGGTTTGGTTTTTCAATCATCCTTCAAATAGAAAATAATAAGTTCTCCTAGAATGATTTGTATTTTTGTTAGTGTTTGGATATGTTGCATAATCATGCTGACATGGTAATCTTTCAAATGCATGTTCATTTCCAACGGGATCAATCTCTCACTATTCTTTTGCTATAAGGCGATAACGGATAAATAATTACTTGTGATATTTTTATCTTATCATTTTAGTCTTGAACTTATGTTATCTGAACTTGTATGAATTTGTTAGCCCGTATCTTATCGGACATCCAGACCTTATTGGATCTTAATATAAGGTGTTATTAAACCTTGTTAACCCTTATCTTATCTAATATGAACTTATTAACCCTTTAATTTTTTTTGACCTGAAATATGGGAAATAAGGTGAGGAGAAGATCTAGGGTCAATTGGGAACAAGGCTTTATCTTATTGTAGGGATAAGGTTGTATTTTTCCGGCCACTATACCCTGCCCTGGTAGAATGTCTTCGGATTTTTGGAGGCATTGTGGTGATGTTGCTTCATTGATTGTTCAGTGAAGACTTTGCTTCTGTATACTCTTTTTCATTTTGTAGAGTTTGTCTGCTCTCTAAGAGTAAAAATTTTAGGTGGTGGTTCTAGTCTAATTGTGTAAATATTTAGAATGGTTTGATTTACTCTTGAGTTTACTGTAACATAACTCTGTGCATGAATGGTTGCAATAAAGGCATGGTGGTAGAATTATGCGAAGTAGAAAGCGTGTTATTGGACTCTTATGCCGAATCATTTTGTCACATCCCAAATTGAAAATCTGGAGTATATAGTATATGCAACACAAATCCAACCCCTCTCTTGTATGAATGCACATATATTATTTTTTTACATGTCATCGCGCATTTAACCATCATTATTACTTGTCTTTATGCATCTCCATCTTTTCTGCTGAGGATGTTGGTATCTAATTGGATTTGTTTTGCAGGTTATATTACTACATCCATTAATGATGGCCCAGGGTGCTTGTTGCTTAGATGTCCGGCTCCAGGTTGTGGTGCTGCAGTTGGTCATGATATGATCCACAAATTGGCATCTGATGAAGATAGGGAGAAATATTCTCGTTATTTTGTTAGATCTTACATCGTGGACAAGAAAAAGGTGGGTTTTCTTTATTATGTTGATCTTACCGGTTAAATTATTCTATGAAATTTTCTTCTTTAGAGTGGGGAGCGCTCAGATTTGTGTTAAGGTTTTTGATTTTTTTTACCTGTGCCACACATTATTATTGCAAGATACGTCATATTGTTCATGTTTGGATTTTTGAATTTGGTAATATGTAGTGAACTGTTGATATCTTTCAATTGACTTGTGTCATTTTACAGTAAATTTTTTGAATTGTGGTATAATTTGTTGACTCTTTTGCAGTTGTGTTTGCTGCTTTGTTTTGTAGTTGAATGGATTGATTTTCTGTATAGGGTTATAGGCTATTAGTGCTTCTCGTGTTACTTGAAGCTATTGGATTTTGTTAGAATGTTATTTTTGCTCACCTTATGACTATTAGTGTTATAGGCTATTAGTGCTTCTCGTGTTACACCTTTATTCTTTCTTTGTTTAAATTCCTTCTTGGGCTAGATTGTTCTTTGGAAGATCTTTGACCTCTCCTTAGAACTTTATAACTAACATTTCAGCATCACAGTGACTTGAGAAGCGGGATAGATTAGTCATCTTAGATCATGGTTGCGATCTGATGAAAATAGTGGCACTAAACTTTGAAGCATACTCTTTGTTTTGTTGTCTAAATGGCATGGTTGGTGTTGTTTGATTTTTATATTGGCCATTTCAGCTGCATCAACCTTTTATTGATCTATCTCACTTACTGACCTTGGTCATTTACTACTTGCTCTTCATCTGTTGCTGCCTGTTGGAAAACTGATGCATCGACCAATTAGCCAGATCTTTAAAATCATGTTTGTCTTTGACTGAATGACCGCGTGGACATTTATATAGGCACACATTGTGTTCCCACTTTCCTTTTCTGGATATGATTACACTTTGCGAGTTTCCATTTTATTTGTGGATAGTTTTTCATTGTTGGGTGTAGAGCTTATTGACGTACTTAGTAACGAGTTAAGAAATTAAAGGTGGAAAACTGTGTCGGTGAAAAAGTTTTATGTGAGCTTTATTACAAGTGTGTGCTAATGCTTCTGATGTTGTCAGATGTATTTTTGCTACTCGCAATTGGATTTATATCCATTTTGCATACTCTCAAGGTTTTCATTTTTTCGTTGTAATGTATATTAAGTTCATAATATAATGCTCATTGTGACATTTTACTGGCTTGTTGCTATAAACTCATAATTGAATATTTTATCTTGGCTGTGTTTTGGCCTTAGATGTCTAAATGTGCAAACATATCAGTTACTTGCTTTGCCATTACTGTGTTCTCTTATAATGTCTTTTTCATTTCCCGCAGACCAAGTGGTGCCCAGCCCCAGATTGTGAAAATGCAGTAGAATTTGAACTTGGAAGCAACGTTTATGATGTTAAATGCTTATGTTCGCATGCGTTTTGCTGGAATGTAAGTTTCAGCTGAATGATTTGCAGCCTTTTAGCCCCTCCCTTTCTGAAAGGAAGATGGCCTGTTCTCTATTACAAGGAAAAAACTGGTTTTAATAGTTATGTTTTTTGCTGTTACGATGAACTACCATGCTGAATGAGTTATTTCATTTAAGATTGAACAAGTTATGCTTCTGTCCAGACAACTGGTTATGCTTTGACGAGGGAAAAAATGAGTGGAAAGCATCTGTTGTTTATGTTTGTAACTTATTATTGCATTATCTTATTTTTAATGATTTAATTGCAACTGTAAGCTTTAAATTTTTTTTGGAGAATTATTAGTTTTCCTAAATCGAAGTTTCTCTTGGTGGAAATTGAATTGGGCGACTATTATTTACAGTGTACAGAGGAAGCTCATCGTCCTGTGGATTGTAGCACTGTGGCTAAATGGATTTTGAAGAATAGTGCAGAATCTGAAAACATGAATTGGTATGGCTCTTTTTGTGGTGGTTTTAAATGTCCCTGGTGCTTGCTGTTCTGAGATTATTTTTGAGTTTAATTTTTTTTCATTCATTACTTCTGTATGGTTTATTATCATCTTAATTGACCAACTAATGAACAAGATGCAAGAAAAGGGTGGAAATGTCATATACATTCCATCTCTTACATGTATTGACTATTGATGTGGTGTTTGCGTGCTTCATATTTTTCAGGATTCTGGCTAATTCAAAGCCTTGTCCGAAGTGCAAGCGTCCAATTGAGAAGAATCAGGGATGCATGCATATGTCTTGCACCCCACCATGCAAGTTTGAGTTTTGCTGGTAAAGAATAATTAAGTGTTGATATTGTAAACACTAACTTGTGCTGGAATCACATCTGTTTTTATTTTGAACGCTTTTTTTTTGGTTGAGGTTGATTGATCATTATTTTTCTATTGTTTATTGGATTGAATCGTGTTGCCTTTCAGGCTATGCCTTGGTGCTTGGTCTGATCATGGCGAAAGGACGGGTGGTTTCTATGCATGTAACCGTTACGAAGCTGCAAAACAAGAGGGATTGGTAATGGAGCCTGCTGATATACGATTGGCTATAAGATTTTATATTTATCTCTATGGTACTGTTAATGATATTTCCATATACACCTGCATGTTTCTGTAGTATGATGAATCTGAAAAGAGGAGGGAAATGGCAAAGAATTCTCTGGAGAGATATACACATTATTATGAACGATGGGCAAGCAACCAAACAGTAAGGAGTATTAGATTCTTCTGGTCATTTGTTGGTTCTGACTTAGTGAATATTAGAACAATGTCTATGTGGTATAATTAGTACCCTGTGTATGTCTCTGGTTTTGCATTGCAATACTTTTTGAAGAACAAAGCTTTATTAAAGTTCTTAAATTGAACTTGGTACACTATTTTTGTTTATATATTTGTCTGTGCTTTCCTTTTAACTGGCAGACTGATAAATTATTTTGCGCCCTTATGTACTTAATTACTTTGATTGGTGGGTAAATGCCTAAATGGTGAATGTTTGTTTCTTGTTGCAGTCAAGGCAAAAAGCTATTGCTGATTTGCACCAAATGGAAACTGTCCATGTAAGATTTTAGTTTTATATTATAATTTATAATTTTACGTAATATTGTTTTTGCCCTCATCCTGTGATCCTGATGGTTTTCCTTTTTTTCCTGAACTCTTGAAAGGTTGATTGTAGCCTAACATAGGTGGAGTGTTTTTCTTGCTTAATTTGTATAGCTGTACTTCTGACTGTTATGTACTGCTAGTTATATCTTACATTAAGAGTATTACATGGCTGTTGTTTTAACTTATTTCATAATTTGATACTGTGCTGGAACTGCCTATCTATTCTTGTAGCTATTCAATATCCAATGATAATCCTATCCTTAGATTTGTTACCTGGCTATGCCTAGTTCCTATATAAAAAAAACTGAAGGTATATTCTTTTATCATCTTCGTGGTCTAATTAATCTTGTTTATTAGTTTGGAATCTTATGGCTAATTAGAAAATATTCTTGGCAAATGTGGTAAATTGAATCTCTACTTGACAATTAATATCTCAACATCAAACCTCCTAGTCAGTTCTATGTATTAGTAACTATCTTTCTGTAAGATGCTTGTTTGTGTTAAAGCCAAGAAATTATTAGTGAATTGTGTTAAGAAGAGCAGATAAGATTATCTATGTTTTTAGTTTCTCGAACTAGTGTAATACAGAGGTTTCTGTTCTCTCGAGTCATTGTGCCTTTCCTGTCGCTATTAAATCCTCCCTTACCTTTTTGTGTGCTGGATCTATTAGTCTCCTTGATGAGCTTCAGCTTAAGTCAGGTTAAAATCATTCTGATCTTGGACAGTATCTTTACTGATAGTATTGCACTGACATTGGGTTTTTCTATATATTTGCAGTTAGAGAAGTTGAGTGACAAACTGAAGGAGCCTGAGTCGCAACTCAAATTTATTATAGAGGCTTGGCAACAGGTAAATTATGGAATAATGACTTCATTCCCTGTCACCTTTTACACCTTTTGTAAAGAGGCAACGTGAAAGGAAAGAGAAGGAGGAGAGATGTACAATGGGTGTGCTAGCTTCTTGCTCTTGTCACCCTTGGTCACGATTGATGCATCTTGTTCTAGTCACCCTTGGTCACGATTGATGCATCTGAGCATCTTTTTCCTGTTTGTTGTTATAATTACAATTTTGTTTTATGCAGATTATTGAGTGTAGACGAGTGCTGAAATGGACGTATGCATATGGTTATTATTTACCTGAGCATGAAACTGCAAAGAGGCAGCTGTTTGAGTATTCACAAGGTAAAACCATACCCTAAAGCATTGTGGAACTGGCTGTTCAAGGGAAATTAAAAAGACTGACTGCTCCACCTAATGTTTGCTACTTGTAGGTGAGGCTGAGGCTGCTCTTGAGAGGCTTCATCAATGTGCGGAGAAGGAATTATTAGTTTTCCTTGGTAATGACGATGGTGAGGTTGAAACTCAACCAGATTTCGAAGCATTTCGGCCAAAGTTGGCTGGATTGACCAGGTAACCATCTCGCATCAGGCTGTAGTGGTTGTGATTTGTACTTCTGTAAGACTTGTCTGATACATAGATAAAATCATGAATTGCAAAGTCATTTTAATCTGTTGTATCTGTATTGCTTGTAGCATTGCCATTGCAAACTGCTTGTTGACTATGATATTAGCTGTTAGTGAGGATAGAGGAATACCTTCATTGATGTTTATGTCTTTTGCGGCGTGCAGATAATTAGTCCTAGTGGACACTGTTCTTGAAAAATCCCACTAGTGAGACTGAGTTATTGTGTATGACTGTATGATAGAGGTCTGATGTAGTCATTATTCTAGACTACTACTATGTTTACCAAAGGGGTACCTAGTTGAGACTTGGTCCTTAAATTTTTTTTTTTTGAAATCTTTCTATGTAGCATGCAATTCCATCACCCCATAGACTTGAAAAGGAAGAAGTAATAATTGCTTCTGATTATGTTGCTCTGCTATTAGTTTCCTGCATCTGTATCATATGTTTGACCTATGTCTATTGTTATACCATTCTATGCATTTCATGAAGCTTTCCGAAAGCTGAAATTGTTATTGATATAATCTCAAATTTCTACAGGGTTACCCGTTCGTACTTTGAGAATTTAGTCAGGGCATTGGAAAATGGTTTATCAGAAGTTGATTCTCAAGCAGCTTCCAGCACATCAGTTAGTTCAAAGAATGTTGGAGCCAAAGGAAAAGGGGGAAAAGGAAAATCTTCATCCTCGCGAAGTAGTCGTACTGGTACCAGAAACATAGACGATCTCAATCATTGGAACTGTGAACGGTGTACTTATGCAAATCCTGATTCCTCCACTCTATGTCAGATGTGCCGTAATCCTCGGTAAAGAGAAGAAATCCATTATCATCTGGATTACCGTTTTAAAGGTGCACAGGATGGGCAGTGAGTTTTGGATAGGCAGTCCGTGTCCGATGGCATTACATTGTCTTGGATATGGTGGATGTGTAAAATAGCATTCCCCTTGATTTGTGCATGTATTGAAGAGACTTGTAAATATTATCTTATTGATGATGCCCATCGGATATTGATGCATCATTATTATATCATAATTATAATCATAGCGCAATGTTAACCAACAAGAGGGGCTTTTATCTTTACAGGGAGCCATACAAAATCTTTGGTGTATTCATGGGTTGGCCTTGACTTATACTGCTTTATACTGTTTTTCTGGCTAATGGTCTAGAAATTTGAGTTGCCCAATTGGTGATCAATGCTGTCTATTGCTGTTGTTTTGCTCTTATTTTTGGTTAATTCTAAAAAAACTTGGGTGCCTTCATAATCCCAGATAAGCTGAAGATTGATATAGCTTAGCTGATTCATGGGAGGCCAATATCAAATTTATTTATTTATTTTTTCTGCTGTATTGCCTTTTGCTCAGTGATGGTGTTATATTAGTAATTTTTCTGGTATTTGTCCTCATTTTTATCATCTTTTATCATAATTGATTGTATAATTTGTATCAAGTCCAATAATTCAACCTTGGTAGTCAAATTTGCTAAAGTCTCTTTGTTTTTTATGGGTACTCGTAGTATTTTCTTCAACTTTTTCCTGAGAAAATTGAAAACGATTTTATTGAATTTTGTATTTACTGCTATTATTAGCCTTTTAATAGAGTTGCCTAAAGGAAGGCAAAAGGTTTACTGGTATAAAAGTTTCAAGTAAATTGTGTGAAAACTAATGTTTATGCTGGTTCAGCTCTGTCATTGTGTTTTGTCTTAAGCAAAAATACGGATTTAATATTACCGCCATAGTCGTCTGCTGGTCTATAGAAAAGAATTAAAAAAAACTTCGAAGTGTGGTAATTCATGTTCTACGTCAAGTCAATGCCATTTTTATTATACTTATTGTAGTAATGTTTTCCTGCAAACCACATTGTCTGTGCACTGTTTTCAAAGATGACATCCCCATTGACATTCAAGAAAGTCGCCGTGATCGGTGCTGGCCCTGCCGGTTTGATGGCGGCACATGTGCTTAGAAATGAAGGTCTAGATGTAGTGGTGTTTGAGCGTGCTGCTCAGTTGGGCGGTTGCTGGGTTTACTCGGCTGAGGTTGAGTCTGATCTGCTTGGACATGACCCAACCTGGAAAATTGTTCCCTCAAGTGTGTATGCTTCTCTTCGCACAAATTCTCCTAGAGAATCTATGGGCTTTCGTATTTTTCCATTTGTTCCTACTGGTAATGATCTTTTCTTCCTTGCTTTAAAATTTGTTTTTTCATATTATATTCTATATAATCGACGTGTACTCCTTCCAATCCATTCCTTTTTAGTTTTTACTGGTATAGAGTTTTAAGATAATTAGCTTTGTAGATAGCATTATGGGACATGAAACTTGCATTGTGTAGTATTTATATGTGTAAAGCCCTTCGAGAGTTGGAGATGGTTCTTCTTGTAGCTTTTGACTTATGTGAATTCTGCAGGAACTTTAGATTTTAGGAAGGAAAACAGTGTATTACGTGATTGGAGGGTAGCCTGACTAGCCTCTATAAGACTATAATATGTAATTTCAAATGCATTATGATTTTTGAGGTTCCATGATTGATTTCCTGGACTAGTCTTACTGTTAATGGTGTGTAATTTTCCTTTATAGGCAAAGTCGGCAGAGATTCACGAAGGTTTCCAGGGCATCAGGAGGTGCTGAGATACTTGGAAGATTTTGCTAATGAATTTGGACTGAATAAATTAATCTGTTACCAGACAGATGTGAGGCATGTTGGGCTGGAGACGGATGGAAAGTGGATGGTGAAATACAGGAGAGTTGGTGGAGACAAGGGCAGCGATGTGGCTGAAACTTATGATGCTGTGGTTGTCTGCAACGGACATTACACTGAACCACAACTTGCTGATGATATTCCTGGTAATTATTAGAGTGTGGATTTATATTTGCATCAATAAAAAAAATGGTGGTTATTTTTTTAGAGTAGATACTCGATAGAATTAGAGTATTTGAGTTTTGGAGCACCGTGGTTAAAAACTTAAAATAGACTCTTAACCACATATAGATTGCTATAATTGGTTCCTTCTAAAACTTTTGAAAAAAGCTATTGCATTAAAAGTTCAGCCTTTTATTGTTGTGTTGTTTGAGGGGTGAGAGATAACAGTCACTTTTTTTTTTTTTTTTTTTTTTTTTTTTGAAAGAGGGAGATGACGATCTCTTAATTCTATTTTTATTGAAGAAAATCACTTTACATAACGCAATTGTCCACTTTAATGCTATGCGACAACAAAATGAATATCGATTGTTCCATTGGCAATAGTGTTAGACAACACATCTTTTTTTGAAATCTTGTACAGAGTAGTAATTTTAGAGAATGATTATGTGATTTTCTGTCATTGATACTTCTTATGCTGAGTTGCTGACAAAACTTGAAGATTGTGAATAACATACAAGCTAAATCTGACTATAAAAATTCTCGAAGTGTAGCCAATATATAAACAATCTTACACGTCTGTGAATATTAAATTTGTTACATACTTCTATATTGGTGATGATGCTTGTTAGTTATTGATAGATTTTTCATCGATACCTTCTGCAGGCATTGACCTTTGGCCAGGGAGGCAAATTCATAGTCATAACTATCGTATTCCAGAACTTTATCAACACCAGGTGTGTTTCTGATTTACTTGTTCGTATTCATAATTTAGATGCCCAGATGCACGGAATGCAATGTTTATGTGTGATATTTAATGTTGTATATTGGATTTGATTTCTGCCTACACTTGTATATAAACTTCCACAAGGGAACTATTTACTCTCCTTGTAAAGTTTGTATTGTTTTCTTTGAATTGTCTAATATCCTTTGTTTGTCTAATAATATTGTCTTCTTGCTTCCATCAGGTTGTAGTTTTGATAGGGCATGCTTCTAGTGCTGTCGATATCTCTAGGGATATTGCTGGATCAGCCAAAGAAGTTCATGTAACAACTAGGTCTGAAGCAGCAGGAAAATTGGCCAAATTTGGAAAGCATCCTGTTTATGATAACTTGTGGCTTCATCCAATGGTAAAACTACTCAACAAAAGTCCATTAAAATCATTGTTCATTTGTTTGTCTCTTATTCTAGGATGAGTTTAAAACGCATTCTTCTTCTGTTATGCAGATAGAACAAGCCCATGAAGATGGTAGAATATCGTTTCAGGATGGGAGTGTGGCCCTTGCAGATGTCATTATCCATTGCACTGGGTATTTTGATTAACCCAAAACTTTTTTTTTTTTTTGGTTAAGCTATAGAGACTAGAGGAGAGTCGACTATGGATAGATGCAGATGAATTTAAAATGCGTCCCCTAGATATTGTAGCATTGTACTAGCTACACTAGTTAACATCTGCACAACTAATGGATAATTACTGATGGACTGATGGGTCATTTGTCAGGTACAAGCAACATTTCCCTTTTCTTCACACTAATGGTGTTGTAAATGTTGATGATAATCGTGTCGGGCCTCTTTACAAGCATGTGTTTCCTCCTGCATTAGCCCCAGGGATCTCCTTCATTGGTGTGCCATTTTATGTAAGATTTCTTTTGTTGGTGTTATCTATACTTTTTACCTTCTAGGGAGATATAGTTTTAATCAGTAGATAGCTAAAGACATTGACGAACTCGTTTCAAATTTCATGCTAGGTTGACCCATTCTTCCTTTTTGAACTTCAAAGTAAATGGGTAGCAGGTGTTTTATCTGGGCGTTTATCACTTCCGTCTGAGGAAAAAATGATGGAAGATGTAGAAGCCTTCTACTCAGAATTGGAAGCCAAGGGAGTTCCAAAGCGCTTCACACATAGGATCCATGATTTTAAGGTAAATTTTACTCGAGATGAGTGATTTACTTTTGTACTTGCATTCATGTACTCACCTACTAACAAATTGTGAAAAATAATTTTTTTTAAAATTAAATTAAAGGGATTACTCTTTGCTCCTTCGAGTTTAACAAGGAAAGCCATTGTAACTAAGTTGACAGCTTAGTAAACAATTGTGTATGGCTATCAGCATCATGTATTCATGTTAGAAACATTTTTGCAGGGGTCTACATATGGCCTGTTAAAAAATGGGAACAATGTGAGTATGAATTGTGTTTAACAAGCTGGTACAGAATACTTTTAGGAATTTTGTGGTTAATTTTGGAGAAATGTATACTGCTAACTACTGACCAGCTAGCCTTTCATGTCTAATTTCGCAACCTAGGGAGCAAGTTTGAATGGAGGATTGATAAATCAATTCTCTAGGGATAAATAATTTGATCCACTCTAGAGTTTATTTTGTTGAAATTGACTTCAATGTTGGATCTAACAGCAACTCTCTGGGTGGTCATATGAATACGAGGATTGGCTTGCTTCAGAATCTGGCTGCCCTCCTGCTGAGGAGTGGAGGAAGGGAATGTATATTGCGACAGTAGACCGTGCGTTTAAACAAACAGAGACTTTTCGCGATGAATGGGATGATGAAGACTTGGTCCTGCTAGCGTACAAAGATTTTATGCAGTATTTGTTTGCTGAAGGCAGAGTCACCGTTGCTGCTTCAACACTTAGATAACTCTATTTCATTGATAAGAAATTATTTTATTTCTGATTCTATTGGTTTGAGTTGCAAAGCCCAAGCACCAAAAATAATATGTACTATTAACGATAATTCTTTATTGCTGTACAGGACCTGTATAGATAAATTGTGTTGTTTTCTTTGATAATCTGCTACGATCAGATCCTCAACTTAGTTCCATGCTTTGAATTGCTGTGTATGTTGCATGATTATTTGAAGCTAGAGGAAAAGTTAGATCAAATCAGATAATCAAACGTAAACATGCTTACTCAAGATTAGCCACTGAGCATCGTAATAATTAGAGAAAACGGGTACAACAAAGTATATATCCTCACACAAAATGTACAAAATCATATTCCCTAGTCCCTAGAATCATGTATCTTATTGATTTGCGCATGTATTAATGGGGCTTATAAATACGGATTAGTGTCTTAGTGATGATTCCCATCGGATTCAAATGCATCATTGTTACGTAGTATATCATAATCATAATGCAATGTTAACCAACAAAAGAGGGCTTTTGATTTTCACAAAGAGCCTTGCAAAATCTAAGGTGCATTCATAGGTTGGCCTCAACTAGTGTCGCTTTTTTTTTTTTCGATATTTTCCCTCTTTATAATCATCTAATATCACAAATTGAATGTACTTAGTCCAATAATTCAAACTTGGTAGTCAATTTCGCCGAGCTCTCTTTGTGTTTTCTGGGGTTATAGTTTTTTTACTTCTCTTGAGAAAAATGAAAATGAGTTTCTTGAATTCTGTATTTATTTATTTATTTATTTATTTATTTATTTATTTATTTATTTATTTATTTATTTATTTATTATGTTTTTAGTATATTTCTTACTTTCTTAGCCATTTAAAAGAGTTTGCTAAATGAAAGCAAGATGTTTACTCTTATGACATTCACAATCTGAGTAAAGTATGAATTAGATATCAGATTAGTTAATCGAATTTTCAATACATGAGAAATACAAATTCCTGAAAAATAAACGTTTGAGTTGTTTGGCTAGCATGACTGCATGAGCATGCTACTATGCTAACCACCTTAGAACTCTCCATTTCAAATTCAATAGAACAGTTGTCATACATGCATGCAACCAATTTACCACTAAATTTTCTTGTGCAAATGTGAATGAAGAGATGGAGGGATTCCATCACCTCCCAAGTGGTTGGAGGTTTGATTCCTCACCAAGCCCCCATTCCTGTGATAGGGTAAAGGGTCTACTCGTATCTTTCTGTGCAAAAAAAAAAAAAAAAAAAAAAAAAAGTGACCATTGTGTGAATGATTCAATAAATTTGGTCAAGGTTTATCCCAAATAGACAAATAGTCTACTTGAATAAATTAGTATGTCACACATATTTTCCTAAATTATTTTTGATCAAGATATGTCCCACATAGTCTTCCTAAATTAATTTTGGTCAAAGTGTGTCGCATATATTTTTCTGCCTGAATTATTTTTAGTCAAGTTATGTCCCACATAGTCTTTCTAAGTTAATTTTGGTCAAAGTGTGTCACACATATTCTTCCTTAATTATTTTTGGTCAAGATATGTTCCACATAGTCTTACTAAATTATTTTGGTCAAATTGTGTCACACATATTCTTCTTGAAATCTTCTATATAAAAAAAAAATTATTCTTCTCAAATTATTTTGGTCAAGAAATGTCCCACATAGTCTTCCTAAACTAATTTTGGTCAAAGTATGTCGCACAATTCTCCCCGAATTGAGTTTATGCTATTCACAAGTTGTTCCCATTCTCCTAAGTCATAAACGAAAACTGATTTTGGCAGTGGCACTCAATGTTAGAAAAACAAATATTCCCTCCGTTTTACACTAATTGAACAGTTTTAATTTTATCAAAACTTTAACTATTACAATAATATATTTGTTATGTATTAGTTGTAAAAATTATAAAAAGTTGATATTCCAATATACAAGTATATATTAAGATTAATTCACAATATTTTACTTATTAGTTATACTATTACCTCTGTTTCTATTCAGTTGTTACATTTTGACTTGGTATCCAACGTTAAAAATTTTGACTATAAAAATGCATTATTATAAAAATCAAAACCATATCATGTGGGTTGTTGTTGGATTTGTTTTAAAATAAATTTGAAAAATATCAACTTTTTTTAAGAATTTTTACTCAAATCATTGTATGTAGTCAAATATGCGCATTGAAGACCGTGAAAGTCAAACTGTAACAATAATAAAGGGACGGAGGAAGAAACATTTTTTTAAAAAAGAGGGATTAACTCTTTTTTAAGGAGAGGGACTAACGTTTTATATTGTAAAATAGAAAGGAAAAAAAAGGTCATAGTTATGTTAAAAGTCAAATCGCATCAATTATTGTGGAATGGAGGGACCGAGGGAGTATGTCCGTGATTTTACAATTGACTTTCCATAATAACACTTTCTTTGTTATTTTTTAATCACAACGTTAAAAATTTCATGCTTGTCAATGTACATTGAATAACATTAATATTTTCTCCGTTTTTAAATATTGCACCACTTGTCTTTTAAGTAAGTTGGACAAATATTACACCATATCTATTTTAAAAAACAAAATATCTCTATTCACTGCAAATACTTAGTATATACTTACTTTTAACACTTGATTCTTTAATTTATGTTTACATCACATGGATAATTTTTTATTTTACCTTTCTCTCTCTTCCTTTTCCCTACTACCAAAAAAAGTGTGTCCAACCCTATAATGCAATATTAAAAGAACGGAGGAACTATCTTAAGTTATAAGTTGATATTTTGAAAGTATATTTCGAGAATAATTTATTATGACCTCACATAATAGTTTTGAAAGTTTTTCATTGTTAATATCATAACTTGTTATATATGGCATATTAGGATATTATGTTATATCTTTGATTTGATGTTATTGTTTGTAATCTTTTTAACATCCTTATTATTTTCATGTCTATCTTTGCTAGTATTTAATGCTCTTTTGTGACACTTTAAATATTAGTTGGATTATTTCATGAATATAATTAAGCTTTCCAACATTATTCTTTTTCTCGTAACTCTGTCACTGCAAACCATTTTATTTGTCACCCTTTCCCAAAAATGATTGTCCCATTGTCAACTAAGAAAGTCGCCGTGATTGGTGCTATAGCAGCTGGGTTGGTAGCGACGCGTGAGCTTATGAAGGAAGGTCATGATGTAGTACAGTGGTGCTCGACCGTGGTGCTCAGTTGGGTGGGAACTGGGTTTATTTGGACGAGGTTGAGTCTGACCCGCTTGGACTCGACCCAACTCGGAAAATCATAGATTCAAGCCTCTACGCTTCCCTCCGCACCAATACTCCTAGAGAAAGCTATGGGTTTTCGTGATTTTCCCTTTGCTCCTACCGGTAATGATATGTTCTCCCATTTATTTTCTTAAATTATTGTTGTTCTCGTTGTTTGTTGTGCGAGCCCCACTTTATAAACATATTTCATTTATTAAAGGGCAAAATCATCAGATTTTGGGGTAAAAGGTTGCCCTAAATCCGCAAACATTAGTAGAAGTTTTAGAGTTTAATCCCTACTTGTGTTAATGGTTCTACCTATTTTTACCCCCAAAATATTACACTATTTTCTTGTTGTTGTTCACCTCTTAAGATTTTTGTAGTTGAAATACAAAATCTAACATTAATCAAGTGAAAAAAAATCATATACTCTATGTTGTTTATCAATTGCATCACTTTGACTAACATATTTGTCAATAGAGTCGAAAGTACTATTTGAGTACCAAAGGGGCTAGACATGAGTTGACCTGAATAACCCAACATGTGACCTAGCTAAAAATTGACCCACAATTATAGACCCGAACTCAAACCCGAACTTACTTGACGTGACCCAAATGCTTGTTGACTTGAAATCGACCTGATTTGAAATGATCCGACTTAAACCCCACCTGAATAACACGTTTCTCAGGTCTAAAAGGAGCCGAGTGTAACTTCTTAGGATTTTTTCCTTATATATACAATTATACATTGAAACATAAAACTAAATCCATTTATCTTTTACATAAGTTAACAATATATTTTTAATTATAACACCACCAACAATAAATATCTTTGAATACATAAAAGATAACTAACAATGCAAGTTAAGCAACCATTTTGTTTAAACCATAAGATCAAGAGTTGAACCCATGACCTCATATGTGTGTGTTTTCTTTGAAACAAGTGATTAAAATAAATGCTTTTAAACGGTAACTTATGTGGTTTTGATCCTTATATGTCTAGTAATCTACGAGTCTAATTAGACCCCGTTCATTTCACCTTAAAAAAATAACACTAAGTAAAAATAATTTCAGTTCAGTAAAATTAATTTCAGTTCAGTAAAAATAATTTCAGTTCAATAAAATTCATTTTTCTTAAAGAAGAATTATAATAGAAAATCAGTAAAAATAATTTCAGTTCAGCAAAAATAATTTCAGTTCAGTAAAATTAATTTAAGTTCAGTAAAATAATTTAAGTTCAGCAAATATAATTTTGTTTCAGTAAAAATAATTTCATTTCAGCAAAAATAAGGAGAAGTGAAAGGGGCCTTAATGTTCACTTCACCTTTAAAAAATAATATTAAGTAAAAATAATTTCAGTTCATTAAAAATAATTCCAGTTCAGTAAAATATGTTCAGTTTAGTAAAAATAATTTCAGTTTAGTAAAAATAAGTTTAGTTCACTAAAATTCAGTGACTATAAAGAAGAAATATAATAGAAACTCAATAAAAATAATTTCAGTCCAGCAAATATAATTTCAGTTCAGTAAAAATAATTTAAGTTTAATAAAATAATTTCAATTTAGTAAAAATAATTTCAATTCAGCAAAAAAAAAAAAAATGGTGAAGTGAATGGGGCCTTAAATTAGCGTACTAGTCTAAACGGTAAATTATGGTTTATGTGATTAGACTTGATGGTGCCTACACTTTTCTTTGTAGGCAAAGTCGACAGAGATTCACGAAGGTTTCCAAGTCATAATGAGGTGCGCAGATATTTAGAAGATTTTGCTAGCGAGTTTGGTCTGAATGAATTAATCAGTTTTCGGACAGAGGTGCGACATGTTGGGTTGGAGACCGATGGAAAGTGGATGGTGAAATATGCAAGTGTTGGCGGAGATGAGAGCACCGAAGTGGCTCAAACTTATGATGTTGTGGTTGTTTGTAACGGACATTTCACTGAACCACAAGTTGCTCATAACATTCCCGGTAATTCATTTAGGAAATTTTTTTTTTTTTACAGTGATCGTTTGACATATGACTACCATAATATTTTAATAATTATATAGTTTATATTATGGTGGTGTTCGGAGTAGTATATTAGAGAATGATTGAAATTGGTTTTAGCTATCTTTCTTTTATTACTGTATTGAAATTATTACGTTACAAAAATTTAAATCCATTTAACTACTCGCTCTTCATTTTTATCATTTGTTCGGAGTAGTGTCGTTAGAGAATGATTATGTGTTTATCTACCATTGATACTTCGTTCTCATGCTATCAAAATTTTAAAGTTGTGAATAACATACAAGCTAATTCATGATTCTAAAATTTGCCAAGTTTAAATCACTATTTAGTATTTACACAATTTTGACACATCTATAAATATTAAAATTTGTAACATATATAACTAACCCTATGTTAGTTGATGATTCTTGCTAGTTCTTTATTATTATTATTATTATTATTATTATTATTATTATTATTATTATTATTATGTCAATACCTTTTACTGGGCTTGACCTTTGGCCAGGGAGGCAAATTCATAGCCACAACTATCGCATACCAGAACCCTATCAAGACAAGGTGTGTTCAGTTTCTATATTTGGTCATTTTTGTATTTTGAGTTGAAATGTTCATATTCAGAATTTGCACAGAGTGCAATGTATGTGTGTAAGATTTATGACTAGTTGTATTTCTTTCGTGTTTTAATAAATGTTACACTTACCAAATGTTGTCAGTTCTAACAGGATCTTTTTATGATTTTCTTTGATTGTAAATCTTCTTTCCTTGCTTTTCTCTGCTTCGTTTTGTCTATAAATGACGTCTTCTTGCTTCCATCAGGTTGTCGTCGTGATCGGGCTTTCTTCAAGTGCTACCGATATCTCAAGGGAAATAGCTAAATCAGCCAAAGAAGTCCACATAACAGCTAGATCTAAGGCAGCAGGAAAATTGGGCAAATTTGGAAAACATCATATTTTTGACAACTTGTGGCTTCATCCTATGGTAAAACTACTCAACTAGTGGAAGAGACTATTCGGCCTTCTCGAAAGTTCATTTAGCGCTTTTTCATTGTCTTTTCCTAATTCTAGGATGAGTTTAAGAAGTACATATTCTTCTTGCCTTAATAATGCAGATAGAAAGAGCACATGAAGATGGTAAAGTGTCGTTTCAAGATGGGAGCGCAGTCTTTGCGGACGTCATTCTCCATTGCGCCGGGTAATTTGATACTCATTATGTCCTTTTTTATTTGCACCAATAACTTCCTTTTAAAGTCGTTTCTTAAAGATTGCTCCATACTATTTGGGGTTGTTGGTAATCGGCGGTTGATTGTAGGATGTTGGCTTGTTTGACTAGATGGAAGTATTAGCTGTATGAATTGACTTTTTAATTTAATTAATAAAGCCGACTTTTTACAAAAGTGTTAGGTAAACTTATTGATGGTTGTTAGCTGTTTATTAGTGATTAAGTGGGCTAACAAGCCAAAAGCCAATAAAAATAGCTACTCCTATTAACTTTTGACTTCTGGCAAAAAAGCTAGCTTAAAATCCAACAAAAAAGCCAACTATCAAACATATTTTTTGGCTCTTTGACTAGCTAGACAAAAAGCCAATTGCCAAACACCCTCTTTATGTACATATGGATCACTACTTTATTCTTACAAAAATACTTTAGGTTCCACCACTTTTTTCTTTCATATCAATTTCACTCAATTAAAACTTTATAAAGAGATATTTTTATGGGACAAACAATTGGAGACGGAGGGGAGTAGAAATTTTCTTCCGTTAAACTTTTTGCTTGGCTAAGCTATTAATTAGAGGATGGTCGACTATGGACAATTGCAAATGAATTCAAACCCATGTACCCCATAAGATTTTACTAGCTACACTAGATGAAGTCCAACTACATTATTTTATGTAATAAAATATGTTGTATAGAATTGAATCCAAACATACTAATGGACTGATACATAATTAATTAGGTATAAGCAACATTTCCCTTTTCTTGACACCAATGGTGTTGTTAATGTTGATGATAATCGTGTTGGGCCGCTTTACAAGCATGTGTTTCCTCCTTCATTAGCCCCTGGGATATCCTTCATTGGTGTGCCATCATTGGTAAGATTTCTTTCGGTATTATACATTATTTCATATATGTACGCGCGAAGTATATGTTATCATCACTAGATATATACCTAAAGAAAATGACCGAGCTGTGTCTTTTCAATTTTCATGCTAGATTCTCTCGTTTTTCGTTTATGAACTTCAAAGTAAGTGGGTAGCAGGCGTTTTATCTGGGCGTATATCACTTCCCTCGGAAGAAAAGATGATGGAGGATGTTGAAGCCTTCTATTCAGAATTGGATGCTAAGGGTGTTCCAAAGCGCTACACTCATAAGATCCATGATGTTAAGGTAACGTAATCTATTATGTATTTCTATATATTAAAAGGCGTTTCGAATCAAGTCAATATGTCACGTGGCATTCTCCATGGCATTTTGAATCAAGTCTACATGCTACAAAACCATGACCTCAAAGTTATTTAATAGTGTACTTAACCATTGAACTATGTCATAATATGTGTCTTTAATAACAAAAAAAAAAAAAAACATAAAAAATATCTTAAATGGTATCTTTAATACCATTCACAATTATTGTAATATATGTAATAACTCGAGGCATCGTTCGGACCTAAAAACTAGTTAAGTTTATTATTACTTGAGTTAAATGATTTACTTTGGTATTAATTAATTTCATGTACTCTCTTTAAAAAAAAATAAAAAAAAATTTCATGGACTTCAGATCCTCTCTACTCTTTGCTCCTTTCATTTAACATGGATGGAATGACAATGATTATGATGAAGTTATAATTCATGAACTCCTTCAGATCAATTGTGATAACTTTGTGTTAAAATAAGTTGTTATTAAATAATTAAAGATAACCTTTCATGTCTAGTTTGCATAATTGACATCGTTCCTTAGGAGCGAATTGATGGAATAAAGAAAAGATATATGGATCAATTGACTTCAATAAAATGTTTGGATTTTCATGCAGCAACTCTCTTGGTCATTGGAATACGAGGATTGGCTTGCTGCACAGTGTGGCTGCCCTCTCGCCGAGGAATGGAGGAAGGCTATATTTTTTGGGAGATTAGTCCATGCGCATAAAGAACCAGAGACTTATCGTGATGAATGGGATGATGAAGACTTGGTCTTGCAAGCTTATGAAGATTTTATGCAATACTTGAATGCTGAAGGCAGGGCTGCACTTGCTGCATGCGCCTCGACACCTAGAATTTAAACTCTCTATCTTATTGATGAAAGGTTTTTTACTTGGGAGTTTTTTCATTTGTGTTTGAGAACTTTTCTAGTAAGAAACTGTTTGGAATTGTAAGACAAAACTTTTCATTTGAGAGCTTATTGGTTCTCAATGGTTCTCTCTTTCTCCTCTTTCCTTTTAAAAAAAATTATTGTTTGAATTTGAACTTTGATTGCAAAAGAAACCCCAAGGGGACCAAAAGTGAATATCAAAAACAACATTGGAGGGGGGGGAGGGGAAAGGGACCAAAAGGAGACTTGTGGCTTTCAAAAATTTGGCGCAAATCAGACGAAAAGCTAGGTAAATTGGGGTTTTTATTAACTATTCTAAATTGAAAATCAATTATAAATTTATAATCATAATAGTGTTTATCACAATGTGATTGACGAATTTTGAGTTAATATCCCCAAATGCGTCACAATAATCAAATCCCTAACTTCATTTCAAAAGGGGGTTGCTAAACGCAACCTAAGTTTACTTGACGCAACCCTTTTCCCTTATTTTTTCAACCTTAATAGAATTATAAAAATTATCTTTTCTCCCCCTCTTTCAACTTGGTAAAACATATTAGTAAATTTGAAATTTTCTATCACACGAGTACCAAAATTGATTCAAAATACTGATTAATGATTGCAAAGGAGGACAATTCTCAAAATTGATGTAAGTTTTTCGTTATTTTTATTATTATTTTCGAGTACACTCTGCGTGAAACAAGTAAATTTCAACGACATTGAACAATATCAATGCCTATATTTCGCACACATTGAACAAAACAATATATTTATTTCGTACATATTGAACAAAATTATATACTCTATTTCATACATATTGAACAAAATAGTATACTTTAATTCGTATTTATTGAACAAAATAGTATACGTAGTACTATATTTTGTACATATTGAACAAAGCAATAAGCTCTATTTATCACAAATTAAATAAAACATGACCACGATAACCATGAAGCAACTTGATCGACAAAAGCCCACCTGGTGCTACAGTTGTTCTTCTGTGAGGCCTTTTATTCCATGCTCGTTTTGCCTCTACTTCTTTTGTTTGAGACCCATTAGGTTCTTGTGGAGGACAGCTGCAGGGTGGTTGCGGGGCAGTCTACTCATGCCCAAGTGAGCAGCAGGCAGCTTGCGGTGTGGGCTGTTTCCCTCTCCCCTCCCAAGTGTAGCAACCAATTAACCTAACTTTTATATACAAGTGTAGGTGTTGCATGATTTTGTTAGCAAATGGAACAAGAGACATGAAAGACAATTTAGATTAAAGAATTAAACTTATTTTAAGCAGGCTTGAACCAGACGATGAAAATAGATACTAGTTGAGACAAATTAGATCATAGCTTACAAAAAATAAAGGAACATGCTATTAAGAAACAAGCTGCCATTCATCTTACTTATCTTATACCCATTTGGTCTCCTTTCTTTAGAAGATTTAAGAATTTATATTGAAACTATTGTGATCATGTCCTATAGTAATACCCAATACATCTAGTCATGATTCTTTGCTAAATGTATTAAGCAACAAGGAGTATGAGGAATAAATTAACAGTTGGTTATATAGCTCACAAATTAGAATGCAAACTAGTAATTCAGATTCAAATGAAAGAAATAGTGATTTCTATTACTACTCAGTTATACAAAACAACTAGAACTATTATATCCCTGTTAGACAAAAAAACTACAACTATTATATCCCAGTTATCGGAATTAATTCCTCTATTTTAGCCCATTCATACAAAACAGTCCAATCAATTTCATACCAGTTACACAAAATGGTTGAAATTGCATTAGTCAATTTATCTAATATTACCCAATTTCAATTCAATTTTTTCAATTGAATGAAAGTTCGATCCCAACAAAGATTAAACACCCCACAAATAGAATAAAGAGTATACAAAACCCCCAAAATTCATCATACTCAAGCAACAAACCAAAAAAAAAAAAAAAAACGAAATTACACCCTAAATTAATTTGTAAAATGGGGCAACAAAAATATGAGAGATTGTGTAGATTATATTACCTTTACAACAACGGTGGACATTTGTAGGGAAGATCAAGCGACAAATTTCGATTGAAGAAGTTCTCAAATTGATTTTGAGTATTGAATGAATTTTTGATTGAAAATTTTTGGGTTTTAGATTGAAAGAAAGGAACGAAAGAAATGACAGGGAGTTTGACAGGGAGGGTAAATTTGGATTTTTAGGGGGGTGTGTTAAGTAGATTAGGGTTGTATTTAGCAATCATGTTTCAAAATCCTAAAGTATTAAACAACAATACATAATTTTTTTCTCGATTGCATTTGAGTATTGAAACATGAAGAATGATTTTCGAAACCCATAAAGTATACTTACTTTGTATCAAAGTAAGGAATATGGTTGAAGAGTAATACGGAGTACTCCGTAACAATTAAATAGACATAAGTGAGGTACATGTAAAGAGAGATACATTATACAATACATAAAAAAAAAACCGATTTTAAAAAGCTGAATTGCTATTTGACGACATAAAAATACTCAAGTTGACATTATTAATGACCATGTTACCCTTACTTTCAAATGTTATTACATCCTCACCCATATTTACCTTCAAACCACAAATTCAGACAACCACACCACAACACCTACACTGCCGCCACCACTAATACCCCGACCATCGTCACCACCGCCACATTTTGACTAATTAATGAACGCTTAGAGTTATGCAAAATTAAACCAAATTAAGGACACATATTAGATGAAAATTGTTACTTTTGACTAATTATGAAAAATCGAATTAGATGCAAAACATTAATTTAGACTAATTGACTAAATATTTTCGAAATAAAAAAAATAAAAAAAAAATAAAAACAAATTTTAAAAAATTTCAAAAAAAAAAAAATATCTGTGGACATTTGAAGGAGAGGTCTCTTACGTGGTAGGGACATCTCCGACAATTGTCTTTACCAACTATGTTTTCCACGTGAAGGAGATGTCTCTAACGTGGTACGTACATCTCTAACATATGTCTCCACCGTTGAAGGGACATTTACGACAAATGTCTCCACCGTGGAAGGGACATCTCCGATAGATGTCTCCACCACGTTGAGGACATCTCCGACAGACGTTCGTAACCAACAAAAAAAAAAACTTACCGGCGCTTTCCCCCCGAAGTTGCTTCCCTTGACGAGGCATGTTGGTTCGCGCTCGCCCTGGTAGACGAAGATCGGCCGGTGTTGCGAGGTGGGCTGCTGCCGTCAGGTTGTGATGGTGTTGTTGGTGGTGGTAGTGTTGTGGATGGTGGTGGCTAGGGATGAAAATGGATCGGGTTCGGGGTGGGTGGACCATCACCGGCCTTCATCCACCCCACCCCATCCATCCACCACCCGCTATAACATCCACCTAAATCCATTCATCCATTACCCACGGGTGAAACGGATGGTTTGGGTGATAATCGGATGTAAAATGTGAGCATTTAAAATAAATAAAAAAATTACATAAGGTGTTGAAGGACGAACTGATGAATCATACCCAGATTCATTACCATCCAAAACATCATTTCCCATACCTAAATTAGCAGCAAATTCCCATCAACAATTTATTAAAAAAATTAGCAAATTCAAATATACATATGAACCTTAAACACAAGCAGAAAATTCGTGAAAATAACCTTAAAAACAAGCATAAAAATTGAATTAATTTCATGAAAAATAAGGCAACAAATTCGTGAAGAAAAAGGTAGCAAATTCGTGAAAAAAAGGCAGCAAATTCATGAAATTAACCCTAAAAACAAACAACAAATTCGAATTAATTTCAAATGAAAAATCCAGAAATTAGCAACAACAATTACAACAACTCAACAACATATATAATTGAATTAAACAAGTGAACAAACAAAATTCATATGAACAAATTAATTATTAAACAAGTGAACAAACAAATTAAATACGTAAAAAAAAGGCGTCGTTTTCCTTAATGGAGTTGCTGCTACCGTCGTTGCTATATATGGTGCCACCGTGAGGCAGAGTTGCAGAGAGAGGGAAGAGAGAGGCAGAGAGCGGTGGTGGTTATTTTTTTTTTTTGAATGTTAAGGTTTAGGAATTACCATATTGAATTAGTAATATGGACATTAGCTTTAGTTGGGCATAGCCCAATATAAAAATTCAAGAAATTTTAAAAAAAAAATTATTGTTTTGAAACATTCGGGTGATGGATCGTGTTAACGCGTCAGGTGATGGTTTAAAATTTTTATTAAGATATATTTAGGAAATATATTATTTGATATTATTTGCTTTGATTTTCTAGGATATTATTTCCTTTGCTTATCCTTGGCTAGCAGTACCTGTTTTCGTAGGAATAGGAAACCAAGGAACTTTGTATTATAAATATTCAGCTCTTGAGTTTAATAAAATCAAGCTAAGGTTCATGATTTCACATAGTATCAGAGCAACGAATTCTTTTAAGAGCTAATTAGCCATGGCTGGTGGTGATGCACCACCACCACCTCCACCTACAAAAATCGAACCAAATTCCCCTTACTACCTCGGTTCACAAGATAGACCGGGGGATTTCATTACTCTTACACGTCTTATGGCTGACAATTATGATGCTTGGGCAGCAGACATTCAAAAGGCGTTAGAGGCACGCCGGAAGTTTGAATTTCTGGATGGCACGATCACAGAGCCGTCCCCTTCTTGTACGAAGTCCGATTGGACAGCAATCAATGCCATGCTCATCTCGTGGATAACAAACACCATTGACCTTGATTTAAAATCATCTCTGTCAAAATTCAGGGAGGCAAAATTATTTAGGATCACCTCAAGCGACGTTTTTCTCAAACGAATGGTCCTCGCATTCAACAATTGCGTGCGTCCATTGCAATATGCGAACAGCCCAAATCGATGTCGGTCTCTGTTTATTACGGCAAGCTACATTCTCTATGGCAGGAATTAGATCGTCACGAGCCCTTGATCTCGTGTTCTTGCTGTACTTCTTGTTCGGCTGGTAAATTACACGAAGAACGCCGAGCTCAATCGAGACTACACGATTTTTTAATGGGGTTAAATTCTGATTATTATTCTTCTCTTCGTACTAATATTCTATCTTAAGACCCTCTCCTAAGTCTTGACAGGGCTTACCAATTGGTAACCCAAGAAGAGCGTGTTCGCACATCGAGACAGGAGGCCGAGTCTGTGGTCGAATCAAAGCAGCAAGAAGCGGTGGGTTTTGCCGTTCGTGCAGGGGCTGATCGTGGCAGAGGCCGAGAAAAGCCACTCTGTTCAAAGTGTCGAAGAACAGGTCACGAAACCTCGTCTTGTTGGGCAGAGTTAATACGCGGCTATTGCAAGAAAAAGGGACACCCCGAGACTCATTGCTATGATCTTGTTGGTAGACCCGATAAACGACCGGGGTAAGGACGAGGGCAGCCTGGTGCTAATGCGGCCACAAGTACAAGTTCGTCTTCCGTTCCTCCCTCTTCTACTGCCTTGGCTTTGGGGCAATTATTCACTCCCGAACAGTGGAAAGCTATTGCAAGGGTTGTTGGTAATACTCAAATACCCGAACACAGATTGACCGGTAAGTCTGACGTTTCGTCTTGGATTATTGATACCGGTGCAACTCATCATGTCGCAGGAGATAGTTCTTGGCTTGTTGACACTCAAAATATTGAATGTCCGGTTGGTTTACCAAACGGTGCAAAAGTAATGGCTACTTTGGTGGGATTCGTCCGTTTGTCGGAAAAGATAACTCTCACCGGAGTTCTTTATGTTCCAAATTTGAGTTGCAATTTACTATCTGTTTCTCAGCTTAATGATGACTTACATACAATTGTCCAATTTGATTCTCATGTTTGTGCTATACAGGACCATGCGAAGGAGCTGATTGGAACGGGAACTAGGAGAGATGGACTATACTATTTTAGCAAACCGAAAGTGTCAACAATTGAAGCTACATCAAAGTTGGAGTTGTGGCATCGTCGGCTTGGTCATCCTTCCGAAAAAGTAATTAAGTTAATTCCTCATGTTTGTAGTAGCAAAGATCATTTAAATAAAGTTTGTGAAGTATGTATGTATGCTAAGCATCCCAGAGACAAATTTCCTTAAGTGATAATAAAACATCTCGAATATTTGAAAAAATTCATTGTGATTTGTGGGGTTCATATTGACATGTTTCATCGTGTGGAGCGTGTTATTTTTTGACAATTCTTGATGATTTTTTGAGAGCTATTTGGGTTTATTTGTTGGTTGATAAACTTGAAGTTTTTTTCAAATGTTTATGGCTTTTAATGCTATGGTAGACAGACAATTTAACCAAACAATTAAGGTGGTCCAAAGTGATAATGGGACAGAGTTTAATTGTTTGCTTGATTATTTTCAAGCCACTGGAATATTGTTTCAGACATCTTGTGTGGGAACACCTCAACAAAATGGGCGTGTAGAGAGGAAACACAAACATATCTTGAATGTAAGTCGTGCTTTGGTTTCAAGCACAAATACCAATTTATTTTTGGGGGGAATGTGTTCTCACTGCCGCTCATCTAATTAACCGAACCCCAACCCTTCTCTTGGGAAATAAAACACCTTTTGAAATTCTTTTTGACAAACCACCCTCTTTTGACACTATTCGAACCTTTGGATGCCTATGCTTTGCTCATAATCAAAAACCAAAGGTGATAAGTTTGCTAGTCGTAGTCGAAAGTGTATGTTTGTGGGTTATCCGTTTGGCAAAAAGCTGTGGAGAATGTTTGATTTGACTACCAAAGAATTTTTTGTCTCCCGGGATGTGAAATTCATTGAAGAAATTTTTCCGTTTGGGAGTCCGGAGGAGGTAAATATTCCAGTTAATGAGCATGTTGATCAAAATATTCATGAGGATTTTTCAGAGTTGGTTTTTGATGAAGATAATGAGGTGGGCAATTTAATTGATGAGCAATTAGCCCAACCCAAATTTGCTACAGACCCAGCGCACATTCAAGCCACAGTGAGCGCTGGGCCTTCTCCATCGCAGCCCAAGTCACCTTCTAGTCTGGGCGATGGGAATCCAGCGAGTCTAGGCCTTCAGCATCGAAGCCCATCTTGTTCTCCAGCCAGAGTGATGGGTTGCGTGCGTCTTCCTCTCCAGCAACGCCTGATGGGCCGTTTTCTTCCCTTGAGCAGCCCAAGTTTGTGTCTCTTGATCCCATTGATGATGGGCTGCTCCATGAACCTGAAATTTAAGGCAATGATACAAATGTTGAAGTATTGGGTCGCGGACATGGTCAAAAGTTTCCCAATGTTTTGCATCGTGATTTTGTGACACATACAGTTTTTGCTAATAGTCCACTCTCGTCCCCTTCCACTCACTCCTCAGGTACTCCTTATCCTTTAGCACATTATATAAATTGTGACAATTTTTCTGTCAAATATCAGAGATTTCTTGCAGCTATTATCAAGGGTAGTGACCCTAAATCCTTCAATGAGGCAATGAAGCATGATGAGTGGCGATAATCTATGAAAGACGAAATTCGTGCTCTAGAGGACAATGGTACATGGACTTTGGAGTGTCTTCCACCCGGAAAACGGGCTCTTGGTAGTCAATGGGTCTATAAGACCAAATATTTGTCCAATGGTGATATTGAACGTCTCAAATCTAGATTAGTAGTGTTCGGCAATCATCAACAACCTGGAATTGACTATGCCGAAACTTTTGCTCCGGTAGCAAAGATGACTACCGTTTGTGCTTTTCTTGCAATAGCAGCTTGCAAAAATTGGAAAATCCATCAAATGGACGTTCACAATGCATTTCTACATGGTGACCTAGATGAAGAGGTCTACATGAAGTTTCCCCCCGGGTTTGAAAGCTCGGATCCTTATTTGGTGTGTAGGTTACGTAAGTCATTGTATGGCTTGAAACAGGCTCCTAGGTGTTGGTTTGCGAAATTGACATCGGCTTTGAAAGGGTATGGTTTTATTCAAGCTTACTCTGATTATTCTTTATTCACATATACTAATGCAAACTCAAATAAATGTCTTGGTTTATGTGGATGATCTTATTGTCTTTGGGAATGATTCCGCTGCACTTAAGGCCTTCAAGGCATATCTTAGTGATTGCTTTAAAATGAAAGATCTTGGTCCTCTAAAATATTTTTTGGGCATTGAGGTGGCACGCAGTTCGTCTGGCTTATTTTTGTGCCAACGAAAGTATATTCTGGATATTATTTCTGAAACAGGTCTATTGGGAGCAAAGCCAAGTGAGTTTCCTATGGAACAAAATCATAAGCTAGCACATGCTAGCGGTGAATTGATGCAGAATCCCGAAGCATATCGTCGACTTGTTGGACGGCTTATTTATCTTGCGGTTACTCGGCCAGACTTGGCCTACTTAGTTCACATTCTATCACAGTTCATGCAAGAGCCTCGCATAGAACATTGGGAACCTGCATTGAGGGTTGTTCGTTATCTAAAAGGATCCCCCGGACAAGGCAAACTGTTGTGTTCAGATAGTGAGCTCACACTAGAGGGATGGCGTGACTCAGATTGGGCGGCGTGTCCCCTCACTCGACACTCGTTGACAGGATGGCTAGTATTTCTAGGCAAATCTCCGATTTCGTGGAAAACTAAAAAGCAACCTACAGTCTCTACATCTTCTTCAGAGGCAGAGTACAGGTCAATGTCTGCAGTCACTTGTAAATTAAAGTGGCTAAAGGGATTATTGTTGAGTTTGGGTGTTCAACATCCTAAAGCAATTAAACTGTTCTGTGACAGTCAGTCAGCGTTTCATATTGCAAAGAACCCTGTGTTTCATGAGCGTACCAAACACATAGAGGTTGATTGTCACTTTGTACGTGATGCAATCAAGGAAGGCTTGATCTCATCGTCACACGTGTCTACTTCGGCTCAATTGGCGGATATATTCACCAAAGCTCTTGGGAAGGCTCAATTTCACAATCTTCTCTCCAAGTTGGGCATTTTCGATCCTCATGCTCCAACTTGAGGGGGGTATTAAGATATATTTAGGAAATATATTATTTGATATTATTTGCTTTGATTTTCTAGGATATTATTTCCATTGCTTGTCCTTGGCTAGCAGTACCTGTTTTCGTAGGAATAGGAAACCAAGGAACTTTGTATTATAAATATTCAGCTCTTGAGTTTAATAAAATCAAGCTAAGGTTCATGATTTCACAATTTTCCACTCGAATCCGATCCGTCACCCGCATCCGTTAATCCATCACCCACCTATCATCCGTTTAAACCGGGTTTTTCACCCATCCGATAAGACCGGCAGAGCGGGTGAGCGGATGGTCCAATGGATATTTCCATCTTTAGTGGTGGCTTGGTGAACAGTGAAGGAGATGATGGTGTATGACATAGATTGAATTAGAGTGAAGAGATTATTTAGAAGGATATGTTGTTATTTATAATGTCGTCATGAGTATTTTTATTTCGTTAAATAGGAACTCCCTAAAAAGGTGATGCAGGTGAGCACAAAAGTCAAGTCAAATTTTTAGTGAATTATTAACGGGCAGTTCAAAATTGACCCACAAATCAGATCATTACATCGGTTGTGGTTGAAACTTCTTCTTCGCCATTAAAGAAAAACAACTATTCCGTACTCCATAACACGTTGCTTTTATAAAATGCTTAAGTTTTCATCAACCACGTTGACATTCTCTGTACAAAATTTCCCAAAATGCCCCTCCCGTCAACACCCAAGAAAGTGGCCGTGATCGGCGCCGGAGCAGCCGGCTTAGTGGCGGCGCGTGAGCTGAAAAAGGAAGGTCACAGTGTAGAGGTGTTCGAGCGTAATACTCAGTTGGGTGGGTGCTGGGTTTACTCACCCGAGGTTGAGTCTGACCCGCTTGGACTCGACCCGACCCGGAAAATCGTTGAGGCAAGCTTGTACGCTTCTCTCCGCACTAATCTTCCTAGAGAAACTATGGGTTTTCGTGATTTTCCCTTTGTTCCTACTGGTAATCAACTAATTATCAATTTTAAACTTCTCATGCTTTTGTTGTTGTTTCTGTAATTAATACTCTACTTAATTACATTAGAGTATCATCTAATTTGGTTTTGGTGGAATTGAATATTCTAGATTGTTTTTATTCAGTATTTAATTAGTTTTGGAGTTGGAAAACATGGGCAAGTTGATAATGTGGATTGTTTGATTGTATATACTTCCTTAGTTTCAAATTAGTTGACACGTTTTGACTTTTAACACTACTCATACTCTATGAACACTGCAAAAGTAGATTGATAAAACGGCAAGTGTTAGAGGTTTTTATCTGTGAACAGTGCAAAATTACGCCATTTAATTAGTTGCCACTTCAGAAAGATAATCTTGTATTTTCTCAAATTGTATGCTTGTTGATCGGATATTTAATCATTTCGACCATATGTATGTTTCAATTTAATTAAAAAATTGCCTCTTGATTACTTGTAATGTGAGAGTTTTGTAATTTAGGAAAATTAACTTAACTTTTTTCGAGTTTTTAACGGAATTTGAAAGTAGCAACAGTTTTTGGTGGAGTAAGGAACAAAACATTGTTGGTTTTGCTGTTAAATCAGGTTTCTTGGAGCATATTTATGGTGAATTTGAAGTCTTGGAGAGATGATAAATATATGCTCTAAAGAATTAGATTAGGTTGTTCTAGTTCTGGTATAATTTAGTAACTTTAAGTCTTCAACTGTCAACGAATGCAAAGATTTATACGAAATAAGATATTAGTTATTGTATGTGCTACCTCTACTCATGGTCATTTGAAGTTGATCATTTGCCCTGTTCCAAAAGTTGAACAGGGGAGAGGTTAAGGGTAGAGAGATGGGAGGTATGGAGTAGCATTTCTATTATAGAAGAAATGAATGAACTAATGAAATGAAAAAAATCTTACCCCTTGAAGTTTTAGTATTTGTCATTTATCCCTATGCTTAGTAGACATTTACACTTTGTTCAGATTAAAGAAAATGGAGAGGAACAAGCTCAGTTTTTCTAGGCATTTTCCCTCAGTCTTTAATAAAAATCGTTACCGTCCCTCCAAAAATAGATTAGGGGTTGGTGGAAGGAAGGGGAGGGAGGAGAGTTTCCTACACTCTTTAATAAACACCGTCTCTCCAAAATCGGAGGGAAAATAGAGCTTCACCTTCCTCTCCCGTTCCTTCTCTTCCCCTCCTATTCTTTTCCCTTATATCTTGCTGTTCAAACAAAGTGTAATTGCTGTTAACTAATCATTTAACTATAAATATTAGTTTATCATCCTTTATGGGAATTGCTACATTTTATAGTCTGGAATGGGATTTTTGAATTTGGGACATGAAACTTGCATTGTGTATTATTTGTATGGGCCGAACCCTAGGAGATGACGCTTCTTGTTGCTGATGACTTTAGGTGCAAAACTTATGTGAATTCAATTCTGCAGGAACTTTAGAGTTCTGGAAGGAAACTAATGTATTAAATGATGGAAAGTATGAACACAACCTTTATGACATGTATTTCGATTAGTATTTTTTAGGTTCTGTGATTGATTTTCTGGACTAAAGTTACTGGTAATGGCGCATACCTTTTTCTTTACAGGCAAAGTTGACAGAGATTCACGAAGGTTTCCAGGTCATCAGGAGGTGCTGAGATACTTGGAAGATTTTGCTTTTCAGTTTGGACTGAATGAATTAATACGTTACCAAACAGAGGTGAGGCATGTTGGGTTGGAGACAGATGGAAAGTGGATGGTGAAATATAGGAGAGTTGGTGGAGATGAGGGCAGTGATGTGGCCAAAATTTACGATGCTGTGGTTGTCTGCAATGGACATTACACTGAACCACGAGTTGCTGATAATATTCCTGGTAATTAATTTGTATTTTTATAACTACTTCGTTCTAAATCTTTGAAACAAAGGTTGATTATCACTAAACTCTGATCTTTATTGCTGTGTTGTTTACGAGGGATGGGAGATGATGATCACATAACTCTTATTGTTAATAGTGTTATATCACTTGATGTGTAACATATTATAAGTATGGAGTCTTGAAACCACCTGAAAACAGAATGGTTTATGAACTTTCTTTCACTAGTATCATTAAGTGGCCCATCTTTTTAAAACATTGCATGGTCATGATTTGTATTTTTAGAGATTGATTATATCGTTATCTGCCATTGATTTGTCTTATGCTAACAAATTTTGAAAATTATGAATAACATACAAGCTAAGCTTTCTTCTTTTTGTTTGACAAGATAGAACCAATTTTTACAAATTTTACACGTTCTTGAATATTATATTTTGTTACATGCTCCTATGTTGAGTGATGATGCATGTTAGTTCTTGATAGATTTTTCTTTGATGCCTTTCACAGGCATTGACCTTTGGCCTGGGAGGCAAATTCATAGCCACAATTATCGTATTCCAGAACCCTATCAAGACCAGGTGTGTTTTTCATTCTGTGTTTTATATTGACTCGATCATATTCAGAATATTAGATGCTCAGATGCACTCAATTCTATGAACTCTCCAAGGGAAGTTTCTATGGTTATCTTTGAATTGCATAATGCCATAATCTCCTTTCCTTATTTTACTCCGTTGTGTTTGTCTAGACATAACTGTTCTCCTTTTTTCAATGTCTTGTTGCTTCCATCAGGTTGTAGTTTTGATTGGGCTTTCTGCTAGTGCTATAGATATCTGTAGGGATATTGCTGTATCAGCCAAAGAAGTTCATGTAGCAAGTAGGTCCAAAGCAGCAGGAATATTGCACAAATTTGGAAAGCATCCTGTTTATAACAACTTGTGGTTCCATCCAATGGTAAAACTACTCAACTAGAGGAAGAAACTGATAGCCAGCCTTCATGAGAAGTTATTTAAAATCATTGTTCATTTGCTTGATCTTTATTCTAGGATGGAGTTAAAATGGCATTCTTCTTCCATAAATAATGCAGATAGAAAAAGCCCATGAAGATGGTAGAGTATCGTTTCAGGATGGGAGTGTGGTCCTTGCAGATGTCATTCTCCATTGCACTGGGTATTTTGACTAAAATTATCTATGGATAGATGCAAATGAATGACATTTGCACGATTTCAAATTATATGAACAAAATGCTGTAAAAAAATAGAACCATTATTACTTATGAACTGATGCATCATTATTTTCAGGTACAAGCAACATTTTCCTTTTCTTCACACCAATGGTGCCATAAATGTTGATGATAATCGTGTGGGGCCGCTGTACAAGCATGTGTTTCCTCCTGCATTGGCCCCAGGAATCTCTTTCATTGGTTTGCCATTATTGGTAAAATAATTTGGTGTTATACTTTCTTCTATCTAGAGGGGAGATAATTTTCATCACTAGATAACCAAAAAAATTGACTAAGCCTTCTCAAATTTGATGCTAGGTTCTCCCGTTCTTCCTTTTCGAACTTCAAAGTAAGTGGGTAGCAGGCGTTTTATCAGGGCGGATATCACTACCATCCAAAGAAAAGATGATGGAAGATGTGGAAGCCCTCTACTCAGAATTGGAAGCTAAGGGAGTTCCAAAGCGTTATACACATAGGATCCACGACGTTAAGGTAACTTTAGAAGAATGATTTACTTCTAAACTCTTTGCTTCTTGGTGTATGTTTAACATGGATTAGCTCATGTGAGTTATGTAACTAACATGAGAGCTTAGCACACAATTGTGTATCAGGCTATTAGCTTCATGCTAGGAACATTTTTACATGGCTGGATCGGCCCTGATTATGATTTTTAAATTCTAGAACTCTTGCTACCGTGCTAATTTTGTGTTTAAAGAAGTTGGTGCAGAATAGTTAGAACTTGTTCTCTTCTCTGAAACAAGGAGATCTAGTCTGATTTTAATAAAATCTGATCTGAATTTTTATTATCTAGTCTGATCTGACTTAATAAGTTAACTAAACTTTGACCGTATTTAATACTAATGTATAAAGAAAAACATTATAAAAATGAATCTTGTTAGATTCGTGTCATTATGAACTTTTCAAATATGCAATTTTGATAATTTATTCAATGCGCAATTAATGATATCTAGCAATAAGTAAATGATAATTAAAAGTTTTTATCTGATCTGATATAAATGTTTCTGGTCTGGTCTGATGTGAATTTATTAAGGAAAAAGTAATAAGTATCTCAAACAAGTTGTAGAGAACAAGTCCTTAAATAGAATGTTAATAAGCGGCTATATTTAATACTTACTTACCAGCTAGATTTTGATGTGTAATTTGCATAATATCGTTACCTTGGGAGTGTGATTTTAAATGGAGGAATGATATGAAAATCTCTAGGAGTCCAGGAATGGATTGTTCCACACTGAAATTTTTAGGACATTTGAAATTGACTTTGATGTTGGAATTTTACACAGCGGCTCTTTGGGCCATTTGAATACGAGGATTGGCTTGCTGCAGAATGTGGCTGCCCACCCGCTGAGGAATGGCGGAAGGGCATGTTTTTTAGGACATTCGTCCGCTTGATTAAACAAACAGAGACTTATCGTGACGAATGGGATGATGAAGACTTGGCTCTGCAAGCGTATGAAGATTTTATGCAATACTTATCGGCTGAAGGCAGAGCTGCAATTGCTGCTACACTATGATTAAAAACTCTGTTTCATTCATTGATGAAGAATTGTATTCATTGTCTAATTCTACTGGTTTAGATTGCAAGGCCCAAGCGCCCAATAAAGAATTAGTACTACAAACAGAGAATGTAAATATAGTTGCACACTTGCACGAGATTAGCAACCATGCACATTGTGGTCTTGGTTAGACGATATAATAAGTAAATAATGGGTTTTTCTATGTAGTAACCCTGTGTTTTTCACTATTCTATGTCGTATCCCTTCTTTTGAAAGTTCCACGCCATACCCTTATATTTACATTTTTAGTTAACTTTGCCCTCCTAATGCCAATAATTTTCTATAGTATGGCCTTGTGGTTTTTGTTTTCCGACTAAGGTGTATCCTTTTTCCAAGTCAAAGAGCTGAAAAGAAAGAGAGAGAATTTTAAAAGCCAAAATTCTGTAATTGGTAAGTTGTGTAATATTGTTGAAATACAATAATATATGTCCAACATCATTGATTTGATCATTTAACAGAAGGAAGAATTGCAAGGAGGAGAACAAGATACCAGTGATAGAGAGTAATTTTGTAAGTAAAAAAAAAAAAAAAAAGTGTCCAACCCTAAGGACAATAGTGTAACGCTAGGATATGGTAAGAGTCCAACTGTCCAAATATATAAATAAAAATTAGACACAATAATATATGTCCAACATGGCACCACTTATGTTAATGTGTGCTATGTGTGTCATAGTTGGACACCGTATACATTAATGGTACGACAATTAAATGATATGTCCGTGCTTTGTAAGCCTATAGGACAAAATCGTGTGGCGAACATTTGCCTATTTATCGACAACGGTGTAAGCGTTAGTTGGGAACATGATTCGGAGCATATAGCAACATAGATGACATATTACTTAAGAGAGAAAACTCTTTCCTATTGGCGATGGAAACTGGACATGTAGGTTTTTGGGGTCAGTGACGGTCGAGCTAGTCAAAGCAGACACAAGCAGGTTTGAATCACCGAGTTTCTTGTAATATCTAAAAAGATAAGATGATTTAATACATGCAGCGACACAATTTCTAAATATCTACCTACAAGGCCACAAGGGCCACAACAACACATAAACATATAAGCAAGAGGCAACACTGAGTAGGGAGCAAGTAATTTTTGTCCAATGATGGCTCTAAGGAGGCACCATGCGCATGATACGCTTCACATATATGATATATGCACCCTTTTACCTCGAGGTCCTTCTTTAATGCCACTTCTCTTCATTGCCACTCATATATTACTAAAGAATCATATTCTCAATTTGAAGAGGCAATTTCACTGCTTAATAATCGGCAAATACAAGTTTATCTGCCACATAAATGAATTTTTGTTAATGTGGTGGCATTTCTTTAAGTATATTAAAAAAGTATGGTCATTTATTCAGTACTTTTGGTGATGTGTCCAATTACTGTTTGCAACTTGTATTTAGAAAATTACACATGTACCCCTCAACTAGTATATAAAAAGACACATATACTCTTCCACACACAAATTTTGTTTATTTGGGAATATTCACTGGACACAGCTCTTTAATAATCATTCAGTTGATAAAATACTATGTAGTAATATATAATCATTCATTTGAATCTATGATAACCAAAATTTGTGTGCGGTCCAATTTTAGTATAATTATATGTATCATATGATTAACAAATATTATTTGACGTGCACACGAATACAATATTTTAGACTATAAAAATTAAAAATAATTGCTTCCCACTTGGTCCACCACTACACCACATGTGCTTCCCTATCTTCTAATTTATCAAATCCATTGAACTTGATAAAATACAACAAATTTACAATTTTCTAGAATTAATTCATGCATTTTCAAGGTACATTGAATTCACCTTTCTATCATTTTACTATAAATTATGGTGACAATTTTCTCTAACTAAATCATCATCATCTTTCTCTCTCTACCCCTTTCTCTCTCTACAAAATTAAAAGAGTTAGTTGGCAATATAATGGCATCAGAAGAAGTATGTTTGTGTATTGCAATATCAATATTGGGTTTTATTTATTTGATGTTGCAAATGTTGGAATATCAATGGAGTTATTACTCTGTTGCTTTCTTGCTTCATGACTCTTGTAGTTTCCCACCTATTTTTTGTCCTCCTACATGGGCTCACTTTTTCATGCCCGTCAACTTCACAACAATCGATCGTAAAAAAGATGTTAACGAGTTATGTAGTCGTAAGGATGAACGACTAGGACAACAACAACAACAACAACAACAATACATCGCAAATCTGGCTATGAGATAGCTAGGGTTTGAATTAGTACGTCGAGATATTTAAAATTTCCTCTCGTGAGGAGAGATTCTTTTGAATTGATATGTACTCATTGTTATATGTATTAAGTCTACTTAGGTGTGATTGGTAGTATTAGTCTTTTTGTTGTACAATAGATATTGGTCATAAGCTAAGGTAATGCATGTGACTAATTGTATCTGATGTAGGAATCAAATTTTAGTAGATTTTGCTACATTACAACAACTATGTAATTGTATGTTGTTCATTATCATATTAGTACATTGTATGATTATCCTATTGATATTTTACACGTACAACTATTAAAAATTGTAATGCTTGAATAGACATAACATATTTGTAGGGACAAATCATGCATGCTAAAATATAAACTATCTATGTCCCATACAACGTGCATTACATGCTTATTGTTACAAATACACAACTTTAATAATTAATATCTTTAATTATTTACCTCAAAGTGATACAAATTATGAACAAATAAAATTCTGCAAATATACATTAACATAAACGATCATCTTCGTTTTCATGCGTAAGCAAAAAATTGATCAAATTGGATTTTGTATGTGTACAAAAATTCAAAATAAATAATGTAAATGATTTGATAATAATATGGTTGGAATCACAAAATGATGAAAGGGAGGCGGATTGTAGAAAACTTATTTTTAACAAAAGAGTCACTAAAAAGGGTATTAAAACGAGTCAAACTTAACAAATATAAAGTGGACAGCTATTGTGAGACAAAGTCACAAACAAAAAGATGAGTATGTAACAGCTTTCAAAAAACCAATGTAAAACAACAAAACTCATCATAAAACACCTAACATCATGTAACCAAATTATTGTTAATAACACAAAAATGTCTAAATTCAAACAATTTCCCTAAGAAAAAGGAAGGCTTACAACTTCATATAGATGTCACCAACCATTTACATAAAAAGATATCCTCTCATTTCCTCCTCCATTTTTTTTTCTTTTCTTTTTTTTTTTCTCCTCTTTTTCTTTAATTTCCTCTTTTTCATTTTTATACCATCACAAAATTTAATTTCTCCATTTTCTCTTCCTCTTTGTCTTCCTTTTAACCTAAATCTATTTCCTCCTTCAAAAAGACCTTCAAAAACAAAAGAAAAAAGGTCTTTAAAATTATAGTCAACCTTCCCTTAAAATGGGAGGTTGCATTTCAACATTCCCCCCTAATGGATCAAGACACCTTAGGAGAAAAGGCGGTGTCAAGAATGGCTCGAAGAGATCCCGGGGCTTACCGGAGGATGTGCCAGGGAGGAAATCAAGGTCATCAGCCGCCAACTCGAGGTTGATCACCGTGTTAGGAGACTCATGCATAGGGAACAACATAAAACAAAAGTACGCGTTTGGGAAGGAGTTAGGAAGGGGGGAGTTTGGGGTGACCTACCTATGCACGGAGCTTGAAACCGGGGAGAACTACGCTTGCAAAACGATATCGAAGAGCAAGCTTAGGACGGAGGTTGACATCGAGGATGTTCGAAGGGAGGTTGAGATAATGAGACATTTTCCTAAGCACCCTAATATTGTTGCCTTTAAAGAGGCTTATGAAGATAAAGAGGCTGTTTATTTGGTCATGGAATTATGTGAAGGTGGTGAGCTTTTTGATAGGATTGTTTCTAGGGGACATTATTGTGAGAGGGCTGCTTCTCAAGTTGTTAGAACTATTTTGCAGGTTGTTAAGGTAATTCATGTGTAATGAAATACCTACCACCTCTGTTTGGAAATAGTCGCATCATTTTTTATTATGCACGCATGATAATGCATGTTTTATAATATACGCGCGTATTTGATTTTAAATTCAATTTTGTAAGTCATTAAGGTAATTCGTGTGTAATGAAATACTACCTCTGTCGCATCATTTTTATTATGCACGTATGATAATTCAATGTTTATAAAATATACGCGTATTTGATTTTGAAATTAAATTTCCGAATTGTAATGAATTGTTTGTATTGTTACATGTAGGTTTGCCATGCACATGGAGTCATACACCGGGATCTCAAGCCTGAAAATTTCTTGTTTGCGAACAAAAATGAAAATGCTGCCCTTAAAGCAATTGATTTTGGGCTCTCCATTTTTTTCGAGCCAGGTATTTTTATAAGCATGAATTACAAACACGGTATATAATTTAGAAAAAATTGGCCTCATTCGAATATTGTTAAAACTCAAAACTATCTTCATCTGGTTTTCTAATGTTGTTATTATACTCGTACTATGTATTTCTAAGCTTCTGTGAATAACTAAGGTATAAATGTAAATGGTTTTAGGTCAGCGGTTCAACGAGATTGTGGGAAGTCCATATTACATGGCACCTGAAGTTCTAAGAAGGAACTATGGGCCCGAAATCGATGTATGGAGTGCTGGTGTTATCCTTTACATATTACTTTGTGGAGTTCCCCCCTTTTGGGCAGGTATTTTTTAGCCTCGTATATGTCGATGACATTATCTATCAATAATCACGTAGATAGTACATTTGGATTAGGTGATGTGACAACTAAGTCTAGACAGATGTAATTGAATTGAAATTTAAATGATCACGAATTCACAAGCTTATATAGATTAACATGGGTTCAACTTTTCTACACATGCAGAAACTGAAGAAGGAATAGCACAAGCAATTGTAAAAGGAGTGATAGATTTTGATAGAGATCCATGGCCAAGAGTATCTCCACTAGCAAAGGATCTTGTAAAGCATATGCTTGATCAAAACCCTTACAGTCGAATGACTGTCGATGAAGTCCTAGGTAAGCCTTTTTAATAACTTCATTGAAACGTTGAAATTAATTTCAATTAGCAATGTGACAATTAAATTTAGATGGATGTGTCAAGATATATAGTCATCCATCGAATTGAGAAACTTCAATAATGTTTACTAAATTTTTTGATGGTTTTTCTTACACGTTTTGGAACGAAGAACACCCTTGGATGAAAAATGCCAACAACAATGCCGATGTTCCATTAGGCCATAATGTGAGAACAAGGATCAAACAATTCTCCTTAATGAACAAATTCAAGAAGAAAGTCTTGAGAGTAAGTACTAAAACCCTAGTTCGTAGTTCTACATGTTTATTTTTTTTTTGAGGTAGAAAAGGAACTTAGTTAATAATTAAGGAGGTAGTTAAGTTTACAAAAGGCGATCTCTCACTGTGAGAGAACAAAAGTACAGTCTGATCAGAAGCACGATCATCTAGAGAGATACAGTCAGAATCTAGGTAGTTTATACAATAAGGAGGGGGACTTTGTAAAACAAAAAGCTGGTTCCGTTCAGTTGCCTCCTTCCGTGCCTCCTTTGCCATGATGTCAGCAACTCTGTTCTTCCCTCTTTCTCCATAGTATAGTTGGACCTCAGGCAGTTGAAGAAGCTGCGCCCTGCATTCAAGCAATGGTGGGGTTAGGACACTATTGCTTGTGTCATTTAGATCAAGCACTATGTTCCTGCAGTCTGTTTCAATTTGGCATCTATCCCATCCATTGTTCCTGATCCATTTTAATGCAAGGGAGATTGCCTGTAGTTCTGCATCTTGTGCTGAAGGTGAGAAACCTTTCCATTTGAAACCTTCTATCCATATACCCTTGTCATCTCTAGCAACACCTGCACAGCCCACTTGTTTGGAGTGGTTGATGTATGATGCATCCACATTTATTTTAATGAAGTTTTGGGGGGGGGGATCCCAGGCAATAGGCTTAGGCTCTGTTCTGGCTGAACTAACACTGGAAAAGTACCATTCAGCAGCAGCCCAAGTGCATTGGGATGTAGATTTTTGAACAGGGGAATTTGAGTGTGAGAATATCCAGGAGTTTCTCCTCTTCCAGATGAACCACAAAGCAAAGGTGAAGGTGATGTGCCAAGGGATATTGTGGTGGCTTAGAAGTTTGTCTTTCAGGTTCCTAGATAGCCAATTTGGGAAGGTATCTAGCTGTGAGTCAAATGTAGAGGGAGGTGGCTTAAGCTCAGTCCAGAATTCCATAGCTCTTGGGCAGTCAATGAACAAATGGGTAAGGGTTTCAATGTTTGCAGGGCAAAAAGCACAATATGGTGTGGGTTTGCAGTGTCTATTATACAAGTTCCTTGCAGTGGGAAGTCTATCCCATAACAGTTGCCATAGGAACAGTTTGATTTTAGGCAGGGTATGCACCTCCCATACACATCTCCAATGGTACTCAATGCAAGGGGTGGTAAGATCTGAGTTTATTATCCAAGCCTTTGCAGCAGCACTATCAAACTTCCCTCTTTTTGTCCAACTTGTGAAATTAAAATCTTCACAGTCAGATAATTGAACACTGTTAATTCGAGCCCTGATATCCTCTGGAAATACAAAGCCTAGCTCACCTTCTAACTGTTCTCTATCACTAAGTATTGCACTGAGGGATTTATATTGTGAAGAGAGTGTTAAAGGTCCCACAATCAAAGTTCTTGGAGTCTCATGATGTAGCCACTTATCTTCCCAAAAAGTGATTTTCTCTCCATTCCCAGGTTCCCACATCAAACTATGTTTGAAGAGCTCCCATCCTTTTCCTATGGCAGACCAAATGTGGGAGCCTTTGTTAAAAGGGGTTGGGTTGGGTTTGTTTTTTACATACTTCTCAAAAAGGAGTTTTCCAGCCCAATTTGATCTGGTATCCACCATCCAGCACAGTCTAGCAAGGCTAATGAGATTAAGGTCTGAAAATTTCAGGAATCCCAGCCCACCCCTCTCCTTAGGTTGACAGACAAAATTCCAAGCTATCCAAGTTATCCTCTTTCTAGTGATATCCCCCCCCCAGAGAAAGTTTGAGCATATGGAGTCAAGCTTATTTAGGATGCACTTTGGTAATTTTACACAGTTCATTTGGTACCTGGGGATAGAGAACAAAGTGGACTGGAGAAGAGTGAGTCTTCCCCCCCTTGACAGTGTCTTTGCTTTCCAGGAGGCTAACTTCTTCCCAATTTTTTCAATAAGGCCATTTAGTTGCCTCCTAGTTGGCTTTTTCTCAGACAGGGGGTAACCTAGGTAAATGCCTAAGTCTGCAGATCTAGTAACATTTAGGGTTTGTTCAAAATCATCAATCATGTGGATGGGGGTGTTAGTAGAAAAATAAATTTGGCTCTTCTGTTCATTTATCTTCTGACCAGAGATGGAACAAAAATGTTTGAGGGTGTCACTCAGGGATTTTAGTGTTTTGCTATCAGCAACCCCAAAGAGTAGGACATCATCAGCAAAAAGGAGGTGAGAGATTGAGGTCTGGCCCCCTCTAAATCTAAATGGTTTCCATTTATTCAGGTTGCATTGATCATGGATCTGTCTGGATAAGAACTCAAGACAAAGGATGAAAATGTAAGGGGATAGGGGGTCACCTTGTCTAATCCCTCTAGATGGGTGGAAGGGGGAAGAGAGCTTACCATTTATGAGAATTTGGGAAGAGACAGAAGAGATGCAGGACATGATAAGGTGTACAGTCTCAGGTGAGAAGTTGAAAAAGAGAAGGCAGTGCCTTATGAAACTCCACTCAAGCCTATCATAGGCTTTCTCCAAGTCTAGTTTCAAAGCAAAAAGACCTCTAGAACCTCTTTTTTTCCTCATAGAGTGTAAGACTTCAGAGGCAATTATGTAATTTACCTCTGTCCCCCTCCCTTTTAGGAAACTGTTCTGGTTTGGAGAAATTATTGAATACAGGTGAGGTCTAATTCTGTTAACCAGAATTTTTGACAAAAGTTTGTAAGAGGTATTGACAAGGCTAATGGGTCTAAAGCTAGTGATTTTACATGGAGAAAGCACCTTGGGAATGAGGCAAACAACTGTTTTGTTTATTTCTGGTGGGATTTGTTTGGAGGAGAAGATAGAGTTTATTAATGACAAGCAGTCCTGATGAATAAAGGGCCAAGAGGAGTGGAAAAATGAGGCATGGAAACCATCAATTCCAGGAGCCTTGAGAGCTCCAATAGAGAACATGGCCTCCTGGATTTCAGGCAGGGAGGAAGGCCCTGCACAGTGTATACTACCAGAAGAGTGTGGGGTGGAGGGGACAGAACAGGGCTCAGAAGAGAAGAGTTTTATGAAGTGAGCAAGAATATGCGAGTGAATATGACCAGGGTCAGTGATCCAATCCCCTACATCATTTTTCAAGGCATGAATTTTGTTCCTTCTGTCCCTAATAGTTGCTGAGCAATGGAAGAACCTAGTGTTTCTATCTCCTTGTGACAGCCAGTCAGTTCTAGCTCTAGTAGCCCAGTAAAGTTGTTCCTGGTCAAGTGTTTCACTCAGAAGTTTCTGTAGGCTACTCTCAAGGTCAAACAGGAAGGGGTTAGAGGGATTTGATTGGTAAGCTAGTTGGACTCCATTTAGTCTAGCATTTATTCTTTTAATTTGGCTTCTGAAATTCATAGGGTGATTTTTACTCCAGGTCTGTAAATCTGCAGTGAGCATGTGCAGCTTGCTGTGGAGATCTCCCAAGTAAGAGGGCCAATTATGTTGGACAAAGGAAATGAAATCTAAGTCAGTTAACCAGAGAGGTTCAAATCTGAATGGTTTCTCACCAGGGAAAATTTGTGTTGCTGTGAGAGTCAGTAACAAGGGGTTATGATCAGAGGAAAGTCTAGGGAGATTTCTAACAACATTCTGAGGGTGCATTTGAACCCAGTCAGCAGTAGCCAAAAATCTATCTAATCTCTCTAAGATTGGATTTCTTTTTTGTTTGTTGAACCAAGTAAATTTGTGCCCCACATACCCCAAGTCTACAAGATTGCAGTGTTCAATGGTATCATTAAAGGCACTCATTTGATGCAAGGGATGAAGATTGCCCCCCCATTTTTCATGTTGATAACATAATTCATTAAAGTCACCACATACAAGCCAAGGTAAGGACATAGATTCACTCATCTTTTTCAAAGACTCCCACATTTCCAATCTAGCATTAAAAGAAGTAGAAGCATAGATTGCAGAAAGAAAGAATTTGTGTTTTGAATTTACCTGTACCACAGCATGAATTGCACGTGGTTCTTTACTCACAACATGGAGAGAGTTGAAACCAGAGTTCCACAGAATGAGGATGCCTCCGGAGTAGCCAATTGGATCCACCACCTCGAAGGAGTTATAGGGTAGGATTGAGAGTATGTGTTCACAGCTGATTTTTGGCACTTTAGTTTCGGTTAGGATGATGATATCAGGGTTGTGATCCCTAATCAAGCAACGGATGTTGAGTTTAAAGCCATCACGGGCTATCCCCCTAGCATTCCATAGTAGGATCGACATTCCGGGTTTCATGTGGGGGAGCTTTGATAGTTCCTTCCTCGTGGGGTAGGCAATCTGAGTGTTGAGGTCGACATATTTGCTCAGAAACGGACTGAACATGGAGGTGGTGTTCTTTTTTATCTTGATTCCCGACATTTGGGTCTCTTTCCCTTTTTGTTTCCCCCACCCCACTGAGAGATGAAGTTGTTGGGCTTCCTGTGCAAGGTGCATGAGTTTGACGTTGTTTGTGCCTGACACTGATTGAAGCACCAGCAAGTCGTCGGTAATCGACAACGCTTTTCTTACGCTCGGAAGAACGGGAACCGGGTCTAGTATGAATTGTAATTCCCATGGTACCGCCATTAGTGAGCCTTCCTTGTTCAGTTTTTCCATCCACCATTTGAATAGTATCCCGAGTGGTTCGCTGATGATGGAGACATCCGACAGGGAGGGGACATGTGCTGGAACAAGGTAAAAAGGATTGTCCGGGGACGCCATTCGCAGGTTGGAGTAGAGGGGGGACTGATCTTCCGGGCTTAGGAGAAGCCCCCTGATGCTCGTCGGCGAGATCGCATGCCATTCCCCGAACAGGCCTTGAGCGTAGAAGGACATTAGGTTGAGCATTGTCTCCGGGAAGGTTATCACCGGCTTCGTCTTGGTGATAATGTTCCTGTCCTGCGATGGTTGAAGATGGACAATCGAAGGGGGCATGATCGGAGGTCTCAGGAAGCCTCCCTGATCCGCTAGCTCGTCCGGGTCTAAATTGATGAGCTTGTTCAAGTAGTCTGGGAGAGACATGCTTGCCATGGTCGCTGTTTTGGTTTTCTTGTGATGGATGGCAGTGGTGGTAAGGTGGGAGGAGTGGTAGATAGTGAAAGGGGATGGATAAAAGAAGGGTAAAGGGTTTCTCGGAAATAGTCATTTTAAAATTTTTTATGGGAAAGGAGGAAAAATTGGTGATGAGACAGGAGGGGGAAGGGCGGCGAGAGGTAGGGGTTAGCTGTTGTTGAGTGTTGCAGGGAAGTTGAAGTGACAAGTTGGGAGAAGGTAAGGAATTAGAAGGCAAACTGTCATTTTTGGTGGGATTTATAGTTTCCTCGGGCCCCACAAGTTGAGATAAAATCTCAAATTGATTTTCCGTATTTTTGGATGAGTGTGGGCCCCACGTGTTTACTTTTTGATTTTTGGAAGCCAAATTACCGGTGGATATTACCCCCCTATTCTGTATTTGGCGCCAAACTTTTTGATGTTCCTGCATCGGCGATTTCGTTGTTGCCGGAATGGTATTTCCGGCCATTGTATCCGTTAGTTTGATGTCCGTGGAGTGCTGACCCTGGTTTCTCCTTGAGATTTGATCCAAGTAAATCAATCTCTGTTTGAATCCTCCTATCCACAGTCCGTCCTTCCTCTGTTTTTCGTAATCCATCATTACCAGGATTCGGGCATATCTGAGGTTGCCCTGCTCTAATTTTCTGGTAGTGGCTCGAATGAAAACTCCCAGTGAGTTCCCTATTTTCCTAAGTATGCAGTCATTCATGAATTCAATAGGTAGCTCCGGGAGCTCGACCCAAATTGGAATGCGGTTGATCTTCTCCTCTGAGGGTTTAAACCCTGCTCTCCATTTCTGAACATGTAAGAAGGTACCATTAATGAACCAAGGTCCGCCTGACAGGACTTTTCCCATGTCTGCCGCGTCTTCAAATTTAGATATGAAGAATCCCTTCCCAATTGGAAAGGATAGTACCTTTGCCTTTGGTTTCCATATGCGAGGCAGAGTTTGCACAAGGTATTCAGTGGAGAAGGATTTTCCATGAGGTTTGGATATAATTGCATTAATCCATGGTTGGCAAAGGGAACTATATTCTTCCTGGGTAATTGGAAGAAAAACCTCTTTTGTTTCATCGAAATTTGAGGGGGGTGAGGAGGCTGGGAGGGTGGACAAGGCCTGCAAGGGGTTCGTACTACCACCCAATTGAAGTGCTTTTTTGAAGGAGAAGGGGTGCGTGGTGGTGGGTTGTTTTGGGGGAGTTGGTGTGGGGAAGGAAGGGTGGGAGTTCTTGACGGCAGATTTGGGGAGGGGGAGAGGGAGGAGAGGTGGGTGGTGGGGTGAAGTGGTGTTTGGTGGAGTTGGAGGAGGTGGTGGATCCGGTGGCTTTTTCGAAGTGCTTGGTTTCACTCTCTCACTAGGACTCTCTCTCTCTCTCATCCTATCTGGTGTTTGGTCAAGCCCTTATAGCCGTAGTTCTACATGTTTATTATGCTATCACTTTGTAGAAAGATAATCAATTACAATAAAAGTCCCGAGGAGGTAAAGGTGTAGATGATCAAAAGTATCTACACTAATTGACTCGTGATCCTATGTAATTAGTGTCGTAAACCTAATTATCATCTACCTTAGGCTTAAGATACTTTGAATAGCGCGAAAGAAATATGAGTTTATTTTTGTTAAATGTAGGTGGTAGCGGATACTTTACCTGAGGAGCAAGTAGAAAAGCTAAGAAGAACGTTTAATATGATGGACACTGATAAGAACGGAAGCTTGAGCTTTGAAGAGCTCAAACAAGGCCTTCTTAAGCTTGGACATGTTCTTCCTGATTCCGATGTTCAAATGATCCTAGATGCTGTAAGTTTTTCGTTATATAAATGTTAATCCGTAAATGCTCAAATGATCATAGATGCTGTAAATGATTCGCTTATCAAACAAGTTGTAAAGTCTGAATGTATTCTCTAATTCGTGTATAGGCGGATTTGGATGGAAATGGAACCTTAGATTGTGGAGAATTCTTAACACTATCGATCCACCTCCAAAAGATGGGTGATGACGAACATCTTCAACGCGCTTTCAAGTACTTTGACAAGGATCATAGCGGCTACATTGAGTTTGAAGAGTTAAAAGAAGAGTTGCAAGAAGAGTTGCTTTCAGATGATGCTAATGAAGGTACCAAAAATGAGCAAGTCATACGAGACATTCTTTTCGATGCAGACTTGAATAAGGTAATCTTCCTCCTCATACACCTAAAAATTAACCTACGAGGTATTGGCCAAGTGGCAAAGACTGAATACCCGTGTACGAAATAATGCAGGATGGTCGAATAGACTACAACGAGTTTAAAGCTATGATGCACAGTGGAATGGATTGGAAGATGTGTTCTCGTCAATACTCAAAGGCCATGTTTAACAAATTGAGCACCAAGTTGTTCAATCATTCTGGGCTATTAAAATGACTTTCAGATCTTGTAGTTTGTTTGTTGATTTTTGATGATCCCACATTGTATTTTTGGCCTGCTCTTCCACCATACAGGTACATATCAAAGAGGAATAGATTTATATAGTAAGAAATTAGAGGTAATTAATCACGCGTTATGGTTTTCGTAAAGCTTGTACTTATCTAATCAACGTTCAGAAGACGGTCATTCAATAGCCGCTCCACACCTTGGTATGAATTGATCAAACTCTTAACAAACGCGAAATGAAATAAAGGCATAATCCATAAACAAGGGGGATAGCAATTTACGAACTAACATGATTAAGATAGAGATCAACATATTAGACATAATAATAGGATATGTTCATCAAACAAGGTTCTATGGTAGTAGGCTATAACCCACCTGAGGTATGATTTTGAGCTGAGCCAGAGTTTTAGCAGCTAGTTAAATAGCTATTTGCAGAAAATTCACAATCGTTCTACACATTAAAACGATGGTGCTGGTGCATATACAAAGTATATATAGTGTGATATTTACCAAAAAAACGTGTATGTGCCATCATGTCTGTTACTAGTTCTTTTAGCAAGAGTTCGTTTTGAAGAGGGCTACCAACACACAAGATGTTTGCCCTCAGCTATTGCTGCTCTGCTGAATCAAATCAACATTAAGCGTAGGGAGGAAGATCGGATTATAAGTGTCCCTCCTGTGAATCCTTTGTTGCATTGTTTGCTGCACGGCCCTGCACCTTCTTAAACACAAGCTCTAGCAAGTCTGAAACTAATGAAGCATGCAAATTGCAGTAGCCATCCAACTAAGTAATTTAAATGAAATGCAGGGATTAAAATGGGAATCATGAAGCGTTTCTGCAGACTGCTGACCAACAGTCTTTAATAGACACTGCTATTCAAACCTATGTTATTGTTGATAGATAAAGATAAGTTAAATAACCCATGCCTTCTCATAATATAAGACTCGAACTGATCGTGAGCCAGGCAGGCTGCCCATGCAAACTTGGCTCAAATCAATTCGAGTTGGGTCTGGACAAGGCTAGAAAACATATTCAGGAGTTAGGACAGGTGACATTTCATCCCAAACTGAGCATGACCAGGACCACAGAAGGATTGGACCAGGCCAAGCAGGCCAGTCCCATGTTCTGCTCTATGTAACTGTAGTATTTTGCATGATCAGGATTCAGGGAGTTGGTAAAACTGCATATATCAATTTGGATGTAATTTCATTGTTGTATTGACCAACATTTTCTCCAAAAATATAAAAATCATTACTTAGAGTAGAAATTGTTAATGATGAATGCATAAGAGCAATGGCATAAATCGACTAAAATAAAATAACATGGGTATCAAGTTGTAAAGCAACATCAATAATCAAGAAGACGAATAAGAAATACCTGGTTACGAGTCAGAAGTTGCAGTATACAAATTCTGGTGCAAATGTAGGGGCAAACACCTCAACAACTGATGAGTGAATGCATCAAATTAGCCAGTTAGGTTTCTCATAAATATGTACATCCTCAACAGAATTAATATAATCCAGCAACTGCTTATAGCTTGAGCTACACACTGACAGAGGAGAGACCGAGAAAGATCAAAATAACTACCACTATCGTATGAACATCCTAATCATTAAATAAGTGCAGATTTTTACAGAACGATGTATATAGTGTCACCATGGCCAATAAAGAGGCCAATTATGTTATATACTTGCTATAGCCAAGGTTTCTAGTACTATACAGAGAGATCTAATATTACATCCTTTCTGCAAACTCTACTTTGCAAGTAGTCTTGTAATGCCCTGTTTGGTTACACTTACTACAGCGAACAGCATGCTTCTCCCGGTTTATATCATTGGTACAAATTCTCTTTTTCTCGGGCCTTCCTGGAGGGCGACGGAACTTGGGTGGTCGGACAACTTGAATCTCTTCGTTTACCAGAATCTGGCCAGGTCTTTTCAATTCAATTTTCCTGGGGATAGGGTGCAATTTGGGCATATATGTCTCCCGAAAGCTCTCAACAGTAAAATATTTTACTACGAAAGCATATGGATCTTTTTTGCAAGAACGAAGTGCTGCAACTGCATGGGAACATGGGATTCCATATAGCTGCCAATACCGACATGAACAACAATGAGTTCCAATATTTACAATATCTGATCGGTCAGCTGATATGACTTCAAATTCAAATTCATCAGACTGAAGGGCTTGGTAAGAGGATGCCAAGTTAACGGCTTCTTCCAACTGTTTTTCAGCAGAGGGGGCTAAAACTGATGTCCATGACTTACTCTTAGAACGTCGCTCTTCAAACATGGTTGTCAGTTTACTGTAAATCTTCTCAATCACCTGGATAACAGGAAGTTCGCATGCTTCTGTAATCCATCTATTGAATTCCTCAACATTTGAGGAAAAATGTCCATATCTTTTCCCATCAAAATACAAAAGTGCCCAACTCTGAGGAGGATACTCTTGCAACCATTTGGCTGCTTCAGTAGACATGTCCTCAATTTCTGCCAACTTTTCTTTAAAAGTAAGTATACTGGTTGCATAAGCAGCTTGCCAGAGAAGATGGACAAGTCTGGAATTTTTGAACTCCTTGCCAATGCTTTCAGTCAAGTGACGCATGCAAACAGCATGAAATGAGCTAGGGAACTTTCGATTTAAAGCATCTACTATACCCTTTGCTCCATCTGACAAAAACGTAAATTGTGGCATACACTGAGTATTCATCTCTAGCGCTTTATGTAACTCTGACAAGAACCACATCCAGCTCTCATCATTATCCATATCAACAACAGCAAAAGCAAGGGGGAACAGCCCCCCATCAGCATCAAAAGAAGTGGCTGCCAATAGGGTCCCAAGATATTTGCTCTTAAGCTGTAACCCACCAAGCCCTACTATGGGTAAGCAACCATTCAGGAACCCATAAATGGATGCATAATAAGAAACAAAGAGACGTTGAAACTGATTATCTGCACAAGCAGTATAAACCTCAGCAACAGTTCCAGGATTTGATTTTTTTATCTGATCGCAGAAGGAAGGAAGAAGGCAATATCCCTGTTCAGAAGAGCCATAAATCGCTTCAAGTCCCCGTTCCTTAGCACGCCAAGCTTGCTTGTAAGGTATTGTTATCCCATATTGTTTTTCAATGTCATGTGATATATCTTTTGGCTTGTAATTTATATTATCCCGCAGACGCTCCTCTATGAAACGCACAATCCAATCAATAGAAGCCTGATGATGCCCATTCTGAGCATTGCAGCCACACGTATGTGTAGGTTCCAAACTTCGTACAGTGAACTTGGAGGAATTCGAAATCTTTACAGCACGGATACGCCATGGACAATCTCCAATAGAACATTTTGCAATATAACGAATTAAATCACTTTTGATTACACGTAGCTCAAAGTGCTGTGCAATAGCAGCCTCTTTAATTGCATTTCGGAAAGCCTTGACATCAGGAAACTCCTGACCAACGAAAATCTTGTGTTCTTCCATGGAATTCCTAGATCACTGAGATAAACCATGTCACAATGACAATAGGCTAGCAAGATCACCTATTAGAGTAACAACAAACAAGGATACCGAAGCAGCTCCCATTTATCCATTACTGAATCAGCATTAAGACCTTCAACTTGAAACTGGAAAAAAGAGATTTGACAGATGAGTTTCTGTAGAATTTAATAACTTTGCACATGGATAAGGCTCTCAAAGTAATAATTTTAAACTAGCAACAAAACTACTACTACTACAACAACAACAACAACCCTACACAAAATGATTCAAAAGATGGGTACTTGTTGAATGGAGAATTAGACACCAGTCAAAAGCTGATAAACTAAATGCAAGAGACCCACAAAACCTATTGCAGCACTCACAAACCTAGCCTAAACTTTGGTGTTGTCCTTGAAAAAAGTATATCACAACATTGTTTGGTCCTCAATGATTGGAAGCATTGTAGCGAGTTACAACTTACAAGACACGTTTTTATTACCCAAGAGATGCATTAAATCATCATAATACTCATACACTCATATTAGCTCGTATTCCCCAAGTCTAACCCTTATAATCCAAATATAAATTGCAATTTGTACTTCATACAAGATCCAAATTCCAAATGATGGGAAATTCTATGACTTCATCAAACTGGTCCCAACTCACAATTCAAAGTACCCCCTCCATACATTCTCACTAACAAACCCGTGGAGTACTGTTGTGTGAAGTTGAAGTCGACTCATTTTCTAAATCACTTATGAACAGTAAGTTGAAAGCCAATTCCAAATCATACTTTTTTTTTCAAACTTAATCATCAAAAATTCAAAATTCAACCAGCTCCTATACAAATTGACACAATTATGCATGATCCTCAGAGAATATAAAAACTGTGACAGTCAACAAGACAAACTGCTACAAAACCCATAGTACTGTACCAAGGTATGTGGACTGGCTATGTAATTTAGGCAATTTAGTCAGCCCAATTCTTCAAACTCAAACCTCAAGAACCCGAACACGATGGATAATCTAAATTAGAACGACAAGATAAGAGCATTTAGAAGATTCATTCATCCCCAAATCAGAAACACCATAATTGATTAAAATTTAAATCAAATTTGTTATCATCATTTACATTATTCGAGCACCCGAAAATTTATTTAACCAATAGCAATGATCAAAACATGTAAGAGAACAAATTTACTTCCATAAACACATATAATTAAGCTTAATAATCTGGAACTCAAATAGGGTCACACCCTTAAAGATTAAAACACCTATATCCAAATCTCATACCTAAATTGCTGGTAAAAAATTTATCTTTTTTGGGTAAAAGTTGAATTCGGACATTTGTGAAATTCCCCAATTTCAAAAGTAACACACTAAAATAAAAATTAATAGCAAAATTACAAGTCTAAATCAATCACTTCCGTCGCTAAATACTATAGGAGACCCAAAAAAATGACCAAATTTTATGAAAATGATTGATGCCCAATTAAATTAAAGATCCGAATTTCAAAAAACTTGTAACAAAATTAGTGTCAAATGGAAGGAAAAATTAATTCGCAAAAAATGGAGGGAAAAAATAATTCGCAGAATTAAGGAAGGGAAATAAAGAACGAACCTTGAAAGTTGAAACAGTTGAAGTTGCAGATGATGGGAACAGCAGGCGGTTACCCAGTGTGACGACGACGACGACGACGTAACGACACTAACGAAGTAACGAGTGACTTGCTCTGATGGTGTTCAATTTATTTATTTATTTTTTAAAAAAATTTAATTTAATTATTTTTTTTTTTTTTTTTTTTTTTGTAATCAGCTTATGAGAGTTTGGTAATAGAGTTTAAAATTAGAGACATCAATTCAAATGTTTGGGTCGGATTTGGTGAGATCGATGGGGGTGGGTTTATATTTTGATAGGCGGGTTGGGAATATTTTATTTTATTTTTATTATTAAGGGAAGCAGAGCATATATTATTCAGGAAATATCCCAAACCGCCAAGCAGGAACAAAACATTGTATCTATAAAAGTCGAAATTTGAATTTGATTTTTTCTGGGTCGGGTTAGTCGGGTTGGGTTTTGACACCTCTAGTTAGCATAAAACTCATAAAAGGAGTAAGTAATGGGAATTTTATTAATTTATTTAAAAGTTAATAAGAATAATGTATTGTTTGGTAGGTAATGGCTCTCACTCTTTTCCTTTAATGCAACACTTTCATCGGCACAGAGTTTTATATTATACAAAAAATAGATAGTAAGGAATAGCATATGTAAAAATAGTGGATGTGAGAAAAAAAAATAAAAAATAGTACGAGTAAATAAATTGTGGGGTGGGGTAAAACCATAGGAGTGGAGATCATGTGAGGTGAGAAATATAATATAATACGGAGTAATACGAAGTGTTTCTATGTAATTTAAGCTAGTGTTGTGTATCCAAAAAAAAAAAAAAAAAACCCGACCCATTGTGAAATTAAAATGATCCAAATGAACTATGAGTATGGAGTACGAATGTGGCAATAATTTCTTCCTTTTGTTGACGACTTTTTTTTTTCTCTATTCTTAAAATTTTGAACTCTTATTAAAAGGGTGCTAACTTATTATAAAGCAAGTAATTTGAAACAGATGTAATAAAGAAGTATACAGATTTATTAAGATACACTTGTCATTCATAGATGATATATAGATCATGGCCTCCATGTTTTTGTTATCTTCAATTAATTTTCATTTTTGAAAAAAATTTGCTTATGTGTTCATATATTATGGCCTCCATGTTCTAAACTCAGTAAAATTTATAGGGCATACATCAACTTCCTTTATTTAAAATGAAATAAAATATACACTAAATTTATATATTTAGTCCATTTATTTAATTTGAGATGAGGAGAAGGACGGCAGGGAATTCAGGAAAACAATACATATGCAAATATTAGATGATCTGAAGACAAACTGTAACTTTTGTTAAAAAGTGATAGTTATTTTAGATAATGACATATAATTAAAGTATAAAGTTAGATCATTATCATCATATTATTAATTATTAATTTGATAAAACATAAAGTACTTAATAACTTAATTTATATTAACCCATTCTTTGGAATATATAGTTTGGCCTTTCCCACAAACAAATTTGTCATTTGTCTCCTGGAAATTGTTCATCATTGCTGAAAATTCTCATTGTTGACCCACTCAATTATTCTGAAAATTGTTAACTTTTGATCTTGTTGAAAGTTCTTTCTTTTGGACTTTAGAGGCAAAAGTGACACTTATTATACTTTGATCATTTCTAAACTTTATATTATCATCATCATATTATTATTATTATTAACAAGTCAATAAACTTTTTCAAGCTCGAAATTTAATTTTAGTGTATATATATGCATAATGTAGCACTTGTTCAGATTTGAGCGCCCCTTCATTGTGGCTCCAAAAAGATGAAAAAGTTTACCTACCACTAAAAAACATAAATTAAAAAAAAAAAAATACAGTCTGAAAAAATTTCCTGAAACTTTACTGTTGAATATCCAAGCTGTTCTTGAGCATCCAGTATGATGCAATAATCAAACAAAAAAAAAAAAAAAAGTCTTGGCAGATATGTTTAGTTTTGGTATGGGGAAATCAATAGTTCGATCGATGGTCTATTTGAAGGGAAGCTAATGCTGCTGCTGCTGCTGTTGTTTGGTGGTGAAATTTGCTGATACAAAAAAAGTCAGGTTCTTTCTTTGTAGAAGTTCTTTGTTGGTTTAAATTCCTTTGTTCTGAACTTGAATTCTGCTGTTACTATTCATCACAATCAGATAAATAAAAAATAGAAAAAAAAAAGATAAAAAAACATAGATTAAAAGGGAAAATACAAAAAGAAAGATAAAAATATTATGGTAGTTATTGAAAGAGCACGCTCATCCACTTCCTCGAGTACTTCTTCGAGGAAGGAGAAGCAAGGTCCAAGTTGTGAAAAAGAGAGTCATGAACTTCCTAAGAGGAAACTAATTCGAAAAACGAGCTCAATATCTTCCCCTTCTACTCCCTCTAAGAAGGAGAAAAAAAGTGGGAGTTGTCTGAAGGACACTCATGAACTTCTCAAGGGGAAACTTGCTCCAAGAGCAAACTCATTTTCTTCCCCTTTGTCTCCTTCTAAAAGAAAGGGAAAACAGAATATGAGTAGCCAAAAGGATATAAACTATGAGCCCCCCAAGGAGAAACTTGTTCGAAAGGCTAGCTCGTTATCTTCCTCTTCCAATTCTTCAACGAGAGAGCAGAGGAACCTGAGTACTAGTATTCCTGAGAAAAACAGAAGGAGCACTGCCTTGATCAAGTCAAGAATCAAGGAGTTAGGCCCAATCTGCAGAAGGCGAAAGGAGATTCTGAGTTCCATTAAATTGGAAGAGGATATTGATGTGTATCTCGATAAACAGATCGAGGATGAAGGGAAGGCCAACCCTGATGATTGCTTGTGGTTATCCTCAGGAAGCATGTCCCCTCAAGAGTTTGGTCTCTTCATGAGCGCTCTTGATCCATGTCTTGACGAATGGGTGCTCTCTTTTCTTCCTAGATCATTAAGGACACCTAAGGCTTTTGATGGGTCAAAGGTGATAAATCCTGTATGTGAAGCTAATTTATTGGGGAGAATAGAGAAAGAGGAGGTGACACATGAGGCAGATGGATCAGCTCTAGAACGTTCACAAAGCATCGACTCTTCTTGTTCTTCTTCGCTTGCTTTGAGCACCAGCAACAACTCTTCATTCTGGAATATGGATAGAACCGGCGTTTGGGTGTCTTTGATCAATCTTGATGTGGAAGATTCCAAGTTCATTTCAGATGTGGACTCACAAGTGGATGAATTGGAGTCTAACTTTCCTAGTCCCAACTATGAGTCCAACTGGGATTCTTATTTTTCTGATGTTGGAGTTTCTTCATCTGCTAAATCTACAACACAGGAGAGTACTTCCCAGAGTGAGTGGTCTTCAGACCTCCTGTCTGACTCCATGGATTGGGAAATGGAATCTGATGATCCGATATTTTGGCCTTATGGGGTGGATTGTGACTGGGATCAGAAAGATTTGGATGCATTTTCAGTTTCACCTCGCAAAGGGGTATACAAGATAAGGTTCAAATCAGGAGAAGACAGCTCTGTTACTCCTGATTCCATCAGGTTCCGGCTTCAAGGTAGGAATGGAAAGCGGATTGTTTTCATGTCAGGTTTAAGTGCATCGAAGATGATTGCTTTTAAGAAGGGATGTCGAAAGAATGCTGCTGCTGCTGCTGCTTCCACAAGGGGGAAAAGATGCTCGAAGATTGGTAAACGAGCTAACCGTTTCAAGAGAAGGGTCCCGCCAATCCTTGAGGATGATCTTGAAGGCATATCTCCAAAAGAAACACCAAAAGAATCCTTAAAGAAGGGTAGCAATTCTTCTGACATGGATCTCTCAGAGTGTACTGATGATTGGGGAGATCAGATGGACAATGATGGTCCACTTTTTTGGCCAACTGATCAGAAAACTGCAGACTGGGATGTGACATGGGATTCTTTCAACATATCACCTCGAAAAAATACACAATTGAACACTGATCTAAGCTCTCCAAAAGGTGGTTTTGCAATTTCAAGTTCTGTCAGACTGAAATTCTGTCCTAAGAAGTTGAAATCTAAGGCAGTACCCGGCACAAAATCTAGTTTAGGCACATCAAAGAGTTTCAAGTTTAAGTCCATCTCCCAGAAGACTAATGTTGCTGCTGGTGGTAGAAGCTTGGTGGTAATTGTCCCTGGGAAAAGAAGATCCATGTTTAAATCTTCAAATATGTTTTTTAAGCATGGAAGTCATGGTAAGAAGAAAAAGGATATGCCTCTGAAAGTTGGTAAATCAGTAGAAGAGTTCATAAGATTGGTATCTATTATTGGTATGAACAACATGTTCCCTGGTAATGAACTAGCTTCAGAAAATCTTCCAATTGAGACCCTTGTAGGCCTTGGCGAGTTTGACGGGCACGAGGGTGTTGATATGGAGTTTGAAGATGACTTCTTACTTGAGGAATGCACGAAAGTTTGAAAACGCATTGTTTTCGCAGATGGAAGTAGAGCTTTGGTTAGTTCATGAAATGGCTTGAGTTCTTGCTGCCACATTTATCATTTTGTACTTTTAATTTTGCAATGTTGTTTGTTATGATCAGGTTTCAGCATACATATAGTGTGAGGATAAGAACAAAAAAGGGGGAAAAAAAAAAAGAAAAGAAAAGAAAAGAAGAGTGACATTTCAGATACTGGTGTAAAAACTCTGATGTTTTCTTGAACTGAGTACCAATAAAATTTGGAGAAAGAAAAAAAAAAAGAAGAAAATGTTTGAGAAAAGGAGCTTGTTGTTTTCTGTCTCAGCCCTCTATCAAACCCAACTTAACTTCCTCATTAATGAGTAAAAAAAAAGAAAAATAAATCTATCTTAAAGTAAGTGCACGCAGCAGAACACGTAGATTGTCATCGAAGATTATATAAGCCTATGTAGGAGTTGAACCTACATCATTGTGCTGCTAAATGCTACACAGCGCTCTGCCATGCTGAGCTAATAGGCTAAAAAATGGTCATAATCATACTACCAGATAATTTCTAACCTGTTATTAATGTAGCAGAACAAGTAGAGCAACAGCAGAAGATTACTTATAAGGCCAATACTAGGATGTAGTATAAATCATGAAGGACATTAAAAATTGAACAAAGGAAGATGCTAAAGACTTGACAAAACATGTTTTATGGAAATAGTATCAAATGCCATGATCACATTCAAATAGCTTTTACTCTCATAGCCCATCTTATAACCTGAGAATTTGCCAAAGACCGTAAACTCGTAACACACTAGTGCCATACACAATACAATGATCATAAACCAATACTGAATGTAACTTACTGAAAGTTGTATATTCGTATACACATAATTGATCCTGTAAAATCATTTTTCATAAATCCTAAACTCATCAAGCAAAATAGGCACACCAAGTGTTTGAACAAAATGATAGACTACTCAATCCCTCTTAGCTAACACACACCATAAACTAAGGTTAATCAAATTGGATTGGAATTGGTGGAAATTCGGATGGACCGACTCAAAATCGAAAACCTGAATCTTATTTCGGATTACACTGAACTAGACTTGGGCCAAATCCAAACCGAAAACCGGACTTTCACTCTTAATTCTATTACCAGAGTTATAGCATTCCAGAACAAGGCTACTGCACTACTTTGATATACATTCCAAAAAAAAATTGCCTATTTCACACACCAGACGAATTTCAAATACTTGTACTACCAGTGTACAATTTAATCAATTGTTTCAAGCAGCTTGAAGAAAAATGGAATTTTGTCAGACCAATCAGAATTTCAAAAATGAAAATAATAAGTTAATAATCAAAGCTCATAAATTGGTTTCGAATATTAGATTGTTGAACAAGATTAAGGATGAATAACGCAAAATTGGTAAAAATTATAAACCCTAACCAAAAATAGGAAAGGATCATCAAAGGAATACCTTAATTGTGGAAAGTTTGTTCTTCAATAGATAAAGAGAAGGCGAAATTGCATAGGAAGCATTTAAATTTAGTGAAGATAAATTAATTGTCTCCGAAATTTATGTTCTTCACTCTTGAGAGCCTGAGAAGAGATGAAGAACTTATAGTTGACTTTTTGTATTGACTATTGAGGATTTTTTTTTTTTTTTTTTTTAATTTGACAAGGACTATTGAGGAAGTTGAAAATTACTTCTATATTTTTATTTTATTTTTTGTCGATGGAAGGTAATTAGGTAGAGCAACAGTTGGGCATGGGCCAGCCACATTATGAAATTAGTTGAACCTGAGCTGGTTATCAGCTAGTCGTCTAATCGGGCGGGTGAGCAATGGGTCGTGCATGAATATTTAAATCTTATGTGTTGAGTAGTTTAAAATTAACTCATTGACAAAAAAAAGCTAAACCATATTAATAAGGACTAACTGCCATGTCTAGGCACAACATAATACATAGTATATGGGTTGTGCAATTGTGTTGTGTTTGACTCGTTTGTAGAAGATTAACATGATTCAAACACGACATATATATAGAGTAACTTTTTTGAACCTATTTAGCTTTCTAGACATGACCCACCAAATTACAAAGTTTGATAGTCTAATACTCAAACGTGTGGTCTTGTGAGAAAGTCACTACCTATAATTATTTTCATCATTAATGACGATAACAAGTACTAATGTACTCTAGTCTTCACCAATATGAGGTCTAAAGTTTTTCAAGTATTCGAAAATCGAAAACAATTACATTCACTCCCCTTTATTTGTTGTCATGTGTGACAACAACATGCACCATTTCCCCCACATTCATATCAAAAATAAAACTACGAAAGTAACAAAACACAAAGTATAGTAATTAGTATGAAAATGATAAAATTGCACCTCCAAAGTCCAACCTGCCCACCCCCCTAATGACAAAGTGACAGCCTCATCCCCCAACAACCTGCCGCTGCTCCTCTTCCAGTTTTTACTCCCACTTTCTCTCTAATTAATCAAATCATATTTATATTTTATCAGAAAATTAATTAAACTACTGTACTATACGTCTATATTACTCCCACTAACCATATTATATACGTCAATTCATGGTTAACAACAAAACTATATAAATATAAGTATGGGTTCAATGAATATAATATATAAAAGGAAGTTATATTATGGTATTGAATGATGATTATGTATCTACCTTATAAATCTTTATCTATATAACACGTACACAATGATTGGTGTTACTTAGTAGTATTTGGTGTACCCATCTTCTCCATTTAAGTCCAATTTGTCGGAGCTTTCAATTTAATGATTCGTATGTTGAAATAGTTAGGCAATGAATAAAATAAATTCACACATGAATAAATATTTTATTACGTGTAAATTACGAATTAAGATTAAATTGAAATTTAAATAGTGTCAAAATTCAGATTGTTAAGAACTTTAGGAACATAAACAATTTTAGCATAAAAAGTATTGGCAAATACAAGTTTATCTGCCAGATAAACGAATTTTTGTTAATCTGGTGACATTTTTGTAAATATATTGAAAAGTGTGGTCATTTATTCAGTACTTTTGGTGAGCTGTTCAATTACTGTTTGCAACTTGCATTTACTGTTTGGTGAGGAAATTACACATGTACCCCTAAACTAGTACATGAAAAGATGCATGTACCCCTCCATTGGTACTTGAAAAGACGATTATACCCCCAAATAAGCTCAAAAAGTATATCTTAAATTAAACTCAAGCTGAAAAGTATCTATTTAACAATATTAGTTTTAGATTAACCATCTCGTTTCGTTTAGAGGACTTAAGGGTCAATAAAAGGTGCGCAAAAACCGACTTAGGTTTTTGCATTGGTTGACACCACCTTTTAGACATCGAGAAAGCTTAAATTACTTTCTAGTTTCTACGTTCCTAGATGTTTGCCTCACTTTTCTTTTTAGTCCGTCCCTTTAAGTTTGTCCCACGTTAATATTAGTTCATTCCTTTAAGTTTTCCCATACATAAATAGTTATTACTTATATGGACCCATTGCTTTACTCTTAGGGACCATTTGGTTGGGGGTATTCATCAAAGTGAAAGGGAATCAACCACCTTGATTCCCTTTGTTGCTGTTTGTTAGTCGTTTTTTCCCATTCCCTTACTCCCTCCATTCCTCCAAATCCTTCTAAGTTCATTCCCCACCCTCCTAGGTATTTCCATTCACATTCCCTACCACCACCACATCACCACCTTCCTACCTACCCACACCACCGGAAAACCTAACCACCTTCCTACCTGACCCTCACCGCCCCCCCCCCCCGACCTTCTCCGCTTGTCCCCTCCCCAGCAAAAACATTCCCCTGGCCGTCGTCGTCCCTCCTCCGCCACTCGCCGACCTTGAAAATCTTCCTAGGCCCCTTGTCGGAACTTGCTACCCATATTCGCACCTCCCTCAACCCTCGTCGGAGGTTGTCACACCTCTTCCATCGCTGCCCTGTTTTGATTGAGTGAAGTTCAATTTCGATTGGTTTCTAGGGTTATTTCAGGGCTGAGGGAAGTTTTTCGGGGCTGAGGGAGGTTTTGCGAGGGGTGGGAAGAGCTGTGCGAGGGGCGGGGATGGCCGGAGAAGGGAGGCGAATGGTGAGGGAGGTGCGGCGAGTGGTTTGGTGGCTGGAAACGTTGGAGAGTGAAGGTTTCAGGTGGCTGTGTGGTGTGGGACTTGTGGGTCTCATTCCCTTTGTTTTTAAAACAAACAACATAGAAAATTTTCGGTATTTTCATTCCATCCCTTGTTTTTCCCTTTGTTCATTCCATTCCGATTACCCCGTGCGAACGAAACGGCCCCTTACACCAACTACAATTGATCCTATCACTCTTTTCTCTCATGAACTCTTTCCAACCAAATTACCAATGAAGCAAAAATAAAAAGAAAGAGAGACGAATAGAGTATTTGATGTTTTTTTTTAATTTCCTTTATCCTTGATTTATTACATCATTTTATTTTATCACAAATCTAGGGCTTTAGGGCGGACGAGGATTCCTTTTCTAGCCCAAACCACAAGGGGAAGCTCTCAAATTTATACTAACATTTAATAACATGAAAATTAATTTAAAGGCCATATAGAGTGCTATGTAGGATTTTTCTTTTTTCTTTCCTTTTTTTTTTTTTTTTGGTTTTTATTTGGTAGTTTTTCTACTTCTTCCAATAATGCTTTCATATCATTTCCCATATGACACTAAGACTCTGTTCTGTTCACCTTATTTTCACTTATTTCAGGATTAATAAGTTCAGATAAGGGGTTAATAAGTTCAGATAAGATAAGTTCAGGAAAAATAAGTTCTGATAAGTTGTGATAAGGGTTAATCAGGGCTGCCAAGTTTAATTTATAACTAAAATAAGTTCTACTAAAGGTTAATAAGTTCAGATAAGTTCATATAAGTAAAAATCAGGTGAATAGAACACACCCTAACAATGGTTTCGATCATTATCATTTCCCAAATCACTGTTCCCCATAGTCTATTCAAAATATTAATTTTGTAATTTTTGTGATAGCTTTCATGAATTTATCATTTTTTTTGGACATACATTACAAAATAAATTACAGAGAAACATCTGTCAAAAAAAAAAAAAAAAAAAAAAAAAAACATAGATCATACCTTTAATTTCATGAAATCTATCACAAAATGGCAAAATTAATACTTTATAAATTTAATTTTGATGAATTTATTGATTTATTTTTTGTTTAAATTATGCTGTAATTACCTAATGTCGTAGTTCGTGATGATATGTATACCTATTAATACAAATAATAATTTTTTTTTCCATGGTAGATTTCATGAAATTAAATGTATGTTTTGATTTAAAATAATAATAATAATTTTTTTTTTTTTGATGAAATTAAATGTATGTTTTGTCTATATAAAAAAACATTTTACCAACAAATTTAACCCGTACATTGTACAGGCTAAATACTAATTATCTTTATTTATATTTAAATATCTAAATAAGGTAAACTTTTCATATCCACCAATGTGGAACAAAACACTTTCCCAAAATAGAATGGTTAGAAAATACCAAGTAAAATTTTCTACCAACTTTGCTTTGTATTACTTCCAACAATGTGTACAAGATTTAATCTCATATCTTGCATATAATTGTATTACTTCCAACAATGTGCACAAGATTTGATCTCATATTCTGGATATAATTCAGGTTATAATTCTCGACAGTCGATACAATAAGGTACATTGACAACTAATTTGAAACAGAGGGAATATTAACGCCTAATGATGAATGAGCAAGAGAGCACACGACCAACCTCGACATAATGACCAAATTAAAAGGGAGTAATTTACGAGCCAATGGGGTTTGCCAAACTATCTAGGAACTCTGAATCGAAGCTTCTCTCTGTCCTTCTCTCTTTCTCCACTCTGTAAGCTCTTTTCCTTTTTTTCTTCTCCTCCCTTTTTGACTTTCCTTTTTTATTTCCCATTTTTCTGGTAATCCCTCGCGATCTCATTTCCTCCTACTTACCCCTTCCTTCGTTTGATTTTTAATCTCTATTATTTTCAGATTTCAACTCTCATTTCTTGTTCATCTTTGTCAATTTCAGCTCTTTGGTGAGTTTCCCAACACTTATTTTATTTGTTTCTGCTTCAATTTTGCTTGTTTTTGATGTGATTTTTTCCGGGTCTGCTTTGAAAATGTGATTGGTGAAGTGGGGTTTGTGAATTTGTTGTTGGATAGTTGTTAATTTGGCATAATTGTTGGTTTTGTGCATCGAATTTTAGTGGGGGTTTTGTTGATTGTTATTTGTGTTATTGATTTTGTTTATCATGATCTTAAGAAAAATGGGGGAAAATTAGATTTGATGGAGATTTATGTGGTTGTTGGATTTTAATTAAGGTTTTCTTAATTAATGATTTTCCTTGTGTAATCTCATATTTTGCATAATTTTCTGTATTGGATTTTTATTTTTTAAATTTTAATTTGTGTTATATGGAGACTTGTTCAATTTCATGTCAAATTTATGTGTGTTTTGTCACATAAATGAGTCTCTTATTTTATTTGAGCTGTAAGTAAGTGTACTCATTGTACTTGTGATTAGGGAGTATCTTCTTATACATGTTATTTAGGATTTGTATATGTAGGGCTAATTGTTCCTTGTGTTTACAGAATTGTTTGAGTGTGAGGATCAAGCATTATGCGTGCCACGTCATTGTTAGCACAGTGCTTACCAGGGTTGTTGCCCCATGATCGAGGAAATCCCAGCATCTCTGCTGTTTCAGACAGAGATGCACAATTTACTCCACCCGCTGTTGAAATTCTCCCATCAAAGGTGAGAATTATTTTCAGTACCTTTTGAAGAATTCGATGGAAGTCTGTTACTTTATAAATCTTTTTGTTGCCTGCTTTACCTGATGATGAAGGTGTTGATAGATACTAGGATGCATCACTTTTGAAATGATTTGGGTGTCCGGCAGCATATTGACTCGCTTGTTATCTTATCTTAGGTGGTACAAACCTCCAAGGGTGATGGAGAGAATGCTGATGGACAAGAACTCCATGCATTCAAGGTTTTTCCTTGGGACTTGTTATCAAATATTTTTGTTCTGTTAAATTTACATTGGGCAAGTACAAAAGTTAAGGTTATTTGGTATACCATACTGGTTGTATTTGGAATATAAAACTTCTGCTTAGGCCCTATCGAATTCATAAATCATCTAGTGGAGCAGACATTGAATGCACAGGACATTTCAGTGTAGTATGTGGTAGAAATATTGAAGAGTATTTATGCAAATGTCAAAGTCACCTAGTATCCACGTAGTTGGGTGAGAGGATAGGTTTTTCTGCCGTGGTGATGAATTGGAGTTGTGCCAATTTTTGTGTGTTGGTCTTGGCCAACAGATTGTTTTTTAGATTTGCTTCGAAGTGATTGGTTGGTGTTGCAGTTCAATTTGAATAAATCCAAACTTTTATACTTGGATATTTAAAATTTGTAAGTTGGAGCGCTTTATTGTGATCGAAAAACTGTTAAAGTAGTAGTACTAAGTTACTAACATGTAAGTTCATCTGAATGACTGTATGCATCTAGCAACCTTGCCTCTTCTGATTTTTCACTTTCTAACTGAGCAGTGTTGAAGGACGGTTATTAAATTATTACTATCTTATCCAGGTCTGCCGTAGCTCAAGACTGTGTGTCCTAGATCTATGAAACTCGTGAGTTGCTTGTGTATTGCAGGGAAAGATTAATGTTGCAGATATAGTTGGTTTCAGCGGGCTTGAAACAATATGCTCAAAAATGGATGGTAAGTGAATTGATGCTTTTATAAAGTTCCAATGTCCTCTGTAGCCTTGCAAATATGCTTCTTTTAGTTTCTTTTTTTGTTGATTGATATAAATTTTTTATTTTTTTAAAAAAGGTCAATATAAACATTTATTATAAATAAATATGAGTTTATCTTATGTGCAGCATCACTCAAACCCTGGGATAGTTCGTTTGATCTTGTAAATGTCCTTAAACATGAGATCCGTGATGGGCAATTAAGCTTCAGGGGCAAAAGAGTGCTTGAGGTGTGTATATAATGGGCAGAAAACTTTGCTTTATTAGAAGTAATATTATTTTTTTCCATTTGAGGTTTTGTACAAAAATTTTCAGTCCAAATCCTTTGCTGATTTCTTGGGGACTATCTTTTTCATTTTCACTCCGATTGAATTGATCTCTCTACAAGTTTCACTTCAAAAGTTGATACATTTTTATTTTTCTTGTGACAGCTTTCCTGCAGCTATGGGCTTCCTGGTATTTTTGCATGCTTGAAGGTATATATGTATTCTAGTTGATGAGCTTTAGCTAATTTCATATTTCTCCATTTTTTTGCTGCTGGAATGATGTTCCACCACACTTCAACTACATAACCTGAATATTTTAGATCTCTATATCTGGATGAATTTTGAGGAACCTTGTGAATATTTTTTCCTTGTCTGTGATGTACTTTGATCGGGGAGATCTGTGCTCTTTGTTTTTTCCATGATAATATATGGGAAGCCTTTTAGTGATATGTCATTTGATCAACAATAGGATGATAGACGTTTATAAACCCGATCCGATCAATTTCCTGCTTTCTGCTGTGTTCTATTTCGCTCATTGCATAATTGCATTCCCGTTGTTGCCCTACTAGACAATCCAAGAGCCCTGAACCTGACTTTCAGTAGTGGGAAAGCTAGTATATTTCCATATTATCGGGTTCTGACACCAATAAAGTTGTATATTCTTCTCTGCTCCTACTTTTGGCCGTTTTGGTGGTGGGTGACTGGGTGAGGATGTCATGCAAGTAAACTATTAGATTCTCAGCCCTGTTTCGGTGATCATCAATTAACTGTTGTTTTACCCATTGGATCTTGAGCCTGAGCAGAAATCTGTAGACTATCAATCCTCTTGTATGGAATATTTTTAAGAGAGCTAGGAATAAGACCATGAGACTGAGTGGGGGGAAGGGGGCCGAGGGAAAGCTGGGGGTACTTCATTCGATTGTTTAATACTTTGTCCACTTGGTTTCTTTGAAATTCCCAAAAACATTGTTGAATTTTCATAGTGGCACTATTTTAAGCAAACATGATTTGAAAAGCAAGGGTAAGATAATAATCTCGTGTTTTTTTTTTTTTTTTTTTTTTCCTTCCCTGAGATCAAATATATGGACAAAACAATTGCAGTAGTGTCTATAACTCATCAACTGTCTTGTCACCAAATGCAGGGTGCATGTACTGTGCATTTTCAAGACATAAATGCAGAAACTATTAGATGTGCAACCATTCCCAATGTCCTGGCTAATTTGGAACATGCTAGAGACCGACAAAGTCGCCAACCTGAGGGGCCTGTGACTCCATCTAGGCAACCTTTGGCTCCCGCTGTGCATTTTTATGCTGGGGACTGGGAAGAGCTACCCTCTGTCTTATCTGTTGTGAGAAATGATGCTTTTGAAGCTACTCCTGGAATGAGTATGTGCTTTTCAGAGGATGATTTTAATGATGGTTGTAGTAGCCAAGAAGGCAGCATAACTGGGCAAGAGTCCTCAACAAAACCGAGGCGTTCTCGGAAGCTTTCTGGAAGCCGAGCCTGGGAAAGGGCTAGTGAATCAGATCATGGGGATTGTGGTTACGATGTTGTTTTGATGACTGAGATTCCTTGCTCAGTAACCTCTCTGAAGAAACTCTATGCACTGATTAAAAAGGTGAGCTCCATTCGTTCACTATTAATGTTTCTTATCAGTTTGCCTGGCTCATTTTGCAACTCTCTTAAATTATGCTGTTTACTGAAACGCTTTTACTGTGTTTTGTTATACCAGTGTCTTAGGCCTCCTTATGGAGTTCTATATCTAGCGACAAAGAGGAATTATGTTGGCTTCAACAGTGGAGCTCGGCATTTGAGAAATATAGTCGATGAGAACATTTTTGGAGTTCATTTAGTCAAAGAGATGACTGATAGAGAGATTTGGAAGGTCTTTCACAAATAAATACCCATGCTAACATGAATTGAGTATATTATTGATTAGAGATTTGAGATACAAAATTTTTCCCCCTTTCCTTTAGGCGTTTGTATCTGTATAATATGTACTGCAGATATCGTTCCTTCATTATTTTGCTTAGTGATAGTGATAAAGAAATACAAGTATGACTTTCAAGGTTAGATGAGCTGATCTACGTTGTAATTTCTTCCATTTAGATATCGGTAACCGGTGTAAATAGGTTTTGGCTGTGCAAGAAAAATTCTAGCAGTTTTCCACAAACTCCATAACTGATGTACGAAGTATTAGTTTTTTATCGCCATTATACCATGATCTTCTAGTCTTCTGTGCTGTAAATAAAGTGATAATAGAATAATCTGTTTATAACCTTGTAGAGTGGTAAGTTTTTACGTATGTAACTTATAATTCTAAATTTCTAATGGTTCCAGAAAAAGTTTTATGTTGCTCCAAAGAACTGCTTAAAAGTACAAGTGGCTTGAGAAAATGTTCGTGTTATGTACTTCACGAGCCACATTGTTTGTAAATTGTAACCTTAACCTTTGCACAAAATCTCACAGCTGATGTATCATGTATGTAGGAAAGGTAGAAGGCATAAAATTGGCATGACCTATTGCTCGAACCCAATAACCCTCCCTATTGTTCCCCCTTCACCTAAACCAGTCAAAGGCGAAGGGGTCCTGTGATTCCTGTCTAGTTGAGGTGAAGGTCTTCAATAGTTATTTTTGGTTGTGTTTGACGATTCCTTTGTGCATTTGCTCATTTTCTCAATCTTTTAGTTCTCTACTACAGATGGAAACCCATCCAGTCACAGATAACCAAAAGGAAAAAAAGAAAAAAGAGCTTAAATGATTGAGTTTACAATAATATTTACATGGTGCAGCATATTAAGCTAAATACTTCGTATGTAATTTACAAGTCAACAGTAATTGTTAAAGCATACATCCTACAGTAAATTTTTTAATAAACTGCACCTGTTCAGCCTTTTACCTGAACCTCAAAGAATCTGACCATATATCTCGCCTATAACTGGAGATTGGGTTGCTCAAAGAGAAAAAATCTAAATGACATAGATTCGCAAATTCAATGGAGGAAGATTCTATAGCGTACTTGAAGAGTATGGGTTAATTAAGGAAGTATTGTGGGACTGGCTACGTAACTGAGTTTGTAAGAAAGATGATCGACTACTGCAAAGTAATTCCTCTACGCTGTTCATCAACCAATCTTCTCCACGCCATCTTCCCACAATGAATCAGTGTCAACGCAGCCATAAAATACAGCAAAGGAATGGAAATGATGCACCCACCAGGAGCAAAATTAATGAGTGTCTGGAAAAAAGAGGGCAGAGTTTCTTATTTATGTCCAGCAGATAAACCACAATATAGTAAGGTAACTTAAATCACAATTAGATCTAATGTTGAGGCAGACAAAATACTGAATTAATTTTATAAAATTGCAAAACACTCCCTTATTATATCACCCAGTTCTCAACAATAATCACATTACTAAATAGAAAGTTGCCCTTATCTGTTATCTGTGTCTACGTTGACAAGCTAATGATTATTGCTCCAAAGACTACAATTGTTATAAATTTTTTTTAAAAATCTCCACAACTGACTGTACTTTGATAAATGTATTACAACTGAGTAATTTTATTCAGCTTTTAGCATTGAGGAATGAGTTTACTAAAGTATTTTTACAAGTGGATAAATGTCCGCTCTCTAAATGTCCATCCATCCCTCCCTCATAATGAAGTTAATGAAGGTACTAATATCCCCCTCCCCTAACCTTCTCTCTCATCTCCGACAACTCTATCCAAAATTCTGGCCAACAAACAGCACACTTCCTACCTAACAACATAACAACAAAATGCTAACAGGAATATTGTCACACATTTCATGCAGAATAATGAGCACATCATTCGTTGTACCACAACAAAAGAAAATATATGCTGAACTAAACAAAAGGGTGTGCAAGTATACCAGCACGACTACATAATGCTTAACTTATTATGAGCAGCCATAACCGAGACCACATAACAACAAAATGCTAACAGGAATATTGTCACACATTTCATGCAGAATAATGCGCACATTATTCGTTGTACCACAACAAAAGAAATATATGCTGAACTAATAACAGGGTGTGCAAGTATACCAGCATTCCAGCAATCAGATGAACGATAGGAACAAAATACTGGTCAACTCTCTTCGATTCAGAATATCCGTTGAAGGCAATCACCATTGAGAATGTATGAATGGTAACAAATGCAAGAGCAATAATAGCTGCAATAGACAAATCAAAAAATTGCCTTTAGTGAAATTTCAACAATCGCATATCAACAATATGAGTGTTTTAGATGATAACCAAAGTAAATAAACAGATGTAAAATAAACCTCGTAGCTGTTTATCCCTTCCCCATCAATACACTCACATAAACACCCTTAAAAACTAAAGAAATTAGTCAAATTACAGGGTGTGCCTTGATGTTTGACTATATAAAAAGGTATATTTCACCTTGAAGGTTATCATACAAAATTTCTCCATGTTTTCAACTTAATAAGATATGGTCAATAAGAATTTTTTAACAATTTAGAAGCATTTGAAATATGATTACAGGGGAAAGAACAGTCATGAGTCTCATGACTTTTAAATAAAATTTTGTTTAAATGCATAACAGAAAAAAGATCTTACAGAGGTTGAATTTCTGTAGCAAGATATTCATAGTACTACACTCCGCTACCAGGGCCACCACCAATACTATGTATACATATAATTTTAAACAAAATAGTTCTTTTTGATGGAATCTATCAGTTGAATCTATCATTTCTTTAGAATGTGAAAAAACTGTGTACTTTTTCTAAATTTTGGGAGAGCCACTGTATTTTAGGTCATCTACAAGAAACTCCTTCCCCTCCCTCCTGCGCCCTCGGTGCTTCCGAAAACCACCAAAAGAGAGATTAAAGGGCCTTCGGCAACTTTACCCATTCATACCTATGTACAAACTGAAAGGAAAATCTATTGAAATCTGACTCACCCGAAATGAGAAAGAAAGGCATCCATGTGCATCTGTCAGCATAATAAGTTGCAGGTCCAAATGAAGGTGTCAAAAGGCTAAGGCAGAAAAAAACAGCATGAGCCACACCATGACCTAAGCCACCAGCTGCTTGCAATTGATTTGAAGAAAAAGCACATGAACTGGATTAGAACTATTAGTCTGTTCAACAAAAGCACAAGATATACTACATCTATTTACATCATGAAAAAAAACCCACAGAATAGGAATAATAAATATCTATACATAGAAATAGCAACAAGCTTGTTTCCAAAATGCACTACTGTTATTGTCTCGGAAATACAAAGCCACCAAAGGCACAAAATTTAAAATCAGCCGCTGCAGATTAAGTATTGTCACTACTAGCCATAGATTCTTAGCATAATTTAGCAGGATAATATCACGCATTTAAGTCTCCATGAAGAAGATATGAATCCAGACAATCAGAAATAGACTGGTTGCTGCCCAAAACTCAGCGGATAGAATATCTAGGGTCTATAGTTTAAAATCCCCAAGACACCCCTCCTTGCTAGTTCTGACAACCAAAAGTCAGATCCTCTTCACTGACCAGTGATTCCTAAAGCAGCATCTGCAAAAGTTAAAATCAAGGACAAATCTACTACCTACTTCCCAGCTTCCCCCAAAGAGATATATAGGCAAACAATTTAGCAACTTAGCTCATAGCTTAAACAATATATTGAGGTGGGGAAAAAAAAAAAAAAAAAAAAGGACCATGTACAACACAAAAACCAGCAAAATTGGAAACAACAATAGTTCACAAGGGGGGAAAAAATAAAAACATTTTTGTGAGATCACAGTCCAAAGACCATGTCAGATTACCATAGCAACGGCTTCAATGGCACTTATCCATACTACAAAATATTTCTTGCTTACCTAAAGCAATCTGCATCTTATCAGTCAGAAACAGGCGAGGTTTCGAAAGCCTATCAGCAAATGCGTCCAACATGTCCTCCAACCTCCTGTGCAAGGTTACATGGAAGAAGATGAGTGATGACCAACAAAAAAAAAAGAAAGAAAGAAGTATCAGTTACAATTTTATTACATTCCATCTTCCACATAGACTCCAGCATGAAAGCAGAGTGTCGTTTTTAAAGAGGCTAAGTTTTTTTTTTTTTTTTTTTTTTGAACAGGCTAAGTTTTTTTTTTAAAGAGGCTAAGTTATATTGAACCAGCTCTTCTTAAATGATCAGGCCAAAATTTTCGAAAATAATACTAAAAAACTTTCAACTGAAATAACCTACAAAAACTTCAAAAGTAGATGTATAGGTTCCTCACTCCAGAGGCAACTAATACACTAAATTATTGCTCTTTTTATCCTTATCTTACCATATAACGCAAAAAATTTACCCCATTGCAAAATATACACCCACAACTTCTTAGTGGATTTCTTCTGATATATATTTTCTTATAGAAAACAAAAAAGAAATTATAATGGATGAAAATTTGAAAGATATAGCAAAGAAAAAGGTAAGATGTACTATGACTCTATGAGAGTACTCTCCTCTTGCATAAGAGATAGATAACTCAAAATACATTAAAATCAGTACATGTACAAGAGATGCAATATACGAGGAAGCATAGTTACATACAGGTAAGCTTTCCATAGTAGAATACGAAGTCCTTCCTGAAAGCAAACAGATGTAAAGACAAGAATTGCATACGGCCACCATGCTGTTGACTTGAAAGGCAAAAAGCCCCTCCAAAGCCCTGAAAGCATAATCAAACTCACCAGCCATAGTAGTGTGCTGCAAATTCGAATAAAAGACAAGTGAGACAAATTTGAGGGGAACATTTGTCCATTCATTATCCTAACGGAACCAAAATACTACTTTGATACAGCTACTTACAAGAACTCAAATAATAAGATAACAACCTTCTAGTCTGGACAATAGAGATTAAGTATTGTACAATACAGGAAAAATAGAGAAATCAGGCCCTAAGTAGAAATATGAAAGATTATGTCATACAGCACACCATCATGGCTTCACCTAAAGTCACTCTTTGAAGTACAATTATGATAAACTTAAACAGATCCAATAGTTGATTGGCCTCTTAGTTGAATCTTTTCCGTAGGATCAGAGCATTCTATTTTCACATCTAACTCCTTAGAGTAACTTCAATCTTTAGAAGCGAGAACTGAGAATCCGAAGCTTATGGTATCCTCGATAACATACCAAATCCTTGAGCATAGATATATTTTTCAGCTGCATATGGAAACAACTCCAACAATCATCTAAGTTAACTCAGACTCAGCTTTAGGGAAGTACTTTTTAAAATTAAAAAAACCACTTTGCTAATAAACCACAGAAACAAAGATCTAGAGAACAAATGTCCACAATAAAAGTTACCATTTCAAAATTGCAGCAAACATGTCTACTTACATTATATATTGCCCCTCTTCTTAATACCATAATCTGGTGTATAAGAAAACCTGCTCGAGGACAACTTTGTAGTCAAGCACTAGTGACAAGTATTAGCTATCAAGAAAAGCTCTAAATAAACAATTCCCATTTTCCAGCAGGAGTAGGAAGCTGCTAAGCATTAGTCAGAAATCCTGATGGACGGTTTCAGTTCCTCCTTAATAAAATAAAAGTTAGAATTAGAATTACTTATATGGTCAGTTTGCGAAGCTGGAAAGATCAAGTCAGTTTGGATAGTTCCTGGAACTAGCCAACATGAAGTTGGAATTGCTAGTGATTGTGGACAAGATAAAAACAATTCAATATTAGTTTAAGTAGACAAAACAATTACAGAGGAGCTTTATAAGGAAAGGTAATGCCTCTCCTTTCTTTATAGCAAATGTTCCACTAAAATGTCCTTGACTTCTCTTTTTATTGTAAAGTAGTAAGTCAGTAAATTGCATCTAAAATAAAGGATCTGACGGAGAAACCTTTTTTTGATTGCAAGGTCAAGGCTAAAAGAGCCTCTTTGCAGCTGCATGGTTAAGGCTGCAGTATATCCTACCCACTCTCCCTCCTATGATCTTATCCCAACTTTAAAAAAAACCTCCTTAAACACATTGGAATGTGTTATGGTAAGCCGTAGGTGGCTATTCAATACCTAGGATATGGTATAGTATGGTAAGCAATAAAGATGATAATCTCCATGTAAATTCTTCAAATTACTAAGAAGTGAAATCTAAGGTGGCTATTCAATACCTCAAGTAGCTGACAGGTGGATCTAAAGTGGCTATTCAATACCCCAGGCTTCTAAGTTCTAAGAAGTAAACCTAAGGTAGCCACTCAAAATTTCAGTTAAGAAGTGAATCTAAGGTGGTTAATCAATACCTCAGGCGAATACACTTAATTGCTCAGTCGGCAAATTTCATTCCCATAAGACTGAGTTCTGCTAAACTACTCCCATGCTCCAAACTCCAAATCTGCTCCGTCTCAAACTTTGCTACTAAGCGATAGATAATATGCCTAACAGAAATGAATAGCTCAAAGATCTCGCAACTCTCAAGAAGAGGGATATCTCTTTGATCATTCCACACAAAAACCTTTAAGCATTGGGCATTCATCTTGGAACTAACAAAAACCTCTCTGGCACATAGCTCCTTTCTTTCTTGTATCACACAAATTATTTCTCCTATCTCAAACCAAACAGCAAGCAATTAACCATCAAGCACGGTTTCATTGTTCTCTCTGATCTCATTCTTACTGTCTAGAAATAATCAAATCTGACAATTGAGTTGTATTATTTCATTGTACTATAGGTTCTCGAAACATCGACAAAACAGCATAAAAACCCTAAGACCTGCTGAAAATGGTGTAATATACAAACCATCAAAACTCAGTACAAAGATGAACCTCAGCCAAACAATCAGCAAAACTACCAAACTCATTATAAATAAAAAATGCAACAACTAAACAGAAAATTAAATAATCTCTTTAGTTAGCAAAATCACTAATCTAATACGAAGTACATAGAATTGACATAGTAATCACAAAAATTAAGGATGACTAAGAACATTGAATAAAACCCATTAAAATTGAAAACTACCCAGTTCATTTTCTGGGTTTAATTGCATAAATAAGAAATGAAAAAGAAAAATATAGAAAATGGAGAGAAATACCTGGAGAGAACGGTGAGGATCAAGAAGGGTTTTTTGGCGATGACAGAGATAAAGAGTGACAAAGAAGGGCCTAATGCTATTAATGTATACCCAATTCCTGCTGCTACAGTCATCTCCTTCTTCCTCTTCTCTCTCTATTTCTGAATTCGATCAGATGAACAAGTTGCTGCCTTGTGGAGAAAATAGGAAAAATACAGTCAATTTATTTATTTATTTTTTTTTAAATAAGATACGTGGTGAATATTGGTACGTTTTTTCACAAGATTGTCTTAATATGTCTAGCTAGTACAGTAGTGTAGTAAAAAAAAAGAAATTTTGATATTCATAATTGGTCGATGTCTTGATAAGTCGGAGTAGAATAGGCGAGAGAGAAACATAATCTGTAGTCGGATTTCCTTTATGAAAAAACGTGTTAGGACTAAGAAATGTTAGAATGCCTAAAAAGAATCCAAAATGTTTTGATTTCATCCATCCATCACCGACAGAAGCGTTCTCGAGCAAATTATGTTATTTGGCTAAAAGAAGACAATTACGAAGGGCAATAGCCTCAACAAGAAAAGTTGGGCAAGAACCTAAATTTTAGGTTAGACTAGGTATATGATTTCCTAAACATCTCTAAGGACAACACCAATTGAGGCAAAAATTTTGAAGGACAAAACCGTCAAAATTAAGTCTACAATAGCTCAAAGGGGGAGGGGAATAAGAAACAATAGAAGAGGTAGGCCGAGTAGGCTACGACTGAGAGCGGTGTTAGAATGGTGTATTTCATCTAAAAAAGAATGAGGCTACCATTCCTGACAAACACAAATGTAAATAAGATTAATATTGGCGATAGTATATCTGTTTTGGGGTTTGTGATTCTCATGGGATATGGATTTTCAATGCAACTCGGACAGTTGAAGACACTTGCAAAATACAACGATTAAGTTAGTAATCGAAAAACGAAGGGATTTTAGAGAGAGAAAATAGAGAGAAGTTAGAGCAAACAACAATAAATAATGTCTTGAATGCAATGTTTCAATCCACTCCTCCCATCATGAATGATTAGGGTATTCACAGGGGTAGGAATGTGTGTCCTTCTAAGACTTAGTATCCTAGAATGGGGAACTCTGATTGGCTGCACAATTGGATAAGGGCACGTATCCCTTTAGGGGGGGCCGTTTTAGTGCATTTCTTGGGAATTGGGTTATTAATGTAATAGTTGTCTTTCCACTCTCTCAAGTGATTATTCTGAGTTTCCATGCATCTTCTTCCTATTGGGACACGCATGTTGCACAATTATTAGGCCACATGTCACCTTTAGGATTGAATCGCATGATGGGGTATTTTTACCCTCAACATATCTATCTTTAAAAATGATTGCATTACGATGACATTCCCAGATACTCCACAAAAGGAAGGCTATCTAAGGGAGGAAGCTAAAAGAGTCGGTTTTAAGTGAACGAAATAGGTCTAGGGTCTGAAAAGAGAAAGGGAGGGTTCCAATCCAATTGCGCATAGAAACAAAGGACTAAAGATCCGAAATTGCTGAGAGAAGCAATGGACACTTATCCAAAGAGAAAGAGATGAGGAGAATAAATACTATTGGGATTAAGAATAGGTATTGTAGAAAGCACAAAAGGTAAGGACATAACTATTACATAGGGCTAAGATTTGTGTATTAGATAAACTATTCAAAAGAATTTTCCATACGAAAAGGTTAATTTTAGGTGCGGCTAAGTTTCAAAAAGAGAAGATTTGAAACTTAGCCGCACCTAGATTCTCAAGGAGTTCTTCCTATCTATATCTGAGGATCGCAGAGAAAATGATCAACAAATCAACCAACAAAAGTATCAGCTAATAAGCGATAGTTTAGGATTTTAGGTGCGGTTAATTTTAGGTGCGGCTAAGTTTCAAAAAGAGAAGATTTGAAACTTAGCCGAAAAGGTTAATTTTAGGTGCGGCTAAGGTTAATTTTCATATTTTAAAGAAATGTAACATGTGTTCGGTTGGAATTATTTCGAAAAGAGAAGATTTGGCGCCAAATGAAGATCGTCTGTTGAGAGGGCATTAAGGGAAATCAAGACTAGATTCTCAAGGAGTTCTTCCTATCTATATATGAGGATCGCAGAGAAAATGATCAACAAATCAACCAACAAAAGTATCAGCTAATAAGCGATAGTTTAGGATTTAGTTAGCATGTGTGGTTGTTCTCAATGTTTGTTATGGGTTTTATTCTCAATGAGCGAACGGAATCTTTTGTGTGGTTGTTCGATACATTTTTAACCTCTATGGGAATGAAGAGTCCTATCACATTTATGACAGATCAAGCTCAGGCAATTGCAGCTGGTATTCGTACTGTTTTCCCTCCAAGTGTTCATCATCGTTTATGTGTTTGGCACATTGAGAAAAATTCAAAGAATCATATAGGTGCTTTAAGAGCTTTGGATGGTTTTACAGATTTGTTTGGCTATTTGTTGAAGTATTGTGAAACTTCTGTTGAGTTTGAGCATTTTTGGAAAAGGTATGTCGTTATTTCTTAATATACTGATAATTATGTATTTGTTTATTTATCTTTGTAAAAATGATCATGTCACTTTATATAAATGTTCATTAAAGAAGATAGTTTGTGCATTTTCACATTATCTAATATACATTTGTATTTAGATTATTTTTATTATAATATCGACTGTGATTTTTTATATTTATTAATATGATCATTTTATTTAATATGTATGTACATTTTATTAAAGAGTTTGTTCAATTCCACATCAGCTAATGATCATTTGTAAATGCAGAATGTTGATGAAATATAAATGTGAAAAGGATGATTGGCTGTGTGATTTGTACAAGATTAAACAGATGTGGTGTCCTGCTTATTCTAAGAAGTATTGGTCTGGTGGAGTTTTGTCACCTCAATGGAGTGAAACAACAAACAAATCTGTTTCGAAGAGGCTTAATGGAACACAAGGTTTATGTGATTTTTATCATGTATTCCTTGATGTTATTTCTGAGTGGAGGAGCAAAGAAAATGGAAATGATTATAAAACATTGAGGGGTAATTGTCATCTTGCTTTCGCTCATATTAGCCTTTTGGTTCATGCTAGATCTTTATACACCATTCAAGCATATGTTATTTTTTAAGAAGAGTTCATTAAGGGTACTGCATATGATCATTCTGATGCTGGTATTCATTTTCCTGAATATGCATACTATTTATGGAGAAGTGGGAAGGATTTGCTTAAGCATGAAGTTATTTTTAACAAAGAAACTCATGCTATATGCTGCACTTGCATGTTTTTTAGTGAAATGGGATTGTTATGCTCTCATTGTCTTCGTGTATATCATTTGCATTGTGTACCTAGGATTCCGGATGAGTATATTGTTAAGCGTTGGACAAAGGCTGCCATGTGTACTCATACCAATGATGAACCTTCTATGAGAACAAATATTGTATCTTCTAGTGTTTGGAGGTCACAAACACTAAGGAAGTTTGTGAAGTTGATAACTAGCTGCCAAAATTCTTTGACTACAAGAGCAGAAGTTGACTGTTATTTCAACATTTTAAAAGATAAAGTTGAGAGTGTTAGGGGTACAATTAACTTCAATGAGGCTGCTGAAGGTGTAGAAATTGTTGACCATGAAGTAAATAATCCTCCCAAAAAGAGGCTTGTTGGTGAAAGAAATGTTCGCCCTAAGAGTACTTTAGAAAAGGCATGTAACAAAGCTAGGGGTAATTGGAGGAAGAGAAAGTCTTTATATACACCCTACATGAGGGATAAGGTCAAGCAGGAGTTCAGGTAATGTAGAACATATTATGTTTTATATATGATCATTTAGTTTTATACTTATGATCAAATTTTATTTTTTAGGAAGTGGATGAGAATGGACTTCCAGTTACTTATGCTAATTCTATGTGTGATCCTAATGAGTTGATAATTTTAAAAAATCCACCTTCTAAGGTAATATTATAAAATAATTTTTTTATAAAATATATTCATTTATGTTTCTTTAAATGATCAAGTTTGTTGTATGATTCATTTATTTTTGTATTTTTCTTTAGTTTGCTAGGAAGGAAGCTTATGTAGTAGAAATTCATTTGGAATCTGATGAAAGTGTTTTTAAAGGTTTTGAGCAGGTAATTCTAATTATTATTTTAAAATTATCCTTATTTTGTTAATATGTTTAATATATTTGCTAAATTGTATTAATATTTTTATGGGATCCTGGTGAAAGTTCTTTTGGATGCAATACATCTTTTGATAAAGATATTTCTGCCCTTGCTAAGGTTATATATATATATATATATAATATCAGGTTTATTTATTTTTTTATAATTGTACATTTAATCTTTGGGTAATGTTCATTTATGTTAATCATTTAAAATATTTTGTAAATAGGAGAAGGATTTAAATGTTGCTAGAAATGATCAAGGTGTTTCTACTGTTCAAGATCATTCAAGTGTTTCAAATAATGTTCAAGATTTAATTCGTTCAAGAAATGTTCAAGATCAAGTTTCAAGCAATGTTCAAGCTCGTTCAAGGGTTGCAAGAACTGTTCAATTTTGTCAACCACCTGCAAGAAGTGTTGAAGTTTCTGCAACTGTTACATCTTCTTCAAATTCTCAAGCTCTTTCAAATGCTCCTTCAAGAGATGTTTAAGGCATTTGTCGTGGTGGCAAACAAGTTTCTTATAAGTATGATAGGTTCTTAGCTATTTTTGATACTAATGTAGCTAAGAGGTTGGCAAACAACAACAATTAAGAAATTGTTATCTTGAATTAATATAATCTTGGCTGATTTTAATAGTTTATTATTTTTGATAATTGATGTTAATGAACATATTATATTTTGTTAATGAACATTTCACTGAAAGCCTTTTAAAAGTAAAAAATGTTTAATGAACATTTATAAAATGCAATTGAACGTAACTACATACATATAATATTCTGGTAATGAACATATTATGCTGCTTTAATGATCATATGAAAATATATATTTCATAAACAAAGTCATTTGAATATAAAGAAATATGAACTTAATGTCTTTTACACAATATAAAAAGATATTACTGTATATGTAAATGATCATTTAACAATTCACAAATGGACAAATATATGAAATGTCACTTTTATAGTAATCTATTCTTCCATAAATCTTCTTGCTCCTCTTCTGTTGTTTCTAGCTTCTGTGTTATCTTGAAAGAGCATCAGTTGAGCAATGTACTAAATTCTTAGCTTCTTGATTTGGTTTATCTGTTATTCAAACATATTATAATGTCAATATGTTTATTCATTGTTATGAAAATGAACATTCTTTGCCTTTAAGTCTCAAAGTCACTTACATTATTTCCCTTCAAGTCACAAATCCATTACTCTTTAGGATCAGCTGTAAACGTTTCCATATGCTTCATTATATAAACCCCACAGTTGGTGTGATCTTCATTACTTCTCCACTTCATCTTTTCTAAGACTACTTTATAGTTCTCAATCCGATTTGCATCCTCATATCCCAATGATATCATATACTCTGCCATTGCTTTTAACTGAAATATACATAAAAAATTATTATCATACCGTTTTCAATTTATACAATATGAGTAAAATTTGAGTTACCATTTTTTGTGGATGGTCAACATATTTCTCAGATATAGGCACATGTTGTGTCAGCTTTCTGTTATCAATTATGTGAATCTTCTCACTGATATGATTTATGCATAACAGATAGAAGTGTTGAGATGATGAAATTGGGAAAAAAAAACCTGCAAAATTAAGATTTATTTTTGAACATTTTATAATATACAAATGAACATATTCTAAATGAATATTAAAAAATATATTTTATACCTGATTATAGCCCACAATGTTATCAATCTTATAAATCTTCAATTCATTGTCAATTCTCTCTTTGAATTTTTTGATTCTTTCCACCATACTTGTTTTATAGTCACAAACAGTGTAAGAACACATAATTTGCTGCATTTAATATGTAATAGTCAATATTAATATAAATATTAATAAATAATCATTGAATTATATATATATATATATATATATATATATAGATACTTACATGAGGCATTGTAGAGAAATAAATTTTGTTTTTTGACTTTTTGTGATTCAACAATGTTGCCCAGGAATCTATCACACAATTCATTACTTGTACATCATCACCAAGTGTTTGCCTCTCTTTTCTATTTATGAGAATTATCCCATCATAATAGAGTAATGCACTGTTTTTTTTTTTTGAAAAAAATATATTAATAGTGATCATAATATATTGTATTAGCAATTAAATTTAGACAAAAATATATGTGTACCTTTCATCTTTTCCGCTAAGAGCAAAGTCACACACAATTTTGTTCATCTCCTTCTCATCCTTGAACAAATCATTATATTTCACCATGTATGGAGAACGAAAGGCAAGAGGAACATTAGGAGCTGAGTTTTGCGCTGAGGCCTCTCAATTTCTTTTCCTTTTCCTTCTTTACCTTTGTCTTTCCTGTTTAAATTAAATATTAAACAAATTGTTATTGAACATTAATGTATTAATATATGAACATTTATCTAATTAGAATAATATGATAAAAATAAAAGTATTTTTACTTTTTTTTGTATCATGTTACCTTTTCTCTGTATTTATTGTTGCTTTTTGACCTACCAATGTTTGTTTCTCTCTTTCACTGAATCATTTACATTTTGTAAATGAACATTAAGATATATAGAAATGATCATTTGTATATATGAAAATGAAAATTTAAATATATAGTAATGATCATTTATATTAAACTTAAAATTTTTGAGATTTTAACTTTAAAAAAAATATGTAACATTATTTACCTGTCTATGAGTTTTGCTGATGCATCTTTTACCTTGTTTTCACTGAAATATCAAAGAGAGTTAGTAGGTACTGAAATGAACAATCATAAATTATCAAATGTTCATTCTAAACAACCATCATTTTAAAACATTCAAAATACTTAAAAACTTAAATTACATAATTATAATACAATAATTGTTCTTAGCAAAATAAATTACCATAACCCTAATTGTTTCTAGCAAAATAAACAACCAGCCTTAATAATTACAAATTTAAATTGTTTTAAAGATACATAGCTACTGAATACATCTTGAAAGTTTGGTGAGATTTTTCATATTACACCTGTCCTCCTTGCTTTTGTTTTTCAAGTACTTCTTCCATAGATGGGCATTGAGGTGGTGAGGATAAATGTTTAATAACATCATCTTCATTCCTTCCTCCTATGCTCAATTCCAAATCAATATTAGCAGGAGGTGCTGTAGAATGACTGTTCTTTGGATCACCTAAAGAAATTTTTGCCTCTGCAAAAAATACCAAAAAAAAACATTTTAATTACAAATGAACAATTTTCATGAAAATGAACAAATTTACTGCAAATGAACAAGTTCACTGAAAATAAACAAGTTCACTGAAATGAATAATTTACCATTTTCAGTAGTTTCACTGAAAATACATTTAAGTATTTGTAGATGATCATTATTATTATTATATATGAACATCTTATACCTGAAGCTGAACTTCCTTCATTAGCTTTTTCAACTACTTTTGGAGCAGAGGCTACATTTCTTTCTTCTGTAAAATATGATCAATTTATTTTAGAAATTCAAATATTGAAAATGAACAATTATGATTAATTATACTTGGAATTCTGAAATGAACATTATGATTATTAATTATGTACATATTGAACCTGTAATAGAAGTTCCTTCATTAGCCTTTCCAATTGATGTTGAAGCAGAGGCTACATTTTTATTTGCTGTATTATAAAAAAATATTTTAGAAATAAAAGTATTTAACATGATAAAAAAAAAAAAATTGAATATAAACATCTTACTTATTTCAGAAACTGTTGGAATTGGGGGTTCAAGAATCATAGCCTTTGTTGTAGAAGTTGGACCTGTTGCTGTTTTGAACTAAATTTTGTTAGTGAAAGAGAATTTTAAAATAAAAGCGATAACATGATACTTAAAAAAGAATTTAGTTTGTATTTACCAATGGTTGGAGATGGCGAAGTTAAATGTAAGGTGAATGCTTTTTGTACATCATAATCTTGCTCTTTCCAGTTTCTTGTTTTGTTCATTTCAGCTGCTTCCATCAGTTCTTTTTCAATTTGAGCAATTGCATTCAGGAACTCTTCTGTTTCATAGAACTCTTCATCTTGGCTTAGGATTGATTGCTCCCTTGTAGCCATTTTTCCTAAAACTTCATCAACCTTTCTAACCAAATTATTTTCTGGAAATATTTCCTTTGCCTTCATCAATTTTCCTGAAAGTCTTGAAAGGTTTGTACTAGTCTCTTTCACTAGGCTAACAAAATCATTCATGAAAACCTGTATTGTAAATCAAATTATAAGATTTACCAAAATATATTTATTATAAATAAACTGAACATTTATTTCATTATAATTGATCATTTTCCTAACCTCTGGACTTTCTTCCTCTTTTACAGCAATTCTAGGTAAGATTTTCCCTCTACCAAACCCCAGTTCATACTCGGTTTTTAACCTTTCAACAACCATGTCTCTTTGCCAAGCAGATATAATGGGGAATGTTCTTGAAGTTCGTTTGTCCAACCTTTGAACCTTATCAAAATAAAACAGCTACAAGACAAAATAAAAAATGAACATTAATGAAAAAACAAATGAACATTAAACATAAAATGCATGATCATTTTTCACATTATAATTGAACATTTTATAAAACCATATACTACCATCAGAAATTGCAGAGGGCCTTTGTAGAACCCCTTGCCTTGCTGCTTTCTCCAATCAACATGACTTTTAATTAGTGAGTCAAATACATACTGACACCAATTCAAATTTCTTATTCTTTCTTTGTCCATCATTTAAAAAAGAAACTTGAAATGACATTGATTGTTTGATATGCACTTCATCATGCAGTTCACAGCAACTGCTATAAAATTGGTTATGAAATGTTCACTTGGTGATCTGTTGTTGATGAATTTATCATGTATGTATCCATTCACAATCCGTAAAGAAAATGAACAAGACAATTACAATTGATGATCATTTAATGTATTAAAAATGAACATTTAAAGAAAATAACTGATTATACCTGACTCACTGATGGAGTTTTTCCTGCCCATGACTTTCTCCATTTCTTCAGAATTTCTGCATATTCCTCACTAGCTTTATCAGACTTTGCCTCAACAATTGGAATTTCTCCTGTAGGCAAGCCATAAACTACCCTCACATCCTCTACCTCAACTTGAATTTTTTCATTCTTTGGCAATTCAAAATTCTGACTATTCTCTTCAAAACTATCCAACACCCAATTACATAACTTTTGATCAAGTTGTGGTAATTTGATGTCAAGAAGTGATCCTAACCCTATATCAACAACTTGTTGTTTTTGATCATTTGTCATCTTATCTATCCATGCCATGAACTTGACATGTCCTCCTCTTTTTGATGATCTCTCTTCCTTAAACTCCTCTTCCTCAATTTCCTCAACCTCCTCATTTTCCCCTACCTCAACTATTTTAGTTTTCATCTTTTTTCTTCCTCTTCCTTCACTCTTTTCTTGATTATACACCACTAACTTCTGGTCCCCCTTCTCAGTCTTTGCCTTCACTTGCTTTTACTCCTTTTTCACTGCCTTTTTCTTCTTTGGTTTTATTTCAACTTCCTCCTCCTCCTCCAATTCATCATCTTCCTCATCAACAGGCTCTGTTTCAGCTTTGTAGATAGAATCTTCACTATCATCACCACTGTCAGCGGAATGTTCATCAGAAGAATCCTCTGATTGTTCATCATATGGAACTTGCTATATTTTTTTCCTCTTCCGAACATTCTTCTTGGCAGGGCTGACAACTGAAAATGAATATAAAAGTCATTAACTATGATCATTTAATGTATTGAAAATGAACATTAATTAATTGAATATAAATGTTACTATATATATATATATATATATATATATATATATATATATATATATATATATATATATAAATTAGTATAAATTTTACTATATATGATCATTATATTTTTTGAAAATGAACATTAATAAAGAGCATGATTATACCAGATTTCTTAGCAATTTTCTTTGTTCCTCCTGCTGGTGTGGGAGCAGATCTCTTTTTTCCTGATTGAATAACTTTTTCAGCAGGAGCACCTAGTCTCTTTTGAATATGACTAATATCAGCAGTAGTTGTCTTTTTTCCTCCTATATAAAAATAACGTACATGATCATTTTTGTAAAAAGTAAATGTTCATTTGCAAAAAGTAATATGTTCATTACTTTTTTACACTCTTAAAATTATTCTGATAAAAAATATATTGAATATTTACCTTTTTTAACTACTTTTTCTGCAGGAGCACCTGTCATCTGTTGAATGGGACTAATATCTATTGCTTGCCCTTTTTTCTAAACTTTTGCAGGAGGTCGAGCTTGTTTTGCTTCAACAAGAGCAGTTGCCTTTTTTTGTGTTGGTGAAGCTTCCTTGATAGCAGGTTCTGATTGTGAAGCTTGAGATTGGACTTTTGCAACATTTAAATAACGACAATTAGATAATGACATTTTAAAAACTTTTCATGTCTAGAAAACTATACAAAATATATACCTTTATCTTTGCTTCTTGTAATTCTACCAATTGACATCTCTTCTACTAAAGGGCTATTCCTTTTTCCTCCCCTCCTTGCAACCATTTTATAATTCTTTTTTCTCTTTGTTGACCCTTCACTAGGATCAATTGAAGCAGTAACCCCAAGACTTTCTGTTTCATTTTCTTTATTAATGAGGCGAGTCTCATCCTCAACAATGACCTCATTCAATGATTTGTTTTCTGCATTTATTTAAGCATGTACTTTAATAATTATGTCAAATGATCACAAACAGAATATAAAATGAACATTTATGTAAAAACAGTTAACATGTTCATTTTATGTGATACCATTGATCAGTTTATATAATAAATATGAACATTTTACCTTGAGCATTTTCAACATTTTCCTTTGGAGGGCTCTTTTCCTTTTCATGGCTTTTTTCTTTTACAGTCCCAAGCTTTGTTGTTTTGCTTAAAACTGGTTCCTTCTCCACATGGTCTGTTTTATTTGAATCTTTTGGTTTATCTCCTACAATAGATACATGTTCACATATTAAAAATAGACAAATAAACAATCCCATAAACAATGTTCATTTTACTTTTTATATATGAACATTTTACCTTCAATAGCTTTTTTTCTTTCAGCTCCTTCTTTTTCTAGCTTCTCTACATGTTCAGGTTTTTCTTTCTTTTTCTCCACTATTTCAGAAAATACATATATAATTATATGGTATTCATATAAAATATTCTGCAAATCATAAACAAATATTATTTACATGTTTACCTTCCTCAATTGATTTCTTTCCATCATCAACTTTTTCTTTTTTCTTTTTTGTTGATTTTAACATTAGATTCTTCTTTTGAAGCTTTTGAAGAATTTTCTGAGTTGTTTTTGCAAACTTTGGATTATTTCTTGCATTATGTTTCACTGCTTCCATTTTGCTGTATTATTTTCAAATAAAACTACAAATATTAGAATACAACAACACAAAAATTGAAACAGTTGATTATGATGTTGTAGAATGTATACCTCTGTATAGTTTTTTGATCTACTTCAGTAGTACTGTGTACATTAACTGATGAATCTCTGAAATTAGGTTATACATATATGTCAATATAAATAATATTGAAAATGTTTATATTATATAGTGATAATGAACATTTGTTATTCTATGCATACTTACTCCTTGTTCATGGGTTTTTCTACATTTTGAGCAATAGTAGTTGGTTCTGTCTTTTCTTCATCACTGAAAGGTAAAAAATTGTAATAATATAAAATCAATCATTTGTATTTATGTAAATGATTATTTAATAAGTTCAAAATGAACATTTACCTTTTCTGTGACTTATCAGCAGCAGTTGACACCTCCTCATTTGTTTCTCTGCATTGTTTTTAAATCCTATGGTTATAATTAAGATTGGTTGAAATAAAAAATGTATTGAAAACAATGGTTATATTTCACATGTTAAATTTTAAAAATAGTATTAAAATTTGATACCTTATTGGTTGATTTGTCTCTAGCCTTGATTTTTACATTATAAAAGTTACCTTGATCTTTTTTTTTTCACTAGAATTTTAAGAATTATTTTAGAAAACTAACATGTATACAATTATATATGTAAATAAATAAATTACATATATATTAACTTACTTGGGGTCTAACATGTTTCTTTCAAAATATGGTTCCCACCAACTTTTATGGTCTTCTTTTTTTTTTCATTGGAAATAATTGATGGCATAATCTCTTGTTCAATTTTAGGTTCAAAATTTCCATTTCTAAATTTCATCATGTGTTTCACTTTACATGGTTCAACACTACATATCAAAAGTTACCATCAATATATCAGTTTGCATGCATATTTATTAAGTTTTATAACACAAATTGTAATTGATCATTTTATAAAATATAAATGTTCATTATTCTTAATTACAATGATTTGCATATTAATCGAAAAAAGGACATATTAATATACTTGTTCATAAGGTTACAATAAAATGAGCAGTTCTATATATGTTCTCATAAACGAATATGTAAATGTTCATAAGTTTACAGTAAAATGAACATTTATATATGTATAAATGTACAAGTTCAAACATGTATAATTATGAAATTAAAAATCAACAGTCAAAATGTACAACTTCAAACAGGTATATGAACATTTAGTAATTCATGATCATTATACCTTGGAATTGGAGACATTTCATTTTCAGCAGGATCACTGGACTTTATTATGTCTTTTAAAAGTTGAGGATCAAGCAGAGGAGATATAGGTTGGCGCTTCATTTCATCTCTGTTTGCAGATTTTAATTTTTTTTTTACAAATTTAATCAAAATACATGATGAATAACTTCAAAATTTAATCAAAATGCATGATAAATAACTTAAAAATTTCGAAATTAAGTGAAAAATACTTACGAAACTGCAGCATCTTTGATTTCTGGAACCTCCTTCTGTAGTCTACAAAAGAAATTACACAAATTATTACTTTCCTTTGTTTTTGAACAAAATTTTAAAAATTAAGGGTTTAATTCTTAAAATTCTTCAGTTAGAAAACTTCAAGATCTTCTTTGTTGTCTTTTGGATCTTCCTTTTGTGTTCTATAAAAGAAATTAAACAAATAAACTTACAATTGAACAAAATTTCAAAATATTAGGGTTTAATTGCAAAAAATCGCTCAAATGTACTTACGATTCTGGTTTTTCAGTAGATTTTTGTTCTTCTAGTGCAGTTCTTCTTGTAGACTACTCATTGTTGATGCGATTGTAACAAATTTGCAGAAATTAGTAGGAATTATACTTGTTCAAAGGTTTGATGAGAGAGAAAATGGAGAGAGAAAATGCGGATGGAAGAACAATGTAGAATTTGATCAATTTTTCAATTTTTTTTTTATTCGTATATATATGTGTGAATTGTGCAGTTACTTGTAGTTACCGTGGGAAGTGGGTGGTAACTGCACAGTAACTGCATGGTTAGTGGGTTTACTATGGTTAGTTGTAACTACAGGTGGTTAGTGGGGTGTGATTAGTGTGGGTAAGGATTTTATTGTAATTTGGGGGGGGGAGGAGTAGGTAGGAATGGCTAAAGGGGGTGTAATGATTAGGAATTATATAAGTAGGATTAAAATCGTTGAAGTATAAAAGCCACAACCACAAGGCGCACAACATGCATATAAGGATTTCTTAAATAAGGATCTTCGGTTTCCTGACTTTCATCCTCTAAATCTTAATCTTCTCTCTGAGGAGAGGTTACAGTGTTACACCAACGCCAAAAGTGTATTACACTGAACTCAGCGGCGGACTCAGTGGTGCACAGGAGTGAGGTGTCCAGTGATCGAACGGCACTTACTTCCCTTGATTATCTTAGCTCTACAACAATGGCGATCAAAAGAGTTCCACCCACAATCGCTGCTCAGCTTAACTACCTTCTCTCTCATTCGTTGTTCTACATCAAGGTAATTCTTCTATTTAAAACATTGCAAATCCTGAATTTAGGAATTTGAATGATCATGAATACTAATTTTATTAATCTTATTATTAGTAGCCCTAAATGGCTATATGAATGAATTTAAGTCATTGAAAATCCTAAATTCAAACTGGGTCCATAAATTTATTGCATGGTTATTTGTATTTCAGACCTTAACAAGATTATCATTAATCAACTTTTTTGGCTTTTGATTTTTGTTTATTAAAAAAAAAAAAAAAGTATAAAATTTGTTGAAATTCAGTTGATTTTTTCATAATCCACAACACCCTCGAATTCCTCAGGTGTGATCACTCCTGGAATCGTTTTACAATTGGTGTCATTGATAAAGCTGGTAATTAATCTCATTTTTAATTAATTCAGTTACTAATTGTTAATTTCATGCTTTTATAAAATTATAATTATCTTTAAAACAAAAACATTTTTAATTTCAACAGAATTTAAAAATGCAACAAGGTTCTGCAGAGTTTAATTGCAACGAGATTCTTCAAAGTTTACATTCTATGTTACATGGACTCTTCATTTCAACTCGAGTACCCATGTCGAACGCTCGACACTCGGACATGAGTGTGACCTTGGACACTTTTCTTTTAGTTCAAAATCATGGAACTTTTTCATAAAATAGCCGAGTCGACGCTTGGACACGTACCCATGTTGGACGTGGGTACTCGAGTCCACGTAACATAGTTTATGAGTGTCAATAAATTTAAAATGAATTTGAGTGTCACTGTATTCATGTTGAGTCTACAAGAACTATGAAAGTTGGAGCGTTGACCAATATCAAATTGGAACATGTTTTGGTGTGTTTTTGGAATGGAACAGTTAATTTAAATGATTTAATATAAGAAATGATATTGCAGCTCGAAGAAAACTGGAAAGGGAGTGCGACCTAAGGAAATCGGTTATGTAAGAGCAATGATTTGGGTTTCAAGACTCCTATAGAAGCCGTTGATGTATTTTATATATAGAAAAACATCTCCCATTTCAATATGTAAATTGTGTTCTTCTTTACATTGAATTTGTGATTGAGTGTTGTTCATTTGTTGCTTGATTTAGCCAATTTGGTTAAACGAATAGTTTTCGGTTTTTTAGATTTTCCTGGTGATGATGATGGTTTGATCTCATGATTTTTTAATTTGTTTATCTATCATTGTTTTTTTAATGTTGTCCTTCACCCTTAGCCACCTTTAGAAGAGAGAGACTTGGGGCTGACAATCTTAGCCACTTGAGCGTGTTTAGGCCATTGTACTGGGCTTATGTTTCTTATTCTAGCCTTTGTTTTTCATAACTACTCCACTGCCTTGAATTCGAATTTCATTACAGCACGTAGTAGTTTTGCTAGACCTAAACCCTTTGCTACAACCAAGAATGATGTCTACCATTTTATCTACTATTTTCCCTATGAAGGAGTCTTGTACTAGCTAGTTGGGCTGAAGGAGGGACTCATTAGCCTTAACCATTGTGTTGGGGGGACAAAGTGGTTCTGACTGGCTGCAAAAGGTAAGCCTGTCATCCAAGAACGCATTGAGAAGTACTCGAAGAATGAGATAAGGTTTATAATCTTTTAGCCTTTATCAAAAACAAGAAAGCTTGTATATTGTGGAGCTTAAGAAGTGTCTGAGAAGATGAGAGTGAATTTTACAGCAGCTCTTTGCTGCACAAACAGGGACAACATGGGTACCGGAAAACACCAAACTGGACTTTGAATTTTGAATTTTGAATTTTGAATTTTGAATTAGTCTCTGTATATATGCTTGGTTCAAGCTGGTTTGGTTTACTTGCAGTGAAAAGTTTAATTTGGTGATGGTAGATGAGAATTAAACAATAATTGTGATGCAGAATAATAATATATAGGTAGTGAGAGAGCTTTTCATACCAGGAGAGTAGTGAATATTGTTCGATTTATGTTATTTTAGTTTTTTATTTATTTAATTGATTTTTTTCTCTGATCTATCATGTTGGTGTTGGCATTATTAGATTGAGGAAAACTTAATACTTATCCTGCTACTTGTATTTTCAGACAAACATTTGAGGCAACAAAGTCAAGAGCTTGAAGGAGGTAAATAAAACTAATACTTCTATGTTCACAGTTAATAAGCTTGTTGTTCGCTGTAGGGATCAATTGATATTTAATGAGCTTGCATATCTTTTCACGGTTTCACCCATTCTATAGTTGATTACTTGATTTGTGGACCTTTTCTGCAGATTAATTAAAAAAAAAATATTTTCCTTTTTTTTTTAAAGAGACGAGATTTTAAATGCTAAAGTTTGGAACTAATACCCTTGAGCTTCAGCAGAAATTCATCGTACCCACTGCAACATGTTAGCTCAAAGATGAAAAAGTAAAAGTATCCGATAGGCAGATCAAACAATTAAGCTAGCTGCATCTGTTAGAGAGGTATTGGCAAAACTGATTGTTGAGTGATTTTCAAATAAAGATGTTAGTTGCCAAAAATAAAAAACCTTTTTACTATCGTTACAGTGTTTCATAAGAGCGAAGGAAATTGCATTATTTTTCTTCAGTCCCTTTTTCGATGACTATTAAATACCAGCCCAAATAATGAACTTTGTTAGTTACCACTATATTGGTCGTAATCATAGTGTGTGTGACTTACAGTTTTGGTGTCTTCAAAATAGTTATTTCGTGAGTAATGGAGCTCCAAACTTTTCAAAGCGGCTTTTGAGGTAAGACCGTAAGACATACCATGCTTTATAAGGATCGAATATCACTTTCACAATCTATGGTTCATTAATTTCTTTCACATTTAATATTATTAAGTGATCAAAATTTGTTTGCTTCAGTCGTAATTTGGAAGATTATGTCACATGCACAAAATATGTACTTATATACCTCGTTCAACAAATCTGATTTGATTAGGGATTGTGAGAGTTAATTTTCACTTTCAAAAGCACAATTAAACCCACTAACTTAGGACCTGTTCTCTTCAGCTTAATTTCATTTCAATTCAGCCCGGCTCTAATCAGTTCATTTCCTAATTTTCTTCTCTCATGAGCAATTCATTTCAGCTCTATTCAGTTTAGCTCAACTCAGCTCCAATCAGTTAGTTCAGTTCAGCTTAGTTCAATTTAGAAAATTAGAATAGGCCCTTAGATATAGTTCTTTCTTTGTAGCTTAGAAAAATCTTAAAACACCGTTCAATTTTTGTGATTGGGTGATAGTTTAGTTATGTTGGTGTTTGATTTCTTTCTTGTTGCTTTTTATATATATACAGTAAATCTTGCCTGCGTTAAAAAACTTTGGCTGTTTAGAATACATGTCTACGTTTATCTCATTGTCTCATATGCACTTAATTTTCCGTAAACAAAAGGGTAAATTGCATAATGGAACATTTTCAGCCACAACTAATCACCATTATGGAAGAGAAGAACACAAGACCATGCTTCATACTCATTCATATTGTTGCATACTTTTGTAATACATCTTAATGATTGAGATTTTGTGTGGTTCTTTCTTGTGCAATGAATTGGAGTTAAGCTGTCATTACTATAATGAAAGCATACTAAACTTGGCCGAAGGGGACCAGCACCTCTACTCTTCCACTATGCCGATGTGTTGCTTGTAGTGAGATGCAAGGGATGTTGTGAGCTGTGGGAGGTCATAGAGATTCTACCTATTCATAGAGTGATCGTGTGATCGATACAGGATATGTACTCTCTCTTTTAACTAATAATTTTATGCCTATTACATATATATTTGTTGGGAGTTATGTGGATGTAATTTTCCTCTGATCTCATATATATTTATTTACGGAGTACTTAAATTGCAGTTATTGAATTAGCAATTTAATTTCTATGAAATTGTTTACCCTTGGAGTTACGATTTCGGATTGAATTAGTTTGTCTATCATGAAAGTGATGAAACATTAACCAAGAATGTTAACAAGTCTTTTTGGATTACTTATATGACACTATTAATTTGCAAGAAATGACATCCCCACCCCCCAAAAAATGACATTTCTTTTATGCAAGTATGGATTTTCAATTCTTTTAAACAAAACCAAAAAATAAAATAAAATAAAATAAAATAGTTTTAGTCTTTCAGGCTTGATAGTTTCCAAGGTTTAATTCTTGAAGTGGGTCACTTTATGTTGGGCCAAAAACACTTCTATTAAATGATCAGTTGGACTTGATTAAGATATATTGCTGTTTTTATGTTGTGGGTTGGTGTAATGGTAGATTTTATTCCAAGGTACGACTACTAGTACTGGCTTCTGGTTATAATTACGAGTTAGAAATCACATTTTTGGTTTTCGGATCATCTTTTTTTTTTTTTACCCCTTTTGGGGCTTCAATCACTAGAAAATATTCATAAATTCTCATTTATATATTCATCTTTGTAAAAACGACAAGTGAAATTACTAAAATATATAATCGCTAAATGTTAAATAATCGAGTACTCATAAACTTTCATATGAAATCTAACATCGCGTGTGAGTGTGTGACCTTCCTCCCTACTCCCTAGTTATGATTAAATGTCAAATTTACTATTTTATTCTTGTTTTAAATCTCAAATTTGATACGCATTACTCTCTTTGTTCTTTTATTTTTGTCTTATTTTCATTTTTGGGTCAAACTTTGAAAACGTTGATCATAAATTACTGCCAATTTATAAGAGATTATATAGTTATGTGAGATCTTGTCATATTAATCTCATTATATATTTTATTAATATCACATTTTTATAATTAATTATGTGTATGAAAACGAAAATGCGTATGTTTTAAGCTAAGATGCTAAGATGCGTCTTAGAGAATGTGAAAAAATTAAATGGGGCGAAAAAATACGGATAAGGAAGTATACATTACTAACTGAGGGCATTTGTGTTATTATGTCTTCTAGTTAGCTAAAGAATTCCCACGTTTAGGCTTTAGGTAATAAAACTGTGAGATTATGTCTTTGAAGCAAATCAGGTGCTCGGAGACTTAGTCATTCGTGCCGAACGGATTCAACCCTTGAAAGATAGAGGTAGTCTCTCAAAAAAAGTGCCTCTTTACTTTTCTAGTTCCAATCCTTATTGGGTTGCATACTGTGTCTCTAAAGAGTTTCGGAAAACCAGGAACAAATTGGATGATATGGTTGTTAGTCTTAGTTATATTTTTGAAAGTCCTGATATTGTTCATGAGCCAAATATGAATTGTACTTCTGATATTGCTCTTGAGCTGACGAATATGAGGGAAGAGACCTGTTCAGAACCATACGGATATGAAACCGATATCATTGGAAGAGGGCATGATGTGGAGAATATACTTGGTAAGCTGCTTGATTCTTCTAATGTTCAATGCAACCCGTCCTTCCTTTCTATTGTAGGAATCGGAGGGTTGGGCAAAACTGCTCTTGCCCAACTTATGCTCGACCATCCAATGGTTAAAACTGCGTTTCCATTGAGGTTGTGGACTTGTATCTCTGATCAGCTGGATGTTCGTCGGATTCTTATACAGATTTTAGAATCAGCCACTTTCCAGAATCACGAGGGTTCCACTATGGATCAGCTTCAAAGCCAACTTGGAGAGCAACTAGCAAGCCAAAGATACTTGCTTGTTTTAGACGATGTGTGGAATGAGAATCGTAATCAGTGGAAAGAATTGGTAAAATGCTTGGTTGGAGGTCAAAAGGGAAGTTGGATACTTGTGACCACACGCTCACGTAGAACTGCAAGTATAGTAAGTGATGCAGTGCATGACCTTCAAGCCTTATCAAAGGAAAGTTCATGGCGCTTGTTTGCACGAATCGCTTTTGATCAGTCAAACCCCCCTGACGAGCTGGTCAAGATTGGCCGACATATCGTTGACCAGTGTGACGGAGTTCCACTCGCTATAAAAGTTAGTGGAAGTCTTATGCATGGTCAAGACAGGGTCAAGTGGCAACAATTTCAAGAGAGAGGATTCAGGCACAGTGGCATTATGCCCATATTACAGTTGAATTTTCAAAGTCTTGACTATCAATTAAAGAGTTGCTTAATGTATTGTGCATTGTTTCCTAAGGATTTTGAGATAGAGAAAGAGAAGTTGAAAAGCCTTTGGATGGCACAAGACTATGTAGATCCAGATAAATTTCCAAGTATAGAAGATGCATGCGAGGAATATTTTTTGATTTTGTTGAGGAGAAGTTTTTTCCAAGACGTGAAAAAAGATGGTTATGGCCAGGTCGTGTCTTGTAAGATGCATGATTTCATGCATGATATTTGTCAATAAGTTGCAGGGAAGGAGATGTGTGTAATGAATACCTTTTTTCACAAAAATTTGATAAATATGTTCGCCATCTATCAGTTGAGAAGAAATTTAATAAATATACTCTGGGTAAAACCCATATTCTTTCATATCTTCATATTTCTTATGATGATTTTCAAGTTGGCGAGGTGAACATGTTTTACCTGGAGTCATTGGTAGCAAATAGCCCGAGCCTAAAGACATTGGATCTGAGTGGGTTAATTTTCAAAAGCTTGCCAAATTCAGTTAGTAAATTGTCACATTTAAGGTATTTAGATATCTCAGGGAATACAAAGATGGAGTTTCTCCCCAAGTCAATTACAGAACTTCATAATCTACAAACCTTAATGTTAAGGCGGTGTCGTGCACTGAAAGAGTTGCCAAAAGATTTGAGCAGGTTGGTTAATCTCAGATTGTTGGATATCAGGAGTTGCTCCAGGTTGACTTGCATGCCTAGTAGCATGGGTAAGTTGACATGTCTTTACAGTCTAAGTGATTACATAGTAGGTGGTGAACATAGTTATTCAAGTTGGAGTCAATGGTTTGGTAGGTTGGACGACCTGACGCCTCTTATAAACCTCAGGGGTTGTCTTAACATTCAGATCAGGTGGCCTGAAAATATTAAAAATGTAGCTAAGGAAGACGGTGAACGGGATGGATTATGCCTGGGGAATAAGGAACATCTCATTGCTATTTTGTTTGATTTCATCCATGAAGAACAGGCTGATGGAAGAGCGGGTAATGAGGAAGCAAAAAGATTGATGGAAAAGCTACATCCACATCATAATTTGAAGTTCTTGGAGGTGAAGAAATACCATGGTCTGAGAATGCCTGGTTGGGTAACCATTCTCCAAAATCTTGTAGAGCTTTGCTTTACAGATTGTAGGGAGCTCGAGTACCTGCCATGCCTCGGAAACTTGCTTTGTTTGAAAGTTTTCAGACTCATAAACTTAGCTAAATTGGAGTGGATAGGGGAAGATAGCCCATCGGCTGATTCCAGCTCCACACCCACGCCTCATCAATTGTCCGGCACAGAGGGATTATCGTACCTACCATCCCTTGAAACAATTGAGATGAGCAATCTGCCAAAGTTGAAAGGATGGAGGAGGGCAGCAGGAGATGATCATCAGTTCCTCAATGATGGTTGCAACAACAAGACACAATTGCAAATTCTACCATCTTTGTCTGGCCTAAAATCTTTGTTCATATGGAACTGTCCGGAGCTGACATGCTTTCCGCCGTGTCTCAAGATGGAAGACTTTACATTATTTAATTGTAATAGCAGACTGCAAATGATTTTAAATTGTGAAAGGGATGAGGCTGTCATTCCCTTTGCATCTTCTTCGTCGTGGTCACCTCACCCTGAAAATTCGAGTGCAGTTAAGAAGGTGACTATATCCAATGTTTCGTGGCTAAGTTCGGTTCCTAAGGAGGCTTTTCGGTCTCTTGAAAGCCTAGATATACGGGATGACAAGAAACTAGGGAGCCTGGGTGAAGCTACAAATGTTTTCCGTGGCTGCTCATCTTCCCTGAGACACTTGATCATTCGCAATTGCTGTACTCTGAGTAGCGTTGTGCCTGGAGGATTGGAGCATCTCACAGCCTTGGAGAAGTTAGAGGTAAGGGATTGTAATAATCTGAGGCTATCAGAAGAACAGAACGAGGAGGGTGTGGAGTGTACTGACATCAACATAAAGCTCATGCCACGGCTCACTACTTTGACATTGCATGGTCTCCCACAGCTAGTGAGTCTGCCCAACTGGATGCAGTTCTTGCCCGCCCTTCAATCTCTTGAAATTTCATTTTGCAACCGACTCAGATCAATGCCGAAATGGATGTGCAACCTCCAATCTCTGACTCATCTTACAGTGTCCGGGTGTTCAAAAAGTCTGAAGAGAAGATGTCAACTAGAAGATCCCCCAGGGAAGGACAGGCTTTACATTCAACACATCAGGAACATTGATTTTCAAGAATGTTTTTATTAGGGTATGTAGCAGTGAATATTGATTTATTCCCTTTCCAAATGTAACACACCAGTTTTCTCAACATTTTCCCATGATTATTAAATAACTTATAACTACTGAATGTGCAGATTTAATTTGCTGCTCTCCCTGAATTCAGTTATCCTGTCCACTACTCCAGTGCGTCTCTCCTTAGACTTATGTAAGCATTCCGTGTGTTTTTTTTTTTTCATAGTCATAAGTCTCCCTTTCTATTTCATGCTTCTATTTTGATTTTCATGATTGACTGATTGGGTATGGCCTAAACAATTATTTATACATTGTTGCCTACTTGCCTGTTCATGCGTAATTACATTAGAATTATTATTAGAAGTTTGCATTTAATTATTACTCGTAACATATAATTGTAGATGTTCCATGGTGATAGAGATGTGCGTAAGCAACTTCGTTAAGAGCGACCAGATAGAGAGCAAGTTACCCAGTGCCCAACCTCATCTGGGGTTAATCAAGGAACCTGTTTTGATGCTAGACTTGTTCTTGTAACCAGCATGTAAATATATATTATAAGTAACGTTTCTTTGAATGGCTATTGTGTGTAATTTAAGCACACAAACTTCTCTTTTTTTACTCGGATTTTTAATTGTGATTTTTCCTGTCGACTACTTTATGTCCTTCCCACTTCAATGTTATGTCCTTCCCACTTCTCTTGTTTCCAATTGGAATAGGTTTGTTTCTCTGGATACCAAATAATAAAGTTATACTCCCTCTGTTTTCTTTTATTTGTATCAGTTTAGTAGGCACATTTGCCGATACGTAACTTTGACCATTAATATCTTTAATTGTTAATTAGTAAAAATTATACTACCTCCGTTTCTTATTAGTTGCAACTTTGGGGTATTATTTGTGAGATATAAAATATTCCAAAGTTGCAACTAATACGAAACAGAGGTAGTAACAAAATTATATTATTAAACTAGACATTATGACGAATCTAATGATATATTATATAATAATATTTATTTATTTTATAAATGTGAAAAAATCAAGTCAACCATGGTATATGAATAGTACAAAAATCAAAGTGATTCATTTAAAAAAACGGAGGGAGTACTCTGTAAGTTGTAGGAGCAAATAAACGAATAGTTTATAAGTTAAATGCCTCAAATGAACGGAATAAAGTAGCAGAAATTAATTTCGAAAATAAATGAAATTTCTTGAACAGCATAATCTTAGATCATTTTTCCAAGCTCAATAATAGAGTAACATAATGACTTAAAGGCCATGTAAGGATGTGCTGATGTGCACATGCTTTCTATCCATCTCGAGCAAATTTGACTAGTAAATGAATAATGTTAACAAGGAGCTAGCTGGTTTCCAACAAATTTACGTACAATGTAATTGATTGCACCATAAATTGTGGTTGAAATTTCCAATTTTCTGGGTCTACTTGCCTGATCCATATCAATAATTAAGGCTAGAACTAGCAGCATAGACTGAAAATTAGTACTGTAAAACCGTAGAATAGTAAAAATGTGTTAGTTTCCTGGAACTCGCTTCTATCTTTCCTGGAATTTGTTTTTTTTGCTCCTTTTATCCTTTTTTTTTTCATACAATTAATTTGTGCAAAATTGGTCAGTTTGATAGAACCTTGCTATAAGCCTATAATTATGAAAGGCTAGAACTAGCAGCATAGACTGAAATAAATGCAAATTTGTTTGAATTTTCCACGCGTTTTTGTAGACTTTTTGCATAGACTAAAATAAATGCATTAACATATTACGGTTCTGATTTCAAAAATTTTAATAAGGTACTCACTCCGTCCTTAAACTACATTTCTATTTCTAAATTTACACGAGAAATAAGAAAGTTGGAGTAACCTTAAAACACATGATTAAAAAGTATACAATGGGAATTACAAGAAATTTATTGCTATCTTTGAATAAAACAAAACAAAATGATATTAGTGCCTGAATATGTCATTAATACTTTGAAAAGAAAAAGGACCAATCGCATTTGTTTATGAAAAATAAAAAGACCAATCAAATTCATTTATTGTGTTGCACATGGATTGCAATTGTTCACATGGACCAATCAAATTATGGTTTATGTGCAACCATTAATTGCTAAACGGAAAAGTAATAAAGGTAATGCCACATCACACTGATTTAGGGATAATTTAGGGACATTTTAGGGGATAAATTTGGAGAATAAGAATAACTTGGTAAAAATTTTCTTATTAAAAAAAGAAAATAGAAATGTAATTTAGACATAGAGGGAGTATCTATTATATATGCTCACCTTTAATAAATCTACTCTCTATACTCCATTTGTTTCGCTTTTCTTTCCTTTTCTGTTTCCATTATTTTTGTCTTTTTGAAAGACCTTTTGTAATTTTGTTCTACTTTTAATGTAGTAAGACAAGTGATGTAATAGTTATAGTCTTATAGATGTATAGTTATAGTCATGTAGTAAAACATGTCTCAATCAATGTGAAAACTAGTTATAGATGTATAGTTATAGTCATGCTAATAAAACATGTCTCAATCAATGTGAAAACTAAGGTGTTCAAAAAATCAGGGTACTCTTAATTGAAAACGAAATTTGTTGGCAATCGCAGTTTCTGAAATCAAAACTATTCCGTGTAGCAAAATGGAGAACTTGTTGCAACATGTTCCGGTTCAGGTTTTTAATTTTTTGGAGCTATAACCTATACGGTACCCTGTGCATGATAAAAGTATCACTTAAGTTAAAACTATGCACCAATTCTAACCTATTTTTTAAATAATAAACTAGTGTGTGGTCCGAGTGATGCCCCAGGTTACTAGTTTGTACTTGTTGGTATCTCGATTTGCGTGTCTTAGCTACTTAGATATTTCTCGACATGCAAAACGAGGTATTTTCGTTATTTTTTTGCAAATTCCGAGCTTAATTTGGATCCAATAAGAGTTAAAATGACCCCTGAAACCTTACCCGAACAATTTCTGTCAAAAAAAATAACAACACGCAAATCGAGATATTTCTCGACACACAAAACGAGGTATTACCGTTATTTTTTTGTGAATTCCGAGCTTAATTTGGATCCATTAAAGGTAAAAATGACCCCAAAAACCTTACCTGAGCAATTTTCGTTAAAAAAAATAACAACACGCAAAACAAGGTATTTTCGTAATAATAATAAGAAAATAAAAAAAATATATTTTTTTATTAAAAAAAAAAGTCGCCGGAATCCGCCCACTTTTGGCCGGAAATTTTCATTTATGGTGCTAGGTGCACCCAAACTAATACTTCAAGATGTTTTGTCTATGCCGCTTAGTTTAGGGTGCTGAGTGCACCCAAGCCAAAGTTCAGAGTGTTGAGGCCAATTTGCCCATTTACTATTGTAGGATTTTTTTTTTTTTTTTCATTTCATTTCATTTATCTATTTTGGTTGATAAAAATAAAATGATCCTGTTAATTCTTTATGCGTTAGTGTCTGTTCATGACTCCATTACATTAGAGTTAAGAGTTACGGTGTAATTAATTAACCTATAATTGTAATTGAACAGCTCTGGTATGGATGTTGCTCCAAGAGTCCTAAGTGAAAACTAATGGACATGTTAGTGAATACCTTCCTCAAGAGCTGCTCGTGGAGAACATGTTTATACCACCCTAGCCTGTTGGCCATGAAAATTAGAAGCTGCTTCATTTCATTTTGCAAGAGCTTATCTTTTTTTTCTTTTTTTTTATTTTTTATTTTTTTTTTGAAACCACGTTGCATGAGCTTATCTACAGAGTATTTCATTTACTAAATGTTATTTTTCTTTGAATAGCAATATAATTTTCTCTATTTTTTTTTTTGAAAACACGTTGCGAGTATCATTAAAGAAGATCAATTTCCGCCAAAGTAATCAAGCTTTGGGGAAACGACCCGAGGGAAACAAATTCGTTACAACCTCTAGTATCCCATCTAGCAATGTGATGGGCTAGAGTATTACCCGCACGTTTAATATGAGAAAACGAGAAAAAATTAAAACTAGAAGCAAGACAATTAATATCTTCATAAATCAGAAAAACTGGAGAGAAACCCTTTGCCTTGGACTTGACATCCTTCACAACCTTCTCAGCATCAGATTCCAGCAGCACTTCTGTGAAACCAAGTCTGCTTGCAACTTGCAGCCCAAACCTGCAGGCAGCAGCTTCTGCCACACAGCTATCCCACCCTGCATCAGCATGTCGAACAGCAGCAACAAGAAGTAAGCCCTGTTCACTTCTAATAACCACCCCGAGCCCTGTCTTGGCCCCTAGGTGAGCATCACAGTTCACTTTCACCTTTCCTGCAGTGGGGCAAGACCAAGTACTTGGTGCACGACACACAACAGCAGCAGCCTTGTTAGATACCCTTGCCATATGTTCATTGCTTTCTCTAACATAATGCATCCAACCTCTAGCCACCTCTACAGCATTGAAGGACTCTTGCTCGAAGACACTCTTATTTCTGCAGTGCCAAGCAGCCCAGGCTAATGTAGCAACCTGCAGCAGCTCCTCCTTAGATAAATTTGTGGAACACCAAAGTAGCAGATCAGCAAAATTGCTGGCAGGAGCAGTCAGAATCTGATTGCACAAGGGGCTAGCAGCCCATATCTCGGCAGCAGCTGTGCAATTAAGGGTGGCATGCATAATTGTTTCCTCAGGGGCATTGCAGATACTACATGTCTGGTTAGGAACAATGTGTCTATAAAACAATCGTTCCTTGACAGCAAGGAAACCCTTACACGCTCTCCACAGAAAATGCTTCAATTTCGGAGGACAAACCATTGACCACACAAGCTTCCATACAGCGTCTAAATCAGGGCCTTGTTCATTCGCACAATTTTTCCCCAGCCAGTACCCCGACTTGACAGTATAATCACCATCATTTGAGGGCCACCAATACATCTTATCTGGGGGGCTTCGAGCTGACAGAGGAATTGATAATATACTAGCTACATCCTCTTCATTAAAATTGTTCTTTAATGTCTCAATGTCCCACTCCCCGCATTCATGGTTAATCAGGTCACACACCCTTAAATCCATATCACTCGTTGCACACGGAGTTGGAACAATTGCAGAAGAGTTCCCTGGCAACCAAGCTTCATCCCACACTTTAATTGCACTACCATTCCCAACTCTCCACTTGAGACCCTCTAATAGCAATCCTCTAGCACCCCAAATGCTTCTCCAAGCATAGCTTGGATCATAACCACACGGAGCCTTGAGAACTTCACAATTTTTAAAGTATTTTGCTTTCAAAATTGAATGAAAGAGAGTTCCCGGATTATGATGTAACCTCCACATTTGTTTTGCCAAGAGAGCTTGATTGAAGCATTTTAAGTCTCGAAATCCCAATCCACCGAGAGCTTTGGGTCGACATAAGAGATCCCACCATTGCCAATGCATCTTACTCGTAGTGTCCGTTGAGCCCCACCAAAATCTCGCAAGCATGGCATGAATCTGATCAATAAATCCATCGGGAAGTTTAAAGATACTCATCATATAGGTTGGTATAGCCTGGGCCACCGCCTTGATAAGCACCTCTTTTCCCGGCCGAGAAAGCAACTTTTCCTTCCAACCCTGCAGTTTCTTCCACAATCTCTCCTTTAACCCTGCAAAGATAGCCTTTTTCGACCTCCCTATGATAGTTGGCAACCCAAGGTACTTTTCATGTCTTTCAACCTCCCTGACACCTAAAATATCAATTATTTCTTGCCTTCGGTTTTGACACACCTTTTTGCTAAAAACAACTTCTGTCTTGCATAAATTGACTTTCTGACCAGAAGCTCTCTCATATTTGCTGATAATATCAGCTATAACCGAGCATTCTTGCACATTTTCTCTAGCAAAAAGAATACTGTCATCTGCAAAAAATAAGTGAGACACCCTAGGAGCATTCCTGCAAATTCTAGCACCATGAATCAAGTTACCATTAGCCGCCTTCGAAATTAGAGTCGAAAAAGCGTCCGCACATAACAGAAATAAGTACGGCGAAATCGGATCACCCTAGCGTAATCCTCTTGATGGAACCACAGACCCCGAGATCTGCCCATTGATCTTAAAAGCGAAGGAGACACTATTAAGACAACACATAATCCGATGAACCCAACTATAAGAGAAACCCATCTTAAGCATCACCTGCTCCAAAAAAACCCACTCCACCCTATCGTATGCCTTACTCATGTCAAGCTTCAAAGCGACATTTCCATCTTTCCCTTCACCCCCTCTCTTCATAGCATGAAAAATTTCGAATGCTACAATAGCATTATCAGAAATGAGTCTCTGTGGAACAAAAGCACTCTGATTTGGGGAAATGATAACTCTAAGGAAATTTTTCAATTTATTTGCTAACACTTTAGAGATGATTTTGTAAATAACATTGCAGCAACTAATAGGCCTGAACTCCGAAATCAGAGTAGGTTTATCACATTTTGGAATAAGCACAATGCAAGTGTTATTTATCCCCGCCAGATCAATATTCCCATTCCACCAATTCTGCACGTAAGAAATAATATCTGACCCAATAACATGCCAATATAATTTTCTCTATAATTACTCAATATTTTATATAATGAATTTTCGGCATGTTAGGAAATAGAGGATCCATTGATTTAGCTTATGTGATTGATATGCGCGAAACATAGTCAACAATTTATTAAACATAAATTTGAGAAATATCATGAATTTAGATGAGATGAGCACACAGATATACGTGGTTCGATCAACAAGACCTACGGGTAAGAGATAGTATATTCTTATTAGTTTTCATGGAGGATAAACAATAGAGATAACAAAAAGAGATACAACACTCTCCATCTCACACAAAGTCTCTCAAGGGAGTTACATATTATCTTGAGTAAGCTAAGGCTAATTAATAAATACTCTCCCTCTGTTTCATAATGATGTCTTTGTTTACGTAAATCGATGTGAATTTTTACCTATCTTTGACCGCAAATATCTTTAGTATCACATTAGCAAAAATTATAAAAGTTAGATATTAATAATGTAATCATCAAGACCAATCAAACTAGATTCGAGTGGTCGAAGGAGATCATGTAATTAATGGAAAAATCCGAGTGTTGCAATAAATAAATACGGAGTAAATAGAAACTGAGTAGGTATACATACATTAACTTTTTTTTTTTTTTAGGAAAGAGTAGGTATTAGCTTTTCTATTCAAAATAAAAAATAAAACCCACAAATTCTCCTACTCGGAAAAAAATCAGAAATAAGTGCCATACAAAATTACAAAAAAAAAAATGACAGCTCTCTAATTTAGTTATTTACATTTTTTTTTCAGTGGGAAACGCTTTACTACTTTAGAATTTTTTTTCCACAAAAAAGTTAAAATGACAAAAAAAAATTCTTGTATTCCGATACAATATGGGGCCGAGTGTCGGACCGTGAGAATTTAAATTTTACGACAAGGAGATCCGTAGTTATAAAATAATTAAACAAACGCATCATTGCAATTTTGCAAGTGGGCAAGTGGACAATATCATCAACTCAATAAATTTGTTATATATATTCGGGTATATCATTCACTCGGGATCATAAATTGTTATTTGAATTTTTTTTAAGTTAACAGGGTATACATATATTTTATCTGTTTCTTTTCTTTTGTTTCGGTCTACTATTTATATGGTTAAACTTATACTCCCTCCGTCCCCGATTGATAGTCACTTATGACATTTTTGGGCACCCAAAATGTTAATCACATTTCACAATTTCAGGTGCCAAACAACAACACAAAATGACAGATATACCCTCATTTTTTTGGTTGTATTATCTGTGCTTCCAGAAATGCCCTCATATTTGCCTTTGTACTTGTGCCTTAATTAAATGTATTGTTCCCCTTGAATTTCGCTACTCTGACTCACTTTGTAACGTTCATTTCTCTCTTTTCATTTCTGGATCTACATTTCACTCCTTTTCTACACTCTTCCATTGAAGAACGAATATTTTCTTCCATCTCTCTTTTCAATTTGGGCAATTTGGGGTTCAAAATCGCTGGAAAAATTGTGGATCGGTGCTTTACTTGTTCAAACGGATCAAAACCCACAACTAATTTTGTGAATCCGCCCTTTTTAAAGGTGATAGGTATCGATTATGTTTTTAGCTTCCCTGTATCTGTCTTTTTTCAATTTTTTTTTTTTGAAATAATTTGATTATAATTGTTAAAAAAAACCAATTAGGGTACTTCTTTGCCATGGATCTTGATTTTGTCCATTACTATGATTATTATGAGGCTTTGTTGATAAACGTTTGCTGAATTTGTGAAATTTTGTTTTTTGCCCTAAATCATGATTCGTATGTCGTCTTGTTGATAAATGATTGCGATTTTGTGAGTTTTTTTCAATTTAATTCATGATTATTACGGATTATGTGAGGTTGTTGATCATGTAAGTACGAATTGGTTAGTTTATTTAAAGCCTAAATCACGATTGTTATGTGGCCTTGTTGATGATGTATGATTCTGAATTTGATTAAGGGTTAATTGTTCACTTGAATTAGGGTTTCACCGTTCACTTGATTTTGGGTTCAGTGTTCACTTGATTTAGGGTTTACTGTTCATTGCATGTATTGTTCACTGTTCAATGTATGAGGGCTTTCAATTATGAAACAATCTTGGGGTTCATTGTATTTGTTGACATTGTTATAACATGAGTCCTGCTGTTTGAATATTTCATGGTTGAAACAGAAATAAAGGACCCATTGTTATAGCCTCTTGATCTCATGTATGGCTATCATAAGTGCTTGCATATTCATTTAGAATTGCTGGTTGGATGTATGGCTAGCATAAATGCTTGCATATTCAATTAGGCTTGCTGGTTGGATGTTTGCCTGTCATGAGTGCTTGCATATTCATTTAGACTTGCTGGTTGGATGTTTGGGTGTCATGAGTGCTTGCATATTCATTTATACTTGCTGGTTGGATGTTTGGCTGTCATGAGTGGTTGCATATTCATTGAGGCATGATTGAGTGAGTCCCCTGGTTTCTTTTACTTTTCAGGTTGCCTGTGATCATGAGTGAGTCCCCTGGTTCAGAAGAATCACACTCTCATCACACCCACAGCTATGAAATGTATAGAAAGCAGAAGGCAAGCAGGGATGAGGTTGATAAACCATCCAAATCTCCAGCCAAACCACCAAAATCTCCAGCCAAACTCCCATCTACATCTCCTATTCAACCTCCTGCCAAGTATCTTGTGAAGTCCCCTGTCAGAATTCCTTTGGAACAACAAACTAGTTCACTCTTTGATAGGCAGTTTGCTGATTCCAGATCACACTAAACATCTGAGACCTACCAATGCACTAATCGTGACTATGAATTAGGCAGTGGCTGTGATGGGTAGCACAGTTACAGCAATGAAACTTTGAGAATCAGATTTGGAATTGTCCTTGAAGGCATGCCACCTGCAGACTCTGACTTTTGGCCTCATAATTGGTACATAACGCAAGCCAGAAAGAAGGGTTTGCCAAGACCCTATGACAATGTTGATTCTGATTTCTCAGACTCCAATGATGATGATGGTGGTTGCTCTCCTTCTAAGATGCCTGTGTCCCACAAAAAGGATTCTGATAATGAATCACACAGCTAAGTTTCAGAATGCCTTGGTGTTTTTTGTTGTGGTTTTTTTGTTTTCTGAGATTAGACAGATTTGAATATGATGGTTGGTTGTATTTAGAACATATCATGATTGGTTGGATATGTTTCCTATTGTTTGATGAGTATCTGTATTTTTGTTGCCTATTATCATGATTAGTTGGATATGTTGCCTATTGTTTTTGTACAACCTTGATGATCTTTGGTTGCCTTGTTGATATGCCTTGTTGGTTGCCTATTACTTTTCTTATTGATGATGATGAGTTTTAGTTCCCATATATGCCTTGTTGTTGACAATAAGTCATGGCTGGTTGGTTTGTGTTGCATATTCTGTCTGTTGTTGTGCATGATGAGTTTCTGCCTTGGTCATGGTCTGTGATGATAGCTTGTTTGCATTGAGAAGGCATATTGGATCTTGTTCATTTCATTTTGGCCACAAGATACCATCTTCCTTAAGGAAGTATAATGCATGATATAAGTTTGATTTGGCTACTCATTTTGCCTTTTATGATAAAAAAGTATACAGTCTGAGACCTCTTTTAATAACATGTCCTTTAATTGACTTAGTGTACTATTGCTAATAGGATTCTTATTTAACTGTTCAGATTATTGAACAGTTTACAATTATCCCATTAGGCAATAGTACATTATGTTGACTTTATGTGACTTGCTGAGGTCAATGATGAATGATGGGAGTATGATGTTTGGTTGGAGTGTCAGTGATGCTTGGGGATAATCTGAGTTAACCACAAAATAGTGCAATGACATATTACGAGCACTATGTTTTGCAAAATAAAATGCATGTTTCATTTCATAATAAAGGATGTGATTACATTTTTAAAGTGACCTAATGTCATAGGCAAAACATAAGCAATAAATACATGTCAAAATATTAAACACTTGACCCCTATTCACTAATGTGCATTGGCATTTGAAGTAGATGCCTCATGATCATTGGCCATAACAGGCCTATAGGCCTCTGTGTTTGCAGTTGCTTGTGTGTTGTCAATGTTGACCTCTTCAGTGTCTTGTTCATCATTTGAGTCTGGCTTGTCCATGTACACTCTCTCCCATGCATCAATCACAGCCCACATAGGAGCTTCTATGTCATCTTGTAGTCTGCCCTCTCTTTCCAGCTTTTCTTTATTAACATGTGGAGGTTCAAACCTGTTAGAACCTTTACTTTTCAGAATTTGGTTCATGGTGTGGCACAAAGTTACCCACACCTTGAATAGCCTTGTACGATGTAGCTCGATAAATGCATCTTCCACAGCCTTGATCAACTGATCTGGTGTTTTAGCCATTTTCTTGTGTTGAAGTGATTGGATGCTTCTAAAAACTCCCAAGTCCAGAACATTCATGTCTGGACTGTTTGGTGGCTGCTGAGTTAATATAAAAGTGAACCCTGGCTGTTCACAATGTTCTTGCCAAACAGAATCATCTTTGAGTAATATGAGCCTTTGCATTATCTTGCTGAATGTATATTGTGTTGTGTTGACCTGTTTGAGGCCATTTTGCCATAATTGCTGGAATGACCTTTTCAATCAACATCCACCTTGACACATCCCTGTTGATTGGATCAATGACCTTTGTTACCAACTCTCCTTTCTTCCTGTTTTTTAAGGACTTAAGTGTTGGCACCTTTTTTGCAAAAGGAAAAATGCCTATTTTCCTATCAAAAATGACTTCCTTTTGTGCATTATACTAAGGTTTTACAACTGCTCCTTGGAACATGAACTTGGGAATGAACTTGGCTAATTGCATTACTCTATGTGGACCTCTTTCCCTTTTTGCTAAGTATGACCTATGTGTTTTTTTGGTCAATGTAAACCACTTTTCATCAATGTGCACTGTGTTGTACATTGACTGGTAGACTCTTTTTGTGCCTGGTGAATCACCTATAATGTTATTGAGAATGAATCTGAGCCTTTCTATTTTGTTTGCTGGTGTAAGCTTTGGCTTTAATGCATTTGTGTGAGGTCTAACTTCCCCTCTCTTAATCAATCTTTGGATTGTGCTTTTACCCACATTAAGCATTGCTGCTAGGTCCCTTTGGCATGATCTGTTCCCCATTGCCACTGATGGCATCATATGGAATATATATTCTCTTTCTTCCACAGTTGTGGAAGCCTGTTGACATATTGTACTGTTGCTGTGCTTCCCTTTGTTGCTTCCCCTTTTTCCAGATTCTCTGAGTACAGTTCTTGTGCACAGATTGAAATGAATGGCAGCTTGTTGAATGGATCCACATTTCAGCTTTCCATCTGTTGACCTGGTCAACAACCATATCAAAATGTCTAACTTGGCCCCACTACTAAGCCTCCTCCTTGTTGGCTGATGATGAACTTCAGGATTCTGTTGGTTGATTGGTGCTTGCTGATTGTTGTTGTTGCTTGTTGTTTCTTGTTGATCCGCTGTTGCTTGCTGATTGTTGTTGTTACCTTCTGTCTCCATCTGGTTGCCTGTTGGCTGAGATGCATCTGTTGCACCAGGGGAAGGGATATGGTTTAAGTCCACCCCAATGTTGTCATAGATATTTTCTGAGTCATACCCATCTTCGTAGGCAAAGTTGAGATCATACTCAAACATTTCTTGCATTTCAGCATCACAAGCAGGAGTATCTTCATCCATGTCATCATTCAAATCGAAGTCTGAAGCCATTTTTAGTTGGAGGCAATGATGTGTTTAGGGTAAATTTTTTTTTTTTTTTTTTTTTTGTTTGAAAGATGTTTCTGCCAATTATGCTTTGTAATTCCCTCTCAAATGATTTGAAAATTTGAGAAGGGTTGGTTTTTACAAGGACCTCATTAAAGTTGCTTAGTCATGAACCTGTGTACATTTTTTCTATTGGATGGCAGGATTTTTTCTGCGAAATTGATTGGCTTAAATTGTATCACATGGATTAGTATTGCAATGCTTTTATTTCATTGGTTGTGTAATAAAGACAAAAAAAAACCCAAGAGTTTCCTCTTTGTTATCCGCCCTTTTTAATGACAATCAGTTTCTCTCTCTTCTTTTTGTTTTGCAAATGATTTGGTTTTAGTTCCCATGTATTTCCTTTAATTCTCCTTAATTCTCGTGATTTTTCTTCAAAAGTGACTATCAATCGGGTACGGAGGGAGTAAAATGTTGACCACTTTTATAATTACTTGATATTTGATACCAAGTATTTTTTAGACTTTTAGGTGCTGTATTTCCCCTCAAAAATTCCTTTTTTTTTAATTCCTTTTTTCCCAATTTTTTTAGCCAATGCCGCCTACTATAATCATATACTACGAACAAAATGTTCACCAAGTAATTTATACACAAAAAATTTACCAAATCTTATAGATGTGGTATTATTGATACACATATACATACATTCCAAAACCGTGATAAAATACTTTTCATATCTATTACCATATTTCTTATAAATATATCTATTACTAGTATATCTTATAAACAAATTAGAGTGTATTCTATTCACTTGATTTTCACTTTTCTAAACTTAATTTAATTTATCTGAACTTATTTGAACTTAACTTAACTTAACTTATCTGAATTTATCAAAACTTATTTTAGTTGTAATTTAAACTTGTGTAACCTTTATCAGAACTTATTTTTCCTAAATTTAACTTATCAAAACTAATTTTACTTGAACCTAACTTATCTGAACCTATGTGAACTTGAAATAAGTGAACAAAACAGACCTTTATTATTAGGAATCGTCCTACTAATATCATATTTCTTGGAGAAAAATAACATTCTTTAATTTTGGAAAAATTGGCCACAACAACACCAACTATGATAAAGGTGCGTGTAGCAACACAATCTTGTAAGGGTGCACATATTAACATATATGACACTAATGAACTAAGGTTCATTCCATGGAAAAAAGTGGAATCTTTATTAATTTATATAATTGTTTAAACAATATTTAAACTTATATGATTTTAGGATATGCCAAATTGATTTTCTTGTTTTTTATGTACAACACTTAAATTGTGGAGGTTGAGAGAATAATTTAAAGGGAAAATATTAATTATAAAGGAAGAGAAACTAAGTCAATCATCACATGAGATGTAAAAAAAAAGTAATTGAAGAAACAAACGATAGAAAATAATGGCGAAAACTTTTTGAAATAATTCAATTTAATGGTTACTTAATTACATGAGATGGAAAATTAAGTAGAATGAAATTAAACAAAAATATATTTAAATAAAAAAACATTAAAAATATTTAAAATTTCACTTTCATAAGAAATCTAAATTTTGCCAATGTCATTTATGTTGTTATGTGCACCCAAGTTCATAGTTTGTGATGTTGAGTGCACCCCCGAAAGGTTGTGCTGCTACACGCACCTTTGTCATAGTTGGTGTTGTTGCGGCCAATTTTTCCTTTGATTTTTATTTAATTCTCAGCAATTTATGTATTACTTAATTTTGTTTTCCACTATCACAAAGTGTAATAGATGTACAATAATTTAATTTTTGGTGCAATTTTTCTCTCGTAATTTTTTTTTTTTGGTCTCTCAATTATTTTGCTGGAAAAAAAGTCAATGACTGAAATCCGGTCAAAGGACCCTCACCAGTCACCACAATCCAAATCTGATTGAAGGATCTTTTGTGTCAATTTTTTCTTTAATTTATAAAAAGACCTACATAAAGTGATCTTTCTAATAAATTTTCATTTTTTAAAATTTTTAGGGATGGAAAAGCTGAGTTAGCAATTTAGCATAATAGCATGCATTTTAACTTCCTATTTAACAATGCCACCTAATCAACACTATACTCCACCTTCCACGCAAATTAAACTCACGGTTTCCCTGAAAACTACCTCTAACCGGTCGTTGCTCGATCTCTCATCATCTACAACCACCCTACCGCAACCGTTTTATTCACCTCTTTTCCCCATCATCCTTTTATTCACTAATCTAGATCAGTACTAACTCGATAGAATCCTTCATAGTTATAATTTTATAAACCAATACAAACTTAACACAGGAATTGGATAACAAGCTAAACAATAACATACTGTACTAGATAGTTGAAGTAATTGATTATACATTGCATTGATCTTCAATATGTCTTAAATTTGTCTCTACCCTACCCAAACACCATTCTCATCACAGGGAAAAGAGATGAGATTAGGACATCTCAATACTTGTAATCGAGTTAGTTTAGGAAAAAACTTCCTAAACTTATCCCAATAAATGCTTGGCTCCTGCAAGTATTTGAGATGCACGGTATGTACATTATGAAAATAATATGATGACTCTGTACCCCCCAGGCATGAACCTCCGCCTCCTCTAATGTAGAGTTTCTCCAAGGAATTACGACTATCGTTACTAATCAAACTTAGAAGATACGACAACGTATTCTCCGGAGCAGCCTGAAGCTCCAATTTCTTAACACTCTTTGGAAATCCTGTTGAGGCAGTAGCACAAGGAACATCAGCAGAACTCCGCACCCAAAGGATTCCTAGAACTGTGAGCTGCTCCATTGCAGACAGTGTATCAAAATCTTGGATAGTAGGGAAACTCATTCTTCTAGTCCGGATTGTCAGTTTTATCAGCTCCTTAAGATTTGATAAATCACTAAATAATGCCATTGAAGGCGCATTATTTCTCTTCTTGCTTTTCTTCCCATTTCCATAATCTCCCACTTGTGGATCTTCTGGATTAATTACAAAGCCCTTGAGCACTTTAAGCCGAGTCAGTGAGGCAATTCCCCGAGGGATGTGATCAAGTAAGTAGCACTCCGACAGATCCAAGTGCATAAGTTGCTTCAGTGACTCGATTCCTTCCGAGAGGGACTCCAAGTTGGGACATTCTCGCAGATCCAAAATCTTCAGATTGTCGAGCCTGTACACCGAATCTGGTAGCTCAACTATTCCTGATATCCCTTGTAAGCTCAAACAAGTTAAATCCCCCATATTTCTCAAACCCTTGAGAGTTTCAATATCTTCAACTACAATGTACCTTTTAGGATTATGATCCCAACTTCCTAAGTGTAATACTTTAACATTTTTCTTTTTGGTTAGCCATTCAAATGTCTCAGCACCGAGGCTGCTGTCTCTCGTGTTCAGCACCATTGTTGTTAATGCCATGGTTTTCTTAGATAATGCTGATGACCTTCGCTGAAACATTGCTTGTTGCTGTTGGTGTTGCTGTTCTTGTAGCAGGCTTAATACAGACCAATAAACTCGGTCTGTTTCAAATTCCCCACCAAAGCTGCTAATCTTTTCAACGACTTTGGAGAGAACATTTTCATTCATCTTGTAACAGCTTTCTAACAGCTTTCTCATGTTTACAATTTGGATTCTTTATTTATCAGCTGATGCTATTGCAGTGCTCATCATTGGGTTGATTTCCAACAACGAAGGTGTTTCACCTCAGCAGACAGAATTACTCGCATTTTGGGCACCATTTCTTCTATTACATCTTGGAGGTCCGGACACAATTACCGCCTTAGCTCTTGAGGATAACGAGCTGTGGCGTCGACATGCTCTTCAGTTGGCCACCCAGGTAACTATCACTATTTACGTCTTTGTTCAATCATTCCAGCATAACAATCTGTTGGTACCAACAATGTTAATGTTTGCTGATGGATTTATCAAGTACTTTGAGCGAACTTGTGCTCTATTTTTTGCTAGCTTAGACAGTTTTAGAGACTCCCTTGTGTCCAAACCTGAATCTGGGCCTAACTACGCTAGGCTAATGGAAGAGTATTATTCCGCAAAGAGTGCTCATATTCCCACTGATTTCGAAGGTAAAGATGGTCCCTTAGAAGGTGTATCAAAATTATTAGAGGGGCCAAGAGATGGTCAAGATTCTCAATCTTCTTCTAATGTTAATCTAGCAACAAATAATGGTGTTAATTCTAATCCAATACAGTGTCCCTTAGAAGGTAATAAGGTGAAGGAAACTGATGGTATGGTTAAAGCAGCTCACCGTTTTTATGAAATGTCTAAACCCCTCTTAATGGATGGCTTTTTGAGCTTAAAAGATCGCGATGTAAGCCGCAAGTTTTTCTTAAACAGGCCTTGTGTGGAAGCTTTTAGGATCATACAGATTGAGCTCAACCTAATTTATGATATTTTCTATACTAAGTTGTTCCTATTTCAAAAGAAAAGAGCTTTTGCTAGAGTTTTCTGCCTTTTTTTGGCTCTTGTATCCCTTTTAGTTTTTTATTTTCAAGACCGGAGCAAATACCCTGATAATAATGTTGATGTAGTAGTAACTTTCACATTGCTTGGAGGTGCCATTGCCTTGGATCTATCAGCTGCTCTTATCTTCGTGTTGTCAGATTGGTGGATAATCCTATGCTATGAAGATACGCGCACAAACTGCATTCATTCGCTTATGCTGATGATCCTTAGGTGGTCAAGATGGGGTAGACAATGTGATCATAGAAGATGGTCTAGTTCCATCTCAAAATACAATTTACTAAAACTTTGCTTTAGAAAACCCTCTTCATTTTTCGACTTGATATACTTATTTAGGATAAAGCAAATCAGGGATATTATAGTTGGGTTCCTCTATGTCAAAGAAGATCAGATTGAGGAGCAGCTTATCAAATATGTAATAGAAGGGCTGCAGTCCAAAGCTAAAGATGCTCATGAGATGTCAGTAGCAAAGGAGATTTGTTCTGCTAGAGGGAATTGGTTTTGCAAAACGATTATTTCCTCGCTTCAGAGTGTTTAAGCCCTTGGACTGTAGATATTGATTACGATGAAAGTTTGCTGATTTGGCACTTAGCTACTGATATCTGCTACTGCAATACAATTGACAATAAGGATGATGCTGATTCATCAGAAACGAAAGATTATCGTAGATACAGCAAGGTACTGGCAGACTACATGGCATATGTTATACTGAGGCAGCAGAAGATGGTGTCTGCATTAGTAGGTATGTCAGAGACTCGGTTTGAAGACACTTGTGAAGAGGCCAGGAAGTTCATGAATAATAAGCCCATCAGAATCAGCTGGATTTCAGATTTTTGGTGGAAGGCTAAGAGGTTCATGTCCATGTCAAGTCATCAAGACAAAAGTCCCTCAGAAATCGCGGAAGCTGAATTCTTCAAGAAGTTCAGTAAAAAGGTGCTTCAAGTAAGAGCAGATTTTGAGCCTATAAAAGCCAAGGGTGATAAAAGCAAGTCAGTACTGTTTGATGCATGTCGTCTTGCTAAGCAATTGGAAATGTTTGGAGAAAAGCAGTGGGAGATAACCAGTAATGTTTGGGTGGAACTGCTATGTTATGCTGCTGTTCGCTGCTCACCGAGATCACATATTGCGCGGCTAAGCAAAGGTGGGGAGCTCATAACGTTAGTGTGGCTGTTTATGACTCATCTTGGCTTAGGGGAGCGCTTCCTGCAAAACCAGGGGTTCGGATGGACTAAGCTTATTATTCACAAATAACACCACTTGCTTGATTGTATTGTATTGTATTGTATTTTGTCATCTGGTAGTAATATAATGCAAGAATGACTTGCCCTGCAAATGACATTTACTCTGTAATTGTTTTAATAATCATAGTTTAGTCTACAGGACTTATGCTGCTCCTTCAATTTATTAGATCCTAACATACTAACCAATTTTATTTGCACAATTTAATTTGTATGAAAAAAAAAAATGAGCCCCTTTTTTTTTTTTTTTTTTTTTTTTAATACCATTGAAACTAAAGATTTACCATAGCTGTCTATTCCTATATAAACTGATTTTACATTAATAAAATTTCAATTATGTAAAGCAGGTGGTTAGTTATTACGGAGTAAATCTTAGTCCTTAAAAATGTAATTGTGCACTACAAAGCATGATTAAAAAGTTAGTGCATCTACTAAATTACTCTCCATTCATATATTTTTCAATTTTTGACGCTCTTCATAAGGTGACCTTTGATATTTGTGTGTAAGTTTAACTTTATTGGATTGAACCCTTGATATTTGCATCCATTGTTTGGACTCTACGTGTTGAGAGAAATTTTTTCACATCATAATGAATAATTTTGATGCACTTGTGTTACAAATTTACAAGTAGTGATTGTGGCGATTTTCACGATTATGTTCATAATCATGTTCATATTAGTTGCATAGTATTATCAAAGCTAAAGTGATTTTTTAATTAGTGGTTATGACCATATAATATTAGGGGTGAGCGTAGCAGGGTACCTTGTAAAAATATCAGTACCCGGAACCGGAACCTGTTGCAACAGGTTCCTAAAAATAGAAACCGGAACCGGAACCTGTTGTAACAGGTTCCTAAGAATTGATAGTTACTTGATAAATTGTGACAAATTTATATTTTTAAAAATGGATGTTCACAATAAAAGCTTACAACTTTAGTATAGTACTTCAAATATAACAAACCAACACTAATTGTCTAGAATATATAATACCATATAGGTTCCGGTTTCATTTACCCTATAGGGAACATGTACTAATAGGGTATCCTACAGGTTCTAGGTCCAAAATTTTATTACCCGGAACCGGAACCTGTTGCAACAGGTTCCTAATTTTATTACCCAGAACCGGAACCTGATCAACAGGGTCCGGGTTTGGAACCTGCGGTTCTGAACAGGTTCCGGTTCCACATCAGGGTACCCTGAATTTTTGCTCACCCCTATATAATATGGGAATTATAAAGATCATGTTGAGGCGTGTTATTATTAATTTTGTTAGATTTGATTAATCGAACAATGGATCAATTCAATTTCCATGGATAATTTTGAAGGATTTGGGAAGGATAGAGGATGCGATGATTGATTGTATGGCCAATTAATTGTGTGTGTATGTCGTGCAGTCTTTACTTTTCTATGTCTTTTTTTTTTAAAAAAAAAAAAAAGTTTAATTTACCACCATGAAAAATGTAAATTTAAGGTTTTATAGATCAGATTTAGAACTTTCATTCTCAAATAAACCATATAAATCCCAAATTCATGATACAATTAGTTTTTTTTTTTTTCTTGATGACTTTTTGATTTTTTTTTTTTTGATTTTATTGATTAAAAAATCAAAACGTTTTACTTATTTAAACACGAAGTATAAGACTTTGTGCTTCGTCCCATCATCATATTATAAAGGTAAAAAAATCATCACGCTTCTAAAGACTTGGCACTTTCGAAGCTAAATGCTCAAACCAATCAAGAATTCATGTGAAATTTTACGGAGTTTTTATTAAAAAAAAAAAAAAAAAAAAAAAAAAAAAAAAAAAGTACATGTTGCAAAAAAGCTACCCATCATCATTATAACCGTAAAAAAGTGAACTGCTAAACAACGCCCACATTTTTATCGAAATCGCCCACATTTTTATGTAAACTTCCAACATTACTCTTTTCTTCCTCTCTCTCCTAACACAACCACCACCGCCCGTCACCACCATTGCACCGTCGCCACCACCGCCAACATGACGGACAGTGATAGCGGCAGGCCGTGTACTCCGCCGGATCCACTTCGCGAGGTAATTTATTTTCGCCGGAACTCAAACCGCCCAAAAAAAGGTCCACCGTGGTCAAACCGAGCAAACCGGGCGGTTAAACTATGGTAAAACCGCGCAATCCGGGCGGTCCAACCACGATCAAACCGTGTATTCATGGTCAAACCGCCTGGAATACACGGTTTGACCGTGGTTGGACCGCCCGGATTGCACGGTTTAACCGCCCGGTTTGCCCGGTTTGTTTTTTTTTTATTAATATTGTTTTTATTATTATTATTTAATTATTATTATTATTATTTAATTATTATTATTATTATTATTTCATTGTTATTATTATTATTATTATTATTATTATTATTATTATTATTATTATTATTATTATTGTTCTTGTTGTTATTATTATTACTATAACTATGATTATGATTATTGTTGTTGTTATGATTATGATTATTATTATTTTGATTATTATTTTAAAAAAATTTTGTTGGGATGTTTAATAGGCATCACTGCCGGATTATGGTGGCGATGGCATCGACTACAGTTCATATTTATAACGTCAATGATCTTCCCGACTTTTGAAGAAGCATTTGAATGGGCACAAAACATTTCCATACGTTACGGCTTTTTCCTTACAAAGTCTTCGTATAAGAAACAACGAGATGGTCGACCGGTCAAGTATCTTAAGTGCGATCGTGGCCATAGAAACACAGCCGAAGATAGAGATATGGAGAATGCTGTACGGAAAAACACGAAAAGAAAGGGTGTTAAGTGTCCATTTCGTATCAAGGTCACACGTATGGTGGACGATCAAGGGTGGAAAATCATTCCTTCATCAGGTTTGCATGGCTTGCATAACCACCCAATGATGGTATATCGAGAGGGTCATCGGCAAGTGAGTGGTCTAAGTCCGGCTGCGAAGCAATTGGTTAGTCAAATGAGTTCAGCATGTGCTAAACCTAGTCACATAATGGCGGCAGTGAAAGATGTGTTTCCCACTGAGAACCCTAACATGAGACACATCTACAATTTCAGAAGTCGTGTTAGGGTTGATGCTAGTGAAGGGAGAGATGTCGTCAACCAGTTCCTTCACTTGGCCAATGAGCGCAAATACGTTAGTTGGGTAGCTTCTGACCCCGACACACGTGTTGTCACCCACGCCTTTATGGCACATCCAGAGATGGCGAATATGTTACGAACATATCCACATGTCATAGGGATGGATTCCACTTACAAGACAAACAGATACAACATGCCGTTTTTCGAGATTGTTGGGATCACACCGACAAATCAAAACTTTTTGATCGCGTATGCTTTAATGAAGACAGAGTCCTATGAGAGTTACAAGTGGGTCTTGGAGAAATTGAAGTTGTATATAGGTTTTGAAGTGATTCCTAAGGTGATACTAACTGATCGAGAGTTGGGACTTATGAAGGCGGTGAAAGAGATATTCCCAAACACAGCTCACTTGCTATGTAGGTGGCACATCAACAAAGATGTGTTGGCCAAGGTATACCATTTGTGTAAGAAAGACATGGTGACTGCCGAGAAATTTAGGAATGGGAGGTGGTCAAAAATCATGAATGCGACAACTGAGGATGAATATGAATTTGAGTTGCAACAAATGAAGGATACTTGGGGAAGGTCAAGGCATACCATTGTGGATTATGTGAAAAAAACTTGGCTTGTGCACAAGAACAAGTTTATTCCGGCTTGGTCAAATAAGGTGTTGCACTTTGGCAACGTGAACACGTGTAGAGTGGAGAGTCAACATTTTGTGCTTAAACAGTGGCTCGGAAGCTCCAAAGGGTCAATGGATTCTATCTTCAACCGTGTACACCGCGCCACTGAGGGTTTGCTTATTCAAATTCGTCATCATTTGGAGGACTCCAGACGACGAATTGGAGTGGAGTACAGGGGAATGCCCTTGCACAATCTCAGTGGCTATGTTTCCTTCCATGCTCTCAAATTCTTAAGCAGGAGGTGAATAGGATGAGAGAGTTATCTGATGATGTGTACGAGCGTTGTGGTTGTGCGATGTTGATGACACACGGACTCCCATGCGCTTGTACTATACACACCTCGATTCAGGGTGGTACGGGGTTGTATTTGGATCAGGTCCATCCTTTATGGAAAAACCTAGTCATTGGAGACGGTGTTGACATTCCTATCTTTGAGGATAAATTGGAACAGGAAACGACGCAGTTTAGATCCCTGGTTGATGAGGTACTACTTCGTGATGCCAGTTTTGTGCGAAGTGTGAACCGAGTGTTGTTTGCGGAGCTTTACCCTGAAGATGTAGATTATGAAGAGCCTGAGATAAATGAGACAACCAGGGGTCGACCACAAGGCCAACAGTGGTCCTCATCTACTAGGCGTGATCCAAGTGGCTTCGAGCATATTCCGGGCGGTCGTAGTCATGGTCGTGGGCGAGGTCGCGGCCGAAGTAGGGGTCGTGCTACTTCTACATCTAGTTCCGGACGTGGTCGATCACAATCATCAGTAAACATGGAAACGCCTTCTGGTATATGCTTTATTATTATTATTATTGTTGTTGTTGTTGTTACTTGCTATTATTATTATTATTATTATTATTATTATTATTATTATTATCATTATTATCATTATTATTATTATTATTGTTACTTGCTATTATTATTATTATTGTTGTTGTTGTTGTTGTTAATATGTTTTACATTTAATTAATTCTTTTGAGATTTAATTAGTGTGGACGTTGTCGGGTTTTTATAATGCTAAAATACTTTCCTGGTGATTATTACAGGTAGTCAGATGAACATCGATGATTTTTTATACGTCGATCATTTTCCGAAATTCATGTTGCCGTTTTTGGAAGGTTGGCTTGACCCGATAGGTGACGGAAATTGCGGATTTCGATGTGTTGCAAATTTCTTTTTGGGTGACCAGGAGCAGTGGATGTTGGCTAGGACTATGGTTGCAAACGAGGTTGCCGCGCATCCTAACCTTTACTCTCAAATTTATGCTGATCAACTGGAGAACGAGGTTCGTCGTATCAGATGGACTGGTGGGAGATGCACAAGTGAACATTGGATGGTAGTGTTTCAGGACTTGTTTCCGATCGCTAACCTATTCAACACTGCCATTATGCTTTTCGGTGCTGGCGTAGATGGAATAGGTGTGTATCCATGCATCACTGTGCTACCATGGAGTGCCCCGTCCACTGTCATGGGCCCATATATGGAGTTTGCACTCCTCACAGTGGCAAACTATCACTATGTTCGATTGGACATGTCACCTAATTTTCCAGTCCCTCCTGTAGCAGGTTTTTGGTACGACGTGCGCGATTTTAGTGTGCAAGACTGGGATCAACGATATGTAGGTCGGATAGCAACATGGCATATTTTAGCTACAAATTAGTGATAGAACTTTGCAATGTTTAGTTGTAGAACTTTGCATAGTTGTAGAATTAAGCAATGTATTATGCAAATTTAAATTCAAATAATAAATTTAAAAAATTTTACAACATAACCTAAAACAATGAAGTTAGTTTCTAAATAAGAAAATGAAATCAACTACATCCTCATCACTGCGTCCCACGCCGCAATAAGCTCCTGGGCCTCAACCACTGTCTGGGTAATCTCACCGCCGCTATCAGCAATGAATCGTCGTATAACATGCATGGAGCGACCCATCCACTGTAAAAAATACAAAAAATAATCAGTACCAATATTAAGTTGCACAGTAATCTATGGAAAACAAGGAACAAATACTTACGTAATCAGTGTTCGTCCTCCCTGGAATTGGTGGGGGGGCAAGTACCGCGGTATCACTGATAAGCCGAGGATGGGAGTACGTGTAAAACCAGGCCAAGTAGTCAGGTGTGCATGTGGGCTGTCCATCTAATAGAGGTGGATGGAACGACAGGCCGAAACAGCAGCTCCCAGGACCAAACTTATCCCATAACCCCTGACCTCGAAAAGTAACGTTATACGACCGGACATTAGTAGGTCTGTACGCGCTGTCAGGCTTAAAACCGGGCCGCGGTATCCCCTGCACATGACCAAGTTGCCGTAAAACCCTGTCCGGGTTATACGGCTCGACGATGTCCCGAAACTGTATACATCCCATGTACGTGGTTCTCGGGACGTCCTGTGCGGGGGTAAGTGTATAGGGCCGCCAGTTAACCTGCACACGCAATCATAAGAAGAATGTTACATTAGTTGTGAAGACGTTAAATAATAATATAATATATGCAAGCTAAGTTCACATACTACCTCAACATCAGTCATCTGATCAAGTCGGGTACGGAAAGATATAAGTCGCTGGTGATCCCTCGACTCTGAGCGTGGATCCCACATCGAGGCCCGTGCCTCACCTGGCTGTACCACTAAAGCTCCCTGACAAGGCCGAAAACATGGGAAGTACTCATATATCCACGCCTGCAGAAGCGTGAGACAACCTCCGATAGCCTTACACTCAATACGGGAGGCGATACCCAACTACCGATATAGGAAAGCAAGTGTAGCTGACCCCCAAGAATATCGGTGAAGATCCTCATAAGACTTCTTCACCTCTAAAATGCAGGAGGGAAGAAGGCGGTGACCACTCTTGTCAACGAACAAGGTGCTACCAAGTAGTGTGACAAAGAAACCCATGAACTCAACGTCTGGGACCCGATCCAACAACTTGCACCGTTCATAGATGCTAGTCACCGCTACAGCACCGTTCTCCCAAATAGCTTTCGGCTTCACCAAAAGCTCATCCCTACTCAGCCCCAACAACTCCTGAAAGTCAACCTGGAGAGATGCACTGTCGCTAACCATGTCAACCAAGTCACCCTCAACGGGGATCCCCAGAATATAAGTGACGTCGTGTAGCATGATCGTCATCTCACGAAAGGGGAGATGAAAAGTGTTCGTATCCGGCTGTCACCGTTCAACGAACGCAGAGATCAAAGGCCAATCAATGTGGAAATGCATGATAGACGGCAAGTGCTGTAGTCCAGTGACACTAAGGCATGCACGTAAATCCGCACTCAGCTCTGTCTCCCATTCCTGCAACGACCTACACCACTGAATCCTACTGTGGCACCTCAACGGATCACGATCATCCCCGGCCCAAACACGAGAAGCAACGTGAGCTGCATAGCTAGGGATAAGACTGCCATCAGCTGGACCACCTGGCATCGCCTCGTGAACAAGCCAAGACGTATCTGAGTCTTGAGAACCACGAGACCTACGAGTACGGCCGGTGCTCGAAGTCGTAGTCGTAGAACCCACAAACCTCCCTCATCTACCTTTCCTCACGAAAATCCCAGACGACGACTCCCCGTGCTCGAATCCTCCTCGCCCACTCTCGGAAGTCGTGGCATCCTCCGTGTCATGATGATCAGAATCATAATCATCCATGACCTGATCTAGCTCGTGCTGAGCATCCGAAGGCCAACCCATGACATCATCCGCCGTGCGAGAAGCTGCCCTCTCCCTCCTAACAGAAGCATCAACACCACGAGATCAAGTATGTCGAGGACCCGATCCTTCGACACGTGTGAACTCGATATTTAGCCTTCTAACGGTTTGTGGCTATTATTTAATAAAAAAATGTAATACAAATAATTAATACTCAATTCTATAAATCTAATTAATATTCACTAATAATAAAAAAATTACATTATTTTATTTTCCTAAACATAAATCTAATTTATAATCACTTAAAATAAACAATTACATTATTTTATTTTCCTAACATAAATCTAATTAATATTCGCTACCAATAAACAATTACATTATTTTATTTTCCTAAACATAAATCTAATTAATATTCACTAATAATAAACAATTACGTAATTTTATTTCCTACACATAAATCTAATTAATATTCACTTAAAATAAACAATTATATTACTTAATTTCTTAAACATATTTCTAATTAACATTCACTTAAAATAAACAATTACATAATTTTATTTCCTAAACATATTTCTAATTAATATGCACTTAAAATAAACAAATATATAATTTTATTAATATGCAAAATAAATATATAATTAAATTAATTTTTTTTTTAATTACGTAAACCGCCCAAGTAAGACGGTTTAACCACGGTCAAACCGCCCAGGCAATACGGTTTTACCGTAGACAAACCGCCCAGAAAATACGGTTTGACCGTGGTCAAACCGCCCAAACTATACGATTGAACCATGGTCAAACCGTATATCCTGGGCGTTTTGACCATGGTCAAATCGTCTAACTTGGGCGGTTGTACCATGGTTGAATCGCACAGACAGGGCGGTTTGAGTACTTTTCCGGCGAAAAAAAATATACCCGCTCCGCCTGGGCTGCGTCCTCCTCCCTCGCGCGTGCTGCGTTCCTCGACCGTGGCATTCTCGGCAATTATGGGCGGTGGTGGTGGTGATATTGAAGTGGTGGACCTTGTGGTGGTGGTTGCACTGTGCGGTGGTGGTGGTGATTTAAGGTGGTGAATGTTGTTTTGCGGCGGTAGCGGCGGCAATGGTGGTGTTGGTTGGTGGTGGTGGTGATTTTAAGTTTTCTTGAGAGGTTTTAAGTGAGGAGAGAGAAAGAGGTGATGTTAGAGAGTGAAAGAGAGAAAGAGTTTAGGATTTTGAGTATGGGTAAGAACGTAAATTCATTCCTAATTTGTGGGCGATTTTGATAAGAATGTGGGCGTTAACTCCCTAAAAAAATTATCACACTTTTAAAGACTGGGCACTTTCGAAGCTAAATGCTCCAACCAATCAAGAATTCATGTGAATTTTTTATGGAGTATTTATTACAGAGTATTAAAACATTACAATACATTTTGCAAAAAAGCTGCCCAACATAATATTATAACGGTAAAAAAATTATCACAATACTTCTAAAAACTTGGCACTTTGGAAGCTAAATGCTCTAAGTTCTAACCAATCAAAAATTCATGTGAATTTTTTACAGAGTATCTATTATCAAAAATTATTAAAAACGGTACATGTTGCAAAAAAGCTAGGAAAACGCGTCACAAATGGACCTTATCATGGAGTATTAGAATAGATTAATAGTAGAAATAATTTAAGTCTAGGATGAAGTGTGCTAGGCAGTAGTTTTCTTTGTTCATTCAATATGGGACTACGGAGTACTTTTTGTTGATAACCCATACTCGTATTTTCTTTCTTAACAAAGAGAACCGACAAAATTAGCTTAGTAACCACGTGTTTGTTGATACCCATGCACGTGAGGTTTTCTTGAATTGTTGATACCCGTTGAGCTTAACAAGATAATCTAATCTAATATGGAAGATGATTTGGCATATTTATTACAGTACTCCGTATCATTTAACAAATTGCTGTAACTTCTCCAAATTTATTATTCTTCAATCACTAATATCCAACTCTGTTTTAAGTTATTGTTCTTGTTGGCCCATATTTCACCGTGGCCCATCTATAAAAAATGAGCCAGCTTACCTGGCACAACCCAATATTGTAGGATGTGAAGAAGGCAATGGAATATTCAACAAGATTACTTAAGAAAAAGTGAGCAAACCAAGGAAGATATGAAATCAAACAAGATTAAAGAAATTTTGTCAAAAATTACCATTTAGATGACCGGTTTTGATAGCAATTATTATCTTTATAAAGTGTTTTTTGAAAAAGCTACCACAAAAATGCTAAAAGTTTGGATAACACAATCCTTTTATATTTTCAGGCAATAATCTCCAATATGTATTAGATATACATAAATAAACAATGTGTGAGTAACCCTAAATTGGTCAATATCATTCAACCCCAAACCCTGAAAACCTTGATTTTAATTTTAAATCAGTAACCTTAATTCCTAGATTCAATAAACAAATTAAATCAACTACAAAGCAAAATTTCCCTCAAAAAACAAATAAAAAAAATCATCCGTTATAAATTTGAGAAATGATTTCCCTTGTTTCCATAGATTTCTAAAATGAAGAATTTTGGTTGAATTTCTTTGCTCCCTGGCCATGCCAAAAAGTCAATGTAATACAAAAAAATAATGTTATCCAAACTTTTTGCATTTTTATAGTAGTTTCTTAAATAAAAAAAAATAACTCATATTCGTAATTCCACCTTAGTACTAATAAAGATTTGCCCAGAACAATACTTCAATCACCTTGGTGATTTTTTTTTTTTTTTCATGAGATGAGACACAAATAATTAATTTGTTAAGCTTGGATATGATATATTTACAAGAAAGAGTATGAACTTTTAGAGTGAGATTTTTATAAGAAATTTTGTGTAGTATTACCCAAAAGATAGGCTATTTTGTAAACAACTACCCTTTATTTTAGAATTACCCATAAGATAGCATATGTTTGTCTAGCACTACCACTAAATGATTTCTGTCCAATAGAACGTTTGTGGGGCCCACTCCTACAGTTTCCTACTCAATTATATTCTCCTTCATTTACTTTCCCTCCAAACTTATCCAAAAATCTAAGAGAAAAAATTCGAGCAATTCAACACAATTTCTCACTAAATTGGATAATGTTTTAAGCTAATGTTTTAATTCTTGGTCTGTTTAATTGGTTTAGGGTTTTTAATATACTTTAATTAACATAATTAGGGATTTAATTTAGGATTTAGGGCTTCAATTCGGTTTTGGGATCTTAATGTCTAGGGTTTAAGGCTTGATTTGAATTAGAGGCTTGCTTAATTCGTCAATTACAAATATAGGGTTCTAATTTGAGCGATAAAAAATTAGGGTTTCCTACTTTTTCAACAATTTATAATTTAAAGGCCACAAATTTCATAGTAATTACTACATTGTACCTTGTTCATCCTTGTTTTCGTTCAATATTTTAGCATTTACTTTACCCTTCCCTTTAACCATTGATGTAATTTCACCCTTTGACATGGAATTACCAAAACAGCAAGAAGATGAATAGGAAAGAGCGAGATAGCAAAGAAAAAGGTTTTAAGCTCTATCAATTTTCTAAAAAGGGGATGAATTTGGAGATTAGCTTAGGTTAGATTAAGATGGTGAAAGGTGGAAAGTTAAAAAAAGAGAAGTAAAAATGGAGAGAAAGTAAATGAAAGAAGAGAGAGGTGGTAAAGGAGGGGAGTTAATTGGGTGAGAAATCGTAGAAGTAGGCCCCACAAGTGGCTTATTTGGACATAAACCGTTTATGGTTGTGCTAGACAAACATTTGCGATCTTACGGGTTGTTTAAACAAATTAATTATCTTTAGGGTACGTAGTTCTGCACATATTTTTTTTTTTTTAGTTGGACTATTAGAGAAACTTGTCTTTTTTTTTTATAGCTTATAAAGAGTTGACAATTAATTTTTTTTTTTTTTTTAAAGAATGTAGAGTGAGCTTATATAAATTCAATTTAGAAAATATTTGGTTTTACCAAAAAATAAAATAAATATTTGTTGCATATAATGTGTAGCATTCATTTGATAAATATTATCCATAATATGAAACGGATACTATTTTTTTTTTAATAGCAAAAATATTTCATTAATTATAAGTCATACGACATCTACAATATAGATTCGACGTTAACAAATACATAAGATATTGAATCAAATAAAATTTTCCTTCATAAAAACTACGATCGTTGAGTAGATCTTGCACCGTGGAGCATCTCCCGTTTATATCGCTGGAAGATACATCCTTGTTGGAGAGACAACCTAACGATCCTTTGTAGTCGTCAGGATGTTTTCCTTCTGATTCATCTGTCTGCATTCGAAAACTTGATAACTTTTTCACCAACGAAATAATTTCACAACAATCCATTAGATCTAATATCATGGATTCAAAACTAAGAAATTTCTCCCCCGAAAAGAGGAGATAAACCTGGTCTTTTCGAAGGAGGTCGAAAAACCCTTGTCTTTTGAAGGAGATTGGAAACCCTTTCTTTCGAGGGAGAAAAGTTCCCCCTAAAAGGGGAAACGGGTACTAGTGATTAACTAATAAACTTGTACAAACGTTTTCCAAATTTTCTTTTATTTTTCAAAACAAAATTTTTAAGAAATTTTAATTTTTAACACTTAAAAAAACACTAATTGAAAATGGTTTTTAACACTACTAACAAACCCAAAAATAAAAACAAAAAACAAAAAAACAAACAAAAAAAATTTAATTCCATCGAAAATTTTAAAAAATTTATTTTATCATCGCTTAATAGTTGCTATCCAAAATCTGTTAAGTGGGGTCTATTTTTCCACGTGTCGTCATATTATTAGCTTAAAAAACAAAGATTAAGAAATAAAAAAAGCCAACAAACTAACCCAGCCACCCCAGCCCCACCGCCGGCAGCGCGCTACCACCATAGCCCAACCTTGACATTCTCGTTCCTAGCCCCAACCACCAGAAACTCCTCCCCCTCTCATTCCCCAAAACTGGTAGTGACTCCCAACGGCCACCAAAAACGGTCATTTATTTTTCAAACCACCAAAAACGGCCAACAACAACCGCCATTAACAGTCAAAATCGATCACTTCGGACCTAAACCGACCAATTTCGGCTGCTAATGGCCATTTTCAATGGCTATTTTATGGGGTATGAAAAAGCGATGGCCGTTGGGGAGGGCTGTCGGTTTTGGGGAAGGGCGAATTTTGGTGGCTAGGGCTGGGAATGGGGGTGTCAAAGTGAGGCAGTGGCATCGGCGCGCCGCGCGCTACTGACGGTGGGGTGGGTGGTTGGGTTAGTTTTAGGGTTTTGGTTGTTTCAATTTTAAAAAAATTATATTATTTTAGACCAATAATATGCTGACACATAAGTAGGGATGTCAATGGGGCGGGGCGGGCGGATGTTGGCCTTCCCATCCCTATCTCCATCCCCACCTAACATTTTCATCCCCATCCCCGTGGCGAGTCTAATATTCATCCCCATCCCCGCCCTGACGGGTACAACTCCAAAACCATCCTCGATCCACCCGACCACCCCCCACTTGGATATCCATTCCCACCTAATCCCAACCAAAGACCCGCCTAATCCCCACCCAAGACCCACCTAATTCCCGTCTCTCAAATACACAATCCTACATAATTAATACGGATTATAATAAATAATAAAAAAAAAATTCTTAATATTACACACATTTTTGTTTATAATATAAGTGTAGTACAATGTATTATAATTAATATTTTATTTCACATAATTATTTTATAAAATGGTATAAAAGTATATAATTTTACTTTTATATGTGTGTGTGTGTGAGGTGGGGATGGGACGGGTACGAAGTGGGGCGTGGCGGGTACAACTTAAAATCCACCTTGCCCCATCACCCATAGCGGGTATGGTTTTTAACCCCATCCCCGCCCACCACTCGCCAAAACGAGACCCATCCCCGCGCCATTGGGTCGGGGTGGAGACCCGTCCCACTGACATTCCTACACATAAGCATTGTGGGTCCTACTAATGGATTTCATTATGTATATAATTTTTTTTAAACCTCATTATGTATTTTTTTTGAGACCAAAGAAAAGCGCCATATATCAATCAATCAATGGAAAGCTTGTCCATGAGAACATACGAGGAGATGGATGAGGGACAATGATTTTTCCAAACCTGTTCATCCCCAAAAGGCACTAATCTAGTTAAGTTATGAGTAACGGAATTACCATCCCTTAGCACATAAAACCTCATTTTGTATAGTTTAAGTAGTGATAAAAGCCAATTTTTAAAAAATTTAGTGTGTTAATGTATATATATATATATATATATATATATATATATATATTATAGTGTTAAAAACCAATTTCGTGATTTTTTGTGGAGCATTAAAAATCAAAATTTTCAAATTGTTATTCCAAACTTTTTTTCGTCCCGTCATCTTTTTTTTTTTTTTTTCAATTTTTAAAAGCAGCTCAAAATAATTGAAAAAAAAAGCTGAAACCCCATCACTTTTTTCTCAATTGCAGTTCATCTTCATTCGAACATGGATTCCGACGACGATCAAACCATTCCACTGAGCCAAAGACCCGAATGGTCCGACGTTACACCGGTGCCCCAGAATGACGGCCCGAACCCGATTGTTCCGATCGCATACACTGACGAATTCAGAGAAACTATGGATTATTTTCGAGCTGTCTATCTCTCTGATGAGCGTTCTTCTCGTTCACTTCAACTTACTTCTGAAGCTATCAAATTAAACGCCGGAAATTACACTGTAATTTTTCAAAACCCCACTTTTTTTTGCTTTAATGGGTATTTTTATTTGTATATTTTTGTTGCTGTTGTTTGATTTTGGTGTATAAGGGGCTGCTGATGGGTAGTGATGTAGACGGGATTCGATCCGAGGTCTTGAGTACTTTGTTAGTTGACATTTAATTGCATTTGTGGTTGATGTTTTATTAGTGGGTATTGATTATCTAGTTGCACTTGTTAATTGAATTGCTTTTATCGGAATATGGGTCTATGCAAAAATGTATGAAATGGGTTTGATAGTGGTATAGTAGTAGCTTTGCTGGAGTATTTTAATTTGGTGTGTAATTACTCTATTTCGATTGTGATTCTCCAGTTTGGTAATGATTTTGATATTAGTTGGACAAAGTTAAGGGTGTTTTGCTGTTTTTGTGTATAGGATTAGTGGATTAGAGAAAGTATTTTGATGGTTTGGTTGGGTTTGTTGGTTAAATAAGTTTAAGGGTTGAGAAGAAAGATTAATTTGCCCAAAATCGGTTTTTTGTATTTGCTGAATAATCACTTTTGATCTGTGTTACTAGGATTTGGGTACTCAAAAGTGTCTAACTTGGCTATTTTGTGAATATTTACCATGTTTGTCCCAAAATGAAGTGTGAAAGTGCTCTACCCATGTCATAGTGTCGAGGATTCGACATGGGTACTTTAGGTGATTTAGAGTCTGACATAGCTCTTGATTGCACCTTCTATACTCTCCTCTCTATGTATTATGTATTGCACATTGGAATTATGTTTTCTTTGAGATATACTTTGCTGTTTTTTTTATTGTATTTATATTGCAATCGAAAGGGTAGTAATTAACTACTGATGTAGCTATATGCTTTGTTCTTTTTTACAGGTTTGGCATTTCAGGCGGCTTATTCTCGAGTCCCTGAATGCTAATTTGCACGAGGAACTGGATTATGTAGAAGATGTTGCGAAGAAGAATTCAAAGAATTACCAAATATGGTAAGTGGTGTTATCTTTTATTTATTTTGATTATAACTCTTCGTGAGGTGATTATCCGTTTCATATGGCTTGTTTAACCTATCCACAATCACTTTTGTCATTAACATTGTTTGGTACTGTTGGTTCTCTTTTTCTGCTCTATATTATTATATGAGAAGCTATAACCAGAGATGAATAAATTGATTAGGACCATCATTTTAGAAACAATTGTTATGAACTAATGCTCAACAAATTCTGGCTTATCGTGTAACCATTTTGCAGTCCAGGAGAAGTGTTTATGATAGTCTTAAAATTTCACCAAGTTGATATTCTTTATACTCTGTACTGGCTGTTTCATCTTATTATAGTTTTGTGTAGGCATCATAGGCGGTGGCTTGCCGAGAAGCTAGGACCAGATGCTGCTTTTAGAGAAATTGAATTTACAAAGAAAATACTTTCTCTTGATGCTAAAAATTACCATGCCTGGTCTCATAGACAGGTGAGCTTAGAATTTAATTGTTTGGCCTGGTGTTTTTCTTATGTGTCATATTATTCCATTCCTTGACGCTGACAGCACGTTCACATATTATTTCTCGTGCAGTGGGTTCTGAAAACATTAGGCGGTTGGGATGATGAACTCGAGTACTGTAATCAGCTTCTTAAGGATGACATCTTTAACAACTCTGCTTGGAACCAGGTATGCCACTAGTTTTGAAGATTTTTCTGAATTATTTTTTAAGTTAAGTAAAAAAAAAATGCATAAAAGGCACTAAGGGGGTAATTTTCTGAAATCTATCACAATGATCTGCTTGTAGATTATCCTGTGTATTTATTCTGTGCAAATTAGTCAACGATGTACTAGGTATATAATCAGTATTTCCAGGACATATCATGCACAAATCCATCACTTCATATGTGAAAACATTCTCGGAGATTAAATAAAATTGCAAATTACAAAGGTGAGTATATTCACTAAAGGCTTTCATGTAATCAAGTTTGAAGAAGTTTTCTAAGCATGGTATACATATTAATCACTGAAAGGGGGGAGGGGGTGCTAAGAGATCGACACCTCTCTTCTCTCATGCTACGTTCTGAAAAGGAGTATCCAGAAAGAGCTGCCATTGTTTGTCACGGGGGTGCCGAGAGATCTGCAATAAGTCGAAATACTGCTCAACTGGGGGTGGGGGTGGACTGTATAAAGAAGTAGGTGAGCATAATGTAGGTCTATATGAGGTACTTGGTTGCTGATACCATTGAAGAAATAATTCTTGTTCTTTTCTCTTCTAATAAAAATGTTGAAAAGGGCCAAGCCTCATAAACAAAGAGTTGACTAGTACTTACAAGTTACAACTGCTGTTTGAAATTTTGACATTAGCTATCAGTTGTGATGACCTATATATAGTCTATAAATATGGGGGCTTAAGAAAGGTTTTCATAATGGTTCTATTGTTCTAAAAGGCTACAACCAGTTGTTGTAGGCTTCCTTAAGATTGTATAATAACAATTGTGGAGGGTAGAGGAGGATAGGAGGAGCAGGGAAATGATATGAGAGGTGGAGAGTTTTTCTCAAATTTGGATGACACAAAAATGAATGAGGAAGAAAAGAGACGAGGTGATTTCCCTACCAATATATCCAACTATGTAAAGGATAATGGATCCCCTTATTCTTTTAATTTATTCCTAATTGTCATCCAAGTAAAAGAAATAGATTTCTCACTCTTCCAAAGTTTTTATCATCCTATTCCCTCCAACTTCTTTCACCCAATCACTCATTTTGCATTAAGGGCTTTTTCCCCTCTAGGACCTTTCTCTAATGCTACATTGGAGAAGTTCTTTTGGTAATGCTTATAAGATCTTTCAGATGGAATCATAGTGAGACTGTGAGATCTTGTCGTTCTCTTTTCAGGTTTGCAGTTCACAAGGGTAATTGAAATGCACCTTTGACATATCTGCGGCCTGGAGATCTATTACTTGGATAATTGTGCTGTCTAGAAGTTGGGTATAGTTTACACATTTGACTCTATCCTAGTAGGAACTGAAAGAAGAATTCAGTTACCATTCATACAACCACAGTACAACTTGAATGTTATATTTGATTCTAAAAATAACTGGATTGCCTAAACTGGTATCTAAATTTTCATTGATGTAGTAAAGCGGAACTTATAAATGACGAGAAAATATAGTGTTCCCAAGGTAGGTTAGGAAATTCTTTTGATGTCATTCTTTAAAATTACTGTAAATTATCAAAATATTCATTGTAAGATGGAATGTTGAAAATGATACTGTAGTTATCTTTGCCCACTAGTCCTGACTCCTGAGGTCGTAGGTGAAATCCAATTTCCAGGTTGGAACCTTTAAAAAGAGTCCATACTTCTGTGTATGTGATATTTCTTTTTCTGTTTTATTTAAAGAAAAAAGTTAACGAATTCAGATGTATATTGTGTAAAATAAAATAAAATAAAGTACTATAAAAATTGGGATGTAATTGTGTTTGCTGAGGGGGTGTAATAAAAAATGCGGAGAGCGGAGTGTTCAAAGAATTTGGAGTAAAAATCATCAACCTGGTAACTGCCACTACTTATAAACTGATGGATGACTTTACCTCTTCCAGCTACTGTGAGAATATTTGTCTAATTTGCTTCAGGAGCTAAGTACTTGTATGCTGGGCACTTTAATTGAAAGCACAAAAGACAGATCGATCTCACTTCTGCACTGATCATTGTAGCTTCATGTGAGATAAGGATCCCGCTATAGTTTGTATTTTTGCCACAGCAATCATTTTGCTAAATTTTTTATTCTGTTCTGTTCTATACCTTTCACCTTCACTGTACTCCATCATATTCTACTTGCTTCATCTTACAAAATGATTTTCTTATACATCTTAAGTACATCCTTGTCTGTGTATGCTTTCTTCTGATTCCGGGGTGTCACCACTTTATGTTTTTTCTCGTTACAAAGTTATTTTGTTATAATCTTTAAGTACTTCCTCTGTGTATGCATTATTCTGAATCCAGGGTGTTGCCACTTTATGGTTTTTCTTATTTGCTACGGGACTGACAAAAGATTGCTATATCGTTGGATGTGCAAAATCTTTCTTTCTTGATGTTCATTTTATGAAAAGGTGGTGAGATCTTAATAGTGCAGTTCATTATGAAAAATTCTTGTTCTGATGCTAATAATGTCCGTGCCGTAGATCTATACAATAAAGTGTACTTGAATGCTTTACTCTTTATTTTGCTACTATACAATTCTAAATCACTCCTCTGTTACATATGTGATACAGAGGCATTTTGTTGTTACAACATCTCCTTTGCTTGGAGGCCTAGATGCCATGAGAGACTCTGAAGTGAATTACACTATTGAAGCCATTGTACAACATCCCGAGAATGAAAGCTCGTGGAGGTACCTTCGGGGCCTTTACAAAAATGACTTGAAGTCTTGGGTGAATGATCCTCGAGTTTCGTCTGTATGCTTAAAGATCTTGAGCGCCAAAAGTAGATGTATTTTTGCCTTAAGTACACTTTTGGACCTCATCTGCCAAGGTCTTCAACCAAACTCTGAGTTAAAAGAAGCAGTTGATTCTCTAAAGAGTTCAAATGTAGAATCAAGCAGTTCTGGCTTAGCAGAAACAATATGCTCAGTTTTGGAAAGCATGGATCCCTTGAGAGTGAATTATTGGAGTTGGCGCAAGGAACACATCCCTGCTTTAACACCTTGACGTCGATAATTAAGTTAAACTTTATCATCCTATATATGTTGTGGTCCTTGTGGATTGAACCATTTGATTAGGCATTTTACTTTTACCCACGAAAATTTATAAACGTTGTGGAATTTGATTGAACATCAATAGATATTATAGAGAGATTGATTTCTGAACTGAGTTCTTTTGCATATACTAAATGCAGCTAATTAGTACTGTACATCCTTATGTCTCACGAAGTCATGACTCGCACTCAAATTACAGTTTACAATGATTTCTTCCCCTCAAAAGCAAAAATAGCAACAAGTAGGGGGCCGCCAAACTTTGTTTTGACAGCATAAGGAATCAGAATGAAGCCACAAAGTAAATGACAGCAGAGTGCAGGCTGCTTGAGTCTTTCAGGCCTAGCAATTGGTAGCAAATTTACAAGAATCTGGACATCCACAATGAACTACTTCTGTTACTATAGCTTTTCACGTACTGATTTCTTCGACTTTGATGATGGGCTAGGTGCCTCCTTGAAAGCAGATGGGCAGAGGCTATTAATCTGACAGACACCACATCGTGGTCTCAACGGTGCACATATGGTCTGCCCGAACCCTACCTGTTTAACATCCACCAAAAGTAATAAAAGGTAAATTGGTTAGAATAAATCACTCGGGTACACAAAATCTAGTACAGTGAAGAAAAACACTGTACACAACATCATATCAAGTACAATGAAGAAAAATACTGTACACAACAGCATCCAGGAATAAACTCAAGGCATATAGATTCAAAATTTCCACAAACATATCACTGTATCAGACATCTCAGATAGTCAGATCCTTGACATGACAGAGTCAAGCTTGGTAAATAACATCTCATTTGCAAACTAACACAATATACTGAGGAACATGAGAAGAGTCTTGAAATAAAAATGTTATTGATTTTCCATAAGCAGGAGTACTAAATGGCTAATAAGTTTTAATTTATGATTTCCAGACCTGGTAAAGAAAATACATGACGCCTCATTAGCAATTATAAAATATTTCATATAAATAAGGTCTCCCGGGAGGCCAAGATATATGAAGGATCTTCTTAAACATTGTTTTATTCAGCAAATGTTTGATTCAAAAACATTCCAGATTAAGTATAAATGAGAGGTGCAGTCATACCAAAAGTGGATTTATGGAAACCCATTCTTCCTTGGGAAGCCATTTCTGCAATGCCTCTCTAGTTTCCTCTGGTGATTTAGTTTTCTATAACATGAACAAAAATATTAGAATATATATTTGCAAACAAACAACGGTTAGAAGAAAGTTCATCATACAATATAAGTAGAAGGAAGAGTATAATCACTAAGTTCACTATTGTTGGCTATCCAGGGGACAACGAAAGGGCGCAACTGTGTAAAAGACTACAAATGCAACATGAATATTTTATACCATCTTAACTTCTTAAGTATTACATTGACAATGCCGGGCTTTCGGATTTAGTTCAAAATAGCTGATCTATGGCAACATTCAAGGAGCACAGAAATACAGAATAATCACAAAACAACCTTCAAGGAGCACAGAAATACAGAATAACACGGAAATTTCTGAATATGTGTGACGTACTGACATGTAGGCAAGCCACTATGGCAACATTTTCGGTTCAGGAGGGAAGGAGGGGGGGAGGGGAGCATCTCACATAAATAATTAAAATTGAAATCCCAGACATAAAGCCTTCATAAAAAAAAAGGTGATATATAATAACATTGCTGTCTGGCAATGTGATACAATATGACAAAAGGAAAATTAAATGAAAATATAAAATAATAATTAAATAATAAAGCAGAAATAAGGATGAAAAATGGGGAGAGGAAAATAGCCAGAGTTGCTGTTGCAGAATATATGAAGAGTTTACCTGATTAGTGCCAGCTCGTGTCACCCATCCTAGTCTGTTGCAGATGCGATGGACATGAGTGTCAACACATATTCCTTGGACATCATTCCAGGCAATGTGCAAAACCTACATTGTGACATGAGTTTAGCAATCAAAACGACTTTTGAAATGAAAGTATTCGAAGTTCAAAGACGCACCAGATGAGCAATTTTAGGACCTATCCCAGGGAGTTCAAGTAATTGTTCCAGTGAGCTGGGAATATCTCCATTATACTTCTCAATACAGATATTTGCAACTTTTTTCAAGTTACTGGCCTTCCTGGTGTAGAACCCCACCTACAATGAATCAAGTGATACATAAAAATTTGTTCATGTAACTACATATCAGACAGAATTGGTCAGAGTAAGATAAATATTCTTGCTTTATACTTCCCATGCCCCAGACACCACCAAACCAATAGCAATGCAAAATTGCAGTATAAAGCAAGAATATTTATCTTATTCATCAGCTTACCGGGTAGATCAAGTTCTTGACTGTATCCTCATCAGCCTTCTCAATGGAGTAGGGATCAAGAAGTCCATTTTCCAAGAGACGCTGCACTGCTCCTGCAATGTCAAGAAGCCAGTCATATATGAAGAAAAGAGTAAGGTAATACTGGAAACCCTTTTATATACTAGGTAAATTGGCTTACAACAATTTTGAAGATTTATTAGATCAAACAAAATCTGTGAGAAATATGACCTCACAGCATTCTCACTATGCCAGCTGTGGAAACCACATAAATTTCACATTGATTCCATTCCTAAAAATTTCTTTTCACAAATGAAAATCAGTATCTCCCTCCACTTTCGAAAACTGCAGAAAATTTGTTCACAAGTGCAAAAGAATAAATGAGCAAGCCAAGGTATAAGAGCAACTCCAATGGTTGTAGCTATGGACTTGCTTGCAATTTCAATAATTCCCTAGCTACTAGCTTGACTATTGGAGCTAGAAAACTCAATTAGCTTGGTTAAGCAAATTAGCTTTGCCAAGCTAATTTGCTTGGGAATTAAACTTGCCAAAATAAAATGTTTATTACACCAATTAAGCTCTTTCCATGTATTTTCTATCCAACGATTACTAATAAGCTAATAGCTAGCCATTGAAGCAAAAAGTAGCTAAATTGATAGATAAAAAGCTTATGTGGCATGGCAAGCTAATTGTCAAATTAGCTTGCCATTGAAGTTGCTCTAAAGACTATAAACAAGGAGTATATTAATGTACATTATAACTTGTTTAAAATCACAAAAAACCATAATAAATGTAATGGCCTCAAATCCTCAATACACCACATGAGGTATAAACTAGATGTATATTAAAGAATAATAAGACAACCAGGATGCAGGCTTTGGAGTGTCTGTGTTTCCAACACTTGATAGTCAACTTTGACATTTTAGAATGAAAACAAGCAAGTAACTACAAGAAGGGTGTTCACTGGAGAATAATCACCTCCTTTCCTCTAGAGTAGCAAAGAGAAAAAAAAAGCCTACATACCAAGTGGGTATGTAGACTTTTTCTTTTAAAGGTATAGGATTGAAAAAGAGATTGGAAAACCTTTGTTGTTGTTAAGTAAAATTTTGACTTCTTCAACCACTCATAATGCCTTCATTATTATAAAAACAATGTTAAAAAAAGATAAGTTTTTAGATAGGAACAAGAACTTGCCATGAGTAACATGATCTTTGGTTTGGCTTGAAAGAAGTGTACCAGCTAGTACAGCAAATCTTCTTTCCTGGAAGAAAAGCAATATAATTAGTCTTTTGAAGCTCCACATTTCAACATGCTTGTCATGATTATCATTCTATCTCAGTATGCACTAATCCATTAATACTTATTGCTATAAAATATTATCGACATTCTTACTATTAGTGATAAGTCAACTATGACCATCACGAGAAATGAAGGGAATACAAATTAGCAAGTCAATGAAACATAACTTTGACATACTATAATAGGTTATCAGCACTCCAGAAATTCTAAAGAACTAACTTTTAATCTTCAACTCATCACTCAGAAAGTGGTGGGTGACAAGATGAAAAATGCATCAGAATTAATAAAACAATCATCCAAAAATTGTGATATTGCAGATGAACAGGCAGCCATCACCCGTATGTTGGTCATCTAAATTAGATAAAATTTGGGAATGAAAATTGAAATCATATCAATGAAGGTTTCCAAAGTAAAGAGCATCAGGATTGAAGGCGTTGTACCTTTGGGGGAAGAGAACTACCAGCCTTCTCACATCCAACAGAGTCTACTGGTGCATCTTCAGAAGATCTCATGTGACGGATTCCTTCAAGAACTTTCTCCCAGTTTTCTGGGGATTCACTCGAAGCAAATGATCCCAGAGTAACACTTTCTGTAAAAATGGACTTTATCAACTAAACAACCTTGAAAAATGAGTTCATCTGTAAGCAAAAGTTTCCTACTTGTTATAGAGGGTCTAACAAACACAGAAACTTAAACACAGAGGGAGAACAATAGAGACATGATTCAGAGAGATAATTCATGATTAGAGTCTATTCAGAAAAACTCAAATACAAAGGTATAATTAGGCAATTTTCATGTCAATCATCAATCATCACTACAATGATTCCTTCAATATTCATGAATTCATGACGACAAACCTACCACGCTTCAAAGTAACAACATCAGTTCTTGTAGGATGTGTTGGAGGCATAGGCTTTGACTTTCCTGAAACAAACGTAGTCATTATAAATTTGAAAAAGAATCAATTTATATTAGTCAGGAGACTCAGGACTTATGACAAATAACTTATGTGAAAAGTTTGCAAAGTAAGAAACTCTAGCAACAAACAGCTCTACACAGCACTTAAGCACTTGCCTTTTGTAGATGATTTAGCAATGCGCTTTTGAAAGGTGAAATCTTCAATATCAGGTAGGCCAGAATTCTACATCATGAGGAGTGAATTAACATAGATTGTCTTTTGCTATGCAGGACAAGAAATTATCAGAAAACATGAATCGAGCACTGCTCTATTCAGATCAGAATAACAAGAAAATGCAATCTAATATTCTCAACCAAAGGGGTTATAAAATTGAAAGCCTTCAGTCCTCAGTGGCTAAATATTTAAAGCCATTAATTCAAGATCATAGTCCATTAAAACACATACAAGTGAATAAGTGACACAACTATATAAGGTTGCATTTGCATGTAACCTACTTAGAACTCAGAAAAGCACAATGTGTCTATTAAAAACATAGCCTAGCGATGAGTGGAGTATAAACACGACCGAATATCCTAAAATTACACTTTATAATTCTACTCAAATCGTTCCATATTACTCCAACAGGTTAAGCTTAGCCAAACTTGACTACTTGAGACCATATATGCACATTATATCAACAACAATATAGCACATTAGCACCTCTTCTACTAACTAATTCAACCTTCTATATTAACATTAATTAATACTCCCTCCATCTCTTAAACTTCTTCATGTTTTGAATTTGTGTGATAACTTTTAGAGACAAAGGAAGTACTACCTACAAAACAAACAATTTGGGTATAAAGGTAAAGGGCATGCCCAAACACCCACTTAACTATTACTAGTATATCAAACACAAAATTAAACGAAAAGACACGAACTTTAAGGGTATTCATACTCACTCTATCACTATGAATATGTTCTTCATCTGCTTCTCTTTTCACCCTCTTTTTCCTAACAAAAACTTGAATTTCTGAACCAGAAACTGCGGTTTTTAACTCAGAACCTGTGCACAAATCATGACCCATTAAAATTCAGAAACAAACAGATAAAATGCAAGAAAAAGTGTGCAGAAAATTCAAAAGGGTATGTAAATATTTGCTCATATTTCTTGTAATTTTGTTTGTCATAACTCAAAAAGTCATACCTTGATTTGGGACTGCCTCTAAATTTGGGGGTTCTTGCTTAACATTGAGGGCAAGAGCCTTTGAAGAGAATCTAGTGATGGGCATTTTCAAACCGATTTCTGCGTAACGAAGAGGATTTAGCTGCCCAATTGGGAATTTAACCAACATTTTTGGGGTTTTATTACTTGTTTAATTTTTTGGAACACCATAATTTTTGGGTATATGAGAAGACACTGAAGTGGTGTTGTGGTGATCGCTCTTTAGTTATGTTGTTGAATGCACCACGTCTTAACCTATGTTGTTCAATTTAATCACTGTTGGGTTTCTTAGAACCCGAGTAATGCGTAAATGAATAGGATATCTCATACGAATGACAAGATACAACTGATACAAGTACTATGGAGTATATATTGTTTCAACGAGTAATTATCCTAACACTATTTATGATTTTATGTTGTTTTCGTGTTAATGTAAAGATGGCTTAGGTACTCCATACATGTCATGCCACAATATTCAATAAAGCGGCTCAAGTATGACCTAAGTCTACTTGCCAGTCTATTGTTTTGAGTTGTGTCATGGAATATAATGCATTTCAAAATCACACGTCAATATGTAATTAATGATAATTTCAATTTAATATTTCTAGTTTTAGTTATCTTATCAAACGCTCTGGAGCATTCGTTAATTTTTGCCTTATAAATGCTATTGTTTGTTTAATCATCAACAATTAACATTGATTACACACTTTTCAATGAATGTTAAACAATTACCCAACTCATTTTCAAAGAATGTGACACACATTTATCCGACTTTCATCTTAGGTACATGTTGCATATCCCATCTTAGGTACATAGTGCAAATCAAATCTCACGAGATATTGAACTAATTTTTTTTTTTTTTAAACAAAAAATTGAACTAATTTTACTATTACTTCCTATTACTCCCTCTGTTTTTAAATACTTGCTCCATTTCTCCATGTGCGGAGTTTTAGGAGATTTTGGAGAAAGTAATAAAATATAAATGTAGTAGGGTTAGTGGAAAGTAAATTGGAGGAGAGAGAATCTAAAAGTAATAATATTGGGTCCCGCTAGTTGAGAAAAATAAATTAAATATTATAAAATATTTCCAAATAAGAAAATAAAGTAAGTATTTAAAAACGACCGCAAAAAAAAAATAAAGCAAGTATTTAAAAACGGAGGGAGTATTTCATTGCTCCCTATTTAACTTATGTCACTACTCCCCCGTACACCCACAAGCCACAAGTAAAAAAGCTCAACGAGTAAATTGCACAGAAAGAAACACAATTAATCCATAAAACCCAGTTTGAAAAAAAATCAGACTACAATAAAAAAAGGAAAAAAAGAAGATATCTTTAACAACTACCCAGCAGTCCAACACTATCTCTCTTCTTCTTGTTCTTCTTCCAACACTGCTTTCAGTACTAAACATAAACACCCCCATTTCAGCTACATGACGGGGATGCCAACGCGCCACCTAATCCATACTCACGCCCCGTCGTTTGTTTCTCACGCGCGTCCTCCTCCTCTTTCCGATGTTGCCGCTTCTCAAGCATTTCCGGCTACACCCACCTCCCAGTAAGTTTAATCTTAATTTCCCTATTTTTTTTTTTGCTGAATTTCCCAAATTTTTGCTTGCTTTTAAGTATTTTACTGTTCAACTGCTACTAGTGAACTTCTTTGATGATAGGGAACAAATGTAGGAAGTGAATTTTATGTTTAATTGTACATAATTTTTGTGGGTAATGCTTATTTTTTTTTATTATATGTATATTTATGACATTATGAACTTACAATTAAACAAAATGTAGTCAGACAAGGTTTTCATGATTAGGATAGTTGGATAAGAGTGAGAAATTGAGGAGTGGCATAAACTTCACTTAAAGGGTCTGCTTGGTGATACTAGTTGTAACAACTGTTAGTTGTTGCTGTATAGGTAGCTGGTAGGCGAAAAATGAAATTTCTATCTTCGTTCCGGTACCGTGAAGGTATGGTAAGAGGATATAGTGGTGTAGTAGAAGAACATGTAGGCACAATAATGATTAATGATTAGTATACTGAAGGACCTGGATGTGCATCCCTTTCTGGGGTTTGTGATATATGAGTTGAAGACTTGAAGTAATGCTTGGATTTCAATGGAGTCGACAATACAGTACAATAATTTGTAGGCCGTTGAAGAGGAGTTAATTTCCGTTCGTTTCCTTTGATGCTTTTTGGAGTGTGCTAGGATAGTTGTTCATTTATTTGTCATCTCCTTATATAACGGAGAAGGGTAAAAATATACTTTGTTTAGTTTTTTATACTTGCAACACCCCTCTTTAGCATCCTGTATAAGGGCTTGTATAGTTTACCTTATTTTAACTTATTTCAAGTCTAATAGGTTTAGTTAAGTTCAAATAATATTAGTTCGACAAAAATAAGTTCTGATAAAGTTACCTAAGTTCAAATTACAACTAAAATAAGTTTTAATGATGTCTTATAAGTTCGGTAAGTTCGGATTAGATAAGTTTAAATTAGTAAAAATCATGTTAATAGAACACACCCTAAGAAAGTGATTAGAGAAGGTAAACAAACATTATTTAATATAAGTTTAACCATAATAATCCAAACCTCTTCTCTTATCGGTGAAGGGGTGTGTTGCAACTTGCAAGTAAAAGTTATTGGTAAAAGTATAAATAAAATGAAAGATGTAACACTTTACTAGTGGCTGTAAGACTGTAACCTTTGCTCTTTAAGATTGGAATTCTTCTTTATTTGTTGTTCTTGTTTTGTGTGGTGTATGGGGGTTTTGCAATACTTGACATATACGTGCTTTTGATGTTTCTGCTTCAGAAGACAGATGGCACTTTCAAACTTGTGTTATATCAACTTTAATAACCATAGAAGACTGGAAGTTGTTTGTTTTGGTATGTTATCACCAAGAAAGTTCATGCAAAAGAGGAAAAAAATAGAATTATTCAAAGATGCAGCCCATGAAGCAGATCAAAAAAACTGGAGGAAATTGATGCTGGAAATTGATGAAACTGGTTCTGCAGTTCCTGTTCTGAGAAGTCGAAAGGCTTCCAATGATTCTCTTCCTAAAGATCTTGTACTTGGGACTTTGGTTAGATTGAAGCAGTTAAAGAAATGGAATCTTGTTAGTGAGGTGATTTATCCTCCTGTCCTCCACCCTGTGTTCTTATTCACCTGGCCTTTTGCCAGAAGTGCAGTTGGAAATACTAAATTATACTACAATGACCTGAACTTTTTTATGTTCACCAGTAAAATCGAGATCTAAGAGATAAGACAGTGAATAGTGCTTGAGAATTAAAAGGTTCTATCATAACTTGCTAACTGGAGAGTGATTAAAACTTGTAGACTTCAGTGAACATCCTGAATAAGTTATGTACTGCAAATGAAAATGAACTCTCGATTGAAGCATTCAATCTTTCGTATACATTTTATGTCCACATGGTAACCTAAAGTTAGGGTATACCAATAGAGCTCTGTCTTAGTGTGTGTGTGCGCGCGTGCGTTGGTGGGGGGGGGGGGGGTGGGGGGGAGTCTACTTTATTTGGTTAAAAGCTTATAATCCTTCGCTTTCTCTGTCAAAATTGCTTGCTTGTAAATCTTAACTTTATATGCTTTCAAAGTAAATGTGCGTTATGTTGCGACTTACAATTTAGCATCCCTTCTGCTTTCAAGATTCTTGAATGGCTAAGGACTCAGCAGTGGTGGGACTTCAATGAAATGGATTTTGTGATGCTTATCACGGCTTATGGGAAGCAAGGGGACTTTGTAAAAGCTGAGAACATATTTAGCTTCATGAATAAGAAGGGATACACTCCAAATGTGGTATCCTACACTGCTCTCATGGAAGCATATGGAAAAGGAGGCCAATACAGTAAAGCCGAGTCTGTGTTTCGGAGAATGCAGACTTCAGGTCCCGAACCCTCTGCTTTGACATATCAAATAATCCTCAAGATATTTGTTGAGGTAATGCATGCTCCTAAAGTAATGCTTCTTTGTTTATCCCTGCCTGTTGGCTTATTGCGTGATCTGTTGTGTCTTGATTTGAGAAAGGTAACACTGCAGTATAAGCCTACTGATCGATGTAGTATTAAATTAGCATGCAAAACTATGCCAAATGGTTCTCAAATGGAAGACTATGCTTGTGCAATCACATCTTTCCATCATATCAAGTCATTTTAGGCTTGCGATCAGTTAAATTTCTTTGGTTAATTTAGAAAAATAATAGGATCTTAAGAGGAGCTTGTTTGTATTATATTATAGTGTTTATGGTGTTTGATGAAGATTTTTTAGTGTATCTTTAGATCTAAAAGCGTTCCTGTTCCTGTTCATATTTATGTATACAGGGAAACAAGTTCGGGGAAGCTGAACAAATTTTTGAGAATTTGACAAATGATGAGAAATCTCCTTTGAAACCAGATCAGAAGATGTTCCATATGATGATTTACATGCATAAGAAGGCTGGAAGCTATGAGAAGGCCCATAAACTCTTCTGTCTGATGGCTGAACGGGGGATTCAACGATCCACTGTTACATTCAATAGTCTTATGTCGTTTGAAACCAACTATAAGGAAGTTTCTCGTATTTATGACCAGGTAAAGTTGAAGAACTAGTCATCATAGTGTTCATTTGACATCTTTTTTTTGAGTTGTTACTAAGTAGATCGTGTTCATGATTTGCATTCTTCTCAATCTTCAAATTTTTTGCTGTGCATGTGTCAGTCTGTCAGATACATTCTTATTGTTTCGCATCCTTTGCTGTGCATCAAATTGGATTATGTCTAATAATATAGATAACTAGAGGGAAATGGGGCACAATATCATATGACATGGTCTTGGGGTAATTTTGCACCCAAAAAAAAAAGGTCTTAGCGCCTTGGGGTGATGGGGTTACTCCCCTTTTCTTTTTTCTTCCTGTTCCTCTCGTGTTTTTAGTTGATGATTATACCCGGGCCTTTGATGGCGACTTATCAAAATATACAAGTATGCCTTAGGTGGCGATGCGTCAAAAATCAAAATCTTATAAGCATTATAGAGATTTTTCAAATAAATATTTTTAAAAGTGAGGTTTTCAGTTTTGTTTGGTGAAGAAAATTCTTTTGAAGTATCCGTATCACACTTAAATAGAACTGAAGACAATACTTGCATGATAAAAATTGAGAAATAGATTTATCTGATGTATGTCCCACATTTTTTCCCTGCAGGATTTTGCTTTTGTTGTTTTTATTTTTTTAATTTTTTAACAATGGTGCTTCTTATTTTTTCGTTAAATAATAATTTTAAATTTTTTTGGTGGTAAATAGATGCAAAAGGCAGGTCTCAGACCTGATGTTGTTAGCTATGCTTTACTCATCCATGCCTATGGGAAAGCTAGACGTGAGGAGGAAGCTTTAGCTGTTTTTGAGGAAATGCTGGATGCTGGTGTCAGGTATTGTGAATGAAATCATCTTTTGGCTTCTGTCAGCGAATTTACACTTTGTTTGGATAAGAGGATATAGAGAGAGAAAGGGAGGAAAGGGATAGGAAGAAGAACAAGTTCCCTTATTTAAAAGAAAGGTTGGGGAAGGAAGGGGAGGTATCCATCTTCAGTGGGATTTAATTTCTTCTTTGTCACTTGAAGTGTAGTCTGATTCTAGGTTCCTTGGAATGAAGGATTTGGACTTTGGAGGGTAGTTTGGGGAGAGGAAGGGATCCATTTTCCACTGTTTAAATAACAATTTGGTTGAGCTATTAGTCTAATAAATCGAGTATCAACCTCAGATTCACAACCATATCCTACTTTTCAATTCACTAAATTGCACCTTCTCTCTCTCTCTCTGTTCAATGTCTACCTGGGAATCCTGGACGCTTTCTCATATATTCCCGTGAAAATTGACTTACATTAGCAAAATTAGTTCTAACTTGTGACAATAGTTCAAATTGGAAAGTCTAAGCACATAGACAAGAGCCTGTAACTGTAACTATGCTTTTTCTCCTCAAAATTAGGCTAGAAGTAGTTAAAAAAGTGCTAAAATAGGCTTCATCATGCCCAGTTGCGCAACATTACTGCAATAAGAGGTTCTACGTAACTTTGAGGAGGTGCATACAGCCATGCAGAGCTTTGTCTGACCATAAGAGGATGGTCTAATGAGCTCCAAGTGGTTCTTTGATAATACTTCGTGTAACTTTTCCAGCCCCACATATTACTTGTCTTGTTTCATAGTGCCTATAGGAATAATCTAAATCAAAGCGGTACCAGAATTTAAAGATTGAGGATCATATAACTCTGCTAGTGATAAATGTTGAAAGGGAATGTAAGCTGAAACCTTATAAATGTAAAGAATGCCGTTAAAAAGGGAAGATATCTAGGTGGAATCCGAGACACTGGAGTTCTAGAATAAGTAATATTAAAAAAATTTATTGTTCTGTTCATTGATGCTGAATGCCAGTCTTTCTGTATTATAACACATTCTCCTGCTGTCTTTTTTTTTCTCTTCTTTTCCCAGGCCGACTCATAAAGCTTACAATATATTGCTTGATGCTTTTGCTATCTCTGGGATGGTGGAGCAAGCTCGAAATGTCTTTAAGTGCATGAGGCGAGATAGGTTGGTTCAATTTCTGATTTTGGGAATTCATATCTGATTATGCCATCATATCTTTTCGGCCATTAGATAGGATTTTGTGGTTTTGTTTTGCCTTCATGCAAACAGAAGCATTACCTTTATGCCCCATTTCCCCGTATTATATTTTATTAGCTTCAAAATAGAAGAGTACTATGTCCACCAAAATAAAGAATAAAAAAAAAGAAAAAAATCATTGTTAGTAAAGCATCGAGTTCTTGAAACAATTTTGCATATGTACTACGTTCTGGTTCAGCTATATGTACCTGGAATACACATTCATATGCCTCTTCAGTTTTAGCTCATATTAACAATGAGTTGTGCATGGATTTGTTGTTAATATGGTGCATCTTCTGTAAGCCCTTTAGTCAATATAACTTACATGTTGCAGCTACTAACGAAGTTTGTGTGTCCACTTTTCTCTCATATGACTACAGGTTTACCCCTGATCTATGCTCCTATACAAGTATGCTTTCAGCATATATAAACGCCTCTGACATGGATGGCGCTGAGAAATTTTTTAAGAGACTGAGAGTCGACAAACTTGAGCCCAACGTTGTTACTTATGGGACATTGCTGAAAGGCTATGCTAAAGTAAATAATCTTGAGAAGATGATGGAAACATATGAAGATATGATAACACATGGGATCAAAGCAAACCAAACAATTTTTACCACAATAATGGACGCGTATGGAAAGAATAAAGATTTTGCAAGTGCTGTGCATTGGTATAAGGAGATGGACAATCGTGGATGTCCTCCTGATCAAAAGGCAAAGAACATCCTCATGTCACTGGCTAAAACAGAAGAAGAACAAGAGGAAGCTAATCAACTTGTGGGAAGTAATGCAAGCTATCAAACCCCCCGGTTCTCTAATTACAGCAGTGACGATATAAATGAAGTCAGTGATGAGTCTGATGACGACTATTCTGATGACGAAACAGAAGTGAATATCAACTCTGAATCTTCTGAAATACATGATGAGTTGATAGCTAACAAAAGTTCATGACATTGAGGCATGCTGATGCTGTAGTTATTAACACAGGTCCCAACTGTATGTGACAACATATAAATCAGTGTCCACAATTTTGTTTGTATATTTCCAACCCATATTCTAGTTTGGTTCAGAAGGAACCATTTCCAGGAATGTATTCAGATAGTGAAAGAATTGTTACACATAGCAATATAATTTTAGTACGGAGTAATTATTTCCAGCTTCCTAGTTAATTAGTTACAGATCGAGAACCATATGTACTCCGTTTCTTAGTGAATGCATCAATTTAACTTGATACACTCGCCAATGTATGGGTTCGAGTCACTTGACTATTAATATCTTTAACTATAGTACAAATCACAAAAACTTAAATTATTTGAAAATACTGTAATTATACTACTCTGTTATTTGGTTGATAAAAGCATAAAAAATTGAACAATGAAGTTTGTTTGACTGAAGTATAACAAAATAAGAACATGTAGTACTTTCTATAAGGTCCCGCTACCCAAATGGAAGAGTTTATTTACCTAAGCAACTTAGTTAAGTGGTATTTTCCATGAAAGTTGAACCCTTTTTATGACCAACTAAGCAAATAAGTTAATTTTATAGGAAATGAAAATTCATGGACAAACATATACGAGTATCCAAGAAGATGGTACTTCATGTGGTCAACCAAATGACTACTTAATCTATCTTCTATGAAGTACGCGTAATTATTTAATGTTTGACTTTACTTATAGATGCTAGCTAGCTTAGTTGGTTCAAGTCATTTAAAGTAACAATCTAAAATGTCAAAATTTGTTATTAAATCTCGGCTTACCATTTGCCCCCAGTGTGAACATATTATTTTTCATCATATAAAGTTATTAAATATTGTTTTCCTGCTACTAATCTTCATTAATTAAAATTGTTGTATTTTCCTAAAAGTATGTTTTTAACTTTAAAAATTTGTTCTCCGTAATGAGTCTTATTGATCAATCATAATTCATAACTACATATTATCCTTGGATATAGTAGAATTTTTTTTTTTTTTTGTAAAAAATTAATAAATGAGGTATCTATCCTTTCTCTTATACTGAGTAATTGATTTGTGATCCATTTGACCATTTCCATATCAATGGGCAAATTATTGCTCCTATCAGATTTGATCAATTATCATAACCTGTTGATTCTTTCTAACATTAGAGATTACATAAATTTCAACAAATAATTTTGATTTGGTAAATCATTACATTAATTTATCCATTATCACTTTTGATACATTACCGTAATATGTTGATTCCCTCTAATAATTTAGATTACATAATTTCACAATTAAGTATGAGAAATAATTCAATCAAAAAGGAGATGAACTGGCAATTTTCATTTAACACCCAATTTTAAACCTCAGATAATACGGAGTAATATATATCCTACTTTTGTAATAATACCGGCATCTAATAAATTGAAGGTCTCACACTCAATAACCATCTTTAATCAATTCGCATAATCACATATAATAAGATATTGTGTCCGTAAAAAATATCACTAATCAATTCGCATATAATAAGATATCGTGTCCCTAAAAGACATCATTAATCAATTTGCATATAATAAGATACCATAACTCGGACATTGCCCGGAACAATAACTAGAGAGCTGCGTAGCTCAGATAGGAGATTGGATAAGATGCAAGATGGATACTTTCCTCTTTCCATGATTCCCCATTTCAATAATAATTAATTTAAGTAATTCATGTTTTTAGGACAATGACAAGTGTAAACTTCGCGCTCTTCTTCTAAAGCTTCTTACAAATAAAATCGTCCCATCACTTTTTTTTCACACTCCCAAAATTCTGCCTACTGTTATGAAATATATAGAAATTAGAGGATTAAGAGAAGAAGGTAATAAGAGAAGTATTACTACTTTTATGTATTACTCTTGGTAATATTTTTGTGCATCATACAAGTGAAATTACATGGCTATTTATAGTAGTAAGAACCACTATTACATTGTGGGCTATAACCTTAGAGGGTGGCAATTAGGGTTGGCTACTACATTAAATGCAATGAAGAATTGGAGTGTGGACATTCACACCTTGACTAATTTAATTAACTCTTAACACTCCCCCTTGAATGTCCATACAGAATAGGGTATATGTTGCCTCGTTAAAACCTTGCTAGGTAAAACCCTTTAGGATAAAAGCCATAGCTAAGGGAAAAGAGTACAACAATACATTACTATATGCTTTAGTGTACTGCCTCATTAAAAACCTTGTCAGGAAAAACCCATTGGGATAAAAACCTGATCGAAGGGAAAAAGAGTGCAGTGCATATAATGCTCCCCCTGATTTTAACATAGTTTATGAAGACGACGCATCCCAATCTTGTGGACCAACCGCTCAACACTCTTCGAAGGTAGGGACTTTGTAAACAAGTCTGCAAGATTATCAGATGATTGGATCTGTTGGACATTTATCTTCCCTTCCTTCTGCAAATCGTGTGTAAAGAACAGTTTTGGGGATATATGTTTAGTCCTATCACCTTTAATATATCCTTCAGTTACTTGTGCGATACATGCAGTATTATCTTCATAAATGATGGTTGGACTTTCAGTTACTTCTTTCATCCCACATTCTTCTTGGATATTGCCGATCATTGACCTTAGCCATACACACTCACGTCCTGCTTCATAAAGGGCAATCAACTCAGCATGATTTGATGATGTCGCAGTTAAGGTTTGCTTTGTTGATTTCCAAGAAATTGCAGTTCCACCATAGGTGAACAGATATCCAGTTTGTGACTTGGCGTTTTGTGGGTCTGATAGATATCCAGCATCTGCATATCCGATGAGGGTGGCATCTTGCCTTGATTGATAAAACAAACCAAGATCTTTTGTTCCTCGTAGATATCGTAGTAAGTGTCTTACTCCTTTCCAGTGTCTCTTCGTTGGTGCGTTGCTAAACCTGGCTAACAAATTCACAGAAAAAGCTATGTCTGGTCTAGTATTGTTAGCTAGATACATTAGAGCCCCAATTGCACTTAGATATGGTACTTCAGGACCAAGGACATCCTCGTTTTCCTCTCGAGGTCTAAATGGATCATATTTCATAGTCAAAGACCGAACAATCATCGGGGTGTTTGTTGGGGTCGCTTTGTCCATGAAAAAACGTTTTAACACTCTTTCGGTGTAGTTAGACTGATGGACGAAAATACCATTATTTAAGTGCTCAATTTGCAATCCAAGGCAAAATTTAGTTTGTCCAAGGTCTTTCATCTCAAATTCTTTCATCAAGTATTTTGCAGTTCTTTCAAGTTCATTTGGGGTTCCAATGATATTCAAGTCATCAACATAAACTGCAACAATTGCAAACCCTGATTGTGATCTCTTAATGAAAACACAAGGACTGATTTGATTATTCTTGAACCCTTCTTTCATAAGGTATTCACTAAGACGATTATACCACATCCTCCCAGACTGTTTCAATCCATAAAGTGACCTTTTTAATTTTATGGAAAGTAAATGTCTAGGCTTGTGGTTTTCTGGTAATTTTAGTCCATCTGGGACTTTCATATAAATATCTGTATCGAGTGACCCATATAAATATGCGGTTACTACATCCATTAATCGCATCTTTAGTCCTTCTGAGACTGTCAAGCTTACCAAAAATCTTAACGTAGTTGCATCAACTACGGGAGAATATGTCTCCTCATAATCAATCCCTGGAATTTGAGAAAAACCTTGGGCTACAAGTCTTGCCTTGTATCTTACAATTTCATTTTTCTCATTTCGTTTTCTCACAAATACCCACTTGTATCCAACTGGCTTTACACCTTCTGGTGTAAGGGTTATTTTTCCAAACACTTCTCGTTTTTCGAGTGACTTTAACTCTGTCTGCATTGCCTCTTTCCATTTTGGCCAATCATGCCTGCAACGACATTCTTCCACTGTTCTTGGTTCACTATCATTTTCGTCAGATGCCATTTCAATTGCAATGGAATATGCAAATATTTCATTTACGATAACATCATTTCTATTCCAATAATTCCTGGTAGAAACAAAATTTATTGAAGTTTCATTGTTATCGATGTTATGGTCATCTTGTTCATCCCCTTTCGGATTATCATCTTTTTCTCTATTCTTATCTGTACTTTGTCTTTCTTGACCTTCTGTAAGGGGAATATTGTCGATCTCATCAGGTCTTTTTAATTTTCTTGGTTTAGAGTCTTTTGAACCAAGTGGTCTTCCACGCTTTCGGCGTGCTAGAGATTCATTTTCAATGATCTTATCACCAGAAGGAATTTCAATTCGTGCAGGGGCATTTTCAGCTGGTATATGTGATTTTGTCACTTTCTTTGCATCTATAAATGCATCAGGCAGCTGATTTGCAATGCTTTGTAAATGAACAATTTTCTGAACTTCTTGTTCACACATATTTGTTCGTGGATCAAACATTGACAATTGTGTTGCATTCCAAATGATTTCTATTTCTTTCTTTCGTGGGTCCACTTTCTCTCCCCCTAAGGCTGGGAATACTGTCTCATTGAAATGACAGTCGGCAAATCTGGCCGTAAATAAATCACCGGTCATTGGTTCAAGATATTTAATTATGGAGGGTGATTCAAACCCAACATAAATTCCCAGCCTTCTTTGTGGACCCATCTTTGTTCGTTGGGGTGGAGCAATAGGAACATACACCGCACAACCAAAAATTTTTAGATGTGAGATATTAGGTTCTCGACCAAAAACTAATTGTAGTGGTGAGAACTTATGATAAGCAGTTGGTCTCAACCTAATTAGAGTTGCCGCATGTATTATGGCATGACCCCAAGCAGATGAAGGCAATTTTGATCTCATCAATAATGGCCTTGCAATCAATTGTAGTCTCTTAATTAATGACTCAGCAAGTCCATTTTGTGTATGAACATGAGCTACAGGATGTTCTACAACAATTCCAATCGACATACAATAATCATTAAATGTTTGGGATGTAAATTCCCCTGCATTGTCAAGCCTTATTCTTTTTATTGTATGGTCTGGAAATTGTGCTCTTAGTTTAATAATTTGAGCAAGGAGTTTTGCAAAAGCAACATTTCTACTGGATAAGAGACTTACATGTGACCATCGAGTTGAGGCATCAATTAATACCATAAAATATCGGAATGGTCCACATGCAGGATTAATTGGTCCACAAATGTCTCCTTGAATCCTCTCTAAAAATGTTGGAGATTCAGTAGCAATTTTGTTCATAGATGGTCTTATTATTAATTTGCCAAGTGAACATGCAGAGCATGTTAATTCATCTGATCGAGGGATTTTAACATTCCTAATTGAATGTCCTACTGAATTTGCTATAATCTTGTGCATCATTCCTGTACCAGGATGACCCAAACGATCATGCCATAAATTTAGCAGATTCTTATTATCTAACTTCTGGTTAGATATCAAATTTATTTCAACTGGTCGTATATCTATATGATATAACCCTGAAGAATATGCTGGCAATTTCTCATACACATGTTTCTTGCCATGTTTTTCTGCCGTGAGGCATAAATATTCTTTTTGATCCACTATCATTGTTTCTAAATGAAAACCATTTTGACGCACATCTTTAAAACTTATAAGATTTCTTCGAGATTTACTCGAATATAAAGCGTCAATAATGATTAATTTTGTTCCATTTGGGAGTATTATGCAAGCTTTTCCAGAACCTTCTATTAGCTTGGCTGACCCAGAAATGGTATTAACATTTGCTTGAAATAATTTTAACTTTAAAAAATATTTTCTATCCTTCAGAATAGTGTGTGTTGTTCCACTGTCCAAAAGGCATTGAAATTTGGAACCAACTTCGGGCAGATCCATATCTTCATAAAATAATAAGTATAAGATTAGTTTAAGATAATTAAACTGGACGTACTTTATTAATAATGAATAATTAAGAGTACATAACTTGAACATGAAAAAAAAACATACAAGAAAAGTACATAATGAAAACATAATACATATCATAGTAATTGATGAATTATCTAAACATGATTATTCTCTCCAAAGATAAATTCACCACTAGCTTCACCATTGTCTATGTGGAAATCAGACACATCAAGGCTAATTCCAGGGACATTTTCTTCATTAACATAATTTGTTTCGGCATGTTTTTCTTTCCCTTTAATGGAAGCCTGGTATAGTTCTACCAGATGTTTGGCCGTACGACAAGTACGTCCCCAATGTCCAGTCATGCCACATCTATAACATGTGTCTTTTCCTTTTGTGGTGGCTTGATTTTTGTTTCCTTGTTGATGCCCCCTTTGAGTGTTGTTTCTAGGGGGAAATTGGCCTCTACCACGGCCATAACCACGTCCACGGCCACGTCCGCGGAAATTTCCACGACCTCTGCCACGGTTATTATATTTTCCACGTCCACCTCTATGAGCAACATTTGTCTCGGGTGGATTTGAGCTTTCTACAACATTTGTTTCATTGAATGCTTGAGACCCAGTTGGTCTTAGGTTGTGATTCTTCAACAGAAGATCATTATTCTTTTCAGCAACCAATACTGTAGAAATAAGCTCAGAATATTTTGCAAAGCCTCTTTCACGGTATTGCTGTTGCAATACAATGTTGTTAGCATGGAATGTAGAGAGTGTTTTCTCTATCATTTGTACTTCAGTGACTGGTTGATCACAATATCTCAATATTGATACGATTTTATATAATGATGAATTATAATCACTGACAGATTTAAAGTCCTGAAATCTCAGGTTTGTCCACTCAAATTGTGCTGAAGGAAGGAGTACCCTTTTATGGTGGTCATATCTTCCTTTCAAGCTATCCCATAGTTCTCTGGGATTTTCCACCATTAAATACTCAGTTTTCAAACTGTTATGTAAATGATGCCTTAAGAGAACTATAGCTTTTGCTTTCTCTTGATCAGTTGGAACTTTAACTTGAGCAGGGGCATCTTTTTCGTTTCCTGGGATGGTAATTTCTTTGATTGTATGTTCCAATCCCTGAGCCTTCAAATTCATTTGGGCATCAACTGTCCATTCAAGATAATTATGTCCAGACAAGTCTAATACGTCAAATTGTCTTTTCATCAAGTCTCCCATTTTAACTACAATCAAATAGGTAATTATTATTAAGCCAATTAAGCAAGTGATAATTAAAGTAATCAAATTGTAATCATAATAATAATCCATTTAAAACATATTTGCTTCTCCCCCTTGGGTTATTATTATGATTTACATAAAGTTAAGCTAAAATTAAACATGATAATTACGTTAGTTAAACAATGACAACAACAATAATAACAATAACAATGATAATAATAACAATAACAATAAATACTACTACTATCACTACATCACCGACAACGACAACAACAATAATAATAATAATAATAATAATAATAATAATAATAATAATATTAATGACATACATTAATGATAAGACAAAAGAAATATTTATTATAACAAAATGCACTTATAATCTACCTAGAAGACAAAAAAAACTTGAAGTACTACGGAGATTACATGCATGAATTCTCTTTGTCGAAAAACCGAGCGCTACTTATGTAAAATGATGAAAATCATCATTGCCATTAATAAAACTACTAGGGCCATAATTAAAACTAAATATAGTTTTAATTTCCTTAAATCTTCTTCGAAAGTAAAGGGGTGTGGTGGTTGTCGGTTGTCGACGGGGAACATGGTGTATGACCGGTGTAAATGGAGGAAGAAGAAGAGGAGATAATTTGGGTAAAGTTTAAGGAGGGGATAAGGTTTGTATGGTGAAATAAGGGGGTGTAATCCGCCTTTTATAGGGGGGTAAATTATCCGTTTCAGCTTTACACTACTGTAAAAATATCATACAATGTTCTAGTAGACTGGTAAAATAATCGTAATCAAACTATTAATATTTACAAACGTAAATAAGTATCACACTGGGATGCAAGCCGTAGTGGTCCGAGAACCCTAATCTATTCATGAGGTCAAGGGTTCGAAAACTGAAAGAAACATAAAAGTGTGTAATCTAAAAAATTAAATAAATATAAAGGCTGCATCATTTTTTTCATTTTAGTAATTATGCACAAGTAAGTAAGTATAAACATGATTTGTGTGACCATGAAATTTACTCTATTAACATGCATACAACAAATATTTCCACATGCAAAAGTAATTATATATTACTTTCTATAACCATGCATGAGAGTTACCAAACTAAGTATCATAAATAAGGTATGTATTGATATCCTCATTTTTAATCAACATGGCTAATAATGTGGAGTAATTTTGTGGAGAAATATATTGTGAGTTTCTGGTATAGAGGATCCCATATGGGCAACTATAGAGCATACTCCTCAAAATATATTTTGTGAAGGAAATTGAATCTTTGTAAAAATTGGATAATCGGTATAAGTATACCTGATTGAAGATGGTGCTGATAACGTGTTATGAAATATATAGAAATTAGAGGATTAAGAGAAGAAGGTAATAAGAGAAGTATTACTACTTTTATGTATTACTCTTGGTAATATTTTTGTGCATCATACAAGTGAAATTACATGGCTATTTATAGTAGTAAGAACCACTATTACATTGTGGGCTATAACCTTAGAGGGTGACAATTAGGGTTGGCTACTACATTAAATGCAATGAAGAATTGGAGTGTGGACATTCACACCTTGACTAATTTAATTAACTCTTAACACCTACCAAATTTACTCTAATTTTTTTTGTTGGTACGAATTCCAAAGCACTCTTACTCACTTGTCTCTTTCAGTTTCTCTTCTTCTTCTGTTACCACACTTCACTCAACCACTCCTATTCATTGCTGTTACTAGTAGACTGATCTTTGGGGGTAAATTTCAAGCAATTTCGCTACTTTAAGACTGTAAAAATTCATTCTTTTGCTGTAAAAATTGAAGATTTCAGTGCCCAATTCTCTAAATTGTTTACAAATTATTTGATTTGGGCATTTGGGTTGTGTTTTGCTGTTTTATGTAAGACCCAGAATTATTTTTTGCCTATTTTGGTGTCTTCTTTTTAATTTTATTTTAAAAATATGTTCTTTAAAATGTTTTGCTTAAGGGTAGAAGATTTCATTGCTCAATTATCAGTTTCTTACAGAATTGTTTGATAGAATTGGGATTTTGGTTTGTTTTTATTTTATTTTACTTCATTTTGTTTTATTTTTTATTTTGATAGAATTGGGTTGTTTTGTTTTGCTACTGCAGGTAAGACCCAGTAATCATGTTTGCCTAACTTTGCATATTTTGATGTGTCCTTCATAATGGCTTGCTGAAAGACCAGAAAATTGCATCACCTAATTCTCTATTTATATTAATTTTTTTGTTATTTATTTTATTTTTTTTTTTCAATTTTTGTTGAATTCTTTGATTTGGGCATTTGGTTTGCTTTGTTTTGCTATACCAGAATTATTTTATGTTTATTTTTTTAAATGATTTGCTGAAAATCTAGAGAATTGCATTTCCCAATTCTCCTTTTCTCCAAAAGTTTTTGACTTGGACATTGGGGTTGATTTATTTTTTTTGCTACTAATGTAAGAGACCCATAATTTTTTTTTGCCTAATTTTGCTTATTTTAATGTGTCCCCATTTACTAACTTGATGCTATAATCCTAGTTTTATGGATTATTTTGGGTGAATTTTGATGTTTGTTGTATCTGCATTGTAGTGTGTAGGTTTGATGCTTGGAATGCATTCATCTTCAGAGGAAATGGGTCCCACTGAGGGTGCTGTTCTGGCTTTGCTGGATTTCCTGGTTGATCCATTGCTTCCTGCAAGAACAACTTCAAGAGAGACTATAACTCTCTCTCAGGAAGTTTTGGTTGCTAAACAGGTTGATCATCCTTTATGGGCTAATTTTGTTTATTTAGTACTTCTTTTTGGGTTGTTTGTCTGGTGTTTTATTTTTTTTGGAATTTTGGATGTGATTTCTTTTAATGCTGCTAAAGGGTTTTGATTGTCCTCGGAATCAGCATTAGAGCAATAATAATCTCTTGGTTATTAAGGGTCTGTTGTTGAATGGACATGATTGAGAGAAATTCTCCTTTTTAAAATTTGCAATTTTTTCTTATTGTTTACTCATGAAGGTGGTGTAGTACCTAGTCAATTGTTTTGTAGGATTCATATGGATATTCTTTTTTGTAGTTGTTAATTTGAGCCTTGTACATGTAATGCTGTATGACAACCTAATATTCTGTCCTTCATTAGAAGGATTTGAATCATGGCATAGGTAGATCTCGTAGTGTTTCTGCTCTGAGTAATGTCTGTTTGTCTTTAAAGATAGAAATGCAAAAGCAACTTTTGAGAATCTGTGGTTAGATTTTGCTACAAGTACATTTTATAAGTAAATCAAGGATTGGTAAAAAGAAGTTGAAGATCATCACTCGTGAATTATACTCTGTAGAAGTTTTGATTAAAGAGATTCCGTCTAAATGAATGATATCCTATACTATAAAAAGTATTGAAAAATCTGAATAATGTTATTGATTAGGATGGAGGCTTATAACATGATAACCTATATTGACTATTAATCAGGCTTGCATATAATTCTTTTCATTATAAAAGTTGGGATGTGATGGGGCCTTCCTGATTACTACAAATTTTTGTAGTTTAGTAGTAATCTATATAGATTGCGTTTATAGCTCTCCTGCAAGGCATGGTCACATGATAATAGGATAAGACAAAACCATAATCTGGCTCTTAAATTGATTTTTGTTCAATCACTTCAGGCCCTTCTTAATTCTATTGTAGCAAATAGATGATGCCCCCTACTTGTTAACTTGCCAAGATTTGATAAATTTGTATGTTTTGTTGTAAGAGGGAAAAAAAAAATGAAATAAAGCTTGTGCTACTAGGAGCTTCATTTATGGTTGTTTCAATTAAGGTAGGACTTTAATGGTTGACTTAAATTGTTAATTCCAAGCCAACATTCAAAGGAAATATTATGTTTAACTCTTTAAATCGCCAAAAATCTGGTAGAAAACGGGGAAACTTTTGGTTCAGTATCAAGTCTGCATTAATTTTCTTGCACTTTCGCTCTCTTTAAAGTGTTGAGCGTGTTGATTCTGAACTGCAAAAATTGATACTTAACATTCTTAATATTGTGGCTGCAATAATGCCAAAAGTATTGGATGAGTTTTCCAGATGAAATTATTAATTTAAAGTATAGTTTGGGCCTTATTTATTACTAAATGAAAAAACAAAAGAAACCTTTTTTTTATAATTCTCATGTACATTCTATTGCATTCTGCAATTTAACAAAGTTCGCAAATGGTTGTTTAAGTGATTAAAGTAATTCATGATGGATGATTATTACTTAGATGTTTTTGGCTTGTATATCTTGTGGAACAAATTTCTTTCTCTGTACCAATGATTCTGTACATTAATTTGAAAGCCAACATCTTAGATAATCAGACTTTTAGTATCTATAATAAGTCTCATTTGGTTGACTACAGTAATTAACTTTGTCCTCATGGATGAATTGACATAATATTTTTGAGTATTAGCATTATGGTTGTTACTGTATTCAAGATTTCCGTGCGGATAATTTGGTTGCTTAAATGATACTACTTTCTGTTTCTTGACTTTAAGTGATCAGACGCCGGGAGTGAAGTTAGAGTACTTCAGAGTGTGTATGCACACACATACACACAGAATAATAAGAGAAGAAAACCCCTCCCTCTCAGTCTATTCCCTTTTTTGGTAGTTGGGAAATGAAGGCTGTCATTATGCAGCTTAAAATAGATTGTCTAGTTAGATACTTTATATGAATAGTCTAAGATCGACATATGAGTAATGTATTAGTATCAGTACTGAATTTTATATGGTTTCTGTTTTTGCTAATTGCCATATTTAATGCTGACATAGGTGCATGCAGTAGTAGTGCTGTACAATTACCACCACAGAATACAACATCCAGATCTCAAATTTTTGGATTTTCAGTCTTTCTGCAAGCTGGCTGTGGTTCTGAAACCAAGTTTGCAATTATACTTTAAGCTCATGCAAAGGACAGATGCTGAGCTGGAACATATAGATGAACATCTTTCATTGACCGAGAAAGCGATCATGAATGCTTGTGACATTTCCAAAAGTTTAGATGCATCTAGCAACTACCCGATCATTGAAGGTTGGCCTGTTGCCAAAGTTGCTGTTTTCTTAATTGATTACAGAAAAGAAAACTGCTATTTGTTCCATGGTTCCATCACACAGGGAGTATGGTCAACAATCGAAAAAGAGGTTAATGGTCCTAGTCAAGGATCAGAAGCTGTAAATAAAAAGAAACGAGTCATTAAAAAGGCTTCGAAAGAGAATCAAACTGCTGATGTTATTGGTCTTCAGCAGCTTGCCTACTTAGCAGTCAAAGAAACATGTGGTACGCTATTATGTTTGCATGGCTTTTCATTTAAGAAGTTTGTATGATTATTTTTTTTTCTTGGTGTTGGGTGTGTGTCTGATTCCTGTGTTAGCGACTCTATCTTGCTTTATAAAGTATATCGCTTTATCATATATACTTCCTTTTGAAATTTTGGACCTTTTGAAGGATACATGCTGGTTTAGTCAAGTGTATATATCAGGGGGTAGGTTTTTCCTTCATGATTAGAGGTTTCATTCATATTTATCTTAAATATACTATACCAGCTTTCTAATAGATTTCCAGCCTTTTCTTGTTACTACATGGGCCAACCTAGGAGTGCATCTTTTTCTGTATTATCTTTTAAATTCTTATGTAGTTATGTTGTCATTCTTTTGCACGAGGAACAGGTATTAATCAGTGTGATCTTAAAATCTTGGAGACCCACTTGGTATATTCTACAAGCAAACCAAAGACAGCTGTTCGCTTATTTATAATGCAATGCACGCAAACCAATCAGCACGCGAATCTGGTTCCAATAAATGATGTCATGGACAGGTTTGGCCCTAGTTCTTAACATTTCTATTTCTGGTTTTCTGCTAGCTATTTCTGTGGGGAAAAGGTAATGCAATATGGGATTTAATATGTGAGCAAATTTGGAAATTGTACAGATTACGGTCTCAGTTCGCATAGCTCAGATATGGGATAAATCATTTAGTCAAATGGTAGAAGACAATTCTTATTCCTTACTATGTATCAATGTATCATTGGGCAAGATGTTTAACAATAGATGATGGTCTTTGTGTTTCTCTAGGTTACCTAGGAAGAAGAATTCAGAGAGCTTCAATGATGGGTGTATGAAGTTGAATATAGGGAAAGCCTAGGTAGGGAGGAATAACTATTATGTCTACTAAAGTTCCTCATTTGTAATATTAGGTTCTTGGAGACTGGTAGCACTCGTAGAAGAGAGGTCTTATTGAAGACACCATTAGTGTTTGTCCTGATATCATACATTTTCAAAAGACTAAGCTTGAGCCTATTGAAATTGGTCATGTGACTCATACCAATCAATAGGAGTCCAGATTTAAAGACTGATGTTGTCTTCCTCTTTTTTGTGCCGGGCAGTTTTTTTTACTCTTGTCAAGTTGTCATAATGGGATATGGGTGTCATATTCTTGGAATCTTGAAGATGCTAGCAGAGTTTATGCTCTGTGTGTGACTCATTTCTGATGTGGAAGGGTTGGCTGACCATTCACCTCTATTGTGATACTCAATCCCATCATTTATTCAATTTTTTTGTGGGTAAAGTGCGAAGAATTGACTGGTATTTGTTCCTCTCCGTGGGTGATAAGAGTGGACTTGAAAGTTGAAACATATTTAGTTTTATTAGTTGTTCCTCTTTGGGATTCCTCTTTAGGGCTTGAAGCAATCATTATATATAAGTTATGACATGTATATCCTGAAAACACCTTAAATAAAGAATCACATCTTTTATAAGATGAAGTTCTTGTGCCTGTTAATTCGTTTGGGTTTACATATTTTGGGGTGCTAGTGTCAACAGATCCCCCGGGCTCTGAAACTTGCAAGCTAATATTTAACTTAGTGCAGTAAGAGAATTTATGGGTCGGTATAGATAATTTCTTCAAGATGCTATGATTTGGACTTTTGGAGTAAGGGAATAAAGTTACCTTAATATACTACTTCCACTTTTGAGCAGTGATTTTGTTGTTGATGCAGCTTGCAAGGTCCATTGGTAAGAAAAGATTCCATCAGTTGGATATTTACACCTGTTGTCGAATATTTTCACTTGTTGCCATTTGCCGATAAAGTGTCAGATTGCCTCACTAGGTATGCTTATTAATTCCTTAAGTCAGCATTTGTGAATTGTGATGACATTATGAATGATTATCCAGAAACTCCTTTTTTGGCGGTTTTAAGCAGTATATGTTTTCTGATGTGTAAAATGTGGGCCTGGGGAAATATGCTCGAATGGACAGGTGGAGGAAACATTAATGTTTAGGTGGTAATTGTTAGTGTAGCTTTTACTTGTAATGTTAGTTTGCTCCCTATTTTTAAACTTTAATTTCAAATAATTTTTTTTTTTTTTTTTTTTGGTTAAACAAATAATTGATTTACTTAATGATTTTGTGTAGTGCTAAAATATCTCTTTTGGAGGGTAATGGCTTTGTTGACTCCGTTCGGAACCTAGTAATTTTTGATATCGGGTGCTTAAGATCAAGTAATCTCTTAAAACAATTGAGGGTGTTAGATGCCTCGAGTTTTTTGGGAGTCTGAGATGGAGACTGTAGGACTCCCAACTCTATTTTTATATAGGTGACACACTCACGTACATCATTTTTACACTCATAAATGAGGCAATCACTGACATAGATATAGGTGAGGAGAAATTTTGGTTTGTTTACCTTTATTTTTTTTCCCTTTTCGTTTTTAATTTTTATCAAATATGGGAAAAACTCACATTTAGCAAACTGAATGTTGGTTTGTGTGAGTCATGTTTTTGATGGGGTAGGAATATTCAGTTTATCGTTGTCTCATCGAACATCATACTTAGTATTTGTTATAATTATATATATGTTTGTAAAAGAAATTCCTTTGCATGGTAGTAGGGTAATGTCCCAAAATTCATCAGAACATGTTGAAGTGGCTAAGGATGATGGAACTTGCAACATAAGTCCGGAACAACTATCCAATCCTTCACATATGCCCCAAAATTCTTCACAACATGTCGAAGCCGCAAAGGATGATGGAAAATGCAAAAGTTTTCACATGAGGCCGGAACAACCATCAAATCCTTCACACACGCCCCAAAAATCTTCACAACATGTTGAAGCAGCAAAGGATGATGGAAGTTGCAAAAGTTTACACACAAGGCCGGAACAACTATCAAATCCTTCACACATTCCCCAAAATTCTTCACGACATGTTGAAGTGCCAAAGGATGATATAAATTGCAAAAGTGTTCACATAAGGCCGGAACAACTATCAAATCTTTCAAACCATATTGCAGCAAATGAAATTGAAAATCGCTCTGGCTCTCCTTCAATGCTGGAAACACTCCTGAGCAATTCTGCAAAAAATGGCACCATCCTTCAAGTAAATAAGGAACCATTCCTGATCACCTCTGAAAAAAATTGTACTATCTTACAGGAGAAACCACTCTTGAGCATTCCTGAATCGCAAGAGGTTAGAAATGGAAATAGCAATCACTTGGAAGAGGGAACTGTTCCAAATGTAGATAACTGTCATCCAGAGGAACCCCGACACCCTGAAGTAGCAGAAGTGGTAAAAAACAATAGTTCTCGCCGAAAATGGGTACCTGCTGAACCTGTTGTGTATAGGAAAAGAAATAAATCGCAAAAGAACAACAACTCCAATAAGACATCAGGTAGCAAGATGATCGATGCTTCTACAGATTTTCCTAGGCTGGCACAAGAGCAGAGCACAGCTACTCCTTTATCCCATAAGAAGGACATTTTAGCTCAAGAGACTGATCAAACTGCATTGGCTGCAGGTGCTATTGTTGTGGTAAAGTCCATAGAAATTGCTTCTGAATCCCTTTTTCAGTTTCTTGTTTTTTGTGAATCTGTTTTGGCAAGTACATCTTTAGTTTTCTAATCAGTCCTGGTGTAGCTTGAGTTCATTTATAATATGTGGTTAACTGCTAATGAGAAATATCTCTGGCTTGGGGTCTGAGAAACACTTTTCTCTTATGCTGGGCACCGTAGTTGGCACATGTCAAAATTGGTGGCCAGTCCTGGCCATAATTTACTCACCTCATGCTTGCTATTTTTGACTTCATGTAGACTATAAAATAAAGGTAGGTCCTTTTTATAGAAAACCATGGCAAGTATTATGTGATATAGGTAGCTGCTTTATCTGTATTTTCTTTGAACCTTTTTGTTTCATCTACTATCTAACAATCTTATATGGACTTTGCAGGCAGATTTTCCTGTTACATCTTCCCATGAATGTGATGTTGAAAAGGATTTATCTGATAATAGGGTTGCTGATACTGTAATGTCAGATCCAGATGAAAAAGACGACCATGCCCTTGTTCCCTTAGATACTGACTTTAAGCATCTCCGCAAATTACAGCTCACTATTGCTTCAAAGGAGAAATTGCTATCACATACTGCACTAAATGTCCTTTTAAGGAAGAGAGAGCAATTGGTATGTCCACACTGTGTACTTTTTGTGAGATTAATAACTATGTGATGAAACTTAGACCCCAGTGCCTGACCTTGCTTCACAAAATGTGTGGGAATAATAAAATTTGATTGACTTCCTTCTTGGTTCACCAAGTTATTCGATGTTCTTGAATCTTGATGTGTTTACTGTGGCTGCAATCTTATGTTCAAAACTCACTTGTGTTGAGAACTTTGTGAATCATGGACCCATCTTACATTTGTGCTTCCTGTCTCTGAAAGTCTAAATTCTGATTTAAGCTATGTGTTTTGTTTTTTTCCTTTCCATATATTAGGTGCATGAATGTATATGTTTTACTATCGTGAAGATAGAATGGCTAACAATAGAATCGTAGTTGCTTTCTGAAACCCAAGTCCTGTGTGAAAGATATGCTGGCACACTCTTGATGAGTCCAATATTGCATTGGAAACCAATTTGATAATTAAACCCAACAGGCGAATTCAGAAGAAGGGATATATAATTTCAAAGAACTGATCATCCTGATGTAAAAATGTTTCACTCTGCTTGAGCTTCTTCTATAAAATAATATAAACTTGGTAAATAATTATGTTATGAGATTGCTATACAGATACTTCTTTTTCATACAGTTTTAATGTATACCTTTAAAGTTTAAAGGCTTGAATTTAGACTAAGAATTAATAGTGCTCTAAGCTTACATAAATATAGCCAAGCCATAACCCCTCTGCTTGTATTGCTGCAAGCATCCAGCTCTATGTCAAAGCAAAGTTATGCATTAAAGAAAGCTTGTCATTCACTTTTATGCCTGCTGTGAGAGACTAAGGCCTTGGTATTTCCCCCCTGCAAAATACAAGTATTAGGAAAATCATGGCCTATAAGTTCAGATAAGGACATTACACTTCCTGTAGCATACGTTTCTTTTTCTTTTATTTATCTGTTATCTCTCGTCTTTTCTTTCTCCCCTTGCATAGACTATTGGAAATATGTATATATCTAAAGCTAACCTTCAAGGAAATAGTTACAGTCAGTAACTACAAGATTAAGCCGCTAACCATCAGCCTGAGACTTTTGGTTGAATTAATTCTCATTTTGTCTTTTTTTTTTCTGAAAATTTGATGACTATCCTCTACAATTTATTAAAATACTGCAAGAAGCTATCTTGTTGCACTACCGATTTGGTGTTTTAATGTTTTGTCTTTATGTTGTAGTCCCTGCAGATTCGCAATAATGAAGATGAGATGGCTTTGTGTGATAGAAGCATCCAAGCTATTTTAAATGGTATGATTCTATCGTTTGTTGATAAATGCATGTAGTTTCTAACATACCCAGTTACAATTTCAGTAGACTGGTTAAATTTCCATTCAAATAGCTAAAGTCTCTTTCATCAAATTTTAATTTGTGCATTGCATTATACTGATCTCATATCCGTAGACATCATTAGTGTTTAAGTAGTGTTACCACTAGAGAGGCGTTTGTTACAATTTTGAACAATTTCCATAGAGCTTACTTTTTCTGTAACCAACAAAATTATATACACCCTTTAGTTGAATGATTCAATGGTACAAAACATTGATTATCAGATTAATTACTATATGTATATGATTGAAGATATAAAAGAAAAGAATTTACAAATCTTAGAACTTGCAACAGTATTCTGACTCGGGGGCACAGGGACTTTCCCTTGTTGATTTCTTTTAGAGTACCTAAAAAGATTTAGTGTAATGAAATAGTACGTCTAAAAATATGTCCGCATCTTCTTCAACTAGTACATTTTTGGTCCAACACAAATCGTTAACTGTTGAGTTCATTTCCTTGTATATTACTTTGGTTGGTGATCCTGCTTGTATTCAGATTTTTCTAAGATGTAGATCCCCCATAGTTGCATTTTCTTGCTCTTGATTTTGAGTACTAACTCCATTTCATATTATGTGCAACAATTACTAAAAATGGTTGCTACACATTATTATGTGCAACAAATGTTTTCTTTCCATTTTTAGTTGTCTATTCTCTTATTTCTCTCTACCTCTCTCCTCATCACATGCATCTCTATCTTTCTTTCCATTCAACACTCACAAACAAATTTTTTCTAGGAGTCCGTGCAAGCTCATTTGTTGCACATAATATGAAACAAAGGTAGTAGAAAATTTGAAACAGAAAATCAATTGGGTTAGGCCCTTCGATTTCTATTTGATTCACTTTCTTCTTAATGCTTCAGCAGGTAGTGAAGATGATTTAGCTGTGAAATTAGACTCCATTTTGGAGGGTTGTAACGAGATATGTATGAAATCTTCTGGGGCAGCTGGGGACAAAAAAGCTCTGCATCTTGAAGACCAAGACTTGCCTCCAGTAGCAAGAAGGAAGAGACTTTCTGAGGCCGATGTCTCTGCACTAAGTCCCAGTCAAGTAAGTTTTCACTTTTAAAAATCCTATCATGATGCCTCTCATCTCGTGGTTTCTGTGCTTTTCCTCAGAGATATTAGTAATCTTTTTAGTTATAAAGTTATTTAAAGAACGTGAACAAAAGAGTACAAGTAGAGGACAGGAAGCAATATATTTTTCTTAAAACCACAATCCTTGTAGTTGGTCATATTATTATGTCTTCCCTTTTTCCAATTTGTTTCTCTAGCATAAACTTGGGACGATGGTCTTGAAAGTTCTGTCAATGTATCTGTCAAAGTCTAATCCACTTTCCCTAGTTGATCCTGTTGACTTTCATTGGCCTCCGTAATTAAAATAGCCATAGACCCTAACCAATGAAACCACTAAGAAAACTTAGAAGATAAATGTAGGCATAATACTCTGTCTTAGTAAGCCTCGAACAATAGGTTACCATGTAGGAGCGCCATCTAAAACACGCATTTCTTTCAGCATCAAAAGGATCAATCAAACTCCCATTTACAAATTATTGAGTTAATTCACTATTTACTGCTTGTTCCAATTGGCAATTTGTATACCAAACTTTTGCAACATATGCTTCAGTAAAAAGAGAAATCCCATTCAACTACTCAAGGTCAGAAGTATCATTATCATAAATACGTTCCCCTCTACTGGAAGCAGGTAATGTGTAACCTGTAAAACAATTAACCACCTTAACAAACCTAGAATTATGTTTTGGCAATAATTAGTTTTAGTGAAAGAATAATTCTAATTGTAATGGATATTATTACATACTGGATCTTTCTTTGATTTTGTTATCCTCTTATCTGAATTATTGAAGCTTTATCAATTTTTTTACTTGTATTATCTTTTCACAAAGCAGGAATTGGATCGTATATGTAATACAAACTATTGGATGTTACCTACTTACAGCTTATCAGGATCCGAAGGTTTGTTCATGCTATACAACAAGATAGGTTGCTTCTCATTTTGAAATTTGTGCTGTATACTGCTGGTTGGTGTCGCAAATTCTGTATGGCATTATATGTGTATTACCTAAACTTGATTTTTTTTTTTTTTTTGTAAGATGTGATACCCTTCTGGCCTTCTGGTCACTTCACTAATTTATTGACAACAAACTTGAACATCAGTTATGAATTCATAATCTCAAAAATACAGAATAGGTATATTTGCCTTAGGAGCTATGTTTTTAGGCTTCAAATAAAACGAGCACACTGGAGTATATGGTGTCTATGTACTTGGCATCTCAAAATGGTGTTGAGGAAGTCCAGAATAATCATCTATATATTGAAGCAATTGAAGTTCAGTTTCATTTCCATGTACCTCCATTGATTTAATTTTCTTGTATGCTTTAATTTAATTAGCTATTGCGGTTTCCACGAAATATGGAACGAATAATATAGCTCATTAGACTGTCAATAAGCTATTACTTGAAAATTGCAGTCATGGTCATAGTTGTGTGTATGCAAACATGATGAAAAAAAGGATTAGAAATATTTATACAGTATGAAAAACATCGAATTCAAAGGAATGAAAGGAAGGTGTAAAAATTCATGAGGATCAGGGGATTCTTTTGTTTTTTTTTTTTTTTTTTGTTGGGGTTGGGGTTGGGGGGGGGGGGGGGGGGGGGAGGTAGTATGAGCTGGTGGAGAGTAAGAATCTTCAACAAACTGGAATTAGAATGTATGTGTTTTTTATTCTCCTGCTGAATTCTTGCCTTCTCTTGTATAGGTGGCTTCCTGTCTATTGTTACCGTGAAGGGGGTTGATTTTGAGTGTTCATCTGAAGGAACAATGCATACAAATCCTCATGAAGCGAGGAACTCAGCTGCATCAAACATTTTGGCTAAATTGCGGAGTATGGTAGCTGAGTCATAGATCATCAAGGCAAAATTTACCTGGAACTCTGGAAGTAAGCATGTTGGCAGAAACGAGCAACTCGGTGCTCCTTTTTATTACATCTATTTCAAATTTATCAGCTGAAATACCAGTTTAGAAGTGCAGAGGAGACCACATTGTAAAGTTTATGTATATCTTTAGACCTTTAAATCCTTAGATTATAACAGTGAATTTTGCTAGATCTTAGAGTTTCATATGTTGATGCAGAAATCCCGGCTGAGAAGTCTGGAAAACTGTCCGAAAATGGTAGAATGAATAATCTGTTGTAGTGGGTGATGAATTTAGGCTCACTATTGCATGTTAGTTCAGTAACTTGACTTCTATTGCTGCATCAGCTAATAAATTGATCTTTGATTTCATATTTCATCCAATCGAGGCACGAGTTTGGAATATTTTATACTCATCTTTTTAAACCATTGGACATTAGGGTCCTTGTATGGACTTGTTATTGATTAGGTTGTTAGGATTTAGGAGCCAAATTCGAGCAAAACCACTCTAGTAACAAGGTTGGTTTTTATTTTTGAAAGTAAATTTAGTAATTTACACAACTATTGTCTCCTTACGGACCTTATCATAGGAAAAAAGCTTAAAGCGTCTAAATAAGTGAGGTAGCTTTTTACTTTTGTAAATTTACATTTACATGCAATACGTATCAATTGAATGTCCTTTAAAGCTTAGTCAGTTGTAATGTAGTTCTTACTACAAGAGCTATATCTTATCTCAAAACCCCCATTAGTAAAATCTATGTAAGAAACTTTTATTTTTTAGTTAGGAGTAGTTCAAATTCAAGGAAAGTGAACAACAATTAACTATAACATCCTAAATCCAAAGAGATATTATTACAACAAGTTCACCACATGATTATCCTTATATGTCTTCTGTTTTTATAGTTGATATCATTTGATTTTTACACTATTCACACATAACACTTTGACTCGCTTTTGTGATTTATAAATAAGATAAAACATAGTTGAATTGCTTCGGTGTATATTTTATTAATATCCACTTTTTATAATTTTACAATAATTAGAAATAGTAATGGTTAAAAACATGTGATGACAAGTGTGTTAATAGAAATGTGTCAACTAAAAACATATAGGAAGTTTACTACTAGTAAATTTATAACCCAAAAACTACTTTGTAAACGCATCCTAACGATAAATGTTCGAGATCGACAACATAAAAAATCAACGCTTATGAATAGTGTTATGTCAACTATATTCTTTCAAATGTCTATTCACCTAAATGGCCCTATTTATTCATGTGAATCACATGTGTGACATTTTTTTTAAGTTCAACTAAATGCTTATGAATATAGGAGTGCAACTAGGCGCATAGCTGCTATTTGTTATTATGATGCATATAGGAGAGTCAATTGGTAAATTCACTTAATTTTTGTGTTTTTTTATTGCTACATTGGTATATTTAATGTATTATTATACGTATAGTGGTATGTTTAATGTATTATTATACATGTATTTTATACTACTAGAATATTAGGGCCTGTTCTCTTCAGCTTATTTTCAGTTCAGTTTAGCTCTTATAAATTCAGTTCAGTTCAGTTCTTATCTTAATTTCCTTCTCTCATAAAATATTCAGTTCAATTCAGCTCCAATAAGTTCAGTTCATTTCAATCAATTAGAATAGACCCTAAGTTATTTTAGAGTGCTTTCCTTTATTAATGCTGTAATTCTTTGTAATTCCATAAATACAATTATACTTTTACAATTTTCCAATTTACTGTCCACATTAGCATTTGAGATTAATTTGATTTTTTTTTTCTCAGTTCAACATAAAACACTATTTGAAATAGCAGTTTTCAATTGTAGAAAACCGCCAACCGAGGCAGCGGTTTTCCATTTTTTGCTTAAAAAAAATTCTTTAAAAAAAGTTAAGAAATGCTACTACAATCTGTAATCAAATCGTCTAAAAACATTACATTAAATCTTGTAGTTCATGGTTGAAAGCAGAAGAACATAATGAAATTGGGCCAAGATTAAGTATAAATCCAAATCAAACTAAGAGAAAAAAAAAATTAAGTCTTTATTAATTTGGTTAGATCTACAGCATATGAGTAAAACCAAAACAAAATTAGCTACACTTTTACATTAATTTTGCGGAAGGCGACGATGTTGAAGGCGGTAGATCTGTAGGTATCGAAGGTGGAAGATGCGGCGGTGGGGAAGGCGTAAGAGGCGGTGGTGTTGAATGCAGTCTTTTGAATTGATTGAAAAAATCAAGATTGAGAAAGGGAATTGCAAGATAATCCCACGCCCAAAGAATTAGCCTTGAGATAAAGAATTCGATGATCATCCCATTTTTGCAATTTGATTGAGATCTAAAGTTTGACAGTGAATTGCAATGGAGGAATGAACTTTGGTATGAACGAGAAAAGGAGAAAAAGGTGGGAGACTCGGAGTTCAGAATGTTTTTTATTTAAAAAAAAAAATTAATATAAGGTAGGAAAACCGCTATCTGTGATAGCGGTTTTGCAAAGAAAATTTTAAAAAAAAAAAAAAAAAAAAACTTTATTTAACAGATTGATGACGTGGACAGTAAAATGGGAATTTATAAAAAAGTAGCTGTAATTATGGAATTGCAATTCTTCCCTATATTATTTTGGGAAAGCACTCGTTATTTTAGTAGTACTACTAGTATAGTACCCGTGCAATTGCACGGTTTTAAAAGCTCTAAGTATCAAATCTCACAAAATCAACTAAGGTTAGCTTAATGCATAATAGTGAAATACTTTACATTAATTTATTATTCATTACAATAAAGTGTACCCATTTTATCACAATATCCTGTGTAAATATAATTCAATGTTGAATAAAAAAGTTTAGAAAAAAAAAATTGTTTATGACATTTACAAATTTTTGAATGATTTTTTTTTTTTTTTTTTTTTTTTGTCTTCTTAAAATATACTTCGTATAAAGTATAAATTTTCAAATAATACTATAAATATTATAAAATTTTTATTTAAAGAAAATATTATACCATACTTAATTAGCCTTACGCGTATCCTTTATTTTCCAAACAACCCTATTGCATACTTGTTTCGTGTTCGTACTCAATCTCGTACCCGTTCTAATGCAACCTATTATTTCATTTTCCATTGGTACTTCTAATGATTATCGTACTTGTACCGAACACGCAATACGCACCTGTGTCCTTAGGGGTACTAAGTACATTGATATATAGTTTTATTATATTTTAAAATTATTTATTTTAGACTTTACTTAAAATTTAATAAATTTAATGAATTTTTGAATGATTTTTTTGTCTTCTTAAAATATACAGTACTTCGTATAAAGTAAAAAATTTCAAATAATATTGCAAATACTATAAAAAAAATTTTATTTAAATAATATATTATACCATATTTATCTAGCCTTACCCGTATCCTCTATTTTCGTCCAATCAATCGTATTTGTAACACCCTAATAATTCTCCCTTTTCCAAACCACTTACTTTAAATAAAAATTAGAGGAGAACCATTGGCATGTTACCGCCACGTGTTAAAACGTTAAGGCTTTATCAAAGTACCGCAACGGAAATCCAACTTAAATCTTAAAATAATATAATTTAGAAAACCAATAAGTCAAAGCTTACTAATTGGAACCATAAAGACCTTTATTAAAACCAAACTAATATTCAAATCCCAAAACATAATTAAAATAGTAAAACATAAATAAGTTCAACACAAAGAACGAATACTCTCAATCACACCAATCCCTTGACAATGCGTATGTCAAATCCCCGAACTTCATATCATCAAGCTAACCTGTGCAATACTGCTCCCCAATAATACAAGTGTAATAATTGGATCATCACAGGGTCATTGAAAGGCGAAGGCCATGACCAAAAGTAACACACACAAAAGCACACAATCAGCAAGGCTGAGTACATACAAGCTACAACGTACAAAACCTAGCGTGCTCAATTAATTAAAGTAAATAAACATACAACACGAATTCATTAATCAAGACTCCACACTTAGACAATTCAATTGACTCAACAAACTTACTAACCAATTCCAAACACTTGACTCTTTATATTCAATTTTGATTAATTTAATTTGGAGTAAGCAATAGACGAGGTTGTCCAATCCACCAAATCATTTTGGTCCCAATTGACCATTTAAAATAAAAGTTTAGCGCAATGCAAGAATGGGCGCGACTCCAATCTCACAAAGTTAGTCTAGGATCCCATCTAATTTTCATTATAAAATAAAAATGTAAATACCAAAAGAGAAGAGGACATGTTGATCAAACAAGCCTCGGAAAGCCACGGGCTACCACCGTGTACCCCAACCCATAATCGTTAATACTCTAGAAGTGCATACTTTCCAGAGTTTTATTGCTCATCCTTGTTTCACTTTACGTGATTACCAATTTAATTAATAGCCGACTCATTCAAGTAGACCATAAATATGATCACATCACAAATTGACCTTTAGTTCCTTTAAACTCCAAATTATCCAAAATTGTTGAACATAGTCAACCCACCTAGCCATTTCAACTTAATCCACTTTTACTCAACATACTAATAAGTCATGCTTGAGTAATAAATAAAATGATAATAACCTTGTGGAATAATTAATAAATTCATTCCACTTAAACCATTTAATTCCAATCCTTCAATAATCAAAATATGGTTAATAAACCAATCCAATAAAAACATGCTTGTATCAACATTCCATACAAACAATTAATCCAATATAATTCAACATGCTTGCATCCATAATTCCATACAAACATAATCAATTCCCCAAAACATGTGTCATAAACATAAGCACATGAATTAATTAAATGTATAACCAAACAATTTCCATCCAAGTGTTCTCTAAACATGAAACTAAGTTCATTCCTTTTTGGTACCTAAACATGATACTACTTACAACGAAGTAGACATGTATGTACCTCGTATAAACAATCCTTTGTGCCACTTTTAATCAATTAAAAGTCTCATAGGGAATAATCACCTCCTAGAAAACAACCAATAATCATAAATTAATACCCAAACAAATTTTCAGCAATATAACTTTAATTAAAACTCCTTAAAACTTCATTTAAAACATGTTTTTATGCTTAATTAATCATTAGAAATTGAATAGGAACAAAACCCCCAAATTAATTGATTATTAGAACCCTAAAATCCCAATTTCAATAAATTAAAACCCTAGGTTTTAAAACTCATAAAATCTGAAAATTTAAAACCATTATGTAATCTGAAATTATAACTTTTAATCATCAAAACTTAGTTTTTCATACTAATTAAATTTATTTTAAACAATAAAACCAAAACCCAAAACAATTAAACAATTAAACAATTTTAGACAAAAATAAAAAGAAAACAAAGGAGGAGGAAGAAGGGGTAAGCTTTGTGGGCTGCTGGTGGGCCGGCGGTCTGGCGGCGGCGGCAGGTGGGTGCGCCGGAGGTGGTAGCGGGCAGCAGCAAGGAGGAATAAGGAGGAAGGAAAAAAAAAAGGAAAAGAAAGGAAAATAAAGAAAAATAAAAGAGAAAAGGAAAATAAAAATAATACTAACCTTTTGTGTGGGGAAATTTTGGGGATGTATGGGGTATTTATAGGAGAGAGAGTTGTAGGGTAAGTAGGAATATTGGGCCTCATAAAATAATGGGCCAATTAGATAAATGAAATAGACTAGACTTTGTTTGTATGACATAAATTGTAGAATGAAGTCTCATAAAATAATTTATACTAAAATAATTTTCAGCCCAAATTAATAATTTGAAACTTTTGAAATTAAATTCCGAAAAAAAAATACAAATACATATTATAAATAAAATAAAATTTCATTTATAAATTATTTAAAAATACGGGGGATTACAGTATTGCATACCTGTTTCGTGTCCGTACACAATCCCGTACCCGTTCTAGTGTAATCTAGTATTTCATTACCCATTGGTACTTTTAATGATTATCGTACCTGTATAGAACATGCAATACGCACCCATGTTCTAATGGGTATTAAGTACATTGATATATATATATATTTTTTTTTGGTGCACACGAGGGGTTAAGCCCCGGGAAATAAAAAACAAGAAATAAAAACTAAGCAGGAATTAAACGCGGCAAAGCCACACCAACAATATCATCGTGTAGAATGTGTCCTAGCTCGATAGGTGGGAATTGAATCAACTCGATATTGTTGTTCTGGGTGACCCCTTGATTAGCTAACCAGTCTCAGCTCGATTTGCTTCTCGGTAAATATGTACTATTTGCACTTGCCAATTGGTCTCTTCAATTAGTTGCTTACAATGGCGTATGATGTGATAACCTTGGCCTCGATGAGTCTCTTCATTGGTCATTGCTGCCACAACAAGTTGGCTATCCAGAACATGTTCTTATGGGTATTAAGTACATTGATATATAGTTTTATTATATTTTAAAATTATTTTTTTTAAGACTTTGCTTTAAATTTAATAAATTTGATGAATTTTTGAATGAATTTTTTGTCTTCTTAAAATGTACATTGTATAAAGAAAAATTCAAATTCTATTGAAGATTTTATAAAATATGTTTTTACATAATATATTATATCATCCTTAATTAGTCGTACCCGTATCCTTTATTTTCTAAGCGACCGTATTGTGTATCCGTTTTGTGTTCATACTCGATTCTGTACCCGTTCTGGTACAACCTATTATTTCATTTTTCATTTACATGCGTAATGAAAATACTGATCCAATTCTTGGTAAGGTAAGTATTTTCTCTTTGAAATTTCTTAGTATTGAAATGAGATTTAAAAATAAATATGTTATTGTTTTTTTCTTGTTTTTTTTTTCCCCTCAATCTATAATTATTATTAATAAATTTAAAATTAAATAATAAAGACATATTGTAGTACCACATATGTACTATATGTTATAGACTATTGATAGATTTTTGATTTTGGAATTATTAAAATTATACTGTCATATTCATATATATGACTATTTCATATAATAAATAATTCGCCTAGATGCAAAAAAAATTTAATATCCAATATATGACTTAATTTTCTATATTTTCTTCAAAAAATCATATTGACGTTATTGTGGAATTATTCTCCTAGATGCAAAATATTTAATATGCAATATATAGATGAGTTAGAAACTCATAATTTAATGGGTCAAAAATTTATGCTTGTGCTATAAGGAGTACTTTTAGTCAAACATCCTATGGTAAAATAATATCTTTCACATCTTGATTTTTTGTCAGGGATGTAGATCAACAGATGTTAGCATTAATAGTAAATTGTAGATATTGTGTGTACAAAAACTCCTATACTACTTTTTTTTTTGAATAGAAAAATCCTATACTACTTTGTATTGTTATAAATCGAAATATTGCATTTTGTAAGAAATATTGCTATCATATACCAAAGTATTTTCTTTACTCAGATATAATAGATTAATCATACTTACCGAAATAAGTCAAAACATGTGAAAGATATTATTTTAAGATAAAAAACAATAATAAAATGGAATAAATGGTGTCAAATATATTGCAATATATAGTTAAAAGATACAATAAAAATTTTCTTTATAAGGAGTTTGTAAATGAGCGGGAAAATATTAAATGACATAGTGCCACGTGTTAGTTTTGCATCTAGGCGCCCTTTGTTTTAGTATAGATATTAGATTAGCACTCGTGCGATGCACAAATTAGAAAAAAAAAACTTCAATACAATATAAAATATTTAATTCACAAAATGTGGGTTTTTGGAAAGAGAAATATCACTAATACGCTTTTATTGATGTTCACACTTTAATTTATTTATTAAAAATTATTTTCCTAATATTGAATTTGGAAGGAAAAAAATATGATAAAAATGATGTCATAAGCAATTTTGGAGGGAAAAATTTTCATGAGAAATTGGCATGTGTACAGTGGTGATATAAGCGGTTTTTATTTTAGTTATATAGTTATAGATAGATTTATAGCCATTATAGGTAACAGTAGAAAAAAAAAATCACTACTTTTTGTCTTATAGTTGCTATTTACTCGCCATGTAAATAACAACTATGTGCCAATTAGGGGTGTGCATAAACCGATCGGGACCGGACCGGGGGATTCCGGGTCGGTCTTCGGTCCTCACAAATTGGCGATTCCGGGTTTCCGATTCGGTCCGGGTAAAAACCGGAATGGACCAAAAAGTGTATTTTTGTAATATTTTGGGTAAAAATATTAAATTTAATGTTGATTTTTCTAAAAAATTTAGGTACAAAACTTGTAATTTATAAAATTTAGGTGCAAAATAGGAAAGAACGCAAACAAAAACAAGACATTAAAAATGTATGTATATATTAAGATACTAAAATGCAAAAAAAAAAAAAAGAATATAACCGGTCCAAAACAGAACCGGACCGGAATAAACAGGTCCGGACCGGAACCTGGACCGGTTGATTACGGTTCGATCCCGGTCCCAAAAAAAGTCGATTTCGAGTTCCGATCCCGGTCCGTCTCGGTTTTGGACCGGTGCACAGCTCTAGCGCCAATACTTAACCTGAATATAATGATATGCTAACTATATCCCTTAAAATGTCTATTTACATAAATACCCTCATTTATTTACTTTTGTTTTCTTCTTTTCAATTTATTTCCTTTTGTTTTTACCGGTGTAAATTTTTTTTTTTCAGTTTTTTTCTACCTTTTAAAAAGTTTAAAATAACTCTTGAAATTTGAGTGGTATTAAAGGCAGAGGAGGGATGGAGGAGTGGAGGGAGAGGAATTATGACAATTCCCACCCTACAGCAGCAGAAGATAATACCACGGGTTCCGACCCAAATACACTTTTTTTTGTGTTATCATTTACGATTAAACAAGAGAAACTACCGTTCAAAAAAAAAAAATAGAAACTACTGAATTTTCACGTATCCAGTTGTCCAAATCTTTCCATGCATTGTATAAAATCAAGAATGAAATCTGTAAAGGACTATGTAATCTGGAGAAGTTTATAATTACTATCTACACTTGATGAATGAAAAAATTGAATTTGCTATATCATGTTGTGCTGCTGCGCCTAAATTTGCTATAAATTTTTTTTTATATAATTTGTTAATATATAAATAATATAATTTGTTGCATGTTGAATTGTTGATTAAACCCATTAATAAAAAATGCTAGATCTGCCACTTATAATTTGTATAAAAAAATGCGCAGTTAGTTGCTTGTCGAAGAACCCAATTAAGTGAATCCTTTGATGCCACTTTTTCCCAATTTAAAACAAATCGGTGTATTTTTCAACAGAAGTAGCCTGTGCTATATGTAAGTATCACACACATTATGGTCGAACAATTTTTTTTGCATAATGACACCTTGGAAAAATTGATCTTGGTCATCAAATATGGTTTGTCGATTTCCATATCGATTGAAACGTTGTCCAATGAACTTTTACATGTTTTTCTCTTTGTCTTTTTCTTTGTCCGCGCTAATGTAAATCCATTCCTTCACAAGTTCTTGATATAACTCCTTGGGTAGTTTAGAAGCCTGTAGAATAACATATAAATGTGTTAGAAGAATTTAATGTAGTCAATTCATATTTTCAATCGAATTTGATGTAAATATGGTTACCGAAGAATAAAATATGAATTTTGAATACTATTTTGATTTGAAATTGCTTTTAGTTTGGTGACAGAGTCATATTTTTTTTTGCAAGCTGATTTCAGCTTTTCTTATTACAATGTAGACATTTGAGATTTTGTTAAGCATTGAAACACTTGTCGCCTGGATTTCAGAACTTGAAGAAGAGATGATTTTTCTCCATTAAAATTTTAGTCAAGAAAGGATGGAAAGGAAATGTTTTTATACTTTCCTGTGAAATGAAATCTACTGGTATATAATGAAATAGCTTAATTAAACTACAAATCTGATTTCAATAAATAAAATCCCAAGCTTAATTAATTTCACCCTCATTCCCGTTAATTTTCTCTTTCCTCCTTCATCCCCATTCTCATGGTGGCTTCGTGTTAAGAGCTGTGAGTCCGACGGTGGTAGGTTTCAGATCGTGGGTTCGTCGGTGGTTTCAGAACATGGGTTCGTTGGTGGTTTGATCGTGGGTTGTAGATTCACATCGTGGGGGTTGTTGGTGGTAGGTTGACGGGCTCACATCAATGGGTTCAGATCGGTGGGTTCGTGGTTGGTGGCTTGTGGATGGTTTATTCCAAAGCTGTGGGTTAGCTAGGGTCGGTGGTTTTGGTGGGTTGTTGCGACTCGTGGGTTCGTGGGTTGCTGCGACTCGTGGGTTCGGTGGATTGCTGTAGCTTGTGGGTTCGTGGGTGCGGTGGGTCAACACCTGTTTCGGTGATGCTGGGTGGTGATAGTTTCGGTGCTGCTGGGTGGTGTTAGTGGTGGTGAGTTATTTAGTTTAATTTTGGTTGAAATTGTTTTTTTTTTTTTTTTTTTTTATTTTGAGTTGGTGTTATAAAATTAGAGAGAAAGAGGAGAAAATAAGGAAGTGAATAAAATATATATTTTCATCCTGAATGATGTGGGAGTACATGTATATATACATGTGACGCAATTAGGGTTTTCTTGTAGAATAATAAACCTATGTATATCTAGAACATCCTAGAATTATCAGAAGGGTATAATGGGCATCCACCAAATACATATATTATATAACACTCCCCCTTGGATGACCATTATCGAATAGTGTGCCTCATTAAAACCTTACTAAGAAAAACCCGATGGGATAAAAACATAGTTAAGGAAAAAGAGTACAACACTTTTGTTATACGCCTTGATATGCTGCCTCGTTAAAAACCTTACCAGGAAAACCCAATGTGGGACAAAACCATGGTTAAGGGAAAAAGAGTGCAGCGCGTATTTTCTCCCCCTGATGAATATATAACTTGAGATCTTCCAATGTGATAATGAATTCAATGCTTTAGTAACTTCACACTTGTAGCTGAATAACATTCCTTGATAGTTGATCCTCCCAAATCAAACTTGAAACTTCAAATCTTCATTGTAAGACATCTTCATTTATCCATACTTGTGAGAACAATACCTATGTTGCGTTTACCACTATCTTGTATAACATTTTTGTTTTAAGTTGCCTTACCATCAAAATTATACCTACTTCTGGAGGTCGTAAAAGTAGCTATTGGTAATCAAATATTGATAATAATTTATGGCAACTCGTGATATCTTGATATCATTATCTAAGCTTATATGAATTAGTAATAACATAAGTAATTACTATTTTTTACTCATGGTTCTTCTGGACCATAAGAAGACTATTCTTACTGTTATATATCTCATCATTATTCTTGTTTAGACATTTTGCATTTTATACGAGAGTTCTCCAATGTGTACAATATCGATTAACTCTCACATGGTTAAACTTCAGGTTGGTATCTCAATAGCTTAGTCATCAAATTAAAACTCTTCATGAGTTTGATAACAATATCATCAACATTGTCATTTTTCAGAATATAGAATTTGAAGGGCTAGATATTTGAGTACATTGTATGTAAGTTCTTCAGGAACTTTTCATGCATGATTTATAACATGCTATTGGATCATCATCATCACATATATAAACTTTTATCACAATTATAAGCCCATCGAAGTATAAATTCCTTCTTGTAAGCCTTCATCATAATTATAAACTCGTCATACCACAAACATTTACATGTAACATAATTGTTGTATAGAACTAATGCATGCAATATGAGATATAAAAATATGATAACATAATTAACAAATTATACAGTGAGTAATGCATTTACCACTTCGAACATATGTAATGAATAATCCAATAACCTAAGACTCACACATGCATATGAATATAAATAAGACTCGAAATAATGCAAGACACTGTACAGTGTGGATTTTAAAAATCCATATTTCTTTGGACTTCTGGTCCATGATAAACTTTTATTATTATCATTATGTCGACATTAAAATGGACATATATTCTAGATCCCTTATTCACTTAGTCCATTATATCATGCACATGCATTATTTATCGGTTCCATCATATACCGGTATCATCATATTATTGCTCAAGGTACAATTTAATTTGCATGCTATTTTGATAATGATATCTGAATACATTTCTCATTGGTACCATCATAATTTTTTCTTACATCATAGGTCATCTATTATAATAATTCAGATATCTATACCACTTTTAGGGTATTTCATTCACTATGGTATTTATATACTATTACACCATTAGTGTTAACTGCACTATCTTGCCAAATATTATATCTATTAAGCATATCTTTATTTTGGAACCGATCATATACAACCTACACTTCAGGTGTAGTGATTCAAGTACAATTAGCAAGATTTTATCTCAATGTATACACATAATATGACCAAAATGTATTTTCAACGCTATGCAACATGAGTCATAACTGAATACAAATCAAATCATAAATGTGCAACATATCTTGATAATATATAGACAAAAGTTGGCACATAACTTTTCAAACTACCATTATAGGGATCATAAATATTCTTTATTTATTTAATTTTTCCAACTTTTGCTAATTCGTTCTTCTCCCCCTAAGTTGGTAAAATATCTCATTTATAGGGGCGTCTTATTATATACCAACTTAGTAGATAAATTTGCATTAATAAAATTCACTTGATTAAGAAAATCACAATCAAAATTTATTTATCAGAAGATTTGTATTAATTAAACAAGTTCTATCTCTTTTGAAGAACAATTTCAATAAAGAATCATATCTTCATTAACTTTACATTGCATATGTATCTATTATTACCCTTTTCATTATATCTTCTGGAAGAACAATGTCAATGGGGAGACATGTGTTTGTGCAGTTGTACGTTTTTCTTTTTCTTCTTTTCCAATTTCTTATGTGCTGACATATAATAGCCCCAATCAAAAGAATTGTTATACAAGCATAAATCACTTGCTTGTAATTCTACTAGGTGGTGATCTTCTGGATCTTTAAAGACTTAAATAGTGTATTTGATGAGTTTCTGGTCACCTAATATATAGTTGACAATAATATATATAAGTTATTTTGGTGAACTTCTGGTCACCCATTACTCTTTTATATAAGAAATCAAAACTTATTAACCCTTGAAATTTTCATATATACAAATTATTATGAATCATAATCCAAATGTAGCTCAATCTCAATGTTATGTCTTGCCATTCAATTCATTTCATATATTTAACATTGAGAGAGCGTCAGCACATTATCAAATGAAACTTCAGGTTTCCATGACGGGTAATTATTAAACTCGGATGGCCTAATTTAATTATCACATCCAATCACTTTTCCTTTAGTATTTAAATAATGGTCAGTTTTATAATATTGGTGATCACCTTATTAGAGATACTTTATGCAGGCCATGAATGCGATGTGATATAAGTACGCCAATGTGTTTCTTTCTACAATTGGCAAGACAATTAACTAATACTCATACTCTATTTGAGCGTTGATTGTAATCTTGATACATGCTAATCTTATTGGACAACATTTTATATACTTCTAGAGTACTTTATATAATCATATCACATTTAATGTATTAGGAAAGATCTCTTCAGGAGATACATAAAATGTGTCACTTTCTCAAATTTGTCATTGTCAATAATTGCTTCTTTCCTCTTCCAAGGATTCTTATCGTTGTAACTTTTTGCATTACCACACTTCAAGTGCGCTAGTTCAATAGCAACAGATCTTGTCCAACTAGGACATCAACTTAATATGTACCTTTATAGCTAGTATATAGGTAATGACATTTATTCATATCCATCTTCATGATGGTATCTTTCTAAATATTTGATTATCATGTGGCCACTTCTATTAAATAAATTATTGATATTTAGGCTAGTGTATGTACCAAACTGACCATAAGCATATTTAATTATTCATGTGCAAGGATTACATATATAATGGAATAAACACTATCTCCCCCTAATCCTTGCATATGGGTGTATAAAACTAGTCCAACAATCTTTAAAATCATTCTCTTCTCAAGCCATAATTTCTTTTAGCAATGCATGTATCAAACATAATAAAATTATTCTTATAAACTCTTACTCGTAACTCTTGCCCAATATTATTAATTTCTTGTATGTATGGGCATAATAATATATATATATTTTTTTTTTAAGTTAGTTGCTCACAATATCATGTCTAATTTCTTAGACTCATAAACATCATTTCTCAGCTAAATATATGGTATATAATCACGTTTGCAATCCTTATAAACTTTTTACACAAATTATAATAGTCATGTTAACAATTACCCTTTTAATCATACAGATTCCCATTCAGTACTGGGAATAATTAAATCGATATACCATATTAACACTCATATAGAGTTTAGTATCTTAAATATGCATCCAAAACATAATATATTAACTATTGAAAACTTTAAAATATTATTCATATGACGTACGGTTTATGGATTTCAGGTTCATATGTACAAATTCGGTTTACTATACATTCCAATAATCTAATTTCATACATTTAATGAAACAATAAGTATTCATGTAATAGTCATTGTCATTACATATATACTATAATTTATATATCAATCAACTTCATTCACATATAATATAAAATAAATAAATAAGAGTATCCTTAAAATCATCTTCATACAAAAACTAGCTAGCATAATTTGAGGTAAGTAATAGACATTTATGGTCATTAAAATAACTACATCATACATTTATAAGTAATCTCATTAATCTCTTAAGCAATGATATTATCAATTTTCATCATCAAAAAGTTAAGATGAAACACGAGTCTCCATGACACTGCCTAGGGTACTCTCTGGACCGAATCCCAGCTAGAACACTAATTAGTTACATATTATGATTAGTTCACAATATAACAACATCGTGTCAAAGTTCGTTAGACGACTTCTTGAATAACTCGACTCGTAACACATAGATATAAAGTATAATAGATATATCCATTGGAATAGAGTACTCCCACTAAGATCATGTATATACCAGCTTCAAAGGATTAGGTGCAATTACTAGGGTCATTAATGATTTTGATGATATTATTCAAATGAAATAGATATACTCATATACTGTAAGCACACATATGATGATCCAATTATCATCCAATATTCAAAAACTTATGTGAACCAAAGAAAGAAGTTATCCTTGACTGTTTGTCTTTTTAGCCTATAATTTCAATGAACCTAGTGGCTGGTACACTTTATAGACGAGTTATTTGGCTCACCCAACAAACTTATTGAAATATGCAAAATTAAAACATTAATTAGCAAACCTTTGCCAAGCGATAAAAATATAGTGTGTAATTTGTTTTCATTCTCAATGGAGGTCAAACCCCATCTTACATGGTATATTCTTATTAAAGATAAATTACATCATAATAGTCTGACAGTATGTATTACTATATAAGAAGTTATTATGGCAAAAATCTAGGAACGGTTACAATCACATTTAAAATATCATCTTAATATATAGTAAACAATAATAATAATTAAGAACCATTATCAATAATTTAATCAAGTAGGAAGCCGGCGATCATACATACTAAACTGATAAAATACGACTCTACAAGCATACTAGGCATCTTAGCAATCTATGTAATACTATAGACATGTTGATTTATAGACATAATATTGATAGTATAATGTTAAATAAATCACAAAGTATAAGTTTTTGTATTTTTTCATCATGAAAATCACGGCCACAATTTAAAGTTATATAGGCATAGAATACTTGGGGAGGTCAAGCCCTATTATTCTCTAATGATCCTAATTAACCACTTAAAAATACACCACAATCTTTCATAATAATATCTTTATAATATTTATTAATTTGATATTATCCTAATATATAACAACAAAGTCATATAATCCTAAACGTTTAGGGTCAAGGGAAAAAAAAATAATCAAGAATAATGAGACATAGTGGACGAAAATGGTTCAATGAGGATATAAAATATAACAGATGCCTAACTTTGGTATATAATAAGCAAATCAATCTGGTACATACTCATATCCAAGATAAATTATGGCAACAACAAAAGCGTAGTAGGCTCACTATTGGAATGAAAAGCAAATCAAAACAAACAATCACAACATACAAAACTTAAACTACTATACTATATTAAAGAATCTCCATAAGCCAACAGCAAATTCAAAGTTGATAGAAGTTTCATACTTTTTGCCTAGAAAATTGACAGATCTATAATTTTATTGTATGCGTACCTCTTGATCTTATGAATCGATAATACTACGTACCTTTTGATGATTTAGATCAAGTCTCCAAGAGACCAAGAGCAATGGTGCTGATAACGTGTTATAAAATTAGAGAGAAAGAGGAGAAAATAAGGAAGTGAATAAAATATATATTTTCATCCTGAATGATGTGGGAGTACATGTATATATACATGTGACGCAATTAGGGTTTTCTTGTAGAATAATAAACCTATGTATATCTAGAACATCCTAGAATTATCAGAAGGGTATAATGGGCATCCACCAAATACATATATTTAGGGCTGTACACCGGTCCAAAACCGGACCGGACCTGGACCGGACCTGTTAGGACCGGGACCTGAATTAGCCAATTTTGAGGACCGGGGACCGGACCTGATTCTACAGGTCTGGGTCAGGTCCAGACCTGAACAATCAGGTCCGGGTCAGGTCCAGACCTGAACAGACCTGTTTTGTGTTTTTTTTTTTTTTTTTTTTTTTTTTTTTTTTAGAAAATAAATAACGTGTTGGACGGCTTGGACTTGTTTACATAAAATCTGAAAATATCTCCGGTCCCGGTTTTAGACCTGATTTTTATTTTTTATTTTTTTTACTCTAAAAAAATCAAATTGAAAATTAAAAAAAGTACCTACTAACAAAATTCAACTAATAGTTACACAATTACATTGAATTAATTTCAGACTTCAGATTTCACATTGAAAAAAAAAAACCAACAGGAAGCACTAAAGCAGGCACCACAACGTCCCCACACCGTGAGCCCAGATCTGGTGGTTGCTGGGTCGCGGAATCACGCGATTTGGTGGGTTCTGGGTCGCGCGATCTGGGGGTCCCGATCTAGTGGTTGCGATCATTGGAGCCGCGGGACCTAGTGGTTGCGATTGCTGGATCGGAGCCACGCGAGAATGGTGGATAGCCGCAGCCCGTAGGTGTCTTCGTGGTGGACTGGTGGTTACCGATGACTTAGTGAGGCCGTGAGGACTTGAGGGAGATTGAGAATTTGAGGAGAGAAGGTCAGAAGGAGACCATGAGAGAGAAAGGAGAAGATTGAGAGTGAGATATATAATTGAAAGTTACTGCTAGGGTCTGCTACTATTGATAATTTACAAGAAAAAAAAAGCATCTTTTCGGTTTTCAGGTCCAGACCTGAAAACCACGGTTTTGGACCTGATCCGGACCGGGACCGGAAACCTTGAATTTTAAGGACCGGGACCGGACCTGAATCTACAGGTCCGGGTCAGGTCCGGTCCCAACAGGTCCGGATCAGGTCGGTTTTCAGGTCCGGTCCTGTTTATGTACACCCCTACATATATTATATAACAGTTGGATTAATATTAATACTTCATTATATGCCCTTATTTTTCACTCTGCTTAAAATCCTTTGCCTATAAGTCCGCAAAACTACTCAGTCCGCAAAACTACTCTTTAGAGGTAGTATACCCAAAAACTACTTTGTAGAATTCGTCATCAATCACCATAACAGAGAATCACTCTCTCATTTTCTCTGTTCTTTCTCTCTCCTCTCATTTCTGGGTTTTTCACAGCAAAACACAAATTCCTGAAATGGCAGCGATTTCTTCTCACTCTTCTTCACTCTGCTTCGACTCTTCTTCTCTCTCCTCCAAAACTTCCTCTTTCTCCGGCAACCCTCTTCGCCGTTTCTCTGCCACCTTCGCCTCGTCATCTCCGATTAGTCGCCGGAAAATCAGTTGCCAGACTTCTTCTCTTGCTGCATCCCCTGCATCTGTTGATGCTCAAGGTGATTTTTTTGTGCTTTTGCTGTGATTATTTTGTAATTTGTGAAATGGGATTGAAACCCTTTTTTTGTCTGTCTTTTTGGTGAAGCACATTTGTGGGGTTCTTTAGTTTTTTGCCCTGTTTAGGGATTCGTAAAGGGTAGTGAAGTAGACGGGATTTAATCGTTGTTTGGTTTTGGATATTGGGTATACGGCTAAGATTTTGATCAACTAAGCTATTTGTCATCCACATTTTGTGTCCATTTATCTTGGTTGAAGAAATTGTATTATACTATCTCCATTTTGAAATAGTTGCATCATTTTGTATTAATTATATACTTTGTATTGACTTTGAACCTTCTTTTCACTAATGAATTAAATAATAAATCTTATTATATTATAGAGTTTTAGTTTTTTCTCAATGTTTATTTTGTAAATTTCATAGTAATGTAATGTTAAATATATCAATGTACAAAGTTCTGTGTTGACAAACATGATAGTTAAAATGGCGCAACTATTTCCATACCAAGGAAGTGATGATTATAAGTGGAAATCATTTTGTTATTAGGTCTTTGAGCTAATCTGAGGATTTACTTAGCTACATTGATAAGTTTTTGACTATTTGTTTGTTAAGTGAAATTGTAAGTGATGATTGCTGAGTTATATTGCTAAAATTAAATGATGACTAGGATATTGTTGTTAAATGCAATTAGAAATGCTGGTTCGTGTCGCTAAACTGATTGAGTACCTGTTATGTAGTTGAGCTTAATGGTCTCTGTGTCCTTTGAAAATTTGCATTGAGTTTTTGTCTTGTTTATCTATAATTTATGATCCAAATGCAATTATGTTTTTTCTTCCTTTCTTTTCCTCAGGGGCATTTGTACCCTGTTTTGTGTTTGTACTTGGATACCATTTCTAACTATTGACGTTGAACTTCTTTCATCTCTATAACTTATCCGCTTTCTTGTGGTTTGGTAAGTCCTTAGTTGACTCAAAAGCTGTTATTTCTTGATGCAAGTCAAGGTGTTTCATTGAATATATACAAATTGTATGCACATCTGTAATATCTTTCAAATATATTATTTTGCTCGTTTCTGGGTTGTCAATTTATGACTTTCTATTGATTGTCCATCTCTTGCAAGTTACTTTTGTTACTATATTTGATTGGTTGTCTACTTCATTTTGAATTCTGTGGGTTTGACACCAACTGCTTTCGAGCCATAACTTATTCATTCTGTTTCATTTACAGCGAAAACAGCCAAAAAGGATTTTCTGCACATAACTGATTATGACAAGGCTACAATTTTGAAGATCTTAGACCGTGCAATTGAGGTTAAGGCTCTACTTAAATCAGGTGATAGGTCATATCAGCCATTCAAAGGGAAGAGTATGGCTATGATATTTGCAAAGCCATCCATGAGAACAAGAGTATCGTTTGAGACAGGTTTTTTCTTGTTGGGAGGTCATGCAATATACTTGGGACCAGATGACATTCAAATGGGGAAGCGAGAAGAAACTCGAGATGTTGCTCGTGTACTCTCCCGCTATAACGACATCATTATGGCCCGTGTTTTTGCACATCAGGTACGCTGGTGAGTTTCCGTGATGGTCTCATCAAGGTTGCTAAAATTAGCAAAATCTCCTTTCGTACCTTTTACCTGATGTTCAGTGTGCTCTGTGAATACATTTAATAATCTAAAATATTTTCGGGCAATTAATAATGCTGTAAAGATATTTGCATGGAAAGAACACTATTACAACAGTCAACAGCTACTTGTTCAAATAAGCTGTGTCAATTGTTTTAATCTTGTAAGAAAAGTTTGATTCATATTTTGCTATCATTGGAGAGTATTGTTCTTCTGCGACAATTGACTAACCTATCTTTGTATGTTAACTCTATGTTCCTAGAAAGAGAGTATTTTGATCTAGTTTTGATTCAGTGGTTGTGTTTGTTTATAAACCTGGAAAATTTAAAAGAAGATAAAGTTTGGTCTAAAAGCTAGAAACAAATAAGCACTATTACAGGTACAAGCCCCAGTGTAAAATAACTCTATTAGTGACAGAGGTTTGCATTTCTCATAACATATATATAATTTAACTCTTTCAAGTGCTGTTATGAGAAAAAGAAATTTAGAGTGTCCACATACAGCAGATTGAAACAATTTAAGTTGAACTTATCAGAAAGAAGAGTTGTCTTCCCTCCCTTTTTCTGTTTGATTGCTCTTTCCATCTAGACTTGCATTAAAGCTGCTATGTGATTGAAGTAATGATTATTTTTTTGGTCACAGGATATCATTGACCTAGCTAAGTATGCAACCGTACCTGTGGTCAATGGCTTGACAGATTACAACCACCCTTGTCAAATAATGGCCGATGCTCTGACTATGATTGAACACATTGGTAGCATAGAAGGAACAAAGGTGAGACTTCTGTTTGTGGCATCAAGAGTGCTATATCTGCCTTCTCACATTTCTAGATGGGTCCTACCTAGGCAGGCTGTTATATCTGTGTTATACACTAGTGACTAGCCTTATATTTCATATCTCGCAGCAATATTTTCTCCATATATTCTGATCAGCTGAGTTGTGGATAATTACTGTGTTTGACCAGGTCGTTTATGTTGGAGATGGGAACAATATTGTGCATTCTTGGTTGCTATTGGCAGAAATTATCCCTTTCCATTTTGTCTGTGCCTGCCCAAAGGGATTTGAACCTGATCAGAAGACGGTGCAAAAGGCTCAACAGGCTGGCATCAGCAAAATTGAAATAACAAATGATCCCAAAGAAGCTGTTATTGGAGCAGACGTAGTTTACTCGGATGTTTGGGCAAGTATGGGACAGAAGGAAGAAGCCGAACATCGTAGAAAAGTTTTCCAAGGATTTCAGGTGAATGCAGATGATATATTGTTGTCTATCTTTTTTATTGCTTGGTTGATTATGTTATATTGCATTGATTTACACATCTTGCCTTGCTACTTGCTTTTGGCATTGCTCTGTTCTTGTTCGGTTAATTCGATTCGATCTTGTAAAGTGGTAAAAAGACAATAAAATTTACATGATGCTTTTGTTATTTCCGCTAGGTGGACGAGGCTCTTATGAAATTAGCTGGACCAAAGGCTTACTTCATGCACTGTTTGCCAGCTGAGAGAGGAGTAGAAGTTACTGATGGGGTCATTGAGGCTCCCAACTCAATTGTTTTCCCTCAAGCTGAGAACCGCATGCATGCTCAAAATGCTATAATGCTACATGTGCTTGATGCCTGAAGTCTTTTAATATTTTTAGAGCTTTTGCTGCATTGGTAGTCTGATCATCTGATGTCTTTTAGCGGTGTAAGGTAGAACTTGTAGATTCAGATGTGTTCAGCATGTTACATATTTGCGAAGGAGGGATTAAAGATTTGCATAAAATAGCCGTACTCCCATCTTTCAGTTGTGAGAGACTTTTCAGGTGGAATTACATGAGAAGAGCAGAAACCATTTATTTCTTAAAACTGACATCTTTTCTCCACTATTTTTGATCATTTGTCTCATATACAAGTAGTCACTGTCTTGCTGGTCTACTGATCAGTAAGATTGCGTTCGGAGCTTCCCTATGTGCTCTTTTTTGGGTTAGCAGTATGGTGCTCCTGAGTGTTGTGTGACCGAAATTGATACGAATAGGAACTGCTTGTGTAAGACTTTTCTGCGAATGTGTTAGTTTATGCATTTTCTAAATAAACAATTCTGCAGATATTCAAACCTAATTGCAGCTAAAATTTAATGCACATACATCACACTCGAAATTCTATATGTGATAAATTACGACATAAAGAGGATGAAAGTCTCCCTAACTACTAAGATGCCTACTAGGAAGACTCAAGGTCCATATTCATCTCATTAGAGGCAATTTGAAGGAGCTTCCTTGGTTAGTTGATGTTTATACTTTCCATCTCCGGGCGCCATCAGTACATTGCAATCCTTTTCTGACTTTAACAATATAACTAGAAGTATAAATCTTGTGCGACTTTGCTTTAATTCCTACTCATCAGGAATACAGACACAACTTAGGAAAATGGACACAAGAATACTGTCAAAAACAAAACATATTTCTGTACTTATTTACATTAATGTTTTTTCCTTCTGAGTTTTCAATACAGGTACTTAAATTATTGCACCGAGTTGCTTTGCTTTGTTGATGCAAGAGCTCATCTGCAAGGAAGAATCCCATTCTTATCAATCATCATCGATACCTTTGAATGTTCTCTACAAGAAAAGGGAACAAAATGCTGTAGTAAAAGGGAGCTGCTTCAGTATTTTCTGGTGCAGGTGCTAACAACTAACAAGACAAAAATATTGCATCTCTTATTACTCCAAACAAAACTTAGCTTTTCTGTAAAGGAATAGAATATATGACAGTGATCACTGATGGAGACCATGTAATTCTAAAGAGAATGTATGCCAGTATAGTCGATTAGTCGGTTGCAATCTTTAATTTGATTCACTGTTCTTCGATTGGGAAACTTCAGTATCTTTAAGGAGAAGCTTAGTGGTTAGATTCCTCGAGTTATATTGGTTCTGCTTAAAGATGAAGGTATTAGCTTTCGTCACTCATCTACATCTTAAGGCTATGTTGTCACACTTACACACAATACATGAAGAATTAGCATCGTCGAAGAAATGCTAAAGAATATCCTAGTCTAGCTCTTGAGATTAGTCATCAGCATCTACAGTTGTGTGCATATGTTACTTCTTCCATAATCCATAATGCTATCATTGGTTTGGGCAGAACTACGTCGACATTGATAAGTGACAGAAAGGGCACCTTGTCTTGGAATTATGCTATGAAAGCACCTTTAATATGAATCTTCGCACAGACTGTACTAGTATATATAACAACAGATCTCCTTTCCAGCACCAAATATCACAGTACATGGCTTAAGAGTTAGGATTTGTTTCGGCATGCATGCTTCTTCCTCCACAGTTTTCTTCTGCACAACAAATTAGTATGGTTAGAAATGGATAATCTGCATCCTGAGGCTCAACTTTGTACGCGAAACTCGTATGTTGAGCCTAAAGATGCAGATGATCTGTTGCTAGCCCACAAAATCAGTAAAAGTAGTAATACCATCAGTCCATCACAATCTGTGGACGCTGGCTATTCTGATCTATAAGCAAGGTATTGTATCGACGTGTATGATTTATACTCCCTCTGTCACTATTTTTTGACTCATGATAAACATTATGTATACATCTTTGGCCAATATTGCATGTATGCATCTATTTTATTAAAGTTTAAAGTTTGTAGCTCATGCACTTTTCAAGCATATATATACAGCCATACAGGTAGTAAATTTTGGATCATGACAGTAAGTTGCTCCTTAAATTATGTTAACAATAAAATTATCTTACCATTATAATTCTCTGCATTTACACCGGACAAAACTCGTTATTATAATCTGAATGGAATTGGAACAAATAATATATTTATGTAAAGTGGAAATTAATAGAGAGTATGTTTTAGTTAACAAAATCATAAGTTGATATAAGAATTTTACAAGAAGTGGAGTAATATTATATGAAAATATTAGATTTTCCTTACAAATCAAAATGGTGTTACTAAACTACTACCCTACCTTAATTAATTAAGTAAAATTAGCTTCTCCCATTAATACAGTTGTCCAAGTATATATATAATAATAATGCTGAATTCAATATCGAAAATTGCTTGCTCAAATTAACAAACTCAAGAAGATACATGGGAAGTTTAATGATAATTAGGAAAAAAAGTATGTATGAGACATGGAGGCACTTGAAGCGCCATGCTAATACACTCCTTGTGCAATTTCCATCCATGGGAGACAACGACACGAGTAATGGGAGGCTAACTTAATATACCAGTAAAATCGATCAAGATGGAGAGGAATTATGTAAGTATGAATATCGATGCAAGTATTGTTATTTGGATAAAGAATTGGAGTTGAACTCTAGAGGTGTAACCATAAAAAATGCTTGGCTTTGGTTTTACTATTATGACAAATTCGGCAGAGATTTATTACATACTGATGATATAATCATGTTTTCCCTTGATGGAAGGTATTGGCCTTGTTTGGTAATTGGCTTTTAGTTGGCTTTTTGGTTGGCTTTTGGCTTTTGGCTTTTTCTTTTGGTCAAACAGCCAAAATACTTGTTTGGTAAATGGCTTTTCAGCTAGGTGAAAAAGCCGGCTTTTCCGCCAAAAACAAAAAGCTAGTGTTACTAGCTTTTTGGTTTTGGCTTTTGGCTTTTCATTAAACAAATTACTTTTTATCCTTAATTAATAATTAATAATTAATAATTAATAATTAATAATTAATAATTAATAATTAATAATTAATAATTAATAATTAATAATTAATAATTAATAATTAATAATTAATAATTAATAATTAATAATTAATAATTAATAATTAATAATTAATAATTAATAATTAATAATTAATAATTAATAATTAATAATTAATAATTAATAATTAATAATTAATAATTAATAATTAATAATTAATAATTAATAATTAATAATTAATAATTAATAATTAATAATTAATAATTAATAATTAATAATTAATAATTAATAATTAATAATTAATAATTAATAATTAATAATTAATAATTAATAATTAATAATTAATAATTAATAATTAATAATTAATAATTAATAATTAATAATTAATAATTAATAATTAATAATTAATAATTAATAATTAATAATTAATAATTAATAATTAATAATTAATAATTAATAATTAATAATTAATAATTAATAATTAGTAATTAATAATTAGTAATTAATAATTAGTAATTAATAATTAATAATTAGTAATTAATAATTAGTAATTAATAATTAATAATTAGTAATTAGTAATTAGTAATTAGTAATTAGTAATTAGTAATTAGTAATTAATAATTAGTAATTAATAATTAATAATTAATAATTAGTAATTAATAATTATCAACCAATAATTAGTAATTAATAATTGGTAATTAATTAATAATTTGTAATTAGTAATTGATAATTGATAATTAATAATCAGTAATTAATAATTAATAATTAATAATCTATAAGTAATAATTAATAATCAGTAATTAATAATTAATTATTAATAATTAATAATTAGTAATTAGTAATTAATAATAAGTAATCAGTAATTAATAATTAGTAATTAATAATTTATAAATAGTAATTAATAATCAATAATCAATAGTTAATAATTTATAATTAGTAATTCATAATCAATACTTATTAATTAATAATTTATAATTAGTAATTAGTAATAAAAAATTAGTAATTAATAATTTATAATTAGTAATTAATAATCTATTATTAGTAATTAATAATTAATAATTATTATTTAATAATTAGTAAATTAGTAGTTATAAGTACTTAAAAATTAATAGTTAGTACTCCGTAATTAGTAATTATTAGTACTTAATTATTAATAACTAGTAATTAACAATTGTTAGTAATATGTAATTAATATTAAGTGCTTAATAATTAGTAATTAGTACTTAATAACTAGTAGTTTATAATTAATAATAAGTAATTATAAATTAGTAGTTAATATTTTGTATTAGTAATTAATAATTAATAATACTGATAATAAATGTATAAGAATACATAATAATGCCCTTTAAGGTTGTTTTGCATAGTTACAGTCAATATCTAACAGCTGATTTTACCAAACATGTTTACATACAATAAATAGTCAAACAGCCACTACAAATAGCCAATACTAACAGCCAGTCAAACAAGCCAAGTTAAACAGCCAACAGCCAATTGCCAAACAAGGCCATTATCCAAGAAAAGAGCTTAAGGAAGATGTTACTAAAATACTGCAACATCCTAACACGCTTCACAAGTCGTGCCCTTTGGGGATCTTCCAATCAAACAAGACCAAAAAGAAGTTGTCACGAGTCTACTGAGTATTAATGTTTTTTTTTTTTTCAATTTTAATGTGTTTTTACCCATTCGAATATGTGAATAAAATATTAAAATATGGATTTTTTAATTTTTTAGAAGACGAAGTATTATTATTATTACTTACCTCTTTTTTTAGTTGACATACAATCCTTTTTAGTTTATTTTTAGTTAATATGTTTTCTTTTTGGATAACTTTATACCGTCTTTTTTTAGTGTACCCAACTTACTTTATCATTCTTTCTCATTCTCTCTCTTCTCCTTAATATGTGTGCCTAAATTGAACCTGTCAACTAAATAGAAACGAATGAAGTATTATTTTTCTGTACTAAAATTGATAAATATATAATAACCTCTATCAAATATCAATACATATGAAACTAGTGATAAGACGTGTTTTCTATACGATTGGTCATATCGTTTAACGTTTGTAAAACAACAAAATAACCCTCTAAAACTCTAGCTGAGTAACCCCTATAACATCATGATGGCTGACTACATGCTAGCCACATATAAAGAATTAAGTAATTAACACTAGCAAATAACAAACACGGCAACATCAAAAATCTAAACCACAAAACAAAGAACCAAAGCAACGAATGAGAATTGATGTATGATTGAATATCACATTGATCCAACAACCCAACAAGATAAAACTAGATTCATAACAATATTACATTTTGATACGATCATAAACTCTAACATGCAAGGTACACAACCCAAATAAAGCATTAAATGGGTACATGAAAGTTTACCCCTCTAAAAGCCTTAGTTGCAAAGGTTGCAGCGAGAAGAGGGATTTTCTGTACAAAATTCAAATTTGAAGGGAAGAAAAGAGGGAAAATATCAGAACTTGACACAAATATAATGGTTTTATGTTTTAAAGTACAAGTGAAAATTGGCACAAACAGTAAGAATAGTCCAACGTGAAGATAGACTCTATCCAGACAAGTTTGCCTCCTTGGAAGCTCATCCTCGACGGTCTCAGAAAAGGGAGGCTCAAAAATACATATATTCACTGTCCAGTGCCTTCTTTCGTAGTCATCAATTTTCAGTGATCATTTTACATCCAAACTTAATGTCTAATGCTCCATCAGGGCGTCAGAACCAGTAGTTCAAAAGAAAGGGTAATAGAGCCTGCATAGAGAGAGAGAGAGAGAGAGAGAGAGAGACCAATGGCCTGTAAGCTGGATTGTGCATTGAACGCTCTACCTGTGTAACTCTTATATTTTCCATGCAGAAAAAATTAAGATCCCGACTTTGTACAATATCTAGTTTAAATAACCTACCAATAGAACCAGAAAAAAGGGGGAGGGGAGGTAAAAAAAAAAGCCGAGATCAAAAGTTGGTCTCATCCTGAGAGAACTTTGACAAAAATTGGAGAACCTTGGCTTTGGGATTCTCAGAACCTGCAGTGGATTTTGTCTCAAAAACACCCTTTATAATACGGGTATACAGCCTTTCAAGCTGTGGAATACCATATGCTTCAGTGTGCTTCAAAAATTGTTGCTTGATCACTTCCACTTGGCTGCTGGAAGTATCTTCGTCTTCCATATTCACATCATCTTCAGGACATCTTCCACATCTAAGTTCCTCTAGTTCCATGGGAGTCTCAGATTCATTACAATTTGCAGTTGAGGTCTCTGGTCCTGTGCGGGTGGTAAACTTAGCTTGAGCCTCTTCGGATGATGGTGAAGGCAATGATTCTAGGTGTTCGGCTTTGTCTTCATCAGCTGCAACTGAAATTTTCCAAACACAAACCAAGATTTAGGGAAGGATTCTACAAATATCAGAGCTTTTCATGCTCAAACCTTGAGTGCATCACAAAGATAAACTAAAAGATATAGGAGTTTCAAGAACTCGGGAAAGAAAAGTCTAGCAAAAAATCCTTAACTGAAAGAAATTTGCTTTGATTTCTTTAGCTAAAAAGTATTAACACTACTGATGAAAATTCATCTTGCCCAGTGAATGCTATCCACATTTACAAAATCATCCAATTAATTTTTCATAACTTTATCATATCTTTAAACTAAAAATTCAAGCATAACCAGACAGGTCCAGAAGCAGTCGCTGGCACGAGGTCCGTAGAAGCATTTGAAATGGTTTTTTTTTTTTTTTTTTTTTTTTTTTTTGGTTTGTGCAATTGGTGCGTATGTTTGCAACAACACATGTATGGGCAGGGAACTCTTATATCATCACAACTTTCAAACATTTTAAGCACAATCCAAAATGTCCCTGGAAGTGTGTCCAGAATCACAGACCACCAGCAAACATATATACTAGCCAAATTTACAATATCATCAAAGTATTACTACTTCGTAATATATTTAAAAGATTTTAGAAGCATAGTATTGCCTTTCAAAGAGATTAAATAACAAGTAGACTCCAAAATTAAAAATCAGCTACAAGATGACAAATTTTTTTCAATACTGCAGTATATTTAGATGTCCACCAATAGCCCAAATTTAGTTGATACTATGACCTTTTCAAAAAGCAGGAATGAAGGATCATACCACAACATTGCCTTTCACAAAAGTAGACTCCAAACTAATAAATAGGCTACAAGATGACAAGTTGACAACGCCTAAAACGTACTTGCCAAGATCACATTTATTATTTTCAATATAAAAAGTCTGAATGGATTTGAGACTGCAGTTCTGCTTAAGTTTCATTTAGATATCCACCAATAGCCCAGATTCAGTTCATACTAAAACCTTATCAGAAAGCAGGGGTGAAGGATCATACCACAACATAAAACCCAAGCAAAGGGAATTAAGGCTTGTACCTGTAGAGATAGTGTCAACATTCTTCTTTGGTCTTTTTAATGCTTCGTAACTTTGATCTAAGTTAACCTCTGGCTGGACATGACGGAGCCGAGCACTCGCTCTAGTCACAGTTAATGTTTGAACAACGGGATTTTGCTGGAGAGCAGAGCCTCCATAACCATCAGGCATTTGACTAGGGCCTCCTTGAGCAGCAATCTTGTCACAGAATGCCACAAGTGCAGGGTCTATCTGAGAGAGCATTCCTTGCACCTAAAGAGCATACCAACAACAAACAACATATAATTAATCAACAAAATCCCAAATCAAAATTCAGGTACAAGGTAACCACATCAGAGAATCTAGTGACACAGATAAAAAAGTGAACATACAGCATCTCGAAGCTCATGTGCTCTGCTAACAATCCTAGCTCCATTATAATCGTCTCCGTTGTATGCCTGATGATAAGCATAATAAAAAATACAATCAATTAAAAAAAAAAAAAAAAAAAGCATAAAAGTTCCTTTTAAACCAAGAAATTAAGTGGTTAGCACAAACATGACATATGTAAATCAAAATTAATGAGTCAGTTGGAACTTGGAAGTACCAAAAAAAAAAACACTAATAACTAAACCTTCGATCCCCCCCTCCCTCCCCACCCAGGTCAAAGGGAAAAAAGGAAGGAAATGAAGATGAAAAAGACTTAACAATGCAGTGAGGATACATAAGTAAGAGATGTATCATTTGATATGAAGCCAGCTCACAACCTTACAATAATAGCAAGATTTATCAAGTTTAAAATTTTATAGAGATTTGAGGTTGAAATTAATTGGCGAGTACCTGAAATTACTAAATATATCATGGGCAAGGAGCAAAAATTTCCCTTATTTTGGTCTGCTTCCTAGTAATGTGACCCATTTCAAAACTGCATCCTTTTCTACTGTTAATAAAATAACTCTCACTATCCTTTTTTTCTTCTTTCCCATTCCCAATAACAGTACAAGTTGTCATGAACTCACTCACTGAAAGGTCTCACAACTGCCATCGCTGTGAATTTCACCACCATTACAACCTGCATAGATCTGAGAGAACAGATATAACAGCAATCATGGTTTCTGAAGAAAGAACGACAGTGAGAGAGATATGAGAGGAAGTTGGGGAAGGAAACTGTACACTACCACCAATAACAAATAAGATGGAGTGATGATAATGCTGGTTAATGCCACTCATCCTATGACAGTGGTCACAGTGCAGAACAACTCTAGTGGTAGTTGGCCAATGGATTGAGGTATGACCGTATGATAATGATGATGATGACTAAGAGAATGGCGGAGATGCGATGAACCAAGGAAATACAGTACCCACCGAGGAAACACAGTACCCTCCTATGCCCCAATCATCATTATCCTCAACGAGTCAATGGCCTCAATCCACCCTCTCAATTCCACCAGATATTTACTCCTATTATCCTCTCATTTACCCCCAATCCAGGTGTCCCTTCTTAACAAAAATTACACTTTCTGGCTGTTATCTCCATCTTGCTTCTCATTCAATAAATTCACCTAAAAATTGTGAAACGTCTTCTACAATTGCAATTTATGAAGAAGATAATAATCGATACCAAGTTATTGCTATGACTGTCTGGTAATCTGGTTGGCGGCTAGATAATGAGCTTTTAAATTATTAGTGGAAGAGAGTCCTCTTTTCAGACTAATAGCAGCCCTCAGCCCCAAAAGTTTCTTACTTCTAATGCCCAGACCATTTATAAAAGATATACAATTCAGTTCCAAAAGCAATCAATTTCAAGTATTATTCCGGATTAAGGTATTTCACTAGTAGGAAATATAAGATGGCTATGTCTCATTAGAATATCTCAAGTGAAATTAAGGAATGTAAAGATAATATTGCAATCAGCTCAGTATTATGAAGGCAATGTCCCATTGGCATATTTCAAACAATAATAGTAAGAGTTGAGAAACTTGTAATAGGCAATGACAATGGGTGGATCAGCATAGTATGCAAAATTAGGGGAAAAATATAGGATTTTAGCTGAATAAGCTACACACCTTTGCATTGTGTAATATCAGTTCAATATCCTGTAGAAAATCAAAACTTTTTATGTATCGACCAGAATCTACACGTTGAAGCAATGTAGCCATGTCCATAGGATTTTGGATGATGGAGCGATAATTTGGAGCATCCTCATCTGTAACTGGATAATGGAAGGCACTAAAACGTTTATCATATAAGATCCTGCACAAAATTGTAATCAATAACAATTTATCAGTGCCAGATTTAATACATTTAAATCCAAAACACAGACATAACAAGGTCTCCCTACTGTCTTTATCAAGACATACAAGATTTCTGGAAACAGAACATGCAGCATGGGCCAGCATGAGAACATTATACTGGAAATAAAAACATTTGTGTACATCGAATAGTTTGGAGAAAGAGGTTGAAGGTATAAACCAAAGAAATTGAGTTGTACATGAAATGGTACATAAATATATGCCCATGAAGGAGACAAGTCAAACCACTAGCCTAAGTACAGTTCCTTCAACCAATTGGCAACAGAAAAAATTATTCTTTAACTCATAAGGTGATTTCTTTATCTATTTACCTCCAACGTGGAACAACACACTTGAACAAATATATATATGGCGGTCACTAATTATCCTGACATATGAATCCTTCCGTTACTTCAGCATAATGGCAAAGTAAAACCCCTAGCATGATTAAAGAACCAAAACTAACAAAACAAGACAATCTAGATTTTGATACCACACATCAAAATCATGAAGATATAGTTCTATGCCATGCCCGTGATAGAGGAGAATTAGAGCCACTTACAAGACGAAATGATTTTCTACCTAAAACCTATGCCGATGAGTAGATTTACTCCCTAAGGATATAAGATGGGATTTTTACCCCTCTACTCCAATGAGGACAATTCACATCAGTAGTCATAGGCTTGCAAAGTTGGACTTGAGAAAAGGAAAACTCACCTATTGCACACATCTCTAAGACACATCCTCAGTCTACGAAGTGCATGCTGTTCTGCTTCTACCTTAGCTTTCAACTCAGAGATCTTTGGGCCACTAGCAACCTTAGGAGCTTTAGGGAGCTCAGGAAGTGACGTTGATGTCTTGGGTGTTTTTGTATTAGCTTCAGATGGTACCGACAAAGATGCTTCAATTAGTCGATCAAAGAACAAAGACAGATCTTCATTTGATGGTCCATCCACTTTGTAGCTGGAAAGAAAACCAAAGGAATTCAAAATCATTTGAATCTACAAATTTTGACAAACATACCAGGCTAAATACTATATTAGCAAAAAAAATACAAGAATCACATTATGACACTATTAAGGTTTTTGCAATTAGAGGTTCTGAAGTGATCATATTAATGATTGCCTTTTGAGAAACATCCAATTTCAAGCAAGTTCACAGCATGAGTATTGTAGCTCAAAAAAAAAAAAAAAAAAAAAAAAGCAGTTCAATTTGTCCAACAATTTTTTTAAAAAACCTTAGCATACTATCAAAGCTGAACTAGAAGGAGCACATAGTAGGAAGTATACATGCTACGTTCAGAAAATATTCGATGCCGTTCGTCCACATCAGGGGGTAGATCTGAGGTTGTTCCGAATAACAATATAGGTAGCTCAGATGGCAATTCTTCTAGCAGAGTGAGTAGGACCGCTCTTAGCTGATCATGTGCCTGAAAAACAATATGACTGAGTCAAAACTATGAATTTCAAACACCTATAATTAATGACCCATAAAACGAAGTAAATTAAGCATGCAGAGCTATAATATAATCTGCTTGCACGTGTGTGCAGCGCGTAACGGCGTAAAGGTACAAGATTATCTACACATGCAAACTGATAGAAAGACCTATAGATTGTGAATTTACATTTTCCCACCAAAGATCATAATGAGGCAAATATAGAATAGATGGTGTAGTCCTTCGTGCTTCACTAATTATATGTACCAAAGCCTCTTCAGGTGTCTTTGCACTAGGGTCTGACAGCAGAGATGGAAGCCCAAGAGAGTGAACAGGAAACTTCTCCATCTCATGTAATATAGCAGGTCCTAGATGATCCTGTACAACTAAAGAAGTGAGTGAACTCAGCTTTAATTCATACATTACTGATTATTAGATATTTCAAAATTGCTAAAGAGAATTACCATCCCAACACCCTCGTTTCCACATAGCAGAAACCGAGGCCTGTAAACCAGTGGAATAGCAGAACCGTAGGAGAGCATTGATAATTTTGTCAATTCAGATGAAATAGCGGAAGCAGGGAATATATCTGATATGTGTACCATGGCCTTTTGGAGGTGTCTTTGCAGGCATGGAGCGACAACAACTGATAAAGGCCTCGAATGAACTATGGAGCCTCTATGAGCAGCAGGGGTAATTGTTGACATAGCATCAAAAAAATGATATTTTTCTACCCTAACTGATTCAACATCTATCAGAAATTTGTCATCACTGGTGTACACCTGAGGATATTTTTCACGAAATGCACGAATGGCTGCTTCAGTGCAGAGTGCTTTTAAATCAGCCCCACAATAACCCACACAACTTGCTGCAAGTTCTGTCCTTAGTTCCCTGGTTGGAGGGTGCATCCACTTGCGTGTGTGAATATCTAAGATTTCAGCCCGGGCATCACAACCAGGCAAGGGAAAGTTAAACTCGCGATCAAATCGACCAGGTCGACGCAAGGCCCCATCAATAGCGTCAATTCTGTTTGTAGCTCCAATCAAGACAACTTGTCCACGAGAATCAAGGCCATCCATTAGAGCAAGCAAAGTTGAAACTATAGAATTGTGGATTTGCTCCTGTTTGCTTGACCTCACTGGAGCAAGCCCATCTATCTCATCAAAGAAAATGATAGATGGTTGATTCCTTTGGGCTTCTTCGAAAAGAAGTTTCAACTGTCGTTCGGCTTCTCCAACCCATTTGCTGAGAACATCAGCTCCCTTACGCATGTAAAAGCTCACTTTCTGGCCAGCTTTTGAAGCAGCACAAGCTAATGCTCGTGCAATTAGAGTTTTCCCAGTTCCTGGGGGTCCACACAATAGGACACCTCTAGGTGGGGTAATACTATAGCTTGCAAAGAAATCCGGGTAAAGCAAGGGAAAGAAGACCATTTCCTTTAACGCATCAATGTATTCTGAAAGCCCACCTATCTCATCAAAACTCACACTATCATCAACTTGCAAAGGCTGAATATCTGCTCCTCCCTTTGAACTCGGACCGGCAGTCTGAACTCCAGGTGTCAAAGAAGTAAAGGAATCAGCTTGGTGACCCCAACCAGATGCAGCAACATTCAACCCCCATGCAGTTGCCCCATGCATATCTAGCCCTCCCATGAGCCAAGGAGGTCCAGCTCTACTTCCACTCCGAGCCCAAGGAATTGCTGGTCCTTGGTCCAACTCATCCACAAGAAGAGAGTCATCAGAGTCATCAATCCTACTAAAACGATGACGCTTATGGACTCTAGTGCCACCCCTTCCCACAACCCTATTGACCTTGTTTCCCATCCCATGATGCAACACTCTCCGAGGAGATCTTGGTCTATGTTTACCCTCCTCCAAAGACATCCTGCAGACCTCTGCACGATTTCGAAGATCATAGCGCCTTCGCCCATCCTGCTCTTCTTCACCTTCATCATCATCACCATCTTCCTCTCTTTCATCCTCCTCTTCACCCTCCCCACCCTCTTCAGCTTCACCTTCACCTTCATCATCACCCTCAACTTCATCATCATTATCATCACCATCATTCCCATTCTCTATTTCATCTTGATCATCTTTTTCACCTGAGCTACCTTCTACATCATCAAATGCAATTCGCCTCCCATTTGATTTGGAATTACGAGGACGCAGACCTTCCCGTCGCGGTGTGGATTTAGTTTCAATAACTTTTCTGCGTTTAGGAGTTGATAATACATCCTGAGCAGCACTGTTATCAATCCGGCTTCTAGTACTGTATTTTCTAGGTTCCTGTAAAGAACGAACGGAAAAGATCATTAATTTGCGAGATAAATCATGTCCAATTGAGCATGAAAATGGAGCTGAAGCTCAAATTTTAAACTTAAAAATACGCTTACTAGTTAACTATAAGCTTTACCATTAAGTCTTCATCTGAACCAGAGCTATCTGTATAATCTCCCAAATTAACAGATACTCTCCTCTGTCTGGTTGAGCGCCGAAGGTTGGTTGCATCCAGCTGAAAAGAAAGGACCAGCATTAGGTCAAATTGACAAAAGGCATAATACATCATCAAGCTTCTTGATTATACATACATAGTCAGGTCACCTGATGGGGAAAAAAAATGTCTCAAATGCACCTCAAAAAAGCATTCATCATACATAACTCAGCATAACTTAATCACTTAAAATTACCACAATATTAAGTAGCATATCAAAGCACACAATAACAGTTAATAAAGATCACGGAGGGATGATATTCAGAGAGCACAAAGGCTGAAGCTACAGCAGCTGTACCTCTTATACTTCTATAATCAAGACTGAAAAATAACCAAGACTGATAAACATTATAAGCCCCCTCCCACAACAGCCATACATGTGATACATATACTTCTATTTTTACTCCTGCGAATATGAGACAGATGAAGAATGATATCAGCCCATTACTATATATAAAGTTAATCTCATAGCATACACCAGGGCTTAGGCTGTAATGAACCATTTCAGGAAGTTCCTTAACCCTTGCCTCTGTGGTAAAATTCCAGAATCATGTCATGACAGCACCCCCAACATACAAGAAACTTTGCAGGTTAACAAATTTTAGAGCACCAACACGGAAATTTCCCGATGCGTGTCAGGTAATACAGTAAGAGGCAGATTTATGTATTGTAAAGTGCTTCCTGTGTGTGTAACAGGCATCTAATCATTCTTCAACTCATTAATTTAGCCAATAAGACCTTGACTGTAAAGGCTAAACACACACGCATGATGCTTGGACAGTTCCCAAAGTCCCAGCTCATCATAAACTAACTACATCTCAACAATTTATATAGGTATTACTTCTAAATGTGCTTGAATAAGGAGTGGGAAGTGGCTCAGCTACACTAAAGAGATCAGCAGTAAGTATGATGATGGTGGGAAGTGTGAAAAGAAACATCTAGTTCAGAGGATACTGTTTTGAGTACTCTTTGATGTTTGGTGTCCTAAAAATGCTACAATTATTACCAGGTAGTTGGAGATTTTCTCATCTTCAATTTTGTGTTGCAATGTTTTCAATTGATATCTATAATGGATTTTCAATACAAAGGTATGATTAAGCACACTAATTGTTGCCCTTAGCATTAAAGAAATAGTTTCACTTTTCTTCCCTTTATCACTACAATCATATTATTAACTTTTTTTTTTCCCCAATTCTTTTGTCCTGTAAGATGAATTAGGGCCCAAACAGAGGAAGATTTAGATTAGAGTCCCAGATTTCACTAATGAGGGAGGAAATATTTATGATGTGTATGCGCCTACTTTAAGCTTAATATAATGCGCCTACTTGCATATTTTCAAACTCGAGCTAACAAAGAACTCTTAGAAAAAATTGAAAAGCCAGCTTAAAGTAGAAATACAGCCATTAGCTGAAAACCTGCTAGCTGATGAACAAGTGGATTGTTTGTATTAGATGTTGTCGGGTATTATTTGAAAGCCTAGCTGAAAAATGAGCACACTTTAAAGGAAATTGGATGTAATAAAATATCAAATTATCCCTCCATTAGTTATTGCTTACACCATTTTCCATCCCCAAAAGATTGTCCCATATCATAAAAATACTTTAGGTCCCACCAATTTCTCTCTCATCATTTCCACTCAATAAAGTAAGATATGGCTTTGGGGAGAAACAATAAGGGACGAAGGGAGTATATTCTCTCTGCATAAACTAAACAATTCTCTTATGCCTCATAGTTTGGTGTTTCTCCACTCTTACCTCTATCCCCTCTTCTCCTTAGTCTCGACGTTACTCCTATTCTCTACACCTGTTCTTACTTGAGAAAGTTCCTTACCTCAAACCTACACACTAACTACAATCAAAGATACTAAACTCATATTTACAAGAAAACATTCATTAGTAAGCTAAACCCAAATGATACCGATAAAAGAGCCTCCAAACCAAACCAACGATAACTGAAAACATTCCTCGAACCGCAACAGCCAATAAAAACACAAAATGTACCCTTTCCAAACAAAAACATCCAAATATCCACCCTCATCATAGTTCAACCTAACAACATAGGTCACTTCAGCAACGGAGATTCCACAATAACGAACCAATACCCGAACAACAAACATACATTAACCAAAAATCCAAACCTCCCCATTCCCTAACCCCAACTAATCACACCCACAAACAATTAACTGTATCTCATTCAACCTAAACATAACATACTAAGTTCCAAAACATCAAAACACATAAAAATCAAATATTAACCAAGAAAATCAAAATAACAGGGATAAAGTTAGATAAAGGCATACATTAGAGATAGACTTGGAAGAGTTATGAATTGGACGGCGACCGCCCGGCTTCAAATACTTGGCAATGTGAGCAGCAGCAGTCCTAGTTTTCACCTTCTTCCTGTTCTTCCGACGATACCCCGGCGAGTTCTTGAAGTAAAATGTATTTCTCATCACCGGCCTTCGAATCCGACTACTGGTTCGTTTCTCCATTCCATTGCTGTTATTGTTATCATTGTTATTGTTATTGTCATTGCTAACAGAAGCGACGACTCCATTTTCATCTCCATTGTTGGATCGCTTCGAATGCATAACTCAAAAAATGCAGCAATTTCAGAGTGTTCTGCTCGCCGGAATTCGGAGCGGAACGTTTTGGAAAGGATTAATCGACATGCATGTTTGAGATTGGGGAAGAAATTGGAAACCCTAGATCGAATTAGGGGAGATAGTTGGATTGTTGGTTGGAGATTTTGGGTTTGAAAATTGGGGGTTTTTGAAGAGAGAGAAAGTGGAGGAGAGAGAAAGAAGGGAGAGTGACAAATGTGAAGAAGAAAGTGGGGAAAAGAAATTAGTTTGGGTTTTTGAAGGCTTCTTCCGATGTTCTTATATTATAGGGAGGGAAGAGAAAGGGGGGAAACAGGGTGAGAGTTTTTTTTTTTCTCTTTTTTCTTTGTCTTTTGTCAGTTACGTACTTACGTTTCGTTCTCTTTACTTTATTTTTGTCGAATTAAAATTATTTTGACTGAAAATTAATTATTTTTACAGACTAAAATGTAATTACTTAACTTAAATAAATTTACTGATTTGTAAATTTTTTTTGGAGGAAGTTCACAAACTTTTTTTTTCTTAACTTAATTGAATTTATGGTAAACTTATTTATGATGAATTGAAGTGTGAACAAATTTTAAATTAATATTATTTGAATAAGGTGAAATGAACAGTGCCTTGATTGACTTATCTCATACTCTCACGTAAGACGGTTTGCTTTGATTACCTACAGTATTGTATGTTACAGAAAAAATCGAAGTGCATGAGCATAGTTTATTTTCAATGGTTATTTGTTACAAAATTTAGAATTCAAAATCAAGTTGGGGTCAGCAACATGGGAATTCCGATCGTATTTGTGTTTAGTTTTGTGTTAATTGTGAGTTGCTCTCTTAATACATCAAAATATACTTTTAAAGTGCAATGATTGCATTATATGCTTTAAGTACATAGAATTTGTTATATACATTCGGGTGTATCATATACCCGGGTTATTTGCTCATTAATTTTTTGCTCATTTAAGGGTGTACGGTCACCCGGGTATATAGAACAAGCTCTCATAAATATATATATATACAGGTTTATTCGAGCTTTTGTTTTTTTTTTAAAAAAAGGACTTATTTGTGTAATTAACAGACATGTCGGTATTAGGATGAATATTAGATTATTAGCGTAGAGCATGTGCACAATAACTACTCCATTATCTATACAAGCTAAGAGCAATGCGTGCATCTGCAATATAAGTAATTTATCAAGCTCGATTTTCTCTTTTTTTCCACAATATTATTTTCTTAATTCTAAATAAAACAATATTAATGGATTTAAAAATTGTTGATAAAATATAATTAAAAAATATGTTATTAAAAAAATATGTTGATGATATCACATAGGCTAAATAATAAAATTTGACTACCTTAAAAAAAATTAAAAAAGAAAAAGATGGAAGTTTTTTTTTTTTGAACCAAGATGGTAGTTTTTTTTTTTTTTAAAGGATGGTAGTTTTTTTTATTTAAAAAAAACACGAGAGGGATATTTTAGGAAAGTAAAATTTATCACCCAAAACCTCTTTCACTTTATATATCTTTTACCTAATTTAAAATTTTTATACTTATCTTTATATAATTTAAGAGTTGTTTTTTCAACGTTCAACCAAAACTCTCCAAAACATCAATGCTTCAATTTGGTGCAATCCTCTTTTTTTTTTGGAAAATAACTACCCTATCTCTAAATCAAAGAATCCATAACTTCTTTTTGTTTCAAAAAAAAAAAAAAAAAAAAAAAAAAAAAAAAACTTCTTTTTTTGAAAGAAACAATTATAACTTTCACTTATAATATGAGTAGTACGTATTTTCCCAAAACATACATACCAGTATATCCCATGCATTAGTACGAATATATTCTAGTAGGATTATAATTTAACAGTGCTTTTTTTTTTTTTTTTTTTTTTTACAACACTTCACCACCATCGTCCAAAACCCCAATACTCAAATCCTATGCATTTCAAATTAATTTTTAAAAAAGTTACAAATAACTACCTTGCCCACTAATAACCACCAACACTTCACTTTAATAACTACCAACATATATACCGTGCATTAACACAAATACACTCTAATACTATATAAATAAATATTGGCAAAAAGGATGAATTCTAAACTAATTTTGAGACTTAATTATTTTTTAGCTAATCTAATGTTGGGTATGTTATTTATGAACCTATCATACTAAATTTCACATGAGTTCTATTTGAAGCAGTTTTAATATCTATTCTATTTATCTATTTACTATTAATAAAACAAAACATTGCTGACATCATCAACCCTTAAATTATCTATTCCACCCATCCATCCTCAAATTATCTTACATGGCATATTTACATTAAAAAAATTCCCTCCAATTTTATGTGTGATGTTATCAATTATTATTAATAATTGTTTTATTTTATTTATAATCTACATTTTTTACATCAATGCATAAGTGTCTATATAAAATTCAATGAATCAAGTTTCTTTCCTAAATTACAATTTCACATAGCTAATTTGCTTAATGTTTGATCATGGTTTCAATTTTTTTTTCCTTTCCTTAATTGTAAATTTTTTTTATATTTAATTTTAATCTTCATATACAATATAGTGTAATACAACAAAATATAAATTACAAGAAAGGTAAATTCTAACCGTAATCATGCATCGCAAGGGGATAACCTAGTTTTCCTAATAAGCAAGTTATTTTTGTAGAATAAAAAATAAAGAAGATGTTGATTGAAGTATTCTTTACTTTTACCTCAAATTAAAACTAAATTAGGTTTCAAAACAATTAAAATTAAATCATTTATCATAAAAATTTCCAAACTTTATATTCAAATTCTTGCAACACAAGGTCGATCATTGAGGGACGTAAATATATCAACAATAATGTTTATTCAGAAGAATATCATTTCGAGTGGTAGGTTTTTACCTTTTAAATAGATAAAGTTGATGAGATTGTTTATAATTAGATTACAAAATTTATTTTTCCAACGAATATTGTCCTTAATTTTGGTCTTAAGAATGTCTTAAACTTCTCCATTCAAAATTAAGCCGATTTCTCTAAAACTTCTTTAGTTTAACATGGTATTAGAGGCCTCTAAAAATAAGAGATTTTTTTTCGATCCTTAGTTTATTTATCAAATTAATTTCAATTTTTCACAAAGTGTGATATTAGGGCTTTAATAATTTTTTATTCTCTGTTTTCGTGTGTCAACGGACTAGTTTAATATGAGAATCTTCTACCTTCTAATAATTATAATTGTGTCCTACGAGTAATTTGCAATCACTAATATTATGATTGGGTATAAGGTATTCATTCAACATAGACAGTCATAATATTTAGTTTTATGAACCTCCTATCATAGTTTAATGAACCTATAGGGTCGCACTCGAATACGAGTCATATTTAACATCCCTACAAGGATTTAAAAATCTTTATGCGATTAGGGCTGATTTCTTAAAGTTCTTGCTTATACATTGAAAGCTAGTCATGTTTGCTTTTCTCACACAATTGATCAGCTATTCTCAAATAATACATTCCGAGAGTAAGAGAGAGGCCCTAAGGTGAACAATATTAGGTGCTAGACTAGAACACGACCCATAATGTGGAAACAAGTAGATCTAGACACGAGTAACCAAGGAGCAATTTTCTTGTTAATGAAACTTCTAGATTCATGCTACAAGGTTATAATTCACCCAATTATAACTAGTTCAAGTTATTCTTCAAAAAAAAAAAAAAAGAAAAAAAGAAAAAAAACTAGTTCAAGTTAAATATAACATGGAATGTAGTTTTCCCTCAAAAAAAAAATAACATGGAATGTAGTTTGGTTTAAGTTAAGAAACAATTTGATTCTGAATGTTTGATGTTGCGTTAATATGTTTGATGTCGCGTTAATTTCCTAGACCGCCATCCTAGATTTTCACCCGAAACACAGCCCACCTCCCATTTGCACCCAATTTGAGTCTTCAACACCTTTCGACTAATTACTAAAACCTATTGCACATTTGCACCAACCCGGTGATGCACAACTCCTCAACCGCGGAGGTGGTTATTAGCATTTCCTCCTCTGATCCATGAACAACCAAGTCTGAAAAAAAAAAAAAAAAAAAAAAAAACCCAGCAAAGCAAACTATATACAAATCCTGAATTATTACATCAATATTTTTTTTTATAAATGATACATTCTGCTGATTACGGTTGCAAGTTGAAACACCAATTTAGGTGTCTCAACATGTTTCTATCACAACTCAACCAACAAAATTTTTTTATATTTCAACTTGTATACTATATAACATAACTTTCTATTACAAAGAATGAAAAAATTAACCACTTATGGAAAACTTACAAAGAAATGGAGATTATAAAAAGGGAAAAAAAAAATGGAATTATTATACTATTACATACATGAAATACAGAGTTAACCTGTTCAATTTAGCATCCAGCAGCTTTCAAAAACTTGTCATAGGGGCTTGCAGGTGGTAACCGAAAAGATTGATAACCATACTCCAATGAGCAAGGATACAACTGATCATGGCGTTGGATCATTTCTTTGCCTATCGAATCTGGAATAGGTTCCTCCTCCATAGGCTGATCAACAATAAAAGGAATAAGTCAAGTCCAAATGAAACGAGCTTGTCTGATGAATCATGGTAGTAGAATACTAGATAACTACAATGTATTAAGGTTCCAAATAATTATATGGTAGACTAAACCTGTCATGTCTTTTTTTTTTTTTTTTTTTCTTACCTTATTTTTTATTTTTATTTATTTGTTTATAATCTAAGGGGTGGAGCCGTGGAGGGGGGAAGACAACAATGGCATGGAACCCTACTCGGCTACCAGCAAAACCCGGATTTAAGACCCATGATCTCCCTTGACAAAGGGGTTTCCTTCCCAAGTTCCCAAATACTATTAAAGAGGGTTCTGACCCAATCAAAGGAAGGATGATCGATACTTGGCATTGTCAGAAAGAGAAAACACTACATGTTATCTTACCCTGACCATGATTGTGGGCCTCTTCATCTCAGTGTCATCAGCAAGAACAATAGCTTTGGTTTCCTGTTGCTGCTTGAAACTTTGGAGCACTGACATCTTCTGTTGCTTACCAGTCACAAGGGCCTCACATTGGTTTCTCACTTGGTCATACGATATGAGGGTGGTGGAGGAAGGCAAGTTAGCCACTTGTTGAGCTGTTTCCAACACCTGTTTTAGATACAGAAAGATGAGACCATGAAGGACTAAAGGTATCAAGAAACTGATAGCAAGTTGCTTTCTGGTAGCATTGCATAGGCGGAATTGAAATTTACTTTAAGATGAATCATTACATTCACCAGATTTATCAATGTTTTGCCTACCAGGAGCAGCAAATATTTGAAACGTACTCCCTCCGTTTTATTTTTATTTGCATCACTTTCCTTTTTGGGGTGTTTTTTTTTTTTTTAAATGCACCACTTCTATATTTGGTAACTTTATACTATATTTTATCATTTCTCTCTCTTACTTTAGACCTCACTCAACTTATTTTATCATTTCTCTCTCTTCTATGGTCCCCACTAAAATAATTAAAATATCTATCCTCTCTCACATACTTTCTCTTTCATGGTCCCCATCTTACTTTTACTATAATAATTTATTCAACCACTCACAATATTATATTACTCTCCTAAATCTTTGTGCCATCCAAAGTGATGCAAATAAAAAAAAATGGAGGGAGTAACAAATAAAGGAAAACTTTTCTCGATATATAAAATAACTTATGTTTAAAAAACCAAACACCAACAAAAAACAAAAGACTGTAAGGTTTCTTTAACCCCCTCCATCAGACTACGACCATATAGTTCTAGCACAAAACCTAGACATTTCTAAAATGAATCAACAGGTATAACATAGCATAGATGGAAACTGAACTCACCGACTCGAGAAGCTGATTCACATTTAGAATATCAAGTGCATTGGAGGAGCTGGATGTCTTACGACCAGATTGGCTTTGGCTTCCACTAGCATCAGGTAAGGCTTCGTCAAACAATGAAGTGCCCACCTGAGTACAAATTCAACATGGTTGAAAAAAGTTCTGATCTTCAGCCTAACAAAGAGAAGGTACACAAGACATAACACACAGAAATCTAACCTCGTCAAAAGATTGAAAGTCTAGCTGTGCAAGTGGGGAGCTTTGTTGTGGTGTCTCCATGAATAATGGAGCACCCAAAGGATATGACTCATCAGGTGAAAATCCCTGCAAAAGTTGTTTCTTTATGCTAGATAATTCATCCTGCATAAAACAAGCACGCAAAAGTAAGAAGAGTTGATTTAAATATTGTATGTAGAATTTGTCACATTCTCTCAACTTCATAATGTATCAAATATTTGGGAGCCTATACAATAAATTACTTGATTACACGGCCAAATATAGACTATATACAACATATATTTTCAAGCTCACCCAGCCAAACATAAAACCATTGTCGTATAAAGACTCCTCAAGAATAAAAGTTGGTCCTGATTCATTTAGATCAAGAAAATGGGAATTCTTAAATCTAAGAAGGGTCAAGGCCCTTCCTAAATAAACTTCCATGTGTACTCTTACCGGCCAATCAATCTGGTTAGCTAAATCGTTTTTGATAAATTCCAGTTCATCCATGCAACATTTTCCCAAACTACCTTTGATCATTTTTCTCATTATTACCTTCTACAGACCTTTATTCAACACAAAAATTTCCACATTAATAGATATATACAATTTAACTCATTCATCTCAACCTGTCAGACTAAAACATTTCAGTACATGAAGTTGCTAAAGGCATGTCACTTTCAAGTACTGGATATAATATTGTCACACATTCAAACAAAAACAATTAGCTGCTAAAACAATGTACCAGGCACCAAATGTGCAAGCTACGGAAGGCTTTGTAATAACCAGTAAAATGGAATATAGTAATTACTGATGAAGAGATGAGTGCAGGTAAATGATGCTGAAGTGAACGAAGGAATAGATCTAGTAAAGGTAGAAAGCTCTATCCTGGATGAAAAATTGAGGAAAATGAGTGTTGAAGAGTGTGGATTACTCATCAAACGAACATGGAAAGAAGATGCAGAAATCTCATGTTTCTTAAGCTCATGTTTTTGATTTGAAATGTACTGGGATCTGCCAATAGGATGAATGGAGCATTCCCCCCACCCACCACCCCCTCACTAAGTTATATATGTTGTTTTTTAGTTGACAGAGGAAAGAGATTGGGAAGGAAAGGTAGGCCATAAGGTTCACACTAGGGCAAGTTAAACATTTAGCTTGTTTCTTCTAGGCTTACACAGATGAGAGAAGTAAACATATATGCTAAGAGTCAAAACTATCTTAATTCATGTTGTTTAATTCTTCACTTTAAGAATCGAATCTTAAACGAGAAACATTCTTAAAATCTCTGTTACATGAATAGGGGCTCAAGTCTTTAAATACCATATAACTACAGGGTAACAGATCATTAGTGTGAAAAGCTAGGTTTCACTAGAAACTGATTGGATGCAGGCCAATTACCTCTGATAACTCCTTAAATTTGGACATCAAGTGAGATAAAACAGTTTCTTTCAACTGTTGTTCATCTGATTCTACAGCTGACAGAGATTTTAATGCAGCAAATTCATCTTCATCTGATCCATAGGTCCTTCCACCATCAACTAGTTTCTGGATGACTGCTTCGAGTCTGATATTGTCAACCAACTCCAGATAAGGATCAACCTGCCATGAAAAAAAAATTAGCCAACAATATTACCATTGGGACATATTATGAAGGCTAACATGTAACAGAGAATAAACAATCCTCTGCAGAGCAATCTTGAGTGGGGCATATTACAGTTATATCTGTCAAAGATGATTTAACAATAGGGATCAGCTCCGGAAGATTGCCTGCTCTGGCTGAAAATATAAGCATGCTCGATGCCATGGTGAAGAGAGATCTTCTTCGAGATGGTTGTAAACCTCCTTCAATAAGCAAACATACAATTAAAAGGGATGCACATATAATATCTCTAACATATAAGCAGAAAATCAGCAAAGCTCCAGAATTTGAAGACTTGAACTCTAAAAGACTCAACAGAACTGGACAACTATTCCTCTTGGACACTGATGTTCAGTATTATTCACCAATTACATCAATTCTCTAAAGATCCTGGTGAAGCAAAGATTAGTAATAATGAAAAAATAAACACCTATTATGAATTGACTTCCAAAAGTCAACTTTGTTGAATATCATCCCTATATCACTAATTGTATAAACAAACAAGTGCTTTATATAGTGGTCATATAAGTTTCAAAAGAGAAGTCATGGGATCCAAAAAGGCATTTATAGTAGTTATTAGAACCCACACGCTGAGGTAATATTTCTGTCATTTGACCATGTTTCCTTTTAAAAAGTGCAAGGCTGCCCATTAGGAAAGTCCAAAGGGCTCAGATATTCCGTTTTGTATGTTCATGGGATGCAGCATATGAGCAGAAGTAGTAGTGCTGGACACTGCAATATCCAACAACATTAAGCTTGATTATAATATGAGTTTTGAGCAGTGGTTTCTGCCTGATATAAAACTAATAAAGAACAAATGCAGCCCTATTTTTTTCTTCTGGGAGAGAAAGACCAAAGGTCCAATTATTTTTGTCAGGTTGGGGGCACCCTGATAGGCAAGAAGAAACTGCTTATAATAATCTCTGAACAAATTCTAAAAAGAAGGAAAAAGAGACAATCTTCAGACGTCAAGCGAATGTTTTTAAATGATTTCACACTGAAATATTTCTGTCAATAGCTGAGGAACAAAAGTGAAAGCAGATGAGAAAGAGTACCTTCTTGATCAAGGGATATGCTCCTCAGAGAAAATGCTAACTGGAAACACCTAACCAGAGCAACATGACTGGAAGTCTGTCATATTAAGTCAAGTTATGCAAGTGAAGAAGATAAACTCGGGTATGCGCGAGGCTTATGGAACATTTATGAAGCACAACGAAATAGTCAGTACTCAGTAGCAAAGCAGAAGAAAATTCAAACCTTGGTCCGGGTCAGTAGCAAAGCAATACTGTAAGTGTGAGCCATTGCTTCAAAATTGAAAGGAGTATTTTCTCTACAAGTTGCCTGAACCCAGATAGAGGAAAGCAAGAGACTGACTTGATGACTACTCAGTCTAAGTGAAGCAAGCTCCTGGAAACCACAAAAAATGGTTAAAATAAATTACATGCATTTAAGCAAGAGCGAAAACAGAAGAAAACTATGCATGACCTTTTATCCTCACCATATTTCCATTGGTCATAGCACTCTTAAAACTGTATGAGTTACTATGTGATCGACAAACTCGAGACTGATTTACATCATTCCATCTCTGGCTGTCTTCCAATGTGTCCATAGATTGTATTTTCTCTTCACTTTCCTCAGGAATGGAGTTACTTCCACCTTTTGCTTCCAATTTTGGAAGAATGAATGAAGGCCCAAAACCGTTTAGCAAAGCCAACTCTTTTAGGTCTGACCAAGGGCAAATCAAAGAGGGCATAAGCACAGAGGCCAATATGCGGTGTGCCCCGATTCGAGTTTCATTATCTGTATGGCCCATGGCTAAAAGCAGTTGGTGAAATAAAGCATCAGGAAAGGTCTGAAAATTAAGCAAATAGGCCAGATGTTAAATATGGTTCGAAATTATAGCCTGCCGTAAGTATTCAAAATAAAAAAACACATTTTACCTTTTTGTGATAAGATATATTGGGTAGGGAAGATACTATCCGAGCAGTGCGATAAACAGAGAAGATTGTTGTTCTGGCAACAATGTTGCTATTTGGAACATTCTCAACCACTACGGCCATCATATCAAGAATTGGCCCAACATCTCCAACCTGTTAATACCATTTCATACATTTCGAAGTTAGAACCTAAAAGAAAAAAAAAAAAAAAAAAAAAAAAAAAAAAGAAGAAGACATAGAACAGTAGTTATCTGAAAAATAAAATCCATTAAGTTCATGCTTAATCTCCCTACCTGTCCCCCTCGTTCTCCACCCCAGCCCATACGAAAAAATAGTAACAATAAAATAAAGAAAATATAACAAAGGGTATGGGGGAGAAAAGGAATATTAACATACTAAATTTTTTAATAGATTAGGCATGCTCTGAATAAAAAAATGCAAATCAACAAGTACACATTTCTTTATGTGATTTTTAGAGAAATTCACAGTGTAACAATTGTAGGATCCAAACTTAGTCAAATATTGCACCTTGCATGTTAAAGAAAAATGAGAAGGGAAGATTATATAACAAACCTTACTTGACAGCTGCGAGATACATTTTTCTAATGCTGACTGAAGATCTGCATTTAACTTCTCTGCGCCACTTCCAGAGCTAGATACGTCTACTGAATATTGCATGCATTTGCGTAGATGCTTTATTAGGTCAGTCAATGCACCTGTTAGTGAAACTGAAGCTTGTTGCTTAACATACTGTGCAAGTTGCCTGATGACATGAATGATACTGATCTGTTTAAGAGGCTGCTTGGCAACATTTTTGTGATCCAAGTGCTTCACCAAGATGGATAATAATAAATGAGAGTTTTCCGCAGCTGCAGAAAATTATTTAATAAAAATAAGAAAGACTAGCCAAATCCAGGATGGTAACACATCACTGGACTATGATAGTATTATGTATAATCAAGTGACAAGCATTAAAGTTAACCTGAATCTTCCAACACCACTTGCATATACATCAAGACAGAAAAGGCAAGCCCCCTCTCGGGACACCAGCAGTCTTCTGAATCAAAAATGTGGAAAAAGGGTTCAAGTACACGCCTGACAGTTGTAGCTTCCTTGGCTAAGCCAGCCATATTATACAGGCAGACCTTAGCCCAATAAGTAGGACTTTTTGAAGCATTCCTACAAAAAGAGACAAAACAGAATTTTTCTAAAAATCAAGACAAGCTCAATAAAATATACAAGAATGAGCTGAATGACACAAGCGTCGACGTGTCATCATACATTGGTAGTTTTAATTGTTGTTTAATGTTGTGAAGGTCCACTGAAGAAGTGGCATCTTTGCAAATGTTTACAGTTGACAGCCTATCATCATCTGTGTTTGTTGATACTCGGCTACATTGATCTGGGCTTTCACAAATTACTCCATCCAGCTTGCCATTCAAAAGCATAATTTGGGTATCCGCAAAATTATCTAAAGTTGCTGATATGATCTAACCATTTATCAAAATAAGATAAAGGAATCAGACTAAACAGAAAATTAAGCCCAAAGATTATTTATAATATATAATTATATCACAGATTCCTCCTTACTTTGTCAAATTCCATTGGAATGTGGGACTGTTCACCCATGAATTGCACCTATATACAGAACAGTTTCAGGAAATTAACAAAAAAAAAAAAGTCAGCAGATTATTGCACAAGTATATTTGCAATGACACCTAAGAATAGATTAGTTAATAAGAGAGCATCTTTAAGCTATTGCAACATCTCTGGACTGAATTATTCAGTAGAAGATGAGGCAGGAATAGATGAAGAAGATCAGATATGCTCTTGGAAAAGTCAAGGGAGACATTACCATTGAGGAAAGCGCTTGCAATCCAGCTGCCCGCAGGCAAAAAGATCTATCATCATTCCCTACTTCTTGAGCTAGTTGACAAAGTTTGGGAACAAGACCTTCTATGTTGAACATATATGTGCTCTCCACCTACGGAAACTTAAGAATGTCAACATCCTCATCCTGGGTAAGTCTTATCGAAAAAGATGATTACATTAAAAAAACATAATCAATATTAGGACTGTAGGTATCATTCCTTCATATTGCGTAGGATATAAACTCTTAAAACTTTACATCATTTGTCACTGATCACATCTATAACCATTCATCTGACTCTTCACTAGTGCATAAATGTCAATGTACACGTGTTAATGTTGATGCAGATATCACAAGAGGAATTATCGAGCACAACTACTAACATGATTATCACAAATTCAAAATACCATTGCTTTCTGGAAGCTGGATGAATTTATTAAAAAAAAAAAAAAAAAACTAAAAATTCTCAATATTGGACAGCTATGAACAAGATGAGAATTGAGAAGTGTCTTGCTGTCCTAATTAGTTGTGAAGTAGGTCAGTCAACTATCTTCTTGTTAGGGGCAAAATGCCACCTTGTGTTTACAGGATCAATGAATCAAATATGTACCCCATCCATCTGACTATCTTCCTCCACAAACGCAATCAGAAGGGTTGGTTTAATCACATGGTATGGTATGGTTTGGATAGTAAAAACTAGTTCCTTACCTGGACATTTAAGAAGTCGGCAAGGGCATTGCAAGCCAATATTTGCATTGCCTCTTGGCTCGTTTGATCTAGAAGAGTTCGAATAATTCCTAATAAACTGCTCGCAAACAATGGCCTGCAAGAAAATGAGGTGCCAACATAAGACGTATGTTCAAAAGGACTAACAATAGTGGATTTAAACATACTGATGACCTTGTGAACTTCATACTCAAGAAACAAAGCAGGCACAAGCAATAAAATTGTATTGAATGGAATCATCTCAAGACAACCAAAAAGTACTGAGATACTTTTTCGAACATATAGCAAGATAAAGTTGACAGCAACCATATATTATGAGGGATTACTATGAGAATTTTTTGACCGCCCTGAAAAACAATACAGGAATCACAACCCCCCCCCCCCCCCCCCTCCTTATCCTTGGAGGGTTTTTTTTTTTTTTAAGGCTCCTTTCTGGATCTATATATGACTTCAAACGGGCAGAGTAAATAATAAAATGAAAGGCCAAACTGTATCAGTTAAAAACTTATATTAATGTAAAATAAAATAAAATAAACAAACAAAGATAAGTCATACTCACATCTGCTCCTTACATGAAGATATAAATTTCCTGTACACGCACAGAACAACCTTTGCTGATCCAACAATCCCATTCCGTAAATCCTTGTAAAATCGTTGTTCTAGGTATTCAGTTATCTACAGATTAAAAAAAAGTGTATAGGATGAGATGAAAAGTTTCAGTAAGCCCGTAGGTCTAATTGTTCAATATTTCATCGAAGTCAAACGACAAATAGAATAAAGAGCATAATACAATTCCAACCCTTCGTGATCAGCAATTTGAAGACATTAGAAATTCATGTATAGATGACCATCATCATCATTATCATTATCATCATCATAAACAAGTAACATTTTTCAGATTAAAGTAAGAGATATTTTTATGAAGACAAAGAGGGACAGAAAACAAAGCCCCTGCCACCCAAGGTCAGAATGTAACTCAAATGTGCTTCTTTTATGAGCCTTATGTCATAATCATTGAACACTTGCTAACAAATATTGCAGTAAACTGAAGAGCAGATAAATGCTAAATCCAAGTAATTCTCATAAACATCTAAAGATTTTCATACCATTTCAAGAACATTTCAATCATATAAGTCATATCTCAATATACAGCTAGATGAAAAGGAGCAAAAATCATGAATCTTCATTAAAGCATTTGGTTTCCTACTTTTTATGTGTGTTCTATTAAACTTAATTTGATTTATCCGAACTTATATGAAATTTTCTAAGCTTGCATGTAAAAACTTATTGGAACTTCTTTTGTCTATTACATATTTTGCGGGGACTTATTACTCCCTCTGTGTTTTAGTAAGTGTTACAGTTTGACCGGCACATAGTTTTAGGCAATTTAATTGACTTAAATAAAATAAGAGATAAGTGGTGTAGTTGGAGTATTAAAAATTATAAAAGAAAGATAGCGGGGTTAATAGTTTATTGAAAAGTAATGAATGTGAGAGAAAAAATATAATAAAAAAAAAAAGTAGTAGTGGATTTAGAAGGGGACCATGAGAGGAGATAGAGATAATATTTAAATGTAGTTTTTTGCCAAAAAAGAAAGTGTAACACTTATTAAAATACGGCCGGTTTTAGTAAGTGTAACACTTATAAAAGCATGGAGGGAGTATGTCCAAATAAGTAAGTATAAGTTGATGAGACCACGCTGATCACTTACTCTTAAGCACCCTCTTCATTCTCCACTCTCTTTTCATCTCTTCTTCTATGTTATATTTACAAGCTAAGATAATATATTTTGGCTTCCCGGAGCAAAATATGACAATTCATTTTGGACAAATTTTAGGCACAATGCCCATGTCAACACTTGGACACAATCCCGTAACAACAACAACATCTCATAATAACAACAAGGGTTCGCTAACACGAATCATCATAAGGAACCGTCCGAAAAGTAAAAAGAGCATAGCAAGATAATCGATTGAATAAAAGTTGGAAAAAAAAAAGGCGAGTAAGCCACAATGTCCAATAAAGGGAAAAAAAATTGCCGAAGCCACAATGTGTTGAGGACCCCATTTTCTATAAAAGAAATTATTTATCACATCAATTTTGTTTCCTCACAATTCCTACACTTTCTCTTACCTATTTTCTCTAATGACTAATTAAACTAACTTACATTTCATAACTTTTGGCTCACCCCAATAACAGTTTCCTGAATGTATGTGCCAAATATTGTGTAAAAGATAAAACTAGAACATAGGGAGTATGTCATAAATGAACAACACACAAAGTAAGATTCATCTATTGGTAACCCATGTGGTGGAAACTTATTGCCTTATTGGTAAAGGTAGAACTGTGATATAGGGACTACAAGATATAATGCAAGTCAAAACGTATACTGTGTGTCCGAGATGATAAAAATATTCAATTAGCTGAGATACCTTGTCCCAAAAAAAGAAAAGAAAAGAAAAAAAAAGAAGATTCACCTTAGGAACTCTTAGCGGATTCTTTGATACATATTCACAAAGCTTCCCAATCTTTCTGTCATTTGGCTCAATATCCTGTGGAATGAAGCAATATGAAACTCATGATGTTTCAAGGCAACCAACAAAATCCACACAGGAAAAGTAGTCTATAGCTTTTCCCCTCATTTTCTAGCAAACCAGCTCTACTTTTATACACTGTTTAATTAAGCAAAAGATAACAAATTAAAAAACTGATAATTAAAATTGTGTGGATCTTAGCATGAAATTTTGCACCTGAAATTATAAAATTCATATCAATTGCCCAAAGCAATGTATCTCCAATTGCAAACATTGTCATGTTTCTTCAAAGTATCAATTGTACCCACATCTCTACATAGGCTTTTGCTTAGAGAGCGTGATTATCAAATTCATACATCACCTTATGGCTTATGCTACTTATGTTGATAGGACTCTCCAGCTAAAATGTCCATCAGCTTTCGCAGTATCCCATATTCCCATTGGCATATAAAAGCAAAAACATGAATTTATTTTTTATGATCATGGTAAAGTAGGAATTGCAGCTATGTCACTAATTAACACAACCAGCCAAACAGAAACTTAACAATATCCACTGAATCAATCACACAAACAACAGTGCTGAAGTCAGATGCTAAGAAAAAGCTGCAAACTTTCACCTGATTTTTAGGAAATATTTCTGCAAGGAGCTTCTTATATCTTTTCACTGGCTGTCTTGACCTTGCTCGCAGCGACGGACAGAAAATGCAGATGCTACCACAAACAGGAAGAACCCGTCTGGACATAACCCCCATTTTCAACTACCAGATTCAAACCCTCCTAGTTCTTCATAATTCAACATCAAAAAAATATTCATTTAGAGCATAATCAAGCAAAGACCCGCTTGATCAAATACTACAATTAACGACAAAAGCTACGCAATTCAGCATAATGCTGCAAGTTCATCAATTGGGTTCAATAAATAATCAACATCCCAGATAAAATTCATCAATTTGACCAATTGAGTACTCTCAAATTCTGCTAAAAACAAACAAAGTATACAAAATTCAGCAAAAACAACACGAATTAAACAAACCCCACCTAAAAATTTGCCTGAAATTTGACAAAGTTTCAACCTTTGATCGCCTCTGAACAGATTAAACCTATAGCAGAGTGAACAAATTAAAACAATTCCAACATTTTACCATATAATATAATCATTTAAACCATTAATTCATTCAAAATCAAAATCATTCAAAATAAAATACATCCAAATAAAATAAAAATTCGTAAAACTTTCAAAATTACCTGAAGTTGTAGCCAGTGGGGGAGGGAGGCTACAGATCCCCCAGGCACCTCTTTCTGTCTTATTCCGCTGTCTCTCTCTCTCTTACATGTAGAAATTAATTAAAAAATAATTAATATTTAACAGTTTGGCAAATTTTATTTAATTTATAAAAATGAAATAATTTGTCAAAATTAACAAAAATATTAATAATAATAATTCTAAAATGACGTGCTGTTGACGGAAACGGTCACAGCTCCAAATCAAATTAAATGCAAGATCTTTGAAGAAGAGTGGGACCCATTAAGAGTCATTTAATGTGGTTGGTTGATAATGTGGTGGGGTGACAAGATTAGAAAGGTGACAGACAGTGGAATTAGCAAAAGAACGTTATTAATTTTTTTGAACTTAATATTTTTTTTTTTTTTTTTTGGCTGAGTGAAGTTTGCATGGCGAAAAGGGAGATAAAATGATGGGAAAGTGGCCCAACTAACCCGGGAATTAAGGGGACTGAAATTTTTTTTGTAATTGGCGGAAAGACGAAATTGCCCCTTTTGTATAACTGTCTATTTTATTGACCTTTTTAATTAAAGTGATTAAGAAAAGTCAAAGTAAAAGACAATTGGATTAAGACACCCTCGATTGAGGGGAGTGTGGTGGGTAGTGCGGTGTATAATCCCTATATATATGCTATCATACTATAAGGAGTATGTATAATGATTTGTATCCCATGTGAATTAATTTGTTAGGTTGCTTGTTCCAACTTGATTATCGGTTTGTTTAACGAGTGCTCATCCATGACACACATGAAGATTTAATATTAAGATATTTTAGTAGTCGAATATGCAAGTTTGATTTTAGAAGATGTGTAATTTTGAATCGAAAATTCAAATAAAAGTGAATATATTAGGAGATTGTTGATAATTTAAATAGTTAGAAGCTGAGTATATATCAACTATATATCAGCTATTTACAGAATAAGTAACATTTACAACAAGGGACAATAAACCTAGAGGAAATGTCTAATACTTCCTTCATTTTTTTTTATTGCAATGTAAGAATTTTCACACTTTTCAATACATATTTTACATAAGAATTTACTTAGGGTCTATTAACATTTACTGAACTGAGCTGGACTGATTGGAACTAAACTGAACTGAACTGAACTAAACTGAAATGAATATTTTATGAGATAAGGAAATTAGGAACTAACTGAACTGATTGGAGCTGAACTGAACTGAAATGAATTGAAATGAAATTAAGCTGAAGTGAACAGACCTCGTAGTATGCAATTATAAAATATTGATATTTATTAACGTTCTTCTAAATTTGCTCCATACCATAAAAGAAATATGAGAGATCACTATTTTACTCTCACAAACTTTGATCTGGACCTTTTAGTCACATCAATTTTCTCTTATACGAGTACTAACTTACATTCTTCAACATTGCCTTAGCCTCCTCTAAATAAAGCGAGCTTGTGGTTGTGGGACAATATTATTACAACGTGTACAATCACAAACTTCCCAATTCATAATGTAATCACCTATATTATTACGAAAATATAAGATGAAACACTCACTAAGTCACCACAACTTTAATAAGACGGGTCACCCAACATAAAGACATACACAATCATTGAAGAACAACAATTTTTAAAACCAACTGCCATTATTAAAGAGTAACAGAGCTTGACGGATAGAGCAACTGATTATGTCTTAATACTATTTTTTATTAATTTACAATCTTCTATACAGTATTATAAAAGTTTCTAATCATAATTGACAAGGTTTGAAAAAAAAAAAAACTGTAGTAGCTAGAAAAAAAATTGCCGAACTTCATGAGAAGTTTAGGCATAGAAAACAATGATGTATAAACGAATAAAAGGAATTTGATGCTAAGTTTATGATCAAGTACCTGTGTCTGTGTACCACTATATTTGAGGAAACAAAAAGGTACTCAATATAGTATTCACAGGACAACAGTCATTTTCATAACGGAAATAACATTAGTTAACACTGAAAGACTTGCAACAAAATTCCTTCTTACCTCTGGCATTTCATAAGAATAGTTTAATAGGTTAGAATATAATTAAGATGTCATAAATTCATATCATAATCCCATTAATTAGACTATTCACTATATATTAATTAGCAGCGCCAACCCAAGTGACAAAGACAAGGGGACACTTAAAAATATTTTGGTTCAATTATAGAACACCTAAACAAACTAACCCATAAATCCACCTCCGGACATATTTGGCTGGGTCCCCTGCGACGGTACTTGTCCCTGGGGAACCAACTGAGGTCGACCGGGACCTTGCATATAACCTTGACCCATTCCAGCACCAACCATTTGCTGCGGTTGAGATTGTTGTTGTAGCTGCTGAAGTTGTTGCTGCTGTTGTAACTGAGGTATTTGTTGCTGTTGCTGAAGCTGTGGAATTTGTTGTTGTTGCTGAAGCTGTGGAATTTGCTGTTGTTGAAGTTGCGGGATTTGCTGTTGTTGCTGCAGATGTTGCATGTTTTGTTGCTGTGGTAAATGTTGAAGCTGTGATTGCTGCATCTGGGGAAGCTGCTGCTGTTGTTGTAGCTGTTGCATAGTTTGTTGCTGTTGCATATGTTGAAGTTGTTGAGGCTGCAGCTGAGAGTGTGGTTGCTGCTGCTGTTGTTGTTGAGATTGCTGCTGCTGCATCTGCTGATTTTGCTGTTGCATCTGCTGATTTTGCTGCTGCTGGTGCTGCAACTGCTGATTTTGTTGCTGCTGATGCTGCAACTGCTGCTGCTGACTTGGTATTTGAGGTTTAAAAATCACCATATCCTAATTTACACAGTGGTTTAAAAAAAAGAAAAAGAAAAAAGGCACAAAGCTTGTTAGGAAAATAATTTGAGGACTATTCAGTTCTGTTGCAAAGCTAACAACCAACCATACAAGGCAAAATTAAAAATAACCATGCAAGTTGCATAAGAAAACTCAGTATAATTGTCCCAAAACATTCAAATGTTTGTTTTTTTTTTTTTTTTTTTTTTTTTTTTTTGAAAGCCATATAAAAATGGGGTTATATTATTAGATCATTAGAAGCAACATTCATACTATTTTCCAGAATATCATTCACCCAAATTTGTTGACTGATTTTCTACGGTTACCCGTACATTTAACAAAGACCACTTTACATTAATACTTTGACCGGCACATGGTTTTGGGCAATTTAATTGACTTAAATAAAATAAGAGATAAGTGGGATAGTTGGAGTATTAAAAAATTGTAAAAGAAGATAGTGGGGTTAATAGTATATTGAAAAGCAATGAATGTGAGGAAAGAAATAATAACAATAAAAAAATAGTAGTGGGTTTGGGTGAAGGCCATGAAAGGATAACGATATAATATTAAAATAGCTTTTCGCCAAAAAAAAAAAAAAAAAAGAAAAAAGAAGTGTTAACACTAATTAAAACAAAGCCGCATTTGGTAAGTGTAACACTTATTAAAACATGGAGGGACCGAGGGAGTATAACATTAGAAAACCTGTTATAGTAAGCTGCTAAATCTAGAGACACTGAAGTTGGGCGCAAATTTTGCCTTTGATCGGATTGTGTTGAATGTGGAGTGTGGACGATTGAATGGATTGATACATATAGTGGAATCACAATTGGGGGTTCTAATCTCTAATTTTAAGCGAGAGAAGCAAAGTCACACAGGTATATCAACTTTTTTATAGATTAATATCTATTATGTACATGAGATCCTAAAAGTGTGTTTTGTAATTCCACTAAAAATAGAATTCATACAAAACCCAACACTAATCAAATAAGGGTTAGTTGAATTTCCTGAATTCTATGACATGAGAATCATCATCTACTGCCTTGTCATATATACTATTCAACAAGTTGTCGGTCAATATCCTCATGAGGCTGCCAGTTAATCTTCGTGATAAACAAGTTTAAGTTTTGTTTATCACGGAGTAAAACCGCCACCTCAGATAGTGTTATTAAGCAAAACTGCTGCTTCAAGTAGCGGTTTTAAGCAAAACCACCACCTCAAGTAGCAGTTTACCCATTTCACCGCAAAAATTACACTTTTGTCCCCATGAAACAAGTTTGTTTCACAGCGATAAACTTATATTTTCTCATATCCCTCATTTTGTATCTGAAGGCAACCAACCATGTCTCTCCATTCTGTGGTAAATTGGTAGCACTAAGAGGTTGAAACGCTAAATCAATTACTAGTTCTTCATCAATTCCCTAAAATTTTGAAGGTGCCAGAATTTTTTGGCTTTTTATGATAGATCACCAATTCACCCAGTTCGCTTCCCTGGGCAGCAAAGGGATTTTCCAACTACCTTACACCACTTATGAAGGACGTTGGGAAGCCTGGAATGATAAGTCTCTTTTCTATATTAGTTCTAATAAATGACGAATGTCTTAGATGAAAACATTTTTTTTTTTTTTTTTGTGTAAGCTGGAAAATACAAGATCATTTAATGTTGCTAATTTACAATTATGCCATTAGTGACATGAATTAATTACCTTTAGATGATTATCATCCAACAATCAAGATGTATTGTGAGATAAATATTTGCTCATATATAAGTGTGTGCACCTACACTTATGACATGACTTCACTAACACAAAAATCCTTATAAATTATAATAGTTGATCATCGTCACATTCACCTTATTTCCCAATTAAGAACATTTTGGTTAACACGACTACACAAGAATAAAACATAAGTATGGTAATAAAAGTTTCCTGGGACCCTTGTTTACATGATACCTTCTCCATCCTCTAATAGTAAACCTCATTTCTTTAGGGCACAATTAGGAAGGGTAATCTTATTGTAAAGAGAGGGAAAACAAGTGAATGCAGATAGTGGCTAATTTGATGTTGAGGAGGAAAAAAAAGAGGATGATAAATTAATGGGTAAATTTTTTTAGAGGGAAAAGGTAAATGGTATTAAAGATAATGGGTGAAGTTGAACTGAGAAGATTTGTGACTAAAAGTAGTGGAACCAGCCCCAAAAAAGAGATTAACTACGCTATTTGAGGGAATCCCCAATTCCCACTACACAAATTTTAAAAATGGGTACACTATTAAAGAATGGAGGGAGTATTTTGCAGATAGACGGAACAAAAAGGAACTAATGAAGCCAATCAATCTCTGCCGAACACACTTTGAATGATCATTCAAGCAAATTGCTGATATTAAACTTTTGAAATGAACTTATAAATAAGCAAATAAAGTACAGAGCAAAAATAAAATATCTTACCCCAGGAAAAAGCATTCCTATTAAGCGGCAGGCTTTATCAGAAACGGACAGCAGCAGCGTCTGTGTAGGCAGCTGGATAACTGCACACTGAAAGTTCATACACGAGCAAAAAAAATAAAAAAAGTAATCTTCAATCTAACTGTAGCAGCATAAACAAAAGCATCTAAAACATCAGAAGTTTATTGCTTCCCTTAGACGTACAGGAAGAGAACAACATGTGACTCACAAGAAGCATCCACATTCAAAAAGTTCAATAATAAACACATCAGTAAATTATGCACTTGCCTCAATGTTCACAAAATCACATCAATAAATAACACCTTCAGGAATGAAACTTCAACAAATCTAAAGACTCAATTTACTTCCAGATCAGCAGGCATCAATTATACAGTAAATTCAATTCCCCTTTATTCAACAGCATATTAAATCTTTTTTTTTCCATCTCCCCCCCCCCCCCCCCCTCCTCCTTTCTTCCCATCTTTTTCCTAATCAAGCTACAAATGTGCCAGAAACAAGAACTAAGATTAGGATACACAGGTATGACATCAGAAGTCACAAAGAACTATCCCACAACTCACAAGCTTCTTTTCTTGTAGCTGAGCAAGAAATCCATGCTGATTCATCGCCCTGAAAACAAGAAAATCTGCTTTGCCAACATATTGCCTGGAAGTGAAAAAGGACAAAACACAAGATATCAGATGACTAACATGAACATTCGTGCTGAACAGTTGAGCTCTCTAGTCCCTCAAAGAAACACATATGTGCATGTCAAGAGCATCAAAGATACAAGAAAAACAAACACCAATGTCAATATGGCAGTAAACCCGGAAGGAATGCGTTACTTGTTATTCATGTGATCTTGAGAAATAAGACGGACTATTTGCATAGTTGGCGGCCAGTTTGCTGCAAGTCTGTGCAAGAGTAACAAAAAGTTAGTAAGGCCAATAAATGGTATATTACCCACTTCCCATTTTTTTTTTGTGGATTTTGGTAGGAAGGAGACAAGGTGAGGTGTGAACAAAATGGATCCAACTAAGGTTTATTTGTGGGGAATGCAGATAGTGTCATTCATATTCCCCGCCAACTAGCGATAAAGACAAACAATACAAATAGAAATACATAAAATCTTAACAGAAAGTCAATAGCAACAGAACCTATAGTACTAAAGACAATGCCACCAGAGAGAAAAAAATAAAATAAAAAATAAAAAATAAAAAATAAAAATAAAAAAGGTACAGAAGAGGGCTTAAATATACAGCACCATATCTGCTCACTCATCCTCTTTCTCTTCCTCCACGTCTTTAACACATTACTCCTTTCCTGTTCTCTCATACATTTCTGGTTCTCAATTTCACTGATTCATTTATTTCACTCATTCTTTTTTCTGCTCTTTTATTCCTCCTATGTAATCCTGATTCTCTCTGCTCAATCTTCTTCCTGCCAAGATTTTCACTCACTTGTATGATATCTGTTCTTATAAATTCTGAACCAGTATTATAAGAATCCTTACATTTCAAACTTTCTCAGACAAGAATACAGTGCGGCTTCAATGTTTCCTAGTGACAGTAAAAAAAAAAATTATGTTCTCTGCGACTCTGCTGAAAATAATCAAACAATATACTCAGTAATTAAGAATACAGTAGTGCATTAAAGTAACTTTTAAGGTTCCTCATTACAATTCTCGCTGCTCATTGATTATTTGTTCCTATTAGGAGTCTAATTTAATGTTTTCCGCTATCATGATTAGCGTTTCCTGGCGTATTATTGCAACTTTAAGAGACTCCTCACTAAATTTTAGTTCAGAGACAAATCACTAATTAGATTGTGAGTAGTTGTTGAAGGTGTATGCCTCTATCCACATGCCACAACCTTACTGCTCCCTGCACTTTTGAGCAACAATCCACAAGCTTGTCAAGCATACATTCTAAATTTCTAGTGCACCACTTTTGCACAAAAAGAATCACCGTCAAAAAGAATAAAAACCCATCATAAAGCAGAGTGGCATAACTCAGCTAAGCATCAACATCTACTTACTAAATATCCAAGAATTTGAACTCAGAATAGCTGCAAAACACAGCTAAGCAGCTACATAAACTTTAATAATGTAGCAATATTCAAGGGAGCTTCAAGCACATAAATGAGCAGCCAAGACAAACAAAGATTATTAACACAAGGAAACAGATATACTTACGTCTCTGAGGCTGATGCATTCCTGTACCCCTGCATAAAGAATAACAATTATATTAAAAAAACTTCCAGGTGTTATTTATACTTTATCTAATAAATAAAGTAAACAACATTATTGATCTTAATTAAGAACTAATAAACTTAAAATACATATTTTAAAAAGTACCTCTAATCTAGTAATAAATACAGGTTGTCCCTGTCTCTGTCCGGACAAGTTTCCCTGTAATTGTCAGTAACAAAATTCAGAAATAATACTACCATGCACAGAGAGAGAGACAGAGAGGGCTCATCTCCTCAAAGACAGCAAGACACTGATTGAAATTTACACACAAATAATATTAAGAAATTGAACAAAGAAGCCTCTCAGTATGAATTCCACTGAGCTGCTGAGGTATCAAGGGGTTCATATGTACAAATATTTACACTTAACTACCCAGTGCCTATTGGATATTATCAAGCTTATGCTTAACTGGCCTAAAACTCTAAAAGAATATTTCAAGCACAAATGTCCAAGAATAAACTTGACCATAAGGCATAAGCCACTACAAATTCTTCTGTTTCCCTAAAGCAATACTAAACATGTTCTCATGGTCTTAAAAAACATTGACCTAAAAAGAAAAAAAAATAAAAAAATCAACTTTTAAAAGTGCTTCTGGCTTTCATATGGCTAAAAAGTAAAATTTTGAGAACCTCATTTCTCCATTGACACTGTGAATATGTTCAAACACCCCAGATATGTAATAATATGAAGATTTACGATAAATGAGAGGCCACCAAGAGATAATTCGTACAACAAACTAGAACCAATAAATCCATATATAGGTGCAACGTAGCATTGTAAGCTATAGTCTGAAGCCCTTCCTGCTAGAGCCCCCCTCACACACACACACACACACACACACACAAACACACACACACACACACACACAAATAAAAGAATATATAAAAAATAAATAAAAAACCAGCACTCATCTATATTCACAAAGAAAGTAAGCACACTGATATTTACCTCCCAAACTTTAACATATTTGGATTGTGAAGACTGTAAAGAAGCCGTAGCTTGTTGAGACATCGGCATATTAGCTGCTGAATTGTTAACTCCAATAGATTGCATTCCTGGCTGTACCTGCTGAGGCATTCCTGGAGTTGGCATCATAGAGCCAGTACCGGATGGTGCACCAGTTGAACCAAGATTCGACATCATATTTGGATTCATATTAGTCCCACTCTGTGTCATAGCTGAAACATTTCCCTGACCAATCCCAGATACAGGTTGACCCATCGTATTAGTTACATTCCCTTGGAGATTAGTCAATGGCTGAGAAATGCCTAGGTTAGAATTTCCTGAGACATTTGAAGTTGCAGTAGAAAATGAACCGAGGGCTGAGTTCTGTAAAGGCTGAGAAGCTCCTGCAATGCTTCCCGACCCAGTTACAGTAGAGATGCCGGACTGTCCAGAAGACAATACAGTTTGAGAAGGCGGCACATTCGATGTCATACCATTAGATATCATGTTTGACATGTGCATACCAATAGTATTCCCACCCATTGAAGGCAACCCTAGAGAAGTTCCTCCAGCAAGGGCTACTCGTGCTTGAGAGATATTGTTTAGTATGGCACCCACAGGACGCACGGGCTGAGAAATGCTACTGCTAATAATTGGCTTCAGATCTGGAACATTTTCATTGGTTGTAGTCGGCTCCTGTGACACAGAAGGAGGTGAAGATGCCTGTAAGCTAGGAACACTTTGTGCAGCAGCACGAGGAATGGAAGGCATATGAGGTATAGCACGTCCTGATGCCATGGATGTCACTGTACTTGGCTCCTGAAATAGCATTAATGATAACAAGTTCAGTAACAAAATTAAAAACAAATAAATAAATAAATAAAACAGTTGACAAGTCAGACACATAAGGCAGAATACAGAAGGCTTACGATTTTGACAGTTGCTTGCGGAACGTTTCCCGCAGACACGGATGGTCTATTCATGATATATCCATTCACTGAAATAAAATTAAATTTAATGTTTTAGTAAATGGATAACAGAAATGTAACAGCACAAGATCTATGATAACATTAGCATATCAAGTTATCAGCCATCAAGTCCCCACAATCACAATATTTCCCTAAATTTGCAATAATAAGATGAGTGACAAATTCCCCAAAATTTGCAATAGGAGGCATCCCAAGATCCTAATATTCCATTCGGTAAACAAATGCAGGATCTCGTTGATAACCTACTAGAATTGGTCAAGCAAGAAATGATGCATCACGTAGCTTGCAGTTGAAAAGAGAGGGCCTGCAAATTTTGAATATTATTTCTTATCTTCTTAATCAAAATCTTTTTCTCCAAGTGAAAGCAAATTGATAAAATTAGCCTCCAGTTATGTAATTAATGACTAAGTTTTACTTGGCGTGTAAAAACATAGCACGGCAGATATTGATTATAACATAAAAGCAAATCTGCCAAATCAATATTTGTAGATGCACAATTTCAATTTTCAAACAGAAACTTCATGTCAAGGACAATTAAGAAAACCCATATCAGATTATCAGCATCCGAGTTTGAATCATTACATCATCCTCAATCCCTCATGAGAGGATGGCTGTATCACCGTCAAACACTCAACCAGACTTAAAAGTATCCATAATTGCAACATCTACAAAGCACAATGGAACCATCCTCCAACCCTTAACTACCCAACAGTTCTTCATCCTGCTTTCCTCCTCTTCTTGGCATAAGCTAGAACAGCTTGCAAAATCGTACTTCCTTTCCTAAACGCATCCTTTGCTAGAATCTTCGCCTTATCTGATGCCTAACCCTCTAAAAATATTCCTTGCGAGGACTTTGTATTCTAATTTCTAAATCCAATCAGCTAGGAAAGCTAATGAAAATTCTATTAAAAAAGGCTAACAAAATATATAAATAAATAAATTCTAGGTATGGAGAAAAATCATTTCTTTTTTATGTCATCATCTAAAACTTTCTAGGTATTACATTGAAAAAAAAAAAACAAGTGAGTTCTAGGTAGCGCCTATTCATGTCATCATGTACCTAGAGCTTTAAATGAGTACCAAGAACAAAATTTAAGCGAGTTAAAGGAGTTGTGAAAACGCTTAGTTGACTGGAAAAAAAAAAAAAAAAAAAAAAACAAACAAACAAACAAATAATCTCCGAAAACCTCCTCTATCATTCATACATATCATAGAAATATACAGAAAAAAAATGGTGAGAAACAGAAGCAGTAAAAGTGGTTGGTGATGCCATGTGAAGGAACATTGGAAGTCTGAAGGGATGCTTTTCAGCGAAAGAGTGGTGATTATGCTTTTGGAAAGGAAGTGAAAAGTAATGAATTTCATGAAAAAATATTCTTTCCTTCCCAATATCAATATAAGCAAATAAGATGAACTTACATCAAAGATAAAATTGTAACTACATCTGCTTTCAATTTTTTTTCTACCATTTTCCATTTAAGGCTGCTTTTTTTTTCCTTCTACGCACTTAACTTTATTCCATTTTCGGTAAACTATCTTTACCATCATACCCCTCTTGCCCCAAATTAATTACACCTTTCCACACATTCTCTCTCTTACTCTTATCTTATACCCACCACCTTTCCACACACACAAACACACTCTTGGCTTATCTTATATTCACACTCATTTTTGCACCCTCAGTCTAACTTTTTCTTACACTCACTTGTTTTTTTTTTTTTTTTAAATATTTTCTTAAACTTCGTATATAAAGTAAAGTGAGGCAAACAAAAAAAAAACACAAAAGTAATACATTTAATCAAACACCAAGTTATTTTTCTAGAAAGAATTTTAGGGATTACGTTCAGGTTTCATTGCAAAAATCATACAAGTTTCGGGTGCCAATCTTTTCCAACTAAAAGTTAAAGGGCTCAATCGCACACTTGGTGAAAGTCTGGGGGGATCACCACTTTGTTGGATGCTATATCAATTAGTAATGGTTAGCAACTTAACAATTCAAGGACCTAGCCTGCCAACAAATTTCATTTAACCACCTGGTGGCACAGAAGGAGGGGCTGAGCCAGGAGGTGAGGTTGTGGCAGGATTTTGACTTTGAGCCAATCCCGACCGACTTAAAGCAGCAAGAGCCTCCATGAAGCTATCTGAAATCTGAACAGAGTAGTGAGGTTGTTTAACATCAACAGCTGGATCAGCTGCCATCTGGTTACGCTTACCCTACGACAACACATCAATTTTCATGTTAATTGAAAATGCAATTGTAAAGTTTTATTTTAACTGCACATTCAGCAGAAAAACTTAAATAAGAATAGGAAAACTACATTTAGGAGTTTAGGACCAAGCGGGAGAATTTAAACAATCTGATCAAAAAATGAGAAGCTACTGGTCTTTCTTATTCACACAAATTTATATAAATACCAATTTGCATACAAACAAAATAGGGGCTAATAGCCTAATACTAACAAAAACAAAATCTAGTATCTTGTTACTTTTCTCAAACGTTTCTGTTGTATCATGATTAGACAAAAGGCATGCCAAGCTGCAGCAATCTGCTTAGTTTGTGGAGCTTGACAGTGGTTCAGCTAAAAACATACTCACTTTCTTGTTTTTTTCAGTGGGCACGAGCGACATCAAAAGGATGAACAAGTTCAGTCCTGTGACAGATACACAGTGATGTTTGGCACAATTCCCCAGTTAGCCAGAATTTCTAGCAGCTAGATGGGAAAAATTAGTACGAAGGTACAAGAAGTCAGGGCGTGAAGGGAAAAAGTTGGTTTCCCAGCACCAAATTTAGATAGATGTGAAGCAATTTAAAAGAAAGCAAGGTGGTATTGAAGGGAAAGGCTTCTTTATAAAGTTCCATTTTGCTTTCATCAAACTGATGACATTTCTGAAGGCCCCTTTCCAGTCATGCTTGTTAGGCACTAAGGCATGTCAGTCAACAAAACCTAGAAATGGTTGCTTCCTTTCCAATCCTTTTCCCCAAAACCGAACTTTTAGAAGTTCTCTTTCTCCTTTAACCATCTCAGATCAACAAAACCTGACATGTCTTGCAGTCCTACGAAATAGTATCCTGTTTGTCAACATCACATGTTACCATTAGCTCTAAAAATTAAACCAAAGTCCCTGACATACTCAACCACTTTGAAATTTCAGGGTTTCTAATTTTCTGACGCAGTTGCAATCAACACCAATTTTGCAGGCAATGAGGATGGTTTGCAGCTGTCATAACCTAATACCATAATCTGATAAGCTCAAAAACCTTTACAAGTCTCAATACAATGAGTCAATGATACAATTGAGGTTTGATACACCGCTTCAACCTTTTGACAAGTTCTTACTTTCTGGACAAATTTAAAAAGTATCCCCCCCCCCCGGCGGCAATGCGGATGGTTAAGCCCTCCTTACAAATAATAGAAATGGCAAACATTAGTCAAGAAAAGTATAACAACGCAAGGCAGATTTTAAACAAAGGAAAAGTATCCACCCCCCCCCCCCCAACACACACACACACAAATATCTACGCACTAGAGCCCTCCTTACAAGTAAGAAAGTAACTGAAATGGCAAACATAAGTCATGAAAAGAATTATGCAAATGCAAAATCTAGACAAAGACAAAAGTATCCTTCACTGTAATTGAGCTACAGAAAAAGTGTTGCTTACTGCGTTATATAATGCTTTAAGCTTAGGTAGCGGTTTTGGACAAATCACAGACAACGAGACAGAACACTGCATGCAGAAACCAAGGTCAGGCTGCTACATGTAAAAAGAAAAACAAAAGTTTAAATTCATATAAAGAAATGCAGCTAAATCCCAGTACCAGACCAAACCATTTAGACACAGTCTCAGCATCATATAAAAGATTCTCGGCTTGAGCTTCACCACTTTCACCCTGCTCAGGATTTTCAATTGCTGGTCGATATACTGGTGTTGGCAAGGAATAAGGGTTACTAGCAGAAACAAGAACACAATGTCTTTTTCCATCCAAATTCTGTTCAGCCCGATATCCATTTTGAGGGATAGCAAACATCTAACAAGCAAACAAACAAGTCAGCATCTAGCAGGCCTCTCTCTAGAGATAAATGCCAATCAACAGAACATATCTTTGTATAAGACATAATTTGGCATTACTTTAATGAAAGGTACAAGGAAATGCAACAAATAAAGAAGGTTGTTTATGATTTCAATAGATAGAATAACAATTCCTCCATCAATCTCATAATTTAACAAGGTTAGTAAGGAAGAAGATTGACCTGTACATAAAGGGTAGGTTAGGGAGAAAGGGGAGGGGGGTAAACAGCTCAAGAAGGTAACCAGGTAATCTTTATGTAATTTATGCTAAGTATACAGACAAGGAAGAAAAAAAGCCTCAATAGTCAATAGGAGCACGTTCCAGCAAAAATCAACCTTTTGGATAATATTTCCTTCGTTTTCTTTTAAATTACTCACTTTCCTATTTTGGATTTTTTTTAATTTACTCACAACATACTATTTTATAATTGTCACTTTCATACCTTAATTTTTTCTCTCCTAAATTTAAATACAATCCTTGGTTTCCGTGAAAGGAGAAGTGTGTACATTTAAAAAAATAACAAATTAAAAAAAAAAAAAAAGGAGAGAGAGAGAGAGGGGGGGGGGGGTGCCAAAAAAAAAAAACATAGCAGGAGCCAGATCTTTATAAATTTAAATATGAATCTTAGATTTTAAGTAAGGCCACAAAATAGGCAAGGGACATTTACACAATACAAAATAGAAGCCAATGACTCCCAAACATAAGCAGGATCAGTACAAAATACTGTTTTCATTAGCTAGCTAACAAGTCACAGTATCTTACATAATTATTCTTTACAAGTTGCTTATCCACCTAAATTTTCCACAATGATATCAGCAAAGTATATTTCAGCAATTTTCAACCAAAGAAAGGTTGGGATGAATCAAATTATGGTAAGCAACATGCATCAGGCCTCCTTTATAACCCAAGAGCAGAAGAAAAAACTACCGAGGCAAAACATTGACTTGGATGTAGCAGCAAATAAAACAAAACCAGAACAAGAAGCATAAATACTAACTTAAGAGAAAGTAAAGATATAGCAATAGCAACAACTAAAATGCATGAAATTGAACCATGAGCACTTAGAAAATCAAAATCCAGACCATTAAAGCCTCGGCAAGGCCTTCAGCAGTTGCAACGTCGTTCCATCCGCCGCCACAAAATGTTATGGAAGACAACCAGCTTAAAAAATTAACCATGTCTCTTGTCCAACCACTTCTTTGGACCAAGGCACCTGTTGAAAATTTTCAAATACCAATTTCATCTTTGAATGAAAAAATCTAATTTAATTGAGACATCAAAATCAATCTGAAATATGTGACCACAAATAACTTTATACACTGCACCACAAGAGAGAAAATAAGGCCTGCATAGATTACAGGAGTTAATAACTAACACATCAACACCTTAAAAGCAACAAGATAATAGTAACCCTGGCCCCGTGAAGTAAAGTCATGTGAAACCTACATATTCAAGCATCAAATTTTTTTTAAGAGTGTCTTTAACTCTCTAAGTGTTTTTTCTTACTGTTTCTTTTTCTCTCTGCTCTCCTTTTTACACAATTGGTTTAAAATTATTTTATGTCACATAAATTGAGTTTTGTTGTGGGAAAGGGTGATTGAACAAAGGTTGAGGGCATGCACAAGCATTTCAGATAACCAATTTGGTTTTATGCCTGGGAGATCTACTATGGAGGCAATCCATTTGATAAGACAAATGATGGAGTTTTATAGGGTAAAGAAGAAAGATCTTCATATGGTCTTTATTGATTTAGAGAAGGCATATGACAAGGTGCCAAGAGAGATACTTTGGTGGGCAATGTTGAAGAAAGGTATCCCACGAAGGTATGTAGACCTAGTTAAGGATATGTATCGGGATGTGTCAACAAATGTGAGGACATGCGGAGGGTTGACAAAAGATTTCCCTATTACAATCGGATTGCATCAAGGGTCTGCATTAAGCCCTTTTCTTTTTGCAACGGTTCTAGATGAAGTAACTAGACCAATTCAAGATGAGGTTCCATGGTGTATGTTGTTCGCAGATGATATCGTTTTGGTGGATGAGACTAAGGATGGGGTTAATGTCAAGTTGGAGCAATGGAGGCAAAGGTTGGAATCTAGAGGGTTTAAGCTAAGTCGGAGTAAGACTGAATATTTGGTATGTCGTTTTGGCACTCAGAGGGGGACAAGCAATGAAGTGGTGAGTTTGGATGGAAAGGATTTGACCATGAGTGAATGTTTTAAGTACCTAGGGTCGATCATCCAGAAGAATGGTGACATTGATCAAGACGTGACCCACAGGATTAAGTCAGGGTGGCTTAAATGGAGAGCGGCCACGGGAGTGTTATGCGACCGCAGCATTCCCTTAAAGTTGAAGGGAAAATTCTACAGGACTGCCATAAGACCAGTGTTGCTCTATGGTACAGAATGTTGGGCTTCTAAGAAAGAGCATATTAAAAAGATGGAGGTTACGGAAATGCGCATGTTAAGGTGGATGTGTGGAAACACTTTAAGAGATAGAATCAGAAATGAGGTTATTCGCAAGAAAGTAGGTGTGGCGGGCATTGTAGATAAATTAAGGGAAAATCGTCTGCGTTGGTTTGGACATGTAAGACGGAGACCCGAGGGTGCACCGGTGCGAAGAGTGGAAGAGTGGGACCATGGAGGGATTAAACGAGGAAGAGGGAGACCAAAGATGACTTGGTTGGAAGGAGTGAGGAAGGATATGAAGTGCATGGATTTACGTGAGGATGAAGTTTTGGATCGTAAGGGATGGAGGAGAAAGATTTATGTTGATGACTACACGGAATAATCAAATTTGGTTCATGTTAGCCGACCCCACTTTTGGGATTAAGGCTTTGATTGATTGATTGATTGAAATTGAGTTTTGTTGGAGGATAATTATGAAGCAACTAACAGAAGACTCAAAAAGTCAAAAACGTAACAAGTGTCTTATGGGCTATACATTTTATTAGAAATACAGAATAATGATCCTCTTCCTAGCAAACAGAAGGCAGTGAGAAAAAGAAAAGACTAATATGACCAAAAAATAGCCCAAATGAAACAAAGCCAGACACTCAATTACCCATTACTGTAAGGCAACAGCAAGTGCACAATAAACTGACTACTCTTTAGAAATTGTGAACAAGTAATTAGTACAACATTGTCTGCCAAGATTTTTGTATGATTTGACCTGCTGTATAGCAATAGAGATATATATAAACATCAAAAAATTACAGCATACACCTATCTTGAAAAATAAAAGAATGATGGAGAAAATAACTTTCAACATCAATTATTTAACAATTTCATAAAATGCAAAAGACGGCAGGATTTTAGTGATAAGTGTGAAGATTTCTTTCTTAGCAAATGGGTCACAATACATCAAAAAGATATAAAATGAAGTTTGACATCGATTTATCTACCTTATGCTAGTGCATAGAAAAAGCTATTACTCCCAATGTCGCTGATTATCTATTACACTTTCCTTTTTCAACTATCTCAGATGAATTTTACACTTCGTATATCGGGAAAGGCCAAACTATTATTTTAATACATCTCTCTTTTCACCAGCAAGGTTAGGACCTTACTCTCTCTCACATTTAATGAGGAATACCAGCACATCTACTTTTTCAAGAAAATAATACCCACTATCTTCTTCAATCTATTTTCTAACACAAAAAGCGACTGATAGTCAAACAACAGCGTGCCAATACTAATTTGGCATGACCGCATGAGTATCAAAACTATTAAAGCAAATTTCAAAACTACAACCTAGCGGATACAGTAAATTCTCCTTAAGATTAAGATACTAATTTATTTAAAATTTGTTTCCTAAATGGTTAAATTTACCCTCTTCCTCTTTTCAATCACCAAACTCCCTAAGAATACTCCAAAATTGCTTTTGAGAAGTAAAGATTCACTTTGCATTAGCCAACAAAATTCTTGTATTTCTATACTTTCATTTGTGCATGTCACTTCCAAATTACATCAATAATTCAATCCCATTAATTTTGTGATTGATCTCTTTGAAAAAAAAAAAGTTGCACTCTCTTTGGTAGTTTGGTGTTACAACAACAATACTAAAGCCTTAATCCCAAAAAGATAAGAGTTACTAATTTACTACTGTAAGTCAGTAATACTTCCTTTTTTTTTCTTTTAGTTCTATGATTTATCTTTGGCGGTTTCGCCTCTTTATTTAAGGTAGTTCTAAAATTACAAATAAACCATGTGATTAGCCAAATAGTATGGGAGAGAAAATAGCTTATAACAAACCAATAAGGTGTTACAGCAATCAAAAAGGGTGCTGTTCTCATATACAACATTTTAACATAAACACTATACAAAAAATTTGGTATTACTTAATGTTGATGTTATACCGATATAACTGGATGGGATGGATGTACAGAGAAAAAAGGATTTTAATGAGGATTGGAAAATGCAAAATGATCCTTTCTTCACAAAGGCAAATATGGCGCAATTATAGAGAGAAGAAAAATAAAATAATAAGAAACGAGAGAGAATATACAGAATAGTAAAAAAAATAAATAAAAAAAACTCAAAATTTTAGGTAGGTTGTAGAAGTTAACATTTGTTATGGAGAAGCAAAAACATGAAGGCATAATCCAAGCATATGATTTATAGATAATGGACTTAAGTAAGATTCTTGAACACCTACTGGAATAAGGTCCGTGCGTATTAAACACAACCAGGGCAAGCTCAAAAGTCGAACCAGAGACAATTGAAGTAGGCTTCTGTATCTTGCAAAGAAACAAAAACATAGACCCTAAAATTAGGAAGATAAGATAATGGTACAAAAGTTGAACCTGATACAAATTTGAAAAAGTAGAATGTATCATAATCAAAACTCCCAAAAAAAAAGTCGAAAAGGCACTATAACAGACTAGTTAGGTTAGTAAAAGAAGAGGCACAACAAATGTCAAATTTATTTCGTCGGTTTCGTCAACACAAAAAGTAAATGTACTACATCTCATTATATAATTTCATCAAAAAAAAGCTTAACCATCACTTCTAACTCCAACAGTCTGTCTACTACTGTCAGTCTTGAAAGTCAATATTATCTTTGTTTCTTTGAGAGAATGAATCAAAGATTTAATTATTACCCAAAAAAATAATAAATAAATAGAATAAGTTGAAAGGTAACTTTCAATGTATATTTGGAAATTTACAGTATCTACAATCTTCAAAAAAACACTTTCCTTGTTTCCTTAAGAATTTTAAGTACCTTAATAATAATAATAATAATAATAACAGCGCATCTTAGAATATTTAATCATCAATGGGAAAGCAAATTCAGGTTCAATTTTAGAATAAAACTGTTTTCTAGATCTCCAAGATATTGTTTTAGTCCACAAATTACACCCTGTACACTAAGCTGTGATTATCAATGAATTTCCTAAAAGAAGAAATTCTCCGTCATCAATAATCACTGGTGTAACAACACATCCAGCAAGCCGGACGAGGCCAACTATCAAAAACTAAAGCCCATTTGACATCAAAATACTTTAAAGAAACCAACTTCCCAAACCTTTTTATTCCACCAGACCTCAAGGAAACAAAAGGGAAGCATGCAACTCAGAAGTCAGCTAAAATTACAAAGTGCAATCAGAAAACCCCTCCTAAATGATTGACAAAATAAAAATTTGGCACATGCTTGAATGAAGAAGATAACAAAGGCCAAAATTAGAGTAATTTAAAAAAAATAATAATAAGTGTGAGAATGAGACAAATAATCAGAAAGCATAAGAAGGAAAAATAACAAACCTGAGTTGTCATATCATTTGAACAAAAAGACCTGCATATGAACCAAAATATATTACATTTTTTTCTAGCAATAACACACGCGAAATAATATAAGAAGAAAGAAGCTGGTTCACTGCAGTATTAGTGGGACAGTGAAGCTACACAATAACTCATGATTTCAAGCATAGCAAGGCAGCAAGCTACGCATTATCAATGCATGGTTTGTTGATTTAAGTCCGGCTACTTTCCAGATATAGGCTATAAAAACCCACAATACATATACATTCAATAGAGCACAAGCAAACAAAACCAGCTCAAGTTGAGAAGAGCAAAAGCTTGCACTAAATTAAAGAGTAGTTTCATCTCAGATAAAGCAACAGAATATACAGCCCAATATTGTAAGGGAGTAAATCTAATAACCCTCATCAACCTATCTACATCAAGCAGGGTGAAAACTGCAAATAGGTTGTTCAGGGGTGAGTAAAGTGGCCATTGTTTTGTTCTGTTATAGTAAAATTCAGCAGAGTTCTCTACTGCGATCATGTTCGTACTTAGATATCATGAGGGACCAAACCATGCTAATTATTGTATACAATCAGCAATTCAATTCACAAACTTTTCAAACACCAAAAATTAGATATTTCAAAATCAAGCACAAAACACCCATTCCTCATACAAGCTAAACAACATTATTTCATTCAATTAGGCTAAAAATACCATCAAAAATAGCCTTACTGCATAATCTAGTCTTCTTAATATCACTCAGTATCCACACAATTAACAATTTAGTAAAAATAACACAAAGTCACAAATCAAACCGTCCCAAAATCGCAATTCATCCAATTAGACATCATTAAATCAACCAATAATTACCATAAAATATCATCAAGATCATATTCAACAAATCGAAACCCAAATTACACAAAACAAAAAACGAATAAGAAAAATTCATTCATTCACAACAAAATTGCATTCAATTTGACCAGAAAATTAATCAAAAACAGCATTACTGCATAACTAACAAGAAAGGCAAGCCCTCTTCCCTCTTGTGAAAAACCCTTACCTTAGAGATGTATAAAATAACACAAATCAAACCGTTTCAAAAATTGCAACTCCTCCAATTCCATCATTTACTCAACCAATAATCACCATAGATATCAACATGATCATTTTTCAAAAAACCAAAAACCTAAATTACACTCAAACAGAAATAAAAATGATTTTAAAAAAAATTAATAAAAACAAGAAATTCCATTCAATTTGACCAAAAATAAAAAATCATCAAAAATAGCATAACTGCATGAACTAGTCTTCATAATTTCACTCGAAATCCAAACACAGTAAATAATTTAGTAAAACAACACAAATCAAACAGTTTAAAAATCCCGATACATCCAATTAATCATCATTTAATCAACTAATAATTACCACAAACGTCATCATGATCATTTTTTAAAAAATCAAAAACCTAATTTACACTCAAACAAAACTAAAAACGAATTTTTTTTTTTTTAAAAAAAAAAATCAATTAAACACAACAAAATTCCATTCAATTTGACAAAAAAATGATCAATAACAGCATAATCTGATTTCACTCAAAATCCAAACACAGTCAACAATTTAGTAAAACAACAAAAATCAAACAGTTTCAAAATCGCAATTCATCCAATTAACATAATTTAATCAACCAACAATTACCACAAACATCATCACGATCATTTTCAACAAAACAAAAACCTAATTACACTCAAACAAAACAAAAAAAAAAAAAAAAAACAGAAAAATTCAATCGAGCAACAACAAAGTGAAATAAAAAGCCCTAATTTAGCTAAAAACCTGATGATCTTATCAAGGTAATCGGAAACAATGGTTTTCCAATAAGGACCCATAGCCGCAGTCCCTTCAACAACGAGTATAAGCTGCTTGTCCGCCATTGAAATTCAGCTTAGAGCATGAAGATTTTGGCGGGGTTGAATTGAGGAGAGAGAAAATGATTCAATTGTTTTTTGGTTTGTTTAATTTGAGATGTTTCGTACAAGACCCAGGTTGGTTTCGCTTTATAACTTGCAACTTCAGTGGGATGTAGCTTAATACGAAGTTTCTAGTACTCGTAGACTCGTAGTATCTTGTTTTCATCATTGTGAAAGGTTGCGTGCGTTATGTCTGGGTGAGGCAGACTCAACCCAACACACCATGGACATGGTCCGTGCTCGGGGTATATTTGTCAATTAACCGGACTTATTCCCTCAAAAAAAAAAAAAAAAAAAAAAAATTAACCGGACTTAAACAATACATAGTATATTGGTAAACTATTACTAGAGAAGTCTCGGAAGCCTTATCAGATGTTATATTATCTTGTTTTGTTATCGAACCTAATCAGATGTTATTTTGTGTTAGACAGAATTCTTAGTTTCTTACTATATTTTTTTTTAACCCAATTTAGTCAAGTTTCAAGACTTATCAATCCTTATTTTATTTTATTTAAATTCATTAAACTAAGTGAATATAAGTTAAGGACAAAATGTTTATATAAATGCAATTTGATCCGACATCTTATGTACCGCACCTCCACTTTATTTGAATGTACAAATTTTTTTCCAAAATAAAATTTTAGTGTTTTTAGAATGTACAAATTTCTTTTCAAAATAAAATTTGAGTATTAGGGTGCGTTCTATTAACATGGGTAACCTTGATTAACCCTTATCACAATTTATCTGAACTTATTTTTCCTGAACTTATTTTATCAAAACTTATTAACCCTTATCTGAACTTATTAACCCTGAAATAAGTGGAAATAAGGTGAACATAATAGAGCCTTAGTTGAGTCGTGAGTGTATACACAATTAAGTTTTTATCACACTAAAAATTATTTGTTGAATACAAAAATCAAAATACCAACAATGAGCATATAAATTGTCTCGAACGTAAAAAGAAAAGTATGCTTAAAAAAAAAAAAAAAAGAATTCTCCTAAGAATCGAACCTTGAACCACTAGCAACAATGACAAGCACGTAACCATTGAGCTAAACAACAATGGAAGTATTGTAATGCACTGCAAAGTATATAACCATTTATACTAATTTGGGCCTCATTAGATTTTGGGCCTTATTAGATTTTGGTCCATGTGCAGCCGCTCGAGCTGCACTGCTTGTACATGATAAGGAGCGCCCCTGCTGACTGTGGATAGTATTGTGATTTGTGAGAAATAGTTTTTGAACCAATGTATACTCCGCATAAAGAGATAGTTTATGTTAATCCATGTTTATGTTGGGGAATTTGTGGTTAACAAGGGTGACAAAGAAAGCAAACAAAGTACAACGGAAAAATCTTCGAGGCGTGAACGGAATTACTTTCCCAAAAGTATAATTCCGACCCTATACTACAACCGAGTATCACGGAAATTTACTCAGGAGATACAATGAAGAACAATTGCAATCACAAGTAGGATGATTACAATACAATGCAAATAAGTGTATGTGATTTGTGATAATGCTAATTAGAGAACCTTTGCAAAACTAAGAAAATGGAGTCATATAAAAGTCACGAAGAAACTGACTTCTCCATTCTCTGCTCCTTTTATCATATGCTAACATTACATATATATAGAAGCAATTTAATCAAGCCAAAAGTCACAAAGTGACTGGCCAAAAGTTACAAAGTAACTGACCAAACACCCAAAACCCAGCAAATAGCTTATTAAGAAAATACGAAGTAACTGCCGCAAAACTGGCAGCAAGCCTTCGCAATTCTTCTCCGTTCTCGCGCCCGGTCGGGCGGTGGTGGCCCTGACCGGGCGGCAGACCTTTGTCCCAGATCTACCCTCGCGCCCGGTCGGGCGAGCACCACCCAGACCGGGCGGCAAATCGGGCAGCAGTACAGAGTACCGAGTTTTGTTTTCTCTTCACCGAGAGTACTTGCTTCTAATTACTTTGCTATACTTAATCAAAACACCTCACCTATATTAGCACCTTCACCTATTTTAACATTGATTAAGCAAAGCAAACATGAATAATTGTCTCATACTCTAAATTACTCAACAATTTATTATTTGGATGATTTACATAAACGTGGCTTTTAAAAACTTTTTTTTTTTTTACAATTTTGCATTGGAATAAAACTTATTTGCAAAAATGCAGTCCACGTAGGGTTGGAATTACGTTTGGTATAATTTACCACCTGTAAAAAACGAAAATTTTGCTTTTACTACCTCCATAGAAAAAGTTTTATTTTACCACCACATAAAAAATTAAAAGTTGGCTTTTACCACAAATCACCGCCAACTAACGGATTCAGTCCATGAATCCGTTAGTGGGGCCTAGCTTCCATGTCCACGTGTCACTGTATTATTGGGTATTTTTTTTAAAAAAAAAAACCAAAACAAAACCCAATAATATGGTGACACGTGGATATGATAGGCCCCACTAACGGATTCATGGAAGGAATCCGTTAGTTGGCGGTAATTGGTGGTAAAAGCCAACTTTCATGTTTTTATGTGGTGGTAAAATACAACTTTTTTTATGGAGGTGGTAAAAGCAAATTTTTCGTTTTTTGCAGGTGGTAAAAGTCAAAATTTCCTTAATTTTTTTTAAAAGCAAATTGCTGACTTATTTATGAAAAAAATAAACTTATTCGAGCCTACATGGACAATACTTCCGTATATACTGTAAGTTTTATTTAGGGCGTATTCGGCACTAGCGTTTAGGTAGCTTTTAGCTTTTTGACTTGGTCAAAACGCTACTTGATAAAAATTAGGCATGTTCGGCAAGGTAGTGGTGAAAGTAGCTTTTAGTGTTTTAAGTAGCTTTTGCCAAAAGTTTAAAGTTTTAACGTTGGATTAGCTGTGAGAATTTTTTTTATTTTTTTATTTTTATTTTTTTTAAAAAATAGGTATAGAATTTTTATCCAAAATTTTAGAAAATAAAATCCAATTTGTTTTTTTTATCCTTCAAATTTGAAATACTGTTTTAATACTTATCAAAATTTTAACGTTGAAATTTGTTTTCAAATATTATATAGCTCTATATATGACTTGGTCTGACATTCTATTTTGCATTCTTCATTTCAAATCATATTAAAAAAAATTGTTATTCCTTTACAAAAGACGTAGCTCTGCATTGCTTTGTCCGGGTAAATTTTGTCTTCCTATATGTCTTCTTAAATTATTGGTTTCTAATATTATGAATTAAGCTTTATTGTATATTTTTCCTATTATAGATATTAACATCGGGTCGAATTGTGGTTCTCATCCTCCCAGTGCTTTTCTTGGATTAAGGTATGAATTCTTATTCTATTTTTTCTACAAAAAAACTCTTGTGGTTCTATTTAGGTTTTTTTTTAATTATTAATATTATGGGGATTAATGGTATACTGTGTTTATATAACAAGATAAAATTATATTTATGTCAATAGATAATGTAAGTTAGCAAATGTCACGTGTAAACTCTTAAAATTAGCATATTGTGATTTTGAGATAATTTTGGCAATGTATATAAAATTGTGATGATGTCATGATTAATTTCTCATATGTAACAACTAATTTGTTTAGGTATCAAATAATAAATTAATTTTAATCGGATTAACGAATTGGAATTTCGAAATCCTAAATGATACAATTCAAGCAAAAACAACAAATAAATAAAAACTTTATATAATGGTAAAAACAATGTTGCGACCGTCAGAAAATGGTACTCTCTGATAACATGTATATCTTCATATACTATACAAATTTAATATACATTAATTAATTTGGGTTTCATACTAGATGGCTTCATCTAATAAACAGGAGGCAACTAAAGAGATTTTCAAATGGAATGATGAAAACATGATGATATTGTGTGATGTATGCCTTCAATTTATTAAAGACAATGGTCGTTCACAATTTTTTAAGTGGAAGGAAATTCAAACGGATTTGAAAATAGAATTGGATGGGTGTTTATAAATACAAATAGCTGCAAGCATAAGTATGATACAATGAGAAAAGATTGACGTCATTGGAAGGCTTTGAAATCAAAAGAAACTGGTTTAGGATGGAATTCGGAATCTGGTAGAATTGATGCCACGAATGAATGGTGGGCTCAAAAAATTAAGGTGTGTACACATTAAATTTTAAATAGGATTCTCTTATTCATTAAAATAGAATTATATGACATTTAAATTTGATTTTTTTAATGAATTTGTAGGAGAATTCAGATTTCAAAAAATTTAGTCATAAGAGTATTAGTGCAAAGCTTGAAAACAAATGGGATAGTTTATTTGGAGATTCATACGCTACGGGGGTTAATGTGTATGCACCTTCAACAGACCCTGGTATTAATATTGAAGAGCAAAACATAGAATATGAGAATTATGATAAAGCGTATGAAGAAAATCCGGAAAATGGGAGTGACTTTTTTCAAAGTGACCAATTTACATCTGATTTAATGAATGATAATTTTTTCCAAAAGTTTATGGAACAAGCTAAAAATTCAGTGTTACCAAATCCGGGTGGTGCTTTACAAGTGACTAATGAAGGTGCAAATGCTAGTACACATGCTTCTAAGAAGGCCCAAAAGCAACCTATAACAAAGAATAATGTTGTCCAAATGAAGCATAAGAGAAGACAATCAGCAGGATCAACAATGTTGTCTCATAAAATTGGTGAAATGACAGAGTGTGTTAAGCTTATGACTCAAAGTAGCACACCTAATGCAAATACCCAACCATCCTCATCCACAATTACTACAGCCATGCAAGTTCTCAATCTTATGGTACAAAACCATATTTTAGAGAAATATTGTGATGTTTGGTTTTATGCTATTTTTGTGATTGAAGATCAAACTAAGAGAGAAGTGTTTTTGGATATGGATGATGATGAGAGTAGGCTTAGATGGTTGCAACACTTGTGTTTGAATAAAGATAATTAGATAAGATCTTTTAGGTAGTTTTGATTTTTATCATTCAATATGTTTTAAATAAGCAGCTTAATTAGTTATTTGTTACTAAATTTTATTTCGAGTTATTTGCTCCTAAAATAGTAGTGTTGGTACATGTAATTCGTTTAATTTTTTAATATTAATAAATTTAGTTTAACATAATTTATTTTATTTTATTTTATTTTTATTTATATATATATATATGTGTGTGTGTGTGTTTTGTTTCATCACTTGTTATTGAAATGTAAATTACAGATATGGACATTGATGACGATAGAAAGCGCAAATTTTGGATTGCTATAGCATATGCTATATCTTTAATATATACTTAATATTGTAAGTATATATATAAGGAACCGTGTATGACTTCAAATTTTACGGGAGAAAAGTGGATAAGGGAAGTGCTAAATGGTCATCCTATTCGACGTGTCAATGCATTTAGAATGGAGCCAAGATTATTATTGAGACTATGTAACGACTTCTTCAAAATATGGATTGAAAGCTAGTGGTAACATGTCTATTGTAGAGAAAGTTTGCATTTTATTATATGCACTGGCTCAAGGGGTATCAAACAGAGTTTTGTGTGAGCGTTTTCAACGATCCGACAATATAATAAGTAGAGTTATTCATGAAGTTCTCTACTCAATCTCTAGTAGAAAGGTAAAGGGCTTGCGCATGATATTATAAGACCCTATAATCCTAGTTTTAAAGGCGTGCCAGTGAAAATTACCACGGATAATAGATATATGCCTTTTTTTAAGGTAATGATTTATCAAATTATATATATGTATATATATATATATTATTTTTATATTTATTTATTTATTTATAATTATGCATATATTTATGAATTTTTAAATGATATATATCATCATTATACATTTTTAATAGGATGCTATTGGATGTATTGATGGCACACATATAGAGGCATGTATACCTGAGGCCCAACAAATGCCTTATAGAGGGCAAAAAGGAATTCCTACATTTAATGTTTTGGTTGCATATGATTTTGATACGTGCTTTACATTTGTATCGGCGGGGTGGGAAAGTTCAGCACATGATACTCGTGTTTTTCTTCGTGCAATTGAAACCCCAGAGATGAAATTTCCTAGTCCTCCTCAAGGTGTGCTTATAGTTTATATATTCTTTTAAGAAGTAATTAGAATAAAGTTTATGTAACACCCCAATAATTCTCCCTTTTTCCAAACCACTTAATTTAAATAAAATAGTGGAGAACCATTGGCATGTTACCGCCACGTGTTAAAACGTTAAGGCTTTATCAAAGTATTGCAGCGGAAATCCAACTTAAATCTTAAAATAATATAATTTAGAAAACCAATAAGTCAAAGCTTACAAATTGGAACCATAAAGGCCCTTATTAAACCAAACTAATATTTAAATTCCCAAAACATAATTGAAATAGTAAAACATAGATAAGTTCAACACAAAGAACGAATACTCTCAATCACACCAATCCCTTGACAATGCATATGTCAAATCCCCGAACCTCACATCATCAAGCTAACCTGTGCAATACTGCTCCCCAGTAATACAAGTGTAATAATTGGATCATCACAGGGTCATTGAAAGGCGAAGGTCATGACCAAAAGAAAACACACACAAAAGCACACAATCAGCAAAGCTGAGTACATACAAGCTACAACGTACAAAACCTAACATGATCAATTAATTAAAGTAAATAAACATACAAAACAAATTCATTAATCAAGACTCCACACTTAAACAATTCAATTGACTCAACATACTTAGTAACCAGTTCCAAACACTTGACTCTTAATTTTTAGTTTGATTAATTTAATTTGGAGTAAGCAATAGACGAGGTTGTCCAACCCACCAAATCATTTTGGTCCCAAATGACCATTTAAAATAAAAGTTTAGCGCAATGCAAGAATGGGCGCGACTCCATTCTCACAAAGTTAGTCTAGGATCCCATCTAACTTTCATTATAAAATAAAAATGTAAATACCAAAAGAGAAGAGGACATGTTGATCAAACAAGCCTCGAAAATCCACGGGCTACCACCGTGTACCCCAACCCATAATTGTCAATACTCTAGAAGTGCACACTTTCCAGAGTTTTATTGCTCATCCTTGTTTCACTTTCCGTGATTACAATTTTAATTAATAGCCGACTCATTCAAGTAGACCATACATAACAATCATATATCAATTCACTTTTAATCTTATTTAGGACAATAGTGATCACATCACAAATTGACCTTTAATTCCTTTAAACTTCCAAATTATCCAAAATTGTTGAACATAGTCAACCCACCTAGCCATTTCGGCTTAATCCACTTTTACTCAACATACTAACAAGTCATGCTTGAGTAATAAATAAAATAATAATAACCTTGTGGAATAATTAATAAATTTATTCCACTTAAACCATTCAACTCCAATCCTTCAATAATCCAAATGTAGTTAATAAACCAATCCGATAAAAATATGCTTGTATCAATATTCCATACAAACAATTAATCCAATATAATTCAACGTGCTTGCGTCCATAATTCCATACAAACATAATCAATTCACCAAAACATGTCTCATAAACATAAGCACATGAATTAATTAAATGTATAACTAAACAATTTCCATCCAAGTGTTCTCTAAACATGAAACTAAGTTCTTTCTTTTTGGTACCTAAACATGATACTACTTACAACGAAGTAGACATGTACATACCTCGTATAAACAATCCTTTGTGCCACTTTTAATCACTTAAAAGTCTCCTAGGGAATAATCACTTCCTAGAAAACAACCAATAACAATAAATTAATACTCAACCAAATTTCCAGCAACTTAAATTTACTTTAGACTACTTAAAAAAAATCTGAAAATTATTTAAAAACCCCTAATTAAACTCCTTTTTAATGGGTTATCACACCCTTTCATTAAAATCACAATTATACTACTTTAAATAAAATTCCAGCATTTTAAACTAATCAAAAACCCTTTAAAACTCAAGGATGAAAGTTAAAGCATAAAAAAAACTTCGTTAAGAATCAAAAACTGCCCCAAAATCATATTTAGAGGCTGAATTTGGCCACGAGAGGGTGTTGCTCATTACCTTTGGTAGTGAGCGCTTTCTTAAAACATTGTTTCCACATGGAAAACACTACTTTTTTTTATCAAAATCGGATGAGTTCAAAACCTAATCGGGATTAATATTAACGAATGGAAATCTAAGAATTAAAACACGAATTTACGTGTTCAAAATGTTCTTGGATTAAGTTAAACTAATCAGTATTTATAATCACCAAAATTTCAAACATCATTACTATAAAATCCCTAAATCAATTGTTCGTAAAAACCCTAAAATCGTGATTTTCAATAATTAAAAACCCTAGGTTATAAAATTTACAAAATCTGAAAATTATGACATTTATAAAATCTGAAATTATAAAGTTTAATCATAAAAATACAATTTGATACTAATTAAATTAATTTCAAACAATAAAATCAAAACCCATTAATTAATAATTATAATTACACAAATTAGTAAAACAAAGGAGAAAATAAGACTAACCTTTTGTGTGGGAAAAATTTTGGGGATGTATGGGGTATTTATAGGGGAGAGAGTTGTAGGATAAGTAGGAGTATTGAGCCTCATAAAATTAATGGGCCAATTAGGTAAATGAAATGGACTAGGCTTTGTTTGTATGACATAAATTGTCGAATGAAAGCTCATAAAATAATTTGTACTAAAATAATTTTCGACCCAAATTAATAATTTGAAACTTTTTAAAATAAAATCCGGAAAAATACAAATAAATATTATAAATAAAATAAATTTTCATTTATAAAATATTTAAAAATACGGGGGATTACAGTTTATTTTAAAAAATTCTTATAATATATATAGATATATATTTAACATTGTTTGATTTGATGCAATTAGGTAAGTATTACTTGGCTGATAAAGGATATCCAGATCATAGAGGATATTTAGTACCGTATCCTAAGTTGAAGTATCATAAGTCACAATTTGAGAATGTACCTCCGCAAAATAAACAAGAAACTTTTAATCGTTGGCACTCATCCCTTCGAAGTTGTATCGAAAGATCTTTTGGAGTTTTGAAGCAGAGATGGAAGATACTTATCAAAATGTCAAAATACAGTGTTGAGACACAAATACAAATCGTGGTTGCTACATTTGCCAACTATATTAGAATTAATTCACCAACTGATCCCCTTTTTCGAGTGTTGGAGGATTACCCAAATTTTATTCCATCATTCGAGCTGCCAGATATTAATCAAGCTGGATCAAATTGTGACAATAGAGAAGGTGATGGTACTGAAATGAAGGCTATTCGTGACCATATAGCTGATAGTTTATGGAAAGCTAGACGCCGTAATTATTTATTGTAATAAAACGATTTGCGTATTTTTTCATTAGAATAACTTTTAGCTTATTAAGCAAATAAATATTCTTACTAAAAGGTTTGAATACACTTTTTTATTTTTATTTATTTATTATTTTGATAGATTGCACACTGTCCTTTCAAATGTATTTGATCAAGAAAATGTGTACTTTATTTTATAAACCACACCTTAATTTTTGTTATAAAAATTTGACTAATAATATAATTATAATTTATGCAATAATAAAATAATAATTTTTTATTATTATTTAAAATTATATAGACTCAACAGCTAGTTTACCGAACACTACTATTAAAAAATTTAAACATTCACAACTAACAGCTAGTTGACAGCTAACAACTAGGTATACAGCTGACAACTACTATTACTAACAGCTACCCACACAGCTACTTTTGCCGAACACGCCCTTAGTTTAGACGTAAAAGTGTAAATAAGTTTTCAAACAACCACACTTTTGTAAACGACATTATTTAGGAAAATCGCTGAAAAAAAAAATCACCTAATCGCGTGGGACAACTTGCTAAAAGAAAAAAAATGCAAGCGTGGATGCAATAAAAACCTGGAGAAAGATCTCCGGCGACGGGAGGATGCCGGAGTTGAATATTTTGAAGTGGTTCTTCTTTAACTTTTTCTTGCTTCATATATCACCCACTGCATCAGCAATCAGGTTTACTTTTTACCCTTAATTTACAATTTTGCAAATTTATGGTTTTTAAATTGTTGGGTTTTTTTCGAAACCCATTTCATCAATTGGGTTTTGCTTTGAATGTTAAATTTGTAGTTTTTGGAATTTGAGGCTAAGAATTGGTTGGTTGTTACAATAATTAGAGTAAATAAATTGATCATATCTTATCGAATAACGATGATATGATAATTTGTTTAGTATTTTGAGTATTAGATGAGAGTTATTTATGTAGTTGAATTTGTATGTGTAAAGATCATGTCTTGAAGCTTATGCTTCTCCCAAGCTTCATTACAGGGATACAAAGGGTTGTGATGTTGACGGGATTTGATCTGATGCCTTGGCCACCACCCCCAAAATTTTAAGTTAGCATAAACAATCTTCACTACTCTTTAGGTTAATGTAATGCATTTATCATGTGACTCTAAAAATGAGTTCTTTTTCTGCTGATTATAGTGTAAATTTAGGAAACTTAATTATTTTTGTGATTAAGGCTTTAATTGTTGTTGTAAGGAAGACTTCTCTTCAAAAACAGAAAATTAAAAGAATATCATTTTTTCAAAATGTTAACTATTATTATGCTCTCTGATATTTTATTTTGTGTGGGAGAATTGTGACTGGGGTTCATCAATTAAGCAAATTACCTAACACTCATCTGTCATTATGAAAATGAGTAGCTTAATTGAAACCAAAGAGGTTTCTTTCGCAGTGGGATTCATTAGCTATTGTTTTTGTGAGAAATTTGGTGGCTTGAGAAATGAGAACTTGTGTAATACCAGGAGAGATGTTCTGTCTTTGCGTGTATAGTAAGTGTTGTCTCCTCATGACATAGTAGTATGATAGAGTGTAGAGCCATTCATAATTGACAGATGTAGAATGCAGATTAAAGATACATGCAGGAAGAGGCAATTCTGCAAGGGAACAGTGTGGTAAAGTATAGAGCCACTCAGTGCCCATATGTTCCTGTCCATGAACTAATTGATGGTTGCTTTAAGGTAGGCTTCAGGGTTGTGAGGAACTGGAAAACTTAATAGAAGTTTGGCTGTACATATTATTCTCGTAGTTTGTAAATGGCTGGAATGCTATGTTTAGTTGAAACTAACTAAGAGTTGAAGAGGCGTAGTTGGTTGATTTGATTGTCTTGATTTGGGAATTTAGACTCTTTAGAGGCAGTAAAATGTCAGAAGCTATCTGCTGCCCATGTTTTGGGGCTATCAAACAAGGATGCAGTAGCCCTTTCTTTTCTTTATTCTAAATGAGGGATTTCAAGCATGCCAATAGTTTCATAATTTCATGCAGTGTCAGAACTCCAATTATCCCTTCCTAAAGCTCTAGAAATTAAGATATGATCAAGGTTTGGGTTAGATGAGGCATTTGCTGTCTTTATCTGTTAGTTTTGAAGTACATCACTTGATTAATGCTTAATTAGACGTAAGAGCTAGGACATTTAGTCTAATGATGTAACATCTTTTGACTATATTATATACATATTATTAGGGCTTGTGTAGTAACGACTAACGAGCATTAATTCTGATGAAATATGCTTGACTAAAAGGTCAGAGTCAAAATTTAGGAATAACTTAATATTCCTTTTGGTACTCATGGTATTGGTCTTGTTGTTGACTGGTCATATACATATTTGTGGATGTACCTGTAGACAAGGATAAGATGATTTAATATACTTATTCTGTTAGCCTACGTTGATGTATAACTTACTCAATTTTTGTGGTATACTTTCCCTGTAGGAGGGATGTAGGTCTTCAACTTCATGCATGCAGAAATACAGTTCAAGGAAGATATTTATTAGCGGATGACAATGGTATGTGACTGTCCCCCAAAAGTAATGAAATTAAACATACTTCTACTTGTAATCATTAATATGCAAGTTTATTGGACTAGACTAAGAAGGAAACTATGTAAGCACACCTGTTCTGCTGAACATAAAATATATGCTAGATGTAGGAAGATTGATGTAAAATGGGATGGGCTATATTGCTCTATTGACCTTGGTGCCATTTGAAAATTATAATGTTCTGATGTCCAGCCATATTCTATCAAATTCTTCATCTAAAAAGAAGTTATGCTTACATATGAGAGGCATTGGTTGAGGAAAGGATGCTGATATGAGATATGAGTCAGACTGCTAGTAGTGATTCGAAAGGCGCAATCTATGTTTCTAGGTTTATGTGGTGATGGCATTTATGTTAGTGGGAGTAATTAGGACCTGTGTCTTTGACCTAATTTGCTGGAGCCTTTTAGTACTTCGCTGCAGATTGATTATGCGAAATTGATTTTCTCTGTCAGAACTATTGTATGTTATTAACAGAAGTGATATGTTTAATTATCTTATACGAAGTCATTTTTGTTAATTGTTGCTCTTTGGAGGTTATCTGGCTTGTCACTGTTTTTTTAGGGGATAGCAAGTTCCTTTTTCTATATTTGATTTTTTAAATTTAAGCTTGTAGTCTAACTTAAGGAGATTTCATATGAGATTAGGTGACTAACCCATAAGGAAATTTTTACCACTCACCTAGAAAAGAATAATAATATTTCTTTAGGAAATCTCTTATTCTCACATATGACTTAAAGTAATTTTATCAGTTTTCTTTGTTTTTTGTTTCTTGTACACCTTCAATATTGTGTTTCTCTCCTGTTATAAAAAACTAAAATATCGTGTTTATCTTTTCTGGAAACCTGCTAATTATTTTTACTGCATTATAGGCTATGTCTGTGATGCTCTATCAGTGGATCCCGAGTCACGCTGTTGCCCCCAGAAAACAGGACAATACTCTTGTCAGTGAGTTATATTCTTACCGATTTATGAATTTATGACAAGTGGTGATTGGTGTTTATTTGAAAAAAATAGCTTGCTCTTGACCTTTTTTGTACAGAGGATGCAACCTGATTTCACAATGCTGCAACTCGTATGAATTTTGTGTTTCATGCTGCCTGAATCCGTTGCAGGTATTATCTTTTCCCCTTTTTATCTTTAGTGGAACCTTGGACAATTTACTGGTAATGCTCATCTGTTCTTTTTGTATCATCAGACTCAAAAAGAGCTGGCAGTAAAGGTGAAAATAGCCAAGGCAGCAAATGCAGGTAGACAATCTAAAATTTAAAGCTCCCCTGTTACTTCTTAGCCATCAAATCCTGTAGTGCTTGCTGTAAGCATGTTTATACATGGGTGTTGCCTCCATCTTGTGGTATCTTATTAATATAGAAGTAAAGTCTGTTACATATGAACCCAAGAAAATAGACAAAACAATTGCTCTATGCCTCTATGAGGCCAAGATTATTTTGTACTTTCAACTTGCCAAATTGCATCTTTGTGCTACCTGTTAGGATGATAATTGTATGTTACGTGCGGCAATGTGCCACTTCTGCAGGTACTTACAATTCCGTTTTTGATTTCTGTGCTGGGAGGTGCCGTCACAATTCTGAGAGTGTGGTATGTATTGTTTCCCTTTTTAATTCCCTATTTATCAATTGGAACATTAACCGGGTTCCGTGCTAATCTTAAACTTGCTTTTTGTGGAGTATGTTTGTGTTGATTCAGTTGTTCATGTAGGTAGCTGCATTGCCATGATTCTTTCTCCTTGTCATAGGGGAAATTACTATAATAAAAATTACTGTATCATACCATAAATTACTATTATATGCGCTGTCAAGGTTTGACTTAGGTTTTTTCTCCCCAATAGAATCCAGCAAAAAAACGGTTCTAGACTCTAGAGATCTTAGGAAAAATGCAAGCTGAAGCTAAATTCAGTGTCGTTTTATGTTTGATAGTTGGAACTTATATTGAGTTTGATTTCATGCCTTGATTAATTATATAACTTGACTGGTCACTGATTTTCAGGTACACGAAAATGCTTACCTGAGTGATTTCCACCACTGCTTTTCTTTGCCATCAAATACCTCAGGTCAGCTGCAGCATTTTGACAAACACTCTTTCACATTGGCTTAAATTTATTGGAAAGGCTTGTTGAATTCTTCATTGGCTTCTGACCTGTAATTAACTGTACTTTTTGCTAATTTATCCAACGTATTAACTTCACATTATCACTTACCTATGTGTCTGTGTTGAACTGTTGATACTTTAAGTGCTATTTTGGAGGATGAGAAACCTTTAGTTGCCTCTGAAGTTCTTTTACATTATTTGAATCCTGTAAAGAACTCTGCGGATTATTTGCCTTCTTATTCAATTTTGTGTCCTTTCCACATGATCCTCTGCAATTAAGTATTTGTCCATAGTTTTCTGACTATATCACCACATTTTTCTGTGAAACAGGATCCTTTGATACACAGATGGAATCAAGACTAGCTGGCATTAACATTGTTGTTGGAAGGTGTGAAACTTATGATCTGATTATACATTTTTTTTTTAAATTTACTTCTATTGGTTTATCAATGGAAGTTGATTTTGTGTAATTTGCGGTGGGACAGGCAGGGTGAATCATGTAACTCTGTTTGCAAGTCGAGTGGGAAGTCGTGTGTTCCTAGCAGGCTTTTGGTGCTCAACCAATGTGAAATGTAAGCTATAACATTAAATTTTTGCTTCTTAATGCAAGACTGCAACATTTGCAAGACACTTATTGTTTCTCTGTCTACCAAATGCTTTGTTTCACTGATCAAGTAGCTCATTGTTTCCTTTTAGTCTTTTACCTTTGCTAAATAGGAGAATCCTGCCTTTTTTTCTTAAAAAATTATTAATTTACTGTATTTATTTATTTATGTTTGCATTTCTTTCACTCACCAGCAAACATGCCTAGTACTCCATATAACATGCCATTTAAAGGGAAAATAAACTTTAATGGGGAAAACCTCCTTTTGCTTATTAAAGATAGTTTATTTCTGAGTGCTGGACACTGGTAGTAGGAAAGCTCAAAATTCTTTTTTTTTTTTAAAATTTTTTTTTTCAATTTTTTTTTTATTTTTATTTTTTTTTAAAATTTTTAAATTTTTTTTTATTTTTAAATTTTTTTTTTATTTTTTATAATAAGTTCAAATAAGGTGTTTATAAGTTCTATTAAGGCCTACCTAAATTCAATTAACAACCAAAATAAGTTAAGATAATTTCCAGTAAGCACAGATAAACTCCAAAATGTTCAGAGCAGTACAGTTTAGTTTAATTAAATTTAGTTAATGTGAATATGTGATGGTCATCATGTGCTGCACAGCTTATATTTAATGCTTTATACCTCTTTCAATAATTGTATATATATATTGTGCTGTCTGATGGTAGTATGCAGAAATACATGAACTGCAAAGGAGGGTGTTTAGCAAGCATGGGGCCAGATCAGCCAGCAGAAGTTAGCGACGGTGCACCTAAGCAACTGGTATATACTATATACACCCTATTCTCTCTTTATTGAATTGCTGATCAGGGGTAAAAAAAATTGACTTTTTTCTGGATTTTGGAATTAAGTGTGGCATTTTGTTTTCTTGTCATTTCTCTGTAGTAATTGAGTATAATAATTTTCAATTGGAGTGAAATAATCCTTCAGCATTGGTAGATACATACAGCTCAGCAACCAGTTCAATTGGTCCTCTATCCACTGTCAACCTCAAATGCATGAGTAAATGATTTTTTTTTTTTTTTGAAGGAGAGTAGAGTAATTACACTGAAATGGAAATAGAAAAGTAAAAATAAGAAAAAATGCAATGATAGGAAGAAACATAATAATCGACAGAATTGCCTGTTGGTTAATGTTTTTGGTAAACACACTAAACAGGGCTGCCATATTGCTGATACACATGTCCACTTGAGAAATTGAATATTAGGCAAAATTTAGAAACACTATTGTAGACTGAAAGCCTGGACTTATGTAGGTTTTGCTCTAAAGATAAATAGATAATTGAAAGATGGATATAAGAGGATTGAATATAGTTGGGCTCTTTGATTGTGTGTGTTCATGTGCTTTAGTCTTTAAACATCTATATCGTAGAGAAATCCTGATGTGTGCTTCATTCTAATCCTTCCCGTCCTTGCTGGCATACATGATGTATCGATGTTATTTTCTCAATTAATAATTAGTGGATTTTTCACGAGTCATTGTTCTATTAGAAGCAAGCATGCTATGGTTGATTTTTTAGACTGCAATTTGGGTTATAATGGTAGTAGCATGAAGATGATTGCATTTCCATAGTGACATATTGAAACTGGATGATTTATTTCTGAAGTTCAGGGTTGCGAATTTTCCCTTTTAATGGACCTGTAGTGAAAGATTACCTGAAACTAAAGCAAGGTTATGAATATGATTACTTTTTTCCTTTACCCAGTACCCGGGAGCATGCTTATACACAAAATCACAGACGATGTTCACTTGTGATGGTTTGCATCAGCATACAAGAAGGCTTTGCCCCTGTGCCTAGTGATGACTTGTTTAATTCCATGTTCTGGTAAGTCTTTCATTTATGGATCTTCATGGGCCGACTGATCTGTGCCTCTTTATATGCGAAGTAATTGGATTCTCTTGGGTTACACATTAATGGGGTTATTTGGGGTCCTCTGGTCAGTGTTTTCATGGCTTTTGATTTCCACCAGTGGCTTATTGAACCTGTGGCATTAGGAGGGTTTTGCTTACTTAGTCTTGGTTAGCTGGTTTTATCATTTTTTCTGTAATTATCTGCGGAGTATGTTGCTTCATAAATTGGATGCGTGCAAGTAACATGGTTTGAGTTATTACACCATTGTAGTTAGAGGTGGGTTTTGAATTGTATATAACTCCAGAAATTAGCTGTGGAAAGATTGCTACATAATATAGTGATATTCAAGGATTTTCAGTTTTCAGTATGTGTAAGTTCATTTTCTCTCATACTTTCCTTGTATTCATCTGCATATTTGATTTTACCAGTTTGTGACCATAATTAGAGAGCGCAGTGAATTCATTCTTGGGCTTGCTTGGTTGACAGGAAAACTGGACCTTAGTTAGAGTGTGTCCTACATGGACATTGGACCTTAATGCCATGAAGCACAAGTTAGTAACTCAGTTTGCTTATGAGTTGTGTTATTCTTGCGTTCACTCATAGTCCAGTGGTAAAAACTAACAGTGCACTAGTAGAGTTGCACAAGTCGATGAGTCTGGCAAGCTTGAGTAGACTTGCTACTTCAAGATCATATCCTAGGATGAGTCGTATTAACACTGATATGGTCATGAAGCACAGAAGTAAAAGGTTTAATGTTAAGGCTCATATTGAGTAATGACACGCATACACTTGAGGGTGGCTGGTGCGTTTCTGGTTCAGAACTCTCTAGGGATGTTCGTTCTTGATTTAAGCGAGGTAGATTGTGAAGAAAAGCTTGTCTTCTATCTATGCTGGACTGTTCTTTCACTATTTCAAAATATAGGGTATTAAATCCCTTTGTTAGGTTTATATTTCACAAATCCAATGCATAACACGATGTTATATTCTCTATTTTATGCAGTGCAACTACATACTACAGTAATAGTTAATTAGCTATCAATTAAGCACTTTTATAATAATAATAAAAAAAGAAAAAGAACCGTTAAATCTTTCTTAACCATTAGATTAATTGTCCTACATTTTGAGATTGATTGTACTGGTTTAATATAAGAGCTACTTGCTTTCGAATCTCATTTTGGTTTCTTACACGTTAGTTTCAGTCTCATTGTGTGGCCTATTTTTCGATGGGGCATTTGGCGTCAAGTATCATACTATACACTAAATTACTAAGGACAAGGTGTCTTGCTTAGCCTTCAACTATGTACTATAAATCGAACACAATTAACTCGTGGGTTTAACTGTTTAAGGGACGGACGCACAGTCCAAATCCATTACGCCAGCAAAGCTAGTTTTGCTTCTAAACCAAGCCTAATCATCAGATTATACTTTAATTTGCACGATTAAAAGACCATCAATGGCCTCAAACACTTGTTCATAGTTCAAATTAAAACAAACTACACATAATAAGTTAATAGAGTACACTTTCCATTTTCCATTTTAAAAAATTATTTAAAAGTTGTTATATCCAAACCATAATTATGAAGTTTTTCATCATATACAAATATATGTAAGCAGATTGAAATGTATATAATTCGTACAATTTTTCTTCCTAATATTTGCACAAATCTCTCTTTCCTCAGCATTTGTTATCAGCCAAAGTTGCATGTTTTACACTTTTCACACCCCCAATTCTCTAAATTTAACCCATCACTTGTCACCATCCCTCATTATTGCATTTCATATCACCCACAAATTTTCCTCTTTTTTTTTCTAAAAAAAATATTTAAAGTTTTAACAATTAAATTTTCCCAAAAAACACCAAAATCTCCAGCATATGATAGCATAATAAAAGAATAAGAAAATGATAAAGTAAAGAGAAAATCCCACCCTCACCCTTTTCTAACCAATCAAAATCATTCTTTCTATCCTCTTGGATCAACCTCCCCTTATTTCCTACTTGTCCTAACCTTATATCTCTATTTCCCTCCCTCCTTTCTTTTTTCATACTTGTCATTTTTCTCACCACCACCACCCCTTCTTCATTCACTACTACCACTCAATCTCTTCTTATGGCCTCTATCCACCACCACCAATCTTACCACTACTCGGGGCCGAGCACGACGACACGTCGTGCTCGGCGCCACTCCTTAGACTACTCCTCCCTCCCATCCTCTTCCACCACTTCCTTCAAACACCCCCACCTCACTACTATCTCCCTACACTCCCACATGATCACATTACCATTCATTACCTCTACCGCCGCCACTACCACTAACACCCCGACCACTTCACCCGATACCGCCTTTTCTTTAGACACCCTCCAACGCCATCTCGCCTCAGGTGACTTCCGTCAAGCTGATGATGAGACTCGCCGTCTCATCATCGTACTTGCCGGTGAAGCTGCAGTTAAACGTGGATATGTTTTCTTTTCAGAAGTTCAGTTCATACCGAAAGATGACCTTCAGGCTATTGATGAGCTTTGGAAGAAGTTTAGCAATAACCGGTTCGGGTATAGTGTTCAGAGGAAGATATGGTTGAAGGTTGATAAGGATTTTACTAGGTTTTTTATTAAGGTTGGGTGGATGAAGAAGCTTGATACCGAAATCGAGCAGTTTAATTATAGGGCGTTTCCTAATGAGTTTTTATGGGAGCTTAATGTTGATAATAAGGCCGAGTCTAACAATGTAGACTCGGCTAATGATAGTAATAGTAATAATAGTAATAATAACGATGTTGCTGTTCCTCCAGAAGGGCATTTGCCGTTGACAAATGCCCTAAGAGGAACACAACTATTGAGTTGTATTTTGAGTCACCCTGCTTTTGATGATGGAGAAAGTGATGGAAATGATAAGGTAGAGGATGAGCAAGGTGTGGTTGATGAAAGTGATAAGAAGAAATCAAGGTTTGCTGCTTTAAGGGATAAATTGTTTAAGCCTAATTATAGTTTTTAATTATTGATTAGGAGGTAATTATGAATTAAAGGAAAAAAAAAGAATAAATGTTGATTTTTGTATTTATATTTATATAGTAGTAGTAGTTTTTATTTTTATTATTGATGATTCTCCATCTTTTGGCTTATTGATGGGTTTTGTTTAGTAATAATTAATGTATAATTTGAACTATATTTGATTGAGGTTGTTTGTAAAATTTGAGCTATTATATAATATGAGATGATAAAGTATTAGCATGCTGTTTTTTTCTTGTCCGTTTTCTTGTTCTTTTTCGTGGGTTTCAACGGCTTTGAATATGGGGAATCGGGCAAACATGTACTCCTAGTCTCCTACTCGATCTAGTATACTAAAGTAGTACAACTAGTCACTTGGCAAGTTCTACCGTCTATGTTTTGTAAAACCGGGTAGAAGAGATGTATGAATAGACGGGTTGTTCGGATTGAGTTCGATTTTTGACAATGATTATAGTTCAATATATCTTTCTTTAATTAGTAATGTGGTTTGGTTTAGGGTTAATTCAGCTTTTGTCATAGTCCATCAGTCCATGCTAATGATCGGAGCATAAATGCTATCATATTTGAGACGGGTTTGATTCAAGTCATTTTTGGTTATCTAGTTACGAGTACACTTATATTGTATTTGAACCTCTACTTTGTATACCTCTTTGAATGAGCAACTCTTCTTGAAAATAAGTTTATTATATCAGGAATAGTTTTCATTACAACAAAGTGTTGTAAGGTACATGATGTTATTAGTAAACATTAAGCTGAAACTCAACTCTAGGAGCTGTGGTATTCTCATCAATCTAGTACTGAAAGCTACGGCTCAACTCGAATCCACGGGCCAGACGGAACATACCCGACCCACCAACAATAGGTAGCTCCTGGACTTGAAACGCCGGGAAGCCCAAGCCCACCATAGTTAGAGTGCTCCCTTTGTAAGGCCCATTGGTGAACACATGGTTAAGTACAATTACAAGTTTACAATTATATGCCCAAGGTTTGACTGGCTAGCGGACGTAAGCGTGCCCAACATTGGGCCCACTATAGTTGAGTTAGGGTCTGGACCATCATAGATTGGGCCGTCCAACACTACTAAGTTAGGTTCCCAACGGAGAAGTTTCCGTTACCGTTTGGGCTTGTTGCCGTAACGACGTCCGGATCCGGGTACGTTATTTGGTTATGGACTTATTATGGTAGTAGATTTGGATTTGAGCTTTCTTTGTTAGTCCATTTTCTTGGGCTTGTGCTGGTTTCATAGTAGCCCAACTTATGCTAAGGAGCAAGCAACAAAGTGCAATAATCCATGCCATGTGTTGGTGCTTTCTTTTTGTATTTTGATTATAATAAATTGAAAATTAATGAAAGTATGAAGAAAGTAGATGGTAAGATGGAGAAGGAATGCATGTAAATTATAGATATATGGTACGTATATTTATATTGTATGGTTGTAGTATGACTAATGAGATTAGGATTATATCACCTCAAAAAACAGAGTTAGATCTTGACTTAAGTAGGTAAGATCTCTAACAAGGGACATACAGTATGTTTTAATTGGCTTTCAAAACCATAACGTTGGTGTACCTCCCTTTGTACCGAAAAGGATAGTTGCACATCACAATGGTTTAACCCCTATTAATTAAGGTAATTAGGGACGTTACATTTGGTTACTCGAATTTCCTTGTTGGATCATTCTTATAATCTCCCCATAGGTGTTTGGTAAAAAGATAAAAGTCAAATTATTACAAATATTACATTTAGACAAGGAACAACTAATATTGAACTCCTATGACTAGTGACATATGATGATATCTACTGGGCGAGGGAGTGATATACAAGGACTAATGATTTTACGCTCATTTTTTAGCTTTAGGTGTTTTTAGAAAATTAGATTGTAATGACTTTATATACTTTGGAAGTCTTGTTTTTTGTCCTTCCCCTTATCATGATTTCCAAGAATTATCGTTTAAATTGTAGATACATTTATTTCTTGTCTTAAGATTTAAATTAATTAGTAGATAGATCTGTTGGCAAGTTTGGCCATTATCCCTACCTTATAAAAAGTATAACATTGCTCTTATGAATAGCGTTATGCCAATTATACCCTTCAAAATGTGTGTTTGTCAATTATACCCTCATTAATATGTACAATTTTTTTTAATGAATAACATTTGACGATTATACCCTCAAAAATGTTTATTTACTTATTTTTCACTCATTAATGTTAGTTGCCACGGATATTTATACTTCTAAACATAGTTGCTTATATATCAATAATTTTATTTGTGATTTAAGACCAAATCAAAAAAAGGCTAGATATGGCGTGCGCATCGCGCGCGTTAGCTTCCCTAGTCTTAAGATAGTTATAAGTATAACCTAACATTAAATGCTATTTTTTCTTGATGATGTTTTGGCCTACTAAATACGAAGTATATGATTAGCCACTTAGCTAGATACATAATTGGCTAAACAGATTAATTACTGAGAGTGTAGCTCTTTTCATAGGCCTATATAGTTTTTGATAGAATCATCTGACTTATATACATAATATTGTTTTCTATGTAATTGTATGAATTTAATTAATTACTAGATTAACCGTAGCTTAACCCTGATGTACATTGTACGAAGTATGTATTGTTCATTGAAGAAATGAAACGATCACAAAGTATACATTCAACTTAAAACAACAACAATACTACATTGAGCACATACGAATACAACACACATTATGAACTTGCTGCAAGATAAGGATAGGAAAAACATAAAAATTTATTTTGTGACTTTAACAATGGCATTTTAGGCTTTAAGCAGTCAACTTGTAGTGGCCAAATTGAAGATCTCTGATTTGAGTCTCGATCTAGCAGTACATTGTCTAAGCAACAACCTGTAGCAAATAATTTAATGTTCTTAGAAAACCAGTAGATTTTTGTACACATGTTTATGCAGTTAACAAGTAGCTAAAAAAAGTTTATTAGGATATACTGACCTGCTTCACTGCCTCCTTCGAATCCTGGCTATGTTGACGGAAACCATGACATAGAGCTTGTCTTTCACATCATCAAAGAATCGGAAAAAGGCATGTCTCCAAGATCGTTTTAGCATCAATGTTCCACAAACTCCCCAAAATCCAATTATAAATCCAAGCACCAAGCTAACATACAACCCAAGGAAAAAGTCATCGAATTCACTTTTATCTTGGTGATCGTCATCATCTTCATTTACTCGATAGTTGTCAGGTTGCTGATCCCATGGACATTGTGGAAGTGGCATTCCACAAAGTTCAGGATTCCCCGTGAATGATGAAGCATCAAAGGTTTCAAGATGAGGCCCATTTGGAATTTTTCCGGAAAAGTGGTTGTTGGACAAATCCAAAGTACCAAGAGAATTCAAATCAGCGAGGCTAGTAGGGATCTCACCAGAAAGATGGTTGTTTGACAAATCAAGTGCATTTAAAGATGTTAAATGTCCAATCGCTGTAATATTTCCGTGCAAATGATTTCTTGATAAGTTTAAGGTGACAAGCCCCTCCAATAATGAAATTTCGAAGGGAATTTCTCCTTGTAGCCTATTTTGTGACATGTCTATTGCTTTCAGAAGTCCCAAATTATTCGTGTTAAAATCCCACTCTTTTCTTTTCCACATTATTGTTTCTACTTCAGAGTACACACTAACGACACTGTAACCGGTTTTCTTATCAACGAATTCATCGTAAATAAAGGGTGGCATTAAATCTGTCCCATTTTGCATTGCCGTAAGATTATGTATGCATTTTGGAATGACACCGGTAATGTGGTTGATTGACAAATCCAAAATTTGGAGAGAGGAGAGTTTACAAATACTTAGTGGTATCTCTCCAATAAAAGTGTTATTTTTTAGGATAAGAGAGCTAAGATTTCTTAAATTGTACCCAATTTCTATCGGTATATGCCCACTCAATGAATTATGACCAAGATTGAGGTTAACTAGAGAAGTACAATTCATCAATGATCTCGGGATATCTTTTGAGAACCTATTTTTTCCTAGGTGTAATAATTGAAGTTTTTCCAAGTAGCCTAAGGCAGTTGGAATACTACCAGAAAAGCTATTGTTATCTACGTTTAGGAACATTAACTGATCAAAATGAATCCAGCAATTTGGAAGTTCACCGGACAACGAGTTGTTTGAAAGGTCAATACTGTGAAGCTTTGTTTTGAATTTAGGACACAAGAAAGGAATAGGATCAATAAACATGTTGCTACTCAAGTAAATAGAGGTAACATTTTTTGGAAATGTTGGTATTGCCCCTTCAATATTATTATAGCTCATATCTATATTAAGTGTTTCAGTATATATATTTGGGACTATTTTTTGTAAATCTGGGAGTGTTCCATAAATATTATTGTGAGACATGTTGAGATATCTCAAATTTTGTGGCAATGACTTCCAGAAAGACATTGGAATACTATCTGATATTCCGGTTTCTGGGATATCAAGCACAGAATAATTGGTTTGTCTAAGAAGCCATTTTGGAAACATTGGTCCCAATCTACAAGATCCTAATCTTATTACATCTAATTGGAATGGTGGAACCCAATCAACATTGAAATCGAGCACCAATCCTGAATTATCATACAATTCCAAGTTCTTTAATCTTGAAAGATTTGAGAAATGGTTGATGGATAGAGTCCCTTTAAGGAAATTAGACGAAAGATGAAGGGTCTCCAACATAGACAAGGTTCGCAATCTTTGACTGATGGTTCCATTCAAGTGGTTATTGAAAAGGAATAATTCTCTCAATGAAGGAAGTGTGTCAATCGTGTCCGGTATTGAACCCCAAATTTGGTTGTAAGATAGATCTAATGACAATAATGACTTTTTGGTACATCCATCTAGTGTTTGTATTATATTAGCAAGTTCATAGGTGAGATTATTTAATGACAAATGGAGTTCTTGTAAGCTACACATGTTACCAAGTGTTATCGGCAAGAAGTTGAAATTATTGGATGAGAGATCGAGGTGTGTGAGATTCTTTATGTTTAAGATTGTGTCTAGACTCGGACCTTCTAATTGATTTTCCGAGAGAAATAGATATGTTAGAGCTTGCATATTTTCAAATGCAGCGGGAATAGGACCTTTAAGTTGATTACCTGACAGATCAAGGTACTTAAGGTGAGTTGTGATTCCGCTCAAATTGAACAACCATTGGAACACAAAAGAATCATGTAATCGATTAAATTTAAGACTAAGAATAGAAAGAGTATGTGTAGAGTTTTTGTATGAAAGTGGCCATGAAATTTGTTGAGGAAGTAGGCAACCATCCAAGTGAAGGACCCTTAGATGTGGGAGGTTGTTCATGATTTGGAGCCAATTTGTGGCTTTACTAAGATCTATGTAATTCAAATCAATGTATCTCAAAAAAGTGAGGCGCGAAAGCCATGACAAGTTTTTGATATAAAGATTACCGTTATTCATAGAAAGATCGAGAGAAGTCAAACGGGAAAGATTTCCTAGTTGATTAGGAACTTTTCCTTGGAATCCGGAGTAGGAAAGATTAAGGTGGCTTAGATTCACAAAGGAACCAATAAAATTGGGAATGGGTTGGCTTTGAAAGTTATTCAAGCTGAGGTCCAAGTAAGTTAAATGCTTTAAATCAACAAGGGAAGAGCTCACATTACCTTGCAATAGACAATAGCCCTTATAAAAAGTGTCAACACCGTGAAGGTCGAGCATAGTGACATGACCAGTGAGGTTGTTGCAATGGATGCCATGCCATAGACAACAATTATTATGTTCAGCATGATCTACCCAAGATGACAGCAGCCCGCAATGATCGACTTGGATGCCCTCTTTGAATTTCAACAGAGCTTCCCTCTCACAATCGAAGCACATGACATTGTTGCTGCTAGTGGTGATCCCATTAGCAAGACAACTCAAGTAATAGGATACAAAAATTAAAGAAAGGAAAAGGTAAAGTTGATTGGATCTTTTCATCGTACAATAATGCAAATTCATCATTGTGATACTACTTTTGGCTGGGGTTTATGAATCAAAGTGTTAAACATATACATACTATATATAAATAGGTTTAAGATTGTGTTACTATTTTTAGTCATGTCGTTCATATCTACTAAAGGTCTCGTCGCCCAAACACATGTTTCTTTTGTTTCATACACCATTTTTTTTTAATTTTATTATTATAGTACCGCGTTTAGGTGTTATGAACTTGATCACAAAAAGGAATAATCCTAGATCGACTTTTAGAAGGTGCAAGGAAAATGAACGTAAATTACTATTTTAATTTCTCGGCTTTGAATTAGTTGACACTTTTATTTTATTATTACTTATGGGCCAATGCATAAATTTAATCCGTACATAACTATTTATCAATAAGCAACCATTATATAAAGTTATTGATAGTTTCCTTTAACATTTATACTTTTTTTTTTATTGTTGATTTGACGTCAATCTATTTTAGTTCAATGTTATTTGCTTTATTTAACTTCAATTTAGTGTGAATACACTACTAAGGAAGGTAAATGAGTATACACATACACTCCATGTTAAAAGAACCTTAAAAAGGTTATTTAAAGTTTTGGACTAACATATACGAGTAATAGCTTTTTAAAAATTAGCCAACATTCATGCCCAAATTTTTCATTAAATTTTACATAGTGGGAATGTGGAGCACCACCACTATATGTCTATATACACCACCATCTGACCATTCATTGGAAACTAAAATTCATCTGCCATTAAAGGAAGGAAAGGAAAAAAAAAGGGAATTTGTTAATCTTTAAATAAACAAAAACCGTGTATCTAAATATATTAGCAAAATATCACAGTCAGCATAGTATTTTTGTAAATAAATCAATATTTGTGGGACTTATATTTAATAAAAGTTATTGATTTATTTACAAAAATGCCATTAGATAAACATTTTTTTTTATTTGTCACGAAGATAAACTTTCTCCATCAACAAGATATATTTAGATAACTTAATGTTGATGTCATTGAGTTCCAAAAGGACTTCGGATCGAAAAAACTATCTGCAATTCTAACAACAGGTAGTTTGCACGAACTTATGTGATCAATTCTAATTGAAATGGAGGAATCCAACCGACATCAAGATCAAGATTATGTTTGGATGTTCATCAATGATATGCGAGTGAACATGATGGAGTTCATCGATCAAGATCAAGGTTATGTTTGGATTATGTTTATGCAAATAGATGGAGTTCTTGAACGCTACACAAATTAACAAGTGTATTCCGAAACTAGGACCGGATATTCGATGACAGATCATCAAGATGTATGTATGTCTAGAAGCTTTATGTTTGAAATTGTATTAGGTATCAGACTTTTGAATTGATTTTGCCCTAGAGAAAGATATGCTAGAGATTTCATGTTCCCAAAAGAATTTGCAATGATACCTTAGCTTGCAAGTAATAATTGGAGAGGTCAAGATATGAAAGAGCATTCAAATTTTCAAATTTCCCTCAAATTTCTTTATTTTAATTTGTGTCATTTGGGGATTAGAAGAGAGAGAATGAGGAATGGAGGGGAATCGTGAAAAAAAAAGGGGGATCATTTTTTAAAGTCATGTTAGAGGTAAACCTCGGAGAAAAAAGTCAATTATTACAGGATTCCAACCTCAAAGTCCCCTAAACAACATAATAAACTTATAAGGTCTTTTAGACCACTTTAAACATATAAGGTCCTTCCAAACAAAATAATGAACATATATGTCCCTTCCAAACAAATTTTCCAATATAATACATTCGGAAGTTTAACTTCAAGTTTATTATGAGTACTATGAACATCAAGATGTGGAGACATATCGTTATATACACGCAGGTAGTGCACAGTGCATTTAAAGGTATTTTTTTCTCATTTAGATGATCAGTGTTTATTTAATCATCAAATAAAGAGAAAAACTAACATTGAGTTAGTTGGCGTGAGTGTGGATTCCACTCAAATTGAGCATCCATCGAAACAATATTGATGATAATGATGAATAATTCATCAAACTATTTCCATAAAGCCTAAGAATAGAAGGGTGGTCAACGAATACCTTATATTTATTGTTGTAATATAGCTGGAAATTCTGGTTTTTCTAGTTTGGGAAATTCAGTAACCAAACTAAGACTGTAAGAAGAATGTTTGGAATGTTTATACAATTTTTTTATTACAAAAAAAAAACAAAAAAAATTAACTAAAGATTATTATAGTAGGACTAAGTCTATCCTAGGACATTACAAGTTTACAATATATATATACAACAATATATATACTAATTTATGACATAAATATACAAGTATTAATTATAGGATATTTTAGCTAATCAAAATAATCTGTTAATGACTAAATGGCAGCTTAGGAGTGGATGTTTAACGCTTTATCTCTTCCTAATTTTTCTGTATATAATTGTCTGAAAATTTTCTTCTCATTATTTATTCAATTCTAAAACTTAAATATTTCATCTTACAAAAACTTTTTTTTCTTCCAATAATATTCAATTTAGCTCATTCTTTAAGGTTTAAAAAAAATGGGTATTTTTCAAAATAAAAAAAGAACACACATTTTCTCAATGCTTATTATTTCCTTAAGTATACTTGGCAATTTCAGAAGTTATGGAGCAGAAGAAGAAATAGCAAATTTCGTGTTTGGAGATTCAGACGTGGATGTAGGAAACAACAACTATATTGTGTCCCTTGCTAAGGCGGATAAAGCGCCTTATGGTATCGATTATGGAGGGCCGACCGGAAGATTTAGCAATGGACGAACCATTGTTGACATTCTAGGTAAGTTTTACATTGTAACATTTCCTCTGTTCTTCCTATATTGTGTTGTTACTCTGATTTTAAGACTTTCTTATTTTCCAAGAACCCCTTGTCTTCGCGAGTTTATAGGACAAATGAGTAGGCTAACGCTTAATCTCGACATATATCAATAAATCATTAATCATTGAATTGACATGTTAAAATAGAAGTACATACTACATTACATGATTATTGTCCTAGCATACATATATTTGCTCGTTAGCCTACATAAATGTTGTCGTCTTACTTATCCTATGTAATTAAATTAAAGTAAGAATATATATAGCTGGTAAAATATTTAACTTATGTTAATAAAATAGAAAATCTTGTACATTTTTCTTACTAATTATGTGTTTATTTTTGAAATAATTTTTGAAATTTTATTTTTTGCTGGATTTAGCCCAAACACTTGGTAAATTTGGACAAAGCCCACCATACTTGGCACCAACAACAAAAGCGAGTGTGATTTTGAAAGGGGTCAATTATGCTTCTGGTGGTGCTGGAATTCTCAACAAGACTGGCTCCAATTTTGTAAGACCACCCCTCTTTCCTTTATTTGACAACTATTTTAGAAAATGCGACAACTTCTTTTCATACATTGTAACATAATGAACGTGTCAATTATATAATTTTGGATTAGAAGGCCATGGTATGTACTAATTTGTAATCATGTCACATATGCTAGATTGGGAGGATAAGTTTTGACGCACAACTAGATAATTTTGCAAATACAAAGCAAGATATCATCGCTCAAATAGGAGAAGCAGCAACAGAGGAGCTTATGAATAAAGCCTTTTTTTCAGTAGTAATTGGTGCCAATGATTTCATTGTTAATTACTTACTTCCAGTTATTGTCAAAGGCCGTCTTACGATGCAGCCTGAAGCTTTCATAGATACCATGATATCTAAATTTAGACTACAACTTACGGTGAGACATGTGCAATAACCTTACCTATTATTATTAAGGACTCACTAAGTAAAGTTTAAAATAGTAAAGTAGTCTTAGAACGAGTAATTAAAAACCCTCTTCAACGACGATGGTTCTCTTTTAAAAAAAAAATTACCGACTTAATTTCATTATGACAAGGTGAGATGATTCTACGGTTGTAATTTGAAAAATGACCTTGCAATTTTATTTTATTTTTTTGAAAAATGACCTTGCAATTTTAAAAAATAGATGGTTTAGATTTGTTGGTTTTTGAAATATTTTTAAATGCTAAAACTAATTGAAAAATCAATTTTGTTATTTTAAAACTTCATATTACATTTCCAAAAATTAATTATCAATTTAGTTGTTATTTTCCTAATTAATTTATGATTTTTTTATATAATTTTTTTTTTTAGTATTTAAAAATAATATTTAAGCAATCACTATTGTTCATTTTTAAAAATTATGGTTGTCACTTCAGACAATGTGATAGTGTAGGAACACTAGGCCTTTTGGCAGATAAAGTGTTTTTTCTAATTACATTGATTTTACTTCAAATGTCACATAATTCACGTGAAATTTTTGGTAAATTGACCGAATGAAAACTAAACAACATCATTAATATATTAGTCATTTCATTTTTTTTTTTGAGGAAAATACTAGTCATTTCATATGATATAACTAAACCAAATTTTATAGAAAAAATTATCAAAAATAATACGAACTTTCACTCGTCTGCTAAAAACAAGTCAAACTTTTGATTATACTACCTGCAACCTAAACGACTGGTAAACCTTTTTTTTTTTTATAAATTCATTAAATAATTTAATTAACTCATAATTAACATTTAAACTTAACAATTAAAAAATAAAAATCACCCCCCTTCCTCACCACCAGCCACTGCTCCCTAACCACCCCCCTTCCTTGGCGTCGACTGGCCCTTCGGCGATCCTCTGCAGGTGTCTGGTCCTCCCCCTCCCTCAACCTCATCTCAAAATCAACAACACTCACAAAACTCAAACAAATCCATGCTCAAATCATTGTCAATGCTTTATCACAAAAATCAAAAACTCTGCGACATTTTATCAAATCCACAAATATTCTGGCATGCTAATCTTCTTGTTTCTTCAACTCCAACCCCATATCTTTTCCTCTACAATGTCCTCATTTGTGGGTTTTCTCTCAATCATTTTCCATCTACTTCTGTTTCTGTTTATACCCAATTGCATGGAAACTTTACCTACGCTTTTGCAGTTTCGGCTTCTTGGTCACTTGGGGATCAAAGGGTTGGTATGTTGTTTCATGCTCATTCGATCATTGATGGGTTTGGCGCTACTTTGTTTGTTGGGTCTGTTGTTGTTGGATTGTATCTTAATTTTTTCCAAGATTGTGTATGCATATAAGGTGTTTGATAAAATGTCTAACAGAGATACGGTTTTGTGGAATACTATGATTTTTGGGTTGGTTAAGAATTGTTGATATATTGATTCTTTTTGGGTTTTTTGTGATATGGTTGGTAGTAGTGCTGGTCTGCTGGATTTGATTCCACTACTTTGTGGAAATTTGGGGTTTTTCGTAGGGCGGGACTACTGGAGGGGGGTTTCGTGGGTCCGTTTTTGTGGTGGGTAGGAGTCGAGAAAGGGATGAGGAGAGATGGGGATGACGGAAATGGGGTCGCTAGCGCAGGGGAGGGGTTGAGGTGCCTGGAAATGATCGCCGGAGGGCCGGGAGACACTGGGGAAGGGGAGGGGAAGCTAAGGGGCGGGTGGTACCATGGTGGGGAAGTTTTTTTTTTTTTTTTAATAAAAACATTAAATTAAAAAAATCAAATTAAATTATCAAACCAATTAAAAAATGACAAGTGTCTCATGTACCTATTAATCAAGTCACTAACCGGTCATAACTTGTTTAAAGCGGATACCATTCAAAATTTGTATTATTTAGAAAAAATTGAAAGTTCGACTTGTTTTTGGCGAATAGGTGAAAGTTTGTATTATTTTTAACAATTTTTCCAATTTCATATTATTAGTTTAAATTGCACATTTATATTGCAACTGAGTACAAATGTACAATGTTTACATAGATCATTATCACTAAAAAATTATTTTTGTATGAGCTAATGTTGGTTCATGTGATATTGAACAGAGACTTTATAATATGGGTGCTAGGAAATTATTAGTGGCAAATGTTGGACAAATTGGTTGCATACCATTCGAGAGAGAAATAAATCTATGTTCAGGAAATCAATGTGCTGCGTACCCTAATCAACTAGCTCAATTATATAATGTCCGATTAAAGAGCCTTCTTACAGAGCTAAACAACAATCTTAAGGGATCCAAGTTCCTTTATGGAGATACTTACGGCATTTTTAACGACATCGACTATCATTACCAATCTTATGGTACGTTTTTAGATTTAAATGTATGTCATTCGCCCACAACCCGCCAATATCTTACTTGTTCCAACTCGTAGCAACATCCTTTAATAACATATCTACATGTCATTCTTACTTTATTTTAAACACGTTATCATATGAAATTGGTGATATTGCTAATTGTGGATTGTTCTGGAATGAAAATATGACAGGTTTTGAGGTTATAAATTCAGCATGTTGCTATAACAATCCTTGGGATAAAACTGGAGGTTTACTTCCCTGTTCTTCAACAGCTAGTATTTGCAGTGATAGATCAAAGTATACATTTTGGGATCCATATCATCCATCTGAAGCCACTAATATGATAATTGCCAAAGGTCTGCTTGATGGGAATAATAGTTATATTTCACCTATCAATGTTCGCCAATTACTTAACTCTTGACATTCGTTGCACTTGTTCGATCCATACAATTAATACCATGCATACGTACACTTGAAGGGTAGTTTTGTAACTAAATAGGGCAATTCAAATGTAAATTTCTTATACAATTATGTATTTGTGTAATTCATTTGTTATGTTAATCCATTAATATTATTGAATTACAAGTACTCTTTCCTCTTGGTGAGTGGTGACTTGGTTGATGCATGCATGTTTATCGATCTTGCTATATACTACTTCGTAAATGCCAGTTACAAAAGCATACAAAATCATTTCACATTTGATCGCTCAACACATTCTTAGATCCTTCTAGAAACACTAGAAAAAAGGTAATAAACATAGAAAATTTCCAGTGACTTACAATGCCATGCCCATATACTACCTCCACAACTCCGTTTCATATTATTTACAACGATTAGACATAAGTAGAAAATGTCTAATCGTTGTAAATAATATGAAACAAAGTTAGTATATATGTTTGCTTATTTTAGTCCACTTAGAGTCTAATGATATTCCTTGAGGACAAATAAAGATTCATGACTTGAGACTCACATGTTCCACTCTTCCATTTAATTACGAAATTGGTTATTAACACAACCAAAAAAGAAATATTTTAAAACCACCAATTTTTTTTTTTAAAAATGGTTTTTATCGTTTTTATCACCACTTAACTGATTGCTAGATGGAATCCGTTAGTAGGGCCCAATGTACCAAGTGTAGGCATATAATTGGTTTAAAAAAAAGGAAACCAAAACCCTAAAACTAACCACAGCCACCCCACCCCACCGTCAGCCGCCCTTGCCCTACCTCCGGCACCTCCTTTCTCAGCCTTAGCTACCGGAAAATTCCGCGTCCTCCCTTTCCCCCTCCTCAAAACTGGCAGCCTCCCCCAAACGACCACCACAATCGGCCGGCGTATAACAAACGCCCCCGAAAAGAAATGGTGGAGGGAAGGGCTGTCCTAAAGAAGAAAGTGGTGGAAGACTTATTACTTGAGTTTTGATTCCAATGTCAAAATCTAATACTACGTCTAACATTGTCAAAATCTGATATTAGACTATTAAATAAGATGTAACTGAGTCAAAATTTGATAAAAAAAAAAATGTCAAATATGATATTAGACTATCAAAATCAGACGTAAATGAGTCAAAATCTGATATAAATAGGTAAAATATATTTCTAAAATGTGAAAAATAAATGTCAAAAAAAAAAACGAAGTCTAGTACGTCAACATATGATATTATAATGTCAAAAATCCAATTTAAAAGAGTCAAAATTTGATACTCGCTCCCTCTGTTCCTAAAATAATTGACACAATTAAATTTGGCACACATACCAATCTTTTGATTTGATCTTTAAAATACATATGATATGATTAAATATTAGTAAAAAAAATATTTAAAAAGTTAATATCATGAAACTTTATATTAATACCTACGTAATATTTAACCATATATATATTTCATGATAAAATGTGTTTTTTTTTATACCTAACTAAAAAATGATGGTCAGACTGACTATATAAATAATGGAAAAAAGTTAAATGTGTCAATTATTTAGAAAAGAAGGGAGTATAAAAGTGTCAAAATCTAATTGGGTAAATAGTAAACTCATTATGACTCATAATATCACATAGTACTTGAATAAATTAATGGAACAATGGCTGACTTGCCTCTACAATTAAACCCAAAAGTCTCCTCCAATCATATGCATTCCCTTAAAACAATGACAATGTTGCCCAACTAATATCAGAGGGTCCTTCTTAACAGTCACCGCCACTAATATCACAATTAGGACCAAAAAAAATATCCAAATAATCATACTCAACTACTCCTCATTCTCGAGACTCTGCCAATAACTTCGATTCTTTTGTCTAAGGGTGCTCGAATTTTTCAATTGAACAGGAAAATCTTTCTTTTGTAATATGTGAGCAGTCGAAAATTTGTCATAAAGAGATGAATATAGCAGGAATATGATCGACAATGGTTGTAATCTTGGTCCCTGTCATCCCAACTGAGTAGCTTCGAAGTGACGGGAGTTCTTGGAGTCTTATGTAAGTCTTTTGTTCTCTATCTCCTTCCGACATTTATTCGCTTTTCTTTCTTTTAATACTTTGCAAACTCTGTGCCGCGGTGTGGCTGCGGTGTAACGTCCTAGGCCGCAACTAGGCTGTGGAAGGAACGAGTTTGCCGCAACTTGCTTGCGGACTACACTGTATAATTGTACTAGATTAGTGCCCGTACGATGCACAAATTTGACCAAAAAATTTAATTTGCATAAATTAAAGTTGTATATTATTGAAAAAGTTTGAAAATCAATGTGTGACTTACTACAACAATAATAATAACGTTTGATACTCTAGTCCTTAATTCAATAATACATACGAAATGAAAAAGAAAAACAAATAAAATAGGGATGTGATATGGTAAAATGGGATTAAATAGAGGAAATAGAGTTTAGCTGATAGTCAAAGTGATCTTGCAATTTTTTGGAGAAAAGAATATAGTCACATTAATTTATTTTTCCCGACACAATATAAAATGCATCTCATTATATAAAAAAGTATGATTTCCCAAAAAAATAACCAAATAGAAAATCGATTATATTATACAAATATTATTTTAAAAGATTTTGGCAAGAAAAGATACGAATTATAATACTTCGTATTTAGAATAAAATTTTAGTTAATTGTGTATACATAGAAGATATAAGAAAACCAATAACAAATCATATTATCATATTATATAAATATTCTCTAAAGCATTTTTGGCAAGAGAAGATGAAAGATGGCTTTGGAGGGAAAATAACAGTCATTTCTTAATTTCTATTTTAGTATTATGTTATTGATTGATATGCTACTTGCTTTCTTGGTGATCATGGAGCAACTCCTTCTTCCACCTGCAATTCTGCAATTACACATTACTAAATCATGAAAAGGCTAAAAAAAAAAAAGCTACCTAACACACTAATAAAACACAAGACCAAAACTACCCCACTAATCTACTGCACAAAACGTAAAAAAAAAAAAAAAAGGAAAGCTAAAAAACAGAACTACCTAACCTAATAAAAACAAGAAAAAAAAAATCCCAAAACACTACTAAACTATTTGCTACACTAAACGTCAAACAGGAAAAAAAAAATCATAATATAAAACCTTAAATTCTAAAATTCTAGTAAAATTTATAGACCAATGCAGAACAATATAGTGCTCTGAGAAGCTTATCATATGTTCCGGCAAACATCTCAGAAAATATTAGATAGAAAAACATTAGAGAAAGAATATATAAAACACTAAAGGCTCTGCTAAAAATACAAAAAGAAAATCAAGACTCAAAAGAAAAAGAAAAATTATTTACAACCTTATTAGACTCACTTGGGAAACACAAAAGAAATATTCACATTAATTACATCCAAATGAGAATCCTTGTTCACAAAATTATCATGGATTGACGGAGGTGAAAGGACGAAAGAAGGGAGATGTAAAGGGGGAGAACAAGGGAAAAGACCAAGCTTTCTAGAAAAAGGAATATGAGGCTCAACAGACAACATCTTGAATAAAGACGCACTAATCTCTACTCTCTCAACCTTATAATCCCCAAAATTAACCTCTTCATTATCAAATTCACAAATTTCATCCCTAACTTCCTTCAAATTCTCACAATTTTCATCATTACTCTCCTCTACATGGATTTCATTCTCATCATACCTTAAGCCATCATCATCATACATCAATTGACAGTCAAGAGACTGGTGAATAGAATTGAACTGAGCTTGTAAATTCTTTGATTGGTCAGTTAGTTGCACTAAACTAGAATTAACCTCGTCAATGAAATTTGCAAAAATAAACTTTAATCTTGATTCAGATGTTTGAATTTCAATGTCCTTGTATATTTTAGCACTTTCTTCAATAAGAAGCTCTAATTTTGATTTAAATGGTTGGGGTTCATAAGAAAATTGAAAATCAAATGGAGCATACGAGTTATCACATTGATAATCATAATGAGGAGAAGGGTCATAATAATTCTCATAAGTTTGACTATCACGGAAAAATCATAGGAGTTCCTGCAAAAGTTTTGGGAATTTTGATAATAGGTATCATAATAAGAAACATGATAATCCCAGGCATTATAACCATTATCTTGATGATAATTATAAGAATACTGACCATTGTATTGATTCCAATAATCCATGATCAAACGACAATATGTGAACAAGGGATCAAAAAATTTTTTTTTTTAAAAAATACTAATTAATTCTAAGCAAACCAAATCAATCCGTCACCTTCCTCGGCAACGGCGCCAAATTTTGATAGGCGGTCGCAAACCTAACAAAAATAATACCCAACTAAACCCCCTAATTATGTAGTAGGGTAAGTTAGGGTCGATCTCACAGAGAAGGTAGTATTAATATTGAATTCTATAAATTATAATTAAATAGTCGAGTCAAATAAAAATAGGGTTGGATTTATTATACTACTAAAGCAAGAAAAAGAAATAATAAAAGATCTAGAATTAAGTATCACCACTAGCATAATCTATACAAGACAAACTCTTACCCCAATTAATTAATCATATGTTCATAAGGAAAAGTAATACTTAGATAATACCAAGGGTCTCTCTCGAGTTATCTATGGCTTTCCTAATCACAGTCAAGCCTATTCTCATGAAATCATGCAAATTAGAGACATTAAGCACATTACTCTAACTTCCTAATCATCCATTCAACTATTTTCATGATGAACTTCAAACCCTTTATTGATCTATTCAAATCCGTTAAAACCCAACTCTCATTGCGATTAAAACAAAGGAATAATAACAATACTAATTATCTCTAATCTAGTATTGGCATAAGCACAATCAATTAAGCATGAACTATATAAATAATTAATTGAGAATTTAAAAGAACAAATCAAGTATCAATCATGGCTAGGGTTCAACCTAACCCTGGAATAATAGTTTACACTAACATAATAAAAGAATTAAACATAAAAGAAAGAGAAAAAGAAAATATAATACTTGAATAAAATAAATCTAGAGAGAAACTAGGGTTCTAAACTAATGGGGGTTTTGGGATAATAAAGCTAAGGAGTAATTATAACAAAGCTAAGAATTATGATAGAATTAGGAAAATAATCCGCTAATAAGATGATTTACTCGCCCTTGCACGGACGTGCTAGCATGAGGCACGTCCGTGTCTCGCTGCTGCACGCATAGCTCTTCTTAAAATGGACATAACTTGAGTTTTAGAGCTTTGTTTGAGGCGTGTAATATATCGTTGGAAAGCTCTTAAAGTCTACTTTTTAATGCAATTTGAATAACTCCAAAATAATTTGTAGATCAAAAGTTATGATCAAAATAGTGGACAGGACTCATATTTGTCAAGTCTTTCATCAACGCCTTTGCTTCTTTCTATCCTTATTTCCTCTCGAAGACATGATTTTAGATCCTTGAGTGAGATAGCTTCATACTCCATTATTATTATTCTCAAAATTAGCCAACCATAATCCATTTGCATCAAAATCACCTGAAAATCATCAAAACACACAAACGAAGAATACTAGAGCATAACCTAAGCAAATAATGTAAAAATACACCTTAGACCTCTAAATCCATAAGCAATGGAGAGTAGATAAGCACATAATATGTGTACAAATTAGGACCTATCACTTTAGCATAGACATATCACCCAATCTTTGAGTAAATTGTTCCATTCAATTGATTATTATAAAGATATAATGATTGTAATGAAGAAAAGATATTGATCATGTCTGGAATTGGACCCCAAATTTGGTTATATTCCAACCATAAAGTTAATAATTATGCTTTTGTACATCCATTTAGTGTTTGGATTATGTCGCCGAGCTCTTGGGTGAGATTATTAAAAGATAAATTAAGTTCTTCTAAGCTACACAGATTACCAAGTGTTTTTGACAAGAGCTTGAAATTATTGGATGAGAGAATAAGATGTTTGAGATGTTTTATGTTTGGAATTGAACTTTCTAATTGATTGAGGCCGAGGTTGAGATATGAAAGGGACTTCATGTTTCCAAAAGAAGCTGGGATTGTACCTTGCAATTTATTATTAGAAAGGTCGAGATATGAAAGAGCATGCATATTCCCAAAAGAACTTGGAATTGCACCTTGCAACTTATTGGTAGAGAGGTCGAGATATGAAAGAGATTGTATATCTTCAAATGCATTTGGAATTGATCCTTCGAGTTAGATTAGAATTGAGATTGATATGTACAAGGTGAGGGTTAATATCATTCAAATGGAACAACCATTGGAATATTGATGAATCCAAGTTGTTCATCGCAAGACTAATAGTTGAAAGAGTTGTTGAGGAATTTTTGTATGAAAGTGGCCATGGAACTCTAGGATAAAGTTTACAGGAATCCAAGTAAAGAACTTCTAATGATGGAAAGTTGTTCATGATTTGGAACCAGTTTATGACCATACTAAGATCTATACCACTCAAGTTAATGTATCTCAAAAATGTTAAGCGCGAAAGCCATGTCAAGTTTTTTACATAATGGTTGTACTGTCTGTCCTCAATCCAATATATAGAAATAGTTTCAAATGAAGAATATAAACTGAGATCAAGATACATTAAGCGCGAAAGATTTCCGAGCTGGTTAGGAATCTCTCCAACAAATCCAGCAAAAGAAAGATTGAGATATTTTAAATTGGATAGGGAACTAATATAGGTGGGAATCTGTTGGTTTTGGAAGTAACTGAAACTAAGGTCCAAGTAAGTCAAATGCTTCAAATCAACGAGGGAAGAACTCACTTTACCTTGCAAACAACGATCCTTATAATAAGAAGTGTAAGCCCCACGAAGGTCGAGCTTAATGACATTACCAGTTCGGTTGCTGCATCGAACGCCATGCCATTGACAACAATTTTTATTATCATCATCATCCACCCAAGACGACAACATCCCACAACGATCAACTTGGATCCCTTCTTTGAATTTCAGCAAAGCTTCCCTTTCATGGTCGAAGCACATGACATTGTTGCCGCTAGTGGAAATCCCATCAGCAAGACAACTCAAGTAATAGGATGCAAAAATTAAAGAAAGGAAAAGGTAAAGTTGATTGAATCTTTTCATGGTACAATAATACAAATTCATCATTGTGACACTACTTTTGGCTGGGGTTTATGAATCAAAGTGTTAAACATATACTACTATATATTTATATAAATAGGTTTAAGATTATGTTACTATTTTTAGTCATGTCATTCATATCTACTAAAGGTCATCTCTTCGTCCAAACACGTTTTTCTTTTGTTTGATACACAATTTTTTTCTTGTAGTACCGCGTTTAGGTGTTATGAACTCAATCACAATTCAATAACGTCAGGTTAAGTTGCAGGAAATATGAAGAAAGTACGGAGTAAATTACTACTTTCTCGATTCTAAAGTAGTTGAAATATTTCTTTTATCATCACTTGTATCAATCCATAACAACATAAGTTCAAGTGAAAATATCTCAAACTCACTAACAATTAATTACTAGATAGTACCTTCAAAAAAAAAAAAAAAAATACTAGCTAGTATATATGAAAAGTTAATATTATTAAAATACACATTGAGAGATATTTAACAGAATTCCACTCGACTACATATTTCATTATCTAATATTTTTACTTTTTTGTCAATATCAATAGGAATAAGCTACATTATTGCCTCTTTGTCCACATCTATCTATTTTATACGGAGAAATTCAAATGTTATTTGCTTAATTAAACTTAAATTCAATGTGAATACACTACTAGGATGGTAACTAATGAGTATACACACTCCATGTTAAAAGAACCTAAAAAAGGTCATTATGAAGTTTTGGACATTTTATAAGAATCTTAAAAAGGACATTATGAAGTTTTGGACTTTTTATATACGAATGCCCATTTTTTTCATTCATATAGTAGGAATGTGGAGCACCACCATTTTCATATATAGTTCATACATCAAATTCCTCGTATACTTTGATTATTATGACTTTCATATAGTAGGAATGTGGACCTAAAAATCCATCGGAAAAATCAATATTTCCGACATATTTTCGATGAATTCGAAAATTCCGTCGAAAATTTAATTTTCCGACGGAATTTATATCCGTCAGAATTTTCCGACGGAAAATTCCGTCGGAAACTAATTTTAAAAAAAAAAGAAAAAAATTCGGAACCCTAAACAACTAACCCCCCTTCATTTCAACATTCCGCCACTTCTCTTCCCCTTTCCCCTTCACTTTCTCTCTCCTCTCCTCTTCTCTTCTTTTCTGTCTTCTCTTTCATCCTCTCCTCTTCTCTTCTTCTCGGTCTTCTTCTCCTTCTACATCTTATTTCTTTTGTTTATTTCTCCTTTCTCTCTCTCTCTCTCTCTCTCTTCGTTCTCACCTTTCCCCATTAACATCAAGCACTAATTACGGAATAATAAATACAACGCTACAACAACAGAGCCTACGACGACCACCGATGTCAATCACCACCAACAACAGCGCAACAACCACAAAGCCTACGACGACCACCGTCCTGATCTTCTCACTCCCAAGGTTTTTGTTTTGTAGATCTAGTTTTAATTTAGGTAGATTGTAGATCTAGTTTATTGTTTTGTAATTGTTATGTTAATTTATGAATTTTATTAGATAATTGTATATTTATATATATATCTTGTAATAAAATTATCGTTTTTTAAACAAAATTACGTTTAAATATGTAGATCTAGAGGTTTTGATTATATATTGTGTGGTATTTTTTTTCGATTTTGTTGTTAATTTTAAGATTTTTAAGCTATTTTTCGATTTTTAGTGTTAATTTTCGATTTTTTGGGGGGATTTCTATTTTGTTGGGGTTGATTTTCGAGTTTTTGGATTTAATTTTCCTTTTTTAGTGTTTAATTTACTGAATTTAATTTTTCGTTTTTTGGTGTTTCGTATTTTTGGGATTCATTTTCGTGTTTTGGGGTTCATTTTTGGTGTGGTAGTGTCGATGGTGGTGGGGGCCGGTGGTTGTAGGGTGGGGGCTGGTGGTTGTAGAGTGGTGGTGCAGTTTTTTTTTTGTTTTTTTAGTTGAATTTTCCAACGGAATTTCCGTCGGAATTTTCTGGCGGAATAATATCTGTCGGAAATTTCCGACGGACTTCCCCTGGGTCAAAATTTGTCGTCCGACAGAAAATTTCCGTCAGAAATTCCGTCGGAAAACCGGTTCCGACGGAAAACACAATTTTCCTACAACACCTTTTCCGACAACCGCTTCCGACGGAATTTCCGTCGGAAACGGGTTTTTTGACGGAAAACGGGATGTTTTCGACGGAATTTTTCCGTCGGAATTTAGATATTTTCTATTAGTGTTTTTAGTTAATTGCGTCACATATTAACTACTCTATACTTACTGACGCAATTAACTTGAACTTTTTTTTTAGGAACTTGAACCTAATTTAATCATAAGAAACGAGAAGAATAAGTTCCTGAAAAACAAACAACCCAAAAACCCCAGAAAATTCAACCTCCCAGAAACCCCATTAAAATCGGCTTAAAACCCTGTACAATTCGACCAAAATCCCAGAAATTTCGACCCCCATACTCCATAAAATTCAAGGAAAAATCCCAGAAAAATCGACTAGAAAATGATGAAACTCGACAAAAAACCCCCAAAATCCAGAAAATTTGTTTTGGTTCTTTGAAATTTAGGGTTTATACTCGATTCTATGGAATTTTGGCTCTATATTTACTGAAGTTGTGAACTCGATTTCAACTAGGTAAGATCTCTTCTTTTTTTCTTACTATTTTCATTCTACATAGATTTTTGGAGTTCAATTGTAAATGAACTTTGTTTCATTTTACTTTTTTATTGCTGTTTTTTGCACGATTTTTAGAATTACAAGCAGAATTTTTTAGTAATAAGGGTTTTTTGCCTTTTTGGGGTTCATCTTCGAATTTCGGCTTCGTCAATTGCAATTTGCAATATGTATTTCGCACATGCCAAAGCAATATTTTTGGCTTGGTAAATCTGTGTACGGATAGTTGATTTTGCTTTTGCATTACTTAATTTTTGTGCATCTTGCTAATGTACTGTATAGGGAAATTCCCTTTTTCTCATGGCATAGAATAAAATCTCGGCTGATTCGTATCATGTTTAATGGTTTTTTTTTCACATTATGTTTTTAGTATGTTATCACCATGAAATTATGACCACTTTTGCTAGGATTGTTTTAGAAAATGACACCTCAAAATTCTCACAATTTTGATTATAACACTATAAAAAAACTTTTATTATAACACCATAAAAAAACCAAAAATTTGGATTTCACCACCACTTAACGGATCCTTAGATGGAATCCGTTTGGCGGGGTCCTCCATAAACACGTGTCAGTTGTTTATTGGTTTAAAAACAATTATATAAAAAAGAAAAATCCTAAACCCTAACCCAGCCACCAACACCATCGTCGACTTCCCTACACACCACCGCTGACCAGCCCCACTGCCGCAAACCCAACCAAGTCGTCGGTAAACTCCATCACCCCACTAGCCTTATCCCTCGATAACTCCATCGCCGAACCAAAGCAGCGCAAAATCATGCCACCACCATCTAACCAAGTAGCATCACCACCACCGTTGTCGAATCGCCAAAACTCCAACCCGCACCCATACCCAAACCTACAAATCGTCCTACTCTTCTCACCCTCACCTTAACGGCTAAACCCAAACCCATTACTGGGCATTCGATTTCTAGGCGGCGAATTTCGCTGTCGATTTCGTTATTGCGGCGGCCAGCGGTTAAAAGGGCTGGAGTGGTTGTCGACGGGTTTGAGGGTGATGGTTGGGCTGGTTTTGGTGGTTTTGGTGGGAGATCAGAGAGGGTGCCGACAGCTTAGGATTGGTGCCCAGCGGCTAGGATTGGGCTGCCGGTGGTGGTTAGTGTGTGGCTGGGTTAGGGTTGATTTCTTTTTATTTTTAAAATTTTTAAATTTTTTTTAAATCGGTGCCTAATTAAAATGTGTCCATAGTGGTCCTATCCCAAAATCCGTTAGTGGGTGGTAAAATCCAATTTATGGGTTTTTTTTGGTGATGTTATAATAAAAGTTTTAAAATTTGTGGTGTTATAATCAAAATTCTGTGATTTTTGTGGTGTTATTTTCTAAAAAATCTCTTTTGCTAAGATAGTAACATTTAGTCATTTACCTTTCAACCTTACTTTGATTTTCTTTTTACAAATTGCCTCACTTTCCTCTATCAAAACCAATTAGTTTAAAGCATCACCCACCTTAATTAAAAGCGCAAAGCAGAATAATTATAAAAGTAATTAGTCTTGGATAAGAGATATATTATTATAATAATACGCGTACTTAATTAGCTTGCTTTTGGTTAATGAACACAGACTAATGGTACTTAAGTGCTAACATTCCTAACAAATAATTTTGTCCATCTTTTTATTTTTTGAAATTACGTGCACTTTATTTTTCGTATTTGAATATATAATGATCATTATTTTACAAAACTAATGATGTGATTAGACACGTTAAAAACTATTCTATCTGAAAATTTGACATGAAGCAACAATGAATTGTACTCGAAAAATGGGTGAACTTATTGATCGTAACTAGACATGGTTATTGGGCGGGTCGGGTCAGGGTCAAAGAGGGTCACATTTCATATGGTCAATATAGGGTCGAGACTATGCGGGCCGCGGGCCGATAATGGACGGGCCTACAAAATATCAATCAAAATAAATATTGGACAAAGCCATATTAAATACATATGAATAAAAATTCATCTATATAATTATTTTTACATTATGTATTTTCTTTATCAACTAAATTGGAAAAAGCATATTGGCCCTATATTGACCCTATCCAAGGGCCCTCCCTGTCCATTAAAAACCCTATAAGCTTGGCCCTGACTCTATTATCATTGGGTTACTCTGTCCAATAACCACCTCTAATCGTAACCAATTGCACTGACCCTGATATTTCATATAAATTCCATTAGGAAAATAAAATACAATTAGTACAACAAGTCAACAACATATGCATGTATAGAAACTGAAGTTGTGAAACCCATTGCATGCATGTTTTAAAAAAAATACCTTACAACTTTATACTAGTATTATCAGACATATTCGAGATTCATTTAGTTATGTTACATAAAACATCTGTTGTATTATCCCTGTTGTAGTGGTATATTTTTCTATCATGCATGTCTAGTTTTCTATATATATATATATATATAAAGAAAAAAGGATTGAACTACAGATCTGTTTCACAGCCTCCTTCGAACCTTGGCAATGTTGACGAAAACCATGACATAGAGCTTGTCTTTCACATCATAAAAGATTCGAAAAAGGCATGTCTCCAACATCTTTTTAGCACCAATGTTCCGCAAACTCCCCAAAATCCTATAATAAATCCGAGCACTATGCTGATGTACAACCTTAGAAAAAAGTCATTGCTTTCACTTTCATCTTGGTGGTCAGAATTATCTTTAATAGTTGGAGTATCATCGGGTAGTTGATCCCAAGGACATATGGGGAGTGGCATTCCACAAAGTCCAGAATTCCCCGTGTATTACGAAGCTTCAAAGGTTTGAAGTTGAGGCCCCTTTGGAATTTTTCCGGAAAAGTGGTTGTTGGACAAATCCAAAGTACCAAGAGAATTCAAATCAGCGAGGCTCATAGGGATCTCACCAGAAAGATGGTTGTTTGGTAAATCAAGTGCCTCCAATTCTCCAAAGATGTTAAATGTCCAATCTGTTGAAGCATAAAGGTTTTGATGATGAGGAACTTAAAATAAAAAGCAAACTCATCTAATAAAGATTCTCTAGTGTGTGATTAGTCAAGGTGCAGAATAATCTTGGTGATTGAAGAACTGTCTGAATCTAAGAAGACATGAAGAAGATCTTTATTGAAGAAGTTAAACGAATCAGAGGAAGAGTTCTCTAACAAGAACTAAGTTCCCTAACAGGAACTCGAAGTCTAGCAGTTAAGTTCTTTGGTGGAACTTAATATGCTTGAAACCCAAGTAATTCATCCGATCAGAATGCGGCGCATCAATAATTGTTAAAGTTTATTCTTAGAAATTATTGTAAATATGGTAAGTAGGTTAGTGCACGAGATTTATTAGAAACGTGATAAGTTTGCTTGATAAATGAAATAAATATGGAAGATAATAAAAGATAGACTTTAGGAAAAGATTTTGTAACAAAAAGATTATCTTTTATCTAAAGTAGGTTTATTAAGAAAGATAAGTTTTCTTCATAAAAATCTTTAATTCTTATTTTCAGAAAAGATTTTATTCCACTTGATTTACCAAAACCGTGTTTAATAAAAGATAAGTCAAGTTAACATATTTATCTTTTTAGAAAACCTACTTTCTATACAAGTGTTACTTGTATAAATAGTAGAGAGCAAAAATGTTTTAGGTTTTTGTGAATTTATGCGTGGAGAAATCTAAGTGGTTTAAACGAGTAAGTTTACCAAGCTTTTAACTTATCATATTAGTTTCGGATTTCGTGCATTGCTTACCTATCATAATAGGCATCGTGTATTTGTATTGGTTGGGTTATTTGGGTGATTTTATAGTTTGATTATTATACAGTTTTGTTTAAGCTTCTTGGTGAGGCTGAGAGTATTGTGTACTTTGGTAGTACTTTGGTGGTACGAGTGAGTCTAAGTGTGGTACTTAGGTTGGGTAGGATAGGGTCCTATCAAGTAGCAAGTCCAGTGAGGAACTTGTGAAATAAAGGTCTGTGTCTAATAGGTTGTAACTTGGTATTTGCCCTATTATAGTGAAGTGATTTGTGTTTGAAATCCCTAAGGTAGGGTCGAGGTTTTACTTCCAGTTGGGCCCTGGAAGGTTTCCTCGTAAAAACTGTGTGTTTGCTTAAGTTCCTATACGCATTGTTTATTTATCCGCAAAAAGTAGTCACTAGGAACTCTATACAATTCACCCCCTCTCTTGTATTAATCGTCTCAACTAACACAATCGATGTAATAATATTCCCATGCATATGATTTCTTGATAAATTTAAGGCAACGAGGCCAACCAAAGATGAAATTTCCAAGGGAATTTCTCCTTCTAGATTATTGTTTGATAAATCTATTACTCTAGCTAGTTTCATTGCATATTTTGTTAGACTTTGCTCTCTTCTTTTCCACATTAGCTTTTCAACATCGGAGTATTCTCTTAAATAATACGCCTAAGCAGATCCAGAATATTTGAATATGATGATATCACATTCAAATTCAGGTAGTAAATTTATCTTGTTTTGCATTACTGTAAGATTGTATATGCATTTTGGAATGGTGCTAGTAAAGTGGTTGTTTGAAAGATCCAGTAATTAGAGTAAGGACATTTGACGAAGGCTTAAAGGCATACCTCCAACAAATTTGTTGCTTCTTAGGCTAAGAACGCGAAGATGTCTCAAACTGTTTCCAAATCCTATTGGTATATGTCCACTCAATGAATTATAACCAAGATCCAAAAAAACCAAAGAGGTACAGTTCATCAATGATTTCGGAAGTTCTTTTGAAAAGTTATTATCACTTTGGTTTAGTTACTCAAGCTTGTTCAAATAATCGAAGGAGGCTGGTATAATACCAGGAAAAGCTATTGTTTTCCAAGTTTAGAAACAATAATTGATCAAAATTCGTCCGACAATCTGGGAGTTCTCCAAACAAGAAATTGTTTGAGAGGTCAAGATTTTCAAGCTTTGTTTTTTGTTTAGGACACAAGAAAGAAATAAGATCAGTAAGCTTGTTATTATTCAGAAAAATAGAAGTAACGTTTAATAGAAATGCTGGAATTTTCCCTTCAATATTATTAAAGCTTATGTCCATCTCAATATCCCATTTATTATAGGGAAAATCCCTGTTTCTCATGGTGAGAAACGAAATTTGTTTCTCATGGAGGCATTTTCGTGAATAAATCAACAACTTTTTCATTATTGTGGGCTTCACAATTGAATAAAGTTGTTGATTTATTTATGAAAATGACATGTGAGAAACAAAATTTCGTAATTAAGATCGAATTAAAATAAGAATCATAATAGACAAAGTGTATAACTGTATAAGAAATATTTTGTAATAAAATGAGAAATAGTAGAAAAATGCTATTTATAACTGGCGAAATTGAATTTTTGTAACTGGCATTGTTGGTTGCGAATGCCACCGTTACAATTAGTGAAAATTATTCGTAACTGGCTAATGTTGGTTACTAATAATGTACTATTCGCAACTGGCTTAACCTAACGCCAGTTACAAATAGCCTATTTTCCAAGTTAGAAAGCATACTATTCGTAACTGGCGTTGAGTTACGCCGGTTACAATAAGGGTATTATTTGTAATTGGCATAGCCTAACGCCAGTTACGAATAGTTTTTTTTTGTTAAAAAAAATAATCTATTAGTAACTAGCATTAGATTACGCCAGTTACTAATAAATATATAATTTTTATTTTGATCAATATTTGATTTGAATACATGCTTGGTAGTAATTTCTACCGAACGACCCATTGTCAAATGGATTAAAACCTGTTACAAATCAACCAACAAAACACATATTCCAAATGGTTCCACATAACTTGAATTCACCCACAAAATACAATACAATTAACACTCCAAATAATTTCACACAACTTGATTCATCCACAACAAACAACAAAATAAACTATATTTTCCACAAAACAATTAAAACTTGAATAAAAAATTATTGATTTATAATTTAGGAATATATGTAATAACAATAACTATTAAGCTAAATAAAAGTAGTCATATATATATAGAAATGTGTTATATTGTTTTATTAAGCTAAATGCGATTAATCATAACATTGATCAATAAAATAACTAGGGGTCTTTCAACAAAAAATTAAGTCTAAAAGAATTAGCCCTTTGTTCTCGAGTCTCGTCCAATTCTATATAGTTGTACGCTGTAAATCTTGCCAAACTTAGCCCATTGTTCTCGAAACTCATCTAATTCTAGTAGTTGCTGTATTTTTTTTCCTGCTACTAAGTTCCTATTCCTCTAGCACAAGCAACTTTCAATTGATAAAAAATTTGAAAAAAGAGAAAAATAAATAAATAAATAAATAAATAAAATAAAATAAAAATAAAAAGAACTATTACCTAGAGTGTTAGGGGTAGATGGTGCAAGATTCATCTAAATGTTCTTCAGCATTAGCTTCTGAATGCTTCTCCAAATTATCAATACTTTGATTTGATGTCCCAAGATATCTTACAGACATAGCCCACTTGTAGATGCACATCATTTAGAAACAAATGAAAAGGTCCGAAGATTAGATGATACACAATATTGTCAACATCAAAAGAAAGAGGATTTGTACAAGACATGAAGGACGTCAGTAGATCTTAGCAACAAGCAATAAAACTGCAGGACATCACTAGACTTTCACCTCAAATTAGTATAAGATAATTGGATAACTAGTCATAATCATAGTACTCGACAAAATGAAGGAAAGATTAACTTATGAGCAATGACGAGAAAATTAGTCAATTTTTAAGCAATTAAATACACATAGCATATAGAATTCAGATAGAAAATGAAAAAAAAAAATCAGGTTTGTAATCCATTGAAATGACAGAATCAATAACTAATCTAGATTCACACAAAAAAAAATTCCCCTTTCTTTTTGATTGGTCAAACAATGTCTTATCCAACAAAGAAGGAATACCATGAGCATACAACCAAGATGTTAGAAATGCACTAAACGTAGTATGTGTGTTAGACCCTTATAATTTAGGATGCCAAAACTCAAGCCATAGACAAGAACAATTTTACATAGTTTTATGGTCAGTTCCTGATTTATACAAATTATACCTTCCCCTGTTATACAAATTATGTAGAATCTAAACAAGCAACCCAATAAGAATTCCTAACTATATAGAAAATAGGAACCATATTACAAGTGACATTACCTCTAACCAAGACAAAACTTCTACCTCCGGTCCACATACTCCACGACACCGACCAAACAATGCATTTATTAATCAAAAATTAAATCTTTTCTAACAATTTAAACAATCAACACTATCCAATCTCAAATACCAAACTCTTTCAAAACAAATCAATAATTACAAGGGATACATTGAACAATATATACCTTATTCATCTTCTCAAAGGAAAGTAGGAAACAACCCACCACGAAACCAACCTTTTGATAGCCTCCCCTGCAACTGCAGCAAACCAATTAGGGCACCTAACATCAACCTTTTCTCCTTCTACAGACACCGGTATCAAATCGTCCCACTCGATAATGACGGAATACAAGCAATAAAATAAGGGTACCTCTCAAAAGTAGATGTTCTTAATCCTGGTTCACTATGAAACCCGAGTTTGCACTAGCAAATAATTAAAATCAAACTTCCATTAAATCGAATATAATGAGTAGTCTATTCATGAATTGAATATAGCCTCGTCTGCCATGATTTATACACACAATATGCGCACAAAACAAAGCAAAAATCGCAGCACAACTTGGAACAAAATCGCACACAAACAGCAATAACTATTAACTCGGACTAAAACTGACACAGTTGCGGAAAACAGTCCAGTTTAATAGCAAAATTAAAGAACTCGAAAATTTCTGAAATTTTGCAGGAAGAAAGTAAACAAAATTTCACCCAAATTCAAAAAAAAAAATCACCTAAAAATACCTTGTAACGAAGGAGAACGAGCTTTCTGAAGTTAATCGAGCAAACTGATCCTCCGAGAACAAGTACGACTGATCAATAACTTTAAGGGGTTATGCACGCAATAAAATATCAAAATCTGGAAGTGTTGGCTATTGTTATTTAAAAGATACTTCTAGGTGCACACTGCATTGTGAGTTATCAAGCATTTTTTTCCCCTTCTTTTTTAGTTCGAAAATTTGGTTCTGATTTTCATTTCTAAATTCAGTTCTGAAATTCAGCTTATGTTAATCTTCATGTCAATCTATCAATATAAAAGTTAAAAACTATAGGAAGATATTGAGATTCTAACGTATTCACCCTAAACAAACTTCATGAATTAAGGTTGAGCATCATTTACTTGCAATTCATAGCCACACCGCCGGTGAGTTGAAAATGCTACAATATGCTATTGGACTAGCAAGAGTTTCACGTGAAAACTTAAAAGAAACTTCAACAACCAAGAAAAGGAGAGGCCACAACATATGTTACCTCAAATTTACTTCGAATTTTCTAGAATAAAACGCTGCAACATTAACATCAATATCGGCATCATCATTAACCCAATATTCGAAGAGGCTCCTGCCTAATGCAACCTAAGAATGTAAGAGGGACGTAGACAAACTATACACACAGGATTACACTTGTGATCAGGAAGCCATTTCCAAGCAATTCTAGCTTCAGTTGATTAGTCCAATTTACTAGTGATTACTCACATTTACAGAATAGTAGGGACTACAACATTTTGTAACTAGCATAACATACGCCAGTTACTAATATGGCGTTACAAATAGCATTTTTTCTACTAGTGAATCGTGGGAATAATATTCCAAACTTCCACAAAAAAATGATATTCTCTCCTTCCTTACACTGTATAACTCTTTGAATGAAAAGGAGATGTGGTAATATAAAAAGTTAACATTATAAAAATATTATGATTTCCTCTTCTTGAAATTAAGTTTGTTACATTTGGAAGTTTTTTTTGTAACAACCCTGATTTACTAACTAATACGAAGTACTAAACAAGAATTAAAGGAAAAATAAACAACCTTTGAATAAAATTGTAGAAGCATACACCTAAATCAGATGTATTACCGCCACACTCGACAACCTGTCAAGTGTTAAGGCTTACAAAATTCCAATAATTACAACCCAATAAACTAAGTGAGCTATTTATACAACTTTATTATAAACTCGTTATAACAAACTAATCGAAACACTTGAGCTCCTTTAGCTACGACCACTTGATCAACCTTTTTAGACAAACTTAACTGCTCACCATTAAAGACAAATTCCAAAATAGATCGTCACAGGGCCACTATAAGAAAAAGACATAGCCGTAAACACAAGTAGCACAACAAAACAACACACACGTCAGCAAAAGCAGAGTAATCACCACATATCAGAAGATAGAGTATAATTGAATAATTGACAATGCTAGCTCAATTAAACAATGTAGTTCGAAACTACATTACACATTGTACTCTGAAAAAATATTTTTTATCAACTCAACCTCGAATAATAATTCGATCCTTCACTCAATTAACTCATAACCAATAAGTGTGTCATGCTCTTTGTTCTATACCTAGCCTTGGACAGTAATTCGAATAACAAACCAACAAGTATAAAAACTTAAATACTCTCAATAACCAGAAAACACCTTGAACCAGACCACATACGGGTCAAATCCCATTGTAGGGGACCATAGAAAAATAAGTAATAAAGATTGTACCTCATTCTTAACTCATGATTATCATTCGCTTACCAACATGCCAAGGACCAAGGTATATAACTCCGAGCCTCAATCGAAGAACAAAATAATAATACTCAACCTTTTAATCTCATACGTCAATCAAAATCAAATAATCATTCACAAATTAATAGATTATATCTCAACAATGGCACAGATTCCCAAATAACATGATAATTCAATTCATAAGTATCTCAACTCTTAGGGCAATAATACTAGCACCCAAAATAATCAAATCTCAACCAAAAAATAATACCCACATTAGCAACCCTAAAACCTCGATAAAACAATACTCCCTATAGGAACAACATTAAAACCCTAGAAGTAACACAATCAATCAATGCGATAATTAAATCATATAATACCACACACTAATCATGTACATATAAATCATGATCATATATAATTCGCAAATTTTTAAATTTACACATAATAATACGAAGTACAATTAATACTAACAATTTATAATCAAACAAATCACAAAATTAATTAAGATCGTGTGATTACATATAATAAGCAAACATCTCCAAAAATACATGTGTGATTACCTTTGCAACACCAAATCATGAGTAATGCTGATCATTGAATTTAGGAAAAGGTTAAAAGAATTTAAACAAAATTCATCATTATCAACAATGAAGAATGACGATCATCTCGCTGTCGAAACTCACACAGTCACACATGTGCCGCAAGCTTCAAATAGAGGAACATGAGCATAATGGAAATTATCACACTCCCTTTGCTTTGTACGTTATATATATAATTTTTTTTGTAAAGGGGTTTAAATAATTTATGTACTCTTTAAACTGTACAATGCTATTGAAACAAAATAGAGTTTTATAACTTTCCGAACACTAAAATAAAAATATGAGATAAGGAAATATATTTAATAATTAAAAGTAAATTATTTTTTTAATAAAATATATTATATAAAATCATAAAATATTCGGGTATTACAATCTATCCTCCTTAAAACAAGTTTCGTCCCCGAAACTTAAAATAGAAAATTTGAGGGTATTATAATCTACCCTCCTTAAAACAAGTTTCATCCTGAAACTTATAGTAGAAAAATAACTTACTTGTAATTTTGAAAGAAAGTAAAAACTAAATCAAAATTTTCTTTAAAAAAAAAATGATAGAGTACTAAAATATTAGGGGTATTACATTTTTACTAGAACCAAGTGATGCAAGGTACATGATGTTATTAGTAAACATTAAGCTGAAACTCAACTCTAGGAGCTGTGGTATTCTTATCTATCTGGTACTGAAAGTTACGACTCAATACGAATCCACGGGCCAGGCAAAACACACTCGACCCGCCAACAATCGGTACCTCCCGGACTTGAAATGTCAATTAGTCTAATTAAGGTGCACCCTTGTGCACCTTAAATAGGTGTAACAACGTAGCCCAAAAGTCTAATTACACACAACACAATTAAAAAAAAGCCCTAAAACTAAAAAACATGAAAACTGCAATACACCCACCCACACCCAATAAGTGTTACATCATTTCCAAACTCAAAAATCTTCTTCTTCTATATGATTTTCTCTCTCCTCTTTTTCACTTTCTCTCTCCTCTATTTCATTCTTTCACTAAAAAACTGCAAAATCTTCAATGGACATTAGGAAAGAGATGCAAAATCAAAAAGATCCTCCCCCAAAAAGGCAATTTTATGTAAATTTCACTTAATTTTAAAATTATCACTTAATTTTGTTTGAATTTATATGATTATCCCTTAATTTTAAAATTTCACTTAACAAATTTGTTTGAATTTATATGATTATCACTTAATTTTATTTGAATAATGTTCGAAATTTATTATTGGAATTGTAAAAAAAAAAAAAATTAGTGAAATCAAACGGATATTTTATGTTCACATTCGAAATGCATATGTTTATATTTTAAATACTTATTTTAATATTTTGAATCCGTTTGTAAACTTTCTGAAATGCTTATTTTCACTTTCTAAATTCATATGTTCATATTTTTTATGTATATGTTCACCTTCTGAAATGCTTAATTATGTTCATACGCATTAAAAAATGAACCAATATAATGCATATGTTCATATTTTTAATACTTATGAATTATGATGCATATGTTTCATAATCATATTATTATTATGTCTTCAATTTTTTTATGTTCATAATAAAATGCCTTATATTCATAATAATATTTTATATGTTCATAATGTAAATATTTGTTGTTTTCATTAAGTCTGTTTATGCATATCTTCTCTCTTTTAAATGCATATGATCATATTTTTTACGCATATGTTCACCTTTTAAATGGTTATATTCACTTTAAGGAAACCAATGCTTACGTTCATATTTTGAATTGTTATGTTTACTTTATGAAATGCATATGTTCATATGTTTTATGCTTATGTTCACTTTTTGAAATACTAATGTTCACATTTAAGGGAACCTATGCATATGTTTATATTTTGCATGATTATATTCATTGATAAAAAAAAATGCAGAAAATCAAATGAAATTCATACACAAATGAATGAAATTGATCGAAGCTAAAAAAAATTCAATTCATATGAATTCAAAAAATCAAATAAACAACCAATTCCATATTGTAAGTAACGTATTCAATCGTTAAATCAAAAAAATGTGAAAAATGAAAAAAAAAAAAAAAAAACAGAGGAAAAAGGAATTAAAGAAGGAAGGAGAAAAAATAGAGTATAATTTGTGAATTCAAAGATTCATACAAACCTTAATCAATCGAAATTAAAGCACAAAATCGAAATTCACACAAAAATTCATACTTAATAACAACTTTCATGTTGTAAGAAACAAATTCAATCAAAAAAGTGTAAAAAAAAGGGGAAAATTAAAAACAAAAAAACAGAGGAGAGAGAAAATAAAAAATGAAGGAGAAAAATAAAGGAGAAGAAACCTAATGTTCACTTTCTGAAAAGCTAATGTTCATATTATATTGTTGTTACACCTATTTCTAGGTGCATGAGTGTGCACCTAAGAATATGTGCAATTACTAGCCCAAGGTTTGACTGGCTAGCGAACATAAATGTGCCCAACATTCGGCCCACCATAGTTGAGTTGGGCTCTGAACCATCTTAGATTAGGCTGTCCAACACCACTAGGTTCCCAACCAATTAGTATTAAGTGGATCATGGTGCACCTATTTCAACACCACGTTTATACTTTTAACATATAGTAAAAAAATTGAACATTTTACAAAAAAAAATGAACATTTAGTAAAAAAAATATGAACACGTTACAAAAATTGAACATAAACATGCAATACTTAAGTTCATTTTTTTCAAAGAAATGTTCATTTTGTATATAGTTTATGTTCAATTTATTTTCCTATTGAATTATTACGAGTCAGACAAACTTCTTTCAAAATTTGTCTGACACGTAATAATTCAAAATTTGCAGTTGTTTAGATTTTTAACTAAATGTTCAAAATTTGTTATTGTTCAAATTATTTTTACTAAATGTTCAAAAGTATAGGCGTGGTGAATTGCAATTGTTCAGATTTTTTTACTAAATGTTCAAAATTTGAGATGTTCATATTTGTTTTTTACTAAATGTTAAAAATTCGCGATAGTTCAGATTTTTTTACTAAAAGTTCAAAAGTATAGGCATGATGCATTGCGACTGTTCAGATCTTTTAACTAAATGTTCAAAATTTACAATGTTCAGATGTTTTTATTACATGTTCAAAATTTGCAATTATTCAAATTTTTTTACTAAAGATTGAAAAGTATAGGCGTGGTGTACCTATTTCTAGGTGCATAAATAGGTGCACCATGGTGCATCTTAAAATTTGCGGTTCCCAATTGAGAAGTTTCAGCCATTACCATTTGGGCTTGCCACCGTAACGAGGTCCGAATCTGGGTACGTTATTTGGTTATGGTAGAAGATTTGGATTTGGGCTTTCTTTGTTAGTCTATTTTCTTGGGCTTGTGCTAGTTTCATAGTAGCCCAACTTATGCTAAGGAGCAAGCAGCAAAGTACAATTATCCTTGCCATGTGTTGGTGCTTTCTTCTTTTATTTTGATTATATTGAAAATTAATGAAAGTATGAAGAAAGTAGATGGTAAGATGGAGAAGGAATGCATGAAAAAATAGATATATGGTACGTATATTTATATTGTATGGTTGATTGGTTGTAGTATGACTAATGAGATTAGGATTATATCACCTCAAAAAACAGAGTTAGATCTTGATTTGAGTAGGTAAGAACTCTAAGAAGAGACATGACAGTATGGTTTAATTGGCTTTCAAAAACATAACATTGTTGTACCTCCCTTTGTACCTAAAAGGATAGTTGCACATCACAATGGTTTAACCCCTATTAATTAAGGTAATTAGGGACGTTACATTTGGTTACTCAAATTTCCTTGTTGGATCATTGCTATAATATCCCCATGGGTCTTTAATAAAAAGATAAAAGCCAAAATATTACAAATATTACTTTTAGACAAGGAACAACTAATATTGAACTCCTATGACTAGTGATATATGACGATATCTACTGGGCGAGAGAGTGATATCTAAGGACTAATGATTTTACGCTCTTTATAAGCTTTGGGCGTTTTTAGAAAATTTGATAGTAATGACTTTATATACTTCGAAAGTCCTGTTTTTCGTCCTTCCTGTATCATGATTTCCAAGAATTATCGTTTAAATCGTAGATACGTACATTTTCTTATCTTAAGATTTAAATTACTTTGTAGATAGATCTATTGGCAAGTTTGGCCACTGTCTTAAGATAATTATAAGTATAACCTAACATTATATGAAGTATATGACTAGCCACTTAGCTAGAAACATAAATTGGCTAAACAACTTAATTATTGAGAGTCTAGCTCTTTTCATAGGCCTATATAATTTTTGCTAGAATCATCTGACTTATAGACATAATATTGTTTTCTATGTAATTGAATGAATTTAATTAATTACTAGATTAACCATAGCTTAACCCTGATGTACATTGTACGAAGTATATATTGTTCATTGAAGAAATGAAACGATCACAAAGCATACATTCAACTTAAAACAACAACAATACTACATTGAGCACATACAAATACAACACACATTATGAACTTGCTGCAAGATAAGGATAGGAAAAACATAAAAAATTATTTTGTGACTTTAACAATGCCATTTAAGCAGTCGACTTGTAGTGACCAAATTGAAGATCTCTGATTCAAGTCTCGATCTAGCAGTATATCGTCTAAGCAACAACCTGTAGCAAATAATTTGATTTTCTTAGAAAACCTATAGATTTTTGTACACTTGTTTATGCAGTTAACAAGTAGCTAAAAAAAGTTTAGTAGGACATATCAAGAAAGGGTAGAATTACTGACCTGCTTCACTGCCTCCTTCGAATCCTGGCTATGTTGATGGAAACCATGACATAGAGCTTGTCTTTCACCTCACCAAAGAACCGGAAAAAGGCATGTCTCCAAGATCTTTTCAGCACTAAGCTTCCACAAACTCCCCAAAATCCGATAATGAATCCAAGCACCACGCTGATGTATAACCCCAGATGAAAGTCGTCGATTCCACTCTTATCTTGACGATTGATATTATCGTTATTTCCTGGATTATTGTCGGGTACTTGATCCCAAGGACATTTTGGCAGTGGCATTCCACAAAGTCCTGGGTTTCCCTTGTACGACGAAGCGTTAAAGGTTTGGAGTTGAGGACCAGTTGGAATTTTTCCGGAAAAGTGGTTGTTGGACAAATCCAAGACGCCCAGAGAATTCAAATCAGCAAGGCTCGTAGGAATTTCACCAGAAAAACGGTTGTTTGACAAATCAAGTGCATTCAGAGATGTCAATTTTCCAATCGCTGTAACATTTCCATGCAAATGATTTCTTGATAAGTTTAAGGTGACAAGCCCCGTCAATAATGAAATTTCGAAGGGGATTTCTCCTTCAAGCTTATTGCTAGACAAATCTATTGCTCTAACTAACAACAAAACGGATTTTATAAGACTTTGATCTTCCTTCTTCCACATAAGTTTTTCGTCATCAGGGATCCTGTTGCCCAGAATGTCATATTCAATTTTTGGTCCTAAATATGTCCCATTTCGCATTGCAGTAAGATTATATATGCATTTAGGAATGGTACCAGTAATGTGGTTGGTAGACAGATCCAAAATTTGGAGAGAAGATGATTGACAGAGACTATAAGGTATCCCTCCATCAAAATTATTACTTCTAAGGCTCAGAAAAGCAAGACCTCTTAAATATTTCCCAATTCCAGTCGGTATATGCCCACTCAATGAATTACGAGCAAGATCGAGATTAACTAAAGACGTACAATTTGTCAATGATCTCACATCTAAAAAGCTATTGTCACTTAAATGTAATGACTGAAGCTTTTTCAAGTAACCAAAGGAAGCCGGTATACTTCCAGAAAAACTGTTATTTTCCAAGCGTAGCAACAATAATTGATCAAAATTCATCCAACAGTCTGGAAGTTCCCTAGTGAAGGAGTTGTTTGAGAGGATTAAATATTGAAGTTTCAATTTTTCTTTAGGACATAATAAAGGGATAGGGTCAGAAAAGTTGTTGTCATTCAAAACTAATGAAGTGACATTTCTTGAAAATAATGGTATTGTCCCTTCTAAATTGTTAAAGCTCATATCTATATCAAGGACTTCAATATCAGTGGCTAATATTTGTAAATCCGGAAGTGTCCCATAAAGCTTGTTGTGAGACATGTCAAGATAATTAAGTTTTGACGAAATTGTCATCCAAAAAGACTTCGGAATCCTATCTGATATTCCACCAGCAGAAATTTCAAGCCAAGAATAGTTTTTTTGGCTCAAAAGCCATTTTGGAAACATTGGCCCCAAGCCACATGAACTTAATTTGATTGAGTCCAATTGAAATGGAGGAACCCAATCAGTATCGATATTGAGCAACAACGCTGAATTGTTGGACAAATCCATATGTTTTAATCTTGAAAGATTAGAGAAATGGTTGCTAGAGAGAGTGCCTTCTAACGAGTTAGAAGAAAGATCCAAACTCTCCAACATTGACAAATTCCCCAAACTCTGACTGATTGTTCCATTTAATAGGTTATCTCTAAGACTTAAATCTCTGAGTGAAGAAAAGGTGTGGATTGTGTCAGGGACTGGACCCCAGATTTTGTTATCATCAAGATTTAGAGACAACAATGAATGACTTGCACATCCATTCAGTTTTTGGATTATGCTTTGGAGCTCTTCGGTAAGATTATTTAATCCCAAATAAAGCTCTTGTAAGCTACATAGTTTACCAAGTGTTTTCGGCAAGAATTGGAAATTATTGTTATCAAGAAGGAGATGTGTGAGAGGCTTTATGTTAGAAATTGTATCTGGAATTGGACTTGAAGGGATTACGAATGTGCTAGCTAAGTTTGCGATTAACGACAATTAACAACAACGAAGACGGAAAACAAGCAATAAACGAGACAAGGAGAATTTACCGTGGGAAACCCGAGAACCGGGAGAAAAACCCACTAATCCACTATGGAGTAGCAATTTGATGAAGAACAATGTAGATTACAACCATTAAAGCTCCCACCCCAACTCACCCTCTCAAACACTCAAACCCTAAGTGTTTGGGTTTACATGAGGCTCTCTCTCTCTCTACATCTTTCCCCTCATCTTCTTATTTTTTTCTCTACAATGACAATACAAGAGTATATATAGTGCTAAATATAATCCAAGGGCTAAGATTATAAGTAACTAGCAAAGGAGAAATCAAGACCGTAAAACCGAGGCTCAAACGCAAAAAACAGAGCCCCGAGAAACCCAGTGGAGCGGGCGCTCCAATGGACAGGAGCGGCCGCACCATTAAACTGGAAGAAAAGGCAAAACGAGCGGGCGCTCCCACAAGAGGAGCGGCCGCTCCGCTTTCCCCTGCAAAACAGCTTCTCGTAAAACAGCCATATCTTCCTCGTTTCTTGGCCAAATTAAGCTTATGACCAGTCGTTGGAAAGCTCTTGAGACGAGCTATCACCTCCAACTTGAATCATCTCAATATCACTTCTAGATCTTGAGATATGGTCAATTTAAGTCAACCCTTTGTCATCCACCATTGCTTAACACCAAGCAATAGCCCATAGCTTAAACTCCTAAGCTATGCACCCCCCTTTGCCTTCTTGAACCGTTCTCCACACTCTCAAACCCAACAGGACTTTTGTTAGAGATAATATCGGAAAATATATGTGTGATATATTTTCCGTATTGATCTTATTAGGAGAATAATATATTTAGGTTTATTATATGTTAAGATATTATTTAAGTATATCTTTTAGGAAGATTGTTTCCTATCTTATGTTCTTAGGTTTTGTATAAATACTCAACCTATTGATGAATAATAAACAAGCAATACAAAAGCCATTATATTCTATTTCTCTCTAATTTGTCATGGTATCAGAGCAGGTTAAATCTTGGGGCCATTCACAAAAATTTCCCCCCTGCCGGTGGGTTAGAAAATTAAACTCACCGGCGGGATTCATAAATTTTACCCAAAAATTCTGCTGTGCAATTTTTTTTTCTTTTTTGTGAGTTCATTTGAGCATGATTTTGCTCCTTTGGATATTTTGCTCCTTTGGATATGAGTTTGGTTTTACTCTAAAAAACCAATAAGAGATTTGAGTGTGGTTTACTCTGAAAGACCAATAAGAAATTTGAGTGTGGTTTACTCTGAAAAACCAATAAGAGATTTGAGTGTGGTTTACTCTAAAAGACCAATAAGAAATTTGAGTGTGGTTTACTTTGAAAAACCAATATTTGATTGGAGCTCGGTTTTGCTCTGGAAAAACCAAAAATTGTTATATTTGCAGGTTCGAAAAGAATGACGTTCCTGTTTGATTGATGACAGATGAGTTCGAAAAGATGAACGTTCTCATCATTGAAAAAAAAAAAAATTGAAGGCGACATCACAAGAGTGTGCATCACGGCTTCAACAATTTGAAGAATTTCCAATCGCAACGTTCGTGTTACTGCCGTTACGATTGCGGGAGGGTGTTAGAGATAATATCGGAAAATATATGTGTGATATATTTTCCGTATTGATCTTATTAGGAGAATAATATATTTAGGTTTATTATATGTTAAGATATTATTTAAGTATATCTTTTAGGAAGATTGTTTCCTATCTTATGTTCTTAGGTTTTGTATAAATACTCAACCTATTGATGAATAATAAACAAGCAATACAAAAGCCATTATATTCTATTTCTCTCTAATTTGTCAACTTTCTAATTGATTCCTCCAGAGATCAAGATATGAAAGGGACTTCATGTTACCAAAAGAACTTGGAATTGTACCTTGCAAATTATTATAGCTAAGGTCAAGATATGAAAGAGCATGCAAGTTTTCAAATGCAGTGGGAATATGACCTTTCAATTGATTACCCTCGAGATCAAGATATGGAAGGTGAACATTTACTCCACTCAAATTGAACAGCCACTTGAATATTGAATCATCAATTACACCTTCACAAAGGCTAATGACAGAAAAAGTAGTTGATGAGTTTTGGTATGAGGGTATTTGTGGAGGCAACGCAGGAAGTTCGCAAGCATCCAAGTGGAGGACCCTTAAATATGGGAGGTTGTTCATGATTTGGAACCAATTTGTGGCGTTACTAAGATCGATGCCACCCAAATCAATGTATCTCAATAAAGTTAGGCGTGAAAGCCATGACAAGTTTCTCACATAAAGATTGGAAATATATTATCGTCATACTCTATGGCAAATTCACCCACGGAATAAGCACTGAGATCAAGAGAAATCAAGCGAGAGAGGTTCCCGAGATGGTTGGGAACTTCTCCCTGGAATCCAGAGAAAGAAAGATTAAGGTGTTTCAAATTCACAAGGGAACCAATGAAAGTGGGGATGGGTTGGTTTTGGAAGTTATTAAAGCTGAGGTCTAAGTAACTCAAATGTGTCAAATTTAAAAGAGATGAGCTCACTTTACCTCGGAGACACCGATCCTTCAAGTAAAAAGCGTAAATCCCTGAAAGATCGAGCTTAATGACATTACCAGTGCGGTTGCTGCATTGAATGCCATGCCATTGACAGCAATTTATGTTATCATCATCATCTTCCCAAGTCGACAGGAGGCCGCAACGGTCGACTTGGATGCCCTCTTTGAACTTCAACAAAGCTTCTCTCTCTTTCTCAGGACACATGATGTGGTGGTGGCTGTCAATGGGATTAATGACATAATCATTAATCCCATGATCATCAGCAAAACAGCAAGAGCCAAGAAAGCAGGAGAAGATAAGATGTATTATTCATTGTACGTGATTGAATTATGATTATAGATGAGTGTGTTTGATGCTAAATATGCTTAAAGTTTTAAGGTATATATAGAAACATAATCATTGTTCTTTATTTTTTTTTGGGTTGAATAGTAAAATCAATTCTCATTGCTCATTTGTCCCTACTTGATGAGCTGACGGTGACTAATGCAAAAGCTACAAATTTCGTTGTAATACAAATATTACTCCATATTTTTATTATTATGTACTCCATTTTAACCAATACGTTTGCATTATTATAGTCGGTTGTATTTGTTAAACTCGTCCCCAATGTATACTTTAATTTATACATATTGATAAATGATAACAAAAGATTATATTGGTTAAATTTTAGCATAGATTAAAAAAATATTAAAATCTACCCGTATCTCATATAATTATGAATACTTGAAGTCTTTAAAAAAAATAATAATAAAAAAAAAATAAACTTGAAGTCTTTGAAAATAAATAACTGGGTCTTCACGTGAAGTCTTTACAATTAACCATTCAACTTGTATGAGCATATTGATTAACATGACTCAAATCCGAACTAGACTAAAATTGACTAGACTTTATTAAACCGACCCAATTCCTAGAGTTGACCACCTCTACCTATATGTGGCTTTTGTTTTTTTATTTCTTTTTCTTTTTTGTTTTTTCTTTTGTTTTATCCAAAAATTAGGTAATAAGTAGACTTTTCTAGATTGAAAAGTCTTGTAATCCTACTAAATTGTACCGTCACAACCTCACATTTGTATTACAAGACTTTATGTGTACTACTATGGTCCTATAGAAAATTCTTTATTATTGTGCATATTATTGAATTGAACCCCTACCTTTATCTTTTAAAAAGTGTGAGTATCTTTTAAAAAGTGTGAGTAAACTTTTATTAATAGTGTTGAGACTATTATGATGTCCCTACAAATATTATTTACGTATTTATCCCTTTTAAAAAATAAGTACTCCGAATGACCACACTATAAATAGTGTTAAGACACTTATGTCCCTAAACTATTTATTTACACCATATTTGCCTTCAATTCTTCATCAATGTTAATTGTATTTTTTTTAACATTCAAGAATAGCGGGCGTATATTTATATCGCTAAAAATATTTATTTACATATTTCTCTAATTAACGTTACTAACAAATACTACTCCATATTTTTATTCGGAAAATTTGTGAATAAGGTCCTTTTAAATAGACCTTTTTGTGACAAAGGTCCTTTTATAAAAAAAAGGTGGCACAAAAGGTTCTTAAATTATGTTTGGGTTGTAAGGAGGGTCCTTTGGCCATTTTCGGCGTTGACTTTTTTATTTTCCGGCCAAAAAAAGCCACGTGTAAAGCACGTAACTTATGAAGTTCCCTTTTTTCCCTGTTTTCTCTCATTGTGGGGAGAATTAACCTTGAATTACTTTGAATAGTCTTCAATTTTAATTTATGGGATTACAATTGAAGTTTTAGTGTTGATTGTTTTAAGAAATTAGGGTTTAATAGGGGAAAAAAGGGGAAAACGAGGGAAAAGAGAAGGGAGAAAAAAGGGAACTTAAATGTAATTTTTTTGGCCGGAATATAAAAAAGTCAACGCTGGAAAATTGTCAAAGGGCCCTCCTCACAACCTAAACATGATTTAAGGACCTTTTGTGCCACATTTTTTTTTAATAAAAAGGCCTTTGTCACAAAAAGGTCTACTTAAAAGGACCTTCCTCACAAATTTTCCTTTTTATTCTTATGTACTCCATTTTGACCAATACGTTTGCATTATTATAGTCAATTGTACTTGTTAAACTCGTCCCCAATGTATGCTTTAATTTATACATATTGATAAATGATAATAAATTAAAAGATTATATTGGTTAAATTTTAGCATAGATTTAAAAAAAAAAAAAAATTAAAACAACCGTAATAGTAGCATTTTATCTCTTATACTGAATACTTTAAGTATTTGAAAATAGGTAATGGGTCTTCACGTTAAGTCTTTACAATTAGTCATTCAACTTGTATGAGAATATGAACATATCTATTAACTATTACTAAAACAGAAGTTGCAGAAGTCATTTATGCCCACATGTCGCTTTCTCAATGTTTATCTATTAACTATTACTAAAAATGTTTATTTATGTATTTATGCCTATTAAAAAAAGTACTCAGTATGACCACACTATAAATAGTGTTGAGACGACGATTATGTACTATCCCTAAACTGTTTATTTACACCATATTTGCCCTCATTAATGTTATTAATTGTATTTTTTTAACTTTCAAGAATAGCGTGTGTACATTTATACCCTTAAAAATATTTTTTTTACATATATCTCTAATTAACGTTACTAACGATGTCTAACTAAAAGATTTTCCAGACATGACTAGCTATAACGCGCCTATTGGACACGTTAGCTTTATACAATATCATAAATAAAAGTCTTGTTGGTTTATTGACTCCGAGTCTTCTTGTCTTGTTTTATACACTAGGCTACTTTACTTTTCAAATTGAGAGAGTGGAAATGGGTGTCTGTGTATTTATTTTACCATAAATTTTACAAGTAGTTATTATATGATTATTTGATTGAGATTATTTGTTTTTAGTGTGAAATGAGTTTTCAAGAATTTGATAAAATAGGGTATTTTTTTTTAATAGCAAAATTAATTCATTATTAAAAAAACCATACGATGTTAAAAAAATAAAAAAAAAGTTAACAAATACATACTACGTAACATATTGAAGTAAATAAAAGTTTCCTTCACAAAAATTACATTCAATTCGACGAGACAATCTTACAAAGTTGTGTAATTGTGATATTTTTCGACTACGTCATTTAATTGTATTTAAAAACTTGAGTACTTGTATAAGAAATTTCCTCAATCCCAAATCTAGGTCTATTACCATGACCAATTATAAGCTTATCACATGCAATTCCTTGTTTACTGTGCATATCATTGAATTGATTATAGAGAAAAATTATACAAGTCAATAACTAATTAAAGTCTTGTTGGTTCATTGACTGTAAGTCTTGTTGTCGTGTTTTATACACTGGGCTCCTCTCCTTTTTAATTGGGGGTGACCATTTTTACAAAACTCTAAAATAATGTTTTGAATTAACTTCTGCGTAGAGAAAATATAGATTGGAGTATTATAAAATCTGAATTTTCCAATTTGAAAAAGTGTAAGGCACCCTATTATTATTAAACGCGTTAAGATGACTTGAAGTCAATTTTTATTGTTGTTAATAGGAAGCCTTGAAGTCAACTTTTAGTTAGTGGGCTTGGTAGAATGTTTTAAAAAGCCGGTCAATCGGTCATAGAGGTTTCAAAACCACATCCTCATAACAATAGGTTTCATTGCCCTCTCTTACAATAATACAATTAACTACAAAAATAACTCATTCAAGTATCGTCTTTTAACTCTGAAGAGAATGAACCTATGATACAATACATGACGACGTTATACGTGATCACGTACATGTCGTACAAGACATGTAGTTCATTACGGCTAGGGGTGAGCAAAAATTCAGGGTACCCTGATATGGAACCGGAACCTGTTCGGAACCGCAGGTTCCAAACCCGGAACCTGTTGATCAGGTTTCGGTTCCGGGTAATAAAATTAGGAACTTGTTGCAACAGGTTCCGGTTCCGGGTAATAAAATTTTGGATCTAGAACCTGTAAGGTACCCTGTTAGTACAGGTTCCCTATAAGGTACATAAAACCGGTACCTATATGGTATTAAAAATTCTAGACAATTAGTGTTGGTTTGTTATATTTGAAGTATTATACTAAAGTTGTAAGCTTTTATTGTGATCATCATCTATTTTTAAAAAAAATAAATTTGTCACAATTTATCAAGTAACTATTAAACTTACTTTGACAGACAGGGTACCCTGTTTAGAAACCGGAACCTGCAGGTTCCGGTTCCGGTTCTCAATTCTTAGGAACCTGTTGCAACAGGTTCCGGTTCCTATTTTTAGGAACCTGTTGCAACAGGTTCCGGTTCCGGGTCCTGATATTTTTACAGGGTACCCTGCTACGCTCACCCCTAATTACGGCAGCGGAAATCCTCATACTACATTGTTGTACATACAATTGTGCATTTTATGACTTTGAAGGTTCCAATTAAGTACTTATCGAAGACACAATTCCTTCACAACTCACCCAAAAGGTTAAGCTGATGGTTGAGGCTTAGAAATATGTTTTATATTCTATCAATCCTATCTGTATTGTACCGAATCACCTTCTTCGTAGGTATCAGCTCAATTATCGCTTATCCGTCGACATCAATCTATTCTAGTTCATATGTGATTTGCTTTATTCAACTTAAATTCAGTGTATTACTAAGGACGATAATAAATTCAGAGGTGTCTAAAACACACCCGACCCGACCCGACCCGATCCGATCCGAAACCGATCCAAAAAAACTCGATTCAGATTTGGATTCGTCTGGACATAACAATTTAGTATGACTTTACTTTATAAATTTACCCAATCCGACCCAACCATATCAGACTCGATCCGATCATCCGAATTGACACCCTATTAATAATTGAGTACATACACTTTGTGTCAAATTAAAAGAACCTAAAAAAGATCATTATAAAGTTTTGGACTTGATATATACGAGTAATAACTTGTCAAAAAGTAGCCAACACTCTTGCTCATTTTTTTCATTAATATAGTGGGAAGGTGGAGCACCACCACTTCATACATCAAATTTCACGCTTACTTTGACTGTTATAGCTTGTAAATTACTCGTTTATGTTGTTGTTACATACACACAATTAAAAATTTGACACATCAACAGAAAATGGGAGAAAGTTAAGAGTCAAATATAAATTAAATTTAATGGAACTTGTGCCTATTATTTTAGCCAATAGAAACATGACAAATGAGAGTTGTATGTAGGGACCACATAGAACAATTGTATGTGTAGCCTTTCACCGTTTATTGACAATTGTAAATTACATCAAATTGCACATTAAATTTTTGGGAGTACTTGCATCAATTGTTAAGTGCTATGTTTATTAACAAAAGCATAATTAACAACTTTCACGAAAACACTTAAAGATGGAGTAGAAACTAGTCTTATGTCCCATACAATGCACAAGGTGTTTACAGGTGTAAAATATAACTATCATTTTATGATATTTTTACATGGAAAATGAATAGACATTATAAAGAAGAAGAAGGGGTGGAAATTCAATGTAATTGTAGAAGATATTAAGTTAGGAAAAAATAAATCTAATAATATTCATACATGTTTTGAGTTAAAAAAAAATAAGAAAGGAATTAATTAATCGTGGGATGTGGCATTGGTGAAAAATAAAGTTTACATGTGACATGATGGGGATGATGATTTATGTTTTTAAATACTAATAAAGTATAGAGTATAAATATAGATAGATATAAAAGTATAGATAACCTAGCATGTTTTACGTTCTTCAATATCGCTTTGCATAAGATCATTTTTGTTAAAGTTATATTAAACATATTATAAAATCAGTTAGATGAATTATTTAGCATGAAGCTTTATAAATTTTTAGTTTTAAAATTGTTATTGTAAATTAGATATTGTTAATAAGTACTCCCTCCGTTATGATTTACTCGCAACAAATACCATTTATGGGTGTTACACATTACTCGCAACAAATATTTTTTTTCCTTATTTAGTAAGTTTTTGTGGACAAAAAGACAGATTTACCCTTACCTTTATTTTTATAAATGTTTAAGTGTGTGTTTAACACATTGCTTAACTTTGTAATCTAATTTACTGATTTCTAATCTACACTAACAATTCCCACCAAAATTAACTCCTCTTCTTAAATCATCAACAACTTTTCTGATTCCAACCACCCAATTCAATGTTCTTCATTGAATTCTCCTCGATGATGCAGCCCAGTCTTTTCATCTTCTGGAGAATTCTCCAGATGAAATTCATAAACCCTAGATCTATTTCTCACGCACATTCTCTCTCTCCTCTATCTTCTCTGTTCTCTCTCTTCCCTTTCTACTGTGAAACCCTAAGAAAATTTGTTCTTCAAATTCTGGAAAAATGAGTTCCAAAAAAAGAGAACTAGAGTCCCTTAAATCTGATGAGAAGGACGATGTGAGCACTCTTTATGCTGCTAGACGTGGAGATGGAGTGATGAGGCCTGTGCGAAGGTGCACTCCGATCTTTGCGAGGTACAGGGCTGGAAAAATTGGAGCGAAGATTGATTGGCACTCCAGCGAAGACGAGGATGATGTTGTGGTTGTAGATCCACCCACAAAGGTGGTTGCTGAGGTGATAATTGTTCCAGATCTGCCTGAATCCGCTGTTGTTGCTGTTCCAAAGCCACTGGGGGAGAAGGAGTCCCCAAAAAAAGGTGATCTGGAGAAGGAGGAGAGTCCGGCAAGGGAAGAAGGCGACGCTTCCTCTCCTAGGGGACAGAAACGCTCCAGATCTGTCTTCAAGGAAGACTACAGCGACTGGCAACCAGACTACTTGGCGTATATCAGGGAAAAACACCCTAATGACTTCCCCCAAGATCTTTGAACAGCAGCGTAACTATGACTAAACCCTAATTCCATTATTTTGTTGTTAATTTGGTGATGTTGTTTCCTGTTTGCTATGATTCCCTGATTCTTTGATATGTTGCTATAATATCTGTTGGTTGTTTGATCTGAGTCCCTGATGTAGGCTGAGTACGTGGGTGTGTGTTTGTGTTTCATTTTTGTTGTTCATTGATTTCCTATTGATTATGATGATTCTGTGAATGGGGATGTTGTACTGTATGGATGATGATCATGGTTTTGGTGGTGTTGCTTCTGGATAATACTCATGTTGTTGGTGTTTAATTGTTGTTGTACTTGGTTCTCAAAGGTTGTGTGTCTGGCTTGTGGTTTGAGACAGTTGAATTTGAGTCCCATTGTATAAATGTGTGTGTGAATGAACCTATGGTGAATTGGAACCCATTGATGTTTGTGTGGCTTATGCACTGACTGATTTGAGATTGAGTCTCATTAGATTGATGTTTGAATGAGGCACTGAGTCCCTGATGTTGCTTGTATGCATGACTAATTGAGTCCCCCTCTTGTGTTGTGCCTTATTGTCCTTTGTTGATCCAAATGATGAAGGGACTCACATGATTGTACCCCCTAATAAAGGATGCTCCAACAATTTCATTTTGAAGTTGTTGTTGAGGTGCCTTGTTAGTTTGGGGTATATGTAGAAAAACACACCCATCTGATGGATTATTGTCATACTTTAGAGGTGGCTTTTAAATGGTTTCATTTCATTTCTCAAAAAGTTTTGATCTTTACAAATGTAGTAGTGTAGGGAATAATTTCAAGCCTTTAAATCCCACTAGTTTGAACCCCACCGTGATCATACACTAAAGTACGGTGGCGTCCAAAAGGGAAGAAGATAGAGCAAAAGAGTCGCCAACAAGTTTTTAAGGAACTTGTAAACCGTTCACGAGGTGAAGGTTACACCCCTTAACGATCCAAGAGATCGTCAACTCCATAAGGTCATGAACCAAATAAGGGTTCGGGGATGATGGTACAAATCCAACCTAAAAGAGATTGAACCTGCCCTAATAATAGGCCTCTACTTTATTCTGCTCGTATTCATGTGCGCTTTCTGACTAACATGCAATCAATAGGATTAACCCTAAACCTGTTTAATCTATGTTGGTTGAATATTAATGCACAAATAAACTATTATTGGCGATCACTTGAATTATAATCACAATTAACCCAACAAGATTATTAATTATCTTATTAAGCGTGATTACAAGTACAAATTCCCTTTAAACATGCAATAAAGGTGATCAGGCAATAACAATATAAAATATAATGCATATCAAGCAACATAATAAATAATCAACATCATTAATAATAATAAATAATAATAATCATAATCATAATCATGTTAAAGCATAGCAAGATCCTAGGCATGATACTATCAAGATTAATAACAAACCCTAGCATGTCACTAAGCAATAAAAATCAAATCTTTAACCCTAACATGATACTAACAATCATAAATATTAGGAAGAATATAGGAAGCATCGTACTTTTAATCATACTTGATATTAAAGTTACCCTAGACATGATACTAGGAATTTATTGTTGTCACCCTAAACATCAAATTAAGGAAAACATCCTAACATGATACTAGGAATCAAAATAACAATCTAAGCATGATTTCTACATCATAATATCAATTAAACCATTAAAGTACTTACTTGGATGCCTCGTACCTCTTTCTAATAACAAAATACACACGTTAGTAACTTCAAGGAAAATAATAATCAAAGCAATTAAATTAAATAATTGAAAAAGAGATTTGGGACCAAACCCTCAGAAATCAAAACCTTTCACGTCTAGGGCGAAGGCAACTTCGAATATGGCTAGGTGTTTCTAGATCTAATGAATGCGGAATTTTGTATTTGAAAAAAGGCTAGTTTAGAAAAAAAGAGAGAGAGAATAATCAAGAAAATCTTGATGAGAGTTGGTGATTGAAAAAGGGGAGATATGACCTCTATTTATAGGAAAAAAAGAGAGGGTCGAAGAATTAAGAAAAGAATCAAAATTCGAATCGAAATAAAACTCGTAGACAGCAGTTTTTGCGGATTTTGTTTTTATCATATCTTTTGATCCAGGAATCAGAATAAGATGAATAAGATGGAATTGGAAAGATATTGAAGTCTACTTTCTAACCCAATTAGAATCAGATTAAAATATGTTGTAGAATAAAAGAAATGAACGAAATAGTGAGACGGTGTCAGTTTTGGATAGAGTTTGATATCTTATTCATATCTTTTCCGTTATAGCTCAGAATTATTATTATAATATATCATTGGAAAGATAATTTCAAGATCTATCCAACCATATAAAATTTGGATAAAAAATATGAGGCACTAAAATAATACCTGACTGTCTTTGAACATGTTTAAATCCGAATAGAATTAGGAATTTAAAAAAGGAAAGTTTTATAAAAAAGGAAAGTTTATATTTAAATCAAATTCCTTAATCTTATCTTTTCAAAAAAAGGATAATTAAGATATTTTAAAAACTTATAGAAGATTCTAATCAATCCTAATTAGTTTAGGAATAGGATTAAACCTTTGGACCCTCCTCATGATCATTGGGTCGTAGGTAAAATCCGGTTTGGGCCCAGTTTAGTATTTTGGTCATAACTTCCTCATTATCCATCGGAATTGGGCTTATAATATATCGTTGGAAAGGTCTTTTCAAGACCCATCCAACTACACCGTTATTGGACCCTTATCATGGATCAAACTAAACTGGAATGGACGTTTTCATAAAATAGAGTGGGTTTTCGAAACACAGAAAGAAAGAATTTTAACAAAAACTAACCGCAACACTAGACTTTTCACACTTTCACCTCATTCGATTATGGTTCGACGTGAAAGGTATTCATCACTGGGTTTGGTTTTGGGGAGACAGAAATGGGTGTCTACAAGTAGCCCTATACACTTGTATGTCATGAATGCCTAACTAAACTACCTAAGTTACTTCACAAAATACACCTAATCATTACTAAAACAAACAAAAAACAAGTTTTACTATTAATGGTTATGTGTGGCAGTCCATGAACTTGCAAATCATCTTGCTGTCAGTCTTCAATCTTCAAAAAATTGTCTCTTGCATCTTCATCCTCAAAAAGTTGTATGTCTGCATCATTCTTAATCAGCATCTACTTCCATATCTTCTGTCTCTGGTTGAGTCCCTGTAGTAGGAACAAAAAGGGTGTTGAGGTAGTTCACAGTGTCAGCAATGAGTTCCCTGCTTACCTTTAGTATGTCATCCAAAGTCCCTTCCCTTGCCTGTTTTGCCTTTGACATGTGTGGTGGGTTAAAGTTATTACCTCCTTGCTTCTCAAGCACTTTTATCATGCATGATTGGAGAGTAATCCATGTGTATCTGTTGAGGGTGGGATCAAAGACCTCAAATGCTTCTGCCACCTTCTCAATAAGTTCATCCAAGTTTTTAGGGAAGGACTGATATTGGATAGATTGTATGACCCTAAATAAACCAAGGTCTAAGACATTCAAATCAGGGGATTGGGCAGGCTGGAAAACAAATTGAATGTTGAAACCATTAGCTTTTGTTGCTGCCACAAATTCTTCATCATTAGGCACTTGATGTGGCCTTGCATTGTCCCACTGTATTACAATGTTCTTGCTTAGTTGTTGTGGCCATTCAGCATGAATAGTAGGAATAATTTTGTTTAAAATCATCTCTCTAATAGCATCTCTGTTCACACTTTGAATTGCTTTGGTTTCCATAGTCCCTGCCTCTCTGTTCTTGCTCTTTTTCTTTGCCATTTGTTTCTTGACAAAAGGGAAAAGCCCATACTTCCCTGAGTGCAGTAGAGTCCCATCCTGTGCATATAGTGGCTTCCCTATCATTCCCATAAACATTGCCTTCAACTTGAACCTTTTTGATTGCTGTGCTCTGTATGGTACCTCTTCATTAGGTGTTAGATAAAAGGTCCTTGTCTCTGGGTTTAGATAGAACCACTTCTCATCAATATGGATGTAATGTTGCAAATCACTAAATGACGGGTCTCCCTCTGTTGGAACAGGTTCTATATGCTGCAACACCCATTTTAGCCTTGCTATTTTATGATTGTCAGATAATGCTGGGTGATTGGTTGCTGTGACAGCCCTTAGTCTTCCCTTTTTCTTTAACCTGTGTATGAGTACATGATTTACATTCAGAGCTGCTCCATAACTTCTGTTTGTGGTTCTCTTATACAGAGGCACAGACATAAGCCATTCATCTGAGTATTCTTTTGGCTCTTTCCCTGTTGTTCCTAATTTTTTGCTCCTGACATCTACTACATCCCCCTGTTGAATGTGTTTTTTAATTTCTTGAAACCACCTTGTTGTTGTTGATCTGTGAACACCATGTTTTCTTGCCAATGCTGAAAGAACTCCTCTAGGAAGTGAGTCCCCTTCCATATTCAGCATTATATCATCAACTATACTCCTCTTTTCATGGATGTTTAACTCTCTGCTCTGCTACCATGGTTTGGTCCTTGTTGTTGGTCATTTGCTTCTGCCTCTGTGTCTGAGTCCTCTGACTCTGCTGATTCTGTTTGTTGCTGATTTAATGACTCAGCTGAGTCTGACAGTGAAGTAGTGCTGCTTGCTTGTTGTTGCATGTTTGTATGATGTAGCTCATCTTGGTTCTGCTCCATAAGCAGTTGATTGATGTTAAAAAATTCATCAAACTCCTGTTCCATGAGTCCCTTTTTTTTCCAGATGAAGAGGTAGGTGATGAAGTGGAGGTGTCTTGCTTTTTTTTGGGAGCTTTCAATGGAGCCTGATTCTGTACAGAGCTAATGCTGCAACTAACACAACAATTAGGAATTAGGACTAATTTCAGTTTAGGATGGTTTTTGTGTAATTTGCAAACAATGGCACCTTTGATTTTGGTCTGTAAGTTAACAATGGATGATGATTTCCCTTCCCCCCCCCCACCCTTACAAGATTCAACAATGGCGATGTATGAAATAGGTTTGGTCTTTTTATAAGGCCTTTTGGTTTGAAAAATGGGTGAAGTGGGAAAATTTTAAATGTTGTTTGAATTGATTTCAAATTTTGGTGAAATGTTTGGAGGGAAAAAAGAAAGAGGCAAAAAAATTGCCTCCCAAAAACTGTCAGGAACGAAAAAAAGAGGGAAGAGAGAGAAAACAAAAAAAATTGTAACATGGGTCACCAACTTGTTTGGGACCACCTATTTTCCCTCCCATTTTATTTCCCCTAATTACATACCCCTACACTCTAATCTCTCCCCTTAAAAATTTTGCCTAGGAGTCCGCAATTCACCCCTTTGTTGCGAGTAAATCGTAACGGAGGGAGTATTTCATTTTAAAAAAAGTATTCGTATTCGTTTGATTTAACACAAGTTAGTGCCAGTGAAGATCGATCTACGTCTTCCCGACTTCCCATGAAGTTTTAGATTTTTTTAAAAATAAAAATTTAGTGAAGCTTTCCTAGTAATATATATACATGCATGTATTTGTGGATGTCAACTACATCAATTGGTTAATATTTTGGATAATATCCCATAATTGGTGAACTAATAAGATAGAGTTGAGAAGGAACAATTTTTTACTATTTCAATACTCTCATGAAATATATCCAATACAAGCTGAATATATAAATGGCAAACCAAATAACTAGAATAGCCTAAGCCTATCTTAGGAACATGATGTCACTAAGCTATCTCGATGATCATATCTTAGCAACTAATTTACTCCTTAACAAGGTTAACTGACAATACGCTACTATTACTAACTTTTGAATCAATCCATGATCAAATCTCTTCTACATCACTGTCCTAATCGCTCTCTTTATACTCATTAAAAAAATGGTCATGATCACAAGATCAACCTGTTGACACCGAAATTTTGTTAAGTATTAGGTGTCAGATATATGTAAATAAGGAGATAAATATCAAAAATTATAAGATATTTATTATCTTCTTAATCTCATAGATTATTATCTTTTACTCTACGACTCTCTATATAATGAGGTTCGAATCTAGGGTTTAATTAGGCTTAGATGGAATAAGTCACAAAGACCCCATCTCCCCCCTACTACCAAACATTGTAGGTACATAGTATGGATTTAAGCCGACAAGGCCCCGTACTATAAACAAATATCAAACCCTAGCCCTTTGGAGAGAGGAATCAAGAGATCTACGAGAGTTGTAATCCACAAACTATCAATGAAAATCATTGTTCCCGTATATTTTTTACCTCTTTATTTAAATATTGCAGGCTTGAATTTTTATGGTTTACACAACCATCTTTCTCTGATTGTTAGAAACGATGATCGATATTGCACTTTGAATATTGTTGTAGCTCATATCGATCCCAAGACTTGTTTTCACTAACAGTATCGTCCCTTGCGTACTATTCCATAAATAATACTGTGAGACATGTTAGGATATTGTATTTAATTTTCCCTCTTTGTGTAATTAAGATGGAATTAAAGTAAAAATCATAACAAACACTAATACTGTTTAAAATTAAAAAAAAAAAAAAAAGAATAATACGCTTTTCTTTTTTGAAATTAAAGAGAAGTTACTAAAACTTGAAGGTACTAATGTTTACCAAAAGTTTCACGGAAGGTACTCATGTTTTAAAAAAACAAATTTACCTGCTGTAGCAAGTTAAGTACTTTAAATGAAACCTTTGAAACAAGAGTACTTTCAGTGAAACTTGAGTACTTTCAGTGAAACTTTTGGTAAACATTAGTACCTTCAAGTTGTATTAACTCCTTGAAAGAGGATTACGTTTGTCATTTTAAGCATTTTCTTGAATGATTAATAATTAAGTTTAATTTCAATTTTTCCTGCATTAAAATAATTATTTTATTACATATTTCGATCGTATATAAGAAGTACTTTCCATACAACTATCCCTATTTATTGAAATATTTACATAACCCAAGAAAACTTTACTTAAAATGGATATACTTGTACTACCTCCGTTAGCTTTTAGTTGCAACTTTAGAATATTATACAATAATACCCCAAGTTTGCAACTAAAAGTGAACCGAAGTTTTATACTACTATAACATTGACAGTTATTTGTAGATAGATCACTCACTTTTTTTTCACTTTATAATTCGTAGTTATTTTTCTCCCTCAGAGATATTATCACAAGCTTGTTGTCGATTGAATTGCCAAACAACTCTAAGGTTCTCTGATCCTATTTATAGATGTCCAAATTTTCCACAAAGATGGGAGAAATGTACCTAGTAAGACAAAGATGGGACATTACAGTTTTACAACTTAGATAACAACAATGTACACACTAATATATGATATAAATATACAAGTATTAATTATAGGATATTTTAGCTAATCAGAATAATCTGTTATTGACTCAATGGCAGCTTAGGATTGGTTATTTAATGCTTTTATCTCTTCCTATTTTTCCTTTATATAATTGGCTAAAATTGTTCTTATTTTTATTATTCAAGTCCAAAACTTAAATATTTCTTCTTACATAAAACTTTTTTTTACTTCTTCCAAGCAATTCATTTCAATTTAGCTCATTCTTTAAGGTTTAAAAAATGGGTACTTATCAAAATAAACAAAGAACACTCATTTTCTTAATGCTTATTAACCTTAAGTATGCTTAGCAATTCCAGAAGTTATGGAGCAGAAGAAAAAATAGCAAATTTTGTATTTGGAGATTCAAACGTGGATGTAGGAAACAACGACTACATTGTGTCCCTTGCTAAGGCGAATAATGTGCCTTATGGTATCGATTATGGAGGGCCGACCGGAAGATTTACCAATGGACGAACCATTGTTGACATTCTAGGTAAGTTTTACATTGTACAATTTCCTCGGTTCATCTTATATCGTGTTCCTTCAATTGTAAGCAGAAAATCTTGCGTGGACGTGGTCCACATTAATATTATTGTGGACCTAAGTTTTATACACAAGTAACTGGCTTATATTCAATATAGTGACCCCTAATTATATTACAGTAATCTTATTTTTAACATAGTAACCTTTTTTACAGCTTGAATAACCTTTAATGTTATTATAAACTTAAAGTACGACATTATGTTGAATAGTGACCTAATTTTAACATGATTTTTATTATTCATATTGACCATTGTATTAAAAATTTCATTAAAAAAATTAACCTCTTATAGCTTTTATAATGTCACACATATAAGTACCTTTCTTTTTCATTGTTAAATTTTCCTTATTCTTTTTCAGTGTTGACCATCATGCACGTGGCGCGTGATGTTGTTAAAAGGCCCTGTCGTTTATATTTTTGCCCACGCTTTCACATTCTCTCCATTTCTATCCCCAAATTTTCTCTCAAAATTCCTTGTCTATCCTCAAAATCATGGGAAAAGTAGAAGGAAAAGACATTTTTTAAAACATCACATGCATGTCGTCACATGATATTCAATGCCGGAAAAGTGAAGTCAGCGGTCATATTCCAATGTCAAGGTCCCTCCTCACAACAAAAGTAACTTATAAGGACTTTTTTCACCACTTTGAACATATAAAGTCCTTCATAAAAAAAGTGAACAATTAAGTATCTTTTAAACAAATTTTCCTATATATAAAACCATATTTTGTACCATGTATTTGATCCCTTGTTATCCCGAGTTTATTGAAAAAATAAATAGGCTAAACTGCGGTCAATCCTGACGTATGAATTACTCGTTTAGTCATATAGCAGTACTCATTGACATGTAAAAATATAAGTACATTACATATTTACATGTACTGGCTTAGTAAAAATATGGTAGACATGATACGTAATAAAACATTTAACTATTTATATTTATAATATGAAATCTTGTACATTTATTTACTAGTTTCCTTTATTTTTGACATGATTTTTTTTATTTTACTTTGTGCTGGATTTAGCCCAAATTCTTGGTAAATTTGGACAAAGCCCACCATACTTGGCACCAACAACAAAAGGAAGTGTGATTTTGAAAGGGGTCAATTATGCTTCTGGTGGTGCAGGCATTCTCAACGAGACTGGCTCCGTTTTTGTAAGACCACCCCTCGTTTTTTTTTACCCGATAATTACTTTAAAAAAGGCAACAAATTTTTTCATACATTGTAACATAATGAACGTTTCAATTTTATAATTTTAAAATAAGAAGGGTATATGTACTAATCTGTAACCATGTTACGTATGCTAGATTGGGAGGATAAATTTTGATGCGCAACTAGATAATTTTGCAAATACGAAGCAAGATATCATCACTCAAATTGGAGAAGCGGCAACAGAGGAGCTTATGAATAAAGCCTTCTTTTCAATTATAATTGTCGCCAATGATTTCCTCGCTAATTACTTAGTTCCTAAAGGCCACCCGTCGATGATGCCTGAAGCGTTCATAGATACCATGATATCTAAATTTAGACTACAACTTACGGTAAGACATTCTGCAATAACTTTACCTATTATTATTTAGAACTTCATAATGACAACTTAACAAAAAACACCCTCATATTTAGTAAATATTCTTGTCATTTCATATGTTATATAACTAAATAACTCTCACGTTACTAGTTTAAACTACACTTTAATATAGTGACCAACTGACCATGTACAATGTTTTTGTATAATTAAGCTAATGTTGGTTTCATGTGATATTGAACAGAGACTTTATAATATGGGTGCTAAAAAAATATTAGTGACAAATGTTGGAGTAATTGGTTGCATACCTTACGAGAGAAAACTAAATCTATGTTTAGGAAATCAATGTGCTGCGAACCCTAATCAACTAGCTCAATCATATAATGTCAAATTAAAGAGCCTTCTTACAGAGCTAAACAACAATCTTAAGGGATCTAATTTCGTTTATGGAGACACTTACGGCACTTTTAATGAGGTCATCTATCATTACCAATCTTATGGTACGTTTTTAGATTATCTTGTAAATTGAAAATCAAAGTTGGACAATTTTATCTTTAATTTGTACATGTGAAATATTGCTAATGTTTGTTACGAAATGAAAATGTGACAGGTTTTGAGAATGTAAATTCACCATGTTGCTCCAATAATCCTTGGGATAAATCTGGAAGTTTACTTCTCTGTAGTCCAAGTGCTAGTGTTTGCTGTGATAGATCAAAGTATGCATTTTGGGATCCAAACGTTTGATTGATGGGAATATTAGTTATATTTCACCTATTAATATTCGCCGATTACTTAACTCTTGACATTCATTGCCCTTATCAATACGATATATACAACATGCATACGTACCACTATTGAAAGAATTTGTGAAACAAAGGAAGTGAAAGTTTAAAATGTGTACACGTTGTTTTCAATTATAGGGCACTTGAAGGGTAGTTTTGTAATAAGATAGGGCAATTCAAATGTAAATTAAATTTCTTATGCAAATTACATACTTGTGTAATCCATTTGATATGCTAATTCGTTATTGAATTATAAGTGCTCTTGGTGACGACTTGGTTCATTTATGTATGTTTAATTGTTTATCAAACTTGGTAATAAACTACTTCGTAAATATAGCCACTTAGAGCATCTCCAATGTTAAGCTTATTGTTAAATTAGCTTGTCATGCCACAATTTTTAGCTAATTCTCTTTGTAGCTATTTTTTACCCCAATGACTAGCTACTAGCTTGTTAATTTAATAAGATTGACTTTCTCAATTAGCTTTAGAAATATAATTTCTTTTAATATATTACTCTCTAAAATTTTTGGAAACTGTTTTCTCAAGCAAATTAGCTTTAGCTGATGGTGCCCCAGTTTCTCATGGTGAGAAACAAATTTGTTTCTCACCATGAGAAACAAATTTGTTTCTCACATGACATTTTCGTAAATAAACCAACAACTTTATTCAACTTTATTGAAGTGTGGAGCCCACAATAATGAAAAAGTTGTTGATTTATTCACGAAAATACCCCAATGAGAAACAAATTTCGTTTCTCACCATGAGAAATAGGGAATTTCCCGCTTTAGCTTGGGCAAGCAAGCTAATTTGCTTGGCCAAGCTAATTGTAATTTTTAGTTCCAATGGTCAACTAGTAACCAGAGACTTGAAAATTGCATGCAACTCCTTATATATAACCATTGGAGTTGCTCTAATAATAAGTTTATAAAATCATTTCACATTTGATCTAGATGCATGCAACGGGTTGGATACATTTAAAACCTGATTATGAAAACCAGCAGCCATCTATTCTTCTCCTCCTTCAGACCAGCCCCGCCCCTTTATGAAGACCGGCGACCACCCCACCCTCTTCCCCTCCTCTTTCCGATCTTACCGGCCTCTTCCCCTCCCAAATCGACCTCTGGCAACCCCCTTCCCCTTCCGCTTAATACATTTGCGATTATTCGACCCCCACCCCTTCTACACTACCATTCTAAATCATTTCATCATGAAACCATATATTATTTTATTAGGGCCTATTATTGTGTATAGTGTATAGTTATCGGGCCTATCTCATAAGCCCTATTCTATTTGCTAGGTTGTATATATACGCTTGCTATACTCTAATGAAAACTACGGAAATTATTTCGTGACATGGTATCGGAGCCAATCAAACTCTAAATCCCTAAATTTCTAAATTCTATATTCTGAATCTCTACACTGCATTTCTGAATTTTTTTTACAATCTGAATCGAATTTCAACCTCGATTATTTTGCTTCGAAATTCTGGAAACTAATTTCTGGTTCGATTTATATTTTCTGGTATTGGAAACTAATTTCTTTGGACCCTAATTTCTATTCTACTACTTCGGATTGTTGGTTCGAATTTCTCAGACATTCATTGATCGATAATGGTGTATGACACTCATCCTATGTCTTCTTCTATTACTCCCAAACTCAAGTCGAATCTCTATTGTACACATTGTAATCGTACGGGTCACGATTACAATGGTTGTTTTCTAGTTCATGGCTTCCCCGAATGGTGGCTGACCAAATATGGTCATCAACGTCGCTCGGTTGCCGATTCTACTGCTCTATTTGGTGCTTCCTCTTTGCCTGTTGTTTCTATGCCGCAAGGTCTGCCTTGTGGAGCTGCTACTGCCCTGCCTCCTGCCGCTACTCTGCCTGCTTCTACAGCTCTACCTGCTGCTGGTTTGTATGCCACGGCTGCTGCCCCTGTAATCAACCCTGCTGTCACGGCCAGCCACGGGCAGTCCGTGGCAACTTCTGCCAGCCACAGGCAGCCCGTGGCCCCTACTGCCACAACTACTTGGGCCAGCCACGGGCAGTCCGTGGCAACTTCTGCCAGCCACAGGCAGGCCGTGGCCCCTGCTGCCTCCTCTACATTACCACTACACTCTATTAACGCCACTACTCCCCTCTTGGGTGGTGTATTCGATCCTCCTACTAATTATGCTGATGATGGTTATTTGTTGTCTTCGTGGATAATTGACACCGGTGCATCCCATCATGTTACCGGCAATGAGAGATTTCTACAAGATGCTCACTTCATCACTTCTTGTCTTGTTGGTCTTCCCGATGGTGCTAAGGCCATGGCTACTAAGGAGGGTCGTGTTGTCTTGGCGGATAGCATTTCTCTTGAAAATGTTCTATTTGTTCCGCAATTAAATTGCAATTTGATTTCGGTGTCTAAATTGATTGATGACTCTAATTGCTTTGTCCGATTCACTAATTCTCTTTGTGCTATACAGGATCAATCCTCGGGGAGCTTAATTGGAGGTGGTGAACGAATAGATGGACTATATTATTTCCGGCGTCTCCCGAAAGTGTGTGCAATCACGGGTCCAGCGATTTCTACATTTGAGTTGTGGCATCGTCGTTTGGGGCATCCGTCGGAGAAAATTGTCAAATTGCTTCCTGCTATTCGAGGTAGTATTGGTACTAAGTGTTTACATAAAGCATGTGAAATTTGTCCTCTAGCTAAACAAACTCGTGACAGTTTTCCTGATAGTGATAGTCGTGCTAGTCGTATTCTTGAAATGATACATTGTGATTTGTGGGGACCGTATAAGACGGCTTCTACTTGTGGTGCTCATTATTTTTTGACTATTGTTGATGATTTCTCGAGAGGTGTTTGGGTTTATTTGTTGAATGATAAAACTGAAGTTTATTCTTCTTTTTTCTCATTTTTTGCTATGGTTAAAACTCAGTTTGATGTTACTGTTAAGTGTGTAAGGAGTGATAATGGAACCGAATTCAAACACATGCTTCCCTATTTTGATGAACATGGAATTCTATTTCAAACCTCTTGTGTTGGTACCCCTCAACAAAATGGTCGGGTAGAGCGTAAACACCAACATATATTAAATGTAGGAAGAGCGTTGATGTTTCAAGGCAATTTGCCGATTGATTTGTGGGGAGAGTGTATTCTTGGGGCAGTTTATGTTATTAATCGCACTCCTTCTATCTTACTTGATAAGAAAACTCCATATGAAATGCTTTTTGGCAAACAACCTGATTTTGATACATTGCGTGTTTTTGGGTGTCTTTGCTTTGCTCATAACCAAAGGGCTAAGGGTGACAAATTTGCTCCTAGGAGTAGGAAATGTGTGTTTGTGGGTTACCCTCATGGCAAAAAGGGTTGGAAGGTGTATGATTTAGAAACCGGTGTTATTTTTGTTTCCCGTGATGTTAAATTTCATGAGAATGAATTTCCGTTTGTGGAAGATGGTGATTCGGTTCTTTCTACTGTGGGTGCCGAGAGTGGGACTAATGACTATGTTGGTGTTGATCACGATTTTCTTGATGATTTGGAATATGTATTAGAGGTTACTGAGGGTTCTCTTGTGCCCGAAAACTCATCACAACCCTGTGCTACTGCTTCTACCCCCCACGGGTCACCTGAGGCTGCTGTTCATGACCACGGCAGTCCCGAGGTGTCCCCTGTCCCCACTGCTGCTTCCTCGGTCACTGGTACGGGCAGCCTTGATGTGGTTGTTTCGGAGCCCTCTTCTACTTCTCCTATTGCGTTGGACCGTGATCAACGTCCAAGGCAACCCCCGGGGTGGCACCGGGATTATGTCGCACACACTATATCTCTACCTAGTCCATCTATCTCGCAATGTTCATCGCCTACTCCATGCTCCTCAGGTACTCCTTACCCCTTAGCGCATTTTGTGAATTGTGATAAATTTTCTGTGCCACACCGTGTTTTTATTGCAGCTGTTGATACGGTAGTTGAGCCTCGTAATTTCAAGGAGGCAATGCAAAATGAGGGGTGGAAGGCGGCTATGAAAACAGAAATTGATGCATTAGAAAAAAATGGCACATGGGTAATGGAAAAATTGCCTCCGGGTAAGAAAGCTCTTGGGTGTCGCTGGGTTTACAAGGTCAAACTTAATTCTGATGGCACACTCGAGAGATTGAAGGCTCGTCTTGTTATCTTTGGTAATCATCAGGTTGAGGGTATTGATTACAATGAGACTTTTGCTCCTGTGGCTAAAATGGTCACTGTTCGGGCTTTTCTTGCTGTTGCTGCTGCAAAGAATTGGGAATTGCATCAGATGGATGTCCACAATGCATTTCTTCATGGTGATCTTGATGAGGAAGTTTATATGAAGCTTCCCCCTGGGTTTTATGGTTCTCAATCTGGTTTGGTGTGTCGTCTTCTGAAGTCATTATATGGTCTTCGACAAGCACCTCGTTGTTGGTATTCTAAATTGGCCGCCTCTCTGAAAAGGTACGGATTTGTGCAATCGTACTCTGACTATTCTCTTTTCACTCTGCAATCTGGTTCTATTCAACTTAGTGTTCTTGTCTATGTTGATGATTTGATAATTTCTGGTAATGATTCTTCTGCGATTTCAACATTCAAGTCATACTTGAGTGACTGTTTTCATATGAAAGATTTGGGTGTTTTGAAGTATTTTCTTGGTGTTGAGGTAGCTCGTAGTCCGGAAGGCATATTTTTATGCCAACGGAAATATACACTTGACATTATTGCAGAGTCTGGTTTGCTAGGTGCTCGTCCGGCAGGTACTCCTATTGAGCAGAATCATACTCTGGCGAAATCAGAGTCCTCTTTCTTTTCTGATCCAGAGCAGTATCGCCGGCTTGTGGGTCGTCTGATTTATTTGTCTTTTACTAGACCGGATTTGGCATATGCGGTGCATATTTTATCTCAATTTATGCAACACCCGCGGCAGGACCATTGGGAAGCGGCTCTTCGTACAGTGCGATACTTGAAGGGATGTCCGGGTCAGGGTATTCTTTTGAGTTCAGATTGTGATTTACATATTACAGGTTGGTGTGATTCAGATTGGGCAGGTTGTCCCTTGTCGCGCCGTTCTATCTCTGGCTGGTTGGTGTTTCTTGGTGCTTCTCCTATATCTTGGAAGACTAAGAAACAGGACACTGTGGCCAAGTCTTCTTCAGAGGCCGAATTCCGCTCAATGTCTAAAACTACTGATGAGTTGAAATGGTTGAAGGCCCTTCTTCTGAGTTTGGGTGTCTCGCATCCCCGTGCTATGAGTTTGTTTTGTGATAATCAATCTGCGTTGTATATTGCGAAGAATCCGGTTTTCCATGAGCGTACCAAGCACATTGAGGTGGATTGTTATTATCTTCGTGATGCGATTCAGGATGGTATCATTAGTCCGTCGTATGTGAAGACAACGGATCAATTAGCGGATATATTCACCAAGGCTTTGAGTAAAAGTCAATTCATGTATTTACTTGGCAAGTTGGGCATTTGTGATTTGCATGCTCCAACTTGAGGGGGGGTATTAGGGCCTATTATTGTGTATAGTGTATAGTTATCGGGCCTATCTCATAAGCCCTATTCTATTTGCTAGGTTGTATATATACGCTTGCTATACTCTAATGAAAACTACGGAAATTATTTCGTGACATATTTCAAACATTCTGTTTTTTTCCTAATAACTCAACAAAAATTAGCTTGATTAAATTCTAATCTTTCTATACTTCTGTTTCGCTGTTGTTATTAACTACGGAGCACTACGTATTTGTGAGGTGTTACTTGAGACTGGTTTCGTGAGGGAAAATAATCCGTGGTGGTGGACGAGGGTGGGGTTTTCATGGCTAGTGGAGGCCATATGTGAGGCTGGGGGATGAGGCTGAGGGGTTCACTGCTGCCTGCTGGTAGAGGTAGGCTACGGTGGGGGTTCACGGGGGTGGGCTGTAACCTGCAAGGGTAAGGGGGTTTAATTTTCTTTTTTAATTAATTTTTTTTTAATTAAAATCAATCTTTGAAAATAAGAAAATTGTAAAAAAAAAAAAAAAAAAAAATCAATTACAAAGTGACACGCGTCACTCTTAACTTATTAAGCAGGTCACAACTGGTTTTGCCCTATTTATGTTAGTCTGTTAGATGTATGCTAAAGGTCATTTTATTACAGAATAATCAAAAAGTCGTTTTATTTTTGGAAAATCGAGCAAAGGTCATAATATTCCCGACAATTTTTTCTTTTTTTAAATATGCAAAAGGGGATTAAAAAAGAAAGGTTAAATGAAAAATTAGATGATGTCACATGTGACATTGGTGTGAAAAATAAATTTTACATGTGGCATGATGGAAATGATGGTTTGTATTTTTAAATACAACAAAGTATAGATAGAAGTATAGATATAGATTATATAGATGTTTTGGGGTGAATATGTTGTTGAACTAATAATAATAGGGGTGTAAATGAATCGAGGCGATCAAAACTACTCGGGTTCAAGTTTGGTTGAAGCTCGTTTATGTTCATTTAATTAATAAATTAGTTGAACTTGAACGAATTTTAAAGCTCATTTAATGAATGAACTTGAACACAAATTCATAATACAACTTCTCTATTTATGGTCATGCGCTACTCGTTTATTTATGTTCATGAATTTATTTATTTATTTATGCTGTTAATTTAACTCTTGAGTTAGTAATTAACATTTGATTATTATGCTAATTTTGAGATTTTCAAATGTCAAATATACAAAGCTCGTTTATTAATTAGAGAACCTCGTTTATTTAGCTTGTTCATGAAACGACTATGAAATGTTCATTTAATAGATGAACCGAGTTTGAACATATTTTTGAACTCATTTGAAAACTCGGATCGTGCGTGCTCGAACTCGCTTAAGTTTGAACATATTTTTTAGCAAGACACTAATTGGCTCGACTCGGCTCATTTACACATGAAGATAAACATAAAATTACTAAAGTGATGAGAGAATAAAGCAAATAACTATTTTTAACTATTTCAACACTCTAATGAAATATATCCAATACAAGCTAAAGATATAAATGTAGCAAATATTACCCAAGTTTGGTTGTCACCAAAACTTAAAGATGATAATGACTTATCTCCACATCCAAGTAGTGTTTGGATTGTGTTTTGATGTTGATCGATGAATCGATAGGAGTATTGTTACGCAAATGTAGAATTGTACGCTACACAAATTATCAAGTGTTTTCGGAAAGGACTGTATATATATATATTATATACTCTATGACAGATCAAGATGTATGTTTGAAATTGTACTAGCTAAAACGATGTGCTAGAGACTTCATGTTGCCAAAAGAATTTAGAATGATACCTTTACTTGCAAGTAATTATTGGAAAGATCAAGACATGAAAGAGCATGCAAAATTTGCAAATAATACACTTGGAAGTTGACCTTCAAGTTTATTACTATGAAGATCAAGATTTGAAGAGAAATTGTTATATATATACAATATACTTGCACTCAGGTGCACGGTGCATTCAAGGATACAATTTCTCATTTAGATAACGTGTTTATTTAATCATCAAGAAAAACTAGCATTGAGTTAGTAGGCATGCATGAGTACGAGTGTGGATTCCACTCACATTAAACATCCATTTAATCAATATTGATGATAATGATGACTAATTCATCAAATTATTTTCATAAAGCCCAAGAATAATAGAAAGGGTAACCTTTTATTTATTTTTGAAATATAGCTGGAAATTCTGGTTTTTTAGTTTGGAAAATTCAGTAACCAAATAAAGACTGCAAGAAGATTGCTTGGAATGTTTATACAATTTTTTTTTTTTATTCCAAAAGAAAAAAAAAAAAAAAAACAATGTTATAGTAAGACATATAACTAAATGGCAGCTTGGGAGTTGATATTATAGTCTATCCGAGGACATTACAAGTAGGGATGTCAATGGGGCGGGGCGGGGCGGATGTTGGCCTTCCCATCCCCATCCCCACCTAATATTTTCATCCCCATCCCCATCCCCATCCCCGCGGCGGGTCCAATTTTCATCCCCATCCCCGCCCCACCGGGTACAACTCCAAAACCATCCCCGCCCCACCCCCCACTTGGATATCCATCCCCACCTTATCCCCACCAAAGACCCGCCTAATCCCCATCCAAGATCCACCTAATCTCTGTATCTCAAATAAACAATCTTACATAATTAATACGAATTATAAAATAAAACATTCTACACACATTTTTGTGTTATAATATAAGTGTCATACAAAGTATTATAATTAATATTGTATTTCACGTAATTATTTTATAAATAGTATAAAAGTATGTAATTTTACTTTAAAAGATATATAGATGTGGGTATGAGGTGGGAATGGGGCGGGTATGAAGTAAGGCGGGTGGGGCGGGGCGGGGATGGGGCGGGTACAACTTAAAATCCACCCCCGCCCCATCACCCATGGCGGGTATGGTTTTTATCCCCATCCCCATCCCCGCCCCACCATCCGCCAAACCGAGACCCATCCCCGCCCCACTGGGGCGGGGATGGGGCGGGTCTCCTACTTGACCCGTCCCACTAACATCCCTAATTACAAGTTTACAACATATATGTACAACAATATATACACTAATATATGATATAAATATACAAGTTTTAATTATAGGATATTTTAGCTAATCAGAATAATCTGTTAATAATTAAATGGCAGCTTAGGAATGGATATATGATGCTTTTATCTCTTCCTAATTTTTCTCTATATAATTGTCTGAAAATTTTCTTATCATTACTTGTTCAATTATAAAACTTAAATATTTCATATTAGTTACAAAAACTTTTTTTTTCCCAATTATATTCAATTTACTCATTATTTAAAGTTTAAGAAAATGGGTATTTTTCAAAATAAACAAATAACACTCATTTTCTTGATTCTTATTATTTCCTTAAGTATGCTTACCAATTGCAAAAGTCATGGAGCAGAAGAAGAAATAGCAAATTTTGTGTTTGGAGATTCAAACGTGGATGTAGGAAACAACAACTATATTGTGTCCCTTTCTAAGGCGAATAATGTGCCTTATGGTATCGATTATGGAGGACCGACGGGAAGATTTACCAATGGACGAACCATTGTTGACATTCTAGGTAAGTTTTACATTGTACAATTTCTTCCGTTCTTATATCGTGTTCCTTCGATTTTAAGACCGTCTTATTCTCCAAAAACCTCTTGTCTTCACGAGTTTATTGGAGAAATGAGTAGGGTAAGGCTCAATCTCCGACTTATATCATTAATCATTGATACATACACACATTTTTTTTTTTCATAAACCCCTTTTTTTTTGCGAGTTTATAGAAAAAATGAATAAGGTAAGGCTCAATCTCAGACTTACATTAATAATCATTGATATGTACAAAAAAAAATTTCATGAACCCCTTTGTTTCGCGAGTTTAATGAAAAAATGAATAGAATTAGGCTCAATCTCTGACTTATATTCATCATTTGTTTTTTTGACGGAGACTTATATTCATCATTGACATAAAAAAATAAAAACATCTTTTTAATTATTATTTTTTTTACTACCATGAATCCGATCCCTTGTTTTCCCGAGTTTATTGAAAAAATGAATAGGCTCAATCTTGACGAATGATGTACTTGTATAGCAGGTCATTTGAAAAATATTATCGGTTTATTATTTTATGTTATAAAATGGCCACAATTAGTCTTAATTATCTATAATGTAAATATAAATGCTAAACTCTTTAATAGACCTGGTTCACACTAATTTATTGTGGACCACTTATAATAAAGATACTATGGTCACTTTATTAATTAAAAAAAAAAAAAGGTCACTATGTTAAAATAATGGTCATTATGTTAAAATAAAAATGATTGTTTTTATAAAGGTCATAAGCGATAAAAAATTTTAAATGAAAATTTTAAAATACGGGTCAATATGAATAATATAGGTCAGTAGGTTAAAATTAGGATCATAACATCATACTTCAGGTTTTGCAACAATACTAAAAATAACACATATTTTATTAAAGGTTACTATGTTAAAATTAAGGTTACTATATTTAATATTAGGGTCACTATGTTCAATACAAAACCAGTTACGCACATGTGTAACTTCGGGTCCACAATAATATTATTGTGAACCAGGTTCATATAAGTTTTTCTGAATATAAATTTCAAAACTTTTAATCCAACATAAAATAAATTTTTTTTGAGAAACTATGAAATAAGAATAAAATTTACATAAATGAAATTAAAAATTTGATAAATAAAAAATACGTTGATAATACTATTTAATTACATTAATAAAGTAATATAATTAATTATTTGGAAAAAAATCTTTCAATTATGAACTATATAATCATTTAAACATTATTATGGTAGTCATATTTCAAACGACTACAATAAAATTTCAAAAAAACATCAGTATATTACATGTACTGGCCTAGTAAATAAATATGGTAAACATATGGTAAAACATTTAACTATTTGTCCATTTATATTTATAATATGAAATCTTGTACATTTATTTTTACTAGTGTCGTTTATTTTTGACATAATTTTTTATATTTTATTTTATGCTGGATTTAGCCCAAACACTAGGTAAATTTGGACAAAGCCCACCATACTTGGCACCAACAACAACAGGGAGTGTGATTTTAAAAGGGGTCAATTATGCTTCTGGTGGTTCAGGCATTCTCAACGAGACTGGCTCCAGTTTTGTAAGACCACCCTTTTTTTTTTACCCGAGAATTACTTTAAAAAATGCGACAATTTTTTTTCATACATTGTAACATAAAAATGGACGTTTCAATTATATAATTTTAAAATAAGAAGAATATATGTACTAATGTGTAACCATGTCACGTATGCTAGGTTGGGAGGATAAATTTTGATGCGCAACTAGATTATTTTGCAAACACAAAGCAAGATATCATCACTCAAATAGGAGAAGCAGCAACAGAAGAGCTAATGAATAAAGCCTTCTTTTCAATTGTAATTGGCGCCAATGATTTCCTCGCTAATTACTTAGTTCCGGATATTATCAAAGGCCATCTGTCGATGACGCCTGAAGCATTCATAGATACCATGGTATCTAAATTTAGACTACAACTTACGGTAAGACATTCTGCAATAACCTTATCTATCATTATTTAGGACACACATTAAGTCAAATTTAAAGTAGTAAAGTAATCTTAGGGTGCATTCTATATTTCTATTCACCTGATTTTTACTTATCTGAACTTAATTATCTGATTTTATTTTAACTTATCTTAACTTAGTTGAGTTTATCTGAACTAATCTGAACTTATTATTAGCCGTTATTATAATTTATTTAAGTTATAAATTGAACTTGGGTAGCCCTGATTAACCCTTATTACAACTTATCTGAACTTATTTTTCCTAAACTTATCTTATCTGAACTTATTAACCCTTTTATGAACTTATTAACCCTTATATGAACTTATCTGGAAATAAGGTGAATAGAACCGGACCTTTGTAACGAGTAATTAGAAACTAACCCCTCTTCAATGATGGTTCTACAATGTTTTCTTTAAAAGAAGTACCAATTTAAATCTATCTATAACTAATACTAAAATAGCAACCGCTGACATCATCCTATCCTAAAAGTAGACACAAGTTAGGTTGGTATTAAAAAATTTCCCTCCAAAAGTATTTATGATGTCATCATTTACTGAATTTTATTTTATTTAATTCAATTTTGGTAAGCTATATTATTATTAGTTTCAATTTCCGAAAAGTGGTCTATTCTCTATAACAATAATACTTTAATTTTTCTTTCTCATGTACTCCTTTTATCATTCATTTTTTTATATGAGCTCTACTTTAAAATTAAAAATTTTAAAAAAGTATTTGATGTTTTTTTTAGGAAAATGTTATACATAGCCCTTAGGGCTACGTATAAGCATTAAATTTACACTTGAAAATCGTAAAAAGTTAAGAAATCATCAAAATATAAACATTAATAACACTGATTTACGAGTGTTTTTCTCATAAATTCCTAATTTTATACAATTTCCAAGAGTATATTTAATGCTGATATATAACCCTTATGGCTACATATAACATTACCCTTTTTTTAAAACCATATTTGATGTTTGTTTTGAAGATTTTTTTTTTTTTTTTTTTTTTTAAATTATGGTATGAAAAATAAACAATTTTAGAAATTTTTATTTGTTAAAATCGTGCATCGCACGAGTGAAAATTGTATAGTAGTCATCTGAATTATGACTACCATAATGTTTTAATGATTATATAGTTCATAATTAACATATTTTTTCCAACTAATTAATTATATTACTTTATTTTAGGTATAAAATAGTATTATCAACAATTTTTTGATTGATCAAATTTTTAGTTTCATTTATGTAATTTTTATTCTTAGTTTATAGTTTCTCGAAAAATATTTATTTTATGTTGGATTAAAAAATTCAAAAAATATATTTGCATTGTAGATATAATAAGACTAATTGTGAAAATAAGGTGAAAAAATAAACCAATCATATTTGTATATCATTAAAATAATATGGTAGTCATTTTTCAAACGACTACTGTAAAAGCATCCTCGCACGAGACTAGTCTAGTTTATTATTATGACAATTTTTATATAGATCATCACTTAAATGCTACTTTTGTACGAGCTAATGTTAATTCATGTGATTTTGAACAGAGACTTTATAATATGGGTGCTAGGAAATTATTAGTGACAAATGTTGGAGAAGTTGGTTGCATACCTTACGAGAGAAACGTAAATCTATGTTCAGGAAATCAATGTGCTGCGTACCCTAATGAACTAGCTCAATCATACAATGTCAAATTAAAGAGCCTTCTTACAGAGCTAAACAACAATCTTAAGGGATCTAAGTTCGTTTATGGAGACGCTTACGGCATTTTTAATGAGGTCATCTATCATTACCAGTCTTATGGTACGTTTTTAGATTATCTGGTAAATTGAAAACTAAAGTTGGACAATTTTATCTTTAATTTGTACATGTGAAATATTGCTAATGTTTGTTACAAAATGAAAATGTGACAGGTTTTGAGAATGTAAATTCACCATGTTGCTCGAATAATCCTTGGGATAAATCTAGAGGTTTACTTCTCTGTAATCCAAGTGCTAGTGTTTGCAATGATAGATCAAAGTATGCATTTTGGGATCCATTTCATCCAACTGAGGCCATTAATATGATTGTTGCCAAACGTTTGATTGATGGGAATATTAGTTATATTTCACCTATTAATGTTCGTCAATTACTTAACTCTTGATATTCATTGCACTTATTCATACAATATGTACACCATGCTTACGTACCGTCTTACTGTTGAAAGAATTTGTGAAACAAAGGAAGTGAAAGTTTAAAATGTGTACACTTGTTTTCAATTAGGGCACTTGAAGGGTAGTTTTGTAATTAGACAGGGCTATTCAAATGTAAATTAAATTTCTTATGCAATCAAATTACATACCTGTGTAATCCATTTGATATGCTAATTCGTTATTGAATTATAAGTGCTCTTGGTGACGACTTGGTTGATTTATGTATGTTTAATTGTTTATCAAACTTGGTAATAAACTACTTCGTAAATAAAGCCAATTAGAGCATCTCCAATGTTAAGCTAATTGTTAAATTAGCTTATCATATTACTGTTGAAAGAACTTTGTGAAACAAAAACACTTGAAGGGTAGTTTTTGTAACTAGATAGGGAAATTCAAATGTAAATTTGTTATACAAATTATGTACTTGTGTAATCCATTCTATATGTTAATTCGTTAATATTGAATTATAAGTGTTACTTCCTCTTGGTGACGACTTGGTTGATGCATGTATGTTTATCGACCTTGCTATTTACTACTTCCTCTGTTCTTTTTTACTTGACATGTTTCTTTTATCACGCTTGTCAATGCAAAACTTTAACACAAAATAACATTAATTCTCCATAATTAAAAAAATATAAAAGTTATATATTATGATAGTACTTATTGAGACGAATTCACAAAACACGGTCAAAGTGATCCAACATAAATATGCTTTTCGTTACATATTATTCACAAAACACGGTCAAAGGAGGGGTGGTGAATAGTGTAAAAGTCAAAGTGGGTCAAGTAAAAAAGAACGGAGGAAGTACTTTGTAAATATTAAGCCAGTTATAAAAATAAGCATACAAAACTACAAAATCATTTTACATTTGATCTTGATGTAACACAACGTTATGGATACATTTAAAACTTTATTACGAATATGTCATATAATAATAATAATAATAATAATAATAATAATAATAATAATAATAATAATAATAATAATAATAAAAGTGCATAGAAGGTAGCCTAAAAGCTCAACACATTTTTAAATCCTTCTAGAAACAGTAGAAAAAAATATATAAACATAGAAATTTCTAGTGATATTTTTTTAGACGGGAATTTCTAGTGATTTTTACAATGTCAGACTAAGACCCCGTTCTTTAGAGCTGCTCTGCATGCTCTGCTCAAATCAAATCTGCTCTTCTCTACTCTGCTCTGCTCAAAAGAAATCTGCTCTGCTCTACACTGCTCTATTTTCAAATAATAATTACAATAATAATAATAATTAATATTCAATAATAATAATAATTAATATTGTATTGATGATAATAATTTATTATTTTGAATAATTATAATAATTATTAATATTAATAATAATTAATATTTTTTTTTGACAAATAATTAATTTTTATTAATCATAATAATAATAATTATTAATAATAGTTATCATTATTAATATTTAATAATTTAAAATATTAAGAATTAATATTTAATAATATTATTAATTAATAATTTCTAATAATTATAACAATTCTTTCAAATAAATAAATAATAATAATAACAATTTCTTTTATAAACATTTGATATTAGAATCACATTTTGTAAAAATATTATATGTATGTGGGCAGTGGCGGAGCCAGGATTTCTAATTCGAGGGGACAAATTTCGGAGGTTCAATGTTTCGACAAAAATTTCAAGGAAAAAGAAAATTCACATAAATTGTTTAATATTTATTTGAAATCGTATACAACAAGTATTCCTATATGGCAAAAGAGGAGTAACAATGTTCATCGTATTTTAAGAAAATTATCCGACAAATGAATAAATATTTGTTTGTAAACCCAATTCCAAGTTATGTAATCCAATAATTGATAAATAAAAATCTATTACCTTATCATAATAGTAAATAATTAGTCTTTAAACAATTTGATGATAAATATATATGGAGGGATTTGGATTACATTCGAAAAAAATAAACTTGGATTACATTAAAAAAATAAATAAACACAACTTTATGTAATCAATCTTATTATTACAAATGTACTATGTATATATAAATAAAAATTTTAAAGTTATTTACACATAATTAATAGGAAAAATTTCCCGGAATAATCCCACCTTTGGGCCGTCCGCTGAAAATAATCCCACCTTTGGATTATTTTTTAATAATCCCACCTTTACCCCCCGATCTTTTTAAATGGCCCAACCGGTAACTTAACTTGTTGTAGCAAGTCACTTGACACGTGTCGACACCCGATTAGTCCAAATAATAAAATTAAAAAAAAAGAAAAAAAAAACAATTAATTAATAATAAAACCACCCACCAGCCAAATCACCTCCCCTGCCACCTATCCCAGCCCGCCGACCTCCCCAGCCACCAATCCCGGCGCGGAAACCTCCCCCTTTCCCGAATTTTGGCATCCCCATCCCGATTCCAACCCCCTCCCCGTCCCCAATTTCGGATTTTCCGACATCCCCTGCCCCCTCTGGCCGAGTCGACCTCCCCCTTTCCCGAATTCCGGCATCCCCCTACCCTCGAAAACCCCTTCCCCATCCCGATCCCAACCCCCTCCCCGTCCCTTAACATCGGCTTGGTTGGGGTCTTGTTCGGTGTTTCGGGTTTGGTGGGTTCAACATCTGGTTTCGGGTTTGGTTTGGTGGCGCCGTGGCGGTGTTGGCTGGGTCTGGTTTCGTGGTAGTGGTGGCTTTGGGTTTGGGTGGGGTTTCGAATGGGCATGGGGTTGGTGGGTTTCGAAAGAGTTTTGGGGTTGGTTGGTTCCGGTCGGCGTCGGTTGGGAGTGGCGTTTCGGTTTGGTGGGTTGCGTTCAGGTGGGGATGGTGGTGGTTGAAGTGGTGTGGCTTAGGGGTGCTGGGGCTGGTGGAGGGGTGGCTGGTGGATTTTTTTTTCATTTTTTTATTAAAATTTTTGGTCAAATTGTATAGTGACACGTGTATTTCACACCCAAAAAAAAAAAATTACCTTTTTAACAGGTAACTGGTCACCTGGGACCATTGGAAGCGGATTAGGGGTAAAGGTGGGATTATTAAAAAATAATCCAAAGGTGGGATTATTTTCAGCGGACGGGCAAAAGGTCGGATTATTGCGGGCAATTTTTCCTAATTAATAAATGGTAATCTATTAATTAAAAACATTTAAAAAATAATAAAAAAAAAAAAACCAATAGTAGATAGTATTTAATCATACTGTATGAACTATGAAGTAACTCATTAATAATCACAATTGACAAAGTAGTATACTAGTACTTGATTGAATAGTTAAATGAAAATAGTTAAGAAATAGGGGAAAAAAAGAGGCTGTTGAACATTAGAGTAATCAGAAAACAATAAAAAGTATTCCCTCCGTCCCTAAATTACATTCCTCCTTTCTATTTTGGGTATTCCAAAATTACATTCTTCCTTTCTATTTTAAGTAAGTTTTTTTAGTAAATCAACTCTCTTTTTCTGTTTTATATTTAATGCTTTCTCACTCATCCTTACCTAATCTCACTCATAATCCTTGTGCCAAATTACAATGAATATGATTGGTTAAAAATTTTCAATTAGGAGCATGTGATTGGTCCTTTTTTTTTGCAAAGGATTGATGACATGTCATGAGTAATAACTACTCTATCTTTGTACTTCCCATTGCATTATCCAATTATTGTTATTTGTCTTATTCTTCCCTCCTTAATTCCCGTGTAAATTTCCAAAGAGGAATGTAATTTAGGGACGGAAGGAGTAGGAGGAGAAAAAAAATTAAAAAGTCTGTTGAACATTAGAGTAATCAGAAAACAATAAAAGAAAAAAAAAACACCTATGCAATTGTCAGATGTAGGATTCGAACCAGATCCAAGAGTAAACCTTATTCACAACTCAACCATCAAACCATTTTCTTCGTTTCATTTTTTTTACACAAATCAAATTTTTCAAAAAAAAAATGACATATATTAAAATTTCAATTTTTTTTTTTTTACACAAAAATCTCAAAATTTGATACTGGAACCTTAAAATATGATATTAGAAAGTCAAAAATTCAATTTACTACCTCCGTTTCATATTATCTGCAACGATTAGACATTTTTCCTCTTTAATTTATGTCAAATTGTTGCAAATAATATGTAACGGAGGTAGTAAAAGAGTTAAAATCTGATGCTCCCAGACTCCCACAATTCCTAAATAATTAAAAATCAAATTTGGCAGTTGGCATATATGTTAATATATTTTGACCTTATACTTGTAAAAATTTAATATTACTCCTTTCTGCTTTCATATTATATTTTAACATAATTATGTCATAATGTTATGTACTACTTATTACAACAATAATATTATTTATTTTTATTTAATTATTAATTATACGTTAAAAAGTTCTAAGAAAGTAATTTGAATTTCAAGTATTTAAAAAATAGATAAAATAAAAGATTTGATGTATCCTTCTACAAATAAATATTAACAACTATAAATTTAAGAGAGAAAAAAAACAAGTTTTTAACATAATTTGTGACATACATAGTAACCATAGAGAGTAATGTACGACGTTTTAAGAAATCCGGTTAACAGCAAGTAAATTAAACCAATTTTTGATAAAATTAAGATTAAATATATAGTAATATACATATTGTCAAATGCTTTTTAAAAATAGGTATCTGGCTAATAGGCCCTCTTATAATAATTAATTATAGGGTCTTTTATAATAAATTCATTACTCCATATAATATTTTAGAAAAATTCATTGTTAATTTAAAAATAGTTATTAAAATTTATTGTTAGATTGTAAGTTTTACATTGAGGGAACTGTATATGTTATTTGATCTCAATCGTATGGCTACACCAATTAAGTTATTTGATAGATTAAAATCTATTATATATTATAATCATTTTAATATATTTATTAATTGACAATTGAATGAGTATTCGTATTTAATATCTAACAATTTAAGTTTTTAAATTTCCTAAATTTCAAAAATAATGAAATATATGTGTTTAATTCTTAATTAACATTTATAATTAACATTTTTTTTATTAAATCGCAGAATCTAGCTAGGTTTTCTAATTCCCAAAACGTTGAAATAAATGGTATAACGTCACTCGATAGTCAATTGTATCATATTGTTATCGATGGTTGTCGAAACGTGAAAGTGCAAGGGGTTACGATTTTTGCTTCAGGTCATAGCCCAAATACTGATGACATTCACGTACAATCGTCAATTGATGTTACAAAATTGAGTTCATCAATTGCTACCGGTGATGATTGTATCTCAATTGGCCCGGGAACTAAAAATTTGTGGATTCAACATATTGCTTGTGGTCCTGGTCATGGCATAAGTATTGGGAGTTTGGGAAAAACTTTACATGAGCCAAAAGTGTGCAATGTCACAGTACAAAGGTCGACTTTCACTAATACGGAGAATGGAGTGAGAATCAAGTCACGGGGAAGGCCAAGTGATGGATTTGTAAGCAAGGTTGTATTTCAACATGTCACGATGGAAAATGCTTGAAATCCAATCATTATTGACCAAAAATATTGCCCCAATAACCAGAATTGTCCAAGAGAGGTATATTAAATTGTATTTTTATTAAAAATTCGAGTTTTTATTTCAAATATTTGTAAAATCTTTTAACGATTTTTCTTATCTTTATTTTGTGAATATGTTTTCGGGGTGAAAATAAGTGACGTGACATATGATGATATTCATGGGTCATCAGCAAGAAGTTTGATTGTAACCCAATGCATTGTTGTTCGGGCATAAAGTTGAAGAATATAAATTTGACTCACAAGAACAAACAAGCTTCTTCTTTTTATAGCAATTGTGAGAGATCAACTTTTGGGAATGTCCAACATAAAAGTTGTTTTGAGTAATCTAGTAGTTTAATTTATTTATAATTTTTGGTATTTTTTTTGGATTAATTTATATAGTCAATAAATTTTTTTTTAATTTTTTTTTTATATATATAGTGTGAAAAACAGGTTGATATACATTATACGTTATGGTTGCTTTTAAAATTTAAACTCAAGCTTAAATATAATGTTTTACATTATTTTTTGAAGAATGATTTTCTCTCTTAACCCCCAAACTTTGGTACACATATCATGTATTTATAGATGTCGGATCGGTTCATTACTCCACTATTTTTGCATGTACTAGTTAGTTCTAGAATTGTCTACTTACGTTTTACATTTCTCTACTCTAATTTTCTCTTCATACCTAGATTATTCTCTTTTGATCTAGTGTGGAGTAGTATTTTTTTTTTTTTTTTGTATGTTATTTATTCGGATACCGTTTTGAGTACCAGTAAATTAAATTACCAAAGTAGATAAACATGCATAAATTATACGTTGTATCACCATAAAACTTGAAAAAAAAAATATAGATATATATTAAAGGAGTTTTCTTCCGAATTTTTAGAGAGCCACATATTTTTAATTTTTTTTAATTTATATGTTTTTATTAATAGTAAAATAAAATTTTAAATATGTAACAAAAGTGAAGGTAGTGCTTTTTAGTGGTTGTAAAAATCAAATTTTTCAAAAAAAAAATTCACATATATTAAAATCTCAAAATTTTTTTTTTTTTTTTTTTTTTTTGACACAAAAATCTCAAAATTTGATACTGGAACCTTAAAATATGATATTAGAAAGTCAAAAATTCAATTTAAATGAGTTAAAATCTGATGCTCCTAGCCTCCCACCATTCCTAAATAATTAAAAATCAAATTTGGCAGTTGGCACACATGTTAATATACTATTTTAACCTTATACCTGTATAAAATTAATATTACTCCTTTCTGCTTTCACATTATATTACTTGCTCAACTATCCTTTTACGGTCTTATTTTATTACTTGCTCCCTATTTTTTTTAGGAAACCTTTTACAATATTATACTAATATTTTTTTCTCTTACCCCTAATTATCATATTTTAATATTGTTACATTCTCTCCCCTCCTCCATCAAAAAAATCAAAATAAAATTCTCTCCCCTCCTATCTATCCTGTTTTATTCTTCCACCAACCACAATCAATCAATAATAATAATAATAATAATAATAATATAATAATATATACTAAAAGACACACCAGCAATGACACGTGTCATTGTCTGGTGTATCCTTTAGTTGTTTTTTTTTTTTAAATAATCTTTAGTTTACAAATCTTATACATAAATAAAAAGATAGAAAAATAATACATATAGAAAAGATTTGACAAATCTTATACATAAATAAAAAGATAGCAAAATAATATATAAATAAGAGATTTGATATGTCTTTCCATAATATATACAGAGAAGTGGATTACATTGACAAAAATATAAACTTAAGTAAAAAAAATAGTAAATCGGATTTTTAACACAATTGTGCCTGTAGGGAATATTTCAAGCATTATCCCAAACTTGAACCCTACTGTGATCATACACGCACTTAAGTATGGTGGCGTCAAAGTGAAGGAAGCTAGAGCAAAAGAGTCGCCAACAAGTTTTAGGAACTTGTAAACCGTTCACAGGGTGAAGGTTACACCCCTTAACGATCCAAGAGATTGTTAACTCCAATAGGTCTGGAACCAAGACTGAAAGTTCGGGGATGAAGGTACAAATCCAACCTAAAAGAGAAAGAACCTGCCTTAATAATAGACCTCTACTTTATTCTTTTTGTATTCATGTGCGCTTTCTGGCTAACATGCAATCAATAGGTTTACCCTAAACCTGTTTATCTATGTTGGTTGAATATTAATGCACAAACAAATCTATTATTGGCGATCACTTGAATTATAATCATATTAACCTTAAACAAGATTATTAATTATCTTATTAAGCGTGATTACAAGTACCAATTCCCTTTAAACATGCATAAAAGGTGTGATCAAGCAATAAAAATAATAATAAACATCAAGCAACATAATATTAACAATCATAATAATAATAATCATAATTAAAATAATCATGTTAAAGCATAATAATAGCAAGATCCTAGGCATGATCTAACAAGATTAATAACAAACCCTAGCATGTCACTAAACAATAAAAATCAAAGCTTTAATCCTAACATGATACTAACATGCTATTAGAAAAAAAAAAAAAATAGGAATCCTAAAAATCATAATTGATAGTAGAAACTTAATCTTTATCCTTAACATCATACTAAGAAAAGCATCCTAACATGATACTAGGGAAACATCCTAAACATGATACTTGGAATCAACATAACAACCTAGACATGATTTCTATATCATAATATCAATTAAACAATTAAAATACTTATTTGGATGTCTCGTACCTCTTTCTAATAACAAAATACACACGTTAGTAACTTCAAGGAAAATAATAAATCAAACAATTAAATTAAATAATTTAAATAGAGATTTGGGACCAAACTCTCAGATTTATCAAACCTTTCACGTCTAGGGCGAAGGCAACTTCAAATTATGCTATATAGCTTGGTGGTAAAATACTTAATGTTAGAATTAAAGGTTGTGGGTTCAATTCTTATGGAGAACTTTTTTTAAATTATGAAGAGTGCATGACATGGAATGAAAAACAAATGGAAGGAGAGTCACGTGGCATATAAATAGTTGAGTAGATGACGTGGCGTAGTGAGGAGGGTTTACGTGACACGCAGACATTCTTAGGAACGCCTTTTAATATATTAGTATAGATTATATATGTTCGAATGTGTTTTATAGTTAGTGAATGGTTCGGGCGTTCAGGTTTAACTTTTTGTTTACCTCATATCACTATTAGAAAACAACCTATTTCTGACGGACGGGTTCCGACGGACACATAATTCCGTCGGAAAATTCAAAATTTTCGAACAATTTCGTCGGAAATTTCCGACGGAATATAAATCCGTCGAAATATAATTTTTAAAAAAATCATTAAAGAAACCAAAACCCTAATTTAAAGTGTTCCCCATTCTCTTTCCTCCTCTCCTTTTCTCCTCCTTCTCTTTCTCTCTCCTCTTCTCCTTCTTTTTCTCTTACCTTCCTCTTCTCCCTGACGTCCCTGTTGCGCCTCTTCTCTTCTTCTCTCTCCTTCCTCTTCTTCGCTATCCTTCCTCTTCTCCCTGTTATCTGCTTTCTCTATCTCCTCTTCAAGGCGTCGGTTAGTAGTGTTCAAGGCGTCGGTTAGTGGTGTTCACTACTAAAATTCGGTCAAATTGCGACCGTTTTTATGCGACCGTCATTAAAGCGGTAGCAAAATATGAAATTTGCGACCGATTTTTATGCGAAGGAGAAAAATAGAGGAGAAGAAAGCTAATGTTCACTTTCTGAAAAGCTAATGTTCATACTGTTGTTACACCTATTTGCTAGGTACATGAGTGTGCACCTAAGAATATGCGTCGGCATGGCACATCTAGGGGTGTTCGCGGTGCGGTTTGGACCATAAACCTCACTAAACCGCAAAAGTGCGGTTTGTAATTTTTTTCAAACCGCACCAAACCGCACTTTTAAAAAAACCGCACTGCAAGATGTGGTATAATGCGGTGCGGTTTAACCGTATTTCATTAAAATTATAATTATTCTTTTTAAAATAAAACTTTTATTTTATATTATAATTATTAATTGATAATTTAATTATTAAATTCTTTTTATTAACCTTTAATTAACTAATAGTCAAAAATTAGCTCATATATCTTAGTTCTTTTGTATAATTTTAATGAAAATATAGTATAAAAATCGCAAACCGCATTAAAGTGCAGTTTGCGGTGCGGTTTGATCTCAATAATTTTGGAAACCGCAAATCGCGATTTGGTCATTTTAAAAAAACCGCACCACAATTTTCAAACCGCAAAACCGCTTCAAACCGCAAAATTGCGGTTTGGTGCGGTCCAAACCGCACTCTGTACAGCCCTAGGCACAACACGACATGAAGCTCGTGGGCCGGGCCTAACTAACCCCAAAGCACGTGGGCCTGGCACAAGGCACGACCCGACACGGTCCAGAACCATCTTTACCTATACATGGCCAAAAAAAAATATTATCATATATAAAGGGTATATATCCAACATCTATATATGTCCAAGTATATTCACACCTAGTCCACCACCCGAGTGAATATCCACTACTCACCTATACGGCTGTTGATTAAATGCTTATTACCTACCTATAATCTTCCTATACCCAAAAATGTTAAGCTCAGATGCACATTTAGCTTCTTCTGGTAGATCAGAAGATAGTGGCGGACCCTTAAGTGCCACAGTATGCGCAGAATTCTTCACAGCTTTAATTTGCACCAGCCGGGAATCGAACCCGGGTCTGTACCGTGGCAGGGTACTATTCTACCACTAGACCACTGGTGCTTCATGTTAACATTGTTACTCAATATATTATTGAATAATATATTAATTTTTTCAAACCATTTAAGAATCTTTACTTTAATGTAATTGTATTTGTATGCGAAATAATGAAATATGTATTGTTCCCTTTGTTACTTTATGTACTACCTCCGTTAACTATTATTTGCAACAAAGGAATATTTTATATCTCACAAATAATACCCCTTTGTTGCAAATAATAGTTAACGGAGGTAGTAGGTATTTTGACTTTTGATTTGTGCGCTTATTTTGCTATATTGGATGATTTATAAGAAATATACTATGTATATATTTTTTTTGTTGACGAGATAAATATGGTCTTGGATACTTGACTTTGCCACAACTTATAAAATTCATTATATCAAGCTGTTATAATTTATTAATGACTAAAATAAGCATTAGCAAGTATAAAATAAAATTGCAAATTTTTTGTTATTCTTCTCAGTAAAACAAGTCGATGCATGAGCACAAAAACGGGTACCTATTTTTCAACCCAAACTCAAATTCGATCAAACTCCATAGAAAGTCTCTAATGTGATTAGATGTTATAGTTGGGATTTTCTCTGCAACCTGATATGAGCATTTATATAGTAATTGTCACATAACTTTTGTACATGATATCATCCACGAACTGAAATAAAGCTTATCTTCAAGAATGTAGAGTGCCAAAGACACCTCAAAATTCGATAAAACAGGACAGATTTTATTAAGATAAACTCTCCTTAGCTTGTCAGCAAGGATTACATGACTAACATCTCAGTTCATTGTAAGCGAGAGAGGACTTAGCAATGAATTGTGCAGCACTATTACATAATCTATGACAGAACGAGAAAGTACAGAACTCAAACTTCCTAGCAATGCTAAAAGCATCTAAAACAAGAATCTGAACAGAGGACTTGATTTGTGCTATCTGGAGAAGCTTGTGTAAGGTACTAAGGTAGGCCGGGAGCAAAATAAGTCGATTCCTCTAGCTCCGAGTCTCAGCCAGCTGCATAGTTGTAATAATGTTACATTCGATACAATCATATTAAATTTATCATAGATACGGACATACAGTTAATAATATTCTATAAAGATCAACAAAAAATTGAAACAGTAAAGAAAAAAGATTAAGAACTTACTGGGTTTAAAGCCTCCTTTTAAATCTAGCAATGCTCAATGAGACCATGACATAGAGCATATCTTTCATGTCATTAAAGAATTGAAAAAAGGCATGTCTCCAAGATCTTTTGAGCACCAATGTTCCACAAACTCCCCAAAATCCTATGATAAATCCGATCACAACACTTACGTACAACCCCAAGAAAAACATCTTGTCATCATCACTGTCATCCTGGGGAGTAGTATTATTATCTCCATTCGTCGAGTCGTGGTGTGGTTGATCCCAAGAGCAATTCGAGAGAGGAGCTCCACAAAGTTGAGGATTTCCAGCATATACTGAAGCATTGAAGCCTTGAAGTTGAGTGCCCTTCGGAATTTCTCCAGAGAAGTGGTTGTTTGACAAATCCAAGTTGCTGAGAGAGTTCAAAGCAGTGATGCTTGCAGGGATTTCACCAGAGAGGTGGTTGTTTGACAAATCGAGAACTTCTAAAGCTGTCAATTGTCCAATTTCCGGTGTGATGTTTCCAACCAAACTGTTGCTTGATAAGTTCAATGAGACTAGACCTTGCAGAGCTGAAATTTCTGTGGGAATTTTGCCTTCCAACTTGTTGTTTGAAAGATCAATGAGCTTGACTAGTCCTAAAAACTTCTCAAAGCTCCTTTCTTTTTGTTTCCACATAACCGTTGAAACATCAGTGTATACATTAATGGGCATGGATGAATATACAATCAGAAACTTTAAATACTGCAATGCTGGAATTAGATCAGTTGCATTTCTCATTGCTGTAAGATTATGAATGCAATTTGGAATGGTTCCACTAATTTGGTTGCCAGCGAGATCTAAGATTTGTAGAAAGGGCAATTGACAGAGGCTCAAAGGTATTTCTCCAACAAAATTATTGCTTCCAAGACTAAGAACACTGAGGTTTTTGTAAGTACTCCCAATACCTGGCAATACATGCCCAGTAAAAGAATTATGAGCAAGATCAAGATAAACCAGGGATGTGCAATCCTCTAATGACCTTGGAAGTTCTCCAGAAAAACTATTGTTGCGCAAGTGCAAGGAATTTAATTGCTTCAAGTAACTAATGGAAGGTGGTATATTACCAGAAAAGTTATTGTTCTCTAAATGGAGAAATAATAATTGGTCTAAATTCATCCAGCAATCTTGAAGCTTTCCGGACAACAAATTATTTGAGAGATCAAGATTTTTTAGACATACTTGCTCTCTAGGACACAAAAAAAGAACGGGATCAGAAAACCTATTGTTATTTAAGTACAGTGAAGCAAGGTTTGTTGGAAATGTTGGTATTGCACCTTCAAAATTGTTAGAACTCATATCTATTACAAGCCTCTCATAAAGAAGTGTGATTGGTAATTCAAAATTTGGAAGTGTCCCATACATCATGTTATGAGATATATTAAGATAAGAGAGGTTTGAAGGCAATGTGAAAAAATCGGGAATGGTGTCTGAAATTCCAGCGGCAGAAATATCAAGAAAGAAATAATTTTTTTGGCTTGCAAGCCACTTTGGAAAGATCGGTCCCAATCTGCAGGAACTTAATAATATAGTATCCAGCTGGAATGGAGGAACCCAATCGTCTTCAATATCGAGCACCAGTGCTGGATTGTTTGAAAGGTCTAACTCCGATAATCTTGACAGATTTGAGAAGTGGATGCTGGAGAGAGTATCATGCAGAGAATTGGAAGAAAGATCCAAGGTGTCGAGCATTGATAGTTGCCCCAAACGAGGACTGATGGTTCCATTCAAACAGTTACTATCAAGAGATAATTGTTGTAATGATGAGAGTGTGTCAATCGTGTCTGGAATTGAACCCCATATTTGATTTTCACCAAGATCTAAATACAGTAAGGACTTGTTTACGCAACCTGCTAGTGTTTGGATTATGTTGGGAAGCTCATCGATGATGTTAATTTCATTCAAGTTGAGTGTTTGTAAATGACACAAATTGCCAAGTGTTTTAGGAAATTGCGAGGACTCAAAATTATTTGATGAGAGGTCGAGATCTTGGAGAGATAGTAAGTTTGAAATTGTTTCTGGAATCGGACCTTGCAATGTATTGTTGGAAAGGCCCAGATAAGAAAGAGCATGCATATTTCCAAGTGCATTTGGAAGGGAACCTTCTAGTTGATTACCAGAGAGATCTAGATATGAAAGATTATGCATCTTCCCAAATGCGTTTGGAAAGTGACCATCAAGTTGATTGTATCTAAGATCAACAAATGAAAGATGAGTATCGATACCACTTAAATTAAAAAGCCATTGGAATATTGATGAATCATTAAGACCATTCATAGCAAGATTAAGATATGAAAGAGTGGTTGTGGAGTTTTTGTATGAAAGTGGCCATGGGACTCTAGAGGGAAGGATACAAGACTCCAGCTGAAGAACCCTTAAGAATTGGAGGTTGTTCACGATTTTTATCCACTCTATGGCTTTACTGACTCAAGTTGATATATTTTAACAGTTTTAGATGTGAGAGCCACGACAAGTTTTTGACAGAAAGGTCACCGACGTATAAATGAGTGTCAAGATCAAGAGAAAGCAAGGAGGATAGATTACCGAGCTGGTGTGGAATTTCTCCACTGAATCCAGTGTAGGATAAATTAAGGTATTTCAAACTCACAAGGGAACCAACAAAACTAGGGATGGGTTGGTTTTGGAAATTGTTGAGGCTGAGATCCAAGTAACTCAAATGCTTTAAATCAGCAAGGGAAGAACTCACTTTACCTTGCAAACAATAATCATCATCCTCAACACCACGAAGGTCGAGCTTGATTACATGGCCAGTTCGGTTGCTACAACGGATGCCCCGCCATTGACAACAGTTTTTGTTATCATCATCATCTCCCCAAGAAGACAGCATCCCGCAATGATCGACTTGAATGCCCTCTTTGAATTTCAACAAAGCTTCTCTCTCTTTCTCAATACACATGACGTTGTTGGGGTGGCTGCTAATGGTATCAATCCCATGAGCAACACAACTAATAAAGTAGGAAAATAGAAAAGACCAACAAAGGAGTTTATGAGAATTCATTGTCACCTTTCTTTGGCTTAGCTTGCCTAGATAGATCAATGAATATTTGTGCTAAACATACGTATGTGCTAAGCATATATAGAATTTTGTAGCGTTAAATTAGTCATCACCTGAATGATAACAGTAGCATTAGAATTGTACTGTAAAAATTATCATACACCTTCACGGAAAGTTACAGCAAATGACAATAAAAGATTAAGGAGTAGACGTAGAAATTTTTTGCTCAAAAGAAATTTTAAAGTCAGTTACTTTTTACTCCGTACATCAATTTGGATGAGTAAAGCATATAGAGAGCCAAGAAAGTAAAAACCATGTTTGACTGGTGATGATTGTACATACGAATTGAAATTAATAAAAGCTGTAAAACAAATCCAACTCATGTAATTAATGTACCCAAATTAAAGTTTCAATTACCCCAAACCCTCTTTCTAAATTTCAGTCATTATTTTTAGGAAAAAAAAATGTGTTATTTATTTATTTTAGTACAATGTACTACGTATTATTTATTTCTTTTATTTACTTTTAACCAACCAAAGCTTACCATCTTATTATTACGGTGTTATTTCAAAAAAAAAAAAAAAAAAAAAAAAAAAAAAAATCTAATTATGGAGTAATTTTTTTTCACAGAATGAATATGTGTAAAAGGCAAATGAGATGTTTTGATTGGAAACTAGTTTTGTCCCCGTGAAATGCACGGATTTATAAAGTTTTTGTCCCCGTGAAATGCTCGGATTTATAAAGTATGATATAATAATAGTCAATTGAAATAGAGTTGATTAAAATTAAATGACTTATGTAACACTTTTTTATTATGATATTTAAATTTGAATTTAATAATGTTTACTTTAAGTTTTTTTAATAATTTTTTTTATTTAAAAAAAAAAAAAAGAAGAGCAATTTGGAGGAAAATTTTTCATAAAATCATGCGAAGTGTTCCTCTGGTGATTAGTTTAGTATATACTCAATAGTATAGTTACCAGTATTATCTTAATTATAAGCTTGTATTCCATATAATTAAGGATGATAGCATATGTGCCTTTTTTTTTTTTTTTTTTTTTTAATTTGGTGCAAGAGAGGGGCGCCCCTAAAAAGATAAAGACACACACAAGCAAAAGGAAAACTAGAGCAAAACAAACCAAAAGAAACAAAAGAAAACCGAAAAGAAAAACGAAAATAAAACCACACAAAACATGTGCCATTTTTTGTATTGTGTAATGGAAGGAATTGAAAACATAGCTTGTGAGAATAAGAGACGTGTGGACTTTTTTTTTTTTTTGAGAGGAAATATGAAACATCTTTTGAATGGTATGAAATAAGAAAATTGGTGTTCTAGCATGAATTTATCATGGTTTAAGAATGGTATGAATATGATTGCATTGACTTCGTTTGATTGATATATAAATGATATGCATTTAATTTCATTATTTCATTTCAATTTGGTTTCTGTTAATTTGGCATTATTAATTGTCTTTTAGGTATTTGCTAATCACCAATAATCATAACTTAATACTAAAAGCGAAACAAGTGATAACACATGTCTAGTTAAAAATTTTCCCTCCAATTTTTCTTTCCTTTTTTATTTTTTTTTTATTTTTTAATTTTTTGTCTTTATTTTATGTTTTTTTTTATTTTTTCAATTTTCCAAAAAAAGTATTTATAGCCTGTAATACTCTCTTAATGAAATATTCTTATATGTATATATTACAGTAATTTTTGTAATATTCTCTAATATTTTTATAATATTCTCATGCTAATATTATTATTAGGAAAAGTCTTACTTCTATAATAATCTCATGCTAATGTATTTTTTTTTATAATAGTATTTGATGATTTATTATGTTCCTTAGTTTACTTATATATTATAATAAAAACCTACGACTAGCTCACTCTTTTTTAAAAATTTGATTTTTACATATAAAAAAATAAAGTGTTAATTAAACTTGTATAAACAAATGTGTATGTCAAAATTGTATCAACAAAATATGGATATGATAAGGTATATAGTATGGGTTCTAAATAATCAATAGCCGCAATTTTTTTTTCATATTTATAAAGTCTAACGCATCAATAGCCTTTACATGCATCATTAACCAAAAAAATAAAATAAAAAAGGGTAAAATAATTTTTTTTTTTTTGAAGTTTGTAAATGTAATTCTTTGTTAATATATAATTGTAAATTAATGTTATAGTTTGTTAAATAATTTTATAAAACTCGTGCATGGCACGGGACTTAAACTAGTGTGGCACTATGAGAGAGGAGCATTTGGGTTTAGTAAATTCAAAAAAAATATAATAGTGGGTTTAGTAAATTCAAAAAAAATATAATAGGAAATAAATACGTATTAATATGTTTATTTAGTAATAATTATTTCAATTCGTTAAAAAAAATTAAATTGAACAAAATTAATTTAAATTCACTAAAAACAATTTTAATTCAACAAAAATAAGGTAAAGTGAACAGGTCGTTAGTTTTGTGATTATTGTGAAATTCATCTACATATTTTATAATATATTGTTTGTACAGCTTTTAATATGTAACTAGTTTTAGGCCCGGGCGATGCCCCGGGTCATTTTTTATATACTTCCTCCGTTTTTATTTTATTGCACCATTAGGACTTTTACACTATTCACTTAATCTTCTTTGACCATCATTTGTGATATATACATTAGGAAAAATATAGTCATGTGGGATCTAGTTAGATTCGTATCGAACTCTACTTTTCAAATATTAAATTTTTATAATTTTTATAAAAGTATAATCGAAGATATTGATAGCTAAAGTAATGCATTGGCAAGCGTGAAATCACTTATGGTGGAATAAAAAAAGAACGGAGGAAGTATAAAAAATTATAATAAATTAAAGTGAAATATATTGGTGGTTTTATAATTTAATAAAATATTATTGATTTTTTCAAAATTTATTATGAAATATGCAATAACCTAACTTTAATACTTCATATTTGTTTGTTTTATTTGTTACAGGAATCTTTATCTACCATCATATACTTTTGTAAACAAATGTTGAGGTTTTAAAATCGCTATATATATAATTTTTTTCTTCAAAGTAAACAAATGTTGAGGTTTTAAAATCGCTATATACTTTTGTGTTACATATTTTAAATACATAGTACATATAACCTATATGAATTATGGATGAGTAAACGAAAGAATGAGATTATATAAGTTGAATTAAAAGTTTAGAATTTATGAACATAAATTTTTTGTGAGGAAACATTGATGATCGATTTTAATATATATGACATGAGTCACATGACCCCACATCATTTATTAAGTCACGACAACACGTGGCAAGAATCATGACATGTGGCATGATTACAATTCTTGCCATGGGTTTTAATATATATATATAGACTAGTTTTGTGCCCCGTGCGTTGCTCGGGTTGTTTATTAAATTTTGAGATAAATTTTAAATCTATATTCAAATTTCAAAATATATCTCTAATACAAAATTACTTAGGAATTGATGTACTTTTGTAACAATTTAAACTATATACTTACCTCTGTTTTTTTTAGTTGACACGTATTCCTTTTTAGGAATTTTTTTTTGTTGACATGCATGTTTCCTTTTTGGGTAAGTTTTATACCTTGTTTTTTAAGTGAACCTTACTTGATTTATCATTCTCTCTCACTCTCTCTCCTCTCATGTGTGCCTAAATTGAACGTGTCAACTAAATAGAAACGGAAGAAGTATGTAATAAACATGTAAATGACTAATAATAATAGGAAAATGTTATACATAGCCCTTAGGACTACATATAAGCATTAAATTTACTTGAAAATCGTAAACAGTTAAGAATTCATCAAAATATAAATACTAATAACACTGATTTACGCGTGTTTTTGTCATGAATTCCTAATTTTATACAATTTCTAAGAGTATATTTAATACTTATATATAGCCCTTAGGGCTACATATAACATTACCTAACAATAATAATAATCACTAGTAGAAAATATCAAAAAAGCACCCCCTAATTGGCACCGGTTCAGTCCAAATCGGTGCCAAAAATGGCCTACAAAATTGGTGGGAAGCTGAACCAGAGTAAAAGGCACCGGTTCACTTCAAACCGGTGTCAAAATCATAAAGGCCACCGGTTTGAACCGGTGCCTTTGTGAACCGGACCTTTAATTATTTTTTTTTTAAAAAAGCCGGCCATTATATTTACTTATAATTCTAAAAAACTTATCCTTCTCTCTCATCTCACTCCGCCTCTTTACTCTCTCCTCTCCCTTCTCTCTCCTCTGCTCTCCCTTCTTTCTCCTCTAGTTCTCCTTCCCAATCTCTTCTCTTTCTCTTCGAGCATCTCCGCAACAACAACAACAACACCACCGCAACAACACCACCGCAAAGCCGCCGCCACCACCGTAACATCAACACCACAAATTTCGATGTTGTAACTCAATTTCCTCATTGTTTTTCGATTTCTGGGTTAATTTTCGGTTACAATAATCGATTATTGGATTAATGCATGCGTTTTTGGGTGTTTTTTTTATGGGATTGTTCGAAGTTGAATATTTTGGGTTAATACAAGTTGATTTGGGTTTGTTCGAAGTTGATTTTGGGTTTAATTGATTTGATGAGTGTCTTCGAAATTTTTTATGGGTTTCTTCAAAAACATTTTGGTTTAATCCACCACGAACACATGCATGAGCAAGGTTTGGAAATAATTTCTTGATTTTAATTTGATTTTTTTTTATTTTCTGGGTTGTTAACTGATTTTCGAATTTTCTTTTATTTTAATCGATTTATTTTTTATTTTTTATTTTAATCGATTTTAATTTGTTTTTTTAAGTGATTTTCGATTTTCTAGTTTGGTTAATCAATTTTTAAACTTATTTTAATTCGAATTTTTTTTAAATTTCTGGGTTTTTTTTGTCACATTTTTTTTTATTTTCTGAGTTTTAATTGGTTTTCTGGGTTTTATTTTTTGGGTTTTAATTGATGTTCTGGGTTTTTGAACTGATTTTCTTTTCTTTTTTTTTCCGATTTTCTGGGGTTTTGAACTAATTTTCTTTTTTTTTTTTCGATTTTCTGGCTTTTTTTTTTTATTTTTTTCGCAGCTAAATCATGTTAATCGATTCATTTTGGTTGTTTTAATTGATGCAGGTATATGGATTTAGATCTAAAATCGAAGAATCAACATGCAAGTATATTGATTTAGATGTTGTATGGGTTTTTTTTTATTGTGAAGTTGTAATTTTTTTTTTATTTATATTGAAATTTTTTTTATTTATATGTCGTAATTTTTTTATTTTGATTTAGCTGTTGTAATTTTTTTTTTGATCTATACTGTAAATTTTTTTTGATTATATATATATAATGAACAGATTTGATTATATTAATATTTTGGCACTTTTGGTTAATACAGATTTGGTTAATACAGATTTAATTTTTAAGTAAAAAAAAAAAAAAAATTTGGCACCGGTTAACCGGTGCAAAAAATAGTGAATTAAATTTTTTTGGGATTTTTTGGCACCGGTGCCTTTTTAAACCTCTTATTGGCACCCCCCACATTGGCACCGGTTCAAACCGGTGCCTTAAGCCGGGTTTGAACCGGTGCCAATTTCATTTTTCACGTAGTGAATATTGGTATTTTTTTTAGAGTTATAATTTAATATTTTTTTGAATAAAATTATAATTCAATTTATACATATGAAATAGAGTTATAATCTAATATTTTGAATAAACTTATAATTCAATTTATACCTATGAAATATTGGTATTTTATTGAAAATAAAACTCTTAACTTACAATTTTATTTTAAAATTCTATCCAAATTTGGTTGAAAATAGAAATCTAAACTAATTAATTTATCTTATGAAATCTATCTAAGTATTTCCAACATGGCACAACACTTGGCGAAAAATTGGAATGCCAAGTGTCGCTGTCTCGTGGACTGGCTAAAAGTTTAGCTTTATATATTAGTTATATGATTATAGATATTAATGATGAAAAAAACATTGTTCTTGGACATTGGCTTCTTCGACAGTTTTACCAAGCCTGATGTCAAAATAATAACAGACAGTTCTAGCAACCAAGCCTAGAGGTGAGCAAAAATTCTAGGTACCCAGAATTGGAACTGAAACCAGTTAGGAACCGGTGGGTTCGGATCTAGAATTGGACCCGGTGGTTCTAATTTCGGGTAGGACCTGGTGGTTCTAATTTCGGGTAATAAATTTAGGAACCGGTTGCAACCGGTTTCAATTCAAATTCCCAATTTTTTGGACCCGAAATCGGTTGGGTACCCGGCTACCCAATATATATTAAACTAAATACACTTTTTTAATATATATATATATATATATATATATATATATATATATATATATATATATATATATATATAGAGGAAGGCTCATGTAAGAACCCTCCTCTATATAAGAACCCAATCTTATATAAGAACCAATCTCATCCCTTTATTAGTTTTGATCTAACCATCTAAAATGATCCTTTAGTAATGGCATTTCTGTAATTTTGAAAATTTCATATTTAGAACATAGAAAAAAAAATTTAGAACATAGTAAAAAAATTTAGAACATAAGTAGAAAAAATTTAGAACATAAGCAGAAAATTTTAGAACATAAGAAAAATAATTTAAAAGATAGCAAAAATTTAGAACATAAACAACCAAAAAAGTTAGAACATAAGAAAAATAATTTAGAACATAAGTTGAAAAAAATAATCGTAGCATAGGTTAAAATTAATAACATAATCTAAAAAAAATAATTTAGAACATAGAAAATATTTAGAACATAAGCTGAAAAAATAATTTAGAACATAGGAACAAATTTAGAACATAATCTAAAAACAATTTAGAACATTAAAAATTTTTGGAACATAAGTAGAAAAAATTTTGAATATAGGAAAAACTTTAGAACATAAGTAGAAAAAATTTAGAATATAGGAAAAACTTTAGAACATAAGCTGAAAAAAGAATTTAGAACATAGAAAAAAAAATTTAGAACATAAGCTGAAAAAATAATTTAGAACATAGAAAAAATAATTTAGAACATAAGCTGAAAAAATAATTTAGAACATAGGAACAAATTTAGAACATAATCTAAAAACAATTTAGAACATTAAATTTTTGGAACATAAGTAGAAAAAATTTAGAATATAGGAAAAACTTTAGAACATAAGCTGAAAAAAAAAATTTAGAACATAGAATAAAAAATTTAGAACATAAGCTGAAAAAAATAATTTAGAACATAGGAACAAATTCAGAACATAATCTAAAAAACAATTTAGAACATTGGAAAAATTTTGGAACATAAGTAAGAAAATTTTTCGAATATAGGAAAAACTTTAGAACATAAGTTGAAAAAAATTTAGAACGTATGAAAAAGTTTAGAACATAATTAGGGTTCTTACATAAGAAAGGGTTCTTATATAAGGTGGGATTCTTACCGGATCCCTCCCCTATATATATATATATATATAGCTCATGTAATAACCCTCCTCTATTTATGAACCCAATCTTATATAAGAACCAATCTCAACCCTTTATTAGTTTTAATCTAACCATCTAAAATGATCCTTTAGTAATGGCATTTCTGTAATTTTGAAGAGTTTATATTTAGAACATATAAAAAAAATTTAGAACATAAGCAGAAAAAATTTAGAACATAAGCAAAAATTTAGAACATAAGAAAAATAATTTAGAACATAAGTTGAAAAAATAATTTGATTGATTTTCATGTTTTATTATTAAGTTATTATGGTTTATTTTCGAAAGTTTTTATTATAGAGATAACCTATGTAGGAATTGAACCTACATTTTCTATGCATTTGCATAGTCCTCTACCAATTGAACTAATAAGTTTTAGCATATGTTCTTTTTTTTTTTCAGTTACTTACGCCTTTTTATATATTCTAAATTATTTTCCTTTCATCTAAACCTTTTCATCCATTACTTTAAACTTTTCTATCTATGCTCTGAATTTTTCGTATATTTCTGAAAATTATTTTTATATATTCTAAATTATTTTCCTTTCATCTAAACCTTTTCATCCATTACTTTAAACTTTTCTATCTATGCTCTGAATTTTTCGTATATTTCTAAACTTTTATCCTATATGCTAAATTTTTTCACCCTATGTTCTAAACTTTTATCCTATGTTCTAAACTTTTTTCCTATGTACTAAATTTTTTCGCCCTATGTTCTAAACTTTTTTTCTATGTTCTAATTTTTTTTTTCACCCTATGTTCTAAACTTTTTTACTATGTTCTAAACCTTTTTTCTCATTTGACCTTTTTTTTTTTATCAATGTTCTAAGTTTTTTCTTATGTTCTAAAATTTTTCACCTATGTTCTAAATTTCTGTCTAAGCTCTAAATATATGTTGTAAATTATTTTTATATGTTCTACCTATATGTTCTAAACTTATGCTCTAAATTTCCTTTAATGTTCTAAATTATTTTTCCTATGTTCTACACATTTCCTTAAGTTCTAAATTTTATTTCGGAAATTTTGACTTTTACCACCAAAAAATTTTGCAAAAATGTTTTTTACCACCAAATCTTCTAAAAGTTTTATTTTACCACCAAATAAAAAAATTAAAGTTGCTTTTTACCACCAATAGCTAACTCTGGTGACTGAAAAAGGTGGTGGGTCCCTTAATAATGGCTAGTTTTTTATTTTTCCCCCAATAAGTCGCGATTTTCCGGCCTATATAACTCGTTCCTCATCCATTTGAGTTCCAATTGAACGAAATCTCCCAAATTTTTTCCCAAAATCTCCCAAATTCTCCCAAAATCTCCCAATCTGCAACGAATTGAGCGCAAGAACCCTAAAAAATCTGTAGGTTGAACGAGTAGAGAGACCAAAGTATGAATCGAGGGCATCTGTGGTAAGTTGGTCGATTTCTCTTGTTCGAATTCATATTTATGGTGGTTTTGAGTTAGTAATTTGATATAAATACATGTTGTGAACCATAATTTGTTAACATAAGTAATTAAATTAAACAAAGCTTGAGTACCAGAAAATTAGGGTTCATGTTGAATTGAAAATTGGGGGTTTTTGAAATGTTGCTTGATTTTAGGAGTTAGGTTTAGGATTTGCTGATTCCAATTACTTTGTACATGTAATTACATGTTTACTGTGATTTTGCAGCTGACAATGTCTTCTCTAAGTTATTCTCCTTCAAGAGAGAGGAAATGTCAATGTGGAGTTCCTTTTGCAAAGTTAACTGCTTGGACTAGGGAAAACCCGGGTCGTAAATTCAGAAGCTGCAAATTCTATGATCCAGTGACTGAATCAAGGGGCTGTAAAGCATTTGAGTGGATTGATCAACCAGATGGCACTCCTTGGCAAACAGAAGTGATTAATAACTTGCTGTTGGATAAGAAATTGCTAAAGGGTGAAATTACTGACTTAAAGAGAGAAGTTGATGATGTTTCCGGGCAGAGAAGATGTTTGCTAAATGAGATTGATAACTTGAAGATAAAATGCAAGGCTCTCAGCTCTGATAGGAAGAAGATGAGCAAAGAGGTTCAAGGGAGCAAAGAGGTTCAAGGAAGGAATGCATCATCAATGAATCTGTGTGTGGTGGCTACTGTGCTTTGTTGTTTTTGTTTAGTGTTTGGTTTTTTTATTACCTTGACAGTTTAGTAACACATAAGCCATTAGTTGATATGGTTATGTTGAATGATTGCAATGTAATGGAGTTGTATGGATGTTGTTACTGTTGAAATAAAATGGTTCTCATTTTGGTGCAAATATCATAGCAAATGACTGACATCAATTAAGAGCAAAAATTATAGCAATTTACTAACATCACCAAAAGATGAGGATAATGAGCAATTTTAAGCAAAATACTGAGTTCATCATTTGTTACTAACATAACATGACATAACCTGTCACACTTAACAGGGCAAATTGTTGTTCAAAAGAGAGGATTAATATCCTACACACACAGATTGTACTTAATTCATACCCAAAAGCAAAAGAAATACTGTCTTTTAATACATAAGTTGATTTTAAACATGGGGAGCATCCCACTCATCATCCTTGTGCATGAACTGATGCTGATGTAGGGACCTTGTCACTTGTAACTTGGACCTTGTTACTGTCTTGGTTGGATTTGGCTGAGAGGATGAGGTGGCAACTGTGTTCAGCAGCTTGGTCCTGCTCCTTGTCAATGGTTGGCTAGCTGAACCTTCACACACAGGTGTCTGGGATGGCTGGGATGACTCAGATGCTGCAGCAGCTGCTTGTTCCAAAGCTTGAGCCCTTGCCTCTTCTTGAGGAAACCTCTTGTTTCCTATGCTGTTGGGTCCTGCAGTACATCCTAATGCAGCACTCTGCACATCCATAATTCTTGGAAGTTAGACATAACACACATACAGGTGTTGGAAACATTAAAACCACTAAATTAAGGATTATACCTTTTTGGCAGCTCTGATCTGACTTTTTCTTCTTTGTTCATTCATCCATGGGGTGCTTAATGATGGCCTTCCTCCTAGGGGTGTTGACTGCTCAACCAATAATGGTGCTGGTGCAGGTTCCAGGGAACAAGTTTTAGCATAATGCCCAAAACCCCCACAATTCTTGCACTGATTTCTTCTTTTTGAATTTCCACCTTCACCATTTCCAGCTGAAGTCCCTTCACCCTTCTCTAACTTTCTCTTCTTTGCTTTGGGCCTGCCAGGTTGAACTTTAAAAGCAGGTGGCAGAGGCTGTCTCATGTGCACTTTTTCCCAGTGCTTTGCCCCAGGCATTGGCTTGATAGGGGTCTCATAAGCAGCCAAATATGTCTCCCTATAATAGTAAGGGTGCACATACAGCTCTGGGTCAACTCTATTGTCAAGCATAGCAGCAAAGCCATGCACACAGGGCAATCCAGTCAGATCCCACCTGTAACATGTGCAGGATCTAGTTCCTAGATTCACAACACATGTATCATCTTTGTACTCCACCTCATATGTTTCACCCCTACCTGAAATGACTTTGCAAGTTCTAGCATATTTCTCCAACCTATCAAATACTTTTTTCACAAAAGGAACAGTCAAACCCTCCCACTCTTTTGCTGCTACCCACTTATCATTGGTCCTTTTCATCATGTATCTTCTAAGCCATTCCATTTGGGTTAGAATTGGCTTATCCCTTGCATCCCTTATAACACAATTAAAAGTTTCACACAAGTTGTTCAATAGCATGTTGGATTTGCAAGTTGGGGAGAAAGCATGTCTGGACCAATGTTGGGGGGGTATGTTTGCTAGGTAGTCATATGCCTCTTCAGACAAAAAGTGGATAGATTCCATAGCAACTTCAAAATCAGTCTGACCAAATGCATACAGCAAGTACATTACAAAAAAGGCAACACACACACACAAACAACTTAACACCAAATGGCAAGATTGAACAAAAAGACACATATTTCAGACAAATTGAAAGACAGAAATATAAAACTACCTCAGTGCAAGCCCTTGCAGCATTCCAATTCTTTGAACAGAGACCCTTGGAACTGAAGTTTGAAGTTAGACCATATGTGTCTAACACAGTATCCGGTCTCAGCTTTAGGGACCACACTCTCAAATGCTTCTAACAGACCCTGTCATCACATCATCAATATGAAGTTAGTAAACAATTGCTGAATGAACTATACATATAAAATAGGAAAAGGAATTGAAATGGAACATACTTTTTGTCTGTCAGACATAAATGTCAACCCTTCACCATCCTCTTCACCTCCTATGTTATGCAGCAAACTCTGTAAAAACCAACCCCAAGTCTCTTTACTCTCACATTCAACAGTAGCCCATGCTATGGGAAAGATTGCATTATTCCCATCCTTTGCAACTGCCACTAATATCTGGCCAGGGTAGGCACCCTTTAGATGGCAGCCATCTACACCTATAATAGGTCTACATCCAGCAACAAACCCATCTCTCAGTGGAGCAAGACATATATACATCCTTAAAAAAAGGGGTGGTTCAGGTCCATTATCTTGATCAACCACCACCACACAGCCAGTACCAGGGTTATGGACAACAAGGGCCTTGCCATAGTCCCAAACCAGGGCATATTGCTGAGATGCTGAACCAAAAATGATAAGCTTGGCCCTACACCTAGCCAACCAAGCCTTGAAGTAACTCACCTTAATCCCAAGGTCAGTCAAAGCTCTCTCTTGAATTTGTTTGATCTTCCATGTTGGATTGCTCCTGAACTCTTCCAAATACCTTTCTGCTAGAAACTCAGCTGTCACTTTCTTATTCATCTTTGTTCTCATACAAAGATGCTTCAAATTCACTGTCTTAATCTGCCAAGTTTCAGACTTAACCAGTTTTGCAGCATACACCTTAAATGGACACTTCACAGTCTTTCCACACTCACACTTAGGCAGTCTACAACTCTTCTTGTTGTACACACAGTTACACCTCCTCTTACAGTAAATACTCAACCTCTTAGTGTCATTATGAAGAAAATAGTATTCATACCTATTTTCTATTGCATGCACTCTCAGTGCTTTCCTAAGCACATATACACTATTGAACCTCTGCCCTCTCAGTAACTGGATAGGCCTGCTGAAGTCAGTTTCAGCATTAAACCATGGACCTAAGTCCTCATCCACATCAGAATCACCATTGTCACTTCTGAGCTCATCAGAATCCTCTTCCTCCTCCTGTTGGAGAGTCACTTCAAGCTCCCTCAAATTCCTTATCACATCACCTTTTGACACAATTTCCTTACTCTTCTCAACTTCCTTCAAATTCAAACTCCCATTCACTTCAGTATTCAGCACCTCTGTGTTCTGCCTTACCCACTCCTCATCATCAACATCATCATAGAAGTCCTCTTCCCCTTCACTCCACTCTATATCAGGATCACTATGTTCACTGTCAGACAGATCTGATAAATTAAACTCTCCTTCTTCATCCTTAAACAACTCCCTACTCAGTTCACTAATCTCTCTCTCTTCCCCCTGTTCCTCAACAAGCTCACCCTTTCCCTTACCTTTAATGCTTAACCTAGGGCTTTTCCTAGGTAGTTGTTCAGTAGGCTTCTTTGGTTTTGGGGTGGAAGGAGTTGGCTTGGAAATAAATTTGGGAACAATTGGATCTCTTTTGTGTTTTTCCCTTTCCTCTTCAGTAAATGCATTCCCATCTAATATCTGAAAAGGTGTGTCAGCAGTGACCTGGATGGGTTGACTGGTTGTCACAAACACCTCTATAACCCCCTCCTTACTCACTGTTTCTAACAAGCCTTTTATCTCCTCACTATTCAACAACTCCCTTTTACCAGTTGTAAAAGTCCTACCCTTCTGTCTATACCAGCAGTTAAATTGAGTTGGGGGCACAATATGTACATACACAAAACCTTGAACAGCAAGATCCCTTATATACTCAACATCAATCCTTGACACCCTAACATTTTTGGTCCAATATACCCATCCCCCATCCCAACTTAGTAACCTCTTCTTCTTTTTTTTACCAATTAAAGAGGGTATAAAGCCACCACCTAATGTCATTTTAATATGCACTTTATCCATTCTGTAACACAACAAATAAACAAGCAACACCATATCCTAGATGAGTCCAAATTTCACACAGCAATCAAGGACAATTTTTAATTTAAAAATTAGCAATTCACAATAAATAATTTAGAGCATATCCAATTCCAAATAACCACAACAATTTTTAATTACTCAATTACCCAACAAAGCAGCAGTATTCCATGTGCAAATGGCACAGATTCACGCAAATTAGGGTTATATACTATATTTTCCACTAATCCCCAAATTTAACCTAAAAAATACAATATTAACCACCAATTACACACACTAAGTACAGTAAAGATGCGAAAAGTACCTTGGCTTGTCAGATTCGAGAATCTTTGTCCACTAAAGTCGAAAAAGTCGCAAGCTTTAGGTCCCCCCTAGCTGTAACTGACGAACTCAAGCTGAGTTGTGTGGTTGCTGTAGTGCCAGGTCTTCGTTTATCCCAACAGTTCGTATGAAAATTCAAAGGAAAAAAGAAATTTTTGATTGAGAAATAAGATAGATGGAGTTAAAATCAGAGAAGTAATGAGAGGAAGGTGAGAAAAGAAAGGGGAATTCAATTGGCTGGTTAGGGTAATTGAATAGGAGTCATAAATCGGGGTGGGTGGCAATAAATTTGGAGGGAAAGGTAAAACAGTAGGACCCACCACCTTTTTCAGTCACCGGAGTTAGCTATTGGTGGTAAAAAACAACTTTAATTTTTTTATTTGGTGGTAAAATAAAACTTTTAGAAGATTTGGTGGTAAAAAACATTTTTGCAAAATTTTTTGGTGGTAAAAGTCAAAATTTCCTTTTATTTCCTATAATCTAGATTTTTTAATTTTTTTTTTCTACTTATATTCTAATCTTTTTTCCCTATGTTCTAAAATTTTATGCTTATGTAAATACTTTCAAATGTGGGAAAACTTTAGAACATAATAGAAATACTTTGGAACATAATAATGAAATACTTTAGAACATAAGGGAAAACTTTAAGAACATAAGGGAAAAATAATACATAACTTTAATTACCTTTTTCTTCCATAAGTAATTTTTTCATCTTGTATAATAGTAATTTCTTCTGATTTTTCTTCATTTTGGCCTTGCATTTTGCTGCAATTTTACGAAATCAAAAACAGTAGCAACATTCCAACATTAGTAATTAGTACGGAGTAATATAATTTAAACATAGGAATAGTTTAGAACATGCTGAAAATTAGTTTAGAATATGCTATCATAACAATAGAGTACTAATTTAATTCACACATTCTTTTGTCAATTCCTATGAAATATAGTAATCAATAGGATACTAGAAAGAACAATTCGAAATTGACGGATCTATAATCAATTGTTTGAATTTTAAGAAAAAAAATCAAAAATTGAGAAATTCTGCTAAGATCTGTTCTAAATTGAAACGAACACATAAATCCGCACAAACTGGTGAAATCGCAAAATCAAACTTATTAATTCGAACAATATTAAGAGATTAGCATATAATCGAACGAAATCAAAATATTAGCCTATAATCAAACAAAATCAAAAGATTAGCAAAAATCGAATCCTAAATTCGAATCCTAAATACGCAAAAAATGAACCCTAAATTTGCAAAGATCGAACTCAAAAAAAAAATCAAATTCCATGCGAAATTTATTAAAATCAAATTAGAAATATCAAACTCATGCAAAATTTCATGAAAATCAAAACAGAAAAACGCAAATATCAAATCACAAAAATCACATAGAAAAACTGCAAAATCCAGTTGAATATCATGCTAATTTCATAAAAATTTGAACAAAATCAAAAAGAAAAACATACAAGAAATTAAATGAAGATCCTTCAAATTGCAATTCTATGGAGATTTTTGGGGGTTTGAGGAGAGAGAAAATGAAATATGCGTGAGGAAGAGAGAGAAGTTAGAGGAGAGAGAAAAATTTGGGCGGTGGCCGGTGGGTGAGGAGTTAGAGGGAGGTTACGTGTTTTAATCTTAACCGTCTAAAATAACTTAATCCTACGGCTGAGATGGGTTCTTATATAACTAGGGTTCTTATATAAGGAGGAGTTCTTACCGGACCTATACATATATATATTTATATATATATATATATATATATATATATATATATATATATATATATATATATATATATATATATATATATTTATATATATATATATATATATATATTTATATATATATATATATATATATATATATATATATATTTATATATATATATATATATTTATATATATATATATATATATATATATATATTAAATGTATCTAGTTAGTTAAATAAAAAAAATAAAAATAATACGGAGTATTAATATCTAACCTAAATAAAATAGCTTCATGCAATCATGCATATATAAATATAAGCATTAAATGCTAAAAATAAAAATGGATCAAAATAAGTATTAAATTTGTATTAAAGTTTAATAATTATGTACATAAGTGGGTACCCGGAACTGGACCCGGTACCCGGTACCCGGCCCGTACAGTTCCAATTCCAATTCCTAAAGTTTAGGACCTGGTTAAAGTGGTTCCAATTCCAATTCCGAATTTTTGGACCCGGTATCAACCAATTCCGGGTCCGGTTCCTAAAAATTTGACCGGGTACCCGATTTGCTCACCCCTAACCAAGACTACCATTTATTAAGTCTTATTTGCTCACTAAGTTGACTTCAAGTCTTTCCTTTAACAATTTTTTTTTTTTTAAATGTACACGTTCTCTCCTCTCATTTTCGGAGAACCCCTAGCGTTAAAAAAATATAACCACTCTCCAACTACGCTCTAGTGGTTGGCGTAGTTGAAAAATGGTTATTAGAGGTCACGTGCCTCACACGTGGTCAGGTTAACCCTGGTCCCTGGAAAACAGGGTGAAATCCTCTTTTTTGACCAAAGGTGTGTCATTGCAAAAAAAATACTTCCTTTGTTTTTCTTTTATTGCACCATAAGGACTTTTACACTATTCACTTAATTTCTTTGACCATCATTTGTGATTTATTCATTAGGGAAAACATAGTCTTGTGGGATCTAGTTAGATTCGTCACGAAATTAACTTTTCAAATATCAAATTTTTATAATTTTTACAAAAGTAAATTGAAGATATTAACGGATGATTTACAAAAATATAGATTTTAAGAAATTTATTTACGGTTTTGCATTGGAATGAAACTTATTTACGAAAATATAGTCCACGTAGGCTTGGAGATACATTTGGGGTAATTTTTTTTCTTTAGAGACAAATATAGTCTAAAACCGCTACTTGAGGTAGCGGTTTGTCATTAGTACTCTAAGTAAAGAGACATTTAATCAATCTATGAAGGGTAAAACCGCTACCTCAAGTAGCGGTTTTAGTACATAAACCGCTACTTGAGGTAGCGGTTTTACTTTGAAAAATAAAAAAATAAAATAAAAACTTATCCGAGCCTACGTGAACAGTAATTTCGTAATTAAGTTTCATTCCGACGCAAATGTGTAAATAAGTTTTAAAATAACCATACTTTCGTAAATCATCCGATATTAACAGCTAAAGTAATGCATTGGGAAGTGTGAAATCCCTCATGGTGCAATAAAAAAAGAACGGAGGAAGTATAATAATATAAAAAATAAAAAATAAATAAATTATAAGGTGATTTCTTGCAAAAAAAAAAAAAAATTGTCTTATAAAAGGTGGTTTTTTGGAAATGTATTATGTCATATGTCTAACAGTAGCCTTGTAGTTTGTTTGTTGTTTCCTCTTTTGATTGTTTCAGTGGAAGGAGTTTCAAAAGGACAATAAAATTTGAATTTTCCAATTTGAAAAAGTGTAAGGGACCCTATTATCAAACACGGTAAGAAGACTTGAAGTCAACTTTTTTGTTGATAAGGGAAAGACTTGAAGTCAAGTTAATTAGTGAGCAAATAAGATCATACTTTAATTTGTGGTATTGGTTGAATTTTCTAAGAAACCAGGCTTCCATAGCCTTTTGTATAGAAACTACGTAGTAGCCGCGTAATGTCCGAAATGTTAAGTCAGTACATTTATGTTAAAATTGATTAATATTATACAGTAAAAAATAGGGACGTGATTAAAAAAATAAATATAAAAATAAAAAATAAAAAAAAAACCACAACTTTGATTGGATAAACTTGGATAGAAAACTAACCAACCAAATAGCAGCAAAAATATAGGAGGGGATTAAAAAAAAAAAAAAAAAAGAGTAAGTGTTGTATGTTAGGGCTGTTCAAAACTATCCGAAAATCCGAAAATCCGATCCGTATTTGATCCGATTTTTTGGATATCCGATCCGAAAAATCATTTCGAATCGGATATCCGATCCAAAAAAACGGATATCGGATACAAATTCAAATACTGATTTTCAAATTTTCGGATATCCGATATCCGAAAAATATCCGAATATTATCAGATATCGGATATTTCTTTCAGATATCCGAACTGATATCTAAAATTGTAAGCCTGATATGTATATGACAATACATCAATAAAATATAAAATTTTCAAAAATATTTTTATAATAATATTATAAAATAATTTCTAGTGCCCAACAAACCTAGTGAGTTCTCAGTTCTCACCTACTTCCGCCTCTTTCTCATCTCTCTAAGGAACCCTATATTCCTCACTGCGCCGCTCAGTCACTCAGCCACCTCTGTGTTTTTTTCGGTGGTAACTTAGTCTAATTTTGGTTCGTAATCTTTGCTCTTTGTTGGTCTAAAGTCGATTCCTCAATCTTCTGCAACCCCTGAATACATGGGCCTAATTTTCTTTTTTAATTTTCAATCTTCTTCGTTCAGTCGCCAATTTGTTGGTTTGTTCTCCGTTGCTCAACAAATCACCATTCAACTCTCCTCTGGTAATTAAAAGATTACAAGGATTCATTTGTTGGGATTTTTGATTTTTAATATGTGTATGTGTCTCCTCTATTGTTGGGTTTGCTCACCAATTTGTTGGTCTTCTCGCCAAACTCAAGAAGAAGGCTGCTACTGTTATAGTTTTTTGTATTTGTGGTAATTAAAGACTTTATTAGTTTATTATGTATTAAATGATCTTCTAAAAGACTACTATGCTTAACGATACAAAAAGCAAAACATTTAATGAGATTTATACGATTTTCATATCGGATAATGGATATCCGAAACATCCGATCCGAATGATTTCGGATATCCGAAATTTTCGGATCGGATTCGGATATCAATTTCTGATATCCGAAGGTTCGGATATCCGATCCGAAATGTGATTTCGGATCGGATATCCGATCCGTGAACAGGCCTATTGTATGTGGTTAGTCATACAGTGTGACCACATTGATTTATAAGAATAATCATATAACTAATATATAAAGCTAAACTTTTAGCCAGGCGATGAGACAGCGACACTTGGCGTTCTAACTTTTCGCCAAGTGTCGCGCCACGTTGGATAAATTTAAATAAACTTTATAAGATAAATAAGTTAGTTATAATTCCATTTTGATAGAATTTTAGGATAAAATTGTTAGTTTAGAGTTTTATTTTCAATAAAAACTCTAATATTTCAGAGGTACAAATTTTGTTTAAAAATTTTCGATAAAAAATAGCAAACCGTCACAAAACCACAACAATTCTTAACTAATTTTGTATCAATGATATATTTTAAAATTCGATATATAGATTAAAATTTATTTTCAATAAACAACACGGGCATCGCACGGGTTAAATAAACTTTAAAAGATAAAAAAAGTTAGTTTAGAATTCTATTTGAATAGAATTTTAGGATAAAATTATTAGTTTAGAGTTTAATTTTCGATAAAATACCAATATTTCAGATGTACACATTGAATTATAATTTTATTCAAAAAAAATTATTAAATTATAATTTTAGTATTGTTTAGAGCGTAAAACATCCATTTATAATATATACTAATCGGCTAAAATAATATGAGTACTTCACAATATAATAGAATTTTCTTACTATGTAGACCCATCAATAAGGGTCAGATCATGAGTCATCTCAAATTAGGCCACTTCAGGTTATGAGTCAAGAAATGTTCAACTCTTTCCCAAAGTTTTAGGTTCAGACCAACCCAACGGGTTTTGAACATTTATTTTATTTAATTTATTTTTTTAGTGTATTAAATTGAACCTTTCCACCAACAACATTATTATTAGTCATTACATGCCTATTAGATAGCAAAATCGTTACAAGGGCACATCAATTCCTAACTAATTTGTATCAATAATATATTTTAAAATTTGATATATAGATTAAAAAATTATTTTACAATTTAATAAACAACCCGGGCATCGCACGGGCACAAAACTAGTGTTTATTTAAATATAATCCCACGAAGGTCGAGTTTGATTACATGACCAGTTCGGTTGCTACAACAGATGCCAAGTCATTGACAACAATTTTTGTTATCATCATCATCTCCCCAAGAAGACAGCAGGCCGCAATGACTGACTTGAATGCCCTCTTTGAATTTCAGCAAAGCTTTTCTCTCTTTCTCAATACACATGATGTTGTTGTAGTGGCTGCTAAGGGTATCATGTATCAAGCCCATGAGCAACACAACTACGTAGGAAAATAGTAAAAACCAAGAAAGGAGGAGTTGATGAGAATTCATTGTCAGCCAACTTTGGTTAGATCAATGAATGTATGAGAGTAAAACGAAATTGTAGTGGACTTAAAAGTTCTTGTTCCAAGGAAAGTTTTTAGTCATAATGTATCAACTTGGATTAGTAGAAATTAAATGGCCTAAAAAAGTCTTAAACAGATCTAACTCATAAGTTCTTTATTTCCAAATAAAAGTCTCACTAAAATGCACCCATCCATGTTAATAGACGAGATTAAAAGTGTTAAAACCGATTTGATCCGAAATCGATCAATAAAAACCGATCCGACCCAATCGAACCACAACTTCGTAACTTGTTACCTGACTTTTATTTTGACTCATTTTGGGGGTAATGAACCCTGAAATCATAACGGGATATTTTTTGGTATGCATATCGAAAAAATAAAATTAAAATTTAATACACTGGTTCTGGCAAGAATTGTGGCCGAAAATCTTACTAAGGCACGCTTTGCATCCAACTCATTAGTTTGTGGTGTTTTGGCTACTACGCAAAGTATAGGATGATGTCCCTTAAAAAAATTATACTGTGATGGCCTGAGGGGTGCACCCAAGCCATAATTCAGAGTGTTGAGGTCAATTTGCCCTTTTATTTATTATTTATCTTCCTTAATATTATTTTATCTCCTAATACATAGGGCCTGTTCTCATTGACTGAACTCAACTGAACTAAACTGAGCTGAACTGAACTGAATATTTTATAAGAGAAGGAAATTAAGAGCTGAACTGAAATGAACTGAACTGAATATTTTATAAGAGAAGGAAATTAAGAGCTGAACTGAACTGAATTTCAACGTAAGAGAACAGGCCCATAGTGTAAACTTTGTAAATTTTGTAAATAACCACTCCTCAAAACACTATATTTACAAGTAATCACCCTTTTTCAATATTTCAAAATACCACCATGCACTAAACATAAAAATTAAAAAAGTTAGATCTTACATCCACTTAACAAAAGTTTCATCAATATTTGTGTCAAAACTCACTCTATCTATTAAGGTTTTGGTGGTCATTTTAGCCCTTTAGATTAAATTTAAGATTAGAACGAGAAGATTATTATTGGAAATGTCTCGTTTTCAATTCCATGTTAATATATAATTACCTCGGCATGCTTAAACACAAAATAAGGCATTTTCAATAACATGTTTCAATTTTAACCTCAAAATAAATGCCTCAAAACATACCCTTTTTTTTTTAGGTATTGAAATCAAACTTTTTTTATTTTAAGAGGTGGCTAAGTGGCTTGGTGTATTAAAATATTGAAAAAGGGTGGATTTTTAATTACTCCGTGTTTTTAAGTGTTATACTTTGAATGCCACTTAATTGTAGACAATATAACCGACCTAAATAAAATAATAGGTTAATGGAGTAGTTGAAATATAAAAAAATTGTAAAAGAAAGATAGTATATGTGGATAATAGTTTATTGAAAAGTAATGAATATAAGCAAAAGAAACAATAATAATAAATAGTAGTAGTAGGTTTGGGTGGGGATCATAAGAGATATAATTTTATAACGTAGTTTTTTGGCAACAAAGAAAGTGTAACACTTAAACAAACACTGATATATTTGATAAGTTTAACACTTAAAAAATACAGAGAGAGCACTCATTTTCCTTATTTTAAATTTTGTGATCCAAATTTGACCAAAGTTCTCATAGAAAAAACATAATTTAATTTTTATTTTATTTTTTTTTATTTATTTATTTATTTTTTTTTTTTTTTTTTTGTGTTTAGAGAGTCATCACAAGGGTAGAGTTGAGAATCGATCCAAGATCTTCTAGAATCGGGAGGGAAGCGCTAACCACTTGACCTATCCCTCACTCTCATAGATAAAACACTAGGTTAAATCTTGTGCCATGCACGGTCATAATTAAACTTTACAACAAAATTTATAAAGAATGGTGTTAATTCAACAAATTTATCCAAAAAAAATATTTGTAACAAACTTATAGTCTCTAATTAAAGATATTGATGATCAAAGTTGTGTCTCAACAAATGTGCAAATCCAACCATAACTTATAAAAAAACAGAGAAGTATAATATAATAAAATGATTTGTTAAGTTGTTCATATAAACGTTGTAAGATTTTGTTAAGTTGTAAGATTTATACAAATTATCCTACCAAAATTACTATTCCTATTTTTAATTAAAATAAATTTTAAGTTAGAGGAAAAAAATTATAATAATATTATGATAATCTTGGATGATGATATATGTCAATACCTTAATTTTAAACTATGTTAGTATATTTGTAACTAAAAGATTTATAGTATATAAAATATATGTTGAAAAAGAAAAAAAAAATTAATTGAGTATGATTGGATTAAATGTGTTGTCAAAATGGAAATAATTATTATGGTAGGTTATAAAATGGAAGTCATTAATATTGGGAAAAAAAAAAGGAAAGACAAAAAGGCGGGAAATTTTTTTATAACATCGTGACAAGTGTCACTTTAGGTTCGCTTTTAGTATAGGTTAATTGATTGATAGTGATGTGAGCTCACTCTTTTTTCTTTCTTTTTTATTTTAATTTTTTTTTAATTTTTTTTTATATGTGAACTCATTCTTTTACTCCCTCCATTCTTTATTTGAATGCATTACTTGTTTTGTTTTTTTTTTCTAATAACTTTATATTATATTTAATTATTTATTTCTCTTCCCTAATTTAAAGCCCCGCTCAGAATATTTTTTTCATTTTTTTTCATGGTCTCTACGTTACGTAAGTATTTAAAAAAAAAAAAAAAAAAAAAAAAAAAAAAAAAAAAAAAACCTACTTGCATTAGCCTGGTTTCCCTAAAAAAAAAATTAGTTTCTTTACTTAATTATTATCTATGTAATGGTCCTAATTGTACTTTATTCAAATAAATTAATCGTCCATTTTTCCACTTGCAAAGTGTAACATAAAGGCAAACTAATTACTCCCTTCTTTCTTGAAAGTTTGATTCACTTTGTATTTGCACGGTCTCCAATGAACATCTTTGATAATTAATTTTAAAAAATAAACATTTGAAAGATCTATCATTAGGGAATCTAATAAGATCAAACTTGTTAATTTTTTTTTTTTTATCATATAAATCATAAAAAATGGTTAAGTTATTTTATTTTGACCACATGAATAATAAATGAGTTGAACCTTCATGAACAGAGGTAATATAATAAAATACTGTGTAAATACAAGTAATGCATTGAAAAAATATAAGCATTAAATTTACACTTGAAAATCGTTAAAAGTTACGAAATCATAAAAAAATTTACACTAATTACACTGATTTACGCGTGTTTTTGTCGTGAATTCCTAATTTTATATAATGTTCAAGAGTGTATTTAATCTTATGTATACTACCTCCATCCTCAAGTGATAATCCCTTATGGGCAATTTTAGTCCCAAAATATTCACCTCATTTTTTTATTTATTTTTTTTTTTTGAAAGAAACCCTATTTGCTTTTTTCAACAACCATTAATGTTAATTTTCTACCGAAATTCCCTTAATTTGCAACAATATTTGTGCAAATTCAGCTTTCTCATGTAAATTTTGTTTTCCCATGTACTTTTATTACTTTCTCAATCTATTTTTTTTGCATATCCAATGACAATTTAATTTTTCAATGTACTTTTACTATTCTTAGGCCCTGTTCTTTAGAGCTGCTTTGCTCTGCTCTGTCCTGCTTTGCTCTGCTCTGTCCTGCTTTGCTCTGCTCTGCTCCGCAGTGTGAGGAAGCCTAGCCCTGCTCTGCTCTGCTGAATTCTGCTCTACTCTACTCTGCTCTGCTCTGCCCATAAGTTCAAAAGAACAGGGCCTTATTTGTGTTTATTAATTTCCAAGAAAAAATATCCATAATGGACTATCAAAAGGGGACGGAGGGAGTATCCCTTAAGACTACATATAATATTATCCTTTATGTTAATGCATAATGAAAGATAATGTTAGTAAAAAGTACATTTACCAACCATGAAATATACTACCTCCGTTAAATGTTATGTATAACTTTGAGGTATTATTTGTGAAATATTTGGGATAGTATTCCAAAATTATACATAACGTTGAATGGAGGTAATATTTGCTATTGAGAAGTTCTACCATGTCCACGAATTAAAGTCTTACTCTGTAGTTGTTACCGACTACAAGTCTTCCATCAAAAATATTTTTTTTTTAATAAAAAGAAGTTTACTTCAATTCATGTCTTCTTACCGCGTTTCAAATGTTTCGTTGTTTATGATGGGGCCGCCTTTTCACATTGGAAATTTCAGGTATTATTTCCTTTCAGAACCTAATGACTAACACCCACTATATATAATAGGCTTATAGAGTTATAGCTAATACTAATAGTTTATATATTCCACATCTTCTGCGTACAAATAAAAGTGTCATTTCACCCTATATTTTTGCTCTACAATTAAAGGTCTTTTCACTTCAACTTAATTTCAATTCAATTGAGCTTTAATCAATTCAGTTCAACTACTAACTTCCTTCTCTCTTAAAGTATTCGTATCAGCTCTTTTCAGTTCAGCTCCGTTCACTTCACCTCGGTTCAGTAAACGTAAACAGGCCCTAAGTTAATTAGACTTTATTCATTTTCTTACTCGTAATGTTTTGTTAGGAAATAGACAAGGATCGATTGATTTAGGTCATGTGTTTGATATGCTAGGAATATAGACAACAATATATTTTGTATAAAACATACTACCTCCGTTTCATATTATGTGCAACATTTTCTAAAAATAGATGCTACACTTTATTTGAAACAAATGTTTTCTTTCCTTTTATTGGTTGTCATTTCCTCCATCTTTCTCCTCATCACATGTTTTTTTTTTTATATTTCTCTCTCCATTTACCACTCACATACAAATTTTGTCTAGGAGTCCGTGTCGATGTTTTTGTTGCACATAATATGTAACGGAGGTAGTAAATATAATTTGTGAAATAAAGTAGAAAATAAATGAGGTAGATACACATATATACATGGTTCAGTTAAATTACACCTAAGTATTTTCTTATTATATAGCTTTCATGGAAGATAACAAGAGATGAAATAAAGGAGATACAACACTCTACTCCATCTCACAAAATAACTCAATGGAGTTACATATTGGCTTGAATTGATTAGAATCAATTTTTAGCACTTCTAAATTCTAATTTTCCACCCAATGACTTTTTATAAGAAAACCCTAAAGAAACCGTAATTTATTCCCCAAGGAATACCGTTAGTAGTCATCATAAACAAACCCAAAAATAGGAAGCAAAAACGTCTTCATTCGACTAGGCACGAACATGCTATGTAGGGCACGTCTGTGTCCCTTCCCTAGCTTCGATAATCTTTTGTAAAACAGTCATAACTTTTTTGTTTCTTATCGGAATTGGGCGTATGATATATGAAAGATCTTAAAACAAGTTATAACCACCAACTTGAATCATCACTTTTAGCCGGTTTGGGAGATATGTGCGTTTGAAGTTGACCCTTTGCTATCACAATAAATTTCAAGTCACAACTAAAAGTTTTAAGATGAGATTGATGAGAAGAAAGGGTGTGCATAGATTTATAATTGAATATTTATATATAATTACAAAATGTAGAAATTTGATTTTCTATTTGTTACAGAGTATAAGTTTTCAAGTTTCTGGAAATACAAAAAGTCATGCACAATTGCACATTATATATACAAAAAAAATATGAGATTGAATTGAATATATTTCAGTAGTCAAAAATTTTGTAGTCGGTACATGTTTTATTTAAAAAATATACAAATTCTCAACAAGAAAATGTCAATTTACCTATATATATGTCCAAAGACAATAACTTTAAAACCATCTGTATGTTATTAAGGATGGCTCGTCATCGATAAAGTGTCATCGGAAGTTCGCTTGAGCATAACTCTATGTACTGTAAAAAGTTATATGGAACATATATAGGTGAAGGGATTACACTACGAATTTTGCATTTGTGACCTCTGAAATCGGAACACGTTACACGTATATAGCTACACTCACATATATCTTGTTCAATATCTCATCTACTATTGGAAGTGGAAGTAAGCGTATCTCCAAGAATGTTATTTGAATACCAAAGTACCACAGACTCCACAAAATCCAAGGTACCCGGCGCTAACATATAATCGTACGTAAAACTTATTAATTAGTATCACTGCCTCTTTATTTTAAATTCCTTCTACAGCTAACAAGTTGTCTGATAAAGTCAAAGTATGTGAGATTTAACCTGTAACCAAGAGATTTTGGAAGATTACCTGTAATCAAATTGTTTGAGAGATCGAGATATCCAACAGACTAAAGGTTTCTCGTTGCATCACATCAGGATCGGACTTGTCGACTTGACAGTAAGTTATCTCACAGCTTCAGAAATACATGAGACTCTAAAATCCTAATTGCATTAGGAATAGGAACATTGAAGCTATGTTTGCTTATTCCCTATTGCATTGGGATCGAGCTATATTGCCAATTGCATTGGGAAATAGGACATTCAAGTTGATTGTTAGAGAGATCGACATATACAAGCTAAGGTAAGTGTTGATCCCACTCTAGTTGAACAAATGTGAGAAACTTTACAATATTTTGCTGATAGTTTTTTTCAGAATTTAGTTTTATTAATTGCAAAATATGGTAAGAATCACATGATTTATATTACATTACAGACACATCACATTCTTCAGCAAGCCAGGTGAGTTTCCCTTTTTTTTCTTTTTTTCCTTTTTTTTTTTTTTTGGACAGAAAAACAGGATAGATTTAATTAAGAGATGCTGCTTGTTAGCAAAGATTACATGATCTGACTAACTGGAAGGATCCTCCATCCTGAACCTCAGTTCATGGTAAGCGAGAGAGGACAGGACGAGAAAAAACTGAACTCAAACTTACTATATTACATGACCTGACTAACAATGGGATGTGCTGCTATATTACATATTCTAGGACAGGATGAGGAAAAACTGAACTCAAACTTACTATCCATGCTAAGAGTATCTAAAACAGAGGATTTTTCATTTTGTGCTCCCAAGAGAAGCTTGTATATGGTAGGCCGTGAGCAAAATAATTTTTTTTTATTAAGATTAATTCTCCTTGTCAGCAAGGATTACATGACTAACATCTCAGTTCATTGTAAGCGAGAGAGGACTTAGCAATGAAATGTGAAGCTCTATTACATAATCTAGGACAGAACGAGAAAGTACAGAGAGGACTTAGCAATGCTAAGAGCATCTAAAGCAAGAATCTGAACAGAGGACTTCTGATTCTGTGCTCCCTAGCACATAGGTAGGCCGTAAGCAAAATAAGTCGATTCCTCTAGCACCGAATCTCAGCCAGCTGCATATTTGTAATTATGTTATATTCAATACAATCATATTTAAATTCATAATAGATACAGACATGCAGTCAATACTTAATAATATTGTCGTTGTCAACAAAAAAAATTGAAACAGGAAAGAATAAAGATTAAGAACTTACTGGATTTAAAGCCTCCTTTTAAATTTAGCAATGCTCAATAAGACCATGACATAAAGCCTATCTTTCATGTCATCAAAGAACTGAAAAAAGGCATGCCTCCAAGATCTCTTCAGCACCAATGTTCCACAAACTCCCCAAAATCCTATGATAAATCCGAGCACCAAACTTACGTACAACCCCAGAAAAAACATCTTGTCATCATCACTGTCATCCTGGGGAGTAGTATTATCTTCCCCCGTCGAGTTGTGGTGTGGTTGATCCCAAGAGCAATTCGAGAGAGGAGCTCCACAAAGTTGAGGATTTCCAGCATATACTGAAGCATTGAAGCCTTGAAGTTGAGTGCCCTTCGGAATTTCTCCAGAGAAGTGGTTGTCTGACAAATCCAAGTTGCTGAGAAAACTCAAAGCAGTGATGCTTGCAGGGATTTCACCAGAGAGGTGGTTGTTTGACAAATCGAGAACTTCTAAAGCTGTCAATTGTCCAATTTCCGGTGTGATGTTTCCAACCAAACTGTTTCTTGATAAGTTCAAGGAGACAAGACCTTGCAGAGCTGAGATTTTTGTGGGAATTTTGCCTTTCAACTTATTGTGTGAAAGATCAATGAGCTTTACTAGTCCTATAAACTTCCCAAAGATCCTTTCTGCATCTTTCCACATAATCGTCGCAGCATCACTGTATGAACCAACGACAACGGTACTAGAACTATGGTCAGTGATAGAGTATTGCAATGTTGGAAGCATATCTGTTGTATCTTGCATTGCTTTAAGATTACAAATGCAATTTGGAATGGTTCCAGAAATTTGGTTGACAGCGAGATCCAAGATTTGAAGAAAGGGTAGTTGACAAAGGCTCAAAGGTATTTCTCCAACAAAATTATTGCTTCCAAGGCTTAGAAAACTGAGGCTTTTTTGATTAGTCCCAATGCCTGGCAATATACGTCCACTAAATGAATTATGAGCAAGATCAAGAAAAACCAGGGATGTGCAATCCTCTAATGATCTTGGAAGTTCTCCCGAAAACCTATTGTTGCGCAAGTGCAACGTCTCCAATTGCTTCAAATACCTAATGGAAGGTGGTATAACACCAGAAAAATTATTGTTTTCTAAATGGATAAAAGACAATTGGTCAAAATTCATCCAGCAATCAGGAAGTTTTCCGGACAACGAGTTATTTGAAAGATCAAGATTTTATAGACGTACTTTCACCTTAGGACACAAAAAGAGGGTGGGATCAGAAAACTTATTATTATTCAATTTTAATGAAGTAAGGGTTGTTGGAAATGTTGGTATTGCACCTTCAATATGGTTGAAGCTCATATCTATAACAACCCCATCCAAAGACTCAAGGCTCGTTGTGATTGGTATTTCCAAATCTGAAAGCGTCCCATAAATCATATTTTGAGACATACTCAGATAAGTGAGCTTTGAAGATAATGTAAAAGAACTCGGAATGCTGTCGGAAATTTCGGCACCAGAAATATCAAGAATCGAATAACTTTTTTGGCTCACAAGCCAATTTGGAAAGATCGGTCCCAATCTGCAGGATGTTAGTTTAATAGTATCCAACTGGAATGGAGGAGTCCAATCATCATCAATATCGAGCACCAGTGCTGAATTACCTGAAAGGTCCAACTATTGTAATCTTGAAAGTTCTGAGAAGTGGCTGCTAGAGAGTGTACCATGCAGAGAGTTAGAAGAAAGATCCAAGCGATCGAGCATTGACAGTTGCCCCAAACGAGGACTGATGGTTCCATTCAAACGATTATTATTAAGACATAATTGTTTTAATGATGGAAATGCGCCAATCGCGTCTGGAATCAGACCCCATATGTGATTCTCACCCAGATTTAAATATGATAATGACTTGTTTGAGCATCTGGTAAGTGTTTGGATTATGTTGGGAAACTCATCGGTGATGTTGTTTTTATTCAAGTAGAGACTTTGTAAGTGACACAAATTGCCAAGTATTTTAGGCAATTGCGAGGACTGGAAATTATTTGATGAGAGGTCGAGATGTTGGAGAGACTGTAGGTTTGAAATCGTATTTGGAATCGGACCTTGCAATTTATTGTTGGAAAGGTCCAGATAAGAAAGAGCATGCATATTTCCAACTTCATTAGGAAGGGAACCTTCTAGTTGATTATTACTGAGATCAAGATATGAAAGATTATGCATCTTCCCAAATGACCTTGGAAAGGAACCATCAAGCTGATTGTCACGGAGATCAACATATGCAAGGTGAGTATCAATTCCACTCAAATTAAAAAGCCATTGGAATATTGATGAATCATCATTAAGATAATTAGCAACAAGATTAAGATATGAAAGAGTGGTTGTGGAGTTTATGTATGAAAGTTGCAATGGAACTGATCTAGAGGGAAGGTTACAACTTTCCAAGTGAAGAAACCTTAAGAATGGGAGGTCGTTCACGATTTTTAGCCAGTCTATGGCTCTACTGAGATCGACAGAACTCAAGTCAATATAACTTAACAATTTTAGATTTGAGAGCCACGACAAGTTTTTGACATAGAGAATCTCAATGTTGTCATAAACATGATTGTAATAGCTAAGATCAAGAGAAATCAAGCGGGAAAGGTTTCCAATCTGGTGTGGAATTTCTCCACTGAATCCAGCGTTGGATAGGTTAAGGTACTTTAAACTCACAAGGTAACCAACAAAACTAGGGATGGGTTGGTGTTGGAAATTGTTGAGGCTCAAGTCCAAGTAACTCAAATGCTTCAAATCAATAAGGGAAGAACTCACTTTACCTTGCAAACAATGATCCTTAAAATAATAAGTGACAACCCCACGAAGGTCAAGCTTGATTACATGGCCAGTTTGGTTATTGCAACGGATGCCACGCCATTGACAACAGTTTTTGTTATCATCATCATCATCTCCCCAAGAAGACAGCAACCCGCAATTATCGATTTGAATGCCCTCTTTGAATTTCAACAAAGCTTCTCTTTCTTTCTCAATACACATGACGTTGTTGTGGTGGCTGCTAAGGGTATCAAGCCCATGAGCAACACAAATGAAGTAGGAAAACAGCAAAAAACAAGAAAGGAGGAGTTTATGAGAACTCATTGTCACCAAACTTTGGCTAGATCAATGAATGTATATGTATCAATATAATGTATGTGCTAAACATATAAATAGAACTTTGAAGCATTAGAATTGCAATACGAAGAAATTATCGTACATTTATACCTATGCTCACAACTTGTCATGCAAGTTACAATAAATGTCAATGAAAGAAATTAATTAGGAGTAGACTTAGAAACTTCTTGTACAAAGGAAATTTTAAAGTCATCAATTATTACTTTGGATAAGTAAAGCATACGGAGAGCCAAAAAATCTAACTCATTCACAACTTATTTTCTCTAACTTAGGCCCCGTTTACTTTGATTAGCTTTCATGGAAAAACATATTTCGAGGAAAAACACAATTGCAAATTAGTTTTCCTTTGTTTGGTTACATGCAAGAAAAGTTCAAGAAAAATCATAAATATGAGTGAAGAATGTGAGGATGGATGAGAGGGAATTAAAGAGAGATAAGGAGTAGGGAGGAAAATATGACAATTTTCCATTCTTAAAAATGTTTTGATTGCGGATGAGAGTACTTGTTTATCATAAGCTTGTTTTCCATTATTTCCATATATTAGTGCAACTATAATAATGATTTTTGATGTGTGTTCCCCTGTCCTTCAAAAGGCTTCTCATTTTTATTTTATTTTTTTTAGCACATGTGGTAACACATAATTCTGATTACTTATACTTTGTATCTTTTAAAATTAATTAAGTTGAAATTAAGAAAAGCTACCCTGCAACTAATAAGGAGTATTTAAATTTATTTATAAATAACCAATATTTTTTTTGTATTAAAATTTTTGTCTAATATCCGAAAAATTGAAAACATTAATTTTTAATAACTTTCATATTTCCTCCGCGTTTTTAGTTGCTACACTTTCAATTTTACGGTCTCTAGACAATTTTTAAAACATAAGATATAGAGAAAAAAAAATAAGAGGGACCTATGTGGATAGGAGAGAGATAGAGAAAAAAAATGTAAAAAAAATAAAACAATGTTGCAACTAATTAACAATTTCCAAAATAGTAAAGTGTAGTAACTAAAAAACAAAAAATTAATAGTAAAAATTATTCTTTCCAATATAGATTATTGAAAGATTAATTCATAAAGTTTTATAGAGATGACAATAATTTATAAAATTAAATTTTATTAACACATTAATAAACATATTAAAGATCAAAAATACAAACATTTGCTAGTTCTACACTTCTACACAACCACAAATTAAAGTCTTATATTGTCAAAAAAAAAAAAAAAAAAAAAAAAAAAAAAAAAATCAATTAAAGTCTTATTTTCTAAGTTGACATCAAGCATTTCCTTTAACAGCAAAAAATTTGACTTCAAGTCTTCTTACCGTGTTTGAATGTTTGATCATGGGGTCCCTTAAACTTTTACAAATTACAGAATTCAGATTTCACTTCTAATAAGTACTCCGTATTCAAATAATACCTCCATATAATTAATACTCTTTATTATAAATAAATGGAGGTAGCTAGTAAATCTATTTCACCCATCGTCCATGTCTATTCTTTGACATGAGCTTAATCAAATAAGACATTTCACCCGTGTCTATGCAAAACAAGAGGCCAACTATGAGGGGTTTCAAAACAAATAAATTATCGTGAATTTGAGAACTATCCCAAATCCTACAATTGAGCCAAAATCATCATTTAAGTGTGAAGGTACAACTACAAGTATTCTCTTCGTTCTCTTCTGTTTTGGACGTTTGGAATTATGCACAATTATTAATTAATTTTGTAAAATTAAGGTTATGCTTTTTTTTGGCAAAATTGAGGTATATTGACATAAATTCAATTATTGAAAGTACAAATTTAGTTTAAAAAAAGGAATATTATACATGTAGGGTAAAGAAAGTAGGAAGAAAGTATAAAAGAGATAATAGAGAAAGTAATAATGAATATTGAAAACCTATTAAAATATTATAAAAAATACAATTGCATATGAAAAGTGGAGGGCAATTGAGTATTTAAATTGCAAAGCAAAGGTAAATTTGTCCAAAATTAATGACTATAAAAAGAAAAGATTTTAAATGTAAAGAATAAAAAGAAACACCCTTAATGGAAACATAAAGAATCTCATGATTCCAATTCAATAAACCTAAAATACAAAGTTTCATATGCGGCTCGCCACACCGTGCGGCTGTCCACAATTTATTATTATTATTTTTGAACTTTATCTCTCTCCTTTCCTCTCATTTTCTCGAGAATCAATCAGGCAAATTCCAATCGTCGATAATCAAACAAATTTCAATCGTCATTGTTGGAGATAATCGGATCAGCTTTAGTTAACTTTTTCAATTGAAGGCGGGATTGCAGGATCGATTTCAATCGTCGATAGTCGTCTTCGTCGTCTTCGTGGGTGGTTCATTTGTCGATGGTGTTGGTTTTTGGTGGTTTTAAGGGTGGTGTTTTCATTCGTCTATCGAATCCAGTATGGTGGTTTTTATGGTTTTCATTCGTCTAGGGACACGTGGCATGATTACAATTCTTGCCATGGGTTTTAATATATATATAGACTAGTTTTGTGCCCCGTGCAATGCTCGGGTTGTTTATTAAATTTTGAGATAAATTTTAAATCTATATTCAAATTTCAAAATATATTTCTAATACAAAATTACTTAGGAATTGATGTACTTTTGTAACGATTTAAACTATATACTTATCTCCGTTTTTTATTAGTTGACACGTATTCCTTTTTAGGAATTTCTTTTTTGTTGACATGTTTCCTTTTTGGGTAAGTTTTATACCTTGTTTTTTAAGTGTACCTTACTTGCTTTATCATTCTCTTTCACTCTCTCTCCTCTCCTGTGTGCCTAAATTGAACGTGTCAACTAAATAGAAACGGAGGAAGTATGTAATATAAGCATGTAAATGACTACTAATAATAGGAAAATGTTATACATAGCCCTTAAGGCTACATATAAGCATTAAATTTACTTGAAAATCGTAAAAAGTTAAGAAATGATCAAAATATAAACACTAATAACATTGATTTACGCGTGTTTTTGTCATAAATTCCTAATTTTATACAATTTTCAAGAGTATATTTAATGCTTATATAGAGCCCTTAGAGCTACATATAACATTACCTACCAATAATAATAATATTGGTATTTTTTTTAGAGTTATAATTTAATATCTTTTTGAATAAAATTATAATTCAATTTATACATATGAAATAGAGTTATAATCTAATATATTTTGAATAAACTTATAATTCAATTTATACCTATGAAATATTGGTATTTTATTGAAAATAAAACTCTCAACTTACAATTTTATTCTAAAATTCTATCCAAATTTGATTAAAAATAGAAATCTAAACTAATTAATTTATCTTATGAAGTCAATCTAAGTATTTCCAACGTGACGCGACACTTGGCGAAAAATTAAAATGCCAAGTGTCGCTGTCTCATGGACTGACTAAAAGTTTAGCTTTATATATTAGTTATATGATATGATTATAGATATTAATGATGAAAAAAACATTGTTCTTGGACATTGGCTTCTTCGACAGTTTTACCAAGCCTGATGTCAAAAAAATAACAGACAGTTCTAGCAACCAAGCCTAGGGGTGAGCAAAAATTCTAGGTACCCAGAATTGGAACTGGAACCAGTTAGGAACCGGTGGGTTCGGATCTAGAATTGGACTCGGTGGTTCTAATTTCGGGTAATAAATTTAGAAACCGGTTGCAACCGGTTCCAATTCAAATTCCCAATTTTTGGACCCGGAATCGGTTGGGTACCCGACTACCCAATATATATTAAACTAAATACACTTTTGTAATATATATATATATATATATATATATATATATATATATATATATATATATATATATATATATATATATATATATATATATATATATGGCTCATGTAAGAACCCTCCTCTATTTACGAACTCAATCTTATATAAGAACCAATCTCAGCCCTTTATTAGTTTTAATCTAACCATCTAAAATGATCCTTTAGTAATGGCATTTCTGTAATTTTGAAGAGTAACATATAAAAAATTTTAGAACATAGGAAAAAATTTAGAACATAAGCAGAAAAAATTTAGAACATAGAAAAAAAAATTAGAACATAAACAAAAAGCCAAAAATTTAGAACATAAGAAAAATAATTTAGAACATAAGTTGAAAAAATAATTTGATTGATTTTCATGTTTTACTATTAAGTTATTATGGTTTATTTTCGAAAGTTTTTATTATAGAGATAACCTATGTAGGAATTGAACCTACATTTTCTATGCATTTGCATAGTCCTCTACCAATTGAGCTAATAGGTTTTAGCATATGTTCTTTTTTTTTCATTTACTTACGCCTTTTTATATGTTCTAAATTATTTTCCTATCATCTAAACCTTTTCATCCATTACTTTAAATTTTTCTATCGATGCTCTGAATTTTTCGTATATTTCTGAAAATTTTCACCCTATGTTCTAAATTTTTTCTATCTATAATCTTAAAATTTCTCAATTCTAAAAATTTTCACCCTATGTTCTAAACTTTTTTCTTATGTTCTACTCCGTACATTTTTTCACCCTATTTCTAAACTTTTATCCTATATACTAAATTTTTTCACCCTATGTGAGTATGTTCTAAATTTTTTCCCTATGTTCTAAACTTTTTTCCTATGTACTAAATTTTTTCGCCCTATGTTCTAAACTTTTTTCCTATGTTCTAAATTTTTTTCACCCTATGTTCTAAATTTTTTTACTATGTTCTAAACCTTTTCTCATTTGACCTTTTTTTTTTATCTATGTTCTAAATTTTTTCCTATGTTCTAAAATTTTCCACCTATGTTCTAAATTTTCTGTCTAAGCTCTAAATATATGTTGTATTATTTTCATATGTTCTAAATTTTTTCACCTATATGTTCTAAACTTATGTTCTAAATTTCCTTTAATGTTCTAAATTATTTTTCCTATGTTCTACACATTTTCTTAAGTTCTAAATTTAATTTCCTATGTTTCTAGATTTTTTAATTTTTTTTCTACTTATATTCTAATCTTTTTTCCCTATGTTCTAAAATTTTATGCTTATGTAAATACTTTCAAATATGGAAAAACTTTAGAACATAATAGAAATACTTTGGAACATAATGAAATACTTTAGAACATAAGGGAAAACTTTAGAACATAAGGGAAAAATAATACATAACTTTAATTACCTTTTTCTTCCATAAGTAATTTTTTCATCTTGTATAATAGTAATTTCTTCTTCTACTTTTTCTTCATTTTGGCCTTGCATTTTGCTGCAATTTTAAGAAATCAAAAACAGTAGTAACATTCCAACATTAGTAATTAGTGCGGAGTAATATAATTTAAACATAGGAATAGTTTAGAACATGCTGAAAATTAGTTTAGAATATGCTATCATAACAATAGAGTACTAATTTAATTCACTCATTCTTTCGTCAATTCCTATGAAATATAGTAATCAATAGGATACTGGAAAGAACAATTCGAAATTGACGGATCTATAATCAATTGTTTGAATTTGAAGAAAAAAAATCAAAAATTGAGAAGTTCTGCTAAGATCTGTTCTAAATTGAAACGAACACATAAATCCGCAAAAAAACAAACTGGTGAAATTAATCGCAAAATCAAACATATTAATTCGAACAAAATGAAAAGATTAGCATATAATTAAACGAAATCAAAAGATTAGCATATAATCGAACAAAGTCAAAAGATTAGCAAAAATCGAACCCTAAATTCGAATCCTAAATACGCAAAAAATGAACCCTAAATTTGCAAATATCGAACTCAAAAAAAAAATCAAACTCCATGCAAAATTTATTAAAATCAAATTAGAAATATCAAACTCATGCAAAATTCATGAAAATCAAAACAGAAAAAACGCAAATATCTAATCACAAAAATCACATAGAAAAACTGCAAAATCCAGTTGAACATTATGCTAATTTCATAAAAATTTGAACAAAATCGAAAAGAAAAACATACAAGAAATTAAATGAAGATCCTTCAAATTGCAATTCTATGGAGATTTTTGGGGGTTTGAGAAGAGAGAAAATGAAAGATGCGTGAGGAAGAGAGAGAAAGTTAGAGGAGAGAGAAAAATTTGGGCGGTGGCCGGTGGGTGAGGGGTTAGAGAGAGGTTACGTATTTTAATCTTAACCGTCCAAAATAACTTAATCGTACGGCTGAGATGGGTTCTTATATAACTAGGGTTCTTATATAAGGAGGAGTTCTTACCGAATCCCTATATATATATATATATATATATATATATATATATATATATATATATATATATATATATATATATATATATATATATATATATATATAATAAATGTATCTAGTTAGTAAAATTAAAAAAAAATATTACGGAGTATTAATATCTAACCTAAATAAAATAGCTTCATGCAATCATACATATATAAATATAAGTATTAAATGCTAAAAATGAAAATGGATCAAAATAAGTATTAAATTTGTATTAAAGTTTAATAATTATGTACATAAGTGGGTTCCCGGAATCGGACCCGGTACCCGCACGGTTCTAATTCCAATTCTTATAGTTTAGGACTTGGTTAAAGTGGTTCCAATTCCAATTCCGAATTTTAGGACCCGGTACCAACCAATTCCGAGTCCGGTTCCTAAAAATTTGACCGGGTACCCGATTTGCTCACCCCTAACCAAGCCTACCATTTATTAAGTCTTATTTGCTCACCAAGTTGACTTCAAGTCTTTTTTTTAACAAACTTTTTTTTATAAAAAAATGTAAACGTTCTCTCCTTTCATATTCGGAGAACCCCTAGCGTTAAAAAAAAATATATAACCACTCTTCAACTACGCCCTAGTGGTTGGCGTAGTTGAAAAATGGTTATAAGAGGTCACGTGCCTCGCACATGGTCAGGTTAACCCTGGAAAATAGGGTCAAATCCTCTTTTTTGACGAAAGGTGTGTCATTGCAAAAAAAAAAAAATACTTCCTTCGTTTTTCTTTTATTGCACCATAAGTACTTTTATACTATTCACTTAATTTCTTTAACCATCATTTGTGATTTATTCATTAGGAAAAACATAGTCTTGTGGGATTTAGTTAGATTCGTCTTGAAATTTACTTTTCAAATATCAAATTTTTATAATTTTTACAAAAGTAAATTGAAGATATTAATAGCTAAAGTAATGCATTGGGAAGTGTGAAATCCCTCATGGTGTAATAAAAAAAGAACGAAGGAAGTATAATAATATAAAAAATAAATAAATAAATAAATTATAAGGTGATTTCTTGGGAAAAAAAATGTCTTATAAAAGGTGGTTTTTTTGAAAATGTATTATTTCATATGTCTAACCGTAGGCTTGTAGTTTGTTTGTTGTTTCCTCTTTTGATTGTTTCAGTCGAAGGAGTTTCAAAAGGACCATAAAATTTGAATTTTCCAATTTGAAAAAGTGTAAGGGACCCTATTATCAAACACGGTAAGAAGACTTGAAGTCAACTTTTTTGTTGTTAAGGGAAAGACTTGAAGTCAACTTAATTAGTGAGCAAATAAGCCTTTTGTATGGAAACTACGTAGTAGCCGCGTAATGTCCGAAATGTTAAGTCAGTACATTTATGTTAAAAATGATTAATATTGGAGGGGATTAAAAAAAAAAGTGTTGTATGTGGCTAGTCATACAGTGTGTCTAAATATAATCCCACGAAGGTCGAGTTTGATTGCATGACCAGTTCGGTTGCTACAACGGATGTCACGCCATTGACAACAATTTTTTTTTATCATCATCATCTCCCCAAGAAGACAGCCGGCCGCAATGATTGACTTGAATGCCCTCTTTGAATTTCAGCAAAGCTTTTCTCTCTTTCTCAATACACATGATGTTGTTGTAGTGGCTGCTAAGGGTATCATGTATCAAGCCCATGAGCAACACAACTACGTAGGAAAATAGTAAAAACCAAGAAAGGAGGAGTTGATTAGAATTCATTGTCAGCCAACTTTGGTTAGATCAATGAATGTATGAGAGTGAAAGGAATTTGTAGTGGACTTAAAAGTTCTTGTTCCAAGGAAAGTTTTTAGTCATAATGTATCAACTTGGATTAGTAGAAATGGCCTAAAAAATTCTTAAACAGATCTAACTTTTTTTTTTTTTTTTGAAGACTTAAACAGATCTAACTCATAAGTTATTTATTTCCAAATAACAGTCTCACTAAAATGCACCCATCCATGTTAATAGACGAGATTAAAAGTGTTAAAACCGATTTGATCCGAAATCGATCAATAAAAACCGATCCGACCCAATCGATCCACAACTTCGTAACTTGTTACCTGACTTTATTTTGACTCATTTTGGGGGTAATGAACCCTGAAATCATAACGGGATATTTTTTGGCATGCATATTGAAAAAATAAAATTAAAATTTAATACACTGGTTCTGGCAAGAATTGTGGCCGAAAATCTTACTAAGGCACGCTTTGCACCCAACTCATTAGTTTGTGGTGTTTTGGCTACTACGCAAAGTATAAGGTTATGTCCCTTAAAAAAAATAAAGTGCGATGCACTAAGGGGTGCACCCAAGCCATAATTTAGAGTGTTGAGGTCAATTTGTCCTTTTATTTATTATTTATCTTCCTTAATATTATTTTGTCTTCAAATACATAACGTAAACGAACTTTGTAAATTTTGTAAATAATCACTCCTCAAAATACCATATTTAGAAGTAATCACCCTTTTTCAATATTTCATAATACCACCATGCACTAAACATAAAAATAAAAAAAGTTAGATTTTACATCCACTTAACAAAAGTTTCATCAATATTTGTGTCAAAACTCGTTCTATCTATTAAGATCTGGGTGGTCATTTTAGCCCTTTTGTCAGATAATATAAACTCCTCAATCAGAGTGATTTCCATTGATCAATATTTATAGGGTTACAATGAGAAACCTAATCATATTAGGTAACTATAAGATATGTACAGATATCAAAGATAATCTTATACAAAATATATCCTAAACCTAAGATGAGAATATTCTATGGATATTCTCTATCACACCCCCGCAGTCGGAGAGGGAGAAAATCGGATGCTCAGACTGGATCTGAATCACGCATCAAGCGGTAAGGATAGTATGGTAACCCATGATCAAAAGAGAAGTAGTAGACATGTGCCGGTGATGACAATGATGAGAAGCAACAGCCACGACCTACATAGAGTAGAAATAAGCACTGTTAGGCCGGAGGAGAAGGAGAAGAGCCGAACACAGACTTGGGCTAAGTTGCAGATCCAGAGAAGAAGAAGCTAAGGGATCAAACCATCATCGGGAAGAAGACACTACACTACTACGTGAAATCACAGTTGAATAAAAACAAATAAAATAGCGCAAGAAAAGATTAAATTTCACCGCTTGAAATTAATCTCAAAAGAGAAACCCAGGTAGCAAGAATCAATACTCCACAAAGATTCCAAGTGCTGCAACAATAAGAGGAGCCAACTTGATAGCAAAAGAGATGTGCAAAAGTAGTTGACCTTATTCTGATATACGACCACCAAAACAAAATCTATGTGATTATGTGTAGAAAAACCAATGGGGCAATGTAAGAATCATTGTTGGTCATGAGGAGGTGGAAATAGAGTGCGGCACATGGAGAAGGTTGGCAGATGTGGTTACTGCCAGTAGTGGGAGGCGGTAGTGTATGCGATTGCCACCAATGATGGAGGCGGCTTTCGCGGTTGGTACTGTCGGTGGGAGGCGCAAGGTTACATAAAGATTTTAAAAAAAAACTTTGAGAAAAGGAAAAAAAAAATCTATATGTGTGTTTGCGGAAGCATAAAAAATTTGTGTATATCCCGCCAGTGGGTTTAATTTTCCAACCCACCGGCAGGGTGAGAATTTTTATATATGATCCCAAGATCTCACCTAAGCTGTGATACCATGTCAGATTTCGGGAAAACTCCTCGATTAGAGTGATTTCCATTGATCAATATTTATAGGGTTACAATGAGAAACCTAATCATATTAGGTAACTATAAGATATGTACAGATATCAAAGATAATCTTATACAAAATATATCCTAAACCTAAGATGAGAATATTCTATGGATATTCTCTATCACCTTTAAATTAAATTTAAAATTAGAATGAGAAAATTATTATTGGAAATGTCTCGTTTTAAATTCCATGTTAATATATAATTACCTCGGCATGCTTAAACACAAAATAAGGCATTTTCTATATCGTGTTTCAATTTAACCTCAAATTAAATGCCTCAAAACACTTTTTTTTTTTTAGGTATTGAAATCTAACTTTTTTTATTTTAAGAGGTGTCTTGGTGTATTAAAATATTGAAAAAGGGTAGATTTTTAATTACTCCGATCCGTGTTTTTAATTGTTATACTTTGAATGCCACATAATTGTAGACAATATAACCGACCTAAATAAAATAATAGGTGAATGGAGTAGTTGAAATATAAAAAAGTTGTAAAAGAAAGATAGTTTATATAGATAATAGTTTATTGAAAAGTAATGAATATGAGCAAAAGAAACTGTTTCTGGAAACAGAATGCTCCTGGGAGTCTTAGGGTAATAAGGGTAATCAAGATGTCCTAGAGCTATGTCCAATGATTGTCCGAATGTCCCTCAGCTATGTCTTGCTGTCCGAGAGCTAGGCCTGCAAAAGAGAAAGAAGGTTAACTGCCCCGGGGGTGTGACCCGGGAAAGCCCCTCCGATGCTTAAGTCAGCGAATGTACTTTCTAGAGAGAGAAAGTAGAGAGAGAATATTAGAGAATTAGGAAAAAGTTACCATCATCAATGATTGGAGAGCTATTTATAGATGTACTTTCAGGTGGCAGAAGTTGTACTTAATTGGATAGATTAGGGGTAAATCCGTACTTTGCTCTGACTAATGATGGGCTGGATCATGGAGGGGTATTTTCGTAATTCCGGGTCACTGGGCTTAGGACAATGGACTAGGCCCAAACATTTAGCCCCACGCGTGATGTGGGAACGAGATCGCATGAAGTTCGGATATCACGCAGAATATAGATGAGAGAAGTTGTCACATATGCTGAAGTAAATCCCGAGGCGTACCTGAGGGCTAAAACGAACCCCAAGGGTATCCGAGGGCTAAAAAGAGCCCCAAGCGACTTGCAAGGGTACCAGCCCCAAGCAATGCATAGAAGGTACTTTAATTCAGATGATTGAGCAGTTTTGAGGGCTAAGCCTGATGATGGCTTAGGGGTAACCGATGAAATTTCCATTTTCAGAATATTTTCTTCAGGTTGAGCTCCATGTATTTTGCTGAAGGCATGTCTTATCTCCATTTTTAATGAGCTAGGGATTTCTAGAGACAATCTGATGATGATTCCCTGCTAACTGGTAATTAAACTTAATCCTTCAATGGTGACTTTCTGGGATCAAGGATCACTTAGGCCCATTTGAACCAGGGTTTTTAGGAATTGTCATCTCCTTAGCTTTGAACATATGAACTCCCCCTTCACACTACTTGTTTTTCATTTCTCATTTGCCTTAGAGAAAATTCTTAAAAATTCTCCCAACTTTCTCCCAAGTTCTTGAGAGTTTGAGTGTTCAAGTCACATCAATCGGTGTTCATCGGCTAGGGGTGTTATAATTGGTTTTTCGAATTTTGGGGTTTGTGTTTAATTTTTGAGGGGGTTTTCCTGGTACTGCCGAGTGATGTGAGGGAGAGCCGAGGGCTGAGGGGGTGTCCTGCATTACTTTCTGGGTGTCCGGCGCACCGAGGGGGTGCGTGGTGCGCGGCGTGCGGAGGGCAGCCCGGGGTTAGGAGAGAAATACGGGTGGGAGGTGTGATAAGGGAGAGAGGCTGAAAGAGAGAGTCGAAAGGGTTGAGGGCTGCTAGTGATGCGAGAGAGCCGAAAGGGTTGAGCATTCAGACCCTTAGGTATCCTTAGTTGAGGGAGGCGCGAAAGTGAGAGGAGCTGAGGCTTGCTCTTGGCCGAGAGGGTAGACGCATGTCCGAGGGGGTCATTGTGCTGCTGACGGGATTAGGCGTATGTGCCGAGGGGATAGCTGTACGGAGGCCGAGGGGGTTTCGGGTTTTACTCGGGTTTTGCCTTCGAGTTCTGTGTCAAAGGGGTGTGAGGCCGAGGGAGCTGCGGGCGCGTGCTGAGCGCTCGGCTAAGGTGAGAGAGGGATGTGAGGCCTGAAGGTTTTAATGTTGGCCGAAAGGGTGAGGGATAACGGCCTAGGGGTATTTCAGGCCGAATGAGTGAGTGAGGAGAGAGAGAGCTGAGAAGAGCCGAGGGCTCGGCTGGGCTTGCTAGGCTGAGGGGGTCACCTATTGAGAATTCTTGTGAAAACCCAAGTAAAGTGAAAGCGGAGGGATGTGCTCGGTTAGCTCGATCATGCCGAGGAGAGCGAAAGGTGCCGAGAGATGCCGAGGTGCGCGAGGGTGAGAGATGTTTGGGAGAGGAAACATAGTTGAGAGCTTTGGGTTTAACTTAGGCTTTGAGGTGAGGTAAGTCAAGGAGAGAGCTTAAGTGTTTTGGTTTTTACTTGGTGATTTTTTGTGCTGCTAGCCGAGAGGGTAGCTGCGCGCGTGAGATTTTTTGCGAGGCATGAGAGAGAGAAAGATTAGTGAGGCCGAAAGGGTTGATGGGCAGTGCCAAGAGGTTTTACTTCGGGTTTTTAAGTTTTTCCCCTTAGGAACATGTGAGTCAGGGCAATGCCGGAGAGAGAGAGAGAGTTTCTTGTGAGGTTTTACTTCGGCTTAGCTGGGTGTTACCCCGGGGTGAGGCAATATTGAGTGTGCTACCCCGGGGTGAGGGAGCAATATTGAGTGAGAGGGAGAGCTATACCCCGGGGTGAGGGAGTTATACCCCGGGGTGAGGGAGTATTGAGTGAGAGGGAGAGCTATACCCCAGGGTGAGGGAGTATTGAGTGAGAGGGAGAGCTATACCCCGGGGTGAGGGAGTATTGAGTGAGAGTGAGAAGAGGGCATGCTCTCTGGGGTGTTAAGGTAGTTTGATTGTCACCCCTAGGTGAGGGAGGAGTGAGCGAAGGTGAGAGGAGGGCATGCTCTCCGGGGTGTTGCTACCCCTAGATCTCGGCATTTTTGAAGTCCGAGAACTTTTGTACCCTAGCCGGAGGAACTTTGAGAATAAAAACCCAAGAAACTTTGTACCCCGGGGCGGAGGTGCTTTGACAACAAAACCAAGTGCTTCATACCCCTAGGCTGAGGTACTTTTAAGAACAAAACCACGTGCTTTATACCCCTAGGCGGAGGTACCTTGAGAAATAAACCAAATGCTTTAACCCCCAGGCGGAGGTATCTTGAGAAATAAACCAAGTGTCCTATACCCCCAGAAGGTAAAACTTTGAGAAATAAAAAGTCAAGAAGATTTATACCCCAAGTCGAGGTACTCTTTCAAAATAACCCCAAGAACTTTATACCTTTGGCGGAGGGAGACGATGTTGAGAGAGTGATTGAATAGCCCGAGCGGAGGGAGACCAAGATGAGAGAGTGATGAATAGGCTAAGCGGATAGAGGCCAAGCTGAGAGAGTGACTTAATAGGCCGAGCGGAGGGAGGCCAAGTTGAGAGAGTGATTGAATAGGCCGATCGGAGGGAGGCCAAGCTGAGAGAGTGATGAATAGGCCAAGCGGATAGAGGCCAAGTTGAGAGAGTGATTGAATAGGCCGAGCGAATGGAGGCCTAGATGAGAGAATAAATCAATAGGCCGAGTGGAGGGAGTAAAAAGCCAACTTTAGGCTGGGAGATGCCGATGGGCTTGACTTGTCATGTTGAGGCCTCCTCTAGGCCGAGGGCCTAGCTTCAAGTATCAAGAGCGTGCTCAAGCTGGGTCTATTAGCCAAGATCTCGGCATGCATTCTCTTTGCTAAAAATTACCCAAGGTTGAGGGGTGATATAGATAAGCCGGGAGCTGAGCCTTAGATAGCGACGTTGAGTGCCTGGGGTATGCCTTGTTTTTGAGTTTGTCACAAACCCAAGATAATTATTTTTCTCCTAATTGAAGCTTGATGATTATTTCTAACTTTTGAATTTTGTTGATGTTGTAGAAGCTAGTCCCCGGGGTGCACTTGATGAGAGGTATGCTATTCCAATCATAGGGATAAGCTAGGGACGGAGAAGTACATTATCCCCAATCTTGAGATAGATTGAGGGCTAAACGAGCCCCTTGTTATATATGTATGAGAGCTAGACTATCCCAACTTTTAGGATAGGCCGAGGAGAAGTACGTTATCCCAAATCTTGAGATAGGTTGAGGGCTAAACGAGCCCCTTGTTATATATGTATGAGAGCTAGGCTATCCCAACTTTTAGGATAGGCCGAGGAGAAGTACGTTATCCCAAATCTTGAGATAGTTTGAGGGCTAAACGAGCCCCTTGTTTTATATGTATGAGATGTAGGTTATCCCAACTTTTGGGATAGGCCGAGGGTTGAACGAACCCTAAGTTTTAGATGTATAAGAGGTAGGCTATCCCAACTTTTGGGATAGGATGAGGGGCTAATGGAGCCCAAAGTTAAAGATGTATGAGAGCTGGGGTATCCCGTCTTTTAGGATAGGCTGAGGGCTAAACGAGCCATTTTTTATTTAAGCGATTCGCCAGGACACTATCTCAAACATTGAGTATAAGCTAGCATCTTGCCCCAAACATTGGAACAAATTTGTTATTGATAACGTTAGTTAGCGACCCGGGGTGTCTTGTACAAAGGATGGCCCGGTGCTTTTTGAGAAGATAATGAACTCCCGAGATTTTAGAGCTTTAGGAAGCTATGTAGATAACCAACCCGAAAAATGAAAATGATGCACTATTAAAATAAATATCTTCTAGTATAAGCTCTTATTGCCCCTAGGGCATCATTGTCATTTGAGAAGTTGCTCAGACACAACGTCTTAAGTCCGCATTCCAAGCATATCGGTTGCAGGCTCCAACTTGTAGATATTCATGATAGATGGGGAAGGATAGCTGAGGACCTTTCTATTTGGAACTTGTGAGTGGAAGACCCTCGAGTGAATGACCTCCTTGATCTTGTAAAGTTCATCTTTAAGAGGGATGCTTGCACCTTAGCATTACTCTTAGCTAGGCATGTTAAGTCGGCTTGGCATGCCGAGGGCTTGATAGAAGCATATCCCTCGGCTAGGCATGTCGAGGGGATGATAGAAGCATAGCCCTCGGCTAGGCATGCCAAGGAGACGATAGAGGCATAGCCCTCGACAAGGCATGCCGAGGAGGTTGATAGAAGAATAGCCCCCGGCTAAGCATGCTGAGGAGATAATGGAAGCATAACCTTCAACGGCGGTTGAAAGAAGCATATCCCTAGGCTAGACATGCCGAGGAGATGGTAGAGGCATAACCCTCGACTAGGCATGTCGAGACCCTCGGCTAAGCATGATGAGAATATGATAGAATCTTGCCGAGGAGATAATAGAAGCATAGCCCTTGGCTAGGTATGCCAAGGAGACGATAGAGGCATAGCCCTCGACAAGGCATGCCGAGGAGGTTGATAGAAGAATAGCCCCCGGCTAAGCATGCTGAGGAGATAATGGAAGCATAGCCTTCAACGGCGGTTGAAAGAAGCATATCCCTAGGCTAGACATGCCGAGGAGATGGTAGAGGCATAACCCTCGACTAGGCATGTCGAGACCCTCGGCTAAGCATGATGAGAATATGATAGAATCTTGCCGAGGAGATAATAGAAGCATAGCCCTCGGCTAGGTATGCCAAGGAGACGATAGAGGCATATCCCTCGGCTAGGCATACCGAGGAGGTTGATAGAAGAATAGCCCCCGGCTAAGCATGCTGAGGAGATAATGGAAGCATAGCCTTCAACGGCGGTTGATATAAGCATATCCCTAGGCTAAGCATGTCGAGGAGATGATAGAGGCATAACCCTCGACTAGGCATGCCGAGGAGGTTGATAGATGCATATCCCTCGGCTAAGCATGCTGAAGAGATAATGGAAGCATAGCTTTCAACGGCGGTTGATATAAGCATATCCCTAGGCTAAGCATGTCGAGGAGATGATAGAGGCATAGCCTTTGGCTAGGCATGCCGAGGAGATGATAGAAGCATAACCCTCAACTAGGCATGCCGAGATGGTTAAAGGAAGCATATCCCCCGGCTTGGCATACCGAGGAGATGATAAAGTCATAACCCTCGGCTAGGCATGTCGAGAAGGCCGAGGAGATAATAGAGGCATAACCCTCAACTAGGCATGCCGAGATGGTTAATAGAAGCATATCCCCCGACTGGGCATATCGAGGAGATGATAGCTAGAGGCATAGCCCTCGGTTAGGCATGCCGAGGCGGTTGATAGAAGCATGGCCTTCGGCTAGGTATGTAAGGGAGTAGCCAGGCAAGCCGAGGGGATATGCTGGCAGGCCGAGGGGGTATGCTTGCAGGCCGAGGGGGTATGCTGGCAGGCCGAGGGGGTAGCCAGGCAGGCCGAGAGGGTATGCTGACAGGCCGAGGGGGTACCCAGGCAAGCCGAGAGGGTATGCTGACATGCCTAGGGGGTAGCCAGGCAGGCCGAGGGGGTATGCTGGCATGCCCAGGGGGCAGCCAGGCAAGCCGAGGGGATATGCTGGCATGCCCAGGGGATAGCCAGGCAAGCCGAGGGCCTTGATGTTCGGTGGGGCATGCCGAGAGCCTAATGTAGACTAGCTGGGGGCTCGGCTTGCCCATGATTCTTGAATTGTTCATTTCATTTGAGTGAGTTGTAAAATGATGAGAGCTTAGCTTGTATAAGGGTTTGCCTCTAATATTTTCCTCGACTTCATGCCTATGCCAAGCTGGGAGATTCGGAGCTTCTCTAGTAGCATCTTGATATGTGCTGCGGGGACGCCTAGTGTTCACCATGACTTTTTGTTAGCAATCCCCACAGACGGCGCCACCTGTTTCTGGAAACAGAATGCTCCTGGGAGTCTTAGGGTAATAAGGGTAATCAAGATGTCCTAGAGCTATGTCCAATGATTGTCCGAATGTCCCTCGGCTATGTCTTGCTGTCCGAGAGCTAGGCCTGCAAAAGAGAAAGAAGGTTAACGGCCCCGGGGGTGTGACCCGGGAAAGCCCCTCCGATGCTTAAGTCAGCGAATGTACTTTCTAGAGAGAGAAAGTAGAGAGAGAAGATTAGAGAATTAGGAAAAAGTTACCATCATCAATGATTGGAGAGCTATTTATAGATGTACTTTCAGGTGGCAGAAGTTGTACTTAATTGGATAGATTAGGGGTAAATCCGTACTTTGCTCTGACTAATGATGGGCTGGATCATGGAGGGGTATTTTCGTAATTCCGGGTCACTGGGCTTAGGACAATGGACTAGGCCCAAACAGAAACCATAATAAAAAAAAATAGTAGTATTAGGTTTGGCCGTTTGGGTGGGGATCATTAGAGATATAATTTTATAACGTAGTTTTTTGCCAACAAAGAAAGTGTAACACTTAAACAAACACAGCTATATTTGATAAGTTTAACAATTAAAAAATACAGAGAGAGCACACATTTTCCTTATTTTAAATTTTGTGATCAAAATTGGACCAAAGTTCTCATAGAATTTTTTTTTTTTTTTTTTTTTTATTTTTTTTTTTTTTGGTGTTTAGAGAGTCATCACAAGGACAAAGATGAGAATCGATCCCAAGATCTTCTGAAATTGGAAGGGGAGCATTAACCACTTGAGCTATCCCTCACTCTCATAGATAAAACATAGTGATGTGAGCTTATTCTTTTACTCCCTCAGCTCCATTCATTATTTGAATGCATTACTTGTTTTTTTTTTTTTTTTTTTTTTTTTTTTAGTAACTTTATATTACATTTAATTATTTATTTCTCTTTCCTAATTTAAAGCCCTGCTCAAAATATTTTTTCCATTTTTTTCTTTTTCATGGCCTCTACGTTACGTTAAATAAATAAACAAAAAAATATAAAAAAAAAAAAAGAAAAAAAAAACCTTGCACTAGCCTTGGTTCTTGTAAAAAAATAATTAAAAAAAATTAGTTTCTTTACTTATTATCTATGTAACGGTCCTAATTGTACTTTTATTTAAATAAATTAATCATCTATTTTTCCACCAGCAAAGTGTAATATAAAGGCAAACTAATTACTCCCTCCGTTCTTGAAAGTTTGACTCACTTTGTATTCGCACGGTCTCCAATGAACATATTTGACAATTAATTTTAAAAAATTGACATTTGAAAGATCTATCATTAGGGTATCTAATAAGATCAAACTTGTTAATTTATTTTTGATTGTATAAATCATAAAAATATGATTAATTTATTTTATTTTGACTACATGAATAATTAATGAGTTGAACCTTCATGAACAAAGGTAATATATTAAAACACTGTGTAAATACAAGTGATGCATTGAAAAAATATAAGCATTAAATTTAAACTTGAAAATCGTAAAAAGTTAAGAAATCATAAAAATATAAACACTAATTACACTAATTTACACGTATTTTTGTCGTGAATTCATAATTTTATACAATGTTCAAGAGTGTATTTAATCTTATATATGCTCCCTCTGTCCTCAAATGATAGTCTCTTATGGGCAATTTTAATCTTTTTTTTATTTTTATTTTTTTTTTTGATGCGAACCTCTTATATTTTTTTTTCAATAATATTTTTTTACAAGTCTTTCCATCAAAAACATTTTTTTTTCAATAAAAAGAAGTTGACTTCAAGTCTTCTTACTGCATTTCAAATGTTTCGTTGTTTATGATGGGGCCGACCTTTTCACATTGGAAATTTCGGGTATTATTTCCCTAGAGAACCTAATGACTAACACTCCACTAATGTATAATAGGCTTATAGCTAATATTTTATATATTCCACATCTTCTGCGTATAAATAAAAGTGTCATTTCATCCTATAATTTTGTCTCTACAATTAAGGTTATGTTTACTTTAACTTAATTTCAGTTCAGCTCACTTCAACTCTAATCAGTTCAATCCAGCTACTAATTTCCTTCTCTCATAAAGTATTTATTTAAGCTATTTTCAGTTTAGTTAAGCTTCAATCAGTTCAATTCAACTCCAATCAACACATTTCAGTAAACGTGAACATGCCCTAAGTTAATTAGACTTTATTTATTTATTTTCTTACTCATAATGTTTTGTTAGGAAATAGACGGAATTGATTGATTTAGGTCATGTGTTTGATATGCTAGAAATATAGACAACAATATACTTTGTATAAAACATAAATATAATTTGAGAAATAAAGTAGAAAATAAATTTGGAGAATACACTGATATACGCGGTTCGGTTAAATTACACCTACGTTCACAGGGTAAAGGATACTATTTTCTTATTAGTTTTCATGGAAGATAACAAGAGATGAAATAAAGGAGATACAACACTCTACTCCATCTCACAAAATAACTCAGTGGAGTTACATATTGGCTTAGGCTAATCAATTTTTAGCACTTCTAATTTTCCACCCAATGACTTCTTATAAGAAAACCCTAAAGAAACCCTAATTTATTCCCCAAGGAATACCATTAGTAGTCATCATAAACAAACCCAAAATTAGGAAGCAAAAACGTCTTCATTCGACTAGGCACGAACATGCTATGTAGGGCACGTCTGTGTCCCTTCCCCAGCTGCGATAATCTTTTGTAAAACGGTCATAACTTTTTCATTTCTTATCGGAATTGGGCATATGATATATATATCGTTGGAAAGATCTTAAAACAAGTTATAACCACCAACTTTAATCATCACTTTTGGCCGGTTTGGGAGATATGTGCGTTTGAAATTGTTAGTTTAGATGAACTACTACGAGAGGGGGGTGAATGGTAGTAGGTTCCAATCGTGAAACTTATGCGGAAATTAAAAACAAAACATAAAAGGAACTTAAAGAACACAACAAGTTTTACGAGGAAACCATCCAGTGCCTAGCTGGAAGTAAAACCTAGGCCCTTTTGAGACTTATAAACAAATTCCACTATAATAGGCAACTCTCCTAGTACAACCTATTACACAGACCTTTGCTTCGCAAGTTCCACCACGGACACTTGCCTATTTGATAGGCTACCTCCTACCAGACCTAAGACACTTCCTAGGACCCTTTTCTCCCTTTACTCAGGACACTTCTTAGGTGACCCAAGACACCTCTCAGGTTCCTTTCACTCACTGTGCACTCACAGTTACCACTTGAATTTTAGAGATTTCAAACTCATACACTCAAACGTGAATTTGTAGAGAATTCACAATCTCACCCCAAAACCCAAAATACTCAAACCCTTTTTCCCATTACAAGATCTCATCGAATAACTCTAAATACATATATATGAATAAAGAGATAAAACTAATATGTTGGACACTCGAGATCTGTCTGGAACTCACTGGACGTACTGTAATCAGAACCTGATAGGAACTTTGACCAAGAGGACTGGCTTAGCTTCATGGTGAAGGATAAAACCATTAAGCACGACCACTACACTTTGTCAGCCTCAACTTTGAATGAATACATATGAGCATATTTATAGTACACTCGAATTATTCATTTCATCTCGAAAAAGATAGATTTTCTGAAAAGATAAGTTTAAAAGATATTTTCTAAAAACCAGTTTTTCGAAAATATATCTTTTTGTTAGAAATTAAAATATGTCAATAATAATAAGATAAACTTAACATAAAATCAGATTTTATTCCAATCTTATCTTTTTGTTTAAAAATACTTTTTAAACAAAATAATCTTTTTCCAAAAGGGATTTATTAGAAGATAAATATCTTTATTCAGTAAAACCAAATCCCTAAAAGATATGCACATATTAGGTAAATATATATATCATTAAAACCGACTTTAACGACGTGCATACTTAAGTTCCTATTCGGTTCCTGAACTCTGACTGTCTCTGAGTTCCTGACAAGTCAGTTACTCTAATTTCATTGACTGTCTGGGGTTCACCTTGGTTATGTATAGACTTGTTCCAGACCAACTTTTATGTCCAACATACTTACATGAATCCTAGAGCAATATACTTCTATTTCTCTGTCTTTATGTTGCTTCTCTGAAACTCTTGTTCTGGAATCCTGTAGTCTTGATATATTCGGAATCTTAGGGTTTGCCCCAGCATTACACCGGAACCAGGTCGTTACAACCCGTTGCGAAGTTCCTGTTAAGAAACTTCTTGAAGTTCCATTTCTGGAACTCTTCTTCTAACTTTACTTGTATCCTCATGTATCTTCTAAAGTTCCTCTGTTTCAGTTCCTTCTTAAACTCCCAGAGTTTACTAAACCTGCAAACATCACAACACTAGAAAATCCTTATTAAATGGAAGTTTGCTCAATCATAACTATCATAAGGGTCAACAAGTTGCCCCTTTTTGAAGATGACAAACTGAGCAAACTTCTGAGGATAACAAAGTAAAGTAGAAGGTTAGTTTTTTTTATTTATAAAAACAATAAAGAAAACTAAACTAAATTAAAAGACTCCTACACATACATGACCTATATATGCATAGGATACTTACCTTATGAAGCTAACATATGCAAACACATATTTACATAGTTACCTTCATGGTTCCTTAGCCATCATCTGCTTATCAACCATAACACTTATCATTGTTCTTGTTCCTCTATTGCTTATTATATATTACTCAAGTTCCTTACATATATACCTATTATTACTCAGGTTCCTTGTACCCTGTTCCAAGCATAACTTGTTCTTTCTAGGCACAACTAAACAAACACGTTAGATAGATAACCATCATTAGTTTACAATCATCAAAACCTAATTACTCAACAGAAGTTGACCCTATGCTATCACACTAAATTTCAAGTCACAATTAACAGTTTTAAGATGAGATTGCTGAGAAGAATGGGTGTGCATAGATTTAGATTTGAATATTTATATAAAATTACAAAAATGTAGAAATATGATTTTCGATTTGTTATTATGGAGTATAATTTTCCAAGTTTCTGGAAACACAAAAAGTCATGCACAATTGCACATTATATATACAAAAAAATATGAGATTGAATTGAATATATTTCAGTAGTCAAAAATTTTGTACTTTGTACATGTTTTATTTAAAAAATATACAAATTCTCTACAAGAAAATGTCATTTTACCTATAAAACCATCTGTATGTTATTAAGGACGGCTCGCCATCGATAAAGTGTCATCAGAAGTTTGCTTGAGCATAACTCTATGTACTGTAAAAAGTTATATGGAACATATATAGGTGAAGGGATTACATTACGAATTTTGCATTTGTGACCTCTGAAATCGGAACACGTTACACATATATAGCTACACTCACATATATCTTGTTCAATATCTCATCTACTAACTGGAAGTGGAAGTAAGCGTATCTCCAAGAATGTTATTTTAAATCCAAGGTACCCGGCGCTAACATATAATCCTACGTAAAACTTATTAATTAGTATCACTGCCTGTTTATTTTAAATTCCTTCTACAGCAAACAAGTTGTGTGATAAAGTCTAAGTATGTGAGGTTTAACCTGTAACCAAGAGATTTTGGAAGATTGCATGTAATCAAATTGTTTGAGAGATCGAGATATCCAACAGACTAAAGGTTTCTCGTTGCATCACATCAGGATCGAACTTGACAGTAAGTTATCTCACAGCTTCAGAAATACAGGAGACTCTAAAATCCTACTTGCATCAGGAAGACATGCAAGAGATTGAAGCTATGTTTGCCTATTCCCTATTGCATTTGATCGAGCTATGAAACAGAACTTATATTGCCAATTGTAGTAGAAAATAGGACATTCAAGTTGATTGTTAGAGAGCGACATATACAAGCTAAGGTGAGTGCTGATCCCACTCTAGTTGAACAAGTGTGAGAAACTTTACAATATTTTGCTGATTATTTTTCTCAGAACTTAGTCTTATTAACTGCAAAATATGGTAAGAATCACATGAATTATACTCCGTATTACATTATAGATACATCACATTCTTCAGCTAGCTAAGCTGAGTTTCACCTTTTTTTTTTTTTTAACAGAAAAACAGGATTGTCAGCAAAGATTGCAGGACTAACATCCGGAGGGTTTTCCTCCATCCTGACCCTCAGTTCATTGTAAGCGAGGGAGTGCTGCTATATTACATATTCTAGGACAAGACGAGAAAAAACTGAACTCAAACTTACTATCCATGCTAAGAGTATCTAAAACAGAGGATTTTTCATTTTGTGCTCCCTGGTCAGAAGCTTGTATATAGGTAGGCCATGAGCAAAATAATTTTTTTTTTTTTAATTAAGATAAATTCTCCTTGTCAGCAAGGATTACATGACTAACATCTCAGTTCATTGTAAGCGAGAGAGGACTTACCAATGAAATGTGCAGCTCTATTACATAATCTAGTGCAGAAGGAGAAAGTACGGAGAGGACTTAGCAATGCTAAAGCATCTAAAACAAGAATCTGAACAGAGGACTTGATTTGTGCTCTCTGGAGAAGCTTGTATTAGGTAGGCCGTGAGCAAAATAAGTCGATTCCTCTAGCACCGAATCAGCCAGCTGCATATTTGTAATTATGTTACATTCGATACAATCATATTAAATTCATCATAGATACAGACATACAGTTAATACTTAATACTTAATAATATTCTGTCACAATCAACAAAAAAAATTGAAACAGGAAAGAATAAAGATTAAGAACTTACTGAATTTAAAGCCTCCTTTTAAATTTAGCAATTCTCAATGAAACCATGACATAGAACTTATCTTTCATGTCATCAAAAAACTGAAAAAAGGCATGTCTCCAAGATCTTTTGAGCACCAATGTTCCACAAACTCCCCAAAATCCTATGATAAATCCGAGCACCACACTTACGTACAACCCCAAAAAAAACATCTTGTCATCATCAGTGGTGTCATCCTGGGGAGTAGTATTATTTCCCCTCGTCGAGTTGTGCTGTGCTTGATCCCAAGAGCAATTCGAGAGAGGAGCTCCGCAAAGTTGAGGATTTCCAGCATATACTGAAGCATTAAAACCTTGAAGTTGAGTGCCCTTCGGGATTTCTCCAGAGAAGTGATTGCTTGACAAATCCAAGTTGCTGAGAGAACTCAAAGCAGTGATGCTTGCAGGGATTTCACCAGAGAGGTGGTTGTTTGACAAATCGAGAACTTCTAAAGCTGTCAATTGTCCAATTTCTGGTGTGATGCTTCCAGCCAAACTGTTTCTTGATAAGTTTAAGGAGACAAGACCTTGCAGTGCTGAAATTTCTGTGGGAATTTTGCCTTCCAACTTATTGTTTGAAAGATCAATGAGCTTGACTAGTCCTAAAAACTTCCCAAAGCTCCTTTCTATTTGTTTCCACATAATTATTGTAGCATCAGTGGTCTGAAAATACATATTGCCACTAGTGTCACGCACATAATCTTTTTTAAATGTTGGAATTAAATCAGTTGCACTTTGCATTGATGTAAGATTATGAATGCAATTTGGAATGGTTCCAGTAATTTGGTTGCCAGCGAGATCCAATATTTGCAGAGAGGCTATTTGGCAGAGGCTCAAAGGTATTTCTCCAGTAAAATTATTGCTTCCAAGGCTAAGAATGCTGAGGTATTTGTAACAATTCCCAATGCGTGGCGATATATTCCCAGTGAAAGAATTATGAGCAAGATCAAGAACAATCAGAAATGTGCAATTCTCTAATGCTTTTGGAAGTTCTCCCGAAAAACTATTGTTGCGCAAGTGCAACCACTCTAACTGATTCAAGTAACTAATTGAGGGTGGTATACCACCAAAAAAGTTATTGTTCTCTAAACGGAGGGTGGATAATTGGTCGAAATTCATCCAGCAATCTGGAAGTTTCCCGGACAACAAATTGTTTGAGAGATCAAGATTGTTTAGTTGTACTTTCTCTTTAGGACACAAAAAGAGAACGGGATCTGAAAACCTATTGTTATTCAAGTATAGTGAAGTAAGGTTTGTTGGAAATGCTGGTATTGCTCCTTCAATATTGTTATAACTCATATCTATAACAATCCCCAAATAAGAATAAAGTGTTATTGTGATTGAACTTTCAAACTTTGGAAGCACCCCATGAATCATATTATGAGACATATTAAGATAAATGAGCTTTGAAGGCAAAGTCAAAAAATTCGAAATGCTGCCTGAAATTCCAGCAGCAGAAATATCAAGAATCGAATAATTGTTTTGGCTCACAAGCCAGTTTGGAAAGATCGGTCCCAACCTGCAGGAACTTAAAAATATAATATCCAGCTGGAATGGAGGAACCCAATCATCTTCAATATCAAGCACCAGTGCTGGATTATTTGAAAGGTCTAACTCCGATAATCTTGAAAGATTTGAGAAATGGCTGCTAGAGAGAGTTACGTGCAGAGAGTTAAAAGAAAGATCCAAGTGATCGAGCATTGATAGTTGCCCCAAACGAGGACTGATGGTTCCATTTAAACGGTTATGATCAAGATGTAATTGTTGTAATGATGAAAATGTGTCAATCGTGTCTGGAATTGAACCCCAGATTTGATTATAACTTAGAGATAAATCCAGTAAGGACTTGTTTGCACATCCTGTTATTGCTTGGATTATGTTGGGAAGCTCATCGGTGATGTTGGCTTCGAACAAATGAAGCACTTGTAAGCTACACAAATTGCCGAGTATTTTAGGCAAACATGAGAAAGGGAAACTATATGATGAGAGGTCGAGATGTTGGAGAGACTGTAAGTTTGAAATTGTGTTTGGAATCAGACCTTGCAATTTATTGGAGGAAAGGTCTAGATACGAAAGAGCATGCATATTTCCAAGTGTGTTAGGAAGGGGACCTTCTAGTTGATTTTTAGAGAGATCTAGATATGAAAGATTAAGCAATTTCCCAAATGCGCTGGGAAATGGACCATCAAGTTGATTGTCACTGAGATCAACATATGCAAGATGAGTATCGATTCCACTCAAATTAAAAAGCCACTGGAATATTGATGTATCATTAAGACCATTTCCACCAAGATTAAGATATGAAAGAGTGGTTGTGGAGTTTTTGAACGAAAGTGGCCATGGAACTCTAGAGGGAAGAATACACAACTCTAACCGGAGAACCCTTAAGAATGGGAGGTTGTTCACGATGTTTAGCCACTCTATGACTCCACTGAGATCGATACGACCCAGGTCAATATGTCTTAACCGTTTTAGATGTGAGAGCCACGACAAGTTTTTTATATAGAGATTAAAATTGTCGTCCAACCAATGAGAAAGATCAAGAGAAATCAAGCGAGAAAGATTCCTGAGTTGGTGTGGAATTTCTCCACTAAATCCAGCATTGGATAGATTAAGGTATTTCAAATTTACAAGAGAACCAACAAAACGAGGGATGGGATAGGCTTGGAAATTATTGAGGCTAAGGTCCAAGTAACTTAGATGCGTCAAATTAACAAGGGAAGAACTCACTTTACCTCTCAAACAACGCTCTTCTAAAAAAAAAGTGTCAATGCCACGAAGGTCGAGCCTGATTACATGGCCAGTTCGGTTGTTACAACGGATGCCACGCCATTGACAACAGTTTTTGTTATCATCATTATCTCCCCAAGAAAACAGCAGCCCGCAACTATCGACTTGAATGCCCTCTTTGAATTTCAACAAAGCTTCTCTTTCTTTCTCAATACACATGATGTTGTTGTGGTAGTTGCTAATGGTATCAATCCCATGAGCAACACAAATGAAGTACGGAAATAGCAAAAAATAAGAAAGGAGGAGTTTATAAGAATTCATTGTCACTAAACTTTATTTTGGCTAGATCAATGAATGTATATGTACCAATGTACTCCGTGCTAAACGTATATAACTATGTACCAAATACCAATGTACTCCGTGCTAAACATATATGACTTTGAAACATTAATTAGTTTCTCCTAAATATTATAATTGCACTATGTAGAAATTATCATACTATGCTCACCGCTTCACATAAATGACAATGAAAGGAATTTGGAGTAGACTTAGAAACTTCTTGTTCAAAGGAAATTTTCAAATCATCATTTATTACTTTGGACAAGTAATGCATGCAGCGAGCCAAAAAATCCAACTCATCATTCACACCCTATGTTCCCAAACTTTAGTTTCAATTACCCCAAACTTTCTCTAAATTTCAGTCTCATTTCAACATTATTTATTTTTTTATGTACTTTTAATCAATCAAACCCAATCATCTTTCCGCTTAAAAAAAAAAAAAAAAAAAACAAACAACCATCTTTTGATTAAGGAAGGTATGGAGGCAAAACCTAGCTTGGGTCTTGGAAATTTTTAATGATCACATATAGCTAGGGGTGAGCAAAAATTCTGGGTACCCGAAATTGGAACTGGAATCGATCATTTAGAAACCGACGGATCCAAAATTGGAATTGGGCCCGGTGGTTCCAATTCCGGTAATAATTTAAGGACCTGGTTGCAACCGATTTCAATTCTAAATTTTTTGGAACCGAAACCGATTACCCAACATATATTAAACTAAATACATTTTTCGAAAAAATATATATGTTGAATGTAACTAATTAGTAAAATAAAAAAAAATAATATTAATATTTAACATAAATAAAATAGTTTAATGCATATAAAAAATATAAGTATTAAACGCTAAAATATTATGATTTGTAGTATATATTAACACCTACGTATATAAGTGGGTACCCAAAACCAATATCCGGTGGAACCAATTCCAATTCCTAAATTTTAAGACCCGGTTATACCGGTTCCAAATTTTAGGACCTAGTTCCAACCAATTTCGGTTCCGGATCTTAAAATTTTAACTGGGTACCCGGTTTGCTCACCCCCTACATATACAAACATTTGTTTCCTTCGAAAAAAATTACTACCTCTGTTACAGGTTATGTGCAACGATTTGACATAAAACAGAGAGGGAAAATGTCTAATCGTTGCACATAACCAATAACGGTGGTGGTACAAGATTTGCTATTGAAGTCTCCACATCGGTTTCGTTTAGAAAGTTCTACTCAACCACAAATTAAAGTCTTATATTCCACTAAGTTGACTGCAAGCCTTTCCCTTTACAGCAAAAAAGTTAACTTCCAAGTCTTCTAACCGTGTTTGAATGTTTGATGATGGGTCCTTTAGACTTTTTCAAATTAGAGAATTCAACTTTTACTTTTAAATTTTTAAGTATTCAAATACTCTGTTTCTCGAATATTTTTGTCTCACATATATTACTTGTTTACGATCGTATAAGACAGCTCAAGTGGTTAGAGGTTCTCTCCTGATTTTAGGAGATCTGATATCGATAATACGGAGTAAAAATATTATAAGAATTGGAGGTAGTAAAATCCATTTCACCCATGTGTGACATGTGCTTAAATAGTTCAGACATTTCACCCGTGTCTATGCAAAACATGAAGCCAACTATGAAGGGGTTTTAAAACAATTTATCGCGAATTTGAGCACTAAAGACCTGTTTTAATTGACTGAACTGAGCTGAAGAAGAAACTTAAGAATTGAAATGAACTAAACAGGCCCTAAATTGCCTGCCGCGTATAAATAAATCCCCAATATCTGCAAAACACCCTCTCTTAAACCCTAAAAACACCCCACGATCACGATGAATTAACAATCTGTATCAAATTGATGAATTGGGCAACAAAATGGGGCAATTTGATATAATCAAGTCAGACAAATCACAGTATAAGATGCATAAATTTGGAAAAAGCAAGGCACAAACAATCAAACATTGAAAATGACAAGCTCATTACAGCAAATTAAGAGGTATATAAAAGTAATTTATAGTAAGTAGCTAACAATGTTGAGTTGAAAACATACCTTCATAAGAAATCGAAAGGCAAATCACCAAGATGACCCAAGATGGCAAGAATTCTAGACGAACAGCTTGTTATCGCCAAGTTTGATTATACTGTTGGAGACGATCAAGTATTAAAAGTTTAAGACTATTAACAATTAACCCAGTAATCCCAAATTAGAACATACACCCGAAACTCCATCCCACCTGAATACTCCCTCCGTTTCGTATTAGTTGCAACAGGAATCTCGGCTCACAATTTAAGAGATAAAAATAATAATAATAAAAAAAAAAAGTGGAGTTGGTGGGGTTAGTAAGAAAGAGAATTAATAAAATATTTGTGAAAGTGGGGATAGTTGGAAAGATTAATTACTCCCTCCGTCCCAAAAAGAATGACCCATTTGGGTTGATTACGCGGGTATTAAGGAAGTTAAATAAAAAGAAGTAAAAGTATATTGGAAAGATAAATTTACATGGGATTTGTAAAAAAAAATAGAGAGAGAAAATAATAAAATAACATGGAAAATGAAATTTTTATATGGAGAAGCTATTTTGCACAAATATTGTTGCAAATTGGTGGTGTTTTAATGCAAATGGGTCATTCTTTTTGGGACAAAGTTTTGGCCAAATGGGTCGTTCTTTTTGGGACGGAGGGAGTATAAAATAACTAGCCTTGTGGCCTGTGCAATGCACGGATTATTTATAGGTATATAATACTTCCTCCTTTCTATTAATATTGCAACAATGGACTTTTTGCACTATTTACCACTCTTGTTTGACCATATAATATGAGTTGTACGTTAAGCAAAATATAGTTAAGTGAGATCTTATTAGATTCGTCTCATATAATACTTTTACAATATCAACTTTTTATAATTTTTACTCTTACACAATTATAGATATTTAGCATATAAAATGTGTTTCGGGATGCGTAATTTCCTCCTTTATTGCAATATTAACAGAACGGAGGAAGTATAATTTTGGAAAAATTGCTCAGAATAACACCACCTTTGTTCGGTCTTCTAATAATAGCACGACCATTTGATTATTCCAAAATAACACCACCTTTCACATGCATTTGCCAAAAATGAAACAAAAAATCGGTAACCTGTTTTACAGATAACCCTGAGACACGGGTTCTAGTTTGATTGGTCATTTTATTTATTTTTAATTTTGATTTAAAAAAAAACAAAAAAAAATTAAACCCCCTCTTCCCACTTTCCCAGCCCCTCAGCCCACCCCCTTTCACCGGCATCTACCACCCCCACCAAGACCATCCACCTAAAACCACCCTCTCCCCAACCCACTTCCTAGTTTTCGACCCCCTCCCTCCCGACCCCCTTTCCAGCACCCCTTACCCTTTACCGACCCATTTCCATCACCCCCCTGAATCCCTTTCCCTGCCCCTTTTCGGCACCCTCCTCCTCTTCTTGACCCCTTTGCACCACCCTCTCCCCTTCCCTACCCCATTCCAGCCCTTTCCCCTCTTCCCTTTATCGATTTTGGCCCCCTCCTTCCTTCCCTTTTCAATTTCGGCTTTCTCTCCCTAATTTCCATAGGCTAAGGCCAGGTTTCGAGGAGGTGGTTTAGGGTCGGATTTGGTTTTCATGTCGTTTAGCTGTGAGTTTAAGGAGGGGACACCGATTTGCGGTGGAGGAAGGGGTAGGGGGTCATATTCGTGAGGGGGAAGGGGAAGAGGGTTATTCACAAGCGGTAGTGGGTTGTTCAAGGGGCGGTGAAATGGGTGGAGGGGTGTCGTTCAGGGAAGGGCAAAGGTTGGAGAGGTCAATCGACGGCGAGGCTGAGGAGGGGGAGGGGTAGCGGCGAAGGTGGAGAGGGGGTGGGGGCTGGTTAGGGAGAGGCTGGGCGGGGGGCTAGGTGATGGGTTTATTTTTAATTTTAACTTTGCTTTTTACTCCCTTCGTTTTTAAATACTTGCTCCATTCTCTTAGACACGCATGCCGATGCTAATCTTTGATCACTAATATCTTTAATTACCAATTAATATAAATTCTAACAATTGAAAATTAATAATCTATTCATTGAGATGATTCCAACAAGTACCCACAATACTATATTTTTTTTCTTATGTATAAATCACAAACATTAGTCAAAGTGGGATAAATGAATAGTGCAAAAAATACAAATGGAGCAAGTATTTAAAAACGGAGGGAGTAATTACTTAGTTTTTTTTTAAAAAAAATTTACCAATGACATTATGACACGTGTCACAGGTAACATGTAAAACAGGTTACCAACCGGTTTTGTTTCATTTTTGGCAAATACATGTGAAAGGTGGTGTTATCTGGAATAATCAAAAGGTTGTGCTATTATTGGAAAACCGCCCAAATGTGGTGTTATTTTGGGCAAATTTTCCTATGATTTTCAATTTTATAATTTTTTTTATTGAAAAATGAATAATTTATAAAAGATAATAAAAAGGGGTGAAAATTGAATGTAATTGTAGTTTTTTTTTTTTTTAGCGAAAATTGTAGAAGTTATTAAGTTGGGGAAAGTGTACCAAACATTAGCATTCATGTAATGAATTAAAGCTAATGTATTTTTTTAATACGAGAAAGGTTAAATGAGATCATGACATGTGGCATTGGTGAAAAATATAATTTACGTGTGGCATGATGAAGATGATGGTTTGTGTTTTTAAATACTAAGTATAGATAGATAAATATAGATTGTGGGTCTTTTTCAAATATAGTAGTTGTAGACACCCAATTGTGTCTCCCCAAAACCAAACCCGGTGATGAGTACTTTTCACGTCGAATCGTAATCGAATGAAGTGAAAGTGTGGAAAGTTTAGTGTTGCGGATAGTTTTAATTTCTTTTCTTTCTCTCTATTTTTGAAAACCTATTTTAAGAAAACAGCCAATCTAGTTTGGTTGGTTCATAGCAAGGGTCCAATAATGGTGTAGTTGGATGGGGCTTGAAAAGAGCTTTCCAACGATATATTATAAGGGATGTTTCTACTATGGTCATCCTTATTATGACCATCACTATACTTAAATGTGATTGGTTGATTTTAGATTTATTTTTTTAGCTTGGTCAAACCTTATTTAAGGGTAATTAAGGTATTTTGCTTTTTTAATTCATTTTCTTATTTTTCTCAAATTTCAATTATTGATTTTCTGAAACTCTTATTTTAATTTAGAAATTATTTTATCTAAATCTAATTTTAATAAAATCTAAAATTAAGATTAAACAAAAAAAAATTGAAAATTTGTTCTTCGTCATTCATCGTGTTCATCAATGTTCATCGATGTTCTTCCCAATTTTTGAAATTTTTCATCAAATAATGAAATCAACCACGATTCTAACATCCATTAGACCTTAAATTTCAATCTCGCATCAATGGAGACCGAAAAATTAGGCAAAATTATATCCAGCCATTGCGCATTTCTATGGTACACATAAACGGTTTCTTTCATCTGTGGGTGGGTTTTAACTTTGAATAATAGATTTTAATTGTACAAATAGCTATTTGTATGTATAAGCAATCAAAATTTTTAAGTTTTTCAATAATATATGTTCGTCTTGAAATTCTGAGAAGGAACCGTAACACATTGTTTTCAAAACCTTGTTTGATCCAAAAAATCGAAGATCGGATTATAAAACTTGTTTGTGATTAGGGTATTGACCTATATTTAAATATGACATAACCTTAAATAAAATTTATTAATCAAGAAATGGTAATGTCCATAAATAATATTGGACATTTCCAATTATTATAATAGAATTTACTTCAATGTCAATTCATATTACAATGAACATGGACAATGATTCGAATGAATCTTATAATTATTAAAAACACAAAAATTATGAAATCAATATCTTTTAACTTTAGAAATTACATTGAAATATTGGAAATCACATATTCTAATTAGGATCTTTTCCTAATTTACTATCTTTTAAATTTTGGATAGAGTAAATATTGGAAATCATTTATTCTAAGTAGGATATTTTCCTAATTTATTATCTGTACAAGTTAAATGATTGTTATCTTTTAAATTTTTAAAAAAATCTTTACAAACATCAGCGATAGGGTTTTGCGCTTCACATCCTTATCATCCTCGCATACACTTTTCAATTGAATTTGTTTCACAGTTTGCACAATTACTTTTGGAATTCAAATCATGGTTAGAAAAGCAAAACCCGATGTAAGTATACTTGAAATTGATTTGGATTTTTGCAATTTATTTTTACCAATCTTTAAAATTAAATTCAATTGTATTTTTATTAATGTAATTTTTTTTTTTGAAAGAAATTTTTATTAATGTAATTGGTTCAACTATGAACAACTTTTTAATTTTTTTTAAAAAATTATTTATGAACATTAATTTCGTCTATATAGGGTTTATGATATAAACAAATTTAATTTCTTTGAGAATGGTTTAATTATTTTAAAATCACTCATGATCTCTGGTATTGATCTATCCTTGTAGAAAATGGAGAAACAAATAACAGATATTCATTGCAAACTGTCAAACATAGAGTTTACATTGGCTAAACTAGTTGCCGATGTTGCTGCTAGTATATCTCAGAGTTCAACCAAGGTTCCAGAATCAACTGAGTGTAGGGGTGACGGAGAAGGAGACACTGTTGGTAAAACAACACATGGAAATCGTTCGTATTCTCCTTTCCTAAGCCCTGATGGCGAGATGATAATTGGCTCTCGTGTCTCAACAACTAAGCGGAAGCTAGATGTTAATGACACTGGCGACGAAGGCGAAGAAGTAGAGGAAACACACTTTGCTGACTTCGATGTTGACTCATTCGACATTAGAAATATCCGTTTTACTGAGCCTCAATTTCCACCGGGTCTGGAAACACTCCAAGACCTTAAAGAGGATGAAGAAAAAGAGAAGGACAAAAAAACAAAAGATAAAGTTAGAAGCCCTGATATCAAAGTGAATACTCCAAAATCAAAAGCAATAACAACCATTGATAAAGGTGAACCACAAACAAATTCGGAGAAGAGGCCGCTTAGGAGGCCAAGCCAAAGGCAATTGAGTCAGATTGATGACAACAATGTCAATAAGAAAAAGGTAAATATGTAATCACTAAAGTAAACATAGGTCATTACATTGTATTATTTTAACGACTGACCTATCGACTATTCATCCCCATTTACAGACACAGGAATCATCATTAACAAAGCCAAAAAAGGAAAATAAAAGCAATTCAAAGGCCCAAGTTGCACAAGTAATTTCATCAATATTTATGAGCAATTTTTTTTTGTGTACCGACTACAAACCTAATGCATATAGTAACTATAATCGTAATTTAAATGGTATTCTGTAACATTATTAATTGTAATTACATATTCGACTTTTAATTAATGCCATAGGGCCAATTATCAAAATCAAAAAGGCGAAAGGAATGCACTTCTAATGCAATAACTGAAGAGGTGATATGTAGTTATATTTATTTTATTATTAGGCAAAGACATATAAGTATATAGCGCATTGCCTATAAATATATTTCTATATGTCTTTCTTAAAATTGTATGCTTAAACCGCAGGGACCAAGCAGTACGATTGAAGTACATACATCACCTAGTGATGAGGTTGTGTTTCGTTTTAATCAAGACCATTCAACACAATTTTTATTTCTTGAATATGTATCACAACTGGACTCTTTGGAGAAACAAATATGTGTGAATGTTCGCAAAGATGTGAACAGTGAGGAATTTTATTGTGCCAAAAATAAATCAATTATCAGGTTGACTGTGGGTGAATCTTGGTGTTTGTATCCGGATAATATGATTACTAATCAGGTATACTATTATGACCAATTTCACAGTTTCTAGGACATTGTGGAACATGACATGATACTTTTATTTTAACTATTTTAATTGCAGCTTATGAATGTCTATTTGTATGATATACAAATGGGGTTACATGACCAAACTAAGTTGATATTGCCACCAGCATTCCAGGTATTTACATTGGGTTTTACATATTATGGGAATTAAAGTTTTATTTGCTAAACTCATAAATTAGGATGTATTGCGTGTAGACATTAGTACTGAAGTCAGATAAAAGGTGCTCGCATTACATGACTCCATCTATTCTCAGTTACTGTTCCAAAGTGTTTGATTCATTTATACCGTCTGGGGATCTCAACAAGATTGAACAGGTTTGAGATATTTAATACATACAAGTTTTGTCTAATATAAATTTATAACGTCTTTGATGATAAGTGAATCACAAAATGTTGGTTTTCATCAGATATTCATACCCGTTATTGAAATAGAAGAAAACCATTGGTTCCTGTTGGTGTTTAATGTCAAAATAAAAAAGGTGTGGGTAGTTGATTCGTTGCTAGTCACAGACAGCCGATACAATCTTGCTACGGATATGGTAGTTACTGGACTCTGTGGTAATACTTTTTTTGGTACTGATTGTTTGATTAACATGATTTATAAAATTGTGATTAGATTACGTGTGCCTGCAATGCAATGCGAAGAAATCCCTTGGGTCAATTTTTTAAAGATGTTAAAAGTATAACAATTGAAGTTTTATCTTTTTTAACACAGTCAAACAGGTATATCTCCTTTTACTATAACTTTTTCATAGTTATAATTTAAATAATCATAATATAAGTAATCTTTGTTATGCAGTCATGATGGTGGAATGTTTGTTTTGAAATACATCGAGTGTAGTGATATCAACGGCATGAAGGGCATTAATTACAACATACGGATCAAATTTTATTATTTGTGAATATCATTTGTTATTACTGCACAGTACAATTAATAAGTACCTTTTCATTTGTTTCATTGACCAGACAACTGACATGCGTGTTGAACGATTAAAGTACCTTCCAAGACTTCTTCTTAGCAAGAACAATGAAGAAAGTAACATCGAGAGGTTGATTGGTGCTAAATCAAGCTGAATTTCATTCCAATGTATCTTTTTATCTTGGAATTTTTATACAAGTATTTACCTATAATGGACAACATAAATAAATAAAAGTTAAATTTCATTAGTGTTTACAAATTTTGTTTTTTAAAATTTGTTCAAGTTGGGTGAACTACTTCCATCTTTCCTTTATTAATAGGTTTTGTCATATAATAACTATACACATTACCCAAATACCCAAATGACATCCACTGTAACGTGTGGAAAATTTAATAGAGAGGCGCTTGTGTACACTATTTTGACCTTTCCTTTAATAATGGGTTATATCATGTCATATTTATACAGATTACCCAAATGGCATCAAACTTCCCATGTAAAGGTACTTTCATGCATAGTATATACATATCACATATGTAATGACCAAACTGTATTATTGCCAAAACACAAACATTAACCAATTTCAACTTTGAAATAATTGTAAGCATTTATTTATTTTTTTATTGATTTATTTTTATTTTAGTTTATTTTATTTCATTTTATTTTTATCAATGTTCACTGAACTTATAAAATAGTTCCATAGCGTTTGAGTAAACAATTTTAGATCTCAATAAAAACTCTTAGTTAAAATATAGGTTTTTACTTGAATGATAATGCAAAAGGAAAAAAAATCTAAATAGCCTAATGTAAGTATTAAGAGTAATTAGTATTCTAAATCATTCACATACCTATGTAATGGCCAACTTTTAATCTGGCCAAAACATTAATTCACAATTTTTTTTTAACTTCACACCAAAACGTTAACTACCATCAAATAAAAGTTTAAAACAAATATATATAACACCATCTAATTTAAATCTAATACAAATACTATATGATATTAAAATTACAAACCAAGTATACTTTGTTCATGTCACCATACGAAATATTAAACTTGTCCAAATCTACTAAATAGGTAATGTTCAAAAGTAAAATTTGTTAATGCCATCAGATATCAGTGGCATGGTCCTTGCCTTCTGTGGGTGAGGAAACACCTTCAGGTGGATGCTCAGTTACGTTGCCCGCATTTGTAGTAGGGTCTTCAGGCAAAACCTCTGTTTCAGTGGTTATCTTGTCATCTGCAATCGAACCACTTTCCAAATCAACAGCCGGGACTTCAAGACTTTGTTTTTCATCTGCGCCATCAGCAGGATTATCAGGAGTTTCTTCTTCAACTGAAGCATCTTCGAAAGTTGCACCAGATGCTTCTTTGATAGTGGCTCCAGCAGCAACATCGTGCACATCCTCCTTTTGAACTTCAAGGCGCTTAATAACCAATTTGACATTTTCATCCACGACCTCCATGTCCTCACTATCACTGTCTTCACTTACCACGCCACTTCCCTTTCCTTTCATTTTTTGCTTCTTCTTGCTTTGGTTTTTTTTAGTTGAAACTTCTGTTTCAACTTCCTTGTCCTTTGCCTTCTTTTTTTCCTTTGACACAACTTTAACTTCCTTCTCTTTCAATCCCTTCTCTTTTTTATTTCGGCCTTTTTCCTTTTCACCTTCTTCAAAAATAATCTTCTTCTTCACCGTCCCTTTCTTTTGGTTCTCATCTTCTTCTTCTTCATTTTCCTCACTGTCTGCATAATCACCAGCACCAGTGTCATCCTCATCATCATAATCACTGTCCTCATCCTCTTCTTCTTCTGATTTTGCTTTCCCCTTTTTCCTCTTTGGTTTATCAACATCGTCTTCGGCAGATCCTGTAGCATAGTCTGCCAAAAAATTTGATATCAGCTTCCACATCTGATTTACCGCCGCACCCCACCTGTCAATCTTGTTGTTTATGCGATCAAATGCTATCTCAACCATCTCAATATGTGCTGGTGGCGCCTTTCCTACAAGTTGCGCTTTCTCCTTGTCAATTACAGCCATCATCTGTAAAAACAACAACTATCCGTTCATACAAGTGAGAGAAAATATGACTAAACAACCACAAACATATTTGCACTTACCTTGCTTGTTTTGTAGCCATCTTTTAAATTACAGATCATGTCATGCAAACTCTTTAATTTCACATCATTCCAGTCCTTAATCCTTGGTTGATCATACTTCCAAATGCTGTATAGTCCATCCTTAGGGGAATACTCACAAAATATTCCCTGCATATAGAGTTTTTTTCTTAACATATAATTACATATATACAAATATATCAAAACAGGTAACATATAATGATATGCAAGCCATAGTATTCTGCCATAAACAGGTAATTACATATATACAAATATATCAAAACACACATAAACAATACACTCAGCATAACAAATATTACATATTAGTAATCCCCAAAAACAATTTTAGTTAATACTTTTTACGACTGAGGGAAGACACAAATTGACTTTTATCATTTGGTAATGATAAACAAACACATGTGTCATTACCTACATAAATTAAAAGTATACAAGAAGGGCCATAACAAGACAAGTACTTAGCCAAGAGATATTCTGCCATAAACAGGTAATTACCTATGTACACATATGTCAAAACACACATAAACAGAACACTCTTCATAATAAATAGTAGATATAAGTAATCACCAATATTTGGTTTTGTTAATACATAAAGTAACATAATACAGAAAACAGAACAAATATTGTTCAATGGTAATTACTTTCTTAATTACTTGTAATTGCCTAGATAATTAAAACATATGTCAATACCTAAAGTATACAAGAAGGGCCATAACAAGACAAGTACTTGGCCAAGAGATATTCTGCCATAAACAGGTAATTACCTATGTACACATATGTCAAAACACACATAAACAGAACACTCATCATATTAAATAGTAGATATAAGTAATCACCAATATTTGGTTTTGTTAATACATAAAGTAACATAATACAGAAAACAAAACAAATATTGTTCAATGGTAATTACTTTCTTAATTACTTGTAATTGCCTAGATAATTAAAACATATGTCAATACCTACATAAATTGAAAGTATAGAAGGAGGGCCATAACAAGACGAGTACTTAGCCAAGAGATATTCTGCCATAAACAGGTAATTACCTATAATCAAATATGTCAAAACACACATAAACAGAACACTCATCATATTAAATAGTAGATATAAGTAATCACCATTATTTGGTTTTGTTAATACATAAAGTAACAAAATACAGAAAACAGAAATATTGTTCAATGGTAATTACTTTCTTAATTACTTGTAATTGCCTAGATAATTAAAACAATTTAAAAAAAGCTTACCATAAGAAGCAGAGTACATCCTCCCAAATATTTAGGATCTTCTTCAGACTTGAATTCTCTAATGGCTTCAACTGAACTATCCTATACAAATTTTGCAAAATTCCAATGTCTTACACAATCATCTTCAATGACAAGATGTAGCCATGCCTTTTCAGGCTTTTCAAGTATGTTTGGACAGATTAGGGCAATCATAACAAATATTGTAAACATGCGTACAAAAAGAGGATTATCATGTGATGTCCTCTTTAGTTCAGCCACCATTCCTTGAACTTTAAGTGTCGTAAACCTCCACAGTTTTTTTATCTAACACATCATCATTATCTAACTTTGAACTGTCAATCTCAAATCCATGGTCACTAAAACCCAAAATGTATTCAACATCCCTAGTTGTAATCTCAATTTTGTCCCCATACACCCCTAGTGTTCTAGTGCCCGGATCAAGATCAATGACCCACTTGCACATTGTTTTCCTAGTGGTTTTAGTGTTGTAATGTAACAAAAAACCAAATCCCATTTCCTCTAGCTTATCCTTTTTCTCTCTTGGAAAACCCTTAATTAGTGCAACAAATTCTTCAAGTTTACATAAAGGGTTCCAAGATCCCTACACAAATTAAATAAATTGCAAATATTTGTAATTAATAAATCATTTGAAGTGCATGTGTAATATCAATATGAGTAACAAGTACAAAAATTCAATTTACTGCGGTGGTGGTTGAACTTCTAGAAGGAAATGGTTGCAGTTTCTGTTTTTTTTCTGAAGGTTCAGTAGTAGACCCTGTTTTCCTTTTACGTGTATTCATGCTTCACTATAAATATATATAAAATAAATATTAACATTTCAATTTTGACAATCTTAAGCGAAGAAATAGTCATCCACAAACATTAGAACATAACCCACAAACATCAAAACATTCTCTAAATAGTCATGCAACTTCAATTCTCATGTCATTGCTCTTTTTTTTTTATTTTATTTATTTTTATTTATTTATTTATTTTTTATTTTTGCGTTATAACATCAAAACATTAACCACATTCCTAATTGAAAATTAAAGTTTTCACCTTACAAAAATATACAATTGAACCACTATCAAGTTATAATAAGTGAAATTTGCAACATCGACGATATAAACTCAATTGAACCACAATTAAGTGAAATTTGAAAGACAATTGAACCATTATTAAGTGAAATATGCAACATCAACGATTCAAAATTGAAATTAAAGACAAAGTACACTTACAATGTAGGTTCTAGATTGTTTAACTTCCAAAAATTTGATAGCGCCGCCTCCGTCACCTTCTTTTTGCACCGTTTTGAGATTGATTTGGTCTAGTTAAATGTAGACTAGAAGATGAAGAGAAGAATGAAGTTAGAGAGAGAAATCTAGAAGAGTAGAGAGAGTGTGTGTGAATAGTTAATTTAATTTTTTGAATGCCGTGAAATTAAAAGTAACCGGCATTATGATTCAATAAAAAAAAATAACTGGCATTAAAATGGTAAAAATAAGCGGTTGAGATTGTTTGCTTATATGCATTATTATTTTATTTTTTTTAAAAAAAAGGATAGTTACCAAAACACAACTCCTTAAAACACGTAAACCAATTCCGTACAATTTGGTAGTTTTTCTAAAATAAAAGAAACAATTTTATTTTTTAAGGGAAATTAAAAACCCAAATATATTCTCAATATAAATCTTCATAGTTTGTTTTAAGGATAACTTTAACTTGATTAATGACAAAATGATAATTATAGATTTAAAGTAGGCTGTGTGTGTGTACTCTTTCCAAAAAAAAAAAAAAAAAAAAAAAAAAAAAAAAAAAAGAAAGTAGGCTGTGTACAGTTTATAACTTTATATGTATTTTTTTAAAAAATGCAATACCAAAACACTTGATTGCTGTAACTATAATTCGATATACATCAAAGTTTCAATGAGTATTTGAAGAGTTAATAACAGAATACATATTCAAAACATGAAAAGAATATTAGAAAGAGAAAACAAGGATGTTTTCAGTTATTTAATTAATTTATAAATTTAGGTAAAAGCCAAACTGGTAATAGGTAAAATCCAAATTCACCTTCGATCAAATTTTTTTAAAAAATGCAATACCAAATTGTCACTATAATTCGATATACATCAAAGATTCAATGAGTATTTGAAGAGTTAATAACAGAATAAATATTCAAAACATGAAAAGAATATTAGAAAGAGAAAACAAGGATGTCTTTCAGTTATTTAATTAATTTATAAATTTAGGTAAAAACCAAACTGGTAATAGGTAAAATCCAAATTTACCTTCGATCTAATTTTAAAAAAATGCAATACCAAAACACTTAATTGCTGTCACTATAATTCGATATACATCAAAGATTCAATGAGTATTTGAAGAGTTAATAACAGAATAAATATTCAAAACATGAAAAGAATATTAGAAAGAGAAAACAAGGATGTCTCTCAGTTATTTAATTATTTTATAATTTTAGGTAATCACCAAAATGATAATAGGTAAAATCAAAATTTACCTGTAATTAAAAAAAATGCAATTCATGTGCGAAAATTGTAAGCACTTATTACAGTCTAAGAATGCATATTCAAATTAAAACTAAAAATCAGTGTTTGGATCCCAATCAAATATGGTTGGCAATTTCTCGAATTTACTTATTTCATAAGAATCTGTAGCATTTGCAGCATCACCAACATTGTATGTCCTTGGCATGAATTTGCTCAATAGATCAACAAAACCACCACGTTTTATGACTTGTGGCGCAGCTCCTTGAGATTCGGCTTGGCAATGCGTACCCTGATTAGTAATATCATGAACAGACTTGCCAATATCATGAACCCATGTGTCGACATTTTCATTCCCAGTGGTCTTAACCTCCTTTTTGGGTTTACCCTTGCCTTTTCTTTTCTTTTGTTCTCTAATAATATCCTTCTCATTAGGATTTATTTTCTCCTTCTCTATTTCCAGGATCATTTTTGCTAATTTGTCTCTGAGCCAAATAGATCGATCATACGATGTAGACACCATTCTACTAAGTTGTGTACTTAGACCAATGAGGAAAGCAAAACGCCCATTTGCCGATGCCTGATCATTCCTCTTTTGAAGATCTTGCTGCTTCAATGAATTTGATATATTGCTCTTTGCTTTTATTGTCCACCTAAGAAGAATGCAAATTTCTGGTAGTTCAACCATTCCTCTATATTTCATGACCGCAAACATATGACGACAAGGCAAACCAATTGCATTGTATTTCATACAACAAAAAACTAGTTGTTTTAGCTTGTCATTGTAGCACACAATGTAATTACAATCTTTTAACACACAATCGTTTAACCAGTAGGTTGTTGACGACCCGTCAACATGACCTTTTTCTTCTTTCACCTTTGTCACAATGTGCCTTGATTCAAACTCAAGTTCTTTACAAAACAGATTGTACACATTCCTTGTGTAGGTTCGAGCTGCTTGTGTTTTTATTTCAGTCAATACACCAGTTATAACGGGAAATGTGTGTGTGGAGATGTAATCATCTTTGTCTTCTTCAAATCAGATATGTTCAAGTACTTGGTCATACAGCTCCACAAAACGATACAACATTATTTCTTTTGTTATAACCGTTTTAAGTGTGCTATTCATAGACTCACATCTTTGAGTGCTTCTCATACCTGCACATAACATAAGTAATGAGTGATATAATTATCACTGGACTCATATTATTCTACAAAAAAATCTTACCTAATTATATATTAAGGTACAATAAAGTGTAATGATGTATATGTGTGTATAATATTACATATATTATAACTGGTAAACACCTATTTATATGTTTAGCATTGCACATACATTTGCCACATGTTTCAACATATTATATATAACACGATTTGAAAAAAAGGACTAGTTTTAGAAATAATTGGTAACCATCTATATAATAATGTGTCATTACACTATGCATAAAAAGGTAGGCAAATGTATATAGATAACCCCCAAAACAGTACAGGTAATGATCATTGTTATTATTGCTCATTGCGTATAGAAAGTAATTTTCTTACCTGCATAAAATTGTCCAACCATAAAAGCCTCAGCCCATTTATGTTTATCAGTGTACAAATCTTTAGCCCACTTTTTATCTCTTACTTCATCATATGCCTTCATTAAGTCTTCCCATGCCTATTCAAACTCAGACGGTGTCCGAGCCCCGTCAACACATTTCATGATTCCACTGCAAAAGCGTCTGTTTGTATGGCCCTTGATGTTGCGCATAAGATGCCATAGACATAGTCTATGGTGAGCATGTGGGAAAACTTCTTCAATGGCAAGTTTCATAGACTTGTCCCCATCTGTGACAACAGTGAAAGGAGCAACGTTGCCTCCAGCCTCAAGTAATTGTCGAAGCACCCATATGTAAGTGTCTGTTTTTTCATTTGTGACCAAAGCGACACCTAACGGCACTGTCTTCCTGTGATGGTTTACTCCTACAATCACCACAAAAGGTTTGTTGTAGGCGTTTACCTTATAAGTCGTGTCGAATGCAATTACTGATCCAAAAGCCTTGTAATTCCCTTGACATATCCCATCACACCAAAACATTTTTTCTATACCATCGTACTCATCACGAGTGTACCTTAGAAAAAATGAAGGGTCAGAGGATGTTTTTTCAAGTAAGTACGCTAACACAGTTTCTATGTCTCCATCCTTTATCTCCTGTTTTTTGAACTTCTCACATGTATTGTACAAGTCTTTTGTTAAGAACCCGACTTCACGTATCCCCCCTGCAGTTTGTGCTAAATTTCTCATAGTGATGGAAGGGTATTTAAATCACCTTAGTATTTGTTTATATAATTACATTATTAAACATAATGTCTAATGTAACAAATTGCTGTCCATGGAAGGACCACTAAAATTTGATTCGATTCTGTTTCATGAAGGATTAAACTCAATTAAACATGAATGTTGAAATAATTTATTTCTTTATATTTCTTTTTTTTTTTATAAATCGTTTTGGAAATTATTGGTTATATATCAAATAAACTGAACTAATCCCTATTACGTGCCTATAATTATGGTGCAAATATATTCATTAGTATTTTGCATACATTAGTGGTTATCCTTTCCTTTTTTTTAAATCATGTGAAGATTACATGCCTATAATTACGGTGCAAATATATTCATTATTATTTTACACACATTAGAGGTTATCCTTTCCTTTTTTTTTAAATCGTGTGAAGATATGTCAATATTTGATTTATTGATTTTCGAGTATTATCTTTTTTTACCCAAAAATAACTTTTATTTCCAAAAGTTGTGAAAATACGTATTATGCATAAATATATCAACACCACTAAAATAAGGAAAATACGTATTATTGAATATAATGATTACATCAACCTAAAAAAAAAATTAAAAAATAAAAATAAATAAAAAAACAGATGGTTTTATTCCATATTAACTTGCAATTTCATCAAACTAAGTAATTAAAAACATCTAATCATCCAACGTTAGATCAATATAATCAATAAGTACGGTTATCTTGGGAACTTTTTCAGTGCGTTTGGTGAACCAATTTGGAGTCCATGTTTCTTCATTTAAAACAATATCATAAAGCGTCTCCGCAATCTCAAGAACACGCTTTCCATTCTCATTCAACGGCAACTTGTTGAACATGTATTGCTCTTTGTACTAGGAGTTCAGCTCGAGCCGAAAGATATTTTTAAGAAACTCTCCAACTGTTACATCATCAATCAAAGACTTGGCTTTTGTTTCACCACAAACAATGATTAGTCTTTTCATAAATATGCGTAATTCGATTAAATCTTTTGCATGACTTACATCATCACCCAACATTCCGGGAAGAGGCCCCTCATACGGGTTGTCATCGTAGGGCAATCCGTTATCCCAACGATACACCGTAACTTCATCGGCAAAAATCAATTCAATTGTGGGTAATTGCCCACATGCTTGCAATATGTCACTTACCTTTTTTTCACCAATACAATAAAGTAAATGAGATATAAATAATCTAATTTCAAAAATATCAAACTGATGGGCAAAGACAGCTTCTGGATTAGGAGGCGTTTCTGAAGAAAATGAAAGTAAGAAGAGAATTTAGGGTATTCACCAAAATGATTGTGTGGAAGTAGCTGTGATGCTTTACAATTGGTGATTTAGATACGTATATAAACCATTAAATTGGCGCCAAAATGATATATTTTCCCACCATATAGTGGCGCCAAAAACTACATACAGATTACCCTAAAGATATTATGCAGTTCAATATTTACTTTTTTTAGGGGTAAGATGGAATAAATCCTATAGAATAACTGAAATAACCTAATGCTTAGTAAAGTCAATCTATTTTTGTGGAGTCAATCAAATCATAAAATACCTTAACAAAAAATTACAAATCATGTTTCCTACTGTAATATAAATTCATAAGACTAAAAAATACGTATACGGTCATGTAACAAAAAAAAAAAATTGATCCATATAACCCATGAAACACTTGAAAAAATATGAAGACATGTCAAATAATGTAGTTGGACATTACATATTTTTGTGAAAAAATAGTAACTGATCCGTCTATTATTTTTTGCATCTGAACTGGAAGTTATTATAGTATCAATTAAATATTATTATTATTATTGGTTTTGTCAAAAAAAATCAATAAAATATTAATTTTGAAATGAACGTTAGTTATTAGTGTATAATTTTTAAATTTAGGTGAATCACACCAAATAAAATAGTTTTAATATTATGTATTAAATATGTAATGACATAAAACTGAACATGATAAAGCATATTGTAAATTTCAGAGTAAAACTTTCCCGAGATTTGAGGTTTCAGGAAGGTTTTACTCTTAAATTTAGAATACGCTTATTTACGCTGTATATGTTTCATTTAAGCATTTCATCTTTAACAAATTAGTATTAATAATAGCCATATACACAATTATAGTACATAGTCTTTTTTTCAAAAAAAATTTAAATAAATCAGTAAACAAAAACTTAATATACAAGCGTTAATATGTAAGGAAAAGAAAATAATACATATGGTAACTTTCATTATTTTACTTTGGTTGATTTTAAAATTTATAGCAAGATTTCATAATTAGGTATAGTATAATTAAAGCAACTAGATAAATATGATTGCTTTATTGTTGGTGTTGATTGCTTAACTTTAGGAGGAATTTCATATATTTTATTTAAGGGAAGGACAAATTAAAATTATTTGTTACCATACAATTTTTTATTGGTATGATAATTTTATTTAAATTTTGGAAATTTTAAACACTATGAAATGTCAATTCATATCATATTTTATTTAAACAGTTACAGTATAAATTTTCATAATTTAATCTTAAGCCTTGTTTATAAATAGATCATCTAAATTAAAATTAAAATTGCGTAGTTGATATATTAAAATTAAATTTACATCAAATAATTGGTCTGTATTTTTTTAATAATAATCTGCCAAAATATTTATTTGAATTAATTTATGCATATTTAACATTCCAATGTTCCATCATCAGTCAAACAACTACAAGTTCCCTCGTCAAAAAACAACTGCTAAAATTGTAATTTAATTCTTATCTAAAAAACGGTTACATTATTAGGATAATTCTAAAAAACGGTTATAATTTTTTTAATATAAATATAAATCACTTCATTCTTCTGGTTAATATTTTATAACAAAAAAAAAAAAACGTTGGTTAAGGCATAATGGAGATCAAAGCGATTTATTCAGACAACGCAGAAGAGGAACAAGACAGTGTATGTGTTATATCTTATATTATTTAATTAGTATGTATTTCATTTTACTATTATAACACAAAGATAAATATCGTATATATTCATTACTTGTTTTTATTGTGCTTTATGCATTTCCTAAAGAATTTAACAAATATTGACGTCATTATATGCTATGTTATTGCATTTAATTTTCAAATGCCTTGCACAGGATGTTCGTACTGTATGCAAAAGGCCATTGGATGGTGATGGATGCACTACATCATCTAGCAAAAAACAAAAAAGAAATGATGTTTCAAACTATGATGAATGGCAGTTAAAAAGACAAAAGATAATCGATGAGCAAAACGGACCATCAGACAATAGGGTTTGCAACTGTTTACAGAATATTGCGGAAGATAAAATGAGGGACCCTAAGTGGTCTGTACCACCATTGCCAAAAGCATTATACTTTCAATTGTGCACATTTCATGATGTGATTCCTGTTGATCCTAAAAGTCCTTGTGTAGGCGAAGTCAAGACGGTGATGGAGTTAATTTGGTCAAAAATGAGCGAAAAAAGGGTTGCACAAGCAATGCTTGTCTGTCGTGAGTGGGGTAGGGCTATACCGTTCTTTGTGAATGATTCTAGAGTTCGTCGGAGGTGGACTTGGTTTAATGACAACCCTGAAGAACACAGAATTAAGAGGCCAAAGCCGGATTACTTTAAATACATGGCTCTGCGCCGTCTATGTAAAAATAAATAATCTATTATGTAATTATTAAGTATTTATAGTATTTGGTTTCAAAAAAAAAAAAGTTTTACTACTGTTTATGTTGCAAACAAAAATTATTAGTTGTACTTGTGCTACATAATTAATATGTAATGATTAATTTAATGTTTGGCTATTACTTATATTGATATATAAATTGTTTATTTTTATTGCACCTGTACTGTTATTACTTTTTTAAATTAAAATAAATATTATATTTTTATTTTATTGTTATTGGCACCAATTTATATAATTTATCTGTACATGTATTAATTATGGTTACTTCTCCTAAATAAGGGGTTATAATTATGGTTACTTCTCCTAAATAAGGGGTTATAATTATGGTTAAACTTAATCCAATAATATCACGTTTACATGTATAGGGTAACAGTTTTGAAATATAATGAACATGGGTGAAGATTTTATTTTTTGACTTTTGATATTTATCTTTGGTAACTGCATAATTTATCTAACTGTTTTTAAAAACTTAATAAAATAATGTGAAAATTCTTTATTTAGATCGTGTGAACATGTTGCAATGCTTTGTTTAACGAATTACGTATATTATCCTTTTTTCAATCAAATTATTTTTTATTTTGTTTTACTCAATAAAAATAGATAAGGTAAATTTGATTAATATAAGATAATATATATCATCGTAAAAGTATATTAAAACCGCATCAAATTCGAAAATTAGAAACATAGTAAATGGTGGAATTGATTCTATTGATAAATATATATAAAAGATATAATTCGTTAACAGAAATTAGTAGGGTGTATAAAGTGATTGACCGATTATTTTACCTATATGTATGCAATTACCTTCATATATTAAATAAATGTAATTATAATTTTTTTTAACCTTATATGTAATGACCAATTACTGAGAGGGTTTTACCTATAAAATATCCTTAATAGTTTCTTTCTTCGGTGATCTGTCATATGTTTTAAATGCTTCTTGGGTGATCTGCCTTATATTTATAATTTCATACTATTATATTTTTACATATTTAGTTTACCAAATATTTTTTCATTTTATATATTTTGGAATGTATGATTTATTCCATTATTAACAAGTATAATATTGAACCAAAAACGTTACATATTTTTTAATTTAAAAAGTAAAATTAAAATTAAGTTACACAATTTGGCGCCATATTTTGGGGGGAAATTACTGGCATTTTGGCGCCACATTTATGCTATATATACATAGCTATTTTACCAATTCAAAGCACTTCAGTTATTCATTGCAATATCTTTCTCTTTTAAAACTGCCACGATTTATTTTTCTATCTATCATTTCATTTTATTCAGAAATGGCACCTAATCAGGATGCTGTCTTTGATCATTTGTTTGACATTATTCATTTTAGTTTATTTATGTCACATTTGCTTTACACTATTGGGGAAAAAAAGGTTATTGACATCTTGCTTTCTTGTGGGCAATTACCTACGGTTAAAATGATCTTTGATGATGAAGTTACGGTGTATCGTATGGATAATGGGTTGCCCTACGATGACAACATGGATGGTGGGCCTCCTCCCGAAATACTTGGTGATGATGTCTCTCAAGCAAGAGATTTCATCCAATTTAGGATATTTATGAAAAGACTAATAATCGACTGTGGTATAACACAAGCAGAAACTTTGATAGTAGGTCAACCAGAGTTTCTTAAACAAATTTTCCGTCTTGAGCTTAACTCTTACTACCGAGAGAATTATATGTTGGAAATGATGTCATTGAATGAAAATGGAAAGCGTGTTCTTGAGGTTGCGGAAATGCCAGATGATATAATTACTAGTGAAGAAACATGGACGCCAACATCCTTCACCAAGCGACCTGAAAAAGTGCCAAAAATTACTAAATTTTTGGATTTTGTTGATCTTACATTGGAGGATTAGAATATATGTATGCAATTAGTTAACTTTCAAAATTTTATGATTTTCATGTATTTAGAATTTATTAAATTTAATGTAGTATTAGAAGAGAATAATAAAATGTTTTCTTGAGTTATTGGGGGTGACCTATATCAGTATATGTTATTACTTTTTCAAATTCATCATACAGTTCGAAAATAAATGTAATTTGAGTGTTTAAAATATTAGCTAAAAAATAAAAATAAAAATTAACAAAGGCAATAACGAATTTTAGTAAAATAAGTTTTCGTAAAGATTTATACACTAATGATATTTATTGATTTTATTGTAAATAAGGTATTCCAGGCCACTGTATCATTTAATTTTTAGCGATATGTGATATTTTGATTTTGATTTTTATGTATTTATCTAAACCTTACATTATTAGGATATATAATTTGAACTCAGCTACATAATTATCGTTGTTTGTTTCCATTATTTTAGCCCATAAATAAGCACTTCCTTTTGAGTTAGTCAATTCTTGACTTAAATAATAGGGGATAATATATTACTAGTTTACACGTATCATTTAAGATATGAAAAGTGTATCAAAACGGTAGTGTGTATAAATTGGTTGACTAAAATAACCACACAAAAAACCTCCGTATATATTTACCAATTTTAAGGTTCATCTGCATTGTTTTTTTTTTTTGGAAGATTCCCATATTGTTTTGGATATTTTTTCCTAACTGATAACATTGGTTTCTAAAAAAATTTAAAAAAAAGTTATCTTTTTGTAACAACAAAATAGGTATTAACCTATATACTTATCTAGATTTAACAAAATAATATATTTGATATCACATGTATGTAATTTAATCTTTTTGACACACTAAGACCTTTTTGAATATAACGATTTTTCAAAAACACACACATACTTGAAAAAGGTTTTATCTCTTAAGCAAGTGATATTAATGTTAATTGTAGAGTGAATTATAAAACTTAGCTAAATGTGTCAATATATTAAGTGATAATTGTACTATGAACTATAAAATAATCAGTCTCGATTAATCTATAAAATAATCATTAATAACCAAAAAAATTAAAATAAAGGGGCTTCTTTAGTTTGAATGGACTCTCATAAGACGAGTTTATGATCCAAATAGATGTTGGTGATTACAAATGTATGAAAAAATTTATTAAATGAAAATTTATTTGGTTTGCCACTAGTTATTTTGTTAACAACATCTTGTTACATAATCTTGAAACACATATTGGATATTGCTCAACTACTTATTTTAAATACTAATATTTTAAAATTTTAATAAATGAATGATAAATAAATGTCATCATTATAACATATCAAATCAAACTCTACACTCCATCTCTCCCATCCACTTATTCACCTTGGTAAATAAACCCCTTTATGAAATCAAATTATTTTAACAAAATTTACATTAACTATTCAACAAACAAAAACAATACCAAGTATACTGTTTAAAAAAAAAAAAATTCCATAAACCGTCAAAATTGTTTTTTTGAGAAAAAAAAATAATAAAGAAAACTATTGAAAAAACCGTCAATATAAAAAACCCCAATAAAAACCGCCTTTCCCTTTCACAACTCTCCCCCATTTTTTAAAAAAAAAACCTCTCAAAAATTGGATCATTCTCTCTTGAAAAAAACCTCCATCGACTTCAAACTCGAAAACAAGGTATGTACTTTATAATTAATAGGTTTTCTTTTCAATTTTTTGGTTTAATTATTATAAACTTACGAATGTAATGTTGTGCTAATTGCCTTTTTATTTTTTTCAAATTGTTCCGATTTTTCTTCATTTTTTGGAATGTTTTCTCATGATTGTGCTTTTTCCACAAGTTTTAGTCCTAATTGTAAATCAGTCCTAAATTCCATAAGTTTTTCAACATTTGATAGTTTATCGATTATAAAGTGACATTTTGATGAACAACTTTATTGTTTAACTTAAATGAGTTTCTCGATTAAGAACAATGCATGTTATTTTTGAGTTTGGTTTGTTGGTGACCCTATGTTTTGCAAATTGACCAAATGATATAATGTTCCTTTATCTAATGAATTTACTTAATATAATGTGAATTTTGTTTTTACTTAATCTAAATTATTACAAACAAATGTTGGTTTCTATGCAAATTGACTGTATTGTATACATAGTTCTGTTTTGTTTCTATTCTATTATGGTTTTTTCCTTTTTTTTTATTTTTTTTCTTTGATTACCATTTTTCCTTTTAAAAACATTAACTAAAACCTTTTTTATTGGCAATCATCTGTCACTTTTTTGGTCGGCACATGTTTGCCTTAAATAGTGGATGCTTATTGCTTCTCTTTTAGGTTAATTATGACCATTTAATAGTTTGGTCTTTACCTGTGTTCATCTGAATGCCTTGTTCTGTTTTCTTAAGTAATGAATCTTTGTTATTTTAATCTCTGCCTGTTGTCCTTTGGAAGTAAATGCCTTGTTCTGTTTTAGGTAATGACCATTTTTCCTTTTAAAAACATTAACTAAAACCTTTTTTATTGGCAATCATCTGTCACTTTTTTGGTCGGCACATGTTTGCCTTAAATAGTGGATGCTTATTGCTTCTCTTTTAGGTTATGACCATTTAATAGTTTGGTCTTTACCTGTGGTCATCTGAATGCCTTGTTCTGTTTTCTTAAGTAATGAATCTTTGTTATTTTAATCTATGCCTGTTGTCCTTTGGAAGTAAATGCCTTGTTCTGTTTTAGGTAATGACCATTTTTCCTTTTAAACTACCTGGTATCCTTTGACAGTAAATGCCTTGTCATGTTTTCCTTTGGTAATGATAATTTATTATTTTGGTGTGCGTCTTTTTGCCTTTGAAAGAATATGCAATGCTTTGTATTTTATATTTAATGACCATCTGTGTTTGTAGACACCCATTTGTGTCTCCCCAAAACCAAACCCGGTGATGAGTGCCTTTCACGTCGAATCATAATCGAATGAAACGAAAGTGTGGAAAGGTCTAGTGTTGCGGAAAGTTTTATTTCTTTTCTCTTCTCTCTATTTTTGAAAACTTTATTTTGAGAAAACAGTCAATCCAGTTTGCATGGTTGGTCCATGATATGGGTCCAATAGTGGTGTAGTTGGATGGGGCTTGCAAAGACCTTTCTAACGATATATTATAAGCCCAATTCCGATGAATATTGAGGAAGTTATGGCCAATTTACTAAACTGGGCCTGGTTTGAGCTTTATGTACGGCCCAATGATCTAGGGGAGGGCCTAATATGATTTATCATTCCTAATGCAATTAGGAATGGTTTTAGTCTTCTAGAACATTCTAGAAGGTTCTTATCATTCTTAATTCAATTAGGACTCTTCGGAGTTTTAATTAGATCAAATAGCATTTTCGACTGAAATTATATTATTTTATCTTCCAGTATGGGAAATTTATCAGATTTTCGAAAACGCGTTGAATTCCGAATTGGCGTCCAACCCCAGGCCTTGGCGCCTGGAACCGGTATTGGCGCCAGACGCCACCATTGGCGCCTGGCGCTAGCCACTGGTCCTAGCGCCAATGAGCCAGGGCTGGCGTCAATGTGTTTTTGTGGTCTTCAGACTCTGTTTTGATAAATTATCTTTTTTGGATGATTTTCTCTATAAATATCGTATCAAAAACTCCGTTTTCAATTAGCATCAATTATCATCAATTATCATCAATTACCATTCATTAATTCTCTTCATCTACAAACAATTCATCTCTTTTCATCAATTTTCAATAACATTAATTCTTTAGCATACTTTCATCTTTTTTTTCTAACTTTGCTTTTTTAATACAAAATTCCGCATTCATTAGATCTAGAAACACCTAGCCATATTCGAAGTTGCCTTCGCCCTAGACGTGAAAGGTTTAATTTCTGAGGGTTTGGTCCCAAGTCTCTCTTTCAATTATTTAATTTAATTGCTTTGATTATTATTTTTCCTTGAAGTTACTAACGTGTGTATTTTGTTATTAGAAAGAGGTACGAGGCATCAAAGTAAGTACTTTAATTGATTAATTGATATTATGATCATGTTGATATTGTTATTATGATATTCCTAGTATCATGTCTAGGGTAACAAATATATTAAATATGATTGTTACGATGCTTCCTATGTTCTTCCTAATATTAATTCATGTTAGTATCATGTTAGGGTTAAAGACTTGATTTTTATTGCTTAGTGACATGCTAGGGTTTGTTATTAATCTTGTTAGTATCATGCCTAGGATCTTGCTATTTTTATTATGCTTTAATATTAACATGAATATGATTATGATTATAATTGTTATAATGATTATGAATATTATTATTTTGATGATTATTTTATTTATGATAATTATTTCAATTATTATTAATATGATGATTATTTTCTTTTATGATTATTATCATGATTATTTCAATTATAATTTATTTTTATGATGATGATATTCATTATTATGTTGCTTGATGCTTATTCTTTATTGCTTGATCACGCCTTTTTATGCATGTTTAAAGGGAATTGGTACTTGTAATCACGCTTAATAAGATAATTAATAATCTTGTTAGGGTTAATTTGATTATAATTCAAGTGGTCGCCAATAATAGTTTATATGTGCATTATATTCAACCAACATAGATTAAACAGGTTTAGGGTTAATCTATTGATTGTATGTTAGTCAGAAAGCGCACATGAATACGAGCAGAATAAAGTAGAGGCCTATTATTAGGGCAAGTTTAATCTCTTTTAGGTTGGATTTGTACCATCATCCCCGAACCCTTATTTGGTTCATGACCTTATGGAGTTGACGATCTCTTGGATCGTTAAGGGGTGTAACCTTCACCTCGTGAATGGTTTACAAGTTCCTAAAAAAACTTGTTGGCGACTCTTTTGCTCTATCTTCTTCCCTTTTGGACGCCACCGTACTTTAGTGTATGATCACAGTGGGGTTCAAGCTAGTGGGATTTTAAAGGCTTGCAATTATTCCCTACAGTTTTTGGCGACTCCGCTGGGGAGGATTTCTATTTTAATTCCTGAATTTGTTTCGGCAATGATTTAGAATGAGTGGATGAGACTCGAAAAGTTCTAAGTATTTCATGTGCGTAATTTTGATTAACATTGTGGCATATGCATAAAAAGGTTCTCATTGGAAAGACCATCCGTAATGAGTCAAAAACATAGGATTTTACACGTAGGAAATTTGAGAAATGTCTTTCACAACTAGGACTAAAATAACACTGCGCGAAACTGGATGATTTTATTGAGCACAGAAAGCTGCTGAGGCATGTGGGAAGTAGCGTCAGGGGCCAGAGCTTGGCGCCAAACTTTTAGCCGTAGCGCCAGACGCCAGTATTGGCGCCAGGCGCTACAGTTAAAAGTTGGCGCCGGTCTCTGTTTGCTGGCGCCAATTTCCCCCAATACCGAGCCAGAAATATGCGTTCTAATTTCGACCGGTTTTTCGTATTGTTTGCTCGATCCTACTTACTGATTGAATTTTTTCTCACTTTTCTGAAACCCATATGTTTCTACATATGGACATAACCCTCTGGGAATTCATGCTCTATCTACCTGATTGAACGCTCCTGGAAACAAAGGGTACATCTGAGAGGTTGAATTCACCAAACCATGGAAGCGAGTTTTTTTCTAAAAACTCGCGGTGTTCTATCCACACGCGTTAACCCTTCACGGTTAGGCTTCTACGCGGTGCATCTGGACAATTAACCATGGACCCTATTTGACTAAACCATATCCCGAACTTTAGAGAACTAGAGCCATGGTTAGGTTGCAAACTCATTGCATCATATTGTGCCTACTTGACTAATTGTGCATTATTTGTTGTGCATACTCTATGTGATTTTTCCTAACCGTTTGTTTGACTTGTTTTAAGACTAAATAAACTGATTAATGACAAAAGGACTTTGTTTAATTAATTAATTAATTAATTTGAGTTAATAAATAAACATAAAATCGAGTCAAAGTTCCTTTAAGTCAACCCGGATTTTTATTCCCGTATACTGCACAAACGTCAACTTGTTTTGGTCATAGATGGAGTTCTAGAAAGAACTACGAGTCGTAAAACCTATGGATCTGTATCCCCGAGTTTTATCTTTAATTTGGCGTTGGTCTCATCCCAATCAGAGTCGCAGATCAAAAGTTATGACTAAAATACCACAGTCTGTCCAGTTTAATGCATATACGTGAAGTCTTAACTTAGTCTTTGCTTGAGTCTAGTCACATAGTCTAGCCACATGGTCATGACACGAGCCTTAACATGTCATCTACACTCACTAATCTTAGCACACACTTTGAGTACACGTCACCATGACCATGTCGTAGGTCCATGCATGAGTCGATCTTTCCGTCATTTGAGTTGGGGGGTACAATCTATTCCTAATTCTTCATATCCCTCCATCTAAATCTTCTTTCACATTTTATTCCAATTTTCCTTCATTCCTCCATCCATTGCATGCTGAATAAAGTTTGAGTTAAATAATTAATGATAAGTATCCCCAAATTCCTTTCCCACAGTACTTGGTCGAGGAGAGAAGGACGATTAATCAAGGACAACCTCTTTATTCAAGTCTCGCTTTTTGATAAACCGATTCGTCAGAAGAGGAAGGCTAAGAAGATAATGGCAACTCAAGAAGAAGTCAATGAGCTTAGGAACCAATTGGTTACCATGACTGAAACACTGAAGCTACTCACCCTCAAGGTTGATGATCCCGTGAAGCAACAACAGATGGATCTCATGCAAGAGAGTCTAAGCAAGCTATCTAGTGACTATAAATTTCAGGGCATGAGTTCGCAAGGGGTCTCGCTGGACAAAGAACTTCTTCCGCATAAGTTCAACGCCACTGAGATCCCTAAATTCAAGGCAACAGACAACCCTTACTTCCATCTAAGAGCTTTTGAAACTATAATGAACATTAAGGGTATCGATAAGAAGGTTTTCCCCTCTCTATTCCCACTATCTCTTGAAACCGTTTGCCAATAATGGTTCTTCTCCCTTGACAAGGAGAAAACCTCTACCTGGGAATCGATAGCAAACGCTTTCGTTGATAGGTACAAGTGCAATATTCAAGTTGAAACTGATCATAGACAACTTGAGATGCTAAGACAAAAAGAGAATGAAGGCTTTACTTCTTTCTTTAATAAATGGAGAGAAACTTCCGCCAAGATGATTGAGGTCCCCACCGAAAAAGAATCCGTGAGGATGTTTATCAAGAATCTCCAAGAAAAGTATTCAAAGCACTTAAAATATCAACACAACTTGAATACTTTCAAGGCCGTCTATGACATAGGTATCGAGATCGAAGATGACCTCGCAAAGCAAAAAGCTATTAACAATAGCAACCACGGTGGCTGGAAAGGAAAGAAGAGCGACAATCCTTCTTCTTCCGAAAGCGCCCACTCTAGTAATAATGTTAGTACCTTTGACCATAATGATGTCTTAGCCGTGGACAATCAAGGATCTAAAAGGAAACCCAGGCGAGAGTTCACATCCATTGGAATGACCTACGATGCTGCTTTCAATCATCTCTATGATCGAGGATTAATCAAACCTATTGGCCCTACCGAGGATCCAACACCAGAAAATCAATCTTCGAGATGGAATCCAAATTCCTATTGCAAGTACCATCGAGGAAACTGTCATACCACCGATCAATGCTACAGGTTTCAAAATCTCATTCAAGATCTCATAGAAGCAAACAAGGTCCCATTGCCTCTAGTTAGCGAGAAGACTGGGTGATGATGAAGCGAATGACACAAGACAAGAGGCGAGCTGCAACGACAAGATTTCATGGCCTATTTTTCTATTTCTTTTTTTCATCTTTTCTTTCCCCAATAAGTCTAGCATAGGCACCTTTTCCCTTAGATTAATTTTTGTAGATTCTTTATTTATTTTCTTTTAATAAAAATGAGCATTTATTTCCTTGCATATGATCATCACTTTACATTGCATCAAAAAAAAACCATGTCAAATTAAGCACAAGGTATACTAATGATTTGAGGCACCCCTTGTAGCCACGTCATATCTCCTTTCGCCTTTCTAATTTACAAATCCTTTCTTCATAAACCACTTTGAGCCTCGTCTAACGATAGACCCTTCTTTTTTCAACCTACATCTACCTAACCTTGGGATAGGATGGTGTGCAGCTTATGCAATTCTAAAGAAAGCTTGAGCAAATTCAAAAGATAGCAAAAGCAAAAAATAAATAAAAGTGTACAAAAGGGCAAGTGTTCCAATGTCTTTGATATGAAAATATCTTCGATATGAACACGTCTCAGATTGCGTCTCTTATCGAGTGCTCGGTACCGCGCCTGAGAAATATGAATGCCAAGTTAGTGATAGACCGCATGATCGGTATTGCCCACACTTATTAAAATAAAATAAATGCTAAAGCAAAAGAAAGAGCTAAAAAAAAGTAGAAAACCTCAAGCATAAAAATACAAATATTCAAAAGCAAGGTTACACACCTTGGGAGCTTATCTAGGGTCTTGAGACTTTATCCCCTTCTTCTTCAGCCTTTAGCCTAACCACGTTACAACCCTTAAAAGACCTTTTTGAGGTATACACACACTTGTGCGAGGTTTGGCTAGAGCTACGTTCGGCCTGATTCCTAACGGATACGTAGGCAACCTCACATCGAGGTGCGGCCGTAATAAACATGCATTCATATTCACATTCACACACTTACACCATGATCATATCAAGGGATCTCCAATGCTCATCCCTATTCATTTAGATCTAGACTTGGGGGCTTGATCCCTACATCATTAGCTTACCTAGCCTAAGAGTCACCACCATTTGACTCTTTTCAATAATATATATTTTTTTTCCACACACTTAGCTCTTGCGGCCTAGCTTTAGTGTCAGTATCACACACTGCACAGATACATGACCAAATATATCTTCCATTAGGAACCCTTTGTCATGAAATCACAACGCTGAAGCATGCCTTGTCATGTCAACATCACTCATCAATCACAATTGTCATTACATCACGAATTATATATGAAGTGCTTAGCCTCCGTGCCTAAGTTACCCTAATACTTTCATTTGAGATAGGCCTAGGATGGATTAATCCTTGCACCTTGAGAGATAGTATCAAATGACATTTGACTAAGCTCATTCAACATGCATTCGAAAACCTTCGATTTCTTTTCGCGTCTTTCTTTTTCGGGAGAAAGTCGGTACCCTCCACAAAAATGACGGAAAATTTTTGCTTTTTTGCATTTTCGAGTTGCATAATCAACACTATACACACACGGGTCATGAGTCTAACACATGTGTCATTTCACTTTGAGTCGAGTCAACCTCGAGTCAGTCATATCGAGTCAAGTTCATACCTTGAGTCGTGCCAAGTCGATGAGTCAAGCAACATTAAACCTTAGGTCAACCCTAAGATAATTTTAAGCCTTAGGTCAACCCTAAGATAATTAAAGAAATTGGCAAAGTTCTATAGTCAAAAATAAATACAGGTGCAGCAGAATAGGGAGGACCCTACTCCAATTCCTAGCGCCAAAGATATCTCAGCAACGACAGAGCTCGAAGCCTCTCAGAAAGGTGATTTCGACCTCATGTAGCAATTTTGGGTTCCTTGGTACGCCAGTTAGCCCCTATAAGCAATTTGACATGATTAGTAGTCGGCTCGATTACAATCGTAGTAAGTGATTGACCTGACAAAAAATCGTCTCACTTAGCTTAAGCGCCTAAAACACTGGCTCATTACAATCGGTTCAAAAGCAAGCACTTAAACGACAATATTTCCAAATATGGATTGTCGCGCATTCTTATTAAACGACAAAATTTTCCAAAAATTGGATTGTCATCCCCAACTGACAATATTTCCAAAAAATGGATTGTCGTGCATCTTCTTCGACGACAATTTTTCCAAGATTGGATTGTCATCTTTGGCAAAATTTCCAAGCGTGGATTGTCGTGCTCCTTCTTTGTTTGGCAAGTTTTTCCAAGTTCGGATTGTCATACATTCATAGATCGCTGGCAAGTTTTCCGAGATTGGATTGTCATACACCCAGTTCCCTATGGCAAAATTTCCCAAAGGATTGTCGTAGGTCTTTACTCATCATAAATTTCGGCAAAGGTTCCTCAACGTGGATTGTCATTCATTTCAGTAAGTGGCAAATTTTCCCGAAGTGGATTGTCGGTCGACTCTTTTTTGCAAATGTTCTAAGACGCGGATTGTCAATAGTGGCAATATTTTCCCAAAAGGATTGTCGCATAGCGTTGGAAAATTTCCAAGGTGGATTGCTTTTAAGAGTTATATTCCAAGATGTGGATTGTCGATCGTAGCAAAGATCTTATGAAAGATTATTACGAAGCATTGGCAACTTTTCCAAAGATTGGATTTTGGCAAATTTTCCGAGGTACGGATTGTCGCTTCATCGTGACAACATTTCCAAGGATGGATTGTTACGTGGTATTGACAACTTTCCCTAAATCGGATTGTCATACATCATACAAGAGTTGTGTTGGCAACTATTCCCAAAGAAAAGAGGATTGTCATCACAGCAAAAGCACCGACATACTGGTTCACAAGCAGCAAAGCGCCGACGTACTGGCATAGCAAATATTAAAAAGCAGTGATCTTTTCGAAGACTATCACAGCGGGAAAAAGAAGCTCTTTGTTCAGAGACAAGTGAAATCGAAACAGCAAGGTGGCGTTCTCTAGATTGTGGAGAGTTGTCACAAACAACTGAGGATTGTTTCAAGAGAAGCAATCTTCGATGGTATTCCCTTGGACGTGGAATATTATCAAAGCGGAGGAGGATAGTTTCAGGCGAAGCAGTCTTCTAATTTGGAAGCAGTTACAGGCGTAGCAGTTTTCAAGCGGGATGTCGTTCTCTAGCTTGCAGGAGATCATCAAAACAACATACGGCAGCAAATCGGTTACTTTCAGAGACGTGTGCTCGACGGTGCAAGATATGCGTTTCTTAACTCTTTTATCTGTTTAACTAATGCTAGTTTTGCAGGTATCGGCGTTATAAGAGTGATTTAGGATCGCAGAACGTTCTGAATCATTCTCCGTCCCTATCAATACTTTGGCTTTCGTTTTCGAAACTTGCGTTTCTCCAAACTCAGTCAAAGTGGGGGCTTCTGTAGACACCCATTTGTGTCTCCCCAAAACCAAACCCGGTGATGAGTGCCTTTCACGTCGAATCATAATCGAATGAAACGAAAGTGTGGAAAGGTCTAGTGTTGCGGAAAGTTTTATTTCTTTTCTCTTCTCTCTGTTTTTGAAAACTTTATTTTGATAAAACAGTCAATCCAGTTTGGTTGGTCCATGATATGGGTCCAATAGTGGTGTAGTTGGATGGGGCTTGCAAAGACCTTTCTAAGATATATTATAAGCCCAATTCCGATGAATATTGAGGAAGTTATGGCCAATTTACTAAACTGGGCCTGGTTTGAGCTTTATGTACGGCCCAATGATCTAGGGGAGGGCCTAATATGATTTATCATTCCTAATGCAATTAGGAATGGTTTAGGCTTCTAGAACATTCTAGAAGGTACTTATCATTCTTAATTCAATTAGGACTCTTCAGAGTTTTAATTAGATCAAATAGCATTTTCGACTGAAATTATATTATTTTATCTTCCAGTATGGGAAATTTATCAGATTTTCGAAAACGCGTTGAATTCCGAATTGACGTCCAACCCCAGGCCTTGGCGCCTGGAACCGAGATTGGCGCCAGACGCCACCATTGGCGCCTGGCGCTAGCCACTGGTCCTAGCGCCAATGAGCCAGGGCTGGCGCCAATGTGTTTTTGTGGTCTTCAGACTCTGTTTTGATAAATTATCTTTTTTGGATGATTTTCTCTATAAATATCGTATCAAAAACTCCGTTTTCAATTAGCATCAATTATCATCAATTATCATCAATTACCATTCATTAATTCTCTTCATCTACAAACAATTCATCTCTTTTCATCAATTTTCAATAACATTAATTCTTTAGCATACTTTCATCTTTCTTTTCTAACTTTGCTTTTTAGAATAACTGATTTCGAAAATATAATCCATTCAAAATTTAAAAAGATAGAAATTTAGGAAACGATCATAATTTGAATAAGTGATTTCCAATATTAAAATGCAATTTCTATACTTGAAATATATCGATTCCATAATTTTTGTTTATTGATTAGTTCGAATCATTGTCCAGGTTCATCGTATTATAAATTGCCATCGAAGTAAATTCTATTATAATAACCGCCAATGTCCAATGTTACGTTTGGTCATTCTCTTTTTATAATTTATAAAATTCAGTTAAGGTTATGTCATATTTGTATTTGGGTCAATACCTTTATCACAAACAGCGATTATATTTCGATCTTCGATTTTTTGGATTAAAAAAAGTTGTGAAAAAAAATGTGATACGGTTTCTTCTCAGATTTTCATGACGAACATATATTACCCAAAAACTTAAAATTTTTGATTTCTTATACCTTAAATCGCTATTTTCGAATCCGACGCTTGATTTTGTACAATTAAAATCTATGATTCAAAGAGTAATAATCCACACACAGGATGATAGAAACCGATTATGTGTACCATAAAATTGCGCGATGGCTGTATAAATCAAGCCTATTTTTCGATCTCAATTGATGCGCGATTGAAATTAAGGTAAATGGAACATTAAATCGTGGTTGATTTCATTAATTGATGAAATATTTGGATGAACTAGGAAGAACATTGATGAACACGATGAATGACGAAGAACAAATTTTCAATTTTTTTTTTGTTTTAATCTTAATTTTAGATTTTATTAAAATTAGATTTAGATAAAATAATTTCGAAATTAAATTAAGGATTTTAGAAATTCATTAATTGAAATTTGAGAAAATAAGAAAATGAATTAAATAAGCAAAATACCTTAATTACCCTTAAATAAGGTTTGACCAAGCTAAAAAAATAAATCTAAAATCAACCAATCACATTTAAGTATAGTGATGGTCATTTTGAGAGTGACCATACTAGAATTTTTATATTATAAGCCCAATTCCGATGAATAATGAGGAAGTTATGGCTAAATTACTAAACTGAGTCCGGTTTGAGCCTTATATGCGGCCCAATGATCTAAGGGAGGGCCTAATTAATATGGATTTATCATTCCTAATGCAATTAGGAATGGTTTTAGTCTTCTAAATTCTTCTGAAAGGTTCTTTTCATTCCTAATTCAATTAGCATTGATAAATTGACTATTGTTGACTTTCTGGAATTTTAATTAGAATAAAAGAGTGTTTTTGAGGAAAATACGATTTTATCCTCCTGTACGGTTAAATTTTATCTGAATTTAGGAAACGCGTAAAAAAGCTGATTAGCGCCTAACGCCAGAATTAGCGCCTGGCGCTAGCGTTAGCGTCTGGCGCTAACTTCGTTTTTTCACGTCAGAACTCTGGTTCGATTTTCTATCCTTTTGCCTGATTTTCTCTATAAATAGCCTCCTAAAAACTTTGTTTTCAATTATCAATTCTCATCTCTAATCTACAATCTACAATCACCGACTCCCTAACTCTCTAATTCTCTTCTCTAAGGCTTATTCTTTCTCTCTTTTCTAAACCAACCTTCACACAAAATTCCGCATTCACAAGACCTAGATACATCTATCATAATTCGAAGTTGCTTTCGCCCTAAATGTGAAAGGTTTGATATTTCTGAGGATTTGGTCCAACATCTCTATTTCAATTATTTAAGGGCTTGTTTGGCATCATTTTTGGTTTTCAATTTCCTGTTTTTTTGAAAACTAAAAACCAAAAACAGGAAACAAGAAAAAGGTGTTTCCACTTTTCTGTTTTCAGTTTTCAAAATTATCATGATTTTAACAAGTCTAAATAATTTTTGATTCATTATGTGACATATATAATATACTTTTAAAAAATAAAAAACCAAAAAACAGAAAACCACAGCGATGCCAAACGAACCCTAATTTAATTGTTTTGTTTTATTATTTTCCTTGAAGTTACTAACGCGTGTATTTTGTTATTAGAAAGAGATACGAGGCATCCAAGTGCTTTAATTGTTTGCATTGTTATTATGATATAGAAATTATGTCTAGGTTGTTATTATGATTCCTAGTATCATGTTAGGATGCTTGATGTTTTGAATAACAACAAGGAAATTTTCACATTTTCTACCAGGGAAAGGACCCTAATTCACATTTGCTACCCCTTTAATTTTTGATTTTATTTTACTACCACCCAAATCCCAAAATTTTAGATATCACTACCATTTGACGGATGTTGTTACTATTTCCGTTAGTGAAGCCCAACCACCTCACCGCCACCGCTCCATCTTCAACCACCGTCATTGCCACCATCCAACCTCCATTTCCCATCAACGCCGGCGCCCAAAGAATCCCACGGCAGCCGCGAAACTCCACCAGCAGCCCACCTCCTGACCTTCACACAACCACCAAGAACGAACCCCTTTCCCAGCCCGGTTCCAGCGAACACCTTCACACAACCACGAATCAAAAACGGCCCCATTCCCAACTTGAACCCTATTCACCCATCAGCGCGGAGGTTCTCCAGCCAGCCACAAATTAAATCGCAAACCCTAGCCACCCGATCAACCACCAACCCTCACGAGAAAACCAAACAGCCCCCTTTAATTCGTTTTTCATGGTTTTGGGGTGGTGGTTTAGGGTTAGGGGAGGCCGAAAACGCGGTAAAGGAAGGGGAGGGGGGTCGATTCGGTGGAGGGAATGGGGTTGGGGCGGATTTCGGGGGTGGTTTTGGTTTCGGTTCGGGGTGGTTGGTCGGGGCAGCGAGAACGGGAAAAGGGGAGGGGGGGTTCGCGTTGGCTGCGTAGGGGTAGGGGAAAGGGAGGGGGTGGGCACGCGCCGGCGTCGGCTGAAGTTCTGGGCGCCGGCCGCCGGCAGGGGGTGGCAGGGGAGGGGGAGGGGTGGCAGGGGAAGGGGAGGGTGGTTTATTTTAATTATTTTTTAATTATTTAATTTATTTTTTATTTTTTTTAATAAACTTAACGGTAATCGTAACGGATTCCGTTAAGTGGTAGTGATTTTTAAAAAACTCTAATTTAGGTGGTAGTAAAATAAAATTAAAAAATTATAGGGGTAGCAAATGTAAATTAGGGTCCTTGCCCTGGTAGTAAATGTGAAATTTTCCTAACAACAATAAATTCCTAGTATCATGCCTAGGATCTTGCTATGCTTTAGCTTTAATGTGATTATTATGATTATGATTATTATAATTATTGTTTTGATTATTTTATTATGTTGCTTGATTATATTTATTTTTATTGCTTGATCACACCTTTTATGCATGTTTAAAGGGAATTTGGTACTTGTAATCACGCTTAATAAGATAATTAATAATCTTGTTTAGGGTTAATATGATTATAATTCAAGTGATCGCCAATAATAGTTTTATTTGTGCATTAAATTCAACCAACATAGATAAACAGGTTTAGGGTAAACCTATTGATTGCATGTTAGTTAGAAAGCGCACATGAATACGATCAGAATAAAGTAGAGGCCTATTATTAGGGCAGGTTCAATCTCTTTTAGGTTGGATTTGTACCTTCATCCCCGAACTACTAGTCATGGTTCCAGACCTATTGGAGTTGACGATCTCCTGGATCGTTAAGGGGTGTAACCTTCACCTCGTGAACGGTTTACAAGTTCCTAAAACTTGTTGGCGATTCTTTTGCTCTATCTTCTTTCCCTTTGGACGCCACCGTACTTTAGTGTATGATCATGGGGTTCAAGCTAGGGGTAATGCTTGAAATATTCCCTACAGTAGTGTTGCAACTAATATAAAACGGCCGAAAATAAAAAGTGTTGCAACTAATGTGAAACGGAGGGAGTAACTTTTTACTGTCTTCAAGATGTCTTTTGAAATGGTTTATCATTAAGGGTATGGTATGATTTACTGAACTGAATTGAATTGAGCTGAACTGAATTGTTTATGAGAGAAGAAATTAGGAATTGAATTGAACTGAAATCAAGGTGAAGAGAACATACCCTAATTTTATACTTTGTAGGATTAAAAATTATAAAAATATAAATATTTTGTATTAATAAAATATACTACCTCCGTTAACTATTATTTGCAACAAAGGAATATTTTATATCTCACAAATAATACCCCTTTGTTACAAATAATAGTTAACGGAGGTAGTACAATGGATGAATTTAATAAGACCTCAAACGGCGATAATCTTATCTATTAAGAGTTTGTTCCGGTAAATAATAATAAAGTTTGATCGATATCTTTGCAAGCAAAAAAAATTAGGGAATAATGAATGGTGCTACATTTGTCATCGGGTCTTAGATTCTTACCAAGTGGTGTCCCGTACGTCCACCTTATTTTTACTTATTTCATATCATATTAGGAAAAATAAGTTTAGATTATATTAGGAAAAACAAGTTCTATCATAGGAAACTTCATACGTTAGGTTATTTTTTCATGTACGGTTTTTATCGTTAAACATCATTTATTTCGTGATGAAAAAATTATAAAAATTACAAATTAATAAAATACATAATATTATATTGATTCAAATCAGATCAATTCAGAAAAAATACTAAATAAGTTCAAGTAAGATTAAATAAACAATTAAGGTCATCTTAATCGACCATATCACCAACTCTCGAGATATTAGATCTAGAGTTACCTAAACATATTGCTCCCTCCGTGTTTTTTTAAGTGTTACACTTTGATCGGCACATATTTTTAGTCAACTTAATTGAATTAAATAAAATAAGAGGTAAATGGGGTAGTTAGAGTATTAAAAAATTGTAAGAGAAAGATAGTGGGGTTAATAGTTTATTGAAAAGTAATGAATGTGAGAGGAAATATATACTACCTCTGTTACATATTATTTGCAACGATTAGACATTTTCCTTTTCTACTTTATGTCAAATCGTTGCAAATAATATGTAACGGGGGTAGTAATAAAAAAGTAGTAGTGGGTTTGGGTGGGGACCATGAGAGGAGAAAGAGATATAATATTTTAATGTAACTTTTTGCCAAAAAAGGAAGTGTCGGCCGAAAATGGAAAGTGTAACACTTAAAAAAACACGGAGGGAGTAATTAAGACAATCAATAAGTTATTAGCTTTAATTGGTGTAATTGAAAGATAATAAATCTCAACTGCTGAACATATGCCGGATCGATAGTGATTGATAGAAGTATATACACTAGTTTTAACATAAGGTTTTACAATTCTAAAATAAATCCTTTATGTGAGAGCTTAATGAGTCGCGCGGCTATATATAAAATTTATAAAAAAATTAAAAATTAAAAAAAGTGAAACGCTAAATGTCGCTCTCAAATCTCTAGGTAACGCTCACAAAATAACCTATAAAGACGTTCATATCCTCACTTTAAAACTCACTAAATTTACCTCAACCTACCAGTTACCACTTTCAATCTCCACAATTATTTAGGTTGCACTGTTTAGTGGTCCGACCACCAACAACCACCGCTCAACCCACCAAGGACCGTACCAAAACGTTCATAATCAACCAAACAATTTCAATTTTGCAAAATCAAGTTCGTTGGATCTAATGGGCAACGACGAGGGATTGGGGATGCCACATTATGCTCGCCGCGTGGCTCACCATAGCGTACGAACTCGGTGCGTTTTATTTATTTATTATTATTATTTTTTACGAATTTCCAAGCAAATGCGTGCCTAAAATTTCAACCTCCCTAGGCTGAACTACCTAGAATTTTCAAAACAACCTAGATTGCTTGAAAAAACTAGGTGATTCGGTTCAGACAACCCATGTTGTTTTGAAAATTCTAGGCGGTTGGGATGGTTGAAATTTTTAGGCAGTTAGTTTTTTTTTTTTTTTTTGGAATTAACGTGCTATTATTATTATTACTATTATAATTATTATTATAAAAATAACAAAAACCTACAAAGTCCATCAATTTACAAGAAATTGGTGGGTGAGGAGCCGAGATACAATCTGGACCCCCACCCCTCTAGATATAACGAACTCGGTCATGTTGAAGATGTGAGTAGCTGCACGAGCACCAATATCCTGAGTCTTAGCGAACGCTTGAACCTGCTTCAGCAATGCTATACCATCCTTCTCTAATTTCGCCAATGAAGAAAAGGAGAAAGGTAGATAACCATGGCCAATAGCCATGCAACGCGCCCATACTTGTCCCGCTTCCGTTGAGCTGTAACCGACACAACTCGACTAGGAATGAAGTCAGACAACTCAGATTGTGTTAAAGGAGAAGACCCCATCAAATCAACACATACATCAAGACCTCTGTCCCAGAAATAAAGTAACATATCTATTGGTCGAAAAGCCCCGCTGTTCCCTCCAGTCAACCCAACGTTAACCTCCTTTCTCGTAGAAAATCCAGATTAAAAAGAAATATCAATAAGGGTATACGAACAATGTTGTACCGATGTTTAATATCCACAATCCCAGCATATAAGACACTGCATGATCCCCATAAATATCCCTATCAAAAATCCTTGAGCAAGCAGAACACGGTGACGAAATGGAGAACAATGGAACACTCAATCGGTAGCAAAGAACACAACGGTAATAATAATAATAATAATAATAATTATTATTATTATTATTATTATTATTATTAATATTTTATTATTATTATTATTATTATTATTATTATTATTATTACTATTACTATTACTATTACTATTACTATTACTATTACTATTACTATTACTATTACTATTATTATTACTATTATATCTCAAAAGTTCTCGAAGACTCAAGACATTGGGGCACGTGCCGCTGATCATATCTTCACTAGGATAGGATCTGCTAGTGGGGGCCCAGATTGTATCTCGGCTTCCCACTACTTTTTTTTTTTAGGTTGCTTGTATGTTTTTGTCTGTTTTTGAGATATAATAACAATAATAATAATGTTAAATATAGAATAGAAAATAAAGAGAGATGAGGAAAGATTGTTACGTTATATATCATATTCCATCTAGTACGGGATATATATAATGTACATTACATAGGGTTCCATCAATGGATAAGATCAAATACCCAACTCTAGAATATTCTAGATTGTACATGGGATAATAGTCATCCATATTTAGATATTATCATAACACTCCCCCTTGGATGACTATATATTGAATAAAACAATAACTAACATTTACTACAAAACTCGTACAAAATAATACACTATAATGCGCATAATATGCTGCCTCGTTAAAAACCTTACCAGGAAAACCCAGTGGGAAAAACCATGGTTAAGGAAAAAAGAGTGCAGCGCGCATTAACTCCCCCTCATGACTACATCACTTGAGATCTTTAAGACGACGCAATCCAATGTCGTAAGCTAACTTTTTGAATGTTGCTGTCAGAAGAGCCTTAGTAAATAAGTCTGCTAAATTCTCACTTGAACGAATCTGCAATACATTTATATCTCCATTCTTTTGAAGATCATGAGAGAAGAAAAATTTGGGTAAGATGTGCTTTGTTCTGTCGCCTTTGATGTATCCTTCCTTAAGTTGAGCAATACAAGCAGCGTTATCCTCATATAAAGTTGTTGGTGCCTCTTTCGCAGATGATAAACCACAAACTTCTTTTATATGTTGAACTACCGACCTTAACCATACACATTCACGAGTAGCCTTGTGAATTGCTAAAATCTCAGAATGATTGGAAGAAGTATCTGCAATGGTTTGTTTCATGGAACGCCAAGAAATGGCAATACCACCATATGTGAACACATATCCAGTTTGTGACCGACCATTATGAGGATCAGATAAATAACCTGCATCTGCAAAACCAATCAAATTTTCTTTGGACAACTTTGGGAAAAATAAACCCATATCCTTCGTACCTTGAAGGTAACAAAGTAAATGTTTAATCCCATTCCAATGCCTTCGGGTTGGACATGAACTAAACCTTGCTAATAAATTAACTGAAAATGATATATCAGGTCGTGTATGACTTGCAAGGTACATTAGTGCTCCAATTTCACTAAGATACGGTACTTCAGGACCAAGAATTTCTTCATCATTTTCCCGAGGTCAGAATGGATCTTTCTCTACTTCAAGTGATCTTACAACCATAGGGATGCTCAATGGATGTGCTGTATCCAAAGAAAATCTTTTAAGAACCTTTTCTATGTATGTTGATTGATGCACAAGGATTCCATTCTCTAGGTGCTCTATTTGTAACCCCAAGCAGAATTTTGTCTTTCCTAGATCTTTCATTTCGAACTCTTTCTTTAAATAATTGACAGTCACTGAAATCTCTTCAGGAGTTCCAATGATATTCAAATCATCAACATACACTGCAATTATAACAAATCCTGATCCAAATTTCTTTATAAAAATACATGGGCTGATAGGATCATTCTTATAACCTTCTTTCAACAAATACTCACTTAGACGGCTATACCACATACGCCTAGATTGTTTCAATCCATAAAGAGATTTGTTCAATTTAATACAGAAATGTTCTCGAGAACTAGATTTTGCTGCTTCCGGCAGCTTGAATCCTTCTGGGAGCTTCATGTAAATGTCATTATCCAGTGGGCCATATAAATAAGCTGTGACTACATCCATCAAACGTAAGTCAAGTCCTTCTCTTATTGCCAGACTAATCAAAAATCTAAAATTAGTTGCATCCACCACAGGAGAATATGTCTCCTCATAATCAATACCAGGTCTTTGTGAGAATCCTTGTGCAACTAAGCGTGCCTTATATCTTACAAATTCACCCTTTTCATTTCTCTTTCGCACAAAGACCCATTTATATCCCACTGGCTTTACATCTTCAGGTGTACAGACTACTGGTCCGAATACTTATCTTTTTCCAAGAGATTTTAATTTTGCTTCAATTGCTTCTTTCCATTTTGGCCAATCATTTCTTTGTCTACATTCTTCAATAGATTTTGGTTCATGATCCTCATTATTATCCATAACATCTAATGCTACATTGCATGCAAAAACATCATCGACGTCGATTTGATTTCGGTTCCATGTAATTCCAGACATGATATAATTTATTGAAATTTCTTCATTATCAGGTACCTGAATTTCTTCTTGTATCATGTCTAAAGTCTCTTCTGGAGATCCTTCGGAAATTGTTTCTTCAATTTGACCATCATCAATCAATGCTCCTTTTCTTTTCCGAGGATTCTTATCTTTGGAACCTATTAGTCTTCCACGTTTTTGGCGTGGTTTAGACTCATTAGCAATTTTATTTTGTCCTTTCGGGACATCTATTTTAAATGGAGCATTAACAGCTGGAATATGTGACTTGGTCACTCTTTTTGGGTCAGCAAACGAGCCTGACAATTGATTCGCTAAACTTTGTAAATGAATTATCTTTTGAACTTCCAGTTCACATTGTTTAGTTCGAGGATCAAGATAGGATAATGATAATTCATTCCATTTAATTTCATTTTCCAGCTCTCTCTTTTCTCCCCCTAATGTTGGGAAAAGTGTCTCATTAAAATGACAATCTGCAAAACGAGCCGTAAAAAAATCCCCTGTTGTAGGCTCAAGATATTTAGTTATTGACGGGGATTCAAACCCAACATATATCCCCATCCTCCTTTGAGGACCCATCTTAGTGCGTTGTGATGGAGCTATTGGAACATAAACCGCACATCCAAAAATTCTTAGATGGGAAATATTTGGTTCCTGACCATAAACCAATTGTAATGGGGAGAACTTGTGATAACTTGTTGGCTTAATGCGAATTAGTGCTGTTGCATGTAATATAGCATGTCCCCAAGCAGAAATTGGGAGATTGGATTTCATAAGCAATGGTCTAGCAATTAACTGAATACGTTTTATTAATGACTCTGCTAGACCGTTTTGTGTATGAACATGTGCTACAGGATGTTCAACATTTATCCCAATGGACATGCAATAATCATTAAAAGCTTGAGATGTAAATAGCATTGTCAAGCCGAATAGTCTTAATGGGAGTATCTGGAAAATGTGCCCGTAACTTAATCAATTGGGCAAGTAATCTCGCAAACGCCAGGTTACGAGTTGATAACAAAGACACATGTGACCATCTAGTTGATGCATCAATTAAAACCATAAAATATCTAAATGGTCCACATGGGGGATGTATGGACCCACAAATATCTCCTTGTATACGTTCCAGAAAACTAATTGATTCAAAATTAATTTTAGATGGTGATGGGCGAATAATCAACTTGCCTTCCGAGCAAGCAGCACATGAAAAATTATTATGAAGAATCTGATGGTTCTTCAAAGAATGTCCACATGAATTCGTAATTATTTTTCGCATCATTATTGAACCGGGATGGCCTAACCGGTCATGCCAAACAACAAAATCATCAGTAAACTTCTGGTTTACTATAGCATGAGCTTCAATAACATTGATTTTTGTGTAGTACAAACCACTAGAGAATGTAGGTAGTTTCTCCAAAACATGTTTTGAGCCTTGAGTTATATTTGTGATTTGAAGGAATTCGTTATTTTCGTCATTGATTGTCTCAATATGATAACCATTGTTGCGAATATCCTTAAAAACTTAATAAATTTCTTTGAGACAATGGGGAGTATAAAGCATCAATTATTTTAATTTCAGTTCCCCAAGGCAACTTTATAGTGGCTCTTCCGGAGCCCTCAATGATATTTGTACTACCCGATATGGTACTTACATTAATCCTTTTCATCATCAAATGAGAGAAATATTTTTTTTATTTTTAAGTATTGTATGTGTAGTTGCACTGTCAGCAAGACATAATTCTTCATCATTCATAGCAAATTGAACTTGAGTAATATCCAGGTTCTTCATGAAATAAAATACATGTCAAAATATTAAGCATAAAAATAAAGACGATAAAACAAATAAATCAATAAAAACACTCAAATAGTTCATAAATTTATAAAGCAAAAATCCTTATTACAACGAAAGAAATAAACTTAAATAAATTACTAGAATAAGCAAACATAAGTCTAATACTTAAAACGGACATAAAACAATATAATTTTAATTATTCCCTTTTGGGGCAGTGAAGAAATCGGCAACTTCTAAATGAGTTGTACTGTCAAAATCAAAATTATTCCCTTCCGGGGAAGTAAGAAAATCACCAACGTCAAATTGATTGGCATTACCAAAATCAAAATCACCTTCACCATCTTCAAGAACAAGGTTTGCCTCAACTTTCTTTCCTTTCTTCAATGATTCTTGGTAAAGTTCAATAAGATGCTTTGGAGTTCTACAAACCCGAGACCAATGACCTTTTCCTCCACAACGGTAACATATATTGTTATCACTTTTCTCTTTTTCATCCCTACGTTCCCACTTCTGGTGGGAATGTGAGTTTGTGAAATGACCTCCACGACCTCTACCATATCCACGTCCACGACCCCAGCCGCGCCATTGGCCACGACCACGACCTCTACCTCGACCACTACTGCTGGAATGGTCCCTGTTTTTAGTTTCTTTCCCGTTATGGGTTGTCACATTCGCTTCAGGGAATGGAGTAGAGCCAGTAGGACGTGATTCATGATTTTTCATTAACAACTCGTTATTTTGCTCAGCCACAAGAAGACAGGATATTAATTCAGAATATTTTTTAAAACCTTTTTCTCTATATTGTGTCTGCAGGACAATATTATTAGCATGGAAAGTGGAGTATGTCTTTTCAAGCATTTCTGCATCAGTAATATTTTCTCCACATAATTTCAATTGAGAAGTTATTTTAAACATAGCTGAGTTATATTCACTAACAAATTTAAAATCTTGCAATCTCAAATTTAACCATTTATAACGAGCTCTAGGGAGTATCACTGTTTTTTGGTGGTCATACCTTTCCTTTAGATTACTCCAAAGGATTTGTGGGTCTTTCACAGTTAAATATTCATTTTTGAGCCCTTCATGGAGGTGATGGCGAAGAAAAATCATGGCTTTAGCCTTATCTTGAGGTGTTTCCTTATTAGCCTCTTTTATTGTTTCACCAAGCCCTTTAGCATCTAGGTGTATTTCAGCATCTAACACCCATGATAAATAATTCTTTCCGGTAATATCAAGGGCCACAAATTCGAGCTTGGCAAGGTTCGACATTTTTCACTATACAAAATAATATTAAAGGATAAGTATATATAAATAGTATTCAAAAATATGTATTAAACGTTAAAATCATGCATAAATAAACCTGATACAAATCATGCATAAATAAGAACGAAATAGAAGATGAGAATGTTAGCATGGAGAAAAATAAGAATGGAACCTTAAATTATATATCATGCTCTGTATTCGTTATATATGTTGATATTCCAATAAATAAGCATGCAAAAGTAGATAAATGTTAAATTATAATTGTTATGGGCTGCGATCATACTTACATGATAATAATAATATGGGATTCTAGATAAATGTTTGGTAATCCTAGTCAGTTGACTAGCAATGGTGCTGATAACGTGTTAAATATAGAATAGAAAATAAAGAGAGATGAGGGAAGATTGTTACGTTGTATATCATATTCCATCTAATACGGGATATATATAATGTACATTACATAGGGTTCCATCAATGGATAAGATCAGATACCCAACTCTAGAATATTCTAGATTGTACATGGGATAATAGTCATCCATATTTAGATATTATCATAACAAATAATAATAATAATAATAATAATAATAATAATAATAATAATAATAATAATAATAATAGGGCTATCTGACTTCATTCCTGGGCGGGTTGTGGCTGATGCAGCTCATCGGAAGCGGGTTAAGTATGAGGCTCGATGTCAGGCGATTGGATATGGTTTCATTCCCTTCTCCTTTTCTTCGCTTGGGGAATTAGAGAAAGAGGCTGTTGCGTTTCTGAAGCGGATTAAGAGGTTCTCAACGACGCAAGACATTGGAGCTCATGCTGCAGCTCATATCTTCACTAGGGTAGGATTTGCAATAGCTAGAGGAGTGGGGGCCCAGATTGTATCTCGGCTTCCCACTAATTTATTGTAGGTTGTATGACTTTTGTTTTTGAGATATAATAATAATAATAATAATAATAATAATAATAATAATAATAATAATAATAATAAAAACTACAAAGTTATTTATTATTAAGTTGATTTTATATACATATACGATGTAGTGTTCGAAGAGGGTGAAGGTATAAACTATCGCGGATATTTTATGACAAACACTGTATTTTCAAGTTTTCGAGGATGGCGGTGGCTTAGAAAGAGAAAAAGGTGGGTTAGAAATTATGTTTGTGATGATGAATTTCTATTAATATATATATGAGGGTAGATTTGTAAATAAATTTTATTTTGCGAGCGTTACCTTGAGATTTGAGGGTGGTGTTTAACAACAAAAGAGATAAAGCATATAGGTAACTCTTAATTATAAATTTCTTACACACTCGTATTATAGAATTAGAGAAATATTTGTATTCTATTTAGTTTGGATATAATGTTTTAATCTTAATAATTTGTTAATAACCCAGGTGCTTGTTTAGTTGCATTGGAATTTTATTTCACATATAATTCTTCGATTTTTGCTAAATTTGTTTGGTTAACATAAAAGTGCATAGCGGAAGAAAAATTAAAGACGTAGAGATTGATTAAAATAATTAGGAAAAAAATATAGGCAAGACAAGTAATATAGAAATGGACGCACAAGATTTAACATGGAAAAAATTATAATAATAATAAAAAAATCCACAAACGACTAGCATCTAGGATAGCGCGAGTGGACATTTGTATGTAAATTCTCTCTAAGCATAAATAATGTAGGAATAGACGACACTCGTAGAGTGTATGAGGGATCGAAGCATTAGAGGATGATGTAGGTGGATACATGATGTCCAACACCTCATATTTATTGGTGTTGTATGGAGGTGGAAGAAGTGTGCGGAAAATTTTACCACATGCTCTTTAAATTGTCACATAAATCCAGAATCTTCATGATCGTTCACTAATTTTAGATTCTTCTACATTTTTCCATTAATTTCTCAATATAGTAGAGTTTTCTAGAAAACTTTAGATGTAATGAGTTGGCTATGAAATTGGGCCACACTAACCCAACACTTCCATTTTGCATTTTTTGCATTTATGTTAACCAAAATTATATAGAACTAAGTGGTCAAGTCACATAAAAGCAAGTGGGTTCAAGTGTTCAACTTCTTGGAATAAAATTATATTTTTGCACACTTTAATAACTCAGTAAAGGAACCCGCTTGACAACATATTAACTTGACCTCAAGAATATCTATTGTAACATACTCGCAATAATGGTAACCAATCAAAGTTATTAAGCTCATACTAGAGGTGTTATTCAATACCCGACCCAACCTAACATAACTAGATTAAACCAAACAAAAAACGACTCGATCCATATTTCTACTTTCATGGGCACAAACTCAAGGCTAAAGTCTACCCAATCTAACCAAACCAAATCAAAGGGTATGCAAAAAAAAAAAAAAAAAAAAAAAAAACAATTAACCAAACAACTCAAAATTGGGAATTTTACACAAAAATAGGGAGTAACGGAGTTTCAGCGCCCACCATAACAGTCAGCCCTGTCACTTTTCTCTGCGATACTCCATCTTTTCCTTCTCTTTTGGATTCTTTTTCTAATTGACGTCGATAATCCTCGCTATCCAAACACTCAGGTTCGATTCTAATTGCATAATTTCAATTAATTTCTAGTTACAATCTAATTGTAGCAGAAATTTTTATTTAATATTTTTATTTTCAATTTTATTACCCATTTCAAAATAGTCTAACATTTCTTGAGAATTTATTGCGTTTTTCTTGTTTGCAGATTTTTAAATGCTGGGTTAGAATTTTAGAATCAAGAGATTGATGTAATTTTTGATTTGGATTTGAATTTGCAGCACATTATATTGAAATAATGGGACAAAGTTCGAAGAAGAAAAAGCGTCGGAATAAAGGAAGAGCTACTACTAAGGATCATGCGTTGCTTTCTGCTGATTACAGTGAGCTTATTTCTGAGGAGCTTACTGCTTTGTAAGAACCCACATTTCTTTTTATATTTATATTCAATTTTCTTATGTTTTCAGCTTGATTATTCAATATTGATGTATATATATAAATACCCACAAATCTGTAACTCTGTTGCTGTCAAATAAGAACCCCACAGAAATTGATTGATGGATTGATATGTGCAATTGTGCATCGTGTTAATTACTATAGCGGGACCATGTTGCCTATCGTGGTTCTAAATGAATTTATAATTTATAAGGATTATCAACACATAGCTCATATTGTTTAAAATTTATGAACATGGAGACATGGAGTCATAGAGTTACAAATTGTGAACATATAATTCGAGGATCATGGTTTGTCCCTCCATCTTCCCCAGGTTTGACCTGGGTTCAATCCTCACCTCACGCCTCCCGTGATAGGAAGGGCACCTCCCGTATCTTACCCTTTTTTTTAAAAAAGAACATTTAACTCTTGGTGATATGAACATACGTGGGATGGCTTGAATTAGTTTGTCAATTGTCACTTCAAGAGTTCAAGTGAGCCGCCACAAGGGTTTTGCCTTTGATGGGACATACACATTATATTAGGCCACAATTTTCTGTTCAGGCTAATTTTACAAGCTTATTCTGTTTCTGTTTTGGAAGTACCTCAATAACTCTTTAGAGTCGATTTTGTATGTTGAAGCTTGATAGTTGCTTGCTGGTGGGTTTATGAAGGAATTTTCAATTTCAAGGAGAGTTGTATTGTAGCAAAAGATGGTTTGTTGGTGGTAGTATTAGTGCCTCTGGGATTGGGGGGTTTTTGAGGTTTTGATTGTATCATTAGGATGGAGAGAAACGAGCAGCAACCTTTGGATGGATTGGCTTCATTCCTTTTGGAGAAGAATAGTTGAAGTAGTGAAATTAATGTTCCAAAATTACTGGTGTAAGTAAAAGCTGATTGTAGAATTTATTACCATTGTCCTCAAGGTCCAATTGTTGATTCCGTAGAAGAATTCATAAACATACTATTTATTTCTCAGCCTTTGTGTACCTCTCAGGTTGTTAGTAGCTTGTTTTGTATGCTTCTGTACAACCGTTTTTGGTCTATCGTAGAACTATCTACTGATTTTTATTTGTTCAAGTATATTTCTTGGTTACTCTATGGCATTGACATGTATCTGAGTTAAGCTTATTTGTGTGACAACTTTTCTTGGCTGTTTTAACCTTTTGCACTTCTGAATTTGTGATTTCGAGCTCATATGTGCAAATGAGGGCCAAAGCAGCAACTATTGTTTTCAGAGTGTCTGATTATCGTGTCCTGTAAATCATGTTAACTCAACAATCTCCTAGAAAAGTCGCATACTTAACCTATAAATATTTAACATCTTACACATCAAGTTTACCATCTTATGTGTTCAAAAGTCCATGGTCTCATTCTGAACGGATTCTGACTGCTGTCAATACCAAAATAGGCAATATGGGAACTATTTTTGACTTTGTATTTACTGGATTAATTGTGTTGCCCCTGGAACCATCAAACTAAATTAATAGGCAACCTTGCTATTATACCTGAGATGTTGATTTGGACTTATTTAAATACTTGATGATATTATTGTACCAAATATAGGGTCATTGAAATCTTAGTTTTTTTGCCCTCAGGTCTGCAATATTTCAAGAAGACTGTCAAATAGTTTCAGATTCTCATCCGCAAGTTAGTATTAATATCAGGTCTTGTTTCTACTCTTGCTTACGGGTACAAATGTATAATTTAACTTTTCATCAATTGATTCTTCTAATAATTTGACTTTTATTTATGTATAAATGACAGGCCTTACTCAAAGGACTCAGGATATGAGAATATGGATATTTCCGTCCATTTACTTGTGCGGTTAGTGTTTCTTAATGCTCTTTTGCGTACTTGGGTGCATTTGATACTTCTTTCTCATATTGGCTCTTGGGACTCTCATCAATTCAATTTCCTGACTCCCTTGCTCCTCCCTTTATTTTTGCTTTGTTTTAGTTGCTTACCAGGATATCCTTACAAGTGCCCCAAAGTGCAATTAACTTCAGAAAAAGGCCTGTCTGAAAGTGATGCTGATAGGCTTCTGATGCTCCTTCATGAGCAGGTATTGGTCTTCAGTTTTCACTTTTAATCAATATCATCAAGACATACTTCAAGCATGGAAATTTTCTGTCAGTTTCGTAGTTGCTGGCAATCCATTGACATGTATTACATGTAGCATATTTCTAGTGCATGAGGGGAGTTTCACGTGGCACTTATTTCGGATTAGGAATGCTTTTAAATACAATAGAATAGATTGGATATGAGCATTTGACTTTGTTGCACAAGATTTTTGAGGTATTGTGGGTGAAATAGTTATGTCCGTACCACATTTCAGTACAATTGTAGGATTCGGTTGTTGGCTTTAGAAGTCTAAATGGAATGTCAAGCTCTCTGGAATTATGGTTATTTGCTTATCTTATGAGTATTATGGTTGGAGCGAAGAGAGGATCTTAAGAAGCATGATTTTTCATTGGGTTTGTTGTTGGATAAGGTAAACTTGTTGGCCTCCCGTTTGTCTAATGATCCAGTAGGAATTTTTTATTGTCTAAATTAGTTATTCAGCATCATTGGCACATTTTTCTTTCCCTAATATATTAGGATTACTTAATCAATTTTATGTAAAATTGATACATTATTCTACGAAAATTTTGTTTGGTCAAAATATGTATTCTGTGTTATATATTATGCAGATCTTAAACTTTCTATTTAACAACTGCTCTAGGCAAATTCTAATGCTCGAGAAGGACGTGTGATGATCTTCAATTTGGTGGAAGCTGCTCAGGAATTTCTCTCTGCAGTGATTCCTACAGCCCCTTTGCAAAGCCGGGTAAATTTAATTTCTTGTTGATTTCATGTTAACTAATTTTTTCTTCACATTGTGGTGCCTCTTTTACTTATATTCGTAGAAATTCATTTCTGTATTTTCTTGATTGAGAAGGTTGTATCTATAGATGGAGACAGCATTGGCCAATTACCTTCTACAGATGTGGCAAAATCCTCTGAATCAGTCACTTCTTTCAAGGATTCATTTGTTTATGGATTTATGGATCTTTTCAGTGGTTATGAAGAGTCATGGAAAGGTGGTGAGATAAGCTCTTCAGTGGTTTCCCGTGCTTTATCCAGATCTAAACAGGTTTTTGAAGGTGTAGAAAAGAACTTTAAACCAAAAGAAAAGAGCAAGGGGGAGGATAACCGACATGCTGAAGTAGTTTCAACTTCTACAAAATTGGAGTATGTTAAAGAAGTGAGTGAAGATGATGCTAAGGTTCTATCGACAACTTCGTCAAATAGATACCTGTCAGATGACTTGGCTGGATCCAGTTCTGATGAAGAGATAGCCAATAAGGTATTGTTGCATTTTGTCTGGTATTCTAGTTGAAACTTTTATAGGCTGTAAGTTAGTTTCCAAATTCAATCAATGCTACCTGCTTTATGATCATTGTCTAACTGCTTTTTTTGGGGCTATTTGTGCAACGAACTAGCGTGGTGTTGATAAATAAAATGGACGGAAGGTTGATTTGGATAAATAAAGCTCGAAGCTTTCGTACAATCGTTAATGGCTTTAGGCCATTACTCTCCAAGACTCTCTAAACTTAATACTTTCTGCCTGCCTTCTCTATCCTAAACTACTACTATTTATACTACTACTGCAAAGCATAAGATGGCAACAATGCCTTAATTATTACTAGTACTACTCTTGTCTTCTTCCTACTTTTGCACACTACAAACAAATGGCCTAAGGAGGCCTGTCTGCCCTGCTGCTCCTCTGCCCTCTGTCTCTCCCTGCTTGCTGTTGTTGCTTGTCTCTGTTGTTGTTGTTGGTCTGCCCCTGCTGCTTGCTGTAGGTGGGTGTCACGGGTGGTGGTGGGAGTGGGTTCATTGCAATACTCCCCCCCAAAACAGCCACCTTGTCCTCAAGGTGGAAAGCTGAATTTTGCGCTTGGAATGTGTTTGAACGAGCAAGTGTATGGTCACCCTTAATCTCAATCAACTTCCCTTCCAAAGTAAAACGCATTTCTTGTAGCTTCCAGTTGGTCGTCACCGGGCCTAATTTTTCCAGCCACTGTACACCTAGAATGATGTCGGAACTCCCCAAGGGAAGAGGCAAAAAATCCTCTTCTATCACCAACTCGTCATTGAGCTTCACTCGTACTCCACAACATTGTCCTCTCCCCTCTATGATTTCACCGTTCCCAAGTAAAACTCCAAAATTATCATCACCAGTAATTGCTATCCCAAGCCTTTCCACCAATTGAAGCGAAATCAAGTTGTTAGTGGCGCCGGAATCAAACATTATCACCACTGACTTCCCTTGAACCTCTCCTGTAACTTTCATTACATTCGGGTGGTTCAACCCTACCATCGAATTGAAGGAACCAATGACCGGAACGTACTCTGCCATACCCGCTGGAATCTCCATTGCTGTAAACTCTCCTTCGCCATCCTCGTAATCCTCTTCTACCAATAAAACGCTCAGCCCTTTCGCGGTGCAAACGTGGGTAGGTCCGGTCCAACGACCGTCGCATTTGAAGCATAATCCCTTATCTTTCTTGTCTTGCAATTCCTTCTCCGTTAGCCGTCGTACCTCGCCATTGAATCGGGAGTGGCCGGAGTTGGTCCGTGTTTGGGCAGAGTAGGGTGGGTTGTTTGCGGAGGCGATGGGTGACTGGGGTGTTTGATAGGGATTTGGATAGGTTCGGTGTGGGTTGTGAGATTGGGTTTGATAATTAATTGAGGGAGTAGAGCTGTAGGGGTTATAAGGTTGGCTATTTATGGGGTTATAAGGTTGGCTATTTTGGGTATTTGATTGGGCCGGCCCAGTTTCTAGGATAGTAGTAGAGGGATTTCTATTAAAATAGGAGTAGGGCTCAGGTCTAGAAGTTACCCCACCCGTCTTTCTTCCCCCTACGACCCGGTTGCGTTCTTCGACCCGAACCGCTAAGTTCATGGCATCTTCCAAGGTAAATGGATTTAGAACTCGGATCTCCGTCATAATCTCCTCCTTCAACCCCTTGATGAACTGACCTTTCATCACGCTCTCTGGAACGTCGGTAAGCGGCGATGCTTTCTCTATGAACGCCTTCCGGTACTCCACCACGGTGGTGGTTTGCTTCACCGAAAGCCACTGCTCGTGGAGGGTTCCAGCATCGACGGGTCTGAATTGAGTGAGAATACGCAGCTTCATATCCTCCCAATTAACCACCGGCCGGCGGCGGAATTCCCACTGGTGCCACCTCAGTGCGTCACCCTCCATCGCCACCACTGCCGCTTGTAGCTTCTCCTCCTCCGAAAGCCTATAAAATTGGAAATATTGCTCTCCTCGTAAGATCCACCCATCCGGGTCGGATCCGTCAAACGTGGGTAAGTCGAGTTTTCTAAATTTCCAGCGGTTGTCTTGGTGGTTGTTGTGGGGTTGGTAGTCGGTGTACCCATTGTGGTGTGGGTTGTGATGCGGCTGGAAACCTGCTCCGGGTTCCCAATTCCCGAAACGGAGCCCGTTGAAGTCTCCTGCTCCAACCGGCGGTTCGTTGAAGCTACCTGCACCCAGCGGCGGTGCATTAAAGCCACCAGCACTGAACGGCGGCGGCTGCGGCTGCTCACTGAAGATCGCCGTGTTCCGCGGCTGCTCAACCTCTTCCTCCCCTGTCGCTGGTGGCCCTGGTTGCTTACTAAGAGCCTCGATGGCCCTTCGAATGTCTTCCATCATTCTGTCCTGTCTGCTTGTTGTCATGGAAATTTGTTGGGTTACCTCGTTTCGAAAACGATCCAGTCTTCCTTCTAAACCTTGTCTGACTTTATCAATGGTCTCTTCCTGCTTCTTTAACAGAGTTTGCTGGAGTGAGTTTTCTCCCTCTCCTAGCTTCTCGAAAATTTCTTCCACTCGTTCCTCTAACGCGGCTACTCGTTCAACGGAGACTGTCGGGGCTGTCGGAGCCATGGTTGCTCTGATACCAACTGCAACGAACTAGCGTGGTGTTGATAAATAAAATGGACGGAAGGTTGATTTGGATAAATAAAGCTCGAAGCTTTCGTACAATCGTTAATGGCTTTAGGCCATTACTCTCCAAGACTCTCTAAACTTAATACTTTCTGCCTGCCTTCTCTATCCTAAACTACTACTATTTATACTACTACTGCAAAGCATAAGATGGCAACAATGCCTTAATTATTACTAGTACTACTCTTGTCTTCTTCCTACTTTTGCACACTACAAACAAATGGCCTAAGGAGGCCTGTCTGCCCTGCTGCTCCTCTGCCCTCTGTCTCTCCCTGCTTGCTGTTGTTGCTTGTCTCTGTTGTTGTTGTTGGTCTGCCCCTGCTGCTTGCTGTAGGTGGGTGTCACGGGTGGTGGTGGGAGTGGGTTCATTGCAATTTGCTGGGCTATTTTTTGAACTTTTTGATACTCAAGTAGTTGCTAATTCACATCTTGGTAGGAACATGAAATGTTCTTTTATCTGTGGGGTGAAATTAAACTTAAACCGTAGTAAGCTGTACACTGTGAGTAACTTGGTGGTAGAGCTTGGGGCCAGTTCTTAGTTGACGCTAATACCGAAAAGGTTGTCTACTTGTGGTTATGGTGGAAAAAAAGAAAATGGAAAGAACTTGTAAAGTGATGTGAATCTTTGCTGGTAATTCTAAGAGGGGCAAGAAATGGGTAAACTTGAATAGACATGAAACGAAAGAGTTAAGAATAGCCTGGTGATTGTTGGAGCTTTAGTATTTATCGTAATGAGAGGCACCCATGAAAGGAAATTATTCTAGATATTGTACTTAGAACTCTAACCAATTCTACATCAAACCCAAGATTTTTTTTACAACTTTTATATAGAATGTATGGGATATTAAGCTGAAGTAAGAATCACAGAGGATTAACAATCATTCGCTTGAGATTTGTGACATATACCCAACGAAGAAGCCCAACTGATAGTTTAAGCAAATTAACATCCCTCATCTTCATCTTCTGAACAAGATTGTTAATCCTCTGTGATAGTTTAAGCAAACTGATAGGAGACGCTCAAGATTGTTCTAACTATCGAGGAATTAAGCTTATGAGCCATACTATGAAGTTGTGGGAAAGGGTGATTGAACAAAGGTTGAGGGCATGCACAAGCATTTCAGATAACCAATTTGGTTTTATGCCTGGGAGATCTACTATGGAGGCAATCCATTTGATAAGACAAATGATGGAGTTTTATAGGGTAAAGAAGAAAGATCTTCATATGGTCTTTATTGATTTAGAGAAGGCATATGACAAGGTGCCAAGAGAGATACTTTGGTGGGCAATGTTGAAGAAAGGTATCCCACGAAGGTATGTAGACCTAGTTAAGGATATGTATCGGGATGTGTCAACAAATGTGAGGACATGCGGAGGGTTGACAAAAGATTTCCCTATTACAATCGGATTGCATCAAGGGTCTGCATTAAGCCCTTTTCTTTTTGCAACGGTTCTAGATGAAGTAACTAGACCAATCCAAGATGAGGTTCCATGGTGTATGTTGTTCGCAGATGATATCGTTTTGGTGGATGAGACTAAGGATGGGGTTAATGTCAAGTTGGAGCAATGGAGGCAAAGGTTGGAATCTAGAGGGTTTAAGCTAAGTCGGAGTAAGACTGAATATTTGGTATGTCGTTTTGGCACTCAGAGGGGGACAAGCAATGAAGTGGTGAGTTTGGATGGAAAGGATTTGACCATGAGTGAATGTTTTAAGTACCTAGGGTCGATCATCCAGAAGAATGGTGACATTGATCAAGACGTGACCCACAGGATTAAGTCAGGGTGGCTTAAATGGAGAGCGGCCACGGGAGTGTTATGCGACCGCAGCATTCCCTTAAAGTTGAAGGGAAAATTCTACAGGACTGCCATAAGACCAGTGTTGCTCTATGGTACAGAATGTTGGGCTTCTAAGAAAGAGCATATTAAAAAGATGGAGGTTACGGAAATGCGCATGTTAAGGTGGATGTGTGGAAACACTTTAAGAGATAGAATCAGAAATGAGGTTATTCGCAAGAAAGTAGGTGTGGCGGGCATTGTAGATAAATTAAGGGAAAATCGTCTGCGTTGGTTTGGACATGTAAGACGGAGACCCGAGGGTGCACCGGTGCGAAGAGTGGAAGAGTGGGACCATGGAGGGATTAAACGAGGAAGAGGGAGACCAAAGATGACTTGGTTGGAAGGAGTGAGGAAGGATATGAAGTGCATGGATTTACGTGAGGATGAAGTTTTGGATCGTAAGGGATGGAGGAGAAAGATTTATGTTGATGACTACACGGAATAATCAAATTTGGTTCATGTTAGCCGACCCCACTTTTGGGATTAAGGCTTTGATTGATTGATTGATTGATTGATTGATCTTCATCTTCTGAACAGAGGAATTGATGGCCCATGGCATCTTTAAATTCTGGTCCTTTAGGCTGTATATTTTCCTTTCCTTTCCTTTCCTGTCAATGTACTTTCTTGTCTTGAGGCTTGAGGATCAAACATAAATCAGGAAGGACTGCGGTGGCTGTGATCCTGTTAGTTTTTTTTTTCCTTTCCTTTCCTGTCAATGTACTTTCTTGTCTCGGGGATCAAACATAAATCAGGAAGGACAGTGGTGACTGTGATCATGTGAGACTTACAAATTTCCTTGTTCATGAGATTTTGGTGATATTTGTAGAAGCCCCAAATTGGATAGAGGCTCTAATACTCTGTATGAAGAAAATTAATTATCTTGATTGTTGAAAGATATGTCGTAGCTGACATGAATTTGACATGGGTCAGTGGGTTTGTCCTATAATCCTACGTGGACATAAACAATGCAAAAAATGTGCAAAAAGGAAAAGACTTGATGCCAACATACCACTAACAATCAGATGGCGATAGTTGTTGATGAAGATCAACTTACAACAGGGTTATGATCCCCCCTCCAATGCTCAATTTAGTGTTAGCTAATTTTGAGAGAAAATCCAAGTGTTGGTAATGGAGAGACCGAGAGAGCATAGTGAATATTGAGAAAATGATCAAACCTGATCTTTGTCTAGAAGATGTCGGCATAAGTGTTTGTGTCATAATTAATGCGTATTTATTGGCAATTGTTGGAATGAGGGTTCCCAAAATCTTAGCCCACTGAGTGTTTGCCACTTAGCAGATTATTGAGTTATTGGCTAATTGCCTCAGAGCTGACATCCTGTCCCTGCCTACCTATTCTGGTATGATGGGAGTTGTGCCGTAATTAATGTGTATTTGTAGGAAATTGCAGCATTGAGGGTTCCCAGAATCTTAGGTAAATGATTGGTGGGCAATGAGTATTCCCAACTTAGCAGATTAGAGAGTGATTGGCTGATTGCCTGTGTGCTGACATCTGGCTTAGGTCTTGGATCCAGCCAAGGGCTTCTTAGTGTTCACTTGGGGCATTCAATCATGTTTCCCATCTTGCTTGGCCATGTAGGTAAAAAATGGTCGTGAGAGTCCTATCATTCAATGTGGGCGTGATTGTTATTTTCAAATGAGACTAATGAGAGTACCACTGTGGTTGTACCCTTTTATGGTGAGACCGTGGGAGTCAGTGCGTTATAGGATACATCTGTTTTTGTAGGATGTGACTGTTACACCTCTCATTAGGACACCCTCTGAATTAATGTTGTCATGGGTGCTGATGAGTGTGATGACACACAAGGATTTTTGAGACAGAATAAAACAAGTGACTGAAAACCTGAAAAACCTTGGTAAACAAGACTTGTTAAATCAAGTTCTTTCTATCTGTGTTCTGTTTCTTCTATGTGTTTTAGCTGATGCATTTTCAGGATACTGGGGACAACTCTGAAGGATCCTTATCGTCTTTCAATGACACTGATGATCAAGAAACTGGGTCTTCAAAGTCTTCCTCTGTGCCTCTAAGGAATGATCAGACATCTCAAAGTATCAAAAGTGATCTGATCATGGTACTGTTCATAAATCCTGTTATAATTGGCTTATGTCTCTTCATTTTGGACTATGATTGTATGTTATTTATAATTGTTCCTCATCTTGAACAGGCTCATCTTCTGCGCCTAGCTTGTGGCTCTAATGGCCCGCTTGCAAAGGCCTTGCCAAAATTAACATCTGAATTGTATAGTTTGGGGGTATTTTTTATTTTTATTTTTGTACAGAATATGGCTGTTTTAATAATTTATGTATGTATTCACAGTACTTAGAGGCAATTTTCATGCCATTTATTTCAGATCATATCAGAGTGGACAAGGGACGTAACCACCAACTCACCTACTCTGTACAGCAAGACTTTTGATCATGTTTTTCATCAGCACATGGTTTTTTGTTTTCCTCTCTCCATTATATTTTCTTTGGTCATTTTCCAATGTACTTGTAGCGGTTGTTTCTATCTTTATGCTTAATTTTGTTGCAGGCCTCTTCAGAAATATCTGAGTTTTGGGAGCCAGTGTCAGATATTGGGGGGCAGGATTCATCTCTCCCAAATTCTCGATATCTTAATGACTTTGAAGAGCTACAGTCACTCGGTGAGCAAAACTGTTGATTAGAGTAGCCTCTTTTCAGTAGATTGCTTACAAAGTTAAGACTATAACTTAAGTACTAACAATTGAAACAAATTCAAAACCATTTTTTTCATTGACACTATCAGAGTAGCATTAAGTATTGCTCTCTTTTTTAGAGTATGAGAATCTTATAACCCTGTCAAGTGCATTATAGTGAACTTCTCCATTAAATTTCCTTGGCTTGACATGTTTTAAGAGTTATTGCTTGTTATTTTGTCTAATTTCCTTTGAATGTAAAAATATTGATTGATAATGAACATGGCTTTAGACTAAAACACTTGGTACCAACTTTTCAAATTAATTAAAGACTCCCTATTACTTTAATACCTTTCCCATCCTAACAAACATTTTCTAGTCTATAAATTCTATAATGAAACACATATAATGCCATTTTCTTTAATTGATCTTCTTTAGGATACTCCTTGTTTAAGACTTGTTAACTATGTTTGATGAAAATTTCTATTGGCTACAAAATGTGAGACTAGGTTTTCAAAAGGGCATAGAAAATCTTTATATGTATCAAGTTTGGTCAATGTCTTACATAATTTTTCTTTTTGAGATAGGTCATGGCGGTTTTGGTCATGTTGTGTTATGCAAAAATAAGCTTGACGGGAGACAATATGCTCTTAAAATGATACGTCTCAAGGACAAAAGTCCGCCTGTTAATGATCGTATATTAAGGTAATGTATCTTCTACCAAGATTCTTCCTCCGTTATCTTCACTTGTAACGTAGCTTTCACTCTCGGCAATGCATAATATAATTATCAATATGCTTAAATTATAAAAAGTTGATATTTTGAAAATATACATTGGGACAAATCTAAAAGATCCAATGTGACTAGTTTTTTTTCTTAAGTTAATAATTAATGATAGTTAAAGTAAGCATTTGAATTAGTGTAAAAGTTAAATCTTTGCAAAGTAAAAAAAAAAGGGGGGGGGGGGGAATATATATTTCCTTAAAGTAAGCTTGCCAAGTAAAACTGTAAAAGGCTTTTTTAATTAAGTTTTGGATTGGTTGGTATCTATTTTATATAATGCCATATTACCTTACCCGTTTTGACCTTTTGCATTATTTATATACTTATTTTGACCAAATATTTCACCAATAATAAATTGAAGTTTTGAAGTCTCCACTGACAAGAAGTGCTTTTGTGTCTCGTCATTATTGTTGTTGCATGCATTATATGTTTTTCGTTTGTTAATTTTATGTTGGTGAGAAATAAAAAAACTCAACACTAAGGCACAAGGAGTTCTGAATAAAACCCATGTATAAATCTTACTGTTATCTAATGTGATATGTTCATACTGTATATCTGATATCTGAAGCCTTAACTGTAGAATATTATTTGTAGCAGGAAACAAGAGATCAATTAATAATCAATGGATGCAAACAAATGTTTTTATTTTTATTTATTTATTTATTTTTGTTTTACTTTTCATGGGAAAAAAATGAATATTATGAAAAGAATTTATATTGTCTTGCTACATAGGTTCTGTAAGAATAGGGGTAACATAATACCTGGTGCTAAACACAAAATTTTTTTTTGGTCCGTTTTGTATTTAAGAGATCTTTCCACCACAACACCCACAAGTGGTTCATCACGTTTGGCTGCAGATCAGCTTATAATGGAGAAACATTTGCAGTAGATACACATTAATTGTAGTGGAATCTTTCGAAGTAAATTCTATATGTTGCTGTACTCATTCCAAAGTGTGTTGTAGTGGAGACTTTCTGATAAGTAATTTTTTTCAGAACTATTGTTACTTCAGCAGCCATGCCTGATCATTTTAAATTATATTTCCTTGATATGAAATAGTATGGATCCTATTATTCAGTTCCTTTGTGCTCTTTGTTGGTAATATCCTCTATATTATCAGTGATTTAGGTTGGCTGGATTTTAGTCACTCTATTTGGTGCTCCTATTTTTGCAAATTGTACTGTGTTTTTTTGGTGAAACATTTTATTTTTAATGCTTGCCAATGCACACCTTCAACAGTCAATATCTTTGAGACTTTGACAATCAATACGTAAAAATTTGATATTTGAGTTGAATTTAGCAAGATCCCACATGGCCACATCAGTAGATTTTCCTTTCGAAAAAATCACCAAGAATAAACAATGTGTAGTGTGTGAATAGTGCATATTTCAAAGTGTGTGTCTTCTTAGTTATTATTGGTGGTTCTTTTTTAATTGTTTAGTAGTATGAAAGGTTAACTTTTTAGATTTTGATCTCATCACACTCTCTATTTTACCCTACAAATTTCCAGGCGTGGATTGAAACAAGAGTTGCAGGAAATCTAGAAGACAGCATGTGGGGTTCAAAGACTGGAAGAAGCTCCAGCTTCAGTTGCATGGGTGGCAGTTTGTCTGATACCATTGGACAGGAAGATATGATAGAGTCACCTTATCTTTACATCCAAATGGAATATTGCCCTAGGTTATCTCTTAAATCCAGACAAATCCATTGCATGAATTAGATTTGCCATTTTTTTTTCTTCCAATCTAAGCCAGCTCTCTAACAGCATAAGAAGCACTGTTTTTCAAAACCTATGTGTTTGTGTTTTAATCTAAACCAGCATACCTTGCTAAGTAATTTTGATTTTTCGGTTCCTTTCTGTTTTGTGGCCAATGACTATCAGCTTCTTTACTTAATTAGGTTTAATTTGTGCTTATATACAACATTAACCATCCTGTTTTCAATCTAGTGTATGGAGAATGCAATGTCTTGTAGGGTTCTATTTGTGGGATTCCCTTAGAATTGAATTTAATATTTTTGTGGTACTTTTATATCTTGCAGCTATTATGTTATGGTGGTTAACAAGTCTATCTTTGCTATATCCTGTTCACATTTGAATATTATTATTAGCTCTCATTTGTGTCATGTTATTTTTTAAAATATTTTTTTTAATAAAAATATGTCTACAGGACTCTCCGTCAATTGTTTGATTCATATCGTCATTTTGACAAGGAATTAGCTTGGCATTTGTTTCGCCAAATTGTCGAAGGTTTGGGACACATACATGCACAAGGAATCATTCATCGTGACTTGACGCCAAATAACATATTCTTTGATGCTCGCAATGATATTAAGATTGGTGATTTTGGCCTTGGTATGTTTTTTCAACTAAGATATATTTTGGTTCAGAAATCGTTATTGGAAAATTTTTTAATTGGTGATCTTCTTTCACTTTTGGAAGCTATCCCAAGCTTCATTATGAAAGTCATGGGGATATTGGGATTATACATCTTTTACATGTCCTAATATAGCTCTGAGGCTCATTAGAATTTATTGTTTCATTTTGGGTTGTTGATGATGAAATTGTAAACATATAGCCGATATAGGACCTACCAAATTGTTTAGGGTTCATTTATACAAAACAATATACGCAAGAAGTATGTATTGAAAAAACAAAAAGATGTAGATGGGTACTTGAGGTAAACTAAATATGTGTAGGCCGTCAAGAAAATTAAAATTCTGCAGTAGTTCATTATGATGTTTAATGTCTCATATCCAAAGCCTCTAAGATGCAATAGCTACTACTATTTTGCATGCTTTCACAATGCCAGAGTGATAATGTAGATCAAAACCCATGCAGTAATTTTCTTTTCCTACTTTATTGCTAATTACGGATAGGTAGATGGTATAAACTCTTCGTTCATGGACCATAAATTTATTTATTGCAGCCAAGTTCTTAAAGCTTGAACAACTGGATCAGGAAACAACATTTCCTTCAGATGCACGACATGCACCAGGTGTTTCAATTGATGGTACCGGTCAAATAGGTACATATTTCTACACTGCACCAGAAATTGAGCAAGGATGGCCGAAGATTGATGAGAAGGTGGTGAACTCTGCGTGATCTTTATTTAGGTTGCTGTTGTGGTTCATTTATAACTGTTATTCTTGCAGTACCTTTTGCATGTGGATGTGAATTATTTGTATGGCATGGTTGCAGGCGGATATGTACAGTTTAGGAGTTGTATTTTTTGAGTTATGGCATCCTTTTGGAACAGCAATGGAGAGGCACATTGTTCTTTCAGATCTAAAGCAGAAGGGAGAGCTTCCTGCAGCCTGGGTTGATGTGTTCCCTGAGCAAGCCTCCTTGCTACGACGACTAATGTCTCCTATCCCTGCTGACCGTCCATCTGCTGTTGAACTACTTCAAGATGCCTTTCCACCGCGCATGGAGTATGAACTATTAGATAGTAAGTATGCTGATAAACAAGTGGCTTGAGTTTATTCTATCTCTTGCTGTCATGTGAATGGCACTGAATGCCATTGCTATATATATGCATGATCATAGCTACTTTTCTCTATTGCATGTTTGCAGCAGATTGTGGACTGTAGCTCTGTCTTTGCATGAATAGCAACTGCAGTCTGCAGGAAACACCCTTCAAGTTTTGTTTCTTATGCATCTGAATTCACAGAAAACATGAATGCTATTACAATTAGTTGACATGTTAATCTTACACAGGATGAGATTGGGTTTTCAAATTATCTATTAAGCGCATAAGATATCCATGTATACACACCGTATGCACTGTCTAGCACTAAGCATTATTTGGAGCATCTTCTGATGTAGCAGTAAGATGTGTAGGCAGATTGACTAATTAAGCTCACTGAAGTAGTGTTTGTCGTATCTTTGTATCCTAAACAGTATACTAGGTTAAAATAATTCCCCTAGTAATTTAAATTTTACAATTATGATACAAATGATGTGCTGTTTTACAAAAGTGAGAGGACTGATAAGGTTGAGATGAGGAAGGAAAAATTGAAAACAACAACAAAGCCTTAGAACCAAAATGATTTGGGGTTGGCTAACATGAATCGTCTTAAGGAATCGTACAATATAAAGAAAATGACATAACAAAGTAATCATTAAAAGAGTTTGATAAAAGGTGAGTAAAGTGAGTAAACGAAAGTGCATTTAAAAAAAATTAAGGGAGTTTTAAAAGAGAACCAAGAATAAAATTCAAGAAAGTTGTAAAAGAGTAATTAAAATGTTGAAGTATAAACATAAAGGTTTGAGAAGAATTTAACAAAGGAAAACAATACAGTTCATAAAACATTGGTAGGCTAAAAATAAATTTAAATACGAAAATAAATTTAGAAAGTATATATAATCACGACACGTCGTTGACGTGAATTTTCTCCCTCCACACTGCTCTATCCAAGACCATATTTTCCTCAATCCCCAAAGCACTCATGTCACTCTCAAGTCTCAATCATCCTCTTCCAAACACTGAAAAAACAAAAGAAAATAAGTTGCTTTAAGTTTGAAAAAGGGTTGATTGTGTAGCTATAAGAGTAGTTCTGTGTATAAGTACAATACAGTAAGAATAGTATTTACTTAAACATAGTGGTGTTGTAGTCATCGAGCGATGAGTTGTAAATATATGGGCATCGGAAAACATATCTTCGTCCTCTGCCCAACCTTCAATAGATGCAAGTAAATATATGGGCTTTTGATTTCTCAATTCTGGGTTTTCTTAATTTTGAAGTGAAATTTCAATATGTATGCAGACTTTCTACGTACAATGCAAACTTCTGAGGATACAAGTGTTTATGACAAAGTTGTGGGTGCTCTCTTTAACGAAGAATTGTTAGCTTCCAGAAGCAGTCGCCTTCATCACTCAATTGGAGACGTGACTTCTGTTGCCCAATATTCAGAAGTAGAAACTGAACTTCATGATTATGTTATAGATGCAAGTAAGGAAGTGTTTAAACGACATTGCGCAAAACATTTGAAACTCAAAACGTTATGTTTGATGGATGATTTTCCGGTTTCAGGAAGGTCTGTTTCTAAAGTCATTTTAGTCTCTTGTCTTATTAGAGTGCCTTTCCAGTTACTTACAAAACTAAATTTTTGTTTTGGAAAGGGGAAGCATAAAGCTTTTATCTCAAGGTGGAGACATGGTTGAGCTTTCTCATGAGTTACGCTTGCCCTTTGTTAAATGGGCAACTGCAAACCAGGTAATTGATATGGAAATTTTTTAGAGTATTTCTTAAAATCATATGTGACATTACCTCAAAGACTGGATTTATGGGGTAATTTTTCTGAAGGCTATGGAAACTTTCTGTCAAGCCAAAACTACCATGCTTTACTTTTCATGATTTCTATAATATATGTCTGGGAGGTTTATTGTATTTAGCAGTACTTCTCATAATATTAGCTCAAGCTTTAGATTATCCTGTATTACTGTAGCACAGATCTGTTATTACTATTATTTTAATTGTTTCCCTTTTCTACTTTATGTGCTGTTATAAGCATAAGATTACTTGTTGCGTGTAGAAATCATCATTCAAACGATACGAGATATCGTCTGTATATAGGAGAGCAATTGGTCATGCACCTCCAAATGTCTACCTTCAGGTAATCTTTTCATATGTTGCTTGATGTGATTAATAATTCCATTTTATGTGACATCGTTTGTTGTGACTAATATATTAAGTTAGGGTTCTAAAATATTTGTATTGCTATTCTACAGGGTGATTTTGATATTATAGGAGGTGCTTCACCCCTGACAGAAGCTGAAATTATAAAGGTACATTTTTGTTCTAATACTCAGATTTGGTATGAGATGTACAGACACATGGAAATACCACTAATGTGATTTTTCCGTAGGCAACTTTTAAATTGTTGCAGCATTGTTTTCAATAATGTTTTGTTGATAATTTTTTTTTTTTAAAGCCATGAGAAATTAACTACGTTGTCATGTCATGATTACCACTAGATTTTTGACATGAGATCATGAGATGTCTACATGAGGCATGTATTAGCTTAGGTAATTTAAAGCATGCAGTAAAATTCCCACTTGTGTCTCCTCATTTTCTGGTTCCTTGAGAGTGAATGCAACTTATATTGAAAAGAGTCTAAAGATAGTAAATGTGTATTACAAGGAAAACTCTTATAAAATGTATTAAAAATAAATTCCTGAGAAAAAGGACAAGAAAAGAGTTGTTTTATATGTGAAACGTAATTTGTTAGTACATTGATTGTTAGAACCTTATTGTGTAACCTATTTCCCGGATGAAGAATGCCAAAGTGATACACTAAGGATTTGTTGCTGCTGACTTGGCTGGATGGAGATCCATCCTAATTGGACTTATATTTTACATTTTACCTAGCGAGTGATGCGATTGTGTCACCTAGCTTGTCATCAAATATTATTGGTACCACAATAGTAGTGGGGTATTTATCCCGTCTTATAAAGCCCCACGAAGGAGAAAATGTTTGAAAATATTAAACTTGTAGTTTTGTGGTGGCTGGCTTTGCCAGACAAGATATTAAAAGGCATTAACATTTTCTGTTTTCTGTAGCAGATTCTTGTCTAAATCAATAACAACTGAACAAGCATATATCTTCCTTTGTGTTTATTGTAAAACATTCTCTATTTTCTGTAGCAGATTCTTGTCTAAAACATTAACAACTGAACAAGCATATATCTTCTGCTTTTTTGGTGTTTATTTTAATTTGTGTGTATTAATGTGTTATGCTTAAGCAGGAACTCCATTGGGTAATGATGTTGTCGTCATCACAGTTGTTTCTGTTGTTCACATGCATCGTGTTTGTAAAAATTATATTTATTTGAATTATTTCTTCTCTTGCTGAACCTTTGTTTGAAATTCTTTGGTTTTGTTGGATAGGCAACGATTGATATCTTAATGCAGTTTTTCAACCCAGACTCATTGTATATTCATCTGAGTCATGGAAATCTATTGAATGCTATGTGGTCTTGGGCAGGAATCAAGGCTGAGCACCGGCAGAAAGTAGCTGAGGTATATCCTCATGGATTCATAAAATAATATTTATACCTTTACTGATTTTTTAAATTTTGACAACAAGCTTCATGAATGTTCTGTTTCAGATTTTATCTATGCTAGGCTGTCTGCCTCCCCAATCCTCTGAACGGAAATCCAAATGGGTATTAATCAGGCGTCAGCTTCTTCAGGTACGATCATATATAGTTGTAGCTGCAAAATTTCTGGTTGCAAAATTGTCTGTTGGGAATACTATTTTGTTTGCAAATTATCATATATCTAATTTGGAAGGTTGAAATCCTGAAGTGAGTTACAGCTACACTGGAGTAACAGTAAGTCAGTAACAGTAACACTGATATTGTAGGCATTTCTAATTTAAAAAAGCAACCTGTTAGGATGGTAGGGATTCTTTGGTTGTATTGTGCATCAAATCTAGAGTGTATGTAAATATTTCTTACATAATTTTGGAGAAGTAAGGACTAATATGTTTGTGGCAGTCAACGTTGATGTGAGCTGTAGTTGTATTGTGCATCAAGTTTAGAGTATTGTAAATTTGTTTTACATGGTTTCTGAAAGGAAAGAGACTACTAACATGTTGTGTGCCAATCAACTTTGATGTGGGGTTTGTGGTAGTTAAAGCAATATGATATTTTATTTTTATTTATTTTTTTCAAAATAAGGTACCCTGCAATATTATTTGTGGGAGAGGGTCAATTAGTGTCTTTTGAATACATGATTGAGTTCTCCATAGGTATTTTTCTGTCTTTTAGTCTCGTTAGCTTGTGTGAGTTAATCTCACTTTTCAAATTGTAATGAGCAAGTTTCTTAAAAATGAAATTTACTTTATTTAGAACACAAAATAATGTACTTTATTTACTTTTTTTTTTTATATATTTTTTTTATTTACTCACTTTCCTTTTTTTAATGTTTCTTTTTAATTTACTCATTTATAACTTACTATTTTCAGAAATGAGACCTACCACTCTTTCTCTCACAGATATACTTTTATACGAAGTATGTCACTTTCACATGTTACTTTTTCTCTCTCCTAAAATGTAACCAATTTCTTGGTTTCCGTGAAAAGCAAAGTGTGTGAATTTAAAGGGCAGGGGTTAGGGAATAAATACGTCTATGTGTGCACTTTCTATTGTAACTAATTTGTTCAGTTATTTTTATAACTTATCTTTTCAATAGATGAATTCAAATATTTTCTGGATACATTCAAAAATGTGAAGTTGTTATGTAATCAGGAAGTTCGTCTGCCAGAAGCAGTTGTTAATAGATTGCAAGCAGTGGGCCAACGATTTTGCGGAGATTCACAACAGACTCTACCAAGATTAAGAGGGGCACTTCCAGCAGGTAGATGTGAAGTATATAGTTTAACTAAATTAACAGACAATTTATTGATTTTTTCCTCTTGTCACTGTGTTGCATGTGTAGATACATCTACGCGCAAGGCACTTGATGAGATATCTAGTCTTTTAAGCTATCTCAGAGTATGGAAAATTGAAAAGCATATTTACATTGATTCGCTTATGCCACCAAATGAATACTACCACAGAGATTTGTATTTTCAGGTATATGACATAAAATTGTTTGGGCATGCAACTAGGATAATTTATCATCTCTTTAAACTGTGAGAACTTTTATAAAAGAAATTTTGTACTCCTTGTGTGATCGTAGGTAAAGCTAATCTACAGCAAATTTCTAATATATTTCTTTTAAGCTTTCTTATTCAAGCTTTGTTTGAATAACATACTCTATTGATGGTAGATATACTTGAGAAAGGAATCATCTGGGTCACCGATTGAGGGTACATTGCTAGCTTTAGGTGGTCGGTATGACTATTTGCTGCATCAGATTTGGGAGCGTGAACATGTAAGTTTGTTTTACACACTATCATATTTACTCTTCATATTTAAACATGTAAGTTTGTTATAATTACATTTTTAACTTTCTTTGTTCTATTTTGTTGGTTACACTTTTGTTTATACGATCATAGTTCATGAGTGATACGTCATGAAAAGTAATGAGTGATTTGGAAAAGAGGGGGAAAAAAACATTTTTATCCTCTAGCAATAAAGAAGCAATATATTTTATTGTAACCAATTTTTATTATTTTAAAATGCAGAAAATAGCTAATTTTGTTTAAAATATATGTAGGAGTATGTTGCATTGCTGAATTGTTAAGAGGGTTTCTAATTAAAAATTGGACATGAAAAATGAGAAAAGGGTTGAAAAAAGGTTGTGTCTGAAAGACGTTAAAATGGGCACTTGGTGCAAAATCTGTCCATCTGTTGTATAGTCTTTTTGTCACTGAACAACTATTACAGTAGTGTTGATATACTTCGTATATGTCAAGTCTTTTAACCTTTTTCTATAAGGGGTCAACTTGGAAAATGATTGGGTTATGAAGTTGGGCCGTTGGGGTCAGCCCTCCCTTGTCCACTTGATGGGAAAGGAAATTTTATCTGCAAAGTAAAATTGTTATTAATTGTTACATTCTTGTTGCAGCCTTTCTATGAGGTATATATGTTCAACTATCTGTGACCAACGTTGAATTAACTAAAACGATCATCCTATGACAAACCAAAGTGGAAACTGAGACAATTACAACTAGAGAGGGTTGTTCTAATCAAACTGCAGATACCCATAATTACATGTACCAGAGTTTTATAATTGAAGCTCTGCTATTGGGGCTTATTCTTATATGTTAACTAGACATTAAGATATATTATCAAGATGCAATTTAAACTTTCATTTTCTGAAACAGGTTTATTAATAAAGCAGTGTACAAAAATAGTTGTACATGGAACTTATATTATGATAAGAAGTTTGTGACATAGCAAATGCTTCACTGGAGAAAATACATTCACCTAATAACATAGAAGGGGTATATTCATTGAATAGGAAACCTTGCACTTAATCACCAATGATCCCTACTTAATTTGTGGACTATATTCATGCAATCAGGCGATTTGTGGAGTTTAAGGATATTTGCAACTGTGGTCAGTGATTGCATAAAAAATTGTTTTGATATGAATGGATGGTGATCGGTTGACGTTTATGAAGATGAATGTTTAAATGGCAGATATGGATGGTGGACGATGTTAATGATGTAAAATCATTCATATCTAGTAAAGTAGTAGCTTTTGAATTCTTGAAGCTGTTCAAGTAATAGGAAATTCTATAGAAAGCATTATGTCGTTGATGGGGGATAGGGGGAAATGTGGGATTTATAAAGGGTCTTTTCTTTTAAAAAAAAAAAATCATGTCAAATCCTCTTACAGCGAGTTGTTGGGAGAATGTGACAATGATCTATTGACGTGGGAAGTAGCTGTGGTTTTCATGTGTATGTGATCTGAAAACATTGTCTAGAATCTAGATTGCCAGGCATCTCTTTGGTGGACTGGATTGTTAATCCCATCTCTTTTTAACTATTAGTTGCACAAATTGCTTTTAATGCAGACTAACTGTTCAAACCTTTTTGTTTCTTTGGTCTTATTGGATATTATTGTACTATTTTATTCGTAATTGTTTTATCATGCACTGACCTGAGTGTTTTCAGAGGTCATCTCCACCTGGTGCTGTTGGGATCAGTCTTGCACTTGAAACAATTATTCAACATTCTTGTGTGCATATCAAACCTATCAGGTTTACTCTCTCTATTTTATCTATGTATTTAGTGTGTGCACGCCATTTTCTCATGCCATCAAATTGGTTATTGCTTGCTTGGCTGATATAGGTGCTATGATGAATTTACATTTTTGCAGAAGCGAGGCTTGTGCTGGTGTTCTGGTATGCTCAAAGGGAGGAGGTGGTTTATTAGAAGAGCGCATGGAGATTGTGGTAGAACTATGGGAAGCCAATATTAAGGTAAGAAAGCTGAATTATTGAAGAACTCTACCATATTACTAAGTTGTGCTCCGAATTTTATGATTTTTCTATTTGGTTTTTAGGCTGAATATGTGCCGTCATCTGATCCGAGCCTTACAGAACAGTATGAATATGCAAATGAGCATGATATCAAGTGGCTTGTCGTTATTACTGATTCTGGAGTTTCTCAAAAGGATACTGTAAAGGTTAGGCTGATATCAAGTATTAAACTTGTAATTCCTCGAGGATGTATTTGAATTTTTTCCCTTCTTCCGTAGTGTGAATGCTATTCTAGTCTGCACTTAACCACTTGGGAAATCTAATTTTTGACTATCATAGGCAACTTGGGGTTTCCCACATCTACAACGATAATCAGCTCTTAGCAAAATCAAATATAGTCTGATAGCAATTAAGATTTCGTGTATGTTGTCAGGTCCGTCATCTCGAACTCAAGGGGGAAAAAGAAGTTGAAAGAGAAAATCTTGTCAGGTTTCTTTTGGAGGCAATGTCATCTCAATTTAGGAGTCTTTCTCGTTGGAGTTAAGCATGCTGATACCTGTCCATTCAGCTAATTATCAACATGAGAGCTTCAGAATCTGTTCAGAATGAGCTACAGGTAACAGAAATTATTCCCTTGCCATGATATGATATTGATTTTCGAGATGTAAATAATTATATACAGAGGTGACTAAATTAGAATGTAAAAAATGGTTTTTTTTTTCCCCCCAATAGAAACTAAAATGATTTCAACCAAGTAGTAGCAATTCGTGTATGATTGGTAGTTGTTTTTTCCCGTAATCTTATTCAAGGACGTATGGATTTATTTCCAAGGGCTAAATAGTAGATTACATTGTTGGTGAAACTCAAATGATCATCTATTTTGCAGGTTATGCTGGCCTCTCCATGCTGTTAAAAGACAGTACTCCAGTGAACAATTTTGTCTTAGTTACAGTGGCAAAGTTTAGCTAGAGTCACACTATGTTGCGTTGCTGCTACAAATTTTGGCAATGAGCTCAATTCGTTTATCTATACCGGTTACATTACATTTTTTTTCAATTCTTTTTTACTTGTAAATATGCGTTCGTCAGGCAATGTAAATATTTACCGTACACCTTACAGATTCTTAAGGATCTTAGTCAATATGATGTTTAAAAATAGGTTTTGATCATCTGAAGTAAGTTTGATTGATTGTGTAGCTCAAACACAACCAAATCAATCATGGCTATTAGGCCAAGAACCAAATGGTTGCATTCTTTTTGTTGCAGTTTTGTTTAGTCCAGATAAATTTATCCAATCCAAAAGAACCAAGGATTTTGACCCACAACATTATGCTTGTTTTACAATTTACATCTACCATGACCTTGAATTTATTGTTAATAGTACTTGTTACATTGCTTTGCTTGCGGAGGTGTCTATTCGGGTGTTCGGATCAGGTTCGATGAGGTTGGGTCAATTTTTAAAGTTGAATATGGTAAATTATTGTGTCCATGCAAGTAAAAATCTAAATCGAATATTTTTCAGATCGGTTTTGAATTGGGTCGGCTCAAGTGTGGTTTTGACACCTCTACACTTGCCTATTTTTTTGGTGTTTAGAGAGCCACAAGGGCGGGGGTGAGAATTGATCCCAAAATCTCTTGGAACCAGAAAGAAAACTCTAACCACTTGAGCTACCCCTCACTCTCCTCCACACTTGCCTATAACAAATTAACAACACATGTATTCATGAAATTCACAATTGTCATACCACTCATACTTATCGATGTAAAATCATCAACTATATCCGTTGGTTTGGGGCAAAAAAGCAAGATATAGTTCTTAAATATGATAGTGGTCCATTAATCCCGCGGTTCAAGCTAAGCTAAGGCCTTAGGTATTACCAAACATTTTAAATGACATTTTCCAAACTTAGGGCATGTTCCAATGTATTGAAATCAACTGAACTGGAGCTAAATTAAAATGAAATGAATATATTATAAGAGAAGGAAATTAGGAATTGAGCTGAACTGAACTGAACTGAAAATAAACGTATGAGAATAGGCCCTTAATTCTCTAAATAACGCCTCCGACGATTGCCAATACCTTGAATGGACATTATTTGATTGCTAATAAAGTTCATTGCCAAATAACGCCTCCGACTATTGCCAATACCTTGAATGGACATTATACCTACATCAATTTTTATTAGTGAGCTATCAAATTAGATTTAAGTTGATAGATGACTTTCTAAATGGACATTATTAAAATTGATTGGATCATAAAATCAAAAGGTTGTTTTATTATTAGATTGACGTCCCTATTATACTAACTATCCTAATATATTAAAAGGCATTTCTAAAAAAAAGTATATGTGTCACGTATACCCTTTCACTTAAACCATATTATAAATATGAAAATAAATGTATATAATTAAAAGGACTAATAAAAAAAACACCAAAAAAATTAAATACATATAATCATAAGGTTTAATTAAAGTAATAACCTGTGCAACACTTGGGCCACATACTAATTAATTATTAAATAATTTATTTGTAGCGGATTTGTTAAACCATATCAATGATTTAATGGCCTTAAAGTTTCAAACGTAACTTTAAAAGTGAATCACTAAATCACGCTAGATATTTGACATGTAATGCTCATATTTTTGTAAGACATTATAAACATGCCCTTTTATAAAATATACCCCATTTTGATTTCTCTTCCAATATTCACTCTTTACTTTACTTACCCCACCACCCACCACCCACCAATTTATTACCCATCACCTTACACATCTTACAAAAATACAGGCGTTTTCCGATAATACGATCTTTAGTAGTAAGGTGGTGGGTGGTAAACCGGTGGGTGGTGAGGTAAATAAAGTAAAAGGTGAAATGGGTGTATAATACTCCCTTCGTTTTTTTAAGTTTCCCATTGACAATTTTGATATTATTCATTTTACTTTGATCAACGTTTGTAATTTATACATAAGATAAAATTTAGTCTTTTTGCCTTTTTGGTACTTGTTAGAATTGTCTCGGTGAATAGATTATAAATATTCAATTGTTATAATTTATATTAATTAAAGATATTATTGATTTAAGTTTTACATTGACATACATGTTATGTCATTATTGGACACTTTAAAAACCAAAGTATTTTATAAAGGGGCATGTTTGTAAAGTCTTAAAAAAATAAGTGTTACCCCATAAATATTGGACATGGTTTAGTGGGTGGGACCATTCTAGTAAAATGGAGGGAGTATTAGAATGAGCAAAATGGAGGGAAAAATTAGGGCTAAAAGTTCTTGGGTTTAGTTCCTTTTTTATCAATCAGTTTACCATGGCTTCCTCTGAACAAGTGTTTTCCGAAATTAAACTTGCAGAATCCCAAATTCATCAAATTAACAGTAGTTTTCTTGCTCTTCAATCTCAATTTTCACAACAATGGAGAACCCTGCAAAATTCCTTGGGAAAAATCCAATCTTTACTCAAAAATCGTTACAAAGAACTCGAATCAAAAGAAGAACACCTCAATTCAATCCAGAAATCCATTGAAAATCGACAAAAAGAAGTCGAATTGAAAGAAAAGCAGTTCAATTTCGCTGGAAACTTCGTCTGCGATCGATGCAAAACCCTAGGAGTGAAGGTAAGCGAAACGGGTAATGTAGTTGTTAAAATTGAACCTTCAACTGGATTTAGGGGTGAATTTAGTACTGAAGATGCTAGTATTAAGCTTTTTGTTACAATGGATGGAAAAACCCTACAAATGTTTTTAAATGATAGGGTTGATGAACATGAATTTATGGGTGATGAGGTTAAGAGTGCAATTAAATTATCTAGTGATCCTGCAAAACTTGTGTTAGATGCAATGGAAGGGTTTTTCCCACCCCATTTGAAGAAGGGTAAGTTGGAGTATGACGGGATTGTTGTTAGGAGTAGTTGTGTACTATTGTTGGAGCAGTTGATGGAATTGAAGCCTGAAATTAAAAAGGCGGTGAGAGAGGAGGCGAGGGCGTTGGCACGCGTGTGGAGGGAGAAAATGAGGGCGGAGAGTGGGAATTTTAAGGTGGTTTTGGGGTTTTTGCTTTTGGTTGAGGTTTATTGGTTGTGGTGGGATTTCGACAAGGATGATCTCGGGAGTCTGTGTGAGGTTGTTCGGCCGCACAGGGTTGTGGATGAATTAGATTCGAGACTTTGTATCCTTCAAAAGTGTCATGGTGAGCTCTTGATCATTGAAAGCTATCGTTTTTGTAACTCTTGTTGATTTATTGCATAATAGTTTGTGCAAATTGGTGAAATGCATGGTTTTCTTGGTGTGTTTTGCTCTAATCATATTTTAGTATGGTTGGAAGTTTGCTGACATTATAGATAATTTGAATGTAGTTAGTCTAGTGGCATTGAAGTTAGGGATCAGGATATTGAAAAGTATATGCGATTCTTTAGATATTGGGACAGATTAACTTTTTGTCTGTCACACCTGTTTTCTAGCTTAAAGTTAATATATTCAAGATAATTAAGTATTTGCAAAATATCGTCTCAATTCATGTAAATCGAGCTTATCATCTACTTGGATGATGTACTCCCATGTTTTAGCTTAGACTAAGAAAGTAAGAAATATATGTTGGATAGCCGATTTAGCAAATAAATACTGACATTGCCTTTAAGTAAACTAGCCTCTGTATTGTTTCCTTCTCATCGTTTGGCTGGTGATATAGATGCTAGATTTTCTAAATTGATAGTACAAAATCAATTTAGAGCATTAGTGCCTTTCTAATTCTTATGTTTCACTTGCTAGTGAGCAACAGGGCATCACAAGCTCAGAAAAAAGAGACGTGTACTCCACCTGTAAAGAATGCATTTGTTTCACCTTCCATGGACTCTTCTGTTGATCTTTCCGCTTTGTGCAAGGAGATGGATGGAAAAATTCTACAAATGTTCTTGAACGATAGGATTAATGAGCAAAATTGTATGAGTGCAGAGGTTCAGAGTGCGCTTCAGTTATCAAGTGATCCTGCAAAATTGGTACTAGATGCCATGGAAGGGTTTTTCCGGCCACATTTGAAGAAGGATGGTATGGAGTATGAAGATATTGTTGTTAGGAGTAGTTGTGTACTCTTGTTGGAACAGTTAATGGAACTGATGCCTGAAATCAAGACGGCGGTGAGAGAGGAGGCAAGGGTGTTGGCCTGTGTATGGAGGGAGAAATTGAGAGCAGAGAGTGGGAATTGCATGGTGGTAATGGGATTCTTGCTTTTGGTAGCTGCATATTGGCTGTGGTGGGACTTCGACAAGGAGGATCTCAGGAATCTTTGTGAGGTTGTTGGCCAGCACAGAGTAGTGAATAAACTGCATTCTAAACTTGGTTTTCAGCAAAAGTATGAAGGTGAATTCCCAACCATTGAATTTTTTTCCTCTTTGAACTCCTACTTGTATGTGTTTATTACATTATATTTTTTGTACTACTAGTATAATTTAGGTGCATTGCATGAATTTCTTGGTGTATTTTGCTCATTATCTTATATTGACATGGTTAGAATTTGGAATTTGTTGGATTTATAGACTATATACATTGAATTTGATTATTAGGGTTTTTTGTTAAGTATTTGAGAACTGCAGCTTCCTTTCCAATCTTTATTCTCTCAACTTAAGTATGGAAGAATATAATTTTTCTTTTCATATTAACTATACCCAAAATTTTCAGCTTAAATTAGATAAGGTTATCATCTCTTTGGGTGTTGTGCTCCTATTTATCAGCTTAGACTAATATACTTATTGGTTATTCAATATTGAAAACTGAAAGTGCCGTTTACTTAACTCATCTCTTCATTGTTTGTTCTATCTCATCAATTGGCTAGAGATATAATTGCTAGATTTTCTTACATATTATTACTTTTTTAGAGCATCATTGTTTATCTAATACTTATGTTTCACTTGCCAGTGAGCAATGTAGCATCACAAGCTCAGAAAAATGAGCTATATACTCCCCCTATGAAGAATGCGTTTGTTTCACCATCCACGGACCCTTCCATTGAGCTTTGCACTTTGTGCAAGGGGATGGATGCAAATGGGTTGAAGTCATATTTAGTCAAGCATGTAAAGGATCTAAAGTTATTCCCCGAGAAGGTTATGGATTGTCTTCGATGGGCTTCAGATCCTGCAAAGCTTGTTTTTAATGTAGTGCAAGATTTCTATCTAGAAATGAATGAATTTCAGGGCAACACCAACATTTCATGTTGCAATGTTTTGTTAGAGCAGCTGATGCAACTCTCACCACGTATTAATTTTGTGCTTAAAGAAGATATTATTAACTTTGCAGCTCGTTGGAAGGCTAGATTAGCAAAGGAGAGTACCAAGCCCTTCTTTGTTTTTGGCTTTTTAAAGTTCTTAGCTGCCTACAAATTGTCGAGTTCCTTTCAAGCAGATGAAATCCTTGCACTATTTACTACATTCTATGATAAAGATGATATTTATGAATTTGAACAAATTCCTAGTTTATGTCGTGCTTTGAGTTTGGAAGCAAAGATTCCAGGTAATTTGACCCTCACTCTTTATTGATCTTAAACAATACTAACTCCTTTATACTTTGATGTTTACAATTGCCATAGCTATAGTTATCTTCTTTTTTATTGCCAACCAGTGCTGGGACTTGCATGTTATAATGAGAATTGATTTTTTTCCTGTACCTGTACCTAGCTAGCATTCCATATAACTGTCAAAATTCTATCTGCATGATGATATTTTTCAGCAACCTGTTTAATCAATTTTGTGGGTTGTAATTGTTGTTGTACAGATTTTATCAGATCTCTTATTAAGGAGAATAAGTGGCTTGAGGCTGTTCGCTTTATATGTGCATTTAATCTGGCTGATAAATTCCCTCCAGACCCTCTACTGAAAGCATACTTGGATTACACATATGAAGCTGCATTGAAGACCTGCCAGAACTCCAATAATTCGGTTAAGGCACAGAACAAGTGTGCAAACAAACAAATACGTGCACTACAAAGTGTAATCAGATGCATTTTCGATTTCAAGTTGGATTCTGAGTACTCACCCATTGACCTTCAACAGCGCATTCGGCAACTTGAGCTACAGAAGGAAGACAGAAAATCCTTAAACCTGGAAAAAGATAAGGTTGAGAAAAAAAAGTTTACTGCAACAACTCCTCATGTAGATTCCAACAGCATGAAGAAACGGGCAGCTTGCCCCACAACTGCCCAAACTCAGTTGCTACAAAGATGCAGCCTAGAAAAGCGTCTTCGTACAGACATTCTTCAGAATTCCATCTTTTCGAATGTATCTATTCCTATGGCTTCCAGCATGAACACATTGCATCCACCTTCGCCAAAATTCTCACAATTTGGCTTGCATGACACTAATACTTCAAAAATGCCCTACAGCAGTATTAGGCCTACTGTAAATCGTACTGGTTTGGACACTAATTTCTCAGGTCATGTCTCTGATTAGCCACATTTTGGTACTCCATCTTCTGCCGAGTACAGTACAAAAGTATTATTCACCCTCCATCCTAAAACCATTCCCTGATTCTGTTTATTGTAGGATAGTTGAAGCTTTTTGCTTAAATTATCTCAAGTCCTCCAATTTGTAAATATTATCCTTTTGGGTATTTTAGGATATTTTCTGTTTATTGTAGGATAGTTGAAGCTTTTTGCTTAAATTATCTCAAGTCCTCCAATTTGTAAATATTATCCTTTTGGGTATTTTAGGATATTTTGCTGAAGTTGGTATCTTTTTGAAGTAATTAGATAGTTTTTGCTCAAGCTGTACATTTGTAAAGGGTAACACCCACCTTGGTGTTCATTTTGGTACAGGGCTGTTTATAATCCCAGATAGAAATATATTTCTCATCAAGTTCTTGCCAAATCACTTTTGATTCTGAAAGAGATAATGTCTGACATGCCTTAAACCAACAGTTACTATCTGCATGGTTTCATTATTTTCGCTAGTCTGATTCCTACTCCTTACTTTCAGCAACAGTAAGCATAGTTATTTGTATCAAGAATTTTCTCCATCTCTTATTAAAAATAGTTCCTTCAATGGTATATTCGTAATATAGTTCCATTTTACTAATTCTTATTAAGTCGCGCTAATTTGAATACATTGGTTGCATAAACTAGGGGCATTTTTTGAATATATTCTTATGATTATTATCATAGTTTCTAGACCAATAAATCAATAATGCATATCAAAGAAGACCTAATACTGCTGTATAGAAACATAGAAAGAGAAAAAACCAAAGAAATGCATTGAACAGATTTTGGTTTATGTATAATTCATCCAAAACCTCTACTTTAACATTAAAGCCCTTATAGCTCAGTGGTAGAGCGTCAGTCTTGTAAACTGAAGGTCCGTAGTTCGATCCTGCGTGAGGGCAAATTTACATTTTTGTTTTTTGGCCCTTTTTTTTTCCTTCTTAATCTTAAAATTTTGATGATGATTAGTACTCCCTATCTAGAAATCATTGAATTTTAAATTGAAAATAATTGTTGAGTAAAGATTATTTCCGATTGGCCAAAGTTCGGGAATAAGATCACCCCCGAGTAAAAACATGAATAAGAGCACGTGCAAGTAATATAGATAGCACGTATTTGATTAAATCGTGTTGTCGTGTACTCCGTATAATATATTCATTTTATAATTGTTGAGTAAGTATTATTTTCGATTGGCCAAAGTTTGGAACTAAGATCACGTACGAAAAATAAAAAGAACGTAGTTAATTAAACTTGTTGTCGTGTATCATATTCTCGAAAATAAGATCTACTCATAAAAGTTCGACTAGTAAAAGTTTGACTAAAAAGTTCGATCCGTGGCATTATTTTTTTTTTTTGCTGACTTCACAACCTAAGTGGTTAAAAGACTTTTAGACCTAGCCAGTAACCATCACACCCTCTTTTTGCAATCAGTCTATCCTGGCTCGACAATACAGCATATGTAACTGGAAAAAAAATTAGGGTTTAAATAACTTTCAATTTCCTATAATTTTTCTCAACTTGCAACCCTAATTTAATTTGGGCCTTTTGATTTTCGCTGAATTCAACTACCATCTGCAACATTTTCATCATCCAATTCACTTCTGAAGGTAATTAATTGCTCTTGAATTGCATTTTAATTTTTGATTTATATGCTGATTTCGGAAGTTATTAAACATTGCCGATTTTTTGTTGAATCGTTTTGTTGTTGATTTAATTTAGAATGAAGCTATGAACCTCTGTTAATTTGTGATTATGATCCGAAAAATTCTGTATTTTGTTCATTAGCAGGTGAAATTAATTTTTGATCATGACCCCGAAAATCGCCGATATTCGCCTTGTTGCTTCTCACCCAGAAGTTTATGAACCATGTGATGATTCATTTGCTCTTGTAGATGCACTTTTAGCTGATCGAATGAATTTGCTACAACTTGAACCAACATTGTGTTTAGAAATAGGATGTGGTAGTGGTTATGTGATCACATCTTTAGCCTTAATGTTGGAGCAAGATACTAATAGTAGTGTACATTGTTTTGCAACTGATATTAACCCGGATGCGGTTGAGGTAACCTCGGCGACATTAAAGGCTCATGGGGTTCACGCCGAGGTTATGAACATGGATATTGCCTCAGCATTGGAGGATCGCCTTTCGGGGTTGGTGGATGTGGTGGTTGTGAACCCCCCTTATGTTCCAACCCCTGAGGATGAAGTCGGGGCTGGTGGGATTGTTGCTGCGTGGGCGGGGGGAGAGGATGGGAGGAGTGTGATTGATAGGATATTGCCTGTTGCTGATAAACTTTTGTCTGAGAAGGGTTGGTTGTATATGCTTACTCTTGCTGCTAATAAGCCTTCGGAGTTGTGTGGGCTGATGAGGAAGAAAGGGTATGCGTCGAAGATTATAGTTCAAAGGTCGACAGAGGAAGAGAGTCTTCATGTTATTAAGTTCTGGCGTGATCCTGATAGTGAAGTTCAGATTAAGAAGACAATGGCTAACAGAGGAAGTCCAACATCAATTTTTTCCAGATTGTCACGCTTGTCGTTCTCAGGGCATGGGAATGCTAATTCTAAGTAATCAATGGCTGGGTAGCAGAACCTACAACTACCATATGGATGATATCATGACTGTTTGCCTCAATTGATAATGTCATTGGCACAGATTTCTTATATCTGAGAAAAGATCAAGGAAGACTGAAACTTTCGACTGAGTTCAATGACAAACTGTTTGGGTTGGTTCAGTGATAAGCAATAATCACTGCAAAGACCATGTTTGTTGCGGAGGGAAAAAGTTGTATGGGTGAGTTGAGTTGCAGAAAATTACAACATCAACCAGCAATCCGGCATAACTATGGACTTGCAGCATCATAGGCAGCTGCTAATTAACATGCTTGTAATGTACACTCTGAACTACTTTGCGAGTTTGTACAAGTCAGAAGAGAGTTTTGCTTGTATGAGAGATTGGGAATGCTGGGGAATCCAGAATTCTTTATTGGTTGCTTTCTTTGCAAAGTTGTTGCATCATAAAGGCTGTTTATGAAACATAGGCCAGTAGAATTTTCATGCTATTTTTACTTGCATTTTCTTTGATCTCCCCTCTAAATCAAATACTCGTATATCTTAAGGGCTAGTTTAATTTACTAATTTTCTCTGAACATCTTACTCTTTTTCACTAGCAAGTTTAATACTAAGTATGAACTTTTATCTGGCAGATAATAGAGAAGTAATTGCATTAAAGATTATAAATATATAAAGTTGCTATTTGATCATTAAGAATTTTTATTATTATTTCTGTACACAAACCTGAATCAGATTAACTTGCAACAGATGCATAAAATGCAGCTCATATCGGTGTATTGAGCTGCTTAACTAATCAAAAACATCATAGTGCCCTACATTAAATCCATAAATTAATGTCAGTAGATATATCCTATAAAGGGAAAAAAAAATTAAGGTGAGATAGGAGTAATTTAAACTAAGCTTCCTATCAGTTTGGGAAGTGAATAATGCAGGTGATAGCTGGTGGGCTCAAATGCTCAATACTACAGTTGAATCTGCTAGTAGGGCATGCATTTATGAAATCTAAAGGTAACATTTTTTTTTTCTCTAAAAAAATTACATTAGGCTTCCCCACTCTTCTTTACATTTTTTTAAAAAATTGGATTAAATCATGATAGTTATGCGAAAACAATTAACCAAACTCTCCCCTAAATCTGGTGTTTTGCATATATAATCATCAATCCTAGAAATTATGTTTCAGGAACAAACTTTCTTGTGGAGAAGCAGGACCAATTTCTTCTTCCAAACTATTTAATCCCTCAGCACCATTTCTTCCGCTGCCTATTGTTTTGGCCTCGGGATTCTTTGCATTTTCAACATCAGCTTCAGAAACAGAAGATTTTCTTCTCTGAGAGGAAGTGACACTGGGAAATGTAATCCATGAAGGAGCTCTAAACTCAAACCTTTGATCCTCAGCTGACCCTATATCGGTTTCTGAAGGGTTTGAAGATCTTTGAGATGTTTTCTTATGCATTCTGCTGCTTCCTAAAACTACCTCTGTTGGTAGAATAGGCTGCTCGCTACAAGGGGTGCCCATAAGAAGAGCAAGGGCTCGTTCTAAAGCTGTCGTGACTTTGTCCATTGACGGTCTATCTTTCCCTCTCATTCTCACACATTTACAAGCTACATTCGCTATTCTTCTGAGTGCTTCAATTTCTGAGGGAGGTTTCAAAATGGGATCTAAAAGAGCTGATATATCTCCTGCTTTAATCAAAGGAACTGCCCATTCAACTATATTTCCTTCTTCAAACTGCATATCTATGGCCTTTCTACCACTGAGTATTTCCAAGAGCAGAACACCAAAGCTATACACATCAGATTTAGTTGTTAGGTAGTGAAGTCTGTAGTACTCGGGGTCAAGGTACCCCAGAGTTCCAGCTGGTAGCTCAGCTAAGGGGGAACTGCTGTCTACAGGGCCGAGGAGAGAGAGTCCAAAATCAGCCACTCGTGCATTGTGCTCTTCATCGATGAGAATGTTTGAAGATTTTATGTCCCGGTGTATCACAGGAGGACAAGCATAACCATGCAAGTATTCGATTCCTCGTGATGCTTGAACAGCTATGGTGACTCTGCGAACCCAATCTAATTGCTCCTTCAGTGACTTGTCTTTCCCATGGAGGTGTTGGTGTAATGACCCATGAGCCATGTACTCATAAACCAAGAGCCTTTCTCCTCCTTCTTCGCAGTATCCTAGCAGATTGAGAAGATGAGCATGGTTTAATCTAGACAACAAATCAAGTTCCGTGTGAAACTCTTTTGAGTTCTTCTTTTGGTCAGAAGTCATTATAGCCCTCTTAACAGCTACTACTGTTCCATCCTTCAAGACTCCTTTGAACACGCATGAGAAACTTCCTCTACCCACTATCGACTCCTCTTTGAATCCACTGGTGGCCTTTTCAAGCTCTTCATAGGAGAAAACTTTAGCTCTTCTGATCTTTAGCTCCTCCACGTCAGGCCTTATCTTCGGGTTATCTCTAGAAGATCCATTGTTTCCTCCATTTTTCTTCGAATTCCAAACCCTGCTTGCTGAGCATTGACAGTTTCGAAGCTTGTATCGAACATATAGAATTGCCAATAAAGACACTACTATAGCCAAGAAGAGAGCAAAAACCACCTCTGCAACTATGATTGGAATCTGAATTGCCCAAAACTTCACATTTTTCTTCCCACCAAAACTACCTGAACTAGCACTGGCGGAACAATTTGAAATGCAATCAGACGACACACAACTTGAACAGTTATATGCACATGACTTCATGTCAAATTGTTGAGAACATCCACCTTTGAGATACATATCCTTGGGACAATTATTCAAACAAGGCAGACATATATGAGTATTCGGGTTTCTGCAGGTTGCTTGGCCTTGTTTAAATTCATAATAACCATCATTGCATGGCTCAGACTGGCATCTTCCAGGAGTGGCCGCGAATGGAACAGTGGCAGGAAACCCGAATCCCCAACACATAGGCGATAAAGACTTTTCAATTAGTATTCCGCAAGCAAAATAGTCTCCAGCAGCAATGGTGTAAACCTTGGCCTTCTTGGGAGGTTTAGTAGCTTGCTGCATCATAAAACCCCAACAAACCACCCCACGATCAAACCCCCTAATTCCACAGGCTTGGAATTTTCCCCCAATAATGGAAAGCATTGAATCTTTTGGAGGAATATTCACATTGCCATTTCCTGTATAACCAGCCGCGATCTCTTCTTCAATGCTACCACTACTTCCCCAACAAGAAGCCCTAGAATCCACTCCTTCCAGAATGCCACAAACATGATATCCACCAGCTGCAATCATCTGAAACCTCAAATTCTTAGGAAGCAGGCTAATCACTCGACTGCTAGTCTCATCACCCCAACAGAATACAGTTCTATTTTCAGCAAACAAACCACAATTGAATTCAGAACCAGAAGAAATGGACTTAATTTGCCCACCAAAAACATAATTCTTAGTCATGTTATAACCCCAACAATCAACCAAAGAAGTGTTCCTAAGATCTCCTGTCAAGGGTGTCCTTAAACCACACAAATGGTTATCACCTGCACTAATTTCGACATATCGAGCACCCGGTTTCATGGGTTGAGGAACACCAATTCTAACAAACCCACTGTTCCCCCAACAATAAGGCTGATATGAGTCCATCAGAAGTCCACAAACAAACCCATCACCCCCAGTTAAACCAAGGAAACTGAGATGTGTTGGAGTTCCATAAATTATAGCATTATTTGCACCATAACAGGTTGCAGAATTGGACCCATCTGATTTCAACCCACAAAAAACAGGACCATTCTCACCATATGAAACAGCTATAGAAGACATTGAACCTAAACCAGAAACCAAACACCAGAAATCTGAATAAACTATAGCAAACACCAAAAACTTTGCTACAAATTTCAATACCCATGAACTCAAACTTATTATCAAACACCTGGTGGGTTCCATCATACAACAAAACTAGGTCACAAAATTATGCATTCGGAAGCCAAAAACCCCATTATCATTCTTGTCTCCTAAGCAACATAAACAACAAACCCATTTCCTAAATTTAGCAGCAGAGAAGTATTTTTACCTCAGGTGCAGAAAAACCCCAGTAAAAATTCTTCCTTTCTTCCACATTTCTGAAGCTCAAATGGTAAAAAGTTGGCAAAACCCAGATTCAAAACCTCATTTCTACCCTATTTAACACACAAATGGGTAAAATATGACAGTGCAACTCAGAAAGATTGGATTTTGCAAAGTGGATTGAAGAAAGTTTTCACCTTTTTGGATCAAAAAGTGTAAAAACCAGAACTTTAATGGAGTCTTGATAAGTTGAGCAATTCATGATGATCAATGCACCATAAATTTACCAAGAAAGGGGTAAATTTTGCACCTAACTTGTGTACTACTAACAGGGGTTGCTGGGAAAGAATTCACAAGAATGAAAGAGAGGAATGAATTTGCTGCCACAGAAGAAGTGAGAGAGAAGAAGGAAGAGAGAGAAAGTAGAGAGAGAAAGTTGAGTAATAAATGAGAAGAGAGCAATGCAGGTTCTCAAAACGGGCAGGGGGTGTAGGTGAAGACATTAAATGAGGAAGTTAATGCAAAAGGAAATTTATTTTTATTTAATTTTTTAATTAATTTAATCTTTTTTTTTTGGGAATTTTTTGATTGATTTTTGCCTAGATTCCTGCACACATGGGCTCTTTGAATTTTTTAATTTGAATTTTTAAAAAAATTTATTTAGTTTGAAATTTTGGAGAAAGAAAAACCTTCTCAATCTTTCATAAATTCTGTGTTTTTCTGCTGTGATAGTGCAATGAGTAAGCACCAAAGTATCCACTCTACTAATTTTTTGAGAGAAAGAGATAGAGCTATATATTAATCAAGAGTATCCACTCTACTAATAGTATTGTATAAAATTAGAATTTGTAATTTAGGATTTTCTTTTTATTTTTTAATGCAATGAGTAAGAAATTTATTTATTTTTTTGTATTTTTTAATTAATTTAATCTCTTTTTTTTTGGGAATTTTTTGATTGATTTTTGCCTAGATTCCTGCACACATGGGCTTTTTATTTTTTTTTATTTTTTTTTTATTTCTTTTGGTGAGGATTATGCAATGTTTTATTAAGGAGAGTGTTATGTATACTCTCTTTATTCCTTAATATTTACCACAAGTTTGATCGGTAATCTCTTTAATTATGTGTTTGTAAATTTGTAAAATTTTGAAAAGAAAAAAAAAATACTAGTGGATCAGATATTATAAAAACACAGTGAATCTAAAAAGATTTACTAACTATTTTTTTTTCCTTATTGTAGATTAATTGTTAATATGTGATTATATATCTTAAACTTAACTTTGAATTTTGAAATTAAACGTAACATACACCAAAGGATGGAGGGAGTATTGATGTGTATCAGAAAATGTAGGTATGATATAACTCTCAAAAACTTAATTGCTAAGTTAGCTAGCAAATTTCCATAAAAAAAAGTTAGCTAGCAATTTCTTCTACAGTATTAGGAGAGATGGAATGCTAACTATTCTCATATTTCGTACTCTATTAAATACTATAGGTATTTGCAATGAACAAGTCTTAATTAAGACCAAGCTATAGTTGTTTCACATTATGATGGAATGACAAATGTCAAAACGTCCTCTTAGAATTAAGAAAATATCTATTCAAATGAAAAATACATATCATTACAAATTGTTACTCCTAATAAATAATTAATTGAGTTATTATAAGATTGTTTAATACGGATTACTAAAGTTTTCTACAAATTGTATGTGTAGCCTTTACCCAATTTACGAAATGGAAAGAAGTTTATTGTATTTCTAAATCCGTAATTGTAAGCCTTTGATTTGTTCTCTTTATTATTGTTTGTGTCCCCGTAATGGTGTGATATGAGTCATATGACATTAATTATCTAGCATCCCATCCAATAAAATTATGAAAAACATGTGCTCCCTCCGTCCCTAAATTACATTTCTCTTTCTCTCTATTATGTGAGGAATAAATGCTAGAAAGAAGAATGTAATTTAGGAACGGAGGGAATAACATATAGTGGATTGAAAAATAATTGGATTTATTAGAATATATTGTTACGGAGTAATAAATAGATAGAGAAACTAACCCTAAAAATTGAACTCTTATTCGTTGTGCAAAATATTACAGCAAGAGAATTATAACTGAAACATATATAAAATGTAAATCAAAATGAGTAAAGTATAATGCGGTGAAAGGAAAATTTATTATTATCCATGGAGTATATATATTTGAAGAAATGACATGTCTAATAAAATCATAAAATTAGATATCTGAATATATACATTTATGAATGGAGGGAGTAATATAATAATCGAATTGATACTATGCATATATGTTGCTAGTCTCAAATTCTTAGTTAAAATAACATAAGTACTTAATTATATTATAGAGTAAAAGGTGAGTTTTATAGAATAATTTGAATAATATAAATTTATTAATGAATTTTGTCACAAAATAATAATACTCTAAGCAAGAAGATCAATATAAAGCAGAAGGATTATACTTTTTAATTAATGTGCACACATTAACCTAATCAAAATGGTATAGATCAGATTAGGTGGTATTGTGTTACATTTAAAAGAAAAAAAAAATAGAGTAAACAAATATACAACCTTTAGTGTTGCACGTAAATGTTTTAATGCATTTTCTAAATTAATACTACATTAATTGGTGTTGTTTGATTAGACTTAATATTTTCAATTTATATTAACTTTAAGAAACCAAAAGAGATGTATAATGCGTAAATCATTTATTTTACACATAAATGCAATACTAATAAATACTTTGAAAATAACGTTAGGGCATCCACGACAATGGGATTACATTTTTTGGTAGCTAGATTCTGTGTACCCTTGTTTTTTGGCCACATCAAATATTATGAATTAGATTTGGATACAACAACAATAAGGACTCCCCGAGATCTATTACTGAGTAGTATTTACGACATTCATTTAATATCTACATGAGGAGCAATGAATTATCATAAAATTCGAATAATGTATAAAAGGGAGGGAAAACATTTTTTCATACAATAATTCTAGTGTATATGAGAATATGAGTGTACCACAAAAATCTTAATTTTCATTGTTACAAGTTGTTAAAGGTTTGTTCACTTCAGCTTAATTTTTAGTTTAGTCCAGTTCAGTTCCAATTAGTTCAGTTCATTTCACTTCACTTCACTTCAGTTCAGTTCAGCTCAATTCCTAATTTTCTTTTCTCATAAACAATTCATTTCAACTTTTAGGGCTTGTTTGGTTGATGTAGGAAGTAAATTCCCATGGGAAATTCTAATTCATGGGAAATTACTTCCTTTATTAAAATTCCTAGGAATTACATAAATATGTTTGGTTGTCATGTGGGAATTTATAAATCATGGGAATTGTGAATGACCAAGGGAGGGGTGGGTAAGTAACTTCCCATGTTTTGTAGGAAGTGAAAATTCCCATGAATTATGACTTCCCCCATTTTTACTTTTTAATGTCAACCAAACAACATACCCAAAGAAAATTCATGGGAATTTTGAGTGCCCATGGAAATTAAAGGCAACCAAACAAGCTCTTAATTTCCTTCTCTCATAAATAATTCAGTTCACTTCAATAAATCAGAACATGCCCTAACAATTCTTTAGTTATAAGGGTATGGAGTAAAACTCATTACTCTCTTTGTTCCTAAATAAACGTTTTATTTTCTTTTTTTTAAAAGATTTATTTCGTACCACATATATAGTAGAAAATGAATTAGAATACGGTATTGTGGATAAATAATAGTGATAATAGCCTATTGCTTATCGGTGATGTAAGAAAAATAAATTAATGGAGGTAGATGAGTCTTGTTGATTAAAAGTGAAACAAAAAATTAGTTGATTTTATATACATATACTCGTAAGAAATAAGGCTTTTCGTTATGACATGGACAATAAATTTTGAGAAAAATGAGGTTTTATTTAGAGATCGACATATTGAATATTAATAAAGTGTATTTTTATTTCAAACCATTCAATACATATATAAGGAATGTAGAATAGTAAATTTTATGGACTTAACAAATTACAAAATTAAATCACTAGGTGTTTAACCAATTACCCCATCAATTACGAATACGAAAGATATTAGGTAGTCAAAATAGTTGTCAAAGTTGACTTTAAATTTTCTCAGTTTTTGTTTTCTATCTCATCCTTTTATTTTTCCTAATATTATATATATATATATATATATATATATATATATATATATATATCGTTTTTTCTTTTAGCTTTAAATCAATAATTTATTAATTTAATAGGTAATACAATACAATAATAATGTTCAATCACTACTCACTAGAGTTGATATAGGCTGAGCACTACGCCTAACATAAATTAATATAGGATACACTTCAATATAACGACATAAGAGTATAAGACTATCCTTCTGTCAAAAAAAAAAAAAAAAGTATAAGACTATCCCAATATATTAGAGTACTAATTACACTTTTTAGTTAATAATGTGAATCAAACTAAGGGTCAACTAAAAGTCTAAAACAATTTTGCATGGAATTTAAATTAAAGATAGCTATATATGTACATTTGGCCCCAACTTAAATCGAGATAATCGTGAAAACTATGGGAATAATGATGATGGGTGTACGTTGAAAATTGATAAATTATCAACATGCAACGCACAAATATGATGATGCTGGTACTACCAATAATAAAGTAAGAGAAATTGTATGTAATAATTAGATGACTTTGTGTAAAAAATAAAATAAAATAAAATAAAAATTTAGTAAGAAAGTAAATGTGAAAAATGTAATATATTTTAGGATGAAATCGTAAAAGAGCTTTAGTACTTTTTCAAAAAAAAAAAAAAAGAGCTTTAGTAGCTCCAATGGTACAACTATTACATACTTCGTATAAAACTACATAACATCATCCTTAGCTTGTAAGAAACAGTCGGCTTGAAACAAGAATTTGCCTTCGAACATGCTTCAGGAGATACCCAATGTTACCATTGTTATCTTTACATCTCATATACCTTTGATCTTGGAGAATGGAAGGAAAAGCATAGAACAAGAAGAGCAAAGAACACACAACTGTTGGTTGTTAACAATAACACGAGCTCAAAAAGACACCACTAGTCCTTAGCATAGGCAACAGGGGTAGGAACAACAGACGTTGGCAACACACTCAAAGTCACTTTTGAAGGTGACTCGGTAACCTTAACTTTGGATACCTTTGGCCTCTTCTATAAGAATAAAACCATTACTATACCAAACTAAAAACCCCCCAAATGAAACTTAAGGGAACCCCATGTTGGAGAGCATGGCTAAGATAAAAGTTTGGAAATTTTGTGAAAAACTACCTATTATAATCCAGAATTTGCGAGAAACTACCTATTAAAAAAATGTTATAATTGACTATCTAATTTTTTAAAAATGTTGTAATTTACTACCTTTACGCCGGATTATGAAGGAGTTTGACCAAAATTCTCCGGCATTGACTTGGTCACGTGACACTTGGTGAAAGAAAAGGGTCATTAAGTGTCACGTGATGGTCATGTGACCAAGTCAACACCGGAGAACTTTGGTCAAACTCTTTCATAATCCGGCGTAAGGTAGTAAATTACAACATTTTTCGAAAATTAGGTAGTCAATTACAACATTTTTTTTAATAGGTAGTTTCTCGCAAATTCTGGACTATAATAGGTAATTTTTCACAAAATTTCCTAAAAGTTTTTCAAAGCCAAAAATAGAAGAAAATAGACGGTAAAAATTAAATTGGGTAGAACGGAAATAAAATCCGATCTACTATCTGCATCCAATGCTAGCAAATGACATGATTTAGGTAATGAGTGCAATTCTACTAATTAATTACTTCCGCAAAATCAACAAAGATTTGTAATTTGTAAAGTGCATGTATTTGCATGTTAATCAATCAAGCCAGGTCAAAATCACCGCAATAGTGCTTAATAATGATTATGACCAAGGTAGGTTAATGATTTATATCATTGGAGTTGAGCTAATGACTTTAAAAGGCCAATTACATTTATTTCCATGTTAAATGTTCATCAACTTGATTATCTTTTCCAATCAAGAATTTAAAGAGGTGGTTTTTTAGATAACAACATAATAATGAAATATTTTGTGTGGATTATGGAACTACAATTTCGAATACGGAGTAATTTTTTGACATGTTCTGTATAAACTAATAATTTCTATTTTCTACACGATTCACCAAGGGTTCGTTTGGCATCACTGTGGTTTTTTGTTTTTTTAAAATCATATGATATATGTCATATAATGAATCAAAAGTTAGTCAAACTTATTAAAATCATGATAATTTTGAAAACTGACAACAGAAAAGTGGAAACACTTTTTTTCTTGTTTTCTATTTTTAATTTTTTGTTTTAAAAAAAAAAACTGAAAGCTGAAAACAAAAAATAATGCTTCTCTCCACCATAAACTGAAAGCTAAATACAAAAAGTAATTTTATACTTCTCTCCACCATATACTAGCGCAACAATTATCAAAGTGACAAATCTAACATATCAGGGCTTTGGGTATTGTAAAATTTGGAGTGCAATAATATATAGGAATATTGTGCATGTGTTTATTTATTGAACCACATATGTTTTACGATGCTGAAGTGATACCTCCTATTTTTTTTAGTTGCAACTTTGTAATATTTTATATCTCAAAAATGATATCCCAAAGTTGTAATTTAAAAAAATCGGAGGTAGTATTTGGACTCCAGCCCTCACCCTCGCTTTTGAACATTCATTATGTCCTATTTAATTTATTGTGTGAGCTACATTATTTGCATAAATCTATGTATATGAACAAATTAAATTATAGCAATAAAGCATTTCTTTTTTTTAGTTTAGCATTTCTAATGTAAGGGATGGAGGGAAATAGATCGAGACTTTAAAAAAAATGTGATTAATACTTTGATATGACTAATAATAAAAGCTCATAACACATGCATCTCGGCAAAAAATGGGCTTGATTATATCTGGTAAGATACAAATGCTTGTTTGTAGTAGATCATCATTGCAATTAGAACAAGAAAGTTATTTATTGTCACGGTGTTGACAAATTAGTGTCGAAATCTTATATATATATATATATATATATATATATATATATATATATATAGAGAGAGAGAGAGGATAAACTCAAATTGAGCATTGCTTCTTCGTCATTGTGTACAAATAATAAATTATTTGTTTCATCTTTAATTGTGTCCCTCACAAAATGACAATTTGATTCAATATATTTCGTTCTCTCGCGAAATATTGAATTTTGAGCAATATAACGCTAACTCACCCTTTAATTCCAAGTAGATGCTTTGACAACTTTTTAATTTGAAACTCACATCTTATAGACCATTAAACGATGTACTTCGCTTCAACCGGTGATCTAAATATCACGAGTTATTTCTTGATTTCTAAGACACGGGAGGAAAAACCAAGCAAATACGGTATACAAACAAACCAATCAACAATCTCCTTGTATATACTAAGTGAACAACTAGCCTAATCAAAGTCACACCATCCTTCAAAATATAAATCACTATCAGATCATAGAAGGACAACCATCTTGTTGATGAAAAATTTCAATCCTTTAGGCTTTAGCTCTTGTTTCCTTGAGTCCCAAATCTTTTTACTTTAGTCGTTAAGAAAGTGTAAAATTGTGTTGGTACTTTTTAGGAATCAGCCAATGAGGTAGGTATGAGAGTGTAATGGATATGCCCCAACTAGACATTGAAGCCCAAACATCGGAGCCCATTCCGCGGCAAATACACGTATATTTAAGCCAAACTTCATTCCAAATTTCAAAGACTACAAATTTCCGTTATACTACTTGCATCAATTTACCAAATGAGTTTATAGAATAAACTATTCTATGACCAATTAGTATAACAATAAGAAAATAAAATATTGATTATATCGTGGTTCCATGTATATGAATACATGATACAGCTAATTGTACTATGAATATGAGATAGAATGCTAGATTAGTTGGCTAGTTCTCCGACTTTCAGGAGTGAGGTCAGAGGTCGAATTATTACTATGAATATTGTCTTGCATATATTTTCAATTTGTGAAATATGATTATTTCACTTGAATCTTTTGAGCTTAAAGTAGTGAGGTTTTTCTAATACTCTAATAGTCATATTAAACAAAATTCTTATAACCTTTTAAATTAGACTAATTCTGACATCAAAGTATTAAACAATAGCCTTAAAGAATTAGACTATTATATTGACAAATTAGTGTTAGAATTAGGTTTTCTAATATCATTTTTTACAATAGTCTAATTTTTACAGAACTCTTGCATAGCCATTGTAAAGAAGAGAATATCTCTAAGAACCTCAACCGAAGTAAATTTTTAGAGTGTTTAACCAATTAACGATCATTCTTTAAGAATTAGAGTATTGTAAAAAAAATGATATTATCTTATAACCTTTTGAATTAAACAAAAGGAAACAAAATTGGCATTTGACTGCAAACATGCTAAAACAAAGGAGTACATAAGTGACTGATTAGAAATATAGAGCTCAACTAAACAAAGAGCCTAACTAAACATCCTAGTTTCTAGAATTTGCAACTAAGCACAAATATTAATAAACTTATTATAATGTATGTCAGTTTTTTATTTAATAAGATCTCCTCGATTATGTAGAAGTTGATAATCAATTTTTTATTTTTCTTTTTCATATTTTTTGGGTTTATAATAATCTAGTTGTTTGAGACTAGTTAATTGTAAAGACCAAAAAGCTTGGTTGTGTGTTTATAGACCTTGGTCGGCTACTTGGGTCAGTTGAATTACGACGCTATTCTTTCTTCAACGCGTTGACGAACAATCTTAGAAGCTCTGTTACTGAGGTTGCCACAAAAAAAGATGAGCCATCAGCCTACCAAAATGGTGAATAACACCATTGCACAAGTATATGTATTATGCTACCCCATTTCCGAGGTCGTCCTCGAACACGGGTTATGTTACACCCATCTTCGAGACAGAGGTCTGTTTACAGTTTTTGAATCATGAACTAAGAATATCTTCTGTATGACCGTATTCATCAGTCTTTATGCCCCCTAATCGAGTGAACTGATCACGAGTTTAGCTTAGATCAACTCAACTCGAGTTCAACTCGGGCTTGAACAGTTCAGCTCAAGATCAGTTGAATTGGAGCTACTTTTAGATGGATCTGTCATAAAATAAAAGATTGAACAAAGATAACTAGTAGATAAACAAATATAACAAGTAAAGTATAACATAGATGTGTCCTGAGTAATAATATAGCCTAATATACAAGCCTCAAAACAGAGACCAAAATTATAAATGTATTTTAAAAAAAAAAAAAAGTAAAAGAACAATGGCCTCATGTCATGTAGACACCAAAGGCAAGATTAATTATAACAAATGTCATAGAAATAATTAAAAATTGTATAGGGTATAGCACCATTATTCTTTCTTTGTATCTGTATGTTCTCCAACATCTCCAACATATAAGCAAACCTGCATAATACCACAATAAATATAATCAATAACAGACATCACTAATATTCAAAACTCAGCAAAAGTGTCGCATTTGAACGAGTATCTAGCACAATATCTATCATTTTGTTTAGTGTTTATATTAAAGACCTACAATTTTATAACCAGGAAGTCAGGACCATAGTGCATTTAAATTATTGGTCAGGAGTGTAAAAGACAAGCGAAAGCAGCAATAGGCACAGTTGATTATAGAGGGACAGCTGAACAGGTACAAGTGTAATACAAAGAAGAAAAAATTAAAATATATAAATTTAACTCCTTCACCTCTGACATCTCAGAACCATAAGCTTATACTATAATATCAAAGCCAATGAAATTGATGAAATGAACAAAATTCACATGAAAATTTACAAATCTTGGGGAGTTCCAGAAAGTAAATATGTTAACGAATTTCAGAATTTGTATAGGCAGAGGCCATAGACAATAGGTACTAACCATAAATTCCTTCTCAGCTTTCAACAAGTACCATGACAACTTCAATTGTGTCTCAGCAGCTCACTGTCACAGCAGGGAAAAAAAACTGTCATTTCAGGAACACAAATACAACTGAATATATCAGCACGAGCGTAAGCCTATACACCGAGCATCAATGTGAATGTTCATTGAGCTATAATCTGGCACTTGTCTCATAAAGACTCCAAGGCATCATCCACAATTATATTACATAATCTGGTAAACAAGTTTAGAGTCGAGAAATCTGTACTCAAAAACATTTGACAATCTATCAAAACAATCTTGTTTGATTGTTTGGCAAATAAATCTGAACACAGCTCCAGCTACCTAATTCCAAAAACTGAAATATACAGATTTAGTTACTCAAAAACACAGGTAACTCCCAAATTGGTTCCTAATCTCACCGTACCCATAAAGGCTATATTAAACATAGACCATTTACATGACTCATCATTTTCTCCCCTGCATACCATTGCATTATTCTCAATCACGGAATGCCTAATTTGGTATTACACTTAAAACTTTAAATTTCAGAACATAATTATTAAACAAAAAAAATGAACAAATTCATAGAAGATCCCCGCAGGTGGGGGGGGGGGGGTCAACAATATATAAAAAATCTACTTTTACATGTCAAAACACAACTAATTCATACTTGAGCATTATAGGTTCGATCTAATAACTACACATTAATCAAGTTCAAACCTCTTCTTTCACAGCAAAGTTATACCTTTTATGGATTAAACCATGCCTCGCATTTTTTAAAAAAAAAGTCAATCAAGAGTTGCTAAGGCTAATACGAGTATACAGCAGCAACGTTCAGAGTGGATCCAGCCATATGCATCAAGTGGAATTGTCAAGGATTATTATGTATAGAACAATCTAATTACAGTATTACCTAGGATGCTTAGACAGCATATGCTTTCTACATCACCAGATAAAATCAATATTGTGTGTTCAAAAGTAAATGGTTTTCAAAGCATACAGAAAAATTATGGATGCAAAGCTCGGACAAAACTGAATTAACCAAACTACATAATCAATCATCAGAAAGAGGATCCAATCACATTACAGTAAGCGTAGCAACTCCTGCTAAACAAGCAAAATGGAATTCAACTGATTTGTAAAACAAATATAATACTGCAAGTACCAATCAACTTTTTGGTGAGAGTACAGGGTGTGTGCAATGGTGGATGGGTGGGTGAAAGAAAGAGAGAAACTAAATGGAGTGGAGGTAGGAAAAGAATGACATGGAATGAAAGTAAACCTTAGCAAAAAGCCGTGATGATCTTCTATGCTTTGAATTAACATTTCCATCAAGCTGCTTTGAAGACCTCAAATTCTTTGCCTCAGCATTCGCAAGTTTACTCGGATGCTCAACGCTGTTTAAATGTCTTCTCTTCTTGTGCTCCCCAGTAGATTCTGAATCCGAAGACTTTTTCCGGGGCTTCTCCATTAGGTTATTAGAATTCAAGCATCTGAATAATAAGCAAATTAAGTTATTAGGTAAAACAAGGTAAATCCTGAATAAAAATCTTCTTTTTTGAGGTAGTGAGCTTACTTTGATCCCTCCCTTCCATTTCCAGCGTTGCTCTTACCCTGCAATGTAAGTATTACTTAGAACCTAATACAGTGATTTTGTGAATGATGGAAGCCAGGATGAAAAAGAAAATGCACTTCTGACCAATGTGAGTATCATGATGATCTTTATTTTAAAAAAATGTTATTCATATATGTTACTGGAAAAAAGTTATTCATATGAGTATCATGATGATCCATAGGAACCCCTATCTTCTCTACAAGAAGAGAAATTCAAGCTGACAGAATCAGCCCTCAGGACTTTGTGCACTATTCTTATTAAAGTTGAGGGCATGGAGAAGAGAGAGAAATAAGGAAAGCCAAAAATTTAACCAAAATTCAAATATGCTGCTGTGGAACTAGAGGATTCCCAGCAGCCAGCTAACAAAAGATATTATTCAAGAGTTGTTCCTTGGTCATTCAATTAGCTAAAATCCAGAACGATAAGGGAGTATTGTAAGAAAGGCGCAGGTTTTTATATATATTTTTCAGTATTATTAGAAAATTCAATCCTTCCAGCTCGAAAATATATATATATATATATATATATATATATATTTAAATGCAACAGAGAATCAACCTCTTAGAGTTTAGAGAAGACGAGAGAACAAGGTGGTTAAAAGACAAAGCAGAAACTGGGTTTGTATTATAGGATGATAAAGGAAATCATGATGGCTAATGCAAAGTCAGCAATCCAGATTTCAGAAACTTGTAATTACAGAGACTTTAGATAGTTGAGAAATGACTATGTTTGTTAGAAAATAATGCAGGGTGATTGTTATATTTCCTGAGTTTTATGAAGTTCTTCCTACTTTTTCTTTATCCCTATTTTGGTTAAATTTGTTACCCTTCATCTTCCCTCACCCCACTTTGTTGGACCCTCTTATCTTTAAAGAGTCTAAACTATGTTCTTTTCCCATCACAATAGGGGGGAAAAACCCACTTTTCTACTTCCCTTGGTTTCTGATGCTACAGTAACAAGGAAGATCTTAAGGAACATAGAGAGCATCTCAAAAGGATTTGGATAATTCCCTCGCAGATTAACAACAGCATTGAGGACTGTCATTACTGCAATTTCAGGGCAAGGAGGCTGATTTTAATCATTTTAGGGTCTACTTTGGGCATGACTTATTATACTACAATTAATCATCAACTTGCCTTAAATATCTGTAAGAATCAGGTGGAAACATATTATTAAGGCTTCACCTACCTTTTATAACAAGAAAAAGAGAGAAGGGGAGAGGGGGGGGGGGGGGGGGGAGGCAAAGGTTTAAAGCAAATTTAAATACCAGATTTCCCACATTGGCTGTTGATGGGCTTCTGCAAATGTCCTCTTGAAGCTCATTAGATTTAGTTGATATGCGAAGATCTAACTCCTTTTTATTTGGAACAGCCACCTCAAAGGACCCATCATCTTTTTTCTGAAGCTTATTAGCTTCATTACTAGCCTCCGCTGTCCTAAGAGATCCAGCATTTCCTGTTTCAATACCATTACAGAGATTAATAACATATTCGAGCCCTTTTACAAGGAGAAAAATATCTGCTTACTGAGTGACTACCTGCTAAATGTAATTGAGCTTCTCTTATTTGCCTATCAAGTTTCTCAAATAAGGTTCTGTTGATTTGCTCCGCTTTACTCCTATCAGCAAGATTAAATGGAAACTTAAACATAGGAGACACATTTGTTCTTTGACCAACTTCTTGAGCAGGACACGTCTGCAGCCCATCCCTGCTGGGAGTCTGAATAGTTTTAACTAATTCAGTCTGTTCAGTATTCTTTATCTGGTCAACTGTGTTTACATGTCTACCAATTTCAGAAGGAGAATATTCAATATCTTGACACATAGTAGAACGAGTAGATTTCTGAACAGGGTCCAGAGAACAATTATTAATTTGCTGCAAGGATTGCTTTTTATGAGCACCATTACCAGTATCTGCAACCTGGTGTGGCATCTCTGAAAACTTAGGATCAGATGGCACAGAATTTCCAGTAAAATTAAAGCGCGTTCTAGTTCGGACAGCTGCATTAATGTCTGACTTATTAGTCAATATTTCCTCTCTTCTGCAATATTTTGCACCAGGAAGTTGCCACTCAGTACCAGGTTCAAGTCTGGATGATAAATGTGCTTGTTCTTCTTGTAAATTCCCCAAGTTATGAGCAGCATTGCTTAAGCATTTCAATCCAGGTGAAGACATAGACCCTTCTCCATCATCAGGCTCAACAGTTTGTGTCAGATTATCAGTCAATATTGTGGTTGGATAAGACCGATCTTGTAGTTGGCTATTATCAGTCTCCTTACATGGATCTATAGCATCAGATCCATTTTTTTGCTTAGGACAATGTAACATTCCTATATCTTCATGAAAACTTTGGGACTTGGGCTTGTACACATCAGGATTTATATGAACTCCAGATGTTAGACTCTCAATCCAGTCTGATGGGCTTGAATTCAGATCAACATAAAGTTGAATCCCATCCTCACAACGGACTTCAAATGTAAATTCAGGGGAAGGTGCTACTGCAGAGGAACTAACAACAGAGGAGAAGGTATTCTCTGCAACACCTGCCCCATTGTTACTTTCTCTATGGAGTTGCGTTAAATTACCCACATCAACAGATGCCTGCAAAGCACAAGAGGCAAAATGAGCCGTGCATCTTAAAAGACAAGCAGAGTCATATGATAGCCCTGTTAGATTTTGAAGATTTTCATATGATAGCCCTGTCAGAATACTGTCAAATGTAAGACTGTACTTACCAGGTCACTTTTCCTACAAAAGCACTCCCTCCATTTTTTTTAAGCGACACGTTTTACCTTTTTGCACTATTCACCTAATCCACTCTTACCAACGTTAGTGATTGATACATAAGGATAAATACAATCTTGTGCGTACTTGTTGGAATCGTTTGAATGAATAGTTTATTAATATTTAATTGTTATAAATTTTTACTTATTGATAATTAAAGATGTTATTGGTCAAAATTTTGCATTGGCATATGTGTTCATGAGAGAACGAAGGGAGTACATCATTAACTTCATATTTAGCCTCATTCAATCACAAACCCAATAATTTAAATACATGCATAGTCTCACATACTTCTCTTTTGATAGGTTTCTTTCACAATTCTCCCGCCCCTCCTCCTCCTCCCACCCCCCCCCCCTCCCCTTTCCCAAACCTATTCTCTGAACCCTAGCTTCCGGTGGCCCCCACTGCTTCCCTCATTCTACTGTCTCCTCTCCCCCCCCCCCCCACCCCTTCCCCTCTCCTATAGTCCTACCCAACTCACTTCTTCCTTGCAACCAGGGATACGTAACCCACCAGAAAAGCCAAATTCCTACTTTCCCCCACCCACTGCCAAACTCCAGTTCCTTAACCGTTCAAGCCTCACACATACAGCCTCTGGCTTAACCTACCAACCCCATAAACCCCAACAGATACAGGAGAAGTACATTTTAAGGGGAGGAAGAAGTAAGAGGTCAAGTCATTGAACAGTTAAATAGTAAATGTGGTCAATGGTGAAAAAGGTAAAGGAAGCGTGGGAAATTGGAAATTCTGCCCAGTCAAACCCCTCCACCCATGTTAGGAGTGTGATTAGGTCCACTTAGTTATTATATACTCCCTCTATCCTTGTCTTCTTGATATCTTACTGAGACAAAATAATATCACAAAAATCTGTCTATAAGACAAATGAAATAGCACAAGGAGTTTATTTCTGAACATATAATCAAACTAGGAAGTTTGTTTAAGAAAAATTATACTCTGGTATATGTAATTACCCAACTGCATTTTCTGGATTTCAAATTAGCCTCTTACTTAGTAACTATAGTAAGAAAGATGCAGACTTCCTTAGTCCCATATTAAGCTTACAAATTAACTGTTTTATAATCTCTAAGAACAAAATTTGACCAAAAGTTTTTTACCAGAAAAATGCTTTGAACATTTAACAATGTTTACCATGATGAAATATATGATGAATCTACTAATAGTGCATTCTCTGTTTCTGCATTACAATGAAATATATTCCTTGACAAAATCAAGGCCACATCTTCCATACATTGTACAATATTTCTTATGAAAGGTACCCGATTGGAGGGCTTAACATGCTTATGAGATCAAATATACTTTTCCAGCAATAACCAAGGATATGGTGAAATAATTGCCACATACATAGGATTACCTTGAGAATGTCAGAAACAAAAGAATGCAAAGCACTAAAGGTACACTATATTCCAAAAACTGATCAAATTTTGCATATTTTTTAGAATTGAGTTTCAGGACACCAAAAGTGACCTGGATCCCTCATTGCTTCTATCTCTTTTCAATGCCATGGAATTAATATTTGGAGATGAAGGGAAAAGACTTAACAGATGAATTCAAAACATTGGACGTCTTTAGAGGCTATTTCACAATCAATGACAAAACTAAATGGACTCAGCTTGATTATAACAGGTTAAAAGTCTAGGCATGACGATTACTTTACAAAATTGTGTGAACACACAAATCATCTCAAGTTATAGCCAAACAGGCAAAGATAACCTAACAATGAGATCTGCACCTTATCAGAAGTAGCAGACTCTTTGGAATTCTGCAAATTATCTGGATCTGCATCTCGCTGATTAAGGTACTGGTTGTTGCGAAAGCTATTATCGGATGCGATGCGTCCACGATCTGGATATCAGAGATTAAAAAAGAACAAAATTTAGGGAATTACGAAACTAAATAATACCAGATCTGATAAGAAATTAAACAGGGGAATGAGGATTCAAGAATAACGATTTAGATATACATTCAATGTCAATGATCTAGCCTATTTTCTTGTAATTCATATCATCTTTATAAAGCACCATACTCAAATAACAAAAGATACACAATACAGCGGTATCCGTTCCTAAAAAATTTCATGATTACCACAAACAAACTGTAAGAAAACGAGTTAATCATTTTTTTTTTTTTGGGAGAGGGGGAGGGGGGGATGAAGAGATAATTAGATACCTTTTCTCTGTTTATCTGTTGAATTCATCCTTGCAACAGTTTGCAACTCTGTTGTTCCTGAAGCAAAGAGATCACTTCTAGTACCCTCCCATATGGCTCTCGTGCTTAGGTTCTTCTTCTGCATTTAAAGTGATAATTGTCAATTATTGTGAATATTAGGAAACAAATCACAATAAATCAAAATATAACCTTCAGAGGCATGTGAATCAAGATATCAAAACGTTCTGATACGACCGTCGTAAATTCTAGTCCCTCAGTTTTTTTTTGTTTTTTTTATTTTTTTATTTTATATATAGTGACACTAGCTTCCGCATGGAGTTTAGTAGAAAGATATATAGGGTGTATAGGTAAGGTGGTTTGTTAGGAAATCAAATACTTCCTCTGTTTCTTTTTAGTTGCATCACTTTCTTAAAAAAAAAGTTTCAAATTAGTTGCATCCTTTCTTTTAGTAAATAAACTCTCTCTATCTCTCTCCTATCACATGGGTCCGCAATTTGAAAAATGATGCAACTAAAAAAACGGAGGAAGTATAAGGATGTGAGATGAGAAAAATAATAAAATTGTAGGAGTGGGTACCATGAAGAGCTAGAAATAATTTAAAATGCAGTAGTGGGGACTAAAAGAAAGACAAATATAATTAAAAAAGTGGAATATATCCAATACAGGAAATTATGTCGCTTATAAAAATGAATGGTCAAGAAAAGTGTCACTTGAAAAAACCCGTAGGTTTAAGGAAAATGTCACTTTAAAAAAAACAGAGGGAGTATGTGGTACAACCAAACCCTTCTCAACTTGGTCAAAACATTGATACCCAGTCCTTTATTTACCTGGGTAGTATTGGGAAATTTATAGATATTGTGTACGTTTGAATTCTTTGAAATAAAACTCTTTCCACATCATCGTCAAAAATATTGTTTAAATATTGGGAAAATTGGTTTATATAACCGTAACAGCTTTGATGCTAGGCTCCAACAACTAAATTGGCTGTACATGAACACACCAACTATAATAGTATGAATGCCTAATGTCACATCAAAATCGATTAACCCAGATCCATCCCTTCAAGTCACCTTCAGAATCCTTCACTCCCTTTCTTCATCCCCAACCCTCCCACCCAATTCCACTAATTTAGAAAGTTTCACTGGAATACGGAAGAATTCTAGGACAGTATGTGGTGTATCACTGAATCATTGAGTTCTCCAAACATTACAATTGGTGCTACCGTATATAGACACCTTACTTGGTGCTACTCCTTGAGACAAATCTACAGACAAAAGCCAGCATAGACCCCAACATCAGCAGGCCTTAATGTGTTACCTTTTTCACAGTTTGCAAGCTACTATGGGACAATGGAAAACATGCAAGTAGAATGGAAAATCAAAGAATCATTCCTGTACAATCTCAACCAGTAAACATAAATAAATTAATGAATTTATTATGTTTTAAGAAAGTAAAATATAAGAAATTTTTGTCACGTTTAGGACAAAGTAAAAAGTAATTGTAGCAAAATGATATATTAAGTATTTGTAGCTAAACGAAAGCCACATGCAAGCACACAAACATCCTATTGGCAAGGTCTCAAGCAATGAGAAAGCACAAAATCTAGTTAGGCTGACGAATTAACGTCTACTATAACAACCCTAGAGCTCCACATTTCCTTATTGAATACCAGAACTAAAGCCCTGTATGGCCACCCCCTCCCTCCCCCCTCCCCCCCCCAAACCTCTCATTAGTCTTATGCTTTGCCCCTCTCTCTTGAAATCCTAAGTATTGGTTTTCTAACTGACTTATCATCAAGTGACTAAACCATCTAGACCTTGCCCTCTTGCATCTCACCTTCATGGAGATAACACTTACTTCCACCTTATCAACCAATTTCTTCTTAACACAACTTCCATCCAAAAAGTTGGCAAGTTTTTGTGATTGGAATTTGGAATATCATTAATTACATTAATTTTGGTTATAGAACTGTGTTCAATATTCACATAAATTTATCATTTATGCATAAATACAAGACAACATTAACTATATGTTGGAAAACCTAACTTTCACATTTCTTCATCTTTAAGAGACAATGTATCCTTCCTAGTAGCATAAAACCTTATGCCCAAAAAAACCTTCCATATCTCAATTAGATATACTTATCAACTTGGATTTACATTATAGATTACAATTCGTACCATTACACGACTAAATGTGATATTATTTTCCTTCAAATTAATGCAATATTCACTACCAATACTACTTTAGTTATAGATGAGAGAAAAGGTGGTAGAAAAAAGAAAGGTTTCACACTTCATAAAACAAAAGTTCATATGCAACAGTTCTACAAATTGAAGTTTATCAGCAAAAAAAAATTAGTTTCTGAATGAAGCACCCCTTGAATGTAAGGCTAAGGCTCTCACATGAATAAAGGATACCTTTTGGAAAGACTTTAAAAATGAGTTCCACGAGAAATCCCGCCACACCAATTTCCATCACTCACTAGCCATCATTTCATGAGATCAATTAAAGCTTTCCGTTTCGTTATTTTTTCCATTCATGCATCTTTACACAACAGTAGGAGTTGTTACTTTTTACCAGTAAACCTAGTGTCCTTTCCTAAAGAAACAAGGCAGCTCAATTTCAATTCAAAACATGTAACTGTGAGGAATATGTTCCATAGAATAAATACGTTCAAACATTTTCATGCACTTGGATCACTAACCTAATTTCTATATTCTTGGCCATATATGCATATACTACATTAGGTTTAATCTCAATAACTGTGTCACTACTTGACTGAGAAACATGAACTTTAGCAAGTAGTTCAATATTTTTTTATTATTATTTTCTTAGTACATCACAAATGTAAGATTGCTCACACAATAGGATCAGAAATACAGAATAGATTTTAAAAGGAAAAAAAAAAAAAAAAGTAGGAAAATTAAAGAATCCATCCTCCAAAAAAAATTGGCTGACAAAACCCCTATGATGCTTTAGTTCATATAATCCAGAGTTTGGGAATGGTCTTTGAGTATTGCCTGAACCATGATGGCATGAGGGTATCAAATCTCCTAATGGAAATTTTAAAACATTAATGTTCCATTTTGAAAACTAGATAAGTTAACTGAAAACAACAAAATTCCTTCCCCTTTCTAACAGGACCTGCTTCTTAACTTTCCACAGTTGTCTCAGTTACAACCAAAATACTATTTACATTTGTAAATAAATCATTAATATCTTACGAGGATGATATTTCTGACAAATATTAAAACTCAGGATCATTACTGGAAAGCTGGTCAAAGAATGGACAATTTCAGGCTATGTTTCCCTTACGATGTTATTAAGAAAGTTGATCCAGTCATTGTCATAGTACTAGAGAGTTTTCTATAGCCCGATTCAGATTATTTAAAAACCCACTTGGGTCTCAAAAATACAATGCTGTTTGAGAATTTAAATACAGTGAAGTATGTTATGTAATATCTCCTTTATTTACCCTGATTTCTACTATGTCCATGACTACTAACTCCTCAATAATCAATGTAACACAAGTAGGGTTTTGAAAATAAGTTTCCCGACAATAGTAAAATACAACTAGCTCCATGACTTCTCTTAAAGTTACCACATCAGCCTCAAATTATCACACCAGGAAAATGCATTTAGAGGAAGTCACTAAAATTAAATATGACTTGCTTCGCTCATACTAATAAAAGTGCACATTTAACACCAAAAAAACACTCAATTCTCTCATGCAATTACTATTAACACAATAAAACCATTGCAATTATATGAGCACCAAAGACAAGAAAGTCATAAAAAGTAGCGCTGCAATCTAACAGAAGTCCAATCAACTGAAAAATATAATGGCAGATAATTCACAGAGCCAATTGGAATTGAGCAGGCACCGTAAAGGCAAATAAATTAAAAAAAAAAAAAAAAACATGAAAATTGAAAAAATGTAAAGTGTAGAACCGAATATAAAGTTGACTATAAGACATCTCCATAAAAAAATGGATACTAGCTTTTTCCTCATTCATCTGACAGATAGCGACATCAGTAAAATACCTCCAAGTAAAGAATCAAGGATGTTGCCATTTCAGAGTTTGACTTATTAGCAGGTAGACCATATTTCTTGCACAAGCCTTGGAGATCCTTTCTTGAGAAGTTACGATACAAATCCTCCTCTTTCTGGTCTCCCATATGTTTCAAACGAAGGCATCAAATTGTAAGCCTGAGGCCAAAATTAGCAGTAATGTTCAAGTAAAACAATGATGGCCACTTACCAAATGGTAATTAGCTTTAATCAATAATCATAGAAAGGAATCTCAAACAACCAAACTTCTAGCTGTGTTAAAGGAAGGCCAGCCAATATAAAAATCTAACTTTTCTTTCGATTTCAAGGACATTTGATTTATGAGTTATGACGCTAAGAAATAAAAAGAGCATAATCATAAAACATAAAAGTCTATGCTACTCTCATTCATACATGTCAGAAAATGATGTGGCATATATAAGAAGTAACGGCCCGGTTGGTCAGCACTAGATGATGATTGATGGCAGTAATAATAGTAACCATGAATGCAATTTTGCAAGGAAAGTCCCATGTCAGCGTCCAAAATTATGCAACTCCATTCCCAATTGTGTGGAGTCTTCATAAATTTCCATCACCACTCAAAATCATGGTGGTGGTATTGAATGGCAATGGAAATTTTAGAAGATCAACACATTATTAGAGGTGAAGAAAAATTAACATGGAGTCAAGAGTCATAAGACCCTCCTAACGAAGTTAAATATGAACTTATTATCATCACATAACTTTATTACTGCCAACCAAACATGTAGTAAGTTAACAAAGGGACAATTGAGTTAATTTACATCTTTCCAGTCACAAACCTCAAATTACATTTATCATTTACGTATCCTTCAAAGGCTGCACAATGTAACTTTTTATTTAACAGCATGAAAAAAACACGAAAACAGCATTAGTGGTAAAAGTACACTATTAGATTTAGCAAATTTTTGAGAGCACTTTTCACAATCATAATAATCATTCAGCATCAGTGAGAGGATAGCTTAGTTAGGACAAACATTTGAATAAGCAAAGCCAAATAATTGGCTGATCGCCTAGAAAATCATATTACAAACTTCAATATACAACCAAATATAGATAAGAAATAGATTGACCAAAAGGAATCTAGCTGATATTTACATAATACATCAATGTTGGGCTTCTAAGAAAGAGCATATTAAAAAGATGGAGGTTACGGAAATGCGCATGTTAAGGTGGATGTGTGGAAACACTTTAAGAGATAGAATCAGAAATGAGGTTATTCGCAAGAAAGTAGGTGTGGCGGGCATTGTAGATAAATTAAGGGAAAATCGTCTGCGTTGGTTTGGACATGTAAGACGGAGACCCGAGGGTGCACCGGTGCGAAGAGTGGAAGAGTGGGACCATGGAGGGATTAAACGAGGAAGAGGGAGACCAAAGATGACTTGGTTGGAAGGAGTGAGGAAGGATATGAAGTGCATGGATTTACGTGAGGATGAAGTTTTGGATCGTAAGGGATGGAGGAGAAAGATTTATGTTGATGACTACACGGAATAATCAAATTTGGTTCATGTTAGCCGACCCCACTTTTGGGATTAAGGCTTTGATTGATTGATTGATCTTATTGATAAATTGATAATGGTACCATGAAGTGCAATGTCTAGCGGGACATAAGTGACCATGGAAACTAGTGGCCTCCAATGAAGCAAACAAGAGGTGTAGAGTTTGCACACATACACAAACACAATTATGTGAAGAATCAAAGCAGAAATGTAGACGTCTATTGGAACCTAAATATTCAACACTTGGTATTGCATCTCCTCATAAGGTCCTACCCTTGTTTGATGAACTACATGTAGGGTACTTTACCATTCTCATTTCTTTGACATAATCCAAATTCACAACACAAAAATCATTTTAAATCTTAGCAATACCAAAGGTGGAGACGAATGTTATACCCTTTGTCGGGATTAAAATACAAATCATTTGCATTTTCTATCTTTCAACCCAGCATATAACGAATATTGTGATCTACTAGAGCAAGCAATCTTTAGATAATATCAAAAAATGTCCTTCACAAACCAACTAACCTCGCCATTCTTCTTATTTGCTTACTCGTGAAGCATTGTCATTAAGTGATTCCTAATATGCCTCTTTACATCTTTGAGAGGTGCGCGCAATTGAATGTAAACTGAATCTTTTGTATACCTCCCTTTATCATTTGTTCGAGATGAAGAAAACTAAGAACCGAAACATCGAACTCGAAACGATGCAACACATCTATAAGCATTATCATAATCCCCACTGAGCTACAAATACAACACAAAAACAGAAAGTACAAACAAAAAACAATTCTTCAAGAATAAATACCAAAAATTAAGCATAATCACATCAAGCTTTAACTCGCTAACAGACAAACAAACATACAAATAACAAACCCTAATAAATAAAATATGATTAAAGTATAAATAAAATTAGGGATTTTAATCAAAAGGCAACAAATACCTGAATTCCCCTGTCAAATTCGTTGATTGATGCTATAAATCCCCTTTTTTAGCAACTTTAGCTTGAAACTGAACAACAAAATCAAACACCCAAATACAAAATAAGTACTAACCCGCCAAAATCAATCACTTCCCAAATTGAAACTAACATTAAATTCAAAACAACATATTTCATATTTCTGGAAAAATTCATCACAACCTAAGGTGAAATTCAACAAAAAGAAGAAAAAAAAATGAAAAATATAAAGAAATTAGAGGTACCTGATTGAATAAAATTGCGAGAAATTGGTCGAGAAATTGGAATAAAAGTACAAGAACTGAGAGGAGAGAGAAAGTGAGTGTCAAAAGGAATTCAAAGGAGAGCTTGACTAGCTCAGGTGATGTATCAGCTCAAGTTTGAGGAGGCTTTTTTTTTTTAAAAAAAAAAAAAAAAAAAAAAAAAAAAAAAGAGTAAATTATTTTTAACCGATTTAAACAACTGTTATTTTTATTTATAGAATGTGTAAGAACAAATTATATTGTTGATTTTTTTTTAAGGAAAATTTGCAAATTGCAGCCATTTAAAGTTCGTATTTTACCAATTGCAGCCACTTAATTTTTTTTTTGTAAATTGCAGCCCAATTCAATTTTTTCATCGGTTTACATGTTGAAAAATCTTCGGTTAAGGTTTTAGGGGTCATTTTAGTCCTTAGGGGCCCGAATTGAGCTTGGAATTAGCAAAAAAATAACGTAAGTGTCTCACATTTACAGTTTCCCACAAATCGATACATTTTTGTTACGCAAAACGAGATACTTGCGTTATTTTTTTGCTAATTTCGAGCTCAATTCGGAATCCTAAGGAAGAAAATGACCCCTAAAACCTTAACCGAAGATTTTTCAACATGTAAACTGATGAAAAAATTGCATCGGGCTGCAATTTACAATTTATACGAACTTTTGGGCTGCAATTTGCAAAAAAAATTATAAATGGCTGCAATTTGCAAATTTTTCTTTTTTTTAATTTAAGGATTATAATGTTAATTTATTAAAGGGAAATGATGATTGTATAGTGGGAAGAAGATTTTATACTTTTTAATTTCAATTTTAGATTTTAGATTTGTAAGCATTTTCAATAGCAAACTAATTGTCAAATTATTTTACCGTGTCATATACGAAGTACTTTGTAAGTCAATAAATTAATTGTCTTTTTGACTACTTTGAGCTCTAATGACTTACTATTAGCTTAATATTTAATTAAACCACACCTCCTTAATTAACATTTTTCATACTTGTATTTCATTTTATTTTTATTTTTTTGTTTTTGGCAAGTTTTTTTCTAAGCATATTTGATTGTCCAAGCTAATTGCATTTTCTAGCTCCAATGGTCAAGCTAGTAGCAAATGATTATTTAATATTGCAAGCAAGTTCATATCTACAATTATTAAAGTTGCACTAAACTTGTTTAGTTAGTAATAAATCAAGCATTCAGTAATAGACTTTATAGTTATAGATAAGCAAAATAAATTAAACAAAGTAGGGGAATGTTGTAGGGATAGGCTACACATACGATCCTTCTATGTGAGGCCTACATACAATTTGACAAGGTTTTTTTTTTTTTAATTTATAAGTTGTTGAAATAGGCTCCAAATTCCACTCAAATTGAAATTTCAATTGAATTTAAAATGAAATTTTTGTTACCATGATAATATTAAAATTCAAATTATTTGTCATTTTCAATACTCATACTTAATTTCTGAATTTAATTTTTTTTTTTTTAAAAAAAATACTATTCTCTTGTCTTCCAGAAATAACAAATTCCATTTTTTATATTCTAATTATATAATTCTCCCTCGAAAGAAAGGGTCTTTCTCTCTGCTAGGGCAAGGGATTTTCTGCTGTGTTCGACGACTGAAATTTTGCATTCGTTCTCTCCGATTAGGGGATATGGCGGATGATCTGGTTTCGAGATATGCAAATCTTAATTTGGAAGATGAGGAAAATGGAGTTGTGGACTTAGGAGCAACTGATGCTCCGCCTATGAACGATAAATTTAATCTTCTGCTAATTGGGAAGGTTATGATTGATAGACCATATAACGTTGATGCTTTCAAGGCTACGATGACGAAAGTATGGGTGTTGACTAATGAGATTGTAATTAGGGTTCTTGGCCCTAATTTATATGCATTCCAATTATTTCATTGCCGTGATAAGGAGAAAGTGTTGTCGGGTAGGCCGTGGTGCTTTGATAATATGCTGATTGTGATCAAAGAGGTGGAGGGGGACGAACAACCTGAGCGTATAGCCCTATGCCACTCACCTTCACTAGTAGAAAAAGGCTCATTTGCGTCGCTCATTTATAGTGTATTTGCGTCGCTTCTATGAGCGACGCAACTGCTCGCGACGCAAATGACTTTTAAGTCATTTGCGTCGCTCCTAGGCGCGACGCAAATAATAGTCATTTGCGTCGCTCCTTTATAAAGGAGCGACGCAAATGACTTTTTTGATAAACTTATTTTTTGTCATTTGCGTCGCTCCTTTATAAATAAGCGACGCAAATGACTCTTCTGACAAACTTATTTTTTGTTATTTGCGTCACTCCTTTATAAAAGAGCGACGCAAATGACTTTTCTGATAAACTTATTTTTAGTCATTTGCGTCGCCCCTTTATAAACAAGCGACGCAAATGACTCTTCAGATAAACTTTTTTTGTTATTTGCGTCGCTCCTTTATAAACAAGCGACGCAAATGACTCTTCCAATAAACTTATTTTTTGTTATTTGCGTCACTTGTTTATATAAAAGTGACGCAAATGACTGAGTAGACAATACAAAACTGCTGTATTTGCGTCACTTGTTTGTTTAATGAGTGACGCAAATGAGGTGAATTTTTTTTTTTAATTATAATATAATAATTGCCTTGTATATGTTTGTAGTACCTGTTTTCCTAGGTATAAAGTAATATGCTAATGCTAATATAATTGAAATTAAAATGCAATATTATTGAATAATGCAAATGTAAATTTCGGCAGAGTCTCCTTTGTAATTTGGCCTACCCATAAAATTTCCAAACCATGTTTCTTAACCAAATCAACGTATAATACAACTCCAACTTCTAGACTTAAACTTAAAGGTAGAAGTACCTCAACAGCTCAACCTAGAGTTCAAAACGTGGTAACTACTGATTACTGACTATAGTATACGATTTCGCCCAAGCGAGCAAGAGGCATATGGCAGCTTGCCTATTGTGACCAGAAGTGAGACAGAGCCCTTCCATTTTTGCAGGCCGCAACACACTCAAGCACATATTCTCTGAGCTTCTTCTGGACTTCTTCCATTGGCAAGCAGGCATCAACCATCTGTTATCATTCAGCATCGTATGAAAATCTAGATGGCATTATTATGGAATTTGATGAAATAGCAACTATCTCACAGAATCTAGTTAAAAAACATAATTTACAAAAATAAAAAGAACATTGCAAGAAGCATATCACCAAAAAAACAGATTCATGAAGAAGTAAAGTTTACAACTTTAAATCACATTCTGAACTCCTGTCCCAATATACTTGTATATATTTCAAAATCTCAGGGGAATAAAGACAGTTTTTTAAAAGTAATCTATCATAATTCCAACTACAATCTCCAGAATGTAATATAACCGAGAACGAATTACCCAAATTAACCAATAAATAACAACATAGAAAGGAATTAGATTCAGCTAAACATAACATCAAACACATGGTATGCAACTCACAAATTATGTATAAAAAATTAATCATAAAAAGAAAAAAGAAACAACCTTTTCTCCCAACGATTAGCACTGAACAAAAGATGAATAGTATGATCATCCAAATTAGATTGATTGGAAAGATAAGCAGAGATCATCTGCCCAACAGCAGTATTTCGATCCGGAAACCGCCATAACTCAGCAGAACACCCAATACTTTGCAAGTGAGAGAGAAGCTGAATACACTGAGAGCTCTTTCCACTTCGATCTAACCCTTCTAATACAACCAAAGCACCTCTTGATTGTAAATTGGGGTTTAGGGCAGAAACTTCAATTTTCTTGGAAGATTCATTCTCCATTTTTGTAGCAAAAATTGAACAATTTAACTGAAATTTAACATCCTGGTTTCTCCTCTGTGCTCCTGCAAAGTGCACCCAAGAAACAACTCAGATCAATATTTTGGTAATTAATATCGAAATCCTGCTTCTGTTGCAAAGGAAGATAACTGGGCATAAATTATCCAAACCATGTTTCTTAACCAAATCAACGTATTTGAAAATTCAATAAAAAAAAATGACAAAAGTTCTGTACTGAATAGCTCAAGACATTAGAGGATATGATGCAGAAAGAGTGCTAACTTTTCAGAATCAAAATTATCCACTCCCAAATCTTCGTCCCAGATAAATATGTAATCATATGGTGCCACAATGTCAGGATGTAGAAATCGTTTTGCATACCACCTTTAACCATACAATGAAAGAACGGATCAGTATGATAAAATTGATAATTAATCTGACCCAATTGCCTTAAAAACTAGAGTACTAACCATTTCGCACTAGTTTGCAAAATTACCAAGCAGAGACACAATTATGAATCATGTAAGAATAGCCAAAGTTTGCAAATAAAGCTTACTCAGCACACTCATTAATCTTCCCCGAATTCTGGCTTTCCACAATCTTCAGAATCAAAGACTTGTTTTCATCCAAGTAATGCCAAGATTTAAACCAACCAAAATTTAGAAATCAATAAGAAAAAAATATTTCCAGATGAGAACTAACCAAGCAGTATATATAGATGAAGCGGCTAATAGACTAGAATCATAAGTGAATTAATGTAACAAAGGATGAATATGTCATGCATAACCAAAGTGTATTACAGTACATATCAATTTTTACTTAAGCGTAAGGATCAAATGATCTGCAATTAGCAATGTTTTAGAATCTACCCCGGTAGCCCTAGACTAAGATAAAAAGCAATGCATACAACACCATTCCCTTATATAATTTCATATGTATTAATTGTTTTATCAATGATCATTTGATTCACAATAACTTCCTTTTATTCAACCATTTACAAGGGAACATACGGATTCTCCATTTTAATGAATCGGAGATGACAGTTGTTCATGCTTGAGACTTACAAAAAAAAAAAATTGAAAATAATAATAATAATAATTCTGGGTTTTTTCCTCCAGATTTAGGCCTTCAAAAGTAGCTTAACAGATAAGAAAACTTGATACTAGGTTTAAAAACAAGTTAAAAACCATCATCACTAAAAACCACTAGTTAAAAAAGTACATTTACACTATTTTTCATTATTAGACAAATAGTCATAACATTAGTTGAGTAAGAAATACTGACATTGCCTATGTGAAGACCATTACAGGAGCCGACACCTAAAGCTTCATTACAGTAAATTTTAAGTTTGCTACACTTCAATGATTACACTGACATTTTATACTTCTATTTATATTTATATTTATATTTATATTTTCATGTTAATTCTTGAATTGCTTGTTGTGGTCCAAGTTCAGAAAAGGTTCAATTTCCAACTGCCGGAAAAGTTAAGTTTGGACCAAAAGGCAGATCTTAGGCCAGGGGTTGAACCATGCTCTTAAGGTATGTTGAACAGCATGCCAGCAATAATCAAGCTGCATGACAGTATGTATGATGGATATCGACTTTTCGATGCTTACAAATGCGAGCACGTAAACCTTAATCATCTGTTAGGCTAATTACAACTAAGATAGACATAACAATGTATCACTCGACTGAAGTGCTCGTTCAGCATGCTTCAATGACTAAACCCGAGATCATAATGGACTTTTTAATTGCAATTAAGGCAGTAATAACTTAAATCATCAAGTAATGTACATTTGTACTAGACTAGAATAGATTAAGGCAGTAATAACTTAAATCAAAGTTTGCAAAATTACCAAGCAGAGACACAATAATTATGAATCATGTAAGAATAGCCAAAGTTTGCAAATTAAGCTTACTCAGCACACTCATTAATCTTCCCCGAATTCGAAGCCTTAAACCAAGAAAAGATTGAACATAAATAGAAGCAATCTTACCATAGGTGGAATTGACTTCAAAAATTCAACAATGTCGAGCCGAAATCGAACTTCAATTGTTGTTGCTGTAATTTGCTTGAACTTCCTCGGGTTTTTTGGGGCGAAATTAAGCGATTTTTCCACTCGAAAATTTCAGTTATTGCTCGAATTTTTGTTGCTGTAATTTCTTGACTTGAACCCAGAAAAAGACGTAATTCAAACAATTATTGTTGCTATAATTTCTTGACTTAACCTATTGTTGCTGTAATTTCTTGACTGAAATTCGAACAAAAATTATTTATGACTGAAATGGGACGAATTTCTTAGGGTATATTGCGTCGCTGCCAAAAACCCTAGAAATCCCCCCACGAAATCCCCCAATCGAACTTGAATTTTTTGGGGCTTTTAGGGTTCGAATTTGTATGCTTTTGAGTTGATTTTTTGCTCGAAATGGGGGATTTTTGGTCGGAAACAATCAATTTTTCTGGGTTTAAGGCTTCGAATTTCTTAGGGTTTTTGGTCTAAATTTTTGCTCGAAATTGCTCGAATTTGCAGCCGATTATGGGTCTTCGACTTCAATGCGATTTCAGATGTTAAATTTGCTGGGGAAACGCAAGTTTTTGGCCGAATTTGTTGGATTTCAGAGACAAATTTGTGGGTGTTTTGCTGTAGAAATTCGCTGGAATTTAAGAACTCTTGTTTTTTTTTTCTTTTTGTATAGTGAATGTAGGTACCTGATGAAAAACCTAAAGCCAAAAGAGTTATTTGCGTCACTTTATTATAAAAAAGCGACGCAAATAACCTTGTTTATAATGTTGTACAATGTACATATGCGTCGCTCATTAGTAAAAGAGTGACGCAATTTACTTAATCACTTATTTGCGTCGCTTGCTAACTAATGAGTGACGCAAATAAGTTTATTAATTGCGTCGCTTTAATAAATAGGAGCGACGCAAATGATAGAAAGCTGAAATGCACTTGAGTTTTGCGTCGCTTCTTAAATAATATGCGACGCAAATAATTTAAAAGGAAGGTAAAATAAAACATTTGCTTCGCTCCTTAGAATGAGTGACGCAAATATGGCGACGCAAATGTACATTTTTCTACTAGTGCTTTTTGGGTCAGGATTAAATATCTCCCGTTCAATTGCAGATCAAATACGGATGTGAAGGAGATTGCGTGGAACCTTGGGGAGGTGTTGGAGATTGAAGAAGACAAGTTGCGGCAAGATAGATTTCGAAGGGTTAAGGTGATGAGTAATGTGAACAAGCCGTTGCGTAGGTGCCAGAAAATTCGAGACAAGGCTGGAAAGGAAATTATATTGTTGTGGAATTTGCCTATGAGAGATTGACATTCTTTTGTTTTGCGTGTGGTAGAATTGGTCATGCGGAGAGGGATTGTGTTATGATTTTGAAGGAAAGCAAGAAAAATAAATTAGGGTGGGGAAGATGGTTGAGAGCCTCACCTAGAAAGGGTAGAATGAAGGAGGTAGAGGAACTCGAAGCGATTGTGGCTTCGAGGAAGCAATTATTTATTACGAGAGACAATGAAGAGGGGCTAGGGGGTCAACTTGATGATGCGAGCGAAGAAGAGTCAGCTGATTTTGCTAGTGTGTTTGATGTGAACGCTGTGAAGAAGCCTGCGATGATCGAAAATATCAAAGAAAGTCATGTTACTCGTGAACTGTAGTTGAATGAGTCAACGGTTGTAATAGGGAGTACGGTGGAGCATGGGGGAAATGAAGAGGGCGTAATGCCCCCTTTGAGTTTTGTTGTTGGAGTGTCAGATGCAAGTAGGGGGAGGGGAAGTATGCACGTGAAGAAGAGTGGGAAGAAAGGAGGGGGAGTCAACTTTTATTGTGAGCAAGGAAGGAAATAATAGAGTGGTGGAAAAGAACAATTTGAGTGGTGGAATGGTTGGGTTGGGAGACACTGATAAGAGGGGGGAGGAGGAGGGGCTACTATCCTCTTCCCTGAGCTCGAATTTGGTCAGCAACAAGATGACTAGTGGAAGTGGAAAAACATGGAGGAGGCATAATAGAGGAGGGGAGGAAAAAAGGTCTGTAATATGGATGTTGATGGGGGAACAAGTGAGTGGAAAGAGAGGTAGGGAGGAGAATGATTTGGGCAGGGAAGGAAGTAAGAAGGTGCTACTAAATGACTCTTTATCTGGATGGCGTGAGGCGGAGGCTGTTGTTCAGCAGCCCCGCCAAGCCCAATGAGTATTTTAAGTGTTAACTATAGAGGGCTGGGTAACACCTCTGTTGTTAATAATCTTCGAAATTTGGTCCGAAGAGAGGCCCCGTCTCTTATCTTCATGATGGAGACGAAGTTGAGTAGTGGTGAGATGATGTAAGTGCGTGACAAATTGGTAGGATATGATGGTTTGGCAGTGGATAGTAGAGGTCGGTCTGGGGGTGTGGCTCTTTTTTGGATAACAGGTATCGAGGTTGATTTGTGCTCGATGTCTTTACACCATATCGATGTGTTAATTAAAAAAGGCCTTGGTCCGAGGGAGTGGCGTCTTACTGGTTTTTATGGGTGGCCTGAGATGCATAATCGTCACTTATCTTGGAAGCTTTTGAGTGACTTATTTGTACAGGGAAGTGGAGAGTGGGTTTGCATTGGGGATTTTAATGAGATTTTGTCGGATAATGAGAAGAAAGGAGGGTGTGATAAGGCTTTGTGGCAAATGGAGGATTTTCGTGAGGTAATTAATGTGTGCAATTTGCAAGATATCCCGTTTACTGGCTATGAATTCACTTGGGATAATGGTTAAATAGGTGAGAACAATGTCCAATGCAGGTTGGATAGGGCATTGGCGTTACAAGGGTGGAGGGATATTTTCCCAAAAGCGAAAGTGGTTAATTTGGAGAAGGAGTGGTCGGATCATGCCCCGATCAAATTATTACTTGGGGATGAGGGTAACACGAGTAAAAAAGATAAAAGTGTCTTTCGGTTTGAGAACATTTGGACCGAAAGTGATAATTGTGAAGGGGTAGTAGAAGAAGGGTGGCATTTGGGAGGACCTTCTGTCGTGACTAAGCTCGGATTATGTGCTGAACTTTTAAAATCCTGGAGTAATAAGGAGTATGGTCAGATTTTTCGTGAGATTCGTAAGAAGAGAAAACGTTTGAGCATCTTAAATAGGGGAAGTCGAGCTGCTGGGAAGGTGAATGAGCGACGTCGAGTTGTGAAGGAAATTTCTAATCTGCTGCATTATGAAGAAATGTATTGGCGTCAAAGGTCTAGAGCTTTTTGGTTGACAGCAGAGGACCGAAATTCTAGTTTTTTTTTATCGCAAAGCTTCGCAGTAAAGGGCTAAAAATTTCATTGCTTCATTAGTGGATGATGACGGGGTAAAATATGAAGATGTGGAAGGTTTGAATAATGTGGCAGTTGGGTACTTTAAGAAGCTTTTTACATATTCGAATCCGAGCTCTTATGAGGAGACGTTGGCAGGGGTCGACCGGAGAGTCTCTGATAATATGAATGCGGTTCTCAATGCAAATTATACGGCGGAGGAGGTTTTTGCGGCACTCAAACAGATGCACCCTTTGAAAGCTCCGGGGCCGGATGGTATGTGTCCCTTATTTTTTTCAAACTTATTGGCATATTGTTGGTCCTACGGTTGCGAATTTGGTGATTGGAGTTTTGAATGGTGATGCTATTACGGAGTCTATTAATGATACTTTTATTGCTTTAATTCCGAAAATGAAAGAGCCGGATAAAATGGGTGATTTTTGACCGATAAGCTTGTGTAATGTTGTGTATAAGTTGATCACCAAGGTGCTTGCGAATAGGTTGAAAATTTTTTTGTCGGATATTACTTCGATTAATCAGAGTGCTTTTACCCCGGGTAGATTGATTACGGATAATATTTTGGTGGCATTTGAGATATTTCATCATATGAAGACCTCGGGGAGTGAGAATGGGTATTTGGCTCTGAAGCTTGATATGGCAAAAGCTTATGATACGGTTGAGTGGGGTTTTTTTGAGAGCTGTGATGATGAGACTTGTTTTTGCAGAAAATTGGATGAACAGAGTTATGTATTGTGTTTCTTCGGTCTCTTTCCCGGTTCTTATAAATGGGGCATCTTCTAGGGAGTTTGTTCCGTCGAGGGGCTTACGACAAGGTGATCCTCTATCCCCATATTTGTTCATTTTGTGTGCAGAGGCTCTGTCTGGACTGTTGACTAGAGTAGTGGAACGTGGTGGTTTACATGGTATTCGGGTGGCATCTACGGCTCCTTCCATTTCCCATTTGTTGTTTGCAGATGATAGTATTATTTTTTGCAAGGCTAGTGCAGAGGAGGTTCAGACAGTTAACGATATCTTAAGTGTCTATGAGGAGGCGTTGGGACAAATGGTGAATTTAGAGAAAAAAACGGTGTCTTTTAGCAAGGGTGCTCCACTTACTAGAAGGGAGGAGCTAGCTGAGTTACTTGGGGTTAATATTGTTGATATTCATGATAAGTACCTTGGCTTGACTACAATGGTGGGAAGGTCGAAGAGAGTTCTTACAAAAGGTATTAGAGAGAAGTTGTGAAAGAGGTTACAAGGGTGGAAGAGGGGAATGTTATCAAAAGCGGGTCGAAAATTCTTGATTAAGGCAGTGGCCCAATCTATCCCGACCTACACGATGAGTGTGTTCAAATTCCCATCCTCTTTTTGTGATGAGTTGCGTTCGATGGTTGCTAATTTTTTGTGGGGGCAAAAGAAGGGGGAGCGTAAGATTCACTAGATTGCTTGGAAAAAGCTTTGTGAACCAAAGGCAGCGGGCAGTTTGGGTTTTCGTGACTTTAAGTCTTTTAATGCGACTCTTTTGGGGAAGCAAGCTTGGCGTCTTATTCAATATCCGGAGAGTTTGGTGGCGAAAGTTCTCAAGGCACGCTATTATGCCGATGGTGATTTTTTGAGCTCAGATATTGGAGCTTCTCCAAGTTATACTTGGAGGGGTATTTGGGGAACAAAGTGGTTGGTGAATCGAGGTGTGAGGTAGAGAGTTGGGGATGGTTTGGATATTATGGTATGGAAGGACCCGTGGATCCCAGGTACTTCTTCTCCGAAAGTCATTTCTCCAAAAGGCGAGGCTCCGGATGATTTGCGTGTGTGTGATTTGCTGCATCTAGTTGAAGCTTGATGGAATGTCTCCTTGGTGAATGAGTTATTTTTTCCATTTGAAAGAGATAGGATATTGAGTATACCGATTAGATTTTGTCTACCTCGTGACACTATCTGTTGGGACTTAGAGAGGGATGGTGTTTAATCTCTAAGGTCGGCGTATCGGGCTATTTTTGGGGAAATGAATGTGGAGACAGTGGTCTCGTCTTGTGTTAAATTGTTTTTCTGGAGGGCTTGTCTGGAAAAAGTTATGGCACGCTAACACCCTTAGCTTCCTAGAGTTAAATTGTTTTTCTGGAGGTCTTGTGTTGGGGCTCTTCCAACAGCCCGTGGTTTACATATATAGGAGGGTGTTGAGTATTTCTCCAATGTGTTCTGTCTGTGGGGCAGAGGAGGAATCTGAGCTTCATTGTCTAAAGGAGTGTGTCATAGCGAGGCTTATTTGGGATGAGAGTGGTGTGAGTTGGGGTAGCAGCGCAGCACTTTGGGGAGGTTGCTTTGGCTTGGTTGGAGCGTTTACCTAGCAAGGAACATGGATTATTTATGACTATTTGTTGGGTAGTATGAACTGCAAGAAATAAATGGGTGTTTGAAGGGGAAGCTTGCAACCCCAAGAAATCGATTGTGCTCACGAGTGAGTTACAGAAAGATGATGCAGTTGTGGTTGGTGGGGGAAGCGCTGCGAGGCAGAGGTGGAATCTACCAGCTAGGGGAAGGGTGAAATTGAATGTTGATGCAGGTTTAGTCGAGGGAGTGGGATCCTCAGCGGGTGCGGTTGTGAGAAATGAGAAAGGAGATGCTTGTCTTGCAGCAGCGTGGTGCGTGGAGGATCGTTGGCAGCCCAACATTGTCGAAGCTAAAACTATACTACTGGGAATGCGGTTGGCGTTGGATCATGGTTTTAAGGAGGTCGAGGTTGAGAGTGATAGCTTGAGCATTGTGAACGCAATTCGTGCACGAGAGAGAGGGAATAGCTCTCTTCATATTATCTTGGATGACATCTATCACGTTGCTAGTTTTTTTTTGTTTATTTCGTGGAAGTTTACTCGTAGGGAATGTAATAAAGTGGCTCATAAATTAGCTCATTTGCCTCCATGGTCTGTAGGGTGTCGTGTATGGGAGTTTGACTTCCCATTACCTATTGTACCAATGCTTCTTGCTGATTCCACTACGAATGAATAAGATGCCCAACTTAGGGGCTTGTTTTCAAATAAAAAAAACAAAAAAAAATAAAATTCCCCTCTGGTTGAAATTGTTTTCCATGGTGAACTTTATATATATTCTAAAATTACATATATATTAAGATTATATATTGTTTTCCATGGATGTAATTACATATAAAAAGTATATATATTTTGAAATTACATATCTCGTCGGATACTCTGGATGTAAGTGACCTCTATTTTTCTTAAAATGTACTTCTTCGCTCCTTTAATAGACCACTCTCCTTCTCTATCAGTAACATTGTTCAATATTATATAACCCTTTTTTTTTTTACACAACCCATATCATTATAATTGAGCTTTGTCTAGCAAAGACACAAAACATAGGGGACATTCATCCAACCAAATATGGCACTCTAGTGTACATTTTTAAAGGAAAATTTACCGGGAATAACACGACATTGAAGTGGCCTTCCAAAAATAGCACCACCTTTCGATTATTTCAAAATAAAATACCTTTCACATACTTTCGCTATAAATGGTACAAAAAACTTGTAACTTGTTTTACAGGTTACCCCATGACACATGTCACAATATCTTTGGTTCAATTAGTATTTTACAAATTTGATTTAAAAAAACCTAAATAATAAAGTGAGAAGCTAAACAACACCCTTATTTTACCAAGTAAAGCCCACATTTAAATATGAATAGACAAACATACCCTCAGGTGTATTCCATGTTCTAAGTTAATCTAACATCCTCTCTTCCCAACAAACCACCACCGACCGAGAGCAAGGTCATCGAACACATCGTCGGAATTAAAATCGTTTTTTGGAGGGAGAAAACATCAATTTTTCCAAAACTCTAAGGGAGAAACACCTAAAATAATCAAAAGTCCATGGGAGATTCGAAAAGCGTTTTACCCCGTAGAATTTTCCAGTTTTTTTTGCGTTTTTTTATTTTATCATAACTTTTGATCCCAAACTCGGATTAAGACACATAATACATCGTTGGAAAGCTTTGAAAGTCTACTTTCCAACCCATTTATGTCACAATATCTTTGGTTCAATTTTTATCATTTGTAATCGTTTTTTTGTGTCCGATGACCTTGCCCTCAGTTGGTGGTGGTTTGTTGGGTGATTCCCGGTGAAATGGGAGTTGGGTAAGGGGTTTATTTTTATTTTAAAAATATTTACTTTTTTAAAAAAAATTTAAAGAAAAAATGTTTAAAAAAATTGGCCAAAGATATTAGGACACATGTCATAGATAACTATAAAACAGGTTACAAATTGGTCACGTACCATATATAGCGGACGTCTGTGAAAAATCGTTTTATTTTGAAATAATCGAAAAGTGGTGCTATTTTTGGAAGACCGCTCAAAGATCGTGCTATTCCCGGCAATGTTGGCGGAAAAGAAAAGGGGGTCGAAAACGATGATGGGAGCTAAGATGGGGTGGTTTCAGGTGGGGTGGGTCGGTGGGGGGGTGGTTCCCGGTGAAATAGGAGCTGGGTAGGGGAGTTTATATTTATTTTTAAAATTTTTAGTTTTTTTTTAATTTTTTAAATAAAAAATGTTAAAAAAATTTGGCCAAACATTTTTTTTTTAAATAAAAAAAAGTTATATTTTTTTTAAAAAAAAATTAGCAACTTTTCCTTTTCATTACTATGCTTTTAAAAATATACATTAGTGTTATAAGATATCTAAATATGGTCGACTATTATCCCATGTACTATCTAGAATACTCTAGAGTTGGGTATTTGGTCTTATCCATTGATGGAACCCTAGGTAATGTACATGTACATATATCCCATACTAGATGGAATAAGAGATACAACGTAACAATTTTCTCTCATCTCTCTATATTTTTTTTCCATATTTAACACGTTATTAGCACCATCTTTAATCAATTGAGCAGACGAAAAAAATTAATATAAAAAGGAAATCAGTCATCAAGGTTAGTGTTATTTATTTACTGAATTATATAGCATGAATTTCACCAATAAATCATTACTGCTAATTATAATTTGTATGATGTTGAGTTTTGTTGGTACTGCATAATACTATGATTGAACTATATTTTAGATAGGAAAATTTAACGGGAATAATCCAACCTTTTGTCCGTTCTCCCATATTAATCCCACCTTTTGTTTATTCCTAATTAGTCCAACCTTTTACCCCTTTTTTCTCACATCAACCCTTGCTAACTGGCAACCGGCTACACAAGTGAGGGTTATTATTATTGACTTATTGACTTTTGGTTTTCTTCCCAAATGAATGAAACTCCATTACTACTCCAACCACGACTGTCACTATCACCATCACCATCAAAAATCGAGCACCACCTCCATTTACTCCTCTCTATCCGTACTCCAGTCACTATTATCTTTCACTCCCGATTTACCTGGTGAAATCATCGAAGACTTTCGCACAGAAGATTGTTGTGGGTTCTCGAATCGAAGCGCGTCAAATGGAGGTATGTGATCAACGAACCCTAAATTCCTTTCCTTTTTTGAGTAATTGTATGTGTGTTGTGGAAATTTCGAATTTTTTGGTTGGTGACGCTTTGTTCCTGTGACAATTGTTTGGTTGTTTAGGGTAGTGTATTAAAAGTGCCTGTTGTTGATAATTGATTGTTGAATTGCGAATTATATGCTCTGTTTTGCTATATTAATTCTTAATTTGCGGTTTTGAACTTAGAATTGGTTTTAAATGCTGGATATTGTTGTGTATGTTGTGGTTTTTTGGTAGATGGATGATCCCTTCTCTGCTGTCACATAAAGTATTGGTATGGTGGTGTTTTTAAAACTATTTCAAATGGAGAGTTAGTATATAAAGGTGGAAAAGGGAAGACTTTTACCATTGATATTGACAAGTTGTGTTGGTGGTGGCTGGAAGATTTTGCCAAAAATTGTGGGGATTATGAAAAAATAGACAACCTGTTTTATTTAGTTCCTGGTATGGCCTTAGCTAATGGTTTGAGGAAGGTGTACTCAGACCATGAAGTGATGGAGTTGAGGAGTATAATTGAGAAAAGCAGATGTATTGAAATTCATTTGTTTGATGGAATTGTTTCCCCACAGTTAAACCCCAGTGAGCCCCCACCTGTTGTAACAAATTTTCAACCTTTACTAAAGCAAGATTCACAGCACAAGCTGCCAATAAGGAGGGCCCCACCCAAACATTTAATGTTAAAAGATGAGTCCAACCAGAAAGATGCTTGTACTTCAGTTCTTTGCCCTTAGATTCACATGAAGCTTGAGAAAGAGAAAGACAGAGCTACACATTGTGATGTCATGCCTTCATCTGAATCCTTGTTTAATGTAAGCTACCATCTTGATCAAGTAATTGTGAATTTGGAGGCAAGAACTTGTACTTGCAGGAAGTAGGACATGGTTGGAATTCCATGCTGCCATGCTGTTGCATGCATCTTTTTTTTGCATCAAAATGCTGAAGACTATGTTGATAAATGATACAGAAAGGATGTGTACTTGAAAGCATATGCAGGTTTTTTTTTTTTTTTTTTTTTTTTTTTTTTTTTTTTTTTTAAGTAAGGCTATGTTGTTAACCATTGACTTGTGTTGTTTGTTGGTTGTTGATAATATATGCTTATACTCTCAATTTCAGGGTCGATTCCACCATGTGAGGGGGAAAGACATTGGCTAAGAGTGAATTCTAGCCTAGAACCCCCTCCCATTAAAATAGGACCAGGCAGGCCTAGGAAAAATAGGATCAAAGATCCTTCCAAGAATCCTAAAAAACCAGGGACATTAACTCGGGTTGGAATGGAAATTACCTGTAGTGTGTGTAAAGAGAAGGGTCATAACAAAAGAAGGTGTCCAAACAAGGACATAACTACTGTGAGTGAACCACCAACAAAAAGAAAAAGGGGCAGACCAAGGAATGATCAATCAGAACCTAGACCAAATTCGACTGTACATCAAACACAAGCCTCTACTATGATGCAATCTGCTGGTCCCACTCAACAACAGCATCATCTTGCTACTGCACAACCTACCCAGCTCGGGAGAGGAAGGAGGATGATTAGAGGGGGAACTGGTTCAAGATGTGGTAGGGGTTCAACTGGTGGGAGGGGATCAAGAGGTGGAAGATCCTCTTCAACTTCATCTGTAGCTGGTAGCAACACAGGCTCTGTTGGTGTTGGGATTATCATTTCAGCTGATGGCAGTGCTATCCAACTAGTGAGTTAGCTCATTTCACTCTATTTTGTTTCATATTTTTATGTTCTTTTTTGTTCACTTAATAACTTTCATTTGTACACAGAGACCTTCTCAAGTTAGGCAAAATGTCCCTGGAACTCAAGGCAGCCAAGTTTGACAAGGTGTGATGATGTATTCAACACATCAACAACAAGTATTTTGAAGAAAACTAACATGGTGGCATGTAATCTTAGCCTATATTTTCAGTTAGGGAATATTTTGTGAACAATTTCTGATGTGCATAAAACTTGTTAGTTTTTGTGAACAATTTGGTTACTTTAACCTATGTAATATTAGTAAATTTTGATTAAGGAATTTCCTTTGTTTTAGGTTCATTTTTGGCCAAATTATTGTCAAGTATGTATGGTTAATGCTTTGCTCTATCCATATTGACAAGAATAATATGTAGAAATTATTCCTTGATTTATTTGCAACTTTAAAGAATTATGAACGAAAAATCAGAATGGTTGGGAAGAATTATGAACAAAAACTCAGTAATGGTTGGGAAGAATTTAGGGGAAAATACGAAACAGGGAAGAAGAAGGGAGCAGGGGTGGTTAAATAAAGGGGATTTTTTTCTTTTTTGTAAAGCTAGAAGTGCCACGTCAGCATTCTAACATGTTGTAACAGGTATATGACCTGCAAGGGTTGATGTGAGAAAAAGGGGGTAAAAGGTTGGAATAATTAGGAATAAACAAAAGGTGGGATTAATATGGGAGAACGGACAAAAGGTTGGATTATTCCCGTTAAATTTTGCTTTTAAATATGTGTGTTATCCTATTAATGCAAAGTAAATATATGGGTTTGCTTGTTGATGTGCTATTTGTCGCTACCATTAAGAGGAAGCCCCAATTAATCTCTGGGATAAACAAAATTTGTTTATCACATGACATTTTGGTAAATAAATCAACAACTTTATCCAGTCATCATCACTGTAGGACCCACTTTTATGGAAAAAGTTGTTGATTTATTTACAAAATTGCCATGTGATAAACAAATTTTGTTTATCCCAGAGATTAACTTGTATTTACCCATTAATGATTGATCAATGCACACTTTATTAAATTTATTGAATTGATAAACTACCTTATTTTTTTTATAATCCCTTATATGTTGAATGTAATTGGTATTTCTTATATTGTAGAGGTATTAATTCTCATTGACTTCATGATTATTATTATTGCTTGTTACTTTTATATAATATTATTTCTTTAATATTATATGTTTTAATGGATTATTTTTGATATAGTTCACTGTAAATAGCCAAATTCTTCTTAGTCACATGTTTTCATATCCTCTAATTCTGTAGAATAATTAACCATTATTTGCGATTGTTTCTAATTCCATCATTGTAATCTGAAATACTTATATGATTGCTTAAATTTTATTATGCCTTGTCTACTATGTATGCGGCTATGTATGGGAATATCTATATATTATGCATAATTGTATCATATAACAAACTAATTAGATCGTCTAGAATTTAATGATTATAACGATTAAAATTTATTAACTAGGTATACAGCTAATTAATTAGTGTGATATAGCAAACTAATTAATTAGCTCTTCTGGTATTAAATGGTTTTTTTAGGGTTCGTTTGGCATTGTTGTGGTTTTCTGTTTTTTGGTTTTTTGTTTTTTAAAAGTATATGATATATGTCCCATCATGAATCAAAAATTATATAAACTTATTAAAATCGTGATAATTTTGAAAACTGACAACAGAAAAGTGAAAACACCTTTTTCTTGTTTCCTGTTTTTGGTTTTTGGTTTTCAAAAAAACAGGAAACTGAAAATCAAAAATGATGCCAAACAAGCCCTTAGTTATAAGTTTAATATTCCATAATTGTATCTTTAAGGGTATGTGATTAAGCAGTTTCTCCATTTTATACGGAGTACTAATTCCTACGAGTAAAACAAGGCATACAACTTTAATTATGGTACTCAAAATTAGATTTTTTTTTTTTTTTTTTTTTTTTTTTCTTCTTCTTCTTCTTCTATGGATCACAAATACTTATAGACTAGTTAGGCACATGATAATTAAACCTATGATTGAATAACTTGTTATACCTTAAATTATCATGATTTTGTTTGACATAGTATTAATGTCAGAGTAAGTTTGGTATTGGTGGCAGATTAAAAGATTCGTACTTTGTTATAATAAGTTAGGCAAGTAATCTAGATATTGATAAAGCTATTTATATACTTGTTAGTTAAGGTTTCATACTTTGTTATGAAAATTTGATTAGTAAACATAATTGTGGTCTCATTATCAGTAACCTTCCTCAAGGTTCAATACGCAAATTCTATTATAGTAAATTACTTGAACTTAGTCTTGATTGAAACTTAGCATATACATATATATACATATTATTATACAATCTTAGTTCCTAATTTATAATATTGTTTTATATATCAATGAATCATGTCAAACCTTGCAAAACTCGAATTTGTTGCTCGTGATATTACTGGAAACAACTATCTGTCTTGGGTGTTAGATGCTGAGATACATTTAGATGCAAAAGGACTTGGTAACACTATAAAAGAAAACAACACTGCAACAACCCAAGATAAGGCTAAAGCTATTATATTCCTTTGCCATCACCTTCATGAAGGCCTTAAGACTGAGTACTTGACTGTTAAAGACCCACAAGTCCTTTGGAGTAATCTAAAGAAAAGGTATGACCACTAGAAAACTGTGATATTACCAAAAACTCGTTATAATTGGTTACATTTAAGATTACAAGACTTTAAGTCTGTAAGTGAATACAACTCATCCATGTTTAGAATTACATCACAATTGAAATTATGTGGAGAGAAAATCATGGATGAAGAAATGTTAGAAAAAACATACTCTACTTTTCATGCAAACAATGTTGTCCTGCAGACACAATACCGTGAAAAGGGTTTTACAAAATATTCGAATTGATATCTTATCTCCTTGTGGCTGAGCAAAATAATGAATTATTAATGAAAAATGATGAATCACGCCCAACTGGCTCTACTCCATTCCCTGAAGCGAATGCGACATCCCATAGTGGGAAAGAGCAAAAGGCTAGAGATCATGCCAGCAGCCGTGGTCGAGGCCGTGGTCGAGGTCGTGGCTGCGGGCGCGTACGTGGATATGGTCGTGGTCGAGGTGGTCATTTTAGGAATTCATACTCTTACCAGAAGTGGGTTAATAATGATGGAAATAAAAATTAGAAGGATAAAAAATGAAAATATATGCTACCGTTGTGGAGGAAAATGCCATTAGTCACGTGTGTGTCGCACATCAAAACATTTAGTAGACTTTTATCAACAATCAATTAAACAGAAAGGAAAGAAAGTTGAAACAAATTTGGTGTATGAGGATGGCGAATGTGATTTTGATTACGGTGATACAACTCACCTAGAAGTGGCTGATTTCTTTCATAATCCGGAAGAAAACAATTGAATAAATTATGATCCCCTGGCGAATAAACTCTATTAATTAACTTGCATTTATTTTATTATAGAATTTTATCATAGTACTATGAGTTTATGTTTCATGGGACATCTGTTTTTGGACAATTTTATGTTTTTGGACATTTTTTTTTATGTTTTCGGATATTTTATTATTATCATTTATTAATTTAAGTTATTTGATATTTTGAATCTTATTTTAGTTCCTTTAATTCTATTAGAATTAGGGGTGAGTGAAAATTCAGGGTACCCTGATATGGAACCGGAACCTGTTGATTAGGTTCCGATTCCGGGTAATAAAATTAGGAACCTGTTGCAACAGGTTCCGGTTCCGGGTAATAAAATTTTGGATCTAGAATCTGTAGGGTACCCTGTTAGTACAGGTTCCCTATAGGGTACATGAAACCGGAACCTATATGGTATTAAAAATTCTAGACAATTAGTGTTGGTTTGTTATATTTGAAGTACTATACTAAAGTTGTAAGCTTTTATTGTGATCATCTATTTTAAAAAAAAATAAATTTGTCACAATTTATCAAGTAACTATTAAACTTACTTTGACAGACAGGGTACCCTATTTAGGAACCGGAACCTGCAGGTTCCGGTTTTGGTTCTCAATTCTTAGGAACATGTTGCAACAGGTTCCGGTTCCGGTTCCTATTTTTAGGAACCTGTTGCAACAGGTTCAGGGTCCTGATATTTTTACAGGGTACCCTGCTACGCTCACCCCTAATTAGAATATGAATTCCTTTGGAGCTCAATCATCAACCAATGGTGAAGATTTATGTCTAGTTGATAGTGCTACTACTCACACCATACTTAAGAATAAGAAATATTTTTTGCAATTGATGATGAAAGATATTAATGTGAGTACTATATCAGGTAGTACAAAAATTATAGAAGTCTCCGGAAGAGCAAATGTTTTATTGCCAAGGGGAACAAAATTGGAAATTATTGATGCATTATACTCCCCCAAGTCTTACAGAAATTTACCAAGTTTTAAAGATATTCGACAAAATGGATACCATATTGAGATAATTAGTGAAGGAAATAATGAATTCCTTCAAATCACGAGTGTAACTCAAGGCAATAAACTTACTATGGAGAAATTACCTACATTCTCCACTGGTCTATACTATACAAAAATCAATACAATTGAATCACATGCTATAGTAAACCAGAAGTTTATTGATGACTTTAAAGTTTGGCATGACTGGTTAGTCCATCCCGGTTCAATAATGATGCGAAAAATAATCGAAAATTCATGTGAACACTCATTGAAGAGCCATCAGATTCTTCATAATAATTTTTCATGTACTGCTTACTCAATAGGCAAGTTAATACTTCGGCCATCACCAGCTAAAATAAATTCCAAATCAATTACTTTTCTAGAACGTATACAAGGGGATATATGTGGACCAATTCATCCCCCGTGTGGACCTGACAGGCTAAAGTCGTAATCACCCAATCAAAAATAATACCTAAATCCACTAACTATGTATATAGGGAAGAAGGGTCGAACCACAGGGAAACGAGTTAATTTATTCCTAATTAATCTAAATTATCAAGTAACCAAATTGTTATTATAAAAGGTAACTAAACTACTAAGAGTAAAAGTGGGAAGGAATAAAAGTAGGAAGGAAATCAATGAAATAAAAGCCTAGGGCATAGGTTCGCCAATAAACAATATTCCGGGGTAAAACATAACAATCAATCATCAACGCATCAATTAAACAGATCATAAAGGGCTTTCGCTACGTATTACAATCACAGAGTTAATCTACCGGTATTAAATCTCATCTCTCGAATCTCGACTTAACCATTTATAAATTAGTCCACCTATTGAAACTAAGCCTAAACATCAATTCTCATCTCTCGAATCTTGAATCAATATTGCTAAACTCATACAATTAAACCAGGCCTAATCTAATTGCATAGCATTAAATCAATCAATAGGAAATTAAATAAGCATTGACAATCAATAATCATAAATTACTCCTTAATATTATTTATTGGATCCCCATAAACCCTAGAAATAAAACTACTCACACATAATTAAATCTAAATTAAATAAAGCAATTAAACAAGTCATAAGGGAATAAAGGAATAAAATTGCTGAAATTAATAGAGAAGAAATCGTTACCAAAATCAATTGAACTACAAAGTTGAGTCAAGAACAAGAGTAAAAGTTTGAGAGTAATCAAGAGAGAGAAATAATCTAAGTAGAGAGAGAAAGTATAAGAAAAAGAAGTAAACAAAAATCAAGTACTAACTCTTACTTAAACAAACTCTAAAACATTCCTAATTAGAAACTAAGAATTCGGCAAATTAGGTGCTTCAGAAACACGCGCTCGATCGGGCGAAGGGCCGCGGGATCAGGCCCGCCTTTTCTTTGCGTCCTCTCTTAAGCAGCTGCGCCCGATCGAGCTAATGCTCACCCGAACGGGCGCGCCTTGCTAGCAGCAACTTGTTGCACTCCCGCCCGATCGAGCGTATGCTTGCCCGATCGGGCCCGATTCCACCTCAAGGCTTGGACTTCGATTGGGCTTTGATTCTTCGGCCCAATCCGGATTTCCTCTTTGGGTCTTGAATACTTGGTCCAAATGTCCCGGTATCACGTATACCGAGCCCTTAATCACCAGCTCTAACCGGTCCTGGGCTTCAAAGACGATCGTGCTCCTCCAAAGTCCGTAGTTGCTTCATAGGGTTAGTGCCCTTAAATTCCGTGCTATGAATGGCTGCGCGATCAGGGAGAGACACGTGTCCTGGGGGCGCCGTTTTGCGACTTTTTCGGGATTTGAGCCTCCTAATGTAAGGAGACCCTTTACTCTCTTTTTCAGGTGCTCTTGTTAGGGTTTACACGTGTCGTCTTCCTATAGAGACATGTGTTGCCTTTTAATTTGGGCCACGTGTCTATATGGAATTGGACCACGTATTTGGGGTATTTTTTACTCTAAACATTTGCCCCTTAGAGGGGGTAACTCGTACGCTACAAATCGCCTCCTCTGACTTTTCACTCGTCTAAGCACTTAGGCTTTTTGAGCATTTGAAGTTATAACAGAGGTCGGACGGGATTGTCCGTCCATCTGATTGCGCTAAATGCCTTGTTCGCTTCGCCTAAGTTCTTTAGGGGACACTTTAATGTGAATACTGAATAGTATGATTAACATAATTTTTTTTTTTTGGGAAAAAAATCATATGTAAACCATAGAAGAAATTGTTTATTTGTGAGCAGTTATGATTTTTTTATTTTATTTTATTTTTATTTATTTTTTTTTTACAAAAAAAAATTGTTTTGCAAATTGAGAATGGCATTTTGGAGAAAGATAAATTTATTAACCAAGATGTCTTTTCTCTTTATATAGTATTGTAGACAAGCTAAGAGACGCATGCAATGCGTCCGTGTGCAATTTAAGTAATATATCAAGCTCCTTTTTTTCCATAATATTATCTCCTTAATTTTAATTAAAAAATATTAGTGAGTTTAAAAATTGTTAATTAAATATAATAAAAAATATGTTATTAAAAAAATATGATAATGATGTTGTGTAGGCTAAATATAAAATTTGACTTTCCTAAAAAAATTTAAAATAGAAAAGATGGTAGTTAACTTTTTTTTTTTACCAAGATGATTTCTTTATTTTTTTTAATGGAATAGGGAGGGGTGATTTCAAATAATAATAGTCATTCTATCTCTTCAAAAACCCTACAATTTTCCAATTTACTTTCTTCAAACCTAGCCACCATATTCAAACCTAGGGTTTGCCATCGATTTTTATTTATGGTAAGCCCCAAAGTCTTCTTTAATTTAATGTTTTTAGCCAATAAAGATCACCATCAGTATGGTGATTATAGTCAGTCCCTCCATCAGTGTGGTGATTATAGTCAGTCCCTCTGTGTAGGGTTTAGTCAGTCCCTCCATGCATGGTTTAGTATTGTTTGTTTATTTGTTTTTAGTGTGTGTATGGATACAAATTTGGAAGATTCGTCTTGCAAATTTGTGAAACTAGCTTAGGACCCATGTCATGCACGGTAATTAAAAAAAAGTAATATTTTTTATTAATTTTTATATAAAACTGTCATCGACATAATACAACTATAACATAGGTTGTGTTTAGTTTCTTCTTATTTTGCAAATATAAAATTAAACATGGAATAACAAAAGAGTGATTAGACCATGAGTATATTAGAATTATGTATTACCCAATGGTTAGGAATAATAATACCGTTTTACTGATATTTGGTCAATTTTTTTTCCCTAACAAAATATAATAATATGAAAGTATTTAAGAAAAAAATTTAAAAAGTGTATACATATAGTTTATAATAATTATAATGTGAAGCTATATTGTTATACTCCCTTCATCTCATTATGTTATTCGTACATATTATTAGGCGAGAAACCAATTAAAATATTTTTTTTAATTCCCATCTTATATTAAAAAAGAGATTCTGATCAAAATATTAAGAACATAAAAATTGCACTGGAACTTAAACTATTGTGCAGTTAATACACTTTGTAATAGTAGAAAACATATATAAGTAATATAGAATAAATAGCTGAAATTAAAAAATTAGAATAATGTTATTTTTGTCCATGAAATAAATATAACAATGTTATATTTTTGTCCAAGCAAATAAATAACTTCGTAAGTTATTAGTAATTAAGTAGGTAGATTTCTAATAAAATAATATTTTCTAATTTGTTAACTTTGTAGGTCTTTATTACTATTATTATTATTATTATTATTAAATAATAATAATAATAATAATAATAATAATAACAACAACAACAACAACAACAACAACAACAACAATAACAATAACAGTAATATAATAACAATAACAATACCAACAATAATAAATTCGTCGGGTTTTTTTTAATATAATAATAATAATAACAACAACAACAACAACAACAACAACAACAATAACAATAACATTAATATAATAACAATAATAATATCAACAATAATAAATTCGTCGGGTTTTTTTTTTTTTTTTTTTTTTTTTAATATTGTGTCACAATTACCTTATTTAAAATAATAATTCATATTTATAATTATAAAGAATAAAATATATGTATTGTTCTATTTAAAGATATGGCGGAGTAATATATATAAGTGAGTCACTAGTAGATTTGGAAAATATTTTTTTACAAATAAAAAAAGCACGTGAATCAAAAATATCATAATTTGTGATTTTTTATTTCTTTTACAACACCAAAATAATAAATTAAACATAAACTAAACTACACATTAAAACATTAGGGGTTGAACCATATAACAACATTATATTCGAAAACCAAATGATTTCGGTGAGGTAGGAAGCTTTTCTTTTTGAACCACTCATCCTGCAAAACAAAGAGTTAGTAAAAGCAAAGGAAGGTAAACTTCTTAGCGAATGACTCTTCCTTCTAGCTCTAGAACGACGGGAGGAAGCCAATATCATCAAATTTTGGAAGAGGATTCATTGAGGTTGGCAGTAGACTTCAATGGGGTGCATACTGGAGCAACCGGAAGGGGCACTAATGAACTTTCACATGATGACACTTGATCAATCATACTTATGGTCAACTCTTCCTATGCCAAATTTGGAGTTGTTTCACACCTATCATGTCCTTTCACAGGCGGGTGACTAATCTCCATTGGTGTTAAAACTCAAGAAGTTTTAACACAGTCCATCTTCTTTGGTGTATCCAGTACGCGGATGCTAATGAAATCCTTCTTGGAGGAGCAATAGTATTGTAGTCTTCGTCCCTTAGAAATCGCTCCATACATTGTTGGAGTAAGATGCAAATAAGAATCAATACGTTTTTAGTTACAAAATCGATAACTTAACCTTGTAAGATTTGAGTTTTTTGTTTCTGAAGTTGACTTCAGATCATAATTATTATCAATAATGTTGGGCCTTTGATCTTGATCGACAGGCAGGGTTGACTTTACCTTCCTCCGAATTCAAAATTTGCCAGTAACATCCCTTCTCTTTTTTGGTGACATCTTGTACACCAATACACCTATGAACACAACCATCTCCACCACCACCTCCTTCCCTACTTTTCCCTTTTTTTTCCCTAACTTTCCCTTTTCTTCTTCCTTCCCCAAAAGTAGCGTAATCTCTAAACATTTCGTCCTCTCTTGTAACTGCTAGTGCCTCATTAACAAAATATGGAGATCAACCAATAAAGACGTCACCTCCTTGAGTTTATGTTGAAACTCTTTGTTATCGGGATCAATCCTCATAGCTTGTGCAAGGTCCATGAAAGCTAAGTCGGGTTTATTGAGCTCTACAGCTGTCACCGCCCTTCTAAAGTAAGCTTTCACATTAGTAGTATCATAACACAAAACTGCATAACACAACTGACCCACCTTGTCAAAAGTTTTTCTCTTTGACATAACAAGCTCCTAAGTTCATATTAAGAGACACAACAAGGCTCGAAAAAACTGACTTATCTTCATCATTACAGACCATAACAAAAGATAAGATCTTGAGTGCAAGAGAGTATTTTGCAAGCGCTAATCCCATATTACCCTCTTTGTAAAAAGTGTTACCTTCATCTTTCAAACCCCTAACAAAGTTCAGAATACCAAAAGGATTCTCCAACTTCCCAACTGACAGCTCTAAATTATGAGAAGAGATATCATCCTCTTCAACATGAGCAATACACAAAATCCCCCTAAGTTCTTCAAAGTTATCAACAAAATTTATGAATAATAATAACTAAACACACCAAAAGCAACTAGAAATTAAAAACCAAACTTTTTTCACAGAGAGCAAACATGCTTCTCCATAACATAAATAAGCCATACCAAAAGAAACCAATCTGACGAAGAATACTTTGGCACAAGAACGAAGGAAGTCCCCAACAGATGCGCCGCCGCCAATGCACCTATACCACTTGGAGTGTTCGTAGTTATATCGCCAATTCACTAGTCCTTTGATGCAGGAATGGTGTACGATTATAAGACCATAAAAACCCTCAAAAGCTGAAAACCAGACCCTAACCCTAACTTTTCTAAAAGAAAATTCGAGCAATTGGGTTAGCTAAGCAAAGCATCGCTCCTTATTAGCCTCAAGGCTGTCAGGAAATGCTCGTCGACGACCTTAATTGAGCTAACGTCGCTCTGGCCGCCGACGGCAGGGGAAAGTTTGAAGTAGTTCTCTGTTTTTAAAGAGAAGAGAGATCGTTTTTTTTTCAGGAGAGAGAATAATTTTATTTTTAATTTGGTGAATATTTTGTGTATAAGTTATAATAAGTAATTACGTTGGGTAGGCTAAGAAATTGAAATAAAAAAAATTAAAGGAAAGGGGGGAATTTTGGATGGAAAAAACAACACCAAGAAGTGACACAACACCAAGAAGTGACATGTCATTCCCGGTGTGTGTTTTAGTTATATATATATATATATATTGATTGATTAATATTGATGATTGCGGGTTTGTTGGTATAGGGGTGCAGATTTAGAAGATTTGTTTTGCGAATTTGCAGATTTTGATGATCAATCAAGTTTTATCATTTCTGTAGCTATACATTAATGGAACTCCTTCAAAAACGATGCAAATACATCAAAAATTATTCGAGAGCAGTTAAGAAGCGACGCCATTATTTTAGGTGTAATTATATTTTGTATAGAGATTTTAGCTCTCTTTAAGGGATGATTGTAAGATGATGTTTTTTTTTTAAAGATGGTAATTTTTTATTTTATTTTTATTTTATTTTTAAAAAACTGTAAAATTTATCACCCAAAACCCGATTCTTTAAGGATATACGGAATACTACTTATATATATGTACGGAATATATAACAATCTCCAGGGAAATTGTTGTTTGTAACCCTAATCTGAGTTTTCAAAACACTTGTGCTCTTTCTCTCCTCCTCCATCGAAATTATGTTAATTTGCTGTTCCTCTTATAGTGAATTCCAGATATTGGATCTAGATAGCGGCGAATTGTCAAAAACTCCTTTTACCCTTTTAGGGGATGCTGGAATCGGCACAATTGTATCGGTAGGTTCAGTAATTTACACCCTTGGCAAGCCCCGAAGTGGAAGTCTAAGCCCAGATTACTCTTATTATTTTTCCAATTGTAAAGGAGAAAACGACATAGTTGAAGTTCATGAAGGCATGTCCTATTTCGACTTGTGCAACCCTGAGATGGGTTGGAAAAAAGGTCCTCTTTTCACGGAGGATAAGAATTTTCCAAATTGCGTCGCTCTTTGCGGCAAGCTTTATGTTTTTAGAAGTTCAAATTGGTCTTGCTTCGGTGAGGTTTTTGATCCCAATAATAATTCTAATACATGGGATCCCTTGCCAAACCCAATTCCCTTTTCTGGTAGAAAATTTAAAGTTTCTCCTACGTTGGTGCCTGATCCTTTGCACGCTCGTATCCTTGTTCACTTGGACCTGTTCCTCCCCTTTGTTTCTTCGATTTACGCCTTCTACCCAGCTGATGCTACCCGGGAATGCCTCGTTGAGAATTTCGACGGAGATTGGGTCGGTCCAATTGTTTTTGTTGATGGGGTTATCTACTTTTATGCCCGCAAATCCAGGCTATTGCTTCATGCTTATGATTTAGACACCAAACAATGGTTGAATGTTGTCTTGTCCTCTGACTTTGAGGACTATTCAAAGTATGTTTTCGATGCCTTGCACCATCTCGGCAATGATCTGCTCTGCTTAACTACTTATTTCTATAATCTTCAAAACCTTGATCCTTCAATAGAAAAAGACCACACTGTTGTTGTTTCTGTCCAATTCAAAGTTCAGCGGCCACTAGATTCCAACAAGGTGCTTCTCACTCCAGTCTCTACCAAGTCCTCTGCTTTTGAATCCTGCTGCCAAATTTATGGTCATATTGCTATCTAGGTAAACAGATATTTATTCTTTTCATTCATATGAAATTTGTTAAATTTATTGATTTCTGTTGTGATGTGATATCAAAGTATCAAACCATCAATTTAACCTCTATTTAGCAGCAATCACTGAAATAAAGCTGATAATTTTTTTGACAAGGTACCGCCTTTTAATTGCTGGGCTGCTGCAATTGACTTATTCTTTTTTAAATTTTTGTTAAGCTGGCTGCGAAGTGTTTAAAGGCTAAATAGTGGAATGATTACTATTTAAATGATGGTAATACTAAGACAGTTGAGATTAAACTGATTTGAGTAGGCCATAAAGCAATTTAAGTTGAGGTGATTGAAAATGACTTTCACTTAGGATAGCACCTGAATTTCAGGTCACTCCAACCTCATTTAATCAATCATGAACAATTTTGAACACTTCTTTCACTTTTTTTCCTCCAAAATTTTGTTCTTTGATGTGTCTGAAATGTTTCCCAAGCACTACTAATATCCACCACATTGTGATAATGGATTGGGGTTTGAGCATGGTATCGTGGTAATCAAAGGCTTGGTCTACCACTCTACCATGGTGTAGGTAGGAATGTGTGATGGCGGGTGTTGGGTTGGAATAGTTAAGGTGGGGTAAGGATTGTTAGAGGTCTTATATTAAAGAGCCTTTATGCCATATACTTTGCAAGTTCCATCGACTCCTAAATGAGGGTGTAATGTAAACAATGGGTGTAATGTAAATAATGCGTATTAAAGAGTCTTCATTCCATATAAGTTCCATAACTCCTAAATGAGGGTCTATTGTAAATGATGGGTTTAATCTATACATCGTCTTTTGGCTAAACTCAATTTGAATTCAAAAACTTGAATCCATGAGGGTTTATTTTTAGTTGAATGAGAGTGTGAAACCTTGAATTTTACTGGGAAGAGAGCCCAAAGAGGTAGTTAAAAAATATTTGGAAAGATCCCTCGGATTTGGCGAAATTATGAAAATACCCTCGTGTTTTTTTTTAAAGGTACCCCTATAGTTTATTTACCTTTTATATCCAAATTAGCGAGGAAAAGCTAAAAGCTAATAATTCCTTTACCATTTTACTCTTACAGCACTTTGTTTCGCTTCCCTTGCTTTTCACCCTTTCTCCCTAAAGTAAAAGCAACAAAAGCAACAACAACAAAGCCTTAGTATTAAAATGATTTGGAGTTGACTAATAGGAATTGTCATAAGGAACTGTATACTATAAAGAAAGAGACATAACTAGATAATCATTTAAAAGAGTTTGAAAAAAAAGGTGATTAAAGTGAGCAAAATAAAGAGTATCCAAGATAAATTAAGGGGGTTTTAAGGGAGAAATGAGACAAAATTCAAGAAAATTTTAAATGAGTGGTTTAAAACATTGGAGTAAAAATACATAAAGATTCGAGAAAACTTTAACAAAGGATTAATAATAATATTAAATACGAAAAATAAATATAAAAAGTATATATATAATCATGACACGCCATTTGAAATAATTATATTTCTCCACACCGCTTATCCAACACCAAAGTAAAAAACAACAACAAAAAACTTTGAAATGATTTTCTTGGGTGGCGTTTTTTTTTACTGAGGCATAAGTAAAAGAAGTCAAATGGAATGAAGTTTTTTAAAAAGGCTAATTTCTTGAGGTACTGATTTTTACTTTGGGCTTATTATTGGGTAAAAGAGTTAGAACCTCGGGGAGTCGGGGGTACCTTTGGAACGAGGTATTTTAAGAATTTGGCGAAACAGTCGGCAAATTCCTGATTTATATTTGATTATTTTTAATTTAAAAATGAGGCAAATTGAAGAGTATGATAGTTTTAGCGTTTTACCATGATTATTGCCAAGATGGAAGAAATTGAGGGCTTCTTTGGACTTAGGGAGCTGTCAGGAGGTTAATACCATAAACTTTTTTAAAAAATTAGGTGTACAATATTTATTTTACATTTGTTGTAATGTTGCCTTAAATAATCAAAATTACTCAAATATAAATAAAAAATTATCTATGCTTTCGCCTATTTACGTTAAAATAGTATCTAGTTTGAAGTTACCCTAAGGCAATGCTTGGATTTGAGGTAATATAATAAGGAATAATAAAAGTCAAACTTGAGAAACATAAGTAATTAGAGCTATTGTTCTAGGAGGCAAAGTGTTTACAAAATAAGTTAGTTTTGCCATGATGAAAAGAGAGAGATAAAGGAATTATTACCCACGTAATGAGGGTAATAGTTACCCACCCTCCCCCAAATAAACTAATACTTTTCCATAAAAAAAAACCTAATACTTCTCCTTTTTTCACCTCATACCACACCATCACTACAAAATATTCCTTACAATCACACCGTTACCATCTCCTCTATCCTTATATTTACTTTCATTTTGCTTATTTTGACTTTTATTACCCTAATAATGCATTTCCCTCAAGCATGCCCTAAAAAGGGTAAAAGTTACCACAAATTGCTAATAGTTACCCTAAGTCCCTAATATTGCTCGATGTACACCAATATTATCAAATTTTGGTGTACACCAAAAATGCTTGAGTAGATTTGTTAGGGGGACTTACGTTATCCTAACATAATCACTAAATCATGAAATTTTTTCTCAATATTATTGAGCCTTAGTCTAAACAAACATCCACATCACATTTTTATTTTCATCCATTAACAAAATCACATGAATATTTTTGACAAAAAATTTATGATTGAAATTATGGTAATAATAATCTGAATTATCGTCTAAATAATAAAAAAAATGCTGAAAGGAAAGTAATTCAACATTGGAGCCCTTTAGAAAATCAAACAAAAAATGTTTTTTTTTTATTTTTTATTTATTTTTTTATTTTTTATGGTAAATTGATATACAATTAAAACTCGAAGTTTATATATATATATATATATATATATATATATATATATATATATATTGAAGAAAATCAAGGTAAAAAACTTAAAAAGGTCAAATTATGAAATTAAACTTATTATTAAAAATCAAGTATCCGTAAAGAAAAAAAAATGAAAATCTAAGGTACAAAATTGTACTTTAATAATAAATCAAGGGAAAAACTAAATCAAAGTAAAAACTGATACTAATTGAAAACCGAAATGAAAATTATTGAAGAAAAAAATCATACAGTATTATATACCCGATCTTAAATCAAAAACGAATTCTGATTGCAATTTCAAAACTATGTAAGATTGGAAAGAGGGAGAAAGAGAAACTGGGAAGAAAAGAAAGCATGGGTGAGGTCGTGAGGAGAGAAACTGGGCTAGTGGAATTGCCTAGTTGGACTGAAAATCTTAAGGAATTTTTACGGGCCTAAAAGATTGCAATGATGATCAATGGCAAGTAAAAGTTGCACATATTTTCAGAGAAGGCAATAGAGCGGCGAATTGGTTGGCCAACCATGGAGTCGTTCAGGACTCTTAATTAGTTTTCTACAATAATAATGTTCTGTTGGAGCTTAGTCATATTTTAGAGGAGGATATTCGAGGTGTGGCGTTGCCACGTCTTGTCCCTCCGTAGGTAGCTTTTTTTTTTTTTTTTTTTTTTTTTTTTTCTCTTTTGTTCGAGTGCTTATTGCTTTCTTTTTCCTTTCTTTGGATGTAATGCATCTTCATTTGGATCAATACACACACACACATATATATATACACACTATGCATTATCCCTCAAAAATCCTAACTTTGATACCTATCTTCTTTTAAAGATCCCAATAGGTCAGCAAACTTGTTACTTCAGGTTAAAATCCACGTGTCAACACGAGATTGGTTAAAAAAATTCAAAAAAAAAAACAGCAGCCCCCACCCCATCCCTGAAAACACCCTACCCCCACCCCACCCCCGCCGGATTATCGCCCCCCCTCTCGATAACCCCTCCCCATCGTCGGAATCCGGCGACCAACCCTCCCCCACCCTCGAAACCCACCCCTTTCCCCTCCCCCCACCCTCGCAAAACCCTCCCACCCTAAACCGGGAAACACCCCTCCCAAAACCCCCGCCCTCAAAATCGCCCCCCTATCTTCCCCCCCCCCCCCCAAAAAAAATCAACCCACTGTGGAGGAAGGAAGGGGGGCGTTTTCGAAGATGGGGGTTAGGGGAGGAGGTGTTTTCCGGTTTATGGTGGGGGGGTTTCGCGAGGGTGGGGGAGGGAAAAGGGTGGGTTTCGAGGGTGAGGGTGGGGGAGGGGAGGGGTGGGCACTTTTACCGGCGGCGGGGGAGGGGTTTTCGGGGGTAGGGGCGATTTCCCAGCGTGGTGGGGTGGGGTGTTTTCCGGGATGGGGGTGGGGGGCTGGGTTGTTGTTGTTTTTTTTTTTTTTTTTTTAATTTTTGAATAAATCAGATTTAAAAAAAAAACAACTAATTTTATTCTTTGGACCACTAAAATTCTGACAAGTGGTAATTTTTTTTTTTTTAAAAAAAGAGGTAACCTTCTCTTCAAGTAACCGGTCATCTGGGATCTTTAAAAGAAGATGGATATCAAAGTTGAGATTTTTATTACCGTAAAATGTCTTTGACATTGAAGTTGTATCATTTGTGGCTTGTTAGTAATCTTAAATTAGTATAGAGCATGTCTTTATTTAACATACAATTGTGGAAAAGCGCTATTAACAACTGGCGAAAAGTGGCATTTAACAACCGACGCGTGGAGTTGGTATTGCAGGGGTTGCAATTGCGAATATCATTAGCAACTGGCATATTTTTGTTATATATATTGACGGGGAAATTATTGAAAAAATATATAAAAGGCCTATACATATTTTTAATTCTATGATACAACCACAATTGTTTTCTATCATCATACTCGTTTAGGTTCCATGCTACATACAGTAATTTTTAAAAAATAATACTCCGTATCAACTTTTAAATATAAAAAACTAAAAAAAAATTAATAAATATACACACTACTTTGATGTGAATTCTAATTAATAAATGAACAACTATTTTTATTAAAGAAAAAATATGAATACTTCCTTGAAGTAGATTAAAATTTGTCGCAAATTATGTTAATAACATAACAATAACTTAATACTAAAACAGACACCGGGAGTGACACGTGTCACATCCTGGTGTTGTTTTTTCCTTCCAAAACTCTCTTTCCCTTTTAAACCTTTTTTTGTTAATATTTGATTCTATAATAATATCATTCCAAAACTTTTATATTATTTTTATGACAAATATATTGATAAGTGACTTTTATATCACTTTTAGGGTGTTTATTGAGTCGTATTCCGGCTTATTTTCCAATAATTTCACCCTTTTTATCCTTTATTTCTATTATTTTATTATTCTCGTCTTTTATATTTATTTTGAGTATTTTTGGAGCGTTTTAGTTTATTTTCTTTATTTTATTAGTTTTAGTCTATTTTCGTATTTTATTTTATTTTATTTGCTTGCGTAGTTTTAATTATTTTTTTAGTTTAGTTTTTTGTCCCTTATTTTCTATTTTATTTCTTTTATTTTATTTGTCTTGGTTTTATTTTATTTCGTCCTTTATTTATTTTCATTTTATTTATTTCTATTTTATTTCTTTTATTTTATGTCCCGATCCTCTCCTCGGTTTTCTTTGGGTGTGTAGGTTTGCGTTCGGATTGAGGTTCGAGTGTCAAGTTATTCTTGTCCGAGGTCCGAGGCATAAGCTGCTGCTCTTCCCTTACTGCCAGCATTAACCATCACCACACCTCACCTTACCCTACACCACAACACGCAGCACAACTCTCCTCAATTCCCCTGCTCCCTCAGTTCACCAATTCTCCTGCTCCCAGCTCTTCACACAACCACAACACCATCAGCCAACGCCAATAACACCAACACCCACGCTGCCCCCTTCACCACACAAAACAGCAGCCACCACTCACCTCCAATACACCAATCACCCCCGTAACAACCACCAACAACAGGAAACCCCCAGCATCTCCAACCACCACTCACTCCCTCACCACCTGCAAACCCCAACAACACACCACACACACCACCAGCCTCGCAATCCCACACACCAGCAGCGAACACAACATCAACAACACCATCAACCCACCACCGCAATAACAACAACTCCAACCAAACCACCTCCAATTCTTCTCCATCAACCACCGCACCAATCTACAGCAGCCACCAACGCCCTTCGCAATTCCTCTGCTCCAGCCACCGCAACTCAAAGCATCACCAAACCGCAATTAATTGCCCCGAATTTGAAATTGCAGCAACCCTGACTTCCGCGGCCGCGCAGCTCTGTCAGAAGGCGCACAAATTGGAGTCCAAAACAGAATGATACAGTAGCACTTGCGCGACTTCTGTGCGATGTCTGTGCGGGCGCGCAATTGTGGGTTCAATCACGAGCTTCTCACGCGAGTTTTAATGAAAATTGAACGGCCTTGATTGATTGCTGGTTGATGAAGATGTCGGTGATGATGGTGTTTTGATTTGAGCCGTTGATGATGCGCTTCAATGGAGACGAGAGCAGCCAAGTTTGGAGGAGGAAGTGGAATCGGGGTCTGATATAATTTTGGGGATTTTGGGTTTTGCATTTTTCCTTTTTATTTTCCTTTTATTTTATTTTATTTTTAGTTTTGTTTTTTTTGGTTTTTAGTTTAGTTATTTTAATTGTTTTAGTTTAGTTTTATTTTCTATTTTATTTTCTCTTTTCTTTTATTTTATCATAGCTTGTATATAAATACCCCCTTTGGGGTTATTTTCTCTTAACTTTCAACTTTCACTTAACATTTTTAATTCCACCCTAGATTGGATTAGAGTAATTTAGCTCTTTTATTTTCTCTCTCTTAGGGTTAGATTAGTTTAGAGAGAGAAAGTTTGGATTTTTCATGGAGTTTTTGGGATTTTGAAGAAGCAAATTTGTGGATTTTTCCTCTCATAAATTCAATGAGTCTCCCTAACTTTCTCTCACCTTTATTGCTTTCATTTATTATTGTTTTTGCTTATTTATTTGTTGTTTTGAGTAGATTAATTAGTTTAGTTATTTGATTCTTGCCTTTATTATTATTTTACCTTGTTTTCCTTGTTTTTGTTCATCATGTTAGTTTAGGTTTTGTTCTAGGGAAATGGATGAAGGTTATGTTAATTAATTTAATGATTGATTGTGATTAGTATGAAATTGTTTCTTGATTATTGTGTATGGATGATGCTTAAATGGATTAGAATCTTTCTAGCTAATTGATTCTATGTTTTTAATTGTGTTTTCAATCAATTGTGCGAAAGTGAGTTGTTTGAGAGCCCTAAATTCCTCCATACCTTTGCTAGGCTAGTTGCACGAGAGTGAATTAGTTTAGTAGGATAATTAACATGCTTAATTGCGCGAGAGTGAGTTAAATGTGTTGATTGTTCCTAATCAAGGTAATTTTCATCTAATTGTTTGATATTGTTGAATGCATTGATGTAATTGGATTCCACTTTCCCTAGTTTTAGTTATTCGCTCTTTGTTGTGTTTAGTTTAACCTCTTTCTATCTCACAAGCTTTCCTAGTAGTCTAATTAGCATAGATTGATACACTTAGTCCTTTTGGGTTCGACCCTTTACTTACCCCTATACTCATATTAGGGTAGTTTAGGATTATAAATTTCTAATTTGATTAGGGTTAGTAGACCTAACGACACTACTTAATCCCGCGATCATATATATATTCCTTTTAATTTTGTGTTCATAATTATTCTACTACCTCCATTAATTATTATTTGCAACTTTGGGGTATTATTTGTGAGATATAAAATATTCCAAAGTCGCAGATAATAATTAACAGAGGTAGTATATACATTTACCTAAATAATTATTTCAACTTCTTTAAAAAATAAAATTAATTATTTCAACTCCTTTTTAACTATCTTTTGAATGGAGTAGTATTAGATTTTGCCAAAAAAGTTATAATAAATTGATTCACGTAATAGGTGTTAAAGAAATTACTTCTTACTTATTTTTTTTTCAAATACCTCTAGCTAATATTTTATTTCAATTTCAATTCAATATAACTATATATTCAAGTTAATTACAATTTTGTTTATGAAATTTTACAACTATAGGTACATATTATCACAAATTGATTTATAGAGAATAATATAGCTATAAAATAAATGTTGTGTTTAACATATGATTTTTTAGATATAAAGGTAATATATTATTTGTAATTTTGTGTATGTTTTCACTTTTGCTAATTATTTTAGTGGAGATTATAGTTTGTTGTTCGATTGATTTTTGATGTTTATTATAAATGCATTTATAAATAAGTATTCGCTAATATGGCTACTAGACTTGATTTGATCAAACCCTGCTTGAAAAATTCTTGAGTCCAGGCAGACTAAAAAATCCATTTTTTAGATAATTTGTTTCTTTGCCTATTAATATAGATTAGGACATTATAATTTCTACATATTTGATTTGTATGTTTTATTAAATTTTATTTGTTGGATATAATTAATTTTCTTAAAAAAATAAGACTTACCGTGCTTAGCACGGGCCTTACTTTAGTTTTCTACTATACTCATGATGTTTGTGTGGAAAGATATATCAAATCTTTTTTTTTTTTTATTTAAAGTAATTATCTTTGTTAACTGATATAAGAAATTATTTTTGTATAAGATTTTATACTATAATTAAATTATTCTAAAAAAAAAAAAAAAAAAAAAAAAAAAAAAAAAAAAACTAAGGACACACCAGAAGATGACATGTGTGATTGTTGGTGTGTCTTTTAATATATAGTACAATTATTGATTGATGTAGGATTGGAAATCTTTTTTTGTCTAACACATTACTACTCCATATTATATTCATTTAGGATTAAGATAGTTACAGGATAATTTCTTATTGTACTTAGATCGATAAAAAAATAAAAGAATAAAATATCTTACTTGGACTATATAGTTATTTTTCATTCTCTACTACAAAAGTAGCAATCTAGCAAATTCACACCTCCTCAAATTATTTTTAATAATTATAAAAATGGTGGGATTTTCACGATTGCTTATGCACATTTTACAACGTTATCACCCACGCCATCATGACCACCACCACCCACAACCACCAGATTTTTGTTTATGTCGTCGAACCACCAACAACATTCAACAATCATAAAAAAATGACGATCCACCACCTTCCCTCGTCGGTAGGAGGGTGGTGGTTTTTCTATATTTCGACAACCAGCACAATCGCACGCAAAATCGGTTGACCGGGACAGTAATCAATTTCCAGCGTGGTTGACCACAGTAACTAGTGTCCAAAATCTAATATCGTCTCAGGTGACCGGTTTTGCACGTCGGTTGATCATGATAACCGACGTCCAAAACGACTATAGTGTTTAATCAGTTTTGCATGAGCGTCGTCGGAGATTATTAAAAAAAGGATCGGGGACGAACTGTTTTGCGTGTCGACCACTGTGATGCCAGTTCATCACCTCCGGTCGTTGTCGTCGCTTCCCTTCCACATCCGACGTACGACCACTGCTTCCCATCACCTCCGACGTACAACCGCTGTTGTGGTTGATGGTGGTTGGGAAGTGGTGGTTGTGGCCCTTATGGGTAATGATAGAGAAAAAATAAAAGAGAAAGAAGAAGATGGGTGGGGGGAATAGTAAGGGCGTTGGTGTCTATTCACCTTAAATGTTGGAGGGTTTTTTAATAAAAATTGTTGGTGGTATTTAACATCTCCCCAAAAAAGGGGCACATTTTGTAAGTGTAACACTTAAAAAACGGACGGAGAAATATTGTTTTTTTTTTAAAACAGTTTTTTTTTTTAAAAAATTATACCAGGACTGTTATGCGATGCATGAATTGTAGGCAGTCGTTATAATCTGTGGGTAAAATAGTGGAATCTTGTAGTTTTGATTGAGAAATTTTATTTCTTCCTTCACCAAAAAATTAAATTCTTCCTTCGTTTTTATTTAGTTGACACGTTCAATTTAGGCACACATATTAAGGAGGAGGAGAGAGAATGATAAAGCAAGTGAGGTACACTAATAAATGCAAGGTATAAAATTTACCCCAAAAGAAAACATGTCAATTTAAAATAAATTTTCTAAAAAAGAAACGTGCCTACTAAAAATAATTTTCCTAAAAAGGAATACGTGTCAACTAAAAAATATTAAGAAGATACTCTGTAATACTCAATTCATAATTAAACAAGACAATACAAAATTAAACACACCATGTTTTACAATGCAAAACAACACAAAATAATCAACAGACATAATTAAACAAATACATCCATTCATAATTCAAATATTAAGAAGATCAATTCTCCTCTATCGATCAATCAACTTAAAACTAAAACTTTATTTAAGATGATGCACCTCAATACTTTTGGTTATTCCAATCAATAAAAAATCAACAAACTTGGTAGGGTAATGCCCTTCATCATCATGTAACTTCTCAAATTCAATAGTCCATTTCACCCCAGTTTTTTCATCCTCTGGAATCACCTTATTGAGGATATATTTAGGAAATTATATGATATATTTAGTTGCTATATTTTGTACCTAGAATATTATCTTTTTGGTATCTTTTGATATTTCCTAATTCTATCGGATTAGGGAACCTTGTATTATATATAGGCCATGGCCGTGATCAATGAAGATTAAGCAATTGAGTTTATTCAGTTTAGCATGGTATCAAGAGCAAGTTAAATTTCTCGTTTTTTTTTTTAGAAAATCCATAAAAATGGTCGGAGATGATATTACACCTCCACCGCAAACACCTATCATTGTCATAACCACGACTAAGAAAAGATAAGACCACACAAAGTTGGACGGAGAGACTCTCGGGTCTGTCGTCCGTACAGGGCTAGAAGGGGTTGTGCGTGCCTCGATTGTGGTCGTGAGGGTTATGCTAGCTAGGGGGCAGTATTCAGCTAGCCATGGCCAGCGTATAGTGCGAGCTAATATCGTTTCGAGTGCTCCAATTGACGGTTTTCTTTCTAATGGCTAAGAGTTCTCAAGTAAACAATGGAAGGCAATTACGGGATTGTTCGGTAATGTCAATGTTCCCGAAATTCGTTCGAATGGAAATTTTGATGTTACGTCTTGGATTATTGACACAGGGGCAACTCATCATGTAACCGGAGAAAAATCTTGGTTGTTTGATACGCAGAGTTTTGTGTGTCTGACAAACTAATCCTAACCAAGGTTCTTTATGTTCCTAATTTGAGTTGCAATTTGCTTTTTGTGTCACAAATTACTGATGAGCTTAATTGTATTGTCCAATTTAACCCTTATATGTGTGTTGTACAGGATCAAACGAAGGAGCTGATTGTAACGGGAGCTAGGAGAGACGGACTATACTATTTTAGCAATTCAGATTCAGTGAATCATGTTGATGTGGGTGAAGCAACCTCAGCCTTAGAGTTGTGGCATCGTCGAATGGGTCATCCTTCCAAAAAAGTAGTTAAATTACTTCCTTATGTCAGTGGCAATAAACATAATCTTGCTAAAGGGTGTGAGGTAATGTATGCGTGCTCAACGTCCTAGAGATAAATTTCCTTTGAGTGATGGTAGAGCTTCTAGGATTTTTGAGAAAATACATTGTGATTTGTGGGGTCCGTATCGACATGTCTTGTCGTGTGGAGCTCGTTATTTTTTGACCATTGTTGATGAATATTCCTGAGCTCTTTGGATTTAGTTGTTGGTTGATAAAATTGAGGTTTTACGAATATTTTTAGCATTTGTTGGAATGATTGATAGGCAATTTTCTCAAACCATTAAAATTGTGCAAAGTGATAATGGCACCGAATTTAATTGCTTGCATGATTATTTTAGTGCTACTGGTATTATTTTTCAAACATCTTTTGTGGGGACCCCACAACAGAATGGGAGGGTCGAGAGAAAACACAAACACATTCTTGAAGTTGGGAGAGCTTTGAGGTTTCAAGCCAATTTGCCTATTTATTTTTGGGGGGAGTGTGTCCTTGCTGCTGCTCATATAATAAATCGTACACCCACTTCCTTGCTACAAAACAAAACTCCTTTTCGAGATTTAATTTAATAAAAAACCTTTTTTTGATGCAATTCGTACTTTTGGATGTCTTTGTTTTGCTCATAACTAGAAAACAAACAGGGACAAATTTGCAAGTCGAAGTAGGAAATGTATTTTTGTGGGCTATTCCTTTGGGAAGAAAGGATGGAGATTATATGATCTTAAGTCGAAAGTTTCTTTTATGTCACGTGATGTGAAGTTTGTGGAGGGTGTGTTTCCCTATTCTAGTCCGCAGGATGTGAACATAGTACCCAAGATTTATGATAACAATGATGTGGTTGATGAGGATTTTTTGGAGTATGAGGTTTTTGATGGTAATGAGGTGATTATTGGAGACGAAAATACGGTGTTAGGGATGGCAATTCAATTCGGATCTGACCATACTCCGCCCCGATCCGAGGTAAAAAAATCCGCTCCGAGTCCGAGAAAAAATTAATCTGAGTTCGACTCCGTTAACAAAATCCTACTTCGAGTCGGAGGAGGGTCGGAGTCGGATCCTACAAAAAATCCGACTCCGACAAATGTCCGACTCTGACAGATTATCCGACTCTGACTCCAATAGATAGTGGATTTTTGTGTGGGTCATGGTGGCATTAGGTGTGGGTTGTAAATGCCCAAATAGCCTAATTTCTCAAAGTATATTGAATAAAGAAAAAAACTCGGAGTCGGGTCGGATCTGAGTCGGAGTCGGAGTCGGAGGTCGGATAATGGAGTCGAAGTCGGAGTCGGAGTCTTAGAGTTGGATGTCGGAGTCGGATTCGGATTTAGCCTCCGACTTCCTGTCGGGTCAGAGTCGGATTTAGCATAATCCGCTCAGAGTCCGACTCGTAACCATCCCTATATGGTGTTGACTAATGAAGAGTAGGCTGCCACGGGTAATGAGCAGGCTGCCAAGAGTAATGGAGAGCAGTCACATGTGGGCGCGAGTGTACCTGCGGCTAGGGATGGCAATCTAGTCCGAATCCGCCCCTAGTCCGATCCGATCCGAAGAAAAAATCTGAACCGAATCCGAGAAATAATTATCCGAATCCGACTCGGAGTCAAAGGAGGGTCGGAGTTGGAGTCTACTTAGAATCCGACTTATCCGATCCGACTCCAACTTTTTCATGTACTTATATATTTTTTATCATTCAATTTATGAATTTATTGGTCTTTAAAGTTGATTATATATTGGTTGCTATTGATAATTGGGTCAAAATTACTTTTAAAGTCGGAGTCGGAGTCGGATCGGGGCGGATTCGGAAGATGGAAATTTAAGTCGGATCGGAGTCGGATTCTCAGAGTCGGATGTCGAAGTCGGAGGTGGAGGCAGATAAAAAATCTGACAGCTTGTAAGGTCGGAGTCAGATTTTGCATAATCTGATCCGAATCCGACCCATTGCCATCCCTACCTGCGGTTGGGCAGTGTGCACACCCAGCTGCTGTCTCACCCGCAGGTAATCCCTCGGGCGCGGGATCAGTGCCGGAACAGCAGGTCTTCGAGCCTGCTTCTGCTCGCAGCACCACAGCAGCGAGGAGGCTGAGTGCAGCCCCACCAAAAAATCTCCTCCACAGCTGACCAACGAGCACCACACACCTGACGCGCCCTTAGGAAGGGGGTTTTGTGAAAAGTTTCCGTCGGTCAAGCTTCGTGACGCATTCCGTTTTTGCTAATAGTCCGTCTTCGTCCTCTCCATCATCCAAAACTCCTTCAGGTACGCCTTATCCTTTGGCACACTATATAAATTGTGAATGTTTTCTATGAATTATCACAAATTTCTTGCAGCTATTGTTCTAGGAAAGGATCCAAAATCCTTTAGAGAAGCCATGAAATCTGAAGGATGGCGACATTCTATAAAAGAAGAAATCAGAGCATTGGAAGATAATGGGACTTGGACATAAGAGCGACTTCCTCCTAGCAAGAAAGCTCTAGGTAGTCAATGGGTGTACAAAACCAGATTTTTTCTAATGATGATATTGAACGTCTCAAGTCTCGTTTGGTTGTCTTTGGTAATCATCAACAAGAAGGCATCTATTATGGTGAGACCTTTGATCTGGTCGCAAAAATGACTATCGTTTGCGCTTTTCTTGCTATTCAATTTCTAAAAATTGGGAGCTTCAACAAATGTATGTTCATAATGCTTTTCTACATGGTGATCTGGAAGAGGAGGTGTACATGAAATTACCTCCAGGTTTTGAGAGCTTGGATCCGAGCTTAGTGTGTCGTTTGAGAAAGTCTTTGTATGGGTTGAAACAGGCTCCAAGGTGTTGGTTTGCAAAACTCACTACGGCTCTGAAAAGGATTTCTCCAATCTTACTCTGATTATTCTTTTTTCACATACACCAAAGGCGATGTTCAGATTAATGTCTTAGTCTATGTTGATGATCTTATTATTTTTGGGAATGATTCCGCTGCATTGACTGTATTTAAGGCTTATCTTTGTGATTGTTTCAAGATGAAGGATCTTGCTCGTTTGAAGTATTTTTTGGGCATAGAGGTGGCTCGTAGTAAATCTGGTTTGTTTTTGTGTCAATGAAAATACACCTTGGATATTATTTCCGAAGCAGGGTTATTAGGGGGAAAGCCAAGTGGTTTTCCAATTGAGCAAAATCACAAGCTCAGTCTGCTAGAGGTGAGTTACTTGTGAATCTTGAGCCTTATCGCAGATTGGTAGGCCGATTAATTTATCTCTCGGTTACTAGACCGGATTTGGCGTATTCTGTTCCTATACTTTCGCAATTTATGCATGAGCCTCGCACTGAGCATTGGGAGGCAGCTCTGAGGGTAGTTCGTTATTTAAAGGGCACCCTGGGATAAGGTATTTTGTTGACTGCAGATAGGGACCTGACTTTGCAGGGTTGGTGTGATTTAGAATGGGCGGCGTGTCCTCTTACTCGTCGTTCGTTGATAGGTTGGCTTGTGTTTCTTGGTCATTCTCCTATTTCTTGGAAAACCAAGAAACAACCTACAGTTTCTACATCTTCTACTGAGGCCTAGTATCGATCCATGACATCAATCACAAATGAGTTGAAATGGTTAAAAGCCCTACTATTGAGTTTGGGGGTTCAACACCCTAAGGCAATCAAATTGTTTTGTGATAGTCAATTTGCCTTACATATAGCCAGAAATCCAGTTTTTCATGAACGGATGAAGCATATTGAGATTGACTATCATATTGTTCGTGATGCCATTACAGAAGGCTTAATTGCTATATCCTATGTTTCCACTAAGGAGCAATTGGCGGATGTTTTTACTAAGGCGCTTGGGAAAACTCATTTTGATACTCTTATTTCCAAGTTGGGCATTTTTTATCCCCATGCTCCAACTTGAGAGGGGGGGGGGGGATGGGGTATTGAGGATATATTTAGGAAATTATATGATATATTTAGTTGCTATATTTTATGCCTAGAATATTATCTTTTTAGTATCTTTTGATATTTCCTAATTCTATCGGATTAGAGAAACCTTGTATTATATATTAGCCATGGCTGTGATCAATGAAGATTAAGCAATTGAGTTTATTCAGTTTAGCACGCCTGAACTACAATAGTCAAGCTCTTGAACTCATTTAGAATATCTCCTTCTATGACTTTGTACCTTGCTAACTTGTTCACCTCGTCTACTTCTTCCAATAGCTCCTTCGCAACACATTGTTTACCATTTACAATCCGAGAGCCATGGACATACAATAACACTATTAAGATCGATTTACATGTACTATTACATATACATGCATGAGTTTTAATTAAATACTCAAAAACTATCGTAAAATATCTCAAGGACCTTCTCCTTACTATCGGCTGTGATTTCCAGGCCTCTTCATTGCCTACCAGCATGAATTCCCAAGACCCTTTCGTGCGTGCTAATAAACTTTCAGATTACAATGCCAAGAACATATCATGGTTGATGATTTTTCAGATATCCAGCTTTATAATATTGCATTGATAAAGTCAATTCATTGTTTTAAAACTCCAACCTCGATCAAATATCATCAAAAATCAAAAATCCAAAACCCAAAGAATATATTTTCTTATTTCTCGTTGCTTTTATTCTACCTCTTTGATCTTCTGATCAGAATGATCAAACTCATAAGTATTTGATGAGAATTCAGCAATGGGGAAGCCGAAAGGACTTTAATTTTTTTAATAATGAAAATTACGTAGTAAAGTAGATTGGGTTATAAGAAGGGTAGTATAGTCTTTAGCAAGTTTAATTGTTATTTTATAAATCTTGCATCTAGGATATTTTACACTGCATTTAGTACTTTTTAAAATAATAGGCTGTTAAGGTACTCTTCTGTTCAAGCTTCCCCGATAAACTTTTTTGTTTAATTATAATATTAGATCTTTCTTAATCTGAATTAGAAAACTGTATCTTTGTTGTCGTCAGTTTAGAAGTAACAAAATTAAACCATTTGATCTATAAAAATAAGAGTAATTAGCTTAGGAAAAGGCTCATTGGACCAATTTAAGCTGATGACATTTTCTTAAGTAAAATTTTCAAAAAAGATCACTGGAGAGAGAGAGAACAATTACGAAATAACACTTGAGAGAGAGAGAGGGGGAGAGAGAGAGAGAGAAGAGAGAGAGAGAGAGAGAGAGAGAGAGAGAGAGAGAGAGAGAGAGAGAGAGAGAACATTTAAGAAAGCTTATTTGAGTAAAACTAATTAAGTAAGATCACTTAACAAAAAGAGAGAGACCGCTTAAGAAAAATCACTTATGAAAATAAGAAAAATTAGCTTAGAAAAAAAAGGTTACTTAAAAGCTAAAAAGAAAGTGAGATCACTTAAGAAATATCACTTAAGAAGAAGAAACACTCAATCAAGAAAAAGAAAGATCACTAAAGAAAAAGAATGATACCTTCAGAAATTAGGGCAATTAGTTTAGGAGAGAAACTTCGAGCAATTAATTAAGGACAATTAGTTTAAGAGCAAACCTTAAATTAGGGAAATTAGCTTAGGAGAGGGAGGGAAAGAAACAATGAGTGAGAGAGACAACTTAAGAAAAATCCATCACCTAAAAAATTTAGGACGATTAGCTTATGAAAACGCATTTAGCTTAGAAAAAAGGCTTATTAAAATGCGAGAGAAAAAGAGGCCACACGAAGAGAAAAGTGAAAGAAGATAATTAAGAAAAATCATATATGATAATAAGGTCAATTATTGGCTTTGGAGGGGTGAGAGACCAATTAAGAAAGATCACATACAAATCAATTAGCTAAAAAGAGAGAAAGAGAAGGACCACTTAAGAAAGATCACTTAAGAAAATTGAGGCAATTATCTTAGGAATGAAAACACAATTAGCTTAGAAAAAGGGTTACTTAAATTAAAGAGAAGGAGAGAGCTAGCGAGAGAGACCACTTAAGAAAATCAGGGCAATTAGCTTAGGAAGTGACCTACTGGAAAAAGGAAGAAAGATCAATTACAAAAGATCACCTGAGAGAGAGAGACCACTTGAGAGGGAGAGAGAGAAAGAGACCACTTTAGAAAGATCACTTAACAAAAATAGGGAAACCACTTGAAAGATTAGTTATGAAAATAAGAAAAATTATCTTAGGAAAAAGAGTTACTAAAATGCTAAAAAGAAAGAGAGACCACTTAAAAAATATCACTTAACAAGAAAAATCACTCAAGAAGAAAGATCGATCACTAAAGAAAGAAAGATATTTTAGAAAATCAGGGCAATTAGCTTAGGAGAGGGAAAGAAAGAAACTATTAGTGAGAGAGACCACTTAATTAAGAAAGATCCATCACCTTAGAAAGTTAGGGCAATTAGCTTATGAAAACGAAATTAGCTTAGGAAAAAAGGCTTCATAAAATGCAAGAGAAAAAGAGACCACACAAAAAAGATCACTTAAGAAAATCAAGTCAATTATCTTAAGAAAGGAAAAAAAAAGCATCCACCTTAGAAAAGTTATTTATGACGATTGGCTTTAGAGAGATGAGAGACCAATTAAAAAAGATCACATATAAAAATCTAGGCAATTACTTAGAAGAAAGAGAGAGATATATGGGGCACTTAAGAAAGAATACTTAAAAAAAATTAGGGCAATTAGCTTAGGAAAACATAATTAGCTTAGAAAAATGCTTTAAATGAAAGATAACGATAAAGAAAAAGAGAGAGAGAGAGAGAAAGAGGGGCAGGGGAGAGAGAGAGAGACCGCTAAGGAAAAACCATTTAAGAAAATCAAGGTAGTTAGCTTAGGAAGCGACCTATTAATAAACTAGAGAGAGAGAGAGAGAGAGAGAGAGACCACTTAAGAAAATTAGGGCAATTAGCTTAGGAAGCGACATATTAATATACTAGAGAGAGAGCAAACCTAAAAAACGGAGAGCAATCCTACTACAGAGTGTTAATAATAATTTGAACAATAATACAACTAATAGTAACAATAATAAAGACCAATAACACAAAAACAAACCTTTTTAGGCCCAATCGTATGGAGAGGCCACATTTTGAAGCCCATATAATTTGATTAACATGGCCTATACTAAACACCGATATTAGATCCTTGGGCCTATGATCCTTTCTATGCTATGGAGTACTCTTAATTGTTTGATCAAACTATATTATTCCTAGCTAGAAAAAAATTAATTTTAGTTACTTTAAATAAGCTCATTTATCAATTAATTTGGTATCATATCCTCGATCATATATTTAACCAAAACCCCAACAAGTATTTATTTTCAAAATCATTACCGCCTTAAAAAAAAACCACATTACGACATCCCGAGAATACAATTACACCCTAAACGTTTCAACTAGTACGCGCACGTCAAACTCCCTAGTGATAATAATAATGACAAGGACAACCATATAGATGCATCATTTTTTTTTTGACAAAAAGAACTAATAAAAATAGAACAAAGAAAACTAAAAGGAATAAAAAAGAACACGTCGTTGACGAGCCTTCACTGCGAGCCATTGAGTAGGGGCCATCCATGATTTAGGAACCTTACTAATCTTGTAGGCGGCTCTCTTAGAGCAACCACAGGCAGTGAATGTCCATTGAACGAGAGCCACTCAGTAGGGAGACCAAGGTGGCACAATTAGAGTAAAGGAAGACCTGTCTAAAACCCCTTCTTAAGGCTGACTGAAGAGCTCACAAACAGGCCTATAACTCTACATGAAGAGCAGACGACGTGCGACAAGCCCGAGTGATCCCACCCAACACCAAGTCTGAAGACATCTCTCGAAAAATCCAACCAGCTCCAGCATTATTGCTCTGACTATCCCAAGCACCGTCAAATATCAGGCAGACGTCCAAAGATTCATGGCCAAGGCCCTTAAGCCAATGCGACGAATGAATAGGAGGACAAACGAAGGAACTCCGCTGACGGGGCAATTAACAATCAGAAAAGTAAGGAGCCTTTTTAAGATGGAGGAACCAATCCTGGGCCAGAAAAGAAGTGGAGACAGGAGAATAAATAGCGTTCTGGAAGACATAGTGGTTACGAGTCAGCCAAACCGCCCAAAGTAACGAAATGAAGGAGAACAAGACATTCCAATTCCTTATCTTATCAAAACCAGAAATCAAATATGTAAACCAACGCTCAAAGGATTGAACAAAGGGTGAAGTGAACCCAAACCCTGGGGAGCATCCTCCAAAAATCGACTAATAAAGGAACACTCCCTAAACAAATGCGTCAAATTTTCCGGATGCTGATGACAAAGCACACATAAAGGATTAACAGGAATTCCACGTTGGAAAAGAATGACAAACAAAGGTAAAGCATTGTGGAGCAGCTTCCAGATAAACATTTTCAATTTAGGGAGAATCGGCAAGCTCCAAATTCGCTTCCACCAGATAACCGGGACTGGTTCGCGGACTACAGAGACAGCCGAATTACGAACGAGAATAGCATAAGCCGATTTTGTGGAAAAAAATACCATCCCAAGTATAATTCCAGTAGACAAAGTCATCCATCGGACGAAAAGGTCGCTCTGTAGAGAGAATACGGAGAGATGTAGTATTATTAAAGAACCGGTGGACCTACATAGGATCCCACGCGTAAGTACGCGAATTAATAATAAGAGAGACATGAGTCAGTAAATCCGACTCAACTAAACTACTCTTAAACTGCACCGGCCCCCCGGGAGCCCAAATATCCTCAATGAGATGAACATGAGAACCAATCCCTACCTTCCAGGCCAAACCGGAAGCTAGAGTAGTCAAACCTGTCGATAAACTACGACATCCCTAAGAAGAGCGCAAAATTCTGCCTAAACTCAAAGAATTAAAAGTGGGGTATTTTGTGAACAAGACCCTAGACGCCAACAACTGAGGGTTACGACGAAGCCTCCAACATTGGCGAGCAAGCAAGGCTTGATTGAAATGGTCGAAACTACGAAGACCTAAACCACTCAAACCTTTAGGGAGGTACTGCAATGGGGCTGATTGAAAAGCTGAACCTCGGGTTGAAGGGGAAGAGTTCCACCAAAAGCAAGCTAACAAGTGATCGGGAACTTGATTGAAATGGTTGAAACTACGAAGACCACAACTGGGGCGAAAGGCTGAGGTTGGATTCTTATTGACCAGAACTTGGTAAGAAACGGTGGAAACGCATTGATGAATCAAATGAATCCAGTACGGGGGAAACCCAAACACTCGAAGCACCTGAAAAAGGAAATCCCAATTAACCCGGCCATAGGCATTATTCATATCCAACTTCAAAGCCGCAAAAAATCGTTTCCTGGCATCTAAGACAGTCATACAGGAAAGAATCTCATGAACAATCAAACTATTTTCTAACATAAGACGACCAGGAACAAAGGAATTTTGATAATCTGAAACCAAGGTCGGCAAAACCCAGCGAAGTTTGGCGGTGAGACATTTTGAAATGCACTTGTACAGGACATTATAGAGATCGATCGGGTAAAAATGTGAAACTAGTTCAGGCCTATCCACCTTAGAGTGACACCAAAAAGGTTTAATTCCATTCCTTTAAAAGATAGCCATGAACGAAGAAGTAATGAACCGCACTAACAACAAAAGGACCTATGATATCCTAATGGGTCTTGAAAAAGGCTGCAAAGAAACCGTCAGGTCCAGGAGTTTTATTGTCATGAATACTAAACATGGCCGACTGAATCTCCTGAGATGAAAAGGGTAGAAGCATGTCCTATTGCTGAGTAGCTAACAGGCAAGGTAAATGCAAATCCTCCCACCAAGTGGAATCCATTGGTGGGGAGACACCACAGGTTGATACAAATCTTGGTAAAAAGAAATGATCATTCACCGGATATGAGATGGGTATGAAACCCAGGTCCCAGCAGATTTTTTGAGACAATAAATCACATTGCGTCGGCAACGAGACTAAACCGCGGAGAAAAGCAGGTTGAGTGAGAATCACCTAGAATATCCCATTTTATTTTTTCTCGTTGTCGCTAATACATGAAGGAAGCTTGATCTTCAGCCACTTGTTCCCGACAAGAGTTGAGAAAAGACACCGGCCAAATTGGGACTAAAGGGAGGAGGCCGCTTGACCAACCAAAGAAACCAAAGCCCTCCAATTAATACCCCAAGATTTCCTATGAGAAATACACCAGACCAATAATTTGTCTCGAATAAGATCAAGCTTTCGAGACAAAGAAAACATAGGGAAACTAGCTTTAAAGGAGGCACTAATCGATTGAACAATCAAAAGCACCTCCTCTGCCGATAAGTACTAGTTTTAATTTCTATCCTATAAGGACGAACCATATAACCTTGATTTTTGGAGTCCGAAACGATAATAGCTGTATGATCGGAGAATAATATAACTAGTTCGTGAAGAACATAAGAATTAGGATGATCCTGTAACCAAGTAGAGGTTGCATAAGCTTTATCTAATCGTTCAAAGATCGGGTCCGTATCAAGTCTATTATTAGTCCAAGTGAAGCGAGGTCCCAATAAAGGAACATCAATCAGACTCGAATTAATTTTCCATTGAATAAAATCAAGCCTACCAGGAATAGTACTTTTACCTCCTACTTTATTCGAAAGAAATTCTACTTGGTTAAAATCTCTAAATAATATCATATTTGGAAAGGAAGCAACTAGATTGGTTATAGTATTCTTAACATCCAACCTATCATCTAAATGGGGAGCACCATAGGCAAACATGATATATTTTATTTCATTACCCATCACCAATTTACAAAGGATAACATTTGGAGAAATATAAACAGGCACCAAGTCTAAAGGTGCAAACCAAAAGATAAACAAGCCACCACTAAGTCCTACTGCATCTATTCCACAAGAACCCAAAAAGGAAAAAGATGCTAACTTTCTAGCCACACTATCTACATGGAGAAGAGTTTCCATGAGAAACATCACATCTAAACCAAAAGAGTGGGATAACGATCTGATGTAAGGAATTTTAGGGGTGTTCGCTTGCCCAAACCCCTACAATTCCAACTTCATCTCGAACTTGGTGGTCCTTTAGGGGAAACCACCAATCCTTCAGACGAAGCTGCTTGCAAACCCGATCCAGACTCAAAACTACCCCTATGCTTCTTGTATGGCAGGAGACATGGAAGGCAACCTGATAGAGAAGTGCCCTACACCGGAGCTTCAGGCATAGGAGGGGTCGAAGGTGCTATCACCGAGCTTGGCCTCTTAGCAGCGCACTTATTTGCAACCCAATTCCACATTCGTTGACCCTTATCCAAAATACGAACAGATCTTGAACCTTTATCCTTACTCGAATTGATTTTCTGAGTTTCGCCGGGAATATCCATTTGCTCGCCGACAATGATACTCAGAGAAGGAGGAAAAGCAAGCGGGGAGCAGTCCATCGGAATCGCTTCGTTAAGTGATTAGGTAGAGGAGTCTGAAGACGTTGAGTCCTGAGAAGGTGAGATTGGAATTTGTGGAGCCTGAACAGGAGAAGGAATCCTCCTCCAACAAGGAATCCGCCACATAGCCGGAATATTCCGATCGATTAGTTGGAAAAGAGCCTGAGAGTGAAGGAGAAAAAGAGATTGAGTTATCTGTTGAGGCCGCCCAATTGCTCAGACCTGCTCCAAAAGGGTCAGGAGGAGAAAAGTTTGGAACAGATGGAGAAAAAGTCAGGACAATTTGATCCAAAAAAGAGGACCCATTTCCATAGTGCATCTAAATTGAAACATCGTCGTTGGGTGATCGGGCTAGGATAGGTCGTTGATACTACTAAACCTAATCAAATTAATTATTTATAATGCCTAAACTTACACTAAACTAGTTAGTGGCAAGTAAAGGGTCGAACCACTAAGGAAGCTCACTCGTCCAACATCAATATCACTAATGCAAGAGTCAAAAGGGGAAATGTTTTTGTTGATATATTGGATAAAAAGCACTAAAACTACGAATAAGCAAAGATAAAGATGAATAAAATCAAGAAAGAATAACGCTAGGGATACGGGGGTGTCAAACATGACTAGAAAGAGGGAAATAATGATAGTTATCAAGAAGAACATGCCAAAGAACACAAGATCCTACCTAAACAATTCATTCTCATGCAATAGTCTAGGCAAATCAATGAAAGAAGTCCATGCTAATTAGGATCATTCTCATGCATCCTATTAGACACAAGCAAATCAAGAGAATAAAGAAACACAATTCATAAAACTCAATTTTAACAACTCATTCTCATGCAATCATTAAAATAGAGGTGATCTTAATCTAGTTCAAATCACTTTCGTGCATTTAAACTAGAGGGAAATCAAATAAAGTGTAACAATAATCTCAAGCCATCAAAAATCATATCTTTCATCAATTTAAGGCATGTATTCAATCCAACCATCATCATTCATCCAACATTCAACACATATTTTCCACCCCCTTCCCCTAGCTAAGAAATTAGCCTAGAGAAGGGAGATTAAACATAATAGCAAAACCAAAAATAAATTCAAGAAACACAAAACAAAACATGATTAAGAACAATGAAAACAATAATAAATAGATAAACTAAAAGGATAACAAAAATAAGCAACAATAAAGCAAATAAATAAAGCTAAAGGAAAGGATTAGAGATTACTAGAGAGAGGATTAATGAAAGATGAAAACTTGAAGGAATTGCTTGATTGGAAATTAAACTTGACCAAAATTGATACTTGGAAGAAAATTGAGCAATATTCTACTTTATCTCTCTAAAAATTATCTAATCTAACCCTAAGAGAGAGAAGCTCTCCTAAAACTAACTAAGAAATTAGAATAATGGATAATTCCCCTCATTACCCCAAAAAATGGGTATTTATACTAAGCTAGGAAAAATAGAAAAATAAAAAGAAGGAAAAAAAGTAAAAAGGGAAATAAAGAAAGAAAATAAAAATAAAATAAAGAAATAAGAAAAGAAAATAAATAAATAACTAAAGAATGAAAGAAAAGGGGAAGCTAAAGAAAATAAAACAAAAATCCTAAAAATGCAAAACTATCAGACCCTCCCCCGATTCTTCCTTCCTCTTCAACCTCGGCTGCTCTGTTCTCCATTGAAGCGCATCACCGCCGTACATCACATCATCAATGGCTATCAACGAACATCATCTTCGATCTGTAATCTCAACCATTCGATCTCATTAAATATCATGTGCGAAGCTCGTGATATGGTTCGATATGAACCCAGAAATGTGCGCCCGCGAAGACATCGCGCATAGGTCGCGCAAATGCTACTGCCTCAACTCTGATTTTGGACTCCATTTGTGCGCCTTCTGACAGTGATGTGCGGCCGCGAGTAGCTCCTATCGAATTGGGGATAAATTTGGGTAATTAATTGCCAATTTCGAGGCTGCAAATTCCGATTGATGGGCGATTGTTGCGAGGTGAGAACAGGGTGTGTGCGCGGCGGTGGCTGGTGCTGCTGATTTGCGTGGTGAAGGGGGCAGCAATGGTGGGGTGCGTGGTTGTTGTTGATGTTGCTTTTGGTGTTGGTGGTGTGTGGGGTGAGATGCGTGGCTGCTCTGTTTGGTTGAGACAGGGGAGTTGCGAAGAGTGTGTGGGTGAGTGGTTTGGTGGTGATTGATGGTGGTTTTGGCGGTGGCTGGTGTATTGGTGTTGCGGTTTGGAGTTGGTTTGTGTGGAGGAGATGGTGGCAGAGGTGGTGGTTGCAGGTGGTGTTGCTGCGTGTTGTTGGTGTTGCGAATTTGCTGTTGTTGATGGTTGTTGTCGCTGCTGGTGGTGAGGTGAGATGCGTGGTTCAGGTGGTTTGGGTGGCTGAATTTGTGGCTGTGATGTGTGTTGGTGAGTTTGGGGGTTTGGCAGGTTGTGTGGTGGTATTTGGGGGTGAGATGCGTGGCTGGGCAGCAGGGGAAGTGAGGTTTGGTGTTGTGGCTGTGTGTGTGGTGGAGGATAAGGTGGGTGCGGTGTACGATAAGCTGGCAGCAGTAGGTTGAGGCAGCTTGCTATGGCTTGAACTCGAGACTCCATTTGTGACTCAAAACTTTTGACACATGTATTGAGCCTCGAACCTTGAACTCGAATATGACTTTGAACATGAAAATCGAGCATCAACCCGAACACACCTACAAACAAAAACCAACACGAGGGTAAAACCACGAGATAAAATAAAATAAAATAAAATAAGAAAAATAAAGTAAAATAAAATAAGATAAATAAAGTAAAATAAAATAAAATGCTAAAACTAAAGAAATAATAAAATAAAATAAAATAAAATAAAATAAACCAGAAACTAAAAGAAAATAAATAAAAATATAAGAAGCGGGAAATTATTAACTAAAACTACAAAAATAAACTAAAAACTAATAAAAAGGGCAAAAATACACAAAATAAAGATAAAAGACGAGAATAATAAAATAATAAAAATAAAGGATAAAAAGGGTGAAATTATTAGAAAATAAGCCGGAATACAACTCAATAAACATCCTAAAAGTGACATAAAAGTCACTTATCATTGGGCCGACCCAAATTGGGAAACAGAATTGAGCCATATTAATTAAAGGGGAAAAGCGGTGGTGAAGAGATTTTGGCTGAAACAATACTCGAATTCAGAGTCCAATGATTATGGGTTGGGCCCAAAATAGAGTGGTGATCAAGATGATTATCTTGACCCAAGTTGGGATAATCTCGAATTCCAGCTTGACCAGAAGCAAACAAACGTACATTGCTGCCAAAAGGTATTTCTGAACATATGATTGACACGTGGATGCTTATCACCACATGGAGGAGAGTTTCTCCATCCACCCATGTAGTGCCACTGACTTTCACGAGCACCTGCATGAACAATGCGTGCCTCGTTTCTTATCTACTTATTAGGTAATTCTAATTGCTCATTAACCGCGCGATTAATACCCAAATCACGCTGCCAAACTTCATTAACGGTACTCTGGTAAGAAGAAGGAGACGGAGGGAAATAACCCCGGGATCGCACCACCACGGCGCAAAGGAGCAAAAAAACCAGACCGAGAATCCGAAGGAGAACGGGGAAAACCACCTCCACCACTATCATAATCCAAAGGATGTGAATTCGCTGAAAATTCAGAAGGATCATTTTCATCATGAAATCCAAACCACAGCTCCGTAGTCCAAACCGAAGGAGAAGGAAAAAGGCCCCGAATAGCATTTGAATATAAATTAGTATCGGTAGGACCATATAACACACGAGCGCCGTTGTCGTGCATCCTACGAAAGCGGCGTTCTAAATGATACGCAATTATAGCATCAAATTTTTGACACGAGTTATGACCGTGTCCGACAAAACCACACTTTTTGCAAAATCTAAATATACCTTCGTATTTAAAACGAACCCACGTGACTCGATTTTCACGTGTTGGAAAATAACAACCCGCAGTCAAAGGCAAAGACAAATCCACTAGAATTTAATTCGAGGACAAGGAATTGTAAACTGACCATTACCTTCATCCACCATAGTGATTTCACCGACATGAGAAAGAACTGCTCCTGCTACTGTCGGGGTAGAGTAGCGAATAGGAAGCCCTTGAACACTAACCCACATATCCACCAGATGCAGATTCATGGTGTGCGAAACTAAATGATCCCGAAGCCTTTGAAGAACAACTAAACTATCCTTGAAGTGAACCCATCCTCGTGAATCAAGTTCATTCGCATCAGCTTCTGAACCACAACAAAAAACCAAGTCTTTATCATAGGGAAAAACTCGAACTGGAGCACGAAGATGCCAAAACTGTAACACCTTAGAAATTCCTTTCCTTTAAAATACCTGTTTTGCTCTTTGATAATTGCTCTTTTTAAAACGTCCAAGGCAATTATCACAGACACACAGCGGAAGACTATCTTTAAAAACAAGTCAACTATAAAGTCAACCAAAACGAAAGTAAAGTCAAACCAAAGTCAAACGAAGTCAACGTACAACTTGGAACCATTGTAGGCCCTTATTAAAACTAAACAGCTTAAAAACCTTTGCGTTAGTCTCACAAGCATAATATAAAATAACTAAAGCAATAAATCACATCGTAATCTTATGGAAATTAAGCATGATTCGCTCTTCACTCATGCCCCATCATGAATATGCTTCATCACCTAACAAGCTCATGTCTACTTGTCCCCACTACTCGCCATTAGAAATGGGTCGTCGTAGGGCCAAAGTAAAGAAAAGGCCAAACAAACATACAAACGCACAACAACAATGTTGAGTACATAAGCGTAAATAAAACACACTAACATGCTTCCACCCTATCATCACACAACTTACCTTGTTGCACCTGTTTACAAGCATACAGCATACCCAATGACCCACTAATACATAGCTATATTATTTATTTAGCTTGATTACGCATCAAACGGGTTTTCCCCTAACATGTCCCAATAAAGGGGTACTAACACGGGAGCTAACCGTGCCAGTATAAAAGAACCACTCGTAAGTGGCGAAATTCCTGCGCATAATAAAATAGAAAGTAAAGCGTCCTGTACCCCCAGCAGAAGTTATGGTCAAATATAAAGTCGCATAACTCCCCCCATATGTTCATACTCAAGGTATATACGTTCCAAGAGTTTTGGTGCGTAATCTCTTTCACTTTACGTTGTTTACATATTATTAGACTTGGTGATGACTCTCAAACCATAACACAAACAATCATTATAATTATTTAAACAATCAAACATACCAATTTAGTTCTTGAATAATTAGTGACCACTTAATATTTAATGCTGATCCCTTTTTAAATCTACCTCGGTGTCAAAGACACCTTAAACACATAATGCGCCCCTATTCCTATCCCTCGGTGTTAGAAACACCTTAAGTGCACGAAGGCACCAAAAATATAATTTATTCCTCGTGTACAAAGACAACACTTAAATAGCTCTTTCCTCATGCTTAAAGTATCAATAAAAATTACATGAACCATAATAAAATTCCTTCTCAATATTCCAAACTCAATTAAACATGTAGTTTAATTAAACATATATGCTTTCTATCATGCCATAAAAATATGTGGTTCATATACAACATGCCAAACAATGATTTCCAATCATCAATCCATCACAAATAATTCATGCTTCATAATTCAATCACCAATACCAACCAAACCACAAATTTCAATCATAATCTAGCATGACACTACTAAAAATTAAGGTTTTTGCGACCGCCACAAACGGTCGCTGAAAATAGCAAAAACGGTCGCTAAAAATAATTGTGACCGTCAACGGTTGTAAAGCAGTGGTCGTTATTTCCATGGTCGCAAAAAAAACAATATTACGGCCGTTTGACGGTTGCAAAATAATTGCAACCGTTTTCTTTATTTTCAACGACGGTCGCAAATATAAATAATTGCGACCGGTAGAGCAGCGGTCGCAAAAAATACCATTTGCGACGGCTATAGACGGTCGCTAAAATGTTATAAAAAAAACAGAAACAAACTACGCACTACGCAGCACCCTAAACTACCAAAACCTAGCCTATATTCACACCGTACCCACCACAACCGCCTACCCTAAACCACCTCGACCCACCATCACTGCCAACCTCCCACCCAAAACCACCTGTACCCACCACCACCGCCAATCTTAACCCAAAAAACCAAATATTAAACCAAAATTCAAAACTTAAAATCAAAATTAACAATAAAAACCTCACAAAATTACCCACCAAAAACAAACCACAAAATCAAACCCAAAATCAAAATTAACAAAAATCAAACCTAAATTCAAAACGAAAATAAAACCCAAATTTAACCAAAATAAAACCCAAAAATTAATAAAAAATCAAAATGAAAATTAAACCCAAAATAAACATAAATCAAACAAAAAAATTATCAACATTCGAACATGAAAATTCGAAAAAAAATCAAACCAAATTCGAAAAAATCAAACCAAAAATAAATATAAACACGAAAACATACCTCAAACCCCGAATGGACTTTGAATTTTACCTCGAAATTGGCCTTACAAACCAAATTCGACCATGAAAAGTTTAGATCTAGCCTTCTCATGGTCGAATTTGACCCTAAAAACCATTAACTTGTTTAACCATGAGCTTGTGACGGTGGAGATCATGGCGGTGGGCTTGTGCTTGTGACGGTGGTGGTTATGGAGGTGACAGTTGGTGGTCGATGACCGAATTCACGAAGCTTCTTCGTGCGATTTTTTACCTAGTTATTTGAATTTAGTCCGATTTCCGGCGATAAAAGTGGAGAATAAATGAAGGAGAGAAGGAAAAATGGAGGAAAGAAGGTAAGATGAAGAAGAGGTAGGATGATGGAGGGACGCGAAGAGAAGAGAGAGAAAGGAGAAAGAAAGAAAGCGGCTACTCCTTGAAAAATTATTAGGGTTAGGGTGAGTGGGAACCCCTTTTATACCTCATATTAAAAAATAAAAACTAATTACGACTGCTAAAAACGGTCACAACTAGCGACTGTTTGTGAACGACCGTTTTCGCCGGTCGCAACTATTTAATTTTTATTTTAAATTATTTTTCACATGTATTTTTTTTAAAAAAGAATTATTCAAATATGCTTGCGACGGTGTCTATGGGTAAAAATGGTCGCAATAATTGCGACCGCCTCAAAAACGGTCGTAATAATTGTGACCGCCCTCAAAAACGGCCGTAAAATTGCGACTGCAAAAAAAAAACGGTCGTAGATTTCTGATTTTGCGACCGTTTAATTGACGGTCGTAGAAAAACGGTCGCAATTTGACCAGATTTTAGTAGTGTGATACTACTTGGAAATAATTAATCAAAGCCTAGCATGCTCTGATCCTACATAATTAATTATATTCCAAGTATGCGAACGTACCTCAATTAAGCCCTTAAAGTGGCCGAAAACACTACAACACTTCCCGAACCAAGTCTCCTACATGAAGGGACAATAACACTATATTAATTACCCTTGTATACACAAATTCTAGCAACTTAAACTCACTTTAAACAACTTATAATAATCTGAAAATTATAGTAAAACCCTTAATTAATCTCTTCTTTAATGGGTAATTAAACCATTTTCATAAATTTATCAAAAGTAGTACTTTGGGCAAAATTCCAGCATTTTAATTTAATTAAAAACCCATTAAAACTTCATCAAAACTCTACAAAGATACAATCTTTAAGCTTTATTATCACTTACAATCAATGGGTATATAAAACTCTCAAATCAATTGCAAGTTAGAACCCTAAAAATCAACACTTTATAATAAAAACCTTAACTTTTAATATTTTATAAAATCTGAAAATTAAACACCTTATAATATAAAATTTACAATCTTTAATCATTAAAACACAATTATAAAATGTATTATTCATGTTTAAACAATTAAAAGTAATACCCAAAATATAAAGTATAAGAATAATAATTAAAACAAAATAAAAGAGGAGAGAGAAGGGAAGAACCACCGTGGGTGGTGGCTGGCCGCCGGCGGCGTGGCAGGTGGTGGCAAACCGGCGGTGGAGTCGACGAGCAGCAGTGGCAGTCGGCAATAGGTGTTGTTGGGAGTAATAGCAATTTGGAACTCATGGAATCCCATGTGAAAGAACAAGCAAAAGAAAGGAAAAAAAAGGAATAAGGAAAAAGAATAAGAAAAGAGAAATAAGGAGGAGAAATAATTACCTTGACATATTGACTTTTTGTGTGGAAAATTTTGGGGATTGAAGAAGTATTTATAGTGTAGAGTAGGTTAGGGTAAATTTTGGGCTTATACAAATTATAGACTTGGATGATGAAAAAGTTAGCCCAATTATAAAAATAGGATGATTGATTTTATTATGAAGATGGGCTACGTATGGATTAAATATTTATTGACCCAAATATTAATACTTGTCTTATTTATAATCTAATAATTAAAATAGTTTGACCCAAAATATATTTTGTAATTAAATAAAGGATCTTGCTAACGAGCGCCCCCGGGGCGTTGCGTTAGATAAACATTTAAAATATTGCCTAAAATGGTATTAATTTGGGAAAGCATGACAAATTCACGCGTCGATCGGTGTAATTAATGTTCATTTTAATTTAATATTTCTACTTTTAGCTAGCTTATCCAACGCTCCCGGGGCGTTCGTTAGCTTTTGCCTCAAATAAATAATATATAAAATACATTAAAAATACGGAGTATTACAAGAACCGCAAGACAAAGCGCTGAAACATGTCTAAATTAAAGTCACGATCATCCCAAACGCGCCCTATCACACAACAATCCCAATCAATATCCTTTTCTTCATCCATAGGTGGAAGATTACAGAATTCTTCCCCTACGATGTGAGGGTAGACAAACGTGTGAGGACTTATCATTTTGATATAAATGCATCATTTTGATATAAATGCATCATTTTGATATTAGGGTTAGGACTTATCATCAAATACTACTTATGAACGGGTTGCAATTTGCCTACCCAAATTTAACTATATCCGTGAAAGGCCTTAAAATTTAGATTTACTAATAGGAAAATTTGTTGAAAACCATCTTATAAAAACCAAATTTTGTTGAAAACTAACTTATAAATTATTGTTTTTGTCAAAACACACCTATTTTAAAACTTTTTTTGTTAAGTCCCACCCCTTCCCGAATTCCGACCATTGACTCATATTTGCGGCGTTGACTTGCATGTGCAAGTCACATGACCCACTAAACCCACTTTTTCCTTTATTTTTTCCCCTTCTCCCTCCATTACTCTACTTCAATTCTACAGCAATTGGGTATTCTCCTTTGAGCTTCCAATTGAAGCTCCATCATTCCCCCTTTTCCCTCCATTCACTTCCCTTACTCCTTCGCTGCTGCTATTTCGCTGCTTCTATTACGCTGCTTCTATTTCACAAGGAATTGGGGTTTCTCCTTTCTGCCAATACCAATTGAAGCTCCATCAAAATTGCATCAAACACAAAGGGAAAACGCAATTCAAGCAAGTATTTATACAAATTTCTTTATTTTTTAAAGTTTGAACAATTAATTTAAGTAATTCAAAAATTAGGGTTCATAACCAATTAGATGAACTGAATTTCGAAATTTGGGGATGCATTTTGCGTTTTGAAAGAGAATTCGTTTTGGCGATTTGTTTTATAGCATAGTTCATCAGATTTAATTGTTGTAGAATTGAAGCAGAGTAATGAAGAAGGAGAGTGGAATGGAGGGAGAAGGGGAAAAAAATAAAGGAAAAAGTGGATTTAGTGGGTCATATGCAAGTCAACGCCGGAAATATGAGTCAATGTTTGGAATCCGGGAAGAGGTGGGACTTAACAAAAAAAAATTTAAAACAGGTGTGTTTTGACAAAAAAAATCTTATAAGATGGTTTTTAACAAAATTTGGATTTTATAAGATGGTTTTCAACAAATTTTCCTTACTAATAAGGGAAAATTTAAAAATTTGAATCAGTGTAAATGATTGATCAATATACATGATAATATATTAGTACTAATTAAAAGTTCTTCTTGATAAACATACATGATAATACAACACACCCATGCATCATTGGTCTTAATAATTATACTGTCTCTGTTTTTTTTTTATTTATTTAAAATACTTATTTTTTAAAAACAAATAAAATAAAGTCAAAGTACAAAAATCTAAAAGGAACAAAGAGAGTATATAATTATGCCAATGATCAATCTTTAATAAGGTGATGGGCCTAATATCTCTAATCACTCCGATGCAAAAGTCGATAAATTTGGTTGCATAATGCCCTTCATCACCTATTGTCTCAAACTCAGCAGTCCATTTCACTGCAGTAATTGTGTCACCCTTTGGAATTACTTGGACAGTGAGATTTGTTGAGTAATTTAGAGTATGTAGACAAATTTCATGTTTGCTTTGCTTAATTAATATAGGTGAAGGTGCTAATATAGGTGAAGGAGTTTTGATTAAGTATAGCAAAGAATTAGAAGCAAAATGTTTACCTCAATATTGAGGAATATAAAAAGCCTGGTAAAGGCATGCTCTTTGATGGTTATTGAGGAAATAAGGGTGTGTGGCTTTGCCTGAGTATACTTGACGGTTACTTGGTGACTTTTGGCTGGTTTTTTGCTTCTTATAAATATGTTGTAAATACACATGATGAAAGTAAGGAAAATGGGGGTCAGTTTCATTTTGTGACTTTTATTTTTCATTTTCTTAGTTTTGCTTGTTTTAATTATCATCATCATAAATCATTCAAAGTTTGATTACATTTGATCACAAACACACTACACAATGTTGTGATTGTCTTGGTAGTATCTCTTAGTAATTTCGTGATATCCAGTGTGTATATAAGAGTCGAAATATTACTTTGGGAAACTGATCTTGTTCAGGCCTCGAAGTGTTAATTGTCCAATTTCGTGTCATTTTTATGACCCGGTAAAACATTTTCCCCAACAAGATTAAAGTTGTTGAATTCATTTAGAAGATCTCCCTCTATCACTTTATATCTTACTAACTTGTTCTCCTCATCAACTTCTTCAACTAGCTCCTTTGCGACACATTCTTTACCATCTGCAAATTCAATATGAATCATAGGATTGTAATCAAACTACGACAATTAGAAATATAATGTTTAAGATCTCTTGAAATTTGTTGTCATGTAAGTATATCATAATACTCAGTAGAATATATAAGTCAATAATAGACTTAAACTATGAGTTTAAACTTGTAATTGATTTAGTCATTTGTTATAAGAATCAAAAGAAATCCGACAAGGAAATCATATATGGGTTCAAAACTCCTATGCATCCACCCCTTCAAAGTTCATACCATGTATGAATCATTTTAAGGCATGTAGAGATTACAAACCAAATTGTTGATTGAAGGGATATAGGAGCTAGTTTTAATTAAATTATATTATCAAATTATGATATTTCTCCAAACTAATCACATATTTACATCTTTAGAGATTGAAAACTTATTTTTGGAAATTTTTTTAAAACAAAAACATGTGTACATGATACAATTTGGTCGATGACTTTTTAAAAGGAAAATTTTAAAATTACCACCAAAAAATGTATCCATTTTCAAAATAACCACCCATTAAAATTTTTATTTTACTTAACCACCCCTTAAATTCAAAAATTACTCAGGTACCACTCATTTCAAAATTCCGGTGGATTTCTCTTACGTGGGCCTCACCCAACAACTCTTAGTGGTGACAGGAAGAAGAAGATCAGTAGTAGTGGCAATTCAGACAGTAAGCTCTTGGTTTATTTAGTTGTTTTCTTTTGGTTTTAGGCTGTCTTGTTGAAAGTGATTTGATCGTTGGATCATTTCATTAGCCGTGTAAAGTTTATATACAACATACAATAGCAATCTAATGCTATAATTAAGGTAACAAACTAGGAAAGGATAAATCCTAAATATACACTTAACTAATATAAACAAGAGATATATACAAGAATATATTATCATATATTCTAACACACCCCCGCAGTCGTAGCGGGAGACTCACGGACACTAAGACTGGCACGGAAGTCATCAAAGTGAACCCGGGGAAGTCCCTTCGTAAAAATATCTGCAATCTGATACCGAGAGGGAACATGTAAAACTCGTACCTTGCCCTTAGCGACTTTCTCACGAACAAAATGAATGTCCATCTCAATGTGTTTCGTGCATTGGTGCTGCACAGGATTTCCAGAGAGGTAGATGGCACTCTGTAGGGAATATTTCAAGCATCATGATAACCCCAAACTTGAACCCCACTGTGATCATACACTAAAGTACGGTGGCGTTCCAAAGGGAAAGACAAAGAGCAAAAAGAGTCGCCAACAAGTTTTAGGAACTTGTAAACCCAAAAGACAATCCAAAAGGACCATCAACTACTCCATAAGGTCTTGAACCAAACAGGGTCCGGGGATGAAGGTACGAATCCAATCTACAAAAGAAAGGACCCGCCCTATAAAAATAGGCCTCTACTTTGTTCTACTCGTATTCATGTGCGTTTTTCGAATAACATACAAACATTATATTAAACCTACCCTGTTTATCTATGTTGGTTGAATATTAATGCACAAATAATAATATTATTGGCGATCACTTGAGTTAAAATCACATTAGCCTAAACCAAATTATTAATTATCTTATTAAGCGTGATTTCAAGTACAAATTCCCTTTAACAATCATAAAAGGTGTGATCAAGCAATAACAAAATATAATATAATATCAAGCAACATAATAAATAAAGCAATAACAATAATGATAATAGCATGATAAGGCATAATAAAGCTTAACAATAATAGCAAGATCCTAGGCATGATACTAACAAGATTAATAACAATCCTAGCATGTCACTAAACAATAAAGATCAAAGCTTTAAACCTAACATGGTACTAATATGATATTAGAAAAGATTAAAGGCACCCTAAACATGATACTAGAAAGCATAAAATAACATCCTAACATGATACTAGGAATTAAATACATCCTAACATGATACTAGGAATTAAATACAATAATAAGCATGCAATCTACATTGTGAAAGAAATAGGGAGTAAGCTAATCTACTTACTTTGAAGCCTCGTACCTCTTTCTAATAACAAAATACACAAGTTAGTAACTTCAATGAAAATAATAAACAATAATTAAATAATTAAAGAATTAAAGAATTAAATTGAAATCAAATTAAGTAAAGTTTTGACTAGTTTTGGACCAAACCCTCAGAAATTATCAACCTTGCACGTCTTGGGCAAAGGCAACTTCGAACTTGGCTAAGAGACTCTAAGTCTTGTGAATGCGGAATATTGTTTGTAAAAAGCTAGTTTAGAAAGAGAGAGAGAAAGAATAAGAATTAAGTAATTCTTGATGAGAGTTGATAGAGAGAATTGAGTAAGAATTGATGAGAGATGATAGTAGTTGATTTTAGATTGATAATTGATGAATAAAAACAGAGGTTCGGACCCTATTTATAAGAAAACAGTCCGGAAAATCATAGAATTTGATAAGGAATAAAACTCCACGCTGTCGCCAGGAATTAACTCTGTCGCGACGCGACAATGTCTGTCGCGCGGCGACAGAGTTGTCGTTTGGCGACAGCCTGTACTAGCGCGTTTTCTTCACGCGGAATCTGATCTTTAATCAACTTGATCTACGGAATCCGTACAGAAGATAAAATACGTATTTTTAAGATAACAAAACAATATTTTATTCCAAATAAAAATCTTTTAAAGATAATTAATTATTAAATCTAACAATATTAGAATTAAAAGGAACTTTCTAGAAACTTCTAGAAAACTATAATTAATCCTAATAATTTTAGGAATAATAATTAATATTGGGCCCTCCTCTAGATCATTGGGCCGTATTAAAATAAATAACCGGGCCCAGTTTAGTATTTTGGCCATAACTTCCTCAATATTCATCGGAATCGGGCTTATAATATATCGTTGGAAAGGTCTTTTAAAGCCCCATCCATCTACACCATTATTGGACCCTTATCATGGACCAAAATAAACTGAATTGGACGTTTTCATAAAATAGAGTCGTTTTCAAAAACAGAGAGAGAAGAGAATTTAATTAAAACTAAACCGCAACACTCGACTTTCAAACCACTTTCACCTAATTCGATAATAACACAACGTGAAAGGCATTCATCACTGGGTTTGGTTTTGGGGAGACACAATTTGGTGTCTACAGAAGCCCCCACTTTGACTGAGTTTGAAGAAACTTATGTTTCGAAAAACGAAAGTCAAAGTAGCGATAGGGACGGAGAATGATTCAAAACGTTCTGCGATTCCAAATCATTCTTATAACGCCGATACCTGCAAACCAATCATTAGTTAAAACAGATAAAAGAGTTAAGAAACGCGTATCTTGCACCGTCGAGCACACGTCTCTGAACGTAACCATTTTGCTGTTGCTTCATTTGTTGTTTGTGACAACCTCCACAGTGCCTCGTGAACGCCATCGTTGAAGATAACCATATGTCGTCGCCTTCAATATTCTTGGTGACAATCCTCCACAGTATTTCGGGAACATCGTCGAAAATAACTGTATGTCGTCATCTCCTGGGTGTGGCCGTACGTTGCCACAGCAGTATGTCGCCGCTATAGACAATCTCTTCTTTACCTTGAGGGACCGCCGAAGGTGGCCTTGCTTTGCCATCCCCACCATTTGTGACACTACCTCGTCACGACCGTACTTCGCCGCTAAACAATTTCCCTTTATGTTGAGACATTGCCAAAGAATCACTTTACCTATCGACCTTTAATATCATTATTCATCATTGCTTGCCGGTACTTTGGTGCTTTTGCCTTTGTAAACCATTACTTTGGCGCGTTTACTGAACCAATATTTCGGTGCCTTGAACCATTATTTTGGTGCCTTGAACCATTATTTCGGTGCCTTATTACGAGCCAATACGCAGGCGCTTTAAGCTAAAGTGAGACGATCTTTCATCAAGTCGATCACTCAGTGCATTTTGATCAAGCTGACTAAATCATGTCAATTGCTCAAAGGGGCTAACTGGCGTACCAAGGAACCCAAATTACTAAAATGGACCCAAAAAACCATAAGGAAGAGCCCAGCACTCTGTCGCCGCTCCAGCGCTGACCAGAAGTGCCTGTCGCTATCTTTTGCATCTGTCGCCACGCGACAGAGTCTGTCGCCTCGCGACAATTCTGTCGTTTGGCGACAGAATCGGGGTTTTAAACCCATCTTCTTCTTCTTTCTCATTTCGCTGCTCTGCTTCACAAATTTCGCGAAAACTTCAATCTACTCGTTCTTGCTCGTTTCTCAACCAAATTCGCTCAAACTTGTTGCAAATCGAAGCTTTTCTTATCTATTTTCCCGATCTATGTAAGTTTTGCTCAAACTCTACTCGGTTTTTGATGGATTACGCGTTCTTATTTGCGTTTTTTCCGGAAATTCGAAACTCATTCTGCTTAATTTGCTTTGCTCGTTGAATTTGTTTAATTATGCTTGTATATTACTTTGGGAGAATTTTGAGACTTGTTTGACTCAATTTGGTGAAGAAATAAACAATTCACCATTGTAGGACCTCTTAAAGTCGTGAAGAACAATGTGGGTCGTTCTTTGCATTTCGACTGCTTTTATTTGTACAATTTGTCACAATATTCATCATATGTTTGCAAGAAATTATTTATTTGCTCAAAGAACACTTCCATGCTTATTTGAGATTTTGCTCTGTTTTAGTACTACGTACTCTGTTTTTTTTTAACATAGTATCATGCGGCTTAGGCGAACTTTAGATACTGCAGAAATTTACGTTTAATTACTTTTACATACTTTAGCATGGCTAGACGACGTGGTTCCGGTTCTCGGTCGAGGGACACACGTCGAGAGGACGAGCCCACCAGTGAGGGCGAGGACGTGCCTTCTACTTCCGGGCTGGGTATCATGCCTGATTGGGACGAGCGCACTCTATTTCACGCGCCGGTTCATCTCTGTCGGAGAGAATCCGACGAGGTCTAGCGAGTGGGAGGACCCGTAGCCATGGCTCGGGTAATTCCACCATCATCTCCCTGTACGACAACTTCATCTGCCGCGATGAGGGGCTTCGTCGTCTTTGGGAGTCATGTGGGTTGACTTCTCTGCTGCAGGCCACCCGGGCCATGTTTTCATACGATGGGGGTAACCTCGTCGTCCGAGCTTTGGTGGAGTTCTTTTGGGACACCACTAACACTTTTCATTTTCCCTGGGGTGAGATGACAGTCACTCCAACTGACTTTAGTCTCATTACGGGGCTAGAGTTCCAGTCTACTCCTCTACCTTTCGATGTGGGCGTTACTGTTTACTCGCCGGAGGTTTTGGAGTTATTGGGGCCGATCGTTATTCGGGCCCAGGCTGAGGCTCAGTCGGGACAGCTGAGTTCCCGATGTATCCGTCGCGGCACGCTGGCTGCAGCTTTCGAGGATGATGCGACTACCCGAGAGCAGCGGGTGCGCATCTTTGTGCTGATTCTGCTATTAGGGACATTTTCCCCTGATCGAGGTAGTAGAGTACTTCTATACTACCTTTCCGCCGTTCGCGACCTCCAGTTGGTCGGGACATATGACTGGGCCAGCATGGCCTATGCTGATTTTTTACTAGGCTTGCGGCGTTCTTGTCGTCACAAGGCCTTGTCTGGAGAGATAGCCCTTTCCAGTTTTTGGAGGGTCGTAGAGGTACATCTCCTTTCCTTTTTGAGGTTTAAACTCTAAATTTAGAAGCACAATTTTTACTAATTTTCATTTGTTTCGTATAGATCTGGTTCTACGAGTACTTTCCTTCTCTTGCGCCTGCGAGGCCTTCTCCTCGCGTGCTCCCCATTGCTGCTAGTTGGGGAGGCCGCAGAGGTCCGCCGGAGGTACTACGCCTTCGAGAGATGATCCTCACGGTGGGTTTTTCTTTAATTCTTACTTTCTCTTTTATCGCCTTTTAGCGTTAGTATCTTACTTAGTGATGTTTCAGGAGCCTAGCCCGGTATATCGACCTTGGGCTGCTTTTCCTATCTCTGTGCTGGCGGCGCAATATACAGCTGAGCGTCGTTACTTTCTGGGGACATATGGCGCGGTGGTCTACCTAGGGGAGAGGGTGGCCATCCAGCACTCCTCGGATACTTTCGTTGTTCCTGCTCCTCCACCTCGGCATATGTTCCACGATGCCTTGCAGCGGGATCGTGCTGGTGAGCCTTCGCGAGGTACTCCTTTGGAGGTCACACGTTCTCCTCGAGCAAAGCTATGAGGAGGACCTGCTACCGTTGTTAGCGCCGGCTCCTGTCCCTTCAGAGGAGGCAGCGGTATGCTTTTATTAGTTTATCTTTCTTAGGTAGCCCCCAAGTATCTTTCTAACTTTTACTTTTAGCAGGCTGGTCCTAGGGAGTTCATCCCTCCGAGGATGTCTATACGCTACCAGGGTATGTATGGACCGATCGAGGAGCTTATTCCGCCAGCTCTAGAGGGAGAGCAGTTTGTTGAGCGGTCTATTCCTCGTCACCAGACTCGAGTAAGTAATTTTTTTATACCATCCTTATGTTGGCTTTATAATTGTTATTGACTTTGGCTATTTTGGCAGTTCTCTCGTGAGGTAGTGACGGCTATGGCCAGGTGCATTGACGACTTTCGCAGCCAGCTTGTGAGGTTGCGGAACCGTGCTACCTGTCGTAGCAACGACACTGAGGAGGTATTACTTTTACTTTTACTGCTTTTGGCTTTATTTTCGTTGCATTTGCTAACTTTGATTTACTTTTGCAGGGGCAGCCTATTCCTTCTCCACGCACTCGATCGAGGCCCGAGCCTAGGAGGGAGACTACTAGGTCCGACTCGAGGCGTCGCCGGACTACTTCTGGTGGTCGAGGTGGTCGTTATGAGGCCGCCGCTGTAGAGGATTCGGCGTCATCACCTAAGGACATTCCGACCGGGCCGACCGTTCGAGGTGGGATGGGTGGTGGGACATACGAGTTTGGCTCGTCGTCGCAGCAGCCTTTGCAGCCCCAGCCTCTTTCCGTCGGGTTTCAGGGTGAGGTTAGATGGCCTGGTCCTGAGCTGCAGTTTGCGCCGTCTGGTGGTCCGGGGAACGATGATGGACATACTCCGCGGAGTAGGGCATTTTTCGATACATTTGGCATTCCTCGCGACTTGCGACCTCCAGCGCCATAGTTGTACTTGTGTTTGTTTTTATGTTTGACTTTTGTAGGACTTTGCCTATCGTATTTATATGACTCATGTACCAGACACTTGTATATATATATATGCATTTTATTATTTATTGAACATTTTATTTACTTAGTTTGTTACTTTATAATGAATGCATTGTGTATGTAAGTGTGTGAGAAAGTGTAATTTTTGCGCAAAATTTTTCCGCCATTTTTAATATTAATGGAGGGTACCGACTCTCTCCCCCAAAAAAAGAAAAAAGAAAATGAAGGCAAGCTTAAAATTAATTAAGCGTTACTATAATGATAATAATAATAATAATAATAGTAATAATAATAATAGAAATAATAATAATAAAAATAATAATAATAATAGGAGTAATAATATTGAGGGTATGAGAAGAGGGATAGAACAGTAAGTTAAGTCAAAGTCGAAATCAAATACGTAAAAACACGGTTTCCTACGCGCAATAGGTGACGCTGCTAAGGAATAAACTGGCGCCGTGTAAACCATCCTGTCGCCACGCGACAGGCTCTGTCGCCACGCGACAATTTTGTCGCCTGGTGACAGACGCGCTTTCCTGTTTCCTACAGGAATTGAAGTCTGTCGTGCAAAAAAAGTTATAAATAGCCCCCGAATCATCCGTTTACTGCATAATTTAACCAGCTTATTAAATAGTTAATTAACTAGTAATCATGCCTTTAGCTAAAAGAACCTTTTGTGGGTACGTGGATGAATGGTGTCGTCACTTAACTGCTAAAGATAAAAAAGCATTAGATCTTTCTCATATGGGGGGTATGTTTGGAGTCAAGGGGATGAGTCTTGATATTGACTTCATTTATTCTGCCATAGACTATTGGAATATTGATACTCATTGTTTTAGATTTTTTCATGATGAAATATGTCCTTTACCGGAAGAATTTGGGGCCATCATAGGTTAGTATTCCACAGACCTTGCGGTAATGCCTAGAATCAATGAATATTACTATAAAGATTTCGAACACTTTTTTTATTTGAGGGGGACGGCTTTGAAACACATAGTGCATGGTAACATAGTTAATTTGACAGAATTTGCACATTATTTTTATGATAATCCCAATCCCGATTTCCGTGTCTATAAGAGAAGGGCTTTTCTTTATTGCTTATTTAACCAATTGCTCTTAGTGAGTGGTAAAGATAATGAAGGGCAATCGATAATTATATCTGTTATAGAACAAGTTGAATCTGGGAGAAATCCAATGCCATTAATTGTTGGAGAGACTATGCTGTGGTTAGATGCACTAAGAAAGAATTCAGGAGCACCTTTAAGAGGTTCTCCAATTCTATTACAGGTATAAAATAATGTTATTATCAAGAATTAAAGAATATTATTTTACACTGTATTATTAATTTAAATATATATTTGTAGATATGGCTCATGGAGAGGTTGAAGCTTATTAATCCTCCTGATGATATACACACGTATGTTCCAAATTGCATAGTCCGGCGAAAGAAACGATTTCTGAAAATCGGTCGCCGTGAGTGGAGCAAGGTGTTCGCTGCCGATGACTTTACCATAAACTGGATTGTTCCTTGGTGGAAGATTGAGGCGATGATTGGTTGTAGTAACCAAGCATATTGTCGTCTCCCGAGCTTGTCGAGATTAACCTTTTATTTTCCTTGTAGAGTTATGAGACAATATGGTCTCGCACAAACCATCCCTACAGGAGATCTTCGCCGTCCTTATGAATTTCCTGTGTCACAAGAGATTGAGCGCTTTGATGGATACTGGAGTGGTAGGCCCTTATGGGAGGTGATTACTCATAAGGAACCACCTTGCTTGTCGAATAAAATGAAGCAATGGCTTGATGGAAGATTCCAAAAACCTCAAGTTACAATTGAAAGGACCAATGTGAAGGATCGTCTAGGAGACAAGAAGGTCCCTGCTAAAGAACGCCTAGGGGAAAGAATTGAATTCAAGACTCCTATTATGCCTAGAAAGAAGAGTGCCAAGAAGAATCAAGGAAAAAGAAAAGTCGACTCTACTAAGAAGGAAGCTTGGGTAGAGAAGAAACATGGAGTGCTAGCGGAAGGAGAAACTATCTATACTAAAATAGAGTGTAGATCTTCTAACGGTTGTCTCCTAGCGAAGGTTATGGATCAAGAGGAAGAGAATGAAGACACAAATTGGAAAAGAATGAAGAAGGAGAAAAAAGATTAGAACATTGCTTTTCTTTTGATTTATTAGACAAAGTTAATTTGTGTTAGTTAATTTTTCAGCTTTTATTTTATCAATAATGTACTTTCTTTATTAATCAATAAAATTTCAGCTTTTATTTTAATTAACTTTCAATTAGAGCAATGAAAACAATTACAACATTTATTTTTCGAAGAATTAATTCGAGTACGGAAGTCGAATAAATTTCCAGAACATGCGAAACTGGTCTAGACACTTGCAGAAGACTGGCGCTGCTATCTGATGCACTGTCGCTGACGATTTAGTTCTGTCGCCTGGCGACAAAATTGTCGTCTGGCGACAGAACCCCTTTTCTGGCGCCAGTCTTGAAATTTTGCGGACGTGCATTTTTTACTTCAGGGATACAGAATTTGAAGGAATTAAAGTGGCCTCATCCTGTACGGGTTGCCTACGTATCCTTTATTTAAGGAATCAAGCCGAACGTAGCTCTCTTGAGCGTTTCACTCAAGTACTTATGGGTAGTATTTCTTAAGTTGGTCAAGGTTTGTCATGTTTGAAAATTCATTGCCATCCATATCAGTTAATTTAGCCGCGCCTCCTGACAGGATTGTTTTGACAATATATGGTCCAGACCAATTAGGCCGGAATTTGCCTCTTGGATCTAAGACATTTTTCCTTAATGCTTTTAATACCAAGTCCCCAACCTTGATATTTCTAGTCTTGACCTTTTTGTTGAAATGTCTAGCCATGCGGGTTTGATAACATTGGGTATGATGTAGAGCTTCTAGTCGTTTTTCATCGAGTAGGATTAGCTCTTCATATCGTGCTCTAGTCCACTCAACTTCATCGAGTTTGCTTTCTAACGCAATGCGTAAAGAAGGTATTTCTAACTCTACAGGTTGTACGGCATCCATTCCATATACTAAATTGAATGGCGTATTTCCTGTTGATGTTCGGATTGACGTGCGATAACCCCACAGTGCGAAGTGAAGTTTGTCAGGCCAATCTTTATAATTTTCAGTCATTTTCTCAATGATCGTTTTCAAATTCTTATTAGCGGCCTCAACTGCTCCATTTTCTTGAGGTCTATACGGGGAAGAATGGTGATGTTGAATACCATACTTTTGTAGCAATTCTTCACATTCTGCTTGAAAGTGAGTTCCATTGTCACTTATCATTTCATGTGGGACTCCTTATCGACAAATTATGTTTCTTTCGATAAAGAGTGCTACATGCTTGGCAGTGAGTTTAGCATATGATTGTGCTTCTACCCACTTTGTGAAGTAATCTATTGCAACCAAGATGTATTCATGGCCTCCTGTTCCGGGAGGTGTAATCTTTCCAATTATGTCTATTCCCCATGTAGAGAAAGGCCATGGTGAAGTGTAAGTGTAGAGAAGAGATGGTGGGATATGTTGCAAATTTGCGTAAATTTGGCATTTTGGGCATATTTTTACATATTGATGACAATCTTTATTCATGGTAGTCCAGTAATATCCTTCTCGCATTATCTTTTGGACTAGCATTTTGCCGTTAACATGTGTTCCGCATATACCCTCATGGATTACTCTCATAGCCCTTTGAGCATCTTTTTTGTCTACACATAATAGAGCTCGTCCCTTAGGTACCCTTTTGTGTAGTTCATTTCCTATGAGTACAAACTGGGAAGCTAAGAGTCTTAATGCTCTTTCTGCTCTTTTGTCAGCGTGAGGAGGATATTCTCCTTTGGTGACATAATTCAATATATCTACGAACCATGGTTCCTCCTCTGGTTCTTCTTCTTGAATTACTTCGTCGTCTTCTATGGCCTGAATGTATGCTGGTTTATGCCTTTTTTCTATGGTTAAAGGCATTTTCTCAATTTCCTTAGGTATTCTAACCATTGAGGCTAGCCTTGCCAAGGCGTCGGCGAATTGGTTTTCCTCTCTAGGTAGGTAAGTGTATTCCACTTTTTCCAATTGATCGGTGAGAGTTTCCAAATATGTTTGGTAAGGAGCTAAACTTTCACTCCTAACCTTCCATCTTTTGGAGATTTGATTAATAATTAGGGATGAATCTCCAAATATCCGGAGTTTCTTTACGCCTAGGGCTAAAGCGGTTTCGAGGCCTACCACGCACGCTTCATATTCAGCTGCGTTATTGCTGACGTCGAAATCTAATTTGATGGATATAGGGACATGTTCTTCCTTAGGTGATACTAATAAGACTCCTACGCCGCACCCCTTTTGGTTTGAGGCTCCATCAAAATATAGAGTCCATGTATCATCCTCTGTCATCATTAAATTTTCGTCCGGGAATTCATTCTCTTCTAAGGGTGTTGAATCTTCTATTGGGAAATCTGCTAGAAAATCCGAGACCACTGATCCTTTAATTGCTTTTTGAGGCATAAACCTTATGTCGAATTGGGCCAAATTTACTATCCATCTTGAGATTCGTCCATTAAGTGTAGATCTTTCGAATAGGTATTTTAGGGGATCCATTCGTGAGACTACGTAAACGGTATGCACGAGCATGTAATGTCTCAATTTAGTTGTGGCCCACACCAACGCGAGGCACAGCTTTTCCAATGGTGTGTAGCGTGTTTCGTATTCGAGCATTTTCTTACTTAAGTAGTAAATAGCATTTTCTTTGCTTTCTACCTCTTGTGCGAGCATAGCTCCCATTGTTTCCTTTGTGACGGTTAAGTATAGTCTTAAGGGTATTCCGGGGAGTGCTGGGGCTAATACGGGAGGATTCGAAAGATAGGCTTTGATCTTCTCAAAGGCTTTTTGACACTCATCGTCCCATATGATTGGTAAATTTTTCTTGAGCTTTTTGAATATTGGTTCGCATATCGTGGTTAACTTGGATATGAACCTACTTATGTATTGCAACCGGCCAATAAATCCTTGAATTTGCTTTTTGTTTTTGGGCGGTGGCATGGACATGATTGCTTTAATTTTGGTGGGATCTATCTCTATTCCTCTAGAGCTTATGACATAACCCAAGAGTTTCCCTGAGGTAACTCCAAAAGCACATTTAGAGGGGTTTAACCTCATGTTGTATTTTCTTAATCTTTCAAAGAATTTCTTTAAGGCTATTGGGTGTCCTTGGCGGTCTTTTGATTTTACAATCATGTCATCCACATAGACCTCCACTTCTTTATGCATCATATCATGGAGTAGGGCAGTTGCTGCTCGTTGGTAAGTAGCACCCGCGTTTTTTAACCCGAATGGCATTACCGTATAGCAATAAGTACCCCAAGGCGTTATGAATGTTGTTTTCTCCATATCTTCTTCGGCCATGAGGATTTGATTGTATCCTGCGTATCCATCCATAAATGAGAGAAGTGCATGGTTTGCTGTGTTATCTACCAAAATATCGATGTGTGGCAAAGGGAAGTCGTCCTTTGGACTTGCCTTATTTAAATCTCGATAGTCGACACACATTCGAACTCTACCATCTTTTTTCGGAACCGGGACAACATTGGCGACCCATTCGGGGTATTTGGATACCCGGATAAAACCTGCGGTTATTTGTTTTTGTACTTCTTCTTTTATTTTAAGGGCCACGTCGGGTTTCATTCGACGTAACTTTTGTTTTACCGGTTTCATTCCTGGAATTAACGGTATAGTGTGTTGAGCTATTTCTCTATTAATGCCTGGCATATCTTCGTATGACCAAGCAAATACATCGATAAATTCTTTAAGTAGATTAATTAAATCGGTTCTTTCTTCTTTGTTTAGCGTCAGTCCGATTTTAACTTCTCTTTTAATGGTTGAATCTTTTGAGATATCAACCGTTTCTGTATCCTCAATTATTGGTGTCTTATTTTCAAGTGTTTCCATTGCTTTAATTATTTCTTTGTCATTTTCATCATTAGTTAAGCAATGCTCGTCATCTTTAGATAAAGAAAAACAAGAGGAATAAGGGGAAGAAGACATATTATTAAACTCAGAAGTCATTACATCAAATAAAGAGATGTCCGTCGGGACTTGATTGCTAACTATCCTAGGAGTAGAAAAAGAAGGTGAGGGTGCTACAACTAAAGACTTAGAAGACTCGATGAGGGAAGACTCTAACTCAGACTCTGACTCAGACGACTCTTCGAATATTGGTCCTTGCCCTGTAGTTATTGAAATCTTCTTTCCATTTATAGTAACTATCTTCACTGTCTTGCGCCATCCACGCTCTTGATCTTCTATTGGAGTGATAAGTTCGGAGGGATCGAAATTTTCACTTTGGAGAACCGCTTGGATAAGTGAAGAATCATCTTCCGAGTATCTTGATTCATTCTTTTCCCTTCCAAAGAGGAGTCCCATGACATTAAAGTCGAAACAAGGAGGTGCCTTTTCCTTATAGATCGGAGTTGGAATCTCGTCTAGGAAGTAACAATCCAAAAAGATTTCGAACCCAGGCTGCCTTATACCATTCACAACAAAAGGTTCAGGAAATTCATGACAGGGGTAATCCTCTCCTTCTCTTATAAATTGCCCGTTTAAAGTGAGAGGATATTGATCCATGGGTATTTCCTTTTTTTGTATGCGGGCATTTCTTCGTGCTTTTGATTTTTCCTGGGCTCGTTTAAGGTCTTCGCGGGTTGGTTCAAAACCAAGTCCGAAAGTATCCAATTTAGGGAGGCCAGGTAAGCCCATGTGTTTAGCTACTCCTTTCTTCTTTCCTAGAGTCATTCCAGGAAAGTGTCCTTGTTTTCTTAGGATAGCATTTGTTATCATGTTTGAGTGGAGGTCATAATGAAGAGGGGTCCTTTCATCTTCCTCTACTAAGGAGACCTCTTCGCTAAAGCCCCACAAATCTTCATCGTTTTCATCGTGTTCCACATTAATTAGTGGATTTTCTACTGTTTTAATCCTCATAGATGAAGCATCAATGGTTATTGGAATGCCTCCAACTATAGCCTTTACTTGTTGATGAAGAGATGAAGGGACGGCCTTTAAATCATGAAGCCAAGGGCGTCCTAATAGCAAGTTAAAAGATGCTTTGATATCTACTACTTGAAATGTGGTAGCATGTTCAATTGCGCCTGCCGTTACATTCATAGTCATCGTCCCTAATGCTTGACGACGTGAATTATCATAGGCTCTTATTCCTTGGGCTGACGGGGATAAATCCTCATCTCTTATTCCTAACATTCTTGCGGTTCTAAATGGGCACACATTAATTGCTGAACCGTTATCCACAAGAGTCATAGGGACATTCATTCTTTTGCATATGACTGTGAGGTTTAGAGCTTTATTGTGTTTGTCACCTTCCGGTGGTAGATCTTTATCCAAAAAAGTGACCAAATTAATTGGACTTGGGAGATCGCTCATGAGGAAGTTTGCAAGTCCCTCAGGAGTGGTGTCCGAATCTATGCCTACCTTAGCCAGTGCATCCATGACTGCGACTCTATGTTCTCGAGATGTGGCTAAAAGTTTCCATACATTCATTTCCACTTTAGTCTTTTTTAGCTGTTTGACAATATCGTTGTCTTCTATAATAGGCACGGGAATTTGCTGAATAGAAGGTATGGGTTGTGTTGAAATGGGAGGTTGTATTCTCCCGGACCTAATGAGGACATCTATGGGTGAATCCTCTTCGTCCCAAATGTCACTTACTGGGTATATCGTTGATAGAGGAGTTTCTTCAATGTCTTTAAGGTAAACATCCTCATCGTCACTGTCCCATACTCCATTAATCATGGCATCTTGTGGAAGTCGAACTAACTTTTTCTCATCAATCAAACGTTGAACCAAGTCCTTAAACTTGAAGCATTGCTCTATTGTATGTCCTCCTGATTGATGATATGCACAATAATATTTGTCTGTCCTTTTCAGCGATTCAAATGGTCTTGGTTCGAGAGGTTGAACTTTTCCATTCTCGAAGAGCATTTTGAACATGTTTGTGTATGATGTCCCAATTGGAGTATATTTCCTATTGTTCTTTTTGGGAGTGTCAATTACTTGGAGAGAAAATGGTTTCTTTTGCTTAAGAGGAGGTTTATTTTTAAGCAACTCATTTTCCTCTTTTATGGCCTCGAAGGTTTGTGAGATTAATTTTTTCAATTCTGTCAATATTAATGTCAATGCCACTACTTCTTGCTTGGTTGCAGGTTCCTGGCCATGGAATTCGAGAGCATCTTCAAAGATTTCTTCTTCAATGGTTTCGATAGGTTCTATGAGACTAGATGGATCCTCTTGGTTTTCTTCGTCGGAAATAGCCAAGGAATCCGACAGCGGTGCGGTATTGATACTTGGTTTCTTACTTGCAGAAGGTAATGGGAGCTTGTTACTGTCAATCAAATCTTGAATGGCTTCCTTTAATCTCCAACAATTCTCTGTAGGATGACCCCTACCTTGGTGATATTTGCAATGTTCATTTGGGTTCCAGCTAGCCGTTCTCCTTTCGACAGGTGGGTCCCCAAATGGTCCAATAGGAGTTATAAGACCTTTTGCATGTAAGCGATCAAATGCGGTGTCATAACTCATACCAATAGGAGTATAATTCTTCCTAAATGGTTTCTTTTGTCCTTGATTATTATTCATTGCCAATACTTCATTAAGAGGAAAAGTGCTAACATTATTTGAGTGGGTAGATTTGGATGAAGAAGGATTGTCGTTCTTCTTATTTTTCCAGCCACTACTTGAGTTGTTATTAGCAATTTTCTATTTAGCAAGGTCATCTTCAATGTTAATTCCAATGTCATATACCGCTTTGAAAGTATTTAAGTTGCTTTGATATTTGAGATGCTTAGAATATTTTTCTTGGAGGTTTTTAATGAACATCCTGACGGATTCCTTTTCACTAGGCACTTCAACCATTTTTGCAGTGGTTTCCCTCCATTTATTGAAGAAGGAGGTGAAACCCTCGTTTTCTTTTTGTTTCAGCATTTCTAATTCTCTATGATCGATTTCAACTTGTATATTGCATTTATATCTTTCAATGAAAGCGCTCACAATAGATTCCCAACTAGAGGTCTTTTCTTTATCAAGTGAAAAGTACCACTGTTGACATACAGCTTCTAAGGATAATGAAAATACAGAATGAAATGCCTTTCTATCTATCCCCTTAATACCCATTACAGTTTCAAAAGCTCTTAAATGAAAATAAGGATTGTCCATAGCCTTGAACTTAGGGATGTCATTGGGATTGAACTTTTGTGGAAGAAGGTCCTTATCCACCGAGACCCCTTGGGAGCTAATCTCTTGAAATCTAAAGTCGCTGGACAATTTGCCCAAGCTTTCCTGGATTAGGTCCATTTGTTTTTGTTTTTCAGGATTACTTATTTGCAGCGATAAGTTTTGCAACATCTCAGCCAAGTTGGCTACCTGTCCCTTGACTTCATTAAGTTCTTCTTGACTAGCCATTGCCTTCTTAGCTTTCCTTTTCCTACCGACTGGTTTGTCGAAAAGTAAAACTTGAACAAAAGTGTTGTCTTTGATTAAACGCCCTTCCTTTCTTAACCACGCGCTGTAATTTAAACCATATTTGTTTTAATATTTGACTCTAATTGACTTGACTTTATGTTTGAAAGACTTAAAAGAAAAAGTTTAAAAATGGGGTATATATTTTAAGGGAATTTAAAAATTGGAGGATTAATATCCGACTTACCCCCCTAAAAAAAATGACGGAAAACACGCATTCAAGACTCTCTAGACATGGTCATAATGTGACAAACATATTATGTGTGTGCTTTATGTGTATGTGAATGACATGCTTTGACTACTAGTGTATGACCATGGGACTTTAAGTGCCTAAACTCAATTAAAGACTTAAACATGGTTTGAACCATTAACAAACTGATTAATCCGATTAGTAGACTGTTAATTAGACTCGTCGTGATGACTCGAGCAAAAGAAACTGGACTGTCGCTAAAACAACAGGACTGTCGCCACAGTTTAGAGCCTGTCGCCAGACGACAAAATTGTCGCCAGGCGACAGACACTAGACTGCAGCGCCACAGTCCAAATTCCTGCGCCATTGCTGGAACATTAATCTGGACTGTTTCCAGTAATTTTACTCTAAATGGACATGCCTAAAGTCGTACTAAGTCGAATTGATTAAATTATTAGCCTTTAATTAATTCAAAATTAATTAATTAATTAGACAAAGTCCTTTTAGTCATTAGTCAATTTATTTAGTCTTAATCACAGGTCAAACAAACGGTTAGCACATATATAAATACAAGAAAGGGTGCACAAGTAGTTCACATAGTCACAAGATGAGTTTGCAACCTAACCATGGCTCTAGTTCTCTAAAGTTCGAGGATATGGGTTAAGTCAAAAAGGTCCATGGTTAAGAATCCATATGCATTGCACACAAGCCTACCGGGAGGGTTGGAGCGAATGGACAGGATTCCGCGAGTGCGAGATGAAATTGGACTCGACTCCATGGTTTGGTGGATTCACAAACATTACACGTACCCAAATCTGAACTTTGCACATGATAGTGGGATATTCCATTGGGCAGGTGAAGCAGGAACCCCCAGAGGGTTATATCCATATGTAGAACACATATGGGTTCAGAAAAGTGAGAAAATGACTCAATCAATAAGCAAAATCGAGCCAACAACACTAGAAATGGTCAAAGCAAGAAGGCAGACCCCTGGCTCGGTATTGGAAGAACTTGGCGCCAGACTACAGGGACTGTCGCCGCAAAAAAGCTTCTGTCGCTAAGCGACAGAACTGTCGCCAGGCGACAGAAACTTTTTACGGGCGACAAGCCCTGTTTTCTAGACGCTAGTTCCTACATGCCTTGGCAAGTTTCTGTGTTCTTCGAATTTTCCAGGTTTCGCATCATCTTTTCGATTCTAGTCATGAAAGATATTTCTCAAATTTCCTACGTGTAAAATTCCTATGGATTGACTCATGGGGTGCTCCCATGAGGACCTTTTAATGCATATGACAATAATGTTAATCAAATCACGCACATGAAATACTTAGAATTTTTCGAGTCTCATCCGCTCATTCTAAATAATTGCCAAAATTAAATAAATTTCAGGAATATAAATAGAAATCCTCCCCAGTGGAGTCGCCAAAAACTGTAGGGAATATTTCAAGCATCATGATAACCCCAAACTTGAACCCCACTGTGATCATACACTAAAGTACGGTGGCGTTCCAAAGGGAAAGACAAAGAGCAAAAAGAGTCGCCAACAAGTTTTAGGAACTTGTAAACCCAAAAGACAATCCAAAAGGACCATCAACTACTCCATAAGGTCTTGAACCAAACAGGGTCCGGGGATGAAGGTACGAATCCAATCTACAAAAGAAAGGACCCGCCCTATAAAAATAGGCCTCTACTTTGTTCTACTCGTATTCATGTGCGTTTTTCGAATAACATACAAACATTATATTAAACCTACCCTGTTTATCTATGTTGGTTGAATATTAATGCACAAATAATACTATTATTGGCGATCACTTGAGTTAAAATCACATTAGCCTAAACCAAATTATTAATTATCTTATTAAGCGTGATTTCAAGTACAAATTCCCTTTAACAATTATAAAAGGTGTGATCAAGCAATAACAAAATATAATATAATATCAAGCAACATAATAAATAAAGCAATAACAATAATGATAATAGCATGATAAGGCATAATAAAGCTTAACAATAATAGCAAGATCCTAGGCATGATACTAACAAGATTAATAACAATCCTAGCATGTCACTAAACAATAAAGATCAAAGCTTTAAACCTAACATGGTACTAATATGATATTAGAAAAGATTAAAGGCACCCTAAACATGATACTAGAAAGCATAAAATAACATCCTAACATGATACTAGGAATTAAATACATCCTAACATGATACTAGGAATTAAATACAATAATAAGCATGCAATCTACATTGTGAAAGAAATAGGGAGTAAGCTAATCTACTTACTTTGAAGCCTCGTACCTCTTTCTAATAACAAAATACACAAGTTAGTAACTTCAATAAAAATAATAAACAATAATTAAATAATTAAAGAATTAAAGAATTAAATTGAAATCAAATTAAGTAAAGTTTTGACTAGTTTTGGACCAAACCCTCAGAAATTATCAACCTTGCACGTCTTGGGCAAAGGCAACTTCGAACTTGGCTAAGAGACTCTAAGTCTTGTGAATGCGGAATATTGTTTGTAAAAAGCTAGTTTAGAAAGAGAGAGAGAGAAAGAATAAGAATTAAGTAATTCTTGATGAGAGTTGATAGAGAGAATTGAGTAAGAATTGATGAGAGATGATAGTAGTTGATTTTAGATTGATAATTGATGAATAAAAACAGAGGTTCGGACCCTATTTATAAGAAAACAGTCCGGAAAATCATAGAATTTGATAAGGAATAAAACTTCACGCTGTCGCCAGGAATTAACTCTGTCGCGACGCGACAATGTCTGTCGCGCGGCGACAGAGTTGTCGTTTGGCGACAGCCTGTACTAGCGCGTTTTCTTCACGCGGAATCCGATCTTTAATCAACTTGATCTACGGAATCCGTACAGAAGATAAAATACGTATTTTTAAGATAACAAAACAATATTTTATTCCAAATAAAAATCATTTAAAGATAATTAATTATTAAATCTAACAATATTAGAATTAAAAGGAACTTTCTACAAACTTCTAGAAAACTATAATTAATCCTAATAATTTTAGGAATAATAATTAATATTGGGCCCTCCTCTAGATCATTGGGCCGTATTAAAATAAATAATCGGGCCCAGTTTAGTATTTTGGCCATAACTTCCTCAATATTCATCGGAATCGGGCTTATAATATATCGTTGGAAAGGTCTTTTAAAGCCCCATCCATCTACACCATTATTGGACCCTTATCATGGACCAAAATAAACTGAATTGGACGTTTTCATAAAATAGAGTCGTTTTCAAAAACAGAGAGAGAAGAGAATTTAATTAAAACTAAACCGCAACACTCGACTTTCAAACCACTTTCACCTAATTCGATAATAACACAACGTGAAAGGCATTCATCACTGGGTTTGGTTTTGGGGAGACACAATTTGGTGTCTACACACTCACATTGTCACAATAAACAATAGTTGTTGTACAAATAGGAAAATAGAGCTCAAGCAACAAATTTCTAATCCAACATGAATCGGATACCACATTAGCAACCTAACGATATTCGGCTTCTGCACTAGACTTAGATAATGTAGGTTGCCGTTTAGAAGACCAGGAAATCAAATTATCTCCTAAGAATACACAATAACCTGCAGTAGATCGCCTGGTGTCGGGGCATCCCCCCCAATCCGCATCAGTATAAGAAACAAGCTAATTAACAGAGGACTGATACAGATGCAAACCATAAGATAAAGTACCCTGTAAGTAGCGTATGATACGCTTCAAAGCTCCCATGTGCGCATTGCGCGGATCATGCATATGGAGACAGACCTGCTGAACTGCATAAGAAATGTCAGGTCTAGTAAAAGTCAAATACTGAACGGCACCTGTAAGACTCCTGTACTTAGTAGGATCCTCATATGGAGCATCATGAGAAGCACTAAGCTTGGATTTCGTGTCAACAGGTGTCGGACAAGGACTACAGTTTGACATGCCGGCCTTATCAATGATAGAAGAAGCATACTGTTTTTGAGACAAGAACATACCATTAGCATCACGAGTCACAGCAATGCCCAAAAAGAAACTCAAAGGACCTAAATCCTTCATTGCAAATTCGGAGCCCAAAAGATCCATAATTTGTGTTCGTAGACGGTCAGAGGAAGTTGTAAGAATGATATCATCAACATATAACAGAATATAAGCAGTATCAGATCGCTACCTAAAAATAAACAGAGAATTATCAAATTTACAGTTAGCAAATCCAATAGAGGTGACAAAATCTTCAAACCGCTGATACTAGGCTCGAGGAGCCTGTTTGAGACCATAGAGAGAGCCTCGTAGTAGACACACATGATCAGGGCAACTTTTGTCGCGAAAACCCATGGGCTGATGCATATAAACTGTTTCATTGAGCTTACCATGCAGAAAAGCATTCTTGACATCCAACTGATGGATCGGCTAAGAGTGTGAAATAGCAATGCTAAAAACAGTACGAATAGTAGCCGTTTTGACAACTGGACTGAAAGTCTCATCACAATCAATACCCTGCTGCTGAGTCTTGCCATCAGCCACAAGACGAGCCTTATACCGCTCAAAAGAACCATCAGAATTTCGTTTATGACAAAATATCCACATAGAACGAATAACATTCACATTAGGAGGCCGAGGAACTAAATCACATGTATGATTATCAATAAGAGCATTATATTCATCTAACATTGCATTTTTCCAATTAAGGTCATGAATAGCACTAACCGGGTCCTTTGGTATAGGGGAAATGGTGGTAGTGGTCATTGTGTTTGTAGGGAATATTTCAAGCCATTAACCCCAAGCTTGAACCCCACTGTGATCATACACTTAAACATGGTGGCGTCCAAAGGGAAGGAAGCAAGAGCAAAAGAGTCGCCAACAAGTTTTAGGAACTTGTAAACCGTTCACAAGGTGAAGATTACACCCCTTAACGATCCAGGAGATCGTCAACTCCAAAAGGTCTTGAACCAAACAGGGTTCGGGGATGAAGGTACAAATCCAACCTAAAAGAGATTGAGCCTGCCCTAAATAGGCCTCTACTTCATTCTTCTCGTATTCATATGCGCAATCTGACTAGCATGCAATCAACAGATTAATCCTAAACCTGTTTATCTATGTTGGTTGAACTTAATGCACAAATAAACTATTATTGGCGATCACTTGAATTATAATCATATTAACCTAAACAAGATTATTAATTATCTTATTAAGCGTGATTACAAGTACAAATTCCCTTTAAACCTGCAAGAGAGGGTGTGATCAAGCAATAACAATAATATATATCAAGCAACATAATAACAATCATAATCATAATCATAACAATTAAAATCATAATTATCATAATCATGTTAAAGCATAATATTAATAGCAAGATCCTAGGCATGATACTAACAAGATTAATAACAAACCCTAGCATGTCACTAAGCATTAAAGATCAAAGCTTTAAACCTAACATGGTACTAACATGCTATTAGGAAAGAAAATAGGAAGCATCGCAGGAATCATAATTGATATAAGCAAATCACCTTAAATATCCTACTAAGGAAAGCATCCTAATCATGATACTAGGAACCAAAATAACAATCTAAGCATGATTTCTATATCATAATATCAATTAAACAATTAAAGTACTTACTTCGATGCCTCGTACCTCTTTCTAATAACAAAATACACGCGTTAGTAACTTTAAGGAAAATATAAAATTAAACAATTAAATCAAATAATTGAAATAGAGATTAGGGACCAAACCCTCAGAAATTATAACCTTTCACGTCTAGGGCGAAGGCAACTTTGAAATTGGCTAGGTGTTTCTAGATCTCGTGAATGCGGAATTTTGTAAGAGGGAAGGTTTAGAAAAAGAGAGAGAGAAAGCTTCTAGCTTTAGAGAGATGATGATTGTTGATGATGAGAATTGATGATTGTAGATTGTAGATGATTAAAAACGGAGGTTTAGAACCTTATTTATAAGAAAACAGTCCGGAAATAAGTAGAATTTGATAAGGAATAAAACTCCACGCTGTCGCTGCAAACCGACCTTGTCGCCAGGCGACAGGGTCTGTCGCGTGGCGACAAGCCTGTCATTTGGCGACAGCCTGGATTCCTACGCGCTTTCAAACACGGAGTCCACTTATCAATTAAAATCGAATTGTAAAGTCCGTATGAAAACCGAAATCGTATCTTTCATAAAATAATATTTTATTCCAAATATAACTTTATCAAACTCTAATTATTAATTCTAATCTTATTAGGATTAAAGAGAACCTTCTAGAGAATTCTAGAATACTATAAAGTTCTAATAACTTTAGAAATAATAATTAACATTGGGCCCTCCCCTAGATCATTGGGCCGCATGTAAAGATCAAACCGGGCCCAGTTTAGTGTTTTGGCCATAACTTCCTCATTATTCATCGAAATTGGGCTTATAATATATCATTGGAAAGCTCTTTACAAGCTCCATCCAACTACACTATTATTGGACCCTTGTCGTGGACCAAACTAAACTGGATTGGCTGTTTTTCATAAAATAGAGTTGTTTTCGAAGAATGAATTTAAATAAAAACCAACCACAACACTTGACCTTTCACACTTTAACCTCATTCGACGCAAAAGGTATTCATCACTGGGTTTGGTTTTGGGGAGACACATTTGGGTGTCTACAGTGTTTAGGTTGGAAAAATACTTTGGGTTGGGCTTAATAATGTCGTCCTTAGCTCTAGTGGTCATCGGGTGAGGTGCGGTTTCTTGCGGAAAGGTGGCCGAGGTAGGGCATGGCTGCTGGCGGTGGCAGACGGTGTGGTGCTGGCAGTCATGGGATGAGAGTGATCTTCAGTTCGTGAGGAAGTGAAGAGTGGGCTGTCACATAGAGGGGGAGTAAGGAGAGGGGTGTACTGGGCTCCAGGATGTGGGGAGCCCACTTGCGAATGGGTGACAGAAGATGGTGGAGTTGGGTTGGAGTTACCAGCCGACCCAAAAGAGGACTGATCAGTCGGTCCAGGAGAAGGAGTGGACCGAACTGACTGTGGACTATTAGGGAGCGTAGGCTGAATGTGAGTGGGATTCGGCCCAGGTGGAGATGCGGGCTGGATTGGAGAGGGAGGTGGCCCAGCTGGAGATGTGGGCTGGACTGGAGATGAAGGTGGGTGAGGTTTAGTGGTGCGCATATGGGGAATGTGATTTGGTGGAGAGTAGTCCAAGAAATCATAATCATCTAATTTCGGTTTGTGAACCTTTTGAGAATGGAAATTCGTTTTCAATAAACTTCACATGCCTACAAATGATGATTTTTCCATTTGATAGATTATAGCACTTCGAACCACGATGATTAGGTACGAGGCCAAGATAGACACAAGGAGTGGACCGGTCTTGCAATTTATTTATGGTGGTAGACGGAAAGAGTGGAAAACATAGACAACCAAAGACACGTAATGCCGAATAGATTGGATCACGTTGGTATAAAACTTGTGTTGGAGAGTTATAACCTAAGACTTTAGTTGGTAAAATGTTGAGGAGATAGGTGGCCATAGATAATGCATGGTGCCAAAAAGAAAGGGGCAATGATGCATGTGCAAGAAGGGTCCGAATAATATTATTGATGGCTTTTATGTGGCGTTTAGCTTTACCATTTTGAGGAGATGTGTGAGGACAAGAGAGACGATAGAGCATGCCATGTTTATCAAAAAAATCTTTAAGAGTTCCATTAACATACTCGGTGCCATTATCACATTGAAAAGTCTTAATGTTACGTTCAAATTGAGTTTGGACTATTTTGTGAAAAGATTGAAAAAGATGTTTGACTTGGGATTTTTTCGCAATTGGATAAGTCCATAAGAATTTGCTGTAATCATAAAGAAATAAGAGATAATAACAATGACCAGAAGAACTAACAACAGGAGAAGTTCATAGATCACTATGAATTATATCAAAAGGTAAAGCAGTGTGCGACATAGAATCATAAAAAGGTAACTTAACATGTTTCCCTAATGGACACGAAGAACAAAAAGAATTACAAGCCTTATTACATTCAATAAAATTTTTACTACATAAGGATCTAAGAACAACATCTCCCGGGTGTCCAAGTCGATTATGCCATAGATCGGAAGAGAGAGTAGTAAAATTAGAATGGTGGACTGAAGGGTTGGCTTGATTAGGCGGAGAGATTGGATATAGGTCACCGGAACTGTCACATCTCATTAGGTGGGCTCCTGTCTGTAAATCAGTCACAGAAAATCCATAAGGATCAAAAGCAATAGAAACCATATTGTTAGTTGTGAATTTACGGACGGATATCAAGTTCTTTATTAATTTGGGAGCATGTAAGACATGGTTAAGGGTAAATGGAGGGTACGAGGAAGGCAAAGTAGCACTACCATGACCAATAATTGGAATTAAATCACCACTACCAACAACAATGTTATGATTTTTAATGCTCGAATTAATATAGGAGGAAAGAATACCTTGGTCGGCCGTCATATGAGATGTTGCTCCAGTATCCATATAATAATTATTATCCGGGCGATTTAGATTAGCTAGCATCTGCATTGCAGCTTCAATGTGCGTCGGAGTCGGATTAGGACCATTATCCGTGGCATGGTAAGCTTGCGGAGCATGGCCTAAGATACCAGGCCCACCAGGCTGTGACCCTGTTGAAGAAGATGCTGGCCTTGGAGCCTAAGACTGGGCTGGGTATGGGCATGGAGGATTAGCCCAATACGGAGCCCAGGGTGCAAGCCATGGAGCCTGCTGAAACTGCCACTGTTGTTGCATTGGGCCGGATTGCTGCTGGGCTGGGCTAAAATTGCGCGGCTTATTCGAAGACTTAGAGGCAGACTTCTTTGAATTGCTGGTCTTCTTGTTCGACCGTGAAGAGTTCACAGACGACTCGGACGGTTGCTGGCCGGAGAAGAGAGCAGTCGGAGAACGGCTGGTGGCCCCCCCTTCTTTAGCCAGACGATTTTTGATAGTGCGTTCGGCTAATTTCAAACGGGATCGGCAGCTTTCGAATGATGGCAGCGGCTCTTGATTTTGAATGAAATCGACCGTGCCGGCATATGCCTCAGGGAGTCTAGCTGTGAGCTTGAGAATGAGACAGGTATCGGGAATCGGAGCATCAACATCCATAAGACGATCGGCAAGGGATTTGATGTGATTGCAATAGCCATCAATTGAGGAAAAATTCTCGAAATCAAGGTCAACAAGTTCTTGTTCGAGATGGGATGCCCGTGATGCCTTATTGTCCTGGAACATAAATTCTAGGCGAGTCCAGGCACCTTGAGTTGTGTCATCCTTGAGAAGGATGGTAGTAAGAAGATCGGAAGAGATGGAACAGTATATCCAATTAAGGACCGCGGCATCGAGTCTTCTCCAAAAAGCCAAGTCTGCCTTCTTGGATTTCTCATATGCTTCGAGTTCAGTGGCTTCCGTAGGAGGGATGATGTGCGCTGTAAGGTCGTGAACCGTACACAACACCTTGAAGAGGGCGGCCCAAGAGTGATACATGCCTTGGTTGGCATCCAAAGTGATCGGGATAAGGGATTTGACATTAGTGTTTGCCAAAGCAGGGTGATATTTGGGATTGTCAGCCATGGAATGTTGCAGCGAAAGAACAGGGGAAGAAGATGGAGAACAGGAGAAGAAGATGGGTCGTGATTAGGATCGAAACGCTACTGATACCATGAAAGTGATTTGATCGTTGGATCATTTCATTAGCTGTGTAAAGTTTATATACAAAATACAATAGCAATCTAATGCTATAATTAAGGTAACAAACTAGGTTAGGATAAATCCTAAATATACACTTAACTAATATAAAAAAGAGATATATACAAGAATATATTATCATATATTCTAATACTTGTACTCAATAAACTGGTTTAAGAGGGAGGTGGAGTGAAGACATGGCTGATTGTAATGCGTAGACATAGCCGTTGAGTGGGTCCATGTAACGGAAATCCACCGAAATTTTGAAATGGGTGGTAATCTGAGTAGTTTTTTTAATTTAAGGGGTGGTAAAAAAAAAATAAAAATTAAATGGGTGATTATTTTGAAAATAGATACATTTTTGGGTGGTAATTTAAAAATTTTCCTTTTTAAAAATCATGGACTAAAAATAAATCCATGAACAAGATCAATGTTTAGGAATAATCTAAATGATAAGTACCAACATAATTGTAATTATTAGAGGTGTAAAAGTGTTGTTTCAATGAATACTACAAGAAGGGGGGGTTGAATTGTAGTATGAGAGTTTAGCCAAACTTTTTGCGGAATTAAAACTAAGTAAGCTAAAGGAACTGAGAGATTAACTAAAGGAACTAAAGAATGCAAGAGAGATTTTACGTGGAAAACTCCTTGGCCCTAACAAGGAGAAAAACCACGACCACTTGGGATTTTGGGAAAAGAATCTTCACTATAATAGGGCAAATGATCCTATTACAAGCTAAAGACTCAAACTCAAGTTCCTCTACGAACTTGAGACCCTGAGGAACAAGTCACCCAACTTGTTACTCTTCTCTTCTCTTTCTCTCTTCTCACTTCTCTATTCTCTCTTCTCTTTCTCTTCTCTTTCTCTTCTCTCTCTCTCTTCTCTTTCTCATACACAAACGTTCATTCGAACTTCCCCATTCCCCAATTACAACTCGAAAGAAAAACAAACTCTAGTATAAGAACATTAAGAACACTCTAATGAGCTTGTGTGGAATTGACACTTGACTCGATTTGAAGCTTGAAAACTTATGTGAGCAAGGGTGAGTTTTTCCAACAGAAATCAACAGCTATTTATAGACCAAAATTCGTTTAGGAAAAACTTCTTTGTGCAGCAAATCCACAACGCCACTACTCCAACCCACTAAGAAGATCATGTCCCTAAAATTAAGGGACCATGAACTCCTCAATGTGCAAGACCATGTCTAGAAGAAGAACATGGGAGAGTAGGCCGCAAGTTTAGAGAAAACGTGAAAGATTTTATTTTTGTTAAAAATCATTTTCCGAAAATCAGAAAAAGAAAAGAAAATAAAATCTTTTTAATTAAAGAAAAGATAAACATTTAAATATCAACAGTTTTCCTAAAAACTAGCATGCACAATTTTTTATCCTAAGACCAATTCCACACAGAATTTTCGAGTGTAACTAACTTCCTTATACTTACATAAATCCTAAAATATATAAAATATTTAGTCTTCATGTTTCTCTGATGAAGCTTCTACTCCGAGGCTTCTGTTCCTTGTAAGGAACTTCTCTTCTCTGGTGATGCTTCTTCTCTGAAGCTTCTGTTCCCTGAGGGAACCTTCTCTTCTCAAGTCTTCATTTCTGAAATGCCAGTTCCTGTGAGGGAACTCTTCTTTTTGGATAACTTTGTTTCTGGCCTTCCTGTTCCTCATGGTATCTTTGCTCGACACTTAATTCTCCTAGTCTTTGCACTGATCACACACTTAAACAATCAAGCCTTTATTAGTATGTAAGTAAGTAAGGTTGTGTCATCATCAAAGTCATTAAGTCCAACAAAAAGAATTACGGAGGGTATAATTCCAGACAATGATAGAGTCGGACTTGCCAAATTCACCTTCATGCACATCACAACTATTAATATTTGAGGGTGATATGTCCGAAATATGGTGTGGCTTGACATTAATTATTTCGTGCAATACATCTTCATGACAATTGAAATCAACTTCAACTTCTAATTTCCCTTTTATGCCCATTTTCGAAGCAATCAATTTTGTCGAGAAATAAATGTTGTGCTAAATGATGCAGCTAAATATATCCCTCGACAATATAATTTTGGGCCATTTGACCCTTTTACATGAACAAAGAGCCATCATTTAAAAGTCAACTACAAGACAAAGTCAGAAGGCCCTTATTTTATTTGGAGATCCTCCCCTCAAACTTTTGGCAATATTGACAAGTTCTTTATCACTCTAATGAATATCATTCATTCATCTTCATTCTATAAATTAAGGGATTAAAGTCGTATGTTCATGGGTATACAATAAGATGTATTACAAGATCCTTGTTAATAATAATTGACATATTATGGCATTTACCTTTTTTTAATAGAGAAGTTGTCAAAACTTTTTATTTTTATTCTTAACACCTGTCCATGAAAACATGTTAGATAAACCGGTAATTTAAAATTACATCAATAATCAAGTGAGTATTCTGTTTTTGTTCCAAAATGACATCTTTGATCTTCCTAGTATTGCAACTTTTTGAACTAATTTCATTCTTGTTTCTTTACTTTTAAATCAATTTGATTTTCTTTAGCCAATTTTTTCCTATACTTTTTTTTTTGATAAAATAAAATGAACAACAATCATATAAATCAAATTTTTAAAATCAGTTTCGAAATATAGCTTTTATTAATGCTAACTACCACCCCGTATATGAGAATAATTGATGTATTTTATTCAACAAAACTTAAACTAAATCAATTATAATGAGTTGTAATATATGTCTATTATATGTGTCAAGAATGTGAATCATTGATTCATATTACTGTGTAAGGTGTTTGTGTACAACCTAAACAAGGGCCTAAACCTTGGCCCATTAATTACTATATATATATATATATATATATATATATATATATATATATATATAGTGTTTATTTGCCATACTTTTAAGGAACATATCGAATTGTTTCCATATTATACCTAAATCTATAATCTATAATTTATTTATAATAATATTATTAAAACCTAAGGGATTAACATGTTGATGACACGTGTCATATTTCGTCATCATAACATTTATGACATAACGCCACATAGATAATGACATGACAATACAATACTATTTGGATTAGATTTGAACCATTACATCCCTTGAAATTCCCAACTTTTCATTACCACTATTAATGGATCACTTTATTACTTAATAACATTCATATATAAATTGTAACTTTTCATTAAATATTATATAAGTAATTCCCTACTTAATTGTAAAACAAATACTACTGCAACTCTCTTTCTATCCCCAATTAATTTTACCATATTTATTTTATTATTTAAATTTAAGGTATTGGTTCCAAAATATTTTTAACTCAAGGTTCTTTCAAAAAAAAAAAAAAAAAAACAAAAACAAAACTCAAGGTAATTTTTTTCATTTTGTATTTAAACATAACATGGGGTATCGCCCGGGCTCCAAACTAGTGATTTTATTAAAGGCGGTTGTTAAAATCAATCGATAAACCAACATAATCATGTGGTGTTGATTGAGTAGTATTCCTTGACCAAATGATTCTATTTCATCAACAAACCATATTTTACAATACATAACGTAAATAGTACACCCATTCATAATTCAAATAAATTGATTTAGAAGATGCTCAATTATTCTTCTCCATCAATCTAGAAATCTTATTTAAGATGATGTGCCTCAATATCTTTGGTTACTCCAATAAAAAAATCAACAAATTTGGTAGGGTAATGCCCTTCATCATGTAATTTCTCAAACTCAACGGTCCATTTCACCCCAGTTTTTTCATCCTTTGGAATAACTTGGACTACAACAGTCAAGCTCTTGAACTCATTTAAAACATCTCCTTCTATGACTTTGTACCTTGCTAAGAATGCTAACCTCTTCACCTCATCTACTTCTTCCAATAGCTCCTTCGCAACGCATTGTTTACCATCTGCAGTCCGAGAGCCATGGACAACGAACATTTAGATCGATTTATATGTACTAATTAATTACATAAACTTGGGTTTAAATTAAATAAAGAATAGCTAGCTAGGTTTCATATAATTTTGCTATCCAACCCTTTTCAACTAATATTAACACAAAAAAACCATAAAAAAAACCTAGGAATGTTAGTTGTGCTTAATTTGGTTCAATTCAAAAGTAAATTAAATACTGTACTAATTTGTCAAAAATTCAAAAAAAAAAAAAAAAATGGAAGCTAGTAAATTGCTTCTTAAACAATAAGATGGGTTGGGAGATAAATAAAACATAATTGTGATTAATTAATAATTTTGTAAAATTTACTAAAAAAAACATTAATTTTGTAAAATAATTACCGAGGGTATAATTCCAGAAAATAATAGAGCCAGGCCTGCCGAATTCACCATCGTGCCATCACATCCATGAATATGTGCAGGTGACATTTCCGTGACATGGTGCGGCCTTATGGTAATTATCTCATGCAATATATCACCATGACAATTAATATCAACTTCAACTTCTAATTTTCCTTTAATTCCCATTTTATAGATGCAGAAAAATATAATTAATTCGGTGAGTAATTCAATGACTACTAAATGCCTCTTCTATATATATAGATTCATACACACACGAATATACTCCGTAATAATATTTTATGATATGGCTATAATTTATTAATGCTGTTAGAAAAAATTTATTAACATTTTACAATAATATGTTTGTTTGACTTTGAAGATTTTTTTTTTCTTCTAGTATATTTTAAATAAGGGCTAATCGATCAAACCAAATACCAACCAAATCAATTGGGTTCTCAATAATTGATTATTTTTTTTTAGGATGGGAAAGGCTAGGGAAACATGAAATATTGACATATGGACAAATCATATGATGTCGCCGTCCAAAAGTTAAAATATTTTATTTTTATCAATGTTATAACTTATGCATTTTATGCTTTCATCTAAAATTTGACTCCATTGATTGTTAACCTTTTTACTAACTCTCCCTTCTCAATACAGTGAGTTTCACTCCCTTTAGATTTTAAGTCATGCAAAATTATCGTGGCCATATAGTATAAATTCCTAATTAAATCACTTAGAATTAAAATGGATTGTATATTTTGAGTTGTGTTGTTCTTAAAACTCTTTATGTGATTAATTGGCTTGATCATTTGTTTTGTTACTTGATTTTTTTTTAAAATAAAAATAAAAATAAAAATTAAGGCTGACTATTGTACAATTTCCAGTTAATTCATTTTTAATTATTAATCCTAGTATTTCCTCCAAAAAAATAAAAAAAAAAATTTGTAGTATATTTTTAAAGATACCACCAATCAATGTATAGGTTGTTAGCTAGGTTGTAACATCTTGGCTCCTTAAGCTTACAAATACACATCAATCATTAAGAATATTCAAGTATACATATAAAATTATCGAATATACAAACCGATTCTAACTTGGGCTCAACCATCGGGTTAATTAAATTAAACTTTTAGTTTAGTTGATCTTTTAACATGATATTAGAGTTAACGTGACACAAAGATTACGGGTTTAATCTCATCCACCCCTTACTTTCAAGTAGAATACAGAGATTCAATCTCATCCACCCCCTACTAACCAGAGTATGTAACCCCTTTAATACTATTGTTAGCTTGTTGTGCTCTGTGAAATTTTTTTTTGAGGAAACCGTGAACATTTTTTTTTTATTATGAATGTATGATTGAGCTTATGATTTAAAAAAAAAAAAAGTATTGCATATATCGTTATTTAACTCCGCTTTTTAATGTATTAACAATGACTAGCCTTTTGGCCCGTTCGATGCACGGGCTATTACTTAGATTATTTTTTTTGTAATGTGTTGCTTATTTGTGTTGTATGCATCAGTGTTGTTTTGTACTCCCTATGTTTTTGTTGTTTTTTTAAATGATACATGGCTAACAAAGAGAATATAAAAGTAAAATATTAAGTTCATTAATAAAAAAAAAGAAAAAAAATAGTGAGGATGGAACTATAGGGAAAAAAAATGACATAGTAATTATTATTTAAAGTTATATTTTAAGTTTAGGAGATGAAAAACTTACATTATACTTCGTACATTTATGTAATGTGCACTATTGAGTTCAACATTTTTTTTTAAAAAAATACTCATATTACTTATTAAGTTTAGGATATGAAAAAACTATTACTTTATTTTATTATGGTGGAAATGAAACATTTCAATTTCTTACTTAAATTTGCAAGTTATGGAATGCATAAAGAGCTGAACATTAAATTTTTTTTTTGAAAAAAAATATATTAAAAAGAAAATATAAAAAGGAAATATTAAGAGACAAGTGACATGTGGCATGTAAGTGATTTGTGATGACATGTAACATGTATGTGAGTGATTGTGGTTTGTATTTTTAAATACTAAGTATAGATAGATATAGATTTTTGTTCTTCAATTCTATCTTTGATCCATTCCACGAAACACCTATAGTAAACTCACAAATCATACAATATTCATAAATTGTAGCACACCATATTGTAACATCGATCAAAACAACAACAACAACATCGTAACGTAGCACACCATATTGTAACATAAATCGAAACAACAACAACAATAACATTGTAACGTCAAAAAAAAAAAAAAAACATTGTAACGTAGCACACCATATTGTAACATAAATCGAAACAACAACAACCACCAAAGTAATCCCAACAAAAGATAAAACGACAAAGAATATTTGCTAGATAGATGACAGCTTTGTATGTAGCACATCATATTGTACCGGTACATTTCACACATTCATGTAAACATATTATTGTATACAACAACGATAACATACGACACACGGCTATATATACGTTGTTATTTGCTCCCTAGGCCGTCGATCAATACTTCCAACGTAGGAGCTGATCGAGCTAACCGATCACTTGTCATCTTTAAGGTGATGAGCCTCGATATCTCTAGAGACTGTAATGCAAAAATCGATTAATTTGGTAGGATAGTGTCCTTTATCATCAATTGTCTCAAACTCGGCAGTCCATTTCACTCCGGTTATGTCACCCATTGGAATCACTTGGACTGTGAGAGTGAAGGACTTAAACTCCTTTAGAAGATCTCCTTCGATGATTTTGAATCTCACTAGCTTGTTCTCTTCGTCGATTACTTCCACTAACTCCTTTGCTACACATTTTTTTCCATCTGCAATAATTTAATGGAACCACATATTGTTATTAAGATTGATTCATGTGAACGTGATTTTTCAAAATATTAGGTTTCATTTGAATTTTGTTATTGGCCGAGCCTTTCAACTATGATTATTATAAGGATATTTTGACTTTTATCACCTCCAAAATACCACTTATTTACTTTTACCACCTACATAAAAAAAAGTTTTATTTTACCACCAACAAAATTTCCAAAAATTGGATTTCATCACCAACTAACGGATTCCGTCCATGAATCCGTTAGTAGGACCCACCTTTTTGATGTTTCCTCTTCATCTTCCCCGATCTTCCATGTTAACCACCCGGCAACGAAATCAACTCACCTCGATTGTCGGAATTTTGAGTGGGGCTAGAGAGGGGTCGGAATTTGGTGTTGGCTAGGGTTTTAAGAATGAGAAATTTGGTGGTGGCTAGGGTTTAGGAGTGATCGGAATTCGGTCAGAGGGAGCTTTATGGGTAGTCGGAATTCGGTGGCTAGGGCTTTGAGGTCGAAAATTGGTAGAAAGGGGGTCGGAATCCATGGTTGTGGCTGGTGCATTGTGTGGTGGTGGTTGCGGTGTGGCTAGTTGGTGGTGGGGATGGTAGCTAGTATGGCGGAGGGTTGGTAGACGGTCCGGCGATGTGGCTGGTAGCAAGTCCAGCGGCGGGGCTAATAGTCGGCCCGACGGTGACTGGGAGTCAGTTGGTGATTGGGTTTTTATTTTATTTTTTAAAATTTTTAAAATTTTTTTTAATTTTTTTAAAAATTTTACCCAATAATATGATGGCACGTATACATGATAGGCCCCACTAACGGATTTATGGACAGAATCCGTTAGTTGGAGGTGATTAGTGGTAAAAGCCAACTTTTATTTTTTTTATGTGGTGGTAAATTAAACTCTTTTTTTTATGTAGGTGGTAAAAGCAAATAAGTGGTTTTTTTGGAGGTGGTAAAAGTCAAAATTTCCCTATTATAATAATAATTGGGGGGGGGGAGACGTATAGATTATGCCTAACCCTAAGATAATAATGGATTTTGAAAATTACCGAGAGTATAGTTCCAGTTAATGATAGAGCCAGGCTTGCCAAATGCACCGTCGTGAACCTCACAAGCATGAATATTTGAGGGAGACATATCGGCAACATGGTGAGGCCTTGTGCTAAAAATTTCATGAAAAATATCACCATGACATTTTATATCAACTTCAACTTCCAATTTCCCTTTGATGCCCATTTTTGAGAGAGTAGAGTAGAGCCAAAAAAAAAATGGATGTGGTGATCAAGTAGTTGTGCTAGATGCCCCTTTTATAAGCGCATCAAAAGTGTATCTTTAAAAGGCCTATACGTAATTTTAATTCTATGATGCAGCCACAACTGTTTTCTATCATCATATGTAGGGTTGGATATCTTCCTTTGTCGACCACATTAATTATGCTACTGTACTCCATATTCATTTAGGGTTAAAATAGCTACAGAATAATTTCTTATTGTAATTGGATAAAAAAAAATCATTACATTTATATAGTGGTTTTTCACTACTACAAAAGTAACAAATTCACACCACCTTAGGTATTTTTTGATTAAAATGTTGAGATTTTCACCATTGTTGATGCACATTTTACACTGTTAGTATTTTTAATTATATTAGGGCAGCTAACGCGCGCACAATAGCTAGTCATATCCATAATCTCTTTCGATAACCTTACATCACAAATTTAGTTCTTGACAACTTATTAATGAGAAAAATATATAAACAAATATATTAAGAGGTATAAATTCCATGCACTATTCCATGCACTATTCTTAATAATTTTTTTTTTTTTACAAGTGATCATTATTAATGAGAGTGAATAAATAGTCTAAATGGTATAATTGTCCAAACACTATTCATTACACAAACTTATACACATTAATGAGGGTATATATGTAAATACACATTTTGAAGGGCATAATTGGCATAACAATATTCATAAGAGTAATCTTGTACTTTTTATAAGGTAGGGATTTATGTAATAATTATTAAAAGTTAAATTTTAAGGTTTTGTTTGGTTGCCCTTAATTTTCACAGGCACTCATATTTTCAATGAATTTTCTTTTGGCCATGCTGTGTGGTTGACATTAATATTTAAAAAGTAAAAATGGAGGAAGTCATATATGATTCACGTGATTTACAATTTTTCATAAAACATGAGAAGTTATTCAATAACCTCACCCTTGATCATTCAAAATTCCTATGATTTACAAATTTTTACATGATAAGTTGACAACCGAACACAATATTGTAATTTTAGGAATTTCGTATAGAAATTAACTTTCCATGCTTTAGAAATTCTCACAAGAATTAATTTCATACATCTACCAAATGACGTTTAAAAGTATATATATATCTTGACAAATTTTACAAGATTGCACATGACTATATTTTTCCTAACGAACATATACGTGTATCACAAAAGACGGTGATCACAATTAAGGAATTTATGTGAATGATATTTATTTTATTAAAAAGTAAAGACATGTGAGAACGAAAGAAATATATTATAATTAAAAAGTAGTGGTGGATTTGAGTGGGACCATAAGAGAGTAGAAATATACAATATGAAAATGTAGTAGTTTCCCAAAAGTATAATTAAGTGTAACGCTACAAAAAAAAAAAGGGGGTGCATTTTGTAAGTGTAACCCTTAAAAAAAGAGAGGGAGTAATATTGTTTTTAAAAAACATAAATTATAATTAAACTAGCACTATAGTCATGAGATGCATGAAATAATTTCAAAAGGTATAGATTTTAACTATCTAATACTCCGTACAATTTTTATTTTAAAATTTTACTAAAATATAGCCCTACTCTCTTATTTTGAATTGATAAATTGATTGATTGATTTGATTGACAAAAATAAATAAATCGATTGATTGTATTGATTGACAAAAATAAATAAATAAATTGAATAATTTTATTGATCACAAAAATAAATAAAATAATGTAATTAATTTATTTTTGGACGTATTTTCAAGTAGCTGATTGCTATTTTATAAAAAAATTCTTTTATGATTGATTGATCTTTAATTTCCTTTTTTTGTTGAATTGAATAATTGATTTTTTAATCGCAAAAGAAAGAGTGGAGCACCTGGTTCAGCGCGGACTAAAGGCAGCCGAGTTGGGAATTTGGGATACCACAACCCAATGCCTTAGCTTATATGATAGAAAAAATTAAATGGAAATTATTAATTAATAATATATCTTTTGGAATATGATAAAAGACGGGCTATGTATAAGAAGCTACAAAAGAAATGATTATTAAAGATAGATAAACAATAATTACAACTAGATAGGGTTGGTCATTGGTCGAAGAGCGGATCGACTCGAATCAGACCAAAGATTGAAAATTTCAATTTCAAAGACTGAAAACTAGACCGATTAAGTTTGGACCGAACCCGAATTTCTAAGACTGAAAACCAGATCGATTAAGTTTGGACCGAACCCGAATCCGACCGAAAAAATCGGTCCAAGATCCATACCAGACCGCTTTGGACCGATTTTCAAATTTTTTATAAAAAAAATTCTTTCAATAATTTTATGGAAGACTCAAAAAAAATAAAGGAAAAAGAATATTTTCACGTCTTTTATGTATATTTAGTACAAAATAGCTCATACAATTAAAGTCTTCTAAGCTTATTAAGGATAATCTTAATCATTATTTAAGTTTTTAGGAAGTTTTTATGCATAATTTTAAGCAAAAAAATTGGTCCGGATATATAGGGTTTTTTACCGTATTATACTGGGCCGGAGCGAAGATCGGAAAAATAAATTTCTCAACCCTACCGGTTCAGATAGAGTTTTGAACACTCCTAATTACAACAACGATTTGCGCATGATTTTTTCATGAATTCCCAACTTTGTTCCATTTAAAGAACTCTATTTAATAATGATTATGTATAGCACTATGTATAGCCTTATTGCTGGTATTCTTTTACCTTAGTATACAAATTATTAGGTTGAAGTTTGTTTAAATTTAAAAATTAGATAAAATCAAACTAGAACAATTCATACGAGATTATGTGAATTGAACATAACCGTAGTCATATCTTATTCCCTCCATCTCAATTCAATTTTTTATCTGCAATGTCCCCCTTTAGTTGCAAGTGTTCACTAATTAATTAATAAACAAACCATTTAAGATAGTGTAGGTGGTAGATTGAATTGATTGCATGGAGTTAATGATCAGAGTCAAATCAAGAGCGAATAGGATTGCCTTTGAGTTATGAGAGTAAAATCAAGAATAATTTAGGTCAACAATGCATGAGATTGAGAAATAGTTTTTCTAGCGATCGGCATGGCTCACTGCATACTACTTACGCTATCTTGATAGACTTATCTTTTTGGGAGACATAATTCTAAATTTTTTTTTTTTTTTTTTTTTTTTTTTTTTTTTTTTTTTTTATTTATGAAATACATGTATGTGTTTTATAAAAGTTATGTATGATGAGAATAAACTGTATTTCACCTAATTAAAAGTTATTGATGAATGGAAGATATCATGTTTTTAAAAATGATTATTGAACTAATTTCGCTTAATAATTGGATTTTTAAAAAATAGATATTAACTTAATATTGCTATCAATAAAAAAAGATAGTTAACTTTTTTTGTGATCTAAGTTAGAGTTAGTGACACGTTATACACGTCATGATGCATCGGCTGACTAGTTAAACTTATGTTCTATATATTCAGCCATATAAAGTGCTTTGGCGTAAATTTATCAAACTCGGGTTTGGTCTAGTACTCTAGGCTAGTCTAGCCTAGCATAAGCTAGTGTTATTAAAATTTTCGATTTGGTGTTAGTTTAATCATCTAATTACAAAAAATTTACGAACCATAACTTGATGACAATTTTCTAAGAAAGACTGATCATGATGTGTTAGTTTTGTTCGATCTATCTCAATCATCGCAATAGCGTCTCCATGTGTGGAATTACGCATCAATGTTATATAGAAGTATAATATACATTTTTTTTCTTCATTATATTAGTCTAGTTCAATTAATCACTCCATCTGATTTTACGGTGAGCGCACATACAATGCCAACGTCCAACGATGTGCTAATCTTAGAGGATGTGGTCGGTTGTCCAACTTTGCACATACAAGTATATGCTACGACGAAATCACCTTTTAGGTAAATGTTAAAGAAAAATCACAACTATCGTTAGACATATACATGTTCTTTACTGTCTACACTGTCTACTATCTAGCTAATAAAAAGTTGATAAAGTTAGTATTGCATTTATAAGGTCCTTGATTAAATTATATCACATCATAAATTATCACCAACTTATTATTCATAATAACTTCTTTTATATTATTGCTGAACACGTGCAAAAACAGCAAAAATAAACAACGGAAGTTAATTGCATACCATTATATATAAGGTCCTACACACATCATATACCGTTCATACACACATTCATTGCGCACTCTTAATTAAGTAGATGCGCGCGCCCTACCGGCTGCTGAGCTGATCATGCTTTGAGGTGATGGGCCTCGATGTCTCGGGTGACTTCAATACGATGGTCCATTACTTTTGTAGGGTAGTTTCCTTCCTTGTGTATCTTCTCGATCTCAAATCGTCCAATTGACCGCACTTATTTGATCCTTTGGAATTACTTCTAGAATCACAATGAAGCTCTTAAACTCATTTAGAAGATCTCCCTCTAAGGTTTTGAATCTCACTAATTTGTTCTTTTCATCAATTGCTTCCACTAGCACCTTCGTAACACGCTTCTTACCATCTATATATATTTAAGGTCTAATTAGTTCATCGACATGTATATTAAGTTTAAATGTGTCAATTTTTGTCAAAAAAAAAAAGTTTAAATATGTCAATATTATGAAAGGGAGGGAGTTATTCATTAATGATTTTGTCACATGTCAAATATTTAATAATGAGATTATATGTAATTGTTAATTGAATTTTTTTATTCATTTTTTTTATTGTAACTAATTAAAATGATATTTTTTGTATACTCTATCCGAATTATTTTACAGTACTCCACATTCATATTTTATATTATTAGTAGTCAATTTTAACCTCCATTGAAAATGCAAAAAAAAAAAAAACATTGGTACAAATTTCGTGTGCTCCTTCATAAACACTACGTATATGAAGCAAATGCACAACCTACTTCAAAGAATGACATTATATTATATCTTCAACAAATAAAAAGACTAGGGAGTAAATTAGTCTATGAAGAAGATAACTAGCAAGGTCCATATAATTGTTAAAACGACATAATTTTAATTTAATGTTAACAATTACATACCGAAAGTATAATTTCAGAGAATAATAGAGCCAGGCTTGCCTAGTTCACCGTGATGCACATCACAACCACGAATTTTTGAGGGTGTTATGTTGGAGACATGATATGGTGTAGCTTGTGTATGGGAAGATATGGAAAACGGGCCGACTGAACGTAATAGGCCGATTGATCCGTAGCAATTTAGAACCATATCGGCACTTAGGTAAAAGGCAGACATGTCGGCCCGACAACGATCGGCACGTGGCAGCAGCAAATGGACACTTGGGATTGCATGCCATGCAGCCACCTGTCATCTAGTAGGGTTATAAATAATCAAAGTTTTACCCATAATAAGGGGATATTGATTACTCTCTCTCTCTCTCTCTCTCTCTCTCTCTCTCTCTCTCTCTCTCTCTCTCTATTTTCTTCTTATCTTCTTAGACACTTTCTGACTTTATCATCGGAGTGGTTATCCCCGGAGCCACCCCGAGGTTAGCTAATCTCTGTTCCTTGTGTAGGTTCTCGTCTGGACGATAGGAGCTCAACGGGTTTTAAGCTTGGGCTTTGGATCTTGGAATCGGGTTGTCGGATCCTGGTAGGAACAATTTGGCGCTAGAAGGAGGGGAGCTAAGTAATTGCTTCTATCGCCTAAGAACCTAACATTCTCTAAAAAAAAAAAGGGCTGAAAATCAAAACACTCCGGTAACCTGTAAAGTTGTAAATCAGAGGATAACAGTAGGGTCAAGCATACCGGATCCGGAAGTTGTGATTCAGGATGAGACCCATACTCTGGAGGGTAATCGGTTTAACATGCCGTTAACCCCAGAAGGACAGACAAGGGGGGTCCCTGACCCTATGGCTGAATTCACCCCGAAGGATCTGGAGATGGCAGCAAGGGTGATGTGCGCAATGTGTAAGAAAAGGAAAGAAGCTGAGGCAGCCTAAGATGGAGGAGGGGTGCCGATTGCAAATCTTGGCAACTAGTTCAACCAAGCTGTTAGTTCGCAGAGACGCCAGCAGGAGGAATCGCCGGTAAGAACGCAAGTGACTCCGTGGAGTCTGAGATTCAGTCCTCAGGTCATGCTGCCAGTACAAGAGTTCATCGGCGGGGGAGGTTCGCAGATTGTAAGGCAGGATATGGTGCGGACAGTGGTCCAGTTAAGGGCATCACCGTTTGCGTAGAGTGTCTTGGATCAGCCTATGGAGAAGATCAAAATGCCGACATGTCGGTATGATGGAAGGGGAGATCCAAGTAGATATATAACCTCATACAAGGGGCATATGATCCTGTATACCAACTCGGATGCCGTTTGGTGCAAGGTCTTTCCCACCACCCTAACCAGGGCAGCGGCAGATTAGTTTAATAATCTTGGGAATGGAACGGTTGATAGCTTTGAGAAGTTAACCGAAATGTTTGTGGGGTAGTATATCAGCAATAGTGTACGACAGAGAACTTCGAGAGAGCTAATGGCCATCGGGCAGAAAGCAGATGAGTCTCTAAGGGACTACATTAGGAGGTTTAACAATGAGGCAAATACAATCCCGAAATTGCAACAAGAGATAGCGGTGATGGCATTGATGAATGGCCTTAATGACTCAGAGTTTAAGAGATACTTGACCAGAAAGAATTTGCCGACACTGGCAGCAGCTTTTAATAAAGCTCATGATTACATAAAGAGTGAAGAGTTGATGAAAACAAGCAGTCGAGTTGGTTCGCCCGATAGGGCTCAACCAATATCGGAAGGAGGATCTTCAGGAGGAGGAAGGCCGAGGAATCCGGCCCCAATGAGGGGAGGAGGAAGTTGGCAGGAAACTAAAGGTGCCAAGGCACCTATGCGATACAGTTCGTACACCCCATTGAATACGCCAAGGGTTGCAATATTTTCTGTTAATCAGAACCGAGAAGGATGGGTGAGACCCACACCTGTGAAGGCAAAAAGAAGGGATGCAAAGAAGTATTGTATGTTCCACCGAGATGTTGGGCACTATACTGAAGATTGCACACAACTGAAAGATAATATTGAAGAGTTGATAAGAAAGGGTCATTTGGCTCAGTACCGACTGCATGTGGGGGGAAGTCAGCCACCACCGTATTGGCAGCTGGAACGTCAGCAAATAGAAGGAATTCCGGAAAGGCAGGGGCAAATAAATCAGCAAGGGGATGATGGGAAATCACCCTCGTCGATTGGAAAGAAAGTGGATGTGATAACTGGTGGACCAGTGCACCGAGGGACGATAAGTGGAGCACAAAAGCACCTGTCAGAACACCGACATATAGTGAATGCCCTGGATGTTGATAGTCACCCCCGATCGGCTGAAATACCTGATGTGGTGTTCACAAAGGAAGATGCGAGGGGAATAGTTTTCCCGCATGATGACCCCTTGGTGCTGATAACAACAATCAATGGGGCTGATGTTAAAAGAGTCTTGGTGGATGGAGGCAGCTCAGCTAATGTCTTTTTCATACAAGCGTTTAACGAACTGATGATAGGGAGGCAGTATTTAACACCGGTATCTTATCCTGTGATTGGGTTTAATGGTTCAACAGTGAGGCCGGAGGAAAGTATAGTTCTCCCGGATAGATTTGGAGATGGAGTGGCCGTTAGAGATGTCATGACCGAATTTCTAGTGGTGGATGTGTCGTCAGCATATAATGGTATTATTGGAAGACCAGTAATTCATGACATACAGGCAGTGGTATCAACCTACCATCTAACCATTGCCTATGTGTCAAATTTGGGAAAGGTAGAAAAGGTACACGGTAGGCAAGTGATGGCGAATTATGTGACGGCTTTGAAAAATCCACTACAGAAAGGCCAGATACCAAGCAATCCAAAAAGGGAAAGAGAAGCAACTGTGCGGGACTTGTCTATGGAGAATTTTGATGCAAGGCCGGAAACTGCGCCAAGGACGTCTCTAGGAGGAGAAACGGTGCAGGTCGAACTCCAACCGGGTGATCCGAGTCGGACAGTAAAGGTTGGGTCCGACATGGATATCGACATGAGATGTCACCTGATCAGTCTGTTGTGAGAAAATGCGGATGTATTTGCCTTCTCGGCGGATGAGATGCCCGGGATACATCCTGAGGTTATGGAGCATAAGCTGAATGTTGACAGAAAATTCAGACCGATAAGACAAAAGAAGCGTAATTTCTCAACAGAAAAGATTGAAGCAATACAAGCTGAGGTTAACAAAATCTTGGCGGCAGGATTTATAGAACCATGCACATATCCGGAGTGGTTGGCAAATGTCGTAATGGTTAAAAAGCCAAAGGGAAAATGGCGAATGTGTGTGGATTTCACGGACCTGAATAAGGCTTGCCCCAAAGATTGCTATCCGTTGCCGCGGATAGACAGGCTGGTAGACTCCACTTCCAGCCATGCGATGCTCAGTTTCTTGGATGCATTTTCTGGATATCACCAGGTCAGCCTTCACAAGTCAGATAGAGCGAAAACGGCAATTATAACGGATGCTGGAGTGTATTGTTATAAAGCTATGTCGTTTGGGTTGAAAAATGCAGGGGCAACTTATCAGAAGCTGGTTGATAAGATTTTTGAGAAGCAAAAGGGGCGAAATGTAGAAGTGTATGTAGATGACACAATTGTGAAGAGTAGGTTGAAAGAAGATCATTTAGCTGTCTTGAAGGAAACGTTTGAGACCTTGCGAAGATATCAGATGAAGTTGAATCCCGAAAAGTGTGTTTTTGGGGTCAGATCGGGGAAGTTTTTGGGCTTTATGGTGAGAGAACGAGATATCGATGCAAATTCTGATAAGGTGAATGCAATCCTTGAAATGAAACAGCCGAAAACAATTCGGGATATACAGAGGCTTATGGGCAGAATGGCAGGGTTGACTCGCTTCATTAGTAAATCAGCAGATAAAGCACTTCCGTTCTTTGTAGTTTTACGGCAAAATAAAACTTTCGAATGGGGAAAGGATCAGGTTGAAGCGTTGGAGATAGTGAGAAATCATTTGAGATCCCTTCCAACGGTCGCAAGGCCAGAACGAGGTGAGTGGCTGCAGCTCTATATATAGGCCTCACCGAAAACCGTGGCGGCAGTATTGTTATTAGAAAGGAAAAAGCAACAGGCGCCGATATACTTTGTCAGTCATGTCCTCAATGCTGCAGAGCGTAGATATCTTGTAATAGAAAAGATGGCACTAGCAGTGGTAATTGCAGCCAGGAAGCTGAGGCCTTACTTTGATGCTCACCCGATAGAGGTATTAACAAATCATCCATTGGAGAAGGCGCTGCAAAAGATGGATACGTTAGGCCGGTTATTGAAATGGGCTGTAGAGTTGTTGGAGTACGAGTTGCATTATAAACCAAGAGTATCGATTAAAGCACAGGCCTTGTCGGATTTCATTGTGGAAACTTCATATAATGATGAAGAGGAGGAATTGGGAACATGGCAAGTATCAGTGGATGGTTCAGCTACAACAACTGGATCTGGGGCGGGTGTTGTGATAACAGCCCCGGATGGGAAAACTTTTGAGTATGCTTTAAAGTTCAAGTTCAAGTTCAAAGCTACAAATAACGAAGCTGAGTATGAGGCGGCCATAGTCGGCATTCAGTTGTCGATAGCGACAGAAGCACTGCGGTTGATCCTTACGACTGACTCTCAGTTGGTGTCCAGCCAATTTAGTGGGGAGTATGAAGCACGAGAGTCGACAATGGTAAAATATCTTGAAAAGATTAATCAATTAACGACACAGTTGCAGTATTTTGAGGTGAAGCTGGTGCCGAGAGCACAAAATGCGCAAGCTGACGCTTTAGCAAAGTTAGCCAGCTCAAGTTTCAATGACCTGGAGAGAACAGTAATGGTCGAAGTTTTGAAGCAGATAAGTATAGATGAAACATCGAAAGAAATACTGTGTGTTGATAACGGCAGTCAATTGTACGATAAGATACTGGCGTATCTTCTATATGGAGCACTACCGATTGATAGGGAGGAATCTAGAAAATTGAGAAAAGATAGTGTGTGGTTCATCATGTATCAAGGGCAGCTGTACAAAAGGGGTTTCTCATTGCCGTTACAAAGGTGCATAACAGATTACGAATCTGCAAGGTTGATTGAAGAAATTCATGAAGGGACTTGTGGGAATCATCCCTGTGCCCGAGCTTTGTCACGGGAAGCAATGAGAAGGGGATATTACTGGCCGACAATGAATGAAGATGCTTCTCGGTATGTAAAGAAGTGTGAGAAATGTCAAAAGTTTGCGCCTGCGCTGAACCAGCCACCGAATGACTTGATGCCAATATTCAATCTAGTTTCGTTTGCACAATGGGGGATGGATATAGTGGGGCCTTTTTCATCGGCAACAGGTGGGAGGAAATTCCTACTGGTTGGCATAGATTATTTCACTAAGTGGATAGAAGCGGAGCCGGTAGCAAAAATATCGGCAGCGGAGGTCAAAAATTCCTATCGGCAGCGGAGGTCAAAAATTTTATCTGGAAGAATATTTTGCTAGGTTTGGCCTACCTATGGAGATGGTCTTCGATCATGGATCACAGTTTGATTGTAAGCCGGTAAAGGATCTGCTGGCAATGTATAAGGAAAAGTTTGCGTACGTAGCAGTATGTCATCCCCAATCAAACAACCAAGCAGAAGCGGCAAATAAACAAATCATAACGGCCATTAAAAAGAAAATCGAAGATGCAAAGGAATTATGGGCAGATTTAATTCCAGAAATATTATGGGCGAACCAAACAACGGTTAGAGAGGTAACAGGAGAATCCCCTTTCAACCTAGTTTTTGGGACGGAAGCAGTTATTCCGGCAAAAGTAGGGCTGCCCACATTCAGGGTACAGCATTACTGTGAAGAATAGAATGATTTGTTGTTAAGACAACTGGATTTCCTGCCAGAGTTACGAGAAAAGGCGGCAGTTAAGTCTACTGCCTACAAGGATAGAATGTCAAGGGCATACAACAAAAGAGTCAATCATCGGCCTTTGGGTGTTGGAGATTTGGTGCTGCGTAGAACAGCCGCAACAGGAAAAGGAAGTGAAGAAGGAAAGCTAACGGCCAACTGGGAAGGACCATATCGAATCAAAGATATGGTAATGCAGGGGTCATATTATTTGGAAACAACGGAAGGGAAACCATTAAAAAATGTCTGGAATACAGCGGTGCTTAAGAAGTATTTTGTTTGAAAAATTATCTATCTTATACAGTAAGCAGAAATGCTAATATGTAATCATGTATATAATATCGGCTATGAATGAAAGTAGAAAACCTCTTAGCAAACTATATCATGTGTACAAGTATAAGGCATCCTCCACTTAACAGACCATCTTTAAGTGGGACGGACAGCTCAAAACCACTTCCGTGAAGTTAAGGCACCTGTAACCTGATCAGTTGTACTCGTTATCTCATGAGGTTGTTGGTTCAACATATAATACCGGCAAAATCACCACATGGTATATGGCGGTTTGAGGCGTAGCCATGACAGTGATCGCTGATAAGGGTACTTTTCTGGCTACTAAAATAGCTCAGCAAGTGACCAACATTATGCGTTGAAGCGGTAATTAACAAGCTGAAATATAATCAATGTCCTTAGTACATGTATCCGACAGATAAGATACATGTACTACGGGGGCAAGAGAGCATAAGCTAAGAATTATGTCCTGTTATCTGACAAGAGTAGAATTTGCTAACTGCTAAGAATTAAGGTTGTTGTTTGCAAGTCACTGGTATATCTAATATGAAATAGGTGCATATGCAAACATGAAAAGGTTGGGTCTGATATAAACATAACATCTACTGAAACCACATATACATTGCATATTGAAGCAGAAAGAAAAATGTTAAAGAAAGTAGTAAACTTAGACAAAGACAATCGACGGGCACCACCACAAAAAGGGTATATGCCGAAAACACAACATTGTCAAAAACACAAACTAAAAGTTCAAAAGATAGAAATCAAAGCAGATAAGGCCCTATTACGCAAGAACCGCAGGATGACGCCGGTGATGACTGCCCGCCCCTTCAGGCTTGTTTATTCTCAGACTCAGGAGAGTTCAGAATGCTGGGATCAGAAAGGCCGGCATCAGCAGACGACGCGAGGTTGAGAAGGTCCTCATCAGAAAATTCTTGTTGCTCAAAGCCGGAAGGGATTTTATGGGCTTCATTCTCAAAAGCCTTCTCAACCTTGGCCCAGTCGTCCTTCTTCAAGCTAACAGCCTGAACTGCACATCTCTGGGCAGTAGTCCATCCTCCATCAAAACGGTCTTGGAGCCTGGTGCAGAACTCCTTGGAGGTCATGTAGTGGCCTACTGCTCTTTGACGAATACCTGGCTTATCGGCTTCCATCTTCTGAATCTTAGCTTCCAAGTTGCTGATGGTTGTGTTAGCATTGGAGAGCTCATTTCGCACTGCTGGAAGCTGATCAACAGTAGTACTCTTCTCGGCTAGCTGAGTCTTAAGCTGTTTCACCTCTTCCTCGAGGTTGGTAACTTTACCAACTTTCTCACGTAGAGTTTTCAGCTCTGCGTCATCCTTAGCCTTTATCAACTTGATGCTGTTAAGAGCCATCTCGGCATTCTTCAAGGTCGTTTCCAAGGATTGTTAGTTTGAGGAGCTTAGGTGATGTTGTTCTTGATAATACATGTACAGCTCAACCAACTCTATCCCAGAAGCGACAACTTGTTTACCATATAAAAAAAATGATGATGATGACACTAAAAAAAATGCAAATACATAAGCTGAGAAGGTAAAAATAGCAACATGACGCCTAAAAACATACCTTCATTAAATCATGCATGTGCTGGGCAGCAACAGGGCCGATAAGGCCAGATGTCCTGTCAACTGGGGTGGCCACGTTTCGAAGAAGCCGATACCCCAGGTTCCCACCACGAAGTGGATCATCGGTAAAGATGGACTTGTTTTGGTACACGTCCATTTCGGGCTGCCATCGGTCCCGAGAACAGCCTTTTGGGGCAGCCACCCTCTTCAGAACTTCGTCCGGAATCTTCCCCTGAGGGTGCTCAATCCATTGATTGGCACGATAGGTGATGCCGGGAATGCTGATGTCGGAACCAACTGGTCTAACTTGTTAAAGTTCGACGGAGGCCGCGGCCGTGACTTGAGCCAAGGGTGGAGAGTGTGTAAGATCTTCAATCACCATACTGCCCATGCTGACATTAGTTTTCGGCGCAGCATTGTTGCCCTGCATCACAGGATTGGTGCTTTTAACGGGGGAAGGGGGCCTCTGTTCTTGAGAGTCAGCCCTAGCCCGTTTAGAGGACTGCTCATTCTCCATCCTTGAAGATACGGCTGTTGTACCACCGCCACGTGTGTTGGCAAGAGATACCAGACGCCGGTTTCTTCTTGTGTTCTCGTCGGCCATTTCTTCAGCACTTCTTTTTAGATTCCGAGTAGGAGCACGAGCGCAAAAGGACACAAGGGTATCCAAGGCAGGTTTGGGAGATGGAGGGCAGCGTGAGATTACCCTCTTGCCGTCGGCTGACAACCCAAGAGCTTTGTTGTCTAACCTTTTGGGGCCTGCACATACCGAGAAGTATTGGAAATTTTTTTTTTAAAAAAAAAGTAAATAAATAAATAAATAATACTGAGATGGTAACTAGTGAACAAGTTAAAACTGATAAGCATATGTATAGGAACGCACTAAGCAACAAGTACAAAATATCCTTCAGACTATAACTGAGAAATAATAATAAAAAAGAAAAAAAAAACTCAAAATGCAAGGTAAGTACCATAATCGTCAGTCTAGCACAGACCGACATGAGATAACGGTGCGTTGCCCAGAATGTATTTCACATTAGGTAGCCACACCTTAGGTACAACCCGGCCTTTTCCACCACCGATATTCACCCTTACGGCATCAAAATAATCAAAAGCCTTACGCTCTTGAATACCAAGTTCTCTCTCAGCAATATGGCCGAAACGGGGGTAGGGCCGAAAAAATGTCCTCCTAATGGGGAAATCTTTTGGGACGCTCATAAAAAAGAATTTTTCCTGCCAGCCTTTGCAGCTAGACAACTTTGGGTTTACAGTGAACTTGTGGGAGGCCGTATATAGAGACCACCAACCTTCAGATTGTCCATCACGCTTTAGAGTTATCAGCCTCCTGAATAGGTTCAGGGTTAACGGGAAATTTTTGTACAATAAAACCTAGACAAGAGCAACAACAGCGCGAATTGTAGGGGGGGTAAGCTGAACAAGACATACGTTCTAGGCCCTAAAAATTTTTGCAATAAAGGAATGAAGAGGAAAGCGGAGGCCGAACTCAAAGTGCTTCGCATAGATGGCCACATGGCCTTTAGGGCAGTCAAGGACAGTGGAAGATGACGGAGGAAGCTTGAGCTCGTAATTATCAGGTAAACGGTAAAACCTTTTGGCTTTTCGGCAGTATTCTTTTTCCTCTGCCAGTAGCAGCCAACTATCACTGATTTTAGCCTCAACGACCTTGCTGTTGGACGGAAGGATCAGAGCGTCCTGATAATCAATATCATTGGTCTCGGAGTTGTACTCCTCATCTAAATTCTCCTCATGGGTAACCTGGGCCATGAGTTCAATCATTTCAGCCCTCTCTGGACTTTCGACATTTCCCCCTTGGTTAACCTCTTCCCCAGTGTCGTATTCGTCATTTAATACAGACCTGACGGCCGAATCATGAACAGGGGATTTAGAACCCCTCTCGGATTCAGAACTAGAGGAACTAATAACTTGCGCATGTCCAGGCTTTTTTGCTAGGCTCAGCCCTTGTGCTAGGCTCGGCCCTTGTGCTAGGCTCAGCTATGCCGGCAGCAACTTCAGGCTAATAACTGGTTCATTTTACCCTTGGCATGGTTGCAGTATTAACTTGAATATTTCCAACGTTGGTACCGTATTGATCGATATCGGGCTTATCGGCAAAACTTCGTAAATGGTACCGAACACTAACTGGTTCAACGTCAAAAATAACGACGTCCTCATGAATATTAGGGTTGGTAGGACAAACTGCCCTCTCACAGTCCGCCAATATCTTATGACGATGGAAAGCCTTTCGTTGTTCTTCCGCAGATAACGGCTGAAAAGGGTCGTCAATGTTATCAGATAGAGAAGTACCACCTTTGTTTCGGCCGAGATCTTTCCCCAAAGATTTCCTAATAAGGCGGCGCCTAACAATGCTAAGGGTAGGTTGTTCTTCCTCAATACTACTATCGGACATCTAATATACCAACTTAAGAACTAAAATAAATAAATATATATATATATATATATATATATATATATATATATATATATATATATATATAGCCGAAAGCATGCAAATTGAAATTGAAAGTTTTTAAGTACCTTAAACTACTCGCCTGCAGTGGACACGTGAAGAAAACTTGGTGGCGCTTCAAAAATTTAGTAATTCCAACATAGGTAACTGCTTCAAAGAACGACGATTGTTGCGCGCACTACTAGAATTCAGTAAAATTGCTACATTTTTTCTACGACAGTCAAGAAAAAAGTCGCAAAATATAAATTTTGCGATCGATTTTTATGCGGTCGCAGATTTGCGACCGTTTTAAAAAGCTGTCGCAGATTTGCGATCGTTTTTAAGCTATAGAACTGTCGCGAGGATATTTTAACATTTTTTTAATAAAATACTTGGCAAAAATAATTTGAAATAAATAAATTTATTACGACCGATTATAGACCAGTCGCAGATTTGCGACTGCCTTTAGCCGTCGCAGTAGATTAATTTTCTTTAAAAAATTGGGTATAAAACAAACGGACCCTAACCCTATTAACTCACACGCCGCGTTTCCTCTTCTATTTCTCTCTCTTCTCTTTCTTATCTCACGCCTCTCCATCTCCTTCTCTTTCCTTTCTCCTTCTTCTTCTCTTTGCTTTCTCTTTCTTCTGATTTTCTACATTTTCACTCTCATATTCTTCTCCATTCTTGCTTTTTCTTAAGATTTTCATCATCAAACAAATTATGGTGTGTGGATTTTTGTTAACAATAAACAAATTGTGGTTTTCATGGTTAAATTCGATCATAAAAATTCTAGATCTGGAGTTTTTATGGTCGAATTTGACCATATAAACCTAAACAGGAAGAATTATTGGATAAGGTATGTTGTTTTGTTTGAAAATTTTGTTTATTTTGGTTTATTTTCGATTTTCATGGATTTATTTTGTTATCTAATCGAATTTCCATGTTTATTTGGTTAAGTTTGATTTTTTTTTTTCGATTTTTGTTTGAGTTTCGGGTTTGATTTTTAGTTTTCGAATTTCTTTGTTTTTATGAAATTTCAAATTTCTTTATTATTGGGTTTGATTTCATGAAAATCCAAATTTCTTTGTTTTTGGGTTTGATTTTAGTTTTCGAATTTCTTTGTCTATATTCATACGAATTGTCTGATATTTTTTTTTCGATTTTTGTTTTGTTTGGGTTTCGTTTATTTTCGGTTTGTTTTTAAGTTTTGGTTGATTTTGCTCGAATTTTCGTGAATTGTCTCATTTTTTCGAATTTTCATGATATTTGTTCATATTTTGTTGATATTTTTTTGTTAACTTTGAATTTTGTTAATTTTGATTTGGTTTTTTTGGTAATTTTAGTTTGATTTTGATAAATTTGTTGGTTAATTTTTGGATCTATTTTTTGGGTTAAGGGTTGTTTGGGTGGGCGACGATGGTGGGTCAGGGTTGTTTAGGGTGGGTGCTGCTGGGTTTCTGTTTTTTTTTTAATTTTCCTAAAAACTTTTAGCGACCGCCTAAAGCCATCGCAAATGGCAATTTTTGCGACCGCTTAAATACTTGTCGCAATTAATTTTATTTGCGACCGTTTTGGTACCGGTCGTTGAAAATAAAAGAAACGTTTGCAATAAAATTGCGACCGTCAACCAGTCGTAATATTGTTTTTTTGCGACTAAGGGAATAACAACTACCGCTTTACGACCGTTGACGGTCGCAATTAGTTTTTGCAACCGTTTTTGCTATTTTTACGACCGTTTGTGGCGGTCGCAAAAACCTTAATTTTTAGTAGTGGCGGGGATTAAGAATCTCTCAAAAATTCGCTAAAAACCTCGATTTTTTGTGGAAGAAACGAGAGTAAATGAGAAAATGAAGCAAAAAGGGCCTTTAAAAAGGTGACGTTTGATGTGACACAAAGTCAGAAATCCAACGGTTGGGGAAATTTTGAAATTTGAAAGTTAAACTGTCGGATTAGCGACACGTGTCACACAACCTTGCAATTTTCCCGTTCATTAATTTGAGCGGTTATTACACAAACGTTTGACTTTCCAGTTTACAATCGGTGCTCACCAAATAAGTAGACCTTGTCTGCTATCGTCACACAAGGTCACTTGGGGGGGGGAAATGGAGTTTTTTCGGTCCCATCTATTTTTTTTAAGTAGACCTTGTCTGCTGTCGGCACACAAGGTCACTTGGGGGGGGGAAATGGAGTTTTTTCGCTCCCATTTATTTTTTCTTAAGTAGACCTTGTCTGCTGTTGGCACACAAGGTCACTTGGGGGGGAAAACGAAGTTTTTTCGCTCCCATTTATTTTTTCTTAAATAGACCTTGTTTGATGTCGCCACACAAGGTCACTTGGGGGGAAAAACGGAGTTTTTTGGCTCCCATTTATTTTTTCTTAAGTAGACCTTGTCTGCTGTACGCACACAAGGTCACTTGGGGGGGGGGAAACGGAGTTTTTTCGCTCCCATTTATTTTTTTTTTAAGTACGCCTTATCTGCTGTCGGCACACAAGGTCACTTGGGGGGGGAAACGGAGTTTTTTCGCTCCCATTCATTTTTTTAAGTAGACCTTGTCTGCTGTCGGCACACAAGGTCACTTTGGGGGGAAAACGAAATTTTTTCGCTGCCATTTACTTTTTCTTAGGTAGACCTTGTCTGCGATCGTGCCCATACATACAATGAATTTAAAGCTACTGTAATCACCAAATTATGCCAGAAGTCATCTTAAATATCATCGCACATCACAGAATAAAAAGCGCTCGACAGAGTGCAAGAAATAACATTTAACAAATTAGACTACACCACGTAAAGTGAGAACGTCGACCTCGACCTCAACGTCCTCACTTGGGGGGCTAGTTGTATGGGAAGATATGGAAAACGGGCCGACTGAACGTAATAGGCCGATATCTCAAGAACGTAATAGGCCGATATCTCAATCTGATACAGATCCGTAGCAATTTAGAACCATATCGGCACTTAGGTAAAAGGCAGACATGTCGGCCCGACAACGATCGGCACGTGGCAGCAGCAAATGGACACTTGGCACATGATAGATTGCATGTCATGCAGCTACCTGTCATCTAGTAGGGTTATAAATAATCAAAGTTTTACCCATAATAAGGGGATATTGATTACTCTCTCTCTCTCTCTCTTACTTTCTCTTTCTTCTTATCTTTTTAGACACTTTCTGACTTTGTCATCGGAATGGTTATCCCCGGATCCACCCCGGGGTTAGCTAATCTCTGTTCCTTGTGTAGATTCTCGTCTGGACGATAAGAGCTCAACGGGTTTTAGGCTCGGGCTTTGGATCTCGGAATCGGGTTGTCGGATCCTGGTAGAAACAGCTTGCTAAATGTATCACCGTGACATTTTACATTTACTTCAACTTCTATTTTCCCTTTTAAGCCCATTTTCAAATGCTCGCTAACTTTAGATTATAGCATGTACTCCGTATGTGTTGAGTACGTAAATTGATTGTACTGTGTAATAAGTTGCCAATTTATAGATGCATTGATTATAGTTCTAGACGGAAGAAGATTTATAACTTTTTTACATTTTAAGCAAGGGTTATATGTTACTCACATAGTCACCACATTCTAATTTTGTTTATTCTAGAATTACCTAAGGGGTTAAAAGGACTTGTGCTAACTCTGCTGTATTGGCTGATTTTTCTTTGATTGAATAAAAGCTTTCCCCTGTTTTTGTCAAAAAAAAAAAAAAAAAAAAAAAAAAAAAAAAAAAAAGAGGAAAATTTATGTTGATTTCCTTTGTTGTATACGTGGATAAATACAAACTTTGCAAAAATATTTTTTTGAAATAAAGATGGTTAATGAACCGACCCCACTACATTGTCTCTATGATTTGTAGTATTATATTCTCAATTATAGAATTAACGATGAATAATGTACATTAGGACGTGATTCATGTGATACTACTTAGTCAATGTATCAACTATTAAGTGTCATGTGATCCATCACACCTTATTATTTAGGGGTTTTTTAATTTCTTTTTCTTTAGTGGTTGGATAGTTAGAACTTGTTATAAGGGTCTTCTACTTACTGCAAAAATTTATTTCACACTACTTATTTTTGTTAAAATCAGACTATTCATATATTAGGATCCGGTTATAAAAATTTAAATTTCGATTATTAATCAAATCAATACATTAGATCAGATTAAACCTTAATAAATTTAATTAGGCCAAATCATCTTGCTTTTAGGTAATTAGAGAATGATTGCTACATTTATTTATCAGAGTATTTGATTCATAAATAATTGAAATTATCTTCTTTTTAAAAAATGGTTGGAAATTTGATTTGAAAAAAAAAAAAAAAAAAAAAAAAAAAAAGAAGAAGTCACAGGCCATAATAATATAGTCATTTTTATATATTAGTGCAATACGCCAATACATATACCGCAATGCTATTTTTTTTTCTTTTTTTTTTTTTTTTTTTTTTTTTTTTTTTTTTTGTGTTTATACCGCAATGCTATCCAAATATCCTAAGTTTTGGTGCACATTTCTATTGGTTGTTGATATTATTGGGTCCGCGTCACCCACTTTGTTGGGCCACACACATACTACACTTCACATTAGTATGCTATTATACGCTTTGAAACTAGTCTGCACGTTTTTTTTTTGTTTGTTTTTGGAGCACCTTTTCAAAAACCTCATACTAATAAAGTGTACATTGACTTATAAAGAGCTCTTCACTTCCTTAATTTTTCCATGTGAGACTTGGGATGAATAACCCCAACAGATACCTTGACTGCAAATCCTATATGTGATGATATCCTTAATGGTTAATTAAACAATAGTAACAAAGGTTATGCAAGACTAATATCAACTTATCAAGGCTAGTATAAACTAGGAGAGAATATCCGGGATCAATTAATTAAGGATAGTATGAATATCACGTATGATTGATTTGTATGATATCAGCATGCTATGATCAATGATCGGCCTTGACTTGATCAATTCTATCAGCAGGTCGGCCAAGTGCCGATATGATGGAATAATAGTGGAAGCAATAATTGCTAATTTTGTTTTGTTTTTGAAAGAAAGATACATGAATGAAGCAGTTGCATGCTAATTGCATATTAATTTTTAGGATATTTTGATTTTTACCACCTTTCAATAACGACTTTGTCGAATTTACCACCTCCATAAAAAAAAGATTTACTTTACCACCATCAAAATTTCCAAAAAATCGATTTTACCACCAACTAACGGATTCCATCCATGAATCCGTTAGTAGGGCCCACATTTTGAACGTTTCTTCTTCATCTTCCCCGATCTTCCATGTCAACCAACCAGCAACGAAATCAACTACCTCGGTTGGTCGAAATTTCGTGTGGGTTTCGCGTCTGGGTGGTGGTGGTTTCGGGTCGCGGTGGTTTCGAGTCTGGGTTTGGATGGTGGTGGGGTTGGTCGTAGCTGTTAGGTGGTGGCTAGGGGAAGGGAGGGGCTGGTCGTAAACGGGAAGGGGAAGGGAGGGGCTGGTCGTAAACGGGTAGGGGAAGGGAGGGGCTGGTCGGAAACGGGGAGGGAGAGGGATGGGGTGGTCCGAATCGGGAAGGGAGAGGGAAGGGGTGGTCGGAATCGGGGAGGGAGAGGGATGGGGTGGTCCAAATCGGGGAGGGAGAGGGAAGGGCTGGTCGGAATCGGGGAGGGAGAGGGAAGGGCTGGTCGGAATCGGGGAGGGAGAGGGATTGGGTGGTCCGAATCGGGGAGGGAGAGGGAAGGGGTGGTCGGAATCGGGGAGGGAGAGGGATGGGGTGGTCCGAATCGGGGAGGGAGAGGGAAGGGCTGGTCGGAATCGGGGAGGGAGAGGGAAGGGCTGGTCGGAATCGGGGAGGGAGAGGGATTGGGTGGTCCGAATCGGGGAGGGAGAGGGAAGGGGTGGTCGGAATCGGGGAGGGAAAGGGATGGGGTGGTCCGAATCGGGGAGGGAGAGGGAAGGGCTGGTCGGAAACGGGGAGGGAGAGGGAGGGGGTGGTCGGAATCAGAGATGGTGGCCGGAATTGGGTAGGGGAGGTGGGGCTGCCGGAATTGGGTAAGGGAGGTGGGGCTGCCGGAATTGGGTAGGGGAGGTGGGGCTGCCGGATTTAATTTTTTTTTATTTTTATTTTTTTTTTGTTTTTAATTTTTTTTTGTTTTTTTTTTTTAATTTTTTTAAAACTTACCCAATAATATAGCGACACGTGTGCAAAGTAGGCCCCACTAACGGATTTATGGACGGAATCTGTTAGTTGGAGGTGATTGGTGGTAAAACTGATGTTTTATTTTTTTATGAGGTGGTAAAGTAAATCTTTTTTTTATGGAGGTGGTAAATTCGACAAAGTCGTTATTGGAAGGTGGTAAAAATCAAAATATCCTAATTTTTATTGTGGTCATATTTCAAAAGATCGTTATAAAAACATCTCTTTATTAGGTTTGGAAATTATTTTATTTTAATTTTGGTAATTAATTTTTCTATTGTTTATTCCTAGGTTTGTTTGTAAAGATACCACCAACCTAAGAAATCTTGACTCCTTACTATCTATATCAATCAATGAGAATACTCAAGTTGTTTAAACATCCATCATTATCCAATTAACTTATTTAGTTGTTTGTACTGTGGTTTAAAATAAGGTTGCTGATTTTGCCAAGGCGAAAAAAAAAAAAAAAAAACAAAAACATAATTGCTTGATTAATGCATTATTGTAAATATACTATATCAAACATTAATCTTCATCCAAATTTTTTTATGCTGTCATCATTTATCTTTTACTGTTTATTTTGTTCCTGTAATGCAGTTCCATATTTTTGTTGAAAGACTATTTTGTGTTCTACTTTTTTTTTTCTTTTTCCTACAAGTATTATTTACCATAAAAGAAAATGACAATGTCGACAAACAGTAAATTGTTTCAACTAAAACCTATGATTTAAATTACCAAGGTTAGTCTTCTTTGATTTTAAAAATCATAAAAACTTTTTTTCAATTACAAATTTAATACTTCCTCTTTTTATTTGTTGCATCCCTTTCCTAATAAGGAAGTTATAAATTAGTTTCATCACTTTCATTTTCCTAATAAAGAAGAAATATAATAGAAAATCAGTAAAAATAATTTCAGTTCAACAAAAATAATTACAGTTCAATAAAATTAATTTCAATTCAATAAAAATAATTTAAGTTTAGCAAATAATAATTTCAGTTCAACAAAAAGAAGATGAAGTGGACAGAGCCTTAATGTTATGGTGGTGAATAATAATGGTGGATTGACTACTCCCTTTATTTTTTTTTTAAATGCATTACTTGAGTTTTCACACTTGTCGAGACACAACTTTGACCATTAATATCTTTAATTAGATATTAGTAAAAATTATAACAAAATTATATTATGATAGTAGATATTGTAACAAATCCAACAATATATTACATGACCATGTTTATAAATTATATAGTAGTGAAAAAATTAAGTCAAATGTAACATATGAATAGTGCAAATTCTCAAGTGATGCATTTAAAAAAAAAATGGAGGGAGTATATCATTACGAACCAAGAATAATTAGAAGATTTTAATTGGATTATTTTGGAGTATTTTACTTAAAATATATAGTGATTTGTAAGTTTGTAAGTTTATATAGTTTGTATTTTTTTAAAATATCTTTGACGAATTTTTTTTTCTTCAAGATATAATAAATTATATTTGGATACTTAAAGATTACAAGTAATGGATATATGTAGAAGATTTGCCTTGGAAGTGGCTTTTATTGTCTTGGAAAAATCATGTCGGAATCCGTCAAAGATTTTCCGAAAAAAAAAAGGGAATTCAAGTAACATGGCTACCATAAAATCGTCCAGTTACATTTATGATATTATGCATGATTCTAAATCTTAATTTGTGGATCGTAAATCAGCCATATTCTGCAAGCCATATCTTCCATAATTCCATATTTCTGTGCAATGACATTAATTGCAAGAAAAATATGCAGTAATACACACATGCTACATCTGAATTCATGCATGCATTGTACTTCTAAATGATATGTTAGCCCCTATCAGATCAGATCCACCTTGTTGACCATGATTTTTGGTGACAAGCCTCGCCTTTTTTGCCGCGTAATGCTAAAGTCAAATTAATAATGCTTAATAAGACATTGCTATATCTATCTACCCTCTACGGTAAGTCGGTAGTCCTTTACTTTAATGTAGATCAACTTTTGAAGTTGTTTTTTGGTTTCTGAAACTTGAAAACTCACAAAATTGATACAAAAACTACTAATTAATTGCGTTTTAGGAAATTTTGTCAATAACTATTATTTAAATGATCACTTTTGGGTAAAACTACTAATTAATTTATTTTATTTTTGAAAAAAAAACTAACATAAAAATACAAAAAGTTTGAGTAGCACTATCATTTTTGGTTTTCCGATAAGAGTCTCTCCGATTAAACAGACCCAATTTATAAAATTTCTGCCCGAAAAACCTATATGAACTAACAAAATTGTCTCTACATTAACCCTAAATTGGAAGTACAATTTAATTGCACCAAATTCCCGCCCTAATTTTGTAGAACCTTAAATTTAATTTTTTTTTTGACATAAACCCTAATTTTAATATTCAATTGAGAAACTTAATCATCTACAATGCGAAATTAAAGATAATTTACCTATACTTGTGTTTAAGCATTGAATTTCATTGTTGTCTCTACCGCAATTGATTGAAATACTATACGGAGTAAAGTAAACCCCACCAACCGGAGATTGTTGTTGGAAAATTAAATATGGTAGTGTTACTTAAACTTTTTGTATTCTTGTGGTAGTTCTTTTCAAAAAAAAAACAAAAAAAAAAGGGACTTTTTGTGAAAAATTACCTTATATACATCAAAATTTTTAAAAAAACTACCTTATAAAAAATTGTTGTAAGAAACTACCTTATAAAAACTAAATGTTGTAAGTTGCTACCATGTGCTTAATTTAACAGTGAAAGAGAAGGGAAATTAAGGGTTATAAGGGGGTATGGAAATATTGGGTGGAAAAAGGAGAAAAAATGATTGAAAATGAGTCATTAAACTTCTCTTATCAAAAGTGGTTATTTTAATGGTAGTCGTTGATAAAATTCCAAGAGATCTTGGAGTCAATTCTCATCATTTGCCTTTATGGCTCTCTAAACATTTAAAAACAAAAAAAGAAAAAAAAAATCATTTTCTTCCAAATAAATCTCTAAAAAACGTAAAACTTTTGCATTTTCAAGTGCGTTACATCTCTTGTTTCCGTGAAACATAACTGATAAGTCCATTATCAATTCATAAATAATACGAATCGGAGTCACCGAGTGATATATTCATATTGCATACATAAAGTACAATTACTTATTACTTTATAAAGATACACACAATCAAACATAAAACAACAGCAAATAAACAGCCTAGCTATAACAAACGATATTGCATACAACAAACGATAATAACACACCCGGCTATAAGTCCTTAGGCCATCAATCGATCGGTAGTTTTCGACGTAGAGCTAGTCGATTACTTGTCGTCTTTGAGGTGATGAGCCTCGATGTCTCTAGAGACTGCAATGCAAAAGTCAATTAGCTTGGTAGGATAGTGTCCTTTATCATCTATTGTCTCAAACTCGGCAGTCCATTTCACTCCCGTTATGTCACCCATTGGAATCACTTGGACTGTGAGAGTGAAGGTCTTAAACTCGTTTAGGAGATCTCCTTCGATGATTTTGAATCTCACTAGCTTATTCTCTTCGTCGATGACTTCCACAAGCTCCTTTGCGACGCATTTTTTTCCATCTGCAATTCATGGAACCACCACCATTATTGAGATTGATTCATGTGAACGCGAATTAAATTTTAAAATAACGCGAAGTAGGTTTGATTTTCGTAGCTAGTCAAGCCTTTCAACGAACTTTAATTATAAGCCTTTTTAACTTGCTAATAATTAAATCGTAATAAGATGGGAGGGTAGGCAAGACGTTTTTAAATTACTTAATTACACATAGCCCTGATTAAGGAGTTGAATCAATTAATCTATACTTAGTATTTAAAAACACAAACCAAAATTGACACATGTCATCATTCTTTCTCACCTTTCTCTCTTCATCTCCCCCTTCTTATGTTTTCAAAGAAATTCTCTCTTCATCTCCCCCTTTATTTCTCAATAACTTTTATATTTTGTAATCTTTATTTTAATTCAATAACAAATTAAATTTCCTAAACCTTCTCCTCTTCTCATTATTCCATCTATCAATTCAATTTATTTACATTCATAATTCATTTCTTTAATTTGACCCCTTATCTTCCCCCTCTTCTTATATAAATACAAATTTTCAATAAAGATTTTTTCACACTCATTAAGTTTCAAAAACTAAAAAATTAGAGAAACGTCTCTCAAAATTCTATGTGAAATTTCTACAACAATGAGGATGATGATTGAAAAGGAAAATATTGAGGTGGCAAGAATACTATGGAAATTCCATAGGATGACATTTTTTGCGTGTCATGGGGCTTTAATTTTGAAGATATTAAGCGCAATATAAGAGACATATATTGGTAAAGACTAAAGAAGAATATCATGCCTTCACATTTGATGTAAAAATTGTAAAATTATATTAAGTGTTTGGTATTTACAAAGTAGTTTTTTATACAAATTGTTGATTAATATATCATGCGATAGAGATATGATTTTACGATTTTAAGCCATTTTTTCTACAACTATTAGTCTATTACCACTAATTCATAAAATATTATAATATGTCAAAAGACGATAAAATAAATTCATTCAAATAATTTGTAAAGGGGTTTTTTTTTATTTTTTGGTGACAAGATAATTTGTAAAGTTTCAAATAAATTTATAATTTAAGCATAACCCGTGCGTAGAACGGGTCCAATAGCTAGTTAATTTGAATAAGAGGAAGGGTTAATAGTACTTCCTCCACTCTTTTTTAGCATGCACATGTTTATCATGTTTGTCAACGCATAAGCTTAATAATTGACAGCTATAATTATATAATTATAACAAAATTTCACATAATTATGCTAAACTAGTCAAAGAAATTCATATACTACGTACAAACATCATATAATTGTAATAATGAATTTTGAAAATTACCGAGGGTATAGTCCCAGTTAATGATAGAGCCAAGCTTGCCAAATTCACCGTCGTGCACATCACAAGCATGAATATTTGAGGGTGACATGTCTGAGACATGGTGAGGCCTCGTGCTAAAAATTTCATGAAAAATATCACCATGACAATTTATATCAACTTCCACTTCCAATTTCCCTTTGATGCCCATTTTTGAGAGAGTAGAGTAGTGCAAACAAAATTAGAGATTTGTTGACCAATTATTTGTGTTAATAGCTCCCTTTTATAAGCGCATTAAATATTACCTAGCATATTTTATTCTGAAAGGCCAAATATTTATATATATTAATTATATATTTATGTTTTTATTCTATGATATGGCTGATTATCGGCAACAACTAATATCTTCTTTTGTCGACCACACTAATTATGCTATATATTTAGGATCAAACTAAAATGATTTCTTATTATATTTTGATGAAGAACATATGTGATAGATACATAGCTCAGGTGGTAGAGCTTTCCTCTCTATTTCAGGGAATCCGGAATTGATTTTTATCACTCACCCTTGTGGCTCTCTTCTTATATTGTTTTTCACAAACTTTTGAAAAATTTTGGTTGTACTACATCCATAGACGGAATTAGGGGCGGGCTGCGGCCTACCTAGGCCACAGCCCCGCCCCATGAATAGAAATATATTTAAAAAATTTTGAGGAAATAAATATATTAAATATAAATACTTATATTACTGCACTAAATACCATGAAATTGTGTTGGCTAAGTTGGTTTTCACTATATTGTCCAAACACTCTATTGAAATTAGTGGTACCATCAACCATGTTTGATTCTTGCTGGCAGTGTCATGTTGTGTTGATCACTTTAATTAATCTTATCGAAAACTCTTGACAATAATTCGCTTTTTCCGTGTTTGGCTCCCATAATTTTTTTGATTTTAGAATTAAATATGAAAAAAATATTAGCCTCATCCAATTCAATAAATTTATCAAAATTTCCATAATTTATTAGGGTTTTTTTTTCTTAAGTGGGTTAAGTTATGTTAATTTCGTGTTGGAAATCTTAACACGTACTAAAGAAAATGTGTCGTGTCATGTTGACTCATTTAATTAATTAAACACATGTCGAAAACCCTTAACACAAACCTAATATATTTGTGTTCGATTCATATCGTGTTGTCGTGTCATGTCAATTTTTGCCACCTCTACAAACCATATATAGTACTTTATAAAAACTTATTTATTACCTATTTACATTATTAATGCTCAACCGTCATATTCATTCACTACTGAAGAAGATTCAGCTAGAGGTATTACCATTAGGGGTGTAAATGAGCCGATACGTTTGTGAACTACTCGCGAACAAGCTCGGTCAAAGCTTGGTCAAAACTCGTTTGTTAAGCTAACAAACAAACTTGAACAAAAATCTTAAGCTCGTCAAATAAATGAACAAAGCTCGAACAACATGTTCGACTCGGTAATGTTCATGAACAGCTCGTTTAAGTCAATTTATAAGTTTTTTCACGCCCAATTAAAATTTGAAAAATTTATATATTTTTTATTCATACATATTTGTAAAAAGTACTAATTATTTCATCATGTAAAAGCATGAAAACTCCATCATTACCTTTTTTTATAGAAAGAATATAAACATTTTTTATAAAATTAAATGGATGTGTTAAAATTTGAAAGAAAGTAAGAAACCATTTTTTTAAATGATAAATTAAGGCTCGTTTATTTAATCAACCCGATTTAGACCCGTTCAAGCTCGAACTTAAACTCGAAATGCAAACGAGTACGTTCGTGAACAAAGCTCGAACAAGCCAAATTCTTAACGAGCCCAGCACGAACAAGATTTTTAAAAGCTCGTTCATGCTCGAGATAGTTCGAACATGAATAGTTCTTATCAAGCTTAGCTCTAACAGACTAGAACTCGGCTCAACTCGGATCGTTTGCAGCCCTAATTACCATCAAATTAACATTATTATTCACCTAATATTTAATTAAATTGAATGATTGTAACTAATTGTCAAATATAGTTACTTTAACAAATTAGCAAATCCATTTAAAAGTACTTTGATCAATAGCATTGTAGGTAAAAAGAAGTTTGATGTTGCTTTGGTATAGCAATTACCCGAAACCCCCCCCCCCCCCCCTCCCACCTTTTTTTTTTTTTTTTTTTTTGAACATGAACACGTTACATTCAATTGAATAATGTTACTGTTTCAAAACAAGGTATTGGAGTTATTATTTTATATTGGAGTTAAAAGAAAAAAAAATTAATGTCCTAATTAATCACTTGTCTAACAATCATTCATTATTAATTTATAATCATTGACAAATCAATATCGATTCATTATTAAACACTTATCAAACTCAAAAGAAAACAAATTTAGACCTATTAAGCGCTGATCATGTCCAATGGTCACAAATTGCAAACAATAAATATACAAATAATAAAAAAAAAGCTCATGTACACTACGCGTATAATTTTTGTATATTAAATGCATAATAGAAATAATTATACTCCGCAATTATTGGATGAGATGGACTTACTACCATGTATTCGGTGTGATGTAAATTTGTGATCCAATATTTGAGACTCATTGTCCAAAGACCAAAATTTAAGATTCGTTATTTCAATGTCTAGTGTATGAGAGAGTGAGGGATAGCAGCTCAAGTGGTTAGAGCTTTCCTCCCGATTTCAAGAGACTTTGGAAAAAATGTGTAGTATATGAGAGTTGAGAACAAACTAAAATATAACGTTTACTGTCTAATATAGTATTATCATTCAACATTCTTGATTTTATTCATTATTTCAGTTAAATAAATTTTTACCCTGCTCAATTGATTTTATTTTTTTCTAATCTAAAATGATTCTAGCTCTCTCAGTTCATTTTTATTACTTAGAATAATTATATTATATCACACATGGCATAAAAGAGTGTTATAAGGTTTTTGAATTATTATAGATCACATCAAAATTATATACTCAATGGTCCATATTCATGCATAATTGACTTCTTATTGACTTATTATTGCTTAACAAGTACTTACAATAAACAGCAATTTAAACAACGTTATTCAATACATCAAAATTTCTACACTCGGAAGTTTATTGCAAACAATAGATCGATAAAGATATACATTCATATCATACATTTATCGCACACTCTTAAGTAGACACACGAGTCCCATCGAAACACATCATATTTTCTACAATCGAAAATGTACCATTTTATTGCATACAATAGATGAAGATGATACATACTCATACACACGTTCATGACACGCACTTAAGCAGATGTATGTGAGCGCCCCATCGGCTGCTAATCATGCTTTGAGGTGATGAGCCTCGATATCTCGAGTGACCTCAACGCAAAAGTCCATTACTCTAGTAGGGTAGTGTCCTTCATCGTGCTTCTTCTCAAACTCGATAGCCCACATAACCGCAGTTATTTGATCCTTTGGAATCACTTGTACAATGATAGTGAAGCTATTAAACTCATTTAGAAGATCTCCTTCAATGATTTTGAATCTCACTAACTTGTTCTTCTCGTCAATTGCTTCCACTAGCTCCTTTGCAACACACTTTTTACCATCTGTAATTATAAAGTGAGCATCTTGAATAAAGAGTGCATATATAGTGTAAAAATTAAAGTGAGACAATGAATTTATCGAGATACACAATGTAATACTCGCACTAGGTTACTTTGTTTATATTTAGTTGCTACATTTTTATTTTAAATTATACATTATTCACACCATTTTTTTTTTTTTTTTTTACAAGATAAACTATTCACACATGTTCAAGCATGGGCTGATTATCTTTAATGACCGTGATGTGTGCTGACTGATTAATACCATATACAGTATGAGCTAGTTTATTACTTTATTGAACAATAGAAAAATAGTAAAGGTATTAAACCACCATCACAAATAAAAAACAAATTTTTATACATTTCGTGGTTGTATTATCAAAAGTCGATTTTGACAAAAAAAATTAATAATCATTGGGACAAATTTAATATATATGAAAAAATCAAATGCACAATAACCTACTTCAAAGTGAAAATTTATAATAATGGTCGATTGTATATGACTATCACAATGTTTTAATGATTATTTCTTCAATAGATAAATAACAAGGAGTAAATTAGTTACGAAGAAAATAGCTAGGTCTATATAATGGTTAGACAACATATATATATAATTGTAATGATGATGGTGAAGAAATACCGAGGGTATAATTCCAGAAAATAATAGAGCCAGGCTTGCCAAATTCACCGTGATGCACATCACAACCATGAATTTTTGAGGGTGTTATGTTGGAGACATGGTGTGGCTTGCTACTAAATAGTTCATGAAATATATCACCATGACATTTTATATCTACTTCAACTTCCAACTTCCCTTTAATACCCATTTTAAGATGCTCACTTAATTTTTTTGTTGGATAGATATGCTCACTAACTTCAGTGTAGAGGAAGTAATATTTTTGATGAGTAAATTGATTGTGCAATATAATAAGGTGCCAATTTATAGAGGAATTTCCAATATAAGCAAGGGCAACATATTACGAGTACTTACATAGTCACATTATTTAATTTTGTTTATATTAATGTACGACCAATCTGCGTTTGCCAAATTAATTCGTTTTTTTAATTAGTAGGTAAGAAAAAAGGGTTTGGCTGGCCCACTTTAATCAAATAGACTCATTTCTTATTAGTACAATTTATTTATTTTAATCAAATTTACTCAGTTGATCATATCTAAACTTATTTTATCTAAAATAAATTTTTGATGAAATTTTTGTTAGTTTCAAGAACTTATCATGGTGTAATTGTACTTTCTCGGGTGGTAGAAGCATTATGGAGAGTTGCTTATGTGCTACGAAGTAATTACAGTGTAGAAATTCATGCCAATAACAAATTAAAATTTGCTACATGTTATCACCAAAATTCATAATTTAAATTATATATGTTGAGATAAAAGTGAAAAAAAAAATCTAGAATTCATTTAGCTTTAAGGGTTTTCGTGACGTTAGGATTTTGCTAATTAAACTAGTTGACATTTATAAATATGTAGATTGTGCGGCTATGTTGTGATATGCTAATACATTGTAGGTTTTGTATGAACATCTTCGGCATATAATTTGCGCGCATACACACAAATGCAAAAAATAAATAAAATAAAATAAAAAAAGTTTACAAATACAAATATAGAATTTACTTCCGGGAGTTCCAGCTAAAATCTTGTTTTAGTTTAATCTTATTATTTCAATAATATTATGGTTTACGCTAAGATTTGGTTTATGAAATGTCTTATCCGAAACCACATTTTGTCATTTCCCACCTAAAAGGCATCTGATGATATGAAATATATAATTAATTTTGTATTACTCTATTAACTTACATGGTGGCATGGTGCTATATGACTGCCGCTGCGTCAGCATTTGGCCTAGCTTACATACATTGTCTCTATGATTTGAATTATGCTAATTACTGTAATTTTTAGACTCTTAATTATAGAATTAATGATGAATTTTGTATAGTAGGACGTGATTCATGTGATACTACTTAGTCAATAAATCATGTGTCATGTGACCCAGCTCAACTTTTTAATTAGGGGTTTTTCCCCCAAGTGGTAGAATAGTTTTGATATCTTGTTATCGAAGGATCTTCTAATATTGCAATAATTTACTAATTCTTGTCTGAATCAGAATAAAAGAAAAATATTTTTTTGATCATTTGATGAAAGTTTTAATTTTTGTTTATATGTGAACAAACATCGATCATTAGTTATATATGAATAAACATTATGGCATTCTCACATACTACGTATTTGAAAAGTACATATTGAGATCTGGAAAAAACTGATCCATATTCGAGTATCCGACTTGAGACCCAATCTAGACCAGATACTCGAAGGCAGTGGCGGATACATCATATATGGAGTTCAAGTTGGGTCACAACATAAAAAATAATTCTTATAATTTTTTTCCAATAAAATTGCTTTTATTTGTAACAAATGATCGATGCATCTTGTACCTGGATGTATATAGAAAAAAAAAAATTCAATCAAGTCAAGGTCAAGCCTTGATCATAGTTTGCTTAACATCTTGTAAATCATATGTGTTATAATATAATATCCTTAATGGAAAATTAAATATCCTTACGTTACATATCTCAGAGAGTAAGATTAAACGACTATAATAATTGTAACAAAGGTTATACGAGGTTAGAATCAAGGAGAGAATATCTGGTATCAATTCAATTAGTTAGAGGAGAATATCATGTACGATTTTCATGATATCATCAGCAAGCTATGATCAACGATCGACCTTGACTTGATCAATCCTTATTGTTATTTATAATCATAAGTGTTGCTCCTAGGCCAATTGTTATTCATATCACTATCAGCACGTAGGCCGGAATACCTGATATTTATAATCATAAATGTTGCTAGTGTACCGATTGTAATGAAATAAGCGTTGTTGTGTTTGCATAGTGCCGATGAAAAAGTAGTCAATAATACATAGTATAACAATTGAAGCTATATATAATACATAAATGAAATAATAAATGAATAATTAAATAGATAGATAATAATAACCAAATAAAACATAAGAATTTACGTGGTTAGTCAATTAGGCACATTCATAATATGTAGGGAATGGGGGTTAGCAAAAATTCAGGGTACCCTGATTTGAAATCGGAACCTGTTCGGAATCGCGGGTTTCATACCCGGAACCTGTACATCAGGTTCTGGTTCCGAGTAATAAAATTGGAAACATGTTGCAACAGGTTCCGGTTCCAGGTAATATAATTTTAGACCCAGAATCTGTAGGGTATCCTGTTAGTACAGGCCCTGTAGGGTACACAAAACCGGAACCTATCATTTAAGCCCAAATATAAATCCCTATATTAAAATTGTATAAAAGCCATTACCTACCTCTCTCCCTCCTCTTATTCATTTTTCATCTTACTCTTAGGCCACGTTTTTTAGAGCTGCTCTACTGTGCCCTGCTTTTCTTTGCTCTGCTCAAATCAAATCTGCTCTACTCTGCCCTGCTCAAAATAAATCTTATCTGATCTGCTCTATTTTCAAATAATAATTAATATTCAATAATAATTAATATTCAATAATAATAATTAATATTGTATTGATGATAATAATTTATTATTTTAAATAATTATAATAATTATTAATATTAATATTTATTAATATTTATTAATCATAATAATAATAATTATCAATACTAATATTTAATAATTCAAAATATTAAAAATTAATATTTAATAATATTATTAATTAATAATTTCTAATAATTATAACAATTCTTTCAAAAAAAATAAATAATAATAATAACAATTTCTTTTTATAAACATTTTATATTAGAATCACAATGTATAGAAACATTTAATGTGGGCATTGATTGTTAGTTCATTGAGTTGAATTATTTTTCAAATCTTTCCATACAATTTAAGAATTAAAAAAAGAGGTTGTTTTCAAGTAGTACTTTGTATATCATTATTATTTTGAGGGTTAAAAATATATGATTAAGACATATTTATAAGTAAAATCATTATTACTCATTAAATCATTTTATTTTAAAATATTTGTGAAATGAATATAAGTAAACTGTTGTCTATTATCTTTCTACTATTAATTTATGTTAAATATGGTACAAATTTATTTATGTTTTCATTCACCTAAATAAATGGTATATGCACTTAATAATAATAATAATTATACTAATACTAATAATAATAATAATAATAATAATAATAATAATAATAATAATAATAATAATAATAATAATAATAATAATAACAACAACAACAACAACAACAACAACAACAACAACAACAACATTAATAATAATAACATTAATAATAGTATTAATAATAATGTTGAAATTTGCTCTGCTCTGCTCGGCTCGGCTTGGCTATCCTGAAATCTGCTCTGCTATGCTGAAATTTAATCTGCTCTGCTCTGCCCAGAAGCTCAAAATAACATGGCCTTAAAAGGTTTAATTAATGGTATTAATACAAGTATTTGTAATATTGTATTAAATATTCTAGATAATTAGTGTTGGTTTGTTATATTTGTAGTACTTATTAAAGTTGTAAGCTTTATTGTGAACATCCTTTTTTTTTTTTGTAACAATTTATCAAGCAATTATTAAGCTTACTTTGAAAGACAGGGTATCCTGTTTAAGAACCGAAACCTGCAGGTTCTGGTTCCGGTTCCCAATTTTTAGAAACCTGTTCAACAGGTTCCGGTTCCGGTTCCTATTTTTAGGAACATGTTGCAACAAGTTTCGGTTCCAGGTCCTGAGATTTTTATAGGATACCCTGCTACACTCACCTCTATAGGGAATATTAGAGTTTTCTTAATCTTCAATGGAGGAAACAATAAAATGAGTGCAAACATAATCCCATTTTGATCTAATCGTTTCAACCCAACCTGTTTATCTATGAGAACTATGACTTGGCCAAAATTGATATTTTGCAAAAATTAAAGGATATATAATTTTACTTAAAATAATATATTAACATACAAACTTATATATAATTAATAAAAAAAATAAAAAAAAAAAGACATTTTATCACAAAAAAAAAAAAAAAAATTCAACAATATCAAATTAAAAAAAAAAGAAAAAAAAAAGACATTTTATTATCAAAAAAATCTTTAAATCATGGATTGGGTATCTAATCTAAAAATGAGATTTAATTTGCTCACCTCAATTTTGATGATTGACACATCGTCAATCATCAAGTGAAACTGACTGGTTTTAGTAGGCAATACAACATGTAAGTCACTGCTCAAAAGCTGTAAAAAAAATAAATTAAATTTAACTACAAATACAAATATACATACACAACTACCAATATGATTTAATTAAACATATAGGTTTAGAAATATATCTGGTGGTTGGAAATTAGTTTTGTGAATGCATAATTGATAATAACAGAATTGTAATCGTCAAGAATGACCGATGGATAAACTATATCCTTGTTATTATCGCCAAATGATCGAAAGATTGCTGATATTGTTCTAATAAACTAAAAAAAATAAAAGACTTTTGCTCACTGGAGAATCTAGTTTTTTTATAAGTGGGCTCAATCAATGTGAACAAATTGTATTCAATCATTAACAAAAACTAAATAACATGAAATTATAGGTAGGTTTCTATTAATATAGAAATTTAACATTTAGTATTCAATCTTAATAACAAATATTAATACATTTTACTACTATTTTTAAATAATATTATACAATCAAATTCACACATATCTAAATATATTTTGTAAAATTTTCAAATATATTTAAGAAATTATACAGACATTTTATCACAATATAAAATCTCAAATTGTTTCATATGAAGTATGATGTGATTTTTTGGTGATACATGAATTAAATTAGCACTTATATATAATAAATAAAAAATCATAATCTAATAAAGTCAAATCATATTTTTTTCATTTAACTTATATTTTATCATTTTTATTGTAATATTTTAAAACCCCCAGTGTCTACGTATTTTATTTAGGAAAAATTGTCAAAAATAATACAAACTTTGAGCGGCCCGCTAGAAACAAGTCAAACTTTTGATTATGGCGCCGGAGATTCAACCTCCCTCGGCGCCGGCGCCGACCCTCCCCCTATTGCGCGTCACCCCCTTCCCTCTTCCATTAACCACCAACCCATCTCGTAACCACCATTCCTCCGCCCACAAAACCCCATAAAACCCATTCCCTTACCTTTGAAAACCCTACCAGAAACCCTAGCGATGGTGGGGGAGGTTCGGTTAAGGTTTTTCGGTGGTGGGAGATAGTTTAAGAGGGTTTCGTAAGGAATGGAGGAAGATTTCAGGGTGAGGGGTTGTTGGTTCAAAGGAAGCGGGAAATGAGGACGCGCGACGCAAGGAAAGGGGCAACTGCCAAGGCGACGGCCGGGGAAGAGGAAGTTGGCAGTGGTGGCTGGCGAGGGAGAGAGATGTTGGGGGAGGGGGGGTCTTGTGATGGTGGTTTAGGGGAGGGGGAGAGCGACGACACAGCTGGCGCCGCCGAGGGTGGTTGGTGGTGGGGAGAACGAATGGGTGGTGGCTGGAGAGGAGGAATGGCTGGTGGTGGGGAGGAGGAGTGGTTTTTTTTCATAATTATTAATCAATTATGGTTTAAATGATAATTAATTGTTAATTATGTGTTACATGAATTGTTAAATGAATTGATCAAAAAAAAAGTTTACCGGTCATTTAGATTGTAGGTAAAATGTCTTGTTTAAAGCAGATTCCTCTTAAAGTTTGTATTATTTAAAAATAATCAAAAGTTTGACTTGCCTTTGGCGGACCGTTCAAAGTTTATACTTGTATTATTTTTGACAATTTTTCATTTTTTGTATGAGATAATAAGAAAAACAAAAAGCTAAAGAAATTAAATCATACTCGTATCATTAATGTTTTTTTTTTAAAAAAAAATATCCAATGTCTACACTCTTTGATTGAGTGTAATGCTGCATCCTGTCAATTATGTGGGGCGGATAAGGAGACAATTATACACTCTTTGATTGAGTGTAATGCTCCAAGAGAGATATGGGTGCACTGTGATCATGTTGGCAGTTTGGTGAATGCTCCAAACTCTTCTTTTGCTGATCTTTAGGCCTAGTGAAATAGCAAGTTCTGTGGTGAGGGAAATGATTACACTGATGTGGGCAGCGTGGAGGTGCAGGAACTTAACTATTTTCGAGGGTGAACACCCACACCCTGTGATGGTTGCTGCTGGCTTTCTTTGCATGGTAATGGAATATAATTCCAATGCTCAACGAGTCTTCAAGACTACTGTTATGTCGGCTCAAGCTACATCTGCTAACAGATGGACTTGCCCTCCAAATGGATCTATCAAGATCAGCACAGATGCTTATGTTCATTCGATGGGTATGGCGAGTTTGGGGGTGGTGTGTAGGAATGATTTGGGTGCCATTGTTGCAACTGCAACAAGGAAAATACACACAACACCAGAGTGTACTGAAGCTCTGGCGGTGAGATATGCCCTGCAGGTTGCAAATAGGCTCAGTTATGGCAAAATTTTAATAGAATCTGACGCCTGGAATGTGGTTCAAGCAACGAATGTGGAAGAGGTGGTGTGTTTCCGACCCATATTATCTTTGATGATACTAGAAAAGATAGATTGTCCTTCGATGTATGTACTTTTGCTCATGTAAATCGCAAGTTTAATACTGTGGCTCATCTCGTAGCAAGATGTGTTACAGGTGACAATATTGAGTATGTACATTTAAGTTCCTTTCCCCAAAGTATTACAACTTTGGCGGAATTGGACCTTCTTTAATAAAATGGGCACTTATCTTTGTATCAAAATAAGAAGCAAAAACATCAACATTATGTCAATCAATCAAAATTTAGCTTTATAATTAATAATCATGGTGACAAATTACTTGCCTATAAGTTGGGAATTAGTGCCCAAGTTACTAATTTTGTATGCCCCTCTTCCCAAATTGAATAAAGAATGACTTAATAGTTTATTTTCAATTTTATTATATTTTTTAGAGGAATAAAAAATCAATAATGCTTGATTCACAAGAACAAATTACAATCAATTAAAATAGTTTGTACAAATTCTCACAATTTGGAGAATGTGGCTGGTGGGAATGATGATGTTTGGTGAATGAGCATATTGATGATATATTGATTGGCGTGGGGGAAGGGGAGAAGGAGGTGGGGAAGGGCTCTGAAATTGAGCAGGGAAAATATGGGAATGAAAGTGATGCTTCTCCTTTTGTTTTTAATAGTGGTTCCCACACTTTGAAAACGCAAAGCAAGGAGATTAAAAAAGTTGATCGGCTAGTTGGAAAACATGCAGTGAATATGGATACAGTTGAATCGCTGAGTAACTATAACTCTGGGAAACACAAAGCTAAAGATAACAGTGATGGTGTCGTTCTTGATCTGGGTGAGGGGGTTCAAAAGAAGATGAAGGGGATTGGATATGATGGGTTTGAACCAACCTCACGAAGAGCAATGAAAACGCTAAGCTGGAACTGCAATGGGCTTGGCAACCCATTGACAGTTAAAACTCTCCGAGACTGGTGTTGGAGAGAAAGGCCGAATTTTGTTTTCGTTATGGAAACAAAGATTGATGATCGTTGTCTTGAGGTGATTCGAAATAGTTGTGGGTTCACTAGTGGTATTTGCTTGAGTAGTGTTGAGAATTCTGGGGATATGGGACTTTGGTGGAGGGACGTGAAGGTGGATATATGTTCGTATTGAGCTCACCATATTGCAGCAAACGTGTGTGATGAGAGGGGGGTGCCAAAATGGAAAGCAATTGGGGTTTATGGATGGCCCGAAGCTACTAATAAATTTTGTACATAGGATCTTATGAGGAGCTTATATGAGGGTGATGCTTTATTTTGGAGACTTTAACGAAATTCTGGGAATGCATGAGAAGAGTGGAGGTGCGGTGATGGGTGAAAGACAGATTGATGGGTTTTGTCAAGCAATGGATGACTGTGGTTTGCGGGATCTGGGATTCAAAGGCAACATCTTCACTTGGGAGCGAGGTGTGTCAGTTGATACTTTTGTACATGAACGGTTGGATAGGTTTGCTGCCTCAGATGATTGGTGTGCTCTATTTCCACATGCAGAGGTAATTCATTTTCCCATATTTCACATTTCTGATCATGCTACAATTCTGCTGAAATTTGGGGAAAAAATGAGAGGGACGGGAAGCGTAAACTCTTTAGATTTGAGTCTCTTTGGCTCTCTAATGAGGACTGTGGGAGAGTGGTGTCGGATGCTTGGCAAGGTGGGGCTAGTGAGCAGATACATTGTAAGATTGCGAGAGTGGCTGGGGAGCTTTCTACTTGGGCTGCAGCCACCTTTGGTGACTTGAAGAAGAAAATAAAAGATGTTGAGAAGAGATTGCAAGAGCTACAAGGGGAGAGGATGGATGGTCATAGATTGGAGCAATGTAATAACATTAAAAATGAAATTGATGAGCTCCGTAGGAGTGAGGAGTCATATTGGTATGCACGGCCTAGGAGTAATGAATTGCGAGACGGTGATAAAAATACGAAATATTTCCACCACAAGGCAAGCCAACGAGTGATCGAAATTTTATTTCAGGTTTGTACAATAAGCGAGGTGTTTGGCAGACTGCAGAGGATGAGGTGGATGGGATTATTCAGAGTACTTTGGTAGTCTCTTTGCTATATACTGACAGCCCGGGGAATTTTGAGAATGTGGTTTTGGGGATAGAACCCCTTGTTTCGGATGAAATGAGATCTATGCTGGAGAAAGAACCAACGGGGAAGGAAATTAGGAGGCATTGTTTCAAATGCATTCAAATAAGGCCCCGGGACCGGATGAGATGCATGCTCTTTTTTTCCAGAAATTATGGGGTACGCTTGGGAATGATGTGATCAGATTTGTGCAAAACTGGTGGCGGGGTAATATTGATTTGAAGGAGGTGAATCGAACCTGCATTGTTTTAATCCCGAAATGTAATGATCCAAAGCATATGGCAGAATTTAGACATATTAGTTTATGCAACATGTTGTATAAAATAATCTCGAAAACTCTGGCAAACAAAATGAAATATATGCTTGGTTCGGTTATCTCCCTAAATCAGAGTGCTTTTGTTCCTAATCGTTTAATTACAGATAATGCTCTCATTGCTTTCGAGATTTTCCATGCTATGAAGAGAAAAGGGGAAGGAAAGGATGGGTCGGTGGCTCTCAAACTTGATATGAGCAAGGCCTATGATAGAGTTGAGTGGTGCTTTTTAGGGAGAGTGATGCAAAAAATGGGGTACCCGTAATCTTGGATTGACCGTATTATGAAGTGTTTGAGTAGTGTTTCTTTCTTTTTCAAGTATAATGGTGGAATTTCTGGCTCTTTGGAACCGACTTGTGGGCTTCGTCAAGGTGATCCTATTTCTCCATATTTATTTTTGATTTGTGCCGATGCTTTTTCCACTTTATTATCAAAAGCGGCTAATGATAAAATAATTTATGGGGCTCGAATTTGTAAGGGTGCTCCGCGAATTTCTCATTTATTTTTCGTGGATGATAGTATATTATTTGCAAAAGCAACTATGCAGGAATGCTCTAAAATTGCTGAAATTATCAGTACGTATGAAAGGGCTTCCGGACAGAAAGTCAATCTTATTAAGACAAAGGTCGCTTTTAGCAAATGTGTTACGTTGGAGAGGAGAAAGGAGATTATTGATACTCTTGGAGTTCGAGAAGTTGATAAGCATGAAAGTACCTTGGCCTGCCTACCATCATCGATAAATCAAAGAAAGCTATTTTTGGGATCTTGAAAGAAAGAATGTGGAAAACGTTGCAGGGTTGGAAAGAGAAATTACTCTCAAGACCGGGGAAAGAAGTGCTAATTAAAGCGGTCGCTCAAGCAATTCCAACTTATACGATGAGCATATTTAGGATTCCCGATAGTCTAATTGATGAAATGCATTCTCTTTTGGCAAAGTTTTGGTGGGGTTCTAATGGTACAACAAGGAAAATGCACTGGCAAAAATAGGAATACCTTTGTCTTCCTAAGTCGATGGGAGGGATGGGCTTCCGAGATCTTCGTGTCTTCAACCAAGCATTACTGGCCAAGCAAGGATGGCGCCTATATACTAATCCGAATACACTTCTTCACAGTATTCTCAAAGCCCGTTATTTTAAGAATTCAGATTTCTTGAATGTGGCGAGGGGTCATGATCCTAGTTACAGTTGGAGAAGCATATGGGGCTCGAAAGCTCTCCTTTTGGATGGTTTGAAGTTGATGGAGAATGGGAAATGGGGCTTCAATTCGTGTGTGGGATGATGCTTGGCTTCATGGGGATGGGTCACATTTCGTTCCAACTCCTAGGGCTGATAGTAACCTTGAGCTTAGAGTCTGCGAGCTCATTGATTATGATAATGGTTGCTGGTGTGTGGAGACCTTGGATTCTGTTTTTTTTTTTAATGTGATAAACAAGCTGTCATGCAGGTTCCTTTGTCTAGATCCTTCCCTCCTGATAGTCACTATTGGTGGCCTACGTCGAGTGGTGCTTATACTGTTAGAAGCGGCTATTGGCTTGGAAGACTTGGGTATATTAGATCGTTGGAGGTGTTACAGGGGTTGAATGCTGACGAGGTCTGGGATAGGGTGTGGAAATTGGATGGCCCACCTAAGCTTAGTCATTTCATTTGGCGGGCTTGTAAGGGGCAATTGGTTGTTCTGGATGTGCTTTTTCATCGACATATTAGTGTTACTAGGGGTTGTCAGATTTGTGGAGCAACTGAGGAAACAATTTTACACTCAATTTATGATTGTAAATATGCAACAGAAATTTGGAGAAGTAGTGAGTTTACTGAGATTATTGAAGCAAGTCCGAACACAACTTTTGCTGAGAAATTTTGCTGGGTGACCAAGGCTGTTTGCAAGGAGAAGCTGCGAAATTTTACGGCTTTAGCTTGGGCTGCCAGGCATTGTCGTAACTCCCATATTTTTGATGGTGGGTCTTCTGTCAATGCGATAGACATGGCTGTGGGGTTTATCACGTTGTGCTTTGATTATGTGAACTATCAAGCGAAGGTGAGAGGGCCTGCATTGAGAAGTATTGCTGCTACTGCTGTAAAGTGGTCTCCTCCCCCCCCTGGTGTGGTCAAGGTGAACGTGGATGCGCATGTCCCAAGTGGTAGTGGTGCTCAGTTTGGAGCTGTCTTCCGTGACTCCAATGGGCATCTTCTTGCTGTTGCTGTGAAGAGAACAACAGCTATCTGCTCGCCTGATGTAGCTGACGCTGGAGCTACGAGATACGGGCTTGAGGTTGCAAGACGTCTGGGTTTCGATAGGATAATTCTTGAGGGTGATGCGCAAGGGGTTGTCGAGCTATTCAGACCAAACAGAGAGGAGATGCTCCAATTTTCTTGATTTATGATGATGTAATTCAGCTAAGTGAGAGTTTTGTTTTTTTTTTTTTCCAGCAAACACATTAAACGCAATGGGAATATTGTTTGCCCATATGTTGCTAGGTGGGATACGAGTTTGGAGTTAGAGTGTATTTGGATGAATTTTTTTCCCCAAAGCTTACATACTTTGGTGGACCTTGATCTAATATAATATCCAAAAGTTCTTTTAAAAAAAAAAATTATTAATTCATTTCACATAAAATTTGATTGGCATATGGCATGAATCATGCAAAGGTTAATATAATTCAAAATTAAAATAAATTCAAATTTGGCTCCACATAATGTCCAACTTTGACATTAAACATAATTTTTTTTCCCCCTTTTTATAAGAGTTCGATCAGTAGGTAATTTTATTGATACTAATAAACTATACTCGTTACTCAAAGATGAATAATAGAGACGTGAGAATCACTGTTCATAAAGTAATTCATATTAGCCCCCATAACAGTTGGTATGGGTTATCAACTAATTTACGTATAGGATTTCCTTAAAACTGAGAATGATCATAGCAAAAAGCAATATTCTCCATATTTAAAGAAGATAATTCAGAAGAAGAAAATAATCATGTTCAATCCAATCATCAGAATTCATAATAACAAACGGAAGCACCCATATCTCATAACCACTAGTTAGAAATACATATATAAATGCATAATTAGAAATAATTGAGCACTAGTAAATTTACAGAACATTATTAAATAGAATCCTCAATTCCATGTATAAACTAACAGCATGACCCCTAATACTCCGTTGGTCTAAGCATCCAAACTTAGCTTCTAACCTATACGAACAAGAGCAAGTACAAGTACAAGTATATGACTATATGTTAAATATTGTTATAAATGAAATTTATGAAAACCAGAATGCAGCACTAAAAATCACTCAAAAGAGTCAAAACCAAAACAAATGTGTGAAAGAGACCTTGTAGTATATTATCTGAACTAATCTAAACTTATTATCTCTTATATAATTTTATTTAATCTGTCTAGACTTAATCTATCCTGTATGAACTTTTCAAACTAGAAATGGGTGAAAATAAGGTGGCCGGGGGAGATCAGGAGAACAAAGTTGTATTACATATGTAACTATGTAATTAATTACTCCGTAAGATACTTCTATGTTAACATTGTTTTCTCCTACACTCCTACAAGTCGCAATTTATGCACTTGCTTAACAGGATACCTTTCATTCCTTTCAATAATAGTCATAAATCCAAATCAGTAACTACTTTCTAAATATGCTTATTTCAGAAATTACTGATAGTTTTCTGCAATAATGTCACGAAAATAATTGCCAGAGCTAATTGCCTCCAAAACACCAGCAATGCTAATTGCCTCCAAAATACCAGCAATGCTAATTGCCAAGCAGTCACGGCAAAACAAACCTCTTGGATGTACTATACCTCACCCAGATTAGTGAGTGTGCAACAAATTAAAGCTAAAGCTCAATTACCAAATAAATGTCTTCTAAGAATACCTTGATTTCACTTGTATCTTTTTTCTTTTTCCCAAGAATATCCTTTAACAGAACAAACTGATTCGAGTTCGATTCATGCTAATCCCTGATGAAATTATTTGCAATGCAAGCTAGAAGTTGCAGTGTCTGTTTATATGTTACTCCGTACGATGCAACACACAGTCAGACAGCATAAATATGTGTAAAAGAGCAATTACAGCAAGATTTCTAAACCATGTCAATTTGTGCAAAAAAAAGCTACACTTTGTCTTACCTTCAAACAACACATGATACTTTTCAGAGTGTTATCATTTGAGAAAATAGGGATGAAGTTAACTTTCACACAATGACACAGAGATCTGTATTACCTTCTAAGTGAACTACCTCAAATTATTGTATTTCGGATTTGTTCAAGTTTCTTCAGTATCTCCACAGGACTGCTGTGCAATTCATCTGCAATTTTCCTCTGCATATCCATTGGCAGTGTAGGAAATTTCTCACATAGATCACCGTCGATCACACCCTACACAATCATTCAAAACATATATACATTCGTCAAAGAACTATCAGTTAAAAATTTGATCATAAAGGCTTGCAGAAACTAACACCGAGTGCATAATTAAAAAAGATGGCAATCCCTTGCTGCTAAGAGGTCCGCCCTCTAAGTCCTTCCCGCTAGATCAAGCAAATAGAAAGAAAAAGATCAGATCAACTACATGAAAAACAACAGCGGATAAGGCTAAAATAAGAGGAGAATCCGGATGTAACAAATTAACCTTAACAGGAATATATGCAGATCTGTAGGCCATATGATCTCTGCCACACAAAGGAGGATGCTCTTGCCTCATATGCATCTCCAAGTGAGAAAAGAAGTCAGCATCATCGCGAGAGGCAATAGGAAGAAATGATCCCACGCTTCCGATCATAGTACCATAAATGATGCATTCTCTGCCACCAGGGGCTAGAGATGCCTTCTGCAAACTTGATACTACATCGCCAACATGAAACTGAATTATCTCCTCCACTTTTTTAGGGGATCCATTGAGCACACTCTTCTTTTTAGATTTTTTCCTACCAGTTGAATCTTCATCAATCTCACTGGAGATGTCTTGTGGAAGCTGAACAAAGAATACATTTCCAAACTTGTCAGCACCTGCCATTGTATCAAAATCTATATGCTGTGATGCAGTAAGCCATCTAGGATAAAAATCATCAGCAGCTATGTAGAGCTCGTTCATGTCCCGTCTATACTTGCAATAATGGAATGACTGCAAAACGACATAATAAACAAGTCAGACAAAATCAAACACTGCCAAGTAGAATAAGGAAAATATGCACATTCATGATTATGCAAGTAGAATAGAAAGTGAGCAAATTACGGCCATTCATATTAGCAAAACTTTAGAATAAATAAATAGCTTACCTCCTGCATGTCACCTACATAAATACAACCGCCATAGGTGTGTATAGAAATAATTGTGCTAGGAAACATCTTGTTCTCACATTTCCTGAGCAGTCTCTTCATGCCTAAGTCATAAAGCCTAAGGACTGATCCAATCCCTGCAAGTAATCTTCCCTGAAACTGGCTAAGAGCCAACGGGACATCATTGACTTGAGTCTTATGCAAAAGCTCCAGTTTTTCACCATCAACAAATTGATAAATGTGAATATATGCTGCATCAAATGATCTATCGGGGGAGAATTGGAGCGACTTAGCTGTTCCTACTGCGAGTAAAGTCCCATAATCCTTGTCATGGAAATTAACAGTACAAATGCTAAATGCAGCCTCATTATCCTGAAGCTCCAGGCAACATATTGTTTCCTCTGTCCTTGGATCAAGGACTCTTATGCACGAAACCCATTTTGCTTTCTCTAGCTTTGGATAACCATGCTGTTCATCAGATAACTGACTGTCATTATCTTCATGAGCATTTTCCATTTCAACATTACCATTATCATCCATTCCAGTCCTGAAGCATTCCTTTCGTGCAGCTTCACGTTCTTCAGCAGTTAATGCTCGTTGATCACTCTCAATGATCACCAGAAGTTTTTGCTTGGGATGAAGCACAAATTTCCTAGGTGTGTATCTCAAAGGGATTATAGTTTGACCGAATGTTTCACCAAGCCTCTCAACAGTAAACACCTTAAGTGAATCTGCAGCAATTACACCCTCTGCACATTGATCAGATGAAAAAGAGGCAGCAAATTTAAGAGTGTTGCTTGTTAGACGTCTTAAGAGAAATTGTTCCTGATAAATGTATCCGAGCCAAGGCCGGCTTGATAAGCATAGTACAGCATGCTGACCTCTAATAGTTATTGAAATAAGTTTTGGGGCTTTAAGTCCTATAAACCGGGAACGAATATCAGAAAGTTGACCAGTTACCATGTCCACAACTGTTCTACACAGCATACCATTCTGCAAACCAGCATTTAGGAAAAGATTGGCATGGTGACCAGCACCATCCTCTCCCCTTGTCGAAGCTTGAACCTCGAGGAATAGAAGAGACTCAGGGGGCGAGAAAACACTTTGCATACTCAACATTTTCATACAGTCATTCGGATCCAATGACATGATGCGAATAAGATTATCACAAGTTCCAACAGCAAGGAAGCGGGACCTTTCCCTTCCTGCTGGAACGGGGGCAATGTCTAAGCACGCCACATCTCCTTGCATTTCGCATTTATCCACTTCCATTAATTGACCAATAATATCCACCTCAAAGTAAATGAGCTCTCCCTCACTCAATGCAATGACAGCTTGATGACTGTTGTACCCGACCTTAATAATTTTCTTCTTTCCTGGGGTACTCCACTCGTTGATGCGCCCATCTTCCCTAATGTTCCTAATACCACTAGGATAGAACTGGATAAGAGAGTCATCACCCATCAAAACTACAGCATGAGAAGTAGTATCCAAAAATCCACTATCACTAATTTCTTCAACTGTCTCACCAATCGAAAGTACAACAGTAGCAGTGGCAAAGGAGACTATAACATAAGCATCAAATTCATCATTGGCATTTTTCTTGACTGTCCAAACTCCATTTGGCACACCTGGAAGTGACGAGGTAACCATTTCCGTAATTTCCAAACCAGGCCTCAGAATCCTTAAAGATGAACGAGGACCTTGACCACAAAGAGCATATATCTGTGGAGTTTCTTCCTCAAAAAGATTTACCACTTTCATATCCATTATCAGCATTAAACTGTGACCTATATCAACTTTTACTAGGTTCTTAAGCCTCCTGAATGGAAAAACACTGGTTGAAAACCTTCCTCAGTCTCTAATTCTGTCATCCTAGCAGAGGAAGACTCTACATCAGGTTCATCTCCTATGTCCAAAAACTGATACAAAGCATGATCACCAAACTCAGAAGCAGCAAACAGATAACCGGGCTTAATAACACACATAGAACACGTTACAGGAATCGTATCAAAATACTTAATCTTCAACTCCGAAACACCCTCATTCCCACACTCCAAGGTGACTTTAAATACATCACCATACTCCGACTGCAGCAAAAAGAACGGCATAGACTTATGCTTTACAGCAGACACTATCAAAACCCCGCGTTCAGCAGGCAAATCCACCCTCCTAGGAATCAAACACCTAACATCCGGATACCCTTTGTTTGGGTACTAAAATGGTCATACCCATTTTAGTCTTGGGTAATTCTACCCATATAAGCCCAAAGGGCATAAAAAAGGTCTTAAAGGCCCCAAATAAGTCAAATGCATCAATATGGCCTACAACGGCCCACATATGTACTTTTAGGGCTCACAAACCTACTAATGTACTCCTATAAATACCCCTCAAAAGGCATAAGGTAAAAAGAGGTTACTCTTATCATCTAAGATGACCATACTCCTCCACTCTCTCCCCTAAACTCCTCTCAAAATATGCATTGTTTGGCTATTAACTTGGGCGTCGGAGGCTCCGCCGCGGGGTCAACCCCCGGGGCTCGGGGTTCATTTTGCAGGTCCATTCAAGGCCCAAATTCGAGGTTCTCAGGCACCCCTCCAAGGCCCGGTTAGCTCATTTTTTGCCGAAACACCCTTGATTCTTATAAATCACAAAATTCTCAGCACACACTAACACCCCACCCGGCCCATCCCCACCACCAGGCACCGCAACAAGCATATTAGCCCCATTATCAATATGTTCAGACCATTTTCTCGAAATATGGTTAAGACCAAGATCAAGTTCATAGAATGTCAAATGTTTTTGAGCCTCGGCCGCAACCTGCCCTGTACAATCCTTATCAACCCCACTATAATCCATCTCAATCGCAGCGAAAACTGGGTTATCAAACCCACAATCAACCCCACAAATAGCATAAGTAATTACATAAGACTTATGAGCCTCAATAGGAGATGAAATTGTCAATATAGCACTAGAATCCCTGTTCAAAACTATTGGAGATATTATTGTGATATAATTGATATTATTGTGATATAATTTAGGAAACTTATCTTGTGAAAAGATATGGTAGAATTTTGACTAGGCTTAGGGGTTTGTTACCCTAATGCTATATATATATATATATATATTTGTATTGGCCGTAAATATGAATGAGAAGTTACAGAGAATATTTACATAATTTTCCTCTGATTTAACATGGTATCAAGAGCCTAGTAAAGGTCTAATTTTTTTAGTGTTCAATTTTCATAATTGGTACACGATTTTCCAGAATTTGTGAGTCTGCTTCTTTGCCAAATTTTTTTTTTCTTCTTTTCCTACTTTCATTGAGTTGTGAGTGATGGCCGGAGGTGCAAGTGGCTCAGGCGGTGACGGCTCAGGTGGTGATGGAGGAAAAGTCAAGGTGGACATGACTTATCACCTAGGTTCAAGTGATGGACCCGGGAACATAATTACTCCGATTCAACTACGGGGTGAGAATTATGATGAGTGGGCAAGGGCAATTCAAACCTCGTTGAAGGCAAAGCGCAAGTATGGCTTCATTGACGGATCCGTCAAGAAACCGACGGATGATGATAAATTGGATGATTGGGTGGCTGTTCACGCGATGTTGGTTGCTTGGATTACAAATACCTTGGACTCATCGGTGAGAGCTACAATTGGTGAGTATGATGATGCTCAATTATTGTGGACGAATCTTAAAAATCGTTTCTATGTTGTTAGTGGGACTCGCATATGCCAACTCAAATTATCATTGGGTGAGTGCAAACAATCTGCCTCCGAAAGTATTGCAGCATACTTTGGTAGAATTTCAAAAAATTTTGATGAATTGCATACCTATATTACCGTGCCTCGTTGTTCTTGTGGTTTGTGTAAATGTAACATTGTTGCTCACCGTTTTTCTGTGAAGCATAGAACATATATTGCTGTAATTACAGGTAGCAATGAACTGAAAAATTTCAAGGAAGCCATGAAGCATGAAGGATGGAGACAAGCAATGGCCGATGAAATACGGGCACTAGAAGAACAGGGCACGTGGGTTCTACAATCTCTTCCACCTGGCAAAAAGGCACTCGGGAGTAAATGGGTGTATAAAGAGAAGTATGACGAACATGGCAACTTGCAACGATTGAAGGCTCGCCTAGTGATCTTTGGCAATCATCAAGTTGAAGGTCTAGATTACAACGAGACATTTGCTCCGGTTGCAAAAATGGTGACTGTTCGTACTTTTCTTGCAGTTGCAACAGTGAAGAATTGGGAAGTCCATCAGATGGATGTTCATAATGCCTTCTTACACGGTGACTTGGAGGAAGAGGTATACATGAAGATTCCCCCTGGTTTTGACAAAAATAATTCAGGGAAAGTGTGCGGGATGTTGAAGTCGTTGTATGGCTTGAAACAAGCCCCTCGGTGTTGGTTTGCAAAATTGACGACGGCTTTGAAGAATTATGGCTTTAAACAGGCATACTATGATTATTCTCTTTTTACTCTGACAAGAGGGAAAATGTAACTTAATGTGCTAGTTTATGTTGACGATCTAATTGTTGCAGGGAATGATAAAACTGCCTTGTTATCATTCAAAGCGTATCTAGGTGACTGTTTCAAGATGAAGGACTTGGGTGTGTTGAAATATTTTTTGGGGCTAGAGATAGCCAGAAACAAGCAGGGAATTTTCATGTGCCAGAAAAAGTATGCCTTAGACATAATTACTGAAACAGGGTTGCTTGACGCAAAACCAGCAGATTTTCCCATGGAGCAAAACCACAGGTTAGCTTTGGCAGATGGGGAGTTCTTTAATGATGTTTAGAGGTATAGACGTCTTATAGGGCGTTTGATTTATTTAGCAGTCACTAGGCCGGACTTGGCCTATTCTGTGCATATTTTATCTCAATTTATGCAGAGTCCGAGGGTAGAGCACTGGGATGCTACCCTGCGAGTTGTGAGATATTTGAAGAAGAGTCCAGGTCAGGGTATCTTGCTACGGTCTGATAGCGCTCTACAGTTGGAAGGGTGGTGTGATTCGGATTGGGCAAGTTGTCCATTGTCTCGGCGTTCGTTGACAGGTTGGTTCGTGTTTCTTGGCTTATCTCCTGTGTCATGGAAGACCAAGAAACAACCCACAGTAGCTATGAGCTCTTCAGAGGCAAAGTACAGGTCTATGTCTGCTTGCTCTCGAGAGTTAAAGTGGCTAAAGCGGATCCTGAGAGATTTAGGTGTGCGACATGAGAATGGCGTGCACATGTATTGTGACAGCCAAACGGCATTATATATTGCGAAAAATCCGGTGTTTCATGAGAGAACGAAACATATTGAAGCGGATTGTCATTTTGTCAGGGATGCTATTACAGAAGGTCTCATAAAACCGTCATATGTGCCTACGACACTTCAGTTGGCTGACATTTTCACAAAGGCTTTGAGAAAGGTCAAGTTTGAATTTTTACTCCGCAAGTTGGGCATTTATGATCCGTATGCTCCAACTTGAGGGGGGGTATTGGAGATATTATTGTGATATAATTGATATTATTGTGATATAATTTAGGAAACTTATCTTGTGAAAAGATATGGTAGAATTTTGACTAGGCTTAGGGGTTTGTTACCCTAATGCTATATATATATATATTTGTATTGGCCGTAAATATGAATGAGAAGTTACAGAGAATATTTACATAATTTTCCTCTGATTTAACAAAAACATACACAAACTTCTGTTTTTCACAAGCTCCTACCATAACAGCCCTCCCTTTCGGATCAACACCCGAATACTGACCCGGAACAACCCGACGACAACCCGATTTCCCAAAAGTTTCCTGGTGAATTTTATCAAAAGAATTGGCGATTTTATTGTATTCTAAGATTACAATACGACCAGAATCAAAACCCACAACAATGTAGTCTTTTTGAGACCCAGTAAGCCGAAATTGAGTCAAAGAACGTATAATTCCGAAAATTTCGACGGAAAGTAAAGTATGGAGTGTACCATAGTCATCGACGCGAAGAAGGTCGAGGAGTTTGCCCCGAGAAACGGCGATTTCTGGGTTTTTGTCGCCGGAGAAGTTGCCGGAGATGGCGGAGGTAATTCCGGTGGTTTTTTGGAGGGTTAAGCTGTAGAGAATCATGGTTAAGTGAGAGAAAGGAAGGAAGAATGCAGGGTTTTTGGGAGAGAATGAGGCACTAGAAATGATAAACCCTTGATTTTTTGTAGGAAGAAGAGGGTTTTTATTTATAGTTTTTGAGTAGCAGTATTATGTGGACTTGTGTCCGAAGATTATTCTTTTGGGTAATGTAAGAGCAATTGTAATGTGGAACCTCAGTATCCATGGGCTTATTGGCTAAATGGCCATTGGCACATACAAATAGGTGGTCGCTTCTCGTTGATTTTCATAACCATGTTGGCCGAAAATGAGATATGCGTTTGAAATGGATGACTGCGATATTATATATATCACTAGCGAGGTGGGAATGGATCGAGTAATCTGTTCTTTTATCCAAGGGAAGTTATTTATAGTAATTTGCATGGTTCAACCATTGGTTCTGAAAATTTCTACAATAAATTTGGTAGGTAGCTAATAGAGTTCCTCATCCACGAGTCTGCTATTTATTTTAACCGAAAACTTTATTTAATAAATAGTCACGATGTCACGTACTTACATTGGTGCATAATTGTTTTTTTTTTTTTTTTTTTTTTTTTTTTTTTTTTTTTTTTGCTCAGATAATAAGATTGATGTGTATTTAAACTACTAGCTTAGTTTGCAATAATTGTATTTGGATAACAAGGTGAGGGAAGTAATATGTACAAATGAGTAAAAATTTGTAAGACTACTAAAATGGTAAGCTATTTGTACCTATGTTCAAAATTCAAAGCAAGAATAAACATATTACTCCCTCTGTCTTTTTTTTTTTGCTCTATTGGACTTTTCACGATTTTCGAGACGCGTGTTAAAACGTAAATATCTCAAGATCTATAAGTGTAAAAATTATAAAAACTTAATATTAATAAAATATATAATTCGATGAATCCAATAAGATCCCGCTTGACTATATTATCTCTTATATATTAATGGGAATTTACGGTCAAAGTTATTAAAAGTTGACTCAAAAATTAGCTATGCGGCAAAAAAATAGGGACAGAGGGAGTAGCTTATTAAGAAATAAAAATATAATTTGATGAGGCTACTATTGTGATTGATTTTAGTTACTCTGTATAACGGAGAACTCTGTACTCCATAATGAACATTACGATAGAATTTGAAAGTTTGATTATGAAGACCCGTTCTCCCAAATTTCTTTAATTTTTTCTTTTTTTTTTTTTTTTTTTTTGTGATAAACTCCCAAATTCTTCTTAAGTGTAGAAAAGTAGAGTGACTATTGTGTCCAAAAAGGAGGTAGAAGTGTGCAAGTGTGAAGTGTGAAGTGTGAAGTGTGAAGTCTGAAGTGTCTATTACTTGAAGTCAAAATTAAGCTAGTTGATAATGGACCGAGATGGACTTTTGCCAAAATATGGACCGACAATTTCAAGCCCATTATATAAACTTGATGGATTTATGCATGCTTTTAAATTACTTGTTGCGTGCATAAATCTAAACAATCCATTCATATCTCTATAATTACTTGTTGCTTGATAAAAGGAGAACATGGGAGCTATAATTAAACAATGTAGAAATGTAGAATTATACTCCGTATTAGAAAATCCCTTGTGCAAAACTGTCAAAAAGAATCTAAACATTAAAAAGGAATAAAAGAACAAAAGAAATTTCTAATATTCCTATCCACATGCATCTCTTTATTCTAGGATCGATCCTTAGTTAGTTTGACATTTCTCAATCCATTGATCTGATAATTAACCATAATTCCATGTTTTGATAGTTAATTTCCTTTACAAACCATGCATTATTGCTTCACACAACTTTTTGAAGCAAAATTATGCGAAAAAAGAAAGATTGATTTCCCAAGAACCTTTCACAAGGGCACAAGGCCTTGAGCTCTTGCCCAATCAAGCTAAAAACTTCATCAACATGCGTATTTACATGTATACAATGTGCTTTCATTCACATTTTTAATGACTGTGAATGCCTAGCTACCAATTTTATGACTGTCAATAATAAATTATGGTAGTTAAAAGCACGGATTCTTATAGTGATAGATGTCACATAATAACCACCTAGCTTAAAAACATTTCATTTACTAATTTTCGCCTAATACAATCTCCAATATTCAAATGACTCGAACTAATAACACCTTACTCCGTCCTTCTTGTGATTCCATGATAAACCACCACAACCCGCCCATATCGATCCAAACTCGACCCAATACCTTGAGATCCAAGAAATCCGATGAACGAACTCATGATGTAAACACTAAATAAACATCCAAAAATAACAATCTCAAATCAACAAGAACGAACATTACACAAAGAACAAACATCATCATATATACATACACCGACGGTACTCATTCTAATCACCACAAATCAAGCAATAACAATGAAGAAATCAAAGAACTAGCTAGCTAATAAATATAGCTAGCAAATTATGTTCTACACTAGCTAAAATTAATTGAAAATAAATTAATCAATTCAAACTAGCAAAACCACCTTGTTTCATCATTTTCTTAAACTCTTTAAAACTAACCATACCATCACCATCCACGTCAACTTTCATGATCATAAGTTTACAATCCTCCAAATTCCTCCCTTGGTTAAGTCCAAGGGAGCCAAGAACGGACCGTAACTCATCAACCGAGATGAACCCATCCCCGTTCTTATCGAACACGTTGAATGCCTCCCTCATGTCCTCCTCATCGGATTGAGCATCCACCTCACGTTCCATAAGAAGCGTGTAAAGTGCCTGAAACTCTTTACCGTCAACACATCCGTCACCATTGACGTCGATTCGACCGATTAGTTGTGTAAGGTCGGAGTCAGGGATAATGATCCCCATGTTTGTAAGCGACTCACGTAGCTCTTCCATTGTGATCATCCCGTCACCGTTGTGATCAAACATTTGGAATACTCGCATTAGCTCTACCGCGTCCATTGCCTTTGTGGACGGCGGTTGTGGTTGTGGTTGTTGTTGTTGTTGTTCGAGCGGTGGCGGCGAGGGAGAAGGGGAAGGAGGGTCGAGTGGTGGGATATTGGAGGTGGTGTGAGTAGTGTTTGTTGTGGTAGGGAGGAAATAAGAGGAAATTGGTGTGTTAAGAAGGGAAGGGAAAGAAAGGGAAATGGTTGGCATTTTTTGGTGGGTTTGTTAACAAGTGGTAGGTTTTTAAGTTTTTGTTTAGGAAAAATGATTGTAAGGCAAAAGATGTTATGGTTTATGTCCTATAAATGTGTTGTGGGGGTGTGAAAGGTGGAGGTAAGGGGGTATTAAATTAGTGTGGTTATTTATTTAGCATTGAAAATCAAGTCAAAAATCAGAGGTGAGAATGAAAATATTTGGTGTAGAAATGTGGTTGGTCGGTCAATTATAGGGACATTATATATAATATGGATGCAAGCGAGATGTCAACTAATTTAATTAGTTAAATTATTTCTGTTTTTTTAGGAGAATTTGAACGTGTTATATATCTAAAATATGAGATCAAATCTTATTTATAATACTTCCTTTTATTGTTCAGCTCGATCGCTCTACATCTAAGAAAAAATATATATAATTTGTCTAGGAAAAAAAAATGTATATATAGTGACATTATTATAGATGCATATATAATATTATAATTTAGAAATAATATTAAATATATTTATGTATCATGAGTAGAGTCATGTAATGTTTGTTCTATAAACCATTTAAAAATGCACTTGGTTGTCCTTAAATTTTTGTACAATAAATTCAATATTTCTTGAAATATGTCTTTATTTCTATATGAAGTTATATACGGTATCAGGTATGTCCTATCAAATTTTATTTTTAATATATTATATACAGCTTAGCAAAATAGTAATACAATAACATATTCCGAGTACAATAAGTCACATTATAGTACTACTCAATTTTGAACATATGATTCTGAATTTTCAAATATTAAAATATTATACAGATTGACGACAGATAGTGTCCTGAAATTTTTATTCGTCGCATTATCTTCTACTGAGGAGTGAATAATTAGCAACCTAAATAGGTTTCTTAACATATTATTAAGGTTGTAAGTAATTCACAGCAATATATAATGTCATAATCATCAATATACTCAAGATTACGCTTGAAATTGCTTTTAATTTGCTTTTTCATTATAGGTAGTATTAAAAATTTATGACAGGCTTGCTAAAGTGTGGTAATGGTTGCTGTCAATGGAAGGTATAAACTTCTTATAAACAAATAAAAGAAAACGCGTTGTTATAATTGTCAATTAAACAAATAAAGGGATACTATTATAATGTGGGGTCAAACCTTAGCTAATATGTGGGGATCACCAATTAATTAAATTAATTATGATAATACTCCGTATTATGTTGTGATTAATGAGTTAGCTAGAGAGAGTGGGAGACAGAGTGAAAAGGTAGTTTATTAGTAGAGGTGACCGTTGATAACGGATCTAATATATAGAGACGTTGGAGAATGTAACATGTAACCATTTTTAAAAGACAGTTGGTTTGGTTTTGGTTGAGTATCTACACTACAACTTTGCCGCGTGATTGGTGTTGGTTTTGACTGATATAACCTCCTTTTATGCTGGGGTGTGGTGAAATTACAACCTAATACATTGTCTTTTCAACCTCATTTTGCGTACTCTAGGATTATTATTATTATTACATAGGGACTAGGGAGAATTAGTTTATATTTACATTAGGACAAGAGTATAGTATCCCGATTTCATATTTTTAGCAATTTTAGGGTATTATTTGTAAAGTTGCAAAAAATATGAAATAGATGTAGTATATATTTACATTAAGATAGCCATTATTCAAAGTCGTTACATTCTAAACGCGTTAATTAAGTTTGTATACACGAGTCTGCATACATTAGTGAGTATGTAGTGAGTGTGGTGATGGAATGTATGGGTATGTAGGGAGTAGCTAGGGATGATAGTTGAAAGGAGAACAACTATGGAGTTGTTCCTAGTATACATAACATCTTAAAAATTATTGAAAAGTATTTAAAACTTAATACTAGATTTCAATTATAAAGTCTTTAAATCTCTTGGTTTTTTTTTTTTTTTTTAATGACTTTGAAGTGAAATAAGTGTTGGAATAAGTAAAGAAATAATGAGTATTGGCCCGACCTGATAACCAATTAAGTGATTTCAAAAAAAAAAAATTTACTAATGATTATTTTATCAGAAATTAACAAGCATATTTGTAAATGGCAATGAAATCGAAAATGATAAATCTATCCAATTCAAATTGATTTGATCCAACCTCAGCTTTATCTAAACGATCCAATTATTGCCTCTACCTACATCCACGTACATGTAAGTCTTTGACCACACATCTCAAACAACTTCCCCTGAGGCTATATTTTAATGTTGATTTACGTACAAGAGGCTAGTTAAAAGGTGGGTTGACTTTGAAGCAAAATAAGTGCTGGTGAGAAGAGGGGCAACACCGCAACATGCATAGTGATAGCAGTTATTTAGTACTCAATCGTAGCAAAGATGATAATATGAGTCTTTCACATGAAAGAGTTAGCTGGAGTTGATTTATGACAACAAAGTCCCAACACCCCCCATGCATGCACACATATTCTTGACAGATCTAACGCGTTTTATCCAACTTTTTGGTGGTAGCTGTAACTACACTTAAAAGATATAGTAGTACTCAGTGGCGGAGCCACCCTTGTGCACGGTAGGTCACGTGACCTAGCACAAAAACAGAGAAGGTTTAAATATTAAATATTGCAACTAGTAATGATATGTACTCCGTAGTCCAATGGTGGAGGCTTCATATTTTTAGAGTAAAGTTACTGGTTCGACTCCTAGGGGAAGCTACTTTCCTTCCTTTTTTCTTGCATTAAGAAGATGTAATATATAAACATTTAACAATGCAATTAACAAGTAAGTGCTTAGTGTTGTAATGGTGGGAGGCATTGTAAATTTTGCCAAAGGTTATGGGTATGACTCCTAAGAACAACGTTGTTTTTGTTTTTTTTTTTTAAATTTTTTGGTAGTTTTATTAGTCACTTGTCATTATCCTTCTCCTTCCCCGTAACATTTAATATTTTTGGAATGTCTTTTTTTAGAAAATTTTTTGGTAGTTTCATTAGTGACTTGTCATTATCCTTCTCCTTCCCCATAACATTTAATATTTTTGGAATGTCTTTTTTTAATTAACTTTTAGAATATTAATGCATTAATTATGATTGGTATGCGGTCGATGGGTAACGGTGACCTAGCACCCGTAAAATCCTGGATCCGCCACTGGTAGTACTTGTACAAAATATTTTTGGTATACAAAATCTATATTAAAAATATAAACTGGGGAATATTCTCAAAGATTCTATTGAAATTTGGGTTATAATCCGTTATTATTTATATGAGTGTGAATACGATACGTCGATAACGGTTGATAAGGTCAATATAAATAGGAAAATTTGTCAAAAAAAAACCTTTTAAAAGCACTATTTTGCAAGAAGAGAAAAAAAAAAAAAAAAAAAAAAAAAAAAAAAAAAAAAGCAAAGCTTCTTGGTTTAAAAAAAACCACATTTATTTTTATTTTTTTTCGAGAGGAAACCCATTTTTTTAATAATCCTCTAAATAACTTAATTAGAATCTAATTTCCTCCCTTTTCTTCTAATTAATAATCTCTAACCCACCAGATTTAATTTATACATAAAAAAAATAAAAAAAAAACCACCACTACCCCAACCACCAACCAACCACCCCTTCCCCTTCTTCCTCCCTTTCCCCCTCCCCTGATAGCAACCCCCTCACTCACCGGACCCGCTGCCTAGATCCCCCCACCTTCAGCGACCTATCTTCACTGCCGGTTGACCCTCCCTTTTCCCCTTATCCTCGTTGGCGACCACCACCCCCCTCGAATTTTTTGTTCTTATTTACTCAAACATGCGCTGCTCAAATCAAGTCCAAATCAATTGCAATTTGCTTCTAAATCACCCTAGCATCACATACATACATAATCAAAGCCAAACAAGCATCAATTACAAGCAAGATGCACAAAATTAAAATTAAAAAATAAAAAAAAAAAAAAAAAAACCAAAACAAAAAAAAAGAAAAACCAAAACGATTTTCTAGAGTCTAATTAATTAATTAGAGGGTAATTAATTTAGGAAATAAGTTTTCTCTCGCAAAAAAAATGAAGGCGGTGGTTTTTTTTTTTTTTGCCAAAAAACTTTTAAAAGGTTTTTTCTAACAAATTTTCCATATAAATTAAATTTAGCTTATTTATACTTATTGTGTAATACATAAGGTAAATAATGGATTATTTGTTATCAATTTCTTTTAATTTCACGCTCTAATATGCATTATTGGAAATTACTACCTTCGTTTTTTTTAGTTCACACGTTTTGACTTTAGCATTATTCACACACTCTCCTTTGACCGTGTTTTGTGGTTTACACATAATGAAAAATATAGTCATGTGGGATCTTGTTATATTTGTCACGATATATATTTTCAAAATATCAAATTTTCATAATTTTTACTTATCGGTAATTAGAGATATCAATGGTTGAAGTTGTGCATTGGCAAACGTGACTAAAGAAACGTGTCAACTAAAAAGAAGCGGAGGAAGTATAATTCAATATAAGATATTGTACTCTAAATAAATTTTTAATATATACATATATACACATATATATATATAGGGGAGGGATCCGGTAAGAACCCCTCCTTATATAAGAACCTTTTCTTATGTAAGAACACCTTATGTTTTAAACTTTTTCCTATGTTCTAAATTTTTTTCTGCTTATGTTTTAAAGTTTTTCCCATATTCTAAATTTTTTCTATTTATGTTCCCAATTATTTCCTATGTTCTAATTTCTTTTTTTAGCTATGTTCTAAATTTGTTCCTATGTTCTAAATTATTTTTTCAGCTTATGTTCTACATTTTTTCCTATATTCTAAATTTTTTCTACTTATGTTCCAAATTATTTTCTATGTTCTAAATTTTTTTTAGCTCATGTTCTAAATTTGTTCCTATGTTCCAAATTGTTTTTTCAGATTATGTTCTAAATTTTTTCCTATGTTCTAAATTATTTTTTCAGCTTATGTTATAAATTTATTTCCTATGCTATAAATTATTTTTTCAACTTATGTTCTAAATTATTTTTCTTATGTTCTAAATTTTTTTCTACTGCTTATGTTCTAAATTTTTTCCTATGTTCTAAATATGAATTTCTCAAAATTACAGAAATGTCATTATTAAAAAAATCATTTTAGATGGTTAGATCAAAACTAATAAAAGGTTGAGATTGGTTCTTATATAAGATTGGGTTCTTATATAGAGCAGGGTTCTTACATGAGCCTCTCTCTCTCTCTCTCTCTCTCTCTATATATATATATATATATATATATATATATATATATATATATATATATATATATATATATATAGTGATCAGATCATATGAGACCACATCCCTTATGTGAGAACCCTATTATATGTGAGGATATATTACAATAGTTGGATCAATTACATCCAATGGCTACAATTTATCTCAATCAAACAGAATTTCAAAAACAATTTTCCAACGTTTTCTCTCTCCTCCTTCATTTGACGCGTCATTTTCTCTCTCCTCCTTCAATTTCCCTGCTCCCTTTCTTATGCTATTTGTTTTGATTCTTCATCAATTCTTCTTCAAACTTCATTGATTTTTTGTCAAGGTGATTTTCGTTGATTTTAATTTGATTTTCTTAGATTAATTAATGTTTTCGTCAATTGAATTCTTCATTAATTAAGGTTAACTTGTTTTTGGCGAATCGCACAAAATTTGTATTATTTTTAACAATTTTTCCTATGTTATATTTATATTAATTGAATGCTGAAAAAAAAAGGTAAGAAAAATAACACTAAGAATAGTCAACACGTATCATTCGTGGCAAGTATTATTGAAGTTTCCATAGTTAATTATAGATTCTTAATTGATTAAAATTTTAATCATAAATTTTTTAAGAAAATAACAGAAGTATTATTTGTTAATTTGATATTCACATTTCATTGTTAAAATTTGTACCTGTTTCTATTACATATTTTAAAAAATAAGTATATTCAAGAAAAAAATATGAACGGATTTTGTGTGTGGTGACAGGTTAAAGTCGTATCACCTAATCAAAAATAATTACCTAAGTCCACTAGCTTATGCAGATAGGGAAGTAGGGTCGAATCCACAGGGAAACTAGTCTTTCTACTCCTAATTAATTATTATAATCTAAATTATTAAGGTAACCAATATTTTTGTGAATAAAATCTATGCTACGAAGATTATGAGTAAGGAAAGTAATAGGGAAGAAATCAATAATAATAAAGCCTAGGGCATAGGTTCACTAATAAACAATATTCCAGGGTAAAACATAATAATCAATCATCGATGCATTAATTAATCAGATCATAAAGGGCTTTCGCTACGTATTACAATCACAGAGTTAATTTACCGGTATTAAATCTCATCTCTCGAATCTCGACCTAACCATTTATTAATTAATCTGCTTATTGAAACTAAGCCTAAACATCAATTCTCATCCACTACTAAAATTCGGCTAAATTGCGACCGTTTTTTTACGACCGTCTGAAAATCGGTCGCAAAATATGAAATTTGCGACCGTTTTTTATGCGGTCGCAATCTTACGACTGCTTTGACAACGGTCGCAAATTTGCGACCGTTTTGCGACCGTTTTTAACCTTTTAGACGGTCGCTACGATGTTTGAGCAATTAAAAATAATTCTAAATTAAAATAAATCGTTTGCGACCGCCAAAGACGGTCGTAAATGTTATACTCTGCGACCGTCACAGAGACGGTCGTAAATTTCATAATCTGCGACCGTCAAAGGCGGTCGTAAATGTCATAATCTGCGACCGTCAAAGACGGTCGTAAATGTCATAATCTGCGACCGTCAAAGAGACGGTCGTAAATGTCATTATTTGCGACCGTCAAAGACGGTCGCAAAAAGCTTTTTTTTTTTATATAAAAAAATTCGGGTATATAACTACACCCATCTCACTCCAACCCTAATTAACTAACCTCACGCCGCTCCTCTTTCTCTTTCCTCTCCTCTCTTCTTTTTCTTTCCTCTGAATCTCTAATTTACTTCCTCTTATCTCTCTCCTCTCTGTTTCCTCTCTTCCCTTCACCGATTTTTGCCACCATCTTTCCTCCGCCACCATATTTCCCCCACCACAATCTTCACTAGCTCTCCTCCTCCTTAAAGGAGTACGACAGCGGGCGGTTTTATTGGCGAGTTCGGGTTCGATTTTCTCAACAAGTACATTTAATGGTTTTTAAGGTGGAATTCGACCATGAAAAGTCTAAATCTAGACTTTTTTATGGCCGAATTTGGCCTTATTAAACCAAATTTGAGGTGAAATTCAAAGTTTGAGGTATGTTTTCATGTTTTTGATTTATTTTTTGTTTCATTTTTGTTATTTTCGTTTAATTTTTGGTTGATTTTCGTTTCGTTTTTGGTTGTTTTGTTTGATTTTTGTTGTTTGTTTTTAGTTTTAGTGGGTTTGATTTTGTTTTTGTTGATTTTTGGGTCTGATTTTTGGGTAATTTTCGTTTAGTTTTTGGTTAATTTTTGTTTCGTTTTTGGTTGTTTTGTTTTTGTTGTTTGTTTTTGGCCTAGTTTGTTTTAGTGGGTTTGATTTTGTTGATTTTTTGGTTTGATTTTCGAGTAATTTTGGTTTAATTTCGTGGTTTAATTGTCATTAATTTTTGGGTTTGATATTTAAAGTGAAATTGTTTGATTTTTGTTATTTTTAGATTTGTTTTTCGTTAATTTTAGTTGGTTTAATTGGGTTTTATTTTCATAAATTTTGTTGAGGGTGGCTTTTGTTGTGGCCGATTGGGGTTTTTACGGCAAAGGGTTGGGGTTTTCACGGCAAAGGGATGGAGATTATGGTGGTTGGGTGATATTTACGAGGTGGCTGGTGGTGTTTTAAGGTGGGTAAAGGTGTTTTAGGGTGGGTAAAGGTGATGAGGCAGGCTGCATTCATAGGAAAGTGGGTGCAGCTTTTTTTTTGTTTTTTTTTAAACTCTTTGCGACGGCCTTAAGCGGTCGCTAATTTCCAGATTTGCGACCGCTTCGTATGCCGGTCGCAATTATATATATTTGCGACCGTCGTCCAAGCGGTCGTTGAAAATATAAAAACGGTCGCAAAAAAATTTGCGACCGTCAAACGGTCGTAATTATTTTTTTTTGCGACCATATGAATAACGACCACCACGTTACGACCGTTGACGGTCGCAATTAAGTTCTGCGACCGTTTTTGCTATTTTCAACGACTGTCAGAGGCGGTCGCAATTTGGCTAAATTTTAGCAGTGATCTCTCCAATCTCGAATCAATATTACTAAACTCATACAATTAAACCTGGCCAAATCTAATTGTACAGCATTTAAACAATCAATAGGAAATCGATTTAGCATTAACAATCAATAATCATAAAATTACCCCTTCATATTATTTATTAGATCCCCATAAACCCTAGAAAGAGAACTACTCAGACATAATTAAAGCTAAACAAAATATAATAATTAAACAAGACATGAAGAAATTGAATGAATAAAAATACTGAGATTAATAAGAGAGAAATCGTACCAAGACGGCGGAATTACAATGGAGTTTTAGGGAACAAGAGAGAAAATAAGTCTAGAGAGAGAAAGTCTAAGTAGAGAGAGAAGGAATTAAAAAACTAGAGTAAGAGAAGTGAAAAAAAAGTATCTAATCTTGCCTAATAAAATTACCTTAATACTAAAATACTAAACAAGAGTTATCCGCTAAAACAAATTAATCGGAACTAAGATTCCCTAAAAGCCACTCGCGCCCGGTCGGGCAAGGGGGCGCCCGACCGGGCCCGCCTTTTTTCAGGTCTGAGGTCTTCTCGCGCCCGGCCGGGCGCGTGCTCCGGGCGCAGGCTATCTCAAGTGTTGCTTCGCCCCGCCCGGCCGGGCGCGCCTTTGGGCGGAGCCTTGCTGGTCCGGGCGGAGCTCTTGGGCTTCACGGCTATCTCCTTGGGCCTCCGAACTTGGCCCAATTGCCTTGTATTTCCGAAACTGAGCCCTTAATCACCGATTTGCTACCTCCAATCGGTTTTGGGCTATCGAAAGTGGTCGCGGCCTTCCAACGCTCGTAGTTGCTCCTCAAAAATCCGGGAAAATGCTCCAAGTACGCAAATTCCTACAAAACTCAAGCAAAACTACAAAAACACTGGAAAACACAAATTAGTAATAAAAGTGGCTCGAAGGAGCCAAAACACTACTAATTACGACCAAGGGACAGGGGTAAATATATATATATAAAATGAACACATCATGTGGCTGACTACACGGTGTGACCAACTAACATACAAGTAACCCATAATTAAGTAACCTCTACTGATTTGTTTCAAAAAAAAAAGTAACCTAACCTCTACCGATGAGTACCGAATTGTAAAAAAATCCAAACCGAATTATCTATTCGGTTTGGTTTTAATCCATATTACTTTCGCCCCTACTGATGACCTAGTAACTCTTGACCGACCTAGTAACCCCTCTGACCTAATAACCCCTGACCAAGTAAATCCTTCGATCTACCTAGTAACCCCTGACCAAGTAACCCCTTCGACCTAGTAACCTCTGACCAAGTAACCCCTCCAACCTAGTAACCCCTAACCAAGTAACCCCTCCAACCTACCAAGTAACCCTTTCAACCTACTTAGTAACCCTTGACCAAGTAACCCCCTGATGTAGTAACCCTTCCGACCTAGTAACCCCTAACCTAACCACCAATTCCACCACTAAAGCAGCCACCAAATCACCAATTTCAACCACCACAACATTCAACCATCTACCCTCTCACGCACTTCCAAAATCTATGAAATTGTGTTAAAAAAAAGTAGTTAGGAAATGACGACATTGACAAAGGAGTACGAGTAGTCCAGCGAATCTCCGCCCCCATTCCTTCACTCTTGACTTCTTCTTCCTCCTCTCAACTCCATTTTTAAACTCTTCTCAATTCCTTAAACCACAACTCCTCATGTTGTCACTTTCCCCTGCGCAACCAAACAACCAACAACAACAATTTCGACTTCCAATCCACAAGCAATCAGTGTTTCAGCCACCAATAATAATGATTTCGGCCATTAATTGCAACAATTTGATAAGGAGCATCTTCGATCTTCGCCTAATTGAAAACCCAGATTTGTGGTGTAGAAGAAAAGAGGAGAGAGAAAATCCAATTGCTATCTCGAGAAGAAGAAAAGAGGAGAGAGAAGACTTGTGGTGTACAGTAGGTCACAAATTATGTTAATTTTTTTTTTTTCTCTCTCGCTTATATATATATATATATATATATATATATATATATATATATATATATATATATATATATATATTTGTTTCTTAAATATAAGTTTTTTTCAAAAAAAAAAAAAAAAAAAACTAAGAATACACCAGCAATGACACACGTCATCTCTTGATTGATTGATCCTACTAAGTTTATTTTAACTTACATGGACTTATTGTAAACAAAATGAAAATATGGGTTTATTTTTTCATCATATACCGTTGAGGCGTTGATTAATTTGTTTATCCATCATATACTCATGAAAATTTTCAAATTCATCATATTTTATCCCTTCCCTTTATTAGGATGATTTGACTTTTGATACTACCAAAAGACCCCGGCCGAAGTAACAATTACTTTTTCAATATTTTTTTTTTATTTTGTTGACCTTAGAGTCTAGTTGGAAGAGTATCCTATTGAGATACATGAGATTGTACAAGCTGATTTAAGCCCAAGTGCCCAAGCCCTACTCAATAAAGCTGCTGGCGTTTTGCATCAAAATAAATAAATAAATAAAACTAGAACTTTTGGCACAAATTAACGGTCTTTGTTAGTGGTCAACAAATTATTTTTTTCTCATTTTGCGTGCCAAAAAACTACTACTTCGTTAAGGTTTAGGGGTCATATGGTTCTTAATTAAGGGACCAAATTGAGATCGGAATTGACTATAAGTGCCTTGTTTTGCATGTCATAAAATGTATCAATTTGCGTGCCATTAATTTGTTTCTTTTTTATTATTATTTACCGTATAAATTTGCTTGTCATAAAATGCGTCGATTTGCGTGCCAATGGTTTGAGTATGAGTCTCTTTCGCCAACTTGTACTGCCACTTGTCAATTATGTACACTCTCTAATCTCTACCGTTATGATTATTACGAAGCAAAGGAGTATGTATTTACTAAAGGAGCGTAATAATCAATAAGATCTTTTCGAGAGGACACCACAACTTTAATAGGTATTTATTTCATTTCACATTTGAATGTTACAAAATAAAGTCAAAGTAACTTATATGGCGAAAGTCGATACATGTCAATTTAAATGGAATGAAGAAGTATGTGTAGAGCTGTCAGTTTCTGACCCGAACCGTTAAACCCGACTGTTTCGAATCGATCCGAAAAGGAACTGAACTGTTTAAAACCCATTTTTTGGAAACCGAAAACTGACCCGACCCAATTTTTTTCAAACCGAAACTGAACTAAACCGAATTTGTACAAACCGTTACTAACCCGACCCGTTATCAAGCCAAACCGTTACAACCCGAAACTGAAAGCAACCCAAACTGATTATGTTTAAACCCGATAGTAACCCGACCCGTTTTAAACCGAAAACCGTTAAAACCCGATAAAAATCCGATAAACCTAAATCGTTCCAACCCGTAACCCGTTGTGACCGAACCGGTTATAATCCGTAACCCGTTGTGACCGAACCGTTTACGACCCGTAGCCCGTTATGACCAAACCATTTAAAACCCGTAACTCGTTATGACTGAGTCATTTACAACCTGTTACCCAATATGTTTATGATCTAATCTGTTTCAACCCACTACTCGATAAACCCAACTTATTTATGACTTGACTTGATTATAACATGACTCGTTCCTACCCATTATATGGCTAATTCGACTCGATAATCATCCGACTCAATTTTAACCCGATATGATTTGATTAGAAACCCGTTTCAAATTGGGTAAACTCGTTTTCAAACCAACCAAGTTCAATCTAAACCGATTATAACCGAAATGATAATGGTTGGACCCGATTTCGCCCGATCTATTTTGAACCGAAACCCATTTTCGAACCGACCCAGTTAAACTCAAACTGATTATGACCCGAACCAATTACGACCTGTCCTGATTAAGACCCGGACTGTTTTTAACCGAAACCCACATTAAATGGGCTAAACCCGTTTTCAAACCGACCCAGTTCAACCCAAAATGATTATGACCCGAACCGACTAGAACCCGACCCGATAAGGACCCGATCCGAATAGAAACTGCAATTAAAAAAACCAAACCGAACTAACCCGATAATTTTCAAAATCGACCCAAACCGACCCGCTTATTATTTCAATCCGTTATAAACCGACCCGTTATAACCCGAAACTGATAAACCCAACCCAAACCCGAACTGTTTAACCGAATTGACACCCCTAAGTATGTGCATATACTTTGGTAGTTTGGCGCCAAAGGTCTGAGTCTGAGTCTCTCCCGCCACTTGTACTGCCATGGCAACCTTCCCCTTCCGTCCTCTCAATTCTCCGTCGTACTTTTTCTCTCTCTTCTTTCTACCTTTTACTTCCTTTTTTTTTAATCATTGTTATTGCCATTTCTCAATAATTATTATCGCCATTTCTCAATTATTTAGCCAACGAATCTTGCTGCAATTTGATGATTTTGTATAAACCCTAATTTCTGTAAATTAATTTGATTATTTATTTATTATTATTTTTTTTTTTTACAGGATGTTGGTTTTCTTCCGGCATGGCTTCAACCTGATCATTCAGCGACGACGCCACAAAATTTGGATGATGATGAACTCTCCTGCCATTCTGTTCAGGTTTCAATAATTTAGTTTTACCCCTTTTTGGATTTTTAATTTAATTTCTACAAATTCTTTTTCTAGGGTTTCATTTCTATTGCAATTTACTTTTATTAATGTTGATTATGTTTGTTTATGCGGGGTTAAAGACTGCATTTGTTGAGTTTTGATCCATCTTTGGCTTAGAATAATGAAAAAATGGTAATAGTTTAATCAATAGTGTGTAGTTGTACTTTGACAGTAATTAGATTGTTGAATATGTTGATTTGCGGTATCGAAAATATGGTTCGGTTGTTGTTAGATCACGGTCTTAAGAGAATGAAGTAGTATTTATGTTGTCATCCAGTTAGTTCAATTGTAATCTAGGGTTTGATTTTTGTACCTGTTTATACTGTAATATATGTCTTGCGTATAATAAGGAATTGTAGGATGTAGCTACAGGGTTGTAAATTTCTGTACAACATTATGTTCTTTAACTAGACATCAGAAGCCACAATATGATGAACCATTGTTATTTAAGATTGACAAGTAACACAGTGGGATTACTATTCTCGCGTCTCTTATTGACTGGCTTTTTCTTGGTAGGATTTGTTGATTGTCATACTTCATTCACGAGTATGGAGTTGAAGTTGAATAGGGTTCTTGCCTCCCTGAAGTTCCTGATGCCTTAGAGAAAAAAGCTGTTAATGTTATATATTAGTTAATGACCATTTGTTTTGGGAACACAGGCTTATATCTACAAGACCTCATGCTATTTTGTTAAAGAATGAGAACATTTCATGCTATAGTAGTGGTACAGTTTTGCTAGATGTCACATACACAAATTCTGTTTTAATGTTCAATCTGGGTGCGGGTGCATGTTGGTTGTGGATGCATGCTGCCTCGGTCAATCGGTTGCATTAAATATTGGTACTTATAGATGGTGTTAATGTTGCACGATATATTTTTAGTCAATGATTATCACAATGAATTATTGTGTTTATTATAAGCATTTCCAGAATGCCTACCTGTTATTTAAGTTTCTGCTGAAAAATGCAGAATGTGGGAGAAAATAACCAAGTGAAAGATTCCAACCTTTCAACAATTAAAGATAGCAACACTAAAAGATGGTTTCGCTCGTTATAGCAGATACAATTGTCAGCTATTTCGATCTGGAGAAGAAAGCTTGCCAGTTACCCTCACTACATCTTGTGAAAAGGTGCACTTTAAAAGCTTTTAAACAATTGGTATTATATTTTTCAACTTGGGATGCTATAGTACTGAACTACTGAATAATGAGTATTAGAGATATACTTACCTCCGTTTTTTATTAGTTGACACGTATACCTTTTTAAGAAGTTTTTTTTTTAGTTGATACGTTTCCTTTTTGGGTAAGTTTTATACCTTACTTTTTAAGTGTACCCTACTTGCTTTATCATTCTCTCTCACTCTCTCTCCTCTCCTTAATATGTGTGCCTAAATTGAACGTGTCAACTATTTAGAAACGGAGGAAGTATATATTTTTGTGAAGATATATCTTCTTCCAAAAAAAAAAAAAAATTAAAAATAGAAAGATATATGATCTCTTTTCCTGCATATATTTATTCATAGCATTGTCAAAACACTATTTATAAGAGTTATTTTAAACTTTTTAAAATGTAGGGATTAATAACATTTTATAATTTTTATTCGTAAAATTCGTGTCTCATCCCCCATGTTGCAATATTTGGGGAATGGAGAAAAAATTCATCAGGTTGGGGATGGGAATCTGATGAATTTTGGACCTGCTACATGGACAAGAATGAAAATATTAGGCAGGAAAGGGGAAGGAAAGACCAACATCCACCCTGCTCCCCCATCCCTAGTTTTGTGATTTGAGGTCTTAAAGTGAAAATTAAAATATCAAATGTCTATTTTGGTTTACTTTAGTGAAAAAGTATCAAATATTCAAATGTCTAAAGTTTAGGGGAAAAGTATAGCACATCACCTTGTAGAATCATTAGAGTTTAGCTGTTTAGTTGCTATAGCTATTTGAGTTTTATTGGGCTCTTGGGCTTACAAATCCTGTACTTTTGAGGCTTGGTTGGTCAATTTGAAGGGATAACAAGCCCAGCTCAAAATTTATTTATACATGGTTTTACTCATTGCTCAGGCACATAAACTAATTTTGGATCTTAAACATTTCTTTGTATTATCGTTTTTTTTTTTTCACTGCAATAGTTCTCACTTCCACTTAATAATATTTCGTATCATTTTTAAAGGTAGTACGGTAAGTGGTAACAGAAACTTATGAATGAGGGAAAAAGAATAGTCTATTGTACATCATACATGGGGATATGATTGAATTACTACGTACATACGAAGTACTTGTTATTGATAAGACCACCATGGGCACCATATGTATTATAATATGTCAAATAATCGATTGTACATGCACATATTTAGATTTACAAGTTTCAATCATATAAAATGAGTGTGGTAGTGAATCCGATTTCATTTTTCCACCCTGACAAGGAAATTATTTGCTTCGTGTAAAGTTTTTTAGAGGCTGAATAGAATCACAAGATGAAATCGTAGATAAGAATTAGAATGGTATGATACGATCAGTTTGTAAGCCACTACGAAATCCATAATCTATAAAACAATGCAGTTAACCAAGAAAAGCAAATTCCTTGCTATATCATATTCAATAATCAGAAATGTAAACATGATGTCTATTAAAAAGAGTTTGCCCTTAGTAGTTCCGTTATTGTAATTTTATCTTGAAATAATGTACCAAAAAACACATATATCATTCTAAGCTGATCATGGGAGATGGGTTTTGTGTTAATTTTTTAAAACAAGGATACAAAAGTTAGTGGTTTCGTAACTTTTGCTCTTTTGCTTAGACGTTTAGTTCAACTGTCTGTGTTATAGTAGTAAGTTTGTACCCTAGAATTCTCCAAGAATTTGTTACTACTTTTCATCAAAACGAAATTCAGAGATTTCCTGCAGAATTTTTTTAGACAGGATTGATATCAGATACATTGCTCTGTTGTTGGCTGATGCTGTTACTTAATAGAACATAACATCAGATACAGTTACATAACTTACTCTAGTATCATAAACTGTCATTCCTATATTATGCTCTTAGTGTGTCATTTGACACCTCCAACCTTTCGTGTTTGCTCCTCGTTTGCCAGCAATTCGATAGTGTCCATTGCATATGCTTACTTTCTGAAGACAGTCAACAGTGCATATGGCGACAGGATATATGCATTTCACTATTACTTCTGACTTTCTGAGAGTAACATATTTTGATGATTTTAAAATCTCTTTACTTACGAATATTTTTGACTTGATAAGCTAGTTGTGTAGATAAACTACCACACTATTTTAAAATTAAAAGATTCCGCGATTAGGATTATTTCTATATACAAAACCAAATTGCCTATTGTTAATGTTACAATGTATGATTTTTTATTGGCAATTTACCTACCAAAAGATTTGTTAATTTCATGTTTTCCGTGTAACATAAGCTGCTTAGATTCCTTTTCTTATATCCTGAAGTAGTTCTGCATATCAGAGTTCAGAAAAATATCATCTGCCGGAAATATGGATACTTTTGATGCCAGTGAGCTACCAGATTGGGATTCCGTATTTGGTTCAGAGGACAGTTATGCTGACAAATTTCAACAGTCAATTCTGTTCAAGTCAATGCAAAATAAGTCCAGCCAGCGTTCTGATTACCGGCTTCCTAGCCTCGACTTTGATATCTCTAGTGTGTTATCAGAGGTCAGGAAAGAGTGGACGTCACAGCAACACAAAAAATTTGTTGATGCTGTGGTTCACTTGGGGGTTCAGTATGCGAGTCCTGAGAGTATTGTGAAGCAGATGGGTGTGGAAGGATTGACCTGTGAGAATGTTGCAATTCACTTGCAGAGATACCTGATTTATTGGAAAAGGACTCGACCAAAGCTTCCCTTTGATGATCATGCTCAAGAAATTGGGCAGTATTTGGATGATGACTTACTGACTTCAGAGCCGCAGAGGCTGATTTGGGATATACTGCTCCACAGAACATTTGTGGAAGCACTAGCTCAGTTGGGGATCAACTATGCCAAACCAGAGAAGATTATGCAGCTGATGAATGTGAAAGACTTGAAACTAGGGGATGTGGTAAGCCATATTCAGAGATACCATCCTTATTTGATGGGGTTGGCAAATGATATATCAGCCGCAGAGCAAGCAGAAGAGAAAATACCAGTTATTTCACAATTGGAAGGCACAAATATGCCTGTATTGGAGGAGCATATATTTCATAAGGTTTTGACCCTACACGATGTGAGCATCTTGGATATTTTCAGTGTCCCAAAGGAACATGCTGAGAAGTACTTCCCATCACTTACCAAGGAGAAGATTCGCCTACTGAATTTTGTAGATCCCACTGGGAAGCTGTGGCAATTTCCCTACTCTTACTGGACAAGCGGCCACAGGTATGTTCTGATTGGAGGATGGATAGACTTTGTCAAGGAGAAGAAGCTTGTAGCTGGTGATACTGTCTCCTTTGGTCGTAAAGTTGGAGATATAAGTGAGGATAAGTTCTTCATTAGTTGGATTCATAAGGCTGATAGTGTTCAGAATCCTCTGCCTTTTGATGATAGTGTTCAGAATCCTCTGCCTTCTGATAGTGCTCTCCACCTGGACCAGACCCTTGTTAAGCCTGCCTTGTCTTCTGGTATAATTGCTGATAATGCCTCTGTTCCTTTCACTCCGTCTCCTAGTCTAAATCCTAATTCCCCTCGTAACCCTTCATTTGATGTCATGGTTGTTGATAATGCCCCACCTCTTTTTACACCTACTACTCTTAGTCTTTATTCCCCTCTTAACAATTCATTTGATGAGATGGTTGTTGATGATGCTCTTGCTCCCTTTTCTCCATCTCTTAGCCTCAGTCCTGGCCCCTCTCTTGATAAGTCTTTTGTTGGGATGACAGCCAATGATGCCTTGTGCTATTGTGCTTTGTTTCCACATAATTATGAATTCGAGAAAGATATGGTTGTTCAGCTATGGATGGCACATGGTGTTTTTGTGAAGGAGCCAATGGAGAGAATTGCGGGTCTGTTTTTTGAGGATTGCCTCGACAGGGGTTGCTTCTTGTTTTGTCGGACCAATTTGGTGACTGGGAAAGCAATGTACAAATTCAAGAGAGATGGCAGTGTAGTGTCGCTATTGATTTCTAGCAGCAGCCATATTGTTCTGATAGAGAGAAGTTCTAACTTAAATGATGTCTCTGAAGAAGTATCTCATGTGTCTATCAGGTGTTACAGACAGAAAAATTATACTATCATACAAGAACTTAAAAGGTTCAAGCAGCTGAAAACACTTATGTTTCTCCATGGTCATGAATTGAGCTTCAAGCAAGTCCCACGCGATATCTTTTTATCATTGAGGTTGCTACAAGTTTTGGATTTGAGTCAGACTCATCTCTTGGAGCTGCCAAGTTCTATAGGGAATATGAAATGTCTACGTTATTTAGACCTTTCAGAGACTCTTATCAAACGTTTGCCTGAAGCAATTGATTGCCTTGAGAATTTGCAGACTTTGAAACTCCGAGGTTGCTTGAATCTCTCTTTTTTGCCAAAAGGTACGAGAAAGCTGGTCAATCTGCGTCATCTTGATCTTGATGTCCGTTGACATTTACGCTCAATGCCCCCGGGGTTAGGGACTTTAATCAACATTCAAACATTGTCAGCTTTCCTTGTTGATCTGGAAGAAGAATGCAGCATACGGCAGTTACAGAATATGAATAATCTCTCAGGGAACTTTTGCATCTCTTGGCTTGAGAATGTGTTGACAAAGGATGAGGCCATGGAGGCTTGCTTGCGCAACAAATCGCAGCTTACAAAGCTTGAGTTACAGTGGAGTGACACACAAGATGAAAATGTTTCAGGCAATGGGGATTGGAATGGAAAAATATGTTTTCCCTTGTCTTCTTACACTCACAATTAAGTATTGCCCCAAACTCTCCAGTTTACATACACTTTCAAATCTCTGTTTTATAAAAAATTTGGAGATAAGTCATTGTGATATGCTTGCATCTTGGACTGATGGCAGATTGCCTGCTTCAGTTAAGACACTCATTATTGAGGATTGTCCCATGATCTCTGTGGAGTCGTTGAAGAACGGAGGTCAAGACTGGCATAAGGTGGGGCACATCCAGAATTTGTGGGTTGTTAATCAAGAGATACCTTCTGGTAAATCTTTCCACGCTACTTTTCTTATTTTTTTTTCCCAGGATAAGGACTTAGTTTTGTTTTCTTCTTTTTTGATATTGATGGTTGTTATACTAGTTCTAGAATATGCAATAAACAAGATCACAGGAGCTTTAGGGATTTTTCTGAATTTGATGTAACAAATCACTCCTTGATATGAATACCTTTATTATGGAAGATTTACCTAGATATCCAATAGCTATATTTATATATAAATTATATGTGTAGAAAGCCTGCTTTAGTCCTGTCTTTGAAAGTATAGTACTTCCTTAATGAAAAGATAGTTCCTTCTTGGATAATTGGTATTTGACCATCTCAATTCTAGTTCAAACAAGTGCTCTATTGTGTTTGACACGTCAAGGTCTTTGAAATAATCAGATAGTAGATTATAGAACTTAGGAAGTGCGTTTTGCTTCAACAGTTCAGCTAGTGACATAAGTACCATGCTAGGACTTGTTTTGGGCTGTCCCATCCCAATGAGCGAAAAGCTATTAGCACTATTTGCAGGGCCTACATTTCCATGCTGATTTTTCATAGTAATAATCATATAGAGTATAGCAAATGAATGAAATGCTACTAATATTATGTTAATGTATTGGGATTGAATAATGTTGATTGGATGGATATCATAAACCAAAGGTGGCAGTATCCTGGACCATTTTATTATAGAAAGTGGACAACTAAGATGAGATGAAAGCAGTTTATAGTTTACTTCTCTCTCTTTTCCACTATGCTCTGATTTTATGTTATTAACTGAGGTTTTTTCCTCCAAATTTCGTGACACATAACTTGCATGGATTTACTGAATTTGGATGACATTTACAATACAGTGTTTAAAAGATACATTTAATTTTCCAGGGGCAGCAGAGTAGCTTCTTTCAAATGCCCGGCACCTATATGATTTCAGCTTATCTTTGTCTCCAAGCGTTGATTTTGGGCAGCATCCTGCTTTTTAATTGACATTTTGAAGCCGTAATGTTATTTTGCCAATTACTGTGAGGATTCTCAACTCTCATGTTTCATAAGCTACCTTGGCTTTGGTCTTTTGATACATAATATATATTTATCCAGAAGATCTAAAATTTCTTTGGCCACTATTTGCATCGCCAATCCACGGGGTCTTTAGGAGATAGGTTAAGGTAGTCTTGTTATGCTCTATTTAGTTTTCTTTTATTTTTATACATAAGAGGAATATGGGGACTGACTCACAATATGGGGATGCTGTAATTTCTTATCTTCAGCCATATACAGGTCTAGAGGAGTTATGCATAAGTGGTTATGGTGGTTTAGAATTGCCTAGTTGGATCAGTGATCAGGCATTCTCTAAACTTGTCAGCATCACCCTCTTTGAGTGTGAAAATTGTCTCGTCCTACCATCACTTGGGAAATTACCTTCATTAAAAGTTCTAAACATAAACAACTTCCACAAATTGAAGGTGATTGATCATAATTTTTATGGAGGTCTAAGCATCCCCGAGTACATAGCATTCCCTAAGCTAGGAGAAGTTGACACTTAAAAAATATGCTTAGCTTAGAAGAGTGGACGGGAATCAGGAGTTCCGACTTTCCTCAACTTCTTAACCTCACAGTTAAGCATTGCCCCAAACTCTACAGTTTATGCACTGTCCTGCCTTTGTTCCCTTGAAAAACTAGAGATTAGTCATTGTGCAGTGCTTGCTTCTTGTCCTGATGGAAGGCTGCCTGCTCGGGTAGAAAAGTTCATAATCGAGGATTGTCCCTTGGTTAGTGCAAGGCTCTTGAATAACGGAGGTCACAATTGGCTTAAGGTTGCACATATTCAACATGTATGGAATGATCATCAAGAGACGTCATTTCATTTGGCCAAATAGCATCACAGGTATAGTAGGATCGGACATACTATGTGAATGTGCTTAAATTTCTTTGGCAGACTTGAAACTAGTCTTATATTAAAGTACCATCAGATTATTGAATTCGGTTTAACTTGCATGTTTAATGGTTCTCTTTTGACTATAGCCATGTTTGGTAGTAAGCTTATTGGGGGTAAATTAGCTTATTTGACTAACTTTAGCTGATTGACTAGTCAAACAAGCTAATACAAGCGTTTGGTAGTAAGCTTATTGAAAGAGCTTATTCCACTAAATAAGCTCTTTTTGAAAAAGCTCATTTTAGGAGCTTTTTCAATTATCTTATTCATTAATTATTGTGAAATGACACTTATAACCTCATTTAATTTAAAATCCTATCTAAACTACCTACCCCACAATTAGCTTATTGGTCATTTCACATACTCAATCACCTTTAAGCTATCAGCTATTTACCAAACACTTTTATAAAATCAGTTGATACAATAAGTTAGTCAAATCAGTTAATAAAATCAGCTAGTCAAAATCAGCTAACTCAATTAGCTTCAGCTTTCAGCTTTCTCCCAAACATGGCCATAATGTCTATGGGATAATTTAGATGAAATTTTACTATGAGTCAATGCTGACTTGCAACTTTGCAACTAGATGGACTGTGTAGTTATTTGGTACGGAGTACCATCTTACTCTTGGCTGAAATTTTCAAGTCAATACGTTCTGGTTTTATGATTTTCTATTATTGGTTTGAGTTAGCAGCTGCTCTGACATCAGTTACATGTGACATTGCTACATTTCTGCAAGTAATATTAAGGTGAAATGATAAAGATTTCCCAGAACTTTTTTTGCCTTGACAAGCTAGTTGTCTAGATAAATTTGATAGCTACAAATTTTTTTAAGATACAAAGATTCCACGATTACTATTTTTTTTTTTAAATAGAAAACCAAGTTGCCTATTGTTAATGTTTACACTATGATTTTTTAAATTTACTGGCAACTTGACATGTTTAACTTTATCAATAGGCAATTTTTTTTTTCTTTTTTTTGACAAGAAGAACAAAGATTTCATTAATGAAAGATAGCTAAACGACACTTACAAACAAATCCTAAGAAATCTAAAATTCCAATACAAGTACAAATCACCTTAGAACTAGTTATACGCAGATTCGATCAACTATCGCCTTAATAAAAATCTTCATCTGAAGCAATACAATCTGTGAGTTAGCTCTAATTCGGCTTGAGATCCACGGATGAATAGTTGTTTGGGTGAAAAAACTCATATGGCCTTCTAGATACTCCTGAAGATTGTGAAACCCTAAATTTTCAATTTTTGACAGACGAATAAACGAAGAAATTAAACCTACTAGGATAAACACCATCATAGAGATGAGATCCATTTATTCAAAGCAATTAAAATTTTTTGGGGCTTACCATCGATAAAAATACCGGTGGAAGTCCCTACAAAAATTTACAATTGAGACTAGAAGAAAAGAGATGAAAGAGAAAGAGAGAATAGGAGAAGAGTAAAGGAAAACCTTAAAAAAAAAAAAGGCAAAAGAAAATTTAACAATGGACACTAGAAAAACCCTCTCAAGGGAGAAACCCTAGAGGGTAACAAAAAACCCTCCCTAGATTAACAAGTTATCAATAGGCAATTTGGTTGTGGAGCTGTTGAAGTATATGAAAAGTGATTTAAGTTAAACATGTCAATTACGGAGTATTAATAGTGCTTTCTTTTTTCTTTTTAGGCGTCTCAAAATGTCGTTCTTACTTTATATTTATTTGCTTTTAAACACTGTAAAAATACCAAATACCTAAATACCCGTGCTAAGATCATAACTAATTGGGTCCAACTTCTTGGAAAAAATTGTGTTTGGGGTTAACTTTTTTTTACTTAGTGTTTGAAGTCTAGAATAGTTTATCAGGTGAAATTTAGGTAATTGTGTGCAAAAAAAGTTAGACCCTTAGTTAAAAAAACTTGGACTCTTCTAGTTAACCAATAAAAAAAATTCTTTCTTAAAAAAAAAAAAAAAAAAACTTGGACCCTTCTAGTTTTTTTCCCCCCTTGAATAGTCTTCTTTTTTTTTTTTTTTTTTTTTAAAGTTATAGTGATACATTTCCTGTATTATACATTTTATTATTAATAATAATTTAACTTAGTATTTTTTTAAATAGTGAGCACACTTAAAATACACTAGTTTAGGTCCCGTGCCATGCACGGTAATTTTCAATGCTATTATTAATTTACAACTATTTTAATCAATGTAAAAAAATTGTCAAAAATTAGTGTGAATTAAACTACTGAAACATTTACTAAAATGAAACATAATCATGGAAAAATAGATTAGCTAAATATGTACTTTAAAGTTAAACATTTGAGTATATGGTTACTTTATGTATTTCGATGTGGTATTGTTGTAGTGTTATTTTTCTTGTTAACTAAATGTAAAATTTTAAAGTTATGTACTAACCTTGCAAATAAATTTTCTTTCTACACCCTACTAAAATCACTCTATTATTTCATCCAAAACTGCGCAACCTAAAATAATATTATTACATATCATTTAGACAATTTACTATTTCTTATTCAACTTTTCTCCAGACATGAACTCTAATTAGATATCAATATATTTTAAATTATATTTTGATAATATTTTATATAATAATTAATAGTTATTAGTCAATAAATTATATAGTTATTGACTGATGTCCTTATGTAAATATTGGTTATCAAGGTAATTTACTTACACAATCCAAAAAAAAAAAAAAAAAAAAAAAAAAGTAATTTACTTAACAAAAATAGGTAAAAAAAATATTCCGTTGAAAATCTACTACGTATATGATATTTTTCCTTAAAAAGTTATTGTATTTTATAGTTTATTCTTTCTATTATTAAAGATCTAGATAATTTTTTTTATTAAGGTTATTTACATTTTAGTCAACTTTTTTTACCTCATTAAATTTTACTTAAAAGAAGATTTTCTATAAGGAAATAAAAGAAAATAAAAAAAATTATTTAAGGACACACTAGGCGATGACATGTGTCATTATCGGTGTGTCTTTTAGTATATAGTTATTGATTGATTGATTGATGATTGATGAATTGATACTTAGCTAATTTAGTTCTTTAATAATAATTCATGCTTCATTTCGATAAATCTGTAATACAGAAGAAAATAAACAAATTTTGTTATATTTCACAATTTTTTTAGACAATTGTTCACTATTTAAAAGTGTAAAATTGATAATAATACTAAGAATTATATTAATAGTAAATTCTTTTAATATAAGTAAAATTTGAAACAAATTTAATAAATATATGAAGCTTATTTTATAAACTTAGATTGCAATAGTCTAAAAAAAAAAAAAAAAAAAAAAAAAAAAAAAAAAAAAAACTTATCCTAAATTGACAAATCCCGTTATTGTATTGAAGATTTTTTTTGCACCCTTATTTTAGAGGATTCAAATACAACAAAAAATTAAAAATTATTTTGTACATAATTATGATATTAATTTTTTTTTATGAAAGACATTTATTTTCATAAATTACTAAAAATTACGAAGTATTACTAAAATATTTTATCGTTTAAAATAAAATCAGATCATTTTGTATGATTTTAGTTTAATAAAAATGTTTTTGTCCCATAAAACAAGTGCTTTTGTCAAATAAAAAAAATTTATTTTTTTAAAAAAACATCCAAATTATTCATAGTAATTTAGAGAATCAGATTAATTTGGAAAAGTGATTTATGTATTCGACATTGTATTAGTTTTTATTATTAATTAGTTAATTTGGAGTTTTAGAATTTACTAGCTATTTATATAATTAAATGCATTAAGGGTCTAAATTTATTATATAAGGGGTCTAACTTATTTTATCTTAGGTTAACGGTGAGTTAAACTAAGGTTAACTAAGCACTAAAAACAAATTAAAAAAAAAGTTGGACCCTATTTGTTACCTTAACTCTAAATATCCTCATATTTTCTTTCAACATTTATACCTCCACCTGTGTACATTGTATTTTAGACCAAGCTAATCACCTTGTGACTTTGAGGTCACAATTTCGTGCTCCACCAACTACATTTGTTTGGGAGTAGAGGGATTATTCCCTTACCTCCCCCTCTACTTTCAAGCACTAACCTACGGATATAGATTGACTTGACCTGTGAGAGGTGTCAATTGACAAGTCAACATTGAATTGGACCCATTCCAAATAGAATACCTAAAGTAGCCCTCTAATGTAGACAATACACAAGAGAGAAGTGAAAAGCTGAAAACTTTAAAAGTAGTAAATCTCAAAAAAAAAAAAAAAAAAAAAAAAAAAAAAAAAAAGACCGTACAACTCAGAACAAGTTAGGCCCTGTTCTTTTGAACTTTTGGGCAGAGCTGAGCTGAGCAAAGCATATTTCAACAGAGCATATTTCATTATTATTGTTATTATTATTATTATTATTACTATTGAAAAATAACAAAAACCTACAAAGTCAATTGATTTACAAGAAATTAGTGGGAGAGCCGAGATACAATCTTGGCCCCTACCCGTCTAGGTATAGCGGACCCGATCCTGTTGAAGATGTGAGCAGCTGCACGAGCACCAAAATCCCGAGTCCTAGCGAAATCCTGAACCCGCTTCAACAACGCAACATCATCCTTCTCTAATTCCCCCAATGAAGAAAAAGAGAAAGGAAGAAAACCATAGTCAATAGCCCTACAACGTGCCCCATACTTGTCCCACTTCCGCTGAGCCGCAGCCGACACAACAAGACTAGGAACGATGTCAGACAACCCTGATTGTGTTAAAGGAGAAGACCCCGTAAAGTCAACGCATACATCAAGGCCTCTATCCCGGGAATAAAGCAATACATCTGCTGGTTGAAGAGCTCCGTCATTCCTTCCAATCAATCCAACGTTAACCCCTTTTCTTGCAAAATTCCCAGATCAAAAACAAATATCAACAAGGGTGTCACGAACAATGTTGTGCCTATGTTTAATATCCACCATCCCAGCACAAGACACTGCATGATCCCCATAAATATCTCTATCAAAAACCCTCCAGCAAGCAGAATACGGTGTCGAAACGGAGAACAAAGGAACTACTAACTGGTAGCAAAGAACACAACAGTAAGTCTTTCCATTCATAGTCTGACCCAAACCTAATATCAGGACGGCTCGCAACTGACCGAAATGTGATCCCCCTACAGGGACTTCTATAAGGCAACCTGACGTGGAGATAAGGAGAAAGTGGATTCTTATAATACCCGAATATTTTATGATTAATATTTTATGATTTATATAATAGATTTATATAATAAAATAAGTAATTTTTAATTATTATTAACTTTCCATAGTTTGATTTTTATACTTTGGAAAGTATAAAACCTAATCTTATAGAACTCTCGTTGTTTACGAAAGTATAAATACTTCTTATTCCCTAATTAATTTTAGCTTTGCCTCCACTCCAATTGATCTTTTGTAGCTAAACCAATTTCCCCAAATTTCTTTCGGTGAGTTTATTGTACTTTTGCACCAATTCCTTTGCAATGCAAATCAACAATTGGATTTTATACAATCCAAGTCAACCCATCATTGTAATCTAATCATGCGAGTATCAAATATACACCCATATATAATTTCATTACCACCATCATGCTGCTACCAATTACTAGGGCTAGGACTTTGCGATTCATTTCTTTTGTCGAGGTAGTAGACTGTGGAATTGTTTCCGAAAGGTGATCACACTATATCAATTCGGAGACGTTTGTATTTTTATTATTATATGTAATCACACGATCTGATACTTTGGAGTTGTTTGTGTAATTATTTGATATAATTATTGTATGATATGATATTCATATTTATGATTCATGTATATAGTTACATGATTTGATCAGATTTAATTATATTGTCTTGTTACTATTGTTGTATGTGATTGATTGTTTTATTATGCAAGGGTTTTTAATGTTGTTTCTCTAGGGAGTATTATTGTTGAGGTTTTAGAGTTACTGATATAATATTGGGTTGAGAACTGATTATATTTGGGTATTAGAATTATTTCCCTATGAGGGTTGAGACGTTTTATGAATTGATTTGTTATGTTATTTGGGAATCTGTGCCATTGTTGAGATATTATTTATTAGTTTATGAATGATTATTTGATCGAATATGTGATCAAAAGGTTGAGAATGATTATTTTGTTCTTGGTTTGAGGCTCGGCGTTATATACCTTGCTCCTTGGCATGTTGGTAAGAGGATGATAATCATGAGTTAAGAATAAGGTACAATCTTTATTTATTTATTTTTCAATGGTCCCCTACAGTGGGATTTGGCCCGTTTGTGGTCTCGTTCAAGGTGTCTTTCTGGTTATTGAGAGTATTCAAGTTTTTATACTTGTTGGTTTGTTATTTGAATTACTCATGTCCAAGGTTAGGTATAGAACAAAGAGCATGACACACTTATGGGATAGAGATTTGAGTAAAGAATAGTATTTTTTTTGAGGTAGGGTTTGACAATGGTTACTTTTTAGAGTACAAAGTTATCTTACCCTTGAGGTATCAATGTGTAATGTAGTTTTGAACTACATTATATTAATTGTTATAAATTGAGCTAGTATTGTCAATTATTCTATTATACTCTATATATTCTGATATGTGGTGATTACTCAGCTTTTTACTGACGTGTATGTGTTGTTTTGTTGTGCTACTTTTGTTTGGGGCCATGTCTTTTTCTTATGGTGGCCCTGCGACGATCTATTTTGGAATTTGTCATTAATGGTGAGTAGTCAAGATTGTTTAAGCAGGTTGATCAAGTGATCGTAGCTAAAGGAGCTCAAGTGATCGATTAGTGTTTTTATAACGAGTTTGTAAAGTTGTATGAATAGCTCACTTAGATTCATTGGGTTGTAATTATTGGGATTTTGTAAGGCTTAGCACTTGACAGGTTGTCAAGTGTGGCGGCAATACCTCCGATTTAGGTGTATGCTTCCGCAAATTTATTTAAATATTGTTTATTTTTCCTTTAACTCTTGTTTATTATTAATTAGTAAATCGGGGGTGTTACAATTCTGCAGAAGCAGTGACCTTTGTGAAATATATATCTACCAATTTCTTCATGAGTATGGGGGCAGCGATCTCACTAGGGTCACTCATAAGGTCAGTCTCTACAGTCCTATTAAAAAGATTAAGAGCACCATCAAAGGGCGGTCTTGGACCAATAATTACCAGAATTGCGAAGAAGCGTAGCCTGAAGACCAGAAGACTGCAAACGCGATGCAAGGAAAGCATAATGTCGAACATCACCCGCTGAATAGACACCCAAGCAAAAGGTAAGGTGGCAAGTCGCATTATTACTATTACTATTATTTTATTACTAGATCTAAGCCCGTACGATACACAAATTTTTATCAAATATTTTTCTATATTTATGTTGATTTTTTAAATTTTGTTTTTTCTATATCTTATAAATAGCTACCTTTAATTTAAAATTATAATAAAAATCATATCTTTTTAAGATAAATTTTATCATTCTTTTTTAATCTAATCTCATTTTCTTAAAAAATCATTATCCATAAGGATTATGTTTTTCTAATTGTGACTTTATGTACTTTAAATATTAATGATAACAATTATCATAGATAACATAAAATTAAAGGATTATATTTTTTTTAATTGTGATTTTCTTTTAAATCATAATAATTATTATTATCTGTATTTTTTCAATTTAATTTGTATTCAATATATTTTTAAATTTTCTGTAGGACAACATGTTTTAATAATATTTCATAAAATTATGATTTAATATATTCATAAGATTAATTAATGATTTGAATTCTCAACCACTATAATTTAAGTTCATAAATCTCATTCTTCAATCAATTTTGAACGAAAGTGTTGAAAAAAGTTGACTTTAATTGAGGCATAAACATAATCACCTTGTAATTTAAAATAAGAAATAAAGTTAATTTAATATATTCATAAAATTAATTAATTAAAAAATAAAGAGGCTTATAAAAAAAAATTAATAAATGGAAACAATGTATAAAAATAACTCCTCGTTAAATAGCATCATATCCAAACTTATTAAGCTAACTAGTTTGTGGAAGTTTAGTATGTCAAACAGGCAAGAAATTCGTAATTTGATTTTCCTTACTTAAATCTGCATATAAAAACAAAATTCAGTAAATAAAACATAAGCATATAATCGTTAAGTATCCCCAAAAAAAATAAAATTTAAGTAATGGCGATTACAAACATAAATTTAATAGGACTAATAAAATTAATATAAGAATTACCTAGCCATTGATTACCTAAAACGACACAAAATTACTTATACAGAATTCTCTTGTGGTTTTGTATTGATACGAAATTTTGTTGGTTTCGTATGATGTATCGTCAATTTATAATGGTAGGCATGACAAGTTTTAATTTAATTATGATTAATGAACAATTTTTAGTTCTTATCATAAATTCTATAAAAATTTATCTTTAATGGTATTTTATCATTTAAATTTAATACTATTATTTATGATATAATCATATAATAATAATTTTTTTATATATAAATTATCATATAAGTTATTTTTTCTAAATTATCATGTTTTAAATTTATAATTACACGATAAAAATCTTTCCCATATAATTATACTAAAATGCCTACTTTATTTATATATACTAGTTAGTGACCCGGGCGATGCCCCGGGGGTTTTTTTTTTTTTTTTCTTCAAATGAGCATTGACATTTAGTTCAATCATTTAATAAAACCACCAAAGAAAATTGGAATAAACCCATCGGTTACCAAATTTATTAGGCTCTACTTTTTGCTCCAATTGAAGAATGAAAATTATTACAATAAGTAAATGACGCATAACAATTAAATGAAAATAATAGAGTGAAAAGCTTTTATATAGATCAGTTAGTGGTATCCTTTTAATTGTTTGTATTAATGATATTAATGAGATTTTAGTTTGTAAAACTAATCATATATACAAATGAAAAAGATTCCCCACATATTATATAGGTTGTGAGTTGTTAATATTTTGAGTTGAATGAAGATTGTGGGCTGAATCAAGTTTTTAAGGCAAATAAGAACGAAAATTTTAAGAGTTATTAAAGTTTCATTTTTTTTTGGGTCAGTTTCTAAATGTCAATTTATTACAAAGAGTAAATTACACATAACAATTAAATGGAAATAATAGAGTGAAAATGTTTTAGTTATTCCTTAGTGGTATCTTTTTTGTAGAGACATTGCTATTTTAATAGAGTTAATTGGTTTGATTACGTGGCATATTTGATGACATGGCTAAATAAGAGAAAAAATTGACACATGGCAGAATGAAACTTCTTGCCTTTGAGTTTTAATAATAATATTGATTTATATAACGGAATTTTCACCATATACCACTGAGTTTTAACTTAATTCACCATATACCACCAAAAACTTTCTAATTCACTATGTACTACTGAGTTCCTATGCAATACCACAAAATACATTTTTTGATAACTGCCGTTAGTCTGCTGTTTGGGGTATTTTACTAATTCACTATATACCCATGTTTATAAAGTTATTTCACCAGATACCATTAAATTAAAAGATATTTCATCATATGCCACTGAATTTGCAACGGCTATTTTAGGGCTTGTTTGGCACCATTTTTGGTTTTCAGTTTCCTGTTTTTTTGAAAATTAAAAACTGAAAACAGGAAACAAGAAAAAGGCGTTTCCTCTTTCCTTTTGTCAGTTTTCAAAATTATTATGATTTTAATAAGTTTAAATTATTTTTCTTTCATTATGTGACATACATCATATACTTTTAATAAACCAAAAAACCAAAAAAGAGAAAACCACAACAATGCCAAACGACCCCTTGTTGCATCTATTATTTTTTGCTGCTTCACTACTCTTCTCTTGAGCTCCTTCAACATGATCTCATCTCCATGACATTGTGTGTCTATGTTTCCCCTGCTTTGAAATTCATAACCCGAAACAACATTTTGCTCGGCATTACCCTTGCACCATCGAAATTTCTCTCATATATCACACTTATACTACAATTTGTATGGATATTTTGCCGAATCATAGCTCCTTATTGCAAATTTCTTCCCACATGTACAAGCTTTGTTTGGCATTCTTATGTATGCATATTCGTAAGATGACGATGATGATTTCGAGTGTGTTGACATCTTTGCAAATGCTTTTAGAAGGGTGAAGTGCTATCTCAATTCCTCAAGTATTATGTTTATATACATAAACTATCCGTTATAACAGTCAACGACTAATTTTTTTTTTTTTTTAAAATAACCATTGTAATTTCTGGGTATATAGTGAAATATCTTTTAATTTAATGGTATATGGTGAAATAACTTTATAAACATGGGTATATAGTAAATTAGTAAAATACTCCAGACGGCAGGCTAACAACAGGCTAACGGCAGTTACCAAAAAAGGTATTTTGTGGTATTGCATAGGAACTCAAAGGTATATGGTGAATTAGAAAGTTTTTGGTGGTATCTGCTGAATTAAGTTAAAACTCAGTGGTATATGGTGAAAAATCTATTTACATAACTTATATAATTACATAATTAAAGATATTTAGTTTAGTAATAAGTAAACAAAAATTAAAAGTTCTGATTTGATCTAATGGTTTCTTAAATAAGCAAATACTCTGTATTGAATAGAGATGATTGATGTGGGTAGTTAAGGCTAAAAACAATCGATATTTGAGAAAATATATGCAAGTTTTTTATTTGTAGGATTGATCTGATATGAAACTTAATCAGATAATCTCACAATACGAAATTAAATAACAAAATGAATAGTAAGAATATCATTTGAAACAAGTGAGTAAGTAATAATTTTTTAAATATATCAATTACACAAAACCATTTAGGTAAAACAAATTACATGAAAAAATTATGTAATTAACAAATTACATGAGATAATTACGTAATTAACAAATTACATTATACTTTGTAGAATATTTTCTTTATTTTTGCAATGATCTAATTTTTGAGTATTTGATAATTTGCTTAACTGAATTAACTTATATATTATTGTATCTTGTTTTTATGTGATTAGTTGGAGCCTATTAGAGATACTTTAGAATAAGCCCCTTAATGAGCTTCGGAGAGCTATCAAATCAATTTGTAATTTTTTAATTCATTCTATTTTGTAGTTAGTTTTATAATTATTTTTTTCTTTGTGTTTTAAATTTATTAATTTGAATTTAATAATTGTATCAAATATTTAAAAATAGTGAAAAAAAATGCGGGATTGTTGTACAAGGACAAGGATGAAAAGTTCATTGGAATGATAGCTAGCGACCTTCATAGGGAGTTAGAGAAGAAAATGAAGATGTCGCTAGTATTCTCGTGTGCAATGGTGGATGGAAATCATTTTTTTTGAAGATGTGTCTGATATTCTCGACAAATATTTCAACCAAGTTCATTACAAATTTGGAAAGTTTGATCAAAAATACCTTTGGTTGCACCCACCTAACAAAATTGAAGACACTGACATTATCTTTTTTTCATTGTCAGGTATCGTACGATGCACGGTTTTCCATATATTAATCTCAAGAAAAGGTATTTTCGTATTTGATTTTTTTTTTCTATTTAATAATTTCAGACAAAAAAAAAACATAATAATTTAATTAAAGTGTTATTGCCTATTACAAAAGTATTATTTTTTTTAAATGTAATTTATAATGCGACTTTATTTATTGTTGTTATGTATTTTATTTGTGGTTGTTAGTTATATGACAATTGAATTTAAAAATATAAATAAATTGTAAATATGATTGTTTACACAAATTTCGAGTTTAAATAAATAAATACGGGAAATAAAGTAACAAATGAATTTATATTAATATATGAATTTTGGGTACAATCTCTGTATAAAAGTTTATAATAAAATAAATTAAGTCCTCTGATTCTGTTCCGCAGCTTGACGATGACACGTGTGTGACACCTGTAGGGTGACGTTTGATGACGTCGACTTGAGTTTGAACGCAGGGTGACGTTTGATGATGACAACATGTATTCAAGGGCTTTGTTTGAATACACCTAAACGAGGGTTTATGAAGCTTAATCCCGTTCAAGTGTGTTTGAGTGTATCTGAACAAAGTCGACACGAGTTTGATGTGCTTGTTGACTAACTTTAGAGAGAATTTCGTATGTGTTTTATGAGCTCTTGGAATAATGATTTCTCTGAATCCCTCTCAACTGATGGAGGAATGTGTATTTATAGGAGATGAGAACCCCTTGAGTGGACTTAGTAGGTTTGGGCCTGGCCCATTTTATGACTTAGAAGTCTTTTAACCTGGTCCGTTTAATTTATTTTATAACCCGAATTGTATTTGATTAATTCAGATTATTTATTTGGGTGGGCCCAAAAATAATTAAAATGGATCATTAACATGATTTAACCCAAATTAATTTAGTTAATTTAATGTATGACACTTATAAAATTTTTGTGCCTACAAATTGCCCCCTCGAGACTGTGTCACATACACGATTTGAAGTGTTTGGCGTGACAAGGTCTCGACCCTTTTATTTGACTTGAAAGTCACTAGTACTTTTTTTTTGGCGTGACAAAGTCAAGGAAAAGGCTCGAGATGTAGCAGCATTGGTCGACGACGTTCCCTAACTTGCGGAGGGTTGTCACAAACAACTGGAGGTGATTTCAAGCGAAGTTATCTTCGATCATGTTTCCTAGCTTGCGGAAGATGGTCACAAGGCGGTAGAAGATCGTTTCAAGAGAAGCAATCTTCGATAGTGTTCTCTAGCTTGCAGAATACTATCACAGCGGAAATTGGAGGCAGTTACAAGCGTAGCAGTCTTCAGGCAGTATCCCCTAGCTTGAGGAAGATCGTCACAACAAATCGGTTACCTCCAGAGACGTGTACTCGATGGTGCAAGATACGCGTTTCTTAACTCTTTTATCTGTTTAACTAACGCTAGTTTGCAGGTATCGGCATTACAAGAGTGATTTAGGATCGCAGAACGTTCTGAATCATTCTCCGTCCCTATCGCTACTTTGACTTTTGTTTTCGAAACTTGCGTTTCTCCAAACTCAGTCAAAGTGGGGGCTTCTGTAGACACCCAAATGTGTCTCCCCAAAACCAAACCCGATGATGAATACTTTTCACGTCGAATTATAATCGAATGAAGTGAAAGTGTGGAAAGTCTAGTGTTGCGGTTAGTTTTTATTTCTCTTCTTTCTCTCTGTTTTCGAAAACCTATTTTATGAAAATAGCCAATCCAGTTTAGTTTGGTCCATGGCAAGGGTCCAATAATAGTGTAGTTGGATTGGGCTCGAAAAGAGCTTTCCAACGATATATTATAAGCCCAATTCCGATGAATAATGAGGAAGTTATGGCCAAATTACTAAACTGGGCCCGGTTTGACCTTTATATGTGGCCCAATGATCTTGAGGAGGGCCTATTATGATTTATCATTCCTAATGTAATTAGGATTGATTATAGTCTTCTAGAATCTTCTAGAAGGTTCTTTTGAATCCTAATGTGATTAGCATTGATAATTGAGTTTTATGAGTTTTATTTAGAATAAAAGAAGTGTTTTAAATAAAATTACAGTTTTACCCCTCGTACGCTTAATTTTATCAAAAATATGAAAACGTGTGGAAAAAACTGCCTGCAGCGCCGCACCACAGGCTGTCGCCTAGCGACAGGCTCTGTCGCGCAGCGACAGATGCTTGTGTGGCGACAGCGTCGTGTTTTATTCTTCTTGAAACTCTAATTTTTTTTTTATCATATTCCGGCTGATTTTCGTTATAAATAGCCTCCTAAAATCTCTGTTTTTAATCATCCTCTACAACCAACTCTCACAAGAATTTCTTGATACTCTCTCTCTCTTTCTAAACCAACCTTTTTCACAAACAAAATTCCGCATTCACAAGATCTAGACACACCTAGCCAAGTTCGAAGTTGCCTTTGCCCTAGATGTGAAAGGTTTGATATTTCTGAGGTTTTGGTCCCAAATCTCTATCTCAATTATTTAATTTAATTGTTTTGATTTTATTATTTTCCTTGAAGTTACTAACGCGTGTATTTTGTTATTAGAAAGAGATACGAGGCATCCAAGTAAGTACTTTAATTGTTTAATTGATCTTATAAATCATGTTAAGATTGTTATTTTGGTTCCTAGTATCATGTTAGGATACTTTCCTTAGTATGATATTTAGGGTGATTTGCTTATATCAATTATGATTTCTAGGATGCTTCCTATTTTCTTTCCTAATAGCATGTTAGTATCATGTTAGGGTTAAAGCTTTGATCTTTAATGTTTAATGACATGCTAGGGTTTGTTATTATTGTTGCTTGATATATTATGCTTTAACATGATTATTTTAATTATGATTATGATTATAATTATTATAATTTGTTATTATTGTTGCTTGATATATTATTCATTGTTATTGCTTGATCACGCCCTCTCTTGCAGGATTTAAAGGGAATTTGTACTTGTAATCATGTTTAATAAGATAATTAATAATCTTGTTTAGGGATAATATGATTATAATTCAAGTGATCGCCAATAATAGATTTATTTGTGCATTAAAGTTCAACCAACATAGATAAACAGGTTTAGAGTAAACCTATTGGTCGTATGTTAGTCAGAAAGCGCACATGAATACGAGTAGAATAAAGTAGAGGCCTATTCTTAGGGCAGGTTCTTTCTCTTTTAGATTGGATTTGTACCTTCATCCCCGAACACCAGTCATGGTTCCAGAACTATTGGAGTTGACGATCTCCTGGATCGTTAAGGGGTGTAACCTTCACCCTGTGAACGGTTTACAAGTTCCTAAAACTTGTTGGCGACTCTTTTGCTCTAGCTTCCCTTTGGATGCCACCATGCTTAAGTGTATGATCACAGTGGGGCTCAAGTGTGGGATGCTTGAAATATTCCCTACAATCGGAGATGTCAAGTCATGTATGCCAGTCGTTATGAACTTGACATCTTAAGCCTGGCCTGCTCAAAATTCCAATACGAGATTGACTTCATGACATACTCATTATACATGTGCCATGTCCAACACACCCTAATGATTTTTTTTGTTTGTTTTGCCTTGACGTTCACAGTTTATACTCTTGTGAGCCAGGAGTATTTTTTTTTTTACCGTTCATAGTTTATACTCTTGCGGCGTAGGAGTATTTTTTTTTTGTTTGTTTTGCCGGACACAATTTATACTCTTGCGGGCCAGGAGTAGTACAATGATGATGATTTTTTCTTTTATGTGGCTACACTCGATTTTTTTTTCAAGCTACCTACGTACTTGCTAAATAAACAAGTTATCGCGTAAGATCAAGCCAACGTAGTTCAAACAATGCATTTTATTTTATTTTATTATTTATTTTTTTTTAATTTTTTGGTAAGCAGTTTATTCTCTTACTTAGGAGTGGGCAAGGCTTTCACTTCATGAATAGTAGCGCTTTAAAAACTTGCCATTAATTGGACCTACGCGCAACCCCTCAGCATCAACAATTTTGTATGCTCCATTAGTGTAGACTTCTCGTACCACATAAGGACCATCCCATTTTGATGTGAACTTACTCCCAGTTTTGCGCGAAGTAATGATGGGTCTTCTCACTGCCAAGACCATGTCTCCCACATGAAAAGAGCGAGGTCTAACCTTCTTATTGAATGCACGTGACATGCGAGCTTGATAGCATTGCAATTTTTGTTGAGCTTGTAATCTTTTCTCATCAAGTGCTTCAAGCTCAGCCAATCAAAGCTTGTCATTTTCATCACTAGTTAAACCCTCTTGAATGGCAATTCTTAGTGATAGAATTTGAACTTTTAAGGGTAGGACAACCTCAACACCATACACCAACGCGTATGGAGTAGATTGTGTTGCATTCTTAGATGTCGTCCTATATGCCCAAAGTGCTTCCCCTATCTTTTCATGCCAGTCACGCTTAGACTTTGCAACGACCTTGCTTAGCAAACTATAAAGTGTTTTGTTAAATGCTTCAGCTAGACCATTTGCAGGAGCATTGTACATGGATGACTTATGTTGCGTGAACTTGAACTTTTGGCAAAGGCTATCCATCAAGTTGTTGACGAATGACTTTCCATTATCAGTGACGATTCTTTGAGGTATTCCATACCTGTAAATGATATGGGTGCGAATGAAATTGACAAAATTTTCTTTTTTCACCTTACGAAGGGGAATAGCTCTATCCCACTTGGAAAAGTAATCTGTGGCAGCCAGGATGTAAGCGTGACCACCAGATGACTTTGGTGTTATTGGACCAACCACGTCAAGACCCCATCCTCGAATGGCCATGATGTCACAGTTGGATGTAGTGGTTCTGGAGGTTGGTGAATGAAGTTTGCATGAAATTGATATGCTTCACACTTTTTAATGAACTCCATGCAATCTTGAACCATTAAGGGCCAGTAATACCCTGCCCTTTTGATACGATCATGAAGCTTAGGACCAGATTGATGAGCTCCACAAATTCCTGAATGAAATTCCTCTATTGTTTTGGCTGCCTCTTCATCTTCTAGACATCTCGACCATAGCTTGTCAAAAGATCGTCTATTAAGAGTCCCATTTGAAGAGAATAAAACGAGAGGCTAGACGGCGGATTTCTGTTCGATGTCGTGGATCATTAGGCAGCTTTTGGTGGTCCAAATAATCGATGATTGGTTGACGCCAATCTTCTTTGTCAATTAAGCAGACAGTGATCATGTCAACCTCCTCGACCTCATCATCTTCAACTTCATATTCTTCAGGTGCAACTACCCAACGATTGCAAACAGGCACAGACATGATTTCCTCTGCCCCTAGTGCCAAAGTGGCTGCAAGACCGGCAAGCGCATCAGTTATCTTGTTGGCACTCCTTGGAACATGGCTTAGCTTGACAATGTCAAACTTGTCAAGAAATCTTGATGCATGTTTGTGATAAGGAATTAAATCCTCTTTCTTGACTTCATATTCGCCTAAAAGTTGACTTATAATGAGTTGCGAATCTCCATAAACATCAAGATCTTGAATTCCTATTTCAATCGCCATTTGAAGACCCATAATGAGAGTTTGGTACTTAGCTATGTTGTTTGAGCATAGATGAGTTAACACAAACGAGTAAGGTAAAACGTGCTTTTCTGGCGATACAAAGACTACCCCTGCTCCTGCGCCATCTTGACGAGCAGCCCCGTCAAAATACATTTCCTATGGTGGTAGTATCTCGATGTTAAACACATTTTCTCCAGGCAAATCAACGGACATCTCCCATTCAGGTGGTACTGGGTGGTCGGCAAAGAAGTCAGCGATGGCTTATCCTTTGACAGACTTTTGTGGTACGAACACTATATCGTACTGTTTGATGTGTACAGCCTATTTAGCTAGTCTTCCTAACAACACTGGTCTTGAGAGGATGTACTTGATTGGGTCGGCTTTTGAGACGACATGGACTGTATGAGCTTGCATGTAATGCTTCAACTTTTGAATGGCAAAAATTAACGCAAGACAAATTTTTTCAATTGGTGAATAATTCAGCTCAGCACCCACCAACGTTCGACTCAAGTAATAAAGAGCTATCTCCTTGCAATCTTCAATTTCTTGAGCACACATTGCCCCCAATGATCTTTCTTGAGCAGCAATGTAATGGATTAGAGGTTTTCCTTTAACTGGTGCCCCCAAAACTGGCGGAGAGGACAAATACTTCTTTATATTGTCGAACGCTTTTTGACATGACTCATCCCATTTGAATGGAGCATCCTTTTTCATGAGATGACTAAATGGTTGATATTTGCCTGCAAGATTGGAGATGAACCTCCGAATATATGCAAGGCGCCCTTGGAGACCGCGAACTTCTTTGAGATTTCGTGGTACAGGCATTTCTTGAATTGCCTTAATTTTAGTTTGGTCAATTTCAATTCCCCTATGTTTTACGATGAAACCTAAAAATTTTCCTGAGGTAACATCGAACGAACATTTGAGAGGATTCATTTTCAATTGACATTTGCGTAGTCTTTCAAAGATTTTGCGAAGGTCACCTAGGTGATCCTCCCTCTTTTTAGACTTAACCACTAAATCGTCCACATAGCACTCCACAATTTTGTGCATCATATTTTCGAAGATCTTTTGCATTGCACGTTGATACGTAGCCCCGTCATTTTTTAAACCGAACGGCATAACTTTGTAGCAAAATATCCCTTTTGGGGTGCGAAGCGCCGTGGCTTCTTGATCTTTAGGCGCCATGTGAATTTGATTGTATCTAGGTGTGCAATCCATGAATGACAATGCTTCATGTCCAGTGGTGGCATCGATCATGATTTCTGTGACTGGAAGTGGGAAGTCATCCTTGGGACATGCTTCATTCAAGTCGCGGAAGTCCACATAAATTCGCAGTTGCCCACTTTTCTTCCTCACAGGGATAATGTTTGCTATCCATGTAGGGTATTTCACTTCACGAATGAACCCTGCATCAATGAGTTTGTTCACCTCAGATTCAAAATCTGGGATCAACTCTGGCCTGAATCGCCTTTGTGATTGTTTCTTTGGACTCACACCTTTTTTTATCGTCAATCGATGAACGGCGAATTTCGGGTTGAGACCTGGCATTTATTTATAACTCCATGCAAAGACATCTTTATACCCAGAGAGTAATTTAAAATACTCTTGTTCTTCCTCTTGGGTGAGAAGGGCACTGATGTATATAGGTCGTGGGTCTTCAAGAGTGCCAAGGTTTAACTCTTTTAACTCATCTACTGTTGCTTGTCCCCCATCATCAAGTTTCTTGGGAGCTTCATCAGTTTCTATTTCCTCATCGGGATTTGGCACCTCTTCAGCCGTCACATGGTTAGCGGAAAAAATCTCCTGATGTTCCTCTATAGCATGGTCTGACGACTCATTTTGGTTAGTGAAAACCACAGTACGAACTCTTGCCTTTAAAGGTTGTTCCTCAGTGATGTCTATGTCTTGCGTTCTCTTCATGCGAGAGGGAACAACACTTTTCGACTCGTCATTTTTCATGACATTGTCTTCCCTTTTCTTTATGCGACTAAAAGCTGACTGTCTTTGTTCTTTGCTAGAGGCGTTTGTCATGCCTACGCGGTTAAAGACAGATACTTTTCGTCTTAAGGGTTGCGAACTTGAAGTTTCTTTCACCCTATGGTCACATTCTCCAAGCCTATCGAACACTGATATATGATTCCTCGTAGTAGATGGTTGAAGTCGATCAAACACAGAAGTTCTGGGAGTGGGAACATCGTTCACACCTTCACCTTCCTTGAGTTCCTCGGCAGTAATGTACTGTGAGGAAGAAGCGTCTACTTTACGCCATACACCAATTTTGATTGGTTTGGGGTGTTGAGACCCTAGGCCTGCCTTGGATTCTTGATAACTAGAGCCATAGTCAAGCAGTTTCTTTTGAGTATCATTTAATCCGTTGGGTTTAATGTCTATGACCTTACCCATGGGTGTTGGGTTTTCAAAGTCATATCATGCCTTTGCCAATAGCTAGTATGCATTTTGGCCAAACTTTGCTTTGTTAAGCTCTTTTACCTTAGATGACTCTGTTGATAACTTAGAAATTTGGCTTTGCGCGCCTTTACCCAATGGTACAGTTGTTTTACTCTTCAAGTTTTGGAGAGTAGTGTCATCAATTGGCTTTGCTACCTTAGCATCAAGGTTAACCTCTCGACACACAAAAGGTGATTCTCCCTCCTTGCGACGTGATTTTGGGATGTATCGCAAAATAGGAGTTGACAACTTTGGCTTTTCTTTTATGACGAGCTGAGAGACACTCTTTTCGTCCACTTCTACCTTTTGTTGAGACTTCTCCTCAACAGGAGATGCCTTTTTGTCATTTGAAACCAAAGAAATGCTCTCCTTAACTTCTCTTTTTCCTGTTGAAAGGACTTGAGAAGGTAGTATCTCACTTGACGCTTCTTCTTCAAAAAAAACTTGGCGTCAGCAAAGTAAGAATCTGCTTTGCTAAATGGTTTGACATCCCCATTTATCTTCTTTTCTCCCCCACGATAGTACTTGAGACATTGATGGAGGGTCGATGATACCACACCATTCTCATGCAACCAAGGGCGTCCTAGCAACATTTTGTATGAGGTCTTTGTGTCAATCACATGAAAGAGAGTTGATGACGTTAACTCTCCCATTGTGAGTTCTAGGCGTATTATGCCTATTGCACGCTGACTGTCAAGGTTAAATCCTTGGATCACTATGCGACTGCTAGATAGTTCATCCATCTTGATTCCTAACTCTGTCATAGTGGATTTTGGCATGATGTTGACAGCGGATCCACCATCAACTAAAATGTGACTCACTTTTTGTTCGCGGACGTACCCCGACACAAACAAGGGTTTATTGTGGGGTTTTGACCCCATCAACAATTCATCATCTGTGAAAGCTAAGGCCGCGTTGCACGACACATATTTTGTGGTATCCTCCGCAGGTTCTCCAACATTTTTTACCTTATCGGCATACAACTCTGGGTGTTGAAGTGCAAAAGATAACTGTTGACACATCTCTTTAGGCAAATGAAAAATTTGCCTCCATCCTATGCGTGAAGGAAGAGCATCTAAGACACTAGATATTTTTGGGTCTACTACCACCTCAGATCGTTGTAAAGTTGATTCTATTGATGTTTCATCATCAACTTGTTCTTCTTCACTCTCTACAAAGAAAACCGTATTCGTCGTAACCACAGTAAAGTAGTCTTCTGGGAAATATTCCTCCAAAGTTATGGGAGACAACGGCTCTTGATCAACCTCCAAAGTTATGGGAGATAACGGCTCTTGATCAAGCAAATCTATAGGGAGGACCTTGTGCTTGCTAACCTCCTTTGATTTCTTTTTTCCTTTTGAAGGCTTGGGTTTTCTCTTTTTTTGTTGCTTTTTTCTGCGATATGAAGATTGTGGTTTAGGAGCATGCACTTGTTTCCTTGGCCTTCTCCTTGTCACCAATGTCCACCCTTCGTCATCATCTTCATCTTGGGAGTTAACATGTGTTTGGTGTTCAACTTGGAATTAGACTTCATGTTGAATGGGTTGACTCTCCACAAGTATGATCACTGGCTCCAAACTTCCAAATTGCAAAGTTTGAGCCTGAAATGATGGTTCAGTAGCTACTGAGGCATGATTTGATATCACTGGCTCGTCGACATCTAGCTCGATTGTCCCATCCTTCCCCAATTGCATAATTTTCTCCTTAAGTGTTATACACTTTTCAATAGGATGACTGATCAACCTATGATACGGACAATAATTGGGATCGGATGTCTTGTTCACCTGCTCAGGGCGCTTTGACTCAGGCAACTCGATGATTTTGTTTTCCAGCAATTTGTCTAACATGCCAGACAAGTCAGAGTCTGGGAAAGGGTACTTCTTAGCTTGAAGCTCTTTCAAAGTGGGTTTATCTTTCTTGACAAATCTCGAAGATGAACCCTTACTTTCTTCTTTCTTCTTCCCTGAAATCTTGATGGGTGCAGAAGAGGTAGTCACAGACAACGTTTCCTTAGTTGAACTTTTGGAGGACTTGTCATTTTTATAATACTCCTTTCTTTCTTGGCTTCCGAAGCAAGCCCCTTCTTCTTCTTGTTGTAAGTGATCGAGAGTTCCATGTTATGAGCTCTCGTCGCCAATTCTTGAAAAGATTCTGGTTTGATACCCTTTAGGATGTAATGTAGTTCCCAACTCATCCCATTAATGCACATCTCTATGGCAGAGGTTTCAGTCAATCGATCTTTACATTCCAAACTTAGAGCGCGCCAGCGGTTGATGTAATCAATGACTGGCTCTTCATCCCATTGCGCAGTTTGAGTTAGCTCAGTCATGCTAACGACACGCTCAGTGCTGAAGAACTGCCCCAAAAACTCAGCCTCTAAGTTGGTGTACTAGTCAAAAGCGGTTCCCTTAAGAGAACGAACAAATTGTTTTACAAGCAAGTCACCCTTGGTAACACCATTGCTAAACGTCTCTATGAAGTGTGCAACATGTTGTTTTGGGTTACCCTTTCCATCGAAGAGTTGAAATTTTGGAGGTTGGTATCCAAACGGCATTTTCAGCTCATCTATCCTCCTAGTGTAAGGCTTCACATAACGCCGGTTATTATATGAACCTCCCTCTCCAAGCTGGCTCTTGACAGCATTGGCTATCATATCTTGAACTTGTTCAGCAGTGATTAAATTTTGTGACCCATTTGGCTTTAATTCCGTCGATTTAATGCTACCATTTGAGCTGTCATCGCTTTCAGTCTCAATTGTCTGTTTCTCAAGCTTCTTTGTCAAAGCAGCAATTTGTTCATTTTGTTGTCTGATTTGAGCATCTTTTTCCTCCCCATCTTTCTTTAGCTGTTCAAGGATACTGCTCATTTCAGCCAGTTGTTGTTCGACCGTCTTAGTATGCGTCACCATAACTGCAACAAAAGTAGGCTCAGGTGAGCTCACACTAAACTCATTGTCATGTCCCTCATCAAAGTGATCGAAAGATGAGTTTGTGTGGATGACAGGCTCGAACGAACCAAACACAAGACTCTCATGTGATTCGTGAGTGGAGGACATGAGAGACCTCACAGAAGCAGCAAGACGAGCGTGACTTTTTCGTGCTTTGGTTAGGATTAATGCGGCACGCAAGCTTCTTGCGGCGGAGTCAACAACAACTTTCTTCATCCCTCTAGTAACGATGCCCTCATCAGTTTGGCTATTAAGCATTTCAGCCAACTCAGCAGCCCTTTGTTGAGCTGTAGTAGAGATCCTTTTGTCGACAGGGGTCTTTGAGGCCATTTCAAGTTTTATTTATTTTTTTTTAACGTACGGAAACAGAGATGAGAGGCAAAGATAGTCCCACCGGGCGTGCCAAAATTTGTTTACACAAATTTCGAGTCTAAATAAATAAAGACGGGAAATAAAGTAACAAATGAATTTATATTAATATATGAATTTTGGGTACAATCTCTGTATAAAAGTTTATAATAAAATAAATTAAGTCCTCTGATTCTGTTCCGCAGCTTGACGATGACACGTGTGTGACACCTGTAGGGTGACGTTTGATGACGTCGACTTGAGTTTGAACGCAGGGTGACGTTTGATGATGACAACCTGTATTCAAGGGCTTTGTTTGAATACACCTGAACGAGGGCTTATGAAGCTTAATCCCGTTCAAGTGTGTTTGAGTGTATCTGAACAAAGTCGGCACGAGTTTGATGTGCTTGTTGACTTACTTCAGAGAGAATTCCGTATGAGTTTTATAAGCTCTTGGAATAATGATTTCTCTGGATCCCTCTCAACTGATGGAGGAATATGTATTTATAGGAGATGAGAACCCCTTGAGTGGACTTAGTAGGTTTAGGCCTGGCCCATTTTATGACTTAGAAGTCTTTTAACCTGGTCCGTTTAATTTATTTTATAACCCGAATTGTATTTGATTAATTCAGATTATTTATTTGGGTGGCCCAAAAATAATTAAAATGGATCATTAACATGATTTAACCCAAATTAATTTAGTTAATTTAATGTATGACACTTATAAAATTTCTGTGCCTACAGTGATATCTTTCAAAAAAAAAAAAAATTGTAAATATGATAATTTATCTGTTATATAATAAGGATAAAATCTTTAATGTGAAAAGATTTTTTATTTTAAATTTTTTACATATTTAAAACCTAAATCATTATTCGTTGATTTTTTGAAAATAGAAATATTAAAAAATAATAAAAACATGTATATTATTTATCTTCTATTTCTTCATCTAATAAAACTAGATAAATAAAACATGTTAGCAAAAATAAAATTTATATAAAATTAATCTTTATAGTCTTATAAAATAAATCAATAAATTTTTTGTAAAATTGATCTAAAAATTATAATTGTACAAAATCAAATCTATGCATTGTAATTTTTTAATCGTCCCCAGTCGCTGCTTCTTATTTATAACGATTGAAAAGTAACTAATGGAGTAAACTTTTCTTTCAATTAATTTTGGACGAAACTGTACAAAGTTGGCTTTAATTGAGGCATGAACGTTAATTTGTTCAATTAAGTTAATTTGATGACTTGATTATACTACCTAAATCACAAAAGAAGTGTTTTAATCATAAAATTAATTAATAAAAACTAAAAAGGTTTATAAAAAAATTTAATAAATGTAAACGATTTATATAGATATAATACCTATTATACTTTGTTTTTCCAATCATTTTTGCTCGAATTTAATTCGTTGATTAATTAAATTAGATCTGCATATAAAAACAAAATTCAGTAAACAAAACATAAACATATAATCATTAAGCATTCCAAATAAACACAATGTAAGCAATAATCACAAATATACATTTAAACATGGATTTTAAAAATAAAACTAAGAATTACGCAGCCACTGATGATCTAAAACTGATACAAAATTATGACATAAAATTCGCTTGATTTGGTTTTGTATTGATATGAAATTTTATTGGTGTTGTAGGATGTGTCAATTTATAGTGGAAGGCATCAAAATTTTTAATTTAATTATTATTAGGGAATAATTTTTATTTCTTATCATAAACACTATCAAGATTATCTTAGATATATAAATCCTATTTCTAAAGATAATTGTTTTCTTAAAAGATAATTTTTAGTTTTTTTAAATAAGTTAAATCCTTATAAATCCCTATTCGTTATTTTTAACTACATGGTAAAATTCTTAAATCTCATTCGTCACTTTTGTTTAGGTGGCAAGTGAATTTTTTAATTCTAAAATAAAATAGAAATCTAATTTTTAATTGGTCAAAAATATACCTTTGCTTATGTGGTGCGTCGAATGCTCTCCAAAAATGCCTACTTATATATATATATATATATATATATATATATATATATATATATATATATATATATATATATATATATATATATATATATATATATATTAGATTATTATTACTATTATTATCACATTATTATTATAATCATTAAATATTAATTATTAGTATTATTATTATTAATTATTATTATCTTTAAATACTAGTTATTATCTTTAAATATTAATTTGTATTATAAGAAATCAATTATTATTTTTATTAATATTAATAATAATAATTATTATTATCATTATTACTATTACTATTACTTTTATTATTAAAAATTAATTATTATAATTATTAAATATTAATTATTTATTATTGTAATTAAATATTATTATTATAATAATAAATCAATATTAATTAATATTTTTAAGCAGAGCATGATAGAGCAGAACTTTTGAACTGAATCAATTTCTTTTCACACCCACTCAAATATACTCCGTACTCACAAAGTCAGGAGGCTGCACAATCTGAATTCGAATCATATCAATATAAAGATTGTTGTTACTTGAGAAATATAAGCAATCATGATCTAGGCAGTTACTGGTCCTTGGAGTGCAAAGCTAAACACAATTCCTTTGATGAAATGTCTGAACTATCATCGGATTCTCGTTCCACTCTGACTTCTATTGGTTATGCCAATCAATCTATGTCGTCGGCGGCTGGATCTTCTGGTGATATTTCGAACAACTTGTGTGAATGTGGAATTAACTTCTCAAGGTTTGATATCTTCTCCTAATAAATTACCAATTATAGATTTTAAGTTTCTAGATTAATATTTTATCGTGTTAAACTTGCTTTGCTTTGCTTGTTGTTTTTATATTTTGTTGTGTTGTTATTGTGCTGAATTTGTGAATTTAATTTTGAAACTTTTATCTTTATGTAATTAGATTTTGTTAGTTTATTTTAAAATTATTGTGTTAATTTGTTTTGTATTAAACTCGTGTTATTCCTTTTATACCCCGACTTTGTAAATTGATGATAATAATTGAATTTCAATTGAAGAATTTCGTGCTTGTTTGTTGTAATTCAATCGGTAAATTATAGAATTTTCTCTAATGCAGTGAACAAGTATGTGATTGTTTTAATCATGGTTATTGGAGTAACATTGGAGAGTGAAAAGTAGAGATAAAATGTTAGTGATTTTTTTAATTTGGGCTTGAGTGGGGTGACTGATTCATGTATTTTGTTTATCTTAGTTTATTATTTCGCTTATTAATGATCTATACCCATTTTATTATTAGTGGGTTGTCGTATAGGATCGGAGTAAAAGAGTATAGTAATTGAGAGAGGATCTAATGTCCTAATACTAATTAGTGCTTGTTTGTGTTTGATGAATTGGTAGTATGGATGGATTATTATCCCATCAGCCCTCTTGTAAAGCTGTTTTGGCAAAAAGTTCGCAGAAGTTGAATATGACTGACCCATTTGGTCAGGCTGCCATGTTACTATGTGAGGCATTGGCAGCCGAGGAGGAATTAATGTCGAATTTGAAAGTGTCTGGGAAGGAGGATGGTTTGGCAGCATTAAGAATGACTGAGCGGTTGATTTTGTCTACGAAGCATGCTCAGAATCTGATTTCAACGAGAGAGATAATGTTCCATAAGGTGTTGGTTCCCAGAGATGTTGGCAAATTGAATTACTTAGTCATTCCAAAGGTGTTTGCCGAGAAATATTTTCCCAAGCTGCTTTCTTCTATCAAAAGTCTTCAGGTTAACTTTGAAGATCTTACTGGGAAGTTGTGGGCATTTCAGTATTCCTACCGGAACACTAAGCGGCACCACGTCCTTGCTGATGGGTGGGGTCGCTTTGTTGAGGAAAATCAACTCTCTGTGGGTGATACTGTCTTCTTTTACCGTGGAGTTGGAGTGGAAGCCAAGAATAAGTTCTTCATTCATTGGAATCGTGGGGGTAATGTGACTAAGCCATCCCTTACTAATGCTCTCCACCCGCACTACACCCTTAAGCCTGCCTTAGTTTCTGGTATGAATGTTGATGATGGCCTTACTCTTTTTACTCAGTCTCCCAGTCAAAGTCTTTATTCCCCTCATAACGCTTCAGTTGATGGGATGGTTCCTGATGATGCCCTGTCTACTCCTCACGATTTATTTGATGAGATGGTTGCTGATGATGATGCTCTTGCTCCCTCTTCTCCGTCTGTTAGTCTCAGTCTTGGCCCCTCTCTTAAAAAGTCCTGTGATGAGATGTTACTTAATACGGCCTTGCATTATTGTGCTTTGTTTCCGCATGACTATGAATTTGAGAAAGATATGGTTGTTCAGCTACTGATAGCACATGGTGTTTTTGTGACTGAACCAATGGAAAGAATTGCTGGTCTGTTTTTTGAAGATTGCCTCACCACGGGCTACTTCTTGTTTTGCCGAACCAATTTGGTGACTGGGAAAGCACTGTACAGACTCAAGAGAGATGACAGTTTAGTGTCGTTATTGACATCAATTAGCAGCCATATTGTTCTGATAGAGGGAAATTCAAACTTAAATGATGTCTCTGTTGAAGTATCTCATGTGTCTATCAGATGTTGCAATCAGAAAAGGTACACTATCCTACAAGAACTTAAAAGATTCAAGCAGCTGAGAACACTTATGTTTCTCCATGGTCATGAATCGAGCTTCAAGCAAATCCCACGTGATTTCTTTTTGTCATTGAAGTTGCTACAAGTTTTGGATTTGAGTCAGACTCATCTCTTGGAGCTGCCAAGTTCAATAGGGAATCTGAAATGTTTACATTATTTAGACCTTTCAGAGACTCTCATCAAACGTTTGCCTGAAGCAATTGTTTGCCTTGAGAATTTGCAGAGTTTGAAACTCCGAGGTTGCTTGAATCTCTCTTTCTTGCCAAAAAGTATGAGAAAGCTGGTTAATCTGCGTCATCTTAATCTTGATGTCCGTCGACATTTACGCTCAATGCCCCCGGGGTTAGGGACTTTAATCAACATTCAAACATTGTCAGCTTTCCTAGTTGATCTGGAAGAGGAATACAGCATACGTCAGTTACGGAACATGAATAATCTCTCAGGAAGCTTTTGCATTTCTAGGCTTGAGAATGTTCTGACAAAGGATGAGGCCATGGAGGCTTGTTTGTGCCACAAATCACAGCTTACAAAGCTGGAGTTACAGTGGAGTGACACACAAGATGAAAATGTTTCAGGCAATGGGGAAGTCCTTTCTTCTCTTAAGCCAAATACAAGCCTTGAAGAGTTGCATATTAGTTGTTTTGATGGCTTTGATCTGCCCAGTTGGATTTGTGATCCAGCTTTTTCTAAGCTGGCCAGTGTCACCCTCTTCAAGTGTGAAAACTGCTTAGTCCTGCCATCTCTTGGACAACTTCCTTCACTCAAGTTTCTAAACATAATGGATTTTTACAACCTGAAGGTGATTGATCATAACTTTTATGGAGGCCTTGGCATCCAAGGGTTCATTGCCTTCCCTAAGCTGGAGAAGTTAGCAATTGAAAACATGCTTAGTCTAGAAAAATGGACTGGAATGGAAAGATCTGTTTTTCCTTGTCTTCATACACTCACAATTAAGTATTGCCCCAAATTCTCCAGTTTACACACACTTTCAAATCTAGGTTTTCTCAAAAATTTGGAGATAAGTCACTGTGATATGCTTGCATCTTGGACTGATGACAGATTACCTGCTTCAGTTGAGACACTCATTATTGAGGATTGTCCCATGATATTTGTGGAATTCTTGAAGAATGGAGGCCAAGATTGGCACAAGGTGGCGCATATTCAGAATTTGTGGGTTGATAATCAAGAGATACCTTCCGGTAAATCTTTCCACACTATTTTTCTTTATCTTTCTTCCAGGATAAGGACTTAAATTGTTTTCTTCTTTCTTTAATGTTATGGTTGTTATTCTAATTCGAAAATATGCAAACAGACAAGATCACTGGACCTGTAGGGTTTTTCTGAATTTAATGCAACAAGCTGCTCCTTGATATGCATACCTTTATTATGGAAGATTTACCTAGATGTCCAATTCACCAGGTATATTTGTATAAAAATTATGTGTGTAGAAAAGCTGCTGTTTTTCAGCCCCTGGCTTTGAAAGTATGATGTCCAATTCCTTAATGAAAAGATAGTTCATTCTTTTGGATAATTGGTATTTGACCATCTTAAAATTCTCTATTCTAGTTTAAACAAGTGCCCTATTATGTTTAACACGTCAGGGTCTTTGAAATAATCAGATAGTAGATTGTAAAACTTAGGAAATGTGTTTTGCTTCAACTAGTGACCTAAGTTCCATGCTAGGACATGTTGCAGGCTGTCCCATCCCAATGAGTAAAATGCTATAGCACTATTAGCCGGGCCAACATTTCCGTGTTGATTTTTCATAGTATTAACCATTAAGAGTGTTATAATAAAGGAGAGAAATGCTACTAATAGTATGTTAATGTATTAGGATTGAATAATGTTGATTGGATGGATATCATTAACCAAAATGGCAATATTTTAGATCATTTTAATATAGAAAGTGCACAACAAAGATGGGATGAAAGGAGTATATAGTTTACGTCTTTCTTTTTTTTTTTTTTTTTTTTTTTCTTTTTTCCTATGCTCTAATTTCATGTTATTAATTGAGGTTTTTTCCTCCAAATTTGTGACACAAAATTTTCATTAATTTACCGAATTCAGATGAATTTTACAGTGCAGTGATTGAAAGATATATTTAATTTTCCAGGGACAGCAGAGTAGCTTTCCTTTAAATATCCGGCACCAATTTGATTTCAGCTCTAGAAAGGGTGGGATGCTCTGTACCTCTGGTCTCAAGCCTCTTGGTTTTGGGTAACATTCTGCTTTTTAATTGACATTTTAAAGTCATAATGTTGTTCTGCCAATTACTGTGAGGAACTGAGGACTCTCAACTCTCAAGTTTCATAAACTACCTTGGCTTTGGCCTTTTGATACATATATTTGTAATATTTTATGTATCTCTAATTATCACTTACAATGTATCTAAATTAACTGATGAGTATTACCCTTGGGACCCAACTCCCCTTTTCTTGTTGCTAATTGTTATTCTGCCTTTTTGTTTTTTTTTTTTTTTTTTTTTTTTTTCGGGGGCATTTTGTTAATTCTCTTATATGTTGTCCATCTTACTAATCTACATTGGACATTTGGACATGCACCTGTTTCCAGCGGTGAAATAACATTGACTTTTGTAGTTCTTTCTTAAGATGTTCTGTGAGCCTGTGAACTTTAGAATTTATTTGCTGATGAATTTGCAGACAGATAAATTTAAGCTTAAATTTCAGCTAGCTGTAGGCTTTTAGCTTCAATTTTCCAAAAAGTTTCCCTTGCAAATAAATTGTTTCCAAGGTTGTAGGCTTTTAGCTTCAATTTTCCAAAAAATTTTCCAAGCAAATTAATTGTTTCCAAGGTTGTAGGCTTTTAGCTTTAATTTTTCCAAAAACTTTTCCAAGCAAATAAATTGTTTCCAAGGCTGTAGGCTTTCTCTATATGTTCGGTGTTCTCCATCCTTCTTTTTAATGACAAAATTAATTCTATATTTATTTTGATGCTGCAATAGATGTGTAGCCAGTTTTTTGATGCATATGTCATTAGCAAAGTCATTAAGATAACAGCATGAATAGCATTATTACTGCATTCTCTTCTGAATGTAACAGCCAACTTTATGACATAAAAGGTTCTCAGTCTCGTTATTTTTCAATTAGCATACTTGAAGCAAGGCCCTATGCACATAACCCTACGCTCCTAAATGGGGCTCAATTGCTAAATACTGCTATTTGGATATTTACTTGGTGCTGTTTTGAGTAGGACCATGTTGACGAAGCTCTTACTTCTAACAGATATGCTACCAAGTATCAAGTGTCCTGTCTTTCACATGATTTTTCTGTTCGAATGTGCACATGTTACTAAAGCTGCCGTTTTTTACATTACACATGGGTTTTTTCACTGATAACCAATTTCTTGTGTTTTAAAAGATAGGAAAGAATGGTGTTTGGGCAGAAAACAGGAATATACTTCATCGAAAGTAGCTCACTATCATTATTTCTTCATTGGATATATATATATATATATATATATATATATATATATATATATATATATATATATATATATATATATATATATATATATATACCTAGTAGTATTATTGTAGATTAAAGATGATTGAGATTTGGGATCTTAGACTACTGACTACCTAACTTTTGGAATTATCAAAAAGACTTAAAAAGTAGTCAATGTTTATCAACTTGGGTTCTCACCTAAGATGCTACATACTCATTTCTCTAGCGTGACCATTTGTTATGCTTCTACTTGTGTGGATAAATGGTGCTAAAATTAATTGTATAAATTTAGGGTGTTGGTATCGTATAGAACTATATAAACATAGGCCTGTTACTAAATTAAACATCACTGTTAGGAGTGTTATTGAACTAGCTGAGACCGAGCTTGGTGCTCATGCTCAATTCGTGATTCTAGCATGCTTACTCGAGCTGAATTTCAAACTTTTTTGAGTTTAAATTATAAAACTCAACTTCCGTATAACTCAACTTGAGTTCAGGTTTATTAACTTCTTATATAATTAACTTTGTTTTAAATTTCTTAAGCTTCATGTTGTTTATAATTTCTACGATCAATTTAAGTTAATTAGATTTATAATATGAAGATAAACTAGTTTGAAAAAAAAAAATTACATATTTTAAGCTTGTTCACAGGCTCTCGAGTTGAGCTTTGTTGTACTTCGTTCATAAAAATTTTGAATCAAGCTCAAATCGTTCATGAACTTGATAGATTCATTACCCCTAATCACTACAAGACAAACTATGAAAAGGTAATGGTTTTTTTAATACTCCGTATATTTCTTTATTCATCACTGTCCAATTTGCTTTCTGCACCTTCAATGAATCAACATATTATAATACACAGCCACATTGTTATTTTAGTAATAACTTAATGTAGCTGCTGACTTTTGACTTCTGTGTTTCTTGTCTCCAGGTCATTTCGAGGTAATCATTCTGAGAAAAAAAGGGTGTATGGTGTATGGTGTGGTGAGCTTTCGTCCCTGAACAAAATTACAAAGATAAGTATCTATCGTTTGCTTATACAGCTGTTGTTACTCTTTTTATCTACAAAACTAAAGAGTAAAGACATAATGGAAGTGTTTCAATCAGACTTTGCTTTGGCTTTGCTTCAAGATTTGCTAGAAAGATTCAAAATTTTAATCTTTGAGGAAGCAGGTCAGGTGGTACAGTTTGATGCAGAAGATGAACTTAAAAAGCTGAAGAGGAAACTCTTGAAAGCTGAAACTTTGTTTGACAGCTTTCAATTCACTCCAAACAATACCTGGGAACATTGGGTTGGAGAAGTCACCAGAGTTTGCTATGATGCTGAAGACTTGGTTGATGATATAGTACTTGGTTCTAGTAAAACTTCAGTGATTAAGAAGATCTTTTCATTTTTCGAAAGGCGGAAGATGGCTCAACAGATCCAGGATCTTCAAGGAAGGTTGGAGGATATAATAAGTGGATTAGACATGGTCAACAGAACAAACAAGCAAGCACTGCAGTGCTCACTTGGATGTTTCAAAGAGATTTCTTATACAAGAGAGCAAATACGGTTTCCAGTGAGGTTATTCGGGAGGGAAAGCGACAAGGAGAAGATAGTCTCCATGCTGCTGGAAGAAACACTGATTACAGTTTCTATAGTTGGCATGGGTGGCCTTGGCAAAACAACACTTGCGCAGAGTATTCAAGATGATTCCAGAATCCAAGAAAAGTTTCATCGTATAGTTTGGATTTCAGTGTCTGCAGAGTTTGACATGACAAAGATCACTGACTTTATATTGAATCGGAGGCAGGAAGGTGAGTATAGCTTTCATCCTGAGAGAATCCGAAGTTTATTTGAGGATCTTTATTTGGGGCAAAGTATTTTGTTTGTGTTGGATGATTTACGGGAAGTTAAGGGTGGTGATTGGCGCTCTTTCTGTTATTATTTTCTGTGCTCATCTGGTTCCAAAGCTCTTCTCACTACTAGCAACCCAAATGTAACATCAATTACTAATGCTACTCCTTATCATTTGCAAATGATGAAGGATGAAGATTGTAAGTCTCTAATAATGGATAGAGCGCTGTCTTTTAATAATCTATCTGAACGACAGCGTGTAAGTTTGGAGGATATTGCTGGAGCAATGGCCCAAAAGTGCAAGGGTTTGCCTCTGGCAGCCAATATTTTGGGACATCTCTTATCGTCTAAGCATGATGATGATTATTGGGTGACCTTATTAGAGAGAGACATATGTGAGCTAAGTGTTTTTAAAAAAGAAATATTTCCTGCTTTTAGACTGAACAACCCTTATTTGGCTTCACATTTGAAGAAGTGTCTTGCTTACTGCTCATTATTCCCTCGTGATTACGATTTCGAGAAAGACAACTTGGTTCAGCTGTGGATGGCAGAAGGTTTTCTTCTGCCTCAAGGGATGACAAACCTTGAACAAATTGGCTGTGATTATTTTGATGAGCTGTTATGGAGATCTGTGTTTCAACTTTCGCATCTTGGTGACCAGGAGATGCCAAGCTACAAAATTCACGAGTTTATTCACAGGTTTGCTGAGTTTGTGGCTTCAGACACATGCTTCCGTTTGCCAAAAGGTGAGTGGTCTTGTTCCTCCCCTTTATACAAAAGAGTTCGTCATCTGTCGCTGCTTTGTGATTGCATCAAACTACCGTTCCTCAAAGATATTGAAAAATGTGATGGTCTGAGGACATTTCTTCTGCTAAGTGAACACGGAACAAAAATTAGTCAAGTCCCTTATTCCTTTTTCCAGAAATTGGTGCGGTTGAGAGTTCTGGACTTGAGTCATACTAATATCGATGAGCTACCCGAGTCATTGGGTAGATTAAAGCATCTAAGGTACTTGGATGCATCTCAGACACATATCCTAAGGTTGCCAAACTCAGCTTCTGACCTTCATGGGTTACAAGTACTCAAGTTGAGAAGCTGTTCTCGACTTCTAGAGTTGCCAAAACAGATAAAAAACTTGACCAACCTTGTACATCTTGATGTGGACATAAAGGTATTGAGGTGCATGCCCGCAAGCATCGGGAGTTTAAGCTGCCTTAAAACACTTCCTGCCTATATGGTTGGTAAGAAGGAAGGATATCGCATAACTGAGTTGAAGAATTTGAAGAATCTGCGCGGTACAATATGCCTTGGTAAACTTGAAGATGTTAGGGATGGGGCAGAGGCCAGGGAAGCCATGATATGTGATAAGCCATTTATTAAGAGGTTGGAATTAGAATGGAGCCGTTGTTCTAGAGATGGATCTGTAGCGATGGATATCCTTTCTGGCCTGCAACCGCACAAAAATTTGAAGGAACTGTTATTAATCAACTATGGTGGTTCCAGATTTCCTGTTTGGCTTACAAGCCCATCCTGCTTGCTTGTAAGTATTCATGTACAATTTTGCAAGCAAGATGATTTCTTGCCATCACTTGGGCAACTTCTATTCCTCAAGACTCTTCATATCGAAGGCATGGATCGAGTGAAGTGTGTGGACAACCATTTTTGTGGAGAAGGTAGAAATGAAGCCTTCCCTTCATTAGAATCATTGAAGATTCAAGACATGATGTGCCTTGCAAGGTGGTTTAAATTGCCAGACAATAGCATGCACCAGCTCCGTGAACTTACCATTGAGGATTGTCCTAATCTCCTCTCAATGCAGTCACTAAAACATATGAATTCATTGCAAACTTTTGAGCTCAACCGCTGCATGGAATTGATGTCATTGCCTGAGCTTCCGGCGTCAATTCAGTCACTGATCATTACCGATTGTGATATGGTGAAACAGCGATGTCAACCTGAAGAAGGTCCTGATTGGAGTAGCATAAGTGCAATTCCGTATGTGGAGATTGACTACGAGACTGTGGTTCCTCAAACTTCAAGTTAATGTACCTACACATGGCAGTCTGCTCTTGCTGGTAAGGTTTTCATCCTTCTTTCCTGAAATTTATCTGACCATAAGCTAAGTGATGTTTGTATTTATTTTTAGGGTTCTTGTATTGATGGAACTTTTAATATATTGTGCGAACTATAGTTGTTTCATTCCTATCCTCTACCAAAGTCCCAAACCCAAAAAGTTGAATCAAATAGAAACTACACTTGAAAATCATTAGAACAGTTCAGTAATTAGAAAGTCAAATGTCTCTGATCTGAAGAGCGGCCAGTTTTGAAATTTTCTGAAAAATGGTATGAGAGAATCATGTGTGTTTTCCATTGAACCTGCTTCATTCAAACTGTGCATTGTTTAGGGATGTGGAGCACAGTTACAAGAGATATATTTTGGGTTTGTTGGATTGAAAGCTAGCAATGGTATATAGGCCATGGGTCATTTTCTTAAAATTTGGTCATATGCTTATTTATGAAGTGTTGGGACAATGTGACTATTATTTCCGGATGGTGAAAATATCTTTGAAGGCTGATCGCTTTGTTTTACTAACTGTATCCTCTTTATTTGGTTGGTTTACTAACAGGTCCATTCTTTGCAGGCGAAAATGCAGGAAAGATCATTAGACACTGCCAAATGCTAATGCAGTCCTACAAATACAATGATAAGTAATTGAGCATTCTTCTACAAGCAATAGATTGTTTGCTGATGATGATTAGTAACGATGTTTACACTTCGTTGTCAGACTCACAGAGTCACAGGTAATGGAGGTAGTGTAGCAAGGAATGAACTCTGTGACTTGTTTACAAAGTGAGCGAATAAAATCTGGGAAATGATTGACTTGTAAGCATAGTCAATTTGAGAAGTAATACTAGTGTAATATATCTGTAGAGTATTGTATAATTTTTTGTTGTAATTGCCTATAGATTTTGCAGTAAAATTCTGAAATTGATCTGCTGAACTTTGTTTCAGAGGGTGCTTTTGTAAGTTTATTGTAAATTCTTAATTGAATATCTATATCTTAACTTATATTCTTTTTTATTTTTTTGTTTTATTTTTTTGTGCACTTATTCTATACTTATACAGCTATATACTAGTATAAAATAAAGCTTTCTATAGGAAGTTTTGTTGTCTTGTGGCATCCTATGTTAGTGGGACTATTCCTTTTACCTCAAGTACTTGTGTCGTACCTTCGACACTTAGACATGAGTATGATATTTGGACACTTTATTTTACCTTAATTATTTCTGTCAGACCCACAACACTCGGACATGGTTATGTTACTTGGACACTTGATTTTAGTTTAAAAAAATAGCCGAGTTGGACACTTGGACACGTAATTGTGTCGGACATGGGAACTTGAGTCCGAGTAACATAGGTGGCATCCTCCTCATTCATTGCTTTTCTTTCCATAACTTACAATTCTTTTTTTAAAAAAATGTAAATGTTTCACCCAAAGAAGTTGTAAATGTTGTTTAGACAAGATTAGGAATTTAGGATAGCCTTAAGTTTAATAACATGTCTTACCAATTAGGCAATTACCACTCAAATATGTCATTTTTTTTTCTTTTGATTTAACAAACAAAATATAAAACCATATTAAATGAATAGCCTCTCTTTTATGCGGCTAGCCACACCATGTAGCCGCTTATAAAAGAACAAAGTAACCCTTGTGACATTAACCAAGTAACCCCTGTAATAATGATCAAGTAACCCCATAATGGGTGACACGCCATATAATCAGTCACGTATAAGAATTTGTGTTAAATGAAAATCTAATATATAAAATTTAAGTTAGAGAACTTATGAATTAGATGTTTAATTGCAAATTTTATGTAATAAGCTAGGGCATAGGCGTATAGTCTTGTACCAATACGTAATTGTTTCCCTTCCTATTTTATTCATTTTCAAATTATTGAAGTTATTTTATATCATTAGTTAGTACTCTGTATTTCAAATTTTAATCTAAATCAATTTTTTTTTTGTAAATTTATTACTCCGTATGACAAATTCCAAATCCTAAGTTTAACGTCACTTAAAGTGACTTTCTAAATTTTCACATAGGGCCGGTATTAAAAAACGAAAGGAATATTCTATCTATTTTATAACCCCTCCGTCCTCAAAACTTCAACCCTTATGGGTTGATTTTACGATTAAGAAATTTAAATAAAAAGAAATAAAAACATATTAAAAAGATAAATTTACATGGGGTTTGTAAAAAAGTAGAGAGATAAAGTATTAAAAATACATGAAAAAATAAAATTTTATATGGGAAGCTAATTTTGCATAAATATTGTTGTAAATTGGTGGGTATTTTAATGCAAATGAGTCAATCATTTTGATACTAAAATTAGACCAAAAGGATCGAAGTTTTGGGGACGGAGGGAGTACATAAGTTTATAATACACTCATACTTCATTTGTAGTTTAGTAATTTGGCGCCAAAGTCTGAGTCTCCCCGCCACTGCTACTACCATGGAAACCTTCCCCTTCCGTCCTCCTCAATTCTCCGACGTACTCTTTCTCTCTCTTCTTTCTACCATTTCTTCCTGTTTTTCATCATTATTATCCCCATTTCTCTTTAATTTATCCAATGATTTTTGCTGCAATTTTATGATTTTGTATAAACCCTAAATTCTGAAAATTAATTTGATTTACGTTTTTTTTTTTTTTTTTTTTTTTTACAGGATGTAGCTTTTCTTCCGGCATGGCTTCAACCTAATCATTCAGCGTCAACACCTCAAAATTTGGATGATAAAGAACTCTCCCGCCATTCTCTTCAGGTTTCAATAATTTAATTTTACCCCCTTTTTGGGATTTTAATTTAATTTCTACAATTATTTTTATTGCAAATTACTTTTATTAATGCTGATTATGTTTGTTTATATGGGGGTAAAGACTGCTGTTTGTTGAGTTTTGATCCATGTTTGGTTTGGAATAAAGAAAAATGGTTTGAATTTGTTTGATTATTTTGGTTATAGTTTTTTTTAATAATGTGTAGTTATACGTTGGCAGTGACTGGATTATTGATTTGCGGTTCGGGTGTTGTTAGATCATGGTCTTAAGGGAATGAAGTAGTATTTGATTTGTCATCTAGTTAGTTCAATTGTAATGTACATGGGTGTTTCTAGGAATTGTAGGATGTAGCTACAAGGTGGTAAATTTCTGTTTAACATCAAATTTGACATTATGTTCTTTAACTAGACATCGGAAGCCGCAATATGATGAACCATTAATTATTTAAGAATGATAATCAACATAGTGGGATTATACTATTCTCATGTCTCTCATCGCCTGTATTTTTTTGGCAGGCTTATGTTGATCTTCATACTACATTCACGAATATGGAGTAGAATATTTTGCCAATTGAAGCCTCTCAATGCCTTAGAGAAAAAAGCTTTAAATGTTCTATATTTAGTTACTGATCATTTGTTTTCGGCAACACAGGCTTAAATTACAAGATCTCATGTTATTTTTGTGAAAATTGAACGAGAACATTTAATGCTAGAGTAGTAGTACAGTTTTGCTAGATGTCATATACGCAAATTCTGTTTTCATGTTCAATCTGGTCGTGTGTTGGTTGTAGATGCATGGTGTCTGGATCAGTTGGTTGCATTAAGTCTTGGTACTTGTAGATGATGTTTATGTTGCACTATATAGTTTTAGTCAACAATTATTACAATGAACTATTGTGTTTACTATAAGCATTTCCAGAATGCGTACCTGTTATTGAAGTTTCCTGCTGCAAAACGCAGAATGTGGGAGAAAATAACCAAGTCAAAGATTCCAACCTTTCAACAATTAAAGATAGCAGATACATTTGTCAGTTATATCTATCTGGAGAAGAAAGCTCGCCAGTTACCCTCGCTACATCTTGTGAAAAGGTGCTTTTTAAAAGCTTTTAAACAATTGGTATTATATTTTGCAACTTGGGATGCTATAGTACTGAATTACTGACTACTGAGTATTAAAGTGTTTCTTTTTTTTTTTTTTTTTTTTTTTTTGAAGATATATCTGCTTCCAAAAAATAAAAAGATGTATGATCTCTGTTCCTGCATATATTTTATTCATAGCAATACCTTATTTTCATTGTTTTGTTTATGACTTATAGGTCAACACTTATTATATGTTCTTTTGTACCACAGTACTTTCTGTTTCCAGTTGTAGAATAATGATTTACGTGGTGTAATTATTACTCTTTACCAATTTGGTTGGCCATATATGCATGACAGAATGAGTTTTAGTCTTCTGCTTTCTTCAGGCTTTATGACAGCTTGAAGCCTTGAACTTACCAAACCCTTTTCCGCATTCCACTAAAACATCAAAATAATTTATCAGCCTTCTTGTCCAATTTGCGCCTTTTCTGTAGCAATGCATCAGATTTAGAGGAGATTAACACCAACTGTCTGATCTGTTTTTGTGTACATTTGTATCTATTTTCCCACCTTATATACTGGGTCTTAGTTTTTGTTTTGCTTATTTTCTTTCTAGCAGGTTTTGCATTTTAACCTGCATCTTTCAACAGATGGAACTCCATCGATCATTTCCAACCCACCCTTACATACCTCACATGATGACAAGCTTAATTCTGCACTAGCTCTAGTTGACACAAGTGAAATGCGTGAGTGCAATATAGGCCATGGTATTCCTAAAATGAATATTGTTCCTTCTCCTTCAAGCGACAAAAACTTTGGAAATTTTACCAACCAAACTCCATTAAGTAATGCTGCTGGACAGAAATCTTTAGAGATTCTAAACTCCAATTCTGCTGAAGACGATGACATTAGTGATGCCGTGGAACTATCTGTTGCGGCATCAGAAGCATTAGCCATACATAATGTAGTACAAAGTGGATCTTTTTCAGAAGCTTTGTCTACTTCAGCGATAATTGAAGTTGCTCTTCGAGTGAAGCAAGCACGGCTAGTTGAATCAAAAGATTTCTCATATTGTTTTGAGAATTCTGATAACTCTGCTGACAGCCTTTCAGATATAGGTGACTCTGACATGGAAGATGCTTTTAAAGATGTTGGTTTATTTATCAGTAGTTTGGACAATACCTCTTTTAATGATCTGTCTACATCTCGAGTCAAGGAAACTCCCATGTCAGAAGTTCCTGGAGAGGATGAAGAGGTTCAATGTGAATGGCAGAAAGACCAAGAAATATATTTTGACAACTGTGTTGCATTAGAACTTCAGGACATTAATCCAGATACAAATAAATCGAAGGATCTGCCAGCTGAAATATCTGACAATGAGAAGCTTGAAAAGTTTTGTAGAAACCCACCCCTTGAGATCTTTGCAAATCAATCACAGAATGGGAATTTAGATGATCAGCAGACATTACAGGTAATTGATAACAGGACTTTTCTCCCCATTCATCTAGTGTTTTTGTTCACCACTATGTATGTAATTTAAGATTTGTATGTTATCCTTTTCGTCTTTGAAAATTCATAGAGCAATTTGATTTTGCTGCTGAATTTACTATAACCAATAATACACATCTAATGTATTGGAAACATGCTACACATGCCTCCCCCCCCCCCCCCCCCCCCCCTAAAAACTAATACACATACAAAAAAAAAATTGTTACTTTTATTCCCCTGTCTTGTCTTAAGAAAGTCTAACATTTGGATTAATTATACTGTGTAAATCTGCAGAAAGAAAAAAATGATATAGCTCATGAAGATGGCTTCCCTCATCAACTAGAATTAAAATCTATACCTCAGTCCCAGCATTTAAGTAGAAGAACACTAGAGTCTACATCTACAATATGGCATTCACATTATGCAGGTAAAGTTCCAAAAGTGCCTCCATCATCTCCATCACAAAACTATCAACATTGTGAATGCTTTATCTAAACCTGTTTCTTTCTTGTTAGCAGACATTAATGAGGTTAAGGACGGATCATCATGCAGATTTCAGAGTCGCTGGTTTGGTGGCTGGACAGGAACGGTAATGCACCATATATTTGAAAGAGATTTATTTTTATCTCAATCTGGAATACTGAATTCTTTTACCCTTTAGAACTGTGATGCTTTTAAAGATGATTTTAAAAAAAAGGCATATCATGCTTTTCAACTTAATCTGGGGAAAGTAAACATTTAAAAAAAAAAATTATTATTCTGATATCTTAAGCTTTTGTTAGTTCAAAAGAGTCAAGATTTTGTCTTTGAGTATGTTGGATTTTCTTTATTCATCATCTACTCTTAGAAAAGAGGGAGTGAGGGACAACTGAAAAAAAAAAGGGTGTGGGGGGGGGGGGGGGGGGGGAGGGGGAGATGTGTATATAGGTAAAGAAAAGGAAAGGAAATATGAGAAGAAGAACAAGAATAATTTTCCTCCTTGTTTGCTCCCTTTTTTCAACAGGAAGTAGATGCTTTTGGTCAACTGAAATCAAAGGGGAGAAATATGGTACCCAAATTCTTTGTTGGTGAGACAAGTTATCTTTCAGAATCCATGGATGTTTTTCCTGATCAGAGCTCTATTGTGCATCATCAACATTATTGCTCAAAGCCTGTAGAATCTGGAAGACCTTTTGAAGATTCGTGCAAGACAGTTAGTGAAGGGGCATTTGTCAGTCAGGAAGTCGTAAAAGATTCTGCATCATTTATTGATCCTCTTTGTTCGACTGTTCCTTGTAGCATTTCTGCACAAACCAGTGATTTCTTTCTGCACAAAAATAACAAAGATGATCATCGAGATCTTGATGCTTTCAAAAACTTACCAACTGGTATGGAAATAGCCCAGACAAGTTCTGATCCTAATGATGAAACTGTTGGAAGAGAGAAGCATAATATGTTAGATTGTGATGATGTTGGTCCTGATCCTCTGATTCGCCCACAATTGACCTCTCTCAAGACCTATAGTACTGGAATGCCAGGGAATTCTGCATTTTCATTTAAGAGAAAATTTGACTGTGGGTTTGTGAGCTTTGGAGAAAATGATCTGAGGGTGGTTGCTGACTCCAACCCCTTAAATGACAAGGATACAACAAAACAACTGCCTGTGAGATCCCTATCTAACTGTGCTTCTGCCAAAAGTAATGAGGAAGTTCAAGAGATGAAGCTGCTACCAGTTGAACAATACATAAGCTGCACCAACACCTTAGGAGGGTCTAAAAAACAATTACCTGTTAAATCTGTATTTAAATGCTCTACTGGAGAGGAAAATCATGTTGAAAATGTATGTGCAAGACTGGTGCAAGATGAATCTGAAATGAATGAAGTGGAGCTCCAGGTTAATGTTGATAATATTCCAACATCACCTTTTATAATATGTCGTAGGATACAAAGGATTAAAGCTCCTAAACTTAATGTTAGCGATTTCGCAACAACCAACCTATTGGAAGATCAAGCTCCAGATAAAATTTGTCACAAGTTTAGACAAATCCCTCAAGATCAATCTGTAAATCTTCTCAAAGGTGATGTTCCTACGAGAAAGCGAGTTCGTTTTTCAAATGTTGACTTCCAACTTCAAGTCCCTCAAGTTCAATTGGGAAAAAATCTCAGTAGAATGCGCACTTGTGAAAATCGTGAGTATTGTCAGTTCATTGCATAGTTATATTTGAGTTCTGGATCTTTATTGCATAGTTATATTTGAGTTTTGGATCTTTTAAATTTGTTTAATAACATTTTGATTAGGGTCAAGCTGCAGATTGGGATATAGGCCTGAGAATAGTGACCATGAGCATGTTACTGTATCTCAAGAAGTAAAAGAGCGTCTTACAAAATGTCGCATAAAGGGTAGGAAGAGAGCAATTTTCCAAGGCTTAGACTTTTTGCTAACAGGCTTTTCTAAGAAGAAAGAAAAGGAAATAGAAGGATTACTGAGGAAACACGGTGGAATGGTCCTTTCTGATATTCCTGCTCCACCTCCTTATCCAAGGAGAAAATCCTTGAGATTGAATGCCGAAAGGCTTCCTGTTGTGTTGTGCACAAAAAAGGTTGGATTCTTAAATTTTTTTGTAATTCTTTCATTACTCTCTTTCATCAAAAAATAACATACTTTGTAGTGTCTTGAAAGTATTTTTGGTTTCTCTAAAGTCTAAGTTACTCACTTTCCCTTCGTCCAGAAAAAAACCTTCCTGTTAGGTTTAGGCATTCCTGTGAAGGGTTTCAGTTGGATGAGGTAGGAATTTTATATTAAAGATAGTGGACAGATTAAAACTAAAAAAATTGCGAGAGAGAGGGATTAGTTACCATGATGCTTTTTGGACATCTCATAAAGGTATTTAGTGGACATAGGAGCTGCAATAAACATATATCCAAAGTTAAACTTCTCGTGTGGCCATTAAGGACAAGTCATTGCAAACAAGTCCAATGAACTTTTTATATCTTGGGTGAGTGGACATTCTTTGTTGAACAAGGGTTATCTGTTTCTCTCTATTGCTCTAGGAAGGGTCAATATTGAGTCAAGGTAATTTCGTATTACTTTGAGTTCATTTTGTTTTTTGGCTCAAGTCCAGATTATCATTTTCAGCTCTAAATGGGGTGTCAGATTGGGTTAATTGGTTTGAGTTAGCATTCGTACCAAGTTGCTAGGTCTAATTTAAGAATATGGAAAAAAAAAAAAATCCTTCTTGCAAGCTTATGTTGATTCAACCGCAACAGGCTTCTGTAAAACTTGGCACGATGCCTTAAGGACTGTAGCTTCACTCCTCTTCCAGTCTTCTGTAAATGAAAAAGCCTGATGGTGATTCAACTGCAACAGGCTTCTGTATTTATCACTTTAATTGCAATTGTTGATGTTGCTTTTTTGGGTTATAATTAGCTGATTCTACGCTCTGCAGTTAATTTTTGAAACTGAGATTACTGTCAGAGTTTTATTGCTATCTAATATGGTATTAACAGTGTCAGCAAAAGCCTTATCCTGAGACATACTGTTGCATTAAGTTCATCCTCGATGACAGCCCTTGCTTGACCCCTCCTTTTTCTTCCTTGCAATTGCTGTCAATTATTTGAGGCCAGTAGTCATGAATACCTATGCATGTCAGAAGTCTTTAGTAATGCATCGTTTTCTAAATTCTCATTTGTGTTTATTGCAGTTGCAAACAACAAAGTTTTTGTATGGCTGTGCTGTGAATGCCTTCTTGCTTAAAGTTGGCTGGGCATATAATTCAATTAGAGTTGGTTCTGTCTTGCCTCCTGACAAGTAAGTTGTAAACCTTGCATGCCAGCTGTGATAATTGTTCTCTTTCTTCCTCATTCTTTCTCCATTTACCTATTATGTTTTTATTATCTGTCTATCTAAGTGTGTGTTTTTTTTGGTGGTGTAATAATATCTATGTGTTAATGACCCCAACCCAGCCAATATCACTCATTTTTCACAAAACAGTGCGTTTTTAGATGCATACTCTTCCATACTCTTAATACACATTAATGGAAACTAATACCGATAGCATAATCGAGTAAAATAAGATGGACTTAATGCTAGTTAGGATTGGCCTTGATTTTGATACAGTTTGGGAAATAGTTCTGCCTGGTATATAATCACCTAGATGTCTTACTACTCGGTCATATCAGCGTTGACCACTGTGTGTGTGTGCGCGCGCGCGTGCGTGTGTGGGTGGGGCTTTCTCCTAATCCATAATATTAGGGTGTAGCTTTCTCCGAATCTAGCATGACTAGGTAGTGATCATTATGATACTGTAATATTTCCTCGAGACCATAATTATTCAGTCATATGCTAGTATTTTTTCCTTTTATTCAATCTCTTCCTTGACCCTCACCTTAAAGGTGCAAACACTTGTGGTTTTAAAAACATAATAAGCCACTGACTTCATTACATTGTTATTTTTATTGGCCTTTTCCCTATTACTATCTGTACTTTTTATGTTCCTTATTTTGAACGATAATTTTGTAACTCACGCTTGTTTTGCTGTATTGACAGATACATAATATTATCTAATAATAGGATGCAGAACCAAATCGGGAAATCAATTAGTCAAAATGACAATGATTACATCTTTGACAAAGTTGGAATTATGCTGCATGGAACTCCTAGTTTCTGTACCAAGTTTGCTAGAGTTATCAAGGTAAAAGTTCTCTTTGCAGTATGCAATAGCAATAAATATACTGGGTTGGCATGGTGTTGTATATCTAACTAGTGACCCTCGTGTTGTCTTTTCTTTTCTGAATGTTAATAACTTTTAATTTGTAATCATATTTTATAGATTTTAAGTCATAATTCTTGTTCATATTTACATGATATCATTCTGTAAAATAAATAGGACTCAGAGCATCACAATTACTAAAAAAATCTGAAACCTCAAACTTGCAGTATGATCCTCAGCATTGTTTCCTCCTCTGTTCTTGTCCTGAGCAGTGATACCACTTTGATATGATCCAGAGATCCTTCCCAATCAAAAGCATGCGTGAAATCTGTTTGCAGCTTGTTATCTAATAATTCGTATCATGAAATCATTCTAATTTCTTTCTTATTAGAGGAATTGAATACTAGATTGGAGAGTAAACACATGCCTCAGTAAATGGTCTTTTGTTTTTCTTGTACGCAGTCAAGTTACCTTCAGTCTGACTCAACTTCTGCTTCTTATGCCATTTCAGCATGGACGAGGTCATGTGTACAAAAGCATACAATGGTTGGTCCAGAGCTTACTGAAAAAGAAGATTTCTCTTGGTGCTGTTGTTGCTGAGGATGAAAATCGTGCAACCCGTCTCCTGAAGAGATGTGCCTCTGAGCAGAAACTTTCTTTTATGGTTGGTATTAGTTTACCATGCCTGATACAATGTCTAATATTCTATCCGCCTTTTAATTTATTACTAACTCATGTCATTTTGCTTGTGGTGTGCTTGTTGCAGCCAGCAAGATGGATCACAAACAGCTTATTTGAAGGAAAGCTACTTCCTTTGACGGAAAATCACCATTCATCTAATTCACGAGCAATCAGAAATTCAGATGTACCCGTTTTACCAGAATGGAGTCAAGAGATCTGATCATATGAGCTATGATCCCATCATGAAAAACTCAATCTTTTTATCTTGAAGAGTCTTTTTAGATAGCTAAATATTCTCAATCTTAATTATTTTCAATAGCAATGAATAGAAGTTCCCGAGCTTTACAGTCCCTGAGATAGTTAGATTGCACAAAATGTAATTTTTGTAAATATACTGTATTATATTTTATATATGTCCAACTGAAAAGAGCTACTCATGAATCTTTGTTCAGAGTGCCAAATTTTAGTACAAGCTTGCCAAAGTATGATATTTAAATTTTATGTTTGACATTTGGAAGAGTTGAGTGCTTTTGAGGATGGTAATTTACTAAATTTTCCTCCACTCAGAAATAAAAGCTTCAATTTTTTCTATGCTTCCATTAAGTCAAATGGTTTCTAAGAATTACATTTTACTAAAATAAATTTAGATATTAATGGTTAAAATTGTGTACTTGTACATGTACGGTATCAATTAAAGTGATGCATATAAAGGAAAACAGATGTATAATTGTCATTGCCTTGATTCCCTCTCTTCTTAATTGTTTTCTTCATTTAATGTTCATGTAATTAATAAAATTAAACTTTCATAATCTTCACTATATTTCAAACCCCAAGCCAAAAGTACAATGTAAATATAGATGAATAGCAATAATTAGAAAGCCCAAATTCTGGCTAATTTTAAGATTAAAAAAAAAAAAAAAAAAAAAAAAAAAAAAAAAACCTCTCCTCTCTCCTCCTACCTTTCTCCAAAACCCTAACCTCCATTGTTGAATTTTAAAGGGGCTTCCATCAGTTTTAAGTGGTGGAAAGCTCCAATCCTAGTTTCTTTTAAGTTTTTTTTAGGTTTTATAATAATGATTCCTCCTTTTGGGAGGAACTTTTCTCCCTCGAAAGAAAGGGTTTCTGATCTCCTTCGAAAGGGTTTTTTGACCTCCTTCGAAAGACAAGGTTTATCTCCTCTTTTCGAGGGAGATCGTAGTTTTTACGAAGGAAAATTTTATTTGATTCAATATCTTATGTATTTGTTAACGTTGAATCTATATCGTAGATGTCGTATGACTTTTAATCAATGAAATATTTTTGCTATAAAAGAAAATAAATAAATAATTCTGGCTAATTTTCTCTTGGTAGAAAATTTTACGCAAATTTATGTCTCTTTCTTCTCTCTGTTTCCTTTTCTAACCAAAATGTTGCCCAAGACCTTGGAGCGTTAGGCAATAGAGCCAAAAAGTATTGGCTTCTGATACCACCTTATAGAATAAATCTTTAGCAACTAAGCTAGTTAGCATCTACAACAATCAAAACCCTACAGTAATTACATAGTTGAGCAAATGGCAACCGTGAAACGGTTGCAGTGATGCATAAGATGAATTTGGCAATGAGCCAACGGCAACACATACCAAAAACTTAGGTCATTAACTAGAGCAACTCACTATTCAACACACGCACTCACTCACCCACCCACCCAACAATCAAAACCCTACAGTAATTACATAGTTGAGCAAATGGCACCCGTGAAACGGTTGCAGTGATGCATAAGATGAATTTGGCAATGAGCCAACGGCAACACATACCAAAAACTTAGGTCATTAACTAGAGCAACTCACTATTCAACACACGCACGCACTCACCCACCCCCCCCCCCCCACACACACACACACAAGGGGAAGTTTGGACAATGGCAAAGCCTGATCTAGGAAAACTGTGAGAGTAAAGAAGAGTAATGCTAGTTTCAAATCTCAACTCCTGCTTCTCATGGTGTTTCATGATTAGCATAATAAAAGAATCAAAGATAATCCATAATCTGGAAATGTGTCTCATCATCATAATTCGTAAAAATTGCAAGTTCAACATAGGATACAACTCATACAACGTATACAAGTTGAATCCCACCCACCTCCCTCTATATCATGGGAAACCATTCATAATCTATGAGTATTATTTTTGGAAAGGCGGCAACTTTTTTACAATATCCCAATTTAGTACTCCATGTAACTATGTAAGATGTAAATAATATTTTTCTAAGGGAGTATTATTTACAGATAAACACGCCAGAAGGCACCAACAGAGTGTGTGATGGATCATCCGGGCCAGCCCATTAACCGTCCTATGCAAGTCTACAAGCGAAGGTCCAAGAGCAACAAGTCACAAGCACAAGTCAATGTATGTTCCATAGTCAAGGAAAGTCAAGTCGCGGCTACCGAAGCATAAGGTCAGCAGCAGCAAGGGACTTGAAGAGGTTTGAGTCAACACTAACACTAGCAACAAAGAACTAGTGACAAAAGTAATTAAGAAGAAGAGAAGGAAAGGAAAACAATCTTGGTATTGTAATGTTAATTCATGTTGTTCTAAATTAGCTAAGTTCACATGTTAAGCTTCAAGGTCATTGTGACCATCTTAGTATAAGAGTAGTAATTGTAATAGGAGCAAACTATCCAGAAATTGAGTGTTAACCAATTGGTGAGAGTAGTAGCCTCAAGCTACTTGGTCAGATTGATAGCCTCAAGCTATTGTTTGTAACTCCTTTATCCATTAGTAATCAAGAATCAAACTTCCTTCTCTTAATTTATGGTTCAAATTATAGTAGCCGTAAGTAGTCCATAACAAATTGGTATCAGAGCAGGCGGTCTTGCGGGCTGCCTGAGATCGGAACCACCAGTCCGACCACCGCAATCCATTTTAAAAAAAAAAAAAGAGAGAAAATGGTACAATCAGCTAGCCAGAGGTGTGACGCCGTCGAGGATAAGCTAGCGACGATCGAAGAACGGCTGAATGTTCAGGAGGAAAACATGAAGAAAGCCATAGAAGAAGCCGTTAGAAAACTCGACAGTCAACTTGACCTTTTTCGCACGCAACACAACCAGGAAAAGGAACAAGATAGGGCAAACCAACTGAAATTCCAGGAGGAATTACGCGCGATAGTGGCGGCTATACCACACCCTTGAAATTTCAACGAAGAAGAAGCAGAGTGCTCGCAATCCAGAGAGAATCGGTGGAGGGAACAAAACTTGGGTCAAGGCGCTGGAGGAAGGGAAAATCAGTGGCGGCACCGGAAGCTGGAGATGCCGGTGTTCGAGGGGACCGACCCCGATAATTGGATTTTAAGGGCGGAGATGTTTTTTGATTTTTACCGTTTGGAGGCTAGAGAAAAGATGGAAGCGGCGGTGGTAGCCATGGATGGTCCGGCACTCAAGTGGTATCAGTGGGAGCAAAAGCGACGGCCGTTAATAGGGTGGACGGATCTCAAGAATCGGATGCTCAGTGAGTTTCGACCCTCCCATTCCGGCACCCTCTACGAGCAGTGGCTCGCCTTGGAACACGTGGGGACGGTAGAGGAGTACCGGAGGCGGTACATCGAGTTGGCGGCGCCACTCACCGGACTTTCGGAGGACCTTATGCTGGGTCAATTCATTAATGGATTAAAGGAAAACCTCAAGTCGGAGCTGAGGATGTTGAATCCAACAACCTTAGAGAAGGCCATGGAATTAGCAGCCAGAATTGAAGAAAAAAATAGAGTGTGTTTTGGGCAGAAGGGAGGGATTGGGCCAAGTCGGGTTGGGCCGGCCCAAACCAGTCATCAACAATTCAACAACAACAGCAGCTTCAGAGGTAGTGGGCTGGGCTTAGTCCAAACATATGGGCTGCCCCATCACAATACCCCAGCAAAATCGTGGACTAAGGGATCAGAATCTCAAGGGTCCATCAACATGGCCGGAACAGTAGCTCGCACCACGACCAGCTCCGCTAGCGGTTCGCGGTCGTCAACATTGACCAGACGTTTGACTGACGCTGAAATTCAAGAACGGAGAGCTAGGGGCTTATGTTTTCGATGTGATGAAAGGTGGGGAGTGGGGCATCGGTGTAAAAGGAAGGAGTTGAGTGTATTACTAGCGGCCGACTACGACGAGGAGGATGAGAGTCAAGGGCCCGGAACCGATTGGACGGAGGAGTCCGAAGAAGAAAACACCGTGGGAGTGTCTCTATGTTCGGTGGTTGGAATTTCCAACCCAAAAACGATGAAGTTGAAAGGCAAGGTGAAGGGGCGAGAAGTCATAGTCATGGTGGATCCGGGAGCGACTCACAACTTCATTTCTATCAAGGTAGTAGAGGAGTTGGGTATTCCGTTGACCTATGGTGAAGAATTTGGGGTAGCTTTGGGTAACGGAGACACTGTGAAAGGGAAGGGTGTATGTCAAGGCGTGAGACTTCAATTAACCGGTGGTGTCATGGTGGTGGAAGATTTTCTTCCACTTGGTTTGGGCAATGCCGACATAATCCTTGGAATTCAATGGCTAGAAAAATTAGGGGTGGTGGCCACCAATTGGAAAACTCACGAGATGAAGTTCACGGTGGCCGGTGTTCCCGTAGTCCTCATCGGCGACCCTACACTTGAGAAGACTCAAGTTTCCCTCAAAGCTATGATACGTACTATAAGCAAGTAAAGAAATAGGCTCTTGGTGGAAATTAACCAAGTAGAGCATGAAGTTGGGCCTAAGGAAGTGGGCCTTGTACCCCCATTCCTTTGTGATTTGTTGGCAGAATACCAAGAAGTGTTCAATATGCCTCAAGGTTTGCCACCTTTGAGAGGACATGAACACTCTATAGTGTTGAAAGGCGGGAGTAACCCCGTGAGTGTCCGTCCTTACCGATATGCCCATGTTCAAAAAGATGAAATCGAGAGGTTGATACGAGAAATGTTAGAGGCCGGAATAATCAAACCATCATCAAGCCCTTTTTCAAGCCCGGTCTTATTAGTGAAAAAGAAGGATGGGTCTTGGCGATTTTGCGTCGATTACCGGGCTCTTAACAAGGAAACGGTGCCGGATAAATATCCGATCCCGGTTATCGACGAGCTCCTTGATGAGTTGCATGGAGCAACGGTGTTCTCTAAGTTGGACTTAAAGTCCGGCTATCATCAAATTAGAGTGAAGGCCGAAGATACTCACAAAACGGCCTTCCGAACTCATGAGGGGCATTACGAGTTTTTGGTAATGCCATTCGGGTTGACTAACGCCCCGGCTACTTTCCAATCACTCATGAACGATATATTTCGTCCTTTCTTGCGGAAGTTCGTGTTGGTATTTTTTTGACGATATTCTCGTCTATAGTACCAATGAGGAGGAGCACAAGGAGCACTTACGGATGGTATTGGAGGTGTTGGCAAGGCACTCATTGTATGCCAATCTTAAGAAATGTGAACTTGGAAAAAAAACAGTGGCATATTTGGGTCATACTATTTCTCAACAAGGAGTAGCAATGGATCATGAGAAAGTAAGGGCTATTATGGAATGGGCCAGCCCAAAGAATCTTAAGGAGCTAAGAGGCTTTCTTGGGCTGACTGGATATTATAGAAAATTTATATCCAATTATGCCCAAATTGCAAGTCCACTCACCACTCAACTTAAAAAAGATGCGTTTGGGTGGAATGATGATGCAAGTCGAGCCTTTCAACGGCTCAAGACTGCTGTGACTACGGCCCCGGTATTGGTGATGCCGGATTTCGATAAGGTGTTCACACTTGAAACCGATGCTTCCGGGTTCGGTTTAGGGGCCGTTCTTATGCAAGATGGGCGTCCTATAGCTTATTTTAGCAAGCTTCTCGGAGTTAGGGGGCAAGGCAAGTCAATATATGAGAAGGAATTGATGGTCGTGTGTATGGCTATCGAGAAATGGAAGCACTACCTCATGGGTCGACATTTCATCGTACGATCCGATCAACAAAGTCTTAGATACATCACCCAACAAAGGGAAGTGGGTGGGGAATATCAAAAATGGATGAGAAAAATTGTGGGGTTCGATTTTGAAGTTCAATACAAACCCGGGGCATCGAATCGGGTTGCAGATGCCCTCTCGAGGATGACTCGGGTCGAGACCCAAATGGCAACCATGATCCATACACAATCTGTGGATTGGGCTAAGTTAGAAGAAGAGTTAGCTGCTGATTTGTGGGTCAAATAAATTATGGTGGGCCTTGAGTCCAACAATGAAGGTCCTGCTGGGTTTAGTTTAGAAGGAAAAAGGCTTCTCTATAAGGGTCGTATTGTTTTGCCCAAGTCTTCATCATTTATTCCCCTGCTTCTTCATGAGTATCATAGTACACCAACCGCCGGCCATGGAGGAGAAGTCAAAACATATTTGCGGCTGGCCGGGGACTGGTTCTGGCCCGGAATGAGAAAACAAGTCGGTGAATTTGTGAGGAGGTGCGCAATTTGTCAGCAAAGCAAGGTAGTTCAACAACATCCGATGGGGTTATTACAACCACTTCCGGTACCAACGGCGGTATGGGAAGACATATCCATGGATTTCATTGAAGGACTTCCAAATTCGAAGGGGATTGATGCGATTTTGGTTGTGGTGGACCGATTTTCGAAGTATGGTCATTTCATCGGTCTCAAACACCCTTTTAATGCTTTGAAGGTGGCCGAATGTTTTGTGAAAGAGGTGGTGCGGCTCCACGGTTTTCCGGCGACGATTGTATCTGACAGGGATAGGGTGTTTATGAGCATTTTTTGGCAAGAGTTATTCCGTCTCCAAGGCTCGAAGCTACTCCGAAGCACGGCCTACCATCCCCAAACCGATGGTCAGACCGAGATCGTGAACAAGGTGGTGGAAACCTTCTTGAGGTGTTTCGTTGCCAATCAACCTAAAAGTTGGGCTCAGTGGCTGCCGTGGGCCGAATACTCGTACAATACGGCGCCACACACCGCCACCAAGGTTTCGCCGTTCAAGATGGTTTATGGACGGGAACCTCCGAAGCTCTGGCGAATTGGCAATAACCGTACTCCGGTGGACGACTTAGAGGAAAAATTGAGGGAGATGGATTTGATATTGGATGAGATGCGCGTGAATTTGCTGAAGGCCCAACAAATCATGAAGTCACAAGCTGATAAGAAGCGGCGCGACGGTGAGTTCGCGGTGGGTCAAGAGGTGTACCTCAAGCTCCAACCTTATCGGCAGCGTTCATTGGCTCGACGCCCAAATGAGAAGCTATCTCCTCGGTTTTATGGGCCGTTTCCGATAATACAAAGGGTGGGCAAGGTTGCGTATAAGCTGAAACTACCACCAGGATGCAAAATACACCCTGTTTTTCACATCTCCCAATTGAAATCGGCGGTGGGCGATATCCCAGTTCAACCTTCGGTGCCTGATCAGTTGACAGCTGAATTGGAATTAGTTGTGGAGCCAGAAGAGGTTTTAGAGATTCGACATCGGCGAACTAAGGGAGGCGTGACAGTGGAGGTCCTCATCAAGTGGAAGGGGCTTCCGCGGTTTGAGGCGACTTGGGAGGATGGGCAAACGGTCGCTGATCGGTTTCCGGCGTTTCACCTTGAGGACAAGGTGAATCTTCAGCCGGGGGGTAATGTGATGGATCATACGGGCCAGCCCATTAACCGTCCTATGCAAGTCTACAAGCGAAGGTCCAAGAGCAACAAGTCACAAGCACAAGTCAATGTATGTTCCATAGTCAAGGAAAGTCAAGTCGCGGCTACCGAAGCACAAGGTCAGCAGCAGCAAGGGACTTGAAGAGGTTTGAGTCAACACTAACACTAGCAACAAAGAACTAGTAACAAAAGTAATTAAGAAGAAGAGAAGGAAAGGAAAACAATCTTGGTATTGTAATGTTAATTCATGTTGTTCTAAATTAGCTAAGTTCACATGTTAAGCTTCAAGGTCATTGTGACCATCTTAGTATAAGAGTAGTAATTGTAATAGGAGCAAACTATCCAGAAATTGAGTGTTAACCAATTGGTGAGAGTAGTAGCCTCAAGCTACTTGGTGAGATTGATAGCCTCAAGCTATTGTTTGTAACTCCTTTATCCATTAGTAATCAAGAATCAAACTTCCTTCTCTTAATTTATGGTTCAAATTATAGTAGCCGTAAGTAGTCCATAACAGAGTGAATCTGATATTATATACTGCAACATCATTAAAGAATACCTATCCTGCAAGATTTATATATGAATAAATACATTCATATAACTTATCTTCAACTTTCATATCTTCACCTCACAAATTTGCAGCATCACTCTACCACCAATAACATCTTGGCACTTAATCACCAAGGTGGGGGATGCCGGATTATCAGCTGATTGTTATCCACCTGAAGGTCTTGAACCATCCCAGACTTTCTAATCTCTATATATACATTAACAAGATAGCAAACGGAGGTTATTCAATCAATTTATCCTAATAATAGCACATAAGCCCTGATCAATCAACTAGCTTGTAGACCACTCACCATTAGGAGCACAAGACTAAGTACTCTATAGTTAAACTCAAAAGTATTTGGTGTCAGTCAACATAGATGGTCACAATGTTAGAATACACAGATATGCAACAGTTATGGATCTTTTGGATTATGTCAATCTGAAAGACTATTTCATATTCCATTTGGCAATTTCATAAAGAGTTGAACCGTACTGGTTTAACTTGTCAGACACTTGAATCAACTTGGTATTTGGCTATTTCATTTTTTGAAAAAAATAATAATAAAACCATATCAATTTCCAAAATGAAAACAAAATGTTGAGTATACCAATAACCAAGTGTTGAGGATCCAACTTTGGCAAATGAGGTAAAATGACTAGTATGAGTAACAGAACTATAGAGAAGTATACAAGTATTCAATACCTTGATGCAATGTCAAATCAATCAATCAATCAATCAAAGCCTTAATCCCAAAAGTGGGGTCGGCTAACATGAACCAAATTTGATTATTCCGTGTAGTCAAAAAGGAAGAATAAAAACTATTAAGACAAGAGAAGTGGATTGATGCATGTATAGCTTACCATCTTCAAGATTAATACTGCTCACAGTTGCTAAGGCTTTGGTTCTTGATTCTCAATTTCTTTAAGATTGATAAGAACAGCTTGAACTTTCTTACTTATCTGGGCATTGTAATCTTCAACATCTTTCATAAAAGCAAACAATTGTTCTTGATACAAGGTGCATAAACGTTTTTCATTCCTTAACTCTGCAGTCAACTCCTGAATCTTCTTATCTTTATCATCCTACAAGCAACCATAGAAAAAGCATAAGATACCCTATTTTTACTAGCAAAATCTAAGTTTTTCAAGAACAGCATCAGGCATAACCGCATAACTCATGATAGCATTTAGCCAACCAATGAAATCGTACTCATGAATGAAGAGCATAATTAGGATACAATGTGCACAATGGCTGTTCTATACTTCTATGTTGTAATCAAGGACAGCATAGATTCTCCTAAGAGAATCACACAAGATGCTTGCATTAATAATTCAGCGGTTAATTCATTAAAACTTTGTTTAGCAGTACATCCTCAAATGGCTAAAATGAAAATGGGGAAACCCAAATCATTGTCAAATCACATGGACTCAACCTACCTCTTGCAATTTAAGTGATAAATACACTCACTGATCAGAAATTCAGCAAAATCAACACACAAGAATTTAGACTACACAAACAGAATTCACAAAAGCATGAGCTAGTGTAAGATATATCATCTTCTAAAATACTGCATTTATGCCAAATGAATAAAATCAAATCTACAAGAGCAACGTGACACAAGCATTCATGATTTCAAATGCAGCTCACAAAGAAAGAATAAGAAACAACAGAACCATCCATCACAGCACATTAGTCTAGACACTCAGTGCAAACATTTTTCACCACCATACTTAAAGTAAACAAGATGTTAGCCTGTCTGCAAAAACTCACCATTTTTTTCCGAGCTTCCCTTGCAGAAACCACCAATGTATGATTGTGATCTCTAACAAATCTCGTGACAACCCATTTTTCCGACTTATCTAATTTCACAAGAATCATTGCCTTACAGCCCCCTCGGGTGCTAGCCCTTGGTTTCCTGACCTGACCAAGTTTCCCACGAATGCTTAAACAATATCCCTCTTTATTACATCCAAAACGACGAGCCAATATCCTCCCATCAACCTCTGAACGACGACATGACATCACTCGCATGACAAATCCTACTTTCCTAGAATACTCATCATAGAAAACCTTAGCTGCCTCTTCAGAATCAAACTCCATACCTTCATATGGCTCAACGACGCCATCTCCTTCACCAATATCCAATGATTCCCTAGCTGAATCCTCAAACTCACCAGCTTCTTCATCGGATTCCACTATGAAGCAATCATAAAAATAAGAATTTGAATTGCACTCAACCATGCAACTAAACCCCAAAATTAGTAAAGGACATTTATAGGATTGCACATGATTGATAAAATTATCACAAAAATAACCAATAATTGGATTATAATTGAAAAAATGGCAGTGAATTTGTGGGATTAACAAATGAGTAAAGTACTAAATCAAAGAAAACCAACAAATATATTCAAAGTATACATTTTTCACACCTTTTTTTTTTTTTTTTTTTTTGGTGATAATACCCACATTTAACTACTTTTACATATACGAATTCCATAAATTGCAAATTATTATGATACCCAGAATTTAGATTATCCAAAGTTAATAAGATTTGGGTAATTATTCTAAAAAAACCCATGTAAATTAAAGTATTAGAAGATGATCAAACATGGTTAAAATTATAAATGTGCAGTGAAGATGATAAAATTAAAAAAGCTTAAAGATGTTAATGGAGTAATAAGAAGCATAATTGTAAGAGATTGGTAACTTACTTTAGTACACGAATGAAAATTTCAAGTCTTTCGGCTTCTCAGGAAGTATCAATGCAGAAAAGAGATATGGAGGAAGAGAATAGAGAAGTAAGGTGGAAGAACAAATTCACTAAAGACCGAAGAGTGAACAAATTCACGGAGTAAAAGGTGGTGTAAGAATTTTTTTTTTAGTAAAAGGTGGCAGTTACGTTATTTTTTATTTTTTTTTTTTTACTAATTTCAAACTCAATTTAGTTTTAAGGACTAAAATGACTCATAAAACTTTAATCGAATATTTTTCAACACGTAAACCAATGAAAAAGTTGAATCGGCCTGCAATTTATAATTTATAAGAGCTTTTGTGCTGTAATTTACAATTTTTTTTAAATGACTGCAATTTGTAAAATACTAACTTTAAATGGCTGCAATTTGCAAATTTTCCAATACAATTATACAAAAGTTTTTCTTAAGCTTTAGTGAAAGGTTTTTTTTTTTTATCACAACCTAAAATCTATTACGAAATTTTTTAAAATCATTGTAGAAATTTGTCAAAAAAAGCTTCATTTTCTTGATCCCTTATATTTAGATCATCATGTTTTATCAAAATGTTTGATTAATTTTTCAAAGAACAGATAGCAATCAAATAATGGAAATTCGAAAGGAGCCCTAAGAAATAAAGAGTAATAGACCAATTAGGCAATTAAGGTTTACAAGGTGTTTGATCCACACTATTTCAGCTATTGTGTTGCACTGCAATTAGCTAGCTCAGTAAATAACCAAAGGATTTGGTGAATAGAGAGAAAATTTGCTTAGAAATAACTTGAGGAATGTTGCTTTTCTGTTTGATCTCGAGTTTCACAGGCAATTCAAGGGCCGATAAGTACACAGTATACACAATTTACAAAGATGCATATTTCTTTATCGAAAAGGGGAGCATGAGGAGCTCAGTCTTACAATAATCACCAGTTATAATGATGCAGAAGTGTTCCGAGCTATCCATGCTGTAAAAATGATTGTTAGCTTAAGAATCAACACAGCTGTTCTAAAAAACGTGGTCTCGAAAAAGGAAAAAAGAACTACACAATTTCAGCCTCATTTCACAGAATTTCTGCACACAAATTTCCAATGTGTTTAATCTTTGGATATCACCTACAATGTAAAAGTACGAGAGCAACAAATACTATATACAGTTCTCTTTCTCTCTCGACTCAAACTCTCTAACACTGCCTACAATATCTTGAATCTTCTTTGAAAGACTCTGGTTATGTTCCTCAATGTGCTCAAACACCATTTCGAGATGCCTTTTGTATGTGGCAGCTCGCTTTTTCTCAACAGCTAACTGTTGGGATAATTCCCGAATTTTGTCATGCTCATTCTGCAAAATAGCACCACAATGGTTAGACAAAGCACAACAGTTTCTGTTTTTTCTTTCTTTTGAAACTGAGACAAGTATTCGTAGTTCATACCCAGACCCAACTGTTCTTAAGATTTTTATCATAAGCCAAAAACATGACACTTGAAATGAAACAATAACTAAAAACATAAGAAGCCATCAAAACACCAAACATGAATCAGAGTTTAATTAGTGGGTCCTTTTTATTACTTCAGTACTTCTACTCAGTTCACACCTCACAAAGGCAGGCAAAAAGAAAGAGGATTGGTTTATCAAAGACAAATCATATACGAAGATTCAGTACATGACCATTTCATCCAATAATATTGATCTTTTCACGAGGCCTCTGAGAGATCATATATACTGAACCCAAATACGTTAAGATTATCAAACACCACAGCCAACTGTCAGATAGAAAAGAAGTATTTTAAAAGCAACAACCCATTTTTTTTATTTGGCAGCCTATGCTTCCTGGTAGCAAGTAGAAATCTAGAAACCTATGGGCCATGGCAGATATGAAAACAATCGGGCCATCAAATTCTTGTGCTATTTAGCATAGGTAAAAGATAAAACCTGTCATAGCTATATAACTTGCACAACTACATGTGCAGGAGACAAAAAAAAAAGGCCAAATAGCACAATGGCATAAATTGAATTTGGAAATGAAAGATACATTGCTCCTCAACCCCAAAATTGCATATGATTATAGCAATGCACCTCCCATAAACACAACTCTAATATCCCTCCCTTTCCCCCTTCCCCCTTTTCTCAGGGGCATTACTTTTGTTCAGATAACTAAAATGAATGCAACACTGTACTGTAGTAGCAGTTTGACATACTTGTCTTTATTTATTCTAACTCATCCAACTAATGTTGCTGCCACTTAAAAAGAAATCAAGAACCATCCAGAAATCATATGCTTTCCCGATTTTCACACCAAGACATATGAGATTCTTTGTCTACATAATAAAGATCAAGAAGCAAATCCTAATTCATGCTAAACCTACTTTTCTTCACCTTCCATCTCTTACCATCCTTTTTCTCTCCTTTACATCGGATTGTCGAGGTATTAATAAACCCTTATCCAATTGATGCCATATAACCACCACATGTTCAGTGATTTAAACAATTCCAAGTAACACAGCACACAAGCATAAAGCAATAAGCAAAATGGCCATATGAAAAACACTTGCTCTGGCCTTCAGATAAAACACTATCATAACCGTTCCAAGCATATTAAATCTGTGGTTCAAACCTCATCAGATCTTTCTAGCGTATCTTAATACCAAAATTACACTTCCGAACAAAGAAGCCCAGCGTCTATCACAGATTTATTGGCAATTACATGGCATAAACCCAAGGACACTGGTAGTTACACAACTGTCAGAGTCTAACATTGATCTAGGCATCTGAAAAATCTTGTAGCAATCTCAATTGGTTTCCGCATATAAGACTCGAAATTGCTGCAGAAAATAACATGGCACCAATACAGTTCTTTGTTGCAAAAATAATAAATTATTATTCCACACAACCAATTCTATATCTCCAAAATCATTTTCCCAGAAAGGCCTTCCAAAATCAGATACAATTAAGAACCTACCATTTACAGCAACAAGACAGGCCTCAATTATGCTAGCTAATGCATCTCCACACCAGACAAAAAGTAATGAATTTTATCGTTTATGTGACAGAAGAAAAGGAAAACCATTTACATTAGATATCTTCAAGAATACAAGAAGCTCATTACTCATTAGGACCCTCTTCCACCATATATCCTCACCAGTTACCAGTTTACCACTAAACTTCCCACTCATTCTCCAAGACAGTGAAATACTAACTTTGTTCACAATTTTCTTTACATAAGCTAGTTAAAGAAATTGAAACTCCTAGCAAAGTCCCACAAATTCATGGCTAACTTCCCAAATAATGACCAATCATAGCCTGCTTCAGTGCTGCAGCAACCTTCAAACAATCAACTTCGACAATGGCATCTCAAACTCCATTATCAAAGGATATGCTATAACTTATCATGCTGCTCTTAGTTCCACGCTTCCACCAAATCAGAATCAGAAGTTCTGTCCCCTGATTTCATGTCATTCCAAATATTTCGTCCACAACTCCACATCATCTCATATACACCATATATACTGATCTCCCTCAAATCCCAGATAACATTTAACTTTCAAGATTCTTAAAACAATCTTGTAAAAAAAAAATCTCAAAACAAGACTGCTTAAGGCAATTCTGAAAAATAAATAAGGGACAGAACAGCTACTCCTTCCAGCTAGATTATCAACGCCACAGTTAGAACAAGCTCAATTCTCATCCAAACATTAGCTCACTCTAGACAAAGCTAACAATAACCAAAATTGCATCTTGATAAAATCCAGCACAAAGTGAAGGTAATCAAGCAACAAACATCTCCCCCCCCCCCCCCCACACACACACACACACAAAACCCCCCTCTATTTCCATAGAAAAAGTAAAAATACAAAAAATAGTTAAGTCTTTGTTTCTAACTTTGCAAACCCTTGAACCAGATGAATACTTGAAACTTTGAAAGCATACTTCCTTGAAACAGATGAATACTTCAGCACAGGACAGAATAACTACTTCGACAGCATATTAATCAGTGTCAATTGCCAAAATGTTTCTTACAGATAATAATACTATTGCTACTTACAGATGATGGATGACATGCAGTAGATAGGAAATCTAGATAGCCCCATAATAATGTATCTCTATTTCTTTATTTTTTTATTGAGACACCATATTAATAATGAATCTTACATGAATTAATTAGGGTGTTCTTACATCATATGATACCAAAATAAGCTAATCAAAAAGTAATGGCAATGTTAATAAAATTAAATAGATGAGGCGAGAAGCCAAGAACTTACCGGGTATTGCTCAAAGATAAGATCTTTTCGCCCCTTTCCCGGCGTTAGAGGATGAGTGTGTTCTTTTACACACTTTGTGATCACCCATTTACCGGAATTCATTTTCCTTACCAAAATCATTGCCCTACATCCAACCCTAGTTTCAGCTCTTTGCCTCACAACCTTTTCACGTTTGTCGGGCATCCTATAACCCTCTTTATTACAAACCAAGGCTCTGCCAATAGCAGTACCATCACGTCTTGACCGAGATAACTTGCTAACTCGTATAACAAATCCCACATGTGTAGCATATGTGTTGTAAAATGCATGAGCAGCCGCCTCTGATTCAAACTCTTGCCCCACAAAAGGCTCATTTATTGGTTCTCCGACGGGGATAACTTCCTTTTCAGATAACTCCTCATTCATTTTATCATCTTGGCTCTGTCCCCCTTCAACAGAACTTCCTCCCATATCATTTTCATCCCCAACCCTTCCCTCTGTATCTGCAGAACTTCCCACCACTTCACCATCAACATCTCCATCAACCCCAAAATCCACTGCATCACAATCAACTCTCTAAATTAATAAATAACAAAATATAGACCATGTATGATGTAGAAGCGACAGTTATGGCATAAATTATAAATATTCAAGTTAAATTTAATTTCATCTAAAGATCTACAAGTAATTCGTTGAAACCAGCCAACTACAAATCTACAATAGGAGGTAGGTGGTTCACTATGATATATACCTACCATCCGAATATAATTATTATATTGTCCTAATGCTAATTTCTAATAACATAGCATGAATTTACTCAATGACACTTAATAATAGTTGAGCCATTTCTAGTCTTGTCACTCCATCAAGGTAACACCGTAACAGCATATTAGGAAGCCTACAAAGTAAAATTCTCTGAAATAAATTAATAAGGAGTACAATTTTATAGATATATGACAAAGTTTTCCGAGATATCCCTAATCCATGCAAACGACTTTTAGTTCCACTAGAGGGGAAAAGTACTCGATCACGATTTTACTAGCATATCTTCATAGTACTTCGTCCGTTTATAAATGTTCTTCATACTTACCATTAAAAGAGTGTAACTTTGACTATGAGTATTCATCAATTTTTACATAATAAATATACACACGTGGGATCTAGTTAGATTTGTCAGGAAATGTCAAACATGGTTTCAAAATATTATCTTTTCATGATTTTATATAGTGCAATATATTGATCTTTAAATATGTACAACGGCTAATCGGCTATTATGCTAGAAGCAAACACATACAACATTTGGAAACGGAGAGAGTACAAAATAACACCGACCATAATGACAAGACACGGGCTTTCAAGACATAAGCCCTCACCATACTTAAACAAAATTAATTACCATCTCCCAACAATGAAGACAACTTATTAGCTCCACCATAAAATTATCATACACAAAGTCACAAACATCTTCTTCAACAACAAATCAAATGCAACAATTAATGGAAAAAATAAAAAAATTCCAGCAATATAAAAATAACCCAGATACCTAAATAACAAATCCCTATATATTGATGATACTCATAATCAATACAGTTGCAAAACCCATGAATTTTTCATTACAGAAGAAATTGATCAAACAATAATATGTACAAACCCAACAATAATTAAACATAACATGAACCAAAATTACACAAAAATAAAAAAAAAAAAATTATCGTAGTATGAGCAGTAAATTAAAATGTAATAAAGAAATTAACCCTACAATAACACAAAAAACCCAGAAATTTGCTAAAATTAAGAATTACTTACTTAATTCTGTGAATGAAAAAGGGTGAAGAAAAGATTGAAAATTGCGTGAGTCAACGAATTCAATGAAATCAATTCAAAAATTGGTTGGTTTTGAAGGGAAGACGTTGGATGAATGTTGGTCTAGAGAGAGAACGGGAGGAGGTGAAGAGAGAGAAAACAGGGTATGTTTGGTCCTGGATAGCACGTGATAGGTCACGTGAGGATTGAAGCAGCCAGTCTCCAGCAGCCGTGCAAGTTATGCGATATTGCGATGATGGGGTTTTTAAAAAAAGGAAAACATGTACTAATTCCGCTTCATATTACTCGCAAGTCGTAACATTTGCCAAAAATGGTCGCTTCACATTACTTGTAACAAATATTGATTTATTTACAATTATTAATTTGATTCTTAAATATATAATTAAGATATAATTATTAAGTTAATTTTGAGATTTTTTAAATGTCAAAAGTACAAAGCTTGTTTATTAGAAAAGCTCGTTTATTTTTAAGCTCGTTCAAGAAACTATCATTTAACAACTTGTTTAATAAATAAACCATTTACGAACCGTTCGCGAATATACAATGTACTAAATGAGCCGAGGTTGAACAGATTTTTACTCGCCTATATTAAATGAACTAGTACATGAACAAGGTACTACTCGACTAGTACATTTACACCCCTAAGAAGGCATAATCGTAAAGGTTTTATAAAAAAAAAAAAAACAAATGGAGTAGTTATTGTTAGGAAATCATTGCCAAAAATGTGATAACCTTATAGTGATCTAATTAGGTAGATTGTTCATGAAGAGACGTAATGAATTAATATTAATGTATGCATCCAACATCAATTGCAATCTAACTCATGGAATCTAACTCTTTGTCGATGATATAAGATTTTTCATTCTACTTAAACTCCAGTATTTGATTTTATACATCTTGATTATTGATGTCGTTCATTAATGTAATAGCTCAATTGCTCAAGTGGTTAGAGAGTAATTTTTAAAATAATAGTTTAACAACGTATTAGAGAGTAATGATAATGAGGGATAGCTCAAGTGAAGGATAACTCAAGTGGTTAGAACTTTTCTTCCGCTTTCAGAAGATCCTGGTATCGATTCTCACCCCGCCCTTGTGGCTCTCTAAAGAGTCTTAGAAACTAGAAAGCATTGATGTAGTTGAAATTTAGTCTTATACATAGTTTGCATACAATCCTCAGGTCAGTCTGGTCCATTTATATTGAATTAAGGTTCAGATTATTACATTGAAATCACCCGACTTTCGTTTCTTATAGTGAGAAACAAATTTTGTTTCTCACATGACATTTTCGTAAATAAAACAACAACTTTATTCAATTGTAAAGCCCAATATAATAAAAAAATAAAAAAAATAAAAAAAAAATTGTTGATTTATTTACCAAAATGCCCCCATGAGAAACAAATTTCGTTTCTCAATATAAGAAACAGGAATTTCCCCTATTTGAGAACTCGAACTCATGCATTTTTTCGCACGTACCAATCTTTCATAATAAGCAATTATTCCAAGCAGTCTGAAGCAAAAAACCAAGTATCTCTATTTTATAACAAATCAAAGAATGTATAAATGAAATTTGTTCAATATACATCATCCTACAAACATTTGCTGACAGCAGCAGTTTTTTTTTTTTTTTTTTTTTTTTTTTTTTTAATGAGACAGAAGGTAAAGAATATACTATGTTACAAGATATCAGTACATTAAGATTAGACAAATGCAAATAGATCTAAATCATCTAATAGTTCTTCCAGCTCAACCATGTCCTGTTAAAACGGAGAATTTAAAATGAAAATCAATGACGTTAGGAGAATATTGCAAAAACTGGATCACAAAACTATCAGGCCATACTGATTGTTTGCGCTTTTATTTCAATGCAACTTCATTCTGCTGGTACCGGGCTTTATGACAGATATCTTTGCATTCTGGATTTGTTTGCTTGTTGAAGATGCAAAAATTCGAGGATGATGCCATTTTCAGAAAGCTCAAAGTAATCAAATTGCTCTTCCTGTTAAACAACTGAGAAAAGATCAGGACTGTCATGCCAGCATATTAGAAAGGGAGGCCTTGTGCTGCATAAACTGATAAATCGGTCAGAACTAATTTGATCAGAGAAATGAACAAGTAGGAACGTTACGAATGAATGTACATGCATCACTTCTTAGTTCATGGTCTATGTAATACAGCTCATTAACCATTTATTGAGTTTCAGTTCCAATCTACCGAAGGTTAAAACTTACATGCACCCTCAAACCTTGCAAAATTTGTTTCCATATGCCACCACTTTGTAAGAAGATAGTCCAAGAACCTGCACTCTTTTACATTTTCCAGATTCACCATCACATACTCCAAGACGAACGCCATTTCTATAAGAAACCAGTGTTTCCCCAGTATCCAATTGCAGTAGAGGCATACGCAACCTGGAACACATATTGCTTCACCCAAGAATCTTTCACACCATATTCCTTCATAAGCCAAATTTCACATTGACTACAATTTTCAGACATAGAACTGAAACACAGGCAAGAATTGAAAACACTCACTTCGGTGTAGAGCTCTCTCCTCATATCATCTGGTACAGGAACAAGCGAAAAATTTTCAGTTCCAAAATGGAAGGACCATAAACAATTGTCCCTATAAGAGTACCTATGAAGCGAACCATGAAGGAAAGCCCCACTCTTCCTGAGCTGAAATGTTGGAGCATCACCAACAGTTCTCCATTTATTGGTGCCGAGTGTCTGTATCTCAGCTATACACCTATAACTCTCCACTGTCTTAAGGATTCTAACAACTTTGAATTGGTTCGAACAGGGCAGCAGCCCAACCCATAAACCTCAACTGAACAAGATGGCTCACGAAATTGCTCAACAATCACCTGTTGGCTAGTTAAGAGATTACATACAATGTAAGGACTCCATTGCCCCCAAGACTTTAAACAGATAATCCCATTGCATTCATTAACAACATACAAGTCATCATGGGGTGTGTTTACTATAGATTTGAACCTAATCAAAGAATCATCACTAACAATAAGATTTCCCATCTCATCAACCTTTGAGGATTTGTCTAAGTCAAGCAGCAAAAAATCTTTCCTGTTGTTATGCAGCTTACCATAAAGCAAGACAAAGAAATACGAACAAGAAGAACGAAAACAAGCAAACTCAGAACCAGTAATGATCTTATACCAATCTTTACGAACAAGCTTACAATTCAGGCAAGCCTTAGTTGGGAGTCTTGACAATATATCACACATAATTGAAGATGGGATATCCTCAAAAGTGGTTCGATTCGAATTCAATTCCTCTATAGGCTCTATTATCATTGTGATCAAAATAAAAAGAATCCAATAATTCAACAGCCAATTTCTCAACATATACAAGATTTGGAAAAATGGGAAATATTGATAATACAAAAACAACAAATGGGTTATTCAATAAACCTGCAATCCTTTGAATTTATGAAGCAATGAGATCCTCCAAAGCTTCCAATGCTCTACAATTAAAACACAAGTTTGAATATTTGATGCTGTTGAAGTCTTGAAGAACAGGTGATTAGAAAAGCAAATAGAAAAAGAAGAGTTCAATACATAGATTGGTTCAAAGTTATGCAAGATTCTGAATATTATTTAAAAAATGTCTAAAGGTCACTCTTGACTTTTTATCAAACACTTGGTGTGCATCTACAATTTCCATTTCTGGAAAGAAATAATCTTTCCACAAAAAAATAGAATTGCAGCATATTATATTTTAGCAGCTTACCCAGTAACTAGCAGGTGGATCAAACATTTTCAGAGTTCAGTATTCCGTATGTGAATTAATCATTTGAGTGAAGCTTAGATATTGGGTTTTTTTTTGGGAGGGTGGGCGGAAAATATCAAATCAACGAATCAAATTGAAGAGGATGTTAAATATGTACCAATAAAAAGTTTTATTCAGTGAAATAAAGAAGGAGTAAGCGAAGATGGGGAAATTGGTAGTGTTGCTTCGGTAAATTTTCTTGTGTCATTTACACTTGCATGACACTTTATACAACCATATGAGTTCACAAGGGTTTGGACTCATATGAGCATTGTAACATCAAATCAATAATTGGCATTCACATTATGCCATTCTTATACATAAAAAAAAAAGGTATTTATTGCCTCATTAAAAACCACGCTAGGTAAAACCCTTGGGATAAAAACCATAGCTAGGGAAAAAGAGTACAACGATATTGTATTATATGCTTTGGTATATTGCCTCGTTAAAAACCTTGTCAGGAAAAACCCAGTGGGATAACAACCTAATCAAAGGGAAAAAGAGTGCAGTACATATAATACTCCCCCTGATTTCAGCATAGTTCGCGAAGATGTCGCATTCCGATTTTGTGAACTAACTGCTCAAATTTCTTCGAAGGAAGTGATTTGGTGAACAGGTCGGCAAGAGTGTCACAAGACTGAATTTGCTGGATATTTATTTCCTCGTCCCTTTGCAGATCATGTGTGAAGAATAGTTTTGGGGCAATATGTTTTGTTTTATCTCCATTAATATATCCTTCAGTTACTTGAGCAATGCATGCTGTATTGTCTTCAAATATGATGGTTGGGTCTTCTGTTATTGCGTTCATTCCACACTCCTTTTGGATATTACTGATCATCGACCTCAGCCATACACATTCTCGTCCTGCTTCATAGAGGGCTATCAATTCTGCATGATTTGAGGATGTCACGGTCAATGTCTGCTTTGTTGATTTCCATGATATTGCAGTGCCGCCATAAGTGAACACATATCCATTTTGTGACTTGGCATTTTGAGGATCCGATAAGTATCCAGCATCTGCGTACCCAATGAGAGCAGCATCTTGTTTCGGTTGATAATATAAACCAAGGTCTTGTGCCCCTCGTAGGTACCGGAGTAAGTGTCGAACTCCCTTCCAATGCCTATATGTTGGTGCATTGCTGTGTTTGGCTAACAAGTTCACAAAGAAAGCTATGTCGGATCTAGTGTTGTTAGCTAAGTACATTAAGGCTCCAATTGCACTTAAGTATGATACTTCTAGACCAAGAATATTTTCATTTTCTTCTCGGGGTCTGAATGGATCATTTTTCATATTCAAAGAACGAACAACCATTGGGAAGTTGGTTGGAGTTGCTTTGTCCATGAAGAATCTTTTCAAAACTCTTTCTGTATAGTTTGATTGATGGACAAAAATGCCATGACTCAAGTGCTCAATTTGTAGTCCAAGGCAAAATTTAGTTTTCCCAAGGTCTTTCATCTCAAATTCTTTCATCAAGTATTTTGCAGTTTTCTGGAGTTCATTTGGGGTTCCAATGATATTCAAATCATCAACATAAACTGCAATGATAGCAAATCCTAATTGTGATCGCTTTATGAAAACACATGGACTAACTTGGTTGTTCTTGAATCCTTCTCTCATAAGGTATTCACTGAGACGGTTATACCACATCCTTCCAAATTGTTTCAATCCATAAAGTGACCTTTTTAGTTTTATGGAAAGCAATTGTCTAGGCTTGTGGTTTTCTGATAGTTTTAGTCCTTCGGGGACTTTCATGTATATGTCTGTATCGAGTGACCCATACACATACGCAGTCACTACATCCATTAATTGCATTTGCAGTTCTTTTGTGACTGTCAAACTTACCAGAAATCTTAATGTAGTTGCATCAACTACTCAAGAATATGTTTCTTCATAATCAATCCCTGGAATTTGAGAAAATCCTTGGGCTACAACTATTGCCTTGTATCTAACTATCTCATTTTTCTCATTACGTTTACTCACAAATACCCATTTGTATCCAACGGGTTTTACACCTGCTGGTGTAAGGATTATTTTTCCTAAAACTTCTCGTTTTTCAAGTGACTTTAACTCAACCAACACTGCCTCCTTCCACTTTGGCCAATCACTCCTACGTCAACATTCTTCTGCTGTTCTTGGTTCAGCATCATTTTCATCAGACACAATGTCAATTACGATGGAATTTGCAAATATTTCATCCACGATAACATCTTTCCTATTCCACTGAGTTTTGGTAGAGAAGTAATTCATTGAAATTTCATTGTTATCGATGTTTTGAACGTCTTGTTCATTCCCCGTAGGGTTGTCTTCTTGTTCGTGCCCTTTTGGATTATCATCATTTTCTTTACTTTCATCCATATTTGGTCTTTCTTGACCTTCTGACGGGGGAACATCATTAGTCTCATTTTCTATTTCATCCAATCTTTTCAATTTCCTTGGCTTAGAATCTTTTGAACCAAGTGGTCTCCCACGCTCTCTGCGTGCTTGAGATTCATTTTCTATGGCCTTATTACCAGTTGGGATTTCAATACGTGCAGGGGCATTTTCTACTGGTATATGTGATTTTGTCACCTTCTTTGTGTCTACAAATGCATCAGGCAATTGATTTGCAACACTTTGTAAATGAACAATTTTCTTAGCTTCTTGTTCACACATATTTGTTCGTGGGTCTAACATCAACAGTTGTGTTGCATTCCAAATAAATTCAATTTCTTTCTTACGTGGGTCCACTTTCTCTCCCCCTAAGGCTAGGAATACTGTTTCATTAAAGTGACAGTCAGCAAATCTAGCCGTAAATAAGTCACCAGTCAATGGTTCAAGATATTTAATTATAGAGGGGGATTCAAACCCGACATAAATTCCCAACCTTCTTTGTGGACCCATTTTTGTTCGTTGGGGTGGAGCAATGGGAACATATACAGCACAACCAAAGATTTTTAGATGTGAGATACTTCGTTCTCGACCACAAACAAGTTGTAGTGGTGAGAATTTATGATAAGCCGTAGGTCTCAATCTAATTAGCGCTGCTGCATGTATTGTAGCATGTCTCCAAGCAGATGATGGCAATTTTGACTTCATTAATAATGGTCTTGCAATCAATTGTAATCTCTTAATTAGTGATTCAGCTAGACCATTTTGTGTATGAACATGAGCTATTGGGTGTTCAACACCAATTCCAATTGACATACAATAATCATTAAATGTTTGGGATGTAAATTCCCCAACACTGTCAAGTCTTATTTTCTTTATTGTATGATCTGGGAATTGTGCTCTTAATTTAATAATTTGGGCAAGTAATTTTGCAAAGACAACATTTCTACTTGAAAGCAGACTGACATGTAACCATCGTATAGAAGCAACAATTAAAACCATGAAATATCGAAATGGTCCGCATGCCAGATTAATTGGCCCACATATATCTTCCCGAATTCTTTCCAAGAATTTTGGAGATTCAGTAGCAATTTTGTTCATAGATGGCCTTATTATTAATTTGCCAAGTGAACATGAAAAGCATGTTAATTCATCTGATTGAGGAATTTTGACATTTCTTATTGAATGTCCAACTGAATGTGCTATTATTCTTTGCATCATCCCAGTTGTTGGATGCCCCAAATGATCATGCCATAAAATAATCAAATTTTTGTCATCTAACTTCTGGTTAGATACCATATTGATTTTCACGGGTCGTATGTTTATACGATATAACCCCGAAGAATATGCTGGCAATTTCTCATATATATGTTTCTTGCCATGTTTTTCTGCCAAGAGGCATATATACTCTTTTTGATCTGTTGTCGTTGTTTCTAGATGATAGCCATTTTGGCGTACATCTTTGAAACTTATGAGATTTCTTCGAGATTTACTCGAATATAAAGCATTATTGATTATTAATTTTGTTCCATTTGGAAGCATTATACAAGCCTTTCCAAATCCTTCAATTAATTTAGTTGACCCGGAAATAGTGTTTACATTTGCTTGAAACAACTTTAGTTGTGAAAAATATTTTATATGCTTCAAGATAGTATGTGTTGTTCCACTGTCCAAAAGGCATTTATATTCGGAACTAACTTCAGGCAGATCCATATCTTCATAAAATAAATTTGAGATTAGTTTAGAATAATATCATACAAAGTTTTATTGATGATAAGGATTAGAAGTACATGACTAGAAATTTAAAATACAAGACATAAAGAAAATACATTAAAACATAATATATGTAACATTAGTAGATGGGAAACCTAAGCATTGTTATTTTCTCCAAGGATGAAATCATTTCCAATTTCAGCATTATTTATGAAATAATCAGATACGTCAAGGCTGGGACAAGGAGCATTTTCTTCGTTAACATAATTTGCTTATGTATTTTTCTCTTTGCCTTTTACAGAAGCCTGGTAAAGGTCTACCAAATGTTTGGCCGTACGACAATTACATCCCCAATGCTCTGTCATGCCACATCTGTAACATGTGTCTTTTCCTTTCAAAGGAGTTTGTTTGTGGCTTCCAGATGAGTGTCCCTTCTGTTTTTCAAAATTTTTAAAATTATTGTTTCTTTGAAAATTGTTTCTACCACGACCACAGCCACGGCCGCAATAATTTCCACGGCCTCTTCCACGACCATTGTAATTTTCACGTCCACCTCTTCGTGTAGCATTTGACTCGGGTGGATAAGAATTTTTTGCATTTGCCTCATGATGAGTGGCCAAAGACCCAGTTGGTCTAAGATTATGATTTTTCAACAAAAGTTCACTATTTTGTTCTGCTACAAGCAATACACTCATTAATTCATTAAACTTTTGAAACCTCTTTCACGATACTGTTCTTGCAACAGTATGTTGCTTGCATGAAAGGTAGTGAGTGTTTTTTCAATCATCTGTTCATCCGTGACTGGATGATCACAGTATCTCAATATAGATATTATCCCATGTATAGTTGAATTATAATCAATTACAGATTTGAAATCTTGGAATCGTAAATTTGTCTAGTCAAATAATGCCGTAGGAAGGAGCACCCTTTTATGGTGTCCAAATCTTTCATTAAGGCAATCCCATAATTCTTTGGGATCTTCAACCATCATATACTCAATTTTAAGGCCTTCATGTAAATGATGCCTTAACAACACTAAGGCTTCTGCCTTATCTTGTTCAGTAACAGGTTTTACAACTGTCATTGCAAAAGTGGTAGTATCAGTTGTTTGACCTGAGGGACTTTTATTTTCTTTAACAGTGTGCTCCAAGCCTTGAGCTTTCAAATTTATCATTGCATCCACTTTCTATTTCAGAAATTTCTTTCCAGATAAATCTAAGATGCTGAACTGTCTTTTCATAAGGTCTCCCATTTTAGCTACAACAAATTAAGTGATAATTAGTTTATAATAATAAATTTTATGCACAACACATATGTTTAGTCCTTCCATAATTATAGTTAGGTTAATAAAATAGGTAATAATTAAATTTAACAATAATAAACCATAAATAATATAGTTCTTTTCTCCCCCTTGGTTTATTATTGTGAGTAATTATATGATTAAGCAAAAATTAATCATGTTAGTTGCAAAAAAAAACAGCAAAACGACAACAATAACAGTCGTAACAATAATTATAATGATAACGGCAATATTATACAATGATGATTAATAACAACAAGCTAACATAATAAAACAAAAACAAGCTTCTAATCTACTAATTAAAACGACAAAATAAGTGAGTTTTACTTATACATAATGACAAAAATTAATATTGCTACTAATAAAACTACAAGCGCCGTAATTAGAAGGAAGTATTGTTTTATTTTCATTAAATCTTCCTCAAAAGTGAAAGTGTAGGTATTTTGGGTGTTTTGGTTGCCGTCGCCGGGGAACATATTGGAGAAGAAGGGGGTGAAAAAAAATTTAGGTGACTTTTGGATAAAAAGTAGGAAGGGATACGGGATTTGTGGTGAAATCGGGGGAAAAATCTGCCTTTTATAGAGGTAGGTTTATCCGTTACTATTGTGTACAACTGTAAAAATATCATATAATAGTCTAATATACTGACAAAAATTATGGTCCAAATATATATATTTATAATTGTAAAAGGTTATCACACTAGGAATGCAAGCCATAGTGGTCCGAGAGCCCTAATATCTGAAAAAGATCATGGGTTCGAAAACGGAAAGAAACACAAAAGTGTGTAAAAGTAAGAAAAATAATTAGTATAAAAGGATGCATCTTTTTGTCAATTTAGTTAATAATATGCATGCAGAATTACTACTAAGCAATTATAATAACTAAAAATTTATACTTTACGTAAAAGATGAGCATGTAACATGCATAAATCAAACAAAAAAACAATATAACAACATGAATAAAACAAAGGAGGATATAATGATTTTACAAGTAAGAGAATTGTTTTTCACCGTTGTTTTTGAGGTATATAATACAATAAATCTTTGAGTTTCTGGTATAGAGGATCCCAAATATGGGCAAGTATAGAGCATACTCCTCAAAATATTTAGAAGTACTAGGGTGTTTTGCACGCGCTTTGCGCGCGTTACTAATTGGAATTTTAGGGTGTAATTGTTGTCTTGAGTGCGGCAATGTGGGGTTTTTTTTTTTTTTTCAAATACGTAATGAGTTTAAAAAGAAATTTTATATTCGGGTGCTAGTTACATATGTGTCTAAAGTAGTATTGAGCATGGTTATTGTTTTAAAAAATTGATAATAATGTTTTTGGTAAGGGAAAAAAAATGAAGTTTTCTATTGATTTTCCCAATTATCATGCCCTTCTCCTAAGCTAATTTCCCTATTAACTAAAGTGATTCCTTAAGTAGTCTATTGATTTTCTTATGTGATATTTCTTTTCTTAAGTGATATTTCTTCTTGAGTGATCTTTTTTCTTTATTGAAAATTCTTTAGTGGTATCTCTCTTGATGTCGTTTTAGCATTTAGTAACTCTTTTTCCTAAGCTAATTTCTTTTTTTAGTGGTCTTTAATTTGTTAAGTTGTCTCTCTTTTTTCATGTTAAGTGATCTTTCTTAAGTGGTATATCTCAATGATCTTTTTGTTAAGTGGCTTCTTTCTCTTTTTCTCTCTTTAGATTATTCCCTTGATTTTCTTAATCTTTTGTGTGGTCTCTTTTTCTCTCGCATTTTATTAAGCCTTTTTCCTAAGATAATTACATTTTCATAAGCTAATTGTCCTAACTTTCTTAGGTCATGGGTCTTTCCTTAAGTTGTCTCTCTCACTCATGGTTTCTTTCTCTCCCTCTCCTAAACTAATTACCCTAAGTTTCTCCCTAAACTAATTGTCCTGAGTTTCTCCTAAACTAATTGCCCTGATTTTCTCAAGTTATCATTCTTTTTTTAAGTGATGTTTCTTCTTGGGTGATCTTTCTTTATCTTGAGTGATTTTTCTCCTTAAAGTGATATTTCTTAAGTGGTTTCTCTTTCTTGTTAGCATTTTATTAAGCTTTTTTCTAAGCTAATCTTACTTATTTTCACAAGTGATTTTTTAAAAGTGGTCCTCCTCTTATTGTCAAGGGATTTTTCTTAACTGGTTTCTCTCAAATAATCTTTCTTAAATGTTCTCTCTCTTTCTTTCTATTTCTCTTTCTCACTCTCTCATGTGTTATTTTGTAATTGATCTCTCTCTTTCTCTCTCTCTCAAATGATCTTTCTTCAGAATTTAACTTGAGAAAATGTGATTAGCTTAATTGGTCCAATGAACCTTTTCCTAAGCTAATAACTCTTATTTTAATTTCTTAAGTGAACTTTCTCCCTCTAATAATAGTAATAAAACTTATAAATTTACAAAACAAAATTATAAATTATAAGTCTTAAGTGAACTTTCTCTCTCTAACAATAATAGCCAGTTCCATAGTGCAAAGGTCGAACCCCCATCATCACCCCATAATTATTCCAAGGGGTTCTAGGAGCCATAGGCATCCCATAACCAACTACACCATACCCACCAATAGGACTGGTGGTGGTAACAAGGAATTGACCAAGATAATTAAAAGTGATAAACCAAAATCCTCTAGGCCTGTTATTGGAGTTATCATACATCACAACTACATCTGCAATCCTACCAAACTTCTCAAAGTACTTCTTAAATTCCTCCTCAGTTAGATCAGCAGACAAACCCCCTACAAATATTTTCTTTGTTTTATGGGTATGATCACTGTTGCTAGCACCATAACTACCATTACTGTAATTCCTAACAGATCCTTTAACTGTATGAGAGTACCCTTGCCCCGGCAGTTGCTGCCGATGAGGCGATTGTTGTTGCGATTGTTGAGTATTTGATTGTTGTTCATGTCTTGGTATAGCTTTTTTCACTTCTACCTATATAACAAATTCCAGCAAAACACAACTCATCGCCAAAATTGAACCAAAAATTGAAATCTTATCAAATCTAGTCTTCTATATTTAGCCTAATTTTAGATATACATTTGTTTTTGAATATGAGACTAATTTTATTTTTTATTAAACAAAACTCAAAGTTCTACAACAATAACTTCCAAATAAAACATATAATAAAGAACACAAAATAAATTGATATGTAGAAGCAAGATAAATTGATGGACCATTTACTTACTTTGACATCATCACCTACAATACAGAAAATTAATATTTGAGACCCTAAGAAAGAAATGAGTTAACATTATCAGTTTATAATCCTATATATTACATCTCATAATCATCAATTGTAATCTAAATTGATATTAAAAAATGTAACAAGAACAAACCTGCACACAACTCACACATCTCAACATTTGTGTGATATCTTTCCAAAAATAATTCAGACTATGCTGGCCAAATTGCCAAAGACAATCAAATTAAAAAGAAACATCAAAGCACACACTTTGCTAATAGTTTCAGACTGCTTCATGAGATCGAACAGCTTGCTAACCAAGACACTAAATATTAAAATTTTCGGTGGTCTGATAACGGTGAGAATCTCCTTTGCTACATTGATTAAGTAGTGCACTGTCCAATATGGATCAATCACCTGCACCCAAAATCAAACCCCACAATAAATTTCCGAAAATTAGTACATTCCTAAGAAATTTCAATAATCTAATAATTTTTCACACCCTAAAACATCTTAAACTCACAAATTACTTAATACAAATATACCCCAGAAAGAAGGATGCAACAAGGCCAGCAACATAAAGAGATGATGTGAATGAAGTCAACAATTCACTGTTGAATTTGCAGTAGTTGCTAATTTTGGTGTCTTCCATCATATTCAAATACACACTTGGGAAGAATTTCTTTAGAAATGGCTCCATTGATGTTACTCCACCTTCAAATTCGATACACATTTTATAGTACATTAAATTTCTAAGTACTAACCTAAAGCCAAGATTAATTAGCCACCTTATATATATTATGCTTGATAATTTGAGACGAAAATTGACAAGTATGAAACAAGGAAATCAAAGTTGTAAAAAAGAAAAACCTGAAATTCCAATGTCATAACCAAAAAGTACTCCTCCCATAGCAGCCATCATGCAAGATATTATAACAAACCATGTCACCTTGCCATTATAATTATCACCTCCGCCCCGAGTTATAACTGCTACACCACCTGCCATCACTTGTATGAACAAGGCCAAGGGCCAAGGACAGCGATGATTGAGTCAAGGTCGAAGATGATCAGTAGAGGTTGTTTGTGAGGTTACGCTATTTTGTTAAATATATCATCTCATGTTCTGATAATCACGATTACTAACAAAATTTCTCGGCCGAAAAAGAATTATTTGTTTTTTCACCCAAAATTTCTCTATCTCCTCAAATTTCTCCAGATCTGTAAAACCCCAAATAAGAAATATGGGTGAATTATAACTAATAAAGTTTTTCTTCTCACGCGCCGTCGCCGCACTCAATACCAGAATTTTGTGTAACCTCGATCTGTTTTCGAAGCTCATCAACCTAAAAAACAAGAAGATAAAAAGGAAAAAAAATCAAAATCAGAGGATCTGAGACAAACCCTAGAAAATAGAGAGCGAAATTAGGGATTGAAAACAAACAAATTGAAATAATTACTCAATATAAATATCCACCTGGTGAGGGATCGTATGAAAGAGAGAGAGATGAGCATGGTGAGATACTTCCAGAATTAAAGATCACTCGCCGCCATTAGGAAGAAGATTGAGGTCGACATCATCGGAAGAGTTGATGAGAAATCCGACAGAATTGGGAGAAGAATTCCTTCTCTAAGCAATTGTGTTCTTCATGAGTGTCGTCGATGAGAATGTGAGATAAGGAAGAAGGACGAGATTGAGAAGAGGAGAGAGAACAGAGAATTTTGTCTGTGTGAGATGAGAGAGGAAAGAGATGTGAACTGTGAGTTTTGTCTTTTTCACTGCAAAATAATTGGAGGGAAAAATAGGAAGACCACTGTAGATAAGGAAACCAAAGGCAAAATACAGGGGTGAAATCGTCCAGCCACTGTTCATAAGGATTCCAACCTCCTTTGAGCAATTCTAATTTGTGCTCCCTCGCTTTTATAGGGTAGGGATATATTATATTACTTGTTATAGATTTTTAGAAGTAGGTATAAATATACCTGACTAAAAACTGGTGCTGATAACGTGTTAAATATGTGCCGATAGAAAGTTTTATTCAGAGAAATAAAGGAGTAAGTGAAGATGGGGAAATTGGTAGTGTTGATCCGGTAAATTTTCTTGTGTCATTTACACTTGCATGACACTCTTTATATAGCCATATGAGTTCACAAGGGTTTGGACTCATATGAGCATTGTAACATCAAATCAATAATTGGCATTTACATTATCTTCTAACAGAGGAGAATTAAAAGGGTAATTTTTTATTTTGGTAATAAGGGAAATAGGGCATTATGCTATCAAAATAAACTGGCTTAATGGTATTTTGCATATACTACCTCTGTTCTTGTAAGTTTCAGGGCCGGCCCTTACCTGGTGTAGCCTGAGCGGCTCCACAGGGCCCAAAATCTGAAGGGGCCCAGGTTTGCTTTAAATGGGTATATAAGTTTCTAGCGTACATAACATTCACATGAGGTTGTTTAGCTCAATGGTTGTGTGCTTGTTGTTTGTTGTTGGAGGTTTTAGTTCGTTTCCAAGGATTGGATCTTTTTCCTTCTCTCTTTTTTTTTATTCACTTTTCCTTTAGTGTTTTACAGCATACATATTTGGCATAGGCAGCACTTTACCTTTCTGCTAACTAATCTAAAAATCCTTTGCTTGCATTTATATTTTTGTTGTTATTACACAATATGAATTTTAATATGCTCATTGTTGTATATATTTAATTTTTGTATACGACGTAATAAATTCTATATCTACTAGTGTGATAAATAATAATTGGAAAAAAAAAACTTAATTTTGTACATTCAACTAATACTAAAATTTCATTTTGGAAACAAATTTGTACATTTGAATAATACTAAAATTTTGGATGCCAATAATTATATATATCTTTTAATTTTGTGTGATAAAATCTCTTCCGTTCAAGTATCAAGGGAGGAGGTGCGATATGTAAGACGTGGGATCAAATTGCATATATATATTCTCTTGTGAATCTCCTACACCAAATAATTTTATTTTTTAAAAAACACTTAATCATTTTATCTACGATTAATATTTTCATTGTAAAATAATGAATTAATAGGAGGGTCTATCATATCTTAATTGCACAGGGCCTCCATAATAGTTGGGATTGCCCTGGTAAGTTCTACTCGCTTATTGTACATACGCAATTTAATAAATTGTTGAAGAATATGAGTGTGTGTAAGATAAAGTAAAAGACATAATGCAAAAAGTGCGTTTGTGTAAGAAAAAAGTGGATAAAGTAAAATAGTGTGTATGAAAATGTGTAATTATTGTGGGGTTGAAGAGGCAGGTAGATGGTAAAGCCATAATTTAAGTAATGCAAAATGTTAGAATATAAAATAACACCTTAAAATGGAAAGTGAATAGAACAAAAAACAAAAAAAAGAACAGAGACAATATATCATAATCAATAAAAAAAAAATTTAAAAAAAAAAAGCGCTTGAATTTTGTGTTTCTTCATCTTATCATGAAAAAAAAAAACCAACTACGGAGTTTAAAAATTGTGATACTTGGCATTTAGGGTCCATCATTTTCTTAAGGTTCACTTCCAATGGGGTAATTGGCTAATTGTATCTTCATAGCTTGGAGAATTTGGCATTACATAACAGTACATCAAAATCAGAAATCTCCAGAACTCGTACTCTTCTATATACTCTAAGACCGTCAAAATGTACCAACATTTAAATAAGACACCAATATTTTTCCATCGCCTAATTGCAATATTGGCATATAATGTGAATAAAATTCCTATAGAAAGACAAACTGCTTCACCCAAGAACCTTTATCCCCGTATACTTTCATCACCCAAATCTCACATTCGCGATGATCTTCAGAATCACGGACCATTGTCTTGACAAGTACCTATGAAGTGACTCGTTAAAGAAAGCGCTACTCTTGCTAAGATGAAATCGCGGACCATTGTCACCACTAATAATCCTCCATTCATGGGTGCCGAGTGTTTGTATTTTGACCACACAACTTTGCTTCGTCTTGAGGAGTCTAACGAGTTTATTACTCCATTTTTTTATTACTCCATCCGTTTTATAATGTTAGTCCCATATAGAATCAATCACATAAAATAAGAAAATAAATATATTTGGAATTTAACATTAAAGTACAACATAATTCATAATTAGATTACCTTATTTAACTTTTTTGTTTTTTTTATTAGGAAAACACAAGTCATAATTACATAATTTAAGATAAAAATTTCCTTACTTAGAGTCATGTCATCAATCCACAAACAATTAATTCCAAAAACAATCAATTTATAAATGAAATATATATTCAATACGGGTAGATCTTTTTGAAACGCCCAAAATAATATATGGGACTAATATTATGAAACAGAGGGTGTACTTTTATTAGACGGATCTATTACTTTAATAACTGTGACGGGTCATAGGGATCCCTAGAATTGGTCTCTCTCAGATTAGTCAGATATCCATTGAAGCGCACTCAACGTTCTCCATTGAAGCGCAGTTGGTGTGAATCTAGTTCTTGTATCCCCCATTCTGAGGTAAGTTGTTTGTATTTGTTATCATGATATCAAATATCCCTAAAATTATGAGATCGATAATTGAATCAAATATCCCTAAAATTTGGTTGCTAATGTATTGCACAACACTTTAATGTTAGGATTTAACTATGAAATCAGAGCTCTTTTCCCTCCTGCCCTGCCTCAGGGACGGGCCTGGATGTTATTGGAGCCTGACCCGAATTTGGGTTTTGACTTGTGAGGCCCATTGAGCTTTGAGCCTGAGCCTGAGCCTGAATCCGAGCCGAATTCCGGTTGAGCTCGACTCGAGCCTGTTATTCCTATTCAGGCTTGGCTTGTTTGCACCACTAATGAGCCCAGTTAAGAAGTGAGATTATTAGCAAGGACTCAACTTTAACCATTTTATGTTAGGATGGAAACCATGAAAATGGGACTTTTCTTCCTGGCCAGGGCGGCTGCTGTGATGGGACTGAGCATGTTCATGTTTTTGATAAGAAATTGAAGTATATTAGATTATTGGGACATTTTATAATCACAGAAGATAAATTTGTTTACTATTGTACTTCGCGATAATTGGGACATTTTATAATCACAGAAGATAAATTTGTTTACTATTGTACTTCGCTTATTATCCAAATGGAAATTTCTGGTGTTTCATTGTTGTATTCAGTTTTGTCACTTTGTGTATCGATCAATCTGTCATTCTCGATCCAAATTAAGGTTTTATTTTCATTATGAAATTCATACTTTGGTTGCTGATACTGCAGTTGCTGATATCATACTTAATTGTAAAATGTCTCCAAATTCTAGTTTCTCATAATATCCTGTAATTGAATACAGATTGATTTTTGGTAGTATGGTTGTGTGAGAAGTTTGGGAGGGACGGGAATGCTTTGGAACATGACTATGCAGGAAATGGATGATACGGTTTTGAGGGTGATTACTTGATTAGTACATGTCCATTTTTCCATATCTCACATGGCAAGTTCTTGCTTTCACTGCCTCAGACGGGCTGCTGCTAGGTTCTCTGTGTCACTATTGAATTCTTCTCAATTGGAATATCTTTCTCCTAGGTACTTTCTCCCTCTCATCCCTGATTCTCCAAAACCCATCACTCTCTACTTTCCTTATTTCCTTACCTCTTTCTTCTCTATCCAGGTTGACAGTGCATAACCCTCGTTTAATGTGGAGAGATTGTGGACCGTTGTGTTTTCCAAACCCATCAAATCACTTATTAGTTTCTCGAAATCTCAGTTATGGCACAGTGAATTTGGTTATATCTCAAGGAAAACCTAAATTTGAAGTACAAGAAGTAGATCCTCCGAAGAAAGACAAGTGGAAGACAAAGAAGAGGCTCAAGATGCAGAGGTTGAGAGAGAAAAAAGAAAGGAAAGCAGCTAATAGGAGGGATCCACGGCGTCTCACTGTTAAGAGAAAGAAGCAAAAGTTTGCTAACGTTGAGGATAGGATCAAAGATAAGCTGGAAAAGGTATCCTTGTTATCATCGAGTATTGCGTACTAAGCTCTGCAAATGTCTTTTTTGTTCTTTTTTGTTGAATCTTGTTTGGTATGTGCATGTTTTGCACAGGATTTTTCATGTTATATGTCCTTTTGGTATCTTCTGTGTGGGTATAACCTTCTGAGTTTTTAGAGAAACCCATGTAGGATTTTTCAAGAAAATAAAAGTTATTGTAAAAAAATTCTATAAAATCCCCCTGAAGAACCATGAAACTCTAAGTAGTATGGTCCACAATCATCGATACCAAATTGGTTGGCAAAGGTTTCTGTAGAGCATTTAGTATGTGTGCTAAATGGCTTCTGATAATTTACTCTAAATGATGATGAAGTGCCCTATTTAATGTTCTTTTCATGCTTTTTTTTTTTTTTTTTTTTTTTTTTTTTTTTTTTCAAAAAAAAAAAACTGTGAATGAACTTCCCTGCTTATCGGCTTTCTTTTACTTGTTTGCTTCTTTGTCATTTGAGTGGCATGGACTTCTACCTGGAAGATTGGTTGAATAATAAATTGATACTCCGCATAGATTTGTAATTTTAACTGCAAACTAATGCCCTATACCATATTGTATATCATCAATTTAAAATTTCAATTTAAACATTAACTATTTAAAGAAGTAGCCAGAGAACTGGAGATTCCATCTCAGTTAAAAAATCTACCAGTGAGCCAGAGCCATTTCATTCAGAGTGGTACAGATGCTTTGGAAATTTATGATTTATTATTTTGTGATTGTGAATTTTTGGCTGACTCCTTTTGTGTTAAATCATTGAATGATTTACAGAGATGACTGTTTCCTTCAATTTATCTTTGCCTTTTTTTCCTCTTTCACCGTGCAAGGTTACCCATGCTTTTCTAGATTAAAGAATATAGATTTTTTACTACTTCCTCCACCCCAACATTAAGTTCCTCTTCCTATTTGGCGTGGATAATAAGAGTGCCCAAATGAGAATATTTTCCCTTAGCATGCAAAACTCCAACTAATTATCGATGGGACATATTTGAGAATGCATGCACCTCTACAACCCTCCGAAAGAGAGTGACCTTCAGTTTGGGACATCCTTTAATAGTTGTACGGAGTATAACTTTATTTTAAGAGGTATAAAGAATTTTGTGGTTCTTTGTTTCTTTGACCTGGCTGAAATATATCTTCATCGTCTTGCACTTTATTTGCACCTCTAGGTTCATTTTCTGACTGGATGCCCTTTTTTTGTTCTTCCTTTACCTGTCCCTCATCCAATCCTCCCTTACCTCAAATCTTGTAACGCAACATATTGTCTTTCATACCTCTGGTCCCCCAACTTTATTTCACCTAGAATCTTTGAAAAGTTCATGGTTGGACAGGAGTAGCTTATTCATTGTCTAACTTTATTTGGCATTGACAGATAATTTCGTTTCTTTCATCCCTTGCAGGCAAAAATCAAAGAGGCTTTACTGATTGAACGCCTCAAAAAGTATGAAGTTCCGAAGGTTCAGGGTCCTGTTGTTCAACCACATAAGCTTAATGGCGAGGAGAAGTTCTATTTTAAGAAGATGGCTCAGAAAAGGTCTAATTATGTTCCAGTTGGTAGAAGAGGTGTTTTCGGTGGTGTCATTCTCAACATGCATATGCATTGGAAGAAACATGAAACAATAAAAGTTTTCTTTAAGCCTTGTAAACCAGGCCAAATTCATGAATATGTGCAAGAAATAGAGAGATTGAGTGGTGGGATAGGAATACAAATAATCGGAGATGACACAGCTATATTCTACAGAGGAAAGAACTATGTGCAGCCAGAGGTCATGTCACCCATTGATACATTGTCCAAGAAAAGGGTGTGTTTCCACAACGAACATATTTTTAAGCATTCTTTTAACTATTTTTGTAGTAATATATATCTTCTGATCGCAGCCTTCTAGTTATATCATTATTTGGAAATCTGACTAGAATAGGTATCAGAGATTTCAGCCGCAGATCTTCTCAATCTGATTACTCAAAAAATTTGCTACATTCTGTTACATGGTATCTTGAGAAGACTAAAATTAAAAAGATGTATGCCTTATCATGACTCATGAGATATGGAAGATGATCTGGTACTGTTATGCATTTGTTTGGAACCTCAGAAGTAGGCTTTCATATTACAGTAAATTGGTGGGTTCAACATTTCTTAATTTTTCTTTTGCCAGGCCTTGGAGAAATCCAAATATGAGCAGTCACTGGAAACTGTGAGACACTACATTGCTATTGCTGAAAAGGAATTAGAGCTCTATTACAGGCATATAGCACTGTATGGTAATTCAGACAAGCAGAACCACAGTACAATTGGTCAAAATTCATTAGAAGATGCAAATGATACTGTAAATCTTCATTTCACTAAAAGCGAGACTCTTGAGTCATCCCTCGATTCTTTATGCAATCCTCAAATAGAATATGATTCCTCGGACCAAGAATTAAATGGTGCCAAAAATGTGTCTTCCAGTGGGACAGAGCAAGAAGATGACTGCATGTCTGATGATGATCTGGATTCTGCAAAGAGATAAATCTTTTCCAAAATGTAAGAGGCCATAGTGCATGATTGCATTTAGGATCCAGCTATAATCGCAATGTTGCAAGCTGGTATTCTGCAAGTTATTCAACCCTGATCATGCTTCCTCATGGTCAGTCATCATCTCATATTTATGGATTCTGGCTTAGGTAAATACTCTGTATATATACACCTAGAGCAAAGTGTTTCTTGGAACTGTTCACTATTATTTCTGCATTTGTCAGTCATGTTCTCTCTTTGAAATGGCTCTATTGCATCTGGATTAATCTACTTCTAGTAATCTAGACCAATACAATTCCTGAAAATTTTCTAGAGTACTTTGTATTTTGTGTACAACAACTAATTTGATTTATTAATAAAATTAATGTACTATATATAATCACAACATGCTTTGAATGATGCAAGCTCAATACTTCTCTCATTTTCTTTTACCTGGTTTTGCATACAAGCAGAATTACAATTTTCTCCGTTTTGTTTGGGTAGTTCATCACTTCATACTTCAGTGTAATTTTTCTTTTGCTGTTAGTTTTTGTTAATATTCGAGCCTTTCAACTTGTATATGAATTTGACCTGTATAGAAGATTTGTACCAGACTTCTAAACTCAAGCATTTTTAGAAGCCAAGTGCTTCTTAGGCCATGTTTACTTTGTATGAAAAAATGACTTCTGAGTTGGACTTTGTTTTTCCAGAATTTCAAGAGTTATAGATTTTGAAACTTGTGTCTAACCTGATTTGATCGGATCCGCTCTTAAGTAGTCGACTAATCGAGTTCAATTTGAACTAATCAAACAAAGATTACAACTTCAGGTGTATCGTCATTTGTCAGTTGATATCGAAGGAAGTAGGCTCAACAAACTCCTGAGAGGGTTTGATATAATTGTTCAGATTTCTTTGTTAATTTTCGTAATTGGTCCTTTGCACCAGAATGATTTGGACCTTTATGCTAATTATGAAATACTCTTGCCATCTTACATACGTATGACTGACCTTGTGTAGTGATATTTTTCCTAACAAAACAATCAATAATCACATCCAAAAATGCAGACAAGTTAAGGTGCCGCTTATAAAACAAATAATAAAAAAAAATTGATTTGTTTTTAGAAAAAAAGAATATTAAATTATACATGTCTTTAAAAGTTTTTCCTCTACAAATTTTTTGTGAGACAATAATCGTTAAAATGATTTATTTATTTATTTTTATTTTATTTATTTATTTATTTATTTGAGATGCAGGGAGTAAATGATTCATAATTTTTTGAAAATCTGATTTGAACATCTTTGTGTGAGGTTCTTTAACTTTATTACTCCTTACAAAATTGCAAACCTCACTTTTTAAGAGGACTGTTACCCTAAAATTCAAGGCCAGTTTTTATTCTTTTATCCATGATCTAGCGTTGTACAAGTCAATAATACATTTCGCATTTTTTTTTTTTTGACACGCCCATGTTTTAATTTTTGGCATTATTTATAAGCTTTACTTTGTTTATTTTTTGTGATTTAGGCTCTATTTGACAATTAGCTTTTAGTTGTTTGCATTAACAGCTTTGACTTGTTGATTGTAATTAGTTGTTTGTATAAAATTTTTTTGTAAATAGTTGTTAATTATGAGTTGTTTTAGTCTATAAAATAACAAGATAAAACTCTTTCAAAAAGCTCCTCATATGAGATTTGATCATATTTTGAGATAAGGACTAAGGATTTAGGAGGAACCTGATCAAACTCCAACGCTCACGATTTTTTTAATCTAGTGTTTGCGATGAAGGGGGTAAATAGTACTAATAATACGTGTAAATGGTGTAATATTGTATGCTTTATTTGATGCCAATGTAATTATGGCATGAGCTGTAACAGCACTTTATCTCAAGTCCATAAAGCCTGGCCTTTATTCTGTTTGTAGATACGGCAAGTTAGGCTTTTGGTAGACGGACATGCTTTGCCACATTAATTAACTTGTTTTAAGGAATCTAATTATCACTACTTGCCTAATTCCCATTGTTTCCTTTGTGAAGTGTTTGACATCCTTTTTCTTTGTTTAAGTATTAAGCTTTGAATATATTGGTAAATTGAAAATAGAAAGAAGAACTTTAGTTAAAAAAAGAGGGAACAAAACTTACTAAGGCTCACGGCTTACTATATATATATATGCATTTTTTTTTTACAACGGTTTAAATAAATATAACTGTATTACAAACTACGAGCCTTACTAGCTCCTTTGTTACAACGAGAATATATTAAATTAAAGGACATCTTCCGTGCTTGATCTTGCTTGGGTGAGAAATCTACCAATTGCCTTTGAAAATACGACATAGAATACAACATTCTATTATTGTTCAAAAAAAAAAAAAAAAAAGATTAAAAAAATTTTACACTATGGAACTTAGATAATCATTTTTTTTTTTCTTTTTTTTTAATCACCGGGTGAATTTCTCCAAAATCTTGTTATAAAGGGGTGAAAAGGAAATGTGCATCTTCTCACTTCGACCCTTCTTTCCCATACATTTTCTTTAGAAGAATAAGTACGTACAAAATAAAAGTTAGAACAATCTTCTTTAAAGATTAACCTTATTTTTCATACAGCATGGCTAGTTCGTTAAACCATTTTATTTTTGCCATTTGTAACGTACTCTTTTTCCTTCTATTTTTGGACCAATATTTTGTTGTGTAATTCTAAAATTCTTTGACAAATGTTTATGAATGTGATTGCCCACCACTGAATAATAGGACCATTATTTTCATATATCATTGTCATATTATAGATTATAGTATGTATATTGTCAGCTTTTCATCTAGATCCTTTATTTTGTTTAGCTCCTGCCTTATGTACGAAGGATTTTCTTTTATACTTTCCACTTCAATTTGTCCCATTATTTTTAATCATACACTTTAATTTGGAGTTTTTGATAAAGATAAATAATTTGTTTTGGATTTATGAGAAGGTTGTAGATGTCAACATGCAATAATGCATCTAAAGACAACGGTTTATTTTTGTTTGTTTTGGGAATATTTGAGAAAGACCCTTGTGTTCAAAAACTTCAATAATCTAAAGGCCAGGCTAATTAAAGAAGTAAGAATATTAAATTTACCATCAAAGCCTCCAAAAGGCATAATAATTATCAAGAATAATTTGTTCAAGCATCATAAGACTTAGATGCTTGGTCATATAAGCAAGAAATTCCTTGCTTGAGTTCCACTAATTTGATTTCACTATTTATTTGTGTTGCCTGTCAACAACAACAAAATATAAAAAAAATAATAAATAAAATAAATAAAATTATGGGAATTAGGACATGTTCTCTTTAACTTAATTTCAGTTCAGTTCTTAATTTCCTTCTCTCATAAACAATTCAGTTTAGTTCAGTTCAATTCAGTTCAGTTCAATTCAGTAAATCAGAACAAGCCCTTGCTTGAATATGTTTATGAAACTTTTTGGACCCATTTAAATTTGTGAACAGTTCCATAAATTTTGATCATGTTTTATACAGTATTTTACATACAAGTAGCTTTTATGCGGGTCTAATTTGTTAACATTATTAGGTTAGTCCCGTGCGATGCACCGTTTTAATAATAAAAAATTTACTTGTAAGTGTGTAATATAAATATTTTAAGCAAAACATAGCAAATCGTGATCCCACTCGTTAGATTAATAGAGTTAAAATGAAGGACATTTAAACTTATGAACTTCATAGCTATTATTAAATTTTTAAAATTTTAGCATTTTTTTTTATTCATTATGAACTAGAAAATTAGAAGAATTAATATAGATTGAAAAATCCAAACTACTGTAAAATCACTAATAAAATGTTGGAGTTATTTATTTTAAAGTAAGAGGAAAAAAATAATGTGAAAGAGACCAATCGTCAATCATTTTTACTCAATATGAAGAGAAATTGTGTATTTAGTCAATATAGTTATAAAAGCTTTTAGAAAAATGTATAATTAATCAATCATTTTCAAATATTAGATTTACCTTGAAAAAGTTTTTTTTTTTTTTTTAAAAAAAAAAAAACGAATGATGTCAAAAATAGTTTTGAAGGAAAAATTTATTATAAGAAGCTGACACGTGGATAGTGATGATGTCAGCAATAATTACTTTAGTATTAGTTATAGACTAGATTAGACTCGTGCATTGCATGATTTAATTAATTTTTATTATTATGCAATAAAAAAGTTTTATAATTTGTGTAAAAAAGAGTGGTAATTGTTTTTGTTAGAAACACGTACAGTGTTAAGATTAAAAAAAAATAAAATAAATGATGATGTCACCCATAGAAAATAGAGGGAAAATTTATAATTTAAGAGTTGATGATGACAGCAATGTTTTATTTTGGTATTAGTTAATAGAATAGATTAGCATATGTTACATCAATTTTATGTTTTTCTACAATAGAAATTAACTTTCAAAAAATAATTAAAGTTTGATTTATGCTAAGTTTGCAAACGAGCCATGGCAATGAAGCTCAATTATTAATAAAAATAGCACAAAAACAGAGTTGAGTAAAATTATTCGAAAAAACGAAAATCCGATTTGTAACCGATTTGAAAATTAGGGTATCTGATTCGATAGCCATAACGGTTGGAGTACCCGATCCGATAATTTGTTATCGGATAGAGTTACTGGATATCATTTTGAAATTAACGGTAACCTGATCCGATTATATAAGTAATTTATTTATTTTCCTACTTAAATCTATATATTTTTCCAAAAATTTTAACTCTTACTTTACTTCATAATTAGTAATATTATTAGTGATCGATTTTGTTAAGATCACATGGTATTGTTGTTAATGAGTGTTGAATGATATCATAATAACTAAATTATAAAGTCTAAAATTTCATTAATGGATATCATATTGGGTACCTGATAATCGATATGAAAATTTGGGTACCCGAACTTATTGGTTCGGTTTATGAATATTATAGTTCTTGTTTTCACATTTTGAAGATCCAAAATGTTGTTCCTGTTTCCATTTTGAAGATCCAAAATGTTGTTCCTGTTTCCATTTTTGGATAATATATAAAGTTCATTATACCCTCACTTTTTTTTAAACTTTATTCATTGTACATCCTAGGTTACCTTTGAATTTTGTGGATGCTTTGTACTTTTTTTCACTTTTTCTCTCTAACTTTATTTTGTCTATAATTGTACTTTTCATTTTTATCAATGTATTTCATCCACTTTTTCCACCTATTTCTTAGATACTGTGAAAAAACACAAACAAGTTTTATATTATGGGACGGAGGGAGTTTCATTTTTAGTGTTATTTATTATTGATTACCCGAACCGGTAGTGTTAACGGTTCGGGTACCAGACCCATGCTTTCTTATGCCCAGTAATACGGAGTAAGTGGTTGACTAAACTCCACTATATTGAGTAAAATATTTCAAAATTTTATCATTGGAAGAAAGCTTTTTCAAGAAAGGGTTTTCTATACAATATTGAAATGCATTGGATTATCATAAAACCAGTTATTACTTGTACAATTACTAGCCCACCAATATTATTTATTGGTCCTTTTTTTAGTTTTTAATTCCTAACACAAACATTAGTCTTAACTCACACGTGGTGACATGGGTAACTTTGGTACGAGTAACACATTTAATTTCGCAATTTGTTGGGGGTCCAATTCCTCGTTTTTGTAACTGAACATCGTGCGGCAGGGGCTCATGTGATTAAAACCGTGGGCATTGAGTTTTGACGTCCCACCAGATCGCCCACGAGAAAAGAATAAGAAGAAATTAATTAGTTGCACATAGTTGAATAATGCTCTTCTTTGGTTTTATACATGTACTTTTTAATTAAATTAATTCTGTTTCACGTGGTTGTTCAAATCTCGTATTTTAGATTTTTGTTGTTACAAAATTCTACTTATACAATTAAAAAAAAAACATTAATAAGCTTATCATCAAAATAAAGAAGAATATAAATCTATAAAATAATTATTTTAGAAAAAAAAAATATAAAAGAACCCTGTTTCAACGGTTAAGGTAATGAAATGGTTACAACTTACGGAGTAACAAGCTTACAACCTGCCCCTACCCTCACGTTTGAATATCATGCAAATTTCAAGTCAAAATAGTACAGACTATAAAGTCCAAAATTTGAGAGACACTAATCCACAATAGAATATGGTAAAAATTAGTCCACTTACAAAACTTGTAAACTCTTTTTGTTGCAGTTTACTTGCCCATATTCATTTGCATGAGAATTTTTAACAAGTGAATAAACGTAGAGAAAGAAAATGTGAGTATATAGGGGATATTTTATTACTTTAAGTTTGTTGTCAGTAGATAAATCAAAATTAGAAAATATTAAGGGTTATTTTGGAAAACACTCCTAAATTTAGGATTACCTTATACTCCATTTGATTGAGTTTTCCAAACAAGATAATATTCTATTCCAATTTGGTACTCCATACTTGGTATGATTTGATTCCAAAGGAGTTGCGAGTTGATATTCTTACCAAGTTTAGAAATTTTGATTTATCGGAGTATTAATTACTTCATATTTAAATAGGACTTAAGATTTGCAATAAATATTCAATCAAAAATTATTTTTACCCTCATCTTTAATTATCCAAAATAATACTCCTTATCCAATATGAGTGATTCACCACTATCTTCTCTCTTGCTACCAATTATTAACACCTTGACACCACCACACTGACCAACGACGACCACCACAACCACACTGACCAACGACGACCACCACAACCACACTGACCAACGACGACCCACCACATCCTCCTCAATGTCAACCCACCACCTTCCCTCGCTGATGGTGGTGGTTTTTTTTATTTTATTTTTTTATTTCCGACAATCGCGGTAACCGAAGTCCAAATCGCTTACCATAATTAGTTACCCTCCACGGTAACCGGTAACCGTTACCATGCACGGTAATCGAAGCCCAAAATCGGAGCCCATAACCGATTACCAGGCACGGTAACCGGAGCCCAAAATCGGTTACCGGGTGGGCTTCGGTTACCACAGTTGTCGGAAATAAAGAACCACACACCTTTCCACCGACGAGGGAATGTGGTGGGTCGTCGGTCAGGGTAGTAGTGGTTGTCACCGGTCGGAAGAGGTGGTGAGTCGCCGAGGAGGATAAGGGGTGGTGAAGTAGTAAGGGCATGGTTGTCCTTTCACACCAAATGTTAGTTGTTGGTGGTGGTAATCATTTTTTATGGCGGTGTTTAGCAATCCATTTTTTCATATTGTATAATTTTTTCTACAATTAATTTTATTTTTTTACAAAAAAAAATGTTTATTCTACATATAATTTTATTTTTTTTCATTTTTATTATGATTTTCTTAAATAGAATTAATTTTAATGAGATTCATACCAATAATGTTAAATTTAAACAAATAAGGTTTTGTTGCAACGGATAAATTTTCACAAAAATAATCCTTTTTTTAATTTTTGTATCCACACAAAATAAGTATCCTCCATGAATACATGATAACAAATATCCACTTCATTACACAAATAGGTATACTTTGCGTGCAGCAAGATGTTAAACTTAGTAAAGTAAACGATCTGTTTTTTCATACTTCGTATTATTTAAGTAATTTTGGTTTTGTTTATCACATAACAAAAAATGTTACAATATTTTAGAGGAAAACTATGTCAATTTTCAAACAATTTTGACAAAACAAGCTAATTTTTATTTTTTTTATTTTTTTTATTTTTTTTATTTTTATTTATTTATTTATTTATTTGAATAAAGTTTAGTTAATTTCATATAAAATAAGTTTATCTTAAACAAATTCAGATTATTTCAAACAATTTTTAAAATTTGGATAATAAACTAATACTCCTTTTTATAAATTCAATTTAGTCCAAACAACATATTATACGTTTAGATAAATTAATATTAGTTCAAATAAATGTAATTCGGCAAAGTTTATATTTTACTAATATAATTTCAAACAAAATTAGATGAACCAAGCTGAATCTTATACTCTTATTAATTTGTAATTATTATTTCCTTTAAAAAAAGCCCCGCCAAAGCTCTTTAATTACCTCCATCAATCACCCTTTTCTTTCCTATACACAACGAACTCTCTCTTTTCTCTTTAGTTCCCACCTTTTCTTTTTCACTCAACAATGGCAAAAACCAACAAAAATGGCATAGTAGTGTGCTTCGGAGAGATGCTGATCGACTTCGTTCCAACAGTCTCCGGCGTTTCCCTAGCCGAAGCGCCAGCATTTCTTAAGGCACCCGGTGGCGCTCCCGCGAATGTTGCCATCGCTGTTTCGAGGCTGTCAAGATAGAGTGAATAGATTTTCTGTATTTCATTAGAGTGTCTAATAGGGTATATATACAACCTAGTAAATAAAGTAGGGCACAAGAAATAGGCCCGATAGCTATATACAATAATAGGCCAAAATTTAGGGTTTAGAGTATAGAGGCTCCGATACCATGTCAAGATAGAGTGAATAGATTTTCTGTATTTCATTAGAGTGTCTAATAGGGTATATATACAACCTAGTAAATAAAGTAGGGCACAAGAAATAGGCCCGATAGCTATATACAATAATAGGCCCTAACAGAGGCTCGGCGGTAAAGCCGCTTTTATTGGAAAACTCGGCGATGATGAGTTTGGTCATATGCTTGCCGGAATTCTCAAGAAAAACGGTGTTTCCGGTGATGGGTTGAGGTTCGATCAAGGTGCGAGAACTGCCCTCGCTTTCGTTACTTTGAAAGCTGATGGTGAAAGGGAATTCATGTTTTATAGGAACCCGAGTGCTGATATGCTTCTTACTCCTAACGAGCTTAACCTCAACCTCATCCGTTTGGTAATTTTTATTTTCTTTCGAAACATTAATAACACCGATCAACATGTATGTGACATTTTTTAGTAGGCTTAACAAGGAAATCACTTTAATAATATTACACTATGTAAATTTTAGTGTTAAAAGAGCTGCACGGACGAGTGACAAGAATCGAATTCAGGAAATTCTGGAATCGGGAGAGAAACTCTAACCACTCGAACTATTATTTTTTTACGGGATAGTATATTACACTACGTAATTCGGTATAGCTGTCATTTTCTTGGGACAAGATAGTATAACTAACCTTTTTAATTTAATTTTATTTTTTTAAAGGTAACAATTTTGTAATAGTAAATAACCAGATAACCAGATAACCAGATAACCTTAGGATTATTTAGTACAACTGTACAAGTAGTTTTGTTAGCGTAATTATTCAAAAAATTGAGGACGATATGATGTAATAATAATTGTTATAATTCACGCAAATTCTTGAATTAGACGGTTTGATTTTGTTCAGTTACGACATCAGTGTATTTATGAAATTGGACAAAAGTCTAATAATAAGCACTTTTATGTTGCTTCATATGTAGGCCAAAGTATTTCACTATGGTTCAATAAGTTTAACCATCGAGCCATGTAGATCAGCTCATCTAAAAGCAATGGAGGAAGCCAAAAAGGCCGGAGCATTGCTATCATATGATCCCAACCTTAGGCTGCCTTTTTGGCCTTCGGCGAAGGAGGCTCGTGAGAAGATCTTCAGCATTTGGGACAAGGCCGACGTGATCAAGATCAGCGATAATGAGCTCGAATTTCTTAAAAAAGCAACACCATCGATGATGCTACGGCGTTGTCGTTGTGGCATCCTAATTTGAAGCTTCTCTTGGTAACTCTTGGTGATCATGGTTGTAGATACTACACCAAGGTAAAGAAAATATATTATTAGATAAATATTAATATAAAGTTTCATAACATAATTATTAATCTATTATTATAATTTTTATGAATATTTAATTATATGAAAATAATGTCTAATTAGTACATTGGTATGTGCGTAAAGGTTGACTGTGTCAATTATTTTGGGACATAAAAAGTAGAAATTTTTTGTTTTTTTGGCTCCTTACATTAGTTGAAGTTTCTTAGCTATGCACCATATTGTGTACGTATAAGAGTTTGGGTTTACGCACCGTATGTGGAGTTTATGTAACCCAAATTATTAGGAGGATATGTAAAAGGGTTGTTGGGATGTCTAGTTTATAAGGCGACTGCTAGATACTCGAACAAATCCTAGCAAGAAAAAGACAACCAAATATATGGACCATGATTTTACAAATTTGTACATTTATCATGATTATGTATATTTTAATCATCTATAATCATGCCAAGTGGAAAATTAAAAATGATAATATAGAAATTTTTGCTTATTTAAGTGGAAGTCTAAGTCAAAGTAGTCATTAAATAATTCTATTTTTTTTGTGTAACAGAAGTTCAAGGGAAGTGTGGACGCATTCAAGGTGAATGCAGTTGACACAACCGGTGCTGGTGACTCCTTTGTTGGTGCCTTATTAGGTAAAATCGTTGATGATCAGTCTATTATCGAGGTAAATTCTTATCTATATATATACTTGTTCTTCAATTCTTTTTTAGTTGATACGATTCTTTAACTTGATCATGTGTATTGAGACGGTTTAAACAAAGATTTTATATGATTATGTTTAATCGTCGTAAAAAACAATTTGTAAATACTAATAGTGTTTAAAGTCAACATGTGTTGACTACAAAATAATAGAGGAGGTATGAACTAGACACTATATTCTCACTTAAAAAAGTTAAAGTTCGTGATGGTCATTATTCAAAAAGAATATGTATGTCTAAAATACGAAGTGTGATTATCAATATAAAATCTAAACTAAACTTCTTAGAATAGTTGATAGGAATTGCCCATTTCTATATATATGTATGTATGTATGTTCGTTGTTTATATATTTTCATTTTGCATGTTTGTATTTTTAGTGTATCGGTTTTATATTTGTTGAGTTGAGTCATTACATTTATAATTATATAATTACTGTACAGTATTTATAAAATAATTGTGCTGTTTAACCTAACTAGTTCACTTGATAAATTTAATTTTTTTTTAAGTAAAAAGTATTGACATTTGACAATAAATCTCATGGATTTATTCAGGATGAACCACGATTGAAGGAAGCTTTAAAATTCGCCAATGCATGCGGAGCCATTACAACCACCAAGAAGGGTGCAATCCCCGCTCTTCCGACGGAAGCCGATGCCTTGGAGCTCATTAAGAAGGCGTCTCAGTGGAAGACGATACACGTACAATAGATGAATGCGATGCCCAAATAACATATGTAATAACGTTTTTTTTTTTTTTTGGACGAACATATATATGTAATAAAGTCGTCATAAGTCTCACAACACATGAAAGGAAACGATACCATGACAACTTGGCTCTGATATCATGACAAATTAGATATTGAAATGACTTAGGGCCTGTTCACTTCAGCTTAATGTCAGTTCAGTCAGTTCAGTTCAGCTCTAATTAGTTCAGTTAAGTTAAGTTCAGCTCCTAATTTCCTTCTCTCATAAAATATTCATTTCAGCTCTATTTAGTTCAGTAAATGTGAACAAGCCCTTATATTATCATTGATCAATAGGTAGAGTAGTATACAAAACTTAAGATCATAAGATAGAAAACAATCTTCCTAAAATATATATTAGCCTAACCATAAATCTTAAAAATATATATTTTAAATAATAGTTTAGCATAAAATAAAGCTAAATATATTTTCACTTAATGATATCTACGGAAAATATATCACATATACATTTTTCGATATCTCATATCTCTAGCAGATACCCACTTGCAATAGATGGGTAGCTATCAAAATTGAATATCCCGAATACATGAAAGGATTAAAAAAATGAGTGAGAAAAAAGGTCAGGTCAGTTGAATGCGGAGGAAAAATGGAACTTGAGCGATAATTTTTCACTGAGAACTTTGTTTTAAATTTTACATGATATTTTGAATATGAAGATATGTTTTAAATTTGACATGATATTTTGAATATGAAGATATATAAGCTTAAAGGAAAAGTATTGCGCCGAACGGACTCACATGAGTCCAATCATATAAACATAAAAATAAAAATTAAATTTTTAATTGTCAGAAATTAGATAATAATGTTCGGATATTAGATTATAAATATCATATATTAGATTATAAGTGTTAGAAATTAGATAATAATGGTCAGATATTAAATTTCTTTTGTTTGATAACAGGTTATATTGATCAGGTATTAGATTTATTTTGTTTGATAATAGGTTATATTGTTCAAGTATTAGATTTCTTTTGTTTGATAATATGTTAGTATGGTCAGGTATTAGATTTATTTTGTTTGATAATAAGCGGAAAATGTGAATATAAAATACAATTACTGTAATGAAAATTAAAAACCCTCCAAAATCAGAAAAACCTTCACAAAATCCTTCTCTTTGTTTCTCTCCCTTGAAAGTTGCAATAAGAAAGGAGCTTAAAAGAGGTGCAACAATGGCGAAATAAGAAGAGAGAGAAGAAAACTAGCAAAATTGGAGGAAAGAAGTCGATAACAACATCAACCTCTTCAATCTCTACTAATGGCTACAAAGATTAAAGAAGTATATACAGAGAAGACAAAAATAGCGCCTGATGATGATTTTTGGGATATGATGGAAAAACTGCTCCGGTTTTACAGACATAATCAATCTTAACCTGGAAATCAAGTTAAACAGTGTTGGAGATAAGAGTTGACAAAGTCTAATCTTATCTTATTGTTATAGTTGTTATACGTAAAGATAGTTTTGCATATACTTTAGTTTGTTATTTATACTTATCTTGTAACTAGTCTAGTCTAGCTACTTGTAGCTTGTATTATAAATACGTTTGCCTTATTGAGAATAATATAACTTTTCCCAATCTTATATGGTATCTGAGCAGGTTTTGATCTCAATATAATTTTTTTTTTCTTTTTTTCTTTTACTCTTCTCCATATGGCAAACAACACTATTCCTACTGATGTTGAGCCAAGCTGCCCTCTCATCATCGTTTCCCTTTCGAATATCCTTAAACTAAATACCAGTAACTACTTATCATGGAAACTCCAACTTGAGGCCACACTTATTGGCTATGGCTTGTTCAAATTCCTTGATGGGTCTCATCCAAAACCTCATCCTACCATCACTAATGCATCTGCTGCTATCACAAATAACCCAGCCCATACTACATGGGAGCGCCAAGATAAGCTCTTGTTCGGAGCTTTTATTGGTACACTAGAATCTACCATTGTACCACTTGTCTCTCGTGCTTCCACAACCAAAGAAGCATGGGATATTTTAGCCCACACCTTTGCTCGTCAATCTCGTGGTCATGCCAAGCTAGTCAAAGCCAACTTTCGGCTCATCAACAAAGGTACTCAATCAGTTTCTGAATACATGAATGCAATTCGGGTGTGTGCCGATCAACTAGCCATCCTTGGGGATCCAGTCAAGCCGGAGGATCTCATTGAACGAGTTCTTGAAGGTCTGCAAGATGCTAATTATCAAGCTGTGATTGATGCGGTTAATGCTCGTGATACGTTGATTACATTTGATGAACTTCATGAAAAGCTTCTAATCCGAGAGGTAAGTTTGCGTACTCAACCCAATTTAGCTACTACACCCTTACCCATCACTGCACATGCTACAGCCACCCGAAATCAACATCCCCCTACCTCTCGCCAATCCGACACTAACTATCGTCCCACCACCAACCCAAAGCCTTCTGGTACCTACCAAAAGAAACAGAACAATTCTAAGGGACAAGGTTACCAAGGCAAATGCCAATGGTGTCATACTTTTGGCCACTCTCTTTACCGTTGCTCTGCTTTCCAGGAACGTTTCCCCCAAGCTCGTCCCACTCTCCCACCATCGTCCTCAAACCAACAATCACCTCAGGCTCATATGGCCACCACAACTCAAGGCAACTCCCCTTCCTCTTGGTTGCTTGACACAGGTGCTTCTCACCATGTTACTAATGACATGGCAAATCTTGCTTTACACCACCCTTATGATGGCTCAGAGGAAATTGTCATAGGCAATGGTATGGGTGTCTCTATCTCTCATATAGGTTCTTTATCACTTCCTACTACTTCTAAATCTTTAAATCTTTCCAATGTCCTATGCGCTCCAAATATGACTAGAAATATCGTATCTATATCCAAATTATGCTTAGAAAATAATCTTCTGATAGAATTTTCTTCTGATTCTTTTGTTGTGAAGGATCGTCTCACGGGGGCACATCTTTTGACGGGACCAACTAGGCAGGGAGTATATGAGTTACCAGCCTCTTCATCTATCCTAGCTTTATCTACAGTCAAAGCTCCGGCGATTGATTGGCATCATAGACTTGGACACCCATCTTTAGCTATTTTTAAGAATTTAGTTTCTCAATTCAAACTTAATGTCTCTAGTTCATTTGATTTCAATTGTGACGCTTGTCAATGTAATAAGAGTCATAAGCTCCCATTTAGCCATTCTACTTTAATTTCAAATGCTCCTCTTCATCTAGTTTACACAGATTTATGGACATGTCCAGTTTATTCTTTAGATGGGTTCAAGTATTATGTTATCTTTGTTGACCATTTTACAAAGTATATTTGGTTTTATCCTCTCAAAAAGAAATCTGATACAAAAGCTGTGTTCATTAGGTTCAAGGCCTTAGTTGAGAAATATTTTGAGCAAAACATAAAAATCTTATACTCTGATAATGGAGGGGAGTATGAAGCTCTCGCCTCCTATCTCACCATTGATGGAGTTTCTCACTTAACTTCACCTCCTCACACCCCCGAGCATAATGGCTTTGCCGAACGACGTCATCGTCACATAGTTGAAACTGGTCTTTCCTTATTATCTCATGCTCAGCTTCCCTTAGAATTTTGGTCGTATGCCTTCACAACTGCATCGTATCTAATTAACCGCCTTCCTACTCCTACTCTAAATGGAAAATCTCCATTTCACTGCCTTTTTGGCACTCCACCAAATTACCTCAAACTTCGAAGTTTCGGTTGTTTATGTTACCCATGGCTCAAACCTTACTCCTCTCATAAACTTGACCCGAAATCAAAACCATGTGTGTTTATTGGGTATTCAAAAACTCAGAGTGCTTATCATTGCTTAGACCCATCTACCAATAAGGTCTACACATCTCGTCATGTTCGGTTTGTTGAAACCGAATTCCCGTATACACGACTAACAAATCTCCCCTTACCTTCTCCACCACCATCACCTGATACTTGGTGTTCAATAACCTTGCCCATTATTCAGCCCACTACTCCACAAGCCCACCAACAAGCCCACCATCATGACAATCCTAGCCCACCTTCTACTCCTCGTATCCCTTGCCAACCAACCCCCTCAAACCAATCATCATCACACACTAACTTTTTGCAACCTAATACTACCCAACCCCCTGCCACTACCAAATCCAACCAATTATTAGTCCCACAACCCAATGTCCACCAACATCCACCATCAGGGATCATTACAAGGTCCAAAAATAATATAAGAAAGCCTAATCCCAAGTACGCAAATAACACCTCGGTTCAATCTCGACCCAAAGAACCAAAAACAGTGGCTCAAGCTTTAAAAGATCCACTTTGGAGGAAAGCGATGGAGGAGGAACTTGAATCACTTCGAAAATTGGGCACTTGGGATTTGATTACACCGGCACAAACTCAAAATCTAGTTAAATGCAAATGGGTTTTTCGCATCAAATACACTAAGGAGGGACAAATAGAAAGGTATAAGGCACGCTTGGTGGCAAAGGGGTTTCAACAAAGGCCGGGCATCGACTATAAAGAAACCTTTAGTCCGGTAGTTAAACCGGCTACAATTCGCACACTTCTTAGCCTAGCAGTTACCAAAGGTTGGCATCTTCGGCAACTTGATATTAATAATGCATTCTTGAATGGTACGCTCTATGAAGATGTATATATGTCACAACCTCCCGGCTTTGTGGACTCAAACTTCCCCACTCATGTGTGCAAGTTGAAGAAGGCCATTTATGGTCTCAAGCAAGCCCCTCGGGCATGGTACACTGAACTCACAACCTTCTTGCTTGGCTTAGGTTTCAAAAGAGCAGTTTCAGACACGTCACTATTTATCTTGCATACTATGCCACATCCCATTTATCTCATTGTGTATGTAGATGACATAATTGTCACTGGGCCCAATGCATCTAATCTTGATTTATTTATCAAGAGTCTGGCTAACAAGTTTTCACTAAAAGACCTTGGTGAACTATCTTATTTTTTAGGTGTTGAAGTAATGTCAACACCCTCGGGTCTTTTTCTAAGCCAAAGGAAGTATATACTGGACCTCCTTGAGCGACTCGGCATGCAAGACGCGAAACCATGTCCTACACCGATGGTAGTTACACACACATTAACGGCATCTTCGGGAACCCCTCTTGAAATTCCTAAGGATTATCGAGCAGCCGTTGGTGGTTTACAATATCTTACCTTGACTCGGCCCGATGTTGCTTTTGCCGTGAACAAGTTGTCCCAATTCATGCATTGTCCAACCACAGATCATTGGTTTGCTCTTAAACGGCTCATGCGTTACTTGTGTGGTACACTAGACAAAGGCTTTACAATCTATCGTGAGTCACCCCCTATACTTCATGCCTTTTCCGATGCCGATTGGGCAGGCAACAAAGATGATTACACTTCCACAATGGGTCATGTTGTGTTCTTAGGTCGTACCCCTATCACATGGAGCTCAAAGAAGCAAAAGTCACTAGCAACATCCTCTACCGATGCCGAATATAGGGCGGTTGCAGCAACAACATCAGAGGTAATGTGGATCAAGAACTTATTAACAGAATTGGGTGTTCATTTGTCTCAAGTTCCAGTCATTTATTGTGACAATCTTAGTGCAACTCATTTGAGTGCAAATCCGGTGTTCCATTCCAAGATGAAGCATCTTGCCATTGCATTTTACTTCATTAGAGAGCAAGTACAAAGTGGTTCATTACGGGTCACGCATGTTCCTACGGGTGATCAGCTTGCTGACTTTCTTACCAAACCGCTCTCCAGACCAAAACTAGATGGTATACTAGCCAAGATCGGACTCACTGAAAGACCGTCCGTCTTGCGGGGGCATGTTGGAGATAAGAGTTGACAAAGTCTAATCTTATCTTATTGTTATAGTTGTTATACGTAAAGATAGTTTTGCATATACTTTAGTTTGTTATTTATACTTATCTTGTAACTAGTCTAGTCTAGCTACTTGTAGCTTGTATTATAAATACGTTTGCCTTATTGAGAATAATATAACTTTTCCCAATCTTATAAACAGATGATCAATTAAATTGCTTCAGATTCAAAATATATATATATATATATATATATATATATATATATATATATATATATACCTCCAAAATTAACCCCAAAGTGCGATTATGAAATTAATGGAGAAATCAATCTAAAACGGAAATCAAAAATCAACTTACTTGCTCGTGTTCTGGTAGATAGGGAAGAAGACGAAGACGACTCGAAGACGCTGCCATTAGAGAGATGAGCAGAGGATGGAGAAAGAGAAGTGGAGGGAAGAAAGAGAAGGTGAGCTGGCAAAGGATTTGGGAATGGCGACAAAAGCGGGAGGTGGAATGGCTGACTTGGGTTGCAGTGGGTGGGAGATGAATGTGTGCATTATAAACCGGATTCACGTGAATCCGTTCTACGCAAAACCTTATGAATCTTAAATTCCATACAGAACATAGCCAAAACGTACTATTTCTACAAAATACGAAATAAAGAAGTAAATATTGGGAGTACTATTATTAAAGATGTGTATGTACATTTTTTCTCATATATAAGAGAACATAATTAAGAGAACATGTATACTTAATTACAAAACTAATTAAATGTTTAAAACAATGAATTTTTTTTTTTTATTTTATTACAATGATAAATCTTTATTTATAAACCATTATAATGATAGTTTAAACCATGACCATGTAGCTAGCGTTTTTTTGTTGATTTATTTAGCGCAATATACTAGATAAATGATTTTTGTTTATCATGATGATGAATTGGGACAAATAAGGTGAAGTAACATAGCCTTGTAGAACAATAGAGTAATGTGAAGTAGTGTTCAAAAAATTAAAACTTTTAATTTATAGTATCAAGTATCAACCCACCATAGTACTCGTTTTTTTTTTCTTTTTTATTATTTTAATTTTAATATCAATTAAAAAAAATTCTGATAAATGTAAGAAATAATGGTCATATGGTTAGTAATTAAGGGTCTGTTCATATTTACTGAATTTCAGTTCAGTTCAGCTCCAATCAGTTCAGTTCAGTTCAGCTCTAATAAGTTCAGTTCAGTTCAGTCAGCTCCTAATTTCCCTCTCTCATAAAATATTCATTTCAGCTCAGTTCAGTTCAGTTAAGCTCCAATTAGTTCAGTTCAGCTCAGTTCAGTAAATGTGAACAGGCCCTAAATCCAATGTTATCCAAAACAAATCAATTAATTAGAAATGGATAAATTAATCCGATCCACCAAACCCACAAGTTGAAAACATAAATCAATTTCCTTAAAATAAATAAAAAATAAAAAAGCAATCCTAAATTGAATTAAGGTAATAATGCATGTCAAAAAAAAGAAATAAAAAATGAGGTAATAATGTAAATATCTTTTTCTACAATATAATTGAAGAATTTATTTTATTTCTGAAAATCAAAGACATAACTCCTAAAAAGATTATTGCCAAATTAAAAGGATTACTCATATATATTTCCCTTCATCCCAATCTTAAAATTCTTAATTAATACATAATCCTTCCTTAAAAGTTTGATACATATATATAATCCATAATCAATACCTTCTCATATTCTATCCACAATATTTACATTAAAATACAGTAATTCTTTATTTTTTTTAATCCAAAAATTAAATTGATTGGAAATTTCTTATCTAATTCATCTTCTTATTGGGAGCATTAATCCTAATTGGATCAACACAAAATATGGTCCCCATCCCAATAACTTTCGTAAGTTCAAAGTCAAAAAAAAAATAAATAAATAAATAAATAAATAAACAAATGAAACATCATCATGTATCATCATAATTATATCCAACCTAATCCTACCCACTAATTTTCACTATTAATCCCACTAATCCCTCCCAAATTAAAACTCCTAATAATAATATTTTCCTAATAAATCCTAAATTCTTAATTTTTCCCTTAAACAAAAACCAACCGAAAATAGTCCTTACAAATCCCACCCTCCTCTTTAAATACCCCCTTCCAATCGCCTTCTTCTCTCCCAAATTTCAACTTTCTCTCTCTAAACATTCAAATTTCTCTCTCTACTTTCTTCCCCTCTCAACAATGGCAGAAACCAACAACAATGGCGGACTCTCAAACAATGGCGCCGATTCCAAAGGCTTAGTCGTCAGTTTCGGAGAGATGTTGATCGACTTTGTTCCGACAATTTCCGGCGTTTCTCTCGCCGAAGCTCCGGGATTCCTTAAAGCTCCCGGCGGCGCTCCGGCGAACGTTGCTATCGCCGTTGCGAGGCTCGGCGGTAAAGCCGCCTTCGTCGGAAAACTCGGCGATGATGAGTTCGGTCTCATGCTCGCCGGAATTCTCAAGAAAAACGGTGTTTCCGGCGATGGTTTGACGTTCGATCAAGGTGCGAGAACTGCTCTCGCTTTCGTTACGCTGAAAGCCGATGGTGAAAGGGAATTCATGTTTTACCGGAATCCAAGTGCCGATATGCTTCTTACTCCCGCTGAGCTTAACCTCGATCTTATTCGATCGGTAATCTTTTTTTTTTTTGAAACATTAATTACACCGAGCTGTGCGTGTTTTAATTATTTTTTTTCTTCTTGAAATCGTGTTTATAAAAGTATATTTGACGGGATAGTAGTATGAGTTTGTTTTATCGAGTGTGAATGAATGCGATCTAATTAATATTAGTAGATGTGAACGTTTGTATAAAATTAATAAAAAAAAAAAAGTTGACGTGGTTGTAGATATACGTCTTGATCAATTGACTTTAGTACATATGTTGCGTAAATAATTTAAATTTGATCATATTCGAAGTACTATTACTTGTGTAAAACTTCATACCACGAGATCTGAACAAGAATTTCATTGTAAAATTATGTGTCGATTGGTGTTATTAATTCGTTAAGAACTTGTATAAGTCAGGCCGTCAGGGTACTAGGGTTGGTGCTCGTGGGAGGTAGTCGTACGACTGTGGTAGATCTTTTGTCTGTTTGGTGTACAACTACAAAGGACTATGATTTTGCTGTTATGATTTTTTTTTTTTTTTTTTTTTTTTTTTGGGATTTGTCTAGAAAATATTGTTAGAAGTCACGTGATATCACGCGCTAAATATTCGATGGATGTGAGTGTAAGTGGGACCCACTATTGCAGATGTATAGGAGTATATCACATGGGCTCCACCTCCAAATCAGTAATAACAATATGGAAAATATGGAATCCTTTGACTTTAAAAATAATTCATAAAATCAAGAACATTATTTTCAGCCATAAATATACACATTAATTGATCGATTGCATGAACATTTTCTTGGTTTATTATGTGTATGAAAATGTGTATAATTTTATAAGAAGTTGGTCTAAAAGAATCTAATTCTTTGAATTTTATAGGAAATTATGAGTAGTAGCCTGTCTTGTTTCGAATATTTAATTAATCAAGCTTTCTTTCTGTCCTTTGTTGAAGAATATATTCTAATATACCCTTTTTGATTTAGATACGGAAATAATAGTTACATATACTAATCGGCCAATGCTCATAAAGGGTGTACATATAACATCTTGCTTGTACTCCATGATTTCCTTAAGTACCAGAATCACTAATGCATTATGTATAGGATAACCAATTTGAGTTTTTCTTCAAAGATTTGGTATCAGTCCTAAAAACATTAGCCCGTGATTTATTGAAAAAGGCAACAAGATTAAGCTTATTGGTTCATCGTTAAATACGATGACAATTTACCAGAAAACAAGGGACCCACCTCATAATCAATTCTAATCTTCTTTGTTGGTCCTACGTTAAGTTAAAGGGTCAGAAAACCAAGTGTTCTTTATATTAACGCCCTATTTTTTTTGACGCTTTTTTTCTTTTTATTTGACGCCGTCCCATTTGCCTTTTGTATTATTATTCAATAAACAATAATTAATGAATAATTATGTTAGGTTGATATGTAATCAAAGTGGACTTGCAATATAATTTAATTTGGACAAGTTGTAAAGGTACTGCATGCAAAATGACTAATTGCTTGTGTAATCAAATAATTAAGGAGTCAAGTTGTTAATTTTTAATATTTTTAGTAACTTTGTGTGACTAGATCACTTTGGACAAATTTAGCAGTTTTGTTTGCGTACATTGTTTGAAATTGTAACGATTAATTTGCGCAAATTCTTGTATTAGACGGTTTTAGTTTAATGATTCACGGCCTCAATGTTTATGTAATTGGATGATCATATGATTGATAAAAGTCTAATGGGTATTTTTGCTTTAAATTGCAGGCCAAGGTGTTTCATTATGGTTCTATTAGTTTGATCGTCGAGCCATGTAGGTCGGCCCATTTGAAAGCAATGGAGGAAGCCAAAAAGGCTGGAGCTTTGCTCTCATATGATCCCAACCTTAGGCTGCCATTGTGGCCTTCTGCCAAGGAGGCTCGTGAGCAGATCTTGAGCATCTGGGACAAGGCTGAGGTGATCAAGATCAGTGACAATGAGCTTGAATTCCTCACAGAAAGCAACACCGTCGATGATGCTACTGCAATGTCATTGTGGCACTCTAATTTGAAGCTTCTCTTGGTCACTCTTGGTGACCATGGTTGCAGATACTACACCAAGGTACATAACTCTTTCCTTAAGTCCACATTATGACATTGTATAATTGGTGTTTGTGATATAATAATTCTAATGTCTATATTGATTAATTAACAATCATATAATTTCAGCATTAGTCACCATATTCTATAATTAAATAATTGTTATACAGTATCAAGCAGCATGATTATTACTGCATTACATTTGTACTCTGTAAATCATTAATTTAGCTTGGTGTTGAGGCATGACTAGTGTAATATATAAGTGCAAATGTACAATTTTTACATAGAATATCTCATGGCATGGACCACAACAACAGCGACAATGACATTGCATGTGAGAACGACATTTAAATCTAATTATAGATGAAGTCATTTGTATGAGTTTCGTTGACATTAAGTCTTCAATAAAGTGTGATGTCCTTTTCCATGCTTCATGCAACATTTCAGTGTAAACCTTATTATACTTATGTGGTATGGAACTTTATACTGGCTTGCCACCCGAATTAGGTCATATATAATTTCCCGTGATTTTGGTTTTTGTTTTTGTTAAAGGGCGTTTATCAAGTTAGTAAACGCCAGGAAAGACTCTTAATATACTATACTAAGTACCCGAGCATCCCTCAATAAAGTAATAAACGATACTACTGAGTTGTGATGGTGTGTCGAATCTAAGTAATCAAAATTATTAGAAGATATGTAGAAGGGTTGTTGGGATGTTGTTGTTGGGTCTTCTAGTCTATAACGACAGATTACTAGATACTTTTATATATTCTAGCAAGAACAGGACAAGATGAAATTGACCAGCAATTTTCATTTTCTGTGCGTGAATCATGATTATGTATAATTTAATCATCTAAATCTTGTGGGAAAATCATAATTAATAGAATGTTCAATTATTAGGTGCAAGGCCAATATGTCTTAATAAAAGCCGTTACTAAATTATGATATTTTTTGTGTTACAGAACTTCAAGGGAAGTGTGGAGGCATTCAAGGTGACTGCTATTGACACAACCGGTGCTGGTGACTCCTTTGTTGGTGCCTTGTTAGGCAAAATCGTCGATGATCACTCTATTATTGAGGTAAATTCTAATTCCCTCGATTATTATTTGTTTCCACACCTCAGTTATAAATCTAAGTTCTGTTTTCCTAGTAAAAATATCGTCTACTAAATGTATATTTCTTGAAATTCTCAGGATGAACCACGATTGAAGGAAGCTTTGAAATTCGCCAACGCATGTGGAGCCATTACAACCACCAAGAAGGGCGCAATCCCAGCACTTCCTACAGAAGCCGAAGCCTTTGAACTCATCAAGAAGGCTTCTCAGTGATTTCATACTGTTAGGGGTGTTAATTCATTTGTGTGTTAGATCTCTCTTGGTTTGCTTGGTTTTTTCGGGATTTGATTAGTGAATTGAAGAGAATTAGGAAGTTGTGGGGGAAAAAATACAACTCTAAAATTTTCTCCACTGTTAATGATAAACAAGTCTTTTTATATAAGTAATTGATAAATAAATATTTTGAATTATGCGTCGTTTTGCAATTCAAAGAGGCAATTATAGATGTCAATGACGTGCTTTACTTTACCTTACTAATTTTGAAACATTGTGGTTGAATGAGAATTATGTGGGTCTAACTTCAAAAACAAGTCTTTAATTTGCTCGTTTTAGAAAATAAACACTTAAGTTTTCTTCTTATGCATAAGAACATTGTTAGCAACCACCTTCTTTTATGTTTATTTAATTTAGAAGCAACTTCTGAAAGGTATATTTGTCTAAAACTGTCTAATTGACCTTCTTCTTCTTTGTTGAGGTAACACTGCTATTGAACAGGCAAGAGTTAGACTAAAAGAGTTCATTTTGTTTTTACACTCTATTATTAATTTATTATACTACTTCTATCCTCTTTCAATTAATTCATAAAGGAAATTGAAGTTCAAGAATTCCAAAATGTATAAAAGAGGGGGAGACCCCACTTAATCTCCTATAAACTTGTATTTTTCTCATAATAAAAGAGAATGAGCAGGAAGAAAGTGGTGGTGTTTAATAAAAGAGAAAATTGTGAAAAAGGAGCTTTTAATTGGTCGATTTTTTGAAAAAAGGTTTTTTAAGTGAAAACTTGTGAAAAATAACCTTTTAAGTTGCATTTTGTTTGTATGTATGGGGTACTTGGGTGAGCTTGTGTGGTGGCCAACGCCGACTATCACATGTTAGTCATGTGACTTATTTATAAAAAAAAAATAAAATAAAAAAACCCAAATTTCCAAACTTTCCCGAATCCCAACCTAACCCTTTCATTGGTTAGGTCGGGAAAGGAGGGAAATGTGGTTTTTTTTTATTTTATTTTTTTAAATAAGTCATGTGACTAACACGTGATAGTCCGGCGTTGACCACCACGCAAGCTCATCCAAGTACCCCATATAAACAAAAGCAACTTAAAACATCATTTTTCAAAAGTTTTCACTTAAAAGGTCTTTTTTTAAAAAGTTGATCACTTAAAAAGGTTCTTTTTCACAATTTTCTCTTAAGAAAAATATTTTATACCAAATAAAAAAAAATAAAAAAATTAAAAAAAAAAACTAATTGATGTTTTTTAACAACACTTTATGTATTTGATTTTGGCTAATTGGCTTAACATAAATTTCGTTGATTCGTGAGAACATAATTTTCTATACACATTTCAAAAAAAGATGTGTCAAAATCAATCACACATGTGCCAAAATCAGTTTCCCTACTATGGAGTACTCTGTAAGTGTGTTGAGAATCTTCAAACACATTCAGTTTTAACCAAAATTGATGATGATTTCAGGCACATTTCACTAATTCCAGCCTACACCCGGCCACCCGGGTGAAATTTTACATCCACTCACATTCTTTCTTGTGTGCCAATAAGGGGAGCAAAAGGTGTAATTTTACAGTTTTATCCCCGAAGTTTAAGATGGACACTCGACATTCATTTTAAAATGCTCTAAAACCAAATAGAGTACAAAATAAATGTTGCAATTTATTTTCCAAAAAGAATGTTGGAATTACATTTTACAATAGGCATCACATTTTAACCATTGGGCTTTTAACTACCACAATAAGGTGATACCAGCTACTACAATGCAATTGCTTGTGGATAGCATTCACTGACCTCCATTTGCAAGGACCTCCAAACTTGTTTACATTTTTCATGTTTCGCTTGCACCTGAACCCAAAACGCTTCTGCCCACGGTTCGTTGTGATCTTCCATGCTCAAGTCGTATGGCACTGAAAAACTGTAACCATCTTCATGTAAGCAAACATATTCCAGAATTTGTGATGCAGAACGTTTTTACAAGAAATTTGAAAAAAAGATTGTTTATGTATTTGGTGGAAATGCAAGGATTAAATTTTATTCTCAGTCTTCTTATCTAAGCCAGTTTGTAACATGACACATTTTAGATGACTCCAAAATATGAAACGTGATTAAATGGTATTTGCTGTTGCAACATCAAGTTCACATAATTAGAGCACAGGGACGTCCATGATCCTACATATATCTTGCTCTAATATTCATTGGCACCACTCAATTTACAGAAATGACTTAAATTGATGGATTTGAATTTTGAAAGTCTTCATTTAGCCAATCCAACTTCTATTAGCAGCAGATAGTATAGCTGAGCGTTCTGTTCTAATAATTCTCTATTCAGTATTATCTGAGCTAGACTAAGTAATCACCATAGACCAATGCTGATTATTATCTGAGCTAGACTAAGTAATCACTTCTATTATGCTGATTATTATCAGAACATCTTTGGTTAGAGTATTTTGGTGTGGAAATGGATTATTACACCATTACCGTTACTAAGTGTTTGGTTAGAAGGTTTAGGTAACAATTACCATTACCTAGGGCTAATGGTTTCCACTATTTGTTACCTCTCTAAAACCTAAGGTAACAATTACCCTTACCTTCCTCAAACAAAAAGAAAAGGAGCTTTGGTTAAGTGATTCTTTTGCATGGTTAAACCAAACAAATGGAAAGTTAAGTGTTAAATAATACCATTCCACCCTCTTATTTGTTTCCTTTCCACTCCATTTTCAATATCCTATACCAAACGCCCCCTCAGTGTTTGGGCAATGGCAAAATAAAGCAAGAAGAAAGTGCCAATTTAAGCCATTAGCTCGTATGAAAGTAAGCAGGAAAGTTAAGTATTTCAAGTCAGAATGTGTCTGTCCAAGTATTAACCAGTAAAGATAAAACAGCAATAACTTCCACTGATTAGCAGAAAAAACTTGCCAAAATATGCAAGAGCCAAGTTCTTAGTAGAAAAAAGACTTTGCACTCAGCATGAAGTATGCATACTGCCTCATTTTGGGAAAGAGATTACCATAATTGATTTAGAGCCAGTTTATTAGTGCATATCAAAACCATTATTTGAAAAGGAAATAAAATAAAGAAGCTAGAAAAGGTTGGCACTAGGCAGATTGTTGATATAATGTAAGTTTGTTTCAGAGGTAAATATGTGTGAGTGATAATATTCAAAATCCGGGCTTACCTCATTAGCTCCTCTATTGGTAAGGTATTGCTACACGAGGCGTTTCTGCAGGATAGAAGAGCAAAAGTCACTCAATATGCTCTAAGTCCATCACCAGAAACATGATTATATGATAAGCAAATGTGTGAAAGGCATAAGGCATGTTTATATCAATACAATGCTAGCTATTGATCTGCAGAGCTAATGTACTAGACAATAGTTAAAGATGACTCAAGAATTTCAATGCACGCTCTTCAAGCTGTTACTGATAATAATCACAGATTTTCTGATGATACAACTCATACAAGTGCAACAAGGTAGAATCCACCTTATAAATTTAGGAAAAAACGAAGAAGCAAATCAGTTCAAAATCAAGAAATCACTGTTTCATTCCCTAGTTTCCACCTAACTTCACATGTTCAGAAGGATGAGCAAGAGAAGCTTCTATTAGTTATAAAAATTTTATGGGCGTGCTTTGTTCTTATACTGCAGAAAAAGCTTCTAGCTCAAAAAGAAGCTGCAGAAAAAGGAGAAGAAATGAAGGCATAATTGTAAGAATGGAAAATCAAAGAGTATCAGAAGGATTGAGCTTTCTTAGTCATAAGAATGAAAAGTGTGGAATGTTCATGAAAACTCACTAGACCTTGACTTTTTGCACACTATTGTGGTCATTAATATGAAACAGCCTCCTATATATATTTGCTCCAAATCCACATTCTTCAACAGATATCTCATCATAATTTATAAACTCTGGGAGCATATCATATAATTCAGTGTATTAAGACGAAGGCCTAGCTCTTTCCTCAAATTTTGCTTCTTTCACCTTTTCTCATGTAAAGAGGGCAGGGACTACTCTAGCTCACCTAGTGGCTAGATGGGACTCCAGAGGTAGTGATGAGTTTGTAAGTTTCTGACCTTTTCCTCAAAGTCTTTTAACTTTGGCGGATTTTGATATGAACTAATATAACCTTGCTGGTGGTTAAAAAAAAAAAAAAAAAAAAAAAAAAAAAGATGAAGGCCAGTTTTATAGATGGAAATTTACCCTTGCATATAAAACAATGAGAATCATCCTCACTATATATTATTCAGTTAATGTCATATTACATCAGTAAGCTAGATCTCTAAGCCTCTCTACACCTCAAAGCAGTCTAAAGTCTAGACCTATAGTCAATCCAGTACTCTTCGTGATAAGAGTTTCACATGATCCTTCACAACAGTTAACTCCCAATTTCAGCTAAACAAGGAAGAAAGCACTGAGAAAAAATAGAACAGAAGAAACCACATATTTATGGTTCAAAGGCAGCAGACCTGTGGACTAGAACTTTGTAAAGGCGAAGAGGCTTGGTTGAGAGATTATAGATAGCATCTGAAATATGGTCCTTGTCAAACAGGTACACCACTGGATATCCAAGAAGCCATCTGTATACAATTAAGAGCTACACTTAAAAGCAATGCTTATATTCTCCAGAAAATATCTAAATCAAAATAAAAGCAACCAGCAATAAAAAATTTCTTCAATGAGCACAATTCTTAAGTAAAAACATGTCAAGTGATAAGCCTGACTTATGAATTTTATGCTTTAAGAAACAAAATCCAGAACCAAGATGTAGAGGTCGTGCACAAATGTTGGGAGTAGAGAACGGAAAATGTATTGTACATATCTTCAAGTGGCCTTTTCCTCAAATTTATAGCTAGAACCAAATCTAGGCAACGAAGTGCCAAACCAGCATAAAAACAAGTATAGAAAAAGAGTAAGTGGTAAGACCAGGGTGTTTTTTTTTTTTTTTTTTTTTTTTTTTTTTTTTTTTTTTTTTTTTTTTTTTTTGTGTGTGTGTGTGTCACTTGTGAATTTAAGTCCATGAATAACTAGCATTGTTATTGACGTATAGACAATGATATCCAAAACATGCATGACAGAACCATTAGATCTTTCTGAAGTGTTGTATTATCATAATCCATCAGTAACATAAAAACTTTTTCAATATATATTGGTTGGTTCACAGGTTAGTGTCTGGGCAAGGCTTGCATAAGTCACCCTAATTAGTAAAGAGCCATGAGCTTACTATCAACCCTTACTGGATAATAATCAAGATAGAATTCCCTGGGAAGAGCATCCTTCTAGATCCACATTTCTACAATTGCAAGTGTTTGTTACATGACCATAACTACAGTAGTGAAAGAGAGGGTCGGGAATCACCCGTTTAGAGTCGGTATTGTGATTTGATAGTCTTGCATGCAGCTACTGAAATCAAGAACTTTCAAGGATTGGCAAAGATTAGAAGAAGATTTAGCATAGCTTTGGTGGTCTTTACTTTGTCCTGGCAAAGCATCACAATTAACACCATCAGAAGTAAACACCAATGAGAACAGATTTTGAACAGACACCAACTCCTTGATAGCTGAGCTCCCAACAGTTGTTGATATCATCTAAAAGACAAAAGCTAAGGAGGTCAGAGAGGGCAAAAGATATTAAGCAACATGCAAACAGCTTAAACATTGCTGTCCTCTACAGCTACCTTAGGAGGATCCTGCTCAAGATCCACAAAATACTGTTTTGCATCCAAGCTTAAGCTCCAGGTGACAAATTCAGCAAATTCCCTGACATTTAACAGGTAGATCATATCTTCAATAACCATTACTCTTAACTGCTGGAAAATAGTAGACTCCTGAAAGAGAGAATTGTTAGACAATACTTCTTTATGGAAAAAAAGTCGTGAAATCTTTTTAGAACTTATATGTAATGCAAGAGAGGTATACGATTTCCAAGAAAATCACATTGCTTGTGGACTTGCGGTAGGCATATGATGATAGATTCATAGGTGCCTGGTGCGCCAGCTTTTGAAAACCTTTAATATGGTAAGTTATTTTTTTCCACCTAGTAAGTCACTCAAGATCTATGAAGAATGATGTTGCAAACACAAAAATTTGCGCCTATACCATACAGTACATGAAAATTCTTGTTAATGTTAGAAATTGATCGAAACAGTTTTTGAAATTACTTCCTCTTCTACAAAACAATTGACTATAATTGACTATGGATGCAAAACCTTATGAGGTTTGGCTATTACTTTCTATCATCATAACATTATAGTACAAAATTTGAGATAGCAAACATAAAAACTGCAAAAGAATAGTATTTTCTTGCTTAGCATTTCCTTCACCGCAACTCATATTATTAGTGACATAGTCTCTCTAATAGGTAAAATAGATCAACTGATCAATCCAATTCCAAGTTTCCGTTACATTTTTGTATAGTCTCTGATATCTAATGCTACATTGCTACCTACGACGTACGTTAATTACATTAGAGTCGAACACAAGTACGAGTTCAAATGTCAAATTCATCCATAATATGAAATTTTCTATTTTTCTGGTCCTAAATTAAGTGTCTAGTGTCCATACCCATGTTAGAGTGTGAGTTCAAATAATTAAAGATCCAAACAAAAGTAGAAGTTTTGAAGCAAAAACCTTGTGAATAAGGTCAATAAGAGAGCCCAAATGCTCTTGCAGCTCAGGCATCTTTCCACCATAGTCAACCATCACAAGAGGCCTCATTCCTGAGCACAATGCCAAAACATCTACAACACCAAATTCATCAAGTCACAGATTTTACATCATTAAAATTTATTTTTCTCTAACACAATCATTTTATTATGCAAATCAACTAATACACAATCAATGCACATAAAAATCAAATTTTTCCCTAAAAAGACAGAATTTTAGAGCATACAGCATATTTTAATTCCTTAATAGCCTGAAATAATCATGAATAAATCACATATAAAATAACTGAAATGGGATTTAACCCAAAAGTGGGTATGCTATAAATTGAACAAAAATTGCAAAGTAAATATCAAATTGATAGGAAAATGTAAATATTCCAGAAACCCAGAAATGAAATTGAAGTTTGGGGAACAAACCAATCTCAAGACGAAGCTTTGATGAAGATTTAAGGCGCCATTTGATTTGAGAAAGACCCTTACTTAAGACCATCAATGCTTCTTCCATCTGCACGCGGTCCATGATCGATTGATGCGCCGACTGTCCGACTACCTTTATAAAAATTCAATTGGACTTGGTTTCAGTAGTTCGTACGGTGTATATTTTTTTTCTTGTGACGATAGAAGTGTATAAAATCCAAGTTACTCAACAAGTCTACATGATAACATTTGTGTATTTGGTTATGAGATAATTTTTAAATGGATATAATAAAATTGAGGTAATTGTAACAGAGTGAGTCGTAGTCTTCCAATTAATAAACTTCATTCTATTTATCCAACAATTTGACTTAAAACATAATAAAAATAAAGAATAAAAAATCAGTTTTAAAAAACAAAAATCCATATACTACGTACTACGGGCCTGTTCTCTTCAGCTTAATTTCAGTTTAGTTCAGTTTCTAATTTCCTTCTCTCATAAAATATTCATTTCAGTTCAGGTTCAGCTTCAATCAGTTCAATTCAACCCAATTCAGTAAATTAGAACAGACCCTACCTCTGTTTCACATTTTTTGTAAAGGGTACACGGACTCTAGACAAAATTTATTTGAGAGTGTAAGATAAAGAGAAAATAGGAATGCATGTGATGAGGGGAGAAATAGAGAGAAATGACAACCTAAAAAGGAAAGAAAACATTAGTTGCAAATAATGTATAAAATCTATTTTTGGCAAAAGTTGCAAAAAAATATAAAACAGAGGTGGTAGATCAATTATTCAAAATTTAAGTACATCATATCCCAAAAAAAACAAAAAAAAAAAAAAAAAAAAAAATTGCAATTAAATAAGATTTCAAATAATAAAACTACTTCTAGAATGAAAATTTAATAAGATTCAAACCCCATACTTCTAGAATAAAAAAGGTAAAAATCTTATCAAGTGAGCCAATATTTTGTTGATATTTGTTACTCATTAGTTACTACTATTACTTTTGTAATCTTTTAACGTAGTAGACGAGTAGTACGGAGAAATTTTGTGTACTCCGTGTTGCTTTAATGTAAAGATGAAAAAGAACTGAAAAAAAGAAAAATGAAATTCCTTCCTCTCAAGTCTCAAGGGACATTTGGGACAACCCTCACGCAAGGTTGGATTAGATTGATTTTTTTTTAATTCACCAAAAAATAAAAGATTGATTTTTTAATTTTCATTTCAAAGACACGTGTTTAATACCTTGTACGAAAAACATAGTACGGATAAATTTTGTATTACTTCAATTATCCTTGCTAAAATTTAATTAGGATTCTATTCAAAATAAATAAATAAAATAATTAGGATTAAATTCCATTCCCTAATTGCTATTGAAGTCCTCATTTGTTTCACAATTCCATTCCCTAATTGCTATTATTCCCTAATTTCTGTTTAAATTCTATTATCGGAGTAAATATCTGTACTTTTTATTGTACTGTATTGAAATTTGGTTAAATTTCTGATTTTCATTTTACAATTCGTTTTGAGCAAGGATTTGTAAGAATTCATGGCCATTGTTGCTGACAATGACAAAATTCTTGAGGGTAGTTTACAATATGTAATCTTTCTATATTTGGAATGATTGTGTAACCCGTTATTCTTGTCATCCATGTATGTCTGCAACTTTTTTTTTTTTTTTTTTTTTTTCTCTTTTTAATTCTGTGGGGTTGGGGTTAGGGGGTGGGGGAATGTGGTGGATTGTGAGGTTGTTTGTTTGTCTTGGGCTTTCTATGCTGCTTTGGAAATGGTGGGATTTTGGAAAGGTTGGGGTTTTCGCCCCGGGAAAACCTCGGTCCCATTAGTTTCCGTGGTCTTATGATGGTAAAACGGTCTTATTTATAAATCTGTAAATTGGAATGGTGTTATTTTTAGAATTGGGATGAATATGATCAAATCTAACCAGCTAATTCCGGGTTTGAGTTAGCTCGAGGTTGAGCAATGTGGGTAGAAATGTAGAATGTCTTTTGATTCTTTAAATTTAGTTGAACATAGAAGTGTAGCATAATAATCTCATTTAAGAAGTTAGGACATTCGAAGTCTAGCTCTATAGAATGAAATAAAAGGATCTGGTTTTGGTCTATTGTGCTAAGCAAACTAGGGTATCTATTGACTAAGTTTAGCATGAAAGAGTTGGGAGTATGAAGTTGCCTACAATCTGAATGTTTTTTTACCTCACTATAGCTTATCATCTTTTTATTGGTAGAGAGTATGTCGTGACTCTTGAGCAATTGGATCAAAGTTTCAAACCAAGTTTTGTGATCCCATCTAAGACAAACTTAATTTAGGTTTAACCCATTTCAGCTTAGTGTTATATTTCTATGAGATGCACAATGCCATCATTGTATGACCATGGTAGCGTATGGCTGACTCTAGGTACATAATTTTGAAATCTAAGGTTTAGGATGTTAGACTCAACAAATCAGGGTGTCTTTAGAATTTTTGTCAATGGGGCAAGGGGGCTAAGATAATAGCGGGTTTATTTCTGTAACGTATTTGGGTTAGTGAGAATATAATCAAAATCATTACACACATTTTCTTTCTGAATTACTAGTTCTGAACCTGGCTCATTTTTGTAAATTTTGTTGCAGATGTATAGCACTGTGAGATCTCAGCCTGGTATGCTGAGATCTCCTGCTTATCCCCAGCTCATTGCATTTGGAAGTGTGTTCTCTGCAGTCAGTTCTGGATATATCTGAGGTGGTTTGTGTGCATATGGGGAGATTTTTCTCGGTTCCAGCTCCGAGTATGTGCAAATCAATATAAGTAAAATGTTGTTTATATTTAACACCCTTAATGCTCTTCAAAGTTTCCTATAGACTTCCAATGTATGACATCAATGAACCAGATTTGTATATCCTATTAGTGGTATTCGTTACATATGTCTTCCTGGCTGCCTTTACCCAGGTTCTTGTGGAAATTAGGAAACAAGCTGTTAGCTGGATTTGGTTTGGTTCTCAGTTCTAGTTGGCTTGGTAATGTCAAGCCAACTGGCTTCTCTGAGCTGGAACACAAGCTACTGCTGCGTGCAGATCATTTTGGAGTTCTAGGTTTCATAATTTCAGGCATGTGATTTCCCCTTTCTTTTTCCCACTTCCTCGGCGGCCTAGGTCTGATATAACTAATTTGGTTAGGGTTGTAATTTCATTCTTTATTTAGACCTCCCCACTTGCTATAATGTGACATGAGGAATTGTGAAGTATATGATGGCATAGTGCAAGTAACATACATGGTATTATCAGTTTATGAAGTAATCAGCTTTATTTACTTTAAATAAATTGTTATCAATACACAGTTATTCTCATCTGATATATCTCATTACAAACGATTGTGACTAAACGAAAGACATTATAATTACTTCTGCTTGCTAGCTGGTGCTTCCTCCTATTGTAAAAATTCGACACTTTGCCCTGCACATTCCGGAGCTGGGCGTTGACCTCCTTCACACATGGTTACATTTTTCGGACACTTGAGACAATTGTGAGCTAGGCTCCCCGTCACCTTTACCTTTTGAATGCCGAATTCTGGGGGTACACCTCCCACCAAAAAGTTGTGATTGAGGAACACATGCCTCCAAGGAGCACCTAGCCTAACACCAAAACTCCTTGGAATTGGTCCAGAAAGCTGGTTGTGACTCAGGTATATTGCTGTCAACCTCTCCATTGTGGCTAAATTTGCTGGTAGGTGGCCTGTTAGACGATTTTCTTGCACATCAAGCACTTCAAGATGGGTAGATTCACCTGCAAATTTGGGAACCTGCAGCTCTGTGAACCAGTTGACTGACAAATTCAGGCTAACAACCTCAGGTAAGCTAACAATTCCTCTGATTCTGCCACTGAATCTGTTATCACTCAGGTCCAACAATCTGAGGTTTTGGAGCTCGTATATCGAGTGAATACTCCCTGAAAGTACGTTGTGGCTCAGAGACAATGTTCTCAAACTTGTAGGAAGCTGAGGGAGGATCCCAAAAAGTTGGTTGTTGCTGAGGTCTAATGTGTGGAGTTGCCATAACCCTGCCAAGTTAGGGATACGCCCAGAAAATCCATTGCTTGCCATTTTTAAGGACTCGAGGCTCCTGAAGTTGGTGAGCCAAGTAGGTATCAAGCCAGTTAGTTTGTTGCGTGAGACATCTAGTTCTTGGATCCTTTTCAGTCTTCTTAGTCCTAGTGGTAAGCTGCCCGTAAAGAAATTGTCAGACATCACAAGTGCAGTTAACTTGTTAAGCTTGGTAACACTGTCGGGAATTGGTCCTCGAAACTTGTTTCTGCTCAAGTTAAGGATGGTGAGCTCGGTCAGGTTCCCAATGTCGCTAGTGAGAAATCCATCATACCCAACACCATCCAGGTCAAGTATCGTGATACGACTGCTTGAGTTGTCCTCAGGAATCGAGCAGAGGATCCCAAGGAAGTGTGCCCCTGTGCTCTCACAAGGATCCAGTGCAAAATCCCAGGTGCTGATGAATGAATTGCTTGGAATCGAGTTGGGATCAATCCCTTCCTTTAAGGCCCTTAGGACATCAATCTCTGAGCTCAAGGTAGTCGAGTGGACTGACATCGATCTGAAAATGGCAAGAATGACCATTGTGATGAAGTAGAAGGACATTTTCTGGTGCTCTTTGCTTTCCATTGGTATACAAATGTTTTGTGTTATAGTAAATGTGCTTGAATTGATGAAGTTTGTAGCAGTGATGCTTGTTTATATATCGACAAAGTCGAAGTTAAGAGGGAGAAAAAGAAAGTAACATGTAATACTTCATATCAAGATCCTGTTAATATTATCAAGTGTGATAATAAATAATTTATAAGCTTAAGAAGATGGTGAATCATTTGTTTTGGCAGTTTGGAATAAATTAAGGCATCAATGGAAGAGGTCAGATCAACCTAAACTTCTTTGTTAAATTATCTGTTTTTTCTTTCTTTCTTTGGATGAAATTGTTTTTGCTTTCTTTAATCATTATGTCTAGGTGTATCATAGGTCCATAGTTGGTCAGTTGTATTTTGTGCAATATTTGGTCCTTGCTTATGATTTCTGGAAACTTCTAATGAATATTATCGGCAGAAAGATGGTGTTATCAATTTATCATTTTCTGTTTTTCTATGCATCAATGAATAATTATGGTCAAAATTTCTTTTTAAATACTCTTAACTCAGTAATATTTTGTTTGGAAGGGGACTTATGTAAAGGAATTTATCGAAAATACAAAATTTGAACTCAAAATAAAAATGAAGTATGATACATAGTACTTACGAACCAAAACATAAATCCTGAAAATAAATCAATCTAATTATATGCACTATGCATGTATGAAATTGCATCACTTGACATTTAAAAAAGTAATATACTCCTCAAAACTTATGACATCTAACACGTATTTAAAAATCTACCATCTAAACTATCATGAAAGCAGGTAAATACATAAATTATTAATAAGATGATGAAGATTGTAATAGAGTTTGATTTTTATTAAATTACTAACGTTTGATATACTACATCAACTCCACAATACATTATAGTTTAGAATAGTTACTCAAAACCAAGGTTCAAAACTAGCACGATATAGGTTGGAAATGATGTGTTTTTATCACGTATGGTGTCGTGGAACGAATTCAAATTTGATTTCTGTAGAACAAACTATTAGAGACGTAGCTTAGATGGGAGAGACATGACCACATACAAGAAACTTCAAGTTAAGCAAGGAATGCTACTTTTGGGGCGATTTAGGGCTATAATGTTTGATTTGGATGAGATCGCAGCTTTTATGACACCCTGTACTGAGTTAAACAGCTTCGATTCAGTTGATCGATAATCATTTTACAATATGACCAACTCGAAACGATGAAGCCCTTTTTATGCTGCATGCTTGAAATTCTAACAACACATAGTGATAAATGCGCACTAGAGGGAAGCTTGTCCCTGCAGTAAGAATGATTGAACAATAAGTCTTTCATGCATGATCCTGATATTACTGTCCAATAAGTCTATTTGAAGATGTTCATACCCTCAAACCAGAGATTTATGAACAATTTACAAACCTCATAGTAGCATATCATTCAATTTACAGCTCTCACATTTGCAACATTTACTTATGCGTACTATATCATAATGTACCATTGCAATCATGTTACTGAAAACTTTGTTATTGGCACGAGGCCATATAACAGACTGCTACATCAACCAAGATCAGGGACGATTGAGTACTCATCATCGTCATCATGAGCAATCTCAATCCGAGGCTTTTTGTTGGGCATGCTGGTTTTGGTAGGTCTGTATTGCATTGTATGATTAATTGGTATTGACATTGGAAGCTGTGGAACTTCTGCTGCTGCTAAGGCTTCATGAGGAATTTGCTCGCCGAACAGACTCATGTCTGACCACCAATCAAACTCTCCAAGCTCAAGCTGTCCTTTCTGCACATTACATAATGAAAAACTTGTCAATAAGATTTCTACTGCTATATACTAGTAGTGTCAAAAAAGATTTCTACTACTAACTACTTGGTAAAATGACATGCAGAAAATGTTCCTCACCTTATTGTCAGTATCGAAATCAGTGAACTCCAACAGATCATCAACAGCCCAAGACGAGGGAGGTGAAAAGTTGGGAGGCTGTTGCACTGGTTGTTTTACGGCGACTTGAGGTGCATTTTGGTTGGATGGTTCTGTGCAATTCTTTTCAGTTTCATTTCTGCACTTGGAGAGGCAGCCCAGGGCAACTCGTATACCAGTGGCTAAGTATCTCTGGTGGTTTGCAGCGCGAGTTGCAGCTGCATGAATCGATTCATCGCAATCCTGACAGAAAAGGGCTCTGTCTTCTACACAGAAGATAAATGCAGTCTTTTCCTGTAACAAAAAAAATGAAGCAGAGATCAGCAGAAATTCTACTTTGTAAAAAATGGAGTAGCTGAGAATATAATTCTGCTATATAGTACATGAATTATTGTAAACAGACAAAATACACATATAAGGAACCATATCTTTAGATAGGCAGTTTAAGCATATTCTCATAGGTTCCATTCTACCACGAAAAATGGATGATTATTATAAACTGTTATCCTCTTCTTGGACAAAGAGGTCCAAGTATGTAACTCATATCAAGATTCGAAATTGCTAGTACTTCAATTAGTTCAGATCACAAATTCTAAAACTCAATATCAAATCCATCTCGAAATTAGACCGTTTGTATAAGCAAAATGTTAAGCTCCTCACTTCTCACTTTCTATTTTGATATATACCCTAAAAATAAGAGTTTTACCAATTCATCTCATTGACTCATCCATAAAATTGAACCTTACTCAGAGATGTAAAGAGAAACATTGGTTCCTAAACTTACTGCGGTAGCAAGGCTATGTTACTCGGACTCTTAATTTAACCTAAGAAAATGGGTAGGATACTTCAACCCTTTAGTTTTTAAACCAAGGGTAGGATACTTCAACCCTTTAGTTTTTAAACCAATTAAGCATATCAAGTAAGATATGAATACCCAAATCCGAGTAACATGGTACGGATAATTTTTATAGTAGATAACTCGCAAAAGGAGGAAATATTTGTTAAATAGCTAACTAATAGGGTCCCAAACTCCCAATTCCCTAGTAGATTTGATAGCAATATAATCTTGGACAAATCACAAGATCACTTCATATAGTATGAAGTTTAGGCCCTTGTAAAGTTGTAATTAAGTAAACAAAGTGGACCTTTTTGGTGATGTAATTATATTACTTATACTGCGTATATATATTCACTTCATATGATAGAATAATAGAGTAATAATATATCTTTAGTCATATAAAACTAGTTAATTTGTCTATTTAGTTTAGTCAAAGTTTTTTAATCAACGTGTTAAGAATAAACTATGAACCAAAGTCATCTTAATACTGACTTTTAATTATAATAAGCCGTATAACCTACTACAACTATGATCTATATTTATCAAATAAAAAATGGTTTAAAGAGAAATTACCTGGCAAATATCACAAGTAGGAAGTTTGCTAGAAAGACAATTAAGCTGAAGTCTTTGATGCTTACTAGCAAGCTTATTTGCTGCATGAACTTCTGTATCACATTTTGCACAAAGCGCAGCTTCATCTGCACAACAAATCACTGTTGCAGGATTTCTCTCACAAACATCACACTGAATTTTCATTTTTTATCAACTTTTTTTTTTTTTACTCTGTTTTTCAATTCCCCTGTTTCTACTCTGTTTTTTTCTCTACAAAATCCCAAATTTCTCACTCAATATTGCAATCTTTTCAAAAATTAAGATACACCCAGATGAAAATTCCAGCAATTTAACAAAACCCAGAATTTATTTTAATCAAAAAGATGAAAAAATATTTATAATTTAAGCTTAACTCTTTGTATATTCTTTCTTAGAGATAAGAAAGAAAAGAAGAGGAAATATAAATGTGAATGAAATTGGGGTATAAATCATACAAAAAATTATAGGAGAGAGAAACAAACTTGAATGGTGGAGAAATTGACGTTGGATTGTCTGAAATAAAAGATAAGTATTCAAGATTTTTACACGATCAAATTAAGGGCACAAATTAGTCCAACACTTTTTAGTAGGGTACACTTATATGTGGACATTAACAAAAGTGTACAAATTTTGTGGTCATAAAATTTTTAGGGAATTAAATTATCTGTTGATGAGTTGGTTAGATGTTGTTGAAAAAACTTTTATTATAAAGTTTTTATGTGAATGTGATGCCATCTAATTTGCAAGAAATTATAAAGTTTGGACAAGTGCAACTAATAATGTGTTTATGTGATTGCAAACTACCAAATGCCATACACACTTGTTTGTGAATAAATGTGTTTGCGTGGTTTTCAATTGTCATTTGTCAAGATCAAGTTGTGATATTTATTTTTTTTTTCTTTATTTTGTTATTTATAATTGACTAATTGAGTGTATGTATGACCTCATTGCTTAGCTATAGAGAAGATCTTTTGGTATTTGGAAACAACATTGCTTGTACGGAGAGAAAAAGTTCATAGATTAAGGACTTTGAAAATCTTGTCATGTCATGTAATGCAAGTAAATTGTCACTTATTTAGGAAATTGATCCTAAGTGCTTGATGGATCAAGTGTTAATTTATAAGTTTTAGTGTACATTCATGTGAGGAGTAAAGTGTTTTGGGTGGTTAGGACTATTATTAATAAGAGCGTTGTTAATTATGATTATATTAAATGAATTGAGATTGTGAACTATAATGATTAGTTTGTGGTACAATTAGTTTTGTCAAACTTGTTTCTGTTTCGGGGTTTTTTGTGATTTCCTCGGATACTGGTCTCGTTCTCCTGACAATGAGACGTGGACACCTGAAAAACAACGAATATTCCGTTTATCGGAATATTCGCCTCCGACGATCAAGTTAGAGATCGGAAATCGGAAAAGCTAGAGAGAGAAAGTAGAGAGAAGTTGGAGCTCTTTAATGCTCTATGTTTATGTTCTGTCACCATCCACCCTCCCATCATAAATGATTGGGGTATTTATAGGGGTGGGAACATGTGCCCCTCTAGGGTTTGTACCCTAGAATGTCGTGACGTGATTGGCTGCGCAATCAGGGGTCGCCATGTGTCATGGGGGGCGTCGTTTTACGGCTTTCAAGGGTTTCTTGGGATTTGGGCCTGATGTAATCTGGGCCTTTTTCTCTTTCTGATGTTGTATTGTGTATTTAAAGATAGCTGACATGTGTCACCCTGTCAGGTGGACACGTGTCACACTCTCATAGGGCCACGTGTCGCCTTCTTATTAGGCCACGTGTCACTATGAGATTGGGCCACGAATGTATCGATCCGATCCGGTTCACATAAAACCCAAAAATAACTGATCCCCACACACAAATGTGAAGAGGTTCGAACCCAATAAGTGGCGGAAATAGGGTCCAAATGTGTAATGTTAGTGACCCGTACATGGGGTATTTTTACCCTAAACATTTGCCCCTCAGAGGGGGTGGCTCGTACACTTACTGGTCGCCTCCTCTGATCTTGCATTCTGGACGTCCTGGCACTCTGGGTTGGGTTTACCTCCCATTTGCCCTGGACGTCCATATACTTTGGACTCAAAGCTCTCTTTGCTACCTGGACGTCCGTATATTTTGTTCTGGACGTCCTCGTAGTCTGGAGTGAGCTTGTCTTCTTGCTCATTTGGACGTCCATACTTTGTACTGGACGTTCTCGTACTCTGAGAGAGGCTTAACCCCTGGTTCATTTGGACGTCCACATACTTTTGACTGGACGTCTTCATGCTCTGGGAGGAGCTTATCTCCTAGCTCATCGGGACGTCCGCATATCTTGGACTGGACGTCCTCATACTCTGGGAGGAGCTTATCTCCTAACTACCCAGGGCGTCCACAGCATTTAAAATGAACATCCTTGCTTTTTAGTCTGGACGTTCTCGTACTCTGGGAGGAGCTTATCTCCTAGCCACCCAGAGCGACCTCAGCAGTGGGACTAGACGTCCTCCTATTTTGGTCTGGGCGTTCTGATACTCTGGGAGGAGCTTATCTCCTAACTACCCAGAGCGTCCACATATTTTTGAAATGGATTGGGCTTCCTTGATTTCAAGCGTACTCTATGGTTCTTTCATCATACTGCGTACGTCTGAACTTTCCCCTTTGGACTAAACGTCTGGGAACTGGGCGGACGCATTTTCCTCTTAGATATTTTTAAATTCTGGAGACTAAGTATTGAAGGTGTAAATCTCTTGAATTTGTGACTTAACTCACTTCAACTCACTTTAACGTGCCGTCAATTGTCCGTCTGATTTTTTCACAAGTTAACAGAACCCTAACGTCATTCTGTCCCTTTCTTCGAGTAATTTCTCAAAAAATTACCGTTTGAATGTTTAGGCGGGAAAGATGGTTTTACCATTTTGCCCCCATAAGTTCATTATATAAATATGGGAAGTGAATTCTCATTTTCACACTTTACCCAATTGTGAATTCTAGAGAGAAGTCAGAGCAGTCTAGTGAGAGAAAGTGATTTTCCTTTTAATCTTCAAGAGCGCCGCCGTGAGTTTGAGTTGTCCGGGCATTTTTTGAGTTTTCCGGTCAATCTTCAACAATAACAAGAACACTTTCAAAGTTTTCAGAACGTACACAGGTAGGTTGTCTACACTTCTTTCTTTTCTTGTGTTTTTCTTTTTTCTTTACTTTAATTCTGGATCCATACTCGGCTTCGTCCGACTCTCCTCATGAGGCCGGCCATTCGCCTGGGACTGAGGAGTCTAGAGTGGACGGAGAAGAGTTGTCTCCTCCTTGGAGTGAGTCTATGTCTGATGCATACATACTCACCCCCACTTATTCTTCTCTGTCCCCACAGGCAATGGCAAGAACAATGCGTACGCGCGATCTTCATGCGGCCAGGAACCCAGACGGTAGTCTGGTTCACCCTAGGGTCCCTTATGACCCTAATAACCCAAGTACCATGGAGGTGGAGACTACCTCCACCACCCAAACAACGACCGCCTCCACTGGCTCTCATCACTTGGCCGTGGAGGTCACTTCTTCCTTCGAGGAACGTCTACAAGCTGAAGGCGCCTCGTCCACTCCTGCTCCGGAACTTAGGTTCCCTCAATTTTCCAGTTCAGTCATGGATGGGGCCGAACTGGTAGCCTGCAAAGACCATCCTACCGATCTTGGGGCGGACGCTGCTGGTTCGTCCGTCCCCTCTTCCTCTCAACCTCTACTTCAACTGGGCGGGGCGGACAGACCCATGACGGGAATCTCAATTAGGGAACCGTCCGACCTGCCTATTCGCAACGCCCCTCCTTCGGGAAATCAGGCGGACGCTGCCAAAGACAAAGGCAAGCGTCCATTAGTTGAGGAGGGCGTTCCTTCTTCCATGGGCGTACATAGCTCAAGAGGCCGAAGCTCGGCCGAGGCAGCAGACTTGGACAGGGTGCTGTCTTCAGAGTTTGGGAGTGCCCTTTCTCACCAAGTGGAAGAAGAAGAAGTTGAGAAAGAGGCCGTGGGTGAGACGGCCGAAGGTGAGGCGACGGCCGAAGGTGAGGCGGCGGCCGAAGAAAACGTCGCCAATATTGACAACTTCAGGGACCCGTACGCCTGTACGATTGGAGAGACGGCCCTGAAGTTCTTGAAAAAGGATTTTGAGGAGTACAAGGAGTCCCTCCATTTGGGGGAGGGATTCGAAATACAAGTCCCCAGGAAAGCCATTGCTGTGGCTACCTAGGATGATGAGAAGCCGCGCAAACGGGCGTTTTGCGTTTACAGGGCCGCTTTGGATGTAGGCCTTCGCTTCCCTCTTCATCCATTCGTCCGGACAGTTCTGGACGAATATGACATTGGCCTTTTCCAACTGACGCCAAACAGTTGGTTAAATATTTTTGGGTATTTGGTGACGTGCATCTGCAAGGGTTTCACGCCAGACTTTGCAGTCTTCTGTGAGATGCACTCACTTACTCGGCTGGAGAAGGATACGGATGGTTGGCTCGTCTTGAGCGCGACCAGGGATTACATGGTTGTGGTCGACCGTGTCAGCAAATGGAGGGACTGGAAGCACCGATTCTACCGCATCAAAACCCAAGATGCGGAGTTCAACCTCCGCATGAACAAGTGCCGTCCGGATCATTCAGCTCGGACGCGGGGACCATAAACCTGACAAGCCGCCCATCCATCCAAGCCACGAGCACCAACTTGAATATTTCATGGTCAACCGAGTCAAGCGGGGTAACAAAACCGAACGTGTCCCTCGCCATTGGGTTCCTCTTGCCAATTGGCTTAGAGACACTACCTTCATGTCTGCGTACGGCCTGTACCAGAACATGCCCCAAGGTGGACACTTAGATATATAAAAATTTTGTACGCACGTAGAGTTTTTAGAAAAATATTCTAACACTTTGCTTTTTTCTCTTTGCAGCGGAGGCGTACGCTATGCTTGACCCGGCTCAGAAGGGAGAGGTGGCGATGTCCGAGGTGGACCTTGCTCGATACAAGGCTCGTTTCAAGATGTACGAGCAACTCAAGGAGGTAAACACTTAGTTTATTTTTTGAGTTTTTCTTTCCTCATTGTCCGTTCTACTATATTGGGAGGAGCCTGCTTCCCGAGTTTGCACGGACGCATTTCGTCCGTTCAGGCCTATTGGAAGGGGGCTCTTTCCCACTTTTACACGGACGCTGACACGTTCTTTGCCTTGTTGAAATTTTTCTAACTTTGCTTGTGTTTTTACAGTCTTCTTCTACTCCGAAGGCAAGGAGGAAGCAGCCGGCTTCGTCCACTCCTGATGCGAACGCATCTAAAAGGAGGAAGACGGTTGCAACCAGGACGCCTTCAAAATCCGCGGCCAAGGCAAAGTCGCAGACTGCTACAACGCAGTCTCAAGGAGAACAGCCCCGGCTGACACAAAGCGGGGTCTCCAAGCCCGTGGAACCTATTGCTGATCGGGTCCACGATTCGTCCGTCCCACTAGACGATGGGGGTAAGTCATCCCCGGAAAAAATGACCGGCTCCATCTCGACTCCGCATGTCGAGGTAGTTAAAAAATCTGATTGGCTAAATGCCAGTCAGTCGGCCAGTGACACTGTTGGCCGTTTAGACAACGAGGGGGACGCCTCTTTGCCACCCCTCCCATCAATCTCTCTCCTCCAAGCTTCTCTACTGGTTAGCCTTTCTTCCTTATTCTTGTACCACTTGATTTACTTGTGCTTGTAAATTTTAGCTAACTCTTCTTGTCCGGTCGTCCGTAGACATCTCAGAGGAGTTGCAAATGAGGCTGCCCGGCCAGTCACTGACTGGCGCGGACAGAAAGGCCATGCGCGAGGCCATGGTTCGCGCGGTTCCCCAAGCGCAGCGTGATAAGCTGCGGGGAATCAATGAGGGCTTCCTCGGCCCTATGCTCAACTGTACTGCTAAGGTACGTCTCCTTTTCTCTATACTTTTTCTTTCTAACACTTAGCAAATTTTTCTATATTTGACTAAGTTTCCTTCTTCTGTCCGCAGCTCTTCCTCCGCCTGAACGCCTTCCTTGAATGGAAGGATAAAGAGAACGAGCGGCTGAAGCAGGCTTGGCTCGAAATCAGGAAGGCCGAGGATGCTGTGACGGGGACGACCGCCGTCCAAAGGGTGCATTTTGAGACCCAAATAACCGCGCTGGCCGACAAGGCGGCGCGGCAAACTAAAGACCTGGTCAAACTGGGCAAGGCACTCGAAGAGGAGTCCTTGGCCAGGGAGGCCATGCGGGTTGAGAGGGACGAGGCCGTCCTGGAGAAAGAGAAATGGAGGCTGGGCTTCGAGGCGTCTGAGGCCTTGAAGAGTGAGCTAAAGTTGGCCCAAGCCAACCTTAAGTCTGCTTTGGACGAAGCGGACGCGCTGAAGGCCGAAGAAAAAGCTCCTCGGTCGCCCAGCGCGGAGGAAATCGTCCGCATTGAGCAGAATGCCGAAGACAGGCTTAGGGCATACTTCTTCGATGCCTTCGAGCTGATGGTGGATGATGGTGAGGCCGCATACTATGAAGAACGCTTTAAGAAGCGGCTGAACTATGTCTGCCTCAGGGAAGAGGCGAAGAAGGCCGGCCAGCCTCCTCCAGAGCTGGTAGTTACTTCTCCCGAGTCCGAAGAGGACGAGGGGGAGGGAGAGGATGAGGAGGAGGGGGCGGACGGTGATGCCGCTCCGGCCAAAGACGCCAAAGTTGCGGAGGAGCCTGCCAAGGATGATACGGCTAAGTAGAGCTCAGGTCCTCCAGCAACCGTCTGCTCAGCTACCCAGCTTTTTCTTCTTTTTTCAGCTTTACTTTACTTAGCTTATTCTGTACTCTCTTTTTTTTTTTCGAGGCCGCCTATTTGAGCGGTTTTGTAAACATTTCGGCCGCCTTTTGCGCGGTCAGTTTAATGAAGATTTCGTCCGCCCGTTGAGCGGTTCTTTAATTCTGTTTCATACTTAGCAATTTTTTGCAATGTTGTGCTTTTTGAATGTTTTTCGTACGTCTCAATATTATGCTTTTTCGTACGCTCCTAGGGGTATGCCCCTTTATTCGGTGTTCGCCTAGTCCATACTCTAAGATGTTTGATTAACTTGGTAGTTTTTATGCCTTAAAGGGTATGACGACTAGCAAGTTAATCAAATCATAGTAATGATTGCCCTTGGACTAGGTGAAGCACCGAATCAATTTAATTGGCCGTCAGCTATCTTTGTACGAGTAGTCCGTTGAATCTATCGCTCGGACGTACCCTAGAAATCCCAAGTATTATCTCAACTTAGAGATTCCTGACTCGGCCGGGCTAAACGCCTAGGTATGCCCTTGCCCTATTTGTAAAGGACACTTGCTTTTTAAACAAGTTCAGAATACCTTGCCTCAACCGTCCGCCTTGAATTGGTGCGGACGCATTGTTCTCTGAATTGAATCAGTTTTTTTTTTTCCCGTGGCCGAATTGCTCCATCGGAAGCAATCTTGCTTCCTTGTTGCTTCGGCCACTCAGTAAGACTGATAAGCCGTGTTGCTATATTGGAAGCAACTTAGTAAGTCATTTCACTCGGCCTTTACTTACAAATCATAATATGCAAATAAAGATAAGTAAAATAGCAAAATAGTTCAACAATGTCTGACTTTTCATTAATTTTGTCAAAAGTACATTGTTGCGGCCGTATGGCTTTGATTACATGGCTCGGTCAATAGACCTAGCTGTTTACACAGCTTTTTGGCTAAGTACTTAGAGAAACTTAAACATGATACTTCTTCAGATTGTCAGTGTTCCATGTCCGTGGGATCTGACGGCCATCAATTGCTTCAAGGCGATATGTGCCGTCTCGAACTTCTTCCCTGATTCGGTACGGCCCCTCCCAGTTTGGGGTCAACTTGCCGTCCTCATTGGCACGACCAACAGCTTCCATTTTCCTCAACACTAGATCCCACATTTTGAGTGGCCTCTTAGACACTCGGCGGTTATATGCCCTTGTCATCCTTAAGCGATAAATTTCATGTCTAAGCGCCGCATTGCCCCTAGCTTCTGGAAGAAAGTCTAGAGCGGTTTTCATGGCCTCCCAATTGGCCGATTCATCATAGAGCATTACCCGCAAAGTGGGCTCGTACATTTCAATTGGGAGTACAGCCTCAGCTCCATAGACCAAAAAGAATGGAGTCTCCCCTGTTGAGCTCTTTGCTGTTGTCCGTATGGACCATAGTACATTAACCAACTCATCTGCCCATAGGCCACCCGCCTTTTCAAGCTTGCGCTTGATCCCATTTGAAATCAGCTTGTTATAGGCCTCAACTTGGCCATTGGCTTGTGGTCGGCCGACTGAGGCAAAACAATGAGTTATGCCCTGGTCCCCCAACCATTCCTTGAGTTGGCGCGTCTCAAACTGAGGTCCATTGTCGAACACCATTGACTGAGGTACCCCATACCGAGTGATTATGCTCTTCCAAATGAAGGCTGAAACATCCGTCCATTTGATGCCCCGGACGGCCTCAGCTTCAACCCATTTAGTAAAGTAGTCTACTGCCACTAGTACATATCGTCTCTGGCCGGATGCAGGAGTATACGGCCCCAAGATGTCCATGCCCCATTTAGCGAAAGGAAGCGGACTACTGATGGCTGATAGACTATTTGTTGGACGATGAATAAGGGTTGAAAACCTCTGGCACTTGTCACATTTTTTCACCATTTGCATGGCGTCCGTATTCAAGCTCGGCCAGTAATATCCCAAATGTGTCGCTTTTTCAGCTAAGGCTCGTCCTCCAATATGTGAGCCACAATGCCCCTGATGGAGGTCGTCCAACACATCATGCCCTCTTTCGGGAGTTATACATTTAAGATAAGGCTTCACAAAAGCTCTTTTGAATAGCTCCCCATCCTTCATCTCGAACCAGGCCGCTCTCCTCTTCATTAGCCAACTCTCTTTTGGGTCGTCCGGAAGTATTCCATCCCTTAGATAGGAAATAATTACGTCCATCCAGGTTGAACTTCTATCTATTATCTGAACGGGCTCGGCATCAATACCCCTTTTCTCCTTTACTTCCCAAAACACTGATCTTGGAGTATCACATGTTGCCGAGGAAGCCAATTTGGAGAGCGCGTCCGCTTGATGATTTTCTGATCGAGGAACTTGTCTGAGAGAGAAATGTTCTAGGCACTCGGCCTCATCCTTCACTAGCTGCATGTACTTATCATGGCCGGCTCCCTAGCTTCGAAGCCACCATTGACTTGGTGGACTATTAGCCGGGAGTCCGAGCACACTTCAACTTTGGTTGCCCCGGCCGCTTTACACATCCTTAGGCCGGCCAACAATGCTTCGTACTCAGCTTCATTGTTTGACGCTTGGAATTGAAATCTCAACGCATACTCATATTTTTCTCCTTCAGGAGATTCACATATAACACCAGCACCACACCCAGTCGTTGTTGCACTACCATCCACAAACACTTTCCAGACTTGGTCCCCGGCCGGCTGAAGATCAGGCCGTGTCATTTCAGCCAAGAAATCCGCAAAAGCTTGCCCCTTGATTGCCTTCCTTGGTTCAAACACAAGGTCAAAGCCCCCGAGTTCCAAGGCCCACTTGAGCATGCGGCCACTTGCTTCTAACGATGAGAACGGCTTCTTCAAGGGTTGGTCGGTGTAGACCACAATTGAATGTGCCAGAAAGTACGGCCGCAGCTTCTTTGATGCCATGTACAAGGCCAGGCCAAATTTTTCAATTGGGGGGTACTTAAGCTCAGCATTGTGAAGTACATGGCTGATAAAATACACCGGGACCTGATGGCCGTCCCTCTCAGCAAGAAGGACGGCACTTAGAGAATGTTCAGAGATGGCAAGATAGATATATAGCTTCTCATTCTTGAGCGGACTGACGAGGCGAGGTAATGTATGCAAGTGACTTTTCAACTGTACGAATGCTTCCTCGGCCTCCTCCGTCCACTCGAACATGGCTTTCTTCTTAATGGTTTGAAAAAAGTAACGGCACTTATCCCCTGACCTTGACAAAAATCTTCCAAGGGCTGCTAAACAGCCGGTCAGTCTTTGCACCTCCTTAATTGTTCTTGGAGACTTCATATCAAGGACGGCTTGAATTTTTTCAGGGTTGGCCTCAATTCCACGTTGATCAATCAAAAATCCGAGAAACTTGCCGGACTCAACACCAAATACACACTTATTTGGATTCAACATCATCTTATGCCGCCTGAGTTCGGTGAACGTTTCTCGTAGATCCTTGAGATGGTCGGCCGGCTCTTTTGACTTGACAATCATGTCATCAATGTACGCCTCCATGTTTCGGCCGAGCTGGTCTCTAAAGACTGTGTTAACAAGCCTCTGAAAGGTAGCAGGGGCATTCTTGAGGCCGAATGGCATGACTTTGTAACTATACAACCCCTGCTCGGTCACAAACGCTGTCTTTTCTTGATCTTCTTCCCACAAAGGAATTTGGTGGAATCCGGAGTATGCGTCCATAAAACTCATTAGGGCGTGTCCGGCCGTAGAGTCAACCAAACGGTCAATCTTAGGCAAAGGGAAGCTATCCTTAGAACACGCCTTGTTCAAGTCCGTGTAGTCCACGCACATTCTCCAAGTTCCATTCGGCTTTTTCACAAGAACTACACTGGCCACCCAATCTGGGTAGAAGCATTGCCGAATGAAACCGGCGTCCAGCAGCTTTTTCACCTCTGCTGCGGCCGCCTGATTCTTGTCTTCTCCGTGATTCCTCTTCTTCTGGCGGACAGGTTTTATCAAAGGATTCACGGCCAACTTGTGCACGGCCAGGTCAGGACTTATCCCTGGCATTTCACCAACTTCAAATGCAAACACATCTTTGAATTCTCTTAAAAGCCGGACTAACTCATCCCCAAGCAATCCCAAAGCTATAGTGCCGACACTAACTGTCCGTTCTGGGTGGTTGGAGTCAAGCACTATATCCTGGTGGCTGCCGGCTGGCTGGGGCCTCAACTCATCTGGCCGACCGACAGTCATTAATTGCTAGGCTTCTTCTGCCCTGGCCGCCTTACGCTTCTGGCCGACCTGGTATGCTGGGAGTGAGGTTCCTTCTTCCTTTGGCTCGGACAGTTTTGGGCCGCGCGCTGTTGGCTTCACGGCCAGCTGATTATATTCCTTAGCCATTCTCTGACTTCCTTGTATTGTTCCAATTTTTCCGTCCGACCTTTCAAACTTCAACAACATTAAGTGAGGCACTATGACCGCCTTGGCTGCATTCAGAGTGGGGCGGCCAAGGATGACGTTGTACCCAGTCAGCTCTTTAACAACAAGGAAACGGACGACCATGTCTCTCCCTTCTCCCTTCTGCCTAAAACGGATTGGAAGATCAATCCGTCCGACGGGATGAATGACATTCCCCCCAAATCCTACCAAGGGGTGAGTGATGTCCTGGAGAGCATCTTCTGGGAAGCTTAAATTCCTTAGGGCAGACAGGCTGATGATATCGGCCGAACTGCCCGTATCAATCAATATTCGTCCCACCTTCAAATTTGCTATCTTCATGACAAAGACCATGGGATCATTGTGCAAAGCCCTGACCTCTCCAAGGTCAGCCTCACTTATGATCACTTCAGGAAATGGCTCGGCCTTAACGGCGTCCGTTTGCATCACATTTGACAAATTTCGAGCGTCCTGCTTGATTCCTTTCATGGTAGGGCCGCCTGAAGCAAAGCCTCCTGATATCACGGCCACAAAACCTGAATCAGTGCTATTCCCATCATCTTCCTTGTCATTTTTCTTATCACTTTGTTGCTTTTTCTCGGACGTGTTGTCTGTCCGTTTGTAAGTGAATTTGGACTTGGTCACATAAGGTTTCAGCAGACCCTTGTCGTCCAACTTATCCAACAGCCTCTTGAGATTGATACAATCGTTCGTGTCATGACCTACATCCTTGTGGTAATGACAATACTTGTTCTTATTTCTGTACTGGGCCGAGCCTCTCAAAGGCTGAGGCTTCTCAAACTCAAACTTGTCCTTTATTTCCATCAAAATGGAGTAGCCATCCTTGTTGAACTCATACTGAGGCTCGTACGTCTTGCTTTTCTTTGACTTGGGTTGCTTGTCATCAGCTACCCAAATTTCTTTTCTTTTGCTTCGTTCTTTCTTTCGGCCGGCCGAGTCTTGCTGAAAAGATTGCTTCTTTTCAGCCCCCTTGGCCGGCTGTTCTGATTTGGTGAGTGAACAAAAGTCCGCGGCCTCAATATAGGCTTCGGCTTCCCGCAATACACCTGCGTATGACCGAATCTTTTTCCTTACCAAATCAAACTTAAAACCATTATGCCTTAATCCCCGGAGAAATTCTGAGTATGTCATTTCGTCCGGAAGATTATGAATTTGGGCTTTTTCCTGGTTAAATCTTTGGACGTATGAGCGTAGTCCTTCATTCTTCCCTTGAACAATTGTTGCCAAGTTGAGACTTGTCTTTCTTGGTGGGATGTTGTATGAGAAATTTCCCACAAACAACAAACTGAGGGTGGTAAAACAATTTATGCATCCGGCCGGAAAGCTGTTAAACCAATCCTGGGCCACCCCCTTAAGAGTGGCCGGGAAGCATCTGCACCATGTAGCATCATCTACACTTTGCAAGTACATCAAATTCCTGTACGAGGTAATATGTTCCTCTGGGTTGCCCGTACCATCATAGGCACCCACTAGTACACTCTTCACTTTTGCTGGTTGAGGGGACGTTAGTATGTCTTGCGAAAACGGAGGCGGCTTATCTCCCAAATTCAACAAACGCATCTGCCAATCGATAGGCTGAGGCTGCGCGGACGTTCCAGCCAGGTAGGGAGCCTGGCCGAACACCTGGCCATACGGCCCATATTGCCCAAAGACTTGGGGAGTTGGCTGTATCAACCCATTGAGTACTTGAGGGGGCTGATATTGTGATGGCTGAATTGGTCTGGGAGTAATGGTATGAGCGGCTTGACTTCTGCTGGAGACGGCCATGTTGGTGTATTGAGAGAAAGATTGGTTGGAGGCTTCATCCGGCATGGTTGGGGTAGAGGCCGTGTCAGAATATGCGGCCCTCTCCCTTTGCTTGTGCCGAATGTAATCCCTTGCGTCTTTGAAACGCTGTGACGGCTCAGTCTCAACTCTTTTCGACTGTCTGCCCCTCCCCCCAGCCGACTGTGTTTTCGCCAGCAGACTAGAGAGATTGGTCCGTGGGACTCGGGGAGACCTTCCATGCGGACGACGGAATGGGGTATTACCAGCATCAGTTGCATTGGTCTTGTTGTGTGTTTTCTTGGAAGCACCTCCTCCCCCTTTTTGTCGGTTGGAGGCCAACTCTTTGCGGAGCTTAGTCAGCTCGGCCATTAGGGTAGCTGGGGTAACAGGAGGTTGTTCGGCCTCTTGAAATGAGGCAGTCAAAGGATTGCTAGAATGTATGGTTGTATGTAAGTCTTCTACATATCCGTCCTCGCCTGGACGAGGACCAGTATTAGGTGTCTGACCATCTATTGCCATAACGGACGAGTATCCCCACAGACGGCGCCAAATGTTTCGGGGTTTTTTGTGATTTCCTCGGATACTAGTCGCGTTCTCCTGACAATGAGACGTGGACACCTGCAAAACAACGAATATTCCGTTTATCGGAATATTCGCCTCCGACGATCAAGTTAGAGATCGGAAATCGGAAAAGCTAGAGAGAGAAAGTAGAGAGAAGTTGGAGCTCTTTAATACTCTATGGTTATGTTCTGTCACCATCCACCCTCCCATCATAAATGATTGGGGTATTTATAGGGGTGGGAACATGTGCCCCTCTAGGGTTTGTATCCTAGAATGTCGTGACGTGATTGGCTGCGCAATCAGGGGTCGCCACGTGTCATGGGGGGCGCTGTTTTACGGCTTTCAAGGGTTTCTTGGGATTTGGGCCTGATGTAATCTGGGCCTTTTTCTCTTTTCTGATGTTGTATTGTGTATTTAAAGATAGCTGACATGTGTCACCCTGTCAGGTGGACACGTGTCACACTCTCATAGGGTCACGTGTCGCCTTCTTATTGGGCCACGTGTCACTATGAGATTGGGCCACGTACCTGGGGTATTTTTACCCTAAACAGTTTCTATGGGAGTCACAAAAGTTTGAGAATTATGAAATTGCATACATTGACATGTGGTAATTGTAAATTTGGAATGACTATTTTCCTTCTAATTAATACACGCTAAAACGATTAGTGTTTAATGGTTCTCTATAAGTATATACCGCAAAACGTATCATCTTTACTTTTTATGTGGTTAAGAACCAAGTGAAAGTCGCTCAAACATTTAATTGTAGCTATTGTGGCATCATCACCTTGTGTAGATGTTGAAGAAAGTAACACACACAAGCTACTTCGATCCATGGATTGGATACCTTCAACATCACAATCAACATACATGTTAATTAGCCATAGCCAGATGGAAACATAATTACGATGTTGCACAATTTCAGTCTTATCTTGTAAAAAAAAAAAGTAGGTAGCTAGGGATATGATGCCCTTCAAGAGCTTCACATTAAGTACGTTTAATTACGATTGTGATTCATTGACATTGTTTGCAGAAATATTGTTGCTCCAATTTTAATGAAACAAAGAAAGTCATTAACTTCAACAGTCATACATCATAAATAGCTAATGAACTTGCTAGGAGATTGCATGCATGCTAACTAACAATTAGTAATCATGCAATTTGCTTGTTTCAAAGTTGATTCTGCATTAAGAACCCTTTTCTTTTTCTTCAGGATTGACCTCATGTTGAACGTACTTGTGGTTTTGACACTACCTAGCCTCCATCATCTGCCCTAGCTGGCCCGGGGCATTCCTCCTAAACAATAGGCTTTCTGCAACTCCAACTCGCTAACCACCTTCGATTCCTGCAAATCACACAGCCAAAATTAAGAGACTAGAGTTCTTTGCTTAGATGGCATTCGAGTTAGAGAGAGATAATCTACCTTCTAGTAGCTAGCCAATATCTCTTGGACGGTTGGACCTTGCCTTTAGCAATTTTAGTCCTTCCTCTCACTTATGGACTTCTTTTTAGAGTTAGCGTTATTCCACTTCGATAGGGTGTTTCAATGGTTATAGGCTTTCAATATTATAAAGTAAGGGTCTGTTCTGATTTACTAAATTGAACTGATTGGAGCTGAACTGAACTGTATTGAACTGAACTGAATAGAGCTGAAATGAATTGTTTATGAGAGAAGGAAATTAGGAACTAAACTGAACTGATTGGAACTGAACTGAACTGAAGTTAAGGTGAAGAGAACAGACCCTAACACATACGCATACTAAATGCATGTTAAAGTAACACGCTATTATTTTATTATTTTAATTAGGAAAGTAAACTGCACATACATACATGATATAACTTGAATCAGTATGTTGGATGAAAGACATAAACTCATATACTCCAATGGAATATAGGGGGGCCGGTGGAAGCTTCGACACCCACAGTTTTCGAATTTTTAAATAAAATCAAGGTTAAAAAAACTTTAATTGGAAATAGGTCAATTTTTTTACTTGACCTTATAAAAGTCAAAGGAATTGAAGATTTTGGTCCCCCAATAGTAATATTCTGGTTCTGCCCTTATAGTCTTATAGATAATGAAAATGAAATTAGAAAGATGGTGAGATTGAAGTGAGCTCTTCCTGGGTTACTAATCCATGCCTAAAATTTTACTTTATTTAACTTAATCTACTAAATTACTTGTATTTGTTAAACTATTGTTCCTTTCTTTTGTTGTAACTTGTAAGAGTAATTTAATTTTTGGGGGCAAATTTTTGTGTGTAAATTGGTTGATTAAATTCTATGCATGTTATTGACTTGATGCCAATTTCTTTCAAGTCACCAAAGATATTGACTTAAAAAACATTTCCTTTAGAATAGGACATGAATAATCATACGATGATATGAGCAAATTTGACTAATAATAGAAATTAGCATGTATGTACTCAAATGATCTGATAACATAGAACAATCTTGTGGTTGTTTGGAAGTTAAATTAAGGAGATTTTTTCATTCCATGTTTTATTTCATCAGGATTGAATAAGGTGGGATTGATTAGAAAACTTGTAATGTTCGAGAGCTATTGCCTTAGGCAAAACAACCTATATAGAACTCGAAGCGAGCTTACTACAATGAGTGTACCAGTAGTCCAGTACTATGCAGTATGGTAAGGCTTGAGCTCACCAACACGATGAAGCTAAGCATGTCAAGGTTTAAGTATTTGAATATGGGTTTATAGTTTATTAGTTGGGTCACTAAATCTTCACCGCCTTTTATTAATTCTCTTAAACTATTTTTATACTATGTAGATTAATTAACTTTCATCTAATTTGCTAGAAAATCAAGTATAACCTTACCAACAATTCAGTTTGATAGCTTGCTTTATAATTTGATCATTCTTAGTATGAGAGAGCTTTTTTCAGGATTAATTATAAGTTAGTGATTGAAATTTGGTCAGTAACTAAACAATTGTTGTTGTGTGATTAAAAGAAATTAAAATAAGTGATTGATTTTTGTTCGATCACAAAGAGATACCGAATTAGATAATAATGATGCACATGAAATAACCAATAAAATGAACGAAAAGAAAAGATGATAGATCAATGGAAAGAAAATATTATACAAAAGAATAAAAGATGAGAAAGAGCTCTATGTAGGTCACTACAAGTTTGGAATTCTATGCAACAATCACATTAGAAATGAAAATGGTGATCAAAGAAAAGGTATACAAGTTGAATATTTATGTTATACGAAGTACATAATATAACGAACAATTGCACCCTCTTACAGCCCCTAAAGAAAATAGGGGGCAGGGGTTCGGGAAAAGTATAATTAAAAATAAAAAATAAAAAAATTGTACGTGTGTGGTGAACCTTTTAGGGTAAACAAGACATTATAAGTATGATTGTATGAGGATATTATACTGTAACATCTATTCCTTATTACTCCTCCATGGTACAAAACATCTTATAAAAAGTATAGATGGACGAACCAAACTAGCTCGATAAGTCTTAACCCTCAATTTCTTCAATTGCATTATTTTTCGACGATAAAATCCCAAGATAACTTCTTTAACAACCCCATTAATCTTTCTTACTGATCTTCTAAGCTTATATCTTGTAGTATCATCATCTTCTCCTTCAGAAAAATGATAGCTACTAAGAAATGCTTGCCTTGCATGCCAAAACTCGGGATCTTTGCACGATCGATTTCCATACTTCTCATTCATAGGATGAATTACGATCTGCCATACATCAGTTTCTTCAAAGAATTCATAGTTTTCTAGCAAATTCAACTCTATAATCTCTCGATTTCCCGGACTTTGCATGATCATATCATTATAATAAGATATGGTCATATAACAGAACTATGAGCTTAATTAATGAAACATTTATATAACTATATAAATTAAGTATATACTAGAAGTGGTTGAACAAAAGAAAGAATGTTTAAATTCAAGTAGTTGGTGGCTTTTGTTGTACCCAAGAACAACCAATTTAGATAAGAAAGAAGATTAATTTATGTTTGTCAAACTTAGATGAGAGGTGATTAGTGGACTGATTAGTCTAATATGACAGTTTAAGTACGAAGTTAATCTTTAGATTCATGAACTTGATTGGAGGTATTTGATTATAATAATAGCATGATTACCTCATTGTGAAAAATACCAAGCAACTAGTAGACAAATTATGATTCCAAACAATGTAATCTAACGAACAACTAATTCTAAGTACTTCGTATTATTCTATAGAAAGAACGTAAAATATAATGTATACTTTCTTGTAAAAAATATAAATAAATAATTGTATACTACAAATAGGAAGTATATATAATAACCATGCATCACACAGAGTATTATTCTAATCTTTTTTATTTAATATGTTGATTACAAAGAAAGTCTATGCTTGACAACAACATACATTAGGAAAACTACATTGTGAATTTTTAGCGTTTGGCCCACAATATGCCTGACAATCTTGATCTGTACATCCCTCTTTATTAAAGCAAGTCGGCCCTCTTTCGATTCCAATATTTTGAGGAGATCTTGAGCTTGTAGCATTAATTCCTGTAATTATAAATAACTTATTTGATTTTTTTTTATTGCAAGGATCTATTTAATCAATTTGATCTAGTATAAACGATAAAAATCTCCACTACATATGTAATGGTGTGCATTTGTGTTATGCTCCATGCATGTAAATTAGTAACACTAACAAATATGAATTGTTTGTTATTATTAAATTGAGATACTAATAAGGGTTTGTTTCGATTTACTAAAAACAACTTAACTTAATTGAATTGAACTGAATTGAACTGAATTGAAATGAATTGTTTATGAGAGAAGAAAATTAGGAACCGAACTGAAAATAAATTGAACAGAATATGCCCTAAATAAAAATAATAATTGGATTTTTTATTAGTGCTCCATTTGGTTTGATGTAATATGTTTTCATAAAAAAATATTTTCCCTCACTTTTCTTTGTTTGGTTTGTGAAGGGGTGGAAAACAATTTTTCCCACTGGTGAAAAATTGCATCATTACTGATGATAAACGTTTTTTTTTTTTTATATATATATATATAAATAAATAAAGCCACATTTTCCTCCATCAAACAAAAGAAAACTAATTTGCAATTGAGATTCTTCTTGAAAACATTTTTTCATGAAAAACTAAATTTCAATAAAAATGGTTTATATCAAAACAACATAACCTAAATAGAAATTTTCAAGTTTTAAAAACGATATTTAATCTAGGATAACGGATGAATTTGCCACTCACCACAAGACAAGATAACTAGCAACACTAAAATGAGATACATAAATGATGTGTTTCCGGTCATAATTAACTAATGTAGTTACTTGTTATACAAAAGTAAGAATATGGAGGATTTATATATCTATAGAGATGTGAGCAAATTGTTTAAGTTTTTGACTCTATATGTACTTGCTAATTGTTGTTTATTATTAGTGAATCTCTTATGATCTATTATCTAAATAGATCATATGAGATATAATAAATCACATGAGATATATATGATAAATCAAAGATATGATAGGAATGAATTCATATCTAAATAAATCACATGAGATATGATAGGTAATTAGGAATGAATTCATATCTAAATAGATGACATGAGATATATATGATATGATCACGAGACATTCACTAATAATAAACAACAATTTACAAGTATATAAAGAGCCAAAAATTTAAACAATTTGCTCACATCTCTATAATACTTTATATATACATCATCCATATTCTTAACTTTTTATAAAAGGAAATCAACATGGCGGGAAACACATCATTTATGCATCTTATTCTAGTGTTCTAGTTATCTTGTCTTGTGGTAAATGCCAAATTTATTTGTTATCCTACATTAAAAATCATTTTTAAAACTTGAAATTTTCTATTTAGGCCCTATTGTTTTGATGTAAACCATTGTTGTTGAAAAATTAGTTTTCAAGGAGAACCTTAATTGCTAATGATCAGTTTTTCAATGTTTGGTTGATGGAGGAATTTGTGGCTTCCTTTGTTTTGGAATTTTTTAATAAATAAAAAAATAAAATAAAATATTGTCCATAAGTAAGGATGCAATTTTTCAACATTGGGTAAAATTGTTTTCCACCCATTCGACCCTTTACAAACCAAACAAAGAAAAATGGAAAAATTAGGAAAATTCTTTTTTATGAGAACATATTACATCAAATCAAATGGAGCTCTAATAAAAAAAAAATTCAATTATTATTTTTGTTTAGTATCTCAATCCAATAATAACAAACAATTTTAAATTTTTTAGTGTTACCAATTTACATGCATGGAGCATAACACAAATGCACACCATTACATATGTAATGGAACTTTTTATTATTTATTCTTTTTTTTTTTTGAAATATTTTATTATTTATTCTAGATTAATTGATATAGTACATTTTTTTCTCTTTTATTTTATTTTATTTATAATTACAGGAATTAATGCTACAAGTTCAAGGTCTCCTCAAGATATTGGAATCGAAAGAGGGCCGACTTGCCTTTAATAAAGACGAATGTACAGATCAAGATTATCAAACATATTGTGGGCCAGATGCTGAAAATTCACCATGTAGTTTTCTTAATTGTTGCCCTTGATGTTTTGATGATAACACAAGTCAAACTTATGATTGAACTAATGACTTGTTAAGTTGTGTAGTTTGATAAGTCGAGCTGAGATTGCAAAACTATTTGAGGCAATGGAACTGGAGCATAAAGAAACAGAAGATTAGTAGCAGTGTTCCTTTGAAAGAACAGAAGCTTCAGAGTAGAAGCTGGAGAATGAAGGCTCGGAGTAGAGACTTCCTAAGAGAATTATAAAGTCTAAAGTATTTCATATTTTAGGTTTTATGTAAGTGAAAAATAATTAGAAGTTGGATACTTAGTAGAATGCGATTAAAAATTGATTTTGGATAGAATTTTAAAGATTGCTAAATTGTAGGAAAGTTTGTTATTGAAAATATCTTTTCTGATTTTATGTCAAATTAATATCTTTTTATTTCGGAAAAAATATCTTTCAAAAAGCTTGCATAACTGATTTCCTAAACTTGCGCAACTAACGGTTGATTAAGTCTTCTCCACTTAACGAAGAAACTGCTTCTAAGAGGTTCAATGTGTCCTGGTTTCTGGGACATGTTTGCCGCTCTGGAAGTGGTGGAGAATAGTGGCGTTGATGTGCAGCAGTAGTGGCGTAAGTAGTGGAGGTTGTGGCGTTTTAATCAAGCTATGTTTTACTATAAATATCGAAGTTGTTTTTTGGAAAACTTCACCATTGCTCAATCATATTTTCTATCTTCTTTGTTTTCTAAAAGAGTTGAGAGTCGCATTCTACTTTAAGTTAATAACTTTCTTAATTACTTTCATTAGAGTATTTCTTTCAAGAGTTGTAATTGGGGATTGGGAGTTTGAGTGAACTCTAAGAGAAGTCAGAAGAGAAAGAGAGAGAGAAAAGAAAGAGAAGAGAAGAGCAGTAGGTTGAGGGACTTATTGCTGGGAACTCCAAGTTCGTTGAGGAACTTGGAGATAGAGTTTTTAGCTTGTAATAGGTTGTTTTCCCTATTCTAGTAAAGAATGCTTCCTAAAATCCCAAGTAGTCGTAATTTTTCTTCTTGTTAGGGCCAAGAAGTTTTCCACGCTCGAAACTCTTTGTGTGACTTTGAGTTCCTTTAGCTTAGTTTTTATATTTCCACAAAAAAGTTGGCTAATTCCCTTAGTACTACAATTCACCCCCCCTCTTGTAGTATTCTTCTAAAGTAACACTAATGTATGTTGTTGTCAAGCCTAGACTTCCTTTGTAATCAACCTATTTGAACAATAAAGAATAATACTAAATACACTCAAATGCGTCACTTACATATAATTCCTAAGAAATCAAAAAAATCCAGTACAAGTACATAACACCTTAAAACTAAACACATCACACACTCGACAAACAATCGCTTTAATATAAACTTCATCTGAAGCAATACAATTAGTGAGTTAGCACTTATTCATCTCAATCCACTAATGCGTAGTCGTTTGAGTGAAAATACTCATATAGTCATATGGATTGTTATGGAGATTATAAAACCCTACATCTTCAATTACCGCCATACAAATAATAAAAGAAAATAAACACAAGAGAAAAATCATCATTTCAAGGATCAAATCCATTTATTGAAAGCAATTCTTACCATCGGTAAGATCACCAGTGGAAGCCCCTACAAAGGTTCACAATTGAGACCTACAGGAAAATAGATGGAGCTAGAAAGGCTAGGGGAGAAGAGAGAAGGAAACCTTAAAAATAAAACCGAAAAAACCTAGCAATGGAGGGCAGGAAAACCCTCCTAAGGGAAAAACCCTAGATCGAGGGAACCAAGAAAAACCCTTCTAATGAGAAACATAGAGTAAAAGACATTAATTTAGAATCAAATAATAACTTCTTCATTTACAAAGACATTATTTTGACCAATGAAAAATCTACATTTTATTTTAGAATTAAAAAATCAATAGCCACATAACATTAAAAAAATCACGAATTAGAGTTGAGATAGTAATTTCAATAATTAGAAAATAACTACAAATAGTGATTTAGGATTAAATTACTTACAAAAACAAAAAATATATTTTAACATTAAATATTTTATTCTAATATTCGACAAATGAAATATCACATTAATTTATAATTTTTGTTTATAAGCTGTAAATTCAATTTCCACATAATTAACATCAACAAATAAGATCACAATATAAATTAAAATAATAAAAATTATCTTTTTTCAAATAAGCAATATAGAAATTAATCAAAATATTTTATTGTTCATGAATTTATGAACAAAAAACTTGTGCATCACATAGGCTTTTATCTAGCATAATACTCCCTCCATTTTTAAATACTTTCTCCTTTCTCCATGCGCGGAGTTTTAGGAGAAATTGGAGAAAGTAATAAAATATGGAAGTAGTGGGGTTAGTGGAAGAATAAAAAATTATAAAAAAAAACCAAAAGTAGTAGAGAGAATTGAAGGAGAGAGAATATGGAATTAATGTTGCTGGGTCCACTTGGTGAGAGAAATTAATTAAATATTGTAAAAACTTTTCAAATAAGGAAATAGAGCAAGTATTTAAAAATAGCCGAAAAATGAAAGTGGAGCAAGTATTTAAAAATGAAGGGAGTATTAAACCAAATAGCTCTCATTAATACAAGTGATGTTATATATTAAAAAAAATAGAGAGAGTATAATAAATCTATACTACTATTTTAAAATGGGAAGTTTAAAGGACACTTGTCCAAATCCTGCTTTTTCAGTTTTTTTTTTTTAAATTTAAATTTTGCATTCAGATGAAGTGTTTTTTTTAAAAAAAATCTCTATACCAAACGCTTTCAATCCCTTCAAAAATAAAATGATCAGTTTTTCATTTAATTTTTTTTTTTTTTGAAAGAAGTTTTTCATTTAATTTGTGTCTCTTGGATACTCTAAATTTATTAATTTTTATTAATTTTTCATTTTTACAAAAAATTATTCCCTCTAAAACTTGCTCCATTTCTCCATGCCTAAGTTCTAGGAAGAATAGTAGAAAGTAATAAAATATGATGAAAGTGGAGTTGGTGGAAGAATAAAAAAAAACTAAAAAAAACAAAAGTAAGTATAAGTGGGGAAAAATAGTGTAATATTGTTAAAATTTTCAAAAAAGAAAATGAAGTAAGTAATAAGATATGGCTGCAAAAGGAAAGTGAAACAAGTAATAAAATATGGATGGAGTAAAACTTCATCTTTCCTCACTCTCACTTTTTACTCTTTCTCAACACTTCATCTCATCCCACTCTAAATCTATATCAAGACTATATTTTAAGGAAAAATAGTGAAATTGAATATACGGGAGCATTAAAAGATAAATTTTTTCAACTTTATTAACATATTTTTTAAAATTGAGCTTTTAAATTGTTTAAATTCAATATTAGCTTCGCTTTTTAATTTGTTTCTGATTACAATAATTTAAGAAGAGTTTTATATGATTGGTTTTGTACAAATGATTTTTATTCACCTTTGCATCAATACTATATACTAAAGTATTCACCAAAAAATTCCATAAGTACACATGTCGCTTCCACAATTAAAATTTTCCCGCCAATTTTTTTCCTTTTTTTTTCCTTAAAAAATAATAAGATAATTTATTTTTTTTAAAAAAAGAATCTACAGCCTAAAAAATCCTAAAATGTAGAACAATAATGTACAACAACTTTAAATAAATAAAATAATATTCTTTATAAATAAATAAGAAAAGATTAAAAATAACATCATAGTAAATTAGTGATTTTTTACCCTTAAATTTCAAAATCAATTCAACTAAAATTTATTGTTGCAAATAGAAAATCACCAAACTAAAAAAGTTTTAATTATACGAAGTATATTAAGATTATAAATTCTTTTATATTTATTTAAATCTTCATTCATTAATTTATAAAATGAAATATTCATTTCCTACTAAAAATAGGGATTCTTTAGGGTGCGTTCTATTCACAAGATTTTCACTTATCTGAACTTAATTATCTAAACTTATCAGAACTTATTAGCCCTTATTATAACTTATTTTAGTTATAAATTAAACTTGGGTAACCCTGATTAACCCATACACAACTTATCCGAAGCTATGTGAACTTATTTTTCCCGAACTTATTAACTCTTATCAGAACTTATCTGAACTTATTAACCCTGAAATAAGTGGAAATAAGGTGAACAGAACAGGGCCTTATCTCAATTTTAAATTCATAATTTGTTAGAAAACTACAAGATCTACAAAATAGAGATACTCTATATTAAAGTGTCTCATTTATAATAATTTGATAACGTAAATATATATTTAAATGCATACAAAACCTAAAAAAAAAAATACGAACTTAGAGTAACTAATAAAAATATGTTTTTCAGTGAATATTCGAGCTTTGCTTGGGCAAAGAACTAGTTATTATAATGTGTGTTAGTTAAGTAATTAAATTTAAGTTTATAACATTGATAAACAGAGAAAGTTTATCAAGGGGTAAAATGGTGCTATTATGTGTGCATTGAGGTGTATATATATGTGTAATACAATTTAGACAATCTAACTAATGGCGTTAACTTTCCCTTCGATGTTAACTAAAAATGAGAAACTAGAAACCCATCTCTCTTCGTTGACCCATCCACCGACGGCGACGAGTCATCTATCTGACTGTCGTCACTCGGAGGAGTGGGTGGCAAGTTGATGGATAAATCATCACTTGAAGTCTCGAAGGAGCAAACAAGTTAATGGAGAAACAGGGGCGAAGCTACAAGGGGGGCTGACAGGGGCCCGACCCTCGTAGCCTAGCCATGTAGCCCATAATTTTTTAACTTGGTCCCTGCAGATTTATTATACATATATTATTAAGTGAAAACTAGTAACACAAAGATAGTCTTGTTTTAGTGGTAGAAAGGTAATACTCTGTACTTGATAGCTCAAGGTTATAAGTTCAATTCTTACAACTCTCTTACTCTGGTGTTTTTTTTTTCATCTTTTATAATCCCACTTTATTTTTTCTCTTTTATTTTTGTTTTATAATTTGCCTGTTTTTTTTTTCTCCCTTTTATAATCCCACTTTTTTTTTTTTTTTTCTCTATCTCTCTTGTATAAGTAGTAGATGAATATTCAATGCTTCAAATTCAATAATACTTTGTTTAAATTTGATTAATTGATGATCATAATAATTTTGCCTTTATATAATGTTGTGACATACATTAAAAAAACACATAACTTTCCAAAATCTAAATGTTGCATTTTTCTTATTGATGTTTCTCTTGGTTTTTGTTAATTGTCAATAATTTAAAGTAGGGTTAGCCTTAATATGATGTTGTGACATACATTCAAAAAGAACACGTAATTTTCTAAATTATAAATGTTGTATATTGTTAGTTTATGTTTCTCCTTATTCTTATCAATTGTTACTGATTTAGAGTAGTTTTAACTTTTTCTGTGGAGTACTTTATATCTGTCTTGTATTTGTTATAACGTTAATGATGAACTTTGAAAAAAAAAATAGAGGTAATAAAATGATGAACTTTGAAATTTGTATAGAAATTTTTTTATTATCAATGGTAACACGAAAGATATTTTAGCCTCGAAAATATAATAGTCTTGGCCCTGTTAACTTTTAATTTCGGCTACGCCTCTGTAGAGAAATCATCACTCAAAATCTTGAAGTAGCAAGCGGCGAGCACTTGAAGAGCATTAATGAAGGGATTGAAGCTCACAAGTAACTTTAATGGAGGACGGTAAAACAATGCCCTTGATTTCTCCATTTTTCTTAGGGTTTTAGTTTAATTTGGTGGCGAGGCTGCCAAAATCTGGTGGAGAAATGGTGGTTGTCCATTGAAGCTAACTTATTCCAACATTGAAGCTCACGATATTGATTGAGATTAGAGGTACTGTACTAATTTTTGCTGCACCTCCTTGCTTCAATGGAGAAAGCTCTCTAACTCCATCAATTTTCATCCATCATTGCCAGTTGTCCATCAATTTTCATCCATCATTGCCAGTTGTCCAAGTGGGTTGGAAAAACCAAGACTTTTTATTTACAAAATTTTATCAATGTGATAAACCTAGGTTTCCTCGTGTTTCTTGATATTAACTAAGGAAACATTTTTTAATTTTTTTTTAGTAAAAAGAATAATGTATTGCATTATTTTACGTAGTATTTCATTTTACTAATAAAATAAAATTTATATCTACACATATTTTGATTTAAAAATATCTAAGAACAATCCAAATACACAATTGTACACCTATTTAATTGAAAACATACATTTAACCAAAAAATTATCTCATTTATGGGATTAAGACTTTGATTGATTTAACCAAAAAATTAACCCGTGCATTATGCAGACTAAGGCTCCGTTCACTTCACCTTATTTTTGCTAAACTGAAATTATTTTTACTAAACTGATATTAATTTTACGGAACTGAAATTATATTTATTGAATTCATATTATATTTCCTTTTTAAAGTTACTGATTTTTACTGAATTGAAATTAATATTACTATAATGAACTTATTTTTACTGAAATGAAATTATTTTAATTAATATTACGAGTATTTTGTAAGGTAAAGTACATAGGGCCTAAATATTAGCTACTCTAAAACATTGGGAAGTCATTTTTTTAATTACTTGGTGACCAAGTAACCAAAAAATTCAGAACTTGGTGACCAAGTAATTTTTTTTTTTTGAATAAAGTGACCAAGTAATTATTAAATTATTATTATTATTATTACTTTACAAAAATGTCTCCATAAAATAACTCTACGAAATGAAACATTTGTAAAGCCCAAACCAAAACCCCTAACACCTCTTTCTTTAAAAAAAAAAAAACCCCTAAACACCTTCCTTCTCTATCTCACTGTACTTACTTTCAGCGCCGCCCTTGTTCAACCACCGCACTCTTTCTCTCTCCTCTCTTCTTCTTCTTCTCCGCCGTCATTCATGGCGTCTCCGGCCGAAGACGCTGCCAAGTCCGTCGCTAATTTGTCTATGGATTCTAACCCTAATCCTGAACCCGAACTCAGCAAGAAGTATAATTTCATTCAATTCGTTCAATTTCTTTTTTTTTTTTTTTTTTTTTTTTTTTTTTGGTACTTGTAATTTGATTGATTTTGTTTTTCTGGAATTAGTGCGTTGAAGAAGCAATTGAAGAATAAGCAGAAAGAAGAAGAGCGTCGTCGTAAGGAGGAGGAGAAGGCTGCTAAGCAGGTATTTGGACAATTGAGTTTTTTTTTTTTTTGATTGAATTGTGTTTACATTTTTAGCCAGAATTATAGTTGTTGGAAGTTTTACTATGAATCAATAGTATATGAATATGAATTGCTAAGTAGGTGTAATTATCAATAATTTGGAAATTGAGTTAATTTTTGTAAATTTGATTATAATTTTGTAAATTGTATTCTGACATTTTGATTTTGTGAAGTTTTTGTATGAATATTGTGTAAATTCTTTGGAATTGGTTCGAATTATTTGAATTTTATTTGGAAAGAAGTGCAACTTACTTAGGCCCCGTTCTTTAGAGCTGCTCTGCTTTGCTCTGCTGAATCTGCTCTGCTCTGCTTCAATCTGATCTGCTCTGCTCTGTTCTGTTTAAAATTAATACTTAATATTGAATTATTATTATAATAATGTATATTTAATAATAATAATAATAAATAATTAATACTTAATGATAATAATAATAAATATTTAATAATAATAATAAATAAATAATATTTAATAATAATAATAAATATTTAATAATAATAATATATAATTAATATTTAATAATAATAATATATAATTAATATTTAATAATAATAATATATAAATAATATTTAATAATAATAATTAATATTTAATAATAATAATATATAATTAATATTTAATAATAATAATATATAAATAATATTTAATAATAATAATTAATATTTAATAATAATAATATATAATTAATATTTAATAATAATATATAATTAATATTTAATAATAATAATATATAAATAATATTTAATAATAATAATTAATATTTAATAATAATAATATATAATTAATATTTAATAATAATATATAATTAATATTTAATAATAATAATATATAATTAATATTTAATAATAATAATATTATTAAATATTAATATTTAATAATAATAATAATTAATATTTAATAATAATAATATTAATAATAATATAATTAATATTTAATAATAATAATATTAATAATAACGTAATTAATATTTGATAATAATAATATTAATAATAATAATATAATTAATATTTAATAATATAAATATTATTAATTATAATTAATATTTAATAATAAAATTTAATGATTATAATAGTAGTAGTAGTAGTAGTAGTAGCAGTAGTAATAATAGTAATAATAATAATAATAATAATAATAATAATAATAATAGTAATAATAATAATAATAATAGTAATAATAATAATAGTAATAATAATAATAGTAAAAATAATAATAATAATAGTAATAATAATAATAATAATAGTAATAATAATATTAGTAATTATAATAATATTAATAATAGTAATAATAATATTAGTAATTATAATAATATTAGTAATAATAATAATATTAATATTAATGAAATCTGCTCTGCTCGGCTGAAATCTGCTCTGCTCTGCTCTGCTGAAATCTGATCTGCTCTGCTCTGCTGAAATCTGCTCTGCTCTGCTATGCTTGAAGCTCAAAAGAACAGGGCCTTAGTGAGTGATAGATATAATAGGAAGATAATGTTTATCGCAGATTTAGGACTAGTCTTGTGAACACTCTCTATATATAGAGTTTAATGATTTTATGTGCTAATTGTTTTGTAACTGTTGTTTTGTGTGTAGGCTGCAATGCCGAGCTCTCAAGGTCAGAAGGCTCAATTAGCTGACGATGAGGATATGGACCCTACTGTATGTAATTTATTCGATATTTTTGTTAGCTTTGATTAGTTCATGGTCGTGTTCACGATTGTTATTAGGCGAATCTTTTGAAGACAGGATTGTTTTGTTGATTTTATTGAATTGTGGGTTTTTTCGTTTTGCGGCAGCAATACTTTGAGAACAGGGTGAAATCGCTGGATGCACAGAAGGCGGCAGGAATCAATCCGTACCCACATAAGTTCTTTGTTACATTGAGTATCCCTGAATATATTCAGAAGTATGGTGTTTTGAACAATGGGGACCATCTTGAGGATGTGCAAGTATCAATAGCTGGTAGGGAATGTTAAGTTTTGTGGCAAATTAGAGGGTCATTGAATGATTTGCAATTTTGATAATGTATGTGTTGCCTTTTCTTTTTAAGGGAGAATCATGAGCAAGCGTGCATCATCTTCAAAGCTTTTCTTTTATGATTTGCATGGCGAAGGTGTCAAAGTCCAAGTGATGGCTGATGCCAGGTAATTGTTTACTATGTTATTAATCTTCTGCTTTCACATAATGCATACATGGTTGTAATGTTTGTTTTGTAGAATTTATGAATGAAATTAGGTACAATGACACCCTCCCTACATAAGGAGATTTTTTGTTGGTAAGGGGGTGGGGTGGTGAGGTAGTGAGGCGGTGTTATTTTTATGGAACACATCTTTGGGTCTTTCCAAATCTGCTCTACATTAGTAACTTTTACGTTTTGCAGGACTTCTGAGCTGGACGAAGCTGAATTTTCAAAGTTCCACGCTGCTGTGAAACGTGGTGATATAGTCGGTGTAACTGGATTCCCAGGTTTGTGTTTTAAAATTTATGATTTTGTCTGAAAAATCTAGTCTCTGTTCAATTAATGCTTGGAGATAAATGCTCTGTATTGTTTTATCTATCTTTTACACAAACACACATACGACGTATATACTTTTTTTAAGGGGGTGGGGAGGAAGGTGGGGAACTGTTAGGGTAGGTGAGATATGTCAAGCATTTGCAAAACTACATTATTTTGCCAGTCCCGGCGTAAAATTGTTAATACTTAATACGTAGTACTATTCATCAAAGGGAATGGGAATCAACTGCCCTCATTCCCTTTGTTGTCGTTTGTTAGGCCTTTTTTCCCATTCCCTTTACCCTCTTCATTCCCCCAAATCCCTCTAAGTTGATTCCCCACCCCCCTAGGTATTTCCATTCCCATTCCTTAGTAACTACCACCACACCACCACCCTCCTACCTACCCACACCATCGGAAAACTAGCCACCGCACCACCGTCCCTTCCCCAACCCTCGCCGCCCCTCCCCCAACCCTCGCCGCCCCTCCCCTCCCCCGAAACCCTTCCTCCACCCTTGCAAAAACCTAAAAAAAAACCCTCCTCCCTCCCCGTGAAACGCCCAGCCGAACACCCTAGGCGCAAGATTCCCCACCACCTAGCCACCCTACCACAACCCCTCGGCGCCCCACTTTATCCCGAAACCCCTCTCCTTCCCCACTGAAAAACCCTTAAAATTCAACTCCTTTGCCATCTGCAACAGCTAAGACCTCCCTCCCTTTGTCAGAAAAGATTTCGCCACCGGACTGCAACCTCCCCTTCATACGGCCGCAATTGCAACGGCTGTCCTTGTCAATTGTGCAGCCATTGCCGAGCTTTCTCGAGGGCTAGGGTTTCGTGGGTAGGGAGAGGGGCAGCGGTGGGGTGACTGGGTGGTTGGGATATTCACAGTGGCCGGAGCAAAAGGGAAAGGAGAAGTGAATTGGTAGTTTTTGTGGTGGTTGTATGGTGGTTTTGTGGTGGTTGTGATTTTAATGTTGTATAAAACAAACAAAATTGCAAAAGAAAGGGAATTACATTCTATTCTTTTCCATTCCCTTTGTTTAAGTCATTCCCTTTCCCTTTGATGAACCAAACGGCCCCTTAGTTTCTCATTAATGTTACTATTAGGTTTGTATAACTTTCAAATGAATGGATGTTTAAGTGTCAATTTTTAGCTTCTTGCTGTAAGGGAAGTATAGAAAGTTCAATATCAGTTGTTTTTTGAAATTTTAATATAAAGTTGTTGATCAATTCTCCCCCTAGTCTTCTTTGAGTTTCCTATGCAGTGTCACCTTACATATAGGTGCTGTCAATCTTGCCAGCCTTTCCTCATGGACTGACGTATCTTCTTCCGATACAGGGAAAACAAAGAGAGGGGAACTAAGTATTTTCCCCAAGTCTTTTGTTGTTTTATCTCATTGCCTCCATATGATGCCTAGACAGAAGCCTGGTGTTGCTGCTGCTTCAGAGAACGCCAATGTAAAGATAGTTAAATTTTACCTTTGTTTGAGCAGTGCCAATTTAGCTTTCTAGCTCTACTTATAATGTATTATTCTATTTCAGAAAGGTGAAGTCTGGGTCCCTGGAAGTACAAGAAATCCCGAGATGTACATCTTGAAGGACCAGGTACTGGAGTTTTTTGAAAAATTATACATTTGACTGTTCCCTCTGCTTACTTCATCCTGCCAGCATGGAATTAGCTTTCTGGCTCCTGTGTTATACAATTTTACTTTAGGAGCTATGGGCTTGTGCATTTAATCAAATTCCTATTGAGGAAGTCTTCCTCCCTTTTCCATAGCACTGTATTGTCGCCTAATGTATTGCACCATTACGAATCATATAGTTTCATACAATTATGTCGTAGTGTATAGTGTTGGTTGACCACTCAATGATAATTGCTATTGTGCTCTGGTTGAATGATGCTTTGCTGGTTCAGATTTTACAATGTAAATGTGAAAAGCTATTCATGATTTAAAGCTGTAGCCGAACTAAATATTTCAATCCCTGTTATCCTGTTTGTTTGTTGCCATCATTACTTGCAGTAAGCTGTAGACTTGTTACACAAACATTTTCCTTCGAGGTCCCTGCTAGGGAATTGTATTTGGAAATGTACATCTGTTACTCGTAACCGAAATTTCCTTGATACGCTTAGTTGTTTTTCCAATTTCCAGAAACCAATATAAAAAAAAGACCTGAAATAGTGTAGCAGCTGTCTCCTATTCTTTTTTCGTAGTGTTTAACCATGCTTGGCTCTATCCCGCTGGCTGTTGTTGCTCTTCTGATTTCTGGTGTCTGTTGACCATTGCTTCTCACCGAAGCAATCTGTATCGAATAGATGGTTTGTTCAAATATGCCTACTGGTTTTTTCTTTGGAGAAAGAGGGGAACAAATGTATGGGGAAAGAGTTAATTTAAGACTTAAGAGAATTAAAATGATGAGATAGTTTGAGTTCATCAACTAATGAAAAACGGAGGAAGTATTTTGTCAACTACCAGCATGGTATGGGTATTATCCATTTCAAACCCATACCTCATTCTAGAATCCCTTGAACTAACTTAGTCTTTGGAGCTCTCATAGAAAGGAAGATTATCTATTTTGTTGTCCTAATATATTGGATATTATTTTATGGTCCGCATAATTCTTTGTTTAGGGTATGACATTACATTTAATGTTTGAGGTTTTCTCTATATGTCAAGCAATTAAGCATTGGCAAGCTGTACAATTTTAAAATGCTTATTGCTGTCTGCTGTGTATGGGAATGAAACATTGTTTTGTTTCCTGCACAGCTTTTACTTCTTTGTTTGCAAAAAAAAAAAAAAAAAAAAAAAAGAAAAAGAAAAAGAGGAGGTTTCTTTTTCTTGTAACCATGCTGATTGCATGTTTGTTCTCTTTTTATTTGTAGGAAACCCGTTATCGCCAACGATACTTGGATTTGATGTTAAATACTGAGGTCAGAGAAATATTCAGGACCCGTTCAAAGATTATTCAATATATCAGGAGGTTTCTTGACAATCTTGGTTTCCTAGAGGTAAATTTCTGTTTCTTCTCCATTGAAAATTTGTGCTATCCTCTTGTTTCTGAAACGAAAATTTTCTCAATGTTTTCGTTATTTTTGGGTGATTAAGGGATTAGCATTTCCTTCTCTTTTATCCTCACCATAATAAATGTTTTGTGCTTGTGAGTTCTGTACAAGTAGTTTAATATGCTGAACATCAAGGAAATATTTTTAATGTGCATGGGAAATTGACTACAGCATATTTTTAACACTGCACTAGGCACTACTCTTACCACAAGATGATTATAGCAAATTATCATTAATAGCTAGTACAGGTTGCTGGTCAAAACTGCATCTGATCAGCACTTACTGGGACTGCAAAATATCTATTTACTCTGCTCATTTTTTTACTAGTAATATGTAGACCTTGCAAATGGGTCATTTGGGTCGGATTATTTCGGGTTGGGTCAAGTTTAGGTCAAAAAGTTATCGGGTCAAGTTTGGGTCGGGTCATTTTGGATTTTTGGTTGATTTCGGGTCGACTGATAATCGGGTCGGGTATCGGGTCAACATTTTGGTCGAGTTTGGGTCGGGTCAGTTCGGGTTGGGTCAATTTTTGGGTCGGGTCAATCTTTGGGTCCAATTTCGGGTCAACTTCGGGTCGATGCATTGGGTTAAATTTAACTCTATATATATATTTATTTATTTTTTGATGAGAAATTCACTATATTTACTAAGGCAACTTTTTTCATGGAACATAGTAATTGTTTGACTATAGAATATTTTGTAATTTCATTTGGTATTGAACATTATGTTATGTACACATTATTATTGTACTATTTTTTTTCTAGACTTGTGAGAATTGTGACTTTTATTTCGAGCTTTAGTTAATTTTTTAATTTTATGGACAAACTCCGTAGAATAGTCGTTAAATTTCAATCTTTTTATGAATTTTTAATAACTTGTAGAGATAAAAGGCCGAATAAATCGAGAAAAGTAATGCTCAAAATATGTAAATTACTTACACTGTTACACATTACAATTTAATAAAAAAAAACTAAATCAGTTTGATTGCCGTTTTTTTCTATTTCGCGTCGGTTTGCTCAGGTCAAGTAGCTTTAATAGATCTGGTCATTTAAGGTATAAGATAATTTTGGTCCGGGTCACTTTGTGTTTCAAGTCTATTTGGGTCAATTAATTCAAGTTACAGGTCGGGTCACTTTGGGTCTCGGGTCAACTTCGGGTCTCGGGTCACTTCGGGTCTTGGTCAACTTCGGGTCGTTTCGGGTTTTGGGTCAAAGTCGGGTCAATTCCACTTCGGGTCGGGTATGGGTCGGGTTGGGTTGATTTGGGTTTGGGTCAATTTCGGGTCGATTCGGGTCATGGGTTGGGTCATTTGGGTCGGGTCATCAGGTCTGGGTCAGGATTGCCAGGTCTAGTAATATGTCACCATGTATTTCATTGTAGCTGTTCACTTTCTTATTGTACCTGTCATTATATATTTGTCATAATAGTATTCTGGATTGGTATAGCCACCTGCTTTGCCTTTGCTAGGCAGAGTGGTTATTAATTAATTTGGTATCGTTCCTCTAGGGGCTTAATCTGGTCTATATTTTCCCTTTTCCAATTATTTCCTTACTTTTCTACCCAAGCTTTTGCTTTAAAGTCTGTAGTTGCCATTGTTTTGATTTTTTGCACCCGGTGACAGGACTGAAAAGTTAGTGCAGGATTAGACATGGCCAGAAATGTGTTATGTTAGAAGAGTTGGATATTTGACATTATGGAAAATGTGCATATCAGCATGTGTGTGGAATGAGAAGCTTACAACACTAAGAACCAAAACCCTTAGACAGGCAAACCCTTTTAATAAAAATCAGAGGTTCCATGAACTTGAAGTGTTACCGGATGATTAATTTATGCAGTAATGGATAAACTGATGGTGGCTGGGTGGAACCATTGCTGATTCCTGTTGAGGCCTGTTATGTCCAGGTAATACTGAGACTGCAGAAGAAGGATTGAGTAAAATGAATTAGAGTTATTAGGATTCAAATACAGGCAAAGATAAATCATTGGTGGATGGGGTGAGGTAGTGTTGATGGCTGCTAGGGCTTGATGGAGGAACCTATGACAACCCATTATATCCTTATGTAGAGGAAATAAGTACACCCTCTAACTGGATCCCTTACCAATGTCTTATTTATTCTAAAGTTATTACCCACTGCCCCTTTCTCTTCTTATAAAACTATCAAGATGGATCAACTGTTAATGTTCTTGAAAATGCCCAGTCCTTATTTGGAATAAATATGATTTGACAATTCCATTTGCAATCTTCTGATTAATGGGTGAATTCCAGACTTCCAGTAAACCCGATTCGCTTATAAACATCCTTACCCTTTCATAATGGCATACTTGTTAGAATTTTGATGCATAAATCAGTGGAGGATTGGCTGAAATTTCATGTTCTACCTTGTTATTTTTTTTCTTAAATTATCTTATTGTCATTATGGAACTGGCTAAATCATCCTTCTTCTCTGGAATCCTTTCTTATGTCCTGAAACACTCATCAACTATTTATAATGCAAAATCGATTTATTTCCTTCACTTCAGGTTGAAACACCAATGATGAACATGATTCCTGGTGGTGCAGCGGCTCGCCCATTTGTGACATATCACAATGACCTAAATATGAAGCTATATATGCGTATTGCGCCCGAACTGTATCTGAAGGAGCTAGTTGTTGGTGGATTAGACCGTGTCTATGAAATTGGGAAGCTGTTTAGAAATGAGGGTATTGACCTGACACATAACCCTGAGTTCACGTCATGCGAGTTTTACATGGCATTTGCAGATTATAATGATCTGATGGAGATGACTGAAAAGTTGTTGAGTGGTAAGCACCTATGAGATAGATAATCTTGGTGAACTTTTTTTTTTTTTTTTTTTCCCATGCATGGTTTTAGGTTCTTAACCATTTATGTTCCAACAGGGATGGTGAAGGAATTGACTGGTGGTTATGTCATTAAGTTTCATGCCAATGGGCTAGATAAGGAGCCTATTGAGATTGATTTCACTCCTCCTTACAGGTATGTGTCTTGTTAATACCATCTTGATTATTTTTACTTAGAGTGTTTTAATAATAGGTCTTGGAAATTGCATATATTAAATACCCTTTGAATCCTTATATTGCAGGAGGATTGACATGATAGAGGAATTAGAGAAAATGGCAAATCTGTCCATACCCAAGGATTTAGCTAGTGAAGAGACTACTCAATATTTGATCAATGCATGTGCAAAGTATGATGTGAAATGCCCACCTCCACAAACAACTACGCGTTTATTGGATAAAGTGAGTTTCTATTTTTCTGTATGATGATATGGACGTGGAAGTGTTAATTATATCTACACTGCCTCAACATCAAAGTTCCCTTTTATTTGAAATGGTTAATGCACATCTTATAGCATGTGCGGTTGTTTGGCAAGTTTTTCTAATGTTTGTGGTTGTTTAACATGAAATCCAATATTTGTATTTGATAATAGCTGTTTGAAACCATATGTGTTGCATACTTGTTGGCAATAGCTGTCTGCTATTGGTGAAGCGCAAGGGAAGTTCTGTGGGCAGTTTTCTTTACAGATCCATGTGTATGTGTGTGTGTGAGAGAGACTAATTTCTTATGACAAAAGCAATGTTTAGACTGTGACTAATTGATTTAGGATTTGTTCTCCAAATTAAGGAGCACTTTAAAACTTGTCATACAAAGAATAGTGGGGTTTTGGTTGATTAAAGAACAAATAGTGGAATTTAGTTGGAAAAAAAGAGGGAATTTTCATCCCTTTTTGGATAGCATATGAAAGGAGGGAAGGGGAGGAATTGGCATTTTCCTTCAACTTTAATAAATTAAATCCTTTCAACATTGGAAAGATTGCAAAAGAAAATAGAATCTTACCCTCTCCCTCCCTGCCTTTACTTCCACTACGCTCCCTTTCCCTTCATAATTGCTATCCAAACATAGTGTTAGGCCTGTTAGCCTTTGTGAAAAAAACAAAAAGATTGTTTTGGGGTATAGTATTCCATTATAAATAGGTACAGTTTTGCCTCATCAGTTATTTCAGCTGTTTGCATCCCTCTGGTTCTGTGCCTGCTTTGTTCCCACCCTATCCCCACTTCTCCTCTGAAACTTACTATGCTTAATCTTATTTGCAGTTGGTGGGACACTTTTTGGAGGAAACTTGCGTAAATCCAGCTTTTATCATAAATCATCCAGAGATAATGAGTCCGTTAGCTAAATGGCACAGGTCAAAGCCTGGGTTGACTGAGCGTTTTGAATTGTTTGTGAACAAGCATGAGGTATGTGACTGACCTTTGTCTTTCTTATTTCATTGGCGTTCTTCCAATTTTGCTTAATTTAATTGTGTTTTTTTTTTTTTTTATCATTGCTCAGCTTTGCAACGCGTACACTGAACTAAATGATCCTATTGTACAACGCCAGCGATTTGCTGAACAACTGAAGGTGCTGAAAGCTTGATCTTAATTACTGAAATATTGGTCATCTCAGTATCCAAGATTGTTTTAAAATTCTCGTTTATTTTTCAGGATCGACAATCTGGTGATGATGAAGCAATGGCGTTGGACGAGACATTTTGTACAGCTCTTGAGTATGGGCTTCCCCCTACTGGTGGATGGGGAATGGGTATTGATCGACTTACAATGATGCTGACAGATTCCCAAAATATAAAGGTTAAATTCTGGTTCCTTCTTTGTGCACACCTTTGTCTGCATGTGAATGTTGGTGCATGCGAACTAATTAATTCTGTAGTCCTAAATTTCATGGTTGCCTATTTTAGGCCTGACTTCTTGTGTTGCATGTACAGGAAGTCTTGCTCTTCCCTGCTATGAAGCCTCAGGATGAGCCTACAACCACACCAGCTAAAGCCTAAAGGTACTGCAGCTCTTTTTGATGTTTAAGCTAAGCATAATTTGTAGACAAAATGCCTTTTTGTTAATGTTTAAGGCACCATAGTTTATAGACAAATTGCATTTACCCGAGCTAGCAGGGCTGCAGCATATTTCAGTTTGCTCTTTATTTTTTAATTTGAGACTGGACTAATTTGTTAAAATAATAAAATATGGTAGATAAGACACCATAACATTTTGATCATCAAAGTTTCTAGTTTGCACCACTAAATTGTCTTTACCTAGTATCATATGTTAGTAGTCCTCAAGCATCATGTACTAGGTAGGTGGGCATTTTGCTGTGATGTTAAAATACTTTCAAAGGATTTGAAAATTAAGTGGATATACTATCTTAAATGTCATGGTTGGAAGTATTTGGCACGTGACTTTGTTTTTAATTTCCAAATTAACAAGATGATAGAGACTGGTAGTTTTGAGAAGAAAGTGTGTGTGGGCCGCTATTACAGATTGACAGTGCTTAAGAGTAACTTGCTATTAACAGAGGAATATGAAAAAAATGTTGCTGTTAGAGAGAAACTTGCAGTGACAGCAAACTTAGGGTTTCCTGGAAAAAGCTTCATTTGGCAGAGGAAAATGTGACATTATGGTAGATACAAAATACAAGTATGAAATTGGGGAGGAATTAAGGAAGTCGAAACCAACAAGGTTGCCAGTGAACATTGATATAGTTGAAAATGTGTGTTTACTAGATTGTTTGTTTCCTTTTGTTTCTGAAGTTTCAGAAATTTAGATTCCATAACCCGGCTTTGGATTTATAACTGGAACACAACCGTTTTTGCTTTGCCCCAATCCTCAAGTCACAATAATTCTTATGGAGTATATTTTTGGCAGTTCAATCTGTCATATGCTTTATTCTCAACATTTATACTAATAGTTGTTCATCTTTTTTCTGGGACATTCGCAGCTGGAGCTGAAGATTACTTTTGTTGACACCACTGGCAAATGTTATGTGATTACTTTAGGTGACTTGCTAATTGAATCGTAAATCATTTTCAGTTCTACACCATTTTTGTTACTCTAGGGACGTGTGATTCAGCCTTTTGTAACAGTATCAGTAACATCTGTTTATTTTTCTGCATATTATTAGATTTATACGATGTCTGGCTGTTTCCTTCATTTGTTTTTATGTTTCATATACTAAATTAACTGAATTAGTGCTTGATTTTTGATGTTATACCTACACATGAAGCCATTAGAATAACAATTGTCCAATCTCATGTTATATTTCAAAAAATTACAGTATCAGTCGGGAAAAACCAATGTCATATTATGTCCAAATTATCACAAATAATATTATAATAAATAAATTAAAAATTTCCTTAAAAAAAAAAAAATCTTATGTCTTTCTTACTCTTGCGTCAGGGCAATGCATACGAAAATTTGCTCAATTTTCTCGATGATGTTGGTTGATTGTATAGTGTTTGTTGTTCATCCTTATTTAGAACTAGGAGATGAAGGAATGGTTAGTCTCTTCCTGTGATAGGTTGGAGCCAACTCGGTATCTTATCGATTAAAAATAATTTGGTTGTTGTCTTTTTTTTTTTTGAGGAAAAATTTGGTTGGTGTCTCATTAATCAATTATTTGTGGTGTCAAATATATATATATATATATATATATATATATATATATATATATATATATATATATATATATTGGTAAACTTTAACTAATTTAATCAACTTATACTTAAAAATGATCGATTACATAAACTTCCTTCAAATAAAAATGACTTATTTTATCCATCATAAGATTCATAACCAATACTAATCACTTTGTTCCTTATTGTTTACCTATGAGTATACATCGTGATCTGAGCAAAACTGCTTGAAAACCCGAAAAACAGATCCGTAACCGTTTCAAAAAATAGGGTATCCGTTCCGATAACCATAACGGTTCGGGTATCCGTTTCGATAATTTGTTATCGGGTATGGTTATTGGGTATCATTTTAAAATTAACGGTTACCCGATTCGATAAGCATTTTTTTTTGCTTTTTTTCCCTACTTAAATCTATTTTTTAAAAAATCTAAACTCTTATTTTACTTCATAATTACTTTATAATATCAATGATTAGTAATATTATTAATAATTTGGTCAAAATCATATGATATTGTTGTTAATTAGTGGTAAATTATATCATAATAACTAGATAATTAAGTTTAATTATCATTATTGGATATCTTATTGGGTAACTGATAATCGATCCGAAAATCCGGGTACCCGAAGTTATCGGTTCGGGTTATGGATATCACTTTTAGGGATTTTGGTTATCGGGTACCCGAACCGTTAGTACTAACGGTACGGGTACCCGTCCCATGCTCACCCCTAATATTTGTGATATACTTTGTATAAGGAAAAAAAAAAGAATTATGTTTTTTTTTTTTAATTTTTTAAAGGTAAGGAGAAGGAGAAGGACCCTAACCTACCTCAAGTCCTCAACCCTACGGTTTTTTTGATTCGGTATTTGCGGGTCACACTGAGAGTGAGGGGAAAAGGGTAAGGAATCTCCACCCTGAAAGTGTCTCTAGTGGGGATTGAACCCCCAACCTCAAGGTTGGAAGGTGCAATTCTTACCACTAGACCAAGCTTAGCTTGGTAATTATGTTAGATTTTGTTAAGAAACAACACTATGAGTATAATATTGTTGTCAATTTATTAGTCATACTTCGTATTTCATAGTAATTGATATGTTTATAATATTATATCTTGGTAAGTTATTAAGCGTTGCATGGTAGGCTCGCATTTAAATTTGTACTCTAATACTCTATAATACGTTATTTTTATACCATAATATTATCTTGGCCACAACACCATTTATTTTATTTTATAGTAACCAAGGGTTGTATATTACAGCCATGATTTGTGAAAAGGTATATTCAATTCACCTTAATAGTAGCAATCAATTTGTATGGTTTATTGAAAATCAAAATTATAATCTTAAAATGTATCCTTTAACATCAAAGTCTATATTTTTGTAAATTAGACAAGATTAGATTACATTGCATTACAACATGTCCAAGTAAGTTTAGGTAATTAAGGTAAGATATATGCAAATTAGGTGAATAGTAATATATTTATCCAAAATTGCCTTAATTAAAATTTAGATAATTTCAATTAAGTTTAGATACATGCAAATTAGGTGAATAATATTTTATCCAAAACTACCTTAAATAAGTTTAGATATCATGTCCGTTAAAAAAAAAAAAAAAAAAAATTAGATATCATGCAAATTAGGCGAATATATTAATCCAAAATACCTTAATTAAATTTCAATTTTTGTCTAAATTAAAAACATATTCAATATATATAGCTTATCCAACTTAATATAAAATTATCCTCAAAAAAAAAAAAAAAACTTAATATAAAATTATCCGAATTTCCTACTAAATACGTTACCCCAAGGCCAATATAGAATAAACTTTAAAAATCCTATTTAATGTAGAACCCTCCCAAAAAAAATCATTACTGAAATATTATCTAAAATTACTTTACATAATTAAATTTTTATATTCTTATCCAAGTTATCATAATCCTTATCATAATGTAATTGTTAGACCATTTAAACCTATAAATACCCCCTTAATTCTTCTCTTTTTCTTACGTACCTATTCATTGACTTAATTGTTCTCTAAGAAATCAAACCCTTAAACTTTTCTCTATTTTCTCTTGTTAATCCAAAAAAATAATGGAGCTTGATTTGTCCCCAAAGTTGTCAAAGAAGATCTATGGAGGCGAAGGCGGTTCTTACCATTCATGGAATCCCTTAGAACTTCCCATGCTTAAGGAAGGTGACATTGGAGCCGCTAAGCTTTCTCTTAACAAACATGGTTTCGCGCTTCCTCGTTACTCCGATTCCTCTAAGGTTGCTTATGTTCTTCAAGGTATAATATTAATCTTTTCTTGAAATACCCTCAATTTTTTTGACTTTTTTTTCCTATGATGATTGATGTTTACAAAATTTGACGTATTAGTAATTTTTTTTGACGTATTAGTAATTTCATATTGATTAAGTTGTTTAAATTTTTTATAATAATTTATTAATTTTTGAATAATTGTTTACATTACTTGTTTATATTGATTAACTTAACTTGAATATTTATTATATTTTTTTCGACACTATCGAATTTTTATTAGATTTTTTTTATTTGGTGAAGAATTTTTATTAGATTTGTATAGAACAATTGCTTCTTTACAAGTATTATTAGGATTGCATATGAATATATGATCGAGTATAACACATGATTCTCTATAAACCGTACGTATAGGTTTATTGTACCATTATTTTTCGACCAATTACGTATGTTAGCACTATTATGACTAAGTGTAACACGTTAATTATATTATGCATCATTATATTATACTGAGTATGTAAAGACAGAAGTGTTAGTGTTTGTAATTTAGATGTTGTTAATTGTTTGTGTTACATGGTCAAGCAAAGTCAATTTTAGACTCGTTGTTAATTGCTTGTGTTGATCTGATCGTTTGATTATATATTAATAATAATGAGACCTTGTTTAATTCATATAAGATGACCTTATTTTGGTTTCAAAGTCGAACTTTCTGATTCAAGAGGCTGTCAATTATAGTGTCCTAACACCGCCTTTTTGTTACTATTTTTGTACATATATATTTCAGTAGTATGATTTATGTAACATTAACATATGATTTTTTGTTACATAATTAGGTGAAGGAATAGCTGGAATTGTACTCCCTGAGAAAGAGGAGAAGGTGATTGCAATCAAGAAGGGAGATGCAATTGCTCTGCCTTTCGGGGTTGTCACATGGTGGTACAACAAACAGGACACTGAACTAACTGTCCTGTTCTTAGGTGAAACCTCCAAGGCTCACAAGCGTGGTGAGTTCACTGATTTTCACCTCACCGGAGCCAATGGAATCTTCACCGGATTCACACCCGAGTTTGTAGGGAGAGCATGGGACTTACCTGAAGAAACAGTCAAGACCCTAGTCAATAACCAACCAACTAATGGCATAGTCAAGCTTGATGAGTCCCATAATATGCCCGAACCAAGGAAGGAACACCGCGATGGGATGGTGTTGAACTGCGAGGAAGCACCCTTAGATGTTGACATCAAGGGTGGAGGAAGAGTAGTAGTGTTGAACACTAAGAATTTGCCTTTGGTGGGTGAGGTAGGCCTTGGGGCTGACCTTGTTAGGCTAAATGGGAAGGCTATGTGCTCGCCCGGGTTCTCTTGTGACTCGGCCCTTCAAGTGACCTACATTGTTAGAGGGAGTGGCCGAGTTCAAGTTGTTGGGGTTGATGGTAAGAGGGTGTTGGAAACAACGGTCAAGGCCGGAAATTTGTTCATTGTGCCAAGGTTCTTTGTGGTTTCAAAGATTGCTGATGATGAAGGTTTAGAGTGGTTTTCTATCATTAGTACCCCAAAGTAAGTACCTTCTTTACCTTAGTATATTTTGATACGCAACATTAGGAATTTCTCTATGTTTATTTTTCTTACCTTAAACAAAGTATACGTACATTTAAAATGTGACATGAAATTCTAATACGCAACTTAAATTTTTTTGTGGTGGTTGCAGTCCTGTTTTTACACACTTGGCCGGGAAGACTTCGGTGTGGAAGGCATTGTCACCACAAGTGCTAGAAGCAGCCTTTAAGGTGCCTACCGAAATCGAGCAGCAGTTTCGATCGAAGAGGACTTCTGATGAGATCTTCTTCCCTCCTCCAAATTAAGAAGATGTAATATTAATTACTTGCAAGAATTTTACTACAAGTTATAATGTTTTAGAATAAGTGATGTTCTCGCACAATAGGGTATTCTTTACTTTAGATATTGTTTTTGAGAATTTTATTTCATTTATATTATGGAGATTTAAAGAACAATTTATTGGTTGTGTTTTTATGGAATGTTATAGTACTTAGTTTTTATTAATCTTGGGTTTCCCTTTTATCTGTCCAATATGATCAACAATTACTTCCATTCTCTTAGTATTTATCATTATTCAATAAAACTCCACGTATAGTTAAGATTAAACTAGAGGATGTGAACTAAGAGCATGATGAAGATTGAGTAAAAAAAAAATCGAGATTAAATTAGACAAGAGAATGTGAACTAAGAGCATGATGAAGATTGAGTAAAAAAAAAATCGAGATTAAATTAGAGAATTTGAACTAAGAGCGTGAAATTGTCTTATATGCAATATACACATTTTTATTACTTAATTCGTCTCTAAATACTTATTTCAGTCAAATTTGACACATGTCATTATGTCAATGCACTAATTTAACCTTACAATCTTACATATATCCAATTAAATATAAAAAAAAAAAAAACATAAAAAAGTTTATATTATGAAACTTTATATTAATTTCTATTTCCCTTCAAAAAAAAAAAAAAAAAAATCCTATTTAACAATATATTTCAGGATAATATTTGTTTTTTTATACGTTATTAAAAAACGATGTTCAATATGTACATGAATAGTAAAAAAAAAGTCTAATGTGTCAATCATTTAGGAATCGAGGGAGTGGATTTAATCACATAATGCTTTATGTGCCATGATTTTCTACACATCTATATTATATTGTGATAATTCTTAGAAATCAATTGTAAAAATAAGGAGTCTTAGATACCGCAACCCCCGGTGACATTATAGTGAAATACAGTGTATGTACCAATTTATTATTATGCTATATATTTACTCAAAACATCTTTCACATCATTGTTTTGTTAGTTGAATTTAATTACCGAGTATTTAATATACCTCTAATGTTTTCATTAGTTAAACCTTTAGCTCATACATCAATCAACCTATTTTTTTTTTAAAGTAATTACTTAACATACTCCGTAAGACAAATAAAACACGGCCCGAATCTAATTATGTTCATCACAAGATTCACACCTTCCAACCAATAGTCCAATTCCGGCTATGTGCCCTAATAGGCGTGGCTCGATCAACCTAACCATGGGCTGGTAGGGAGGTGCACATACCACACTTCCTTCAATCGTTAGGTACGGAAGACTCTCGAACCATCTGCTTATTGCTTACGCCACAATCATAAATAACTTCCAGAATTTCGTCGGTGCCCCTATTTTCTCTTCGTCTTTTTCTCTCTTGTTTCGAGTGATTCAATTCTTTGTTGCAGCTATTTTAATTTTAAATTTAAAACCCTTGCTAAATTTTCAACAAACAAATTACCCCAATTAATTTTGCGGATTGCACTTAATCTGTTCGTAGGAGTTGAAATTTCATTGGAATTCGTTAATTGAGGTACATTTCTGGGTACCCTTTTCACAAATTTGTAATCTTTACCCATTTTTACTTAACAATTTGATCTCTTGATTGATTCTTGGATTTAATTTTTCATAAAATTTGCGTAAAACCCTTGATTGTGTGATTCGTAAGCTTAATTTAGTGGGTTTAATTGCAATTTATGACCTGGGATTACCCCTAATCTTGTTGAAAAACTAGGGTTTATTATTTTTATTAGAATGGGGAAGCCATTGATGTATGAGATATTGGAAAAACCAGCAACTAGTTGTATTATAGCAATTTGCAGTGCAATTTGGTATTATATCCAAAAGAAGAATATTGGGTATTCACAGGTGGGATTGAGCTATGAAACTGCTCTTGAAGGGCATCATTGGAGGCTAATTACATCGGCTTTTGCGCATATTAGTGTGATTCATCTTGTGTTTAATATGAGTGCTCTTTGGAGTCTTGGTGTTGTGGAGCAATTAGGGGATATTGGTCTTGGGTTTCAGTTTTATCTTCATTACACTCTTGTGTTGATTGTATTATCTGGTGGTTTGGTGTTGTGGGCTTATCATATTCTGATTAATAAGCTAAAGTTAGAGCATTTTCGACGAGTAACGGCTGTTGGGTACTCCTGTGTTGTTTTTGGGTGGATGACGATTTTGTCTGTGAAGCAACCGTCTTCTAAATTGAATTTGTTTGGTCTTCTTTCTCTTCCTATTAGTTTTGCACCATTTGAATCGCTTATCTTCACGTCGATTATTGTTCCTCAAGCAAGTTTTCTTGGGCATTTGTCAGGAATTATTGTTGGGTATGCTATTGGATGGGGTTTGATTCATGGGATGAACAACTACTGGGCTTTGACATTGTTAGGATGGATTGCTCTTGTTTTTGTTGGGAGTTTGAAGCGTTCTGGTGCTTATGATTTTGATTTCCTTGAGATTGAATCTGTTTCTGAAACTTCACTGCCCACTGTTCGGTTTCTTGCACCTGGCAACGGTAGAACACTGCAGATGAGTTCAGTGCCAGCAGGAGGCGTTGAATTGGTTTAAACTTTAATGGTCTCACAATGTATATGATTGGAGCAAGAATACTAGATATATACCATGCTTGGCTGACTCTTTTTGAACATGAGGTGGTTTCTTAATGCGATCCTTAGACTTTCTGGGAGCCATAGCTTGTTCTGCATTTGCTGACCTCTTTAGGAATGTACAACTTTTTTTGCTCTTGTTCAACCAGCCTGGATAAAGAAGATTTTGACAAATTGATGGTGCAGTATATATTACCTGTTCTGTTGGCTCATTAAAGGTCAGCTTTAGATTAGGATTACAATATCTTTGTATATGGTTTGGTAACGCAATTGAGAGTTGTATGTTTGGGGTGGGGTTGGGGGGGGGGGGGGGGGGGGGTGGCGGGATAGCTCAGATGAGCGTGTTTGCATCTTATCTTTCAGCTGGGAAATATAGGGAGAAAATCTTATTCTTATAATATTGTTCCATTTTGTACATGAGACATGACTGGACATAATTAAGCATTCTTGAAATCATTACCATCCTACAACTGTCAATATTGTTATTTTGGCTGACTTAACTACTTATAAGTGTTGCTTTTTACTTTTGTAGTCACTTTTGATCTTGATGAGGAAGCACAGTCTCTAGTTTCTGTTGTATGCAGGGTCCCAATGAAAATTAATGTAGGTTGAAATTTGTTCTGTATCCGGCCTTAGATTCATAGACATGTCGAAACCTGGTTTGGTTTCAAATGCTGCACAACAATGAACTTAACGCTTTGAATATCACATTTTAGTTTATGCAACTGTTGGTTTTCTTTGTAGTCTCATGAGGATAACACAAACTGATAGAGAAATCTTTAAAATCTTACATTACAAAAAAAAGTCTCATTCTTGTTTTGATCTATCCAAATCCATCCCGGAGAACATTTGCTTAGCTTGAAATGCTAGCCGACTAAGGTGATGCAATAAGGGAATTTATTTCCAAATTGAACAAGTAATCCTTGAAAGATGCATTCTGCTGAACCTTAAGTAGTTTGCTGATATTTAATTAACCTGTTCATGATCATTTGTTAGCATTTAATCATAGTAGTTTGTTGAACCGTAAGTAGAGCACAAGTTTTGCAGAACAACCCCCGTTCCTTGATGCCTTTTTGTCCTGGTGTATAACTCACTATCATGTGGCTTATTTTATGTCAATTATTTATAATGAGAATAATTCTCTCTAAAATGAATTCATTCTTGTCTAGGCTTTAAAAGGATCACATTAGAGAAAAATATTTATTGGCATGGCTGATTGTTGAGTTGAGTTGTGGCTGAAATTCAACTTAACAATACTCTTTAAAGTCCACTGCATTTTGAGTGTAATAAATGGGATGTTCAGATTTCTATATCTCCTAAGGACAAGCTTGTGTCATAAATGTTTGTGACCATGTTCGGAATTAATCTGCATAATATTACATATTTTAATGGTATCTCTTGGTCAAACTCTTAACTCTGGTGTACCATATGAAATTATCTGGTCTGGTTATGTGTAATTAGGTTTTAATGGTGATTTTTATTGCTTAGCCACTGCCTAGTTTTTCAAATGAGTCCAAGTTTATCTGTGTGATCTTTTATGGGGATCCTTTGTTGTTTATTGGATTGTGAGTTGTTTCTTTGTCTTCATCACCCTAACTTCTCAAATCTATCTATATTGAACCAACCTTCACACTGCTCTGTTGGGCAGTTGGGCTTGCAGGTGAATGTAACTCTGAATGACATTACTTGTTAGTTCTTACTTTATTATATTTGGTTTGTTGGAATTCCGACCTTTAACGAACTGGTTTTTTCATACTTACATTTTGTTTGGGGTCGTTCTGAAGGAATTTAGCTATGATACTAATGTACTCTTTCTTTGGGATCTTAAGTAGCACATTGTTTTGGAACGGTTTGATATGAATCGTGAAAGTGTAGGGTTTAAAAATCTCTTGTTCGCTTTTCTGTTAGACACAACCATTTCCCTTGCACAGGATGAGATTCAGAAGTTGCTATAACTCAGAAGCATGAACTATCTCAGCGAAGCTCTGCTTACTTTTGTAATTCTCTTTAGAATCTCAGATGAACAATTATACATTCTAGTTAGCCTTTACTTCGTATTTCTCCTGTTACAATTAAGAGAGTGTTGCTAAGAATTTGAAAGATTTAAATAAAGAATTTCTCTTTTGTTCCAATATCCATATGTTGACCAATTAAGGCCATATTATATGATTCTATCATGAGATATGCTGAATAATGCAGCATTACCATACATAAATTTGTTATTCATCTGTTTTAATCATTTTCATAAGGGTACATATTTCATCATAACACTGAGATTACGAAAAATAAGTTCATTTTATTAGCAAACAAAATTTTGGCTAAACAAATTTCTCAGTATATGCAATGTTTTCCAACTTTGGAAAAGCATCATCTTATTACAATTCCCACTCGTCGTTCTTTGTATCAAGTGGGGAGTTGGAATTTCCGGCCCGGTCCACTCCAAGAACTGTAAGCCGATAACCGGTCAGAAGAAAATCACAACCAACCGGCCGCCAGTTGAAAACTTGAAATTCCTAAACAACCTTCAGTCCTTCATTAACAAGTGAGAATTCAATCTAAAAAGAAACCAGGTATAAGCAACATACAAATAAACTGAGATTCATGTTTAGAGTTTAAAACTGTACATAACAATCAACAATAAAAGATTTGTAGCTATAGTTGTATCCTAGACTGGGCTAAATGAATGAAAGAAATCTGAATTCTGACATGGAGGTTGTGACAGAATTATGAAAAATAATCAGCATGAAGAACAAACAATGACAACGAGAATGTAGAATCCTTATTGCAATCATGCAAATCGTTCACTACTGTTCTGAGCATTATAATGTGCTTGAAGTCCCCAAAGCTACCTGGTTCATCTGCAACCAACAATTTAGATGTAAGCATCTCAACAAGATGGTACAGCATTAAATTACCTCTATATGCAATTGAGAAGCAAAAAATCAGAATTATAGTCAATTAGCACAAAACAATGATCAATAGAAACAAATATTGCTTTCTGGAAATAATAATATACTAACACAAGGTTCAAGTCATAGATTTCAGTTTGATGGTACCCTATTTCCTCTCCTAACGAACAAAGTACAAGAAGAGTAGCAGTACCTTCATGCTCTGAATGATGGTTATTTTATGTTTATATTAAACTCAATTAGTCGCAAAAGCAAAAAAGTGTAAAATTTCTGTTCATTTTAAAGATGAATGACACCAACACAAATCAATTCATTGGTCACATTAATCCATTCTATTGAGCATAACCAACGATAACCTGCATCAACCCTTGAACATCAGAATGTAACTTTGCCTCTTGGAAAATCTTTATTGTAATACGTATAAGCTAACTCACAAGGACCTGGTGTCCAAATTTCTAACTGCCTATTATACCATTATTTGGTTTCAAATGAAATCTCACACACGGATCACATGCATATATACTAATAATATAGGTCCTAGTTATGAAATTATACTTCCATTTATATTTTGAATTAAAATAGAAGCCTTTCTACATATAGAAATACTACCATACACAGGGTAGGTTGCATGATAATAATATAACATAGTTTCTATATATTCATCACCAAAAAGTGTTTCCAACCAAATATTTTATTTTGTAGTATATAGATATAAGTTAAGAACATAACAAAGTTAGTACAAAACGATCTACATTACTCTAAGATGCGTTCAAGTTATTACCAAGTGTATCCCTCTTCATATCTGTGCTACTAAGATTATAGCATAGTATATTGATCAATTCCAGTTAGATATCAGAAGATTCAGTACTCTATTCTAGAGAAGACGACAACAAATTCACCCAGTGAACATCTTAATATATACTGAAACTATCATCACATTGTCATACGTAATTTTGGTGAGAAGAACTGTGAACATTTAAAAGGAATATCTACGCTAACTGTAATTTAACCAGTATTCTAACAGCCTCAGAAAGAGCATGAATGACCATTTACAAGTGACAAAGAATCAGAAAGTCCTGATTCTCTGTTGAAAATATACAATTTATACAGAACCAAGCATCGTTGAAAATCTGGAAAATGAAGAGAAAATAAATTGAAATTTTCGTTATATGTAAAGGAGTCAGTCATCATATTGATCCTAGGACACAAGTATTCTGGACAACTGCTAAAAATTAGAAAAAATTCTACCTCCTCCCCCCCCCCCCCCCCCCCCTCTCTCCCGATGGGGAAGTAAGGTCTCACAAAGACTCATCAATTTACTTCAAAAATATAAGGTGTTCACATTAAGCAATGGATGTACTTACGTATTTTTTGTGTTTTCAACATTATCAGCATGATCTGAAGTTCCATTCACTTGAGTGTCAGCAACTGCACCAGCTTCACTAGCACCTGGATGAAGAAGATTGGTGAAGCCTTGTCCAAGTGACTTCCAGAAACTTATACCAGGTGGTGTGGATGAAGTAATAGGGATTGCAACAGATGATGCTTCAAATGACTGTGCTGAATCAGGGTTTAGTTCAGAGAATCTAAAAGCCCCTAGGATTCTCTCAGGAAGCTCTGTATCAGTTTGGCTCTCAATAAGAAATGCTAAATCAACTGTTAGTGATGTTATATAACCAAAGGCTAGATGAACGATGGCATTAGCAACTACAGAAGAGCCAACATCAATGTCCACTTCTAAGAAGTTTTCTCCTACAGAATACTTGCAGGAAAGGGCTCGTCCAATTACGCAAATGGCCTGTTCTCCAACTGCTGTCCTAACAAGCCAAGGCCCTTTCACAATATTTGCAATCAATTTAAGCCTTGAATTTCGAAGTCCATCACCCCCCTTAATGAATTGATCTATCAGAGAACCTTCTACGAATGGTTCAGTTGACACAAAATATGCAATAGCACTGTAGTTCTCTTTACTTGGGAGTTGAAGATTAAAAGCCCAAACAAAAGGTCGGTTTCCCTCTGGAAATTCATTGTCAAGTACTTTTCTGATGCGATTATTTGGATCTTTTAAGACTTCAGAAATCTTCGAAGAACTTTTAACCCAATCAAAGCCCAAAGGCTTCAAAAGGTATTCCCCAGCGGGAACTTTCACTTTAGTTGTAAAGTATTCTGGACCCCTAACCTTAAATATGTCACCGGAAGGTGAAGCCCAACCATTGGGACAGTTGTCAGGTTCGAGCAAAGGAACAGCCCCTTCTGATTGTATCCTTCTTATCCATTCAGGTTCATCATTATCATCATGCTTAGCCATTACCACAGAAGGCTATCTGTAACAAAGATTGTGTTGGTAAAGAGAATACATAGAGAGTAAGATATTAGTTTCATTCAATGTTTCAAATCTTTCGTTCTTCCTTCTCAATGCAAACTAAGTTACATAAAATAAATAAAAACAAAAGAACTTGCCACTTTTGTCTATGATCGATATAGAAAATATATATGAACATAAGCAAAATCAGAAAGCAAACAAAATAAATAATCTAAAGCCAGCATAAACATCTCTGGTAGAAAAATAAAGGGCTGTGGCATCTTAGAGATGGTAAAATATCACTGCACAAGCAACTTAATATCTATATCCCAAGCTAAACCTCCCCTCTAGGAGGGAGGAAGGGGGTTGGTAAGCAACCTAGCTCTCAAAATCAGAGAGGAGGGACTTGTCCTAATTGAATGATGGTTCCATACTAGATTCGTCCCTTTTGTTTATGATCTCAACCAATCATTCAATCAATCATAGCTTTAATCCCATAAATGGGGTCGGCGTTTTGTTTATGATCAATCAAGAAATAAATTTGAACGTAACTAAATTCAGAAAGTGAGCAAAAAGAATGATCTATAGTCAGCTGGAACATCTCTTGTAGAAAAAAAATATGATTTTGAGGGCCGTGGCATATCAAAGATGGCGAATTGCCGAAATGTCAATCAAACAATTTGAACTTAAGAAGCAATTTTTCATATGAACCCATCATCACAAGCCCAAGCTCCCCTTTAGGAAGGAGGAAGGGGGAGAAGGAGAAAGGGGGGGGGGGGGCCTATTATGGTTATATAACCATCTCATTTAATGATCTGACCTCAAACACTGCTAGACGCGGGAAGCATAAAATTAGATACGGGAAGAAGAAAACCATTAATGTATCTACAAAGTTCACATCAGTTAATGTCCTTGACTCGTAACTCATAGACCTATAAAGATATTAAACCCTTATCTGGATACGGAGAATCTATTAAGGTGGGTTGAAATAGGGAAGGATAAAGGTTATACGGAGCACGAATCTCACCCGTGTCAATGATTAATATCTTTCCGAAATGGACAATTTAGCAAGATATTATTCAATAACTATATACAATCATCAAAACATCCTTTGTAGTACTCACAGACAATAGAGATTATTCATATGTCTCACTTTAAAGTTCAATAAATTAAACTATTCAAGTAAACATTTTCTCATAACTCTTCCAGTCTCTACTCCACCTTCATCTCTTCTCCCAACTCCTCCTTTATCCAATAAAGTATCAATCTGATCACACATAGATAACAGTCACTTAGCTCATGGTATGAACCGAAACTATGAATCATCATAAAAATTAACATCATGTAGTCTCATTCGAATTGCAATATTACCCCTGCATTACTCTCTTTCGCATTGGCGCAAAAGATACTCATGACTTACATATTAGCAGCTCTTCAACTAAGTTATAACATCACCTATTCCATTCACACTTCCAATAAACAGTTAGATACCATGTATTCTTTTCCTGGTCATCATAAACTAGACTAACAATTTGGGTATTTAGACTCACTTCCTCAATTGTAACAATCTTTTTCATTTTATAGGTTTATTTTATTTGTTTTAAGGAGAGGAGCTCAAAATTAAGTCAATCATTCATTCTAATGAGAATAACACCTTAACCAAAATAAAAGCAATCTTATCACACTCAAAAATTGAGATATATTTGACACAAAATTAGTTCATATACAAATTAAGGATGCAATTACCACATAATATGAATAATTGCCAAAACAAAAAAAAAAAAAATACAAAACCCAGATTACAAAGCAATCATATGATAGAGAATTCTTACACAAAAAAGTGACCAAAAAATATGAAATTTAATTTAATTAAAATCATAAAGAATGAAAATCTGACCTTAAAGCTTAATTGATCCGACTCCTTCTTTACCTTTAATTCAAAAAATAAAAATAAAACAGATGTTAGTGGAAAAAGAAAAGAATGGGGTTTTTTAATGGAGGATGAAATAACAGAAAAGATTTGATCTTTGAAGAAATTAAGAGAAAATTAATTTGGGAGCAGCAAAATTTGTAATTGGGACCCACAGATTGCTGAGTCCTGAGATTTTTAGCGAAAAGAAAAGTGGTGACAAAGATGGGTGCACCGCCGCATGGCCCGTTGGCCGACCCGACTCGAATTTAAATGGGCTTTTTTTTCGTTATATTTAAGCCCTGTTTACTTCACCTTAAAAATTAATATTTTGTAAAAAAAATCAGTTTAGTAAAAATAATTTCACTTCTTTTCCTTTTAGAAGAAAACTAGTATAGATCATGTGCATGCATGGATAGTACTAAGATTTTTATTTAATTTATTAATTCAAAGATTATCATAATTAAATTTTAATGAAATTAATTGACACATACACCTTTTGAATTTATAGTACTAACATTAATTTTGTAAGAAATTATTATGTATAATATTTTTTAAAAAAAATTGATTACAGTTTAAACATTTTCTTTATTTGTTAATTAGTAGAAATTTTATAAATTATTGATTTAATTGAATAATGTTTTTCCAACTTTAGATTTGTTGTAATATAAAAAGGAAATTTATTGCTATTAATTAATTAATGAAATAGGCAATGAAATATCGTGTATGTACTTATCCTTGAAAATGATAATTTAAGTTATGGTAAGATTTAGTAACAACCGCAGTAAAAAGAAAATTTTGGAATGTAAAATTAGGCGGGAAAATATTTTATCACAAAATGACATGTGTCATTTGAGATTCGCCTTTAGTATAGGTTTATTGATATAGCTGAAAATCAATAAAAATAATTTTAGTTCAGCAAAATAATTTTAATTCAGTAAAATTAATTTCAGTTCAGTAAAAATAATTTCAATTCAGCAAAAATAAGGTGAAGTGAACGAGGAGTTATTGGAATATAGTTTAAAGACACGTATCCTGAAATGATCAGAATAGGTAAATGTATGACTGGTATCAAGTAGGGGTATGACTTATGAATTATGTATGATGTATTTATGTATAAATTATTTTGATTAAACTAACGGTTTATATTATTTATGTAACATTGAAGTATCATACTGAAACGCATACATTTAAAATTTCTACAAAAAATTTAAAATATATATATGTAAATCGATAGACCAAAATATTTTTGATTTGGAAGAAATCAGTAGAATTTTATAAAACAAAGGGAGTATATGTAGATTGCATTATTATTATTGTCATTATTTAAAGATTTGGTACATCCTAGTGTATCATTTTTTTTACCTTATGGGTTTGATTTCATATCTTATCTAGTGGGAACACATTTACTTTTGTTATCCAAAAGAATCAACCACATATAGTAGGAAGGGATATTATTTTTAATAATTAATAAATAAATTTTCTTAAAGAGTTTTCTTTTGCTTAATAAAACTATGTAAGATTGACGTGAAATGTCATTTTTCATTTTACACATAGATGGTCTAATCCTATCCATTAGAACTCACTAAGCCACCTTAGGTTGTCAACAAATAAACCCTAATTTTAGTTATTCATTATAAATAGTTCTTCTAATTGCCATACTATTGCATCAAAACAAATCATCTTCTTCTCTCCTCCTCCTTTTCATAACCTCTTCTTCTTCCTCTTCACTTTAAGACTTTCAAAATAATGGATCACTCTAATGGACATCATTCGACAAAATTTTATTTTGGCGAATTAGATGCCCTTTATTTTCTCGCTGGATAAATACTTTTTTTAATCAGGTATGCATTCTTATATATACCTTTCAATGTTTCAGTTTGTATTTTGTTATATACAATCATCATTTATACATAAATGTTTGATTCGATAAACTTATCGATTTGTATAAATGATTGAATTATTATCAAATTACTCTTTTTCCCTCCTCAAATTAAATTATTTAATTATGTAATTTTCGATTAGACTTTAGTATAATGAATCAATTAATCCAGTTTTCTACATTTGATTTTAATTTACTTATTTAGTTTCACCTGGTTAAATATTGAATGTGCTCATAAAATGAGTAAATATTACATTTTAAAATTTTTTGGGGTATAGTGATATTGATAAAAATATTTTTTTTTTCTTGTAAACTAAGGTTACAATTAGTACCAAGCAACAACATTAACCTACTTAACGGTCATAACAACCGTAAAATCTTGACTATCTCTATTGTATACGATTTTTTTTTTTTTTTTTTTTTAAAAAACCTTATTTATTCTATCAATAATTAACCAAGGATATTATTAACATCTATAACTAATACTAAAATAGCAACCGCTGACATCATCCTATTCAAAAATTTAACACATGTCATGCTGTCATTAAAAATTTTCCCTCCAAAACTATAAATGATGTCATCTTTTTATAATTTTTTTTATTAAAATTTTGGTAAACTATATTATTATTAATATCAATATCAATTTATGAAAAACAATCTATTCTCTCTAACAATAAAAATTTAATTTTTCCTCCTCAAATATTGCTTTCATCATTCAATTTTTATATGAGCTTTATTTTTTTTTTCTTTTAATATTTGATGTATTATATGTTTTGAGATTTTTTCGCTTTTAATTTTGATATGAAAAAATAAACAAATATAGAAAATTTATTTGTTCAAATTGTGCATCGCACGGGACTAATATAGTACATACTAAAGTGAGATAATTTTTGGTGGGATTCTTCCCTCCAAAACAATATTACTTTTTTTTTTTTCAAAATTATTAATTTATTTATAAACTTCATTATTTATTTATTTATTTATTTGTGGTTGACTATTGACTTATATATATATATTTTTTTGAAAAAGTTGACTATTGGCTTATATTTATATAGGGACTTCTATGTTTTAATTAATACTCAATATTAATTTAAGACCCGAGCATGGCTCAAGCATTATCTAGTTAATAATTAAATTCGGAAATCATAGAAAGTATTTTTGATTGACATTGCAATCGTTATTAATCTATTTTTGCATCTATTTTATTTGTAGCTTTCTAATTCATACTTTCATTTTTCACAATTAAACTAGACAGATGCAAATTAAAAATGGAAGGATTTTCCGTCAAAGATCGCAGTGTGATGGATGGTGTTGCTTCTTCTTCACTGGGAAAAGATGTCACTGATGTAGGTAATGAAATATAATTTTATTACAATGAAACATAATGCATCCTTAACAGTGGCGTATCCAGGAATTCCGAACTGTGGGTTCGGAATTTAAAAAAAAACGATGATCATATATTAACTAAATATTCAATACATAAGTTCAATTTTTATTTTTTATTTTTAATTACAAATGGATGGATTTCACAATTATAAATAAAAAAAAAACATTTTTCGAGTTTTCATACTTTGAAAGCGTGCTAATACATTACTACTTCTATAAATCTATAATTCTATTGCAAAGAATCAATATGACATATTTAAAAAAAAAAAAAAAAATTCCCAAGTCCCCAATAAACACAAATTTAACAATGTAAACTTCTTCTAATTATCAATTAAAAGACCAAGTAAAAATCTAAAATTCTAAGTTTCTACAATTTAATTTGTCAACAATTCAAGTATTCAACAATATATCAAAACCAGTTAAACAAATCAGTATGTAATTAAACTAATTATCACTAATTTTAATAAAATTAACCATAAATAAAGATTTAAGAGGAGTAGAGGAATAAGAGGTCTCACAAACTCACGAAGAACGGAAGAACACGAAAAAAAATAACAAAAAAAAATAAAAACATAAAATGAGATTAACCATTAAATAAAGATTTAAGAATTAAGAGGAGTAGAGGAATAAGAGGTCTCACAAACTCACGAAGAACGGAAGAACTCGAAAAAAAATACAAAAAAAAAAATAAAAACATAAAATGAGATTAACCACAAAATAAAGATTTAAGAATTAAGAGTAGAGGAATAAACGGTCTCACAAACTCACGAAGAAAGGAAGAACTCAGCTCGAAAAAGAATAACAAAATAAAAAAAAAAAACATAAAATGAGGGCAGCTGGATTCAAACCCAAACCTTAGAAGGAGATTCAATGCTCTAACAATCACTCCCTTACCAATGTGCCACGCTTTCACATTTGATTATTTATCTCACATAAATTTGTTTTAACCCTTTTATTTTTTCTTTTTTTAAAAAAAAAATTAAAACTTATAATTTTTTTCCGAAAAATCTGTGGGTTCAATGAACCCCCTTGAACCCCCCCTAGATCCGCCCATGATCCTTAATTAATTATCTTTTAATCGTGACTTGTTTAAGCCTTGTGCAACATATATATCTATTGTTTGATACAGGTCTATATATTATTTAAAAAAATTGCACCTTGGGGTTACTTACTTTTAAGATTGCAAGTTTTAAGATGTCATTTACTAGAATCAATGTGATTTATTATTTTTTATAATTATTTAGTGATGTCTTACTAGAATTGTGCATTAGGGAGTAATAACAATATCAACAAGTTTGTTAAAAACTTATAAATATTCAGAGTTAATTCGTTGATAATTCTGTTCTTTTAATATTGCACCATTTATAAGAATTGGACACAAATTTGCCCATGTAATTATAAATATAAACTAAAGAATCAAGTGCTAAAAGGTAAGGATATATAGGGTATTTTTGTTTACACCACAAATATATACCCTATATACCCTTACCTCTGAACACTTGATTCTTCAATTTATGTTTACAATCACATGGACAATTTTATTTGTACTAAGGCCCTGTTCTCTTCACCTTAAAAAAATAATATTAAGTAAAAATAAGTTCAGTTCAGTAAAAATAAGTCCAGTTCAGTAAAATTAAGTTCAGTTCAGTAAAAAAATTTTCAGTTCAGTAAAAATAAGTTCAATTAAGTAAAATTCAATTTTTTAAAAGAAGAATTATAATAAAAAATCAGTAAAAAAAATAATTTCAGTTCAGCAAAAATAATTTCATTTCAGTAAAATAAATTTAAGTTTAGTAAAATTAATTTAAGTTCAGCAACTATAATTTTGTTTCAGTAAAAATAATTTCACTTCAACAAAAATAAGGTGAAGAGAACGAGGCCTAAGTATAATTTATTGACAATAACTTGTATCATTGGTTGAATTGAAAATAACGTGCTCACAAAAAGATTGGAATTTGGCATAAATGACGTCGCAATGGAGTTAAAATTAGGATAAAAATCCTCAATTTTGTTGTCTCCCTGCTAGTCTCTCATCACACTTTATTATATCAATTTCATTCTTTTTTGAGCAAGTTGTTTTCAATGTATCAGCTGGTATTACCGTATTAATTACTCCCTCTGTCTCTCTTTTTCAACCCCATAGTTAATTTTTGGGTCAATTTTTAATAACTTTGACTATAATTTTCCATTAATTTATACTCCGTATGTGATAATATAGTCAAGTGAGATCTTGTTGGATTCATCAAATTGTATGTTTTTATTAATAACAAATGTTTATAATGTTTACACTTATGGATCTTGAGATATTTATGTTTTAACACACGTTTCGAAAACCGTGAAAAATCCAATAGGGCAGAAAAATAGAGACAGAGGAAGTAGTTGGTTACTTGGTAATTGGGAATCAACAAATATAATAATATACCTGCTTATAAAAGTACTATACTCAATAATTTATACTCATACGAAGTATCTTTTATTGAAATGACTAATTTAGTAAAACTATATACCCAACAATTATATCTTAATTCTTAAAATAGCTAAAATGTTGACTCGGAGGCCTTGAACCATAAAAATTTTATGTTTCATTTTTTCTTGCAAACAATTTTTTTTTTAAATAAAATTAATTAATAAATAAAAAGTCATCTGACATTTACCATAAAAATCAAAACTAACTAGAAAATAGAATATAAACTAGATGAAGCCTATGCGATGTACAATTTGTTTGAATTTTTAAAAATATTATATATATATATATATATATATATATATATATATATATATATATATATATATATATATATATATATATATATATATATATATATATATATATATATATATATATATATATATATATATATATATATATTTATGTGCTAAAATTTGTTATACATTTAGAAAAATTCCTAATATTAAAAGATAATATTTTATATTTAATTAATTTAAAATGGAAAATCTCATTCGTCAATTTTGCTTAAGTGTCATTTAAATTATTTAATTCTAAAAGAAATTAATAATCTCGTATTTAATTGGCTACCACTAAAATTTATTATCCTACATGGCGCGCTGAAAAAATTAAATCCTACGTGGCTCTTTAAAAACTCGGGAAAAAACTCCCCTTTATATATATATATATATATATATATATATATATATATATATATATATATATACTAGTTTTGTGCCCCGTGCGATGCCCGGGTTGTTTATTGAATTTTAAGATAAATTTTTAATCTATATACTTTTAAAATATCAAATTTTAAAATATATCATTGATATAAAATTAGTTAGGAATTGATATGCTTTTGTGACGATTTGCTATCTAGTAAGCATGTAATGACTAATACTAATGTTGGTGGAAATGTTCGATTTAATATATTAAAAAAAAAAATTTAAAAAAAAGTATCAAAAAATAAATTAAATAAAATAAATGTTCAAAGCCCATTGGGTTGACCCGAACCCAAAACTTTGGACAAGGGTTGAACATTTCTTGACTCGTAACTTGAAGTGACCCAATTCGAGATGACTCATGACCTGGTCCTAATTGAGTCGAAACCATGAAGTAACCCAATTCAAGATGACTCATGACCCAATCCTAATTGACATTGCTACCTAGTAATAAAAATCTATTAGATTGTGAAGTATATTATTTTAACCGATTAGTATATATTATAAATGGATGTTTTACGCTTGAGCTACTCCCTTCGCTCCAAAAATATTATGATATAAAAAATAAATTTATATGATAGTTTTTGAGAATTATAATCTAATAATTTTTTTGAATAAAATTATAATTAAATTTGTGCATCTGAAATATTGGTATTTAATCGAAAATAAAAATCTAAATTAACAATTATATCCTAAAATTCTATCTAAATAAAATTCTAAACTAACTTTTTTATCTTCGAAAGTCTATTTAAATCTATCCAACGTGGCGCAACACTTGGCGAAAAGTTGACACGCCAAGTGTCGTTGTCTCGTGACCTGGCTAAAAGTTTAGCTTTATATATTAGTTATATGATATATTAGATTGGATAATAAATACTCTTCTAATTTGGAAAAACCTTGATCATTGTGGATGAAATTTGACATTGGTGAATACTTTCTTTTACATCATTTTTTGATTCAATTAACATTCCACAAGGGACCTTTCGATCTAATGTAGTTTTAAAATCGTACAAAATTTTAATGCACTTGGTTGTAGATATAAGATTGACCTATTATGTATTAAAATAGCATGCATTAAAAAGTGCATTGCATATAAGCTTAACTTTAAAGGACTATTCATTTTACGTAAACAAATTGTTACCATATCTTTTGCATGATCGTGTTTCACCTAAATCACAATTTCCCATATAATTTGGCCAATTGTTATTGTTGATTTCCTCAACTTTGACTTCACTGGTGTTAGCATGTTGATGTTATCTATCTACGGCGGCAAATACGGTGGTGCAAGAGTGTCGTCACTACGTTCCAACCTCCAGCATCAATGAACCATCAACACAATGGGCCCCATGGTTGCAAGATAAAAGTTTGGATCCACCTTAGTCAATGGGATATGCATAAAGTTTTGTATGTTTAACCCGCGTAACATGTCATTGTTAAGCATATTATATATGCAAGGGAAATGAAGACTTCAAATTACCTGATGGTGCATGTGATACATTAAATCCTGGTATCGAGTTTATATCCTTCATCTAACATCCAAAATGCATAGTTAGCTATTGTTCCTTAATAATGGATTATGCATTTTAGATGTTAGATGAAGGATGTAAACTTGATATCATGATTTAATGTATCACATGCAACATCAGGTAATTTGAAGTCTTCATTTCCCTTGCATATATAATATGCTTAACAATGATGTTACACGTACAGAATTTTATGCATATCCCATCGACTATGGTGGATCCAAACTTTTACGACCCTGCAACCATAGGGCCCATTGTGTTGATGGTTCATTGATGGTAGAGGTTGGAACATAGTGACGACGCTCTAACCCCACTGTATTCGCTGTCGAAGATAGATAACATCAACCATATGCTAACACCAATGAAGATAAAGTTGAGAGAAATTAACAATATCGAATGGTCTGATTACATGAGAAATGGTGGTTTGATGAAGCATGGTCATGCATAAGTTATGGAAGCAGTTTTTTTGAGTCAAATGTATAGCCCTTTTTAAATTTATCCTATACGAACAATGCATTTTCAATGCATGCTATATGCTATATGCTATAATGGTTATTTGGTTACTATAACGTTGTATTACAATAAAGAAAAACAAAGAGGAAGTAATATTAAGTAGAAATAATTATGTAAAAAGTCAATAAAAAAAATGAGTGAGACTAGGTTCTTTTTAAGCAACCAATGATATTATACTTCATATACACAATTGTTATTATAAAAAAATGTATGGATGATCTTAGAGTATGGATGGAGGAGGTCCCCAGTGAATTAGCTAAATTTGTATTTGATGATTTAAACCTCTTGGTTGAGTAATAAAATGCTGCGTACAGTTTCTGTCCAAAAAAAAAAAATAAAAATAAAAAAATGTTCATAAAGTCCTAAATCTAGATAATTTTGTTTAAGGTGTTAAAAAACTTATACTTCATGGTTGGAAATTTAAAATATATTGATCTATTATGGTTGTCGGTTGACACTGTGATAGAAAATGAAAAAAACTTGAAGTACAAATTACATGTAGAAATTGTTATGTACATCCGGGTGTACAGTGCACGACCAAGGGTGTTGTTTGCTCATTTTGAAGATTATTGCTTATTTTATCATCAAATGAGCAAACAAATACCATTGGATGTACCATGCTCCCGGAAATATATATAATAACAATATCTCAATTATATGTGTTGTTTAAAAAGGATCTAGATAGTTTTACTCAAAGGCCCCGTTCACCTTACCTTATTTTTGCTGAACTAAAATTATTTTTACTAAAGTTAAATTATTTTTATTGAACTTAATTTATTTTTACTGAAATAAAATGATTTTTGCTGAACTGAAATTATTTTTTGCTAAAGGTAAATTTTTTTTTTTTTTTTACTGATTTTCTATTACTCCGTATATCTCTTCTTTATAAGTTATAACTATTGAATTTTACTGAATGAACTTATTATTATTGAATTGAAATTATTTTTACTGAGATGAAATTATTTTTACTGAACGGAAATAATTTTTACTGAACTGAAATTATTTTAACTTAATATTTTTTTAAGGTGAAGTGAATAGGGCCAAATTGTAAAATAAGACCCTGTTCACTTCACCTTAAATTAATAATATTTAGTAAAAATACTTTCATTTAAGCAAAATTAATTTCAGTTCAGTAAAAATAAATTCAGTTCAGCAAAAATAATTTCGAATCATAAAATTAATTTCAATTCAGTAAAAACCAGTAAACTTAAAGAATAAATATAATAGATAATCAATAAAATTAATTTTAGTTCAGCAAAAATAATTTCAGTTTAGTAAAATTAGTTTCTGTTTAGTTAAAATAATTTAAATTCAGCAAAAATAATGTTAGTTTAGTAAAAATAATTTTAGTTCAGCAAAAATAAGGTGAAGTGATCAACGGGGCCTAATTTTGAAATTTTCACCTAAAAAAGGTCTATTATAATTTAGTGCTTGTTCTTATTTACTGAAATGAGCTGAATTGAACTGAAATGAACTAAAATGATTGGAGCTGAACTAAACTGAACTGAACTGATTGGAGCTGAACTGAATTGAACTGATTGGAGCTGAACTGAACTAAACTGAACTGAAATTAAGCTGAAGTGAACATGCCCTTACTTGTGTAAGGCTCTGTTTAGTGTTCACGTCACCTCAAAAAAAATATTCAGTAAAAATAAGTTCAGTTCAGTAAAAATCAGTAAAATATAATAGAAATTCAGCAAAAATAATTTCAGTTCAGTAAAATTAATTTTGGTTCAGTAAAAATAATTTAAGTTCAGGAAAAAAAAATTCAGTTCAATAAAAATAATTTCAGTTCAGCAAAAATAAGGTGAATTGAACAGTGTCTAATGGAGAAATATGATGACATGTATTAAGATTTTTACATGTATTTGATTGCATCTTTTTAAAGGGTATTTTCTTGCTTATTTGATATCTTTTTCTCATTTCAAAATCTTCAAATCCACCCAAAAAAAAAAAAAAGAAATCAAATCAAATCAAATATTGGATGCATCTATTTCTAGCCACACCGAAGAGCATTTCAAAGGTTTTGAATATGATTAATTTATATGCTTAAATTACATAGCAAAAAACATAATTTTACATTTTTCAATTGAATACATTTAGGGCCTATTGACTTCAGCTTAACTTCAGTTTAGTTCAGTTCAGTTCAGCTCCAATCAGTTTAGTTCAGTTCAGCTCCAATCAATTCAGTTCAGTTCAACTCAGCTCCTAATTTCCTTCTCTCATAAAATATTCATTTCAGCTCTATTCAGTTCAGTTCAGTTCAGTTTAGTTCAGCTCCAATCAATTCAGTTCAGCTTAGTTCAGTAAATGTGAACATGCCAAAAAAAAATCCCTACAGATCATCCACATCATCTATTCTATTTAAAAATGATTTTAGTTTTAGGATGTGAACAAAACCGCTAAATGAATTATCGGTTTTACCTTATAACCACTAATTCAATTAGCGGTTTATATGAGTAAAACAAATCACCGTAAAACCGCTAATTATTGGTTTTATGTAAGGTGAAACTAGTAATTCAATTACTAAAATTAAGTGAATTTACTAATTAGCCCTCCAATATGCATCTCAAACAAATAGTAGCTATGCGCCTAGTTGCACTTAACACAAAGCAATATGAATTTAAGGCGTAGTTTATGCACTATAAATGCTAAAAAAAATGTTCCAATCTTATTTTGTTTTTTTTTTTTTAAAAAAGAAATGGTCCAATATATTTGAGGGATTTCCATGGATATGGCTAAAAGAACTAAAATTTCCTCAATTGCTCTACTTTTTATCAAAATTAGGGCAGTTAACGCACATGATGCGCGCGCCATAGCTAGTCATATCCGGAATCTCTTTCGGTTGGCCTTACATCACAAATTTAGTTATTGGCAATATTATTAATGAGAGAAAATACATGAACACATATATTTAGGGGTATAAATGTCCACACGCTATTCTTAAGAGTAAAAAAAAGGTAATTATTTGTTAATGAGGGCAATTAAGTAAATAAACATTTTAGATGGTATAATTATCCAAACACTATTTATTTAAAAAACTTGTACATATTAATGAGGGAGAATATGTAAATACACATTTTGAAGGGTATAATTGGCATCACATTATTTATAAGAGTAATCTTGTACTTTTTGTTGGTACAATGGTATTTTTAATTTACTATTATACTTACCGTGGTTTTTTTAATGTACTATTATACATGTATTTTATACTATTAGAGTATAAGTTGTTTTAATTAGTGGTACTATTTATAATCATTATAGGTAACAGTGGTATTTTATACAATATCTGTACCACTAGAAAAAAAAAATTACTACTCTTCTGTCTTGTAGCTACTATTTACTTGCCATGTAAATAGCAGTCATGTGCCAATACTTAACCCTTCGTGCTAATGCGATCCTTGTAGAGTTGTAGGTGGTACTCCCTTTAATTCTTTTTATGTGTCATGATGTTTGGATTCTTGCATTGTTTGTATATATGGAGTAACTAATGCAGTGTTGTAATAAAACAATGTCTCAATACCAAAAAAAAACTCCATTATATATTCGGAAATTCAAAACATACTTATCTAAAAAGATCTCCCATAAATTAAATAATTATTGTTGAAATATTACTCCTATGATATTTAACGAGATTCCATTTCCAGCAAGCTTGTGACATATATTAATAGGAGTACATGGATGCAAACATAAATCGGCAATAGATGAACACAATAAATTGCCAATTAAATTGGACATCATACAAAGGGTGACTTGGTTGACATTTCAAAATTAGTTTTGAGGTAATCTTTCACATCTTTCTTTATGTTTTTAGTAAATAAGTGAACTTACTATCTAAAAGAGCCAAAACAAAGTTCTTTTTAAAGTAGATAAACATAAAGCTAGAAAGATATATTTGATGTATTATCATGCATTATGTATTTCTAGCATGGAAAGAGCCCAAACAAACTTCTATACGAGTATGAAACAATTATACAAGTGGGACTTAAATTCATGACAAAAGTTTGGTTTCATCTTCTCTATTTTCATGTATGTTTTAATAAGTGGTACTAAAACAACTAAACAAGCTCTTATATATGTAAAGTAAACTATCATTCATGGGTTATATCACACAATATTCATAACTTTTGATATTGTCTATTTCATTTCATATGTAGTTTCTATAAACAGTACAAATGTCATTGGCCAACAGATCAAAAGAACAAACTTACCCTCAACCAAAACCAACTATAAAACTTTATCACAAGTAATACATGCTCTTCTTCTAAATCCTACCAAAAGGAGCTTGAACTTCTCACCTTCTTTTTTGCATAACATCTCTTTCATCCTTCATTTTCCTTCTAGAAGCCAAAATAATTGTCAAGATTAACAAAAATGGAGAAGAAAAATGCAATTAAAGATGAGGCTTTGTTGCAACACCCTTATCTTCTTGTGTTAGTTGTTGTATTAGGGTTTATTATAATGGATCCATTTGAATTGGGTCCTTTGGGAGGGTATGAGTTCAAGCCTATTAAGAATCAAATTGCACCTTACAATGAAGTAATGAAAAATTGGCCTAGAGACAATCAAAGTCGATTGGGCCAACACGGTAAATTGGAGTTTGTTGATCAAGTTTTTGGCCCAGAATCATTAGAGTTTGATAAATTGGGCCGTGGCCCATATACCGGATTGGCAGATGGTCGAGTTGTAAGGTGGATGGGTGAGAAAATTGGGTGGGAAACATTTGCGACAGTGACATCAACCTGGTTAGTTTTCTCTACTATGCAATGCTTTAACCAGTAATTATATCGGTTTACAATAAGTTAGGTCTCAGTCTTGAGAGAAGACAATCTAACAATAAATGTGTGCTTTTCTTTACTCGAAAAACCATATCAGTTTACATTATGATACTTTAACTATTTTCAAAGATTTTAAATCACTTCATTTAATGTAATTGTTGAGATTACTTAAATTTTGCTAATGCATTTTGAAAGGTCAATGAAATTATGTGGGAAAGGAGTTGACTCAACAACAGCAAAGCAATGGAAGTTTGAGCAATTATGTGGGCGCCCATTGGGCCTTAGGTTCGATCAAGAAACAGGAAATTTGTACATTGCTGATGCATATTATGGGCTTCTTGTTGTTGGGCCTGAAGGTGGTCTTGCTACTCCTTTGGCAACCCATGTTGATGGAGATCCCATACTTTTTGCAAATGATCTTGATATTCACAAAAATGGCTCCATTTTCTTCACTGATACTAGCAAGAGATACAATAGAGTGTAAGTATATCTTCTTCATTTTGTATCAATGATTCAAATGTACCTAAATACGCCAAAAATCACTTAGTTATGTCTTGGAGATGTATATATATCACTACTTGTTTGTGTAGTAACTCGTATTTTATATTATTCTGTCAACTATATCAAGTTACTTTCTCTGTTTCAAAATACTTATACGATGAAGTTTTAAAGGTGTCGATATTTTGGATTATTACAGGCACCACTTCTTGATATTATTGGAGGGAGAAGCCACAGGTAGGCTGCTAAGATATGATCCATCTACCAAAGAAACACATGTTGTATTGGATGGCTTGGCTTTTCCTAATGGAGTTCAATTATCAAAAGATCAAACTTTTCTCCTCTTTACTGAAACTACTAATTGCAGGTTATAATCATACTCCTTTCACTCTAATGACATGTTTTTTGTTTACTAGTAATAGAAACACTTCGCTAATCTCTAAATAATAAACCATGTTTCTATTTGGACCGTCACAAAAATAAGAACCAGATAATTATGATATTTTAACTCAATTTCCTAAACATGGCCTAGATAATTTTTTAGATCATAACTCATATGACGAGTGATTAGTATTTTAGTACAATATTTTCGACGGCTGATGCTAAGAAACTTGTTACATGTAACGCAGGCTTATGAAGTTGTGGCTTGAAGGTTCAAAAACAGGACAAGTAGAGGTGGTAGCAAACTTGCCAGGATTTCCAGACAATGTAAGACTAAACGAAAAGGGCGAATTTTGGGTAGCTATAGATTGTTGCAGGACAGCACCACAAGAGGTGATGATCAACAACCCGTGGCTAAGGCGAATGTATTTTCGGCTGCCACTACCCTTGAAGATCCTGGCTAGGCTAATGGGGATGAAGATGTACACGGTGATTTCGCTCTTCAATGAGGATGGGAAGATCATTGAAGTGTTGGAAGATAAACAAGGTGTTGTGATGCAATTAGTGAGTGAAGTTAGAGAGGTTAATGGTAAACTTTGGATAGGAACTGTGGCTCATAACCACATTGCTACTCTGCCTTACCCTGCATTAGTTTAAGCCAAATTAGGGTGGTTTTGTTCATGTATGTTGTTTTTTCTAAGGAGAGTTGTGTTGATGTTTTGGAATTTCATGTAAGAGCTTGATTTATTAGATTTTAGAGTGATTATTGATTGAATAATACATAAATTAAACATTATACGTAATCTAATAGCTCATGAAATGACGTGCAATTAGATTTGACAAAACTGACTCATACTTGATTACTCAATTCAAAACCTAATTTAAGATTTCAAAGTGAGCTAAAAAAACTAAACGCCTGCGGTAAATTAAAGAATCTAGTACAAAAGTGACCTCATTTAAGATGATAAGAATTACTCCATTTGACATTACATTATGTACAAAAGTTTAATTAATTACCATCTTAGAAGATTATGAAATCTAATGACAGGTTCTTTCCCGGATTGAATGAGCTCAAGAATGACAAAATCTCCTATTTTGAAGTCATTGGCTACATATAAACCTCGCAATTTTCCAATATAAGCATATTTTCCCTTGGTATATTCGAAAGGTAGCACCCATTTACGTCCTTTTTCATCTATTATCCCCACGTATTGCCTCTTGTCTAGCCCATTTTTTCTTGCAAAATCCAATGGAATGAACTGCACAATTACACCATAATTATAATAGGTGACACAAAATATATATAGTACTTAGTAAATAGTACTAACTCATACAAGGATTTTTCGTCTTTAATATACATAACAACTTCAAATGGAGGAAGTATATTTATTACCCATCTAAGGTAATCTAACACGACAATATGTCACGTACGTGTTTATTTATACATACAACTAAAGTACACTTACCAGTTGAGCTGACTTGTAGCTATGATTCATCAAAACAAAAGTACAATAAGGATGCCCGGTTGATTTAAAACCAATATTTTTCTGCTCTTGAACCTTGTTGTTCTCTGTTCTATTTGATAACCTTTCATCGACATCTGCATACGAATTGCTAATAAAATCGACATATAACCAAAATATTTACTCCGTAACATCTATATGCTCCTCCTTTCATTTCTAAAAATTCTTTCTATTTAAAGAGTGACTATATAACATAAAAGGTAAAATAAAAAATAAAAAAATAAAAAAAAAGAAATTTTGCCAACAACTATCATTTAAATATTCACTTTTGAGAACAACTACCATATTTTTTTTTTTTTTTTTGAAAAAACTACCACGGAAACTTTGAGTAGCACTACCACAATTAATTTTCCGGCAAGAATCTCCGGTTGAGAGAGCTTATTTTATAAGATTTCAATCAATTGCGGTAGAGAAAACAAGGAAATTCGGTAGCCAAACATAATTACATGTAAATTGTCATTAATTCTGCATTGTAAATGTTTTAATTTCTCAATTGAATATTAAAATTAGGGTTCATAAGCAAAAAATTGAATTTAGGGTTTTGCAAAATTGGGGAATTTAGGGCAATTGATGTGTATTACCTAATTCAGGGTTAATGTAGGCCAATATTGTCACTTAATTTGGACTTTTTTAGCGGAAAATTTTATAAAATATGCCCTGAAACGGAGATTTTTTTCCGGAAAAACAAAATGTGGTGCTATTCAAAGTTTTTGTATTTTTGTTGTAGTTTTTTCAAAACAAAAAAAAAATGGTAATTGTTTTCAAAAGTGATCATTTAAATGGTAGTTGAAAACAAAATTTCCATAAAAAAATTAAAGTTTTATCAAGCGTCGAAAATTCGTGCTTACGAGCAGTAGGATCAACAATAACTGAAACGTCGAAAACCAAGTAACCTTGATATTTTAACTCCAAGAAATCACCAATTTGCAAATCATGGTCTTCGCAAAATTTCTCCCACCCATCTTTGAATTGAACCGTACTTTTACTAAACTCGAAATTCACATCCCAAATTTTCTTGCTCTTATCTCTTAATAAGATCATTTTATCCTCTTCAATTTCTGATCCTACAGAAAGATTTGTCGGCTTTGGGATTGACTGCACGCAAAGGAAAATAAATGTTACACAGAGAATTTTAGCATATCATTTATTTCTTTTGCTAAGACGAAAAAAAAAAAAAGATACAGATTATTTAAAAATTCTATGGTATTCATCTTTAAAATGACTATTATTATACTGATTTTTTATTGGCTGATTTTTCATTAATTTTTTATGTCAAAATTAATTATAAATATTTTTAATTTTTGAAATTTATTTTTTAATATTTTAATGGTCAATTTATGAATTATTTTTAAATTTCAGTAATAATAAAAACTTAGAAATATTACTCCCTCCGTCCCCGACAGAACGACCCATTTGGGTTGATTTCGCGGGTATTAAGAAAGTTAAATAAAAAGAAGTAAAAATGTATTGGAAAGATAAATTTACATGGGGTTTGTAAAAAAGTAGAGAGATAAAGTAATAAAAGTATATAGGGAAACAAAATTTTATATAGGAAAACTGATTTTGCACAAATATTATTGTAAATTGGTGGGGATTTTAATGCAAATGGGTCATTCTTTTTGGGATTAAAATTAGGCCAAATAAGTCGTTCTTTCGGGGACGGAGGTAGTATTAAAATATTAATTCAAAATTAATAAATGTATTTTAAAAATTAAATAGATGATTTATAATTAATTTTGACATTAAAAAATGAATCAAAATCAGCCAATAAAGAATTAGTATAATGATAGTCGTTTTAAGGATGACTACCATATAATCATCAGAAATTATTACACCTATATGAAATATTTGTGGTAATGATAGTGTAACATAACTTAGAATCATGTACGTCAGATAAAATAAAAATGAGAAAAGCTTTTAGGAATGACCCAAAAATTAAATTAAAACAATTAAATCACATAATCTTTAACGGACAGAGAGAGTAAGGAGGATGAAGTAATAAATCGTTACTCCCTCTGTTTTTAAATACTTGTTCCATTTCTCCATGCGCGGAGTTTTACGAGAAATTGGAGAAAGTACTTCGTAATAAAATATGGAGATAGTGGTGTAGGTGGAAGAATAAAAAAATTGTAAAAAGATTTCCAAATAAGGAAATGGAGCAAATATTTAAAAATGACCGAAAAAAAAAGTGAAGCAAGTATTTAAAAACGGAGAGAGTATTAGACTTCTTACTAGTGCAACTGACTTGTAGCTGCAATTATGTAGAACAAAAGTACTTGGTCTAGATCCCATATTTCTTTGCTCTAAAACGTTGTTATTTTTCTCCCTTGACGACCCTACATGCACATCTGCATAGACATTGCTAATAATTTAACTTAACATATAACAAAAAATAAATAAATTACTTGTACTTTGTATTATCTTTTGTATGAACTCATTCGTTTCTAAAAGTTCTTCCAGTTTTATCCGTTATTTATTTCACAATAAAAACCGAACATAAACACATACCTTTGGCTTCATTAAGAGTGGCACCAGAATTATTTCTCGAGCCACAAGAGCTTAAAGCTTGCACTATTACGTAGTTAAATTGATTAGATTCATCATCAATTGTTGCAAATTCGCGCTCACAAGCTGTAGAATCAAAGACGAAAACGTCGAAAACCCAGTAACCTTGATGCATAAACACCAAAAGATCACCAATTTGCAAATCATGGTCATTGCAAAATTTCTCCCATCCATCTTTGAATTGCACCTTATTATTAATTAACTCAATCTTAATATCCCAAATTTTCTTACTTTTGTCTCTTAATAAGGCCATTTTCTCTCCAATTTCTGCTCCTAAACCAAGATATTTGTAAAATGACTTCGGTATTGACTGCATGCAAAGGTAAAATAAAATATTACTTAGCAAAATGTAGATACTACGTTTAGTATTTCTTTTGATTAAGAAGGACAAAATTCGTAAAAGAATGAAAATTACACCCCGTTTATACGACATGAGAAATAGTTGTCATGCTGATAGTGAAATTTAGATTAGGACAGAGAATAGTTTAAGGCGGACTTACAAAATTAGAAAGAAAACCGGGGATGAGAGGCTGAAAAAAGTGTGGTTTCCTAGGGTGGAATAACCTCATTTAGCTTCTCTAGAGAAATGTTCTTGTGTAATTTTGTTTGCTTGATGTAAACTCAATGTTTTTTACAAATACTCTTGTGTAAATTTATATGGATGGAAAAGGGTATACCCCTTAATGCTCTCTTTCTCCGTACCAAAAAGAAAATTATATTTTTTTCTGTTTTATAAATTATAATACTTTGACCAAACACATTTAATTGTACTCCGTAGTATAGTACACAATTTTGACTATATCTTCAATATTGTCTATTAAAATAAATTACAAAATGTTAATATTATGATAATTTATCTACTTGTATCTAATCCTTCACCATATTGCATGATAACATTTTTTTTACATTAGTGAAAAAAAAAAAATTCCAAATTAAAGTCAGTGTAAAAGTCAAATTATTACATTTTAAAAAAATAAAATAAAGAGAGCAATATTTAAAAAAAAAAAAAATGGTTTGGTTGAACTCAAAACGTTAACTCAATGTTTCATTCAGTACAATATAATCTAAGCATATTTACATAGAAATTGTTGTAGATTATGTAGTCTCTTTTAGTCATCTTACATACACCCATCAAGAAATTGATCATTTTGTTGAGATAAGTTTCTCTAACTCCGTAATTTCTTTTATTATTCGATAATTTAGGTTTTAGTATTAAGGGAAGACAAACCTAATCTTTCCGATTATACGGTTTTCTTAAAAAAAATCTTGTACATTAAAAGCACTAGCTAGAGGCTAGAGGCTAGAGGTAGATAAACGAGGTACTAATATTGGAGGGGTGGGCTAGGCATTGATTGTGGGTAAATGTGGGTAGTTGGGTCTTGACTATTTGGGGAAGTATTAAGGAAGTTGGACTTTGGATTCAAATACTTCTGAGTTCTGACAATGACTTTTGAACTGGTGAAAAATCACATACATTTTGGTCGGGGACTAAGGGAGGTCAAACCGTCAAACCGATGGATAAAGTTGGAAGTAGGGGTGCTTATCGAGTGAGTCGATTACGAGTTGGGGGTGCTCAACTCAACTCGAAAACTTTTTACATGTGCTCAACTCGTGCTCGCTAAAGTTTCGAGCAAATAAAACCTGCTCGACTCGTGCTCGTTAAAGTTTCGAGTCGAGTCGAGTAGCTCACAATCTGCTCGTTAAAATTTTGGTCCTTCTATTATTATATGCCTTTATTTATTTTTTGTTCAATTTATATTGCTTTCCTTATTATATATAGATTTTATTAAAAATTCACACTTTCTTTTTTTATGATATAAATTAAGGCTTAATAAGTGTCAAATTTGTTTAAAGATAGTAACTTTGTTTGTAAATTCTATACTTCCTCCGTTCTTTTATTATTGCACCACTTGCTTTTTTAGGAAGTTTCACAAATATTGCACCATTTTCTCTTTAGGAAAAAAATTATTTGTGTTCACACTACAAATACCCAACATACCCTTACTTTTTCACACTTACTTTTTAGTTTATCAATATGTCACATGGGCAATTTTGTATTTTTACCTTTCTCTCTCTTACTTTTTTCCACTACCAAAATATTTGTACCCAACCCATATGGTGCAATAATAAAAAAAACGGAGGAAGTATTAATATTATATTATCGAGTTGCTCACGAGCTTATCGAGTCGAGTTAGAGCTTGCTCAACTCGTGCTCGTTAACATCTCGAGTAGAGTCGAATTCGAGTCGAGCTAACTCGAGTCGAGTTTTGACCGAGCGTGACCGAGTCGAGTACGAGTTGCTTGCGAGCTGCTCAACTCAATTAGCACCCCTAGTTGGAACATTTCTTACTTCAACCGAACATTTCTTGCTAGTAAAACTGTCAACACGGTTTGACAGTTCGATTTTGATTTGGTTTGAAATCGGTTCGGTTTGAAAACGTTTCGGTTTTAAATCGATTTAAGTGTCTTATGGGTCGGTTTTGGTTTAGTTTATTCTTGAGCTGTTTTAATTCAGTTCAAGTAGTAAACGGTTCAGTGCAGACGGGTTGTGGTTTGTTAACGATTCGATGTAAAGGGTTTTATCTTGATTCACACGGTTTTGGGTTAAAAACGGTCCAATTCTTTTTCGGTCCAGTTTAGAACGGCTTTTGGGTTAGATTCGATTTCGGGTTAAAAACGGTCCGGTTTTATTTCAGTTCGGTTTAGAACTGGTTTGGTTTCGATACGGTTTAACATTATTCGGATAGGTTCGGTTTCGGGTTTACCAAAATACGGTTCGGACCGACTTTTGATTTCAAAAAATCGGTTTTTAAACGATTCGGTTCTCATTCAGGTCAGTTGGTTACTTGGTTTCGGGCACTTAATCGATTTCGGTTTGAAATTTGACAGTGCTACTTGCTAGTGCTTTTAATTAGGGGTGTCCAAAATTTACCCGACCTGAAAGGTTTATCTAAAGCCGAAATATTTTCGAACTAGTTGGACCCGAAAATTTTTAATCCAAATCCAATCTGGAATCAACCTGAAGTTAACTCGAAATCGATTTCACCTGGAAGTTTACGATCCAAACCCAACTTGGTATCGATTCATTATCTATCCGAAACCAATAAAACCCGACAATTCAAGACTTGGATTCGATTTAACCCGAAACGAAATCTACCCGAAACCATTTATACCCAAAAAAAACCTTATTTTACCCGATTAAAAACTACCCGCGACCCTATTGAACCCGACCCAAAACTTATGACTTAATTAGTTAACGACTTTTTGATAATAGTGGAGCTGAGACCGAGAGATTTTGAATATAAAGTGTAGTTAATGGGGTTTATATTTAATTGTTTGTAGAAGAGAGAAATTATACTAACAATTAAAAAATGGGGTTGATAGGATTGAAAGATATTAAAATACTTGTATAGAAAGTAGCTCTATAATGAGTTTAAAATTACATGATTGATTTGAACTGAGATCTAATATTGAAACTGAATTGATTTGAACTAAGATCTAACCGAATCTGAAATGACCTGATTCAAAGTCTATAAAATCCATTTTGATCCAAATAAACCCAATTAAATCCGACTCCGAGCTTACTTGAACTCGATATGACTCGACCCGAATTTGACTTGACCCAATTTCGATTTGTACCTAACCATACCTTGACCCACCTTTGACTCGAATATAATTAAGCTTGACCCGATTTGATTTGGTTTGTTAGGATAAAATGACCCGTCATATCCAACCCCAAACACCCCAACCCATCGTGAGTCAACCCAAACTCCATCTGGGTACCCAATTTGACACTAATAGTTTTAATGTAAAAGGTGCAAGTGCAACAATCAACACAAGGCTATACTTATTTATTTATTTATTTATTTATATTTTATTTATTTATTTTTTGGCAACCAGAAAAAAAACAACCAACAGCTATGGCCTTCTATTTTTTTTATAACGAGAAAGACCCAACTAAACGCAACATTAAGAATGGTGTCCTTAATATTTTACTAACGGAATTTGCTTAAACTAAAGTTACTTTATCAAGTATTACTAGGTCTAGTACATAGTGTTTCGGGTACAAACAATGGGACCTTGCCGAAGGTCCTGTGAAGTGGATGAAGACTAACTCGGTCCAAAGAATGCTGGGCCAAGGGTTTCCTGCACAGCAAACACACGTAAACTTACCTCGGGGGTTGTGCCGAGGAAGGCCCCTCCGATGCTGAAGTCAAACAGTGTTTAGAGAGAGAGAAAGCTTATGCAAGGGAATTAATTGCTTGAGGCTCTATGTGAATGAACGTAAGAAGGTATAATTGTTGGCTTTTATACCTGTACTCAACAGGAGGATTGGGCCCAAAGCCGAATAGGCTTGCCATGTTGACCGGACCTTGACCTGATTCTGACTTGGCATGGAATAGAGAGTTGAACCTTTGACCTTGGGCTTGTAATTGAATCATTTATGGGTTAGGCCCAATTGAGACTGAATTGGACCCAAACAACTTGCCCCCCCAGACCCGATTTGGAGGGATGACATGTCGGGTTTTGATTGACGAAAAGGAGGGAAGTAAATGATTTAATTAATCCAAAAAATTTGAATTTAAACTGTAATTAAGGACATAACGGTGGTTTAGAAGATAATGGAGGAAGTTGAACGGATGCTGGGTAGTTAATTTGGAGGGAGTGTGTTTAACGGTTACTTAATGGAGGATTAATGAGAAATTAAAGGCGCGGACTCCCAGAATTCCTTTTTCTGGCAATATACACCGTACTTCGCACTCTCTCCCCTCATTTCTTCACCAAAATCACACTCCAAACTCGCACAAAAAAAACCCTTGATTCCGACTTGAAACTTCACTGAATCTCCGAAATTAAGGCTCCGAAACTGAAATTTTTTGCTCCAGACTTGTGGGTCGGCAACTTCCGCTTCGGATAAAGGTAATTTTCCTCGAATTTTCTTTGATTTTTCTCGAATTTCAAAGTGCTCTCTTGCTTCGACTTTTCTTCTTGAATTTCTGTCATGGCTCGAGGTCGAGAACGACACCCACGAGATAGAATTAGGCGGAGAAGGGGGAATTGCCGCCGTCCCGCTGAATGTGGTGCCTCCCCGAGAAACTGGGGAGGCCGGTACCTCCAGGGCGGCGGCGCCTCGAGGGACAGAAGAGGCGAGCTCCTCCGGCCAACAGGAAGAGGTGGCCGCCGCAGTCTGGGACTTACCCCCTGGGGCTGCTTAATGGGGGAGTCACGAAGATAATTGGGGTCTGATGGAGTATCCCCCATACTATTGGTGGACGAAGAACGGTGAAGCTTATTGCTTTGCCGAATAACTCGAGATCTTCTATGGCATCCTGGAGGATGATGGGTACTAGTGCCGAATGCCTGCCCAAAATGATAGGATCCATCGTCCACCCCCGGGCTATGTGGGGGTGTACACTCGACAATTGCAGTATGGGCTTCGGTTCCCCCTACACCTCTTTGTTGTGGAGGTGCTGAGCAATTATAACATCTCCCTATGCTAGCTGACTCCCGTCAGCATCCGAAGGATGATGACCTACCTCTGGGTGTGTCTGTTCTATCGTCTGCAGCCGAGCATCCATTGTTTTAAAAAGTTGCATCGGCTGGTGTCGAACACCCAGAGCAGGTATGGTGAACACGGCCCTGGCTGGTGGAGAATTGAGAGCCTACCTGGGTATTTAACCATGTGGCCGAACGATAGTTCGGATAAGGACTAGCGAGGCCAGTGGATCTGGGTTAGGGCCCCCTCAGCCTGACCATTACTTGTCACGGCCTGACCCTAAGATGCAAAACCTAAGGCCTAAAGCAGCTGGTGGTGAGGATGACAGGCAACTGAATTATTTCGGGAAAATGGAGAATCCCGTGGGGACTGGCCGAATAAAGTTCGTGCTAGAGTCCTGGCTGCCAGACTCTCACTACGTCTTTTAGGAGTGCATGCTCGTTGTTGTCGGCCTCAGCCGAAAATATAAAGACAGTAAGTACCTTCGGCTAGGGCTGATGACCCACTTAGCTGCCCCTTTTATTATTCCTTTCAGCGCTTCAGCGTGTTTTTTGCTTTGCACTTATGCTTTATTTTTCTTTTTCTTAGTTTTTCACGAGGGCAATGTCAGCGTAGACTACCGGCGGCTCGGGATAAATGCTGGGAGGATCGTGACCAACAACAAGCCCCCCATCACCGACTCCAAGGATCGACCTCTGCACATTCACTCGAAGAATTTTGTTATTACCCAGGCCTTCGAGTATCTGAAGCAGAAGCCTTGGTGGCATAAAGAGGATCCACTCTTCCTCTTAACCCCTGAAGAAGCAGAAGCTGCTGCTACCGCCGCTGAGGTGTCTCGGGTAGCTAGAGCCTTTGACGGCGGAGAGGGGACTTCCGCTGTTGTAGAGGAGCCGAGGGAGGACTCTGAAGACGCAAGGTTGCTGGAGACCACGGTAAGCTTTCTGACCTAGCAGTTTTCCTTCTTTCTCTTCTCTTTTTTTTTCTCTCTTTTTTTTTTTTTTTTTTTTGGTTCTCACGTCTTGCCCCCCTGTCCTCTTCTGAAGCAGGACGAGGAGGAAGAGGAGAGAAATTACCTTGAAGGGGAGGATCAGCCCGGACAGGAGGAGGTTTATTTTGAAAAGGAGGTCCCCTCAGACGAAGAGGGACTGATGCTGAACCGAAAAAGAATTGTCATCAACCCTGGAAGATTCCGGGAAGCACCAATTCCGAAGAGGCCTCGGATTGATGATGACACAATCAATGACCCTTAGGCGGCCGATGCTCCTCCGAAGACCCCGATCGTCGAAGGTGGCGACCCTGAAAAGACTCCTCCCCAGCCTGAAATTCGTGAGGAGGAAGAGGTTATCCAACAGACCCCTGAGCAAGCTGCTGAAGCTTAGGGGGTTCCAGATACCGCGCCTTCCCCACAGCACATGGCGGCCTCCTTCTCAGCCGAAATTCAACTTGAGGTTGAGAAGCTAGGGTCTACAGTTGAGGAGACGAAGGGAGATGATCCTGACGTGGAAGTCCTACCCGAGGCTCCACGTATTTTCACTGAAAAGGAGCTTCGGGATGCTGTCGAAGCGCAGAGGGCTGCTGAACAGCGCAAGACTTACATGCCCTCCTCTTCAGCGGTTGGCTCCTTTGGGACTTTTCACTCCTCTGAGATGGGGTTTGGCACCGCTCCGACGGTGCCTTTTGCCCCCCCCGGGCTCGGCGCGTGCTGGATGAGTGGCGCCTCCACGCCCTTATTTACTTTGGGGACCCTGCCAACAACTCAAAGTTGGACAGGATGAAGTTTTGGACTTATGGAGCTGCTGTTAGGGCTCCAGAAGTTGCAGATGGGGTCCCTGACCCTTTTATCGACAGCCAAAGACTCCTGATGCAGGTAACCTCTTCAGTCTCCTTTCTCAGTCTTAAATTAATTTTTTTTTAATAACCCTTTTGTTTTTCACAGCTGTCGCATAACCATCTAGTCTCCATGGCCATGCGCGACAAGCTGGAGGCCAAGCTGGATGCGGCCGAGAAAAGGAAGGCTAAAGCTGAAGCTCGAGCTGATGGGATTGTCACTGCCTTCGACGTCTTCTGCGACGAAATAGAGAAGGACGTTCTCCCTTCCTTTATTGAAGGAGAGAAACTGCTGAATGAGTATAGGGCAGTTGACATCCCCACTTTCCGAGCTCGGATTGAGCGAAAATTAAAGCTGAAGTCGATTCTCAAATGGCCAGCCGAGAAGCGGAGCTTAATCAGAGAATCAAGGCACTGGAGGATGATACATCCCGACTGAACCAGGCCATTGCAGACAAAGACCACCAGCTCTCTGAGGCTCAGCTCGCTGCTGAGACTAATGAGAAGAAGCTGCAAGAGCTGGAAGGCAAACTAGAAGGAAAAGAGACGGAATTGTCTCAAGCTCAGTCTGCAACAAGCCTTGTCCAGAATCAACTGAAAGATCTGAAGGATGAGGCTGCCAAGGTTCAGCTCCAGTTTGAGGGGACTAAGAAACGGCTCTGGCTGAAGCTGAGGAAGAGCTGAACGTCAAGATTTATACTCAGGACGAGTATGACGTGGGCTTTAACACTGGTTACAAAGTGGCTCGGCGTCTTGCTATTCACGTCAATCCTGAGATAAACTGGGACCAAGTTGAAGAATGGGCCTAGAATGGGGATAGCTATTACTTGGATAACGCCCATCCAGCTGAGAGCGAATTTCTAGCTCGCTGGGATGCCAAACTGGAGAAGATGGCGACTGAAGCTGAGGAGAAGGAAGCCGAGGCCCAGGAGAAGAGAGAATCTGATAAGGTTCCTGCTCAGGCTGCCTCGTCCTCTGCTGGCACTGGTGGTCCCTTGGGTTCCAGCTCAACACAGCTAGACATCCCTGAAGCATAGGAACTCGGGCAGCCGTCCATAGAATCCTGCGGATCGACATGTGCTTAACCTCCAAATTGCCGCAATCTGATTTTAGCCTTTTTGCCTTAGATGTTTTTTGCTTCAGCTTGCCTTCGTGTACAAACTCTTAACTTGTTTTTGTTTAGTTGTACTTGATTCAGCAGTTGTAATTTTCCACTTGTGGGCGGCTGCCGATGTTTTATTATATTCTGAACACTTAGTTTGATGTAGCTCGGAATCCGAGCGTATTTCTCACTAATCTGATGTTTTTTCTTCCATTGCTCTTACTTTAAACTTGTGCATTAAAAAATTTGCCAAGTAAAAAGACTTTCTGTTCTGGAAGTATTCAGCTGAAGATAATTTGCACTTGTAGTGTTTATTGCCCCTAGGAATCTGTAGACTTTGTCTTCGGATTTTTGAGATAACTGCTTGTCTCTTTTAATTTTAGACGAAGCTTTTAATATTTCGAAGAATTTCTAATAGTTATGCTATTATTCTTGATTTTCTGTCTAATGCCTGAGACATAAGGTCAACTTAAGGCAATGCCTCAGACAATAACCTTCTGGGATACAGGACACAGTTAAGGCAATATCCCAGATTCGTCCATGGACTCATTGCCTCGGAGAACAATTCTTACCGAAGCGTTTGCTTTGGCTGAAAGACTGATGTTCTTTTTTAAGCGAGTTTATCGGCAATCTGAAACCTGGTGCCTTTAGGGCGAAGGTTTCAGATAATGCTGAAGAAAACCCTTAAAGAGTAGGTAGAATAAAGAAAAATGAAAGAATAAAAATTTGCAAATGTTTATAGAAATGGTGGCTCTGAGGCCTTTCATTAATAATTGAAGACGTACTTACAAAGACTGTTCTGCCCCGAAGGGCTTACACATGATATTTCTTAAGTACATCAACATTCTAGTGATTTTTCAGCTCCGTTCCATCCAACTGCCGAAGTCGGTGTGTTCCAGGCTGAATCTCATTATAGACCTCATAGGGTCCCTCCCAAGTAGCTGAGAGTTTCACATGAATTCGGTTTTTCTGAACTACAGCAGCATTCCGAAGGACGAGATCTCCAATTTAGAGAGGCCTCGCATGAACCCTTCGGTTGTAAAATTTTCTGATTCTTTGCTTGTATGCAACCATTCTATCCCGGGCTGAGTCTCTTACTTCGTCAAGGAAGTCGAGGGACTCCTTCATAAGTTGCTCATTCTCAGCCGAGAAGTGGTGCACTCCCAGACTTTCAGAACCGATTTCTACTGGAAGAACGACTTCGGCACCATACACCAGCTCAAAAGGTGAGTGGCCCGTTGCGTCTTTTTCAGTTGTCCGAAGTGACCAGAGAGTTCCGGGGAGTTCCTCTATCCACTTGGACTTTTGATCTTCAACTTTCTTCTTCAGAGCATTGAGGATCTGCTTGTTTGCAGCTTCGGCTTGACCATTGCTTTGTGGGTGAAACACTGCTGAGTATGCCAACTTGATGCCAAACTAGTTGGTGTGATGTCTCAGTGGCAAATTGTCAAATTGCCTTCCATGATCAAAGACAAAGACCTTTGGAATACCGAAGCGAGTGATAATACTCTGCCAGATGAATTTCCTGATAGTTTTCTCTGTGATATTCGATGCTACTTCGGCCTCAATCCATTTGCTGAAATAGTCTATGCTGACTATCAACCATCTTTTTTGGTATGGAGCATCTGGGAAGGGACCCAAGATATCCAACCCCCATTGGGCAAATGGAAGCGGATTCAGGATCGGCTAAAGATCTTTAGCTGGCTGATGGATAACTAGTGCGAATTTTTGGCATTTTTCACACTTTCTGACCAGTTCCTTAGCATCTGAGATCATGGCGGGCCATTAGTACCCTGCCCTCAATGCTTTATGAGCTAAAGCTCTTCCCCCGATATGGTTCCCGCAGATGCCGAGGTGAATTTCCCGAAGGATGTAATCAACATCTGTTGGACCCACGCATTTCAGCAATAAGGCTGAGAAGGATTTTTTCAGAAGCTCTCCTCTAAAGACAATGAACCTTGAGCTGGTTCGCTTCAGTTTGGAAGCTAAGATTTTGTCTTCGGGAATTTCTCCTCGAAGCTTGAAAGCTAGGATGGGGTCCATCCAGCTTGGTTCGTGGTCAACGCTGCACACCTCAGGTGCTTCGTCGACACTTCTTTCTCGGCGCACTTCCACATATACAGATCGGTTCAGCTCCGTGAGAGTTGAACTAGCAAGTTTGGAGAGTGCGTCGGCTTGAGCATTCTGACCCCTTGGGATCAGCTGAACTTTAAAAGTTCTCAGCTTTGCAATAATCGTTTTGATTTTAGCGAGAAAAGCTATCATTGAGGGATCTTTGGCCTCAGATTCGCCCCTGATCTGATATGCAACAAGCTGAGAGTCTGTCTTGAGGTAGACATGTTCGCCTTCTAGGGAGATGCACAGTTCTAGGCTAGCAACCGCTGCCTCATACTCGGCTTCGTTGTTCGAAGCTTTGAAAGCGAATTTTAGTGCATACTCAAAGGACTTGCCTTCGGGAGAGGTTATCACTACCCCCGCCCCCGAACCATTTACGGTGGAGGATCCGTCCGTAAAAACGGTCCAGATTTTCTTTTCCACATCTAGCGTCTCCTGGTACGAGCATTCGGCCAGGAAGTCCGCTAGGGCTTGAGCCTTGATGGCTGCTCTCGGCTGGTAGCTGATGCTGAACTCCGTGAGCTCGAAAGCCCATTTGGCCAGCCTACCAGATTTTTCAACTTTGCCGAGAACTTTTTCCAGCGGCTGCTCAGTTAAGACCACTATTTGATGGCAATCAAAATAGGGCCTCAGCTTCCGAGTGGCTACCACTACTGCAAATGCAACTTTTTCGAGTAGGGGGTAGCGAGTCTCGGCATCCGTCAGAGTGTGGCTGACGAAGTAGATCGGCTGCTGAACTTTTTCTTCTTCCCTCAGCAGCACTGCACTGATGGTGGCTGGGCTGACAACCACGTATAAGTACAAAGGTTCTCCTTCGATTAGGCAAGCCAGCATCGAGAGTTGAGCCAAATGCTCTCGGAGCTGCTTGAAGGCTTCTTTTTGCTCATCTCCCCAGATGAGCTCTTTCGTTTTTGGAAGTTTTAGGGATTTAAAGAAGGGTAATCCCTTGTCCGAGGCTCTAGAGATGAACCTCGACAGGGCTGCCATTCTTCCGGTGAGCCGCTGAACGTCCCTCTTTGTTTTCGGCTCGGGAAGGTCGAGCGCTGCTTGCACTTTTGCGGGATTGGCATCGATCCCTCTTTTGCTAACCATGAAGCCGAGGAATTTCCCGGACTTCACGCCGAAGACACATTTCTTCGGATTCAGCTTCATTTGGTGCTTCCTTAAGGTGGCGAAGGTTTCAGCCAGGTCCTTAACATGATCTTAATCTTTTTTTCTTTTGACGATAGAATCGTCAACATAGACTTCCATGTTTCGGCCTTTTTGATCGGCGAAAACCTGATCCACCAGCCTGTGATAAGTTGCCCCCGCGTTTTTCAATCCGAAGGGCATCATCTTGTAATTGTATACCCTGGCGTTCGTGATGAATGCCGTCTTTGCTCGGTCGTCGGGGTGCATGAAGATCTAATGGTACCCCGAGAATGCGTCCATGAAACTAAGCAAAGCATGGCCACTTGTCGAGTCGACTAGCTGATCGATCCTCGGCAAGGGATAAAAATCCTTCGGACAAGCCTTATTTAGGTCCGTGAAGTCAACGCACATTCTCCAGGTGCCATTTGCCTTCTGAACCATCACCACATTTGCCAGCCATTCTGGATACTGACAGGGTTCGATGAAACCTACATCAAGCAACTTTTTGACTTCGGCCGCGATGTCTCGGTTCTTGCTTGCGGAGTAATTCCGCTTCTTTTGCTTAACTGGCCGACACGAGGGGTCGACATTAAACTTGTGAGAGATGAGATCTGGACTTATCCCGGGCATATCAGCTGCCGAGAAAGCAAACACATCTCGGATGTCACGAAGGAGTTGAATGAGCTCAACGCGGACATTCGGATCAAGGTCCAACCCGATCGTAGCATATTTTTCATCGTCTCCTTCGGTCAACTCGACCTTTTCAGTCTGCTGATCCAGCTCTATTTCTTTGGGGCCGGATTCTTCACTATCTAGCCTGCTGTCAATATCAGCAGGCGTCCCAGACTTTTTCTTCGGCTGGCTCCCTGAGTCATTCGGCTCAGATGAAGAACCAAGTTTTCCTTTCTCTGACCGTTTTTCATTGGCCAGAGAACCTTGGGCCGAAGCACTTAGGCCTTTCGGCTTCTTCGCACTCGGCTCTCTTTCTTTCTCCTCCTCATCCTCGTCGTCGTCTTCCGAACGACTGGTGGATGGCTTGAGGTAGTTGCACCTTCGGGCTTCCTTTTGGTTGCCCTCAATTCTTTAGGGGTAGCCGGCGTCTGAAACGTACATCATAATCTGATGATACGTGGAGACTACCCCTTGAATTTCGTGAATCATAGGCCTCCCCATGACCACGTTGTACACTGAGGGAGCGTCAATGACTAAGAATTCGTCCATGACGTTCCTGGCTGCTTCGTCGCGGCCGATGGTAACAGGAAGTGTGACCTTCCCGTCTAGATAAGTTGAAGACCCGTTGAATCCGGATACCGGGTAGAGTACCAGCGTGAGGTGCTTGGGCTTCAGCTTGATTTGGTTGTAGGCCTTTCGGAACAAAATGTTTTCTCCGCTACCACCGTCGACGAGGGTTCGCCCCACGTTGTGGTTGGCCACCGTGGCGACAATCACCAACGGATCTTCGTGAGGGTACGTCCCCCCTCGGTAGTCGGCGGATGTGAACGTCATGTTCGGCGCCGGCGACTGGGGAGGTTGGATGTCAGCATTGTTCACCTGGTGGGTCAGAGCCCTAAGGTGACGTTTGTGCTCCCTCCGAGAACATGTCCCTCCAGAAATAACATGCATCGGAGGAAATTTATCCTCCGACGCTTTGTTGTTGTTCTTCTGGGGGAAGTCTATCTCTTTCCGAGAGTCTTTTTCAGACTTCTCAGCCTCTTTTTTTCTCGCGGTGATCCGCGATGTATGTTTTCATGTACCCCTTCCGGACCATATCTTCAATCTGGTCCTTCAGCTGGATACATTCATCGGTGTTGTGTCCCGGTGACTCGTGGAACTCACACCAAAGGTTCTTATTTTTCTGCTAATACCACTGGGGAAGTGGTCTCGACTTTCGATAAATCTGCTCTCCCTTCATCACGCTGTAGATCTTAGCACGCGGGAGGGTGAGCGGAGTGTAAGCCTCACATCTGCCCAGATGAGGAGCAGATTTGTCCTTCTTCGACTCGTTGGCTTAAGGTTGTTCTGAGGCTTTCGCCTTTCCTTTCGACTTCTGGCCTTGGCCTTCAATCGATTGTTGTTTTTGTTTCCCGCCCCCAGTTTGAGGTTGGTTTTTTTTTTGTTCTACTCCTCGGCTCGGATGAATTTATCCGAAACATTCAGAGCCTCCTCCAAGGTTTAAGGGGTATTCATGACCATGAAGTCGAAGAACGGTCCAGTCTGAAGGTCGTGCTGAAGAGAAAAAACGGCCAACCCTTGGTCCAGCCGAGGGATGCTGGACGACTCGTTGCTGAAGCGAGTTAGGTAGTCGCGGAGGCTTTCGGCCTCCCCTTGTTGCAGGCCCATGAGCTCTGCATTTGTTTTCTCCCGACGATTTTCCGTAGAAAACTTGCTCTTAAACTTGGTGCACAGATCGTCCCACCCAGTTATGGATCCTTCCTTTACCCCCTTGGAGATCCACGCTTGCGCGACCCCCTTGAGAGTGGTGGGAAAGTATTTGCACCAGGTCGCTTCGGACTTGGGTTCAGATGCATATGCTCCTCGTAGGAGGCAATGTGGTCCTTTGGATCCGAAGTCCCATCATAGGTAATGTGCGACGAGATTTTAACCGTCGGCACATGCTCTTCCAGAATCCATTGCTCTAATGGAGAACTAGTGGGAAGCATTATGGCTTTTCCTTTATTCCTAGCCGAAGGGACCGCGCTTCGCCCTCTCAGAGAGGTAAAAGTGGTTTTTGTCCCTGGCCGGGAAGATTCAGGATGAGTCTCGGCTTGGTCAGGGAAAGAGAGGCGGTTGTGCACACTCGGCTCCCTTACGTCGAGACGGTCATAAACGCTTCGGCAGGCAGTCTCTGGCCGAGAGGCAGAACTGCTGCTTTTGTTACTTTAGTAGGCTTGGGTGTTGGACTTCCTGAAATAGTGCGAGTTTCTTTTTCTCTCTCGCTCGGTTTTCCAAGTGTCTTCCTCCCATTCGCTAGCCAACTCCTTAAGAGAAGAGGGCTTTCCCCCTTTTTGATCGATTCTCCTCCGCTGATTCCTTGTTTGCGGAGGGGTTCGGTCGCGCGGGGGTGGCATGACTTGGGCTCTCATGGAGTCCATGAGCACTGCAAGGGCTCTCGCTACCTCTTCCGAATTGGGCCCCGTTAAAGGGGTCCTCGGCTGAGAACGAGAGTGAGAATGAATACTCAAAGGCTGGCTTCGAGCATTAGATTGAGTCCTAAGGTTGGACTGAGCCGCAGCACTGGACCGAGGAGGACTCGTCCTATGCTTAGAGCGGGTGGAGGGAGATTGAGATCTCCCTTGAGATGCCCCTCCCGAGCTGGCCTCCCCGGGGGATTGCCTACTCGGGGAAGGCGACGACGACGGAGAAGGAGGGTCTAAGGGCCTCTTCCCCGGCGTCATTGCCATGCGACCTTTCTTAGTTGGAGAAGGGCCACTTTCGGACTTTTTGTTCTTGCGGTTCTTAGCCATTGACACTAAGGTGAGAGCAAGATTGAGATTAGCTTAAAGATTCTTGAAAGTCCTCCCCACAGACGGCGCCAAATTGTGGGTACAAACAATGGGACCTTGCCGAAGGTCCTGTGAAGTGGATGAAGACTAACTCAGTCCAAAGAATGCTGCGCCGAGGGTTTCCTGCACAGCAAACACACGTAAACTGGCCTTAGGGGTTGTGCCGAGGAAGGTCCCTCCGATGCCGAAGTCAAACAGTGTTTAGAGAGAGAGAAAGCTTATGCAAGAGAATTAATTGTTTGAGGCTCTATGTGAATGAATGTAAGAAGGTATAATTGTTGGCTTTTATAGCTGTACTCAACAGGAGGACTGGGCCCAAAGCCAAATGGGCTTGCCATGTTGACTGGACCTTGACCTGATTCCGACTTGGCATGGAATAGAGAGTTGAACCTTTGACTTTGGGCTTGTAATTGAATCGTTTATGGGTCAGGCCCAATTGAGACTGAATTGGACCCAAACACATAGTAAGAATTATATTTCAAAATTATGGAATTGTGGAATCAATCTCCACTAGCTTAGGGATAATTTCAAGGCGGAGATTTCCTTACTCTAGCTTCATCCCCACTCTCAAGAAGCCAAGTCGAGCAACAAAGAGAAGATAATGTTTATTATAGTTTTATTGATTTTTCTTTTGAACACTTCATTTCACTTAAAAAAAAAATAATATTGACTAAAAATAATTTCATTTCATTAAAACTAATTTCAGTTCAGTAAAAATAAATTCAGTTTAGTTAAATTCAATATCTTTAAAAAAGAAATAAAATATTCCTCAAAAAAAAAAAAACAGTAAAAATAATTTTAGTTTACCAAATATAAGGTGAAGTGAACGGGACTTTAGTGTTTAATTAATAACATTTAATAGTGTTTAATTATTGATTTTTTTTTCATAAACATTTAAGGATTTAATAGTGATAATAATTGATGTTTCTTATTATAAATTACATTTAATAATTTACATTATTGATTTTCTTATAACATTCAATTGTATTTAATATTGTATATGTACTATTAAATGTTTTCCATAACTTTAATGATTCTTTTGGATAGAATATCTCTAATTAATGATAGGTGACAAAAATTAAATACTTTCACATAAACATTTAAGGAGTATTAATTTTCTCTTACTATATATTTTACACAACACAAGGCTTGATAATGTCATACCATTAAGAGCTGCATTTGGTAGAAGGAAAATTATAAGGTTTGTAAATTTTTTTTTTTTTTTGAAAGAATTATAAGGTGTGTATGAGGTAATACTAATTTTACTTTAAAATAGTTTCTTAGCTTATTGATTAATTAATTTTATGAAAACTTAATTTGCAGTATGATGGTTGTAAAATGTCTAGCGTACTTGGTTGCTTTGCTGTTAGTTCTACAGAATTATGGAGCAAACGGTCGTCGTGTGTCTAGAAAGGTGTTTGATTATGAAAAACAATTTAAACTCCTCCAGAAAACAAGTGTTACAACGATTAAGGTAAGTTATTTATTTTTATAGAATGTATTGTGGAGTATTAAAAATCTTCTCGATTAGGTTAATAATTTTCAAAATAATTTATATTCATTACAAATCAGCTTGACCATTGGTTCTTGCACAAATTTATTATTTGGTGATTTTCTCAACAAATATCTTTGAAGCTTTTCACTATTGCAAATAGGGGTGTCCATAATTCGGATTAAAACCGAAATTCAATCCAATTCAATCCAAATCGAATTATCAATTCGGATCGGATCCGAACTTTGAATCGGATTGAGATTTTTTGAAAATTCGGTTTTTCGTATTGGATCGGATTGACCCTAATTGGATCCAATCCAAACCGAAAACCGAATTGTAAAGTTAATCTTGTATGTATAATTATGGATTTCTTTGTTTATTGAAGTTTAGTTCATATACTTAATACTACATAAAATAAATTAGGGAGGCTTTGTATAAATTAATTAATGACTTGATGTTGAACTATTTATTTTAATCATGATTTTGAAGACTTGTATTTATATTAAAAACTTTATTTTTATAATTGTATTAGACACTAAAAAATAATGTATTATAATTCGGATTTTCGGGTTGGATCCAAATAACCGAATTTTAATTCGGATTGGAGTGGGAGAGAAATTCGGACCGGATTATATTGAAAAATTAAAAACCGAATTATATTTCGGATTTGGACTAAATCCAAATCGAAAACCGAACAGACACCCCTAATTGCAAATAGGGTTGGTAAAAGGTAGGATCTGGATCAAATCCAGATTCATTTAATGAACACAGATCCGAAAGTAATTTTTTTTTCTTTTAAAGATTTATTGTTTCGAATAATTTTGTGAACAAATGACCAAAAATTATTTATATGCTTTTAAAAATATGATTACATGCATGTTTAAACCATTATTTTTCCAAAATAATAAAAAATAAAGTTCTAAAATCATACAAAAAGAGAGGTAATACGAGAAACACTTCGAAGTATATATTATTTTTATTAGAAAAGTCAAATAAAAAAAATATAATTCTTAAATAATCTTTTTTATAATAGAAAAAATTATCCAGAATAATCTGAATTTTGCTCCTTTCGCCTAAAATACTCCCAAGTATGCCCCGATCATTTTGAATGGTCTCAACCACTCATCCAACTTGTAAGTATAAGTTACTGGACACGTGTCACTCTATGATTAGTTTACTAAACAAAAAATAAAAAAAAAACAAACCAACATTATTTTATTTTTTTTTAAAAAAAAACCTAAACCTAGCCTTGTAGGAGATAGCCCCTGCCACCCCCACCCTCCCCCTCCTCCTCCTCCTCCTCCCTTCCCTCCCTCCCTCCCCCCCCCCCCCCCCCGATTCCAGCCACCACATAAATCCCTTCTTTTCCCCTATTTTGGCCACGCACCCCTTCCCTTTCCCTCGTTGATATCAAGCCACCCCTTCCCTTCCTCGAATCCGGCCACATATCATGGGTAAGGAAGGGGATATAGGTGAGTCATGGGGCTAGTGGGTTCGACGACGGGGTAGGTTGGTTCGTCGGGCTAGTTGGGTTCGCTGGTGCCGGCGGGGTAAGGCTTAGCTGGTGGAGATAACTGGATGGGCTAGGGGAGAGGGTGGCTGGGGGCTGTCGGGGGTCATAGTGGGTTTTTTTTTTTTTAATTTTTGACTACTCATGTGGTGACATGTGTGCAAATTATCCCAAGTCACAAATGTTAATATGTATGTTTAGCCAGTTTCAAGTCACTAAGGACCATTTAAAAATGGAAAAATTCATTTTATAAATCCCAACTTTAGGTGGTTTACTTTTAAAAATCCCAACTACGCGTTATCTCCGATAAATCCCAACTTTTATATTTTCTTTCATAGGACCCAAATGACCGACGGTTACCTGAAGAAAAAGTTAACTCTTTAATTTTTTTTATAAATTGCCACGTGTCACACAGTTAGTGGCTCAAAAAATAAAAAATAATTGTTTTTAAAAAATCTGATTTATTTAAATTAAAAAAAACCCAACTACCCAATCCACCCCTCCCCCCACCCCACCCCAAACCAGCAGCCCCCATCCCGGAAAACATCCCACCCCCGCCGGTAATTCGCCCCCACCCCCGTAAACACCTCCTGCCGTGCCGGAATACGGCGCCTAGCCCTCCCCCTCCCTCGAAACCCACCCTTTTTTCTTCCCCCATCCTCGAAACCCTCCCCCCTCCTCGTAAAACCACCCCTCCCCAAACCCCTACCCTCGAAAACACCCCCCTTCCTTCCCCCACCCCTGAAATCGACCCACCGGATGGGGGAAAGGAGGGGGGTCATTTTCGAGGGTGGGGGATTAGGGGAAGGTGGTTTTACGGGATAAATCTAGGGAGGGGGGAGGGTTTTGCGGCGGTGGGGGTTGTTTTCCAGCAATTAAAGGAGGGGGGTCGGGGAAGGTAGTTTCGGGAGGGGGGAATTCTAGCAGGGGAGGGGTTTTTTCCGGGGGAGGGGGGCAAGGGTGGGGCTACTGGTTGTTTTTTTTTTTTTTTTAATTTTATTTTTTAGATTTTGTTTCTGGTTTTTTTTTCTTTTAATTTTCTGATATTTTTTAATTTTCTGATATTTTTTTTAATTTTTTGATTTTTTTTTTAATTTTTTGATTTTTTTTTAAATTTTTTGATTTTTTTTTATTTTTTGATTTTTTTTTAATTTTTTGATTTTTTTTAAATTTTCTGATTTTTTTTATTTTCTGATTTTTTTTTTTAAATTTTCTGATTTTTTTAAATTTTTTGATTTTTTTTTAATTTTCTGATTTTTAATTTTATTTTTTGAACCAATTAGAGTGTGACACGTGGCCTAGAAACCTGGAATAGCACGTTTGGTGACCTGTTGGGTCCTCTAAAAGAAAATGGGTATTAAAGTTGGGATTTTTCCAGGATAACGCATAGTTGGGGTTTTTTTTAAAGTCAACCGCCCAAAGTTGAGATTTATAAAATGAATTTTTCCTTTAAAAATAGTGGGGTATAAAATTGGGATTATTAAGAAATAATCAAAGTTGAGATTATATTATATGAACGGAGTATTCGGATTATTTTGTCAAATTTTTTTTTTTTATAATATAATTTATATGATTTTATTATTTTGGACAATAATAATATACAATTTTCAAGTTAAAGGTAACAAACTAAATATTTTGATTTGATTTGATTTGCAGAATGAGTATGGAGACATATATGATTGTGTAGACTTTTATAAACAACCTGCTTTCGATCATCCACTATTGGCAAACCACACATTCCATCCCGAGGTTCAAGCGAATACATTCATATTGTCAATATAAATATCCAAGCACTATTACATTTGTCTTATTTATGTTTTTTATTAATTTAGATAAAACCATCTAGTTTCGCTTATGAAGTAGTGTCGTCAACAATTCCCCAAGAAAGAGTGACACTCACCAATATGAAGTCAAGAGGTAAAGGTTGCCCAATTGGAACAGTTCCTATCAAAAGAGTGAGCAAGAATGATTTTAAGAAAATAAAACAGTTTACAGAAGATTATACTTCAAGAACCAAAAGCAATAGTGATGAAAATCATGTAAGTGTTTTTAATCTAGTTATAAATTTTGCAAACGGAATGCCGGCTTTAAGAGACATTAATATTGTTATATATATACATCTCGGTGCACGATATTTTTTTTCTTAATTGGGTGATTATTGTTTATTTAGTCATTGAATGAAGAGCAAAAACTAACCTCGAGTTAGTTAGGTGCATCATGAATCCAAGTGTGTATATAATTTTCTGATGACCTTAATGAATGCAAGCTTGATATATCTTTTTTTTCTCAGTTTGCTGTCGTTCAAACATCTCCTAATCCAAGTACAAAGATTTATCATGGAGCAAAAGGTACATTCAGTTATCATGACCCTAAAGTTAGTGATTCTCAATATACTTTGGGTGGAGTGACACTTATGAATGGAGATGATGCCATAAAAGCTGGATGGATGGTAAGTCATCAAATTTCGAAAACATTGACAATAAATTCCCGTTAATTTATTAGAGATTATATATTCATGTGGGATCTTGTTAGATTCATTACATCGTATATAATATCAAGTTTTTATATTTTATACGCATATGAAATAAGAGATATACATGTTTTAAGGCACATCTAAGAGACTGTAATAAGTCAAACGGGAACTATATTTAGGGAGAGTGATTTCCATGAAAACTGTTAAAAGAAATCAAAATTCCACAATTACACTATTTGGCGGTTTTAAGACACGTCTTGGGTTAGCTAGGCCGCCACGATTTTGGTGGTTTTGAGGAGAGAGAAAATAATTGGAGGAAAAGGGGAAAAAAGAAAGGGAGGGGTTGAGCACGTCAACGCCTGAAAAACAGGGTCAATACCTTGAAACAGCCTAAGGTGTTATTTTGCAAAAATTTTGTGATTTTAGGTGTGTTCTTACAAAACAAAAATTTATAAAGATAGTTTTTTTTTTTAAAAAAAAAGGTGTTTTAATAGGTAGTTTCTTACAAATTTCTTTTAAATAAATGATAGAGAATGTCCATAGAATATTCTCATCTTAGGTTTAGGATATATTTTGTATAAGATTATCTTTATATCTGTACATATCTTATAGAAACCTAATACATATTAGGTAACTATAAGATATGTACAGATATAAAGATAATCTTATACAAAATATATCCTAAACCTAAGATGAGAACATTCTATGGATATTCTCTATCAATAAATATAATTCTATGAAATTATTTTTTTCTCTATATATCAATAAAAATTTGAAGCCATCACTTATTATTTCACTAACTCTTTATTGTATTTGTTTGGCTAATAACATATACCATGATAAAATAAATCGAAAGACATGGTTTAATGGCACATCACAACAGTATTAAGTGAAAGAAAAGCAACAATATTATTCTGTTACTAAATTGAATGAGAAACATTAAATTAGCATATCATCATCTTATACTTTTATATCATCATAAAATCTACTGCTTTTGTGAGTCACCGCAAAGCATTATATGTACTACGCTAGTTCGCTAGCTAATTCCTTAATACTTGTATTTTATCTTGTACCAAGTTTTTTTCAGTTTGCTAAATAATTGTGTTAAATTTGTTACCTTCCGCTTGATAAACACTTTTTTTCATATGAATATAGATTAATCCAACAGTAAACAAGGACAATCGTACTCGATTTTTCCAGTATTTCAATGTAAGTATACAATATCTATTTTTTTCTATCTTAATTATTATACTTATGATTTGTACTTAATATTGCTTATTGTTAAAAGGCCAACTCCAGCGAAAAAAATGTACTAATGGTAGAAGACTAAAATTGGATTTTTATGGGAGTCATTTGAACTTGAATTTAAATATGGATGCAATATCAAAGAAGGTTGATGAGATTTAAATCGGCAACCTTCTTGGAATTTTTGCTCATAATACCATGTTAGAAGACCAAATTTTTTGGTTGAAACTTAAAATCCAAGATTGGCTCGTTTTTATGAAGTATACAATAAGAGAACCTTATTATAAACTTAAATAAGGAGTATGGAGTAACATGTTTTTACACTAATTAAGCTAGTTGCTAATATGTTTGCCTCAGTAATATGTATGTAAAAAAAATTCTTCAAGTGTCATTGACGATTGAATAAATTACATTTGTATGTGCCCAAAATACCATTATGAAGTATAATTTAATTCTTTAATTATTATCTTTATAGGGTGGTTCATCACATTGTTTCTATATGTTATGTTCTGGATTTGTTAATGTTAATAAAGAATCACCTGTTGACGACGTGCTTGAACCAATGTCAAAACTTGGAAGATCAATATATGGTATAGACGTCAAAATATTTAAGGTAAATACTGAACTTTGATTTTTTAGTTATGTATTAAGAATCTATTAAATTAATTTTTTTTTCTTCATAGTTGTTGATTTATAAATGCTCCCCCATTCTTTTTGTATTAAATTAGTTATGTGATTGGTATGTTTAATGTGTAATTACAAAGGATCCGAAAGATGGAAATTGGTGGCTTTTAGTAGGGTCTAAAAACACCATACAAGGGTTTTGGCCAGGAAAGATATTCAATGGATTGGCAAATTCAGCAACATTTGTTTCATTTGGTGGCGAAGCATATGGCCCTGTCGATCAACCTTTACCACCTATGGGAACTGGTTACAGAGGTGTCGCATCTATAGGATATGCTGCTATTGTGAATGAAATTACAATATTGGATGAAAATTTAAAGGAATATTATGACCCCAAAGAAACTGAGGCGTATAATGATGATCCACATTATAAAGTCACTGATTATGGATGGACTAATAAATATGGACGCATAATGTTCTATGGTGGTACTACTCCATATGTACGTAGTGCTACTATTTCTATTGATAAACATTAATAAAGTTCTTAAACATTTCATTCATATCAAGTTTCCTAAGATTATTATTGGTGTTTGAAAAGCATTTTGGACCTGGAAAATTTACCAATCAAAATGAATACAATTATCTATCGGTTAGGAAATGATTTAATTTGAAAATTATAATTTACTGTTCTTTAGTTCTACACCTTGAAAATAATAAACCCCTCCCCTGAAAAACACCCCCCAACCCCTAGAAATAATAAACACTAGGGTTTCGAGGGTGGGGTGAAGGGCAACCGATGGTTTTTTTAGGGAGGGGGAGGGGTTTATTATTTCTAGGTACGGGGGTATGGTGGGGGATGTTGTTCAGGGGAAGGGAGTGGTGACGAGGGGTGGGGGGAGGTGCGGTGACTCAGTGAGGGGTGACAAGTGGTGGGGGAGGGGTGGCGAGTGGTGCCTGGAGAAGGTGGAAAGTAGAGGAAATAGGTGGCTGTGTGGTGGCGTGATGGTGGGACTAGTGACTTTTTTTTTTTTTTTTTTTTTTTTTTTTTTTTTTTTTTTAAAACCAACAACATAGTAAATGTAAAGGTTTTTTTTTTTTAAAAAAAAAAGTTATTTTTTATTCCTTTCTCTTTCAATCCCTTTGTTCATTTATTTCGTTTACCCGTGCAAATCAAATGACCCTTAATTTAAGTGACTACTAAATATATAAGTTTTTTTTTTTTTTTTCGGAGGACGAGAAGCATATAGGTATGTTAGATTGTTAGGTAAGTATTGCGGATACATTAGATAAATGTTGCAGAATTATCAAGAAAAATCAAGAGAAAGAAAATGTCGAGGCATGACTTTCTTTATTTTACCCTTTTCCCCAATGTCAACCTCATTTAGCTACTAATTTTCATGATCACGTTCCATGCCACCACTAAATTTGAAGGGGACAATATGAAAAAGCCCAATCACTATACAAAAAATGACTGTCTTTCATATGATTTATAAATATTTGACGCAATAATGTAATCAAACAAAATCGTTGTATTACAATTTAACTAGTACAACAGGAATTATGATCCAAAAAGAAAAAATCTAATATACTCTAGTGTACAATATTTTCCCTTGGAATAATCATATTTACAATTAGGGCATCGGCAGTCACGTTTTGAAAACCAATCGTCAATGCAATGGCAGTGGAAGTTGTGTCTGCACGTTGGAAGAATCCGAAGCAATTCTCCATCTTCAAACGGATAAATACATATGGCACAATCTTCGTTAATAAATTCTGTCTGCCTATCTACTGAGTATATATCTAATGGAAACCTCCTATATATTTCTACGGATAATTTACGTTGGACATAATGTCTATGTCCAACTAAATAATAATAACGACAAAAATAAGCTATTACTACGATTACAACAATAAAAATTGCTACAGAAATGGCTACAACATTATTTCCCATGAGCTCGGGGATATTCTTTGGGCCTTCTTTTTTTCCATAGACTACCGGCAAGGATGCAAGGTGCCTAGATTGTGCACGAACATGAATTAAGTATCAATGAACTAATTAAATTTCAATGCAACTAGTGTAATACCCCCTAATAAACTAACTAGATTATAAACATTTATTTATCGAAAGATATAATGACTTTTTATTGTAACTTGGAAAAAAAAAAATTGTATAATTCAAGTATCTAATACAAGATGTCAAGATATATACGAAGTATGTCAAATAAAATTAATTTAACCTCTATTTTATCAACTTAATAACATTCATTAAGCTATATTTTTGTGATTTCTTAATAAAAAATAATATTTTTGCCTCAATATGATGTCATAAATCTAGGTCCGTTGATAAGGAAATGCCAGAAAGCCATCAACACAGGACCCCTCATTTTAAAGACCCAAAAAACTTGAAAAATCCTTTTTTTTTTTTTTCTCCATCACACTTTCTTTCACATTTTTTCATGCCATGGAATAAATTCGGAGTAGGACTCACATACAATAGTTATATGTGTAGCTTTTTTTTCAGAGTATATTATAAATAAGAAATGTGTAGTATAGAAAAGATATTAATTAGGAAAATAATTATCTCGTATACTTCAATTTGTATTGTTCATGTTTCTAACACAAGACATATGTATACTTATGAGTTTATGACCTCTCGTATACTTAAAAATGGTTCATAATTCATTATTTTCCTAATACTATAGCTATGTCAAATAAAATGATTATGGTGAATTTATGAACTCTATTTGTATCGAATAAATAAATTTAACTTAAGCTGTATAAATTTAAAGTTATAAGGATTACCTGTAGATACCGAACTAATTAATTTTCAATAAACTAATTTTAATTTAAATTTCATAACATATCAGGATTGTTTGACTAGAAAATATATAAACTACACAACGATTCTATATACGAAGTTATTTATTAATATTGTATATTAAAATTAACGGTTTTTTTACCGTATACCCCTGAGTTTTTTGTTTATTCACCATATATTCATGAAAATTTTCAAATTCACCATACATCCCTAAGTTGTTACAAAAATTCATCATATACCCCTAATGAAAATAAAATGAGTGAAATTTGGTTAATTATACATCGAAACCACCTTATATTTCTCTCCCTCATCCCCAAAACCACTCATCTCCTTTCTCCAGCCCCCGAAACCACTCCAAATCTCCATAATCATATCCGTATGATTGATTTTGAGGATGAGAAAAGGAAAATTAGGGTGATTTTGGGGATAGGAAAAAGGAATGTGGGTAGTTTTGGGGGTTGGGGAACGTATGTAGGATGGTTTTGGTTCATAATTAACCCTAATGATTGACGAAATTAACAATCATTAGCCATTAAGGGTATATGGTGTATTTTTGTGAAAATTCAGGGGTATATGATGAATTTAAAAAAGTTCAGGGATATATGGTGAATAAACAAAAAACTCAAAGGCATATGGTGAAAATTCCATATTACTAATAATCCAAGAACAATAGATAAAAAAATAAATAATTGATCATAGAGTATTTAATTAGTTATTTATGAGTTATATGAGTAAAAGCAATATTAGTATCAACCCATTGCATTAAACTTATTTTACCATGTTTCCTCAAAAAAAAAAAAAAAAAAAAAAAAAAAAAAAAAAAAAAAAAACGAGTAAAAGAACTTAATTTACCATGTTATCAGTAGTCTCAAGAATGTTAGCAATGATCGAGGAAAGCGGCCTTGATGCCCGTAAGTTTGAGTTGATGCCATGGCCGTTAATGTAACAAGATATTGCCTTAATTGTGAAATGAAGATCAAATATAAAAATTATGAATTCTTTTGCTAATTCAATGGAAAAAATTGAAGTATATGAGTTCAATTCTGCATGTATGCAATGTTATTTATACTTACACAGATCATACTACTAGTAAGCAAATTCTCTACGTAACAAACTCGATCATCAGTATTAACTAAGCGCATTATCTAATTAATCTCTGTAACTTCCCAAATTTAGTGATTATTCTAGCAAGTGTCGTCTACATATAAACCATTGATTTAATAATAATTGCCAATAAGATACATATTAGCAGCATGTTGTAATTAATACGAGTAATAATTTACAAATGCGGCAAATTTTATGAAAAAAAATTCATGAAATGGATTCTTACGATATCGTACACTAAGAATTAAATTAAACTGATGCACTCACTAGTTCATACTAAACTTGGGAATTTCAGATGTTCAAGATCGTCTAGCTGAATTGGCTTGTGAGTATGACTCCCTTCCTTGGCAGAATAGCATGTAAAATTGTTAATTTTCCAAAAAAAGACACAATATTATATTTCAGCAATTTCATGCAGATATATCAAAATTTTAACAACAAATATCATATAAATTAAATGACCTTAACATACGAATCAATAAAAATAATAAGCTTCAACTAATAATTAGGAGAAGATAACCTATAATAAGATGAGGAAGTTTTGTGATTGAAAACCATTGACCTTATGTGATCCAGATTAAAATGACCTAAACTACATGATTTTTCAATCGAATCTAGCCTGAACCAATCACAATCCATATGACCTGTTCGTATCTCAATTTCGTCCAATGGCATTACATCCCATTGATGTGAAAGGAACTTATATAGTTATATCTGTAGCTGTTCATCTAACATCCAACGAAGGAGTTGGTCCAGTTTACTCATGCTGTCATGCATTTCAGAAAAAATATACCTGCGACTACTTGCATGTAAACTACATACCCTGAGCTGCAGACCCTGCAGTCTATGGCAGCCAACGAAGTTGTACAAGCCTTGCATATATAGTCTTGGTCTGCCACATCAATTTTGTTTTGTTTTTTTTTTTTTTTTTAATTCAGTTCTCAAGGATCTTCAGCTGTGCCGTTGAGGAATTCATCACCTGCACCACCAGGCGATCCATTTGATAACCGATTTGTGGCTGGGAAATTTGAATAAGGGGAATACACAGGAACTGGGCTGCTTCGAGTGTATCGATTCTGTGCCACAGTACTACTTCTGGTAACTTTAAGACGGGCCTTTCTACCCTGTAACAAAGATAGGTTTAATAGATTCAGACAAATGATCAGCTAAAAGAAAACAAATTGTTGAAGAGCAAAACAGTTTCTTACAATATAAATTTCCACATCTTTACTAGGAATTACAGTATATATTATAGTTTCAAATTACCTTTCCCATGCATTTCTCCAAATGTGGTGCAAATCTTCCAGCCGTAACAGATCTCCCACAGTTCATGCAATCAAATACGTCGTTTGCTACAGTTGGGTGAGTTTGTCCAAATATGTCCACTACGTGCTTTCCATTTACTTCGCCACTATTACTTGAATCAGCAACCTTTGCCCTGGCTTGTACTGACAACTTCAATTCTTCTTCCTCTTCTTCTAAATTCCGATCAAGTCCAAGCCTTGCAATACGGTGACACTCTGATGCAACATCAACAATGATTGAATCCAAGAGGTCACCAAATAATTGTGATGGAAGCTGCAAGCACAAACCTCATACATTCAGCAATTAAAACACAGTATGCATGTAACAAACAAGATATAAAACACAGGTTCAGCTATCATGAATGGTCAGCATACGAGTGGTCAACTTAAAAAAAGTTAATATATTACATCCATCTCGTGTTCAAAATCTCTGATCCACTGCAGAGCCAATGTCGTAAGTTCATATTCAATACATGTTATATACTTATATCTGGCTCCAAAGTCGACCTCTAGACATCACTAAAACCTTGAACAAGTAAATAAAGATCCTAGATCACTGAAGCATCAGTGAATGAATACTTTCTTTGTTTATTAGCTTGCGTCAGATATTATCAAACATCAATTAAAATAAAAATTGAAATTTATTGTGTATAGTACAAAGAAACAACCTCAGCATTTTAACTAAATTTGGAAAAGAAAAAAACAACCCAAAAGCTCCGTGTTACAGATCTGTACGCAGATCATAGAATCAGATACATAAAAACCTTGACGGGTATGTCACAGAAGGCTGCAAATCAACCCAAAATGCAATGCTAGATAGATTTAGACACATGCTAACCTTCCTGGGTCTGATTTCATAAAATGATGTAAATCAACCCAAAATGCAATGCTACCCAAAGCTGTCAAAACACGTTTGCTCATGTTGCTACAGTAACACCTCAAACCCCATCCCCACCCCTACCCCTCAACACAAAAAAAGGAAGCAAACACTCAATTATCTTGGTAGTAATTTTTTTACAGTATCAGCAGCAGAAGTCTTTCTGTTGCCCCATCTTTTTCACTAATCACTCTTTCCTATAAATTGCAGCAACAATTTTTCATCTTGAACCAGACCACTATCTCTTGCTTGATTAGCCAGGCTCCTACAAACCTACAGATATATAAAACATGATAGATATGCTCTCATCAATCAACATCATCCCTGATGCAACAAGCGCACTTTGATTACAGAGATGACCAGATACCACCATTCAGCACTATCCATATTTCAAAGCAAAGTCCATAATTCATGGGCTCATCAATTTTAAGCAAGGAAGTACCATACAAGTTCTTTAATTCAAAGACCTTTAACCTCAATCAAGTGCCTCTTTCACAACAAGACATCAGCAATTAACCATCAAGGTTGAATTCAACATAAAACCTGTGCAGCTTCTACAGAAATATTTCCTCCTTCATAAACTATACCTTTGATAGGTGCAAGAATTTGAGTCATTTATGGAGAAACTATTCATCTAATTTATTTCCTACAATAGCCCAATGGTCACTTTGAATATAATCAATACATATAGTGAAGCTTTGTGAGGGTTGATCAATACGAGGATATCTTTGATCCTAGTAAAGTAGTAAGCCCAAAATATAACATTTTAAGTTCTATGTATAGGTCGGCTTTCAAAGAATTTTGGTCTCTGCCCCATTATTTGACATTGGGAAACAGAACAAAGAGGTTCAATTACATTGATTTGGCAGAAAAGGTTCAAAAAAAATTAGAGTATTGCAGATTTGCAGTGCTCTTACCTTTCACCAGCTATAAAATTATAGATAATCTCTATGGTTCTTTTGTCTGTTTTCACCGATGTTCTGTCTAAGTTCTACCGATTTTTTATTGCATTGTTGGTGGAACAGGGATAGCTAATGAAACTTAGTGAACATAAATAGCATTGTTATCAGCCTATTTCTGCAATGATATTCCCTAATGTTTGTGTCAGAGACTCGTTATAAAGGGATAGGAGTCTTCGATCAAGCTTTGATCCTCAAGCAAGCTTAGAGAATCATAATACATCCAAATAGTGATTTGTCCAATGTTCCTGGAAAAATAAATAAGGCATAGGACGAGAGCTAGCAAGGGCCTAGCCTAGCCCCTTGGCACAAGAATGGAATTCAGAGATGTTTCATCAATAGTTTGCTACTTGCAGCTGGACATGAAACTTTCACTCAAGACACATTGTCTACCTTGGGTGCAGTGAGATATCACTTGCAGGTATGTTATAGAAGATAGTAGCATCTCAATAAAAGTTAGCAGAGAAAAAGACTTGTTAACACATTTGAGGTGAGCAACCTACATGTATTCTTTTTATCCCTCTACCTTTTCCAATGATCAAGAATAAGGTTGCTTTCCCTTACAGTAGTATCCATTAAAAATTAGGAATTTGAGGCTGATAAGAATTCTGGTAGCAATCAAGCTCAGGAGGATAAATATTATCTATACAAACGGGACAGGCGGGTGGAAGAGAGAAAGAGGGGGGGGGGGGGGGTTGTTCAATCTATAGTAGAATGGAAAATTCAGAAAATAAAAATGAGATAGGCGAAGAGAATTAGAGGGAAAGTTGATAGAAGTAGTAACTGAAATTCATAGAAACAAAATCATCAAATGGGGTTTACAATCCCAATTTTTCAAGCAACTGAACACTCCCAATTCTAAGCAACCACTCAAAATATTCTGCTTATTTTTCACACTGATCTCCACCCTATATAATAATGTTTTACTTAATTTCCTCCCTCTTTGTGTAAACTCCTCAACTTATTCCCCAAGCTCCCTCGTAACTGAAATACACTACGATGCCAATAGTGTCCCTCCCCTCCCAAGGTTAGTCTATTATACCTATCTAAGTGGTTAAGTTATTACGGAGTAGTAAAATTTAAGAAAAGGAGCAGTTCCAAAATATGAAGTAATGTGCTTTGTTTGAGCTTTGTACATATAGAGGGAAATGCAGAGGTGCAGATACATCAGACAAACTCTTTAGAACTGCAAAGTGTCGGCCCAACGTTGGACACTAGACAATTCCCGTTTCTGTGTTTGGGTTGTAGTGAGAATAGATTGGGAACCAATTACGGATTTACTAACAATCCATCGATAACACTTCCCTCTTCCTTTTCAATTACAGCATACTAGTCTTCTAGTAATCCCTATACCATTAAACAACATGCCAATTGTACTTTATGTCAATTTGTATTCCTATTTCCATCCATACGCTATAACCAATAACCAACCGATCCACCAACGATTCGTTTTAGCCTCGAAAACAAGTGACTGATTTGTCTATTCTGTTGGTGATCAGATCACAATTATAACTTATAACTAAAATCAAATTATAAGCCAAAAACCACAAGAAAATTGTAACGGCGCAAGACAGAAATCGGCTAAGTACCTGAGAGTTTGATGAAGATGAACTATCTTCATTAGGCACTGACATTGCTACAACTAATTGCAGGTAACAGGCACCTGATTTCAATTTCAACAGAATCACAACATCATATATTTAAATTTCTTGGATTATATAACCAACAAAATTAAGAATTATAAACAACAACAAGATAATTCAACACAATTAATTACAAAATTGCAAAACCCTCAGAAATAATTGGTACAATCAAATCAGTTGTTTATACTTCTCGAAATCAAAACTTAAAAATACAAAAAATAATTATGAAGATAGGAGAAATCGACAAACGAATTGAATTGAGATGAAATTTTATGAAGATGATTGAATTTGAATGTGTGATGATCAGAGATAAAATTGGTATAAATCAATCATTAAAACTTGATGATTAAACAAAGTAGGAGAGAGAAAAACGTCGACTTACTTACGAAGAATACAAGACGGCAAGCCGATTGCGCGGAGGAGCAGGCGTGCGGTCTAGAGTCCCTCAGCCTCTGTGGCAGCTTGGCAATACTGCAACTTTTTGCATCAATTGCACAGCCAACTGGGAGTGTTCAAAATTTGGTCCGGGCCGGGAAAAAGAACCGACCCGGACAATCAGACCGGTTTTGGGTTTAGACATTTTTTCGGTTCGGTTTGGTCCAAAATCTTATAAAAACGATCTTAGACCGGACCGGTTTTTTGCTTAAAATTATACATAAAATTTTGGAAAATTTGTCAAAAAAAACTTTTTAAATGCCTCATTTTACGAGAAAAAACATTTTAAAAGGATCTTTGTTAAAAAAAACCGCCACGATCACTTTTTTCGTTTGATGAAATCTCTCCCCTCTTTTCCGGCATTGACTCAAAGTTTCAGGCGCTGACTCCTCATTTTCTCTACTTGCAGCCCGTTGTTGGGTAATTTTCCAACCTTTTTCTTAGCTCCCTAACTTTCCCTCTAGGGCAAATCTCCCCAAATCAATTGAAAGAAAAATTGGGTAAATTAAACCTCTCAAAATCAAATCAATTAAAAGGTAAATTAGGGTATTTATTTATTTTTTTTCACAATTCTACTGCTCCCTCCACCATTGTAGTGCTCACTCCACCCTTCTTCTCTCTAACAATTTGTGGGTTTAGTTTAAGCAGCAAGTACAAATTAGGAAACCTTGTTCAAACGACCCATTTCTTCCTCCTTAGCCATTGACAACAACAAATATGTGAGTTAGTCAATTGTGGTAAAAAAAAAGCCCCGATTTTATACTATTTGCAATAATAATTTGATGAATTAACACTTACCTTAGTTTATTGTTGGAATATTAATGGCATGAGCCGATGAGAGAGGGAAAGAGAGAGAGAAACCCAAAATGTTACTGCTCCTTTTCTTAAATTTACGGAGTAGTAAGATTATCCTTGATAAGCTTGAAAAAATTTGGTTGTAAGAGATTTTTTGTACTAAACATACAAAAAGAAGACGTTAAAATATTATTTTTCCTTTATTTTTTTCCGAATTTTCTAAAAATTAAATTTTTGTATCAAATTCCAAAATCGGTCCAACCCAATCCGGATCGGGTTTTGGACCGAATTTTTCGATCCGGTCCGAATTCAGTCTTAGCTTAATCGGTCCGGTCTTCGATTCTTGAAATTCAATTTTTCAATCTTCCATTCAATCCGGATTACTCTGGTCCGGCCTTGGACTAATGAACAACCCTATAGCCTACGTTACCAAGGGGTCTTTTGATTTGTTATGATGGAATGGATTGGTACCAAATCTTACAAAAGGTACTTCATATATAAAAACTCTTGGGTGGACCTGGTCCACAATAAATTTATTGTGGACCTTATGGTCTCACGTGCCATTGTCTGAACAAAATAGCCCAGCGCACCTATCCAGCCCAATTTTAACAAAAGTCCTTATAAAACCCCAGTCCTCTATCATTTAAATTCAAACAAAAGCCCCAATTGTATTCTCTCTCCTTTGCATTGAACATCATCGACCCGAAATCACGAAGCAAATTCATGAATTGAAGAACGAAATTCTACTGCAATTGATCTCAACAAATCAAATTATGAATTGGAACCAAACACAAATAACAATGAAGATATCAATTACTCTTTATTTTGATTTTATTCTGCCAAAAATTCGATTAAATATCATGAATAAAAATTGATTATATTCTTAATTTGATTTAATTCTCCCCAAATTATCAGGTTTTTGTCTACTTAGGGATTTTAATTTTTCTTAAACAAGAATCGATTGGAATTTTCTTTATCAATTTTGGGTTCATTAGGGTATAATTTGAGGTTTAAATGACTGAAGATGGTATTAATTTCTGGTAATTTTATGTAGTTTCAAGGATGGAAAATTACATAAATTGTGTTGTGAGTAGAATTTTGATTTGTGTTATTTTTTAGATTTATTAATTTTTCTGATTTATTAATTATGCAGTGTTAGTAGTGAAGTTTGGTGTGGAAAAGATAATTAAATCAAAAAAAAAATATTAACAAAAATTGGGGTTTTTATGGTTTTCGTCCAGTTGAAGGCCTGTGAAATGGAAGTATAGAGACTTTGGGAGAAAGCTAACAACATGCTTAAATAAAGGTCACTATGTCTATTACTATATTAGTGTAGTAGAAAGGTTGCTATATTATTTAAGGTTCAATGTATATAGTTAGGTGATTTAGTTTCTGATCTATATAGCTGCCTTCACTGAAATATAATTGGTAGCTTGCTCAACTACACCAAATGCTACTTTTTGTTGTAAAGCTTTCTTGTTCACGTTCCCTTGTATCAAGGTTTCTTGTGATCAACAGATAAGAAATCAAGAAAATGAAACACTTAAATCTTTAAATACTGATTATATGATAGAGTGTCTTTTATAATTGGCATAGTAACTTTGATTTTGAGATATATATTTTTTGGAATAGTAACCTTTTTTTATAATATAGTGATCTTTATTTCTAAATAGTGATCTTTATTTAATAGCCCTATATTGCCAGTTTTTCACCATTAATTAACATATAGTCTTTAATTTTGACATAGTAACCTTTATATTTGGAGTAGTAACTTTATTAATAATATAGTGGTCTTTGTGTAACACTATATAGTGACCCTTTCGTCTCATAAGTCACTCTTCTTAATTAAAATACAATAACTCTTTTATTTGTTATACTTACCATTTTAAAAATCATAGTCACCCTTAGCTACATTAAATTACCATATCAAAATTACCCTTTTTAATACATAGTGACCTTTTTTTTGTCATATAAATACCTTTTTCGCATATAATTAAATACTCATGATATATATATATTATGCTCTTAGACTACTTTCAAAGTTTCAATCTTCATCTATTCCCTTTGTTCAGACTCTGCAAAGCATATATTGGCTCACTCAACGTGGAGGTAACAATTGATAGAATGGATTGTCAATGCTTAAATGTTCGGTGCTATCCTTTTTATTATAACTAATGTATTGTTATGCCTATTAGCTCAAATGGTCGAGTACGGTGTACTTTCACAGTAGATGTAGGTTCAAATCCTGCTTAGGCTATTGGTTGTATTATGTAAAAAGGCAGCTTTATTAATAAAATTTGAGTATCTTATCATTGTATGTTATATTTGTTATACTACGATATAGGATAACAATGCAAGCTAAATAGGTATTTATGTAGTTTGATGCTAACAAGCTACTGCCTACAATGGCCAAAACACAACTCATCAATGATAGCAACACACAAGCATTGTTGTAGCTTAGGCTATGTAGGACTTGAACCCACACCATGTACATTATTGTACATTGCTCTACCATTTGAGCTAATAGCCTATATTTATATATATATATGGACAATCCTTCTATCTGCCCCTTGGTTGCTTAAACCAAACATTGAAATAAAAGAACATCTTGTTGACAATAACATAAATAAGAAGAATGACCATGAGTCTGTGACACCCTTAAAACAAACAAAATATCTTAGTCATAAACAACATTAAGTAATGTCAAATTATCTAGGGTGATAGACCATATTTTTCAAATTGAAAGTATTAACTAGATTACTAGCTCTAGCTGACATGTTCAAACCTAAACCCAATAGAAGTTCAAGTTCTTAGAACAAAAGGAGTATATAGTATATAGACCTCACCTTATTATTTGCACAATGGTCATCTAATATGCATCGTGACCCTTAAATAACTAAACAACCTTATTCATATACATAGTAACTCTTTTTGGAATCATAGTTGCTCTATTTGCATATTTTACTTTGCACTTCCTTGATGTTAAGCAACAAAGCAGTAGAAACAAACAAGCGAGCTTGCCTAATCTTATCCTACACGGCTACACCACCACCCCTTAAATTAAATAACACCACACTCACCTCCCTCCATTCAACCAATCCACCACACAACAACAACAACAAAATTCCTAACCTCCATCTCGCAAGTCCCAACAGCTACCATCAACAATTCCACCGATGACAACTACCACAATACCCGCACAAAAGCATAAACAATTCACATGGCTGCTAGTAGCAGCCCACACATGTCACCCCACCAACATTGCCGCACCAACCAGACCTTACAAACCACCACACACTTGCCTCACTTGCCCAAGACATAATCTCCTTAAACACTAGCAGAATGAGTCAACAAATAATCAGTTTGGAGAAGCAAATTTTAGTTCTGATCATAACCAATAATCTCATTCAGTGATTCAAGCTATCAACATATGCCATAAACGATATAGAAAGCAAGAAGTATACAGTCTATTCTAAATAGTATTTACAAGTAGCTGCTAAGCTTTGCATAATCAACAATCACCAAACTACACTCTCCAAATTAGCAAATATAGTAAAATACAAAATCAGAACCATAAATAAATCAATTAAATACCTAATTATAAAACATAAATAGTGAAATTGAAATTAATCATGAATTTTAAAAATATAACCCTAATTCGTATATACTAGGTTTAAGTGAAAAAAAAAATCGTAGATACTAGGTGTAATTGAAGCTAAAAAGCCAGAATAAACCTTCAAAAAACCGAATAACACCAGAATAAAAAATGAATCGAATAAACTGAAACCCTAGATTTTCAAAATCTTCAATACAAAACAAAATTCAAACAAAAAAAAATCATGCAAATAGCTTCAATCGAAGAAAATCGACAATTAATCAACATAAAAGTATTAAAAATCAACTTGAAGAAATAATCGTACCAGAATTTGGTTGATTAATGCAATTTGCGTCTAAAGAACGAAGACCTTTTCTCCTCGTAAATGTTCCACCACCTACTGTTCTTGCCATTGAAGAAGAAATTGAACAATCTTAAAGTTGTAGCTGTGAAAAGGAAGAATTTGAGCCTTGAAGAGAGAGAAAATGGAGGAAACAAAAAGAGGGGAATCAAACGAAGAAGGTAATAAATACAGAGTAGAAAATTAAGTAGTCTGAATTGGTTGCCTCTTTCCCCACGCACGTGAGAGGTAGCTGGTCCACAATAAGTTTATTGTGGACTACTAGGTCTATTTAAGAATTTGTACTTCATATAAATTATAAAACTCATACTTGTTTTGGTTTAATTTTTGAAATGTTTTTACACTTCCTTTTTTAAAATGGATTTATGAATTCTAAATCTTGTACGTGTCTTAACTTGTTTGATTTATATTTTAAAATGTATTTTTACGTAGTACGGAATACGGAGTACATGTCATTATAGAAATGTATTGTAAATTTTATGGGGTGATGGCCCTGAGGTAGATGTGAGGCTGTGAGATTGTAGTGAATTGACAAACCCTCCTGATATGAGATTTCAAACAATAAAACAGATGGAATAGATGGGTGCATCTTGGTGCATAGCACCTATATTTTTTCTTTGCAAATAGGAGGGTAAAAAAGTCATTTGGCATTTAAAATGGTACTTTTTACGATTACAGTGGTACATTTTTGTATACTATTATGCATGTATATTGTACCATTATATTTTAGTAGTACTATTATATCTCACAGCGGTACAATATTTTGATGAACCAATTCCATACTTTTTTGTACTATCAGCAAAACGTTTATACCACTAAAACATTTAATGGTACTTTTTACCTATAAAATGATACTTTTTTTTCATGGTGTATTGCTAAAAATATAGTACATAGGTGCTATGCGCCAAGAGTTATTTAGAATAGACTATAATTCCATTCCAAAAGGTTCAACCAAATGAATCCTAAATGACGAGTATTAGTAAGCCTATACCCTTAGAGGGTGTTTGTTTAGAGGGATAAAGTGAGGGGGATAGGATAAAAGAGGAGGGATTTAACATGTCCTTTGTTTGTTTAGAGGGATAGGGATTATGAGGGGGGTTAGGAGAGGGATAAAAAAAGGGAGTTATCCCTCCAAATTAATAACTAAGAGGGGTGATATAAGGGATGTGGGTTATATTTAATGGGTAAAAGACATTTCTACCCTTAATGAAATAAAAAGAAGAAGAGAGTGAAAAAAGGATAGTAAGGGTAATTTTGTATTTTTATTTGTTATTCCAATCTAATCCTAACTCATACCAAACAATAGAATACACTATTTTTATCCTTATCCCATCTATTAATCCACCTTCTTATCCCACTCAATCTCATCCCTCCTACCAAACGCCCCATTAAGGTACTCATACTCCATCTATTTCACTAAATTAATTTCGTAATATGGGTGATATACTGATTATACATTGATTAATAAATAAAAAGTCATACGAACTGTCCTTTTATTTTTTTTAAGATATTTTATTTAATCAATTTACTATTTATGTCTAGTATAGTTCCAAAAGTGGCAGCACATAATAATGTACAATTGATTAAGATAAATAAATATCCTATTTATCTTGCAATAGAAGTCAAAAACACCAAATGAGCTATCTTGTGAAAACTTTTATGGGATGTCACGACTGAGCTTCAAGTCTTCAACTCCAATCCGACTCATTATAATTGTTGCAATTGATACGATTAATTTACCATAGACCACTTTGCAAAAGGCCGGATCAATCTAATTAATCAACTCAACTCTGCAAATTAAAATAAGTTCAATTCAATTATACATCAATCAAATCAATGCAATCAATTACTCTACAATTAAAATTATTAATCATAAGAAATTAATAACGTACTATAGAAATTCATTTTTGGAGTTTCTCCTGATTCAATGAGCTCAAAGACAACAGAATCACCAGTTTTCAGGCCATGTTTATTGTGAAAATTTATCCACTTTCCAATATAAGCTGAACGACCCTTTCTAGTATTCCTTAATGAAACTGTCCATTCTTCCCCTTCTTCATCTTTAAGCACCATTTCGTCACAGCTTTTATTTACTAGATCATTGTCCCTTGCAAACTTATTCGGAAGAGGCTACAAATCAAATATATGCCAATTGCAATAGCATTAGTAAAAAAAATTCCACGATAAAGACAGACTAGGAAGGCGATTAGGCAAAGTTTGTATACAATGAACGAGTTTATTGTATAGAAATAAAGAACATGATTGATCTTATGTACGTACAATATATAACTGTATACGATACCTAGTGTATATTTAATCACGAATGGTCGGTATGCTTAGTAGCTTACCATTCCTCCCCATGTTAAGCAGTATGGCTTCACAAAGGTTTCACAATACGGAAATTCCCTAGGTTTGAAGGTAGCTTTTGACGTTGAGTAGACCTTGTAATTTTTGTTCCTTTTCAACCCTTCAATATAGGAAGACAAAAATAAATAAATAAATAATTTTCTTAGAAAGCCGAATTAATCCAAACATTAATAATAATAATAATTATTATTATTTTATTTTTATTATTATTATAGACCTATTTTTAACACTGTATTATGCTTAGCTAAATACAAGAAGAAAAAAAAAAAAGCTAAGGCATCAAATAATTAAACCTTTTTCTTGAGTAACTTTAAAATTTTAAATTAAACCTTCTTGTATTATGCTTAGCTAAATACAAGAAGAAGAAAAAAAGCATCAAATCATAATTAATACGTTGTATTTAGTAACATTATAAAGCAAATATATCAAAAAGATCAGCCAAAAGTCCAAATTAGTACAAATAACGGACCTTTCTCATTTTTGAAAAAATCCTTGATTTTTGGATTGTTTGAATTGGAAATTTTCACCTTCTTTGTAGATGATTGATGATTATTACCCAGAAATGGACGCTCACAAGAAGTAGGATCAAAGACGAAAACGTCGAAAACCAAGTTTTGATGATGTTGAAACACCAAGAAATCACCAACTTGTAAACCATGATCCTTACAAAATGTCTCCCATCCATCTTTAAAATGCAACTTATCATCATAATAACACACTTTAACAAACCAATAATTATTTGATGATTTAACTCTCTGGTTTCTTAACATGGAATGCTTTTCATTAGCCTCCTCTTTATATTCTTCGCCTATATAATTGAGAAATGACTTTGGTATCGACTGCCATACATATAGTGCAACAATATAATTAGGGTTAATAGTGTACGTACGTAATATGGTACATACATTTACTAATATATAATCCACAATAAGAATATGCGTTTTTACTGACCGCTTAATTTACAAAATTATATATTACCTTGATAAGTATTGAACTTTAATTACTAAATATATAAAAATTTTAGAGAGAATAATTTAAGGGAAAATGACTTACGAAATTGGATTGAAATCCTTGAAGAAGAGGCTGGAAAAAGTGGGGGTTGATTGGAGAGAATGTTTTCATATTAGAGGAATCCTCCATTTTTAGTTTAAGAGTAGTGTGTAAGTTTACCTGGTTCAGATTTCAAGATTCCCTTAAATAGAAAATAAATAGTGATTAATGCTCTAGGTAAATCAACAGATGGTACTTTATTATTCTGCCACAACTACGACTTCTACGACTATTGCACTTTCATTATTTTATTTCATTCTAAAATTGAAATGGAGAGCCTATACATTGCGCTTGCCCTTTTGGAGTACATTTGATATACAAATTTCGGATTATTTGGTAAGGGAGTTGTAAAGTACTTTCTCTGTCCCTTATTTAAGTGTTTATTTCTATTTATTATGTGAGTAATAATAAATGATAAAAATAGGCATGTAAATAAGGAATGGAGGAAGTATTATATTTTAACTACTGAGATTAGATTTGGATCAGAGCTCAAGAAATGCATGCATCAACATATATTTGTTGGGCAATGGATCTTAACTTGGCTTGAATTTGACCGGATTAGTTAGAATCTACTCCGGTAGAATGCTTTAAGAGAGATTGAGGTACCCACACAACATTGTATGGCCTAATAAATTAATATATCGATGAAATTATAATGGTTCACAAAGAGAAAGTTAATTCAATATGTGTTGTACGTGCATATCTAAATTTGACTTTGAATCCATTTGTTAAGATAATAACCTACCCAATAATGGGTAGGGACAATCAGTCCCACGTTAAAAACAAGATCAAAAACAAGATTAGTAATTGTTATAAGTAAGATATATTTTAGTAATTTTACCTATTACATCTAAGATCAAATTCAAGGGATGGATTCATATGTGGTCAATTTTTTCTTCGATAATGACCAAGTCAATTAAAAACTTATATGAAGTATATATCATAGGTTTTGTTAGTTATAAGAAAAAATATACATAAGTTTACTATATATGTAATTACGTAAATACCAAATTATGTGTCCAAAAAAAAAAAAATTCCAAATTCATTTATATAACAAGATATGTAGGCATAAAGCGAATACTTCGTTCACAAAATGTCGATTGAGTTGATCTAATTTATTAATGCAGTACATTTTAACATACTACAATTTGCAAAATGTAACGTTAATTATTGTCTTCTTTCAAAAAAAAAAAACGTTAATTATTGTCTACATTAACTTATAAGGGACTTGAAAAGTCATGCAAAATATCACCATCAACTTAATTATTGCTGCAAAAGGAACTAATTGATAAACTCTTCTCTGTTAAATTGAGCCCCATTAATTATCTGCACACCATCAACTCAATTCAACTCTGCAAAATGCAATAACTTGTTTTAATGCGTTAGCTTAGGTACGTAATACAACACCTCTACCTCAATTTTACTACCGACTACTATTATTAGAAGAAGAAAAAAAAAAAAAAAAACTAATATTGCTAGGACAATATTAAATGTTTTTATTTCTTTTTTGAGTTGTTTTACTCCGTATTATTTTATAATTTTAATAATACGATATGAATAATCACAATGTTACATGTATGTACATATTTACGTAAATGTAATGCTTGGATATTAAGAGTTGAGTGACTTACTATAGAAATTTATTTTTGGAAAATCTCCTGAGGCAATAAGCTCAAAGACGATAGGATCACCAGGTTTTAGGTCATTAACAACGAGAAACTCGTATGGCCTTCCGATGTAAACACTAGAACCACGCTTATGGTGCCTCAATGGAAGTAGCCATTCCTTTCCTTTTTGATCTATTACTGTAATGTCGCACCATTTATTTGCTAGGTCGTGTTTCCTAGCAAATTCCATGGGAATAGGCTACAAAATATGAACATTATTTAAAAATAAAACATATGTATTGTTGTACGAATAATTGGCGAAATTTAAAATACGTAGTACTAGTTAATATTTCCTCCGTTTGGAACTTGTGGGAGCCCCCATTCATCTCGATTATAAACAAAATTTGTTTATTTAATGACATTTTCGTAAATATATCAACAATTCATCCCAGTCAGCATGGTATTTTTGTAAATAAGAGAACAACTTTTATTAATATGCGGGTCCCATAAATGTTGACTTATTTACGAAAATGTCATGCTGACTGAGATTTTTTGTTGATTTATTTACGAAAATGTCGTTAGATAAACAAATTTTGTTTATCATCAAGATAAAGTTGTATTTTCTCATTTGGAATTAATAGTTATATGCTTACCAATCCTCCCCAGCTAAACCAATATGGCTTCACAACGTTGTGGCAGTACGGATATCCCCTTGATTTGAAGGTAAATTTCGATGCTGAATTGACCTTGACGTGGTCCTTTACTGGCTTGTTCAACCCTTCAATATATTGGTCATTAAGCACAAAATATTTTAGCATCATTATTTCACTAATCTATACTACTATATTAAAAGACGTTCTTAAAAACGTCCTCGTGTCACGTAACCCCTCTTTACTGCGCCACGTCACCCACTCATCTACATATTATGTCCATATGTCTTTCATTTCACTATAATAATAATAATAATAAAAAAAAGTTCACTATAAGATTTGAACACCCAACCTCTAATTCTAAAACTAACGGCCTGTTCTGATTGATTGAACTGAAAATAATATGAAGAGAACAGACCCTAAGTATCTTACCACAAAGTTATATGATTTTTTATGCAATCTTTTGAAAATAAATTATTAATATGTTGTAAATGACAATATGAACAACAAATTTAATTACAAGAAAATTGAATCATAAATTACAACGTATATTAATTATTAGTTCCATGTAATAATCCGATTCGAGGCATCGTTCGGGCCCAAAAACTAGTTTATTTGTTAAATTATTACTATAATCCTAAACATTTACTATTTAGGACATGTTGAAAAATTATTGAGTTAATTGTCAAAATTTGAAATGGAAAATTTACCGAAGAGTAGTATTAAAGTTATTAATTGTGAAATTCACATTTGTATGGTTATATATATCTCTTAGGGCTACATATAAACAATAAATTTACACTTGAATATGGTAAAAAGTTAATAAATCAAAAAAATTTAAACACTAATTAGTAATTACACTGATTTATACGTGTTTTTGTCATAAATTTATAGTTTCCAAGAGAATTATTTAATGTTTATATATAACCCTTAGGGCTACATATAACATTACCCATATTTATAATATGGAGCATATTTTTGCAATACGTACTTAAATTTACCATGTATGCAAAGACACAACTTATGTATATTATGCATTGGTATGGAATAACTTTCTTTTTGTAAGTTGTGTCATATGAAATAAACAAACATTTGACCATATCTTTTTCTTCATTAAAGACTTTATTATTTACAATTATCAATGAAATAAAAATATTTCCTCAGTTCTTTTTGTCTATTAAAGACTTTAATATTTACAATTATCAATGAGTAAAATTAGTTGATATTATGCTAATATACATTACGACAAATTAAATAAAATCATAACTAAATATATCGTTTCTTACATTTAAATTATTCATATAATAAAAGTGATTAGATGGAGTTTGTGTAGTACTTATCAACTAGAAAAATGAAGGAACTGACCTTTCTCAATTTTGCAAGAGCCCTTCTTAGATGGAATGTTTGAGCTAGAAGATCTCACATTTTCTGTAGTTGGATTATTGAAACCAGGAAATGAACGCTCACAACAAGAAGAATCGAAGACGAAAATGTCGAAAACCAAGTTTTGATGATGCTTAAACACCAAGAAATCACCAACTTGTAAACCATGATCCTTGCAAAATTTCTCCCATCCATTTTTAAAATTCAACTTATCATCAAAATAACACACTTTTACCATCCATAAATTATCCTTAACTTTATAGTTTCTTAATATAGCAATCTTTTCATCAGCCTCTTCAATGTCTTCTCCTAGATACTTGTTGAATGACTTCGGAATTGCCTGTGCGCGTCCAACATTATATAGTTAATTCAAAATACTTATGTAATTACGCATACCATTAATTAATTAATTAAACGTTAGTTCATCAACAAAGATATATAGCTTAATTATATTATGGTTTAAAGGAAGAGAGATTAAGATAATTACAAGAAATTAGATTGACTTACGAAATTAGAATCGAAACCCGGCAAAAGAGGCTTGAAAAAATGGGAGTTGATAAGAGAAAACTTCTTAGAGGAACCCTCCATTTTTAAGTCTATAAAGGGTAAGGTTCCCTTTGGTTTAAGGGTTTCCTTAAATAGAAAATAATAGGGTCTTGTATAAATGCCTTTTATATTTTCAAAACCAGTATCATTGCACTTTCATTGTTTTATCCAAATATAGTCGTGCATTGACTTTGCTAGATTTATTACAATGCTACTTTAATTGATGTGTAGTGTAAACCATAAAAATAAGTTACTCGCTATTTTGTATTGCGTAAACTTGGCCATTGTTTTAATATGGTAATTAAGAGCTGATAAACAGGCCTGGACTACACCCGTTACAACTGTCCACTTTATACGACCAAGGAAGTTCCACCTCAAAACCATATGGCGATAAGGTAAGTAGCCCCTTAGCCTTATAAAGTGGACACATCAATTATCTTCTTTCTTCAATGTGGGATACACATCCCAATACAAACTCTCACTTATACACTTAATTAATGTGGGACAACACACCACTTACGTGTGGGTTTTCTCATGAGCTCAACAAGAACTTATTTGGTTGCACATTTGTACTTTTATAATACCAGTGTGGCTAATACGCATGATGCACGTGCTATAACTTGCTATGTTCGGGGAACTCTTTCAGTTTGACCTTAAGTCACAAATTTAATTGTTGATAATTATATACTACCTCCGTTAACAGTTATTTGCAACATTTGCCATTTTCGGTGCTATCTATTATGTGCAACAATTTTTTTTTTCCACTTTTAGTAACTTTTTGCCAACAAAATGACCATATTACCCTTACTTAAACAACTTAGACATCTAATTAAATCACTAACCTGATTTAACTCTTTACCTAATGAATCTAATTATTGTAATCATTTTCTCCAAAATCATTCATCTTAGCTTCATCAAAATCATTCATCTCCCTAACCCTTCTTCAATTGAAATCTCAAGAATTTAAACCCTAATCCTACATTTTGGTTCATCTCCCCCCTTCTCTCTCCTCTTGCGTTTGTGTTCATTTGGGTTCATGTGGTCATGGGTCCGAATTCGTGGAATTGCGTTCGTCAATTTCGTGGATCCGAGTTCGTTGGGGTGGTTTTTAGGGGTTTCAGTTCTAGTTCGTGGGGTTGGCGTGAGTTTCATGGGGATGGGTTTCAGATCTAATTTGTAGGGGTGGCGTGAGTTTCGTGGGTGGTTTTAGGGGTTTTAGATCTGGTTTCATGGTGGTTGCTTAATTGGGAGTAATTCAATTCGTGGTGGTTTCGATTTAATTGGATTTCGTGGTGGTTTCTTGGGTTCGTGTTGATTTGATGGGTTCGTGGTGGTTTTGTCTGGTTTGTGGTGGTTTTGGGTGGGTTCGTGGAGGTTTGTTGGGTATTTCTGTGTTCGTGGTGGTTTGTTGGGTTCGTGGGTGGTTTGTTGGGTTCGTGGTTGGGTTTCGGTGGTTTTGGCTGGTTCATGGTTGGGTTTCAGTGGTTTTGGGTTATGAGTGTCGGTGGTTCTGGTGGTTGTCGGTGGTGGTTCTGGTTCTAGATTTCTGTGGTTATGGGTTTTTGTTTAATTGTTTTTTTTTAGGTAGGATTAATACTTAACCAAGTGCCCTTATTTTTCAATAATCATACTTTAAAAGTTTTGCCTACGAGTCCGTACTACCCCCCTTTGTTGCAAATAACTGTTAACGCAGGTAGTATATTAATGAGTTAAAAAATGTAAACAAATATTCTTAGGGGTATAAATGTCCTCACACTATTCTTAAGTGTTCAAAAGAAGTGGCAATTAACATTAAAGAGGATAAATAAGTAAATAAATATTTTAGAGGGTATAATTATTCACACACTATTCATAAAGAGTTATCTCATACGGATTACTTTTTAAAAGGTAGAGATAAGTAATTAAATGCTTAGGTCTGATGTTGTTTAATTAACATAAAAGGGTAATGCTATATGCAACCCTAAGGACTGCATATACGCATTTAATATACTTCCTATTTTAGTATTAAGTTGGCAATTTATCGACAATTTACGAGTAAATCGGTGTAATAAATGTTTATTTATTGTCAATTATTTCCATTTTTAGTTTCTTATATGCAGCCCTAAGGGCTGCATACAAAAATCGATAACTTATGTAAATGTGGCCTATTGACCTAACATGAAGTTGTTAACTAGACATACACTTTATATACTTCGGACGTGCCATGTGTATGCAAGTAAAAGTGTAATACTTCGTACATCTTAAGGGGGAAGTAGTCTATAACATACTCCTTCCGTCCCCAAATGATAGTCTCTTATGGGCAAATTTTAGTTCTAAAATGTTCAACCCATTTGCTTTTTTCAACAACCATTAATATTAATTTTTTTACCAAAATTCCCTCCAATTTGCAACAATATTTGTGCAAATTTAACTTTCCCATATAAATTTTATTTTTCCATGTACTTTTATTACTTTATCTCTCTATTTTTTTGCATACCCAATATCAATTTACTTTTTCAATGTACTTTTACTATTCTTATTTGTGTTTGTTAATTTCCTTGAAAAATACCCACAATGGACTATCAAAAGGGGATGGAGGGAGTAGATTTAAAGAAATTTAAATTGACAAACGTAAACCATACTATTATTATCAATTATTTCAAGAACAAGAGTAAAGATCATGAGTACAACTTGAAATTTCCCATTCACCACATTCAAGTACACGGATCGGACCGTCTTTAGCAGAACTTGAAATGTCATCATTTCTTCTCTGCAAAAGAAAATTAATATGGTATTAATTACTATTACATTATCTTTCAACCATCAAAGTTAATATACAAAAATTTATTCAATATAGGAAAATTTGTTGAAAACCATCTAATAAAAACCAAATTTTGTTGAAAACCATTTTATAAATTTTATTTTTGTCAAAACACACCCGTTTTAAAAAAAAATTTTGTTAAGGCACACCTGTTTTAAATTTTTTTTTTGTTAAGTCCCATCATTTTCCCGCGTTCCGACTAATTATTTATATTTTCGACATTGACTAACATGTGCACCTCACGTGACTCACTTAACTCCACTTTTCTTTTATTTTTCCCCCCTTTCCCTCCATTCATTCCCCTCTTCGTCACTCCTCTTTATCATAATTTGGTTTTTATAGCCTTTTACACAATTACACGGAATATGTAAGTAACGAAGGGGGAATGAATGGAGGGGGGGAAATAATGAAAAAGTGTGGTTAAGTGGGTCACGTGAGGTGCACAAGCTAATCAACGCCGGAAATGTCAACTAATAGTCGAAATCCGAAAAGTGGTGGGGATTCAACAAAAAAAATTTTAAAACAGGCGTGCTTTCACAAAAAAAAATTTATAAGATAGTTTTCAACAAAATTTGGTTTTTATAAGATGGTTTTCAACAAATTTTCCTTCAATATATCAAGTATTGATTGTGCTAAAATGTGTTTGCTCACAACTTGAAATCATCATACGTAATCAAATTTGCTAGACTTGTAATTACTCTTAATTTCCAAATATAAAATTTTCCTAACTTTTTTTTAATTAAAAAATAAAAAGCATATTGTATAACGTTAACCAAATACAATTTTAAAGATGTGGTCTAATCTAATATAGTCTAGTGACTTTGGTCTTGTCTAAACTAGTCACCTTTAGAATTTTTTTTTTATATATAAAAACTTTGTATTTAATTAAATAAGTTGAAGTGAACATTGCCTATAATCCGTATAAAGAATATAACGTAAAACTTACTCGTACTGTAAAACCTCATAACAGGCCTTTCACCAGAGTGTATGAGTTCAAAAATGACAGCATCGCCAGTGTTGAGGCCATTAGCTTTACGGAATGCATTCCAACTACCAATGTATGGACTACAATTTCCTTTTCTGTAATGTCTTAATAGCATTTTCCAAGAATGCCCTTTCTCGTCAATTAGTTCCATTTCGCACCATCTTTTACTCAAACCATTCTTCTCCGCAAACTCCCTAGGAAGAGGCTGCGTGCAAAGATTCAAAGGCCTAAGTCATGGATGGTATATTAAAATTTCTTACTACTAGCTACTTTTGTCGTTTTAGTTCCTGAAAGTTTTTTACACTTAATTACTATTTACGCATTGAAGATGCACACCTTTAAATGAGGGGATACGTGTATCTAGAGTGCAACCGATCCCAACACTTTGTTTGGATTGAAGGAAATGGAGGGAAAGGAAGGGAAGGGAAGGGAAATGAAGGGATGAACTATCTTTCATTTGGATAAGAAATGAGGAAGGAGGGGAATTGGAGGAAAGAGAAATGAAGGGATTAAATTGTGAGAAATTGATCTCTCTAACAATAGAGAGATTTGGAAGGAAAATTCATCTTTTTTCCCTCCCCTCCTTTTCTCTTCCCTCCCCTTCACCTCCCTCTCCTTTTTTTTTTCTTTCCCATTTCTTTATCCAAACACACCGCAAATATATATTTCGTATAACGAATTGAGTAATGTATTACTTGTAATATTCATCGTCGAATCCTAAGTCCCTAAACACATTATAAACCTCTTTGGCTATATATATATATATGAATAGAACTATTGTACTTTTGCATTATTGTACTTTTGCATTTAGGCCTCGTTCTTTAGAGCAGCTCTGCTCTGCTCTACTTTGCTCTGCTCTGCTTAAATCAAATCTGCTCTACTCTGCTCTACTCAAAAGAAATCTGCTCTGCTCTGCTCTGCACTGCTCTGCTCTGCTCTACTCTATTTTCAAATAATAATTAATAATAACAATAATGATAATTAATATTCAATAATAATAACAATTAATATTGTATGGATGATAATAATTTATTATTTTGAATAATTATAATAATTATTAATAAAATAATTTTAATAATTATTAATATTAATGATAATTAATATTTATTAATCATAATAATAATTAATAATAATAGTTATCATTATTAATATTTAATAATTCAAACTATTAAGAATTAATATTTAATAATATTATTAATTAATAATTTCTAATAATTATAACAATTCTTTCCAAAAAATAAATAATAATAATAACAATTAATAACAATTTCTTTTATAAACATTTGATATTAGAATCACAATGTGTAGAAACATTATATGTATGTGGGTATTGATTGTTAGTTCATTGAGTTGAATTATTTTTCAAATCTTTCCATACAATTTAAGAATTAAAAAAAAGAGGTTGTTTTCAAGTAGTACTTTGTATATCATTATTATATTTAGGGTATAAAATATATGATTAAGACAAATTTATAAGTAAAATCATTATTACTCATTAAATCATTTTATTTTAAAATTTTTGTGAAATAAATATGAGTAAACCGTTGTCTTTTATCTTTCTACTATTAACATATGTTAAATATGGTATACATATATTTATGTTTCACTCACCTAAATCAATAGTATATGCACTTAGTAATAGTAATAGTAATAGTAATAGTAATAGTAATAGTAATAACAACAACATTAATAATAATAACATTAATAATAGTATGACTTTATTGTAGATAGAGGAGTGGGGGCCCAGATTGTATCTCGGCTTTCCACTAATTTATTGTAGATTGTATGACTTTTGTTTTTGAGATAATAATAATAATAGTATTAATAATAATAGTAATAATAATATAATAATAACAACATTAATAATAATAACATTAATAATAGTAATAATAATAATAGTAATAATAATAATAATAATAATAATAACATTAATAATAGTATTAATAATAATGTTGAAATCTGCTCTGCTCAGCTCGGCTCTGCTCTGCTCTGCTATCCTGAAATCTGCGCTGCTCTGCTCTGCCCAGAAGCTCAAAAGAACAGGGCCTTAATAATGTACTTCTTACTAGCTTAACTTACATATATATATTTGAGCATTAATACCCTTAGTTTCAATTCACACGATTAATATTAATCAAGATTAAAATAAAGTTGATATAAGTAGTATAATGTAGATAACTAACTAATATTGCTCCATATCAAATTTGACAAGTTTCTCTTCTTACAAACTTAAGAGTCCCACTATCAAGCCTACTTAGGCCTTGTTTAGTTCAAAATAAGTTCAGATCAAATCAGATCAGAAAAAATAAGTTCAGATCAAATCAGATCATCGTTTTATGTGCAGCTTTTTATCGCTAAATATATTTAATTTCGTAATTAAAAAAATTCTGAAAATCACATATTAATAAAATACACATTATTACGAATCTAACAAGACCCCATTTGATATATTTTTTCCGTATAAATTATCGAATATTTAAGGTCAAAGTTTGGTCAAACCTGACATTCAAATCAGATCAGACCAGTTCAGATCAGACTAGACTAGACCAGACCAGATCGGCTCAGATCAGATCAAACCAGATCAGATAAGTTCAGATAAGCAAATATAAGACGAACTAAACAGGGCCTTAATAACCCATGTACAATTTTTGGCTTAAGTCTTAATATAGGGAAAATTCTATCGATTAATAAAAATTTACAGTAGAGTGAAAAAAAAGGAGCTATAGAAAGTACTTACCATCTCGTGTGAACCTGGTCCATATGTCATAAGACTCATAACACTATAACAGTACCACAATAAGGATAGCTAGATGGCTTGAAAGTAAAATAAAAAGGAGAAAGTACTTACCATCTCGTGTGCACCTGGTCCTTATGTCATAATAGTACGACAATAAGGATAGCTAGATGGCTTGAAAGTAGAATTCTCATCTTCACTCGTCTTTATTTCCTCTTTATCTTCAACTTTTAAAAAGAAAAAAAAATTCAACAATTATCCTTTGTTAGATTTGTATTAGTAACAACAAAATATATATAAGCTCAAATCATAATTTAAGAGAAATTACAAATTTTAATATATACTTAGTACTAAACCAATATATAAGATCATAAATTAACCAGATACGTACATAGAACACCTTAAATTACTTGTATTATTCAATTCTCACATGTTGTGTAACACCACTTAAACAATGTTTTCGTAGCAATTATTTTTGAAAATTTTTGTACGTACTCTTGTATACAATACATACAACTACTAACAAATAAAAATAAATCACTAACCTTTCAACATTTTCTTGGTGATTCTTGGACTTTTGACCTTATTAGGGTTCTTTGAAGCTTTGATTTTTGACCTTGACTCTAATAAAATCGGAAGCTCGCGCTCACAAGCAGTATGATCAAAGATGTAAACATCAAAAATGAAGTTACCTTGATGCCTAAACACCAAGAAATCACCAACATGAAGATCACATTCTTTGCAAAATTTCTCCCATCCATCTTTGAAATGTGGTCTAATATCACCACTTGATGTTACTAGTTTAACGTCCCAACTTCGGCCTTTTTTATCCCTTAATTTAGCCTTCTTTTCATCATTTTTCTCTAGCTTTTTTCTTCCCAAGTTTTTAAGAAATGATTTTGGAATTGACTGCATAAGTTTATCACATTATAAATTAACATGGTTAGGAAAACGTATTTAACTTTAAAAAACATATTAAGAAAAATCATGCAATTGTGTTAGTAATTTTTTTTTTGTTGTTTTTATTATTGTAAAATTAGTTAGTGGTCAAGGATGCAACTAACATTAATGACGTATTTTTTTTTCTACTTTGATAAGAAAATAAAGATTAACATAATTTCAAATTTACATACTTAGATATAAATTAAATCACCACAATTTATGAAAAATTAATCAATGAAATGAAAAAAAAAAATTAAAAAAGAGTGAGACATGAAAAACTTACAAAATTGTAGGGAAATTCAGGAAGGAGGGGTTGGAAAAAATGGGGTTTTTTAGGGCGGTGGAATTTTCTCATGGTGGAGTCTTTTTTTTTTTTTTTTTTTTCCTTTTTTCTTTAACCTTTTTTTTTCCTTGCAATATTAAAGAAAACTTGATTGGTTCCTAACTTCTAAATGGTTAAATGGTTCAATCTTACTTTATGGAGTAATGTACGGATTAGTTGTACCTTTCTTTAGTTATTTAAACCAAGATGAATGTAAATTTACCTCAATTGAACTACTACTGTACTATGTAATAAATTCAACTAGTGAGAACTTTCATGGCGTGATAAATTTCTACTGATTTTCTCAACGAGTAATAGAATTAGATTTAATATTTGTACAATGGATGTCAACTAAATTAAATCAATTATCCTATAATATTATCAAATTATATCAAATGTAATTATGTATATAAATGTGAAGAAAAATTAATCAAGTTGTTCCAGAAAGGTGTTTACACTGTACTCACTTTTGTATAGTGTTTGGTTGTCAATTGTTATTTTATTAGATCATTTGATAGGATCATAGTTGCTTGTGAGGAACAAACTTCATAAATATTGGTGGAGTCATTCTTAAAATAGTAGTGTAAAAAGTATTTTGAAATAGATGAAAAAGAAAATTTTACATAATTTTGTTTATCTATATGAAGAAAGTAATTAATTACAATCTAGTTTTGAAGGATGATATACCTGCATAAAAAAAGGAAAAAAAAAAAGGACACCAAACTAAAATGTGTATAACTGTTATACATTAAGAAAAAAAAAAAAACTTATAAGTTGAAATTTAGCTTAAAAGTCATTTAGTCATGCAAGCACATTGAGTATGGAATATGGGATCGAGTAATAATTTAGTTACTCTAACTATTATAGGTCATCAATAGATCCGGTCATCATTAATTATTTCGGAGTATATAGTAACTATAACTACATTTTTTTTAAAAAAAACCCTGTTCATTCAAGTCTCAACCGGAATAAGATCGAAAACATGTCCAAAATCGAAAACAAATCGCGATTTAATTTAGATTTAAAATATATCAAAGAAAAAGTTAGTCAATTGCTTAAAAAAATCTAACATGAGTGTCCTTAAGTTAAGATATATACACCATGCTAGGTAAAATTGTAAGAGAGTGAGCTATAACTCGTGAAAATTGAATATCTTTCCTAATTTGGTATTAATTTTGAATTGCTTAACAAAATCACGTACAAATAGTCTAATAAATGTTATATTTTCATTTGATTTTTTTTTTTCTTATTATACAAAAAGAAAACAAAAGAAAAGAAAAGGAAATATTTACCCCCAACACTTTCCAAAGACTCCTAACATTATGCTTTATGAACCATAAAAAAAAAAATCTCAAAACCCAGCGCAGCCTTACTTTCCTTCCGAACCCATGGCTAGAAATCCAGCGTAGGATGAAGTTATTATCGAAAATCTTAAATCATATCATCGTCGGTACGCATGTTATATGTATATCATTTTCCTATAATCAAACTCTAAAATTAATTGATACATAAATATGTCTTATTTTAAAAATTATAATATAAAAAAAATAAGATTAATAATCTAAGAATTTTTTATATATTAATAATTTATTTTCAAATGATATTTGTTTATACATTTTCTTTTTCGTTGATCAAATTCTTAAACTCGTGAATATTATTTTTTCCAATTTCGTTTTCTGTAAATATAAAAAGTTATTAACTTTTTTTTATTGATAGTTAATGAAACATATTACTGGAAAATGATCATTTTATTTTGAGTTAATAAGAAATATATATTAGAGAAATTGAAATAGAAAAATAGGTAGAAATTTTTTTTTATACAGATTCTCTTTTAGTATAAAATTATGGATAACATCCAAAATTTTATACTTCAATTTTTTATGATTCAAATTTAGTAACCAAAAGGAAAACGTATTTTAAAATGATTTTAATATACTACTTATGAATAATATAAATTTGTAAATTGTTGTAGGTTGAATTCATGTAAATTATTAATTTGCAAATAATTTCACGTAATTTTTTTTTGTTATAATTAAATAGTTTTGAACATTGCATTTTTACATATATAGTGAATTAGTGACTTTATTTCAAGGTATGCGTCAAATTTTTGGTTCGGTCTAAATCAGAATGTATCCAATATTGTATTTTTTTTTATTGTTGGTACGATTATCAACCACTTTCAAAGTATCAATTATATTCTAAATTTATATATATAATTAAAAATATACAAGTAGTATATTATATTCTAAATAAAATTGACAAATCAATTATTACGTTCTGCTGGTCATGGCAGTATAATGTGCTCTCCACCGTAAAAGGTGAAGAGCGGACATCGAACAAGTGTGGCATGTTCACATTATAGACAACAAGGCTCACCCCCTCAGAGTAAACCTATAACAAAAATAAAATATGTTACTAAAAAACTAATTATTGATTTCATTATTCATTTCCCGTTTATAAAAAAAATCTATCGATGAACAAAATTATAAAAAAATTTGTCAAATTATTTTTGAATAAGTTATTGACAACAAGAAATTCAGCATTTTTCAAAACAAGAAATGTCGCATATCAAACATGATTAATAAATAAAGAATAATAACTAAACTAAATAATTAAAGAAATAGAAGTAAAAGAATTCTACTTTTGTGTTAATAGAATAAGTAAAAATGGTATATAAAACTTTAATTTCACAAATTTAAACATATAAAATTAATAAATATACCACATCACAAAAGTCAATACCTGAAATTATATTATTTTGAACCCTAGAATTAGATGGAATAATATGAAATTATTGTAAATAAAATTATTTTGTTTATAATTAAAGAAATAGACTGGTAGCTCTAACAACCTCCATAGCATAAGAGGGAAGAAGTAGACCGTTCTTCTGATCAATCAAGTGGGAATCCACACGAAAGGGAACGAAGAATTCTCACCCTTTTTTCTTCCGTTCACAAGGTTCTAAAAGAAAGAAAGGGGCGGCTTCTTACTTTTTGCGTGCTCTAGTTACTTTAAAAGCGGATTCGCCGACCCTTCACTTTACCTGTGGTCACCTTGTTAAGAGCTCGGTAGTCTACACACAACCGCGAGCTCCCGTCTGATAGTACTATCAGGGGAAGTCTGGGACCTTTTCTCGAAAAATTCTATATCAAGAATCGGCATTCTTTTCGATCTTGTACCGGGTACATTGAACACCAACCCAATCTCGATCAAGTCAAGAGTGAATCGATTCCCCTTCTTTTTTGGAATATTTTGATAAGCTGGCCGCCTTATGTGCAACCTGATTTTATCTCTGGATTTTCGATTTTAGGGAAATTACTGTCGTTCCAGCGAGCGAAATAGGAATAGCCTAAACTGTGAAAACTTGGAATGAATTTTCAATTTTTCAACACATTTATTTTGTGTTATGAGTAAATGAACTTTAATGATATAAACCAATTTAATTTGTCAATTACTATTTCCTAAAAAAGCACCTTATTTATGGACAATTTTCACATGTATTAATAAAGTTAATTTTTTTTTAAAAAAAATGTATATTAAAAAGGTAAATTTACATGAGGTTTGCAAAAAAGTAGATAAAGAAAGTAATAAAAGTACATGGAAGAGTAAAAATTACATGGAAAAGTTAATTTTGCATAAATATGATTGCGAATTGGAAGGTATTTTAATGCAAATAGGATGATCATTTTGGGATTAAATTTTGGCCATAAGGGTCAAACTTTTGGAATGCATTTAGGCGCATAGCACCTATTTATTAGGCAAGCATATAGTATGGCAATTAAATAGGCATTTTATTTATTTCTTCATTTGATGTTTTTCTACATATTGTGGTACATTTTTGTGTACTATTATACATGTATATTAACCATTAAAGTATAAGTTGTCTTAATAGTACTTTTTGTGTACTATTATATATATATATATATATATATATATAATATATATATATATATATATATATATATTTTTTTTTTTGACGAGATGTACTATTATATTTGTAATGATACTTCTTTTCATCCTATGTCGTTGAATATTTTCCACCAAAATACCTATCACCTGTCACTGATATGCATGTAGTGATACTTTTTGTCATCATATTTATTTGCTAACAAATAGCAGCTATGCGATGAGGGTTCATCAAACTTTTGAGGATGGAGGGAGTACTATAATATCCTAAAAATAAGTCGTACTATCCTAAAAGCTTAAGGGTGTTCGTACTTACCAAAATTTCCTCCAATTTGCAATAATATTTGTGCAAATTTAAATTCCTTGTGTAAATTTTGTATTTCCATATACTTTTATTACTTTTTCTCTCTAATTTTTTGCATACCCTATCTAAATTTACCTTTCCAATGCACTTTTACTACTTATTTTAAGGCCTCGTTTGGTTGACACGGAAAATAAATTCCCGTAGGAAGTTGTATTTCATGGGAAATCATTACCCAAATGAAATTCCTAGGAATTTTTTTAAGTTGTTTGGTTGTGCAATAGGAAGTTAGAATTCCCATGAACTTTGAATGACCAAGGGATGGGCTAGGTAATTCACTTCTTATATTTTGTGGGAAGTGGAAATTCCCATGTATTCCTACTTCCCCCATTTTTACTTTTTTATGTCAACCAAACAACACTCCATATTATAAAATCCCATGAATTTTCACTTCCCCCGTTTTGCTTTGTCAACCAAATAACCCCTAAATTTCTTAATTCCTGATGTGAAATTTCACCAATAGACTATCATTTAGGGACAAAGAGAGTATGAAATATAGACAATATTTATTTATTCATTTTTAAAAAGTGTATTAGAATTGAACTTTTAATTGATTGGGTGTGAGCTTTCTGCAAAAAAAAAAAAAAATTAAACGGGATATGATACACCTGGTCAAAATACAAGAGTTATAAAAACGTGGAAAGAACATTGGATACAACTATAAAGTACACAAGAAAAAAAAATCAAAATGGTTCTCTCTTTGATTTGAGGGATTAATTTGTTATATTTATTCCTTGATTTATGAATTAATTTATTATTTACATTCTATAATACTTTTGATAAACAAAATTTTATTTTTTGTTAAGAGAGAGAATTTGAATTTATATAGCGAGAAATTATGGTAAAATTTGAATTTCGAAGTGATTTAATGTTATTACGGAGTTGATTATATTGTTTCGATTAATGTTTTAATTGAAAGATATAATTGACGAATTCGTTGTTGAAAAAATATAATCAAAGGTTGAAGATGATGAGTTCTTCAATTTTTTTAATTTGGTGTTGTTTTCAAAGGTTGATAATGATGTTCTTTATATTCTAATAAATGTTCTTTTATCACTTTTTAGTTGGAATAAAATATGTTTTTGGAGTTTGATCAATATGTTTTTTGAGTCTAAATTATATGTTCCTTACGTTACAAATAATGTTCTTTAAGGTATATAATTTAATCATGCTCTTTTTTTTTGAAAAAAAACTAATCATGTTCTTTGGATATCAATAATACAAATTATGTTCTTTTTACTTGTTCTTAAATTTTGAATTTTGAAGTTTTGAAATTTAAAAATGAAATTTTGAATTATACCTGTGTGAATAAAATGGTAAATAGAAGAATTCTTGATATCTAATATCTTAAAATGATTTGACATTAAATTTATGGTAAAAACAATTAATAATTATCTTTTACTTTTTAAAAAAACTGTTCTCAGAAATTATTGTTTTCTTTATATTTCAGTGATATGTTCTTTTTACAAATTCATGATGTTCTTTATAATTTATACTATGTTCTTTCCGCTTTAATTCGGGTGTATCATGCCGGGGTGTACCATGCGCATAATACACCCGGCCGGGTGTACGAACCACCAATTGGAACTAACATAACGAATAATAGCTAACATTTAATTAATTACTCCATAGAATTCTTAGAACATTAGCAAAAAAAATACACCATCATTCAAAGTTGGTCATCAAATTATTTGACCACCAGCAGGCCAAATACAATGAAATAATAAACAAATAAAAAAAAAATAATAACAATAGTTTTTTGTACAAGAAAATGTTTCCTATCATCATATCCGAACATATTTACATATATCAAGTTCTTTTTTATAAACCATATATGCATGGTTGGTCCATCACAGATGTAAAATCAGTGACCAGCACCTCCATCGCTTGGTCCTGATGCCAATTTTTGGAGCCAAAATGCCAGTTTGCCCTTGGCGCTTTCATATACCGTCGAATGATACACTGATACACCATTGTTGGAGCCATAACCATCCATTAACGGCCTCGCCTCACCCGCTGAACAAAGCATTGAGAGTACAAGAAACACCACCATTGTGATAAACATAGTGATTTTTTTTTGCTGGAATTTCATCATTTTTTTCACTTAGTACGTACGTACCTACACCTTTTAGAATGCTTGATTAATGCTTATTATTGTTGATTATTAAGCTTTTTGTGAAGTTTAAGGATATAGGAGTACATTATTGTCCATATATATAGTGCCAATTTTGTTTGTGCTTTATTTGAATTCACCTAACTTTTCTTGTAGCTTGACCAAAAGTAAATGAATTTTTATGGTTTGAAATTGAATTAGTATTTGTTCCTGCACATTGCATCATTGCTTGTGTTATGTAGTTTTAACTAAGTATTAGGTTTATACTAGTCAATTTTTCTCTTTTATTATGCTACTTTGCTATGTGCCCTTATATCCTACATACTTTGACTTTTCGTTACATTTTACATCAATCACTTAGCTTGTCGATTATTTCTATATACTTTTAACGTTACTCCCTCATCTGGAATTCATAGTCATATTCAATTTTGTGCGATTATAGCTATCAACTTCTTTTTGAGGAAACGATTATAGCTATCAACCTTTAATTTTACTAATGAACTTCTCGATACAAATTTAGATGGTTTACGAGCAAAGTTTAAATCCATTGTATTATTGATTATTTAATTTGGACAAATCAACTAGTATAAGTTAGATCTCTCATCAGTCAACCTTGACCATATGATAAATTGAATAATATTTTCTTAATAAATTTACTATTTTCTACATGTCAATGTCTAAAATTTTTAACTAATTAGTTAGCTTCTACGAAGTTTCTACTGAGCTTGAATTCCTGAGATACGAATGTTTTTTATAGTAAGGAGGCTGCGCTTACGGTATTTTTGGAATGTAATCGAATTTGGGTTTCTAAGTAAAATTACCATGTTTTTTATGTGAGTCAAATAATTAGACTACTGTAGGACATTTGAATTGACGTTTGATTTTTATTCCTTTTTACTATTCATCCTTATATGTTTGAATGGACTCTTATTAGTAAGTAGTGGTTCAATGTATAGAAAAGTCAAAGTAATTAAGTAAAATTAACAACATAATCTAAGTTTGGCATTGAATTAGTGAGAGTGACACTTCCATATTTGAGAGTATGTTTGTTTAGAGGTGAGCTTGCCTTATGGCCCCTAATCTCCTTTCATGCATCCTCGTCAAGGTGTACGTAGCATTTAGGTTGTTATGAGCGACGGCCTAGTATATTCATAGCCATAGGAGATAGGACCATATAACATAGGAGATCTAAGAGTCTGTTCTGATTTACTAAATGAGCTGAACTGAACTGAAATGAACCGAATTGAACTGAACTGAATATTTTATGAGAGAGGGAAATTAGCAACTGAACTGAACTGAACTGAACTGATTAGAGCTGAACTGAAGTGAAAATGAGTTGAACTAAACAGGTCCTTGAGGCTGAAATTTATCTATTGTATGTATTGTGTAAAACCGTTAAAATAAATTACTTTGATAATTCTATCCCTAACTTTTGATATTCCAATATATCTTTAAAAAACCTTCTAAACACAAACATACTTAGCAATCTATATATACTCGGCCAATTGTTTCAATTAAAATTAAATATAAATAAATAAAATGGAGTAAGTAATTAAAGTGCCGCCTTCCATAATTCATCATAAATAAAGTGGAGGGTACGTAAACCCGTTTATTTATTTATTTTAGAAGATTAGTACATCACGAGGTCCATGAGACCATGACTATTGATTATGCAACATACATGCTATGGAGTTCAACGCTACCTTATTATATATTGTATGTTGCACATACATATAGATAATGACCTTACTATACTAGTACATACAACATACTCCTAGACCATAATCAACTTAAAGATCGATCGATGATGTAGCTAGGCCGAAAATGCACCTCCACGAGATAGAAAATACCCCCAATTAAAAGGTTTTTGATTGTAGCAATCGAGGTTGTCACCATAACTAACATTAAGAATATCACAGTAACGCTTGTAAAATCCAATACGATTCTCAACTCGTGTATCTGGTTCTGGTATGTTACATTCGAGGCCACCATTAATTATATTTATGGTTACGCCGTAACCTGGTACTCGACCTGCATCTTTGTCTGCCTGAGTTGGTACCCATTGCCCAGTCATTACCTCATGGCAAGATGGCTTGGGTGACTGGGGTGTCATCCAGAACCAAATAGCCGTCTTGAATGCAATAATCGGGTCGTTTTCGACTAGATCTGGATCTGAAAGAAGTGGCAAGTTTAGTCCCTCCCCTGCTTGTCCATAATTGTAGTTGCTGCAAATTTTATCCCACAAATAAAGGACATTAGGACACATACGATTTGTGTACCAAAATAAAGACTTTAACACAAGACTAGCTAGTGTAACGGAATTAAATTTTGTTCTAATTGGTCTTTTTTTACACTAAGGGTAATTCTTAAATCATTACGAAAATAATTAATATAATTGTTTGAGGGGACAAACAGACTAAATAAAATTAAAAGCAAAATACTCCGGTAAGCCTATACAATACCTTGACATACCAAAGAAAAAGGTATTATACGTACCAACAAAAATTAGGGTGCGTTTTCTACGCCTAAATGTACTAATTAGAAAGGGTGTGAATGAAATACGTATTAGCTAAGCTAAATAGGTCCTCGACCATAGTACTTCTTCCCAGGAACACAAGGCCATTCATTTGAAGCAACACAATAATCGGTTGTGGTTTCTTCTTTAATGAAGCAATATCCCCATGCATACGGTCCGTCTTCTGCAGTTGGCCATCCACCTTTTGTTTTTACCATTCACAAATCAATCAATTAGTTATGTATTCGACTATTCGTAACTTACATAATACTGTAACGCCCTTTTGTACTATTTTAAATTATTCGTACTACTAGGGATGTGTTTCCGTCTAATCATGACTTCCCCAAGAATTCGGACCTGAGATCCTGATACTCCTATCGACAAGCTGAGGACCTACACAATGAAAAGAAGTTAGCTAACCCCGGGGTGATCCGGGGATAACCACTCCGATGATAAAGTCAGAAAGTGTTTAAGAAAAGAAGATAAGTAAGAGAGAGAAAGTAGAGAGAGAGAAAGAGAGAGTAATTCATGCCCCCATTAATGAGGTCTTACCTACTATTTATAATGACTTACCTTGACAGGTGGCTCTCATCCATGCAGAGCCTTCTGTGCCAAGTGTCGTGCTTCTGCTGCCACGTGTTGAATTCCGACAAGCCGACATGTCATCTTTCTGGAACATATCGGCACCCTCTCATAACTGTTTAGAGCCTGGTCACGTGCCTTCACAAGATATCGGTCATACTCAGATATCATCCCATACAATTAGCCCCCCAAGTGAGGACGCATGATCATACATCATCGTTCTCAGTTAACACAGGCAACAAACTGAACTAAACAAACTTTGGGTCCCACTTCTCATTCTTCAAATTTCATCTTATGTTGGAAATTTCATGCGACAACATTTCTTGTATTCTGTCAAGCACTGTGCGTTAACAAAACTTTATTATTGACCTTGCCATTGCCGCAGTTCGTTATACTTGCTTGGCTTATACTCACATATTATCAGACGAAGCTTGAGAACATCTCAGAGACTCATATTCACTATATTCCTTCAAGCTCTATATTCTTTTGCTGAGAAGATTTATTCTTATTCATTGTTTTTATTTCTATTTTGTGATTGTAAGAAGACAATCTTTGTACTATAATCCTGCACTGTATCCATTTGCATTATTATTGGCTTTTAACCGTTTGCATTATTATTGGCTTTTAACCGTTCTTCCCCCGCAAGTGACCTTGTATGCCGATAGCAGACAAGGTCTACTTGTTACAAAATTCCCGGGAGCGAAAAAACTCCGTTTTCCCCCCCAAGTGACCTTGTATGCCGATAGCAGACAAGGTGTACTTGTTACAAAATTCCCGGGAACGAAAAACTCCGTTTCCCCCCCCAAGTGACCTTGTATGCCGATAGCAAACAAGGTCTACTTGTTACAAAATTCGTGGGAGCGAAAAACTCCGTTTTCCCCCCCAAGTGACCTTGTATGCCGATAGCAGACAAGGTCTACTTGTTACAAAATTCGTGGGAGCGAAAAACTCCGTTTTCCCCCCCAAGTGACCTTGTATGCCGATAGCAGACAAGGTCTACTTGTTACAAAATTCGTGGGAGCGAAAAACTCCGTTTTCCCCCCCAAGTGACCTTGTATGCCGATAGCAGACAAGGTCTACTTGTTACAAAATTCCTGGGAGCGAAAAACTCCGTTTTCCCCCCCAAGTGACCTTGTATGCCGATATCAGACAAGGTCTACTTGTTACAAAATTCGTGGGAGCGAAAAACTCCGTTTTCCCCCCCCCAAGTGACCTTGTATGCCGATAGCAGACAAGGTCTACTTGTTACAAAATATGCCGATAGCAGACAAGGTCTACTTGTTATAATATGGAAGCGTAACCGTTTTTTTTTTTTTTTTTGAAGCGGGAAAATTAATACACGTGTCACAAATCCTGCCGCTACTTTTTGAAATTGGTTGTTGATTCAGGGCCGTTGGATTTCTGAACCGCCTTTCACCTCAACTGACTCTTCAGTTTTTTTTTTATTTTTATTTTTTTTTATTTTTTTTTTTCCTTTTAGATCAAAAATTTCGCCATTTTTCATTTCACTTTCATTCTTCCAAAGTTTTTTCTCAGTCTTAATTGTTCTTCAACAAAAAGTTTATTTCCCTGACTCTTCTTGATTTCGGTCTACGCTTCTCAGTATATTCGGCGTGCTTTTCTTCTTCGTCACTTCTCACTTTAAGTTCATCGTATCAGCGACTTTTGTCGAAGGTATTGTTGCTCCTTAACCCCTTGATTTTGCATGTTTTGTTTTATTTTCTCATTTTTAAATTAAATGTCTGAAGATAGTGTCGAAGAGAATTTCCCTAACCTTAGTACTGCTAGGCGTCGTTTAATTAGGCAATCCTTAGGCAAAGAAACTGGTAGTAACCAGGGTAATTCATCTTCCCTTTCTGATAATATTGATTATCCATTTGAGACGTTATCTTCTGAAGAAGAAAAACGCGCTTTTATGATACATAGGACTATTGCCCACCGCGAAAGTGCCTCTCACCCTACTAACCCTGATATCCCTGCCGACACCGAAATTCTTGACGTTGAGCCTGTTAGTGTTCGTTATCACTTACGCAGCTTTACTGGGAAACGCTATTTTAATCAATACGGCACTAACGTTGGCAATATAGGCATAAACACCATGCCAAGGGTAAAGAGTACCAGTTATCAGCCTCGAGCTGCTGCCCGTAAAGCCGCCGAGGCCGCCAAAGCAGCTAAAGCAGCTGAGGCCGCTAAGGCAGCTGAATCCAGAAAAAGACCTGGGCAAGGTCAGGTCGTAAGTTCTTCTGAAGAAGAACCAGTGGATGACATCCCTGCAAACCCTCTGGAAGGTCCGTCATCTCCAGTTCATGATTCAGCCGTCAACTCGGTTTTAGGAGATGATGAGACTCAAGAAGACAGTATCGACAATGAAAATAGGGAAGATATTGTCGATATGACGGCTGAGGTTATTCAGGAAGAAAATCTGGATGAGGGTTACAATTCTGAGACTGATAGAGCTGAGTTCCGACAACCTATTACCCTTGCCAGAAATGGAAAAGTGGCCAAGGCAAAAATAAGTGATGATTTTAGGAAGACGGCAATTGAAAAAGATTACTGCCGCCGTGCTAAGAAATTCTTCAATTTACCTGATGGGTACGAGCTGTCAGTTCCCCCTTCTGGAGCCTCAGTATTAGATTGTCCAGCGGGTTCCGTGGCTGTTTACATGAAGCACTTAGATTTCGGCCTTCGCTTTCCTCTTCATCCTTTTGTAGCAAAAATCCTAAAGGCCTGGAACGTCTGTTTAGTTCAGGTTACCCCTCCCACTATCCGGGCCGTTATTGCCACCATCTGGGTTATGCTATATCGAAACTACCCCTTAACCCTTAACGTTTTTAGACGACTAATTACCTTGAAGAGGGATGGTCAGTCAGATGGGTGGTGGTCCTTGTATACCCAGCCTCACAAATATACCGTCCACCCCAAATTGACAAGTTGCAAGGGTTGGCAAGTGAGGTTCTTTTTCATGTCGGTTCCTGAGGATTTTCCTCTAAGAAGAACCTTTTACCAGCCTCATCCTCGTTTTGACTCGATTCCTGAGAGGGATCTTGGTAAACATGAAGAGAGAGCCGTCAATCATTTTGACGTCTCTGAATTTGATGAGGGTGATGGCAAGGTTCGCATAGTTCCTAAGGTGTGGGTGCCGAATGTGAGTTACATTCTGGGCAACGCGCCGTTATCTCGCGTTGGTCTCTGTTGGACTGACAACTATGGTACTGTTTATTTTATTGAGTTTTTCTTCCTCTCTTTTTTTTTAATTATCTGTACCTAACTTTTTGATCTTACATTCTTTCCTCTCAGGTATTGACAAGTTGGACAATAAGCAACTCGGCTTATCTTCCGACGGGAAAAGAGTTTTCAGACGTTGCCCTAAAGCTTCAAACCCCTACGACACTCTTGCCACCGTTTGCGGCCGCGCTCCAGCTATTAGTGCCAAAAGAAGAGCTGAGATCATGGTTGATGAAAACGCCAAAAAGAGAAAGACAACATCTCTGGCCAATCGACGAGGTGGAATTGTGATCTCCAGCCCTAGACAACCTGAAGGGCGTGGTGGGAAGAAGAAGGACCAATCGGAGTCCGAGAAGACTCCACCCACCAAGAAAGCTAAGAGCCCTGAGGCCATTGTGAAGAAGGTTATTCAGGGTGTTGAGATCGAAGATCTCACCTCTGCCGAGTCCCCTCGTCAACCTCAGGCAACCACCACAATCACCCCTACTACAGTTGGGTCAGATTCCAGCATTCCGGCCCTGACTTACCGGTCCAATCAATGGATTGAACGAGTCTCTGGAAGATTTCCAGATGAAGTTTTGAAGGGGTTTGCCGTCCCTCCTGGTCATTCCGGAGACCGTTGGCAACCGGATATGGATGTCGGCCGGAATGAATCTATGATCACCGATGACCCAATGCAAGGTGGGAATCTCGGCTACCGACTGCTGAGCAATCTTACTCTGCCGATGGACAGACCTGCTGGTCCAATCTGTCCCCTTGCTGCTGCTCATATGCATAATATGATGAAGGTATCTTTTCTTCTCTTTTACATAATTAATTAATAATAATTTTTTTTTTTACTTTGTTCTCATCTTTGTCATGTACTTATCCTATTCGTTTAACTCTTAACTTCTATTTATTACTCTTTTTTTACTTATTTATTTATTTTTACTGTATACTTTTTGCTTAGGCCGTCATGTCCGGTACAGAACTGGTTGAGATGTACCGTTACTATCAGGAGAAACATCATCAGGCCTCTTCCAGCCAAAGTGCCATGCAGGAAATCATCAGCAATGCTGAAAGAGCCTTGGATGATTTGAGGAAAATAAAGGAAAAAGATGACCAGGAGATGTCGGAGCTGAGGATTAAGGTGGAGAAGGTGGCTGGCTTGGAATTAGAGTTGCAGAATCTGAAGACTCGGATTGTCGAAAAGGACAAAGCCCTTGAGCGTCTTCCTTCAATTGAGAAGGATCTCAGCAATGCCAGAGCTAAAATAAAGAACCTTGAGGAGAAGGTTATGCAGATGGAAGCTGATAAGCCTGGGATTTGCCAAAGAGCTGTGGGCCGTTATTTAGCTTCAGACGAGTTCTGCTCCAAGCTCCAAGATCGTTTTGATGGAGGCTGGACTGCTGCTCAGAGATGTGTAGCTCGGGCTGCCGGTTAGAAGAAGGAAGACTGGGCAAAAGTTGAAAAAGCTTTCAATGAGGAAGCTTATAAGACCCCTTCCAGCTTCGAGACACAACAGTTCTCGGAGGAGGACTTGTTCAATTTGGCGCCCAGTGCTGATGACGGCCCCAAAGATCCCAGCATTTTGGACTCCCCAGTGCCTGAGAATGCACAAGCTTGAAGGGGCGGGCAGTCATCACCGACATCTTCTTGTTTTGTCTTGCAAATTATAATTTGTAAAAGATTGCAAAAATTAAAGACTTACCTGGCGGTTTGTCTGATACCCGACATCCTTCAGCGTACTATAGACATCACAAATATCAGTTAACAATACACTGTTGTTATCACAAGTACTATAGACATCACAAATATCAGTTAACAATACACTGTTGTGTTAACAATACACTGTTGTTATCACAAGTACTATATCATTCCTTACTCCCCCCAGTATACATAGTTCATATTAGATCTATGTATACTGAGCAGTAAATGGTTGTTGCTGGTTCAGATTATAACCTCGGTCACCTACTGCTTTGCTATTTCAGCCAGTCAGGTACCCTCTCGGTGATCACTTTCTGAGCTACGCCTCATATCGGCGTATACTCGAATTGATTTGGCCGGTATTATATTTTGAACCAGCAACCTCGTGAGTTAACGTATACAACTGATCAGGTTGTATATCTATTAACTTCACGGAAGCGGTTAAGAGCTGTCCGTCCCATTTAACGGTGTTCTGTTAAATGGAGGATGCCTTTTCCAACACACGTTGTCTGAATATTTCTTCATTCATCACCGATATCTTTCTTGATGTCAGCTTCATATAAAAATTGTATATTACACATAGTATTTCTTTAATACAGCTGAGTTCCATACATTCTTTAGGGGTGTCCCATCCAAAGTTTCCAGATAAAATGATCCTTGGATGACGACATCTCTAATCCGATAAGGTCCTTCCCAACTTGCAGTCAGCTTTCCATCTTCATTCCCTTTACCGGTTGCTGCTGTTCTTCGTAGTACCAGATCTCCTTTACTTAACGGCCGATGAGATACTCTTCTGTTGTAGGCTCTTGACATTCTTTCCTTAAATGCAGCTGACTTAACTGCTGCCTTTTCTCTTAGCTCTGGCAAGAAATCTAACTGTTGTCGTAGGAGTAAATCATTTTGGTCTTCACAGTAATGTTGAACCCTAAATGTCGGCAACCCGACTTCTGCTGGTATGACTGCCTCTGTTCCAAAAACTAGAGTATAAGGTGATTCACCCGTGGCTTCTCTTACTGTTGTCCTGTTTGCCCACAATATTTCTGGTATCAAATCTGCCCACAAACCCTTTGCATCTTCGATCTTCTTCTTAATTGCTGTTATGATCTGCTTATTTGCTGCTTTTGCCTGGCCGTTAGACTGTGGATGGCATACTGCTGCGTAAGCAAACTTCACCTTATACATCATTAAGAGATCTTTGACTGGCTTACAGTCAAATTGGGTTCCATGATCAAAAACCATCGCCATCGGCAATCCAAACCTTGTGAAGATGTTTTTCCATATAAATTTTTTCACTTCCGATGCCGTTATCTTCGTTACTGGTTCTGCTTCTATCCATTTTGTGAAGTAATCAATTCCCACTATCAGAAATTTTCTTCCACCCGTGGCCGATGGGAACGGGCATACTATATCCATTCCCCATTGGGCAAAAGGGATTGGACTTAATATCGGAGTTAGATCGTTTGGGGGTAAGTTGATAACTGGGGCAAACTTTTGACACTTCTCGCATTTTTTAACGTAAGCCACTGCGTCTGCATTCATTGTCGGCCAGTAGTAACCTCTTCTCATTGCTTCTCTGGACAAGGCTCTTGCTCCGAGATGGTTACCACAGCTTCCCTCATGCAATTCTTCTATCAATCTTGCTGACTCAAAATCCGTTATACACCTTTGCAATGGCAGTGAAAACCCCCTTTTGTATAACTGGCCTTGGTACATAACGAACCATACACTATCCTTCCGCAATCTTTTCAGCTCCCCTTTATCTGTTGGCCCTACACCATGAACGATGTATGCCAGTATTTTATTGTACCATTGATTCCTCACATCAACACATAAAACCTCTGCCGACATCTCATCTATGCTTCTCTGCTTTAAAACCTCTACCATAACTGTCCTTTCCAAGTCATTAAAACTTGAGCTTGCCAATCTTGCCAGCGCATCTGCTTGAGCATTTTTCAATCTCGGAACTAATTTGATCTCAAAGTACTGCAGCTGAGCTGCTAACTGCTTCATCTTCTCCAAATATTTCACCATTGCCGGCTCTCGAGTCTCATACTCCCCACTAAATTGACTTGATACCAGCTGAGAATCAGTTGTCAAAACTAGCCGTTTTGCTTCTACTGCTATTGACAATTGCATTCCGGCCACCGCGGCTTCGTATTCGGCTTCATTATTTGTTGCCTTGAACTTAAACTTCATGGCATATTCAAACATTTTCCCATCTGGAGTCGTTATCACAATTCCTGCCCCTGCCCCCGTTGCCGTAGCCGATCCATCAACTGATACCTGCCATGTTCCCAGTTCTTCCTCTTCATCGGTGTATGTGGTTTCAACAATAAAATCAGACAACGCTTGAGCCTTAATTGATGTTCTTGGCTTGTAGCCTATCTCATACTCCGACAACTCAACTGCCCATGCCAGTAATCTGCCAGATGTATCCATTTTACGCAACGATTTCTCTAAGGGATGATTAGTGAGCACCTCTATTGGATGTGCATCAAAGTAAGGCCTCAACTTCCTGGCTGCCACCATTACTGCTAATGCCATTTTTTCTATCACTAGATATCTACGCTCTGCCGCATTCAAAACATGACTGACAAAGTATATCGGCTGTTGTTGTTTCTTCCTTTCTACTAACAAAACGGCTGCTACCGTTTTTGGCGATGCCGAAATGTATAATTGCAACACTTCTCCCCTCTCGGGCCTGGCAATCGTGGGAAGAGATCTAAGATGATTCCTTACTACTTCTAGGGCATCACTTTGTTCTTTTCCCCACTCGAATGCCTTGTTCTTTCTTAGTACCATAAAAAACGGAAGTGCCTTATCAGCTGACTTGCTGATAAACCTGGTTAACCCTACCATCCTGCCAGTCAACCTCTGTATATCACGAATGGTTTTTGGTTGTTTCATTTGAAGTACCGCATTTACCTTATCTGGATTCGCATCTATCCCCCGTTCACTGACCATGAAGCCTAGAAACTTCCCTGATCTAACTCCAAAAACACACTTCTCCGGATTTAACTTCATCTGATATTTCCTTAAAGTCTCAAATGTTTCTCTCAAATCTGCTATATGGTTTCCTTTTTCCTTGCTCTTCACTACCGTATCATCCACATACACCTCAACATTCCGTCCCTTCTGCTTCTCAAAAATCTTGTCTACCAATTTCTGGTAGGTTGCCCCTGCATTTTTCAACCCAAACGGCATTGCCTTATAACAATATACACCAACATCTGTTATAAAAGCCGTTTTATTCCTGTCAGCCTTATGCATGCTGACTTGATGATATCCTGAAAATGCGTCCAGGAAACTAAGCATGGCATGACCAGAGGTTGAGTCTACTAGCCTGTCTATCCGGGGTAGTGGGTAGCAATCCTTAGGGCAAGCCTTATTCAGATCTGTGAAATCCACACACATTCGCCACTTCCCTGTCGGCTTTCTCACCATTACTACATTCGCCAACCACTCTGGATATGTGCAAGGCTCAATGAACCCTGCTGCTAAGAGTTTATTTACTTCAGCTTGTATTGCTTCTATTTTCTCAGTTGAGAAATTGCGCTTCTTTTGCCTTATCGGCCTGAACTTTCTGTCAACATTCAACTTATGCTCCATTACTTCTGGATGTATTCCTGGCATCTCACTGGCCGAGAACGCAAAGACATCGGCATTTTCACGCAGCAAGCTTATCAGGTTACACCTAGTGTCCACATCCATATCAGCCCCAACCTTCACTGTCCTACTCGGGTCACCTGGTTGCAGTTCAACTTGGACGGTTTCTCCCCCCGGTAACGGCCTTGGTGTTTCCTCAGGTCTTGCATCAAAGTTTTTCATGGTTAAATCCTGAACTGTCGGCTCACCTTCCCTTATTGGGTTGCACGGTACCGTAACATTACCAACTGGGTTCTTCAAAGCTGTAACATAACAGGCTTTTGACATAACCTGACCCCCATACACCTTCTCCACAGCACCTAAATTCGACACATAGGCTATTGCTAGATGGTAAGTTGACACAACGGCCTGCATGTCGTGAATTATCGGTCTGCCGATAATTGCGTTGTAAGCCGACTTGACATCCACCACCAGAAACTCTGCCATCACATCTCTTGCCTGTGGTCCATCACCCATCCTTACGGGCAACACAATGCTCCCTTCTGGCCTTACAGTCGACCCATTAAACCCGATTACTGGATACGATACCGGCTTCAAGTATTGTCGCCCTATATTCATCTCATTAAAAGCTTGCACAAACAACACATTTGCTGAACTACCCCCATCTACCAGCACTCTTTGATGTCAGCCCCATTTATCTTGGTTATCAGGACTAACGGATCGTCATGCGGGAATACTACACCTCGTGCATCTTCCTCTGTAAACACAACTTGTGGTATTGACGCCGGCCGAGGACGGTTGTCTACGTCCAAAGCACAAACTAGATGTCGGTGTTCCGCCAAATGCTTCTTTGCCCCACTAATTGTCCCTCCATGAATCGGTCCTCCCGTTATTACATCTACTCTTCCAGTAGATAACGGTGGTACTCCTGCGTCCCCTTGCCGGACTATTCTTCCTTGAGTTCTTTCAGGCCTTGCTTCCATCTGTTGCCTCTCAATAGCTTGTGCCGGTTGCTGATTTCTGCCGGCATTCAACCGGTATTGTGTTAAGTGCCCTTTCCTGATCAATTCCTCAATGTTGTCCTTCAATTGTGTACACTCCTCCGTATAATGCCCCACATCCCTATGGAACATACAATACTTCTTTACATCCCTCGACCTTGCTTTCATGGGAATCGGCCTTGACCAATCTTCTCTGTTCTGATTTACTGAGTAGATTGCTGCCCTTGGTGTATTCAGGGGAGTGTAGGTGCTATATCTCATTGGCAGCCTTGTCGGTCTGGTATCTTGTCGGCTTCCTCCTCCCCTTCCCGGAGCAGGGGCTCTCGGCCTACTTCCTCCAGATGATGACCCTTCAAACTGACTCTGCCCCTTTCCGGCAGTGACATGTCTGCTACTTGTCTTCATTAACTCCTCACTCTTTATATAATCATGAGCTTTGCTGAATGTCGCTGCCAATGTCGGCAGGTTCTTCCTTGTAAGATATCTCTTAAAATCCGAATCAGTCAATCCATTCATTAAAGCCATCACAGCTATTTCCTGTTGCAATTTCGGAATGGTGTTTGCCTCATTGTTAAATCGCCTGATATAATCCCTCAAAGATTCATCCGGATTCTGCTCCACAGCCATCAATTCTCCAGAGGTTCTCTGCCTCACACTGTTACTGACATACTGACCTACAAACATCTCAGTCAATCTTTCAAAGCTATCTACTGACCCAACTTCAAGGTTGTTAAACCAATCGGCTGCAGCCCCAATCAGAGTTGTCGGAAAGACTTTACACCAGACTGCATCTGAGTTAGTGTATAGCATCATGTGTCCCTCATAGGACGTTATGAATCTTGCCGGATCCCCTCTTCCATCATACCTACAAGTCGGCATTTTCACCTTTTCCATTGGCTGATCCAAGATGTGCTGGGCAAATGGGGATGCCCTTAACTGCACCACTGTGCGCACTGCTTGACCCTCTACTTGTGAACTTCTCTGCTGCTGAGTTCCGGTACTCACAACGTGACTTGAGGATTGTTCAACCCGCCGTGATGTTGTATGCGATCTTACCGACGACTCATGTCGGGGTCCCCTTGACGGGTTCTCCAACTTATTGTGTTGTTCTTCCTGGTGACGGTGCGATGTTCCTCTATCGGCCTGAGCAGCTTCTCTTTCAGCCCGTGCCGCCTCAGCCTCCTTTCTCTTCCTACTCATTGCATTCATCACCCTTGCGGCTGTTTCCAACTCATCTGGAGTGAATGCCGCCATAGGATCCTCTGCCTCCCCTCCTCCTACAGGGGGAGTTATCGGCACATGAAATTGATTATCCTCTAGGGTATGAGTTTCATCTACTATTTCCACCTGGGGTTGTTCTAGGGGTATTCCATTGTTTCCGGCCATGGTTATCGTTGTTATATGAATGTTTTTGTGTGAGGTTCTTAGGCGATAGGAGTGATCAATTGTCCCCTCCTTCTAGCGCCAAATTGTTTCCGTCTAATCCTGACTTCCCCAAGAATTCGGACCTGAGATCCTGATACTCCTATCGGCAAGCTGAGGACCTACACAATGAAAAGAAGTTAGCTAACCCCGGGGTGATCCGGGGATAACCACTCCGATGATAAAGTCAGAAAGTGTTTAAGAAAAGAAGATAAGTAAGAGAGAGAAAGTAGAGAGAGAGAGAAAGAGAGTGTAATTCATGCCCCCATTAATGAGGTCTTACCTACTATTTATAATGACCTACCTTGACATGTGGCTCTCATCCATGCAGAGCCTTCTGTGCCAAGTGTCGTGCTTCTGCTGCCACGTGTTGAATTCCGACAAGCTGACATGTCATCTTTCTGGAACATATCGGCACCCTCTCATAACTGTTTAGAGCCTGGTCACGTGCCTTCACAAGATATCGGTCATACTCAGATATCATTCCATACAAGATGGCAACGGGTTGGACTCGGAGCGGATTATGCTAAATCCGACTCCGACCTGACAAGAAGTCGGAGGCTAAATCCGACTCCGACTCCGTTTCCGACTCCGACATCCGACTCCGAAATTCCGACACCGACTCCGACTTCATTATCCGACCTCCGACTCCGACTCCGATCTGATTCGACTCCGAGGTTTTTTTCATTATTCAATATACTTTGAGAAATTGGGCTATTTGGGCCTTTATAACCCACACGCATTGCCACCATGACCCACACAAAAATCCACAATCTATTGGAGTCGGAGTTGGATAATCCGTCAGAGTCGGACATTTGTCGGAGTCGGATTTTTTTCTCGGATTTTTTGTAGGATCCGACTCGAAGTCGGATTATTTTATGGAGTCGAACTCGGATTACTTTTTTCTCGAACTTGGAGCAGATTTTTTTACTTCGGATCTGAGCTAAGTAGGGTCAGATCCGGACTGGATTGCCATCCCTACGTACTACACTAGTATACTATAATGGTACATATGGGTAATAAACTTGTATGATTAGGTTTGGAGAATATATACAAAGGAGGTAATATTATACGCAACAACTGTGTGTATAGTGTATAGTATATGCTAAGTGACATGAACACACGATACATAAAGCAATCACAAGAAGTTGAACAAACCTGTGGTTTCTTGAGAGGTTTGGCCAAAGAAAGCAGCAAGTTCGCGCTTCCTAGTATCAAGGTCTCCTGTGTTACAAAACTCGGGAAAAGAAGCAGCAGCAGTAATGAAAGCATAGTAAGTATAGAACCCATTAGACTTGCATCGAACATCATTTCGATGCAAAAGCATTGCTTCGAACAAGTCTTCAGTGAAAAAATCCGTTATAGGACTAGGTGGCATGGGAGGAGGAGGCGGTGTAGGAGGCAAAGGCTCGGGGCATTGGCTTTGACACTTGTCTTCGCCGCAGTAATCTTGGGTGGTGCCACACCACCCAAAATTACTACAACAATATCCTTCCGTGCAGTTAAACTTGAAGTCTACTTGCATTCCACATTGTTCGGCTTTACTTTGGTCTAGTAAGAGGAACAAGGTGAAAATTATAACTCCAATAATTAGTAAACTCTCTTTGATTTTAGTCGACATTTTTTCTATAATTTCTTGAAATTTTTTGTGTGTTGATGAGAAATTATGGGGAGAGTTCGAGTGAATTTTATAAGGTTAATTGATTACCATGCAAAATCATTATCACGTTTTTCACGTGTCCTTTAATTTTGCTTTGTTACATAGTACATCGTACATATTATTTTACGTAAGCTATAGTGCTATAAAAAGTACTCCGTACAATAATTGAGAGTCTTGTTTATTTGTATTATTCCTCTCCGTGAATCAATAGGAGGTGGCCTAGGTTAATAATTGTGCTAAATTTGGGCCGTTTATAACAAGGCATTATCGTCCTTTTAGCTTCAAAAGTAAGGGTTAAAATGTCTTAGGCAAAATTGATACTTAATTGCTGTTATGTTTGCCGTTACATTGCCTTGCTTAACCATGGTTACTTGCTGTCACACCTACCAAACACATTAGAATTTAATTACGCGACACGTGTCTTCTTCTTCTTCATCAACTTGACTGGTGCTTTTTCACTCCCTTACTCCCCATTCTTTTCTTGTTCTTCTACCGAGCCAGAACTTGAACCCTACTGCATGTAATTAGTTGGATAAAATTATGCATTTCTCATTTACTGGTTGGAGTTGCGAATCTCATTTACTGGTTGGTGTGGCCTTGTCGTATGGTGTTGTTCGTCGATCTGAGAAATTGCGGTTGATTTTTGTAAATCCATAGGTACGTGTTTGTGTTGTTGGGTATCTTCAATACAATACGTAATTGCCAATAAAGTATGTGTAATTTCTGATTTACTCCAATTTGTTTCCGTTTTCAATTTGAATTTGCTTATAATTTGCATATGAGAAGAAAATTAGGGGTTTTATTACTGTTTGCTGCTGGGTATCTTCAATTCAAAAAACATACCTCCGACTGCGAGATGTAACAACCACGGAGTGACAGATCTAAAAAGCTTGGAACTTCATCTCTCATCTCTCATGGCTATTTCTGTTTCTCTCTTTGGGTTTTCTGTTTCTCTCTCTACGAACAAAGATGACAAATAATTTTGAGGTAGTAAAAACTTAACTCAGGCAAAATTACCGTGGTTGGGAGTGAGTGTTACCCCGGTACTACAGTAACGGACGCTTGTTGTTGCCGTTAGATTGTTTGTTTGTGCACATGGAAAATGTCAGAAACTTTAGTATCCTTTATTATTGTTTATTGTCTACGCACGGAGTCCAATGCCATTTAATTACAAAAATTCCATGTGCTAAACTTTGATAATTTAGCACAGTTATAAACTTGTATTTTCCCAATCAATAGTCAACAAGATAAGGATTAGACGACTAGAAACAGACCCAACAAAATATCGTACTAATACAACAAACTCCTAGTCCTAGACCATAATCAACTTAAAGATCGATCGATGCACTACAAAAAAAATGAGAATAGGCAACACTTAAGATTGCAACACTTACAGAAATGTTACTCTTAATAATCTAACGCAACAATATTTATTTGTTACCTTGAACTAAAGTAACAGAAAAAAGGTGTTGCTCTAAACTATATAAGGCAACAATCGCTTAAAGTGTTACCTTTTTCTTGTCTAAGACAACAAATATAATAATTGTTGCATGAAAAGATAATAATAACAAAACTATTGTTTGAAAATATAACATTAATATTTATGGCAACATTTATATTAAAAAGACAACATAATTTAAGATGTTGCTTTTATGTGTATATATATATATATATATATATATATATATATATATATATATATATATATATATATATATATATATATATATATATATATATATATATATATATATATATATATATATACAAGCAAGTTTAAAGTCACAAATTCGAGCCCTACCAATTACTAAACGCTTGGGAGTGACAACATTTAGAAACATTTTTGAATTGTCTCCTTAGATGGCAACATTTTTCATTTGTTGTCTTTGTAAAAGTGTTGCCTTATGTATCATTTTACCTTGGCTTTCAAAATTGTTGCTTTTGAATAAAAATATGTTGCCTTATGAATAGACAACGAGGGCAGGGCCGACCCTGAGGGTAGGCCCCGAGTGCGGCCGCCTAGGGCCCACACCAAAAGGGGGCCCACAAATTAAAAAAAAAAACAGCTTCAATACTTATCAATAGCTGCTCCGTACTTTTACTTGTTATTAAAAAAAAGACAGCTAGTTTTAAAAAGATAATTATTGCCTTTTTTTTCAGCAATTAACATTAAATTAGTATATTAATTAGCTGTCAATTTAGGTGGAGATTACAAGGCAACGCTTCACTTCTTCTTCTATCTACCAGTTTCTATGAGAATTTTCTCCAGAATTTTAATCTTTCCAAATGCACTGTTTCAGATTTATTTCATTACCGAAATTCAAGCCTTTTAATTTTGGCTAATTAATATTATGGCAACGGTTAAAATATTAAACAAGACAAATAGCAATAAAAATAATTCATCTATCACCAAATATTCGACTCTCATCTTCTTATTATTGGTTGTTTATGATGAGTTTCATGGCATCATTGGCAAATTGATCTTTTTCTTTGGTTACCGATTAGGCAAAGGTATACAATTCTTCCTCTGTTTGTTTTTTATTTATCAAATTTATCATGTTTCAAACTTCTAATTTCTGTTTTGAATTTTAACAGGTTATCAATCAGTTAAATTGTGTATTTTAGAGTTGTGGAAATTTGAGATTGCTGCCAATTACATATGCTCACTTCAGATTCTACAATTTTTCTTCACAAATCAATATTTTACAGGTGCTATTGTTCTTAATCTAGCTCTTTTATTTTTTTTAAATATATGATATGTTGCCTAAAAAGCATTTATTTGGCAGTCAAAAACGAAATAAAAGAAGAAGAAATGAGGAGTTAATAAAATCACAATGTGGAGCTCTTGATAAATTTGTTGTTAAAAATGTAGCTCAGTCCAATGAAAATATTGATTAGTTAAATGACAATATTGATCATGCAAATGATGACTTTGATGAGGTTAATAATGATGATTCGAGTGTTCCTACTGATGTGCCTAACACTTCTAATCTTGATAATTTTGGCGTTGATAATAATGAACAAGAAATTCCTTATATTGATATTTATGATCCAAGAAATTGGGAGAATCTTGACACCAAATCAAAGGATATTTTAGTTGAAAGGGGGCCTATTAGAGAAATGAATCTTGAATTTCCTTTGGACAAAAATTTTAGGCATTTTTCATATTCCTGTTATTCCAGAAAATTAAGCAATGGTGAGATTAATGATCGAAAATGGTTAGTTTATTACAAAGCTAATGATAAAGCATAATGTTTTTGTTGTAAGTTGTTTAAATCTTCTAGTAACTTAATTTTGCTAGCGAATGATTGTTTAAATGATTGGAAACATATTAGTCAAAGACTCAAACAACATGAAAACAATATTGAGCATATGACTAATATCAATACATGGAATGAATTGAGAATGAGATTGGATAAAAATGAAACAATTGATAAGCACTTGCAAGAAGAAATTATAAAAGAAAAGGAGCGCTGGAGACAAGTTCTACGTAGGATATTTTCGGTTGTGAAATGTCTTGCTAAGAATAATCTTGCCTTTAGAGGAACAAATGAAAAATTATATCAAAATAGAAATGGCAATTTCCTTGGATTGATTGAAATGATTGCAGAATCTGATTTAATAATGCAAGATCATGTGAGACGCATTCAAGATCGAGAAATTCATTATCATTATCTTGGACATAAAATTCAAAATGAGTTTATTTCTCTTTTGTCCCAAAGTGTTAAAAAGTCTATTATTAATATCATCAAAGAGGCAAAATATTTTTCTCTAATTCTTGATTGCACCCCTGATGTGAGCCATCAAGAACAAATGACTCTTATAATTCGATGTGTAAATATGTCAAATAATAAAATTAAAATTGAATAGTTTTTTTTGGAATTTTTAAAAGTTGATGATACATCAGGGTTGGGACTATTTAATGAGCTACTACATGTGTTAACTACCCTTGATCTTAATGTTGATAATGTTAGGGGGCAAGGATATGATAATGGTTCCAATATGAAAGGAAAACATCAAGGTGTTCAAAAGAGATTTCTTGAAATTAATCCTAGAGCATCATACATGCCATGTGCTTGTCATAGTCTTAATTTAACTCTTGGTGATATGGCTCATTCTTGTGTTAAGGCTATTTCCTTTTTTGGTGTTATACAACGCTTATATTCACTCTTTTTGGGATCTACTAAAAGATGGAAAATTTTACTTGATAATGTTCCCGGTTTAACAATGAAATATTTGTCTAATACTCGTTGGGAAAGTCGAATTAAGAGTGTTAAAGCTATTAGATTTCAATGTCCTCAAATAAGATTGGCATTGGCGGAATTATATGATTCTTGTGATAATGATGCAAAGACAAAAAGTGAGGCAGAGAGTTTATTTAATGCAATTGGATGTTTTGAGTTTTTGCTTGGTATGGTTATTTGGTATGATATTTTGTTTGCTATAAATATGATTAGCAAAAAATTGCAATCTAAGAATATGTGCATTGATGATACAATAAAACATATAGAAGATGTTTTTTCTTATTTTGAAAAATATCGAGAAGAAGGTTTTACAAAAAGTATGATTCTTGCAAAAAGTATTGTACTTGAAATGGATGTTGAACCCATCTTTCCAGCAAAACGTACTATGATAAGAAAAAAACATTTTGGAGAGAACAATGAGGATCAAGATGAAAATATGTCACCCAAAGAATCATTTAGAGTACATTATTTTCTTGTTGTTGTTGATATGGCAATTACATCTTTGAAAAACAGATTTGAGGAATTGAAGACATTTGAAAGGATTTTTCGTTTTTTATATGATTCAAGAAAGTTAAAGTCATATAATGATGATGACTTAAAAGAATGTTGTTTCAGATTTCACACTACCTTTTCTCATGGCAATTTATCGGATGTTGATGTAGATGATTTGTTCTCTGAATTAAAGGTGTTACAATTTACTTTGCCAAACAAATTCATGTCTGCCATTGATATTCTTAAATTTGTTAAACTTGCAGATTGTTATCCGAACGTGTCCATTGCATATCGAGTTCTATTAATGGTGCTTGTGACCGTGGCAAGTGCGGAAAGAAGTTTTTCAAAATTGAAGCTGATCAAAACTTACTTGAGGTCATCAATGTCACAAGAAAGGTTGAATGGTTTGGCAACATTGTCAATTGAGGCGGATATGTTAGAAAACATTGATGTTGATGTAATTATAAATGATTTTGCATCAAAAAATGCTAGAAGAAATCGGTTTTTATGATTTTTTAGGAGGGAGAAATTTAATTTTAAAATTATACAAAGTCATTATTGTGTATCGAGACTTACTATTTAAATAATATAAGTTATTTTCATTGTGTTTTTATTTAAATTTATTGCGTATAAAAAATTTTGTTTATGTAGGGGGCCCTCTTATTACATTATGCCTAGGACCCATAAATTCCCAGGAACGGGGCTAAACGAGGGCATATATTACGCCTCATATGTGTTGCTTTAGCTACAAGACAACACTTTTTTTATATTAGGCAATGGTTTTGCACTGTTACCTTTACTTTATTTTGTTGTAGTGATGATTAATATACACAAAATGGAGTGTAATGTACCACACACCCTTTTATTAATATTTTTTACATGGTTAGCACATTATCACGAGGTCCAAGAGGACCAATACGTACTATTGATTATTGGGAACAAACTGCGGAATTTATGCGTCACTTTATTATATATTGTATGATTTGTATCTAGTACATATAGATTTTGAACGTACTAATACAACATACTCCTAGACCATAATCAACTCAAAGATCGATCGATGATGTAGCTAGGCCGAAAATGCACCTCCACGAGATAGATAATATCCCCAATTAAAAGGTTTTTGATGGTAGCAATCAAGGTTCTCACCATAAGTAACATTAAGAATATCACAGTAACGCTTGTAATATCCAATACGATTCTCAACTCGTGTATCGGGTGCTGGTATGTTACATTCGAGACCACCATTAATTATATTTATGGTTAACCCGTAACCAGCCACTCGACCAGCAGCTATGTCCGCTTGAGTTGGTTCCCATTGCCCGGTTATAACGTTGTGGCAAGATGGCTTGGGAGCCTGGGGTGTCATCCAGAACCATATAGCCGTCTTGAACGCTATGATCGCGTCTTTTTCTACTATATCTGGGTCAGTTAGAAGTGGTAGTTCTAGTCCCACTCCTGCTTGTCCGTAATTGTAGTTGCTGCAAATTACACCCAAATATGAAAGGACACTTTTATTAGCTTAGTGTAACGAAATAAAGAGTATAAGTTATAACACAAGGTTATTGAAATGGTACAAATTAATTTAATGGATTTATTTTACCCTATAGTTAAATGGCTAATTAATTCATCAATCACTAGAATAATTAAGAAATTGATCTTTTTACACAGTGACAAGCAGAGTACATACATAAACCAACTTTTTGGAACTAAAACATAAAGTAGAATTACTCCATCCGTATTAATACTTGCTCTATTTCTCCATGCGCAGAGTTTTTAGGAGAAATTGGAGAAAGTAATAATAATATGGAGGTAGTGGGGTAAGTGGAAGAATAAAAAATTATACTCTGTAAAAAGCAAAAGTAGTTGAGAGAATTGGAGGAGGGAGAATATAAAGTTGATAAAATATGATTTATGTTGGGCGCACTGAGTGAGAGAATGAATTAAACATTGTAAAAGCTTTTCAAATAAAGAAATAGAGTAATTATTTAAAAACGGTTAAAAATAAAAAGTGAAGCAAGTATTTTAAAATGGAGGGAGTATCTTATAGGCTTATGATGCATACACCTTGGCATATCTAATAATAAAGTGACACTTAAAATTAACAAAAATTAGAGTGTGTTCTCTTAACTAGATTTTATCTGAATTGAACTTATGAACAAAAAATTAGGGTGACTTAAACATGATTGAATATGATCAGCCTTTATTAAATCTAATAAATCCTAGAAAATATAATTTTAAGATAAAGAAAACACACCCAGTTTGAATCAGCAAAAAATTATTTTAAGTCAATTGAAGATAACAGTTGATCAGGTTAATCAAGATAACGGGACATACCTCCAAGTCTCCAACAAACCCTCTACTTAATCTATCAATTAAGTATTTTAACTATTCAAGATCTTATAGCCAATAAAAATGTACAAAAATTAAAGAGTAACAAAATTTAATGAGTAACTATAGATTAACTAGCTAGAATTAGGAAAGTAATTAAGGGTATGAAACATACTAGGAAAGTTGAATAGGTCCACGCCCATAGTACTTCTTGCCAGCAGCACAAGGCCATTCAGTCGAAGGAACACAATAATCGGTTGTGGTATCTTCTTTGATGAAGCAATATCCCCATGCATATGGTCCATCTTCTGCTGTTGGCCATCCCCCTTTTTTGTCCATACACAAATCAAATATTTAATAGATGGATATATATTCGTATAGTCGTGTATCAAATTTGTCACATACTTTACGACGTTCATTATAATTATAATTATGTACTACCTCTATATACTTTAGTGGTAGGAAGGCCAAGTGTATACACTATGAATAATAATTTGTGATATTACATATGCTGTTAAATTTTTAAATATGAGGTGAAGAGAATGTGACAACTTTTGTTAAAAGGGGTAATATTTTACACGACATGCAACTATATAAATATGTGACATGATAAGTCGATAATCCTTAGCATAAAAACTGATGATCATATGACATGACAATTGAAGAAATATAAAGAAGTCATAAGAAGTTGAACAAACCATTGGTTTCTTGAGAAGTCTGGCCAAAGAAAGCAGCAAGTTCACGCTTCCTAGTTTCGACGTCCCCTGTATTACAAAACTCGGGAAAAGAAGTAGCAGCAGTAATAAAAGCATAGTAAGTATAGAACCCGTTAGACTTGCATCGAACATCATTTCGATGTTTAAGCATTTCTTCAAACAAGTCCTCGGAAAATATATCAGTTATAGGACTAGGTGGCATGGGTGGTGGTGGAGGTGGAGGCGGTGTAGGAGGCGAAGGCTCGGGACATTGGCTTTGACAATGTCCTTCACCACAAAAGGCCTCAGTGTTGCCACACCAACCATAATTGCTACAACAATAACCTTGTGTGCAATTAAACTTGTGATCTACTTGTGACCCACATTGTTCAGCTTCATCTTGGTCTAGTAAGAAGACTAAAGTGAAAATTAATAAACATGTTACTAACAAACTCTTATTAAATTTATTTGACATTGTTTCTTTGATTAATTTTGAGATTATTTGAGTTGTTTGTGAAATTAATGGAGGGATTCAAGTGAATTTATAGAAAATTTAGGTCGTACGGATTATATAGTTTAATCACTCCCATGCAAGGCATGCATTATCACATGTTAATTAATTTTATTTATTTTATTTTATTTTTAGGAAGAAGAAATGTTAATTAATTTATTTTGTACTCGTATAATGTTTACGTGTATGTACTTCTTCTTTTGTTTTGGCACGTAGTGGAACAGCTAACATGTTTTGACATCAACCCCAATGCCAAATTTCAGAGTACCAAATATCGGATCAAGTAGTTTAATAGATTTAAAATCATCTAGTGAGCATTCCTGGGGCTTTAGGTAACTAATTAAATTATTACTCCCTCCGTTTTTAAATTCTTACTGTGTTTCTCTATATACGGAGTTTTAGGAGAAATTGGAGAAAGTAATAAAATATGGAGGTAGTTGGGTAGGTGGAAGAATATAAAATTAAAAAAAAAATAGTGGAGAGAATTGAAGGAGTGAGAATATGAAATTAATAAAATATGATTTATGTTGGGCCCATTAGGTGAGAGAAATGAATTAAATATTGTAAAAGCTTTCCAAATAAGAAAATGGAGTAAATATTTAAAAACGGCCGAAAAAAAAAGAGTGGAGCAAGTATTTAAAAAACGAAGGGAGAAAATAGTACTCCCTCCATTTCATAATATTAATCCCATTTAAAATCTACCTTTTGGCTATCAAAAATGAGAGGAAATCTTCTAAACTTCATTCTCTCTATTTGTAAGAACAAACATAGTCATCATATAAAATCTAGTTTAATTTGTCTTGGTGGGTATATTATTATATTAATATCTATTTTCTATAATTTTTGCTAGGGTAAGATTTAAGACATTTGCAATCAATGATTTGCATCAACATACGTAAATAAAACTAACATAAAGAACGAAGGGAATATTAAGCTTGAAATCCATGTTAAAATCATGCATAGATTGTTATAATTAAGGTTTATTTTACTTTAATATTTCTAGTTTTAGTTCTCTTATCTAACACTTGAAAGACGTTTGTTAGTTTTTGTCATCAGCTCAAAATCTGGCCATGACTTCTACGTTTGGGGTTTGCGCACATAAAATAAAATTATCGCTCGATTATAAATCATATCTAACATTATGTACTAATTAATGAAATATATAAATACTTCGTACTCCTTAATAAAATGAAACAGATGGAGTATTAATTAACTTTTCAAGCTCATGCTGTCATACTCCTCCTTTCGATAAATTTCTCCTAATTTCTCCTCCTTTTGAGAATGTGTTTTATCGGCTTGTCACTTGACAAATGGAACCCCAACACCTCTGCTTGAAAATAAAACTCCGTTTGAAATCTTGTTTAATAAACCTCCTTCATATGAGTATCTTCGTGTTTTGGGTTGTTTATGCTATGCTCATAATCAACGGAGTAAAGGAGATAAATTTGCTAGTCGGAGTAGAAAATGTGTGTTTTTGGGATATCCGTTTGGAAAAAAGGGATGGATAGTGCTTGATTTAGAAACCAATGAAATATTTGTATCCCGTGATGTACACTTTATTGAGACAATTTTTCCCTACATTGAACCACAAAATACACATACACCTAGGGAGTGTCAAGTGCCTTTGACAGATGCATATTTTAGTGATGATGAGTGGCTCGTTGGAGGGAATGAGGTGCATTCAAGAGGGGCAGCAAGGAACGCAGCCAGGCTGCGGCATGATGAGGAAAACCGCAGCCCACCTGCGGACAAGTCTGCCAACGACCCAACAGCCCCTGATCAGCTTGCTGGGAAGCCAGCGGCAGCTGGCGCAGGTAGGCAGCGGTTACCCCATCCCTCACCGCAGCTGTAGACCTTGAGTAAGGGTGAGAGTGCGGGTGAGGGTGCTGTTGTAGAGCATGCACAGGAGGTCCGTGAGTGGGGGGAACCGTTGAGGAAATGGGAAAAGGAAAGCGGCCAAAGATTCCGTCAACTAAATATCGTGATTTTGTGACGTACACAATACGGCAAAACAGTCCATCTAGCAATGCTTCACCTACATCATCCTCCTCAGGTACTCCTTATCCCCTCAACATATTTTGTTGATTGCTCACGTTTTTCAGAAAAACATAAAAAGTACATTGCAGCTATAACAACAGGTCATGAGCCTAAAACTTTTAAAGAGGCTATGAAGCATGTAGGGTGGAGAGACGCAATGGCTGCAGAGATCAAGGCTCTAGAAGAGCAAGGTACGTGGGTTCTTGACAAGCTTCCGCCTGGAAAGAAAGCCCTTGGTAGCAAATGGGTGTATACGGAAAAACGTGACGAGCATGGTAAATTGTTGAGATTGAAGGCACGATTAGTCATCTTGGGTACCCACCAAGTTGAAGGTCTAGATTACAATGAGACGTTTGCACCGGTAGCTAAAATGGCGACAGTTCGAACTTTTATGGCAGTAGCAGCTGTTAAAAATTGGGAAGTACATCAGATGGATGTGCATAATGCATTTTTGCATGGTGACTTACAGGAAGAAATATATATGAAAATACCCCCTGGTTTCAACAAAAATAATTCTGATTATGTCTGCAAGATGAAGAAATCGTTGTATGATCTCAGGCGAGCTCCTAGATGTTGGTTTGCAAAATTGACGTCGGCATTGAAGAAATATGGATTTAAACAAAACTATTCTGATTATTCTTTGTTCACTTTGACCAAAGGAAAATTACAGTTGAATGTTTTGATCTATGTTGATGATTTAATTGTTGCAGGGAACGATACAGTTGCCTTGTCACAGTTCAAGGCATACTTGGGAAACTGTTTTAAGATGAAGGACTTGGGAGCTTTGAAGTATTTCCTAGGACTTGAGGTTGCTAGAAGCAATCAAGGGTTCTATATTTGTCAACGGAAATATGCTCTTGATATTATTTCTGAGACTGAGTTGTTAGGTGCTAAGCCTGCAGATTTTCCTATGGAACAGAATCATAAATTAGCTCTGGTGAAAGGCAAAGTGTTGGAGGATGTGGAAAAATACAGACGCCTTGTTGGACGTCTAATTTATTTAACAGTGACTAGACCGGATTTAGTGTACTCCGTTCATATATTGTCTCAGTTTATGCAGGCTCCGAAAGAGGAACATTGGGATGCCGCACTTCGTGTGGTGCATTACTTGAAGAAAAATTCGGGACAGGGAATTCTTCTTCGTTCCGACAGTGCTCTGAGATTAGAGGGATGGTGTGACTCTAATTGGGCAAGTTGTCCTCTTACTAGGCGGTCATTGACAGGTTGGTTTGTGCTACTTGGTTTTTCCCCGGTGTCCTGGAAAACTAAGAAGCAACCTACGGTTTCTACTTCATCTTCGGAGGCGGAGTATAGGTCAATGGCGGCCGTGACATGTGAATTGAAGTGGTTGAAACAAGTCCTAAGAGATTTGGGTGTGCAACATTCACAGGGTATGAAGTTATTTTGTGACAGTCAGTCGGCTTTGTACATTGCACAAAACCCGGTATTTCATGAAAGAACGAAACATATTGAGGTTGATATGCATTTAGTGAGAGATGCAATTACAGATGGTTTGATTTCGCCATCATATGTTCCTACGAAGGAACAACTTGCAGGCATTTTTACAAAAGCCTTGGGAAAGACTCAATTTGAGACATTACTTGGCAAGATGGGCATTCGGGATCTTTATGCTCCATCTTGAGGGGAGATGTTAAGATAGAGTATATCTAATTAGGAGATAATATATTTTAGGTATATAATTATATCTTGGGAATGTTATCTTGGTTAGGAGAATTGTTCCCCAAGGATTGTATTCTTATAAATATTGCTTAACTGATGAATGAGAAGATGAGAACTTTGTGAATCAATTTGACATATTTCCTAATCTTAATATCACATGTGATATTAATCTCATACATAATTTAATTTTTCTATTATATCTCGATAATATCATTACGAGATTTTACATTGTCTTTTACGGGATCCTCTTTTACGCTCGCTAAACATAACTTGATACTCCGTATATGATATCTTAACAAATACTCGTACCTGACTAATGGCCTCGAATAACTCTTTATTGGCACATGTATAAAATCTTCGTGATCGAGCCTTGTGAGTTGTGAGCTTGTGACAATGCATGGTTAAATGGTTAATAAACTTATAGCCGTGGGAAATTAAAATCATTTTCCTATTTCCTGCCAATCTGGCACAGCTTTACTTCGCCACAAATTTTGCTGAACATTTTATATTTTTCTTTATTTTGTATCTCAAGTTTTGAGAATTAAGATAAATAATTAAATAAGATGAAGTTTCCCATGGCAATTATTTAAAAATAAATTATGATAAATATCAAAATATGGAGTACTTGTAATAAAGATGATGTTTCCCATTACAATAATTAATAGCCACGAGGTCACACGAGTAGTGTGTAAGACCTTGTTTAATTCACCTTATTTTTACTTATTTCACAAAAAAAAAAAAAAAGAGTTTAGATTACATCAGAAAAAAAAAATAAGTTCATATCAGATAAAAAAAAAAACAAGTTTAGATCAGATCATTATTTTATGTGCAGTTTTTTTATCGCTAAATCTTTAATTTCGTAATGAAAAAATTACGAAAATCACATATTAATAAAATACACATTATTACGAATCTAACAAGACCTCATTTGATATAGTTTTTCCGTATAGATTATCGTATATTCAAGGTCAAAGCTTGGTCAAATCTGACATTCAGATCAGATCAAATAAGTTCAAATAAGCAAAAATAAGATCAACCAAACAAGCCATTAGTGTTAAATTGCATAGACATGGTGGCCATGATGTGGCATACATGGTGCCTTGGTGCATATCCCAAGATACTTTTATTTTTTTTACTGGGGATTCTAATGCGTATGATCTGTACGAGTTTTTGAAAGAGTTTTTGCAGTTGACATTAATGCCATATGCCTATTTGCATTTTATTTTATTTTATTATAACTATTTGCATACATACGATAAATGTATTAGAACAGCTTTGAGTATATACATACTTTATTTGAGAATAATTGATCAACTTATCGTTAATTAAGGTTACAATTATTTTTAAAATATAGGGAAAAAAAAAGAGCTTCAAAAACATTTAAATGAAGCAAATATATAAACAAACATTTTTTAAAGTATAAATGTCTGCATAATATTCATAAGAAATCTCTTGATATGGATTAGAAAAAGGTAAGAAAATATCCCCTATTACGAGCTCGTTCTCTTCAGCTTATTTTCAGTTCTGTTCAGTTCCTAATTTCATTCACTAATAAAATATTCAGTTTAGTTCAGCTTAGTAAATCAGAACAGGCCCTAAATCGAAATCTTTCACAATTAACCTATTAGAGTAAACTTTACTTTTATGCATTTTGTACGTACTTCAATTCAGTGAAAGACTTGTAATATATGCTCATGTTCCAGTACAATTGTATTAATAGAATAAAGTAAATTAAAGAATCTTAAACTTTCTCTCTCTAGAAGTCTGGCCATCGGAGAGTCCCTCCAACACAATAGTGTTCGAAGCTCCAGGAGCTTCCTTCTAGCAGGGGGTAAGTAGTGCACTTTCGAATGCTTACTTTGCATTTGGTTTAGCCGTTACAAGTTTTTCTTTAGACTAAATCCGTTCTACTCGGTCCATTTGTGTTAGTTAGTGAATGTGGAATCCTCTTCAGACATAGAGATGGAGTCTACACAAGAGTTAGACTTGGTTAATAGATCAGTCACGAGGCTGGATTTGGGCATGGAGCTTGCTCCTCCAGACCAGCTGGATGAAGCTATGGAAATCATTCAGGAAAGTCAGCAAGGGGCACCCCACACTGAGGTAGGGCAAGCAAAAAGGGTCGAGACTGCTGTTACCCAAACAGAGAGGGTTGAAGCAGTTGTTACTCAAACAGAGGATACTGAGGGTGATTACAAAAAGAGCAGTAGTCCAACAAGAAAGATGGTGGAATCGTTTAGGGAGGCAGTAACGAATTCATCTCAGTGGTTTAATGAAGCAAGAAAAATTATGATATAGCCTCACAAGAATGGGAGGATGATGATGAGGATATCAATAATCACATTCATGCCGTGAGGTTTCAGAAAGAAAAGCTAAAGGAGTGTCTCGGACTAAAGATCATAGCAGAATTCATGAATCAAAGGGTTCACAAAATGTGGAATCCAAGAGGGGGTCTTGAAGTGATTGAGATGGAAAATGGTGTGTATTTATTTAGATTTTTCCTTTAGGATTGTAATACCCCGTATTTTCATACGTATTTTCTAATTAATTAATTAAGAATTATTTTATGAAAAGGGTATTTTAGTAAATTTATTATTTGGAGCCAAAATAATATTTGAATTTTGGCGCCAAAAGTATTTTGAAAACTAATCATTATTTTGGATAAGATTTATTATCCATTTATCCTATTTTAAAAACAGGATTATTTACATATTTCAGATATTTTAATTAAAGCAAAATAATATTTTATTAATTATTTTATTATGGCCGAAATTTTCCAATAATTAGCTAGGATTTTCGGATTTTCCATGAATGGAAAATCTGATTTTTCTTGATTATTTATTGGTAAATAATTGGTATTTAATTAATTAATTATTTAATTATTTATTTTATACAATTATTTATTCCTTAAAAACCGAGCAAAATCTTCCTAAATATATTTATAGGAGTCCGAAAATTTTAGCTATGGTAAGCTCAATATTTTCGGCCCTATTGAATTATTTTGGGGGAATTTAATTGGTAAAATTATATTTTTAATCATCTCCCAAAATCTCTTATTTTCTTTAATTCTAATTCTCCATCTTTTTAATATCTAATCATCATATTTTCTTGCCATTCATTCTTCTTAATTATTCCCCAAGTAATTCTAATTTCCTTATTATTTTTCATGATATACATACCTTCCATATTCAAGTATACACAATCACCTTAATATCCAAACTTTCCTTAATTCTTTTACTCACTTCTCCAAGTAATCCCTTAAACCCTACTTACCATAATTCTTCCTACATTTTCTTACCATAATTCATGCTTACACTAGCCTATAAATACCCCTTCAATTCATGATCAAACCTCACACAAATTCTCATAATTCTCTCTCAAATTCTCTAACTAATTTCTTACTCTTTTCTTTTTTCTCCTTGTGCACCACCACCTCCACCGTGCACCACCACCTTCCGACCGTCCACCTTCCACCGCCCTCCACCTTCCGACACCACCTGCTGTTACCAGCAGCCCTTGCCGCCACCTTCTCCCTTCTCTTCTCCTTGGTTTCTTATCTTTTCTTCTTCTTTTCTCTTATTCAATTAATTATAATTATTATGGGGAAATTTATAAAAAAAATTAATATGACATGTTTTAATTATAAAAAATCAGATTTTTAATGGTGTTTATGAAAATTAATTTAAAAGGTTCATGTACATATAGTTGGGAGGTTTTTAGTTTAATTATTGTGATTATTTGTTAACCTTATATTAATTAAGGTTATATTTATTTGTAGGGTGTGTTCGAGCAAGAATCTTGAGGTTCCGTTTGTGTGTTTTAATAAGCAAGGATCAAGGTACGTTAGGTGGTTAGATACCTTGAAAAAGATTGGTTTGAATGAGCATGTTTGAATGATTTCTTGTGATGATTGAATTAAATTGAATTGAATTATGATTATGAAATAAAAGTATGTTTAAATAAATTGGTTTTAATAAATAAATTGGAGTATTGATTTTATATCATGTTTTAAATGAATTAATTATTACTCATGTTTAAAAGGGATTTATTTTGAAAGCAAGTTGAAATTAATAAAAAGGAGTTTTGGAATTATTATTAAAAGTTGGAAGTATTGGATTTAAAGAGGATTTATTGAATTATTATTATTAAAGCTTTATAAGCATGTTAGTAATCCCACTATGCGGATTTGGTTTATTTGATTAGACTTTGGACTTTAATTTGTATGACCGAGTCTTTCCTCAAGAATAGCCTTGTAACATAAGGAGACTAGCTTGGGGGGTGTGCACACTTGGGAGAGGAATTGGAATTGGTTTTGAATGATTGGAATTGGTTTTGAATGATTAGAATTGGTTTTGAATAATTAGAATTGGTTTTTGAATAATTGGAATTGATTTTAAAATAAGTGGAATTGAATTTATTGGATATTAATATTGGTTATTGAAATTAGTTTTGAAATCTTGAGTTGGAATTATTGATTTAATTATTGGAATGGATGGAATTGATTTCAAAAGCATGTTTATGAATAAATTGAGTTTAATTATCTTACGCTTATCGTACTTGGCATCTTTTGCTAATCCGTATTTCTTATTTTGTTTTGGTTCGCCCTGTTTACCTTAATGGTAAACAGTGTTGACTAATTTCAGGTGAAGTCATAAATGAGCATTTGAAGTCCCGGGAATGATTCACCTAGATTAGGATATGTTGGTTCTTGTATTTATTTTTGAGCACTCATGACAATGGTTACTATTTTTGGTCTATTATTAAATAAAGAAGAGTTTTGAAGTTTCCGCTGCAAAGTATTGGTTTATTTAGTAAGTTTGAGTAGCCTTGCGTAATCACGCGGCGGTAATACGCCTAAGTCTATCTCTATGGTATAATACGTATTATACTGGTATTTCTGTAGACGGAGATTTGGGGGTGTTACAAGGATGATCTTGAGAAGGCGCTTTTCGGAGGGCCATGGTTTATCTTCGATCACTACATGATGATAGCTAAATGGAAACCGAATTTCAAACCATCATCGGAAAGTTTTAAGAATATATCAGTCTGGATTAAATTCCCGAAACTCCCGGTGGAATATTATGACAAGGAAGCTCTATATAACATAGCAGAAGTCGTAGGGAACCCAATCAGAGTGGATTATTCCACTGATAAGATCAGTAAATGCAGATATGCTAGAGTATGTGTTGAAATCAATCTAGATCAGCCATTAATCACTAGAGTATGGGTTGGTAAAGCTTGGCAAAAAATTGAATTTGAAAAAATTCATACTCTATGTTTTGAATGGGGTTGGATTGGTCATACAAAAGATCAATGTCAAATAAAAAAAAGGAAAGCGGGTAATTCAGAACACACCGGTGTCGGAACAAGGCCAGGTTACAGATAACCTAATGGAGATAAGCTCAGAGCACCATGAAACTACACCTGCAGCTAGTGTTTTACAGAAGGACAAGGAAGGGGGTATAGGGTTGCAGCTAGAGCAAAAAGAAGACTATGGCCCTTGGGTTTTGGCGGCACTGAGGAAAAAATATATTAATAAAGATGAAAGGAAAAAGGAGGGAAAGCTAGAGAAAGAGCAGAAAAATACAAATGAAAAGAATAAGGAGAAGCATTCTAGGGAAGCCAATAGCCACAAAAACCGAATTAAAAATACTCAGTGGGAAGTGCTTGTGGAAGAAGAATGTGAAGAGGCAGCAATTAAAAATAGAAGAAATGGAAGCTTTCCTCGGGACCCCGCAATTGAGAAGAAAGGATCCAAACAAAGATCTTACCCAGAAAAAACATCAGTGTTGGAAACCACCAACATTAATGGCGTTGCAATTCCCAGTATCATTCACCATGGAACCACCAATGGCGCCTCTTCATCGACACCTAATCCCGATTCAAACCCACCTATTTTACCCCCTTCTAAAACTTCTTCTCTACCTATCAATCACATCATTCCTTCAATCCATATCAAACCTAACTCCTTAACCCTAAACCTAACCATGGAAAATATGGAAACTCGCGATCAGGAGATGAACAATCCTGCGACTCGCCGGCTTATTCTCCCTTGATTTCAACCAAACAGAATGAACATGCTAAGGAACCCCTAGATATTCCGATTATCACCTTACCATCCCTCCCAATTTCAACTTCAATCCCCTGCAATCAGGCCGACGATCCTTCCACCACAACCTTCAACCAGAATCCCAACCCCATCATTTCTATCCCAGGCCTCTCACATCCATCACTAGCTCATCATCTTTTTCCAACATTCCCAATAGCTTACTTTTGGCCAGTAATGAGAATGAACCCGATTCCAATCGAAAGATTGAATATGATCAATGCCGAAATGCAAGTATTGATGAACCAATTTATTCACCCCTCCCTTCCAAAGTACGAAACACTTTTCATCCCTATAGAAGCACCACCAAAAAACCCTCCAACTTATCCCTTACAATTGGCAAGCCAAATTTTAAATCTTACGGAGCACAAAAATCTTTTGGTAATATTGGAAACACGGAAGGAGGTTATGGGGATCGAAATGAACCTCACTTACAAGTCAACGGGCAACTTGATCCAAGACATCCAAATGATAGCGCAACCACTATCACTGGAAGATGTTTGGGAAATGGGGAAGCTCGACCTATGGAGGGACTGGGGGAGATTATTCCCAACCAAGAATAATCATCACGAACATTCTCAAGGGATTTTCCTATCCTTTCCCTTACCAACTGTTAATATGAAAATGATTCTATGGAATGTGAGAGGTGCTACTAGCAAAGATTTTGCTCCACACGCAAAGGAGGTAATTAGAATGCATAGCCCTGATATTTTGTTCCTTTTGGAAACCAAGTCAACTGATGATATTGCCTAAGCCATATGCAAAAGGCTAGGATTTGAGGATTTTAGGACACTGCCTGCTAATGGTCTTAAGGGGGGATTTGGTTATTTTGGCACAAACCGGCCATTTTAATCAATCTTGTTACTGAATCGCCTCATGTTATTCACTCCTTATTCAAGGTGTCGCCCACTGGCCCCGAGGTGCTTATCACGGGGGTGCATGCACCGTCGGCTTCGAGAGAAAAAAAGGAGCTATGGAAAGCGCTTGGGGATAATTCTCCACCGGCCACCACACCGTGGTTACTCTTGGGAGATATGAATGAGCTGCTTTCTCAATCTGAAAAAATGGGAGGAAGGCCGGTTACAAACTCCCAAGGAAAAGCTTTCTCGGATTGGACTGATTCCGAAGGGCTTATTGATCTTAAACACAATGGACCAGCGTTCACTTGGGACAATGGGAGAGAGGGAACGGAATTGATCAGGGAAAGGCTTGATAGGGCTCTTGCAAATGCCGAGTGGATGAAGGTGCACCCTCAAACTCAGGTATTTCATCTAGCAAGAACTTATTCCGATCATTGTCCGATTCTAATTGATACTGGTTTTATTAGTCGTAATTTCAATTATCCTTTTTGATGTAAAGAGGCTTGGCTGGAAAACCCTAATTTTGATGATTTCTTTGCAAATTCATGGGGAAAAAGGAATAATTTTTATGATTTTAAAAAAAATTTCACCAAGGATGTTAAGCAATGGAATAAATTTGTTTTTAATGTGGCTATCCAAAATAAAAACAGGTTAATAGCTCGTATTCATGGTATTCAAAAAGTTATGAGTACCAAATATTCATCCTTCCTTATTAATCTTGAAAAATCTCTCTTAAAACAATTAAATGATGTGCTTAAAATAGAGAGAATTTCGTGGGCTCAAAAGGCTGGGGTAGATTGGAGAAATTTTGGAGATTGGAATACAAAGTGCTTTCACATTTTGGTTAAAATTAAAAATTGTAGAAGTAAAATTTTGTGTCTTAAGGACGAACATGAGAACTGGGTGCATGACCAAAATATGCTTAAGTCTATGTGTGTGAATTACTTTAGGAATATTTTTTAATCAAAACAAAATAGTCAACCTAGGCTTGTGTCTTTCGTTCCTAATGCAGTGGTTAGGGAAGATGATTTGGTGTTCCTTGCTAGCGAAGTAAGTAATATGGAGATTAAAAATGCTTTAAATATGATGGCTCCTATGAAAAGCCCGGGACCAGATGGCATTCAACCTAAATTTTTCCAAAAGTATTGGGAAGTGATGGGAAGTTCTATTGTTAGTCTTGTTCCAATTGCTTTAGAGAAGGAAAAATCACGGCTTACATTAATGAGTCTTATATTTGTCTTATCCCTAAAGTGGAATAACCAGAAAGTATGAATGATTTTAGACCGATAGGTTTATGTAATTCTATCTATAAACTTGTCACTGAAGTCATTGCTAATAGAATTAAACCTTTGTTAGGAGATTTAATTAATCCGGTTCAATCAAGTTTCATAGAAGGAAGAACTATCGATGAGAATGTATTAGTCATTAAGGAAGTTGCTCACTTTTTCAAAAAAGCGAGAAAAAAACACCTTATGGCTTTCAAGATCGATATTTCTAAGGCCTATGATAGCTTGGAGTGGGGGTTTATTCGAGAAACTTTAATAGGACTTAATTTTCCTCATTCCCTTGTTAATTTAATTCTAAGTTATATTACTACGCCTTCAATTTCCATTTTATGCAATGGTGAGGTTACTAATAGTTTTACACCTTCTAGAGGTATTAGACAAGGGGATCCGCTTTCTTCCTACATTTTTGTTCTTTGCCTTGAAAGACTTTCTCTAATGATTGAACAAGAGGTAAAAGGGGGTAGTTAGGTTCCTATTAAAATTGATAATGAGGTTAGCATTTCCCATCTTTTCTATGCCGATAACCTTTTTTTGTTTTCTAGAGCTTCGATAGAAAATGTGGGGGTGATTAAAAAGGTTCTCCTTGATTTTGGCAATAGGTCGGGTTTATTCATAAGTCCCACTAAGTCCAAAGTTATTTTGTAATGCCCTGTAATTTTGTGAAATTTAAAATTATATTTTAACATATTTATGTGAATATCTAATTATGATTATTTACTTACAAAAATTTATTTTATATAAGCAAATAAATTTAATGTTTATAAGGTTAATAAAAATTATTTTATTAAATTATTTCTCTACCCATATTTTTCAATCATGAATGATTATGCAAGTTCAACCCACTTTGTTTATAATATTGTAGCCCACTTTAGAATAAAGAAACCTTAAACTTTTATTCAAGCCCAACTCTTTAATCCTACTCTCACTTAAACTTGGGAACCAAGCCCATATAAAATCCTAAAAACCCTCACTTTTACTCTCATCTCACGTGAAATTCATAAGAGCTCCCCTTCCTTACTTCTTGCTTCTCTTTCACGAAAACAGAAGAACAAAAAAAAAACCTGCTTGCTGCCCGGCGACACCAGCCAGCACCGATGCCGCCACCGCTTCTCCGGCGTCCACCACAGCCCTCCATCGACAACAGTTCGCCTCTCTCTCCTTTCTCCCTCTTGTTTTCTCTTCTTTTGTTAATTCAACCCAAGTTTAAATCTTTACCAATTTGTTATTAAATTATTATTATTATGGTTTGATTATGTATATGAATTATAAAAGATTATAAATTTATAATTTTTATTATGTTTAAACTATGAAACAAAATTTTAGATTTATTTAGCTAAAAAAATTAGGGCTTAAACTTTGATTTTCTCATGATTTTAGGCCTTTAAACGTGTTAGTCAAGTTATTTAAATATATAGTGATTATATTATGTTAAAATTATATTTTTGATGATTAAAATCAATTTTCAAATTTGTTAAAGTTTTGATTTTGGGTTTTATTTGAGGTAATTTCATCAATTCATGATTTTAGTTTCTACAAATAATTGTAGAGGTTATTTTGTAAGTTTGAAGCATTGAATTTTGAAGAATAGTTTCAAGATTAAATTTTCATATTTTTGTTTATTATTTTGAAGCCTCTAATTACATTAAATTGGTGAATTTTTGGGTTTAAAGCCTACTAACTTAATATATAATGTTGGTAGTTTCAAAGACTATTATAATTTTAAGATTTCATGTATAACATAAATTTTCAGATATTTATAAAGTTTTAAACTTGCTGTAATTTTATGTATAAAGGTGTATTTTAAGGTTTTTATGAAGAAAATCTAAACAATTATATATAAGCTTTTGATTCTAATTAAAGGGAGGTTTTAAAGTGGTGTTTAATTGGATTTTGAAGGTTTTAAAGTAAGTTAGTATTGTTGTAAATTTGGTTGTTTGGATATTAATTGAAATCTTAATGTTTGGTTTAGGAGAGAACTTTATAGAAGGTGATTTCTAGTTGGAAAAGTGGCATACCAATTCGTTTATTCAAGGTACGTACGAGTTATGAAACCTTGCTTTTAGATGCATGTTTAGGGACGGATCGAGAACTTAGTATCATGTATAGAGAAGACTAGGCTAAATTGTCTGGTTATACATTGTGATTTCCGTATGTTGTGCACTAGTCTATATTGCAAGTATTGTTTACGCTCTAATTATGCAAGGTGCGCATAGAGGCAAAGGTATGTGATTGGTGAAATGGTTCATTTATTACTCGTTCATGATCATGGAGATAGAATGAGTAAAGGAGGAAATTTAAGTCTTATATGACGAGGTTAAGATTATGGGGTGCTTTATGCACTCGAGGTGTTTACACACCGAGGTAATTAAAGAAATAAATAATAAATGTTGCTTGTCACTAATAAATCAAGAATTGAAATTGGAAGTTTGCTTTACTTGATTGAATTGATATTGGATTGATTGTATTGTTTTGCAAATGAGTCATCACCAAGTCTAAACTTGTAAATCACGTAAAGTGCAAGATGGATGAACAATAAAACTTTGGATTTGTGCACATCTGGAGTAATGACAATTAGGGGTTGGGGTACACGGGGTATTAGCCGTGCACTTTTCTTGAGGCCATCTGATCTACGAGTCTCTTATTTCAAATACTTTTTAAAAACTAGGAGTTAGATGAGATTTCATACTAGCTACAGTCACGGAGTCGCGCCCGTGGCCGTTGGATGTTTTATTGATGTTTCCGAAAGGAGGCATGGGGTTTTTCTTTTATTGATGTTCCAAATGGAGCATGGGTTGGACAACCTTGTCTATTGCTTAATCCAATGAATAAAAATGATGAGTTAACTACTTTGAAATAGTGAAGTCTTAGTAAACTAATAGTTGAATCGTGTGTTGAGTCTACGATTTAATAATGTGTGATGATTGCTTATTAGTAGCATGCTAGGGATTTCTTATTATGTTTCGCAGCTTGTATGCATTCAGCTTTGCTGATTGCGTGCTTTGTGTGCCTTTCTTTGGTCATGGCCTTCGCCTTTCAATGACCCTGTGATGATTCAATTTTTACACTTGTAATATTGGGGAGCAGATTAACCACAGGTTCTTACACATTCAGCATTCGCATCAAGGTTGTGGGATTTGAGTGGAGTGTTGGTTAATTTTCACAACTCATTTTGCAACTTATTTTTGAATCCATTAAACTCAATTTCATTTTATACTATTTTAACTAATTTGGGTTTTGAATAAGGGCCTTAATGGTTCCAAGTTGTGAGATTTAATTTGGTTTTGTTTATTGGTTTGAAACTTATTTATAACTGAATTAGTTTTTTCACTGCTAATTTCTGATATAGCCTTAACGTTTGAACACGTGGCGGTAGCACGCCAATAATTCTCTTGAATTTTGTTCAGGGTACTCACAGGTTTAAAAAGAGAATTATTGGGGTGTTACATATTTTCCCTCCAAAGATGTGCCTTTCTCTTAAGAGAGCTATCCTTGATGCCTCCAACATTAAGGGAGCCCCTTCTTTTGGGAAGTATTTAGGTGTTAAAATTAGCCCTAATAGACTTAGAAAGGAAGATTATGTGGACCTTCTTAATAAAACAAAAAATAGAATAAAAGGGTGGTAAGCCAAACTCCTTAACATGGCTGGAAGATGTACCTTAATAAAATCCGTTCTTAACTCTTTTCCTCTTTATGTGATGCAAACTACCTTGCTTCCTAATTCTATAATAGATTTGGAAAAGAGTTGTAGATGTTTTCTATGGAATAAGGTAGATAAAACCCACTATCTTCCTAGGACTAGTTGGGAAAAGATTTGTCTTCCTTCGGGATTAGGGATGCGTAACTTAAAAAATTGGAACCTTGCTATTATGGCCAAACTTGGGTGGAGAATTATTCATGATCCAGATAAGCTTTGGGTAAGAATCCTTCGTGCTAGATATTTTAAGAAATCCTCTTTCTTTAATAACATTCCTAGTCCTCATGATTCTTTTCTTTGGAGGGATATTCTTAAAGGTAAGGAGTTGCTAATGAGAGGGGTCTCTTATATAATTGGGGATAGGAAGGACATTTGCCTTTGGTACCACCATTGGGTAGGTGACAAGCCTATCTATTTGGTTATTGACAACCCCATTCCTAACTATATCTCCCATTGGAGTGTTAATTATATCATTGAGAATGGTAGATGGAACACTAATAGAATTAAGCATGTTATTCCGGAGTATCTTTGTAAGCTCATTGAAGGCATCCCTTTACCTAGTGTAGCTTCGGTTGAAGATACTCCTTGTTGGGGAATTGAATCCAATGGACAATTTACTATTCGAAGTGCTTACAAATTGGCTTCTAATTTTACTGCTCATCCTTCTTTTCCCTCTATTAAATGGAAAAAAAATTGGCATATTCCTATCCCTTTTCAATATAAAATGCTAGTGTGGAACGTGTGTCACCAAATTCTTCCTACTGCAACTGTCTTAGCCATCAGAATTGATAATTTCGACCCAATATGTACTAGATGCAAGCTTGGGGAGGAGAGTCACATGCATTTATTTAGAGATTGTATAAATTCTAGGACGTTGTGGTCTAGGATTTTCAGTCTTAATAAAATGGATAAAGAGTTTGATTTTCAAAAAAAATTTCAATATTAATTGGGAAGGTTAGATGAACTGTAACATGAATATGAGCATTACTTGGTGGCTTTATGGCATATTTGGAGGGCTAGAAATTACACAGTCTTCCAGCTTGCTAAATACCATCCCCTAACCTTTTTCAATAGATATAAGCTCGATTTGGATACTACTCTTAATGTTTTTCAGGGGAAAGGGAGATTTCCAGCTATCTTAATTCGAGAAACAAGATGGCAGAGGCCTCTAGGTAGCAGCGTTAAGATGAACGCTGATGGTGCGTGGGAATGGAGGAAAAAAGATAGGTCTGGAGCTGGGGCAGTGGCTCGTACTTCAGATAGAACATGGTTTTTTGGGAAAGCATGGCAGATCAATACTGGAAGTGCAGCATAGGCCGAGCTGTTGGCTATTTGTGGGGGTATGCAAATGGCGTCTGATGCAGGGCTAAAGGAGGTCATAATTGAGACGGATGCTCTTTCTCTCAAACCTACCATTGAAGCTGTGGAAAAGAATGGAACTCATGAGTTGTGGCTATCCTTAAAGATATGCAGAGTCTGCTAGCTAAGGGATGCAATTTCTCCTTTAACTATGTGCCAAGGGAAGCTAACAGAGTGGCGCATTACCTTGCAAAGATAGCGAAGGAGATGGAAGGAGGAGCTCAATTTTTCAACAAACCTCCCACCTGTGCTAAGGATGCGTATGAAGATGATATTATTGGCAGCATATGATGATAATGTGCATGAAGGAAACTCAAGGGAGGTGTCTGCTAGGAACTTTCTTTTTAATGCTTATGTTTATGTAGTAGGAAGTCTTATGAACTTTAGTACTTTGCTTTATTTCTTCTCTAGTAGTAGTATGAATATGTGGATTGGCATTGCTAATCTGGGAACTTGGTAGTTTGGTTGTACTTCGATTCCTATTAATTAATGAATTACCTTGGTTTCTAAAAAAAACCTATTAGAGTGGTTATACCTTATTTAAGTATTTATTTAAGTTTAAAAAAAAGTATAGAGATTAGATCAAATTAGAATAATTAATTTCATATCTAAATCATCATTGTATGAATAGATTTTTATCGCTAAATTTTTTTAATTTTGTAATGGAAAAAAAATTACATATCTAAAAAATAAATGTTTTGATACATCCTCCGTGTTTGTAATCGCACTATTTAAGCACAAGATTTAAGAAAAAAGAATAAAAATAATAAAATGTAATGTGCGCATGTATAATACAAACAATGAGAGAGATCACATAGTGAACTTGGGTAGTTTTGGCATTTTGTAGTAGACACAAGCCAAAAAATAAACAAAACATACGAGGCACTAAATAAGGAAATTGTACGATTAAATATGCAACCTCCCATTAAGAAAAATGAAACAATTAAAAAACGGAGGAAAAATACACTTTATTCTTATATGTACGTTTAAGTCAATCAAATCAAGATAAAATTAAAGAAATTAGTTTAGAACAATCAGATATCATCATATTCGTCTCCACAAACTTTCATGTGTAGTTGGCCACACCGTGCGGCCAACCACAATTTTTTTTTTTTTTTGAAAAAATGGTTGGGGTTACTTGTTCAGGGGTTATTCGGTTAGTTAGGGGTTACTCACTCGGTCAAGGGTTACTCGATCAGTCAGGGGTTATTCGGCCAGTCGTCGGGGTTACTTGGTCATGAATTACTCGGTCGGTCAGGGGTCACTCGGTTGATTAAGGGTTACTCGATCGGTCAGGGGCGATTAAGGCAATCAGGGGTTAGTTGGTTAGGGATTACTCGGTCGATTAGGGGTTACTCGTGTGTTAGTTGGTCGCACAGTGTGGCCAGCCACACACAAAACACTAGGGGTGAAAGATCGGTATTCGGTTTGGATTTTACACCTAACCAAATCCAAATCGAATTTGGATTTAATCCATTCCATTCCAAACTAAAATAATTTGATTTTGGAAATTGAATCCATACACCACCATTTGAAATTTAAGCAAATAAATCAAAACCAAACAAGCAAATCCATAGGCCACCTTTCGAAATTCAAGCAAAATCAAAACCAAACAAGTAAATCCATACACCATCGTTCCAAATTCAAGCAAAATTAAAACCAAACAAGCAAATCCATACACTAGCGTGTTCCAAATTTAAACTTAAAAACAAGTTAAAGAATGAGAAAGGGAGCGTACGAGCAATGGAGAAGGACCGTCGTCGGAGAAGACTGACTGACTAAGAGTGAGAAAGGGAGCGGTGGTGAGGGACCGTGCGTCGGAGAAGAGTGAAAGGTTGAGCGGTGGCGGTGGTCGCAAGGCAGTGACTCAGGACTTAGTGAGTCAGTGAGGAAAGAAGGGAAAAAGTGTTGCTGCAAGGATAAAATGAGAAAGGCTTAAAAAAGAAAATAAAGGAAAAAGAATTAGGGTTTAGGTTTATATATGAAGGGAAAATGGGCTGGAGTAATTGGGCTTTTATTAGAAATTCAATTTTGGTTTTTTGAAGCTTAAATCCGAAAACGATCCGCAATTCATATTTTTTTTACATCACAAACCGATCCAGCCTAAATTGCCAAAAAAATCCGATCTGAATTGTTAATCCGGTTTGGTTTGGTTCGATTGCGGTTTAAATCCATATCACTTTTACTCCTACCAAACACGCCTCATGGTCTAGTTCTATAATATATTAACTTCTTTTTTTCTTTTTAATTTTAGCTAATGCCTCATTGGATATATTAATAGTCAAAAATATATCTTGAAATTAAAAAGGCAACAAAATTGAAATGGACACTATTTTTTTAGGATAGAGTTGAGGGAGTAGCTTATAGCCTTATAGTAGTATAGTGTACTCATCATTTTTTTTTTCATATAATGTTAAACACAAATTCTTATTGAAAATTTACCATACAGCAGGAGGTATGGTGCGTGGTACATCTAGCGTTAAAAATCACAGCAACTACGTACCTTCCTTTTTTTAAAAAAAAAAAAAAAAAGTCAACCTCTGTTTTTACGTGAATTACGTAACAGCAGGATGATATTTCCATATTCATAAATCAGAAATCATATTTTCAATTAAGAGAGAATTTTCTAAAAAGCGAACTTCATTGATAGAGAGAGAAATTCATGATTTTAGAGAGAGAAAATGGCTGCTCAAGAATTTAGACATGATTCCGATCGTCAATTTGCCGCTGATGATGATCATGAGAATGATGATGATTTTGGTGAAATAGATGATTTTGTAATTGAAGGAAAAGGTAAAAATTTATTTATCGCATTGATTTTTTAATTTTATTGAATTTGATGATTATATATGTAATTTGCAATTTTATTGAATTTTATGCAAATCATTAATTAATTGTTTTATATATATATATATATATATATATATATATATATATATATATATATATATAATTGTATTGATTTTTGGCCTTGTTTTTGTATTTATGTTGAATTTTAATCAATAATTATTGCATTGGTTTCTGCTCTGTTTTTATTATTATTATTATTATTATTATTATTATTATTATTATTATTATTATTATACAAAGGTTGAAGATGATGTTCATTCTAAATTGCATTTATGTTCATTCTGCTCTATTTTTTTTATTGTACAAAGAAGATGATGTTCATTCTAAATTGCACGTATATTCATTCTGCTCTATTTTTTTATTATTATGCAAAGGTTGAAGATGATGTTCGCTCTAAATTGCACTTATGTTCTTTTACTCTGTTTCTTTTTTTTTGTTCGTTTAGAATGGTTATAATGTTCTTTTTTATATTACATTATGAACATTTGATTTAAACTCTATGTTCTTTATAATATTATACAATGAGCATTACATCGAAGTTATATTTATTCTTTATTATAATATACATTTAATTCAACTACAATATTCATTTATATTTATTTTTATGAACATTTCATTTATTTGATTTTTTAGGATTCACATAATCTACTAGTTCATAGTTACTTTTTAGAAAAGTGAAGTATGATGAAGTAGCTTGTGAATTATATAATTCATATGCTTTTAAGCATGGATTTGGTACACGCAAAGGAGATAAAAAAAACAAGGAATGATAAGACAGTAAGGCAACGATTTTTGACATGTTCTTATGCTTGTTTCAAGAAAATAAAGAGTAAGGATGTTTTGTACCAAAAAAAGGATTTTCGTACTGGTTGCAAAGCATACATCCAGTGTGATGTTGATAAGGAGTTTGGTTAATATATCGTGGTGTAGACACCCAAATGTGTATCCCCAAAACCAAACCCAGTGATGAATACCTTTCACGTCACTTGATTATCGAACGAAGTGAAAGTGTGAAAAGTCTAGTGATGCGGTTGTTTTTATTAAAATATCTCTCTTTCCGTTTTTGAAAATATTTCTTTTTATATACTAAGGGTCCAATAATAGTGTAGTTAGATCGGGCTCGAAAAGAGCTTTCCAACGATATATTATAAGCCCAATTCCGATGAATAATGAGGAAGTTGTGGTCAAAATACTAAATTGAATTGGGCTCGAAATGAATTTTATATGTGGCCCAATGATCTAGAGGAGGGCCTATGAATTATTATTCCTAAAGTTATTAGGATTGATTTTAATCTTCTAGAATATATAGAAGGTTCTTTTAAATTCTAATAGAATTAGGATTGATAATTATTATTTTAAATAGTGTTATTTGGAATAAAATAAGTATTTTATGATAAATCTGATCTTAAAACTGTTTAACGCGGATTCTAATTACTTAATTATATTAGGAAAAAGATTTCGTACAAAGCGCGTTTTATCTTTTAATTGTCGCCAGACGACAGAGTCTGTCACCAGACGATAGAACCAATCTTATTTTGATTCGAATTCTTACTCTTTCTATTGGTTTTCGGACTGTTTTCTTATAAATAGGGTCCTAGACCTCCGTTTTTAAATCACCCAGAATTCTCTAATTCTCTCTCTTCTCTCTTTTAAGCAATAACTTATTCTTTCTCTCTCTAGCTTTCTAAACTAGCTTTTTCACAAACACCATACCGCATACTTAGTCCTAGACACAGCTAGCCAAGTTCGAAGTTGCCTTCGTCCTAGACGTGAAAGATTGATAATTTATGAGGATTTAGTCTCAAATCCCTATTTCAATTATTTAATTTAATTGTTTGATTTATTATTTTCCTTGAAGTTACTAACGTGTGTATTTTGTTATTAGAAAGAGATACGAGGCATTCAAGTAAGTAATTTAATTGTTATTATTTTGATATAGAAATCATGCTTTGATTGTTTTGATTCCTAGTATCATGTTAGGATGTCTTTATGATTCCTAGTATCATATTTAGGGTAATAACTAATATTTCTAATATCATGCATGTTTCTATGATGCTTCCTATCCTTTCCTTCTATCATGTTAGTACCATGTTAGGGATGAAGATTTGATCTTTATTGTTTAGTGACGTGCTAGGATTTGTTATTAATCTTGTTAGTATCATGCCTAGGATCTTGCTAATATTATTATACTTTATTGAGATTATTAAGATGATGATTATTTTATGTTGCTTGATATTATTATCTTTATTGCTTGATCACGCCTTTTATGCATGATTAAAGGGAATTTGTACTTGTAATCACGCTTAATAAGATAATTAATAATCTTGTTTAGGTTAATATGATTATAATTCAAGTGATTGCCAGTAATAGTTTTGCTTGTGCATTAAATTCAACCAACATAGATTTAACAGGTTTAGGGTTAATCTAATGATTGCATGTTAGTCAGAAAGCGCACATGAATATGAGAAGAATAAAGTAAAGGCCTATTTTTAGGGCAGGTTCAATCTCTTTTAGGTTGGATTTGTACCTCCATCCCCGAATATCCAGTCATGGTTCCAGACCACTATGGAGTTAGCGATCTCATCGATCGTGAAGGGGTGTAACCTTCACCCTGTGGACGGTTTACAAGTTCCTAAAACTTGTTAGCGACTCTTTTACTCTAGCTTCCTTCCCTTTGGACGCCACCATGCTTAAGTGTATGATCACAGTGGGGCTCAAGTGTGAGATGCTTGAAATATTCCCTACATGTGGTGAAACATGAAATGGAGTATTATCACAGCAGAGTTCCCATTTCAAAGAGACATTTGATAAGATCTCATAGAAAAGGTAGTGAACATTATATATTATTTTAATGAACATAATTCCTATATATGAACATTTTGTAATTTTTCAATGTACATTAGTTTCTTTTGCTCATTTTTATAATTTAGAATTAATGTACATGTATATATATGACAAAGAACATTATGGTTTGTTTAAATGTACATTGTGTGAAACGATAATGAACATGTGTTAAAATATATTATATACAAGTTAGTGAACATTATATATTATTTTAATGAACATAATTTCTATATGTAATGAACATTTTGTAATTTTACATGTATATTCGTTTCTTTTGCTCATTCTTATAATTCAGAATTAATGTACATGTCTATATATGATAAAGAGCATTATGGTTTGTTTCAATGTACATTGCGTGAAACGGTAATGAACATGTGTTAAAATATACTATATACAGGTCAGTGGTGATTAGCTTGTCAGGATTAGTTTGTTTGAAAATTAGCTTGCCAGGTATACCTGTTGCTGATGCATATCGTGTTATAAGGGATCAAGGTGGTGGTGAAGCCAATCTTAGTTTTCTTCAAAGAGATCTTTATATTGCTTTAAGTGGGAAAAAAAAAGTTTGATGGTTGTGACACAAACAATTGATTTGTCACTTTAAAGAAAGGAAAACAAAGGAGTACGATTTTATTCCTTCAAACAAAACCTTGAAATTCTTGTAATAGATGACGTTATTATATTTTTAATTTTTAAAATTCACCTATCTCTGACTTTAATTATTTTACCATTCCTTTTGTAATTAACTTTAAAATAGCATTATACAACAAAGAACATTCTATGTAATTAAAAGAACATATTGTATCATATAAAGATGATATTGTTTGAATCAAAAGAACATAATGTATGAATTAAAAGAACATACTGTATGAATCAAAAGAACATGCTCTTTTTATACAAATATCATAATAGGAAAACCTAATTATATGACTCCAACTCAAGTACACCAACATCAACAACAATCATGGTTGTGTTTCTTAGCAAGAAAATATATCTCTGGTTTCACTTGTTCTAAAAGTGTTTATGATCATAAAGACATTCTAAAGGTGTATTTAATTAGCAGTAAAAGAGATGGTGCCAAATTTCAACTAAATTTTGAAACAAAATCAGATTGTCAACTTTGTCCAATAAGGAAGTGATGTTTTAAGGTTGCAATAAGTTTCATATAGTATTGCAAAATAGCTTTTGGAGGTTTAGACTTTATTAATAGCATTTAAAAGGAACATGCGAATATATATAATGAACATGAGTTTTATATACAAAGAACATCAATACTTAATACAAAGAACATTGCTTTCCTTTTCAATTTCTAGTAAAATTGATGGGTCCACAATAGCTTCTTTTGGATCTTCAACACTATTTGCAACTTTATCACTTGTTTTCTTTTTTCCTTTATTCTTATATATTTTAATGGGTTGTTTGTTTTCAATATCTTCATCTTTAACTTGTTTATCACTGTAGCACAAACAAATGAACCTAAAATCGCAAAGAATATCGTATGGATTGCAAAAAAAAATCAAAAATAAACAACAATAAAAGTAACAAAGTCGAAGAAACAATTTTCCATATGAATTGTGAAAAAAAAAACAATCAAACTCCAAAATAAACACTCAGACATGTCGAAAATTATACTTACATGTTTTTGTCCGCCATATTCAAGAATTTTAGATTTAGAAGTACAAATTTCTTCAAAAATTGCTCAGGGATTTGAGGTTTGAAGTTCAACTGGTTTTTTTGGAATTTTTTTTTTCACTTCTTGAGAGAGAAAACTTTTAGAAAGAGAAAAATTATAGAGAGAGAAAGTATTGTTTTGGTAAATTTCTAGAGAAAGTATTGTATCAGTAAAAAATAATTTACTTTTTACTTCTTGCCCTCTTAAAAAACTGACTTACTTTTTCGCGTTCTTTATAAACTAGAGGTATGTTCTTTTAAACACCCATGTTCTTTTGTTTCATAGTATATGTTCTTTTCGCCTTTTTATTAATCAAAGCATCCAAAATACCTCTGCGTTTTATTTACAAATAGGTGTCGTTTTGGAGAGACGGTACGGTGCTTGGTAGCGGCGCCTGCAGGGACCACCTATTGTATTCTTATATGTGGCTGGTCATACGGTGTGACCAGTCATTATAAGGGTTGTTTCGTTAGTGTAATAAGGGTTACTTGGTTAGTGTTAAAAGGGAACTTCGTCAGTGCTATAGGGTTACTCGATTAGTGCTATAGGGATTACTCGATCAGTATTTTGGGGTTACTTGGTTAGTGTAATAAAGGTTACTTTTTTTATTTTGTAAGTGGTCACACGGTATGGCCGATCACATACAGGATGGGTTGTTATCTTACCTATTTACGAGTATATTCTTCAACAAAATCTGGTTTCTCTTCCACGTAAGCTCCACTTCATTGTTCCTAGTACGGAGTACATTCACAATTCACATAACCACTTTGAGTTGTAACCTCGTTACTTTGTTGTTTGTTCCCCTGATTACAAGTGTAAATTGTGCAATTCGACTTCAACTCCCACTGTTTTATTCCAATACTCAATCATCATCACCTTCTTCTCAACAATCCTTTCTTTACCTTACTCTATCTCAAATTTTGAAAAAAATAAATAAAAGATGCTCAGAATTTTATCCCGCAAAAGATGGGATCTTCTCAAAATTCGCCAATACAACCCACCAAATTTCTTCAATCCCTCAATATTATCTCATCAATTTTGCCCCCAATTTGATTTTTCATCATCTGGGTGTTCCCAAGTTCGATTTTTTTCATCAGGGTACTCATTAATTCGCGGTAATTTTGAAAAATCATGTCGAATTGAAGGTGGGTTTTTGAGAAATTTCAGTTTTGTTGGGTCAAAGAGGAGGTTTTGCAGTGGTTCGAGACGAGAATCAATGGAATACGACGTCGTTATAGTGGGAGCTGGGCCTGCTGGGTTATCTGCTGCTATAAGATTGAAGCAACTTTGTAAGGAGAAGGATGTTGATTTGTCAGTTTGTGTTGTTGAAAAAGGGGCTGAAGTTGGTATGCTTATATTCTGATTGCATTGTGTTTTTTTGTTTGTTTATTTTATAGATTCTGATTAATTTGGTAATTTTATAATATGATTATGCATATGTACTATATCATTATGTTTTGTTGGTGTTTGTGTTGTTTGAATTAAAGCAATTATCTTTAAATTTGAGAATGAGGTATTCGTGCCTTTTGCTACGAACATGTATAGAGAGCCCCAAAGGATTGTAATGTATGTGGATAAGTACCACCTTGTGGAACTTTTTAACTAAACTAGTTGACGTCTACACTTTGAAAAATATTGATGATGGATGGGAGTTGAGGGTCCAATGTGAAAATTGACTTTGACTAGAACATAAGGTCTACCTGATTTACCATTAGTGAATGTTTGCATAGTTGAATTCTACAATCGCGTTGCAATATCCTAAAGACTCCCTGGCATTGACACTGCTATTTGTTGCAGAAGCAATTAGCTCTTAATTTTTCGATGTGAACCTGTATGGTAATCAATAAGTCTTAATTGTTCTTTCGGATTCAGGCATACACAAGAAATTTTCATGTTGTCTTTCCAACTATGTTAGTCCCTTTTCCCTCCCTTCATGTAATTACTTACTAGCATCTGGTTGACTAGAGAGTATCGTACTCACTATGTTATAATATCTGGTTGTCTCTAGGAGCACATATATTATCTGGAAATGTCTTTGAGCCACGAGCATTGGATGAACTCATTCCAGAATGGAAACAGGAACAGGTGTGTTTGTAATTACTTTGAATATCAACCTTTTGTGTCTCGATTATACAAGCCACAACCATGCGTATTGTCAATAGAGAAGCTAATTTGTTCTATCCTTTTATGTTTATAGGCACCTATCGATACTCCCGTTTCATCTGATAAGTTTTGGTTTCTTACAAGGGATCGTGCATTGTCACTCCCAAGTCCATTTGACAACAAAGGAAACTATATTATAAGGTGATTTTTTAAATGATTTAATGTCTATAATCTTGGCATGTGTTTGCAACTATGTTTAGCTTATATCCATGTTATGCTAATACAGGGGAATGTTACATCCCTCTTTGCATGTTATCTGCAATTTTTCATGGAATTGAACTTTTCAAAGTCATTTGTTAGTGATAAAAGGGGGTATAAGTGTATAACTCTGTCAGAAAGCCCTTCTCCCACAAAATCCGTTAGGCAGTCAGTTAATGAATACTCCTAGTGGACCTGGTTTTACTATCTACATAGTCTGGCTAGTTTCTTCAAAGAGAAGAACCTAGTTCATATACTAACAAGAAGCTACTATCTTTATGGAAGGAGGAAGGAAAGGGGATCTGTTGGTAATAAGTACTTACTATAGGTCTTGGTTTCGAAGTGAGTGAAAGGTTTTATTAGTATCATGAGTCATGATAGTGGGGTTTTTTTCAAATTAAAGGAAGGGAACCCTGGGAGGATGGCTCCAATAACTTTTTGATGATCTTTGGGTGGAAATGTCTTATACGCAAAAGCAGCAGCAAGTCGTTCAATATCTGGACCATCACTTATCGAAGAAAGCCCTTCAATCGAAGACTTCCAGGCTCGATATAGGACTCTTGGTCCGAATTTTGGATTGGGAGTTCTATGTCGTAGTAGTCATAGAAGACTCGGCCCAAGCAATCCTAAAACTCTAATGCTGCTACTGTTTCTATTGATACTGCTCTATTGGCTGTACAATCATCAGACCAGACACCAAAGCTGGGACGGACAAAACAGAAAGTATCATGATACATTGGATTCTATAATAGCATTCTACCCTTTCCACAATAGAGCACTAGCGGCACACACGCTTTATCGGAAAGGATTCCCGAGAGGCTGCTTTCCAACATTAAGGGCTCGTTCATCTTTGTTTTTTGCTTTTTATTTTTCTTTTTTTTTGAAGACTAATAACAAAAAAAGAAACCACTTTTTTGTTGTCAGCTTTCAAAATCAAAATACTGACGATTTTAAAAAATTTGATGAATATTTTATTTTCTTTATGAAACATATCATATGACTTTCAAAATAAAAAAAAATTAAATAAAATAAAATAAAATAAAATAAACGAAAAAACGAAAAAACAAAAAAAAAAAAAAAAAAACAAAAAAAGAAAAAACAAAAAAGCTGAAAACCACAATGATGCCGAACGAACCTTAAGTAAGTTGTTTTCATTTTGGTCCAAAAGATTGGAAAAGCTCCAGTTTCCTGATTTCTGGTTGATGGAGGAGATTTTCTTAGAGGCTGAGATAGGATTTTGTTTTAACACACTGCTTCAGTGGTCTAGCTTGTGGCTGTAAACATGTGGTGAATCAAGTGTAAATAAGAGTTGGAATGTCAGCAAATGAGAACAATATGGAAAAAATTACATCATCTCTTGGCTCTAAGGGTTTGGTCTCTGTTGAGCTTGCTAAAGATTCAACACACAATTATTGTTGCCAGTGTCATTACAGGGGCTTGACCGTCTACTGATGGTTATGGTCTCTGACAGTGGCTGGGCTTTTGTGAGATGGAGTGCTAACCGCCCGCGGGGGGGGGGGGGGGGGGGGGGGGGGGGGGTTATGGCGCGAACCCTTGTATATTGATGTTGTCTGTGTAGCCTTTTGAACTGCTTTCTGTTAGTTTGGTACATTGGTTTCCTGTCGTTCTGATTAGCAATTTTGCTTCTATTTTTCAAGAATTTTGTATGATTTGCATCCTTTATAAATTGCAGCTGTCCTTTGCATTGGTTGTCATGGGGATTTGTCCTCATTGAGTCTGTAGTAACTAGAAATCCTTTTTTTATGCAGCTTAAGTCAATTAGTACGCTGGATGGCAATGAAAGCTGAGGAATTAGGGGTTGAAATATATCCTGGCTTTGCTGCCAGTGAGGTATTTTATGATTAGAATAAATTGATTAAGTCATACCTTCAGCACCATGCTAATGAGTTCTGTAAATAGACAGATATTGTACAATGACAATCACGAAGTTGCTGGTATAGCAACAAATGATATGGGGATTGCAAAGGATGGATCAAGGAAAGACAACTTTCAGCGTGGTGTAGAATTGAAAGGCATGTGTTTTCTGAAACTGTCATCCCTATTTTAAAATGCACCTCCAGATTGTACAACATTATTAGTTGCCCAAATTTTGATGTATCCCGGTGAATTGTTATAATGGAATTAATAATTCTTTGACTTCCAGATTATAACGGGCTTACAGAAAATAGCCCATAAAATTTCCTGCGTTTCTTATTTATTGTGAATTAGGAGACCATCATCACATTTTTCGATCTAAGGGTCAACTAGAACAGCTTTTCTTGTGGATTGCATGGGTTAGGCTGCAAATGTCTGGTAACCCACCATACACCCACCCTGTAGAGTGCTGAAGCTTGTTAGAAGCATTGGAGTAATGTTGTTGTAAGGACCGAACTATGTGGGAAAAGTTTTTGTTTAATACAAGTACTTTTTGTCATCTATCATTGTGTCTTAGCTATTTAGGCACTGTTGAGGAGCATACGATATAAGGTGAGTCCTGCAGTTTAGGGTGTTATTTTGGCCCTGTAAGTTCATTCGACCAAGCTACAAACTAGAAACAGATAACAGACTGTTGTGTGCTGACTGCCAAGTTTTGACATTGGCTTTGTATGCCAAATTGCCAATGTCACTTAGATTTAAGATGCCTTGTTGGTATAGTAAATGATTATGGTGCTGATATGTATCAATCTACCAATTAGTTCATTCAAAAATGACGTTCTCTTTATTTTTGTTATCTCCAATCAATTTAGCTTGAAGGGCCTTGAACTTCCATAAATTTTCTTACTGATCTCTGCTACTCTCTGAAGATATAACTTCACCAAAAGTAGCTTTTTGAAATATTCTTGTGTGAGTTGCTTGCAGGGCGGGTTACCCTTCTTTCAGAGGGTTGTCGAGGTTCACTATCAGAGGTTTGTTAACAGAATGTTGTGTATACAATGATTACAATCTTGCTGCTATATGTCAACTAAGTGTCACCATCTTCTAATTTTCTCCTTTTTCTTATAGAAAATAATAAAAGAGTACAAGTTGAGACAGAAGGGGAAGGCTCAACATCAGACTTATGCTCTGGGGATTAAAGAGGTAACATGCAAATTTCTGGTGCATGAATTCTGTCTAGGGAGTATTTTAACTTGATAAGCTTAGTTTTATCAGTGTATATGTCTGAACTTTTCATTCTTGAACTACCCTAGTAGGATTCCTTAAGAAGGATAAAAGATTTTCTAAGCTATTGTCTAGGTAGCCTATTTTCTGCTTGTAGTCTTATTGGTTTGAGAAACAATTTTCGTATTAATCGTATAGGTATCAAATATTCAAATGAGGTTATTTTAGTTTATTGAAACTTAGAAAGGAATTTAGGAAGTCAGAGTTTTGGACTTTTGGATCCTATTGCCCTTCATCGGTAAAGGTATATGATGTTTCATATTACAATTTTAGTTGGGTGTAGAAGATAGTCCTTGGCTTGGAACCTTGTGATTATTAGAAATAATTCCTGTTGTTTGGAAGTAATGTCTTGTTCTCTTTTTTTTTTTTTTTTGATGTCTCTAATTTTTGACAAGTTTCATCTAATAGGTGTGGGAAATCGATGCCAGCAAACATCAACCTGGCTTTGTGCTTCATACACTGGGTTGGCCATTGGATTACAATACATACGGAGGCTCCTTTATTTACCACATGAAAGATAACTTGGTGAGAAGTTATAATGTCGACATATAATCGCACGCGCAAACACACTTCTATATATAAAGAACAATGACATTTTAATATGAATTTTGGTTTGGGTATTTGTTGCAACTGTTTGGTCTTTCTTGTCTTGTGTCTACTGTTTTCTGATGATCTTCTTTTCCCTTTTTGAGAGTGAAGCAGTATAATTTGTGAAATGTTATCTAGGAAGAAAAATTCTGCAGTGCAGTGATATAAATTACTTTCCCTATCTTCTTATGAACATTGAAATCCTAAATGAAAGCTACTCATGGTTTGAAGTTATTGTGAGGTTGGTTACATGTTCGTCAAAAAATATCTTGGCGATATCAGCCTGATCTTGTAGCAAACTAGCTATTAATCAATAATCATTGATCCCAATACCACTGTGTTTCATATGTGGATTTTTGATAAACATTGTTTGCAAACTGATTTCTCTTGTAAAACCTAAATTAGCTGTTTGCTTTTCCTTCTGTCTGACTAAGCTGTACTACCAAACCAGTGGCTGAGTGTTTGCATTTGCAGAAACTACTGGTTACTCATCGCCTCTGCTTGATGCAGGTATCTGTTGGTCTTGTTGTTGCTCTGAACTATCAGAATCCTTTCTTGAACCCATATGAGGAATTTCAGGTATCTTAGACTTATCAAAATTAGAATTTTCTGAGTTCAAACAGATACGATTCAGCTTTCGATTTTCAGACTCTAAGGTGTCCTCTATCTTATTTTGTGTAGAAACTTAAACACCATCCTGCAATCAAACCAATGCTTGAAGGTGGCAGCGTTATCCAGTATGGTGCTCGCACACTGAATGAAGGTGGTTTTCAGGTACAGTTTTTAGCTGTGGAGTCATTTTATGTAGATGCCACTAGCCCCTACACATATGGCTAAAGCCACTCTACTACTCAAGTGACTCCACATTCCACACTATACTTGCAATATGTATACACACATAACACACATGTGTTTGCATACACAATTTTATTAATTCAATTGTCTGCTGGTTATGTGAAATTTGAATTGATGGTATCCAAATTTCAGTCTATTCCATATCCAGTTTTTCCGGGAGGTGCAATAATTGGATGCTCCGCTGGCTTTTTAAACGTACCAAAAATCAAAGGAACGCATACGGCAATGAAATCAGGTGGTGTTTTTAATCTTTACTTTCACCTAAACCAAAACAGGTTGCCACAATCTGCCATAACATGATAAGCCACTCATTTTTATACAGTTTTTTTTTTTTTTTTTTTTTTGGTATGTGGTAGGCATTACTGGATGTGTCAGTGTATCACACAAATGAATTTACTTTTCACTCTTGTTTTTTAAAAAAATTCCTGTTCATGATGTGTTCCCAGGATGAAAATTATCTGTATAATTTAGAGGTTCCATACTTGTATGCATCTGAATGAAATTTATGAAATGTCAACCTGCTTTTAGTTGGTAAATCATCGAGTGGTGATATCCAAGATTTGAAACCGAATAGTATTTGCATTGTTGCTGTTTGTGGCTTCTTATAGATTTCGAGAAGGGTGCAAGTGTTATGCCAGTATGATTAGCAGATATCTTCATATGCACATTTTATCTTTTTAATTGCTAAGACCCTTTTCCTTAAGTTTTAATTTATTTTTTTAAAACACGATGCTGTTAAGTTAGATATGCTTTTTTCTGCAAATTGAGTAACTTATACTTAGTATCTTATAATTTCGCTCATTACTGATAAAGATTTACTGTTTTCTAATGATTTATCAAAGGGATGCTAGCAGCAGAATCTGCTTTTGGTCTCCTGCATGAGGGCTTGATGATGGAAGTGTATTGGGACAAGTTACAAACTTCTTGGATATGGGAAGAACTTTACAAAGCAAGAAACTACCGGCCTGTTAGTTAACACATACTCTCATTAATTTGATTTTTGCTTTCCATAAAGATAACATTAGGCTTTGAACTATCTTATCTAGGTATCTTAGTCTTTTCGCTCATATTTGGAGGGTTTCCTAATCTCCTTTATGTTGCAGAGCAGAGCTTTTCTGATTCTGTATTCTGATCATTTGGGGTACTCATTGTCTAAATTCACTAAACCATTAAAAGGATACTCATAACATATATATGTCTTGTTCACCTTACAAGCAGGTTATGTGTATAAAGTTGACGTAATGGAAACTAAATAATTGTAAGATTTTCCAATGAGAAGTATTTTTAGGTACCGTTTGGTTCACGTGGGAAGTAACTTCCCATAGGAATTCATATTTCATGGGAAATTTTTCCCTTATCAATTTCCTAGGAATTAAGCTAAATTGTTTGGTTAGCACTATAGGAAATTATATTTCCTAGGAATTTCCAATCACCAAGGGGGGGACTTGGTGAGAAATTTCCCATGTCTTGAGGAAATTTGCATTTCCCTTGGAATTTCTAATTCCTATGCTTTTGCTCATTTTCCTCCAACCAAACACAACCCCATATGCCTATTTCCTAGGAATTTGTATTTCCTAGAAAAATAAACTCCAACCAAACAACTTTTCTTTTACCCCCGTTGTTAAGGATTATATATACTATACTGCTATATCCATCCTATATATTGAGTTTGCATGTCTTAGTATTGGACCTATGAAAGGTATTTTCTCTGACTTATTTTGGGTATATGATAATGATTATTGAACTTGCCCTGCCTAGCATTTAAAGACTTGATCTGTATTTATCTCTGATATTTATGCATCCTTGTTGTCGAGGGTTCTACTTTGAGATAGTTAATAAGGTACCCCAAAATTTGGCCAAAATTGTAGTGTGTACATATATCCTCGAGGTACTTGTAAAATCTTTCCTTCGCGTGTGTATTTTTGCTGATTGACATAAGGATAGGATACATCTTGCAAATTGTAAACTGTGTTGGAGTTGGAAGATTAGATTGTTACCGCATATTTGGCATTATTTTCTGTATATCTCAATAATCTGATGGCCATTCATTTTTTGCAGGCTTTTGATTATGGGCTTGTCCCTGGTTTGACAATGAGTGCCATAGAACAGTAATGCCTTACCTCTGTCGAAAATCATTTGTAGTTTAACCTTTAACATTGCCCTATACTTCCGGCTTTCCTCTTGCAATCTGAGGATTGACATTTTCATATATCTATGGCAGTTACATACTTAGAGGAAGGTCACCTTGGACTCTGAAGCATGGAAAGCCCGATCATGAAGCAACAAATGTAAGTAGCTCCTTACTCTAAGACTTCTATCTCCCATATGTTGTTGCTATTAAGTCTCTCCACCCAATAACATTTTTGATTTTTTATTATCATTTGTCCTGTTTGATTGTTCTTTTTAAATTACTATTGATCCAATCAAGTTTCCTTTTCCCACTATATACATACACTATTGGTTAATAATTAATTGTTTAAACTCCTCAATATTCGTGAAAATCGAAAGGGAAACATTTTAGGAGAGATGGTATTAATATCTGAAACTAGTGTGGATATTGTCCTAACAACTTATTACTGTTGTTATTGATTCTCTTTGAAAGAAGTCTTTGTCTTGCTAAGGTTATCACCTGATACCACACCTTTTTTTTCTTTTTTTCTTTTTTTTTTGCATAAATCTGTTTATCTTGAAGACAAAATTATTGTGTTTGATTTTTGTGAGTTGTGACTTCCAAGCTTCCTTTACCTGCAGAAACAAACAAAGACAGTGTTTTGTGTCAAATAAAACAAAGATAGTGATTGGTTATGTTGAACTCACAATTCACCTTGGAAACAGGGGCAACACAATAATCTATCTGTATATATACGGATATACCTATGAGAATAGTCGCTGCATATAATGATAAATAATAAATAGACCAACAATTAGCTGATTACTGATTTGCTTTCCTATCTTTGTGCTTTTATTAGCTCTCTGCACAAAAGGTTTCCTTCTTCTTCTTCTTCTCCATCTGATTCATAAATTTTTTTTTTTTTTTTTTGAGAACTGATTCATAAATTGATGGATGTACCACATCCTAGAAAAGTTGCAGGCGACTTAGTATGAGGCTTAATTAATGTCTTCCCCGCCTTTTCATTTTTGTGCTTAGATTTCACTGAAATATTTTATTTTTCTCCAACATGTAGGTGGCTAACTTGCATTCTCCTATTCATTATCCTAAACCTGATGGAGTAATCTCCTTTGACATGCCAACTTCACTTTACAGGTAATTATAGCTGCTTTAGCCATTTATCCTTGTTATCTTTTTTGCCTTATAAATTTCCAAAGTGCAATTATGGTTCAACTATTATTGCTGCAATGCTGCCGCTTAATGGAGCTGTCACTAGCGACTGCTTTATTCTCTGCTTGAACTCAGTTCTTCATAATGACATAATATAGACCGGGGAATGTAATGTGGGTCAGTTGGATCACATCCCAAATATTAGAGAATGATTATAAGGTTTGACCCCACCCCTCGGGCTGCTGAGTGCTGACTCTATCAGTCCTCATAAAGGAAGCTAATGTAAGACCTTGGTTGTCTAAAACAAATGAGAAATCAAAATAGACACATCTTGAAAAGAATATATGAGAGCTAGTTTTTGAAACATGTCACTGAATGGCTAATTATTAAATGATAACCTTATAACTCAATGCACACTTGAATATGACACTTGCTATATTCATGAAAATTTTACTATGTTCGAGAATATCTGTAGGAAACTGCAAAGGTTATCTAACTGTTGATGAAACTACTGTGTGATTTTCTTTTTATCTGTTGAACTAATCTAAAAGATTGATTCTAATGATGTATTTTTCCTCATGTTCAATACTCTTGAAAATTTTCTTATTTATGTTTTTCTAGGAGCAACACAAATCACGACCATGATCAACCTGCTCATCTTCGTTTGAAGGATCCGTTGATCCCTCAACAGGTGAATTTCCCGAAATTCGCTGGTCCTGAATCACAATATTGCCCAGCACGTGTATACGAGTGAGTTCTTGATGTTTTCTTAGCTGTCCTATTCAGTATTGCTTAACTTGTGGTGATTCTCCTTTGATTAGTTCTGATGGTCTTATATTGCATGACTTTTAGGTATCTTCCTGATGATAGCAGCGACATGAAGCTGCAAATTAATGCCCAAAATTGTCTCCACTGCAAGGTAAATATATTTTGACAGTTTTTCTTTTCCAATGTGAATTTACTTCGAGAAGAATTCTGACTTATGATTAAGTATAAGTGTGGAAGTAGAACTTGGAAAATCTAGATTAGTATAGGTTAATGTTTCTATTTTGCTGCTAATTCTTCAGGCATGTGATATCAAAGACCCAAAGCAAAACATCGAGTGGACAGTCCCAGAAGGGGGTGGCGGCCCGGGATATTCTGTAATGTAGGATACCGTAGTTCTCAATTGTAACAGTCTATATGAACAAGAAGAATATCCATTGATGTAAGTAATAATCTTAATGTTTAGTAGTATATAATTTGATATTGTAACAGTTGCTAGGTTTGTCTTTGATTCGTTTATTTTTGTGGTCCAAAACTCTTTTAAAAACCTGTAATCTTAGCAAACACTTGATATGAAATTTCTTAGAAAGATAGTGAAATTGTTTATTAATGATTATCAACAGAAGTAGTAGTACTATCTACATCAAATTTGTGGAGTAGTACCACCGTAGAAGATCAAGCGTCCATATTTATTAGTCCATCCATAATCAATGACTTTATAATGCTGATCATCACTATACGTCTCAGTTTCTTTTGGGTCATAATCTTCCTTTAAATTTTCATCCAAAACTGTAATTTCATGAATAAGAGCGGCATATAATAAATCTGCGATACCGTGGTAACCAGTTCCCATAGGTGGTAAAGGTTGATCGACAGGGCCATATGCTTCGCCACCAAATGAAACAAATGTTGCTGAATTTGCCAATCCATTGAATATCTTTCCTGGCCAAAACCCTTGTACGGTTTTCATTTACCCTGTTATAAGCCACCAATTTCCATCTTTCGGATCCTTTGTAATCACACATTGACACATTAAACATACCAAGTATATATTATTTTAGTCCATAATTGACCATGTATGCAAGATATAAAGATTATGTTCAAATGATAAAATTTTCTAAAAGGACGATCTTCAATAATTAACTATTTCATCCTTTTTTTTTCCTACCCTTCTACATAATCATCATGTTCTATTTTAGTAATGGGGCAGTATTTAAAAACCAACAACTATAGGAAGAAAAAAAAGAACTTTAATAGATTATTGATGCATAACTAAAAAAACACAGTTCAGTATTTACCTTAAATATACTGAAGTACCGAGTACGTATGACTCCTCTTTTTGACATTGGTTCAAGCACGGCGTCAACAGGAAATTCATGGTTAACATTAACAAATCCAGGGCATAACATATTGAAACAATGTGATTGACCGGCCTATAAAAAATAACAAAAATAATGTAATTATATCATGGTATTCTGAGTACAAATTTACAATGCATCATTCATAGTTTGTTACAATGCATTTTTTGCATGCATACATGCTTATTAGTGAGGTACTAGTGTAAAACACGTTGCATCACACTCCCTCCATTTTAAATGCTTCCGTTTGAATTTTACAGTGTCCATATACATCACTTTAACCATCATTTATGCATTATAAAATTAAATATAGTCATATAGTAGGTACCTGTTAAAATCGCCTCAATGTATAATTTCCAAGTATCAAGTTATTATAATTTATACTTGTTAATAATTAGTGCTTTTATAAATCAAAATTTCTTGTTGGTAAATGTGTCAGTTAAAATGGGTCTTTTTTTTTTTTTGTTTTAATGAGTATTCCTCATTTAAGTTTATGATATGATTCTCTTATTATCTCACTTTAAGCAATAAAATATAAAAACCAATCTTGGGCTTCAAATTTTCAACCAATAGTTTTGGTTTTAGAACATGGTATCAGGAACCAACATTCCAAGAAGGATACGGATTCAAATCTCATCAACCGTTCTTTTCAAATGGAAATTTAGATTTGTGTATGAGGAGATTGATGTTGCATACACATCGCAAACCCAAATGACTCATATAAAGGAGTATGATATATATAATAACCAATTCTAGTGTTCTACCATTAGTTAAGCTTTTTTTTTTTTTACGGAGTTGGTCTTTTAACAGTAAGCAATAGTACTATACATTAAAATTTAAAGAAGTACTTCTACCATTTATTTTTAGTTGCAACACTTGAAAATTCACAGTATTTAACTATTTACATTTAAATAGCCTTTATTAATTATTGATTTATATATTGAGCAAATTATAATCGATCTTAGTATTATTCCTCTCATCTTTCACAATATCTAATTTTTACTTGACTATTATAAGAGATATAAAGGGTTGAAAATATGCTTTAAGAAGTGTAGAAGTCAAAGTGTTGCAACTAAAAGTGAATGAAAAAGTATACTTCGTGTTAATTAAGATAGAAAGAGATAATTATCGTATACTTACATTGAAATACTGAAACATTCGAGTGCGATTGTCTTTGTTTATTGTTGGATTAACCTATTCATGGGGAAAAAGTGTTTATCAAGCAGAAGGTAACAAATTTATCAAAAACTACGTATAAACACTTCATAAAAAATAAGATACAAGTACAAAGGAATTAGTAGCTCTACTTTATTGAACACAGTCTTTTTTTTCTTTTCTTTTTTTTCATATCTATTTTCTATTTTGCCTTATCCTCAAATCATGATTATTACCTACTTATCCGTCATTTTTGGTAGTTCTAATTTGCGTTGTATATTGATATATTAAAACCTTGTTGGTGGGTTGGGCTAAATTTAATCAAACCTTACAAATCTAATCACAACCTTAATCCTTCGTTAATTCAAACTTAATCTAATCATAACCTTAATCCTTCGTTGATTCAAACTTTAGAAATTTTAAAATAAGACCTTCTTCCCATCACAATACCACCTTGTAGATGGGTTGGCCAAGGGGAGAGAGAAAATGAGATGGGATGATGACATGGTTGCAGTGATCCACAAAAGTGATTGATTTTATGGTCGTATACAAGTGTTTCTCATTCAATTTAGTACTCCGTAGTAGAATAATATTATTTATCTCCTCCCTCCGTCTCCAAAACTTTAACTCTTTTGGCCTAATTTTAGTCCTAAAATGATCGATTCATTTGTATTAAAATACCCACCAATTTACAACAATATTTGTGCAAAATCAGCTTCCCCATATAAAATTTTGTTGTTTCATGTATTTTTAATACTTTATCTCTCTATTTTTTTACAAACCCCATGTAAATTTATCTTTCTAATATGTTTTTATTTCTTTTTATTTAACTTTCTTAATTACCGCAAAATCAACCCAAAAAGGTCGAAGCTTTAAGAACGGAGGGAGTATTACGAAGTATTTAATATTGTTGCACTGCATCATTAAACCACTAGTGTGTAGCCCGGGCGTTGCACCGGGTTGCTACTTTAATTATTACTTGTGATTATATATATTTGATATTTATAATTTTTTATTTTTATTTTTTTAAATTTGACCTTGTGATAATCAATTATATACATTTATTTTCATGATTATAACATAGTTGATAATTTGCTTAGATGGTTAAATAATCATCCTTCTTATAAGAGGTTGGGTGTTCAACGCGTGATCTACATGACATAGAGACGTTCTTAATAACGCCTTTTAATATATTAGTATAGATATTTCTTGATTACTAATCATGACATTTATTATTAGCCAAGCAAACACAATAAAGGGTTTATAGAAAAATACTTGGTTTCAAATTTCAATTGATATAAAGGGAAAATTAAATTTTATAGAAAATTTTCATTGTAGTGAATAAAAGGATGTGTTCATATATTAAATAATCATCCTTTTTTATTTGTCCCATTTATTTTGTATGTTTACAAAGACGCATCTTTGTTGATGAACATTTTTAGCTGTGCTTTGAATAAAATTATAAAAGATGACATTTTAACATTTACATAATGAAATGAATTCTATTCAACAAATGAAAATACGATAAAGATACATTTTTCGTGGAAATTTTTTAAAAAAAAAAAATGTAAAAAGTTAAAATTTATAACCTCATAAAAAAAAATACTACTAAGACAAATTATAATCTCTGAAAATTAACAATGAGGCTAGTGAAGTACTATATAATATAATAACCAAAATAATATGCATAAAATTTTGGTTCAAGACTTACCGTCTATCCTACTTTTATGGTGTCATCTCCATTCATAATTGTCATTTCACCTGAAGAATATTGAGAATCGCTAACTATAGGGTCATGATAACTTAATATAGCGTTTGCTCCATTATAAATCTTTGTACTTGGATTTGGAGATGTTTGAACAACTGCAAACTGAAAAAATAACAAATAATCATGTAACAAGTTTGCATTCATTAAAATTGCGATTTTATTTTAACACAACTAAGTTCACGCTGCACCTAACATAACTAATCCATGGTTAGTTCGCTCCTGACTTGATGATTTAGCAAACAATAATACTCATCCAAAAAAAAAAAAAAAAAAAAAAAAAAAAACCTTTATTAGGTGTTTCATGCACTCGTGTATATAACAATATCTCTTAAAGCTAGCATTTCGTATGCAAATTTTACTAAATTAAAAACACTTACATGATTTTCAAAACTATTACTTTTGATTCTTGACGTATATTCTTCTGTAAATCGTTTCATCTTGATAAAATCATCTTTGCTCACTCTTTTGATAGGAACAGTTCCTTTTGGGCAACCTTCACCTCTTGACTTTACATTGGTAAGTACCTCTCTTACTTGGGAAAGAGTTGACTTATCTTCAAAAGCGAAACTAGATGGCTTCATCTAAAATTAATGTAAACATAATTAAGACAAATGTAAGGAAATAAATACTACTTCGATATTTATCTTGCCAATATGGATACTTGAACCTCAGGATGAAACGTGTGGTTTTGCCAATAGTGGATGATCGAAAGCAGGTTGCTTATAAAAATCTACACAGTCATATATGTCTCTATATTTAGTTTGTTAGATCTAACTTGTAAATTGTATATCTAGGGTTTTTGCATTTCAGTGTTTATGACTTTTGATTTTGGTTGATTAAATAGGGCTATTAATTTGTATTATTCTTTCAATTAAGGTAGTAACTAAGGATAATATGTAATTTGATATGAGTTACATTTGTATAGGAAAACGCCTCTGTTTAGGGGGGTCAAGTTCAGTAAGCTAGAAACACAAGTATGGGTTGAAGGGAAGTCATGGACCTAGGAATATACAGGGAGAAGGAGTGTTCTTCAGCTTGATGGTAAAGTTGAAGATCATATGTCAAAGAAAAAGCAGGAGAGAGAAATTTAGATTGGCTTAGGTTAAAAAAAATTATTTTCCCTTTTTTAATTTAATTTGTTATTAATTGGGTTCAATAGAGGATTAATTTAAGGGTCATTAATGACATCATTATTATTAGCCAAAAGTGGGATTTGGTAGTAATAATATATAGTTTCTTTAAAATATTTGCAATTGTAATTTACAAGTTTTCAAATTTGCATTCCCAAATAGGCATTATTACAGTGTAGTAGGTGACAAACTCTTAGATTAATTCTTGAACTTTACCTCAGTAAGCGCAATTACGAAGTGTATAGATTAATAAAATAGAAGGGTGTAATCTTTTAAGTGTTTCTCATAATTGATCCTTCCGTCCCCTTTTGTTTATTACTTTTGCCATTTTGGGTGCCCTTAAATGTTTATCACATTGTATATTTTCATAATGATTAAGATACATAAAAAGACTTTTATGCCCTTATTTTTTTTGTCCTTATTAAATCCTCTTCCTATTTTACCCTAACTTTTGCCATAAAAATTATGTCAATTTTTGACTAATTTAATGTTTTACACTCTTGAATCGCTCAATCTCTCTTTCCCATGTATTTTAATTATTTTTTTAATTGAAAATGTTTCTTTTCCATACACTTTTATTACTTTAATTATTGGTTGGGAATTTCTCTTTCCCATATATTTTTATTACTTCACATTCACCACCTTAATTCCTGTGATTTCCCTACCTTATAAAAAGTGGGAGAATACTCTTATGAATAGTGTGAAGACTATTATACCCTTAAAAAAGTTAATTGACATATTTACCCCCAATTAAAATTAATTTTGATGCATTTAAGTATTTAACCTTTCGTATTTTTGTCCTCTATTTCTTTTGTTTATCTTCCTTCTTATCGTTCCACCGAAAAGGCCAAAACTCCTCATTTCTCAATTTCCTCTTTTCTCACGAACTCCTTTTCTAGTTGCTGGAAATTACTGTTAACATGTCAGTTTCCATTCTGGTACCCCCGGTCACCACCCACCGCCGCGATAATTCTATAAGGATGATGACCCCGCTGGTTATTTTTTTATACTAAAGGAAATGTAAAGTTTGTGCAATCTATTTGTTTATGTTATACGAAGAGGTGAATAAGCATGCTATTCGGAGACGCCCGTATTCGGTTAGAGTTGGGGACAACTCAAGATTGGTGGAGTTGACGGATGAATGCAATAGTGGTACCTTCGTAGTGGTGGAGTGTAATTGCTTGGATACCATTAAAATGATAAAAAAAAAAAAAAAAAAAAAAAAAAAAAAAAAAAGGTAATACTTTTGATGTAATCTCTTTTAGTTGTGTTTATAGGGGAATTATTAAACAAAGCAACTATTTTGATGAGTCTTCTACGGAATGTAGCAGTTATGTCTCACATATGAGGTACTATAGTCTTATACTTTTGATTAAGAGGCTATTTGAAGATGTATTTTGCTTTAGTTACTGTGTCATTGTCTCGATTTTTATCCTAGGAAAAGCTTATAGTTTATGATTATAGGAAAGAGTTAAGATGTACTCATACATCATCAGTTAAATACTCGTAGCTCATAAATGCTATCTCCTCCATTATATGGTCCAAAGACTATCTAATTGCAGGGAAATATACTAATTCACCTAGCCTTTGTGCCAGGGTGTTCAACGAGGGTTTTGTCCTCTCCATAACACTCCTATTGTAGTTATAGAATGATGCAATAACTTTGATTGCCTTTTTATATAGTAATACGTATATTGGCGAGTTATAATATAGATGATCATTTTCAAAATAAATAATCATAACACAAAACATGTTTCTACAATTAAATAAATTAAGATATAATCTCTTATTGATCGACCTAAGACAAGTATAATTCAACAGCAACTCAAAGTACGTAAACTTTGAGATTCGAATTTATAACTCCTCTACGATAGCTAGCTGTGTTGCGCGCATTGCACGCGTAGGATTCCCTAATTCCTTTAAAATTAAGTGACTAACAAAAGGGGACGGAGGGATTTTAAAACATTAATTATAACAAGGATCTTGCTACCGAACGCCCCCGGGGCTTTGGATAAACATTTAAAATATTACCTAAAATGGTATAATTTGGAAAAGTATGACAAAATCACGCGTCGATCGGTGTAATTAATATTGAATTTAATTTAATCTTTTTACTTTTAACTAGCTTATCCAACGCCTCCGGGACGTTAGCTTTTGCCTTATAACAAAACATTAATTTAAATTTTTTTTTTTTGTGATTTTAAAACATTAATTTTATTATTTTGGCTACCTAATGGTTTAAGCATGTAATTAATAATTATATTAAATGAAACTTATAAATAATTGTTAGGTTTTTTTTTTTAACAAAATAAAGATAAAATAAATAATAACATACCTTAATTATTTTTGCGCTAGTTTTCTGAGTAGTTTAAACTGCTTTTCATAATCAAGCTCTTTTCTAGCCAAAGGATGACCTTTTGCTCCATGATTAATTAGAATAACAACAAAGCTACCAAGTATGCTAGACTTTTTAAAGCCGCCATTGCTCTACAAATTAAAAAATTATAAAATTAACAAACTAAATACTGTATATTTTATGTAAAGTTATTATTACTTTAAACAAACCTTTTAATTTGCATTTGGCAAAGTTATTATTACTTTAAACAAACCTTTTAATTTGCCTTCGACCAAATGCAGCTCTTAACAATATGGCACTATTCAAGCCCTGTGTGTCACGAAATATATACTCTTAAGAGAAAAAGGGGGTGTTTGAAAACTAGCTTTTTAGCTGGCTTTTAGCTTTTAGCTTTTGGCTTCTTCAAATTGGTCAAACAGACAAAAAACATGTTTGGTTATTGACTTTTTTAACTAGCTGAATAACTGGTTTTTAAGCCAAAACCTAGTTGGAGCAGCTTTTGGCTTATGGGTTTTGGCTTGTTGACATAATTAACTGTTGATTAATAATAATTAGTCATAATAAATGATAATTAGTAATTAGTAATTAATAATTAATAATCAATAATTAGTGATTAATAATTAATAATTAATTAATAATTAATAATCAATAATTATTAATTAATAATTAGTAGTTAATAGTTAATAATAATTAATAGTTAATAATTACTACCTCTTTTTTTTTTACTTGACCTGTTTCTTTTATCACGCTTGCCAATGTAAAACTTTAACGATTAATAACTTTAATTCTCCATAAGTAAAAATTATAAAAGTTATATATTATGATAGTACTTATTGAGACGAATTCAAAAATATCCTACATGAATATATTTTTCCTTACATACTGTTCAAAAAATACGGTCAAAGGAGGGGTGGTGAATAGTGTAAAAGTCAAAGCGGGTCAAGTAAAAAAGAATGGAGGAAGTAATAATTAATAATTAATATTTTTTTTGAAACATAAATTATTAGTGTTTAATAATTATTATTTAATTATTAGTGTTTAATAATTAGTTTTTAATAATTAGTATTTAAAATATTAGTAATTAATTTATAGTATATTATTATTGATAATTATCAATTTATAACTAATACAATTATTGTTAAATAATAACCAATAATTAATTAATTTATGAGTCAAAAAAAATAATTAATTAAATAAAATTATAATTAGTTATTAAAAAATTATTATCTATAATCAATAATTAATGTTAAAATAATTACTAATTAGTGTTGTGTAGTTTGACAATAGCTAGAACCCAACAAGCCAGTTTACCAAACACTACAACTTTAGTCAAACAAGCAACTCAAAAGCCAATTTAAACAGCCAGTCAAACTAGCCAACTAAAACAGCCAACAGCCAATAGCCAATTACCAAACAGGGCCCAATTAATAACGGTAAAGTATTTAATGTTTTGTCAACTATCATTTAATTAGAATCACAGAAAATATCATATTCAAACAAATTATTATAAATATGGAAAACACTATTAAATGTTTTTAATAATCAACATTAAAGATTGTTAAATGTTTAATTATATGAACAAATCAATAGTTACAATGTTATATATACAACATTAAAGACTATTTTATTATCCAATATCTAATAATACATATACAACATTAAAGACTATTAAATGTCTTTATAAATAATCAATAATTTAATTAAATAAACACTATCAATGTTTCAAAAAATTAATAAACCTATACTAAAGATGAATATCAAACAACACATGTCAATATGTGGTAATTTTTTAAAATAAAGTTCTAAATTTTTTTTATGAACATTACAAAGGTTGTAACATTAATTTTGACAAATTAAGACTTTAAATGAAGATATAGTAGTGACTGCGCCACGTGTCAGTTAACGCGACTAGTCAATATTGACAGTTTTTATTTGCAAAAAATTTTAGAGCACCACATAGCAGGACTATAAGGGATTTACTTATCCATTCTTACAAAAATGAATACCTAACTATAATTAAAGATTTAATAAAAAAAAATCATTATTAATGTCATAAGTAACTGTAATCCCCCGTATTTTTAAATATTTTATAAATGAAATTTTCTTTTATTTATAATATTTATTTGTATTTTTCTTGAAATTTAATTTCAAAAGTTTCAAATTATTTTTGGGTTGATAAACAATTTTTATGAACCATCATTTTATAATTTATGCCCATATAAACAAAGTTTATTCCATTTATTCCTTAATTGGCCCATTATTTTTATGAGGCCCAATATTCCTACTTACCCTACAACTCTATCTCCTATAAATACCCCATAAATCCCTAAAATTTTTCCCACACAAAAGATTAGTCTTATTTTCTTTATTTTATTTTTCCTTTTATTTTTTTTTTCCTTTTCTTTTTCTTTCTTTTTCTTCCTTTCTTTTCCTCCTCCTTCGCGTGAGAAAGTTCTCACTTCCACCCGCACTAGTTGCTGCCGCCTACTTCCTTCACCACCGCCGGCCACCTGACGCCGTCGCCGACAACCATCGGGCCCAGCCGTGGCTACCCCTTCTTCTTCCTCCTCCTTTGTTTTCTTTTGCTTAGTACTTAATTACTTTGTTTTGGGTTTTTTATTTAATTGTTTGAAATTAGTTTTATTAGTATGAAAAATTATATTTTGGGTGTTTAAATTCATATTTTCAGATTATATAATGTTGTTTTAATTTTTAGATTTGGTGATTTTAAAACCTAGGGTTTCAATTTATTTAAATTGGGATTTTAGGGTTCTTATGATCAATTAATTTGGGGCTTTTGTTCCTATTGGATTTCTATTGATTAATTAAGCATAAAAACATGTTTTAAAGGAAGTTTTAAGGAGTTTTAACCAAATTTATATTGCTGGAATTAGTTTGGATATTAATTTATTGTTGTTGGTTGTTTTCTAGGAAGTGATTATTCCCTAGGAGACTTTTAAGTGATTAAAAGTGGCACAAAGGATTGTTTATACGAGGTACGTACATGTCTACTTCGTTGTAAGTAGTATCATGTTTAGGTACCAAAATTAAGGAAAGAACTTAGTTTCATGTTTAGAGAACACTTGGATGGAAATTATTTGGTTATACATTTAATTAATTCATGTGCTTATATTTATAAGACATGTTTTGGTGAATTGATTATGTTTGTATGGAATTATGGATGCAAGCATTTTGAATGATATTGGATTAATTGTTTGTATGGAATGTTGATACAAGCATATTTTTATTGGATTAGTTTGTTAACCATATTTTGATTATTGAAGGATTGGAATTAAATGGTTTAAGTGGAATGAATTTATTAATTATTCCACAAGGTTATTATTATTTTATTTATTACTCAAGCATGACTTGTTAGTATGGTGAGTAAAAGTGGATTAAGCTGAAATGGCTAGGTGGGTTGACTATGTTCAACAATTTTGGATAATTTGGAATTTAAAGCAATTAAAGTTCAATTTGTGATGTGATTACCATTGTCCTAAATAAGATTAAAAGTGAATTGATGTATGATTATTATGTATGGTCTACTTGAATGAGTCAGCTATTAATTAAATTTGTAATCACGTAAAGTGAAATATGGATGAGCAATAAAACTTTTGAAAGTGTGCACTTCTAGAGTATTGACAATTATGGGTTAGGGTACACGGTGGTAGCCCGTGGCCTTCCGAGGCTTGTTTGATCAACATGTCCTCTTCTCTTTTGGTATTTACATTTTTATTTTATAATGAAAGTTAGATGGGATCCTAGACTAACTTTGTGAGAAAAGAGTCGCGCCCATTCCTGCATTGCGCTAAACTTTTATTTTAAATGGTCTTTTGGGACCAAAATGATTTGGTGGGTTGGACAACCTCGTCTATTTCTTACTCCAAATTAAATTAATCAAATTAAATATAAAGAGTCAAGTGTTTGGAATTGGTTAGTGAGTGTGTTGAGTCAATTGAATTGTCTAAGTGTGGAGTCTTGATTAATGAATTCGTGTTGTATGTTTATTTACTTTAATTACTTGAACATGCTAGGTTTGGTACGTTGTAGCTTGTATGTACTCAGCTTTGCTGTTTGCGTGCTTTTGTGTGTGTTCCTTTTTTGTCATAGCATTCGCCTTTCAATGACCCTGTGATGATCCAATTATTACACTTCTATTATTGGGGAGCAATATTGCATAGGTTAGCTTGATGATGTGAAGTTCGGGGATTTGACATACGCATTGTCAAGGGATTGGTGTGATTGAGAGTATTTGTTCTTTGTGTTGAACTTATTTATGTTTTACTATTTCATTTATGTTTTGGGATTTTGAATATTGATTTGGGTTTTAATAAGGGCCTTTATGGTTCCAATTTGTAAGCTTTGACTTATGGGTTTTCTAAATTATATTATTTTAAGATTTAAGTTGGATTTCCGCTGCGATACTTTGATAAAGTCTTAACGTTTTAACACGTGGCAGTAACATGTCAATGGTTCTCCTCTATTTTTATTTTGAAGTAAGTGGTTTGGAAAAGGAAGAATTATTGGGGTGTTACAGTAACTTAGTTTCAAGGTATGTTCTGATTTATTGAATTGAGCTAAACTGAGTTGAAGTGAACTGTTTATGAGAGAAGGAAATTAGGAACTAAACTAAACTGAACTGAAATTAAGTCAAATAGAACAGACCCTCAATAGTATAAGAATACTAAAACACAATAAGTTTTTTTTTTTCTCCCAATTTACCAAAGGAAAAAAAAAAGTGTTAATTTTCTTTTTTTTTATGAAAAAATTAATTTCTTTAACCTTCTAAAACTTTGTTCTTTTTAGAGGTCGATATAGAATGTTTAGACAATGCACTCAATGAGCCCCGACCTAGCTTATCATGCATTCTAAATTTCTCAAATTTGAACTCCTAATTTTCTCAAATTGAACTCCTTAAGATAGAATAAGGCCCTGTTCATTTAACTTTATTATTGATGAACTGAAATTATTTTTATTAAATTAAAATTATTCTTCCTAAACTTAATAAATTTATTTTTTTACTGAAGTGAAATTATTTTTTATTGATTCTCCATTAATTGTATATCTTATTTAGAGTGACTAATTACTAAACTGAAATTATTTTGACTAAACTAAAATTATTTTAACTAAACTAAACTTCACACTGAATTGAAATTTTTGTATTAGTTTTTTAGGGTGAAGTGAATAGGGCCTAAATCACCTTAAATTGTTTTTTTAGTCTTCGGGAAATTTAGAAGCTAAAGTATTCTTTCTAGCAGTGTAGTTTGCTACAAAAGGTAATAAATTAAGTAATTTTTAAAATCACCTCTAACTAAATAATCAAATCTTATACAATACCATCCAATTTCAAAAATAACAAAATCTGAATTTCGAATAACAAATTATCCATTCAATAACAACTAATTGCAACAATTAAAATAGAAATACACATAACACTAATCAAATCTTATAATACTCCGTAGTAAACAATCCAATAAGGTGAACAATTAAAATCATAATAATCAAATAGCAAAAAAACCCTATACCAAATAACCAATTGCATAGAACAGAAAAACGATAATAATAAACCAACATGCTCGGATTTTCCATAATCTCCGATGACTAATTTTCAAAATCAGTTAACAATAATAGAAAGAAAAGTAATAAATTAAATATATTGCAGGTTGCTTACTGCTTCAACGGCGGGGACTACAACAACGCGTAGCTAGCTTAATAACTCCTACAGGGATTTACAACGATCTTGTCTCGTCGCATATCAACATTTGCTCGAAGATCTATCCTTTTTTCTTTAGGGTTTCAATCCCCTCATCGTTCTCTGATTTGTGTTCTATGAAATTCAAATTACCTAATTTACCAAGCGGTAACACAAAGTACTTCTTCCTCCATTTCTTTTTAGTTGCTACACTTTTCTATTTTGGAAATTTTTAATTATTTGCAACACTTTCCATTTTTGACATTCTTTTCCATCTATCTATCTTCTACCCATATGAATCCATCTTATTTTTCTCTCTATCTTTCTCCTCTTAAAAAACTGTCCAGGAGACCGTGAACATAAAAGTGTAGCAACTAAAAAAAAGGAGGAAGTAGTAAACTGTTGTTTACAAGGAGTAAGCCGCTGCCTAATATAGATTTTATGTATATCTGGTGGCATTGCTATAATATAATATTATACACTTTTATTTTTTTTTATTTTTTTTTAAAAAACTTCAAATTTGCATTCACCGCCATCACAACTATCACTCTTCCCCAAATCAACCACGAAGTCCTCGCCACCACCACCATCTCAATTTTTGTCTTCATATTCGCGTCCTTCTTCTTCTTCTTCTTCAACAACGACCCCAATGCCAACTAAAAGACACTCTAGTGGCAAATAGTGTAAAGTAGGGCCATGTCAACTATGGGTGAGCAAAATTCCGGGTACCCGATATTGGAACCAGAACTAGTAAGGAACTGGTGGGTCTGAATTTGAAATTGAACCTGGTGGTTCCAATTCCGGGGTAATAAATTAAGGACCCGGTTGCAACCGATTCCAATTCCAATTCTCGGTTTTTTGGACTCGGAACCAGTTGGATACCCGGTTACATAACATATCTTAACTAAATAAATTTTAAAAATAAAATTATGTTGAATGTATATGTATCTAGTTAGAAAAATAAAAAAATAAAAAAATTAATATCTGAGATAAATAAAATAGCTTAATGCATATATTAATACAAGTGTTAAACACTAAAAATAAAAGTAGACTTAAATAAGTATTGTAATTTATAAGTGGGTACCCGGAGGTTCCAATTCTAAGTCATAAATTTTAGGACCCAGTTGAACCTGAACCAATTCCAATTCCTATTCCAAATTTTAGGACCCGGTTCCAACCAATTTCGGGTCCGGTTCCACAAATTTGACTTGGTACCCGATTTGCTCACCCCTAATATCAACCCCTCTTAAGCATATCCTTCATTACGACATTTTTTCAGGTGGCAGTGGTGTGTGCTATGAAGTAGTTGTGGTCGTATGGAAGAAGAAGGTGGGCTAGGCTATGATGGAGATTGGAGAAGGGAGGAAGAAAGGGATGAAAAATTGAGAATACAAAGTTGTCCTCAATAAGAATAAGTGAAATGACCCATAAATTCCCTGACACACCAACTATGTATATTAGGTTGTATAACTTGTATTTACACATTTACAAGTAGGCCATTCCAAACTTATACATAGCTAGCCAAGGCGGCTAACACATGTGATACGTTACGCGTGTCATAGCTAGTCATATTCAGGGAACTCTTTTGATTTGGCCTTATGTCAACGAGGAAAATAATATGTAACGAAATAAATTTAGAGGTATAAATGCTCGCATACTACTCTTATGAATTCAAAAAGTGACAATTACAACTAACAATAATGAGGCCAAATTAATAAATAAACATTTTAGAGGCTAGGGTATAATTGTTTAATTATTATTCATAACAATTATGTCAAAGTTTTTAACATGTAGAAATTTAACAGCAAATTGATGAATTTTCAAAATACCCCTGTTTTAACTGCGAAATGATAAATACGTATTATCTTATTTTTAAATTCTTGCTCCATTTATCTATGTGCAGAATTTTAGAAAAAATTAGAGAAAGTAATAAAATATAGAGGTAGTGGGGTTAGTTAAAGGTAAATTGAAAGAGAGATAATATAAAGGTAATAAAATATAATTCTATTGGATCTCACTAATTGAGAGAAATGAATTAACTATTAGAAAAGCTTTTCAAATAAGGAAATGGAGCAAGTATTAAAAACGAACGAAAATAAAAGTGGAGCAAATATTTAAAAATGGAGGGAGTAATTATTATCCCCCAAGTTTCTCACGGAGACAAACTTGATTTTTTTTTTTTTGAAAAAGAAACTTGAATTTTCTAACTTTAAAATTTTAGAGAGTACAAGCTAAGAGGTACACACCACGCATGTACAATATAAAATTCTTATACTGTATATGCGTAGCGTGATCCTCTTAGTTTGTGTATGATAAAAGAGATCGAGTAGTTAGTTTTTTTTTTTTTTTTTTTTTTTTTTTTTTTTTTTTTTTTTTTTTTTAAACTAAAGAAAGCAGTTTTTGTACGTATATTTTGTTTTTGTTAAAAATAGTTTTTATCGGTGGTTATTTTTTTCTATGTGACATAAATAACTATTTAAGAAGTTTTCTCTAATTTTTTTTTAAACATGAATAAGGGGTAGTTTTTTTAAGCAAAATATTTAATATTTAATTATAATTAAAAAGCAAATATGGTCTTATAGATTTTGAATAAATTTGAAGAGCTTTGTTTAAAAAAAAAAAAAAGCTCGTCAGATGTTAGGATATACATGCATATGTTAGCAGTTAGCACTTAGCAGTGATATGCCTCATGAGATTTTTCTTTTTTATTTTTTTTATTTTTTTTATTTTTTATATGGTAACTGTCAATTTAATTGATACATTAAAGTTAATTGCTTTACAACGTGGAAGAATTATGATGAAGGCATAGAGCAATTTTTTTTTATAATTAAAAATAAAAGAATTTTTTTTTTTTTTTTTGTTATTAAAATAAAATTTAACTTTTAATTTTTAATAGGAGAAGTAATTTTTAATATTAAGAAGGGCATTTTGGGAAAACACAAATTTATCACCCAAGATGCCCTTTCTCTTTATATACTTCCTCTGTTTTTTTAGTTGACACCATTCTATTATCACGCTTGCCAACACATGTTTTTAACGATTAATATCTCTAATCATCAACATTGTAAAATTATAAAAAGTGCATATTAATAAAATATATATTGAAACGATTCAAATAAAATCCCACATGAATATATTTTAGGAAAATTTGCGAGGAAAGTCCTTTTAAGTGGTCGACCTTGTGAGGAAGGCCCTTTTGTGAAAAAGGTGGCGCTTAAGGTAGGGCTAGCAATCCCTAACCCGACCCGAACTTACTGAGAGAAACCCGAACCCGACCCGAACAGAACCCGAACAACCCGAATTCGACCCAATTTAACCAAAATTTCATATATCGTAATAATATTAAGTTTTAAACTATTTTTGATAGTTTCTAAGCACAACCTAAAATTGACCCGAAATCTAACTCGAATCTGACCTGCTGACCCAAATTACCACCTCTAGCTAAAGGTCCTTATATGAAGATTGGGTTGTGAGGAGGGTCCGTTGACCAAAATTTTCCGGCCAAATAAAGTCACGTGCACAACACGTGACAACTTAAGTTATTTATTATTTTTTTTTCCTTTTTCCTTTTTTTCCCTTGGTTTTCCCTTTTTCCCTCAATTCATAAACATACCTAGCCCTTCTTTAACACAGAACAAAAAAAACAAATAATAAAAAAAAAGGAAGTTGGTCCTCAAATACACTCAACAACCACTTGTCTCTCTTGAATCCATTCCACAACATAGTGATGATATTGATGAAAATCCTATTATTGAGAGTGATGGAGAGGAAGATGATGATGTGGTATTGGGTGATTTGGATTTTGAAGATGAGAGTGATGATGACATGATTGCTACTTATGTTCATGAGGACATTACTGAGGCTAAGAAGTGAATTTGGTACAACAAATAAAGATAAATTTCAATTTGGTAAAGTAAACTTGAAATTGAAGTGGGATTGTCAACTTACCCTTGTTCGACTCGCGTTGAATGCCTTCAATTGTAATTTCTAGGATAAGAATTGAAGTTTGGGATTAATATTATTCTCAAATTAGGGTTCAATAAGAGGGAAAAATGGGAGAAAACTAAAAATAGAGGAAGAAGAGAGAAAGGGAAAAAAAAAAAGAAAAAAAAAGGGCCATTAAAGTGGTCACGTGCTGTGCACGTGATTTTTCTTTAGTGGAAAAATTTTGGTCAACACCGGAGTTTAATCAACGGACCCTCCTCACAACCCAATCTCCATATAAGGACCTTTAGCGCCACCTTTTTTATAAAAGGGCCTTCCTCACTAGGTCGACCAGTTAAAAGGATCTTATCTGTAAATTTTCCTATATTTTATCGTATCCATAAATCACAAAAGCGAGTCAAAGCGTGTGGTGTGACCGTGTAAATAGTGTAAAAGTCAAATAATGTCAACTAAAAAAAACGGAAGAAGTATTACAATAGATATTATCCATCTTAAAAAAAAAAAATAGTATTATATTATCTAGGTGGCCATCATATTCTACAGAAAAAGTCTACTGTCTACATTTTCTTTCGGTTTCTCTCTCCTCAAAAAAGTTCGAATTTTGCCAACGTAATCTCCTTTTCTTCCCATTTCTTCTTTCTTGCTAACATCACAGATCTCTCACCTTCTATTTTTTTTTTTTTTTTCCCTGAATTCTTTTTAAATTTAATTAAATTTTCGTTTTCTTAGATCTAATTTCACCTTCAATCAATCATTTCCCCTAATTTGAATGATTTCTAGGGTTTATTTCATTCCCCAAAATCGATAATTTAGGGTTTCGAAATTCTGCATTAATGGACAAGGATCAGCTCGGCGGCGCCGGATTACCGCCGACGGGAAGATTCTCGACGTTTTCTCCCTCTTCAACAACGTCGCAAACGCAAACGCAAACGACGTCGTTTAGCAATGATTTGAGTCGAATGCCGGATAATCCGCCGAAAAATATGGGTCATAGAAGAGCACATTCCGAGATTCTTACTCTTCCTGATGATATTAGCTTCGACAGTGATCTTGGTGTTGTCGGAGGTGGGCCCGATGGCCCGTCATTGTCGGATGAAACGGAGGAGGATTTGTTTTCTATGTACATTGATATGGACAAGGTGAATTCGGCGACTTCGGCGAATTCCGCGTTTCAGATTGGGGAGGGTTCGTCTGGGGCGGTAGCGGAAAAGGCGGTATCCGGGGGCGGGAGTGAGAGGCCGAGGGCGAGGCATCAGCATAGTCAATCAATGGATGGGACGACGTCGATTAAGCCGGAAATGCTTGTTCCTGGGGGTGATGAGGGTTCTCATGCTGATGCTAAGAAGGCAATGTCTGCTGCTAAGCTTGCAGAGCTTGCTCTTATTGATCCTAAGCGTGCTAAGAGGTAATTGGTCTTGGGAATTTGTCAATTTGTTGCCTTATTTATTTAATTGTTTTGTTTGATTAGTAGAAAGTTTTGGATTTTGGATGTTTATTAATTGCTCAATTTAAAATGTTGGTGAAATGTGAGAGTTTTGCTTTAGAATTGCCCAATTTTTGAAATATTGTTTTCTTTCATGTTTTGGTTAGTTCTTGTTGTTTCTGTTTAGGCATGATAAATTCCATGGAAATGCCTTCTTCTAGGCTGCTTTGATGATATATTTTACATGGTAATGTGTTGAACAAGTATCAGAACTTGATTATGGTTTGATTTGTGATTTATATTAAGAGCCGGTAATTCATATTTTGTGAATATACAATTATGGTATGTTGTCCAGCTTTTATGAGCATATAATGATTTTGGTAATTTAATGAGAGACATTATTGGGGTGAGCTCTATTTGGAAAGTATTGTCTGGCTCTTGAACTTGTAGTAGAATGTAATTATTTTACCAATAAGGGTTTTATACATCGTATTACAATTAAGTCACACCTTAAGCCAATTTATTCAGGGGCTACGATGGCATAATTCTTGTGGGACCTGGGCCTCTATACAATAAATTAAATACCCACTTTGGGAGATAAACAATGGTTTAGTCATCAATTCCATCTTAAGATAAATTTAACTGTTAGAAATTAATAAGTTATAAAAATGGTGAAGTTAATTTCGATCATGATAGAGATTTCGAAAAAATGTTGAAAATAAGAAATTTTAACTTTTGAGATTTTGATTAATTTTGGAAGATAGAAAGATTTTGGGAACTAGAATGAAATTGAGAAATTGTGGGATAAAAAAATTAGAAATTAAATTGGAAAATGAAAGTTTAAAATTATTTTTTAAAAAAACCGAAATATTGCATGATTTTTGGAGTTTGGGTGGTGAAATAGAAGTATTATATATAAAAAAATGATTTATGGGTTAAGGATTTGAACCCATGATCTCACAAATAATAATGGAGCATCAAACCATAATACCAGCTTTACATCTACATAGAATTATGAAACTAATATTGATATATCCAAATTTGGGGCCCTTTGCACTCCCCAAACCATCATTGAAATCTATACTATATACTAAAGTGAAACCTTTTGGAGGAAATTTTCCCTCTTATTTTTTTGTTAATTAATTTTTAGTTTATATATTTCTAGAAAGCACGATAACACTATATTGTCCATCTACTACATATTAATTATTGAATGACTCAAATTATATAGTGTGTATTTTTATAATATTATGATTCCTTGTAAAACCTTTTTTTTTTTTTATGTTTTTTTTTTCCTGTTTAGTAAAATAAATATTGGCTTACATAAAATATATAAAGTATTTCCTAATAAGAATTAAAAAAATAGCTATTGATTACCTGTTATATATCATCTAATTCTACAAGTAGTATATTTAACCTTATACTATATTCATCTAAAAAATCCGATGGCTTGGGTATTAACTAGTTATTATCATAACATGATGGATAGGTGGATAGGCTAGTATAGGGAATTGGTTGGGTGAATCCTTGATGGCAAAGTAAATGAAGGAATAGTTGGCATTTTGCTGGATATAGCATTATGAATGGAAACAAAGTTAAGGGCAATTCGAATCAGAATCATTGGACTCCATAAGAGCACTATGAAGATTTAATTATATGGTATTCTTTATTGTATCCAGAAGATTATGTCTTACATCTTAATGTGTTTTATTAGCACGAGGATGTAGGTTTAGATTTTATTCGTACACGAGGATGTAGGTTTAGATTTTATTCGTACGTGATTGATTGAGCAAATATAAGAGTATCTATGACTTTACTTTCTTGAAATCCCCTACATCCATTATTTCATATGTGAATGGTAACGGGACAATCTTTTTCTATAAATTTATAGGTAAAATTTCTGTTCATGTTCATTTGACTTAGGACCTACATGAAATATGTAGTACAATTTGATTGCATAGCATATTTGTTAGTATGAGTTGAATAGACCGCACACTTGATAGTTTGATACTTAGGAAAAACTTAAAATCTTAGCCAAAAGAGGGGAAGGGGGTTGTACAATAATGTGTGGGATATTGTAAATTTGAATTTAAAAATTGGAACTCAAATCTTAGACCAATGAATAGGATAGTCCTCTATGAACCATAATCTAGCTTGCATGCTCCAAAATGTGGTTAACTCATGAGGAGTGGGCTCAAGAGAATTGGTTAGCATAAGTTTTTAGGCAAGTAGTTGTTTCATAACTTAACGGGTCATTCTTATTGATGTGTGCTTCATCTGTTCCAAAACTATTATTTCCACGTCATTTATTACAAAAGGCATGCATTTAAGTGTTTTGGATGGTTCAGAAGTATGCATTCAACTTTCAATTAGGACTATTTACTCCTCACGACTATATTGCAGCCCTCTCTCCACTTGCTCCACACGAGTATCTTGCATACCTCTCTGCAAAGTTAATTTAAATTCCCCTACTTTGATGAAAGTAAATACATGTGCTGAAACCCGTACAGTGCATGCATGATTCAATCCCTATGATTAAGGGACTTTGAAATTTCTTTTTTAAAACTTCCTCTATTGCAGAATAGTTGCAACACTTTTAGTTTAACAATATTCATATACTTTTTGCATTTCATATTGACACGTTTTTTTAGGCATGTTTGCCCATGCATAACTTAAAATATCAATATCTTCAATTATCAATAGGCAAAAACTATAATAAAAAATTGCTATTCGAAAACTAAAAAGGTGTTAATGTGGAAAACGTGTTTTACAATTTTATTGAAAGCATATGTTGTAATAAAATAAAATTTGAAGAAATTACTTTCATTTTAGATTTTCATTTTTAATATCTTTACTAATAGATAATTAAATGTACATGGTCAAAGTTACCATCTTGAAATAGTTTGGTAGGCTATTATAGTTGAGAGAATAGGGTAGCCTGAGGAGAACAAGGTGTATTGCTTTCAGATTTTGTATGTCTATTCCTATTAACACATACGTAGTAGATAAAATATGGTCCAAGTTCCTGAAAGGTATTGGCTGATGAATAATGCATACACTCTTTTTTTGAGTATCAGTCCAGGCATTTAACATTACTCAAAATAGGGGATTTTAAACTAACCTCGCTGAGAGGGGTGCAAAATAATCGTGTAGTATAGAGTCCTAATTAAAAGTTGAATGGCTACTTTTAACCACCTAAAAGGCATGCTCTCATTCAGGATATCTGTTATAAATGGCATGGCAATCTTATCGTTCTACTTGCCATAAAATATCATGTAAAATGTGAATGCCTGATTTTTTATAAAGATCATTGCAAATTTTTGTCATATATGATAGCCCTGCCATTATAGCGTAATCTTGACATGCGTTAATTTTGTGTTGCCAAGGGATATAAAGGCTTCTATTATCATAGTTTTTTTTATCCAATGCTAGGTTCTTCTACTCAATCAAATAGCTAGACGAAAAAAATTATTTTGTTTATTAGCAATGCCAAAAGATATGAAATCAACTCAAGCAAGGTTTTGTTTTGATTTGTCCATTTTGTATAATGTACAACATGCTTTTTAGGACTTGTAAGAAGTTTATATGGTTGCTGCTTTCAATTTTCTCCCATTTGTTGCACATGTACATCGCCCAAGTTTTCTTTCTTTTAGCTTAATCATGTTGTGTCACTCCTTTCTGGATAAATTTTTGACTTGTTGGAGTTCAGGAGAGTAAAAAATTTCGAAATCTAATTCAGGAAGGTTTCACCTTATTGTGTCTCATTGGATTTTAAAGAAAATCGTTGTTCAATTCTCTATTTTTTTAGGGAGAGTGGGTATGGAGTAGTAATTTCTGCTTAAACTCAATTTGAAGTTATTGTTGAGGTTTTGCGATGCTGTTTGCTGATAATTATTCTAATGTGATTGTTATATGTTGTATACTCCCTCCGTTTCGCATTAGTTGCAATAGTAGGCTTGGCTCATAGTTTAAGAAAATTATAGACTAGGCTTATAGACTTATAATATAAAGTATTGTTAGTAAGAGAAATAATAAAAAAAAGTAATATGGATAGGGTTGGTAGGAAAGAGAAATAATAAAATATTTGTGAAAGTGGGGTTGGTAGGAGAGAGAAATTATAAAATAATGGTGGGTCCTTTCCAAATATAGTAGTGTGGTAACTAATACTTCCTCTGTTTTTTTATAGTTGCAACACTTCTCTTTTCACGCTTGCCAATGTATGTTTTCAATCGTTCATATCTTTAATTACCAATATGTAAAAATTATAAACATTTGATATTAATATTGTATAAATCGATACGAATCTAACAAGATCCCACATGACTATATTTTTACTTAAGCATAAATCGTTAAAGCTAGTCAAAGTGAAATAAGTGAATAGTGTAAAAGTCAAATTGTTGCAACTATAAAAAAACGGAGGAAGTATGAAACGGCCGAAAATGGTAAGTGTTGCAACTAATGCGAAACGGAGGGAGTAAATGCTATTATGTATGTATGGCCACATAATTTTTTTGTATCTGGGGCTCTTGGGTTGCATTGGATCAAAGAGCATTTGATGATTAATATGTTAGTACTGAAGTCTTTTGGGACTTTAACTTCTTTATAACTTTTATGGCTATAATGTGCTCTACATTTTTGCTGCAATTGCAACTAGGACAAATTATCTGACTGTTATTCTTCACTTTAATTATTGTCTCTACTTTGTTTTGCTTGAGTAGAATCTGGGCTAATAGGCAGTCAGCTGCAAGATCTAAGGAAAGGAAGATGAGATACATTGCTGAGCTAGAGCGCAAAGTCCAAACATTGCAAACTGAGGCTACCTCTTTGTCTGCTCAGTTGACCCTGCTGCAGGTAATAGGTCATTTGGGTGAATTTGTTAAAGAGGCAGTTTTTTAAATATACACTGCAGCTTTCAATCGGTTCTGCTAGTTTACTTCATTTTCATTGCGTTTTGCCTCAACTATAATTGTCTTAACTTTTATCTAGACCTGTTTTTTTTTTTTTTTTTTTTTTTTTTTTTTTTTCAAGCTGATGCATTTTTCTTTCCTCTCTTGTGAACTCTTAATATTGGCGAATTGATTACTACTCTACAGAGAGATACAAATGGCCTTAATGCTGAGAACAGTGAGTTGAAGCTGCGTCTGCAAACAATGGAGCAGCAGGTTCACTTGCAGGATGGTAAGAACCCATCTTTGCTTAATGCATTCCTCTCATCCAATATCTGTATTGCTTAGTTTTGGACGGCTTTAAATTATATAGAGGTTAATATTTTGAAGTCAAGGAGAGTCATTTATGTAAATTTCTGTAGGTGTTTTAGCAAATGAGAGAATCAACAGTTTTTGATGAAGCTTAATTTCACTTAGCAGCAGCTTTTCTCTATCATTTATTGGCAGATATATGTACTATATTGTTGTGATGGAGAAGACTACTCATATTCTGGACTTTTTTTTTAGTGTCTTAAATTGGCTGTATATATGGGTATACATTGCTAAAAGCCCTAAGAATCATATGACCATGTGTCCGCAATTATGGAGAATCAAGATTAGTCTAGTGGTTGAGGCCTTCCTTTCACCGCTGTGAGAGGGGTTCGATTCTCACCCCATGCTAGTGGGATGCCTAATTTCCCCCTACTTGCTAGGGGATTCTCCTTACCTTAAAAAAAAAAGTGTCAGCCCTTATTACTAATGCTGTCTTACACAGTACGTCAATAGAGTGTCTTATGGGTTTTCTTGTCAATAGGATCTATGTTTCTGCTTGGACTTGTTCATTCTGTTATGGTCTGAATTATGTTTTAAGGACTTGCTAGTTAGGTAGTTACAGAATACAGATCTTACAGCGGAGTTGCAATACAGCCCTTCAACTCACTCCTTTGTCCTCAAATTCATGGACACTAAATCTGGACATTTTTCCTGGATTTAAATTATGAGATGAGAAGCAAAATGTTGGGTCTTTTTCGAGTCAAGAGTTGACCGTTGATGGTCAGTCCTTGCTGGTTGCCACCGATTGACCTCTTAATGCATTCAAATTCTGAAATTTTGAACCTCAATATTTACCAAACGATAAAACCGTATCTTTTTTTTTTGGCTTTAGGCCTATTTTATTTGTGGAAGAATCATTACGCAACTGTGGCTGCAGTGTAGAGTGAAGAATAATCACAAGATGGGGGGTGGTGGGAATTCCATATAGAGGGCTCAGGCCCTTGAGGGAGGATAATTATTCTTGTGGTATGAGATTCCATTAGGTATTGAGTTCTTTTCATTGGTTCCTGTGAATCTGAAGTCCCTATCCTAACAGCCCCCATAGAAGGTTGTGATGAGAATGAAGAATAATCACAAGATGGGGGGTGGTGGGAATTCCATATAGAGGGCTCAGGCCCTTGAGGGAGGATAATTATTCTTGTGGTATGAGATTCCATTAGGTATTGAGTCCTTTTCATTGGTTCCTGTGAATCTGAAGTCCCTATCCTAACAGCCCCCATAGAAGGTTGTGATGAGGTTTGTACTCTGAGCCTTGTCACCTCTGAGCTCTGACAACTGGGGAATAGATGAACTGATTTAGTTTAATTAAATTTTATGGGCTGTCATAGTAATGATACCCTATCAATCAATGAGCTCTGTTCTGTTGCTTTGATTTATTTCTTTGAACAATAACATTTCGTTTTATGATTTTCTGGACTAATGCAGCATTAAATGAAGCTCTGAAAGAGGAGATTCAGCATTTAAAATTGGTGACTGGTCAAGCTATGTCCAATAGTGGGCCTATGATGAACTTTCCGGCTTCCTATGCAGCCAACCAGCCGTTTTACCCAAGCAACCAGGCAATGCATACTCTGATAACTGCACAGCAGTTTCAACAGCTACAGCTTCATTCTCAAAAGCAGCAGCAACAATATCAACAGCATCAACTGCATCAGCTCCAGCAGCAACAATTGCAGCATCAAGAACCAACCCAGATGTCTCAGCATTCTGGTGATTTCAAAATGAGGTCATCAATGTCATTATCCAAAGAGAATGCATCAGATCCCATTTCTGGAGCATCGAAGGATTAAAGGTCATAAGGCATGGAGTTATTCTGCAACGAGTTCAATATAGTAAAATTACATCAGCAGGGATAACTTTTGAGTTGTTTATGTAGTCTCTATACAAGTTTATATTGTTTGTAGTAAAATTACAGCTACAGTTGAAAAACTACAGGTAAAAATTGTTTGTAGGCATTGTGGGTATTGTGATTGGTCTTTGGGTGAGATGATGTAGGCTTTATCTTATCCATGCTTCGGAATTGTTTTGGAGTTATTATCTTTAGATGGATGTCGTAAAAGAGTTGAGAGAAATGCTCTATATATCTACATAGTTGATAGCAGGAGTGGGTAGTGATGGAGTGGTTTGAAGTCCGGTGTAGGGTGCATGTGTTGGGTATTGATATTTTATAGTTAACTCATTCATTGTAAACAAGCTTCTAGCTGGTCTAAGCTTTATTCTAGCTTAGTTCATTAATCACTAATCATTTAACAAATTTTGATAAGAACAGGTAAATTTTGATCTTACAGATTGCACTTATGAAGGCACTTGAAGAATTCTTTCTGCAATCAAGTTTCCATGCTTGGAGATTATTCCAAGCTTTTACTGATTTTGTACTAGTTGATAGAAAGGAAGGGGACGGAAACAACATTTGCTGGCCTTAGTTCCTCTATTTGCTGTTGTTTTATTTACACTTCCATACTTTGTAGAGGAAGGCTACTTGCTTGCTGGCTGATAGTTGGTAAGAGCTTGAAGCTCAGCTTGATGTTTATTGTTTAATTTTGTATTAATTTTTAACTTCTGTAAAAAAAGATTGTGCATGTTAACATAATTGACCATATTCTAGATGTATTTAATTTTAAATTTATTTTGTTGGAAAGTGCTAAGCTGGTTAATATTGTTATACAAGTAGCGGGGGAGGGTTTTATTAAGGGATTCGGGCGGGAGGGAGGGGGAATTCGGGGTGGGGGAGTGGTGGTTCAGGAGGAGGGGGAGGGGGGCTGGCACCAGCACAGGGGAGGAGGGGGGTCTAGGTGTCTGGTGAGGGTGGGGGGTGGAGAGGATGGCGGAGGATAAGAGTAAGGTAACATGAATAAACTTTTTTATCTACTAGGTAAATTAGCCAACAGTTCGTCAAAAAAAAAATAGCCAACAACAGTTACAACTCTTACGAGGATTTATTAGGAAAAAAATAACAAAAAAAAAAAAAGAAAAAAAAAAAACTCTTGAGAAATAAGTGCAAAAGAATAGCAAACCAAGGTATAAACTAGGAGTGTATTAATGTAGAAATTAAATTGTTTAGCATCACAAAATACAGTAAGCAAAATGCATTGCAAATGGCTTCAGTGCAGCAGATGAGTTATAAACTAGAAGATAAAAGTATCCCATAAGAACAGAATTCTAAATCTAATGTCCGAAAAAAGACACTATAGAATAGAACATTCCAAAGTTAGATGCTTACCAATTTGCTTTACAACACTCATTACTTCACCCAAACTGTCATGCATAACACCTCCCAAACCAATTATGTCATCCCCGAAGCAACCAGCGTCTGTGTTCGCCTTATAGCAGCCAACAGCAGGAGGATAGTCAGGACACCGCTCGACAGGGGTAGACACTAGACACAGCAGGGGCAGCAGAAAAAATAACCTCATTAGCCCAACTCAAACTCGCCAACAATACTAACAGCTTTCTTTCTTAGCCAAATACCCCACAAAAATGTTAACACTTTTCCAAGAGACATAAACCAATCCCACACAGAAGCCCATAAGACCCAAAAACATGACTTAAAAAGTATGAAATACCCCATAAAACAGCCTACAATTTAATCAATCAATCTCAAAAAGGAAAAAATATAAAAATAAAAATATTAGGTAAAATTAACACTGAATCTGATCACAAAATGCTGAATATCACTAAACGCATTTACATAATGTCATAAAACAAACTCAATGTTCTACTATACAACTTAAGAAACACAACAAGCATTATGAACCAAAAAGAAAAAATCTAATATACTCGAGTGTACAACTATTTCCCTCGGAAAAATCATGCTTGCAGATTGGACACCGGCTGTCGCGTTTGGTAAACCATTTGGCGATGCAGTGCCAGTGAAAGTTATGCCTCCATGCTGGAAGAATCCGAAGCAATTCTCCGTCTTCAAACGGATATATACACATGGCATAATCTTGGTTAATAAATCCAGTCTGCCTATTTACAGAGTATTATCTATTGGAAATTTCCTATATATTTTTTAGGGTAATGTCCAGCGTAAATTACAGTAACGAAAAATAACATATGTTACTAAAATTATTACAACAACAATTGCTGATAAAATGGCTACAGCTTTTCTGATCGAGAGTCCGAATATATAATCGTTGTCGACGGTTTTCCGTAGACTACCGGTAAATTTGCAAGTTCCCTGAATTATGCACAAATTGAGCTAATTTAAGTTTTGATAAATTAAACTAAATTCTAACGCATGTATAAAACTCGGACAAATTAAACCCAGAGTAGATTATAAGTAAGAAATAAATAAAAGATTTTAGTTAGGAAAATAATCCTCTGATATACTTCAATTTGTACCGTTCATATTTCTAACACAAGATATGTGTCAAATGTAATGATGATTTTGTCAAAATTATTAAAAAAAATGATGATTATGGATTTACAACCTGCGGAAAGCTAAACGTCGCCCTCAAATCTTTAGCTAACGCCCATAAAATAACCTAAAACTACGTACGTAGCCTTATTATAAAAATAATTAATTTTACCTCAACTTAACACTTTTACCCTAAACAAAAAATTTAACCATTCTCTTTAGTGATCACCGGCCACCAACGATCACGTTCAACCACCAACCATCGTAATTATCAAAATCAAATAAATAATACTGTAATAAACAACAACAGCAATAATAATCATAAACTCTAATAATAATAACAATAATATTAGTATAAATTAAACAACTACAACAAAAATAATAATCACGAACTCCAATTGCCCATTGCTATCCCTTGCTACTACACTAATACCTCCAGCAGAATCAGAGCATACATGAGCATCAATAATTTTTATGGTAGTAAAGGGGGGCAGACCACGCACACCCAAGCCTATTTGTAATGGCAGGCTTGTAGGGGAAGACTTTAGCAGAATAAAGCTTATAATGGTGGATGAGCTTTGCACAAGATGAGACCATTACATTCATATTCAAAGCCCTTCCTTCAAAATTACTCTTGTTCCTGTAAAACCAGATTGACCAAAATTACTCTTGTTCCTTCAAAATGCATAATTCTTCTTTTCTAATCTTGCTCGCCTTTGAAAGTGAAAGTAGAATAATAACAATAATATTAAACAACAACAACAACAGGAATTAAAAAAAAAAAAAAAAAATTGAAAAAAAGAAGAAAAAACGCCCAAAATTTTTGAAGAACCTCAGCAGAAACGCCTAGATCTTTCGAATAACTGCTTGGTTGTTCGAAATTTCTGGGCGGTTCCAGAAATTTCGAACAACCAGGCGGTTATTCTAAAGATCTAGGTGTTTCAGCCTAGGTTCATCGCAAAAGTTGGGTGTTTCATTCCGTTTCCAGGAAAAAAAAAAAAACTTCATCTCCGGCGACCGCCTTCCCCTTGTCCTTCCTCGTTGTTTTCACGAAAATTGGGTATTACGAGTAGTTTGGTTGTAAAAGGAGGTGGTGGTGGGTGGTAAAAGGAGGAGGAGGTGGTGGTGGTTGTTGTTGTTTAGAGAGATAAATGTTTTTAAGAGAGAGAATAGGGAATGAGGATGAAGGTAAATAATGTTAGTGGGGCAAATTTTTGTTTACATATGAGGGTAAATTTGTAAAATACATTTTATTTTGTGGGCATTGTGGGCATTGCCTAGAAATTTGAGGGCGGTATTTGATATATATATATATATATATATATATATATATATATATATATATATATATATATATATATATATATATATATATATATATAGTGTTTATATTAATATAGACGACTTTGACATAATTTCGCTCATGTATAAATTATACTACTATAATTAAATAATACTCCTTGCGTCCCTAAATGATAGTCTCTTGTGGACTAATTTTAGTCCCAAAATGTTCACCCCATTTGCTTTTTCCAACAACCATTAATATTAATTTTGTACCAAAATACCCTCTAATTTGCAACAATATTTGTGCAAATTTAACATTCCCATGTAAATTTTATTTTCCCAAGTACTTTTATTACTTTCTCTCTCTACTTTTTTGCATACTCAATGTCAATTTATTTTTTCAATGTACTTTTATTATTCTTATTTGTGTTTATTAATTCCCGTGAAAAATGCCCATAAGGGACTATCAATAGGGGACGGAGGGAGTAATGTAAAATGTGCATGGCACAGTGTCTGAGCTAGTTATAAATTTATCATAATAAAAAGAGAAAATTGGAGAAAACTAGGGGAAATCTTTTTTACCACAAAATAACACGTGCCTTTTTAGAATTGTACTCCCTTCCTTAATTTTGTTCTAATCACTTTTCGTTTTAGACCGTTGTTTAATGTACTACTCACTTTACTTTATTCTATTTATAACATATATGCCCTTACCATCTTACCACTTCAATCCCACAACAATAACACCTTTACTTTATCTTATTCACCTTTTTCTTACACTAAGCCATCCTTTTACATTCTCTCTTTTACTTTATCGTATACCCGACCATAACATTCAAGTATTCAACAACTTCTTAAATTGCGTATCTATAATAAGTGAGTAAGACATAAGAGAACGGAGATAATGTTTATTACTTGCATAGGTTTTTTTTGATTTTTTTAGGGCCTGTTCTGATTTACTGAACTGAGTTGAACTGAACTGAACTTATTGGAGCTGAACTGAACTGTATATTTTATGAGAGAAGGAAATTAAGAAGTGAACTGAACTTATTGGTGCTGAACTGAACTGAAGTGAAAATAAGTTGAAGAGAACAGACCCTTTGATAAATTGGACTCAATTTCAAGAAATATTCACTGTAATCTCATTGATATTCACGGCTCAATACAAGTATATATAACACAAGGGTATCTCCCCTATTTCCACAATATTCGATTATATCTTTACATAAGATATGTTTCCTAAAATATATCACAATATTATCCTAGTATAACTAGAATATCTCCAATACCCCCCCTCAAGTTGGAGCATACGGATCACAGATGCCCAACTTGCAGAGTAAAAATTCAAACTTGACTTTCCCCAAAGCCTTTGTGAAAATATCAGCCAATTGTACTGTTGTAGGGACATAAGAAGGTTTGATGAGGCCGTCTGTAATAACATCTCTCACAAAGTGACAGTCAGCTTCAATATGCTTTGTCCGCTCGTGGAAAACCGGGTTTTGCGCAATGTATAATGCCGATTGACTGTCACAATATAGGTGCATGCCATTCTCATGTTGCACACCTAAGTCTCCCAAAAGCCGCTTTAGCCACTTCAACTCACAGGTCACTGCAGACATCGATCTATATTCTGCTTCCGCGGAGCTTTTAGCAACTGTAGGTTGCTTCTTGGTCTTCCATGACACAGGGGATAGACCAAGAAACACAAACCAGCCTGTCAAGGAACATCGGGATAACGGATAACTCGCCCAATCCAAATCACACCACCCTTCCAGCTGTAGAGCACTATCAGAGCGCAACAGTATTCCCTGACCTGTACTCTTCTTCAGATACCTCACAACCCGCAAGGCTGCATCCCAATGCTCAACCCTTGGACTCTGCATAAATTGAGATAAAATATGCACAGAATAGGCCAAGTCCGGCCTAGTTACAGATAAGTAGATCAGACGTCCAATAAGACGTCTATACCTCTCCACATCAGAAAAAAAAATCACCATCTGCCAGAGCTAGCCTGTGATTTTTCTCCATGGGAAACTCTGTGGGTTTTGCATCAAGAATTCCTGTTTCTGTAATAATATCCAAGGCATAATTTTTCTGACACATGAAAATTCCCTGCTTGTTTCGGGCTATCTCTAACCCCAAAAAATATTTTAGAACTCCCAAGTCTTTCATCTTGAAACAGTTCCCTAAATACGCTTTGAATGACAACATTGCGGATTTATCATTCCCTGCAATAATTAAATCATCAACATAGACTAATACATTAAGTTGCATTTTCCCTCTCATCAGAGTAAAAAGAGAATAATCATAATATGACTGTTTAAACCATAATTTTTCAAAGCCGTTGCCAATTTGGCAAACCAACAACGTGGAGCTTGCTTTAGGCCATACAATGACTTCTTCATCCTGCATACTTTCCCAGAATTATTTTTGGTCAAAACCAGGGGGAATTTTCATGTATACCTATTCCTCCAAGTCACCATGTAAAAAGGCATTATGGACGTCCATCTGATGAACTTTCAAATTCTTCACTGCTACAACTGCAAGAAATGTTCTAACAGTCACCATCTTTGCCACGGGAGCAAATGTCTCGTTGTAATCTAGACCTTCAACCTAATGATGGCCAAATATCACTAGTCGAGCTTTCAATCTTTACAGGTTTCCATGTTCATCGTACTTCTCTTTATAGACCCATTTACTCCCTAGGGCCTTTTTGCCAGGTGGTAGAGGTGCTAAGACCCACGTGCCTTGTTCTTCGAGTGCCCGAATTTCATCGGCCATTGCTTTTCTCCATCCTTCATGCTTCATGGCTTCCTTAAAATTTTTCGGTTCATTGCTACCTGTAATTGCAGCAATATATGTTCTATGTTTCACAGAAAACCGGTGAGAATCAACAAAATATGTTATAGGGTAAACAATACCTGATGAAGGAGGCGCGGATGAACATTGAGGCGAAGATGGACTTTTATTCCGAATGGTGTGCGTGACATAATATCGAAATTTGACGGAGGGGAATTTTTGTCGCTTGCCTTTACCCATAGACTCGGTATTATTTGCTTGCTCGAACACCTCAAGCTCGTGTTGGTTGTGTGGGACAGCTACCTACACTACTCCCTAGCTACTGCTGTGACGCGAGGACCCTTCGCCCTCTGGAATTCCAATGCTTTGGGCAGAATGGGTGACCTCCTCGCAGGTTGTCGCACCAGCGCTAGCTAGATGGGGGCTGGCAGTCCCATTCGCAGGCTGGCTGCGGTGCTGGCCTTCCTGCCGCGGGTTACCTGTGGGCTCCTCTGCCCCAGCCTCTCTTGCAGCCCCGTGATCACATACGCTCTCCAAATCACTTCCCTATTCATCATCACCTCTAACAAAATTCGAAGCTTCGACCCTTGTGGAACTCTGTAATTTTTCAACTTCCAAATCATGAAAAGGGAACTCATGTTCAACAAAGTGCACATCACGAGAGACTAAAGTCTCTTTAGTCTCCAAATCTAACACTCTCCATCCCTTCTTCCCAAAAGGATACCCCAAGAAAACGCACTTTCTACTCCTACTAGCAAACTTGTCTCCCTTACTCCGTTGGTTATGCACATAGCACAAACACCCAAACACCTTCAAATGTTCAAACATAGGTTGTTTACCAAACAATACCTCAAATGGGGTTTTAAACTTAAGCAATCTAGACGAAGTGCGGTTTATCAAGTGACAAGCCGCTTGGACACATTCCCTTAAAATTTAATAGTTAAGTTTGCTTGAAATCTCAAAGCTCGGGCTACATTAAGGATATGTTGATGTTTACGCTCAACACGCCCATTTTCTTGACGCGTCCCCACACAAGAAGTCTCAAATATTATCCCATTAGCATAAAAATAGTCTTTTAAGGAATTAAATTCCGTTCCATTGTCACTATGAACGATCTTAATTTCAAGTCCGAATTGACGTTTAATTAAAGCAACAAAATTAAGAAACATCAATTCAACTTCAGTTTTATTCCATATCAAATACGTCCATACTCCTCTAGAAAAATCATCAACTATTGTTAAAAAATAATGAGAACCACAAGTCGACGCGACCTTGTAAGGACCCCACAAATCAACATGAATAAGTTCAAACAAACGACTAGCTTTATTTTTGCTTAAGGGAAAACTACTCCTTTGTTGTTTTGCCCGAGGGCATACATCACAAGTTTTTAGACTCCTATTATAACTACTCACAACTGGAATATATCGCAAAACCTTTCCGGAAGGGTGCCCTATTCGTTGATGCCACAACTCTGTCAATCGATCCTCATCTATCTTCAAAGCCTTCACCTCAGGAACACCACGGAAATAATAAAGTCCATCCACTCGTTCACCCGCTCTAATCACCTTCCTTGTCGTTAGGTCCTGTATAACACAAAGTTTATTAGTAAATTGCAGAGTGCAATTTGATTCATCACATAATTGGATTGCAGATATTAAACTGCAATTTAATTGAGGGACAAAAAGAACATTATCAATTTTCAAACCCCCTTGCAAAATCACGGAGCCGATTTTAGAAGCATTAGCACTTTTTCCATCCGGTAGTCCTACCGGACAATGTTGCACATTAGAAACATTCGTCAAAAGAGAGAAATCACAAGTCACATGGTTGGAAGCGCCGGTGTCAACAGTCCAATCCATATTATTCTTACCCTGAAGTTTCGGTTTCATATTGGCTAAATGCTCAATGATTTGTTGAATTTGAGCTGAGGTGTCACCCGAAAGAGCCGCTTCATCCGTAGCTGAGGCTTGTGAGGAAAAAGAATTAGCAGGCTGCCCCCCTATTTTATTGGCACGCACAGGGGCAGCAGGTGTTGTGTTGCCTCGGCCACCATTACGGCCTCCACGGCCCCCTTTGCCAGGGTCTCCACGACCCCTACCTCAACCTCCACGGCCTCTCTCACCCCACCATGGTGGATAACCATGGAGCTGATAGCAATCCGACTCCTCGTGGCCTACTCGATTGCAATGAGTGCAGTGCTTGTCCGAGCTATCACTTGCACGGTTCGATTTAGATGGAGAATCATGCTGCACCTTGAATGCCATAGGATTCTCATGAGATGTCGTCATCGGCGTGTCACTTCCTCGCAAGAGTTTGGCTTGAATTAGCTGTTGATATGCCTTCTCTACAGTCGAGATAGGTTCTTGGGCCAAGAGTTGACCTCTAAGAGAAGCATATGCATCGTCCAAGCCAATGAGGAAATGATGAACAAAGTCTTCTTGGCGCAAACGCTCTACTTGTGCCACAATATTGCACTTACACGCCCCACATGAGCAAGCAGGAACCGTAATGTAAGTGTGCAATTCATCCCATATTTTCGAATTCGACCAAAGTACACGGCCACAAAATCGGCCTTGCCTTGCTTACACTCACCCAAGGCCATCTTCAATTGACAAATCCGAGTACCGTTAACTACACAAAATCGATTTTTCAAGTTGTTCCACAATAATTGAGCATCATCGTATTCACCGATAGTAGCTCTCACCGAAGAGTCCAAAGTGTTTGAAATCCATGCAACTAACATCGAGTGAACTGCTTCCCAGTCTTCTAATTTCTCTGCGTCCACTGGTTTCTTGACAGTCTCGTCAATAAAACCATACTTCCTCTTTGCCTTCAACGAGGTGCGTATAACCCTCGCCCACTCATCATAATTCTCACCCCGGAGTTGAATCAGAGTGATTATGTTCCCTGGTCCATCACTAGAACCTAGGTGATACGTCATATCAATTTTAGGTTTTCCTCCATCAACACCTGAGCCGGCACCACCGGTCATCTCTCGAGCAAGGAAAAAATTGTAAAATCGATACACAAAGGCAGGAGAAACGGAATTGAATCGGTCGTCAATTATGTAAATTGTACGATCGGAAAAAAATTTAGGTCTTAACTAGGCTCTTGATACCATGATAAATTGGACTCAATTTCAAAAAATATTCACTGTAATTCTCATTGATATTCACGGCTCAATACAAGTATAACACTAGGGTATCTCCCCTATTTCCACAATATTCGATCATATCTTTACATAAGATATGTGTCCTAAAATATATCACAATATTATCCTAGTATAACTAGAATATCTCCAATACCCTTAAACACATTTAAAAGTGTTTAGTTTTAAATTTTTTTATAGATATTTACTAGTGGTTAATTATTGATGTTTCTTATAAACATTTAATAGTAATAATAATTGATGTTTCTTACTCCATTATAAACATTTAATAAATTACATTATTGATTTTCTTATAAACATTCAATTGAATTTAATATTGTATATGTATTATTAAACGTTTTCCATATCTTTAATGATTTTTTTGGATAGAATATCTTCTCTAATTAATGACATGTGACAAAAATTAAATACTTTCACATTATTAATTTTCTTATACGAGTATATATTTTACACAACACAAGGCTTAATAATATCATACTATTAAGAACTGCATTTGGTAGAAGAAAAATTATAAGGTTTGTATGAGGTAATAATTAATAATTTTACTTTAAAATAGTTTCTTAGCGAGCTTATTGATTACTTAATTTTATGAAAACTTAATTTGCAGTATGATGGTTGTAAAATATCTAGCGTACTTGATTACTTTGCTGTTAATTCTACTCAATTATGGAGCAAACGGTCATCGTGTGTCTAGAAAGGAGCTTGATTATGAAAAACAATTTAAACTCCTCCAAAAAACAAGTGTTATAACGATTAAGGTAAGTTATTTATTTTTATAGAATGTATTGTGAAGTATAAAAAATTAAAAATAAATATCTTCTCGATCAACTTGGTAATTTTTTTTTTCATGTTTCAAAAAAAAAAGAAAGAAAATAAGAAACTTGGTAATTTTCAAATTGATTTATATTCATTACAAATTAGCTTGACCATTAATTACGATACAATTTTATTATTGGGTGATTTTGTTAACAAATATCTATAAAAGTTTTCATTTCTGCAAATAGATTCGTTTAATAGACACGGATCCGCATGCAAGTAGTTTTTTTTTCTTTTAAAAATTATTAATTCAGATAATTTTGTATATAATTTATATATTTTTAAAAAGAAAAATTGTCCGAAATAATCCGACCTTTGCCTCATCCAACTATAATAATCCCACATTTTAATTTTTTTTTTAATAATCCGACCTTTAATACCAATCCGCTTGTAAAAGGTTCCAGGTGACCGGTCACCAATTAAATCAGTAAAAAAAATAAAAATATTTGGGGTTTTAATTACACGTGTCACCACGTGATTTATCAAAATTTTGAAATAAAATTAAAAAATTGGATTAAAAAAAATTACTAGTAGCCCCCCATCCCTAGCCAATCAGCCACCTATTAACCCAGCCCCAGCCTCACTCCTTGAAGTTGCCACTGATCGGGGGAGGGGGGGTGGGGGTGGGCGAAATTGTTGAGTGGGGTTGAAATCGAGATAGGGGGAAGGGGAGGTGGGCCGAAATAGGGGCCGAAAGAGGGGAGGCGGGCTGGAAGGGAAGGGGACCGGAATTGCAACGGGGAAGGGGGAGAGGAGAGGGTGGTTCGGGCGGTGCTACAACGCTAGGGGGTAGGCGGGGGTTGGGATGGTGGGGGTAGGCCGCCGTGGAGGGTGGTTGGGCGGGTGGGGATGGTGTTTTAATTGTTTAAATATTTTTCTTTTATTTTTTTTTATAATTTGTTTTTTTTTTATTTATTTATTTATTTGACCAATCAAATGTCGACATGTGTCATATGACTTGCTATAACAAGCTAAGTTAAATGACCGGTTGAGATTACTTAAAGCGGCTTGGTATTAAAGGTCGGATTAATAAAAAATAATCAAAAGGTGGGTTAATCCTAAAAATGCCATTGCATTTAATAGGCTAATGCAATGGTTATGTTAGGACCGTTGCAATAGCCTACAAATACATTGCATTAGTCTTATCCGTTGCATTGAATCGTTGTCTTTTATATCACCGTTGCATTAACTTTAACCGTTGCATTTGATCGTTGCTTTTACTCGTTTATGTTGTAGTGATCATATTAGGCGGATGAGGCAAAGGTCGGATTATTTCAGCCAGATTTTCCTTTTGAAAATATAATTACATGCTTAAACCATTATTTTTCCAAAATGAAAAAATTACAGTTTCACCTCAACATCGAATTCAGATTTTCAAAAGACGCGATTAAAATCATTTTAAAAAAGGGTATTAATACAAGAAACACTTAAAAGTATGGATTATAATTTATTTTATTAGGAAAGTCAAATCAAATAATTAATAATTCTTACATAATATTATTATATTATTAGGATCTTCCTAACGAACGCCCCCAAGGGCGTTGGATAAACATTTAAAATATCACCTAAAGTGGTATTAGTTTGGGAAAGCATGACAAAATCACGCATCGATCGGTGTAATTAATGTTAATTTTTAATTTGATATTTCTACTTTTAGCTAGCTTATCCAACGCCATGGGGGCGTTCGTTTAGCTTTTGCCATATAATAATACTTCCTCTATTTAAATTCCTTCCTTATTCATTGCTAATTAATGAATAAACATATAAAAATTATAATTATTCAATTTGTTTACATTTAAGAAAGTCCAAAAGAAAAAATAATTGAATATAAATATTTTTTCACATATTTAGATAAAGTCACGCTGGTTAAGTATTGGCGCATAACTGCTATTTACATAGCAAGTAAATAGCAGCTATAAGACAAAGAGTGGTGATTTTTTTTCCCTAGTGGTACAAATATTATACCATTGTTACCTATAATGTTTGTAAATAGTACTATTAAAACAACTTATACTCTAGTAGTATAAAATACATGTATAATAGTACATTAAAAATACTACTGTAAGTATAATAATACATTAAAAATACTACTGTAGTAATAAAAATTCACAAAATTAAGTGAATTTACCAGTTAACCCTCCTATATGCATTATAAACAAATAGCAACAGGAAAAAAAAAATCCATCTCTAAATTTAGCAACGGAATAAAAGATCCATGCTCATATCGGCTCTAAGTTTAGTAACCGAAAAAATTACTTTTTTGCCTAAAAATAGATGCTATTCGGTTCGACCTCACTCGATCAACCCGACTCGGCTTTGCATGTAAGACCTCCTTAAATCCCCATTCACTTCACCTTATTTTTGCTGGATTTAAATTATTTTTAATAAGTTGAAATTATTTTTGCTGAACTTAAATTATTTTTATTAAATTGATATTAATTTTACTGAATTGAAAATATTTTTGCTGAACTGAAATTATTTTTACTGAGTTTCTATTATATTTCTGCTTTAAAGTTACCGAATTTTACTGAACTGAATTTATTTTAATGAACTGAAATTATTTTATTGAACTGAACTTATTTTTATTGAACTAAAATTATGTTTACTCAATATTATTTTTTTAAGGTGAAGTAAGAGCAAATTTAGCCCCAAGTCTTCGGATAATTCAAATCGAAGCAATTGGATGTCCGACCCGAGCCTATATGACCGATCAATAGAAATACTCCACCTTTGTTATATATTTCATACATCCCACTAGATAGATATCATATTAATGGAATACGAATGACTTTCAAGATGCCTTGGTGGTGAAATGGTAGACACTGTAGGGTTTTATAGGTACTACGCAGCGGAAATAAACATGAATCATATTCATACAGTACCTAATCCAAAGGATCTTTGCATAACACATAAAGAACACATAATTGTACCTTTGAAGCGTGATTCCACGTGCGATCGAGCAAGAACAAAGGGAGATAAAGAACCCCAAGCGTGATTCCTCTACTTGGTCCACGGGCACAAGTTAAACCTCCACTAATGCTAGTTAGTCGTGATTGAACGCTTCAATCAACCTTCAACGGAGAAGAGAGACATGAGCTAACCACAAACCACCACGACGAACACCACGAGCCACCATGAGGGGCACCGCACGTACGGACGTGAAGGGGAGAGAAGAGGGTCGTGAGTGAGGAGAGTGTTTAGGGTTTTGGGATTGGTTGCCTTGATGTCAAAATTCACAGTGTGTGAATTATGACTGCTTACCGCAAACCCTAGGCATGGATCTTATTTATAGATCTCATCTCTAAATAAGAGCCCATGTCAAAAGCCCAAAACCCTCACACTACTCTAGCCCAACACTCTACATGGTATGTCATAATCTCATGAGGCCCATTAATGGGCCTCTTACTTGTTTAACCCAATACCCTTATTGTGTGACCTCATAGGATCCATTCTATAAGGCTTTGGACTATTTAACTAACCCAAAGATCAATTATCATATCTAGCACCAGATATTGACGACCCTATAGAATGAACTTATTATCTCCATAATAGTGATCCTTGATATATCTAGTAATTGCACTTATCGAAGACATAATTCCTTCAATCTCCCACTTGTCTGAGACAAGTGCGCAATATTCAAATTCCTTAAGTCAATGTGTGTCGATTTGATAATATGATTGCATCTCATGTCGTGATCATATTAATCTACAAATCTTTCTTGAAATCTGAGTTAGAATTACAAAACAAATGGTTACTATGTAATCCATTTGAGCACGGCCATGCATTTTCTGAATTCTCCCTCTTCAAGGGGCCAAGACACATTCCTAATTAAATAGGTAGACTCAATCCAATCTTATGGCAACCAAAGCTCCCACTCAACTCATGAAGTAACCGGGAAACATCCTTTATAATCTCCAGTTACGGCCAGACGTTTGAATGTACCACAGTTAAATCAATCATTGAATGGAATCAGTGTTCCACTCATGTCAAAGGAATCCACTAATATATCCAGAAGCTCTATACTTGAACTTCAAAGTAGGTCTATAGTTCGATCATGCATCATTCATGCATATCCATGTGATTGACCGAGCATCACTACGCTCCTATAGTCCATGAAACTGCGCTATCCAATCAATCTTAACATGCTAGTCCATTATTGGAAATCATTTATGTCCAGTTTAATGATTCCGAACTAGGAACTTAAATAATGTATGAATTTAGTTCACCTGTGGGGTTTCATTCAAAAGGTCATCAACCTAGTGAGCCCATCAATTCATAATTATTTTGAACATTTTATTTAATCTTGAAACCACGATTAAATAAGATTGAAACTTTGTTTCAATTGATAAACATAATTCTGCAAGCTAATGTATTTACTTTTGTAATATGCTTTCTCAAAACATACACAACTAAAATTACATAACTTGCTTCAATCCAAAAAACCTTAATTTGACTCTCATACCTTGGTCATGGAAGGGGTTCAGTAAGTAGAGTTCATGAGACATTCTCATAGACACGAACTTTGCAATTTCTAAATCTTATAATCATTTTCATCTCCATACACTAAGAATTTTCCTTCGCCCTTTTGCAAGGAATGAACTTAGGAATTTCTAATTTGTATTCCAACGTTACATTGGATTTCGATTGAAATCTATCATCACTTGTTCTTTAAAACACGCGAATCAAATAGACGAGTATAGTCCATGGCATGTGCATGATGCATCCTTTGCGAATTGCATAAGGATCATCACTCAAAGTCTTAATTTCATTAACCTTTCTCAAGGTATTGAATCATTAAGCAACGTGCCATGTCATATGGGATTGAAACTCTTTTCAATATAATGTTGAACCTTATAAGAATCTTATCAATATAAGCTTCTTAACCAAAAACCAAACATCGTTCGAGACTTATCTCTATAGATCTTGAATCCCAAATGTACTCATCTTCTTCTTCAAGGTTTTCATATAAAATGCATTAGCCATTACTTGATCCTTCAATAATTGCATTCTGTACTAGACCAAGAAGACTTCATAGCTCCCACTAAACACCTTGTACATACAAGATCTTTTCTTCATTTTACGAGAACATCAAACGATTTGATTAACTCACAAAATTTAGAACATTAACTCCCTGATGCTAACTTCAATCCATTATGGATCTTTTATGCATCCCTAGGATTATTGGATCTCCAAACTTTTGATTGTATCATATACAAATCTTATTTCATGAACAATTTCAAGAAAGTGTTTTGAAATCCATCTACCAAATCTTATAAGGTAGAAATCACTAAATATCTTTAATAGATCTTTGCAACATGTAAAGGTTTCATCGTAATCATAGTCATACTATGAATTAGTTGAATCCTTTAACAAGTCTTTGCTTTAGTTAGAAAACATTTTTCTTTCTTGTCTGCTTTGCTTACAATGGGTTTCACCCAATTTAGGCAAATTATTCAAGTGTCATACACTTGCTTACAGTCTTAGAATCTATTTTAGATTTCATGGTTTTAAAACCACTTGGAGTCATAACTTGTCAAATCATCTTTATTACTTGCATAATCATCATGTTCCAAAATAAATATTTTAGAACTCTTAGTCATTATGAAATCATATTTCTTTGGCTAAGTTTTACATATGCTAGTCATCATTGTGGGTTTGATGCAACAATTGAAACTCATACAACAACTTTGTTTAGTTTTCAATGAGAAACGACAATAGAGGATGTGCACTTGGAATGTACTACCTTCGACACATGGTTATTAATCCCATTACACATAATGAGACCACGCGTTGTCATTTGTAACATGAGGTGAATCATGCTCATATTGTTGCTTTTATTCGATAACTTCACAAATTTCTTCGAGATTTTCGAAATCACTTTTCTTGAACTCTTTCAAGGCTCTCGAACCTTTCGAGATTCTTATACTCCCACTTGCCTTTTGAGGAGGCATATTTAGCATAGGGTGAACCAACCAAGGTTTTGAACCATGTTTGTTTGTTGCTTTTCTCGAACTCTTTTGAGATTTACACTACTCCCACTTGACCTTTTGGAACAATTTCCATAAGGGCACCTACTTGAGCAACAAACATTTTGTGCTAAGTATGGTTTGTGTAGTAGTACCCCTTGCTGTATATAGGAATCGAGTGTGCATTAAACGTTTTAATACAACTTTTATTCCTTACTTTGTAGAAAGACTACATAAGAACTTTTCTTATCCATATCACATATGAAGCCTTTGCTATATTCTGATTTGACTTATGTAATTTTTGTTTAGTTTTGTAGCTTATCTTAAAAGTATATCCCTTGAACAATGGTTGGAAGATAGGTAATTTACATCCATTATCAAAATATATCTCATATAGATTGATAGCTTCCTCCATAAACACTTCACAAGGTTTGCTTTTGGAATTTGTTGTAAAACGTTTTCACAACTCTTGGATGTTTATCAAGGTCTTGGCTTAAATTCTCATTATTACGATCATATTGCAATACTTTGAATGTGTTGCCAAGTACATGTCTCGACTTAAATTTACACAATTACAATCATATTGTAGTGTAATCATTATCTTGTCAAGTTGATACTGAACTTCATACTGAACATTTTGAACTTTTCAAAATTTTCACTTCCATGCTTCAACTAAGCATAAATAGTGATCGTATCACAAATGAAGTTTCATTGTCTGTCTCTAGCCTTTGAACCTTTGGTTTTCTTACATCGATATGTATTCGACCTTGAGTTCTCATCATCATTTCTCTAAATGGTGACTTAGTCAAAATTTCAAATTAGAATGATAATTACATACATCAATGGATTCATAATCCAATGATATTGAAAGTCCATCCCTTTGGATCTTCCGCATGCAATTTTTCATTTTCATTCGAATTAATTGACATATTAGAGATAACTTTTATATATATATAGAAATGGTTTAATTATTTCTATCATATAGAATTTTTTAAACCTATTTAGCAATTCAAAACACATTATGACTCAATGAAGCATAAAATAACATTTATTCCACGTTTTGAATCTTCGATGTTTAGTCATTACTAACATTGAATGGTGTTTTGATAATGGCAAGAATGAATAACATTTATTTAATTCTAGCCAATACCAAGGTAAGGTGAAATATAGGTTCTAACTTGTAAAGTTGCAACTTTTGCTTCCAAACTTGTAGATTCTACTTGTGAAGTAGCAACATTTGCTTCTAAACTTGTAGATTATTCCTCCTTTAGCTAATTTCTTCCTTTAGTTCAACCAAATTGTGCAATGAATGATCTAAACAAGACATCATATGTCCAAGAAGTAGCAATATGCTAAATCAATTTCTATAGTATACTTCTTAAATTGGAACATTTCCATTCTTTTACCTTCCAACTATATGAGTTAGTTTCTAATCAATTGGAATTGGTCCATTTAATTTGAAACATTTGCTGTTCATAACAACTTTTAGCATATAAGTAGTTCTAGGTTTGAGAAGTAGCAACTTGTTTGCATTTCTTGGCCTATAACATCTTAATGCAATCCTCATATATTCCTAAACCTTTCCCTTTGAGCCACTTAGAACATTTCTCATAGGTTCAAAATGATACCTTGCTCAACTACTTTAAGCATTTTTCATGATTTTGCTAGGTCTATTCAATCATTTTCATATTTGAGTTTAATCAAATATTAAACTCTATATAAAGTAGATAAAGAATACTGTCATTTGATCAACTTTTGATCATAGATATTTCCAATCACTTTCTTATATTCAATCATGTTGAGGATAAGAGATTTTATTGGATTTTTTATACTTGTCTTTTGGAGGGTTTGTACCTCTCATCTCATTATATCCCTTGAAATATTTTTCAAAATGAAGATGTGTTGGTATTTTACTCAAACATTTTGAATAAAACCAACCTTAGACATGTAACATGGATTTCTAAAACTTGCCTTTTAGAACAATCTTAGCAAAATTGGAATATAGGTTTATGGATTATCTTTTAAACTTTTTGAGAACGTTTCTCAACTTTATTTTCAATCGAGAAGATTATATATAATAATAAAATTAGAACGACATGTTACTTATAAGTAAACGCAAAATTCAATTATGTTTATTAAATTTAAAGTACCATAAGCGAATTAAATTGGTAACTTTAAAACACTCTATTCAATTTAAGTGATCCCAACTTGAATTAAGTGATTCCAAGATCCTTTATTTGTGCAATAATTAACCAGAGTGAGGCTCTGCAATCAACCATTACATTTTCAAGGTGAGTAAACTCTTTACTGATTACAACTCTTGTAATTTTTGGTTGAATAATTAACCATCGCATGTTTAATTATTACTCTTAGCTTCAAGGTTCTAAACGGTTTAGGTAACCTTGTTGAATATAACCAATTAAAAGTGTAGTTATGCGGTCCTACCCCCACTTCCCCAAGATATATTATGATGCTCTGCTGAGGGCTGACCCATCACAAACGATCAAGGTTTTCGTCGGGTTTTTAATTGGAAAAGCTGCATCAATATTACTGGGATCTAGATTTATTATGTTGTGATTATATAGTGAACTCTAGCGCATCATCAAGCAACATAAATAAACCTAAACATGCATAAAATACTGAATGCATAAATAAGACATAGCATGGCCCCTAATCCTAAGAAAACTAATAAAGTAAATGCTCCCACTTGAACCATCATGGATCGCATCCACCTTGCTCCTTTGGGCCTTCACTTCATGGGCTTCTTGGATTAACTGCAACCTGTAATTCTACTCTATTCTATCTACTACTTAAATAAAATAAAATAAAATTACAAAATACTTTATCGGTCCGTAGACCGTACTAAGATTACAAAAATACATCACGATGCGCAGATCGTATTTAGCAATCTACTGGGCCATACTAGTCATTATATAGCAATAAACAACATCATATATTATAAAATTGCCACATAATAAATCACTCATCATGCTTTCCTAAACTACAACATCGAGTGTTCACAATTAAGGAAACATGGCATCTAAATATCTCATATTTTAATTAATGTAATTAGATAATATCATATATTATTCATGATCATCAATAAAATATCATATATTCTAAATTAGTCATGAGATAGAATCAAATCTTATTTTAATCCTAAAAGATAAATCATATTTATCCTCAAAGATTATCCTAACAAAGTTAGGAAATTCTATCCTAATTACTAGCCAATCACAATATTTTAAATCAATTATATCCAAAATTAATTATGGGATAATCACATTATTTAAATCAATTATTATCCTTTTGGAATATGCTCAGAATATCCTAACAAATCTTATCCAAAATTAACCACTATAATTTAGGATAATTACCAATTTAACAACTTAAATATGGATAATATCAAATATAACAACTTTTGAATATTTGATTTTATCCTAAAATAAAAGATTTTATCCAAATAAAACCAATTTTATCTTTTAAAATAAAAGATCATATTTTCAAAATATTTTAACTTATCCAAAATAAAACTGATTTTATCCCAAAATAATTCATAATTATCTTGAAATAAATTTTCAAAAAACTGATTTTTTTTTTTTTTTGAAAAACCGTGCACCAGCCACCGTGGTGTGGCCAGCCTAAGCCGGCCACGGTGGCCGTACACCGTGAGGTGTACGCTGCACTGCAGCGGTGCACAGCAGCAGCAGCGGTGCCGCGCAACCCTTGCACGGTGCTGCTGCTGCCGCCTTTGCTGACCCGACCTGCTGCCCCACCCCACCCCTCCCTCCGGACCACCTGCAGCGGCAGCCGCCGTGGCTGCGCCACCCAGCCGCGGTTGCCGCTGCAATAAACCTTTTTTTTTTTAATCAATTTTAAACAACAACTTTTGTTAAATAAAATTCATGTGGTCCATGATAAATTAAAAACATAACTTTATGCTAATTCATCCAATTAAAATTAAATTCACAATCTAATTTTAAAATCTAGGGTTTTTCATGAAAATAATCCCCAATTTAATTTAACTTTTAAATCAAATCATTGATCATGCAAAATTCATAATTTATACATGAAATCAACTAGATTAAAATCATGAAGCATGAAACAATCGAAATTATTCAAAATCAAGCACAAAAAATCAGATTTTAGGCTAATTAGGTTCGAAAATTTTCGAAAAATTAGGGTTAGGGTTCGAAAAAATTCGAATAAACTAGGGCAAAATTCGGATCTCTTCATGGCTATTTTGAGCATTATTAAATCACATTTAATCAATTCCAAGAATTAAATCACATTTAATATAATAATTGACCCATAATTAAATATTCTCCCTCCTAATTGAATTAAAATTGTGGATTATCAAAGAATTATTGGCAATATGCGTAAATGCAATAGGCTAACTGATACCACTGTAGGGTTTTATAGGTACTACGCAGCGGAAATAAACATGAATCATATTCATACAGTACCTAATCCAAAGGATCTTTGCATAACACATAAAGAACACATAATTGTACCTTTGAAGCGTGATTCCACGTGCGATCGAGCAAGAACAAAGGGAGATAAAGAACCCCAAGCGTGATTCCTCTACTTGGTCCACGGGCACAAGTTAAACCTCCACTAATGCTAGTTAGTCGTGATTGAACGCTTCAATCAACCTTCAACGGAGAAGAGAGACATGAGCTAACCACAAACCACCACGACGAACACCACGAGCCACCATGAGGGGCACCGCACGTACGGACGTGAAGGGGAGAGAAGAGGGTCGTGAGTGAGGAGAGTGTTTAGGGTTTTGGGATTGGTTGCCTTGATGTCAAAATTCACAGTGTGTGAATTATGACTGCTTACCGCAAACCCTAGGCATGGATCTTATTTATAGATCTCATCTCTAAATAAGAGCCCATGTCAAAAGCCCAAAACCCTCACACTACTCTAGCCCAACACTCTACATGGTATGTCATAATCTCATGAGGCCCATTAATGGGCCTCTTACTTGTTTAACCCAATACCCTTGTTGTGTGACCTCATAGGATCCATTCTATAAGGCTTTGGACTATTTAACTAACCCAAAGATCAATTATCATATCTAGCACCAGATATTGACGACCCTATAGAATGAACTTATTATCTCCATAATAGTGATCCTTGATATATCTAGTAATTGCACTTATCGAAGACATAATTCCTTCAGACACGCGAGACTCAAAATCTCGTGCTTAAGAGTGACATCATCATTTTGAGTCTTAAGACTTATGCTTAAGACTTTTCCCATTTTTCTTCTTAAATCTCAAGCAAGTCTCAAGTTGAGTCTTGAAATTCCAAGACTCAACTTAAGACTTGAGATTGAGACCTACCTCACTTTTATTTTTATTATAATTTTTTTTTTACACTTTTCTACATATAATATGTCATATATTTGAGTCAACGCCGGACAATTTGGTCAAACTTCATATTCCGGCCTAAGGTAGTAAATTACAACATTTTTCAAGTGAATTACAACATTTTTTTTAATAGGTAGTTTCTCGCAAATTCTGGACTATAATAGGTAGTTTTTCACAAAATTTCCTTTAATTTACTATATTAATTTTATATTATCTTAATTTTTAAGTATCAGCTTATATAATTTTATTCACAAAATATCATGATACAATTTGTAAAGTTTGATTAAGTTTGGCCCAAGCCACCAACCCTACAAGGTTTTATTAAATCTAATGAGTAATGATATCAATTTACACCGAAAAGTATAAATTACAAAATATTATAAGTACGCAATGCTTATTAATTGAGGATAAGGCAAAATAGAAATTAGATAAGGAAAGGTTTCAAAAAAAAAAAAAAAAAAAAAAAAAAAAAAAAAGATAGGAAAAGAAAGACTTTAACACTATGCTAGACTGCTAGTTAGCTAGATTATTCCTTCCTTTTTTACTCCTATTTTATATTGTACGAAGTATTTTTGTAGTTTGCTAAATTATTGTGTTAAATTTGTTACCTTTAGCTTGATAAACACTTTTTTCCTTATAAATATAGATCAATCCAGCAGTAAACAAGGACAATCGTACTCGACTTTTCCAGTATTTCAATGTAAGTATACGATAATAACCTTTTTCTATCTTAATTAATTTACTTATTATGTGTACTAGTAATGCTTAAAAGGACAACTATAGCAAAACATAATACTAATAGTAGAAGATTAGAATTCGATTTTCATGAGTCATTTGAACTTGAAGTATGGATGCAACATCAAAATCCTCATACACAATGCTAAATATTTCACTTAAAAAGCAAGGTTGATGAGATTTAAATCGGCGACCTCAATATTGGTTCTTAGTATCACGTTAGAAAACCAAAACTTTTGGTTAGAAACTTGAAACTCAAAATTGGTATTTATATTCTATTGCATAAGGTGATATACTTTCACCGTTTTTTAATACTTACAGCACACACTTTTTCACAGTATTTTAGAAAAATAGGTATCACATGATTCAATGCACTTAATATGAAGGTGAGAATGTGAGATTGTCATTAAGAGTATAATTATGTGGGTCATGAACTTTAAAAAAACTTTTCAATTATAGCGCATTGTAATTGTGACAATTTCATTTTAGGAATTGCTGCAAATATTAGAAACGGAGAAAGTATATAATAAGAGAACCTTATTATAAACTTAAATAACAAGTATGGAGAAACATGTTTTACATTAGTATCTCATTAACATACATGAAAAAATATAAATATACCAACTAGTGTCATTGACGATAGAATAAATAATAGCACTTGTACTCAAAATACCAATACGAATTGAAGTTTAATTAACTCTTTTATTGTTTTTTTAGGGTGGTCCATCGCATTGTTTCAATATGTTATGTCCTGGATTTGTTAATGTTAATAAAGAAGCACCTATTGATGGCGAGCTTGAACCAATGTCAAAAAAACGGTGAAAAATATATGGTATAAAAGTCAGTATATTTAAGGTAAATACTGAACTTTGATTTTTTGGCTATGTACTTGTATTAAAAATGTCAGTATATTTTAGATTTCTTAGAAATTGTTTGTAAGTGCCGTTTGACTTTATTTCATTAATGAAATCCTTTTTCTTCTTGTAAAAAAAAAAAATGTTTTAAATTAAAGTTTTCCTTTTAATAGTTGTTGATTTTATACATTCTACTCGGCTAGTCTGCATAAGATTTTTTTTTTTCCTAGAAAATTATATAACTTGAATGTAATCTTTATATTTTGCATAATTGGTCAATTGAGGGCTAATATATATGCTTGGTATGTTTGATGTGTAATTATTAAGGATCCGAAAGACGGAAATTGGTGGCTTGTGATAGGGACAAACATCATACAAGGGTTTTGGCCAGGAAAGATATTCAATGGATTGGCAAATTCAGCAATTTTTGTTTCATTTGGTGGAGAAGCATATGGCCCTGTCGATCAACCTTTACCATCTATAGTATCGCAGCTCCAGATGTTGCTGCTTATGTTCTTGGAGTTACAGTTTTGGATGAAAATTTAAAGGAAGATAATAACCCTGTAGAAACTGAGACGTATACTAATGATCCACAATATAAAGTCACCGATTATGGATGGTCTAATAAATACAGATGCATAAAGTTCTACGGTGGTACTACTCCAGTATGATGTACGTAGTGCTACTATTTCTATTGATAAACATTAATAAAGTTAAACATTTCATTCATATCAAGTTTCCTAAGATTAGTGCGTGGTGCTTTGAAAAGCACTTTGGACCATGTGAAAATGAGCCGAAATGAATACAACTATATATTAAGCCCCTACGATGCACGTGTCTCTAATAATAATTTAAATTAATATTTAATTTTTAATCATAATAACAAATATTAATATAAAGTACTACTAAATTTTTAATCTTATACAATTAAAATTCACATATATAATGACACTATATATTTTATAATAAAATATTTGTTTAAACAACAAAACAAACCAATTTTTGAAGGAAAAATAGAAAGAAAATTAACTATGCGAATGTAACCTTTTTCAAATTGTGTACACGATTAAAATGAATATCCTTCTTCCATATTTTGTAACTAACTCAAGAATTAACATTTAAGATTTTCAAGATATTTATCCTATAAAATAAGTTTTTTGTCTACAAAAGTTATACGTTAATTTATTTGTATGAGCCATTAGATGAGTTTATATAAGATTGAAAAAATGCTGAATTTAAAGTGGCAGCAACTTTTGTGTGTGGTTGGCCATATCGTGTGGCCAACTAACACATGAGAAACACCTGACTAGGTAACCCCTAACCGACTAATTAAGTAACCTCTAACCAAATAACTCTTAACCAACCGAGTAACCCCTGACTAGCAGAGTAACCCTTGACCAAATAACCCCTAATAGAGTGAGTAACCCTTGATTGGCTGAGTAACCCCACACGGAGTGAGTAATCCCTGTCTGATCTAGTAACCCCTGATTGACCTAGTAACCCCTGACCAAGTAACCAAGACCATTTTTCCCAAAAATATAAAAAATTGTGGCTAGCTACATATAAAAGTTTTGTTAAAGTAGCAATAAAGTTTTATCATTAGATATGATAGGCTTTAATATAACAATTTTTGTTAATGTAGTGTTTAATCTTTTAATTCAATAATTGATAAATGATGAGCGGATGTTTGTCACCTACGTGGCTCAACACTTGTCATAAAACTTGGATGTCAAGTGTCGCTGTCTCTTAGCCTGACTGCGAGACCATGGCCAACTTTATTTATTAGTGATATGATATTAGATTATCGGTTAGGAAATGATTTAAAAATTTTAATTTATTGTCCTTTAGTTCTACACCTTTTAAATATTAGCTAGTGTGTGGCCCGGGCGTCGCTCCAAGAGTTTCTGTGGGAGTTTTTTTATTATTATTTTTTTTATAGCAACACTGTAGAACAGAGTAGAGCAAATTTCAGCAGAGTAGAGCAGAACAACTGATAGGACCTTAGTGTTCAAACTTCTTTGCATGCATATTTGGTTAATTATGATGTGAAACAAAGATTGTGAATGATAATATGGTGTGATTAAAAAAATGATTGTGAATGAGGATGTGGCTGATGATGTGACGTTATTATAGTGCGAGAGTGAGTACATATGGCGTAATGACATTTTAAGGAACGCCTTTTAATTTAATATATGAAGTATAGATATAGATTTTGGGCAAACTCAATTCTTTTTTTTCTAACAAGATGACAAAGGATTTCATTAATAAAAGATAACCAAACGATACTTACAAACAATTCCTATGTATTCTAAAAAACCAACTCAAGTACATAACATCTTAGAACTAATAATATCGTAGATTCAATCAACAATCGCCTAAAAACTTCATTTGAAGTAATATATAATATGTGATTTAGCTAACTCGGCAAAAAGATCCACTAATGCATAGTCTTTTGGGTGAAAACATTCATGTTATTCTATGGATACTTACAGTGATTAAGAAACCCTATATCTTTAATCCTCGTTAGACGAATTTAACAAATCATAACCCCTAAATTGGCTAAATAGCACAAATCCACATACCACATCGAAATTATTCAACTAGGAAATAAAACCCTATGTCTTTGACATATTGTACCAAAAAAAAAATCAAACAAAATATAGCAACATTTTGACATACTGGAAATTAAAAACAAAAATAAATAAATAAATAAATAAAATAACTATTTGTTAAATTTTGGGAAATAAAAAAAAAATAAAACCCTAACTACTGGAAATTAAATCAGACTATTGCAACTATAAATGTATTTTTTTGGAAAGACATACAAAAGCAACATTTTATACCAAGTTCAATTGTTCAAAGTACACCAAATTAGTTGCTTCAAAAAAAAAAAAAAAAAATTACACCAAATTAGTGTTACAAGTTAAATTCCAGCGACCCTTTCCAAAAGCGTCAATGAAAAAAGGTCAAAATTTGTACTCCCTCCGACCTCCGTTTCAATTTATTAGTCCCATATATTATTTTGGACATTTTAAAAATATCTACCCATCTTGAATGTATTTCACTTTTAACTTAGTTTTTATTTCTTATTTTATACATATTAAATTGTGATTAGTTAAATTAATTGATTGTGAATTGATGACATGACTCTAAGTAAAGAAATTATTCCCTTGAATTATGCAATTATGGTTGACATTTTCCTAAAACAAAATCAAAAAAAATTAAATAAGGTAAAACTATTTATGAATTGTTTTTGACTTTAATGTTAGATTCCAAATATTCTTCGTGTCTTATTTTATGTGGTTGATTCTATATGGTACTATCATATTGAAATGGAGGGAGTAACAATTATTGGTTTGAATAGGTATATATGTCATACTTTTTGTGTAACAAGTCCTATTTTAATTTCCATTTCTAAAACATTTGTATTCTTGGGAGTACTCACGACAAAAATTACTAAATCAATAATTTGTTACCAAATTATATATCACTTGAAAAGAATTATTGATTTAGTCAAAATGTGTAACAATTGCAGTACCAAATTATTGTATATCACTTGAAAAGAATTACTGCATGTCTTTCATAAGTTAAGAAATATTTGATGCAACAATGTCATAACAAATACGAACGAGTATAACAAGAATTATGATCCAAAAAGAAAAAATCTAATATAATCGAGTGTACAATAATATCTCTCGGAATAATCATATTTACAAATTGGACACCGGTAGTCACGTTTTGAAAACCAATCGTCAATGTAGTGACAATGGAAGTTATGCCTACACATCGGAAGAATTCGAAGCAATTCTCCGTCTTCAAACGGATAGATACACATGGCACAATCATCGTTAATAAATTCTGCCTGTCTATCTACAGAGTATATATCTAATAGAAATCTCCTATATATTTTTTCGGGTAATTTATGTTGGACATAATGTCCCGCTAAATAATAATAACGAAAAATATAGGCTACTAATATTATTACAAAAATAATTATTGCTGCACAAATGGGTACAATATTCTTGACATCATACCAGTATGTTTTCCCACAGACTACCGGCAAGGTTGCAAGGCGCCTAGATTATGCACAAACATGAATTAAGTATCAATGAACTAATATAAAGAGTATTTATTGTAACTTTATAAAGAGTATTTTTGCCACAATAAATAAAAAGTCATAAAAGGATTATTATTATTATTATTTTTTTTTTTTTTTTTTTTTACGGTAAGGAGAAGAATCTTGATCGAACCTCAATCCTCACGGTTTTTTTGGTATGGTATTTGTGGGTCAAATACTTAGAGAGTGGGGGGAGAGAAGGGTAAGGGATGCCCACCCTCAAAGTGCCAAAGGATTACGCCTCTAAGTGTAAAAAAAAAAAAAAAAAAAAAAAAAAAAAAAAAAAAAAGTACACAATTAAAGGATTGAGGTTTTGGAGTGATGTGGTGAAAAGTTGGGAAAACATCTCTTAAATTATATAAAAGATAACATCTAAATTGTCAAACTAGAAAAATAAATGAACTGCACGTGATTGGAGTATTTCGATTTGTATCTCCTACGAAGTACTGTATTAACATAAGCTAGATACGCCGTATTGTATAAGTCAATTAAAATGATTTTTATAGTTCAAATAAAATTAAGCTATATTTTTGCTATAGTACAATATGAAGTTTATGAAAGGGATTAACAAATGTGCTAGCTAAGTTTGCGATTAACGACAATTAACAACAACGAAGACGGAAAACAAGCAATAAACGAGACAAGGAGAATTTACCGTGGGAAACCCGAGAACCGGGAGAAAAACCCACTAATCCACTATGGAGTAGCAATTTGATGAAGAACAATGTAGATTACAAGCTTTAATTACCATTAAAGCTCCCACCCCAACTCACCCTCTCAAACACTCAAACCCTAAGTGTTTGGGTTTACATGAGGCTCTCTCTCTCTCTACATCTTTCCCCTCATCTTATTTTTCACTTACAATGACAAATCATGAGTATATATAGTGCTAATAATCCAAGGGCTAAGATTATAAGTAACTAGCAAAGGAGAAATCAAGACCGTAAAAACCGAGGCTCAAACGCGAAAACAGAGCCCCGAGAAACCCAATGGAGCGGGCGCTCCAAGAGACAGAGCGGGCGCTCCAATGGACAGGAGCGGTCGCACCATTAAACTGGAAGAAAAGGCAAAACGAGCCTCTATGGAGCGGGCGCTCCCATAGAGAGGAGCGGGCGCTCCCACAAGAGGAGCGGCCGCTCCGCTTTCCACTGCAAAACAGCTTCTCGTAAAACAGCCATATCTTCCTCGTTTCTTGGCCAAATTTAGCTTATGACCAGTCGTTGGAAAGCTCTTGAGACGAGCTATCACCTCCAACTTGAATCATCTCAATATCACTTTTAGATCTTGAGATATGGTCAATTGAAGTCAACCCTTTGTCGTCCACCATTGCTTAACACCAAGCAATAGCCCATAGCTTAAACTCCTAAGCTATGCACCCCTCTTTGCCTTCTTGAACCGTTCTCCACACTCTCAAACCCAACAATCTCCCACCTGGAGATCGGTTCAAGTGTGAGAACAAACACACTACACATATACTCTCATGGCTTCTCCATTGTGCTTCAACATCTCTCCATAAGCCTCACAATCTCCCAACCCGGAAATTTGCTTATAATCACGAGATCACAACAACACAATAAGCCAACCATCGTCATCAACATCTTTGCTAATCACCATAGCAAAGATCCGTTTTCTCTACACCAAGAAAACAAACCCACTTCCTCTTAACCAAGGAAGTGACATCAAGGTCTTCACCAACCTTGACAAACTCATCACATAACCAAGGGACTTTGCCATGTTCTCCAAGCACTTCACCGTGCTCTAAGCCGAACACACCCTCTAAAGCAACACACAAGCCAAAGGAATTCAACAATGCTCCCGGAACAACTCACCATGCTCCCACCCGAACAAAACATCCTTTGCTCCACTTGCTTTTCCACACACAATACCCATGTGTGCAACACATGTCCTCTTCACCAAGGAACACCACCGAAGTCTACACCAACTTCGACACAACCATTTCCTATTCAACAAGGAAACAACATCTCCTCTACACCAAGGAGACCAACACAAGCTCCTCTACACCAAGGAGACCAAACATCAAGATCAACACCAATCTTGATAAACCACTTTCTCTCCACCAAGAAAGCACCACTTCCTCTACACCGAGGAAGCAAACCGGAGTCTACACCAACTCCAACAAACCACCTTCTACGCACCAAGAAGGTAATGCAAACATTGAGATCTCAACCAACCTCAACTACACACCCATTTCCTCTACACCAAGGAAATGACACCTCCTCTCAACCGAGGAAGCAAACATCAAAGTCTACACCAACTTTGATAAACATCACGTTATCCAAGGGATTTTCCTAGTTCTCCAAGCACTTCAACCGCACTCTACACGAACTCACCCTCCGTGACAAACACAAGCCTTTGGGCATTTTCCTTTTGTTGATGGAACACTCCTACCATGCTCCCACCTCAACAAACACCCATACTTGCCTTTCACACATGCTAAACCACATGTGCATTCACCGCTCACAACCACCATGTGAGCCTTCATGATACACCTTCACTTGGCACGTCTTTCCCGGTCTTCTTCTATCATTGAAACACCGAACACCACGGCTTCTCTCCAATGACAATCCAACCAACAATGCCTACCGCAAAGATTCACATCACCTCACAACACCCATGTGAGACCCCTTTACTTGACATGCTTTTCTCCGGCCATCTTCCACCATTGAAACACCAAATAAACCATGGCTCTTCCTCAATGGCAATCCGACCAAGCCATGCCTCCGCAAAGAACACACCCCTCATGACTACCCATGTGTTTCCCAAGGTTACAAGGCACCACTCCATTGTCCCATGAACTTCAACCGAGTTCCCTCAACAATTTCTCCATGGCCCTCCCTCACACACACCATATAGCCACTAATGATGTTGAGTTTACTACCGGATATCAATATGGGGAAATTCTTGAAATCCTTCAACTCCAACATCAACACTCCATAGTTTCCAATCCTCCTACTCCGTCTTCCATTGTTAATCAAACACAAAATTCAAGACTTTTCAATTTCAATAACAACCAATTGAAATCCATACCAAAGACTCAAATTTTGAACACCCACAACACCAAAATTGAAAATTTAACACCAAAAATTCAATCTTTGGACTTTCCAATCACAAACAACAAGCATACCACACAAACTAACCCTAAAAAACCGCCAAAACAACCTGGCTCTGATACCAATTGAAAGGGATTAACAAATGTGCTAGCTAAGTTTGCGATTAACGACAATTAACAACAACGAAGACGGAAAACAAGCAATAAACGAGACAAGGAGAATTTACCGTGGGAAACCCGAGAACCGGGAGAAAAACCCACTAATCCACTATGGAGTAGCAATTTGATGAAGAACAATGTAGATTACAAGCTTTAATTACCATTAAAGCTCCCACCCCAACTCACCCTCTCAAACACTCAAACCCTAAGTGTTTGGGTTTACATGAGGCTCTCTCTCTCTCTACATCTTTCCCCTCATCTTATTTTTCACTTACAATGACAAATCATGAGTATATATAGTGCTAATAATCCAAGGGCTAAGATTATAAGTAACTAGCAAAGGAGAAATCAAGACCGTAAAAACCGAGGCTCAAACGCGAAAACAGAGCCCCGAGAAACCCAATGGAGCGGGCGCTCCAAGAGACAGAGCGGGCGCTCCAATGGACAGGAGCGGTCGCACCATTAAACTGGAAGAAAAGGCAAAACGAGCCTCTATGGAGCGGGCGCTCCCATAGAGAGGAGCGGGCGCTCCCACAAGAGGAGCGGCCGCTCCGCTTTCCACTGCAAAACAGCTTCTCGTAAAACAGCCATATCTTCCTCGTTTCTTGGCCAAATTTAGCTTATGACCAGTCGTTGGAAAGCTCTTGAGACGAGCTATCACCTCCAACTTGAATCATCTCAATATCACTTTTAGATCTTGAGATATGGTCAATTGAAGTCAACCCTTTGTCGTCCACCATTGCTTAACACCAAGCAATAGCCCATAGCTTAAACTCCTAAGCTATGCACCCCTCTTTGCCTTCTTGAACCGTTCTCCACACTCTCAAACCCAACAGTTTAAAATAAACTACGGAGTAAGCATTAGTCCTTGTATTATAGCAACCGTGTAAAACTGTAAACCATAAAACATGATCCCATTTCCCACCTTAATTATTATAAATATAAACATGACAATACTCCTTAATACTTCGTATATATCTAATATCGTACTAAAAGTAGCATAATTTTTTTTTTTTTTTGGGTGTTTACTAAGAATAGCATAATATATGCAAACTTGTGTGTATAAATAATAATATTCCAATAATAGTAGATAAATTATTGATCATAGAGTATTAAATTAGCAACTTGTGAGTTTTATGAGTGAGCAATACTAGTAATTACTATCAATCCATTGCATTAAACTTATTTTACCATGTTTCCCTAAAATAAAAATAAAAAATTAAAAGAACTTATTTTACCATGTTATTAGTAGTCTCAACAACGAAGTGAAGCCTCGTGGAGCACCAGCGGCGACTAAACCCGAAAGTGGCAATCGTGGAAATCGGCCTTGACGCCTATAAGAAGAAGCCGGAGTTTGATGTACTGCCATGGCAGCGTAGTTAATGTAACAAGATATTGCCTTAGCTTAATTGTGAAATGAAGATCAAATATAAAAAAAAAAAAAAAATGTATTCTTTCGTTATTCAATGAAAACAATTGAAGTATATGAGTTATAGGCTTATAGCTGCGCATATGCAATGTTATTTATACTTGTACAAATCACTAGTAAACAAATTCTCTACGTAACAAATTCGATCATCAGTGTTAACTAAGCATATTTTCTAATTAATCTCTATAACTTCCTATGTTTAGTAATTAATTTTAGCAAGCGTCGTCTACATATAAACCACTGATTAATAATTTTTGCCAATAAGATACATACTATCACGTTGTAATCATTAATCAATACAATAATTTACAAATGCGGCAAATTTTTAGAAAATAAATTCGTGAAATGGATTCCCACAATATCATACACTAAGAATTAAATTGAACTGATGCACTCACTAATTCATACTCCGTACTAAACTTGGGAATTTCAGATGTTTAGGATTGTCTAGCTGAATTGGCCTAGTATGACTCACTTCCTTAGCAGATTAGCATGTAAACTTGTTATGTTTAAATTAAACGGTTACGGTTAACCAAACCGCTAAATATAGAGGTTAACGATTACGGTTACGGTTACAATTTTAAGCATGGTTAACCGTTAAAATAAATATATATGTTTTTATTTAATTTTTTAGGGAAAATATATAATGAATTAATGATGCAATTTGATCTTCTAGGTTGCTAGTCTGCCAATATGGCAATATATCATGGTCTCAATTTGAATATGCTAATTTAATATGTATAATATCATTAGATTGTATGTCTTGTTATGCTTTAAATTAACTTACTCTTAGTAATTAAAATTTTGTAATGTATTTGGTTTATCGAAGTGTACTCTTAATTGGAACATGAATTTTATTGTTTATTTTAAAGTTTGAATTAAAATACAATGCTGATTTTTAATTTATTAAACGGGTAGCGGTTAACCTATAACCATACCGTTAAGGAACGGTTAACCGGTACCATTAAGGAACGGTTAACCAGTACCGGTTAACCGTTTCTTAACGGTATGGTTACGGTTCGCATTTTTGAGTAACCAACATAACGGTTAACCGTACCGTTAAGGCTAAACGATACAGTTAACCTATTGTGCCTAGCCCTAGTAGAAACTTAGAGATGTGTGTCTTAATCAGATTATATTAGTAGGGTATTAAGCAACTTTCCTCTAAAAATTAAGAGGAAACTTACATTTAATCAGATTTTATGCAACTATTTTTTATTTATAGGACAGTTATCTGATTTTATGCAACTAACAAAAAAAAAATCAAAAATTAAAATTTTAGAAATTTATATAATTTTATGCAACTAGTCTTATTTAAACTTAGTAGTAGAAATTAATCTCATTTAGGAAATATTATGCAACATTCCACTCCAAAAAATCTTTCAATGTTACTCTCATTCTAAGCTTAGGCTCCGTTCACTTCACCTTATTTTTATCGAACTGAAATTATTTACTTGCCTGAAATTATTTTTGCTAAACTACATTATTTTTTATTAAACTAAAGTTATTTTTGCTGCACCGAAATTATTATTATTATTATTAATATTTTTTTTTTATTTTCTATTATATTTCCTCTTCAAGTTTACTGATTTTTACTGAATTAAAACTTTTTTTACTGTACGAAAATTATATTTGCTGAACTGAATTTATTTTTACTGAACTAAAATTATTTTACTGAATATTATATTTTTAAGGTGAATTGAACGGGGTCTTGTTCTTTTTAATTTTGCATTCCTCTAATTCGTCATGTAATCTTGCAAAGGATAATACAAGTTAAACTATTTTCTACTTCCTTCGTTAGTTGCAACACACACTTTTTCACGCTATTTAAGAAAAGTGGGGTTCACATGATATAACATATTTTAAAATGGGGTGAGGTTTTTTGGAGTATAATTTTGTGGGCTATGTGCTTTAAATTAGGGGTGAAAGTTCGGTTTTCGGTTTGGTTTTTTGCCCAAACCGAAACCGAACCACCATATTTCGGTTTTTAGATTTTGAAAACCACACCGCACCACTTTACTTTTAAAACCGAACCAAACCAAACCACCTAAAATTCGGTTTTCTAAAAAAAAACCAAACCGCACCGAATTTTCCTATCAAAGAAAATAAACATCAAATTTAGCCAAAAAAACCGAACCAAACCACACCAATCAAAACCGAACCAAACAAAATCACACCCCTAACCTAGATCTGCAATTACGCACCCACCACAAATCACAATTCAATCACAAACCACCATAAAAATAATGTAGAAAAACAAAACTTAAACCAAATTAATTTAAACGAAATAAAAAAAGAACTACCTCACGTCCTCACATTCCACCAAAAAACGTCGATTTTGGGTTTTAAAGGTCAAATTCGACCATGAAAACTTTAGATCTAGAGTTTTCATGGTCGAATTTGACATGAAAACCCTTTAATTGATGTCGTACGAAATGAAAAACCATAGTTTATGCCCTTATGGAGTTCGAAAAACCTCGAAACCTTAGTTGATGGTGATGCGGGCTGGTGGGGAAAAGAGGAGATGGGAGTGAAAGTGGAGAAAGGGCAGAAGAAAGAAGAGATGTAGATGAAAGGAGAGAGAGTGAGACTGAGAAGAGGAGAGAGAGTGAGACGAACAAGAGGAGAGAGAGGGCGGAGAATAGGAGAGAGAGGGGGAACTCAGAGAAATGAGAGGGAGGATTAGGGTTTTTTCCTATATATACTAAGGGTAAAAATATGTTGGGCTAGGGTTTTTTTTTAGTTTGGGCCTATAATTCGGTGTGGTTCGGTTTTGTTCGGTTTTTCATTTTTGTAAACCGAAACCGAACCACACACCGAATTTTTTTTTTAAAAAAAACCGAAACCGAACCACTTTCTAAAAAAACCAAACCACATTTCTTATTCGGTTTGGTTTTCGGTTTGGTTCGGTTTTAAACCGAGTTTGTTTCACCCCTACTTTAAATAAGAGAATAGTACAATTTTTTCCCAAAAAACTTTCCATTTCTAGTGTGTTGCAAGTATTGTGACATTTTCATTTTAGGAAATTGTTGCAAGTATTAAAAAACAGAGGAAGTATAACTAAAAATTAAGAATAGTTTTCATTCACGTTCAAGTTTCAACAATCTCCTACCACAAGAATTGATTTTAATCTGTCTTCACACCATACGCCATGCAAGTATGCAACACAACTTCATCTTCTAATTTATTGCGTTATTCACATCTAAATTAAAATGAATTCCCTAGATTTAGCCGCCTCGTGAAAATTCAAAGTTTTTGAAATGAATTCATCAAATTTTGAAGAACTACTCCCTCCATTTTTAAATACTTGCTCCACTTTTTTTTTTGGCCGTTTTTAAATACTTGCTTCATTTCCTTATTTGGAAAACTTTTACTATATTTAATTAATTTCTCTTACCTAGTGGACCCACCATGATCATATTTTATTAAATTCATATTCTCTCTCTTCTAATTTTCTCCATTACTTTTATATTTTACAATTTTTTATTCTTCCACCTACCCCACTACCTCCATATTTTATTATTTTCTCCAATTTCTCCTAAAACTCCACGCATGGAGAAATGGAGCAAGTATTTTAAAACGGAGGGAGTACTAGATAAGGATACTAGTGTTTATATTAATATAAATTTTGACATAATTTCGCTCATGTATTAATAGAGTAAGTTATACTACTAAAGTATAATTATTGATGTTTCTTATAAACATAGTGATAATAATTGATGTTTCTTAGGGCCTGTTCACTTCAGCTTAATTTTAGTTCAGGTCAATTTAGTTCAGTTCAGCTCCAATTAGTTCAGTTCAATTTAATTCAACTCCATTAAAAACATTTAATAAATTACGTTATTGATTTTCTTATAAACATTCAATTGTATTTAATACTATATATGTACTATTAAATGTTTTCCATATCTTTAATGATTTTTTTGGATAGAATATCTTCTCTAATTAATAATAGGTGACAAAAATTAAATACTTTCACATTATTAATTTTCTCTTAGGAGTATATATTTTACACAACACAAGGCTTAATAATGTCATACTATTAAGAGCTGCATTTGGTAGAAGGAAAATTAATTATAAGGTTTGTATGAGGTAATAATTAATAATTATACTTTAAAATAGTTTCTTAGCTTATTGATTAATTAATTTTATGTAAACTTAATTTGCAGTATGATGGTTGTAAAATGTCTAGCATACTTGGTAGCTTTGCTGTTACTTGTACTCAACCATGGAGCAAACGGTCATCGTGTGTCTGGAAAGGAGCTTGATTATGAAAAAAAATTTAAACTCCTCCAGAAAACAAGTGTTACAACGATTAAGGTAAGTTATTTATTTTTATAGATTGTATTATTGTAAGTATAAAATATCTTCTCGATCAACCGGGTAATTTTCTAATTGATTTATATTCATTATAAATCAACTTGACCATTGGTTACGAGCTTACGACACAAGTTTAGTATTGGGTGATTTTGTCAACAAATATCTGTAAAGTTTTCACTACTACAAATAGGATTGGTAAAAGCTAGGATCTGGATCAGTTCCAGATTCGTTTAATGGACACAAATCCGCAAGTAATTTTTTCGCTTTTAAAAATTAGGAAATTTTGATTTTTTAACACTAAAAAAAATTCTGAAATTGGTTTCTAACACCACCACCACCAAAAAAAAAAAAAAAAAAAAAAAAAAAATTAACGCCGCCAAAATTTTTAAAAATGGATTTTACCACCACTTAATTGTTCTCGTCCAAAAATTCGTTAAGTGGGGGCCATAGAGCCACGTGCCACTTTGTTATTGGCCAAAAAAGAAAAAAAAAATCCTAAAACTATCCAGCCCAACCTTCTTCTCCACCCTCACACAACACAACCGCCAACCCCCGACACTCCCAATCCTTGAGCCCTAAACCCACCCCACTGAAATCCACCCCTCCCTTTCCCCAGCCCTAAACCGCCCTACCACCGCCAATTTTAAGCCCCCTTCCTAAAAAACACAGCCACAGATTCAGCCATTAGTGGCCAAAATAGTCAATTTTGGGGCTAAGTGGCCTAAATCGACCGATTTTGGCCAATAGGGGCCGAATTCGTGGCCAATGGGGAAGAGGGCCTTAAGTTTGGCGGGGTTAGGGTGGTTTAGGGCTGGGGGGAAAGGACGGGGAGGGTTCCAGTGGAATAGTTTTTGGTTGGGGGCGGTGAAGACGGTGGCGTTGGTGGGGCTAAGGTGGTTGGGTAGTTTTAGGATTTTTATTTTTTATTTTTTCTTTTTTTAAAAAAAACTAATAACATGGCAACACGTGTGAATGTAACGGATTTTTGGATGACATAAACTGGTAAGTGGTGGTAAAACCACCAATTTTTGAAAATTTTTGTGGTGTTAATATAATTTTTTTTTTGGTATCAATTTCAGCCTTTTTTTTGTGTTAAAAATCAAAATTTCTTAAAAACTATTAATCCAGATAATTTTGTAAAAAAAAAATCTAAAAAAATTTATACGCTTTTTAACAATATAATTACATGCGTAAACCATTATTTTTCTAAAACTGATAAAAATTAAAGGTTTTTTTTTTTTTTTTTTTTTTTTTTTTTTTTTTTTTTTTTTGACAAAGGATACAATCAATTAAAGTTTTAAAATCTAAAAAAAAAGGGTCTTAATACAAGAAACACTTAAAAGTATAACTTATTTTTATTAGGAAATTCAAATCAAATTTTTTTTTTTGAAGGAAAGTTAAATCAAATAACTAACTATTCTTAAATAATACTTCTTATTATTATAGTTATTCTTAAATAATACTTCGTACTTCGTATTATTATATAAAATACTTCAGTCCTGTTTACTTCACCTTAAAAAATAATATTCAGTTTAAATAATTTCAGTGAAATTAATTTCAGTTCAGTAAAAACAAGTTCAGTTCAACAAAAATAATTTCAATTTAGTAAAAATAACTCCAGTTCAGTAAAAATTAGTAAACTTAAAGAAAAAATATAATAGAAAATCAGTAAAAATAATTTCAGTTCAGTAAATTTTATTTCAGATCAGTAAAAATAATTTAAGTTCAACAAAATAATTTCAGTTCAGTAAAAAAAAATTCAATTCAACAAAAATAAGGTGAAGTGAACGGAGCCTTCCTCTATTTAAATTGCTTTATATCTATAATAATTCATGAATAAAGAAACATAAATTCTAATTATTCAATTTGATTTTTTCATTAAGAAAGATATGCGGCAATAAAAATCAATGGTTGGTTCGTACACCCGGGTGTACCATGAGCATGGTACACCCGGATTAAAGCAGAAAGAACATAGCTTATAAATGTAAAGAACATCATTAAATTATAAAAGAACACATCATTGAAATATAAAGAACATGGTAAGTTATGAATTGGTAATAGATAATTACTAATTGATTTTTACCACGCATTTAGTGCCAAATTATTTCAAAATATTGGTTTTCCAGAATTTCTTTATTTAAGATTATTTTCTACCAAAAATAATTCAAGATTTCATTTTCAAATTAAATTTCAAAAATTCAAAATTTAAAATTTCATTTTCAATATACTTTATTTCAATTAAAAATTAATCATATTTTTTCACCGTTACAAAAAAAAAAAAACATAAGGGATAAAATAGGAGAGCACAATCATAAATATATATATATATATATATATATATATATATATATATATATATATATAATACCCAAAATAATACGAGGTTTAAAGCAAATGCATATTAATATAGAAGAACATATTATCTAAGTTAAAAGAACTTGACTTGTATTAATGAAACCCATCAAAGACATTTTTAATCTACATATATTAAAGTACATACAATGTTTATAATGTAAAGAACATATAGTTCATATACTAAGAACATATTGATCAGATTTAATGAACATATTACATTCCAAAAAAAAAAAGAAAATGTATCAAGAAATGATAAAAGAACATTTATCATAATACGAAAAACATCATCTTCAACCTCAGAAAATAGCACGAAAACAAGGAAAAAAATTAAAAAAATACCTTTTCTTTCAACAACGAATTAATCAATTACATCATTAAGAGATTATATTGGACGATAAATTAAAATCAACTCTATTATAACATTGAATCACTTTAAAATATAAAATTTACCATGGTTTCTCTCTCTATATAAATTCAATTTCTCTCTCTTAACAAAAAAATAAACTTTGATTCACCAAAAGTATTCTATTAATATATAAAATGTAAATAATAAACCAATTTCATGAATCAAGGAATATAAATATGAAGTCAAGAGGTAAAGGTTGCCCAACCGGAACAATACCTATTAAAAGAATGAGCAAGGATGATTTAATCAAAATGAAACGATTTATAGAAGATTATACTTCAAGAACCAAAAGTAATAGCAATGAAAATCATGTAAGTGTTTTTTAATTTATTAAAATTTGCAAACGAAATGCCAATTTTACGAGAGAATATTATATATTTTTGGGTGTATAATGCACCCAAGGGCATATTTTTCTCATTTGGATGAGTATTGTTTGTTTAATCATTAAATAAAGAGCAAAAAACTAACCTGGGTCAGTTAGGTGGACGATGAATCCAACTATCCAAGTGTGTAAAACAAAATTTCACCATCTCAATGAATACAAGCTTGTTACATAATTATTTGTTGTTTTCTCAGTTTGCTGTTCTTCAAACATCTCCTAATCCAAGTCAAAAGATTTATAATGGAGCGAAAGGTATATTCACTTATCATGACCCCAAAGTTAGCGATTCTCAATATACTTTGGGTGGATTGACAATTATGAATGGAGATGACACCATAAAAGCGGGATGGATGGTAAGTCATCAACCAAAGTTTTATTATTCATAGGCCCTGTTTAGTTCGCCTTATATTTGCTTATCTAAACTTATCTGATCTGATATGGTCTGATCTGAATGTCAGATTTAACCAAATTTTGATCTTAAATATATAATAATTTATACGGAAAAAATATATCAAGTGGAGTCTTGTTAGAATCATAATAATGTGTATTTTATTAATATGTGATTTTTATAATTTTTTTTGTTACGAAATTAAAGATATTTAACGATAAAAAGCTGCACATAAAACGATGATCTGATCTGAACTGAACTTATTTTTTCTGATCTGATCTGATCGGAACTTATTTTTCCTGAAATAAGTAAAAATAAGTTGAACTAAACAAGACCCTTAGTTTACTATTAATATGTAGTATTTCACTTGCCTTATTTATTAACGTTTCGAGGTTATAATTTGTCTTGTGTATTTGTTTTCAAAGGTTATAATTTTTCAGTTTTGACCCAATTAGGCCCCGTTCACTTCACCTTATTTTTGCTGAAATGAAATTATTTTACTGAACTGAAATTATTTTTATTAAACTAAAATTAATTTTACTGATTTTCTATTATATTTCTTCTTTAGGTTTACTGATTTTTACTGAACTGAAATTATTTTTACTGAACTGAAATTATTTTTGTTGAACTGAACTTATTTGTTTTGAATTAAAATTAATTTTTCTGAACTGAAATTATTTTTACTGAATATTAATTTTTTAAGGTAAAGTGAATAGGGTCTTACAAAGGTTTAAGATTTTAAGTTTTAAAATTTGTAAATACCATGATAGGAGTAATTTGTAAAGTTTTATTAAGTTTGGCCCAAGCAACCAACCCTACAAGGTTTAATTATACATCTAATGATATCAATTTATGCCGAAAAGTAGAATTAAAAAAATTGATTATAAGTAGGCAATGATTATGATTTGAAGATAGGCAAATTAAAATAGAATTTAGATACTAAAAGAAAGACTTTATCACTATGCTAGTTAGCTAGCTAATTCGTTTTTTAGTCCTATTTTATTTTTAATGAAGTTTTTTTGTAGTTTGCTAAATAATTAAGTTAAATTTGTTACCTTTAGCGTGATAAACATTTTTTACCATATATATATAGATCAATCCAGCAGTAAACAAGGACAATCGTACTCGACTTTTCCAGTATTTCAATGTAAGTCTACGATAATTATCTTTTTCTATCTTAATTAATATACTTATTATGTGTATGTACTAGTAATGCTTACTATTAAAAGGATAACTATAGCAAAATATATAATGTAATTTTTTTCTTGTTTTTTTAGGGTGGTTCATCGCATTGTTTCAATATGTTATGTTCTGGATTTGTTAATGTTAATAAAGAAGCACCAATTGATGACGTACTTGAACCAATGTCAAAAAGATGGGGAAAAATATATGGTATAAAACTCAGTATATTTAAGGTAAATACTGAACTTTGATTTTTTAGCTATGTATTAAAAATCTTTCAAATTAAAGTTTTTCTTTTAATAGTTGTTGATTTTATATATTCCACTGGGTTAGTGGGCATAAGATTTGTTTTTTACTAGAAAATTATATAATTTGAATGTAATCTTTATATTTTGCATAAGTGGTCAATTGAGGGCTAATAATATATATGCTTGGTATGTTTGATGTGTAATTATTAAGGATCCGAAAGATGAAAATTGGTGGCTTGTAATAGGGACTGAAAACACCATACAAGGGTTTTGGCCAGGAAAGATATTCAATGGATTGGCAAATTCAGCAACATTTGTTTCATTTGGTGGCGAAGCATATGGCCCTGTCGATCAACCTTTACCACCTATGGGATCCGGTTACAGAGGCATCGCGTCTCCAGATGATGCTGCTTATGTTCTTGGAGTTACAGTGTTGGATGAAAATTTAAAGGAAGATAATAACCCTGTAGAAACTGAGACGTATACTGATGATCCACAATATAAAGTCACTGATTATGGATGGTCTAATAGATATGGACGCATAATGTTCTACGGCGGTACTACTCCAGTATAATATGATGTACGTAGTGCTACTGCTATTGATATACATTAATAAATTTCTTCCAACTTTATTTTCAAGAAATTTCATATCAATTTTCCTAATATCGGTAAGCAAATGATCTGAAAATCTTAGTTCTACACCTATTAAATATCAATTTTGGGCAAAATCGATTCTTTTTTTTTTCTTTTTCTGACCGGATGAAAAAGAATTTCATCAATAGATGAAGTTATTGCTCCTTCTATTTCAAGTAATTGGCATAGATTGGCTTTTAACTCCTTATTAAGGGGTATCATTCAGTTTTTAGTTTGGATTTACGTCAAATCCAATCCGATTCAACAAAAAAAATTCGATTTTCAAATTTACAATCCAATTTGATGTGTATTCCTCACCAAAATAATCTGATCCAATTTGAATTTAAATTAGTTTCAATTTTTTAGTGCCTAATGTGATTATGAAAATTAAATTGGCCCAAACCCATAATATCAATAAAATTTTTTATAAACATAATTTTACATGATCAATATAGTTTCCTTCAACATCAAGTCATTTATTACATGTTAGTACACCCATTCATAATTTGTTTACATTGTTTTTGTAAGTTTAAACATGGTTAATTCGATCCATTCCAAAAAAAACCAGTGTAAATTTAAAAACAAATTCAATCCGAGCCAAGCCGATTTAAAATCTGGATCCAATCAAATGATTGATATTAATAATTCGGTTTAAATTTCGTTTAATCCGAATAATAGATACACACTTACGACTCATATACATATTGAATTATTGACTACATAGAGATTGTAAAAAACAATTATGTGTTTTGAATAGGTATCTATGTAAATGAAATTTCATAATTTCAGCGTTTTAGGAGGCGGGACTATTTGATAGTAATGTTTAAAGAATGTCGTAAATTTTGTGTAACAAGCTTTTTTTTTTTCCATTTCTAAAGCATTCGTGTTCTTAGGAGTCCTTACGACAAACATTACTAAAGGTCTAAAGCAATAATTTAAATTACCATAATTAATTAAGTAGTCATTTAATAAGTTTCAATTGTGATTTAATTAATTTTTGCCGACTATTATATGTTGTTAATAATTAAAAAGTATGAGAACTCCATATCATGTAGCTCAAATTGATTAAAGAAACCTTGTAGCACTCTCCAAGTCTTTATAATGCTATACATTCATTGAATCATCGCTTCTTCTAGCCGATTTTGATTGAAAGATTGACATGATTGAGTAAAAAACTTAATTATGAAAAAATACATTATTGGGACTTCCTAATTCGTATTCTTCCAGCCTATGCTAGCGTTTGGTATCATATAATGTAGTGTGCTCATCAATATATATATGGGCAAAAGACGTTGGAACAATCAAGTTCAATTCTAGTACCAAATTACATATCACTTGAAAAGAATTACTGTATTCTTTCATAAGATAAAAATATTTGATGCAATAATGTCATAGAACAAACTCAATGTATTACAACTTAACGGGATCCAAAAAGAAAAAATCTAATATACTCGAGGGTACAATAATTTCTTTTAGAATAATCATATTTACAAATTGGACACCGGCAATCACGTTTCGAAAACCAATCATCAATGCAGTGACAACGGAAGTTATGCCTACACGTTGGAAGAATCCGAAGCAATTCTCCGTCTTCAAACGGATAAATACATATGGCACAATCTACGTTACTAAACTCTGTCTGCCTATCTTCAGAGTATATATCTAATGGAAATCTCCTATATAATTTTTCAGATAATTTACGCTGGACATAATGTCCTACTAAATAATAATAACGAAAAATATAGGCTACTAACACTATTACAATAATAATTATTGCTACACAAATGGGAACAAAATATTTGCTCTTGAGCGTCGTTTCCATGACATGTGTTTTTCCATAGACTACCGGCAAGGTTGCAAGGCGCCTAGATTATGCACAAACATGCATGAATTAAGTATCAATGAACTTATAAAATTTCAATGCATTACACATTTACACGTATAACATACCTGATACCCCCATAAACTAACTACTGTAGAAAATAAACAATGATAATATTCTAATTTAAATTCCATAACATGTACTTCCTCCGTTTTTATTTAGTTGCAACACACCCTTTCAGCACGCATTTTAAGGAAGATATTAGATTAGGTAAACGGATAAATTAATTTACAAAATTTAACCACCTATAAGAAGAAAGGGATAAGTTGCTACGGTTTAAATTTCGTAGTTTAATTCATTCGTTTACCTAGTTTAATCACCTCCTCGAAAAGCGTGATAAAAGATGTGTTGCAAGTATAAAAAAACAAAGGAAGTACATACTAATCGTCTAACTAATAAATAAATTAACCGCACATGATTTATATAAGCAGTATTTCAATTTGTTCCTCGTACGAAGTATTAATATAAGTTAGATAATGTATATTTAATTTAAAAAATGATTTTTATAGAATAATAAAATTAAGCTATATTTTTTGTAAAATACAATATAAAGTCAAAATAAAGTAAGGATTATATTAGTTATATTATAGCAACCGTGTAAACCATAAAACATGATCGCAATTCCCATATTCGCGCCTAAATTTTTTTTTTTTTTTTTTTTTTGGTGTTTATTTGGTGTTTAGAGAGTCATCAGGAGGGGGTGAGAACCCGATTCCAGGATATCCTGAAATCGGGAGGGAAGCTCTAACCACTTGAAATATCCCTCACTCTCGCACCTTAAACATGCATGTACATGACAATACTCATTAATACTTCATAAGTAGCTAATATCTTACTAAGAATAGCAGATTATTATTGCAAAATTGTGTGTATAAATATTAATAATCCAAGAATAGTAGATAAATAATTGATCATATAGTATTAAATGAGCTACTTCTGAGTTTAATGAGTGAAAGCAATACTAGTAAGCCGTTGCATTAAACTTATTATTTTCCCATGCATATTCCCTCAAAAAATAAATAAATAAATAAATAAATAAAATAAAATAAAAAATTAAAAGAACTTATTTTACCATGTTATCAGTAGTCTCAACAACGAAGTGAAACCTTGTGGAGCACCAGCAGCAACCAAACCCGAAAGCAGTGATCGCGGGAATAGGCCTTGACGCCCATAAGAAGAAGTCGAAGTTTGAGATGATGCCATGCGCAGTTAATGTTACAAGATATTGCCTTAATTGTGAAATGAAGATCAAATATAAAATATGAGTTCTTTTATTTGTTATTCAGTGAAAAAACTGAAGTATATGATAAATTATGCACATGTGCAATGATATTTATACCAGTACACAGATCATTAGTACTAGTAAGCAAATTCTTTACGTAACAAACTCAATCATTCATCAGTATTAACTAATTGTATTTTCTAATTAAATTCTATTACTTCCCAAGTTTAGTAATTAATTTTAGCAAGCGTCATCTACATATAAACCACTGTTTAATAAATAATAATTTTTGCCAATAACATACATACTACCACGTTGTAATCCTAAATCAATACAATAATTTACAAATGCGGCAAATTTTTAGAAAATAAATTCATGAAATGGATTCCTACAATATCATACACTATGAATTAAATTGAATTGATGCACTCACTAATTCATACTCCGTACTAAACTTGGGAATTTTACATGTTTAGGATTGTCTAGCTTAATCGACTTGTGAGTATGACTCACTTCCTTGGCATATTAGCATGTAAAATTGTTAATTTTCCAAAAATAAACACTATATTTCAGCAATTGGTAGTAGATAGATTCAAAATTTTAACAGCAAACATCGTGTAAATTAAATGACATAAAAAGATAATAATGTGTTTTCCTAAATTAATAAAATTTATCAATAATAAGCTTCAACTATCTCTAGTCACCCCCCAAAAAAAAGGCAAAGTTTCAAGTATCTCGAAATACTAGCATAAATTGTATAGGTGAGATGAGATTTAAGCCATTTTCTACTTCATTATTTGATAATAAAACTAATAATCCAACTACAAACTAAAGTCGCGAGTCCCTTGAGTTATGAAGTTGAACCTACATATCAATCAACTGATAAACCTTATATGAGAACCCAAAATCACAATAAAGGTTACATTTTTTTTACTTGCTATTTTAACAAAATTATACTACCTATGTTACAGAGCTAACTAAGAGTTTGGTTTACTTCTTTCAAAAAAAAAAAAAAAAAAAAGTGTGGTTTATAAACAAGGCTTAGGAGCTTCCATAACTAAAATCAATTGGCAATGGTAGGAGTAACTCCTCAACCTTATAAATTGGAACCATATCTTCTATTTCTCCAATGTGGAACACTCAAGTGGGCTAGAATGGGTTTCAACGCTTCCATTGGCAATTAATAGTGGCTCTGGTACCAATAATACTTTCCTCTATTACATCAAATCTAATATGGGTAAGTCATTTTTGAGTTCTTATAATAAAGGAGGCCAAAGGGTTTATTGTATCCAATATAACCTTTCTTAAGATCTCAAAACATTGTTAAATGTTTTTGAGTTCTTCGCATCGTCTTTAAACATATAATTAAAAATGCATACCCTAGATTTAGTTCTTACTTAAGTTATTGAAATGAATTCATTAGATTATGAAGAACTACTATATTCCTATCTACATTTTTTTTCCACTAGATTATGAATTGAAGTATCCTTACCAAGTGTTTCGAGTAAAACAATGGGACCTTGCCGAAGGTCCTAAGAAGTGGTGAATACTGGGCTCGGTCCAAATGATGCTGGGCCGAGGGTTTCCTGCACAGCAAACACACGTAAACTGGCCTCGGGGGTTATGCCGAGGATGGCCCCTCCGATGCCGAAGTCAGTACAATGTGTAGAGAGAAATAGCTATGCAAGAGAATTAATTGCTTGAGGCTATATATGAATGGATGATAAATGGTGCAATTGAAGGTTTTATACCTTAGCATAATGAGGAGAAATGGGCTTGGAGTCATATGGGTTGACCATGTTGACTGGGCCGCTGACTTGACTTTGACTTGGCATGATTGGAGGCTTGGGCCTTGACCTTGGCTTGTAATTGAATCATTTATGGATCAAGCCCAATTAGGCTTAATTGGACCCAAACAACTTGCCCCCCAGACCCGATTTGGAAGAATGACGGGTCGAATTTGGATTTAATAAAAATGGAGGGAAGTAAATGATTTAATTAAATAAAAAAGATTTAAAATTTTGAACAGTCATTAACGAAATAACTGTAATTTGGATAATTAGTGGGAAGTTGGACGGATAATGGGTTGTTAATTGGAGGAAAGTGTTTAACGGTTACTTAGTGAGGTATTTAAAAGAAATTAAGTGCACGAACCTCTAAACTTCCCATTTTTGGGAATATAAGGCCGGTTTCCGCACTCTCTCTCCTCACTTCTTCACAAATTCACACTCGAACTCACAAAAAACCCCTGATTCCGCTTCAAAACTTCACTAAATTCCCGAGATTAAGAACTTGAAACCGAAATTCGTTGCTCCGAACTTGTAGACCGGTAAATTCCGCTTCAGATCAAGGTAATTTTCTTTGATTTCTCTTCGATTTTTCTTGAATTTTGAAAGCACTCTCCTTTTTTCGACTTTCCTTCGAAAATCCGACAATGGTTGGAGGTAGAGCGCGTCAACCCCGGCGACCTGGTCAGGCTCGGGATCCGAGGGACCAAGTCGACACTTGGAATGGGGAAAGAGTCGAGGCTGACCCTGAAGAGGGTATCCGGGCAACCCCTTTGTCTTCGGCACCTCCCCAAGGAACGGGAGAGGCTGGTGTATCTGGCAGGAGGAAGTTCTGGCTGCCGCACCTTGGAGCTTGCTCCCTGAGTACAACGAGTGGCAGAATCCCGAAGCCATTTCGGCTATGATGTGGAACATTCCCTACCCCTGGTGGGTCCGGAATGCTGAGGCCTATCGCTTTGCCGAACAACTTATGTTGCACTACGGCATCCTGGAGGCGGATGGGTATTGGTGCCGAATGCCCACGGCCACAGACAGGATTCATCGTCCACCTCTTGGATATGTGGGGGTGTACACTAGGCAACTGCAATACGGGCTGCAATTCCCCTTAAATCCCTTCGTCAGGGATTTGCTGAGAAAGTACAGGATCTCCCTGTGCCAGTTAACGTCCGTCAGCATCCGAAGGGTGATGACGTATCTTTGGGTGTGCCGGTTCTTCGGTTATGAGCCGAATCTGCACTGTTTTAAAAAGCTGCACAAGCTCGTGCCGAACACCCAGAGCAGGTATGGTCAGCACGGCTCTGGCTGGTGGAAGATTGAGAATCACCCACAGTATTTAACCATGTGGCCGAACGATTCCTCGGATAAAGACTGGAAAGGTCAATGGGTCTGGGTTAGGGCACCCGCAGACCCCGAACATCCTTACTTCTTCGGCGCTCCGCGCTACCTATCCGAGCCTGACCCAGACATGCTGGACCTGGGTCCCGAAGAGCCCGATGCTGCTACCCATCCAAGTTATCAGCAAGCTTTTATCTTCGGGAAGAAGGAAAATCCTAGAGGGATCGGCCGGCTGAAGCACATACCGGAGACTTGGCTCCCCGACTCCCATTACGCCTTCCAAGAGAATATGTTGGCGGCTGTCGGCCTCAGCCGAAAGTTTAGAGACGGTAAGCACCTTCGGCTAGGGCCGAGGGATAGCATTTTCTTTTTTTTTTTTTTTTTTTTTTTTTTTGTTTTGCACTTATTTTAGTGCTTTTCGGCGTCCACCTCATTGCACTGATTTATTCTTTTTACTTTTCAGAGATAAACGAGAGCAACTCAGGGATTGACTACAATCGTTTGGGGGTAAACGCCGAAAGGGTTATACTAGACCGAGCCCCGGCGATCACTAATCCAAAGGACCGTCCGTTGCATCTGCATTCGATGGGCCTTCAGATTGAGGCTGCTGCAGACTATCTGAAGCAAAAGCCTTGGTGGGCTAAGCGGAACCCTCTAAGACGTTTGCTACCTTAAGAAGAGGAGGCCGCTTGGACATCTGAAGAAGTTATTAGGGTAATTGAAGCCTTAGAAGGAGGCGAAGGGACCTCCCGAGCTGCCGAAGAGGAAGCAGCAGCAGACGAGGCTCGGCTGAGAACCTTGGTAAGTTCTTCAGCATTTAGCAAGTATGTTTTTTCTTTCTTTTTTTTTTTAAACTCAAACCCTTCTTGCCCCCCACTTCTGCAGCCTGAGGAAGAGAGCAAAAGGAGAGAGGGAAAGGCTCCTGCACGTCCGAAGATCTTTCTAAGTCTTCTGATTCTGAAGACATGGATGAGCAACCTCTCATCCAAAGGAAGAGGAGAAGAACGGGTCCAGCTGTAGTGGGCCCGGATGATTTCGAGCTGAGGCCGATGCCCGGCGTAGTTATAAGGGAACCTGTCGCAGACAAGGGCAGGGTTCCTAGAGGTTCAAAGGGTCCTCCACCCCTAGTTTAGCCACCACCACCAATCTCGTTTCCCCCGAAGACCCCTCCACCTCCCCAAATCCAAGAAATGGAGGTGGACCAGAGGACTCCTGATCCAAAGGATGGGGTCCAGGAGGAGGTGCCTAACCAGGAGAGCGCTGCTAAGCTCCCTGGTGATAAAGCTGAAGAGGTGGCTGCAACTGAAAAAACGGCCGAAACCACTATTGATGAGGGCTTCACTGCTGAAATTCAGCAAGAAGTCGATGCTTTTTTGGACCAGCCTGAAGGAGAGGCTGAGATGATTAACTTGGAGGACGGTGCTGAAGAGACGAGGGAGAAGAACGCTGAAGTCCCTTCGTCCTCCATTTCTTCATTTCATACCTTCAGGTCTGAAGACATGGGATTCCACGCCCCCTTCATCAATGTTCCGGACAGTGTATGGGAAACAATTTGGGGCTGCCGAGAAGAAGCTGCATCCTTCTTCGGCGACTTTACTGGCATGTCCGAAGTGGAACGGGCAAGGGAGTGGTCGCTCAAGGCTACTGTTGGAATGGGGGAGTCCAGCAGAAGGGTCCCTGACCCTGCAGTAGACAACCAACGACTGCTGATGCAGGTACTTGCTCATTTTTATTTATTTCTTGCAACTTTAGCTCTTCAGTTAAGTTTTTTTTTTAACTGACTTGTGCCCTGGTTGCCAGGTTGTGTACAATCGGACTCTCACTGTAGAGCTGATAGACAATCTCCAGAACAAGCTGGAGATTGCCCAAGCTGAGGCAACGCTGGCCGAGACGAAAGTCAAGGCAGCCGAGGAGAAGCAAGCCGAGGCCCAGAGATATGAGAAGTAGGCTGCCGAGGCTAAGGGGAGAAGCTCATCAATGAATACAGGGCCGTTGACATCCCCAGATTTAGGGTTGCTGTTGAGCGCTGAATTGCTGAGGAGGTCAACACGAGGGTGGCCCTTCAGACCCAAGCTCTGCAGTCAAGGGTAGAGGTCCTGGAGGCCAAGGAGAAGACTGCCGAAGAGGCAATTAAGGCAAAGGATGATCAGATCTCTCAGGCCAAGGCTGCTGCTGAAGCCCAAAATCAGAAGATTCAAGATCTAGAGAATCGGCTGAAGGCCAAAGAGGATGATCTGACCCAGGCTAATACTACAATTGGCTTAGTCCGGGACCAGCTGAACAACACCAATGACACTGCCAACAGAGTTCAGCTGGAACTGGACGAGGCCAAGCGAAAACTGGCGAATCAGCAGGAGGCTTCTCAGAAAAGCCTGGAGGAAGTCCAGAAGAAGCTGGCCGATGTTGAGGCTCAGCTGGCTGAGAGGGTGTACACCGCGGCTCAATACTCGAAGGCTTTCAACAACGGGTACAAGGTGGCCTGAAGACTGGCCCTTCATGCAGCTCTTGAGCTGGACTGGTACCAATGTGAAATTTGGGCTGAAGACCCCAAAGATCCTGATATGGAGTTCGCCAGCCAGGCTGAGATAGATCTGGAGATCCGTCTCCAAGCTGAGGAACTGGAGGATGCTGAAGCTGAGGAAGTTGAGAACAAAGAGAACAAAGCTCAAGCTCAAGTTCAGCCCGCTTCTTCAGCAGCCGCAATTGATACCACCTTGGAGCCCAGCGTTGCTGGGAGGCCTGATCCTTCAGCTGAAGCCTAGGGACTCGGGCAGTCGTCTTCAGAATCTTGCGGATCAATGTGTGCTTGACTTTCTGAATTGCCGCTTCTGAATTTTTTGCCTCTGTTTTGCTTCAGCTTGCCTTGGTGTACAAACATTTTAGTTTTTTGCCTTGTACGTACTTCGGCAGCTGTAATTTTCCACTTGTGGGCGGCTGCCGATATTTATTTTTATGTTATGAAACACTTAGCTTTGTCCGAGCTTTTTACTCGTGTTATGAATTTGCTGTTTTTCTTCTTACTGCTTTGCCTTGAACTTGCGCATTAATCTAATGAATTTTTGAAAAATTTTCTAAGTAAAAAAGCCTTCGGCTTTAGAAGTTTTCAGCTGCTGATAATTTGCACTTGTAGTGCCTGTTGCCCCCCAGAATTCTGAAGATCAATCTTCGGATTTCTGAGACGATTGCCTGTCTTTCTTGATTTAGACGAAGCTTTTTTGTATTTAATAAATTTTTTATTGTTATGCGATTATTCTTGGCTTTCTGTCTATCTGAAAGAATGGATATCTGAGACACAAGGCTAACTTAAGGCAATGTACCAAACAATGACCCTCTGGGATACAGGGCTTAGTGAAAACAATATCCCAGATTCGTCCACGGACTCATTGCCTTGGAGAACAAGTCTTACTGAAGTTTTCACTTCAGCTGAAAGACCAGTGTTCTATAAAAGGCGAGTTTTTCAACAATCTGAAACCCAGTGCCTTAAAGGCGAAGGCTTCAGACAGGGCTAAAGAAAACCCTTAAAAGAGTAGATAGAATAAAGAAAAATGAAAGAATAAAAATTTCAAATATTTGTAGAAATGGTGGCTCTGAGGCCTTTCATTAATAACTTTAAAATGTACTTACAAAGATTGTTCTGCCCCGAAGGGTCTACACATGATATTTCTTAAGTAAATCAGCATTCCAATGATTTTTCACCTCAGTTCCATCCAACTGCCGAAGTCGGTATGTCCCCGACTGAAACTCATCATAAATCTCGTAAGGTCCCTCCCAAGTGGCCGAGAGTTTTCCATGGATTCGGCTTTTCTGAACTGCTGCAGCATTCCGAAGGACAAGGTCTCCAACTCTGAGAGGCCTTGCATGGACCCTTCGGTTATAAAATTTGCTTATTCTCTACTTGTATGCAACCATTCTATCCCTGGCTGAGTCTCTTACTTCGTCAAGGAAATCAAGAGATTCCTTCATCAGCTGCTCATTCTCAGCCGAGAAGTGGTGCACTTGTAGACTTTCGGAACCGATCTCCACTGGAAGAACAGCTTCGGCACCATACACCAACTCAAAAGGTGAGCAGCCCGTTGCCTCCTTTTCAGTTGTCCGAAGTGACCAGAGAGTTCCAGGAATTTCTTCCAGCCATTTGGACTTTTGATCCTCAACCCTCTTCTTGAGAGCATTAAGAATCTGCTTATTTGCAGCTTCGGCGTGTCCATTACTTTGCGGATGGCACACCGCTGAATATGCCAATTTGATGCCGAACTGATCTGTATACCGTTTTAACGGAAGATTGTCGAATTGTCTTCCATGATCAAAGACAAATACTTTAGGGATGCCGAAACGAGTAATAATGTTCTGCTAGATGAATTTTCTGACAGTTTGCTCTGTAATGTTCGAGGCTGCCTCGGCCTTGATCCATTTGCTGAAATAGTCTATGCCGACTATCAGCCATTTTTTCAGATATGGAGCATCCGGAAAGGGACCCAGGATATCCAGCCCCCACTGGGCAAATGGAAGCGGATTCAAGACTGACTGAAGCTCCTAGGCCGGCTGATGGATGACTGGTGCAAATTTTTGACATTTTTCGCATTTTCTGACCAGCTCCTTAGCATCTGAGATCATGGTGGGCCAATAGTACCCTGCTCTTAAAGCTTTATGGGCTAATGTCCTTCCCCCGATGTGATTTCCACAGATGCCAAGATGGATTTCTCGAAGGATATAATCAGCGTCTGTTGGACCTACACATTTCAGCAATGGGGCTGAGAAGGATTTTTTCAGCAGCTCTCCATTAAAGACAATGAACCTAGAACTGGTTCGCTTCAGCTTGGAAGCTAAGGTTTTGTCTTCGGGAATTTCTCCCCGAAGCTTGAAATCTAGGATGGGATCCATCCAGCTGGGTTCCTGGTCGACGCAACACACTTCAGGTGCTTCGTCAACACTTCTTTCTCGGCACATCTCCACATAAACAAATCGGTTCAGCTTACTAAGAGTTGAACTAGCAAGCTTGGAGAGTGCGTCGGCTTAGGCATTCTGACCCTTTGGGATCAGCTGAACTTCAAAGGTTCTCAGCTTTGCAATAACTGATTTGATCTTGGCGAGGTAACCTATCATAGAGGGCTCTTTGGCATCATAATTGCCCCCGATCTGATATGCAACTAGCTGAGAATTTGTCTTTAGACAGACATGTTCGGTTTCCAGAGAGATGGACAGTTCTAGGTCAGCAATTGTTGCCTCGTACTCGGCTTTGTTGTTCGAAGCTTTGAAAGAAAATTTGAGTGCATAGGGGATTTGCCTTCGGGAGAGGTTATCACTACCCTTGCCCCCGAACCATTTACGGTGGAGGATCCATCCGTAAAAACGGTCCACATTTTCTTTTCTTCATCTAGCGTTTCCTGGTACGAGCATTCGGCTAGAAAGTCCGCTCGAACTTGAGCCTTGATGGCTGCTCTCGGCTGGTAGCTGATGCTGAACTCGGTGAGCTCGAAAGCCCACTTGGCCAACCTACCAGATTTTTCAACTTTGCCGAGGACTTTTTCCAACGGCTGATCAGTTAAGACCACTATTTGATGGCAATCAAAATAGGGCCTCAGCTTCCGAGCAGCTACCACTACTGCAAATGAAACTTTCTCAAGTAAGGGTTAGCGGGTCTCGACATCCGTCAGAGTGTGACTGACGAAGTAGATCGGCTTCTGAATTTTATTTTCTTCCTTCAGCAGCACTACACTGATGGTGGCTGGGCTAACAACCACGTACAAGTACAGAGATTCTCCTTCCACCGGGCTAGCCAGCGTTGGGAGTTGAGCCAGATGCTCTCGAATCTGCTTGAAGGCTTCTCTTTGCTCGTCTTCCCAGATGAGCTCTTTTGTTTTGGGGAGTTTCAGGGCTTTGAAGAAAGGTAACCCCTTATCCGAGGCTCTAGAGATAAACCTTGAGAGGGCTACCATTCTTCTAGTGAGCCGCTGAACATCCCTCTTTGTTTTCGGCTCAAGGAGATCGAGTGCTGCTTGCACCTTCGCGGGATTGGCATCAATCCTCTTTTGTTGACCATGAAGCCGAGAAATTTTCCAGACTTCACGCCGAAGACACACTTTTTCGGATTCAGCTTCATTTGGTGATTTCTTAAGGTGGCGAAGGTTTCAGCCAGGACCTTAACATGGTCTTCATCCTTTTTGCTTTTGACGATAGAATCGTCAACATAGACTTTCATGTTGCGGCCTTTTTGATCGGCAAAAACCTGATCCACCAGCCTTTGGTAAGTTGCCCCCGCATTTTTCAATCAGAAGGGCATCATTTTGTAATTGTACACCCCGGCGTTCGTGACGAATGTCGTCTTTGCTCGGTCGTCGGGGTGCATGAAGATCTGATGGTACCCCGAGAATGCGTCCATGAAACTAAGCAAGGCATGGCCACTTGTCGAGTCGACTAGCTGATCGATCCTCGACAAGGGAGAAGGACAAGCCTTATTCAGGTTCGTGAAGTCAACGCACATTCTCCAGGTGCCATTTGCGTTCTGAACCATCACTACATTAGCCAGCCATTCTGGGTACTAACAGGGTTCGATGAAGCCTGCATCCGGCAACTTTTTGACTTCGGCTGCGATGTCTCGGTTCTTGCTTGCGGAGTAATTCCGCTTCTTTTGCTTAACTGGCCGATACGTGGGGTTGACATTAAGCCTGTGAGAGATGAGGTCTGGACTTATCCCGGGCATGTCAGCTGCCGAGAAAGCAAACACATCTCGGTTGTCCCGAAAGAGTTGGATGAGTTCAACGCGGACATTTGGATCAAGGTCCATTCCGATTGTAACACATTTTTCAGCATCTCCTTCGGTCAACTCGACCGTTTCAATCTATTGATCCAGCTCCATTAATTTGGGGCCAGATTCTTCATCATCTGGTCTGCTGTCAATGTCAGCAGGCGTCCTAGACTTTTTCTTCAGCAGGCTCTCTAAGTCGTTCGGCTCAGATGAAGAACCAGCTTTTTCTTTCTCTGACCGTTTTTCTTTGGCCGGAGAACCTTGGGCCGAAGCACTTAGGCCTTTCGGCTTCTTCGCACTTGGCTCTTTTTCTTTTTCTTTCTCCTCCTCATCCTCATTGTCGTCGTCTTTCGAACGACTAGTGGATGGCTTGAGCTAGTTGCACCTTCGGGCCTCCTTTTGGCTGCCCTCAATTCTTTCGGGGTAGCCGGCATCCGAAACATATATCATCACTTGATGGTATGTTGAAACTACCCCTTGAATTTCGTGAATCATAGGTCTCCCCATGATCACGTTGTACACTGAAGGAGCGTCGATGACCAAGAATTCAGTCCTGGCGTTCCTGGCTGCTTCAGCACGGCCGATGGTGACAGGAAGGAGGACCTTCCCATCAGGATAAGTTGAAGCTTCGTTGAATCCAAAAACCGGGTAGGGTAATGGCGTTAGGTGTTTGGGCTTCAGCTTGATTTGGTTGTAGGCCTTTCGGAACAAAATGTTTGCTCCGCTGCCTCCATCCACGAGAGTCCTGGACACATCGTGGTTGGCAATTGTAGCAACAATCGCCAAGGGATCCTCATGAGGGAATGTCACCCCCCGGCAGTCGGCGGCTGAGAATGTCATGTTCGGCGCCGGGGACTGAGGAGGTTGGATGTCAGCATTGTTCACCTGGTAGGTCAGAGCCCTAAGGTGACGCTTATGCTCCCTTCGAGAACACGTCCCCCCGGATAAAACATGTATCGGGGCGAATTTTTCCTCCGAAGTCTTGTTGTTCTTTCAGGGAAGTCCAGCTCTTGCCGAGATTCTTTCTCAGACATCTCAGCCTCTTTTTTCTTGCGGTGATCCGCAATATATTTTTTCAAGTATCCCTTCCGGACCATATCCTCGATTTGGTCCTTCAGCTGGATACATTCTTCAGTGTTGTGTCCCGGTGACTCGTGGAACTCACACCAAAGATTTTTATTTTTCTGCTGATACCACTGGGGAAGTGGTCTCGGCTTTCGGTAACTCTGGTCTCCCTTCATCACGCTGTAGATCTTGGCGCGTGGGAGGGCGAGCGGAGTGTAGGATTCATATCTGCCCAGATAAGGTGCAGATTTCTCCTTCTTCGGCTCGTTGGCCGAAGCTTGTTCTGAGGCTTTCGCCTTTCCTTTCAACTTCTAGCCTTGGCCTTCAGTCGATTGTTGTTTTTGTTTCCCGCCCTTAGTTTGAGGTTGGGTTTTTGTTTTGTTCCATTCCTCGACTCGGATGAATTTGTCCGAAGCATTGAGAGCTTCCTCCAAGGTTTTGGGTGAATTCATGACCATGAAGTCGGAGAACGGACCAGTTCGAAGGTCGTGCTGAAGAGCGAAAACGGCCAGCCCTTGATCCAGCCGAGAAATGCTGGATGACTCGTTGCTGAAACGAGTTAGATAGTCCCGGATGCTTTCGGCCTCACCTTGCTGCAGGCCCATGAGCTCTGCAGTTGTTTTCTCTCGGCGGTTTGCCGTGGAAAACTTGCTTTTGAATTTGGCGGACAAGTCGTCCTACCCTATTATGGAACCCTCCTTTACTCCCTTGGAGATCCACGCTTGCGCGACCCCCTTGAGAGTGGTAGGAAAGTATTTGCACCAGGTCGCTTTGGACCTGGGGCACAGATGCATATGCCCCTCATAGGAGGCAATATGGTCCTTCGGATCCGAAGTCCCATCATAAGTAATGTGCGACGGGATTTTAACCGTCGGCACATGCTCTTCCAGGATCCATTGCTCGAATGGAGAACTGGTTGGAAGCATCACAGCTTTGCCCTTACTTATGGCCGAAGGAACCGCTCTCCGCCCTCTCAGAGAGGTAGAAGTGGTTTTCGTTCCTTGGTCAGAAGGTTGGGGCTCGTTCCCCGGGAATGTGAGGCGGCTGTGCACACTCTGTTCCCTGCGGCCGAGGCGCTCATGAACGCTTCGGCGAATAGTATCCGGCCGAGAGGCTGAACTACTACTTTTATGAGTTTTGCTCAAGGTGAGCTGAGTAGAAGGCTCCTTGAAGAAATGCGAGTTCCTTTGTCTTTCTCGCTCGGTTCTCCAAATATCCTCTTCCCAATTTTCCTCCAACTCCTTGAAAGATTGGGGTCTCTTCCCCTCTTGCCCGGTCTTCCTCCGCTGATGCCTGGTTTGTGGAGGTGACCGGTCACGAGGTGGTAGCATCATGCCGGCCTTTAGGCCTCCATGAAAACCGCCACTGCTCGCGCAATTTCCTCGGTGGAGGGTCCCATTTGAGGGGTCCCTCTATGAGTTTGGGGGTGAGAATGGATGCTCAAAGGCGGGCTTCGAGTGTTGGAATGAGCCCTTGGGTTGGACTGAGCTGCAGCGTCAGACCGAAGAGGACTCGTCCTACACTGCGAACGGATGGAGGGAGATTGCGACCTCTCCCTTGATGGCCCTCCCGAGCTGGCTTCCTCGGAGGAATGCCTGTTCAGAGAAGGTGGAGATGGCGGAGATGGAGGGTCCAAGGGCCTCTTTCCCTCCGTCATCATTATGCGGCTCCTCTTTGATGAAGAAGGACCGCCCTCGGATTTTTTGTTCTTGCGGTTCTTAGCCATGGATACTAAGGTGAGAGCAAGATTGGAATTGGCTTAAAGATTTTTTGAAAGTCTTCCCCACAGACGGCGCCAAATTGTTTCGGGTAAAACAATGGGACCTTACCGAAGGCCCTGAGAAGTGGTGAAGACTGGGCTCGGTCCAAATGATGTTGGGCCGAGGGTTTCCTGTACAGCAAACGCACGTAAAATGGCCTCGGGGGTTATGTCGAGGATGGCCCCTCCGATGCCGAAGTCAGTACAATGTGTAGAGAGAAATAGCTATGCAAGAGAATTAATTGCTTGAGGCTATATATGAATGGATGATAAATGGTGCAATTGAAGGTTTTATACCTTAGCATAATGAGGAGAAATGGGCTTGGAGTCATATGGGCTGACCATGTTGACTGGTCGCTGACTTGACTTTGACTTGGCATGATTGGAGGCTTGGGCCTTGACCTTGGCTTGTAATTGAATCATTTATGGATCAGGCCCAATTAGGCTTAATTGGACCCAAACACCAAGTTTTTTTATATTGTATTTTTCTTTTTTTTTTTAAATAAAAAAAAATCTGTTTTGAATTAAACAACAATACATGACTAAAATTATGTCAAAAGTCTATATTATACTTCCTCCGTTTTTTTTTTACTTGAGACCATTTGACTTTTACACTATTCACACAACACGCTTTGATTCGCTTTTGTGGATTATAGATATGATAAAACATATTCATGTGGGATCATATTTGAATCGTTTCAATGTATATTTTATTAATATCCACTTTTTATAATTTTACAATATTGATAATTAGAGATGTTAATCGTTCAAAACATGCGTTGGCAAGCGTGATATAGAAAGATGTCAACTAAAAAAACAGAGAGAGTAATAGATTTATGACCCTTGTGAACTCGAATAACAAAAGAAACTAAATGTGCACATTTATATTATGGAGTACAAGCAATTTTTGTTTATTTATTTGGCATAACTCTACCGAACAAGTCAACCCAATCTTATTTTGTTGGTCAATTTCCTTGAAATTTGGGGGGGGGGGGGGGATTTCCTCAATGTGAAGCCGCTGGCCAGTAAAGCTTGACCGCTTGATCTCATGACCTTAAGGTCATATATATATAAGGTCCATTCTATAATCACTAGACCAATTATTTCTTGATAAAAATGTTAATTATTGGTCTCATTCACTTCACCTTATTTTTCCTTAACTAAAATTATTTTTACTGAAACAAAATTATATTTGTTGAACTTAAATTATTTTTACTGAACTGAAATTAATTTTACTAAACTGAAATTATTTTTACTGATTTTCTATTATAATTTTTCTTTAAAAAAACTGAATTTTACTGAACTGAACTTATTTTTACTGAATTGAAATTATTTTTACTGAACTGAAATTAATTTTAATAAACTGAAATTATTTTTACTTAATATTATTTTTTTAAGGTGAAGTGAACAGGGTCTTACTCCACACAAGATGTTTAATTAAATACAAACTTTGGGTTAATAACGCGATTTGAATATGACAAATAGCTCACTAGTATCAATTAAATTACTACATCAATATATTGTAAACCAAATGACAATATTAAAAACAAAAAGAGTGACGGTACGCTAGCTATTTCTATTGGGATTCAAACATTTCAAGCTATACTAGTCACCTAGAAATTTTCAAATTTGGCTCCAATTATTTAATTTGAATGTTTGTTAATTAAGTTGTTGAGTACAATATAAATAGGTCCTAAGACTCCTTTTAAGGCAATAAATAAAAAATTAAAAATCACTAGTACATATATAGTATAGTTTTTACAATTTGTCAATTCATGCAATCCCATTTCTCAAACAAGATTTGTATTCGTTTAGTCATGGGTGTCGTTGATTCATATTCTACGGTCCTTCTAACAATGATCACCGTGTGGTTGTTGTTTACACCTTGCATCGCCGGGGATGGTAAGGCCGTAACACCATCCATACCCCTTGTAATCGCCTCCCATTGCTCGGACAAATGTGGAAATGTAAGCATTCCATACCCATTTGGTATCGAAGATGGTTGTTACTTAGAAGAACCCGATATTACACCTTTTTCTTCCTTCAAAATCAATTGTAGTAATCATCATAATAGCCTTCCTACAATTTTTGGTACCAACTTTGAAATACTTAACATTTCAGTAAAAGAGGGTGATTTTCATTCTAAATTACCAGTTTCTTACGATTGTTACAACCAAAGCGGGTATGTTAACAGTTGGATGACTTGGTTCAACCTTGTAACGTTTACCTTATCTAGCACGAAAAACATATTAGTTGCTATAGGGTGTGACACCTATGCCACATTTTCGGGTGTTAGAGGTGACAAGGAATATGGAACAGGATGCATGACTAGATGTGTTGAGCCGGAAGATGTCATAGACGGTGAATGTACCGGTGTTGGTTGTTGTCAAGCCTCTATTCCCGGTGGAATTAACAACGTTACCGTGTATTTAGACAGTTTTAACAACCATAGTTCCGTGTATAGTTTTAACCCGTGCAATGTCGCATTTCCGGTAGCAAAAGATGTGTTTACGTTTAATAGAAGATATTTAAGTCATGATATGGAGTACTACCAAAGCTTGGCCCTTCCTGTAGTGTACAATTGGGCTATTGGACGTAACAATTGTTCAGTGGCAAAAGCAAATGGGACCTGCTTGTGTACAGAGAACGCGGATTGTTATGATCCGGTTCACGAATTGGGATATTGTTGTAACTGTAAAGATGGTTATTCTGGTAACCCTTACCTTCCTCAAGGATGCTTAGGTAAAAATCTATATACTTTCTTCCCTTTTTAAAAAATACAATAGTTAATTTTATAATGAAAAACTTTTGTATTCACCCAGATATTAGTGTACATCGAGAAGTATAAGGGTAACTTTTAGCTAATTTTAGGGTAACTTTTTGCCTTTTTTTGGGTAACTTTAAACATAATACAATTTTTATATAAATAAACAATAAGAAAAGTTTTATAAAGGTAATTTAATTACATCAAATTGAATATTTTTGCCAAATTAGAGATGTACAATTACGAAGTATCTTCTAACATAGAAATAAATTAATATACCTCGTGAATACTACTACTGTATACCTTATCAATAATAATTATTTGCCATTAGATCAGATCTTATTATATTAATCTATATATAATTGTTAGTTTAATTGGACGAATTCTTCATTCAACTAAGTACTAACACTATGTCAAAGAATATTGACGAATAAAGTATAGTATATATGTGCAACTAGCTAATGATTCTAAATTAACTACAATGCCATAGTTCCTCAAAAAATGAAAAAAAATACAATGCCATAATTAAATTGTAGCTTAATTAATACACGTGCTTATGTGCTATACCTCTAAATGCATTTTGATTCAGTCAATTTAAGTATAAAAACAAAAAGTAAATAAATAAAGGTGCAACCAAGTGCATACGCTTATGCATACCTCTAATAATTTATGCAGCTAGTTGAACTATTAATTATGTGAAATTTAAACAATAATGATTATATTTTTAACTAGTTAACGTTAATCTATATTAAATAAGTTCAGTAAATTATTTTATTTTTTTTATCTAATATTGTTGTTTTATGGTTTTTCTTAGACATAAATGAATGTGAAGGGGCAAATGAGTGTGAGAAAGTGGAATATTGCAGAAACACAATTGGAGGGTATTATTGTAAATGTCCTAAAGGCTACCACGGTAATGGGACTACAACTGATCGTTGCATTCCTCATACAAAGCCTAAGCCTTGGCTCACTCCTGTCTTGGTCACTGCAGGTATGCCATAGCTTAAACATGTCTTAGCTCTATTTCGTTTTATTTTATTATTATTAGCAATCCAAATAAATAAAGGAAAATTTGTCAAAAAAACCTTTTAAAAACACCATTTTGCTAAAAAAAACCTTTTAAAAGCTTTGTGGTTAAAAAAACCACCACGTTCGTTTTTTTGCGAGAGGAAACCTATTTCCCTAATTACCCTCTAATAAACTTAATTAAAATCTAGTTTCTTCTCATTTCTTCTAACTAACCTCTAACCTCCCAAATTACTAAATTAGTAGATTTAATTAATATATATAAAAAAACCACCACCCCTCCCCTTCCTCCTCCCATGGCATCAACCCTCTCCCCCACCGAACTCGCTGTCCAGAGCCATCCACCTCTAGCAACCTTCTCCACCGCCAGACGACCCTCCCTTTCCCCCTAATCACCACCCGACAACCACCTCCTTAATTTTGAAAAACCCTAGAAAATCGATTTGGGGGTTTTTAATTTTGTGCATCTTGCTTGCAATTGATACTTGTTTTGGCTTTGATTATGTATGTGATGTGATGATAGGGTGATTTAGAAGCAAATTGCAATTGATTTGGACTTGATTTGAGCATGTTTGAGTAAATAAGAGCCAAAAATTCAAAAGGAGGTGGTGGTCGCCAACGGGGATAAGGGTGAAAGGGAGGGTCAACCACTCAACCAGAGGTGGAGGTAGGTCGGAGGAGGTGGGGGGATCTGGGTGGCGGGTCCGGTGGGTGAGGGGGTTGCTTCCAAGGTAGGGGGAAAGGGTGGTTGGTTGGTAGTTGGGGTGGTGGTTTTTTTTATGTATAAATTAAATCTAATTATTAAATTGGTTGGGTTAGAGGTTAATTAGAAGAAATAAGAGGAAATTAGAGTCTAATTAAGTTAATTAGAGTATAATTAAGGAAATGGATTTCCTCTCGCAAAAAAAAAATGAACGTGGTGGTTATTTTTAAACAAAAAGCTTTTAAAAGTTTTTTTTTCGTAAAATAGTGCTTTTAAAAGGTTTTTTTGACAAATTTTTCATAAATAAATGAGTATGTTCATTAGTTTTTCAAGCCGAGCTTTGTTGTATTCAGTTTGTGAAATATTCGAGTTGAGCCTAAATAGTTTAATAAAGAACTAACTAGGCTATTAATACCCTTAAATCTAACATAACGCAACTCATTTGTCGGCTCCACTTTATAAGTAATCATATACTTCATTTTATCGAGAATTCAACATTGCGCATGAGTTAGCCGAATCATTGCACCTATTAATCCACTAGCACTTTGGCCTTATACAAGATGACTCGCTATTGATGACCCACTCCAACTCCCCGAATAATCAAGTCTAGGTGCTTCTACAGCTATATATGAACATATATTGTATATCGTGTTCATCTCAAAATTTTAAATAATTAGGAAATTTTGTTAGAAAAAACTATTTATAACAACTTTTTTGTTGGGAAAAAACCTTATAAAATTTTTTTGGCAACTAAAAAGTAGATAGTAAATTTTTTTTGTTAAAGGCAACACGAGATCTCTAATCACTCAATAAACCTCTAATTTCCCATTAATTCTTCTAATCACTCATAACTCTCACTTAACTATTAATAATTAAGTTAATTTATAAATAAAAACAAAAACCAATCCCACCACCACCAACCAGCCACCCCCTCTCTTTCCTCTTTACCCTCGCCGCGACCACCCTCCTAATTCCTAACCCGGAAATTCCACCCAATAGAGTGGTTGTGAGGCTGCAGCTGCGATCGAAGTTGGTGCGGTGAGACTTGGCGATGGCCAGCGCTGATTGGTGAGTCGAATTGTGGTTGATGGTTTGAAGAGGTTTTGTGATTTAATTGTGGTTGCTGATATATGGCGAAGGAAGCAGGTTGTGATGATGTGTGATGTGTCGTTGCGGAGGGCTAGTCGAAGCAAGGAAGCTCGGCGGGCAACTGCCAAGGTCGCAAATGCGGCGATGGATTGGAGGTTGGTCGCCGAGAGTGGGGGTTATAGGCGGCGGCTTGGATGGGGAGGGGGAAGGGGTGGCTGGTTGGTGGTGGTTTTTGTTTTTTTTTTTTTAATTTATATATTAATTTAAGTATTAAATAGATAAATGAAAGTTAAAGTGTAATTAGAAAAATAAGAGAAATTAGAGGTTAATTAAGTGAATTAGAGATTCTTGGTTGTCCTCAACAAAAAAAATTTAGAATTAGGTTTTAAGTTGTCAAAAAAAAATTATAAGGTTTTTCCGACAAAAAAAGGCGCTTTAAAAGGTTTTTTCTGACAAAATTTTCAAATAATTAAGCAGATTGGCATTTTCATTTTGTAGGTATAGGTGGTGGTGCCGTAATTTTGCTTGTGATTGGATTTATCTTGCACTGGAAACATGGGAAAACACAACTCAAAAATATGCGAGAAAGTTATTTTCGTCAAAATGGTGGTTTGCTTTTACATAGTAAACTCTCTGGACAAGATGTTGATATACTGAAAATATTTTCTATACAAGATCTAGAAATTGCAACCGATAATTATAGCGATGAAAATATAATTGGAAGAGGAGGTTTCGGCGTTGTTTACAAGGGAATTTTGCCAAATAATCAAGTTGTTGCAATAAAAAAATCCCTCAAGGTGGATCCGAACCAAGTTGAGCAATTCGTTAATGAAGTTCTTGTTCTATCACAAATCAACAACAAAAATGTGGTCAAGTTACTAGGTTGTTGTCTTGAGAGCGAAGCACCACTATTGGTGTACGAGTTCATCAACAATGGGACGTTATATGATCATTTAGACGATCCAATCAAAGCATCCTTAATGAAATGGCATGTGCGGTTAAATATAGCATCTGAAGTTGCTGATGTGCTATCATATCTACACAATACAATCTCAACACCAATAATTCATAGGGATATGAAGTCGATGAATATACTCGTAGATGAAAGGTACACAGCTAAAGTATCAGACTTTGGAGCTTCAAGGTTGGTTCCATCGGACCAAGACCAGTTGGCAACAATGGTGCTAGGAACATGGGGGTATTTGGATCCCGAATATATGCAAACAAGTGAACTAACTCAAAAAAGTGATGTTTATAGTTTTGGTGTTGTTCTGTTGGAGTTATTGACTAGGAAAAAGGTAGTATCTAACGATAGACCCGAAACTGAAAGAGGCCTCGCTATGCATTTCATACTGAAGATGAAAGAAGGCCGATTGTTTGACATACTTGACAAATACATAGTGAGCGAGGAAACTGTTGAAGAAATACAAAAGGTAGCCATTTTAGCTAAATGGTGTTTAATGTTAAAAGGAGAGGAAAGGCCTACGATGAAGGAGGTTGCAATGGAACTCGAAACAATAAAAAGAAAAGGATCGCATCCATGGAGTAACAATGAATTATTTCAAGAAGGCGATTGTGAGTTTTTGCTCGGAGAACTTTCAAGATCAGATTACGGCGAAAGTAGCATTGGTTATGACTCAAGTACATATGATTCACGCATGGTTTCATCTTTGGGAGGTGGAAGGTAACCGCAGTTGTATGGTTGCCAACTTATCTGTACAATGTTAACTGAAGTTTTTTTATTTTTTTATTTTTTTTTTTTGACGAGATATTGTAAGTTGTACTAAATCACATTCAATTTTTTTTTTTTTTCCATGCATAATTTGTCTAAATTGCGTATCTATTAATCGCCAGTTTCTAGATCTCACTCATACAAACTCCTGTAAACATCCTTCCCAGCTAAGTATTTTGCAGCAATTTCTGCTCTGTGTAAAAAATTAAAAAATAATAATAATAAAAAAAATAAAAAAAATTTACAATAGTAAAGTGAATTGGAGGAACTTTACTTGAATAGAGGCTTAAGTAAGCAAACAGAAAAGCCTGTTATTACTTCACAAGCCACTCACAAAAGCAAACAATCCAAATTTGTAGTATACAGAGCACCCAAAACTAAGTTAAAGTTCAGAGAATGAGGAAACAAAGCATGAGGAACTATGATACAAATGACAATGACGATGCTAATCGTACATTGATGGATGAGATGGAGCTTATTTTTAAGAAGTGTCCATCAGAAAATGTAGCTTATTCTTAAGTAGTGTCCATCAGAAAATGTACTCTGGCATAACAAGCGGAAAACGAGCCACTTCAACCTGAAATGGATCACCTTTTGGTTGTGCCAATCTAGCAAGGAAATGAGAATAAATTCAGCATCCATTAACCATATGATAGTAATGAGAAAATAAAACATGGTAGGCATAAAAAATTGTAACAAGTTCGATATTTAAGAATTTAACAACTGTGACAGTATGAGAATAAAACCAAGGAATCCAATACAAGTAACAGAAGTTCAAACTTAATTGGAGATTTTAATACCTTCCAGGGACAAATGTAAAAGAACCTTCAATGGAACCAGGTGTACGCTGCTGATTTGAGCAGCTTTCGTATACAAATTCTTTCTCACCAGGAAGCAGCAAAGGGTACTGCAAGGACAGCAGAAAAAAATTGTCAAACTCAAAAGATTGAAGAATGTCGTGTGAGCAGTTCAAACTTGAATAAGTTGATCTTTTCCAAACAATCTGACAGAACTTGTACGCAACACTTGATAAATGTTAAGAACCTTTTTTTATCTAACTCTTACAGACAGGACTTTAGGCTACTCTCGAACTCTCAGCTGAGCATAATTTTTGTTACTCGGCCTTAATAAAGCAATGGGAAATTCAAGATTAGAAACAGGGAAATACGCTCTGTGAAATAAAGAGAGAAGCAAACTTCACATCTCTCAATTCATGCATCTATACCATCTCTTTTGATAGCTAAACTCTAAGGCTGCATACAAAGGTCGCTGATATCCATAAAAACATAACCTAAATTTAATGGGGGAAATCCCTGCATTTCAAAAGAGCTAGAGTACGCACCTTTCTCTGATAGATCATTTAAAATAAAAGGTTGGTTCACAATATATTGTTCTATAGCAAGGTGCATTACTTCCTATGACCAATTGTAAATTTTGCTGGGTTATTGGAAGTTGTTTACCCCATTTTGACGATCACTTAACTTTAGCTGACAGGTGGTCATCAAACACCCTAGCTGATAGTTTCTTCCACACGAAACCATTAAAATATAAATTTGTACCACAAAAATATCCCCTAAACCATCATGCTTTAAGATCTGTGGTTTTGCGACTAATGCCTAATGGATATCAAGAGCCAAGAGAATATGAAATTGACTTGCTGAAACCTTAAAACTTGACATTAATAACATGGACCTAAAAAGATCCAAATTAGTAGAAGGTACACAACAGCAAACACAATAAACCAAATTGGTTCACCTGCTATCAGAGGACAGAGTTCACAGAGGAACAACAAAGATCCAAGTTCATATTCAGCAAGTTGAACTGAGGCCAACAAACAAGGTGTGCAAGGAGTTATTTAAGAACAGTGGCCAGGGTTATCTTTTAAGAACAGATTTGAAGAGTTTTCTACCAGGCACAACTGAAACATTGAGCAGTACCGTATTGTGACTAAGCATGAGCACACCCCCCCACCCCCCCCCCCCCCGGCGGGCCCCAACTCTTTCTTTTTCTTTTCCTCAGAAAAAAGAGCAGGCAACGCCGAATTTGATATATTTCTTGAAGTAGTACATAGAAACACAGTAGCCACAGATCTCCAGATCATGCAATTAACAGAAGTCCATCACCAAACAAAAATTTGGTGCCGATATCCAAAAGAGACTTGAGAAGAAGCCTACACAGTAAAGAGCTTAGTGCACCTAGTGGATGATGGTCCAGGACTGCGAAACTTTCTAAATCCTACTTCTCTCATCGGCTGAATGAACTAGAACTATCGTACAGTTCCTCGAGGTCTGCTCAAGCAAATCACCTATCCGGCAATTCGATATTGACAAGCACAGTTCGAGAACACGAAAGGAAAAAAAAAAAACTCACTTCCTACCATACCCATAAGATAACAATTAGATCAGGAAAAAAAAGGAATCAACTGGCCGATGATGACAAACCAGGAGCGGGCATGGCATGCTCTCTTATGAATAAGAAATTGAATTGTGTGTAAAGAGAGGTTGCACACTTGCACCAGCAACTACAATAAGATGGTTTTCTGATTCCAGCTATAGTTATGTTAATGATAAAGTCATATTGAAGAATCCAGAGCATAGACAGACTTATTTCAGAAATGGCCTAAAAGATGAATAGGTAGGCTGCACAGGCTTCATTGCAAGCTCTCATGGATAAAAGCATAGGGATGAATCAATTTCAGTCACATTCATAGAAAAAAGGCAATTATGCAAATTATAGATAAAAGCTACCTTTCCTATGACAGCTTCTCCACCAACATCGTGCTTTACAACCTCATTTTCTCGGATGATCCAATGTCTCCGATGAAGTTGACAAGAATAGTATGTCATTCCATGTACTTTACATCCTTCAGGCAAAAGGGACATCCGGATTGAGTAAGCAAATATAAATTCTGGGCTTCCAAGTTCACTTTGCTCTGGAACAAGCACAGCAGAGGCACGTACCTGGCATGAACATTCCAATTATAAGATGAAGTTGATGTTAGGAGAAAACTAAAAGGAATTAAAGCAAGCATGAAAACAGGTTTATAATTTCAAGTGCAAGTACACCAAACTTCCAATTTGCTATTTTGAAAAAATGGAAAAACCAAAAACAGTCCTAACTATTGACGTCCTTCATTAAACAGTCTTATCAAACGTGTCAAAAGGTGCTGGGACAGTCTGGTCAGTCTCCAAATACTTAAGATTGTTCTTAGTTAATTAAAAAGATATTGCATGCTATGAACAAAGATAGAACTTCATATAAGTATATATTCTGAACCCTATAGATTTCATTTTAGACACTGAACATCTATGAGACAAATTCATTATTGGTTGACTATAGGTAAAAACATATGACTTACCTAGTTCAGGAAACAAGAAACAAGCAATCAAATTTTGTTTACCAGTCAAGTCTTCTACATTAAATATCCTACTAAAATGCAACATATCCATGCTCAATTGAGGATAAACTAGAAGGTAGTAAGTTCACTTCAACTCTTTTAAAGAATAATTATCTCTTAGAGCTAGAAGTAGAATAGAATGTAGCTAATTATATTTCACCACAAAACGTGGAGCATTTACACATAGTTGCTAATTTGTTATCATGCTATTTTATAAAACAAAGCTTATTTCAGGATGCATAAAAGACCTTTTCAATATGTTTACTTTTTAATTTGGCTACCGTACCTGTACACCATTTGTCACAGCAGTTGAACAGAGAGGTGGTTTTTCTGTAAACTGACTAATGCTTTTCAGATTTTCTTTCTCAAGAACTGTAATCATACCACTGTGCAAACGGCGGCTATGTTCTTCCAACCAAAATAACAGTCCATCACACTGTTGATTACTATTAGACTTCAATAACACATCAGGAACACAAGGCGTCATTTCACCATCTCCTCTAAGCATAGCAGTGCCAACATACAGTTGATTATTCACACAATTGAGGGAGAAGACCTTTTCACTTCCTTTAACAGAGGAAGCTACAGCAATTAACTTGGAAGCATTAGAAAAACCTAAGTCACGTTTTATGCTCTGTGACTCCATAACAGCATGCCTTAAAGGCAGTATGTTCACATTCACCAGGTGGTTATACACAAAGTACCCTCCAATAAGACCCAACAGGTTCTCTGAATATTCCTGACCATCATGCAAACGATAAATTAATCTTGTTGGAAGAGGCAATTTCACTTTTAAGCTTTTCTCCACATCATTTAACTCCTCCTCTGATGCACCCTTTCTCAAAGTTGCAAGCACCTCCGGAAAATTGCTTCCCAACCAACTTTTAAGACTATCCCAACACCTTTTGACACGTTTGACAAGAGGCCAGGGATACATAATGAAAGCTTCCCTCCATAGTCGATAAGCTACCTAGGGATAGAGAAATTTCTTATTGTGAGGGAGAACGGAGAAAGAAAAGATTAAAAGATAATGATTTAACAAGGATGCAGCCAACAAGCAATCAACAAACACGTGAATAGAGAAATTTTCAACTTGCTAAATTGTCATCTTACATGTCTAAAAGTCAACCAAGAATTCTTGGAGACAGAGAGATAGAAGTACAAAAGTACCATTTCACGAGAAAAAATTCGGCATATGTCTTCCAGTTGATGAAATCTTTCTAGGTAACAAGACACGCAAAATTAAATCTAGAGTAAATGGTACTGGCCGACCTAGACGACAATGTACAAGGATGAAGCATACATATCCTCTCCAGATTATACTTTGAAGAAGCGTTGCAAATTATTACTCTGTAAAGGTCCCAATAATGGACTATATATCATATATATGTACATTGGTCCAATTTTCAGCCAATATACAAGAGAAGATTGATGTGACTGACACAAACTTATAATATTCTTGCTAACACAAATAAGTATGCCACTCAAAACATCCCATAATCGCCACAAACTTATAACACTCTTGCTTACACATATGAATATACCACACAAAAAATCCATAATTTCCTAATGTATTCAAATACACAAAACAATTCCTAACTATATGAATCGATCACACTGACATAGTCAAACATTTTCTCAATGGTCAGACCATAGTAATCCCATTAATATCATACACAATATCAACCAACAAACCCACAGTCCTTTTCGGTTAATAATGGTCTAAAGTAGACTATCACTCAGAGCACCCACACTAGCCAACAAAACTTACATTTCAATTCCCATCAATTCAAAGCTTAAATCACATAAAGCTAAATTCTTTCTCAAATAAATCATCACCTTTATATATATTCGAACACAATACCCTTCAGCTGCTATCCAAATCATTGAAATTACCCAGAAAAAAACACAGAATCACGCAATTAAGTTCTGAAAATCATCAAAAAAAAAAAAAAAAAAAAAACAACCCCAATTTAACAGCCTTAATCAAACACAGAATACCCACATATCATATTACATAACTATATAAAACCCACCAAGAAAAAACACTGAATTCAATATAGAACACCTCAAAAATTTTAAAATTAAAAATAAATGAATTAATACCTTAAAAGACGGAGCAGGGGAGCCAAGAGGGTCAATGGGGGAAGAGATATTAAGGTCTTGGGAACAGTGATTAGACCAATAAAAATCATCAGAAGCCCAACCCTTGAATTTCTTGTTAACACAAGAAACAATAGCAGTGTGATTTGGGTCTAATTTTGAGAGGATTACTTGAATTGCTAGATCCCCTAAACCCTCAATTCCTATAACAGTTTCCATTTCTTGCTGTTCATGTGTTTTCGTTGCTGATTTCTGTTGTTTAGGTTTGCAATAACACAAGAAAGGGGGTGAAGGTGAGTATGTGGCCTCGTGTCCTTTTACTTGGGGAACAACAAATGTTATAAGGTGGAGGCTATTTTTGTACTAATAATTTGTTGCCTATTTTTGGGTGTGGATGTAGATAGGATTTGTAATGATGTCTTTAAATTTTAGGAAAATTTATTAAATAAAATCTTTTAAATGTATTTTTTTTATCAAAACGATTTTTTAAATTTTTTTTCGCAAAATAAAATCCAAACATAAATTTTTTTTTTGTAACTTAAAACTTGTAGCCGCAATCTGGTCATTGACTCGATTTTTCCGGCATTGACTCGTCACGTGACCTATTTAATTACCCTTTTTATTTTATTTTCCCTGTTTTTCTTCTGATTTTTTTGGTTTTTCCCCTCTCTCGTTTCTCGCTTCTCTGTTCTATAATTATGTTACATAGAACCTTCATTGTTCTTCCCTAAAAGCCCAAAAACCATTACAAAAAGTGGTAATTGCTTTATAAAAATTCAATTACGACATAATTGTTGCAAGTAATTGCTATAATCTATGTTGTGTTTCAATTTCGAAATAGGAAAGGGGTTTTCGCAAATTAGGTTTTAAAATTTTGGGGATTTTGATTTCATTTTACAATTGGTGCGGTTCTTGCAAAGATGATGGTTGGAAACAAGGATAAAAGTGCGGGATTGCAACATACCTAAGTTTAAAGAATTAATCAAATTCTGCAGAATCACTTTCAATTGGATTCGTACTAAAGGCAGGTTGAGTTGTGCGCAAAGAGGCAATGGAAGAAGGGCTATGGCATAGAGAATAAAAATTCAGCAGCTAAGGATTGTGTTGTGTGTGTTGTTGTGTTTGTAATTGTCAGTTTCATCTTTCAAAGCTAAATATAGTACAAAGTATGAACAATGCAGTAGTATTAGACTATTAGAAGTAGTTAGTTTCACCAGAATGGTGTTTTATGCTTATTGTACAAAAAATAAGTATTATGGATATTTTAATGTTGTAGTCTGTACTAATTTCACCAATTATGGTGCTGTAATGAAGTTGCATATTCAGCTATGATGGTGATGCCAATTGTCTCACTTTTTTTTTCCGAATGAATAATTATAGAACTGCAATATATATTTGCTCTGTTAAACAAAAGGAACCAGTAATTTTCCATATAAAATTGGACATTCTTAGCTTGTTTGACAAAAGGAACCAGGTGTCAATCATAAAAAATTAAATTTGCAATATAAGTAGCTAAGTTAATTACAAATAGTCCTAAAATCAAGTCCATTAGTCTTGAGTAAGCTGGGATGATATATCTTGAGAGGCTGATGTAGTTGATGTTTGTGAGGGGATAACATCATCACCCTTTTTTTTTTCTTGGCTTTGAAGAAGTGATGGTCGTTGCCTTGTTTGGAAGTTTTTTAGCAGTACTTGATGCAACTTTCTTGCTAGTAGAAGCTTTCTTGCTAGTAGAAGCTTTCTTGCCTTGTTGAGTAGGTGTTGATGTAGAGCACCACAGTTAGAGCATTTATTTTGTGCCTTTGCTCTCTTCACTTGCTGTTTTTCTCTATCCTCTCCCGGCTCTTTCGCTCTTTTCTTCTTGCTGGGCCTTCCAGGCATTTGTCTATATGGAGGGGGTAGTGGTTTTGGCAATGTTGTTGTTTTCCACTGGTTATGTCCGGGCATTGCCTTGAATGCAAGAGCATAAGTTGCTGCATATATAGTGACATGATAGGCTTGGTGGACATAATCTTCATAGTTTAATCTCCTCTTTACGATACATGCCAAGGCATGCAAGCAAGGGATTCCCATTAATGTCCACCTGTAGCAACCACACACCCTATTCTGTAAATTATCTACAAAATTGTCTCCATCATCATCAACTTCAAACTCATGCAAGTCAGCTTGATTTATGTTCATGTTTGTCACTTTTTGCAAACCATTTTGGATCATTTTATCCACAGAAGGCATTATAACCCCATCAAAATTAACCAACCCCTCCCTCTTAGCACAACACCATTTCATTAAATACCTTCTAATCCATTCCATCATTGATATAATGGGTAATGTTCTAGCCTCTCTTAAAACATTATTGAAACTTTCACAACAATTATTGAGAAGCATACCAGACTTAGAAGATGAATTAAAGGCATGCCTAGACCAATGACATGGTGGTATGGCCTCTAAGTACTTGAATGCCTCTATATTCAACTTTTTAATTGCTTCCATGTGTTGTTTGAAATGATGCTGCAAACCAAAGTAAATTACATGAGATTAAGACATCAAAGAACAATAACGATTATTTAACAACAACGACGGAATACACAAATGCAAATTACCTGTGTAGATGATCTAGCTGCTTTCTAGAAATGTTCCCTATATATCTCCCTTGGAAACTTGTTCTTAAAATTTGACCATATATGCCTATAACATAATCTTGTCTCTACATTTGGCACTACTGCTCTGAATGCTTCTAATAAGCCCTTTGATTAAGAGTTGAAAACCATTATTAGTACATGTAACTATGTAAGTAGTGAAGTTCATTTCATAAAAACAAATGCATAAGTGAAGAAGCGCTTAATTACCTTTTGCCTATCAAACATGCATGTCAAATCTTCCCCTCTTTCATGCACCCATGTCACAGATGATGCCACTGAAGCTATGTCTTGTACAACAACCTCTAAGAACCATGTCCAGATTTTGAAGCTCTCTGTTTCAACCACTGCCCATGCCACTGGAAAGATTTTGTTGTTCCCATCTTTCCCAGCTGCTGTCAATAATATTCCGGGGTATGGACCCTTGAGATGACATCCATCCACTCCTAAGATAGGCCTGCAACCAGCTATGTTCCCTTCCTTGTAAGGTTGTAAACAAATATACATCCTTTGGAACAAAGAGTTGGTTTCTCTAACCCTTCTATCTTCACAATGGTTGTGCTTCTAGGGTTATATCTCCTTATAGTAGCTGCATAATCCCACACCCTTTCATACCTCAACAACAACATCACCAAAAATCATTTTTAGTGCCTTTTGCCTAGCATGATAAGCTCTGTAATAGCTTATTTCTACTTGCACCTCTCTTCTAACTCTTTTCATGAAACTCTTTAGTTTCATTGTAGGGTCATCTCTCCAATCATCTAAGTATCTCTCAGCAAGATACTGTGAAGTGACTTTGGGATTTTCATGCTGATGACCACATATGTGTTCTAACCTCAAACTTTTAACCTGCCAAGTTTCTTCTCCTTTTACCTTCCTACAGTGAACCTTAAACTTGCACTTCTTCCTTTGATTACATTTACACTCTAGTATTCTTGCTCTCTTCCATGGGCAACCACACCTCTTAGCACAATAAACAGAGATTCTTTTGTTATTGTTGTGCAACTAGTAATAATTGTAACCACTTTCTATAGCATGATGTCTTAGAACCTTCCTAAAGCATGTGTTGGATGGGAATTTTAATCCTACATACAGATTAATCCTAGTTTTGAAGTCTACTACTAGATTAAATACAGGAAAATTTGGAGCTTCGTCATCCGATTCAAAAACATTCACCACTTCATCATCACTATCATTCAACTCAACATCACTACTAATAGAAATCAAGATACTATTATCCTCACCAGCTTCCTCATCAATTTCTTCATCTATCACAAACTCCCCCACTCCACCTACACTACTCAACACTCTTTCCTTAATCCCATGATCCACATTCACAGCAAATAAGTCATCATCACTATTATCTTCATAGTCCTCCTCACTTAAACACACATCACTGTCATCCTCTTTGTCTATTGACAGCTCTTCTTCCTCATCAATTACTTCAAGATCTTGCACGAAACCTAATTGGACAGTGTTACTGGACTGAACTTTTTTTGGGGTGGAAAAGGTTTGGAGCTTAATGTTAATTGGCTCCATCAATTTAAACAAAGGATAATCAATTTAAACCTGATACAAACATAGAAACATGAGGATTTCAAATCTAACGAACATAAGCAATATCAAAGTCATACATTGAAGGCTTAAATTGCACAATTATAAAAATACAAAAAACAAAAAAATCCAGAAAGACCACTGACATATAACCAACAACCAAGCTAAGGATAAAAAAGTTACAAATATTTAAAGTTTACAAAATTAAAGTATACATTGAGGTTTGTATTCAAGAATAATTCATAAATTAAGGCATATTTCTCCACTACCACTCATACTTAATTTGCAATATTATAAACCCTAAAATATTATTTTATAATTCAATCCACCTTTTTCAATCACTATATGTAACACCCCCAAAATTCGAGTCTTTTTAAAACAATAAAAGTAACCTTTAACTTTCAAAATCCAACCATCGAACTCTGGGAGTGTTACTGCGACACTTACTTTCTGTAGAAAATAAATGCAAAGCAAAGCGAAATACTATTTAATAAACTAAGTGGTCTAAGTGGTGGCAAAAATGAAATGGTCATTACACCAAAACTGCAAATTATTTAAAAAAAAAACAATAGTTAACGGAAATAATTAAATTCAAAAATAAACTAAATTGTCTTAGCTACGTGATTAATCTAACGTCTCCTCACACGTAACCGAGTACCCTCTTACCAACCTGCAAAATAAATTAAAAACAAGAAAAGAGAGAGAACTCCCAAAATCAGATAAACTGAGTAATTCCAACTCCATTCCGTTAAATAAATAATTTTAGTCGAAAACATTTTATGCATAATATAGTCTCATAGACTTCATAATACTCAACTAAATTCAAATTGTCACATAACACTTTATTACTTTAGCTAAGAAAGGGAAAGAGAACGCCAGTAAGCCGGGACTAATCCCTGTCACCACCTACTTTACAGAGGGTTGCGCGTAACCCCAAATGACCATAAGATAAAACAGAATATCCCTAGTGTGCACACCCCTCACTAATACCCAGTGATTAGGAGGAAGACTAACAGTAATAATCAATAATTTAAACCAACTAGTAGCAACCATAACTACTAGTGGGCAACCTGTTCTTCACTCTTTTGGGTTTAATTTCCCTTCTTAGTTTAAATTTCACTGTACATTTTATTAGATAAAATCATCCGATTACACTGTACACAAGTATTGCACAAATCAATTTAATCCCAAGTAACAATAATTCAATTTCAGTATTATTAGTCCATAGTCATCCCACATGAGACCATCAATCACATATAATCAAATCATCCAATTCCCAAAGATTTATTTATTTTAAAAACTCATACGATGTCAAATAATCATTTTTTTTTTCGAAAATACATATACTAGTATACAAAATAGAAATCTAGTATATAATATGATTCCATAATATATCATACGATAGCACACTCATCACATATAATTACATAAGCACGTATTTGGCACATAATGTTTCAAAACAATTTCCTAACGGGTATCTAAAGATGATGGACATTGAAAATTACCTTGATTGTGCGTAAAAACTCAAGGCAATTAACCTCCGAAACGCTCACCTAGTAGCCTCCGTCTACAAATAAACGATTCCAAGTTAGATAATTATACGACTATATTCCAAAAATTGGGCGTGTGATTAATTTATCACAACCCATAATCTAATAACCCAAAAAAAATATAAACAACTAATTATAGAGGCTAGATGAATGTATTATATCACATCATCATCACCGACATTCTGACCCCCAAGATCCACTACAAAGTCCTTTTTCCCTTTTTTTTTTTTTTTTTTTTTTTTTTGAAATCAATCAATTAACACAAAGTCTAAATCCAACGGACCAATTCTTAAAACCAAAAACAAGATGGAAGTGACGAGTTGCAGGTTTCTGAACTCGGCAATTCGGCTTCGAAATTTTTCTTTCTTTTTTTTTATTTTTTTATTTTTGAAATAATCCAACACTTTTTATGAAAAGTTTTTGATTGTATAACAAGGGTAGATTATGGTGTTGAACTATGATTTCCTAGTGAAAGGCAAGATTTGGGTTTTTAAGAGATAGTTTACCTGAGAAAAGATTGAAAGAGATGATGAGTGTTCTTTGGGACTGAAAGTACGGTATTGAAATTTGAGGTTAAGGGGTTTATATAATTTGAATTGTTTAGTTTTGACTCTAGAAATTTCACAAGATAAGGGTCAACTTATCTTGAGTTTGTTACATTATCTCAGTAAACAAATTTTCAAAATTCCTTTTTATCAGCTTTCAAACCAATCTCTGTATGTTATCCAAAATTGGTTTTTTTTTTTCGAAAATAAGTTAATTAATATATTTTTGAAAATAAATTATAAACTTAAAAGTTTATACTAACAAAATTGTTGACTAAATATACTCAAAAATTTGGGGTATTACACTATAAATGTGATTACCTTCTATGACAGATCTTGTAATTAGCCCCCTTCTTCGTTTTGCTCCAGATTTAGTTCTTCTTTTACCCATTGTAGTATTGTACAGAGGAGTGACAAGGGATATCAGTACCAAAAAAAAAAAAAAAAAAAAAAAAAAAAAAAAAAAAAAGGACAAAGAGAGGAGATTAGGAGAAGTGAGTGATGAGAACTTATTGGTTTTGGAAGGCTAAAGTAAATTTACTACCATTAATTCGATCTCAGCCATGGTAGATTTAAGAAATTAACGGAGGAGTTGTAACTTGTAATGTCGTAGAACAGAGAAGAGAGAGGGAAAATATCAGAGGTAAAAAAAAGGTCACGTGACGAGTCAATGCCGGAAAAATCGAGTCAATGGCCAGATTCCGACTATAGGTTTTAACTTACAAAAAAAAAATTATGTTTGGGTTTCATTTTGCAAAAAAAAATTTAAAAGGTTGTTTTTGATAAAAAAAAACATTTAAAAGGTTTTATTTAACAAATTTTTCTAAATTTTAATCTTATTAGCATGTTGTATCATATTAGGGTCTGTTCTAATTTACTGAAATGAACTGAAGTATTTATAAGAGAAGAAAATTAGGAATTGAACAGAACTGAACTAAAATTAAACTGAAGATAACAGGCCCTTAATGCACGGGATATAAATAGTGACAATCTTGGTATATTTTAATTAAAATATCCTCTCTATTAATAATTTTTTAGTATTTTAGTTTCATATTTCAATGCAGTTTTTTTAATAATAATACTCTTTCATCTACAATGATTCAAGTTAGGTCTGATAGGAAAAAAAAAAAAGGTATTCTAAAATTCAGAACATTCTAGAATAAACGAAAGTTAGGATTTTTCTAACCAGCCCTTTTTTCTTATAGTGAGTTCTTGTGTGTACTTGAAAAATTAGGAAATTATGGAACTTTTGTGTCAATTATGGGATATTTTGTGTGGCATACTTATTTGTGTAAGCAAGAGTATTACTGGAGTATAAGTTTGTGTCAATCACATCGATCTTCTCCTATATATTGGGTTGAAAATTGTACCTATTTACATATATAGTCCATTATTAGAACCCTTACAAACTTACTGTTGTTTCTAGAAACAGAATGCTCCTGGGAGTCTTATAGTATTACAAGGTATATCAAGATGTCCTAAGGCTATTGTCCGAATGCGTGGGTATCCTTTTAGCTTCGCTCGGCTAGTAAGTCTGAGGGCTCTGCTTGCACGTCCAAAGGTCCGACCTGCAAAACAAGGAAGGTTAGCAGCCCCGAGGGGTGTGACCCGGGAAAGCCCCTCCAATGCTTAAGTCAGCGAATGTACTTTCTAGAGAGAGAAAGTAGAGAGAGAGTACTTAGAGAGAGAAAGTAGATAGAGAATTAGGAAAAAGTTACCATCATTAATGATTGGAGAGCTATTTATAGTTGTACTTTCAGGTGCTAGTCTTGTACTTGATTAGACAGATTAGGGGTAAACCCGTACTTTATGATGATTAATAATGGGATGGACCATGGAGGGGTATTTTTGTCATTTCGGGTACATTGGGCTTAGGACATGGATTAGGCCCAAACATTTAGCCCCACGCGTGATTTGTGAACAAGATCACATGACGTTCGGATATCATGCGGTATAAGCATAAGAGAAGCTGAGTGGTTGTCCATGTGAGCCGAAATGGCTTTTAGACGTATCCAAGGGCTGAAACAAGCTCCAAGCGTACCCGAGAGCTAAAAGGAGCCCCAAGCGACTTGCAAGGGTGAAAACCAGTCTTAAGCAATGCATTAGAAGCATTTTAATTGCAAGAGCTAACTTGTTGTAAAATAGTCCGAGAGATAGGCTTGATGATAGATGAACACTTATTGACAAACGAGAGCATATCCAATTTTGATGATCTACTGAGAGTTACATCTAGTGCATAGCCGAGAGGGTAGCTGGTATGCCAAGAGGGCCAATTTTCAGAGATATGCTCCGTCCTTCTTGCGATTCTTTATGAGTTGTTATTTTTGTTCTTGAAAATTTCGATGGTATTCCTTGTGACACGAAAATCTTGATATGCATAGCTGAGGGAAAGAGCTTTTCTCCTTTTTTTATTTTTTTTTATGATATGTTGATTGGCCGAGAGCCTGGGGTACTAGCTGAGAGGAGGCAGCTCTACCGAGGGGATAGCAGGCAGTCTAGCCAAGAGATAAACCTCAAGCGTTCGACCTTCTTGAGCTTGAAAGCCCTATATACCAAGCTGAGAGGTAGCATAAGGCTAAGTCGAGATATATCTTGAGAGAAAACCCAAATTAAAAAGATTTATTACCCCAAGCGGAGATACCTTGAGAAAAAAAACCGAATAAGCTTTATTGCTCGGGCAGAGATACCTTGAATAAAAACCCAATAAGCTTTATTCCTCAACCGGAGGTAGGTTTGAGAAATAAACCAAGTACTTTGTACCCTAAGTCGAGGTACATTTGAGCATAAATCAAGTGCTTTATCCCCTCAGGCAAAGGTACTTTGAGAAATAAACCAAGTGACATTATACCCCCAAGCGGAGGTACTCTTCAAAATACCCAAGAATTTTATACCTCAAGCGGAGGGAGGCGGTACTGAGAGAGTGATTGAATAAGCCGAGCAGAGGAAGATCAAGCTGAGATATTGATTGAATAGGCCAAGTAAAGGGAGGCCGAGCTGAGAGAGTGACTCAATAGGCCGAGCGGAGGGAGGCCAAGCTGAGAGAGTGATGAATAGGCCAAGCGGAGGGAGACCGAGCTGAGAGAGTGACTTGATAGGCCGAGCGGGGGAAGGCCAAGCTGAGAGAGTAACTTAGTAGGCCGAGCGGAGGAAGGCCAAGATGAGAGAGTAACTCAATAGGCCGAACGGAGGGAGGCCAAGCTGAGAGAGTAACTCAATAGGACGAGCGGAGGAAAACCAAGCTGAGAGAATGATTGAATAGGCCAAACGTTGGGAGGCCAAGCTGAGAGAGTCATTGAGTAGGCTGAGCGGAAGGAGTTAAAGGCCAACTCTAGGATAAGAGATGTCGAGGGCTTGTCTTGTCATGCTGAGGGTCAAACCCACTCTAGGCCGAGGGCCTTATTTCAAATACCAAGATCGTGCTCAAGCTAGGCCACTTGGCCGAGAGCTTGACATGCATTACCTTGCTAAAAATGACCTAGGTTGAGGGGTGACATAGATAAGCTGGGAGCTAAGCCTAGGATAGCGACGCTAAGAGCATGGGGTATGCCTAGCTTTTGAGTTTATCACAAACCCATGAGATTTTTCTTATGCTGTTGTAGAAGGTAGTCCCCGGGACACGCTTGACTTGCATTGAAGAGATCGTCCGGTCGAAGTAAGCCTTTTAATGAAAATAGATGAGAGGTATTCTATTCTAATCATAGGGATAGGCTAGGGGCTAAACGAGCCCTATGTTATTGTTATAAGAGGGGTACGCTCTTCTGAACCTTGAGATAGGTTGGGGGAAAAACGAGCCCCTTGTTATATATGTATGAGAAGTAGATCATCCCAACTTTTGGGACAGGCTGAGGAGAAGTAAGTTATCCCAAATCTTGAGATAGGTTGAGGGCTAAACGAGCCCCTTGTTATATATGTATGAGATGTAGGTTATCCCAACTTTTGGGATAGGCTAAGGGCTGAACGAGACCCTTGTCATATATATATGAGCGTTAGGCTATCCCAACTTTTAGGATAGGCCGAGGGCTAAACGAGCCCCAAGTTATAAATATATGAGAGGTATGCTATCCCAACTATTGGGATAGGCCGAGGGCTAAACGAGCCTTTTGTTATTTTAGCGATTCGCGAGGACACTATCTCAAACATTGAGTATAGGCTAGCATCTTGCCCCAAAAATTGTAACAAACTTGTTATTGGTAACATTAGTTAGCGACCCGGGGTGTCCTATATGCAGGGAAGCCCAGAGCTTTTTGAGAATAGAGCTGAGTAAGTTCCCGAGCGCTTAGAGCTGTTGGTGGCTGATTTTGCTTCTTACAATGATGCTCTATTAAAAGAAAAGATCTCCTAATATCGGCTACTATTGCCCCTATGGCATCATTGTAAGATGAGAGTTGCTCAAACACAAAAGCTTCTTAAGTTGACATTCCAAGCATGTCGGTTTTCGGCTCAACCATATAAATATTCATGATTGAAAGGAAAGGTGAGCGAAGAGCCTTGTCTTGTGAAAATTGTGAGCGAAAGACCCTTGAGTGAGTGACTTCCTTGATCTTGTAAAGTTCATCTTCAAGAGGGGTGCTTGCACCTTAGCATTACCCTCAGCTAGGCATACTAAGGGATTGATAGAAGCATATCCCTCGGCTAGGCATGCCAAGGGGTTGATAGATGTATAGCCCTCGGCTAGGCATGATGAAGGGTTGATAGATGCATATCCCTCGGCTAGGCATGATGAGGATATGATAGAATCTTGTCGAGGAGATGATAGAAGCATAGCCCTCGAGGAGATGATAGAAGCGTAGCCCTCGGCTAAGCATGCCGAGGCAGTTGATAGAAGCATAGACTTCAGCTAGGCATGCCGAGAAGATAATAAAAGCATAGCCCTCGGCTAGGCACGTCGAGGCGGTTGATAGAAGTATATCCCTCGGCTAGGCATGCCGAGAAGATGATAGAGGCATAGCCCTAGATCGGCTAGGCATGCCGAGGCGGTTGATAGAAGCATAGCCCTTGGTTAGGCATGTCGAGGCGGTTGATAGAAGCATAGCCTCCGACTAGGCATGCCGAGGAGATGATAGCAACATGGCCCTCGGCTTGGCATGCCGAAGGGTTGATAGAAGAATGGCCCTGAGCTAGGCATGTCGAGGGGTTGATAGAAGCATGGCCCCCGGCTAGACATGTCGAGGGGTTGATAGATACAATCCGGGGAGGGGTTAATAGATGCATAACCCCCGGCTAGGCATGCTGAGGGATTGATAGATGCATGGCCCCCGCTAGGTATGCTCCTTGGCTAGGCATGCTAAGGGGTTGATAGAAGCACGACCCTCGGCTAGGCATGTCGAGGGGTTGATAGAAGCATGGCCCCCGGCTAGGCATGCCGAGGGGTTGATAAAAGTATGGCCCCCGCCTAGGCATGCCGAGGGGTTGATAGATGCAAGCCGGGGAAGGGTTGATAGATGCATAATCCTCGACTAGGCATGCCGAGGGGTTGATAGATGTATAGCCCCCGACTAGGCATGTCAAGGGCTTGATAGAAGCATGTCCTCTGGCTAGGCATGTCGAGGGGTTGATAGAAGCGTGGCTCCCGACTAGGCATGTCGAGGCGGTTGATAAAAGCATAGCCTCCGGCTAGGCATGCTAAGGGGTTGATAGATGCATAGCCCCCGGCTAGGCATGCTGAGGAGATGATAGCAACATGGCCCTCGGCTAGGCATGCCGAGGGGTTGATAGAAGCATAGCCTCTAGCTAGGCATGCCATGCACCTTGTTTGTTTGCTTGTGACGCATAGTTGAGAGATGGCTTGATTTAGCGAGTTAGACCAAGTGCCGAGAGCTTGGGGTACAATTTCCTCGACTTCATGCTTATGCCGATCTGAGAGAATCGAAGCTTTTCTAGTAGCATCTTGATACGTTCAGGGATGCCTAGTATTCACCATAGCTTTTTGTTTCTTATCCCCACAGACGGCGCCACCTGTTTCCAGAAACAGAATGCTCCTGGAAGTCTTATAGTATTACAAGGTATATCAAGATGTCCTAAGGCTATTGTCCGAATGCCTGGGTATCCTTTTAGCTCCGCTCGGCTAGTAAGTCTGAGGGCTCCGCTTGCACGTCCGAAGGTCTGACCTGCAAAACAAGGAAGATTAGCTGCCCTGGGGGGTGTGACCCGGGAAAGCCCCTCTAATGCTTAAATCAGCGAATGTACTTTCTAGAGAAAGAAAGTAGAGAGAGAGTACTTAGAGAGAGAAAGTAAAGAGAAAATCAGGAAAAAGTTACCATCATTAATGATTGGAGAGTTATTTATAGTTGTACTTTCAGGTAGTAGTCTTGTACTTGATTAGACAGATTAGGGGTAAATCCGTACTTTATGATGATTAATAATGGGCTGGACCATGGAGGGGTATTTTCGTCATTTCGGGTACATTAGGCTTAGGACATGGACTGGGCCAAACAACTGTGTATCAATTTGCAACACTTCTTCAAGGTATATTTTGGAGAGTAGCATACATTGGCCTTCAATTTAAGGCCAAAAACCCATTAGCATTCTAGTGAAAGGAATGTAGAAGATGTGTAGGATCGCTTATACAACTTAAAACTTACATGCGTCGTATGTCAAGGTCATTCTAGACTCTCTTAAATCAAAATGTTTATTAGTCCTCAAAAAAAAAAAAAAAAAAAGTTCAAAATGTTTATTAAAATTGTGGTGTCCAAAGTCATATATAATTAGGCCAAATATGTAATTTGCGAGGTAGAATTGTAGGATGCAACGTCTCATTTGGTGCCAAAAATCTATGTGCAAGAGATCGATATGCTCGTCTGATTAATGAGATTAGGAAGAAGTTTGTGGGTGGGAGCTCTTATGAGCAATTTTAGATACGTAACCTTCAGCTAATATTACATTTGAATGCAAGTTTTCGCTACAAGCTGTTGAAATGAAATTTATTGTGAGTTTGGACTTGACAATTATTCTCCGCTTAAAAATGAAGCCAAGCACAAAATAAAAACATACTTTATACAATAGTTTACCTAATAAAGCATCCCTTCAAATAATACAATGTTAAAAATAGGTATATAATAAAGAGACGGAGGGAGTATGAAGTATACTTGTATATGACTATATGAGTATGTAGACAGCGTAGTAGGTGCATCAGTCGTAGGAATCCATTTCATGAATTTATTTTCAATGAAGTTGCCGCATTGCAATTATTATAGTGGATTATATGTAGAGTTGTAGACAATGATCTGATTGCTAGAATAATTACTAAACTTGGGTAGAGATTAATTAGAAAATACACTTGGTTAACACTGATGATCGAGTGTGTTACGTAGAGAATTTGCTTACTAGTGTTTTGTGTACAAGTAAAAATAACATTGCATATGTGCACAAGTGCAGAACTCAAATACTTCAATTTTTTTCATTGATTAGCGAAATCATTATTCACATTTTTATACTTGAACTTCATTTCAAAATAAGGCAATATCTTGTTAATACACTAACTGCCATGGCAATACCTCAAGCTCCGATATCTTCTTACTCGTGTCGAGGCCGCTTTCTTCGATCACTGCTTCCACGAGGCGTCAATTCTTTCTTGACACTACTGATAGCATGGTAAATTAAGTTTAATGCAAATGGCTTGTTACTTATATTGCTTTCTGTTAGAGATATGGGATATCGGAAAATATATGTGATATATTTTCCGTAGATATCATTAAGAGAATAATATATTTAGGATATTAATATTAAGATATTATTTTGAGAATATATCTTTAGGGTTTATGGTTATGCTAGTATATCTTGTAGGGAACATTGTTTCTTATCTTATGAGCTTAGGTTTTATATAAATACTCAACCTATTGATGAATAATAATCAAACAATACAAGCTATTCTATTTTCTCTCTAATTTAGCATGGTATCAGAGCCAAGGTTAAACTCATATAACTCATATGCAACTTATTAAATAATCCCATCAAAAAGATTAAACTAATTAAATACACTGTGATCAATTTTCATTAATCTTCTGTTCTTGGATCATTAAATTAATACATACAATATTTTATATTTGCGTATATTTTGCTATTCTTGGTATGATATACGAATTATAAGAAGTACGAGTATTAGTGAGTATTGTTATGTACGGAGTATGTGTTTATAATAATTAAGTTGAGAATTGGGATCATATTTTATTTTGACTTTATATTGCACTGTTCAAAAATATACAGAGTTGCGAGCTTAATTTTATTTGTTCGATAAAAATCATTTTAGATGACATATATACAATATCTTATGTTATACTTCGTACTAGGTACAAAATGAAATAACCAGTATGTAGAATTGCTAGACAATTCTGATGTTATGGAATTTAAATTAGAAATATTTTACTGAAAATCAATTAGTTTAGTAATGTGGTAAAAATACAATTTAGGTTAAATTCATTTATATATACTCGTATAAGGTTGAGATCAGGTGAGAAACATACCTAAAAAGTTAGAGTGCATTGAAAGTTCAATAAAGATACATTGTAAGCACATAATAGATATTCTTGTATTAGAAACATTAATTATACAAATTGAATCTTTCATTTATTTCTTCTCCGGTATTTCGAGTTTTATACATGCATTAGAATAAATTTAGGTTAATTTATTGAAACTTAGTTCAATTATAATTTGTGCATAATCCAGGGGATTTGCAACCTTGCCGGTGGTCTATGGAGGAAGATCACATAGCAAGAGCTCGTTTCCTCTAAGCAATAAAGCTCTTGTCATTTGTGCAACAATAGTTATTGTTGTAATAGTATTAGTTTATTATATTTATCGTTATTATTATGTAGCGGGACGTTATGTCCAACGTAAATTACCCGAAAAAATATATAGGAGATTTTCATTAGAAATATACTCTGTAGATAGGCAGACAGTGTTTACTAACGAAGATTGTGCGATATGTATTTATCCGTTTGAAGATGGAGAATTGCTTCGAATTCTTCCGAAGTGTAGGCATAACTTCCATTGTCACTGCATTGACGATTGGTTTTCAAAACGTGACTGCCGGTGTCCAATTTGTAAATATGATTATTCCGAGGGATATTATTGTACACTTGAGTATATAAGATTTTTTCTTTTTGGATCGTAATTCTTGTTGTACTCGTTAAGTTGTAATACATCAAATTTGATTTATGAAATTATTGCGACAAATGTTTAGTATCTTATAAAAGGCCGTGATTTTATTTTCCAACGATTTTGCCCATTGATGAGTTTAAAATTAACAAATTATGCGATACATATTATACATTACAAAATCCATTAAATTTATTAAATAAAATTAAGAAAAGATTTTTACTTAATACCAGTAATTAAAGGAGCCACCTTTTTACGTATGTCCCAATCAACCTCTAAAGTATGAGAAACAGCCAGTTTTTTATAATTTAAGATGCTTCTTAATTCTCAATCCAATTCCAAAAGAATAAACTAGATAAAGTTTAACAGTACAAATATGTATCTTAATTAGCCCAAACCTACTAGCCTCAAAAGTTATTTAATAATCGTATTAAACATAATATTTTAAGTGTCATGTCCTTATATTTAAAGGAAGAATTGATCTAGCCAAAATCTGATATTTAATTAATTAAATTACGTAGTATAATTTTTAAATCATTTTATAATTGATAATTGCATTCCGTTAGGTCCATTTTTGTTTTTGTTCAAGACGTTTTTAAAGCACCCTAATTTTAGCAAGCACTTGAAATATAATGAAGCTTCTTAAAAAGGTTGATCGACAGGGCCATATGCTTCGCCACCAAATGAAACAAATGTTGTTGAATTTGCCAATCCATTGAATATCTTTCCTGGCCAAACCCCTTGTATTTCGTTTTCAAACCCTATCACAAGCCACCAATTTCCATCATTCGGATCCTTTGTAATTACACATTAAACATACCAAGTATATATTAGTATTAGCCATTATATTGACCACTGGTGCAAAATATAAAGAGACTACTTAAATAGAATATAAAAAGAACAGGAAGTATTACAAAATCAACAAAAGAAAAAAGTTTATTTAATATATACGAAGTATATTCTGAGTACATAACTTTAAAAAAAAATTAGAGTTTTGTATTAACCTTTTTTTTTTTTTTTACAAGAGTTTTGTATTTACCTTAAATATACGGAAGTTTTGAGAATAAATATCTCCTCTTTTTGACATTGGTTCAAGCACGTCGTCAATAGGTATTTCTTTATTAACATTAACAAATCCAGGACATAACATATTGAAACAATGTGATTCACCACCCTATAAAAATAGTACAAGAATTAAAGTATAATTTGTACCATGGTATTTTTGAGTACAAATGTTAAGTATATTAATTAAGATAGAAAAGATAATTATTGTATAATTATCTTGAAATATTGGAAAAGCCAAGTACAATTGTCCTTGTTTATTGTTGGATTAATCTATATCCATGTGGAAAAAAAAAATTGTTAAAGAAGTAGAAGGTAACAAATTTAACACAATTATTGTTTTCTAAAACCACAATAAAAATTAAAATAATAATAATAATAATAATATCATTTGGTATAATAAAACTTTGTACGTGGGTTGGCCCAAACTTCACAAAATTTAGCATGGTATTATAAATTTTTAAAATAAAAATCTTTAACCTTCGATTTAATTTATTATTTTAAATAAGACCTTCTTACCATCATAATACCACCTTATAGAGTTGTAGGTGAATTGGGTCAAAGAAGAGCGAGAGAGAGAACTGAGATAGGGTGTCATGCATGCTTGTATAGTGACTCACAAAAGCGCTTGGTTTTATATGATGATAAGATGTTATTATACAAATGTTTCTCATTTAATTTAGGAGGATAATATTGCTACGCTATATCATTAAACCATGTTTCTTAGCTTGATTGTTGATTATTTTATCATGGCATTTAGTACGAGTATTAGCCAAACAAATACGAAGATGAGTTAGTAGTACTCCGTATAATAAAGGAAATTTTAAATTTTAACACCTCCCAAAAATTCGAAAATGGTTTTTAACACTCCTATTAAAAAATAAAAATAAAAATAAAAAATTATGTTAACACCACATAAATTTCCAAAAATGGGTATTACCACCACTTAACTGATTTCGTTTAGGAATCCGTTAAGTGGGCCCATAAAGCCACGTGTCGCTTTACTATTGGCCAAAAAAAGAAAAAGAATAAAAAAACCTAAAACTACCCCAGCCATCCCAACCTCACCACCGCCCTCCCCCCAACCCACCACCGGCGGCGCGTCCCCTCCCCTCCCTCTCCCAACCTACCTGAACGCCCCCTTCCCTCTCCCGCAACTGCAATCGACCCAAAAACCACCAAACTCACAACCCTCAACGACCACGAATCCCCCAAAACAGCCACGATTCTGGCCACAAATGGTCGAAATCGGCCGGTTAAGGCCACTTAGCCCCAAAACCGGCCGATTTTGGCCATTTGTGGCCGGATTCGTGGCCGTTTTGGGGAAGGAGGATTTTGGGTTTGGTGGTTTTTGGGGGCGAAGTGGTTGCAGAAAGGGAGGGGGAGGGTTCAGGTGGCTTAGGGGTGCGAATGCGTCGCCAGTGGTGGGTTCAGGGAGGGCAGTGGTGGGTTGGGGGGAGGGCGGTGGTGGCGCTGTGGTGGTGGCCGTGAGGTTTTTATTTTATTTTTTAAATTTCTCTTTTCTTTTTTTAAACAAATAAAATGGTGACATGTGTCATCGTGGACCACACTTAACGGAATTCCTAAACGGAATCCGTTAAGTGGTGGTAATACCCATTTTTTGTAAGTTTGTCTGGTGTTAAAATAAATTTTTTTTTTTTATCGGGGTGTTAAAAACCATTTTCGGGTTTTTGTGAGGTATTAAAATCTAAAATTACATATAATAAATGATGGCTTCAAATTTCAACAATTGACATATTATCTACGGAGTAGAAAAAATTGCAAATAATAATACATCTTTTAACCCATTCTTTTTTAATAATTGTATTAACAATTTTATGTTCTTATATACTCCGTATAATAATCGTCCATTGTTTATTTGTCCCATTTATTTTTTATGTTTAATAATATGCATCTCTATCGATAAAGTGCTTGTATAAAATTATAAAAAAGCCCATACTTAAAATTTTCATAATAAAATGAATGTAACAAACTAACCGACTATACTTTTTCTTATATAAATAAATATAAAATTAATGTCAAATTTATAAAACTATAACCTCCGTCCAAAAACAAATTATAACCTTCGAAATTAAACAAATAAAGCTAGTGACGTACTACGTATATAACAGTTAGGAAATAATTAGTTTTTAATAAGGGTAGTAAGGTCTTTTTGTCACCAAAAAAGTTACAGAAAAAGGGGAAAAAAACATTGTTGCAAATAATAATTAACACCTATTTAGATAAATGTTGCAAATAATTGTTAACGGAGATAGTATAATAAATATAGTATGCATAAAATTTTAATTGATGACTTACCATCCATCCAGCTTTTATGGTGTCATCTCCATTCATTATTGTCACTTCACCCGAAGTATATTGAGAATCGCTAATTTCAAAGTTATGATAACTTAATGAACCTTTCGCGCCATTATAACTCCTTTTACTTGGATTAGGAGATGTTTGAACGACTGCAAACTAGAAAGCAACAACAAATAGTTATGTAACAAGTTTACATTTATATATATGCTTGAGTGCAAGTTGCACCCAACTAACGTAATGTTAGATTTTGCTTTTCATGTTTTTTTTTTTTCTTTTTATTTTTTTTTGACAATCAATAAAGCTGAAAACCACTATTGAGGCTATCTTTTCTTTTTATTTTTTTTGACAATCAATAAAGCTGAAAACCACTATTGAGGCTATCTCCTAGCTGCAATCGCTAAATTATGAGCCCCATTTATACAATTTTTAGCGAATTTTCTAGTAGTGAGAGAAGAGAAGGATACAACTCTACGTTTCATATTTGCTACAATGGGGGAGACCTTGGGTGCATCGTGCAGCAAGTATATATAACAATATCTCTTAAATTAAAGCTAGCATTTCATATGCAAATTATTTACTTGGTTAAACACACTTACAAGATTTTCAAAACTATTACTTTTGGTTCTTCTTGAAGTATAATCTTCTGTAAATCGTTTCATTTTGATAAAATCATCCTTTCTCACTCTTTTGATAGGAACCGTTCCTGTTGGGCAACCTTTACCTCTTGACTTCATATTGGTAAGTACCTTTCTTTTTTGGGAAATTGTTGACTCTACAAAAGTGAAAGTAGATGGTTTCATCTAAAATTAATGTAAACATAAATAAGACAAATATAAAATACTACTTCAATATTTACATTGCCAATATAAATGTATTCACTAGAATCTCGGGGTGAAATGTATGGTTTGCCAATATTGGATGATCGAAAGCAAGTTGCTTATAAAAATCTACACAGTCATATATGTCTCCATACTCGTTCTGCAAATCAAATCAAAATTGTTAGGTTGTTAGCTGTAACTGGTAAAACAGTATATAAGACTAGATGTTAATTTTTCTCCCCTTTTAATACCTTTTATGGTTCCACTTTTATGAACAACTGCCTTAAAATTTATAATTTGCAAACTACTACCCAATCTGTTTATTTGACGTTCTTGTATTAATGTTGCAACTATTCATAGTTTAAGAAATCTAGAGGAGGTGAATGTGTGCGCGGTAGTTATTTTGGAATAAAAATTGAATAAAATAATGATTCTCCCTCAAAATAAAAGGTTTTCGATCTCCTTCGAAAGACAAGGTTTTGTCGATCTTCTTCGAAATTATTAAAGACAAGGTTTTTCGACCTCTTTTGAAAGATAAGGTTTTTCTCTTCTTTTTAAGGGAAAGTTCTTTAACTTCCGAGATAATAGATCTGATGAATTGTCGTAAAATTATTTCGTTGGTGAAAAATTATATTGGGTCACAAAATTTATCAATTTTTCAAATATGATAAGATGAATCTGATGAAAATCATCTTCACGACTACAAGAAATTGTTAGATTGTCTCTCCAACATGACTGTATTTTCCAGCGGTATAAGCGGAGATGTTCCACATTTAAAGATCTGCTCGAAGGTCATAGTTTTTATGAAGGAAATTTTTATTGAATTCAATTATAATTATGTATTTGTAAAACTCGGCTATCTTTTTAGATGTCGTATGAAATTTTATTAAAAAAATTTAAGGTAGTTCTTTATAGTTAGAGGTGACAAAGGATCCAGAATCCTGTCTAGATTTGGTAGATCAAAACCATTGCATAGGATAATGATATTCAAATTTTTGGACCCGATAAATCTAACTCTGTTTCTGATGTACCGAATATGGATTTGAAATCTTTTTTATGAAATTCATATATGGCTCATTCAATTCGTTTTTTTTTTTAATAATTTTATTTAATTATAGATTTATTTATTTTTGACAAAAATTATAGATTTATTTATTATTTCAAATGATTTTTCTAATACTTTAAATTGTTTCTCATATTACCTACATTATTTTTAACTTTACTTTTCGTTATTTTGGAAAAATATTGGCTTAAGCATGTAATCAAATTAAAAGAACTTATAATATGCTCAATTTTTTACAGCTATCAAAAATAATTAATTTTGTAAAAGCAACTTTTTTTTTTTTTTTTTTTTTTTTGATAAGTAAAAGCAAAAAAAAATTACTTGTGGATCTAGATACGAATCTTGAAATTTCGAATCTACATATCCAAATTCATGTCCATTAAACAAATCTAGATCTGAGCCATTGTAATCCTTGTAGTAGTGAATTCAAAGATACTTGTTGACAAAATCACGAGCCAGACGCAGTTTATAACGGATATCAACAAAAATATGTTAATATCACCAATTTTTCTCTCTCTTCCCCTCACATGACCAAATTTTCTCTCTCCTCCATTCCCATGGCCACTACTTCTTTCTCTCTCCTCCATTCCCATGCCCAAGGTCGACGACATTTGCGGATCTAAAACGGTCGGCCGGCCAAAAAACGACACCCTAGTAGCAATTTATGAAAATTGGGGCGATACAAACCTTTTAGGGAAAGGGATTTGCTCGTACTGGTGGTGTTGCGGCGGTCGAATGTTGGTGCTCGGTCGACTGGTGGTGCTTGAGAGTGTGTGGTGGTCGATTGGTGAAGCTGTGTGATGGTCGGCTAGGGTCGATTGGTGAAGGTAAAGGTCATGTGGTGGTCGGCCGGGGTCGATTGGTGAAGGTAAAGGTCGTGCGGTGGTCGGCTAGTGAAGCTAAAGACGGTGTTGTAGGTGGTAGTAGAGGTTGCATGGTGGTGATAGAGGGGAGAGAAAGGGTGTGGTTGCTAAAATTACAAAATTACCCTTGGTGTGGTAGCTAAATTTACAAAATTAGCATTGATATTAACAGGTTTTGTTCATATTTGATATCAACTTGTATTTTCTCCAAAATCACGCACCCAATGATAAAGTGGTGCATTAACCAATGGTCAAACTGATTTGTAACAAATATAAATCATTTAAAAACAAACCACTAAGTTGCGAAGATGAAGATGATTCATAATACATTCTACAAAAATAAAGAATTATAAATAACCTACCTTAATTATTTTAACACTTGGTTTTTGGAGGAGTTTAAATTGTTTTTCATAATCAAGCTCTGTTCTAGACAAACGATGACCTTTTGCTCCTTGATTGATTAGAAGAAACAACAAAGCTACCAAGTATGCTAGACTTTTTACAACCATTTCTCTGCAAATTAAATTTTCATAAAATTAATCAATAAAGTAAAAAACAATTTTAATGTAAAATTGTTATTACCTCATACAAACCTTTTAATTTGTATTCGAATGAATGTAACTCTTAACAATATGGAACTATTTTTAAGCTTTGTGCGTCACGAAATATATACTTGTAAGAGAAAATTAAGAATGGTAAAGTATTTAATTTTTTTTTTGTCATTTATCATTAAATTAGAATCACATAAGATATTCTATCAAAAAAATCTTTATAAATATGGAAATCATTTAATAGTTATATACAATATTTAATGCTATTAAATGTTTATACTCCCTCCATCCCCAAAACTTCGACCCTTTTGGGTTGATTTCGTGGTTATTAAGAAACTTAAATAAAAAGAAATAAAAACATATTGGAAAGATAAATTTACATGGGATTTGTAAAAAAGTAGAGAAATAAAGTATTAAAAATACATGAAAAAACAAAAATTTATATGGGGAAGCTAATTTTGTACAAATATTGTTGTAAATTGGTGGGTATTTTAATGTAAATGGGTCGATCATTTTGGGACTAAAATTAGGCCAAAAGGGTCGAAGTTTTGGGGACGGATGGAGTAAGAAAAATCAATTATTAAACATTTAATAGTATTAAATATTATATTAAATATTGTATTGTATATTTAATACTATTAAATGTTTATAAGAAATATTTAATAGTTACTCCGTATATACAATATCAGTGTAATTAATGTTATATTTTTATTTGTTTTTTCCATTTTCAGCTCCTAATATATAGCCCTAATTAATATGTATATATAACATTTTCCTTTAAAAATTACTCCCTCCGTCCCTTTTTTACATTCCTATTTGTAAAATTACACGGGAATTAAGGAAGTTGGAATAAAAAAAAAGAACAATAAAACAAAGTACAATGGGAATTACAAGACATTAATTGATGTCTTTGAGTAAAACAAAGATAAAAAAATATTTAATGCTGCACATGTCATCAATCCTTTGAAAATAAAAAGGACCAATAACATTTTTTGGTGGAAAAAAAAAACCAATCATATTCATCTAAATTGATGCACATGGATTCTGAAAATAAGAGTGAGAATTAGATAATAAGAGTGAGAAAATAGAGAAAGCATTAATTACAAAACAGAAAAATAAGGATAATTTGGGATATTTGGTAAAAATTTACTTACTAAAAAAGGAAAGTAGGAATGTAATTTTGAAAGACCCAAAAAGAAAAGCAGGAGTGTTAAAAAGGGACGAAGGGAGTAAACTACTATACTCCCTTTAGTAATAGTGTCTCCCAAACTCAATAAACTTAGTGATGAATGACCTATCGCTAATTGGTCAAGTTGCGCAACGAAACTAAGAATTGCTTGAAAATCTATCTTTAGTACAGTCCATTGTCCCTTAATCCAATCTCTTTCAGCCTAAATCATAATCCGAGCCTTTCCTTTCTTCCATTTCAAACCCCAATCCGCCTAACCCTATTTACACAACCTTCATCAAGCCCAAGACCTATGCCCTAACCTAACTCCAATCCGTATAAGACTAAAAACAGGTTTAATCAATCATGATGTGATGTGCCGCAACATGACTCAATGCATCGCGCCACGGCACAACAACGCCGCATGCGATGTGCCACGACAAGGCTCGATGCATCGTGCCACGGCGCAAAATGCTGCATGCAATGTGTCGCAGCACGGCTAAATGCCACGGCGCAAAACGCCGTACCGCGACAAGTATGCCGACTCACGACATCTGCACCGTGACACGGTATTTTTTATTCCGAATAATGAGTGCAAGTATTTCTTGTGGGACATCTTTTTTTTTCACCCTTGCTAGCCTATATATACGACCTTAATCCTAAGTTTTCGAACAACAATACACAATGCACTACATAACAGAAGAATTCGACCCTAAAATACCCTTCAATCGTCAATAGTCCTTTTCAAGCAATTCGTAGTCCCATTGCAATAATTATATTGGAGTACTCCATCCTCTTAATACTAAGGCCTTGTTTGGTTTGTTGTAAAATTAGGGGTGTTTGCGGTGCGGTTTGGATCCTAAACCGCACAACACCGCAAAATTGCGGTTTGTAATTTTTTTCAAACCGCACTTCTAAAAAAAACACTACACCAAACCGCACCGCAAAATGCGGTTTTGGTGCGGTGCGGCTTGCGGTTTGGTACAGTCTAAACTGCACTCTGTACAACCCTATGTAAAATGTTTTAATGAAAAATTATTTTCCCATTATTTCTCATTTTCCTTTGTAGGTTTGTGAAGGAATGGAAATAAATTTTTCAATGGTGAAAAATTGAATCCTTATGTTGGAAAACATTTACCTTCACAAAACAAAAGGAAGCCAAATTTTACTATTTTCTCTTATCTTCTTTTTACTTTCCTCTCATCCATCTCCACATTCCCACACAATCCTATGTTTAATTTCTCTTTTACCTTTACTTGTAAGAACCAAATAAAGCACAACTATCTTGCAAATGTGGTTTCCTTGAAAATAATGTTTTCCATGGAAACTAATTGCTCATTGAAAATGTTTTACATGCATCATACTAAACAAGGTGTCAGCATAAAAAAAAGTTAATCTATAAGTAATAATATAGTAATTTGAGATCTTATTTGATTCGCCTCATATAAACTCAATATATAGTTTTTATAACCTTTACGCGTATAAAATTAATTAAAATAGAGATATAACCTTTTGAAAACACGTTTGAAGATCGCAAAAAGTCAAATGAGACAAAAAAAAAATTAGAAATGAAGGGTTTATAATCTAGAAAATAATTTAAAATAAGAATATTGCTAACAAGCGCTCAGGGCGTTAGGTAGGGGATTAATATATTACTTAAAATAGTATTAAGTTCAGAATGCATGATAAAATCACACGTCGATCGGTGTAATTAATGTTAATTTCACTTATAATATTTCCATATATAATCAATATAGGGTGCACCTAAAATGGCAATTGTAACCATCTTTTAAGAACAAGGAAAGTACCGAAGAAAAATTAAAAATAACATGTGTCATCATCATGTGGTAAAAAATTCCCTCCCCGATTTTTTTCTTCAAATTGTTGTTATTAATATCCGATTGATATACTATTTCAACTGAACTAATCTAAGCTCATTATTTTTTATTTAAATTTATTATTCTTTTCTTTCTAAAAAATAAACTTATTATTCCGAAAATAAAGTGCCTTGCAGAGGAGAAAGGGCCTGCTAAGCTATTTGGTGTTTATGTCGTTTTCAATTTATTATATTCTCCATATTTTTTCAAGAGTTAAATTTTGACCTACACATAGTTTTAGGCAATTAAATTAACTTTAATAAAATAATATGTAAATGGGTAGTTGGAGTATAAAAGAATTATATAAGAAAGATAATAGAATTATTAATTAATTTAAAAAAATATTTATTGTGAGAGAAAATAAATATATTCCCTCCGTCCTCGAAAGAACGACTCTTTTGGGTTGATTTCACGGGTATTAAGAAAGTTAAATAGAAAGAAGTAAAAATATATTGAAAAGATAAATTTACATGAGATTTGTAAAAAACTGAGAGAGAAAGTATTAAAAAATATTTGAAAAAACAAAATTTTAAATGGGAAAGCTAATTTTGAACAAATATTGTTGTAAATTGATGTGTATTTTAATGCAAATGGATCGATCATTTTAGGACTAAAATTAAGCCAAAAGGGTTGAACTTTTGGGGACGGAGGGAGTATAATTTTTAAAATTAAAAAAAAAAAAAAGAAAAAAAAAAAGAAGTCATTTAAGGTTTTGGTGAGGATCATGAGATGAGAGAGCTATATAATATTAAAGTCTACACTGCATTTGGTAAATGTGATACTTAAAAAACTTGGAGGGAGGAAACAATAAAGAAAATTTGCTAAAAACCAATGTATGTTTATACTCTTACAAAAGGGAAAGAGGAAGCACAACTTAACACACCCCAAAAAAAAAAAAAAAAAAAAAAAAAAAAAAAAAAAAAAAAAAAAACTAAATTAGTTCCTTCCACTAGCCTAGTCCACTACCAATTATTTAACCCCTGAGCGCGCAGCAACTTTGCATCTGTTCCTCGTTATGCAGACAGATCTCAACTTCTACACTGCCTGAAATAAATGGAAAAATAATATATTAATTAAATTTACCCTTGTAAAATTAATCACAACATTTATTCAATGTAAAATTTATTGAATAAACACTATCAATGAAATTTGGGTGCGAGTTATCATCTAGATCTATAAGGTGTTATGTTCAACTTTGCTATCTATTTATTGTTTTTCAATATTTTATCGAGCAAAATTTAAATGACACCATCTCACACTGACGTACTTAAATAGTGTCTTTAATAAAAGCTAGAATGTCATTTTAGCTGTTATGATCCTAACTCTTGAAAATTCCCTAAAAGCTTTTTAAGCAAATACAAGAAAATTAATTTTTGCTTCGATTTTTTTTTTTAAGGAAAATTTGTGCTTCAATTGAGTTGGAAGCTTGGATGAAACAATAAAATATTTGAATTAATACACCTATTATTTATTCTTTTTTTTGTAAAGTAGATAAATAATTTATTGAATAGCAAGAAATTTGAGAATATACTCTAGAAAATTGTTTAAATATACTCTAGAAAATTGTTTAAATTAAGGAAATAATGACAAAGACACACTAATTACACTAATTTACGCGTATTTTTGTCATAAATTCCTAATTACATACAGTTTTCAAAGGTAAATTTAATGCTTATATAGTGACTAATTAATCCCACCCAAAAGTTGAGCAGTATTTGATTCTGTATACACTATTCGGCTATGCCACCTTTCGGTCAAGCAGGTTGGACGCGTACATGTTCAAATCAAAGAAGTAACACCTTAAATTCAATCATTTTCACAATTTATTATTCTTTTTCTATCTTTAATTCCTTATATACCGTCACTAATATTTTTTTTGAACGTGCCTATGATCATTTTCATTAGAGACACTTAGACGCCACATAATGTACACGAAATTTAATCTCTTAGGTACCATCCCTAAAACCTCAACCATATTAGCTAGAGCTTATTTTGATTTTTTGTAGCCCTCACTAGGTTTGAGTCGAAAGAAGTACTACATATATCAAATTAAATAAGCTATTATAGATGCCTTTTGTATATTACTCGGTAATTCCGTATAATGCAAAAAATTTACACGAACAAGCTATATGTTTGATTCTAGGCCGACGTAAGACAATCAAATTAGCTACACCAAACTTTAAGAACTTTGACTATAAATTTTCGCTATGTATGAAGTTAGAAAAGTTGAACTTTATCGGAAAATTCCCTTAAAAAATTGATAGTCAAATAAGCGCATTGTATACAGCGAATACCTGTTAATAACAGCTAAAATTTCAAATCAAGTGAAGTTCATATTGGCTCAGCTACCCTAATTTTTTCGTGAAGTTTATATTGGCTCGGCTCGTCTCGGCTCCCAACCCTTAGAATTTACAGTACGGAGTAGTATTTTACTCAATATGGCACATTAACATAATTCCAAGATGCTACACTACTACGTAGTAAAGTTTATTACTATAACATAATTGCTCCTCAAAATTTGAACCAAAAATTAAGCAACACTGTAATTCACATGATTAATCATCGAGTTAAGCGTAAGAGATGGGTCTAAGTTTTCTTTAGCCAGATTTTAATTGAATTTTCCTAGCTTTAGAAGGATGCCTAGAGATGTAAATAATTTCCAAGAAGAAAAAAAAATCTTCAACACAAACCCTTATAGCTTTGCGTCTCACAAAGTAATAATCCCTCCAATTGACTGAACAAACGCGTAATTTGAAAGTAAAGTTGAGCCTCGCAAATATATATCTTGCGGGTTGAGAAAGGAGTGATTAGCATTTGATTCAAAACGTTAGTAACTTAATGATCTTTGGATCCATCTGATTAGTTAATTAGAGAGCTTTAACCTTTGAGCCGATTTAGACTGCCCAACAGAACATTCATATAGACCTGTTTTAAAGTCGAAACAAAATTGCTATTGTTGACTGGCTTAGGGCGATATTGCGGACACTAGTGTTGAACCCAAATGGCTAACTGAAAACAGGCAGCTGTTATGGATTATTATCGAGTATTAGGCTGATTTGGTATACACCAAACACCATGCAATTCATACAAAACCTTTGGTAGTCGGCAAGCATTCAAAAATTGGTCAAATTCCGGGGTTAATGACTCACTTAAGTTGGTTAAAATTGAAAAAGGAAAATGTAAAATCAGATAACGGTCACTAACTCTGCGTCCTAGGTTGTTTTCGTAACTCATTGTAAGAGGGATAATTAGTGTTGACGAAATACAAGATAAATATTTAGTTTTCGCCATTAATTGAAGCACGGGCTAGCTTAGACAGGTAGAAAGTAGCACCACAATAATGAAGTGAGGCAGACACGGTTAATTGGAATAGGTGAATTTGGAATTTACAAAATCCAGTTGTAATTTAGAACTAAAGTTCAAATATAAAATAAGTAAATTACATGTCCTAATAAGATCAGAAATTGAAAAGTATTCAAGTTTTGATAACATTCAATCTTACAGATAAGTTTGTTTAGTAAGATTCAGGTTCAAATGTTCAACATATGTGCAGTTAAGCAGAGTTCAGGTTTTTTTTTTTTACATATATCCATGTTTAAGTTAACATTATTAAAAGTAGAAATGCACAGTCCTTAGCTAGTTTATACTATTCGACAAATGCAATCAAACCCGAGATTTACCTTGTTCTTTAGTTCTAATCTTGCTTTTACCATACACATTCCTGATAAATTATTATAGTCCACTGCAAACATGAAGAAATACAGTAAACTGGCAGTTTTAACAGTTTGCCCAATTCTACTACCTCGTGTTTTCTCGTCCCAAATTGTTTGCTAACAAAACTTGTGACATGCAAATTTGCGTGTCTCAAACTCTTATAGATGTGAAATAATTTGGTATGTTCTACATTATCTTCACTTCCTCCGCCCTAGTCCGTACATAAATTCTGAATTTCCAATCACTAGTAATGATAATTTGCAACCCCCCCTTCCCGAACAACGTTTTATCTCATCTTATCTCATTGCCCATCCAAAAAGAATAACATGGAGGATGCATCTTAACATATAATAAAAACTTGGTATGAAAAAACATTTACAAGTCAATAGTTACAACAAATAGACAAGGTTTACTAATTAGGAGGGCCAAACAAATATAAAATGATCAGCAAAGAATGTAGCTACACAAAAAAACATGAGCAAGATGCACAAAAATAATATAAACTGACTTTTTTTTCAACATGTAAACATCAAACACACACAAGGCACCTTTATGACATGCTTTCATAGCAGAAACCAAAGGTCACAGACTCACAGCATCAGCATTCAGCAATACTAAAAACAAAAGGTATGCAACCGAAGGAGAAAACAAAAGGTAATGACTCAAGCAAAAAGGTGACAATGCAGAAATACTCAAAACTCCTTCCCCCAATCCCCCTCCCACCCACCCTTCCCCAAAATAAAGTTAAAAAGGGAAGAACCACTTATCCACAGAACGAGGGAAAGATTACCATAAACACCACTGGTAAACAGGTACAGTAGCACAAATAAAACCTAAAGTAAAGGAAAATATCACTAACCAACACCTCTAAATTTTAGTACAGTGACTTCAAAAAAATGTACAAGAAGACTACTGGAAAGTCTTCTCCGTAAGAAGTCTTTATTGTAATAGTTCTCAGAATCCTAAATTTCCACTTTCAACCCACTTTAAGCAGGTAATGACTGCCTTTGTCCCACAACACCAACTATCTCCCAATTTAAAAGCAAAATTTCTTCAATAATTCCTCCTATGGATATCTACCACCCCTTTCACACCCATAATCCTGACCTAGACTCTAAACGTCAGAAAATGATCTTGCTTCTTAATAAACCTCACAGATACAATATATCATCTACTAAAGTCTAAAAGTCTATATTTCTACTTATAAAATTGCTAGATGACAAATACAATGGTACTACTGCACTAATGTAGCTGCTTTGGCTTTTCTACTAGGCTTTCTACTTGAAGTCAATTAGGCCTGGTATATTTGTAAGGTAAAGAGGGGGGTAAGAGAAAGATATGTAAACAATTAATGTCCACACGGCCAACTCTAATTTCCTAACAATAGCAAAAGGTTACCTCAAGGGATTTCAGCCAAGTCAAGTTTAAATCAAAATTATTAATCAACAAAAAAGGCAAGTGTATACACATAACCGTAATTTCATCTAAAAGCATGCTTGTTATAAAAAACAAATTTCCTAAACCAATCACAATAATACAGAGTTAACGAATTTGAAGATCTTCACAAGCAAAATAGATCCCCTTCCTTCACCCCCCCCCCCCCCCCCCACCCCAACAGCTGCCAGCCCCCCCACCCTGACCCAAACGGAAAAAGACTAGATGATCAGCAAACCCATAATACTCAGGAAGTGAGCACAAGCAAAAGAACAACCCAGTTATGACGGCTAACACATAAAAAGAAGCCTTCAACATAGCATAACTTTTTGGACTCTGGCAGCTATTGGACTCACAACCCCATAACAATACCGCCCCCCTCCCCCCTATGAGAAAGAAAAAAGGAAGCATGGACACATGAATCAGAAAAATAAACCACCAATCAGCTAACAACATCTAGCAAAAAAGCAATAATCAGGAAATGCCCAGACAATACCAAAAACGGTTGGATGAGGTGTACCTACCTACCAAATAGAAATATCACTGCTGATTTCCCATATGAGAGCTTGCCTGCTGCTGTTGCTGCTGTATTTGAAGGAGAAGGCTGGCAGCAAACTGTAGAGTGGACTGGTACCGTTGATTTTTGTCAACCTCAACCTCCGATGAGCCTTGACCAACTCCAGATGGCAATGTTTGCGATCTTTCAGGTGGATTTAAGGACTCTGAGTTCATATTTCCATTTGAGGTTGGCACCATAATCTCTGCATGGGAAACATTAGCACCACCAGCTTGATTAGGGTAGAAACCTGGATCACTATGCTGCTGACTTTCTGCTATTCCATAAGAGCCAACAGGTGCTCCATGCATCATCCCATAACCCTTCTGAATATTGTGATCTGAGGGATAATGCTGCATATTTTGCATTGGTGGCACAAACTGTTGGCTTTGTGCTGTAACAGGGTGAACATTAGGAGGCCTAGAAGAAACAGAACTCTGCTCCTGAAAGTTGTACAAAGGATTTTGCATTTGCATATTTGCAGGAGGAACTTGAACAGGGTGACTTCCCATGTTTAAGTTGGACGCGTATGACTGGTAATTATTGACCAGCGGTGCATTAGGATACACTTGCATCCCAAACTGTTGAGATTGACCAGTTGGATCAATCACTTGAGGCTGTTGGTTCCAATCCTGTGAGAAAGCTCCTTTCTCATTTGTTGAATGAGGTTGAGAACGTCCTGTGGTGGAGGGATGTAATTGTGGCTGAGCACTTTGAGCAGTTGAAGATTGGGAATTGGCTGGAAGGAATGCATGAAGTGTAGCAATAAGCTCAGGTGTTAATGTAACTGCAGGTCGTGGTGTTGAAGAAACACCTTCATTAGATTGATTTTGTGAAACAGATGCATTTGGGAAGGATACTCTTGAATGTGTATCATCATGTACAGCTCTACCATAATCCATATGAACAGCTAACTCTTTTTCAGGAGCTACGTATTCTTGTGTAGGAGGCTCCAACTGGCTCTCTGACTGTTGAATGGGAGGAAGGGGCGGATGTACTGGCTGAGAAAGAGGAGGGACAACTGGGGTTTGCTGAGGCAACTTAAGCACTACTCCATATAATCGCTCAGGCCCATTCACTTTCAGAACGTCCGTCAGGAAACCTGATGGCGGGACCAAAAATAATGTGGTCCCATCATCTAATTTAGCCACCCCAGCACGGTCCTTTGAACCAAGATACCTCAGAAATTCGGTATAATTAGCAAAATCGTCTTCACTGTCAGGCAAGAAAAAGACAATATCAAACCCAATAGCACCAGCATAATGCTTTGCCAGCATGTCAAGCCCTGTTCTTGCAGAGCAATTAACAGATTGTGGTCTGCAAAGAAAAAAAAACACATTAAGATACATTACAAATTCAATATCGAGTTCAGAAATATAACTAAATACAGCCAATCTTGTTATAATATTAGTGTGTAAACCAACAATATTGTGACAAATTATTAAAAATAAACAAAAAGACAAATAGATTAGGAAATGCATTCAAACCACATAGCACCTTCCAAATGAAAGGCACAATTGTGCAACAGCAACATTGCCAGTATATAGTAATTCCCCAAGCTCACAACAGACAAACAGGCATAAGGGTTACAAGTGACAGATTATGTGAAGATAAAAAGGAAATAGGCAAGTGAGTTACGAGTGACAAAAGAGCTTACAACCCAAGTTTAATACATTATTTCACCGTTTAAAGGTGGCACTCATCAATCAAAATCTCTCACCAGGCATCCAGAAACAAATTAGATATTGTGATAAAGCTATAATACCTAGATGGCTTATAAACATATAAAAAGAATCAGTGGAAGCTCAGCCAAATATAACCATGTCACAGTACAGGGGAGTAAGTTAAGCCCAAGCTGCACAACCAGATCACCAAGGGAGCAATAACATTAAAGATAACAACTTACATTTATGAGAAAAGCTTCACTCCTTTACTAATCAATAACTTTATCCTATCGACAGCTCAGTCATCAGATTTAACAGAGGTTAACCATCACACATCTAAAAACTAACAAGCCAATCAGAAAGTTCATCCATGGACACCTCTTCTATTCTCTATCTCCTACCCCTCGCAATTACTCTGAATTCACACATCCACAATCACCAACTATTACCTCAGCCTCATGAATATCCACACCAACCACAGATGAATAATAAAACATATAAATAAATAAAACCTTCTCTAGTAAGGCCTTCAGTTACTCAAAGCACCATAGACCCAGAACACATTATCCACTAAATAATCACAGGAGCACCTAAACATTGCAAAATCAATAATCTTGCGTAAAGATAGGGTGCCTAAATACTACAAAGCTTCTTTATTGCCCCCTTTTCAGTTTCAAAGTGATGTCCTCTTGAAAGCCTTGACACTCTTGACTCAGGGATGTAAAACAGAAACTAGGCTCCATAAGATAAATTTAATAACAAGCATGTGGAAATGAACAAAGACTATTACACTAATTTAAAGCTAGTGCATGGGATGTCACTGCTAGCTGAGCTCATACGACTCTTAAACGCATCACACATAGAAGCAAATCACACATTGATCTGATGGCTACTGAAAAAAGGGAAATCTCATTTCAACCTATAAAGGGAAAGGTTGGTGTTTGATGTTTTTATTTCAAAAAACTTTATTTTGATCCCAGTACTTGGCTATATGGGTATTTGTTAATTTCTCCCCAAAATCAAAATTAACTTTAATAGTAATCAGAAATATGGAAGAGGAAGATAACTATAGATAGAGAGATGAAGTGATCAAAAGGAGGATCAAAAGAAGGAGATAGAGGGAGAGGGGAACTAGAAAAAAAATAAGGGCAGGTTAAAAAAAGGATGACCATCAAACAAGTCACTAAAGAAACGGGTTTGATTACTTGATGTGATATTATGATTGCACTCCTCCCCCTAATACCTTTCATATCCCTTTTCTATTTGATGGTGAACCAAAGTACCTAACAGACTCATATTCTTTTGACATTCATGAAAAAGCATATCATTAAAACCAGATAAAAATATAATAAAAATGTGGCTGCATCACCACATTCTGTGATATTGTAAGGAATCTTTTAGGATGGCAAAGAATTTAAGCTTTTATGACTGTAATAATATAATAGGCCGCCACAGCCACAAACCCTCCACAATGTATGCATAAAAGGATCCACAATTGCATCGCGATTTAAAACTTTAGCTATAAGATTTAAAACTGTCCAAGACAAATAGGTGACATTTAACAGCCAATTCCAACAAGAGATTGGTCACCAAAACATATCTCACAGAAGTTTAATACGTTAAAACAACTATATCAAATGAGAAAACTCCCAAATATAAGAAGAAAATCTTACAGTTCGCACTCTAGCCCATTTCCCATCGGTATGCATCGAGCATGGCAGACAGGATTGCCACCCTTGGCAATGACACCACGCCATATATAATCTTCACTAGCACGCCCAATAACATTTCCTTTTGCAGCTCCCATTCCAGCAGGACCAGCAGTATAAGGTTGGTCACTTGCAATATATTCATCACCTTTTCCTGTTGGACCACCTATTCTAGACCTCTTTGGTTCCCTAGGGAGCTGGTTTGGATCAAGAACATCCCACCCACTTGTCTTATAAGATGTCCTACCTGGAAAAGAGGGAGGTGGAAGCAGTCCAGCAGCAGAAGGAGACGGTTTTCTTTGGTTGGCTGGAGCATTAGCAGTCATTTCAGGCATGGTAGAATGCATATTGGGATCATGAAAATCTGGATTGGGCAATAATGGATCCATACTCCCTCTAGGCCCAAATGGCCGAGGCATACCTGGTCCAAGCACACCATTAGGAGTAGGAGGTCCATGGAAACTGTTTTGCATCATATTACGACTTGAAGGAAATGCATCCATTATGTGAGCAGGTGGTCCAAAAGAAAACTCATTCCCAAACATTTCTGGCCTCTGCCCTCTAAATCCTGGATATGGTGGTCCAAAATCTTTGCCAGGAGCCAAATCACTGTTGGAGAACATTATTGAAATTCGAGGATCATTAAAAAGTCTTCCTTGCAAGGCCTCCTTAGCTCGCCTTGCTTCCTCCACACTTCTGAATTCTACAAAAGAATAATGTCTTGAAGGGAAACATTTTATTCTCTCAATCTCTCCATGCAGTATCATGGCATTATTCAGCATTTCCTCATCAATAACAACAGAAGGTGGATATCCAACCCATAAAACCTTACTGGGTTGACCCACTTTACGTCCTCCTAATGGTTGAGATGGCTGGAAAAAAAAAAAGAATATTCACTAAGAGAGTAAGAGTCTTGCAAACCCGTTCACTCGTAAGATTAACTAATAAAGTACTAGATATAAAAAGCATATCTTGGGTCTACACAAACCCACATAACTGATGCTAAAAATGATGTTTTTAAGAGTCAGGGAAAAGTTTTATTTGCTTAAACACTTCACAGCTTAAGGTTCATACCTGCATTCTCTTGTGCCCTGAATAAGTAGGCTCAGTGTAATTCCTTGAAATGTCTGGATTAATCCAAGATGGATCAAAACCCCCCATGCCTTTGAATTGTGCACTTCCCGGATCATGGAAATCAGACTGATCCTGTTAGGTGGCAAAATCCAAAACAAGATAATTAGATCATAAAAAATCACATGTGAATAGGAGAGGGAACTCTCAGAAAATAATTAGGTGTTGGTCAAGCAACCAGTTATGAGAACTAAGCACTTCTTGCAAGTAATAACAGAACACTGCTGAAATTCATGCTAAAGCTACTGTGAAATAAGGAAATAAAGGATAGAAAACAAGACATCTGAGAAAGAGAAAGAAAGAGAGGAGCGGAATGCAAGCAAGTGGTTGTTCTGCAGTAGTAGAAAGAAATGCAGCACCCATGCATTACATTACAATACCTATTTACAAATGCAAAGCTCAATTTTGAAAGCATTTCTAAAAAAGTATATACTAACCCTCTTCGCAGGATGAGATCTTAGAAAATCAACACGAATGCGATCATCACCGATTTGCAAACCATTCACATTCTTCACTGCAGCTGAAGCATCTTCCAACCTCACAAAATCAACAAGTGCAGTATTCCGGTCTCTAATGAACTTTAAATCTTCAATTTTACCAAATTTACTCAACTCTTCCTCTAGCTTTTCCTTAGTGACTGATGGACCAAATCCACCAACCCATACATGCTTGGAGGGCTTAGCCTGCAAGTCCAATGTCTACTATGAAGGTCTAAACACATGAAAAGCTTTAAAATTTTCTATATAATGGACTAAAAATTGTAGCGCAAACCAAAAAAATTGCAACAAAAGACTAACAACTCTTTTTAAATCTTTAGTACATGGATTTTTTTATAAAAAAATTACAATTCTCATGATTCCAAGTTATCAGACAAAAGAATACAGAATTGCAACATAAGACCTCCCGTAAGGCAATTTGACAATTAATTGACCTTTGGTGCAGATTGATAAAGACGAAGACCACGGAATAGACATATGCCCTTATGTTATGCAGTTGCTTTGCACTAGAAAATTAGATCAACAAATTCATTCGCCGCAAATATGGCATCTTAGCAACAGTTATTTGGGCAATATGAATTGGCACGGAATTCCCATTTCCACAAAGATGACAATTCTAAATCTATTTGGCTTTGTTTTATCAATATGGTCAACATAAATAATGGTTGTTCCTAACGATAATAAAACCATGTGACTATCTTATATTGTGAATGGATAGGCTTTGATTACAGATACACTACTTATCTACAGTCGCTCAATTGTAACGCCATTGTGAGTAAAATTGTTTAGCTGATATCATCCAAGGAAGAGCAATTTATAGTTGTTTACTTTGGATTGCATTAACCATTGAGAAGTATATAAGGTATTGCATTTTGAATCGAAACACTAGTATATATAGCATCCATAGGTACATCCGACCCCATCCTAACCCATTGGAGTAAAATTGATAGGGTAGATTGCATGTAAATCAGTGGAAACCACTATATAAGGATTCATAAACAACTCAGTTACGAGGCTGGTGCAAAGAGAATTGGATCGGTACTTGATGCCATTCAGCATATATACATTCAAGTTGCGCATCAAAGTTAATACGGCAAATATGAATTTGATTTCAGATAAGATAAACAACAGTTCAAAAGTAATGTTGTTAGTCGATTGACTTAGTTGTTAATCTAGGTTACATATGATGTTCCTCTGTGTTACGAAACCTGGGTCTAATGCAATCTATTTTCGATTTTTTGACTGCAACAAAGAAGTAATAGTTGTTTAATAGTTCGTATGAATAATTTTCATTAATGGACAACAAGATTTATTAGAGATTCGTAGTTTGATCGTAAAGGATTGCGCTGAATGTAACTACAGCAAAACCTAACCCGAAAATAAATTTTATCGCGAATAAACCAATTTAAACGAAAGGATTGTAGCTGAAAGTCGGCAGATTTAGATGTTCATTACACTACTGGCCTACTGCTGCAAACTATTAACTTCACCTTGATCTACTTCGAGCAAAAATACTTCCTATATACTACAAGATTGATCATCACCAAATCCTCTCTTTCAATTAATCATGCGGTGTAAACTAACTATAATCGACGTACCTAATTTGATTGAGATGAGTTTGATATTCGAAACCGGATAATCCGAATACCACAATAATCCCTAATTCATATCTAACCATCATCTAAATTCGAGTCGAATTCGAGATTTTGTCGCAAACAAACAGCAATAAAAACACAAAATTCAAATCCAATCAACACAAAATTTATAAAAACAAATTCGATTACAAAAATCCAAAGAAAAGAACAAACCGGTTTGGCAAACTCAATTTTGATTGAATTCCCATTAATTAAAAACCCTTGAAGAGCATCTTTAGCAGAAACAGCATCTTCAACACGCTTATAGTAAACAAAAGCGTAACTCCTGGAAGCGTAGCAAGTAATTCCGTCAATCAATCCGTATTTCTCGAACAACTCCGTCAACTCAGATTCGGTAACTTCTGGTGGTAAATTTCCGACCCATAGATGACTTGAAGTTGCGTCGATTTCTGAAGCGTAGGGTTGCTTCTTCGGCTTCATCGGCATTGCTAGATTGATTAATTCGTGATTTGTTTATGAAGAGAAAACCCTAGAAATTGAGGGAGAAATTGGGGAGAAATTGAAATTAGGGTTTGTAATTAGAGAGAGAAAAGAAGGGATCTGAGGAGAGAGAAAGAGTAAGAAGGATGTAAGAGAAGATTGGGTTGGGTTTTGTGTTTATATAGAAAGACGAAACGACGGTGAGTTGGTGGGCGCACAAATTTATTAGCAACCGTTTTGTTTTGTTGCTGCCCACTACCAGTCGTGTACTCTATTAGTGTATCACTGTAGATCGTGTGGTCAATGATTTTCAAACTTCTCGTATACTAATACTCTCCTAATACGGAGTACTATTCACGTAGGATCGATTAGGGTTATGTTTACTTCACCTTAATCGATATTTAGTTCAATTTGTATTCATTAGAAATAAAATGTACCCAAAATCATATTTGAGCAATTGTCGCAACTAGAATAATAATAATACACAAATCGAGACTTTTTTTAATATGTAAAATAAGGCATTAGTAAATTTTTTTTTCTAAAACGACCCTTAAAATCTTTTTATGGAACTTTTTTTAACATGCTAATCGAGAAAAGAAAAATCAATAGATGCAAAGTAAGCCCCACTAGCATTGGTTGAATCAATAAAACGGAGTTCATTAACAGCGTGATAACAGCAAGGTCACTGGATGTATTCTATTCACCTGATTATTACTGATCTGAACTTATTAACCCGATTAGAACTTATTTTAGTTATAAAATAAACTTTGTAGCCTGATTAGCCCTTATCACAACTTTTCCAAACTTATCTGAACTTATTAACCCTGGAATAAATGGAATAAGGTTAACAAAACAAGGCTTTAGTTGTAGAAAGGTTATAGCGTGTAACTTTCAAAAAGAGGGAGCTCACGGTTTAAAATAGTCAATCGTAGAGGGTTATTTGGGTCATAATTTATGGTGTAAGTTGGGATGTGAAAGAGTGTATGTCCGACTTTTAATCGTTAAAATATCGTTATTCAAACAATCACTTAGATCAGAAAAACACAAATAGCATAAGAGATTTTTTTTTTTTTTGTAAGGCCTTGTCTACTTACCTTAATTTTACTGAACTGAAATTATTTTTACGGATTCTAAAATCATTGTCGAGAATAGAGGCCTTTAACTGAAAACACTAATATTATTTTAATTAAAAATAAAACCTTCAACTAATCCTATGTGGACGATATGTGATAAATTAGGTTTGAGACCAACGCATATAATTATATAAAGAACACAATTTTATTTTATTTTTTAAAAGAGAAAAGAAAAGTGAATCTGTTCTAAAGTTGTTCTAAAATAATCAAAAATTACCTTTAAATAAAGTTTTTTTTTTATGCTTTATTGATAAAATTACTTTTTTATGTAACGACTTATAAATTCCCATATTTTGAAATTTCCACTTTACTTTTTAATAAATTCAATTAAGGAAATAAGTTAGATATTCCCATCACCGTGAATTAATTAAGGAAAATAGGGGATTGACCTAGATAAATTGACAAGCATGTTACATGAGACTTAAGTATGAGATTAGATATGCAATATTGCTCTTGTCCCCAAAAAAAAAAAAATAATAATAATATTGCTATTAAACAAGCACGTTGAGCACCAACGAAAAAGAAAAGCCTCGTGATCACTTTAATAAAAATTCTTAAATGGACCTGGTTCACACTAATTTATTGTGGACCACTAACATTAGATACAATATGATTGTTTTATTAATAAAAAAAAAGGTCACTACATTGAAATAAAGGTTATTATGTTGAATTAAAAGTTATTATTTTGTCAAAAAATATTGAAATATAAGTTAGTGTGACATTATAAAAGTTATAAGAGGTTACTTTTTTTAATAAAATTTTTAATATAATGGTCAACATGAATAATAAAGCTCACTATGTTAAAATTAGGTCAGTATTCAACATAATATTGTACTTTAAGTTCATAATAACATTAAATATCACACAAATAAGGTTATTATAACAAAATTAGAGGTAACTATGTTGAATATAATACCAGTTACATGTGTATAAATCTTATTATCGTGGACCAGGTCCACGCAAGATTTTTTGTCACTTTAAAAGTCTGTACAAAATTCTCAGTTTTTTCACTGCAATTACTTGCTCAACTAACAATCCATAGTAAGCTAAACAGTTCTGATGTTAATAAGATGGTACAAACCACGGATATACATCATAATACACACAAAATCTTTGACCGACAAGGATGTGTTGCCGCGATTAACAGGGGCAAGACACTCACAGAAAACAGCATCGGGCTTATTTATGTATAACCACAGTAAATGTGGATTGAAGCAACTATACTGACAGCCAAATTCAGAGACATCCCACCCCCCCCCCCCCCCCCCCCCCCCCCACACACACCAAGAAAAAAACAAATTTATGTGCCTCATACGACTCAGAATCATGATTTTCATGGCTTGCCTCTTCTGATGATCTAAGATTATCAGATCACATGGTGAGTGTATACATGGAGTTAAAGAAATCTACAATCTTTACTTCACAACAGGTTGCTTTTGTTCTTCATTCAACTCATCATCAGCAGAAAGGATTGAGATAATGGACGGAGGAAGACTTCTTAGCAACAATGTCAATAAACTCTTTGCAACAATGACAACCACCCTAAAAAATTGATCAAGTTCGTCTTCATATTGCTCATAGATAAAGAATGACGTGAACGCAAACACGAGCACTGCATTCATCCAGGTCAAGTAAGGGGAAAATAAAAGGAACAAGAAACATTTAATATTTCATTGATAACAAGTCAAAAATGGATAATATACCTGATCCTAATAAAAAGGTTAATGAATGTGAGATCCACTTGAGAAAACACAGTAGAATTGCTGCCTGTAATAATCAACAAATGAGCACATAAAAAGCTGGGAAAAAGAAACAGCATCAACATTTATATAAATTACTTTTTATCATTTGCCAAATCATAATCTGCAAAACAGGTATAGCTAGCAACTTTATTTAAGTTCATACCACGGAAAAATGTAACAGTTGAGGACTTGAGGTTGTATGCAGATGCACATCAAATCACTACAAGAGACAATATAGGTACCTTTATGAATAAGCTCCAATCCTCTCCGTGCGCCAACGTTTTAGCAAATTGTACCCCTTCATTCCAAATAAATGCTACATTGTCAAGCATGTTTCTCATTGTTGGCTCTGAGATTGCTAAACAAGGGATAGATATCTTCTTGAAGCTGAAGTCAAATACATTGTAAAAACATTTAAGTAACTGGTCCCACTAATAATCTCTTGAAAAGTAATTTCCACACAAGGTACCACAGTCCAAGTTTCTCAGAAAAATATGAAATCCAATAAGCATATGAGGCATTGGACCAATAGGCAACAGGAACTGTATGTTCATCAAACACTATCTATTATGGGAAGTCCAATGCTCCTGATCCCCTCAATCCCTCATTCCAAGTTGTAAAGTCCACCTATCTAGTATGGGAAGTCCCTATATATTGTCCTTGATATTTAACAAGTGTACGTTCAGCAAACATCTATCTCCGATCCACCCCACCCCCCCAACCCCCCCACCCCCCCACCCCCCCTACACAACACTGTTGAACAAATTACACTCACCAACTACACTACTAAGTCCTAGGAGTTTGTAAATAGTCAACATGGAAACACTTCACATGTTCAAGGGGTAATATCAATTGCTATCCAACTATTGTAGATGGGTAACATGGCAATCACTCTACAACTTGGGATGAAAGTAATGATTACACTCCAGTAATTATCAGCCCATTTTGGGGTGACTCCGTGACTCGGTTAAGATATGCCAACTGGTTGACTAGAGATATAGGAGTATAAGTTCACAAAAGATGTGGCAGAAATAAAAGACCGCACAGGTACCATAAGGTCCATAACTCAAGCACAGAACTGCATGAATATCTAAAGATTGCAACAAGTCGACACTTACATGTTAACTGGAAGAATGCTATTTACAATGAGAAAAAACATGGCCAGCAAAAGGAGCCCAGCAGTAGATGAGATGAATGTTCGTCCACTAAGTAAAAACCAGTAGAACAATCCACACGTAATAAGAAAGCATGTAAATGTTTCCATCTCGTCCCTCCAAAGCAATATGTCAGCAACTGCACTTTCAGAAAAAGCAAGGAAAATGAAGTTAGAGAAAAAGTCAACAAACTTAATTAAAATTGTAGATAAAACTGACAAGAAATACCATCCTCCGGATGTCATATAGGTGTCATATGCGCAAAAGAAGGACTAAGAACAACACTAAGACCAATAGTTCAGGCATGAAACATGTATGATTTACAAAAAAAATATACTAAAACACGAGCAGCAAAAAGAGAAGCAACTTCTCAATAAGGCTTCTTTTTCAAATCATCATCCAAAAATTTTTTTGGCTGAATCAAAGGAATTGTTCACTGCATTCATGCCAAACTAGTCACCATACAATTTCACAGCTGAATATGTAGGTTGGCATCAGAGGAACTGTTCATTGCATTCATGCCAAACAATGCATGCATGCATATCATGACTGAATGAAAAAGCTAGAAGCAATGATACCCCACTATGACTTAGATAATTGAAGGACATGGGCTCAAGTGGCCTCCACATAGAAAGGTGGTGATGCTGACTTGAGATTCTTCCCTAGACATTACTTAGAGAGGAGATTTGAGAACTGGGCTTACATAGAAAGATTTTAGCACATTATTCAAGGCATGATGATTGAACAACAATAATTGCACATATTTGTGCTAAAAGAAAATCAGATATATGAAGAACAATAGGAGAAAGTGACAACCTTTCCCATATCCCAGAATTTCTTCTGCTTTTGAATAATCCTTAAACTGGCGTTGTTTAGAGGGTAACGAGCTTTTAGCCAAATGAGAAAAAGACTTGACAGTCAAAGCAATACCTTCCTGCAGCCAGTGAGAGCACACAAATTGATTATAAACTCTCACAATCCTTCTTTATACATTATTCAGAAAAAGAGAGAAAGACTCTAACATTGAACTAATAACTCAAAAGAGCCACAAACATACAACATCATCTGAAGACATTATACATTCCTTAGTCTAGTTTAGATAATGATAGATAGAGCTAGAGGTTTTACAGAACTAACTCAAAAAATAATTATGGGCTCACATCTTCACCCATTGCTTCATGTGAGTAGAAATGTGTCTGTTATATTAGAAATTGCCCTACTAATCATTCTAATGGTATGCTCAAAGTCAGGGGATCAAGGGTTGGGAGAGAGAGAGAAATTTCCCTACTTGCAGTATATTTGTGTTTTATCACCTTTACTTTCTTATCTTTTATTATTATTATTAAGGAAAATATCTCCACAATGTCGGGGTTCCTTCTTACAAAATATTGATTACTAGGAAATTATAGTAGTTCAGAGTAGATATTATAACATTTTAATTGACAGAGTTGCAATGTGTTCCCACAGACCAGACAACATAGTCACTTAAAGTATTTGGAAGTGCCAAAAAAATTTATCAAGATTCCTGGAAGAAGAAAAAAAAACTGCTTCTGAGTACATTTCCAAACCTACTACCACTTATTCACTTATATACAATGCACAAGGAAAGAGAGAAGTATAGTAAAGGGTAATTTGGTGAAGTGAAGGTAAATCCTTAATTATGAGGGGTAGGAGCAATGTGACAACTAGTACCAGAGGGGATTATCTCTTTCCTATTGCAGATCTATAGAAAGTTCTGCTGCAAATTAAGTTAATTGTCCACTATTAAGTGTCCAACAAGGGATCTCATTCTTGACGTAAAAAATGAGTATATACATTGGTAAAGAAGCATAACTTCGATTGTTATCCCAAAAAAATGAATAAAGATGACATGAAACAGACCAGTCACTTCTATCATATAAGTTGCAAGCTAGAAGTAACAATATGAATATAATGAAAGGCCTTAAAGCTTGCATAAGATGCATCCTTTTCTGACTGCTGCAAACTATTAATCTATCCTGACAGGTTTTAATAATAACTAAGTAAACCACATAAACAGAGGCACAACAAAAATAGGATAAAGCAATAATTAAGCGTTGGATAAGTTGGCAACATGGTCAAACACTTACATCCAAAGGAACAACAGGTGTGTAATTGATGTGCTCTTTAGCTGCAGAGCAATTAAAAGTTCTGGTAAACAGTGACGATTCAATAGCAAACTGAACTGACACTAAGAGGCCCTTGACATCAGATTCGGATTCCAGTTTGTAACTTGTCCACCTCAAAAGCGGAAGCAAAAAATTGACGATCTTAGGAGGAACTCGAATGCTTGGCCTGCATTATTGTTTTTTGACAATAAATATAAAGAACATAACAAATAAAAGCACAAGCAGTAATCTAACCACTGAGCAAGTAATACTATATACTACTAGACTACTAGTAGCACTTCGATAGTAAAATAATTATAAAAAAAAATACTAAACTCCATACATCATGGGAGATTAAGAGCAAGAAATTGTATTTTAAAAAATAAAATAGAATTAACCAGAAAAAAAAAATAAAAAAATTAAAAAAAAATAAAGTCATTAGTGATTCAAACTAATACTCTAAAACAAAGTAAATTCCAATTCCCACGTGGCCAATTTTTAAAACAACAGTTCATCTTCTAATTGTGGTAACATTGTACTACTAAACTTTGTAGACAACATTATAACTACTTTAAAAGTGTGCCACCCATTGAGCCCAACCACCTCAAAAATGAAAGGAATGAAAACACACAGTTAACCGATACAGTGGAAGACGAAAATGCAGATAAAAAAGTATTTTAACCAAAACAACCAAGGACTGCTCCTAAAAAACCAAGCAAACATCTTTAAGTACATGTCGCTCAAGGTGACATTTCTTTTAGCATAGTGACTGACAATAAATGCATCATGTGACAATAACAATACACAAAGACACAGACAATTACATTATATCTCTAAGGAAAAATCCACATTATATCAAGGAGACAAGGACAGTGGTAGTATGGTACAATTTTGTATGACCATATTTTCTTTTTCTAAAAACAAAAAAAGAGAAAATCCACTAATGTATAGGATGATAAGTCGTCCAAAAACAGAAAGAAGCATATGCTAATATCTTAGTCAGCAAAAGCTTTCAAATACTTCTAAATATATAGCAAACAGATACAATACAATTCTTCAAGACAATTTGTTGAATCAGCAGTGGAAAAAAGTCGCAAAAGAAGCCATATCAGGCTCACTTCAAAAACTATGAATAATTATTATTTGTCCCAAGTATAAGAGGCTAAGTGACGAAAAGGAAAAACACGTTTTAATTTGGAACATCCAAATAGTTGATATAAGTATAGCCAGTTATATAGACAATTATAGGTAAATATTATAGTATATATTCAACTGTATATGGAAAGATATGGCAGAAATCAATGGTGGTCAGTAGTCTCCAAAAGAGGTTTCCACTAGGTTCCCTAGAGATTCAAAATGGGAAAACACGACATTTGTGAGGTTTCTGTGCAACAAAGGCTGAGAGAACTAGGTTCTTCATCAATCGATACAAATCACCATGTGACAATCATACAACACTTCCCGTGTCAGTGAACAAACACTGAAGAGAAAGCTAAAATGCCTTAAATGTGACCAAAATATAATTTCATTCCCATCGAACTTATAACTACCTAGCAAAAAATTAAAAAAAAAAAAAAAACTTATTGAGGAACTACTCCGTAAATAAAACTTCAACGCACCTTTTATATCCCAAACCTTCATATATCCGAGATACAAACTCCCAATAGTTCCTTGGCTCGAGATTTGTGATAAAAAATGCCTAAATATGACATCAAGGAGCAAATCTTAAATATAAGGCCAAATAGTAATAAAATGCACTGAGCAAGACTGCAAAAAAAGTTTAAAACAATGAATTACCTTTCCAGCCACAGAATTTTTTTGAGAAATAAGAGCTTCTGCAGCACATATATGAGCATGGGCCACATTCTCAACATAGGTGAAGTCAGAGAGCTTGTCACCACTGCCTAAAACAAACTGGAAAAGGGAGATATGTCCATGATAAGGAATTAACTTTAAAGAACAGGGGAAAAAACTGATTTGGCATATACACCTGACATAAAGCATATGAAAGAAAACAACAAAAAAGGGAAGAGAAAATTAAGTGAATAATTGTTGCATAGAATACGAAATATAAACTAGAAAATTAACGCAAATAAAGTTGTGCAGTCATGTAAGTTAGATTTTGAAGGAAGGTATCTGAAATCTGAAAATTATATAACATAGGAAAGAAATTAGAAAAAAAGAAAATTACTCCTCCACTTTCTTATTCATCCTGTTCCCATTCTTCCCAAACACCCCACTCCAATTTGTCCCTTGCAATCTATATCAATTATAATCTTTCAGTCACTCAACTCCTCTCTCTTAGCCTATCCTGCCATGGTAACAAAAAATTTACCCAGCAACATAAAGCGTTTAAATTCCAAAAATCATCATAGTTAAATTCTCAATATAATTTTTAGCTAAAGACCCTAGATCTGCAAAACTAGAGTCGTTCGCTTGTGTTAGTCAGTTGTGTCGTAACTGTATATCACATATTCACATCACCCAGGGCTTGAAGAAAAAGATTAACACTGTGACTTTCCGTGTGGAAGATGGAAATGGGATACATGCATTTTATTTCATCACTGGCCACTACGCTTCAAGGAGCTTCCAAACGAAACAAGTTGCTATTCCTAGATATATTTCTAAAATATCTTACATTTCTTTGCACTTTGGGTTGCAAGAATGTAGGGAAAGAACAACAGCTTACACTGAGAAGTTCTGGAAATCTGCCAGACGATGTTATATTGCAGATCATACAAAACTATTTGGGCCATTTGGCAAACAGCTATAATTCTCAAACTCTTCATTTCATCTTGCTTACAAATGTTGCATACTTGATACTTCACTTTGGACCAACAATAGTTTGATTAAATTAAAAAAGAGCAATAAAAAGCTTGGCACATACAATAAGCAAGTCTCTGTAACTTAAGCAATTAGAGAATGTACTTCATTATGGTATCTAACTAAGTAGAAGCTGCAATGACACTGAACCCTGCTCCACCCAAAGCCAACCCAGAAAAATAGGCTTACTCATATTCCGTACACAAGCTCAGGGAAAGGGATGGTGTCAAGGAGAGGATATAGACATGAATAATTACCAGACCTTTGCCCAGACAGAATTTGCTTGATTCACCATAGCATGCACCAGATGTGTATCTGATGGTCCAAAGATATTGCTGGGACGGAGAACACAGGTCAATAGATCATCATGGTTGTTAGCATACAAAACAAGTGCTTCTGCTTGAGCCTTCATTTCCATTAACATGTCTGTATACTGTATCAGTGTAGGAAGTCAATTAGAACCTCATATGTTTCAAAAAAGGTGTGAACAAAGAATAAGAAAAGGAACTTCATCGAATGAATACATACTTTCCATGGGTAGAGCATGGATTCATCCCCTTTTTTAATATGATGAGAACCGTCAAAAACGACATCAGCAGAACCGTTGTATATTAATCGTTTGACTTTACACTCTTGGCAAGCATATATGACATTCTTGGCACCTGATGAACAGCATAGAGATAATACATATTGTAGTAGTTCTGCAACAATCAAAAACTCCATCTGAATTAAACATTTTCATTTGAAAATAAATTACCTTGAACAATGAACATATAGCTTTCGTATAGATTACATTGGGATGCATCAAAAGTTTCAGCAACAAAAACAACGGACGAACCATCAATAGCTGCAGTGGAACAAAGTAAGAGTAATTAAGTCATCAAATCTCAGTCTGCTGAAGGTTTCACAATTAGAAGAGAACACTGTAAGATAGTGATAACAGGGACCGATTTAAACAGGTAATATTAGAAGAGATCAACTTGTCATCTCAAGACTTAAAATATCCAAAAGCAATGAGAAGCAGTCTCAATGAGCCTATATATTAACTCAAAACACCGTGATCCTTCATCGTAGGCAAACGATAAAACTAGATTCCGTGAACAAACATAAGATATCAACACTGTAACACTCGGTGCAATATATCAATAAATCAGACTTCAGCATTGAATTTTCTTCCTGTCCTTCAAAATATCACAACACTACAAAATGAGGTCATGATCAAAATGACTACATTCCGATAAAAACGAAGATAATCTCCTTTAACTAAATCAATTTGCTCCAACAATGTTGCACCACCATACACTTCTAATTCAGAACAATTTCAACCAAATCACTTTTAATTCAGAACAATTTCAACCAAATCACTTCTAATACAGAACAATTTCAACCAAATCAATCAAATTATCATTCTACAGCTTAATTCTCCAACAACAACATAAAACAAATCAAAATTATCACCATAAAATGAACAAATCAACAACATTAATCTTCGAAGAACCCTAAAAATCAAAAAAAATTACCTCGAACAAGCTGAGATTTATCACGAACATCAACTTGAAAATACGAAACACGACCATCAGAAACAGCGTCAGAAACGAGAGAATTCTGCTCAACATTGAGATTCGGAGAAGAATCGGCGATTCTGACGATCCAATTACCGAGTTTCAAGAGGCGTAAAACGAGGAATCGGCCGACGAAGGATTGGCCGCCGATGACGACGCAGGTGGAGCTAGGGTTAGGGATGTGATCTTCCGCCATTGATGAACTGTAACTGGTAACTGAGGAAGAGGAGAGAGAATGGCGGGGAAAATGAAACGTAAAGATTGAATTTGAGAGAGGAGAGAGAAAATTTTGGTGGGGGAAAGTGGTGGAGCCGCTGTATCCACCACTAATTTAGTTTGCTGCAAAAAGATGTGTTAATTCTTCTGACAAAGTATAAAAGGATAATTAAAGGACGAATTTATTAGTATTATTACGTATTTACGTCTATGTTTAATTTTTTATTTTGCGATCTTCCTTTTGTTTTTAGTCATGAGACTCATGCCTCATTTAGGTTAAGTGTAAGGTGGCACGAGCCATGTCGTACGGTGTGAGGTGTCATCGACTCATCGTGTCTTGTAAGGGGGTATGTTTATAGTCGTGTCATCTCAGGCTCGTATCGATTATTCAAAATTAGAATTCATACATAGTTTGTTCACGTGACATAAAGCAAACCGGTCTCGCTTATGTCGAGTTTGTGTCAAATTTTGATGATTATCCATACATGGTCCATGTCCATTTGGCGTGTCGTGTTAGGCTTGTGATGGACCCGTGCTAATTGGGTCAGTGTCTAAACGAATATATGTAGATGAAGTCTCTCTTACTTAGGGCTTGTTCAATTCAGCTTAATTTCAGTTCAGTTCAGCTCCTAATTTCCTTTTCTCATAAAATATTCATTTTAGTTTTATTCAGTTCATTTCAGCTCCAATCTTTTTAGTTCATTTCAGTTCAACTCAATTCAGCAAATGTGAATAGGCCCTTAAACTCGTCTACATCATTTAGTAAGTAGTAACCTTCGCACTCTAATATATAACTATCTTGACATTGAAAATCATGCAAATCAGCTTTATGTAGTTATAACTAATTACTTTAGATTTTTGTTATTTTTGTAATACATAATAAATTCTTATATACAAAGCACTAAGAAAAAAAATATTAATTTTTCATTTTTCAAGTGTTGTAGCTGAAATTTGTGGTGGTGGTGATGATGGTGGGTGACTAAAAAGTTGTGGTTGTGGCGATGGTGAAAATGGTGATCATGATGGTCATGTTAGAAAATTAGAATGGAGGATGGTAGGTAATTGGTTGTCTAACAAAGAAATTAGGTTTAAATATATAATTTATGATTTGTGTATTTAATGGTATGGGTGAAAATTCGGTTTACGATTTGGATTATGGCCCAAACCATTCCAAATTGGAATTAATTAGCTTTTTTATTTAATTGTCATTACCTACAACCCCCCCCCCCCCTCTCACTTTCCATTTATAGCAATTAATATCATGTTAAGCAAAAAAAAAAGAAAAGTTAACCTTTTCTCTTTCATAATGCTTAAAAAAAAAAAAATAATACTACTACATTTTCTCTCACCTCAAAATTTTACCCACTTTCTCTCTCCTAAACTTCCAAAAATCTCTCAATTTCTCTTGAAAAAAAATCAAAATTCACTTAGATCTCACCTAAAATATTAGATTTATGAAAGATGAAATCACAAAATCAAAGGAAATTTCATCAAATGAAAGGTCGAAATCAAATTGTAAGTTATTTTTGTTTATTTATTAAAGGAAAAAATTGCAAACCCTAACTTTTTATCCTTGTTTTTTAATTATTTTCTCAAGATATATTAAATTTCAGTAGTAGTTTGTGATTTCTTTTAATTTATTTGCCTTATTTTCCAATAATATGAAATTTCAGTAGTAGTATGATTCATATAATTTTTATCATAATACTGATTTCTTATGATTATAGTAGAATGATGTTTGATATTATTTATTATAAGTTGATTGAACTTGTGGTGTGTGTTATTAGCTTGTAAAATAATTGGACAAAAAAATTAAAAAAACAGTTCAATTGCCCTAATATAATGGACTATTTGATCTATTTTGTATGAATATAGAAATGTAAATTTAGTTCGTAGTGGAATTTTTTTGTGTTTTTTTAATAAATGTTCGTTTTCATTTTGGTAAATGTTCATTTATATATTAGTATTTGTTCATTCACTTTTTAATAGATTATCATTAGAATTCTTCAAAATCTAATAAGAAATTTCTATTAGAGTTTGTGATTTCTTATAGTTTTAATGAAAGTGATTCTTATAATAATTATTAAATTATGTTATAAGAATTTTCCATGATTATAACATATTTTAATTAAAATTGTTATTCGATGAATTTTTGCTTGTACATTTAATCAATTATAAATGTTCGTTTTAGATGGACTTATGTTCATTTGTAGAAGGATTAATATTAAAATTATAATTGCAAAAAAAAAAAAAAAAAAAAAAAAATCAAATTATAATAACTAAAATTAAAGACAAATTATCTATTTGATTTATGAAATTGAAACATCAATTATCATTTAATATTTACTTATTTTGTCACTAAAAAGTGTTATATGAAGATTTTTGGTTAGTAAATTTTAATCTATCATATTTAAGATGCAAAAAGATCATTTTAAATGGAATTCATGTTCATTTATGATCATTTTCATATTAATATATGTTCATTTTCTTTGCATTACATGTTAATTCTCATTGAAAGATGTTCATTTGTAATTTAATACAATACTAATTTTTATATCTAAGCATATTCATTTGTAGTTTATACCTGTTCATTCTCATATAAAGAGATAAATTTGTTTCAATTTTTATTACTTGTTTGTTATTATATTTAAAAAAAATACTCAATTAAATTTTATAAATGTTCATTCTCGTATTGAACATGTTCATTGGACTTTTTGGTATATGTTCATTTTTATGTTGAAAGATGTTCATATATATTGTAATACTTGTTCATTCTCATATTAAACTATGTTCATTTTCTAGCAATGTGTTCAAATTTGTTATTGTAAATGTTTATTTAATTATCATGTTTTGTTTATAGTGTATTTTATTTGGTGTTACTAACATTTTCCTTTACAATATTTTGATCTCTTATTACACAGGATAATAAAATAAAATAAAATAAAATAAAAAGAAGTTGAAAATGATTATGTATATATTGGAAAAAGTATGTATAAATTAAAGGAAACCACACAAGCATTATAAGAGTAAAAGGGGTACAACCGTATGACAAAGACAATGATTCTATATAATTTTTATTTATTCCAAATGAATAGATTGAATGATAATAATCATTTTGTAAGGCACCTATATATGATATGTATATTTAATTTGAACTTTAAGATTTTCAATTTTTTTTTAATTGTTTTTAAACTTAAGAACGTGTATATTTGAAAAGTTAAAATAGTTCCCTTTTATGCTTAAGAAACAATGATTATATATTGATTTAAAATAATATTATAATTGTAATTAATTACATTCTACATTGAAAGATATTTTTTCAAACAAAGCCTATTAATTTAACTAAATAATAAGACAAATCAATAAGAAAAACAATCTAAAAATAAAAATTAAAAAAAAATACTCATTTGAATATAACACATCGTATTAACAAGATTTAACATTTAATGTTACAAATTTGAACATTTAATGATATTTGATACAAAATTGAAAATTTATATATGTAAATGAACATTTCATATGTGAATCAGATTCCAGAAATTATAAGATGACGTCATAATAATAGAAAGGGGTTTAGGTAGAGCTACCTACTTCAAAACCAAACCTACTTCGCAGTGAGCTACTTAAAAAATAGACATGTAATAACTACTGACTTTAACCCATTTCACATTAATATTAACAGAAAATTATCTTCCTCTATTGTCATGGAATCACTTGATGTCCTAATCAGGAATTCAGTTGAGGACGATAAGACTTTATTACAAATTGTATTTCATAGATTTGCTTCAATAACAAGAGAGGATTTAAGTGGAACAACAACCACCACTCTAGATAATGTTATCATCCCACTATTCCCTACTAGTTGTGACGAATCTTCTTGATTCTTCTAAAAAAGTACAATCCGATAGTAATGTTTTTTGTATTGAGCGATAAGACTCCTATAAACCTTGGGATAAACATCAACATATCAATTCCTTGTTATATATGAAACATCTATATTTGCTTGTACGTACAACTTCAGAAAAGACAGTGTAATGGATAGTTGTAAAACACTGTTCACCTAGAACAACTGAACATAGTTGGTTGTCAAGGCTTAAGGAGCCATAATCACAAGATCTCCAATCTCATTCCACACAACCTCTAACGCATAAACGATTTTAAACATCATTAACGTCAATATTCATTTTCAAGGAATCACAATCATCATAAACATGAGAGCAATCTAGCACAGGTAAAGTTTTGCCGTGTTCCGATAATACAAAGGCATGCTTTGCTTCTCTTTTGAAGATATCAAGTGTACATGCGGAAGATGATACTTCAATGGAACCATAAACTTGCATAGCTTTAAACTTTTCTCGACCTTGAAAATAGAAAATATATCTAATGAAGGAGATGCAAATGGAATATTTTTATGTGCACACAAAAATCTAAAGAAACAAGCAAACACATACTAAGATGACATCGCAAACAATAAGTAAAACCATCATATTACACAGAAGCTAATTTAATTGAATAAATAATTTGTTTTTATAAGTTTTATATAGTCATGTAACTTGTTAATTTGTAAATAATTTTATATAATTGTTAAATATTTTTTTTAATTACATCAAATGCATACAACCATACACAGATGAACTATTAGTGAAAGGAAAGTCTAATATAACAAAATAAAAGAAATATTAACAAGGTTTTTTTTATTTTTTATTTTTTATTTTTTAAGATTTAAGTTAGTTGTTTCATTAAATTTTAGTATGCAAATTAAGAGTGAAAATGCAAGTGTATATTAAAAGACGTTTAGTGGTATAATAATTAAGAAAGGAGATGGGAGATTAATAATTTCCAAAGAAGAATATGACATAAGACTTCATTTTATATTAAATCAAAAAATAATATCACGAGAAAGTAACAAATGTCTTTGTTGAACTTTGAAAATTAGGAAAGACAAATAAGAGTGGTAAAAATAAGGAAAAAAAAATAATTAAATTAAATATTTTGTGAGAGATCATATATAATACCCCGTATTTTTGAAACGTATTTTTAATTAATTAATTAATTATTATTCTCTTAAAAAGGGTATTTTAATAATTTATTTTACTATTTGAATTTTGGAGCCAAAATGATATTTGAATTTTGGCGCCAAAAGTATTTTAAAACTCAATTATTATTTTGGATTTTGGATAAGATTTATTATCCATTTATTTTATTTTAAAAACCGAATTATTTATATATATATTGGATATTTTAATTAAACAAAATTATATTTTCTTATTTAATTTAAAATGGCCGAATTTCCCTAATTAATTATCTAAGATATTCGGATTTTCTAAGTAGAAATTCTGATTTTTCTTAGTTAAATTAATTAGTGAATAATTGGTATTTTCCTAATTAATTATTTTATACAAAATATAAAATTTACACAATTATTTTTAAGCCTAAAATCTAGCAAAATAATTTCCTAAACACTACTAATATGGTCCGAAAATTTGGAGCTATGGAAGCTCAAAATTTTCGGCCACTTTGGTTGGATTTTGGGTGATTTATTTTGGTAAATTGTATTTTTAATTATCTCCTTAAAATCTCTTATTTTCCTTAATTACTATCACCTTCACATAGCCAAGCCTCCTAGCCACTGTTTAGGTGATAGTAATTAAGGAAAATAAGAGATTTTAAGGAGATAATTGTATTTTAAAGCTCAAAGCAGTTTTCTGTTTGATTCTGAAAACAACAGCCAAAGCATCACTTTCTATAATCACCTTCACATAGCCAAGCCTTCTAGCCACCTATAAACCAAATAACACAACAACTGCCTCTGCTACTCCCACCGACCAACCAAACCCGTCTTTTCTAATAGCAGTCGCAAGAATACAACCCTCGTCATTCCTGCACACTATGCCAAGTTGAACCACATCACCCACATACGCATCACAATTTATTTTTGTAATTCCTTGTGGTGGTTTTTGCCAAGAATTTGCACCAAATGGGGTAGACCGAGCAACCTGAGGGTGAAATTTTTTTAGCATAACAATTATACTCAAAAACAAACCTGTTGACCATTCTTATTCGGTCACCAGAACATGGTATCCCTAGGACATCTACAAGATAGAAGAATAGACAGAATTAGTGAGCGTTCAACTTCAATAAATGTGTTGTTCACAAGCTCAATATCCCAGGAGTTGCAACTATGGTCAATTAATCAATGACTCACATACTCAAGTCACTATCAACCGAAGGAGTGGGGACAAGAGCGGATGTATTACCGGGCAGCCATGCATCACACATTCACACCATACATTAATTGCACTTTCATTCCCAACTCTCCACTTCATCCCTTCAAGGAGCAACGATTTTTCCCCCCACATACTCTTCCAAGAGTAGCTAGGATTCACACCAACATTAGCCTCCAACACATCACAATTTTTGAAATACTTGTCCTTAAGGATCTTGTGCAATAATGTGTTTATATTGTGGTGAAGGCGCCAAAACTATTTCGCTATCAAAGCTTGATTAAAGCAACGGAGATCACGAAACCCCGTATTGCCTCCCCTACCCTTGGGTTGACATAGCAACTCCTACCTTTACCAATGCATTTTCCTTCCCGTATCTGTAGAACCCCACCAAAACCTCGCCAAAAGAGAGTGAAATTCATCAATAAAAGTATCCGAGATTTAAAGATGCTCATCATGTATGTCGGTATGGCTTGAGCCACAGCTTTGATGAGAATTTCTTTTCCTAGTCTCGATAGAAGCTTCTCTTTCCACCCTTGGAGCTTCTTCCACAATCTCTCCTTTATCCCTGCAAAAATCACTTTCTTCGATCTGCCAATAAGAGTAGGGAGGCCCAAATATTTTTCATGTTTTTCTACCTCCTGAACTCCTAAAATCTCAAGAATTTCCTCCCTCCGAACAGTACTAAGATTCTTGCTAAAAGTTACTTCGGTTTTGTTGAGATTGACTTTCATTCTGACCCGATGCTCTCTCATATCTGTTGATAATGTCAGCTATAACGGAGCATTCTTGCACATTGGCTCTAGCAAAAAGGATATTGTCATCTGCAAAAAATAGATGAGAAACTCTGTGGACTGTGGGCCTCTCTACATATTCTAGCACTATGAATGAGATTATTTGTTGCTGCTTTATTTAACAAGGTCGAAAAGCATCCGCACAAAGCAAGAACAAATAAGGGGAATATGATCACCCTGTCTTAATCCTCTAGTCGGAGTAATGAACCTGAAATCTTCCCATTAATTTTGAAAGAAAAATTAACACTCTCAAGGTAGGCTATAATCCGACCAATCCAAACACTAGAAAATCCCATTTTCTACATCACCATCTCCAAAAAGACCCATTCTACACGATTATAGGCCTTACTCATGTCAAGCTTCAAGGCTATATTTCCCTGTTTTCCCTCACCTCCTCTCTTCATGGTATGAAAAACCTTAAAAGCGATAATTGCATTATCTGTGATAAGTCGTTTAGGAACAAACGCACTCTGATTCTGAGATACCACTTCCCCTAAGAGCCCTTTCAGTTTATTGGCCAAAGTTTTGAAATAATTTTATAAATTACATTACAACAACTAATAGGCCTAAACTCAGTAATTAACTAGCTTAAGGCCCGTGCCATGCACGGTAAGTCTAATTTTTTTTAAGAAAATTAATTATATCCAACAAAAAAAATTTGATAAAACATACAAATCAAATATAGAGAATCATAATGTCATAATATATATTAATAGGCAAAGAAACAAATTATCTAAAAATAGATTTTTTAGTCTGCACGAACTCGAGAATTTTTCAGGCGGGGCTTGGTCAGGTCTAGTGGGCATATTAGTGAACACTTATTTATAAATGCATTTTTAATAAACATCAAAAACCAATCGAACAACAAACTAAAATCTCCACTAAAATTATTAGCAAAAGTGCAAACATACACAAAGTTACAAATAATATATCACCTTTATATCTAAAAAATCAATTGTAAAACACAACATTTATTTTATAGCAAAATTCCCATCCATAGTAGTGTCACTGTCCTTCTGCATTACCCCATTATCCACCTTATTTCCCCCCAAAATAAATTGATTTAAGGTACCTATTTCACCCTCCGTCCTTTTCCCCTTCTTCATTCGCCACATAAGCATCACTAGTACTCACTAGCACATCTTGTTGTACATTAGAATCAACAGCCACAGTACGTAACACAACATTCATGCTCCCCTTATGTAATACCCCATATTTTTATACGTATTTGATTTAAAATAAGTATTTTGTGGGGTATATAAATAATTTGAAATGAATTATTTATGATATTTTAATTATTTATTTTATATAAGTTTGGAAATATTTTATAAAAGGAAAGTTTTATTTAATTAATTATTTTATTAAGTTGGAATTTAATTTAGGAAAGTTTTATTTTAGTAAAGTTTAATTAAGAAACGGATTAGGAAGGAGTAAAAAGGGAAAGTTGAGGTAAGAAGGGTTTCTAGAGAAAGGGGTATAAATATTCAACACTTGGGCAAATTAAACTTTGCCTAGAGTGGAGAAAACCCAAGGTAAACTTTCTCTCCCTTCTCCTTTATTTTTTCTCTCTTTTTTCCCTTCCCCTTTTTCGGATCACCACCGCCAGCCACCACCACCACTGGTGGGCCGTCGGCCACCCACCAGCGCCAGCCAGCAGCAGCGGCGGCGCCACCAGTAGGCTGGCAGCAGTCGGTTGCTGTTTGGCCACCCTATTCTCGAAAAAAAAAATTAATATTTTGTTTTTATTTTTGTTTAAATCCTAGATCTAATTATAAATTAAGGGTTTTGTGTTAATTTCATGATGATTGATATTAAGTATGGTGCAAATTAATTTTCAGATTTTAATTCTAATTAAAAAGCCCCAATTTTAAAACCCTAGATTCATAAATAATTGATTATTGAAGGATTATGATTTAGGGTGGTTTAAACCTTTCATTTAAGGGTTTTAAAGCATAATTACAACAAGTTTTTATTAATATATATTGCTGGAATTTTTGGTAGCATGCTAAAAATCAAGTTTCTTTAAAGAATTTTAATTACCCATTAATTGGGATTAAAATAAGAGGTTTGAAATAAATTTTTAGCTTGTTTTAATTAAATTATGAGTGGTTTAATAAGAGTATATATTGCTTGAAATTTGTGTAGAGTGGATTTTAATGCTCTATTATGATTTTAATTTGTAGGAGACTTTGAAGTGAGTGATTTCTATTAGTCGTGGCGATATTAAGATCGTATTCAAGGTACGTTCACGTACTTAGCAGATTTTTGGTGATATAGTGGCATGCTAGATGTGTTTAATTAATTACAAGTAGTATCATGCTAGATTATGATTAGAAATTGTGACTTGGTGGATATTGGTGATTGAATTATGAAGCATGATTTATTTGTGATGGATTAATGATTGAAAATTAATAGTTTGGCATGTTGAATATAAACCACACTTTTATTTATGGCATGATAGAAAACATGTTTAATTAAACTAAATGTTTAATTTGGTTTGGAATATTAAAAGGAAATTTTATTATGGTTCATATAATTTTTATTGATGCTATAAGCATGAGATAAGAGCTATGTAAGTGTCTATGTACACGAGGAATAAATTGTATGTTGGTGCCTTAGTGCACTTAAGGTGTTTTTAACACCGAGGGATAGGATTTTTGGTGCATTAAGCGCTTAAGGTGTCTTTGACACCGATATAGATTTAAAAAGGGTTCAACATTAAATATTTTGTGATCACTAATTATTCAAGAATTAAAGTGAAGTGTTTAATTGTTTGAATAAATATAACGTTTGAAGTTATTATGATTTGAGAGTCATCACAAAGTTTAATAACATGTGAATAACGTAAAGAGAAAGAGATTACGCACCAAATCTCTTGGAACATATATACCTTGAGTATGAACATATGGGGGGAGTTATGCGACTTTATATTTGACCATAACTTCTACTAGGAGTTCAGGACGCTGTATTTTCCTTTTATTATTATGCGCAGGAATTCCGCCACTTACGAGTGGTTCTTTCATACTGGCACGGTTAGCTCCCGTGTTAGTACCCCTTTATTAGGGCAGGTTAGGGGGGAAACCCGTTCGATGCGTAATCAAAACTAAATAAATTATTTAGTTACCTAGTTGAGAAGTTTTGTTGTATGTTGTGTGCTTGAAAACGGGTGCAACAAGGTAAGTAATGTGTTGATAGGTAAAATCATGTTAGTGTGTTTAATTACGTTTATGTACTCAGCTTTGCTGATTATGTGTTTGTGTGTTTGTTGGCCTTGTCTTTACTTTGTATCTATTATGACCCATTTTTAATGGAGAGTAGTGGAAACAAGTAGAGAGAAGTTTTTTAGGTGATGAAACATATTCATGATGGGCATGAGTGAAGAGCGAATCATGCCAGTTTCCATAAGTTTATGATGTGTTATTGCTTTAATTATTTTATGATATTATTGGTTGCAAGACTAACGTAAAGGTTTTGAATTTGGTTTGGTTATGTTAAGGGCCTACAATGGTTCCAAGTTGTAGGTTTGACTTTGGTTTGACTTTACTTTCGTTGGTTGACTTTTTAAGTTGAGTCGTTTTAAATATTTTAAAGGAGAGTCTTCCGCTGTGTGTCTTTGATAGTTGCCTTACCCGTTTTCACGGTGGCGATAATGTCTTAGATTTTCCTATTTAGAGTTTTAAACAGGGCAAAACAGGTATTTTAAAAGAAAGGAATTTCTAGGGTGTTACACCGTACCTTATCAATCATAGCTATGAGTTTTAACTCTCTTGCCTTCGGTTTCTCGATAACCCCAATCTTTGGAGAAGTGAAAATCAGTTTTCTAGCAGCATTAGGGGGGCCAAGTTTGATGGCATTGGGCTTGTTATATGTCGTTCTCTTGACATGCCTCTTATTAGACAGATTCTCCACCCATTTCTTTTCTCTCTCCTTATCCACCAAAGAAATTCGGGGACGCTGGTGCGGCGAAGCCACCATGAAGGGGGCCTATTGAAATACCAGGGATTGCTCCTCCTCAACATATTCTTGTTCCAGACAATCTTTATCAAGATGCCCTAATCTTCCACAGAAGTAACAAAAATCCCCCAATCTCATATTTAAACCCCACCCATTTCGTCGTCGAGGGGCCAATAGCAACTTTGATACCTCTTCTCAGAGGTTTCGTAATGTCCACTAACACCTTAACTCTCATAAATTCATCCCAGCTAAGAAGATCTTCGTCATTAAACTCCATAAATCCCCCTAACACATCACCAACTTCACGAGCGAACGTTACATTGCGGTGGCCAAACAGAACATCAAATACTCTGACCAAAAGGGGCATTTTTCAAAGACAACCTCAGATGGTTGTTCCTCACTGTCAATAGATTTCAGCAATAGTATATGTTGTCAGAGGTCTAGGGTCTGCCTTCCATCATTCTATGTTTATCCTCGTCATTGAAAAATTGAAAGATAAACCATTTTGTATCAATTGCCCTTATGGCAACATCGTCAGTTAATTTTCCAGAGTCCTTTCAAGACTCTTCTCATGCATCAACATTATAGGGCTTGCTCGTTAACCAATCCCCAATTTAGAGGACGCAAGATCGAACGAGAAACAACGCAATTGAAATCACTAAAATCGAACGACAAACAAGCACTTACTCAACCCTAGCAGAGGTTTTTTTTTTGAAACCCTACACAAGGGACTTTTTTTGTTTCTCTCTCATCCTTAATCTACATAATTTTGTCTTAAGGATTAACATTGTTCGTTTGTCTTGAGATACTTTTGTATTTTTTTCACAAATAGTAAGGTTTATTTCGAAAATAAAAAAGAAAAAAGAAAAAAATGGAGAGGAAATGGAGCCTCAGTGGGGCTCATGAGAACAAAACTTCAATAGAGCTCACAATCAACTTCAATAGGGAAATTATTGGCATGGTTCATATCACTTTTAATTTCTTTATTCCAAATACTTTTTATTTCATTTTAATATTTTTATGTATTAGTCAATCATTACTAACCTATATAAGCCCTGTTAAAAAAAAAAAAAAAAAAAAAAAAAAAAAAAAAAAAAACTAACTAACCTACATTAGTCGGATGATTCCATGGTTGTTGTTTGAAAAATGACAACCATAATTTTTAAAAATGAACGATTAAAATGATTTTGGATTTATTTTTAAGTGTTAATATTAATTAAAATCACTTTAAATATTTCCGGATTAAAAATTTAACTTATTTTTCTGATTTTTAATGTTATTAATAATTTAAACTGAATCCATAAAGAAGACGAATTTCAATTATTTTTAGCATTTATCTTTGGCTCAGATGTACTTATCCGAAGCATCAAGAGCTTCCTCCAAGGTATGCGGGGCGTGCATGACCATGAAGTCAAAGAACTTTCCATCCTGTAGCCCATTTCGCAGCGTGAAAACGGCTAGCCCTTGGTCCAGACTTGTAATTCTGGACGACTCGTTGCTGAAGCGAGTCAGATAGCTCGGAGGCTTTCGTCCTCCCCTTGTTGCAGACTCATGAGCTCTGCAGTTGTTTTCTCTCGATGATTTGCTGTAGAAGACTTACTCTTGAACTTGTTGGAAAGGTCTTTCCAACCGGTTATCGAGCCTTCCTTTACTCCCCACGCTTGTGCAACACCTTTGAGAGTGGTTGGGAAATATTTGCACCAGGTCGCTTCGGACCTAGGGTTCAGGTACATGTGCCCGTCGTAGGAAGCAATATGGTCCTTCGGATCCGAAGTACCATCATATGTGATATGTTTCGGGAATTTTACTATTGGCACATGCTTTTCTAGATTCCAGCTTTGGAATGGAGAACTAGTGATAACCATCATGACCTTCCCCTTGTTCCCAGCCGATGGGACCTCGCTTCTCCCTCTCGGAGAGGTGGAAGTGGTTTTCGTCCTCGGCTGGGACGGTGCAGGGTAAGGTGTAGTTCCTTTGGGGTAGGTGAGGCGACTATGCACGCTCACCTCCCTTGAGCCGATACACTCGTGATTTCGTGAACATTTCAGCGAGCAGGCTATTACCGTGCGAAGGCGGAGTTGTTGCTATTGAAGCTTCGGGTTTCTGAATCCTCGAAGAACTGGGGGTTCCTTTTTCTTTCCCGTCCAGTCCTCCAAGTATCCTCTTCCCAGCTTTCTTCGAGCTCCTTGAGAGACGAGACTCGTTCGCCTTCCCCTTGGCCGATTCTCCTTCTCAGGATTCCTGGCTGCTGAGGGGTGTCAGCGTGTACCAATTGGCTAGGAAGTGGCATTAGGTTGTCTGCTTGGGCCTTCATGAGGTCCATGAAGACCGCCAAGGCCTTTGCCATCTCTTTTGAGGTGGGACCCGTTTGAGGTGCGTTTCCTCTAGGGTGAGATCGTGAGTGGAAGCTAAGAGTTGGACTCTTAGCATTTGACTGACTCGACTAACGAGAGCTCGAAAACTATTCAGTGTGATGAGATGGTGACCTCTCCTATGCGGCTTTCTCAGACGAGGCAGCCTCTGAAGAAGATGACGAAGAAGGAGCCTTCTTCGAAAAAGAAGGGTTAGTTTTCTTCGCGCTTTTTCCGCTCTTAGTCATGTTGCTAAGATGGTTGATTTTTGGCTTGATTTTTAATGTCATCCCCACAGACGGCGCCAAATTGTTTCGGGTAAAAACAATGGGTCCTTCGTCTGGACCTTTTCTATGGGTTGAAGACTGAACTCGGCCCAAGTGATGATTAGGACGAGGGTTTACTGAACAGCAAACACAGGTAAATTGGCCTCTAGGGTTGTGCTGAGGAAGACCCCTCTAATGCCAAAGTCAGTACATTATTTTCTAGATAGAGAAAGCTATGCAAGAGAATTAATTGCTTGAGACTTGAAGTGAATGAATTGAGAGAGAGAAGTAAAGACTTTTATACCTTACTCAAATAGATAAAGTGGGCCTTGAGGTCAAATGATCTTGCCATGTTGACCAGACCTTTGACTGACTTGGCACGTTCTTGGAGGGTTGAACCTTCTTTGGACTTCGTAATTGAATCATTTGTGGACCGGCCCAATTGGAGTACATTGGACCCAAACACATTTTAAGTTTTTAACTAGAGTATTACTTTTTCCATATAAAGTTATTATAAAATCCAACATGAACCAGTTCGAAGTCATTGCATAATCTAATTATAGTAGTATATGATTATACTTTTTTTTTTTTTTAATATTTGCAACAAATTGTGATGCGTATTTTTATGGACTCTTCAAGAATTTTGGGGATATGAAGCTATTTAATCTAGCCAAGACTAAATAACAACTAAATTGGTAGCTTTCTCAGCAAAATATCATATGCAATTCTCTTTCTAAAACAATTCATACGAATTGATCATAACTCAAAACTTCTCTGCCTTTAATAATGAAAATAAAGAATATTTATAGGCAAACATCCCATGAACTAAAAGATAAATAAAATATATAAGATATAGATATCAAATAACCTATCCTAAATAGCAAAATATATCTTCTAATAACATTAGAAAATAATATCTTATCAATCTACTAATTCTACTCCAACTCTAATTCGATTAATCACGCGTAACTTTTGGATTGACGCCACTTAACCTCATGATTAATAGACGACTCAATAAAAATAAATAAAAATAATAAAATGATGATATTGATGTCTTGGATACGCATCAAATTGTTTGATTAGAGTATTACTTATTCCATATAAAGTTATTATAAAATTTCAACCATAAATATTTTAAACTTTTTTTTTTTAATTTTTAAAAAAGGTTGATATTCTTAAAGTATTGGGACAACTTCAACTACAAATTACTACTAAGACATAATTAAGTTGAGTTAACCTGTGAGAGGTTCACATAATGAAATCATTTCTGCATATCATAAAAATTATATTTAGCGTAAAAGTTAAAGTGCAATTACTCTTAATCAAAAACGAAAGATGCAAGTATAACGATAGCTTTAGTTGGTCACCCGTCTCAAAAGTTCAACCAAAACGGGATTCTCTTTACTTATCTATCACATTTAGGTCACCTCCCACTCCATCAAAAGATCATGACTGTTTCACACCAAACTCCATATTCTAAAAGCAAATGAAAATGTCCTTCACTCAAAAAGGAAGAAATAAATGACAAAATATAAGTATTATTATAATCATGAAAAGTATGAAAATAATATTGAGGGATATTTTTATACTCATAAAATAAGTCGGCAAGATATTCATCGGGTCAAACAACTTAATTCTTAATTTTTTTTGAATATAAGCTTCTAAATTTATTTATTTATTATCCGAATCAGTCAAGAGACAATTAAATTACAATTGAAATTGAGAAATTTGAACACCAATTTTTAATCTAATGTTATTTGTTTATTTTATTGGACGAAATAGAACACATCCCAAAACAAGCTACACCTTCACTTTCGAGTCAAGCCAAGACTATGATGCCTTATATTCCCACAATCACATACTTCATATTTTTTAATCCACACACCGTACCTATTTTTTCTTTATTTTATCCTACTTTTATACGGAGTATTCTTTTTATCAAAACAACTACTACTATCCTCCAAATTACTCGTACTCCATAAAATACACGAGTACTCTCCTGTCTCAGAATAATTGACACAGTTCTCGTACTCGCAATTGGTACAAAACGAGTTTTGTAAACCAAACACAAAAAAAATAGACGTGCCAAACGTAAATACCCATAATTTCTTTCCCAACTTTCATCTAATCCCGCGTTTCTCTCTCCTCTGATTGGGGTTGGTCATAAGTGCGTGGGAGCAGATGTTTTCAAAGGTTCCACATGCTATGGCTTCCCTTCCTTGTTCTAGGGTTCGTTTTTTTCTCTCTCTTTTTTTTTCATTTATTTATACGTATTTAATTCAAGTATTTATTTTGAAAATTCTGTGTTTAATTGTCATTAAATTGATGTTTTGATTATTCTAAGTCTTGGGATCGGTTGAATTTAATTTGATTTTTTTGACCCTTTTTGACATAAATACTTTACATTAAGTCAAAATTCTGTAGAATTTTATATTTGCATGTTAATCACTTTTTTCTAGGATTTTATGACATTCTTGCTTGCAATGTGACTTTGGAATCTTAAGAAATTGTGATTTTTTGTCACTGGGTTTGTTTAAAGTTTTGTAGGAAGATGACTTTTTGAAATATGTTTTATGAATTTTTTGATCTTATTTTGGGTTTAACAGTACAAGAATAAGTACTAGCTGGCAGTGGAAAACGAGCAAAATTAGTATCTTGAAGGGTTTTTTATTTGATTTTAATAATGTACATTGTGATTTGAATTTCATAATAACAGTGAAAATTGGAAACCCTAGTCGAATGTGAATGATCCCGTGCCATTTTCGGACTTCAGTGGGATCTCGAATTTTTTGTATAATGTAGTGTTTGTTTTACCCACAAAGATCATATTTTTCTGATTGATTGGCTTATGTAGGTGGCAACATCTGTATATGGTTTTTGGAAAAGCAAGGTGATTTGCTGAATGATTATTATTTTTTTCGTTGGCTTAAATCTTCTGATGATTGGTTTAGTGTACGTCGCGTCTAAGTAGTTGGTGAATTGTATGATTGAGGTTTAATGAAAGTGTTTGTTGCTATTAACAACGGTGCAATAAAACTAATGTGGTTTATCTTTGTGGTGAATTTTCAGGTACGAGGTGGGGTTAGTTTATGGCCTGGAGCAAGGCAACTGTGCCTCAGGAAAGGTCTTTTGTATGGATTAATGCGCTGCTTGTCTATTCCATTTAAGACATTACATGGAGCTGGTCAGTCCCTTGGAGTAACACGGCTTCTGTGCAATGTTTCTTGTATATCTACTGCACTGCAAATTGAATTGGTGAGATAATCTCGCTATGATAGCTAATGTGCACGGTTGAAACTACTCTTAACATGTGTTGAATTTGATGGCTACTGCATAGTGGTACATTGATATCATATGCTTTTGTGAGCACTGTGCTTCATTTTGCATCAATTCTTTTTGAAAAGAGTTTACTTAATGATGGCTTTTCAAGCATTTTTGAGAATGGGGTGATAGGATTTACTTATAGGAAGTATAGGATTTACATTTAGGAAGTACGAACAATACAAAGCGCATGATCAGATTCTTATCTTCTAGCAGGGGCACTCCATCAAGATTAGATATTTCCGACATACTGCCTTTTTCTAGTAGCCTTGAAAGATATCATCTGAGTTTCTTTCAAGTAGACTTAGAAAGTTGCCTTAAAGAAATTTGTGTATGGTAGGCAATTTATTGAAGATGTTTCAAGTAGACTTAGACAGTTGCCTTAAAGAAATTTGTGTATGGTAGGCAATTTATTGAAGATGCAATTTTGCAAATAAGGTCGTTTTGTACTTTTGTGACTGCGGCAACAAAGTGGAATTTAATACAGAGTGTTTGTTGATTGTAGGAAGAGGGTTAGGGCCTGTTCATATTTACTGAACTGAGCTGAACTGAACTGAACTGATTGGAGCTGAACTGAACTGAACTGAATTGAGCTGAAATGAATATTTTATGTGAGAGGGAAATTAAGAGCTGAACTGAACTGAACTGATTGGAACTGAACTGAACTGAACTGATTGGAGCTGAACTGAACTGAACTGAACTGAAATTAAGTAAATGTGAACAGACCCTTATTCATTTCCTTCTCCCCACAAAAAGCGGCAGTTCAAAAAGTAAAAGTCTTGGTGTTAAAATGATATAAAGTAGGGTAGATTTATGTTTACTTTCTGTTAATCTCTTTCAGGTGCTAGCCAATGATATCCAATTAATTGGTTTTGTGCTGAACTCATAGGTGAGAAATCAATATAGAAGGGTTTGTTTTTGTTGCTGGATGCCTGAGCTTATATATAATTAAGGGGGCTAATTAGCTTTGACCAATAGCAGGATCTGTCTCTTAACTGTTTAGAGGTTTGCTTAGGTTCTAAACCCGAGAGAAGTCCTCCTCAGATTCCCTAGTTGAGACATGAAAGAGTGTCTAAGAGGCATCCAATTATATTTTTTGGTTGGGAGAGATGCATGGAACCTCATGGATCAGTTTGCAACTATAAATTAATGGCTAGTGATATCTGAACGGAAAGAAATTTAAGCATGGCCAGTGTGGCTATGGGTATATAGGGTCATTTGCTGCCTTCTACTGCTTTGCAATCCTTCTATTTGTATTTTTGTATTGTTTATGGGGTGAGAATTTTGCAATCCTTTCATAATAACAGCTTTGTTTGCAAATAATATTGGATTTTCTGCCATTTTCACAATATCTATCACCCCTTTATGAAAGGGGTTGCATATATTGTTCACTGTAGCCCCTTTTGGTGTTTAAAGCTAGCCCTTGTTATAATTAACCTTTGTTGTTTTCTAATTCATTTGACTCAATTTTACTATATATTTATGACTAACATTGATCCATATATTCTTTCCTCAGATTCCATGTCTTAGGGACAACTATGCTTATCTCATACACGATGAGAATACTGGGACTGTAGGGGTTGTTGATCCTTCTGAAGCGGTACCTGTTATCGATGCACTGACCAAAAAGAATAGAAATTTGAATTACATACTGAATACTCATCATCATCATGATCACACTGGTGGGAACATTGAGCTGAAAGAAAGGTATGGTGCAAAGGTATGAAATGTGGCACATGTTTATACTAATGACGCATTAGCTTGTAATTGTATATTTTTTTGATGATAAATGTAATCAATGATTCAACCAACTAGAAGTTGATCTTTAGTCTTTCAACACAGTCAGTTAGATCTTTCCTAAAGAGGGTCTTACCCAGAGTGGTGTAAGAGGTTTTTTTGCCTTTAAAAATAGAGGTGAACCAAGGACTGAAGGTTTCCTAGAACTGAAGGTTTCCTAGAATTAGTTCTCATAAGTGTTTTATCTTGGCCAGTATGTATCCTTTTACCTTCAATCCTATTCATCTTCTTGCACTGTTTTTTCTGCATAGAGATCAAAGTAGGGTGAGGAACTGTGCATAACTGCATGTCTGCATATCCTGCGGCCAAGCTGTGTTTCATGCAATGTTGCTCTCTTTAACATAGGACAAAATCTGTTTGTTGGAGGATATTGATGACAAATGTTAACAGGCCTCTATGTCTTGCAGTAAAAATTGAGCTTTTTATTTGTATTTATATTTAAGTTTGGAAGATTATAGTAGTTGTCACATAGTGCTAGTGACCACTTAAGGTTTTATTTCATCACTGATTTTCTTTTCATAAATTTGTGCCATTGTAATATTGATTATTTCATTTCTAAATTAATTTTCTTTCTCTTTAAGATTCTGTTAATTAAAACTCCAATTTTAGTATAAAGAAAAGTCTTTTTTCAAGGAAGAGGAGGATCTCTAGCGTCTTAGTTTTAAACTATTAACTGCTTTTGTTTATTTAATTTTATTTTTTTGCAAATCAAATTTCTGATAAGTGTTTAGCAGTTTGTCCATTGACCTAATGTAGATTTGTCTTTCTTGTTATCATTCTCATATGTAAGCATACATTTCTCTGGTTACTTGCAAAAGCAAGCATATGGTGCCAAGTTTTCAACAAGTACTAACACTTGCATGTTTAGCCCTTAATTTAATTACTACAAAATGCAAATCTCTGTCAATCTGATTTTAAAGGAGTCATCACTTATCTCATTTCTGTAAATTGTAGCAGTGTAGAGTACAGTGATATCTTGACAGGAAACACTCAGCTCCTATTTGCAATTCTATGTATGATGCATCAGTTTTCTTTGTTACTTGCAGGTGATTGGCTCAGGGAAAGACAGAGATAGAATTCCTGGAATTGATATTGCCTTAAATGATGGTGATAGGTGGATGTTTGCAGGCCATGAAGTTCATGTAATTGAAACTCCTGGCCATACAAAAGGTATATTTTTACCTGCTTCAGTTTGGTTGATGTAAATATTAATTTTGGGCTTGTGCTTTATAGTTATACTTGCAATTCATTGCATGTGCTATATACGCTCATCTTAAAGTGAATGTATAAAAGTATTTGTCGACTGTTGTAGCCTTGTTGCTGTTTCTTACATTTTACCATTGACTGATGATCTCTCAGTTGTAGTGTTGAGTTTGAGTTAGCTTTTGGCAAAGTTTCCTGGTTACCTTCCCTGCTTCATGCTGATATTTTGAGCTCTTGAAGATAGTATATAAGGAACATTGTTTTGGACTTTGAATGTCAGTATTAATGTTTACGACGCCTTTTTTTAAGATTTGGAATGCTTATCAATTCATTTTACGCTCGTATTCTGGTGGTGTATTGAAGTTATGGGGACTGTGAACTGCAGTTACATTCATCATTTGCATCATATACTTTATAAATCCAATAATAATTAAAAAATTAAAAAAAGCAGAGAGATTGAAGGAATGTAGGAACGCTTCAGATCAGAGCTCGTTGTCTCGCATTGATTTAGTTCTAGGGTAAGTTGTATGTTTGAACAGCATAGGGATGCATGATGCTGTAGGTTTGGGAAATTATTGATGTTCAATGACTTGGTTTCTTTCCCAAATGTACAAAAAGTGGTTTAGGATGAATAATATATATAAATATAGTAATCATTTTCTTGAGATTTCTTGTTGGCTATTGTCTGAGTTTAGCCCCAATAAGAAATATAATGCCATTTTTGTTCTGGCAGGGCACATTAACTTCCATTTTCCTGAATCTGGAACAATTTTTACTGGAGACACCTTGTTCAGTTTATCATGTGGCAAGCTTTTTGAAGGAACACCTGAAGAGGTTATTTTAATGACTTCTCTCTTTGAATTCCATGCTGTTGATATTGAAATAGCGGGGATTGAAACTTGGAAGGAATCTCTGTCTTGGATAAGACTTTTCATTGTGTCATATCTTTCCCCGAAGTTTATACATTTTTTTTAAAGCTTGTCTAAGCTCCAAAGTACTGTTGTCTGCTTTTGTTAGTAGGTGAATTTTTGTGTTTTTAGCTTGAGAGTTGGGTTACGAGGAACTATTTATCTTAGTTGTGGTTGAAATGTTTATGGTTTTTTTTTTTTTTTTATTTTACTGTCATGCTGATGTTTTAACGTATACATGTTTCTCTATTCCAGATGTTAGCTTCTCTTAAAAAGATCATGTCGCTGCCAGATGATACAAGTATATTTTGTGGACATGAGTATACCTTGGTAAGTTCCATTTCCTTTATTTTGATATGTTTATTGTAAATGTGGTGGAGCTAATGATTAATACTATTAATCTACAGAGCAATTCAAAGTTCGCATTGTCTATAGAGCCAAATAATGAAGTCCTTCAATCTTATGCTTCACGTGTGGCACAATTGCGCAACAAAGGGTTGCCAACGGTAATGTCTTGATCTTGTTCACAATATTTAAATTTGACCGATCTTTGCCATTTACTGTTTGTTTATCTTATTGTGAAGTAATTTATTAACAGACCTACATTGAACAAACCTGATTTTAACTTAGCACTTCTTGTCACTTGATTTTTATTGTAGTTGTTAACTGGTGAAAAGGATATTTACTAGTTCCCTCTGTGTATATGTGAGAAGCTATGTAGAGTTTCTGATTAGAGTTACTTAAAATTAATTTTCAAATCACTATCCTAGCAGTCTTACTTTGCAATGAGTCATTCAAGGTTTACACTGATAATCAATTTCTATACCCACTATTCACGGCATAGCAATTTTGTTTTGCACAGATACCCACTATTCTGAAGTTAGAAAAGTCCTGCAATCCTTTCCTTCGGGCTTCAAGTACTGAGATCAGGCAATCATTAAACATTCCGGCCTCAGCAGATGATGCTGAAGCTTTGCGCATCATCCGCCAAGCAAAGGATAATTTTTAGTTTATAATTTGTCTGTAGATAAAGCAGTGTGATAAGCTATAGCAGTTGGTTCCAATCTTTTGGGATTTTGTTGCTATAATGTACTAAATAGAGCTCTTTTTTAGTTTGTACTTGGGCTATACGAGGATGGCAAATCCATGGAATTGCAATGTTCATGCCGATGCTCCATAAAACATTGTTTTTTGGATTTTCTTGAAAGAAAAAGGCCTGATCATCCTCCCTTTTCAAAGCTCTGCTGATTTTCTTGTAACTTTCTAGGCTGTTCAGGTTTATTTTTGTCTTGGAACCTTTTAAACCTGTTTTTCGGATGCTTAAGACTCCAAAAGACTGATATTTGCTGATGAGATCTGAATGCAGGTAGCCCTGAAGCTTTAAACAAGTTACCATAGTTTTATACATAAATACATCCATGTATCCCAAATTTTCTATGTTTCATTTCCACATGATCAAACCTCTCTATCTGTATACTAAGAACTTCATGAAAGCAATGGATAATGCCTCGGATATATCTCTATTTTCACTTCTATTTTAACTTTATTTCCGTACAATCAAATCAACAATCAAAGTTCACAGATTTACACTTGAGAAAAAGGAAATAATAAATAGTTCATTCTACTCTTCATACCCCAATTTCGGAGCACAAATTACTCGAATACGTTAGTCATGTTCATAAGAAGATCCTCAAGGCAACAAAATGGCCGCAGGATATCTTTCTGAATAAATTGAATAAGCATACAAATTAAGATTAAAATGTTACAAATGGAGGTCATAGCATCAGAACACCATGTAAGACTTCAGCATTGTAAACAGCCTCTGTTGTTTTAGAAAGTCTCCAATGTTGAAAACTGATGGATTAAGTTTTCATAGTTCATCCTACAAAGAATTCCGTGAAATTAATAATAGCTCGAAAGAGGCGACACAAAGTGAATCCAGCAATAAAGCATATACTCACAATCTCACATACTACCTCCGTTTTGAAAATTTCTGTTCACACGTTTCTGAAAGTTCTCAACACTTTCACTTTATTTCATTTTTGGCTAACCCTTCTATCTTACCTCTCTTATTTACATAATATTTAACCTTTTTTCACCCAATCTCTCTTACTTTATCCACCTTTTTGTTTTTAACCCTACCTATCTTTTTATACACTCTCTTACTTTATCCACTTTTTTCTTTTACCTAATCACCAAATCAAAATTCTATCTCCAATTGACTTTGTTTGTGTGTAAATACACTAAACATTAAACGCTAAGAAAATTCTAAAACGAAGGTAATATTAGCAAGTTATTTAAAGTGGACAATAAGTCCAACAATTTTGTTAAGACACAAAAATCAAGTTCCACTTACATGGTAGTCATCCAAGTAATCACGGGGGTCATGCTGCACACCAAAAAAAAAAAGGGAAAAAAAAATCGATAGGTTAGAAATCCTGATTTTGGGCCTCGAACAGAAGACAATAACAATTAGATAAACTGTGCTATGTGTCTTGATTATGCTGTTGTGAATTAGCAAACTAGGAAAAGTATTTTAAGAAGTGTTAAAAACAAAGTTAATTTTTTTTTATTATAAGACTAATGTTATAAATGTCATACGTAGATACCCTCTGAAGCATCCTAATGTTCCCTTTAAGACTCCTGTAGTTTTTCGACCTCATCTGAATTTATTTTTAGTTGCGAAATGAACTTGGTAGCCTTTAACAGAGCTTACTTACAACTTATCTGAACTAGCTCAACTTCTTAGCTTTCTATACGAACTCATTCTACTGAAACTTGTAATTTATATAGGTGTCATATCCCATGCTTTGAATTGATTGCACCTGTACTATAGCCTCTTTTCAAGTTGACTTTTATCATTGTTGAATTACATCTAAAATTGAACAAGAGCACAGCCATAACATTTATGTGATCTAAAATCTATCCACAGTAAACACCATCTAATGAACAAGCGAACAACAAAAACTTTCAAGCAATAGTTTCAAATGCAATACCCTTTTATGTCGCCTTCTGTCTCCCCGGCGTAAGTCTCTTTCTCTTCTCCTCCTTTCACCTTCTTCCCTTGCTCTTCGAGCTTCCTGTACATAAGGTGTACTAACCAGCTAAGAATTAACAAGCACAGGCAGCTACCTTTTTAGCCATTGGCCATACTAAGTTACAAAAAAACACTATTATTACCTCTTCCTCCTGAGCTTTTCTCCCTTTTTCAGCTTCCTCGAATGCCTCCTTTTCAGCCTGTCATTGTATCACAATATGCAGTTAATGCAACAGCTCACAGTTCCATATCGCAGAAGGTAACAAACAGATTTCAGCATAGATATTGAACCTAAAATTTGTGATAATTTGATATCATCAGGTAATGCATTTCAATGGTATAATTCTGATATTATATAAATTGATATTAATGGAAACTAATCAAAATTTCGGTACAATGTCAATTATAATAATCTATAATGAGGTGATAGATGAGATCAATAACTGTTATATGACAAGTATTTAGTCCGAATTTTGATCGCAATTTACTTTATTCTCCTCAAGAGTAATGTACAAGGTTTCCAGTGATGTCAGTCTGCTTTATTTGTAACACCTACAGCATTAAGACAACTTAAATTTATCCTTGAGAAAAGGTCAAAAGTCTCAAATTGTAAACAGCCTTTTAAGCTCAAGTGCCTAAAATTGAATAAATAGGTCACTAAGAGCTATCAGCCAAAAACTAATTTCAAAAAACATTTTATAAAAAAAAAAAAACTGATGTTTACGGTTCGCTATACCAGCCAATACACATAGCTAACACTACCGGCTGTTAAACAAACCAAATGCACTGGTCTGCAATCAATATCTGTTGGCTCATTTGCCTAAAATGGCCAATATAGGGGTAATTCAAGCCCAAAGGTAAGCATTGTTTGATAACGAAAAGCTATTCTATTGCTATTTTCAGATTCACAAGTAATAGGTTAGTACCAAGCTTATTATACCACCTAGAAAGTGCCAAAACAAGCTACAACTCACCTCCCTGTTATTGGCAAAGTAGTCCTCAACAATTTGTTTTGCATATTGCGGATCATCACAGATTAAAATGTTGTCAAATACTGAACCAGCCTTCACCTGCAATTACAGTTGGTGTCAAATGTCCAAGGCAGCATATCGCATCAGAAACTATCACTATAAACGAGAAAAGAAACAGAAAAATTTGCTCTCAGCCCATATAAGGGTTTTGCACAAGTATCAAAGATTTTTATTTCCTAATCATTTGAAACAGTATTGATATTCAAAAATCATGTACGAAACAAAGATAGTTTTATTATGCACTGTTTGTTAGTGTTTAGAGTTACTAAAGTTGCATATTAGTAGCCACATCTCACAGGAAGGACATGCAAGTGCACAAACAATGAAAGCTCTTCAAGTCAGCATTTAGCAAGCAAAAAAAGTCGGGTTTTTTTTTAATACACAATATTATCAGTATTATGAGAATGGAAATTAACTTAGGTCCATTCTTCAAAGAAGTAGCATCACGAAAAATAAGCTCCAAATCTAACCTGCCAAACTTCGATGCCAACGTATTTTACGGGCCTTATCACATAAATATCTGGATCATCTTCAAACTCTGTCATTAACACAAAAGAATACAATTATCAGTGAACATATCAAAGATAAATAAGAACAGCTGCCTGCTCCCACAACCCATAGAAACAGAAATTTCCTCAAAGAATATTACCAAGGATATGCTCCTTCCTCCAGACACCTTTGACAATTTTGAAAAAGAAGGAACCATACCTGGATTGTCAATCCATGGAGTCTTCCATTTTCCTTTGTAGTTGGGGTTCTTGATTTTCTGCAGCAAATAATTTTTTTTAGTCTAACATAAGACAAGATACCCAAGGTAACCTCAGTTACAAATACTTGCGAAACATTAAAAACATGTACAAGTAGCACACAACATCACCTTGGGCTTCCATGGTCCTTTGTAAGCAGGATTTGGAATCTTTGGGGCTCGCCAAATTCCATCATCATCTTCATCCCAATCATCAGGCTGCAAAGTAGTACAAAGTCGTAAAGGTTTAATCATGATGGTTCATTTTTCTGCAAAATGTATTCAAAAAACTGCAAAGTAACCAACCAAGCTTCAAATGTGCAACATACAACTTTTTCTTACTAAAAAGGTTGGATGAAAACGTCTATACTTTATGTATGACTAGAAGCAGAGAACCACATTAGATCCTAACAGCAAATACAATAGTGCTAGCCATGCTAAAGCTGCAAACCTTTTTGGCCTTAGGATCAGGTATCTCGGGTGGAATTGAGTCATAGCCCTGCAACATCAACAAAATATCCCTTATCAAATAACATTATAAAAATAAAAAAATAAACAGGAAAGGCAATAAAATTCAAATTTTCAGATTACTAATTATTTACTGTAGAAAGAATTGTACCTCAGGTTTAACGTTGTTAGGATCATCTATATATTCTCTATCATCCCAGTCTGCAGGCTGGACAACAATAATAGAGATGTGTGTTAAAGATCAACCTTGCCAGCTTATGAAGTATCTCATATATAAGGAAAAGGAGTAAAAAAGGTTGCTTCGAAGTTTTTTTAAATGAACACTGTTAAACTTTGGTCATATACAATTATACAAAGATAGCATAGCAACATGAAGAATCAAAGCTTCTAAAAATTTGATATCGATCAATTTAAATAGGAAATGTTTAATACTTGCTTCTTGGAACAAGTAGCTCGAGATTCATTTTAGTTTTTACTATTTACAAGTTCATACCTTTTTTGCTTTAACATCTTTGATCTTTCTTGGAGGAAGAATATCCCAGTCTGTGTATAAGCTTCCTGAATCTCTTTCACGATTATCGACCAGTACACTGTATGTTGCATCTGGCCGAAGGATGAAGGTGTAAAAATGTGTTAGTTTGTCAGTTTCACATTCCAGATCCTTCCTGACTGGATAATTCTGCCCCTGGTAGGACACTATAAGATGAAGCTTTTTGGTCTGTGTGCCACATAGATCTGGTCCAAACATCAAACTACAACAAGGAAAATGAAACTAAGAAATGTGTATCACGTGATCAAAATTTACAAAAACTGCAAATCATCCAATAACACTGGGAGAAGAAATCAGACAAAAGATATCATACAAGAAAGACCTAGGCTGCATCTTATCGAGCTTTGTAATGGCTGAAGATTATTGAGTCCAAAAGCTTTTCACTTAACAGTGTGCTAATCATTCAGAAAGGTATGAGCAATATTTGAAAAGGCAATACAAGCACAACCAAATTTATAAACATGCCCGAGAAAACAACTACATTGTTCTTCACTAGATGTCAAATCTATACTCAAACTGTGTAGACTTGGAAAGTAACAAAGATGTGGAATTGAGGGACAATTAACAAGTTAACAAGAGAAAAATTGAACCTTTTCTCAAAATGTAGAGAATAAGAGGTGTCCTTAGCCATTAGATAAATTCATTTCAATGTGTCAGGTTTCTGTTTCATTAGTAAAGTTCTAACTATTCTACTACGTATATGGTCAAATTTCATTTATTCAAAAAAAATAAAAAGGTCAAATTTCATTTATTCAAAAAACAATAAAAAGGTCACATTTCATCAGATATCACACAAATCATTGGATAATTACTTTGTGATTTTTTTAAAAAAATTCTGGAATTGTGCCTGTTATAAGCTAAATGTCTTGCATCTTGATCTGTCATTTATGTACTTCAAAGCACTAATTTCCTATCATTTTCAGGTCAATTCTCATATCATGCTCAAAATTGCCACTTCTATATGTCATCACTGCAGTGGCCTTGACCTGCAGAATCAGAATCATAATTTACGTTTTTTTTCTACATAAATGCGACAGAGCAAAATTATGTAAGTGATCTAAGTTTTTCTTTTCTTTTTTTTTTTCCTCCCTCTCTTTATTTTGCTTCAATTTCACTACCCTGCAGGGTTTTTTTATTGTAATTTTAGCAAAGTCTTGAAATATAAGTGAGCATAAAGCTTACTAATATTTTTTTAACAAGTAGTATGATTGACAGCCTGATAATTTTCAAAAGATAAAATCAGTCAACCCAAAAATAGCTTCTCAAGAAGATAACAAACCTGTATGGTGTATCTCCGCCAAATTTCTTTTGATTCACATAACCCGAAAGAAGCTTTATGTAACCTCCCCCACACTCAATATCCTGTTCAAATTTCACTGAGTACTGGAAAACAAGAGTTTTATTCTTGTTGCTAAATTCAGGAATTTTAGCTGATATAGCAAAATGCTTTGCATCTTTATGAGTCTGGATACCTGCAAGATTAAAAAAAAAAAATCATTACTATGAATACACAAGAAGTATGCATGAGCGGGATTCAGGATCATAAAATCAGTTGGGTGGATGCTAACAATCTCAAAACCTAAAAATACAAGTTTGGAGTGCTAGACATAAGCAAGTCTCCAGCTGGATGTTTTCAGCTTTGTGATCTTCTAGGACAGATAATTATGGACAAAACAGCCAGTTCTAGGCAGCTCCCATATCTTGGATGTGGTAGATATATATACCAATGCTTGCATAAAATCTAAGCAAGCAAGGTTATGTTTATGTAATTCATCCCTTGATTTTGAGAAAATGTTCCAAGGGTTATTGGAAACAATCAAACAAATACTTTTCGTATTTAGTCCTAGGTAGATTTAACATAAATCTAAAATTTACCTTACCCTATCGATTGGTAAACATTACTCTTCTCAGTCAAACGTAGATGCATTAAATTCGCTTTGGCATAATCTATCAAAAGATCATGACAAGCTGACAACAGAAGTACTTGTTCCCATAGACTAACAATACATTTTGCTTTGACCGAAATCAATTCTCTGTTGTTAGATTTTGGACTGCTTTCTCTGCAATACCTCCCCCCTTCTCACAACACCAAAAAAAAAAAAAAAAAAAAAAAAAAAAAAGAGAGAGAGAGTGTATGAACATGCAAGTTTTTCTCACATTCAAGTGTTTCAAAGTCCTCACTCGCAGTTTTTTCATTGACACATTTTGGCACCTTTCAGGCTGTGATACTAATCAAAACCATTTGCCAAAAACATGATGATACAAATTAAAGGTTAACTGATCATAAAATAAACAACACGAATTCGAGTATATTGTTATGCCGCCATCTTAAGAATAAATTACATGAAACAGCCTACTCAATGAATGCTCAATACTACTAGAGACAAATCAATACATTCATACAAAAGCTTCACTGCACCGTAAATAAATAAAATAAAAAAAAATGGAAAGCAACAGTTATTACCTTTATCATCAGGATCTCCAGCCCATTTACCAGCAGTATGCTTAAATGTACCTGCCTTTCCTTCATTTCTTTTCCAGTCTGATATAACCCAACGATCCCTCCATCCATCTTCACTTTTACAGAAATTCACAACACCATTTATTCAATCAGTAAATTCCCATAATTCCAATACAAACATACACCCGGAAACACCTAAAGTTGGGTACACAGTACACCTAATGTTTTTTTTTTTTTTTTTTCCCTTTTCTCAGTAGCCAATTTTTGATCATTTGGAGAATTTCAAATGAGCAAGAATTGAACCAATGATCAAAACAATTACCCTTTGGGTACACCTAGCCGGGTGGTGGCAGGGTGCATCTAAGAATTTGCAGCAATAATTTCAAGCAACACAAGCTCAATCTATGTTAAAGATTCTATTAACATTTTTTGACACTTCAAGAGAAACAAAAGAAAAAGACACCCAAACTCTAAAATCTTACTACAAATATCATAATTCTAAGTACGAGCAACATAATATTTACTTCGGAATTCACGACAAAATCACGCATCAATAGTTTTATTACTGTTCATTCAATGCTTACAATTTTGACTTTTTTTTAGCTTTTTATACATAGCCCTTACGACTCCTTATAACCAAAGCAATCATATCATACTCAAATGAACTAAAGCAAGTTTTCCCAAGAATTTAAACAAGATTTAGTAAAATAAAAAATAAAAACCCACAAAAATCATTCGAAGTAGTATAAAGCTAAAGAAAATTTAATGATGGAAATTTAGTTTAAAAATTGATATAGTTTAAGATCGAGTTTTACCATCAAATGTCTCTTCAAAAAAGATTTCAGCTTGAGCAAAGGGGAGAAGCAACAGCAACAAAGAAGAGTAGAAGAGCAAGAGTAAGAGCTGAAATTCCGCCATTTTTGAGTTGGAGAGAGAAAATTTGAGTGAGTGGGGACAAGATTGAGTTGGAGATGAGAAAAGGGTAATTGGCAAAGGTTGTACCTTTGTTAATTGATTGCTATTGCTATAATTGCATAGACTAGTTGGTTCAACTTTGTGACATTATGCTATTTCGAAGTGTCTAGAAACTCTGTATTTTAATCTCTTTTGGGGAAAAAAAATGTGTCAAATTTTGATGTTTGATTTGAGACGGGAGATTTACTACTTGAGTTGAGTCAATGTTGTTGCCTGATGGACGAACGGGAATACAGAGTAATATGCTTTAAAAAGGAAGATTTCTCAGCCTATATTAACTCGAGTTTTTTAGAACTCTACTTACCGACACTTCTTTGTCAATTTACGAAAATACCTATAATTGAGTCTTTAACCTAACACTTTAACCTTTATCTCAATGATTGTATTCTAATTTGAGATCATAGCACTTTGAATTTCTATCCAATTTTTAAAAGGTTAATGAAAAATTTTAAATTTGAATGATCGACTAGTTTAGTTGGCTAAAGGTGTGATATTCAAAACCTGAGATCAAATCCCGTCTATATTATTTGGTGGTTCGCTTTACACCCCCAAAGAAATAACTTTTGCCAATTACAAAAATGTGTTTGTTTTAGGATTACACATTAATAATTTCTACTTGATATCCAATATCAGCTTTACCAATTATACACTCTTCTTATTTTTATTTATTAGCTGTACTTATTGTACTATTCTACTGTGTGCTTAAGAGGTACAATGATCTAAAAGTCAACCAAGGGTTCCTAAAGTTCATCTATCTTTATCAAGTCAAAGATATCACCATGAGTAAGAAATCTTTTGAGGTAATGAATAATAGTACTTCGCAGTAGGAAGTCTCCTTTAGATGAATTTGTTGAAAACAAAAAATAATAATAATAATTGGTTTGAAGAAGTTATCATCAATTTAAACTTCAAGAGTATTGTATAGATTACTTAAAATGTGCTAAACAAGAATAATCATAAACATTTTGACAAGCTAAAATTCGATTTTTTTTTTATTTTTATTTTTTTTCCTTCTTGAAATAAAACAAGTAATACTGATTTAATTGATACAAGTCATACAACCATACCGAGTAAGACTTTTCCCGAATTCCTGATTTAGAGCTTTTGCTAGGAAAGTAGGAATGCCAAATGAGGTACTAATAGAGTATACAAAATCCCTTGAAGATAAACAAGATTTTAACTAAGTTCAGAATTTATTATCTTTAAAGAGATGAAACTAGGATAAATTGAAATTTAATGTGTACGAAACAACAAGGATTCTTTCAAATTAGTACACCATTCAATGAAAACCCAAGTTGGTCCAAGGAAAAATCTCCCTTAAAAGAAGGTGCATAACAGGCTAAAGGATTGCATTTTACAGCATCTCTCATGGACCACTGTAAAGAGTAGATCACATTCCTAGGCTTGGACCACACTTGAACTTTGAAATTTCTTCAAGTTATATTATTGGCCAGTGGTCAGATTTCACCAACATTACATATTGGAATATAATTCCCTACATCCATGAATGTCAACTAATTTAGTTAACAAAATCTTAGAAGTATAACACGATCTTGGATGGAATCCCGTTTACATTAATGTTTTTTATGAGCACAATGACACAGCAGAATCAAACACAAGATTGCTTGTAATTTGGAGAATATTCATTGATAAAATTAATATATATCCAATCAATTCAATATATGCATTCTTTCTGCAATCTAAAATGAAATTCTAACAATCTACCAAATTACTAGCAGAACCAGTACAGGAGAGGCTTGAATTTGGAGAAACAAGCTTTCTAATTTTCTCCTTGAAACTATTTTCAGTGTACAATGGGCATACAAATTCCACAAAATAAAGCCCATAGAAGCCGTAAATCTGACCTAAACTACCCGTTTCAACACCATAGACGACCACAAACTTCTTGTATACCTTGATTTTCGAAGGGGTGATTACTATACAGAAAAAAAGAAGGGAAAATTTCTGCACATAAAAGACGGCTAGGGGAGCAATTATATCAGTATTTCTGCATCTTAGCTGAACTTGGGAACTTTGTTCCAACCAGATCTGAAAAAAATAAAATGGTTATCTTCTTCCTTTAGTTTCTGTGGTTCGAACAGGTGGGAGTGTTTGTGAACCACCCCCAAGTGCAGCAGCAGCTGACTCAACATGTGTTAGAAGATACTCATATATCTTCTTTCTCAACCTATCGATTGTTTCACCTGATACACGAGCCACGTCTTCTTCCTCTTCTTCCTGCTCCTCGTCCTTGGCTGAGCCTCCACCTATCTCATCTAGCCAATCATTGACACTCTTCAGTTGAGTAAGCATGCCAGCTATTTGACCATTGTCTGACAATGAAGAAGAGTCCACATCAGCATCCAAAAAACGCTCCACAAACCCCAAGAACCAATTCTGTGACTCAGACTGAAGTTTCTCAGCCAAGTCCAAGTACTCATCAAGCCCGTTTCCTCGGTCCCACTCTGGAGGAGGTGGTGGGGCACGAGCCTTTTGGCTAATTAACAGCTGGTCACTAGCTCGACGTGGAGTCCCAGGAGAAGATGTCTTAGAGCTAACTGATAAGCGAGGTTTAGATACGGGCTTTGGAGATGCATTCTTGCTTGCATTTTCAAGAACTATAAAGGCTTGATTTCCAGAATTTTGTTTGGGATTCTGAGGTTGGGAGGATATTGGAAGCGATGTTAATGTTGGTCGATCACTATATACAGAGAATGGTGATAGATCTGTGGCTAAGGCAGCATTAACCCAAGAAGCCGCCTGCTTTCTCCGTTCTGACATTATTTTTTGTGTTTCTTCAGACAAGGTTTCTTGACTATCTGGGGATGAGCCAATTAGAGTATTTTTAGACAGGGAATTGACTGTGAGAAGGGCACTCTTTAAAGTTGAGTGTAGAGTCAAGAATTGCTCCACTGCTGGCTGTGGGTCATCTTCTTTGGCAGATGAGCTTAAATCGGAGTACTTGCTACAATCGGGAAGAAACAAGGAATTAGTTAAGTAAGCAAAATTACCAGAGTACACGTGTAGACCACAAAGCGAACAATTATATCCAGTACTACAATATCTAAGTTTGAACATCATGTTGTGTACTAGGTGAAAAATTAAAGATAACCACAATCAAAGGGAAAACTATTGTCTTCTTTAAGCGGCTTGGGATGTGTGAACAACTCAACCCCAGAACCAGCACGTTACTCATCTATTGAGACACTCATCACTTCATCAGCCTGAGCTAATGTACTCAATCTACAGCTAATTCTCACATGACTGACACCCTGTCTCAAAGGCAGTGCTAGTGACAATGTAAACTAAATTTCTTATGTGCTACTTATACAAATAGCACATAAGAATCAATATGCACGTATTGACACTTGGGACACATTGCATACAAAAGGGTCTTGACAACTGTACTCGAGTCTGAGTAACGTAGCTTTACTATTGATCATCAGAGTCAACTGGCCTCCTAATATGTCTACAGCATTTCCATATTACATATATTCTGGTTGGTAAGAAGAATAAAAACAGCCCTACCAGGCCATAACCTTGTACAGGTCAACCCAGCTTGGGTTAACGGGCTAGGTTTTTAGGAGTTGGGGGTAAGGGTAAAGGATCCAAACCTCAAGATTGGAAGGTGCAATACTTACCACTAGGTCAAGCTTAACTTGATACTAATTAATCTATGTCAACAAACACAGCTTATCACCAAAAGAAAAACACTGCAATCAACAGATATCCCTCGCATGTAAGGAAAATCCAGATATAACAGAAATACAGGATAATAAGATACCACCATATTAATTTATAGATAAAAATACCTTAAGCAACGAAGTATACTCTCTGCGGCTGAAGCTTCTTGCATTGCCTCTATTGCAGCCATTTGTGCTGAATCTCTAAGCTTCAGAACTTCCTGAAGGAAACATATCAAAAAGAACTTAAAAACACTATAATGGCTCTGATCTAAATTGAAGGTTCATATATAGATATGCTGAAACTTATATATTAACCCAACTTTAAGTAATAAGATGCACCAATAACATTAAATTGAGCGGTCATTTGGTTGCATGCAGGGCGTTTCATATAAAACTATTTGGTTGACAGCAAGAAAAGCTTTTTGTCGAAAGTTAGTCCTGCTTGGGTGACTAGGTAAGCAACTTTGGCCATGTTGTGATTGGTAGAATTTCACAAGTTATAATGTTGTATAACTTGTGTTCTTATCATTTAAGCTATCAAACTCAAAAAATGTTTCTCCCAACTTCCTAATGTATCAATGAGAGCCAAACAATCACTAAAACCGTATCATATTCTGTAATGTAATGAAAAATAATGCTATGAGATGAATCTGATCATTTGCAATCCAGACAACTGCAAAGGAAATACCTTTCCGAGCTTTGTGACAGAGGAAGGAAGAGATGACCACAGGACACTAGCATCTATCAATTTCCTACTACCGGCAGAGACCTTCACCAAATTATTTGGAAACCCATTGCTAGCATTATTATCCACTGATTTCCTCCCAATAGAATTTCTCGGTTTGCTTGATCTATCAAGATCTTCAATTGCTCCATTAGAAACCAAAGTTCTCACAGATGTTTGATCTTTAGCTTCCACCTTTGATAGTTTCGAGGATTTTTGGAATTTAATCTCTGCTTTGGCTGATGACCGTTCATCTGATGGATTTTTCTTAGGCACCTGAACAAAGATGAGCAAATTATTGTCCACTAACATTAATCAGACTTTAAATGCCATATATGCAGTCTACAAACAACATACTGGTTGTATATTTAAGCACATGGTAGAACTATGAAAAAAAATCATGTTTAACCATTGAGAATTACATAGAACAGATATCAAAGCTGTATAAATGCAGTTTTTACAACTAATCAGCGTAGATTGTTAAGAGTGTATAACCTATCACTCATCCTTGGCCCAAAAGGCAGGGAAGGATTGGACAAGAATAGTGTCTCGACATTTTCAAACAACTTCAATGCTGATGAAAATACTTACTGCAGAAACTAAAGAAGATAAACAAAAGCACTTACAGAAGTACAACGAGCTGCAGGGCTCGCATCAGGCTTCCCAGTTTTTATTTTCAAGTTATCTCTACTCTTTGTCTCCATGCTTCCTTCCCAACTCCTCCTCAATGCTTTCGGTCCCATATCAATTACATGAGCCAGTTTCTTTGGTGTAGACACAGAAGGCTGCCTCTTAGTCACAGGACTCGCTGCACGAGCAGAACTGGACTTCTCAGCCAGTCCTAATTTAGCAGATACCTTCTCCATTAAACCCAGCTTAGGAGTCCCTCTATCACTCTTGATCTTTGCCTGGTGCTTGACCCCACTAGAAAACTTCTCAAATGAAGTAGGAAGCGAATAACAACTAGTAGGTGATGACGGTATAGACTGAGAACCCAAAGTCTTTAACCTTCCCAAAGCCTCTTTCCTATCCACAGAACTCACAGAAGTTTTCGATGATATAGAGTTTGATCGAACAATCGACGATTTCTTATCTACCTTCTCATCTTTTCCAAAACTATTCAATTTAGAAGGAGGAGCCTTCTCTTTACTGCCAAATAATGACTTTGCAGCTGATTTTGATTTGTCACTAGTTTTTGACTTTGGAGAAGAATTATTTAAGAACCCTAAAGAATGAGTTGCTACAATATCTTCCGGGGTACCAACACAAGGATGCCTCCCAGGAACCAGCCTCACGCCTCGAAGAATAGGGACCGGGGAGGCAGCCTCAAGCCTATCAACATGAATGTATTGACCCAATTGAATCTTATCACTAAGAATTAGATCATCATGCTCATCAGGAAGTGCAACATAAGTAGCATGAGACGAATCCGAAACCTTCAAATAAAACCCTTGGTTTTGAAACAAATCACCACCTGCTAATGCAGGAACAATGCTCACAACTTGCAATAGAGAGGACCTATGTTCACCAGCAACTTTAACATCTGTGTTCATATGCTGTAAAAGCTTTAACAAAATCCCAGGTACTAAAGTAGCCATTGCTGTAACCTTCAATGTGCATCACTCCAACAAAACCCCACAAACTATCTAAAAATTCAATTGAACAAAAAACCACAATTAACACCAAAAATTAAATGATATTCATTAATAAACATAACAGAACAAAAGAAACATACATCTACTACAACAACAATGCCAAAGTCTACATTAACCAAGATTTTAGGGGTCAATTAACAATAATAATTTTCCTATTTCATTAATTTCTCTATTGATATGATCCAAAAATTACTTAACATGTGAACTGGCAATGGTTAAAGCAGCTTTCTGACATCTTAGATAGAGACATAACATAACACAATTGCCAATAAAATTCAATGGAAAAAAAATCAAGAAAAGTTGAAAAAAAGGCTCAATAACCCAGATTGAAAAGTGGATCTTGAGGTCCAAATTCACAGGAAATTGACAATTCAACAAAAACACATTTACAAAAACACCACAAAAATAACATAACAAAGATCAATCACAAAAACTCAACCAAAAAAAGCTTCTATTTATCCAACCATAAAAATGCAATAAACCCAGAAATTAAAAAATTACTCACCAAATTACAAAGCCCAAGAACCTAGATGAACTATGAAGGTTGGCAAGAAGCTTAAGAGTCACTCAAGTCATGTGATTTTCTCAACACCCAGAATTTTATTTTATATTTAATTTAAATAGCAAACTTTTATAGTAGCTAATAAATAAGATGGTGACTGAAACTTCTGATTCCTGGGATTTTTTTTCAACAGAGAAAAAGGAAGATTGAAGGAAGAAGAAGAAGAAAGTGGGGTTTGAATGCAAAAAATTTAGAGAGAGAAAGATAGAGATTTAGAGAGAGAAATAGAGAAAAGGGGGTTGAGAACTACAACTCAGAAGAAGACATAAAAATCGTAAGATCACAAAAAAAAAAAAAAAAAAAATTAAGTTTTTTGGCCCACAAAATTACAGAAATGAGGGTCCTTTTTTTGCACCTGCAAGCCAATGAGGCAGAAGAAGCTTACTGAGTAATGAAGCAGGAAAACTTTATGAACACTTCTGAAATATTTTGCAGCATAAATTTTATTTTTATTCCAGAGGAATCTGAATTTAATTTGTTATTATTATGAAATGTACATCTGTAACAGTTAACCAGAATTTTTATTTGTATTTTTGTTGCAGATTTAAGCAGTGGAGTATAATTAAGCCTAAGGGTTACATGGGAGGCTGGGATTGTTTTGGATATTCTCTTTATCTATTAATTTAAGACCTTATATTAAATTAAATTGTTGTTATTCAGTTTAGGTACTTCCAATCATATTGCTTGGATGGTGTTAAGTTGTTAACTCCTCTTTTGCATCTTAACGCGGACAAGGGCTATATGAGGGTTTTTGGTTCACAAAAGTTAGGTACAAGGTATGGATTTAAAATAGCTAAAAGATTATTTCCTCCGTTTTTTTATTTAGAGGGAGTTCACTAGTTCAGTGAGATTATCTTTTCAATTTATTACCTTTCATAACTTTATGCATTAATTACTGTGTCACTTTATGATTTCACTTTACTTTTATTATTTAAAAAATAAAAGAAAAACAATTATTGTTAGAAAAGATATATATTTTCAAATTTATCTCAAAAATCAACTTGAATTTTCCCCTTTAGTTTTGACCCATTGTCATTTTTTGGTCGAATTTTAAAAATTTTGACCATAAATTACTGTTGGTTTATAAAAAATAATATAGTCATGACTGAGTGGTCTGATTAAATTCGTCTTATTGTATATTTTATTAATATTACATTTTTATAACATTTACGTGTATGGAATTAAAGATATAAACGTTTTAAGACTTGTCTTAAAGACCGTGTACAGTAAAATGGGGCAAAAAATAGGGACAAAGGGAGTAGAAAAATTATAGACTAGCAAATTTATACAGAGTAACAATTTACTTTATTCATTTTTTGTCTTTAATTTGACACGTTTCTTTTATTACATTTGTCAACTCATAAATTTAATTATCAATCAATAAAAGAAGCGAGTTGAATCAAGTAGGCAAGGTTAGATGTTGAAATTTTTTTTTTTTTTTTAAAGTCTATAATTTTATTCATATATCAAAAAGTGTTTCTAATACGGAATATATGTCACGTGACACCCTTCATGTATATATTGAGACAGTTATAACAAAATTTTACGTAATTAGGTTTTATCATAAATATACATCACAATATCTAATCAAAGTAAAATTTGTTATGGCTCAAACTTGTGACTTTAAATTGAGTTTCTCATCATCCCTACCAAGCAATTTGATAATGGAAATGATAGACTTTGTACATGGCCATATAGATTAAGGGTTTGTTTTGTTCACCTTATTTCACTTATTTCAGGTTTAATCAATCAATTACATTATACTAAAGGCGAAACTTAGAGAACACTTGGCAATATAATATAAAGAGTTTTCCCTTCAAAACAACTTACTAAAAAAACCTTACTTTTATATTTGAATCTAAATTTTGACTATTGATTTGTACAAAATCTAAAACAAACTTCTTTAAATATCACATTGCCCATAATTAACTATTACATATTTAATTATTTTCTTTCACATATATACTCCTATCATACTAATTTTTTTTTTTTTTTTTTTTTTTGAAACAATACATTTCATTTTTTTTTTTTGAAGAAATATATTTTATACTTTTTGATACTGAGTTATACTTTTTTGATAAAATTTATTGTTGTTAAAGTTATTTGAAACCCGTGCATTGCACGAGATTTAATCTAGTAAGTTCACTAAAGTTCAGTTCAGAAAAAATAAATTTGATAAGAGTTATCCAAATTTAATTACAACTAAAATAAGTTTTAATGATTTCAGATAACTTCAGTTAAATTCAAATAAGTTCTAAAGAATAAATTTACAAAAAAAAGAAGTAGTTATCTTATTAATCAAATATGGAGTAACAACTAGTTCTTTTATCTTGCTTGTGCAATGCACATGATGTTAGTTAATAATCATGTTAATATGAAAGAAATAAATTGAAGATGGAAAATATTGGAAATAATTGGAAGGTCAAATTATGTGTTTTGGAAATAATGTCAAATTGTCAAGCTTGTGACTTCTTGAAATTTTTATATTAATATATATATATATATATATATATATATATATATATATATATATATATATATATATATATATATATATATATATATATATATATATATATATATATATATATATATATATATATATATATATATATTAGTTGAACGTCATGATTCGGAGTTGAAATATGGATATGACCTGGTTCTTTTCATACCCGGTTTGAAATAAATCACACTAAAAAGGAGGGGTAGATGAAATTTGAATGACTTTTGTATCACAATAGCTCTGATACCTTGTTAAAAAATTATATCAACCAAAAACTTAACTTGATAGTTGAAATATATATTCTATATGTCAAATATAAAACCTGAAGGGTTGTATTTCAAATTGATGATATATTTTTTTTTTATTAAGCAATTGTCAAGCTAAGTTTTGTTATCTTTAATTTATTCTTACTTTGTATTATTTATCACTTCTAGAAAAAAAAATACATAAAATCAAATTAGATTATTAATTTTGATGTCAACAAAAAAAACAAGAAATTTACAACAAATCAAAACTAGAATTAAATTATACTTCCTCTGTTTTTTTATAATTGTAACAATTTGACTTTTACACTATTCATGTGTTTCACTTTGACTAGCTTTGACGATTTATACATAAATAAAAATATAGTCATGTGGGATATTGTTAGATTCGTCTCTATTTGTACAATTTTAATATCTAAAATTTATAATTTTTATATATTGGTAATCAAAGAAATTAACGATTTAAAACATAAATCGACAAGCGTAAAAAGAGAAGTGTTACAACTTAAAAAAAAAAAAAAAAAAAAAAAAACAAACAGAGGAAGTATCATAATAAATCAAACCATATAAAACCTAAAAAAATTTGCACCAAAGCACCTTAAATTTGGCTAAGAGAACATCTTTATGTTGCAAATTGGTGACCATAAGGTCCATAACATCTTAAATAAGGTTAAAATAACATTGATATAAATGAAAATCAATTTTTTACATACTAACTCCGTTCCATATTTTTTACAACATTGAAATATTTCATATCTCACAAATAATACCACAAAATTGCAAAAAAATATGTAACGGATAGAGGAGGACCTTCCACCGGGGCCATTCGGGGCCCGGCCCCCCGGTAAATTATTATAATTGATTAGTAAATGTACTTAAATAACCTATATTATCTTATAAATTATTGAGGCATATTTTTTTATTTTTTTTCTTGAGTCAAATTGAGGCATATTGATTATTTTTGGTCGAGAGGTAAAAGATTCAAATCCCAATCCCTCTAATATTTTCGACCAAGATCCGTCACTGGGCTTGTTCACATTTACTTAATTTCACTTCAATTCAGTTCAGCTCCAATCAGTTTAATTCAGTCCAATTCAGCTCCAATCAGTTCAGTTTAGTTCAGCTCCTAATTTCCCTCTCTCATAAAATATTCATTTCAACTCATTTCAGTTCAGCATCAATCAGTAAATGTGAACAGACCCGTACTATATATACAATCATAAATTCAATATTTATAATTTAGTCGCAGCTATGTAAATAAAAATAAAAATATTTACATTTGTGAAAAAAAAAAATAATAAATTGTTTTTCTTTTTGGAAGTTACAAATATTCCGTCCATGCTTGAAACAAATTACACAAATTCCAACACCAAAGTCTAATTTAACCACAATTTTTGTGATTAAATAACAAATACCAAAGTATAATTATTAATATTGTATTTAGCTCCCACAAATCAATATTTATTGGAGAGTGCAACTGGGATGCATGTGGATGGCAGAGAAGCTTGTCGGTTGCTTGAGATGGTGTATAGTGTTTTCTATGTTTGTGGGGATGCAATAGTTTAGTTGTTTTATGGGCGTGTCACACCAAAATTCTAACATTTCTTCTCTGTATTTTTACACTTATAATAGTGTTAATGTGTGATTTGTACCAAGTATATACATGTATGTATATGATTGTGCACATGCTCTTACAATACATTGAGGAATATTGTTTATCCTTATTTATACTCATTCTATTTCATTCAATCATGTTCTAGTCTTTCAAATACAATTAAATCTAAGCTACAAAATTTTATGCTACTATATGTGATGGACTCATGGTTTTTGTTCTTTGAATCTTTGTAGATTGTCTAGTCACTTGGATATGCCGAAAAGTCTATAGGTCATCGGATTGACTTAGGTCCTATTTGATAATAAGGTAGTGTTATTTTCAAAATCTAACCTTAGCTTGTATTTAGTTTAAACCCTAGCCGCCTCTTCTTCATTGGTGTTTTTTGGCCATGATGATAAAAAGCTTTTAAATTTAATGTTTCATAAGCTGAAAATAGCAAATTTCTTCAAAAATAACTTTCCAACCCTTCCTCTTTAATTTATATATGTTTTGATGAAACAACCTTCTTTGTGCGTAGTAAATGCCCCTGTGGTGGATTTTGTTCAATACGTAGTTTTATGAGTTAGTATGTTGTTTCATGAGTAACGATTAATATGAGATCAAAAAGAGATTAATCCTTTGATTGCAATCAGATGAATTAGACAAAAATTTGCTTCACGGCTATAATAGATTGATAAGCCCCTTCATCGAGGAAGATTATAAATCACAACAATATGAAAGAAGCTATGAAAAATCTACAATTTGTATTAACAATAATAGCTTTGTTGAAATAATGCTTTTATTTGATTCAATTGTCATTAGATTTAAATCTCTTTAATTATAAATGTCATATGAGTTTTATATATGACTAGACTCAATATCTTTGTAATACCCGAATATTTTATGATTTTATATATAGTTTATTTTTATTTATTAAATAACTTTCCTTTCTCATATTTTTATTTTAGAGTTCGGAAAGTTTTAAAACCCTATTTTAATTTAAATATGACTCTTTATTTTTCTTTAAGCGTATAAAAACTATTCTAACCCTATTAAGTTTTTGATACAATAATATTATGCAGCCGTTTTTATAAATATTTCCTAGCTTTTCCTTCTTTCTTTTTACTCCACTCTGTTCGTGGGTTTATAGTTGCAGCCTTCTATCAATCTTGGCTTTAGATGAGTTGTCTCCATGATCATTAATTGGTCAAACTAACTACTTTCATTCCAAAATTGAGTCATGTGCATAGTGGTGAATTGATGATCGAGCAGTGGAAGGCTTGTAGTAATCATGTCATGTGAAATTGCAGTATTGTGTTCTTCTATCTATTAGATCGGTGGAGTGTCTTGCTAATTTTGCCTAATTTTTGCTAAGGTAATCACACAGATTTATTTTAGAATTGTTTGTATAATTATTGCTTTATATTATTATTGTATAATTGGATATTCATATGCTTGAGTGTATATATATTTGATTGACGTATATAATTTTATGATATGATCTGTTTTAATTGTCTTGTTATTATTGGTATATTGATTGATTTGTGTTATATTTCTAGGGTTTTAATGTTGTTGCTATAGGGAGTATTGTTTTATTGAGGTTTTAGGGTTATTAATGCAGAGTATTATTTTGGGTTGAAAATTAATTAATTTTGGGTACTAGTATTAGCCATATAAGAGTTGAGATATTTTATGAATCGAATATGTCGTCATATATGAATTGGGAGCTCGTGCCATTATTGAGATACTATTTATTATCAAGTTTATGATTATTTGATCGATGTGTGAGATCAAAAAGGTTGAGATTATTATCTTGTTCTTGGTTTGAGGCTCAACGTTATAGACCTAGTCCTTGGTATGTTGGTAATGAGATAATGATCATGAGTTAAGAATGAGGTACAATCTTTATTTATTTTTCTATGGTCCCCTACAGTGGGAATTGGCCCGTATGTGGTCTGGTTCAAGGTGTTTTCTAATTATTGGGAGTATTCAAGTTTTTATACTTGTTGGTTTTACTCGAATTACACATATCCAAGGCTAGGTATAGAACAAAGAGCATGGCACACTATTGGTTATGAGTAGAGTAAAGGATTATTATTATTCAAGGTTATTTTCAGAGTACAATGTGTAATGTAGTTTGAACTACATTGTTTAATTGAGCTAGTAATGTTGATTATTTTGCTATTCTTTGTATTCTGATATGTGGTGATTACTCAGCTTTTTGCTGACGTGTGTGTGTTGTTTTGTTGTGGTACTTGTGTTTGCGGCCATGTCTTTTTCTTATGGTGGCCCTGCGACGATCTATTTTGGAATTTGTCCTTAATGGTGAGCAGACAAGATTATTTAGCAGGTTGATCAAATGATCGTAGCTAAAGGAGCTCAAGTGTTTCGATTAGTTTGTTATAACAAGTTTGTAAAGTTGTACAAATAGCTCACCTAGATTATTGGGTTGTAACTATTGGGATTTTGTAAGCCTTAGCACTTGACAGATTGTCGAGTGTGGCGGTAATACCTCCGATTTAGGTGTATGCTTCCGCAATTTTATTTAAAGGTTGTTTATTTTCCTTTATTTATTGTTTATTATTAGCTAGTAAATCGGGGGTGTTACAATCTTCATAATGATAATAGTGTCATTTTCATCTGAATTTTACTTATCTGATATCATCTTATCTTCATCTTATCACAAGAGGGGAGATGAGGAGTCGAATTGAGGTGTCGAATTCAGGCCACACCTGGAGGAGACTCCACTCCTCACTCCTAATCATCTTATATTATTAGTCTTAAGTTTATTTTATCAAAATATATATGAACTTATCATCTCTTATAAGTCATCTTTTAGACCTTGTTAAACCTTGACACCTTGTGCAAGGTTATTGGAGACTTGTGTCATTAGACTTATTAGAAATTATTAACTTTTATCTTATCTAAACTTATCTACCTTTATATTATCCATCTAAATTTAGGGTATGTATTCTTCAACTTAATTTTAGTTCAGTTCTAATCAGTTCAGTTCAGTTCAATTCCTAATTTCCTTCTCTCATAAACAATTCAGCTCAGCTCAGCTCAGTTCAGTAAATCAGAACAAACCCTAATTAACCATTATCTACTTATTTGAACTTATTAGATCGATCTTAAATACTACCTCCGGTTTGTATTATATGCAACTTTGGAATTTTTTTATATCTCACAATTAATACACCAAAGTTGCATATAATACAAACCGGATGTAGTAAGTGAAAATAAACAAATAAGTGAAAATAAGGTAAGGAGAATGAAATCTTAGCATTTTTTTTGTTAGTTGTTTATATTAGCTAATTTGGTTAACTGATTGGATAATAGTACTAATTTGGTTAACTGATTGGATAAGCCGGTTAGATTAATTGCTACTTTATTCAATATGACTTCGAGGAAATATGGTAAATAGTACTAAAAAATTTGTCCAACTTTAGGATGGAAGAATGATTTCTCTTCGACTATCGTAAAACACTATCACCAAAAATCATATATTGGCAATGTTTTAGAGTATATAAATCGATCCTTAGTTTCAATTATTAGCTCAAACTTTTGATTAAATTAGTTATAACATGGTATAAGAGTCAAAGTGATACATGTCACGAGTTCAAATCTCATCCACTCTCATTTTTAAGTGAAATATTTCACATTCGGTATGAAGGGGCCCATGTTGTAACCACACTTTAAGCTTAAACAATTCTCATAAAAGAAGGCGTGATAGAGTATATAAATTGATCTTGGTTTCAACCATTAGCTTCACATTATATAAATTCATGTCATAATTCTTAACTAAAATGGAATCACAAGTCATGCAAAATTAAAGAAAATCTTTATATAATTGCAGACTCTTCAATATAATAACTTTCACTTCTCCTTTTTTTAAATAACATCCACTTCTCCATTTTTTCTAATAACTTTCATATTTTCTATTTTTTTTTTTCTAAATACAAATATTATGTATATACCGTGCGTTAGCACGGATACACTCTAGTAAGTAAAAATAGAAAGAGAACGTAGATTGTCAAAAGCCCAAAACCACGAAAATTGCTCCAAAATGAGTAAGTAGTACAATGACGCCAAGCTTAGATAATTCGATCAGAGAATCTAGTTTATGAACAAACACTATAATAATTGGTGGGTCACTTTTAATCTAAATTAATATGGATTATTATTTATAAATGTCACAATAATTACAGTAGTTGTGGTATGGAATTATTTTTTGACGCTTGCATGATCATATAAATGATTATTCACATGAAGAAGCAAAGATCTACAGTATTATTATAATTATTGATGAGGGTTCTAGTTAATCTACTTTTAATAATTAATCATTGTAGTAATTATTTGTACATTTCACCTGATAAAGGTTGTCTATCAAACTCTGCCAGCATGCTCTGATTAGGCCAACATACCTTCCTTTATCAATTCAACTCCTTTTGTCACTATAAACTTGTTCATAAATTTTTGTTTATACCTAATTTACAATAATATTACTCCGTAATATACATGAACAATTTTAGAATAATTTTTAAATTTATTAATTATTTCAGATAATTTAAACTTGATTTGATTTTAATGTATATAGACAATGAGATAAGTTTTATAAGAGTTTTAAACTCTTAATATATTTACTTTCACTAAAATTTGAACCGACCTGATTATTAATTATTTTTAGATTTCAGACAACTCAAATTTTTTATTTCACTAGGACGGCTACATAGCTAGCTTTGTTCGAGGAGCTCTTTCGGTTTGACCCTTATGTCACAAATTTAATTGTTGACAACATTAATAAGGGAAAATATATAAACAAATGTTTTAGGCGTATAAATGTTTGTACATTATTTTTAGGAGTTTTAAAAAAGAAGCAGTTAACATTAATGAAGGAAAATAAATAAATAAATATTTTAAAGGATATATTTATCCAAACATTATTTATAAGAGTTATCTCATACGAAATACTTTTTATAAGGTAGGGATAGAAAATATGATGCTATTAGTGCCAATAAATTTGACTCACATCAACTACACCCAATTAAACAATTGAGAATGGAGGAATTAGTTCATGTAGTAAAAATCAATGTATGAGTAAGAAAGGATATCAATCACTATTCCTTGCCAAAAATAGGAATAATTTTAATACATTGGATCTTTATTTAGGTTGTTCAAGATTTACATTTGTGTGATAAAACATTCATGTTTAGATAGATAGCAAGTAGCCGTCATCATATCTAGCTTAGTCATTATCGTATACTTTATGAGTTTCACGCATTAAACACACCATTTTTATTATGTGAAATTGATTACATATGAAAATGCATTTCTTCATCCCTCTTCAACATGATGTATGTTTAGGTTAGTTGCGCACACACAATGACACAATTTAGCCAATACAATGTATTGTACGTATCTCATATTCAACGGGTGACACATATTAGATATACTACATTAAACACCGAAACACCATATCTCTTTTTGTTATGAACACTAATTAGAGTCATCAGGGGACACAATTGAGTATCAAGATAGAGTATTTTACAAATGATGAAAACAATTGATAACAAAGAACATTATCCATTTATACTTGAATACTATAAATTTAATTATTCACCCAAAAACATTATGCATATTTGTCTCTACGTACACAACCTAATATGATGATCATCATAGACCTCAAAAGTACCAATTAACGTTGTACAATAAATTACAATTAAATAATTTCAAAGAATTGCAAAAATAATAATACCCCCACCATACTCAATTTAGCAAAGCTAAGAACAACATAATTTAGGCATCCCACCTAACACGATGCTAGCTATAACTTGTTAGTTGTTTTATTTGCTTCCAATTTTCCATTTTTTGTTACTTTCGTATCCATTATTGAACACTAAATTAAACCCAATCTTATCACCTAATTTCTGAGAGTTGTTTTGTCTTGCTTATAGTGTGAGTTTTGTTTAAGATTAAGGGCCTGTTATCTTCAGCTTAATTTCATTTCACTTCAGTTCAATTCAGCTCCAATTAATTCAGTTCAGTTCCTAATTTTCTTCTTTCATAAACAATTCAATTCTATTTAGTTCAGTAAATCAGAACAGGCCCTAAGTTATGGAGGAATACTAGAGATTATTATATATACCTGAGTGCATCGTGCATGGTGCACCCCAAGGGTATTGTTTGCTCATTTCGATGATTATTGCTAACAAATGAGCAAACAAATATCCTTGGGTGCTCCGTGCACCCAGGGGTATATACCAATCGATAAAATTTTCCTTTTTCACTAATAAATCGACTAATTAAACTCATGTTTCTATAATCAATTTGATCCCCTGATTGAATCGGGGGCAAACGCCTACGAAAAGATCACTTGGATTTTATCCATAGTTTGTTTAGTTCATTACTTATACCAAAAATCCTATCCTATTTCTTAATTCGAATTTTTTTTAGGTCCAACCAAAATAGGATTTTCTTTGTTTATTTCTATTTTATCTATTATATATAACAATTATGAAATAATAATTTGGAATGGATGATTTAGATTTTTTTTTTCTTTTTCTTATTTTTATGGAAGTAAAATTAATTATTATTGAAGTTTAAATTGTTTGTTGAACTTAAATTTTTTATTATTAATATCTATGATATCTGCTCTTTAAAATCATTAATTTATTGGTTTATTTTTACTGATCTAAATCTATACTTATTGAACTTAAATTATATTTACAAAATATTATTTGAGTAAGATAAGCGAACAACACCTTATTATATTACTCCACTTTTTCCATAACAATTACATACTACACAACTTTTAAATTAGTGCTTGTTTGGTTAAGCAAATTTTATTAGATATTGAGATGTGTACGGCCGAAGTAGTTTGGTTAAGTGGCATGCCAAATAATTTGGCTATCAAGGGTATATTCTGATTTACTGAACTGAATTGAAGTGAACTAAACTGTTTATGAGAGAAGAGAATTAGGAATTGAACTAAACTGAATTGAATTAAGCTGAAGAGAACAGGTACTAAGTCCCCAATGGAGATTCTATAAACTCCCCAAAGATAGTTGCATGCTTTTTGCTAGGTCGAGCCATATAGGTCTTACTTGGACAGTTGGACCTGGCTACTCTAACATACCTTTAATGGTTGGCCAAAATTTTAAAGGAAAACCTAAGTACCATACACATGCCATTGTGTAATTCTTGCACGCATATGCCAAATTTAAATCATTTTAGCGTACTTTGTCATGTCATCCCTAAGGGGTTCTAGGCATGACTCATTTGTCATGTTCAATAGTCTGTCGTGTCGTGTCATTTTTTATTTTATTTTATTCTTTTCTCTGTTGTGTCACATACCTAGTACTATCTTCACCCCAACTTCTAATCATTATTATATATAGATTGCATAGATGAAGTAACTTCTTATGAAGTAATAATTCTTATATAAATTTAATTTTCATGTAAATCAAACAAACATTTTGGTATCCAAAGTTTTTTCATGGGATTGTGTTTAATGCGGGTCTGGACCATACCCATAATCAAGAGAGAGAGCTCACTTCACAAGTCCAAAGAAGGATTTATCCCAAAACCATATGGTAATAGGAAGAGTAGCTTTTTATAAAGACCCTGTTTGATAATTATCTGGTAACTGATTGATATAGTTAATTGTATTAACTGATTTGATTAGCTGGTTATAATTAGCTAATTGTGTAAAAGTGTTTGGAAAATAGTTGTTAATTGCTGGTTGTTTAGTGTATTTAATAGCCAAAAACTAATTTTTCAATAAGCTAATTTTAAAAAGCTCTTACAATAAGCTTTTTCTAAAAGAGCTTTTTGAGCCCAAATAGCTCTTTTGATAAGCTATTTATCAGACACCCAACCTCTAATACAAAATAAGCTAAAAACTCTTTACTAAACAAGACCAAAGTGTTAACTCTCTATTCTTTTCTCAATGTGGCACACTCACATGTGTTGTTTGGAAAACTTATACTTCAGCGTGACACAAAGGTTACAGGTTCGAATTTCATTCACCTTATGCCTCAACCATCAGCTTAAACTTTTGATTAACTTGGTCCTTAAACATGGTGTCAAAGTCAGCGACATAAAAATCATAAGTTCTAATCTCATCCATCCTAAGCCTCAACCATCGGATTAAACTTTTAATTGAGTTGGTTTTCTAACAGATTGCTATAGTTTTTCTTTATGAATGGAGATGTCATAACTTCAATTTTATGTCTTAGAATTAGGGATACGATGACAAGCGAATTTCATGCGTTAATTTCAACAATTTTGCTAATTAAACTAGTCTGTACTTGACATTCACTCATTTCCTTAAGTCTATCAATTTATTTTATACTCCCTCCGTTTTTTTTTAATTTGCATCACTTTTTTTTTGGGCTATTTTTTTTAAATACATCACTTCTATATTTGGTAACTTTATACTATATTTTATCATTTTTCTCTCTTACTTTAAACCCCACTCAACTTATTTTATCATTTCTTTTTCTTTCATGGTCCCCACTAAAATAATAAAAATATCTATCTCTCTCACATACTTTCTCTTTCATGCTCCTCATCTTACTTTAACTATAATAATTTATTCATCCACTCACAGTATTATATTACTTTTCTAAAACTTTGTACAATCCAAAATGATGTAAATAATAAAAAAAAAAAAAAAAAAGAGGGAGTGAGTACTCCATAACTTGCCTCATTGATTAATGTAGAAGTGCCAAATTACAGGTCGTACACCACACGTGTGTGCCGTAACTTTAAAAGCCATGTTTGCTTATTAGTCTTCCTTGGATCTTGCAATAAACGTGAAGCAACCCAACTTCATCGTGGCATCTTTGGTGCGCCAAATGCTAAAATATCAACATCATACTTACAAAATTACTACTAGTCGACTTAAATTAATGGAAACATCAAACATATGGTACACAATTCATACATTAAATTAATTATTACTATGATTTGAAAAGTTAAATAAATTTATAAATTGGGTCCTCCCATTTCAATCATAATCACCACCGACGGTTTTTACTACTTAAGTTGCATTAATTAGTTGTTGTTTAGATCTACTCACTCCAAACAATTTCCACCCATTCAATTTCATAATTTTTTTAGGCACTTTATAAGGATGTCATTTCAATTGAGTTGGATAATTAGCTTTTTTTAAGACCAATTTGATATAAAGTTGTCTCCAATCCAATTTGATTAGGATTATTTTGGTTGAGATTTAAAACTAGTGTAATAAGTATATTGATGTGAAAATATAGTACGGTATCAATCTCTGTTTGCATCACTGTCTTTTGAGATTTTAGATAGGCATAATAACTTAATAAGAATAGTTTTGAATTTAAATTAACGATTTGCAATATGATTAGTTAACTCTAGATATTATAAAAAATTGTTATTTTAAATCATAATTGATCTTTCTATCAACTTCTTACGGAGTACGAGTATAAAATAATTGATTTAAGTAGTATTGTAACACACTGTAATAATCATCATCTACAAATAAAAATCATTAGAAAATTTTAGAAAATGTGACGTATTTTATTATATGGACATTATTAAAAGTACATATAACTACTAACTTTTATAACTACTCACTAATTTGGATAAGGAAGTATTTTCTTACATTATTTGTAGTTGACATTGATAACATATTATCGTATCCCCACTTGAAATAAGATGTTTTGGTACAATTTTATTAAAGTGCGATCGGAAGTTGGTCTGATTTGATTCGCTAATTTGACTAAATATTAACTATATATTTCTTATTTTGCGTAATTAAAGATATTTATTTCAAAAATTGGAAATTAAAATACAAGGTTTTGCTCTAAGCCTCTAATATGATATTTCTAGTATGCTTTGAATTGTTTTACTTGTACATGACAAAAATAAATATTTCCTTTTGCCTTTGTCAAAAAAAAAAGACAAAAAAAAAAAAAAAAAAAAATTGAAATAAATTGAAGTGAATCATTCATGCCTTTAAAATTTAATTATTCGTTTAATTAACAACCTTGGATGTTTGTTCGAATGACGACCACTAGAAATTGGCAATATTTATAAGAAATTAGAGATCAAATAGGATTTGGAGAACTAAAAGTATCATCCAAATAATGAGTAGTGCAATTGATTAAATATAACGGTTGAGAAGAATAACAGCATAATAGTACAAAATGTCCAGCAAAAATCAGTTATCCATAACTATTTTAGTGTTTTAAACAGATTTGCCTGTTAATTTACATGTACGAAAACATTACTAATAATAAATATTCATAATATTGAATTTGAGGACCACATATACCTTGTAGAATCATGAATAATGTTCAAGATATACCTTGAGGAGTATTTACTAAGTTGATAGCTCATTTTATTGTTCTTTTGCTGAAGTTTAGTTTGGTACTACTCAAAAAGCTCAATAACTTCATTGTGAATTAGCATATGCATATTAATTTAAGGATCATGACCATCGTGTCGATCAGCTCAGCAGTAATAAGAGCTCAAGAATACTTAAACGGACTAATGAAATTAATAATATTGAGTAGATGCCCTATGCCCCTATATAAAAGCTATGCTATTTGAACTTTTCATTTTACCTCGCATAAAAATTCGAGTCAAATACTTGAACACATAGTCATGTCAAACCCGAGTAACCAAGTCCATAATTCGTATAAAGGACAGATTAAATACAATACTTTCAAAAAGTACGTACCTGTTTTCGTAAAAAAAAGGGGGAAAAATAACTTGTTAGTTTTTACAGGTAAAAGTAGTTGGATTATTTGGTGGGCAGTGAACAATAAAAGCCTCTTTGTAACTACTGCTGCATATACTTCGTAGTTCAGTAGTATTTTTCTGCTGATGCAATAGTTAATTAGTTAGTTCCTGAAGCCTAAAGGTAATGCCTAAAATACTACATCCGGTAACTTTTTATTGTAACTTTGGGCTATTATTTATGAGGTATAAATATTTTAAAGTTGCAATTAAAAGTTAACGGAGATAGTATAATGTGGTGTTTAACTGTTTATTGAGGCAACCATGGAGCAGTATAGTGATTTAGGTGAGAACGACTTGGCAACAAGAAGAGGCAGCGCGTTTAAAAGTCAATGCAAGATATGAAACATGGCTAATATTACAGAACAAAACAACACTTAGTAACAGATATTAAAACAGTATGACTAGAAAGGAGTTACGATCACGGACCAATGTGACAAGCTCCAAGACCGAAAGGCTCTCGCTTTAGAAGGTTAGGGGTCATGGCCTCATGGGGGGAATTAGGGGAGGTATAACAGAGACTATTGTGTTGGTTCAAATATCATGCCACAAATACACTGGTATTCTCCTTAGAACTTTCCAAAAGAATAGTCGTCATGAATGGATCAATATCACTTGGCATAAGATGAGATGATGCTTGCTCACGAATTAAAGTCGTCAAATCAGATTTTCAAGTCAATTTCAAGTACGATAAATTCAGGTAGGGATCAATAACAGCTCCTAGATTTTAGACAGCATTGTCATATCAAGTTTCTAGTTGGTCTGTGTAAACATTTTGTTATCATCTATCAAGAGTCTAGACCTAGTAGACTCATTGATTTTGGCACACCTTTAATTGATTTTGGCACACCCCTATGTGAGAAGTGTATAGAAAACCGTGCTCTCACGGGTGTGCCAAAATCAATTAAGGGCGTGCCAAAATCATTTCCCCACAAATTGCCAACATTATTGATAGCTCTAGTTCTTTAACAAGACTGACTATTTTAGCCATTTCGGTTAACAAAGTTCAATGGCTTTATATAAGAGCATTGATAAAAGATTTACTAGGTCAATATTGGAATTTTCCAGATTTTGAAATCCCAGAGGTTAATCCAATCATTCTCATACGAAGAAAGCTTAATTCACTATGCAAAAATCTAAGCAGTTCTGTGCAGTCCCAAGATCAATAGCAGCAACCAATCGCATTTCAAAGAATTAACCAGTCAGCAGTAGGCTTTACCAGTTACTGATCAATACACTATTTTCACAATCAAAAGCAATAAACCAAAAAACCAGAAGCATGTGTTGATATATTGCAAGGTCAATACAATAAAGTTTAAGGGCCAAAATCATCTCTCTCAAGCAGCTTGTTCAAAAGGGATTACAAAACATTCCACTAATAGCAAAACTTGATAAAACAAACAGCTGGTTTCAATCGCCTAACAGTTACTATGTGAAAACAGCAACTCCTCTTGTTTAAAGATCTTGGACACTCAAACCTGCACAACAGATGAGGAAAATAAGCAAAAAAACCCCAGATAACTTGCATTCAAAGAACCCGTTAAAAGAAAAAAGAAGGGTTTGTTCGTCTCCCATAGCCTTAATCACAAATTCACCTAAAGCAACCAGTGTACTTTAAACAAAAGTTTATCCAATAAGCATATCGCCTCATCCTGTATAAAAGTTCCAACTTTCTACAAGGAAGATTCTAAACTAACGTACACACAACGTAAGGAGTATTAGTAACTTGATTAGGTGACGAACAAAAAATCAGACATAGCCTAGAATCCTACTCTTTATGACGGATTGGTATCACTCAAAGGCTACTGAATTTGTCGCCATCTAATACTAGGGCATACCGCTTTCCTTCCTACCTCTCTATTGTCCACTCTTTAGAATCGAAAGGAGAAAACACCAACAAATAAAATTGTAAAAAGCATCAAATTGATGATACAACAGTCTAACTCTCAAGACTATACACAACAAAGCATGTGTATTCTAAAAGGAATTGAATCACAATGATTTAGAGAGATCAAACACTTCTTATCTTCATACAGTCATTACTTGCAAATCATCGAATGAAATACAAATACAAAGCCAAAAAACAACCTAAGATGCAGAGACAAGTAAATAGAGGACGAGGAAAATCGACAAGAGGCACTAACCAGGGGGAAGAGACTGCTTGAGCTTGTCAGCCTTCTCGGAGTCGAAGACACAAAGAGTGTAAAGATACTTGGAGCAACGGACCTTGAACTTAACAACATCCTTGCTTCTCTTGATCTTCACGGATCGCGCATCTTTCCTTCTGGCAGTCAGAAGGAAATCCTTTATCTCATGAATTTGCTTCGGCTGCATTTCATCATAAACACAAAATTAGCCCTTATCGATAATTATTCCAACAAAATCAATAACCCAACACATAAATTCACATTTTTTTTTACAGAACTCATCTGATTGATTACAATACTAATTACCAATTCATCAACAACCACTAATATGATTAGAAGACATTCACAGCAAAAACCCCAAATAAACCCAACAAAAATCTCACTTTTGAACTTCTGAAATAACCTACAAATATTTTGTCTACTAAAATCAGAAATTAGAGCTATCATATAACTATAAATTATTCAATAGCTACAATCTCTATATCAACAGAATCACCATATAAAAAAGATGATATTCAAATTAATCATATTTCGTATAACATAGCATTTTGTAAAATTAAACTATAAATCTGCTTGATTCTGAACAGCTATTTCAACAAATTAAAAAGTTTCAAAAATAGCAAAAATCAAAATCAAAATCAAAATCAAAATCAAAACCTAACAGCAAGTTGAAGATTAAAATTACAGCAGAAAGTTTGGCAAAAATAAAATAAATGATAAATGCAGATTAAATCGTAGTAATACCATTGAATCAACAAACAAAGCAATTGAATTGATAATTTTAGGAGAGAGAAAAAGAGAGAAAGAGTACCATGGTTGGAAGGCAGAGAGTAGGGAAATGCCGAAGTTCCGCAGTAGAGTATCTAAAACCCTAATTGAGGGGATGGAAAAGGGTTAATAAAACTCTCAACTTTCTTTTGTTTGGGCTTTTCGGATTTTAGTCTTCTTGGGCTTTCACTCTTGAGCTGTTGTTTTTTTTTTTTTTTTTGAAGGATCTTGAGCTGTTGTTGCCAAAATAAAAACTTACAAAAATTTAGGCTACACTTGCATTTTGGTCTCAAATTCTCAATCTATTTTTTATTTTATTTTATTTTATTTTTATTTTTTGGCAAAATTGGCCTCAACACTCTGAATTATGACTTGGGTGTATCCAACATCCTATACTTTGTTTAGTGGCCAAAACACCACAAACTAATGACTTGAGTGCAAAGCACACCTTTAGTTTTTCGGCCAGCATTCCCACCGGAGTCGGTGAATTTTTTCGATTTGCGTGCCGAAAAATGTCTCGTAAAGGTTTCGGGGGTCATTTTAACCCATAAAAATCCAAATTGAGCTCGAAACAAGCAAAAAAATAGCGTACATAATTGGTTTAGCATGTTATAAAATATCTCGATTTACGTGTCATTATTTTTTAAGCCAAATTGAGTCATTTATACTATTTTTTTTGCTTGTTTAGCTCAATTTGGACCTTTAAGAATCAAAATGACCCCCAAAACTTTTACGGAATATTTTTTGGCACACAAATCGAAAAAATCACCGGCTTGGTGAGAATGGTGGCCGGAAAACTCATTAAAGGTGCGCTTTGCACCAAAGTCATTAATTTATTTTGTTTTGGCCACTAAACAAACTAAAGTGTGTTGGGTGCACCCAAGCCATAGTTCAGAGTGTTGAGACCAATTTTGCCTATTTTTTTTTTAAACAAATCATTCATTAATAAAAAGCCATATGGAATCTACAAATAAAATCTAAATTAACAAATACATAACATTGAATCAAATTAGGGTGTCCATCATCAAAGCTACGACCGTTGAAAAGATCTTGTACTAACGATTTGTTGTAGTCGTAAGGAAGATTTTATCTGATTCGCTTAAACGCATTTGAAAACTTGACAACCATTGTGATCCCGAACAAATCTTTACCAACGAACTGACAATAGGGCAAAAGATGGTTACCTTTTTTATCAACCCTAACACACAAACAAACCCTAAACATAAACAAATAACTAAAATAACAAAAACTAAAGACTCCTCCTTTGCACTTTAAATTTTACGAAAAAAAAAATTAAAAAAATAAAAAAAATAAAGAAAGAAAGAAAAGAAAAAAACTAAACAAAACAAAACATTATTCATCCTTTATTTTACTTTGTACTTTATCTATTTTTTTAATTGCAAGTTGGGGTTTTCATGCTTGTCAATACACATTTTATATCTTTAATTACACATTAGTGAAAATTATAAAAAGATTATTTTGTGAATGTATAATTAAATTGAGATGATTATAACAAGATTACACATAATTATGTTTTTTCTTACGTACAAATCACAAAGGGTATTTAGAAGATTTTGCGTGAATCGTGCAAAATTTTATATAAATTTTAAACGTTACGATAAAATTGACTAGACATAATTGACTATATATTCAATTGAGTCTCGAAGTTGGTTAGATTACACCTAGACCATATAAAAATGTGGATATATATATTTAGGATAAAAATGATTGACAATAGAGTTGAAATAAGGTAGATTCAATTTGGAATGATTTAAACAAGTCATTGGCCATCCTCCCATCCATAATTCCATACCCTTTGTTGTTATTAGGACTTGTTTAGTTAAAGGTATTTTTGACTTCCTTTTTCTTTTTTAACTTAAAATCATGCGAAGTATTAAATAAATTCAGATTTTTTTTAAAAAAGTTTTGCTACTTGAAAACAAGTTCTCTCAACTTCAAATATAAATTCCACTATAGATTGACTTAGGTAAAGCCTTGGGCAATTACAATTGGAAAAATAATGGACTTGAGTACTGATATCTTTTAAAGCCATAAATAATCATTCAAAACTTTTCAAATGACAAATTTGAACATAAAAAAACGGTTTAATCATCATCTAAGCTTGACATATTTTCAATAGATATTATTAGTCAAGATATGCACTAACAATTTCACAAATTAAATATAATAGCCAAACTATTATAACACTAGAAAAACAGAAGAAGTATTAATAAATGATTTTAAAAAGGATGTTACAATATCCGTATGGATAGTGACAGAGATTACTTAAGTTGACCATAAAGTCCATAATATCCTACAATTCTAATGGGTTATGCTATTACTTTTCATGGTATCCTCATTTAGAATGAGGCAAGGCAAGGAAAAAATAACTAGATTACCGATGATGAGCCCGGGTAATGTAGGCTATGCAACGAGTAGAACAAATGAAGCATTTTTTTACAAATAATGTGTTAATTTTATTTTTTCCCCTTTTTGCATCTTTTGCAACTAATTGAATAGATTTATAGATTCATGCAAGAAAAATCCAAATGAATAACCCAAGTATAAGCAATATATAGCCTCTATCTAGTATCTAGATTAGACATTGTACGTCATACTCGACCACAAGTACTTGAGCACGTAGAATTGTGAGCTTGATGAGTTGGCTTGTTTGCTTCACTATAACTTTCATATTTTGATGAATCCAACCAAAACATTCTATTCCCTATTTCTTTCATGATCTTTTCTACAGGTTTCATAAATACAAACCCTACCCTGCCCTCCCCCTCAAATAAAGAAAACGCCAAAGGTTGTATAAAAAGTCTTATTTTGCGGTAGTAATTAATTTATATAGAATATAGTGTTTGACGTTTTGATTAGGTTAATAAACACAACACAAATAAAATAATAGGAGTGTTGTGTTCGGCAAGGTAGTATAGTTGATTGTTTATGTGGTAAGAGTGGTAGCGAACTAGCGGTATTGTTTGGAAAGTTTTTATCAAACGTTAAATATATTAGCGTTATTTCAAAGATGTATCTCCACTCCCTTGTTAATTGCTTGTGTAAGGGCGGTTAAGAGAATAAATTAAGGGCATGTTCACATTTACTGAACTGAGCTGAATTGAACTGGTTGGAGCTGAACTGAACTGAATTGAACTGATTGGAGCAGAACTGAACTGAAATGAATATTTTATGAGAGAAGAAAATTAGAAGCTGAACTGAATAGAACTGATTGGAGCTAAACTGAACTGAACTGAAATTAAGCTGAAATGAACAGGCCCTAAAGCTTAACCAAGTAATTGGATTTTCACCTTTGTAAAAAAATTTAGCAATTACTGTTAAATCAATTTGAAGCTAAGTAAATTATTAAACAAAATTGACAACTTTTACTTTCTATAGAATTGTATTATTAAAAAATAACCGAAAAGGTTGAATTTTTATTAGTGAATGACACAAAGATTGAATTAGGAGTATTAGAATTAGTTTTTCCTTTGGAATTTCAATAACTATTCTTTTTGCTGAGAACGCTCATTAACTATTGTAACAACTAACTTGTAGTTATCACATACTCAAAATCTAAAAGATAATAACAAAGAAATATCGTTTTAATATATATTGCTATTATATGTTTTACAAATTTATTACATGATTGAAGCATGATCAAATATAGATGTATGTCAAGTGAAATCAAAACATTTAATATCTTGTTACAAAGTTAGTTATTCTTTTGCCGACATAAAATCTTTGGCATATAAAGTTTAGTTAATGGATAAATAAATATTCCATCGATCTCATGGTTTGTGTTTCTATGAAAAGGTGCAAATAAATACCTTCAAACAATAAAAGCTAAAACACAAAGCAGCCAAATCATATAGATGGTTTACAAAAACACACAAATGTAAGTGATGGCCAAAAAAAAAAAAAAAATATGATCTCATGTTTTTTATTAGTATGATCTGATTAACAATGTAACTTTGTTCTTCATAAACTCAAGAAGAAAATAATTGAATTTAGCTAGATATATATACATTTTTATATGTGATATACATGACATATTTAATTTTGGGATCATGTGTGTAATAGTACATGAATGTTCTTATATAATATTCATGTTTGAAGATATATAGCTAGACTTCAATATAATGTAATGGAGAAATAAAAGAAGAAACAAACTAGTTCAATCCAAAGAAATAAAGGCAATAACTAATTATAAATCACCTTCAAACAATGAGGCACAGTAATAATTGAAGTAGCATAAATAGAGAGAAATGGTTGTAGAAGTATGCCAAAAGCCCTAGGATGGATTTTGAGGTGATGGAGCAATAGGTTTCCATGCCGAAGCCCAAACAACCGTTTCATCTCTCCATTTTAAGTGTATTCCTACTTCATGTTCTTGTTGTGGCAAAGCTAGACTCCAACTAGTGTTATACCGTCTTAACAATGCTTGAACATCACCTAGAATTTCGTCGTTGAAGTGAAAGGGGCAAAGGGCCTCTTTGAGCCTCTTAGTCCATTGGCTTGCTTTATCTGGCCTCCAATATTCTTCTTCGATTTCATCATCATCACAAGCTAGGGAGTTAACTATATTTCTTGACCTATTTCTCTCTAGCTTGAGCCTTTCATTGCTAATTGGAAGAAAGCTTTCCTCTAGCATCTCAAAGTATAGCCTATGGAATCTTAAGCACTCTTCAAAGCACTTACCAAAGTCACTTCTTGTGGATGTAAGATCAACTTCTTCCTCTACAATAGTCACAACACGAGGCTTGATGGATCGAATCATGTCAATTACATCTGTTCTTTTCTCCACTCGAACTCTTTGCAAAGCTTGAATACAATTTACAACAACCGCCTCATCATCTTGTAAACCAAAATCTTCTTTTTTGATCTCTCCAAGGCAATCCAATCCACCAATCACATGAAAGTTGAAGGGAACACCCATTAACCTAGCAAACTTCTCCATCTTTTTGGTAATCTCCTTGATTATGATTGTTTCTAAGCTTGTAGATACAACTAGTGTGAGCCTTAGATGTGGAGTTTCATCATTTCTTGTGGCTAAAGCCTCAAGCAACATAGGCCATTGAGTGCAAAGGGTGTTGCTTAAGTCGATTATATGCAAATTGCTCTCACCATCTAAGGCTTCCAATATTGCACCATTTGAAGCAACATGACCAAAAGTTGTCCATGGACTCACTTCTTGGAACTTCAACATAAGCTTCACATATGTATCGAAGCAATAGTTTTTTTCTTCAACGATTTTTAGGGTTTTATAGAGTTGAAGTCCCGAGTTGTTGGCTTTGGCAAAAAGGGCTTGTAAGAAGTAATATGCTAATCTTTGATCACAATCTCCATACGCGGAAGCAACCTCATTTAACACCCATAGAAGTTGTTGGCTCTTACTAGGGTTTTTCTGAGATATCGTTTTTGCACACTCATGGAGAAGTGTTAAGACCCATCCTACACATGAATTATTAGTAGATCGCGGTACATAACTACTTGACTCTCCATAGCTTTTCAAGGGCTTTTTAATGGTTTGGTTGTTCATCAACCATTTTCCAGGAAGTTGTAGTGGAAATGATGTACTTCTTTTGGGTAGAAGAGAGTCATTATGAGGCATCTTAGCAATCTTAGCTTATGCCCTTAATATGTGAAGAAAAGTTTCTAAATAAAGAATCATTGGTTTTGAAAAGGCCTACGTTTATAGTATATGATGATATATTTTTTTTTCCTATTAATGTATGATTTAACAGCATTATCCTAGTTGCATGGAATATTTTTTTTCTATTCAAGTTAAATTCAGATTGCATGGGTAACAATTTGTACGTTGATAAGTATATATGTATGTGTTTTCCTATAAAAAGTGCATATGGTAAATGCATGTATTTACTGCTACCTTTGTCCCTTAAAAACTTTAAAACATTATTATTTGATCACAAATTTTCATTAATTCATGAGAAATAATATAATTATGTGAAATCTTGTTAGATTCGTTTCAGTGTACTCCGTAACTTTTTAAAGTAATTTGTATGTGTACGAAATTGGGAATATTTACATTTTAAATCGTGTTTTTGGAGACTTGTAACATGAAAAGTCAAATGGTACACGTTTGCACGAGGTGGAGGGACTAGGGAGTATATATTATCTTGAAGTATACTGCTAGTTATTGCATTGAATGTTATTAATCAATAATGTTATTATGTATTGTAATGAATTGTTGTAATACATACCTCATATTTATAACTAAGATTTGTAGAAGAATTTGCAAAAATTATTATATGAATGAAATGATGACTTACTGTTTTCATAATATAATGGAGTAGTTTATAGCAAACAATTGCACCAAACATTACATCGTATTATTTACCTTTAAGAAAACAGAATTTAAAAATGTCAAGGTTGGCAAATTATTCAACAAATTATGTCATGTTGTGATAATAATGCTTATCTAAGATGGTGATGAACGATTTCTAGTTTTAATTATTTTTTTTATAAATATTGCCATTCTCTTATCATTAATTACTGTAACTTATTAGATACTCATATTTTTGTGAAAACATAAAACTTCAAGCTTCTTGTTCCCCTATTATGAATAGTTAACGTTGTTTCAAAAAAATCTATAATATAATTACAGAGTCAGTTAATGAGGTTTGTCCAAAACCTCAATCCTCAACTCTCATGAATTTATAGGTTTTTCTTTTTTTCTTTTTTTTTTTGGCTATAATCTACGTATATACCGTGCGTTAGCATGGATACACTCTAGTAAAAATGAATAGTTAAGGTTGTTTCGATCTAATTAATAATCTGGTATTACTACTATACCTTTAATTTGAGAGATTTTATAATTGTATATGGAATCTTTTTAATCATTCAAATTTATAATTATTTTCACTTTTTCTGAATTTTAACAAGTTACAATTATTAATTAAAGTTGTTTGACTTGAGTAAACATTGAGAAGAACACTAATTGTTTGGATATACTTTTTTAAAGATTCTTTTAATCATGTTTGTTTAAAAAGCTATAATAATTCTACTCATTTATAATTTATGGTCTTCAAAACTCCAATGCACAAATTTGACTAATAATATCTTTATTGGAATATACTCATAAATTATATTAAAAAAATTAAAATTTTGAAAGCGCATATTTAAATTAATCCTATAAAATCGCACTTGACAATATACGGAGTTTTTTTTTTTTTTCTTATAGAATGATTAAGAGATATGGTAAAATTTTTTTGTTTTGATCTAGTAACGACTCTAACGAGTACAATTTCGAATAAAATAGAGTAATATTTAATAAGTAATGATCAAATAACTCATATATTTTTGTGCGACATATAACCATTGAACTTTGGATGGGTGAGGAGTTGAGGAAGCAGCCATCTACATAACGATAGCACCACATAATTAAGGTCATTAACAATATATACAACCTTCTTCGCCCCTAAAAATTAAATCAAGGCAATTGCGTGTTCGACACAATGTGTATAGCAGTATAGCGATTACAATAATACGGAGTAATACATTTAATTTTTGTAACTCCATGTATTGCAAAAATTTAGCTTTCGAATTGATTAATAAATCAAGTGTAACGAGCATTGAATAAGGTTGTAGATTCAAGTCATTGTTAATATAGGTTCCCTGATTTTGGAATTTAAGCCATAGAATTCAACAACACTTGTTAATAATATTAGCAAATTACACCAATTAAAGTACAACTTGTACTAATTACAGATATCTATTGAGCTTGAAACAGGATAAACACTGTTATTCATCCTGTAGGCAAATCAAGAAAACCGACCAAATTAGACCCCAACTTAGCTAGCTAAATGAAAAGGGATACAAGGTGTACATATAAAAACTATTTGAGTAAATCATATCAATAGAATTATTTAACATTTTAATTAAAATAATTGATTAATTGCCAAAATGTCAAAAGAAAGAAGCAATTATATTATGCTTCATTTGAGCATAACTCCTATTAATATGATTACAAAATATATAAAAACATTATACTTTCTAGATAATCACATGCCATGTTTCAAATATATAAGTTAAGCAGAAAAACACAAAATTTTTGTGTGTGGCATGATATAACATGTCTCCACTACCAATAACACATATTTTCACTCTAGTCATTTATCAAGTGGGATGTGTACTTTTGGTAATTCTTATGATCCTTTTAATGTCATAATAAGAAAATGACAATCTAGTATCATTTCCTACTCATTTTTTAATCATCCCATAGTACTCTTTACAATTCAAAAAGAAAAACAAAGTGAAGATCTTTCTTAACCTTTTCTTGGGTTGTAATATTTGTACATGTTCAAATCTCTACCACGAGTATTAGTTTCGAATGTATATTTTGAATCATTGGAATTGGATTTTAACAATGAAATAGAGGAAATAATATTTTTGATGTAACTTCTTTAGTTAAAGAAAACTCTTGGTCGTTGGTTTATCCGACCATCACATAAGCCACCAACTACCTATCAACTGCAACATCCGGCTACCATCCATCAAGCCATTTTTGGTGAGGGTCAAGTAGTATTGAGTTAGGAAGGTGGTGGTGGCGGCAGTCATGTGGCCACCACCTATTGCGATATGTGTATGTAATTTAAGATGGTAAATTATTGCACTTGATTTTATTTCTAAACTTTATGATGAAGGTAAATAGGGCAAAAAGAAAGAAAGAAGAAAAAAAGGAATGAAAGTACTATAATGATAAAGTAAATAAACCGATTTTGGGCTTCAACCATCAGCTTAAACTTTTGGTTTAGTTGGTCATTTAACATGGTATCAGAGTTGGCGTGACACATAGGTCACGGGTTCGAATCTTATTCAGCCCTCCTTTTTAAGTAAAACTAGTCTTAAACCCGCGCGATGCACGGCTGTTTATTGTATTGTGATTTTTTATTTTAAAAAAATAAACATCAATAAAAATAATATGGGATCTCAACATCATACATAATGGGTTAATATATATATATATATATTAATATATAAACATTACTATCGAATCTTATAGTAATTGGCAATATTATAACAATAGTGTTTGGTTAGCTTTTTTAATGTACAATACACATAAAAGTCTGTCAAATTTAAACAATTTGTCATTTATAATACTTACAATTTATAAATATTGTATTAAAAAAATAGATCAAATAAAAAAATTGTTGCGCAAATCTAATTCAAATGTACAAAAATAGTTCTTAAAAAAAAAAAATCAGAAAACAAAAATGAAGTAACAAAAATATAATTCATAATTGAGATCGTTAAAAAACAAACTCAAACTTTAAACATTGTAAAAGATTTTTTTTTTTTTTTTTTTTTTTGTTGACACAGTAAAAGTAAATTAATTACGAAAACTTTTTAAAAATCCAGATGAAATTTTGAAACACATTTTTTTTTGAACGGTAAACACAAATTTTTTTTTCTTTTTTAGGCAAGTAAACACAATTGTTTAAATAAACAATTAAACATCAATGATCCAAAGATACAAAACCATTTGAAAATAAAATTAAAATCCTATATAAACTTAATAAAAATCAGATCTAAAAAAAGTGATAATTGACACATTTTAAAAATATTGAAAAAAATAGAAAAAAATTTGACCATTTAACATTGAAATAGAAAAAAAAATTATGCAAATTTTTATGAAAACCTGCACAAATTGTAAAGCAAAATTTGTTTAAAAAATAGAATTCAAAAACAACGAAAAATTAAAAAGAAATTCGAAAAAAAGCCAAAGCGTAAATAAAGTGTAGATCGAAAAAATACCTTTGAATGCTCCTGTAAATTCAATACCACCATTAATTTTTGAAATTTATATACAACTTGAAAATAATTATTTTTTTAATTAGTTGATATAAATTATAGACTTTGGGTGAAAGAGAGGAATGGTAGAATCGGTGAAAGAGAGGAATGGTAGAATCAGTGAAAGAGAGGAAAGGTAAAATATTATTAATTTTTTTGTGTAACTGAAAATTTATATAATGAATATAGTGAAACCCAAAAGACACATATGAAAATTGATATTTTAAAAGGATTGTAATCATTTAGGATAAAGATGAGAGTTTTTTTGTAATTAATTTTTTTTTTAACATTTAAGTTGAAATCAAACCCAAAAAAAAAAAATTGAAAAAACAGGAAGAGGACAAGTGTCCTTTAAACTTCCTATTTTAAAATAATAGTACGTATAGATTTAAGCACTAAGTATGAGGAGGACCCATACTGCATCCACACTTCACGCCTAACAGGTTCTCGTGTGAGGGGGCGTGATAGACTATATAAACAGTAAATCAGATCATGGGCTTCAAGCTTTCAACCATCAGCTTAAACTTTGATTTGAGTTGGTCCTTTAACATATAACTCAATTATCAAAGTATTACTCGTATTAATTTGTATGTGATAAATTGATAATATTGGTTGGTAAATACTTAATAAAAGAGACATGAATTGAATTTCATTTGCAACCTCTCCATCATTTTCAATCTCAAACATAGACAAGAAGTACTAATAAAGATGATGATCGATAATGAAATTGCTATCATTGTAATTTATAGGACCCTTTATAAGTCTTGCTCAACCCCTTTTTCCTTTCTCTTCCTCGCCAACTTGTCTTCATTTTTATGTTGCATGGGAAAACTACTCGAAGTAACCCTAAATTAAAGGTGTTCCTCTATAATATTTGTACCATATATCTAATACCAACTACCAAGTACTTCGTACGAGTATTATTGGAAAATTCCAAAATAACCAAAGGTGTACGAAAATATACTGTAAAGTAACTTTATTTGTAATGACATTATAATTATATAGTTATTTTAATCGACTATGGTTAGACATCGATGTGATTAGTTTGACAACAATTATACCTTTAACGTTGGGTGTATTCGGCAAAATATACCCATAGAGATAGGTGTTAGTTGTACTATTTCATCCGTTACATATTAGTTGTAACTTTAAAATTTTTTACGTCTCACATATAATACTCCAAAATTGCAATTAATATACAATGAAAGAAGTAGTAGTAGTTAGATGTGCAAGTATAGCTGTTAACACTGAAGATAGATAATCAAAATATCATTATTTATGATAATTAAAATATCAGTGTTTTGTAAATAGCGGTAGACTAGCCGTTAACATATAAAAATTAATAATTTTTTTATCATAAAAGTAAATAATCAAATTTCAACAGCTATAATTAATTTTCAAAAGCTAATACTATTATCTTTTGATAAAAGTTACCTCCACCACTAAAAGCTACTCCAACTATTTTATTGACAAACACTCATTTTTATTATTATAAGTAGTGATTTGACTTAGTCAAACCAATAAAAGCCACCTAAAAATTACTCAAACGCTATTGCTAAATATGCCCATTATTTACCAATATAAAGGTTATTTTGGGCCAGATTTTAACACTACACATAGAGGTATTAAAAACTGACCCGATTTAAAACTTACACGAACAATACCTAATTCAGATTTCAATTTATATGGACGTAATAATTTAGCACGAGTCAAATTTTTAAAAATATAACTGACTTGACCTTTCCTTACCTAAGCCCACTCAAATACCCAAATTGACACTTTTCTTGGCTGTCTATAAAGCAATTTATATAAAAGTCAGTTTAGTCTTTTAGAAGAACACTTTAAGTTCAAGATCACCTTATATGGGTATAAATTTTATTTCAACTTCCCTTGTTTCATAATAATTGACACAGTTAAACTTAACACACTTAGCAACGCTCTATTTTGACCTTAAATATAAATATTTAACCATTAATAACAAAAAATATATATAGATATAAAAAGTTGATGTTATGAAAATTTACATCAACATCATAGTCAAATTAAAGTTATTATGTAAATAATGAAAAAAGTAAAATTTATAGATTATTATTGATCTGAGAGTAATAATTATCCCTTTTAGCTTTTAATACTATTGCAAGGAATTACAAGTTGGACTTACTAGGAATTACAGTACAAGTTTAGACCTATGATTATGATTTTGATAGAGATGTGATAGAAACAATATGATTGTGTTTATGTTTGCAAGGCCTGTTCATATATGTAAACTCAATTAGCAAGTTTGAAGTGGAGTGGGGGTGTCCATATAGAAGCAACAGTTGATAATAGTGAGAAGGACGACTTTCTACTCTAGGGATGTAAGTGGATCAAATTTAAGTAGAGACCCGCCCGTCTTCGCCCCATTTAGGCAGGGATGGTGACAATTTGCCAGTTGATGGGGATAAGAATTGTACCCGCCCCATCACTCTTGGAGGGATCCAAGTCTCAAGTTTACTATAGCTAAATATGCTAGCGTATGCAAATACTATTATACCTAATACAGATTATCGATTTTACCAAACAAGACCATAATTCAAGAATATGTTTTATACTCTATCACTTCCCCGCAAATTAATTCCACTTTGAAGGAGGGGTGGATGAGATTCGAAACCGTGACCTCTATGTCACGTTGGCTTCGATACCATGTTAAAGGACCATCTCAACCAAAAGTTTAAGTTGATGGTTGAGGTCCAGGAATATGTTTTATAAAAACCTTATCATCACTAGTTCACCACAGAATGCAGCCCTGCAGATGTTTAATAATTCCTTTAATATCCATCTTCATGATGCACATATGAACATCGCAGCTCAAACATTGTATTGAATTAGCACAATGCTAAGAAAAAAATCAAGCAAGAGCAAATTCATGACATAGCAAGCCAGGCAGCAGGTTTTAAAGAGTAATTTTATTGTACGAAGAGATATCAGTCTCAACACATCACAGTATCAAACAGATGCAGTATAAGTTTACATTCTGTAATTTGAAGTATTAATTGGGAGCGGATATATAGCACATTTCTCACAAACAAATTAGTGACTCCATTTCTTCAAATGTCCATTATCCATGTATGGTTCCAAAAAGCCTATGAACTGATTACAAACAAGGAATTCAGAGTCAAAACAAAGTATCATCACAAAGATGAGACAAGTATAAAATTCCTGTACAATTGACACAGAAATTTCAGTGCAATCATTAACCATTCAAAGCTGATTAGAGATCGATTAACAAAAAACCGTGGGCTGTGATGAAATGTCAAAATTATATTAGGATTTTTGCAGCAAAAATCAGATTGCCATTCTTTCAATGAAGGTTTACAGAGAAAGGGATATTATGTTGGTAAAACAACAACTTTTATGGCTTTGCATTGCAAATCTAAAGCGTAATCAGTGTACTCCACAAATAGCTTGTGGAATGTGGCATTTGCCACAGTTGGGTTGTGGTGTGGACTTTTCTCATGTGACCAGGTAGGGAAATATAAAGTCAATAGAGGCAGAATACTAAATTTTGTCCGGGAAGTTTAACGTTGGTGTAACCTTTAATAGTCTAATATATATTCTTCAAGAATTTCCAAAAAGTTTAAGATGTATGAAGATTATGTGATGACAAGTTGATTGACATAATTTTGAAATGGATAAGCCATAATTTGGCTCATTTCACAATCCAGCTGCAATTGTATATAAGCAAATGCATAAACTATAAAAGCATTACCTTGGTACCATCTGCAGACCACCGGGCACCATAACCTCGAGAATTTCGTATTTCAAAAACAGCACCATGTGAATGGACAATATGTACATTCAACCATTGACAATGACCTATGATACGTGTTATGACCTCATTGGCAAGCTGGTTCTTATTGAAATCTGAGAGTAAAAGAAGAATTCAAAATTATGGACGGCTTGTTTGAGGCAGATTCAGAAAGTGAGCATTCTTCAGGTTAACAAAACTCTAGAATGCAACCTTCAGCCTGGCACTTAATTGAACTAAATACTAGTATAACCATATTGTCCATTAAAAGCAACATGGAAGCAAATTGTGGACCGAGTTTTAGTCTCATACTGAGAAAAATAAATCAGAGAATCAAGTATACAGGTTAGGTATAAGGACGAACTGGGACATCCAACATTCAAACCATAATCCTGAACCAAGCTTCTAGTTAAGATTTATGTAATCGAAAGGTAGTCAAAGTCACATGCAAACTGTACTCACCATTTCCTTCCACTTTACCCCAATAATTGCTGCTGCATCTATTGACATGCTTAGTCAATGCTCTGGCACCTTCAGTCAAGGCACAACCTTTAATCTCGAGTCAACCAAGAAATCGATTAATATGCAGCAATGATCAAAATATAAAGGCATATTTAAGATTTACAAATATATATACTTGATGGATAAATTAAACCACAGAAACATATACAGATATTATAGTGTGATCAAAATTCAGGAGGTCCTTTTTGTTAACATATAGTCAAAGTTTCTGGCTTAACAGAAAGTAACTGTTGGATGGTCAAACTATTTCTATCATAAAACACCTTTCAGATACTTTGATGTATCAGATATAAAGCCTTTCTATTAGGAGGGAGAAATAATGCTATTGAAAAAGTAAAAAACCTTTTCATCTATGTATAAAACCTATATACAGCATCACTATGATGACATCACTATCATCTATATAATCCATCTCCAAAACAAGTCTCTGGCCATGTGAAGGCGAAAATCACTATCAGTTGAAACCTAAATAAGACAGTACATGTAAATGGGTGAACATGAGAGGAAAACCATAATTAACTATTCATACATTTGATTTATGCGGCAATGCAAAAGATGAGAGGAGAGTTGATCTTGGAGGTGGAAGTGCATCTGAAATTGTCCCAACAGTTTGCTTAAGTCCTAAAAGGCTCTGTATGCCCTTATGACCAAGGCCCTGATCAGGGGATAAAAAACAGATAAGGGGTGTGGAACAAATCTTTGTAAAAAAAAAAGTTTCAACATAGTAATACGTCACTAAGTCACTATGCTACAAGACCTACAACATAGTACTATTTAGTATTTACATGATTTTTCAAAAAAAAAAAAAAAGGTACTAACATGAGAAGGCAGAAATAAACGAACAGGTATTTTCATATCAACAACCAATATTTTCGTGCTAAGGTTTACCAAATTGATTTTATTCAACAAAATATATCAATTTATTAGCTCAGTGTATAGTTTAAAATTTAAGGAAATTCTTAAAAGTGAAAACGAAGAATCCAGTTCTCAATTCATCAAATAAAACACTAAAAATAAGGCAATATCCGTGTCAATTATGCTTGAAAAACAATAATCTAAATGATACCGATAATATACTATTAGACTCCAACTGTATGCAACTATTCTTAGTCACAAACTACACGCAAAAACCTGAGGCATAGCTTGATCCGATTACTAATTTTACTCTATAATACTAAAGCTATCGGGAAATTAACTTTGCTATCTAAGATACTACAAAAAACAACCTTCTGAAATTAATAATGCATTATTCTATCCATCTATTGCACATTACTTCCTTTTTAGAAGACTTTTAATTAAATCAAACTTTTAGGGAGCCAGGGAGGGTAGTATTTTTCAGGAGTAACAAAAAATTGAGGCTGATAGGGAAGAAAAAAACTTGCCATAATAACATCAGATAAGACAGTATAAGGCTGAGAAGCTGGTCTGTCAACACTTATTGCAAGGACGCCATTTGACTGCTCCTTTTCCTTGGTGTAGAAATTTCTGTAAATTTTTACACCTGCAAACAGAATGGCTAACAATCAGTAAATACTCATAGCATGTATATTAAATGATATTAAATTTGTCACAACCTCAGCAGTAAAACTAGTCACTCCCAAGGTGGGGAAGTTCCTTACTCCACTTTTATCATAGTGCATAATGTCACAAAACAATCTTAAGCCCGCCAAAAGCTAATGTAACACTACGTAAAGACTAAGATTCTATATTACGACTCCGGTACTCCTCCCAAACTAATTATACTTCCTGCCAAGGTATAATATCCCATACTAGAAATGTTCTCTACAACATAACATTTATATCCTCTAAGAATCTAAGATTGTAAGAATTTCTGTTGCAAGAATGGAAATGCCCCAATTCCATAAATGCCAAATGCAAATTTAATCTTTGGAGATATCATAGCAAGATACACTGTTATGATAGATAAAAAATCAATTCCCCTTTTATGTTGAATGTAAGAGAAATACATGGAAAAAAAAGCTTTCTGCTCACATACATAAAGATGCTAAATATACGCCACATTGCCACCAATATTGAGTTGTTACAGAAGAACCCCAAGGTTTATTAACCGCATGCACCAAAATAATACAGTAATTATGTTGCACCAAGTTAGTTTTTTTCCCATTGTCTACATAAAAACCCAGTTATTCTTTGTAATCAGTAGGCAGCAGTACTGCAGTAGCCAGGCCACGCCACCAGTCCAGTCCAGTCCAGTTCTCACATGATCACAAATAAATCCTTATCCATTCTAGGCTGCAGGCAAACAGATTGGGATCAACTAAAAAAAAATAATCTTTTTGCCGCTAAATAGTAAATACAACATATAAACATCAGGAAGTTCACAGTAGTTTTCACTTGGATATGGAAAGCTCAATAAAAATTCTAATACTTAGACTGGTTCATATCCCATGTCCTGCTATATCTAGCTGTCTATACATGTAGAATAAACTTGTAGTAGTTGTGAATAAGTAACATACAAGTTCCGAAGTATTACCTTCTTCAATCGTCAGTACCCCTGGAAGTACAACCTTCAAAGTTTCTGCTTCCAACATCTCCAAGAACGAAGAATAATGACGGACATCCTGGAAGTACTCACATGTCAAGGCTCAATACACAATTTGACCACACAAATAAAATATAAAGACGTCACTAGTACATCAATACCTGAACCTCAAGCATCAAGCACTTGTTGAAGAAAACCAAATCTCCTGATTGAATTCTAATCAGGCAAGAAGGCAAATAAACCAAAATACAAAACATCAGTATGATTGAAATCCTAACATGAAGTGGAATCAGATATCATTATGATCGATTAGTTTTCGTAACTAGATAAAGCTTCCCATGTCTCTTTGTCAGCATTGTTTAATACTTCGTATAACAGAAATTACATCATTTCCAGCACCCTAGAGGATTAGAAAACGAAATACTTTCGACACATTTAATCACACAATCAAAACTGACAAAGACAAGGATGTATACCGATTATAGTTACCAACTGCACACCTTCCTTCAACTGTTTTCATGCCGTCTGCAACATCATCATAAGTTCAAAACCATCATACTTACATAAGTATTTCATATATAAAACAAGGCAGCAATAGAGAATGTACATTTTTCTAATCCAGTTATACCTTTCAATTGCGAAAAATAAGGCTCCTGAACATGAAGTTCACATTTGATGCTGTTCAACATCTGCAGAAATTAAATTTTCATCAAACACAAAAACCCTTAACATTTACTAATCCAAAATACATCACTTCAATTGAAAAACTTACATGTATTAATTCAGACCCTTTTTGAGAAATCAACTCATTCCATTGAATTTTCATATCTTGCAATGATTCATCCTCAGATAATAATTCTGGCACCTTTTCACTAGTTGAAAAGAATGACCCAGAAATAATACATTGTTGCAAAGCAGAAGCAAATTTCTTGTATAAAGGGTATGGTGGAACCCCTTCTGAAATATCTGCATTAACCCAATTAATTTGTAGCAATGAAACAACAATCTTATATAATTATATAGCAATTGAGTTTAATTAAAATTCTAGTGTCGTGGATAAATAGTGCAAAAAGTCAAAATGATGCGAGTAATCTGGGCCCAAAACCCGATATGAAAAGGTAGTTGTTTTCAAAAGTCGATAACAATTATTAACCCTTAAAAGAAAAGTTCGAAACAGCTTACCATTAGAAGAGGGGGAAGGATGATTAACATGTTCAGCATTGTGATCATCATGATTAAGAAGTCCTGAACAAAAGTCAGGAGATAAGCCAAGGTTGAAACCAAGGGTGCCATTAATGGAAGATTGAAGAATGAAATTGAGAAGATCTTGGAGGCAATCGCTGAGTTGAACAGGGGAGACTCCTGGAGAAGTTGGATTCACTGTACTTTCTTCCATATTTCTCTCTCCTCTGACCTCTATACTTCTTTCTGACTTTCTCTAAGGACTAGATTCACTTATTTGGGGTTACAAGGGTATAATGGGAAACTTGAAGATTTAAGGAGCGTTATTGTCGCTTTAAAATTAATATAGTAAAATTAATTGAAATTCGGTAAAAATCGGTAAGTTTAAAAAACAAATATACGGGTAATAAAGATCAACAAATATAAGTTTTAATATGAAAAAATAATTTTATATCACTAGAAATAAAGTGAAGAGAACGTGACCTAATTAGATTGTGCTTAGATCACGTTGTTTTTACTTACGAGTATTTTAAATCAGATTAGAAAAAATAAGTTTGAGGATCACTCTTTATTGTTTTATTGTGCGGCTTTTATTGCTAATTATCTTTAATTTCTTAATGAACAAAATTACGAAAATTACATATTAAAAGAAATACACACTATTACGAATCTAACAAGCACACTTGATATATTTTTTTCCTTATACATTAGCGTACATATAAGCTTAGTCAATAAGATAATCAAATCAGGCCAGAAAAAATAAGCAAAAATAAAGTAAACTAAAAATAGTCTTAGGTCGATTCAAGTCTGATCCTAATTTAGATTGAAAAACAATGTGTAATTAATTAGGTCTAATAAGTTCATTTCAGGTGTAAAATGCTAATTTATACTTGTATGGTTAAGCTTAATGTAGTAATTATGATTAAACAATAATTGAAAAACATAAACGATAGCTGCTAGGTTTTTGGTTTGAAACTGCTCCTATGAAATTTGTTATATACACCCGGATGTACCGTACAGGGTGTACACTCATAAGTATTTTGTTTTCATTTTGAGAATTGTTCATTAAATGAAAAGCAAAAACTAACGTTGAGCCGGTTACCCTTACCCAACGTTTAACTCACCCCTAAATTACAAATTTCTCCAAATTGACTTTCTAATTTACATTTAGACAAAACTATTGTTTTTTAGGATCAAAAGCAATTTGATCGGAAAATGATGAGAACACGGCTGTTATGGTTCACTTCCGGCGCACTCTTTACCGGCGGCACCATTGCTTACTACCTTCATCGAGACCTCTCCGAAGATCGCTACCTTCTCGTCAATCAAGTATTTTCTCCCAATTTCAACTTCCAATTTTTCTTCGCTTTGATTTCATGCATTTTACTTAGGGTTTTCTATTTGCTTTTAGATTTTAATTTTGATTTCAAATTTGTTGTTCTTCGTTTGAATTTGCAGTTGAAGGGCAATTTTGGCGCTCTTGAAGCTAGGGTTTCTACTCTTGAATCTGTTCCTCATCATTCAATTGCTCAGGTACTTTTTTTTAATTATTTATTTTATTTTTTTGGTTATATCTTTGTAGAGTAGAAATTTTCAATTTATGTGAGTGGAAGTTGTAAAATTGGTGTCTGCATTGTCTTTATTTTTGGATTATGCATGAATTTTGAGGTTCTGTGAAATGATATGAATTAAGGTTTGTATGAGTATTATTTACTTGTATTACATACTTACATGGAGATGTTTTGTAAATTTACTGTAATTTGTGATGCGACAAGCTGCTTTGATATCAATAGAAGTAGAAACTATGTATTGGTGATTTGGTATATATTGTGTACTATGCTTGTGATTAGCTTTCTTTTGTGGTTGTCAGTCTTGTCACATTTGTCGTGTCGATTATTTTCTATTGGTATGTAATTTTAAGTGATTGTAGTGGATTACAGGAATGCGGTATAGTGTAGCAAAATTGGGAGGCGTCATAGACTTTTTACTTGAGAAATTAAAGCATGTTGTTGTGTTGAGTGAGAACTAAGGAGTAGTGGCTTAGCAGGCATGAGGTAGTAACTCCATAGCTTTGAACATGGAAGTTTTCCTATCTTTCCTACTTAGGCTTTTTAGAGGACCAAATCTTTACTCTTAAAGTCTTTTGTCATTGGTAGCTTCCGTTTAGATGATGCGTCTCCGATTATTAACTTCTAGAAGCAGCTTATATAAAGCAAGCAAGTGTATGCTTTGTGAAGAAGATGAAGATTAATTGATCAAATATTGGTTTATCCCTAGGTTGTCTAATCCTGGCACTGAGGTTTTCCTTGTTGGTTTGTTACATTAAATCAACAAATGTTAAGGGTGTAGGGGTCGCTCACAAAAGTAGGAATCTAGTATGAAAAAGCGTACATATAGAGATTGTCACCATCCCAGAGGTCATTATAGAGGCAAAGATATTATTGATTTGGATTATCAGATTTAATTAAATTCCAATGAATTATAAAAGATATTATTGGGTTATACGGTAAGTGATTGCAGAGATGTTCTAAACTTCTAATAAGTGAGGGTTCAGTAAATGATAAACATGTTCCTACTCTTTGATGGGCTCTGAATTTCTGAAAAGGATATGCTTATTCGTTTGGATGAGTATATGGAGTGTATGTAATTTATACTTAAAAAGATTCCTGCTACCTTTGCTTTCTATTGAAGTCAGAAATATTTGTTTAGACATAGCTTGCTTTGGAATGTTGTTTATAGTTGGATCCATAATCTTAAGTCTTTCCTATGTTAAGGATCCGCATTGGGGCACAGAATGCTCAGTAATTGGTCATTGTGCTTGCATTATGTTCGCTGCAATACTTTTTTTTTGGTAACCCCTTGCCCATAACCGCAGCTCAAAAGAAAACAGGGTGTTTGGACAACATACTCATTATCTATTGCACCTATTTTGCAGGATGGATGTAGTTCGACCTGAATTGTTAGCTTGAGGTTTTACGGCATAGCTACTTTGTCTTCGTGGAATTAATGAAATCTACAGCTGGCTCCTTGTAACTTCTTTGTTATATTTCTATTGAGAAAATCTTTCTCATGATTTATATACATGGCACAATCATTTTCTATCAGTGTCTACTCTAGTTTTTCTTCTCTCTTTTTTTTGCTTCTCTGGCTGATCAAGTGTGATAATTGATACCCCTGATTGAGTATAAGAATAAGTATTACTTTATTAAACATTCTAAATTTCGCTCTGTTCTGATCTACAACTAGATATTGTAAGTACTTGACCTCGCTACATCTTTATTGCAAGTTGCGAGTACCTTTTGTCTTGCTTAACTTTCTATTATTAGCAGATAATATGCTATTCTCTTTTTCTGAACGATATTCTTTTAATTCTACTCGAGAGTATAAAAGCTGTCTGTCTCTCAAACATTGTACAATATGTGTGCTTCATTCTGCACTCATAATTCTACAATCCTTGTGTCACTGATAACCTGTGTTCTATGCAGCCACTCCAATGCATTTTCTCTGTCTGTGCTTCTGTAACTTGTCTTTCTTACTTACCTTTGAATGTTTCATAGTGAATCCTCATACATATTTGCACCACACAGTTAATTGGGTTAATTTTTCTTGCCGCCAGATTATGCATTGTGGTGTGGCTTCGATCCTCCCCCCCCCCCCCCCCCCCCCCCACCCCCCCCAAAAAAAAAGCCTATCTTAATTTTCCTTTTTTTCTTCTTTGACAGACTATTTTCACTATAAAAGTTGTGTAGTTTCTTGAATATAGTGTTACAAAATACAATTACAACACATTCCTTTCATGGGGTTGGTCCCAGTATTATATGTACATTATAATATTGTAATCTATCAACAATCATTATTAAAAATATTGTTGTTCACTTCTTCTGAACAAAAATGTTGGTTGTCAGGCTATGCTAAGGACATAAGGAGTGTGTTTTAGTTCTCTCCAACACTATAAGTCTATAATTACTTGGAGAGCTTGGTGCTGTTGGGTTACTTTTCCAGTTTTCCTAGCCTGTCTGTGTGTAGGAGCTTCTGTATTGCTTTCTGCTACCAGGCATCCCTACTCTCGTACTCTTATAGTATTGCAGAGCCTTAATTCTCTTGCTTTGCTAAGAAGTTCGTGCTTTATGTGGCTAAATCTCAATTATACTACTGGATTTGGTGTTCAATAGTTGCTTTAGCTGCTTCAGGATCCAGATTATTTGCATCTGTGGTATTTGGTTGTATAGAACCATCTGCAAAATGATGTTTTCGTTCATGATAACCAGTAGTTGCCCATATTGGGACCAAGATCACCATAACCACCGAAAGTACCAACATTGCTACCCAGGTTGTCTGTGCGTAGCTCTTCAATGGTTTGCAGTGTTTGACTAGGATCCTCGAGGATGCATGTTTTACGAGCTGGCAATCTACTAGATTCTCCATATCTGGGTATGCATTTAGCAGATTCTGTATAGAAGTTGAGTAAGCTTCTATGACATTGTAAACACTGCCGGTTATAATTCCTCCCTGGCAACTTGTCCCGCTGGTGTCTGAACAAGTAAACATCTTCAGCACCTGCAAAAATGAGGCTTTTTTTAGCCCACCAATTATTGAAGTATTTGCATTCTTGTGGAGTGGTGTTAATAATTCTTGGCATACCTGTGGAATATCTCCTATTTTAATTGTGTCAGATGCACAGTTTCCTGGTTGATACGTAAAATCAGGAGGTCCAGAGAAAGGGTTGCATACGTATTGGAGACTTGGGAACGAAGAACTCCTCATAAGAGAGATATTTGTGTTCACCTGTCATATAATATGCACAGGATTAATGGTGTCTAGCTGAATTTTTAATGAGTAAGTTGGCATTGCAGGTGCTACTTGATTTTATGAAAAAGGTGATGAGCATCACTGATTGTATGGTATCATCTCAATATATTATGTATTACCTGGTCAACAATTTCATAGACTCCAATGCCAACATCAGATAATGCGGTTCTTGCTGAAAGAAATTCATCACAAGGAAGGATTGAGCTTAAGCTACTGTTATCTGGGTTTTGTTGGAAGTCTTGAAGAGCTTGGCATGTGTCGGAGGAAAACCTGCATAGTTATTTAATTATTGACCCTGCTTTAGGTTAAACAAATTTGGGATCTTCACTTAGCTACAGGTCTTGAGATTTGATAATCAATTAGAAGAGTGGAAATTTACTTTTCAAGGAAGTAATATGCCCCAAAGAATAGCCAGCAGAGGGTTGTTAGAATCCAGCAGAATACGACTAGCCTGCAGAAATTTAAAGAACCAGTAAACACTTTCTGGTACTGCTAAATTTGTTGTTTCAACAACTTGGGCTATTTTAGGGGTTTGATATAGTTACATGTATAGTACTCGTCGAAATCTCAGTATACCAAAAACTGCAAGTTGAAGACAAGTTATTGTCAGATGATTAGAAGAATAAAGTTGACACTCTATTTCCAGCGAAGTGTGATTCTACGCTGTCATTTTCTGTAAACTATGTATTTATTTGATCTGAAGCAGTTACCTGTAAGAGCTATAACAGCAGCTAGGTTTATGGATATGGTGACGATAGTCAGGATATACCTGCAATCAAGCTCATGTGGATAAGAAACCTGAGCGAGATAGACTGTGTAAAAGAAATTTAGAGGCAAGGGAAATACAAAGGAATATATTACGTACAATATTGTCAGACCCTTCTCTACTAAGAGCCTATTTTTCTGAGCTTGTCTTTTTATGCCAGTTGCTGCATAATCGAGCTTGTCGGATGTTGAAGCCAAGAAGCTAGCTGCAGCAGCCATATCTGTAGTATCAGCCCCATCCACACCATCAATACTATCCATTGCTTGTTGCTGTAAGTTTGCACCAATCTTTCTCATCGGTCCTGTGGCGTTGTATATGGTATTGGATGCCTGATCTGCAGTGTGGATTATAACTCTCATAATTGTGTTTGCTTCAGAATGAAATCTCATGTTTCCTTCCAGAGCCACCCCAGATGCAATTCTGAAATCATATTTCTATATCATTAACACGACATAGGAATGTACTTATCATATGCATTTGGATTTTGGCATATATTTCGTAGTTTGCAATATCGTAATGTTTTTAGGGCTTACATTGCTAGGATAGCGAAAAATGTGGTGAAGATGAGAGGGAAGAGATAACACGGCTTGTGACATGGTGTTCTGTTTTTCAGCTGTTGGTTCTCGCTTGTACTTCTACAGCAAGAAGCTGTTAGTAGATATATGGCATACACAATGCCTGTGATAAGCCATAACAGTCCGATTGCATATCCATAAATTCCAGTAAATAAAGTCGACTGCAAAACAAGTTGCTATGTTAGACAAATGTTAAAATTTTAATAGATGAACTTAGTTAATAGAGTTATTATTGAAAGAGATGGTGGGCTTACACTCCAATAATGGATGCTTGTGATGTTATAGCCGCCTCTGTAGTTGCGAAATTGTTCCAGTGGATCTACCCGTACTATATCTTTTGGTTTGTATGTTGTACGGCTGAAGGGATCTAGCGTTGGCATCGATGTACTTCCTGCATGAACCATGATCACCAATTAGTATATTTGTTACAGACCATGTACAAACCCGCCATTGTATATTGTTAGACTATCAGTTCACTATTACTATGTAGGTTACAAACCATGCCTCCTAGTTCTGTTTACATTTTATTATTGCTGATTATAATTGAGAAGAAATTTCATGTAAATTCTAATTTCATGCTTTGCATATTCTTTACTAACTAATTCTTAGCAGGTTATTTCAGTAATCATTGGCAAAACTTTCTGCAACATGTACCTGGTTCATTACTGTTCGATAAGATTTGAGCTTCAGAAACACCCAACTTCAAGCTGATCATCAATGCAAGAATTGCATACACTGCCCAGCTCGTTTGCAGACGCTGCATCTGCGCTGTACCCATCTTCCCCCTCTAGATTGTCAACCTGCCCTTAAAACATCGTGCACACCAATTTATTCAGATGAAACTATTCAAGTGCATACAGATATGAAAACTATTCAAGTACAAACAGAGAGAAAGAGAGACAAACAGAGAGTAGAGTACTTGAGAATGATCAGAAGTTGTACACAAGTTTTATAAAGGCATAGATAGAAACAAGGGACCTTTTTTTAAAGAAGCAGCTGCAGTGTTAGTTCAAAGAGAAAGGAATGTTGGCCCTTTATCTAAGCTCGTCGTAAAAAGCGCGGTTTCGCTAGGAAAAGCTCTTCCTTAGCTTAATCTACATACTAGTTCTTAAACTAGAGGATCCCAAAAAAGAAAGGAAACTCTCTTCCCCACCCAAAACAAAAGGGAAGAAAAGAAGAGTGAATCATCAAGTGCAGAGAATGACTTCTGTACAAGTAAAGCACAAATATTTTGTTTCCATCTCTCTAATTTCCCCACTAATTGACCAAACAATTATTACATTTAAAAAAATAAAAAAAGTTAAAGTAAAAAGGGTGAAAAAGATGTCTAAAATCAAGAAAAGCATGTAGTTTAATTTAAATTTACCTTAAGAGTTAAGGTAGGCAGAAATTATCTACTAAATTTGATTAGTTTTTGCTGACTTGAAAGATTATTAGCAGAAAGTTAATTACGAAAGTACACTTAAGACTAACTCAGTCTCGAGTTTTCGACCAAAAAAAAAAAAAAAAACGTTATCGGATTTGAAGCAATGTGCAATCATGTATGAAAACAATGCAAGTAAAAGCAATAGTGAGGGTTTTGGACTCAACTGCAACACTTTAATTTGTGATGTATTAGGACAATATAAGTGTAATTGTTAATAGTTAATTATGTATTATTAATGTGTAAGTGTGATTAATCTTTTGGCTATGAAAAGGACTCCTAAAGCAAAGCCTTCCGAGTCATACTTTGATTTCTAGGGCTTTGATTTCTTTAGCAAGCTTTTGTCAAATATTACCACTAATTATTACACTTGTAATAGGATTATAGGAATGGAATATCTAGTTATCATAATAAAGTAAGACTTGTACCTTGTGCTATAAGGTCGATTGCTCATTTCAAAGAACTTTATTGATTAGTGTAAGGAAATTATAGACGCGTTTAATCTGTTATTTTCAATACTATAAAGTTTTTTTTTTTTTTTTTTTTTTTTTTTTTTTTTTTTTTTTTTTTTTTTTTTTCTCGTATATATATTGATGAAATATTCATGGAAAAATCTTTACATTAACTTGTTGCTATAGATCAACCAATTTGAAAAATTAATATTTAATACTCAAGATTAAGGATGACTTGTTAAATTTTTTGGGGTTAAATTGGAATATCTCGCAATAATTTAACATGATATAGATTAACTTCTATATCTAGTAAGATTACCTAAATATTCAATTAAGTGGGGTTGATACTTGTATATATTTGAATTTATAAGGATACTAATACATAAAGGGGACTAATATAGACAATTATAATGTCTTACGAGTATAGGTCTTTGGATAACACTTTATGTATTTAAATGGAAATTGGGTATTACTTTTGAGGTTTGTCAAAAAGTGTAGCTAACATTAAGGGCTAATTACAAGTATGATTATTGATAATTTAGTCTATTTTCTTGCTCGTTAAGTCAAAAACCAATTTTTTAATTTTTTAAAATTTTTTAAATTTTTTTTTTAATTTTTTTAATTTTTAATTTTTTTTATTTTTTTTTGTAAGAAGTGTGAACCTAGTCAAAGATAACTACCTCTCGGCTAGATTTAGCATGAACCCCATTAATCGGGTGTTGTTAAAGTTTAGACCAAAATATAAAGGGTAGTTTTTTAAATAAATAGTCTTAAATATGAATATGAAAAACCATCACAATGGATTCGATGGTTAATTTTGTACTTTACCCCCTTTCCACATATTTTTTGGTTCAAAATTCGCCACTTATAGTATTACAATATCTTAATTAATAGTTCTCGGCTTATTACAATAGGTTATGCGATCTTTGATTGCTCAAATCTAATTTTTAGCTTGTTGCTCAAACAAGCAAACAATTGTGACCAATAAGTTTTTAATAGGCATAATATTAAGCTATTTGACTTATAAAATTGCCAAAACATCATGGTTCGTTCCATTTGTTGCGAAGTTAAATTTGTCCAAGTATCTGTCAACGCAATAAACACATCAAAGTTGAATCTCATTTTGTGCTTTAGGGCCTGTTCACATTTACTGAACTAAGCTGAACTGAACTGAACTGAATAGAGCTGAAATGAATATTTTATGAGAGAAGTAAATTAGGGGCTGAACTGAACTAAACTTAACAAAACTGATTGGAGCTGAACTGAACTGAAAGTAAGCTAAAGTAAACAGGCCCTTAGTGCATAAGTCATGGTGATATTGTTATTCAATAGTGTTTTCCTTGAATATTCACAAGCCTACCAAAGGCAATTATATACACAATAAACCACGTATGGCAAGGCTATAATCTAGGCCTAACTTCCTACAATTATGGGAAGATAATATACAATAAGCCTAATTAACTAATATACAATATACAGAATATATTGATGCTTATCAATATATATCCTAACACACCCCCACAGTCTTAGCGAGAGGTCGCCTAACACTAAGACTGTCCCGAAAATCTTCAAACAAAATTAACGTAAGTCCCTTGGTGAAAATGTCTGCAATCTAATGACGAGATGACACATGTAAAACACGAACCTGGCCTCGAGCAACCTTTTCCGTTACAAAATGAATATCCATCTCAATGTGTTTAGTGCGTTGATGTTAAACAGGATTACCGGCAAGATAAATAGCACTAACATTATCACAATAAACCAATGTAGCCTTCTTAATGGGACAATGAAGTTCCAATAGAAGATTATGCAACCAACACGACTCAGAAACCACTTTAGCAACCCCTCTATATTCGGCCTCAGCAGCACTAGATTTAGACAAAGTAGGTTTCCTTTTTGCTGACCATGAGAGAAAATTATCACCTAAAAACACACAGTAGCCAGAGGTCGATCTACGGGTATCCGAACATCCACCCCAATCTGCATCAATATATGAGATAAGAGTAGATATAGAAGAGGGATATAAATAAAGACCATAGTCTAGGGTACCCTGAATATAGCGCACAATGCTCTTGAGAGCAAGCATGTGTTCTTCTTTCGGATCATGCATGAATAAGCACACTTGTTGCACCGCATATGTGATGTCGGGTCGTGTAAAAGTAAGATATTGAAGAGCCCCTGCAAGGCTCCGATAGAGAGTAGGATCTGCATAAGTCGTGCTAGAATTAGCACTCAACTTCGTTTTAGTATCAACCGGAGTAGGAGATGGCTTGCATGACGACATGCCATCTCTATTAATTATTTCTGATGCATACTTCTTTTGGGATAAGAATAGACCACCTGCATGACGAGTGACTGCAACTCCCAAAAAATAACTCAAAGGGCCCAAGTCCTTCATAGCAAACTCCGAGCTAAGAAGGGCAATAATGGACTTGTGGAGATCATCAGAGGAAGCAACTAAAATAATGTCATCCACATACAATAATATATAAGCCATGTTAGTACCTTGCTTATTAATGAAGAGAGAATGATCAGAAGTACTATGTGTAAATCCAAGAATGGAAACACAGTCGAAAAATCTCTTATACCAAGCTCGCGGAGCTTGTTTGAGGCCATATAGAGATTTCTTCAATAAGCACACATGGTCAGGATGATCAGGATCTCGGAACCCCATAGGTTGATGCATGTAAACAGTCTCATTGAGTTCACCATGTAAGAATGCATTTTTCACGTCTAGTTGGTGAATTGGCCGTGACTTTGAGATAGCCACGCTAAGGACAGTACGAATAGTAGCCGGTTTGACAACCGAGCTAGATGTTTCCCCACAATCAATGCCCACCTGCTGAGTTTTGCCATCGCCTACAAGACGGGCTTTATGCCTCTCAAAAGAACCATCAGAATTTTCTTTATGAGTAAAAATCCATATAGACCGAATTATATTCACATTAGGTGGAGGGGAAACCAACTCCCACGTCTTATTTTTCATTAAAGCATCAAATTCATCAGTCATAGCCATTTTCCAATTCGGGTCCCTAAGAGTAGACACAGGGTTACGAGGTAGCGGAGATTTTGACACCGAAGTATGAAGGTTGTGCTGTTTCTTTGGCTTAAAATGTCATGCATGCTACGTGTTACTGGTCTGCTAGGAGGATTAGGAACAATGCTAGGATTAGAAATTGATGTGGGAGGGGGCAATGGGCTTGAATCACTCGGCCTAGAAGCAGGTGGCAAGGTTGGGATGACGCAAGGAGACGGACCTGCTGAAGGGGTAGCTCACGTGTGGGCCGTGGAAGATTGAACTATCCCACGGTCCACCCATGGACTATTTTGCCCACTTTCAGCATTGGGTGAGATAACTCTAGCGGGTTGGGCTGTGACAGTTGGGCTAGGAATAGTGGGCACCATGTCATAGATTGGGCCTACAGAACTTGGGTCCATAAGGGGAGTGATAGGAGCACCTAATGGACTAGAATTGGAAGAACGATGATGGACTACGTAAGGATGGAGGCCCTCATCTAAGAAGTCATAGCAATGAGGTTGAGGAGTGTGTAAATTTCGAAAAGGAAACTGCGTCTCATCCAAAATAACATGACGACTAATTATGATTTTACGAGAAGAAAGATCATAACACTTGTACCCACGATGATAAGATGGATAACCCAAAAACACACATGGTGTAGAACCTGAAGTTTGTTTATGGTAGTAGAAGGAAATAGGGGAAAGCATAAACACCCAAAAACCAAAAGATGGGAGTAAGATGGATCCTTTTGATAAAGAATCTATAGGGGAGACTGATAGTTCAATTGTTTATTAGGAAGAATATTGAAAAGGTAGGTTGCCATTTGTAAGGCATGGTGCCAAAAAGAGGGTGGTAGAGAAGCATGTGCAAGTAAGGTACGATTAACATTGTTAATCGTACGAATTTTCCTCCCGACTTTTCCATTTTGAGAAGAAGGACGAGGACAAGACAATCGGAAAGAAAACCCATGCTTTACAAAATTCCCAAAAAGGTCCATTATCAAATTCTCGACCATTATCACATTGTATATTTTTAATTTCCCGTTCAAATTAAGTTTGGATGAAAGTCCTAAAGTGTAAAATGGTGGAAAGAGCATCGGATTTTTTAGACAATGGAAAAGTCCATAAATATTTAGAAAAATCATCTAACAATGATAAATAATATCGATGACCAGTAGAGCTCAAAATAGGAGATGTCCAAAGATCAGTGTGACAAATATCAAATGGCATAATAGTAGCGGAATTTGAATTAACAAATGGCAATTTAATATGTTTCCCAAGAGGACATGAATGACAAATACTAGAATTTCCAATTCTATTACATTCACTAAATTAGACGCATCCCCGTCTGTAAATGGTAGAATGAGGAGGGACAAGTGGCTTGGTGATAGGATATAGAGCACCCCGATTCTCACATCTTATTAGACGCATCCCCGTCTGTAAATCCTTCACAAAAAACCTAAATGGATCAAATTCAATTGAAACAGAATTGTCAGTAGTGAATTTTTTAACAGATACTAGATTTTTGATAAGATGGGGAGCATGAAGAACATTTTTGAAAGACAAAGGAGGGTAGGGAGATGATAAAGTAGTATGACGATATCCTTGAATTGGAATAGATTGACCATTACGACGATTATTGCTCAAATTAAAATAAGACGTGAGATTATCTTATCTGGATGTCATTTGAGAAGTAGCACCGATGTTCATGTACTAGTTTGCATCCGGAGAGGTAATACCGAGAGTGTGCATTGCAGCCTCGATATCTGTTGGTGTAGGAGCAGTAGTGGAGTATGCTTGTTGAGGACGAGGTCCAAGTATCCCAGGCTAAGATTGTGGGCGCTGCTGTTGCTGAAAATTCATGTTGGGCCTATCCCACTGCCCAGTAGGATATGGACATGGTGGAATAGCCCACTGCATCCGAGGCCACCACTGCTAGGAAACTAATTAGTGGGGTTTTGCTGCTACTGACCACTGGTACGATTGCTGCAGCCACCGTTCTTCCCCCCACTGCCGGAACCATTGACGGAGTTGTCTTTACCCTTGTTACCACCGAAGTTCCTATTCTTGCCGGAATTACCCCGGTTTTACGGCTTTTTACCACCGCTATTATTGCGGTAGGATGGTGGCTGTTTAACGATCTCATCTGAATCACGAGCAAGCATAGCAGATGAGGTGGTCTGTGCCGCCTTCTTGAGGCCAGCCCCTTCCAGAACAAGCATCGAGCGTGCTTGATAAAACTGGGGCAAAGGGTCACTTTGACGAATGAGAGTGGCCACACCTTGATAAGGTTCGGTGAGGCTGAACACCAACTGGAGAACAAGGCGGTTGTTATCCACCGGAGAGCCGACATTTTTGAGTTGATCCGACAAAGACTTGAGATGTTGACAGTACGCCAAGACATTGGGAAAGTTCTCCATTTCAGTGTGTGAAAAATCATACTCAAGAGTTACAGCGCGGGATTGTTTGTTATCTTGGAATATGTCACACAACCTATTCCAAGCCTCCATCGCCGTGGAGTTGGGTTCAAGAATTGTTTGTAACAAGTCATGAGAAATAGTGGCATAGATCCATTGGAGAATCGTGGCATCGAGGGTGTCCCACATCTCCTGCTCCTCCTCCGTTTTAGGGGGCTTCTCCTTTCCTTTTGCCAGAGGAATAATATGGTCTATGACTTTGTGAGATCTTGCGTGAACTTTGAAAAGTTCAGTCCATGTCGCATAGTGAAGTTCTCCATCTTAAGTGTGATGGGAACTAAACTCTTGATGTTGTAAACAGTAAGAGCAGGATGAAAAGAAGACTTTGATTCACCCATGGGAAAGAAAAAGAAGAAGAGAAGTGAAGAGAATGCAATAAGATAAATGGCGGAAAAAAATATTGCGAAAAGAGTAGGTTATTGGATCCAGACATATATATCCTAACATTCTCGATGGAATTAAGCCAGTAAATCAACAATTATTGGATCCGGAGTTATATAGAGACTAATGTCCAGTTGTGTGCACAAGTTACATACTACGTAAGTTATAAGGTTAATTTGTCCATGCATTAAATAAGTAAGGGAAAAAAAATGATGCATCATAAACAATAATGATGGAAAATAAACTAGAGTTTTATAGGATTAATTTGTCACATTAAATAAGTAGAGGTGGACATTGTCAAGTTGTCAACCCATATCTTACCAACCCTGTATATATAATGATGTCTTTCTAATTGTATGAGTGATATTTTACACGGAGTACACAATTACAACAATATAGATAACACACTACGCCTTTAAAAGTAGTGCGTGTGCTTATCATTATTCAAATATTTCATATATCTTACCATACAAAATAATACTGTAGGAAAAAATATTCAACTACAAATTCAAATACAATTTATTTATGTTTTTTTGACATGAACATAAATAATAGTGTTTAATTAAAAGCTCCAGGATCTCGTTTACCTTCTTCAAGGCATAACCCTGCAATAACACTGTTACATTTGTAGGGATGACAACATCCATGAGCAAAGAAACAAACATCACCCTCATTTTTGCATTTAGCCGCAACAATGCCAATCATTATCAACATTATTGCTACCATTAACAAAATTACCTTAACATTTTTCTTTGTTTTCAACATTTTTTTGGGTGTGTTTATTCCTTATTATTATTAATTTTTTTTACTCTATATGCTATTATCAAATAAAATGAATCAAATCCCTTTGTTATAATAATTTCCTAAAGCAATGTCTTAAAGATCAATTGAATTACCAATTTTTTCGGCAGAAAATTAGAAGAATTTGGAGGTATATTTTACTATTTCAATGGATTTTTTTAGGGGGTAGATCTTAAATCTAGTTAATCCTATATTTGTGGGATGTCTAAGAGAAAATAAGATGATGAGCTGACTACTTTACTATATTTCTAGAAATCTTATTTTAGGCCTTTTTTTCGGATCTCTTTATTTAACTAATTTTACATACAATCCACAATGATCGATAATCTTTATTGTATAACTAATTGTACCTTAATAAGGTTATGTCTTGCACTTATGTGAAAATGGTACAAGTACAAACTCATACTCAAAATAATAGTTTTTGTATAAGAGTATGAGAGAAGAGATACTTTTTCTATTCAATATTCACACCTATTTATAATATACAAAGTAGTCTATGCCTAAAACTAAATATGGAAGAGCAATAAATCAATTACAAGAAAGTAGGAGAAAATTCTATCAAAGATATTTACAGAATAAAAGATTGATTGTAATCCCATGATCAGTGGCATGATCAAAGGCATAATCAATGGGATAATATATCCTCCAAATTACTGAATTTATTCCTTAATACGCCCCCTCAAAACGGCCGGCCACGAAGTGATACCGATTTTGCTGACCAATGTTGTGAAGGTGTGTCGTGGTAATGGTTTCGTTAAGGCATCTGCGAGCTGGTCATTAGTGGAAATGTATGAGACTCGGAGCTTACCACTTTGAACATTTTCACGAACAAAGTGATAATCTAGGCCTAAATGCTTCATTTTCGAATGGAACACTGGATTAGCACTTACATATGTTGCCCCTACGTTGTCACAATATATAACCGATGTCATTATGACTTCATGACCAAGTTCCTGAAATAAATTTCGAACCCAGAGTATTTCAGCAGTAGCACTCACCACTGCTCTGTATTCTGCCTTAGTGGAGGATCGTGTTCTTATTCGTTGTTTTCGAGAGGACCAAGATATTGGATTTTTCCTCAAGTAGACAATGTAAGTTGTAGTTGAGATGTAATCGTCCTTATCAAGAGCCCAATCTGCATCTGAGAAAGCATGAACAGAGAGGGGGGATTTTTTATGCAATGTTAAGCCCATGTTAGGTGTGCCACCTAAGTATCGTAGTAGACGATGTAGTGCTTGCATGTGTTGATCAGTGGGTCGTTGCATATATTGAGCTAGCTTGTTGATTGCAAATGCGGGGACGTGTGAGACCAAGATATTGAAGACTACCAATGAGTTGTCGATATGGAGTAGGATTTGATAGTGGCTCCCCATGGATAGATAAGGGTGGACTTGTTGGTAGGGGAGTTGCAACTGGTTTTGCTTCATCCATGTTAGCTTTGCATAGGAGCTTAGCAATATATTTCTTTTGACTAAGGAAAAGGCCATTAGGATGAGGCATGACTTCGACTCCCAAGAAATATGAGAGGTCACCCAAATCTTTTAAAGAGAAACGAGCAGCAAGTGTTTTGACAAACTCCTCCAAAAATAGTGGAGTATTACTTGTCACAATTATATCATCAACATAAACAAGTAAATAATGTTACCATTTTTATTTAGAGTGAAAAAAGACGTGTCCAAAACGGTGTTTGTGAAACCCTAGTGAATCAGGTGCTGCCTTAATTCTTTGTACCACACCCTAGGGGCTTGCTTTAAACCGTATAAAGCTTTGTTTAGTTTGCACACATGAGTTGGATTTTTGGGGTCAAAATAACCTGGTGGTTGGATGGTGTAGACATCATCAGTGAGGGTGCCTTGGAGGAAGGCATTGTTGATATCGAGTTGTCGTAGGGGCCAATGTTGGCTTACCGCAAGGGAAAGAATGAGACGGATTGTGGCAGGCTTGACAACTGGACTGTATGTTTCACTATAGTCTACTCCCGGTCTTTGATTAAAACCTCTTGCAACATATCGAGCCTTGTATTGGATAATATTTCCATCTTTGTCTTTCTTTATGTGGAAAATCCATTTGCACCCAACCACATTCTGCGACGGAGAGGAGGGAACAAGGTCCCAAGTGTTGTTTTTCAGTAATGCATTAATTTCTTCATCCATCGCTTTCCTCCAAACCGGATTTTTTAGAGCTTGAGTGATGTTTTTAGATATCTCAACATCAACAACTTCAGCATTTAAATTTAGTTTGGTAACCGGTTTTTGAATGCCATGTTGAAGTCTTGTGGTCATCTGAGGAGATGGTAGAGGAGTAGGTGAGGATGAGGAGGTGGAAGTAGTGGAGAATGATGGTGGGGTGTGGACTGGTTTTGGTTGTGCAGCGGAAGGAGTAGGAGATTGGTTGGGTGATGGTGGTGATGTGTTTGACGTGGAGGATGTAGCGGCACGGGTTAATATAGGAAGGGTGAGGGGTGCCCATTCCTAAAGTAGAGAAGGCAGTGAGGCGGGGAAATTAAATTTTTCTGAAAATGGGAATACATTTTCAACAAAGTGAACATGCCTAGATGTGTATATTCGGTGAGATTCTAGCTCTAGACAATAATAGGCACTTTGACTGGGAGAGTAACCAATAAAAACACAAGGTTTTGATTTCATGTCTAATTTATGAGAAGTGTAAGGTTTGAGCCATGGGTAACATAGACACCCAAAGCTTCTTAGTTTAGTGTAATTTGGTTGGATGCCAAATAATTTGGAAAAGGGAAACTCATTATTTAGTGTGGGTGTAGGAAGACGATTGATGAGATATGCCTCCGTAGAACAAGCATGTGTCCAATATTCTAAGGGCATTTTGGCGTGAGTTAGCAAGGATAAAAAAGTCTCAACAATGTGTCTATGACGACGCTCGGAATAGCCGTTGTGTTGTGGTTTATGAGGAGGAGTGGTGAGATGAGATATGCCATCAATGGACAGAAAGTTATGAAGGGATTCATATTCACCCCCATTGTCCGAGTAGAGAGTTTTGAGAGGGAGTTGGAAATACTTCTCAACAAGAGCTTTATACCGAATGAATATGTTTTTAGTGTTTGATTTTTGTTTGAGGTGGTATAACCAAATGTATTTTGTATAATGATAAAAAAAAATTAGGTAGTATTTGTAACCATCATGAGAATAAATTGGTGAAGTCCACAAGTATAAACATATTCAAGAGGAGTAGTGGAAGTAATAGAGGAAATAGAGAAAGGAAGACAATGACTTTTATTGCAAGCACATGAATTACAATCTAGAGTAGAAATACTAGGAACATGGAGTTTATTTTTATAGATGATTTGCCTAAAAACATTTTGAGACGGATGGCCTAAGCGATAATGCCAATCAAGAATTCAAGAGAGGTTGTTTTTGTGCTTGCATAGACCCTAGGATACTGAAGTTATACTTCATAGATTCCCGTCTTAATTTGCCCCTGGAATAGAAATGCCCCCGTTGTGAGATCCTTCACAAGAAAAGAATTTGATGAGAAGATGACAGAAACATTGTTATCTTGACGGAGTTGAGAAACTGAAATTATATTTTTAGACATGGCAGGGACTACAAGAACATTATGTAATGTGAGAGAATTTGAGAAAGAAATAGAACCAAAGTGTGTAATTTTGAGACCCGTACCGTCACCAACAATTAGCTCCTTGATGGGCGTTAGAACGGTCGCACATTCCACACTCAATCAAACACACTTACAAATCAAGCATAATGATAAGTAAGAGTTCGATCCACAAGGAACGGGATATGGTTGCCAAAGATCTTAACACTTAAGCTAATTCGAAGTCTTTGGTGAATTGGGGTTCATCAAGTAGACAAACCAACTATGGTTCTAATTCAATGGATTAAAGACACTAGGGAATGGGATCCACTCAACCAAGGCAATTAGGCAAATAAGGAGTAAAATAGACAAGATATAGCAAGGACTATATGTAAGATCAACCTCATGCAATTAGGAAACAACTCACACTACTAAACTTAGATTCCTCATTAGTTTAGCAATAGAAGATACATAATCAAATTGCAATAAGTAATGACATACTCAATTCACATTTCCATGCCAAACTAAGCATACTATGCTATCAAGCTCCTAGGTCAAGGGTAGCTAATCCTATCATGAAAAACTAACAAGCAGTCTCATACAATCAATTTAATTGTAATACAAACATCAATGCTTCTCCCACATTTACATAACTAACCCAAAAGGTTGAGCTTCACCCAACCCCTAGCAAGAAGACTACTCACAACTCATATTAATCAACATGCAAACAAGGATTAGGATTCTAAATACTTCAATAATTGGGGAAAAGTGGTTAAAATTGAATAAACTATCATCCGACAACAAATTATCAAGAACTAAAGAGATTCAAGTAACATGCAAATACCAAATAAAATCAAAAATTAAGTAGATGAAGGTGGAAGAAATTACTAATTGAAGCTTCAAATGTTGATTACAAAGTGCCAAACCTTGAGAATGATTCTTGAAATTCACTATTACAATGATTAATTTGATGAAAACTAAGCTAAATTATCAAAGAGGAATGTTTCAAACTAAGAGGAACTACCAAAAACTAGGCTAATGTTGTCTCCCTTTCAAATGAGCTAAAGGGGAAGTTTTTATACTCCCCGATTTACATAGGTTAATCCATCAAAATAAGACGGATTTCCAGCGAGCAGCGCTCGCTCTAGAGCCAGGAGAGCCCGCTCCAAACGGCTGCGCACCCGCTCTAGCCCGCTTTAGGGAAAGTCAGAACTCAAAACATCGGGGAGGAGCGCCCGATCCAGAGGCTTTGCACTCCCCCTCCCATGTTCTTCTGTATGTGGCAGATTCAACGTTCAAGGGGAGGAGCACTCGCTCCAAGGAGGGTGCATGCCCACTTTTCCCTGCTTTAGCTTGAGGCAGAAAGTGATGGAGCTGCTAGGAGCGCCCGCTCCACCTAGGGAGCACGCCCACTCCTCACAGGATTGGACTACGGGCAGAATGTTGTGACAATGGTAGGAGCGCCCGCTCCTCCAGGATCGGGCTCTCCTTTCTCTTAACTCACCCACGAGCTTTGATTGTTTGCCAAAGGAAGTCATAATACTTGCAAATCATGGACAAACACAAGCAATGAGGGGGCAAAGCCAAGATACAACATTTTCATTCAAAAACAGGTTAGATTGAGGGGAAAAGATTGCAAAACCGGGTTTAAATCAGCACAATAAGTGGTCAAATAAACCACTTATCAAATCCCCCCAAGCTAGCTAAATGCTTGTCCTCAAGCAATTCACATTGCCCAAAAACAAACCAAGAGATCAATTTGCTCAAAGAAAAGCACATGCATAGATACAAGAATCCTTAAGCAATAAAACTCGAGCATGAGGTATATGCCTAAGATCAACCACGGTCATGACTAGCCAAGGCCTAGCTAACCTCTCCGAAAATACTCAACTTTAGCCTATTCAACACATCTTACCGCGTCCCCATCACAAAGTTCAAATCCCCCCTAAAAGTAGTGTCTCGTGACTCCTCAAAGGAGCCGAAAAAACATAGATAAAGTGGGTTATAAAGCACTCGACATCTCAATGAAAAAGTACCCACTCCATATGCTTGTGAATCAACTCCCTCCACCGACAATGGCTTCTACTACTCTCTTAACATTACAAGACTCAAGGATTTCGGCACAAAGTTAAGGCATAGAGAAAACTAGAAGTGTTTTGCAATTAAAGCCAATCAAAGATGTATATCATTAAGAACAAACCTAAAGAGGTTTCTAACTTTGACCCATATTACAAACCATGAATGCACTCTAAATAAAAACACACCCCCAGGCTTGTTTAATTGCTAGCGTGGTGGCTATTCATCACTTCTTTTCTTTTTTTTTTTTCTTTTTCTTTTGTCCCCCCCTTTTTTTTAGATGTTTACAACACAAACTACTAATTACAATAGACTAAAGATTGAACTAAGGAAACAAAAATGACATGCCTTAACTTTTGTGAATAACCAATACATAACAACCTTCATCAACACTAAGAGTAGTTTAGGCCGCGGTCTTGGGAGTTGAGACTCAAGTTCTCGACCTAGGTACTAAATCAAAGAGGATCCTTGCCACTCATACAAAATGTAGTAGGCTTGAAAAATATTAAAACCTCACCTTTGGGGATAATATGGGATCAAATACTACTTTTCGGGGTTCAAATTCCTTTGAGATAGGCGACACCATCTTACCACAAACCTAGACTTTAAGTCTCATACATTCGGTAAGGTTATTCTCACACTAGCCTAAACTAGCCAATTCTATGTTCAACCAAGGGCATCTAAACCATGCTCGAAATTTTATTACAAAAAGAAAACAAGTATCTACCACATACAATCCAATATCATCATCGCAAACCGATCAAAGGCAAAACAATATTTTTTTTTCTTTTTTTTTTTTCTGAAAAGCTGAAAATGGGGGATAAGAAAACTATTTAAAGAATTTGAGGATATTAGGGGTTTGGTTGTTTGGGAATTTGGATATTAGAGGGACAAGAAGATAAGAGGAAGAAGAAATTTGGATATAAGGGAAAAACCAACATCATCAATCATCACAAATCATCATCAAAAAGACCAAGAGCAAACCAACCATACCATGCATTCAACCATCACACAAGCCAACTAATAAATATATACCAAAGCTAATCATAGAAATAAGATGCTCCAAAGCACACATATAATGGAGAAGTGAGATAAAAACATCAATATGCAATAGTTCTAGCCTAGGCATGCCATATCATCGTGAATAGAACAATAGCCAACCTAAAATAGGCATGCAATCTAAAACATAATACAACATAAATCCTACCACAAGTCCCAAAGGCTAAGCTAAGCCTTTCATGCCAAACATTCCACATACGAACTCAAACTTCTCTATACATTGCACAAAAGCATCACATGAAAGCACATATCTTATCAAAACCAAAAACTACCCTAAGCACAAGGACCTCAAGACCTCCCCCAAGCTAGACATTTGATTACTGCTCCCACGAAAAGTGAATACAATGAGAAATATCTCCCCCCAAGCTAAAACTCGACACCGGCCTCGGTGTTACAAATGACGGGAAGGAAGAGAAGGGAACAGTAAAAACAAATGTGTAATGGCTACTCCCAATCATCCCCCCCTCCCCAAGGAGGCGATGGCATGTAATTGTAATTTGGGTCTACATCGCCAGAATAGGAGGGTTGATCCACGTATGGAGGAAGATCATAGTTGGGGCTACTTCGGTAGTGACCAAAGTCCAGCCGGTGCACTACTAGTACCCCAACCACCATTATACCCGGGTGGAAACCCGAAGTATCTCCTTAAGGGGTGGTTATCGATCTCCTCGGGAGTCATATTACCACATGTCTCGGGGACGTGGTAATAAGAAGGGTCCCCCCTAAAATCACAACCCCCGGATTGTGTATAATCGTAGGGAGGGAAGGATCGTAGCTCCGAAATGGAGCTACGAGGTCCTTGCCAATAGGAGTAGATGGGTTGGTTGTTGTTCCAACCTGGCACCGGCCCCTCTTGGACGGGGCGGTGAGGATAGTTGACATAGGGGAGGAAGTCTCCCCTCTCAACTTGGTTTTGATAGATCATTTAGGAGACATAGCTTTGGTATTCATTTTCTTGCAAGATTCTTTGATTGGTTAGGTTTAGATGGTGAAAAGCCGATTCAAGGTTAAAGGAGGAAGAAGAGGAGGAGGAGCCTCCCATAAAGCTAGGAACGGTGGATATGCTATGGCAGCGGGGTTGAGATGGTTGGTCAAGGTCGGGAACATTCCCGGGGAGTGGCTCATTTGGCACTTGCCAAGAGGTTCCCACGGTGTTCATTACCGCCGCATTTGGGAGAATGCAACGGTACTTACCCTTGACCAACCAAAAATAGGTGGTCACATTACCCCGGAGTTCCACAAGCATGTGCATTGAGGTAAGTCCGGTTTGTCAAGGACATTGGACCCGTTCACCGAGATCAATTGGTTAACCCAATCGGCGAAGCCTAGAGCCTTGGCAATTATAGTGATCATCCCACCACATTTTATTTCCCCTTTTAACTCCGTACTCCTCTTTTTATTTCTAGGCACCGTTTTATGAACATGTACCCCATGTTCACGTTGTGTAGGCGTTGTTCGAAGTGCGCCTACGTTAAGCATGTGTGAATATGCTTGGCAGTCATAGGAAGTGGGAATTGACGTATACGATTAGGGAAAAATAAAGTAGGGAGCCGCCAACAAGTTTTTAAGGAACTTGTAAACCGTTCACGGATCATAAAAGGCAACCACAATTAAGGGACAACCAAAGGCAACAATGATTGACCAGTGAAGGTTACACCCCATTCATAATCCATGAAATTACTAACTCCATATGGTTCGTAACCACGAAAGGAGGATCGGGGATGATGGTATGAAGTGAGTCATGGAGTCACATTCGCCCGTATTGGCCTCTACTCGATTCTTATAGTGAAAAGTGATTCCTGCGATCTCAAAGGCATGCAAACAAAGATTCAATTTGCTCCAAACTATTATTAGGCTAAATTGGTTGAATATTAATGCAACACATAATTCTAAAATTTGTGATCACTTGATTAATAACAAGATTAAAGGAACCTAAACCGGCCGTCCAAATTATCTTATTAGTCGTGATTTTCAATTACATATTCCCTTTAAACATGCAACATGGTGATCATAATAACAATAGAATTAACATAAATATTGGAAGCAATTTAACAATAATAACGTTAGTCCAAGTCAAATAATCCTAATCATGATACTAGCAACAAGAATAAAAATTAGAGTAATTAAGTGATTAATTACTCACTTTCCGCGTTTCCTTGAATTGCTACATCATGAATAAACTGTTAGTAACTTCAATAAAATATAAATCAAATGGAAATTAAATTAAATTAAATTAAATTAAAAGTAGAGTTGATTTGGTCCAAACCCTCAGTTAATTCTACCTTTCACGCCTTGGTTTAAGGACGAAACCTCAGGTTAAGTATGGACTCCTTAGAGTGCTTAGGGAAGGAATAATGTAATTAGAAATACAGGTTTAAGGTTTAGAATATGATAGAGAGAAGAGAATGATTTTTGGTGTACAAGAGAGGAAGAGAGAATGATTTCGTGCCCCGAATTGTAGAAAGAAGGGGGTATTTATAGAGAAAATGAGCTGAGGGAACACAGGAAACCCTAAAAAGATAAAATCCTAAAAATAAATGCCACGACACGCCAGCAGTATGCCGCGACACGGGGGAATTCAGTGTGACGCGAGAAATATCTGGCCTGCAGAGGATAAAACGCGTGTAGGTTTTACGCGGAGAAAACACGGAAACATTCCGTGACACGGCACATGTACCGTGACACGGCAGAAAATGCCGTGACGCGGCAAAGTCCACCGTGGCGCTGCATGTGGCGCCGTGTCACGGTGTACTTTTTTATTCGAAATGCGTCAAGAAAGGAGGAAAAAACACGAAAAGGGCACCGTGACACGGTGCAGAGTACCGTGTCACGACATTATGCACCGTGTCACAGCAATATGCACCGTGCCACGTCATCCTTTGTCGCGTCGCGGCATTTTAGCTGCTCCGTGGTAATTTCAGTTTAGTATTTTGCTCATATCTTCTTCGTTTTAAATCGAAATTGGGCTTATGATATATTGTTGGAAAGCTTATTTCAAGGCCTATCCAAAAAAATAATAATTGGATCAAAATTATAGGGTCACAAAATCATTTTCTCTCGGTTTTGTGATGTGGACACGAAAAGAGGAAAACAAGTTTTTGTTTAGGGAAATGAGCTATGAATTGAGTTGGTTTATGAAATGTATTGAATGAAAACATGGATTTAAGCACTCCAAAGGTTAAATACTCAACCCGACCAATAATGACGGTGAAATGTTGTTTATCATCGGGTTTGGTTTTGGGGAGACATTTTTAGGTGGCTACACGTTGCCTCCAAGATCCCCCTCAAATCGGGAAGCTATGAAGAGGCATTTGATTTCCTCTTTACTTAGCTTCCCGAGGTCTTGCTTCAAGAAGCAAGCATACCCCATAAATCTCATGAATATACGAAGTACAGGGTGGATAATGTGGCTAGCATGGCTAGACCGGGTCGTGAAATTAGGGTACCCCGCGATAGTGTTCCACTAATTATACTCCTCGTATCTAGAGAGGTAGAAAGTATCGGGGTCGTCGACTTGATTATACACGGGCCATTCGAAAATCTCATTGAGGCGAGTTAAGCTTAAAGTTTTATCTTGATTGAACATTTTAAACTTAATCTCGCATTCAATGGGCTCTCCCTCACCATTAATTCGGCATATGGTAAGGGTGGAAAGGAATTCGAGAGTGAGCGATTCATAGGTTAGCTCCCTCTTTTTGAGGAAGTTTAATCATCCGAAATTATCGGTCACTCACCGAATTCCGTCATCTATCCCTAGGAGTTAGCAAGTTTCTTGGTCGTAAAATCTTGTTGGAAGGATTTTTCGTTTAGAGAGCTCTTTGTGATAACCTTTGAATTTTTCGGGAATTTTTATTAAAGGAGGAGCATTGTTTTTATTTTGTGTTTGGCTTGGGTTTTGGTTTTGGTTTTGGTTTTCGTTGGAACGATTTTCGTTTATTTGGATGCCGGAAATCTTTCTCTTCTTTCCTCCCGCACCTCCAAATAATCGAAGAACCATTTTGACAATGTGAGAATAGGTTTACAAAGGTAACTCAAGACACCTCACACACACACCAAAACACACCACAAATAACCTCCGAAACTTCAAACCCCCGATAAAATCCAAGTACCTGTTTAAGCAATTCCAAATAATTCCAACACAACCAACAAATAATTCCAACACACAATTTCACAATTCAAATCAAATTCACTCAAATTTCATGCACAAATTCATCAAACTCATGCAAGTATTCAATCACAATTCACTTACTCCGACAATTAATCACAAATTTTCACCAGATAATTCTCAAGAGCAAATAAATTTGTTTAAATTCATCTAATCATGCAACTAATTACACAATATTCATGAAATAAACAAATTTAGGAGATTTGAATAGTGAAATTTAAGAAGAGAAGAAAAGTATACCAATTAGAGTATGAAAATACTCTAAATTTCTTCAAAATTACCCAAATTAGCTTCTTCTCTACCAAGCTTCACCCTTTTGCTCTTTGTTCTTTAATTTCCAATTCGTGGGTCTTCGAATTTGTGCTCAAATTTGTGAAAAACTATGATTTTTGGAGAGAGAATTTGATGGAGATTAAGAATTTGTGAATTTTGAGTGAAGGAAGTTGGGATTTGATGATGATATTGAAGAGAGAAGTTGGAGAAAAATAGGTTTTTTAGAGAGAGAAAGAGATGGGTAAAGATGAGAGAGAGTATAAAAGTGAGAATGAGTGGTGAAGAGAGAGGGGGAAAGGGTAAAAAGAGATAAAAGATTCTCTTTTTTTTTTTTTTTTTTTTACTCCGGACAGGCAGGAGCGGGCGTGCAATAGGGTAGGAGCGCTCGCTCCTATCATTGGTTTTGACACTGATTTTACTTGGTCAGGTTGGAGCGAGCGTGCAGTGCTGGAGGAGCGCCCACTCCAACTTAATTTTTAGCTACGACATTCGGTCGGAGCGGGCGTGTTGACAGAGTGGAGCGCCCGCTCCAACCATTGAACTTAAAGACTGATTGACCTTCCCAGAATGGAGCGGGCGTACTATTGATGTGGAGCGCCCGCTCCATATCCCTTCAGAAGTTCCTGCTATTGATTGCAAGATTAGGAGCGGGCATGCTTGGTTTCGGAGCGCCCGCTCCATCACTTGATTTTGCTTTCTGAATTTGCATCCCAGACAGGAGCGGGCGTGCTGATATCTTGGAGTGCCCGCTCCTATTCTTGAACTTGACTTCTATCTTAGCTTCCCAGCTTGGAGCGGGCGTGCATCAATGTTGGAGCGCCCGCTCCGAAATTAGTTTGGAGTTTCTGCCTTTAACTTGCACAGCTTAGAGTGGGCGTGCAGATTCCTTGGAGCGCTCGCTCCAAGTCTTCTCAGGAGTTACTCATTCCTTTTTTACCATTCAGAGCAGGCGTGCATGGCTCCTAGAACACCCGCTCCGTACTTTCAATTTAGCTACGGCTATTGTTCCTTTTTAAAACTTCCTATTTTGTTCGGAGCAACAAGGAGCAGGCGTACAGGCTCTTAGGAGCGCCCGCTCCTATCAGTGCTGAAGCCCACTGTTTCTTCTGTTGAGCTTGGAGCGGGCGTGCAGGGAGTTGGAGCGCCCGCTCCAAGCTGTTGAGAGCTCCATTTGGCCCTTTTGCTTTCTTCTTTTTGCTTCAAAATCCTATTACAAAGCACAAGAACATAAATTCAAGCAAATTTTTTGCCAAATCAAAAGTAAAATACTTTCTTCTCCATTATCTCACTCACTCAATTTTTTTTATTTCTCTCCCTCTCAAATTTTTTTTTTCTTTTTCTTTTTCTTTTTTTTACTTGGGTTGCCTCCCGAAATCACTTATTTAACATCAATAGCTTGACGACCTCCACACTCAGGAGGTAAGATTACATTATATTGATTCAACTACACCGACATGAGCACCCTCGTAGTAAATCTTGAGGCGATGCCCATTGACCTTAAAAGATCTCATTCTATCCAAATCCGTGATTTCCACGGCTCCATGAGAAAACACTTCCTTAACAACAAAAGGACCATTGCACTTTGGTAGAATTTTTCCGGGGAACAATTTCATGCTAGAATTGTAGAGAAGTACCTTATTGCCTATAAGAAATGTTTTTTTTTCAATATTGCGATCGTGGAAATCCTTTGTGCGATTCTTGTAGTTGATAGCACACTCGTAGGCCTCCAATCTTAGCTCTTCAAGCTCATGTAAATCAAGCCATCTTTGCTCTCCCGTACTAGCCAAGTCGAAGTTAATCTTCTTAATGGCCCATTGAGTTTGGTGTTCAAGCTCCATCGGAAGATGACAAGATTTTCCATACAATAGGAGATATGGAGTTGTGCTTATTGGGGATTTGTATGTCGTTCTATATGCCCATAGAGCATCATCAAGATTTTCCGACTAATCTTTTCTATTCCCTGCAACCGTTTTCTCAAGGATTAACTTGATTTGACGGTTGGACGCTTCAGCTTGTCCTATAGTTTGTGGATGGTAGGTAAGATCGAACCTTTGATGAACTCCATGTTTTCTTAGCATCTTTTGAAAAGCACTATGAACGAAATGTGACCCGTTGTCGCTTACCACAGCTCTAGGAATTCTAAACCTTGGAAATATGGCTTTCTTGAACAACTTCATGACTATCTTGTGGTCATTAGTTGGGGAGGCAATGGCCTCAACCCATTTTGAAACATAATCAACCGCCACAAGGATGTATTGATTTCCATATGAAGAAGGGAATGGTCCCATAAAATCAATACCCCATACATCAAATACCTCTAGCTCAAGTATCGGTTGTTGAGGCATCTCATTTCGCTTGGATATGTTGCCGGTTCGTTGACACCGGTCACAAGTCTTCACAAACCCCCAAGAATCCTTAAAGATGTGAGGCCACCACAAACCGCTATTTAAGACCTTAAACGCTGTTTTGTTTGCTCCCATATGCCCTCCACAAGGATCGGAATGGCACATCTTGAGCACATTTTGCACTTCCTCATCCTGAACACACCTTCTGAACAAACCATCTACTCCTCTTTGTAGAGAATGGGGTCATCCTACACATAGTGCCTTGCTTCTCTTTTTAGCTTCTTCCTTTGGTTTTTGGAGAAATCAGGAGGAAATTCCCCACATGCCAAGTAGTTCACCAAGTCGGCAAACTAAGGAAGTTCTTTCTCATTCAAGATATAGAGCACATCATCTCTCAATTCATCACATATGGGAATATCATCATCACTAGCTTGCACATTATCTAAACGGGAAAGATGATCCGTAACTACATTCTCGGCCCTTTTCTTATCTCGAATTTCAACATCAAATTGTTGAAGAGAAAGGACCCAACGAAGAAGACGAGGCTTGGACTCTTTCTTTGCCACAAGGTACCTAATAGCTGCATGGTCGGTGTAAACAATAGTTTTGGAACCAATGAGGTAATTCCAAAACTTCTCAAAAGCATGTACCTCGGCAAGAAACTCTTTCTCCGTTGAAGTGTAGTTCCGTTGGGCTTCATTCAAGGTCTTAAACATGTAATAGATCACGTGAAGCTTCTTCTCTATTCTTTGCCACAACACCCCTCCAATCGTAACATCACTAGCATCGCAAATAAGTTCAAATGGCAAATCCTATCTTTGCCCTTGTACGATTGGAGTAGAGATCAAAGCCTCCTTTAATTTGTTGAAAGTTTGAAGACACTTTTCATCAAAAATAAAGATGGCTTCCTTTTGAAGAAGAGCATTTAGGGGTCTAGAAATTTGTGAGAAATCCTTGATGAATATCCTATAGAACTTGGCATGCCCCAAAAAGGATCTTACTCCTCTTACATTGACTGGAGGTGGCAATTTTTCTATCACTTCAACTTTTGCTTTATCAACCTCAATCCCCTTGCTTGAAATCTTTTGACCAAGGACGATTCCCTCTTCAACCATGAAGTGACATTTCTCCCAATTTAGGACCAAGTTGACCTTCTCACATCTTGCTAAGCACTTGCCCAAATTGGACAAACAATCTTCAAATAAGAGGCCTCCTACCGAGAAATCATCCATGAACACTTCCATCTCGGCTTCAAGCATATCTCCAAAGGTACTCATCATGCACCTTTGAAAGGTTGCCGGTGCATTACAAAGTCCAAACGGCATCCTCCTATATGCAAAAGTACCATATGGACAAGTAAAAGTTGTCTTCTCATGGTCATCCGGGTTTATGGGGATTTGAAAGAAACCCGAATAACCATCAAGAAAGCAATAATACTTGTGCTTGGTTAGTCTCTCAAGCATTTGGTCGATAAAAGGGAGGGGAAAATGATCCTTGTTAGTGAATGCATTTAGACGTCTATAGTCTATGCACATCCTCCAACCGGTCACCGTTCTAGTTGAAATGAGATCACCATTCTCATTTTCAACTACGGTCATTCCTCCCTTTTTAGGGACCACATGAACGGGGGAAACCCATCTAGAACTCAAAATGGGGAAGATGATGTCGACATCAAGGAGTTTGGTGATTTCTTTCTTCACCACCTCCCCCATTTGAGGATTAAGTTTCCTTTGCCTCTCAATGGAAGGCTTAGCACCCTCCGCAAGTGTTATGTGGTGCATACATAAAGCGGGACTAATTCCTTTGAGGTTATCAATGGTATAGCCTAAAGCACCTTGGTGGTTTCTCAAAACACCACATAATATTTGAGTTTGACACTCGTTCAAAGAGGAATTCACAATTACCGAAAAAGTTGAATTAGGACCCAAAAACACATACCTTAGGTGTGATGGTAGAGGTTTTAACTCTACCATTGGGACATCCTTACCTTCTCTTGAATTAGCTATCTCCAATGCATCATGACTCGTGATTCCCATACATACTTGCTCAATGCTTTATTCCATACTTCCTTCAAGTATCTCTTCATACAATGCCATCTCCTTGCTTTTCTCACCTATATTTCCTTGTTCAATAGAACATTCTCAAGGACATTGTTAGTAGTGAGCAAGTGCTCATACATAGAAGTCACAATAGAATCAATAGTATCAATCATCATACAATTATCAAGGTTAGAGCTTGGATACTTCATGCTCTCATTCAAATCAAACTCTATCACCTCATCTCCTACTTTTAATGAAATTTTAACACTTTTAACATCTATTAAAGCACCCGAAGTAGCAAGAAAAGTTCTCCCTAGAATTATTGGAATGTTAACATTTTCATCCATCTCTAACAAAAAAAAATCCACCGGGATTACAAAATTTCCCACCCTTAGAGGAACATCCTCTACCTTACCCTTTGGAAATTTGATAGAACGATCGGCCAATTGTAAGGTAATGTTGGTGGGTAGAAGTTCCCCAATATCAAGTCTTTGATATACCGAATATGGCATAAGGCTAACACTAGCCTAAGATCACATAAAGCATTATCAATTTGCATTTTATATATAGCACAAGGGATAGAAAAGTTACCGGGGTCTTTCAATTTCAGTGGCATTTTGTTCATGATGATTGCACTACAATTCTCGTTGAGATTCACCGTTTCCACCAATTCAAACTTTCTCCTTCCACTCAAAATGTCCTTTAAAAACCTAGCATAGTTAGGCATTTGCTTGATAGCATCAGTAAAAGGAATTGAAAGGTGAATTTGTTTCAATGTTTCAAGAAACTTTCCAAATTGCACATCTAATTTGTTTCTAACAAATTTGTGGGGATATGGTAGTTTTTGCAATCGTTTTGTTTCTCTCTCTTTTTCTCTTTTCTCTTCACTCTCTTTTTCTCTTTTCTCTTCACTCTCTTTTCCACACTCTTTTTCTTTTTCACATTCTTTCTCATGATTTTTCTCTCCTTCTAGCTCAAAATCACTCTCAAGGGGTGGCTCACTCAAGTTTACTTTCTCATTGCTTATTTTAAAGACACTCTCTTCCAACACCTTCCCGCTTCTAGTTGATATAGCATTGACGGGTCTCTTAGGATCTAGTCCTTGGGGTGGAAGTTTGGAAGTGCTAGTCCCTTCCTTTAAAGCATTGGCCAATTGAGAAATTTGTGTTTCAAGCATTTTATTATGGGTCATGACTTCACTAAATTTCTTATCACTAGAAGTCATGAAAGTATTGAACATCTTGGTTTGACTTTCCATCATTTCCTCTAAGTTAGACCTACTAGGTGGTGCTTGAGCATAATAGTTATCTTAGGGAGCTTTATTACCTCTCATATTTGAATTGGAAGCATTTTGATTAGAAGAACCTCTATAGTTATTATTGTTCCAATTATTCCTATTATTAGAGTTCCCCCCTTGGTGATATTGGCCTTGATTCCCATAGTTCCCTTGGTTATTATGGTTATGGTTACCATAACCACCTTGTTGGTTGTAGTTACCTTGGGGATTTTGGTCCCTTTGGTTCCTATTCCCCCATTGATTTTTGTTATGGTAATCATAATCATTTCCTCTTTGTTTATAGGAATTCCCCCCTTGTTCTCTTCTATTAGGTGGTAAGTACCTTTGATTGTCATTCCTAGGTCTATTATCATAAGACAAAGCATTTACATGTTCATTTTCATTCTCATTACCATCTTCATATTGGGGTTGGGATTGGGAATCATAATTACAAGAAGAGGTGTCATGGTCATATGACCCACAATTTTCACAAAATAAGCACCCATTTGGCATGTTATTAGATGTAGAAGGAGAAGAGTTAGGATTCATACCTCTCCCCTTAGATTGGGAGGGATGCTCTTGATGAAAAGTGGAGGTCTCAAGTTTCGCCTTGATGGATGTCATCTCCTTGCCAAGGTTGGCGATTTGAGATGTCACATTATTAATGGCGTTGAGGTGATCGACGGAATAAACCGCACTTCCTCCTTTGCTTAGAGACTCCCTCTCTCCTTCTTGCCAATCCATGTGGTGTCTCACCACATCCTCAATTATTTCAATGACTTTCTCCTCCGTTTTGTTCATAATCGGGCCACCCGCTCCCGCATCCAAGCTAGTCTTTCCTTGTGGGCTCAAGCCTCCATAGAAAATTTGAAACACTTGGTATGTCGGAATGCCATGATGAGGATACTCCCTTTGATATTCTTTATATCTTTCCCATGCCTCGTATATGGTTTCACTAGCTTTTTGACGGAAACCTTGGATCAATGCCCTTACCTCGGCCGTCTTCTTTTGAGAGTAAAATCTCCCTAAGAAAGTCGTGATGATCTCATCCCAAGTTCTCAAAGAGTTAGGTCTCACCTCCTTCTCAAGCCATTCAAGAGCCCTTCCTATCAAGGAGAAAGGAAATAGCTTTAGTCTCACAGATTCTTGAGTGACCCCATTTACCTTGATCGTGTTGCAATATTTTTCGAACTCGTTCAAGTGTGCAAGAGGGCTCTCATGTTTTAAACCACTAAATTGCCTCCTTTCAATCAAATTTATCATTGTTGGCCAAATCTTGAAATCATTGGCTTGAGTAACGGGGGGAGCAATGCCCCTTGAAACTCTATAAGCTCCCGGAGTTCCCAACTCCTTCAAAGGTCTTTGAGGTGGTGGTTCCGCGTCACCCATTTGATCTTGTTGCTCTTCGAAATTGAAATCCCTAGTTAGGGAAGTAGTTAACGGCCTAGACCGGCTCTCCTTCTCCTCCTATAAGTTTGCTCAATCTCGGGATCGTAAGGCACCAAAATCCTGTTATGAGTTCTGTGCATACACTCTCAACAATTGCAATTAGTAACAAGGCCACAGGTGTAGCCAAAAAGAAAAACACTCTTTTTGAATTTTGTTGTTTTATGGTGAACTAGACTCAAGTAATCAATTAGCAATCAACAACACCGTTCCCCAGCAACGACGCTATTTTGATGGGCGTTAGAACGGTCGCACATTCCACACTCAATCAAACACACTTATAAACAAACATCCTACAAATCAAGCATAATGATAAGTAAGAGTTCGGTCCACAAGGAATGGGATATGGTTGCTAAAGATCTTAACACTTAAGATAATTCGAAGTCTTTGGTGAATTGGGGTTTGTCAAGTAGACAAACAAACTATGGTTCTAATTCAATGGATTAAAGACACTAGGGAATGGGATCCACTCAACCAAGGAAATTAGGCAAATAAGGAGTAAAATAGACAAGATATAACAAGGACTATATGTAAGATCAACCTCATGCAATTAGGAAACAACTCACACTACTAAACTTAGATTCCTCATTAGTTTAGCAATAGAAGATACATAATCAAATTGCAATAAGTAATGACATACTCAATTCACATTTCCATGCCAAACTAAGCATACTATGCTATCAAGCTCCTAAGTCAAGGGTAGCTAATCCTATCATGAAAAACTAACAAGCAGTCTCATACAATCAATTTAATTGCAATACAAACATCAATGCTTCTCCCACATTTACATAACTAACCCAAAAGGTTGAGCTTCACCCAACCCCTAGCAAGAAGACTACTCACAACTCATATTAATCAACATGCAAACAAGGATTAGGTAACTAAATACTTCAATAATTGGGGAAAAGTGGTTAACAATTGAATAAACTATCATCCAACAATAAATTATCAAGAACTAAAGAGATTCAAGTAACATGCAAATACCAAATAAAATCAGAAATTAAGTAGATGAAGGTGGAAGAAATTACTAGTTGAAGCTTCGAATGTTGATTACAAAGTGCCAAACCTTGAGAATGATTCTTGAAATTCACCATTACAATGATTAATTTGATGAAAACTAAGCTAAATTATCAAAGAGGAATGTTTCAAACTAAGAGGAACTACTAAAAACTAGGCTACTGATGTCTCCCTTTCAAATGAGCTAAAGGGGAAGTTTTTATACTCCCCGATTTACATAGGTTAATCCGTCAAAATAAGACGGATTTCCAGCGAGGAACGCCCGCTCCTAAATGAGGAGCGCCTGTGTAATACCTCGTATTTTTATACGTATTTTATTTAAAATAAGTATTTTGAGAAGTATTTAATTGAATTGAAATGTCTTATTTAAAGTATTTTAGTTATTTATTTTAATAAGTTTGGAAATATTTTATAAAAGGAAAGTTTATTTAATTAATTATTTTAATTAAGTTGGGGTTTAATTTAGAAAAGTTTTATTTTAGTAAAGTTTTATTAGGGATGGGATTAGGAAAATTAATAAGGAAAGTTTAGGGAGAAGGGTCTTAGAGAAGGGGTATAAATATCCACATATGAGGCAAATCAACTTTGCCCAGAGTGGAGAAAACCCAAGGTAAACTTCTCTCCCTTTTCTCTTTATTTTTCTTTTCTTTTTCTTTCTCTTTTTCCCCTTCCCCTTTGTCGCCTCCCCTTACCGCCGGCCACCACCACCACCGGTGGGCCGCCGGCGCCAGCCACCACCAGCAGCAGCCGGCAGCTGGCAGCAGCCGGCAGTGGTGGCCGGCTAGCCACCTTTTTCCCGAAAAAAAAAAAAAACCTATTTAATCCTAGATCTAAATATTAATTATGGGTTTTGTGATTTGATTTTTGATGTTTGATTATGAGTATTATGTTAATTAATTTTCAGATTATGTTTTTAATTAAAAAGCCCCAATTTTTGGAACCCTAGGTTCTTGATTTATAAATTATTGAAGGATGATGATATACAATGGTGTAAACCCTTGATTAAAGTGTTTTAAGACTAAATTACAGCAAGTTTTAATGAAAATATAGTGCTGGAATTTTTGGTAAAGCATTAGAAATCAAGTTTCTTTAAGGAATTTTAATTACCCATTAATTGGGATTAAAGTATGATGTTTTAAATATAATTTCAGCTTATTTTAAATAAATTATGAGGGGTTTTATAGTAGTATATATTGCTGGAAATTTGTGTAGAGTGGATTTTAATACTCTTCTATAATTTTAAATTGTAGGAGACTTTGAAGTGAGCGATTTTTATTAATTGTGGCGGTATTAAGATCGTATACAAGGTACGTTCGCGTACTTAGCATAATTATATTGATGTAGTAGCATGCTAAAGGTGTTTAATTGATTTCAAGTAGTATCATGCTAGGTTTGGATTGGAAATTATGGTTTGGAAGTTGTTAGTGATTGGATTATGAAGCATGATTTATTTGTGATGGATTATTGGATGGAAAATAATAGTTTGGAATATTATTTATGAACCACATATTTATTTATGGCATGTTAGAGAGCATGTTTAATTAAACTGAATGTTTAATTTGGCTTGGAATGTTGAAAAGGAATTTATTATGGTTCATATAATTTTTATTGATGCTTTAAGCATGAGAAATGAGCTATATAAGTGTCTATGTACACGAGGGATAAATTGTATGTTAGTGCCATAGTGCACTTAAGGTGTTTTTAACACCGAGGGATAGGATTTGTGGCGCTTTATGTGTTTAAGGTGTCTTTGACACTGAGGTAGAATTAAAAAGGGTTCAACATTAAATATTATATGATCACTAATTATTCAAGAATTAAATTGGTATATTGAATGGTTTGATTAATTATTGTTGATTGAATGATTATGGTTTGAGGGTCATCACCGAGTTTAATAATCTGTAAATAACGTAAAGTAAAAGAGATTACGCACCAAAACTCTTGGAACGTATATACCTTGAGTATGAATATTGGGGGAGTTATGGGGTTTTATATTTAACCATAACTTCTACTGGAGTATAGGACGCTATACATTCCTTTTATTATTATTATGCGCAGGAATTCCGCCACTTACGAGTGGTTTTTGATGCTGGCACGGTTAGCTCCCGTGTCAGTAACCTCAATTTATTGGGGGAGGTTAGTGGGAAACCCGTTCGATGCGTAATCAACGCTAAATAAATTATTTAGTGTTTAGTGAGAATTTTTATTGAATGTTGTATGCTTGAAAAACAGGTGCAACAAAGTAAGTAGTGTGTTGATAGGGAATTGTATGCTAGTGTGTTAATTACGCTTATGTACTCAACTTTGCTGATTGTGTGTTTTGTGTGTTATTGGCCTTGTCTTTATCAAAGCCCTATGATGACCCATTTTTAATGGAGAGTAGTGGAAATAGGTAGAGATAAGCTTTTCAGGTGATGAAGCATTTTCATGAATGGGCATGAGCGAAGAGCGAATCATGCTAGTTTCTATAAGTATATGATGTGTTTATTGCTTTAGTTATTTATGATAATATTGTTATGCGTGACTAACAAAAAGGTTTTGAATTTGATTTGGTTTTAATAAGGGCCTATAATGGTTCCAAGTTGTAGGTTGATTTTATTTTACTTCGTTTGACTTTGGTTTGACTTTACTTTCGTTGCTTGACTTTTTCAAGTTGACTTGTTTTGAAAGGTTTTGAAATTAGTCTTCCGCTGTGTGTCTTTGATAGTTGCCTTAGCCGTTATCACGGTGGCGGTAATGTCTTAGATATTCCTATTAAAGTTTTAAATAGGACAAAATAGGTATTTTAAAGGAAAGGAATTTCTAGGGTGTTACAGCCTGCTTCAGAGAAAGTCAGAACTCAAAACATCGGGGAGGAGCGCCTGCTCCAAAGGCTTTGCACGCCCGCTCCCATGTTCTTCTGTATGTGGCAGATTCAACCTTCAAGGAGAGGAGCGCCCGCTCCAAGGAGGGTGCACGCCCGCTCCTCCCTGCTTCAGCTTGAGGTAGAAAGTGTTGGAGCTACTAGGAGCGCCTGCTCCAGCTAGGGAGCACGCCCGCTCCTCACAAGATTGGACTAGGGCAGAATGTTGTGACAATGGTAGGAGCGCCCGCTCCTCCAGGAGCGGGCTCTCCTTTCTATGAATTCATGCCTTAACTCACCCACAAGCTTTGATTGTTTGTCGAAGGAAGTCATAATACCTGCAATTCATGGACAAACACAAGCAAAGAGGGGGTGAAGCCGAGATACAACATTTTCATTCAAAAACGAGTTAGAAAGAGGGGAAAGATTGCAAAACCGGGTTTAAATCAACACAATAAGTGGTCAAATAAACCACTTATCACTCCTTAGTGCCATCATAAGGAGCATGGAAAGAGAGATTGTTGAGATCTGTCGTGACATGATGTGAGGCGCCACTATCAAGTAACCATGATGAGTTGGAGTTGGAGGAGGAGGCAGTGAGATTTGCGGTGTGAGCTTGTGGTTTAGGGTTAGGATGGTTGTTGAGCATAGGTGGTAGGGTAGGGGGAGTAGCATTAGGAAATTGGCGATTAAACAATGAACATTGGGTAACAACATGGCCTTGTTCGCGGCACCATTGACATTTGCCGAGAAAAGGTCGTGGCTGCTTATTATAGTTGTTGGGAGTAGGGAGGATACCTGATGCAGGGGTGCGAGTAGTGTTACTGTAGTTGCGGTTTTGTGGCCTTGTTGATGCAGCAAATGCAATGGCAGGGAGAGACGGATCAGCTCAACTTTGTTACAAGGATAACTCCTTGTTGATGAGATTCTCATGCAATTCTTCAAAGGATATAGGGGTGTCCCTAGCATTAACAGACGATCACAGAGGTGTATGAGTCATCTAGGCCAGCGAGAACACGATCAATCAGGTCCTCATGCTCCACCCTTTTTCCTAAGGCCGCAAGTTGATCGGCATAAGCCTTAACGGCTAGCATAAATTTAGTGATGGTACGGTTGCCCTTGGTGATACGATGTAGTTGATCTTTAAGTTGCTTAATATGACCATGACTAGGAGTAGCATAGGTTTTGTGCAGAATATCCCATAGTTGCTTTGAGCTACGAGCTTGAGAGACAAGAGGCATTAGATTGGTGGAGAGGGTGCCAATGAGAGCACCACATATGAGTTTGTCCTGACGAGTCCAGAAGGAGAAGTTAGGATTTATGATTTCTTCTTCATTGGAAGTGACAGTTGGAGAAGGGCAAGGAAGTGTACCATCAATATATAGAAATTGATCATGGCCCACAAGGATGGCCTCAATTTACATTTTCCATGATAGGTAGTTGCTGGCAGTGAGTTTGATAGCATTAGGGATGTTGAGAAAGAGAAAAGGTTTGGTAGGATCACTTGCATTGGGAATTTGGTAGGAAGAGTTGGAGATGGGAAGACGGTGGTGGATCGTTAGTCTGATATCATATAAGAGTATGAGAGAAGAGATACTTTTTCTATTCAATATTCACACCTATTTATAATATACAAAGTAGTCTATGCCTAAAACTAAATATGGAAGAGCAATAAATCAATTACAAGAAAGTAGGAGAAAATTCTATCAAAGATATTTACAGAATAAAAGATTGATTGTAATCCCATGATCAGTGGCATGATCAAAGGCATAATCAATGGGATAATATATCCTCCAAATTACTGAAGTTATTCCTTAATATTTTGGTGGTACGACATAAAAAATTGTCACCTATCCGTTCCTCTATATGTCTGGCTTGAAATATTACATTTAAAAAGAAATTAAAGTTTGTTCACGAACATTCATAAATGGATATAGAATAAATAATATGCCTTACTCTTGTTGCAAAAATTTTGATATGTAGTTTTAAAATATTACTCCATAAACCATTATTAATTTTATGTAATTAAAGACGGTGATAGGCCCCTCACTTCACCTTATTTTTGCTGAACTGAAATTAATTTTACTGAAATGAAATTATTTTTGCTGAACTAAAATTATTTTTACTGATTTTCTATTGTATATTACTATTTCTTCTTTAAGTTTAGTTATTTTTAATTTTTTACTGAACTGAAATTATTTTTACTGAACTGAAATTATATTTGCTGAACTGAACTTATTTTTACTGAATTAAAATTAATTTTACTGAAATGAAATTAATTTTACTAAATATTATTTTTTAAGGTGAAATGAACAGGGCCTTACTCAAAATTTTACATCGAAAACATCAAGAAAGATAAAAACTACTTCATATTTAGCTTATGTTTAAATCAAATACTCATATAATATTAGTTAAACACAAAAACCATAACTATTTGAAAAACCTAGCCATCTTTTTTTCGATCTTTCTATTTTTTTTCTCTAGGGTATTTCCAAATAAGTTTTTTATAGGCTGGAAAATGAGTGAACTTTTCATATATAACTAGCTTAAGGCCCGTGCCATGCACGGTAAGTCTAATATTTTTTAAGAAAATTAAGTATATCCAACAAATAAAATTTGATTAAACATAAATACACATCAAATATTGTAACACCCCAATAATTCTCCCTTTTTCAAACCACTTACTTTAAATAAAATAGTGGAGAACCATTGACATGTTACCGCCACGTGTTAAAACGTTAAGGCTTTATCAAAGTATCGCAGCGGAAAAATCAAACTTAAGTATTTAAAATAACACAATTTAGAAAACGAATAAGTCAAAGCTTACAAATTGGAACCATATAAGGCCCTTATTTAAAACCAAACCAATATTAAAAATCCAAAACATAAACGAAATAGCAAAGCATAAATAAGTTCAACACAAGAATCGAATACTCTCAATCACACCAATCCCTTGACAATGCGTTTGTCAAATCCCTTAACTTCACATCATCAAGCTAACCTGTGCATACTGCTCCCCAATAATACAAGTGTAATAATTGGATCATCACAGGGTCATTGAAAGGCGAAGGCCATGACCAAAAGAAAACACACACAAAAGCACGCAATCAGCAAAGCTGAGTACATACAAGCTACAACATACCAAACCTAGCATGCTCAATTAATTAAAGTAAATAAACATACAACACGAATTCATTAATCAAGACTCCACACTTAGACAATTTAATTGACTCAACATACTTACTAAATTCCAAACACTTGACTCATCATATTCAATTTAATTAATTTAATTTAGTTTGGAGTAAGCAATAGACCAGGTTGTCCAATCCAGGTCCCAAATGACCATTTGAAATAAAAGTTTAGCGCGATGCAAGAATGGGCGCGACTCCATTCTCACAAAGTTAGTCTAGGATAATCAACATTACTAGCTCAATTAAATAATGTAGTTCAAAACTACATAACACATTGTACTCTGAAAATAACCTTTATCAACTCAACCTCGAATAATAATACAAACCTTTACTCAACTCTCTATCCCGTAAGTGTGCCATGCTCATTGTTCTATACCTAGCCTTGGACATGGGTAATTCGAATAAAACCAACAAGTATAAAAACTTGAATACTCCCAATAACTAGAAAACACCTTGAACCAGACCACATACGGGTCAATTCCCACTGTAGGGGACCATAGAAAAATAAATAATAAAGATTGTACCTCATTCTTAACTCATGATCATTATCTCATTACCAACATGCCAAGGACTAAGGTCTATAACGCCGAGCCTCAAACCCATAACAAAATAAATAATTCTCAACCTTTTGATCTCACACATTGATCAAATAACCATTCACAAATTAATTTATAATATCTCAATATTGGCACATGTTCCCAAATAACATAACAATTCGATTCATAATGTCTCAACTCTTAAAACACATACTAATAACCCAAATATAATCATATCTCAACCCAAAAATAATACTCTGCATTAATAATCCTAAAACCTCAAGAACAATACTCCCTATAGCAATAACATTAAAAAAAAACCCAGAAATATAACACAATCATTCAATATAACAATAGTAGCAAGACAATTAAATCAGATCATATCATAAAATTATATACGTCAATCATATATACATACACTCAAGCATATGAATATCCAATTATACAATAATAATATAAGGTAATAATTAATAAATTCATTCCATTTAAACCATTAAATTCCAATCCTTTAATAATCCAAATGTGGTTAACAAACCAATCCAATAAAATATGTTTCTATCAACATTCCATACAAATAATTAATCCAATATAATTCAACATGTTTGCATCCATAATTCCATACAAACATAATCAATTCACCAAAACATGTCTCATAAACATAAGCACATGAATTAATTAAATGTATAACCAAACAATTTTCATCCAAGTGTTCTCTAATCATGAAACTAAGTTCTTTTCTTTGGTACCCAAACATGATACTACTTACAACGAAGTAGACATGTACGTACCTCATACAAACAATCCTTTTGAGCCACTTTTAATCACTTAAAATTCTCCTAGGGAATAATCACTTCCTAGAAAACAACCAACAATTAATATTACTATCCCAAGTAATTTCCAACAATATAATATGATGAAAAACTTATTAAAATAAATAAAACATATTTATATGCTTAATTAACTTTAAACATAATTAATTTTATTAATCAAAATCAAGGATAAAATTTTAAGCATAAAAAACTTCGTTAAAAATGAAAAACTGCCCGAAAATCATATTTAGAGGCAGAATTTGGCCACGATAGGGTGGTGCTCACTACCATAGGTAGTGATTCTTTCTTAAAACATCATTTCTACATGGAAAACACTACTTTTTTTGTCAAAATCGGATGAGTTCAGAACCTAACCGGGATTAAAACGGGATTAATATTAACGAACCGAAATCTAAACATTAAAACACGAATTTACGTGTTCAAAATAATCTGGAAACTAATTAGTAATATAATCACCAAAATTTCAAAACATCATTACTATAAAAGCCCTAAATCAATTGTTCATAAAAACCCTAAAATCATGATTTTCAATAAATTGAAACCCTAGGTTTATAATTCATAAAATATGAAATTTATAACATAAATATAATCTGAAATTTATAATCTTTATACCATTAAAATATAATTTAATACTAAAAATATAATCTTTATACTAAAATCAAAACCCAAAACAATTAAAATAACATTAAGCAAAATAATGAAACAAAGGAGGATGAAAATAAGACTAACCTTTTTGTGTGGGAAATTTTGGGGATGTATGGGGTATTTATAGGAGAGAGAGTGGTGTAGGGTTAGTTTTAAGATTGGGCCTCATAAAATTAATGGGCCAATTAAGAAAAGAAAGTGGGTTTGGTTTGTTTGCTGGATATAAATTAGTGAAGAAAGGTTCATAAAAAGTTCTTTGTAATAAAATCGTTCATCAAACCCAAAAATAATTTGAAACTTTTGAAATTAAATCCGAAAAAAATACAAATAAATATTATGAATAAAATATAATTTCATTACTAATATATTTAAAAATACGGGGGATTACAAATATATAGAAATTATAATGTCATAATCTATATTAATTGGCAAAGCCAAAAATTAAACGAAAATGGATTTTTTTGGCTACCCATACCCAAGATTTATTTGAGGCAGGGTTTGCTTTGATAAACATCAAAAATTAATCAAACAATAGACTAAAATCTCCACTAAAACTATTAGCAAAAGTGCACAACACACACACACACACACACACACACACACACACACACACACACAAAAAGGAAATGTCAATTGTCACTACGTCTGGTACGGTGTGTGTTTCAGTATGCAGATCATTTATGAATGTTGAATGTAATAATTTTATCATCTCAATTAAGTGTCTCGGCAAAAGATAATATTTTTTTGCTTTTACTAAGATATTGATTTTTTAATAATTACTTAATTTAAAAAAAAAATTGATTGATAGTTTATATTTCCCTAGATTTAGACATATGATATAATTGTCAAACACAACATTTATTTTATAATTATACCATACTCTATAAATCCTTAATTTGTGATAATATATACGTAGTAGTAAAATTTCAGAAACAAAATTGTAATTAATTTGAATATATAGTTATATTGAAATTGAAATAAAATATTAGCTAGAGGTATTTTAAAAAAATAAATTAAGTGATGTCTGAAGTAACTTCTTTAACATTTATAATATGATCGAATCAATGTATTATTATGTTTTTGGCAAAATTTAGTAATACTCCATTTAAAAAATATTTAAAAAGTAGTTGGAATAATTATTTAGGTAAATGTGTATGAAAAATAATGAACACCAAGTAAAAAGAATATACCCCTTAAAAAAAGTAAAAAGAATATATATTTGTCATAAAAATAAAAAAGATATGGAAAGATATTATTACAGAATCAAATATTGGCAAAAAAAAAAAAAAAAAAAAAAAAAAAAAAAAAAGTTAAAAAGGGAAGGGGAGTTTTGGAGGGAAAAATAGCACCAGGATGTGACATGTGTCACTCCCAGTGTCTGTTTTAGTATTAAGTAATTGATTGATTTTAACTATAATTTTTATTAATTAAAGATTTTAATAGAGAATACCTAAGGGTATTCTAGTAATATGTAATGTTACAATATTTATTATATATATGACAGTCCCGGCACCCTAGAGGGGTAAGCCATATCATTATTCACACATGGTATCAAGAGCTTAGGTTTTTTTTTTATCCGCTTCTGCTCCACCCTATTCAATTCCTTTGTTACCTTTTTCCTGCGTTTCCAAGTGTGATCTTGTTGTTGATAATGGCATTGTCAAACACTACATCCGCACCGATCACCACCAGCGACTCCATAGTCTCTGTGGCGCAAGTCTCTACTCCATTGCAGCCCTCGGTTGGAGTTCCGCCTATTTTTGGAAACCTCAGCATGCCGCAGCCTTCTATTGGCGCCATGGCTGGAACTCGACCCGCAATGGTCAGCAACCTCTCCCATGGGCTTCATCATCCTCGTGAGAGTGAGGAACAATACTCGACAAATTTTTCTTGGACTCCATCATGTTCGATATCCAGGAATCTTTTTCCGCACACATCCAGGAATCTAGTTCTTCAACTTTTGGTGGCTCCACCCTTGCGGGCTCTGTTGGTTTGCTGCCACATACCAATACACCTTCTGGACTTAGTGGCCCACCAAGTTTCTATCGATATGGTCCATCTCTTCATCTCTTGCTACATTGTCCTCCAATTTGGTAACTTCTACTTCTAATGTTAAAAATATAGTCACAACTGTGCTTAATATTGCAGAAGATTACTTACCTTGGCGTACACAATTTGAATCTTTTTTAGTTTCACATGGTTTACTAGGTATGATAGATGGTTCCATTGCTATGCCTACTATTTATATGGTTGATAATAATGAAAGAGAAACCGTTAATCCTGATTATTATCACTGGTTACGTATTGATCAAACTGTGCGATCTTGGTTGTTTGCTACGTTATTTAAAGATACGTTAGTTGATGTGCATGATGTTAAGTTCTCGTCTTTAATTTGGGATCGCCTTCAAAATCGATTCATGAATGCTAGTCTTGCACGGTCTGTGGAATTGAAACGTTTATTGAATAATGTTGAGAAGACAGAAACACAGTCTATGGACGCTTATCTTCGTGATATTAAGATGATCATTGATTCCCTTGCTGCTATTAATTCCCCAGTTTCAAGTAGAGATTTGGTATTACACACGGTGATGGGTCTTGATGGTGACTATGAGTTTCTTGTTACAAATGTCACACACTTCCCTGGCAATACAACCTTTGATGAGTTACGTGCAATGTTGCTAATTCAAGAACAACGGGTGAAATTTCTAAAGGCCACACTACTCATCAAGCATTTTCTACTACCACTACTTCATTTGGCGGTTCAAGTAATAGTGATTCAACTACACAGCAATCTCGCCAAACTGATTCCCGTACCACCACGAATAACAAGAGAGGTGGAAAAAGGAATTGGCGAGGCCGTGGAGGCCGCAGAGGAGGTCGTGGACGAGGTCGAACTCAGGGTGATCAGCAAGGGGGTGCCAACCAGACCTAAACCAACAACCAAACAAAATCCCAAACAAGAGGTACAGTCTTGTGTAATTCAGTCCTGTCATCTAAAAGTATTTTGGCCCTTTCATCTTGCGGTACTAATAGTTCTTTTGCAGGAAATTCAAGTGTTGAGGGGGTGTTTGGGTCTAATACTCCTTCTATAGTGTGTCAAATATGTTTTCATCCAGGTCATTATGCCGTTTCTTGTCCTTCTCGTTATTCACAATCAACCTCTACTCCAGCTTTAGCTGCACTTCCTACGGGCGAAAACAAAACTTTTTGGCTTCCTGATTCCGGAGCATCTACCCACATGACTAATGATCAAGGTATCTTGAACTCTAAATCTGTTTACTCTGGCCCAATTCTTGTTGAGGTAGCAAATGGTACTACAGTCCCCATTAAAAATATTGGCACTGTGTCCTTAAACTCTAACAAACATTCTTTAAAATTAAACTCAGTTTATCACGTTCCACAACTTAAGTTTAATTTAATGTCGGTTCAAAAATTATGCAAGGATAATAATTGTACTGTGAGTTTTGATAAGTCACATGTTTTTGTTAAGGATAACCATCTAGGGGCGGTGCTTCTCAAAGCGTCTAGTACAGGAAGTGTCTATCCTATCACCATCACCAATACTCCTAATCACCAGTCGCACTTCTTTCTACCTCAAATTCGGGTCCGATTTGACATCGTCGTCTTGGTCATTGTGGAGACAGAGTTCTAAACTCTCTTAGGAAAAATAAAGCAATTATGTGTGCCTCTAGCTTCGTTCATGATTGTGTCTCTTGTCGTTTGGGAAAGTCACATAGATTACCTTTTAAAGATGTAATTCACTCTTGTGATAAACCTTTGCAACTTATTCATTCATATTTATGGCAATCTACTACTTTATCTAATCTTGGTTATAAATATTATGTGTGCTTTGTTGATGATTTTTCTCGCTACACATGGATTTATCCTCTAAAAAGAAAATCAGAAGTTTATGACCACTTTATTAATTTTCAAAAATTGGTAGAGAATTTGTTTGATACAAAAATTAAATATTATCAAAGTGATGGAGGTCGGGAATTTGATAACAAACCTTTACTTGCTTATTTTACAAATTGTGGTATTTCTTTTCGAAAATCTTGTCCCGATACTCAACAACAAAATGGTGTTGCCGAAAGAAAGCATCGTCATGTAATTGAATTAGCACGTACAATGTCAATTGAAGCTATGCTTCCTGCACAATTATGGGTTGACGCTGCTTATACGGCTACCTACATAATAAATAGATTGCCAACTCCTATTTTGCATGGGGATACACCATATTACAAGCTGTTTTCCAAACCACCTGACTATAATTTTTTAAAGGTATTTGGTTGTGAGTGCTTTCCAAACTTTCCAGCAAAACCAGCAAATAAACTTTCTCCTAGGTCGGTAAGGTGTGTTTTTCTTGGTTATGCCTCGGGTTATAAAGGTTATCGTTGTTGGGATCTGATTACCGGTCGTGTCTATGTTAGTCGTGATGTGATTTTTCATGAGTCAATTTATCCATTTCGGTCATTAGTTTCGAATCGTCCATCCATGTCTCATGGCACTCATGACACTGATCCTTCTTTACTTCTTCCTTGGGCTCCAACAAATGACGCACACACGATGCACGATCATCTTACCTCAACCACGAGTCAACCCCAAGGTCATACACCAGTAGCTACGCTAGTACAGTCTGCTCCCCAGGAGGACCGTGGCACACAGCATACAACCACATCCAGCCTGCGGTCCTCCCTGCCCCTACATACCACTAGTCCTCTGATCCAATAGCAGGTCTTACCCAAACCTTAGACACTCCTTGCACATCCCAGGTCAGTCCCTGCACATCTCAAGTCAGCCCACAAGAGGCTATTGTTCACTCCTAGTCCCAAGTCCAAGCTCCTCCCTTGAATGGTATCTTTATTGCTCCTTCTTCTACTAATGTTCATAATATGAAAACTCGTGCTAAAGAAGGTATTTTTAAACCAAAAACAATTTTGAATCTCAGTATAGTAGAATCTGAACCTAATCTAACTTGTTTTTCCAAAGCTAATAAAGATCCAAAATGGCGAAAAGCCATGGCAAAGGAGTTTAATGCAATGATTGCTAATAATACTTGGGACTTGGTACCATATGATGCCTCAAAGAACTTGGTTACCACAAAATGGGTTTATACGACGAAATACGATGAACATGGAAATGTGGTAAGGCCTAAGGCTCGTCTGGTTGCCCGAGGATTTAATCAACAAGCCGGCATTAATTACACTGAAACCTTTAGTCCTGTTGTAAAACCAACCACAGTTCTATTAGTTTTATCTATTGCTATTTCCTATGGTTGGGTTATGTGTCAGTTAGATGTTAAGAATGCTTTCTTACATGGGGATTTAATTGAGGAAGTGTATATGGGACAACCTGCGGGTTTTGTTCATCCTGATTTTCCTAATCATGTTTGTCATCTCAGGAAGTCTATCTACGGTTTAAAATAAGCTCCACGAGCTTGGTATCATCATTTCAGTAGTTTCTTACTTCAGCAGGGCTTCTTTTGTTCTCAGTCAGATAACTCTTTTTTTATTTTTCGTCGTGATAAATATACTGTTTATCTTCTTCTATATGTTGACGACATTATTCTCACAGGAAGCTCTCCTTCGTTGATCACAAAACTTATCACTCTCTTAGCCTCTGAGTTTGCTATGAAAGATTTGGGTGATCTTCATTATTTCCTAGGGGTCCAAGCTGTACGGTCTTCTCAAGGTTTATTTTTGTGTCAGCATGAGTATGTTAAAGATCTTCTTAAGAAATTTCACCTTCATATACTTGACTATGACTCGACCTGATATTACATATGATGTACATTTAGTATCCCAATTTATGCATGCCCCCCGCACAACTGACTTGTTGGTTGTTAAGCGTGTGTACAGGTATTTACAGGGTACTGCTGATTATGGTCTGTGGCTACGCCCTTCCAAACGCATCTCCATTATTCTTGCTTACGCAGATGCAGATTGGGCAGGATGCTCTGATAGTTATCGCTCCATAACAGGTTATGATGTATTCTTAGAGGATAACCTTGTTTCCTAGCGCGCAAAGAAGCAACCAACGGTTCCAAGTCTTCTACAGAAGCAGAGTACCGCGTTGTTGCATATACAGTAGAGGATACTCTTTGGATACGATCCCTTCTTGCATAGTTGGGACTTATTATACGCACTCCGGTCAAACTTTTTTGTGATAATGTCTCGACGTCCTATTTAACCGTGAATCCGGTACAACATGATCGCAGTAAGCATATCCAGATTGACTACCACTTTGTTCGGGAGCGTGTTGCTCATGGTGACTTGATTGTAGGCTATGTTCCCACACAATTACAGTTAGCTGACATTTTTACAAAAAATTTGTCCGGTCAAGGTTTTGAGTTTTTGAGATCCAATCTGCGTGTGGTGTCTCCTACACAGATTGAGGGGGTGTAATAGAGAATACCTAAGGGTATTCTAGTAATATGTAATGTTACGATAATTATTATATATATGACAGCCTCGGCACCCTAGAGGGGTGAGCCGTATCATTATTCACACAGATTTTGGTCATTGAAATGAGTTAACTTATGCATTAACAAATGTGATATAGAAATCGTGTCAGTGTCAGCTAATAAAACAGTTTACTGGCTTCATTAATACGGAGTAACAATCTTTTGAAAACGACTTCAAAGATCCGTTGTTGAAAACTCAACTTGTACCACGGTTTGTAGCAAATCGGTGGCCTAAATTGTTCCATACTCCTATTGGGCCAATAACCACTTGATTGCCCAAAACACGTTTCTTGTTTTTCATACTTTGGAAGATACCTCTTCACGTTGGAAAATATCTAAAAATATGGGTTATTAAAAAAAAATCTCAATTAAAACGAAGTACTTTTAAAATAAATAAAAACATAGTATTTTAAAAACACAAATCTAACAAAATTTCACATTTGACAAGAAGAAAAAAAAAATTATTAATAAAATATAGTCAAATGATACTTACAAATAATTCCTAAAAAATCTAAATTTCCAACACAGATACATAGCTTGTTCAACCAACACCCCACTTTTCTGGCAACGAAATGTGAAGAAAATGATAAGATAATTGACTAACCAGCCCGTCTTGCCACACACCATGTGACCATTTATAAAAGAAAGTATCTCTTATAACACCGACCAAATAACCCTTGTAATACTGACTGAGTAACCCCTATAACACTGACGAAGTAACCCTTTAACACTGACCAAGTAACCCCTTTTACACTAACTGACTAACAAGTCAGCCACATATAAGATTTTGTGTTGGTTAACTTTATTAGGAAAACAGTTACAGTATATTCAAGGGAGAGTGTATAAGTACTAGTAATAACAATTAAAGACGTCAAGAATCTCAAAATTACCATACAAATCTTGGAAAAATACTAGATTTGAACGCCATGTCCAAGATTTATGTTGTTACTACTTCCTAGCCACCATTCATGGAAGCTCTTCGGACACAAAGTCGTACCTGTTAGTATGAGAACTGAACTGAAGAGAAGATTGATCAAAGAAAACGGAAGTCACAGATTCTTATTTTTCGCTACACAAACTCGCATCAAGATCTTGCATACCAAGATTACCAACTGAGAAGAATGCATCAGCAAATTCTAAGTTTCTTTACAAAACATGACTTACAAAGGGACTGAAAAATAATGCTTATTAACATTTCAAAATAGACACCAAAAAAAAAATTAACATTACATAATAGGCTAAAAATTGACCTACATGATAATTTATTATTTTACTAGTTTCTAACTTCCAAGAATATCCAATAATATTACTATTGGCAACTACACAAACTATGTAAACTGAGAATGAAAGCTGTAAAGAAGAAGAGTAAAAAAAAAAAAAAAACTAAAAATCTTATAAATTTTCACATTTGTAAAATTGTAATGAACAGAAGAAAGCATCTACTTGATTTGCTAGCTTGCTTCCTATTTCCCCTTCACTGGGGCTGGAAGATGATGTAATCTGCTAACTGGTTTAACTGGCTACTTTTGGCGAGCTGATAAACAATCATGAATGCTTTGAGTGATTCGAAGCAGGGATGATGGCCATTGTAAGTTCTTCATTCAGCTTCACCGGCAATTGAGGCATTTGTCTCATTATTTCGGGAGTGTCGTCCACGTTGCCACTAGATTCAAAAAGGCACAGATGAGTTGATTAGATCCAAGTAAAGAAAGAAAGAATACTACTTTCAATTATTTGACCAATACTCCAGTGGTTTAAAACAGTGTAAGAAAGTATACTACGTAGTACATACAAAAGTAAGTAGCTGCAGAAGCAAAAAATAGGTTGAAGCCTTACTTATTGTTCAGGAGCTTTTTTATATTGTCATACGCCTGGCGAAAGAGGCTAATGTTCTCCTGTATCTGAAACGGAAAAGGCACAAGGCAAATAAATTCAAGCTTAGCCACCAACAGTATAATGTGTCACGACTGGTTGTTAGAGCGCAGTTCTTCTTGAGTAAATAAAATAAACATCACACATCAGTATACAAAATTTACAACCAAAACCCCAACCCAAATTCTGAGGATTTTAATACAAGACCTTGCATCCTATATAAGAGGTTTTATCAACCAAACCATAAATGAGATTAATAGCCTTCAAAAGTGTAAACAACATGGACGTGCAAGGTTATCCTAATATAAAGAATTTATTGTTAAACGTGTACCTGATACGACGAAAAGTTGGCAGATATTTGTTGGAAAAACTGTTTATTTTGCTCAAGTAGCTCCCCAACATGGCCACCAATTGCTGCAAGAGTCGGCCACAAAAATTAGAGATAAAAGGAAAATAATCTTACTTAGCCCAATGTCCATGCCATAAGCATGGAGATTGACTAGTAAAAGGAAATAAATTCATAAAAAAGCCCTAGGTCAGCATCATAATAAACTAAAGTTACAACCAAAAAAAAAAAAAAAAAAAAAAAAATCATCCCAAGATACTCGCATCTTTTGCATAAAGAAGATATATGTCACCAGTATGCCTATATCGCATAATTGATAATTCTAGTAAAAACAGAGGAGTAATGTATAGTTTTCTGAATAATACATTTATCGGTAAGCAATGCGTGTAGAGGTCAATATAGATAACTTTACCTTTGTAAGATATACCATCTTCATCATCTAATGGAACTGCTGGCATAGGATAAGTATGACTACCAGGCCTTGATGCATGCAACTGAGATGACTTTGACGAAGATTCAGTGACTTTCTCCTGGATATAATGTAATACTCATCCAAGTTATAGTATAGCCAAAACAGGTCATGCATATTTAAAGCATAAATTGATGGGAAAGGAAAAATGCTAAATCAGAAGAGCTGGACAGGGAAACCATGTACAGACAGGAGTCACAGGATATAGAGAAAACAGTAAATTTTTTTTTTTTTTTTTCCAGGACATGTTATAAACCAAATTGCCAACCATGCGATAAAAATATCATAAACCAATTATTGGTCAATAGACATCTTCATTTTATACAGAAAAAAAACCACAGACAAAACAATGAAAAGCATTTTTGTCGCCAGCCTGCATGTTTGCTTTCCCACCGAATTGCAAAGTATTGAAAGTGCAAATTAACTCAGAAATATGCACTCAAACCAGAGAAAAGTGCAAAATATAGTTCAGTGAAAATGAAACATAAGGGAAGGGAAAAACAGTTCAAACCATAAATATCAAGTAGCATCATTCATAAAATATAATCAATCAATAAAGTAAGAGTAACATGAAGATAAAGAAAATAAATACCAACAGTAACAAGTAGATTGCAGTCTAAGACACTAAAGGAGCCACTTATAAGAAAGAAATAATCCAAATACCCAGTAAGCCACCAAGAAGGTGGAAGTTGCAAACAGTAAATAAGACATAAGGAGTTTCCTTTATCAACAAAGACAGATAGCACCATTAAGAGCTTCCAACAATTCAATAACATTTACAATAGCTCATGATGAAGGTTTTTAGCACTCTACAGCTCAGGAAATGTAACAAGATTGTTAAGATTTTGACCCGAGAAAGAGAACTCGATAACATTTACAATCATACTTTTCATCTCTCAAACAAATAAATCCTCCTGTCTTCATTATAAAATAAAAGAGGGGGGAGGGGTAGTAATCAACTCAAAAGAAGGAAGGTAAAGGCAAAGCTATTCCCCACAAATCAGATTTGTTGTTAAATAACGAAGCAAGTAACATATTATTGCGAAAGCCATACAATAAAATTAGTGTTTTTAGGTGAAGTTTGAGAATGATACCATGTAAGATTGTGTAAATCTCCCTGATAGAGTGATTTCTCATTGATTATTATTAATAAAATTATAATGAGAGTCCAAATTATACTAGCAAACTAACAAGGTAGGTAAAGATACCTAAAAAGATACTTCATCCGATCCCCATACATTGCAACAATAACTATTTTAGAAAGTTTTACAAATATTGCAACATTTCCCTATTTACACATACTTTCACTCTATATCTCTCCTCATCGCATGGGTGCCTATCTTTTATTCTCTCTATCTCTTGGCATATATAACAATAGAGATTTAGGGAGCTCCAGAACTTTTATGTGGTACATTCAGAACAAAATAGACATCAAACTAGTTCAACTCCCACCTAAGGCAAGTCTTACATAAATCAGAAATTACACAGCCTCACCTTCACCCTGCAAGGCTGCAACACAACTGCAATGCCATTATGTTCAATCAGCATTCTCAAAATTTCTTATAGTCAACACTTTCACTAACTATTATGTCTCCTGTATGAGAAGAGTATATTCTAAAAGATAATGAACGGCGATGTTTTATTGGAAATTTCAGGATATAGTTTAGATATTAAATATTATTTTACACCCTAAATGAATAACTGCAATCGGAAGAACAAATCCGGTGCCGTGTTCTCTTGTAAATGGCGGAGCACTATGCACAGCAGTAATTTTAACATAAAAGGAGTTATAGCACCAAAAAAATTGAAAATAAAATTAATAGAAGAGAAGAAAAAAAACTAATACAGAGTTTAAGATTAAAAGAAAGCAGCATTTAATTGCACGGAAAGAATTTTACTGATGCAAGGGCTTTGCCTAAGAGAAAAGAATTTTGCATATTTCATGCATAGATGAAATAAGTAAGCTATGCTTCTGGATTTAGGAAGAATGTTAGTGAAAGACAGAAGTTGTAAAGTAAATTAGCAATGTATGAGCGTGCAGCAAAAACTGTGGATCATTAGTTATTGATTATAACAAGATCTAAACTAACATACCCTTTTATCTTTGTTTTTCCGCGAATGATCATCTTTTCTTCTCTTGCTCATCTCCTTTTTCTGAACATCAATTGGAAAAGTCAAGTCAGCAAGAAAAGTCATATCACTATTGATCCAGATAACTTAATCCATAACCCTCCCTCCCCCAAATGGAATATACTTCGTAAGACTGTGTACTTCAATGGCCTTAATCTGATAGCCAATATCTTGCTTACTTCAATAACTTTTGTTAGATCATCTTACATAAACTAGAAAGATATTTACATAATTAAAGGGGTATGGGACAAATCCAGAATGAAAATTCAACATGAAAAGTCCAAACCATATCGAAGCTTTGTCTTCGAAATTAAGAAAATGTATTAGCCTCGCCCACTCAAATTCATGATAGATGATACACACATTCACAAATTCCTATACATATGCAGAAAAGGGGGTGTGAAGGAAGTATTGATGCCAGTCAGTCGCAGAAAAAGTCAAGTTAACATTCCCTTAGGTTTTTCAAGACTACAGAAATAAATCATACAAACAAATTCAAGCTTTAGAGACAAATTAAATATCCTTCACTAAATAGGCGACAATGATGAACTGATGAAGCATAAAGTTAAGTCAACTCGTGATAAAAAATCTTAACAGATGACATAAAGCGATTAAAGTTGTGTGATTCACTGAAATCTTAGATAATAGAGAACAAAAAAAAAATACTCTGTATATAAACATGTAACTTTTCTCTACAAATATATAAGAACCAATAAGAAGGCAGCAAGGAAAACTTCATTCAGTAAAGGTAACAATTAGCTCCCTGCTCCCCATCAAGATATATTATGGTCTCTTCCCAAACTTACTAAGAAAAAGTGGCTGGTCATTACTTAACATCCACTATATTCAAATACAGGTCCTATAGACAGCTACAAAAGATAGCTGTTTCCACCTCTCCTACAGTTGCCACCGGATTACAAGCAGATCCTATAGGAAAGCTATTCAATCAAAGCTCTTCTGACATTTCTTGTAGTGCCAAATCTGCAGATCTAGGTTTGAAAAACAAAAATCCACCCCACCATACTATTATAGAAGGAATTGGAAAAAGGCAGCATCAGGGTAATTGGAAAGTGATGATGCCTCAGTAAGTCAGTATGTATTCTTATCCCCACAACCAATTGAAATTGATCCTGACATTATTGATAAACAGGCCATCCTTCCACAAACAATACTACTGAAAGTTCATATCAGCATCAAGAGCATGTAGAAACTACCAGCTATCTAAAAGCTATAAATATCGAGGCAAAATCAAATTATAAGATCTACCATCTTGCTTTAAAACAGATGTCAAGGGCTTACATTCATCCATCGAGCACGTAGTGCCACATCACGGACCGTCTTATTTGGAAGCTCCATAGCAACCTTAGCATAGCGAATAATGCTTGATACTGAAGCATATCTGCACGCATCAAGCAAAGGAGGATTTAATATCATATACAGAGGCAAGTTTGTGCACAGCACCCAGCATAAAAAAAATACGCATAAGAAATTTACAGCCTCTACACTTCAAGAACGAGACAAATGCTTAACAAATACTACCTCCGATTTTTTTTAGTTGCAACTTTGGAATATTTTATATCTCTCAAATAATACCCCAAAGTTGCAACTAAAAAAAATCGGAGGTAGTATCAAATTTTCATAGTTCCTCCACAGAAGCATTACCACCAATACAAGAAACATGGAAATTTAGGACACTAATAATTGCAAATTAGCGTCACAAATGTACGAGAGACCAATTGAACAACCTCGGAAAGTTACCAGACAACCAAAACCAACCATCCTCCATTTCATCATGACTAGGTCCAAAGACCTAGTTACTTCCACTCTATAGACTATGCATTGCAAGTCTTAACACACAAAATTATAATTCCAACAAGAAACCAACACATTGCCCCTGCGAATTCGAATCACTACTCAGCAAACTAAACCTTTGTTTCGCCTCCAAACCCCAACTCAAATAACATAAAAAACACAACTATGGAGCTAATTCTTTACTACATTTCAAACAGTATGCTCATTAGAAAATATTTGTTCATTAGTGGCACTTAAATTCTTAAACCAAAGGACACCCAAAAAGAAGATAAAAAAAATCTCAACTCAAATCTGAATCTATAGCAAATTATAATTAAATTCATCAAAAACAAAAACAAAAACAAAAATTCCACCAAGAATTCAAGACTAAAAGAATCTAAGTGGCACCAAAATTCCCCAACTCAATTCAGAATCTTTACTAAAAACACACTAAACATTTAAGCACCATTTTCAAAATATAGCCTTTCAAAGATTCTCACAACCAAGAATAATAATTCAACCAAATAAATTATTAAAATACATTAAAAATTAAAATTTAAAAACAAAAATTAAACGAATTAACTAACCGGGTGAGTCCATTTTCCAAGATTGTTTGCTCCTCAGCAGTCCAATCTGTAGCAATTCCAGGATTATGCTTCATAGCAGAACCCGTACCCGAATTATCATGACCCGGACCCGAATTCCCATTACTTGTGGATGCAGCGGGACCACCACCATTGAAAGAGGATTGTTCTTGGTGGTGTTGATTCCCAGATGGGTTTGCACTTGCTGCCATTCCCACCAAATTCAATACAAATTTCGACAAATTCCCACTTTATAATCACCCAAAAACTCGATTTCCCGCCATAAAATCGAATACCCAGATGATAAAGATGTCAAATTTCTTGATTTCTTCAAATGGGGTTTTGCAAATTTGCAGAAAAAATCGATGAATTTGGGAGAAAATTGAAAAGGGGTGGAAAAAAGTGAGGGAAATTCACAAAGTATTTGGAGGAGAGAGAAAGAGAAAGAGAGTAGAAAATTAAGGATTGTACGGAAGAAAGAAGAAGAAGAAGAAGAAAAGGAGGAAATAGGGTAGAAGAGAGAATTTCAATTCAATTGGGATTTGTTTTTGTATTTGTTTTTGTTAAACGAAAATAAATAAATTAAAAATAAATCAAGGGTTTATTAATATAATTGTTGTGATTAAGGAAAAGGGGCTAATCAAAACAGATGTAGAAGAGAGTGATTTGGTTGGAATCAAACTCATATAATAAAAGATTTTTTTGTTTTTTAACGAGATTAAATGATTGATTTTTGTGTGTTTTAGTTAACCTGGAATTGCTGGCTAACTCGAGGATCGGATGGATGAAAGATACCTGAATTTTTGCTATCCTACTCTACTTGGAAGTTGGAACTCGACTCCGATATTAAGTTACCGTGCTAATATAATCCGTGCCACGAAAAACAATTTTAAATATTAGGGTTTCTTAGAAAAATAAACATATTGAAAAAGTTAATGGAATATGTGATTGTTTTTACAATAATATTTAAACTTGACACATATTAGTATATCATCTCCATTTTTATTTAGTTGACACTATTCTATTATCATCTCTGTCAACGCATTGTTTAAACGATTGATATCTCTAATTCTCGACATTGTAAAAAAAAAAAAAAAAAAAAAGTGGATATTAATAAAATATACATTGAGGCGATTCAAACAAGATCCCACTTGAATGTATTTTATCATAGCTATAAATCACAAAAACTAGTCAAAGTGTAGTTTGTGAATAGTGTAAAAGTCAAATGATATCAACTTTAAAAACGGAGGAAGTATTTCAACTTTAAATATATACATTGTGGTTAAATATTTGTAAATTAATATGTATATATTTCTATATAAAAAGTTGATTATATTTGTAAAATAACATTGTTATATACGGAGTATCTATTTAACACCAAATTTCATTATCATAAATTTGTTTCTAATATGATTTTTTTACAAAGTCATGGCCAACGATAACATATGAATAGTGAAAATGTTCAAATATGCCAATTATTTTGGGACAAAAGGAGTAATATAAACAAATGTATAGGTGTTATGTTCTCTCCACCTTATTTTTACTGAACTAGAATTATTTTTGTTGATGAACTTAAATTATTTTTTATGAACATAAATTATTTTTGTTCACTTGAAATTAATTTTACTGAATTAGCTAAAATTATTCAACATAACAACGTCAGCTGACATGAGTGGACTTCAAATCCACAATAATATTATTATGAACTAAATCCAAGTAAGTTTGAATACAAAGTCATTTTGTTAAAATTAGGTTTACATATTCAACATAGCGTCAACTAATAGATATACCCCTCATATCCACTGTAATAATGTTATGAACCTGATCCACACACGTTTTTTCCAATACTAAATATTGTGTATTCCCCTTAAAATAAAGGGTGTGTTCGGCACTAGCGTTTGAGTAGCTTTTAGTAGTTTGACCAAATCAAACCACTACTTAACAAAAAAATGTGAGTGTTTGGCAAAGTAGTAGTTATGGTAGCTTTTAATGGTGGAGGTAGCTTTTATAAAAAGTTAGAAATGTTAGTTTTGAAAGTAGAGGTAGCTTTTGAAAATTTAATCTATAGTTTTAAATGTAAAATATTGATTTTTTTATGTAATAGCTAGTCAACCGCTACTTTACTGAACACTCATACCTCAATTATCTATTTTCACAGCTACAGCTTGTTGACAACTAAAAGCTACCTTCACAACTAGCATCTACCTTCACAGTTAGATTTTGCCAAACACGCCCAAAGTTTTCTCTAGATTTAGGACTTATTCTCTTCAACTTATTTTTGGTTACTAAAATTATTTTAGTGACTTGAAATTATTTTTGTTGAACTTAAATTATTATATCTTAATGAAATGAAATAAATTTTACTGAATTTTTACCGATTATATATTATGTTTCTTCTATAAAGTTATTGATTTTTAATAGACTGAATTATTTTTATTAAATGAACTTAATTTATTGAATTGAACTTAATCCTACTTAACTGAACTTAGGCCCTATTCACTTTACCTTTGAAATTATTTTTGGTGAACTTAAATTATTTTTACTGAACTGAAATTAATTTATTGAACTGAAATTATCTTTGCTGAACTGAAATTATTTTTACTGATCCATTATTATATTTCTTCTTTAAATTCACTGATTTTTACTGAACTAAAGTTATATTTACTGAGCTGAACTTATTTTACTAAACTGAAATTATTTTAACTGAAATGGAATTATTTTTACTGCATATTTATTTAAAAGGTGAAGTGAACAGGGGTTGGCCTTATTCATACGGAACTAATATTATTTTTACTAAATTGAAATTATTTTTACTAAATAGTTTTTGTAAGATGAAGAGAACAGGGTCTTACGTACTAAAGTTATTAGGTTATAGTTGAGTGTGTACTCAATCTATAATCTACATGGTATGGAATCAAGAATTCAAGACTAATTACTTCCCATTCCAGATCTAAATCCATTTTTTTTTTTGTGGCTATTTAAAATTAAACTTTTTCAATTTTCTTAACTAACTATTTCAAATAAAACATTCAATAGTTCTTATTGAACCATTAATATTTCAAATTTGGTAACATGTATCAAGATTTAGATTATTACTTTCCTTTCAATCCGAAAGCCCTAATAATTTAAAAATGACTTTTACTTTTCTTCGATCTTCCACACCAAAAGAATAATTTTGACATCCGTAATCTATTATATATATAACTAATATATAAAGCCAAGTTATGTAGTCAAACCATGAGACATCAACACTTGAGATTCCACATTTTCGCCAAGTGTCACGCTAATGCATAAACATACCACGTTAGATGATATGCAAGCAATATTGCCAATATTAAATAACTTTTTATTGTAAATAGTTTTTTATGGATCAATAAAAAGTTATTTGATTTTTATTTTTTTATTTTTTGATAAAATTTTAATCTTACACATACATAAAATATAATATATACTCCATCACTTTCAATACATATATATTCTATTAAATTGTAATAATTTTTGCATCATAAAATTCATTTTAAAAAATGATTTAAAACAAGATCCATTTATGATACTTCATATATTTTAAATTTTTAACCAATTATTATGAGTATATTATTTCAATTTAACAGATATAACAAAAATTATAAGAAAATTATTTTTCTAAATTTCTTAGACTGCTATTTTTTTTTAAAACTATAGACATACCTAAATTTGTAATAATTTTATAAATCCTAAACACAATAAGATATTATATTACATATAGGTTTAAACTTTAAAGTCCTAAACATAATAGAATGATAATACATGTACTGTTTTCAATCTTTCCTGAGTCATAATTATGTAGTATCCAAAAACTACTACGAGTATAACAACTTAAAAATTAACACAACAATACATAATTATATGTATAATTCTCTATTTGATTTATTTATTTGTATAATAAAGATCTCCATAATACTACCTCATATCACAACTCAACCTTACTTGGGCTATAATATCATATTAAATGGATTTAGGCCGCACTTCGCATCAAAGCCCACTTTAATAAATATAAGTCCAAAAATATCGTACTTCAAAACCATAAAATAATAAGAGAGGAGCCTCTTAACCAAAACTTTTTTTTTTTTTTTTGGATACATAGCAGAATATTCTCTATTACATTTACACTTATTTAATGTGAGACAACACCTCCACAAATATGTAGGTTTATTTATGGGGTCAACAACTCTGATACCCCCTTTTTTTAACCCACTTTAATTTATATTATGATATTTTAAAACTTGCTTCTACTTTTTTTTTTCTAACTAATGTGACAAACACGTGTGATGCATGCTTCATAATTAGCTACGTCCAGAGAGTTTTCTCAACTGATGACAACATTAATAAGGGAAAATATATATAACAAAAGTATTTAGGATATAAATGTCCAAATACTATTCTTAAGAGTTAAAAAAAAATTTAACATTAATGTAGGCTAATAAACAATTAGACAGTATAATTGTTCAAATACTATTTATAAGAGTTAAATCATTAAATCGCATAAAATAAGGTTTAGAGGTAATTAACATCATATCAATAGGAGCATATAGGTAAACAAATATTTTTGAGAATATAATTATCTACACACTATTTATAAGTGTTTTCTTATACTTTTTAATAGGAATTGATTGAAAACCCATTTTACAATCTTATTCCATCCTTATTCTAAAGTATCTACACATGTTCACTCACTCGCTTTCATCATGACCACCTACTTTGGGGTTTCCTAAATGTAAAAGGGAGAAAAATCTGTTATAAACTTAGGGCCTGTTCTCTTTAGCTTATTTTCAGTTCAATTCAGTTCAGCTCCAATAAGTTCAGTTCAGTTCTTAATTTCCTTCTCTCATAAAATATTCAGTTTAATTTAGTTCAGTTCAGTTCAGTTCTTGATTTCCTTCTCTCATAAAATATTCAGTTCAGTTCAATTCAATTCAGTTTAGTTCAGCTCCACTAAGTTCAGTTCAGTTCATCTCATCAGAACAAGCCCTTATAGTAATAGCTTTCTTAATTCTTATCAATGTCATCTAATCTTTTCTCCACTCAAGTTATAATTATTATACTTAAATTATATTTATTTTGACTAAAATTATATTATTTATCGATTAAAACTCATATTTATTACTGATTTGATACTAAATTTGTTCATTAGAGTTACTCCGTATTAATTTTTTTTTTAATTTAAAACTTATCTAAAGTTAATTTTTTAAAAACTAAACTAGAGAAGAAGCCCTATTTGACTATTTCCACTAAATCATACTTTCTTTGTTCCAAATTAGATGATACCTTTCTTTAATCACGTTTGTCAATAATGCATATGCAAATATCTCTAATTATTTATAAATAAAACTATACAAAGTTGATATTTTGGAATTTAAGATGATTAATCTAACAAGATTCACATAACTATGTTTTTTTTTTCTTTCTTATCTATCGATCAATCACAAAACGTAGTCAAATTAGAATTTGTGAACAGTGTTTAATTCAAAATGTGTCATCTAATTTAAAACGGAAAAAGTATATTTCATTCTCTACAAACAAGAAGAAACTAGATTGATTGGTGTTTAAATTCCTTACTTTCTACCTTTGAAGTATAAACAACAATACAAGTATTAATTAATTTCTTACTCTCTTTAATTTAAGCATAAGTTCACTTTAACTCTCTTTTAAATATTTGGCAGTTTAATTTATTGTTTTATCTTCTAAGGCTGTGTTCAGTTTATTTTATTTAAGTTGTTATCAACTTATTTCAGAAATAATCAAATCATATCTTATCTTTTTATTTGTGTATCTTCCTTTTTGATAACTATTCCAAAAGTTTCATATTTGATTAAACATTAATAATACGAATTTAATGACATCATAATTTTATTTTTCGAATTAATGTGGAGTACAAATTAGGTCAAGCTTTGGTTAAATAAGAAATCAGATCATGTAAATTGAACCTGGCTTAATTTTTATATTGTCTTATTTTAATCATGTTACTATCTATGTTTAGATTAGTTAGAAGACTTAGAACTTTAACTTACGTTGTAGTTTTCATCATGATTCGTATTTAGCCAATTAGCCATCTTTGGGCCTAGGGCTTGAAATTCCCAAGTGGCCAACCTTCTACGGAGTACTGTAGCATTAGTTCACCAAATTCCCAAGTGCCCAATTTTTCGTATTGGGTCAATTTTTTTTTTCTTTAATTTTTGAAAGAAAATTTATTTAATTTTTCTTATTAATCATCATCAACGAATAAAACTAATTACTTAGTAAATTAGTAATGGACTATACATACATAAGCTAATAACAACGACTTTCAAAAATCTAAAACTAACTTAGTGATGGGATTATAAATAAGCTAATAAAATCTTAGATCTCCTAGCCTATTATAATTCTATCCTATTATAAAATTCTATCTTAAGATAACAACATAAAAGATAGAATTCATGAAAACTAACAATAATATCCTAAAAATTCAGCAAACTTTTTTTTTTTTTAAACAAAATTCAGCAAATTTTTATAAAAAGGACAAACTATAAAAATAACTACTGATGTCATAAATGCATACACTCATATCCGGTCCCTAAGTTCCTGAATTTTCAACTCACTTGTTTATAGGGCTGAGTAAAACTACCCGAAAAACCGAAAAATCGATCCGTAACCGTTTCAAAAATTAGGGTACCCGATCCGATAACCATAACGGTTTGGGTACCCGTTTAGATAATTTGTTATCGGGTATGGTTAATGGGTATCATTTTAAAATTAACGGTTACCCGATCCGATCCGATAAACATTTTTTTTGCTTTTTTTTCCTTACTTAAAATCTATTTTTTTTAAATCTAAACTCTTACTTTACTTTATAATTGCTTTATAATATCAATGATTAGTAATATTATTAATAATTTGGTCAAAATCATGTGATATTATTGTTAATTAATGGTAAATTATATCATAATAACTACATAATTAAGTTTAATTATCATTATTGGATATTTTATTGGGTACCCGATAACCGATCTGAAAATACGAGTACCCGAAATCAAGGTACCCGAACTAATCGGTTTGGGTTATGGATATCACTTTTAGGGATTTTGGTTATCGGGTACCCGTTAGTACTAACGGTACGGGTACCCATCCCATGCTCAACCCTACTTGTTTACCATTAATATCTTTAATGGTGTATAACAATATAAGTAAAGATATAAAAAACTAATAATTTATTTACACCACGTGAATAAAAAAAAAAAAAAAAAAAAGGGTAATACGTTCATTTATAGTAATGTTAACATCGATTAATCCATATATCTATTACGTGATGTTAGGAATTAGTTCGAGTCATTTATTTTTGGGTACATGCTTAGTTATTTCCACCAATAATGTAAGTTAAATTGGACTAGGTAATTTTTATAAAGTATAATATATATAGTCAAATAATCACAAACAATTATTATTCTTATTTTGTAGAGTGAGGAATTGAATATATCCTAGGATCCATCGATTTTCACTACCACCCTTGTATTTTCGAAAAAAAAAAGCTACCTTATTTGATCGACCCAATATAATTTAAGAATATTGATCCATTTAACATTAAGCAAATTTTGCAAAATAACACCACAAAAAAATGAAAAATCGATTATAACACGATATATATATATAAAAAAATTAAAAAAAACTTTTATTATAACACCACAAAAAACCAAAAAATTGATTTTACCACCATTTAACAGATTATTGGATGGAATCTATTAATAGGGCTCATAAAGTCACACGTCAATAACCTATTGGTTAAAAAAAATAAATTTATAAAAATAAAAAAAGTTAAAAAAAAATAGAAAAAAACCCTAAACCCTAACCTAGCCCAGCCCCACCACCGGCAACCAGGACCCCCACTGCCGATGACCCAACCCCATCCGCCGACACCCCTTACCCCCACCAAAATCGTCAAACCCAGCCCTTCCGATCCCCTCCTCGAAAACCACCCAAGTCTCTTCGAACCACCACGAAAAACTACACAACCCCTCAGCATCGCCTACCGCAATATTCATGCAGCGACAGCCGCACAAATCACCAATATCCATAAAAAACCCACAACATCACCGATATCGACCATTTTGGGGCTGCCATGTAGGAATGACAACGGATCGGATTTGGGTCGGATGGAGCTTCACTCGCATCCACTCATATCTACCATCGATCCGCTCCACCCAACCCAACCGTCACCAGCAAAACCCATCACCCGCATCCGATCCATCCGTCATCCGCGGGGGAAACGGATGGATCGAATGCTTAGCGGGTGATAATTATAACTATACTAATGGTCTAATACATCTATCTATATATATACTAAAATAACAACCGTTAATGTCATCATTGCATACATGTCACTTTTTTAGTTAATTTTTTCCCTCTAAAATGCAAGGATGATGTCATATATTTTTTTTTCCTTTTTAAGCTACCATATTTAACATAACTTTGAAAATATATTTCATTTGAATTTTTAAATTTTAAATTTTGGGTTTTCTACACATATTATGCTATTTAGTTATTTACGAGTTGTTAACAATAGTTAATAATATAATTTAATCGAAATTTCTTAATCAAATATGAAAATTATGCACTTTCGGGAATTGTATATTCATATTTAATTAGAAATTAGTTAAGGAAAAATGAGGAAGTTATTTTCTTTTATTACCCGTTAAAAGTCTATAATTCAATTCTTATTTTAAAATCGTGCATCGCACGGAGTTAATCTAGTTATTTATATATATAAAAAACCTTTTAACCAATTTTTAACTTGAATAATAAAAGCTTCCAATTCCAAATTATAGCAATAATAAAAATTAAAATTAAAATTAAAAAACACCATGAAGTACATAAGTACTCCGTAGTACATTATGCATATTAGAGAGGGCTTTTATATATTTTTTAAAAAAAATCTAATAATCTACATTAATTTCTATTTTAGAAATATATATAGTAATTTATAGTAATTTAATTATATAGTAATTTATAGTAATTTCTATTTTAGAAATATATATAAGTAGTAAAATACATAAGGTAAAAAAAAAATTTAATTTTTTTTGGAGAAAAACAATAATTCATATGTATTACTATATATTCTTCTTCAAAAAATATATTATATATTCGGGTGGATGACGGGTGATAAACGTATGACGGATTGGGTGACGGATGAAACGGAGCTCCACCCAAATTCGATCCTTCAACTGCCCTTCATCCATTTAACGCGGATTTTCATCCATTTATTTAAATTGAGTGGATGGGATTTGCGGATATTCGTTTAGAATTGCCATCCCTACTGCCATGGTCGATTTCGGCCGCTTTGGGGTGAGGGTAAGGGATGAATAGGTCGAAGGGGTCGGGTTAGACCCGCCGTCGAATTAGGGGTGAGGGAAGGGAGAGGGGGGCGGATCTCTGTGGTGGAGCTAGGGCTAGAGTATTTCGGGTGAGGGATAGGTTAGGGTTGTTGGCCTGCCGTGCCATTGGTTGGGTTTGGATTGGGGGGGGGGGGGGGGTTGTCGGCGGTGGGGTTAGGGCTGCTGGTGTTGACATTGGGGTTTGTGGTTGGGTAGTTTTTTTTTTTTTTTTTTAAATCAATTGATTAATGACACATTTTAGTGGTGACCCCACTAACTGATTTCATCTTAGAATCCGTTAAGTAGTGATGAAATAATTCAATTTTTGGGTTTTTCTTTTGTTTGTGTGTTATAATAAAACTTTTGGATTTTATGGTGTTATAATTAAAATTTTGACAATATTGTGGTGTTATAAGTAAAAAAATCCTAATATTCTTGTGCCATACACGGTCTATATTATATATAAACATTGGAAAGAAAAACAATTTTTTGCATTTTGAAATCTTAATGAGTTCTATAGGAAAATATTGCAAGTGTCGTGCGATTGAAAATATATCAATTATTAATTTAATAAAGGAGTGGGTGAATGAAGAAAAGATCATCAATGGGAAAGATGGAGGGTTAAGGTAAGAAGAATTATAAAATTTTCTCATAAAAAAATAAAATAAAATAAATTCAAATGGTGAAGAAAGAAAGAATGACATGTGGTTTATATATAGTGTTTATGGTGAAAAATTCAATTGAATATTCTATATTTGAATATTCTATATTAACAAAACTTGTTTATATCAAGGGTTATTTTGTAATGTCATGCTTGTCAGCAGCCACACCCCCTTTCTCTCTCTTTTATCACCACTGCACGACCACCAGTATCACCCATCACAATATCACCCACGACCATTAGCACCACTCCTTGACCACTGCACGACCACTAGCACAACCAGCCGATCACCGTCCGGGTGCACAACCACTAGCCGACCACCGCATGACCATTAGCACCACCATTATCTGACCGTCGCACCACCTGCACGAGCAAATGCCTTTCTGTAAGGGGTTAGTATATAGGCCACTTTAGATACTTAACTATTAGAGTGCCTTTTGTTAGATCGACTGGTCGGTTTAAAGACTTAAAGGTGGTCGATCACTAACATGGCCATGGGAGCCGGAAGGGAGGGAGAGATTGTTCGCGTGTGTTTAACAAATTTCAGAGTGAAGGAGGGAGAAGGAAATATTGTCCATTTTTTTTTTGAAACCAAGGAAAATTGATGATATAAAGAAATACTTTTGTTAATACGGAGTATAGGATATTAACTAGGTTTGTTCAATTTCTATACTAGGAATAGATTATAAACGTATGCGGCTATGTGCTATGAATTACTATACGTTGACAAAAGTATGTTAAATTTCCGGGAAAAAGAAACTACTAATATTTTTCTAAGAAAATTAGCTCTAACAAAGAATTAATTTTTCTTTAAAGATCAACTATGGAGTATTATTACTAGTTTACTACGTGTACGAACGTACTATATATGATTCCCCTCATTCACTCTAAAATTCAGAAAACAAATAAAAATCAGGTGAAAAATTTCTGCTAAAATTTAAGACAAAGACGACTTTTTCTTGCGTTCATGAATTGATAATGAAGATATAAAATTGGTCAAACTTGTTTTTTTGACAACCAATTGGTCAAACTATTCTTGCATAACAACTAGCAAACAGGGATTGTGCATGGTAAGCAAACTGCGCAGCGTAGTTTAGAGGTGAATTTTATACATTGGAAACCTCTCGGTGTCTCTTTATTACGTATGTCTTGTATACAATGGATGATTCTTGTAAAACAAATTTAGTTATCACATCTAAATCACATTAAAGTCATTTCGTCCTTTATAACATTGATGTATATGTGATTTATTATGCTATTATATGAACTACTAGTTAGAGCTGTCTTACATGTTTGAGACTCCGATCCAATTCCAATAGAACACCTTCTCCTTATCTATAAAAAAAATAAAGTGTACTGTAATGCATGCACGTAATATACACACTATACAAATAATATTTTCCTTATGCTCGTTTTATATCCACTTTTTAATGGGAACCTTATGGTATCAAAATCTAGTTGTCTATGACTCGTCATGGCAGATACTAGATTTCCAGCTTTACTTAGACATGTACTGGTAGCTTGAAACTTAATTTCTTTATAGTACAAGTTATTTTACACCTTTTTTGGTTCTTTAATGTAAGTCTAATAACGACGGGCAACTTGTTAGAAATATTTTGAGATTTAAGAAACTGAAAGAAATTAATTAATTAGAAAGAAATTAATATTTGCTGATTAATTAGTTTACAATGTAACTTAAGCAGATTTTCTAGGTAGAAGATTGTGGGCATATTTGAATTATTGGACCATGTAAATCTAATGTCTTTTATTGGACACAGAATTGTTTTTTTGACTCTCTAGTTATTGTCATGCTTAGATTCTTAAAACATGTAATCTTTGAATTTTGTTTTCATTTGTAAGGCATGCATATATATGATTTATTTGAAGACATAAGAATGTTGGCTTGCTAATTGACTCGGCTAACAAGTTATATAGTACTAATAACTTTGATTTTCATTATACAATCAAGAGTAATTATCTTGTAATTATCACCGTGGTCTGATCTAAAATTCTCGCTTGTTCATGTCAGTCATGTGTAAACCCATTTTACACTCGAGTGTAATTTCATGCAGAGGCGGAGCCAGGGGGGAAGGGGGGCTGGTGGAGGCCCGACCCCCGTGGCCCAAACGCCAATTCTTTTATCTTTTACTGCTGGCCCCCTTTAAAATTAGGTTAAATAGTGTAAATGTTTCTTACATTAATACACCGAAAAATTATAGCTCAGTGGTAATTCATAATGTTGCAATACGTGGAGACCTAAGCTCAAATCTTGTTCCGTGTACTTTCTTATATTTAACCATCATATTACACAAATTTAACTATTGATAACTTTAATATTACCTCTGTTTCTTATTATTTGCAACAAAAGGGGTATTATTGTGAGATATAAAAAAATTCCTTTGGTTCAAGTAATAAAAAATAGATGTATTAATAATTATTAAAAGTTAAAATAAATGGTTTTAAAAATATATATGATCGAATAAAGGTAATTGTATTAGCGCATAAACAATAATTTAACAATGAAAAAAATGTACAAAATATAATATGGAGTACTATTTTATGATTTCATGCATGCATAACATGAACATTTTCTCTCAACCCCACTCCGATACATTAAAATCGCATTATTTACTACCCACTTGAGTTCTAAAATTTACTCCGAAATATAAAACCTGCCTTTCTTTGGCTTAATATGTAATTATGGAGCCACCACATTACTTTCTTGGCTAATAATTCATAAAAGAAAAGGGAAAAAAGAAAAACAAATGACAAGTAATTTAATTGTTCGTTTCCCACTACCTTTATATAACCAAGCAACCGTGTTATTATATAACGATAAAAATGTATAAATTGTACATACTGTAGTACTACCTTCATTTCTTATTATGTGTAATAAAAAGATATTATTTGTGAGATATAAAATATTCCTTTATTACACATAATAAGAAACGGAGGTAGTATATATCAAGGAATTTAAAGCCAAGCAAACAAAACTAGAATAACAGTACAAATCCCAAAAATAAAATAGAATTAAAAGCATATGAAATTATATAATAATGAAAATACAAGTAATTATAATTTCATGTGAATAGCCCGTGTTATGTACGTTAGCTGAACATGCATGGCGTCTCAGGAGAGTGTTAAAAACACAGTGGCCAATGTGAAAATCTTTCGTACAAATAATCTCTCATTTTTCCAAGTTCCAATACTAATATACTATTGGTGTAATTAATTAAGGAACAATAACAATAATTATATTCATATTTTTATGCAAATAAAAAAAAAATAAAATTACTTGTATAATCTAATAATAGATGTACTGCATAAAGATCAAATAGGATCTTATCTCTAAATAAATATGGCATATAGGAGACACCAATTAAGCTGGATCCTAAATACAACTTTTTAGAAAACTTTTTGTTCCATTAACTGAAATTTTGTTTTTTTTGTTAGGCCTTATTCAACTCTGTCAATGAGTTTCTTCTTGACAGTCCCTACCCTGGATAAATGAGGAGAGTTACGGTAGGTCAGTGACAATCAGTGTAAAATTTTATCACATTATTTTACATGAGCAACAATAATTGAGAGTAAGGTAGGCCCTGTTCTTTTGAGCTATTTTAGAGAGTGAGGGATAGCTTACGTCGTTAGAGCTTTCCTTTCGATTTTAGGAGATTATGGGATCGATTCTCTTCCCCGCTCTTGTGACTCGCTTTCTAAACACCAAAAAAAGGGTATAGTAACTTTAATTACTAACTTATCACAAAGTCTTATATGTGGCTGGCCACCCGGTGTGATCATCCATTATAAGAGTTACTTCATTAGTGTTACAGGGGTTACTCTTTCAGTTTTATAGGGGTTACTTCGTCGGTGTTATAGGGGTTACCTAGGGGTTGTTTGGTCAGTATTACAGGGTTACTTCGTCGGTGTTATATGAGTTGCTTTATTTTTCTACAAGTGGCTACATAGTGTGGCCGACCGCACACAAGACGCACTGCCAACTTATATATACTACTTGTATTAAAGTTACCATTTTTAACATAAATTCTTAAATAAGGGTAATTTTAAATTTACGAACTTATATGAGTATCAAATTTCTTTTTGCATTCACTCAAAAAAAAAAAAAAAAAAAAGTTTTTACATATGAATCAATTTTATAATACCTTGCTACAAAGTACAAAGTATACAAAGAAATTGTATTATCTTTATCCATGATTGCATGAAATTACGTGAAAGATTTAAGGGATTTTCTAGCTAGGAACAACTTTGCATTATTCAAATGGCCATGGTAGAATAAATACAAAGTTATAGAATATTTTTAATTTGCATCCAAAAATAATTAATTTTATAATAATAAAGAGAATAAATCTTTGTACATATAAATCGTTTATAAGCTTGCCTAGCTAGCTAGCTAGTCAATGCTAGAAAGCCGACTTTCGCAATACAAGGAAAATTGTATCATAAACAAGCTTAACAACTAATATTGCATGAAAAATGAAGCAAAATACTTACGTACAACATTAAAATATACCAAAACCTATTAAATAGTTACACTAATTGGAGTGTAATTTACTCAACTAAGCTGTCATATTATACTCTATATAAATCCTTTACCAATAACACTAATTTCAAAATCAGTTAAGCTAAGAAATCTAAATTTATAAGAGTTAGAGCACCACTAAAGAGAAGTTTTTAGCCTTTTTTCGGGTAAGAGAGTAAAATGGAGGAAGGCAAGCAATTGTACTATCCTCTAGTGGCTCTTCTTGCCCTTGTGGTGGGTTTTTTGATGATCGGAGATGTCGAAGGTGCGACTACGGTGCCTCGATACACCTTGACCCGAAGTTATTACAAGAAGACTAACACTTGTTATCATGCTGAGGCATATGTGAAGCACCTTGTGAAAGAGTTTTGGGATCAAGATAAGAGCATTACTCCTAAACTTCTTCGGTTGGTCTACTCGGATTGTATGGTCACGGTAATGTTATTTTTACCTTTGAACAACTTTTTTTCCCTTAAGGTTTAGTACGTGTATATTACTATTAAAGCTGACATTGAGCCGTGCTCGCTGCTAGGCGGCTGGCTCATGTTTTGTGCCAAAGCGTTGAGGGTTATGTTGTCATTCCGTTTGGCACAATGAATGTGCAAATTATGTAGGCATGAGTTGTGTCGTGCACTCGTTCTGGTTTATGTTGACGTGACCTAGGTGGAGGTCTTTTGTGCTAACTGCTAGGCTGTTTTAATCTACCAATTTATGTTCTCGTTGTACTTCTTGATGAATTATTAGTCGTAAAAAACATTTGTTGTGTTCATTTGCAACCTTTCATGGTTCAATCGTTCAAATTAGTTTAGAAAAAAGCTAGGGGGCCGATGAACGTAGCACTAGAGTCCATGTTTACAAATTTGCCAAAATTTCTAAAAATTATAAGCCTAAAATTTGCTTATTAAAAAATTTAATGGTTATTGTTCTTTTCAATTTTGCCACTAACTGCTTAAATCTAGTCTACAATACACAAGGGCGGTTGATAAAAATCGATCTTACATCTCCTAGAATCGAAAAGGAAGCTTTAACCAACTGAGCTATTAAATTTTGGAAAAAAAAAATTAAATAAATAAAATCAGCACAAAGCCTAAATTAGTGTTAATTAAAGAAGCCTTGATGAATTTTTGTTAGCAACTTAAGTCATGTGCTTTGGTTTTCCTTTTGGGAAAGTACCTCGTTAGCAGCTGTAGTGTAGCGTGGTGAACTGATCGTACCTTAATACCGTGCTTTTTACACTTTTCATTTATGAGAATAAAGGTTGGCCTATTGTTAGAGGTCTTTTTTTACAGGGTTCAATTCTCAACTCATTGTAAGGTCTTGTTTGGTTGCACCAATTTTATATAGGCACTCAAAATTCCTAGGAAATACATTATTGGTTGTGTTGTTTGGTTAACCAAAAAAGTGTAAAATGGAGGAAACATAAATTCTTAGGAATTTCATTTTCCCATATAATATGCGAATTCACTTATCCACCTCCTCCTAGGTTATTCAAATTTCCTAGGAATTGTAATTTTCCTAATGCCAACCAAACAAACTAAGCAACTTCCTAGGAATTTGAGGAAGGAAATAATTTCCCATGAATAATAAATTACCATAGAAAGTTAATTCCTATTGCAACCAAACGAGTTCTAAGAGTGATTTCTACGTAAGAGTATGCGATACAATATAATTAGGCAATGTTGTTATATAAAATTGTCATATTCTTTAAAAACTTGTTTGTAACGTGATTCAGGGATGTGATGCCTCGATTCTCTTAGACGGACCAGACTCAGAGCAAACGGCACCACAAAATATCGGACTTGGAGGATTTGCATTCATTGACAAAATCAAGGAAGTCCTTGAAGAAAGATGTCCTGGAGTTGTCTCTTGTGCTGATATCCTTCAACTTGCTACTAGAGATGCTGCTTACTTGGTAATTTCTATTTTCTTATGCGCCATTATCTAATACGGATTTACTCAAATGGTAAAAGAAATAGAGAGTATTTCTACTCCCTCTGTCCCTTTTTTACATTTCTATTTGTAAAATTACACGGGAATTAAGGAACTTGGCTTAAAACAAAGAACAATAAAAAAAGTATAATGGAAATTACTAGACATTAATTGATGACTTTGAGTAAAACAAAGATAGAATAATATTTAATGCTGTACATATCATCAATCCTTTGAAAAGAAAAAGGACCAATAATATTTTTTGGTAGAAAAAAAAAAGACCAGTCATATTCATCTAAATTGATGCACATGAATTTTGAAAATAAGAGTGAGAATTAGAAAATAAGAGTGATAAAATAGAGAAAACATTAATTACAAAACAGAAAAATAGAGATAATTTGGAATATTTGGTAAAAATTTAATTACTAAAAAAGAAAAGTAGAAATGTAATTTTGAAATACCAAAAAGAAAAGCAGGAATGTGAAAAAGGGACGGAGGGAGTATTTAATATGTTTCCCTTCATCTCTAAATTCTCAATTATAATTTAGGAAAATTATTAGGAGTAATTCAACGGTGTTCAAAAGTGAGTTATTGTTTTGAAATTACCTAAAATAATGTAACTTTTGTATATATTCAGTGTACAGTAATTTACTATATATTGGGGGGTCACTTTTATCAAATTTAGGGTCACTTTTATAATTTTTTGGGTAACTTTAATCAATTAAGCATAAATACTTCGTAACTTTTATTTATATCAGGATAACTTTATAACCGATGTACAATATTTTATTACATCCGATTTTTTTTAAAAGTCTGTCAAACGACGTTGAGATCTAGGAAGTACTCAAAATTACTTGTCAAGTTGAAATGTTGAATCATACTCGTAATTTTTTTTTTTTTTTTTTTTTTTGGAAGTTAAATATTAATAATAATATTTGTAATATGTAATAATTTTTTTTGGAAATATTTCAGTCTGGTGCTCCATCCTACCCAATTCTTACAGGAAGAAAGGATGGGTTCACTTCAAAGGCTTCATCTGTGGACCTCCCTTCACCAAATATCTCATGGGAAGAAGGATTTGCATATTTCCAAGCTAGAGGCCTTGATATTCAAGATTTCACAACACTCTTAGGTAACACCTTCAACAAACCCTTTAATTTCAATCTACTAATTTATTATTTCACCCCGTACTTTATTTATTTTTACTCTCATTTTAAAAATTCCTAGATAAATGGTTTGATTGATGATGGAATTTATGTACAAACAAGAAACATCTTAGGGCATGTTCTAATTGGCTGAACTGAACTGAACTGAACTTATTGGAGTTGAACTGAACTGAATTGAATATTTTATGAGAGAAAGAAATTAAGATAAGAACTGAACTGAACTTATTGGAGTTGAACTGAACTGAAAATAAACTAAAGAGAACAGACCCTTAAACATGCATTAATGAATGACAATATCTAAATCGACCAAACTTTTTAGCTAGATAACGAAAAATATTGGTTTTAAACTTGAATCCTACTCGTATAGGCATAACAATTCATGTATATTTTGTTATGATTTATAGGAGCACATTCGACCGGGAGGACAAGATGTCGTTACATTTATGATCGTCTATACAACTTTCAAGGCACCGGAAAGCCGGATCCAACCCTAGACACTTCAAGTCTAGAGGACTTAAGGAAGCAATGTCCACAAAGGTACCAGAAAGGCGAACACGAAGGACTAATTGCCCTAAACAAGGGCTCGGATGGAGCCTATAGGTTCACAAACGACTACTACAAAAACATCATGGCAAATAAAGCTGTGCTTAGAATTGATCAAGACCTCTTGTATGGTAATGAAACTCAACAACTTAGTGATCAATTTGCTCACCCTGGTTATGGACTTGAAGACTTCAGGAGGGCGTTCGCGTTGTCGATGAATCGATTGGGTATTTACAAGGCGTTACATGGACAACAAGGAGAAGTAAGGAAGAACTGTCACAAACGTAATAGTTATTAATCCCAAACCTAAAGTATTAGCTAGGGATAATCTTGAAGTATTGAGTTATTTTTCTTGTGTTAATTCTTGTAATTTATTGTGTTTGAATTTGAGCTTTTGAAAGCCAATAAAATAAACGAGGACAACTCTGTATACTAATTTGTATGATACAATAAGTTAAATCATTTATTGTCAAGAGTAACAATCAAAATTGCATTGATCTCTACAAAAATTTCTTAAACTTATTTTTTTTAATTAATTTTAATTTAAATAATTTTTCTAAGAAATTTCTAAAATACTTGTACAGTACCTGCGCATCTTGTGTGTGACTGGCCGCATTATGTGACCACTTGTACCATAAAAGAATAAGTAAGCCCCATAAAATTAACCAAGTAACCCTTGTAATATTAACCAAGTAATCCCTACAACACTAACGAACTAACTACTGTAACACCGGTGGAGTAATCCCTATAACACTAATGTGCAGCCCCCACGGTGGCCGGCCACAGAAAAATGTGTGTGTACCGTATATTACAAGTCAAGTAGCAATTTATAAATGTAAACTACATTAACAATCATCTTGGCCAGAATGGCCACATGACATAACCAAGGTGCCAGGCATCCAATTAGGGTGCATTAATATTTTCATGTGTTAACATAATACGATGTATAGCGTTAATGACACCAGCTAAAAAACGATTAATAAGAAAAAAAATATTCTTAGACAAATGAGAAAACTTCATGAATTAAAAAAAGACCTTCAGACATCAGCATATATTGGAATACGAGGTACAACTTGAAGTACGAACTTCGAATTAAATATTATCATGCCTTATATGGGTTCTGTATTTTAATAGTAGGTCACTTTTATTGAGTCGTTTTTAAGAAACTTACTACCTTCGTTATATATTATTTACAACGATTTGATATAAAGTAGAGAGGAAAAATGTTTAACCGTTGCAAATAACATGAAACAAAGGTAGTATATTTGTTCTTCTAAGTAATAATTTTTTTTTTCCTTTTTTTTTGCTACGGAGTAATCTTACGTCAAGTTATCATGAGCTAACCGTAAGTTTTTTAAACTAAACTTATAAAGCAATTTACAGTGCTCGTAATATTTTAAGAAAATAATCCAACATATAAATATGCTCCTAGCTTATTATTGAGGGACATAGAAAGTAGTATTATTTAAGAAGTTCCAAGACACCGCAAAAGGAACTTTTTCTACATTGTCAAGTTATTTAACTTTGACGTTCGAACAAAAATCCAAGTAATTATAACTTAAGGAAGAAAATATCGTTGACCAGATTTTTTTTTTGCAATTCAAAAGTCAATTGCTGTAATGCTGTATTCCAAAACTTGTGCTGCAAAAAAAAGTCATTTTTAGGATGGAAGGTCATACTTGCAGAGTTGCAGTCGATGAGCAATTCTTAAGGAACGAAAACAAATTTGTGCTCAAGCTAGGGAAGTAAAAGCCATGAGAAAGCATTGTGCAAATAAGCCCGACGATAAGCATCTGTCGAAAATACAGCTGCAGAGTCACATATATGTAAGACTACCTTGCCTGATCAAACCACAGTGTAATTCTCTGCCCAAAGCATGGCTCTCTGGACAAACTTGGGTGGCGAACCGCCTTTTAGTGGCACAATATTAACAACCTGTGAGGCATTATCAAGAAAGGGATATTTACATACTAACTATAAAATGGGTTAGTATTAAAGCCACATAAATATATGATATATCCATATTAGCCAAAAGCAACAATTCTGTAAGGACTTCAACTCTCTAAAAAGCTCAAGATTGTTGAACCAAGTAGCCAGCAGGCCCAGCATTGTGACAATATCAGTCTTTCTTGCCATCGGATTTTCTTTTGTTTGAAAAGTGTTCAAGAAGTTGAATTCAGGAAAATAAGTTCGGTTAAGATAAAATAAATTCAGTTATGTTCAGTTCAGAAAAAATAATGATTATACATTCATACACCATCCCTGTCTGTGAGGGGAAACGGGACAATAGTAACGTTTTCTGTAGGTTTGGAAAAACAAAGCATCATAAAATGTGCAACAGACCTTTAATCCACTGAATGTATTCATAGCAGAAAACTGCACAGAGATGGGGAAAAAGGCTGATGAATCTGCGGCAGGAACAGCAAACTCCACTGATCCACTGGCAGCAGATCAGAGCTTATTGTTAGACAAAAGATCAGAGAGTGAGTTTGTGAGGTATTCTGATTGAGAATCTCACCTACGGTTAGAGTTATCGATTAATAATATGGACCATTCAAATACTGAAATCTTGGAGTCATACCTGTCATAAACAAGAAATTGTCAATGAACATGCTTTTGTACAGATGCAACTATGCAAGAGTTGTGCAAGTTTCATAAAGGCACGATAGAAGCATAGAGGAGCAATGCAATAGATAAATGAAATAAAATTCAAAGAAAAATAGTGACTATTACAAGAAATGTATACATGTATGTTGTCTCCTAAACGGCTAAACTAATGTCATTTGAAAAGTCGAACAAATCCTATTAACAAAATGATTTCAGCAATGTCAAGAAATTCCAAGTAAAAGGAATACAACTCACCTCCATTCACCATCAATCTGCCTCACATTTGGGGCCTCTTTGAGTGATGGAAGAGGCACTGATATGATAACATTTTGAAGCTCAAAGTTGGATGATGCTTCATACTCGATGCTAACATCAGTTACATTCCCAGAGACACTAGGCCAACAACTGGCTACAAAGGATATATAAGTGTATAAGTATAGTGTTGATAATTCATGAGAGAGACATTGCAAAGGTAAACTCACTTGTTAATGGGATAGCTGACTCATCCAAACTCTGCATCCTCCATTTCAAAAGGCCAACGCCATCCACAGATTGGCCAGTAGGAAAAGGCCTATTAGGATCTTTGAGCCCTAAAATACTTTCATTGGAGAACAATTCTTTGTTGATGTTAGGATGTGTTTTGAATAGTATGCTTGGCTTCTTTCCAGATTCAACCTACTTGAGATGGCAGTGTAAACAACAAGATAGGTATATATTCAGTTGATGATCATAGAGCTTCAATAAATGATCATCAGATCAGAAAGTAATAAAGTCACAACAATTACATATTTTCCTTCCTTGCTCTCATATTTGCAACCAGCTAACTTCGAGAAAGGGAAAGAATGGAAAATTGCATAGGAACGATGACTGATATAACCTTTGCTAAAGATTGCTTTACATTAAAGTATGGATATGAAGCACTAATTCCAGTATTGAAGGAAAAAATGGGAAAAAAAAAATTTAGTGTTCACTTCATCCAACCAACTAGTTGTTCATCTTATAACACTTAACCGATAAACTGACAGTCTTAGTAACCCCCTTTATTCATTGACATTTATCAGATAATGGTTACTTTCGCCATATAAACTTGAAAGCAATTACGAAGTATGAATTAGATATCGAGAGGCAATATAGCAGGTTTCCTTTGACCATGAACTGTATAATAGTGAAGAAGTGAGCACCTGAACATGGAGATAAGCATCTTTCTCCTCAAGAATTTGAAGTGACAAAGTCCCTTGAACATCAAAGTTAGCAAGCCCACCATCTCTTTTGAGTGTCACAAAAAGCTTCTCCTCAACAGCTAGTGTAACTGGATCAGAGGGTGGTGGAACAACGACCCTAGATTTAATCAAACTAGGCTGCAAGTCCTCAATTATTTCTTCACCTTCGGCTTTCAAGGACTGCAAGAACTGATTTGTTCTTTGGTTTTTTCCAAGCTTCATTCCTTGACCCTTAAATGTAGCAGAAGGAGCTGCATTCCAAAGTTACCAGATGGTTAAAAAGTCTGAAAAAGAGATAAAAGGCTTATATATACATTAAAAGTTCCAGCTAATGGTTTGAAAAAACAAGCTTATCCAGGGCAAACAAGTTAAGTGATGTGCACAAATTTATGTTATCCATAGTAATATGAATTAACAATTACATAGATTTAAGCATCAAAACAAAGAGATTATGGTCTAAAATGATGTATAAAGGGATGAAGAAGGATGATTAGTGAAGAACAAGCCAGATATGACCGATTTAATGCTAATTACAGCTTTGCCAATGTTTCGAGAGGAATGGCCCAATTTTGAGTTTGCTTTGTGGTGTGCAAATTTTGGCAACTCTGATTCAAACCATATGTTTAGAATGATCACACAAGAAAATTTCTTCTGTCACCTGCAGATGGATCTCAAAACAAATGAAGCAGATGAGGAATCACGCAATACAAACCTTTGGGCTGGTTGGAGTAGGAGTACAGATCAGTACTCGATCCAAAAGCTGAAAGCCCAGAGGCATTTCCAGATCCACTGTTGCTACTTGATATGCTGAGATCGTCCAAAGAACGTTCGATTAATACAGAACCCATTGATTGTAGAGACATAAAACCTCCTTTCCCACCTCTATTACTCTCAGCCTGCAGAGTACCGTATAAGAGTTACTTGGATACAGAGACATTTGACAAACACAAGCACATTACAGCACAAAACTGGGAAAAAGTAACAGGGAAAGAAAAAAAATCAGGTGGAGCTTCTCTCCCAGGCAACATACCTTGCTCTTATCGATGTCAATTGCTTTGCACTTCATGATTTCTTTTGTTTCTTTAATTTTGTTCTGCAACACTATTTTGTGAAATTTCTCTTCCTCACTTTCCATCTCACAGAATTGCTTAACCTGTGTGACCGTGACATTTTCTCTATGCCCCAATGATATGACTTCATCGAATGCAAAAATTAGCTCAAAAGCCATCTTGCAAATCCCTTCTTCGTTTAATGAAAATGCATATTCAGGTACCTAGATGTGGTATAAGGATTTAACAAACTAGTTCCCAGCATGCATTTGCAGTAATCTGTGAGCGAGTAATTCTAATCCCCATCCCCCCCCCCCCCCCCCCCCCCCCCCCCCTTAACAAAAAGAAAGAGTGCAGCTAAAGTGTAAGGTCTTCTAGATAAATAAAATAAAATGAAATACATAAAACTGTTATATACAGATTCTAATGAATTCATTAACAAAGAGAACAAAAAGGATACAAGTTTTGAAAGCATTCTCAAAGTCTCCAAATCTTCTAATATGTTGCTCTGCTTACTTGTCAAGAGAATCAAATAAATGGTTTCTATTGGCTGATAGACATAGCGAACATCATCAGTCTCAACGTAGGTGTGCTGCTTTCCCGTTCCAATCAATTTTGGGAAAGCTGCCAGGAGTCCTTCAACTCTTATCCGGCTTATGTTTACAGACTGTCTTGATAAAAGTGCTGAGAAAAACCAACAAAAAAGGTTATGAAAGGTATAATCTCAAAAAGGAATTTGGAAATATGTCATTTAAGATAGATTTTTTGAGAAAACTTAGATGGAAAATACACGCGCACACACACACACCCCAACACCAACAGTACTCATGCATCTATAGGAGCTCCTACATCAACACAAGGCAAGGGTGGTCCAATATACACAGCCTTAGGCTCATATGGCCATAACCCTTCGATAACAGGAAGCTATTCATATTTCTTTACATGATCGGTATATATAAACAACAGACCTTTTCCAGATTTACTTGTAATGGAAGCTGCAAGGACAACCTGCAGTAGGAAGGTGAAGTTCATCAGTGCACAAAAAGGATTATTACTTTCATCGAAAGAGATGTATGAAATAACATTTCTACGCAGTTTTGATTCCTAGCAGCACGACAGGTGACTACAGGAAAAAGCTACCTGTCTACCGCCTCCTCCATAAATAGGATGTAGTCACTTGGGGGAAAACAGTTCAGTAAGCATAATGCTTAATTGTATTAACCACAAATAATACAATACTACTCTCTAACAAACTATATTCGTCACACAATGACCAACAGAAATACAAATTCTTCCAGGAACGAAGTAAGGTGTTCTTGTTTCCTTTGATTATATGATCAGTCTACCAAAGGCATACCTAGATATATATTACTACAAGTCTACAACAAAGGCGATAAGGCCTAACGCAAACTGTGACATCTCACTATCAGGACATGAAACATGCTTAAAACGAGTAGCATCAATTTGTTTATATACCCAATAAAGAGATCAAATAACACATTTACCATCTTTTAACCCTGAAATGATCCAAGGTGACCAACAGACTGAAATCTTATTCTTTAAACAGTATGACCCTGCAAAAAGCACAGAACAATTTCATTAGACGAATCAAAGTTCAACCTCGAAAACAGAATTTTGATTGAAATCATCACATCTGAAGAACGCATTAAGCAGATTCATCAATAATTCTGTACATAAAAGATTACAATTACAGTATTACACCTTATCAAAAGCTGATGATCAAAATTTTCTTACATAATTATCTCAAATCAATTCAAATACATATGCTCATGTAAATCAAGTAATGACTATAGGGTAACCCAACATTATATTAACAAATATACAACACAAATTTGATATTAAAAATTTCATCAAAATACTAAACAAATCCCTTAATCAACCATTACATAAAAAAGATTACAATTTTCAGAATGTTATCGAGTAAGAATTACAAACAAATCCACGGAAAAAATGGAGTCTTTATTCCGAAAAGAATCATGACATTATGGCATTACACATCAAATTTAATGGGTATTATGCAAAACGTTTCATACTTGGCAAACATACAAGAAATTAGTACTAATATATAACATAATCAAAAATTAGAATCTGGGTAATTAAGATTGCACGAACCTGAAGAGAATTACGAGAGGAAAATTGTAAATGGTATTGAGTCTTTCATCAAATGTCAAGAGAAGAGGAGGAAAGTATACATGCATTTGCATAAAAGTGTATTTTTGTAAAGGAGTGATCCCAGTTCACATAAACACGTAGTACAACCAAATAAACACGAGATCAATCGATGCCTACAAATGCTTAAGGATGATGCATGGACCGTAGTAGTTTCTCATATATACCGTGAAGGAAACAGAGCGGCGGATTGGTTGGCCAACCGTGGAGTCACTCAAGACACCGACTTTGATCTTCTTAGTTTCTTTCCTTCTAGTCTTAATAGCATTTTAGAGGAGGATATTAGAGGAGTGGCTTTCCCACGACTCATTCCTTCTTAGTTTCTGTTTATTTTCTTTTCTTGTTCTTTCGTGCTTTGTGTGCGTTTTTTCTATCTTTGGCTCTGCCTCATTTGAATTAAAAAAAAAAAAAAAAAAAAACTCCTAAATAGGGGGTCTAAGTTGCACCAAAAGGTCTGAAACGGATACAAACATGTAAAACTTGAAAAAGCCGAAACAATGAACATGCGTCTTATATGTGTTCAAAATGTGTAGCGTTCCACGTACCGTACTAATCCTTTTTGGTTTAACCAATAAAATAAATTAGAAGTTTTGATTTTCAAAGGTCAAAGTGTCAAACACACATTTTCACCTGTCCTAGACTCCTATGCGTATATGTGTCCAATATGTGCCATACGCACCATATGCGTGTTGGATGGTGTGTCCATGCATTCTAGGCAATAACAAAACTACCTTATTAACTTATTTGATGTGTGATTAAACAAAACTAATCATTCTTGTGTCTAATTGTGTTGCAAATGGACAATGCGTTAGCAAACTATTCCTTAGTCAAAGCTTGTTTGTTAAGTAAATGAGTCTTCCCGAACAAGGAATATAGAATTTTCTTTGAAATGAGCCAAACTTGAACAATTTTTCATTAATATTAGCAAATTTAAATTCAATTTAATTTAGTTCAGCTCCTTCATTTCAAAATAATAGGGCACTAGTTTTCATCACTCATTAGTTACGATATCAACTTAATACGAAGCACTTTGCTAGATTTCCTTTTTTGTGGCCATTATAAATATCCCTACAGCTTGATTAATTCGATAAACTATCTTGTTTAAAGGTTAATTTACTTTGAACTCATAATTTATGTTAGTTTAGGGTAGGGATTAGTTAATGAGAATTGTTGTTGCTTTCATGAGATTTTTTGCATGTGTAGAACTTAATAATACTTTTGATGATCCACCTCTTTAATATTGCATATGGGGGATTTATGATTTCCAAAGCATAATTTAAATTTTAAATACTTTGTACATCAATTAGTTATATAAAGTCGAAGTTAATATTGTAAAAGTATATTTTTGAGACACGTATTTTGAGAAATGGGGAAGGTTTAGGTAAAACTTGATGTTCAAGCTCAATTGTGAACAAATAAAATAAATCAACAAAGCACAAACATGAGATTTCAAAGCTCGTTCAAGCTTAATCTACAGTTCTACAACACTCAAAATCATTGTCAAACTTAGCTTCAATATATCAAAATGGGGCTTGCTACAAAAGTTGACTCATTTTGCATATGAATGAAGGTATACTAAGAAACAAAATGAGGAAGGTGGGTGTCATCAGGTTGATTCAATTGTAAATCTAAGGGGAAATTGAAGAATTTTCTTTGATTAAGTAGGTGTGAATTTTTCAAATTAGAGCTTTAAGAAACAGACTTACACACGTTCTAATTTAACATCATTTATTATTGCATATCTAATCTAATTCTAATAATCCGTGTATAAAATGTCCTTAAATTTCTCCAAATTTCCGTGTCATTATTTATCCCTATATCCAAAGCTTTGAAGGTTATGCACACCCTCTACCACTCTTGATTCCGTGAATAATATGGACAGTAATTTCTACTCAACATGACAACATAGCCACATATTTTAAAATCTTATAGATATCAATTCGTTGAGTTGATTAAAGTTTTGAAAAATGGTAAATTTGGTAGCAAAAGACTTTAGAATAAATCTTGTCTGTACCAAAATAAAGTACTTTAAAACAAAAAGGCATATCTTTAAAATTTAGCTCATATAGAGATTAATCTACTTTCCTTTAAAACTTTCTAAAGTCAATTTTGTTCACATATTAAGGTGTAAAACCACCTATTTGTGCATTGAAAGTAAGGAACAACAACTAACTTAAACAACATTATATTGATTTTTGATATATTTTGTGTCAAAGAATTGGGGTGTACCAACTACAAAACTGTGCTATCAAATTTTATTTTCCCTCCTGATAGAGTGACATGTAGATCAAACTCTTAGAACCGCATCATCTGTGATCCATCTGTGTACACTTTGAAAGCCTTCCTTCCATCAACTGTTACATACAAATTCGCGATAATAATCAGAATAAGATCAAGCCATATATCACCGGGTAGTTCGTAGTCTTCATACCAAAAAAAAAAAAAAAATAAAAAAAATGAGCAACTAACTGGAACTATTACCGACATAATTCATTCACATCAATAGAAAAAACTATCTAATGCATTAGACACCAACTTAAGATGGTGAACAATTAACCATCAGGTTCGTGACAAGAACAACCTTGTTAGCCACAATTCTCATTAGATGAACCAGAGAAAGCGCCTACCAAGACCATAGCTGCTTGGTGGGTTGCTTAAATAAAAAATTGCCTTAGCTAGAATCTAGATCAGCTACCTAATGCAAACCTCCCTTTGAGGAGAGCAAATCCCGCAAATGAAGAAAAAGAGAGGAGGAAACAGCATTTTCTTTGCCAAAAAAAGTTCAACAGAAGTTCAAAAGAAGAGTCAACGGATGAGCCAAAGCTGGTTAGTTTGATGGTAGGAAAATGCTTTGACTGATCAATAACTTAAGTTTAACCCTTTACTGGTAGCCAAAGTATTAAGATACAAAGCTTCACCCAACCTAGCCCCATGTTCGCTTTATACAACTGGGACATAAAATTTCATCATTTAGCTGGAATTTGTGCAAGAAAGCAAACAATGAACAGCAATAATTTTGAGCCACACATCCCAGACTTGGCCTAACAGAAAGTTATGAATTCTTAAAAAGAAACAGAAGGTAAAAGGAAAACCACGTACCTCATCAGAAAGGCAGAATTTGTTGCAATAAACATCACAGGATGAGCCAATACAAAATACAAAGACCTCAAAACTACAGCACAAAAGAATCACATGAAGATCTACAAGAAGCTTTGCACGATCAAGCAGCAAGGATCAACGCAATGGCTCAGCCATCCTAGGTGAATGCGCATCACTAGATTAATTTGGAGGGTCTTTCTGAGGCGATGGATTACTATACTTTATCATCTGTTGAAGACAAGAAACATATAGGAAAATAATATTAATCAAACATTGTGACACACAATGGGTACAATTGAGATATAATTAATCCTTCAACATAACCAAGAATGAATAATTGATTTTTGCAACACCAAGTATCCCTACACCAAAAATATGGTTTGAATTGACAGAGTCAAACAAGTAAATTTTATCACGCATAATAAACAAAAAAAAATAAATAAATAAATAACTAAATAAAAAGTGGTCTGCTACAAAAAAACTGATTGAAAGAAATTGTTGAAGACTCAGAGGGAAAGACTTAAGGAAGTTAGGAGAGCATAGTAAACGAGGATAAAAGTAATGTATCATGAAGTCTTTCTGCAATTATAAATTAATGGGAAAACATAATGTGAAAATAAAGAAAATGAAAGGTTGCAAATGGAAAAGTAAGATGGAAGATAGAACAATTTACGGAAATGAGAGGAAAATTAATGAGAATAGCTCTATCTCCCATGAATCCATTACAGTATTAGTGTGCAGCATGATCTACTACTATGTCATTGAACATTGAGCCATTTTGGGCCTCCAAGATATTGAGGGCCTGTACCTAGGTGAGGTACATCTGGACCTCCACATACCCTGATGATTGTAAGAGTAAGATTTATTCTGGCTCACTTTTTAAAAGAAGACGGTTCTATAAAAGTCTGCTAAGCTTACTATATTTTCTAAGTCTGGAGGGAGCATGAAGGAAGAATCCTCATCAGCCCAGAAATGCCTGTGATAACTAATAAGTGACTTATCTAGAGTCATTTTAGGTTTTCTCCAACAAATTTGTGTCCAGGTTATACTCTTTCATAGATCCACTAAAGGTGATTCACTATATTTTTTTGAGTTTTTTCACTATTAATATGTCAGAGCTCAGGCCAGAGAATTTAGCTTTGCATCCAATTGGATCAGCTAACATCACTAATTCTTCTGAATAGAGAACAAATGCCTTATGAGGCAGTAGATGGCACATCAATTTAACATGAAACACGCGAGGGTAGCTAAGATGAAAAAGCACCTTGTAGAAATATTTTTTCCGGAGCTTGATTGCTGTCCGTATGCATCTTTTGACTCTGATCTTCAGCACATTATCATTACAAATCTGCCAAATAATATTTATAAGCATAGACTGATATCACTTATATTTCTCACTTTATACTACTTTATATTCATATCAAAAATCACAAAAAGAAACTCCTTAAAGGAAAGGTCTTAAAATGACTTTTTGAGGGTCAAAAACTCAAATTTTAGTGGCTTAATCACAGCATAGCTTTGCTATTCAAAATTTTAGTTCAAGGGAAAAGAAAATCAAACTATAGTTACTCGTTCAATAGTGAGCACTAAGCATAAAAAATTTTAAGATCTGAGACTTAAAATGTAACAGGCATGAACAAATATATAGCAAAAGCCACATTGCAGAGAAAAGAGCAGGTAAGATCAGTTACCTTGATTAGATCATCTATAGAACGAGTTTCTTTGATGACTTTGTGACGGTTTAAAATTAAAATTGCCGCCACACAAAACACAGGTAGGTCATCTTCCCCATTCCTTGTTGCGGAGAACCCAGTGCGTTCATGTGTGCGATCACTCCGAGACCAGAAGGTTCTAGTTAAGCCACAAAAGGAATGATTAGATGCCAAGGACTTCATCGCCGCCTCCTCAGAACTGGCATGTTCACTATTTTCATTTTTTGCAAGTGGGCCAGACTTTGAACTGCTCTCATCCGTTTCTTTCCTTTCCTCTCCGCTCTCAGTGCCCACATCATCCGGCAGTTGCAGCACCAATGGTTCAAGACAGTTTTGAGCAAGATTCCAAGCAAGGGGTTCATCAAAATCAGCAGCCCACATCATCTGCATGAATGGTCAATTTCAAAATGACAAGGAAACATGCAAAATAGAGCTTCTAGCTTTAGAAAATCAAAGAGTATCAAAAAAATATAAATGTACGTGAAAGATTAAAAAGTAAAATTAAAAGGGTAAAGACTATAAAGCATATAATGATACCCAATAGGTGCATATAAATTTGTTATTAAGAAATCAGTCCAGCCAAGATAATTCAATCAATCAAAGCCTTAATCTCATAAATGGGGTCGGCTACATGAACCAAATTTGATTATTCCGTGTAGTCATCCACAAAAATTTTCCTCCTCCATCCTTCACGATCCAATGCTTCATCCTCATGCAAATCCATATACTTCATATCCTTCCTAACGCCTCAGCCAAGATACATTCAACTCCATCAAAATTAAAAGGACATTAAACAGCATTAGGAGAAAATTAACTTGCAAGTTGCAACTAAACACATGTTAAAGAATTGATTGCATATGCTAGAGGTCAGTCTTTCTATCCCTTAACTTCCATGACAGTTTACTGGCAATAGCACACTCTGGAAGCAAATCACTGCAGTTCAAGCCACACTCCGTCAACGATAAGTAACAAATTCTACAGTCAAAGTGCTTCCCATAGACCCCATGAGACTCCTAGGAAACCACTTGGGTAGTTAGAACCGTGCACATTCCCTTTAAAGTTTAAACTGTCAATTTAGCTGGTTATGTACAGGGCTCTTTTCATTAACTCAAGGTCACCACGGGACATTATGTGATTAGGCAATAATTATATTTGGCTCCAAATAAGTGAATAACATTATATGACTTTAGAATGGATCTCCTATCATCACTTGATTTTTTGACACTAAATTATGGATTTTACAAAAAGACTCCCTAATCGCTAACAAAACTTATCTCCGAAATATTGTGGGCTCTCATAATCTTTTCATTTTCCTACAAATATCTAAAAAGGTACCTTGACAATCTTAGCCCATCCCAAAATTTGAAAAATCGAAGGTTGCCACATTTTTTAAGGAGTATCCCTTTCCCATAATACCTATCATTGCAGTTTAAAATAATTTATGACAGTCTTATAGTCTTAAAATCCTGACTCTTAGTAGCAATAGCTAAATTTCTCTCTTATTGGGCCGCAGAAAACAGTTTAATCCACAATGACTCAGCTCCTGTCAATGATAAATCATACAATACTAGGGGGAGATACTTAAATTGACATTTATTGAGTTGTTTCATATGCACAGATATAAGCATATAAAGCTCTTTGATCTATTATTTTGAACAATTACTAATTCAACAATAAAAACCAACACTCAGCAACCAAATCAACTATCATCATCAACCAACTTAGCATTATGGCTAAGATCATTCATTGACAGCGTAAATACATGCTTGAGGTCATCTTATTAACTTCAAATTATCTGCATTAATGAGTGAAATTGGAGTCATTCGGTTCAACTGAGAGAGAAATTTCTGACATTAATAGTTAAAAACTACCATCTGTTCTCAGATTACTAGTAAATAAACTTAAAACATCAATTTTATAATATTTTTTTTACAACTTGAGTCTCCTGGAAATTCTTAATTTCATGGATAAAAAAAAATTATGTACCAGCAAGGGTGATTTCCAGGAAATTAAGAGAACAAACCTCCCACATACAAAGGGCTTCAGTAAAAGATAATTCTCTTCGGAAAAGAACCAGCAGCATACGGAAGGCAAAATGAAGGCTTTCCGCACCTATGTGAGTTAAGTGTGAGAACATTTCTCTGTCAGTCAGTTTTAAGATTTGCCAAAGTGTTTGCAACTGCTTCATTACTCCAGTTTGTCCTTCCATTCGAAAATTTTCTCTCTGAATAGGTAGAGCCATACAGTAAACACAGATTAGACAAAATACAAGCCAATTTATTATCCAAATGAGAACAAAGAAAAAAGTCAGACCGTTCGTCGAAGAAGCATCTCAAAGCACCAAAATGCATCCGCGTCATTTTCAAAAAGAACGACAAATGGAGACAGTAAATCACTCATTCCTGTACCAACAAAATACATCAAAACATCAAACATCTTTTTATAAAAATATGAACCATAACACATCTTTACATTTCTCAACAAAAGGTCAGAAAAATGAGCATCAGCACAAACACTGAGGAAAGCCCTTAACCTTGGCAGTATCCTGTCTCAGGATCAACCCATGCGTAAACAGCAAGAATGTCGGACATCCTGGCCAAATTTTTTGGATCCTCATAGAATTCAAGATGACTATCAGTTCTAACCACATCTACCACTGTCAACAAATATGCTCCAGTGATTAAAGCACATTAAGAAAGCATGAATGAGCATTTTAAAGAAAGAGTGAAAGTGAAAATTTAGCAAAAATAAAAAAATTCCATTACCTATTCTATGCAGAGTCCAGAGCCATTCAGATACTTTATCTTCACTAGGTTCAGCTTCTTCGCATTTGCTTGAATAAAGCTCTGCTGTTTCTGGCACATCAGATATCCTCAATTTGTTCAGTACTTTATTTTTGTACTTTTGAATATCCTGTCTCAACACTTGCTCGTGAGGAGTATCACAGCGGCCATCAGCCATCTCAATTTCGGAACTGATAGACTGTCGAACACTATCAGTTCGTGAGCCATTTGATTCAATAACTAATTCATCATTATTATCAATCTGAAAACTGTGCATGCTTTGATTGCCAACTCTTTTCCATGGTGTAGAATGTCCATCATCACGTGATTCATTTGCTTGATCACTTTCATCACTCTTCTCAAATAAATCTGTGACGGGTAAGGCAGGAAAATCATAATATTCATCAACTGGAAATTGAGATTCATTAGCTTGCCTCCTAGGTCTCAAGGAACTGCAATTGAATTTTACAGGGCTGGGAACAAGGCAAGATGAATCATAAGCAGCACTATCAATGCTTTCTCTCACACTGGCAACATCAGAAGAATCGCTAGAGCTTGCCCTTTGGCATGTATATGTTGTATCTGTACAGTTATTATTCCTATCACAGTAAGCGTTAAGTTTGTTAGTATCATCTCCGGAAGCATGTCTTTCTTCAGATTCAGCTTCTCTTTTCACATCATCTTTAGAATATGCCCTCACATCCATAATTTTCGAGCCAACAACATAAGCAAGCGAGCCCGTTCCTATGCTTGAATGCATTTTTTGACATTGTCTTACAAGTTCTTCATATCGCTCCCTGCATGACAGATAAAAGGAACCAAAGCAAGCAAGAGTTATTTTTCAAGTAACTCAGTAAGCAGTCAAAAGAGCTTCTTAACAATATACCGAATATTGGTCTAAACATTTACTTCACTATCCAAAGTCCAACCAATAAATTTGAGAAACACGCCCCTCACATTTTAAAAAAAAAATTTAAAAAAAAAAAAGGGAAAAAGGAGAGCATAAACTTGCATCCTCATCATTACACATATCATTTATGCGATAATGTTCCTAGTAAGCCCCAGTGGCCCAACCATATACATCAATTTCAATGACATTTCAATCACTGACTGACTACTCATGGTTCAATAGGCACATGCAATGTCTTAGTTCAAATGACCAAATAACCAACGTTTGCATCCAAGGCGCACCAAGGTGATGGAAATTTCCGAACGCCTTAGGCATGCCTCAGTGCACCTCATTGAAATGTCATTGAGATTGATGTATATGGTGAGGTGCACTTAATAAAAAAATTGGGGGAAAAAAATACAACAAAACAAAAGTTGTGCACCTCAAGCTGCACCTAACTGAAATCGCCTAGCTTAGGCCAAAAAAGGCGAGTAATAATCATTAAAAGAAAATTTGAATGCTAGTAAAGGTGAAAAGAAATACACCTTCTGGCTGCTCTCAGCAGATTACGGTACTCTCTGGTACTGCCCAGTGCATAACAACCGAGAAGAAATTCCCATACTTCTGACCTTATAGATGGATCCACGCCCTATAATGAAAGCCAATACGTTAACCATATAATAGGAAATTTACATTAAGAAAAGACGAAAACACAATTATAATAATTGTCCCGGACAGAGTACAGAAACTTTGCAAAAGACGAACACTTAGCAAACAAAAACAGTGAAGATTAGTGACAAAATGACTGCTGAATAGTAGAATTAAAATTGATGAGAGGGGACCGAATTTGTAGGCTGACTTTACAGTAATGGATTATTGAGTTATTGACTGCTGAGTGATAGCTACTCATCTCATGAAGACCTCTCTTTCAGAAGCCGATATGCAAGAGCAAGATGTCAAATAAAAGAGCAATATTTTTCAAAGTCGATATAATGTGAGCAAAATTTGTCTTTGTTGGTAGCAAGCAAGCTCATAAAGCTAGTGACAAAGCCTTAGAAATTTACAAAAATTAGATACAGGGTGTTCAATACAGACTGAAAAGGTTGAAAGCTGTTGTGTGCTACAAAAGTTATGTTTCACATATTAAGATTTGTAATCATTTTTTTGTAGACCACAGGCCCCAAGCTATGTCTCCCTAATAAGGTCCAGATTATGATATAGAATAATACATCAGTAGATTAAAAGCAACGAGAGAAGTTACAGGTGATAAATTGAATGCTATGACTTCATCCATAACTTGGCGGTGTGGTCACTAAGACTTTCCCTGGTGACAGCACCATAACGTGAAGAAGCGCTAAAATGATTACTAACAATTACTATAACATCTAACATTCCTAAAATTTTGTCCCTATTTTATATTAGTATGTGTTGTTCAATGTCCACTTAAAAAATACGTCAATTACGCAGATGCCCTAAATTGCCAACATAAATAAAGAGCTTTTTGTCACCTACATTTATTGAGAACCTGTGTACTAGTAAAAATTTAGACTATAGTAAACAAATAATAAATAGAGTACATATCATTGAAAACATCCATAAATGTATCCATCTAAAGCCTGTCTTTCCATAATAAGAAGCAAAATTCGAAGATGTAAGAATATTGGAATATTTGTGGATTTGCACATTAAATGCTTAAAAAGATGATGAATAATTAAGAAATCAATAATCTACGGATCAAAACAGTAAGTAGTGTATATATATATATATATATTGACATGCTGAATGAATCTTCTCAAAAGTATGGAAAACTTAAAGCAGTAGTGAAACCCACCCCTAAGATAATCAACTTCAAAGCTTTTTGAAAACCTAGAGCCTTGCCTTCGCTATCAAAAACTGCCTGCCACTTATCAGGCTTCAGCATTTTGTTTACCTGCAATGTCAGAAAAACAGAAAGAGTGAGCATCTTCATATTTCAGTTATAAGAGTACCATCAAATCAACCAGCAATAAATCCACAATTTCAGGAAAGCTAAAAGAATTTCAATTGTGATGAATATATAATCGACCAGGACTAAAATATATATATATTTCTCATCCATCCCCGCGTAAGCTAGAAATATCAAATAATCATTTAAAATAATTTATACAGAATATACATGGTAGGAAAATCACAGTGTCCTCTTTCTTTGTCAATGCAGAGAGAGAGAGAGAGAGAGAGAGAGAGAGAGAGAAAACCAAGCCTATCCAACTAGACAAGCAAGTACATGATAAAAATGTGGACATCAGCTTCCGTAGGGTCAATCACCAAGCACACAAAAATAAACAATAGCCTACTATGAATTTTATCAATGGAAGGGGTATAGGGTAGTCTAGATGTGCGCAACCTATATGCACATCCACCTGAGGGGGGTGTGTGGGGTAGGGGAGTGTCACTAGATTGGGCTGGAAGTACGGTATGATATCGCTTAAAAGATTATTTGAATGAAGTGTTCGTAATTATCATAACTTGCCATGATGTTTACAACATTTTACCCTACTACAATCCCTTTATCTCTTACCTCAATGAATTAGCAAAACATAGATCAAACTACTAATCTGAACAGATTGGAACAGAGATCCCAATCTATTTCTTCCTAACTCTCCGACCATGATTCTATGCATGCCTTTCTACTGGCATCAAGATCAAGTTCATCCAGAAATTTATGTTTTTCTTTCAGGTTACCATGACTATAAAATAGATGAATTAACAGATTCAAAGTATGGGCCAATCAGAGAGTATGGGCTGTCTTACAAGAAAAACCGCTTTATTAAACAGGAACAAACAATAAACAAAAGGAGGGAAGGGGGAGGACTAGAAAACCAATAAGGAAGAAGCTAGAACTACAACCATTTTGAAAATGAATAAGAACACAGCTAGAAAAAGAATTTAAGACAGCTAAAGAACTAAATTTTAATATATTCTATCACGCTTCTCCAAAGGCAAATCCCATAAGCTATCCATCCATAGAAGCAGAAATCCACTATAAAATTGTGTTTGTTATGAAGTAAGAGCCAGGTAGCCACATGAAATCCACGTAAAGAGATATGGATGGTATGTAACTTACAGTTAATAAATACAAATCATAATAAAAAGTAGCAAGTCAAGGATAATCGTCCAATGACGGAACATATACTTTAATTTGATATGGTAAGATAACATAAATCTGATCCTAGAACATACCATAGGCAGAAACATCCTGGAAAGAAATGCTGATGGTAAGTTGTGGTATGGTATAGTACAAACAACAAAGCTTAACGAGATTCGCAAGACAGAACTCACTCCCTAATTCAGGAACTTAGAGTGTGGTGCAAGTTTTAATATAAAGGTTTCAATGAGCATAGGGGGAGGGGATGACGACAACTCCTAAAAAATGTCTTACGGTCACCATAACCTTGATAGGCGAATGATGAAGGCAAGGATCCCCTATGTCGCAAACGATAGAAGTGATAGAACCCATTCTCTGATGATTCGCACTTGGTTTTCCACAACCCCATTGCTTGACAAGGCTATCAACAGACATCACCTAATTACACTTTTCAACTTCTCTCCACCTACATGTTTGGCAAGATTAAACACATACAACTCAATTAGATAAATTAACAACAAAACTGCCAGTACAAAAATGTTATCAGAATTAAGGCAAAACAGAAATTTTAACCCAAAATAGATTATTTAGTGCCAACTCTTAAATGCCAACCTAATTTGTTGATCATCTGTTACTTTAGCAAGATACTCCTATCATTTTCCATTTAAGCATACCCATTTATAAAAATTTAAAAAAAATTAAAAAATCCTCCAAAATAATTAGTAAATGGTCATCTTCCTCTATTATTAATTTTTTTTTTTTAATAAATAAGAATATTCCAATAATAATAATAATAATTTCCCAATAATAATACGGAATAATAATTAATTATACTCCAATAATAATTAGTTTCTACTAATATTAAAAAAAAAATCACCAAAATAATTAGTACACCATACATGCTCATCATCCTAATTAATTTATACAGAGTATATTTATTTCTTTAAAATTAAAGAAAAAAAAATGAGAAAACACGCTAACCCACTCCTTTGGATGAAATTGTGCTAAAATCAGTCAAAATTTACATTTTTTTTACATTTTATACCATAAAAACTACCCAATTCCCTCAAAAATCACCAATTTCTTACCAATCAAAACACAACCTAGAAAAATTAACGAAATTTTGAAAAATGGGTTCTAAAAAACAGCATTGGAAAATCACCATTTGATGATCATATCAATCAATCCATCTTAAAAAAGTAAAATAATAACACAACAAATTAAATCTCACAAAAAAAAAAAAAAAATTAAAAATTAAGAGTAAAATGAAGAAGAAATACCTGAGAAAAGATGGCGAAGATTGAAAAGAATAACGGAGATCGGCAGACAAGCTCCGTCGCCATCTACACACAACACACCTACAAGAACACCCTCAGACCGTTTCTCTCTCCTAACACCTGAATTTTTTAATTGTTTTTTTAAGTCATGTTTTAGGGGGTTTTTCTTTTATGATTTTATTTTTTATTTACGAAAATATAATGGTTTGACAAATGGGGGTATGAATTCTTTAAAAAAAATGAAGAAATGAATTATGATGGATGTTCTTGTAATGTGAATTGGAGACCAATTTATATACTACCTCTATTTTATTTTATTTGCAACGATATAATATAAAACGGAGGTAGTAGGTAAGAAGATTGTATGATGAGGTTTTTTTTTTTAAAGGGGGAACTTACGTCGGTTTTAATTAAATTAAATTAAATTAAATTTCGTCTAGTTTTATGATGGGTTTAACATATTGGCTAATAATATTTATTTTGAAATACAGTATATATAATAGATTTTAATCACTCCATGAGATTACATATGTTATAACCTAAAAGTCATAGGGTAAGTATGATAATACTACGGAGTACTTAATAAGAAACATGCTAATTTCTAAACTAAAACGTTGATTTGACTTTATTTGACTTTTTGATATATTTTAATTAATCATGCATATCTTACATTACGTAAAAAGTAAATTATTGATTTTTTTTTCCAAAGAAACTAGTTTTATAAACATATACAATTAGAATAGTTGCAATTTTTGAGGCGACATAACCTAGTTTTTTTAAAAGATACTTATAAATGAAAGCTAACTAATTAATGACATTCGCGTTTGAGATGATTTATTAATCAATAAAAAACGAGTACTTTATCCTTTAAAAAAAAAAAAAAAAAAAAAACCTAGTACTTTAATTATTTTATTTTTTTTAGAAAATGATACTTTAGTGGATACAGAAATTGTTCTTTATCCATTTGGATATATTTCCTAATTTTGTTTGTAAAATTTTTGATTTTCATATTTCAAACATGATTTCTTACCATATGTATTATTATATTGTGTTGAATGTGTTCACATTGTAACTAAAGTATTGTAACTTTAAAAAAAAAAAAATCAAATGCAGTAAAAAAAAGGAAATTCTCAATGGTAGCCACGTATTATTACTTATTTCTAATAGTAGCCAACTTTTTTTTTCGATTCTCAATGATAGCCTCCAACTTTTTAAAAGTTTCAACCGTAACCTCATATTTTTCCGTTAAATTTCTGTTAAATCTAATTTATTTATTTAAAAAAATAAAAAATAAATTAAAAATAAAATAAATAAAAAATAAAACAACCCTACACTAGCTCCACACCAGCCACCAACCCTTTCCCCCACCTCCTCCACCGTCGGCGCCCGGCTAACCTCTATCAGAAATTCTACCCCAACCCCAACCCTAGACCCTAATCATCCTCTTCCCTCACCCCCTATGATTTTCAAGCTCGAACTAAGGCAACGATGGCGATACTCATGACTGAAGTAACCGTCGAAATTGTCTCACGTTAGCCCATTAAATCACTTATACGCTTTCAATGTGTTTGCAAAAGGATTCCTTCATCAATTCCCCCAATTTCATCAAACTTCAACTCAATCAAGCCCTAATTTCCAACTCCGAATCGATCGCTAAAGACAAAGGCGACCTTATTTGGGTTGCTATCCAACGATCTCCTTCTTTTAGACGATCAATTTTTGCTGATTATTCGTCAAGACGATGACTGTAGTGGCGTGCGAGTTTCTGCCATTGATGTCACCAAGTTTGAACGGAATCATCGCGAGTGCATTTGGGGGTGTGGGTGAAGGGGGATGGGGCTAGATGTTGGGGAGAATTGTCAGTAGGTGGGGGTTGGCCGGTGCTGGTGGGCTAGAACGGAGGAAAGAGTTAGGGATGGCAGCCATGAAGGGAGGAAGAAGATGAAAAAGAATGGACATGTGTGGCAGCCATGAAGATGAAGGGAAGGAAAGATAAATTGTTTAATTGTAGTTAAATTTAACAATTATTTTGCTTAACTCTAGTTAACTTAACAGTTACTTAACATTATTAGTAAATGAGGTTATAGTTGAAACTTTAAAAAATTGAAAGCTACCATTGAGGATTGAAAAAAAAAAAAAAAAAAAATTGGCTACCATTGGAAATAAGCAATAGTACATGACTACCATTGAGAATTTCCTAAATAAAAAAAAAAAAAAAAAAAAAAAAAAAAAAAAAAAAAAAAAAACAAATATAGTATTGTAACTTTAATGATTTTTTGTGAACAACTAATCCCTCCAAACTTATATATTTCATAACAGTTTGACTGTCTGCACAAGTTAGGCTTTTAATGTACTCAATTATGCAGTTCACAAATAATTATGACAATATAATATTTAAAAATATATATTGTGACTAATTAATAACAACATATTACATAAATATAGTTGATTTTTACACAATAGAAAAATTATATATGATAAAAGTTAACATATGAATAATGCCGAGTGAAACTGTTATAGTGTTGTGAGTATTCAATAAAAACTTATTCAATAAAAACTAGTTTTTGGCCTGGGTGATGCCTCGGGTCATTGCTTTTATATAAAAAAAATTATAAGATTTATAACAAATAAAGTGAATTATATTGGTGCCTTTTTTTTTTTGAAACAAAATTATATTGATGGCTTTATAAAAAGAAATATCATTTTTTTTTTTTTTTGTAAATATAATTGAACATCAAAATATGTGGTAACCTAAGTGTTAAATCATATTGTATCCGTTTGTTTAATTTGTTAAAGGGAGTTTTTATTCTTCAGCTATCATAAAAAATTCTTTTAAGTAAACATATTTTGTGGGTAATAGAAAAAACCTTTAAAATTGCTATGCATTCTTGGGCTACATATTTTAAATAACTATAACCTATATGAACTATGGTTAAATAATTGAAATCAATGAAATTAATTTGTAATCATATTATTGTTAAAACTAGCCTTATGGCCCGTGCAATGCACGGTATGTATATAGGTGTATGAATTTTTATTTTATAATATGTTTTAATTAGAAAATGAATAGTTTATATAGAAGAAGAAAGGGTGACAATTGAATGTTGTTTGTATAAGATATTAAGTTAGAAGAAAGTGAATCAAATAACTTTCCTACATATATTCAATTAAAGCTAGTGCTTTTTTTTTTTAATGAGAAAGGGGATTAATTAATGAAAAGGTGAGGTAACATGTGGCATTGGTGAAAAATAAAGTTTACATGTGGCATGATAAGAATGGTGATTTGTGTTTTTAAATACTAAGTACAGATATAAATATTATATACACGTATAAGTTGACAATTCAAATTTTAGAATTTAATAACACGAATAATTCTTTTAATAAAACTTTATTATAATAAGATGTGACAACTACATACTCTATTCATCAAAACAATAACAATCAGTGAAAATAATTTAAATTCAATAAAACTAATATCGCTTTTGTAAAAAATAAGTTAACACCAACAAAAAAATCATTTCAAGAAAAATAAGTTTAGTTTTTTTTTTTAAAATGAGTTTGTTCAAAATAAATATATAACAGAGAACCGCTCGTCTTATGTGTGACTGGACACATCATGTGGCCACTTATACAAAAATAAAGTAACCCCTGTAATATTGACTGAGTAACCCCTATAACACTGACGAATTAACCCCTGTAACAATGACCGAATAATTCCTATCAATACTATTGTAACACCCCCAAATTACTCTCAAATAATAATTATTATAAAACATGATTTAGAGAGTAACTTAGGGATATTACTATCAGGCCACGTGATTACGTAAGGCTTAACAGAGATTTGCAGCGGAAGAAAAGTACTTATCATTTATTAATAATAATAATAGTTTGAAACACTTCCAAAGTAACTACAACACTGATACTATGTTTACTAAATTAAACTAGGTGATCACCGCCCATCGTTCCCAATGCAGCATATAATTCGCGTTGTCCAATCGCCATCACCTATCTACTCATCATTAATGATAAGTAGGGCCAAGCGAAAACAAAAAGAGAAATACGTATTAGCCAAAAAGCTAAATACATACAAATGCTGGACATGTAAAACTTTAGTTAATTAAACATGCTTTCGAAATATCCGACTTTAATAAATAATAATTTATTCAAACCACTAAAAATTCGACAATCCACATCTTTCAAAGATAGTTCTGAATAGAATAGAATATGGGTTCAAACCTCATTTTCGTAAATTATTTTTCCACCTAAGTGTGCACACCCCCCAAGCTAGTAACTCCTTTACATAGTGCTATCAAGGGAAAAGACTATGTCATATATAGCCCATAGTCTTCAATTTTATCTCCGCATATTGGGAGTCATAAATCCAAATAACCAATAAATAAATCCGATAAGATAAACTTCCCAATATCCTATACTCGGGATACTCTTAAAACTTCCTTTTTAAACATTTTGAATATCAGTACAAGTTTATAATCAACCATATAAAATATTTAAACAATCAAAACATGCTTCCGAAATATATTTCATAATCATTCAAACATGGTTCAAAATCACTTAACATGTAAATCACGTTGCATATAAAAGTCACTTTATAAAAGATCTAGCCACGTGTACGTACCTCGATCTTTGCACAGAAGTACGGAACTCCTAATTACGAACTCCAAAATCCTCCTACAACAAACCAATAATCCTAATCAAATACTTTTCAATTTATGGACACAAGACTTAACATACCGACTTTGCTAGTTGTGCATGAACAATCGATTATTTTAACACTTTTATAAATTCAATATAATTTGCTCTTATAAGCTAATCTTTAATAATAATAATAATAGTAGGGTAGTACGTAGTAGCAGTACCTAGTAGTAGTAGTAAATTAGTAGCATAAAAATGTTATTAACATGTATACTAATATATTAAAAGGCGTTTCTAAAAACGTCTCTACACCACGTAGGCCCCCTCACTACGCCACGTCACTCACTCAAATCCTTATTATGTCACGTCATCCACTCAATTACTCAATATGCCGCGTCATCCGCACTACCAACAATACTTAATGTTGCCTCAACTATATTGGAAAAAAAATATATGGATGAGAAGGTTCGAACCCTTGACCTTTTTGAAGAAATGTTATTGTTTAACCATCTAGACAAATAGTCAATTATGCTTTAATCTTACACACTAAATAATATTATACTATAAAAGTATTGAATATACATACTACATACACACTATTAAATGCTTTTAAAAATTAGCATTTGCACAACTACAAAAGTAGTATCCCGGGGCATCGCCCGGGCTACTCACTAGTTATGAATAATAATAGTGATAATAATAAATAGTAGTAGTACATAGTAGTATATAGTAGTGTGTGCATGGTAGAAAGTTGGGACTTACGGTCAGGGCCGTAGCAATGATTTTGGGGACCCTGTTCTAAATCAAAAAAGGGGCCCTTAATAATGTAAAAATTATACAATTTTTTTAATCTATAATTTAGACGATGCACAATTTTTCTATATATACATTGCAAAATGAAAATGCTTTCATATAAAACTGATATATTCAATTGGACGAATTGCTCGATATCGTTGATTCTCAATCTTTGCTCAGAAGTATACGACCAATTTCGACCTTTAAAAGAAAAAAATGCTTAGATACAGAGTAGTATAAACAAATCAATTTGTGTTAAAATTAAAAAAAAAAATTACTTTAATTGACACTATCAAAACAAGAAAAAAATTAATAAAAAAAATTAAAAATTGATTCAGTTGACATTATCAAAACCAGAAATAATTATACTCTATCAGATAATCATCAACCAACATTCTCCCTCCTATTGTTTAAATGATGTGCAAAATTGCAAATAATACATTAATGTCGATTACTGAGCAAGTGATAAGATCAAATAAAAACGAAGATATTACATATTTTAATGTCTGGGAAGATTGAATGAGTTGATGAGTTGATGTCATATTTTCATACTTAAATAATTATTGCTTAAAAACTAGAAATAATTAAAAAAAAAATCAAAAATTACCTTAAATCGATTCGATGAACAACCGAACAAAGAACTGAAATTAATTGCTTCAATTATTATTGCTTCAAGTCTTCAATTGCTTCAATTCGTTCGCCTCAAAAAGAAAAAAAATTGATTCAAGCCTTCAATTCGTTTTTGATTTTGTATAATTGTATCAATTGGGAATAGATGAAGATGATTGAGTGGAAGATAACCCATATACATACGGGAAAATAATTATCGTTTGATAACAATAATTATGGAAGATTGAAATTAATTTCTCATTACCATTGTTATAGAACAAAAATAGCTTGAATTTGACCGAATTTATTTCCTTTTCCGTTGAAAATCTTTGAATGGAAAATTGTATTGAATTGATTGATGTAATTATGGAGGAATTTGGAAAATTGGAGAAATTAATATGAAAGGTTGAATAAAGAGGAAAAAATTAGCGTGATATATTCGTGATTAATATTAGCTTGCTTGCTTGCTTTGGCGTTAAAAACAAGAGAATTTACTATTTTTTTCGGAAAAAAATTAGGCCCCTTTAAATTGGGGGCCCTATGCAAGAGGGCACCTTGCACATGCTGTTCTACGGGCCTGCTTACGGTCAGCAACAACAAGGATGGAGGTGGCGGCAAGGTGGTGGTCGAATGACGGCAGCAAGATGGCAGCGAGGAGGTGCTCGTGAGGAGTTCAAGACCACAAAATGAAAGCTAAAAGAAGGTGAATATGGAGGAGGAAGGAGAAGGATGTAATACCCCGTATTTTTATATGTATTTTATTTGAAATAAGTATTTTGTGAAGTATTTAAATAAATTGAAATGTTTTATAGTATTTTAATTATTTATTTTAATAAATTTGGAAATATTTTATAAAAGGAAAGTTTGTTTAACTAATTATTTTATTTAAGTTGGGGTTTAATTTAAGGAAGTTTTATTTTAGTAAAGTTTTATTAGGAAAGATTAAAAAGGGAAAGTTTAGGAAGAAGGGTTTCTAGAGAAAGAGTATAAATATTCAACACTTGGGGCAAATCAAACTTTGCTCAGAGTGGAGAAAACCCAAGGTAAACTTTCTCTCCCTTCTCCTTTATTTTTTTCTTTTCTTTTTCTTTCTTTTTCCCCTTCCCCTTTTTCGGCCTTCACCACCGCCGGCCACCACCACCACCACCAGTGGGCCGCCGGCCGACAGCTGGCGGCTGCCGGCAGTGGTGGCTGGCCAGCTGTCCGGCTGCCCCTCTTCTACTTTCCGAAAAAAAAAAAACTTAATCTTTATTTTTAATTTTTGTTAAACCTTATATCTAATTATTAAATATGAGTTTTATGATTAATATTATGATGTTTGATTATAAGTAGTATGTAATTTAATTTTCAGATTTTAATTCTAATTAAAAAGCCCCAATTTTGAAACCCTAGATTCGTAAATTATTAATTATTGAAGGATTATGATATATGATGGTTTAAACCTTTGATTTAAGTGTTTTAAAGCCTAATTACAGCAAGTTTTCATTAAAATATAATGCTGGAAAGTTTGGTAGTGCATTAAAAATCAAGTTTCTTTAAGGAATTTTAATTACCCATTAATTGGGATTAAAGTATGATGTTTTAAATATAATTTCAGCTTATTAATTAAATTATGAGGGGTTTAATAATAGTATATATTGATGGAAATTTGTGTAGAGAGGATTTTAATACTCTTCTATTATTTTAAATTGTAGGAGATTTCGAAGTGAGTGATTTCTATTAGTCGTGGTGATATTAAGATCGTATTCAAGGTGCGTTCGCGTACTTAGCATAATTTTATTGATGTAGTAGCATGCTAAATGTGTTTAATTGATTACAAGTAGTATCATGCTAGATTTGGAATGGAAATTATGATTTGGTTGTTATTGGTGATTGAATTATGAAGGATGATTTAATTGTGATGGATTAATGGTTGGAAAATTATAGTTTGGAATGTTGAATATGAACCACACTTTTATTTATGGCATGATAGAGAGCATGTTTAATTAAACTAAATGTTTAATTTTGCTTGGAATATTAAAAGGGAATTTTATTATGGTTCATATAATTTTTATTGATGCTTTAAGTATAGGAAAAGAGCTATGTAAGTGTCTATGTACACGAGGAATAAATTTTATGTTGGTGCCTTAGTGCACTTAAGGTGTTTTTAACACCGAGGGATAGGATTTGTGGCGCTTTATGCGTTTAAGGTGTCATTGACACCGAGGTAGATTTAAAAAGGGTTCAACATTAAATATTATGTTGTCACCAATTATTTAAGAATTAAATTGGTATGTTTGATTGTTTGAATAATTATTGTTGATTGAATGATTATGGTTTGAGAGTCATCACCAAGTTTAATAATATGTAAATAACGTAAAGTGAAAGAGATTACGCACCAAAACTCTTGGAGCGTATATACCTTGAGTATGAACATATGGGGGGAGTTATGAGGTTTTATATTTAGCCATAACTTCTACTAGAGTACAGGACGCTGTACATTCCTTTTATTATTATTATTATTATTATTATTATTATTATTATTATTATTATTATTATTATTATTATTATTATTATTATTATTATTATTATTATTATTATTATTATTATTATTATTATTATTATTATTATTATTATTATTATTATTATTATTATGCGCAGGAATTCCACCACTTACGAGTGGTTATTTGATGCTGACACGGTTAGCTCCCGTGTCAGTAACCTCATTTATTGGGGGAGGTTAGTTGGGAAACCCGTTCGATGCGTAATCAACGCTAAACAAATTATGTAGTTGTCTAGTTGAAAGGTTTTATTGAATGTTGTATGCTTGAAAAACAGGTGCAACAAGGTAAGTTGTGTGTTGATAGGTAAATGCGTGTTAGTGGGTTAAATACGCTTATGTACTCAGCTTTGCTGATTGTGGGTTTTGTGTGTTTGTTGGCCTTATCTTTACCTTGGCCATATGATGACCCATTTTTAATGGAGGGTAGTGGAAACAAGTAGAGAGAAGCTTTTCTAGTGATGAAGCATATTCATGATGGGCATGAGTGAAGAGCGAATTATGCTAGTTTCCATAAGTATATGATGTGTTATTGCTTTATTTATATTATGATTTTTCTATTGCGAGACTAACGTGAAAGTTTTAAGATGAATTGATTTGGTTAAGGGCCTACAATGGTTCCAAGTTGTAGGTGGGACTTTGTTTTACTTTGGTTTAACTTTACTTTCGAGAGTTGGCTTTTTTTAAGTTGAGTCGTTTTAAATTATTTTAAAGGAGAGTCTTCCGCTGTGTGTCTTTGATAGTTGCCTTAGCCGTTTTCACGATAGCGGTAATATCTTAGATATTCCTATTTAAAGTTTTAAATAGGGCAAAACAGGTATTTTAAAAAAAAGGAATTTCTAGGGTGTTACAAAGGAAGCTTTGGAGAGAGGAAGATAGAGTAAGAATGCCTACTCCCATGGTTATTTATAGCCTCCAAATGTCACTATTGCAACCATATTCATTTATGGTGCCGGCCCAATAAATGCTGCTTGCCTAATAAATGCAGCCGGCCCAATAAATGTTGCTGACCCAATAAATGCAACTGGCCTAATAAATGTTGTAAATAGGAGTAGTATATATAAGGGTTGACTTTGATTATGGAAGGAGCAATAATTCGATACTTGGTAGTTTGACTCGGAAGCAAAATACTGAAGGTTGAAATTCCGACAACTTTGAGTCGACTCATATAATTAAATCCTTTATAAAGCGTAATAAAATTACCTTAGTAAAAATCATATATGGACTTAAATATATATTTTTGTATAATAAAATATTTCGGATAAATCTATAATTAATAATTATTAAATGGATTAAAAATACGGGGTATTACAACTATATACTAAAGTAATCACCAAGATTATCCCAAAATAGTATACGTGTCATGTCCACATTAAAAAATTCCCCGCCAAAACCTTTTTTTTTTTTAATAATTTTTTTCCTTAAAAAATAATAAGATAATTGATAAAAAAAAGAGATAGAGAGATTATAAAACCTAAATAAAAGAACAATAAATAAATAAAATATTAAAGTATACTCAATCTATAAACAAATACAAAAAATAATGTATAAATATAATTTTTTATCTTGTGAATATCCGAGCGTTAACGAGGTAACCCCCATGATGGTTGGCTAGACCGTGTGTTTAGCCAGGCACATATAAGAATTTGTAAATGATAAAAAATAATTTAAGTTCAATAGTGATAATTTAAGTTTAGTAGTGATAATTTAAGTTTAGTAGTGATAATTTAAGTTCAACAAAATAATTTAATTTTAGTTAAAAAAAATATTTAAGTCTAATAAAATTATTTCATTTGAGCCTATATTTAAAATTCTCGTCCCTGGTCTAGGGTTCCTCGTCCTTGCCTAGGGTTCCTCGTGGTTTGTAGTCGTAATTTTGGTGGTTTTCTTCTGCAATTTTGTTAGTGCTCTTGTATTGACTCTCTGTTTTCAATCGATCCTCTGTTCCTATAGCAATGGCGGACGATATCATTAAGGAATGGGAAAAACTAAAATTAACTGATGAGGAGAACACGATAATCGGTGTGAACGTGGAGGAGGGTGTTGGTGATGACAAACCTCTATTTCAAATTCGATCGACACTGGTTGGTAAGATCTGTACTAGGAAACCTTTCAATGTTGAGGCTATGAAAAAAACCTTGACGAATGTTTGGCGAATGAATGACAGTATTGTGATAAAGATGATTGATACTAATCTTTTTATCTTCCAATTCTCCAATGAGGAAGATAAGGAGAAGGTCATTGAAGGAATGCCCTAATTTTTTGATGACAAATTGATACTGCTTGGAGAATTACATGGTGATGAACAACCATCTGAAATTGCAATCAATCGAACACCAATATGGGTGCGCCTGTTTGATGTCCCGTTTAATAAAAGAAGCCATGGTGTGACGAAGGAGATTGGTGATTGTCTGGGTGGTTTTATTGAACTAGATGATTCTGACCCTCTGGGATTGGGGCAATTTGTCCGTATCAAAGTTATGATTGATGTTCATAAACCCTTGCGGAGAGGACTCTTTATGGCTACTGGCGATTCGAAACCAAAATGGATTGACATCAAATTCGAAAGGCTTGGTGACTTTTGCTACTATTGTGGTTGTCTTGACCATACAGATAGAGAATGTGAGAAAAAGGAGGTGGAAGGGGACCTTTCGGCAAAAGTGATATACCAATATGGCCCATGGATGAGAGCTTCTCCATTTAAACTTACCCAATCTGCCATAGCTGCTAGAGATTTGGAGAGAAAGTTTCTTGAGAAGATGTCTGTGAACAAGGGTGGACGAAAAGTCTCATATAATGATCCTGAAGCAATTAAACTGGGTCCAGTTGGGGTTGCTAGAAAGCTCAAATTTGCCTCTCCCATGCTGGAAATTCATGACCGAAGCCCGCGCCAAAGGGAAGCTAAACTGGTGACTGTCACAGATGAAGTTACCCAACAGCTTGTCCTAAGGCCGAGGAGTCTGCAGGATGACTGTGGTGGAGTAGTAAGTAGGGGAAGCGTGCAAAAGGAGAGTAATACTGAAGTTCAGGAGGTAGACGAGGGGGGTAGGCAGGATGGTATAAGTAAGGTGAATAAGGGGATGTCAAGTGAGAAGGAAAACATGTTGAGTGAAAAAAGTGGGGTGGATTCAGTGGGTGCTGATCCAATTAGAGGGAATTTAGGGGGCAGGAAATGGAAAAGATTTACAAAAAATAATGAGGGTGATGTATTGATGGGTGAGTATGGTGGGCACATATCCTCGAGTCTGGGTATTAAAAGAAGGCCAGTGAGTGGCAGTGAGGGGGAGGCAGTAGAGGGATTTGGTGGAGAAAATAACAAAAAACTAAAAACAGCTGTACTTGTCAATGTCGGAGACGGGGTAAATCAAGTAGAGGGGTGTGGTGTGATCCAACCCCTCGAAGAGAAATGAAAATATTGAGTTGGAACTGTCAAGGGCTTGGCAAACCCTTGGACAATTAAAGCTCTCCGGGAGTGGTGTTGGAGAGAAAAGCCAAACATTGTCTTCTTGACGGAGACCATGATTGATGAGGAGAAGTTAACTAGAGTACGTAATAGGTGTGGGTTTACAGATGGTATTTGTGTAAGTAGTAGGGGTAATTCGGGTGGTATGGGGTTATGGTGGAGGGATATCAATGTGAAAGTGAGCACCTACTCGGTTCATCACTTTATTGTTGACGTATGTGATCATGAAAATAATCCGAAATGGAGAGAAGTGGGGGTATATGGATGGCCGGAGCAGGAGAACAAACACTTAACTTGGGCTATGATGCGTCGAATCAAAGCGGGGAGCACCCTTCCATGTGTTATGTTCGGGGATTTTAATGAGATCTTGAGCCAAAATGAAAAAGAGGTTGGTGTGCCTAGGAGTGAAAGCCTCATGGATGCTTTTCGTAATGCCATAGATGATTGTGAACTGAGAGATTTGGGTTACAAGGGAAGCATTTTCACTTGGAAGAAGGGCAACAACCCCACAACCTTTAAAAGAGAGAGACTTGACCGGTTTTTGGCGGATAGTGCTTGGTGTAATTTATTCCCCTCATATACGGTGCGCCACTTCCCTATTTACCGTTCTGATCATGCCCCAATACTATTAAACACAATTAACTACTACGAGAGAGGGAGGGATGAGAAGGTGTTCAAATTTGAGCCGTGGTGGTTGTCTAATGAGGAATGTGGTAAAGTGGTGGAGGAGGCGTGGTCTTGTAGTGGGATTTTACCAACTGCTGGAAGAATTGCAAATTGTGCAGCAAGTCTTACTTCTTGGGCTAATCGATGCTTTGGTGATTTAAAGAAGAAAATCAAACAAACAGAGAGCAAACTCAAAGAAGCGAAAGGTAGGGCCCCTAACGCTGCCATGCTAGAGCAATGTAATGCATTATCCAGTCAGTTAGATGAGCTTCATCGTATGCAGGAGACTTACTGGTTCACTCGGGCTAGAACTAATGAGCTCAAGGATGGGGATAAGAACACCTCTTATTTCCATCAAAAGGCAAGTGACCGTCGACGAATTAATAGAATCACTGGACTATATGATGATGAAGGGGTTTGGAGGAATACAAAAGAAGAGCTAGAGAGTACGATTGAGTCATATTTTGCAAAGCTTTTCGAGACCTGCCATCCCACGGAATTCGAGCCAGCCTTAGAGGGGATTGAGGAGGTTGTGACTGAAGAGATGAATGAGCAACTTGGTATGGAACCGACCGCCGAAGAAATCAAGATCGCCTTGTTTCAAATGCATCCTAACAAAGCCCCGGGACCCGATGGTATGCATGCTCTATTTTTTCAAAAATTCTGGCATATTGTTGGTAATGATATTGTTGGATTTGTGAAGTGTTGGTGGCGTGGTGAAGTTTGTTTGAATGATATAAATAAAACGTGTGTAGTTCTAATTCCGAAATGTGATGACCCTAAACGCATTACGGAATTCAGACCCATTAGTTGCTGCAATGTTGTGTACAAAATAATCTCAAAAGTCATGTCAAATAAGCTAAAACCTTTTCTGGAAAATATTATTTCAATCAATCAGAGTGCTTTTGTTCCGAAAAGGTTAATCACGGATAATGCCCTAGTTGCTTTTGAGATTTTCCACGCTATGAAGAGAGGGGGTGAAGGAAAGGATGGCACTGTTGCTCTGAAGCTTGACATGAGCAAAGCTTATGATAGGGTGGAATGGGGATTTCTAGAGAGAGTTATGATGAAGATGGGATTCTGTGATGGGTGGATTAGAAGAATTTTGGACTGTCTTTCAAGTGTCTCGTTTGCTTTCAAAATAAATGGGAAAATTTCTGGGGCGGTGGTACCTTCTAGGGGTCTTCGTCAGGGGGATCCGATATCGCCGTACCTTTTTCTCATTGTGGCTGACGCCTTTTCGACTCTATTGTCGAAAGCGGCTAATGATCGTTTGATTCATGGAGCGAGAGTTTGTAGGGGTGCCCCCAGAGTGTCACATTTATTTTTTGCCGATGATAGCCTGCTTTTTGCTAAAGCTACTGTTAGTGAGTGCTCGGTGATAGCTGACATTATCAGCAGATATGAGAGAGCATCCGGTCAAAGTGTTAATCTGACAAAAACAGATGTTGTGTTTAGCAAAAATGTGAGTGATTCTCGTCGGGTTGAGATTGTTAGTATTTTGGGGGTGAGGGAAGTAGAGAGACATGAAAAATATTTAGGTTTATCAACGATAATTGGTAAATCTAAGAAAGCTATTTTTGCCAGTTTAAAAGAGAGAATTTGGTGGAAAATTCAAGGGTGGAAGGAAAAGCTTCTATCTAGGCCCGGGAAGGAAATTCTAATTAAGGCCGTTGCTCAGGCGATACCGACTTATATGATGAGTATCTTTCGGATTCCAAAGACCTTGATTGATGAGATTCATGCTCTTTTAGCCCGATTTTGGTGGGGTTCCTCGGAGTCTTCTAGGAAAATGCATTGGCATAGTTGGGATTCTATGTGTAAACCGAAATCTCAAGGTGGGCTTGGCTTCCGTGATCTCAAGGTTTTCAATCAAGCTTTGTTAGCCAAGCAAATGTGGAGACTGTATACCTCCCCGAATCCTTTGCTCCATGCTATCCTCAAGGCTCGATATTTCAAGCATAGTTCTATTCTTGAAGCGTATAGAGGGTATGATCCTAGTTATTCCTAGAGGAGCTTATGGGGAGCAAAGTCTTTACTAATTGAGGGGCTAAAGTGGAAAATAGGGAATGGAAAAGATATTCGAGTGTGGCTTGACTCATGGATCCCTGGCGATGTTATCCCTGCTCATGGAGTTGATTTTGATCCTGATCTTCGTGTTGCGTATTTGATAGACCAGCAATGTGGTGAGTGGAAGAAGGAGGTAATCCAGCAAATTTTTCCCAATGAGGTCAGTGATCTCTTTCTTCAGATTCCTTTATCATCAAGTCTTCCAAATGATATGAGGTATTGGGGTCATACAAAGAATGGTGTGTTTAGTGTTAAAACAGCTTATTGGCTTGGGAAATTGGGCGTGGCTCCTTCTGGTAATATAGCTGGCAATTACATTGATGAGAGGGTATGGCGTATTACTTGGAATGCTGGTGGTCCACCCAAACTAGGACACTTTATTTGGAACGCTTGTAAAGGGAGCATGGCTGTCAAGAAAGAATTGCATAGAAGACATATGGCTCCTGATGAGGTGTGTAGGGGGTGCGGAGTTGAGGTCGAGTCTATAGGCCATGTCCTGTTTGGTTGTAGGGTAATACGTGATGTATGGCGAAAGTATGAGCTTGACACTATAATTGCAGATCACCAAGACAAGCACCCTTCCCTGAGTGGCTGCTATGGATATCTGAAAAGGTGGACAAGAGGAAGCTACTTACCATTCTGACTATTGCGTGGGCTATGTGGTTCTGCAGGAATAAGAGGGTACATGACAATGTTGCGCTTGAGGTCGACTTTATTGCTACAGGTTTCCTTAGAATGGTTAATGACTACAACACCTATGCTGCCAAGGTTCACCAACACCCTGCTGTAACCCGTGCTGCTGCTGTAAGCAGGTGGATTCGTCCCTCTAATGGTGTGACCAAAATTAATGTTGATGCCCATATTGGTTCGAATGTTAGTGGTGGATTGGGGGTGGTTGCTAGGAATGGGGAAGGCAACATACTTTGGGCTGCTATTAAGAAAACCCCTGCCAATTGGGATGTAGAGCTGGCAGAGGCATCTGCTGTTAGGTTTGGGTGTCAATTGGCCAAGCGTTTGGGTGTTCAACACATATGGATCGAATGTGATGCTGAGCGTGTGGTTAACAATATCAAGTTGGCAAAAGATGGTCTTTCTCCTATTTGGCTTGTCTATGATGATGTAAATTGTCTAGCTAAGTCCTTTTCATGTCTTTAATATTTCTCATGTACGTAGAGCAGGAAATACGGTTGCCCATCTTGTGGCACGATGGGATACCCGTGGAAACGATGAACTTGTATGTTTGGGTAATTTCCCGCAAAGCGTTTTAGCTCTTGCGGAACTTGATTTGGAATAAAATTCCTGCTGACGTTTTCCCTCAAAAAAAAAAAATTATTTCATTTCACAAAATGAATTGAAATTCAATAAGTATCAGGTCAAGGAAATAGAGCATTACTCTATCTTTGAGTTTTACTTGATGACGTGCGTTTCACCCAAAAAAAATGACTAGTAGGCCCATCAACTTCATCTAATTTTTGTTAATAACCTTAAATTAAATTAAACAAAATTAAATTATTTTTGCTAAACTAAAGTTAAGTTTTCTAATTATTCAAAAAAAATAAATTACATTTTCCAAACTTAGATGATTATTATTATTATTATTATTATTATTATTTAAAAAAAAAAAAAAACAAAGTCATACAACTTTCAAAAAAAATAGAAAAAAAAATATTATGGGAAGTCGAGATACAATCTAGGGCCCCACTCTTGTAGCTATAGCATTTAGCAAAGCTTATCCTAGTGAAGATATGTATAGCAACACGTATCCCAATGTCTATTATTATTATTATTATTGGATAAAATTTAAATTATTTTTAGCAAATAAACTCATTTATATTGATTCTAGCTCTATTATATATTTTTTATAAGTTATAGAGCTCAATTATATTTTTTAAAAATAAGTAGAGTATTATTCTAGCTGCAAAATTGAATCATATATTATTTTTTTTTATCAAATTGTTTAATTTGCGTATGTATTAATCTAGTTTCTAGAAGAAAACACACATAAACTTTCATACACAGATCTTAAGGTAATTGAGATTATATTCTTAATATAGAAAAAAATACAACAAGATTACTCTTTTAAATTAGCTTATCGCGTATAAATCTAAAATAGGTACGACATTATTTCTCATCTATTTATACAGTTAATAAATACTAATTATCTTTAAACAAATCCGTAAAAAAATCTTCATAAAAACAGTTATTAAAAAAAATACATGAAGACACACAAAAGTAACACTACATGTCATTCCTAGTTTATCTTTTTTAGGGTGTGTTCACTATAGCATCTTTATTAAGAAAGGTTAAGGAAATGATTTAGTTTGATTCTCTTTGTTGTTGTTTATTAGTTTATTATTTGAAGTCTTTTCCCTTCTTATTTTCTCATGGCCCCCACTTTCCTCTACCATGATTCCCCACCCCCATGATATTTTTCATTCCTTTTCTTAAGTCATCCATACAACACCACACAACCATATCTAATTACTCACCACCAACACCCTACCATTAACAAAAACCGTCATCACAACTATCCAATCGCCACCACTGTGGCCAACCTTACCCTCACAAGCACCGCCAATACCACCACCTAAAACCACCTCGTGGCCGTTATCACCCCCAACCTCTCAAAACCACCCCCACCACCCTAAAAATTCACCATCGTGAAAGCCCATGCCCTTCCAAAAAAAAAAAACAACCAACATGAAAAGTCGATGAATCGAGGTAGCTCAATGAAAGATATGCGTTTATGGAAGCTTAGGTTGAGATTAATATGCATGAGGAATGAAAATAGCATCCATAAGAGCCTCTATGCACCTTTCATTGAGCGACCTCGATTCATCGACCTCCAAAACCACTCCTAAAGCGTCTAAATAGTTATGAAAACTACCTCTAAAAATCTCGCTAGTTAAGAAAAATATGTAAAATGGGTAAAATCGTAAATCAAATCATATGACATACATGAATCTTAAAATTGTAAGATCAATTTTAAGACTTAAATATGGATTTAAATAATTTAAGTTCAACAAAAATAAGGTGAAGAGAACATGACCTAAACTCATAACTTCGATCACATTGTCATTTTTCATGAAATAACACATTGTATAGATTTAGATTCAACTATATATAACAAATAATGATACTTGGATTGCACATTAGAAAACTATACGTATGAATGTATATGTACGTATAAAAACTAATTTTAAGCTTTAACCATTATATATGAAGTATATGACAACAAGGTTAAAAATTAAAAATTTAAATTAAATCTACCCCTTTTAAATAAAACAGTTCCTTACTTAAAAGGCATAGACATAAATATAGAGAACAAAAATTAATCTTTTAGGGCCAGTTCTTTTCAGCTTAATTTTAGTTCAGTTCCTAATTTCCTCCACTCATAAACAATTCATTTTAACTCTATTCAGTTCAGTTCAGCTCTAATCAATTCAGTTCAACTCAATTCAGTAAATCAGAACATACCCTTAGTTGAATTAATCTTTAACCCATTCGGATTTGAAAATCATATTGGCTCGGCTCGATCAAGCATGCCTTCAAGTGTATTTAGAGGTGATTAACACCGGAACGGCCCGATAGCTCGACCCGAAAAAAAAGCAGATTTGGACAAGCCTAAAAACGCATTTTTAGTTTAAAGCCTGAACCCAACCTGAAAAGCCTGAAATGCCCCAATATGGCCCAATAAATCCGCTACTTTTAACGAATTTGAATAATGTATCAAGTTAATGCCCTATACGACCCGTCCTGACCTGACCTCTAAGCATATTGTGGTTTCCAACTTGACCTAAACCACCCATGAGAATGAATACCTCATCGGTTGAAAAAACGCGGCTACATATTGTAATTTTGACGGTCGTTGTTTATCATATGATAATTAATCTTTATCTAATTAATTACGGAGTATAACGAGTATGATGTTGCTGTACTACTAGCTGTTTCTATCTCTTCTCTTTCTCTCTCTTCTCCTCTTTTCTTGGCGCTTTCTCTCATTCTTCTTCAGAGTTGCCAATGGCGACGACAACACAAGGAGGTATGTTTTCCTTTCTCCTAATCTCAATTTTCTACCAATTCCCTTGATTAATTGTGTTAATTTTTGCTTTGCTTTTGGTTATTGATTTCCGTTAAATTTTTGGGTTTTTTTTGGATATTCTGTGTTTGATTTCGAATTTTTACCTTTTCATGTCGTAATTATCGATGCGATTGATTGAATTGATTAGGGTTTTTGCTTTTGATTACGATGTTTCTGCAATTGAGTTGAGTAATTGGGTAGTTTTGGCAAGATTGATTAATTTGGGGTATTGATCTTGGTTTTGGAATTATTTTGTATTGCATGCCAATTTCCTGAGATTAGTGGTTCTTTGGTGTAGTATTGAAGATTTAGCTTGATCTGGAAATACCTCCGTAGTAAAAATTGAAGAAAAAGAAAAGAGAAATTGAGGAAATTAACTAATTATGGCTGCTGTTATAAGGTGTAAAATTGTATCCTTTCTAATTTGGGATTTTATTAAGATTTTGAGCAGCTTGTGCTGAATAACTGCTGATGTTAAAATTTATATAATGAAAGTATGTACGGATCATAAGGCAGCTTTTAGTTGAATTAACTCTTGGAGTGTCTAATTCGCTTAAATTATCTACCTACTCTGTTGGTAGGTTTAATTCAGCAAGGGGAACATTTTTTCCCCTTATTCGAGTTAATACGGTGTTATTACACTGACAAGGCATATTGTTTCTCTCTGCAGCTAGTGGCCCTCCACCGAAACCTTGGGAAAGGTCTGGATCGTCATCTGGTCCAGCGCCATTTAGACCCCCTTCAGCTGGTGCTACAAGTGATGTTGTAGAAGCTTCTGGGACTGCAAAGCCTGGAGAAATCGTTTCAACTTCTGATCGAATTAATACTGTTAACACAAATGCAGTTGGCAGGCCTCTTCCGACAAGGCCTTGGGAGAATAATATCGGAAACAGCAGTTATGGAGGTAGTTGTATTTTGATTCATTGAGACATATAGGAGTATATCAGAACAAGAGCTTTGTTAGAAGCACTGGAGTTATGATGCTGCTACTATGCTTCTGAACCGTCTGATAAACTGTTATTTGCAGGATACAATTCTGGCATGACTAACTCTGGATATGGATCAGGGATGTATAATTCAATTGGTGGGGGATATGGAGGAATGAGCGGGGGTATGTATGGTAGTAGCATGTATCGAGGGGGAATTGGAGGGGGCATTGGTGGAGGATATGGTGGCGGACTTTATGGTTCTGGAATGTATGGTGGAGGAGGGATGTACAATAGTGGCTTGGGAGGAAGCATGGGTGGTTATGGAATGGGAATGGGGATGGGGATGGGCGGTCCCTTCGGACCCCAAGATCCGAATAATCCTCCTCCATCCCCACCTGGGTTTTGGATTTCTTTTCTTCGTGTGGTAAGTATTAACTTCTTTGTATTTTTTTTTTTTTTTTTTTTAATAATCTATAGATTTTCTGCTTGTATATCAGACTTATCCTTGTGGACATCTGAATGTGATTAAATGGCTTTTGATGTCATTTGTGGAAGTCATTTGAATTTCTCTATTTGACCTAGTTATTTTAGTTCCTATTTCTCATACACTGTGTTTATCAATGCTCAAGTTTTTAGGTTTGATCTATCTGTTAATCATTTCTTTGTGCTCCAGTTGTTGCTTAGGATGTATATTTGTTTGTGATGCTGTGATCCTAATGCATTTTCTTTGGCTCAATTGTGTGCCACCTTGGCTCTTGTATTTGGATAAGAAGACAGTCCAAGTTTGGTTACATTCTTTCATCGTTGTGCCGTTGCCTTGGCTAATCTCTTGGCTGCTTTTGGTCGGGGGGTGGGGGAAACAAACTAATTTTATAGTTCAGTGATTGCAACGAACTAATTTTATAGCATAAGATAGTCTTACAGTGAGCTCTTGATAATTATGAGATTATTTTGGAGTCCATGGTGGTTCCCTCACCCTTTGAGATTTTTATAGTTCAATCCTTGCTCGCTCCTTTGCCATGTTTTGTTGAAACCACTGCAGGACTTGATAAAATGCGCCAAGGCTTGCATTGAGAATGCTCAAAGCCCAACCCTCCACTGCTCATTTTGTATCCATTGGAGCATTACGTTAGTTCCTTGCTCAATCCAGCCTAGTCCTGCCTTGTTCCATGCCCAACACCTTAAAAACAATTGGAGCGCAATTTGGATCTTATCTAATTAGAAAGGAATCCTAGATAGACATGTTTTGGTTGCCATATTGAGACATCACTACTCTTGTGCTTTTATCTTGCTTACTCTTGATGGCTGTGTCATATGATGCTTCCACTTTTTCTAGTGTTCCAGCTGTTTTGGGGATTATTTCCAGACCCAAATTGAGCTCTTGACCAAAGTGTAGCTCTGAAATAGATGTTTAGTTGGAAGTTGGAACTTGTTATTACATGTTCCATTTCTTGAAATCAGACTATTAAACACCCGTTTATTATGTGGTCTGTCTTCTTCATAGGAGTTTCTATTGTTCATTAGTGGAGTTTGACTTCCCATCCATGCCATGGTGGTACTTGGTTTTCACCATTGCATCATCACCACATTTTTAGAGCATGACTTTTTGCTGAAACACGTTCCAAGTATCCAGGGTATCCTTCTAGTGTTTCATGGATAGGAGGTTTGCTTCTTGGAAAAAAGGCTTAGTCATCATCAATGAAGGTATATAAAATGATGTGGGCCTACTTTACTACCTTGATGATATTCTCCCCTTACATTTATATTATCTAACCCCTAGTTGATTGCTAGGTGGCACCCCTTCTATATATGGTTGGTTACTGCACCATATCTGAAGATGTAGTCACAGATTTATGAAGCAGCCGTCTCCCATCTTCTGACGATATCCTAAAGGAAGAGCATTTTGTATCTTTAATAGAAAAATCTTCCATTGCTAATTTGCTATCATCGTCATAGTAATGTGTACTCTTTGTAGAGGCATCTATATCCAATTATAATGAATAGTTTCCATCATTGGTTCAGTTCAAGATTATTGTGTCTTTAATCTATGAATTGTGATGCTGAGAATTCTTTTCACCTAGTTGTTCGTTAATACTTAATAGGCTTCAAAGGTTCAAACTATATTCTGGCTCCATGTTCCATTTCTTGAAATCAGACTATTAAACACCCGTTTATTATGTGGTCTGTCTTCTTCATAGGAGTTTCTATTGTTCATTAGTGGAGTTTGACTTCCCATCCATAGCCATGGGGGTACTTGGTTTTCACCGTTGCATAATCACCACATTTTTAGAGCATGATTTTTTGCTGAAACACGTTCCAAGTATCCAGGGTATCCTTCTAGTGTTTCATGGATAGGAGGTTTGCTTCTTGGAAAAAAGGCTTAGTCATCATCAATGAAGATATATAAAATGATGTGGGCCTACTTTACTACCTTGATGATATTCTCCCCTTACATTGGCATCACCATACCTGGTAGAACTTATATGTACAAATATGAAAATCTATGGTTTTAGTGGATCTCCTTGACAGTCCCTGCATGCCGGTTGACATGTTGAAAACACAATAATTGCATGTTTGGTTAATGTGATTGGGTGATGAATTTATGGGGTTATCCTCTGATGTGGGAGCTTTGGAAGGTCAGCAGGATTAGACCTGAGTTTTGTTTCCAATGGGCTGATGTTGGTGAGACAATGGACTTAGTTTGGAAGTTAAGGTCAGCAGGATTAGACCTGAGTTTAGTTTCCAATGGGCTGATGTTGGTGAGACAATGGACTTAGTTTGGAAGTTAATTTCTATTTTGTCAATTATGCTTTGTTTTTATGTTGGCAAAAATTTTCCTTTTTATTAGTAACATGGGATATTTTCCTATACATGGTATTACTTCCTCAAAGGGCTGGAGTTACTTCTTTGATTGTTGGTTGAAACGAGTTTATTAGAGAGAAAAGTGGTGGGATTAGATGTAGTGGTTGTGAGAGTAAAGTTGTGGTCTCCACAACCAAAAATAGTATGGGACAAAGTTAAAGGGGCGAACTAAAAAGGAAAATGGGGCGAGAATTTAGGGACAGAGGAAATATTAGGTTTCTAGTAGTCTTAGGAAAGTTATTAATTTATTATTATTATTTTTTTTGTAAAATAATAATAATAAAAAAAAAAAAAAGGTAACTGTAAAGGGAGAGCTATATAATGATCTTTTAGGCAACAGGTTCACACTTCATGAAGTAAGATATTTTTCAGAGCTCTTTGAATTTTCTTTCCAGGTAGCTTACGTTTTGATCTTGTTTCACATTTAACCCGTTTGGTGGAGTGAACCATCATTTGGATCACACCAAAACCTTAGCGTAGTATCTACAAAGTAACAGACGCAGCACCCTTGCAGCCTTGCTTGGGGTAGCAATGTAAGCTTAAGCCTTGTCCAGCCCCTCCATGATACCTTATTTTCCCTCTCTGCCATTCGTCCTGGTGAATACAGTTCTTAAAACTTTAAGCGCTCTTGACACTTCTAAATGTCTTCAATTGTTAGAACCTTTTGCATTCTTGACACTTGAAAGAATCAGTGTCAATGAGCCTATTCCTATTATTTTTGTTCCATCATCTTATGATCTTTGCTTCTGTCTTTTCACTTATTGGGATCTTGGACAATCTTGGAATTTAGCTTAAGGCTTTACACTAATATGGGGATGATAGTTGATTGTCTATAATCTGTTCCAGTACTGAGGGTGCTTGGAATACCTCTTAGGAAAGATAATGAAATACACGTCAAACATGTTGTGATAATGGATGGCAGATCCTTGAGCTCTATTGAGAGTCCAGTGCAATGCAAACAAGAATACTTTCTGAGATAGTATAAGGCCGCTCTGATTCTTTGGATGCTTATCAGTTTTACTCTTTTAAGTTGTGAAGGGTCTGTTTCTACCTATTGGCAGCTGTAGCCAATCTTGCCGTGGTCAGTCAAAGCTTGGCTTTCCTCTACACAATGATTATTTATTGGTTACTTTCAACAGTGTGGAATTTCTGCACTTCATATAAGTTGAAAATAAGCAACTAATGTGGTGTGTCAATACAATATTGGCAAATTAAAGAAAAAGCTATTGTAATGTACCACAAAGTCACACGAGTCTCTTGTCCAAGTCTCAAACAAATACAAGTTCTCAGTCAGATTCTTGGACATATTTAAACATTAATCATCTAAGAGACAGATGTGAACTTTGGAAAGGTTGCAAAGGAAGGGTGACCTTTGAATCGTTGTTGAAGTATTCCTTTTTACCGTGCTTTCCTTGTATCACCTTGGCTTTCAAAGTTCCTTCACTGAGCAAATCTTAGAACTCTTATCTGAAATTTGATTTTTTAATTTATCAAGCACGTGAGGAATAGAAGAGATTCCTTTTGAAATTATTATTCTTATTGTCATTTTTTTTTGCTAGGTGCCTAAATGTCATGCTACTTTATGTTACTTTCTTGTAGTGATTGTGTCAGTTTTAGTACTCCTTCTGTGCCTTTTCTATGGTTATGTTTCTATTTTGGACATTTCCTTTCTTTGGTTATGTTTCTATTTAAAGTAATATTTTTACCCATACCCTCATATTTACATAACGCCAAAGCAACTATTCCCATTTACCAAAATATTTACATAATCCCAAAGCAATTATTTCCATTTACCAAATATATTAACCCACTCCTGAAACATTCCCATGTACAAAAATGTTTACCTACTTTCAAAATAAATAATCACATTTTACCATCTCCCAAGCATTTTTCTTAATACCCATGAAAAAAAAATTTAAACTTAACCTTAGAAAAGGGACGGAGGGAGTACTATGTTTGTTAAGTCCTGGGAGCACAATGTCCTATTGATGGTGAATTTTAAAATATCATTGCTGACTCTTCATATATTTACATTGATGTCAGATGGAAGGAGTGGTAAATTTTTTTGGACGGATATCTCTTCTTGTGGATCAGAACACACAAGCTGTTCATTTTTTCATGTCTGCACTCTTACAGGTATGCAGCTTATTTCACTGATTAAACCTTTGTAGCTATTCTGATCATAGCATTAGTATTCTGACCATAACACATACAGTATGATTTGTTTGACATTGTAGACCAAAAGAAGAAAGAAAAGGCTTTCAGACGTTTCAGTCACTATCTTGTGTCTATATGATTCAGTGTGTTCAAATTTTAGGGTGTTGGGGACTAAAATGGGGACCTATACTTTAGTAGCTCACTTGTGCAAAGCTTCTATTCTTGTTGTGTTTGATACATAAGAAATCTGTGGTCTTAGTGCATCAGCTAAGCAATTGTTAGTTGGAATTTTGGTTTGTATGAATTGTGTCACTTCTTTACTTTGGCTGTGCGAGGGGCCTTTCTTTTCTGTTCCTTGTAGTAGAACCAGATAATGAAGTAAAAATTTTAATGTTCAGCTGACCTATGAGAATTTAGCACCTTTTTAAAAAAAAGGAAATAAAAATTGTCTCCTGCTGCATATGCGTCCAAAACTCCAATATGAGAACATTCTTTTTTCTTCGTGTAGTATATTAGTATTTTTGATGAGTCATATCATGTATGCAGCTCTTTGATCGAGGTGGTATGCTGTATGGCGAATTGGCCAGATTTGTATTTAGAATTTTGGGGTTAAGAAGAAAATCGAAGAAGATTGGCCCTGCAGGCCCAAATGGCCTTCCATTGCCAGGACCAGACATGCAGAATGATCAGAGACTCCTAGAGGGACCAAAATCTGCACCTGCTGGTGGCTGGGATAACGTATGGGGCAATGATGCTAGAAGATAACACAAGACTTTTTTTGCTCTGTGATCTCAATCTGGACTCTGCAGGATGCTTAGAGAGCGAAAAAAGCCTCTCTCCTACAACTGTGAAGGGAATGAGTTAGATTTTGTACTATTATTTCTGCAATATTGTATGTCGTGTATAATAGCGTGTTCATTTTCTCTATATCTCATTTGATGTATTACTAGCTAGAAAAATGTGCTAAAAATGCTTTATGCTAATACTCTGTAATGGGAGTTTGAAGTATTATGAATAAGTTGTGCTCTTGAAAAAAATAATAAAAATGCATAGTTAAATATAATAGTTCTACTCTAAATGATCCTAATTTTTTTTTATTTTTTTTATTTTTTATTTTTTTTACTTCTCAATCTGTTAAATTCTTCAAGCTAAAATATTAAAGTTAGTAAATTACAAGTATACTATCTATCTATACTAATATATTACAAAGCGTTTTTAAAAATGTCAATGTACCACGTGTATTTAATTCTTGCACCAACATAATGCCACATCATCATTCAATATGCCACATCTATCTCTTAACATATTTTTGATTCATGGGTTAACCAAAAATGTTTACAATGAGGAGAATGAAGACCAAATTATTACCATCCAAGCTAGAAACTAATGTTGTTCTATCTATGCACATAAATATATAATAAATTCATATTAAAAATAAAAGCAAAAATTATTCAAAACTATTTATACTAATGAACTTGGTTTAATAATAATAATAATAATAATAATAATAATAATAATAATAATAATAAAAACTCAAAGTAATACCCGGAGCAACACCAGGACCGAAAACTAGTTAGTTGATTAAAATATAGGATTTTATGCGACTAGTGTTGTCAGATTTTTCTCAGACAAGTGTGATATAGACGGGATCAAATCCATTGTTTTGGTACCACCTCTAAATCTTCAATAAGTAATATTTTTTTTTTTTTAACCAATTAAGTAATTAGTTGACATGTATAACAAAACTACACAAGTGTCATATTTTGTTTCATGGCAATTATTGAATAAGGTACTTGTACTATTCAAATAAATATAAAAAAGCCATAGGAATATAGGATATATGCTTTTATATTAATATAGAATTTGATAATGCTACCTGTTTTTGAAAAGTTGACTCTTTTTTCATGTAAACAATGGCAATACCATTATTTTCACAGATAATGATCAAGATAGAGTGGCAGCAAAGAATAAGGATCTTTAAACCTTAAAACTATTGTGCATTTATGTGACTCGTGAAAAGTTTTAGATTATTAATAACGGCGTATATATAAACAATTTCAACTACTGTAAGTTGTATCAATTATCTATTTTTGTAAAATCGAGATTATATCAAGTCAAAATCCAATACTCGTCAAGTCTCAACAGGAGGGGTTCTGCTACATCAATCTAACCCACATCATCAGGGAGCAAACCTAGGACTGTTCAATCTCCCAGTATAAAATTTCCATGTTAGCTTACTCAACTTTCACATTTGCTATTAGTTGCTAAGTCACTATCACAATTATGCTTGATTTTACGGAATTCGCGACTAGAAAACAGGGATCCAACCACCTACAAGAATGAGATGGCCTTTCTGATTGAAATGAAGGGCGCTTCTTTAAGGACAACCTGTCCCTCAAACATTCTCCACATCCCACAGCTAACTTGTTGATTCCTGCCATTCCATTATTAATTCATCTCACCTAATGCAAACTAGATAAGTCAAACCCAGCTGTATTAAGGATCCAACAAGAAAACATAGACAAGATAGAGCAACATTAAGGAAAGAAAAAGAAATAATAGAAAATAAATGGGAAAAAACAGCAGCTACTATACATGAAAAAGTATTATCTAACAATATACATCAAATCCTAGCAACAAACTACACTCCCCATATGCCCTCCTCAACCAGATACAACTCGCCTACATTCCTCCCTCTCGCGTCAAAATATACTCAGTACAAAATTACACTGATTACAAACACTAGAAAAATGGGTATACTGAGCTCCCGTCCACCACGATGATAGCCTGCAAAATTTACCGTAGCACATGCATGTCAGCCAATTAGCATATGAGATTAAAAGGCTAGTAAAGTATAGCTCAAATTTCAGACAATGGATCAGAAGCCTTAATTGACTTCAGACATAAAAGACAAGGTAGCACAATAAATAAAACAATAATCCCAATCAGTAACCAATTTCTTCCATGTATAGAGTTTTAAATTTAATTAGTACTCCGTGTTTCCGTAGTAGGGCTCTTGAATATACATGTAAACTGAACTCCAGTGAATGGTCATAGTTACAGTTTGGTGGAATCCAAGACTTTGAAAAGACTATCCCCCCCCCCCCCCCCCCCCCTCTTCTCTCTCTCTCTTTTCCTGGTATCAAGGTTACAATTTTCAAATTTTGAACTTGGTATAATTAATGGTTAATAATAAAAAGCGTCACTAATTTATTGCTCTATTGATAGATTTAATAAAATACTCCTGAACTAATTGCTACATTTTAAAAAATAGACGTTGAAGATCTTCTTAAGCCTACAATGTAAAGTACAACTGAACAACAAACCAAATTGCACAACTGTGGATGTGCAAGTTGTTTGATGCTTTTGTGATTTGGTTAAAGTGATTGCTAAGACCATACCACACAAAATTTGAACGTAGGCTCAGCATTGCAATAACAGCATGCCATCACTATGTGTAAGCCTATCATTTTCAACACCCATTGCTGTGTCACTGGAGCTCGCACAAACTGAAAACATTCCATAGACAGCGATATGCAACTACCATAACAAGAAATGAAAATTAAATATTATAATCTCCAAACAAGCATTAGCATTTGACTTTCTCTTAGATAAGGGCATAGTTAGTAGTTTTTAGTAATTCAACTTCACAAACAAAGCACTCTTTACTAGTTAAGGGCTTTGGACAGAAATGTGTAAACTAACAGCCAAAAATAAAAATGTAAACACTATCAATAAAGCTGCAATATAAATGGTGTTATACTGTTATAGACATACCGTGACTTCCTGAATGCTTTGACTTTGGAAGAGCAGGTAATGACATTTCTGCATATACAGCACAAAATTAATTAGGTGATTTGTCACATTTACACAGTAGCAGTAAGCCCAACTAAAAAAAGCACACTTCAGATAAATAAGGCATCTAATTACTAGCTCTACCATTTCTGAATAATACATCCCAAATTAAGTTGAAAGTATGTGGTATAATTTGATTTGCTTCATGATTCATGACACAGGTCAAGCAAATGGTTTTGTGAAAATCTTAGAATGCATGTTGTTATGGCATGTTTTGGGGTGGAATATGGTAGGTTAAGTTTTCCCCATCTCTCAGTACTAATGCCCATTGCCAATAAAGCCTCTGAATGAAGGATAGAGCACTTATCTGACCCTCGCAAAAAGAGAGGGAAGGATGACAATGATAATTGGTTAACCCATATACAAGTTAACACATAGTAACAAACAAAACTAGAGCTAGAGAGTTTTTTTCCGAGTTACCTGGAGCACACAGGGAAAAGGACGACATAGAAGATGATGAAGGCCAGGGAGCTCCGATATTGTCATTTAAGTCACAAGTGAAACTATAGCCTGTTACATTGTCATACACAATATCTGCTGGCTGACTTCGGAGTAGACAACCTGCATTTCCAGAAGAGTGAGAATCAGGTGTCAACAGAACAAAAGGGGGCAAATAAAATAAAATAAAATAAAAAGGAGCAAAGTCAAAGCGCAAAATAACAAGGACAGACAGACCGTTTCTGACAAAAGGGGAAAAAAATGCAAGTTTCAATACAATAATTCATTGATTGAACTCAATGAAAAACCATTGGGAAAATCCATAGACATCATAGTCAAAAGATATTTTCATTAATTTACACATATCTCAGAGAAGACAAAGTACAGACCTTGCTGTCCATATGCTGTTACTGCGTCACAGATCCATGCAAGGAAAATTATAAAGTCAGACTGATATAAAAATAAGCAATAGAGCTAACTAAACAAAAAATAGAGTGTTCTCAAAAAAAAAAAAAAAAAAAAAGAAAGAAAAAAAAAAAAAAAAAAAGAGTTATCTTTGCACCTTGGATTGAAAAATCTTTCAAGTCCACATCACAAAGTTCATAAACATTTGCCATAACTCCAGCCTTCTGTAACATTGATGCAAACATAGTTGAACAAATGATTGCTTGCTTATTTGTAATCAGCATTTGCTTCTGAACCCCATTAATATAGCTATTTAATGAGCTACAACAGGAAGGACCAGGAGCAGCTGTGTTACGGCATTGCTCAACTACTTCTAACGGATGTCTGAACTGCAATGGACAAACTGCATAAGGAAATCACTAATTAGAGGCTAAATAATTCAATTCGGCAAGAAATTATATCTCTCAAAAGATCAAAAGCCCAGTTTGTAAAGTCGCCAAACTAAAATCTCAAGTCTAAACAATAACAATGACCTTTCGACCGTACTCTTTGTTGATATAATGCAATAAAAGTTAATAATTCATGGCATGTAATCTAAGTAAATATTTTATCATATTCTTATTTGCCTCCAGCTGCACAGCAGGCATCACTAAGCAGTCTTCAATTTCAGTATGCAAGTACCTGAAATTCAATCATGTCTCTATAGTGGCACAGGGAAGAGCTAAATCAAGGACGGGCTTTATTTGCTACTCTATACTGGCACATGAAAATAATAAAGCCCTAAACTAATACATCAGCAAATTAAAAAAAGTTGTTACTCCTATGGATTCATATTAATTTACAGCATGCATAAGTTGTTATCCTTGAAAAGTGAGATCATAAAACAGGCAGCAACATCAGAGAGACTAATATTGATAGATGAACTAAAAGTGTCATGACGGTGATTCAGCTTGAAGCCAATAAAACATGTCAGTAAGAAAAAAAGTTCTTAGAATCCCTATTAAAAGCAGATAAAACATGAAGGAGAAAATTCGGAAGAAAGGAGCTTTCAAGACAATCTAAATTAACACTGAGAAAACATTTGCCTTCAATTAACACTGGGAAAGTGACAACAGATGGATGTTCAGAGCACTTCTATCCCTCTGAACCCCTATTCCTTTTTGCAAATAATCAATTTTATCCTAAAGGACAATAAAGGAGATTTTTTTTTTTTCTCGTATTACCTTGATTAAATGCCAAACAAACAAAAAGAGACCCATCTAGTATAAAGACAATTTAACAAAAAAGAGCAAAAGAAGTCATAGAGCAGACTCAAGACACTACATCTAATGGCAGTATTAAGCACAACACATCAGTAATACAAACATCAAATACTGTACCTTTATTGACTTTACAACTAGAAACTATCCTGAAAGCAGTATTTGCGGCATCTGCTGAGAGTTTCCTTGAAAGCCACGAGAAGACAACTCCTCTACAATCATTAAGTGTGTCAATATTTATAGCTCCTCCTGCTGCATTTTTTCCATCACTGGCTGCTAGTTGTCCTGAGAGCTGAAGTGCAGCATCTGTAATCGCAGGTTGGCAAACAGGTCTACAGCACTCCTTCAGAAGGTCAACAGTGCTGCAGGAATCTAACAACAGACTTGTGTTCACAATTTTTTCAAACGAATTTACATCTTTCACAGGACAGGAACCCCCCGTAATATTTGATGGTTTAACAGAACAGAGCCGTGAAATGGAGCTATTTGCCCCTTTGCTAGCAAGAATGCTAATAATGTCTGAGAAACAATCATCAGCAGTAGCATCTTGAAAAACCAACTTATCGGAAATTGTGCTGTGGTAACCCTGGAAAATACGGAGCAGACTACTAAATTGGGGACAGCATATAACATTTCCAACATAGGATGCTAACGGTTGAGAACAGTCAAGAGCAGTTCTCTCAATGACATCTGATATGGCAGAGAAGTTTACAGGACATTTCCCTGTCAATACAGGCTTGTATATCATTGGAAATCTAGGGTACATTGGAGGATTAGATTCATCGGGAATTGGATCGTGAGGAATGACAGATGGTGATATCTGAATAGGTTGAAAAGCCCCTGTGGTTGGCAACTTATCAAGCTTATGATGAGAAGGAAGATGATACTGTTCAGCTAGCACTTTCAAAAATACCACATCTTCGAATGTGGAAAACCAGATAGTAAATAGCAAGAACCTCTGGCATAAAGTACCTGCTATAAAAATAAGAATGCATTGACAGGAGATGATGATGTAGTGAGATAAAATATACAGGGACATGCAGATTTAGAATAAGAAGCTATAATATACAAAGCAGAACAACATAAGTTATGTAAAATCTAGCAACAACAAGCAGGCTGGCAACAATCTTTGTAAGCTAAGATATGGATCCTCAACAAGGATTTTCACAAAACAAAAGTAGCAATACATGTATTTGATGAATGTCTCCACTCACTATCTTGCAAAATCATCAACCAATTTTGAGACATCATCTACAACAATTTCCACATAGTCTATAGCAAGAAACATAAACAACAAGATCAATATCTCAAGCGAAACATTATATCATTAATACGGACTTGAGAAGTTAGACACTTATGTGATTTGAATGGCAGCAAAATATAGACAAATCATGATCACCACACATAAAACATGAAACAGCTACAGCAAAATCAGAAGATCTCTTTACCCTTGAGACGATCCACCGTCCTTCTACAGTCCATAGTGCGACTAACCATTAGGCAACATCGAGATCCTCGAAGACACCCCTTCAAGATATAAATTCGATGGTCCAATGACTTATCCGAGCCATAAGACAAAGCCTGTCCATAGTAGAACAATGAAGTTGAGCTTTGGCCTAGTACATGAACTTTAAAATTACAGAAACACAATCTAAACTACAAAATACCAGATTAAACCATAAAATATTGTTACTTGGTTGCTCAAATATCAATCAAGTAAATAAATTACATTTTTTTACTAACACCTAATCTGACATAAACTGGGCATGGTAAAATTTACAATTCAAACTTAAAAATCACTAGTTCAGCTCAAGGACTAAGCAAATTAACTTCTGGAACTGATAAAGTTTACCATTTCCCCAGATAAGAAAAAAACAAAAACAAAAAAAGACCCTTTTTATCAAACCAACTAGATTACCCAGATTATCACATCAAATCCAAATCAAGAATTTCCCCAAACTAAGAAAATCACAAAAACCCAGAAAACAAAACCTATGTAACATCTAAAACAAGATATAAAAACAGCAAAAAAATATAAAAATCTCATTGAAGAAGAGCTGAATATTGCATTAAACATAGAGAAACATACCTCAAATGAGAAAAGGCAACAACCCAGAAAAAGGGAACCCCAAATGTGAATGATGATTTGTTAACGGCTGATTCCAGAAGATTCCTCTGTCAATGCAAACTTTTCCTTTTAATTTTAATATAACGTAAAAAGGGAAGTTCTTTATTTTTAGGGTTTTACCCCAAAAAAACCCCAAATTGATTTCTTGATATCACAATCAACCCAGAAACCAAAAATTTTGCTATAAATCTATGAACCCTAAAAAATTCTAGTGATAATAATTGGCGGGTAAGAGAGAGAAAGTGTAATTATCAGTAGTAGCAGTCTCTGTTGCAGAATAGTGTTTTGCCTTTTTCTCTCTCTAGAAAGATAGTTTTGTGGGGAAGAGAGAGAAAGTTTACTTTCCTCTTTTAGAGAGAAAAACTGAAAAAGGGTACCCCAAATGTTTTGGTTATAGCATCCCAAATCTTTTGGGTCATTTGATTAAGGTTACTGAAACCAGGTTTTTGGGGTTTGATCAAGGAAGATGATGAGATTGTGAGCCATTGGATTCTGGCATTTGTTGGTCTAAATTTTACTGCTAAAGTGGGACCATAAAGATAAAATAATTTGATTTCTTTAACAGCATGTTACATCATGTGATGTTGGATTATAATTGGTTTTAATCTACTTTTTGTATTTTTTGTAGCATCACAATTCTTCATGGTTATATAAACATCTACAAATGTTAACTTGTACAAGTAATTGTGATACCTTAATTAATTGGATAGCGGGTGCTAATTAAGCATTTAAGTGTTACAAGTAATTAGGACTTTTTTGGTTGGTAGGAAATAGTGGGGAAAGTCAAAATTCTCAGAATGTGAAAGTATAGGATGTTGTTTGGTTAACACAAAGTTGAGAAAATGGAGGAAATTAGAATTCCCAGGAAGTGGAAATTCCTATAGTTCATGGGAAGTTACTTACCACCACCCCCCTAGGTAAGTCAGAGTTCCTATGATTTATAGAAGACAAAAATGCATATTATTCTTCATTAGTAGCTAATTAAGGTAAAAATATCTTCTTTTGTTAAACCACCTATTGCTTTATCTCCTCCATCTTCTTTGGACCTGCAATTTTTTCCTTGCGTTATAAATCTGAAATTTTATTTATTTATTTATTTATTTTCTGCAAACCTCAATTAGCTTCTTCTCATATGTGGGCTATTTAACTAAAGCTTGCAAATATCATTATTTCAATTTTCAAATCCAGTCATATATGGAGTAGATTTTATTTTTCTTAAAAAGGAATTTCAGCTCAATTTTTTTTTTAAAACCCGGAATTTAAGTAGATTAGAGATTGCGAGAAAGACGTTTTTTTTTTTTTTTAGGAACCTAAAGAGTGAATGGAATTTATTTACGAGTAATAGTCTTAAGTCCTAAAAGCTTTAATGTGAACTAAAAATTATTTCTTTTGATTGATATGGATTTTTTTTTTTTAAAAAAAAAAGGGTAGTTGACGTAATTAATTTACAAGTTAAGATCAATTTAATCAAATAAAGCACAAGATATTATTCCATGGGAAGTGCAAGTTCCTTAGTGTTAACCAAACACCACAAACTCAATTCCTAGGAATTTTACAAGGGAAGTGAATTCCCATGAATTGTAAGTTCCCAAGGGAATTGAATTTGTATGGCAACCAAACAAGCCCTTAGTTTGTTGATATTGTTGTGTGAGCAATACCTTAGAGATTTCAACTTCTAGATCTTTAAAGTCCCTGATTATGTTTAGTTGTCTGATTATAATGTCATTTTGTCACGTTTTATGTTGGGGACTTAATATCAGCAACAATATTTGATTTTGTATTTTTGTAAAGCAATGAGAGACTTGATTTTGGGTAACCATAGTTATTTTTTACCTGTGCGCATCAAAGAAATGTTTTTTTACAGAACTATATAAAGTTTACGATTGGATGTTGCAAAGCTAATGAATTACTGTATTCCAAAAAAAAATAATAATAAATAAAAGCTAATGAATTACTTTTCATGTGTACTTATGGTGTACCCCATCTTATTTTTCTATGTATGATATAATCTAGATTAATTTAAATCTATTTGACCTTTGAGCGTGAATGAGATTATTAGAACTTATTCTGTCTAAACTTATTTTATTTGAACTAATTTGACTTAAACAAAAGGCGAACATAGACTTAAATCAGTTTTATTTGATAACTTGCGTAGAGCTAGAGGTATAGTATTGTCTCTCTAACTCATACAAGTCGTGCTTAATTTCTCCTTATCCGCTAAGTTAAATTGATGCCATAATCAAATAAAAATTCTTGCAACCAACCAAATGCAATGCCAATATTCTTGTATCTTTAAAAAAAAAAAAAAAAAACCTAAACCTTTGGAGGCAACACACTTTCTTGCACATTATTTGATTAAATAATTAGAATAAGGTAAACCACTTACAACTTGGACGAATTAACCTATAATTTTAAATTGTAAGTGACAATTGAACACTTTATTCTTAATGTTGGTAAATTTATTTCACTAAATGTATCCATTTACCTAATACGAAGTGTAATACTTTGTATTATTTTTAAATAGTGTTAAAGTAGTGTGTTGCAAGTATATTAACATGGAGAAAGAATTTTGCAAGAATCATATTACCACTTATGCAAATAAGCAAAACCAAATCACAAAATGCAAAATACAAGTTACAAACAAAGATCCTTGAATAGAAACTTGGAAGGCCTTACAGGATGATGTAGGACTTGTAGAAAGAGCAACAAAGAACGACAATAATGAACCCACAATTTAAATTACATATTTAATGATCTAAAAAAATGTTACCTGTATTCGGTGGCAGTTATGTTAATTTTATATATACAAAACAACAACGGAAAAATGTTTAAAAACAAGTCCAAACAAATATCATGCCCCAAAATAACAAATAATGTCAATTAGACCTTCCTGATGGTCCACTCTAAAGGGTTATATAGATCACAACATACTCTTACAAATTAAAAGGAGATAAATCTTTCTCATCAATTAATTTTTGGAAAATTCTCAATGGTAACCCCCAACTTGTGTAACACTGAAATGGTAACCCTCTTTATTTTTTATTATACAAAATGACCTCAATTAAAAATTTATTCTCACAAGTAATCTTATTTTAATAAATAGGTTAGTTAAAATTAACTATGATTATTTATTTATTTATTTTTTAATGAAATACTAATATTAAAAAAAAAAAAAAAAACCACCAGTCCACCACCAACCAACCCAGCCAACACCTCAACAACTTCTACCCTCACCTTCACCTAGCCACCACCAGACCTGACCCTAATCCAAACCCCGACAACCGCGCGCCTCGAACCCTTCGACCTTGACCATCGTGTGCCCAGAACCCTCTGACCTTAACCACCGCGCGCCTAGAACCCCCGACCTCGATTACCGCTCCGTTTCAAGCGAGGTGGTGGGGGATGGGTTACGGGATTCAGGCGAGGTGGTGGGGGATGGGTTACGACATTCAGGCAAGGGGTGAGGGATGGGTTACTGGTTTCAGGCGAGGGGGTTGGAGATGGGTTATGGGTTTCAGGCAACTAGGCGATGGGGTTGGGGATGTGAGTTTCATGCGGCGCTCGAGGTGGAAGAAAGGGTAGGGGCTGGGAGAAAGAGTCGGGGTAGGGGCTAGGGGTCGGTTTAGGGTCGCTGGCGGTTGGGGGTGGGCGCTGGCGGGGAATCTGTGCCGAACGCTGACAGTGAAGGGGGAGGGGGAATGGATGGGCTGACTGGTGGAGGTGGTGCTATGGGTGGCTGTTCGGTGGTTATTATTTTTTTAAAGGGTTTATTTTTATTTTTTTGAAAAAACCTTAACTATGGTTAATTTTAATTAAATAATTAATGAAATAAGGTTATAATTGGGATAAATTTTTTAATTGAGGTCATTTTGTGAAATAAAAAAAAAAGAGGTGGTCACCATTTCAGTGTTACACAAGTTGGGGGTTACCATTGAGAATTTCCTTAATTTTTCCATTAATTAAATTTTTTTTAAAAATTTCTCATTGATTTATTATTGATATTGAAATATGCAACTTGATCCTCATCGCTTCAACCACAACAACATATCACTTTATCCAGTCACTTATACCACAATGACGTGTCTTTAACACGTTCCCCCCACAATTTCACAGCATATCTCCCTCCTTAACACCATGCCACAATATCTTCCACATTATGGCTCGTTGCTGCTTCACCATCCTTTACACTTCGTCCCCCTCGATCTATCGCTCAACATGTTCTCTTGAATAATGTTTTGTCATGATGTAGCAATTATGAGCATAATATGTAGTTTCGTTGAGAGGCACCCCCTCACCACGCTCGCTTGCCTACCTATATAGTTAGCGTACCATCCATGCTAGTTGGAGTGCCCCGCACCAAAGCATTCCCGTTGTCACACTAGACAACAATGAGTTTTAATGTCCTTTAATTCATAATTAAATTAACTAGGCTGTAACAAGTCTCTACGTCATAATTTAGTTATTGGTGGACCTTTCTAATGGTGAATGGAACCTTGTCTCCTTAAACGATGTTACTGTGACTTTGGTACCATTTGTCGTAGAACAAGTGCAAGCAATTCCTGAATTATGAACGCTAACTTGATCTAAATTAGCCTTTTCTTTTCATATGCACAACAAGTATTAAATATAGTATATGTTAAAAAATAACACGCAATGACGCAAATTTTGCACCAAAACACATGCATAAATATAAGTATATGATATATGTGTTTTATATGCTATTTTATTCTCCGTCTCACGGTCATTTTTATGCATATTTGAGCTCTTGGGACTACTTTTAGTACTAATGTGTGGTTTCGAGTGTTTTGTAGAGTTGACAATTGGTTTGTAGGAATTTTTATGGTTTTCCAGCCATTACGAGATATCGAAACTTGTATCACATTTATGACCGTTGATCATAGCCCAAGATCAATCATATCGGTGATTAAGGGTTTGGTTCGTGGATTTGATCCGAGCTATGGATCAAGGAAGATAAGGATTTGGGCCCCATAAGAGTTGAAGCCCAAAGTAGAAGAGAAGCAAAGGATTTGGCCAACAAAAGATCGAGCCCGATCGGGCGGATGCCCAAATTGCGGAGGAGAAGAAAAAGACGGGGTTTAGGTATCGTCGTTTTGACTAATTCTTGAGCTTAGTATTAAAACTCTTTTTGGTAATCTTTATTAGCTACGTTTTCATTATTACTACTTTCATAGTAAAACTTTAGAGAGATTCTTAGTTGGTGATTTATTGTTGAACTCAAGTTTTCCCCTTTTAGCGCAATTTCATAATTCCTTCTTTCGGTATTATTTCTTCTCTCTTTTATTGCTTGTTTCATTGCTTTCATTTTAATTGCTCCGTTAATTTGTGTTTTGATTTCAATCATGTCTTATTCATATGCTTTGATTAGTTTAGATTTAAATATGTGTGAGTAATTTAATTCTAGGATTCTTGGGAGATCCATAATTAATATGAAGGGATAATTTGTTATTGTTGATTATTGATATTGCATGATAATTCTTATTGAATTGTTTTAATTCTTTACATTTGGATTATGAATCGAGCAGATGTGATTTGATTGTAAAAGTATAGCAATATTGAATTAATGAATCAAGCAGATGTTAATTTGTTATTAAAGACTATTTTCAACGGAAACTTAGATCTAGGAAATTGCAAGAGCCTGTTAGATCCATGTTGATTAATAAATTGCGAGAGCCTGTTAATCATGTTATATGTGCAATATTAATTGTTGATTGTTATGTTTTATCCCGAAATATTAATTATTGGTGAACCTGTGACCCTAGACTTCCTTTTATTGATTTCTCCCTAATTATTCTTCTTAGTTTAATTCCTTTAAAAATAATTTGGTTACTCAATAGTTTAGATTATATTAATGAATTAGGAATAGAAGAATGCTGTTCCCTGTAGATTCGACCCTACTTTCCTATCTACTTTAGTTAGAGAACTTAGGTAATACTTTTGTTTAGGTGATCCTCCCTCCGATTTTTTTTTTTATTTTTTTTTATTTTTTATTTGCATCACTTTCCTTTTTGGGGGGTTTTTTTTTAAATGCATCATTTCTATATTTGGTAACTTTATACTATATTTTATCATTTCTCTCTCTTACTTTAAACCCCACTCAACTTATATTATCATTTCTCTCTCTTTCATGGTCCCCACTAAAATAATAAAAATATCTATCATCTCTCACATACTTTCTCTTTTATGGTCCCCATCTTACTTTTACTATAATAATTTATTTATCCACTCACAATATTATATTACTTTCCTAAAATTTTGTGCAATTCAAAGTGATGCAAATAAAAAAAAACAAAGGGAGTATGACTTTAGCCTATCAGTATACATATAAGCATATGAAGAAGCCTTATATAGCCCGCTTGAGCATCAAGGAAACTGCCAACACAAGACTCATTGCTTACGCTCAACATTCCTCCTTGCTTACGTTCAACATCGTTGCACACGCCTTGTTATGATGAGAAGTTGAGAACGATGATGTTGAAAGAATACAAGCAAGAGTGACAATGGTAGTGTAGTAATCGAATTATAGGAAACCAATATCCAATAATTCTAGTAGGAATGAAATTCAATTAAAATATATTTCTTAAATTGAACTCTTTAAAATTTGTTTTATTATACCATTGCTACGTTACATATCAACTTAGAACACCTAAATAAAATGATCTATTATACAAGATACAAATCTTTTATAATCTTAGCGGCATGTCGATATAGCATATAACATTGTCGAACAACTTTATACAACAACGTACCTCGTATCAAAGATTAAATTGAGTAATTGACAACAATTTTTAATTTCAAAAACTAAAAACTAATTAAAAGAAAGAAAAAACACACCACTACACCTGTTTTAATGTTGGAAGTTGTAATTACACCTAACACAAAGATGATTTAATGCCAGGAGCTAAAATGGGTGATACTTTTTGGCTTTTTGCAAGTAAAAAAATGAAACAAAAGCCTTAAAATACAAGAAAAATAAAGGCAGATATATATAAAAATGGTCGTTACTCGTTACAGAGAAGTGTAACAAAAATGAAGAACACTGTCAACAACATCAACAACGACCCAGCTGATGATAATGATACCAACAAAGACCCTGTTGCTACTCTCGATTCACGCTTCAACCAAACCCTCAAAAGTGTTCAAGGGTACTTTTATTTTTCTCTCATTTTTTTTTATTTTTGTTGCTAAGATTTGATTTTTGGAACACCCTTTTGTTCATTAGATTTGATCTGTCTTTAAAAATTCATAATTTTTGATAATTTGCATGATTTTGAGCTTTTCTTCTAATTTTTTGAATACCCATTTGGGAAAAGTTCTCAGATCTCTTGATTCTTTGTGATTTTAGATAGGTGTTGTTACTTTTGGGTGTTCTTGATTTATGCGAAATTGTGGTTAGAATTATGAGCAAATTTCTCATTGTTCGTCGACTGATCCTTAATTTAAAAGAGTATGGTATATTCTAAGATCTTTCATTTTTATCTATATTGTTTAAGTTCAACGTTTTGGTTAATTCACAAGTAGGCTTAGTTAACTGGATTTCTGGGTTTCCCCAGATACACTCATTTGTTCCTTTTTTTTTTTTTTTTTTTTTTTTTTTCCCCTTTTAAAAAAAAATTAACTACTTTATGGAATTGAGCTGTTTGTTATACATTAAGGAAGGATTCTACTTTATATTGTACTCTTTCTTGCCATCTGATCCCAATTTGGCTATTCGGATGTTATTGGGGGGTCTTTAACCATCTGAAATATGATATTATGATTTAGATTTAGATTGTCATTTGGAAAGTACATTGTTTGATCATTGTAGATTGAAAGTGAGGTAAAAATGATTGGAATTTATTCTTTTGCATAGAGATGCTAATTCATACTTGATAGAAACTTGGACTGCAATTTCTGTTTGCAAAATAGTATTAGTATGAATGTATGAGACCTGGCCTTTTTACTTCTTTAAATGTTGCATCACTTCTTTAAATGTTGAATCTGAAAGGCCTTTTGCCTTTAGCTTGAGTATGCAAAGACATGGTTTAGAAGTGCCGTGCATTTTCTTACTTCTGATGTGGTTCATTATAGGCTCCTTAAAGGACGTAGTTTTCCTGGTAAAGTATTGCTGAGTCGTCGAACAGAACCTTTTGACACCTCTAGCATACATGGCTCTCCCCGGGGATACGGAAGGAGTTACTCTCAAAATGATGCTGGACCAAGTGAACAGGAGGATAATTTTGTTGAGGCAAGATGCATGGAATCTCTCCTTGTGCACTTTCATTGGTTTGTGGCTTATGGTATTATTGAACCAATTTTTAATATTTGATTTTGGATTCAGGAACAATCTCCAAGTGTTGATGGTAATGAATCTAATGACTCTGCTGTCAGTAAGTCAAAACCTTCACTGTCTCCCGTCAGTTCATCCAAAGAGTACCAGAAGACTTTGTTAAGCGCAAGAGCTACAGATACTGCAAGGGTTATGAAGTTTAAAAAGGAGCTTTCGGCACCAACAGTTACTTTAGGTACTATAACAGTTCATAGTTTCTTACTAGCATGTTGTTTGCTTATTATTTGCCAGAGTGTCAGAAAGGAGTATAGAGCTGTACGTGTTATTTAGATATGCACAACTGAGTAAGATAACCTTGTTGTAGGTTTTATTGTTTTAACCCCCATTTAGTTAGTGTAACTTCAGTCCTCAGTTTAAAAATTATTGAACAGGAAGCTGTCTGAGGTTGCTGCAGTAGATTACTTCTTGTTTGAATTGTTGGCTAGCCAGTACAAGTCTGTGGCTTACCTTGAGAGTCTTTACTTAGTAGTAAATTAGTAATTGGTCTTTTTGTGGGACCTCTAGGGAGCAGCCTATACTTACGGGCTTTGTTACATGCTCCTCTGGCTACATCAAGAATATATTTTTGAAAGAATTAGTGTATGCATTATTTTGAAGCAAATGCATTGTTAAATTAAAATTGAGTTCTTTGGGTCACATGTTTATTAGCTCATGCTACCTCATTGTAGGTTAATCTTTTCAGGTTAGATCATCACCGGAACTAATTTGTGTTTGGTCCTTTTCTCTTGTAAGTGGGATTTTGACTTAAGTTGCTTGATAAAAATGTATTTTTTCTAATTCCTGTAAAGTTGTAATAGTGGATTTTTTATGGAGGCTTTTGTGTTTCAAATAATTAATTAATTATTTTCCTTTTATTATGGAGGTTCTTTTGTGACACGGCTCCTACTTAACTTCTTTACGAGCTCTGTTATTGGGTGTTATAGATACTTGGTTTTGGAGCAGGGGGTAATGCAATTTGAGAAATGCACTCTTGGATGGTAGAGGATTTCTATTGTCCTGGATTAATAAAACATCTTTGCCTGAATCAAATACATTGTCTTTCGACATCTATATTTTCAAATGGATGATCTTTCAGGTGCTCATTAGCATGTTCCTAATTTGTTTGGTGGGGATTGATTGTTATTATGAGTTGATGTCTAAAGTGAGTATTTGATATTTCTCAAGCTGTCTGGCTTCTGAATGCCTGATTACGTATTTGTAAATTTCATGATATTTCATGTATAATCTGCTTATGGTTCTAGCGTCTGCTTTAGGAATCACCAATAGCTCTTTCTTGCTTTACTTAATTGATATTTTGAGTGCTGAATATGAACTATCAACTCATAGAATTTCCTTCTAATTGTTTTCCATCCTGCAGATAAACTACGGTCACTAGCTTGGAATGGCGTGCCATCTTACATGCGGCCTGTTGTCTGGAGACTTCTTTTGGTAAGATTTTACTTATATGATTATGTGTTTCATTGTTAAGAACTCAGTGGCACATTTCTTCACATGTAAGGCCAGGGTTCTTTCCCCTTCCATTTTTTTTTTTTTTTTTTTTTTTTTTCAGCTTTTAGCAGCAATAAGACATTGAAGTTTGTGTGGCATAAGAACACATTTAGCGACTTCATCATAAGAACACGTTTAGTGACTTCATCATATATGCATAAAGCTGGTTAATACCCTAGAAAGTTTGAAGATCTGGGTTGTAAGTTGAAGTATTTACAGGGTTGTGTTGGAGGTAAAAGGCAACTCTGAGGCAAAGAAAGAGAAATATTTGTGTATTCTGATATTCTCCGTATGTATAGCTGTTTTCCACAGTTTTATCTTGGGTTGTTAGTTGAACTACTTACAGAGTTGTGTTGTGAGAAAGTGCAACTCCAAGGCAAAGAAAAAGCAATATATGTGCTCGCTTCATCTGCTTGATAATTTCCCCAAGTTTTTCTTGTTCATTGATAGTTTTGGACAAGTGAGAATAGTTAGTGCCATTAGAGGCTTAGAGCCATGTGTATGTTCTCTGCATATTTGTCCGTCAATGCTTATTCTTGGGGTTATTCAGTGACCTGCCTTTTTGTCGAAGCTGTATAACTTTGCTGTATCTTTACTTAGTCAATGATGCAAGATTGAAAGGATAAACACTTAAGCTTCAAGCATCTGTTCCTACCAAATCCTTCTTGTGCATGATCTCAATTCCTTACTACCTTGCTTTCCAGAATTTCATTCCTCCAATGTCTCTAGGTGATACTCCCACCTAATTTTGGATTGGTGGGTGAGTGGGTCCAAGTACACAAACACATCCCCATGATAGCTAAGAGGCAGTTTATGTCAGAGTCTTTACTAGTTGATTGAAACTCAAAAGTATTGGTAATTTTCTATTTGAGGTATAGTGCATTTTTCTGGGACTTACAACATACTTCATTATGTCCCAAGCTATGACATATAACATAGTTTGTAAATTAATTCTTTCAAGAAACAAGCATTCAAAAGTAGTCATGATAACTCACATTTTTGTACTCTACAAATTTCTAAAAGGATTTATCTTTTATGATTTGGTATATATGATTATGCAGTAATATCTTCTGATTTTGTTTTTTTATCTAATGGCGAAGGCTCAAGTTGTTATCTGCACAGCACAAATCCTAAAATATGTTTAATTTTTTGTTTCTGGTTGCATGTTTATTCAGTTGTAAAATGAATTAATGGATGTATTTTTATTGGTTATAAGTTTGAGCATGAACTGACAACAGGGATATGCACCACCTAATTCAGATAGAAGGGAAGGAGTTCTGAGAAGGAAACGTCTCGAGTATCTTGATTGTGTGGCACAGTATTATGATATTCCAGATAGCGAACGTTCAGATGATGAAATCAACATGCTTCGCCAGGTTTGCTCTATTGTTTTTTCATGTTCTTTCTGGAGTCATGATTAATTCTGCTTTCTCATGGCTCGCTTTGCCATTGACAGATTCAAGTTGACTGTCCCAGAACGGTACCTGATGTAACTTTCTTTCAGCAACCTGCTGTCCAGAAGTCTTTGGAGCGGATACTCTACACTTGGTCTGTAGTAATTTCTGTTTCCTCTATTTCATCTATTGACTTGGCAAGATCTTCTGTCTGAGTGTTCAAATTTTTGGGAGATACATGTGTGTGTGTGTGTGTGTGTGTTTTTTTTTTTTTTTTAAAGTACTCTGTAATTCATTATTTACGTGTTTAAATGAGGGCTTTGTGAGCATTTCATAATCAATAAGTTTTCTTTAATCTACATTCTGTTCTTGGTTGTTGATATGTTTTAGTATCCTCTAGTGTTCTTATGCTCATTAAAGCATGATAATTTGTCTCACCAGGGCCATCCGTCATCCTGCTAGTGGGTATGTTCAAGGAATAAATGATCTTGTGACACCATTTCTGGTTGTATTCTTGTCTGAACACTTAGAAGGAAGCATTGACACTTGGTCATCTTTGGACCTATCCAAAGATAAAATTGCTGATGTTGAGGCTGACTGCTATTGGTGCCTCTCAAAATTGCTTGATGGTATGCAAGATCATTACACATTTGCCCAACCAGGAATCCAGAGACTTGTTTTTAAACTAAGAGAACTGGTTCGTAGGATTGATGGTATGTCTTTGTCGTTAGTTCCCTATTTTTTTTTTCTTTTTTTTTTTGCCATATGTTTTTTCTTCTATTAATACTAGTATGAATTTTTCACCTTTTCATCTCCAAAAAAATGACACTATCACCGTTAGGCTCCTTTAGGCACTAACATTCATAAGAGTGGTTTCCATTTTACTCTACTATATCATATATGGTGTTTGGCTAATTAGAATCATAGGATGGAATATAATCATTTAGTATTATGGCCAATCTCTATGGGAGGTTAATGCAAGTAGCTTTTGGGGGTTAGAGCATTAGTGTATTATTGTTTTTGCGTTCACTTACAATTTGTCACGTTCACACCCTTATGCTATGAATATTTGATTCATGTCCTGTTATGTAAAGTTTTACTTAGCAGCTAACTTAATCTCTAGTTGCCACCAATAGGTAATTGGTAAATGGCTACTAACTAACTACTATGTGAGTAGCTAAGTTTGCCAAGATGTCATAATATTCTTAGAAAACAGTTAATTTGCATTTTTTGGAGTTGCATTTCAACATTGTTCTTCCACTATGCAGGCAAAAAAGCTGTTTCACAATTCTTTTTTCACACATCATGATCAATTTTTATATGGTATCTGCAATTTCAATTTTCAAACTTCCTCTTTATATATCTCTATGGGTTTATGAAATTGGAACATCTACATGATTAACATAAAGAAGAAGTTTTTGTTACTAACAAAATAAATATTTGGACAAAAAGCATTTTGTACAGGCTTCTTGGCTGTGTTTGAGGGGGAGGCTATTTGTCAATTACTCAAATCCTAGTTCCCAATCCCCCCCCCCCTCTTTTTCTGTGCCTTGGGTGGCCTCCTTTCACGAGGAAGACTGATTTAGTGCCTTTATAACACCCCCCCCCCCCAAATAATAAAGCAGAAAACAAAAGAAAATGAGACTCAGAGGAAGTTCAACAGTTTCTTTCCCTTGTACAAAGCAAAGGGAACCAAACACAAGAAAAAAAAACATTTCCTGTGGGGTTGCTAACTTGCTATCATACATTTATCACATCTCTCTCTCTCTCTCTTTTCTTTTCTTTTCTTTTTTTTTTTTCCTTAAAGTTGTCTCATTCATTTCTTATTTTACTAAAAATACAACCAGAACCTGTTTCAAAACATATGGAAGAGCATGGTCTTGAGTTCCTCCAGTTTGCGTTTCGGTGGTTCAATTGTCTTCTAATACGTGAGGTTTGTGGTCTCATCTTCTATGTTTGCTTTTATACTTTAGTTTCTTTTTTACAAAGTTTTTCTGGGATTTAAGGGAAAAAGGAAAAGCTGCATATCAGATATCATGCTATCTAAGTCATCAGACCTTAACCTTGACGCTGGACTAGCTTTCCTGTGTGAATTGACAGAATACGTTTTTTTTTGTTAGATTCCATTTTCCCTCGTCAATCGCCTTTGGGATACATATCTTGCAGAAGGTGATGCACTCCCTGATTTTCTTGTGTACATAGCAGCCAGTTTTCTATTAACTGTAAGTTGACTTTACTGGGTTTGCCAATTGTTTAAGTTGATCCATACGACCATACATGCTTAGCGTTTGGAAGACTCTTAACTTTTGTCCATGACCTCACAGTGGTCCGATAAGATCCACAAGCTTGATTTCCAGGAGATGGTGATGTTCCTTCAGCACCTCCCAACTCTCAATTGGCAAGATCAAGAATTGGAGATGGTGCTTTCAAGAGCGTATATGTGGCATACCATGTTCAACAGTTCTCCGAGCCATTTAGCTAGCTAGTCAATGCGGCAAAATATATATTTTGACATGTTTAGTCCTGTATGTTCCCTATTGTGTTCATCTAGTGGTAAAGATCAGTTCATACTGTTGATAATTTGGCCTTGTACCATTTGTGTTAGATTACATTGTTCTTCATGATATGTAATCAATGACATGTTTCATCTAATCAAAGTACCTTACTTTTTCAATACTACGGAGTAGTGATTGTAATTCGATTTCAATTCAATAGATGAGGGAAACACAGAGGAGAGTATATGATTCTATTCAGCAAAATATCATGTTTTACATCATAAGTACTTCAAAGAACCTTGTGAATCAAACATTTGTTTCTGTTATCCTATACCCAATTCCCTTTTGTTAAGTTCTAGACAGTTTGAAAATATGTCTTGATTCAACGAAAGTAACCTAGAAGTTCCTCTCTTTCTTTCTTTTTCAATATGAAGGTCTCACGGTATCACCTATGTTACAAAGAATTTACTCCACTAGTACGGAGTAATACCAAAGCAAAGGGTAATGTCTGGTAGCATAAAACAGTATATACTAGACAAGTAGACAGTTCATAGCAGGGATTATAGAGCACAACTTTTCTTCCCTCCTCGGGTTTATGTCTCTGAAGTCTGAACCAAGAGCAATCACTTCTTAGCTCAGGTCTCTTAGCTGTTTCTTAGAAAAACACTTGCATTTTAAGGTAACATCAAAGAAATGTCTGTAGAAACAGAAATATACTACGTATGAGCGACTTCAGTGGAGCCGAAGTTGAAGAGAACACAAATTTACACTATTACAACTCACAAATGCAGACAACTATAAGATTTCTATGAATTTCCTTTTTTTCTACAAGGCTAAAATTATACAAAGTCTGCTGTCTCTGCACAGTCCTACCACATGTAAAACCATAATATGCAATCATACGATACTAAGGTCTCTTCCATATTTTTTTTCTACTTCTTCAAGAAATTTTTCAGGTTCGTCGACGTATTCTTCAAAGTCTCTTTTCACTGATGCTGCTAGCTCTTCTTTACCAGCTTTTTCTAGATTTCTTACCATAATCATCAATGTTAGCTTATCAGGTATAAAACCAGAAGCTTTCATCTCATTATAGGTTTCCACCGCCTTTTCCACCATATCTACTTGGAAATAAGCACCGATCAATTCAGTATATGCTCTTACATCAGGTTGTAAACCCTCTTTCTTCAGTTCATCAAAAAGCTCTTCAGCCTTATGAATCAGCTTGTTCTTTCCCAGTAGTAGAATCATGTCGTAATAAAGGGGGAGATCTGGCTTGTATTCCTTCTTCACAAAGTCGAACACCTAGAGTTCTAATTACAAATCAGATGAGATACACAACAGCAAACTGTACAGGAAGAAGTTCTTAACATATATGTACTGATGACGAATAGAAGAAAAACGATTATATAACCATGATGTGCTTTCTTAGGATTATGAAGAAATGATGTGGGCAGGGACATGAAATTAATACAGAAAGGAAAAAGGGACAATCAGATGCCAATTCTGCAAATATCATGCCTCGGCTAATTTAGATTTGCTATGCGCCTATGCATATCATGTTCAACTATCAAAGAAAATATTGAAGGCAGCATCAAGTTGTCCCAATAAGTATAGAAATCTAGAAAAAGATCAAAACTGTAAACCTCAAACATGAAAATTTCATGAAAGCTCAACAAATGGCAAACTCTGAGCACTGAAAAGTCCGTATCAGATAGACATTCTCTTACTGCTTCCTAGACATAACGGACAAGTCTGATAGTAAACTTAAGCACCCAAAGCAAGCTTTGAATACACTTCTATTGTCTAAGATCAGACAAGACACAATGAAAAGTAGCTGCAGCTTTCTTACAATACATACAAATCTACATAAAGGCATAACTAAAATTGTATGTTTCGGTTAGTCTCAAGATCAAGATTTTCGGGAGGGTTTTTTGGTTCCCTCTAGGGTTTTCCCTTGGGAGGGTTTTTTTAGCCTTCATTGCTAGATTTTTTTCTGCTTTTTTGAAGGTTTTCCTTCACTCTTCTCCTTTTTTCTCTTCTCTTCCATCTCTTTTCTTCTGATCTCCATTGTAAATTTTTATAGGGGCTTCTACCGGTGGTTTTACCGGTGGTAAGCCCTCAAAAAAACTTTTTAATTGCTTTCAATAAATGGATCCCATCTTTATGATGGGGTTTATTCAATCAGGCTTATTTTTTTTTGTTTGTTCATGTGTTAAAGATTGAAGATTTAGGGTTTCATCGTCTCCGAAAGTATCTAGAAGACCATATGAGTTTCTTCACCCAAACAACTACTCATCCGTGGATCTCAAGCCAAATTAGTGCTAAGTCACAGATTGTATTGCTTCAGATGAAGTTTTTTATTAAGGCGATCGTTGATCGAATTTGCGATGTAACTAGTTCTATGGTGATTGGAAATTTAGATTTCCTACGAATTGTTTGTAAGTGCCGTTTGGCTATCTTTCATTAATGAAATCCTTTTTCTTCTCGTAAAAAAAAAAAAAAAAAAAAAAAAAAAAAAAAAAAAAAATCAAGATTTTTGGTCTTCCAGTTGGCCGAAGGAGCCAATTTCTCAATCAAGGAACTATTTGGCAATTGGCATGCAAATTCAAGTAATCCAAATAGTAAACTAATAGAGTAGAAGTTTTCAGTAATTCGTATTTTTGTAAACTATAATGGTATCTGAAATTAATCTAAAATGACAAGCTATTTCACCTAGATTAAATAAATTCCAACCAGCTGAAAGTTGAACATTTTTCCCTTCTCTAAAACTTGCTAATAAGGAGTAATTAATTAAAATAAACCATTTTCTTTCAAAAAAAAAAAATTAAAATTATCCATCTAATTGAATTCTTCTACAATTTAACCAGATAATAATAATTCAATCAACTGCCTAAACAGTCTAAAATTCAAGAATAAAACAGGCCAATATTTTTCCCCACTTAAACTAATAATTCATCCACCAGATACAAACACAGGTTTAACAGCATTGATTACCCAAACCCAAAAACAATTATCATTAATAAAATCTTTTCAACCCAAGTTACAATTATCATAGATAAGACGATAAACCTATTTTGAATTTAGTTGTCGCATTACTAGTTCAAATTACACTATCAACACGACTATTAATTCCGGACCAAGAGAGAAACAAAGAAAAGATTAAAACTTTGAATAAAAAAGAGAGAAAGAAATGACCTGAAGAGCTAAATCCAAGTGATTCTGTCTCTGAAGTTCAGTCAAAGTATCCAACAAATCAGCCTTCAATAAACGAGTAAGTCTGGTATGAATTACATGCTGCAATTTATCAGGAGATTTGGCAAGTTTAAGGGAATGAACAGCTTGAATGGCTTCAGTGGAAAGAAAGCTTGACCTCCATAATGGTTTTTTGGGTCCTATTTTTCTCAAACCACAAGTAATTGTTCTTGTTTTTGTTGTTGTTGAGTAAGTTGAGGAACCCAAATGTAGAATGCTGGGAAAATGGTGGGTTTGGGTGTGATTTGGAGGGTGTTTTTGAGGGATGTTCAATTGGGTGAATTGGAGTTTCAGAGTGTTCATTTCATTCAAAAGTTCAAATTGTGTGAGAGAGAAGAGGTGGGGAATTTAGGAGACGAGACAGGAATTTGGTGGTTTCTCTTTTGTCAAAAACTCTACAAGTAATTCCTTTGTGTTAAATGTTTAGGGTTGTTCATCGGCTCAAGATTATATCGAATTGGATCAAGATAAACTGGATGGAAGGTTAAAAGGTGAAAAATAATTAGTGGGATTTGAGATCAATCGAGTTCTACGAATGGATTGAAATTGAAGTAAATTGATAAAATCAGTCTAATCTTAAATCAAGTTGGTTTTAATCGGTTTTAGACTTTTTAATTTTATTATTTCGTATAATAATATGGACTTTTAAAAAATAAAACTAATTATTCATTTTTTTTTTATGAAACCCGAATGCATAAAATCTCATGATATAAGAATCTTCACATAACATGTTGAAGAAGAAAAAAAAGGAATTATTTTAACCCTGAAAAAGCATCGGGATGATCCAAAACCGATGGCAAATGGTTTGGTTCATCTCGGTTTTCTTTGATGTGATTGCGCTTATATATATGTTAGGGTATTCATACACCTATCAAACTATTGGTTTGAATTGAGTACCAATCGGATTGGTATGGTTTGTAATCTATATATTGGTTTTGCTTAAGATCGGTTTCTTTGACGTGATTGAGTTTCCATGTATGTGATATTCATACACCTATCAAACGTTGGTTTGAATTAAATATCATTCAAATAGGATGGTTTGTTATGTACATATCCCTTTTGGTTCAGAATGAGTTTTCTTTGACGTATTTGAGTGTTGTATATATAAGTAGTATTTATACACCTATCAAACTATTACCAAGCAAAGCTTAATAGAGTTGGTGGTAAAATCACCTTATGACTTTGATTCGAACCCCATTAAGTACAAAAATGCTTGGAAATAAGGGGATTCCTTAACCTCTACTCTCAAGCACAAAAAAAAAAAAAAAAAAAAAAAAAAAAAAAAAACTTGTCAAGTCTAAAAAGGCAAGGAAGAAAAGAGACCTGTTAATTAAAAAAGGTGGTCTCTTTTCTGAAACCGCTAACAACAATAGCGGTTTTAAAGCTATAACCACTATTGCCATTAGCGGTTTTAGGCTGAACCAAATCAAAAAAAATTACACCCAACACTGATCCTACGTGGACGGTATCTCCGGAATTAGTTTCTAAATCGATGTACAGAGGGAATTTATTTTTATTTTAGTAATATTGTGGGAAATTGCTCTCTTAATACAAATTAATTAAAAATCTTTATATTTCATTTATAGGGCTTAAAATTAGAAAATCTCTAAAGTCAATTCACCACACAATCGATTGTCATCAATGGGGATATCACCATCGAAGAAAGTCAGCCACCATTTCCGCTCCTCCCCAGAATTCACCTCTTCCTGCAACACCATCTTCTCCGATCTCCAAACCCTAACTCACCACACTTCTCCGGGCAAAATCTTCGCTTACCAACTTCACGACGCCACTTTCCGTCTCCACAATTCTCTCTCCTCTCCTCTGATTGCCACGTGGTGTCCTTCCCCTCCTTCACGCGCGCAAATCGACGGCGCGTACCGCTCAATTCGCCGGAGTTCTCCGCCGGAGGAAACCCTAGATTCCGACGAGTTTAGAGAGTTTGCTGTTGTTGTGTTTACTGACGCTGTTGTTTCGAGTGCTTCGAAGGCGGCGGCGAGTAAGGTTTGTGTTGGAGTTGCTGGGATTGCTGGGGTTGGTATGGTTGGGAGAGTTGGTGGTGGTTTGGTTGGTTCTGTGATTGGGGTTTACGCGCTTGGGGTTGCTACTTCGGCTTATCTTGGATTGGGTTAGACCAGTTAGTTGGATTAAGGGTGCGTTCTTTTCACCTTATTAAAAAAAAAAAAAAAACGAATTAATCAGGGTTGGTTGGTTACGGTGAAAAAAATGCACCCAAATTTCTTGAATGTAAAAATTGTATAATACCCACTTATTGTAATTTAAACAATTAGTTCCTTTTAAAATGTAAATTTTAATTTTCATTGTAGAATTGTCACATCTTTATTTTTGATTATAATCAAATTTATGTTGCTTCAATGCTTTGACTCCGGTAATTATTAGAAGTGTTAAAGATTCAATACGAGTACTTTGATATTCAATGAAGAGTCCAACTAGCATAGCTTAAAGCGGCTTTTGTTTCTTTACTAGTCTCTTCGTAAGATATTCCAAAGACGGCGTAAGCTTGGAAGACAATAGACATAATATCTCCCTGTCAATCAATCAATCAATCAATCAAAGCCTTAATCCCAAAAGTGGGGTCGGCTAACATGAACCAAATTTGATTATTCCGTGTAGTAATCCACATAAATCTTTCTCCTCCATCCCTTACGATCCAAAACTTCATCCTCACGTAAATCCATAGAGCAACACTGGTCTTATGGCAGTCCTGTAGAATTTTCCCTTCAACTTTAAGGGAATGCTGCGGTCGCATAGCACTCCCGTGGCCGCTCTCCATTTAAGCCACCCTGACTTAATCCTGTGGGTCACGTCTTGATCAATGTCACCATTCTTCTGGATGATCGACCCTAGGTACTTAAAACATTCACTCATGGTCAAATCCTTTCCATCCAAACTCACCACTTCATTGCTTGTCCCCCTCTGAGTGCCAAAACGACATACCAAATATTCAGTCTTACTCCGACTTAGCTTAAACCCTCTAGATTCCAACCAAAACGACATAATATCTCCCTGTAATTAACCAATTTTTACCAACATATGTTGGTATAGCACTAAAGCAGCGCCTTTCAGATTAAAAAACTGTGGCACGGAGATGCAGTTGGATCAAGAAGTTACTGCTGGAAGATGGATGTATTATCTCTATAGTAGCAAAAAATGACACTCATTCACATTGTATTTTGTAAATATGCAAAGCCAATTCAAGAATAAGCTGATTTTGTACATTATTTAAGGGCATGTATTAAGATGTACAAAGAGTCGCAATTTGAGAAGAGCTAGCCAGCTTGCATATAGCTTCCACCTCGAATCATAGGAATAAGTAGTACAAAACGAAGGAGGAGTTGGCTTGTTCATCAGTTTTCTATTCCTCTGTCTCAAGACCTGGTATGTACTCCAAGCTTACATCAAAGATAACCGGACTATTGGGTGCAACACGAGGCCTTCCAGGAGCTGAGGTCAGGCCTTTTGGAAATGCCAACTGCTCAACAGAACGGAAGAATATAAGCTTTTCTAAAGCTAAATAGCAAATAGCAGCTAAGCATAAGATTACAAGGTTGCAGATGGCCTACTTCAGAGCTTAGTAGCAAGTTCACACTAGTTGTAAAAATTAGTGATCAGAGAGAACTTTTATTGTTTGATAGATATGAAATCAAACCCGAGAAATAATTGAGAGCAAGAGGGAGGAAAAGATAAGGCGAAGATGCTCACTGGTCCTGGAATGTAGAGTCTCCGTTTACCACCAGCTTTCATGGTAAGGAGTCCTTCGTCAAGTCCCTTGATCACCTGTTCTAGCAATAGTTATTCGAGAATGTATCAAAATTAGAGGAGGTTGACTATTCTGATTGATTTATCCAAGAACAACTACTCAAAAGTATATATTACATCAAGGACTCTCCTCTGCTAGTCAACAAAAAAAATTAATCACAAATAAAACTGATCTGCTTTAGTTCTATATATGAACATATATCCATTACAGATTCTTGATTGTATATATCACGTACAATTGGAATCACAAGAAGTATAAAGCAAGGTATTTACCTGGCCTGAGCCAACTCGAAAGATGTAAAGCTGATTCTTCTCAAGAGAACTGCAGCAATAGGTTCAGTAATAAACCACTGATACATAAAATTTGTAAATACTTGTACAAAGTAATTCGAATTGACCCCTTTAATTTGACAAAGATAAAATGATGCTATGTGATGAAATGATGCAAAGTAATCTGATAAGTAAATCATAGTTATTACCTGTCAAAAATCTGTCCGGAAGGAACCATTGCAACATAGTTTGCAGCAACCTGCAGTCAAACAAGCTACATGAAACCAACATGAAAGTTGTCTGTAATAACAAGCATTTCTGATCAAATAAAAGTTGTTTTAAGTAGAGTCTTTAGTTGATTTCAAACTGTAAAAACAGTTTCTCACTCTCTGAACATTTCTTACATATACCTGAAAACCAATTGGTGGACTTGGACCATCACCGATCTTAATGTCTTTGTACTGCAATCCAGATTCCGTTGTTACCATGGGTACCTTCAAAGAAGAGGAGACTTTGAAAATTAGTACGTCGTATAGAACACAAAGGAAGATCCATATGCAAATTAATACTTACTATACCCATAAACCTCGATATCTATCAAAATTCTAATGCGACTACAACTACCAGTTGTTTGTTTAGATACAAAATAGTTTGGAGGGCTTTCGGGGCAAAAAGGGGTTTGATCCCTCAACCTCAAAGGTTTGGAACATCATGGTTATAAGTCTTAAAAACTCAAAAGGAAAAAACTGTGAATTAACAGAAAAGATTGGCCCTATTTTATTAGCTGCCTCATGAATCAATTGAAAAGAAAGTTTATTGTTGTCAATGCATCTCATAGTCTCTCATGTGTTGTTTGACTCCTTTGCAGCTTTTAATATCAGCATCAGAGCATGGCATTTAACAAGGATATCGTGATGTAGCAATGGATACATACAGGCATTATCCAAAACTACATGGGCAAGTCCTCACCCTTTTAGTTTCGTGTTTGTTATAACAGATGGGGGAGAACACAAGGGAGAGAAGCAACAAACCAGAGCTCACAGCGAGGTTCCATCCTAAAACCAACTGGCAATAGGAGGAGTAGCCCGCTTGGGTTATTATAAACTGAAAGCCCTTTGCTTTCTTTATCAATTGCATAGAAATATAAATGCAAGATGACATGAAGTACATGTAAGAAATCTCACCTAATTACAATGTAAGTTATTCTAGTTATAAAGAGAAGACTTAGTAAAAGGTGTAAGCAATCTCACCTACATTTTCAAGCTCCTTCTCACAGGCTTCATCACATAGTTTTGGCTTATCCTCTGGAGGCAAGCCTGCAGCATTCGCGATCGCCTCATTGGAGCCTATTCTGAGACAAGAAAGTCCAAGAAGCAATCCAACAACATTCCGACGATAATATAAATTCAATCTAGAGCCTTCCATAGATGACAGTTCGAGTGGAGCATGTCCCATTTTCGAACATCGAATAACAACACATTGTGTGTTCTGTTTTGCCTTGTTTGTATAATAATTGGTCGAACCACTAAAAGCTACAAATTCACCCAAATTAGTAAAATGGAAAAATACATAAATTTATCAATTTGTTCAAACAAATAAATTAGCAAAATGCAGTTTAATAAAAGATCGATTTATCCTAAAGAAATTCTCTAAATCCCAAATTCCACGATATTAGGAAAGGCAATGTGACTATTATTTCCGAACATACGGGTTTTTATATTTAAAAGTTTCCCTCCTAATTATTGAGCATACAATACCGAACCCAAAAGTAAATCAAAGAGTAACAATTAATTAAATTGATAACAAATATGAGAAAAAAAGAGGGGAATTTGACATAAATGTAAAGAATTTGATTAAGAAGAGCAATAAAGGCCAGAGGAAGGAAGGGAGAGAGAGAAGTATACCGACAGGGGAAAGCAGAGCAGAAGCAGCCATAGTTGTCATAGTGAAAGCTTCTGTAAGCTAATCCTGTGAAGTGTTGGTACTTTGATTGAATGGATAATGTTTCTGAGGTTGAGAAAGACGTATTTAACCGATTTAACGGAACAGTCAATTTTCTTTGTAATTTTTTTTTTTTAATTTTTTTTTTTTAGAGTTGCAACACCATAAGTAGAGGTGTCAATTAGGAAATCTGGATAATTGGATGGAGTTTGGATTGATCCACGGCGGGTCGGGTAAGTTTGGGTTACAAAAATATCCTTTTAACCCGCCTTGGGTCATGTCGGGTCACTTCAAGTCGGGTCAATTTCGTGTCATTATCTGTTAAGCCGGGTCAGGTCAAATTCAGATATGTTCATATTCGATTCGAATTCAAAACGGGTTTTATCAGTTTTGTTTCGGTCGAATGACTTTAGGTCGGGTTGATTCTGGTTTAGATGATTTTGGTTCGGTTAATTTCGTTTTGATTAAGACAAGGTTGATTTAGTATTAGGTCAATTTCGACTAGATCCTTTTAGTGTTTACCCGAATTTTAGTTAAGTTGACTAAATTTAATATTCAAATAAGGTCATTTTTTGATTTAGAGTACTAATTGAGGTTTTTTTTTTTTTTTTTTTTTTTTTTTTTTTTTTTTTTTTTTTTTTTGAGAAAGAATTATTAAACTTTTACCTTATTATTAGGTTATTTTCCATATCATGTCATTAATAATTATGGAGTATTAGTTTTTTCATTCAATTAGTACCTGTCATTTTTATCTTTTAGCCTAATATAAATTGTATAAACGATAATTTATCATACCTAAGTATTTGATTGGTGAGGAACATATTCAAGAGTAGAAACCTTAGCTTCTACAGCGTCAAAATTAACCTTAAATTGCGAAATCAAACGGAAAACATCAAAATTAAAAACTAATATCTAAATTAAATCGAAAACCTTAAGTAAAATGCATAATATTATCAAACAATTACTTATAATGTCACGACTGTTAATCGGGAGTATCGTCCGGGATATTCACTAGTTACATATTAATACATGATAATTAATTACCTTCCATCAGCTAAAATTGAATCTAAACGTGGATTATACAAGTCAACCTCCATACTACTACTACAACCACTAGTAGTAGTACCCGATCTTGGATATCCTTCGAGCAATGAGTCACTAACACTTTCTTCTTGAAACGATCCATCCTTACTACTCCACGACGGCTGCGAACCTAGTCTCTTTATCGTCTCGAGCTCTATGGCAACCTCCTTCATGCTCGGCCTGTCTTCGGCCTTGACCATTAAGCACCACGTAGCTAGATTAGCCATTTGTTGTATTTGCTCGATTGTACCCTCACTTACTATTGTTTTGTCAACAATACTCAACAATTGACCTTCTTTCATTTGAATGATTAGGTGCATAGCAAGACTTGTCTCATCATCGGCCCTATCATAACATATTGCCCTTTTTCGAGTTATTAGCTCTGCTAACACGACACCAAAGCTATAAACATCGCTCTTTTCAGTTAGTTTCCTTGTTTGCATATACTCCGGATCCAAGTACCCCCATGTTCCTTGTACCATTGTGGCTATTTCACCTTTGTCCTCCGGAACCATCCTTGAAGCTCCAAAGTCGGCTACCTTAGCCGTGTAATTATCATCTAAGAGTATGTTCATTGACTTCATATCTCTATGAATAATCGGTGTTGAGATTGTGGTGTGCAAATACGACAACACGTTAGCAACCTCTAGAGCTATCTTCAGACGTGTGTTCCACGTTAAAATCGATGCCTTCACTGCATCGACTAAGTGGTCATATAACGTACCATTGGTAATAAACTCGTACACCAATAGTGGTACTTCGGTCTCAAGACAACAACCTAGTAACTTGACCACATTTCTGTTGTTGATTTGTGATAAAACAAGAACTTCATTGATAAATTGCTCAACTTGGCGTGGATCCACCTTGAGTGATCTTTTGATCGCGATATGTTGATTATTATTGGTTAAAATTCCTTTGTAAACAATGCCGAAACCTCCTCTTCCAATCACATATTTTTCACTATAGTTGTTCGTTGCTATTTCAAGATCTTGTGCCGTAAATACCTTTAACCCGTCAATCTTTCGCCCCGAGAGTTTTTGATGTAGAAGTAAACCCCCATTTTGCCGGAAAAATTTTTCTCGCATTTGTTGGTTTTTAATTTTTCCGTTTTTCCAATATAGAATAAATCCAACTACAAGTAGAATTATCATAGCACTCGCTACACCTATGCACGTGCCAAAATCATAAAATCAACAAATTAAGCACACACACTTTGTTACTTTTATTTAAAACACAAACATTCTTATTACATGTCACGAGATAACGACACTTAAAATAAGTAGTCAGTTCTTTATTACCTGCTGTGGCTGCAACGGGTATGATCCAAGACTTTTTATCAGAACTACAAGGTTGGGCTTTAGTCCCATTCCCGTGGAAGCCCTTTGGACATTTGCACTCATAACTTCCAATTTGGTTGACACAATACTCTGGCTTCTCGCAATCATTAGATTCCTTGCATTCATCAATATCTGAAAATGTAAGAAATTTAATATTCATGAAGCTAATAATTGCTTTTATTAATAAAATTTTTATGACCAATTTTTAAATAAGAAAGAATTGTAAAGGATACGAATAAATGAAGTAAAGAAGCTTGCATTTTGGTGTTAGTAACAAAAAAAAAAAAAAAAAAGAATAAAAACACATTTAAGCATATCTACCTTACATGATTCACAATAAATTTTTATTACTCGTAGAATATAATATAGACATTAGTTGAGTACTTGAGTGTAGAAAACACTCTTAACCAAAACAATAAATAAAATGGGAAGGGTGAGCCCATTGAAACCAAAATGTGACCTCATATGTAGAAATTGGTTTTAGTTTAAACAATTTTTAAATCAAGTATTACAAGTAGAAATAAATTAGACTATCAAGTAGCATAATAACTTATTAGCTAGTTAGCTACTGTCCAAAGTTTAAGCGGCAAATGCTAAATTTATATTGAACGGCATATTTTGACTTCTCAAATCAATATTTAGCGTTGTAGAGAGAGAACTAGATAACCTTAAGTCATGCTCGATTTTTAAAATTATTGAGAATTAAAATATAGAAATTTTTAGAGAATTATAACACAATATGGTCAATTATAATAATTATAATCTTAAAAAAAAAATTATTATAATAAAATCCTTGGAAAAACAAAATATTAATAGAATCTATTAATTATTACTAAATTAAAACATGTTAATATCATCAATTTTATTTATTTTATTTTTTTGCCCTTCATTTTACTTGCTAGAAATTAGGACCAGTTTTTATTTTATTTTATTTTATTATTTTTTTTAGGACCAAGTTGGTATGAAACTAAAATCCAAAACTTGAATTTTGCATAAATTTTGTTATATACTATGTACTACTTTTAGATATTCCCAATTCAACAATATTTGATAGATATAGATACTATTTCTCTAACTTCCACTCTAAACATATAAGCACATTATACATATATATATATATTGTCTAAATATCATTTTAATCTAAGCTCAATATATATAGCGAACACTTTTTTTCCCAAAAAAAAAATAAAATAAATAAAATAAAAAAAGATAAAAAAAAAATAAATAATTACTTATCACTACCGTGCAATATACACGGGTACTAATCTAGTAGTAATACAAAATAAAAATAAAAATAAAAAATTGTAATTTTTTAAAACACCTTACCCATAATTTTGTTGTATTCCAACTTTATTTTAAAAAAAAATTATACTAGCAACGAACTTCTATTTGAAGTTAATTAGACTAATTAATTGAATTTACCTTAAATAATAATGGAGCTATATAGGTAGAGGTGTCAATTCGGATAATCGGATGGAATTTGGATCGGGTCTATTCAGGTCGGGTCTGTTCGGGTCAAAATTATTCTTATAATTCGAATCGGGTCGGATCAAATTCGGGTCATGGTCTATCGAGTCCGGGTCGGATATGGGTCGGATCAACTCCACATCGGTTCATGTTCGGTTTGGATAAATTCGGATCGGGTTCAAAACGGGTTTAACCGGGTTAATTTCAGGTCGGATGAATTTGGGTCGGCTTGATTTCGGTTCGGTCAAGTTCGGTTTGATTAAGATAAGGTTGGTCCGTTGATTCATTAAATTGGTCAATTTCAATTCAATTCCTTTTTGTGTTTTGCTAGATTTTAATCGAGTTGACCCAATTCATATTTAAATAAGGTTATTTTTAAACTAGAGTTATTATTGAGTTTTTACCTTATTATTAGGTCAATATCAAGTCATTCATGTATCATACGGAGTATATTTTATCGAGTTAAAAGAAGAGGTTTTAATGTTCAAGTATTACAAACTATTTGTAGCAAATTTTAGATGAGATGAATATAAAGCTTAGAAAATAATTTTATATAATTGGTATATACATGAAGTATACTTGTTACTACGAATTATTTCTTTGTACTAAAAAACGTAAACTTATTAATAATAACGGAGCAGTATAAGAACTTGAATAAAAAGGTCAAAAATTAATTATGGCCTAGTTAAATTCGGATCGGGTAAAAATCAAATCGAGTTAAAATCGGGTCGGGTTTAATATCAGTTCGGGCCAAAACAGATCAAATTAAATCGGTTATTTGCCGGGTCAATTTCAGATCGGGTTGAGCTCGGGTCGGATCAAATCGGTTTGGTTAGAGTTCAAGTCAGGTCAAATCGGATTCGGGTTAAGTTCAGGTCAGATCAAATCGGTGCCGGGTTAAGTTCAAATCGGGTCGAATTCGAATTCGGGTTGAGTTCAGTTCGGTTACAGATCGGGTTTGGATCTTGAATTTCTCGGATCAAATCAGATTGGTTACAGTTCGAAACGGATAGCTTTTTTTGGGTCGGTTCAATTTTGACACCTCCATATATAGGTAGAGAAGATAATATATTAACTAAAACAGCGGGCATGTGGGTGCTATTGTGCTAAGCTAAGCCATACTACGTATGAATGCTATTTTTCTAAACCAAGTGGCCATGTGGCCTCTACGCAGCTACATTGCTTGCCTACATTTGGTGTTCAATGAATCATATTCATGACCATATTAGATTGAGATTGAAATTTATCCATGCAATTATTTTAAGACGAAAATGAGTGCAAAGTGAAGTTTTTATTTTTAGCCTAGTGGGTGAGAAAAATATAGTCTTATATATTCATATGGAGTAATCCGTAACAGATTTGTTTAAGACCTGGCAAATGGGTCATTTAAGTCGGGTCAATTTAGGTTTTGGGTTAAGTTCGGATCAAGTATATTTGGGTCGGGTTGAGTATGTTCGGGTCGTTCATATTGTGTTGCTTATTGTAGATCAAGCTCAAATCGATAATTTTATTTGGTTTGTGAGTTCAGTATGGTTGGAGATGAAATAATTGAGTTATTTATGACACCAGGTATTTTTAGTTCGGGACGTTTCGAGTATCGAGTTTGTTCGGGTCAAACAATTCGGGTTAAAATTAGATCGGGTCAACTCCCGATCAGATCATTTCGGGTGGGGTCGACTTTGAGTTGGGTTCATCGGGCCGGGTAATTTCGGGTATCGGGTTATTATCATCTTAAAGTAGAAATATCTTTGAAATTATCATCTCCTCTTTAAGTAACAGTCATCAATGAAACAATAAATTAAAGGAATAGTACTTAAAATTTGAAATGAAACCAAGAACACCAGAAAAATTTAATTAAGGTGTACAGAAATCATACCTGCACAACCTTGAGGAAGATAAGGATTCCCTATAAATCCATCCTTACATTTGCAGTGATACCCTTCTTGGTTAGGTGGATCAACACATAACGTGTTACTTTTACACAAAAAACTCCCATCTTTTTGTGCAACTGAACAATTTTGTGATCCAATTGCCCAATTAAAAACTACAGGAATCTGAACTCTATTTTCTCTAAAGAATTTCAAGTCCCTAGTCAAATCCATTTTATTGTACCTGTACTCGTTCACCGCGGCCGGGTATGCAACGCTACACGGGCTGAACGGCACGCTACTATGGTTCGAATAACTTCCAATTGTAGTCGATATGTTGGTCACTTCATCCGGGAGCGAGGCTATACAACAGCCAACCCCGTTACACGCATCATCGGAGACTTCGTCTAGGGTGCCACACTTAGTCATGCAACCGGTTTGGTACGGCTTACCATGCCGTACCCCGGTGAACCAAACATAAGTGTCGCACCCCATGGCAATTAACAAATTATTAGTACTAGAGATCGTGAACCCTCGTATGTTGACTAAGGCCTTGTAATTACTGTTGGATTGATTTTTATTGTAACAATCGTACGATATGTCACGTCTAATGCATATTTCACCCGTAAGTACGGACGTGTTGAATACCGCAAAACTTGTACCAAAATAGGCCGTTGGTGGTGTCATGGTACGATCACACGATATTTTGAAATTGTTATGAGGGTCTTCGTAGTAACAACCATCTTCCAGCCCGAAGGGGTATGGAACGCTAACGTTTCCACACTTATCGGGACAATGCGGAGCCAGGACTTGCGGTGGTGGCGGCGGCCGTGATGCTATTGCACCTCGTGCCACCCAAAACAAGAGAATTAGTGTGAGATGAATATGAGTTGGATAGCTCATGGCTAATGATTTTTGTTCTAACCCAAAAACTAAAGGTCAAAAGTGTATATATATGTACATACTCCTTGATTAAATTAAGCTATTTATTTTAACAAAATTATTAATTATTTGGAAAATAAATTTATTATATATACTTCATAACTATTTTTAAGAAAAAAATTAGGACAAAATTTCAAAAGCTCACCTACTACAAAAACAATGTTCGTTGGCACAGCGAGCAATAGTTGGTTTTGTTGAAATTGTTACTAATATTTTTATAAAAAGTCCCACAATTAAAGTATAAAGTATAAAATGATTATTATTATTATAAACCATGTTGTGGTTAGATTTAATTATACCATAAATCTTGTTTGATTTTGGTCGTTAATCAATAGTACTTTCGTTGGTCAAATTAAATGATTTTGAATTGTTTGTTGACTGATTTTTTTTTTTTTTTTTTTTTTTTTTTTTTTTTTTTTTTTTTTTTTTTTGTTTTTTGGATACGAGTAGTAAAATTAAAAGAATTTCAGCTATTTTATAGAATTTGATACAATTTAAAAATATAAGCCAGTTTGGCCTTAACCATGGTAGAAAGGACAACATTTACAATATTTATTACTCCTATTTTAAAGGCTAGTCCTTTATTAGCTTGCAGCTCATGCATGATGAGCTCCACAGTTACACTGCACGGTGCACTTTGAATATGAGCTATTCCAAATTACTTGTCCTTAATTCAAATGATTCAACACCATTTGTAAATGATAGAGTTATGAAATAGAGATTATAGGTTGGAAAAGTTTGAATATAATGATCGAATATGAGATAATATAAATATTTATAGTGTCACAATAAGTCAATAATGTATATTAATCATGGTAACATCAGTCAAATTAACTTTACATAATAAAATAAAACAACTCAATCATCTTCAATGTAACACATTACACATTTCATTTAACTGTTTAAGATTAACGTTACATACATAAAGTCATAAAGTAAAACAACTCATCTTTAATCACATATAATAATTTTATTTTATTTTATTTATTTATTAATTTTTTTTGCAAATATGGGAAACACAAATTCTTAATTAAGACGGACTTTCATTAAATTAATTATTGTACGACGGGTTAAATTTATTTTTATATACAACCAGAGGTATCATTTTCCGAACATATATTTTACCCTAAAAAAAACTTATAATGTATTTGATTAATCATAATAACCTTCATAGCATGTATCAATTGTAGATTACACATTAAAATTCAATCAAGTTCAATACAAATTAAAAGTTACCTCTAAAGGGATTAAAGTTGCCATAAAAATTGTTTACGTTACCCTTAAATCAAGCGTCTTAAAATAAAATTTACGTAATAAACTCGCCTTACAAAAGACTTATTGTAAGTAACTAAATAAAAATAGGTTGCCCTTGTAATAAAGCACTCGGTCCTGAAATAGCTCAGTGACTATAATTGGAACTGCTACCAGAATCTTGTTGTAGAGAAGGAATCAGATAAGAAAAGAAGCCAAGCTTTGTTTCTCCATTCGCCCGCTTGCTACAATAATCAGATAGCTTGTTCCATAGTTCTCCAACATTCCAATTCCGGGACACAATCCATCCAACAACCTGCATAATATATAACAGATTACAGGATACATTGATCAAGGCCAACAAAAATGTTAAATTGTGCTTCAGGTTTCGGTCTAACAATATATCAGTTTTCAGTCTAATTTGGTTATTTGGTTGAGTTCATAAACAAACTTTATGATATGATATAGGAGTAACTAGATCTGCGAAAAGTAGTTCTCAAAAATAAAATACCTGATCCAAATTTCGCAGTTTTTCCAATTCAAATGTATAGTATGACACAAATGATCTTGAGGCCTGTGAATGAAGATTGATTGTAATATGTATTAGAAGTAAAACATTAGAGTTCATGATAAACTATTTTACTACATAGTCTTCATCTCTATATGAGGCTCCTTATGTAAATATTCGAGCAACCCTCTAACCAACTGAAAGTCTGAAACAGAATCAGATGTCATAAAAGCTATCATAAAACTTTTATGTCTTATGTCGTGTACACTCACCTGAGATGCAGCCATCCATTGTATGATCGACTTGATTTCAGGATCTCCTCCGAAAACACCACAACCCCAGTTACCGGTCACAATCCCCTCATCAGTATCAGGCGCCTGCTGCTGCTGATGTTTGGAATGATCCAGGAAGCCACAAAATGCCTTGTTAACCTCCCTGCAAAATCAAAGTTACAATTTGTTAGCAGAATACATAGCAAACTCTGTTATGAATTATTCGTAGTAGTTACAATAAACAAGATCGATGCCAAACCTCAAGAGATTTTTATGCTTATACTGTACAGCTCCTCCCCTGCCCAAGCGTAATGCATCTATTGCAATAACTCTTGACATACGTCTTCCCATTGAATCTATTCCCTTGTTGTCCACATGATCCCCATCGTATTGAAAACTAGCATCATACCTACACAAAAGAAAGGATTCGACATTATTGTAACCTGCATACCTGTTGCATCATGTAATAAGGGAAATTCTGGCTAGTCCAAAGATAAAAAAAACTTGTCATCAATAGCTAGCATATCATCAATAACTCTCACCCTTTATAATTTGAGAACCTTTCAGCACCAACAATTTCTATTGCCTCATTTGCTGACATGGCCGGCAAGAAGAGCATGGCAGCAATCAGTTCCGGATTGATCATGAACCGGATTTCCTCCTGCGCACACCACCAGTTTTAAGTAAGATTCTCAAGGACATCAGTTAACAAAAGAAAGTCCTTAGCTTTGTCACAACATGCACTAATAGCATACACTTCACACTTTACAGTATAACAAAACATAACATAAACAAGGCTTCTGAGCATGTAAAGGAGACACGAATTCTATAATAAGCTAAATACATACGCAATGTAAATTATGTCATACAAGATGTGCCTTAAAATATTTAGCAGCAAGTTCAGTAACAACCTGAAGACATCCATCAGTCAGAGAAAGTCCTCCTATATACTCGTCTGCAAAGTCAACTTCAAGAGACCCTGGAGGATGGTCCTCTATCATACCCGTAGTAAAAACCTTACAAAGAAAATCAGAACATCAGCCAAATATCCCATGGTTCAAATCGACGAAGCACCTATGTTATATATAATAGTTACCTTAAACTTGCAGAGGGGAACCATAGAGTTGGCCCAGAGTACAGGAGGTGGAAGAGAAACAACAGATGCATTTTGCTCAAGCGAAAGAACTTTCCGTTCAAATGAAACTAAGTTTGAAGGTGTTGATGTACATACTCTCTCAAAGTAATGTATGATGCACATGATTCTGTTTTCTTGTTCAGGGTACCTATCATGAACACTCCTGAGAACGCCAAAATAAAGATTCATCCAATGTAAGTAGTTAGAAACTAAGTAATGTCAACAAAAGAGCGAGTGACTAAGGCATAAGTGATAAGCATACGCAAACATTCGATCCATGTTGAATGCCTGCATAAGATTGGCGTATCTATCAACAATCACCGTCGGAAACAAACAGAAGAACGAACATGACAGCAGAGCAGCAATAAGATCCTACATGAAAACACTGTCTTGCCATTAGAAAATCCATTTTTTTACAACAAGACTTTGTACACCCTCGTTTCCTCAACGTGGTCTCTAATGCACACTTTTGACTACGTGAATAGTAAGTATAACAGATAATCAAACAACAGAGGTGCAAACACGCCACATGTACAACAGTACAATTTGTAATGCCAACTTGCCAAAAATTTAGCCAAAGTGAATTACAATATTACTAACTGCTCATTCATCATAATCAAGAAAGGTCTCAATTCTCAATTACAAGTTTACAACAGTTTCTCATTTCTTGTGTATGAATATCCTTGCAAGTCCTTAATTATTTTACTACACTACGCAACATATATTTCTGAAAGAAGCGCACTTCTTCAGTTTACATATCTATAACATGATAAATTTAGTCTGTCCATCTTAAAATTGTATAAAAAACAATGGAAGGATCCTCTCTAGACATAAGACATGGCCTCGGCCTGTGAAATGAGCTGAAAGGCGAGCAAGGTTGGTGGGTGAGAGACCGTAACCACCTCACAGGCACACAGATCAGTCCAGACTCCAGAGGTGAGTCAATCATATATTATGTGGAATTGCTTAAAGTTTTATGTGGACTTGCTCAAAGTTTTCACTTGCTGACATCCTAATAATCCTTTTAGTGTAGTCTGACCAAATCAAACTACTCTTAAAAGATGGAATATTATATCAATATTTACATTGCAGCCAACAAACATATAGACACATACACAAGTAAGCCACATTTTTTTTCCATATCATGAACACAGATTTACAAACCCATAATTCATCATCATTCAAGCACAGTGACTCATGAAATCATCAACAACAACAACATTCACAGCTAGGAAGGGAGGGAAGAAAGCATAATAAGCAAATGTGTCGAAAGGAGATGAAAAGAACAAATAGGAACAGAGGGAGTACAATGTAATTGCAATCCTTTCAAGTTAAACACACTAAGTACCCAAAAACCATACAATTACATCAAGAAACGAGTATAAGTTAATGTAACACACCTGATTGAGAAAAACAATGCCCGGTTGTTGTGGCTCCAATAATCGAAGACCAGTAGATACTCCAGGTACAATATCACCACAATTTTGATAATGGATTTCAAGAAGTGATGGTAATCTCAATACCAAATCAGCCATTAAAGGTACAACTTCACCAAACCATTTCATGGCTATGTCCTTAGGTAACAACTTATCAAAAAATCGCTTGAACCCATTACTAGTAAATGTTGCTAAACAATCTTGATCAGAGGAGAAAGGAAGAGAATCCCTGAGTTTTGAAATTGTAGTACATAGTCGTGCACCCGAGTTAACTTGACTTAGACTCGGCCCTTGAGAGACCAAATTGAGTGCATCAATGAAGGGTTGATTTGGCCATGCTAAATGGCCTGATAGTTTGGTTGTTAATGGTGGGAGAAATGGTAGAATTGAATAGAAATCGATACGATTTTCCATTGATGGTTTTGCTATTGATTTTAGTAACCATGTCAAGGTGCCAAGGTGGTGGATATATAAGCATCAATCAATAGAAATGAGAATAAATCAATATTCTCCAACAAAGAAAAGTTGCCGAGTCAATAAAAAGCACAAACCATTGACCTATTCTAGAAATCAAAGACTAAATCAAACCCAATCTCATACTAAACCGATGAAATAACATAAATAGCCCATCTTTTTTATAGGAAAAGACCAGCGTGCCCTTTTAATAGGTTGAGAAATTTGTATTTTCTCGGCATATCTAGCAGAGCCTTCAACTCCTTTCAAGTTTCAATTTTCGGTCTCAGAATCTCAGCTCAATTTGTAATTTTATTCCAAATCTATTTACCTTCTCAAATCAAAGTCAACTCTAAGACAAATCAATTCTATTCAAATTTTCACTTCGAATAGAAACATCAACTACAAACACATTTTTTGCAGTTAACAGCTAAATTTACTCCTAGGCCTATCTATTCAGTTGATATGAATTATTTACGACAAAAAAAAAAAAAAAAAAGGGTAGCACCTAATTATGGAAATACGTATTCATACTTACTGTATGAATTATATACTGAATTATTTGCCAATTTCCATCAGACCACCAGTCCACTGTCACTGTTCATTTCCTGAATCGGCCACGGCCACGAGAAGCCCATTCAGCATCACTGCCACGACGGTGTTTGGAAGAGCTGGCAGACTCTTCCTTTAGAGAAGGAAGCAGATAAGAAAAGAAACCAATCTTCTTTATACTTTCCCGCTGAACACCATTCTCAACTAGCTTGTTCCATAGGTCTCCAACAGTCCATTTTTGAGACACAATCCATTCAACCACCTGCATCACATTGACATATCATAGGATACATCATAGCCATTAGAACTGTAGTAATATTCTAAATTTGTATACAAATATTAATAAGCAAACGCATTGGTACAGGAGAAGTAACAAGATTAGATGATAAAGAACACCGAAATTGAAAATAGATTTAATTTTTTTTTTGCATAAATCCAAGAAGGGACATGATATCAATCTCTATAATAGTTAGAAAGAACATCTATTACGTAAAGTTAATGGTACTCAGGCATCGACTCTCCAAGAAAGAACCCAGAGAAGAGAAACGGATACCTGATCCAAAATTTTCACTTTATCCAATCCAAATGTATAGTACGAGACAAAAGGTCTGGAAGCCTGTGAAGTCGAAATTTGGCAATAAAACATTAGAATTCATCAAAAAGAGAACAGAAACGCCCTTAAAGGATTAACCCAACCACATTACATCCCATTTTTCTAGATGACAAGAAAGGTGGGGGCAGTGAGGCACTATCAACTAAACAACTATTCTCATTAAACAGGGTCTTTCACAACATAGTATCCAGGCTACTAGGACTGACTCATACTTTAGCTCTTCTGCGTAGCAAAATCCACTATAATAGGTGTATCTACATCTTATTCAGCACATGTGCCAACCCATCAAAATTTACGTATTATTACATAAACCTGCTAGTAGCATTATTAATTCTATGTTGGGACAAAAGCCTCCATTTTCTGTTCGTCTATCCAGAAAATGACTAAGTCATATCACCAAGGAAATAAGAATGAAACGAAAGAAGGCACTGGGTCATATGCAGATTCAATTGACTATAAAGCAATTGTTGTATTGTGGTGTAAGGCTCACCTGAGATGCAGAAACCCACTGTATCATTGACTTAATTTGAGGATCTCCACCAAAAATACCACAGCCCCAGTTTCCAGTGACAATACCACCATTGCATCCAGGCACCAGTTGCTGGTGCTGCAGATACTCAGAATGATCCAGGAACCCACAGAATGCCTCGTTAACCTCCCTGCCAAAATTAAGAGTTATGTCACCAACCTCAGCAAACAAAATATTAAAACACGTAGTAGTATTTTCCCAATGCCCCAAGAATAAAAGGGGGGAGAAAACAGTTGGTCATGGGCTCATAGCATTCTGTGCACCACACCTAATATGTATCAAATGACCAATGAAAAAAGACCTACTAACTGAAAATTTATGTTTCAACAATCCTAAGTGGAGTACAAGGACACCCACCTTACCTTCAAAATCCTTTGGATGTAACATCCACCTGATGTAGCGTCAAATCAAGTCCTTAAGTCTCCCACCAAACCACACTATTGAGAATGAAAAGTAATTAAGTGTGGGGAAGGAGAAATAAAAAGTTTAGGAAAGCAATAACACTTGAAAATCATCCAGTGCCACCATTCAATCCTTTCTTAGACGAAACCCAACTGCCACTATCAGCCACCACAATCGTATAAGTTAACACCATGTGTCTAACTCAAAATATGACAGAAGACACAGCAAAATACATTTTGTATATTGCATTAACTCAAAATATGACAGAAGACACAGCAAAATACATTTTGTATACTTGTACAACTACTAGATAAAATTCAAATAGGAAAGAAACCTCAAGAGAAATTCACTCTGATACTCCTTTGTTCCTGCCCTGCGTAGTGCATCTATTGCAATAACTCTTGACACACGTCTCCGCAAAGCATCAACTCCCCTTCTATCTATGTAATCACCAGCATATTGAAATGAAGTATTATACCTACATTTAACAGCAAAAATGCAAGATGGGAATAAGCATGGGTATGGGGACCATTAAATTATACAATGTCAACACCCAAAACAAAAAAAAAATGTCAATAAATACATGTATAACTTTAATAAAAGAATAACGGTCAACCTTGATAAGGTCTTTCAAGTAAAAAGACAATGTAAAAAAGACAATGTCAATCTTTTCAAGGAAGAAAGGTTACTCAGAACCAATGAACAACAAGCTCATACAATTTGTGAACCATCATAATCATGCATGTCAGTGCTCAAAAGATTGAACATCAGATTCCACCAGCACTCACCCTCTATAATTTGAGAACCTTTTAGCACCAACCATTTCTATTGCCTCATTCTCTGACATGGAAGGCATAAAAAGCATAGCAACAGTCAATTCAGGATTCATCATGAAACGAATTTCCTCCTGCAAAGAAATTAATCAAAAATCAAATCAGATATGCCAGGACAGCAATACTCAGCAGATTAATCAAAGGAGGATCTTTGTGGGCTACAATTGTCCATATCCCCTTCATGTAACATATAACTAATATATCCTCCGTTCTTTTTTAATCGAAATGTTTAGAATTTTACATTAATGACTATTCACACACTCTTCTGATCGTCTCTTGTGATATATACGTCAGAAAAAATATAGTCATTTAGGATCATGTTAGATTTGTATTAAAATAAACTTTCAATATATCAAATTTTGATAATTTTACTAAAATATAAGTACAACTTAGCAAGATATTAAAGTGATAAAATGTGCATTAGCAAACATAAATCCCCAAAATTGCGATCAAAGAAGAAAGGAAAAAGTATAATACGTTAAAGCTTCAGACCATACCAAGAGACAACAAAAAGACACTCAAATTTGAATTTAAATCTAAATCTAAATCTAATATGCAATGTCATGCAGAATATCCCCTGTAGAGCTGTAGTATTTAATGACAGGTAATCATTTAAAGTAGGAAGGTTCTACCTGGACACACCCCTTGGTCAGAACAAGTCCTCCTATATATTCATCTGCAAAATCGACTTCCAGAGACCCTGGAGGATGGTGCTCTATCTTGCCTGTAGGGAAAATCTTTGACAAAAAGGGTAAAATGTAGCCATGTATTTCATAGTTTAATGAAAGTCCAGAACTTTAGAGATAGCCATAGGCTCGTAGAAAAATTTAGAAACGAAATCATGCAATTCTATTCCACATAAAATTTACCTTAAACTCACAAAGGGGAGCCACAGAGTTCGCCCAAAAATTAGTTGAAGGAAGAGGAACAACAGATGGGTTCTGCTCTGGAGAAAGAACCTTCCTTTCATAGGAAACATAATTTGAAGGTCTTGACGAACATATCCTCTCAAAATAATGTGTGATGCACTTCAATTTGTTCTCTTGCTTTGCATGATAGCTATCATGAAGACTCCTGAGAACACCAAAAGAAAGAACCATCCGAAGTAACTTTCTGAAGAAAGGAAAAAAAAAAAAAGAGTGTAGAAAAGGTGATTAACATACGAAAATATTTGATCCATGTTGATCGCTTTCATACGTTTTTCCTTTCTATTAATAGTCGGAAACAAGCAAAAGAATGAGCATGATAGCAAAGCAGCAATAAGCTCCTACATAAAAACACAAATAGTATTGTTAGGAAATGCATTTCATATATTGTTCCGCCCAAGGTTGATCGAGGAAACTAAAGGAGAAAGTACAAGCAAGGGGCACGATGGCCTCAAAAGGAGGGAGCAGAACTGCAGAAGCACTAAGACAATAAATCCTACTGAGAAAATCTTGATACTTTAAGACATAACACATAAAAAAATCCATCTCTTGACAACATAACATGTAAGAAATAGGCAATTCCAAATATTAAGAATTTCAAAACGTTGTGCAAATTACCATTACCCTAATTGGCCTAATGTCTTTTCAAGGAACACACCATAGAGAAGGGTGTAGTCAGATATGTTCACAAATTTTCCCCTAAAGTTGCAATAGACTGTTTCAGAATTCCTATAAACACAAATAAACTACAAAATGTATGCAATCAATTGGAATTATACAGGTTCTTCCTTCCACAGTTCCACTGACAGTAAATATATGCCTGATCTCTCACACCGAAGGATGGATTGCATATAATATCAAACACTGAATTGAGATAGAAATACGCAACAAGAATTCAAAACCAAAATCAGTAAAATCCCAATATTTTAGGTTTATCAGTAAAATCCTACAATCAAAAATCAAAATCACCCAACTAAAAATCCGCCAAAATAACCAATTATAGAACATGGAACAACAATTGCTCCAAAAAATTCCTATCAATTTCCAAAATAGAACCATAATTACCCAAACAAAAATCCAAAATTCATACAAAATACAGTGATCAAAACCATAAATCAACAAGAAATGAACAAAATCAGTAAAACCCCAATATTTAGGTTTATCAGTAAAATCATACAACCCAAACTTAATATCACCCAACTAAAAAATCCGCCACAATCACCAATTACAGAACATGAAACGACAAAGAATTCCAATCAATTCCAAAATATAATCATAGATTCATAATCACCCAAATAAATAAAAATAAATAAATAAATAAATAAATAAATAAAACCAAAATTCATACTAAATACAGTGATCAAAACCATAAATCAACAAGAATTGAACAAAATCAAATATACCACACGATTCCAAGTTGCTGGGGTTCCAACAATCGAAGCCCACTTGAAACCCCAGGAACAACACTATCACATTCACGATAATGCGCTTCCAAAAGCGCCGGCAATCGCAAAACCAAATCCCCCATTTTGGGCACAATATCTTCGAACCATCTTCGACATTGTTCTTCCGGAAACATCTCACGGAAGAATTTGGCAAACCCATCAGCAGTAGATTTGGCCAATCGATCCTTGGAAGAAAGAGGGAGAGAACCTCTGATCCGGGAAATTGCAGCGAAGAGTCGTTCGCCTGAGTTGACCCCGCTCTTAGTCGGACCCTGCGCGAGTTGTTGCAGAGCATCGGTGACTTGGTGGTTCGGCCATGCGAGCGAGCTTGAGCTTGAGCTTGAGGCAGATTGTTGGGGTGTTAATGGCGGGAGAAAAGGAAGGATTGATTTGAAATCTGTGCGTTTTACCACCATGATTGAATATTGATGATGGAAATTCAAGATTTTGGGGGTTAAAGTTTGGGGATTTATTTATAGGTTTTGGTTATTAAAAAAATTGTTTAGGGTTTAACAATGTTTAGGGTTTAATTATGATATAATGTCCTGTTTTATAGTTTGGGGATTTATTTATAGTTGTTGATAATTTGGTATTGGTAAAAAAAATGATTAGGGTTTAGTGTTTAGGGTTTAATAATATATAATGTCATGTTTTATAAATGAAGAATTGAAGATTGTCATTTTTAACCCGTGGAGGATATGTGTCATGTGTAGGGATGTCAGTAGGGTGGGTCAAGTAGGAGACCCGCCCCATTCCCGCCTCACTAGGGTAGGGATGGGTCTCGGTTTGGCGGGTGGTGAGGCGGGGATGTGGATAAAAACCATACTCGCCATGGGTGATGGGGCGGGGGTGGATTTTAAGTTTTATCCGCCCCATCCCCGCCCTGCCCCACTTCGTACCCGCCCCATTCCCACCTCATTCCCACATCTATATATCTTTAAAAGAAAAATTATATACTTTTATACTGTTTTATTAAATAATTACGTGAAATCAAATATTAATTATAAATACTTTGTACTACAATTATATTATAAACAAAAATGTATGTAATATTAAGAATTTTTTTTATTATTATAATCCGTATTAATTATGTAGGATTGTGTATTTAAGAGACGGAGATTAGGTGGGTCTTGGGTAGGTATTAAGCGGATCTTTGGTGGGTATTAGGTGGGGATGGATATCTAAGTGGGGGTGGGGCGGGGATGGTTTTGGAGTTGTACCCGCCGGGGCGGGGATGGGAATGAATATTGGACCCGCCGTGGGGATGGGAATGGGGATGAAAATGTTAGGTGGAGATGGGGATGGGAAGGCTAATATCCGCCCCGCCCCCGCCCCATTGACATCCCTAGTCATGTGTGTGTATGTGTGTGTGTGTGTGTTTTTTTTTTTTTTTTTTAAATGGTTTTAGCCTTTTTGGGATGTTAGGTTAGGAGTTAATATTATAGGCTATTTCCTCCGTTCCTTTTTACTTGACATGTTTCATTTATCCGCTTGTCAATGCATAGCTTTAATTAATCATCAATAAGTTGAATTCTCCATGAGTAAAATATATAAAAGTTATATAGTATGATTGTACTTATTAAGACGATTATATCAAGTTCACACATGAATATGTTTTTCCTTATACATAATTGGCACCATATGGTCAAAGGAGGCCGGGGTGATAAGTGGTGTGAAAATCAAAGCAGGTCAAGTAAAAAAAGAACAAAGGAACTATAATACTAAATTAATGTACAATAAATTTGAACAATCTTCCTTACACTGTGGGTAGAGTTCAATTTTCACTCTTCCAAATTAAAGAACATAGCTACATTTTTTAAAACTAAGATGTAATCTAATCTCACCATGAGTAAATTATAAAAGAATCAAACGAATTATAATTTTCTTAAACTTTGCACCAACCCTATCGTTGCGATAAATACTTAATTTTTAGGAAGGATAGACAAAAAAAATAAAATAAATTAAAAAAAAATAATATAAAATAAATTGGAGGGAAAATTTTCAGCTCGTGGATGACATGTGTCATCACTGGTTTCGCTTTTAGTATTAAGTTGATTGACTGATTGATTATTGATAATTATGCGATATCATTGATAAAAATCTCATTCGACAATTACCGATGTTAGGGAATTAGACATAACAATAATTGTGATATACACAAAACTTAATCCAATTTCCTATTCTTATAATCGCGGCCCGAAAATAAAGCTAACCGGATTTCTCCAATGATATATCATAAGCCTAATTTTGATTTAAAACGAAGGAGATATATATGATCAAAATACTAAGCTCGGTCAGAAACCAATACTCTTTGCACTATTTTGGCCATATCTTAAGTTTTAGAAAATATATTGATCTGGTTCTAATTAGGTTGGAAAGTAGACATGCATAATGCATCTAGAACTTCGCAACGATATTATTTTTCTTATTCCAAGTTCGAAATCAAAAGTTATTATAAAAACAAAATTGGAAAAGAATCGCCTATTAGAATTTTCGAAACCTTTAGGTGGCTGGGATTGTCACATCTCACCTGGAATGCATTTCCTCCTAGGCGTTTCAAAAATTCTACATGTTTGGCCTCTACCCATTTTTTTTATAAATGACTTAGTAGTTACTCGACTCTTACTCAAACCCTACGTGAGTGTAGTTGCGGACCTTTGACTTGGGTGGTTTAGCCATGCTAGATAGAGGTGTCAAAACCGAACCGATCCGAAAAAAGCTATCCGTTTCGAACTGTAACCGATCCAATTTGATCCGAGAAATTCAAGACCCAAACCCGATCTGTAACCGAACTGAACTCAACCCGAATCCAAATTCGACCCGATCTTAACTTAACCCGGCACCGATTTGATCCGACCTGAACTCAACCCGAATCCGATTTGACCCGACCTGAACTCTCACCGAACCGATTTGATCTGACCCGAGCTCAACTCGATCCGAAATTGACCCGACAAATAAACGATCTAATCCGATCTGTTTTGACCCGAACTGATATTAACCCGACCCGATTTTAACTCGATTTGATTTTTACCAGATCCGAATTTAACCAGGCCATAATTAATTTTTGACCTTTTTATTCAAGTTCTTATACTGCTCCGTTATTATTAATAAGTTTACGTTTTTTACTACAAAGAAATAATCCGGAGTAACAGGTTTACTTCATGTATATACCAATTATATAAAATTATTTTCTAAGCTTTATATTCATCTCATCTAAAATTTGCTACAAATAGTTTTTAATACTTGAACATTAAAACCTCTTCTTTTAACTCGATAAAATATACTCCGTATGATACATGAATGACTTGATATTGACCCAATAATAAGGTAAAAACTCAATAATAACTCTAGTTTAAAAATAACCTTATTTAAATATGAATTGGGTCAACTCGGTTAAAATCCAGCCAAACACAAAAAGAAATTGAATTGAAATTGACCAATTTAATGAATCAACGGACCAACCTTATCTTAATAAAACCGAACTTGACCGAACCGAAATCAACCCGACCCAAATTCATCCGACCCGAAATTAACCCGGTTAAACCCGTTTTGAACCGATCCGAATTTATTCAAACCGAACATGAACCGATCTGGAGTTAATCCGACTCATATCCGACCCGGACTCGATAGACCATGACCCGAATATGACCCGACCCGACCCGAATTATAAGAATAATTTTGACCCGAACATATCCGACCCGAACAGACTCGACCCGAATAGACCCGACCCAAACTCCATCCGGTTATCCGAATTGACACCTCTAATGCTAGATAGTGAGCCAGACAGTTGGGGCTTTAATGGCGGGAGAAAAGGAATGATTGATTTGAAATCTGAGCGTTTTACCATAATGACGGAGATTGAAGATTTTAGGTTCAAACCGTTAAAATTTAGAATTTTGGGTTTAAAATGCTGGTGTTTATTAATGGTTTAAAATTAGTCTGTTTGGGGTGTTAGATTAGGAGTTTTTTTATTCTTTTTTTTTTTTCTTGAAAAAAAAAAGTTATAATATTCTTTTTGGATGCTTGGTTAGAAGCTATGGAGTAATTCTCTAGGTTCTCTTTTACAAAAAAACTCATATAATGAGCTTTTTAAAAGAGTTTTTTTTGACATATTTTGTTGTGTTACATCTCGACTTACCTCTCAACCAAACACACACAATAACATACTATGTCGTGTTTATTTCATGCTAGATTGAATCAATCCATCATCTTTACACGATCATTCATCTTCTTAAAATAGGATATTGATAGATAATTGGTTACTAATTGCATGATGCTTTACTAGATAATTATAAAATTACATCCTTCATTCTTTATTCATCATTAGAATTGGAGTTTCATGCTTCCATAATGCATATATTACCATATTAATGATCCACAGTTGGAAATTGGAAATTATAAATAGTTAATGTAATATGAAATTTACATGGAGATAATTATAAGAAGACCCTACATCACTACATGTATCTTTTATAACTTAAAAATCACATTAAATGCATAGTAAAATTGTATTGTACAGTGTGAATACTGTACGTAAAACTCGTCCCATTGATGCAATAAAATATATGGTTTACATGTGAAATTTTAGATGACAAACCATAGTGACTTAAAAATATACTATGAATATAGGCGGCTAAGTACAAACAAAATAAATAAACAACCTTAGAAGATATTATTATGCATTAAATTACTATAATACTAAATTAACGTACAATAATAAATTTGAACAATCTTCCTAATATTGTGGGTAGAGTTAAATATTCACTCTACCAAATTAAATTAAAGGACATAGCTAAATTTTGTAAAACTAAGATGTGATATAATCTCATCATAAGTAAATATATATACATATATAAGTGTCTAAAGGAATAATCTCCTAGGAACAAACATAACAATAAAAGAATTGAAGGAACTTGAAATCCATTTTATCATCACCGGTCAATGACCACCACCACCACCAGGACTTGGACCAGAAGACAGTCGTTCAAGCCAATAAGACATAGTAGATCTTGCCCTCACGTAAATCTGGCTATGATGTTCACCGGCGGCACCACTATCCTCGGACAATAGCCTTATAGCATGCGCCGATGAAGCAAGGCTTGAAAACGCTAGCAAGATAACCAAAGTGAACAAAACAAACCTCTTGTTACAATTGTTCATCATGTTCAAACTCATTATTGTGCAATAATATCTATGGTATATCTTTAGTTAGGTATAGGGAAACAAATAAACTTGTTGAATGTAGAGGATGTTTGAATTAGTGTTTGGTGAAATATGGATGTATGTTACGTTACCTTGAGAGTATTTATAGTAGTAGTGAGTAGTTGATAATCTTGATATACAACATACAAGTATTAAGTGTATAAAGTGTAACGTTGAATGATACAAAGTATAAAATTGGACTTAAAATTAATTAAAGTCATAAGATGGTGGCTTTTCTTGTTGACCAAGAAAAAGTCAAATATAATATTCTATGGTTTGGACTTTGTTAGGAGCTGTATGATCAAAGCTATGAGGTCAGTTGTTCAAGCAGGGAGGCAGACGGATCGTTCCATGAAATGACACGGTTGCTGACTTGTTTTGACGAATGGGTAATCTAGCTGCCACAATTTATTTGGGTTGGGTTGAGAGTTTATTGGATTAAACCATTTCTAGCAAATTTGTGAATTGAGTCTCTTATCATTTTTTTTTTCTTATATTAATCTCTTTTATACTACGTATATATTTTGTCAAATTTTCTACCTCGGTTTTTAATGCAACAGTTTGATTGGCATATGCGATGAGACATAAATTTGACCATAAATATTTGTATTTGTGTATCAGTAAGAAAAAAAAAAAAAAAAAAGGTTGATAATTTTGTGTAGGATGGAGGGAGTATGTTAGTGGACCAACTCAACCAAAAAGTGAGGGTGGATGAGATTTGAACTCAAGACTTTCGTGTCACATTGACTCCAATATCATGTTAGTGGATCAACTCAACCAAACGCTTAATTAAATAGTTAAGGCCCAAAAATGTATTATATACTCTATCAAGTATTTTTGGTAACATGAAAAAATAAAGATAAAGGGTGAAAATCGAGGCATTAGTATATTTAAGAGGACTTGATTCTCCCGTCCAAAAAACAAAAAAACAGAGGACTTGATTCAATGGTGAAAATGAGAATCATATTTACAAGCATTTATTTAGAGGGAAATGATAATTTTGCGTAGGATGGAGGGATCGGAGTATTTTGAAAGTTATGAATACGATTACTAAATTAAAGTACACTTGAATCACCATATATATCCTTCCTAATAAATAACAATATAAAAAGTTTCTTTTGTTTTTTAACACTGATAATAAAGAAGAGTAAATAAGTACTACGTGTCAAAATTATTTTGATTAGTTTATTCATTTACATTTTATAATCTCTACCCTAAACTACATACGTGTCATACGGTTGTGTTACAAATAAAAAATGAGGAAGTACATTACTTAGCTTGGGGTTGTACAAAATTTGTTTGTTTTTCAAAGTATTTCCAATGGAAACCATAAATTAGAGAACCTGAAAGTAATAAGATCGTTGCCTTTCTCATTGATTATCTTTGGGTATAAATACAAATTACAAGAGATAATCATGTTAACTAATTAGCTAGAAATTAGGCTATAAACAAGGCTAAATATACAGTAACTATAATCAGTTATATACAAAGTCAACTCATAATATATGGCTTGCCATATATTCTAACACACCCCCGCAGTCGTAGCGGGAGATTCACGAACGCTAAGACTGGCACGGAAGTCATCAAACAGAACCCGAGGAAGTCCCTTCGTAAAAATATCTGCAATCTGATACCGAGAGGGAACATGTAAAACTCGTACCTCGCCCTTAGCGACTTTCTCACGAACAAAATGAATGTCCATCTCTATGTGTTTCGTGCGTTGATGTTGCACCGGATTGCCAGAGAGGTAGATGGCACTCACATTGTCACAATAAACAATAGTTGCTGTATGAATAGGAAAATAGAGCTCTAGCAACAAATTTCTGATCCAACAAGAATCAGATACCACATTAGCAACCCCGCGATATTCAGCCTCTGCACTAGACTTAGATAATGTAGGTTGCCGTTGAGAAGACCAGGAAATCAAATTATCACCTAAATATACACAATATCCGGAAGTAGACCGCCTGGTATCGGGGCATCCCCCCCAATCCGCATCAGTATAAGCAACAAGCTTATTAATGGAGGACTTATACAGATGCAAACCAAAAGACAAAGTACCCTGTAAGTAGCATATAATACGCTTCAAGGCTCTTATGTGCGCATTGCGCGGATCATGCATATGAAGACAAACCTGCTGAACGACATAGGAAATATCAGGTCTAGTAAAAGTCAGGTACTGAAGAGCACCTGCAAGACTCCTGTACTTAGTGGGATCCTCATATGGGGCATCATGAGAATCACTAAGCTTGGGTTTTGTGTCAACAGGTGTGGCACAAGGACTACATTTGGACATGCCTGCTTTTTCAATAATAGAAGAAGCATATTGTTTCTGAGACAAGAACAAACCATTAGCATCACGAGTCACATCAATGCCCAAAAAGAAACTCAAAGGACCTAAATCCTTCATTGCAAATTCGGAGCTCAAAAGATCCATAATACGGGTCCGGAGATGATCAGAAGATGCTGTAAGAATGATATCATCAACATATAACAGAATATAAGCAGTATCAGTTCCCTGTCTCAGAATAAACAAAGAATTATCAGATTTACTGTTAGCAAATCCAATAGAGGTGACATAATCTGCAAACCGCTGATACCAGGCTCGTGGAGCCTGTTTGAGACCATAGAGAGATCCCCGTAATAGACATACATGATCAGGGCGACTCTTGTCACGAAAACCCATGGGCTGATACATATAAACTGTTTCATTGAGCTTACCATGCAGAAAAGCATTCTTGACATCCAACTGATGGATCGGCCAAGAGTGGGAAGTGGCAATGCTAAGAACAGTACGAATAGTAGCCGGTTTGACAACCGGACTAAAAGTCTCATCACAATCAATACCCTGCTGTCGAGTCTTGCCATCAGCAAGAAGACGAGCCTTATATCTCTCAAAAGAACCATCAGAATTTCGTTTATGACGAAATATCCACATAGATCGAATAACATTCACATTAGGGGGGCGAGGAACCAAATCCCATGTATGATTATCAATAAGAGCATTATATTCTTCTAACATTGCATTTTTCCAATTATGGTCACGAATAGCACTAACCGGGTCCTTTGGGATAGGAGATATAGTAGTAGTGGTCATCGTGTTTAGGTTGGAAAAATATTTTGGGTTAGGTTTTACAATGCCAACTTTTGCTCGAGTAGTCATATGGTGGGAATTGGGATCTTGCTGGTCATCGATGTGGATAGGATGGGAAGAGGAGATATGAGAGGTGGTGCGTGAAATCTGGGTTGGAGAAAAGTGACCATCACTACGTGAGGTAGTGAAGTCTGGGCTGTTAGAAAATGGTGGCTGAAGTATGGGCGTGTGATGGAGCGTGGGCTGCCCATGTTGAGAGTGAGGTGTGACAGTACTTGGGCTGATTTGGGGTGAAGGTGGCCCATTTGGTGAGTGATCAGAAATTCTCAAGGGAGGGGAATTTGTGGGCTGATCTGGAGTCCGCATAGGAGTAGTGACGGGTTGGGCCTGAAGAGGAGAGGGAGTGGGCTGATTTGTGCGCAAATGAGGAGGGTGATTTAGTGGATTATGTTCCAAAAAATCGTAATCTTCAAATTTCGGATTGTGAGCTTTGGAAAACGGAAATTCGTTCTCAACAAATCTCACATGCCGACAAATAATGATTTTACCATTTGACAAATCATAGCACTTTGAGCCACGATGACTCGGGGCGGGACCAAGATAGACACAAGGAGTGGACCTTTCTTGCAGTTTGTTAATAGTAGTAGAGGGAAAAAGTGGATAACAAAGACAACCAAAGACCCGTAATTCCGAATATATTGGATCACATTGGTATAAAATTTGAGTAGGAGATTTGTAACCTAAGACTTTGGTTGGAAGAATGTTCAATAGATAAGTGGCCATAGCTAGAGCATGATGCCAAAAAGAATGAGGTAAAGAAGCATGAGCAAGAAGGGTCCGGATTATGTTATTTATGGTTTTTATATGTCGTTCAGCTTTTCCATTTTGAGGAGAGGTGTGAGGACAAGAAAGACGGTATAGCATGCCATGATTATCAAAAAATTCTTTAAGAGTACCATTGACATACTCGGTGCCATTATCACATTGAAAAGTCTTAATGTGACGTTCAAATTGAGTTTGGACTACCTTGTGAAAGGATTGAAAAAGATGTTTAACTTGGGATTTTTTTGCAATCGGGTATGTCCATAGAAATTTGCTATAATCATCAAGAAACAATAGATAATAACAATGACCGGAAGAGCTAGTAATAGGAGAAGTCCAAATATCACTATGAATAATATCAAATGGTAAAGTAGTAAACGACATAGAATCATAAAACGGTAATTTAACATGTTTCCCTAGAGGACATGAAGAACAAAAAGAATTACAAGCCTTATTACATTCAATTAATTTTTGACTACTTAATGATCTAAGAACAGCATCTCCAGGGTGTCCTAGTCGATTATGCCAAAGATCGGAAGAGAGAGCAGTAAAATTTGAATGTGCGACGGAAGAGGTGGCTTGTCAGGTTGGAAAGATAGGATATAGGTCACCAGTACTGTCACATCTCATTAGGTTGGCCCCCGTCTGTAAATCATTCACAGAAAACCCATAAGGATCAAAAGCAATAGAAACCATATTGTCAGTTGTGAATTTACGGACGGATATTAAATTCTTGATTAATTTGGGAGCATGCAAAACATGGTTTAGGGAAAAGGGAGGGTATGGGGTGGGCAAAGTAGCACTACCATGACCAATAATCGGAATTAAATCACCACTACCAACAACAATGTTTTGATTTTTAATGCTCGAATTAACATAGGAAGAAAGAATACCTTGATCGGTCGTCATGTGAGATGTTGCTCCAGTGTCCATATAATAATTATTATCAGGACGGTTGAGATTAGCAAGCATTTGCATCGCCGCTTCTATATGCGTTGGGGAAGGATTCAGACCATTATCCATAGCACTGTAAGCTTGCGGAGCGGGACCCAATATGCCAGGCCCAGTAGGCCGTGACCCAGAGGAAGATGCAGCAGGTTTTGGAGCCCATGACTGATTTGGATATGGGCAGGGGGGGTTGGGCCACTGGGCTTTCCAAGGAGCCCAATTACTTGGCCAACCGTACTGGCCTTGTGGAAAGAACCATGGCTGCCCATTTGTTGGGCCAGACTGCTGCTGGGCCGAATTGTTGCGCGGCTTTCCAGCAGGTTTGGAGTTGGACTTCCTTTGCTTTCCACCTTTGTTGCTTGGCCTGGAGGAATTGGCAGAGGAGTCTGACTGGTGATTGCTGGTGGAAACAAGGGCGGTCGGGGAGCGATTCATGGACCCCCCTCCTTAGCAAGACGATTTTTGATAGTCCGTTCTGCTAATTTCAATCGAGAGCGGCAACTTTCGAAGGAGGGCAATGGTTCTTGATTTTGAATAAAGTCCACCGTGCCGGCATATGCTTCGGGAAGGCCAGCCGTCAACTTAAGAATGAGACGAGTATCGGGAATCGGGGCATCAACATCCGCAAGACGATCGGCAAGGGATTTGATGTGATTGCAATAGTCGTCAATTGAAGTAAAATTCTCGAAATCAAGATCAGCAAGTTCTTGTTCAAGATGAGAGGCTCGGGCTGCTTTGTTGTCTTGAAACATAGACTCGAGACGAGTCCAAGCGCCTTGAGCGGTGTCATCCTTGAGAGGGATGGCAGTTAGGAGGTTGTGAGAGATAGAACCGTAAATCCAATTAAGGACCGCGACATCCAGTCGTTTCCAATAGGCTAAGTCTGTCGTTTTGGATTTTTCATATGCAGCGAGTTCCGTCGGCTCCGTAGGAGGTATGATGTGATAAGTAAGGTCATGAACCCTACAAAGCACCTTGAAGAGGGCGGCCCAAGAGTGATACATTCCAGCGGTGTCCAAAGTAATCGGTATGAGAGATTTCACATTTGTGATAGCAAAAGCAGGGTGATATTTTGGAGTTTCTGCCATGGAATGTTTGCAGCGGAAGAGGAGAAGAAAATTTGAGGAAGAAGAAGAGGATGGGCCGTGTATAAGGGAGAAGAAGAAAGGTTAGGATCGAACCTAAACTGATACCATGAAAGTAATAAGATCGTTGCCTTTCTCATTGATTATCTTTGGGTATAAATACAAATTACAAGAGATAATCATGTTAACTAATTAGCTAGAAATTAGGCTATAAACAAGGCTAAATATACAGTAACTATAATCAGTTATATACAAAGTCAACTCATAATATATGGCTTGCCATATATTCTAACAGAACCATACAAAAGAAATCGACCATTTTGAAATGATTGAAGAGAACAAGTGTTATATTATTTATTGTACTAAGGAATTATGAAAATTTAAGCCAAAGTATGAATGACATTCACTAATCACTATAACTAAATCATAATACGAGCTAGCTCAAGTCAGTCAAGGACTTGTTTCCTTATAAATTGCATAATATGTTCCTAAATTGTGCAAAATATTAATTCTTTTGAAACTTTAGGGTTATTAAGGCTTGATTAATTAGTTAATATGACATAAATTCATATCCTTAGAATTGGGGTTGCTTGAATCACAATACATTTCCAATATATACAGCGTTATTTTAAAAAATTTTGAGTTAAGAACAAATGAAAATTACTTAATAAAAAAAGAAAAATTACATTGAAATTAATCTAAAATAAAAGAGACAGACTACATTCTCGATCTTAATTCTCAAATCCACTATATCTTACTTCGATACATCTTCTAATTAATTATGCTTTATACATCGACTCTTTATCTATATAAAATTAATTGAATGAATTGAATAAATAAATAATGAATTTTCCTACAATATAGAAAATCTTGGTGTAAACTAAGTTGTCATACAATCAGTGTCCTGCACCACCACCACTAGGGCCTGAAGACAGTCGTTGGAGCCAGTAACCCACCACATACTTAGCTTTCGTATAACCAAAACTACCATCATCGATATCCCCTCCATTATTACTACTATCATCGGACAATATTCTTATGGCATGCACCGAAGTAGTAGAAAGGCTTGAAAACGCTAGCAAGAGTACTAGCATGATCAAAACTAAACTCTTGTAATTATTGTTCATAATCGTTTTCATTGATTGTTTCTTCTTGAAAGTGCAAGATTTGTTGAAATATAGAGATCTTTGAGGTAGTTGATGTGTTTAGAAGAATATTAGAATAGTTGAGATGATAAGAAATTGTAGTATTTATAGTGTAGTTAGGTTGTTGGTAGTTGGACATTTTGCTAAGAAAAATGGACTTGTTGATTGTTGACGAGTACAAAATCCTAAGGCAGTGGCTTTTCTTGTTGACCAAGAATAAGTCAATTTTTAGTATAGTACTAATTTAAATTTTTTTGCGTATGAATTTGCCACTTGCTAGGCCAGGTCACAGCTTTGATCCATAGTATTCCGAAATGATGAGTTCACAATAATTGCTAATGGCTACAACCTCCTGTAGCCATAACTACCTACCCCCTCCCTGAAGTTACAATAAAACCCTTACCCACACCCCACTAACCATATAGTTACTTGCACAGCTGCACTTACCCCTACTAACCACGGTAATTGCAAAAAAAAAAAAAAAAAAAAAAAAAAAATCAAAAACATCATTTCAAAACCATTTTCGACAAATTCTCTCTCATCAAAACCAAAAACTCGCAAGAAACTCGCTACAAATTGCTTCAAAATTACTGCAAATTGCATCAAAACTTCTAAAAAAGTCTGACATTCGAGATGAAGTTCTTCAATCGCAACCAGATTTCGAAAAAGAAGAGTAAGAATATTTGTTCATTTTAGTAAAATTTTGAGTGTAAACCCTAGATTTTATATTTTAATTTGCGATTTGATATTCTAAAACAAAATCTACTATAATTACACTTATTTTTGTGCAAAATAGACTAAAATCTATTGTATTTGGTGGTATTTTTGTAGGAAACGAAACAAAGAAGAACACTTCGAAGGTTCCGTCGGAGAAGATGGTTGCTGAACAAATGTTCATTTTCGGTAAATGTTCATTTTCATTTTGATAGATGTTCATTATGATATTAGTATATGATCATTTACATTCTTACTTTACATCTACTAGGGTTCATTCTTGAGAGAAGATTATCCTAATTTTGTTTATGATCTTTACATATTAATGAATGTTTACTGGTAGTTAAACATATGTTTATTTGAATGTAAATACTTACATGTTCATTCTCATGTTGAAAATAACCACATAGACTATAATAATATATGTTTAACTTCATATTAAATTATATGCTCATGAGCGTCATTTGAATATTATATTACATACATTTTAGCTCTAATATTGATAGATGCTTATTCGAATTTGATACATAGATATTCATTTGGCTATGTGTATATTCACACATATATTAATGTTTGTTTATTTACATGTCAAAAAATGTTCAAAAATAAATCACATATTGTTCATTCATCATAAACCTTTGATGATTGTATTTTAAAATATGAGTTCTATTTTAAAAAATGTTCAAAAATAAATCACATATTGTCACTTACATCATGGAGTTATATAATTCTTAATTGATTTTTTTTTTAAATGTGAATAAAATACAATCGATTCTCAACTCTTAAAAGATATAATAACAAGTGCCCCTGTTGAAAAAGACATGTTTGCAATTGCAAGGTATAATAATTATTTATAATAGATTATATGTTCATTTTGACATGTTTTTTTTTTTGAAATTCTTTTGATATATATATATATATATGTTTATGATTGTTCATTTAAGTATACAAAAGTGTTCATTTCACTAACACTTCGATATAGATTCTTTAGGTTCATGTAACATAACTGAAAGATAATGTTCATTTACGAAATTCAAAAATATTCATTTTAGTATGCAGTTATGTTTATATGTGGCCTAAATCATAAAGTTTCATTCCTCTGAAATAATTTGATCATATATGAAATTCAAAATGTTCATTTATATATAAAGTAATGTTCTTTTTTAAATACATATTTGTATTGGTTCATTTCAGTATGCATATATGATCTTCCAGATCGAGAGTAAGAAAGACAATTCTGGAGACATGTAAGTGTGTAATATACATGATTTAAAAGTGTTTATTTGATTAGTCACTTACATTATGGAGTTCGTAATTGTTAATTAATTTTTTTTTTAAAAAAAATTATGTATGAATTGAGATGACGATGATATTCTTATTCAATCAATAGTGGATAAACTACAAAAAGAGCGCCAAGCTAAATCTCATTTAGTTGATCCTAAACTTTTAAAGTATATAATAACATCAAGTGGTCGGTCCTGTTGAAAAATATATGTATGCAATTGCAAGTTATAACGATCATTTATAATAGACTATATGTTCATTTTGACATGACGTTATTCTTAAAATTCTTTTGATATGTGTGTGTGTGTGTGTTTATGGTTGTTCCTTTAAGTATACAAAAATTAAATATTTATTTGAATAACACTTTGATATAGATTCTTTAAGTTTATGTAACATAATATAAAGATAATGTTCATTTTTATATAGATTTGTGAACACGTATATTCTAAACGTTTTTATATGCTCATTTTATTTGGATACAATGATCATTTATATAAAACATAATGTACATTTTTGTTTTGCCAATTGAACATTTATTAAATATGTAATATCAATATAACGTTTATGCATATATATATTGATATACAAACACAGTTTATATTGTAGTGATGTTTCATATGGGGTAGGTGATCGAAACATAAGCTAAAATTTAGAGATGGAAATTCTAAACCATACCTATAATTATATTGACATTGTAATTTGTTTGGATTACAGATAAACCAAATTAGGAAGCTGAGAATACAGTACACTGCTCAATTGATGCTATTTCCGGGAAGTACAGAAGCTAGAGGCAATAGAAGAAGAGCAAAGAAGATTTATGGAAGCACAAATTACTAAAAATATTGATCTTTTCAAATATTTATTCGTTTATGGATTTCTAAATGATCAAGTACATTAATATTCATATTTTTTAATTCATTAGTTATAGGTTATATTGTATAAAAAGAACATATCTATATATAATTACTGGAATGAAAATGTTCTTCAACAAGAAGTTATATGTTCATTACTAGAATATTTTATGTTCAATTACATAACAACTGTAACAAAATGCAATAAAATATTCATAACCAAAAGACAAATGCTCATTGCTAAAACTAAATATGTTCGATTACATATCAGTTATTAGAAAAAGACAAATTCTTAATTATTATTGTTTGCCAACCTATTCGCTACCTCAGTATCAAAAAAAGCTAACAACCTATCATACTTAGAAGAAATATGTTAACTACCACATTAATTAAACACTTTGAATTGAACATCTCTTGGAACACTTGGAGGCCGGAACTTAAAAGCACACTTAAAGGAACTTGATTATTTCTTGAATCACTTGAAGGAACTTGGCACAAACATTTCTTGAATCACTTGAAGAAACTTGGCCTTTTTTTGGAGCCGTTGGAGGATGTTGATTAATATGATTCAAAATGATCATTGTATCTTTCATAAACTTCTTCTTCCTTACCAAGTAACACAACTTTAGTTACTTCAATTCTTTACAAAGAATTTCATCATTATTACCCACTGCACAAAAATGAACATAATTAGTAACATATATGTACAAATACAAAACAATAAACAACAAAAATCTTAATGATCATTTAGCAATTATCAAATTTATCAAAATAAAAAACAGCAAATTATAATAATTACAATTACAATAAAAATAAATTACTGATTATCAAAATATTTCATGTAAATAATAATACCATAATATGTACATTAGTATAAATGAACATGATCATTTAGCATTATCAAATTGATCAAAATGATAAAAACTCTATAAAAACACAAAAACGTATCTACAAAATTTATAGAACATATTAACAGATTAATTGTTGTTCATAGCAATAAAATATAATCAACCACATAAAACACCTACTTAGTAACAATTAAGAAATAAAAACTACAAAATAATTGTAGGTTAGTACAATAACAATCAATATAAGAAATCGAATAAATACAGAAATTGTAATACAAATTAACGTAAAATAGCAATCGAAATCAGTAATCAATAAACAACACACAGCTAACTAACTCACATAGATCGAAATCAGAGACAAAATTAATCAAAATTGAACTAAAATTAACTTGAATTATAACAGCAAACACAAAACGCACTAAAATAGAGACAAAATTGATCAAAACAACTCACATTGATCGACAAACGAATCAAGCAATCAAACAACGTAAGGAAAATTACTTCACTATCACGTTCAAAATCGGCAACTGAAGAATGCAGAACTTCACAATCAATCACAATCAACAACTCTAATCAATGATTCATCCTTGAATGAGAGAGAAACAATGTTGAACAAGAGAGAGAAACTGCAAAAAAAAAAAAAAAAAAATCGAACGGAAAAAAAAACAACATAAAATTAGAGTATAAATCATATATATACATGGCTTGAAAGATAAGAAAGGAACTTAATAAGAAAAAAGAAAGAAAAAAAAAAGAAAAAAAAAAAAAAGCAAAACGACGTAGTACGAGGGGGAGTAGGGAGCTTTAGCTACAGGGGGTTGTAGCTAAAAATTTTCAGAGTTCAAGATACTCAGGCCCGTCTTAAATATTTTGGAGGCCCTGTGTGCTACCACAAAATGTTAGCCCTAACAAATATGCTGTTAAATTTTATCGTTACGATAATTTTTTAGCAAGCAAAAGGATCGAACCTTGACTATTCAAACATCCGAGAACACATCTATGATCTCTTTGACTAAATTGCATACTTGTATCACCCATATTTTGCTAAGTGTTACCCATTTGCGTTTAACGCGGTATGTAATCATTACTTTGACCATTAATTTCTTTTATTGTGCATTAGTACTACGTATGGAGTAAAAATTATACAATGTTGATATATTAAAATTTCATATCAATACGAATCTAATAAGATCAAATATGATAATGTTTTCATATATACACAATAAGACATGGTCAAAAACTCAAAATCTTAAATTTTGACCTAATGAATAGTACATGGGTAGAACTTAGGAAAGCCGATGTATGTATGTCATATACACATGTTTAATCTAACTTAGGTTGTTGTATAAACCAACTAACTTAGGATGTATGTATGTCAAATACACATATTTAATCTAACAGACGGAAAATCTATCGGAATTTTGAAAAAAGTGGAATTTGAGTAATTTTTTAATTTAAGGGTGGTAAATAAAAATAAAAAATTAACGGGTTGTAATTTCAAAACAGATCTACTATTTGGATGGTAATTTACAAATTTTAAATATATAACCTATTTATCCTAATAAAGCTATCCGAAGTTTTCTCATACTAATGCTTATTTGTCGTTTAAGTGGTGTGATACTTGGCAAAATATTTGAACAACAAGTCAACAAATGTTGTCATCTTGTATGTAGCCTAGCTGCGGGTCTCAACTTTATTTATTATATGATCAAATTTGGGTTTTCTTAGGTATTTCTTACTTTCAATTGGTCTCTATTAATCGGATTTGTACTAGTTCTCAGTACCATTACTCCTCTCCCAGCTGTGTATTTTGGACTGCTGAAGTTTGGGATGGTAGGATATTGACTTTTGTTGTAATATATACTTTAAGGCTATTAGCCAGTAATATAAGATCTTCATTCTGTGTTAAAAAAAAATTGGTCTTTTCGATCCCTGGCTCTAATCTTTTACCCACTTTTATAAAGCTTAGATTGTGTCTCATGTCCCTCCAGGCCTCCAACTCCGGCCATGATGCAATACTTATTACTTAGGGGAATGATGAAAATATCAAAATACTAATCCCTTCGTTCCCTTTTATAGTGCACAATTTTCTTTTTAGGCACCTTAAAATGATGTTTTCATTTTATATATTCTATAAATGCCTTAAAATGACCAAAATAACCTCGTGTCTTTATTTTTTGAAGTACCCACACAATATTTTTTTTTAAGAACCTCTAGTGAGGGTAACAAGTTACAACCTCAACCTTAAGCGCTTAAGGTGTGAATTTTCCCACTAGAGCAAGCTAGCTTAACTTCTCTTGACTATTATTTTTGCTTAACAAAAAAATATATATTTATCAAGGTTTAATGGTTCCTATGTTTATGACATTAATTAATAGTATAGGGGCTAATCTTTAGGCTTGTTAGTTATTTCTTTGGCCGGCTTAAGAAGTAATTTTTTTTATAAAAGTGGATTAAATACAAATTTTGTTCTTTTCCCTTTCTCATTCTCATCTAACTCTTTTATAAATTCTTAAAGTAAAATAAGTACAAATATTGTTAGAGTGGGAAACATTGTAATTGGATGTTTAATAATAATGAACATCTTGCCACTATCATCATTCATTGTTGCAAGTGAAGGGTTGACGGGAACAAGGTTTGGAGCAAATTTGATCTAGTTATATTGTGATTGTCATCTTGCTCTTTATACCTTTCCAATTAAATTTTCCAAATTTATCTAAGTTGTAAGAAACACCAATATTTTTACCAACTTCAAAAGTAGAAAATTGATATGGAACATTTGGCCCCCTCTTCTAAAAACAAAATAAAAAAAATTAAAAAAAAAAAAACAAAACCTCTTGAAACATGCTTTTATTGATTCTCTAACCATTTGATTGTGAACCAATGTGATTTAGAGTGACAATTAGAAATTATATCCGTTTAAGTTTTAACACATTAATAAAAAAAATCAAAATAAAAAATAATCATGGTTCACAATTGTTAGATTGTATTGTGTCTTGTTCATGTCCGAAATTAAACGATGTAGGAAATAAAAAAACACGAACTACCTGAATTAGACAATAGTAAACAGTGTCGTCGTTGGACCAGGGCAACCGGGGCGGTCGCCCAGGGCCCCCAAACCAAAAGCCCATTTTTATTGAAATGCTCTAAATTAAACCTATGTATAAAAAGTAATTTTATAACCATATAACAGAATAAATGAAGTAGCTCAGTGGTCATTTGGGCTTCTATTAATAGCCAAGTAAGTAGCGGTTCGAAACTTGTTTCACAGTTTTTGGTTTTTTCATTTTTTTTTTCCTTTTTAGTTCTTTCTCATTTGACTATTTTATATTAAATTGTTGCCTCCCAAATTTATATTTAAAAAATTAAAGGGAGTATTATTATAAAGTATGTAAAATAATACTACTAAAATTAAAAAGTTAACATTTTATGGCATAAAAATAAAATACATGCTAGGTACATATGATACTCCGTAAGGCTTAATTTTTTTAGTTATAATTTTTGTATGTTGATAAATTTTGTAGATTATAAGGTTTCTTTTTCTCTATTATATCATATTCACATTAAAATTAATACTATTATGAAGTGTAGTTTTGTATGGAATTGAATGACAAATTAGTAAAATATAGCCTAACAAAAATACTCCCTATTCGCGATTTCACAGTCACTTTTAAGTATTTATCACACGTACAATTAAATTTATAGGGCTCCTAATCGTTAGTTTGCCCTTAGACCCCCAAAAAATCATAAACGACCCTAATAGTAAACATGTTATGTCGTATTTTGAGTATTGACTAACTAATAATCCAATTATACAAATTGGTGAATTAATACAAAATACACGTTAATGAAGGCAAACAAAAGAACAATGTTAAAATGTAAATTCTAAAGTTCATAAATTGCGACAAAAAAATGGGTCACAATCCTATAATATACATAAGGGATAACATGTATAAGAATATACGTCTATTGGATTAGCCTGATGTCTAATTTTGTAATATAACTAGTTTATGGTCCCGTGCAATGCACGGATTTACCAAATTTTATAATTAAAACAACTTTATTTCAAGTTTTCAACAATTTTTTTTTATGAATTTTTACTCTTTATAAAAAAATATGACAAAGGTTATTATTCTTTTAAAAAAATAAATACTTCGTTTTTCGGTTGTTGTATATATACCAGTAAGATATGTATAAACTCCGTACAAATTTATATTAAATATTATGCATACCATTTTAAATAATATTTTGCTTAAATTTTCTATAAGTTGTTGTAAAATGTTTTATTATTGAAATTTGGAAGGGAAATGTTACACTATATAAAATATATGGAAGATTTGGAATAGTTTAGGGGCTAATCTTTAGGCTTGTTAGTTATTTCTTTGACCGGCTTAAGAGATGTAATTTTTTTTATAAAAGTGGATGAAATACAAATTTTGTTCTTTTCCCTTTCTCATTCTCATCTAGCTCTTTTATAAATTCTTAAAGTAAAATAAATACAAATATTGTTAAAGTGGGAAAAATTGTAATTGGATGCTTAATAATAATGAACATCTTGCCATTATCATCATTAATTGTTGCAAGTGAAGGGTTGAAGGGAACAAGGTTTAGAGCAAATTTAATCTAGTTGTATAGTGGTTGTCATCTTGCTCTTTATACCTTTCTAATTCAAATTTCCAAATTTATCTAAGTTGTAAGAAACACCAATATTTTGACCAACTTCTAAAGTAGAAAATTGATATGGAACCTTTGGTCCTCTCTTCTAAAATTTTTTTTTTTTTTACAAAAAAAAACTCTTGAAATAAGCTTTTATTGATGCTCTAATTAACCATCCATTTGATTGTGAACCAATGTGATTTTGAGTGACTATTAGAAATTACATCCGTTTAAAGTTTAACACATTAATAAAAAAAAAAAAATCAAAGTAAAACATGAACATGGTTCACAATTATTAGATTGTGTTGTGTCATGTTCATGTCCAAAATTAAATGATGTAGGAAATCAGAACCCGAACTAACCCGACCTAAACAATAGTAAACATGTAATGTCAACTTGATAACTCAAAGCAAAGCTGATTGACGAGCTGAACCGACATACCATGATACCAACTAAATCAAAAATTAAGACCACAATTTAATGGAACCAATCTAATCCATACCTCAACCAAAAGCCTACAAACAAGAATTTAAATCCTACCCCATATTTACTTGAAATTGAACGACCTTATTAGCTACTTCTAACATTATGTTTGTACTAAAACATACTTGTATCTATAATTGTACTTCCTTTATTTGACTCTTTTCATTAACTTATAGGGCCGTTTTGCACTAGTTAATTACTTGATTCATTTAAACCAATGTTTGTGAATTATAACTACAAAAAAAAATTAAAAAAAAAAAAAGTTATGTGGGTACGTATTTGTTGGATTCGTCATCGAATAGATTATTAATATTCGATTGTTATAATTTATACTTATTGATAATTTAAGATTTTTTTTTGGGTGTTTTACCCGGTTCACCCTTTAGACTAATTCGGATTCGGGGATCAGTTTTGGGTGGTTAGGTTCCAATCCCCTCTCAATTATTAAAAAAAATTTCCTATCATCATGTGTGCTAAGCTCCAACAAGGCACTTAAAAAATAGAGGAATTAGTCGTCATCCCTCCTTTATTTGCAATACTATACCATTAACTAGACAAAGACCTGATTTAATATTTTGTCTTTTAAAGGAAGGCCCTTAATTGCCACACAGACTTGGAGAAAACTTATGAAGGAAAAAGTCAGATTTGCTTTCAAGTTACATCTAGTTACGAAAAGAAAATTTGGGATAACAACACGCCACTATATATTTGCTAGCTTTGCTATAAAAAAAAAAAAAAAAAAAAAAAAAAAAAAAAAAAAAAAAAAAAAAGCCCTTCTTTCTCTACAAAAGACATACCCAGTTCTATTTTCTTGAGAATTAATTCCTTTTTTACCGAAACCGACCTCGATCAGCCTTTGAACCTAGCCCTCAGAATCATCAATTCTAATCAATCAATCAATCAATCAATCAATCAAAGCCTTAATCCCAAAAGTGGGGTCGGCTAACATGAACCAAATTTGATTATTCCGTGTAGTCATCAACATAAATCTTTCTCCTCCATCCCTTACGATCCAAAACTTCATCCTCACGTAAATCCATGCACTTCATATCCTTCCTCACTCCTTCCAACCAAGTCATCTTTGGTCTCCCTCTTCCTCGTTTAATCCCTCCATGGTCCCACTCTTCCACTCTTCGCACCGGTGCACCCTCGGGTCTCCGTCTTACATGTCCAAACCAACGCAGACGATTTTCCCTTAATTTATCTACAATGCCCGCCACACCTACTTTCTTGCGAATAACCTCATTTCTGATTCTATCTCTTAAAGTGTTTCCACACATCCACCTTAACATGCGCATTTCCGTAACCTCCATCTTTTTAATATGCTCTTTCTTAGAAGCCCAACATTCTGTACCATAGAGCAACACTGGTCTTATGGCAGTCCTGTAGAATTTTCCCTTCAACTTTAAGGGAATGCTGCGGTCGCATAGCACTCCCGTGGCCGCTCTCCATTTAAGCCACCCTGACTTAATCCTGTGGGTCACGTCTTGATCAATGTCACCATTCTTCTGGATGATCGACCCTAGGTACTTAAAACATTCACTCATGGTCAAATCCTTTCCATCCAAACTCACCACTTCATTGCTTGTCCCCCTCTGAGTGCCAAAACGACATACCAAATATTCAGTCTTACTCCGACTTAGCTTAAACCCTCTAGATTCCAACCTTTGCCTCCATTGCTCCAACTTGACATTAACCCCATCCTTAGTCTCATCCACCAAAACGATATCATCTGCGAACAGCATACACCATGGAACCTCATCTTGAATTGGTCTAGTTAATTCGTCTAGAACCGTTGCAAAAAGAAAAGGGCTTAATGCAGACCCTTGATGCAATCCGATTGTAATAGGGAAATCTTTTGTCAACCCTCCGCATGTCCTCACATTTGTTGACACATCCCGATACATATCCTTAACTAGGTCTACATACCTTCGTGGGATACCTTTCTTCAACATTGCCCACCAAAGTATCTCTCTTGGCACCTTGTCATATGCCTTCTCTAAATCAATAAAGACCATATGAAGATCTTTCTTCTTTACCCTATAAAACTCCATCATTTGTCTTATCAAATGGATTGCCTCCATAGTAGATCTCCCAGGCATAAAACCAAATTGGTTATCTGAAATGCTTGTGCATGCCCTCAACCTTTGTTCAATCACCCTTTCCCACAACTTCATAGTATGGCTCATAAGCTTAATTCCTCGATAGTTAGAACAATCTTGAGCGTCTCCTTTGTTTTTATAAACCGGGACCAAGGTGCTCTTCCTCCAATCTTGTGGGATCCTTGTAGCCGTCCATATCTTGTTGAAAAGGTTTGTTAACCAATCAATACCAATCTTACCCAAACACCTCCACACCTCTATCGGTACCCCATCAGGGCCAACCGCCTTCTTAGGTTTCATCTTCCTCAGTGCAATCTCCACCTCTACTCTCCTAATCCTTCGCACATACTCCATGTTGATTTCTTCATCACTCATAGAGGTATCTCCTATCACAACTCCATTACTTCCATTAAATAATTCATCGAAGTACCCCTTCCACCTGTCCTTGATGCCCTCCTCTTGCACTAGGACCATTTGGTTCTTATCTTTGACACACTTCACCATGCCAATATCCTTCCTTGCCTCTTGTCTTCTCTTTGCCATCTTATAAATGATCCTTTCTCCCTCCTTGGAATCAAGCTTTTCATAAACCTCCTGATATGCCTTTTCTTTTGCTTGGCGAACAGCTGCCTTTGCCTTACTCTTAGCCTCCTTATACGCTGCAAAGGTTTCATCACTCCTACATTTTCCTAAGGCTTGATAGCATTCCCTTTTTTGCTTAATTACTGCTTTCACCTCTTCATTCCACCACGAAGTATCTCTCTGTACCGAAGTTCTTCCCCTTACTTCCCCTAAGACCTCTTTGGCCACTCTTAGGAAACAGTTCTTCATTCGTAACCAGGTCATGTCCGGATCCACCTCTCCATCCCAATCCGCTTCTTCAATTACCTTTTCTGTAAAAACCTTAGCTTTTGCATCCCTTAGGGTCCACCATCTTATCCTTGGTTCTTCTTGTCTAACTTTTTTCTTCGCCTTCTCTTTCAGACGAATAGTGACATATATAAATAATGTAAAAGTTAAATTTTTGCAAGTAAAATGAAGGAAATATAACAAAATTCTTAATTTTTAGTTTGATTTTGTAGTTGGTTCTAAATTTTAAAAATACATATTATTATATAATAGATACTGATGATAAACTTAATTTTTTTTCTAAAAAATAGGGGAATTACTAGTTAGATTCTTCTAAACGTCTACTTATCAAAAATCAAATTCTAATATATATATTTTTTACATAAAATGAGAAATGATCAACGAAAATAAAAGGAGGGAGTATGGATGTACAAATATAAAATTATGACAACGGATTGTTCTTCAATTATTTGATACAAAGTACTCCGTATTATATATTTAACTCTCTTGCAATTAGAGAATTAAATATGAATGTTTTTGGTATTAAAAAAACAAAAAAACAAAATTAGTCGAGCTTAACAAGTGCTCATGAATATACTTGTTAAAAAAAAAAACTTATTGATGACATTGAACATATAGTACAATGTAAGTTGATAAACTAATGTTATTAAGCCTTGACGGAAGCAAGCAACTGATCACAGATCTTATAATCAGCATCAACATTAAAAACTCCAGAAAACATAAAAGGAGGCCAATTAAATGTAGGAGTCGTAGGAGGATCAGGACGGTTCAAGATATAATTCATTGTCTTTAGACAATTGTAAACATTTTGTCTAATTGTTGCCTTAGCATCGTTAAATTTCCTCATAGAAACTTCATCTTGCGCTACAAGAGCTCCAGTTGCCATTAGCGGCGGGAAAGAGTTAGCTTGAGTTCTTTTTAAGATATTAATCGTCGTCAAATCGGCCAAAACGGAGTTATTATTGATAATGTTGTCCATATCATGCATGAGATTTGAAGCATCGTTATGCAAGCATCCAAGCATTTGATGGTTGACATCTACGTCCGTAAGAGCGTCCTTGCTATTGCTCTTTATGCAGCTAATGCATACTTCAATTCTGGAGCAAATGTTGCACCGCACATTTTGTTAACTAGAGTAACGTTGTCTGCGGCATGTGTCAAGACGTCTATTAGGCAAAGGAGAGAAATTACTTGTTTGCAGTAAAAACCCATTGTATTGTATTATTATGTTCTTCAATTGGAAAAATAATAAAATTTAAAATAGATGGTTGAATTCATGTAATTTATAGATCAGATTTAGGTTCTTTTAATTATTAAAAACTTATTACACGGAAGAAAATGGGTGAGCATGCATAAATCACGTTAGCCCAAAGATAAACTTATCGTCACGTTACTTGATCGGTCAGGAGTTATTCGGTTATGGGTTGCTCGGTTGATTGGGGGTTACTCGTGTATTAGCTAGCCACACACAAAAGTTGATGTTTATACATTAGATTTTACTTGATTTTATTTGTAAGAAATTGAAAAATTAGGTCTATTCGAAGAAAAAATGGCCATTATAATAAATGTAAAGTACCTGTATTAACTAGACAAATTAATTAATTAAAGACCTAGTTATTTACTATGTTGTCGAGTGTTGTTCTTGTTATATAGTTTGTTTAAAAAATCAAGGTATTTAATAGTTGATCACGTAAGTTTGTGAACAAACAAATTAAAATAATGAGAGTAAAATTGGATTTGGCTCATACTTTACTAAGTGTAGTAATAGTATTATCAATAGCATCATCACACCACGATGTTGGTGCTACAAAAAAAATAGCTCTTCCGGGTTGTCCGGACAAATGTGGCAACGTGACGATCCCTTATCCTTTCGGAATAGGAGATAAGTGCCACTACCATCACCCCGAAGACGGCAAGTACTACAATATCACTTGCGACATGAATCGTAATCCTCCAATTCCAACTTATGGTGGTATTCAAGTCGAAAAAATCAGTCTTGAAGGCGAATTTCGGGTAAGTAACAACATCGCATATACATGTTATGGTAGTGATGGTGTGCTAACTGAAGGAGTTGAAGCCTGGACTCGTATTGAGAGGTTCGTTCTGTCGAGGTCCCATAACATTGCTGGAGCCATTGGTTGCGACACCATTGGTTTATTCTCTAACCAGGGGTACTCTTCCCGTGAGTTTCAAACAAGGTGTGTAAGTAATTGCACTAATATTACGGACGTGGGTGATAAATGCGCCGGAATAGGCTGCTGCGAGGTCCTCATTCCAGATGGAGTAACCGACATCAGATTCATGGCTTCAAGTATGCATAACCATAGCAAGGTGAACAAGTTTAACCCGTGCAGTGCCGCATTTGTTGTGGCAAAAAATGATGTTGCGGAAGAGGATAAATTCCCCTTCCATATTCATAACTTTCTACAACAAAACGGCACGTCTTTACGTAATTATAAAGTACCAATGGTCTATAATTGGTCGATTGGAACATATAATTGTACACAAATTCATAAATATTACCTATGTAAGGGAAATAGTTCCTGTTACAACCCGTCTGCTGGGGAACGGGGATATCGTTGCCAGTGTAACTCTGGTTTCGAGGGTAATCCCTATCTTTACGCTTGTCAAGGTAATTCTATTTTTTTTTGGAGTAGCTTTCAATTTAGATCCCAACGAATATACTTCTTAAAACCACTCTCCAACCACGTCAACCACCAGAACGCCACCAAAACCGCCTTACCCACCCCACCACCACCAGAACCGCTCTCTAGAGGGTGGTGTAATTGCCCGTGTTTCGCACATGGTCGGGTCAACGCCGAGAAATAGGATGATTCTTTCTCTCTCCTCTTAATGTTTGTAAGAGCTTAAAATGATCACGTTTTAAAAAAAAAAATTGCACCAAATTGAAGCATTGGTGTTTTGGAGAGTTGTGGTTAAATGTTGAAAAAACAACTGTTAAATTACATAAACAATTTCTCATTTCTCAAAAGTGTATCTAATTGAGTTGTCTATTTATATATACATATATTGACGAATGTGCAGACAGTAAATTGAATATATGTGAAAAACGAGATTATTGTACTAACACGATGGGAAGTTACAAATGCACCTGCCCTAAAGGCTTCGTCGGCAGTGGCACAATAAAGGTTGGTTGTCATTTTATTACCGCCGATCAAAGTGGTGCAATCCGAAAGAGAATGTTATTAGCAATAAAAATCATCCTTGGTGAGTACCACTAGTTTCCTCCCTCTTACTTTTTAGGCTCTCTAGAATTTTAATATCAACTTATTGATTCCTATGTAATATTTTAAATTTAAAGATATTAATGATATTTTAGTGGTTAAAGGATAAACTTTAGTATTTATATTATAGAAAAAAGTTACTATATCCATCCTAAACAATTGTTCTAGCTTAATTTCTTATAGGTTTGCGGCTTTGGGCACGGCACGTATAAGAGTAACGGTTAGGGTGGCATAGGATTATGTGATTATGGAGAAAAAATAAATTTATCTGATTATGTGACTATGATATTAAGAGTTACTCCAAGTATGTGACTATGAAGAAAAAAATAAATTTATCTGATTACGTGACTATGTTATTAAGAGTTACTCCAAGTATGTGACTATGAAGAAAAAACATAAATTTAGCTAGCGGAGAATCTCACATCTCACATAAAATTAATACTAAAAAAAATGACGAGAATGAGGGGTAGAAATAAAACCATTTAAGATAATAAAACAAATATTCGAGAAATGGACACAATAGTATATGGAGGAGTAAAAGACAATTATATATTTATATAACGTCAAAGGAAGTACTTAATTATTTTGTATTCCCTCCGTTCTATTATTAAGAAGATGTATTTCATTTTGGGGTGGATAATTAAAAGTAAGAGTTTATTTCTATTTAAAGGTAGTATTTTTTTGATAATATTATTCCCTTTTTGATGCTTTGTCATCTTTATTTTTTATACTAACTTTTGATATCAATTCTCAATACTTTCTCTTCCCTTTCATCAATAAATTACTTTTTCATCCTTATATCTCTCTGTAACCCTATATGTATATTTGTACTTCCAATTATTAGTTTTAAGAAATCTACATCTTTTTTTAATTTCCGTGAAAAAATTCAAATAGGCTCTAAATAAAGGAAAAATTGCCCGAAATAATCCGACCTTTGGGTTGTCTGCGAAAAATAATCTCACCTTTGAGTTATTTTTAAATAATCCCACCTTTTATGCCAATTTTCTTCAAATGATCCTAACCGGTCAATTAACTTGTTATAACAAGTTACCTGACACGTGTTGATACCTGATTGGTCCAAATAATAAAATTAAAAAAGAAGGTTAAAAAAACAATTAATTAATTTTAAAATCACCCACCAGCCAAACCACCAACCCTGCCGCCACTCCCACCACTCCCAGCTATTGACCTCCTAGAATCCGGTCGTTAAACTCCATTATCCCAGGAATCCGGTCGCTGAACTCCCTTGTCCTAGGAATCCGGCCAGTGCGAACTCCCTTGTCCTAGAATCCAGGCGTCGCTAACCTCCCCCATCCCCCGATTAAAGCCGCGTCGAACTCCCTGCCTTAATTTCGCGTCGAACCCAATGTCGTGTTTGGTTAGGTGGGTTTTCGAATGGTCTTGAGGTTGGCTGTGTTTGGGTTAATGGGGTTTTGGGTTTTGGATGGTTGGGTGGAATCGGCCGTCAGCGCGGTCAGCTACAAGGTGGCGGTGGTTTCGGGTCTAGGTGGGTTGGTGGCTCTTGGTTAGGGTTTTGGTGGTGAAGAGGATGGTGGTGGCAGAATTGGACAATTGGTGTGGCGGTGGTGGTTTTTTAATTTTTGACCAAATAAGTAACGACACGTGTAAATTAAACTTTTAAAAAAAATTATGAACTACTCAACCGGTTTTAGGTAAAATGAGACCATTAAAAATGATAGGGGGTAAAGGTGGAATTATTTAAAATAACGCAAATGTGGAATTATTTTTAGCGGATAGTCCAAAAATGGGATTATTTTAGGCAATTTTTTCCTACACGGAGGGATCGGAGTAGATGTGAATAAAACATATATAAGCCATATACAATTGTAAGTCAAAATCTGCCAATAGCAATGATGATTGGAGTTGACAAAATAAACTGCTATTAACTAATGATTTTAGGGAACATAGTTCATGCTATGATTGTACTAATTGCGAGTACATACTTAGAAGCACTAACAGACAATTCTATTAAAACTTCGGTGACATGTTCAACCAGAGTTGGGAGTATTGATATTTGTTCGTACGGTCGTACCATCAATTGAAAGTGTCTCATGTGTCTACTTTTTCCTTTTAGGTAGTCTTTTTAATATAAATCCATATTTTAATCACCATTAAATATAACCACTGTACTTTCACTCCATATAACCAATCAAACGTTCAAAGTTATACGTCAGTTCTTTTTATCTTATTTTCATTTATTTAATGAAAAATAATAATTAAATAGATTCAAACAAATAAGATATTAATTAATAGTTATTTTTTTTTAGAGAGCCACAAGGGCGGGGGTGAGAATCGATCTCAGGATCTTCTGAAATCAGGAGAGAAGCTCTAACCAATTGAGTTATCCTTAAATCTCATAGTTAATTATTAGTTATACATATGTTTTGTTTCAAAAACAATAGTTATACATGTTTAGTTTATCACTAAAATACGCTCTAATTACTTTTGATAAGTTCCACTCCCTCTGTTGCGTAATAAGTGCAAGATGAGGATTGACACAAAGTTTTAGAAAAAAATATAGGGTAGGAGTAGGACCAAATGAAAAGGAGAATTTTTTAATGTAAAATATAATTAGTGGTATATATTTAATTGTCAGTAAAAAAGAAACACAATAATTAAAGAAAAAAAAAATATTTGTGAGTCTGTCTTTACCAAACAAGGAAGTATTACAATTATTATAAAACGGATAAAAGAAAAAAGGTGTAGCGATTATTATGAAACGGAGGGAGTAATTAATTAAGTTCAAATAAAATACCATAAGTTAGATAAATAAAAGTGATTGAAAATCAAATGAATAAAAAAAAGAACTGACGTAATTTTTTATATGTATCACTTTAATTTACACCATTTTAAAGTATATATTAAGTAGTTTTTCTCATTTACAATCTTTTTATGAGACCAAGAAAAGTAGTTTAAGACATGCAACTTATAGACACTTTGATTATTATTCGTGTGGTTTAGGTGTTGGTGCTGGCATCGTTGTATCTTTGTTGGCTGGATTTTGGTTACGTTGGCAACATGAAAAAAAAAGATCCAAAAATTGAAGGAACAATGCTTTCAACAAAATGGTGGTCACATTTTACAACAAAAACTTTCAAGACGAGATGTATCAGTTGGCAATATGGTTAAAATGTTTACAATTGAACAATTAAAAGAGGCAACAGATAACTATAATGAGAATAACATCATTGGTCGCGGAGGTTTTGGCATGGTTTTCAAAGGAAAATTACCAAACAACCAAATAGTTGCCATCAAAAGGTCACTCAAGGTAGATTCCACCCAAGTTGAGCAATTTATAAATGAGGTCATTGCCTTGTCCCAAATCAACAATAGGAATGTGGTAAAGCTCTTAGGTTGTTGTTTGGAGACAGAAGTACCATTACTTGTTTATGAGTTCATAAGTAATGGTACATTGCATGATCATTTGCATGATGAAAGAAAAGTAGAATTTTTTATTTGGGATATTCGCTTAAGAATTGCAGCACAAGTTGCTCAAGTCTTGGCCTATTTGCATACTACAATTTCTATACCGATAATTCACAGAGATATTAAGTCTGCAAACATTCTCTTGGATGATAAGTACACAGCAAAAGTTGCTGATTTTGGAGCTTCTAAGCTAGTGCCGGTAGATCAAGAGCAGTTAGGAACTATGGTTCAAGGAACATGTGGGTATCTTGATCCACAATACATGCAAACTGGTGAGCTTACTGATAAGAGCGATGTTTATAGCTTTGGTGTTGTTCTTGCTGAGTTACTAACTAGAGAGAAGGCGATTGCATATTCTAAGCCGGAGAGTGAGAGATGCCTTGCTATACATTTTCTTAGGAAGCTTAAGGAAGATAGATTGTTTGAGATCCTTGATGACAAATTAGTAAGTGATGGTGCAATCGAGCAGCTTAAGGAAGTAGCTAATCTTGCAAGAAGGTGCCTACAGCTTAAAGGAGAGGATCGCCCAACAATGAAGGAGGTCGCAAGAGAGCTAGAAAGGATTAGAGGTATTACTTCTTCTCATCCATATTCGTCAAACAACAACATGCCACTCCAAGAAGAGAGTGAAAATATGCTTGGTGAGGCGCATGATTTCAACAATGGTTATGACAACAACGACATGAACTACTCTTCAAGTAGCCAAGGTTGAATTGTGTAGTTGGTGGTGCTTTTGGACTATGGGAGATGATTTTTATGCTTGTTCACTACTTCATGTTCGACAAAGTTCTAGCTAGCTAGCTAGTTGCATCTATATAGTTATGATGTTTAATGTGTGCACCATATATAATTTAATGTGTTTAAAGTTCTAGTTTTCCGATTGTGTTCAAAGTTCAAGCTCATGCACACATTTTTAATAATGGGATATTAAAATTCTCTTAAGTGATAAACTAATTGAATTGTGTTAGTTTTTTATGCTTGTGGTGGTTTGATTTGTGCCCTCAATTCCTACTTAATGCATTTGTCCCGAACTCCCGATAGTTATCATCGATAATTTATTCATCTTACATTGCAAAGCAAGCTGTCTTACTCTTGTAATTTTTTATATACAAATTTCTTTTTTTTAAATTATTTAATTAAAAGTATATACTAACTAGTATTAATTTTATTAATAGAATCTAATGATATTTAAAAACTCTTAGCAATATCAACAAAGATGAACTAAAAATTAGAAACTTTATAATAAAACTAAGGAGGGTCTTTGGTGGGTTGGGGGTTCTAGCTAGGCGGTTGTCGAGGTGGAGCAGCGTCGGCGGGGGGAGGGGGGGCTTGAAATAGCTCGCCGGTAGGGGAGATAGTGGCTGGGTAGGTGGGGTGGCTGGTTTGGTGATGGGTTTAATTTTTTTGGGTTTTTTTTTTTTAAAAAATTATTATAATCGTAGTTAGTTATTATTAATTTTTTTTTTAATGAAATAAGGTTATAAATGTGATGAAATTCTTAATTTTTTTTTTATGAAATAAGGTTATAAATGGGATGAAATTCTTAAATAAGGTCATTTCGTATAATTTATTTTTAAGAGAGTCACCATGTGTGCGTAGTAAAAGTTGGGGGTCACCGTTGAGAATTTCCCTTTGTATTTTAAAATATGAAATATTATTTGTTACTAACTTTTAATTTAGTAAGAAAAGATAGTAATTATCAGTTGACATCAATCCTTCAATTTTCAAGTTTATTTTCAGTTAAAAAATTAGCATAAATTATTGTACCATTCTCATACATAATAAGAAAATTTGTCAACAAGAACTACCCCAAAGATAAGCAGTTTTGTGAATAACTACCCGTTTTATAAAAAATTTGTGAACAATAATTACAACTAAGATGCCTAAAGTTTGTCTAACACTATCCACTAACGAATTCCGTCCAATTGAGCCGTTTGTAGGACCTACACCTACGTCTTCCCACTTATTTAAAGTCTTAATGTTGTTCATTCCCCCCTAAACTCATCCAACATCAAAAAAATCGAGCTATTGAACCCAATTTCTCAAACCAAATCAAGTAATGTTTTAAGCTTTTTTTGTAATAGTGGCTTAATTAATTGGTTTAGGGGTTTTAATTACCATCAATTATCATGATAAGGGTTTTAATTTAGGGTTTAAGACTTCAATTTAGTTTAGGGATTTTAATTTCTAGTGTTTAGGCTTTGAATTGAAATAGGGGTTTTGCTTTTTTGGGGTTTTAGGGTTTGAATTTAATTGTATTTTAGGGTCTGTCTCTTTAGCGTAATTTCAGTTAAGCTCAGTTCAGTTCAATTTAGTATATTAAATCAATTCAATTCAGTTCATTTCCTAATTTTCTTCTCTCATAAATAATTTAGTTCAGTTCAATTCAGTTTACTGCAGCTCAGTTTAGTAAATCTGATTAGGCCCTTAATTAATAAGTAGGAAAAAGAGAGATAGCACATACATGAGAGGAAAGAAAAGGGCTTTTGCTGAAAAAGGGGAAACAATTTTTTTTTCTCTAAGATTCATTTAAGTCAAATAAAAATGGTGAAAGGTTAAAAGAGAAGGAAAAATTAATGAAAGATGATAGAGGTAGTTGGGAGGAGAGTTAATTGGGTGGAAAAACGTAAATGAGGGCCCTACAAATGACTTAATTGGACGGAATCCATTGATCGGTAGTGCTAGATCAGATAAACTTTAGGCATCTTAGGGCCGGGGTACTTGTTCAGATCACAAATTAAAAAAACAAGTAGTTTTTCACAAAACTGCCTATCTTTGAGGTAGTTTTTGACAAAATTTCCCATATAATACAACTTATTATACCAAGAATGATAAAAATTACTAATAAACAAATTATCCCTTAATACTCCTCAATCTATGATGCCACAAAAATATTTACATCCATTTTAAAAAAAATAAAATAAAAATATACAAATAAATTAAATTAAATAAAAAAAAATAACTAGTACAAATTTGACTGGGGAAGAGTAGAACTTGTGTTAATGGGGTTTAGGTCATAACTGGAGGTGTTAATGCGGGTGTCTAAATCAGGTTAGATGAAGTTAGGTCAAATCTATTTTTAAATTTGGGTCATATTAAATAACTGTGTCAAAACAAGTAGATATTTGAAAAATTAATTTCTTTTCGGGTTGGTCGGGTAGGTTTTTGACTCATCTAGTCATAGCCGCCACAAGTGTCCAATAAGTCCAAAACTACACCTTAGCCTTATGAAGTCAATACACCTTTTCTCATCTTTAATGTGGGATATACACCTCAGAACCCACTCCTAATCTATCTATATGAATAACATAATACTAAAACAGACACCAGGAATGACAAGTGTCCATTCCTGGTGTAGTTTTTTCCCTCCAAAAAAACCTTCCCTTTTTTTGCTAAAATCTTCTTTGTGAAGTTTAGAATGTATAATATAATCATCATAAAATTATTTCAAATATTTTATACTTATCTTTTATAGTAAATATTCCTTTTATTTATTTTTCTGTTTTCCATGAATATTACTCTGTATGACAAATTTTTAATACATCATATTTTTTTTTCATTCAATTGATACTACAAAATGTTGTGTTTTTAGCCGCTAATAGCTCGACGCTATCGAAGACCGTCGAATGAATTTAGGAAGTGCTTTGGCGACGCTTTTCTACGTCATTGGCATATCTCGTCAACAAAAAGCGTCGAAATGTCTTTGACTTAATCACATGCTAGTCACGTGTCATTTCTAGGCGGGGAGTTTTTTTTTTTTTTTTTCCTTTTTTCGAAGTAAACATAACCCACTTTCCCGTAACTTCTCAGCCCTAGCCGTCTTCTCTCTCATCTATCCCCCCCTCTACTCAAAGATCTGCAAACATTATCAAAAAAATTCATGGAATGATTAATATCTACAATCTACATATTTAAGATGTGGGTATTGTTAGTTAGACGTACAGTTAGTTCAGGGAATGAATATAGGGATAATATTATACTTGATACGACGTATACGTATCTATTATGAGTAATGAGTGTACATAAGAATGATTTTATTTATCTATCGTATATAAATTTGCATAATAGACATAAAATAAAGGAAATTTTGACATTTGCTACCAGGAAAAACGGCTCGATTCACATTTGCTATCGTTTTAATTATTTTTTTTTTTTTTTTGGCTACCACCTAAATCAGAGTTTGTTAGAAATTACTACCCCATGCCTTACACCGTACCAATTTCCGTCAGTGGGGCGAACCACCGTCCAACCACCCCTCCCCCTTGTAACACCCCCAAATTACTCTCCAATAATAATAATACAACACATGATTAAGAGAGTAGCTTAGGAGCATTACTGCTACGTGATAACGTAAGGCTTTTAAAAACAGAGACTTGCAACGGAAGAAATACAGCTTAGCTTTCATTGAAAATAGAAATATTTTTTGAAACACAGATCTAAATGGTACTCATACTAATTCATAATAGTGAACCTAGACTAATTAAGTGATCTTGCCCTTCGTCCTCGATGCAACATTTAGCTCACGTTGAGTTATTGTCATCACCTATCTACTTATCATAAATGATAAGTATGGCCAAGCCAAAACAAAAGAGAAATACGCGTTAGCAAATCGCTAAGTACATATAAGTGCTAAACAAGTAAATAATTTTAGATGATTAAACACTCTTTCGAAATATATAATTCTCATAAAACATGATTATTTGAATTTTCCATAGGCAAGATTTCATATTTGGGAAAACATCCCAAAATTTATAATTATCTAAAGTATTTTTTTTCAATAAAGGTAAAATAATCAACCATTTCATAAATAATTTTCCCAACCTAAGTGTGCATACCCCTCAATCTGGTAACTCATTTGCATAGTCTATACTCGAGGAAAGACTGGATCATACAAAGCTCATAGTCTTATCATTTACCTCTGCATAGTGGGAGTTAAGAAAAATCCAATAAACATCTTTGTTAAATCAATCTTCCAATTCCCATGTATGGGATGATTAAAATGATAACATTTCCCCTTTTAAACAATTTGGTAACAAAGTAAGTTAACAAACAAGCTCATAAAGCATTTAAATATTTAAGATCGAACAATAGTTTTTATTGAAACATGCTTATAGAATTTAGATTATAAACATTTATAAATCATTGTTTGACATTCAAACATAGTTCATCATTTAAAAACATAAAACACATTTGCATATAAAGTCACATAGTTAATGATCTAGCCACGAATACGTACCTTGATCTTTGAACACAAGTACGGAATTCCTAATTACGAACTTGAAACTCTCCCTACAATAACCAATAACTCTTATTCAATAACTCTTCAACAATAAACCCAAAGACATAGAATACAAACTCTAAACTAGTTGTGCATGAACAACTTAAATATTACATCCTTTTTATAAAATTAATACTTACTTTTATAAACTAATCTTTAGTAATCCATTAATAATAATAATAATAATAATAATAATAATAATAATAATAATAATAATAATAATAATAATAATAATAATATAATAATAATAATATAATAATAATAATAATATTATATAAGTAAGAAGTAGTAGTAGACTAGTAGAACTGCATAGGTAGTAGAATATAATTAGTAGTTGTAATTAAACTAATAATAATAAGTAAAGAAAATAATAATTATTTTCAAACAATTAGTCCAAAATATAAGTGTTTATGAAAAAGCCCACTTACTTTTAAGTGTTTTTTGGTGGGTTTTATATCAAGTTAATGAACAAATTAAAAGACCAATCTTAATCTTTTTTTTTTTTTGTTTTTGGTTTTGTTTGTAAAGGAAGTACCGGGGGGGGGGGGGTGAGGAGGTTGGCTGGGCAGCAGGTGGTGGCGGCCTGCCGGCGAGGTGGAGGTGGTGCGGCTGGTGGCACGCGACCAGGGGGTGGTGGTGCGGTCGATGGTGGCGCGGAGGAGAGAGAAAGGGGGAAAAAATGGGTTTTGGGGTATTTTAATTTGCTGAAATTTTGTGGGTATAATTTGCAAATGAATTTGTAAGGAAATTGTTCAAAATCCTTGCTCTATTTATAGGGTAAATTAGGGATTAAAATAAGATTAAAGATTGAAACTTTAAATTGCAATTGGTTGTTTTGGAGGTGAAACTTTGAATTGCAACTGGTTAGTTTGGAAGTGAAATCTAATGGTTGGGAGCAAGTTTATAATGGTGATGGAGTAGATGAGTTACATGTGGAGGGAGAGGGTGAATGTAGTCAGAAATTATAGTTGGGAGAGGTGTTAGTTGGAAAAGCTAACTTGATGAACCTTTCACGAAGGAATGGAGAAGATGAACGTAGTTTGTGGTGATTGGGGATGAAATTTTATTTTCTTTTTCCCTTTTTTTGGCTAAAAGTATGAGTTGGGTTGTAAATATCAATTGGGCTTGTAAGTACTCATATGGGTTAGAATAAATGGCTTACTCACCTAAAACTATGTTCACGAAATAAAATAATAACTTTATAACTAGAGTTTAGGAAATTATATACAATTTTCTTATTAAAAATCCATCTGGAAGTTGTAATATATTTATAGGAAAAATAATAGTTTAATAATCTGAATATCTTAAGAAAATATTTTATAAGCGTGTGGGAAAATTATTCGTCCATTTTTATAAACGGGATTATAAGATCCGAAATAAGACATATTTAAGCTTAATAATTATAATTAATAATAATTATATTGGTTTAAAAATTAGGGGTATTACACCCCTTACCCTTGCCGGCGCCCAAAACTACGGCCGGCGCCGGCAACCCCACCCCCCTCCCCTCCCCCACCCACGAAGCTAACCCCCCTCCTTTTCCCCCACCACGAAGCCAACCCCCATCTCACTTTCCCCCACCTACCGAAGCCAACCCCCACCGAATTCAGCCCCCTCCCCGTTCCCTCCATCGGAATCGACCCCCATCCCCTTCTCCTACCCTTTTTGGCCACCCCTAACCCTAAACCACCACCCCAAAATCACCATGAGCAAAACCCTAAAACCCGTTAAGGGTGGTTTCGGGTTGGTGGTTTAGGGTTAGGGGTGTCGGTTTTTGGGTGGGGGAAGGAGAGGGGGTCGCTTCCGATGGAGGTAACGGGGAGGGGGGCTGATTTCGGTGGGGGTTGGCTTCGTGGGCGGGGGAAAGGGAGGGGGGTTGGCTTCGTGGGTGGGGAAAAGGGAGGGGGGTGAGGTTGCCGGCGCCGGCCGAATATTTTGGCGCCAGCCGCCCGCAGGGGGGAGGGGGAGAGCTAGCAGTTGAGGGGAAGGGGTGGTAGTGGGGTGGCTGGGTTTTTTTTCTTTTTTTTTTTTAATAAACTTAACGGAAATCCTAACGGATTCCGTTGAGTGGTAGTGATTTTTAACAAACTCTTATATAGGTGGTAGCAAAGTAAAACAAAAAAAAAATTTAAAACGGTAGGAAATGTGAATCAAGGTGTTTTTCCTAGCAGCAAATGTCAAAATTTTCTAAAATAAATGCATATAAAATAATAATATGAGGCACGTAAGTGTACCACCCTATAAGATAAACTATAATTCTCATTTTTAATATAGATTTTGGTACTAATTTTATATGTGTGTAGCCAATCATCAAAGGGTTACTCGGTTAGTGTTATAGGGATTACCCATTTAGTGTTATAAATAGTTATTGCTTTGTCAGTGTTATACTTTGTTAATCAAGGGTTAATAAATAAGTATAATAAGACTTTGTTCACTTTATCTTAAAGATATAATATTTGGTAAAAATAATTTCAGTTTAGTATAAATAACTTTAATTTGGTATATTTAATTTCAGTTCAGTAAAAAGCAATTGCTTTAAAGAAGAAATATAATAGAGAAATAATAAAATAAAATAAAAATGTGAGCAAATAGAATTTCAATTCAATAAAATTAATTTCAGTTCAGTAAAAATAATTTAGGTTCAGCAAAAATAATTTTAGTTCAATAAAAATAATTTCATTCCAGCAGATATAAGCTAAAATGAACAGGGCTTAGAAGTTACTCTGTCAATATAATAGGGGTTAGTTTGTTAATGTCATAGGGGTTACTCCATTTTTTTTACAAGCGGTCATACGGTGTGACCATTCATACAGAAAATATGTTGTAAATTTGTATATGTCGTCACGGGTGTTATGTAAGAATGATATGCATTTTATTTTTCTTCTCTAATTAATATGCTTGCATATATAATTTTTTATTTACTATTATATATATATGCAATAAAAATATTAAATGATTACATATAATTAAAAAAAAAACAGATAATCAAACAATTGATAAGCCTAAACATCATTCCAAGGTTAAACTTTTAGAAAAATAAAATAAAATTATACTTGTACTAAGCTTTAATTTAGTGGCTTTGCAGATTTTTTTAGATGGGTAAATTTTTTGTTGTAGAAGGTGTGATAAGTGTGTGGTGATGATCATGTGAATTTATCGTGTAATAAAATTAAGGTTTAATTGTTTTCAGAAGCCATAAAGGAGAAAAAAGATACAAAAATATATGTGATATACAAAATACAATATATAATGATCATGTTATTACAATGGTAAACTATTCCAAAAACAATATATTGAGTTAGAGGACGGAGATATTCATTTAAAAGGCCAATTTTTATATGTGGGTGGCCACACCGTGTGACAAGGGTTGCTTGAGGGGTTTGGTCAGGGGTTACTCGGTTAGGGTTTACTCAAGGGGCCGTGGAAACAAGTGGGGCCCACACGTCAGAGTTTGTTGCCGGAAAGTTGAAATATGTAGTGCTAATCTGAGTATTTAAATTAGGGGGTAGTTTTTTTGATAAATTTTTTAGCGAGTAGTTGTTCACAAATATCCCTATTAAGTGTGTAGTTCCTGACAATTTTTCCTATTTTTAACTGGAAATTGGGATGATACTTCGATTCGGTGTGGTTAGCCATATATTTTTGTTTTGAGTCATCACTTGACTATGTAAATTAGTAAGTATAAATGATTCATTACACAAGTATGGATAATTTTATACTAATCAAATATTCCAATAATATTGGTTCTTTATTCTTCATATTTTCCAATCTAAAATTCAATTCAGATCATTAAAAAAATAAAAATAAAAAACCTCAAATTCTTATTATGAGCACAATGATCATCTCCCATCATTCAAAGGCACCAATTGCACAACTCTACTCCGACTATTGGAAGAATCATTGATAGCATTGATGTCGTTGTAATCATTATTATTGTTGTTAACTTGTATCTCACCAAGCAAATATTCACTCTCTTCTTGAAGTAGTAGTCCACGTTTGTCCGACCACGGATGTGAACCTATCTCTTTGATATCTTCTAGCTCTCTTGCAACCTGCTTCATTGTCGGACGATCCTCTCCTTTCACTTTCAAACACCTTTTTACAAGATTTGCAACTTCCTTAATTTGCACTAGTGCTCCATCACTCACTATGTTGTCATCGAGGATCTCCAACAAGCGATCATCCTTAAGATTGCGAAGAAAATAAGACGTGAGACACTTCTTATCATCCTCGGTTTTCTCATAAGAAAGCGCCTTCTCCCTAGTTAGTAGCTCGGCAAGAACAACACCAAAGCTATAAACATCGCTTTTCTCAGTTAGATCACCAGTTTGAAGGTATTCAGGATCAAGATAACCGCATGTTCCTTGAATCATTGATGCTAACTGATCTTGATTTGTTGGTGCAAGCTTTGAAGCACCAAAATCCGAAACTTTCGAAACATATTTCTCATCCAAAAGTATATTCATAGACTTTATATCCCTGTGAATAATTGGTATAGTAGTCATAGTGTGTAAATATGCCGACACCCCGGCAACTTCTGTACCTATCCTCAATCGAACATCCCACGTTAGTAAACGAGTTTTATGTTCATCGTGTAAATGCTCATACAATGTACCATTTCTTATGTATTCATATACGAGTAATGGTACTTCCGTCTCCAAGCAACACCCTAATAATTTTACCACATTCTTATGGTTGACATGAGACAATGCAATGACTTCATTGATAAATTGCTCAACTTGACTCGAATCTACTTTGAGGGACTTTTTGATGGCGACTACCTGGTTGTTCGACAATGTACCTTTGTAAACCATGCCAAAACCCCCTCGGCCTATGATGCTGCTTACACTATAGTTATCGGTAGCCTTCTTAATCTCTTCCACGGTGAACATCTTAACAATGTTTCCCATGGATATGTCTCGTCTATTAAGTCTAGTCTCTAAAATGTGGCCGCCATTTTGATAAAAGAAACTCTCCTTCATTTTTTTGATTTGCCGTTGCCCATGTTGCCAATAGAGCCATAACGCACCTATGAAGAAAGCAATTATGCCACCTCCAACACCTAAACCATCCATTGATAAAGGCATAATGAGGTTAATAAATCTATATATACTATATATATTAAAAGGAGTGAGATTTGAACCCCAAACCTTATTGATTGGAACCCACATGTATTACCATCTTGGCAAAAATTAAATCATGAAATTTTAAAGCGCTTAATATAATCAGTATTTTAAAGCGCTTAATGTAAAAATGAATTTTTTCAAAGTATCACCCAGAGCAAAGCCCGGATCACACACTAGTGAATATTTTAAATCCTTAGATACAAAAGTCCTATGGTGGTCATCCTTAAATGAATGCCATTAATTTAATTTTTTTTTTAAATATATTCTTATTAATTTTTTATATTTTCATAGTTAATTCATGAAATTATTTGTAATTTCAGTAATGCTAAAAATTATATTTTGTTAATTAATTATTAAAATTAAAAAATCAAAAAATATTTCAAAATTAAAATTTAGATGTATGATTTATAATTAATTTTGACATTAAAAAATAAATCAAAATCAACCAATCAAAAATTATTATAATGATAGTCATTTAGTACATTAAAATTTCAAAACTAGCGTTATTGTGCATGGATATTATAACCGACGTACAATACAAATGTGTTAAAAGAGTTAGTTTAATAATTTTTTTAGTCTTTGTATCTACAACAATTAGAGATGGAGGAAGTAATATATCGTGAAATTCACCCTAGATATTTTGAAGTATCATAAATTTAACTACAGAGTACGTTATATTATGAATGAAAATATTGTTACGATGTATGTTACTAAGATGAATGAACTTACCTAGGATAATTATAATTGATATGCTTCCTGTATTACGAATACAAGGATCTTCTTTATTTGTACTATTGTGGCGATTGTAGCCTTTAGGACACAAGCAATCGTAACCCCCGTCGGTGTTGACGCAAAATGCTGGTGATTTACACAAATGCTTTCCTTTACATTCATTAATATCTGGATAAGAAATCAACCAAAGAATCAACTATATTATCATACTAGGAAATAAATCTCGAATGACAACTATCATTTTAATATTAGACAAATAATTATGGACAGAGGGAGTACATTGTATTTCATAATATTAATTGGCTTGGTGGTGTAAAAAAAAAAACAGAACAAAAAAAAAATTATTGGCTTGGTGGCGCATATTTTAAAGAATAAAAGGTAGGGTGGTGTCAGTTGATTGATGATGTTTAAGCAAAAATTGTTAGAAAATTGTTACATATTTTGTGGAGGCAGGATTCTAAATGAAAGTGGAAAAATGAAGTATATAAGAAAAATGAAAGTGAAAGACTGGAAGTGAGATATTTAGTGGTAGGATCCATTTACATGGGTTATATAGTTATGAGTAAGATAGATTAGGAAAAAAATTCTAATTAATTAAGGAAACAGATAGTACAATTATTTGGAGACTGACCAAAATAGTATACAAGACGGGTCTTAAAAAAAATACATGTATATACTCCCGGCCTCCATTTTTATTTTTATTTTTAAGTATTACAATTTAACCAATATAATATTTTAGGTAAATTAATTGAATTTAAAATAATATGTGTAGGTGAGGTAGTTGAAATATTGAAAAAAAAAATCATGAAATAAGCCAATAGATGTAATAATTTGTTGAAAAATAAAGGATGTGAAATGAAAATAAGTAATAACAAAAGTAGTAGTGACTAGAGAGTTTGGATGAATATCTAACCATGAACTAGATCAGAGTTATCACGTTAATTATGAAAAAGAGTATAACACTTTAAATAAAAAAAAACAGAATAAAATAAAAAAATAAAAATAAAATAAAATAAAAAAAAAAAAACAGTCGTATTTGTTAAGTGTGACACAGATGAAGTAAGAAAGTGTCCATTTATTTGAGGACGGAATGAATAACTATTTTCAAAAAATAACAAATAGATTATAGGATAGATTGAAATTATACCTTGGCAACCATGAAGGTAGGGGTTCCCTTGGAACCCAGGTTTACATTGGCAGCGGTAGCCCAATTCGTCCGGCAAGTCAACACACGTACTATTTTCCTTGCATATGTAATCTGGCACTCCGGCTGCTTGCGCAGTGTGACAATCTCTTGTTCCAATTGACCAATTATAGACCATTGGAAGCTTTAAATTGTTAACATATGCATAATTTTTGGGTAGATACTCTTTTGGAGAAGGCATTGCATCATTTGCCACCGCAAAAGCAATGCTACATGGGTTGAAATCTGCCACATATTTGTGATTGTAAAAACTCTTGGCTTTTACACTGACGTTGTACACCCCATTTGGAATTAAGGCCGTGCAACAACCAATTCCAAAGCACTTATTACCTATACTATCTCTTTGTTCCTCATTGCACGTAGTCATGCACCCCGAATGGTATTGTGTCGATGAATTTGTAATACCTACACTATTGAACCATACATAGGTGTCGCAACCAATGGCTACAAGTAAATTTTGAGTGGTTGAGATAACAAATCTACTCATTCTGATAGAGGTACTCTGATTATAATACACATCTTCCGTATTATTAAAACAATCATATGCAACAGATGTACGTACCCAGATATTACCCTCTAGCGTAATATTGGTTACTTCTATCCCATGGCCATAAATTAAAGTTGGAGGACTTGTAGTTGTGTTACAAGTGACATTATAGAAATGACCATCTATAGGATGCTTGTAGTGACAATTTTCCCCAATACCAAACGGGTATGGTATTTGGGTATCGCCACACTTTTCAGGGCAATTAGGCAGGGCTATAGCTATTTGTGAGGAAGTGTCGGAAACTGTTGTTTCCGACACTATTTGGAGGCTAAACGGCAACATTGCCACCATCATATCGACGAAAAGGATTAGTCCCCTATAATAACCCAAACTTCTCAATACCCCTTTCACCATTTTTGTGTTAAATTAATTAAGGACTTAGGCATATGATAGCTTAGCTACTGTGACATATAACATGCATTATATTTATACGGTAACAATCATCTAGTATAGAATGAATGGTCCAAAGTAATTGGAAGACCCCGTCAACTAAGTCAATGCAATTTGGTGAGTCTTGCTTGGGTCACTCTTCATGTACGTATGGTCCTTCAATGCATGTCTACATCCTTGTGCAGCTAGCAATTCAATCTATTTTACTCCGTTTATTTTTAACGTGTTGTCGTGTTAGTTGCGGCTTTCTTGCTTACTTCCTTGCAATTATTGATAAATAAACTTAACTTTATTTGTCTCATATTCTCTCACTACTGAAAGAATAGTGAATACTATTTTTTTTTTTTTTTTTTTTTTTGGGGTGTTTAGAGAGCGTGGGGGTTAGAATCGATCCTAGGATCTTCTAAAATCAGGAGGGAACCTCTAACCACTTCGACTCACTCTCACTGGCCAATACTCACAACAATAAAAACTAATCATATTTTAAATATCAAGACTCACTAATATACCATTAACAAAACGTATAAAATACTTCGTAGCATTTATAAAGTATGTAAAATAGTTAGATTTTTAATAGGAAGAGCTAACAAGCACAAGCTACCCTAGAGCGTTAGATACATTTTTAACTTATTTTCAAAAATGGAATTTGAGAATTTTGCATGTCAAAATACGCATTAATCAATATAATTAAGGTTTATTTCAATCTAAGATTTGTACTTTTAATTATCTTATCTAATACCACCGGGTCATTAATTTATTAGATAAAGCATTAGTTGCATTACTTTTAATACGATTTTGGGATGTCTAAAGAATTGTTTATAACATAAGCGAAAGTAGAAATATTAATCGATTGACGTGTAACTTTGACGTGGATTCTCAAATTAATAGCATATTAGAAAATATATAAAAGAGGTAATACTTCAGGGGTGTTCATTAACAAGCTCCATAACAGACATGAACTTTGATAAATGTCAAAAGGCTAATAAATTAAATGAAATATGAATTTAAAATATTTTTTGACCCCACAATATATGAAAATGAGAAAATTCAATATAGAATGGCTGAAAAATCAACGGTAAAAGGATTACCTGTCAATGAAGGATATTAGCGTAAATTTCACGAACTGAAGGAGGCCATAGGACCCAAGAAGATTCAAGGAAAGTAATGGTTTATTGTGATTTGTGATCCAACGAGAGACCAAAGGAGCATTGTCTTGACCATTGTAACATGACTACATGAGCTAATACCACTTAAAGGTACTAATATTTATCAAAAGTTTCACTTAAGGTACTGATGTTTCAAAGGTTTCATAGAGAGTACTCAACTTGCTACAGCAGGTAAACTTGTTTAAAAAAAAAGGAAAAATAAAATTCTGACAAAATAGCAGAGGGTACTAATGTTTTGTGAGTTCAACGAATTTGATGGTTAAAAACTAGCCGTTAGAGCTCTCAAAAAATATGGCTTCCATTCATATTCTTCTCCATTGCCATTTTCAACATAAAGAGCCTACAATTAATCGAAAAAAAAAAAAAAAAAAAAGAAGCAGCAATTAAAAAAAAAACTTGAAAAAAATATAAAAAAATTCACAGGTAACATTTCAAAAAATTCAAGGAAAATCGAGTTTTTTTCTTTTTTTTTTTTTTTTTTGAAATTTTAACATGTCTGGAAGTAGATTCTGCATTTTGATTACATAAATTGATTAAATAAAACCTCATAAGGAGTGCTTTTATTTAAAATGCTAGACAGAGTTCGATTAATTACATGAACAGTTGATAACAAACACTCACCCCAAAAATCAATTGGCAAACCACCCTGAAATATAAGAGCACGAGCAACACTAAGGATATGTTTGTGTCTTTGTTCAACTCTCCCGTTTTGCTGAGGAGTATTAACACATGATTTTTGAAACAATATAACATTTGCCAAAAGATAATCTTTCATGCAATTAAACTCAGTGTCATTATCACTACGAACAATTTTTAATTTTTGAGAAAATTGGCCATCAATCATAGCAATAAAGGACATAAACATACGAAAAACTTCCTTTTTATCAATTAATGAATAAACCCAAACAGCTCAAGAAAAATCATCCACTAAAGTCAAAAAATATCGAGCTCCGCAAGAAGACACGTGGTCATAAGGACCCCACAAATCACAATGCACTAACTCGAAAATGCGAGTTATTTTATTTTCACTTAAAGGAAAACTACTCCTAGGATGCTTAGCTCGGTGATATACTTTACAATATTTATTTAAACTAAATTTTGAATCATTTAAAAAAGGAAGTCACTTTACTACTTTCTCGGAAGGTGACCCAATCGGTTATGCCAGAGCTCCAAAGAAGACGAGCTATCCACTGAGACTGTAGAAACCCCTTGAACCGTTGCCTTTGTTGAAACCTCAAGAGCCTTTGCTTCCTCACGCAAATAGTAAAGTCTATCCCGTCTTTCACCCTTTCCAATCACCTCCCTTGTTTGTAGGTCCTGAATAGCACACATTGAAGAGTTAGTTATAAGATAACATTTTAATTCATCACTTAATTGTGAACCGAAATCAAATTACAATTCAATTTTGGAACAAAAAGAACATTATGAAGGGTAATTGTGTTTGTGAGCCTAACAACACCCTCCTTTACAGCCATAACTTGTTGTCCATCAGGGAGTCCAACAGGGAGTGGTGACACTTCCCTTATGTTGGTCAAAAAAGAAATATTTCCCGTGACATGGTGTGAGCAGCCCGTGTCAATAATCCACTCACCATTCAACCGATTCGAAGGAGGTGGGAGAGTACCAAAAGCAGCAACTAAGGATTGCCACTGCTCAGCAGAGAAACCCGTAGGTTGTTGTGTTGTTGTGCTAAGAGGTGGGGTTGTTTGGGGAGTTGTGGTTGTTGAATTGGCCATCACACCACCCCTACCCCGACCAACAGTAGAAGAGACGCCCTCCCTTTTGCTGCACCTTTCGAGTCTGCAGTAAAAGACCTATATTTCTCCACATACCAAGGTGGAACATCGTGTAGCTCAAAGCAAGAGGTGATATCATGTCCTGTTTTGTGGCAGTACGAACAAGTCAGCATTGCCTTCTCCGCGCGACTAAGACAAGGTTTTGGCTTAAACTCCATACGAACAGCAAACCCCGCAATTTCTGGCTTCTCATCACACACTTGTGAGGTGCCCCTAACCCGTTTATCCTGCGATACTTGTTGATATGCCTTATTTAGGGAAGGAAAAGGATCTTGCGAGAATATATTAGAGCGCAAAGCAGAGTAATAGTCGGAATGAAGGCCTAACAAAAACTGCTACAATCGGTTGTTCTCACGACAGGTCTCATGTTGTCTGCCCACACCACAAGAACACTTCCTACACTTACAACTGATGAGGGGTTCGTACTTGGCAAGATCGTCCCACAAAACCTTCAATTTTTCAAATTAAATCACAATGGACATATTCCTTGTTTGCTCACATCTGCTAATTTTAGCCTTCAATTGCTGAATACGAGGTCCATTGACCACGCAAAAACGTTCATTTAAATCGTCCCATAGCCGCTTGGCATTGTCATAATTCGAAAGCAATGATTTTACCTCCGAATTAATTGTATTCATGAGCCACGAGACAAGCATACAATAGATCGTGACCCAATCATCTTTAGTAGCAGGGGGAACAACATCATTGATTGTTCCATCAAGAAAACCAAATTTCCGGCGAGACGAAAGAGCCACATAAAGTGCGTGAGCCCAATTGTCAAAATTGTCTAGCTTGAGACGCACAGGGGTGATGAACTCATCGGGTTTGTCTTGTGCGCCTAGATAACAAGGGGAATTAGGTTCAATTTTTGGTGGTGGTGGTGGTGGTGGTGGTGGTGGAGGTGATTCGCTGCCAGTCATAGTTTTAGGCCAAAAAAACCGCTCTGATACCATGTAAAGATATGTAAAGTTAGGCTATCCAAGCTTGTTCCATTCATTCTATACAATCATATATTTATACAAGATGTAGGCCATTAAGCAATTCCCTAGAACTACAACCAGTACATGGAAAGGATAGAAAATGCCTAACTAAGCTAATAGCAAATATATCAAGTATATATTCCCATAATTATCCTAACATATATGCTTGATGCATTGACTCTATTTATCTAAAATTAATTGAATAAATAAATAAATATTGAATTTCCCTACAATATACAAAATCTTAGTGTATGTTTACATATCAAAATAAACTAAGTTGAATCGAACAAAAAAAAAAAAAAAAAAAAAAAAAAAAAAAAACCCTAAAATTTTCTCTATTCTCTCCCTTTAAACCTAGCCACCATCATGGGTGTAGCCAGGAATTAAAAGTTAACGGGGCCAAGACTATTATATTTTCGAGGCTAAAATATCTTTCGTGTTACCATTGATAATTAAAAAAAAAATTCTATACAAATTTCAAAGTTCATCATTTTATTACCTCTATTTTTTTTTCAAAGTTCATCATTAACATTAGGAAATTTTGACTTTTACCACCAAAAAAAATCAAAAAAATGTTTTTTACCACCAAAACTTCTAAAACTTTTATTTAATCACCAAATTAAAAATTAAAAATTATTTTTTACCACCTGTCGTCAAAAACCTAACGGAATTTTTTAAAAACTTCGATTTTCGTGTCAAACACATGCTGTTTAGGGGTTTTGGGGGGCATTTAGGCCTTTTGGTTCCAATTTGAGGTCAGAATTGACAAAAAATGATCGAAAATGCCTCGTTTTGCGTGTTTAAAAATACCTCGATTTGCGTGAACACGCAAAACGAGGCATTTTCGATCATTTTTTTTCAATTCTGACCTCAAATTGGTCTCGAAGGATCAAAATGCCCCCCTAAACCTATGAAGAACATGTTTTGCGCATGAAATTCGAAGAGATTTTTTTAAAACCGTTAGATTAACGGTTTTCTTGATGTTAGGTGGTAAAAAACAATTATTAGAAATTTTTTTGGTGGTAAAATAAAAGTTTTAGATGTTTTGGTGGTAAAAAACTATTTTTTGATTTTTTTTGTGGTAAAAGTCAAAATTTCCTTAACATTATAACAAATACAACAAATATAAAGTACTTCACAGAAAAAGTTAAAAACTACTCTAAATCAGTAACAATTGATAAGAATAAGGAGAAACATAAACTAACAATATAAAACATTTATAATTTAGAAAATTACGTGTTGTTTTGAATGTATGTCACAACATCATAACAAGACTTTGTTGACAATTAACAAAAACCAAGAGAAACATCAACAAGCAAAATGCAACATTTAGATTTTGGAAAGTTATGTGTTTTTTGAATGTATTTTGCAACATTATATAAAGGCAAAATCATTATGATCATCAATTAATCAAATTTAGACAAAGTATGATTGAATTTGAAGCATTGAATATTCATCTACTACTTATACCAAAAAAAAAAAAAAAAAAAAAAAAAAGAAGGGAAGTGGGATTATAAAACAAAAATAAAAGAGAAAAAATAAAGTGGGATTATAAAAGGGGAAAAAAAACACCTGAGTAAGAGAGTTATAATAATTGAACTTATAACCTTGAGGTATCAAGTATTACCTTTCTACCACTAAAACAAAACTATTTATACTAGTTTTCACTTAATAATATATGTATGATAAATCTATCTACAAGGGCTAAGTTAAAAAATTATGAGCCGCGGGGCTAGGCTACGGGGGTTGGGCCCCTGTGAGCCCCCCTTGTAGCTCCGCCCCTGGCCACCATAGTAAAACTTAGAGACTGTCATCGATTTTTATCGATGGTAAGCCCCAAATTTTTCTTTAATTTGATGTTTTTAACCAATAACAAACGATCACTAATAGTATGGTGGTTATAGTCAGTCTCTGGCATCCATGTAGGGTTTAGTCAGTTCCCTAATGTTGGGATGTTTAATATTGTTTAATTTGTTTTTTGTGTGTGCAGGGATACAAATTTGGAAGATTCGTCTTGCAAATTTGTGATATTGTGTTTGTTGGTATAAGGGTGCAGATTTAGAAGATTTGTCTCGCAAATTTGCAGATCTTGATGACCAATCAAGTTTTATCACTTTTGCGATTATACATTAATAGGGCTCCATCAAAAACGATGCAAAGACATCTGAAATTATCCATGAGCAATTCAGAAGCGATGCCATTGTAGACATCTACTTTTGGCCTCCTGTCCCGACAGGAAATGCTATGACGATAAATAAAACCATCTTCGTGTTGGATCAACGTGAAGAATACTTATGGATAACTGATTAAATCGCAAGAACACAAAAATGACTAGCTGAACCCAAAAACAAATGAAATAAGGTCCAATTAAATAAGTCTGATCATAATTAGGCTTAATCTCGAGGTTAAAACCTAATTATGATAGATTTAGAGGCGCCTAGGTTAAAAATCAATGTTGCCGCAGAGAAATCCGCGCACATCTCAATAAGTCGCGCTGGTTTGGCGCGCGCAACTGAATCGCGCGACACCCAACGCAACTACTAGTGATGAGCTTGTGGAAGATTCAGACGTTCATAAAAATATAAAACCGAATCTTACCATAATACCGTGCGCACGATCGTCTGTTGTGCTGCCCATAGCAGCGCATCTTAATAACTTGCGTTGGGTTGTTGCGTGCAACCCATTCAGATGCGCGCGACACTTGCTGCGGAAGAATGCTCAAAACCCTATACGCACCCATTCCCTATAAATAGAGGCTTAATACGAGGCTCAAACAAACAGAAATTAACCTAAAACTCTGGCAGAAATTATGTGAACTTGTGAACTATCAAACCCTCTTGTCCTAAACACCCCCCCCCCCTCAATACTTGTTACTACGGTGGAGGTTCCCGAATAAGAAGGAATCCATAAGTGTTCTAAATGAAGATCTAACAAGGAGAAGTGGTAAATTCCCGAGCACTTAAATCAATCACCAATATTTTCTTGTTTAAAATAACTTTTAATTAATTAATTAATGTTGTTTGATCACATTAAACGAACTTTTAATTAATCAATTCCACTAGTATTGTGTTAAATAAAGAATAGAATTGAATAATTAATTGTTGATTGACCACTTAAGCCAAGGCAAATCTTGTTTATTTTGTTCCTTTCACGAATATTGATTAAATAAGAATAACGACTTTACAATGTAATTCCTACATGATTGACGTGTGTAAATAAAATCAACTAACTTAGTTTTTAGGTATCACGTTACATGTATTGTTTGGTGATGAAATTGTGAAAAAGAAGAGCTAGTAGAGGTCGTACTAGGGCTAAGATAGCGATTCCCCTCTAAAGGGAACGCTATCTTGGTACTCTCGCTCCTGAACTCATTTCTGGTTCATGTAGACCAATTTGGGGATGGGTAAATGACAGGCTAAAGTCGTATCACCTAATCAAAAGTAATTCCTAAAACCACTAACTAAAATAGATAGGGAAGTAGGGTCGAATCCACAGGGAAACGAGTCTTTCTATTCCTAATTAATTAATATAATCTAGATTATAGAATAACTAAATTATAGATATGATGAAATTAAACTAAAGGAGATATAAGTAAGGAGAAATCAATTAATAAAAGCCTAGGATATAGGTTCACCAATAAGAAATATTCCAGGGTAAAACATAATAATCAATCATCAATGCATCAATTAATCAGATCATAAAGGGTTTTCGCTACGTATTACAATCACATAATTAACCTACTGGTATTAAATCTCATCTCTCGAATCTCGACTTAACCATTTATAAATTAGTCTGCCTATTGAAAATAAGCCTAAACATCAATTCTCATCTCTCGAATCTCGAATCAATATTGCTAAACTCATATATAAAAGACCTGTGCAAGTCTAGTTGCATAGCATTAAATCAATCAATAGGAAATTAATTAAGCATTGACAATCAAAACACAATAAATTACCCCTTCATATTATTTATGGATCCCCATAAACCCTAGAAAGAAAACTACTCACACAAAATTAAACCTAAACTAAACAAAGCAATTAAATAAGACATGATAAGGATCAAAGCAAAGAAAATAAGTAATAAAGGAGAGAAGAGATAGTACCAAAAGAAAGAAATATGAAATTGCATAAACCAAGAGTTTAGAGAGAGAAAATAAGAGAGAGAGATAATTCTAAGAGTTTAATTAAGAGGAGAGAGAGAGAAAAGTTAGAGAGAGAAAGAGTAAAGAAAAAAACTAAAACTAAAAGAAAAGAAACTAAAACTAATGGAATCTAATTAAAAGCTAACTAAAGAAAATCTCCCCCCTTAACTACGTACTGCCCTTCCCCTTTTATAACAAAACCCAACCTAATAAAACAAAGTTCACCGACTTTTATTTCCTAGCCCAAAACAAAGTCTTCAGATTAGAAGATATACAGCCCAAAAGCATGCTCCTTTAACCGTGAAAGATGGATATTATCAATGGGCCCAGCAAACCGACTTAAGCAAGAAGACTGCAACACACTCGCCCGGTCGGCCCTTTGGCTGCCTTATTGGGCCCGCTAATTCACGCCCAGCAGATTCGATTATGGGCTTTGCTTTCTTTTGGGCCTATAACTTAAACTTCTTGTTTGTCTTATAGTTTGTGGCTTCATTTCTTGGTCCGTAGTAGTAGCCTGTAAAACTTGGACGTCTTTACTAATCGAACCCTTAATCACCGAATTAAATTCCTTTAACTCGGCCTTGAGCTTTAAATATACGGTCACAAAATACGATCAAACTCTAATATCTTCGTAGTGGTTTAATAAGCTCGGAAATTATTATAAATTTGCAAATTCCCACAAATTAATATCAACTCTACAAAAACACTAGAAAACGTATATTAGTAATAAAAATAGCTCCGCAGAGCTCAAATAAGCATAAATATGACCATGGGACAGGGAATAAAAATATATATAATATAGACTCATCAGTAAACTTATGATTCATGCTAAATATCCCTTGAACTCTACTTGGGAGAAAGGCATGAACGAGGTTTATGAGTTTTCCTAAAACTCATTGGCGACACCTACTTGTTTCTTACAAAAAAGTGTGATGATAGGATCAATTCTAATTCAAGGTCCCCCAAACAGTCAGGAATTCAAATCCTAATACACCTTAACAAGTGTAAAGTCCATGTTTTTAAAGAGCCATGGGCATTTAGATCCCCTACGATGGGAACACCCTCCTTACAGCCATTAGTAGGAAGTTTACCTAATTTAATAGGTAATGGATCTGTTTGTGAAGAGGGGTATAAAGGTTGGATTTTTGTGGGATAAACAAAAGGTTGGATTTTTTAAAAAAGAAAGTGCAAAGGTTAGATTTTTAATTTCCATTTTATCCATCTTAAAAGAAAGTAAAATAGGTGGGAAAATTTTTAAGTAGCGGATGACACGTGTCATTCTTGATTTTGCTTTTAGTATATAGTTATTGATGATTGTTGATTATTTAACAGTATGTTCTTTTATTCTAGGTATGTAGTCATTACATTTTAACATTGTTTTTTTTTTATTCCACTGTAATTATATGTTCATTACATTTCTATAATATGATTTTTCCGCTGTTTTTATTTTTTTTCTAAAGCTTGCGCTTTGTGAAGAACTATTTTTTTTTTTGGTGTTTAAAGAGCCACAAGGGCGGGGGTGAGAATCGATCCCAAGATCTCCTAGAATCAAGAGAGAAGCTCAAATCACTTGAGCTTATGGGTGTTCAAAAATTGGTCTGGACCGAAAATATGACCTGGATCGACCTCGGACCAAATTAAACCAAACCGAATTAACCGGCCCGGTCTCTGGGTCTAGAAATTTATTTTTTCGGTCTTTGGTCCGGTGTGGTCTAAAACCCCATAAAAATCGGTCTTGGACCGGACCGATTTTTCCTTAAATTTATGCATAAAATCTTAGCTAATGGTTAAGATTATTCTTAATAACCTTTGAAATCTTTAATTATATGGGCTTTTTTGTACTTAACATAAAAAAATAAAAAAAATAAAGAAAAGACGTTAAAGTAGAGTTTTTCCTATACTTTTTTCGAGTTTTCCATAATATTATTAAAAACTTAGCATTTTTTAAATAAATTTATAAAATCGGCTCAAAGCGGTCGGTCCAGATTTTAGACCGCTTTTTCGGTCCGATCTGGGTTCGGTCCTAGCTTAATCAGTCCGATTTTCGGTTTTTGAAATTAAAAATTTCGATCTTCGGCCTTATTCGGTACGATCTTGGACCGATGATCAGTCCAACTTGAGTATCTCTCACTCTCTCGTGGAGAACTATGGATTAGAATAACTACTAGTATAGAACCCGTGCAATTGCACGGTTTTAAAAGTTTAAATACTACGTGAGTAAATCTTATAAATTTAAACTATAGTAGTTAATTTAATCTACAATAGTGAAACCTTATATTATTCATTATTTTGTAACTATCACTATCACAATAATGTATCAATTTATATTCATGTGTTTATTTGTCTTAATCATGCGGGTCAAACCCGACCCGTCGACCCGTTTTAATGGTTCATTGAGTTTATTGATTGAATTCAATTATTTTTCTACACTTATTTGAAAATTAATATCTAGTTTATTGATTGAGTTTGATCATTTCTCTATCATATGACATTATTTCCTTATCTCGTTTATCCATCTCATATAACTCTTACACAGATCCATAACAATGACCTCCTACACCAACTATTGATCCACACTAAATTATTTGTTTTAGACAATAATTTATCACATAAAATTAACATTAGTTACGAACTATATATTATTTGGCAAAAATATTACATAAGATCTACATATATGTAGATTCTTAATTATATTTTAGTTGACTAAAAATGAAAAAGTTGACTAATAGTTATTAGACTAATATTCTTAACTACATTTTTAGTTCTTGAAAAAAAAAAAAGAGGTAAATTTTTAGTTAACTAATAATCTTCGATTTTATAGATTATAAGATTGTTCTACATAATGCAATATCATACTCTTTTCATAATTCTTTATTAGGAGTATATAATATTTATATTATCTTATTTCATATAATATATATTATTTGATTTAGTTGATATATTTAGAGGTGAAAAATTAAGCGGGAAAATTTTTAACAACAGAGTGACACGTGTCAAGATGTAGCTCGAGTGTCCTCTGTTTTAGTATAATTAAAGTGCTGTCAAATTTGAAATCGAAACTGTTTAAATGCCCGAAACCAACCGACCCAAATGAGAACCGAACCAATTAAAAACCGATTTTTTAAAATCGAAAACCGACCCAAACCGTATTTAAGTAAACCCGAAACCAAACCGATCCGAATAATGTCCAACCGTATAAGAACCGAACCCGTTAACAAACCGAACCAATTCTAAACCAAACTGAAATCAAACCGAACCGAAAAAGAACCGAACCGTTTCTAACCCGAAACCGTTTGAACCGAAATAAAAACCGTTTACACCGAACCGTTAACAAAAATGCAACCCGTTTGCACCAAACCATTTATAAACCAAACCACTTACAAATTAAACCGAACCGTCTATAAATCAAACTGTAATTTCGATGTCACAACAACTAATCAAATCATGATTATGACATATCAATTAGATGATTAAACAAGAAGCAGCTAATAACCTGATAGTAAAACAATAATAATACATTAATACACTAAACTTTTATAATCTACTTCGTAATAAGCTAGTAAGATCAGTATGACTAAAATTGAAAATAACATGATATGTAGGTATAAAATCGATGAGAATTTTATATAATATGATGCCTAAATATGAAGTGATGAAGTCTCGGCTTAATATAAAACTTGTTAACCAGCAAAAGGTTAGCAAGTACTATCAAAATTCAAACCAAAATCGTTTAACTGCCCGAATCCAAACGACCAGATAAAAAATCGACTTTTTGAAATAAAAAACCGTTCCGAACCATAATTTAGTAAACAAGAAATGGAACTGATCCGAATAACGTTAAACCGTATAAGAGCTGAACCCGTTAGCAAACCGAACCAGTTATAAACCGAATTAAAATAAAACTGAACCGAAAAAGAACTGAACCGTTTCTAACTCAAAACCGTTTCCAACCTGAAACTGTTTGAACCGATATAAAAACCGTTTACACCGAACCATTAACAAACCGCAACCCGGCTGCACCGAACCGTTTACTAACCGAACCCGAATCGAATTAAAACCGCTCAAGAATAAACCGAAATCAAATCGAACTGATAATTAATTAAACCAAACTGAAACCGACCCGTAAGACACTTGAACCGATTTCAAATCGACCCAATTTCAAACCGATCAGATTTCAAACCGAATCGAAACCGAACTGTCAAACCGATTTGATTGTACTGTACAAACATAATGTTAGAAGTGGCTAATAAGGTTGTTCAATTTCAAGTAAATGTGGGGTAGGATTTAAATTCTGGTTTGTAGGCTTTTGGTTGAGGTATGGTAGATTGGTTCCATTAAATTGTGGTCTTAATTTTTGATTTAGTTGGTATCATGGTATGTCGGTTCAGCTCGTCAATCAGTTTTGCTTTGAGTTATCAAGTTGATTATATTTCACCAAAAATCAAGTTGATTATGTATTTTTAGTAAAGCTTGAATGATTTTTTACACATGGATTTTAGTTTCATTCTACGGAGTAATTAATATCCAATATCCCATTTTTATGTTTTTATTTTTAAATTTGGAAATATAACTTTTGTGTTTTTCCAAGGGAATTGTATTTTTCTTTGTCTATTTGTACATATTTTAACAATGAAAAATGCTATATGTAGTACTAAGTGTTATATATAAAAAGTTAAAAGAAGAAAGTATTAATAAAAATATATTCATTAATTACACTAATTTGTGTGTAATCTTGAACCGTCCTGATTCTCCTATGATTACTTCATTTAATTGGCCTCCTCTTATGTTTTCTGGAGTTTTTAATGTTGAAGCTGGTTATAAGATCTCTGATCAGTTGCTTGCTTCCGTCACGGCTTAATTACATTAGTTTATCAAATTACATTGTGCTATAAATATATGTTCAATGTAATCAATTAGTTTTTTTTAGCAAGTATATTCATAAGCACTTGTTAATAAGCTCAACTAATTTTTAAGCCACATGATTATGTTTTCTTATGATAAATCACTCAAAAAGATTAAAGTTGATTGTGAGAATAGTAAATTAAAAGTCCAAATGGTGCAATAAAAAAAGTGGGGGAAGTATATGAAATTACTGTTATTCTTCACTGTTTTATTTATGTCTTTCTTATTTATTTGTCACTTCAATTTATTTCCTTTTCAATCATCATGACATTCATCATTGCAGCAAATTTAGAGAAATTTATCTATCTATCAGAGCTTGGTTATATATATATATATATATATATATATATAGGGGGAGGTTCAAGTGAGAACCTGTAGGGAATATTTCAAGCATCCCACACTTGAGCCCCACTGTGATCATACACTTAAGTATGGTGGCGTCCAAAGGGAAAGAAGTTAGAGTAAAAGAGTCGCCAACAAGTTTTAGGAACTTGTAAACCGTTCACAAGGGAAGGTTACACCCCTTAACGATCCAGGAGATCGTTAACTCCAATAGGTTTGGAACCATGACTAGAAGTTCGGGAATGAAGGTACAAATCCAACCTAAAAGAGATTGAACCCGCCCTAAATAGGCCTCTACTTTATTCTTCTCGTATTCATGTGCGCTTTTTGACTAACATACAACCAATAAATTAACCCTAAACCTGTTTAACCTATGTTGGTTGAATTTAATATACAAACAAATCTATTATTGGCGATCACTTGAATTATAATCATATTAACCTAAACAAGATTATTAATTATCTTATTAAGCGTGATTACAAGTACAAATTCCCTTTAATCCTGCATAAAAGGCGTGATCAAGCAATAACAATAATAATATATCAAGCAACAATGAAAATAACAATCATCATTAATCATAATATTCTCAATAAAGCAAAATAACATTAGCAAAATCCTAGGCATGATACTAACAAGATTAATAACAAACCCTAGCATGTCACTAAACAATAAAAATCAAATCTTTATCCCTAGCATGATACTAACATGATATTAAGAAAGAATAGGAAGCATCATATATGATACTAGAAAACAAAATAATCAAAGCATGATTTCTATATCAAAATAACAATTAAAGCAATTACTTACTTCGATGTCTCGTATTTCTTTCTAATAACAAAATATACGCGTTAGTAACTTCAAGGAAAATAATAAATAAACAAATTAAATCAAATAATTGAAATAAAGATTAGGGACCAAACCCTCATAAATTATCAACCTTTCACGTCTAGGGCGAAGACAACTTCGAACTTGGCTAAGTGTGTCTAGAACTTTTGAATGTGGAATTTTGTATGAAGCGAAGGTTTAGAAAAATAAGAGAGAGAGAAAGCTTCTAGAGATTTAGAAAGGCATGCAAGTGAAATGTACACCTTCTCAAATTTTTACAAGTTTCAAAAGGAGTTTTGGGGAGCTTGTATGGATTGTGAAATTGAGGAAAAAAAAGATGTAGATGAAGGGCAATTGATAATAATTGCAGATGTAAGCTACAAGAATTCCAAGACAAGAAAGATAATTTATAACCCTTTAAATCATATTGCTCAGTGTTCATGTGAGATGTTCGAATGTGAAGGGATCCCATGTCGTCATATCTTGTGTGTTTTAAAGGGAAAATGTCTACCTGAAGTGCCAAGCTACTATTTTTGAGCAGATGGACTAAAATGGCAGCAAGCAAGCCTATTTTTAATTTGGATGATGATGTTCAAGAAGGGAATTCACAAATAAAATGTGAAGAAAAATTAATTTAAGATGATTGGTGCAAATTCTTAAATTGCATGGATATAACAGGAAGGAACCCAGAACAACTCACTATTGTGTTGAAGGGAATTGAAAATATCTCGACACAATTAATAGAATTAAAGGGTAATGTAACCGATAGCAAGACAAATGAATTAGAGTCTTTTATTGGATTGACTGCTCCGGAGGAAGTAGAGATACTTCCATCTAAACAATCCAATACCAAGGAAAGTGGATGTGGAGGTGGTAAGAGACTTAGAGGAGGAAAGGAAGTGTCAATGGAACAACAAGCAAAAAAGAAAAGACATTGCAAAACATGTGGAGAACAAGCTTACCATGATAGTCGGAATTGCCCTACCAAACAATTATCTTAGGTAAGGTATTAAAATTTGCTTCTCTTGTTTTCATGTGGTTATGTTGTACTTATTATATTTTATATGCTCATGATGTTGTTTTTGCTTGTGTTGTGTTTATAGTGATTTTTCTCGTGCTAGTATTTGTCTTATGCTGCTGTTTTTGGGCAATGGCGACGTCGTTACAGTGAAGATGAAGATGTTGCTGCTGTATTTGTCTTATGCAAATGTTGATGCATTTGTCCACTTTGTATTAGACTTGTTCTTGTTATTCAGATACATGATTATAATTTTTTGTAAAACTATTAATGTCATATGTTATCAACTTATCATGACAAGTCTAATGGTCTAAATGCTTTTACACATCATTTGAGTAATACTTGAACCTTTTTAAACTGATTTTATCTTTACCCATCAACAACTAACCAAGATACAATAATAATAACCACAAATATTAGGCTATGTGGGAGTTGAACCCACACCTTGTGTACAATAATACATTACTCTACCATTTGAGCTAATAGCCTATAAATTAAAGAGATTGAAATACAGATTATACAATCAAATTAAATTTGTAAGCTATTTTCATTTGTGGTAAACTGATGTTTGTGAAATAAATGCTAAAAAGCTCAAAACTCATTCTACTAATCTCCTTTAATTATGACAAAAAGTGCACTAAATCATCTAAATTGTTGTCGTAAAAACAATGTTGTACAAATTGATATGATGATATCATACATTCATACCCCCAAATTATAAGATTGAAATTGAAAGATCCAAAACTATAATATTCTAATTGAGAGAATCAAAACTTTAAAAATACCTGAAAGTTTGCTGCTCAAATAACTCGATTTCACTATAATTAGATATACATTTTGGGCGAAATTAAGGTTGTCGAGCCGTTTGGTCAGAAAAATATTATGAGAAAATGGAGTAGAAGATCTATAAACATGTATATTAAAGAAAAATTGATCCAATAACAAAGTTTTTGAACATGATATAAAAGAACAATTACGCATAACATCAATTTAAGAGGGAAAGGAAAATAACAGGAAGAAGAGCTCAAGAGGAGAGAGAAAGAATAAGAAGGAAAAGAAAAGAACAGGAAGAAGAACTCAAGAGGAGAGAAAAAGAAGAAGGGGAAGGGGTTGATTTCTTTTAAGTTTTTATACGGGGTAAACCCTTTAATTTGGGTCGTACATTTTAATCCAATGGATAGTATTAAAAGTTTCTACTTTAAATTGAGTTCTTATTTTAAGAGAAGTTTTTATATATATTTATTTATTTATTTTAGGCCGGTGATATGAAAGAAACTTTATTGAAATTTATATTATATATGATCCAAGTTGATGAGATGATAAAGGTTCAACAGAAAAATGACAAATTCATTTAAACCGAAATTGAAAGACAGAGAGAGAAGAACAAAGAGGACAAGATCAAGAAAATTCAATTAGTTGAGTAAAAAGTGAAGGTTATAGAAAATAAAGAGTCATGAAAATAAAAGGATTGATCATTTTAGCAGCGTAACCAGCCATTAGAACAACATCTCTTATTACAATTTACTATTATGATACGTATCATAAATTTATTCGAAAAAAAAATACATTATTGCAACAACCACACACATGTATATCACACAATATTATATTAAAATACTAGTCCAATTAACATGAAAGATTATCACCAGGATCAACCCCAAAATCAGCACAATACTTGTTAAAAAACTGAATACGATCATTGGCTTGAGCTTGATTTTTGCCATTGCATTCAAGAGCGCCATTGATTGCTTTAATGGTAGCTCCGAAACCTTGGTTCATAACTGAATGAACATTGGTCATCCAGTACCACATTGCAGCCTTAAAGGCTGTATCTACATCAGTAGCCACCTTCTCAGGGTTTTCGAGTCCATTAAAATTAAGCGCCTTTCCTGCAGCACCGTAGTTGTAGTTCCACGACAGTTGAAGGGGTCCTCTGCCGAAGTACTTCTTCCCTTGCGCACAAGGGTATTGTGCTGCCTTAGTCTGATCGCAGTAGCTATCGTTAACTTTTCCGTCTTGCTCCTCGATGTGGCAGAAATCTAAACAAATAACAGGCCGTTTTTTGTTTAGATAGAATTGAAACAACAGGCCAATGATGCATATGATAATTGTAACTAACTATATATATATATATGCACATGACATAATTCACATACTCAAAAATATACATAAAAAAATAAATAAATAAATAATTTGATACTTACGGCCTACTCTATATAGTTCAAGTTTTAATAATAATCAACAATTTTTTTAATTTTACCACTAACAATTATTCAAACTCTTAAATTATCTTATGTTTATATTTCTTTGATGTGATATTATCTTATGTTTGGTTTGTCTCCACCGTATTTTTATATCTTTGACTCATTAATACATGATAGTCCATGTTTATGTATTAATTAAAATAAAACATGATAGTCTATGTTTGTCTAAAGCTAAAGCTAAAGGTTGCACAGCTGTTTATATTGACGATTTCTTATGAATTCCTTCTGTTCGAAGGAAGTAATGTAGATCCATATAATGAGCTGATGAACTATTTAAGGATTTGACGCGACACTAATATCATCTCTATAATATAGAATTTGTTATATACACCCGGGTGTATCGTACACCCAACTAACTCAAGCTCAGTGTTTGCTCTTTATTTGATGATTAAATAAAAAACAATCATCAAAATGAGAATAAAATACACATGGGTGTACGATACACACGGGCGTATATAACAAGCTCTCCTATAATGTTCTATGTTACAATACTTATGATGCCTTCACTTACATGACATGACATCATTCACTTCAGTTCCCTCATTTTTTTTTTCTTTTCATTTTCTCTGGATTCCCCTCTAATGACAACCATAATTTTGTCAATCATAACATAAATTCACGGAATTTGAGTTAATTTTTCCAAATGTCTTACTATAATCAAATCCCCAATTTCATTCAAAACGCTAATTTCATTTCAAGACCCCCAGTTAAGTTTTTGAAAGTATAAATAACAATAAATACTTTTATCCTCAATTGCATACAAGTATTGAAGCTAGGAGAATGATTTTTGAAACCCTAATTTGTTCTCTCTTATTAATGTTAGATTGTTACCCAAATTTAAGATAGGGTAATGAATAAAGAAGGGAAAATCATTAGAAGAAGGAAAAAGAACAGGGAAAAGTAAGGTATAGGGCCCAAAGTAACATCACGTAAATAGATGATAAATTTTAATGTTTTTGAAAACTGTTGGTGGTAAAATTTAAAAATAATACGGAGTAATAGTAATAGTAATAATAATAATAATAATAATAATAATAATAATTGTTGATGAAAATTACTAAAACGTGATCTGAATTATAGTAGGTGGTAATCATATGATGAACGACTTACTAGTAGTCTCATGTGAAACATGAGCAAAGAAGGCGGCGATTTCCTTGTTGTTTTCAACACTAGAACCTGAGGTACCGAACTGTGGGAAAGCGCTAACAGCATTGAGAAAAGCAGCGCGAGTGTAGAAGTTTTTCCCAGGACAGGACGCTGCAGCTTGGCCAATAATGCCATCAAAGAATGACTGAGTCACAATACCAGACACGGATGATAACGAACCAGAACCTGGAGTCGTCGGAGTGGCCTGGCCTTCACAAGGGCCAGATTGACAGTTACCCTTACCACAATAAGGCTCCCCAGTGCCACAGAACCCAAACTTGCTGCAACATAAGTTTGGTGCACACCCACAATTTTGACCAAATATTAAACTTGGTAACGACGAAAATAATGTGATGATTAAAGCCAAAGATAAGGTGTTTTTCAAAAGAAATGCCATTTTTGTTTTGATGAGAAAAACTAAGCGAATGTTAAAGTGTATTTATAGTTAAATTATACTTATAAAGGTCTGTTCTCATTGATTGAAATGAGCTTAACTGAATTGTACTGAACTTATTAATTAGTGATTTTTAACTACGGATTAATGATCTTTGATTATTTATTATTATATATATGTGTATATACAAATATACATATTAAAATATTTATGAAAAATATATTAAAAACATGGAACTCCAAAACATTTTAAAAACAGATACTATATTATTATTATTATTATTATTATTATTATTATTATTATTATTATTATTATTATTATTATTATTATCGTTGTTGTAATATAAGCTTAAAAGTATGAGATTTGGTTTTAAATTATTAGTAATATCATAAGACATAAACTTATTAGAGCTGAAGTGAACTGAACTGAAAATAATCTAATGAGAACAACCCTTAGAAAAGTCTTAAGTTATTGTTTGACATATACGTTCTCGAATAATGCTGGTGAATTGAACACGGCAATAATGTTTCATATTTCTTTGATATGATATTATCTTATGTTTGGTTTGTCTCCACCGTATTTTTATCTTTGACTAATTAATACATGATAGTCCATATTTATGTAATATAATAAAACATGATAGTCTATGTTTGTCTAAAACTAATTAAAGGTTGCACAGCTGTTTAAATTGACGATTTCTTATGAATTCCTTCTGTACAAAGGAAGTAAATATTGATCCATACAAGCTGATGATGAACTAATTAAGGATTTGACGCGACACTAATATCGTCTTTATGATGTTCTATGTTACGATGCATTCAATCATTCTGCAATAGTAGAGGATTTTAGTATTATAGACAGTACTGTAGTACATAAGTAATAGTTGACACAAGTGGTAAGCAACTTGATATCGCTTAAAGAAGCTCTCGGGTTCAAGTCTCACCATGATAATGCTATTGAACATTCTCTGATAGATGATAAGTTAATGTTATCTTGTTAATATAATGTAAAGATATATCTTGTGTAATTAGGGTTCTCATAATTAGGGTTATACATACCTATATATATTGATTAATGAGGATACTCCAACTAAGGAGAATTGCGCTATTTTACATGGTATCAGATTCCAATTAGGATTTTCTCTCTTTTCTCTCTTTCAATCCCTAAAACCGATCCTAGGCCTTCCCTAGCCATAACCATCAATTTTTTGTTAAGGGTGTGTTCTATTTACCTAATTTTTACTTATCTGAACTTATTTGAACTTATTAGCCCTTTAGAACTTATTTTAGTTATAAATTAAACTTGGTAGCCCTGATTATCCCTGATCATAACTTATCTGAACTTATTTTTCTTGAACTTATCTTATCTGAACTTATTAAACCTTATCTGAACTTATCTAAACTTATTAACCCTGAAATAAGTGGAAATAAGGTGAATAGAACAGGGCCTCAATATTAAACAAAATTATGAAAAATTGATAATTATAAATTTCAAAATTGAACCGAATCTACTAATATTTCACATGATAATGTTTTTAACTGTAAATTTTTTTTTCTTGAAAGAAATTGTAAATTTTAATAATTGGTTAAAGTTATTATATTTGACCATAAAAATAAAAAGGAATAGGAAGTAATTTGACCAAAATTATTTTATACCGAAATTTCATGTGTGCTTTTATTGCTTTACGAGGTGAAAACCCGTGCAATGCACGGATATTGACTAATTATAATGAAAATATAATTAGATATTAAAAAACTAAATCGATTGATCAGTATTAAACCGTATGAAATACAGTTCGTATTAAAAATGAAATACAGTTCGTATTAAAACAATAAAAATAAGAGAGAGAAAATATTTAAATATGTGATAGTTATAATGTGCAAATCGATATTTTAGGAAGTTTACTTTAGATTTTACACAAAATAAAAGTCATAATCTAAATGCAATTCTTTTTTTGATGTAATAATATTTTTTTTAGAAAGTAATTTTGGTGGAATTTTTTTAATAACACATTGAAAAGTGTTCTCTTAGATTCGCTTTTAGTAGTATGTAATTGATTGATTGATATGCTAAATCATAAGTAAGTTTAATCTTAGAAATTAGAATCCTTCAAAAACTATACTCCGTATTATTCTATTCACATCTAAAATGAGCTTTTTCTTTTAGTTTTAATTGCCTATCATATCCTAATTATATTATGCAACGGACTCGCCTAGAGCTTAATTAATCATATAGAAAATTTAATGCTTGAGCCAAAAATCTTCAGTGACGATGATTAATCTTTTCTTTTGATTCTAATGTAGTGTTGCATGATGCACTCCATAAGCTAATAATTTCAAGAAAATAAATATATTGGTATGTTTGTTCCTCAATTTTTGTCAAATACGGCGTTTATTCATTTATATAATAGCAAGATTAGCAACATTTAAAGTTTTATGTTTGTCAATGTACAACTTATATCATTAATTTTTTAACTAAAAAAATATTTTAAAAATAAATTTATCAAGATAATTTTTTTTTTCTTTCCTATAAATACGTAATATACTAATATATATGGTTAAGATGAGAGAGTGAAAATAGCGTAAGGGCCTGTTCACATTTACTGAACTGAACTGATTGGAGCTGAACTAAACTGAATTGAACTGATTGGAGCTGAACTGAATATAGATTAAATGAATATTTTATGAGAGAAGGAAATTAGGAGCTGAACTGAACTGAACTGATTGGAGCTAAACTGAACTGAACTGAACTGATTGGAGCTGAGCTGAACTGAAATTAAGTTGAAGTGAACAGGCATAGAGGAAAGATGACATTTTGTTTAAGCAAGGCACATAACCAATTTCTAACAAGGCCTATAACCCTGTTAATTAAAAATATTTGCATTAAATAATAAAATAAAAATAAAAACTTCGTTGATTGATCACCGTGAATTTAAATTGTCGGAGATTTTTTTTTTTTTTTTTTTTTTATAGAGAGCCACAAGGGTTAGGTGAGAATCGATCCCACGATCTAGCTCTAACCACTTGAGCTATCCCTCACACAGCTATAAGCCTATAACACGTTACTTAGGCTGCTATATGTTACTTAAGCTACTTGTATTTTTCCACTTCACCGCAAAATGCTAAGATGTACGTATAATTATATAAAAATGAAATTGAAGTCAAATTCATGGACCTTTGATGCTTAGAACAAGTTTATCATCTATAGAAAGTACATATCAAGATATTTTGGTGATTTTTGTCTATTCACATCTCTTAAGATGAGCTGAAAATACGCAAAATATAAAATCGATTGTTAATTTATTCTTATTTTTGGATTAAAATACCAACATAATAATTTAGTTACAATGTACGTTGTATAATTTAGGCTAAGATAACTCTCCTCCTATGCTGGCTTGTGTTAAGTCCACCAAAGAATAATCAAAGCATGGTATAATTGAAATTTTATGTGGTGCAAGCCTACTCGAAAAGATTCAACTTTTACCCGACCTAAAAGGTATTTACATATATACTTGAAAAAGGAATTAGTGGAACGAATTTCTCTAATATTTCTATGTTCTTTTTTAGTTAACACGCTTTAAATTTTAACACTATTTACAAACTTTAATTTGACTAGTTTTTGTAATAAAGTTATGATAAAGACAATCATGTGAGATCTTATTAGTTTCATCCCAAAGTATAAATTCATTATACTTTAACTTTTATAATTTTTACATGTTAATTAGATATATTAGTCAATGAAATTGTGTCTTGAAAAATGTGATAGAAGAAGCTTAAGTGGTTTCATCCCAAATGTTCTTTTTTATAATTTTTACATAACTTAGGTTTCACATTGCCTATTCGAAAATAAGAAAAATCACTTAAAAAAAAAGTCATCTTCTTTGAACCTCTCTGATCTACTTCTTGTTTGAACGAGCAGCCTTTCTTTTGTCCTTCATTTCCTGGTTTCCCCTTTCTTAAGGGAAGTCATGTGGGCTAGGGCTGAGCAAAATTATCCGAAAAAACGATTCGTAACCGTTCCGAAAATTAGGGTACCCGATCCGATAACTATAACGGTTCGGGTACCTATCCGTTCCAATAATTTGTTATCGAGTATGGTTATTGGGTATCATAAAATTAACGATTACCCGATCCGATTCGATAAGCATTTTTTTGCTTTTTTTCCCTACTTGAATCTATTTTTTTTTTAAATCTAAACTCTTACTTTACTTCATAATTACTTTATAATATCAATGATTAGTAATATTATTAATAATTTGGTCAAAATCATATGATATTGTTGTTAATTAGTGGTAAATTATACCATAATAACTACATAATTAAGTTTAATCATCATTATTGGATATCTTATTGGGTACCCGATAACCGATCTAAAAATACGGATACCCGAACTTATCGGTTCGGATTATGGATATTACTTTTAGGGATTTTGGTTATCGGGTACCCGAACCGTTAGTACTAACGGTACGGGTACCCGTCCCATTAGTACTAACGGTACGGGTACCCGTCCCATTTGAATATGTCACAAATCACATATGAAGTTTAATTAAAAATCTGGTGTTTATTGAGAGTTAAAGACTCTTGTCATATAACATCAAAGTTGAAAATTAGTTCTATTTAACTTCAATTTTACACTTTAGGTGCAGACGCATCTCTAAGAACAAATTTGCTCATGCTAAAAATTAAAAAAAAAAAAAAAAAAAAAAAAATTAGAAGAAGAAAGAAAGAAAGCATGTTGTACGTGATTCACAATAATATATAATCAATGCACATCATGCTATTGAAAATTTACATTAATAAATAAAGTTAATCACAAATATATGAGATTGTTGTATTTTGAACCTCTCACATTCCAACTCATAACCTATGAGATCACAACAAAAGCATATGAGATTACAAATATAGAAAATACGAAGTACATAACTTATACAAACAGTATATGAGATTGTTGTAATCCGAACCTCTCATAGTCCAACTCAAATCTGGTCCAAGTTAGTGGACTAATCACTTTAAAAATTAGAAGAAAATGTAAGTATATCTCTATTTTAAAAGTGTCCCTTTGAAAATTAAACCCCATCTTAAAGATACCACTAGTCAGCAGGTCCAACACCGTTGATAGGCAATTTAGAATGAATTAGTTCTCGACTTCTCATCATGATAAAGTATCTGATGTGATTTTCTAAAGATTGTATACGGTTTAAACGAATCAAAAATTTATTTAATCTAATTCATTCCATGTAGTAATTTGACTAATAACTTTTGGTCAAGTGAAATCATATTAGAATATTAGATTCATATCAATATATACTTTTAAATAGTAAGAATGCAAACACGTTACTTAGGCTGCTGCCTTGCTTAAGCATCCTCTAATTTTCAAATATATGGACCCTTATTGTCAAGATTGCAAGCTAGTTGCTTGACTTTCTTCTCATCCTGAAGAATTCAAGCACGAAAATCACCCGACTCAATAGAATAAGATTGACCGTATAAACACACCCATATGCCTTCGAGTATAATCTTCTACAGAATATGCCAAGCCAGAATGGCCTAGATGCTTCAATTCATGGTTCTTCATCAGTTACAGTATAGATGATCCAAAAGCAGTCAAATTGAACTGCAGACAATGTATACATACAAGTGCAACATTTGTGACGTATTTGTACGGGTAGAAATTTCAATTAGATTAGTTGTGTGAAAAGACTATTAAGTTGATCAATAGATAAATCCTCGAAAAGAAATTACTAAAATAACGAATGATAATTTAAACCAGGAGATTGCAAGCCTGTAACACGACGTACAAAGAATTTGGATTTTTACCCCCCATGTCATTTATAACAAGCTCAGTTAGGCTCACCAATATAAGGTATACATAATTCAAAGGGGTGGAGCAAATTTATGAGATAGTTAGCAAATTCCTCTGTTTTCAAAAATTTCGAGCTGTATATTAGGGGAAGCAAAACACAGTCATGTTTAAAAGATCGAAAAAAATCACTTAGAAGAAGCAACCTTCTTTGAACCTCCTGCTTTCTAATCTGAATCAGCTGCCTTTCGTTTGTCCTTCCTTTCCCGTTTCTTTAGAGAAGCCATATGAGCTTTCAGGATGGCTGCATATGAATGAAGCTTGAAATCGCTTTTTGTTCCTTGGAACCCACCTGATAGAAAAATCAATGCTGAAAATTCATCAGCATAATTCAAGAATTAGGCAAGAACTCATATAAAAACTTAGAAAACTAAAAAGTATATACTCACTTTACTTAGAAAAATCAAACCTCCTAATAAAATAAAACCAATCAAAGGTTGTTACTTGTTAGTCTTTCTTTCATTAGTCTGTTGCATAAATAAATTATAATAGCAAAATGTAAATACTACAACGACTACAAGATTTTGATTAATAAGAGCAGCTAATATGACCAATAATGCAATGTAACTTAGCAAGACATAACAAGATTCACAATAAAGTCAGAGATATATCAGAGTACAAATACAGATGCAATCGTTCAGTTTGCACTGCTCTATTTCAATAATCAGATGCAAATTCGGTTACAATATATTGGGACACTTGTGCAAGCAGTAATATACTATAGAAAGGACCAGACTGTGAGGTGTGGGGGTGCTATACATCAGTTGCTAAAATATTATACTCAATACTAACTTTCTTTCTGGATCAGAACTTCAAATGATAGGAGTAAAGAATAGTATTTTTCAGAATGAAATGAAAGAAAAAAGAATTTGAAAATTTTTGACAGAAATGTTTGGTACATTCAAAGTCATCTACAATCCAATTCCAGCAAGATGTCGCAAAATTTCAATTAACATAGTTACTACAGAGTAATTAGTTTTTCCCTCCTAGCACACTTGCACAGTCGCACCCCTTCCACTGCTGCTGCGTCGGGAAGACCAGAGACAGGGCGATTTTTGTAAAAAACATACACTGAAAGCATACCTTTGAATATTAATGTAACACTACCCATAAGCTAATATTCACATCATAACTTCAACCTTGATATTACCTCAATCAAATTTTTAGCCACTATAAGGGTCTGTTCTCAATTTCTGAGTTGAACTGAATATTTTATAAGAGAAGGAAATTAAGAATTGAACTGAACTAAAAATAAGCTGAAGAGAACAGGCCCTAAATAATTCTTTTTTAACAAAAATTGAACATAACATATGCCAATCTGATAAATGTTGAAGTAATGACTGATATCCCTTTCTTTCATTTGCATTCCCATAAAATATTACATTTCCATTAAAGATGCTAATAGCTTGCTGCTTGTTATTTAAACTTGTTATAAATCAGTCTGATGGAGAGAAAAGTCCTGGCCTTCCTAAACAAATCAATGCGTTTCAGCTAATCGGAATGTCATCATTCCTTGATCTTTCAGGATTTTTTGAGAAAGAGGTGAGAACACTGATGAATCTCTAGCCTAATTCTAACTCTAATGTGAAGACAGTATATACAAAAGAAACTTAGTAAATAATGGTTGCTTGTTAACTGTTTGCAGGATGTCTACCAAAAGGAAGATCAGATTCACTTCCAATCTTCCGCACATAGAGTTGCTTGAGAGAATTGAGGATATCGTAACAGGAATAGGATACTCAATTCAGAAAAAAAATTTAATGATAAATAAATAAAATAGGAGGGTAAGTTCTAAGTTTCTAACAACCTTTTAATTTGACCCCTCAAAATCCTTTTGCTAAAAGAATGGCCACATATTTGGTCTACAGGTTGAATTTATTTTACAAGTACTTTTCCTGAGTTTCGAATTTATTTGTTTCAGCTAGAAGTGGTGCAAGGATAAGTGATCACAGAGGTCCAGGAAGTCTTTTAGTTACAGCAGAAGTATAATTCTTGCTTACTGGACAAATAGCTTCTGTCAAGCATATGAAACAAGTAAACAAATTTTCCAACAATCCCTGCTCACTTTCTTTCCATGATGTTGCAGGTTCTTGAGATTAGTCCATCGCTATTTGTCATTGAATTGATATAAACTTGTGGAGATTCTGTAATTTATCGACAGGTCAATGTCTATCTCCCTATGTATTATCAATATATTCTGCCAACTTTTTCTGTTTGTGCAGTTATGTAACAAATTATCAAACAACAACCTCGGTGCATCAAGAAGCCAAGAGTTGTTAAGTGCAGCCACATTGAGTGCATAAACTGTACCAGAGGTTTGCTAGTCAACATTGATAGATGCATCTTTAAAGTCATTTTCCTAAAAGAGCTATAGCATTCCTCTTAGTTTCAATATTTCAGTAAATTGTAATTATGTAGTATGAATTTTTTTTATACTTTCGACTGTAAATTCCTTGCCAAACAAATAAAATAAAAAAACACATAAGTATACGAGCACAGAGTGGTTGTAGCTAAGCTTTTCACCAATATTTCCTGCTCAAAGCAATTCATTTCACACTACCAAAGTAGCAAAATCCCAAAAAACATCAGCATAAAAGCACAGCACAAGCCCAGAGTGGTTCAGCTGACTTAGGGCCTGTTTTGATTAACTGAACTAAGCTTAGCTTATTAGAGCTGAGCTGAGCTGAACTGAATATTTTACGAGAGAAGAAAATTAAAAACTGAACTAAACTTATTGGAGCTGAACTGAAAACAAGCCGTAGAGAACATGCCCGTAGAGATGTGTAAAAAAGCTTGACTAATTTAGTGCAACTTCATAGCAAGGTTATGATTCTACGGAGTATTGTATAATGTTTTCATGTACACACAGCAGAAATTTCCCAAAATATTCTAGATAGCCAACCATCTACTCACATAGAAGCAAGCTACAATCAGCTGCTAAGTTGTTCTTTTAGCTGTAAATAGTTGAATCTTGAAGATTAGATTGACAAAATTTGAATCCTCATATAGTTGTTCTTTTAGCTGTTACAACATTGTAAATTAACCAAAACATATGCCAATCTGATAAACCAGATGAATAAATGACATTAAATATAGAGAAAACCTATCTAACGCACTTAGAACATCAAAATTGAGGCAAAAAACTCTTTGATATAATCAGTATTTGATAATCAAACTTAGCTCAAACAAGAACAGAATGATCAATTTGCTGAATATGGTAAATTATTATACCTAAACCTTGATTTTCTTCGATTTCTTCTCTGATGATTTCGACGAAAGCTTAACCTTCTTCTCCTTCAAACCCTTGACTCCTTTCTTCACCTTTGCAACTTCCTTCACCTCCTTTTTATCTCCCTTCTTCCTCTTCTTTCCAGCCATTTCCTCACCACTCACTACAACATCCTCAACTGGCATTACCTCCTCCTCTACATCATCATCGACTTCGCTCCCCGATTCATCTCCCCCTACCATCCCACCAGACTCAACACTATCCATATACCTCACCTCATGAATCCTCCCCTTCTTCTTACTCACCTTCTCCTTCAACTTCTCCTTCCTTTTCTTCGAAACGACCGCCTTTTCTTCCCCATTTGCATCCTTTGCCGCAATCAAACCACTAATCTTAAGCCCCAAATCCGGCACCTTCTGATAAACCGGCAATGCCAATGATTCCGAAAACTTCAAATGAAAACCCCTCACATTCCCCCATTTCTTCGGCACTGTCTCGGCAACCCCATTAACCGCCGCAACCACATTCGCAACGATCTCATCCCTCGACATCGAGCCTTTCGCCACCTTAATCACGCTGCAAGTTCCTGTACTCAAATACAACATTGCAGAACTACAAACCCTTTCAATCTGCTCCTTCCAATTACCTCTACCCAACTCAATTGGTACCGGAATCTTCTTCTTCTTGTAAAATTGCTTCCCAATTGCATTGGGTAAAAGTGGGATAATCCTCTTATCAGCAAAAAACAGGTCAAATGAATCACAAAGCTTCCTCTTCTGCTCAAACGCTTTGTAATCCTTCTTCAACTTTGAGAGCTTAATCACCTTGGAAACTGGAACCCCACCTTCTTCAACCTTCAATTTAGCGGTTTTGGAAACGCTGTCATGAACAAAGAGGCAAAACTCGGAGCTTTCTGGGGTGTAAAGGGCGTTTGGAAGAGCGATTTTGTGGGCGTTAGTGCGGTTTTTAGGTGGGATTTTGTTGAGGGTTAGAACTAAGTAAAGAAATTCATCAGAAGGAAGGAGTTGAGGTTTTTCAGAATCGGAAACAGAGGATTTCCATTTGAGGAGAGCATCAACAGCTTTTTGGATTGCTTGAATTGAGACCTTTAATGGCGGCGCAATTGACTCCATTGTTGAGCTTCTCAGATTTTAGGGAAAACGGCTGAAGAAAGAGAAAGAGAAAGGTTTGAGTTTGAGGGTTTAAAGTTGGGGTTTTAGTGTAGTGAATGTAGATTTGTAGGATTGGATCCGACCCGTTTGTGTTCTGACCTAAGACATTATTGTGAGACCCGACCCAATAATCCTTCACCATCGGGTTGGACTTGTTGAGGAGGTATTATTGACCCGACTCAAAATAAACCGACTTAAGTGCAAGTAGAAATTTTTTATCCAATGTGTTAAGCGAGACTTTAATTGAACCGTATCCTTATGAATTTTACTACAGTATGTATTTACTATTGTGAATGTTCGATGTTTCACGTACGATTATTTTTTAATTGTGTTTAAAATAATACGGAGAAATACATTTTGAAGATGAGACAGCCTTTATTTTTTTTTTTGACGAGAAGTAGTGAGGCTTTATTAAATACTCATAGCATCAGAAATTACACAAGCATGAGCCTCATGTGGGACTTCTTCAATCCACACACGAAAATCAAAAAGTTCCTACTTTAAATGAGACAACTTTTGAGTTGAAGAGTTTTACATTGTTAAATTAGACTATTTTCGACGTAAGCGACCACAAAATCTAAAAACGCTAAAAGAGGAGCAAAAAGAGAGAAAAGAGGAGTAGAGAAGGCAACTCATAAGCAAGCTAAAAAAATCTAAAAATAACTCATAAACTAGTAAACTACCTAGTGTAATACTATAATTACTTAATAAAAAAATATTATCAGCTTAAAGATATCAAAATTACGTAATTATGCCCTTTTATTTTTACTTACTTGTATTTATTTATCTACCGTCCATGTCAACAAATACCGGTAATATCTTTTATTTTATTTTTTTTTAAAAAAAAAAAAACAAATACCTTCTTAAGAATGTCCACGTGTCAGGTAAACTCTCCTCTCCTTACTACGCCACATCACCTACTCAACTATGCATTACGCCACGTGACTCTCCTTCCATTCGTTTTTCATTCCATGTCATGCATTCATCATAATTAAAAAAAATTCTTCATAAGAATTGAACCCACAACCTCTAATTCTAGAATTTAGAATTCAAATTTAATTATAAGAAAATTAAATCATACATTACAACGTATATTAATGTTCAATTCCATGTAATAATGTGGGGCATCAACCGGGCCCAAAAAAAAATTAAGAAATAAAAAAGTGGGAGTATCTTGAGAAGGAAAGGCGCAACTAAAGATTATCATTCATAAGAGAACACAACTAGCTGAGGCAAGTTCACTTCAGTTCAGAGTATACTCAACAAAACACAACCTTGACGAATGCTAATTGCAAGTATGTCGATTTCCATCTCTTCTTCGCCAATTCCCAATCTTCTTCGCAACTCCATTGTAAGAATTTTTATTTGTACCCCTTTTTTTTTTCAATTCTTCATTTTTTGTAAATGTATTAAGGCAACCTTATCTTTATGGTCAATTTTTATTAATCATTATTATGCACCAAATTGTTTAAGTGGGTGTTCTTATTTTCACCATCATAATAATGAATGAATTTGTAATGACCTGAATTGAGCGAAATTCAAAAAGGGTTATTAAATTTTTTGCATTTTATGAACTTATGCTACTTGCAAAATTTCAAGTGTTGAATAAAGTTCACAACTTTTGTTGGAATGATTTTGTAATTTTGTATAAAATTATGTTATTTGACAATCCAAATTGCATTATAATTGGTGTGAACAAATAACAAATTATCACCTAATTACTCTCATACATCCATGTTAAGTAGGATTTCAATTTCAATCAACTGAAATTTGGATAGTTGATTTGGAACTGCTGTGTTATTTGGTCAATAAATAGACCCAACTAAGCTTCTGTGCTTTCATGCTGTGTGGGAAATACTGGGTGACTCGATACCGGGTTTTATTCAAAGCGGAGCATTAAACCAAACAGATAGTATGCTTAAATGATATGGAGTGCATATGTGTATAGTGTATTATGTTAAATTATCTAACACCCAAATAATGTGGAATTGTGTACAAGTAATGTCTGCACCAAATTATACTTTATGAAAGTTGTAATGTGTTTAAAGTAATGTATGTATGATTTAGTTAATGGTATTTCTCTTGTGACTCTTGTTTTATAGTTCAATGTTGCTTTCTGCAATACTATTCCAGGAAGGCAATGTGTTGCATTTTGTTCTATCCGACAAGAATCTACTGAAAGGTAGGTTTTACTTCTCATTTTGCTTACGTAGTACCCCCTCTGTCCCTTATTTTTTGCCCCATTGACTTTTCACGGTCTCCAAGATGCGTCTTTAAAGGTATATATCTCGATTTCTATACGCTTAAAAATTATAAAAATTTGATATTATAAACTATATAATGAGACGATTTTAATAAAACCTCACATGAATATATTATCACTTATAGATTAACAACAATTCATGGTCAAAGTTTTAAAAGTTTGACCCATATTTTTGCAATGGGGCAATAATTAAGGGCCGGAGGGAGTATTATTTCTTTGGTGGTGAATATGCTTCTCTCACTGTGAGAGGGCTGTATGCCGTGTTTGTTTGACAATATCTTGTATTAGACAATCTGAACAGAACAATTTTACACCGCAAAAACTAAAAACTATGCAAAATACGCAAAAGAATACCCTTACTAAATATGTTTAAATTTTTTAACTAGCAGAATGTTTTATATTCATAGTAGGCTGGTTAAGCTGTTTGCGGAGCATAAGCCAAGTTAAGGGTGGTGGAAGCTGAACAACTAAATAATGCTATAAATTTGCCACCATCCCATGTTATTGAATCTGAAAGTTGTCCATCATGCGTTTCTGTTATAGACTGTCATATGTTCGCCAACTAAGAGGAAGAGATCACAGTGATGTTTTGAAGCCTATCGCTGCAGTTGGTTCAGGTGGTATTCTAATTGGATCAAACTACCATATTTTTTAGTGTAATTCAATGCTAATTATTATACTTATGCTGTGCTCACAAAGAGATTGCAATGTGCTTTAGGCTTAGAGACATCAATGACAGATTCAAAGGGCGGTATCCTTACATTTAAAGGTGTTGAGATAACTGTTGAATCAGAAGATGCAGAAAAGATCAAAGTGAGCCGCGTACATTAGATTATGTGTTAGTTCTGTGTTGAAGCTTATTTATAATGATGAATTGTAATTGATGCTTGTGTGCCTTACTCTTCTTGTGAATCTTATTTTATAGAGTAGTATTGATCTAATATGGCACATACTTTGGAACTTTTGTTTGTTTTGTCTATCTGCAAGTCACTATCATTTCAACTGTTGTCTAAATCATGTGCTTGCTTCACAGCATTTATATAATTACAGAGATTTGAATTCTGAAGTTCTTTTGTATTTATAGTTGAGGGTGGACTTGACTGGAGAAGATACACAGAAAGCCTTTGATTTGGTTTTGTTAAACTTAACTCGTTCAGCCCCGCCAATCCCTGGGTTTCGCCGCCAGAAAGGAGGTAAAGATAGTAACCGATACAGCATTGTCAAAATTAGTAATTTTATGCGTCTAACTGTTTTGTTTGACCTTTATTGCAAGATCAAGGATTGCTGGTATGTCCATTTCTGTGAATTAAGGCATGCACCAAATTTATTTTTGTGGATTCATCACCTACAAGTGATTAAATATTCACAATGTTGATAAATTCAGTCATACTTGGTTTGGTCTTTTGTACAGATAAATCTGAAGGATGCGATAAGTTTTTGGTTGTAAGGAGAAATAAGTATTCACTCAAGCAATCCCATGTTTTTCATTCCATAATAAGGAAAAATCTATGCCTATAAGCTCTTTAGCTGAAAATGAGTAGTGATTTGATAAATTTGTGTATATCAAGGATGGGGCTGATGTTTCTAAGCCACCATAGGATGTGAGATTTGTTATACTCGTCAGATCTTTGAAAGTGTGCTGGTATATCGTCATCAAGAAGCTGGACTTTTTATGTTTTTTCCTAAATTGATAGCTTTTATTTTTAGAATTTTAACCTCCTAGGCGATTTTAAAGGGGTACATCTTCCTTAATTTTGGAAGAGTACAACTGCATATACTCAAGTAAAATTTTGGTGATAATGAATTGCAAGCATAATTTTGTACTAGTATGACTGCAACTGTTTCATTCTGAGAGATGTTTCATTAATTTGATGCTTAACCATTCTTGCTTTTAAATTGCGTATAATATTTTACCATGACTTGTAGATTTGCATTTTTCACTGTTATAGTGATCTCTTGATTTTTTATTATATTTATTTTACATTTTTTATCATCAATTACCTATTGTGATTAAATTTCTCAGGTTAGTCAGCAGATTTAATAACTTGTGAACAGAGGAATTCTGACATTGTTTCCTTTTGCTTCTGCATGGGGAAAATCCAGGAAAAACAGCTAAGGTAAAAATTTGATTGTTGTTTCCTTGCCAAAAATGATATACCATATAGGCATCCTAGTTTTGATTTGGGATATTCTACATGGCGTCATTGTGTGTGAAACCTTTTTCTACACAATTTTCTAAACTTGTTTCTAAGATTCTAAGGTTATCATACATCACAAAATGTGATTTCCTTTCACAATTCTGTTAAAATCCCTCAATGGTTAATCTATTAGTTACTGATCTCCAGAATGGTGCAGGTTCCCAAGAACTTACTTCTGGATATAATTGGTAGAAACCGTGTTACAAATTTTGTTATTCGGGAAATTGTCACCTCAGCAGTGGCAGGTTATGTGGAGGAGGCAAGTAGCTGAAACTGATTTTTGCAACTTACAGTATTTAAAGTTTTTTAATTTGATAGCTATTCCTTATATATGCGCTTTTATTTCACACAGGAGAAGCTAACTGTGAAGGATGACAAGATCAACACAACTCAGACTGAAGATGAGCTTAAACAATCTTTCGTGCCTGGAAATGCATTTGGCTTCAATGTTGAACTGGAACTTATTAATGAAGACACTGAGAGTGAGACTGCTAGTGCTGAAACTGAGAGTGACACTGCTAGTGCTGAAATTGAAGCATAACAGATTTTGTACTCAGAAGCAGTAGTATTTTAGCATTTCGTGCAGTTGGGCTTCAACATCTAAATATGGGCGTGTTTAACTAAATTTGTGACCATAGGATGCCTTTGGTCCAGCTTCATAGCAAGAAGGTTCTATGATGTAAAAAATGTTTTGTTATAACAAGATCAGAACAATTTTCTGCAGTCTTTGTGTCTGCTGGTGGTGCTAAAATTATGTGCAGGTTAAAGTGAAAGGTTACCATCTTTGTTAATTTGAAAACGGAAGGACAATATTTCTATTATTATTTTTAAATTTTTTTGACACAGGATAACGATATTTCTTTGCAGCAAGCCTCTGAGAACTTTTTTTTAATTTTTTTTTTTTTTTTTTTTTTTGACATTAGCTTAACCATACATTAAGTCATTAATCACCAAGAGTTTACAAAGTACAACAAAGTGAGCTCTACTAGCTAGACACTTTGTTTGTTGGAGCTGCCTTGCACACCACATTCTCATTCCCACTTGGGCTGAAACTTGGCCACTGAAGGCTAAGGACAGCCCTTGTAAACCTGTGAAACTTGAAAGACGAAGAAAGAGATAGGACAGTAAATTCACAAATTGATAGAAACAGCCTATTGAGCAAATTGAAATGCTCACAAACTGAGCCACCAAAACTGACTCAGAACTGTCTTAGAACTTGATAACAGTGTAAACATGCTTCAAAGAAAGAAGTTAATTTATAATGTAGGTTTTTCGTACAGTTAAAAAAAAAAAAAAAGAAGTTAGATCTAGAAACTGTGCACACATTTTATGAAAAATTGTCAAATCATGAAGACTAATATTGTTGTTTTAAATATCAGGTCATATAATGATGTATGTACATTGTACACTCTGGATTAGATGTATAATGTATTTACAAAGGTAATTTCCACCTAAAATTTGCCTAAAAATAAATCAATAAATCCTGAACACTCTGGAAGATATGTATCTGCAACTTCTGACCTTTGCAGCAGGTTGAAATAAACCGCCTTCGCCTATTTGGTTTTTCTGTTACTTCTCCAGTTTCTGCCACAAGTAGAATGCCCTTCTGATGATAGGATCTGCTGAAAAGCCTTCAGCATAAGCACTGATTGCATTCAACAGCGTTGTGAATTTTTCGCCATCATCCTGTAATTATACAATATATATTAGAACATTCAAAAGCTAGATTGTTTTCCTACATGTACACAGGTGAGCCTCTTTACATATCAATTACTAGTAGCAACTGGAACTGTCTCATTGAGAACCATGATGGGTAGAGTAAAGAATTCTATTAAAAGACCAAAAGAGTGGAGATAGTCCGATAATTTAACACCCAGCTACGTTTTAGACTTAAATTACTCCCTTCGTCTGTCAATAACTTCAAAACTTCAATACTTTGCTCATTCACAAGAATCACATCCTCCAAAACACACATTTGTGTATTACTCTGGATTAGACGTATTTACAAAGGTAATTTCCTCCTGCATAATCTAACACTTTCGAGTGATTATTTAAGGCATGGTAAGTGGTAACCACCATTTCACTTGACTGAGCTTACTTAGCCAAAGACAGTTATAGTGAGCAAAACATAAACTTCAATGATGATATTTATACAAACCTCTGGCTTATGAAATATCAGATCAGATGTAGCAAATGGAACAAGGTAATGAGGAAGATCAGAACGCAATATTGCCTGCAAGACAATCATATGTCAATAGAAGGAAGCCACCACAATATTCTTTCTCACTAATTCTCTCAACTAAATAGAAAAGAATTGTCATCAGTGAAGTAAAAAAGGTTATCCCAACACATAAAGCGATTCAATACAAAAAAACTTTGATGAATAAATTACCAATTCTTTGCTCATGAGAGCTAGATCAGTACTTGATATCAGTGCCTGCACGGTCAAAACAGGGATGAAGTGAATACTTAAACATGCAATAAAACAAAAACAAAAAAAATGTATCAATATTAAGGAAAAAAAGCTATAGAGCACACTCCAGCACACAATTTAATGTCCTTATAGATAATAATTATTGGACACTAGCACTAGGAAGGTTCTCCTTGTATCCCAAGTACCAAGGAAACAAAAGCATAATTAAGCCTCTTCTGTGCAAAAAAAAAAAAAAAAAAAGGTTTATCCACCCTAAAAAGTCAAATAACTAATTTGGGAATAGAACTAACAAGACTGCATTAGAGTCTAATAACTATAGAGGGCAGCTACTTAGAAATCAAATAAGCAACTGACAGAAGCAGCTGAGAAAGTTTATCCACCTAAAATATCCTCATCACATGAAGCAAAGATGAAAGATATGCAAAATTATGTGTATTTCACACCATTGGCAGAAGTTTTGCAGGTTTATATCCTGACATCTTCTTAAATCCTATACTTGGTTAGAAAGTCCCCAATAGTTCCTCGATCATCCACTTTCTCACTTTTAAATTCCTCTCACCCTTTTACTTAGCGCGACCCACCATTTTATACTCTCTCTTTTGCCTTAATTATTGTGCAAATAGTAAATGTTAAGAACATAATGAAACGAAGGTGGTACATTTGAATGATACTCTTAACAACAATTAAGTTGCCAGCTGCCGTTTTGATTTTCTATATCTAGAGTTAATGTTTCCAATAGTGTATTATTCTACCCCACCTAAAATTATCTAAATACCTTCTTTTCATAGTCCCACAAGCCCCCTCCCTCCCTTAAGAAACCATTAAACCAGTAGCTGCATGATGAAGTTTGCTCATATCCAAGATTTAAATAAGAATTGTCTTCTGTATCTTTTCCAGGAAGAGCAGTCAGCAAAACAATGTCCACATGTGGGTTGCCAAAGACAGTTCAATTATCTCATGCAAATAAAATGCTTTAACCTAGTCTATGAACACAGAGTCAAACATATATCAGTAACTTGCCCTTAGATTTTCAGTCAAACAAATTCATACCTCTTTTATATGGCCTTCTCGCACTTTATCAATATTAGACAATAATTCTTCCAAAGATCCAAATTCTGTTATCAACTGAACAGCATTTACTTCCCCTATTCCTGTTACCCCTGTGTCAGGAGTGACTCAAAAATTCAGAATCACGTTATATCAACCACCTAAACAAATTGAAATTTAGTCTTTCAAAAAGATTTGGTGAGTCTAGAACATTCCAAACCAACCTGGTATGTTATCACTTTTGTCGCCAACAAGTGCAACAACATCAACAAACTGAGAAGGACTTAGAGTTCCGTATCTTTTGGCAAAATCCTCCAGGCCATATGAGACCATTCTACACAAACCAGAGCACCAAATTATGTGAATAACAGCATAAAAAAACTGAAAGGGCCAAAGAAAAGACAGTTGAATAGATATAATTTACAGTATATTTAAAATGGAAATGTCATATGACCCCCCTGGTTTGTTCAAAAATCTCCGTATAAGAAAAGTAACAGAAGTTGCAAGATTGTACAAATCCCTGTATTTCAATATTTTCAATCAAAGATTTGATCTTTCCCTCTGTATTCTGTGTTAATGGTGTGTGATAATCCAGCAAGCCTGAGTCTATCACAGATCACTAAATCTTTCAACCCCTCCAAAGGTAACATAAACTATTTGCATGTGCTTTGGTCACTCAACACAGAAAAATCTTGAAGCAGGGACAATGTTGACCAAAACATAACGATGAAGCCAATAAAGGTATTCACAATAACAAATCTTGACCAATTTTTACAACATGAGGAAACTATCAGCCATTGGAATACAATTTCAATCAAGAATCACATGACATGACATGCATGATCAGCTCTGATAGCGAGGATATTAGAGGAAAGAAATCAAGTGTTTTTGAAGTCAAGACAAAAGTAATATTAACTCATCTCCACGTGAAGCAATTCGTAAAAGACGCAGGGAAGGTGACAGAAGCTGGAAGAAATCTTTATCTGGTGAGACAACTCGGACCTATCACAAAAGTAATTAGTACTAAATCAGAAATGGAGTAAAGTTCAATCTTACAAAAATATATGCTAACAAAAACAAACAAACAAAAATTAGAGACTTGCAAAGTTGCAAATGAATGAAGAGGCTGTCATGATGCAATATGTATAGGCAGTCACTAGATCAGCTTTGACTCTTTCATATTATACACAGCAATACATGAGACGCATATAAGTTCTTTGCTAAGAATAATCACATAACTTAGCCATGGAGGTTGGTGCAGGCGTGCAGCTAGTGTTAAGATGAGGTAAGATGATAGTATTATCTTATTTTTCTAACCCCCTGGTTCTTTTTCTTTGGTTCTTATTCAGATCTTTAATGCAACCTGGTGAGCCCAGAAATGTGCTGGTTTAGAAAAGAGGAAAGTGAAAATTGGGATCCCTATTCCCTATGGTGGTATTTAGTTCCTTTTGAAACCCAATGAATAGTGTTATATGTGGAAGCAAATAAGGCAGCAAACTTTTGAGGGAAAAAATCTGCATTTAAATAATTTTAATCACTTTTCGTGATTCTGGTATAATTGGAGCCAAATGTCGCATTCTGAGTGACTTGTTAACTTTTTTATCGTAGTTAAAACCGTAAACTTACACAGAGGGCTTCATTAATATTGCTGCAAAGCCTGCAATGCTCCACAGGAGACGATTACTTGAATTTCAGTTGAAATAACTCTTTACTACACAAACCAATTACCCTGCAGGATTAAATCAAGACTAGAAGCAAAAAACCTCATCCATAATCAATCTAGACAGATTAGTGACAGACATACAGACAGACAGACTGGTTTTTAAATAAAACTTCAATCAATTATTAACATACTAAGTAAACAGTATTAGCCATGTACTTCAGCTAGATAAAATTCAGATTTCCAATCTATTTCTCAGGAACTGACCTTGTAACCAGACTCAACACTCCTTAAAGCAAGAGTTCCTATAACATCATCAGCTTCAACACCTGGTACCTGGTTTCAAAAGGGCAACAATAAGGCAATATGGAGAGAGTACTCATCTAAAATTTACAGCTGCAACACTAATTTGGTTACCTCAATTACTTTAATTGACATAGCCTTGATGGACGCTTTTAGATACTGAAGTCCTTGAACCACAGTATCAGGTGTAGGACCACGGTTGCTCTTATACTGTGGATACATGGTGTGGCGAAAATTTGTGCCTTCACCAAAAGAATGCTAAAACCATCAGTCCACACAATTACCAAAATGGAAGATAACCCTTAATAAGAAAAATTTAAACATATTTTTTACATCCTGTACAGAATAACACAGAATTACTTCACTGAAAATTACTATTTAATGGGTAAGATAGATAAGTCTTCCTCATGGGCCCACATATTGGTACACCACAAACAGCATAATAATCTGCGTTTGGTCATTTTAAACAATTATGCAATCAACAAATTAGAACTTCCCACTGATCAATGACATCCACAAATGTATCTCGTTTTTTTTATTGGAAGAATACTCAATCCTTCAGTTTCTTCTTGATCAATTCTCCATTTCTCCTTGACAATCTTCAACTTTTTCTTAAAAACTAATACTACTGGAATTCTCGATCATTCAACTACATCACATAGTACAAAATCAAAATACTCTCAAAGTAGAACAAAGTAAAGCCTTAACTAACCCAAACTGATTAAAAAACAATGGTACAGGTCAAGCATCACAAAATTAGGGATTCTCTCCCAACATTCATTTGCACAGAGGAAACAAACCTAGCTTGAGTTAACATCGACCTAACCTCCTCTAGTCCTCCCCCAATCCTCTTAAATGAAGCAACCACCAAGCATATTCATAAAGGGTGCCAATTGGATATTACAACACACCCTCGAATACATTAATCAAAACATATTACTGCAGATGTAATCATTCAGTTTGCACTGCTCTTTCAAAAATCAGATGCAAATATGGTTACAATATTTTGGGACACTTGCGCAAACACTAATATACTATGGAATGGACCAGTCTTATATACTCGGGGATAGATAAAAAGGACTGTGAGATGTAGTGGTGCCTATACGATTGCCAAATATCACTCACTACTTTCTTTCTGGTTCAAAACTTCAAATGATAGGAATAAAGAATAATCTTTTCAGAAATGAAATAAAAGAAAAAAGGATTTGAAAAATAATGACAGGAAATGTTTGGTAGATTCAAAGTCATTTACAATCCAAACTTCTACAAGATGTTGCAGAATTTCAATTAAGATAATTACAAATTAGTTTTTCCCTCCGGGCACAATTACACAGTTGCACCCCTTCCACTGCTTCTCCGTCAGGGAGACCAGAGACATGAAGATTTAAAAAATATATATATATTGAAAGCATACCTTTGAATGTTAAGCTTTGTTTTGAGGAATTAGTAGTTTCACCAAATGAATTTCCTGAAATTAGAAAGCTCTATCAAAAAAATGAAAATTGTTCTTTCAATTATATGATTAGGATATTTCTGTTTCAAAAAGATACAGGTTATGAAAATAATGTATTGATTCAATTATTATATAACTTCAAGTCACCTAAGTCTGGCAGTCACACATATTACAGATTTTTAAAGCACGGTAGCACACTGTAAGCCATGTTTAAATTATATACAGCAGAAGTTGATCATTGAAGCGATCATATTAATAAGATAAAAAATAACAGAAGACACATTTTATCTCATTTCTCTATTATTCCTCAGCAAGTTGGTGGCAACTAAACGATTTCCAAATCAGAGTTAAAAATTATATACACCAAAAATTTGTAATTCATAAATGATTAATCGGTTAGACAACTTTGCCAGCTTGACCTATCAGATCAACTTCCCATTGTGTCTCTATTTGGCTTCCAGCTCACAGCCAAATTCCAATCAATATTTACCCACCATGGCCTGAAGATAAACTCAACACACCCAGAGTCCCCACCGATTGTATTATACTACAATGAATAAAGAAGTTGAGGGTAGCACTTCAGAGAATTGCTTCATTTTCTTTTGGTTAACATACATTATCATGAATTTCGTCCAACTCCAAGAAACACAAAAGTTCAAAGAAAAAACAGCTCTCTGCTCAAGTACATCTAACAAGAGCATAACAACTTCCATACGGAGAGTAAATTCAAGAGCATCCTCCCTTTTTAGTCAAAGATTGGAAACATCAGCATAAGAGCACAGAGTGGTTCAGCTGACTTAGAGACATGTAAAAAAGCTTGACCAATTTAGTGCAACTTCATAGCAAGGTTATGATGCTGTTGTATAATGTACATGACTTCCATTCATGTACACACCCCATTAACAACAGCAGAAATTTCCCAAAATATTCTAGATAGCAAACCATCTACAGTCATCAAGGAGCTAAACTACGGTCTCTTAACTTGCTTCCATAGCATCATTAGAAAACATAATAAACCACTACCAATCACAATTACACATACCCCCTCAACAACACATAGAAGCAAGCTACAATCAGCTGGCTGTCATGTAGCTACAGATTGTGCACAATCAAGACATCAAGACTCATGTAAATCTCGATTTTGATTCAAGAAACACAAATACAAGATATGATGACACAAGCTTAGCCCCAGATATGCCAACATCCTACAACTGAAGACAAGAAAATGCCAGACTGGAAACCTCACCAATATGGTCAAACACTACCTGCACAAATTAAGTTCAACATATTAGAGAATGGCGACAGAACATACAAATTACATATAAGTTTCAACTTCAAAATCAAATTTCTGAAATGTACTCACTTTGTAGGAGCTTCTTAATTAATTACTTTCAACAAAAATCGCTTTATTTAGAAAAAAAATAGGGGGAGCTTTATCTTCTGTGATACGAGAGTTACGCAAAAAAATAAATAGTCCTCTAGATAAAAGAGAAAACTTCTGAAAAATTCGGGAATATGAGAGGGCATATTAAAAATTGTCATCATAATTCAATTAGAAGTAGCATGAAAAACAAGATGAGAGAATCAAAGACAATAAACAGTGCTTAAGGTAAGAGAAAGTAGGAGAAATTTATTGCGTGTTCCTTTTAATTTCAGTTTGTATATACGAATTGCAAGAGAATCAAGCCTTTCAAAACCTTGAATATTTTTTACTATTTCTGAATACACTTGTTATTCAGATTCATCCTTTCTTCACTTAAATAACTTTGTCACAATTCCAATTCATTAATAAAACTATTGTTGAAATCCTATTTCCTCTCTGACCACAACACCCACAAGATGGCCACGCAAGCAGATAATTGCAAATTTCCTTCCTTTATCTTTACTGAAATCAACAATTCAAACTTACAGATGCCCTATGATCATAGCTGCACAAATCCCATCCAACTAAAAAAAAACTCAAGAATGCTTGTTCAATTAAGACCAAACCTAATGTAGATGGAGGTATTCTCCCAAGTCCCAACGCCCAAGAAACATAAGTCATATGACAAGCATCCAGAGGCATGGCTTTGTTTAGCTGTAATTAGTATTGACTTTTGAGTCTGCTAGTAGAAACAGCCATTGCAAACAAAAGCCATCACCATCTATAGAGATCTTGAATTCCACATGTAGCTTGAGACAAGAAAAGAATTTGCATAAGAAAACACAATTTCTTTTATCGCAGATTCTTTTCCCTCCCAAGCTTTGTTTCTTTCAGATCAAATCACCCATTATGAACTTTTCTTTATTTCCCTTCCTCTACTGCCTTTTCATTTAGATACTGTAAACCCAGACAAAAAACACAATTCCTCCTTCCAAAAGAAGTTTATCTGGCGTTTCCTCTCCTCTACTTGCCATGCAATGTTTCCCCCACATTTGAAAAATTTTGCCACGTTTTGAACACATTTTGAAACTTGAACTTTTCGGAAGCGACAACCTGAGTCCAAATAGTGTTTCCGTGCAACAGAGGCAAGAAGCATGAACACGCGATTTAGTAAGCATTATATCCCCAAACAAGATATAAGCGCCCTCCCACACATCATCCTCCCAAAGATTGATTTCAAACAGAGTATAACGATCAGCACTTCGTCTAGGATTTTCCTCTAAAGTCACTACCGAAGTCCCGAATAAATAAAAGTAACAGTCCAAATACTACAGCCTGCCAATTGATAACCTATCCATAGTATAATCATCCCAATCAACTCCAGTCAGAGTAGATATATCCAAACCAATACAGTACTTCAAAATTCACATCCCTTAGTTGACTCAAAGACTTGCAACAAAGTTAACACATTTCTATATTTTTAAACCTTGGCACCATCAGATACAACCACAGTATATTTTAATGCTTTTCTCACTTTCTAAGAATGGCCATCACTACACAAAACTGCTATAGAAAGTGTTTAATTTCTGCTGAGCAACAACAAAATTCTTTTAAAAACATGTACAGTATCATTTTCCTAGTTCTCAAAATCTCATTATGAATCAATCTACATTAAGTGGATGAGCTCAGAGATGATAATAAGTTCAACACCCCCCCCCCCCTCCCCAAGAAGACAATAAAGAAACTGCAGAAGGAAAGAGAGGCAGTCAGTACGTGCATTAAGTATTGCAGCTTTTTATCTCAGTGTATAAATTGAGATGTATTGGCTATAATTTGCACTAGTCAACTTCCAAGTGTGGAATAATGTATTAACTTGATCTCAACATACAGAATAAGGTAAACTTTGATGTGAAATGTTAATGCTTTAAGGTATAGAAATTTAGGTCTAGCTCCTTATTATTAAAGCCATCTTCCTTTCTTGCATTGCCCAAAATTTCGCAGTGCTTTTTTCCTAAAACCATATACTATGCTCCATAAACCCATGAATTATACATCCAGATTAGAATTTGAAACTATAATCTGAGTGTAAGAATGAATATTCGAGCTGTGGAGGCTACTGCACAAATGATGTAGAATAATTATCATGCCAAATTTATGTGACTGTCAAGATCGACAGGTCATAGGTATTAAGGAGTTGCATGCTTTTGACATTAAAATTTTGTTCACATAAAGCGCTTTTAATCTAACTTCCAACTACTAAGAAAGCATTATTACATAAAATCAAACAGAATAATACTAAATGAAATGAAAAAAAAAAAAATGAAAATTAAATTAAAGCCTTACCGCCACATGCGAAGGGTTGAATGTAAGCACATCAATTATCTGCAAGACAGACAAATACTAGCCATTAGAAATAAGCATTAAATAGAAGCATGCATTTCAACCTACATGCTGAGACACTCAAAAACTATATAATAATCACATAGTAATTAGATAGAGGTCGCCAATATAAAGTTGATACGAAGAAAGAGAGACGTAAAGGAACAATGACAGGAAAGACTTGAGCAAGATAGTGCCAAGAATTAAAAATAAATAAATAAAGATGAACTACTATCCAGATAATACGTGAGCAGCAAAAAGGGAGGAGAGTGCCAAAACTTACAAGAGATAAAGCGGCAAATATTGTAAGAACCCAGTCTCCATTGCCATCAGCATTTGAAAGATAGCCATGGTGCAATTTTGCTAGAAGAACATGAAAAGATTATTCAATGTAAAACAACCAATCCTAGTTGTTCTACAGATACAAAACATGTCCAAATCAAGGAAAGCTCAACAAAAATGTGGGATAGAAAAGTAAATTATAAAAAAATATATCATGTAGTCATGCAACAATCAAAATTGTACATAGGAATGCGTTTTTGGGTTATTCACATGTTCACAGATTGAAATTGACTGAGATTCATAAAATTTTTGATAATTTTAGCGAAAAGCATGGCTAATTGATGTTGCTCATAGAGCACATATACTTCACTATGTTATGGAATTATAAGCCCCTGTACAGAAAGTTGAGCAATGGGCAAAATGGCCCTCAAAAATGCTTTGATGCTTGCAATGTAGCTGATTTAACAAAGAACTATAACTAATAGTAAAGTATGTTATGACTTATGAGCTAAAAAGATTAGAGGAATATTACTGAATCGCCAATAAATACAGAGTCCTAATGGTTTTCCTGTTACCATCATGTAATCAATCATGGCATGAAATGGTTATTCAGACAGGTAGACAAGGAACACAGGAAAAAAGGAGGGGAAAAAAAGCTATAAAATACAAAATCTTGCAAGTCCCGAACTCATTTTCCCTAGACCTTTTTTTTAAGGAGTGGGAGTACAGTAACCGAGCAAGAGAAAAAAGAACAGTTGAGAAGAAATTAAACTTAAGAATAGTATTCACTAATCTATAGCATACATAAGATATAAGTAGTAGCAGATGCTGTTCAGCACATCAACCAAATTACAATACTAAAGCACAGTTAGCCAACAGTTATTTCTTTCTAGAATTCAAATCAATGTTTTACAAATAACTGAAAGCATATATATACTTAAAAAAGAAGCAGTTATTTTGCCCACATAAACAAAAGTGCATGAAAAATATACCTAAAAGCTTGTAGTAGGCTCGGTATATAACAGCGGTCCCATCAATGAGCATCACCCTACCATTTGAAGGAGCCTCACTTAGTGCAGCAACATTGGGATTGACAAATTGCATAAATTTGCGTTGCCCAATCCCTTGCTCATTTTGCAAGGAAGTTTCCACATTGCTACCAGAAGACACAAAGGGTAATCTAGAAATATCTCTTCCAGAATGGTAAAGTAACTTGGAAAACCCCTACAAAGAAAGTTGGTAATTGTTAAATCAACAAGAATCAATCAGTTGGATGCTCACCAAATCCTAGGATACACTCTTATTCAAAAATATCAGAATAAATCTGAGGAAAAGAATGCATAAAATCTGTTACTCCGACACCCTATTTTACGTCAAGTGTGTCAGATCCTCCAACACTTCAATACAACATGAAACCCAAATATATAGTGGCTTTACAGAAATTTTATAGAATCTGGAGTGTCGAAGGATCCAACACCGTGTCGAACATGACACCTAAATCCAAGTCTGTGCAACATAGATAAGAACACACAGAAACTCCACATGGTAAAGGAAAGAGCAGAATTCACAACCAATGGAAAGAAACCAGGTGAATTACCTTTGCATTGAAAATTGCAGAGAAATTGAATACATGTGATTTGCAAAGCTTACTGCCAACGCTGTGCATAAGAAAGTTCTTTCCTAAGCAACCAGTTGGCCTTGAGTAGACATGAAGATGCGAAAACCAATAGCAAGCCATAAACTCATGCCAACACTATCTGCCTGTTGAAAGCTAACAAATTAGTAACTTGTCAACTTTTCTTTTGAATTAATAGCAGCAAAAAAATCATCAGAGAACGAGTTCAATCAGAAATACTTTGTAGGGAATAGAAACTAAATTCTAATATTTGTACGATTCCTCATGACGATTCATGTAAGCCAACCCCAAATCATTTTGGGACTAAGGCTTTGTTGTTGTCGTTGTTGTAATATTATCCCTCAACACACTAAGGTAAATAGGTAATTACACATTCAGAAAAAGAAAAAAAAAAATCACTATTAATATCAAGTATGAAATACCCCACTACATTCACTATTTTTTTGTTCATTTCAATTGAAACCCTATCAATTAATATTAAGTATAAAACATAGAGTATGAACAATTCAAGGGCATAAAACATAATTCTATAAAAAAAAACAATAATATTTACAAATTTACAATCAACAAACACTAACCTTCCAAACAAGAAAATGGGCAACAATAATTACTTCGAATTTTATCAAGGGTATAAAAATTGATTCTCAGAAAGACAGAAAAAATGAATGAAATTGCTGGATAATTCGAAAATTAAGAGAATGACGATAGTACATAATAAACTTAGCGGCAAAAATAGAGTACTATTAAACATTGAAATTAGTAGATAAAAATAACCAAAGGTCTGACCTTGTTGCAATTCAGTGGAGTATGAAGCTTGGAGCTTGAACCCTTTAATGGAGTAGTGTTGTTAGGTTGTGACTTGTGAGCAGAGAAGATGAGGCTGCTTGCTTTGAAGGCTTTGGGCGGTAAACCATATGGTTGCAAGTCTGGACTCTATAGGTTGGGTTGTGGTCAACAAAGGACACCAAATGGGCAAAAGGTCTATACTCTATAGTCTATTGTTAACTCTAGGCCTCCAGGGATTTCAAATCCCAAAAAAAAACTTTAGGCCTCTAGGGACTAGGGGTGTTCAAAAAACCCGACCCACTTGACTCAACCTAATTATGCGACTATTCGTAAAATACTCCACAGTTATTGGAGGAATTTTTTCAAGTTGAGTACCCAACCAGCTAAATTTTGAATAAATCTTGGCCATTGATCAAAAAATATATGTCATACTCTCCATTTGCCACATCATCAAGAAAAGACTATTTTTTTATTCAATGACCAAACAATGATAACCGGTTTTTTTTTTTTTTTTGACGAGATGATAACCGGCATTAGTATAACTCGGTTATTGCTTTTTTTTTTCCAAAAAATTTTCTCTCTTTATTTTTTATTGTTTTTCTACTCGTATATTTTTTCTCACAATAACTAAGTTAAATGGTTACTGGTTGAGTGGCTGGGTTCCCTCTTAATTCACATCTATTAACTATTACTAAAACAGAAAATTGGTGACATCATCCTCTCCCCAAACTGTATATGTGTCGCGCTCTCATAAAAAATTTTCCCACCAAATGCATTTATGATGTCATATATATTTTTGGTGTTTTTTTTAATAGGAATTTGTTATTTTTTTTTTAATTCTTTTTCATTTCAACCATTTGATCAATCTAAATCTATATCTATATCTATATTATTATATACTAAAGTAATTCCCCAAAGTACATGTGTCATTACCTCATAAAAAAATTTCCTGCTAATTTTTTTTTTTTTTTTTTGAAAGAATTTTGTTAAGTTTTAGCCTTATATTTAGGGAAGGGAATAATACATCACTATAATAATTTAAATAAAATTAAAAAGTGTATTAGTAAAGAATACAAAATATTACGTAACACTATATAATACGTAGTACTACTTAATTGAGATACATTTTTTATGTTTTTTTTTTTTACTATCAATGAGTTCGTTTTATATGTTTTTTAATAAACGAATAATGAAATTACTATTGTACTGTAAAACCGTACATAGCACGGTATCTAACCTAGTTAATTAATATTTGCATATTTTGATCCCTCTCTTAAAAAATGCAATGGTTTTGAATTTGATATTATCTAATATAAATAGATCATTTCTCTTGGACAAATTTGATTAAAAAAACAAGAAAATTGATTAAATTTGAACATAGCTCATATCTCTTGGACAATAATTCTAGTGTGTGACTTTGTAATACAAAAAACTAGGCCTCTCAAATTATTGTATCCGACCAGCTTTCTAGGATCATTATGCTAATCTTACAAACAAAGAAAAAGAATTCTTCGAGGAACTCTTCCATAATTTACACCGGTTAATCACTTAAACAAGTAAAACATTGTGTAACCAAGTAATATCTTACAAAGTAATTTGTATTTTGCGAAACTACTATTATCACCGGTTGTTTCTCATCTTGTTATTTGAGCATAATGTACTTCGTATGAAGTTAAATTGTTTATAACTGTCATTAACTTATTATGACTACTACGATTCTCCAAACACTCATATTGGATTAAACTGATATAAGTGGATGCGCTTTGCAACATCAAATTAATTTGAATCGATTAAAATGATTTCAAAAAAGATCATAACTATAATACCAGCACTGTCAAATCATTTCCATTACTTGACTGGATAACAGTCCACAAATACATAATTACATACACTTAGTTTTTCACGTTCATTTCCAAGGAAATTACATGACATATCCTCTACATCCATTACATTGAAAATTTATTTCAATTTTCACTCTTATAAAACAACTCGGCCAATCTTTTGTTAAATTACAACGCTCTGAAAAATCCACTGATAACATGCAACAAAGGATGAGAGCAACTAATCTAATTTTGCAAAATGGCCACACCTTGTATGCAACTGTTTGCACCTGCCCCCATTCATGATCTTCAGAACAGGCAAATATTGACGAGCAACTGATTCTGCCAACCGATAACATATCCCAGAGACTACAGAGTTCTCTTGCCACCACATAAGCCTGATATGCCCAAGCTATCAACTTACTCAGCCTGTAAGGCAATCATTCATGCTACTGGTTCACTTTACATACAATTGGATCTGCTTGTTAATTTTCTGGATCATCGTCTGATGACGACAGTAAGAGCTCAATCATCGCATTACTAGATGCTTCACTCTCATTGTTGACACTAGGTATTATTTTGACTGGAGAAATTAGCTTCACAAACTCCCTTAATTCTTCAAAGCTGCAATGCTCACTATAAGGTACTTCATACCTACACGTCACATCATAGCAAAAACAGGTTTGAATATAGCTTGTAAGATATATTTAAGTTTAAAAAAAAAAAAAAAAACAAGGAAAACCAATGGTGATATATTTTCAGATATAAGAAATAAACATGTCCTCAAATCCACAAACCGTGTCACAGATCAGTTCATAGATACTAGTGCTACACCACTACCACTGTACCAGCCTCCTAGATTTCAAATTTAAAAACTTTGAGCTAGTGAGACCTCTGACTCATTTGATGCATGGTTCATCTTATTGATAGAAAAATTACTTTTTTCTTATCTAGTAAGATAACAGTATGTCATGTTCTGGCTTGATGGCTAAATTGTTAGGGATAGGTTGACAGAGGGGTATGCAAGGGAGGCTTTGGCACCAGCCCCCTTCATAGCTTCTGCATCCTCACAAAGGCCATAGCTAGATTGGCCATGATCATCTGGACAATATTATAGAAATACAAAGTATTACCTTATAATAGTACCCTGCTGCCACCTTCTCCCTGCACGTCCTGCAGTTTTCTTCCCTTTACCAAAAGTCCAACCAGTGGGAGAAAAAGCAACTATTAGACTGAACCTTTCCTGTAAAAAAATACACAACCAAAAAAATCACCCGAAAAACAGTGAGTCAAGCAACCTTTCTAAAGTTCAACTCAATGGGAAAGGGCATTAATTATCCGGTAAGATAACAGCATATAATTCAAAGAGAGCAGGTGTAACGTGTAAGTAAATCACAAATATTTGGTCACTTACTGCATATTGACATGACAGTTGTTTCAACCGTTTGAAGCTTGCAATTGTCCACATAGGTACAACATGTATGTTGCTCTCACGATCATTTAGTGTAAACCACTGCATATCTTCTGCTGGCAGCTCCAAACACTCCAAGAGACGAAGTTTTGCAGCAGGAACATAGATCTTCTTGCGCAGGACACGAGCTGCTTCTAAAAAGACTCTCTCCTTCCCTATTCATGCAAATAAACAGGGATTAATGAGAGGAAGAAATGGAACAAGAGAGATGAAGTTACCAAGAAAGATATCATACCAATTGTATAACTGCCAATTAGAAACAGGGTTTTGGAGTTGAAAGACTCAGCTTGAATTGCTTCAATGATGAACTGCACAACCACCTCCTGCTTTGGAAAATTGTACTGCCAGAGAGCCATGGAAAGAATTGTTTGTTAAAGCTATGTTATTTACATCAATTAACATAAGTGGGATTCCTGGCGCTGGGTTCAGTTAGGCAAACACTATTTTTCCACAATGTATGTGTATTTCAGTGCTTTGAAATGAATGAATAGCACCATGTTGGTATAAGAATACGGGATTCTAGCCTAGTAAAATATCATCACAGTATCACAGAAAAAAGAATTAGTATCATGAATTTCTTTCACATAGAAAAATATTAACAAGATGATAAATAAACAAGTACTAGAAGTACACCAATATATATTGTATATACAGTTAACAGAATGGCACTGTGTAGATCTAGGACAACCAATTTCAAAATGGGTCAAACGAGAAAGTAAGAAAGTTATAGTTGAGGAAATCAACAGGGTATTGAGCTAAATCTAATTTACAGGACTCATTTATAGCTAAAAAGGCTTATTGAGGCTTCATTCAGTAGGAAGTAAGAAAATATAGCAATTAGAAGTTATAGTTGAGGAAATCAACAGGGTATTGAGCTAAATCTAATTTATAGACTCATTTATAGCTAAAAAGGCTTATTGAGGCTTCAATCAGTAGGAAGTAAGAAAATATAGCAATTAGAAGTTAAGATGAGATTGACCCCTATTAGAAGTAAGATTGTATGATGTAAAAGGCAAACTTAGGTGGTTCACTAGAAGAGAAAGCAGACCAAAAATGAAATGGAGAGAGATAAGGTAATCTATCTAGCCTCTATGTCATCAACCAAAGACCATGGATTCAGCCAATGAGCATTTATGTCATCAACCCAAATAAAGGAAGGTGTTAAACAGTCTAACTAGAATACAAAAATGCATCATCTATCTTTAGAACATATTGCTTGTAAACAGATAAAATACCTGGGGATCGCAGTATGTTGTATCAAGAATAAGGGTATCAATATGACATCCTAACTGAGAAACACCCTTTGCCATTTCCTCATTGAACCGAAAATCACCAGTGTGCAAAACTGCCTGGACACATATGAAGAAGATTCTCAATTGATAACTAACAGAGACTATGAGAATTAAAAGCTAGCGACAATTCATGATTTAATTGGACTATACCTTACCATTAGGTGGCTCAAAGAGTATAATTATGGAACCTGGGCAGTGATTTGCATCATAACAAGTGACATTGATTCCGGCAACACTTATTTTCTGGTTTAGGGGCATGACCTGCAATTTGTCCCATGGAATCCCAATTTTTGCATTTACGAGCTTTGCCGTTATCATGGAGCAATAAATTTTTCCATAAGAAAAGGATTTTGTCAGCCCTTGGTAATCTGCACACCAAATTATGATTTTCTGAAACATAAGTTGGCCCCAAGCACTGAATATCCCTGTCCCATAATAATATCATTGCCCTATAGTGTTGTCTATCATTATAAAATAGATCAAATACCACATAATGAAATAATTCGACGTAAAAATAATGTCCTATTTAGGGGTGTAAATGAACCAAGCCGATCGATAAACTACTCGGGTTCAAGCTCGTTCATGTTCGTTTATTTGATAAATGAGCCGAGCTTGAACAAATTTTGTAGCTCGTATAATAAAGGAGCTTGAACACGAACATAGATATGCTTGTTCAGATAAGTTCATGAACAACTCGTTTATTTATGTTTGCGAACTACTCGTTTATTTATATTCATGAATTATTGATTTTTTCACAATTGTTATTTTAATTCTTAAGTTTTTTAATAATTAAAATTAAATTCTTAGGTTTATAATTAGGATTTAATTATTATGCTATTTTTTTAGAGTTTCAAATGTCAAAGTACAAAGCTCGTTTATTAGAGAAGCTCATTTATTACTAAAATCATGCATGAAACGCTCGTTTATAAACTCATTTAATAAACGAGCTGTTCACGAACCATTCACGAACATATAGTGTACTATATGAGCCAAGCTTGAACAGATTTTTGAGCTCACTTGAAAGCTCGGGATCGTGCTCAGACTTGCCTAAATTAATTGAACTTGAACAAGAACAAGGTAGTATTCGGCTCGGCTCGGCTCATTTACACCCCTAGTCCTACTTCCATTTCATATTATTTGTAACATTTGCCAAAAATGGATGCTTTATATTATTTGCAACAAATGCTATCTTTCCATTTTAAGTTGTCATTTCTCTGTATCTTTCTCCTCATCACATGCATCTCTTTCTCTCTCCATTTAACACTCAAAAAAGTTTTGCCTAGGAGTCCGTACAACCCTCTAAAGTTGCAAATAATTAGAAACGGAGGTAGATCATGGAAAAGCTTGTTTTAATCACATATAAGATCTTAAATGACATTGGTGCATCCGTGACCGTGCATATATATGATATAGCATAATCATAAATAATTGAATACAAGATGAGACAAACAATGGGATGGAGGATCTCTACTTTAGTGGAATTGCTCAGAACCTTAAGACACCAACATGCAGGACAGGCACTAGACAAAACAAAGTAAGGTGATAAACAATTAAGCTCAAAACATATTATCCTTGAAGAACGCTAGCTAGGTAACTTACGGTCTAAGTGAAAATGTGTTAGAAACCAATGAGAACATTCACTCCGAAGGTTCCGAAATGCGTCCTGCAGAAAATAAGAGCCTGTTAAAAAATACCTGCAGAAAATTTGAAAGTATAGTTGAATAATCCAGTATTTTCAGAGGGATTGAGTATGATCGTCAACAAATATGTAACAGGCTAAAAGGCTAAAAAATTTCATTGACACGGGCAAATAATCATGAATTATTGAAAACTTAGTACAGAAAACTGAGTTTATAAGAATTACCACTCGAAATGGTGTTCCTGGAATACAACACCATGGAGGAACAACCTTATTTTTTCCCTTGGGGCCACTCTTAGCTGGAATCTTGTTCTGTCGAGGGACTGATTTAGCTGTCTCCATCTGCTGTCTTGAATTTGGCAATTTTTTCTTCACCCAGGAAGGGCTTGAAAAATATTCTGTAATCAGCTTGTTCATGGTTGGCTTCTTAGTCACATCAACCAAACATTCAGAATCACCATTTCCCTGTTCTTCAGGACCATTGTCTTTCCTGAGATGTTTGAGACTCTGTAGAATCTTCTTTCTGGGGCCAAGTGCATTTATACCTATAGCAATAAGATCCTGCAATGAATATACATCAAATTTGGTTACTTTAAAACAGGACTGTATAAATAATACAATAATATAGAGAACTATTCTTTCTATTCACAACCAAGTTATAATTCCCTATGTCACAAAATCAAATTCTAACCCGACAGTTACAAAAAAAAAAAAAAAAGTGGCATAAAGCTAAGCTATAGGTTTCCATATCACACCTACAGATCTGACTAGTATCTGATGACCCTGGTCCTTATTAGGACGAAACTAAGACAGTCAAACAGATGCCAGTGCTGTACTGTCCCAAACAACACCTCAACCTAGGCCCAACCTGGCCATTTGCTGGACATGCCTTTGAGAAGTGAGAAAATTGCTTGGACTTAGTAGTATAGATGGTTTATAGTGTTTAAATAATTATAACAATAACTTTAACTTTTTGAAACGAAGTCACAGGGTAATAATTTCTATTGTATTGGAAAGTTAGATACATAACATATATTTGTCATAAGGTGATATTATATTTTACAAGTATTTTTAAGTATTAAGCCACTTTTGTGCCGCCAACCAAGCCTCATGCTATACCGTACCAATTCCCTAAACCTTAGCCCACACACAGGTTGGACCATGTCATAATAGCGTTCTGTTGAACAGTGCTTTGCGCTAGCCCAGCACAATGCTATTTATATCCTTACCATCCACAAAAAAAAATCTTAACGCCTATGGTTTACTATAGATCAGAAGTGACCTAACAAAGCATACCTCCTCAGTTAGCCATTGCAGGGATTCCCAGTCGATTTCATGTTGAATGAAAGCTGCTTCATATTTGGAAAGATCCAGACTGTGTAGCCATTTTATGACTGAAGCCACAGCAGTGGCTTGTTCGGGAGATTGAACAGAAGGCTTGTCAGAACATTGTGAAGATTGTTTCTTTGCACCACCTGGAGAATTTTCCTGAAACAAATCTACAATTTTTAAAACATAGTTTGATGAGAGTGTCACCGCATTTAAGCAGAATTATGAAGGCTTAGAAAAAATTATGCATGGAAGAGTTGCTAGTTAAAAAAGGTGTGGTGATGCAAGTCATCAACACATGCACAATATGACCATTCTCACTCCCTCCATTTGAACTATATTAGTAGGTAGGACTTTAATATAAAAATAAAAAACAATACATGAGACAGTAGTGGTATCAAACTACTGTACCTACTAGGATTAGAAGGAATCAACAATTGTTCTACTAAATATATTGCTTGAGACTAAGTTCATCATCAACAAGATTTCCAATCTAATCAAGGGTTTTGATAAAAGAACATGTTGTAGGAAACTAGACAAGTTGCATAGCATGAAAATTATAATTTTCTTAATCTCATAGCAGTAGTTTGATTAAGCATAGGCACATGCAAAATAAATGGAGGCAATTGCTAGTTACTACTCAAAGCTATATTGCCTATATATCAGCTTCACCCTTCAGATTAAGATATATTCCTAGATTAAAGAATCCAAACATTTTCCCCAAGTATTAGAAGAGGAATCTCCTCAAGTACAAGACGGTTAGCAAAATGCAAAGTTTTGGGATCTAAACAAAGTACAGAGATATCTTCTTTAAAGTAAAAAGAGATTTCCAACAGATCATTTCACAAGAGCCAAATCATAAAGACGAATTCAAATAGGGGCAAAACGAGAATATATTGGTTTAAATGAGTAGTTATGAGGTAAACTCAGAGGAAAATATGGTTTAAGATGTGAAATTATACATCTCTTGACATCTACTTGTAAATGACAAACAAGTCCATATACTCCTTTGTGCTTTTCTCTAGCTTATAATTTGTACTTCCTCCGTTTTTTATAAGATGCATCACTTTCTAAAAAATGGAAGTTTCAATTCTAATGCATCACTTTCCTTTTTGGTTAATAAATTCTATCTATCTCTTTCCTATAACAAGGAACCTTTTTATTTTTCTCTCTATCTCTCTCTACTCCAATAATTGTCTAGGAGTCCACGATTACAAAAGTGATGCAACTAAAAAAAGGGAAGAAGTATCTATTACTAAACTCATTATATATGCTTGTTAAGCACATCCTTAAGGCCAAATTTAATCGATACAAACAGAAGATCTTCAAAAATGTTTATTAATACAAAAGGAAGATCTACATAAAATCACAAGATAAAAGGCTCTTAAACAATGAGTTGTCAAAGCCTGGCCAAGCTTTATACATTATCGATTCAAAGTATTTTAAATATAGCAACTAATAACTTAATAAGTCAGGCTTAAAACACAAATTAACATCTGAACAAAAGTAAGGGCTTAAATTACTAACCTTTGGTGTGACAAAATTGTCAAGACAACCATTAGCATGACATTGCCTAGATTCTTCATCCCATTGCGAAATGTCAACCCCACACAAGGGACACACCAATGCAGGGTCAGGATCATGAGGCTTAAAATCATCTTCTTCGGAGCACAACCTCATTAACACACCAAATTGGGTGTTAGATTCAAAGTCCTCACTGTCCTCATCATCATAGCCACAAATATTTTGTCCATGCACATCTCCATTTCTAACAGACAATGATGAAGACGACAGCAACCTGGATTCAATGGAATGAGATTTGACAGAAACGTGCTCACCACTACCATGATCAGGACTACTAAGTTGACAAGGAATAGATTTGCAAGGGTAATCGGAATTTTCAAGTATCACTGAATCCAACTCATCAAGACTGCTACCGAAGCAGGAATCCAACCATTGAGTACTTGAATCAGTTTCTCCAGAATTCGAAATAGGTTCACTCTGAATATCCAATGAAGGACAACACCCGCCTTGTGTTCGATAAAATGCCTCACTGAATTCACCTATCCCCTTACAAGTCGTTAAGGATGGGGAAATGTTTTCCTTTCCCGGAAACGAAAATGGTTTTTGGCTCTTCACCGTCTTCGAAACCGATAATTTCTCCTTCAATATACCCAAAAATCCAATAAACATCAACTGTTATATTTAACCAAAAAGAATTCTATACAATAACAATCTTCCTACCTCCTATAACCTTGACTCAGTTACATCAACCTAACAAAACCCTAAAAAATCAAAAGCTACTAAATTTTCAATAAAACAGCAATATAATCTCAATACAAGATATACTAGCAGCAAAAAGGGAATATTGAAACAATATTTACAGAATTATAGCCCCAAATCATAAATAATAAATTAAAATGATGATTAAATTGACATTAAACAACCCAACAAAAATAAAAACCCTAATCAAACAAGGGTTTCTAGCTCCTATACTATTAAACAATTTACATCAAATTAATCCCTAAAAGTATGTAAAATTGAAAGAATTATGATAAAAATACTAAGTTGTGAGTAAGATTAGAAGACTTACATGATTATTATCGGGAGTAGAACTCAAAGAAACACTTGGACGCTTTTTACCAATCATCAAATTGATTTTGAGCAGAGATGACTGAGAAAGAGGAGAGAGATTGAGAGAGAAAGGGGTAGCAGAAGATTAGTAGGGTTGTTGTTTTGGTTCAAATTTTTGAGGTGTTTTTTTAGAGGGAAGAATCAAAAGTTCGATTTTTTTAAAGCGCGGATTACAAATGAAAATTACCCCTGAACTCCGTACGAAGTTATCGTATATTCCCTTTTTAGAGGAAATCTCCTAAATTTCTCTCTATATATAATAATAATAAATATAGTCATTTGAAATCTAGTTTTATTAGTATTGATGAGTACTTTATAAATATGGAGTATTTAATTTTAATAATTTTTGCTAGTGTAAAATTAAAGATATTTGCGATCAAAAATTTACATCGATACATGTAAATGGGACTAACATTATGAAATAGAAGGAGTAATCAATACTATTATTTTAAAATAGGAAAGTTTAAAAGAAATTTGGAGTGCCACGTCATCCTTTTTGTTTTTTCATTTTTTTTTTAATGAGGAAGCAATTATCCTCCTTAATCTTCAGTTTTTTTAAAAAAAAAAAACAATCTTTTTCATTTTCATTCATACGACGCTTCGTCAATTTACAGCATCCTTTTTTTTATGTATAAGGAACCAGTTATTTTTTTTTTTTCTCCTAAAACAATCTTTTTCAGATTCATGTAGATGACGATTCATCAGTTTATATATACATCTCCTCCCTTCAACAATATCAGTTTTTCTTTCATTTCAATTTAAGGTTTGAGTTTCACCTTTCTTATGTTCTTCCTACTGCAATTATAAATTTAGATTTAAATTTAATTTCTTATTTTGTTTTTTAGTAGTTTATTTATTTTTGGTAAGGTTTTCGTTGGAAAAACTATTCTCAATTCTTTTGTCTTCAAATATAAATGTATCCTGTAAGGTTTTCTTATTTTACCTTAAATTTAATTTTGATTGTGGCTTCTTAATTTTTCCGGTTTTGATTTTTCGATTTTCAGGAAATATGAAAAAAGGAAAATTTGGCTTGATGGCTGATTGACATTGTGTGTTGTCATTATCGTCGCAAATTGGTATTGTGTTTGTTGTCGGAGGTGATCTTTCTCTCTCCTCTCTTATCGGCACCCTCTCATTATTTATCCTGGTAATTCCTTAATTTACATACGAGTACAAAATTTAACATCGGTTTTATTTTCAGTCGCTTTTTTCAGTTTTAAAGTTTTCATGTCTGCGTTTTAATTTATTTGTTAAAAAAAGAATGTTTAAAATTAATGAACCGAGATATCCGGTGCATATCCATGATGACTTGGAATGACAGATTCTATGGTTGAAAAAAAAAAACTCTTAAATGTCGACTTATTGAGTGGATTTTTCAGGGGTTAATGCCAGTGAATAAACAAGTAAACACTTCTTAATTCTTATATATGCCTACATCTTTTTCATTTTTGGGTTTCATTAGGCTATTTCAGCATGCTGAGTTTTCATTTGTTTTAAGGCCCTGTGTTTGGCCTGAATGTTATAATGTTTATGTATTATGAATTTTAGTTACTCGTAATTTAGTTTAGGACTTACATGAGTATATATCAGTCCTATATCATGCCATGAACTTTAGAGGTATTGCTTTTTTTTTTCCTAGATCTTCTTAATTGCAAAATCTGCAAATTTAATTATTTATAAATATAAACTATTTATATTATGTATTACAGGTGTGTATTACAATTTACAAGAACAATTGGTCTTCTAGGATAAAACAATGTGTCATTTGCTATAATAAGAAGGAAAAATTAGAAATAATAATCCCAACACTTAGTCGCGGCGGGTTGTATGGCTTTATTCTATTCTTCTTATTATATATGAACTCATTATATATGATGTTGAAATTCCATATTATTTTAGTACTATTTTTTTTGTAATAAAAATTTATGATACAATAAACAGTCGTGCATCGCATGGGTTTAAGACTAGTACTTTTTCAAAAACGCATTTTATAACGTAAATGCTTCGTATACGGAGTATATCTCCATTTTTATACGCTTAAAAGTCATGCTCCGTAACATTTTATATTAAAACAAGTGATACTAGCATATAGATTATATACAATAGGCCTGTTCACGGATCGGATATCCGATCCGAAATGGGATTTCGGATCGGATATCCGAAGCTTCGGATATCTAAAATTGATATCCGAATCCGATCCGAAAATTTCGGATATCCGATATCCGGTATCCGAAATCATTCGGATCGGATATTTCGGATATCCATTATCCGATATTATTTTAAAAAATTGATTATGCTTATCTAATAAATGTCATTAATTTTATCAATTTTCTAACCTTAAGCCTTCCTGTACAATATATCAGAGGGGGCAATTTTGCCAATAAAAGAACAAAAAAAGGAACCAATATGAAATTGAATCTCCAAATAAAAATCCCTCATTCTCGCAAGTAACCTCGGAAGCCGACATCGCCACTTAGCCCAAGCAGCAAGATGATGATGCTGAACAATAATCCTCGCAATTTCTAGTTTCCGGCGACACACGACATCAAGAAGCGGGTTCCACCCGGAGGAGTTTTGCAGTGACATATCAGCGCCGACGGAGGCGAGGAGTTGAGCGGGGACGGCGTCGTTTAAGCGGACGGTGTCATAGAAAGGGATATCGTCGCGGCGGTCGAGGAGATCTGATCGGAGAGTTTTTCTTGGTGGAGTGAGTCGGACTCGGAGTTAACTCGGGTCGGATCGGCGAGTTTGGGGAGGGTTGAGAGGAGGCGGGTTAGGATGGGGTGGTCGTGGACTGCGACGAAGGGTGGGTGGCGGCCTGAACAGTGAACATAGAGAAAGGGGGAAGAATTTAGGGTTTTTCTTTTTTTATTGAGAGATTGAAAGTAAGTAGATGTTGTGATAAACTGATAATGTGATTCACTAATTCTTGTGAATTTATTTTAGAAATTTCAGTTTTTTTGTTTATTTTTTTATTTTCTAATATCACGATTTAGTTTTACCCAATTAATTTCGGATATCAGTTCGGATATCCGATATCCGATATCCGACAATTTTCGGATATCGGATATCCGAAAATTTGAAAACCAGTATCCGAATCCGTATCCGATATCCGATTTTTCGGATCGGATATCCGATCCGAAATGAAAATTCGGATCGGATATCCTAAATTTCGGATCGGTTGCGGATCGGATTTTCGGATTTTCGGATTCTCGGATAGTTTTGTACAGGCCTAATATACAATGACACAAATTTAACAAGATCTTACTGTAGGCACGAAAATTTTAATTAAGTGCCATGTTGGATATTATGTGAGTCAAAGGTCAAATTATTGACTCATTTTATTGACATTTAATTAAGGTAAATTAATTTGGGTGAACAAACTAATTAATTAGCCCATTTTAATTTGGTTAATATAATTATTAAGCCCAACATCCAATATACATCAAACCCTAACCCTAGGGGTGTCTCACTCTATAAATAGAGCTCTCTCTAGTTCAATTGGGGAGGAGAGGAAAACCTAGAGGAAAAAAAAGACTACATCAAAATACAGAGCAAGTCTCTCAAAATTCTAAACTTCTCCAAAGAAATCCTTTCAAAACCTAGAAGAAGAACAACAAGCATTTGACGACGTGCCGTTCTACTCTAGAAGATCACCCGTGGAAGAGATCAAGCCTCGACGACCCTCAACACTAAGGAAAGAAGGAATTCAAATCATCAAGAACACCAGTTCAACCTCTACATCAAGTAGTCATTGATCGAGATCAAGCCTCGTCGGCCCTCAATCAAGAATTCAAGTCAAAGGTCTACATCAACAACAAGTCAAGGTCTACATAAACATAAGTCAAAGTTCTGTATCAAATCTTAGATCGAGATCAAGCCTCGGCGGCCCTCGTTCGAGAATCAAGTCAATTCGTGAATTACGTCAAAGTCAAAGTGGAGATCGAATCAGAGGAGCAAATTAGAGATTGTACCCAAAATTATCAAATTAATAAAATTAACACTTTTTTTGCATTTGTTTTGAATCCATATTTTGCAGATTTAAAATTTGTGTTTATACTTACGTGATTAGATTTTGGGAAATTCTCAATGGTACTCTCCAATTTTATAAAATTCTCAGTGGTGAACAAAGTTTTATGAAATTATCTTTGATAGTCACTAATTAACATTTCTAATTCAATAGTGACATTAATCATATAAACATGCAATTATAAGTTAACCCTAAAAGCATAATGACTAATATAACCCTATTAATTAAATAAAAAAATTAAAAAAAACCCTAGCCACCCAACCCACTGCCAATGGCGGCCAGCGACCCTCTCCTCCACTTCCCTTGGCGCCGGCGACTCTCTCTATCATGGGATATTTTGTGGACTAGTTTTTTTTCTAAGTTAGGAACTTAGGAGGTTCCCGTGATGGCACCTAGACCAAGTCTAGACTAGCCTAACACTCAAACAACAAAGGATATACGCACACAATGTAATACCTCGTATTTTTATACGTATTTTATTTAAAATAAGTATTTTGAGAAGTATTTAATTGAATATTAAATGTTTTATTTAAAGTATTTTATTTATTTATTTATTTTAATAAGTTGGAAATATTTTATAAAAGGAAAGTTTATTTAATTAATTATTTTAATTAAGTTGGGGTTTAATTTAGAAAAGTTTATTTTAGTAAAGTTTTATTAGGGATGGGATTAGGAAAATTAAAAAGGGAAAGTTTAGGGAGAAGGGTCTTAGAGAAAGGGTATAAATATCCTACATATGAGGCAAACCAAACTTTGCCCAGAGTGGAGAAAACCCAAGGTAAATTTCTCTCTCCTTTTCCTTATTTTCTTTCTTTTTTTTCTTTCTCCTTTCTCCCCTTCCCCTTCTTTTTCCGGCCACCCCCACCACCACTGCCAGCCACCGGCAGCAGGTGGCTGCCGCCGCCAGCAGCACCAGCCGCCGGCAGCAGGCGGCCACCGGCACTGGCAGCCGGCGTGGAGGCTGCCGCCACCTTCTTCCTCCCTCTTTTTCGAATTAAAAAAAAAATTATTAATTTTTGTTTTAAAAATCAATTTAATCCTAGATCTAAATATTAATTATGGGTTTTGTGATTTGATTTTGATGTTTGATTAAAAGTATTATGTTAATTAATTTTCAGATTATGTTCTTAATTAAAAAGCCCCAATTTTTGAAACCCTAGGTTCTTGATTTATAAATTATTGAAGAATTATGATATATAATGGTGTAAACCTTTGATTAAAGTGTTTTAAGACTAAATTACAGCAAGATTTAATAAAAATAAAGTGCTGGAATTTTTGGTAAAGCATAGAAATCAAGTTTCTTTAAGGAATTTTAATTACCCATTAATGGAGATTGAATTATGATGTTTTAAATATAATTTCAGCTTATTTTAAATAAATTATGAGGGGTTTTATAATAGTATATGTTGCTGAAAATTTGTGTAGAGTGGGTTTTAATATTCTTTTATGATTTTAAATTGTAGGAGACTTTGAAGTGAGTGATTTCTATTGATTGTGGCGATATTAAGATCGTATTCAAGGTACGTTCGCGTACTTAGCATAATTATGTTGATGTAATAGCATGCTAAATGTGTTTGGTTGATTACAAGTAATATCATGCTAGGTTTGGATTGGAAATTATGATTTGGATGTTATCGGTGATTGGATTATGAGGCATGATTTATTTGTGATGGAAAATAATAGTTGGAATATTATTTATGAACCACATATTTATTTATGGCATGATAGAGAGTATGTTTAATTAAACTAAATGTTTAATTTGGGTTGGAATATTGAAAAAGAATTTATTTATGGTTCATATAATTTTTATTGATGCTATAAGCATGAGGAAAGAAGCTATATAAGTGTCTATGTACACGAGGAATAAATTGTATGTTGGTGCCTTAGTGCACTTAAGGTGTTTTTAACACCGAGGGATAGGATTTGTGGCGCTTTATGCGTTTAAGGTGTCATTGGCACCGAGGTAGAATAAAAAAGGGTTCAAATTTAATATTATGTTGTCACTAATTATTCAAGAATTAAATTGATATATTTGAATTGTTTGAATAATTATTGTTGATTTAAATGATTATGGTTTGAGAGTCATCACCAAGTTTAATAATCTGTAAATAACGTAAAGTGAAAAAGATTACGCACCAAAACTCTTGGAACGTATATACCTTGAGTATGAACATATGGGGGGAGTTATGGGGTTTTATATTTAACCATAACTTCTAATGGAGTACAAGACGCTGTATATTCCTTTTATTATTATTATGCGCAGGAATTCTGCCACCTATGTGTGGTTTTTGATGTTGGCACGGTTAGCTCCCGTGTCAGTAACCTCAATTTATTTGGGGGAGGTTAGGGGGAAACCCGTTCGATGCGTAATCAATGCTAAATAAGTTATTTAGTGTCTAGTAAGAATTTTAGTGAGTGTTGTATGCTTGAAAAACAGTTGCAACAAGGTAAGTTGTGTGCTGATAGGGAATTGTATGTTAGTGTGTTAATTACGCTTATGTACTCAGCTTTGCTGATTGTGTGTTTTGTGAGTTTGTTGGTCTTGTCTTTATCTTGGCCCTATGATGACCCATTTATAATGGAGAGTAGTGGAAATAGGTAGAGATAAGCTTTTCAGGTGTTGAAGCATATCCATGAATGGGCATGAGTGAAGAGCGTATCATGGTAGTTTCCATAAGTTTATGATGTGTTTATCGCTTTAATTATTTATGATAATGTTATTATGCGTGACTAACAAAGAGGTTTTGAATTTGGTTTGGTTTTAATAAGGGCCTAAAATGGTTCCAAGTTGTAGGTTGATTTTATTTCACTTCGTTTGACTTTGGTTTGACTTTACTTTCGTTGATTGTTTTTTTTAGTTGACTTGTTTTGAAAGGGTTTGAAATTAGTCTTCCGCTGTGTGTCTTTGATAGTTGCCTTAACCGTTATCACGGTGGCGGTAATGTCTTAGATATTCCTATTTAAAGTTTTAAACAGGGAAAAACAGGTATTTTAAAAGAAAGGAATTTCTAGGGTATTACACACAAGCAAGAGACAAAGCACCAACAACGTAAACACTTTATTATTTTCGTGGCTTACAAATTACAAGGAGTTTCTCTCTCTAGAATATCTCTCTAGAGCTCCCAAATTCGATGCCCAGCAAATGAATGCCTTGACCTATTTATAGGCACTGACTACAACCTAGTCAGATAGGATAACTACCCACTATGCCCACTACACCCATGAACTAATAACCTCCCACTACTTGCATGCTTATTTGGATGTATCTAGCCTTGTCCACGTGTTAAGGGAGTTACCCACGTCCCATATTATCCTCTCAACTGTTTGCTAACCGCCAAGCCCCACTATGCCATGCTCCTATATTTTAGGAGACATGCATCAGTGTGAATATGTAGTGCTCAACCGCCTGATCAGTGTAACCGTCCACTCCCTTAGTATTCCTATTTTCTAGGGCCACTAAGTGAGTGGTGTAACTTATAGCTTTCACATGACGTGGTATTATTCTTTCAGAATAACTACCCATGTACTTGGCCACACCCCACTAATCTGGTGCTCCTATTTTATAGGAACCGCCCCCATAGTGGCTTAACCGCGTTCCCGTTTGACCTTAGTCAAAGGCACAATCAAGATAACCGTTAGTCAACCCACTAACATCATGGCCCTATATTTTAAGGACCATACTTAGCCACGTGCCACCTCAGCATAACCATCCCGACAATTTAGGGAGAGTGGTGCAATGTGGGTAGTTACCTCAATCGCCAACTAGCCCCACTACTTAGCAAATCCCTAGATTCAAGGCAACCGCATGCAATTACGATGACTAAGCATAACTGTCAAAGAGTCCCTACTATAAATATCCCACTAAGGGAAGATTTGGTTAAACCAATATTCAAGCCAAGGCTTTTCCTCAGCATCCAGCACATAGCCACGCAAGCCCACGGTTCCCCCGAGGGAACCATGTCAATCGTTGGCCCGGTCCGCACTTGTTCCTCCATGCCGGAGCCACTACGACCTCCACTATTGTAGTGGACCATAGAGACACCTTCACATGATCCCAAAAGCATCCTTTAACCAAACCACGCACCACTTAGCTAGCATGCCCGTACTAAGCCTCAATCCCTTGTTAGTCGCCCCGCACCTACACTATCGGGACTTGTAACACCCCCAAATCTCCCTCTACGGAAATACCAGTATAGTACGTATAATTATACCATCGAGATAGACTTGGGCATATTACCGTCGCGTGATTACGCAAGGCTACTCAAAATACTTAACTCAATAACAAAACTTGCAGCGGAAACTTAACTTTCTTTTATTAATACTTATAAAAATAGTAACATTGTTATGAGTACTCAAAATAAAGACAAGACCAACATTCCTAAACTAGGTGAAGCAAATCCCTGGACTCTCATATGCTTATTTATGACTCCACCTGAAAATAGTCAACACTGCTTACCATTACGGTAAACAGGGCGAACCAAAACAAATAGGAAATACGGATTAGCAAAATATGCTAAGTACGATAAGTGCAAGATAATGTAAACTCAATCTATTTGCAAACATGCTTTTAAAATCAATTCCAATAATTAATTCAATAAATTCCAAATTCATTATTCCAAACCGATTCCAATGATTCAATATTCAAAATAATAGTTAATAAAACCAATTCCTTTATTAAGAATCAATTTCTTTTAATCCAATTCCTTTTAAATCCAATTCCTTACCCAAGTGTGCACACCCCCAAGCTAGTCTCCTTATATTACAAGGCTATTCTTGAGGAAAGACCCGGTCATACAAAGTCCAAGGCCTTATCAATAAACCAAATCCGCATAGTGGGATTACCAACATGCTTGTAAAGCATTAATAATAATAATTCAATAAATCCTCTTTAAATCCAATAATTCCAACCTTTAATAATAATAATTCAAACTCCCTTTTTATTTAAATCCATATGCTTTCAAAATCAAATCCTTTAAACATGAATAATAATTTTAATTATTTAAAACATGATATAAAATCAATACTCCAATTTATTTATCAAAACCAATTTATTTAAACATGCTTTTATTTCATAAATCATAATTCAATTCAATTTAATTCAATCATCATAAAATCATTCAAACATGCTTATTCAAACCAATCACTTTCAAGGTATCTAGCCACCTAACGTACCTTGATCCTTTTAAAAACTCTTTAAATTAATCCAACATACTCTTAAAAATCCAAATTCCTTTGAACATAATAAATAATTTCAAACCATTCAAAACATGATATTTAAAATAAATCCTTTTATTAAAAACAAATATTAAAATCAATTCCTCCAACCATACTTTACTTCATAAATCATAACTCAAATCAATTCAATTCAATCACTAATAAAATCATATGAAACATGCTATTTAAATCAATCACTTTTAAAAGTATCTAGCCACCTAAACTTACCTTGATTCCAAATATCAATCAATACTTCGCACTTTCAAAGTTCAACCACGAATACACCTTGCAAATAACATAACCATAAGGTTATCACAACATAAACTCAAATCTAATGTGCATGGGCTATAATTTTAAAATAATACTTTAATATAAAATTCTAGCTTTGAAATAGGTATTTGTATTTTAGAAAACTAACCATGAAGAAGATAAAGGAATAGGATTAAAGAGAATTGAATTTTCGTTGGAAAGAATAGGCAGAACTTGCAGAGGTCATAACTCCTTCAATATAACTCCGAATTGGGTGATTCTTGAGCCTAACCTCAAAGATTTTTTCGAGAGAAACAATCTTCCGTGACACATCAATACCCCAAAAACTGACCAGAAGTGCCCGAAAACTGACTTCAAAGATAAACGGGATGATATTTGTATGAAAAGAGAAGAAGAAAAGTATGAAAAGGTTTAGGGAAAAGAAGAATAAGAGAGAAGAAGAGAATTGAGTTTTGGTGTGAAGAATATGAGAGATATGAAGGGGTATTTATAGGCTCATGAATGAGGGAATTATGGTAGGAGAATGTAGGAAGAATTATGGTAAAAAGTATTAAGGAAATTACTTGGAGAAGAGAATGAAAAAAATATGGAAAGTTAAATATTAAGGTGATTGTGTATAACAAAAATATGGAAGGTATGTTGTCATGAAAAATAATATGGCAAGGAAGATTACTTGGGGAATAATCAAGAGAAATAAAAGGTAGGAAAATGAGATGATCAAATCTTTGTGAGATAGAAAATAGGAATTAAGGAAATAAGGAATTTGAGAAAGATAATTAAAATACAAAACTAACAAAATAATTAACCCAAATTTAGCATATGGTGGCCGAAAATATTGAGCATATCTATGCTCATATTTTCGGACCTCCACTTATAGTTTTAATGAAATATTTGCTAGATTTTAAGGATTAAAAATGATTGTGTAAATAATATCTATTGTATAAAATAATTAATTAAAAAGATACCAATTATTCACTAAATAAATTAACCTAGAAAATCAGATTTTCCACACTAGAAATATCCGAAATTCTTAGTCAATCATTAGGAATTTTCGAACATATTAATTAAATAATATAATTTTGTTTAAGTAAAATATCCGAAATATATATAAATAATCCAGTTTTTAAATAAAATAAATGGATAATAAATCTTATCCAAAATCCAAAAATAATAATTAAGTTTTAAAATACTTTAGACGCCGAAATTCAAATATCATTTTGGCTCCAAAATTCAAATAGTAAAATAAATTACTAAAATACCCTTTTTAAGAGAATACTAATTAGAAAATATGTTTCAAAAATACGGGGTATTATAGGACTATCGAGTCGGTATGTCCTGTCGAGTGTCCACCATAGCCATCCAAGTGTGCTATAGTCCCCATAGGTCATCCTATGTCCAAGACCATGCATGCCCAAGGCCCTTAGCCCTAAGGCCACCCTCAAGTCAACCCCTGACCCTTGAGTGAGCACTCGCCCCCTAAAGAGCTTTATTTTGATCTGGCCATGAAATACTAGTGAACACCCAACTGACAGTAACACAATAATAGGCTCTCAAGCCCGATCCTTAAACCCAACCTTGGCCCTATGGCCATTTATGATCTATTAGGGTCTTGATAAGTCCCCTCAATAAGTATCAAAGATTGTTATGGAGTTTTGCTCTTCCAAACACTTCGAGGTTCATTTATTGCGCGCGCGCGCGTGCTAGCCATAGGCCCAAGGCCTAGCTAACCAAAGCTTTGCTAGCACCATGGCCTAAGCACTTGGGGGTTATCCCTAATATCCTCACAAGCCTAAGACATGGTAGTGAGCTACTCTAGCCATACTTGGCTCGTTCTTCCCGAATCAAGCGCGCACTTGCTCGTGTGGGGGGGTCCCGAAAGCCTTACGCGCCTATGCGGGGAGTTCAACGGCCTTGCCTAGGTCAACCCAAAAGGGACTGTGACACTCTCCATGACAGCGACCTTTCCCTGACGCCGACGACCTTCCTCGATTCCCTCTCCTTCCCCTAATTCCCTGCCAACCACTCACCCAAACCAAACTACACCACTAACACAAATCTTGAGGAGAGAGAAAAACCCTTAAAAAAACCTTCAATCTTGTTCAATGGTGGTTTCCAGCAGCTGTTACGCTAGGGTTTTCCCGCATTCGAGTGCCGCTCAAAGCCTAAATTCTCCGCTACCTTGAAACCCGACATCCCTTCCTCAAACGCCATTAAATATCGCTGGAATAGGCGGGAGTTCGTTTTCTGGTACTAGCGGTCTTCTCTTTGATGATCTTGCGATTTCATAAGGTCTTATGGGTGGTGGTCAAGGTGGTGATAGAGGCGGCGGCGTTGCGAAAGAGAGAGAGGAAATGACTGGCGGAGTCGTGGGTAGGTATGGGCTGGCTGGGCTGGGTTGGGGGGGGGGGAAGAAGTGGGGGGTTTTTTTAAATAGGGGTATTCTAGACATTTTCTTTTCCCTCCCTTTTAAAAAAACATTAACAATGGTTAATTATTTTCTTAAAATGCTTAACTAATGTTACCACTGAATTAGTTTTATAACTTACAGATTACCAAAGATATTTTGAAAATTTAGTGTTTACCATTGAGGAAAAAAAAACATCGATGAGTACCATTGAGAATTTCCCTTATATTTTTGTAAAGGTTATGTGTGAGTCTGTTTCACGTGAGTCCGGTTTAAGCATAGGCACAACTCCACCACCACCAACCCAAAAAAGCTCAAACCCAAACCGGCCCTCCTTCACCCTCCTCAACCTAGAAACGTAGCAATTAACAATCCACCTTCCTCAAATTGCAGCAATAAAAAACACCATCGTCGCGAACGCTAAACGCTAAACCCACCGTCAACGTGCTGCGATTTGGCTGTGCTCTGATGGCTGCGATTTGATGGTTCGATTTGAAGGAGTTGATGGTTCGATTTGGTTGTGCTGTAATACCCGAGATTTTAAAACCTGATTTATTATACGCTAATATTTATTTTATTAGCTTAATTAAAGTTTTGTCTCTGTTTTAACAAGAACGAATGCTTTAATCTTGAATTTTATTTTAATATTATATTATTTCAGAAGCTAATTTTAAGGAAAGTAAATTATTATTTTACAGTTTATTTTCGGTCCGTAAAATATTTAAAGATTTTGTATCAAAATTTGTATTTCTTTTATCCGAAATAGCGAAATGATTCAAAATATATATACAAAACTCCCCTCCTAACTTCCCTGAGCTCTTTTCTTCACGATTAAGTTATGAGGATTAACATTAGTTTACTTCTCCTATTCATTGTTGCCTAGTGTCTTGCCAAACCAATCAAGGATAATTGATTAGAATTTTGCCACCTTACCTTGAGCTTATCCTACTCCTTCAAGGTTAAGGAATGAAAGGAACAAGAAGACAAATTCCACCTCTTCAATTATCACCTTCACGGTTAAGTAAGGTAAGGATGAAGTTTAGTCTAACCTTACTTGCCTTCTATTGGCTACTCCATCTTTTCCCAAATATTACACAACAAATGATCAGAATATCAATATATATATATATATATATATATATATATATATATATATATATATATAGCTAATCCTAGTTTTTCTTTTTCATCACTTGCAAGTTCTAGTTATAAGTGAACAAATATCCCATAAATTCCAACCCAAATATTACCACCGTCATCTTCTCTTCCTAGACCGTTGCTGTCACCTTTCCCCACGGACGACCAGCCGTGCTGTTTCTCCCTCCTTTCGTTGTTCTACTTTTGCCAAGACCGCTAGGGACCAAATTCTTAACCTTGGTTTTAAGAGTACCCAAAGTAAGATAAATTCTTTGTCTTCGTATGTAGTTTTTAATTTGGGTAGTATATCTAGTTGTTTTCTAAATAGTCAAGTGTCATGTATTACTACTTACGTAGTACTAGCTAGCTATTTCTAAAAGAAAATGAGTTTTAGATTGTTTTCATATTAAAATGATTTAAGGATTTTATAGTTTTAGTCATTTTACCTACTAATGCAATAATTTATATTTTTAAGAGGAATCGGACCTCGGAGCTCAGTAAGAACGATAAGATAAAAGCTAACAGGAAGGTTATCGGACTGTAAATCGAGGTAACAGCTATTGCTAGTACCCGCAATTCCCTTCGAAATGTGTTTATAAAAGCGTGATATCATTTTCAAAAGTTATTTATATATCTTTGGATTAAATGACTTGCGGGATGATGAACGTGTTTATTAATGTACTTCAGTTTAATGATTTATATGAATGATTTTATTGATAAACGTTGTTTTATTGATCTTTGGATCTTACGAAAGTATGTCATGAATCTATGAATGACTTATGTAAAAGTTACACAACATGATAAATAACAGTGAAAGACCTAGTCCGTCTGGCAGTATATGTTTACAGGTTACTTTTCGGTCATGCATGTACCCATGGGGCATTAGCCCAACTATGTCGAGCATCTGCTCTATGTTATGGGCACCGGCCCATCGCGGAAGACGTTCCGCCATGTCATACTTGCCAGCGACTAGCATGTTAATATGAACGTTATATATATCATTATATGAATTTTATTAAATGTTTTAAGATATTCCATTCTCCCTGTTTTGTTAACTAAAATGAATTGAAATGATGTTACACTACTAGAGTAGTTCGTTACTGAGTCTTTGGCTCACCCGTTTTTATGTTTTTATGTTTTAGGTTCTGCTAGGGATGATGGAGACGAGTAGTAGCGAGGATTTTACTTTCAGTTATCACTTAATAGTAGTTATAGTTTTAAGTTGTTTAATTTGAATAGTAAGACTAAGCTACTTAGTAAAGTTTGAGATAAGATAGGATTTTCTATTGTAAAAATTAAGAATAATGTTTGTTATAAATAGATCACTATGTTTTATAAATCAAGTTTTTTAATTAAGTATGTTTGTTGCCTTGTAAATCTCGTGAGGGATTTACGGCAGTGACGTCCCGACCGTGTTAGGTTAATTCCGCTGTTAAGATTCTCTTAATAACTGATTTAGAGGTCGGGGCGTTACATGTGCTTTAGTTGTATGTTGAGATTTGGTTGTGCTTTAGTTGTATGTTGCGATTTGGTTTGATGGTTGTTGTGGTGGGATTGAGGTCTCGCCATTTTCATGGAGGAGAGAGAAAATGTGAGTTGTAGAGAAAGAGGAGAGAGATGGTGGGTTGTTGAGGAGAGAGAAAGAGAGGAAGGAAGGAGGGGTTTTAATACTTGACCATTATAATCTAATTTATGATATATTTAACCTATTTTCTAATATATATATATATAACCTATTTTCTGATATATTTAACCTATTTTTGATATATATAACCTATTTTCTGATATATTCAACCTATTTTCTGACATATATAACTTATTTTCCGACAATTATAATATAGTATCTGATATTTATAATCTAATATCTGACCATTATAATCTAATATCTGACTATTATTATCTAATTTCCGACCATTAAGATTTTTTTTCCTCAATTTTTTTTTGTTTGTATGACCAGACTCACGTGAGTCCGTTCTACACAAAACTTTTACTAGATTTTTTATAGATTAATAAAAATTAATGGTAAAAGATTTTAAAGTTTGACCCAAATATTGATTTTGGAGTAAAAATATAGGGACAAAGAGAGCACTACGTAATTCATATACATCTTTTTTATCCGGGAAAAAATTGTCAAATACAACCAGCGAAAGTACTCGTTTTGTGGGTTATAAAAGTATTCAGATATTTATGGTTTGGATCTTTTTGAATATAAGGTTTTTTTTTTCTTTTACAAGGAATATAAGGTAATTTTAGTTTATGTCTCTTTGGTCAATATCGAGTACATGGTCAATTTTAGATCGAGTATAGTCTAGTCAGGTCACTTTGGGTATTGATACAATTCCACTTCAAATCAGGTAGATTTTGAGATTCGGGTCAATTTCAAGTCGTTGTTTTCAGGTCTCGAATCAAATCATTTGGGGTCGAGTAATCGGGATCGGATCAGGATTGCCAGTTGCCTAGATCTATCATTAATGTGAAAGACTCATTTAACAATAGATTGTTATTTTTTTTACAAGTCATTTAACAATAGATGTACTACACTACTACGTATTATGAATTAGGTGGAATTTATCAATGCGTGGTTCCTGCACGTGGATGCACGATCCGCATGGTGCATCCCTTCAAAAAAAAAAAAGCGGAAAGAACATTGTATAGAAATGTAAAGAACATTTAGTTAAGTGAAAAGAACATGTTATAGAATTGTAAAGAACATTGTATAGAAATGTAAAGAACATTCAGTTAAAGTGAAAAGAATATGTTATAGAATGTTAAATAATGTTCTTTATTTTCATGTTCATTACATTAAATTATTATTATAGGTGATCAAAAATTCGGGTCACGTCGGGCCGGGCCTTAACATAATATCTCGTGTCCAAACCCGGAAAATATAGCAGGCTTTTCGGGCTTTTTTTGGATCGGGTTTGGATTTTTAACTAAAAATACATTTTTAGGCTTGCCCAAACCCACCTTATTTTCGGGCCGGATCGAGTTGGGCTGAAGTTGACCACCTCTAATTATCATGTTATTTATTAATATTACATATGTTCTTTAGATATATATAAAGAACATAAAGTTTGATGTTTTTTTTACAAAATAGCTATATGTTCTTTTCAAAACAACTGTATGTTCATTACAATACAACTATATGTGATGTTCTTTATAAAATAGCTAGATGTTTTTTATAAAATAACGGTATGTTTTTTACTAAATAACTAAATGTTCATTCCGCCTTTTTAAAAAGAAAACGGATGCACGGAGCATTGTGCATCCGCCTCCATGGAAAAAATTTCAGGAATTTATTTACCTTAATTATCATTAATGTGAGAGACCCATTTAACAATAAATGTTTTCAGATTTAGTTGAAAATTAACATAATAAATTATGTGATGAGGGATTGAGGGGAGGGGAGGGGAGGGGAGTATTAAATCTCATCTTAATTTTTATATTTCTTGTGAGTTACTTCTCTTAGTAGTAAATATGACATAACATAAATCGAACTGATAAGGTTCGTGTTTAGATACCGGCTAAAGTTAGGGGAGTAAATGAGCGGAGCTAAGTACTACCTTATTTATGTTCAAGTTCAGTTGGCTTAGGCGAGCCCAAGCACATAACAAAATTGAGCTTTCAAACGAGTTCAAAAATATGTAATAGCTTGCCTATCATGCCATATTCAGCTGACTACTATGAAAATGTCTACTTAATCCGCTTTTTATCTACCTATTTATATAATAGATATGATCAAAATTATAAAACTTTGACTATATTTTGTACGTAGTAATTACTAAGATTAAAAGCTATCATATGAGATATTGTTCGATTTGTTACAATTTGTATCTTCATATACTTCGCTGATACAAAATTAAAGATATTAATAGTCAAGTCTATACTATATATTAAAAGGGGTTACTAAACAAGCCTATATGTCACGTGGTGCCCTCTCAATTAATCGAGTATTCATTTCAAGTGTTTAAAAATATGGATTGTACAAGATTTGAACCCACAACCTTAAGGTTAAAAACTAAAATGTTAGCCACTAAACTATCAACATATTGGGTTTGTTTGGTAAATGGCTTTTCATTGGCTTTTGGCTTTTTCATTTGGTCAAACATCCAAAATTTGTGTTTGATAAATGGCTTTTTTAGCCAGCTGAAAAGCTGGCTTTTAAGCCAAAATGAAAAACTTACTTGGAGTAGCTTTTGGCTACCTAAGTTACTAATAACATTCAATAGCCAATTTTACCGAACATGTTTTTAGACTAATAAAAAGTCAAACAGCCAACATAAAAACCAATACAAACAGCCAGTCAAACAAGCCAATCAAACCAGCCAACAACCAGCAGCCAATTGCCAAACAAGGCCATTATATATTACTCTACCAAAATTAAATGTAAATTAGGATTTCAATCATGGTATTAATGTAGTAAATCGGAGCAACATTCGGACCTAAAAACTATAATTTGTACATTAAAAACTGTGCAAAATACAAATAGAAAGATAAAAATTAAAAATAGAATGAAAGGACACCAAATTTCTATATAAAGCCCAAGTAGTGCCCATACTGCTACTGCCCAATGCAAGCTTTTAAGTTTTAACTAGCACCATCAAATATAAGTTACGCACACAGCCGTTACTCTTTCCTCTCTAAAAGAACCCTACAAGGCTTCAACCACCTTAACGTACCCCCCTCCTTTCAAAACTAATGGCACCAGTCCTTAGCGACGAGGACCAACTCGCCGCCTGACAAACAAATGGGTTAGCCACTATCCTAGCCATTGGCACCGCTAACTCGCCAAACGTGATTTATCAAGCAGATTTTCCTGATTTCTATTTTCATTATACCAACAACGAGCATATGAGTGATCTCAAGGAAAATTCCAAGCTCATATGTATGCTTTTCCTTTTTTAATCATCTTCTTTTATATTTCCTTGACTTTTTTATTTGCTATACTTGGACTTTAAGACTTATGTACATTCATATACTTTAACTAATATTGATGATACTTCTTCCGTTTTTTTAGTTGACACCATTTGACTTTTACACTATTCACACAACACGCTTTGACTTGCTTTTGTGGTTTATAGATACGATAAATATATTCATGTGAGATCTTATTTGAATCGTTTCAATATATATTTTATTGATATCCACTTTTTAGATTACAATGTTGATAATTAGAGATATTAATCGTTAAAAACATACGTTAGCAAGCGTGATAATAGAAAGGTGTCAACAAAAAAAAAAAAATAGAGGAAGTATATAATTAGGAAAAATATAACCGTCTTGTTAAATTCACCTCATTTATATTCTCATTATTTGAAGTTTTCATGATAATTTTTATACATTGGCAATAACAGATTTTGATGATTGAAATAATGCATGAACAAGTGTTCATAAGAAGTGTTAGCAACTTACAAGTTAGGAAAAAATAGAGGAAATGTATACCTTTTATTATTAATGGGGGATTGTGGTTAAGTGTTGACGCATAGCTGCTATTTACATGCCAAGTAAATAGTAGCCATACGACAAAATAGTGGTGAATTTTTTTTTTTCTAGTGGTACAATATTTGTACCACTGTTACCTAAAATAGATATAAATAATACTACTAAAATAGCTTATACTCTATTAGTACATTAAAAATTTCATTGTAAGTATAATGGTACATTAAAAATACCACTGTAGATAAAGATGGGCAACGGGCCATGCCGTGCCGCGGTGGTGGGTGGGCCGTACCTAAATTTGGCACACCCCAGCCCACGGCCCACGTGCCAGACCGTGCCACTTTTTTTTTTTTAATTTTTTTATATAAAAAATGTAAATTAAAAATGATATATATATATATATATAATTTAGTACAACTTAATTTTATATAAATAATATTATTAATTTATGTTTATGTTAATGTTAATGTATTTTGTTTTGAACAACTTTATTTTAATTAAGGTTATATAAATTATTTATCTAATTATGTTTAAGTTTATATAAATAATTCTATTAATTTAGCAAAAAAACAACAATACATTTAATAAAAAAAAAATATGAGTGCCGTGCCGGACCGTGCCCGGCCGTGTCCTCTTGCCACGTGCCGTGCCGGCTTGCCGACCCACGAGCCGGCCACCGTGCCGCCCGCCGTGCCTCGTGCCGTGCCCGTGCCGATTCCCAGATTTTTGTTCACGGCACGGCCCACGGCCCACAGGTGGGCCGCCATGCCGTGCCGTGCCGAAATCGTGCCGGGCCCGTGCCGGCACGGCCCGTGCCCATCTTTAACTGTAGATATAAAAAAATCTCAAAAACTAAGTGAATTTACCAATTAAACCTCCTATATGCATCCTAAACATATAGGAGCTATGTGCCTAGTTGCACTCTTGTCACTCTAGACTTCATACTTTGTATTATCTATAAACAAATGCTATTAATAACACGATTTTATGTATTTAGGTGAGAAATCAATCATCAAGAAGCGTTACATGCACATAAGTGAGGAGATCTTGAAAGAAAATCCACAAATGTGTGACTACAACGCATCTTCGTTGGATGCTTGCGAAGCGATCCAAGCTACGGTGCTTACGAAACTCGGGAAAGAGGCAGCCGTAAATGTTAGGATATAATTATGTTAAGTAAGATATATTTTGTGAATATATTTGTATATATCTTGTTAGGGGTTTTTGGCATGTTAGGTTAATGTTGTAAGCCTATATATATGTGTTTAATGGTAAAGGCTCATTAAGCCGTTTTCTCCTAAAATTCTTGTGAGTTTAACATGGTATCAAGAGCCCTCTAATTTAAAGAATTTTTTTTTCCTTAAACACAAATCCTATTGTTCTTTTTTTTTTTTTTTTTTTTTTTTTTTTTTTTTTTCTGGTTGTGCTTCCGCTTGTGTTGCTCTTTTATTGTGTTGTGATGACTGGTGGTGGTGATGATAATGTTCTGCCTCCCAAGACACCTCATTATGAACCGTTTTCTGCCTACTATCTTCATCCGAGTGAAGGTATAGGGGCTGTGATTAGCCCTATTATGTTGAAAGGAGATAACTATGAGGAGTGGTCTCGTTCTTTGCGCAATAATCTTCGTGCTAAGAACAAACTTGGTTTTATTGATGGAACTATTACAGTGCTAGGCAAGGAGTCTCCGGATTTTGATCAATGGGGCATTGTTAACTCTATGCTCGTTGCTTGGATTGTCAATACCTTGGATGTTTCGGTACGTTCTACGGTTCGTTTTCCCGACCATGTCAAAACTTTATTGGATGATCTACGTGATAGATATTCCCTTGGCAATGGTCCGCGTATTCTTGAGTTGAAGGCTCAGATTGTGGATTGTAAGCAACGTGGTAGGCCGGTGGCCGTATATTTTGGTGAATTGAGGAAACTCCAAGATGAATTAGCAAGTTATTGTAAGTTTCCTAAGTGTAAGTGTGAAGCTGCCTCTGAATATGCCAAGATTCTTGAAAGTGAATTACTTCATCAATTTTGTATTGGCTTAGACTCAAAAAAATTTGGGAGTATTGTGTCGACTCTTCTCATGATGGACCCAATTCCATCCTTGAACGTGGCTTACGCAAAAGTGGTGTCGGATGAGAGAAAACAAACCGTTTATGATTCTCAAGACTCATGTATAGAGGTTGTGGGGTTTGCGGCCTGGGTTCTGCTCAAGGCAGAGTTGCTTGGTCGAGTAGTAGTAGTGGTGACGCTCGTACTTGTGATCATTGTGGAAAAAAAGGTCATCTAAAGGAAAAGTGCTTTGATTTAAATAGCTAGCCTGATTCTTTCACTTCCGGTGGGCGCGGTGGTCAACGTGGTGGCAGGTCTGGCCGTGGCGGCAGCCGTGGTGGTCGTACGGCAGATTCTGGTGGCCGTGGTTTTGCTGGGAATGTGAGTGGTTCTCGACAGTTAGGTGCTCAAGATGTTAATGACAATGATCGTGGCTCGGCTCCTACTTTAACTGATGAACAGTGGCAGCAATTTATGAGTGCAATTAAAAGTGCAAAGCCCGCTAATTCTTCTTCTGATCAGACTTCTCATGGTATGTATAGTTCGAATGAGTGGATAATTGATACCGGAGCATCAAATCATATGTCGGGTGATTTGAATTTATTTTTTGATTTGTGTGATATTTTATCTCCCGTTGGTTTGCCTAACGGAAAAAGTACTACGGCCACTAAAGAAGGAAAAATAAAATTAAGTGATGGTTTAATTTTAGAAGATGTTTTATTTATTCCGGAATTAAAATGTAACTTGCTGTCAGTGTCTCAATTATTAGAAAAACATCAATTTATTGTTCTTTTCACTAACAAACTATGTACTATTCAGGACCGCACTTTGTAGAACCTGATTGGAGCGGGGGTGCAGTATAATGGGGTCTATCTCTTTCAGCCGGTTCGTGCTCATAATTTTCAAGCAAATTCAGTAGCAATCCCAGATGCAAGTATGTTGTGGCATAGGCGTTTAGGTCATCCTTCGATGAAAGTTGTTTTATCTTTACCTGGAGTAGTTAGTAGTAGTAAGAATAAAAAGTGTGGTGTTTTTTTATTGTCATATTTATTTTATGGGTAAACAACCTCGTAACTCTTTTCCTTTAAGTATGAATAAAGTATCTGGTTTATTTGATTTGATACATTGTGATATTTGGGGTCCAAGTAGAGTATCATCTAGTTGTAATGCTAAATATTTCCTTACTATTGTCGACGATTTTTCTCGTGCTACTTGGGTTTATTTGATGGTTGGAAAGTATGAAGTAGGGAAATTAATTTGTGACTTTTATGCTTTAATCAAAACCCAATTTAATAAAAAGATTAAAGTGTTACGGAGTGATAATGGACAAGAGTTCTTGAGTTTGAAACCTTTCTTTGAAAAAAAGGCATAGTACATCAAACTTCGTGTGTAGATACCGCTCAACAAAATGGTCGTGTTGAAAGGAAACATAAGCATATTTTAAATGTTGCTCGGGCTTTACGTTTTCAAGCTAAATTACCAAAATATTTTTGGGGAGAATGTGTTTTGGCTGCGGTTCATCTTATTAATTTGACCCCGACTCCTATTTTAAAAGGCAAGACGCCTCATGAATGTTTGTTTGGGAAACCCCCCTCTTATGATGAAGTACGTGTTTTTGGGTGTTTGAGTTATGTTGTGAATAATTCTCGTAGTAAAGATAAATTTGATTCAAAGTCTCGTCGTTGTATATTTGTTGGTTATCCATATGGTAAAAAAGGGTGGAGGTTTTATGATTTAGAGACTCGCGAATTTTTATAAGTCGTGATGTGCAATTTATTGAGGACAAATTTCCTTTTATTGAGTCATTTAATGAGTTAGAAAAAATACAATGGGAGAATTATTTTAATCAAATTCAGTTGTGGGATGATGAGGATTATGTTGAAGAAATGCATGTGCATGGGGTTGACCCCACTGGTCGTATTAGTAATGCAGACACTTTGCATGAAGTTGCTCCTAATTTAAGTAATGGCAATTTAGGAGTAGCTACTTTAAGGAATATTAATGATGATGCAGAGGTGGTTGGTGCTAGTAATGTGTCATCATCAGGTGCTAATGCTAATGCTCCTACTGTTTTGAGGGGGAGTTCGTCTACTAGTGGTGAGCAGGTGGACAATAATTCTGCTACTGATGTTGAGTTCGGTCGTGGTCATCGTACTAAATTTCCCTCTTCGAAGCTTCGTGGTTTTGTGACTAATACGGTGGTTCATCAGAAAATATAACCCACTTCCTCGACAAACAGTATTGCTCTCGCTCCTCCATCACGTTCTTCAGGTAAACAATTCGATATAGCTTGTTATGTTGATTATAACAATTTTTCTATGAGACATAAATGCTTTCTGACAACAGTTACAAAGGGAAAGGAGCCTTCCTCATTTAGTGAAGCTATGAAACATGAAGGGTGGCGTAAGGCAATGAAAGACGAAATTGATTCACTCGAAAGAAATGGTACGTGGACATTAGAAGACCTACCCCCAGGTAAGAAAGCTATTGGTTGTGGTTGGGTGTATAAAATTAAATATACATCTAAGGGTGAAGTAGAGCGACTTAAAGGTCGTCTTGTTGTGTATGGCAATCGTCAGGCAGGTGTTGATTATAATGAAACTTTTGCCCCTGTAGCAAAAATGGGGACTGTTAGACTTTTTCTTTCTGTTGCTGCTTCTTTAAATTGGGAGTTGCATCAAATGGATGTTCATAATGCCTTTCTTCATGGAGATTTGGAGGAGGAAGTGTATATGCAGCTTCCTCCAGGTTATAATTGTTCTACTCCAGGAAAAGTTTGCAGGTTGCGTAAGTCTCTATATGGTTTGAAACAGGCTCCTCGACAGTGGTTTGCTAAGTTGTCTAATGCCTTGAAGTCTTATGGTTTTAAACAATCATATGCAGATTATTCTTTGTTCAGTTATATTCAGGGTAAAATCTCTCTGCATGTTCTTGTGTATGTTGATGATCTGATTATTGCGGGTTCTTCTCATGACACAATTACTCGTTTTAAAAATTATTTGAGTTCTTGCTTTCATATGAAAGATCTTGGTGTGTTGAAGTATTTTTTGGGCATTGAAGTTGCTCGTGGTCTGGAAGGTATATTTTTATCATAGCGTAAATATGCTTTGGATGTGTTATCTGAAGCAGGAATGTTAGGCTGTAAGCCTATTGATACACCTATGGAGCAAAACCAGCATCTGGCATATGCCGAAGGGGAGCCATTCTCTCCACATGATCAGTATCATCGCTTAGTTGGGCGACTTGTTTATTCATATGTAACTCGTCCAGAGTTAAGTTATTCTGTTCATACTCTTGCACAGTTTTTGAGTAACCCACAGGTGCAACATTGGGATGCGGCAATCAGGGTACTTCGCTATATCAAAGGAAGCCCTAGTCAGGGTATATTGTTGCGTCCTATGAAGGACATGTGTTTAACGGCTTTTTGTGATAGTGATTGGGCAGCATGTCCTTTGACTCGTCGTTCTTTGTCTGGTTATATGGTTTTTCTTGGTCGTTCCCCTATGTCGTGGAAGAGTAAGAAACAACCGACAGTATCTCGTTCTTCTGCTGAAGCTGAGTATCGTGCTATGGCCGTTACAACTTGTGAACTAAAGTGGTTGAAATCTTTGTTGTCATCTCTTGGTATTTTGCATCCCAAGCCTATGAAGTTGTATTGTGACAGTCAATCTGTTCTCCATATTGCTAAAAATCCTATTTTTCATGATCGTACTAAGCATATAGAGGCAGATTGTCACTTTGTTCGTGATGAGTTGGTGAATGGTAATCTAGCTACTGCGTATGTTCCTACAGGTCATCAGTTAGCAGATATTTTGACGAAGGCACTTGGAAAGCGACAATTTGGTTTTCTTCTTAACAAGTTGGGCATTCGTGATTTACATGCTCCAACTTGAGGGGGAGTGTTAGGATATAATTATGTTAAGTAAGATATATTTTGTGAATATATTTGTATATATCTTGTTAGGAGTTTTTGGCATGTTAGGTTAATGTTGTAAGCCTATATATATGTGTTTAATGGTAAATGCTCATTAAGCCGTTTTCTCCTAAAATTCTTGTGAGTTTAACAGTAAAGGCCATAGAAGAGTGGGGGCAACCCAAGTCCAAGATAACCCACATTATCTTCTGCACCACCTATCGTTAGCATACCCGGGAGTGATTACCATCTCACAAAGCTTCTTGGCCTTAATCCTTCAGTAAAGCGTTACATGCTATCCCAACAGGGTTTCCATGCAGGTGGAATGTCTCTTCGCCTAGCCAAAGACCTTGCAGAGAATAACCCTGGAGCTCGCGTGCTTGTTGTGTGCTCCGAGAACACTGTCATGTTGTTTCGTGGACCTTCAGAGACTGACATGGACTCTTTGGTAGCTCAAGCTTTCTTTGGAGATGGAGCAGGGGTTGTGATCATAGGTGTTCACTCGTCGTGTTTTTCCAACGAGCATCAACCTATCTATCAGCTGGTATCGACAGCTAGGACAATATTGCCGGACTCAGAAGGGGCACTCGAGGGGCACCTGCGAGAAGCTGGACTAACGATACAAATTTGGCCAAATCTTTCAGAAATAATATCTCACAACATTGAGAAGGCCTTAATAACGGCATTTGACCCTATTGGGATCAATGATTGGAACTCCATATTTTGGATCAGTCATCCTGGAGGACCTGGAGTTCTAGGCCAAGTGCAATCAAAACTTGGGCTCAAGGATAACAAACTTAGCACAGCTTGGCACATCCTTGGTGAGTTCGGAAACATGTTTGGTGCAACAATAATTTTCGTAACGGATGAGATGAGGAAGAGATCAGTGAAAGAACACAATGCTACTACGGGTGAAGGGTTGGATTAGGGCGTCTTGTTTGGGTTTGGCCCTGGCTTCACTATCGAAACCATTGTCCTCCATAGTTTTCCTACTTAATACAGTATTAATTAATCTAGTGAGTGTCCAAGGCTATATCTCATATCGTTACAGTACTTAACGATCTACTTCGTATAAAAGAAGTACCCTTTTTGAAATTTCCATGTTTCAGACTTTCAGTTACCTTAAAACAAGAAAAGAGCAATATCATGATACAAAGCCAATTTAAGCTAAATTTATGCTAGACAGGATGGTTGAACTTGTTTCAGCCTTTCAGGTCAGGTAAGTTTGAAATAGGGATTTTGATTAAATTTATTTGTCAATTCCAATTTCAAAATTTGATAAGTAGTTAAAAACTTTTAACTGAATAAAAGTGTTCATACCCTACAATTTGATTGAGTATCCAAGTAATATCAGTTTTAGCCAAAGTTTCAATCCTCATTTGACCACAAAAATCAATGTTTAGTTGCATAATCACATGTATTGCAATGACTGAATTTTCACTTTGGGGGCAACCCTTGGTTGCATCTTGCATCATAGTTCCATCCACAAAGAAAAAACGATGTGCTTGTAAGTTTTGGTCGGTTTGGAGAACAACCAGACAATGCTAATGAAAATCGAGAAACATTAACCTCTTTAGGCGATTGCTTCATTACAGGACAAAGTTGAGATTTGAAAACCTACTCAATCAATCTACAAAAAACCCAAAGAGCTATAACATATAGCTGCTAAACATTGGGAAAAGGCAAGAGTGAACCAGAAATCAAATAGGGAAATGATAAATACAACAAATTAGGAGTGACAAATACAACAAAACTATGGTCTTTTCTCGGAACTAATCCTACATATAATTTATAGCCCTACTGACTTATGCGCTGTAACTAATAAGAGAGAGAAGAAACTGGGAAATGTTCAAAATCCTCGCCTTTGGGATAAAGTATTTTACCATAACAAGTGGAAGCAGATAGAATCAAGAGGGTATGAATTAAACAAATGAGACTTTTCTAAGATAACAGAATCAATTTGACAATAACGGAGAGCACTATATTATAACTAACTAGAGGAAGTGCTGCAAGTGTTTACCCCATCTTTGCAATCACTAGTGAGGTCATTGAAGGTCTCGAGCTGCTTTTTTCCCCTCAAGAAAACTTCAGTGTCAACTGATATCCTCATGTAACCATCGAATTCAACAGGAGCCCCATTGTTGAGTTTAGTGGTCTCAGAAGACCACTCACTGTTTTCTGCCCAAAGATCCTTGTATTCATCAAGAAAATGGGTTGTGTACTTGTCTTTCAATGGGTCAAAGAACGACTTGTCAGGCTCATTTGTTGCAATATAGAGGTTTCTTCCTTCATCAATCTTGTCCTTCAGTGTTGTAAGAAGAGAGCCGGGTGATGTATCCCTGTCAAGGTTAGGCCAGAGCTCTTTGTTCATTGTTTTCTCTCCTCTCACAATATGAACAGAGTCATAGTCCCAGTTTAGCCTTGATGCGATTGCAGAAACAATGTCCATCAACCTTCTTGACTTCCACAACATGTGCCACGGTCTCTGGATAACAGATTCTGCCTCTCCTTCACACACGCGGTACCAGTAATTGTCCGGCTCAACGGTACCAAACTTTCTGATGACTAAAGTATCCTTCAGATCCTTGAGTTTCATTGGAGTAATCCTAAAATCTTCAACAAGATGAAGACTCAGTCTATCTTTCCTCTGCCACTTATTCCAGTCAGTCCAAAACTGGAGTTGGTCCAATACTGAGGCTTCCTCTTTAAGATGCTCAAAATCAAAATAGAATCGAAAATCTTTCCCTTTCTCATTTTGACCCGTCTTTGTGTACATAGATGATAAGCATATGCTCAGGTCCATGATCAAAGTACGGTTCAAATACTGAGCTTCTCCAAGTGCGCACAAGAAACTCCAAAGGTAATGATTCATGCTCTTACAACGATCTCCACCCCCAGCATAGTACAAGTATTTGCCATTCTTGAATGCTGCTTCTGATTCAACAACAGGAAGACTATCATTTACCATCTCCCCAACAACCGGCAAAGCACCAACTTCACCTTGTTGGCCTTCTTTCTCAAAGACAGCTTGTTTCTTTGGCTTCCTCTTCCTCGCATTAACTCCACTGTGATACTCACCAATATCAGTCACACTCAAAGAGCAATTCTCAGCCTTAGAGATCACAAATCTCCGATAATCCTTATAAAGTGATGCAGTCTTCCCCTCTTTAGGCCTAAACCGCCACGCCATATCACAATTATTATCATCCGAACCACGGACCGGCTTCCCAAATCGATAGAAATGGATATCCTTAAACTTCTCAATAGCAGCCCTCATCATAGTATGGAAAACTTCCGGGTCCTTACAATCAATCGCTTTACCAACCTCACCCCCACAATCAGTACCAGTACTAGACGCGAATTCAGCATTATCAGCTACATCAGTAATGTTTATAAAAGCGTTAAAAGCAGTCTGATTCGCCGCCATGAAATCCTCCCCAGTCTTTAAGACAGTATTATCAGACTCGAACGTTGCATTCGAGTTCGATGTAAGGAATGTGGACATTTTATCAGACGGGTGGAAAAGGGGATCCTCGGGTTCGTAAGTGGCAGCAATTATGGTGAAAATCAAAACCCCAACAACAAAGATACTAAAACACACATTTCCAATCATAGCTAAAGCATGTTGACCCAAGTTTTCGGGCCTCAAACTCCCAGTCCTCAAAAGAGGAGAACGTCCCATCATTTTTACCTATTACAGCTTCAACCCAAAACCCTAAATTTCACTGAAACCCAGCAAATCAAATTGACAGCAAAATCAGCAAAAATACTCAAAAATTGAAATCACCAAGAACAAATCATCAAAATAAGAAATTAAACAAGAAAACAACACGAATTAACCCAACAACTAAACACACAAAATCTCTATATTCAATATACAATTACTTTACTAAATTTAGTAATTGTGACAAAACTAAATTCAACAATAAAATAGCAAAAAGAAAATGAATCGATCTACAAAGAATATGAAATTGAGATCTAAAAATGTAATTAAAAGATCTAAACCAACAAAATTTGCACAAGAATAAAAAGAATTAAAGGTGAAAAATGAAATAATCCATGAAATGTCATACCTTTTGCATTGCAGCTGAAGATCTGAGCCAAGAAATTGTTTTCGTCGCTTAAAAAATGGATAAGCAAAAATGTCGAAAAATGGTGAGAAAATATGCCGAGATTGCCGACGCTTTGGAGAAGTAGTGAAGAAAGTGAGAGAAGTGGAAGTGAGGAGTGAGAGTGTAAGGAGGATTATTATTGAGGTGAAAGTGAGTTGTTGAATTGAATGGATGGGTTACACGTGTTGAGATTAGTTGGAATGGATGGTTAGATTTATAGTTGATTAAATGATTAGTGTTAAATAAGTATGATTAATGGAGGTGTTTAAGGAAAATGGGGAGGGTCAAACATCATTCACTTACTAGTTACTACCGACAGTCCGACATCATTGTTATAGAGAGATTGAGAGAGATGTTTTTTTTTTGAGGAAGATTGAGAGAGATCTTGCATTGCTGCAATGGAGGATTTTTTTATTGGCAAAATACCCAAAATTATACTCCTTCTGTTCTTAAAAAAATTAATTATACTCTCTTTGTTCCTAAATAATTTTTTTTTTTTTTTTTTTTTTTTTTTTTTTTTTTTTTTTCAAATTCCAAATTGTTGTGAACTTGCTGTGAACTCTTACTTTTGTCACTTATTTTTTTTTTTATTGATTTCAATTTAGTATAAATAATTTCAGTTCACTTTTTATTGAGTATAATTTCAACTCAGTAAAATTAATTTCATTTCAACAAAATTAAGGTAATTGTTGTTTCAGAAAATAAAAAGAAAAAAAAGTTAAGTGAACCGTGCTGCGAAATCTTACTTTTGTCTTTTTTTTTTTAATTTTTAATTTTTATTGATTTCAATTTAATATAAATAATTTATATTAAATAATAAGTTAAGTGAGTAGCTCAGGCTTTGTCCCAAGATACTACTTTTATAGTTGTGCAACTGCTAATTTATTTTTAAGAGCATTTAATAATAAATAGTATGTTTGTAGTATTTATTTTCGATACTTTTATAGTATAATGGTATTTAGTGTGCAACATTAAAACATAATTGGCTATTAGCCTAGATGGTTAAACAATAACGTTGCTTCCACGAGATCAAGTGTTTGAACTTTTTCATCCATATATTCGATTTTGGAAATGCTTTTTAATATATATAGTATAGATTAACATTATTTGAAGATTTGTTTGTTGAGTACCTTTACCATTTAATGGCAATTATTTTTTTTAAAAAAAAAATTCATCTTATGAACTCATTTGAACCGAACAGTTAAACCAAAATCCTAAACCCCCCCCCCCCACTTGAATCGAACCGCCACCCACCACTAACCGAACTGAAATTATTTATACCAAAAATTTTCTTTACAACAATATCGGTTCACGTTCGAAATTTCAGGTCAACTCATCGTTCTTCAAGTCGCACCTCTCTAAGTTTGAAATCATCTACTGTAAAAAATTAATTACAGTAGTTTATCTCCTTAATCAATTTTTTTTCTCCCAATTAACTCCACTCCAAATTTCCAGGTACATTATTTAGCATTATCCAATCTTTAATTTGTTGAACAGTAATTCTTTTGCAGAATTAATTTCTTTCAATATTTAAACTATATTTGTCTGATGTCTACTCTCATCTTGTAATCCTTTTTTACTTCAAATTTTCTCTGATATTACGCAAATTTTGCACAACCCATAATAAATTAACTATTTCTAATTCAAATATTATATCTGGGTATTAAAATTACAATTGATTGTTCATATTTGGTTTGTAAATTGTAATCAATAAAAATAACAATGAAATTTCTAAACTAAAGGCAGAAATTGGGAATTCTGCAAAAAAATTTCCTTAAAAGAGTTACAAAAGATAAACATTTTACCACAAAATTAGGCATAGGTGAACTTACAACTTGCTATAAGGGCACTTTAGAGAATGGAACAGTGGTGGCAGTTAAGGTGTTAATGCCACGTAACGCGGATGTATAGAGTTAAGGGTATTGATCAGAATTATGGCTGAAATAGGCATCTGAATGTGGTTAAATATATAGGTAGTTGTGTTAAAGATGATCAGATAGTCATGGTGTACGAGTTTGTGGAAGGCGGTAGCTTAGCTGCATTATTAGGTGATTAAATTTCCGAGTTAAACTGGTCTATGAGAGCTTCTATATGTCTTGGCATTGCTTGTGGTCTTGAATGTGTTACTGTATTTTTTTTTTTTTTTTGGTTGCATCGCGACTTTAGGCCTAGCAATGTACTTCTTGACAGTAGTTTCAATCCTAAAGTTGTTGGATTTTGGGAAAATTTATCCGGATTATATGTTTACTCATCGTTTGGCTTTCAAGGGAGATGTTTATGCATTTGAGGTTCTTCCCCGTGAAGTCATTATCGGTACAAGGATTCCACAGTTTGTGAGAGATGGCAAGGACAGTGGGGGTGTCGCGGAGTGTCTGAATGTTGGCAAGGAATTGGTGGTTTGAGCTTGGCAACTTGGTCAAGATGGTAGGTTTCTGGAGATAGTTGATCCCACTTTATCTGAATTTTCAGAAGAGGAGATGATCAGATAAAATGATTTATCAATGTTGCACTCTTCTGTGTCTGAGGTTTCGCTCTTGCTCTCCTGATGCTGTGGTTTCAGTACAAACACTCAAAACAAGCTAGAGCAATCTTCCTAGTCCAGCACTTTTGATGAAGTCAACCAGTCGCCATCTTGGTGAGCATTTTGAGCAATTACTTATTTTTTTGTTCTTCTTTTTGATCAGTGATGATGTTTTGAGCAATCTCTTAGTTGGCTTTGTGGATTCTGAAGGTGCCAATGAACATAATTAACTCATATAATCATATATAGTACGTATTTGATTCAGAAAAAGCTTGCTTTATGTGCATATTATCAATGCTATAAAAGGAAATTGTGGTCTGATTGCTAGTATGAAATGATATTGGACAGAAGAGTTGCAAACCACTTCTATTTCTTGTTTATTGGTAACAAGGCAGAAGTTGCTTTTCATAACAATTTTGGAGTATGAGTACAAGTTAACATATTTATCCTGATGTTTTTGATGATCATGGTAGGTTTTTTTTTTTTTTTTTTTTTTTGTCTGGAAAAGATTAGAAAAACCATAGATTGAGCTTACTCTATAATGTATATTTGAAGTGTCTCACTGTGCTTATTAGAAGATAAACATGTGATCTTTCTAGGACCTTGTTTTTTGAACACTAGTGTGTAACAATCTAGAACAGATATACTGAAAATTACAAGAACCCTTATTAGAAATTCGACGAAGATAAATAGAAAATTCAAAGTTTAAAAGATTAATTATTCAGAAGAGATCCTCAATCAAGATTTTTTTTTTTTCTTTTCTAATGGTGTCTGTTGTGCTGAACTCATTATCAGCTCAGGTAGTTTTATTTTCATGAAATCTACTTCTGGACTGTGGCCCAAGTTTCTGGTGGCTGCTGCCCGACTTTTTGCTGTGGTTGCTGTCATATTTAGCTATTATATATTCATGTGACTAGATGAGAACAATTAATTAACCCTTTATATCAACATCCCCAAAAAAAAAAAAAAAATGATTGGGTTGATATACAAGCTTTTTAAACAAATTAAGCATGTGGATCGTGGATGTCAACTACCTTGGTAAAGTCATTTTTTTTTTGACGGAATAGTTGGTAAAGTTATGTTGAGGCTCCTTATATACTAAAAGACTAATTATGCACAAGAAACCTACAATAAAATATATATACTTCCTTAAGACAGTCCAACATTTCACTGTCCTTAGTAGGGGTATCTTTTCAATTATTATGACAGATAGCCATGATATTAGATAACAATATTACTAGTAAAGTAGTACCTATCTATGTGTGATTTTGTTACTGAAATATATGAAATACTATTGAAGAAAATTTATTAAATGCTTACAATACTTGGTCTATACTCCATAGGGCTGCGCATATCAAAGGCAATTATAGATTTATGTTCTGACAATATAATGTAAAGTGACTGCCAAAAAAAAAAAAAAAAAATTATACTACTTGTACATTGTTGGCTTGTTGATATACAGTACTTGTATTTATGAACCACTAGCAACTACTTCCAAATCTCCAATCCCACTTGCAGTATTATATGACCATCTGTAATTTATAGATTTTAATCAGAAATTCAATTTTGCTCACCTACTTTATCAATAAAATTAAGTACGAGCATATTTAGACTTACTATAAATTTAATCCCAAGTTGTAATTTTCTTAGTCTGCATTCAGTTAATATATTCTTAATCAATTATTTTTGTTATTATCATAAACCAAATAAAGCCTAAACTCCTTTGGCCGGCATTAAATTCTTTATTTTAACTTTCTAAAAAGAGCATAATAATATTGGCAAATTGCCATTTCAACTTCTTTATATGTACTTAGTTTTTTCTTAAAAAGTCAAATCTGGCCACTACTGTCAGAAAAAAGGAAGAAAAAAAGTCAAATTTGGTTGGTGTTTTGCTGGTTGTATACAAAGTTACTATATATAGAAAGCAGCCAAAGGAATGAATCAAAATTCAATTGCCAAAACTATGAGAAACCAAACAAATCTCTTCCTTCTTCTCTTTGTTTTCAGTTCTTTTGCATCAGTAGTTTTAGCCAGAAATCATCTGTCAAGAGGCTCTTCTTTAGCTGTCAAAGATTCTGATGATGGCCTCCTCATTTCCCCTGACAGAACCTTCAGCTGTGGATTTTCGAGTTTCGGAACCAATGCTTATTACTTCTCAATCTGGTTTACAAATTCAAAGGAAAGAACTGTTGTTTGGGTAGCCAACCGAGACAAGCCAGTTAATCGGCGTGGCTCTAGGCTAACTCTGAAGAAAAATGGTGTATTGTTGTTAACAGATTATGATGGTTCAACTGCTTGGGAAACAAATACGACGTCAACAACTGCGGAAACAGCAGAACTTCTCAACACAGGGAACCTTGTTCTTAAGGATAATAGTGGTAATATTCTTTGGCAAAGCTTTGATTTTCCTACTGATACTTTGCTTCCTCATCAACTGTTTACTAAGAACAAAAGATTGTTGTCTAGGATAGGTCCTCGGATGTTTGGTTCCGGGTATTTTAGTTTCTTTTTTGATAATGATAATGTGCTTAGAATGATTTATGATGGACCTGAAATTTCTAGCATTTACTGGCCTAATATTGCTTTTGATCCCTTTCAAAATGGTAGAACAACTTATAACAGTAGTAGGATTGGCATGCTTGATGATAAGGGCACCTTTTCTGCAAGTGATCAACTACAGTTTAGCTCTTTAGATGTAGGTTCTGGGATCAAGAGACGATTAACAATGGATTTCGATGTGAATTTGAGGATTTACAGCTTAAATGAATCGTCTGGTTTTTGGAATATAACCTGGCAAGCAGTTTCAAAACCATGTGATATTCATGGTCTTTGCGGTAGAAATGGAATTTGTGAATATACACCGGAGCCAAAATGTAGTTGTCCGCCTAGCTATGAACCCACTGATATAAGTGATTGGAGCAAAGGGTGCAGGCCGAAATTTCATAGAAGTTGCTCTGACTCTGAGTTTGTTGAGATCTCCCACCTCGATTACTATGGGTTTGATCTCAACTACACTAAACCTGCTTCTTATGAGCTTTGTAGGCAACTTTGCTTGGAAGATTGCCGTTGTCAAGCATTTAGCTATCGACTAACTGGTGAAGGAATGTGCTTCACAAAAAGTTCCCTTTTCAATGGAGTCAGGGTGGTTACTTTTCCAGGTAGCTTATATCTTCGATTACCAAGAGGTGCACAGACATCAGAACCTGCAATCCTGAATGTGTCTCGTCTTGTTTGTGGAAGTAAAATAGTAGCACTGCCAAACACATATGACACAACCAATCAAAGATTCAAGTGGGTTTATCTGTACTCATTTGCTACTGTCATTGGTGCAATTGAAGTAGTCCTTTTAGTAATAGGGTGGTGGTTTCTTTTTAGGAAGCATGGTCTTTCAGCTTCTATGGAAGATGGATATCGTGCCATTTCAAATCAGTTCCGGAGCTTCAGCTACAGCGAGCTCAAGAAAGCAACGGTTAACTTTAAGGAAGTTCTAGGAAAAGGAGGATTTGGTACCGTTTACAAAGGTGTTCTAGGAGATGACAGAGTAGTTGCTGTGAAGAAACTAGAAAATGTGGTCCAAGGAGAGGATGAATTTTGGGCTGAAGTGAGCACAATTGGTAAAATCAACCATATGAACCTTGCACGAATGTGGGGTTTTTGTTCCGAAAGAAAACATAGGCTCTTGGTATATGAGTTTGTAGAAAATGGATCATTGGACAGGCACCTTTTCTCAGCCAGAACTGTTTTTGGCTGGAAAGAGAGGTTCAAAGTCGCATTAGGCACAGCTAAAGGCTTAGCTTACCTTCACCATGAGTGCCTAGAATGGGTTATTCATTGTGATGTCAAACCTGAAAATATACTACTGGATGAGAATTTCGAGCCAAAAATTTCAGACTTTGGCCTTGCAAAGTTAAGTCAAAGAGGGGGTCATGGTTCATCAGAGCTGACTAGGATCAGAGGCACAAAAGGTTATATGGCTCCTGAATGGGCAATCAATCTTCCCATTACTGCAAAAGTCGATGTCTACAGTTATGGAGTCGTGATCCTAGAGCTTGTAAGGGGTATAAGACTATCGAGTTGGGTAGTAGATGATGAACACTATGGCATAGAGGAAATACCAGAAATGGTAAAATTTGTTCGGTTGGCTAAAAGGAAAATTCAGAATGGAGAAGATTCATGGGTAGAAGACTTGGTGGATCCAAGATTGGAAGGGCGTTTCAGCAGGAATCAGGCTGCTATAATGATCGAGGTTGGACTTTCTTGTGTGGAGGATGATAGAAACAAAAGGCCAACCATGGAATCAGTAGCGCAAGCTCTTGCAGAATGTGAAGACGAAATGCTTATGCACCTTCCTGGCACTCTGTGACTCGATATTCATGTTCATCCTTATCTATGCACGGGTGTTATCTGAATTATTCGTAAAAAAATTATTGATTTGTTTCCGTTTTTGTATTTATTGTAAATGTTATGTGGAGTATGAATGATAATTGTAACATTTTTTTCTTTTTTATGGACTTGGAAGAATTTTTTGGTAATTTGATTTATTTTAGCAATTTATTTATTTTTATTTATTTTATTATTATTATTATTATTTTTTTTAATAGTAAGACCATACAAACAGAATGGAGAATGGAGATAATTCATGGGAAGATGCCTTTGTAGACCCTAGATTTGAAGGAAATATCGAAACAGGATGGGAGAATTGAGATTATTCATGAGATTGAGGCTGCTATGATGATTGAGGCTGGACTTTCTTGTGTGGAGAATGATAAAATCAAAAGGCCAACCATGGAATCAGTCATGCAAGCTCTTGCAGAATATGAAGACGATATACTTAAGCACAGTCCTGGCCCTTTGCAACTCCAATCTATTCTCACAGTAGCTCTTACATGAGCTCCCATGTAACATTTACCTTCAGAGTTGCAGCTGTTCCAAGTTTTAATGTACCTCAGCTGTATGTAATACATAAACACTGAGCTGTGGCTTTTCGTGTATCTGGTAGAGTATTCTTCTGCATGTCAGAATATTACCCTGCAACTGCTTAGGCTTCATGCTCTATTTCAGTAGTCCTCTTCATGAACAAAAGGAAAATTCTTAAATCCTCAGTAGACAGCAGGGACTTCATTGTTAGACCCTATGCCACTCAGAGTTAATTTACAGCAACTGGAGGCCACACAAATAGGCTTCAGATCAATCCTTACATGTTGATCCGCGGTTACTGATTTTGTTTTGTTTTGTTCTCCACTTGATATTTGTACGCATACATTACATGCACCGGTAGAATCAAAGTCTGTAGACACAATAGTCTAAGCATAAAGTAAGGCAAAGCAGTCATATGCACCAAAAACATTGCCACTTGCCAGTAAAGGCAGTAAGAGTGATAAATACCATCAATTCATGCTCTATTTCAGTTGACCATATAAACTAGCAGCTTGTAATTCATGTTCAGCATAGCAATACGCGCCAACTCCAGCTCTAAGAAAGGGTTAATGATCACTTGATGTAAAGTTAAATACCAATTTATCCCTCACCATTAATTGAAAAAATACCAATAGGGCAAGAGTGTGTTAAATTTACTAAATCCGCGAATTGAACACAACTAGATGCAAGTTACTCAATTGAAACAATGTAGTAGCGAGGAGGGTAATAATGCAATACCAAAATCAGAATAAAAATGTAATTGGGGTGAGAGAGGCTCGAACTCTCGACCTCAGGATCACTCAACATAGCTATGAGACCTACGCGCTAGCCAACTGCGCCACCACCCCATTAATGATAAGAAATAGAATATAAATTAAAAGTATTATAACAATAATCAATTAGAAAACCCAAGCTTTACTATTCAGTTTACAAAAACAGAACTGTCATTTTTCTATCCTGCTAGATTTTATTCATATGAGACTATACACAAGTATTAATTAGCTAAAAGTTTTCGCTCAATCTAATTAACCATAACCTTAATAGAAGAAACACTCTTGAAATTGCCATAGTTGGACTAATAAGATCGTTTAGGCACGTCAAGAAGTGCTTCCTATGAAACATAGGTAACATTTGGTATAAAGTAGGGGTGTCAATTCGGATGATCAGATCGGGTCTGATATGGTCGGGTCAGGTTAAATCAATTATTAAAGTTAAGTCATATTAAATTGTTATGTCCACGCAAGTCTAAATCTGAATTGGATATTTTTCGGATCGGTTTCAGATTGGGTCAGATCGGGTGTGCTTTTGACACCTCTAATATGGAGCATAACAGGAGGACCGAGTCGGACCTTCATTTTTGAACAATTTACCAAAAATATAAAATTCTATTAAGGGGTTCATTGACATGACACAACAGGACAAGTAGGTCTACATGATATAGTTTACACGAATATTAGTCAACAGTCAACAGTCAACACAATACACTTGTTTAAAAAGAATATGTCACGTGTACATTATTTGTCATTTATGATTCTCTTTACACCAAAATAAATACTCGTAAATAATTAACAACCTTCGTAGCACGTAGCATGTTTTTTTTTTTTTTTTTTAAGGTAAGGAGAAAGACCCTGACCGTACCTCAACCCTCACAGTTTTTTTGGTCCGGTATTTGCGGGTTAAACACTTTGAGAGTGAGGGGGAAGGATAAGGGATCCCCACCCTCAAAGTATCTCTAGTGGGAATTGAACCCTCAACCTTAAAATTGAAAAGTGATAATCTTACCACTAGACCAAACTTACCTTCGTAAATAATTAAAAATGTGTGGTAACACGTAGCATGTGGTCAAGTAATAAATACTAAGAACTATATATATGTACGTGCTTGACTCCAAGAGACTCTTCATATTGAGGCTCATAGGAGTCCCATCCCCCTAATTTTCTTAAGTTTTAAATTATAAAAATGTATTGCCTTAAATACATACTCCTTTTATAATGTCAAAACTAGTGTTTAGCCCGGGCGATGCCCCGGGTCATATGTTATATATTACTAGCTTAAGGGCCGTGCCATGCACGGTAAGTCTAATGTTTTTTAAGAATATTAATTATATCCAACAAATAAAATTTGATTAAACATATATACACATCAAATATATAGAAATTATAATGTCATAATCTATATTAATAGGCAAAGCAAAAAATTAAACAAAAATGGATTTTTTGGGCTACCCAAGCCCGAGAATTTTTTTAGGCAGGGTTTGATTTGATAAACATAAAAAATTAATCAAACAATAGACTAAAATCTCCACTAAAACTATTAGCAAAAGTGCACAAAACACACACATATATACAAAAGGAAATGTCAATTGTCACTACGTCCGGTACGGTGTGTCTTTCAGTATGCACAGATCATTTATGAATGACAAATGTAATAAATTTATCATCTCAATTAAGTGTCTCTACAAAAGATAATATTTTTTTTTGCTTTTACTAAGATATTGATTTTTTAATTACGTAATTTATAAAAAAAAAATTGATTGATATTTTATCTTTCCCTAGATTTAGACATATGATATAATTGTCAAACACAACATTTATTTTATAATAATACTATACTCTATAAATCCTTAATTTGTGATAATATATACGTAGTAGTAAAATTTCAAAAACAAAGTTGTAATTAATTTGAATATATAAATATATTAAAATTGAAATAAAATATTAGCTAGAGGTATTTGAAAAAAAATAAATTAAGTGATGTTTTGAAGTAATTTCTTTAACATTTATAATATGATCGAATCAAATTATTATGTTTTTGGCAAAATTTAATAATACTCCATTTAAAAAATAATTAAAAAGTAGTTGGAATAATTATTTAGGTAAATGTGTATAGAAAATAATAAACACCAAGTAAAAAGAATATATATTTGTCATAAAAATAATATCAAAGATATGAAAAGATATTATTATAGAATAAAATATTAACAAACAAAAAAAATGTTAAAAAGGGAAGGGGTGTTTTGAGGGAAAAAATAGTACCAGGATGTGACACGTGTCACTCCCGGTGTCTGTTTTAGTATTAAATTATTGATATATTGAAATTGAAATAAAATATTAGCTAGAGGTATTTGAAAAAAATAAGTTAAGTGATGTTTTGAAGTAATTTCTTTAACATTTATAATATGATCCAATCAAATTGTTATGTTTTTGGAAAAATTTAATAATAATCCATTTAAAAAATAATTAAAAAGTAGTTGGAATAATTATTTAGGTAAATGTGTATAGAAAGTAATAAACACCAAGTAAAAGAATATATATTTGTCATAAAAATAATATCAAAGATATGATTATAGAATAAAATATTAACAAAAAAAAAGTTAAAAAGGGAAGGGGAGTTTTGGAGGGAAAAATAGCACTAGGATGTGACACGTGTCACTCCCGGTGCTGTTTTAGTATTAAACTAGCTTATTAGAACCCGTGCCATGCACGGTAATTAAAAAAAAGTTTTTTTTTTTTTTTTTTTTTTTTTTTTTTTTTAAATATAAAACTATCATCGACATAACATAACTATAACATAGGTTGTGTTTAGTTTCTTCTTATCTTGCAAATATAAAATTAAACATGGAATATAACAAAGAACAATTAGAACACGAGTTTATTAAAATTATGTATTACACCCAGTGGGTTGGAATAATAATCCTGTTTTAATGATATTTGGTTATTTTTTTTCCTTAACAAAATAAAATAATATGAAAATATTTAAGAATTTTTTTTTTAAAAGTGCATACATAGATTAGAGTTTATAATGTTAAGCTATATTGTATACTCTCTTCATCCCATTATGTTCTTCGTAAATATTATAATTAGGTGAGAAACCAATTAAAATATTTTTTTTAAAAAAATCCCATTTTATATTAAAAAAGAGATTTTGATCAAAATATTAAGAACATAAAAATTACACCGGAAATTAACTACTGTGCAGTTAATACCCTTTGTAATAGTGGAAAACATAAATAAGTAATATATAATAAATAGCTGAAAATTAAAAAAATAGAATAATGTTATTTTGTCCAAGAAATAAATAAAACAATGTTATATCTTTATCCAAGAAGTACTTCATAAGTTATTAGTACTTAAGTAGGAAAATTTCAAATAAAAATAATATTTTGAAATTTCTCAATGAAAAATATTGCAAGAACAAAATAGTAATAGTAATAGTAATAATAATAATAATAATAATAATAATAATAATAATAATAATAACAACAACAATATAAAAGTAGTAGATTTGGAAAATATTTATTACAAATAAAAAAAAGTATGTGAATAAAAAATAACATAATTATATGATTTGGTGAATATTTTGTGTATAAATATAATAAGTAACATTGGGAAGATTAAGAAATTTAATAATAAATAAAAAAAAATATTAAAAAGGAAAGGGGGGAATTTTGGATGGAAAAAACAACACCAGGAAGTGCCATGTGTCATTTCTAGTGTCTGTTTTAGTATTATAAATACTATATACTCTGTATATTGATTGTATTATATTTACATTGAATACTTATTGAATTATTTTTTGAGTATCTTATTTTTTTTTACAAAAAAATTGAAGCTTGTGCTTTTCCGTTATATACTCTTTTTTATTTTTTTTACATATTGATGACGAGGTTGGTAATTGGCTTAGACGCTTAAGTAGTCATCCTTGTTATAAAAGGTTGGGTGTTCGAATCTCCTTAACCTGAAATGTTGAGAAGCTGACGTGGCGTAACTAAAAAGAGCCTACGTGGCATATCGACATTCTTAAGAACGCCTTTTAATATAGAGTATAAATAGTTAAATATCTATTTATAACTAAATTAAAGGTCGAAGGTTAAGGTTGAAACCTTATCAATTACGTTTTGTTCAAAACTAATCTCTACCAAAAATACATAGTTAATTGGTGCTACGAAAAGGGGAATGGATCTGATAGTATGACAGGCTAAAGTCGTAGTCACCCAATCAAAAATAATACCTAAATCCACTAACTATGCAGATAGGGAAGAAGGGTCGAACCACAGGGAAACGAGTCTTTCTCTTCCTAATTAATTATTATAATCTAAATTATTAAGTAACCAAAAGTTGTTATTTAAAGGAACTATACTACGAAGAAAATGAGTAGGGAGAAATAAAAATACGGAGAAATCAAATAATAAAAGACCTAGGGCATAGGTTCACCAATAAATAATATTCCAGGGTAAAACATAACAATCAATCATCAATGCATCAATTAATCAGATCATAAAGGGCTTTCGCTACGTATTACAATCACAGAGTTAATTTACCGGTATTAAATCTCATCTCTCGAATCTCGACTTAACCATTTATAAATTAGTCCGCCTATTGAAACTAAGCCTAAACATCAATTCTCATCTCTCGAATCTCAAATCAATATTGCTAAACTCATATGAATTAAATCTAGCCAAATCTAACCGCATAGCATTAAATCAATCAATAGGAAATTAATCAAGCATTGACAATTAACAATAATAAATTACCCCTTTATATTATTTATGGATCCCCATAACCCTAGAAAGAAAATTACTCACGCATAATTAAATATAAACTAAACAAAGCAATTAAACAAGTCATGATGAAAGAGAGAGAATAAATAACTAAGATTAAAGGAGAAGAAATCGTTACCAAAGTTGAAGGAAACAAAAGATGGAATTAAACAAAGAGTTGTAGAGAAAGAAAATAATACTAGAGTTTAAGAGGAGAGAGAGAGAGAGAAAAAGAGAGAGAGTAAGGGAAGGGAGAAAAGAATACTAAACTCGCTTAACAAAAGCGTATATAAACTAAGCTCGAAAATCCTAAGTTAAAACAACTTAAACGACGCTTAAACTTCTCCTCAGAAACACACGTCCGATCGGGCGAGGCACAGACCGATCGGGCCCGCCTTTTTTTCTTCGTGAGCTTCTCTTCTCGCGCCCGATCGGGTGCGGCACCGCTCGATTGGGCGCGCCTTCGGGCGGAGACCCTTGCACCGGGCGGTGACACTTCAGGTTACTTGGACTCCTTGTTTAGGCTTGTAACTCGGCCCAAACCAAATATCCTCCTTGGGGCTTTAATCATTCGGTCCAATGCCTCATCTTCTCATAAGTCGAGCCCTTAATCACCGGTTCAATGACTCTGACCGATCTTGGGCTACGAAAGATGGTCGTGCTCCTCCAATGCTCGTAGTCGCTTCATAAAATCTCGGGAAAATGCTCCAAGAGTGCAATTCACTATAAAACTCAACCAAAACTACGAAAACACTAGAAAACACATATTAGTAATAAAGTGGCTCTAAAGAGCCAAAAACACTACCAATTATGACCAAGGGACGGAGGCAAAACACTATATAAAATAGACATATCACAGTACGTACGTAGCAAAAGTGTTGGTCAGATTATGGAGTATAATGAAGATGGATGGGTAGACTTTATGAGAGAGTTATGGTCCGGTAGATACAGAGATCTAGATAATGCCAATTTGCCATGCATTATATTGATGTGGGCTTTAATTTGGTTATATGGGATGGCCTTAAAGAAAATTTCTCACAATAGAAATATAAAACTTCTAGATTTTAATCATTCTCTAACGAATACACTTTGGAGCTTTAAGATTAATCTATCACAAGCTTAAGTTTCGTCAATACACGGTTTTACAAAAATTTATAAAGATTTACAATAAGGGTCTGTTCTGATTAACTGAAATGAGCTGAATTGAACTGAACTTATTGGAGCTGAACTAAACTTATTGGAGCTGAACTAAACTGAACTGAACTGAATATCTTATGAGAGAAGAAAATTAAGTACTGAATTGAACTGAACTTATTGGAGCTGAACTGAACTGAAAATAAGCTGAATAGAACAGACCCTAACTTGTACTTAGTCAACAATTTTGAAATGGTATTTAAGTTAAATATGATGGTACAGTAGGAACTAGGAAGGGATACATATGGCAAAAAAAAAAAAAAAATTGACAGGAAAATTTTAACCAAAAATTAACAGTCTCAATTTTATTAGCCTTTAGTATATAATTGAAGCTAGCACATACACATTAACAACGGAAAAAGAATGCAACTATGCAAGTTATGCAACCATTTAATTTAATAGCAAATTAAATTATAATCCAAGTAACACCAATAACAAAACTCGACTAACATAGAAAAAAATACGATATCTTAACACAACACATTTTTCTTCAAATTTAATTCAGAGATAACACAAATTAGAAAATACATAAGTTGCAAGGATGGCGAGAGCTATCAGAATGAGAGCCTTATCAATGTGCATAGACATAAAGCTGCCTTTAATTTAGCTCTTGACAACTCACATTCTTCATAGAAAAACCAATATGCACCCAACCTCTTAGCAAAACCAAGCATAGCCTTAGTTTGTGGAGTACTAAATAGGTGATGAAGTTACTTTCAGAACATCGCCACTACCACCCGTACTTGGTGGACTCTATAATCCATCACCTCTTCTTGGTAGGACCACCACCATATCCGCCTTTTTAAGGAGAAGACCCATCACCTCCCTTACTTATTCTTGCAGGAGCATTTTCTCCTCCAAGATACATGTCACCTTCTTTGCTAATTCTAGAAGGAGCGTAACCTTCACCATGAAAGTAAAATCTACTTCCAAATCCCAATACTCTTGGTGTCCCAAGGGTGCCTTGTGTGCCAAGGGTTCTAGGTGGCCCAAGAGTTCCTTGCGTAAAATAAGTACTCGGAGGAGTGCCAGGTGTTCCAGGAGTTCCTGGTGTGCCAGGAGTTCCCGGGGTTCCAGAATTGGTAGGAGGAGTACCCGGTGTGCCAGGGGTTCCTGGTGTACCAGGAGTACCTGGGGTGGGAAGAGTATCTAACGTACCATAATAGCTAGGAGGAGTTCCGGGAGTACCCGGTGTGCCAGGCGTTCCAGGAGTTCCCTGTGTGAAATAAGTACTCGGAGGAGTGCCTGGTGTGCCAGGAGTACCAGGGGTGCCAGAATTGGTAGGAGGAGTACCCGGTGTGCCTGGGGTTCCTGGTGTACCAAGAGTATCTAATGTACCATAATAGTTAGGAGGAGTCCCGGGATACCCGGTGTGCCAGGGGTTCCAGGTGTTCCCGGAGTTCCTTGCGTGAAATAAGTACGGGGAAAAGTTCCTGGTGTACCATGAGTTCCTGGTGTGTCAGGAGTTCCCGGGATGCCAGAATTGGTAGGAGGAGTACCCGGTGTGCCTGGGGTTCCCGGTGTACCAATAGTTATTAGTGCAGCATAATTCCTAGGAGGAGTTCCTGGTGTGCCAGGAGTTCCAGGTGTACCTGGTGTTTCCGGAGTTCCTGGTGTTCCTGGTGTGCCAGGAGTTCCTAGTGTGCCAAGAACTTTTAAGATGCTTTGAGGATAAGGCATAATTATAGGAGGCACCGAAGATGGTAATTGAGGATTGAAGCTTCCATAAGGATATGGTCGTGAAGGAGTTGGGTAAGACGTGTCACAATTATCACAAGCATATATAGCTGATAAAGAGATCACTGTGCAAAATACGTAGATAAAAAAAATCGTTGTTGGTTTTGTTTTCCCCATAGTTGGGGAGGATTCTATTTTTGAGCGTCTTGATCTATGAAATTATAATGGTACTATAAACTATGGGGCAATAGCTTTGGGAATTTATAGGTTAGTTGGTTAGTTTGAGCAGCATGTGAGAATAAGCTCAAAATTGCATGCAATTGAAAACAATAAATACCCTCCTATCCACCTTTTGAAAATTGAGCCATAAAAAAGACAAAACTCTCATCACAATACATTCAATGGCGATCTATATAAAATCTTACGACCCTCATCAACCATCCAATCACATATTAAGTATTATCGGTCACCTTTAGTAAATTAGTCTGTAAAAAATATCTTGATCTTTTTTATACTAATATTTTAAAAGGTGTTCTTAGGAAAGTTTAGGTGGCATATGTTACCCTTTTCTGATTTAATTTCATGCATGTCAACCTCTCAGTTATAAAAAATGTTGTTAATGCCAAATATCAAACACTAAACTAACCACTTAACATTATTGTTTAATGTTTCAAAATAAATGATAATATCATAATAATATAAATCCTTACAAATAATTTACTTTAAAATATTTTTATAATTTTTGTCATAAACTACCTAATACAACCCATAATTTATGAAAAAATACTTAATAAAAAAATGTTGTAAAAGCTACCTAATAAAAGGTAAAATATTGTAAAAGGCTACCTCTGACCAGATTTCCACCATTAACCTTATTTTCCGACATTAACCAAGGTAAAATGAGTGTCTTAAATGGGCCAAAGATGTGTGTTGACTAACGTTTAGGCGTGTACCATGAAAATATGAACATAACAAAGAGGAAACATAAAGATAACTAGCTAGCTAGTTAACAATTACCATCCTAATTTCAGAATAATTGAAACAATTTAACCTTTTGTACTATTCATCTAACAACTTTATTAGTTGTTTATTTATACTAATGTAAAAGGATCAATATTATTAGGTAACATGTTAAATTAATACGAATATATAATTTCATAATATCGACTTTTTATAATTTTTATTATTGTATTATTTTATATACTACCTGCAACTTTGGAATATTTTATATCTCACAAATAATACCTCAAAATTGCACATAACATTTAATGGAGGTAGTATGATTGATCAAATTTATGTGCTAACATACATGTGTGTCTGATCAAATTATGTCAATATATTATCTTGAAACGAAGGAAGTACTCATTATCAATGTGAAAGTTGTTTTTTTTTAAAACCAAGTATTCTGAAACAATAAAAGTACTTATTCATTAATGTGATAGTTAATTATTCTCTACATAATATCTTAAATCTAACAGCTATTGTTGATTATCCAAGCAAGAAACTAATACAATGCATTTTTTAGAAAATATATTTAATGTGCTTATAATAGATCAGACTGCATACATCATATTAGGGATATGATATAATTAATAGAGAAAACCTATCATCGCAAAACATATGACAAGTGTCCTTAGATCGATGATGGAGTAATGGAAATGTATGGGGTATATGTTGAGGAGGTTTATGATGGAGAGAGTAATGATTTGGAAGGAGATGCATGGGAGGGTTTAGTAATTGTATTGTCATTGATGTGGGGGTTTTATTCACTTGCATGAGTAGATGACTTTAAAAAAAAACAAGAAAAAAAAAATCTATTTTCATTGACATCCAAACAATGCAAAATAACATAGTTATGTTTTCCCTTGATTTTTATTTTTTTAATTTTTTATTCCTTGAATAATCTTTTTTTAGCATAAAACGAAGCATAGATTACTTGAACATAGCCCTAAATATATTACAACCTAATGTCCAATGATTTGCTTAAACGTTAAACCCAAAATGCAAAACATATTCCTTGAATAATCGATTGTTTCAATTGAGAACATTTTCCATCAATTTACATAGAGTTTCAACACAAATAGCCACCTTTTGATTAAAAATATTGAGTTCATAGTGTATACTGTCTATTGATTATCAAGCTAAGTAAACTCATTTATAACAACTTAGGTTAATACTTTATTTTTATAAAAAGATACACTTTTAGGAGATATGACAATTTACTGTCTAATAGAGGTCAATCTTTTGATGGTTATTTTACTTATTTATCATGTGTTTCAGCAGAATTACATTATTTACAGCCCTATTAGTAATTTTTTTTAATAATAATAATAATAATAATAATACGATTGACTTTGTAGGTTTTTGATAATAACAATAATTTTTTTTTTAATAATAATAATAATAATACTAAGATTGACTTTGTAGGTTTTTGATAATAATAATAATAATAATAATAATAATAATAATAATAATAATAATAATAATAAAGAAATATGTATGGTTTGTACCGAGTAAAATTGTTGTAGAAGTGTAGACTCGTCAATTAATAACTGACTTCTATGGTCTGGGTATGCTGCTTTGTCATTTAAAATAGGAAAGTTTGCGTGAAAGAATCTTTTAAAATGACTTGTTTGTGAAAAAGGACCTTATATAAAAAAAAAAAGTGGCATATTGGGACCTTACTTCAAAAAAAAGTTGTGAGATGGGACCTTAATTTGTTAAGAAAAAAAAACATTGCGAGATGGGACCTTTTGATGGATTTTGGCGTGGCATAGTTGGTTTTTGGAGTTCGGTGTGGGATTTTAGTGAGGTGGAGGTGGTATTCGCTTATTCGGGGGTTTGTGTAGGATTTCAGCGAGGTGGAGGTAGTTTTGAGGGTCGGGGTGAGATTTCAACCTAGTGGAGATGGTTTTCGGGGGGTTCGGTGTGGGATTTGAGTGAGGTGGAGGTGGTTTTCGGGGGTAGGTGTGGGATTTAGGCGAGGCAGAGATGGTTTTCGAGGGTTAGGGTGGGATTTCGGCAAGGTGAAGGTGGTTTTCAAGGGTCAATGGCTGGATTTTGTCAAAAGGTCCAATCTCACAATTTTTTTCGAAATAAGGTCCTAATCTGCAACTTTTTTTATATAAGGTCCTTTCTTACAAACAACTCACTATAAAAGGTCATTTCTCGCAAATTTTCCTTTAAAATATAACAACAAGATTATCACCTTCAACAAATATATTGGAAATATTAAAATTTGGAGCAAGTAATAGGCCATTGTGAAGTGCAATAACTTCTGCCAAAAGGAGCTGCAAGAACCAAGCTAAGGTTTTAAGATTTACTGGTTTTAAGTAAATCTAAAATGGTCTACACTATACTACTATCTACCTGTATATAATATGTCTTATTTAATTCGTTGACGAAAGAAGTATCAATCTTCATTATTGTACAATCAAAGTTTGCACGTCTTTGTTTTGTTTTATTGCTAGTGCTAGCTAGTCTTTCGTCAAGATTTGGAGTTCTTCAAAAAATAAATGAATTTTATTGTTTTTCTAAACTTGATTTCTACATCCAAATTGAGTATGGAGCATTATACCTTTTTTTTTTTTTTTTTTTTTTTTTGCACGGTTAACTAATATCTAGAACAGTTATGACTCTTTTTGTCTATGGCACAAGAAATATGTGCATACAGTCCCCATTATAATTACTCACTCCAATAATTCTTTGTTTTTGGGTAAGATATGGGTTCTATTAAGCCGAAACCCTTTACGGAACAACCCGGCTTATTTTAGTGGGCTAGACAATTTGGGATGGAGCTGATAGTGGGGGATGGGGTTTAGCTACAATGTCCTTGTTATGGAATCAATGAGGATTCTCTCTCTCTCTCTTTTTTTTTTCTTTTTTTGAAACTTTTTTTTTTTGGAAACAAATTATGGTTCTCTTCAATGCTCTTAATTATATCGTTGAAATTATCATTATGCAAATAATCATATTTTTGGCATCTTCATGAGTCATATCCAAAACTTTGTAACCATTTACATTAGTTAAAAAATAATAATAATAATAATAATAATAAAAAAAACATTGTAGCCTAATTAAGTATTTTTTTTTTAAAAAAAAATATTTACATTAGTTATTTTATTAGACAATATTGTCTAGCTATCTATGATTTAATGATTGATATTTGATACTACATGATGGACATACAAGTATACGTTTATTACTCATCAGACCCATCCATACATTCCAATGGAAATCAATTACACATTACACCCTCTCCTCATAATTGTACTCGATAGCAATTCTCTTATACGCTACATTAATGATTTCAATTATAATTTATGATTCTAATTATAGTGATCGGTTCCGAAAGCATGCATCACTACTAGAATTAGGCCATTTTCCGACCGAAAATATCTTTTCGACGGAATTCCGTCGTTATGGTCCGTCGGAAAATAGTTTGTAGGAAATAGTGAATTTTTCGAGGAAAATTCTGTCGGAAATGTGGTTTCTGACGGATTTAATTCTGTCGATGAGAATATTGACTTTTATTCAAAATCCGTCGCTAAATTCCGACGGATAAATTCCTTCGTTGATCTGCTTTTCCGACGGAATGTATCTGTCGCAAACATTGCGAGGGAATAAATTCCGTCGCAAATTTACGACGGAAATAAGCGTCGCAAATTTGCAATGGAATTTATTCCCTCGCAGTGTTTGCTGTTTGCGACGAATTTTTCATCCAGCAATTCCATCGTAAAGTGCTTATTTTCGACGGATTTAAGCCGCAGAATTTCCGACGGAAATTCTATTTCAATTCAACAAATCTAGATTTATTTTTTTAAAAAAATTAGCATCATTCAAACCTAATTCCTGTTATAATTAAAATCATAATCGAATTACGAAAAATATTTATATATATATTTCCACAAAAGCTAAGCTGAAGCTAATCAAAAGCTACATAATATATAGTCATTTCCGCAAAAGCGGGACATAATCAAAAGCTACATAATTCAAATTAAGTACATGTCCATACTACATAAACAAAAGCTAGGCTAAACAATCGCCGGGGTACCCTGGCCTGCTCCTCCACTACCCGTGTCGTCCCTGGGGTCTCGATGATGAGGCTGAATGGTGGAACATGTGTCGTTGCTGGCGAATCGACTCATGAACTCATTCCATTTCTCCCGGTTTCTCCTCTCTATTTCGGCCACTTCAATTTGAATTCGGGTTTGCATCTCAGCTTCTATTTCACTCTGGATTTCAGTGCGAAGAACATGCACCCTATGCTCCATCTGATCCTGCATCTGAGAAACAACGGACGGCGTGTACTGCTGTGAAGACCTGGAAACTCGATCCATCCGGTTGCCATATTACAACTCTGCACTTTGGACAAGTCCCCTTACACGACCCTTCTTGTTGCGACCACCCACAGTCTCTCAATACAACTTGTTTGGACTTTTCTTAATCCCTTTAGTGGTTGCTTCTTCATCCTTCTTCTGGTAGGTCTCCTACAAGATATACATTATACAGACATATATTGTTTAAAAAAATTACCAACAACATAAGTTATAAGTAGTTTAGGGTGTCTATGACTTGCAATCACATAAAGAAGCTATTTTCTAAGTTTAAGGGATCATTTTCATCAAAATAGAGCCAAGTAAGGCAAAAATGCCTTATAATTTGCCTATTTTCTTCATTTATTAACTAATGAACTCATTCTTTCTCAAATCATTCATATTTTAAGTATTTGAAGGTGTCTATGACTTGAAAACACTTAACTAGACCAATTACTTAAGTTTAGGAACCATTTCACTCCAAACACATTCGAAAATGGCTTAAGTGACTTCTAGTTAGCCTATATTCTTCATGTCTTAAATAATGAACTCATTCTTTCTCAAATCATGTCACTTTTACATAGTTATAGGTGCCTATAACTTGTAATCACATAATAGAAGCTATTTTCTAAGTTTTGGGGATCATTTTCATCAAAATAGAGCTAAGTAAGGCAAAAATGCCTTCTAGTTTGCCTATTTTCTTCATTTATTAACTAATGAATTCATTCTTTCTCAAATCATGTTACTTTTGCATAGTTATAGGGGCCTATGACTTGTAATCACATAAAAAAAGCTATTTTCTAAGTTTAAGGGATCACATAAAAGAACCCATGACATTCACATTTCAACCGAGATCTCGTGTTTTGTATCAACTGACGCCTGAAAGTAATTTGAGCAGAAGTTTGCTATTTCTTCGGTGAGATAAGCATTGCATATGGAACCTTCAACTCGAGCCTTGTTCCCAATTTTTCGTTTTAAGTGATTGAGGAACCTGTAATTATATTTATATAAATAAATGTGTAAAACTGTCATGACAATGAATGGTTTGTAAGAAAGAGAATGTGCAAGGGTCTTTGATTTACCTTTCGAAGGGATACATTCATCTATATTGAACAGGACCACATAACTTGCCCTCATATGGCAAGTGAATAGGTAAATGCTCCATGGAGTTGAAGAATGCAGGAGGGAAAACCTTCTCAAGCTTGCAAAGGATTTCAGCTATGTTTTTCTCCAATCGCTCCATGTCACTAACTGTGATTGTGTAGCAACACAACTCGCGGAAGAATTGACTGATCTCTGTAACTGCATTCCAAATATGTACAGGGAGCAATTCTCTCAAAGCAGTGGGCAACAACCTCTCCATGAACACGTGACAGTCGTGGCTTTTCATTCCGTGAAGCTTACATGCTTGCAAATCTACGCATCTGCTCAAATTGGAGGCGTATTCATCAGGAAAACGCAACTGTTTAACCCACTCACACAACACTTTTCTCTGAGCCTTGTCAAGAGTGAATGGGGCTTTTGGAATGAACTCTTTTCCTCTATCGTCCTCCTGAAGATGAAGTTGTGGCCGTTTAGAATATTTGGCAATGTCATTTCGAGCTGATGGCAAGTTACATGTATGCTTTTTCACATCCATTATGGTGTGAATTAACTAATCAAAGAATTTTTTTTCAATGTGCATGACATCCAAGTTGTGACGGATGAGCAGATGCTTCCAATAAGGAAGCTCCCACAACGAGCTTTGCTTGAACCACCCTTTTTTTGGCTTTTTTGAGGCGTTTCAGTGCCTCCGGCCCATCTATTGCCCTTGAAAGGTCTCTCGCACATTCCCACAGTTCCTCTCCGACATGATGTGTGGTGGTGAACCTTTTTTGACTTTGTTTTTACAAAATGCAGTTTTACTATTTCGAAAAGAGGGATCTGTTGGAAGGAATTGGCGATGGCAATCAAACCAAGAAACTTTGCCACCGTTTTCAAGCCAAAATGCTTTGCTTTTCTCCATGCAATAAGGACAAGCCTTCTTACCAGCTGTGGTCCAACCAGACAACATACCGTAAGCCGGGAAGTCACTAATGGTCCAAAGGATGGCTGCTCGAAGATTAAAATTTTGTTTCCTCGAAAAGTCATTAGTATTTGCGCCAACTTCCCATAATTGTTTCAACTCTTTTACCAACGGTCGCATATACACATCCAAGTTGCCCTTAGGGTTCTTAGGACCAGGAACGAGCAATGAAAGAAAAATGAATTGTCTTTTCATACACATTGAGGGAGGCAAGTTATAAGGGGTCAAAATGATAGGCCAACAAGAATATTGTCCTTCAAACTTACCATGAGGAGAAAAACTATCTGTACACAAGCCAAGTCAAACATTACGAGGCTCATTGGAAAAATCTAGAAAGCAACTATCGAGGTGTTTCCAAGCTTCACTATCACTAGGGTGCGTCATTGTGCCTTGAACTCGAGGATTTTTCGAATGTCATGTCATTTCCTCCGAAATTTTCTTGGTTGCATAGAGCCTTTGCAACCTGGGTGTGATCGGGAAATAAAATAAAATATTCAAAGGCACTAAGCTACCTTTAGAAGTCTTCTTGTATCAGTTTCTACCACACACCCTACATGTAGATAACTGAGCATCATCCTTCCAAAACAGCTTACATCCTTTCGGGCATGCATGGATATTTTCATGAGGCAAATCCAACCCCTTCTCAATCTTCTTCACCTCATAGAATGTGTCGGCTATATAGTTGTTGTTAGGAATCGCCTCATTGACCAAAGAAGCAAACCCATCAACACATCTGTCATGTGGGGCAAATTATACTCGCACTTAAGACTAGTAATTCTGGCAGCCATCTCTAAAACAAACAATGAACTCCCTTCGTATAATGGTTGTTCGGAAGCCTTCAAAAAATCCAGAAAATGCTTAGCTTGTGTATTAGGCTCCTCCTCTGAGGAACCCCCAGCCTCTTCGGAATGCCCTTGATCTTCATTATGACCAAAAGCATCGAAAACCATTTCACGATATTCATTTGACTGTCGTTCAGGAACTCTTGGAAACCCTTCCCCATGACACATCCACTCATAGTAATTAGGTACAAAACCCTTCCGATACAAATGAATTTTAACCGTTTCTGCATCCCAAAGCCGTTTGTTCTTACATTTAAAACATGGACACCTAACTTCATTCGGGTTGCTGCTCTCGGGATGATCTGCCACGTATTTAAGGAATTCATCTACCCCTTTCACAAAGTCCGGATTAATAGAATGGAAAACTTTCCTTTCATACATCCAGCTACGTTCTCTTCGTTTCATGATTACAACTTCTACAGAACTCACGCATATGTATAATCACATTAGACACAAAGCGTATTGAATATTCATTATCCATCAAAGTGTTATGGAAATGCAAATGAGATTGTAAATGATGTCCAAAGGTCCTTATCACTCCAACCTACCCCATCCTTAGACGTTTAATCTCACTAGTGAATGTATGTTAGGTTTTCAGTTCTACGGAAAATCCGGCAGCATTTCCCTTTAGTTCTCCAAGTACATGATGTAGGCGATTAGATAACCCGCCATATGTACCTAGAGAACATTGTAGAGAAATGACAAGCTAGAATATTCCCTAAAATCAATAACAAGACATACATTCACCACCTAAGTGAGAATAAACGTACAAGGATAGTCCCAACCGGGGACTATTCAAGACATACTCCTAATGTGTATGCCTTGAATGGGTATCTAGGCATATGTTTATGCAAATGACTCATTTAAAAATATATAAAGTAAATAACACATCCATTATATTAAATAAATATATCATAATCATAATTAAATTGATATAAACAAATATATAAACAATTAGTGTTCATAATTAAATTGATATAAACAATTATTAATCATTACATTAAACATTATATAAAACAAATATATTTAACTAAATTAACTAACATACATTATATTAAACTAAACTAAACTAACATACATTATTATAATAAACTAAACCAAACTAAACTAACATATCATGCCATACATTATTATAATAAACTAAACTAAACTAACATATCATGCCATACATTATTATAATAAACCAAACTAAACAACATATCATACATTATTATAATAAACTAAACCAAACTAAACCAAACTAAACTAAAAACAATAATAAACTAACATATATCTAAGTCACTAACATTCCAAGTCTAAACTAAACTAAGAATTTTAGGGTTTATAATGTCACTAACCTCTATATCTGCAATTTTTATTGAGATTCAAAGCAAATAAATGTACAAATCCTAAAAATAATAAAAATTAAACCTTATTTAGGGTTATGATGTCAATTTTTATTTAAAAAAAATAATTAAAAAAAAAGAGGAACACTTACCGGCGGCAGAACGACGGGAGGATGAAGGTGGTGGTGGTTCTGGTTGCAGCAACGACGGAGAAAAGGAGAAACCTATAGAAAAAGGTATGGTGGTTAGGGTTTAAACAAAAAAAAACATAATTAAAAAAAAAATTACTGCGGCGGCTGCTGTGAGCGACGTCTGCTATGAGCCACTGGTGGCTATTGGCAAAGGTGGTGGTTAGGGTTTACCGAGTATTTTAAATAAAAAAAATCACCCACCGGCAGTCGAGAAAAACTCGAGGAAGAACGCAGGTGGTGGCGGCAGATTGACGGTGGGCAACGGTGGCGGCAATAGATCGACGATTCCCTCCCGACCTCTTCCTCTTTCTCTCTCTTTCTCCCTTTCTTTCTTCTCTCTCTTCCCCCTTTTTCTGTTTCAGAAACGTGAACTAAACTCTAAGAGCCCCTTTTTTTTATACGTAGTTTCCGACGGAATTAGTTTCGGTCGGAAACTAAATTTTCCGATGGAATATACGGAGAATTATTTCGGAATATTTAGTTTCCGACCGAAATTAATTCCGTCGGAAAGTTTTCGAAGGACATTTCGTCGAAATTGATTTTTCCGACGGATTTCTCCGACAAATTTAATTTCGTCGTAAAATTCGAATTTTACGACGGAAAGAAGGATCCGTCGGAATAAGTGCGTCGGAAATAAGCCTATATCTAGTAATGAATGCATGTACGTTACATCGTTTATAATGATTACTTATTGCAAATCATCATTATGTTAGTTATATAATTTCTCCATTATAAAATAATTGACATAATTTGTTCCTTTGCATTATTATTATATTAATAACGACTTTTACTTTTATAATACAAAAATGTTAAATTAAATAAGTACTCCGTATTAACATAAAGTTTTATAATTTTTTTATGTATTAAATTTTGGAAATTAAAATGCGAATAAAGGAAAGTATTAATAAAATATATTCATTGTTAATTTGCGTGTGATTTTGTCATGCGAGCATGCGTTCCTAAACTAATGCCAAATAAGGTAAGATATTTAATCCTTATTTTCAATGGTTGTAGGCTTGTAGCTAGGGATTTGCTTGCAATTTTACATAACCCCTAGCTACTAGCTTGATCATTGAAGGTAGATTATGCAATTAGCTTTGCCAAAGCTAACTAATTTGCTTGGAAAAACCACTTGCTAAAATAAACAAAAATAAAATAAATAAAATGATAAAAAAGTTAATTAAGGCAGTGAGGTTCATTTAAATAGTAAGCTAATAGCTAGTCATTGGAGGTCAAAGTATGTAGCTAAAAATCTAAAATGACAATTAGCTTAAAAGTTTATGTGATATGACAAACTAATTTGACAATTAGCTTGCCATTGGAGTTGTTCTAAGGGTTACATATAGCATTAGTGCATTACCCTAAATTTTTGCTATTACATAATTATATCTTAAATAGTATGTCAAACTTAGGTAGTACATTGGAGTAGTTATTAAGAATCAGATGTGAAACTCTTTTCACTTTCAATTAATGTTACACTTTGTTACTTCTCAACTATATCCATTGTAAAACTTTGAATTTACTACTTTGTATCTCTAAATACATGTAAAGTAAAAAGTTGATATTTCGACATAACATAATAAGAACAATCGATTAATATCTTACAAGTCTATAAATTAAGACTAAAGCCCAAGAACAATGAGAAGATTTTTTGAATTGTGCAAAATAAGGATGGTAAATTTTATAAAATAAAGTGTTGCAATTTTATTTTTAGTTTTTTTTCAAAGCGCATCAAATTAGCTATAATAGTTGCTATTGGGGTTTAGGGTATACGTACTTTTAACGTCACAAATGACACGAACTCAAATTTTAAGAAAAGTAAAAGTAGAAAAAAATGAGTGAGAGCTTCATCTTAGTTTGGAAATTTTATTTAAAATATTACTTTCTCTGTTTTTTTTTTATTATTTGCATCAGTTTGACCGTCATATTTGTCGAGACGCAACTTTGACCATTAATATCTTTAATGGTTAATTAGTAAAAATTATAACAAAATTATATTTTGAAATTAGACATTATGACGAATCTAATGATATATTATATAATAAAATTTATTTATTTTATAGAGATGAAAAAATTAACTCAATTATGATATATGAATAGTGCAAAAATCAAAGTGATGCATTTAGAAAAAAAATGGAGGGAGTATATAAGACTGTAAAGGAGTCAAGTCAAGCCAAGCTTTATGCCGAACTTAAAAATAGTTTAAGTTTAGCTCATTTATATAATTAAAGTATTTTTGAACAATTAATGAACAATTCATTTATAAATCAAGCCGTACGTGATTTATTTATTTTTTTTTTCTGTTTTTTTTTCTATAAAAGATTCTTTCTCATGACTGATTTTTTTTCAATAATTAAACAATTAAGCTTCACAATTTTGATTTTTATTTGAATATCTTAAAATCAAGCCTAATATATAATCAAATCCTAATAACCGTAATGTAAGGTTAGTACGTATTTTATTTGTTAATCAACTAATTTAGATTAACTGTGAGCAAGTCAATTAGTTTTTTTTTTTTTTTTTTTGACAGGATATTTTATAAAAGGAACTTGTTCATAAACACATTTTATTAATTGCTATTCAATGGAGGCATGTCGGCCGGCTTAAGCTTTCAGATAAGTGCATTTTGGTTTATTGCCACCTTATATGCTGTGCTGCGTGCTGTACTATAGATTTGTCTTCTACGGAGTTATGTTATTTAATTTAATTTTTTTTTTCTTGTGCTAAAATGTTCTAAATTTAATTTGGAGTATGTTTGATAAACTTCTTTTTTTTTTTTTTTTTTTTTTTGTGGTTTAATTTGAGGGATTTGGTTTTGAAGATCTCTTGAACCTATATACTTGTATATTTATTTCCTCCATAGGCTATACATAAAGACCCACTCCCCTCAATAAAGTCCACTTATAAATTCGCCTCGCACTACACCCCTAATAGACATATTGAAATTAAGTACACACATGTTATGCGCTCGTAGTTTTTTTCTTTTAATAAGACCGGAAAGGTAAATAAGAAGTTTGAAAATGTACTCGTAGTATGGTATAACATACAATATCATTTATATAATATACAAGCTAGAGACAGTTTATTTTTCACACATGAGGGGAGTAAATAAAACGAAGGCCATAATCTTATTTAATTTAGCATGCTCATTGACACAATTAAAAAGGATCAACTAACGTATATAAGTTGCTAGTAGCAAACAAAAATCTAAGTAACATTGACAATAACAAACTCGACATAAGAAACATACAATATCTTACTGGAAAAGGCAAACATTGCAAGGAGCTAGGAACGGTGCAAGCTAGCTAGCTTAATATGAGCCTTATCAATCTGCAATCTCTATGACAAATAAATAAACAATGCAACCTTTAATTCAAGCAAACCTTAAGCTAATGGACATCACAACACATTATTCAATGGGTCTCCCAACCCAACATGGAGCCATTAACCTCCTAGCTAGCACATCAAAGGATAGCCCAAGAAGCATATATACATGAGACATCACCACCGTACCACCATACCACCGCCATAACCACTTAAATTAGTGGATTGAGTACTAACTCTGTTACTTCTTCATGCAATATATGGTAAGGGAGGAGACCCATCACCTTCTCCAATTAATTATGGAGAAGTATACTTTGTTCCTATGTGATTAATTATCATGTTTAACGATACCTCTAGCAAGGGTTCCCGGTGTTCCTGGTGTGCCAGGACTACCCGGTGTACCAGGAGCTCCTGGTGTTCCAGGAGATTCTCGAGTACCAGGAGTTCCCGGTTTGCCAGGAGTACTAGGAGTTGCTGGTGTGCCAGGAGTTCCTGGTCTACCACCGCGTCCGGGTGCACCAGGAACACCCGGTGTGCCCTCAAATCCTGGAGTTCCTGGTGTGCCAGGTCCTCCTGCAATACTTATAGTTTGTGGTCTGCTAAGAGGGGCAAATTTTTGTGGTATGCTATTAGATCTTGGAGTACCAGGAGTTCCTGGTGTGCCAGGAGTGCCGGGTGTCCCGGGAGTTCCTGGTGTGCCACCAGACCTTCCAGGTGTACCACGTTTTCCAAAAGTGCCACGAGTTCCAGGTGTGCCACGTTGGCCTGGAGCACCATCTTTTCCCGGTGTACCATCTACTCCTGGAGCACCATCTTTTCCCGGTGTTCCATGAGCTCCACGATATCTTGGTACAACAGGAGGGTGTGGTGTAATATGAGTTCTTCGTTGTGTGACGTGAGACCGTGGTGTGCCTGGAGTTCCCGGTGTTCCTGGAGTTCCAGGTGTCCCAGGAGTACCTGGCGTGCCGCCAGAAGTTCCTGGCGCACCACGTTTTCCGAAAGTGCCACGAGTTCCCGGTGTACCACGTTGTCCTGGTGCACCATCTTTTCCAGGTGTGCCGTCAACTCCTGGATCACCATCTCTTCCTGTGCCAAGAGTTTTTAGAGCACTTGGAGGATGAGGTGTGATGATTGAGGGAGTTGGGTTAATGGTTGGTGGCATGATTATAGAAGACACCATAAGTGACTGAGGATTTGAGCTTGGATGAGGAGATAATTTTGATGTATATATGGATGGCAATGAGATCACCATGCAAAATATGGAGATAAAAATCATAGTTGTTGGATTTGTTTCCCCCATAGTTATTGAGGAATTTGTTTTCTTAAGGGATTTTTTTTTTCTCTATGATATGATATTTTAATGGGATAATAAATTATGGTGCATAGCTTGGAGAATTTATAGATAAATGATTTGAGCAACATATGAGAATAAGCTCAATCGTTGCATGCAAAATTATATTGCTAGGTGTCAAGTATTGGACTTGTTAGGGTCCATGTCCATCCAGCCACAGTATCTAACCTGAGGTAGTATGATTTTATCCACATATGGGAATTTTTGTTTGCGTGCATCTTTTTCAAATCTATTTTAAGACACATAAAATGATCAACAATAAAACAAGCAAAAGAAATGAATACTCTGATCTTTTCTCATCCACCTAATGAAAATTTAAAATATCTAAAATCCTACGTATAATACTCCTCCCCTTTTAAATTAAATATCCCAATTTAATTTTTACACTACTTACGTACACCACTTAAACCTCGGTCTGTACTTTATACATAAGTAAATTTATAATCACGCCGGTACTTATTTAAATCATCTTAATGTATAATTTTTAAATATCAACTTTTTATATAACATCTAATTATTAATAATTTAGAAAAATCATTGGTTAAAGTATCGTGTTGTCAACTATACCAGATAAAATAAAACATTTATTTTAAAACATAATGAGTAGACAAAACTCTCATCACAAAACACTGAACAGGTGTCTTCATATAAATCGTTATGGGCTTACATTTAAACTCACTCTTTTTTAAAAAAAAAATAAATAAATTTATGTAACATAATTCTTTAAGGCTATGTTTTTTTATTATTCAGTATTTAGCTATTGTTTGGTTAATAACATATATAAAATAGGGAAATTGAAAATTTATACGAATTGATAAGGTGAAAAGTTGTTTGGTTGACACAAACCAAAAAATAAAAAAAAATTAAAAATAAATAAATAAAATGGAGAAAATAAGAATTCATAAGATTTCCGTTCAATTTCCCACAAAACATACGAAGTAAATTACCAGCTCCCTCGGTAAACAAAAATTCATGAGAACTTCCCATATTACCAACTTAAGAATTTCATTAATAATTAATATCTTAAATTAGCAATGTGCAAAATTTGAATTATTTTATAATTAATATCTTAAATTTGATTCTATTAATACCTTTAATTATCCATATTTAAAAATTGACTATTATTATGCTAATTGATATCTTAAATTATTAATGAATTATTGCAATAATTAATATCTTAAATTCCACATGACTATATTTTTCCTTAATCTTAAATCACCAAAATTAGTCAAATAATAGTACTCCCTTCATTCTTATTTAAGTGCCCATATTTGACTAGTTACACTATTCACAAAATCCACTTTGATCAAAGTTAGTAATTTATACAAAAGAAATAATACAGTCTTGTTTGTACTTGTTAGAAAATGTATATTTTTTCATTTTTAATATTTTATAATTTTATACTTATTAATCATTAAAGACATAATTGGTCAAAAAATTTCATTAACATACGCACCTGGTCAAATTGAAGCACTTAAATAAACAAAGAGGAAGTATATAAATAATAATGAGTACTATAAAATTCAAAATGTTGTAAGGAAAAATGACAGAGAAAGTATTACTCGTATTATTGTACTGTAATTAGTGTAGTACTTCGTAGTATGTATCTATCCTCCTATGATCCTGCAATAACATTTTGAATGTAAATACCATATAGTCTCTTCCTGTTCACTTCACCTTAAAAAAATAATATTAAGTAAAAATAATTTCACTTTAGTAAAAATAAGTTCAGTTCAGTAAAATTAATTTCATTTCAGTAAAAATAATTTCAGTTCAGTAAAATTCAGTTATCTTAAAGAAGAATTATAATAGAAATTAGTAAAAATAATTTCAGTTCAGTAAAATTAATTTAACTTCAGTAAAAATAATTTAAATTCAGCAAATATAATTTTATTTCATTAAAAATAATTTCAATTCAGTAAAAAATAAGGTGAAGTGAACGGAAACCGTAATACTATCTCTATTTCAAATTATTTGTAACAATTAAACATTTTTTTACTCATATTCTTACAAATAATTTGAAACGGAGGCAATAAATATGCATGTCGGCTGGCAGTAGATACCCCTATGAATTATGGATTTGTCTTCTTCAGAGTAACGCTACTCAATCTAGGCATTTATACAGTCATGTCGGCTGCATCACTTTTTTATTTATAAATAATTTTAATTTCTTCTTTGTTCTCAAGAGTTCTAAACTTTCAGACTCGACCAAAGCTAAGTACTCGTTAAATCCACAAACAACTCAGGTTTCAGAAGAGTCGGGTTTTGTGGCCGACTCTTCTTCAGATGGGTTCGCGTTTTTTCCTCCATCAATCAACAACACTCCTTCCGTGAATCAATCTCTAGAGAACTCTTCTCTACAATTTTCGGTTGAAGCCCAGGTTCCTAATGACGATCAGATATCTGTTGATTCTCAAGCTCGAAACTCAGCAGCAAATCAGGACCTTCCACTAGTCGAGGATGAAGCGATTCCAATGGACTGTTCCCCTCCATATTCTCCTCCTGAAGCTCCGCCACCACCTATTGCTCTGACGGAAAATCAGGTCCACTCTCCGGTTGCTACAGTTCAGGGTGGCTCTTCTTCTTCAGGGAGTAAGGGCGGAAAGCACAAGGGCAAAATCTGGAAATGGGTTTCGAACAGGTGCCCAGCAAAGAGGTCGGGTGTTGACATATTTCCTTCGGCACCCCCTGTTTCTTTAATTCAAGATAAAAAATTTCATGAACCAGGATGCTTCTCGTGTCTTACTCCGTTTAAGAAGCGTAAGGGCGGTTCGTTTACTGAATCTGATTCATCTTCTGAGGGCTCGGTGGTCTCCCGGACTAGACCACCTTCAGCAGGATGAAAATGGCAGCTTGGAATTGTAGGGGCCTCGGACAGGCGGACTCCCCTAAAATTCCATATATTTTGTCTCTAGTCCGCTCTTTCGGCTTGGATGTAGTATTTCTCATGGAAACTATGTTGTCTGTAAATATAGTAGCAAAAAAGCTAGCGTCTATGTCTTTTTTGGGTAGTTGTGGGATAGACGCTTTAGGTCTTAGTGGCGGGTTGTTTGTTTTCTGGTTTGCTCCTTTTCGATTGGAACCGTTGTATATATCGCAAAACATTATCCTTTGTAAATTGGTGATGGGTAATGAAATAAAACATCTTATGTTTGTGTATGGGGCTCCTCAACTATCCGATAGAATAGCAGTTTGGACTACAATTTCTAATTTCCTCACTTCTATTCCAAATGTAATTCTACTAGGCGATTTTAACCAAGTCGAATTCATAGTGGATAAAGTGGGTGGCAATCATAGTATTCCAGGAAGATTGGACTTTATTCAATGGAGATTGGATAATAATTTAACCAAGATCCCTTTTATAGGCCCACCGTTTACTTGGACTAATAATAGGATTGATTCTGATCCAATTTTTGAACGTTTGGATAGGGCCTATGCTTCTCCTTTGTGGATTCAAACCTACCCGAATACTAAAATTTACCATCAACCTATTCTATTTTCGGATCATGCAGCAGTCATTCTCTCGATTGACTCGACTGTTAATACGGTTAAGCGGCCTTATAGGATTGAAAATTGGTGTCTGGCCGCTTCTGAGGTACGTTCCATCATAACTAATAGCATTTCACAATTTTATGCGGGATCTCCCCCATTTTCTCTTTCTAGAAAGCTGGACGTGGTTAGGCGAAGGTTGCTTGCATGGTGCATCTCTCATCGGAAGAGCTGGGGTATAGATTGGAAGTCTCTAGCCATGACTATGAGTGACTGTATGTCTGATTTGAGGGACAGGAATGCTCGTCGTCTTTTTTTAAATATGAGAAATGAGAAGCTTGCTGAAACCCATGTAGCTTATCTTTACTGGAGACAGCGAGCTAAGCTACGTTGGGATGCGCTCGGGGACCGTCACTCCCGGCTCTTGTTCTCTTTGGTCCGTTCTCGTAGTCGTCGCAATTATATACATTGCTTGAAAGACTCGGCTGATAACTGGGTTTCTGATTCTAATGGCATCCGAGAGTTAATATCTTCCTTTTATTCTGATCTTTACACTCCTTGTTCCTTCGAGCCGATGCCGGAGTCTTCTTGGTGGGATCAGCTAGATCTCCCTTCTCTTTCTCAGAATCAGAAGGATCTTTTACTTCGGCCGTTCGCGGCCTCTGAAATTCAACAGGCAATGTTTAATATTGACGATAACAAATCTCCTGGTCCGGATGGTTTTACTTCGGCTTTCTTCAAGCTCCATTGGGATGTGGTGGGGCCCTTCGTTATCTCTGCAGTGCAATTCTTTTTTGCTCATGGCTATATGTTGAAGGAATGGAATCGCACTTTTTTGATCTTGCTTCCAAAAGTTGAGAATCCGGAGTTCGTTACTCAGTTTCGACCCATTGGCTTGTGTAATGTATTATATAAATGCATCGCTAAATGCCTTACTGGTCGCCTTCGTCTAGTATTACCTCATTTGATCTCTTCGTTTCAAAATGCCTTTGTTCCGGGCAGACTCCTATCAGACAACGGACTTCTGGCTCATGAGCTTCTTACCTTTATGAACAATTCCAAGGCTCGGAAAACTTTTTATGCAGCTTTGAAGCTAGACATGAATAAAGCATATGACCGAGTTCGATGGGATTTTTTGGTTAGGGCTTTAGAAGCCTTTGGGTTCCCTCCCTATTGGATTCATTTGATTCAGCAGTGTGTCACTACGGTGTCTTATCAGGTGCTAGTTAATGGCAATCCAGCTCCAATGTTTCAGCCTCAATGTGGTTTGCGTCAGGGTGATCCTCTCTCCTTGTACTTGTTTGTGTTGTGTATGGAAGTCTTTTCAGCTATGCTTCGGCGGGCGGAGACTCTCTCTCTTTTTAAGGGTATTCGGATTTCTCGAGGAGCACCCTCCATTTCTCATCTCTTCTTTGCTGATGATTCAATGCTTTTTTTTCAAGTTTCCCCAGATTCCTCTGATAAAGTAATGTCTATTCTTAAGGAATTCTGTGCTATTTCTGGACAATTGATTAATCTTCAGAAGTCCTTTGTGAAATTTAGTCCCAACACTCCATCAGATTACAAGGACTTTTTAGCCAGGGGAATGCGTCTCCGAAATATAAATTCTATGGGTTCTTATTTGGGTCTTCCTGTTGATATGGGTCGCAGTAAAGTAGCAACTTTTGGGCATCTTTTAGATTTGGTTGCTAAACGGCTTTCGGATTTCGCCTCTCTCAGGCTTTCGGCAGCAGCCAAACTAGTAATTATCAATTCGATTATAGTTGCTTCTTTCAATCATGTCCTATCGGTTTTCAGGATTCCAAGCTCGATCTGTGATAAAATAGATTGCATGCTGTCTCGTTTCTGGTGGCGCTCTTCAGATTCCTCGAAGGGTTTAGCTTTTCGCTCTGCGTCTTTGTTTCATTTGCCTAAGGGTATGGGAGGCTTAGGGCTTTGCAGTATGGCTCTTTTGAACTCGGCCCTTCTAGCTAAACAGCGCTGGCGTCTTCACCAACACCCGCAACTTCTTTTATCCAGAGTTATGTTCTCCAAATATCCAACCTTGAGTTCATTTCAGACGAGGAGAATTGCTAGGTCCTCTTGGGGCTGCCGGGGTCTTTTGGCTGGTGCCACGGCACTATCGGATGGTCTGGCATGGAAAGTAGGTTCCGGCTCTCGGGTTCGGATTTTAGAAGATACTTGGACTCCGGTAGCTCCAGTTCAGTTTAAAGCTTCGGCTGGTGAGTCGTCTATTCCGACTCATGTTTCTTCCATCATTGATCCGCGTTCCAACGCGTGGGATGTTTCGTTGATCCATAAGCTGTTTGATCCTTTATCAGTACAGCAAATCCTTTCTTTAGAAAGGCCTCGGGGTATTATGGATGATTTCGTGTACTGGAAATACACAAGGGATGGTAGTTTTTCCACCAAGACGGCGTATGCAATGCTAGCAAGGAAATCAATAGTTTCGGTGGCTAGTGTCCCGGCCCCTGATTCATGGTGGAAACAATTTTGGGGTCTATCTCTTCTTCCTAAACTGAAAATGTTTATTTGGAAGATGTTGCATGATTCCCTTCCTCTTGGAGACACTCTTTACAGGCATGGGGTTTCTATCGTTTCTATTTGTGTATTATGTCATCAGCACAGTGAGTCGTCTTCTCACTTATTCAGGGATTGCTCCATAGTGACTAATCTTTTGGTCAAGAGCCCTTTTGCCTTTCCTCAGTCCTCATTATCAGTCAAACCCTTTGATCTTTGGCTTGTGGATGTGATTACGGGTTTTCGGACTACTAAGGATTTCACGGGTTTATCTTGGTTCGTGTCTTTCATGTGGGCCATCTGGTTATCTCGCAATCTCAAGCTCTTTAGGCAGGCTGTTGTTTCTCCGTCTGGGATTCTTCATCTGACTGAAGAATGGGTTACCAAGTCAGTGGATATTGATGCCTTCGTTCTTTTCTCTTCTCAGCGTCTAAGGAATGTGTTACCTACTTCTTCGGTACCAATCTGTCTTCAAGGGACTTTAGAGAACTCTCTTGTTCACTGTATTTTGGTTGATGGAGCTTGGAACAAACAAGATAATTCCGCAGGTATTGGTTGGGTTGTTAGAGAACTTCAGTCGGATCGGGTTATTGGCGGCGGTCTTCAGGCTACTAAAGCTTCCTCTGCTCTTCAGGCTGAATTACAGGCTTGTTTATGGGCTCTAAAAGCGGCAAGGCGTAAAGATTTTATCCAGGTGCAGGTGTATACTGATAGTACCCAGGTGGTGTCTCTTTTGTCTAGGGAGTCTACAGATGACATTTCTTGTTTGTGGCTGTTATCGACAATTCGGGAAGTTGTTACGGGTTTTACAGTTTGTAGGTTTCGGAAGGTTCCCCGATCTTGGATTTCACCAGCCCACTGGCTTGCGAACCAGGCTCGACGTCGTCTTTGGATGTCTTGGTCTTTTTAGGTGTTCTTGTAATTTCTTTGTTAGTTCTTCTTGTCAAAAAAAAAAAAAAAAAAATACAAAGTATCTTTTAGTTTAATACTACGTATCAAGTAGTGGCAAAATGATAAATAAATTAATAAAAATATCTAGTTAGCATAATATTTATGTAGTTATATCAGTAATATAGGACTCATTTTTAATAAAAAGTTGTTAATTTGTTTACACTTTTAACACTTGATACCACTTAATAAACACATTATGTTTATCAAGGTGATAAATTTAAATATTTTCTCCAATTTAATATAGTTGCAAACTTGCAATGATCATTTATAATTATATGTTTAGCTATTTACTAGTTTAAGTCTCGTGCAATGCACGATTTTTTTTTTATTAATGTTACAATAAATTATAATGTCAATTCCACAATAGTGTAGCGTAAACTAAATTAATTTTTTTAAGTGAAGCACGATAAATTGTTTTTAATACTTATACCAAAGAATGAAGGGTAACTATTGCATTAAGCCGATCCACTTTATGAAAAAATAAGATAAATTTAAGAACTATAGGGCTCTATTTAATAAAGAGAAACAATGTGCATGCGATACGTGCGCGCATATATATATATACACGTTGTCCCGGGATACTACTTCGGTAGCTGTGTAAGTGTTAATTTTAATTATAAAAGCATTTAATAGTGTGTATGTATATTCAATACTTTTATAGTATAATATTATTTAGTGTGAAACATTAAAGCATAATCAACAATTCGCCTAGATGGTTAAACAATACGCAGTAACATTCCTTCAAAGAGGTTAAGGATTCGAACTTTTTCATCCATATATATATATATTTTTAATATAGTTGAGGCAACATTAAGTATTGTTGGTAGTGCAGATGATGTGGTATATTGAGGAGTTGAGTGGATGACATGACATAATAAAGAGTTGAGTGAATGACGTGGCGTAGAGACGTTTTTAGAAACGTCTTTTAATATATTAGTATAGATACCTCTTTTTTCTATATAACATAAACAATACTTAATTAATTGACTATATACATATCATCCCTTCAATGTCAATTACAGACTATATATACATATCATCCCTTCATATTGAAAGAGTATAAGGTAATGATGGGCCATAATTTTTAGTTTAACATTTTATTAGTTGAGTTTGTATTCCCTTCGTTCCTTAATATAAAATCTTTTTGTAGCATTTAAGGGACGGAGGGAATATTGATCCTTTCTAATAGTCACTGCCAGCACTTGCGGTTGATTTTGTTCTTTTAACATAAGGATTATATATTAATGCCTCTTATTTATCTAATCTAATGTTGACACAATGCTACATCAGTGTTATTCCCAAAGAGATGGTTCGAAAGCATGGGAGTCTATTTCAGGTGCCCATCCGCAAAGATCCTTCACTAATACCTTAATTAGCTTCTTAATGCATGCCACATCACCTACAATTAGTAATTATAGAATGTTGTCTTATTAGTTATTACCTCTAAGGAGGGATTTAGTTCATCAAATTGGAATGAATTGATATGAAATCATTTACTAGGAAAGTATGAATTCTAAAACTCATACTAGTTTAATGTTGTTTGGTTTTATGGTTGGAATGGTGACAGACTGTAAAACATATTTATGAGTCTCAACCATAGCTTAAGCTTTTGGTTGAGTTGATCCGCTGACATGGTATCGGAGTCAACATGACACAAAGGTCACGGGTTCGAATCTCATCCATCCCTACTTTCAAGTAGAATATTAAGCGATGAGTATGAGGAAGGTCTATGTTGCATCCACGCTTCAAGCCCAATGAGCTCTCGTGTGAGGGGGCGTGATAGAGCATAAAACATATGAGAGGTGGGTATGGGATTCTAGGGGTATGAGATAGATCAGAGTTAGAACCCCTTGGGTATAAGGTTTCATTACTAAAAAAACTAAACCAAATTAAAATAAAAAAATAATAATGAAAAAAAAAAGATAGAATGGATTCAAACTCCATTTCAACCCATTCTAAATGATCCAACTAAACAACCCCTAAATATTCATTTAAAACAGAAGAAAACAAAGTGATCGATTCTTGTTTAATTGTTTGTTCATAAAAACAAAGTTGTCTTTGGAATTCCCGTGCCATGCTCGGTAATTTTTAATAACTATTTTTAAATTAACAATGAATTTTTCTAAAATATTATATGGAGTAATGAATTCATTATAAAAGAGCATATAATGCATTTAGTTTTTATAAAAGAGCTTATTAGCCAGATAGCTATTTTTAAAACACATTTGATAATATGTATATTTTCATATATTAATTTCATCAACAAATTGGTACAATTTTCTTGTTGTTAACTAAATGAATTTCTTAAAACATTGTACATTAAAATCTATAGTCCGTATGTATGTCACAAATTATTTTAAGAACTTGATTTTTCCCTTAAATTTATTCTTGTTAATATTTATTTGTAGAAGGATACATTAAATCTTTAATTTTAATTTTTTTTTAATATTTAATTTGAAATTTAGATTACTTTCTTGGAGCTTTTTAACATATAATTAAATTTTACAAAAAAAAAATATTGTTGTAATTTAATAAGTAGTACATAACATTTTGGCACAATTTATGTTAAAAATCTGATTTACTATTTATTTTTTTTTTACTCAAGTTTATATAGTTGTCAATGTATATATTATAGAAAGACATATCAAATCTTTTATTTATGTATTATTTTTTAATCTTGTTATTTACGTATAAGAGTTGTCAAATCTTTTATTTATGTATTATTTTTCTATCTTTTTATTTATGTATAAGAATTGTTTCCTAAAAATTATTTTTTTAAAAAAAAAATAACCAAGGGACACACCAGAAAATGACACATGTCATTGCTGGTGCATCTTTTAGTATATACTAGATTAGGCTCGTGCGATGCACGATTTTTAACATTATTTTACGATTTTAACAATATTTTTTAGCGTATTTGTGTGTAATATGTATGTAGCACAAACAATTTAAGCAAAATCTAATAAATTGATAAATTAATAAAGAGTGGAAACCCCAATCATATAATCTGTATAAAATATACGGAGTAGGAGAAAAAGATAATGTTTATAAGAAAATAAAATAGTCCGTCCTTCCTTTAATTTCTCCAATGGATATTACATAATTAGTTAATTTAAATATAAAATATGTTAGCAAAATGTATAATTAAGGGTTCGTTTGGCATTGCTGTGGTTTTCTGTTTTTTGGTTTTTTGTTTTTTAAAAGTATATGATATATGTCCCATAATGAATCAAAAATTATTTAAACTTATTAAAATCATGATAATTTTGAAAACTGACAACAGAAAAGTGGAAACACCTTTTTCTTGTTTCCTGTTTTTGGTTTTTGGTTTTTAAAAAACAGGAAATTGAAAACCAAAAATGATGCCAAACAAGCCCTAAATTACCATTTTCAATTTACCATTTTCAAATTTTAATTTATGTTGAAAAAAAATATATTGATGTCATTATTAGTTTTAGCGGGAAAATTATTTATAAGAAGTCGACATGTGGAAAGTAATGACATCAGCGGTAATTACTTTAGTTATATTTATAGATTACCATTTTCAATTTACCATTTTCAAATTTTAATTTATGTTGAAAAAAAATAAATAATGATGTCATTATTAGTTTTGGCGGGAAATATTTATAAGAAGTCGACATATTGAAAGTAATGACATCAGCGGTAATTACTTTAGTTATATTTATAGATTGATTGATTATTGATGATTAATAAAATTATAAAATATAACATTTTTAAAATAGATATAAAAACATTTCTAATAAATTTATAAAACTTAATAAGATGGTAATTGTTAGTTTTCCATTAAACATTTACGTCTTTATATTCATGGTCTTCTTATCATGTTATTGTAATCATTTTTATAATTTTCTTGTACAGGACTTAATGTATTGACAATGGGAAAAATGTTGATGTGTAAAATTAGGAAATTAATTGCCTACTTCTACTGTATTATGTGTATTTCGTACAGGACTTAGGGCATGTTCACATTGACTGAACTGAGCTGAATTGAACTGAACTGATTGGAGCTGAACTGAACTGAACTGAGGTGAAATGAATATTTTATGAGAGAATGAAATTAGGAGCTGAACTGAACTGATTGAAACTGAACTCAAATTAAGTAAATGTGAACAGACCCTTAATATCTTTTTCCCCTTGTCAAAAATAAATAAATAAATAAATATATATGAAAAAAGAATCTATTTTGTGTCGTCTGTGCATTTGCTCGGGTTGATAAAGATGAAAATTGAACTCCGTATAAACTTAATATGTATGTTACCATACATATTAATAAATGTCACCCTATTTAATTACATGTAAAGCAACTTAATCAAAATAGATAGTGGTTATTGTTTGTTTTAATAATACAAGTACAATTTTAGAGCTTATTCAACTTGTGAAACGAACACATAAACGAGTGACTAAAAGTCTTTATTTTTTATTTTTTATTTTTTTTTTTATTTTTTTGACAAAGGTTATAGAAAAGAAACAGAAAACTAAGGCCAATCCTACGCTCTCCGTTCAGCAGTTGCTAACAAGTGAGCTGGTTGGACCATGTTCCTCTGCACCTTGATACACACCACCAGGTCAAAGGCCTTGCATAACTGTAGAATCTCTTGAGAGATGGCTTGAATATCCACCTGCGCTTTCATTGGGTTATGCAGAGCTTTAACAACACTTTCGCAGTCCGTTTTGATGATTAAGTTCCTGCACCTACTTTCTTGCTCCTTAATCCCCCACCAGACAGCATATGCCTCAGCTTGTCTAGGACAAGTAGCGAAGACTTTCCTGGCTACCCCTTCTCGTATTCATCCTGGTGTAGCATTTGTCCAGGCCACAGCCGCTTCCCAATCTGATTTATCCTTCTCTTTCCGTGTTTTCCAGGCTGCATCCACAAGGATCGTTCGAGTGAGCTGAGTAATCGCCCTTCCAACAATAAATATTGTAGGCACCTTAGGGCCATTAACCCTGATCTTCTCCGCCAATTGCTTCTTTTGCGCTCGAATCCTCTCTGCTCCAGACCATCGCTTAATGTGTACCTGCACCAAGTCCATTATAGCTAACGGATTGACACTCACATTATTAAAGATAACATCATTTCTATGGATCCAGATTGCCCATAAAACTGCTAGGAAGTACTGAGGGAGCCTTCCTTCTTTCCCATCTCTCTTCCTGAAGTATATGAGGAGATCCTGCACCCATTTAGACAAAGAAACATCTTGGTTTACCGTACAGTTTAGTCCCAAAACGCTTGCCCTCCAGACTCTTTGTGTAATTGGACAATTTCTAAATAGGTGGCAAGCTGTTTCATTCTCCTCTCCACAAAAAGCACACTGATGTTGTACTCCTAATCCCCTTTTCCTCAGGTTATCCCTCGTTGCTACCCTATTATGCATGATTTTCCATGTCAAAATGAGATGCTTGGGGAATGTTTTTATCTCCCATAAGAATTCCCATCCCCTGTTAGCATCGCCTTGTTGCAGTTTTTGATCCTGCCACCAGTACCCAGACTTGAATTTGAAAGCTCCACTCTCCTCAAGCATCCACTGAAATCTATCTTGCCCTTGCTCAGGGATACAAATCGATAAAATCTCTCGAGCCTCCTCTTTTTCAAAAGTGTTCCAGATAAGTGCAGCATTCCAATTCCTATTATTAGTCATTAGGTCCGAGACTTTATTTAGACCCAGCTCATGGAATCCTGGCTTCGGTTGCACCTTTTTTCCATTGACCCAAGCATCTTGTGTTATATCTGTCGAAGCACCATCTCCAATAATCTTGCCTAGCCCCGATCTCAGTTCCACCGTAGCTTTCACTAAGCTACGCGCAGCCAACGAACCATGGGGAGGGACCCTTCCTTTGTATCCCAAGCTAATCGGATTGTCACCATATTTTTTTCTCGAAAATTTTGCTAGCCAGCAACTCTGGGTGTGTGTACAGTCTCCAACTTTGTCTCATCAACAGGGCTCTATTAACTTGCATCAAATTCTTCATTCCCAGCCCCCCCACACTTTTATGAGCGTATAGAATTTTCTTGTTAATCCAATACACTGGCTGTCCTTGGCTCTTGTTGGACCATAAAAATCACAGTATTATTGACATTATACTCCTCTCACAACCACTCGGACACCAAAATACCGAGAAAATATGTTGGATAGCAGCAATAAGGATCCCATTAATCAAGATTAGTTTCCCTGCCATCGAAAGATTAGCAAATTTCCAAGAAGTGATTTTCTTTGTAATCTTATCCTGCACTTTTCTAAGCTTTGCAGATGATCGTCCATCTATATCCATGGGGCAACCCAGGTATGTGCCAAGCTCTTTTGTGCTCTTTACTCCCAGGGGTTGTCTTAAAATTCTAGTGAATCGTGCTGGGGTGTTGGGACTAAAGAGTATTGCTGATTTCTGAAAATTGACATCTTCTCCTGAGAGCTTGCGGAACATGTCCAAAGTTTGCTTCATAGTCCTTATTGCAGTAGGAGTGGCCTTAAAACAGAATAATGCATCGTCAGCAAAAAAAAGATGTGAAATCGGAGGAGCTGACCTTGCCACTCTTATCCCTTGGATACTCTTGTCTCTTTCCATTGCCACCAGCTTTCTAGAGAGACTTTCCATTACTAGGATGAACAAGTATGGTGAAAGAGGATCTCCCTGTCGAAGTCCTACTCTCGGGAAGAACAGCTTTGAAGCTTCTCCATTAACCAAAACAGCATAACTCACAGTTTCAATACATTGCTGTACCCAATTAATCCATAGTCTTGGGAAGTTCATGCTTCTGAGAATCAAAGTAACAAAGTCCCATCTCACTCTATCATAGGCTTTGCTGAGGTCCACTTTCAGAATAGCCTCAAACCTCCTACCTTTCTTTCTCTTCTTCACCGAGTTTAGTAATTCATGGGCTATAAAGCAATTGTCCACCATACTCCTACCTGGAACAAAGGCATTCTGGAATTCTCCAATAAGCGAATTCAGGATCGGTTTGAGCCTATTAACCAAGCACTTAGAAATAATCTTATAGAATGAGTTACAAAGACTTATGGGTCGAAACTCCGTGACTCTTGTGGGATTACTCAATTTCAGGATAAGAGCAATATAGGTGCGATTAGTCTCCTTAAGCATATGGCCATGATTAAAAAACGATTGCACCCCCTCTATAACCTCGTGCTTGATGACATCCCAGTTCTCCTGGAAGAAAAGAGGAGGAGCTCCATCTGGCCCCGGTGATTTTAGAGGGTGTGGAGCAAATGCAGCCTCTCTAATTTCTTCCTCCGAAAAAGGTCTTGTTAGACACCCTGCTTGAGCTTCGTTCAGTTTTGGGAGCTCGTTTACCCATTCTTGGGCTTCTTGCATCGAATCTGGGCTTGGGCCTCCCTCAAATATTGCTTTAAAATGGTTGTAAAACTCTTCTTTGATCAAGCTTTGGTCTTCAATCCACTCATCTTGGCCATTCTGAATAGCTCTAATCTCCATTTTGGCCATTCTCTGCTTCACACTCTTGTAGAAAAAACTTGAGGTATGATCTCCATATGCATCCCACTTTGATTTGGCTCTCTGTCTCCAATACCACCATTTTTTTTCCAAGCTATTCTCCACATAGGCCCTTTTCTCAAACTCTTTTGCGCCTAGTAGATCAGATTCAGACTGGGCTAGTTCCAACTCAGAATGGATCTCCTTCCAATTAAAGCCCATATTAGCTTTGTACTGTACACTCCAGCTTCTAAGAGCATTCAAACAGGCTTTAATTTTTCGTTGGGCCTTAAACATTTGGGAGCCCATTACGTTCGTGGCCCACGCCTCTTCCACAACTTGGTGGGCCTCCTTCATTTTTAAGCACCATGCATCCATCTTATACGGGATCCTCTTCTTTGTTTTACATGGGTTTGGATCCAAAATTATCGGGCCATGGTCCGAAAACAAAATTGGTAGGTTCCAAATGATCGCTTCCGGGTGGGCTATTCTCCAATCGTTATTGGCATAGGCCCGATCCAAAGTTTCGTAGATTGGGTTGGACTCTCTATTGTTGGTCCAAGTAAACTGGACACCTTTTGAGGGGATTTGCGAAAGACCCAGCTCAGTTTTCCACTTTACAAAGTCCAAAACTCCTGATACACAAGGGTTGCCTCCAAGCTTTTGAGAAGATTGTTCAACTTGGTTAAAATCTCCCACTAGGATTAAAGGGTCCGTAATAGAGCAGAGTATGGAAGATAGATTACTCCACACTAGCTCTCACTCACTAAGATAAGGACTACCATACACAAACGCGGAATAACAAGCCGACCCATTAACTGATAATATTTTACAGAGGATTACATGCCGATTAGCAACTAGAACTTCTACGTTAGTCTGGCGGGACCAACACAAAAAATTACCACCCCCGCCATTTATCGAGTTAGACCCGTACAACCTACGAACCCCCGTTTAGAGAAAATTGGTGCTAATCTATCCACATTACACTTAGTTTCTGAAAGGAAGATAAAATCTACATTAAATCTAGCCGATAACATAAAAATAAAAGGGAAAATTGGGGATGTGTGATCACACAACCCCCTGCAATTCCAGCTGATCGCCTTCATTTTCCCGCCGAAGGCTGTTTCAGGCCAGCCGCGCCCTTCAGCTTCAGGACCTTGATCAGCGAAGTGTTGTCGTTCTTGCTTTCAGCATCCGAGAACTTTTCCCACAGATCATCTTCAGAGTTCAATCCAAATTTCCATGTTCCTTTTCCAACACTTGAGTTTCCTGCTTCCTTCGTATCATCCAGTCCAAATCTCCATTTTCATTTACCTTCATACACAAGCTGCACCTTCACCTTTTTCCCCGCTTGACCGTTCTCACTTGACTCCCCCCTAATCCTCTTCAACTGAACAGAGCCTCCTCCCCTTCCTTCTCTCACATATTTCAAGTCCTCCGCATGCCACTTCTTTTTCTGAGGTCTATCATTCACTCTCCTCATTCCCCTTCTTTTCTTGTACAGCATCTTCTTCTCTTCGTGTGAGTAGAACTCAATTTCCTCCTCTTTTTCCGCCTCTATTTCGTTCTTCAGTCCTAGGAGTTTCAGGTTCATAATAGATTCAAACGAGGCGGAAGAAAGAGACGATGGAGCCGTAGCAAACGAATTCACCGAGGCTGGAGATTTGGGGGAGTTTGGTGGATTTTTCATCTCCCCTGTTTCCACCGATACCTCATCAGACCAGGACGGGGAGTAGCCCGAGCTGTCCGGATCATAAGCGATCCCTTTCAGTTTTGGCCAGAAATGAGATGCCGGAGGAGTTTTGTCTCCCGTCTGGCAGACCGCCTTCTCCGGCGGGGTCGGTAGAGAGTTCAGAAGAACAGAGGGGTTCGTAGCAGCACGAGGGAACGCCAATTCCAATTGGGCTATCCAAAGAGCGGTAAAGGTTGACTTTGGCTTAAAAGGGTCACTTGGAGGGTCAATGATAGGGATGATACGGTCAGATTCCAAGAAGGTAGGGAAAAAGGTAACGTCACTTTCATTTTCTTTTTTGGGACCCAAATTTGGCAACAAATCCATTATTGGAAGTGGAGTGATAGGTTGAAAAAGTATGGAAGAGGACAAGTTGTGGGGATTAAACAACTGATATCTTTCCGTAAATGGTGGGGGATGCATTATATAAGAAGAGAATAAGAAGGAATAAGTAGAGTTTAAACTGAAGATAGGAAAGGAATATTCATTATTACTGGTAGTTGGGGCACCCAAATAAAGAGGGGACAAGGAAGTAGATGCCATTAATTCCCTTAAAGCCCAGATAGAGATCCTCCCCTTAGATTCGCAAAACGTTTTTGAGTCTCGAGAAAAACAAGTTGCTACGACAGAAGGAGGCAAATTTAAAATACTGAAAATAATTTCTAAGTTCCTCAGATTGACCAAGAAATTCAAGAAGTTGGTCAAACTAGTCACAAACGTATCAGGAAATAAAAGATCTGAGGTTATAGTTGAAACAGGGTGAGTACCTCGGCTATCCAGACGCATTCTGACGCCGGTAGGATTCCGGTCCCCAGATTCCGGTCCAGTGCCCTGTTCTCCGTTCAACTCACTCAATCTTCCTCTTCTCAAGACTTGCAAAATTTCGATTGCTCCCCACCCAGTGACTTGAAATTTCCTTTTTCTTGATTCATCATCAGAATACACTTCACTCGCGTGCACTGCTTTTGTAGCATTCCCTGTTTCCAGCGCATCATTCACAGACTCGCCAGAATTTTTTGGTGAACCATTCTTCTGATTTACTCTCCTCCTCTTGAATCTTTCTCTCGAGCTTGATGTTGTATAGGGTCCTGATCTCTCACACCACGTTCTGGCAAACTTTTTTTCTGCTTTTACTCCTTTGCTTATCTGCTTCTCACTATTGTTAAGCTTATGCACACTCCCCCATCCATTGAGGAGGTTACTCCTGTTTTGCAGAGCCGGGATAATGATGGGATGAATTCCAGAAATACCCCTTCGAGCAAAAAGTGGCTTCTTGTTTTGTACACAGCCATGATCTGCTTGTGCTTGGTTGCCATCATAACTCTGACTGTCCAACATCTCATTCTCAGGCAGATCTTGGTTAGGTTGATTCGCTACGCTACTGGTTCCATGCTTAGGATCAGGCGCATCTTGACCATCCGAATTCCCATCCGATTGGGAGTTTGATGAATTTCCCTGAGATGAATCACAAGCACTTTGACTCCCAGAATCATTATTCGTTGATCTATGTCCTCCTTGATCCTCTCCAGAGTCTTGAAAATTGGGTGGAGTGTGTTCCGCGGATCTTGAAGTAGGACTAGGATGAGGGTAGATTCTTAGGTCTACTCTTGTTGTTCTAAATCTCTCAAAATCATCTAATCCCATGACTTTTTTAGAAAACAGGGGAGTAGGCGATCTAGTCAGTAATAAGTCGTGACCAGGACCACATAACCCTCTGATTCCATAATTCACTTCCCTAACAGCAAGATGCGGAGTGGTCCTGCATCCCAATTGTCAAAGGGTAATTAAGTAGTTTTTTGGTTTTCTTCTTTTTCCTAAGCATCTGATTAAAGAAGTTTGGAATATTCAAACCATCTTGTTATGCTTCGAGGGATTTGGGTTTGAATATCTCTCATTACAAAATCTATATAATTCTTATGTTCCAAATTGATTGACACCTTTTTGTTTTTCTTGCTCATTCTTGATGTTAGCTTCTAATAGATAGGCTAAAATATCTTTTTCTTGCTTGATTGATACTAATTAAAGATTAATTGATTAATTTTTTTATTTTCTTGCTTGATCGATACATGATACATGCATGATTGAACATGTAATAAACTTAATTGTATTTTAAATGAGATTGACGTGTAGAGGCATCGTTGAGAAGGAAATAGATTGGGGTTTGTGTGTGCATTAATCCAACATTGCTTGTATAATAAGTTGGAAACAATAAAGAGACAAGATAGTATCACATTTGAGGATCAAAACGAACAAAGGGTGGCTAGTTTTTTATTTTTGGCATGCCCTTTATTTGATGAAAAAAAAAAAAACCACAACTTGAGCTGCTACTTGCGACTATAATCTACCTTTACTGCTAGCTTCAGTTAAAAAAATAAAATAAAAAGCAACTATAATCTACCAGTGGGTAAAACAATAATGAGCTTAATTAAACAATAGAAAATACACAAATTACAAAAATAATGAGTGTTAGCAGAGTGACCTTGCGCACTAAACTTCTTAGGACATCAAAGGATAGCCCTGGCTAATTTGTGGGAAAAAAAATGGAGCTACTAACGGGACATTGCCATCAGTGCCACCATCCCCTACTTGGTGATTAAATCATTTCCACCATTTTAGGAGGAGACATATCACTCTCTTCACTTATCACTTATCTTAGGAGAAGCATAAGTTTTAAATTCCTCTGACTTTGAAGTCTTCCTTAGTTTCTACCGGGGGTTCCAGGTGTGCCAGGAGTACCCGGTGTACCAGGAGTTCCTGGTGTACCTGGTGTGCCAGGAGTTTCTGGAGTACCAGGAGTTCCTGGAGTACCGGGGGTTTCAGGAGTTGCTGGTGTTCCAGGAGTCCCTGGTGTGCCACCTGGACCACGTCCAGGTGTGCCAGGAACTCCTGGAATGCCAGGAATTCCTGGAATGCCAGGAATGCCTGGAGTTCCTGGTGTGCCTGGAGCTTTATTAATGCTTATAGTTTGTTGAGTGATATGAGGGACATAATCTTGTGATGTTCCACGGGGTCTTGGAGTACCAAGAGTTCCCGGTGTGCCAGGAGTTTCGGGTGTCCCTGGAGTTCCTGTTCTGCCACCAAAAATTCCTGGTGTACCACGTTGTCCAAAAGTGCCCCGAGTTCCAGGTATTCCACGTTCTCCCGGTGCACCATTTTTTCCTAGTGTGCCATCTATTCCTGGAGCACCATCTTTTCCTGGTGTCCCACGAGAACCACGAGTTTTTGGTATAATAGGAGGTCGTGGTGTGATATGAGTCCGTCGTGGTGTGCCAGGAGTTCCTGGGGTTCCAGGAGTTCCTGGTGTTCCAGGAGTACCTGGGGTACCACCTGAAGTTCCAGATGTGCCACGTTTTTCAAAAGTGCCACGAGTTCCCGGTATACCACGTTGTCCTGGTGCACCATCTTTTCCTGGTGTACCATCAACTCCTGGAGCTCCATCTTTTCCTGGTGTGCCAAGAGTTCTTAGTATGCTTGGAGGATGAGGTGTGATGATTGGAGGGGTTGGAACAATGGCTGGTGGCATTATTGTGGAAGGCACCATAGGCGGCGATTGAGAATTAGATCTTGGATTAGATAATTGTGAAGTGCATATGGGTGGCAATGAGATCACCATGCAAAACATGCACATAAAAAACGTAAGTGTTGGTTTTGTTTCCCCCATGTTTTGGGAAGGTTTTATTTTCTTGTTAGGCTTTTTGTATATGGAATTATAATGGGATGATGAATTATGGGCATGGCTTGTATAATTTATAGATAAGCTCAAAATTGCATGCAAAATTTCAATTGTTAAGTAATGGACCGGACCTCTTGTGTTCGTCTAATAGCCACAACATCAATCCTAAGGGCAATATGATTTCATCCACATTTAGAAATTTTTGTAATTTGTTTGCATGCACCTTTTTCAAATCTTTTTTGAGACACATATAATAAATAAAACCACCGAATACAAGGTATATGGAGTACTCTCTTATCCACCTTTAGAATTTTTTAAAATATCTAAAATTTCAAAAGATTACAAAACTCTCATAACGAACATTGGACGGGTGTCTTCATACAAAACCTCATGAATTCATCATGTCATGTAATCACACATTTTAATTCATTTATTATATATTTTTAATAAATATATATACTGGCTGACAAAACCACTTGACAGTCAGCTGTCTTTTCGGCTAAGAGTAATGTGTTTAGGGGTGCTAATGAGCAACTCGTACTCGACTTGGTCAACACTCGGTCAAAACTCGACTCGAGTTTACTCGACTCGAGATGTTAACAAGCACGAGTTGAGCAAGCTCTAACTCGACTCGAAAAGATCGTGAGCAACTCGATAATATAATATTAATATAGAATTTGCAAACAAAGTTACTATCTTTAAACAAATTTGACACTTATTAAGCCTTAATTTATATCATAAAAAAAGAAAGTAAATTTTTAATAAAATCTATATATAATAAGGAAAACAATATAAATTGAACAAAAAATAAATAAAGGCATATAATAATAGAAGGACCAAAATTTTAACGAGCAGATCAACTCGACTCGAAACTTTAACGAGCACGAGTCGAGCAGGTTTTATTTGCTCGAAACTTTAGCGAGCACGAGTTGAGCACATGTAAAAAGTTTTCGAGTTGAGTCGAGCACCCCTCAGCTCGTGATCGACTCGCTCGATAAGCACCTTATGTGTTAGCTTCTAGAATTGATTTCTGAACATCTTCAAGTTCTTGTCGCATTCTTTCAGACGGAAGGCCTGTTATGTGTTGCTCTCTGTACAAGAGTTGGGTTGCTCTCTTAACCGCAACTTCTCTTTCGCTCTCAAATATAGCTAATCTTAACGACAACATGTACATATCTTCTTCAAGTATCATCAGCTCTTCTTCTCTGAAATGCTCTTCAAAGATACACTGCTGATATTCAACTATCATGTCATCAATCTCAGGCTTCCCATTCTCTTTCATCTCCAATAGCACCTCCTTTTCATTAGTGACATTTTGAAGGGAAAGTTCCCTTTCCTGCACCAATTTTGTAGTCTTTTGCATCTCTACATTTTTAACTTGGATTTCACTATCCAGCTTTTGGCCCTCCCTGTTCAAATCATCAACCTGCTTCTTGATGACACCAAGTTTTTCCCGAGTTTGCTTGATCTCGTTGTGCAATTTGGTTTTTTCTTCCTCAGATTTGAGCAAATCAGTTGCCTTGCTGCAGATCAGAGCTGGAGCTTCGGTTCTCTCAATGTTATCAATGGCAAGGAGAACTCTTTGACTTTCTTGTTTTTGGTTTTCCTCCTCAAGTTTAGATTTGAGGCGCCACAAGTTGTTCCTCAGTTCCACTTCAGTTTCTTGGATCTCTCTTCTTTTTGCATTGATTTCATCGCTTTGAACCTGAAGACGGACTAGATTTTCCTTTTGTTGGCCCAAGGATGACATTGAGTCATGCACTCTTGCCTTTGCTCTATCTTCTCTTTGTTCGAAGTAAGCAATAGATGAAGATATACTTGATATAGAAACTTTAAGTGCTGCAAGCTTTCTAAATACAAGGGCACTTCTATCCTGCGTCTCTGATGAGAGAGGTTTTAGGGATCCAATCTCCAGTTGCTTGAACTGCAAGAGAACCTTTAACGCATCAATCTCCCTAGAGACTGCATCAACTAGAAGTACTGCTTTCTCAATGGTTTCAAATTCACTGACAGCGTGGGCCGAATTTGAAAGCTTTTCTCGGGCCTTCTCCAGCTCCTTCTTTACAAGGACAAGTTCCTCCTCTGTTAATGTCTCGGAATAAGTTCTGAAATGCACCCTAGTATCTAGATCATCCTGAGAATCACCAGGACATTGGATTTTCAAGACATTACTCTCATTAGTCTCATACTGGCCCTGAACACATGTTCCAAAAGAATTTTCCTCCATGATAGGACGCTGTTCATGAATATTCTGGATTTTATCCAACCCCGCATCCATCTGAATTTCAGTTGTAAGTGGAGCGGGTGGACACTGGCCGCATGTATTCTGCACATTCCATTTAGACGTGTCAGCTTCCTCTAAGACTACTGTGTCAGCAGACAGAATTTGCTGGTCTTTCATGCCACTGCTGCTTTCAGCAAAACATTCAGAAGACCCCGCATATTTTCCTCCATCAACCTCGACAAGCTTTTCTGGGAACTCGAATTCTCCTCTCTCTGCAGTATTGTTGTGCACAGCAGATGAAAGCAATCTTTTAATATCATCTCTCTCTTGCATTGCTTTCTCATACAAACTCATCAGTTTCTCATTTTCATCGTGCATTTCCGCAAGTTGATGCTCTAAATTCTCCAGCCTTTTTATTTCGGCGTCTTTATCTGAGAAATAGCACCAGATCCAGTATTTTGGCCTTCATCGGCAGCACCTTGAGCATCTAAATTATTGACTTCATTGGTCTCTGCAGCTGCCCTTTCATACAAATCTATCAACTTACTATTGTCCTCGAGTAAAACCTTGACCTTAGCTCGTAGTTCATCATTCTCCTTAGCTAGTATGATTGCCATTTCATGTGCTTCAGCTTCTCTTTGACTTGCTGCTGCAATGACATCAACCATGGCTTTGAGCTCCTGCTGGTCATTGTTGTTCATGTCATTCGTTGTAGTCGAAGTAGCATCAACTTGCATTTGGTGGCTTTCTTCTTTTATGTTTAAGGAGGATCTAACTTCATGTAACTCTGCCTCCAAATCCTTGATGTGCCTGCAAGATGTGAAATTTGGTCAGCCTGTCATGTGACAAAAACATAATTGAATTCTGCAAAATGCACTCGTCAGAATTCTGGAATCCCACAAATATCATACGAAGTATCATTATTTAATCACTGCATCTTTGTCTGTGGAGACCTCAACAATGAAAGAACTGAAGTCAACAAATAACAAACTTAATACTTTGTATTCTTCCAAATACCAGTCACCTTTGGCAGAAAGAAAGGGGCTGTTTCCATTCCATTTCTAAGTTGTGGCAATTATTAAAAGGTATTAATGAGTTTTATCTTCAGGCATGTAATATCAATAAGACCAAAGAAGTTTATAGACAGCCACCTTTCCAATTTTTCCTTCGCCTCCACAAAGGAGTTGAGTTTCTTACGAAGAGAATCTATTTCTGCTTGGTTTTGAATAGCCTATGAAAAAAAGAAGTTGACCGTCAGCCAATGAAGAAGCGAAAAGCTTTTAGAGCAATTAAGTCAGAAAAATCAGGAATCAAACTACAGTAAAAAATGATATAAAAGGCACTCCAGTGACCTGCACTCGCAGAAATTCGTTTTCCTCTTTGATTGATGATTGCCAAGGTGATGCAGATTCCTGAATCAATAGACCAGCAACAGGGATGAGGTGTATAAAATTAGTTTGAATTTAGATCATCAATTGTATATACATTTTAAATCTGTTTTCCATTTGTTTATGAAAATACCCAAAACCTCTATTACAAGGTTATATCCCATCATGTTATTGCTGAAGACTACTGTTAAGAAGAAATTGAACATTGTACATGCAAAATACTAATAAAAAGTGGTGATAAAGCAAACATTCAGTTACATAATAGGGGATTATGATTATAGCTTCTAAAGGTTCTCGACTATCCAAAAGTTATTTATTTTGTTGGGAAAAATATTACTTTCATAAGGAATGAGCAGACCAAGATTTTGTCACTCAAATTTGATTTTGAATGTATTACTGTTAGCAGCAGACTTCGGTAGTTGTTACACAAACATTACCAATAATACGGAGTATATATGTTTACATCCCTAATATTTGTTCCCTAAGATTTTATATGCAGATATACAGTCAGCACTCAGCAGCTACATATACTATGCCAATGGGACATTACTCCAAATTTTGAACATGAGGTGATTTAAAACACACATTAGTAATAGTTAAAAATTGCCTAATGGAACAGATCACATGAATATGACATCCTACCTTGTTAGAGTTGAGCTGGTCCAAATCGCTTGGACTGTCTGTCAGCAAACAAGGACTCCTTTTCTGCTAATGCATGTTACGCTTTGTAAGTCGCAAGTGAAGTAAACTTAACATGATGAAAAAAACTAAATAAAAATCATATAAGGCACCTGAGCATTGGATGGTTCTGATTCATGCATAAGCTTCCAATCAAGTGCTTCAAGTAACTGCACATTGTTTAAAAAATTGTAGTCAAGCCTGCTAGTCATTTTCAAGAAGCATAGAGAATGAAATGAGAGTGATCAATTAATTAAAGACCTTGTTCTGCAAGGTATTAATCTGTTCGATCATTCTTTCTCTTTCACCTTCCTCACAGAAAGACTGTAATCTGTCGAGCAACACACATATTAGCTGTCAGCCTAAAGTTAACATATAAACAGGATTGCAATCATCTCTGTTGTGACTTAATACTCTTCTGCGGCTACCCACAATACGCATAAGGTTTAGTCTCTACAAAATTCATTGTAGAAGTCTGGGGAAAGGGCCGTTAAAAGTTCAAGAGCTTGATGACAATATGACTCGACGGACATCACAAGCACATGATGGCTGGAAGGACATACCTTCTAATTTCTTCTTTCAAACGCAGATTTTCCATCACAAATCTTGTCACCTCCTGATTCTTATTAACTTGAGCACGCAAGACCTCGATCTCTTTCAAGTGTTCCTCTTTTTCCTTTAACAAGTGGGTCTCTGCAGAGATCTTACCAGAGGCAACAGCTTCTAATCTTTTAATCCCTGCTTCTCTGAACCTGAGCCTCATTTTCAGGCCTTGTATTTCATCTTGTCTTTGTTTTGCCTAATCAGCATATAATATCAGGTCAAAGTTCATTTGTAATTACCAACATCATGAGGTATGGAACTGACAAGTTAAATCACACTTTTGTGAAAACATAGAAGATATCATATTAAAAGTTTTATGCTGATGTTTAAAACAGTTGGATTTAGCACAGTAGCTAATCACTAAAGATTATTTGCACATAATTGGGACTGGGGCACTGAGAGTGACAAGAAATCAATTCAACCAATTGACAAGCAACTGAGACAGCATGATAGCATGCTACTATGCCAGCACAATATTACACAATAAATAATGTTCATATTTCACAAACTTGAAAGTCTCTAATGGACATAATTGGATAGCATGCCAGCACAGTATTACACTACTGAGAGGGGCAGAGTAGATGAATATTGAATATATTAATAAGCAACAATGTATAAAGCACAAATAAAAATAGCCTAGTTTTTTCAACATACAAGGAACAGTTGAATGGCAATATAGCATATAGGGTTCTTTTGCTACATACCAGCTGCATAGCTGCCTGGTTTTCAGCAGTGAGTGCTTGCAATGCCATGTCTTTATCCTTTTCCCTCCTAAATGCCCAAACAAGAGCAACCTCAATTTCTTTCTTCTGAAGAATACCATCGAACTTGGTAAGAGGAAACTTGACGCAAAAATGTGCAGTGTACAGCATATTGAAGCAACAAAAGCACAAACCTGGGACAGTCTTTTATTAGAGGTCAGGGGAGTTACAGCACCATTAAGACCTTCCCACTTAAAAGCCCCAGGTGATCCTAGAAAACCCAATGTCATGGCATCATTATCCTGATTTCCAGCTCCTCCATTTTGTAAACTACGCAGATGTGAGACTTCTTTCTGCACCATGATAAATCAGATTAGTACAGACAAGGTTCATACAATTTAAATTCTCTATGATATCCAACACTAATCCAACAACAGCTTAACAATATTCTTCTGAAAAATATTTTAAACATGAAGACAGAAATTATACTAACATACACAAAATAAAAAGATTAGTACAAATTCAAGTGAGAATTGAGATTGTTTGGCAACAAAACTTTTGCATTTTTGCACAACCTATAAAATATGTGTCTGTTCATATAATCTTATGCTTCTCTCAGAAGAAATTCTCTATTGTATTAGTTCTTGGGAAGATATAAAATAGAGGTACCTTCAATTGCTGAATTTGCATTCTCATGGCAAGGACATCACCAGAAGCATCTTCGTTTACAATGGCCTGATAGATTGAACAAATGGATATAATATTATAATTAATGAACATGAAGCTTACCAGTTAATAACTTTTAGAGAATGTTACTTAAAGGCAAATATCTAAAGAAAACCAACTTAGCCAAACACAAAGTAGAATCAGACTTCCTGACAACATACATTGTTCTTTATAAATTTAGCACGCTGAGCAAACTTCAGGGTGCTAAGAGTCTCCAGTGAGCAGCTGCAAGAAGATGAAAAGTTATATCAAGGAATACAGTTCAAAACACAGAAAAATCTACCTTCTATATTTGGAACTCGAGAAAAAGAAAAACAGGAAATAATCTGTATCTGCTTAAGCAAAATTATAAACTCCGCCTTCACCTCAAAATAGAAGAGAAAAATACGAGATTACTAAATAAACACTACCATGTGTAGGAGCTAGAAACTGAACATTTTTCCTGGTTCAGATTCCCAATACATTATAGATGAAAGTGATGGTTAAAAAGAAAAGGGATGCAGGAAGCACTAACCAGCTGGATGGACTTGTATTAGCAATTATAGTGGTTTTCGCATTCCCTCCAAGTGAGTCCTGAATTCCAAAGGACAGCTCAAGTCAGACTTGCAAATAGGATTCCTCGGCAGCTTAAGGAGCAAAAAAATGTGTTACAAAATACCTGAAGTAAAAAGGTTAATTTTGAATCTCGATATGGCACGTGATGAGATTTTCCATTGGATATGCTCACGAGGTTCATTATCACGAGTCTGAAGCATTATAAAAAGTAAGGACAATCAAGAGATAAATACTTTACTGTGAGCTACTGATGTATAGTTTAATTGAAAGAAAGAAAAACAGACCCTAAAGTTGACAGTGACTTATTGATATTTGTGGCTTCTTTAAGGCGATCACCTTCTGCACCAGAACTCTTTTGCCTGTAATGATAATATTGATGAGGCTAAGACTTGAAATAGATAGCAGTACAACACTCAACAAGAAGATTATATTCTAGAACAATAATTTCTTTCTTTCTATTTTCTTTCTTTTGTATTAGTCTAGTACTAGCAACGAGTAGCAATTTATGATTTTACCTTTCAGAGCCAGCTAAATCTACAAGATTAAGTCAAGCGAAGCGATGATGAGTTACACCTTGCGATTCCCACTGCAGTTTCACCACCATTCGTTAAGCACTTAAATTCAAATTTTGAAAATTCTGCACTATAAAAGAGCTGTTTTTTTTTACACATCCTAGACTTAGAGGGAAAATACTTACAGTACTCTCAATAACACAGGTGAATACACTGTGAGAACGACTACTTGCACGATTCATGTTAGTGGCAGCCACCTTTCTGTTTGCAGCACCCTGACAACCATTAACATTCCTGCATTAGGCACTTGTATATAGAATTCATAAGAAACAGGCACCGATTAAGATTGTCATATTTACCAGTCAAAAGTTCATATAGTAGTTTTGAAGATGACAAGTGGAATCATCACATAATTTTACTAGTTGATACGTATTATGTCTAGTCATCCTAGAGACTCCTAGTTAATTTGCAACCTTGTCACAAAATATTTGTAAAGTTTATCATTGTAACTCATTAAGGAGGCCACCCTAGTAAAGAGGCATATTTTAAGAGGTCAAAAATCATGTCAAGGGTTGAGAATACTTGAGATTGGCTCCTTAAGTTTTAGACTATTGCAAAGAACGAAAGATTATCTCTAACCAATGCAAACTTAATTATGCTTGTACAGTCTAATCAAGGTCTTCTGTAGGTTGAGTATGTGTTTAGTTAGGTAGATCAATACCTGAAGAAGCTGTTGCATAACATCTCGAGCACTTGTGACCTCTAACTCAGTTAGGTTTTCAACATGAATGCCTTTCTTCAAGTCTTCTCTAATCTGAAAAATGAGGAGCATAAGCTTTGAAAGGAAGCTACTGGACAATAATATATGACAATTTATACTTTAATAATCATCAACCCAGAGACTCGATCCTACAATGATAAGCACAACAAAGAGAAACAAGCTTATGACCTCACTGCTACAATGATCATTATGGCTCTATATACACAAAAAAAAAAAAAAAAAAAAAAAAAAAAAAAAAAAAAAAAGAAGAAGATTTCATAGCTTGCAATTCACATGATCCTTACCTGTAAGTTCGTTGAGGAAGGGTTTAAAAGATCAAGGATTAGTTCGTTGTAGATCTCCAAGAATGAGCATTTACAAGTAAAACGGTACTTTTCTTCTCTCCGAGCCTCTTTTTCCTGTGATATTACAAAATACGCACTTTGTACCCCCTGTATATCAAAAGGCAAATCTTTTTCAAACACTGCTGGTTCAAATCTTTTAAAAGCATGCGCCGACTAACTGAAGTTTTCAATCTTTTGAATGCCACGAAGTTCAATCAAGTTCTGAGTTAACAGATAGAAATGTACTCCGTAGAAAAGTATAATAGAGACCAAAAACATCAACCTCCCATTTGCATAAATGAAATGTTTCTAATGCAAATTGCAAAACAAATGTGCAAATCCTAAGATCTTCAATCACCAACAGTCCAACACTAAACATGCTTTCACTCCTATAGTGTACTTCTTCAGAATAGTTAGTAAAAATAAAACTTAAGATAGGTTTGGGGAATGAAGATAAGAGCATACCATTTCCTGCACATCGATCACAAGGAACAGGATCGCCCTGCAAAAGCCTATCAGTTATTCACCCATCAACACTTATATCTAGAACAGAAAAATGCTCCAGTCAGTACCAACATTGAACAACAGTATTCAAACTCCACTAAATTGCTTGAACTAGTTGAATTTATTACTTTATCAAAATGTTATTGGAACCTTTGGAGGTCGGCTCCATTAATAAATTGACCCAATCAACATTCTTTACTTTGCATTTCAATCAAACACGGGTCCTAAAGTAGTTCTAATTACGAAGGTCGAGGACTCGAGATTAAGGTTGTGCACACTCATGACTACCGAAGACCCCGACCCCGACCCCCACCCCCACCAACTACCAGATACATGTATGGTGGTTGATGCTTGCAGAAACATTACTAATTGATTGGGAATACAAGTACATTAACGAACTAATCACAAAATGCTATTGTTCTTACAAAATATTACTTCACAAATTAGAAGTAATGTTGAAATCATGCAGCTGATTTATTACCCTGAAATTAAATAGGATAAAGAAAAAGGTACAATTCGATTAGTTTATTACAACTAAAAGCATTACAATCAAATTTATACTTCTAATTATTTACTTATTTCTTCCACAATGCTTTTATCAACTGTTTATGTCAAAATTCAACTCCTTGTTGGGTATTTCCTGACCAAAATAAAGTGTCAAGGATCCGACATGGATACTTAGCGAAATGAAAAGCCGACACCAAATTCTTAATGCAACTAATTCAATGGCAATACAATCAAATCAAAAATCCCATTACAAAATTCAGCTCAAAAAAACTAAAATTAAGGAAGTACCTTAAGGCCAAGGAAGAGAGAGAGAGTAATGGCGAGCAAGACGCTAACAATAGAAGAGGAGAGAGAAATTTGGAAGAAAGAATGAGAATGAAAATGGAGACGATGATGGTGATGAGGAAGAGGGTAGCAGCTGTGGTTCAGTGACACCGCCATGGATAAGACACACCACACACTACATTCAATCGCAATTACGGGGCGTTTGGTAGTACGGGCTACAGGGAGGGAAGATATAATATGTTTTTTTTTTTTTCAAAAGAATTCATTAATACACTATGATTTTCATAATTTTTTCATTACGAAATTAAAGATATTTAACGATAAAAAAAAACTGTACATAAAACAATGATCTGATCTGAACTTAAAAAATAAGGTCAGTGAACTAAACAAGACTTTACTCCCTCCATTCCAAAATACATTAGACGTTGAATTTTTTTTCACTATTTAATTATTTATGCATTAACTTTAACCATATCCTCGTTCTTTTTAAACTTAGGCAGATAAAACTCTAATAGTGGGTAACCATTGGCCACATGCCCACACCAGGCCAATAAGGTCTTCAATCTTCATCTAAGCCATAATTGGCACAAACAAATTTATGATGAACAAACAAAATTTATAAAACAAATAATGATAATCTAAGTGGAGTAAACAGGAAAACTACAGTACATCAATAAAACTCGTACAAAAACAAAAAGAAAAAACTTGTACTCCGTAACAAGTATAACTACTCATGACTAACTTAAGTTTTGCAAAGAAGACACTAATAACAACAATATATAAAGGTGAAATTATTGCTAATAAGAAATGCTACAATTATCAAATTTCTGGACAAATTCTTGATACCCCCATACCACATAAACTAATAAACAATACGTTGATGATGAATTCAATCCGTTGATTATTTGTTGCTCATTAGGATCTTCGGTATCACAATCTCGAGGCTTAAATAATACCTTACCCCGTAGTGTTTCAACACACTCACCCTTAACCAAAATATTCAAATCAACTTTTAAAATAAGTGAAGCAATTGATGGCACAACAATCACAGATTTTCTCAAAGGTAGTTCATCACCACCCTTTGCCAACAATGACTTGCCCTTTTCATAAAGAATACTTTGAAAGTAGTCCTTCTCATATTTGGTGGAGTAATTGTAGTTGCTATACCTACCATTAATACTCCCACAAACACGACATTCACCTCCATTCTCAGGCGTCAATAATGTAAATTTTACTCTAGCTTGTATTGCATCCTGAAATATCGTGTAATATGTGGCCGCGTAACCATGTTTACCCGGAACTATGGAGCACAAACGTCTATTATACTCAGGCAGAATCATTTCACCGTATTCCAAACATCTTTTTTTAAAAAAAACCTTCATCGCTCAACTTCATAGTGTACCAATTTTGTCTTGAATAAGTCTTGTGTACAACGGGTGTACATTAATTTTATTGTAAAACGGTCCCTTTAAGTATTTTTATTATAACCTTAACCTTAAGGGTAACTTTTAATTATAATTGTAAAACGGTCATAGCGTAACTTTAACTATTTCTATTATAACTTTAACCTTAAGGGTAACTTTTAATTTTTTGTTGGTTTAAATTTTATCTTAATATGTATAAGTAGTTTCTTATACATACGTGATTAGACTAATATGATTAATCTAATGCATTATAAGTTTTTTATAACATAAACTTTATTAATAGAAAAATAATACGAGTAACTTTTACAATATAAAAGGTAACGTTAAAGGTTATTTTAATTAATTTAACTCGTTTTATAATAAATTAACGTATACCCGTCTTTGGAGAATTTGTTTTTTGTCTTACAAAAATGTTCTAAATCGAAAGAACAATATCAAATTAACATGTATATGTAAAGAGAAATATTCAGAATTCAAACAATGCGTACATATCAAAATTTCCACTTACCATTTTCGATCGCACAATGGTTGTAGCCATGGTTGAATATAAACACCAGTGTCATTGGATGTCATGTTGGGGATTTTCTAATAAACAAGGGTCACAAAGAAATGGAAATGAAATTATTGGTAAAACCTTCGAGGCGTGAACGGGATCACTTTCCCAAAAGTATAATTCCGACCCTATACTACAACCGGGTATCACGGAAATTACTCAGGAGATACAACGAAGAACAATTACTATCACTTGTAGGATGATAGCAATTCAATGTATAAAAGTGTTTGTGATTTTGTGAAAATGAACAACTGATAATAACTCCCTATGCCAAAGTGATAAGATAGAAATTATATTTCATCTCACAACCTTCATCCATCATATGAGTAGTTTCTCATATATATAAAATAGTAGTATGTCACTACATTTTCCAAACGTAGCAATGCATAAAGTTATGCATTAAACAATGTATTAAGTACATTAAGTAATGCATTAAGACATGCATAATGTAACAATGCATTGACTTCCAAATGTTATCAAGAGATATTAAACTGAAACAATGTATCAATACATGTCTTAAACAATGTATTAAGACATGCATTAAACAATGCATTAGTCATCAATTGAAACATAAGCTATTATGCATTAAGTAACGTAATTGCCACACTAATACAAGAGATATCAAATCCTTATGTAGCGGTTGCAACATAATTAGTGACGAATAAGTCACTATTTTCCTTTCTCTTGATTAGTTAAACACTACCACCTTAATCATATGTTGTCTAAGTCATGACACCTTAACCAAATGACTTAAACTTAACATAACATGAATAATAATCAACTAAATACTCTAAAATCTCCAACAATCCTCCCCCATTTAGAGTATTAACAACGATTTATTGCATAAAAACATCATCATCACAAAAACAATCTTATGCATACATGAAAGTGTACAAAGACTTGAACTTCCACTTAGTGCAACATACAATCCAAGAATCCGTATCCATTTGGTATCGTAAAACGTTTGAACCAAAAGCAATACATATTGGATACTTGAAGATATTACACACACAAGATTAATTACTTAAATACATATTAACTTGACACTTAAGCCATGTGTCCATATCTATTCATAAGTACATCAAAGCTATGCCCCAATAGCTTCTTGAAGCGGCTAAACTTCGTACTTATATAGGTAGACTTCCATAACATGCTCCTGTGACCGAGCACTATATCAGAAATTTTATTAAGTTAAAACAGCCTCTTTTCATCACAGTAAAACCGGAACTTAATCTTGGATGATTAAACAAGTTCCCAATCATCAAATAAGAGAATTGATCTCATTGAACTTAAGACCCAACGTCTTATTAGGCGTTAAGTTGAGATTCTCCTAATTGTGAATACAATAGGGCTCCAATCTTAAATGATTGTCATCCTTTTATTAACTTCTCTTACCCATGCTTTTGAAGCAACCGGTGAGATCAAACTTCGTACGAAAATAAACAATAGATTTACACTATCCTTGTTAAGTCATTGGATGTAACTATACCTTACACCAATATACCTTAACTCATCATCTTACAATCTTACACTTGGCTATATGCCTTAGCCAAAATTACATTGTTATCCCAATTCATCATTATTAGTGATATTGGCTTTTACAACAAAGGAATCTCATCATGCATTAAAACCCTTAACCACTCTGCTTTTTACTAGCGGAATGTTATGCAATGAACTCCAATGTCTTATAGAATCCGCAATGCAAGTTAACTTTCTTCTTAGATACCCATGAAATCGCACCTCCCCCATGTGAGAATACCCATCTACTTGTGGAGGAATGATCTCTATTCGAGATCCAACTTGCATCCAAATATCCTTCAACAATCAAAGAATACCCACTATAAAACACACCATAACCCATGGTTTCCTTCAAGTACTTATACAAACAATGAACCGTTTAATGTAGCATTCTAGGATTACTAGTAAACCTACTCATTTGACCAATCACATAAGCGATATCTGGCCTAGTACTCGTCATGGCATACAACAAAACATCCTATAATTCTAGCAAATTCTAGTTGTGAAAACTGCATTAACATTACTAGGTAATAACTTTATGCTAGTATCCATAGGTGTTGAATAAAGAAAGGTCGAACTTTTTATTAACATTGAACTTCTTGAGCACTTTCTCAATATAATGAGATTATGACAAGATGAACTTCTCTTTTTCTTTCTTTATTCTAAAGCCCAAGATGACATCTAATTCTCCCATATCTTTCATGAAAAACTGTGAACTAAGGAAAGATTTTGTCATTATAACTTGTGACAAATTCATTCCATCCAAAGATCTACATGTCATCTACATATAAACAAATTATGACAGCTTAACCGTTGTCATAAAATAAGCTATACATACACTTGTCTGAGTTGTTCAACTTGAAATCATTAGACAACACAACCTCATCAAACTTTTGATGACATTGCTTAGGTGCTTGTTTTAGCCCATACAAAGATTTAATCAACTTGCAATTTTTTTTTTCTTCTAGACATTTCACAACAAACCCTCCCGGTTGTTGCATGGAAACCTCTTCCCCTATATCTCAATTCAAGAACGTTGTCTTGACATCCAAAACATGAATCATAAGATTATAAATAGCTACAATAGCCACATATAATTTATAATGGAGATTATATCATTAAGTGCATGCCATTAACCAAACTATATATTAACCATTTTCAAGTTTCTTGAAAATTTATTCATGCTTAATTAATGTACACTCAAGAGGTAAGTTAACTATAAACCAAAATAATTTCCGCATGATAAATTTCTTATTATAAATTTCCACATTCCAATTGGAACACATTAATAACTTAAGTCCTCAATCAAACTCAAAGAATCATCCTCCACATTGAACACATGTGGAAACACAGTCATACAGTTATTTGATCCTTTAATCAAACATACATGATCATTCGAGCCAACATTTGTTCACCAGCTCCAGTTTTCCTAGGTTGTGACGATATGAAAACTTTTCTCTAATTGAGATTCAGCATCTAGGCCTTGATCAAATATACTTTGACCAATTATGCAAACAATGGTACTTGGAGTTACATTCCTTGATCTAGAAACTCATGAGTGTATATTCTCATCACTTATTGCATCAACCAACCAATACTTTTGTGTTTTATGGCTTAAAACCTATAGGATTTGTTATGAACCACATATCCTATATAGATGCATTCAACTTCCCTTTTACCCAACTTCACAATCGGGTTTTGGCATTTCAACTATTACCTTACCTTCCCCAAACCTTAAGAAAACTCAAGTTTGATTTTCTTTAGTACCATAAACATGAGGTCATCATTCCAACTTAGTTGAAATTATATTAGAATAAATCAAGTTGTTAAAACAACTCTTCCCCAAATTCATCACTTCAACCTAAATAGAGTATCATGGATTTAACCACTCTTAGAAATTTCTATTCTTCAAACTTTTAGCTATACCATTGTGACATAGCATATACAAGCTTTAAACATTTCATGTATAAATTCTATAGATTGGAAATTTCTTGGTTCATAGTACTCACTACCATTAAAGTTTAAATCTTTAACTTGTCATGTATAACTTTAGACTACATCATGAAAATGTACGTCACAAAGTCCTTGTCTTAAGAATACATAACTTTTGTCTAATACATGCATACCCTTTTATAACCAAGAGTATAAACTCATAATCACAATTATCACATTCAAATAACTTGAATAAATTTCACGAATAATATCAACAAACACTTCATTACACTATACCAAATAGGCATAGAATAACATCAATAATTAAATTAAACATTGACGTAATTCATTATAATAATAATTTCAATACAAAATCCTTATGTCATAGACCATGACACTCATTGCATACCTTCACTCTATAAAACCGTAGAAAATTCATTATTGTAAATTAAACACCAATTCTTGACATATAACTCATAAACCTCTAAACCAAGGAATTATATATTCATAATTAATTCACTATAACTGCAACACAATTTGTTCTTGCAATTTTATTATTCTATTTTACCATAGAATAATAAATTGAATCAAATTAATCATTAACATATGTCAACATTACTTTATATCAAGACAACAAGGCATTAATAAACCTAATAATTATAACAAGGTTGAATATTCTACACACATATTAATCAAAAGATTATACTTTGCCATGAAAAACAATACCGTCAAACCACAAAGTGACATATAACAACTGTCGGCATACATGCACATACACCTTTGTCAAAAATAACTGACTACTTGAATTAATTCATGCATATAAACTTACAATCCCAAAAACGAAAACAAGGCCATTCAACCTTTCATGGATAAGTACTACAAATCGGAGTATGACATTATAATACAGCCAATAGCCTTATAGCCACATCGCTTAAAGGAACATAATCATCATACATGAGTAATCGCCATACATGAAACGACATCAATAATTAGGCCGTACAAATTAAAGTACAAGCTATCAACTATAAGCGCATGTAACAAGATGAGATAATACATACTTTGTATAACAAATAATCATGGCTATTAAACAGTCCATACATAGCAAGCATTAACCATCTAGCAAATGTATTAACTATACCCAGAAAAACATCTAAACTATTATGCTTCATAAACTATAATACCAATGTAAAACAAACAGTGATTCAATTCACACCCATTTCATGAACTATAATAATTAGTTCATTCATTAACAATGTTAAATTACATGGTTTTAACCAACCATCTTTAATGGGCATAATTACATGACAACTTATCTCTAATACTAATCAAGACACAAACAATAAACTTAGAATAAACATGTCAAGAATTAACCATAAAGATAAATAATCAGATATATAAAACACAAATAAGAAACCTCTTACTTGAATAAAGTGACTTTCATGATATAACTCACTAGAGAAATTCTTCCATCAAACTCTCTTTCTTGTAGTCCCTCAAGAAACACCATCTTCGTTTCCATCTCCATACAAGATCTACACCCTCGAACTTGTCCAATTTCTGAAAATTCGTCATTATTGTTTTCACATTTGCCATCTTTGTAGAGATTATACTTTTGGACTGTTGGGGATTTTCTAATAAACAAGGGTCACAAAGAAATGGAAATGAAATTATTGGTAAAACCTTCGAGGCGTGAACGGGATCACTTTCCCAAAAGTATAATTCCGACCCTATACTACAACCGGGTATCACGGAAATTACTCAGGAGATACAACGAAGAACAATTACTATCACTTGTAGGATGATAGCAATTCAATGTATAAAAGTGTTTGTGATTTTGTGAAAATGAACAACTGATAATAACTCCCTATGCCAAAGTGATAAGATAGAAATTATATTTCATCTCACAACCTTCATCCATCATATGAGTAGTTTCTCATATATATAAAATAGTAGTATGTCACTACATTTTCCAAACGTAGCAATGCATAAAGTTATGCATTAAACAATGTATTAAGTACATTAAGTAATGCATTAAGACATGCATAATGTAACAATGCATTGACTTCCAAATGTTATCAAGAGATATTAAACTGAAACAATGTATCAATACATGTCTTAAACAATGTATTAAGACATGCATTAAACAATGCATTAGTCATCAATTGAAACATAAGCTATTATGCATTAAGTAACGTAATTGCCACACTAATACAAGAAATATCAAATCCTTATGTAGCGGTTGCAACATAATTAGTGACGAATAAGCCACTATTTTCCTTTCTCTTGATTAGTTAAACACTACCACCTTAATCATATGTTGTCTAAGTCATGACACCTTAACCAAATGACTTAAACTTAACATAACATGAATAATAATCAACTAAATACTCTAAAATCTCCAACATGTCACCTCCATGAGCTGTAGCCAAAAGAATAATAAAGATTAGATCCAAAATAAATAAAAAAAAAAAAAAAAAAAAAAGGAACAACAATAAAACATACGAAAATAGTTTTCTGATGTTCAAAACTAACCTCTTCTTCCCAATCTAATTCTTCACTTTCACTATCACTAGGAGAATCATCCCACTCTCGTAGATAATTTTCTGGTAGCTTATCAAAAGCATGATTCCAAGTCACACTTACTAACATCCGACATTTTTGCCCAACAATTTCCTTTTCATACTCCTCCACAATACAATAACGTGTATCCTCTGGAACGAATTCCAATTCACTTACAATAGTCTCTTCACCATCGAATTTTTTAAATTCGGCTAAGATTTGTAATGGCGAGTATACTGGCACAGCTAACACACACAACTCAGTAGGAACCCCAAATTTTAAATTCAAAGACTCGTCAAGAAGCTCATGGAATACTTTCCTATTCCTTAGTGTAATTGATGCTCCAAGTTTCAATTTCACTTTCTCGGAATCAATTTGATCACTTCCAACACTAAGAAAAGTAACGGTTACACGAGCAAGTACTGCACAATGAAATATTGTAAAACCCATTTCAAGGGAACTTTCAAGCCTACGTGTAGTGTGTTCGACATTGTAATTGAGGGTGCAATATTGCACAATGTCGTAATGTACTTCCTGAGAGAAATTTAAAAACTTCCAATCGTCAAAGAATACAACATCTCGGATCCTATCGGTAAGTAAAATATGTAACCGGAGGTTTTTGGGAAGGCATCTAGGGGTACCTAATTGAGATTTTTGAAGGATGACCGATAAATCATCTTTCAAAATCACGGTTTTGGCATCTATATGATCTAAGTGGAAGAGGGTAAATACGTTTCCCTTGTCATCAACCAATCTAATATGACCATATAATTCAATTACACAACTAGAAACGAGTCCTTGTACATCATTATTATCGTATCCTTTTCTCATATCCATATCTAAAAACAAGTCCCTGGAGATTTTGATAGACGACAACTCGAACAAAGGTGATGCTGGAATATGAGGATTACGAGGCTCACAATAATCCGATTCCAGTATTCCTTAGCACGTTCAGCATACCAAGGATCCTTATCATCTTCCGCAACACTTTTCATGAAATCGACATATTCTGGGTGCTCAACATCTACCCATTTCTTCTCACTCGTAGATATTGTATATGGAGAAAACTTGAGAATTCAGTCTGTATTTTCACCAAAAAAAAAAAAAAAAAAAAAAAAAAAAAAAAAAAACGAAACGAGCTTTAACAAATACTCGTAGTTGTTAGACATAAACCGAGTTTTTTTGGGGAATAATTAAACCGACCTTTTATTTTTGGGTATATATGAACCGACCTTGGCGCACAAGATTGAAATTGGGAAAATAGTCAAATACTACTTGGCGCACAAGAATATAAGACTCAATATATTTGACTTAAAAACTCATTATGTTTGAGTTTATATCCTTAATTATTACGGAGTATTAACTTCCTATGTCTAAAATTACCATAAGATAGAGTTGTGGTAGGAATAGGAAACGTGAGATTGTATGAGCATAAGATTTTATTTTTGGGTATCTAAAATTACCATAAGATAGAGTTGGCTTGTGTATGAGCATGAAATTGAAAAATCGAATTCTCTTTGCCTTGGTTAACTTGGACGGTGACTTTTGAGCTAGAATCAATAACGTTGACTTCTTTTTCCTTAAGTGGTTCCCTCGAATCTTGAGAGGAAGATTTTATTCTTTTCTTGACAGGAGATTTCTTTTTCAATTTTGGCTGCTGTGGATTGCTCAAGATATCCTTCACATTAAAAGTGGGAACAAAATTATCTTTTGGCATGATTTGCTGAGAATTATCTCCTAAATTAATAGAGGGAAATTTGAAACTATCCTTATCTTGGGAAATATTCTCCAAAACTTCCAATTCCTGAATTAAATTTTCATGTATATCTAGCGCTGCAAAGCGTGAGCCAATCCCTTGATTTCCGGTATTCACATAACCGTGAATATTGTTTCCTGTTTCAGGTCTTGGTTGCACACCTCGAACTCCACCTTTGCCAGGACCCTTGGGACCACCCATATTGGTGTTAGCAGCCAGTTCTTGCTCCTTGTTATTCCTTATTTTTGGGAATAATAATCAACTCTGCCTTGGAGATGGAAGTCACCACGGATCTCGGCTTATATTTGGGAATGCCAACTCTCACAAGCCGAGTTACGAAGGATACTTATAGTCATTTATGTGAGAAAATAGACCCAAGATTGGCTCATTGAAGGACTAGATGCAACTAAATTTAGCAGGGGCTGGAAGTTACATGGCTGAGGATTGGCCAACAATTTTTGGGGTGGCTATTTGGTGGATATGGCGTTGGCGTAATTGCTATATCTACAATAGACAGGAAGAGATTCCAGTTGATATAGGTGCTTTTATCCGCATTAGAGTTGATGAGACAAAACGCAGCCTTTCTCTTCATACACAGCAAGCAGTAAAGCAAAGGGTACAAGCAAATACTTCTTGGCAGCCACCTGATGCTAATTGGTATGTGCTTAATTGTGATGGCAGATTTTTTTCTGCTTTTACAGCAAGCTTTGGTCATTGTACAGCGTTTAGAGCTGAGATTTTAGCCTTGGTTAAGGGTCTTCAATTGGCTCAGAACTTGCAAATTAAGCAGCTCGAGGTACAGCTTCATAATTTAGCTTGTGTCCAAATCCTAAGAAAAGGTGAGGTTGGAGGAGGTGAGAATGTACATGCTATCAACGACTGCCTAAGGATGCTTAACAGTGCTGATTGGAGGGTGAAGGTAGCTCATATTTATAGAGAAGGAAATCGCGCGGCAAATTGGTTGGTCAACCACGGAGTCTCTCAAGACACAAATTTTAGTATCATTAATTTTGTTCCTTTAGAACTAGGTAGAATCTTAGAGGAAGATGCAAGGGGAGTCTCTTTGCCTCGTCTTATTCCTCCATAGGTTCTAGTAGTTTTAGTTTTTTCTGTTCTGTTTTTTCGTTTCTTTGCTTGTTTTGTTTGTTCTGCTTTCTTTTCTTTTATGGGATTCTTTCCTCATTTGGATCAAAAAAAAAAAAAAACGTGAGATTGTATCATTATATATTTGTGTGCCTTAGCTGCCAAATCAATATAAGATTATTTATTCCTCTATTCTACAAGAAAAGGTCCAATCTCATATTTGCATCCTAATAATAAAGGCAAATTTGATTCAAATATCAAATTAAGTCTCCAGAAACAAAATCGAATTTAGAAATTATAATCAACAGCACAATAATCAAGTTTAGAAGAACTCTAAATTGAGTATACTTAGAATTAAATTAACGAAAAACCCTAGATTATGATACTGATATTCAATGATTACAACCATTATATTACCTCGGACGCAGGTTGAATGGCAAATGAAAATATAATGGAGAACGTAGAGTGCGCTTCAATCGCCTTATTAAAACTATTTGATTCACGATTCACCTTATTATATTCATCCTAATCTAATTATTTATTTTAGACCAAACTAGGTCATGCACGGTCTTTCAAATTATTCCATGTACAAAAGGAACGATTTGCTAAATTGATGCTAAAAAATAAAGAAATTACTAAAATAGTGTTCACTTTAAAATATTTCTCAAAGTAGTGTTCACTTAGTATTGAAAAACTCTAAACCTAATTTTTATCGCTTCGTATTTAAAGTCTAAATAAAAAAATCATTGGAATCTCAATACTATTCTCTAAGGGTTTTAATTAACCATTGTTCCAAACATTGATGTTTCATGTTACATATTTTTTTGACAATTTATATCCATAACAAATATGCTACAAACGGACTGCAGTAATCAATTCACTTATTTGAAGCAGGGGAAGCATGAAATGTCTAGCTTTGGTCATATCATTGTTAGGGACATTCTTAAACTAGTTGCTTTGTGCAGTTATGCTCCTTTATTGATTACTCGCAAGTCAGCAGATGCTAGAAAATTTTTATACATTTATATTACTACATATTCATACTCCATAGTGCATATATCCATTTTTACTATTAATAAAATACAAAAGCATTAATGATGAGGCTCAATGCTAAATAAAATTAAGATATCGTAAGCATTATTTAAGATAAAAAATTTGATGTTTGACTTTATAAAGATATATCTTATATGCATAAATGAAAGTTTGGCATGAAGAAATCCTACATATTGTAATCTCTGATGTTCTCCTTGATTAAGATTGGAGTAAGTAATAGAAAAAAACCTCTTTGTGTAAAAAAATAATAATAATAATAATAATAATAATAATAATAATAATAATAATTTGATGATATACATATTTATTAGGATTTCATTAGAAAAAATTTAGGTTCGTAATTTCCGAACCTACATGGACACTAAATTGAGAAATATTTTTAGGTGAACACTATTCTAGTAATTTCTTTACTTTTCAACACCACATTGGCAAATTGTTCTATACAAAAGATAAGAGTATTATATAAATTTATTTGTCATATAAAAAATAATTCAATAAAAAAACAAAAATATCTTGTTAATATTATTATCTCACAAAAATAAAAGATCTTATTACGTTAATTTTATTATACTAAAAAAATTATTATTTTTCTAATAATAAATTTTATGTTATAGAAAAACTTACTCGTATATTATAATCTATTAAATTAATATTTTTTTTTAAAACAAAATTAATTATATTAGCGTTTATAGTATGCAATCAATTAATCATGAATCTGTAAGAAGTTACATATTGATTTCAATATATATATATATATATATATATATATATATATATATATATATATATATATATATATATATATATATATATATATATATATATATATACATACTAGTTTTGTACCCCATGCGATGCCTGGGTTGTTTATTGAATTTTAAGATAAACTTTTAATTTATATATCAAATTTTAACATATATCATTGATACAAAATTAGTTAGGAATGGATGTCATTTTGTGACGATTTACTATCTAGTAGGCATGAAATGACTAATAATAATGTTGGTGGAAATGTTCGATTTAATACATTAAAAAAAATTAGCAAAAAAAAAATTAAATAATATAAATGTTCAAAACCCGTTGGGTTAAACCGTACCCAAAACTTTGGGCAAGGATTGAACATTTCTTGTCTCGTAACCTGAAGTGACCCAATCCGAGATGACTCATGATCCGATCCTAATTGACAGGTTTACATAGTATTAAAATTCTATTAGATTGTAAAGTACATTATTTCAACCGATTATTATATTTTATAAATGTATGTTTTTACGAATTGAACTGCTTCCTTCGCTCCGAAAAATATTATGATATAAAAATAAATTTATATGATAATTTTTGAGAATTATAATCTAATAATTTTTTTGAATAAAATTATAATTCAATTTGTACATCTGAAATATTGGTATTTTATCAAAAATAAATCTCTAAACTAACAATTTTTTCCTAAAATTCTATCCAAATAGAATTCTAAACTAACTTTTTTTTTATCTTATAAAGTCTATTTAGATTTATCCAACGTGGCGCGACACTTGACGAAAAGTTGGAACGCCAAGTGTCGCTGCCTCGTGACCTGGCTATATATAAGAAGTTACATGTTAAAATAAAATTCAAATCAACAACAAATTAAAAGTTTCATTTAGGAATAGAAAGAGAAGGCTTGCTCACTCTTGTCGGAGCCTTCTTCTCCAAAGAGACTGGGGCTCCCCACAAGGGTTCTGGAGATCCGGAGAGAGGAAAGAAGATTTTATACTAGTCCAAAGAAAGAGTTCAGCCAAAATAAGTCTCTATCCTGCACATCGTACGGAGTGGAAGAACAAAGGTTCAATACATACGTCAGTGACGATGCAGTCTTCAAAACGAAGCAAGTGTATCAAGGAAGCAGAAAGAAGAAGTCTTAATCATAGTCAGCTTTTTAAAACACATATAATACATTATAAAAGACATGACAGAAGAAAGAGAGCACATAACAGATTAAAACACATTTTAGGGGGTTAAAGTTACCATAAAAATAGCTAAAGTTACCCTTAAGCTGACTGTCTTACAATAAAATTAGCGTACACCCTGTATGGGATACTGTCGACATTGTTAAGATTTACTCGCTGATATAAGTTACGTTGTTAGTTCTCCATTATTACGCATATCGACTTATTCTCATAGCGGCTTTAATCACGGCCACGTGGAGAGCTGCTTATGACCATGTAGGCACCTGTTGCCTACGAAGTCAACTTGCCACCTATGTTGATAGGTGGCACTAGCTTGGTTGTTTTCTTATAAATACCCAAGCATATTTCATTATTAAGGTACGTACGATCTTTACCTCTTAAACTCTCTCTCTCTCTCTTAAACACTCTCTTATTCTTCTCATCAAATTGCTAACTTTAGCATCTGAGAGATTATCCTTGGATATTCCCCCGGGTTAGCTAATTTGCATTGACAGTGCAGGTACTTAATTGGCCAATAAACCTTTACGGATCCCAAGACTCAAGTTACCGGAGCACACCCGAAACACTAACTAGGGAATATTAGGGTTTGATGTTTCTATTGTTTATATATATTGTAATGTGGCCAAATATTATCAAGGGGGAAATACAATGAGAAATACAGAGACATATTTCCCCCAAAATTTAACATCACCGCCCTCGCACCACTGCAATGACAATTGTCGGCTTAGAGACATTTTGTGGGTGGGGGTTTAGGTGAGTGGTAGTTTCGTGGGGACTTTTCGTGGTGGGTGATGGCTTTGATGGTGGCCAATTTCGGGGGGGGGGGGGGGTTGTTGTGGTGAAAGGGGGACAAAGAGGGAGTGGTTGTTGTGGACGGAGAGTTTTCGGATTGGTGGTGGAAGCCATGAAAGATGAAGGTAAAGAGAGAAATAAAATGGTTGAAGAGTGTGAACATGATGCACCATGGTTAAATTTAACGGTTATTTAACGTTTTCAGTTTAGTAAGGTCACGGATGTAAGTTTTAAATAATAAAGGGCTGCCATTGATAATCTAAATAAAAATTGACTACCATTAAAATAAGCAAAAACATAAGGGTTACTATTAAAAATTGGAAAAATTGCCCCCCATTAATCCCAACTTTGCCTCCTCCGTCAATATTAACCCCAACTTTTGTTTATTCATATCACTCCCAATTTTGTACCCTATTAAAATAAACATTCACGTAACACCAAATCATATTTAATTTTAATATATAAAATTATAGCTAAATAGATAGATAAGTTTCTTCTTAAATTTTTATGTTGTTTTGTTACATAGTCATTCACTCATCTTTGCTTGGATTTGTGAAGAAAATTTTTCGTGTATGGGTATAAAAAAAAAAAATTAAAGAGTGAGTTGAGCTCAATTGGTTAGAGCTTTTTACCCAATTAGAAAATCCTGAAATCTATTCTTATTATCCGTCCTCAAGGCTCTCTAAATATAAAAAATAAAAATAAAAAAATGCAATAGATGACACAAAACCTTGCTTCCACAGTTCCACGACCAAAATTTCTGAATTGTTATGGTTAATGAAACGATAGTTGTAAATTTGGATAAACAAAATTGAATATAATAAGAGATCTATGATACTCCCATTGCTAACTGCTGATAAGGAAACATCTAGATGGAAAAAACACATACTTCCTCCGTTTTCTTTTACTTGCAACACAGCCTTGTGGCACGTGTTTTGAGCTCTGGTTTATGTAATGTAAATGGACAAATTTTTCATTATAATTTTTACAAATGATACTTAACTCTATTCTAATTTTCGTGTAAAAATTATATTGATAAAATCGCTCGTTTACCCTCACTAATCATCTCCTAAAACTGCGTGCTTAAAAGGTGTGTTGCAAGTAAAAGAAAACGGAGGAAGTACATATCAAGATAAATTTAAGCCCAAATACAATTGTTATACTTGCTACTACCACCAATTGTAGTTTGTCCTCGTTCCATCACTACTAGAGTTACCAAACTTTGACGCAGAAAATCTATGCGGATAATGATTTGAATATCCTTGTTTAATTGGAGTACCAGAACTGAACTTATTCCATCGCTTTGAAGACTGCGTGTTTGAACCTTGACCACCTGCAGTCAAACCAAATATCTTGTGCTTCTTGTTTGGTGCAGAAGGAGACCTCTAGCCATATGAGCCCTTTTTAGGGGGCAGATCACCTAGGTGATCTGTCATCCAGCCACTCCTCCGGTTAGATTTAATCGACCAGGTAGGACTTCCATTGTCAAATCTCTTATGGGTATTGCCAAAATCATGTGGGGCAGATTTAAATCCTTTGCTGGTCTTGTAGTCTATTTCTTGGTTGGAGTTGATAAATCACGAGTTCTTTTCTTCGCCTATGACCGCATAAGAGAAAATAAAACTTTTCACTGATGTCCAAATCATCATTATAATAATATTAAGGTTAAAGGATTCAAATAAAGCAACAGAGATGAAGGGTAGAAGGTTGAACTTATTCTTGGGTGTTTTTCCAAGTATTTTCATCACTTACGCTTATCCTTCCGTTAATATATACAACATTCAAGTTTATTAAAAAGCACAGAAAAATGCAAACTCAAATTTCTTCTTAAGATTCAAGTTGATTAAGGGTGTATGAGAATGTAACCCAAATATGACTTTAATATTGGAAAGAAAAAAGCCTATAAGCATTATGAAATAGAGAAAGCATCAAAAAATAAAATACTAGAACACTGATGGCAGTTAGATAAAAAGCAGTATAATCAGCATAACAACGATGAAGTACAAGATTATATACAGAAATGACAAAGTGCCAAAGAGGCAAAGAATGAACATTAGAATAGCAAAATATCTGGGCAAGGAAACAGAAGAAATTTCATGGCAAATTTCAAAATAACATTGAACAAGGTCATGAGCCCCAGCACAAAGCATTACTCCTACTTTTCACTAATAATAAGTCATCAGTTGGACCAAAAGTACTGCATAAAGCATGATGCAGATTAAGAGAATAGAAACAATACCTGTCCATCATGTCCTGCTGACCACATTTGAAACATGAAGCTTCACTTAAAAGAGCATCATAATAATCCACACAGCAAAGATGTCCAAATCTCTTGCAAACATAACACTCCAGCAAAAATTGGACTTTAGTGCACCTTCGAAGGTAAAGAACCTCCCATGTCACATTAGAATTCAGTTGAGCATAAAACCTTGGAGTTCCAGTGATATGTATCAACCAAACATTGCAACATTTCTGTAATTAAATGAATTTACCAAGTCAGCTTACAACCAACCAGACAATCAAAACAGAGTAGCTCCTATGATGAATAAGAAACTATATCAATTCCTAGTAGATGACTAGATTGAACTGTTAAACCCATCCTAGAAATAGATTAATTATATCAATAGACAAATGACAGCTATAGATACTAAAATATCCAAACATTTAGGCTATTCAACAGACTTCAGACGTAGCAGAAAGCATCAGTAAGCAAGGTTGCCTCAGCTTATATGAATATCAGGAACACAAATTCAGTTACATGGCTTATAAAAAATGGAAGAAGCTAAAAAGTACAAATACAATCATATTCTTACAGTTTCCTCTCTATATACCTTTTGACATTGTTTCACCTCGTGCTCAAGACTCCCACATATAAAGCAAGGCTTCTTTCTCCTAGCCGACGTGCAATTAAGAATGGCCATCCTCACCACAATTAAAACATGCTCCCCAACTCTTATCTGGAGGGTCAAAATATCTTGGTCCCCAACTCTTATTCCGACTTCGATCTCGACTTCGATCGCTTCCCCATTAAAATTAACAATCTAATCACCTCGATTTTATCAACCCTTTTTTTACAACATATAACTATCTTTGAACTAAACTTTAATCACGAGGCATTGACATCAAGACTATTAGGTGGAAGCGTCCTCCCGAGTTTGAAGGTTGATCATGCACCAAAAGTTTGTTTGTTTTGAATGTCATCGTGTATTGATATGTTATGAAATTACATTACCCGAAGTTAGTGATTGTATCGCGACATTGTCTATGCAATATTGCTCAAACATATAAAAAAGCAAATCATCATATCAATGCCACAAAGAACACAGGAAAAAAAAAAGGTACAAAATTACTCAACTTGAGAAGTAGATCAAAATCAACTAGAATTCAACTTAATTGTCTTCCGAAAATTAAACTTTCAAAATCGACTTAAGTAAAATATCATGTTAATCCTACATCCAAGTTAACCTGCAACTCATTGAGAAATAATAGATGCAATTGGGCCGCACTTTTATAGTCCCCACTTAATATGACTCGAACCTCAATTTGACCAAATAATTATTGTTAACCATACAAGTACATCTAATAACTAATTCCATCAAGGTAATGTTTTAGTCTCATGCTTGTATGGTCGCATGGACCGTACGAATTACTCGAACTATATCATATCATTAGATTTTACAAGGCCCAATCAAATTAAGTATATAAAGATATTGCCAAACAACGATTGCCCTTACTTATTGAGATAAAAGTTTGCACCTTATGACCTTGAGGTTATGATAAAAACATACAAGAATGACACTCGAAAAGCCTATCGAATTCTAGTAATTTCAACGTAATTCAATAATATGAAAAAGTGGAATACATACATAGTATGATAATATGGAGATAGAGTAATACAATACAAAAGATCAAAATCTAGCATAAGTTTAATTTAAATTAATAAAGCGGTCCAAATTTGAAAAGAACTCAAGGCTCATCCAATCCAAACCCGAGATTTGTTTTTTTTTTTTTTTTTTTTTTTTGGAAGGGAACCCAAGATTTGCTTGATTCATACTTAACCATCTATCTCGTGGGTTTGATAATAAAGACGAGACTTGATATTAGATTTACAAAAACCACCCCAAAGACTCCAATCTTTTTTACCTAATCCCCAATACAGGGTAGTAGTAATAATAATAATAATAATAATAATAATAATAATAATAATAATAATAATAATAATTATTATTATTATTATTATTATTATTATTATTTGTTGCGTCGTTGTAATAAGAGCTTAAAAGAATGAAATTTGGCTTTATATCAAAAAAAAAAAAAAAAAAAAAAAAATAATAATAATAATAATAATAATAATAATAATAATAATAATATACCTTTTAAAAATTAGAGATAACTCTTATGGATATTGTTTGGACAATTAAACCCTCTAAAACATTTACTACTTTTTTGCCTTTATTAATGCTAGTTGACTTTTTTTAAAAAAAAAAAAATAGTTTGCGAACATTTATACCCTTATTTATTTTGTCTTTACATATTTCCCCTTATCAATATTGCCAACAACTAAATTTGTGACATATGATCAACTCTAAAGAGCTCTCTAAACATGGCTAGCTGAGACTAACGCATCGCGCTCGTTAACCGTCTTACTCTTATCAGATATTGGACAGTAATAAAAATTTGATTTCCTACTTGTATAAAATATTTATGAAAAATATATTAAAAACATGGAACCCCAAAACATTTTAAACACATATACTATATAATTAAAAAATAAAATATGTTTTAAAAAAAAATATTAAAATGACAAAAGAACACAAAACACTTTTTAAAAAATTCTCAAAATGAAAAAAATAAAATAAAAAAATAAAAATTAAAATAAAAAAAACAAAGAGTTGGGCCGGTCTTATTTAAAAACTAACTTGATCCTATTTTTACTCCTAGCTCGTCAAATAATGAAATATGGTATAATAGTCATTATTATTATTATTATTATTATTATTATTATTATTATTATTATTATTATTATTATTATTATTATTATTATTATTATTATTATTATTATTATTACATCTCAAAATCAAAAAAAGGTATACAACCTATAGTAAATTATTACTATTATTATTATTATTATTATTATTATTATTATTATTATTATTATTACATCTCAAAAACAGAAAAAGGTATACAACCTATAGTAAATTATTATTATTATTATTATTATTATTATTATTATTATCATTGTTGTAATATAAGCCTAAAAATATAAAATTTGGCTTTATACCGTTAACAATATCATTAGACATAAACTGAACTGAACAGAACTGAACTTATTAGAGCTGAACTGAATTGAACTGAAATTAATCTGATAAGAACAGGCCCTTAGGTATCACATGTAAAAGTTATTTGGATCAATTTATCTGATTATATTATATAATCTTGAGTTCAAATTAAGAGCATCAAGATTCAATGGCTAATAAAAATGGAGGATGTAATTTTTAGGCATGAACTTTTGAATTGTAATGAACTTAGTCAATATACACACCCGTGTTTTTAATTAGATAACTTACTTTGCTAGTTATTAACGGTGTTAGTCACAGTTGGGAAAAAGACTAAACTACAAATATATCGGTGAAAAAGCAAAAAGTCTAGAGTGTGTCAATGAGAAAAGTCAATACCAAATGTATAGTAATGATGATTTTCCTTATTTTTTATCCTACATTATAGAACTCCATAATCTGTAAAAGAGGAAGATACTCCCTCCGTTTTTAAATACTTGCTCCACTTTCCTTTTTCAACCGTTTTTAAATAATACTTGCTTCATTTCCTTATTTGGAATGTTTTTACAATATTTAATTCATTTCTCTCACCTAGTGGACCCAATATAAATCATATTTTATTAATTTCATATTCTCTCTCCTCCAATTCTCTCCACTAATTTTTCTTTCTACAACTTTTTATTCTTCCACTTACCCCACTGTACGTACGGGATAGTGCCGACACTGTTAAGGTTTAGTTGTTAAATTACAGTATACTGCTAATCATCTATTGATTAGCATATCGACTCAACATCTATAACGTCCCTTCTCTCGGCCACGTGGAAAGCTGCTTTCGACCACGTAGGCACCTGCTACCTGCGAGGTCGGTTTGCCACCTATGCTGATAGGTGGCATCAGCTTGGTTACCTTCCTATAAATACCCAAGAATATTTTCATTGTCGAAGTACAATCTCTCTCTCTCTCTAGAAATATTCTCTTACCCTCTCATTTATTCTTATCATCAGATTACTAACTTTAGCATCGGAGCGGTTATCCCCAGATAATCCCCCAGGTTAGCTAATTTGTGTTGACTATGTAGGTGCTTAATTGGACGGTAAACCTTTACCAACCCTCAAGAACTTACGGTACCGGAGCTCACCTGGAACAATTGGCGCTAGAAGGAGGGGATAGTAATAAATTCTATCGTCTAAAAGACCTCCAACGGTCATGGAAGGAAACAATGAAATCGTAACACCAGTGCCAGAAACCGAAAACCGCAATTATGATAGCGGCATTCTTAATGCCAACACCAGCAAAACCGTAAACAATGTGCCTGAGATCATAGTGGAAGATGAAACTCATCTCATCCAGAAGGACCCCGCAAATATGCCGATAACACCCGAGCAAAACCGAGCACCTACCCTAGACCCTCCGGAGGAGTTTACTCTAGAGGAATTAGAGATAACGGCCAAGGTCATGAGAGCAATGTCTCGAAAAAGAAAGGAAATAGCCGAGGCAACGACCGGCAGGATAGGAGGAAATGGTGTGCCATCCGAGCCTGTATTAGTCAATCTCGAAAGCCAGTTTAATCAGGAAGCACCACAACCCCAACCTCAACCTTGGTCGCAACCCCAGGAAGTGGTGGTACCATCAGGACGCCCGGCCTCTCAGGATGTGCAGGTAGGGGACTCGGAGACTTATCGGCAAGAAGCTATAGCCAGAGCCATAGTCAGGCCAAGAATATCCCCATTCACCTAGGAAATCCTTGATCAACAGATGGAAAAAATCAAAATGTCGTCATGCACGTATGACGGCAAGGGAGATCCCAAGAGATATGTGGCAGCCTTTGAAAGCCACATGTTGCTTTACACCGACAGAGACGCTATATGGTGCAAAGTCTTCCTGACTATGTTAGTGGGGGCCGCCTCAGACTGGTTTTCCAATCTAGAGTCCGGTTCCATTGACTGCTTTGAAACCTTGGTGGAGTTATTTGCTGGCCAATACATAAGCAACAGTGCCAGGCAGAGGACGTCGGGAGAGCTCATGGCGGTTAGGCAGAGAAAGGATGAGTCGCTAAGTGACTTCGTCAGGCGTTTTAACAACGAAGCTAATACCATACCAAAGTTGCAGTAAGAAATAGCCGTGATGGCTCTCATGAATGGTCTGTTACGATAGTGACTTCAAGAGGTACATAGCCAGGAAGTCCTTCACGAATTTGGGCACAGCGTTCAGCAAAGCGCATGAATACATAAAAAGTGAGGAGCTACTGAAAACTAGTAGCCAGGTGGCCTTAGCAGAACCAAGCCGACGGTTGAACGATCATACGACACTAGATTCTCATACCGGTTCAATAAGCAGGCCGCAACAACAAAATCAGCAAAGAGCGGGCAGGCTTGGAAAAGGTTTAGGCCGGTATAGCAGTTACACGCAACTGAATACACCCAAAGCGACAATCTACTCAGTGAACCAGCAAAGGGGAGATTGGAGTAAGCCAGCTCCTATGATAACTAAAGGCCGTGATGCGAAAAAATATTACATGTTCCACGGAGATGTGGGCCATTATACTGAAGAATGCATTCATTTGAAGGAGAATATTGAGGATCTCATTCAGAAGGGACATTTATCTCAATATCGGGCCCAAATGGGACCGAACCGGCAGCAACCCTCACAGACGAGACAAACGGAATACCGAAAGCAAGGTGACTTATCCATGCAGGATGACTCTTACCAACAAGGCCATGCGCCACAGGTCACAAAATAACCATAGATGTCATAACCGGTGGGCCTGTGCACGGAGGCTCCGTTAGTGGAGCGAAGAAAAGCTTGTCAGAATATAAGCATATCATGAATGCACTAGGAGTAAAGGAGCGACCTCGGCCTGCTGCAATTCCTTCCGTGTCTTTTACGGAATCTGATGTCAAGGGTGTTGTCTTCCCACATGACGATCTGCTAGTATTGATACTCACGGTCAATGGATGCGACATCAAACGGGCATTGGTAGACGGGGGAAGCTCCGCTAACATCCTGTTTGCAAAGGCTTTTGATGCCATGATGATAGGCCGGAAGTATTTGACGCAAGTCTCATACCCTATTATCGGTTTTAACGGTTCTAAAGTCAAGCTTGAGTAAACATGGGCACGGGCCGTGCCCGTGCCGCCGCGGGCCGTGCCTGGCCGTGCCGGGCCGTGCCTGGCCGTGCCGGGGTGGTGGCCGTGCCGTGCCTGAAATTGGCACACCCCAGCCCACGGCACGGCCCACGTGCCTAGCGGGCCGTGCCGTGCCGGGCCGCGGGCCAAACCGTGCCACTCTTATTTTTATTTTATTTTTTTAAAAAAATAAATGATAAAAAAAACGAATTAAAAACAACAATGCATATAATAAAAAAAAATACGAGTGCGATAATCCGAAAACACAAAAAATTGAAGAATAACTTATTTTATTATATGACGGTAGCCGGTACGAATGTACGATAATTCAATAATACAAAATTACAAAATAAGTGATGATAATTAAAAATCGTACAATAGTGTATGAATATTGAATAACTTCATTTATTATACGGAATACGAAGTTCGATAATACAAAAAGAATACAATAGTGTATAATGTAAATATATAATCATGTAATTATTATTGGTCGTCTTCGTCTTCGCCTTCGTCTTCATCTTCGTCTTCGTCTCCTAGAGGTTCAAGTTCATCCGCCAATTGAGTGGATTGAGAAGTATGAGAACTAAAAGAAGTCGACGTTCCTTCATCGTCGTCGTTTTGTGCATAAGTACGATCTTGAGAACAAGTTTCGGCATCCAACCAATCCTTGAAGCAAACACACATTTCAAGTGTTTCGGGTTTTAGTCTTGTTCTTCTATCGTCTAGAACTCTTTCCGACGCACTAAAAGCTCTTTCGGAAGCAACGGAGGAGACTTGGATAGCAAAAATATCACGAGCCATTGCCGACAAAATTGGATGTTTCACGGCTTGTGATTTCCACCAATCAAGGATGTCGAGGCCAAACTTCTCTTCATCGTCCATGCCTTTCATGAATTCGTAACTTAAGTACATTTGCAACTCCGAAACATCGCTTTGTGTTCTCCTAGATGATGATGATTCTGTACCTGAATACTTAGACATCAAGTTAGCAGCTTGTGCAAATAAACCTTTGGCCCGTTTACTTACATTTTTGGATGTTTGAGAAGGGGCAAATCGAGACACGGTTCCATATTTACTTTCATAAACTCTATATAAATTAAAAAAACTCATCCGTCACCTTATTCTTAAAAGTTTCAACATCATCTTCAAAATTCATGTTACTATAATAAATATCAATTAATAAAAAGGTGCCATCATATTTTTGTCTAGGATCTAAAATAGAAGCAAAAATATAAATCATAGGAATATCGGTGTAATATTTACGCCATTTATCCTCCATGGATGGAAGATATCCACGATAAACATGTTGTGATCGGCCATAAACGGCTAGTTTTCCAACGGTAAGGCACGGGCCGTGCCGTGCCGGGCCGTGCCGTGCCTGGCTTCGTGTCGGGCCGTGCCTGGCCGTGCCACGTGCCGTGCCGGCGGGTCGTGCCAGCGTGCCGGCCACCATGCCACCCGCCGTGCCACGTGCCGTGCCCGTGCCGGAATCCGGATTTTTTTTCACGGCACGGCCCACGACCCACAGGTGGGCCGCCGTGCCGTGTCGTGCCGCCACCCGTGCCCGTGCCGGGCCCGTGTCGCCCGCGTGCCGGCACGGCCCATGCCCACCTTTAAGCTTGAGGGTAGCATAGCTCTGCAAATTCGGATTGGTGAAGGTGATGCGGCTAGAGACGTTATGACAGAATTCCTAATAATTGATGTACCATCAGCGTACAACGCCATTGTCGGCAGACCCTTGATTCATGATATGCAGGCAATAGTTTCGACATACCACTTGACAATGGTGTATGTGTCGAATATCGGTAAAATAAAGCGTGTCAGGGGAAGTCAAACGATGGCGAGGGAATGCTGTGTGTCGACGCTAAAGCAGCCAAGTCCACAACTAGTCACGAACTTAACAGGGCAGAAAAGGGAACGAATTCCATCTACACAAGACTTAGCGATGGAAAACTTCGATACATGACCGATAACGATACCCCGACCCTCACTAGGGGGAGAAACCGATGAAGTGGAGTTGCAGCCTGGAGTTCCGGGGCGCGTAGTGCGAGTTGGATCTAACATGGATGTCGACACACGCTGCCACTTAGTAGAACTGTTGCGGGAGAATGCGGATGTATTTGCCTTTTCGGCAGATGAGATGCCAGGAATTCATCCCGATGTAATGGTGCATAAGCTGAATGTGGACAGACGAGCCAAGCCGGTAAGGCAGAAGAAAAGGAACTTCTCGACAGAAAAAATTGAAGCAATACAGGCTGAAGTCAACAAACTGTTAGCAGCAGGGTTTATTGAGCCTTGCACATATCCCGAATGGTTAGCGAACGTAGTCATGGTGAAAAAACCGCCAGGGAAATGGAGGATGCGCGTTGACTTTACAAACTTGAATAAAGCTTGTCCAAAAGATCGCTACCCACTTCCAAGGATAGATAGGCTGGTCGATTCAACTTCCGACCACGCTTTACTGAGCTTCATGGATGCTTTCTCGGGATACCATCAAGTCAGTCTATACGAGCCCGACAGAACCAAAGCGACCTTCATCACTGATGCAAGAGTATACTGCTATAAAGCAATGCCGTTAGGGCTACGAAACGCAGGAGCAACATATCAAAAACTGGTGGACAAGGTTTTTGCAAATCAGAAGGGAAGAAACGTGGAAGTATGTGTTGATGACTCGATCGTAAAAAGCCAACTAGCCACAGACCACGTTGCAGATCTAAGGGAAACCTTTGAGACTCTTCGACATTACCGGATGAAGTTAAACCCAGAGAAGTCCGTCTTTGTAGTTCGATCAAGAAAATTTTTGGGTTTCATGGTTAGTGAAAGAAGAATAGATGCGAATCCAGATAGGATTGAGGCCATCCTTAGCTTGCCGCAACCGAAATCGATAAAAGACATACAAAAGCTTACCGGTCGTATGGCGGCGCTGATAAGGTGTATCAGCAAATCAGCTGATAAGGCCTTACCATTTTTTGTGGTATTACGGCAAAACAAGACGCTTGTCTGGGGAAAAGAACAGGCAAAAGCGTTGGAGGTAGTGAAGAATCATCTAAGATCCTTACCGACAATAGTAAGGCTAGAGAAAGGGGAGAGCCTGTAGTTGTATATTTCGGCATCCCTGAAGACGATAGCGTTCGTGTTATTAGTAGAGCGGAAAAAGGTGCAAATGCCCATTTATTTCGTGAGTGACGTTTTGAATGCTGCATAAAGACGGTATCCCTTAGTGGAAAAAATTGAGTACACGGTGGTCATAGAAGCGCGAAAGTTACGGCCGTATTTCAATGCACATACTATTGAAATTCTTAACCAATCATCCGTTAGAGAAATCTCTCCAGAAGATGGAAACCTCTGAGTGCTTGCTTAAATGGGCGATAGAGTTGTCAGAATATGTGATAATCTACAAGCCGAGAGTGTCAATAAAAGCTCGGCCTTATCTAATTTTATTGTTGAAACCTCTTACACAGAAGAAGAAGAAGAAGATGTCGGATTATGGAGGGTCTCTGTTGACGGCTCCGCAATGTCAACAAGTTCAGGAGCCGGTATAATCATGATTTCCCCACAAGGAGATATGTTCGAGTACGCTATCAAGTTCAAATTCAAAGCCTCGAATAACGAGGCCGGGTATGAAGTAGCTCTTTGTAGGGAATATTTCAAGCATTACCCCAAACTTGAGCCCCACTGTGATCATACACTTAAGCATGGTGGCGTCCAAAGGGAAAGAAGCTAGAGCAAAAGAGTCGCCAACAAGTTTTAGGAACTTGTAAACCGTTCACAGGGTGAAGGTTACACCCCTTAACGATCCATGAGATCGTCAACTCCAATAGGTTTGGAACCATGACTGGTGTTCGAGGATGAAGGTACAAATACAACCTAAAAGAGATTGAACCTGCCCTAAATAGGCCTCTTCATTCTTCTCGTATTCATGTACGCTTTCTGACTAACATGCAATCATTAGGTTAACCCTAAACCTGTTTATCTATGTTGGTTGAATTTAATGCAGAAGAAAACTATTATTGGCGATCACTTAAATTATAATCATATTAGCCTAAACAAGATTATTAATTATCTTATTAAGCGTGATTACAATTACAAATTCCCTTTAAACCTGCATAAAGGTGTGATCAAGCAATAACAATAAATATAAGATCAAGCAACATAATAACAATCATCATAATTATAATCATAATAACAATCATAATTAAATAATCATGTTAACGCTAAAGCATAATAATAGCAAGATTCTAGGCATGATACTAACAAGATTAATAACAAACCCTAGCATGTCACTAAGCAATAAAGACCAAAGCTTTAGCCCTAACATGATACTAACATGATATTAGAAAAGAGTAAAAGACACCCTAAACATGATACTAGAAAGCAATAATAACATCCTAACATGATACTAGGAATTAAACAAATTTAAACATGCTTTCTACAAGAATAGAGCAATAAGATTACATACTTTGATGCCTCGTATTTCTTTCTAATAACAAAATACACGCGTTAGTAACTTCAAGGAAAAGTATAAAATCAAACAATCAAATTAAATAAAGATTAAAAAGTTTAGACTGGATTTGGGACTAAACCCTCAGAAATTATAACCTTTCACGTCTAGGGCGAAGGCAACTTCGAACTTGGCTAGGTGTTTCTAGATCTCGTGTATGCGGAATTGTGTTTATGAAAAGCTAGAGAGATGAGAGCTTAGAGAGAATTTAGAGAATAGATTAATTGTGGATTGTAGATGAGAATTCCTGATTGTTGATGAATAAAAAACGGAGGTTCAGGACCCTATTTATAAGAAAACAGTCCGAAAATAGGTAGAATTTGATCAGGAATAAAACTCCACTCTGTCGCCGCAAAACCAAACTTGTCGCTTGGCAACAAGCTCTGTTGCGTGGCGACAAGGCTTGGATGCCCACGCGCTTTCAAACACAGAGTCCACTTATCAATCAAAATTGACTTGTAAAGTCCGTATGAAAACTGAAATCGTATTTTTCATAAAATAATAGTTTATTCCAAGTAAAACTTATCAAAATATAATTATTAATTCTAATTTTATTAGGACTTAAGAGAACCTTCTAGAGAATTCTAGAAGACTATAATTAATTCTAATAACTTCAGGAATAATAATTAACATTGGGCCCTCCCCTAGATCATCGGGCCGCATGTAAAGATCAAACCGGGCCCAGTTTAGTATTTTGGCCATAACTTCCTCATTATTCATCGGAATTGGGCTTATAATATATCGTTGGAAATCTCTTTGCAAGCCCCATCCAACTACACTATTATTGGACCCTTGTTGTGGACCAAACTAAACTGGATTGGCTATTTTCATAAAATAGAGTTGGTTTTCGAAAACAGAAAGAAAGAGTTTTTAAAACTAACCGCAACACCTGACCTTTCACACTTTCACTTTGTTCGATTATCATTCGATGCAAAAGGTATTCATCACTGGGTTTGGTTTTGGGGAGACACAAATGGGTGTCTACACTCTTCTTGGAGTGCAGTTATGTATAGCCGTCGAGGCAAAGCGAATTGAATTGTCAACAGATTCACAGTTAGTCGCAAGCCAGTTTAGCGGTGAATACGAGGCTCGAGAGCAAACAATGATTTCGTATTTGGCCAAATTAAAGGCCATAACGGCAAAATTGGAGCACTTTGAAATCAACTTAGTTCCACGTGATCAAAACGCACAGGCAGACGCATTGGCGAAATTAGCTAGTTCAAGCTTCAACGATTTAGAACGCACGGTAATGGTTAACATTTTGGAACATAAGAGCATTGATGAAGAGCCTTAAAAAGATGTCAATTGTGTTAACGGAGGCCGAGAATGGTACGATGATATTCTGGCCTATAAGTTGTATGACGTTCTCCCCACCGATAAGGTTGAAGCGCAAAAGGTCAAGAAAGATAGCATTTGGTTTGTCATGTTCCGAGGAATGCTGTTCAAACGAGGCTTCTCACTACCATTGTGAAGGTGTATAACGGCCTACGAGTCAGCTAGGCCGGTAGAAGAAATCCATGAGGGTGATTGCGGAAATCACGCGGGTGGACGGCCAATGTCCTTGAAAGCAATGAAAAGGGGATATTATTGGCCGACAATGAATGTAGATACACTAGACTATGCCAAGAAGTGTGATAAATGCCAGAAGTTTGGGTGTAGGGAATATTTCAAGCATCCAACACTTGAGCCCCACTGTGATCATACACTTAAGCATGGTGCGTTCAAAGGGAAGGAAGCTAGAGTAAAAGAGTCGCCAACAAGTTTTAGGAACTTGTAAGTCGTTCACAGGGTGAAGGTTACACCCCTTAACGATCCAGGAGATCGTTAACTCTAATAGGTCTGGAACCATGACTGGAAGTTCGGGGATAAAGGTACAAATCCAACCTAAAAGAGATTGAACTTGCCCTAAAAATAGGCCTCTACTTTATTCTTCTCGTATTCATGTGCGCTTTGTGACTAACATACAATCATTATGTTAACCCTAAACCTGTTTAGTCTATGTTGGTTGAATTTTAATGCACAAACAAAGCTATTATGGCGATCACTTGAATTATAATCATATTAACCTAAACAAGATTATTAATTATCTTATTAAGCGTGATTACAAATACAAATTCCCTTTAAACATGCATAAAAGGCGTGATCAAGTAATAACAATAATAATAAATATAACATCAAGCAACATAATAACAATCATCATCATAATAATAATATTCTCAATCTCAAAGCATAATAATATTAGCAAGATCCTAGGCATGATACTAACAAGATTAATAACAAACCCTAGCATTTCACTAAACATTAAAGATCAATTAGCCCTAACATGACACTAACATGATATTAGGAAAGAAATAGGAAGCATCATAATAATATACATGATATTAGAAATTTTAGTTATTACCCTAAACATGATACTAGGAAGCAATATAATATCCTAACATGATACTAGGAATCAACAAAATAATTTAAGCATGATTTCTATATCAAAAGATCAATAAAACAATTAAAGTACTTACTTCGATGCTTCGTACCTCTTTCTAATAACAAAATACACACGTTAGTAACTTCAAGGAAAATAATAAATCAAACAATTAAATTAAATAATTGAAATAGAGATTTGGGACCAAACCCTCTGAAATATTAACCTTTCACGTCTAGGGCAAAGGCAACTTCGAACTTAGCTAGGTGTATCTAGAACTTGTGTATGTGGAATTTTGTGAAAGGGAAGGTTTAGAAAAAGAATAGAGACAGAGAAAGTTTCTAGCTTTTAGAGATAGAATAGAAAGAGATGATGGTTGTGAATGATTGAAAATGGGGAGATACGACCCCTATTTATAGAAAAATAGTCCGAAAACAAATCAAGTCCTATTCGGAATAAAACTGACATCTGTCGCCAGGCGACAGACATCAGCGCCAGGCGACAGGATTAGCGTCAGGCGACAGCCATTAGCGCCTGGCGACAAACATTGTCGTTTGGCGCTAATTGAAAGATAAAACGCGCTTTGTACAAAATCCTCTTCTTAATATGATTAAGCAGCAAATTCCGTGTTTATAAATTAAAATCGGGTTTATCATAAAACACTTATTTTATTCCAAATAAAACTCTTTAAAATATAATTATCAATCCTAGTACTATTAGAATTTAGAAGAACCTTCTAGATATTCTAGAAGATTAAAATCAATCCTAATAACTTTAGGAATAATAATTAGTAGGCCCTCCTGTAGATCATTGGGCCGCATATAAAATCATTTCGGGCCAAATTTAATTTAATCCATAACTTCCTCATTATTCATCAGAATTGGGCTTATAATATATCGTTGGAAAGCTCTTTTCGAGCCCAATCCAACTACATTATTATTGGACCTTTATCATGAACCAAACTAAATTGGATTGGCTATTTAAATAAATAGAGTGAAAAGAAATGTTTTTGAAAACAGAAAGAGAGATATTTTAATAAAAACATCCACATCACTAGACTTTTCACACTTTTACTTCGTTCGATAATTAAAAGACGTGAAAGGTATTCACCATTGGGTTTGGTTTTGGGGAGACACATTTGGGTGTCTACATTGGGCCGGCAATAAATCAGCCACCAAACGAGTTGATACCTATCCTCAACCCAATTCCTTTTGCGCAATGGGGAATGGATATTGTCGGACCTTTCACATTGGCCACAGGGGGTGAAAATTCTTAATAGTGGGGATAGATTAATTCACTAAGTGAATAGAGACGAAACCTGTAACAAAGATAACGGCAAATGAGGTGAAGAAATTCATCTGGAAAAACATATTCACTCGTTTCAGATTGCCGATAACAATGGTCTTTGATCATGGAGCAAGTACTTTTTGCACTTTCTCCTATTTTACTACTTTCTTAATAGTGGGGATAGATTACCTCTATATTTTATTACTTTCTCCAATTTCTTCTAAAACTTTGCGCATGAAAAAATGGAGAAGTATTTAAAATAAATATCCATGGTCGACATATACATAGTCGACATACACATCACAATCTAAATAAATCTTAATCACGGAGCATAAGACAAGTGTCTTTGGATAAAATTTTATGAACCTCATCCATTCACACATTCCAACGGTCATCATCCTTTACACTTTCTAGAAGCTAACTGTACTCTTTCTCTCTCTCATCCAAAAACCAAAAATCAAAAACAGAAAAGAAAAAAGAAAATATGAAAGTAAATAAAGACTTAAAAACTTCTTACGTAAACCCTATTTTTTGCAATTTTTCATTTTTCAACCGGAAAATTTGAGACTTTTACCTGTTCATTCCTAAATCTGACTTCTACCCTTTTCTCTTCTTCCACGCAATTCGAAACCCTTTTCACAAATTTCGCTAATAATCCCAATTTCTTCATCCAATTTTTAGGGTTTTTTCTTCTGGGTCTTTCAATGGCTGATGTTATTAGCAAGTCAAGCGTTTTTTCTCCAACAATTTCTCATCAGAATCATCATAATAATGTTAAAATTTTTCCGGTTCAATGTTCAGTTTCCACGAAAAATCAAGGCAAATTAGCTGGATTTTCATCTTTGAGGAGTAGTTTTGGTGGTGTAAGAACTGCGGTCGATCAAAATCGCAGTTTTTGTTCCCAAAAATCGAGGAATTCTCAATCAATTCATGCTAAGGTTTGTGAAAATATTTCTGGGTTTTCTTTGTTTTTATCTAATTATTTATACCCATGTTTACTTTGTCTTATCGAATTTTGTTATACCCATGTTTAATTTTTTTTCTCTGTATTTGAACCTTTTGATTTGATCATATTATTGCTTAATTTAAGCTTCAAATAGTTTAGGTAAATCTATTTTTGTTAAAATGTTAATAGATTTGTGAATCTTATTTTGGTGTTCTTGATTATTGCCTGGTGTGAGGAGCTGGTATTAATTTCAACTAATAATGTTTGTTATAACAGGTTACAAGGTCAAGTTTGGCTCCAACCTTTTGAAAGAGTTTGTTTTGGTATCTGATTGCCCTGATTAAAAGTGTGTTCATTTGTTTAATGTCCTAGTGTTTTGAAATTCTTAACATCAGTCAATTTTATTAACAAATCCTGCCATTAAGTAGGGTATATAACAAGTTGTATAATTCTGCCACAAGCTTGTCTTGGAGAGGTTGATTTGTATGTTTTCGGCTGTTAGGCGGGGTTTAAAGATCAGAGTTGCATGTTTTCGACCTTTGGGGGGGTATCTGGGAGGTGAAGAATGCTTTCGATCATTAGGAAGGGGTATTGGGAAGGTGGAGTTTTATGAATTTTTGCCATTAGGTGGGGTTTCGGACTTTAGGGTGGTCGAGTTGTATGAATTTCATCATTAGGTGGGCTTTAGGGAGGTCTAAGCTTGTGAATTGTGCCATTAGGCCTCAAGTTTCGATTTAGTTTTATGACAATGATGACTTTTAGGTTTCAAAAATTGTTGAAAACGCAATATCTAACTTTGTAGCAGTGATGAACTGTGAATACATTGTATGGAATTGGTGTTTCTTAGGTCCTTTAGAAAGAATTTCCTTTGTTCTTTGTGTAATTTGCCAAGTGTAGCTTGCTATCACATGCTAAGATATCTCAACACTTACTTGGAAAGGTTGAACCTCTGTTTTCAGTTAACAACTGCTTAGTTATAGTGGTATTTATTCGTTTTTTGTAACAAATGCAGCTGGGTCTTACCTTTAACAATGCACCAAAGTGGTGGGAGAAAGGACTTCAACCAAATATGAGAGAGGTTACTTCTGCAGAAGACCTAGTGGATTCTTTATTAAAGGCCGGAGATAAGTTGGTTATCGTCGATTTTTTCTCTCCTGGTTGTGGAGGTTGCAGGGCTCTTCATCCTAAGGTACCTCTTTATATAGATCTTACAGAGTTTTCTGCTCCTATTTGCCTCTTTTGGGTTTCATGTATTGTACGAGTACTGTATAATTTTAGGGTGGAGATCTAGTTACGCTGTTCCTGAGTATATTTTAGCTGAGTGATATTTTTTCATATACGAAGTATAACTAATTATTTGTGTTGGATTTTTGCAGCTATGTCAGTTGGCAGAGATGAACCCTGATATTCAGTTTCTTCAGGTGAACTACGAGGAGCATAAATCAATGTGTTATAGCCTTAATGTCCATGTTCTTCCTTTCTTTCGGTTCTACAGAGGATCTGAAGGTCGCCTGTGCAGCTTCAGTTGTACAAATGCCACGGTTAGTTTATGATCCTCACACTTCTCTTCTTGATGGGTTAAGGGGTTGGTTTGACAAGCAATGCACTCCATTAAATCATTGCAAAACTACACAATTGATTAGACAAAAATTTTGAAACTGGTAATTTGAAACCTGATTATTAAATTATTCAATTAATTTTACGTTCTATGTTAACCACAGATTAAGAAATTCAAGGATGCTTTAGCTAAGCATGGAACCGATAGGTGCAGCATTGGACCAACAAAGGGGCTTGAGGAGAAAGAGCTCCTTGCTCTTGCTGCCAACAAAGACCTTTCATTCACCTACACACCTAAACCCGCGGAATTGGAAACTGTACCTGATCTCCAAGAAGTTTCGGCCAATGTTGACACACATGCTGCAGCCAAAGAATCTCTCTCTTCATCCAACAAGAACCCTCTTAGCTCACCATCAACCCTAAAATCTTCTCAAGAGAGTGAAGAAAAATCTTTAGCCACTGCCAGGAGATGATTTTAAGTGTCTTCCTGGCAATTCACGGCTTGTACAGTACTACAATATGCTTGTAAGTGTGTATTTTAATCACTTGTAAAGGAAATGTCATATGTGGCAGCTATTGGGTTCGTTTTATAAGTCCAAGCTTTGCCATATCTGTGGAATTGTAATATTATTCAGTCTGCCTGATGCAGCCTGTAGGGGTGTGTTTTTAGGTCCCTATAGAAAGAAAACTGCGAGAATGTCGAATAGAAGCATACAAATGTGTGCTTGTGTAGATTTTACCTTGGATGTGTATTTCCAAAAATAATCTCTCTTTGTAATGTATCTGGTAATGTATTCTGATATAAGTTTGTGTATAGTTCAGATCAGTCAATCACAGTTTTATACTTTTTCAATATCTTGAATTTTATGATATATACCTAGTTAGACAAGTAATGTCAACTTTTGTAAAATTCCTAAAGTTTATATTGAAATAAAGATTATATCCTTCAAACAAATACACCAAGACACGAGAAAAGCCATACTCTTTTTATTCTTTGTTCTGCTACTATGATAATTACATACTTTCTCAGTCAAGGTTATAAAATGTAAATAACAAAATTAATCATAATAATTATAATAATTTTCACACATGACATCTAACCCTTATACGCTGGTACTCATTGTTTTGAAATTATTCAATGGTTCTAAATATAAATCTAATTTCTATTGGGCATATATTTCTAGGAGAAATTATAGTAGGGGATTGGTGATTAAAATTGAACATGAAGGGAGATTGACGAAAATATTATTATAGTGAATTTAAGCAGGGTTTGTTGATTGAAAACAAAAAACAAAAGGTTAATGGATGATAATCCTCACCGAAATAAAAAAAATTTAAGAAATACTTTAGCACGAGGCTTATATTTAGAGACCAAGGGAATATTAATATATAAGTGCGTAACAAAACCATGTATTGATCTAATGTTAAAATTATGTTTAATACTTTCGCTATAATTGTCTTATGTGCATTCTTAGAGCTGCATTTTTCATCCTCTTACCTGAGGATTTAAAAATCACGATGATTCTATAAATAGAGGGATAAAAATACGAGTATATGTTTGTTTCTGCTTGCAAAACATGAAAGTGAATCAATAATAGGTCAATCACAGCAATAACATACTGAAGTACTTCGTATTACTCGTGAAATTCTCGGCAGCTTATGCAAAGATGGGCTACTGGGAAAGGCAACATCATTGAGCGGGCAATAATTGTAACGATCAGCAAGCTGCATTTTCGAAAGGAGGTAAGCCCCACTCAGCAGGATTGAAATCCATTAGCGATTTCAGAACTTGATCAGCAACAGAGTGATAGGAGCTGTCCAACCTTGGATCAGGAACCATGACCACAGACCTACATGCCAGTCAAAAGGTTGTATAAACATGTGAAGTTATACATGTATCGAAAATTATATCTTTTGGAACTGGATGACATGTCCCAATAATAAGAATTCAAGTAAAACAAGAACGACTTTATATTACACATTCGGTTCACAGGTTCTTAATTTTTCCTTTGACAATGCCAATAAAACTAAAAATTACAAAAATGACCAGGTTTCACGTCATTGCAGGTCATATGAACAGGATACAAAAAATTTACACTCCATGAAATTCATGACTAATGATTAATTCGAAACACAAGCACCTGTCATCACTCTACGAATTAGCATGGAGAAACAACACAAATTAACTTATTTTTTAATTGTGCATCTCAACAAGTCAATTTACTACAACACATTTAATGATCTCTAGCTATTTTGAACATATTAGGCAAATGATTTAGAGGTAGGATCACTTACATTCCAGCATTTTTAGCAGCTTGAACTCCTGATGGTGCATCTTCAAATACAAGGCACTTTTTTGGATCGATTGGCCCACCCTGCTCGTAAGTCATAACATGGTATCTTTTAATATGGTCCAAAGTTTTAGAATTAAAATTTAAACTTCTGACTTCAGAAGCCAAATTTTGATTTGTTGTCTAATTTTTAATTTTAGAAAATGGACATGTAAGTACTATAAAGGTTCAAATATAAATTTACCTCAAATCTTCTGGCAGCTGCCAAAAATACATCAGGAGATGGCTTTCCTTGTTTAACTTCTGGATCATCTCCATTAACAATATGATGCATTAACGCAAATAGTTCTCTATGTCTTTGAGTTTTCAGCTCATAATGCCGTTTGTGGGACCTACAATTACAGCATTGTTCAAAACATCAACAATCAGGAATTACTATAATCATCATAAGATTTGCATAATTCAATGTATAAAACTACTCCTGTGTTACTAAGCTTGTAAAAAGAAAGTGTCTTGACACAGACATCCCTAGTTTTTCCTAGGATTTCTTCTATTTTTGATGGATCACTTATGTAAACTCAAGTATAGCATAGGTACTACAGCCTACAGGAATATATATGACAAAATAGGTGAAAGAACCGAGTAACATAAGAACTACATGCACCAGGTTCATTATTTAGTTGACAACCAGAAAAAAAAAAAAACTAAGAATCCAATATAAATCCCACAATTGGCAGAGTCTAGGGTGTCAAAATGTATGCAGCCTCACCTCAACTGGTTAAGAAGCAAATATGGGCAAATCAACATGTTCCTCTGTCTCAACTGGACCCCATCAGTTAAATTAGAAACAGCCTCTAAATGTCCTTATCGTTGAAACCACACAAATCAGATCCTCCCCAAACACTAAAAAAGGAAGGTACCTCATGCATTAGGTTGGCATTGTGATCTAAATATCTAAAACAGGACTGAAAAAACCATTACAATACACTCAAACTCTTTAAATTGAGGCGCTCTATATGAACGATTAAAAAACTTGGCTGAAGTTTGCTTTAGATGCGCCTAACCTGCGCCTAACTACAAATGCCTCGCCTAGACCAAGTTAAGCACTTACCCTCAAGTGCCTTGCGCTTTTCAAACACTGAAATCATGTAGATCTAACATAAATGCTTGCCCCTATAGATGTCATGACACTTGGCATTCAAAGTCCATAAGAAGTTTTGGACAAGTCCAAGTATTCAAATGCTGGATTTATCCAATCACACGGACAAATAGATCATACAATTTGAAATCTTAAATTCTTCCTCCTTCTCCTCTCTTTCTAAAACATAGAATGTGCAGCTAATTATAAAATATCAACAAGATACAGCATGAGCCCTATCATGGGTAAGGTCTTGGCAGGTCCAAATGTAAGTAGCATTATCCCTACCAATTATGACATATAGAGAAGGCATTTCCGAAAGACCCAAAACAAACATTTTCTCAAATGAATTTGTCAGTACTGTAATAGTAGTAGTAGAGCAACACATAAAAAGTGATAGCAATAGCAGCAGTGGTCATAGTTGTAATGTGATAAATACTAAACATTGGCATAGAAAGGAAGTTGCAAAACTTGTAGTTATAGACAGACATGCCGCTCAAATTTAAAATACACTATCCTACGTAATAAATGTTTTCCCCAAAAACATATTTATTATCTCACTAGACTAGACAGATATGCAAGAATAGTTTCCATCCCCAAGCACAAAGACATAAAAAAAAAAATAGGGTAGAGAGAAGTTTACCCAGTAGCTACGCAGATTGGCACTTGTTGTGCATGCAAATGTTTGATCAATCTTTCGGCCCCTGTATCAGAAAAATGACATCAATAGGTAAGGTTGTGAAGATGATAAGAGAAACAGGAGAAGTAAGAGATGAAACAGAAATAAGAGACAGAATCAGGACAGGATGATTCAATTCAAGGTGTTGTTAAGTTCACCAAAGAAAGAAATTAGTTTTAGTATTTGATTCAGTTGGAAGGAAAAATAATTTTTTTTTTCAAGGGATGTAGAGTATAAAAAATGGGAAATGGGCAGAGCTCCAATAATCTCAGTATCCGAGAAGAAAATGCAAATCAAAAGTTAATGGTAAAGGGAAATTCATTTACCTTTGTGTTGAGTAAAATACTTGAGATATGCAATATTTACTTATTAAAGCAAATTAGCAATATCAATCAATCAATCAAAGCCTTAATCCCATAAATGGGGTCGGCTACATGAACCAAATTTACAATATAATATTTATATATAATTTACTTGGTTAATACTCTTCTGCCTAGTGTCTTAACTAATCCAGAGGTGAGATGAGTCCCTTGGCATTCTAAGGAGCTTGGCGGGAGTTTCTAGCTATATAAACTATTCAGTTTCTCATATAAATTGAATTTTACAGTGCAAGGGGCAGAGAAAATTTTGAAAGAGGACACAAGAGAATGGTCAATGTAGGAAAGACAAGAAAACCCAAGCAAGTAAAAGCTCATATAGGAAGTATATATGAAGCATACCTGGCATTAGCTCGCTCGATGGAAACATGCTCTGTAACATTGACTCCCTTTCTACAAGGAAGTCCTCAGCTGAAAGAGAGTCGCTTATTCCGGTCGCTTCAACAAAGACCCTAGCAGCTTCTATTGCTTTCATCCCCATCATTTTTGCCTTTAGAGACCAATCAAACGTCTTGTTGTACCTAGCTAGTATTTGTTCTTGAACTTCTGTATAGAATATCTCAGTATCTGCAACAATACAACGTCGAAGCAAATTAAGTTATCATCCCTAGCATCATATTAAACTTTTTAAGTGCAGCAATAACATGACATCAAGCTCAAGAACAACAAATTTTCAAAATAAAAATAAAAATGATGGTTACCAGCACTAACACAATGGCCTGATAAACTGAAAACTTCCCTCAATACAACATTGCTCTAAAAATGAAAATAACAAACCAACCCCAAATACACATTTCACAAACAACGGATACACTCCAGATAATCATCCAGTAATCTGATATGCTTCCGATCAATGTGCATTACCATTCTTCCCCAATAAAAAACTGATCAAAGGGGGCAATAACCCTTGAATCACAACATCAAATAACTTGCAAACAAACAAATTAAGCACTAATTCTATTAAAATTCAAGGAACCCTGAAATGTCCACTACTTCCATTTTAAAATTATACATCACCCATAACATAAAAACCAAAATATGTTACTCGGACACGGGACACTTCAATTTACCTCAAGTACCCGTAATCACAAAATAGTCAAGTTAAACACTTAGACACGTACCCAAGTCCGAGCAAGGTAATATACTCCATCATTGTTTCTAATTCATATACCCCAGAAAAAATCTTACTCAAACAATGCGATCAACTCAAATAAACAATTAAATTATCAACCCAAATCAAAAAAAAAACAAAATTCAAAACCAATTAAAATGCAGTGTTGATTATCACCTAATAAAAGACCATCCATATCGAATATGACATGGGTGATTGTCGGCTTCGAGAGAGCAGAAGCGGCGGTGTCCACGGCGGAGTTGGCCATTGCTGGGGTTGCGCAACTGCTTCGTCGGAGTGATTGATTGCACAACGAACTCGAAAATGTGGAGAAAAGAGGAGCTTTTTGTGGGTAAACTTGAATCGGATTCCTAAGTTCTTGTTTTCTTTTAGGGAGGGAATTAGATGCAAAGTTATAGTGGTGGGAAAAAGGATGAACTTTTGTAAATCTTATTCTTATATTTTGGTGGTACATTACACGAGCCATTGAGTTGTACGTTTAGTAATTTTGACTAGATATTTTATGTAAAATGAAATTCTCATGCTGGATATTTTAGTATTTTTGACTTAGATCAATATTTATAAGGTGTGATTATAGCTGATCAATGTTGAGAAGTTGTTATTACTTACAAGGAAGTTAATCGGGTGGCGGAGTGGTTAGCTAACTTTGGGGTTAATTCGAAGGAGAAGCTTGTCATTTTTTAGGCGATCTCGAAGGATTTTCATGCTATTTTATTAAAGGACCTTAGTGGAGTGGTTTGGCCTAGACTTGTGCCAAGGAAGGAAGATAAAATATAGTTTGCTTAATAGTTTTTTTTTCTTTCATTTTCTTTAAGTTTCTTGTTGTTTTTGTTGGGGCTTGCCCCTCCAAGTCACCAAAAAAAAAAAAAAAAAAAAATAAATGAGAAATCTGGTCATATTCTAAGGTAGTCAAGATTTTGTTTAAATTAACTCTCATATTATGTTTGCGTAGGAAGTCTTGAAAATTATCAAAGAATATATGCAAAAGCCATAAGTATTAGTCTGAAATTGTAAATTTATTTTTGATATTGAGATGAGACATATAATGTGTACCCTCAAGCTCAATCTATTTTCTTTCTTTATCAAAATAAGTATGGAGTAAACAAATACGATAAAATTTTCCGAGCCTTAGAAAAGTTAGGATTAAGAAATGGAGGGATTATTAGTTCCTCCCTCCCCCATGAGACGGGGTAAGAATCCTCTCTCCCACTACTTCTAAATATGTGATAGGAGGGAAACCCCGTAAAAACACAAGAAAATAAAAATACGGAGTAAATAAATAAATAAATAAAAATTGAGCCTTTAGAGAAATTAAACTACCCTCTCATTCTCTCAATAAGTCAATTGTCAATACCGACTACCGAGTGCTGAACGGAGGGGTTTTACTGTTATTAACACTTTAAACCCTAATTCCTAATACTTGCTTTTGCAATTCAAAATCCATTGAAATTTTTGCAGAAATTACAAATTTCAATCGAAATAACTTTGCAAAATGTCGCTCAGAGGAGTTTGGCAGCTTCAGAAACTCATCGTTAGTTACTGCGATTGGGGAGGCAGCAGCAGGGGTATCAGGTATTATTTTCTCTAATTTTCTTTTTCGCTTTTTCCCAATTTTTTTCTTTTCGTTTATGTTTTTCAATAAATGTAGAAATCATGATTCTTTTTTCAATATTATATTTACGCCCTTTTGCTAATTCTGATTGATTTGTGTTATTGTTGATGCATTTGCTCAAATTTGGTGTCATTTTCCTGTTTGATCTTTTTCCCAGCTTATTTAATTTTCCATATTTTGATATGTTAACTGCGTAATTTGCTTCAATAGTCGCAAAGTTGAGGTCTTTATTGATTTTGTGGGGATGAATTTTTTATGGTAATCGAAACTAAGAATTTCAACTTTTTGTGAAACCAAAAAGGAAGCATATAGTTTTCTAGCTTACTATACCTGGGGGACTTTTCTCTATATATTATTCATATTGAAGAGCTGTGTTACGAGGAGTCGAGAACTCGGATTAAGAATATGGTGGGGTGTAGATTTGAGGATTGTGCAAGGCTTATTCCATGGAGTTTATTTGGCAATGCCTATATATCATGCTGTATACATATGTCGTAGGATTCAATTTGAGGTGCTATGTCACCAGGACTCGGTTAAAGAATTTGGCAAGGATGTGTATTTGAGGATTGTGCAGGGCTCTTAGGATCATTAGAAGTGCGTAAGTAATGTATTGTTAACAAATGTCCTATAGTTCAACATGGGTACTTCGTTATGAAATGGGCTGGGTAGATCATATTTTGCCTGTGTGGTCATTGTCCATTATGATCCCAAAATAAAGGAATCATATATTTTCAGTTGTAGTGTAGGAATGCCTTGGTGTTGCAATGGCAGTCCATGTGATATTAGTTTTCTTTGGCTAGATGTCAACTTTTTTAGGTTATTGTTTTGTGATGAATTCTAGCTAGTTTTCTTGAGTAGTTCAACTTTGCTAAAGAAATGAATTGTGGATAAATAAGTGATGTTTGAAGCACTGTTCGTCAGTGGATTTTGGGGAACAATTTGATCGAGCAAAACTGCAAAAGTGCTCCTCTGCAACATTGAGATCACAATAAATGTCTTAGTTCTTGGACTCTGCATATAAGTGTATTTATCGGCTTTGCTGTCTACTAATATTGTCCCTTCAGATCGATTTGTCCTAGTGGTGGACTTTATTGATTTCCTAAGAATTATTCATTTAGAGACGTCATTGTGAGTTAATGGTTACATGTTGGACAAAAGTGATTTCCGGTAGGTTTACAAATATGTTGCCTTGGTATTGTATTTGTGGGTTTTTCTCTACTCTAGTTCGATTGTATTACCCTATGTAATGTGTATAGCGCCATCATTTGTTCCCTCTTGATGGCTTATTGCAACCTCATTTTGATACTATATTCAAGTTAAACTTTGTTGATGTTAGAATTTGAGGGAAAAAGTTTGCAAAACAAGTAGTGAGGAAGTATAAAATGGTAAATCTACTGTTAAAAAATAATGTCCAATGGTGCAATACTAAATATTTCCACCCATACACCTGCATTGAGCAGCCTGGCATGTGAATGTTGGACACCAACAGCAGCTGACATGCATCTGGACCAAAACATATTAAACTTTATTTGAATGTAGTTATTTGCACATTTGTGGGACACTTGATATGTTTAATCATGCTTACTCTCTTTTTGGGGCATATGAATGCGAGGACCTTTTGCTTGTGTCTCAATTTCGCAATTGTTTTACTGAAAAAAATTTGTTGATAAGTGGTTGCATCTCCTAGCTCTGGCAGTCATGCATATGAAAGTCTCTGATAGGATATATATATGCGACAGTGTGACATTCAATAGACTAGGCATTTGATTTACAACTGAATTGTTTTAACTAGCCCTGGGTCCAGCTGGGACCTTTTAAATGAAAACAGCAAGCCATATGATTTAATTGTATGATAGCAAAAGAAATGCATTTTCTACTCGAACTTATTATCTCTCTCCTCACACCCAACATTGTTGGTGGAAATAAAATCACTTTTAGTATGTATCAGTTTAGAGGAGTGCATTCAGAAAAATGATCTTATTAAGGTTATAAGGCTCTGATAATAGATATTGAAACAAGTGTGGGATGCTTCTGGTTTTTTTTTTTTTTTTTTTTTTTTTTTTGAGACTCTATGTGCCAGCAAAAATAATTCGCTTGGAAGCATATGAAAATAAGTTTTGTTGTATGGCAGGGCATTCATGGAAACAAATTTGCCATCAATTAAGGAGAGCAATCCACGGATAGAGGTTGTTACGGAACTCATTCGTGGACAGCATCCACATCTGAAGGCTTTCTATCGTGAGTGCCTTCCCTCCATGTTTATTCACCTCTGCAGCATTATGATGAAAACTAGGCTTTAAGAATGATACATATTTCTGGTGTCAGTCTTCAATTATTCACATTCCATCCTATGAATTATGTAGGAGTTGCTGATTATGCTTTGATGATCATGCTACTGTCTTTCTTGGTTTTCTCCTTTACTTTTCATAAAGAGGAGAAACTCATTATTCCCCTGAAAGTACTGAGTAGCGTGTGGATGATAGAATTTTTAGCAGCAGCTTTAATGCTAGTTGAGGCATTTCAAGCTCGAACTCACTGAAACTGTGCGGAGTTTTTTTTTTTTTTTTTTTTTCCCCACTCCATGCACACTTATCTTTGCCACCCTTCCTGACAAGCTTAAAGTACTGAGTGATGCAATTGATGGAGGGATCTTTAGAATGGAAATAAATATAGAGGAGCAGAGAAGGGAGGGGGGTGGAATACGGAGATTTAAATGGGATTATAAAGGATTTGGATCTATTTGCTTCCTTTCCATCATCTCACTCCCAGTTCTAGATCATCTGCTAAAGTCTGTACAAGTGTACATGCATTTAAATGAATGAATTTGTTTACAATTTTTGGGTAAAATGTTTTTCAAGGCCCATATGCCCCCTCCCCCCTTTTTCGCCATAGTGGAAATGTTTGCAGCTTTTGAGCTCTATTCATTCTGTCTTATTTTTATAGGAAACAAGAATGAACGAGTTGTTTGTGTGAAGAATATGACTCCAGAAGATGTACTGCTACATGCAAATAGGTTGAGGAATGCCTTGGGAAGGAAGGTGATAAAGTTGAAGACAAGACATGTCACAAAGCACCCTAGTGTACAAGGCACCTGGACAACTGCTCTGAAATTATGAAGCAACAAAAGCCCTTTGTGGTTAATGATCCTGCTGGCAATAAGATGGCAATCATATGGAACTTATAGTGTCTTTTGTTAGTTTCTTGTTGAAGGTAGCTCAAAATTTGGTTAATGATGCTGGACCTTAGCTGTTTGCAAACTAGGATTGAGAATTCATCCTTGGGTTTTTTTTATGACCACATTGCTCTAGCCTCTCGCCTCCTTTTGTAACCTTGGTTTTTTAATGACCACACTGTATTGCTTCGCAGGTAGCATATGCAAGTACTCGTCTTGCTACCTTGGTTTATCATGATCACATCGTATCGCATAGCCTGCTCCATTGGTTTGCTTACAAAAGTCAGATGAACAAAATAACGATTGTGTAGGCTAATCTTATTTCCTAGACGAGTTTAACATTCAAGTTTTTATTTGCATACTAGCTTTCACTGTGGCTGTCATAAACTAATTGCATTCTCTTTCTTTCTCCCCTGCACTTTATCTCACTATATAACCTTTGTGCTGAACCCCAGTATGCAACATGATGAACTAAATAAAGGGGATATGTACCTATCCTATCTTGCAAAATTTGGCAGTCACATACAAAGATACGCATTGCAGTTGTAGTCATCAACTAAAGTAGAACTTCGACACCCTGAAAATGCTTTCAAGTGGCGCCAGCCAAGGCATCAATTTGCTATATGTTACAACTTCCGAGTGTACTAAAAATTGTACCAAGGAGTTAGAAATCTAACGATTTCAGCGAGGTGTTTTCAAAGATGGGCAAGGGAGGCACGCTGAGCCACTGGGTGCAAGGGACACTGGAACATACCAAAAGGCACACTGTTAGACCCATGACTAGGCTCTAGGATCCTTTTTGTCTTGAGTTATATACAATGTATAGGACTCAAATATGAAATGCTTGAGCCAAAGGGAGTTGGAGTATTGGATGAAACTGGCGCCACCACTAGCTGAAGCTATAGCCTTACACAACGGATCAAACTGCCATAAATGCATTCGGCAATGCCTCAGCAGCAGCAACCACAACCATGATCACCCAAACGCAATACAATCATGCAGAAAATAAATAATTAATTAACCGAGGAAACAAAACAGGAACAAAATTCGTAATCTTTAGTGCAGCAAGGACTTGAGTGGAAGATCTTTCCAAAAAAAAAGGACTCAGTGGAAGAGAATTGTTACTCAAAATCACAAGTTTCTTTTCTTTTGGTGGAACAAAATCATATGGGGTAGTTATACACTTACATTTGGCTATATGCTTATTTGACAATGCTATTAAGCCTCACATTCATGGTAAAATTTCTCCAAGGTCAAAATGATCATGTAGTACAATAGCAGAGATCTAAGTGAGATATTTCGCCTAGTCTTAAAAATACATTTGTATGACAAAAGAGCCAGAAACTATGCTGCTACTGGTAATATATAATCCAGAGCCTGCATTTTGGCTCCATCCGGAACTTCGATGTCTCTTGATGCAAAATCTCCAGAAGATGCGCTGTCAGCTGCTTTCATTTCCCGCTTTAGTCATACATTAACTCAGCGCTCGAATAAGGTTCAAGGATTACTGCCTGATGCGCCCTCAGCTGCTTTCTTTTCTCGCTGTTTTTCCCGTTTTTTCTTGTTTTTCAATGCATTTTTGCTCATTTCCCTGCATAATCATGATAATTACATTAGATAAAATTGCCAGCTTGCCAAAGAGGGAAAAAGAAACCGTAAAAGAATCAGTCTACTGTGCAAAAGATACTATTCCAGCACACTTACTGGGTATCCAATCCTCCAAAAAGCTGCCACATCAAAAACAGAAACAAGTGTTACAAACTGGCTATCAAATTCATATGAGAAGGTTTACAATTACTTCAAAGCACTTCAAACCAGAATTCGATAACATTCCCATATATATATGCATACTAATCAAAACAATAAGCGCATGTCATGCAAAATATTGCAGTCTGCCGAGTGCCTTTCATGTCATAGTCGAGATGATACTGATTATTTATTGAACATCAAGAAAATCACATGCATATCTTGCATCTCAAATATCAGTATAATCTTTGCAACAAACTCTAGCATATTACACAGCTAAGTAAAGAAAATCTTTTATCGATCAGCTAAAATAAAAAAAGCCGCTGCAAAATTATTCAAAATGACATCACCCACAGAAACAGCATACAGATTTGAAAGGAATTGGATATCAATAGATTGCCAATTTGAAAAAATAAAGGATATTTTGTTCAATGAACGACACAGCATCATCATTCAAATAACCAAAAAGATGTTGTGGAAACACCCAACTCCATGTCAAAAATAGGAGATGAAGATGAGCCAATGAGGTCCCTAGAAGTCTAGAAAATATGAAGCAAGTGTCAATCAAAACACCCTTAGAATTTTAAAGCAAGCATGGAGTTTATCACTCTGCTCAATGCCATACCAACTTTGGATGTTATACTTAAATTTCTGGCATTGAAAGCTCAAAATATACAGAAGATTCTCTATAATTAGCTTTACCAACAATTTAGGTTGATTCTGTCAAAAAAAAATTAAACGATGATTAACTGTTCATATCAGTGTTCGGTAGAATGCCAAGATAGCTAGAATTTACCTCTGCCTTAACAGAAGCCGCCTTCCTAGCACTAGGAGGTAGATACGCGGCAGGTTTCTGTGGAGGGTTCACTGGGTTCGATTTTGTAGCATTCTGGGAAGGTTTTGACCCTTGTCCTACACAGAGAAAAATCTATCATTCACGCAACAGCATATCAAGTAGATTAATATATTGAATAAGCAGCAGACATGAGATCAAGAAACCTTGTGCTTTGGCTTCTTCAATCTTCAGTGATCCAACAGACTTCACAAGCTCAGAAATATCACCAAACCTGTCTGCTGATTCTGGTTTCCAATCAGCCTGAATGATAGATATTACAATGAATATTAAACAGGGGAACACAAAACAATACACGAGAAGAGCAAATACACACTAACCTGGAATAGTTTGTCGAACATCTTCTTGAAATACAATGAGCCATTGTGTTGGAAAATCTTTATCCTGCATTATACCAAACCATGTATGATCAATTACTTGATTTACTTCTTCTCAAAAACAAGAGTAAAGATTTGCTAAACAATTAAAAGTAAATCTGATCAATCAATTCAAATTACTGTTCTATTGCAATAGCTATAGTTGACTCTTTGGCGTCAAATTTACACAAGTTTAGGTTTTAGTTCTAGACAGTTGTGTTTTGCTGAGAAAGTCCCCCTTCCAAATGATAACATGATTGGTTTGCTTGTTGTTTGACTTGTTTCACAAAGATAATGGATTCGTGAATTTTACAAGCAGTGATCCATGATAATTTATTACTCACTCCATACCCTTTGGCTTTCCTCATTTTTCTCTATAGGATGTCCAAGATTGCCCCGCACTAAAAGAAATACGAGAGATCCCCACTTCACTCTCCCATTTTGTCCCTTTTCAACTCCACCCTTAAAAAAATGCAACCTAATTCCAATGGGGCAAACAAAGGTGGGCACAGGGAATAAAAGCATACATCCATATATTTAGAGGAAAAATATGTTTACTATCACTGATAAAAATTGCATACTGTAGACTCCAATTAGTTTACTATGAAATCGTAGCAGAAAGGAAGGGACATGCACCTATCACATTAGATGTTACATTCAAAAGCATTTTGAGAGAAAGGGAAAGGAAGCATTCGAACAAGGGACATAATAGCAAGAACCTATTAATCTATTATTGTCATCGACCAAGAAAATCAATCAAATGCTCATGTGATAACATGATTCATCTTGGTGCAATTACCCAAAACAGAGAAAAGACAAGTTTACAAATAAATTAGACAATTTACAGTATATCCAAAAACAATTGTGGCCAATATGCAAGCCTCACGCCCACTTCCACTGACCTGCCCTTTCCCACATTCTGGAACAGGCAACAGAAGCAGAAGTGCCACAAACTTAGTCAACCTAGATGAGAACTACAGCACATGCATAACACAAGATAATTAAACCTTTGCCTATATCATTCATGATAACGGAATAAAAAATAGCAGCAGTGCTCAGGTCAAATCATGATATCTCCTACTAAACTTAAAGGTGACTTGCTACATATTGGTAGCGTAAGAGCATCCCTTAAGACTACAATCAGAAGAACACTAAGAATATTTCTATTCCGTTACAAGAATAAAATCAGCATACCCATTATCAATCTGACGTCGTGGTGCTGTTGAAGCAGTCATAAAAAAGCAACCATTAGGTGACCATTCACTAACTACAGACCACTCAGCTTTAGTTGTTCCAAGCTGCTTTTTCTCAGTGCAATCCCAGAAAGCCTGAAACGTTTTCAAGGTCCATCAAAAAATATAATATAAAATTTTGCAGATGTATAAGCAGAACATCATAAAGCCAGATCTGTTATCCTTGAGCATTAACCTTGAATCAACTGAAGATCATTTGTGCCTATCTACAACCATACAGTCTCCTAGGGCCTATTTACTACATCCTCCAGTCAAAATTGCAGGAAATAAAAACAGAGGCCCTTAAAAACAAGCCTGTTTTAGGAACAATTAAGGAATTTAGTCCTAGCAATTTATATCAGTTCAAATTCTAAGAAGAATCACAGAATAACTTTAGGCATCAAATGCAATTATGCAGAAAAGGAAGATCCTTATAATCTTAGCCTATAGTCAGTAGTCACCAAACTCCACAAACGCTATCATCACAGGCTGATAGCAGAGTATAATGTTTACCATGTGGCATGACTATCAAACAGCTTTTCTTACTAGGAAGAATAACTTGTACACAAATCACTGGCAAGTTACAGCTATTTTTTATAAGAATTACCGTTTATATACACAAAAACTAACTGTAATCCACTAATCCAGAATAGTTACCAATCTTCCATCCATTAAAAAATATTTTTTGAAGTATAAATTAAACATAAGGAGTTTTAAATTTTAAAAAAGGTACAACTGGTTGCTTGTATATGGGTTTGGTAAAATAATTTGTTTTTTTATGTGTGCATCCTAATTCTTAAGGTACTCCTGCACATTTAATGACATGGAAGATTACAGACCCTTATAAGGAAAAAAAAAAAAAAAAAAAGTATGACACTCCATTTGAGTTTTACCAAGAAAAAGGATGTGAAACATGATCAAACATTCAAACCTAAAAGAAGAAATCTTGCGAAAGTATAAGTACTGGCCACAGAGGGGAAAAAAAAAGTATTTTAACAAAGCAAGCATTAAGATAGGCATTTGAGAGGCAAGAACAAGCATTTTCCAAATAACAGCTACAACAACAAGAACAACATCAACCACCCATTCCTGTACCAATATTTCAGGTATATGCAGCATTACCACTAACAAGCAGTGACATAAATTTACCAAAGCTGACAGCCAGTTTAACTACAAAAGCACAAAATGCATACCATATCACCAGGTAAGTTTCCGAAACCAGCCAAGCACAAAACTGAATGAGAGGATTTAAGGAAAAAGAAAAAAAAAAAAAAAAAAAGGAAGAAGTGGGGGGGTTGTTCATTAAGAACAGGAAAAAAAAATTCGGTGTATCAGCCCTACGAAGGATACATCTTCCCTTGGGATTCCATTTGATGGTGTTGTACGGACCTGAGCCAAGTTCAAGAAGTGGATTGCACTTCTTGTCGAATACTGTAGCTTTAGCGGGCATAACTAGAGTTAGGTCAAGGAACAGCAATACATTAAAAGGATTCCTAAGAGAAGTAAAAAACAATAATCACATTTAAGAGTAAGGTGTATCAGCTCTACAGCTGGTTCAAAGAAACAACTCCACTACATCTAGAAACTATTAATCACACACCAGTGTCCGAGCCATCTTTTCATGGACATCGTGTGAGCAAATTAGCTCCAATGAAAGGATACATCCATAGACAACAGCAAACTCTGTACCAGTGTAGGACCACTGAACATCATGAATGGGTCCCTCCTTACCTGTTTATGCACTGAACTGATTAATTTTGTAAGCAAAGTTGAATCATATTTGAAACCATAAACATCAAGGTCACATACGAAGAGGTACAAGTCCTTCATGAGCTCCATCAGTTGTCAAGTAACTTAATTTTGATTCTCCATAGTAACTCTGGTTGGTTTTATCAACATCTGCCTGAGCCACAGCTAGAAGACCAGTAGAGCCATAATTCCAATGTAATTGCACAGTTGAACAACGAAAGAAGCTGCGTCGTGCAAGAGGCTGGCTAGAGGGGTCACTTCCACATGCAAATATCTGGACACTTGCAGGAACTCCCTAAAAAGGACATCAAAAATAGGAAAAGAAACTCATTTAAACAACAAGACAATCTTGCAGGGGTAAAAAATTCTCAACTTATTAAAATCATGGGCCTTCTTCAATTGCCTTTGCACATTTAAAACTTTGTCTTTGTTCATAGGGCTATGTATCAAAGCAATGTTACTAACACTAAAGGCCCCTTTCTACAATTCCATTGATTCTGTGCAGCAATCTAACAAAGACATCTTATCAGTTCAAAGATAGTGACCAGTAAGCAACAAAAAAGGTACATGATAGTTTGCTTCAAGTGCAGAAGTTTGTTCGATATCTATATGGGACCAAGCATGCAGCAGACAATAGGCTATAGGTCAGAAATAAAGAAATTATATACGTAGTATGTAATATACCAAGCACACAGACATCCTGAAATTTCACACAGAAAAGGATCCGACTTGGCCATGTATCTTCACGTTTAGATTAGGTAAGTTCCCAGCTCAAATATAGACCAACCTTGGATTCAGGAACAAACGTAGCAACGTGTGAACCAGGCATCTTGGAAAGTTGAACTGCTGCTACTCCTGGAACTCTGAGGCGAGACACAAATCCTTTTGATAAATTAGCTGAATCAAAAAACTGTATTTCATTTGTGACGAGCCGGCATGCAACAGCCTCATCAGAGCTGAATCGAATTGAAGGCCTGGACAGTACACAAACATTTCATTGAGAGGACATATGTTTCACCTACAGAACTTAGAAAAGGAATTTCAACATAACTATGTAATAACTAGATAATCTGATTTTTGTAAATTGATTAAATAAGAAGAAATAATAAAAGAAGCTTGAATCTTGATTGACAATGGCGCAAAGGGGTTACACTTTACAAATGATCGGTTTAATAGCTTTAGGCTATTACTCTCAAAATAGCTTGAGGCTATCACTCTCTAACAATGGCTTTAAGCCATAACTCACTAAGGTTTCCCCAATACAAATTTCTGCCTATCTTCCTTCTACTATTCTCTACCTATTTATACTACTTGCTAAGCAAGTACAACTTTAATTGCTGCATGTACTAATTCTTGTCTTCATCCCTAAAAGCCAACATGGTAGCTAATAAGCCAACATAACAACTACAGCAGCTTTAAGGTAGTGCTTTCCCTTGTGGTGGTGTGTTAGCCTACCCCTTCTTTTTCTGCTTCCTGCTGCAAGTGTGAAGAACAGGTAGTGTGTTGGCCTGATTCGTTACAAACTATCACTTTAACCATTATATACAGGCTAAAATAAATCAGTATACTTAAATTTTGTGACTCGGTGACACAATATTCTAAGAAAGGACAAAATTCTAAGACATACTTCCTAGTGTAATAAGCAGAATCACAAGACCCATTAGACTGGTTCCACAAACACGTTAGAAAATGCGGGAAAAAGACAAAAGGCTATTAATGGGGAGGGAATAAGAAAAACAGAGACCATCATCAAACATGATAAATCAAGCCAAAATAAAAAAATTAAAAAAGGAAAAACCATTTCGGCTACCTACATAACCTATGTATTTGTATAAGTAAACAGCCAACAAACTTCTAGCTTCCAGTAGAACATGTGAAAGGAAAGGGAACAATAATTTTGCACACAAGAATGACAAATAAATTCAAAAATCAAGAGAACAGAACTTGCTAATATAAACTGAAGTAATTTCAAGTCTAACATAAATACCAGCTTGTTTTACTCATATTCTTTTGAGAAAAGTTATACACACAAGCACCAGTCTCTACACTCCATAATGTCACATTTTTCTCCTGAGGCGACACCTGTTTCTGAAATGTCTGAAGGTAAGTCCCACGAGGTGATATGTTTGCAGCAGCGAAGTTTGGAACTTGAATGGATCTGATCTCTTTGTAGGTCTTGCAATCAAAAATACTTATAACACCCTCAGGTTTAATCACCATTAATCTAGAGCCATCCTCAGAAAATGTTGCACTGCTGCAAGGAACTTTAGGTATCTTGACTTTTGGTTGACCATTGTCGAATGGCGGACCAGTCCAAATAGAAAATCCTTCTAGGTCTCGAACTAAAAGGAAGAACAACAGCAAATTTCAATGCCTAATCCCCTTTTAAATTCAGCACTAAACACATCTATAAGCATAAACAACGAGATACACACCTAATAGTTCCAAAGGCGGTGATGCAACAGCAGCTGCCATTTCAGTTTAATTACAGTTTCAAACTATTAACCAAAATCGCCCCTGCAAATACATAGCCATGTTATTGAAATTGCGCTATTATAAAGCTATTGTATTAAACCTATCTAATCTAGCAATTACGAACATCTAAACACACAAGCAGAAAGCTAATTCATAGATTATTTTTTAATCTTTATATTCCACTCCTAATGAACTCACTAGAAATGACTAATCTAGCTGTTCATTTGCAAAACTCGATATTAACAATTACATGATCCACTTGAAGTAAAGTAATCTGGCAACCAATTCTTCATATTAAATATATCAAGCTAGGACAAAATTTAAGCACATAATTTGGACATCAAATTACAATTATTTTCAAAAAGTGCCTATAAATTCAACATTTTGCAGGAATAGAATTTAACAACTACATTAAAACAGCCAACAACAAGGGAGCACAGCAGCATTTGCTAGGAGCCTAGGAGAGCTGTCATCCCCTATCGGAGCTTGAATCGCTCTTATTCAGATTAGTCGGAGTCTAGTAGGCTCTAGATTACGCCCTTACAGGACAAAATACCCTCAAAACAAACTACAACATTACAACAAGCAGTCGAAATTCACAAACAGTTATCAAATTAAACAAAGTGATCATCAAACATTAAATACTCCAATTAAAGAACAAATTAAAATCAAACCAACAACACATTAAACATACATACATACAAGTTTCACTAGCTGATTCTATCTTAAAGCAATAAAGTTCAGATCTTTTTTAGCAACAAAAATTGAAGGAATCAAATACAAAAAAGAAATACCCAAAGAACAATCATGAAATCAAATGATATTCAGGTGATTAATGGTATGAAATGCAGAGAAAAATACACCTGATTGTCGCCGGAGCCGAGAGAGGGAGGAGGGGGATGTAGCTGGGTCTGTTGGTTTTGAATCGTTTGAATGTAAATTGGATTTTCAAAGTTGGACTTTTTTAGAGCCCATTTTTTGTAATTTGGACCTTAAAGAGCTAAAGCCCTGAAATTTTAGAACATCAAATACTCCCTCCGTTTTTTGCATCACTTGAGATTGCACGGAATTTTAGGAGAGTAATATAATATTGTGAGTGTGCGAATCTAATACTTCCTCCGGTTTTCTTTTATTGCACCATAAGAATTTTTACACTATTCACTTAATCTTCTTTGATCATTTTTTATGATTTATCTATTAGGAAAAATATAGTCATGTGGGATCTAGTTAGATTAGTCTTGAAATCTACTTTTCAAATATCAATTTTTTATAATTTTTACAAAAATATAATTAAAGATATTAATAGCCAAAGTAATGCATTGGCAAGCGTGAAACCCCTTATGGTGCAATAAAAAAAACAACGGAGGAAGTATATATATATATATATATATATGTAGGGAGGTTTTTCCTAAGTTTTTAGAGAGCCGTGTAGGATTTAATTTTTTCAGCGCGCCATATAAGATAATAAATTTTAGTGGTAGTCAATTAAATACGAGATTATTAATTTTTTTTAGAATTAAATAATTTAAATGACTGATAAGTTTATTTTATATAGTATTTTACCCTCGTCCCTTGGTCATAATTGGTAGTGTTTTTGGCTCTTTAGAGCCACTTTTATTACTAATATGTGTTTTCGTAGTTTTGGTTGAGTTTTATAGGGAATTGCACTCTTGGAGCATTTTCCCGGGATTTTATGGAGCGACTACGAGCATTGGAGGAGCACGACCATCTTTCGTAGCCCAAGATCGGTTAGAGTCATTGAACCGATGGTTAAGGGCTCGACTTATGAGAAGATGAGGCATTGGACCGAATGATTAAAGCCCCAATGAGGATATTTGGTTTGGGCCGAGTTACAAGCCTAAACAAGGAATCCAAGTAGCCCGAAGGGTCTCCGCCCGATGGCGCGCCCGATCGGGCGCGAGAAGAGAAGCTCACGAAGGAAAAAAAGGCGGGCCCGATCGGGCGCTTGTTTCTGAGGAGAAGTTTAAGCGTCGTTTAAGTTGTTTTAATTTAGGATTTTCGAGCTTAGTTTTTGGGATACGCTTTTGTTAAGCGAGTTTAGTATTCTTTTTTCTCCCTTCCCTTACTCTCTCTCTCTTTCTCTTTCTAACTTTTCTCTCTCTCTCTCTCCTCTTAAACTCTAGTATTATTTTCTCTCTCTGCAACTCTTTGTTTAATTCCATCTCTTGTTTCCTTCAACTTTGGTAACGATTTCTTCTCCTTTAATCTCAGCTATTTATTTTATTTCCTCCATCATGACTTGTTTAATTGTTTTGTTTAGTTTATGTTCGATTATGTCTTAGTAGTTTTCTTTCTAGGGTTTATGGGGATCCATAAATAATATGAAGGGGTAATTTATTGTTGTTGATTGTCAAAGCTTGATTAATTTCCTATTGATTGATTTAATGCTCTGTGACTAGATTAGGCCTGCTCTTTTATGCATGAGTTTGACAATATTGATTCGAGATTCGAGAGATGAGAATTGATGTTTAGGTCTAGTTTCAATAGGCAGGTTAATTTATAAATGGTTAAGTCGAGATTCGAGAGATGAGATTTAATACCGGTAGATTAATTCTGTGATTGTAATACGTAGCGAAAGTCCTTTATGATCTGATTAATTGATGCATTGATGATTGATTATTATGTTTTACCCTGGAATATTATTTATTGGTGAACCTATGCCCTAGGTCTTTTATTCCTTGATTTTCCTCCTACTTTTATTCTTTTCCACTTTTACTCCTAGTAGTTTAGTTCTCCTTTATAATAACAAATTGGTTACTTGATAATCTAGATTATATAAATTTATTAGGAATAAAGTGACTTGTTTCCCTGTGGTTCGACCCTTCTTCCCTTTCTACATAGTTAGTGGATTTAGGTATTATTTTTTATTAGGTGATTACGAATTTAGCCTATCAATGACACGTAAGCAAAATTGGCGAATGAGATTTTTCAGTTTAAATTAATTAAATAGAAAATATTATCTTTTGATATCAGGAATTTTATCTAAATATATAACAATCATATAACTAATATATAAAGCTAAACTTTTATCCAGGTCACGAGACAACGACACTTGGCGTTCCAACTTTTTGCCAAGTATCACGCCACGTTGGATAGATTTAAATAAACTTCATAATATAAAAAAGTTATAAAAGTTTAGAATAAAATTGTTAATTTAGAGTTTTATTTTCGATAAAATACCAATATTTCAAAGGTAAAAATTGAATTATAATTTTATTCAAAAAAATTATTAGATTATAAGTCTCAAAAATTATCATATAATTTTTTTTTTGTATCATAATATTTTTTGGAACGAAGGAAGTAGTTCAAAGCGTAAAACATCCATTATAATATATACTAATCAGTTAAAATAATATATATGCTCCACAATCTAATAGAATTTTATTAGGGTCGAGTTATCTCGGATTAAAAATTTATCTTAAAATTCAATAAACAACCCAGGCATTGCACGGGGCACAAAACTAATATATATATAATGGGGAGTTTTTTCCTAAGCTTTTAGAGAGCCACGTAGAATTTAATTTTTTCAGCGCGCCATGTAGGATAATAAATTTTAGTGGTAGCCAATTAAATACGAGATTATTAATTTCTTTTAGAATTAAATAATTTAAATGACACGTAAGCAAAATTGGCGAATGAGATTTTCCAGTTTAAATTAATTACATAGAAAATATTATCTTTTGATATCAGGAATTTATCTAAATATATAACAAATTTTAGCACATAAATATATGTATAAAAAAAATATTTTAAAAAATTCAAACAAATCGTGCATTGTACGGGCTTCATCTAGTAAATTATTTTACTAAAAGTAAGATGTGACCATGAAAGAGAAAGTATGTGAGAGAAGATAAATATTTTTAGGAGTATTATTTAAGTGGGGACCGTGGAAGAAAGAGAAATGATAAAATAATTTGAGTGAGGTTTAAAGTAAAGTAGATAAATGATAAAATATAGTACTCCCTCCGTCCCTTAATATAAAGCTTCATTTCCTTTTTAGGTAAATCAAAATACAATGCCTCTTTCTATTTAAAGGTTGTATTTTTTGACATTATTACCCTCTTTTTAATAAGTTGTCATTTTTTTTTATTACTTTTTTGTACTTTTAACATCATTTTCCAACACTTTCTCTCTCTATCTCTTCAATTATTTTCACCTACTTTTTCTTTCTCTCTAACCCCACATGCATGTATGTGCTTGTAATAATTAGTTTTAAAAAATTTACAACTTTCTTAATTCTCGCACAAAAACCAAAAGAGGCTTTGTATTAAGGGATGGAGGAAGTATAAAGTTATCAAATATATAAGTGACGCATTTAAAAAACACCCATAAAAAGAAAGTGATGCAAATAAAAAAAACGGAGGGAGTAGTTTTTGCCTTTTTGGGTCGGGCGATATCGATATGTTGCGAGTAAAAGAAAACAGAGTAAGTATTTAAAATGTACTGTATTAATTAATGGTTGGTTTGTTTTATCTTTTGTTGACTTAATGTCATAATAATTAAAAAAAAATACGGAGTAGGAGTAATAATAAAGAAGATCAAATACATCCAAATAAAGTATAATAAGTGCAAAAAATTCAAATATAATAAGTTCAAACAATAAAATAAAAAAGATAATTTCATATAAGTTCATACTCTTTCCGTTTCTTTTAAATGCATCATTTGTGTTGCATAGAGCTTTAGGAGAGTAATAATTAGGGTTGTACACAATTTGGTCTAAACCGTAATCAAACCAGACCAAACCATTTTTTAGCGGTTTAGTTGGTTTACAGTTTATAAAAATACGGTTTGGTTTCGAATTTTTTGTAAATATGGTTTACGATTTGGTTTGGTTTTTCAAAATTTATAAACCGAACCAAACTGTAAACCACTAAACCATATTTTAATATTTATATAATTTTTAAATAAATAAAAATAATTATTATTTATTAAAAAAATAATTGTTATTTTTATTGTAAATTTGAAATACAATTTAATCCGTTGGGCTAATCATTTAAACTTTATTATAAGTTAATGTAGTATTATTTTGTATTTTTAAGAAAAAATGTCATCTCAACACAAATCGCAAACCAAACCGCACCAAACCGTATTATTACAGTTTGGTTTGGTCCGGTTTCAATACTATTATGGTTTGGTTTGGTTTCAATACCGTATTATTACAGTTTGGTTTGGTCCGGTTTCAATACTATTTTGTATTGACCATGTTCACTCCTAGTAATAACATAAATATCGTGAGTGAGTGAATAATATATTACTTGTATAATAAAAGTAAGATGTGACCATGAAATAAAAAGTATGTGAATGTGGATATCTTTTATTATTTAAATGGGGACTTTGAAAGAGAGAAAAATGATAGTAAAATAATTTAAGTGGGATTTATAGTAAGAAAGAGAAATGATAGAATATACTCCGTAATATAAACTATAAAGTTACTAAATATGTCCCTAAAAAAAGTTATTAAATATAGAAGTGATGCATTTAAAAAAAACACCCATAAAAAGAAAAGTGATGTATTTTCCTACCTTTTATGAATAGTGTTTGGACAATTATACCCTCTAAAATACCCGAGTATTTATTTACTTAATTGTCCCGATTAATGTTGATTAGTTATTTTTTAAACTTTTAACAATAGTATTCGAACATTTATACCCCTAAAAATATTTGTTTAGTTATTTTTTTTCATGAACGCTACTTACAACAAAAGTTATGATGTAAGGTCAAATCGAAAGAGCTTTTCGAATAATACTAGCTATGGCGCGCACATAGTACGCGTTAGCCACCCCTAGTAATTAACAATTAAGGGAGTATAAAGTAAAATTAAACAATATTAGAAAAAATAACTGAACCAAATAGAACTTAAGTGCAGGGATTCATCTTATAATTGAATGATAAATTGGTAAGTGTAACAAGTGTTTTAATTTGGACATATGGAAAAAGGAGTACTAGATCATACTGAACTGACAAATCTCACAGGGCAAGTCAACGTTTGAGAGTAGAGGGGGAAGGTAAGGGAATCCCCCTACTCCCAAACATTTTTGTAATTAGTGGGGCTCAACCTCGTGACCTCAAAATAATAAAGTGAGTTCTTCACCAATTCCACAAAACTTTTACTTGGTAATTGTTTGCACCCCATAATGAGGAAAAAAAAAATAAAAAATAGAACGTCTTTGATACGAGTAGAATAACGGATACGGACGTACAAATTACAAACAATATAATACATGCGACATACCTTCTCTACTAGTGGATGAAGTTCCTCCCTGTTTTGATGGGCAACGCCCGTCCTTTTTTGCTCATCCATCCTAAGAGGAGAGACAACATAAAAAGAGTTATAAAATGTTGTAGATTCCATCCAAGTAATAAATGAGTATAATTTCTATTATGAGTGAGCCATAAAATATGATGCTTGAGATTACTTTATGTTTTTATGTTCATTTGACAATGACAACCTACCAAATAAATATATTTATTGAACATTATTATTTAAATCAACCATATATTATAAGATTAGTTAGATATTTTTTTTATAATAAATTACGGTTAAATTATGACATTAGTTATCTAGTACACATACACATGACACATCAACAATTATGTCCTATTATTATTGTTGTTACGTGCTAAATTAAAGACATCATTTTCTTGCATTATCCAAGTTGTTGCTCTTATCCAATGCTCCAATTATTGTTCTTCTAACCACAAGTTGGATGTGTTATCATCCCATTCAATTCCTCTCTTTTTCCTTTTTATCTTACTATGATGCATTGCCCATTTTCCTCTTATGTTATGAATTATGAAAGCTACCTACGTTGACTATTACTATATTTTATATTATTTTCTCCGTTTTTAAATTTTTCGAACTATGAACTATCTAGATGTATACACTATTCAGACATTTCTTCTTTATTTATTATATATCATATTTTTGTGATTTTAATATAAGATAAAATGTTAGGTTTAGTGTGGTCTAAATTTCATAAGCCGAACAATTATGTCTCATATTTTATCGAAAATTCAAACAAATTGAAGAAAAACTCTAGAATCAATGGGACTTCGTAAAGCTTCTAGACACACGTGTGGTTAATTAAAAGAGCATGTGTGCAGATGTTTCCACACAATTCATCCGTCGCCTATAAATATGACATGTTGAGCATTAGAGCAAGTAATAATCCACCTACATCCTTCAAGGCTCCGATCCCCTTATACACTCTACGAGTGTCCCTCCTTTGGCCTATAGAGATTATGCCAGCTCCACTTTGGAAATTATTGCATATTGGCTCCATTTTAGGAAAATTTTGGCTCTTTAAGAATTCATGATCGGAGATCACTCCAACTCACAATCTCCCTAATCCATTGTCGCTTTGTATTTCAGTATTTCTCCTTTTTGAGTTATAGTGAGAGTTAGTAATTGTAATACTAACTCCTAATATTTTAGGGTACTTTTACTCTCCTATATTTTCTTATAATAGATTCCGTTGGCATTCATCGTCCCTGAATTTTAACCGATTTTCGCTTTAAATATTGTAGGTCCCTTTTCATTTATCTTTCTATTAGTATTTCAATTTCTATATTTTTATTTGCTTCCGCTACGCACTCACTGACACTAACATAAAATTTAAGGTTTAATTTACATTTTGGTAAGCCAGAAACTCCAATAGTGCAATTATACAATAATATATACGAGTAGTACGTAGCTCTTAATTAAAATAATTATTTATAGTGTTAATATATTATGATATTCTAATTGTTGCTAACAAAAATTCAAATTATACGGCGCTAGTTGCCTATATATAAAACTCATAAAGTCATAATTGACGCAAGAGGTCAACGGAAAGAAAACAACTTCTTGGAGTGTAACCTTTATTTGCTCTCTCACCCAAAATTAAATTTAAAAAAAATTAAATTGCAAAAACAAGTACGAATATTGGATGGCTTTGAGCCATTGACAATGCATTATGCATGCCATTGTCTCATGTCTCACGCAAATTAATTGTAAGATATAAATAGGCTTGCCCAAATAATCAATCAATAAATAAATCACCCTCATAATGAGAAAAATAATTATATTTAATATATATTTTTTTATGCAAATTAAATTCAATATTATGATAGGTTAATATGAGGTCATCTCATACTAAATTAGTAAGCTAGCTAGTGAGTATAGAGTATCTATCTATATTTATCTATATACTATACTAAAACAGTTACATTATTTCCTCCAAAAAGAAAAAAAAAAAAACAGGGTACACTAGCTTCATGACTGCCACGTGTCCCTATTTTATTTTATTTATTTTTTTTTTTTTTGGGTAAAATGTATAATTGTCAAAGATCCTATTATTAAAGATATTTCGAGATAATATCTAGACTTTCTTAATATTGTTTCTCAATTAATATTATTCATGGATTTACAGCATATATTTAGTCCATATCATTTTACTTTAGATTGCTTAATTCAAGGAGAGTATATTTTGTTATTTTGTACTCCGTACATTATATTTTAGGTTTCTTTATTAGCACACGTACAACTATATTAGAACAGGTTATTCCTTCAACCTAATTTTTTTTTTCCTCCCCAAATTATTCCTATGGCTACTAACACAATTCCTAATGATGTTGAAGCTAATTGTGCTATGTTGTCAACCTCACTAATATTATCAAACTCAATTCAACTAATTATTTATCCTGAAAAATTCAACTTGAGACTATACTTGTGGGATATGACCTTTTCAAGTTTCTTCATAGATCTCACTCTGGTCTCCTCCATCCATATCTTTTATATTTAAGTCAAGTTTATATTATTACGGATTAGTAAAAGATATATTTGATTATATATTAAATGTAGATTATCACTCAAATATACTAATGTGTATAAATTATATATCTTATTTAAAAAATATAATACGGAGTACTACCTCCACTTTGTTAAGTGTTACATTTAAACAATCTCCAATTCACTTTTTTGACCATTAATTTTTTATTTTTTTTTACATAATTGTGCATTAATTTAAATTATTCAAAGTTGATATATTGAAAAGTTATAACAATTTTTATCTAATAAGATCAAACTTGATAACTATGTGTTTTCTAGCTTATATTTAAATAACTAGACATGTTGTGAATCGTAAATAGCTTGTAAATATGAAGATTGTGTTTTCACTAAAAAATAAATGTAAAAATGTGATACAATTATAATGGCTTTACTAATTTTTTACCATATGATTTTAGGTATATCATACTTAATTTTTTTAAAAATATTATACATGCTATATATAATTCATTTGTTATAATATTTTGTTACAAAACTGCTAAACGCGAAATCTCTGAATTATTATAGCAAGTTTTTAAACTTTTACTAAACCTATAAGTAAACCATTTATTCGAAAATTAAAGTCACAACACACTCATGCATAACATCTACAAATTGTAAAAAAGTTGATTGATATATAATTCTCTATAAACTATAATTCTCATTTTTAAGTTTAGAATTCGACACTAATTTTTACTCCATTCTTTCTATTATAACTGACACGTTAGCCTTTTTTTCATTATCTATAATATTAACATTGATTGTAGTTTATTTATTTACTTTTTTTATATATATATAGAAATGTAATAAATTCATATTTTATCATTTTAAGTTGTTAAATAGATATTGATGTAAGGTTTTATAATTAAAAAGAATATAATTTTTATTGATATTTAATTACATAAAAAGTAAGTCAAACTATTGCATCGACATGTATGCAAAGTTTGATTGTGTTAGTTATTTATCAATGTGGGCAGCCACCATAGGGTTACTCACTTAGTGTTATAGGGGTCACTCAATTAGTGATATAGGGCTTACTTTTTTCTTTTTTTTTTTTGAGGAAAATATAGGACTTACTTATTAGTAAGTGTTATAATGGTTACACTGTGAGTGTTGTAGGGGATACTTTATTTGTTAATTATTTAAGAGTTACTCAATAAGTATAATAAAGGGGCTACTCTAATCTGTTAGTAAAATAGGGGTTAACTTGTTGGTGTCATAGGCGTTACTATTTATTTTTACAAGCAGTCACACGGTGTGCCAGTCGCATAGAAATGCGTTGTATATTTTGTATATGTCGTCACGAGTGATATGTAAGAGTAATATGCATTATTTTATTTTATTTTTTTACTTCTCTTATATCTATGTACATATAATTTTATTTTTTTCACTATTATATACTTGTATGTGCAATAAAAATATCAAATGATTACATATAATAATAATAATTAAAAAAAAAGACACTTAATCAAACAATTAAGGGCAAGCCTACGCATCCTTCTAAGGTCATATACAGCTAAAGGTTATAATTTTTGAAAAAAAAATAATTATACTAAGCAGTGACTTTTCAGATTTTTAGACGTGCAAATTTTTAGATGTGGAAGATGCAATATGTGTGTGGTGATGAGGTTGATTCATCATGTGATAAAATTAAGTAGGTGATGAGACGAGATAATTTCATATTTTTTATTCTCCACGAGGGAAAGAAAAATATGATAACTAATATTTACATACATAATAAAACTACAACAACTTTTTGGTGCAGTAGGCCACACCGTGTGGCAGGGGTTACCCGAGTTATTTTGTTAGAGGTTACCTGAGTTATTCAGTCAAGGGTTACTCGAGTTATTCGGTCAGGGGTTACTTGAGGGGTTAGGACAGGGGTTACTCGAGGGGTTCACTCGGTTCTAGGGTTACTCGGTCATGAGTTACTCGAGTTACTAGGTCAGGATTATTTAAAGAGTTCAGTCAAGGGTTACATACTCGAGTGATTTGGTTAAGGGTTATTTAAGGAGTTAGGGGTAATTTAAGGGGTTACTCGGTCAGAGGTTACTTGAGGAGTTACTCGGTCAGGAGTAACTCAAGTAACCCCTGACTGAGTAACTTGAGTAACCTCGACAACTCGAGTAACCCTTGACCGAGTGACTCGAGTAACCCCTATCGCACGGTACTGCAGGCCGCATACAAAAAATTGTGAAACATATCAAATGTCTATAAAAAGATGTGATTATATTCATGCTATATGTGAATATAAAAATTCCTATTTTTAGAAGTTACATGTTAAATTTCAAGTGTTTTAGAGGCCATAGAGAAAAAAAATATATAACATTATTTGTGATATACGAAATACAATATTAATACAATGATCATGTTGTTTTATAATAGAAATTATTTTTCCAAGCATATATATATATATTGAGTTCACAAAGTTTCATATCTGGTTGGCTACACCGTGTGGCCGAAATTACTTGGTCAGGGGTTACTCGGTCGGTCAGGGGTTACTCGTGTTTTGGCGTGTGTCAGTCGTGCTAGTCACACAGAAAAAGCGTTGTATATATTGAATTAGTGGACAGAGTTTAATCATGTCCCTACAGAAAAAGCGTCGTATATAATGAGGTGGTCAGTGACTCAAGTAGAAATGAGAAGAAAAAAAAAATGACTTAATATATGGATCAATTATCAGTAGTTCATTGGTTGAGTTGAATTATAGTTAAAAACTTTACATTGAATTTAAGAATAAAAAAGTTGTCTTTAAAGTAGATATCATTATTTTAAAAGGTTAAAAATGCATGATTAAGACATTTATGTAAGTAAATTCATTATTACTCATTAAATCGTTTTATCTTAAAATTTTGTGAAATGAAGATAAGTAAAAAGATTTGTAAGCCGTGCATCGCACGGATGCTATGCTAGTTTTGTTATTAAGACAAATTACTAAGCTAGTGAGTATAGAGTATTTCGTTATTAACACATTAATCTAACTTGGAATCAATAAATACCTTAAATACCAAAGTTTTTATAGTTTTTCTTTGGACTAACAATATTATGTCTGCGACACTTATAGTATAGTACCAACAATATTTGGGCACCTTATTTGAATTCATCATGCACCATAAGCTTCTACCTAAAACCTCCATAATGCTCAATTTTCCTTAATCAACCAAACACAACCAACAAGGCAACAACCCTTTCACAATTGGAACAATACTCCACACAGTCAAATCACAACTAACAAGAATTGTATTTACCAGTGCCCATAATAAAATTAAAATCAATCAAGCTCAACTAAACATTCATCAATTGGTAAAAAAAAAAAAAAAGCACACCTATATTTTAGGTTTTATCTTTCTAATTTGGGGTTATGATTTAAGGTTTTTACAACAAATTGATTTGTTGATGGAGATTTGTGTGACATCATAAGATTCATAACATTTGTCATTCTGGCCTTATGAAGTGTCCATTCGATTTTCAGTTTGAAATTAGGCCAAATTTAATTTGAATTAAATTTTGGTTTTTTTAATTTGCAAACTAATTTGATCCAAAATTTTCAACAATAAAACATGATCCAATCAAAATTAAAATTCAATTATTTGGATTCGATTCAGATATTCGAATTAAAATACATTGTAATTTTTTGGGCATATCACGATTATATAAATATAAATGCAATTACAAAATAAAATTAGTTCAAACCCATTAAATCAATACAATTCTTGAATACATAATTTTACATGATAAACATAGATAGTTCAATTCAACATCAAGTCATCAATTACAAACTATAAACCTGTTCATATTTTAGTTATTTCGATTTTTCGGTTCCGAACATGCATGGTCAATCTGATCCACTCTGAAAATCTGAATATTCAAAAATTTCAATCCAATCCAAATTAACAATTCAGTGTGAATTCTGTTTGATTTTGGTTTTTATTGAATAAAATGGATACCCCCTACTTTCATTTACGTAGTACAATAAAAATACTACCTCCGTTTCTGATAGCTCGACTCACTTACTATTCATGTGGTCAAAATAAAATAACTTTGACAACATTTTATGAGCTATAAAATATAAATGAATTAGCTTGTGGGATCTTATTAGATTTCTCTTATTATAAATAATCCAAATATCAACTTTGAATAATTTTCACTTATACACAAGTTAAACCGAGTTATTCATGGTCAAGAATGTTCATTGGAGACCATGCAATTACAAATTGAGTCGAACTGTCAAAAACGGAGGGAGCTGAGTATAATTGTATAGAGTATCAAATTCTAGCTCAAAAACATAACAAATTGATATACCTCCATGTGAAAACCTCAATTAGCTGAGGTGAAAGAGAATATAAAAAAACACTGTTTTTTTATTTTTTTATTTTTTTTTTCAGAGGTTTAAAAACTAAAAACATCAAATCTCATATTTAACTATCATGGCTTTTATTTTTATAATAAAAAATTAGAAAAAGATATATGTAGTTTGCATGAGCTAAAAATGAAAAGAATTGACAATAAATAAACATACTGCACCGATTTATTCGTGAATTGTCGAAAAATTCCCAACTTAATACTAAAAAAGAAAGTATATTAAATGATTAGATGCAGCCATTAGGGGCTGCATATAGCATTACCTTAAAAAATTTAGGGTAATGTTATACGCCCTTAGGGCTATAAAAACACTATTGAAAATTGTATAAATGTAGAAAATCATGACAAAAACACACTAATTACACTCTTGATCTACGCGTATTTTTGTCATGAATTCCTAATTTTATACAATTTCAAAAAGTATTTTTAATGCTTATATATAGCCTTAAGGGCTATGTATAACATTTTCCAAAAATTTAATATGGCTCAATTTTACATATTAATGGTTATTGTACTCGATTTCAATTTTGCAAGTCAAACTTAGCAAAATTTGACCATTTAATCTTACTAGTACGAAGTAGGATTTTTTTTTAAATGTCTAAATATGTAATTCCAATAATAAAAAGAAAATACTCCCCTTTTGTTGAATAATTAACACATTTCACTTTTTTCACTATTCATATACTAACTATGACTAAAATTACCTTATTAAAGTATGTGATTAAATATTTTTCAATTCGAATTGAAGAATCCAAATGGTCTTTTTTCCTTAATCGAGTAAGAAAAATGTTACTACAAAATGTTGGAGGTCTAATTGATTATGTAGATATTTTAAAGAGATGCACTCATGAAACTTTATCATATTTGTACATACATTGAAATGTTAAATGAATTTATATTGGGCTCGAGGCCAAGCTTTCAATTTTTCATCCCAAATGAGTTCGATAATTGAGAGAGAAATGTCATGTAATACAGTCAATTTTCTCATAAACGAAATATAATATATTGATATAAATCTTATTTTATGTGAAAATACTTTGTTTATGTTACTTATATAACTACACATATTTTTCCAAGTATGGACATACAAAATTTAATACCAAAAGGATTTCTCTTTTCTTTTGTTAACGGTTTACACCTGTTATTACAATCAACATCATATCCATTATCTTGTTAGAGAATCATATCTCTTATGAGTATTATCATATCAATAATATCATTAATAAGGTAGCATAAGTTTAATATGAAAATTAGAAGTGTATCCATCTTTTCAAATGGCTAAAATCTCAACCTAGCTAGATAGTAGATACACTACTCATGGAATTAAATTTGGATCAAGCTATCACATTATCTTTATTTCTTATCTTATCAACAAAAAACCTTAAATTTATACCATTCTAAACACAAACACACTTTTTCTATTACTCGAGTTTAGTTCGGATTGGATTATCGTATCGGGTCAACTTTTTTCCTCCGGTAACTCCAAGCATAACAATAAGCACACTTTCTAGGTGAACAACCACCAAATGAACAAATGACACAAGGCCCACACCATATCTAAAAATGTAGTGTCCAATATCAAAGTGGTCAAATCCCAAATCAACAGTAGCTCAGCTTTTCAGGGCAGTTGTTGCATCATCTTTCATACCAATAACACCATCTTCCCTTAGATATTTTTTTACAACTCCCCAAAAACTGTAATTTTACAAACAAAACAATTAATTTTATTAACTAATTAATTCATTATTAATTAAATATTAAATTAGATAAATAATTAAAAAAACTCACCCACTTTCGTAAATTCCGCCTCCCACCACCCACTTCCTGCCTTTTTATAGCACCATTCTATTTCCATTTTTATTCCCAAAAAAAATAAAATAAAAAAACTTTTTTTTTATTCATATATAAAACCAAACTCCCCCACTTCATTTCCTCTGCTTTCTTCCCTGTTTTATTCCTCTTAATTCCCCTGTTTTTCTCCACTTAATTCCCCTGTTTTTTTTTCAATTTTTTTTTTTTTTCACAATTTTTTTTTTCAAAAATGGTGAATGATTTCATGGTGTGTGTGGATAGAATAATAGCTACAGCATGTTTACATTCTTCATCTGGGAATGAATTAGAAGATGAAAATTCTGGGGTTCATGAAAAAATTGATCAGAAAAAAAATGAAAAAGAAATTAACAATAATAATAAAAAGATAATTAGCAGTTCATCTTTAAGTTGCTTGCTTCAGAAAGAGTGTAGGATTTGTCAGGAAGAAGATGATGATCACTCTTTGGAATCTCCTTGCGCTTGTAATGGTACTTTAAAGGTCTCTTCTTTTTCTTCTCTCCCTTAATTTCTTTTTTTACAAACTAAAAAAAAGTTTTAATTTTTTTAAATTTTGAAGTTGAACTTGTTTTCTTATCTAGTTCTGATGATTTGAATAGTTGCTTAGAATTGTATTTAGTTATATTGTTAGTATGAAATTGTTACTTTGAGTGTTTTTTTTTTTTTTAATTTTTATGAACTTCTTTGTTATTTCCAAAGTTTCTGGGGTGTCTTGATTTTTTTTAATTGTTTTATCTATGTTTTTGCTGTTTGGGCTTTTTTGATTTTGAATTTGGAATTTTCCCCTTAATTTGTTGATTTTTGTATATACGGAGTAAAAAAAATTATTTACAAAAAAAAAAACCCTTTTTCAAAAAATACTTGAAATGAATTCTTTAGTTGAATTACTAGATTTTTTTTTTTCACTAATTAAATTTTCTGACCGTTTGAAATTCTGGGCTTTCAAGCTTGAAATTAGTCAGGTCAATAATTAATTTTTTCTGGCCGTTTGAAATTCTGGGCTTTCAAGCTTGAAAATAGTTTACATTTTTTATTAATTTTAATTCCAAAAGACTAATGTTGAACTTGACCGTCTCTTTTTCATGTTGTTAATTTATGCTTATAATTTTAATTACGGAATACTTCTTATAATATTTAACTGTTTCATAAATCCCAAAATATCATCGCCTCTTTTTTTTTTCACCTTCTGGAGCTAATGAGGAAAGTTATTAATTTTCTTAATTTTTTTTTTTTTTTTTTTTTTTTTGCTAATGACTTTTAAAGCCGAGCTACTCCCGAGTCTACGTGAACGGTATCCGCTTGATTTTGAAGCAAAACGGAGTGGATTTATTATCTATTTTTTGAGTGAAAATATTAAATTTTTATAATATCTACTCCAAGAAAAGTATTCAATTGTTGTTAAGGATTGACAAAAACTTGTAGATTATATGATTAACAAGTTGTGGATTATATTAAAAGTTTTATCCGTGATGATTGGTTGCTCTCATGTGTTTAATAAAGGAAGTAACTTTTAATTGCATTGTTTCTTCTGTGTTAAGCTTCCATTTTCTATTATTTTGTCCCCTCTTTTGAAAAGATTAATATCAATTTGATTTTTAGCTCGCCTTAAATTCATGATTACTTGTTTGCTGATCTTGTAAATCATGATTACTTGTTTCCCACATCAATTACATTGTGTTTGGATAGTGGGGTTTCGAGGGGAGTAAGAGGGATGGATCCATTTTCCGTAATTTCGTTATTAGGAAAGTAATTTGGTTGAGTTAAGGAAGTCGAGGCAAGGGAATTCTAGATGGTACTAATGTGAATCGGTTTGTTGTGAAATATGAGTGTGTTTGTCATTATTTGATGAGGATAAAGGACAATGTGATCAATGATCAATTTAGTGAATGAAATCATATAAAAGATAGAAAAAGTTTGTCACTTTGTAGTAGTATGTGTTTCCCACTTGTAAATGGAAGATAATTACTTAATAGACTTACTTATGAAGTAATGTGGATCTAATTACATACCTTTTTAACAAACTAAACCTTTAATTTGAAAGCTTTGGATGGAAAGAACACCTTTTCCTTTTTGTCACTCATGAAGAGATGAGAATTCCATTTCCCCCTCTTTTTATTATTCGTCTTTTTCCCTTCAAAGTTCTCCAAACATAATGTAGTCCGTAAATGATTTCATCCTTTTTTTAAAAAAAAAATTAAAAAAAAAATCTCTTCTTTGTCTTTCTATGATTTTTTTTTGTACATGCTGGAATGGTACTAAAATTGTTGGTCCCTTTGTAAACAGTTTGCTCATAGGAAGTGCATTCAGAAATGGTGCAACAAAAAGGGTGATATCACCTGCGAGATATGCAATCAGGTCGGTACTGCTGATCTTTATGCATTTGCTAACTTGAAATGTTGCAAAATAAATGATGATTAAAAGAGTGTTTCCTGTGTTGCAGGTGTTTACACCCAATTATACGCTCCCACCAAAACCTGTCCCTGATGTCATGGCAGTTGATCTTAGGTAATACTGAATCTTTGAGACTTTCGCAACTGTCTCTTTCATTGGTTATGTCTCTCTTAAGATAATTGTTCAGGTCGAATGTTAAAAAGAAAGTATTAGTAAATCTCCAAGTTGAATTTTCTCTTACTGTATGAGAGTAATGTGCCACATTCAATCGATGCTCTTTAACATCAATTATGTCATACCAAACCAAGTTATAATACATAGTTGTTCTGCAAGAAATATGAGCATATTCTCATGCTTATCACACTATTTTTGCTGTCAGTAGTTCCATCAAACAACGTTAGGTACAATTTACTTCTTTTGGACATACATTTGGCATTTGTTGTCTATTAAAAGTAAAAACTTTTTGACTATGTATGTTGAAGTCAACAGACTCAACATACTCTAGATTAATGCTAGTACCAGGATGATTATGAGGTAAAAAGCACCTGATGAATGAATGACAGCAGTAGGGAATGTGGTCCTGTCTAATTAGGCAGTGGCCTTTAGGAGATTGACTTATACCTCTAGCATCTTTTAGGTTGCTATGAAGGCTGTAGTTATTCTTAATGTTTTGTTGGGTCACATTGGATTTTTTTTGTTTCTTGGTCCCGCAGTTTAAGCCACTAAGCCAGTTCCAGTTGAGGTGAACCCCTGAAATGGGGTAGAATGCCATTTTCTAGTGGTCTTGGGTTATAATGAATGTTGTTGAAGGAAAATGATTACTAGTGGTTATCTGGAGGTCCATTTTATAGATGCTTTTCATAGCTGAACGAGGATTCTTGTGACCTTGAATCCTTGATCATTAATTAGTTATTGTAACGCTATAAAAGCTTTACATTTATAATTGAATGACAGCCAAGGCCCATTGGATTATTGAGTTATTCTATTCTCCGATTAAGATGTAAATTTGGTGTTTTAGGGAGACTGAATAATGTAGAAGCAACTATCTTTTCTAATTTTAACTGGTTAGAGGTGACGCATATTTGGACCTCCTGGGGCATGCTGTTTGTGGGATTAGTACTGAGTGGTGGTGGATTTCGCCTTTGTTATCTTATAGTATTATCTTATGGTCGTCCAGGTTTTGCAAATCTTCACACATATTCTTTAGTGCTGTTTTGTGAGCTGCCATAATTGGAGTATAGCCTAAATTATTGAAGCCATTGTTTATAAATTTTATCCTGTAGTTTGTCTCTGATTGCTTTGCGAGAGCTTGGTCTTTTTTAATATGATACACTGCTGTATTAATCTCTTAATTGCTTGCTTGATGTATCTATTTTTGCAGTCAAGCTTGGGGTCATCATTTTGGTTTCCGTGACCACCATCTTTTGGCTCTAGCTGCTGCTGAGCGTCAATTACTGGAATCAGAGTATGAAGATTATGCTGTTGCAAATGCTGGCAATGTCACATATTTGCGCTCAATAGCTATCATTGTATGACCCTATATTCAATATCGTTTTCTTTTATAGCCAAATTCAATTCTTAGTTTTCTTTAATTTTAAACCTTGAGAAATTAATGTGTTGCTTTTGCAGTTGATGTTTGTCTTGCTAATCCATCAAGTGTTGATGATTACAAGAGATTTTGGGCTGATGCAGGGGTATATGACATTTTTTCATGTAAGTTCTGTGAGATGACTATGTCGTCCTATATAATCTTGTAATTTGTGGGACATGTTTTGTCTTGCTTTTTTTGAATCAAGGATATGCAAAATTAATGCTGTGCTTTAAACAAAACTTGTTTTCTGTGAAACAATCTTGCAACTCAGATCTCGTGTGGTCCTATCATAGTATCATACTCTTTAATTGGTGGGACAGTTTCATTGGTTTGGGAATTGAAAGGTCGACATGACACTGTACTTTCAGAATGTTGAACTGAATTTTAGTTAGCTTGGCAGTATGCATTTCTGTAACTACTTAGAACCAGTGTTTCTGTTCTTGTGGTTTGGCTGTGTTATGGAAGCTATCATGCATAACAAAGACAAACATGTTATATGCTATTGTGAAGTATTATTTTCTCAATGTTGTTCAAGAGATTAGGACCTAACTGTTGGTTATGCACTGCAGTATGAAGTTTCCTTCCTTCAGCTTGCTGGCTTTCTTCTTCCATGCTATGTCCTGGTCCGCTCATGGTACATTTTGTACACCAGGAGGAGACGACAGGTTTGTTGCTTGTTTGCTTTTTATTCAATTCTTGTGGTTTAAACTTCCTGTTCTATCCCTTTCGCGGGTTGTTTTTTATTGTGGAAATGGGAATATATTTTGAAAGTCCCTTGCAGATTTCTAAATTATCTTGCTATATACCGATTCTATATACCTTCTGGTCATAATTTTTAATGCTCGGGGTATTTGTTTTTCTCTTAGCAATAAAAACTCCATTCTTGCTATTTTATCCAATTCGTCTTTACACAATAAAATCATTACTTTGGTTCAGCAGTTTAATCTGGCATTTAATACCTATTTTTTACATATATTATCTTTACTGACGGAGGAAACTGCTTTGCATGTTCAAAATGAGTATTTTTTGTCTAAACGGTTGAAAAATAGGGATTTGGTGACAGCGTTGAGAGGAGGTTCCAATAATTATCTGATTTACAAGATCGACTAACTGTTAGAGTTGGAGAATAAGGATGATGAAGTTAATTACCATGTTGAAGGGATCTTTTATAGGAGCAGTAGAATTTTCTATGTTGGAGTTAAATATTCTTTTTTCATTCAAATTGCAGAATTGCCTGTGTCTTGTGGTTAGCATGATTATGGATTCTTAGTTTCTGCTTTTATCCATCTTCTTAAGGGAACCTTGGCTGTGGGAAGAGTTCATTGGTTTAACATGGATGGCTGGCCGATAGTGATAGTGACATTGCGCAAAGAGAGTAGTCTTGTCCATACCAGTTTATGTAGTTTTTTTACCTTGAGTGCAAGAGGAGGGATATTCCTAGTTTTACCGGATACTTGAACATTATAGCTATAATAACTGAAGTCAAATCTGTAAATTATGGACATCTTTCCAGCATTGGTGAGGGAACTGCTGCAGAAAGATAATCAATCCATTTTGTAGTCTCGTTAACTGTTAAGGATGTAGAAGTGCACTGTTGTCTAATTCTTTGTAGTTAGACATTTAGCAGCCATTGCTGAGTTTTTCCAATCACCCTTCTGGTTTCAGCTTTGATTTCTTTGTTCCCCGTGTCTTTCCTTAAAGACTATCAGCAAGAAAAAGACCTGAAACCGTTGCATCTGCTCTCCTTTCCCTCCTCCCTCGTCTCTCCTCATCTTATCTTATGTGATACCTCGCTGAATTTAATAATGAACACCAAAATTAAGTTGCTATCTGTAGTATGTTGTCCTGGGATGGCTGTCATACTATAGAGATTTACTCTGTTATCGCCTCTTAATTTATGCTAATATGCTGAACTGCATGTGTTAGTTGCTAAATCTTCCTTTCTGGTTTCAGGTCTGAGCTATCAACATTGACGAGTTTTAACCAATGTTTGAATTCAAACGATTTCACTCCAACAAAGCAAGAGGTATCAACTGCATACGACTTGTTGATTCTCTACATAGCACCATCTAGATTTCGCTACCAACTTCTCCTGCTAGTTATCATACTGGTTTTCTCCTCCTTAAATATGTAGGGCAGCACTCAAACAAATTGTAAATGTGAAACTCGAGTGCTTTAGGCTATTAAGCTCTCTCCCCCTCTTTCTCACTTCTCCTCCCATGGTTTTCATGTCAATCCTTTGAGGACATCATAAAATGATGTCAGGGTTTTGTAAATGTTGCGGAAAATGTGAATTATCGGGAAGCCTGGTGATACTGTGACGAATATTTGAAAATGCCCGTTGTGGCCAATTCGAAATTGAAATCCAAAAATCAAGGTTTGGATATGTGTTGTCTTTGTTTCTTCTACGAATGCCTTGCATCCTATCAAAAGGTTGTTGCGTTGTTTATCTAATCAAATTCAAGAAGTGATTTCATGTTTTGTTTGTCTTGTACCTAAGTTGGGTGTCTTAAGACTCTAACCTTTGGCACTTCAGTAGTTTGATGTGTTCATGGTGCACCAAATAAATATTAACAATAAATATCGATTATTCACGACTAAGGGTGGCTGGGGGTGTATATGTGCGAAGGGCGACCACAAGTCTAATGAAGTATTTTGGGTTCACTTGTGATTTGCAAATGAACTCTTTGTTATGAGTTTGAGGCCGGGGTTGGATGCCCTTATTTTATCAGGTAACACCCGCATTTAAATATTAATGGACAAACATACCCTCACGATTCCATTTTTTCTTCCCTGACCTCTAACTCAATCTAACATTCTCAACTCTCAGCAAACCACCACCAACTCAGGACAAGGTCATCGGATATATCTCCGGAGTTAAAAATCTTTTTTTTTTTTTTTTTTTTGTGTGTGTGGAGGCCAAATGCCTAATTTTTTCAAAACTCTAGTGGAGAAACGCTTAGAATTTTCGAATCTCCTAAGGACTTTTGAAAATTCTAGGCATTTCTCCCCTAGAGTTTTGAAAAAATTAGGCGTTTCGCCTCCACCCCCCCAAAAAAAAAAAACGACTTTAACTCCGCAATGTGTCTGATGACCTTGCCCTCGGTCGATGGTGGTTTAATTTGTTAGGAGGAGAGAATGTTAAATTGAATTAATACACGCGAGGACATGTTTGTCCATTCATATTTAAATAGGGCGTCGTTTAGCTTATCAAAGAGAGTGGGCTTTAAATTTAATGAATTATAAGTGTCTTCTCTAAGACTCTTATTATCATCAACATTAAACTATTAAAGTATTTTTTTTCTTTTCAAAAAGGTACAAAGATGGTTAGAACAATTTTATTTAAAGCCAACAACATACCTTTTCTAAACAAAGAAAGAAAGAAAATGAGAATTTACTATCTACTTTATCAATGATGACCTAACAATGTAACATAATTTGTTGGTCGGTTAGCTTCTTTGTAGATGTAATGAGAACAAAGACAAAAAGGAATAAGGTTCCGTTCACTTTACCTTATTTTTGTTGAACTAAAATTATTTTTACTGAACTAAAATTATTTTTGCTGAATTGAAATTATTTTTTACTGATTTTCTATTATATTTCTTCTTTAAGTTTACTAATTTTTATTGAAGTGAGATTAATTTTACTGAAGTGAAATTATTTTCGCTGAACTGAACTGAAATTAATTTTACTAAGCTGAAATTATTTTTATTGAATATTATTTTTTTAAGGTGAAATAAAAAGGGCCTAAGACTAATACCTATATACATAAAGTTTTTTGATAGATGACTTAGGCCCTGTTCTTTTGAGCTTCTAGACAGAGCAGAGCAGAGCCGAGCAGAACAGATTTTATTATTATTATTATTATTATTATTATTATTATTATTATTATTATTATTATTATTATTATTATTATTATTATTATTATTATTATTATTATTATTAGTACTACTACTACTGTTATTATTACTATTATTAATATTATCGCATTATTATTATAATCATTAAATATTATTATTAAATATTAATTATATATTTATTTATTATTATTATTAAATATTAATTATTTATTATAACTATTAAATATTAATTATTATTATAATAATTTAATATTAAATATTACTTTTACTTTTAAGTAGAGTAGAGTAGAGTAGAGCAGAGCAGAGAAGAGCAGATCTAAAAAATGGGACCTTAGGATGATAAAATATTGTACATTACATTGTGTGTGTTTGACATGTTTAAAGCTTCTAGTTATCTTTGCGCATTAGCCATACGAAATAATCACAATCCATAACCAAATGGCGAATCAAGCAGCCGTGTGTAGTAAAATAACTTACTGCATTGGTTTTAGTTTGTATGCGAAACTTGGATTTACACTCTTGCTAATGTATAATTTACGTTTTAAAATCTCCAAATATCCATTCATGAGTAGAAAAGTTGATACATCAAAAGTATACATTTGGATAAATCTAAAAACATCTTTTTTTTTCTTTTAATATGTAAGTGAAAAATGAGGGAGCCTCACTTGATCTTCGTGATAAACAAAAATCGTTTATCTAGTGGCATTTTCGAAATCAACAAAACATTCCAATCAGCATGACATTTTTGTAAATAAGTACACATTTGTGGCGACTTGCATTTTAATAAATGTTGTTGAGTTCTTTACGAAAATGTTATGCTAACTATGATGTTTTGTTGATTTATTTACGAAAATGTCACTAAATAAACAATTTTTGTTTATCACGAAGATAAACTTGTATTTTCCCGTGAAAAAGAGTTATTATAAAAAAGTAACACATAAATTATGCAAAAGTCAAATTGTTTCACTAGCCTGAAACTATGCATCACTTTTCAAATCTTGTAACCCCTTTAAGCAAAGCAGCAAACTAATCACATTTTCACAAAGTAATGAGTCCTGCGATAGACATCTATCCTATACAAAATGACTAACGGCTGTTAATCATTAATGACATTTGGTGAATTTTTAAAAGCTCAGTGGCATTTTGTGAAACTTCATGACATTTGGTGAAATCGCGCGATGTTTTTACTTATTACACATGTATCTTACTTTTTCAAATACAAGTACGTTTTTACACATGATCCAAATAGTGACTTTTTTCTTTAATGACGAAAATAGCTACGTTACTGAGATCAATATCATGTGACTTAAAATTTTATTTTGGAAAATTTGCAAATTACAGCCATTTAAAAAAGGAAAAATTGATAAATTTAATCACAACTTTAAGGCATTCACTTTTGATAATCCCAACTTTGGATTATTATTGAATAATCTCAACTTTAGGGGGTATTCACTTTTATTGGTCCCAACTTGTTATAACAGGTAATGGGACACGTGTTGCAACATAATTGGTCAAAAAAAGAAAAAAAATTAAAAAATAAAAAATAAAAATAAAAACAAAAAACCATACAACCCCCATCGCCCACAATTCTCCAGCCCCTTCCCCATCGCCTACACTCTGGCAGCCCCCTCCTCGCCGCCCACAATCTGGCAGCCTCCTTCCCCACGCCTAACCCGCCGAAAACCCCTTTCCCCTTCCCCACCCCTCCAACCACCCTTCCCCTAAATCGCCTCGATTCCCACCCCCACTCCCAAAAACCCTCCCGATAAACCATCTCCTCCCCTTTCCCTCACCCCAAAAATCACCCATTTTCCTGTTCCCAATGCCAATAAATGTTGTTTGGGGCTAGGGAAGGGAGAAAGGTGGTTTTCGGGGTGAAGGGAAGGGGAGAGCTGAGGTGTTTTTTGTGATTGTTTTCGTGGGTGGGTGGTGGGAATTGGGGCGGTTCAAGGGAAATGAGCTGTTTCGGTGGTTGGGAGGGGTGGGAGGGGTTTTTCAGCTGGGCATGGGGAGAGAGGATGCCGAAGTGTGGGGGTTAAGGAGGGGGTTGTCGGAACGGGGTTGGGGAGTGTGACAGGATAAAGTCGTATCACCTAGTCAAAAAATAATTCTTAAGTTCCTCTAACTATGCAGATAGGGAAGAAGGGTCGATCCACAGGGAAACAAGTCTTCCTATACCTAATTAATTAAAATAATCTAAATTATAAAGTAATTAAATTATAGATAAAAGGAATTAAATTAAGGGAGATAAAAATAGGGAGAAATCAATTAATAAAAGCCTAGGGCATAGGTTCACCAATAAATAATATTTCAGGGTAAGATACAATAATCAATCATCAATATAATGCATCAATTAATCAGATCATAAAGGGCTTCGCTATGTATTACAATCACAAAGTTAATTTATCGGTATTAAATCTCATCTCTCGAATCTCGACTTAACCATTTATAAATTAGTCCGCCTATTAAAATTGAGCCTAAACATCAATTCTCATCTCTCAAATCTTGAATCAATATTGCATAACTCATACAATTAAACCAGACCTAATCTAATTGCATAGCATTAAATTAATCAATAGGAAATTAATCAAGCATTGACAATAAACAACAATAAATTACCCCTTCATATTATTTATGGATCCCCATAAACCCTAGAAATAAAACTACTCACGCATAATTAAATCTAAACTAATCAAAGCAATTAAACAAGACATGATGAAATAAAGAAATTAAATTACTGAAAATAATAGAGTAGAAATCGTTACCAAAATTAACGAAAACAATGAATTGAATTAAGAACAAAGTTGTAGTGTTGTAGAGAAAGAAACAGTGATAGAATACTAATCTGAAAACTAAGTAGAGAGAGAAAGGTAAGAGAAAAAGGTACTAAACTTGCATAACAAAAACGTATTTATATTAAACTAGAAAATCCTAAACTTAAACGAACTAAAATCGAGCTTAATTATCCTCCAAAAACACGCGCCCGGTCGGGCACTACACCGCCCGACCGAGCCCGCCTTTTCTTCATCAGGGCTTCTCTCGCGCCCGGCCGGGCGCGAGATCGGGCGAAGAGGGCTTCTCTTCTTCTTCCGCCCCGCCCGGCCGGGCGCGCCTTCGGGCGGAGCCTCTTGAGCTGGACAAGGCCACTTGGGCTATCTTCGACTTCTTGATTGGGCTATTACTTCGGCCCAAACTAATTTCCTCCTTGGGGCTTGACTACTCGGTCCAATTGCCTCGGTATAACGGTCGTGCTCCTCCAATGCTCGTAGTCTCTTCATAAAATCCCGGAAAAATGCTCTAAATGTGCAATTCCCTACAAAACTCAACCAAAACTACGAAAACACTAGAAAACACCAATTAGTAATAAAAATGGCTCTAGAGAGCCAAAAACACTACCAATTATGACCAAGGGACGGAGGTAAAACACTATATAAAATAGACATATCAGAGTGGTAGCGTGATGGTTTTTCTTTTTTAGAAAAAAAATTCTGTTTTTTTCTTTAAAAAAAAATTCTTATTTTTTAGGCCAATTAAGTGGTGCCACGTTTTTTTTAACATAAATAAATATATATATTACATGTTTAACAGGTAACCGGTCACTTGGGACCAATAAAAGCTAGCGAAAACCCTTTAAAGTTGGGATTTTTATTCAATAATAATCCAAAGTTGGGATTATTAAAAGTGAATGCCTTAAAGTTGGGATTAATTTTATCAATTTTTCCTTTAAAAAAAAATTACAACTTGCAGTCCAAAAGTTCTTATAAATTGTAAATTGCAGCCCGATTTAACTTTTTCATCGGTTTATGTGTCGAATAATATTCGGTTAAGGTTTTAGGGGCCAATTTAGCCCTTAAGGGTCCGAATTGAGCTCGGAACCAGCAAAAAAAAAAAATGCAAGTGCCTCATTTTTTTAGCAAAAAATAGTTGCCCACAAATCGATGCATTTATGTTACGCAAAACGAAGCATTTACGTTATTTTTTTTGCTAATTTCGAGCTCAATTCAAAGCCTTAAGAGCTAAAATGGCCCCTAAAACCTTAACCGAATATTTTTCGACACGTAAACTGATGAAAAAGTTGAACCGAGCTACAATGTATAAGAACTTTTGGGTTGCAATTTGCAATTTTTTTTAAATGGCTGCAATTTCAAAATACAAACTTTAAATTGCTGCAATTGATAAATTTTTCTTTTATTTCTGGTACGTAAGAAGAAGACATCTTATTAGGACGAAATATCACGAAATTTAACTAAGGTCGGATTAATTGATCCCACAATCTGGTTGTGAATCTTGTGACACACAGCTACAACTCTTAATTTATCCCCTATGTGTTTATCGAGAGTGTTAGAACAAATGGATGAATGAGAGACCATAAAGATAAGCCCACTACAAGAACCCAAATTTAAACAAATTTCTTTTACTATCAGTTTAACAACAGAAAGAGTATACCACTTAACACATAACTACACAAGGTTAGGAGGGTAAAAGATTACATTTGCATTGTCTTTATATTACAGAACTAGTTAAAATCCCGTGAAATGCACGGATTTTATAAAATTATTTAACAAACTATAATATTAATTTAACAATTTTATAAAATTATTTAACAAACTATAACTTTAATTTAACAATTATATATAAATAAAGAATTACATTTATAAACTTAAAAAACAATAGCTATATTGACATTTTTTTTTTTTGACAATGATGCATGTTAAATTTCTAAGGCTATTGATATGTTAGACTTTATAAATATATGAAAAAAAAAAATTAGGGTCTATTGATTATTTAGAACCCATGCTATATACCCTATTATGTCCTTATTTTGTTGACGTAGTTTGACATACACATTGGTTTATACTAGTTAACTTTAACTTTAGTTTTCTATATGTAAAAAACAAATTCTTAAAAATGAGTGAGTCATATGTTTTTATTATAATATATAAGTAAGGTGAGGAAAATAATGAAACATCAAATACTAATATAAAAAAAATATTAGCATAAGATTAATATAGAAGTAAGGCTTTCCCAAATTATAATATTAGCATGAGATTGTTATAAAAATCTTAGCATGAGAATATTGTAGAACTTGGAGAATATTACAAAAATTACTTAATACTGTATAAAATATATACATATAAGAATATTTCATTAGGTGAATATTATAGGCAATAAATAATTTTCATGAAGAATTGACAAAAAAAAAAAAAAAAAAAGGAAAGAAAAAATGGAGGGAAAATTTTTAACCGGTGACGAACGACATGTGTTGGTTTCACTTTTAGTATTAAGTTATTGATTGATTGATGATTGATAACAAAAAAGAAGCAAAACAAAAATAGTTAATTGTTTTAATGTAATGTACAAAAAAATCTAGAAAAATACAGAAGTTAGTTGTAACTTGAAAAACTTGTTAGGCAAAAATAATTATTTTTTTTTTAATTTTTTTTTTTTTTTTTTTTTTTTTTTTGGAAGGGAGGCAATAATAATAATTTAGACATTCACAAGTATGCTGTCTTTTTTTTTTTCTTTTTTTTTTTAAATACGAAAGTTCCTTTTTTTTTAACTTTAGAAGTCCCTTTCATTCTACATCATACAAATTTTGGTCATCCATGTTTTAAGCCTCGATTATCGGTAGCTTCTAAGTAAATTTGACCTAACTAGCTACTAACTATATTCTGCTGATTAATCACTGATCACTTCATTTGGTATATACTGAAAGAGTATGTATTAATATTATTTCAACAACTTGTTTTTAAATGCCTTCTTAATCATCATACTTTAAAAGCAAGAAAGTAATGTGAGTTAATCATCATACTATAAAAATAAATTCTTTATAACGCATTGATTCATGTCATTAATTGTTTAAGTATATGAAAAATGACATTTCATATTTTAAAGTTTGAGTAGTTTAAAACTAGTTTTGGCCCCGTGTTATGCACGGATTCATAATAATAAGATTTATTAATGATCGATAGTCAATTGAAATGGAGTTAATTGAAATTAAATGACTTATGTAATAGTTTATATATGTGTTATATACTATAAAAAATAATTAAAAGAATTTCAGATTTTTTTTAATAGAATATTTTAAAAAAATAAATACTCGTAACAATTTGGAGGGAAAATATTACACAAAATTATGCCTAATGTCCATCCAGTGATTACAAAATTATGCTAAGTGTCTCATCCGGTGATTACAAAATTATGTCAAGGGTCCCATCCGGTGATTATATATATATACATATATATAATTGGGATCTAATGAAAATAGTATTAAAACAAGAAAAATGAAAATATTAACATGCACATTTTTTTCGTTAAATTTAATTTTTGAACTCAAAAAGTTACTCACTTCTTTGGAAAAATAAAAATTATGCACATCGAGTTTGAGTCAAAAAATTTTAATGCCCTTAAAAAATAATAAAACCACTAATAAGCTGCCACGTGGCTTACGTACACATCCAAAAAAAACCCCATTAGTTTCTCATAATGTAAACAACAAATTGTCTTAGCTTTCTAAGCCGCTGCATAGCTTGAAAAATATAATCATTGGTACACATGTGTTGGTAACTGTGGTAACTTTTTATTCAATTTTCTCTTATTTCATTCTAGCAAAATCCATATATATAGTACGGTGTAATAATTCTGAAAATTGATCTATTAATAATGGTATAATTCTACAGGGGATGAATAATGGTCCGACTTGAAAAAGATGAAAATTTGGGCAACTCTTAAAATGTAGTTTTAGTTCAAAATTTAAGTCCTACCCGAAAAATCCGCTTTTGGCCCAATAAGCCCCATACTATTTTGCAAATTTGGCATATGATTGTGTATTAGAGATTGGAAAAAAATTCCCAGAATAATCCCACATTTGAAGCGTCCGCTGAAAATAATCCCGCATTTGGATTATTTTTAAATAATCCGACTTTTATACTCAATTCGCTCAAAATGGTCCCAAGTGACTTGTAACCTGTTAAGTAGGTATTTTTTTATTAAGTTTAATTTACACGTGTCACTATGTGATTGGTCAAAAATAAGTTTTAATTTTAATTTTGTTTTTAAAAATGATAATTAATACTCCCTCCGTTCCTAAATTAAAAGCCTCTTTCTCTTTATTATGTGAGTAATAAATGCTAGAAAGAGGCTTTGTATTAAGGGACGGAGGAAGTAATTAACAATTAAAAAAAAAAAAAAAAAACTTTGATCTCAGCCCCACCGCAACCCCATCCGCCTCCCTGCCACTACCATCAACCCAGACGTGCCGAAATCGAGGCGTGGGAAGGGGATTGCTGGATTGGGGCCGAAATTGGGGCGTGGGAAAGGGGAAGTGGCCGAAAAAAGGACAAGGGATGGGGAGGGGGGCTGGGGTCGGGACGGAAAAGGGGATTTCGAGGGTGGTGAGAAGGATTTATACTCGTTGGTGCTTTCCGGCTAGGTTTTCGTGGGGGAGAGGGATGGAGGTTCAGGGGATGGGGATAGAGATGGGGGTCGGTCGCGGCGCCGGCGCTGGGGATGGGGGCTGGCTGGCCGGAGTAGCGTGGCAGGGGACTGAGGAGGCCGGGATGATCCAATGACGTTGGCTTGGCAGCCTTGTGTGGATGGTTTTTTAATTATTAATTTTTTATTTTTATTTTTTCTTTTAAAAAAATTTAACTATTTTTAAAAAAATGATTTTATTATTATTATTTTTTTTTACTAATAACAGGTCGCCACGTGTCCGGTAACTTGTTATAACTAGGGGTGAGCATGGATCAGTTATCCGATCCGAAACCTAATTTTGGATCGGATATCCATATCCGAAAATTCTGATAACTAATATCCGTATCCGATCCGAAAATGTTCAGATATCCGATATCCGGATATCCGAAAATTTCGGATCGGATATCTCGGATATCCAATATCCGACCTTTTTAATAATATTATATTATATTATTCAAAAAAATAATTTTAAAAAAATTAAATTTATTCTGCAACTATTCAAAAAAAAAAAAAAATCATTGCAACTAGATAAAAATACAACAACCAGAACAAGAAGTAGATTAAATATACTAGAAATTTTAAAAATACAACAAATATTTTTCACAAATTACAACACAAATTTTTTTACAGAAATCTAAATACAAAACAAAGAAATAATAGTTGTCATTGATATGAAGTTGAGAAGAGGGTCGTCATCGATTTTGCGGGTTGGAAGCTCGGGGAATCAAATGGCCGTACGGTCGCGGTGTTACTGCGGTTGTTGATGACGATGGTCGATGGTTGGAGGATCGAAGTAGAGAAGGCAAGCTTTTCTTGATGAAAGAGAAGATCGAAGAGGAGAAGAGGATGAAAGAGGAGATCGAAGGAGGAGAAACTAGAAGAGGATGAAAGAGGAGAAAGAGTATGAAAGAGAAGCTGGTCATTTGAGAGGAGAGAATGAGGGGGGGCGTGGGAATGGGATTCAAGGGTTTTTAGATTTAGGGTTTTGTTGGTTTGGGTGTTTGCCTATTTGGGCTTCTGGGGGTATTGGGCTTGTGGGGTATTTATGGTTTGCTGATTTGGGTGTTTCGGATCTGATATCCGATCCGATATTCGATATCCCTTTTTTTTCGGATATTCGGATATCCGAAATCCAAAAATCCAATATCCAATATCCAATCTGATAAGATCCGATATCTGAAATTTTCGGATCGAATATATTTTTCGGATCGGATGCGAATCTGATTTTCGGATTGTTAGATAGTTTTGCTCAGCCCTAGTTATAACAAGTTATATGACCGACTTGGACCATTTTGGGCGGATTGAGGATAAAGGTCGTATTATTTAAAAATAACTCAAAGGTGGGATTATTTTTAGCGGACACCCCAAAGGTGAGATTATTCCAGACAATTTTTCCTTAGAGATTTGGTCTAACCTGATTTTTTTTATCTCTACAAAATTTTAAATTTTAACATAGAATAATGAAAAAAGAGGGAGTATCAGTAACCTTTGAGTAAGAACGATATAGACCTTTGAGTCAAAGTTTAGAATGAAATAAACTCAAAGCCCACTCAAACGGATCCTACAAGGTCACACAACAAGCTTGGATCAACAAAGAAACCCGAAGCCCATTAAAGCCATTAGGGTGACCGGCCAAAAAGGGAAAAGGCATAGGGGAAGTCTAACCCTAATTAATTTAGGTAACATTTGATTATTAATTAGGGGTATGGGGAAAATAAGATACAATTTTCATTATCACTTTCAAAAAAAAAAAAAAAAGTACAATATCTATTAACTATTACTAAAATAAAACGTTGTTGACGTCATTACTGTCCATATGTCACTAACATAATAAATTTTTTCTTGCTTAAATGCAAGGATAATGTCATTTTATTTTATTTTTTTGTGGATCTACCATATTTAACAATTTTGAAATTTATTAGAAGTTTCTAAATTACAACTAGAACCTATCAATTTATCTTTAAAAAAAAATGAAACAATGGTAAATATCACACTAATAATAAATGAACTCCTATGTTGAAATATGTATTAGGCGATGTTGAACAGGAACATGTATTATATCATAATTTTGATGAAATCTAAAACTATAGAATTACAAATATTTTTGTACAAGGTGCATAATTCTTATTTATATTTATTTATTTTTTTTTAAAAAATGTACTACTTCCGTTAATGGTTGTAGGGAATATTTCAAGCATCCCACACTTGAGCCCCACTATGATCATACACTTAAGCATGGTGGCGTCCAAAGGGAAGAAAGCTAGAGTAAAAGAGTCGCCAACAAGTTTTAGGAACTTGTAAACCGTTCACAGGGTGAAGGTTACACCCCTTCACAATCCATGAAATCGCTAACTCCATAGTGGTCTGGAACCATGACTGGATATTCGGGGATGAAGGTACAAATCCAACCTAAAAGAGATTGAACCTGCCCTAAAAATAGGCCTCTACTTTATTCTTCTCATATTCATGTGCGCTTTCTGACTAACATGCAATCAATAGGTTAACCCTAAACCTGTTTATCTATATTGGTTGAATATTAATGCACAAACAAAACTATTATTAGCGATCACTTGAATTATAATCATGTTAACCTAAACAAGATTATTAATTATCTTATTAAGCGTGATTACAAGTACAAATTCCCTTTAAACATGCATAATAGGCGTGATCAAGCAATAACAATAATATATATCAAGTAACATAAAATAATCATCATCATCATATTAATAATAATAATCTCAATCTCAAAGCAATAATAATATTAGCAAGAGCCTAGGCATGATACTAACAAGATTAATACCAAATCCTATCATGTCACTAAACATTAAAGATTAAAGCTTTAACCCTAACATGATACTAACATGATATAAGAAAGAATAGGAAGCATCATATAAACATACATGATATTAGAAATCTTAGTTATTACCCTAAACATGATACTAGGAATCATAAAGATATCCTAACATGATACTAGGAATCAAAACAATCAAAGCATGCTTTCTATATCAAAAGAATAACAATTAAATTACTTACTTGGATGCCTCGTATCTCTTTCTAATAACAAAATACACGCGTTAGTAACTTCAAGGAAAATAATAAACAATTAAATTAAATAATTGAAATAGGATTTGGGATCAAACCCTCAGAAATTATAAACCTTTCACGTTTAGGGCGAAGGCAACTTTGAACTTGACTAGGTGTGTCTAGAACTAATGTATGTGGAATTTTGTAAAAGGGAAGGTTTAGAAAAATAATAGAAAGAAGAAGCTTCTAGCTTTTAGAGAGAGAGAAAGAGATGATTGTTGATTGTGAATGAATGAAAACGGGGAGATACGACCCCAATTTATAGAAAAATAGTCCTAAAACGATAGAAAAGAGTTCGAGTCCCATTCGGAATAAAAGACCTCCTGTTGCGAACGACAGGAGTTAGCGCCAGGCGACAGACTCTGTCGTTTGGCGCTGGAACAATTTTTTACGGATTTTTCTTTTATCATATCTTTTAATCCAAAAGCCCAAATAAGTCATATAATATGTCGTTGGAAAGCTCTTGAAGTCTACTTTCCAAACCAATTAGAATCAGATTAAAATCTTTTGTAGATTGAAAGATATGGCCGAAATAGTGAAAGAGTGTCAGTTTTTGATAGAGTTTCGTATTTCTTTAATATCTTTTTCGTTATAGCTCGAAATTAGTATTATAATATATCATTTGAAAGATAATTTCAAGATCTATCCAACCATATAATATTTAAATAAAAATTATGAGTCACAAAAATAATATCTGACCATCTTTGATTTCGCACAGGACAAGGACTCTCAAAAAGAGATATTTTATTCAATTTCAAATTCTTTGATCGTATCTTTTTAAAAAAGGATAATTGAGATCTTTTAGAAACTTATAGAAGCTTCTAATAAATCCTAATTAGTTTAGGAATGGGATTAAACCTTTGGACCCTCCACATGATCATTGGGTCGTAGGTAAAATCCGGTTTGGGCCCAATTTAGTATTTTGGCCATGACTTCCTCCTTATTCATCGAAATTGGGCTTATAATATATCTTTGAAAAGCTATTTTCGAGCCCAATCCAACTACACTATTATTGGACCCATATCATGGACCAAACTAAAATGGAATGGCTATTTTCATAAATAGAGTGTAAGAAGAAATATTTTCAAAAATAGAAAGAGAGATATTTTAATAAAAACAACCACATCACTAGACTTTTCACACTTTTACCTCGTTCGATAATCAAACGACGTGAAGGATATTCATCATTGGGTTTGGTTTTTGGGGAGACACAATTGGGTGTTTACAATGGTTATTCGCAACTTTGGAATTTTTATATCTCACAAATAATGCCCCAAAGTTGCAGATAACCATTAACGGAGTTAGTACAACTTATAAAAATAGATTTTATATAAATCGTACATCGCACGAGTTCTAACGTAAGGCTTGTTTTATGAGAGAACTGAACTGAACTGAACTGATTAACGAGTGCTGAACTGAACTGATTGGAGTTGAACTGAACTGAACTGAATATTTTATGAGAGAAGGAAATTAGGAATGGAACTGAACTGAATTGAACTAAATTGATTGAAGCTGAATTGAATTGAACTGAAAATAAGCTGAAGAGGACAAACCCTAGTTTTTAATCCAAGAAGAAGGAAGATTCTCACATCCATCCAGTATTGGTGGAGTATTAATCTAAGTCGGTGGACCGAATAGAAGAGCAATGTTTGAGACTCTTATCTCCGGTAGAACTTTGCAGAGAGGAATTCACACATCAAAAGTTAATTGTGTAATCTTTATTTGTATATGCAGGAGATCCTATTTAAACATATATGAATATAATTTATGAAATTCCGCTTAAAATATAAAAATAATTACGGAATACTTTGAAACAATTCAATTGTCACTATATAAATCTACTTGATTTTTTTTAAATTTTATTTTTTTTTTTTTTAAAAAAAAAAAAAAAAAAAAAAAAAAAAAAAAAAAAAAAAAAAAAAAACTACTTGATTGTAGTATTGTACGCAACAATGTAATCCGTATTACATAAAACTGAAAAGTGTAAGAGCCGTAAGACGAGGACGAAGAGTAAGAAACAAAGAAGGAAAGCGCGTGGGTTCCACAGGCAGACATATAGACTTTACATTCAAAGAAAAGCACTCTTTTTTCTTTTCTTTCTATTTTTTTAAAACCATGCCGTGGACTTTTTAATCCTCTTATCCCATGCATAGATTCGTGGGGCCTACTTTTCACTAATCTTTAGTTTAATTACTTTTGTTATCACCATGATTACGCCAAGTAATTTTGTTTGGAGTTTAATTCGTAGCTTGGTAATACAGTAATTATGAGTAGATAACATAGGATTTTTCCCTAAAAAAAAAAAGGTAACATAGGGTTTTAGGTACTCTAAATGTAATTTCATAAATCACATCCATACACATTTGCACAAGATTTCATATACATACAAATAAAGATTAAATAATAGTTTAAAATGAACCATGGATGAGTGAATTTCTCTTTGTAAATTTCTACTATGTGGAAAATAAAGAGCCTCAAACGTTCCTCGTCTATTTGATCCACCGGCTTTGATCAACACTCCACTAATGCTAGTTGGACGGGAGAATCTTCTTCTTTTTTGGAGTTGTTCAACCCGACTTAGAGAAATGATGGAGAGGAAGTATGTTGTACGTTCTTTTGTGAAAAGAGATCGATATTATGAAAATTGTATCTTATTTTTTCCAAACTCCAATTAACAATCAAATATTAGATTAATTAGGGTTAGATTTCCCTCCCCCTTTTCCCTCTTTGATTGGCCATTTGGCCACCCCTAAAGCCCTAATTAGGCTTCGGGTTTCTTTATTTGTTGATCCAAACCTGTTGTGTGACCTTGACCTTATAGGATCCATTTAGGTGGGTTTGAGTTTACTTTGTTTTAGCCCAAAATTCGATATTGGTTTCTAGCAAGACATAAAGACGACCCGATAAATAAACGTATTATTATCTCCATAATATAGATTTTATATCCTCTAATTGCATTAGAGTCGAGGACATAATTCCTTCATTCTATTAGTGATTCATTTGCCTTATGTGATACAATGAATTTATTATTGTCACAATTATCTGATACAGTATAATACAAATATTCCAAACTTCAATTAGCAATTTATGTTTTAAGTTGGTCTTGTAACATGCTATGAAGGCCAGCGTGAGCGTGTTATAAAAAAACTCTTATGTGAGAAGCGTCATGATAAAGTATAAAATATTATGATGTGTTTTAACTATTAACTATCAGTTTAAAACCAACTCACATAAAAGTAGATTAGATGACCCAAGACTTCTAAGTCGCAAAATATGTCTGAGGAACAAATATGAAAACTTCACAGAAATCTAAATATAAGAGTACACGATTGAGTTTTGAAACTCGTGACTTCAAAGTCACAAAACAAGTTTATTTCCTACAAACTCTAACAAAGTCGCTAATACAATTCGTACAAGTTTAACGTGTGTACTCGCAAATCGCAATTAGTAGTAGAAGCATTGTAAAAGCAAAGAGGTGGGTCTAGTTTAGTGCGAGAGTGGTCTTCTCAAACGAGCGAAGGGTAATGATCGAGTGAGTGAGTAGCTTTCTTTTCTTTCTCCTATTGAGTATTGACTGACGACGATGATTTGATGTTTTTCAGCCTTAATTTTTGGTAAAAAAGAACAAAGTTTTGGCTAGCAGAATCAAACTGGATGGCTCAGTCCTAGACAAATTATTGGGTCCCACTTTAGAAACTGCTCACCTGAATCTTCAGAAAACTGACCTGTCTTATATTTTGTTGTTTCCCGCCATTTTACCTGACTTATCTTTTCACTCTTGTAGTGAATTGTTGGTTTGTTAATTGTCATGGGTAATAATCGAGTTGTTTCTTGTTTGGTATTGGACTATTGGATCATGTATATTTCAGACTAGTTTTGTACCCGTGTAATACCCGACTTATTTATTAAATTTTAAGATAATTTTTTTATTTATGTGCTAAATTTTAAAATATATCATTAATATAAATCTTTTATCTTTCCAAATAAATTATACGTATCTATCTAATGGTTAGTTGTTACCACATACACAACACTTGCAAAAAATTGGAATGCCATACCTCGTCCTTTGGCTAATCGTACCGCTTAAGTTTTGTTATGTCGAGTGACTTGATTAATCGTATAAATTTATATATTTATGAATAACTTATATTGAATATCAATTAATAAAATGTATCATAAATAGATTTATTTTGAAGTACTCTTTAAAACAGATGTTATGATTTAAAAAATAATTTAATAGGATATTATTGAGAGTTATAATCTAATTATTAATTTGAATAAAATTCTAAATTTATAATATTGGTATTTTATCGAAAATAAAACTCTAAACCAATAATTTATTCTAAAATGCTATTCAAATTTTGTTGAAAATAAAACTCTAAAATAGGGGTCTCTTCTGATTTACTGAAATGAGCTGAACTAAACTGAACTTATTGGAGCTGAACTGAACTGGACTGAATTGAATATTTTATGAGAGAAGGAAATTAAGAACTGAACTGATTGGAGTTGAACTGAACTGAGGGTCTGTTCTCTTCATATTATTTTCAGTTCAGTTCAGTTCTTAATTTCCTTCTCTCAAAAATATTCAGTTCAGTTCAGCTCAGCTCCAATAAGTTCAGCTCATTTCAGTCAATCAGAACAGACCCTAAACTGAACTGAACTAAACTGAAAATAAGCTGAAGAGAACAGGCCCGAACAATTTTATCCTAAAATTCTATCCATATTTGATTGAAAAAAGAATTCTAAATTAACTTTTTTTAATCCTAGTTTGTCTAAATCCATTCAATGTGGCGCGACACTAGACGAAAAAGTGAAACACCAAGTGTCGTTGTCTGGTGGTCTGGCTAAAAGTTTAGCTTTACATATTAGTAATGTAATTAATATCGTGCTTATATATAAATATCATTACTCATACATACTATATATATCATAGTAACTAGCCTTTTGGACAATGTCATATTGCCGTGCACGAAATATGTATAAGAAAATTGGAAAAGAGTAAAGGTTAATAATTTTTTGTCCCTTGAAATCTCAATGATTGTCTTAGGATAAATAATGTAACCATAGTTGTGTAATTAAAAATCTTCCAATTAACTTAATGAAAGTTAAGGAGTGGGGGAAGAAAAAAATTACTTGTATGTGAATTGAATATAGAGAAATGAGTACAATTAATGAAAAATGTTGAAGATATTTTAAATAGGAAGAGTGGTTTTAATTCAAATAATTGCTGTGAGTTTTTCCTCTTACCATTTGTTTATCGTTAAAAAAAAAAAAAAAAAAACCCTCTAAATGAAGAGTTTGTTGGGAGTTTTTGTTGTTGTTGTTGTTTAATGGCAAAATAGAAACCGTTAATTGAAGGCTTGTTCGATGTCACTGTAATTTATTATTATTATTTATTTATTTTTTAAATCATATGATGTGTGCCATTTAAAGAATAAAAATTTAGTCAAACATCTTAAAATCATGATTTTTTATTTTTTATTTTTTATTTTTTTTGAAAACCATAGAAAATTGAAAACAAAAATGATGACAAACATGCCATAAACTGATAATAAAAAAAAAAAATTGATATTAATTTTTAGTGTTTGAGTTAGAAAATGTGCAAAGAATTTGGAGTTTTTCTACTCCCTCCGTCCCTTATTAGATGCCTACTTTTCTTTTTGGGGGTTTTAAAATTAGATGCTTATTTCTATTTTAAGAATGTACATTTTGACAGTATTCCCTCTTTTTGATGAGTTGGCATCAATTGTCTTTTATTTATTTTGTACTTTTGACATTACTTTTCAATACTTTCTCTCTCTCTCTTCAATAATCACCAACTACTTTTTTTTTTTTAATTTTTTTTTTCTCTATCTCTCTCTAACCCCACATGTACTTTGTACTTTTCAATAGTCGGTTTTAAGGAATCTCTAAGTTCCTTAATTCCCGTGTAATTTTAAAAGTGGACATCTAATTAAGCGACGGAGGGAGTAACATTTTCTATGGAATTATGAGAGTTGAATAGTAGAGATTCAATTCTGATCGCCAATGTAATAATAACTAGTTATTTCTTATTCTTGTAGTTCCTTTTTATCATGCATAATTATTAGTGATTGTAATCAATGGAAGATCTACCAACAAGAGTTGGCTCAAAGTGGTAGCAACATGAAGTTGCTTAAGGGAGGTTTTCGGGTTCGAGCCTCACCATATGCAGAAACTCTTGTTGGGAGACTCACCCACCATAAACCAGGTGTACTACCCGAGTCAGATGCGGATGTAGTCGGAGCTAAACTCCGGTGAAGTGGGTGGACATCCTTAAAAAAAAAAAAAGTAATCAATGTCGGATCAAGAAAGGCACAAGCACATGCAAAGAGACCTATGGTTAGCTGGTCTCTTTGATTCTAGTCATTCAACAATAGCAAATTACTGCTATTAGCTTTAATCTAAAGAGACATGTTGTGTATAACAACAGATCTCTTAGGTTTTTTTTTTTTTTGGGTTATATTAAGTATTCAACTATTTTTTTTGGAGTCTTTCATTTGCTTTATGAAAAAATCAAGTACTAGAATTTATGAATTTTAAATTATAAAATAAATATATACTATTTTAATTATTATTCATCATACATGATATCAATCTTTTTTATTATTTTATTTATTTATTTATTTATTTTTTATTTTTAATGAGCAGCTTATTATTCTTAAAAATTCTTCCCATTTTATTGCACTTTTTATTTCAATATACATATTTAGTAAGTAATTTATTTAGAGTCTGTTCATATTTACTGAACTGAGTTGAACTGAACTGAACTGATTGGAGTTGAATTGAATAGAGCTGAAATGAATATTTTATGAGAGAAGAAAATTAAGAGCTGAACTGAACTGAATTGATTGGAGCTGAATTGAATTGACTGGAGCTGAAATGAACTGAACTAAAATTAAGCTGAAGTGAACAGAATCTTATTACGGAGTAATTAGTTTTATATGATGAGTAAAACAATTAAGAAAATTTATAGTATATACTAGTATAACTTACCAAATACAAGAAAATTTATTGAACATATAGAGTACTTTTTAATTTAATCATTGTATTTTATTGATAACTAGAACATAAGTAATTCCATATTTGTATTTATCAAACAAAATAAATGTTAAAAATTTAAAGGCTAATTAATTAACGATAATATATATAATAACTCATTTTTACCTTTTTTTCTCTTATTATTTAATGGCTAAATGCTACCCTACTTAAAATTTCTAGATCCGCCACTAATTGTAATTATCTTTTTATGATATCGATAATGAAATCAATAAAATAAAGTCACATAATCTTATAGATGTAAGCTCAATTGTAATGAAAATATCCGAATATAAACAGTTGTCTCACATTGAATAAAGAGGAGATAGAAGTGTCATAGAACTCATAGAAGGCGTGGTGTCAAACATGGTGAAAGGAATTTATTACAAAGACCAAAAATAAGAAAAAAAAGGACACATAGTTTTAGTTATGGATGAATAAAATGATCATAAGATGAGACGAAAGAACGAGAAGCCCGCCAGCAAGCAAGCTAGCGCGTAGGACATAATAAAAAGTGGTCATTTTCTCACAACACACCAAAAATATGGTCTTATTCAACCAAACTTAAAATCGTATGACTTCAGCATAGCATACCAATATTTTTTAAAAAAAAAAAAAATAAATTTCGTAAATTTTTATTTTAAATTTAATTAATCAATTAATATCCTCATAACTACTTTTACATGGTTGGAAATTAGCTGTCATATATCCACAAAATTCCCTTTTTTATTTTTTCCTTCTATAAATTATATTTTCATTTTTATTAACTCTTTTCTATAAAAAGTACTCTCATTAAAACCCAAAACCTTCTCAATTACTCCGTATTTCATTTCATTTCATCCTTTTTTTTCTGTTAAAACTCAATCAACAAACTATCCAACTTAAAACCCATAATTTTCAACTAATTTTAATTACCCACAAATTCTTTTCCCCATATTTTATTAATTAGTGTGGAACCCAGAAAAAAGATTATAATCTTGGAAAAAAAAGTTTGTTTCTGTGCAAAAATTCCGTTGATAACTGAAGAATTTACTAAAAAAGTTTCAAACTTTATTAAGTTTTTTAGGCTTAAATTGAGTTGAGTTGAGTTATTGCTTCAACTTTGTAGCTCACCTAATTCTTTTGGTTTGTTTGGCGGTTTTTTTATGTCCTGTTTTTAAGAAGATTGAGAAGAAACTCAACTCAAGTTTTATGCTTTCTTGAAATGCAGACTCTGCTTTTCTCTGTAAGTTCTTGTTCTTTAATCATCTGTCTTACTATTATCAGTCTTTCGAGTTAATTCATCTTCCGTTCTTTATTAGTTGCAACATTTGTTATTTCACGATCTTGAAAATAATAATTTGATATATATGTGTATAAACTTTTCTTTTGTTATGAGTATCAATATCAATATTCAATTTGAGAGTTAATAATATGAAAAGTTCTATTTTTCATGCATAGTTATGAAATTTTATATTTGGAAGAGAGTAGAATTAGCTGGTCACCCTTATCTATTATTTTTTTGGGTTGATTTTAATAAATTGGCAAAACATTAGTACTAATTAGGAGTAAATGAAACAAAATGTTTTGGTACTTTTTCTTTTCCGTACTATTTACTCGTGTAATATATTTGGTATGAATGTATGATCTTTGGGATTTTATCTGCATGACGTGTGAATCATTTTTTTACTCATGTGAATCAACTGTCACATACACATAGTACCGAGCATCGATTTGAATTCAATATTCGTACAATCGTACTATCTTTGTTCCTAAATAATAAGCCGCATTTGATTAAGGATCGTTTTAGGAATTGAGTTAAAAGACGATGATTTTTCGTTACGGTGGTTTATGATTGAGCTTTTTAATCTGCATGTTCTTAATTCGAGTTAGGAGAAAGTATGCTACACAACAATTATTTTGAGACGGATGAAGTATTTTTGGTACTTATACTTTGTATAGTGTGAGCAGGCTAGTAAGAAGTACGTTAATCACGATTAGATGATCATACAATTAATTTGAGACGGAGGGAGTATTTGTACAGCGTAAACAAGCTAGTAAGAAGTACGGTAATCACATAATCGTGATCATTATTACCCTACTCTTTTTCAACCCATTTGTACATTTTTCCACATTCACTCCCTTTTTATCTTTGACTCTTGTTACTCATCAAAATGCCAAACAAAATTAGAGTTGTGGGACCCAGAAATTTGGTAGTGTTTTTGGATTACATTCACCTTAGGAAACTGTTAGGGTAGGTGGTTTAGATCCTCTATCAATATATGCACTTGTGATTGTACTGTTTTTATTTATAAGGTAAGGAGAAGGCCCTATCGATGTACTTAGTCGAGCACCTGTGATCGTACTTGGGAGGTTTAACTGTATAAGTGTATATTGTGTAATAATTTTTTTTCCCTAATTCTGATCTAGGAGGCACAACCCTTGCGACGAGGTGGGAGTTATAGGTTGTGATCGAGACCAATGTCGCTTTTTCGTTGATTTGAAATGCATGATATTAAATGAACCCATTTGACAGATGGGCTGAAATTCCTTGTTTGTCAACACATAGTAGATTAATACTAGTGCAGTTTAAGTGTGTGATCATATTTTGGGTTTAATTTATTGTTGCTGAGAACTTCTGAAAGACTGAAAGCTCCTTGATGGTCGGTTTCAGTGGTCCTAAACATTATTTAGGACTACACAAGAATATATGGTTGGGTTTAGTAAAATATAGCCAATAATAGTTGATTAATAATTTTATCCAATTCCCATGTCTTATTGGACATCAATTTAAGTGATAATGTTGAGCATGGATCAGGACAATCGAGTACGTACACAAATGATCGTGTTTAAAAAATCTAGATGAGATGCGTTTATTGATGTTTGCATACTCATGATGGGCATCTCTAATTTAATTAATTGTCTGCTTTTGTGTTTGATATTGAAAGAATTAGTTGAGTCTTATCTCAAATACTAACCACAAAAATGGTTATGTGTTTGGTTGATTTTATTTTCTTGCTTACTAATTGTAAACGTTGTCAGTTTGATAGTCCTTACATTTTATAATTTTAAATGTTTTGGATTTAGTATGTATAAAACTCTCTTAATCGACAATGAGCAAATATAATTAGGTGGTGTCAGCAAATTAGCTGAAGTTTAATCTTTGACTAGATTGCTTTGTTCCTGGTTCGTTGTATATAATATGCGCCTTTGTATTATTATATGTATCGGTTGTCATTGTTTTGTCATAATTGATTAGCATGACTCGTGTGGAGGCGTTACGTGAATAAAAATATGCAAGCAGGAATGGCTGCACTCTGCCTAGGATGTTTCCTATGTCATTTAAAAATAAAAAAATCATATATTGGAAACTGTAAATTTTACTTTTTCGATTTAGGTTCATGGGCTGTTCTGCAGTGTTAATTTGTTTTCTACTCTCTGTGAGCATGGAGTGCTTGCAGTGTGAAACTCATACGAGGTCTTGTGATCACTGATTACAGATAGCATTGAAGTAGTTGTGGCTTATTTAATGAACTTTGTATAAAATAATCCTGCCCCGTTTGATTAAATCAATCCCATGGTACAAAAGTCTGCTATGCTCCTGATTCTACAGATGGCATGCTTGGTTAATGTGCTCTTTCAAAATGTATTTATTTACCATTTAGCTGAACTAACCTTTATTATATGTAGCATAGGAAGTTTATTAGAAAGAAGCTATGGAGGATGCTAAATGTATCTAAGAGATAATTTCAATCAGTGCAAGTGTGCTCACTCGCACCTGTATGACACATGCATGACGGTCTCTATAACACGATCGCTCATAATCATATAAGAATCAAGAGATTGTATGTTTGAGCTGGTCAAAAGAATGATGTGTTGTTGTAGCTGTGATATTTCTGAAGTACTGTATAGATTTTGAGTACCTCAGCTCTTTTTTTTTTTTTTCTTTTTTCTTTTTACGTTGAAGGTACCTATAATATCTACACAATAATTTTGTATATGCTGCTATTTAGTGTCATTCCATTCGCTATTGAATTGTTTTGAAGGTTATGCACTCAAATTAAGGATATATTACTTATTATCCTTATTGCTTTGGTATCCAAAATCAACTAGTGATATATGTTGGTATTTTAGAGTGTTGAAGCTGTTATTTTAATGGTATTTTAAAGTAGTTTATTTATATGTTGTGACAAGGCAATTCATGTTTAAGCAATATGTTACAGCGTTGCCATGCACTTCTGTTGTACTAACTTTGTGTTACTTTTTGTATATGCTTGTGCTAGGAGAGTTTAGAGCAGTGAGATGACCGAACTTAAGAGGAGTGTTGGGCCTATTGATCAGGATAGTTTCACATCAGTTGCATCCAAGAGACAAAAGGTTGATATATCAATGTCGAGCAAGGTTTGTTCTTGATGTTAACCACATTCACATACTTTCTTATAATCTTATGCTTCAATTTTGACATTTATGCTATAAAATCTATGTAGTATTATTTTTTTGTACCACAATGTTTTTTTGGGTTATCTTTGGAAGGGGTAGCGATTTTCAATTGAAGCCACTATTCTTTTGGTTGCCTGGGTATATATCGCAGAATCTTGGTTGAATTGGAACAGTTTTATGGGGTTGGAACTTGGAAGAGTTAATTTTTTTTGATATGTGTTTGCCTGCTTGTCGTCAGTACTCAATATATGTATTTCTGCCTGATGATGTCGTTATACTTGCTTCATGAGGTTCAATACCAAGTCTTTATATTAGCACAATTTTTATTTACATGCCCATATATGTGCTTTGCTTTTCCTCCAAAGAAGAGACAATTTTATAGGGAACACTACGTAGTAATCTGTGCTTGGCTTTTCCAATTTTCTTAAGGTTGAAAAACTTGGTGGTGTGTCTAGGCAGATCGATGAACTTATTGTAGACTTTGACTCACGGTTTATTGATGCAGGAAAGAAAAGAAAAGCTTGGTGAAAAGATAACTACACTACAGCAGCTTGTTTCCCCATATGGCAAGGTATGACACGTAATATTGTATTTTTTTCCTTCTTTATTTACTTTGGAGACTGTTATAGTGGAGAGAATTTGTAAGTTATAACTATGCAACGTTGCTTAACTTGTACTTTCAATAAACGGGTTACCTTTTGATTCATATTTGAAGATTTGCAAACATGAAGTTATGTGTTTTCATAAGAATTTTTGTGGGAAGGTGTTCTGTTATGCATGATTCTTATATTTTGTCAAAATTTGTGATGCAGACTGATACAGCCTCTGTCCTGCATGAGGCAATGGAGTACATCAGATTCCTGCACGAGCAAGTGAAGGTATGCCATTCTGTAGGTTAATCATGACGATAATGTGTACCGGACACTAGAAATACCCTTTGACTTTGCACTGATTTTCTGATATTGCTAGCTTTTCAATGACTAGCAAGAAAACAAATTATTTACAATTGAGTCAATTTATTTATCAATTATATTGCTCTAAGGCTTTGAGCTACTGAACTAATTACTGTGGGATTTCACGAGTCATTATAACTCTAAGCTAATATTACCAATTTCAGGAAAATAGAATTTCCCCAAAATACCTCTATTTCGTCCAGAAAACCTGAAATGCCCTATGTATTTCATATACATAAATATAAATTTATGTTGTATGAGAATGTCTGATAGAGCAAAAATTTCAACCGAGGTTCTTTGTCATCTACTTAAAGTTGTCCATACTATCGACTCTTGCTCCTCTAATTCTATGTTGTGTTGGTACTTGTAGGTTTTGAGTGCTCCATACCTCAACAATACACCAGATACAATTATAGAGGTGAGTCGCTTTTTGATCCATGTATTTTTGTATAGAGTTGAATCAATGCGATGGGGCATACTATCCTCCCACACCAATAGAGCAAGTTCTACTTCTTGGAAGATGACATTAGTTGTTTACTTGATCAAAGTTGGTTCTATTTGATTTTTCCTGTGATGCATGCTCGCTAGAACCTTATCATTTCCAGCTCATCCCATGCATCTTGATTTTAATAGCTTCATTTTTAGTTTATACAGAGTAGAAAAAGTAGTTATTAGCTTTGTTTGCTGATATGGATCCTGAAAAGTGTTCTGCGCCGAAAATATATTACACACACGCTTACTGCTAATTCTGATCTGCTACGTTTTAGTACCAACCAAAATCATTTTTTCTGGTCTAGTTTGAGTTGAATATGAGAACTAGTATCATGGTTGAGACAGAATTATGCTGTGATTGTGCATGTCTATGTTAGATCTTGTAAAAGGGTCATTTGCATGCATGCTATTACTTTTTAAGTTCTAAAGCATCTTCTTGAGGACTTGATTGTGATGGCACTGCTCAAGATAGCTTAAGACAAGGGGGGATGTCTTTAAATACCGAAGATCCTAGGAAATAACGGAACTAATCATATGTTTTAAGAATGAATTTAACACCTCATTTTGTAGCTAGAAGAGTAATTGTGCTAAACATAATGAGAAAAAGACTGGATTGTGACATATGTGGGACATAGCTGGGTTTTTGGCAAAATGTTTGAGACCTTAACCTGTTAATGTTTTGAAACATAATTAAAATGATGGTTTTCAAATATTGCTGAAAGTGATTAGTCATTATAGAATAAATGTATGTAACGTCTCAAACACTTAATTGTGTGTAGTCATTTTCTACCCACTTCTTGACTTCCTTGGTATTGTTAAGTGACTATAAGATAACAAATTCTACACTGTCCTGTTTAAGGATGCTTCATGTTTGTCGACTTTCAAAAAGCTAAAAGAAGTCTCCTTTTTTTTATTTATTTATTTTTTTATATCAGAACTCTTCTAGATCTATAAGAATAAATAGGTAGTTCTTTCTTCCTAACTTCCAATCAGTAATTCAGAGATGGCAAATGTGTGGATCATGTTCAGTTCGAGTATTGTGTCAATCAGTTCGAAATTGGGATGTATTCAGTTTATTGTGGAGAAATCAATCAATTATCGGCGTTTGAATCATTGGGTAGGTATCTAGTTTCAAGTAGAGTCCAGCTTTGGATTGAGTTATTTTGGGTTGGATCTAGTCAGTATTGTACCATTTCATTGTTAACGAGTCATCGAGTTTAGCCGAAAGTTAAGTTGAAATTAGTAGTGTCTGTCTACTATGCTTCATGTACCTAGAAAACATGTTAGTTTATTACTGATGTATACACATAATTTATGGCTCTAATTGTCCAATATTATGTTCATATCGACTTCACAATTGGTTGTCGTTATATACTGTGGTCTACTTTGCTGAATGCTGATCGGTAGACATTATTCTTCATTTGGTGTCTTCAGGAACAAGTACATTATAGCTTAAGAAGCAAAGGGTTGTGTCTCGTGCCAATTGAGTGTACTGCTGGATTGGCTCGCAGTAATGGTGCAGATATTTGGGCACCCATCAAAACTGGTTCCCCAAGATTTTAGTACTCACTTCAACAAGTATACATGCTGTTTAACTACCATTTACCCCTACTTGCATTGCTTCATAATGCAGCTAATCGCCTTTGAGATTTACATCATTCAAGGGCAGTTCAGTTCTCGGAAAGCAAATGCTTTTCAGCTTTAGTTCTCGCATGGTTCATGGTCTGGAGCTTTTTGTAGAACAGTCCTGGACCAAAGTGGAGAAGCATGAAGTGATTTAAACTTGCGGCCTCTTAATCTTTTATGTAATTAGGTTGATGTAATGAAAAAACGTACGATTAAAATATTAAAGGTTCGATTGGCCTGATAATCTGTGCAGATGAATTGGGAATCCTTAGGGAGTTCAGTTGAAATTCCCGGTAGAGGCTTTGCCTGAAATAATAAACGGAATATATGGCTATTGATACTGATCCAATAATTTTAATTTAAGCTCGTATGGGCAAATCTATATAAATATTACTCACAGACTTAGAGTGAAAGGAAGTGTTTCTTTATGTCCCCTCTTCCATTCCGTATACCTCGAGTATGCATCACTCCCTCCGTTTTACATTGTTCTTCTTACTAGAATCTTTTTGTAAATACATACTCCGTAATTTTTCAAAGTAGGAAGAGCAATATGAAACGAAGGGAGTAGTATTCTTTGTGATGATTAGATTTTTTTTTATTACAAGGTAAGGATATATGTAGCATACTAGCTTAGTGTTTAGCCTATTCTTTAAATTATACGAGGGAGGTAATAAGGCTGCAAATTGATTGGCAAATAAGGGCGTCGAACAATTTTTTATACTCTCCAATCCATTATTCAAGGGTCGTTTGAGTTGAGTAGAAGTTTAAAAAAGTTTGTATTGTGATAAGATTGGCTAGACCACTATTAGTCTTTGTTTACATGTTTTGTTGTTTTCCATTAGTATGTGACAAATACCATCTAAAGTATATAATAAAGTGTTTTTTTTTCCTCACTAAAATACTTCATTTAAAAAAAAAAAATTAGAAAACTTTTGTTAAAATTAATGGTAGGTAACTTAAATTGGATGGAAAATGAAGTGAGGAGGACCTTGCAACTACTGAGAGTTAAGTCAAGGTTTGCTGGTCTCCAGTTCACATCTAAGTTGGATTTCTTTACTTTGCCGTCACACCAAAACATTCATTTCCACAATTTCCGTATTTGGAATTTGTCTGATCAAATTAATTGTTGATAACTGAAATTTCTAATAACTATTGGGTTTATTCTTTTTTTTTTTTTTTTTATTTAAAAAAAAAAAAACTTTACTATCCTCTTTTTGACTTAATTATGACAACTTAACTGCTAATAATGATGAAAGTTTATGCTTTGTTGACATGGCTACTTTTTACCAATACTAATGTATTAGCCATTAGGCTAGCATATTTGGTGAAACTACCCCATTAGAGCAACTTCAATGGCAAGCTAATTTGACAATTAGCTTGTCATGCCACATAAGCTTTTAAGCTAATTATTATTTTAGCTACTTTTTGCTCCAATAGCTAGCTATTAGCTTAGTAGTAGTTGTTGGATAGAAAATACATAGAAAGAGCTTAATTGGTGCAATGAGCATTTTCATTTTGGCAAGTTTAATTCCCAAGCAAATTAGCTTGGCAAAGCTAATTTGCTTAGCCAAGCTAATTGAGTTTTCTAGCTCCAATGGTCAAGCTAATAGCTAGGGAATTATTGTAATTGCAAGCAAGTCCCTAGCTACAACCATTGGAGTTGCTCTTAATACCTTACACAAAAAAAAAAAAAAAAAAAAAAAAAACCCAAGAAGTAATTTTAACATTTATGAAAAAGGATAAATATAGATGATTATGTGAAGTACTCCGTACTAATTGTTGTAGACCTATCTCTAATTAGGCTCAAAGAATTATCATGTACAATTAACTCCAAAATGAGAGTGAGGGATAGCTCGGGTGGTTTGAGCTCTCTCCTGATTCTAGGTGATTTTGGGATTGATTCTTATCACTCATTCTTCTGACTCTAAAAAAAAAAAAAGTATATTAGGTCACATCTCTAATTTAATATGTGGTTTGTAATACTCTATTTCAATTTATTCAACTTACTTGAGATCAAACCTCATTTGTTGCCTTTGTACCTTCATATAGATGATGATCAACCAAAAATAACGCATTTTTGACTTAATTAAAATTAACATAAATAAATATAAAAAAAAACACAATAATAACCGTTTGATACATCAGAAACTTGAATTGTTCGATGTATATACATATTAAGACTCGAAAATTTATTTTACAAGCCCTTTCTTTAGGGGAAAATTGTTCATAAATAAGAACAAACATTTACCTATACCATAGGGCCAAATTGCATGATCAAACCATACATTTTCACTACACTTCCATGATTTACATGTTCAATAAAGAAAAACAATTCAACCCACCAATTTATGAGTCTCATAAAATAAACCTAAGAAGATTTCTTCTTATAATGGCAAAACTCAAAGCAATTCTCATCCATCCTCTCTAACACAAAATGAGCAAGCATCCCATTATTTTCCACCAAATTTTCCTTGCACAAAAACTCCTCACTTGAAACTCTTTGAGGGTCTAAGTTATAGTCATGTACAAAAACATGTGTCTTCCCACTCTTCGCCGAGGCCTTCTTGTTTCTTGCTAACACACTAGAGGTGTAGATAGTTGACATCCTCCCCGGGGCCGAGTGCCAATGACCTCTTGGACCGTCGATGAGAATGACATCCCAATCGATGTCGTAAATTTGGTTTGGCAAGTCATTGATGCCTAGTTTGCACTCAGAAAAGAGCAAGTTTTGTACTGGTTTACACTCATTGTGAGCTTGCTCTTTTACGGAGGATATTAATTCTTTGTACTCGCTTAGCTTTGTTGTGTATTGTGCGTCGTATGCTTCAATTTCAGGGTGTTTTTCTTCCATATATGCTGCATAATACCTGCCAAAACTTACTAATTTAGATGTAACCTAGCTAGCTTAATTTGTGTGATTTATTTGTGCCGTTTATATAATAAAATAAATATATCAAAACATGCTACTATATATTTGCCTAATTTCATTCAATTGAGACAACAAAAAAGCACTTTATATAGCTAATTGTGGAATACATATATTGTTAACTTTTAGTGGTTGGGTTTTGCTATAAAAATACATGATGTAATATTTAGGAAAAATTGTCAAAAATAATACAAACTTTGAGCGGTCCGCTAAAAATAAGTCAGTCTTTTAATTATTTCTAAATAATACAAACTTTGAGGGATATCTACTTTAAACAAGTTATTTTACCAACGACTTATTTAGCCGGTTAATTTTTTTATTTATCTTATAAAGTTGTTTAATAGTTTTATAAAAATAATACAATGTCACGTGTTCCAAATAACCTGTTCATGAGGTAACTAATCGGTTTTAACTTCTTTAAAGTGGATACCCTCAAAGTTTGTATTATTGAAAAATAATTAAAAATTTGACTTATTTTTGGCGGATTGCTCAAAATTTGTATTATTTTTGACAATTTTAAATAGATATTTTAAATCACACTAGTCAATTCTATCATATAAGAACGTAATTTAAGCGGCAAAACAAATAACATTGTATTTTCACCCTCTTTATTTTCATATTTAAATTTTAGTGTTAGACAAGAAGTTACAACATTTAGTATTTTACATATGTGCAAGCATGCATGTTATATTATGGAATTTATGGATCAAATAATGTGCCACATGTATACTTTGTGAGTATATATTGATGAGAAGTTCAATTTTAGCATATAGTAGTGGCATGATTTATTTGAGCGCTATCCTACGTCATAACATGAGTACAATGCTATAACGGCCTAGCTAAGGAAACATGTAAGAGGCTGATAAATTATACTCCGTATAAACCTAAGCATATACTTAGCTCATTTTCTATTTATTAAGAGGTAAACTGTTAGAAAAATAACTAACATGCATGCAAAATGAGAAGACATTTGTCTCACATCTGAATGGATGACAAACGTATAATTAAACTATTAAGCCTAGGGTATCCCTCATATGATCACCAGTTGGTTTTAGGATAAAAACTTTTTATTAAAATTGTATGTGGTCAAACTCCCATCTAGCGTGAGCTAATGTATATATGGTTCAATGAAGATATACAATTAACTAATTGTATAAACCTAAGTTTACAATTAATTAAGTAATGGAAACTCGATAATATAAAATTAAAAAAGAGAATGTATGAAAGAGTCCATTTGAATTCATTAAACTTATTACGTTACCTGTTCTCATCAATGAAAACCGTTCTACCATGGTTGTTAAGAGACCGCCATAACAAAGTTTCATGCGTAAGACCAAAAACAAGAAAGTTGCAAGGAGAAGGACACCGACGTAACACATCCGAAATCGATTTTGTATCAGAAATATCCATCTTCTCCGTTGTGTTAGCTCTAGAAGAGTAATGTAGAAGAGTACTCACAATATTCTTAGGTAGAGGGTACAAGGAAGTCGTGTGCCCCACATCGTTAGAAGCCGCAACACCACTAGTAACCGCGGTTGTGGAGGGAGTCGAGCTCGAGTAGGCCGAGAATGAGTCACGGGTGTATATAAGGGTGAGGAGAAAAATAAGGGTGAAAATTGAAATAACGGCTAAGAACCATAACCTATTTGAGCTACCTTGTTTAAGAATGTAAGGGTGTAAGAGAATAAGTTTTGTGTTGTTTGTGTTATTGTTGTTCTTCATTTTTTGCATGCAAAAAAGAAGAAAATAAAAAGATAGGGAATGAAAATTATTTGTGTTTGCGTTTTTTTTTTTTTTTTTTGAGTTGATTAAAGATGGTATATATTTAAAGAAAAAAGTAGGGTTTAAATAAAGGAAAGAAAGGTAGGAAGTTTGTGATAAAAAAAATTAAGGGGGTTGGAGAAACTTGGAGTGGAAATTAAATTAAAAGATGGGTAAGAGAGCTAGAATATGAATGTGACATTATAATAGAATGTGAATTTTGATTATATTATATGGTTGATTGATTAAAGTAGTATAGTATGTAATTGGAGGATTTTGTATTATGTTATGATCAAAGCCAATTCTTATTGACCACGTGGAAGATTTTGTGGTAAATGATGTAGATTTTTTCATGGTAGAAGGGGATTAGGATTTACGCAATATATGTGTTATGTTGCCAATTTGTTTGTTCATATACATTATCCATCTACTTTGTACTGTCTTTGTAGTAATTTTATGATGCGACTGTAGGTGAATTACAAATACTGTCTCCAAGATAGAGCATTCTTTCCATTCTTTAATTTGTATCCATAATTCATATCGATCCTTATGAGACAATTATATCATAATAATCAAAGAATTTTAAAGTAAAACTTTTAATAATTCACAATAAATTGGTGGCGGAGAAGATTTTATTTTGAATTTACAATATGTGTTATGTATGTAGAATTTGCAGTTCTTTCTACTCGTATTACTACCTCTCACCGTCCTAATTAGTATCCTCTTGTGTTTGCGTAATTCATATTTATTTGAGTTTTTTTTAGACTTTAAAGCTTATGATGATATCATAACAATATCCATCCCATTTAATGTAAAATATTATTCTATATCCGCATAATGTAACAAATTCTTACATACAACCGGATTGCCTGGCTAGAAAACATAATTACGTACACTAATCGAGACAATATTTGTACTCCTTTCGCTATTGTTCATCTATTAATTGAGTAATCTTTTCTTTAATGTTTCTTCTTTTGTAGATACATCCGAGTGTATAATAGACATGTTAAATGTTGTAAGTCTTTTTAAAAACTTTTACTTAAAAATAATGTATGGAACAAACTACAAAACTATAAAGACATACAAGTACAACTTTTGACTTAAGTTTAAAAAATTGAAAGAAGATTTTAAGAGCAAATGAAGTACAAATAATACTTTAAACTTGTACTTGTATATGACATGTAATGTCTCAAATTATCAATATCATACAAAGTAGCTGTATGTGGTAAATATTGTTTGTGCACGTTTTTGTAATTGTGTGAAATTTTGTACCCAAATAAATATGATGAAATGTGAAGCTAGCTAGTCACAATCAAGATGTGTATAGGGAACCAACAAACAGATATGCCAAGCGAATAGGAAGCTTCAGTTGTTGGAAGGTCCAGGTCAAATATTACACCAAACTATCTTCATCATTTTAATCATTCAATAATTTCATCACCAAATAAATCACAACATTAGATTTTAGTCCTTATAAGATAGTCCAATTTCTCTTTTATTTTGTTTACTGTTACACCCCGCATACTAAAAAAACAATTATATACCTACTCACTTAATACAACTCTTTAATAAACGACGGGGTAAACTTTAAAAATAAAGAAAGTACTATACAACACTTTTTTATTTATTTATTTATTTTTATATATCTCTTCAAACACAATTTTTACTTCTCCAAGTTACTCCAGATTGAAGCTGTTTCAAGTTAGTTAACAAAACAAATGGATGAATTAAGAATCAAATGAGTAGTGTTTAAGAGTTGGTTGATCCATACCATGATGGCTGCCTATAGCCCATTAGCCCTATAGTATGGAACTATGGATACTTGTAGAAAACTAAATCTAATTTGATCACTATAAAATTAATTTACCTAAATAGTACGATTAGTACCTATGGAGCATACAACCCATTATTATGTTGTTTTGTGAATAATCAACTAGATTATTTGGTTAAAATCTTGTTAAAATTTTGAAGGGTGATACTCAAGACATGAGATCAAATCTTGTTTACATATATCGAAAATAATCACTTCGTAAGTGGTGTAAAAAAAATTGGTGCAACCAAATTTACAGATCCAACCTAATTACCTAGTACTCCGTACCATGTAAGTAGTGGATCCTAAGTTCGACATATATGAACATTGTAATTTAGCACGACTAGACCATACTAGACTCAACTCAACTAGACTCGCCCCATGCGACACACAATGAACCGAATTAACACCTATCCACATTGAAGCTTATGCTGTATTTTGCTTCAGTCAAATTGATCAATACAAAACAGCATCACTCCATTTCTGTGTTATCGATTCAGAAATTCAACCTCAACTAAGGAGAGAGATGAAGATGGGATTGATGATCTATGCGACCTTGATCTTAACAATGGCGGCAATCTCTCATGGACAACAACTGAGCTCGAAAGAATGCGAGAATTTGGGATTCACTGGTCTTTCTCTCTGCTCCGATTGCAAAACTTTGTCAGAGTATGTCAAAGACCAAGGTCTCCTTCCTTTCTCAATTTTTCATTCTCTTCTCTGAATTTGATACGTATTATTTGATTATTTCGTTAATTTGATTGATTAGGGTTTTTACCCTTTTTAATATTTTCAATTCTGGGTTACTTTTGCGGGTTTTGAATTGATTAGGATTGCAGATTGCATCAATATGAGTGTTATAATACATAAATTAGAATTAATTGATTGAAGAATTTGGTATAATTAGCTTAATTATTGGTTGCCATATGAGTTCCCTTGATTCTAATACATGAGAATGGTTGGGATTGAGTGAGAACTGGCAAGCGTTGATATATGCAAGTATGATTTGTATTAATTATTAGCTTGATTGGTGTATGCCGAGTTTTGATAGGTGTTAGTGATTGTAGACTGTTCATGTGTTGGTTAGGTGAAAGCTTGAATCGAATGAATTGAATTTGAATGGGTGGCTCGCTTTTATACGGAGAGACCGTGGTGATCGAGTAAGAGTTGTTAGTTTTAGGTAAAAGAGTTAATAAGAGATGAGCCTGAAATTGTGTTCAATGAGTTGATCTAAATAGCCCATTTGGTAGCCATTTATACACAGTGGTAATTGGGATATATTTTAGTGTAATTGGGCAAGCAAAGTAACACCCTAATGTCTGTAGTAATCCAAACTTGTATTTATTTTCGTAAATGTACATTACCTCCCTATATCACCCTTCAAATGATAATGGATGGAAATGACAATTTGTAAATAATTTGGGGTGAAATAGCATTGCCATGATGATAATAGACATTAATTTTTTTTCCCTTTATTAAATTATTAATTATATACAAATTCAATTATATTACACCGTTGATTATCACTTACCAAACAGGCCGTAATAGTTTTGGCGATTGGGAATTATAGCGTGAGATGCTGCAAAGGTAGCTAGTGAATAATATACATTGATGGGCTGTTGATAAAAAATTAAATATTCAAGATTTAAAATATTTGGTGTATTTATCATTTTATCTGTGGTCTCATTGCCTACCTTCTGCTATCTTCCTTTGCTTGAAAATTAGAGAATAGGAGTTAATTTTCAAGATTTAATATATTTGGTGTATTTATCATTTTATCTGTGGTTTCATTGCCTACCTTCTGCTATCATCTTTTGCTTGAAAAAATTAGAGAATAGGAGAGTATTTAATGGAGATTATGTGGATTTAGCCCTTTACTATTGAGTTAATTATTTGATATCTGTTGGAATTTTGTAAGCCTATCCTATGGTTAAATTTGGACTTGTCATGGAAAGCAGCAACTTACCTAGCTCGATAGGCCTAAGTATGAAGACATCCATTTTGTACTCTCCATCCACAGTTTGCCACACTGTCGTGTAAAATCCGGTTAGCTGGGAGGTACAGGAGAGTGGTTTATATTTTAGACTCATTGGTACAAGATATCCAATCTTTGCATTAAAATTTTGTCACCGTGAATGGGGAATCCACTGAGAATGTTTGCCAAAACTATGGGTATCCGCCACATAAATTGATGTCAGATATAGGAAATCTTTGTGTGGATTTGTGCATTGGCACTTGGCACTTTGGTAGTGATTCTAACCTAAGCTATGGACATTGGACAGTAGCGTAGTTGAGCTGGGAACGTTTTGGTAGTTTTAACATTGTGCTACCAATATTCCATAACACATGGCTAAAGCAAGATATATAACATCGTTAACCTCTCATTAATTTTTCCTGCATTGTAGTCAATAGTCATAGTTCTATGAAACAAGAACCATGTATATATCAGCCTAGTCATCTTTCAAATATCAGGGTTTTTGCAAAACTAAAGTGTTAAATGGAGCTTGGAGTCCTTGTATCTCTATGCTTTCATTTGCAGAAAAGTGAAATGTCTAGTTGAGATTATGGAATCAAACAGGCAGATCTTGTAATTGGAAGAGGCTAGAGGCATTTGGTTTCTGAGGGGAGCTTGGAAACTAAGCACTATTCAAGAGAATACTTATTGATCTCTGTTTTATTTTATTTAAAAGAGCAATAATGTTTTTGTTACGAAGAACTTTAAGATTTGTTTCCTTTGTTTGTAATGTGAAAAATGAAGCTAAGTCCTTACCTTTAATCAGTTCAAAGAGAGGCTGAATATGAAAGAATTTAAGTTCTGCATGGCCAGACATTGGCTGCCGAAGATAATATGCACTCCCTGCTATGAGATGCCTTACTCTCCCTAAAACCCCACCCCCTTAGATTTATCTTACCTTTTTTTTTGTACTTGTACAGTGCTTAATATGAGTATTTGGCATCAAGAACCTATTTATATAATGTTGGTGCTTATGACTTGTGTTTCAGAACTGGTATCTGACTGCTTAAATTGCTGTGTGGAGGATTCTGATGATTCAATGAGCAAGGTATTTACTCTTAATGAAGTTATCTTGAACTTCCAACTTAATATTCAAGATTCTAAATTGTCCCATGATATTATGGATCCGAACTTGAATACTTGAGAGTTTGTGTTTGCTTGATCAAGAACGCCAATAATTTGAAATTTAGCGCCATAATTGTACCTCAAGCTGTATATTTGTGACTTTGTTATGCATAATTTAGTGGACTCTGATTACTATGTCCTAGAGAAAACCTCTACTCACGGAAGAATATTTAGTTTTCATGATACATCCCTTAACGTTTTGGGCTATTATATTTTGTAGTTTTGTACCCTTTGTTTTCTTGTCCTGCATCTCTATTTCACTAGAGTGTTGCTAAAATTGAGAAAAGAGATGAAATCTTCACCTCTGTCTTTGTCACAATCAAACTAAAGTAATTGTGTTTTTGACAATTAGAAATAATTACTGCTATCAGGTTATTAACTTTTTTAAGAATAACAACCGTTACAGATTACCTATGCTGGTGCACTGTTGGAGGTCTGCATGAGGAAACTGGTCTTCTATCCTGAGATTGTTGGCTTTATAGAAGAAGAGAACGACAAGTTTCCTTCGGTCAAAGTTCAATATTCTTTTAACTCGCCACCGAAGATGATTATGCTAGATGACAATGGTGAACATGCTGAAACAATTAGGTTAGTAATGTTCCATTTCTCTGGATTTTCAGCTCCCTTAATCAGCATAATCTTTGGACTTTCCTAGGCCAGTTGTTTACTTTTTTTAACACACACTGTATCATGATGCCTGAACAGCAAACTAGTTGGCTTTTTTTTTTTTTTTTTCATTTTATCTTTTGAGCCATATGTAATGTCCTAAACTTGTAATCATATGTTAATCTTTTTGGATGTAGAATTGACAACTGGAAACGTGAACACATCCTGCAATTTCTTCGGGGGAAGCTCAGATCTGCTGCTAGTTAAAATGGGTGACAGGAAGCTAGATGTTGTCAAATCATTTATTGCTTTAGTGAAAATTTTGATCCTTTGTTGCCAAATGAACGAGTTCGTCAGCTCAATCTTGATGAATATTTTCTACTTATAATGATCTTTGACGTGCTTCTAGGTTGATGATTTTTTTTTTTTTTTTTTTTTTTTTTTTTTTTTTTTTTTTTTTTTTTTTTTTTTATGATAATTGTTCTTATACCTATCTAATTTGATACTTCTGTATTATGAATTGAAATCCACACTGAAACATAGAGTAATTTTTTTCCGTTCTTGACTTCTTGAGGGCTCCTTGTGTTTGTTAGCTCTAATGGCATACTATAAACGCCAAAAAAAACTCGATGATTAATCAACTTTACTGTCTAATTTTGGTCTGGATTACGTAATAAATTCGAGAATTATTTCAACTATCCTCTTGTCCCATCCCATTTTTATTTTCTAAACCAATTTGGCCTTCTTAATAGCCTAAAATTTATAAACTTTAACCCAATTTTCTATTCTCATAAGTGTAGCTTGAAACCGAGCTAATCTAGTATGTGAGCCTTGAAGTTTTATGCAAATCTTATATGGATGGATAGCCCTTGAAATAAATTTTCAAATGATATATCATAATCCCATTTACGATTTATAATTAATAAGATATGAGCGAAATACTTATCTAAGTCCAAATCGACACCCTTGAACTATTTCGGCCATATTTTTTAATTTTGCAAATGATATTGTCTTGATCCTAATTGGATTGAAAAGTAGATTTCTAGAATTCCAATGATAATACTACTTATAATTTTTTTTTAACTTATTCTATGTTTGAAATAAAAAATTATGATTAAATTACAAATCTGCAAAACCAGACAACTAGCAGTGCAACGTGACACGTTGAATCTTATATGTCACAACATATTACCACATGTCACGGCACATATTCCCCATGGTAATTCACATTCACATAGTAATTTAAACTAGATTAGACTCGTGTGTTGCACCATTTAAATAATTTTATTATTATGCATATGAAATAATTTTGTTATCATGCATATAAAAATAATTTTATCATTTGTGTAAAAATGAGCGGCAATTATTTTTTATTCAAAAATGTATAGTGTAGATTAAATAATAATTGTTAAAAAAAAAATTAAAATAATAATGACAATTATGACATCATCAATAGATATGGAGGGAAATTTTTTAATGTGAGAATGACACGTAGGATAATTTAAGGGATGATAATGTCAACAATGTTTTATTTTAGTAATAGTTAATAGATAAAATGGCAAAAATCCATTTTGGATGCAATAGAATGATTTATGTATGATGGTTGAAATGAACAGTGGAATTTCGAGTGATCATATTTGAATTTTCTACAGGCTGAAATATACCAATATAACATGGTATAAAATTATACAGCAAATAATTAGATTCAACAAACAATATAAATTGTGATAATGGAGCTCTTTGTCTGCTAATTTCAACGAAAAACCTTGAATAATTTAGGGACTATAGAGCTAATAAAATTGAAGTAAGATAGAGTTTGGATGAAAATGGGCAATTCGTTTAAGTAAGATCTATTTGGATGATTTGATATTATGTTACTTTATAATTCTAAATTGAAACAAACAAAATACTCGCATAAAAGCTGGAAAACATATCATTTTCATATGCATATATAATGTATTACAGTTTTGGTGATTTCGAGTGCAGTTTCACAGTTTCACTGCCTAGTGCCTCTTACGTTACCATACCATCCTAAGCCCTAAGCTCTGATGAATGCTTTCTGATGAATGCTTTACAAACCTGACTGTTGTGAGGTTTTGATGATTGTGAACAAATGATGATTATCTAACTAATATGTGTATTGAGATGTGCATGAACAAGTCATGAAGCAGGAAGATGATTGAGTACAGGTTAGATCATTATTGAAGATGGTTCCCAACATACAATGTATGGATCGTGCTTGAGTTTTTGAGGGGAACATATAGAGAAGAAGTCTAAACATATTGTTAGACTTTATATGCAGCTCCTAAGAAGAATGAGAAGTAGTTCTTTGCAAGGAATAAGCAACAATTACTAAGTGGGGACAAGAGAAGAGAAGTTCCTTTGAAGGAACAGAAATTTTGGAGTAGAAGATTCAAGACAGAAAAATAGGAGTATATTTTTCTAGGAATCATGTAAGTATGTTGGACACGAGAAATTGTTTGGAACATGCGTATGGAACTAAATTGGAACTTCAGTCTCGAAGGAACTGACAGTTTGGAAGGAATTGTTGTTGACTAGCCAGTTTCTTACGGGACAGTCTAAAATTCGTGTGTAAGAGAAACACGAGTTTACACAGCACTAGAAGTCAGTTTTCCATGTTGGTAGTCATTGCATTATCTTTGCCTACTTTCTAGGTAATTAGTTTTGACTTGGTATAATTTATTTTAAATAGATTTTATTTTATAAAAGATAAGTTTTTAAAATAAAATCTGATTTTCTTTTTAGTCAAAATGATATTTTATTCTCTTTATTTTCTCCTATATTTTAGGGATTTGTTTTAGGTTGTTTCCTATCTAATCTCTAATTGGTTTAATATTTCAAATTAAATAGAATAGTTATTTTAGGATAAAATATTTTTATAAAATATTTATTCTTAATGAATAAAATCCGAATCAGTTTTTAATTGATAAAAATCTAATTTGGTTAGTATTTTATTATCTTGTAATTTCTATTTTTATTTATTAAGTTTTTGGCAAAATAAAAATTACTTTTCACGTTTAATTTGAAACAACTTTTTACTGGAGAAAAATAAGGTGATCATGGAGAACATGTTTTTGACTCCAATCCATGTCTTCCATTACTTCTTATGTTCAAGGAAGCACTACTATTATGGTTGGGGTGAATGGGTATGTCTTTGAAGCCTATAAAAAGAGATGTTCTCATTCATTCCAAACGGTCTGGCTTAAGTGAGTCAATCCATAATGGAGTTTGTCCCAAGTGGTAGAGCAGTAGAAAAAAAATATATATTTTCTCTCCACGTTGGTGAGCCAGTTCGTCCAAGTTTCAAGTTCCTTACATATCTCAAAGTGTCCAACATATTAGTTTTATAAACTATATCTTTTATATGTATTTGAGAGTTGTTTAAGGGTTTGAGTGAACTCTTGTAATGGGGAATTTATGAGGGTTTGAGTGAACTCTTGTATTGGGGTGAGAACTTAAGTGAGTTCTTTGTATGTAGAGAAAGCTTTGAGTGAAGCTTGAGAGAAAGAGAAAGAGTAAGGCTTTGAGTGAAGTCTTGAGTGAGAAGAGAGGTCTTTGAGGGAAGATTTTGAGCTGAAACTATGAGAGGGAATGGTTGTTGGGGATATGAGTTCGTTGAGGAACTCGGTAGAATCTCAAGTTCCTCATAGGTTGTAACAGAGTCGTTAGCCTATTTTAGTGGAATGTTTTAAGTCAAAATCACTTGGGTCGAGGTTTTTTACTTCCTATTTAGCCTAGGAAGTTTTCCTCGTAAAATCTCTCTTGCACTATTTCTCTATTGCATTAAGTTTCTTTTAATTCCGCGAAAAGTGGCTAGCAAGCTCCATACTACAATTCACCCCCCTCTTGTAGTATTTCATCTAAATAACACTGACATCAATGCAATACATATACATGTGCATATAAAAAGATATAATTAAGGGGAAGAACTAATGGTTAGTATGGCTTTTGTTTTGAAGCAGTAATTGGAGACAGATTCTTAGCTAGAGATCTGACATCGGAGAACACATCAAGTCCAGAGATGCATCATGTTGTAGCTATCAGAGTGAGCTCCAACTCTTTCACAACATAGACTTCATCTTTAGGAATGCAGCAACCATCTTTCACAGCTGTCACATCTTAGCTCGGAAATTTATTCCTGGACAGTGAAATATGATCACTGAGTAGAGAGGACCCTAACCAGAATACAAAATTCCTCTCTCCAAAGCTACACAATCAAGGTCGCCCTAGATCTCTATCGCAAGAGAACTTTCACCTTTCTAGGTCGGTCATGGATGAACTACTTGAGGACGATAGTAATGAAGAATTACCTAAGAGATTGGATACGTCCATTGGGATGGTCTCAATAGGATGAATACATCAACATGGAAATACCGTTCATTTACACCTTGTTTGGATAGAAGGAAATGGAAGAAAAAGAAAGGAAGAGAAAGAGAGTGTGACAAACTATCTTGTTTGGGTAAAGGATTGGGAAAAGGAAGGGAAAGGAGAGGGAGGGATCCATTTTCCCTCTCTCTTTAAAAAGCATAATCCCTCCAAATTTGGAGAGATTCGGAGGGAAAATGGACCTCTCCCTCCCTTTCTTCTCTCTTCCCTTCCTCTTCTATCCCTCCCCTTCCTTTCCTTTCTTGTTTCCTATCCAAACAAAGCGTTAGTGTAGATAGCTCCAAAGTGTAGGAAAGAAATATTTTATTCTCAATGACTCATAACATCTACAATAGAAGAAAGTGTTAGTGGTTAACTACTTAACTGTTTGGTTCTTGTATACAAATCTGATAATGTTTCAGCTCGAATTCGATATGCAGAATTTTGGCTTTATAGATTTAAGGTTCATATTCTACAAAATTTCTCTACACATTACATTGTTTACTTGCCAAAAGAATATCAAATGTACATGTATAATGTTTATGGTATAACTGAAGCATATTCTTTCATGCATTCATATACTTAGAAGATGCAATTCCTATTCACCTTCACTCCCATAATCTACAATGCACTTCAAAGTAAAGAATTGTTTATCATCACCAAGGATAGAAGCAGCGTATCTCCAATTAGCCTTTTACAACTACAAGTTATCCTCATCACTAACACTTTGTTTGGATTGAAGGAAATGGAGGGAAAGGAAGGGAAGAGAAATGAAGGGATGAACTATCTTTCATTTGGATAAGAAATGAGGAAGGAGGGGAATTGGAGGGAAGAGAAATGGAGGGATTAAATTGTGAGAAATTGATCTCTCTAACGATAGAGATATTTGGAAGGAAAACTCATCTTTCTTCCCTCCCCTCCCTTTCTCTTCCCTCCCCTTCACCCCCTCCCCTTCTTTTCTTTCCCGTTTCTTTATCCAAACACACCGTAAAAGTAACTTAAGTAGAAGATCCACCACTCCATTCAATGGCCGGAAGGGTGTGGACCAACTACACACCATTAGAAACTTGAGCTTGTTTGAGCACGAGTATTATAACATTAACATTAAAAAGTTACAATTCACATAGCATAATGCCACTACAAGTAAATTGCTAAAAAAAACATTGTAGGCATGAAAAATTTATATGCGTGCCATATAAGATGTTATATGGGTCAAATGTCAAAGTATTGACTCAGGTTTAGTTGACTATTAAATAAATTTAATTATTTTGGGTGAAATAAATTAAATTAGCCCATTTAATTATTTTAATTAAATTATTTATTCAATAGTGAAAACCTATTACAATTGGTTAAGCTATTATAAATTAGTCATGATTACCAAGTCAAAAGCCCAATACATATCAAACCCTAACTAACCCTAATGTGTCTCACTCTATAAATAGAGGCTCTCTACTTCATTTGGAGAAGAGAGGAAAACCTAGAGGAAAACAAGTAGAATATAAAATACAGAGAAAGCCTCTCAGATATTCTAAACCTCTCATCAAATACTTTAAACTTCTCCAAAGAAATCCTTTCAAACCCTAGAAGAAGAACAATAAGCATTTAATGTGTTCAAACCATCAAACACTCATAAGTTCGGTCCTCTACATCAAATAGTCATTGATCGAGATCAAGCTTTGGCGGCCCTCAATCAAGAATTCAAGTCAAAGGTCTACATCAACATAAGTCAAAGTTCTGCATCAAATCTTCGATCGAGAACAAGCTTCGACGACCCTCGTTCGAGAATCAAGTCAATTCGTGAATTATGTCAAAGTCAAAGAATGAGATCGAATCAGAGGAGCAAATTAGAGATTGTACTCATAAATTAGGAAAATTTGCCAGGGGAACATGTAATTTGCCTCTAATAAATTCGCCTTTTAGGGTTTTCAAATTCTAGGGTTTTGAATTTTAAGGTTTTTGAATTTTGGGGTTAATAAATTAAGATTTTGGATGATTAACATAGGGCTCTTGTATTTTTCTTTGAATTAAGCTATCAACTAAGCATAATATGTTTTTTTTTTCTTTGAATAAAACTATCAATGAATTTTAGCGTGAAATAATAAATTGTTACCTTTTCGATCATCCTCCTTTAGTAATCCCTTCATTTTCCTTCATTGCTCGAAATTCTAATCAATTTTGCAAAGTAAAGGTTTTTTTTTTTTTTTTTTTTTTTTTTTTTTTTTTTTGCCGAGCAGAAGATCGTGACGCCAATTTGTAAAGCGATCTTCAATGGAGGTCGAAGGTGAAAGCGAAGGTCAAAGTGGAGTTTAAGAGAGAAAGAAAGGAAAGAGGGGTAGGTTAGTTAGGGTAACCATGAGTTAGGAGAGATTTTATTTTTCCTTTTTTTTAGGGGCATTTAAATGGCTAATCAAGGTTTAAATGTGGGTTAATGAGAAAAGATGACGTCATAAATGGTTTAAAGTGAAGTCTGGTAGTAAAATCAAATTTTTAAAATTTTTTACGATAGTAATTCACAAGATTTTCAATTCACGGTAGTAATTTTCAAAATGACATTAATACGCAGTAGAAATTAACACTTTGTTTCGTTTATTTTGAATCTATATTTTGCAGATTTAAAATTTGTGTTACAAACATATATATATATAAATTTAAAACATATGCTTTAAATTCTAGAACATACTCCCTCTATCCCTATTTTGAAGGCGAACATTCCAATGAATTTACATATTATTATTCTAATATTAAATAATTATATGCTAAATAAACTTCATTATATAAATATTTTTCAAAATAATTTTTAGTTAAAGAAAATTGAAGTCAATTGAACCACTAGTGGAAAAAAGCTTATTTGTAACGGGCATATGATTGCCCGTTACAATAACATCATTTGTAACGAGCAAAATCAATGTCCGTTACAAAAAAAGCTGTGACTTAAGCAGGAAAATACGTATTTGTAATGGGCATATTAGTGCCCATTACGAATGAGTAGTTTTGTACGTAACGGGCATTATATTGCTCGTTATAAATAACCAACTATTCGTAACTAACAACTTTTGCCCGATACAAATAGAAAAGTCAACTAAATTTTGACCCAATTATTTGTAACTAACAGGGAGTGTCCGTTACAACTAAGTTTTCAAAGTAAACCCTAAGTTTTTATTTCCCCCTACTCACTCTCTCTTAAAATATTTCCCTTTTCTCTCTCCAATATTGAAGCTCGGTCCTCCCTCTCGTCGCCGTCTGTCCCACCTTTCTCCTTCCTCGAGACTCCCTCCTTCTCTCTCGCAATTCCCTTCTTCTCCCTCGCAACTTCTCCATTGAAGCACAATTCCCTTCTCCCTCCATTGAAGCGAAGATCCGTTAGATGGGTGGTTCGCAAAGTTGGTTGCCAGGATTTGGAAATCAATGGCAGTCCTGTTTCCAGGAATCGTAAATCCAGCGGTGCTCAGGTATGCAATTTCATACATTTCACAAATTTTGCCATTTTGATTTTTAGTTAATTTAGGGTTTCGAATTTGCTGTTTTTTCAGTTAATTTGATATGAGTAATTGATTTGTAGCTTGTTTTTTGTTTAATTAGTGCATTGCATTGAGAGGTTATTTCTTTTGATTTTTACTTGTTTCTGATTTTTGTTCAAGTCATGAAATTTGCATTTAATTATTTATTTTCTGCCATTTTTATAACATTATGATTGATTATTCAGCCAATTTTCTGCCATTTTATTATTTATATTTATACTGCTCTGAGTTTTTTCTTTGTTATGATTTCTTATTTCATTGAAATTATTACTCAATTTTTGTTGTTTTTCTATTTTATGGAAATTTGTTGTAGTTTGCATTAAGTTTAATTCAATTGAATTGTTGTTTTGATTTTGCTTGAACATATCTCTGATTTGTTGATTGATCTTGAATGTGTTAATATTTGTTATGCATTATATCTTCATATGCCTAGATACCTGTTCTCGTTTTGCTTCATTTTTTTTGGTGCAGTTTTATCTGGTTACCTTTATGTTTTTGCACTTACATGGTTGTTATCTCAAATATGTAGTTATTCACCAGTAGGTCGCTCTTTTTATTCTCCCCATCTAGGGCAGAGGCAGCCGCTAGGAGAGGGTTTAGAAAGCTGGCGTGGATTTTATCAGAGTATCCGACCAACTCATATGGGTCTACCTTTGAATATAGGTTAATTTCATGATATTGCCTGTATTTTAATTTATATCAATCAGCTATGTTTCCTTCCTTGTATGCTAAATATTTTAATGTGGTTTGCTGTTTATCTTCCACTGCTTTCATTGAGCCATTGTCTGTCATTGACTTTGTGACCCAGCTGCTGAATCGGGATGTTACTTCTAGGCCATTATTCGATACTGATCGAGTAAAGGCAAGTGTTTTCTGTCTTTTCCCTTTGTGCTTTGCATCTCTCTCAAATGTATATATAACACTTACCCAATAAGTACCATTAATCCTTGTAATTTTACATTCGATTTTTTTTTTCAATTCAAATAATCAAATTGGGGCAAAAATTAGGTTAAGAATATAAATTTTTTAAAAAAGTCTGAATTTGTTTACAAAAGAGCTATCGAACTTTGAATTTAATTTACAAATTTTTTAGGAAAATTTAAATGGTTTTAATTTAGAATTGAAATTATTGTTGGTTTCTTTTCTCAAATTTTTTTTAGCACCTGGTGGTAATTTCCGATGACATCGTTGTATGATTTAATGATTAATTAATTACCAAAGAAGTTGATGCATGTAGGTGGTGTTGTCATTCAATTAGTTAACCATTGATTAATGTAGATACATCATTCATAAATTTCCAAATTTACTTCACAAATTCTACTTACCTCCAAACACTATATATCTTCATATGCCTAGATACCAGTAAATCTTGAATAGTCCCCGTTTGGGACTATTCTTGGAATTGTATTCTCACTTAGGATGTAAATGGTTGCTTGTTTTCCATAGTAAAGGTAATTTCGTGTTAGCATTCCCTAATGTGTTCTCTGGGTACATATGTAATTAAGAAATTAATTACATCGTGTACTTAATGCTCCCAAAAGTGAGTAAATGGTCATATTTCATTGATTTCAATTTAAAGAAATCAAAATATAAGTTAATTATGGATGTTATGAGTTTAATTTCTATAATTTGGACCAACACATGAAAGATGGGAAAGATAGAAGTCCCTTAGGCAATTTTGAAGCTTTTTTTGGCTCTAAATGCTCCCTAAATTGAGTAAATGGTCATATATCATTGATTTCAATTTATAGAACCCAAAATATAAGTTAATTATGGATGTTATCAGTTTTATTTTTATAATTTGGAACAACACATGAAAGATGGGAAAGATAGAAGTCCCTTAGGCAATTTTAAAGTCTTTTTTGGCTCTAAATGCTCCCAAAAGTGAGTAAATAGTCATATTTCATTGATTTCACTTTATAGAACCCAAAATATAAGTTAATTATGGATGCTATGAGTTTTATTTTTATAATTTGGAACAACACATGAAAGATGGGAAAGATAGAGTGGTATTTCTTTAATATTGTTGACCCTTATGAGGTTTTGCTGATGATGTCTATAATTGAGCAAACTTTCATCTAATAAGGATTTTCTAGTGTTATGATGTTTGCAGGACAAGTAAACTCTCTGGGAGTTGAAGTAGGAACTGAAACAGAGAAACTTTATAGCATCCAAGATGACAAGCAAAGTCAGAAGAAGAGTTCCAGAAAGAAGTTCTCTGAACATAGCTGGATGGAACTACAAGGATTTCCTTAACAGGAACTTATCAACGGGTTGTAACGACTTGGTTTCGGTGTAATGCTAGAACATAACCTTAACAATCAAGGACCAATGTAAAGCTTTTGATATCAACTGAATAGGATGAACTTCATAACTTAGGTTGTATTAAAGATAAGTTTGTTTTCTAGGTTGATGTAAATATATATATCTGGTTGAATGCATGAGACTTATTTGAAATCGGATAAATCTTGTCAAACTAAGTAATTCGTAAAAAAACAAGTTTAAGTTTGTGAAAAAGTATTTTATTTGATTTTATCTTTTAAAATCTGGTTTACTTGGTTTATCTTTTTCATAAAACTTTATCTTTTTATAAAACGAATATAACTAGATAAAGGTTTTCAAAAACGTGAGATTAAGTCTGTTTTAATTTCAGTTTTGAAATGATAAGTTCGAATTTCTGTTTGGCTTATCAGTTTTCCAAAAACCCTACTTTGTCAGTAGAGGAACTTCTATAAATAAAGAATAAGTACTTCGAAGTAAAGTGAGAGTTTTAAGCGTGAAAACCACTTAGTGCTTAAGAGTAAGTTTTCCAAAAGGTTTAAGCTTTATCATTTTGATTTCGGGTTGCATGTGTAGCTTTAAATTTATATATTAGAGTGAGTCTTTGTGTTGTAATTGGTTTTGGGGTGTTTTGTGAATTCTTGACAATTCACGTTTGAGTTTAGGAGTTTGAATTCTCTAAAATTCGTATGAGTCTAGGAGTTTGAAAGTCTCTAAAATTCGTGAAGGAGTTTGAAAGTCTCTAAAATTCGTCTAGAAGTTTGAAAGTCTCTAAAATTAGAGTGGTAGCTGTGAAAGCACAGTGAGTGAGCTTCAGGTGGGAAGCCGAGTGTAGGCACTTTGGGAGTGCTGAGTGAACCTAAGTGGGACTTAGGTTGGGTAGGATAGGGTCCTATCAGGTAGCAAGTGTCCATGGTGGAACTTGTGAGAAAGGTCTGTGTTAATAGGTTGTAACTAGGAGTTGCCCTATTATAGTCGAGTTTGTTTGAAAATTCCGAGAAGGGTCGAGGTTTTACTTCCAGTTGGGCCCTGGAAGATTTCCTAGTAAAATCTTGTCGTGTTCTCCAAGTTCCTTTTATGTTCTGTCTTTAAATTCTGCAAAAGTTTACCTAATTGGAACCTACTATTATTCACCCCCTTCTCGTAATAGTTCATTTAAACTAACAAATATGAAATATGGGAAAGAAAACATTTATTCTAATGATTGTTTTTATTTCGTAACCTCATTCATTATTTATTTTTTATTTTTTTTTAAGGATTTTGTCCAAGAAAAGCCCCTTATGATGTTGGCGAGTTGAATGTGGTTCGAGAACAATGGGCGCAATACTTTAGATCTAAATATTTATTGAATACATAACTATTAGGTAGAACAATGTAATATATTATTAGCGTTGTTGTATGTGTTCGATAAACTTATACAAGTTTTTATTTGTAATGTATTACTTATATTTTTATATTACATCTTATTAATTTCTACGAATGTTTGTTCTATATATGTGTGTGTGTGTGTGTGTAAATAAATGTTGTCGAAATTTAATAAAAAAAAATAATTTATAGATTATTTGTAACGGGCGGGAAAAATGTTCGTTACAAATAACAACTTATTCGTAACGGGCATTTGTGTTGTGTTGCCCTTTACAAATAAGTACTTATTTGTCACGGGCATTTTTGTTGCCCGTTACAAATAAGTACTTATTTAAATAGAATAAGTCCTTATTTGTAGCTGACAACAATGTGCCCGTTACAAATAATGGATTATTCGTAACGGGTACCTGAAATGCCCGTTACAAATAACCCATTGTTCGTAACAGGCAATAAACTGCCCGTTACGAATAATGGATTATTTGTAACAGGCATTTCAGGTGCCCGTTACTAATAATCCATTATTTGTAACGGGTTACAAATAATAAAGGCCATCCGTAACGACTGCATACATAACGGCTGTTGCCCGTTACGGATGGGTAGTTTTTGCCCGTTACAGATGGCCTTTTTTCCACTAGTGAACCCATTACTTTTAACTTAGATTCGTCCATGCCTGGTACAGTACCAAAATGGTCCACTTGTATAAGAGGAAGATGTGGGTGAAGATCATTAAACCCTACATTATTCGCATCAACACATCCAGGGACAACTCTAAAGACATGCTATTCCAATTGGCTTTACTCATCCCTATCACTCACAGATGATGCAAGAGTCAAGTTAAAATTTTCTATAATTACGTCTAATGGAAGATTACCACGATACGGATAGCATGTCCTTCCATATGTGGTAGAAAAATGGACATCGGTGCAATGTCCGTGACCAACCACTGCCTCACCCCTTTTGATTTTAACATTTTCATCCAACTGAATTACATGAAACTGTTCATTTTCTGTATTCTTCAAACGAACTAGACCAATGTCTAAAGTCGGATGGATTTCTTAGCATACGCTAATATAGCTACAAAATGATTCTCGGGTGGTGATATCTTAAAAGCGGGGCATCCCGTTATTGCCCTTCCCCATCCAAAGGAATGAGCTTGTAAGAGGGACAAATCTGGGGTGGATATTATTGGCAACAAATGTATTTTCAATGTTCTCGAGACCTGGATCAAGACAAAACACTTTTCGATAACCAATTCTCATTTGATTCTCTCTTTTTCTCATACCGACTCACAACTGATTCACTCGTAAAGAAATTGTGAGCACAATAAGCTTTTTTGGGCAAAGGATATGCTACCCTTCCAGTAATGGTGAAAAATGGAGTTAGATCCAAATGAGCACGTGCTTTTAAGTAATCACACCGTTTCAATGATATACCTGGCAGGGAGTCTAAATCAATAGATGAAAATGACTCATCATTCCTTTTTTCTTCGACCAAAGCCAAAAAACAATGATTATTTATTGATCTAATTCTAATTTTCCTAAAGTCTTCCTTTTGGATTCTACCCCAAATCAATTGATCAGCCTTATGGTTCTGAAAAAAATAGAGCTGTAGTTAATATACTCCCATCATTAGTAACACAAATCCCCCCTCCAAATCTGCCATATTTGTTTTTAAGCAACTAAACAAGCTTCTTCATTTGTAACATAAATGGAGTAAAAAAAAAGGCGCTTATAAAGAAACTTGTACTTGGGATTGCTAAATTTTAATCCGAATTGCAATAGGTAGGTTCGAATGCTCTGAAATTGTCAGGAATTTATAAAGATATTGAACATTTGCGGAGATCAAGAACTCGATATTTGATTATTAAAATGTAGGTTGTATTTTAGGGCTTACTGTCAATATTGAAAATTAATATCTGGATTAGACTAATAAATTACTTTTTTTTGAGGAAAACTAATAAATGACATTCGGTTTACCTTTTTTTTTTTTTTCCTTTTTTCCAACAAAACTTGTTTTAAAAATACAAGTGACTTTTATTGAACTTCTCTACTAAAAAAAAATCTAATTTAGAATGACACGATTACTATCGATACAGAAAATACTTTGTAGATAAAAGAAACCATCGTTAATATTGAAAGATCAAAATATTTAATAACTAATTTAATTTAATAGGGTTTTTTTTATTGTTTAGATGAACGCACTGATTTTGATGAATTTCATCTCTCTCAATGAAAAGTGATGGTCAATGCAAGCCTTGTATAAAATGATATTCAATCCTTACTCCTACGACCTAGACTAATCAAATGAGTCCAGTTAAATACTTCTTAGTGCAAGTAGCACTGACAGTATATTTAAACTTTATCATTCTACATTGTAATAATTTTTTCAATGATTAACGTATCAAAAGAAAGAATAGGGAATAGGCTAAGCTATTAAACATCGCTGTTAAACATCAATCCTTATTACAGTATTTAGTAATTTGTGTTAAAACTTATTTTGTAGGGTTTTATAAGTTGTATCAAATAATTTGGAGGTAAAGATGAACCTTGTATTCAAAGCATTGAGAATATATGGTACTCATGTAATGTCATAGTGGTAACTTGTACTAATGGATTTTATTAAAGATTTGAAGGTAACATTACTAACATACGCAATTGGAAGCTGTAGATAACATTAATCACCAATGCAATTCTTCGCTATTCTAGTTTCCTTATTGAGGTCAAAACCGTAATACTTCCTTTGAAAAGACTTCAAATGCTAGCGATTTAGGGGGGGCATGGGTGAAAAGAGCTATCCGAAAATAAGCTATAGTAACCACTATTGTCTCCAGGAAGCTTTTGCCTATCACTACAAACACTAAAACAGAAGTCATTTTACTTGATTAAGATACAAAAAGTGTTAATTCTATCAAGTTTAATAAAATCAGCACTATCCTATTCTTGCACCAATTCACACTTGCCGTTCTTCCACCAAAACTTTAATGTTGCAATATTCAATGTACAAAATATCAGCTGGAACATTCAACACCATCGTAGAAAGAAATTCATCATCTGCTACAGAATAACATATTGCATAGGGAGGAAAAGCAAAATCCCAAACTGTTAAGTGGTCTCTCTCTCTCTCTCTCTTCTCTTCTCTTCTCTTCTCTTCTCTTCTCTAAGCCAATTTCCTTGATTGCCCTGATTTTCTTAAGTAATCTTTTTTAAATGGTCTCTTGATTTTCTTATGTGATATTTAGTTTCTTATGTGATATTTATTTTCTAAGATCCTTTTTCTTAAGCGATCTTTCATCTTGAGTGATCTTTCTTAAGTGGTCCCCTCTCTCTCTCTCTACCATTTATTAAGTCTTATTTTCTATGCTAATTTCTTTTATTTTATTAAGTGATCTTTCTTAAGTGGTGATCCCTCTCTTAAAAAGACTCAATATTTCCTTCTACATTTTACTTAAAAAAATTGTATTAAAAGTATTATTTTTTTGGTTTTGCTATCATTATTATATCCAAATTGTTTTTATGGTTTTGTTAATATTATAAAGTCTCCCACGCGCGCATTTTAGTAAGCCTATTTCCTAAACTAATAGCGCTGATTCTCTTTAGGAATCTTTCATTAGTGGTATTTCTCTCTCTCTCTCTCTCTCTCTCTCTCTCTCTCTCTCTCTCTCTCCTAATTGTCTTAATCTTTCTTAAGCGATATTCTCTATCCTAAGGTAATTGCCCTAGTTTCCTTAAGCTAAGTAATCTTTGTTAAGTGGTCTCTCTCTCTCTCTCTCTCCCCCCTAAGCTAAGCTAATTGCCCTGATTTTCTTAAGTGATTTCTGGATTTTTAAGTGATCTTTCTTCTTAAGTGTTCTTTCTCTCACTATCTCCTTATTCTAAAATAATTTCCTTTTTTATCAGATTTTCTTAAGTGATCTCTTAATTTTCTTAAGAGATCTTTTATTTTCTTAAGTGACCTTTCTTCTTAAGCGATCTTTCATAAATGATATTTCTTTTTAAGTGACCTTTCTTAAGTGATCATTCTTTCTTCTTGAGTGATCTTTCCTAAGTAGTCTTTCTCTCTCTCCTAAGATAATTGCCCTAATTGCCCGGAGCTTTTAAATTGATCTTTCTTAAGTGGTCACTTGATTTTCTTATGTGATCTTTCTTTTCTTAAGTGGTCTTTCTTCTTTAGTGATCTTCTCTCTCTACATTATTAAGTAACTCTTTTTCCTAAGCTAATTTCTCTTATTTTCTTAAGTGATCTTTGTTAAGTAATATCTCTCTTTTTTTTAAGTGATTTTTATTAAGTGGTATCTCTCAAATGATCTTTCTTAAATGGTCTATTTTTCTCTTTCACCCCTATAGTGTGTTTAGATACACCAAAAAAAAGAAAAAAAAAAGGGGAGAGAGAGAGGGAGGGATGGGAAAGAAAGAGGACGGGAAGGAAGAATGATGTGTTATCCAAAGTATTTTTAAAACTCAACTTTGATCCATTTCTCTCCCCTCCAATTCCCTTCCGCCCTCATTTGTAATCCAAATGAAAGATAATTCATCCCTTTCTTTCTCTTCCCTTCTTTTTCCTCCATTCCTTCAATCCAAACAAAGTGTTAAGCTCTTAAGCTAATTTCTCTGATTTTCTTAAGTGATTTTTATTAGTGGCCTCTCTCTTTTTGTTAAGCGATCTTTCTTAAGTGGTCTCTCTCAAATGATCTTTCTTAAGCTCTCTCTCTCTCTCTCTCTCTCTCTCTCTCTCGTGTAAGTGGTCTCTCTTTCTCTTAAGTGATCTTTCATAAGAAATTAGCTAAAAAAACATAATTAGCTTAAGTGGTCCATCATTTTAATAAGGCTTTTCCAAAGCTAATTTCTCTGATTTCTTAAGCTAGCACACTCTCTCTCTCTCTCGTAATTCATAAGGTAATTTGCGTAAGTGTATGTATGTTGTTTGTTTCGGGGTTTTTTTTTTGGAATCCCTTGGGATACAGGTCGTGAACGCATGCAGCTAAACGGTCTTGGACACTTGCAAAATAACGAATATTCCGGTTGATGGAATATTCGCCTCCAACGATAAAGTTAGTGACCTGAAAACGAAGCAATGTAAAGAGAGGTTGATATTGATGGTAGCAGCCCCCAAAACGCACTAAATTGCCTTATAGATGAAAGAGATAAAGAGGTGAGTTAGAGGAGAAAAAAAAGGAAGTGGTTGGGATAATGACTAGATATAAGATTTTGCTTTTTCTATCAATTTTTAATTTTTCAAGCACCTTTATTCGGTGGTTTACTAATTACTTTACACTTTAAATTTTTTTAAATGTAAGGAAATTTTGTCTAAAATCACTCGCTAAAAACAATTTTTTGTCAAAAACCACCCTCAATAAAATGTGTTGCCCATAACCACCCAATTTTAAAAATTTGTTGTCAAACGCCACCTGACTCCACATTTCGGAGTTGATGTAATATCCCGTATTTTTATACGTATTTTATTTTAAATAAGTATTTTGTGAAGTATTTAAATAATTTAAAATGAATTATTTATGGAATTTTAATTATTTATTTTAAATAAGATTGGAAATATTTTATAAAAGGAAAGTTTTATTTAATTAATTATTTTATTAAGTTGGGATTTACTTTAGGAAAGTTTTATTTTAGTAAAGTTTTATTAGGAAAGGGACTAGTAATTAAAGATAAAGAGGAAATTTTAGGTAAGAAGGGTTTCTAGAGAAAGGGGTATAAATATTCAACACATAGGCAAATTAAACTTTGCCCAGAGTGGAGAATACCCAAGGTAAACTTTCTCTTCCTTCTCCTTTATTTCTTTTTCTTTATTTTCCCCTTTCCCTTTTTGCACGGCCGGCCACCACCACCACCACAGCCACCGACGCAAGCTCCAGCAGCTGCGGCGGCACCGGCAGGGCGCGGTAGTAGCCCAACCGTGCCGTGGTGCTGCTGCTTGTGGCCGTCGAACAATTTATTCTTTTTTTTATTATTTATTTTGTTTAATCCTAGATCTAATTATTGATTATGACTTTATGAGTTTTGTGATGATTTTATGATGATTGATTTTAAGTATGGTGCAAATTAATTTTCAGATTTTAATTTTAATTAAAAAGCCCCAAATTTGAAACCCTAGATTTGTAAATAATTGATTATTGAAGGAATATAATTTAGGGTGGTTTAAATCTTTAATTTGAAGGTTTTAAAGTATAATTACAGCAAGTTTTCATGAATTAATATTGCTGGAAATTTTGTTAGTAAACTAAAAATTAAGTTTCTTGAAGGAATTTTGACTACCCATTATTTGGGATTAAAGTAAGAGGTTTTAAACGAATTTTCAGCTTTTTTTAATTAAATTATGAGTGGTTTTGTAAGAGTATATATTGCTGGAAATTTGTGTGGAGTAGATTTTAATGCCATATTATGATTTTGGATTGTAGGAGACTTCCAATGAGTGATTTCTGTTAGTCGTGGCGATTTAAGATCGTATTCAAGATACTTTCGCGTACTTGATATTTATTTGGTGATATAGGAACATGCTAGGCTTTGAATAATTGATTCCAAATAGTATCATGATAGTTTTTGGTTGGAATTTATTATTTGGTTGATGTTGGTGATTGAATTATGAAGCATAGATTATTTGCGATGGATTATTAAATGGAAAAAATTATTTTGTCATGTTATATATGATAATATGAACCACACTTTTATTATTGGCATGTTAGAGAGCATGTTTAATTAAACTATATGTTTAATTTGGTTTAGAACATTAAAGAGGAATTTTATTATGGTTTATATAATTTTTATTAATGCTATAAGCATGGGAAAATAGCTATGTAAGTGTCTATGTACACGAGGAATAAATTATATTTTGGTGCCTTAATGCACTTAAGGTGTTTCTAACACCGAGGGATAGGAATTGTGGCGCATTACGCGTTTAAGGTGTCTTTGACACCGAGCTAGATTTAAAAAGGGTTCTACATTAAATATTATGTGGTCATTAATTATTCAAGAATTAAATTGGAATGTTTAATTATTTGGATAATTATAATGTTTGATTGTGTTATGGTTTGAGAGTCATCACCAAGTTTAATAATATGTAAATAACGTAAAGTGAAAGAGATTACGTTCCAAAACTCTTGGAACGTATATACCTTGAGTATGAACATATGGGGGGAGTTATGCGACTTTATTTTTTCCATAACTTCTACTGGGAGTATAGGACGCTGTATTTTCTTTTTATTATTATGCGTAGGAATTCCGCCACTTACGAGTGGTTATTTTATACTAGCACGGTTAGCTCCCGTGTTAGTACCCCTTTATTGGGGCAGGTTAGGGGAAAACCCGTTCGATGCGTAATCAATGTTAAATGATAGGTGAAAGCATGTTAGTGTGTTTAATTACACTTATGTACTCAGTTTTGTTGATTGTGTGTTTGTTGGCCTTGTCTTTACCTTGGCCCTATTGTAACCCATTTTTAATGGAGAGTAGTGGAAACAAGTAGAGAAAAGCTTTTCAGGTGATGAAACATATTCATGATGGGCATGAGTGAAGAGCGAATCATGCTAGTTTCCATAAATTTATGATATGTTTATTACTTTGATATTTTATTATATTATGCCTGTGTGACTAACGCAAAGATTTTAAAGTTGGTTTGGTTTGATAAGGGTCTACAATGGTTCCAAGTTGTAGGTTGATTTCGTTTTACTTTGGTTTGACTTTCCTTTCGTTTGGTTGACTTTTTAAGTCGAATTGTTTTGAATGGTTTTTAAAAGTAGTCTTCCGCTGTGTGTCTTTGATAGCTGCCTTAGCCGTTTTCACGGTGGTGGTAAGGTCTTAGATTTTCTTATTTTGAGTTTTAAAAAGAGCAAAACAAGTATTTTAAAGGGAAGGAATTTCTAGGGTGTTACAGTTGACCCCAAACTCCGGCATTGACCTACCCCACGTGACTTGCATGTGACTTGTAATGAAACACCCCCCCTCTTTTTTTTTCCTTCGAAAATTTTGGTGTTCCACCATTCTCTCTCTTCGATATCTTTTCTCTCACCTCTTTTTCTCTATATCTCCTCTGTTATCTGCAAGCTCTAAGCAACATCCACCACATTAGCATCAGCCATGACACAACCACTATGGTCGCACATTTATCACGCAACACTTGCTATTTCCTATCACAGCCAGAAACTTTCCACCTACTCAAATACAAGGTTGTGGGGTGGGTTTTGGGGAATTAGCGTGAGGATAGGGTGGTGAGTATGGGTTTTCAAGGCAGGGTGAGGTATTAGGGGTGGTGGGTCTAGGGTTACGAGTGGTGGGGGTAGGTTTTCGAAGTGGTGTGGGTAAATTCAGGGAAAAGGAGAAGAGCAATTTAGGTGGTTGTGGTGGGTTTTTGGTTGGTGGGCTTGGATCCGGAGAAGGGGTGGATTTAGGTGGTGGTAGGTGGTTGGGTTTTTTACTTTTCGTGATTGGTGGAGGTGGCTGCGTTTCTAAACCCGTGACAAGTTTGATGAAAAAGGAGCATAAGTTTTTATGGACTCCAGAGTGTGATGAGGCATTTAAGATCTTGAAAGAAAGGTTAACCACAGCACATGTGCTGGCTTTGCCGGATGGAAGTGATCTGTATGACGTGTATAGTGATGCGTCGAAGTTGGGATTGGGATGCGTGTTGATGCAAAATCGAAAAGTGATTGCGTATGCCTCGAGGCAGTAGAAGGTTCACGAAGGGAATTACCCAATCCACGATTTGGAGTTAGCTGCAATAGTGTTTGCCTTGAAAATCTGGAGACATTACTTGTAGAATTTTCACAAACCATAAGAGTTTGAAGTACATTTTCACCCAAACGCACTTGAATGGGAGGCAGAGATAATGGTTGGAGTATATGAGTGATTATACATTGGATATTCAGTATTATGAGGGAAAAGCTAATGTGTTGGTAGATGGTTTGAGTAGGAATTCAGAGCATACGGTGAATGTGATGGTGGTACCAGATCAGTTGTGTGTGGAATTTCAGAAGTTAAACTTGGAGATGGTGGAGCATGGTGAAGTTGTTAGGATGTTGACTGTCTTGGTGGTTCAACCATCCATTTATGATGAGATAAGGGAAAGTCAATTGGAAGATGAGAAGTTAAAAGCAATAAAGAAGAAGATTGATGAAGGAAAAGTGTTGGATTTCACCATTGGTGATGAGGGAAGTATTCGTTTTAAGGGAAGATGGTGTGTACTGCAGAATCGTGGTGATCTGAAACAAAGATTGATGGAAGAAGCTCATAATTCTCCTTATTCAATGCATCCTGGAGGGGATAAGTTGTATAAGGACATGAAGAAGACTTTTTGGTGGCCCAATATGAAGAGAGAAGTGGCTGAATTTGTGGCTAAGTGTTTGACATGTCAGAAGGTGAAAATTGAGCATCGCATGCCTCAAGGAAAGGTCCAATCCTTGGAGGTGCCCAAATGGAAATGGGATTCGATTTCTATGGATTTTGTGGGAGCCTTGCCAAAGACCAAGGTAGGGAATGACACTATTTGGGTAATAGTGGACAGGTTGACAAAGTTAGCAGCGTTCATACCCATGAGAAGTACTTGGACCATGGATCAGTTGGGAAGAGCATATGTGAAGTTTGTGGTGAAGTACCATGGGGTACCCACGGATATCATTTCGGATAGAGATTCAAGATTTTTGTCTAACTTTTGGCAAAGTTTGCAAAAGGCAATGGGAACTAAGTTGTCAATGAGCACAGCGTTTCACCTAGCGACAGATGGTCAAACGGAAAGAACGATTCAGACATTGGAGGACATGTTGAGAGCCTGTGTTATGGAGTATCAAGGGTCTTGGGAAGACCACCTGGATTTGATAGAGTTATCTTACAACAACAGTTACCATGCAAGCATTGGAATGGCACCGTTTGAAGCATTGTATGGTCGAAAGTGTAGAAGCCCAATGTATTGGAATGATATAAGTGCGACTATGGTTCTTGGACCAGAGATGATTAAAGATATGGTGAAGCAGGTCAAGTTGATCCAGGAAAAGATTAAAGCAGCCCAAGATCGACAGAAAAGCTATGCTGATTTGAAAAGGAGGGAGGAAGAATATGAAGTTGGAGAGAAGGTTTTGTTGAAGATTTCACCCATGAAAGGTGTGATGAGGTTCGGAAAGAAGGGGAAACTGAGCCCAAAGTACATAGGACCTTATGAGATCATCCAGAAAGTGGGAAAAGTGGCTTATAAGTTGGATCTGCCTAACGAGCTAGAAAGGGTTCACAATGTGTTCCATGTGAGCCAAATTCGAAAGTATATTCCGGACGTGACACATGTGTTGCAACCAGAAACCATTGAGATGGATGAGAATTTGACTTATGAGGAAAGACCAGTAAAGATTCTTGACTCTAAGGTAAGGAGCACAAGGAACAAGGATGTGAGCATTGTGAAAGTGTTATGGTCAAATCAGGAAACTGAAGAGGCTACATGGGAAGCTGAGGCTGATATGAGGAAACGATACCCAGAGTTGTTTGCCTAAGGTTAGTGGTCGAGTTACGGGGGCGTAACTCCTTTTAAGAGGGGTAGAGGCGATGGAGTTTCGCGCGTTTACTTTTCGAGTCATTTTTGAGTGATTTCGAGTCTTATTTGAGTTTAGTTGGAGTCTAGAGTCAAGTTAGGATGTGCATGAACCAATAATTTCAAAATGATTTTCGTTTCTTTTGACTAAGTTTCGGGTCGAAACTTGTTTTAAGAGGGGTAGACTGTAACACCCCGTATTTTTATACGTATTTTCCTAATTAATTAATTAATTATTATTTTCTAAAAAGGGTATTTTAGTAATTCAACTTACTATTTAAATCTTGGAGCCAAAATGATATTTGAATTTTGGCGCCAAAAGTATTTCAAAAACAAATTATTATTTTGGATAAGATTTATTATCCATTTATCCTATTTTAAAAACCGGATTACTTACATATTTCGGATATTTTAATTAAAGCAAAATAATTTTTTTTAATTAATTAATTATTATGGCCGAAATTACCTAATAACTAGCTAGGATTTTCGGATTTTCCATGCATGGAAAATCTGATTTTTCTTGGTTATTTATTGGTAAATAATTGGTATTTAATTAATTATTTAATTATTATTATGTATTATTTATACAATTATTTTATTCCTTAAAAACCGAGCAAAATATTCCTAAATATATCTAGAGGAATCCGAAAATTAGAGCTATGGTAAGCTCCATATTTTCGGCCCTCATGAAATATTTTGGGGGAATTTAATTGGCAAAATTATATTTTTAATTATGTCCCAAAATCTCCTAATTTCCTTAATTCTAATTCTCCATCTTTTAAATATCCAATCATCATATATTCTTGCCATTCATTCTTCTTAATTATTCCCCAAGTAATTCCAATTTCCTTAATATTTTTCATGACATACATACATTTCATATTCAATTATACACAATCTCTTTAATATCAAAATTTACTTAATTCTTTTACTCACTTCTCCAAGTAAACCCTTAAACCCTACTTGCCATCATTCTTCCCACATTCTCTTGCTATAATTATTGCATGAGCTAGCCTATAAATACCCCTCCATACCTCTCACATTCTTCACACTAATTCTCTTCTTTTCTTCTCTTCTTTTTACACAAATCATCCCGTTTATGTTTGAAGCCAATTTTCGGGCACTTCTGGTCAGTTTTTGGGGTATTGCTGTTTCACAGAAGACCGTTCCTCTAAAAAAATCCTTGAGGTTAGGCTCAAGAATCACCCAATTCGGAGTTATATTCAAGTAGTTATAGCCTGTGCAAGTTCTGCCTATTCTTTCCAACGAAAATCCAATTCTTCTCTTTTCCTTGGTTTCTTATCTTTTCTTCTTCTCTTCTCTTATTCAATTATTATTATTATTATTATTATTACTATTATTATTATTATTATGGGGGATTTATAAAAATTATTATGAGTAGTTTTAATTATATAAAATTAGATTTTTAATGATGTTTATGAAAATTAATTTAAAAGGTTCATGTACATATAATTGGGGGTTTTTAATTTCATTATTTGTGATTATTTGTTAACTGATAAATTGTTATTTGATATGATTTTAGGGTGATTTTGAGCCTTGTTTACTCGATATATTGGCATTTTGGTTCACTTCTATCCTGTTTTCATTCAATTTTTGTGTATCCCTTGCTTCACGGGTTGTTAGTGTTTTTGTTGAGATTGTAGGTCTAAAAACGATCATTTGAGGCATATGGATGATAAACCAAGGATAGAAGCCGTGACAATGGAGCAAAATCAAGGAAAATGTGAAGAGAAGGGCCTAGAAGACCCTGCACGGACGTGCCATGTCCTGCACGGCCGTGCAGGACAGTCCCAGCCAAACCAAGCTTTTAAATCATTAGTTAGATTTCAATTATTAGTTTGGAATTCTCAATCTCAATTATTGTAGAAGACAAGTTCCTCCATTGTTATTCAATTTCAAGGTTCAATTAGTAATTTCTCCAACCTTTTCTACTTAAATTCTGATTTCATTTGCTTTTGCATGTTATTTAAATCTTCTTAAGTTCTTGGTAATTTGTTATTGGATGATAGTTATTTCAATCGTTAACCACTTTTCCCCAATTATTGAAGTAGTTAGAACCCTAATTGTTGATTGCATGTTGATAAATATGAGTTGTGAGTAGTCTTCTTGCTAGGGGTTGGGTGAAGCTCAACCTTTTGGGTTAGTTATGCAAATATGGGAGAAACATTGATGTTTGTATTGCAATTAAATTGATTATATGAGATTGCTTGTTAGTTCTTCATGATAGGATTAGCTACCCTTGACTTAGGAGCTTGATAGCATGATATGCCTAATTTGACATGGAAGTGTAAATTGAGTATGTCATTACTTATTGTAATTTGATTATGTATCATCTATTGCTAGACTAATGAGGAATCTAAGTTTAGTAGTGTGAGTTGTTTTCTTATTGCATGAGGTTGATTTTACATATAGTCCTTGCTATAGCTTGTCTATTTTACTCCCGTTTGCCTAATTGCCTTGGTTGAGTGGATCCCATTCCCTAGTGTCTTTAATCCATTGATTTAGAACCATAGTTTGTTTGTCTACTTGACGAACCCCTATTCACCATTGACTTCGAATTAGCTTAAGCGTTAAGATCTTTAGCAACCATATCCCGTTCCTTGTGGACCGAACTCTTACTTGTCATTATGCTTGGTTTGTAAGGTGTTTGTTAATAAATATGTTTGATTGAGTGTGGAATGAGCGACTGTTCTAACGCTACATCAAAATGGCGCCGTTGCCGGGGAGCGGTGTTGTTGATTGCTAATTGATTACTTGAGTCTAGTTCACCATAAACCATAAAAATTTCAAAAAGAATTGTTTCTTTTTGGCTACACTTGTAGCCTTGGTACTAATTGCGTTTGTTGAGAGTGTATGCGCAGAACTCATAACAGGATCTTGGTACCTTACGATCTCGAGATTGAGCAAACTTATAGAAGGAGAAAAAGAGCCGGTTCTAGGCCGTTCAATACTCCCCCAACTAGAGAGACCAATTTCGAGGAGGATCGAGATCAAATGGGTGACGCGGAACCACCACCTCAAAGACCTTTAAAGGAGTTGGGAACTCCGGGAGCTTATAGAGCTTCAAGCGGCATTGCTCCACCCGTCACTCAAGCCAATGACTTCGAGATTCGGCCCGCGATGATAAATTTGATTGAAAGGAGGCAATATAGTGGAGCAAAACATGAGAGCCCTCTTGCACACTTGAACGAGTTCGAGAAATATTGCAACACAATCAAGGTAAATGGGGTAACTCAAGAGTTTGTGAGACTAAAGCTATTTCCTTTTTCTTTGATAGGAAGGGCTCTTGAATGGCTTGAGAAGGAGGTGAGGCCTAACTCCTTGAGAACTTGGGACGAGGTCACCACGGCTTTCTTAGGGAGATTCTATTCTCAAAAGAAGACGGCCGAGGCAAGGGCTTTGATCCAAGGCTTCCGTCAAAGGGCTAGTGAAACCATATATGAGGCATGGGAACGATACAAAGAATATCAAAGGGAGTGCCCTCATCATGGCATTCCATCATATCAAGTGCTTCAAATTTTCTATGGGGGATTGAGCCCACAAGGAAAGACTAGCTTGGATGCGGGAGCGGGTGGCCCGATTATGAACAAAACGGAAGAGCAAGTCATCGAGATAATTGAGGATGTGGTGAGACACCACATGGATTGGCAGGAAGGAGAGAGGGAGTCTTTAAGCAAAGGAGGGAATGCGGTCTACTCCGTCGATCACCTCAACGCCATCAATAATTTGACATCTCAAATAGCCAATCTTGGCAAGGAGATGACATCTATCAAGGCAAAGCTAGAGACTTCCACTTCACAACAAGAGCATCCCTCCCAATCTAAGGGGAAAGGTATGAATTCTAACTCTTCTCCTTCTACATCTAATAACATGCCACATGGGTGTTTGTTTTGTGAAAATTGTGGGTCATATGACCATGATACCTCTTCTTGTAATTATGATTCCCAACCCAATCCCATTATGAAGAGGGTAATGATAATGAAAATGAACAGGTCAATGCTTTGTCTTATGATAATAGACCTAGGAATGACAATCAAAGATATTTACCACCGAATCGAAGGGAACAAGGGGGAAATGCTTATAACCAAAGAGGAAATGATTATGATTACCATAACCAAAACCAATTTTGATTATGGAGGTGGATGTGGTGGTGTTGATGAGGTGGTGGTTATGGAGGGGGTGGTGATAATTGTGCGATTTTGGGGGTTGAGCAGGGGCTGTGACTGGTTTGGAGTTGCGGGGCTGGGCGGTTGGGAGTTGGGGGGCTGAGCGGTTTGCGAGGTTTGGGTTTGGAGTTTGTGGTTGTGCGTTTTTAAGGGTTGAGCAAGGGCTGTGGCTGGGCGGTTTGGAGTTGCGGGGCTGGGTGGTTTGCGGGTTTGGGTTTGGAGTTGGTGGCTGGGGTTGCTGGGTTTCGGTGGGCGGTGGGGATGGGGTGGCCAGGGAAGGTAAAGAGGGTGGGGCTATTAAATAATTTTTTTGTTTTTTTTTCCTTTTTCTTTTAATTATTATTGTTTTTTAATAATTAAATAAATAATTAACATATTAATAGTTGACACGTGGCATGTAACTTACAAAAACCAGTCATGAACAGGTAATGGATCTGTTGGAGAAGGTAGGGTATAAAGGTTGGATTTTTAGGAGGAAAAAGTACAAAGGTTGGATTTTTCTTTTCCATTTTTCCAAACAAAAACTAATGAGTAAATAACCTTGAATATACAGTACTCCCTCCGTCCCTTAATACAAAACCTCATTTCCTTTTTGGGTAAACCAAAATACAATGTCTCTTTCTATTTAAAGGTTGTATTTTTTGACATTATTACCCTCTTTTTGATGAGTTGTCATATTTATTCTTTTACTTTTAGCATCAATACCCAACACTTTCTCTCTCTATCTTTTCAATTATTCCCAACTATTTTTTCTTTCTCTCTATCTCTCTTTAACCTTATATGCTCATATGTACTTTTAATTATTAGTTTTAAAGAATTTACAACTTTCTTTTTTATAAATTCACTCGCAAAAACCAAAAGAGGCTTTGTATTAAGAGACGGAGAGAGTAGTTTTCTTTTAAGACAAAGGTTTTAAAGATTTTTTTTTTTTTTTTTTTTTTTTTTTTACAGTGCAAATTTCCTACGGTAAAAAAAATTCTTATTAATAAATATTTTTCCTCCTACCACTATTCCCCTTTCCCCCCTACGCTTTTTCACGATTTCGCTGTATCGCTCCCCCATCTTTCTCTCTCCATTGAAGCGTACTCTGAATTCTCCATTGAAGCGTCTTGTGAGCTTTCTCTTCTCCATTGAAGCAGCTTCCGAGGTAAGATGTTTTTTTTCTTCAATCACGAATATCAATTTCACAACCTAGTGTTAATCGCTAATTTAATTGTCACTATAGTAAATTTAGGGTTCTTCTAAGGTGGATTATTGAACTTTTGGTTATGAAAGATTGCCAACCAGCGATCTCGTTGTTAGAATTTTGCTATTCATAATCTTAAGCGAGAATAATTTAATGTAATTTTTTCTTGATTTTTTTTTTTTTCGTAGGGTGAGTTGGTTGTGATTTAAGAGTTCTTGGGAGCTATTTTTTGTTGATATGAGTTTAGAGCCGGCAAGCGGTTCGCATGATGATCGAGAATCAGGTAATTTACCGCGCTTGATTATGATTTAATTTGTTGGGGAAGAAATTGTAAGTGGCATTTACATTCGAAATTGAGTATGAAATTTGAATAGGAAGATACATTTTTACTTCCATGGATAAGAAATGGAGAAAGTCATCTTAGGAAGCTTAATTATTAGTTTAATTCGCAGTATATGGTGTTTGAGAAGTAAAGTTCTATCTAAATTGCTGCAGAAAATGTCGCCGTTAGAATAGAAAACACCTAGGTCGCATGTTATGCTAAAAAAATTCTGTTATTTGATTAGTTTTCTGTTTGTTCTCGACTCTTGAAAGATAAGCCTATACTTTAATTTTGTGACTATTTTGAGTTCGTAGATAGTTGCTTAAAAGGTTGTGAAAATGTCTAGGTGCAAGCTAAATGTAGTTAGGCCCAACTAAATTTGTTTGCTCTCATTTATGCTAGTAGATGATGATGAAGAAGAACATGAAGAGGCTGGTGGAGGTAATCAGCTATTGGGTTTTATGTTCGGGAATGTTGATAATTCGGGCGAACTTGAAGTCGATTACCTTGATGAGGTAATATTCTGTGCTTCACTTGCCATCTTTTAGCTCTCAAGAAAGGTTCCTATAGTGTATGACTTTATGTGGCTGCAATAGTATACTTGAATTTGTACTCAGTATTTATTAGATTTATTGACAAAGATATTTGTGAAAAATTTCTATTTTTTTGCATGTCTTTCACTATGTTTCTACACATTTAATACCTGTTTAATGGTAATATATTGTGAGATATGTGTTGTACATGGACCTACACTAGCATTTTGACATTCTACCAAATTGGTATTTTTTAATTTTATTTAATTCATTATGCTGTTTTTGTTGTGATGCCATTTATATTACAAGTACGAATTCTAAATCCCTAGAATTGTATCTCAAATGATTAAGGTTGTTCTCTTCACCCAAAATTTACTTATTTTATATTATGAGCCTTGAATTCAACTTGTATGAACTTATATCATACTTCCTCCGTTTTTTAATAGTTGCAACACACTTTTTCACGGTATTTAAGAAATGTGGGGTTCACATGATATATAATATGGGATGAGTGGTTGCTAGTAGTGTAATTTAGGGGGCCATGTGCTATAAATAAGGGAAATAGTATAGTTTTCCTCTAAAATAACTTTCCATTTATAGTGTGTTGCAAGTATTGTGACATTTCCATTTTAGGGAAGTGTTGCAAATATTAAAAAACGGAGGAAGTATTGTTTTTGTGAATTTTATTTGAGGGACCCTTCATTGGTCATGAACTGAACTTTGCTGAACTTATTGGCCACAGACTTACTTATCTTGAAATACTAACTAAAAACTATCATATTGGTTTACTTCTAATTATCAAAGGCTTGAAATTTGTATTTAGTCTAATGCTTTTCAATATTAAGCAGGATAGATTTGAATTAAAATTTCATACTGCCTCTTCATTTTGTCTGTCAACAGATGTTAAACTGTCACTATGGTAACTTTCTTTCAATATTACTTAATTCCTTTTTAATGTATGTACTTGGTTATAGAGTGGTTTTAGTGGAAGATGAGTTGTCCCAATTCATATTATTGAGCTCATGGTAATTTTAGATGTGATAAGGAATGAAAGATGCCTTATTAAGTTTATTGATCTGAATTTAATAAAGTTTTTCATGAGAATTATCCTAGGGGTGAGAGCCTTGCTAAATGAGGCTTCTGGATAAATATTACACTGTCAAATGAATCATGTTCTGGACACTTCCACTTCACCCATTTCGAGTGCTGGAATATAATCGTCACCGACTTAACCTGTATTCCCCATGTTCCTTCATCTTTCTAAGGCTATGTGCTTTGTGGACTTCATAGATGCTGTAGCTATTTAAAGTTGACTAGTAATATCTCAGATGTGATAAAAAATGACAAGAAATGTTTCTATCATATTTCCAAGTGATATATGATATGGAATTAGAAAGAAGTTATTGTTGATTGATAATATGTAATGGTGGAGTATGTAAATATATGTTTTGGTAGAGAGAGCGAGAGAGCTTTTTTTTTGCCTGGCAGTTGTTAGATGTTCCATGCTGATTTTGAGGGATTTTCTTGCAGGATGCAAAAGAGCATCTTGATGCACTGGCTGCCAAGTTGGGATCATCTCTCACTGTTATGAATGTATGATTTCCTTTTCTGCTTTTTGTTATCGAACGGTATGTCCTAAGTTTTTTCATATATAATTCTGATACTTGAGTGATTCTAGTTTTCAGGAAGATCCTCACAGACACCAGCTGCTGCTTCTACAGTTGAAGAAGGTTTTGTACTGATGTTTTATACTGATGTTTTATGAAATTAGAGTTCCTTTGGTTTTGTCTTGAGCTACTGATGCCATTTCGTATGTCTTTAAATTTAATACTATATATGTTTATACACTGCTTAAAAGATTTGTTAATATGATATTGTTTTATGTACCTAACTTAGGACTTAGGAGGCATATATGATGGTCTTACACGGGTTACAGGATTCTCATTGGGGATATGATAGATTCCACATGTTGTCAAGAGTTGCTTTCTTCAGATATTTGCTTCATATTAATTTGAAAACTCTGTTGTTTCCATTTTTCTAGTTTTTTTTTTTTCTTTTCATTTTCCTAGATTTATTGCTTGATATTGCTGTTTCAGGATCCCAACTTCATCTTTATATGATTCTATTGTGTATTACTTTGTTGCTATGGATTTTATTAGTAGATGGAACTTTATCTTTGTAATCTTGATTATAGGTGCTGGTATTTGTTTGAATCCAAGCTTGTAGCTTTCCAATTATTTTTTGAAATTGAGATAACATATTACCTGTTAAGAAATGCATCCGAATTGTAAATGGAGTTTGATCTAATCTGTGCACTAGATTGTGGATCTGGGTGCTTGTTATGTTATTTTGATGTTATCTGCAAAAATCAGAAATCATTTGGCTTCACTTTGAAGGAGTGATATTGTTGTAAGATGAGCCTTAGAAGCTGTGCTTTAAAGTTTACTTTTGTCCATATGTTTCTGAGATTTAGTGACTGGGTGTGTCCTGTAAATTGAGAAACTTGTACTTCTGTTCAGATTATGATGAGAAGGCTGTGGACGCTGTTGATTATGAAGATATAGATGAGCAATATGAGGGTCCTGAGATTGACACTGGTACCGAGGAGGATCATCTGTTGCCAAAAAGCGAATATTTTCCAGCTGATGCTCCTGCAGCTAATTTGGATCACAAATCCTCTGTTTTTGATGATGAAGATTATGATGAAGATGTGGATGATGAAAAGGAATTTGATGCTGTTGCTAGTGAAGCTGACATTGAAACACGTGCTGTTCAAGACCTAGTTTTGAAGCCACTGGATGATGAGAATATCGAGCCCGTGGATAACAAGTTGGTGATTCAAGCAATTGCGTCACCAGGTTTTTATCCCCCCTTTTTGGAATCGCCAACGTCAGTCTGTAGCTTATCTTCTGGTGTCTATGGCATGCACAATTTTTTTTTTTTTATTTTTTTTTTATTGGATGTTCTGTTCTTGATTATAAATTTAATGGCTTTTTTGTCTTTTATTTATTCCCTCAGCTATACATTATTTTTCACATTTGCCTTATACTCTACTATGAAAATAATTTTTCTCTCGATTTTCAAGTAACGCTTCTCACATTTTATATTTCTCTCACCCCACATATGTTTAGTTATTTTTCTTTCCAAATTTCTAATCTTCTGGCCTGCCTATTGCACACATTTTATTTATTATTTATTATTTTTTTCTGTAGGCTAACTATTTTTTCCAAAACATTTGTTTAATTAGGGCCTCTTAGGTGGATGATATGTTGGTAGTTGATATTTCTCATTGGCAATGGTCTGTGGTCTCTTTTTTTGCCATTTGCTATTAAGTTTTGATGTTTGGCTGTTCGCTAACCTGATGAAAGGAATGCGGCTACTATTTTTTTTTTTGGTAGAAAGGGGCAATTAAATTATGTAGTAGATTATGATAAACCATATTTCATCCAATAAGCCTACATAGTTGATGGAATAAACTCCAGGGGGTTTCTACTTTCAAAGTTTTTCTGATTATCGAAAGAATTGAGCTCCTTGCTTCTTTTTCTAAATCATCTGCTACCTTATTGCATCCTTAAGTCTTGAATAGAATGTGAGACCTCAAAAGCTGTTTTTTTTTAATGCCTTGCAATGTATTATAATCTGATCAGCTCGCTAGAATAAATGTAATTCGTTATTAATCCATATTAACATTAGAAAGGCAATTGAGTTGTTTAGTTTGGGATCTGGTCAGTTCATGTTTAGGTGTAGAATTGTTAAGGTTGGATCGGGTCATATTCCATTCTATTTCCTAATTCCTATTGGCATATTATGATAAAATAATTATTAGTAGACGCATTGGATTTGGCGGGACAGTTTGGATTAACGTAGTCACATGATGTCGAGTAGATTATGGGTTGGGTTACCGGGTGTGGGTCAGTTTTGCTGGGATTAATTAACATTTCTCCATTTCTTATGGTCCAGTAAAACCAGAGCTTGCTCTGCTGAGAAATTCTGGCTGCGTTTCTTTGCCTAACACTCTTTATCCAAGTCCTGTCCTGGTCTGACTAATTTGATGCCTGCCAAACCCTCAAGGCCTCAACCAAATAAACATCTTTCCGTGAAGCACCAACACTAATTTTAAATAACTTGCTGTAGAAGGCATCCATGTCTGGATTGAATGGGGTGGCCTGGAAAGGAAAAGAAAAGTGAGGCTGGAAATTAGATAAAATTTCCAAGCAGTGAAGATTGCTGAAGCCTGAAGTGACACATTGGGAAGGGAATATAACTTCTATCTTCTTACAAAAATGCCACTGAAGAAAATGGTTAAGAATTTTAACACAATGACATTAGGATGGTTGGATTGATTGTTGATTTTAGGAAGAGTTTGCTGCAGCACTTCTTGTGGACTTTGTTCCAAATTTTGTGGGACTAAGTTGTTTAGGTCAGGGATCTCTTTTTTTGTGCTAGGACTGCAGTGGGATCTGACATTTTTGAGAATTGAAATCCTAGAAAAGATGCTTCTGTTCTCAGAATATTTTTAAAATGAGGATATGTTCATATCAGTTGTGGGGTCTTCTGATTCTTTTTGGTGATTCATTGCTTTTCTTTTAATCACAACGAGATCCAAATCTTTCTGAAACTTACTGTATTAAATTTCTTTCAGTCGAGAATGCCAATGATGTTACAGCAGCTAACCAAGATATCTATCCTGAATCATCTATGGATACCAGTCCAGCTCAGACTGAAACTTCTGTTGGTTTTACTGAATTTCAAAAGGTATACTTGATGACCTTAATTACGTGTAATGGATGATTATTTATTTTCTCTGTTAGTCTGTTCAGTTGCTATATATATTGCTGGAAGTTCTTATGCTGATGTTCGACACCTAAAGTTTATTAAAATATATGCTATTTAGTTTTGACAGAATTACTAAGAGGGTGTATATTATTCTACGGGAATTGCTACACCACGTTGGCTATATTAATTCTGGCAGTAGCTTTAACAGTAATGTAAATGACCTAATTCCTACAGATGTTCATTGGCCGCCTGAATGTTTTTTAGTCAACACTTCGCTGGTTATTACTTTGTAAATTTAGGAGGTATTTAATCTCAAATAGAAGCAGAATCAAGTCTTGAATCTTGATGCTTTTAAAAGCAAATTGTCAACAGACAAAAAGAATCAAGTGCTACAAGTTAGTTTGTGTGTGAGAAAGCTGCTGCTAATTATTTTTGTCACTCACATGCTCTTGCTTCAATTCTTAGTCTGCTGAATCATAAATAATCTTTGGCTTTGTTCAAAATGTTAAGCTAAATATTATATTTTTGCTTGATTGGTGCTAAATCTTCAGTTTAGTACAAATTAGTTAAGCAACTAGCGCAATATCTGGAAGCTCACTCACTTGCAGGAATCATTGAGCTTGGATTTAATAATGTGGATGTTTAAGTGCTTCTGCATCAAATATCTATTATGTACTTTTATGACATGGTAATTTTTTTTTTTATTGCTGGTTATGAGGCACTATGGCCTCTTTTTCTATAAATTATGGCACCATGTGTTCTGAGAAATTCATGTATTAATTTTATCGTAAAAAGGGCTCAAATCTTTACTGGGAACTTGTCTTGAAAAATAAAGAAAATAAAATAAAATTATTTCGGCCATTTCCAAGTACAGATGACTTGGTTGGAAGGAGTGAGGAAGGATATGAAGTGCATGGATTTACGTGAGGATGAAGTTTTGGATCGTAAGGGATGGAGGAGAAAGATTTATGTTGATGACTACACGGAATAATCAAATTTGGTTCATGTTAGCCGACCCCACTTTTGGGATTAAGGCTTTGATTGATTGATTGATTGATTGATTGATTTCCAAGTACACTTTGGAACAGCAACTTTTTTTTAATAGTTATTTTGTCTCATTTTTAGGCTTTGCTTGGTTTCAATATTAGTAAAGAAAAGGAAGAGAAAGGAAGGGAAGGGAAAAGAAAAGAAAAGAAGGGAAAGGAAAGAACTATATTATCCAATGTTTGGTATGATATTAGTAAAGGAAGGAAAGGGAAGAGAAAACTAATTTTAAGCTTGATAAATTAAATTCCTTTCTTTCCACCCAAATTCCTCCAATTATGGGAGAAAAGGAATTGGAAGATTTTGTGAAGGAAGCTTTCCTTCCATTTCCTTTCATTTCCTTTCAAATCCCATTTAACTTTTAGAACCAAATAAAGGAACATATATTTTTCCTTTCCTTTCTTTTCTTTTCCTCCCAATTCCTCCCAACCAAAAAGGCCCTTAGTTTGGGGTTATTAGAGTAGTTTGTTCCCATTCATGTCTTTCTTGTTGATGGTGCTTACTTTAATTTTGATTACCTTTTATTTAAATAATTTCATTGTATATTCCATTGGTGTCAGTGAATTATATTAGGAAGAACCAAACTTGTAATGTAGCTGTTGGCGTGCACACGAACTGCTCTATTTGACTCTTGGTTTCATTTACTGCTCATTTTTTTTTTTTCAAATTAAAGTTTATCTTATTAGAAGGTATATCAATTTAAATGCACTTTTTAGAGATTGGCTAATCCATGGATTAATTCTGTTTCTTTGTCAACAGGATGAACCTGTAGTTTCCCATGATGTTACTGATACTAAAAGTTTGGTGCGACTGCCTATTTTATGTGTAGAAGATGGAATGGCAATTTTGAAGTTTTCTGAAATTTTTGGTGTTAGTGAGCCCTTGAAAAAGGCTGGAAGAAGGGGGCACAGGTATTCCATTCCTAAAGGTAATATGCCCGTACTATTTTTGTGATGTAACCATTGTATAATTATGATGTAATTCCTTCTCTCTCTTCTATTGATTTTTCTCTTTTTTGTTTGTGAGTGAGTGTGTGTGTTAATTTTCAATTTTATTTTTTTTTAATTTTTTTTTTTTTTTTTTTTTTTTTTTTTTTGGGAGTGGTGGTATTAAACATTTTATGGAATTTCTTTAACTACAGTCTGATGTTTCTTCAATAATGTCTTTGTTCCCTGATAAATAGTGTATTGGCTATAGATTCCCTAGTTCTCTAGTGCACGGGTTCTACTGCATCTGATGTTATGTACTAACGAGCTACTATATATCTTGACTCTGACTTATTTTCCTCTTTCAGACAAGTATATTTCTCTTGATTCATCACACATGGTTGAGGAGGATGAGGAGGAATTTCTTAGGGGATCCTGCCAAGTGATTTCTGACAGAAGAAAACACATGCAGGAAGCGCAAGATCATTCTGAAGTATTAGTGGATGATGACTCAAAGTTAGATTCGATTGAAGGAATGTGTACCGTTCATGTTGTGAAGAAAGACTCTTGTCTTAGTTCTGAGCCTATGAGAACAGATTCGACCTTTGATTTTTGTGCTGAACGAAAGTCATGTATGTCTACGGAATTTTACTCACTAGATCAGCAGGACTGGGAAGATAAGATTATCTGGGGCAACTCCCCTACAGTGAGTCCAATATCCGTGGAAAGTTGTGAACTCTCTGGACCTGATTCTGAGTCCCTGACTCATGAAGAGAAAGAAATCATGTTGAGGTCCCACGAGCAGTTGTCTGACTCCAAAAGTATGCCTTGCGAGAAGGATAATTTGTGTCACAATAGTTTGATTAACTTCTCTGTGGAACCATTTGGGTTTGGAGATTCTGCTGCTCCTGCCTTCTCAGAGAGCTTTTTCCATCCTCAACTCTTGAGGTTAGAGTCTAGATTGGAAAATGAGTCTTCAAATCTTTCCGATACAAGGAAGGGAAATGAATCAGAAGAACCTGAACAACTTGACTTTATGAAGCGATTTAAACAACTAGCGTTACAAAACAAAGAATTAAATGAAGGGTCTTGGATCGATAATATAGTATGGGAATTTGGGAAGCCAATTGCTAAACCAAAGCTAATATATGATCTTCAAGATGAGCAGATGGTCTTTGAACTCTTAGACAACAAAGACTATGAGCATCTACAGGTTCATGCTGGGGCAATGATTACTACACGAAACGGAACAACTGGTGCTGAAGTTTTCGAAGTTCCTGGTCATCTGACATTATCTGGTGGACGATTTAATATTGCTAATGACAAGTATTACTCCAACCGAAAAACTTCACCGCAGCTAAAGTCGCTTTCAAAGAAACGAACTGCTCATAGTGTGAAAGTTTTGCATTCAATTCCTGCATTGAAGCTGCAAACAATAAAACCTAGACTGAGCAAGTAAGACAATTCTTTTTGTTTCACCTTTTACCATTCGTTATTGTTTGCCATTTTATGATTATTCATAGTAGTGCTGTGCTGTGCTGTGTGTCTGCTTTGGATCCCAAACTCCCAAAAGTTCATGAATTTTCAAGCATTTCTTAGTAGTGTCATAAATCGACATATTTTGGATCAAAAGGAATTAGCTAAAAGGACGGTTGGTATAGATTAGAGTTATTATTAACGAAGGAACTTAGGGCTTGTTTGACATCGTTTTTAGTTTTCCATTTTTTTGAAAACAAAAATTCAAAAACAGAAAACAAGAAAAATGTGTTTCCTTTGTCAGTTTTCAAAATTATCATGATTTTAAGAAGTTTGACTAATTTTTGATTCATTATATGACATATATCATAGGTTTTAAATAATATCATATGGTTTTAAATAACAAAAACCAAAATACAGAAAACCACAAGAATGCCAAACGAACCCTAAAGTTAAGCATTTGAAGTTTTGGATGAATGGTTAGGAAAAAATTTCTTGCATTTATGAACTTAGTTAAGCAGTTGATCACTCTGATGTGTGGAATATATAAATAACAAAAAACCAAAATACAGAAAACTACAGTAATGCCAAACGAACCCTAAAGTTAAGCATTTGAAGTTTTGGATGAATGGTTAGGAAAAAATTTCTTGCATTTAAGAACTTAGTTAAGCAGTTGATCACTGATGTGTGGAATATATGAATAACAAAAAACCAAAATACAGAAAACCACAGTAATATCTTTTATATAAAATAATAAAGAGGCCATTTGATTTTAAGGGAATGGCACGACGAAAAGGTGATAAAAAAAATGAAGGTCTTTAAATTGCCTCCATTATTTTATTTGTTTATTAAAATAATCCCTACCTTTTGATAAAGACGGAACTTAGCCGCTCTCCTGGCTCTTACACATCTCGCAGGGTGTTGGATTTCCATTGTGCAAGCATAATGCTGATATAAATATATGTTAAAACTCCCTTTGGCCTTTGTTCACAATAGTAATGTATGAATTCATTCCTCTTGCTACTGGCTCTGTTTGTCTCTGACAAAGTATAAAAAAGCTCAAGGCGCAATGAAGCTAGGAGGGGTTCTGCAGCGCCTTGGTGCGCTTATATGGCCATTTAAAAAAATTTGGCTGAAGTTTGGTTCAGGTGTGCCTTGGGCGCTTTTTGTGCGCCTAACCAAAAACGCCTCGTTTGTACCAAGTTAAGCGCATACCCCTAGGCGCGCTATTTAATACACTGGTCTCTGGAGCTAGCCTTTAATCACAACTTTGATTGCTTAAAAATCCTCTAAAGCCCCGCATTGAATTCTCTGTTTCTTATGTAGCCTCATCCCTTGCAAACCATCTTCGCAGTGATGAGTGGCAGATGTGGTCAAGAGATGTCCTCACCTCATATTTGAGACTTTGAGCTTGTAGACCACGGACCTTAATTACAGTGATTTTCATTTCACTAGAAATGTGTCATTGTAGAATAATATCTCACAATCTTCTTCCAATTATTTTTGCTCATCATGGTGTTTATACTGTTTTATTGACCACTCCTGTAGTTGGTCTTACTTGGAAAGCAAGAAGGTTGTGAGTAACTGTTGGAGAGGGGAAGAACCAAAGTGGTTGTGAGCTACTGCTGGAAGGTTTAGGACTTGTGATTGAGTATTTTGGTGGGGTGGGGTTGGAACATCATAGCTAGGAGCCTTGGATTAAGCCTTTAGTTTAGTTGAATGGAAAAAAAAAAATACTGGGGAAAACTGAACAGATGACCCCTGTCATATCATAACCCGTGTCACATTATTGTTTTACTTGGTTTTTCATCTAGTGAAGCTCTGATTGCTGAAAGTTTTCTGGAAGCCTAGATGTGCTTGATGTCATATAAAATCTTGGATGTCTATGTTAACCTGCTTCTTTTTGGATGTCTTGCAGCAAGGATATTGCTAACTTTCATCGTCCAAAGGCAACATGGTATCCACGTGTAAGTGAGTTAGCTGTTAAAGAGCTGGAAAGGCTTCCTGTGCAAGGGCCTATGAAGGTTTTACTGAAAAGCCTGGGTGGCAAAGGTTGCAAAATCAATGTGGATGCAGAAGAAAATATTAGCTCATTAAAATCAAAAGCTTCAAAAAAACTGGGTGAGCCACCTTAATTCAAAATCTGTGCTTGTTTCAGGTTTCAATGAATCTTACTAACTATCTAATATTTTTTTTTATGGCTCCTGAGTATTTAGTTAATAGTTATTGCTGGAAGTTTGAAATGCTCATGCCTAGTTGGTTTTTTTTCATTGCAGATTTTAAATTGACTGAAGCTGTTAAAATATTCTATATGGGAAAAGAGCTCGATGACCATATGACTCTTGCTACCCAGAATGTGCGGCCTAATTCATTGCTTCATCTTGTCCGTACAAAGATACATTTGTTGCCAATTGCACAGAAGCTTCCTAATGGGAGCAAGTCCTTGCGTCCACCAGGGGCTTTTAAGAAGAAATCTGATCTTTCACTCAAAGATGGTCATGTTTTCCTAATGGAGTAAGTTACTTGTTCAAGCATCAATGCCTGGTTCATCATTGTACATGCAAAGCATAACTTTTTCTTTATATGGATAATTAGGATTTAGGAAGTTCAATGTACTGGCAATGGTCTTGTTGACTTGTCCATAAGCTTACAACATTGTTCTGTTTCTGTTTCTGTTTCATCATCCTCTGAAGGACAAATAGTGTTGTAAGCTTGTGTGGTTAGTCGGTTAGTGGTTTCTGTCAGATTATTTACCTTGGGTGAAAGCAATTTCATTGATCTCTATATATAAGTGAGGGGGCAGGTTGTGGTGTCCCCCTAAAAAGACACAGCGTCCTTCTTCCTTTAGACATAGTGTAAGAGATAATTGTAAAAAAAAAAAAAGTCAATCAATTAGCAAATAAAATAGGAAACATCAATCAATCAGCATTTACAAAAAGGAAACATCAATCAATTAGCAAAGAATATATAAATAAAAATAACATTCAAATATTCAATACTAAAATTATGTCAATAATAAATAACTTACATAATATAAATTTATGTCCATCGGCAAAACCAATCATTTAATACACATATTTAAATTTTTTAATCAAACTGATTCTATCTTTTCTGTTTTTTTTGAAATTCATTATAATAAAAAATAAAAATCAACAATCACTTGTTACCATTTTTAGTTGGGGTAACATGCTCAACTACCTACCTTATTCTTTTCTTAAACATGAATTACAGTAATATTTATATTTTCATGTAATATTTTATTTAGGAAATTTTAGATTTTAACACCCGACAAAATTCCGAAAATGGTCTTTAACACCCCCATAAAAAAAATATTATTTTAACACTGGACAAATTTTTTAGAATGGTTTTTACCACCACTTTACGGTCTCCGTCCAAAAATTCCGTTAAGTGGGGTCCACGGTGACACGTGTCACCATTTTACTTGTTTTAAAAAAATAAAAATTAAAAAAAAAGAAAAAATTAAAAAAATAATAATTCCTCAATCTACCCAGCCCCACCACCGCCCCACCCAGCCACCTTCACCCAACGCAGTTGCTGGCTCATCCCCTCCCCTCTGCAACTCTAATCCGCCCCAAAACTACCCCGCCACTAATGGCTGAAACCCTAATCCGCAACCCTCCTCCAAAACGGCAACGAATTCGGCCATTAATGGCTGAAATCGGCCGGTTTTGGGGCTGGGTGGCCTTAACCGGCCGATTTCGGCCATCAATGGCCGAATTTGTGGCTGTTCTCGGGGAATGGCAGCTGTAGTTAGATGGTTTTGGGGTGGTTTAGGGCTGCGGGAAAAGGGTTTCAGATCGGTCCGTGAGGGAGGGGGAGGTGGTGCGCCGCTGGCTGCGTCGGCGGCTGTGGGTCAAGGTGGAGAAGAAGGTGGCAGTGGCGGGGCTGGGGTGGCTAGGTAGTTTTAGGTTTTTTTTTTTTATTTTTTTCCCTTTTTTTTGGCCAATAATAAAGGGACACGTGGCTTCATGGCCCACTTAACGGATTCCTAAACATAATCAGTTAAGTGTTGGTAAAATCCATTTTTTTAAAAATTTGTCTGGTGTTAAAATATTTTTTTTTAAAATTTTTTTTTATTTTTTATTTTTTATGGGGGTTTTAAAAACCATTTTCGGGTTTTTGTCTGGTGTTAAAATCTAAAATTTCCTTTTATTTATAACATTTTTTCTTATTGTATACTTACGTAAAATTGTAATTCTCTATTAGATAGTTAAGATAATTGTTTTTTGACATCATCGTGTGCATAGTAATTTAAGAAGGCAAGCACATCAGTAGAGGACAAGGAATCTTCTGAATGATTTAACAGAAAAATAGCGGGCTTGTAGGATTACAACAAATATAAACATGGATACTATTATATCCTATACAGCCACAGGACCAGCTATTTTTAATCTAGAAGTTCTTAAAAAAAGAAAAAATCATAATAAAAAGGTACTCTAGCCCAGAAGTTCTGTTAATCCTGTTGAACTCTAGTAGCTATTAGTAGCTGCTGGAATTGGAACCAATTATTTGAAGATCAATTGACTTAGGATACCACAAGCAGCTACAATAACATAAGTTTTTTTTTTCCCTCTTGATTCTGGATGTGTATCTTTCAAGAAATACCTAGCAACCTTACGGAAATTTGAAATGGGTGCTTCCTTAACCATATGCAATAGCAATCTAAGAGTTAATCACTTATTAATTCCTCCGTTCGTTTTTACTTGACCCGCTTTGACTTTTACACTATTCACCACCCTTCTTTTGACTGTTTTTTGTGAATTATGTAAGGAAAAACATATTCATGTGGGATTTTTTTTTTTTAAAAACTCGTCTCAATAAGTACTATCATAATATCTAACTTCTATAATTTTTACTTATGAAGAATTAAAGTTATTGATCGTTAAAGTTCTGCATTGGGACGTGTGATAAAAGAAACAAGTTGCGTAAAAAAGAACGGAGGAAGTATGTTTTTCGGTTTTTTCCCTGTGGAAAAAATGACTGAAAGATCACTAGTTTTTCTTGGGATGAGTGGGTTTCAGTTTCACGCAGCCCAAGATAATCTATTGCATAGAACAGAAGAATATAGATAAAGATTTGAAGGCTGAAGTGCTGAACTGGGGAATATTGTTCCACTGGCTTTTGGATTCTGCACTTGAGAAGAAAGGAACCTGTGGATTTTTAGGGTTGAGCTTGCATTTGTCGCAGAGTGCTTTCTCTTTATATAATGTACTTTCTGGAGTCTGGACTACCTTACAGGCTGTTTTTACATTTGTTTTCTTTAATCAGTGATTAGCTTTGTTATGTGAACTTTATCAAGTTAATTATGCCCAACATTGTTCAACAGTGTATCATTATTAACTCCAAAACAAAATGCAAGCAAACAGGGGCTATAATAGAACTGAGACTGGGACCTTTTGAGATAGCTATTTTTCTATGGTATTCTCTGCCAATGTGCAGATAGTTTTAAAAAGTATTTACGAGCTGTGGAAACTAATGCACAGTAAGAATTCACACGGAGGCCCTAAATTCACAAGGAATAAGTTTTATCTGACATTTAGAGCTCATTTGCTTAAATTATGGCTCTTGTGCTTCCTTTTATCTTTGTCTTCTTCTTATCTTCTTTAAATTTCTCTTTGCATTAGTTATTACAATTTTTTTGCATACTATAGCAACAAGTATCAAAAGGTAAGGGTATTTCTCTCCTAATATGGGTATGTTGCAAAAATTTTTATTTTTGTTGAACTTCCTAAAGAGGTAAACGTAGCTATATTCAAGGAGTGGAGGAAGTATTTCAATTTTTTGTGATGTACGGAGTATCAAATAAGTCTTCACTCTAAATATGTACCCCATCCCTTAATGATTGCTCTATTTGACTTTTTATGGTCTATATTATTTCTTATAGGTTTAAGATAATTAATAATCAAAACTTTTAAAGGTTGACCACAAAACTTTTAAAAGAGTTTTTTTTAATAATTTTACGTTCATAGAGAATTATCTAAGAGGAAAATAAAGAATAGAAAAAAGAAACAGAAAATGCCTAATGGAAATGTTGGTAAAGAAAACCAAAAATAAATAGTTGCCTGAAGTAGAATATGTGAACAATTTATAAGGATGCCTAACTGGAGCAATAATATTATTTTGTTTGCTTATTCTGTTTTGCCTAGGGGGGCCATAACTAAAAGACCATTGTTTTATTATGCAGGTATTGTGAGGAAAGACCTCTGTTGATTAGTAATGTTGGAATGGGTGCTAGACTATGCTCTTATTATCAGAAATCATCTTCAGATGATCAAAATGGTGATATGTTACGTAATCTGAATAGTGGATTAGGGACAGTTCTGGCTCTTGATCCAGCTGATAAATCCCCCTTTCTCGGAGATATAAAACCGGGTTGTAGTCAATCGTGTATTGAGACAAACATGTATAGGGCACCTATATTTCCTCATAAAGTTGCTTCAACTGACTACATATTGGTTCGATCAGCCAAGGGGAAGTTGTCTATTAGACGAATCAACAAGATGCATGCTGTTGGTCAGCAGGTGATTTGTCTGATTGCTTTTGTTTTACGTTCTCAACATCTGAACAGTTCTAAATTCTGATTTCCTTTGTTGGAACTTTGTTTATCTTTTCATGGAAACCATCCTCTTTTATTTTTGTTCTCTTGCTTTATTCTTCATTCTGCTTGGAGAAAGGTTTAGTTTTCTTTCTTGATTAGTTCATTTGATTTTGTTAGCTGTTTGTTGATTGCAGGAACCGCACATGGAAGTTATGTCTCCTGGTGCTAAGGGTCTCCAATCTTTTATGATTAATAGACTTCTTGTGTATATGTATCGTGAGTTTCGTGCTGCTGAAAAACGTGGCATGCTTCCCTGGATTCGTGTTGATGAGTTGTCTGCACATTTTTCTAACATCGCTGAACATTTTCTTCGTAAAAAGGTGAAGCATTGTGCGGATGTGCAGGTACTTTTTTTTTTTCATTTTTGATAATTTTTATTTGATATTTCTTTATATCAATTAATCAATACAGTGGCTTTAACTCTGGTTTTTACGGTGTTATGATTTTTGGAATGTATTTCTTCTGTGCACCAGAGAGGGCCAAATGGACAATCTTATTATGTTATGAGACGCAATTTCCACATTCCACCAGAGGAAGAGCTTAGACGGATGGTGACACCAGAAACAGTGAGGCTTTTCATTTATTGTGCACATTTTATGCTCTTTCTTTTGTTTTAAAATTTAAATTGTGTCGGAAATGGTTTTCTTGTATTCTGATCAGTGGACTGTATATCCTAGTCTATCTCAGATTATTGCTGGAGAATGATTTTGTGTACTTCAGGAGGCTGTAACTTTAATTTGGTCTCTTCACCCCGATTTCGCTGAGCTGGCCTTTTCACCCAAATTTCGTTGATCTGAAGTCTATTTTATTGATTGAACTGATAATGACTGAAACTGACTTCTCGGATTATAGTTGATTTTTATTGATTGGACCTGATTTGTGCTAATTCTCTTGTGTTTTTTCTCATCTGCAGTTTATTGATTTTTTTTCTGCCAAAAACTAAATATTTCCTGTTAAAAATGTTGTTTTACTGATTCTCACCCAATATCACTCCCTGTTTTTTCTTATATGGTTTCCGTTTTAGCTTGTTTCTATTTGTTTTCATTGTTTGCTACTCTTCTTTTAAGCCTTTCACTATTTTTTTTTTCCTAATAATGAGAGATAGAACATGTGGGAGTTTTCCTTTCCATTCCTCAATACAGAGACTGTTTTTTTTCTAGAAATGAAGCAAATATGTAGTGCTCAAAGTAATAATCCATGCACATGTACCTTTTTTCCCGAAAATATGAGGTCAATGATTATTCTCTCTCCGTTCCCGAAAGTTTGACTAGCTTACTGTGGACTCTTGTTTGTAGGAATGCATGGAAAAAGTGAGTGGATGTAAGAAAAAAGTGAATAAAGTAAGAGAGATGGGATAATAAAGTGGGTGAGTGTAAGAAAATGGTGGATAGAGTAAGAGAGGTGTAAATAGTGTGGGGTAGGAGGGTGAGATAGTAATATGGGTTTCCCAAAATGGAATAAGTAGAAGTGAGTCGAATTTTGTGAAATGATGCAAATTGGAAAATGAGTTGAACTTTTGGGAATAGGGAGTTTGCTCAATGGGTTTGAATCAGCTTAAGAATACAAAGGGGTTTGATCCAGATGCGTTTAATATGTATTCCGCCTGCTTAAACCAGCTTTAATCAAGATTTTAATACTGGGATGCACTTGCGAATGCGTATATACTTTTGGGGGAATTATTGATAGCTGTGGCTGTATGTCACAGTCACGGTCACAGTTAGCTCAACAACTCCTTTCAATCCGGTGATGTGGCTGATATTTTAATGCTATGGCTTTTCTGGGTTTCATTATTAGCCATTACAATTTTCCTTTGGAGTCTACCTATTTAAATTTCATATTTAAAATAAAAATCTAGGATATCCTAGAAGCACATGTGTTAGCTACTAAGCTTTTTATATGATATTTTCCCACCTAAACCTTTTGTTTTTTGCGAATACTGTTATGCTTCAAAATTTTGAAATAATTTTTTAAAAAAAGGGGGAAAAAAATTGTTAACTATCAAAAGTGATTTATCATTTCAAAAACCAACAATATCTCTTAGGTCTTAAAAATAAACCAGATTTTTAATTTTTGAACTAAATTTGATCTTAGCCAATCTTCCATGTTTTTTGATAAACTAATCTTTTCATAAGTTTGATTTTGTTAATTTACATAATTTTAATAATATGCAAAGAAAATATTTTCAGTAAATAATGTACTTCAACTATATCTCGGATCAAAGATTAGTTATCGTTAAGTAAGAAAGAGATGAGTTTTTTGAAGAGATATGAAACAAATTCCATCTCTTTTGAAAGTTTTCCAACTACTATTTTTATAGGCATCTATGTGGGCATATTACTTTGTTTATACACTGAAAGTTAATAGCATTTGTGGATGTCATTCTAGGAAGCAGTGTAAAGGTGCTACAATTGTCTACTTTGGCAGTCCTATTTTAATGAATAATGAATGGTCTTATCTTCCTCTTTTTTTGATGTCTTGACCCATTGGTGCAAAGTGATGCAAAGAAGATCAATTTGAGCTGGAATGTGTGCAACAATTTCAGTGTCGATATCTATTTTGTTATCATTTCTCCCTTTTCATAACTCAGTAAGATGCTTGCCTCCTGATCTCATGCTTCTCGTTACAGGTCTGCACTTATGAAAGCCTACTGGCAGGCCTTCATCGGCTCAAACGTCTTGGAATAACAAGGTTGGCACATCTAACAGGCCCAGCACAGCTAGCTGCTCTTTCGTCTGCAATGAATCAGCTTCCTGATGAAGCAATTGCTCTGGCTGCAGCATCACACATTGAGAGAGAATTGCAGATAACTCCATGGAATCTAACTGCCAATTTTGTTGCTTGTACCAGTCAGGTAATGCTTCTACCCTATTGGGCTTTGCTTCTATGCAGTGTTTCTTTGCTGTTGTAGTTCATCTTGGTATAACACTATTATTGAGAGGCGCGATAACATGACTACTAAACAAATTATCCATAGCGGTTGATGGGAAACATTCTTGTATTTAGAAGATAGGATGCCATAGGAAGAATATGTTGTGTTCTTGAACTTGTGAGCCTCTTTGTAGTAATCTACTAGAAAGTAGCTCTCTGAGATATGTAATAGTAAATTTTCTATGTCTTCAGTCTTGTCTTTAAGTTGCTTGTCTTGAGTTACGGCATAATTTTCCATACCCTCTTTGTAGTTAAGGTTGCTTGTCTTAACTCTTGGATTATATCTGTTACTGTATTTGATCATGCCAGTTTTCGAATATACCTTTTTGTCATAATTCTTGCCTTGGTTTTCTTGTAAAACGGATTGCTATAGTAGCATGTCACCGTAAAATATATGTATTTGTCAACTCAGCCAAATTTACTGCTGTCCTTGGTAAACAGGCTGTCTAGACTCTAGATTGTATTAGGTATTTAGGTCAGTTGACCAGCATAGTTATTGATAGTTCTAGCTTAGATTTCTGTGGTCAAATGAAGGAAAACTGTTAGAACTAAAGATTACAAATTTTTTGTGCTTCTACAATTATGTTGATATTTGCCTTTTGTCTTTCTCCTATCATCAGGATAGAGAAAATATAGAGCGGTTGGAAATTTCAGGTGTTGGTGATCCATCTGGTCGAGGCTTAGGCTTCAGTTATGTTCGTGTTGCTGCAAAGCCTCCGTTGTCGAATGCTCTGGTGAAGAAAAAGCCTGCTGTTCCTCGTGGTACTACTGTCACTGGGACAGATGCTGATCTTCGACGATTGAGCATGGAGGCTGCAAGAGAGGTGTGTAGGTCTTAATTATATAAAATCCTTTAGATTTTGAATGCACAAATTTATCAGTTTTTCTGTTAGTGTTATTTTCACGGTTTATGCCCTGGAATTTTGTAAAGTTTTAACTCCCTACAGTCAATGAAAATGTTGAACACATGTAGTAAAGCATATTTAGATAACCTGGAGTCTTATAAATTTATTACTTCCATGTCCATCTTTAGGTTTAAACAGTGTGAGGTGATAAATGAAAGCTTCTAGAATAACAAAAATGAAAACAGATTTTTAAGTCTGCAAACTCTACAAAAATTTACTCCCTCTGTCCCTTTTTGATGTGACTATTTCCTTCTTTGGTGCCCCGCAATGATGTGCCTGTTTCTAAAAATAACACATAATCATTACTTACTTTGTCATCCTTCCCATACAAAATTCACATATACCCAAAAAATCATTACTTTTATCTTTCCCATACAAATATTCTCTACTTCTTATCTTTCCCATACAAATATTCTCTACTTTTTACTATTCCCATACAATATTCTCTACTTGTTATTTTTCCTATACAATATTTCTTTACTCCATCCATTCTCCTTAATTACCGTTTTTTTGAGGAATAGGCACATTAATAGGGGACGGAGGGAATATAAAATAGTTAGTAGAGAGAGGAAAATAAGTGAAACTTCAGTACCGACTGGATACTATATATAAGAGAATTTTTAAAAGAGAGAAAATGGACACCTCAAAAGTGCCGAGTATAAAATAATACAAAACAAATGATTGATAAGAGTAGAATACGAGTGTATAACAGTCGTATGTAACTAAGAGGTTAACGATAGCTCAAAAGTAATCATGTCCTCCACATCTGAGCCACTAATAGAAAGTTAAGGCCTAAAAAGATGGTTGGTGATGATCACCGGCGGTAATATGAGGCCACTAAGCAGTAATGTGTCCAATTTTTACTATATTGTAATTTATGGTGTTGTGCAAACTCTATTGTTTTTAACACACCTTTTTCTTTTGTTTATGCCTAAGTTTTTTGATATATATGCAATAGAATGCCCTATTATAGTAATGTCAGCGGCGGATCTAGGATTTCTTACTAGGGGTAGCATTGGATAATTAAAAAAATCGATTTTTTTTTTAAAATAATATTTTACTCGCACAAATAAGTTTTAGGTATCAATGTAATGCAACGATAAAATTAAAATTTACTCCTTATGTAACATGAGTTACTTAGCACTTTGTATCTATTATTCATGATGTCCAAATTTTTTAAAGAAACGTAAAACAAAGGTGAACGACGACCAAAATTTGATACATATAGAATAAAAAATAACAGAGGGAGTAGTATCTTTTTAAAAAGTGTGAAAATGAGTAAAACGTAAAAATAAAGGTGATCAATCGAGATCTAATACATAAAGAATAAAAAGTAATATAGGGAGTAGTATCGTAGTAGTATCTTTTTTGAAAGTCTTAAAAATGAATAAAACTACAATATTATTGTTGTTGATTTTTTTAAATAAGTAATTGTTGTTGATTATTAAGTGAAGGTTCTTATCTTAAACAATCGAAAAAAATTGTGGAATAAAGTAGGAAATTTAATTGAGCAATAGTAGCCTTTTCAAATAAGAAAAAAATAAAAATAAATATTCCAGATAACCCCTAACCTCTGGAATGCACAAAACCCATTCTTACCACTAAAGCAGCGCGCATTGAATGTATTCTTTTTACAAAGTATATTAAGTATGGCAACTTTCGCAGGTTGGTATTTTTGACCAAAAGTTTTTCTTTTTTAAGGATGTACTAACACGGGTTCCTTCATAGGTCCGCCACTGAGTGATGTGCAATTAGTTACAGGTTCTAGTTGCACGTTCATATAACATTCCAATTTCCATTTGGTTCTTCATATATTTGCGATTTTGTGTTCTCTATTGTTTTTGACACAACGGCTTTTTCCTTTTGTTTATGCCAAATTTCTTGAGATATATGCAATAGAATGCCAAACTTTTAAAAGTTATTTTAGTATTTACTTTTATTGTTTTATATCCAACAAGTGTTTTATGAACTGTATTGATTTCCTTTGCTAAAGTTTTCTCAAACCTTTATTTTCTCACTCCTTTAAAACTTTATTGAATTTTATTCTTAGTTCTCTTTAAAACTCCCTTAATTTTTCATGAATGCTCTTACTTTTTCTCACTTTACTCGCCTTTTTTCAAACTCTTTCAACTGATTATCTAGTTATGTGCCTTTAATTATATCTTACGGTTCCTTATGACGATTTATGTTAGCAGACTCCAAATCATTTTGGGACTAAGGCTTTGTTGTTGTTGTTGTTGTTGTTGTATATGCAGTAGAATGCCCGGTTATTGTATGATAATTTTTTGTGGCCTAATCTCAGGATTCTCTTGAACCTAGATTTTCCGTCCTTTTCTCAGTGTTGTGATGTATTAGCTAGTTTATTTAATATAAAACTCACTAGTAAGTTAGTTTTTTTTTAATCATTTTTGAATGAAGAGGGATATTACTGGTTATCTGAGGCTTGGATCTTTTGCAATCATTAGGTTCTTTTGAAATTCAACATACCTGAGGAACAGATCGAAAAGTTATCTCGGTGGCATCGCATTGCATTAATACGCAAACTTTCAAGTGAACAAGCTGCCTCAGGAGTCAAGGTTGACCCAACTACTATTAGTAAATATGCACGAGGCCAGCGGATGTCATTCCTTCAGCTTCAACAACAGACCCGAGAAAAATGTCAGGAAATTTGGGACCGGCAGATTCAATCTCTTTCAGCAGCTGATGCTGACGAAAATGAAAGTGACTCTGAAGCAAATAGTGATCTGGATTCTTTTGCTGGAGATTTAGAAAATTTACTTGATGCAGAAGAAGGTGAGGAAGGTGAAGAGGGTTTGGAGATTAAAAAAAACAAGTCTGATGGAGTCAAGGGGCTAAAAATGAGACGTCATACTTCGCAAGCTCGGTTGGAAGAAGAAATGGAAGATGAAGCTGCTGAAGCTGCTGAACTATGCAGGATTGTCATGGACGGTATTTTCTGGCCCATGTATTATGATGAGAAAACAGGCTATAACTGTGTTCTGATCACGTTTTATTGCCCTTGAGGAGAGTTGTACATGGGGTTTCCTATGATGTTTATTTGATATAGATAATTATGTGCAGATGATGAAGCTGAATGGAAGAAAAAGAAGAAACCAAGGCCTAGAGGAGAATCACTTAGACCAATGCAAGGGTCCCAATTGAGTTTGGGCTTTGAAAATGCAGAGCGCTTCAAGAAGCCTATTACTATGTTAAAGCATATGGATGGACCTGTTGTACCTGATGGTATATGGATGGGAAAGCAAAATGCTGATCCAGAGGAGGTAATGACTCGAGAAAATTCTCTTGGTTTTAATAAGAAATTTTTTTCCTTATTGGTTATTATGTTTATTTCTTATGTCATTAAGCTTGTCCATGTCAGCGTGCGAGCGAATTAACTGTTGGTAAATATATTCTGTTGATGTTAGGTTGAAAAGTTGCATTCTAAAAAACCTATGTCAACCAAGCCAAAAACATCGAAAAAGAACGAAGCATTGCCTTTGGATCTACAGAATAAAAAAGTCAAAATAATGACTGAAGGGATAAAGGTAAAATCTACTTATTTTGTAGCCTATAAATTGTATATGCTTACATTTTTGTGACATTTATTATGTGGAACAATTTAAAATTGACCTTGTGATACAATACTCCGTATGACTCTGTGATATGATATAGTTTTGTTGGGAATTTCACAAATTATATGCAGAAGGCTACTTATTTTGTCGACATCAAGACTTAATTTGTAGGGCTTACATATATTTGTGTCGTGGGCTGGGGGATTTATCTAGGTATACTAATGTGACCCATTTTTGTAAAATATGTCATTATTCATAGGCAACCTAGATGAGACCAACTGACTGATTTGTGGACCTTGTGGTTCACCAAATAATAATACAATAGCTATTCATCCTGATCAGTGGGATCAATATTACCTTTTGGATCTCTAGGTCTAGGCTCTTTTTGTTCTTTTTTTAGGGGTGTGACCTATAGCTTAACTATCCTTGTGTCCAGTCTTGTTTGTTTTGTATCTGCCTAGGCAGTAGACAGAGGTGGATCTATCTAGCACAAATGTAGATACACTTTAAATTACTACCTCTGTTACAAATAACTATTAAGTGCAAAAACTCGTGCACAATTCCCAAAAAAAAATTCTTAATGGTTGTTTAAAAAAAAAAGGGGGCATATCATTAAGGGTATGAGAGAAAATGAGAATAATTAATAAATCAAGGGACTCCACCTTATAACCACCACCTTGCCGTTCTTTCACTGGCAGCACTACCTACCAGTTTCTCGGCAGCCACCATAATCAACTTCACCGCCCTCAACACACCAACCTAGCCTCCGCAATCAACCCTACCACCCTTACCTCCCTCACCACACCCCACCTACCACCACCTTCAATCTCACTGCCCTCAATACACATCTCACCACCCTCAAGGCCTCAACAAACCCTCATCGACCACCGCCTTCAACCTCCATTTCAGTCACCACGTCTCCATCTTCTTTAGTTGGGCTCCAACAACCCCAGCCCCCCCACCCCCCCCCCCCCCCCCCGCTTCCATAAGTCCCAGCCACAAGCACTGACAAAACCACCCAAAACCGCGTACTATCGAACACCCCGACAACAGCTGGCCAATCGCAAGCCGCAACGAAACCCTGAAAACTTACCCCACCCCACAGCACCTACCCGAAATCCACCCCACTCACCCCAAAACCACCCAAAACCGGTCTAAAATCAGCCCATCCACCCCAATAAGTAGCGCACCTACCCTCAAAATCATCAGATCTGACTAGGGCGGGGAGGCTGGGCGATGATGGGAGGAACTATGGAAGGAGACGATTCTGACAAGACCATGCCTGCAACACGATCCTTTTATCTGTGAATTTTGCTTGTTCCTTTATGAAAGCTCAAGTATCTTTTATCTTGTATACTTTGCAGTTCACTTGCAGGCTGAACTCTATCTGTTTTGTTACATGCATATTCTATTTTAAAGGAGTCTTAAATTCTACCTCTGTTTTTTATTAGTTGACACATTTCATTTAGACACGTTTGCCAACGCATATTTTCAAATGTAAATATCTTTAATTGCGTATTAGCAAAAAAATATAAAATTTTGATATTAGGAAACTAGACGCTGAGACAAAGCTAACAAGACACCACATACTGTTTTTATCTAACACTAAATCACAAAACAAAGTCAAACTAAGTTATGTGAATAGTGCACAAAGTCAAAACGTGACAACAAAATAAAACGGAGGTGGTATTAATTATATAAACGTAATTCAAATCCCTTTTTTCCAGGTATATAAGGAAAAGAAATCAGCTCGGGATAGTTTTGTTTGTGGTGCCTGTGGACAGGTCTGTTCATTAGATTTTCTTGATTTGCTGCTTTTGTAATTTTATGAGCTTACTATACTTAAAATTTATTTTTAGCTTGGCCATATGCGAACGAACAAGAACTGTCCCAAGTATGGGGAAGATCCAGAAGCTCAGGTTAACAACCTAGATCAAGAAAAGGACTCGTATAAACTTTTATCTCAGGACCCCCCTTCTCAGGCCCATGTGAAGACTTCAAACAAGAAACTCGTGACTAAAAGTTTGACATTAGCTCCTAAAGTTGAATATCTTGAGGAGGAAAGGTCTAGTTTGAAGACCAAATTTTTGAAAGTCAGATATGCTGCTGCTGAGAAGGTTCCGGATAAAGTTACATCTGTTCCAATGCCAAGTTTAGAACAGCCAAGCACATCTGAAGTTGAAGCTGTAAATAAATCTGCACCTAAAGTTATTAAAATAATAAGCAACAAAACGAAGCCTGATGATGTTCAGGCTGAATCTGCAAAGCTCAATGTTATTATACGGCCACCCAGTGAAACAGTCAAAGAACATCATCATAAAAAAATCACCATCAAGCAACCCAAGGAAGTCATAAATCTAGACCACTCCAGCCAGGAAGGTGCTGATATAGAGTACAGAAAGACCAGGAAGATGATTGAATTAACAGGATTTGGAGTAAACAGACAGCAAGAAAGAAAGCATATAAGTGAAGATGCATTAAGAAAGAAAAATAAAGAAGCTAAACGTATGTGGGAAGAGGAAGAGAAAAGGAGAAAAGAGAGAGTTAGGGAAGAACAAGCAAGAAGGATTTATGAGGAAGAAATGAGAATGCAAGAAGAGCGAGATAGATTGGCTGAGCTTAGAAAATATGAAGAAGACATACGTAGAGAAAGAGAAGAAGAAGAACAGCGAAAAGCCAACAAGAAGAAAAAGAAAAAGAAGAGGACAATTGACTTGAAAGATCATTTGGAGGATTTTCCAGCAAAAAGGAATAACCGATTGCCAGAGAGGGAAAGAAATGCTAAGAGGAAGACCGTTGCAGACTTGGGGAGGTATGGCGCGGAGTTTGTCCCACCAACCAAACGGCGTAAGGGCGGAGAGGTATTTTCCTTAGCTAGTGCTCTCATTAATTTTTCCAGAAATTGTGAAGTTCATTTATGGTGAGACTGATGTGATTAGTCTATTTTATAGCTGGTATCCTTGGGCTTTTGGTAATGTTGTTTGATTGTTGACAGGTTGGCCTAGCTAATATTTTGGAGAGCATTCTGGACACCCTCAAAGAGAGAATTGATGTGTCGTACCTTTTCTTAAAACCTGTATCCAAGAAAGAGGCTCCCGATTATTTGAACATAATTGAACGCCCAATGGATCTCTCCACAATTAAAGAGAAGGTTAGACGGCTTGAGTACAAAGACAGACAAGATTTTCGTCATGATGTATGGCAAATTGCTTATAATGCCCACATGTACAATGATGGGAGAAATCCAGGTATCCCACCCCTCGCAGATCAGTTATTGGAGATTTGCGATTATATGTTAGAAGTAAAGGCTGATAGCTTAGATGAGGCAGAGTCTGGTATACAAGATTAGTGACTTATTGCCCATTTGTTGTTGTATATACCAATTTTTCCCTAAATTTGCCTGTTTGGCCTTAGTGCTGGTAAATCATCAATGATGTGCTAAAAAAATGTGACCTTGTACATATTTTGTTTGGTAAATTGTAGTTTTAGGTGTTGTAGTTACAACTTACATCTTTGCTGTATATATATTGTGGTTCATCAAAGATTTGGCAGAATCAACGATCTAACTGTATTCAATTCAGCACAATCATTCTCCCCAAACTGTAAATTATATCCTTTTTTCCCTTCTTTTTTCTCTTATTATTATTATTATTTTTTTTCCATTTGTACATGGTAACTACAGAATACATGAACACCATTAGCTGTCTGTTACTAAATTTATTTTGACAGATATGGTTCAGCTTGACGAATTTGGAAACGTATCTTATCATTTTTCATTTATATAAAAAAATACATAGCAAAAGTAAATAAAAACTAACAAAAGTGAAGGCACAAAATATTGGTTGTATGTGGGAGGCTATGAAGGCGGATTTATGAATGAGCAGTGATGCTGTTGGTAGGTTTTTGTTGACGGGAATGGTGTTGGTAGGTAACTTTGGTGATGGATGTTGGGATAGCAGTTGGCAGCAGGCATGAACTGTTGATGCCCTATTGGTGAATTTTGGTGAAGGAAACCATATCTGTAATTTATCCAACATGATAATGTTAAAATTGGACTACTTCGACAATCGATTGCTATCTTAAATTATTCAATCTATTTGTTGCCATTGACCAATATGGCATGAAAACAAAACTAGTCTTTGCTCAGTGTTCAAAAAAAATGAACAAACAAAAATCGCAAAACAAAATACACGGGTTTTTATAAATGTATAAATGAAATAAACTTCTTAGTAACATGCTGCAGCCCTAATTACAACAGAATAATTATTCTTCATACTACGTACAACACGGGCTACCACCACCACCACCACCATTAGCTTTATTGCTAAGGGATCAGGGCGAATTCACAACTATAATGCTATCCAGACCTTACATGGAAAAACAATGAACAATTATGACAGCGAATGTAGAAAAGGGATGAACAAGGGTATAAATATAAGCTATGAACAGAGCTGCAGTGCTGCACCCATATCTTGGGACCAAAACTGAAGAAACTATTGAAGTAGAATTGCTTCTAGTCACGCACTTTCTTGTAAATCAGAAGCCATTTGGACGCTGTCATCTGCATTGGTACTAATCCTAGAATTAATGTAAGAGCAAGCTGCATCTAGCATCATGCGCACCTCTCGTTTGTACTGCATGGAAACAACTCAAAAATTAAGTTTAACTGCAATCTCTGCATCAAACCAAGCTGTCTGCTTTTCAAGAGAGAGAAAACATAAGGAGAGGAGATGCACCTCATCAATGGCCCCAGACTTAATTTTAGATTGCATGACACACCATTTCTTAAAGTGAGCACCTATAAAAGACAAGAGCATAAATGTAACTAGTAAAATTATCTGCAATACAGTGTTTAAAATGAAAGAAACTTCAATCAAAAACATAAGCCAAAGCAGAACAGAAAATCAGCTGTGAACTATCGCACCATTTAAATAATTTCACATAGCTCTAGATGCATAAAGTCTCACTCCTGGCAAGTGAAACCAGCAGCAAGGCACTTTTAGAAGGAAGAATGGATAAGAAAAACAACAAAATGTAGAAGGGGGCAGAAATTGTTTAACATAGCAATATTGCCCTGACTTCCGTTGCTTTAAGAGGAATTTATTAGTAAAAATAAGTTTTAACCAGCTAAAATATTTCAAAACCAGTAAAATTCAGGATCTGTATCGCCAACAAACAAATAACTAAGGGAATCCGGAAAAATAATCATGAATCATTTAAATCAGTTTTAATGTAATAATAATTAGTCCAACAAAATTAAAGCAAAAAAGATAGGGCCTAATAATTGTTAATTGCATATTATAAATCAGATATATCCTAAAACAATTGCCTATAGTAGTCAGATTCTTTGAAACCTTATACAAAGTAAATCTATATTTAGCATAATGAAAAGCTCCAAGAACATATAGAATCATAGCATGCACTACAAGAGATAAAGAGAAAAGTAGGGTAAGGGATGATATAAATTAACAGCCGTCACCAACAAAAGTAAGAGAAAATATAGAAGCAATCAGGTTAACAAAATTGAAATCACTGAAGACTTGCAAGGAACAGCATCATTCAATTTGTTGAATCAAGTATCATGGTAAACAGAATCACAGAAAGTAAATCAGACAAATGTTATGCTGTACTAAACAACCAAACAAAATAGAAGTTAGCGGAAAAGAAAAAAAAAAAAAAAAAAAAATTACCTGCTTTTACGTCTATGGTAGAAGATGATTCAGAACAAGTTTCAAGACGCCACCTACAGTGCACCTATTAAAAATGCCAAACATAGGACTAAATTGATATTTTTTTTAAGCCTTGCTGCATGATTAGTATTAATATCAATTAGAAAAATTGTAAATGCAATAATGACTCAGAAGCAGCATACCTCAAAATAAGACCCGAATGGGACATCATGTGCTTGTTGTACTGTTTCAAACACCTAGGGTCAAAATTTTGTACACCGATCAGCCCAAAAGTAGGAACAAAACAAAGAAGTCTCAATAAAGTAGGTTATGATGTACAAAGTCATACCAATACTGTATTGTCTGGTGATAAAACTACATGCTGCCACTCTGTCATTGCCGTGTCTGGGGGGCACATAGGGCTCTTGCATATAGAGCGAAAAGTCATTTCTCTAACTAAACCCTCGTACTCGTCTGTTGAATGCCACTGCCCTATCTGAAAACAGTGAAACAGATGCATATCATATTCAAAACACTGAACAGGAAAACTAATCACAATAAACTTTAGAAAGGACAAAATCTACTCAGTTTTGCACAAAACTTAAATTATGATGAATAGGTCACACATTCAAGGGTGAGAACTTGATAAGAAACAGATACAAAGTTAAGCATCTTGTTACAAAAAAATATTTTTCTTCAATTCAAATTAAGACAAATCATTCTCTAAGAAAATGTTTACTCAATATCTGTAAGCTAAAACAATAAAGTTTGGCAAAGAAAACAACTTACTAGTAGCTACTGCAGCAAAGGAACATAATCCAGACTATTTTATGCTACTGAAACAATGAGGCTTACTGTGCTCTATAGCCAATGTAAATTATTGTCTACTATGTGCAATTCAAGTGGTGCTAAATGTTGAAGACATTATCCCTAAATTCACAATTAGAAACCATCTAGGTCTTCATTATAAAATCTCAATCAGAACACACTAAACTTTTGCTCATCGCCAGACTTGAATTCCCTTTATTTCTCTATCAGACAATATATGTAATTAAGACCAAAAGAAGAGAAATACAGCAAGAAGACAAAGTGTCTTCTAGATGAGCACAAATTAGCATAATTCCATAGTAAATCACATAAGAGAGGCGTACAGAAATATGCTTCAAGATGTGGCAGGCAGATTGCTGGGAACACTGCTTCCGAACAGAAGGGAAAATTAAAGATACATTTTACTTAACTTTGTAAAATATTAGCAAGTGAATAATAAGGTTCAACAAGCAGCAGTTACTTACAAAAAGGAATCAATAAATTGTACTTACACTAAGATTAGAATCCTTCCGTGCTGAACGATAGTCATTTATATAGTTTGAATCATCACTCAACAATAAATTAAAAAATTGCTCAGCTGTGCATGGAAATTTATCCTGAGAAAAAGTTCAAACATTTAGCAGAATTGCATGCAACACAGATACTAACAAATAACCAATTACATGTGTACTTGGAAAAGATGTGTTGTCCCATACATTATATATACTAACAAGCACTTCATCCTTGACAAATGGCTGAAACTTATCTGTCTTTGGTATAATTTCTTCAAGAACTTTAGGCATAAGTTGACCTGTCCGTTTTGAACTGCTATGTGCACGAAGTTCTGATAGTGCCTTAGCCTGTTCAGCAAGTTGATCATAATGGCATTAGGTAGATGAAGAGCACAAATTAATTAATATGATATGATGATGTCATAAATGATTTTGGGGAAATACAAAACAAATTTATTATTTCCAATACAGGCTGAAAATGAGTATGTTAATGAGGGAAAATTCCCTCCAAAAAACTCCACATTCTGTTTCCTTCATATCTTCAAAGTTCATACACAAACTAAATGACCTCCACTTTAAATCACATTGCATAGTTTCTTTTAAAAAAAAAATTAAGGGTGGATGGATCTAATCTACGAACCATTAATAAAAGGCACAATTTAAAGAAAGATTCAACAGATAACAACCTTCTTTTCAGCCTCTAGCATCAAAAGAAAGTTTTTTGCAGAACGTTGCAATATCTTCAAGGCATGATTCCTGTTCCAAAATGATGCAAATTTGTACCTAACTCTCCCTGCAAGGAACAAACAAAAAAATAAGTTAATATAATGGTCCAAAGTAGGTGGCTGTACGACAACAGAGAACATTTTGTAAAAAGGATGAATTCATAATGTACATTTGAAGTGGACAATAATTCTTTATCAAACTGGATGAATTGATGAAAGAGATAATCTAGTAAAGGCCCCAGGCTTGAAACCAAGAAGAGGCCACAATTCCCAGGATAACCCTAAAAAAAAACCCAAGTGAAAAGGTCATCAATACCCTCCAACCGCAACATCACATGATAGTCACATCATCCCAAATAAATGGATTTCTTTGATATGACTAGACATAAATCTCTTCAATAATAAAAAGGCATACCCTAATTAAATACTAACAAAGCTCTTTTAGACATGAAAAATAACAATAATATAGAGAGTGTAGAATGATATATATGTGTGTATATATCAGGACCCAAGCATGGCTCCCTTGGTTAAGTAGGTCGTAAGAAATGATTAAACTTTGGAGGCAAAAGTAATCACACTTGTAAATGCTCCATGACAGACCCTGTACACGCCCATCATACATCCAAATAGGGAAAAAAAAAAAAAAACAATGCATAATGAAATGACCTTCAGACTATTCAGTACCAAGAACCCAAGACACGTGATACATTCATTGGTTCTTGATTTTTGCACACTTTTAGTGGGTCAAAGCATACAGTCTGCATAAATGCCATAAAAAAGACATGGTCCCAATGCGTTTGTAAAAGGAGCTTCAGGAAGGGGGGGTGGGGAATCCTCAAAGAATTCTCAAACTAACATTTCAATCCAGCCAGAGGCTCAGAAAAGAGAGAGTTACACTAAGACACCATCTATACCTATACTGTTGTTAAAAATCAAGGTCAATACAAGTCATCCTGCCACCTGTTTCTCATTTCTAACACCACTGTAATTACAGGCGCACCTAGGTACCAGGTGATAGATGTCAAGCAACTTTACTAGCATAGAGAAGTGATTGCGAAGAGGCGCATCCAAGGCATACAGCTGTTTCATTACACCAAAAATGATCAATATTTAATTGACAGTGCCTCACTTCAATTAGGCACCAAAGAATATTGAAGGACAAAAGTGCCAAAGAATCCTATCCTATTCACCTCCATGCATCTTGAGCTTTTTTATTTACATTGTCTAACATTGCCAATTGACATGATGAATATCAAATGAGTGTCAAGATCCTCTCATGCAAAGATCTTCAACTGCAACAGACTTCCTCCACGTTAAAAATGTATCTACCAAGAACTGAAACCGTAACGTCTCATTTGCAATGTGATGGATTTAACAGTTGATCTATAAATATCATGTATCTATTCAAAGTGAATTATGTAGTATAAAACATTAACAACCCATTCGCATTAGCTTGCTAGACACTACTCTTCCCTTCCACATAAAATTAAGGCTGTTCCTAACGTTCCTCAATGGTTGAAAAGGAGCTCTAAAAAAAATAACTGAACCAATGCCCCACATAAAGTTTACCCATACATCATATCTGATGCTAACTGATAAGATATGCTGCAGTCGACAATGGAAGTAATCAGAAAGCAATTGACAACATTTTCAACAAAAAAGCCACTAGTTGATAAATAACATTAATTTTAAAAGAACAGATACCTTTTTCAGCATCAGCCATGAAAAATTATGAACAAATCATGCAATGAGTTTCTACCACAAGCTTTGAAATAATCCAGACTTTGAATCAATAACTAAAAGCCTAACATCATCAGTCATCACTCACCATCAGAACTTCCCAAAGGCGGTACACCTAGGCCACCAGCACCAAGCCTAAGGATGATTGTAATAGCAGGATTAATTACAGCATGTTGGCTTCTTCGAATCTACAATGAGAAATATATAAGTTAAATGAACTTTTACTGTTTGCCAAGAAAACAGGGACAATGATGTAAATAAGAACAGGAAAACTTACTTCATCTATGTCTTCAAAGGGAATAATCACCTGTAAATTGGACATGTATACAGCGTGAGAAATATATGTTGGCCACAAATATTAGTACTATGTTCAAAAATTCATCTAACAGAGGGCAATGCAAGCCACCAGTAAAGTCACACAGCACCATGCGTCTCTGAATTAAAATAAAGCTAAACATGATATATATATATTCTAAAATATAAAACTTTAAGCCACTAAGCAAAATCAACAGTAGGGTCCCTCAAAAATAACATAAAATAACACAGGAAAATTCTGATAAGAATTTTAGGAATAACAATTGATAAAATAAGGGGCATGTAAAACAGTAGAAGTTATTAGATGGTTAAAATTGAATGAACTAATAGACTTTCTTGTGTTTAACTTCTATGAGACTTTATAATGTTTATGTTACTATTAGACTAAATAAAGCAAAGTCAATCCAATGAATACCATTTATTAAGTACACATACAGGACCCAACATGCCACTGGTATTGTTATTTATGTTAAAAATTATATTTTTACTCTAATTTAAAAGCAATCTTTGCTTATAAATTCTTTTAAAGATACAACAAACACAAATCAAAATTATTTTTCTAGGATTAAAAATACAAATCCACATATATATAATATTAAAGCACATGTGAAGTATCCCCAACCCACTTGCATATACTTATTAATTAAAAATACAGATCCACCTATTTGTTTAACAATTTGATATTTAGGTTGACAAGTACTCAGACATATTTTAATCTTAAATTGGTATATAACGTGTAGAGGCAAGGAAACCTTTCTATACATACAATAACAAAATAAAAAGGGAATCAACTGTGATTACAAATAATTACTACAGGTAAAAAGTAATGTGTGAGGAAAGAAATAACCTTCATCTGCTTAGAAAACACGTTTGAGTGAAAGCAAATGTGCCAAGCGGATATATACATACGACCATGATACAAAAAGGATCTCTCCAGTGCACAGGAATAGCTGTGCTCAACAACCTGCAATATATAATCATCAAATCATATGAAACATGGAATGACCAGATCAGAAAAGAGGAAAGGACATGAATGCATTAAAAACTTTGAGTATAAAACCCACATAGTAAAAGCTATAGATTCCAGTCATTAAGCTTGGGATTTTTACAGTGGCAGAAAACCATAAACAGAATAAAGCAACATTACCAATGGCCACAAAATAACAATCACCAAGACCAAAGTAAATGCAACGCTTTTTTAGAACACTAATCCTTTGACAACAACAATATGTTACCATCTCAAGAAGTTACTTTTGTTTCTGGACAACCTATACAAGAAACATACTCCCTTTACTTCTACTATGAGAAGCGAAATTGTAAGTTCGACAGTAATTCACCTCATCAGCGGGTAGATCAAATATCATTTGCAATGGCCCAGGCTTTTGGTAGACCACCATCGGCTCTTGCTCATCTTTTGGCCCTTGTTTATCTGGAGAAACCCTCCTGTGACCATTTCCTCCACCATAGCCATCTAAAACCCTAAGAAAAATTATTTCAGTCAATAGTGGTAAAAAATTATGCTTCCAAGTAAATTTCCAGACAACCTCAACTATACTAAATCACGAGATCAACAAATTTCATAATATTCACCATATAATCCAGGCTCACATTCAACAACAAAAATAATTTTATAAAAACACAAGACCACTAAACTGTACTCCTTTTGTCCCACATTAATATAGGCCATATATGACTAGAAATGGTATACAAATTTCCTTCAAAACCAAAAATTATCCTTGATAGTTTCTACAGTTGTTGAAAACAAACAATTTACTAAGATACCATGCATCAAAAATCCTAAAAAGAAGTATAGAGTAATATGGAGAATTTCCAATTTTAACTAGCTAGATATGATGAGTGGCCTATTATATTGGAACATCCCAAAATAAAATGTAACCTATTAAAGTAGGACTCTGTAGGGTAGGAAATACAAATGTGTTTTAACCAATCCAGACATGAACAAGCTGATTGCTAGCATCAATAGAAGATTTGATGTGCCCGACGGCTAAAATTACACAAATTTAAGCTTCTAAACTTAAATCAAATAAAAAAATTCTAGCACTCGATACATACTCCAATTCTGAAATAAACTTGCCATTAATGGAGACTCAGAGTACTCAGGTGACTTTGATAACTATTCATTATAATCCAAACTTGCTGATTATAATGTGGCTTCTAGAAAATCTTAAAAGATATTAGTATAAAAGCATGCACATCTCAAATCATGTACTCCAGGGCAGCTGACGAGGCAACAATCTATGGAGGAACCTGGTTCATCCCAACTTTTCTCCCTTACATTGTTGCCACATCACCAAGAAACATAGCTTGCAGGTTCACTAAATAAATTGCCCAGAAATATTCAAATCACTAAGGAGAGTGTTTTCTGACATCCAAAATGGGCCATTTGGAAAATTATTTCAGTAGGCAATAATAAACTGTAAAGATTGGAGAACTTGGCTCACCAAACCAAAATAATACCTGGAAGTGTTTGTAGGAATAGCCTTGATATCAAGACAAACCTGACAGTAATAACACATCAGAACCAAGCTAAAACAGTGAGTTTAACAATATATTTGACAGAAAATAGAAGTTTCAGTGTGAATACCATTCCTGAGGAGCTATCCAGTGGATGCCATACTGCCCCAGAATTATCACCCACAGAATCCACAGATACTGAAACTGAACCGAGAACTGCACTTTTCCAGATTATATCCCAGTCATAGATTGTCACTTTAATCTGCAAATAAGTTGAAGATGAAATACAGTGATTAGGAAGGAAAGGAAAAGAAGGAAATGAAAGGAAGGACATTTGTTCACAAAAAGAATAGAATACGAAGGAAAGGCCTAAACAACATAAAGAACATATCTTTAAATGTAATATACTATATACACATTCCATTGTCTAATACAATAATCCTCATATCATTCAATATAAAGTCTAATTACTTTTCGGCCGAAGGCTATGAGTAGCCTAGGAGGTGACTGAGGTCTGAGGCTCAATAAAGTTGCAACCAGGTAATTTATATTTCTCATTTAATAAATTTGGTGATTGATCTGCTTAATCGTCTTCTTGCCAAGGTTAAAGCTGTTGGCATTTTGTGGATCTGAAGGTGGGGGTGGGGTTCCAACCTTTCACTAGCAATTTGCAGAGGACACAATCCTCTTCCATTCTGATGATCTGTCAGGGTTTTAAAATGTTCTGACAGCTTGTCAGATATTTGACAAGGTTAGAGGCCTTAGATTAATCTAGAGAAATCCCAAATTAAATCTTCTTCCCTAGCCCTTTACATCACTTGCTATGAATGACCCATAACCTACACTCTCACCTTACCTGGTATTCAGCTAAGTCTGAAACTTGGAACAACTTTTTGAAGCCCTATGATGCAATGAATTTCTAGGAGCCTTGATAGATGGGGAAAAAAAAACACATCCAGTCATATATTTCAAGTTTCCCGTTAATAGCCTATTTATGTTTAAGTTCTCAGTTAGTAACAACACTAATAAGGTGGGGGAAGATAAAAGTGACCTGTCTTTGGGTGGTATTACTTAGGATTGTAGGACTTAGGACCTGTCTTTGCGTTGAGCTAAACTGAACTGAACAAAATTGGAGCTGAACTGAACTGATTGGAGCTGAGCTGAAATGAATATTTTATGAGAGAAGGAAATTAGGAGCTGAACTGAAATTAAGTCAAAGTGAACAGGCCCTTAACAAGTGGGTGTCTGAATCTCCAAATCAAGTCCAGAAACATTTTATTGGCATCGAGATTAGTTACAGAATTTTTCACTTAAACCTGATTCACTTTGACATCGAGCCATTAGTGGCAGGTATGATGGTCAGAACATCAGAGGACCGGACAATATGCACAAGTGGGTCCCCATACCTAGCCCTCAAGGATTTTTTTGGTTTGTATGGGTAAAGAGGATGCCTTTTTCCTTTGCTTTTCAAATCTTAATAGTACCTTCTAATTGCACAAGGGTTAAAAATCATATTTCTTGGGATGTGAAATCTAATGATTTCTTGGAACTGTTTTCAACAAAAGACTCCAGAGTCCAGATTTATTCCAAGTCTCTATATAGATTTGTTGGAAGCCTTTCTAGTGTAATCTAAGTCTGACATACGAACCCAGCCACGATGATACAATCCCCTTTCCAATCATCAAACTATGACATGATTGTATCTTGAACTCTTGATAGTAGCAGCACATAGATCAGAATTTATTTATTAAGAAGAAAGATATAGCAAACAAAAAAAGAACCTCAAAGTATATGTATGTGTGTGTCCCCGAACATGCATGCGTGTGCGTATAACTGTGTATACATGTATATATATATATACAACTATTAGTTCATGCATAAATTCACATAATTTGAAGTTGCACCAAAGAAGCTACCTGGATGGGCAACTCATCAACAACGAAGTTAAACTCCTCTCCCCACATGGGATTTCTTGATCCAGGAATCATCGAACTGCAGTGAGAAACGGGCAAGCCTCAAATCAGCAACATAAACACACAAAACAGAGATATATAAAAACTAAGTCATCTCTAGCAATAGCATCCACAAACAAGTTATATAAAACCTGAGCAGCATATAAACAACATAATTAATACTGTTAATAAAGGATAATAACATAACGAGATCCAAGTGCTCACTCCCTGCTATTTTGCATATGTTTCTAAAAAATTTTAAGCTTACGCAAATGCAGATTTACAAAATATAATCTATGTTACTACAATCAACGAGGCAGAAATTAAAAAAAATAAAAATAAAATCCATGATGTAGTGAGAAGTATATATTAAGATTTTATTCTTTAATGAAACATATATTTTAGGGGGTTTAAATGATTTAAGTCTCTTTTAATGCCAGAGTATGCAATGTAGTGACTACATCCTACCTCAACCAGACTAGCATTTGATCAGCAACTAAAAGAGTGGTGGTGATTGTCATTACGACATAGTAGGACAGATACAACACATCTAAACCAAAACCCAGTATATAAATAAGAAAACTCATACACAATCTAATCCTCTAAATGGAAATAGAAGCAATATAGTAACGCACACAAAAGGGGAACAACGGTAGAAAATCGCATAACCCCTATGTCTAGTTGACACTAAACCTGGCAAATGGGTCATTCGGGTCGGGTATGGGTCGGGTCATTTGGGGTCGGGTCAAAAAGTTATCGGGTCAAGTTCGGGTCGGGTATGGGTCGGGTCATTTGGGGTCGGGTCAAGTTTAGGTCGGGTCATTTCGGGTTTCGGGTTGATTTTGGGTCAACTGATAGTCAGGTCAGGTTTTGGGTCAACATTTCGGGTCGGGTCAGTTCGGGTCAATCTTCGGGTCGGGTCATATTCGGGTCGATGCATTGGGTTAAATTCAACTCTATATAAATATATACTACCTCCGTTTCATATTATTTGCAACGATTTGACATAAAGTAGAGAGGAAAAATGTCTAATGGTTGCAAATAATATGAAACGAAGGTAGTATATAATTATATATTTTTTGACGAGAAACTCACTATATTTATTAAGGCTACTTTTTTCATGGAATACAGTAATTGTTTGACTTTAGATTATTTTGTAATTTCATTTGGTATTGAACATTATGTTATGTACGCATTATTATTGTACTATTTTTTTTTCTAGACTTGTGAGAATTGTGACTTTTATTCCGAGCTTTAGTTAATTTTTTTAATCTTATGGACACACTCCGTAGAATAGTCGTTAAATTTCAATCTTTTTACAATTTTGTAATAACTTATAGAAATAAAAGGCCGAAGAAATCGAGAAAAGTAATGCTCAAAATATGTAAATTACTTACACTCTTACATATTACAAATTAATAAAAAAAATTAAGTCAGTTTGATTGCGGTTTTTTTCTATTTCGGTTTGCTCAGGCCAAGTCTTTAGCTTAAATAGATTCTGGTCATTTAAGGTATAAGATAATTTAGATTCGGGTCACTTTGGGTTTTGAGTCTATTTGGGTCAATTAATTCAAGTTAAAAGTCGGGTCAACTTCGGGTCTCGGGTCACTTCGGGTTGGGTCATTTCGGGTATCGGGTCGGGTCATTTTGGGTTTCGGTTTAAGGTCGGGTCAATTCCACTTCGGGTCGGGTCGGGTTGATTCGGGTTTTGGGTCAATTTCGGGTCATTCGAGTCGGGTCATCGGGTTTGGGTCAGAGTTGCCAGGTCTAGTTGACACTGTCTAAGACACTAGCTCAAGTGTAAAAAAAATTTGGGATAATGTGGCGTTCTAGAACAAGATTATGAAGTTATGATGGTAACTGCATATATATAATATCTACATTACAATTTTATAGGCGGAAACAAAACAGAACAATTTTCATAATTTTTTAAGCTAAAAAAATCTAAACAACATAGCAACTCAGGTCATATCAGACTATCAGTAACACGGTAAAGCTACCACCTGGCCTATAAAGAGCAAATATTACTATAAACAGCTGAATATACTGAATTGACAATAATGACAAACACACAGCAGAAGGGAATTGCCAAAGCAATAACCAGTAACCAGTGACTCGTCCTTCACAAGAGCTTCCTTGCTATGACTGTTATTTTTTTTTTTTCTTTTTAGGTTGGGGGGGGGGGGGGGGGGGTGGGGGGGGCATATTGATACAGCCTTGCCCTCATGGATGCATAAAGGCAACTCTGTTAAGCCAATAATTGCAGGATTTTAAAATCGAATTCAAATAATTACGTATGTGATCAAAATTGAAAATAGAAGCAACATCAATAGAAAAGTCTAAAAACAAAGAAACAACTTAACCTTGTTTTATTTATTCCAAAAAGCTACATTAAAAGTCCTATATTGAATTAGGCGTGATAAAACATCAAGGTATTAAAGTCAAACATTCTTAATACCTGAATCTTTTCTCCATACCGCAAGTAACAATAGCATAAGGATCTGATGTGCCATTCAGATTTGCAGCGATAAGATTCTTTGCAGCCAAAAGCCCAACCTATAGGGAACTAGATTCAATATAAGTGGTGCTCAAACAGAAAATCAATTTTAAATCCACTCCTCAATAAAATTCCTTCCATAATGTTTGATACCTTTTTTCCAAACATAATGAAAGTAAGCATATCACAGAGCACCCCAATAGTTGAATAACTCTTATTCAAATACAACATACATCTACATCAACATCTTTGAAACACACCGACGTCCCAAAAAGGTTTAAACATTTTATAAAACAAACGCAGTAGATGTATTTTGTATCTACATCTTACATAACATGTCAAAATTTACACTTTAAAATCAGAATACATGCTTTGTCTGTGATTTACTGGCATTACGTGAATTCTTCAGCACATATCAAAAAAGAAAATTTGATGCCGAACCTTGACCATACCTTGATCAAATACCCTGCGTGAGTTTGAGGATCACATTTCAGCTTGCCAATCTACAAAATAATTGCAGAACTGCATGTCAAGAAAGGTGGAATTACTCCAAGATATCAAACAATCAGATGTAGCATGCCCCCTAGATTAACAAAGGTATATTAGCCTATTAGGCTTCTCTAGCTGGCTGATGTTGGCAATCAATTGAACATTACAAACTCAGAAAAGGACAAAAAAATTGATACGATCAAAATTGGGGTTAAGGTACCAAGTGAAAAGCGGGGAATACCCCAAAGTTGAAAAGGCAAAGAGAGAAAGGGAGCAAGAAAAACATCACTTATCACTGTTCAAGTGATTCCACAATTCACAAATTATGGTATCACAAAACATATCTTAAAAGTGTACTCTAGAATAACAACGCAAACCCTTTCCCCTTATTCATGGTTCTCTCAATCACACAGACATATGAGTCACTACTATCAAGTACGATATCTTCCATGATATCAGTATAGCACTTAGCATCGCGCTTCACTGATACGTGTAACTCCAATTCATTCTCCAAAATGTTAATGACAAAAAAATCAACCTTACTAAACAAGTTCTATGGTCAAGATTGATAAACCATTCTAATAATGTTGAAGGCAATCAAAAAACTTACTCAAAGTCAAATCGCGCCATTGTAATTCAAGTAACAAAAATTAGTGCACTACCACAGTACCACCTTTCTAATAAAACATTAAATACAATCAATAATCTTACATTACTCATTTCCTTTTCTTTACATCCTACAACAAGTAAGAGCGCACTTACTCCGAAAGCGAAAACAATATAAAACCCAAAAGGGAAAAGAAACCTCCTACCATAAAAAAAGCTTAAAGTAGTACAAAACCAAATTAAGAAAAGAATCAAAACAAACTACACATTCAATTTTCCACCAAACTATCCATTTCCACTATCAAACTAATCAACAAAACAATAATCCAATAAAGCAATACTTCAAAGAATACCAAAATTTACCAAAAATAATGCCAAAATTTTACAAAAAAATAGGAAAATTGGAAGAAACCTTACTTTATCTCTCTCCTCAAGAGTATCAGCAGAACCAATAGTCTGACCAAAACCATGACTACTGCAATCAACAAGACTGAAGTACCAGTAAGCAGCAATCACAAAGATGGCGGCGACAAAGGTAACTTCAATCTCCCACAACGACGGAAAAAGTGAATCAAACGCCATTTGAACCATCAATCTCGCCGGAAAATCCATCGGAAAATGAAAAAACACGCCAGAAAATCGGAGAAAATCGTTAGAAAAACGGTTTGAAGTGATCGATTTCTAGGGTTTTGCGAAAATGATGAAATTGATGAAGAAATTCCATGAAAAAGAGGGAAGAATTAGAGGAGAGAGAAAAATGGGTCAATTAAGGGTGGTTGGACTTTGGAGGGAGAAATTGGAATTTTAGGAATTTTATGTTTTTTTGTCGGGAATTAATGACGTGGATTTTTGGTGGTTTTTATTTTTGTTTTTAATGCCGCGTAACCGTTTTTTTGACGATTTTGCCCTTGATGTTTTTAATAGTGGTGTTGAAAGAAGGGGAGTTTAAAGGGGTATTTTGGTAATTTTTCGGGGATGATGCGATGAAATTGTAAAACGAACTGTTTGAAAGAGGATTTTGGGGGGAGGTGGGGTGGTTTGAGTGTGTTAAGGGAGAGTGAGAATATGGATTAGCATAAACATAACGTTTTTCAAGTTCCAAGAAGGTAGGGAATCAAATCTAAATCTTTTGTTTTTTTTTAATAGAAATTTAAAATTTAAAATCTAATTAAATACTTTTTGTAACGTGGTTCATGATTTTTATTTATTATAGATTTTTAATTTATTAAACTTTTTATAATGGTTGTGTGAAAAGATTGTCGAGGAATAGTATGAACTATTGAAGTGTAACGTGTTTTTTTTTTTTTTTTTTTTTTTTTTTTGCTCACGAGGGGCTTGAAGTGTAACTTTGTCCGTAGATGAGAGGTCGCTTAATTGATTATAGTATTAAGGGATTGTACTCAAGATTTGTGATCAAATATGGTTCAAATTAATTAATTACAAGTAAAAAAATCCAAATGTAATTTGTAATAATTTGACTTGACGTAATAAATTTCAACTAAGTTTAATAAGTTCAGATGAATAGATGACACACGTAAGCTATACAGTGATCAAATATTATTCGCAACACTTATAATGTATTGTATTAGATTAATCATATTAGCCTTTATAATGATACTACATACTAGGCATATTTGGTCCACATTTTCACTTTATTTAGGAAAAATAAGCTAAGATAATTTTAAATAAGATATTCTTGGGAAATATAACATCTAATAAACTTTTATAAGGGTTAATAACGATTACTGTTAAAATAAGCTTTAATAAGATCTTATAAATTTAGATGAGGGATATATATATTTAAAAAAAATAAAAATAAATAATGTTCGAGAAAACTAGACATATTTAAAAAAACAGTAGGTAAATAAAACACACCCTATATTAGTGAAAATTTGTTATTTCAATTGATAAACCTTGCAAGTGATAATTTTCAATTCAATGGACAAAAATCATGTTTTGAGACGGTGCGTATTGTCGTATTGTACGAAACAATATTGGTTACGTCTAATTTTTCCGAACGTTCATATTTTATTTATCTTTCTTCCTATCTAATAGCTTATTGACCTTTGACCATTAACAACTTCTATCACGAAAGTGAGGGATAACTCAATTGGTTAGAGTTTTCTCTGGATATCATAGATCCTAAGGGCCTGTTCTTTTCAGCTTATTTTCAGTTAAGTTCAGTTCAGCTCCAATAAGTTAAGTTAAGTTCAGTTCAGTTCTTAATTTCCGGCTTGACCACTTCAGCTTAATTTCAGTTCAGTTCAGTTCGCTCTAATCAGTTCAGTTCAGTTCAGCTCCTAATTTCCTTCTCTCATAAAATATTCATTTTAGCTAGGGCTGTTCATCAGTCCAAGACCGGAAATTAGAATTTTAAGAACTGAAGACCGGATCGATTAAGCTAGGACCAAACCCAGATCGGATCGAAAGAATCGATCTAAAACCCGGACCGGACCGCTTTGGACCTATTTAAGAACTTTTTTTAAAAAGAATTCTACTTTTTTTAATAATTTTATGGAAAATTCGAAAAGTAAAGGAAAGTCTACACTTTAACGTCTTTTTTTTTTGTATATTTAGTACAAAATTAAAAAGCTCATAAATTTAAAGTTTTTTAAGGTTATTAAGGATAATTTTAATCATTATTTAAATTTTCACGCATATTTTTAATAAAAAAATCGGTCTGATTCAAAATCGGTTTTTATAAGGTTTTGGATCGCACCGGACCGAAGATCGAAAAAACACATTTCTAGACCCGAAGACCGGACCGACGGTTCGGGGTCGACCCGAGGTGAACCGGTCCATTTTTTCGGTCTGTACCGATTTATGAACACCCCTAATTTCAGCTCTATTCAGTTCAGTTCCGTTCCAATCAGTTCAGTAAATGTGAACAGACTCTTCATTCTCTCATAAAATATCCAGTTCGGTTCATCTCAGCTTAGTTCAGTAAGTCAGAACAGGCCCTAACTCCAATGGCAAGCTAATTGTCAAATTAGCTTGCCATGCCACCTAGGATTGCAAAGTTATTTTTCCTTTAAGCTAATTTATACCACGATGGTTAAGCTAATTGTCATTTAGTTTTTTCAACTATTTTTTAAAATAATTAATATTTTATTAGAGACAATTAATTTCTAAGCTAATTAGTTAAGAGATTGAGATTGATTCTATCTTTGCCCTTTTGGCTCTCTAAACCTTTTTTTAAAAAAATTCTACCACGCCTAAGGCCTAAGAATCACCTCTACAACTATATTTTGTCGAAAATGACCTTCGAAAACAAGGGTACTATTTCAACCCCAATTGAACATAGCTCCTCTTGTGTGCGGCTAGCCACATTGTATGATCGTTTGTAAAAAATATAAAGTAACCCCTATAACACTGACTGAGTAACCCTTATAATACTGACAAAGTAACCCGTGTAACATTGACCAAGTAACCCCTATAACACCAATGAAATACCCTCTATATATGATGGCTGGCCTCACAATGTGGCCAACCACATATAAGAATTTGTGATTTTATTAATATATCAACCGCTCTTTTTGGCAAGTTTTTTTTGCGTAAAACTAAGTTGCTCGACTAAACTAATTTCACTTTTTTTTTTAGCTTAATTGGTCAAGCTAGTAGCTACGGGATTTCTAAATTGCAAGCAAATCTCTACCTATAGGCTTACAACCACTAAAGATGTTTCAAAAAAAAAAAATGTTACTATCCATAGGACAACATGCTAACGTCATGTGTCACCTTTCATTCAATATGAATTGGTGCCATATGTGCGCCATGTGTCATCACCCTTATCTATAAAAAACTCTCACGCCATTGAATTGTAATGATGTTTAATATAATTGAAAAACTCTTCATCAATGTGATTTTAATTCTCTATAATAATATTTAATCTAATTGAAAAATTCTTTATGTGTATATCCTCCCTATTTAAATTTGATATATTCTTATATACATTACTGAAAAATAATATAGTATTATATTTTACATTCACTTATTAATATTGTTCAACATTAACCTTTCAACTTTCATAATTAATTTTGAATTTTGAACAAATTTATAGATTTATGATATACCGGTGCATCACCCAACCCAACAGGTAGTTTTCCTTTAATACCCAACCACACAATTCCATTACACGAAAATACAAAATCAAACACTTATTAAAGAAAGTGATTTTATTGCCTACACCACCACGTGTACTATTCTCGAGGAATCCTATTCAAAAACCATTTCATCAACCGGGAAAATCTCTTTTCTGTTTTACACTCTTTCTCGCCGGAAAATTCGCAACTCCGCTTCTCAACGCCGGAACACCGCCGTTACGCCACCATCTCCGCCCATTTTCCTCTTTTTCTCCTTCGGTTTGTTCCTCTTCTCTGAACTTCATCATTTCAGCAATTCCGCTTTATCAATTGCTAATTTATCATATTATTAATGCGTATATCTTATGGATTTTAGAGTTGTCTGAAATTATGGCATGGAATATCGTATATGTATGTGATTGTGCATTATGGTTATTGATTGTGATTTATATGTTGATGATATTGGTTTTTGGATGTTGGTATTGTTATTGATTTTGAATGTTGTTTTTCTGTTTTTAATATCTATATAATCAAAATTATTGGTTGAATTTGCATGTAAATTTGTAATCCCTGGTTATTATAATGTTCCGATGATAGACTGAGAGTGAGTGAACCTCGGGTTTGGGTACGTGTACAAGTGTCTGATGCAGCTATTTTGTGAAATTATTTCATGATTTTAGTTTAAATTAAAATGGAGGGTTGAAGTGTCCTGTACTCATACGAGTCATACCCATGTTTGAGTGTTGAGGATCTGAGATGAGTACCTAAGGTTATAGGATGAGTTTGTGTAACATAGGGTGAACTAGGTAGGTAATTGAGCTGGGTGAGTTGTTTTCGGTTGAATTTGAATTCTGTTTGGAGTTAGGTTTGGTTTTCGTTAGGAGAGTTTAGGTGAGTTAGACTAGTCCTTGATCATTGGGAATTGTCCCTTCGGTGTATTTGGCTTGTTAACCGATGGGAATTGATTAGTTTACGAGAGTGGGATGTAGTTTTATGATTTTGGCTTATCTTGGATTGAGGGTTGAGGTTTTCAGTAGGTTGGTAAGTGACAATTTGATCATTTTAATTCGATTGTGCTATGGGTTGAATATCCGAAAAGGGATTTCATGATGTTATGAGGGTCTTACATGATGACCAAGTGTTAATAACCAAGATCATGGCGCTGTTGTTAGATGAATCAAGTTCTAATGGTAAAAGGGGGGTGAGGTTGATCTCAATGGAGGATTGTTTGTCAGCTATGTATGGAGCAAAGTGTCTTAGCTCCAGTGAGTGTCTTTCCTAATGCTATTGGTTTGTTTGAAATCTTTGAATAATGCATAAAAGCATTAAATTCTGGATCAATAAAGTCATATTCACATACGATGAGTGTTGATTACTTACCAAAGCTGGCATTAATGTTTTTGTGCTAAGTATCTGTGCTTCAATTTTTAAGTTTATGGTGGGCTTGTGGTGAATATTTTGATGAAAACTCAACTGGTAACATTGTTCTTGAGGATTTCACTGGAGATGTTCTATGTTTATTAATTTCTTGCTTATATGTATAAGAGTTTTACATTTGGCTTATTGGACTCATTGGCTGGTTTATGTACCCCTGTATTATATGATTCCCAATTTGGGGTTCTGTGTGTTGAATTATTTACACAAATTTTCCAATTTCCTTTTTGTGGTTGATTATTTCGGCAAGGCAAGGAATGTTAAAGATGGTGTGATGAATTGGGTATAGAGAAAGAGCTAATGTTGATAGTGCATAATAAGTTTGTGAGGATTTGTTTGGAAAGGAATCAAGTGAGTTCATTAGAGAGAAAGGAAGGGGAACTGCTATGTATATAGAAGAGATCAAAGGGAGAGGTGGAATGAGGAGTATAATTGAGTGAATTTAACTCGAATATGCTTATGATGAGAGTGTGCAATTGCTCAAACAACTCCCATTTGATGATTTAATAGCACCAAATTACAGTTTACTACATTTTTTTAGAGATATCAAGAGAATATCTCTTGATATCAATAGAGTTATTAAGAGAATATCTCTTGATATCAATAGAGATATCAAGAGAATATCTCCTTTCATCAATATAATCAAGCTTTCTCTCTCTAAGATTTCTCATAACTCTATCACAATTTTCTCCCAAAATTTACTTCTTTGTCATTTTTGTATATCTGAATTTTCAATTCTTTAACAGATGGCTGCTGAAATTGTAAATGGGCCAACCCATTTTGAATTGAATACTGGCACTAAGATTCCATCAGTTGGTCTTGGTACCTGGAAAGCTTCTCCTGGTGAAGTTGGCCAAGCTGTTATTCAAGCTGTTAAGGTCTGTTGGTTTTCACTCTCTTTTGTGCTGATTAAATGCATCTTTTACTTTTAATTGATCAATTTTATTTTTCCAGAATATGCCAGTAAACTATACTTCATAATTCATAGTTTGGATAAAATGTTCCATTTTCACCATATCTATGATACTCCTTTTTGCAGGCTGGTTATAGGCATATTGACTGTGCTGCTGTTTATGGTAATGAGCAAGAGGTAAGTATCCCATTTATCTCATAAGAGGGGGTGCTTCTTTATTTAATTTATCTTATTCGTTTCAGCAACACTGAACTTATATACTTCTGGCAATCCATAGTTCCTGAAATAGATGTGCAATTCGTAATTTAGGATGTTATACTTTAATTTCTGCAGTATTTGCATTTTGTTTGGGGGGCAACGATTGGCATTTGTTTTGAATAGTTGTCAATTATTACTGGTTAGACAAATTTGATTGAAATTGTTTTTTTAGGTAGGCAAGGCCCTTAAAGAGTTATTTGACAGTGGAGTAGTGAAACGTGAAGAACTCTGGATCACATCAAAGCTCTGGTAAGTGTTTTGAATGCGAAGAAAAAGATTATTTTTCTCAAGCAATTGTTATACCGTAATTGCCCTATTCTTAAGGAAATTCTTCAGTGATTCTTTTGCCTATTATAAACTTATCTGATGTGATGTGGACTTCTTATGAATCTGAAGGTTATCAGTGTTACTGTTCTTGTTGCTGTTGTACACTTCTACAGTTGTACTCCTATTAATATTGCTACTGTTGCCTTTTCTGTAATGATTTATTTATTTATAGTTTCTGAAATTGGTTGATCTGATCAGTAATCTCTTTTTGATTTAAATAAAGATGAATTCATGAATCAAACATGATTATACTGTATGCAACATGAAATTTCAATTACTGTTTCAGCTTTCTCATACAAGAGTATGGCTGTTGTGAAATTCTGCAGGTGCAGTGACCATGCTCCTGAAGATGTCTCCAAGGCCTTGAGCAAGACTCTCAAGGACCTGCAGCTCGACTATATTGACTTGTATCTTGTATGCCTCACTACTCTAAATTCTGATTGAGAAATATAGTGTACTAAAAGACGAGTCATTTTACCACCTTCTAAATCCTTACTGTTATGTGTGTAATTTAGTAGGACTGTAAGGGCTTCATTTTCTAATCGAGCTTCATTAGAATTCATTTTGTTATTGGTTTATATCCAATTTTCTCTTCTTGCTAATCTTGCAAGTATGGAAATTTGAATTAGTGCTACTGTACAATGCAGATTCACTGGCCAATTCGCACTAAACCAGGCTTGCAGGGATTTAGTGCTGATGTTTTGGTTCCTCTGTGCCTTCCTGAAACATGGGCTGCAATGGAGGGTTTATATGCCTCAGGTCAGGCACGTGCCATTGGAGTGAGCAACTTCTCCACCAAGAAGCTTGAAGATTTGCTTGGGTATGCTAAGGTTCCTCCTGCTGTGAACCAGGTTGAATGCCACCCAGTCTGGCAGCAGCCGGCACTTCACAATCTGTGCAATTCTGCTGGTGTTCATCTGACTGTAATGGCCTCTATCTTACATCTTTATTCCGCAAACAAAATTATGTGCTCCAAATTTTTTGTTGTTAAACTGAAGTTCAAATTAAAGCTTTCACTGTTGATTTCTAAAACACTTTATCTATTTTTGATCAACTTCAAAGTTTTGCCTAGTGCAATTCGAGCTATGATTATTACCAAACTGTTATACCTAGAATCGAAGACTATTGTAAATCTGATTAATACCACCCATACATTCTTTAATGGGTGTGAAGTGTGACGAAACTCTTATTTCAAGGTAAAATGTAATGCAAGTATGCAATAGGAATTTCTATAAGATGTCAAGAGATTAGCATATTACTTCGTATAAATTTGTTAGTCATCTGGTTAATTGGAGGAGCATGCTATGAACTGGTTTTTGGTTTATATTCTTCAATTCAGTTGTTTACCCCTAACTTTATATTATATATTCTTTTAGCTTTGATCTTGCTTTACCACTTATATGTGTGGCCGATTTGATGGAGAGAATCTAATACATGAGTTTCTGGCAGGCCTATAGTCCATTGGGATCTCCAGGGAACTGGATCAATGGGGATGTCTTGAAAGAACCAGTAGTGATTGAAATAGCTGAGAAGCTTAACAAAACACCTGCACAAGTAGCCCTTCGCTGGGGAATTCAGAGTGGTCATAGTATCCTTCCTAAGAGTGTAAAGGACTCACGGATCAAAGAGAACTTCAGTGTTTTTGATTGGTCGATTCCATCAGAGCTCTTCTCCAAGTTTAATACCATCCCCCAGGTCAGTAAACCTCTGAAAAATGTTACACTCTAGATTTCTGGAAGAGCATAGATAAAGAAGGCACACACAAAGCTATATATTTTGCATGTTTTCCTGTTGTATAGTCCTTCCATCATGATTTATGTGCTTGTTTCTTCTGTTAATTACAGCGAAGGCTGCTGCGTGGAGATTTTGCAATTCAAGAAACTGGCCCTTACAAAAGCGTGGAGGAGTTATGGGATGGTGAAATCTAATGGCAGTAAAAGGTCTTCATTTTCAAGATTTACCCCCCCCCCCTCTTTTTTTTTTTTTTTTTTTCTTATTACTAGAGTGAACTTGTGCATTAGCACAGATATATTCATTTATCTAATTTGCTAAGAGAGATGATTTGACTTAAAATGTGGAAGTTTAAGATTTGATGTGTTTATCAACAAAAGTCCGGAACAATTAATATAGTAGTTGTTTCGGACTTTTGGTTATTGAATTTTGATACATAATTGCATGTGTTCATTGCCAAACTTTTTCTTGGCACATAAAGAAAAAAGGTCAGTCAGTGTGTATGGTTAAAGTCATAAAAAACCTATGCTTCAATGGGAAGTTTTATGGGCAGCCAGCAAGCAAGTCTTGTCTTTCAATTGATCGAAGAGCATCTTTTGCGTGGTTGTGCGAGGATCACATTTTCATTTGATTCCAAAACTTTGCTTTTAATGGAAAGAGAATCCATTTGTTTTAAAAAAGAGAAAATTCATTGTCTTGATGAAATTTTTAAAACATTTCAATAATTGAAGCTGCCCTAGTCAAGATCAATTAAGAAAGGAGAATTCCTTTTATTAATTTTAATTTGACGGCAACCATTGGTATGAACTTAACACTAAATAAAATTATAAATGTGTCAACATATCGAACCCAACAATTCTCAATTTAATGATTATCTAACTTGATGTCCTAGCAGTCTAGCACACATTTTCTGTTTGATATAGCTCATTAAGTCACCAAATTACAACACTATAAACAACATTTTTTTAAAAAAATCTCAATTTGTAATTTTAGATATTCTCATCTCAATGACGAGTAAAATCATCCAATTCCATCGATATTCATTTCAAGACATTTTTTAAATAATATTCCTTAAATTTTGACTTGCTTCTTCTTTTCTTTTTTTCTTTTTTTTTTTTTTTTTTAGGAAATTTTGACTTGCTTCTTATTATAAGATGTTACAAAAATTTGACTCATTTTTAAAAAATCACATATATTTTACCACTTTATCCTCGTATGCTACAAAATTTATCTTTTATTTCCACACACGAAGTATTTATGTATCGACCTTCTCAAATGGTTCAACTAATTGAAGAAAAATATTTTAGTAAAAGCATTAGACTTTTAGCCAAACTCATTCATAAAAAGTGACATAAACATTATAGTTGTGTTACCCTTAAACGTAACAGCCTGGCCCTTGTTAATCATCCTTGATCCCATGTGCTCGATCATCGCAAATTTCTTAAATGGGCCCATCTAATAAAACCTACCATAACTTACAACTCTTTTCTTCAATAAACCAGCTGAAGAATATAATAAAACAGAGAGAAATATAAAGCAAAAGCTAAGTAAATTAATTAAATATCATTCCAAATTGTACTTATTAAGAATATTTTGAGAGATTATGTAATATAATGATCAGAAGTTTGTAACAGCAAATTATAATGGAAGAGCAGTACATAAACTTCATTCAAGCATTGGCAACAGCTTGGGCGTTTATGATGATGTTAGGTCTTGTGTGTTGTTGTCTTAGAAGATGGTGATGTTCATCATGCTAGCTGCAGTTGCGACTCCGGCTATGGCGCCGTTTAGTTCTTCTTCTTCTCCTTCTTCCTCGAGATATCCATATATATGTTTGTTGTATTCGGTCTTTAGAGGTAGGTATGCATTACGGCACCTCTGTCTGAATTTAGTTGTCACATGTTTTAGTTACAGAATATACGTCAAAACGGACAACTGCATTTAGGATGAGGAAATAGCTTAGTCTAGCTAGATGCAATGTACAGTTTTATGAGCTTCATTATGCTCCATTTTGATTATTTTTTTTGGATGTTAGTATTTTATTTATTTTTTATTTTTTCTTGATTTACTTCTTTGGAGAGTTGGAGTATTTAACTAATTTTGCATAGGTTCTTTGCTTTCCATCCAAAAGAATCCCATAAAAAGAAAAAATAATAGCAAAAGAAGCCATGAAAGAGCTTTTCGATAACAAAGTTGTCTTAAAGGATTACAAACTAACAATTGGTGTAAAAAATGATGCAATCATGTATGGAGTAATTTTTTATTCATTCCATCTTGAATTGTTTGTTACATTTGGTTAATTTATAAATTTTCAATTCTTGTTTCCTTAAATTGCAATAATATCAATCAATCAATCAAAGCCTTAATCCCAAAAGTGGGGTCGGCTAACATGAACCAAATTTGATTATTCCCTGTAGTCATCAACATAAATCTTTCTCCTCCATCCCTTACGATCCAAAACTTCATCCTCACGTAAATCCATGCACTTCATATCCTTCCTCACTCCTTCCAACCAAGTCATCTTTGGTCTCCCTCTTCCTCGTTTAATCCCTCCATGGTCCCACTCTTCCACTCTTCGCACCGGTGCACCCTCGGGTCTCCGTCTTACATGTCCAAACCAACGCAGACGATTTTCCCTTAGTTTATCTACAATGCCCGCCACACCTACTTTCTTGCGAATAACCTCATTTCTGATTCTATCTCTTAAAGTGTTTCCACACATCCACCTTAACATGCGCATTTCCGTAACCTCCATCTTTTTAATATGCTCTTTCTTAGAAGCCCAACATTCTGTACCATAGAGCAACACTGGTCGTATGGCAGTCCTGTAGAATTTTCCCTTCAACTTTAAGGGAATGCTGCGGTCGCATAACACTCCCGTGGCCGCTCTCCATTTAAGCCACCCTGACTTAATCCTGTGGGTCACGTCTTGATCAATGTCACCATTCTTCTGGATGATCGACCCTAGGTACTTAAAACATTCACTCATGGTCAAATCCTTTCCATCCAAACTCACCACTTCATTGCGTGTCCCCCTCTGAGTGCCAAAACGACATACCAAATATTCAGTCTTACTCCGACTTAGCTTAAACCCTCTAGATTCCAACCTTTGCCTCCATTGCTCCAACTTGACATTAACCCCATCCTTAGTCTCATCCACCAAAACGATATCATCTGCGAACAGCATACACCATGGAACCTCATCTTGAATTGGTCTAGTTAATTCATCTAGAACCGTTGCAAAAAGAAAAGGGCTTAATGCAGACCCTTGATGCAATCCGATTGTAATAGGGAAATCTTTTGTCAACCCTCCGCATGTCCTCACATTTGTTGACACATCCCGATACATATCCTTAACTAGGTCTACATACCTTCGTGGGATACCTTTCTTCAACATTGCCCACCAAAGTATCTCTCTTGGCACCTTGTCATATGCCTTCTCTAAATCAATAAAGACCATATGAAGATCTTTCTTCTTTACCCTATAAAACTCCATCATTTGTCTTATCAAATGGATTGCCTCCATAGTAGATCTCCCAGGCATAAAACCAAATTGGTTATCTGAAATGCTTGTGCATGCCCTCAACCTTTGTTCAATCACCCTTTCCCACAACTTCATAGTATGGCTCATAAGCTTAATTCCTCGATAGTTAGAACAATCTTGAGCGTCTCCTTTGTTTTTATAAACCGGGACCAAGGTGCTCTTCCTCCAATCTTGTGGGATCCTTGTAGCCGTCCATATCTTGTTGAAAAGGTTTGTTAACCAATCAATACCAATCTTACCCAAACACCTCCACACCTCTATCGGTACCCCATCAGGGCCAACCGCCTTCTTAGGTTTCATCTTCCTCAGTGCAATCTCCACCTCTACTCTCCTAATCCTTCGCACATACTCCATGTTGATTTCTTCATCACTCATAGAGGTATCTCCTATCACAACTCCATTACTTCCATTAAATAATTCATCGAAGTACCCCTTCCACCTGTCCTTGATGCCCTCCTCTTGCACTAGGACCATTTGGTTCTTATCTTTGACACACTTCACCATGCCAATATCCTTCCTTGCCTCTTGTCTTCTCTTTGCCATCTTATAAATGATCCTTTCTCCCTCCTTGGAATCAAGCTTTTCATAAACCTCCTGATATGCCTTTTCTTTTGCTTGGCGAACAGCTGCCTTTGCCTTGCTCTTAGCCTCCTTAAATTGCAATAATATGATTATTATATTTTACTTGTACTCTGTACTCCGCAAAAAAAAAAAAAAAAAAAAAAAAAAAAAGAAAAAAAGTTTTGTTGAATTAATATAAATGCAATTAATGTCACAAAAAAAATATAAATGTTTCTCTCAAAAAAAAAAAAAACATAATTGCAATTATTCAATACTCCGCATTACAACTTTGTATAATTTTATTTTACTTTATTTTATTTGCGGCGTAAATGAAAATGAAATGTACTACCTCCGTTAACCTTTGGTCACAACTTTGGGGCATTATTTGTGAGATATAAAATATTTCAAAGTTACAACTAAAAGTTAATGGAGATAGTATATATATTAATAATAAAAGTATTGGTCAACACATATTGCTGCATGTAGGTATACAAACATATTTTGTGTAATGAGCCTAGTTACTTTGGTGTTAAATGTAAATACTACAAAGTATGTACATATTTCTTATATTTTACAAGGAATAATAGTATTAATATTGCTTGTACATAATTTTCTCTAAACGTGATAATCACTACTTAATATTTCAATGGAAAAAAAATAATAAGGGTATGATCATCCTCTTCTTGTTCTTAAGACTTAATATAATTGATTTGTAAAATCTCATGAAAATCTTATAGAATGATCCTGCCAGCAATATTGTTGAGAAATTATTAGGGTGGTATCCGACTATCCAGCAGTCCAACAAGATGTGGTAATTTTATTTGTAATATTAGATTAATCGAGAAATAAAAATTATAAAATACTCTTTTATATGAGTTCGAACTCAAAGTGAAACGGATTAACCAAATACATACTCTATATTTCATATACATACTTAATAAAAAGTTTTTGAATACTTCGACATTTTGATATTAGATACTTCATAATTCATATAACTTTTTCTGTTGTTTTGGACATTTCATATAAAGTTTTTGAGCTTAGTAGTTGGTACTTAATATCTCTTACCTTCTCCCTCTCTTTAAAGTGTTGACTTGTATAGTTGGACTAATTAGCTGATAATAGGTGTCATTTAAACACGATCATCTATCATTCCGACTTGATTTATTTTCAAGCGTTGACTTATGTAAATGTGTAAGTGGTGTTAGTTTAACATGGTTAAATTCCACCACTCTTAAGGTTAGAAGTGTTAATTCAAGTATCATTTAAGCCAAGTTTGGAAGCGCTGGGTTTAGCTAGTTGGGTCTAGTTTGAAGTTTAGTCATGCTAAATCATTATGTACATACAACCGTGTTACTTTCGGGTTAAATTGGATTAGGTCAGGTGGGGTGGTTTTTTTTACAAATCTACTTAAGGCTACCTAGGTTGAATGGCATGTAAGAGTAGAGTTGGCAATCATGTCATGTTTGTATTCGAAATTAAATGAGTTGAGGAGCCTTGACACGTACTAACCCAACTCATTTAATAAATGTATTGTGTCGTGTTAACCCATCAATTAAACGTGTCAAAAACTCTTGACACTAACCCACTTTTTTTGTGTTCGATTCGTGTGTGTTGTATGAAAAAGTCTTAATCTTATTTAATATATTTATTGATTATTTTTTCTTAGTAAAGTCGAGTCGTGTTAAAATTATGTTGAGAATCTCAACTTTACTCGACTTATTTAAATAAAAATATATTACACATCTTGTCATGTCGAGACACTTAAATAAACCTGCCGAAAATCCTTGACACCATTTTTTAGGCATAGGCTCGGTCCGGCATGATTTTTTTTTGTTTTTTTTTCTCACTAAACATTAAAATTTTTTTTTTTTAAAAATTAGGGATGGAGAAGATGAACTACGGAAAAGTCTACAGTAGTACAGTACGTATTTCTGTTATGCAGCGCGCAGTCACCATCAATCAGACACACTTTCCCCTCTTCCTTCTCTCTCTCCACCCCTCTTCACTATCTCTCCGCAACAAATTCCGCCATTGTCAACCACTTTTCTTCCCAAATCTTCACTCTAGGGTTTTATTTACCATCTTCCTGATTTCTGCTCTTAATTCTTATCCTTCCTTCTCAAATTCGCGTTTTTCTAACCTAATTTCAAGCCATGGTTGATAAATTACAGAGGAAGCAGCTAAAAGGCGCAATTACTGAAGAAGATGTTTGCAATCTCTTGCAGAGGTATGATTTTTGTTCATCTTTTTGTGAAATTTGTGTTAGAATAGTCTCAATTTGTTGATTTTGGTGTAAATTTGTTGATTATGGTGTGAATTTGTGTGATTTTAATCTCAATTTGTTGATTATTGTGTTAATTAGGTACTCGGCGGGTACATTATTGGCGCTATTAAAGGAAATGGCGCAAGTTGTTGATGTAAAGATTGATTGGCAGGCGTTAATGGCGAAAACGGAGACCGGGATAAAGAGTGCCAGAGAGTATCAAATGTTGTGGCGTCATTTGGCGTATCGTCAGCCATTGATTGAGAATATTTCCCCGGAAGAACCGCCTTTGGTTTGTTCTGAATTTTATTGTTTTATTTATCTCTAATTCTTGGTGGTTTTGGCCTTTATTTGTGCGTTTTGAGCTTAAATTGGGAATGTGTTATGTTTTTAATTTTTGTTGACGGAGATGAAGTGGTGTTTATTTGTGAGTTATTGTAATTGTGTTATGAAAAGAAGAGTTTGATTAAATTTGTGGAATTATGGTCCTAAATTGTGTGAGTTTTGATCTTGTAGACATGATTTTCCTTGTTTAGAGTAGTAATTAGGTGTATGGGAAAGACAATGATGTCAAGCGATCATAAATTGTGGAAATAGTAATGGGATATGTAAGTAATATTGCAAGGAAATGTTGTGGTCATTACCGTGTCAATGGAACTCCACCTACAAACGTGTTTTTTCCACAAATTTTCATTACCAGTTTACCACACTATACCACGTTTAAAATGGCAGTTGATGGTAATGGAAATTGTGAAGAAAAGAAAGTATTTGGGGGAGGAACTAGCATTACCATGGGGATATTGGCATGAAATATATTATGTCTTTGAGGCACAACTTTGACCAATGTTTGGAATTTTGAAGGTATCTTTTAAGATTTAAATTTACATTTTAGATCACTGTGTACCTTGTTCAAATTAATGGTAGAACATTTTTGTCCGATGGGGAAAGAAATAATAACACGACCTACCAAAAAAATAAATGCCCTGTCGCTTTAATGTTTTGTTGTAATTTTTAAAAACTAATAGAGGTTGCTCATAGGTGTTGTTTTATCCACTTATTTTTGAAAATATTCAATGATTTGGTATAAAGATTTTTTATTTAACCAGAGTTTATTTTGTATCATAATAGAGGATGCTCATCGGTGTTGTTTTATCCACTTATTAATGTAAAATATTCAATGAATTGGTATAATGACTTTTTTGTACCAGAGATCGTTTTGTATCATACAAGTACATCTTCTGTGTAGAAATACTTGTATAACAAAGAAAAAGAAGTCCTTGTGTCTGCCACGAGATCTCCAGCAAATTTGTTGTAATGAAAAGAAGAAATCTATAACTGGGAAAAAGTGATGCATGAGATGTCCTGCGTTTAAAGTATAGGAAATGTACGAACATCTACTAATTCCTTTTAGATGAAAATTTCATAGCTTATTGTGGATGCAACTTGCATGCAGGATGATGATAGTGACCTTGAATATGAAGTGGAGGCTTGTCCCCCTGTCAGCACTGCAGATGCTACGGAGGCTTCTAACTGTGTTAAGGTTCGACATGCATAATTTTATACAGTATCACTGATTGGATTATGTTATAATTGGTCTATTTACAGATATACACACTGGTTTGGGTGCCTCTCCCAAAGGGCACGGCCTGAATGCCTAAGATACCTGAGTGTCAAGCTGATAAAAGGAGATATCTCTCTTTTCTTTCTGTTATGTTTTTATGGCTGTGTTTTGAGATGAGAGTTTGCACCGGTTTTGGTGAAAGTTATCTGATAACAAATAATAGTTTTATGTTTTTATGTTGCTCTTTGTTAGAAAATATAAAGTACATCTTAAAGTCACTCTCTCTAGGTGGACTCAGTTTGAGAATGTGTTGCCACTTATCAAAATTTCCCTTCCTAGTGTTAAGTGGTGTCTATCACCTTGTCTAGTTATGTAAAAAAGTTTATTTAAATCAGCATACCCACTTGTAGTCTATGTTGTTCTTAATTTCTTTAAGGCTTTAACTTGCTCATGTATAAATACTATTTCATTCGTTCCATTATCAGGTGTTGATGTAATAATTGAGCTTGGCATTATTAGTAATGTTACTTCCATACATAGATGCACAAGTTATTTTCGTATAGCCCCTTTTTTATGCTGATTACCTTTTGATTTAGGCTCTCACTTCTGGCTCAGCCAACAAGTCTCGTATGTCCAACAGCTCAAATATTGAGGTGGCTAGGGTTTCAATAGAAAATCCACAAGTTCGGAAAATTTCACAAGCTGCTGGGACCTTTGGTGAAGGACCAAATGCCAATGGATTGACATGTAATAATCAAAAGAAAAGAAAACCATGCCCAGAGGAGGAAGACATAGAACTAATTGCTTCTGTTAAGAAAGGAGAACTCAAGGGAGAGAGTAATACTGCACAGCGGACCCAGGTTTCTACTCACTTCACCCTGCCTGCTGGTCTATATTTTTTAATTATGTTAGCAATGTTTTGTTTTTTTTTTTTCTTCTTGTATTGATAATAATAAATTAATAATGCAATTTACAAATTTTTTTCTTAAAAAAAAAAAATTAGCCCTAAGTTGCAAAATCATTCCTTTTTATTTAAAAAAGAATGACAGTCATTTTAATGCAGTTTACACATAAGTGTACTTTGCTATATGAAACCTATATGTTGTTCAGTGTGAGGTTTCTCTAGTGGGAGTGTGGGACTGATGGCATGTAACACAGTAGTTTTGAGCATAAACATCTTTTGGATAAAGAATAACATTTTCTTCCTTATCTTTACTATGGCTTGGACTTTTTATGGCTATTTTACTGACAATAGATCTGGAATTACTTAATCAAAGACTGAATGACAAATCTAATTTAGTACATAGGGATGGTAGGAGGGAAGAAGAGGTTATTGTATTGCCACCAAGGAGCCAGTAGGTGATGAAACGGAAAGTAGAATAGTGTTTTCCATTGGAGCTTAGCAAATGTTATGTTTCTTGTTGGCTGTTGATAACCTTGCTAAATACTGGCGTGGATTCCATTGCTTAACTTGTACTGAGATGCCTCAAACAACTTCTTTTGTGATCCGTTGTCATCTAGTCCGGTTATGATGTCTGGGTATATTCCAGGTTTCCCGGGTTCAAATCCCGGCAACGGAGGTTCACACTGTCACTGAAATCTGATTTTGATCTCAAAGTTTGCTTTGTGTGTTTAGATTAGGGTGAATTCAATGCTGACTAGCTTTTAAGTTGTGTTCTTACCCATTCCTTGCCTAAAAAATAAAGCAGATATCTGCTTCAAGAATTATATTGCTGATTTTTTTTTTTGCTTATACAGAGGGCAAATACTAATAGGAAGAAACAGGGGGGCTTGAATATTGAGGCTACTCGTTTTGCACTTGACATGGCTTTCAAGGATAGCCCAGCATCAGGTGCTGCCACTGGTATGTTCTCGTCCTTTCATTATATTTGCTGTAGTATATAGACCCGTTTGCTTGATGCTTGGGAATCATCTATTTTCCAGTGATTTCCTTGAAACATTGTAGTTATCTCTTTGTCATTTTCCCGTGTTTATAAGTCTTGACATTATGTACACATAAGATTTTCAGCAATCATTCTGACATCTTATTTTTAAGTCACTACATACAAAGTTCTTTTATTGAGACTATCATAATAATGATAGTCACCATTTTTCTATGCTGCTAGCATCCATTCCTGTGTACATTAAATCCCCCCCCCCCCCCCTTTTTTTTGTTTTTGCCGTACTCTTGAGTTTCATATTTGTATTTTTAATGGTATGGAGATGAGGAATAATTTTTCTTTTGGGAAAGAGAGGAGAGGGGGGGGGGGGGGGGGGGGATTGCATGTGCATTTACTTCTGTATTTTCATTGAATCGATTCTTCTTTTTCCCCATCAAATATACTTGTACATTTTATGAAACCTTTTCCAAAGCTTATCTTTTAGTTTTCATTCGGAAATGGAAAATTGCTGTTGTGTGCGGCATTGTTTAAGAAATTATTGTTGGCCCTGCAGGTAACTAACTCTTTACATCAAGTTTATAGGCATTGAATTCACAGTTTCCTTTTATGTTTTGACCCTGGGCAAGCATGCTCAATTCCTATGCTGATTGCCTGCTCCCCAAGGGATTGATTAATGATGTAAAGGGTTTAAGTGAAGTGGGTTATATATTTTTTGGCTTGAAACATATGAGAAGATCAAATTATACGCTCCACATTTTTCCCCCTTTCTATATCCTTTTTTTGTTTATTCTATATTCAAGCTAAGGCGATTTCATTTTCTTGATCTTCTAGGTGGTAACAGGGAGCATTTTTGTGTATGAGTGCTGCTTGTTTTTGTTTAGATGTTAATTGGGTTACATTAATGCTTAGAAAATATGACTTTGCAAGTAGTTTGGAAGGATAAGAAACCTGCCCCCTTTTCTTTGTTATGGTTAGTAGAATTTTCTGATTTTTCATAGGGAAAAGATTTTTCCATGTGATAACACTCTGTTCACTTGGATTCGTTTGAGATTCGTTTGCAAGTTAATGAGGAATAGGGATTTCCTTATAAGGAAATATAAGTTCTATCTTCTTTAAACAGACCCACTTATTGATTAATTAGGAATAGAGCCAACTTTGGGGCTGTCATCCCATATTTGTCCTATGAAAGCTGATCCAAACTAAACTTAGCTTAGCAGGTAAATTAACCACGTGGGGCACATTCGCTGGTATTTTAGTTTTTATTTTTATTTCTATTTATACAAACCCCTCTCTCACCTCACTAGCCATCCTCTTCTTTAATCCTTCTTTCCCACCACACACCATCCCAGCTCAGGCCCCCAATGCTGCTCGCAATCCCAATAACCTTTTCACCCATTCTCTTCCCCTCCCTCTCCCGTCTTCTTTCTTTTGAACTTGGTTTTTAGGGGGTTAAAGGGAAAGAGAGAGACACTAGATGCAATTTGATGGGTTTTGGTTCCATTGCTTATAATGAAGAATTAATGAGAGAGAATTGAACAACGGTTGCAACTCTTATAAGTTAAAACAGATGAAAGAGGGAATTACAATTAAAAAAAAAAAAAATCTTCTCTTTTTTGTGAAACAGAGGTAATTCAAGGAGTGAGAAAAAATGGTGGTGGCGGTAGTAATTGGGGTTTCGCAACAATGGACTGACTCTGAGCATTGGAGCATCTTATTTCTGTGGTTTGATGACTGAAATAGCAGATGAAGATAGCAAGAAAAAAGAGGATGATAATAAACAATTTTGTAAAGAGATGTATCAAATTGTAGATTACTAGATGCTTGTTGATGTTTGGAAAAATAGTAGAAAGCAATTTAGACTTACAGATCAACAAAGAGGAGAAGAGATCGAAAAAGGTACAAATTACTTTGTATTTAACAATGAGAGATAAATTTAATCTGCATTTTAGGTTGTTAATCACCAAAGACCGATCTTCCTTGTTTCTTTGTTTCGTCTTAATATTTGCTGGGAAGATGGGGCAGTGGCATTGGGATGCTTGAGTATTAGTTTGTGAACGCTTTATTCAAAGGTTTTAAAGGATCGTAGACAAGGAAATTAGTTTGCTTTATAATGGGTTTTCACCTGTCATATCTGGTGCACCAACTGCAAATTAATAGGTTATGTTGACCAGAAGATGGACCAGATCCATCTATTCTCACATGGCATTCTTTATGCCTCAAAATACAATTATTGTAAAGTTTTAAAACTAGTCTTTCTGTGCACCTATTATCTTCTTTTTTTGTAGCCTTGTCTTTGTAACTTTACATAGTAGATGTATGGCTCTGATGTTCATATCTTGCTGACGGCTTTTTTTATTTTGTAGTTGGTAACGGACATGATGATTGTAATAATGCAGCTAAAATAAGCGCATCCAAAAGGAACTTGCCAGTCACGAAAGTTACTGTGCCACCATCCCCACCGCAACCTTGTGCAGCATTGTCTGGGAAAACTACAGCAATGGGCTCTTCAACGAAGCTTTGTCCTAAAAGAAACCCTCCACAACAATCCACTGTCAGTGCAGATTCTATTCAAGCTACTGCAAAAGCTGCAGGAGCCCGCATTGGTAGTCCTTTGGATGCTGCATCTCTATTCAAGGCTGCACAATCGAAAAACGTAGTGCGCATTAGAGGGGGAAGTCCTCCTCTAGTCAAGACTCCTATTGTTTGCACTGGGACAGCAACAACGTCAACTTCTGTGCCTGCTGGAACTGCATTCTATGCTCTAGGAGCTCAACAGCCCAAACTTAGTTCAGTAGGGTCCTCTGTATTGCCAGTGTCTCAACCTCCAAAAGTGAGAGCCACGTCTGTTGTAACTACAGAGCGAATTAGTACTGCTCAACAAATGGAACACAAAACTTGTACGGCAGCAAGCATTCAACAACCGGATGCTAAATCAGTGACTAGAGTCCAAGAAGATGGAGCTTCATTTCCCCAAATTTTGCCAAAAGATAAGTGTCAGGCAACATCTCCTGGTGCTGATGTTGGTTCTAGTAAACAAACAACTGCTATTGGCGATTCTCAATGTACAATAAACAGGGATGTCGTGAAGGTTGAAGGCAAAAATGACACTTGTAAGCAGGTCGTTGAGTCCAGTGCCAAATAGTAATTGTAAGAAGGTTTATGTTTTTCAGAGAAGTATTTCATGTGTGAATGGAACGCATGAGGTTTCACTAACTTCAGTTGATAGTGGGCGTGCTGAATAGAATGGAGGTAAGGTTTGAAAGTGAGGATATGGCCGGAGCTGAAATATTCTAACCAAATGAACATGTAGATAACTAGATGTAGTGTTGTGTTTAGCCCAAAATGATGTAAATTCTCTTGAAATTTGTCTGCCTTACATTGAAATCCTTTGATGTCTGTTTATGTTAATCGTAGTTGAAGTTCTTATCGGAAACTCTGCTGTTGGAAGTAGTAGGATGGTTTATTGGTTTATCCCTGCTCTCGGTTTATGTTTATTGTTGCAGCGATGGCCTCAAACAGTTGGAGTGAATAATTTCCAGCAACCAAAGGTATATCTGTATAAAACTAATGTTAGTGACATAATTTTGATTGATTTTGTCTTGAATAACATTATACTCCCCATGTAAGGTTCAAACCCATGACCCTAAGATTAATAACCATAGACTTATTCACTAATCTATGTCATATTATATTATTTTACTGCAAAAAATGTAATAAATGATAACCAATAGGTAAAGCACGTCACATGGACATTAATTAACTTATAGACTCATAGTGACTGATAACATGTATTGGTGAAATGGTATTAACCAAAATTATCTTTAACAGTTATAGTTTTGGTTATAATTATGACTTTAAGATTAAAATAATATGGAGTACTAAAAGTTACTCCCACTGCCCCATAATAATTAACTCATTTGACTTTTTTTGACTATCTATATACTCCCTTCGTCCCTTATTGATAGTCTTTTATGGGCATTTTTCACGAGAATTAATAAACACAAATAAGAATAGTAAAAGTATATTAAAAAGGTGAATTGACATTAGATATGCAAAAAAGTAGAGAGAGAAAGTAATAAAAGTATATGGGAAAATAAAATTTGTATGGGAAAATTAAATTTGCACAAATATTGTTGCAAATTGGAGGGAATTTTAATAAAAAAATTAATATTAATGGTTGTTGGAAAAAGCAAATGAGGTGAACATTTTGGGACTAAAATTTGCTGATAAGGGAGTATCATTTGGGGACGAAGAGAGTACTAACTTTGACCATAGTTTTTTTTAATAACGTTTTAAAAACAAATTTCATCATAAAATATATTGTCAAATAATAGTAAGCATCTAATGTAGTTATTTGACTTTCACCTCTAAAAAACAAATTTTATCATGAAATATATCGTAAAACAATATCTACTTTTATCTCTACTCGTGTGTGTGTGTGTATATATATATATATATATATATATATATATATATATATATATATATATATATATATATATATATATATATATATATATATATATATATATATATATACTTCCTCCGTTCTTTTTTTATTGCACCATAAGGGATTTTACGCTTGCTAATGCATTACTTTAACTATCAATATCTTTAATTATATGTTTGTAAAAATTATAAAAATTTGATATTTAAAAAGTAGAGTTTGATACGAATCTAACTAGATCCCACATGACTATATTTTTCCTAATGTATAAATCACAAATGATGGTCAAAGAAGATTAAGTGAATAGTATAAAAGTCCTAATGGTGCAATAATATATATATATATATATATATATATATATATATATATATATATATATATATAGGGAGAGGCTCATGTGAGAATACCTCTCTTATGTGAGAACACTTTATATATGAGAACACATCTATGTTCTAATATGCTAAGGTAAATGTTCTGAAAATAAACTAAACCCATCATCTTCAACCTCAACATTCTCTCTCCTCTCCCCACAACACTATCTAATCTATAGCTCCTCCATCACTACTACCACATGTTCCATAACTTTTACGCTGCCACCTCCATCTCCACCACCAGCCATCATTCTTTCTCTTCTCCCTGCCATCATATCATGTCCACCACTCTCTCTCCTCTCGCATGATGACTATCTTCACCACATGCTCAAGAATTTCGTGTGTTTTGTATCAACTTTTGAACAATTACAATCAAGACTTCAAGTTGTGAAGCTTAATCAAAGGTAAACCAAGCTTAATTGACAACTTTGTATGTGAAATCAATCCAAATCAATCAAATTGGGCAAATTATATAGACTTTGAAATTTCAATGAATTTTAATTGATTTAGAAAACAAAAATTCAATTGTTTTATGCTACATTGAAAATCAAGAATAAACTTATTTCGAATCAATTCGTTGTAAAAATCGATTTTCAATTCGTGTTCTATACTAACGGATTATGCTCGAAAAAAATTTAAGTATGTTCTAAATGTCGTTACATATGTTCTAAAATATGTTGCATATGTTCTAAAAAATATTGCATATGTTCAGATTTGTTTTTTGAGTTCAATGTCTTAAAATTTAAGTATCATGTTCCAATTAAAACTATAGTCTAAAAAGCTAAGTTTATTCTTCTAAGAACTACATATGTGTTAAGAATAATTGAGTCTAGGTTTTAAATTTCTAGGAATTTTGTTTTAAAAGCTATGCTACAGAAAGTTAAGTATGATGTTCTAAAAGATGTTGCATATGTCCTAAAAAGTTCTTCTCATGTTCTAAATTTTAAAGTGTTCTCACATAAGTATAGTATTCTCATATATATAGGTGTTCTCACCGGATCCCTCCCCTATATATATATATATATATATATATATATATATATATATATATATATATATATATATATATATATATATTAACTAATAGTAAGCACTTGATGTTAACCACAACAAAAGATTGATAAAATTTTAGAAGTGGAAGTCACAAACAATAGCGGAAGAGGCCGAGCCAGTCCCACTTCCACACTATTACACTAATACCCCTCTGCTGAAACTCCATAACATTACAAAATAAAATTTCCTTTTTAAAGCCACTGCAAACCTCCCATACAAGCTCTGGTCTGCATCAAGAACAAAAAGAAATCCACTTTGCGATCACCACTGCAGCGCGGTGATTCAGGGACTGATTTGATAAATAAACTCTGCAGCTGCATCAACCAGCTGCTTTCGTGTTAATTTGCAATATTGCTGCTAGTTTACAAAGCATACCATACTTAAATTTACATAAACCACATGTGGGTTTGCCTCCCAATATATTGAATTTTGGTAATTGGCACAGCACTTGTATCTTTGGCTACTGGATATATTATTTCATTACCAAAAAGATGATATTTACAAGGCTGCCATTGTATCACAAACCTCTCAAAAAGATATCCAAGAAGACCATAGCTTTAAGGAGAGTATCAAACAAGAAGAAAGTACTGAATACTGAGCTGCTAATAAACCAAATATATAAGCAATTAAGCACTGCAACGATGATGGTTTTGTGCAACTGGACTGGACCAGACCAGATAACCCATATAAAGTGCCTGCCTAGACACCAGATACTCGGAAGCACTGAGATAAACTACAACCCCAGAAGAAGATCAAGCAACTGCTACACAAACTGAACACACTACAGCAACTGAACACAATATCATCAGATCTGCAACATAATCCCAAACACATATATGGAGCAAGTATAGCACGGAATTATAACCTCCATCTTCTCCATTGGGAAAGTTGTGCAGTAGAAAGTTCTCTAAGCAGTCTGCAAGACTTCATGGCGGCTCAATGTCGGGAAAATTTGGACCAGAAGTAAACCAAGAAAAGACAAAATAATGCAAAAAGAACAACATGCAGTACATGGTTAGAACCACTTTGCACAATGCTGCTGTTTAATCTCCTCATGTTGTTCTTCAAACTAGCTTGAACTTGGATAAGGGTCATTTGCTGTACCATACAAAAACACGTATCACAAGAAGCACGGAAATACATACTGCTAAACAGCCAAAATATACAAAGAATCATAGCAAACAAGTATTCACATAAAGCAATCACGTAATGACTATGAATACAAATTGCAAAAGTTTATAGATCCAAATTATCATGAGTTTATTTCTATACACGGAAAGGTGCACCACTTCTATGATTGTTAAGAAAGTCAAATATCATGAGCAGTCATTGGTACAAATATAATTAGCTCCAAAACAAGGTGTTAATAATGAGTAGTCATATACAAGTATCAACAATAGATCACATCAACATTAGCCAAAACCTGTTGTTGATGGACATTTCAGGTAAAGACAAGAAGTTCCAAGAAAAAGGGAGGGAGAAAAGGTGGAGCGTTATTAGGTTTATCAGGGAAAAAAAAACCTTATGGAAACTTAACACAAAGACAATAGTGAACAATTTAGCATGGCATCCTCAGAAGGGATGAATAAAAACAGCTCAGACCAGAAATATGATGTCAATATATATTCAATTGATAATCGTAATCTCAAACTAGTTATGCATTTAAACCTTTCAAGGAAAAGAATTTCTTAAAACACTAATGCCAATGATTACGTCTGGCGAAGTAATTAGTAATGTGCCCAAAAGAGCCAACAAGTAGTAATATCATAGCAAAACACAAATTAATTCAAAACATTTGATCAAGGGTAAACTGCTTAAGATATGGAAGATTGTGCTGATGCATTACCAGCTGATCCATAAAATCACTCTGAAACTTCGCCTCTGAGTTAATCTCTTGTGCTACCTGCATCAACATCATGCATCAAAGACCAATACCACGAACCAAATGAAAAGATAACAGAAAGCGACGAACAGAACAAATTGACAGAAAAATGACCCAAAACATGCAAATTCCTGCCGAAATGTTTCTTGTAAAATCCATACATTGGTATCCAGCAAGGTTCAAACAAACTCACAGGAACGAATAAATTAAATACTATTAATTCCATCTTTCTTTTACAATCAATCATATGGGGCAAAATCAACACACATTACATGTCAAGTTCCTTTCAACATATTCGGGTTTTGCTATATTTCCCAAAATGTTACGCGAATTAATCATATGACAAAATCACGCGTCCATCAGTATCATTTAGCTTCTTATACTAATCCCAATTAGTAGCCCTATAAATTTCTCAACTTCCATATTAACATAACATTTAACACTGAGAAATTCAATATTGACAAAATCAAATTCAAGAACTTAAAATTATCAAATTTGAAACCTTGAAAAAAGAAAGAAAGAAAAAGCTGAATTACATGTCTGAGCTTGTGAACTTGAGATCTAAGCCCTGTAATTTCATCATCAAGGTCAGCATGCATTGGATCAACAATTCGCACTTGTACTTCATCTGAATTACCCACTTGCCGAGTACTCAACCCATCACTGCACCCCAAAAAAAAAAAAAAAAAAAAAAAATATTGAAAAAAAAAAAACCCAAATTAGAAATTCAATCAATAGAAAATAATTCGATTGAAGACCAAGAAAATGTTGAAATTGAATGAATGATCGTAATTACCTTGATCTAAAGGGGACAGCACCACCTCTTGTTGCCATGGAATATGCAATCAAAGTGATAAAAAGATTTAAAATTTAGGGTTTTTTTATCAAATCTTTGAATTTATAAAAGGGTAATTGGGATAATTTGATAGTAATTTCATATGATTAGAGATGAATTTTTTTTTTTTTTTTTTTGAACAAGATTAGAGATGAAATTGAGGAAATGAAGAATTGGGAAGTGGGTGAATTTGCAGGTGTTCCCAAAGGAGGAGGAGATGAAATGGTGTTAAAGAGACCGGGAAGTTAAAATATTCAAAACCATAGGTTATGTGATTTGACTCGATTATCGAAATAATTTCCTTAATGCTTTAAAACTTCAAAATTCTTCAATTGTGCTAGATTCTTCAACATATTCCATGTATTATCCACATAAGCATTTTAAACAAAAAAAATTAATAATAATTTAATTGGGATCGATTGAACACGAATTAGCTAATTAATAAAATAGCGGTTTAGCATAATGAATTGCCAATTGAAACAATAAAGTTATCATGAAATAGTAGTTTATTGTAGAGCCATTAGAAATTTAGTCGATTTCATTTGCTGATGTGGACAATATGTGAGGATTTTCTTTGAAACAAGAACATACTTGAATAATTTTGATATGTTTAAGCATTATCTAGGGAAATGTCTTTAAAAAATTGAATCAGGTCATAGTAGATAAGGATGTAGATGTTAAAAAAAAAAAAAAAAAAAAAAAAAAAAAAAAAAAAAAAAAGTAACTTCTCGACAGTGGCTAGAGCTGTCAATTCGGGTAAATGGGTCGGGTTCGAGTCGGGTTTGTGTGGGTCGGGTCATCTCGGGTCGGGTCAATACGGGTTAATGTCAGGACCTATGTGGGTCGGGTTCGGGTTGGGTCATGCTTGAGTCGGGTCACGTCGGGTCATACATCTTTTCGGGTTCGGGTTGGGTTTAGGTCGGGTCAATAAAAGGTCGGGTTACATTCGGGTCGGGTGAAAAACAAGTCGGGTTAAATTCGGGTTTAAATGAGTTAGGGTCGTGTTCGGGTTCGAGTCGGGTTTGGTTCAAGTCAATTATTTTCGGGTTATAATCAGGTCGGGTCATTATCGGGTTTGAGTCGGGTTCGGTTCAAGTCAATAATTTGCGGGTCGTAATCAAGTCGGGTCATTTCCAAGTCGGGTCATTTATCGGGTTTGAGTCGGGTTCTATTCAAGTCAATAATTTGCGGGTTATAATAATCAAGTCGAGTCATGTTCGAATTCGGGTATCAAATATTGGATTAATAGGGTTTAAGTTTGATATCAGGTCGGGTCATATTGGGTCCAGTTACATTTTTTTTAATTTTTTTAATTTATTTAAAACTCCAAATTAAATTACGTAATTTAAAACATTTTCTGAAAAAAAAAATATTAAATAGACAAGTGAATAATAAAATTTGAATTCCCTTAAAAAAAATAATAATAATAAAAAAAAAGATAAGTCAAGTAAGATGAGAAAGACCTGCTATTGTCTGGGTCTTGTGTATTTTTTTTTATTTTTTTTTTTTTTTTTTTTTTTGGCTGCTGTCCAGTTCTGTTTTTCTTTGACGAGGATTATGCAAGAGATAAGTCAAGTAAGATGAGAAAGGCCACTTTTGTTTTATAATTGGAATCCATGTTAATAAATTGAAAAAGGGCCTGAAACTCAATAGTCAATACGGAGTACTCTTTTTATCCTAAAAATTCCTAAATCCTAAAATTCGGGTTAGTAATAGGTCGAGTTTAAATTCGGGTTGGGTCAATAACAAGTCGGGTTGAATTTGGGTCGGGTCAATAACAAGTCGGGTTGATTTCGGGTCGAGTTTAAATTCGAGTCGGGTTAGTAACAGGTCGGGTTGAATTCGGGTTTTGACGGGTTGAATCGGGTTTGGGTCATTCTCGGGTTCGAGTCGGGTTCGGTTCAGGTCAATAATTTACGGGTCACATTCGGGTCGGGTCCTCTCTAGATCGGTTCATGGTCGGGTTCGGGTCTCAAATACTCGATTCTAGGGTTGGTTTCAGGTCGGGTTCGGGTCACCATTTTTTTCGGGTTCAAACGGGTTAGGGTTAGGGTCGGGTTTTCGAGTCGGGTCAACTTTTGACAGCTCTAACAGTGGCTAGAGAGAGGGCACTACTTGAAGCTTTTGTGTTTAAATTTAAGAAGACAAATCTAAAATTAAGGTGAGACCTCAAAACCAAAACATTTAACGTCATTATTGAGAATTGAAATTGATAGATAGCCTACCTCCAAGGCTCCGATAAATATGGGAAAGGGTTGTATTAGTGTAGGAACTCTTAGTTTGAATCAAATTACAAATCACAGCTTATACAATTTCGATTAAGAGAATTGATACAGGTCAAATAATTTACCGCATTTGAAAAATTATAAGCCATAACATAGAAAGAATGAGGCAAATAACTAACCTAGGTTAAAATATAATAATCCACCTCAAAAAAGAATTATAAGTCAAGCCCTAGTCTTTGCCATGACAATGATGATGAAAACTATATCTTCTTGCAAGTCACTTGTAAAAAAGTAGAAAAGAGATTAACATTAGGTTAAATAATTATTGAATGCAACAATTACCCTTAAAGATTAAATAATGGATCTATGTACTTTAAAGCCATTAACAAATTGTTTTAAGGTTTCAAAGCTAGACAAAAGCCAAAGAATAAGAAAGAGTGAACGAATTTGCAATATACTTCCTTCGTTTTTATTTACATGCAATAAGCCATTTTGACACGTAATTTAAGAAAGATGTTAGATTAGATAAACAGACAAATTAATTGAAATAATTTTTCCGCCAATAAGAAAAAATTTTAAGTAGTTAAGGTTAAAATTGATGACTTAATTTGTCCACTTATCTTTCAATTCATATCCTTAAATAGTGTGTCAAGAAGTAGTGTTACAAGTTGCAAGCGTATAAAAATGAAAGTACATTACTTAGTAAATGTTATAACATAGAAACTGATCTCACTAATGATCGTGAGACCATATACTAAACAAATAATGACTTTAAACTCCTTAGGGGCTACTGAAAGGATAATCAGTATTTAGTTTATCTTCAAGTGAAGACCAAATTCAGTTAACCAATCAGCGGCTCAATAGTTTTTTTTCTTTCCTTCTTTTGATGTCAAGCTAGAGAGTTTTATTAATCAGTAGCCAAATTATTCATAAGTACATACGAAGTGATTTCATCCAGACAATGGTTAACCCATACTTATTCAACCCAGAATGACACTACTCTAGATAAATAATGTGCTACAAAATTATCCTCAAGCGGTTCAATTAGCTTCATGTCCAATCGTAACCTCCCACTCCTCGACTAGACTCCTCGTACTAGAAGAAGAACTAGGCTCGATTATTCCCAGTGTCGTTAGTTTAGGTTTTTTTTTATGCAATAAAGAAAGAAGAATAGAGTATCCTTTGATTTAACGTTCACTTTCCCTCATTTATATTGCGAACGAATTTTCTCTCTTCCTTCTTCCCTCGCTTGTAGCCGCCGTGCGAACACTCACACAGTCTCCACCATTTTTCTCTGGTAATCTCTCTCCTCTTTCTCTCTCTTCTTTCTCTCTCTTACCTCTTTCTTCTCTACTTCGCCGCCATTGTTAATCATGCTACAATTCAACTTCTCTCTCTATCTATCTCCCCTGTTTAATTTTGAATTTCATTCTTCTTAATTTTCATCTTAATCGTTTTAATTTTGCGATTGTTTGTTGTTTGATTGTTTTTACTTGCATTTGTTGTTTTTGTATCGTTGAATTGGAATTGAAATTGAAATTGTGATTGAATTTTGTATTTAGGTTTGTGATCTTGTTGAATTGGAACACAAAAACATGCAAGTTTGATTCAAGAATTTCGGATTTTTTGGGTCTTTGTTTGTAATTGTTGTGATTTTGGGGTAGAAAAGTGATGCAATTGTTGTAAGAATTATAATCATAATGAGTGTCCTAGCTCGGGAGAAATCGAGGGGTTTTGTGAGGATGCCGAGTAAGAGTTTGAGGTGTATGAGCTATGAGGATACTCTGCGTGAAATGGAGGCATTTTTGGATGGGAAACTTGAGAATCCGCAAACTAGTCGTGGCGAAGTTTATGCCGATATAACTGAACCTATGAACTCGAATGCCGCCGTTAGGCTGCCTGATAGTGAGGATCCTGATGCTACTGAGAATTCTAGCTCTTTTGGTGATACTACTTCGAGAAGTGACAATGTTTCGGGAACTAGTGATGCTGAAGTGGAGTCGGAATTTCGAGTTGATACTGGTTTTGCTGATACATTGGACAGTTATACTAATGTTTTCCCCATGAGGTTGGTTTTTCTTGGATTTGTTGAACATCAATTTTACTTTTCGAGTAATGTTGTCTTATACTTCATTTGTTCCGTTCTTATTGCAACTTCTGGACTATTATGCTAATCAATCACTTTCCTTTGGCCATCTTCAATTCACCATCTATTGTATTTTGTATGTAATGAAAAACTTCATCATAGGAGATCCTGTTAGAGTTGTCTCAATATAAACTTTCTAATTTTTAAGTGTCTATAATCTTAACTAAACGATAGTTAAGGATATTAATAGTATAAGTTGTGCATTGACACATGTGAAACTCCAAATGTCGCAATTTGAATGTAATGAAGGAACTACTAAGGTTATCTTGCAAGAAGTATTAAGATGATTGACTTTATTTTCATTTTATTCAAACTCGGGGTACTTTGGGGCCGAGTGTCCAAGTGTCCTCTTTTAGCTGTTTTATGAAAATATGTCATAATCTTGGTCCAAATTGAAGTTTCCAAATATCCTAACCAAGTCTGGGAGTTATGGATCCAACAAAGGTACTTAAGGTGAAATGAAAAGTCCAAGTAATATTGATTTCTTTTGCTACAACATTTCAGGAAAAGAAAATTGACACCTCATTGGAGGAATTTTGTACGCCCAATTATGTGGAGATGCAAATGGGCCGAACTAAGGATAAAGGAATTGGAGTCTCAAGCCTTAAAATACTCCCGTGAACTAGAAGCAAATGAACAAACAAAAATGTTGGAACTACATCAATATACATCAGACTTTTGTTCGAGATCGTTTCCATTTTTCAACCATTCAGACAAGAAGAAACCCATGAAAAGAAGAAAACGGAAACTTGTGGAGAATGTGACTGATATCTCATCTTATATGTCTCATCACCAGCTTTTCTCGTATTTAGGTATACATTTTCTCTTGTGTTTGTAGTAGTATTATGTATACAATTTTAAAGATATAATTCCACACGATCACTCGGTGAGCACCCTTTATTTATCATGATGGTATTTGGTCTAATGCAGAAAATAAGAAGTCTGATCAAGATGGTATATCAGCTGCTGACGACGATGTTAATTTAGGTAAGAATTTCTATTTCAGTTAAGATGTGAGTGCCATCAAGATTTGACATTATGCTGTTTCTCCCATTCTAACTTATCATGAGCTTGCATAACTTTAATTTTGTCTGGTTAAAATTCGAAGAATATAAAATTCAAGGCGCTATCTGAGTAAAGAAGTCTATGCAGGGGTATATGCTCATTATGAGGAAGATTACTTTTATCTGGATATTCTCAAGTTTTTTTTTTTTTCATATTGTTGAATCTATCTGGAAGATTATCGTTTTTTATTGACTAATCAGCAATGTCATTCTTATTGTTAAAATATTTGAAATCAATCTATGTAAAGATAATTAAGATGTAAGAACTATGCTGTGGCTTTACCACCCTTTTGTGCTTCTCGTTCCTTCTTTAGGGAGAAAGGTTTTATAAGTAATCAAGTACAGTAGGTATTTTCTGTTAATGTTCTTCCTTACCAAAATAAATTTTCTGTTAAATTGTTACGCTATACAAACAAATGTTGCAGCATCAAGAGCCATGATTATAGATGATTATGGCTAGCGTGTTATTGTCAAATAAGCATCAACAACAGGACAAGTTTCATTTTGTTGGTTAGGTGTTTTACTTCTCAGTAATTTTTATTTAATAGTAGGTGTACAGAAATCCTTGCTAGAATGCTTTGCTCAAGTTTGTGCTTGCGAGTGTATATTTGGGGTAAAGGAGTTAGGAAGTATACATGATCGTCCACAGAGTGAAGAAGCTGTTTTGTTTGTTCAGGTTGGTTACTAGGTATTTTTTTTTGGTTTATTTCAGACTTTCAGACACCCACAATGTCTGAAACCCAAGCATGAGATTTTTCATTTTTTCATATATTTTTTATATGGCTTGTTTACTCATCAATTTTTGTTTTTCTGGGTAAATTAACAACACATCATGCTGCTCAATACCTCCATCTGTCGGGATGGGGGCTCTTCGTTCTACATATTACAAATGGCTCAGATCTTATATTCATATCAAAGATTCAAGATCTTAATGCTAGTATAATTTTTATAGGCAAAAAGGCATGTAGTAATAATATCTAATATGTGCTTAGGTTATGATTGTTAGCAGATTAAAAACTTAAAAACTGTGTGTGGCCAATTTAGAACTCTCCAAGTCAGTTTTATCTAGATTTTTTTTTCATGGCTTAAGCAAATTGGAGCATAAGTGAACATGAGGACCATAAAACTTAGTGTAGCAATTCAGCTTCAAAGTTATAAGGATTGAACTAAGGCCTTAAACACTCTTTTGCTCCACTGCTTTAGAACAAGCCTTATTTAAGTTATGACTAATCTCATAATTTTTATTTTAAAATAAAAGATACAGCAACTTGTATTACAATAGCATTGAAAAGTATTTACTTTTAAGAGAGAATAAAAACAAGGGAATTTTATGTGAAAACTTAATTACTCGAGAGTTGAATTAATATTTCTCCTTTTATTTTTACTTGTATCACTTTGACTTATGCATTATTCACATACTCTACTTTGACTAGCTTTGACAATTATAGATTTATGGTAAAGGAAAATATGGCCATGTGGAATATGGTTAGATTTGCCATGAATTATACTTTTCATAATATCAAATTTTATAATTTTTACTTGTATTTAAAGATGTTTATGATTGAGGTAATGGATTGCAAGCATGAAATGAGAAGTGTTGCAAGTTAAAAGGTTTAGTGAGGAAGTATAATAGAAAAATTAATTCTGGCATGATGTATTTGCAGGTTTACATTTATATGAGCTGTCTTTTTGTGTGCTTGCATGACTTATGTCTTGCTTATTTTTGTGATAGTTTTGCCTTTTTTCTTCGTCATTTGAGTGTTTTATTGATAGTAGAAATCTCCTATACTGTGGCGAAAACCGTGACACATGTTGCAATGCTTGAATTGATCAATTGAGGAGGCAATAATTTTGTAGAAGCCAGTTTTGTGGCCTTTGCTACTCACTGACATATATCGGTTGACTTGCCATTTTGCCAAATATATTAGGCGAAGAGCATAATATATCTTCATTTTAGAATACAATAAAGCACATAAATAAATTTTCGTTAAGATTTACTTCTACATAGTTGCGGGAAGTCATGGGAATAATGTAAAGCTAAATTATAAAATGAGATATGGGAATGTTAATGAAAATGGAACTAAAATAAAGCTGAGGCATAAGTAGTGCATAACTATCCCTAATTACCCAACTTTATTTGTAGAGCCCATGAAGCATAGATTTCTTGACAATACCTGTATTTCTCTCGAAGATTGTCACTTTCAAGAATCTAGTATTCTTCAATTTTCAGAGTTGCCAGTGTGGTTGGTGATTAGAAAAACAGAGAAGAATAAAATCTATATTCTATACATATTGATGATTAGAAGATGAATTGTTTGGATCACATATACTTCCTCAAATCTTTATTAGTGAAACTATTTACAAACTTTACTTTGACTAGATTTTGTGATTTATAGATTAAAAATAACATAGTCATGCGGAATCTTGTTTAAATCAACTTATTGTGTATTTACAAAAAATCAACTTTTAAAATTTATTTTTACATCTTGATAGTTATAGATATTAATGGTTGAATTTATGCATTGGCAAATGTGATAAAAGAAATATGTCAACCAAAAAAGAACAGAGGAAGCATAAAGTAATTACGTAGTATATACTTCGTATATATTAAAGGGAAATTGGAAGGGGAAGGGGATGTAAAACTGAAAAGAGGAAGAGGAGAAGATGGGGAGGAGTAAAAATTACGGAGTATTAAACAAAGAAAAAATATGGTAATTGCATGAAAAGAATGCCACGTGTCATTAGGGTTATTGTTATAGACTTGGTATAGGTATATTTCTTTTTTTTCATCCTTGTAGCTAGTTGGGAGTTGAGGTGAGTGAGGATGGATGTGAATATGAAAGAGATTTGGTAAATCAATAAGAATACGTGTGCTGGCTTACTTAACAAAGCTGCTACTGCCTACTCAAGTACTCATGATATCTTTTCTCAGCATTCTGAGATGACTGAGGCTTCTCATGTTTTCAGTGCTAGATTTCTAGGCAGTTCAAGGATTCTTAATTCAAAGATCATGTCTTCCTTGTTGCGGGAGTACTGCTATTTTTGGGTTATAAAAGTGGGTAACAAGTTAGGAAACCTTTTGGCTGTCATGCTGTGGATATTCCTTCTTTTGTGAGTAGTACTTGGTGCCTTGGTGATTCTCAGCACATGGCCCTCTTTTGATGAGCATGCATTATTTGTGTTCTATCTTTTTGCCCCATGTTGTGGCAGCAAAATTACTTCCATTACATGCAATACAAGGAATAAATACAAAATTACTATGAGTGGCTTGCAAGCTGTGCTGTCTTTCTTTCTAAGCTTCTCAAGTTTTTATTTATTTTTCATGCAGAATAGTCTAATGTTTGTGGCTAGTGAGGCTCTCCTGATATCTATTCATAGTTTGTTTATGCTACTGAAGTTGAAATTGTGAAAAGCAGAATTTCCCCAGGGTCCATTTTCTGTCATGATGATAGCTGTATTTTTCTATCCTAGTGTCAGTAAAACTCAGGTCAGAGAGAATACGAAAGTATCTAGCTAGGCGTCAACCTTCCATGTTAGAAAACGTTAATAGGAGTAAAAGACTAACACTAAGTAACCAAAAAAGCTGTAAGGCAAATGAATCTGTAATTTGTGGGGGCATAGTGAATATATTAACACTGGTACAATCCAATTGGCTTTTCACTTGTATTTGGTGAATATGATGTGCAACTTTGATTGTACATTTCTGGTATGTGTAATGAACAACTTATTTTAATAAGTTTCTTCTTTCACATTACCGTTGATTATCTTTGTGATAGCAACCATCATATAATTTTGTGTTGATGTTTTTTTTTAGGAAGGAAATATAATTGTACTTTCTTATGATGATGCTTTCAGATGTATGTCCTAAGAATGAAGAATTCAGCATGGATGATGATTGGTTAAAAGATGGGGAGGATTCCATAGAACAGATTCTTCGACAGATTGAAACAGTGCAATCTAAAGTCCAGAGGCTTAGAACCCATTTTGATACGGTGATGTTAAAAAATGGTGTGAAATTCTCCTCTTCAGAAAACCTAAGTCTTCTTGCACCTTACGATGCTCAGACAAGTGCTGCACAAAGCCCTGCTTTCTCCGCTGGCGATGGAGACAATTTGTCTATTGGGGGCATTGAAATTCCTCATGACATAGCAGACTTTGAAATTGGTGATCTGGACTTGCCTGAGAGTTTGGCCTCTGATTATGGAGATGGTACTCAGATTCCTGATATTATAGAAAGCACAGTAGGGTTACTTTCTGCAGCAAATGTTACTATACATCAGCCACAGACATTAGAGTCAGGTGAAAATGTAAGGTTTCTTTGGTTTCTTTCATACCTTGTCTAGTGCGTAAAAAGTTGATTTTGCGGAAACACTACATGTATGTGACTGAAGCTTTTTTTCCTCCCTTAAAAAACTTCAATTTTTTTACCCCTCCCTACCCTCTTCTGGGTTTCAGACTTTAATCTCGAATCCTTAAATTTGATACTTCATGCTGTTGATCTGCAGATTTTGGATGATACGCATATACAGAACAGAGCAATGCAAGATGGGCACATGTCTTCTGGAGTTATTGACAAATCGATAGATGAGCATAATAATCTAGAAAATAAAGAGCAGCATATTTCAAATCTCGGAGCTGGCAATGGATTAGCGCCTGATTCTGGGACTGTGGATGCTGTGATTCAGGAAAAAACAACATTGAAGTCTTGTTTGACTTCTAAGATTAAGAGAAAACGGGGTGAGCGCAAGGCTGGGCCTGGAGGTTGGAATTTGAGATCTGCAGGTGAGCCAGATAGCAACTGATGATTCTTTTTCTTCTGATTACATTAAATCTAAGCAGATGTGGAAATGGCTTGGGTGCTGATAACTGATACATTGCAGTGTCCTTTTTGAGCGAGTAGTCCTGGTTTACAGCTCCAAGCAATATGCAACAGCGGCTAATCTGTATAAATTTTGCCTGTTGGTGAGCTTACCTATTGCATATCATCTCTGTATTCTGCTGGTGATATTGGCGAAAAAGCTGTTTGATAGTCTAGGCTTGACTTTGTAGTTTATATCCATAATTTAGTGGCCAGTCATTGATTAAAGGCCTTGAAGCTCTTAACATGAGGATCTTGAATTAGACACAAGAAGAGAATGGCATCCTGAATATGTCTTGGCATCTTGCTCATTGGTAAAAAGATGCTTGGAAAAAAAAAAAAAAAAAGCTGTCACATTTTCTAAGATACGGAGTAGTAACGATTTATGATCAAATTTCTCAACATGCCACCACATGAATCATGCGATGTATTTTGGTTCTTTTGACAGTTATTAGAGCTGAAAATCCGCAATGTTCTAGCATAGCTAGATACCTAATTTGGTATTGGTCTCGGTCTCTACAGCAAGCCATTCTCTGCTAGTAGAGATATCGACCGATTTGCTTAATTGGGAGGGAGAGTGGTTTGAAATATGCACCTGAGAGCTGAGGTGCATATTAATTGTAGAGAGGAGCATGTATAAATTTACTGATGATTTGCGCTCAATCTTCTGCTGTTTAAAATTTCTTAAGAAAAATTTTGAACTATGAAATATATTAACTGTAGAGGAGCATGTCACAAGCATGTGTCACGTGGTTAGAGATTACAGCTCCCTTTGTAGATCTTTTGTGCTTTCACCTTTTCAATACCATTGGCCATTGAAATTTTACTCCTCATTTCTTTTTCTTTTTTATGTTCTTGATTCGAATCTTGTAACTAATCATAATTAGAGGGATATTAGGTTTTGTTTGATCGGTCTCGATGATTGCTTCAAGAATATTAGTTAAAGTGTAATGACACATGTGCGTTGTCCAAATAGGGACATAAAAAAGAAATAGAAGGACTTCTAGCTAGATGTTGCAATTACGAATATAATATATCTTTTAATATGGAGTAATTATTTTATATATAGGTTAAGAATATTAAATATTGGGATATTGTAAAAAATATGGCATTTTATCAAGTTAGACATGACTTGACAATGTCATTGACTCATGGTGCATGTTGAGGCATTGAGCCCTAGTTCAAATTCGTGAAATATTTGGAAACAATACAACACAATATGGCATAATATGATAAAGTAAATTAAATAAGTAAAATTTGGCGTACCTCTATAAGAATGAGTGAATGACATGACATAATAATAAGTGGTATTGGGACATTTCTTGGCTACCTTTCTTTAAGTTACGACATTACAATGTTAATAGTGAGCTTGGTACAAGGCATGACTCAACGCAACCCACAACCATCTTTACCTATTATTCCGTACTTTGTAGTAGTTTGCCTGTGAAAATCTGTAAACACTGTTTTTTCTCTTCAAGTCACCCTTCTATGTTTATACTTGGCTGTTATTACATATTTACATCTCATTAAATGTATGTATTGAACTATTGCTGCATAACATTCAGAACACATCCAAATTACCAAGGGTACAATAAGGGCATATCTCTTACTATTTACCTATTTGGGTTACAACCACAACTTGATATGCATGTCTGACGTAGAAATTATGCAGCTGCTCTCAATTCAGACACTCACCCTCAGATTCAATTAGCTTATCCTCATGCATTTCTGACATAAAGACTGATGCATTTTTAAAGCTGCTAAGGTGTGACTATAGATTGTTACTGATATCTTCCTATAAATTTTTGCTAGTACACCTTTTTTTTTTTTTTTTTTTCTTTCAATGTAACATTAAATTGTTATATTGTCTTGAGCCTTACATATTAATATTTAATATCGGTAATTGTGTATTAATTATCCTAACTAGTGTCTTAAAAAAAAAAAAAAAAAAAAAAAAAAAAACCTAACTAATGTGTGGCCCAGGCGTTGCACCGCATAACTACTTTACTTAAACCTCGTGATTATATGTATTTAATATTTTTAGTGTTTTTTCCCCTTTTTTAATTAGTTCTTGTGATTTGCAGTTATATACATTTACTTTCTTATTTATAACATAGTTGCTAATTGGTTTAGGTAGTTAAATAATCATAATTGTTTTTTTTTAGGTAAGTAAGAAGTAGACCCTATCTCTCATAAATCAATCCAACCAAAGTTAGCTGATAAGGCCCATTGGGAGTGTTATTAGGGACTTTAGGGTGGTGCGGACTGATGAGGGAGGGTATTAGAATTCTCACCTCAAAGTGATGTATAATGTACTTTGATTCCACAACTGGCTGTAAAATGCTAACTTTTCCGCTAGATCAAGCATTGCTTAATATTCTCGAAAATATATATGTCGATAATACTTAGAAGTTAGGATTGTGTATAACATAATAAAACCTGTAAAACAAAAATTGAGACCCTTGTTTGGAACTGTTTCTTAAAACTACTCCCAAGTTCTAACAGATAAGTCGTTAAAGTGTTTTACTTCTTTATATCTTCATCTTTTGCTGAAGTTTGATTGGAAGGTTACCAGCTCCTTTCCCAAGTGGGTAATGATTTCTAGGGACTATTAAAATTTTAGTAAGGAAAAAAGCAAAAGGATCAAAATTAATGCAAACACTTGTTTTTGCCTTTTGACCAACAAAAAAGTACCAAAATTATGTTAAATTATTGGGTGATAGGTTAATCTTAATAGTTTTAGATTGAAGATAACAATTTTTAGGGGGCAAAATGATTAAATTGGATGAACATGTTATGATAAACGGTCCAATCTCTAAGGTTAACAAAATTTCTTATTCAACACTAGCTTTTTGCATGATTTATGCTATAGTGCTACTAATGTAAATTAACATTGCATGAAATTCAGACATTGATCTTGACTTATCTTTTACGAAACATATACTACTTATTAAGAGACTTTTCTTATAAGTGAAAACTTAACTTTTCAGTAATGATTTTAGAATAATACATGAAAATTGCGATCTTTTCATTCAATTGCTAGTTAAATTAGTTTGTTTTTCCATTTGAAGTTTTTGAACCTCCTAATATAATTAGGTTTCATTTTGATAGTAAAATCTATCTTGTGATCTTGTCCTGTATGAGAATTGTACGCTACGAAGTAATTAACTAGCCAATGGTGGATACATGTTGTGCTAAGCGAGTGCACCACTGCACGTGCACAAACTCAAGTGAAAGCTAATTGTAATAAGTGTACGTATTTGTAATAAGTGTACGTATTTGATAATTGACACCTCTATATCTTACATTAATTGCAAGTAATATTGTAATTGTAAAGTGTACGTATTTGATATTGGAAAGTTACCACTTCATCATATCATGAGAACTAAGAAGCATGTGAAGTATCAGTATGTGACAATATACTTGCCCCGTCATCATTTTTCATAGCCCTAACTCTCACAAAGGGAGGAATAAAATATGATCTACGATTAAAAATTGAATAGAAAAACTCGCTCTGTAAGTAAAAAAAAAAAAAAAAAAAAAAAAAGAAAGTTTATTATGAGAATAAATTAAAAGACCGGTAAAGTAACAATAAATTAGGGGCTTACCATCGATCAAAAGGTTGGTAGAAGCCCCTACAACAACAAATTTTTATTTTTTTATTTTTTTTAGGATCTTAATTGGAGGAGGAAGGAGATAAAAAAAAAGAGAAGAGATATTATGATGAATTGATAATAATCACACTTTGGCTAATTTAGAGGTGAGTGGTGGAGACACTTGTGTTATTCGATCGTGATTAATGATTCAAGAAAAAATCCAGTTGTTTAAAACTGGCTTCACATTTTTTTTGTTGGCCTTTAAGCCTCTCTATAAATTACCGATCTGAACTATAGAAGTCCGACATATAACAAGCCTAGCTATCTACCTTTTTTTTTTTTTTTTTTTTTTTTTTAAGGAAACCTAGCTATCTACCTTATGGAAGATAAGATAAGTAGCTAGCTAGCCGATATATCATTTACAAAGCTTCAATTCAATGCAAAAATTAGTTATAATTTTATTTTTAAAAGAAAAAAAAGTTATATTGGGTCTAAAATAATGAAAAATATTGTAGTTCACAAATAATGATAACACTTGGTTTTTTTTTTTTTTTTTTTTTTTTTGAGTCATACCTGTTTTCCTTTAATTGTCATTTCATTTGTGGATCAAGTACGTACATAAACTTTTCGTGCCATGAAAATATGACACAAAATCATTAGATCAACCTTATACAAATTTGTTAATTTGGAGTGATTTTGCTATGTAATTTATTAATTTGATGAAGATAACGGAGTTTATAAATTAAACAAACAAAAATATATGTTACAATTGAATGGTTGCATCATGGGAGAAAAACTAACATAAATTTGTAGGTTATATAAGAAAGTTTCAATGTGTTTAAATTTATAGCAAACATTTCGTAAAGATACCATAGATTAAATCATGACTCAATTTTATGTTATGATAGAAAAATTGAGAAATAATGCATAACAACGAGCCAACATCTCAGTTCATTAAGCTGATTAACAAAAATTTATTAATCAGTGCTGACGTGGATATGGGTGTATGTTTTTTTTACAATTTTTTTAGTTTTATATTTTATAAAAATAAACCAAATCCTTCAAGCCGCCACCATCATCACAGTCACCTCAACCACTCGAAAACCTCACAACTAGCACCAAATTTTTGTCTTTCTGTCGATCCATTCGTCCTCTTTTTCTTAGCTTCCTCCTACGTTCTCCTTTTCTTCCTTTCTCAACATTAATGGCGTCAAACCCTAAAATCCGCTTTACAGTGAACCAAAATGAAATCCCATTAGAATATATTGGGATTTATTCTGATTTGTATATTTGTTATATATGTTAGGTGTATTTTATAGCCTTATACTTAACCCATAATTGTAGCTAGTCAGTTGACATTCTAGACCTATTTTTATGCTTGTAATCTTGTATATAAGTCAAGCTGGCTTATGGAATTCTTGACGGAATATACTTCCTCCATGGTATTAGCAATCTAGGGCAATTTTCCGCTGCACCCTAGTGTTGTTCCACCTTCTCTTCTCTTCTTTCTTCTTCTTCTTCTCTATCTCACAGTAACGATGTCAGACTCCAAGAGTCGTTTTATCCGGTTTTTACTGTTTCTAATATCAAAAACAGCATCCTCATAACCCTTGAAATGGAGAATGTTGAGTACTCTACTTGGGCGGAATTATTCAAAGTTCACGTAAGATCACACAAGGTTCTTGACCATGTTATTGCTTCGAAGAAGAAGGTTGATGCGCCTTCCACCGATGAGGAAAAGGAGCTATGGTCGACATTGGACACAACGGTTCTTTCGTGGATTTATTCCACAATTTCTAAAGACCTTTTGCACACCATCATTGAACCTGATGCAACGGCAATGGAGGCTTGGAATCAGTTGCGTAATATTTTCCAAGACAATCAAAACTCCTGTGCCGTAACTCTTGACCATGAGTTTTCTAACACCAATATGGAGGATTTCCCTAACGTTTCTGCGTACTCTCAGCGACTTAAGAGTCTCTTCGATCAGTTGAAAAATGTCGGTGCACCGGTGGATAATAACCGACTTGTCTTTCAATTGGTTTCGGGTCTCACGGAACCTTATAATGGTGTTGCTACTTTGATTAGGCAGAGCAACCTTTTTCCTCAATTTTACCAAGCTCGTTCAATGCTCACGTTGGAAGAGGCTGCTTTGGCCAAGCAGGCAGCCACGACGTTGGTCTCGACTATGGTGGCGAGTGCTCCTCGAGATTATGCTAATTTAGAGGGTGATTCGGGGAATTCTCGTGGCAAACAAAAAAATCAGAATATATCCCAATATATTCTAATAAAGCCTAGTAACAAAGAGTATCAAGTAGGGTCATATCAATCCTTTAGGAAAACATCTTCCTCGTAGCAGAATTATTAACCATAGATGGTGATGACGTGTTGTTGTGTTTTGAGGTAGGATGACTGTAGTGAAAGAGGACGAAGGGGAAGAAAGGGATAAATGAGTTTAATTACAATACTACCCCTATATATTATATGAATAAGACGAAAATATCCCTATTTATTCTAATGAGTTGTTTCTCAGCTTGATTACAAACTAGGTGAAAAAAATATTCTTAATTTATAAATGAATTATAAACATTTAAACAAATCTATTCTAGTGAAAACATTATTTCATGTAATTTTTATCATGTAAGTTGGAGTTAGATTAATGTTATTGTTTTTTTAAGGAAATTTTGTCAGAAAAACCATTTATAACAACATTTTTTTTGGGAAAAACCTTATAAAATTTTGGATTTTTTTACTTTTACCACCAAAAAAAATCAAAAAATTGTTTTTTACTACCAAAAATATTAAAAGTTTTATTTTACCACCAAAAAAATTTCTAAAAATTGTTTTTTACCGCCTACCATCAAGAAAACCGTTAAATTTAATGGTTTAAAAATAAATTCTTCGATTTTCATGCGCAATACATGTTGTTCATAGATTTAAGGGAGCATTTTGGCCCTATTGTTCCAATTTGAGGTTAGAATTGATAGAAAATGATCGGAAATGCCTTATTTTGCATGTTTCACGCAAATCGAGGTATTTTTAAATACGCAAAAGAAAACATTTCCGACCATTTTTTGTCAATTGTGACCTCAAATTGGACCCAAAGAACCAAAATGCCCCCCAAAACCCCTAAAAACCATGTGTTTGGCACGAAAATCGAAGAATTTAAAAATTCCGTTAGTGTTTTTTACGGTAGGTGGTAAAAAATACAATTTTTAATTTTTTTTTGGTGGAAAAATAATACTTTTAAAATTTTTGGTAGTAAAAAAAAATTTTGTGATTTTTTTTTGTGGTAAAAGTCAAAAAAATTCTAAAATTCTTTTGGCAACTAAAAATCAGATTATAATTTTTTTTTTTTTTGTTCAAGAAAACTAAGGGTTACTTTCTGGCATTAACTTGGTCATTTCCGGCGTTGACCTGCCATGTGCAGGTCGCATGACTTATAATTTACTAATCTCACCCCTTTCTTCGAATTTTCCCTACTCCTTAATTTCCCTCTTAACTATCGTTTTCCCCCTTTATTTCCTTTTAATTTTTACTCATCTTCTTGCTCCTCTCTTCAAAAATGAGGTAATTAACCATCTTTAGCCTAATCTCTGCCGCCACCCTCAACCTGCAAGAAAATCACTGAAGAAGCAAAGTGAATTTAATTGACACCCACCCTAAATAGTAAGTTACTTAATTCATTGTATTTAAATGTTGTGTTCTTTCCTTTTTTGGGGTATTTTTTTTTAACACTAGTGCAATTGCTCTGCCATGGGTAAGAAGAACGCAAGGAAAGAAATGAGGAAGGAGGCGAGGAAGGTAGTTGCGTGATGTTCTAAGAAGCTAAGGGGGACCAATTACAGAGTAATATAACTAGGTGTTGTTAGTGCAAGCTCAAAAAGGGACAAAAAACCAGTGGCAGATCTAGAAAAAATATTTAGTGGGGTCAAAATGCAATATATAGATTTTAATGGGGTCATTAAATTAAAAATATAAGCAATTTTTATAGGAAAAAAAATTTAAGAATTTTTTTTAAAAAAAATACTCAAGTGGGGTTAAGAGACCCCACTTAATATGCATGCATGCAAAAAACCCTAATTTTTTTAAATACGTACGAATTTGATGAACTGGGCAACAATTAAAGAACAATGCCCCTGTAAAAATAAAAAAAAATAATAAAAAAAGAACAATGCCACTGCATCCTCGGTCGAAATCAATTTCCAAACACAATTATTGCAATTAATTCACAGTACCATGCTCTAGAAAGATCTTCAACTAAAGAGAGAAGATGGGAAAAAGGGGAAATTAGAAGAAAAAGGGGGAAGATTAAAAACAAGAGACTTAAGAGGGAAATTAGGGGGTGAAATTAGAATAAAAGGGTGGGATTAGCAAATTATAGGTCACATGACCTGCACATGGGAGGTCAATGCCGAAAAGTAACCTTTGGTTGTCTTGAAAAAAAATAAATTACAATCAGGTTTTTAGTTGCCAAAAATAATTTATAAGGTTTTTCAGAACAAAAAAAAGTTGTTATAAATGGTTTTTTCTGATAAAATTTCCTTTTTCAAAAAAAAAAAAATATTAACCATTATAAAACTAATATATAAAGCTTGGTTTACAAAAAAAACTAATATATAAAGCTAAACTATTAGCCAGACTATGAGATATCGACACTTAGCATTTCAACTTTTCGCCAAGTGTCGCGCCATGTAGGCAACCATTAATTATTCGTATGACATGTAAAATAAAAATTTTGGATTGATGGTAAGATAAAAAAAAGTTAATTTAGAGTTTAATTTTTAATAAATTTTGTTGGTTTAGAGATTTATTTTCGATAAAATTGCAATATTTCATATGTATAGATTAAATTATAAATTTCAATATATATAAAGTCATTAACTTCTCACCATGCCGCACACGTAAAATTAGCATTAATGTGATAAATTGATATGTATTGTGTTAAGTCAAGTAAACAAAATATCCGACAAAAAAAAAATCTAAATAAGAAAAATGTAGGTTATCAGCTTAAAGACGACTGACAAATTGCCAATATGGTGAAGGATATTGGAGTGCTTGGCTACAAGAGATTTGAGGCAAAAAGGAGTTGAGGATTCATGCAAAGAGGATTTATAATTTGAATATTGGGTTTTTTTAGGGAAAAATGGAATTTAAAAATCCAATCTTTGCCCGTTCTTCTCTTAAAAATCCAACCTTCGTTTAATCTCACAAAAATCCAACCTTTATACCTCACCTTCTCCAACAGATCCATTTTACTGGTGACCTGATAAACAAGTTAATTTTTTTTTTTTTTTACTCTTACTTTCCCTTCTCACTCCTCCAGTCCTTCTCTTTTCTCTCTTATCTCTCCTCAAAAGCTGAAACCACCAACCCCACTCCTATTTCAACACGCACCGCCGCCACCTCTGCCACCACTGCCACCACCACTTACCTCACCCAACCCATACCCAGTACCGAAACCACCAACCCCATCTAGGCTTGAAATTCACAAAACAAAGATTATTATGGTTGAATCAAGCAACCAAATCGAAGATTGAATCGAAAAACCCTCAAAATGAAGATGATGAAGTGTGATTTGCGATAGACGGCGGACGAAGATTACGATTTGAGTTCGCTTGGACTGCAATTTCAGGTGTTCTGAACTCAGGTGGTGCGATTTTGGTTGGAGGTGGTGTGATTTTTGGGGTTGAGCAGGGACTGGTTGCCGCTGCAATTGTGCCAATTATTGTTGTTGGTGGTGGGTGGTAGGCTAGACGGGCTAGGCAAATTGAGGTTGCGTTTTTTTTTTGTTGTTGTGCGTGTGATGGAGTGGCGCAGGGGAGTTGTAGAGGCAGCGGTGTTGGCCGGAAGTTGGTGGAGGTGATGCGTGTTGGTTTTGGGGGGGGGGGGGGAAGAGATGGGTTTGCTAGGTTCCGGTGCACGGTGGCCGGTGGTCAATGGGGATAGGGTGGTTAGGGAAGGAGGGTGGGGCTGGTTTCTGATTTTTTTTTTTGTTTAATTTTTAATTTTTTTAATTGTTTTTATTTATTAATAATTAAAAAAATTAACTGACCTATTAATAGCTAACATGTGGCATATAATTTACAAAAATCGGTCATCAACAAGTAATGGATCTTTAGATGAAGGTGGGTTATAAAGGTTGGATTTTTGTGAGATTAAATGAAGGTTGAATTTTTTAAAGAAGACCGCGCAAAGGTTGGATTTTTAATTTCCATATTTCCTTTTTTTTAGCACAACAAGGTTTAATTTGTGAGCTGGGAGAAGTTACAATGGTACTAATAATTAGGATTTATTTTAGTTTTGTTTAATATGTATTTTTTAATTTTAGAATTATTTTTAAAAAAAAGAAAAAAAAACTAACAACATTTCTTATGTACAAAATAAATTATAACCTTCAATAAATACCTTATAAGTCTACTTTATATGATGAAATTTGTTTTAAAAAGGTAATTTTAAATGATTTTAGATTATTTAAATCAACTAATAATATAAGGTTCACAACTGATATGATTGTTATATTGTACTTCATAATTTTTTTTTCAAAGACGTTGCGAATAATATTAAGTTAAATCAAGATTCGCCAAAATTTGAAGATTTTTGAGGGAAATAGATTAGTCGTACATAAGTTATATATATGCACCTCTTACAAAACATTGTGTGTACCAAGGATATGTTTATCTTAAAATTAAATAAACAATCCACACATTACCCGAGGTACAAAACTAGTTACATACATATATAAACTATACCATTTCCTCATGAGATTTATGGTTCAATAATTGTTGTAATAATTAGATTCCTTTCCTACAAAAACTACTGTTAAAGATAAAAATTAAATAATTCGAATGATCTAAATGTTTGGTTTTGCGGTTGATTTTATATATTAATTTAAATATTTAATAATTGAATTTATTCAATATAATATACAAATTTGAAGTACGTGATGAAATAATTGTTATTTAATGTCGTTTTAACTAGGGTTATTCACTAGTTTAAGACCAGTCCAAAACAAAATTAGACCAGACTGATATTAATGGTTCAAATTAAACTCGGGCTAAGTCATAAGTAAATGATTTTTCAATGCCTAATTTGAACGTATAGCATAAAATAACTTTTTTTTTTTTTTGAAACCTAGCATAAAAAAAATAACTTATGTACTCCATATGTAGTGTATAAAAATATTACTTGCATAATGAATTATATATGCTCTTTTTTCATAAAATTTAACCAAAATAAACTGGTTTGTTCAAAAATTAGTTTTTAAAGGATTTTGGACCGCATAGGACCAAAAAGGGCGAAGATTGAGAATTTAGTTTCTCCATTAAGAGTCCGGCTTGATTCTCTTCAATCCGGACCGATTTTTGAACTCCCTTGTTTTAGCAAGCCAACTTAACTTTTTTTTTTCCTAAAGAAATAATTTAAGAATTTATGGTGGCCAACTTAATAGGCGTATAAAGATATATTGAACAGATATTAAAACCCTTAATATATACTTCATCCGAATCTATTTAGTTGACATTCTTCTTTAGTCACGTTTGCCAATGCACATGTTTTACCATTAAGCAAAATATTTTGAAAATATATATTGTGACAAATTTAACAAGATCCCACGTGAATATATTTTTCATTACATATAAATCACAGAACACGATCTAAGTGAAGAGTGTAAATAATGCATGCTAAAGTTAAAACGTGTCAAAAAAAAAAAGAGGTAGTATGAACTACAATAAGTCTTAGCTAGTGTGTGTATGTCTAGTCACTTTCTGGCTACATTGATTTATAAGGGTTTCTTTATTTATTACTCCTTTCGTTTTTAAATATACTTGCTCAATTTCTCTTAGGCATGTATGCCGATACTAATTTTTTTATCAATAATATCTTTAATTATTAATAAGTATAAATTCTAACAATTGAAAATTAATAATCTATTAATTGAGACAATTCCAATAAGTAACCACAAAACTAAGTTTTTTCTTATATGTAAATCACAAACATTAGTCAAAGTAGAACAAATGAATAGTGCAAAAACTAAAAATTGAGTAAGTATTTAAAAACGGAGGGAGTAATAAGAGTAACTTTATTTATTTATTCATAGAGCTCAGTAAGGTCCTGTCCACTTCACCTTAAAAAAATATTAAGTAAAAATTATTTATGTTTGGTAAAAATAATTTCAGTTCAGTAAAAACAAGTTCAGTTCAGTAAAAATAATTTCAGTACATTAAAAACAAGTTCAGTTCAGTAAAAATAATTTCAGTTCAGCAAAAATAAGTTCAATTAAGTAAAATTTAGTAATTTTAAAGAAGAAATATAATAGAAAATCTGTAAAAATAATTTCAATTCAGTAAAATTAATTTCAACTTAGTAAAAATAATTTAAGTTCCGCAAAAATAATTTTAGTTCAGTAATAATAATTTTAGTTAAACAAAAATAAGGTGAAGTGATTGAGGCTTAAGTAAGTAACCCATTTTGTCTGTAAAATAATTTATCATATAAGTAATATCAAGAAAATATAAAATATATAATCCCATTTGCTCATTTTAGGAACCACTATTCTTTTGTTTTGATTCTTATTCTTTTGTTTTGATTAACGAAAGAATAATTCCATTTAAGTATGAGAATATCCCTATTTTCCAAGTGATTCATCAAGATAATCTCATTTGCTCATCACCATAACCTTGATTATTCAATTAAGTACCTTATACGTGAATCGACCATATACTGTGATCAGTTACAAATAAGAATTTATGTTGAACCAAATTCATGTAAACAAATATGGATTTTACCAACTTTTATATGTGGCTGGCCACACCGTGTGGCCAACCATCACAGGAATTACTTCGTTAATTAGTGTTATAGAGGTTACTCAGTCAGTGTTACAGGGGTTACTTCGTCAATGTTATACTGTTATAAGAGTTACTCGGTTAGTGTTATAAGAGTTACTCGGTTAGTGTTATAGGGGTTACTTTATTCTCTTATAAGCGCCTATATAATGTGACCAATTATACACAAAACGCGCTGAAAAATACAAAACTTAACAAAAAGACAAAACTACCCACTATATGGTATCACTCATTAAATTTCATTCGCCACACATTTATCAATTCGTGTCACTATATATGTAACATGCAAATGTAAATCTCTCTCAATCAAGACAATCATGAATGGGGTGAGCAAAAATTCAAGGTATCCTCACCTGGATCCGAAACCTGCGAGGAACCTCACGTTTCGATTCCAGGTAATAAAATTGAGAACCTGTTGTAACAGGTTCCGGCTCTGAGTAATAAAATTTTGGATCCGGAACCTGTAGGGTACACGAAATTGGAACCTATTATTTAAGTTCAAATATAAAAGCCTTATACCAAATTTGTATAAAAGTCGTCACCTATCTCTCCCCCTCTTATTCATTTTTCATCTTACTCTTAAAGGTTTAATTAATGGTATTAATGTAAATATTTGTAATTTTGTATTCAATATTCTAGACAATCAGTGTTATATTTGTAGTACTGCATTAAAGTTGTAGCTTATAAGCTTTTATTGTGAACATCCATTTTTTTTTTGGTAATAATTTATCAAGTAACTATTAAGCTTACTTTGAAAGACAGGGTACCCTGTTTCGGAATCGGAACCTGCAGGTTCCGGTTTCGGCTCCCAATTTTTAGAAACCTGTTGAACAGGTTTCGATTCCGGTCCCTATTTATAGGAATCTGTTGCAATAGGTTTCGGCTCTGGAGATTTTTACAGGGTATCCTGCTACGCTCACCCCTAATCATGATATATTATGTCATCCCTTAAGCTTAAGGGTGTATAAGTGTATAACCAATAAAAATAAATAAAGCTCATAATATAGATCTCAATTTCATGAAATTTGGTTTACATTTACATATAATTTGGGGTAATACTTAATGCATGCTAGTACTACTTAACTACTGTATGGATCGGATCTCCTTGATCAATAGCATATCGTTAATGATAGTGCCTTTTGTATCCACAGCAGCCTTTTTTTTATTTATTTAATTTAAATGAAACTCGTGGAAATAATAATATACCACCCAACAAAATTAATCATTATGTTACCTTCCATTGCATCCTTATTTTTTAATTCCTTGAAATTTACTTATTTATTACTGTATAAATCTCTTAGTATGAATTGTGTGCCCACCTTTGTGCGTGTGTTTATGTTCAATCATTGTTGTGTTCTTCTTGTAGATTACTTTACATATAATATATCTCAATAAAATTAGTTAAGTTTTGAATACTACTTGTATTAGTTTGTAAACATTCAAAATTATGGTTGATAATTTAAGTTTATATATATGTGTGTGTGTTTCATTACTAATTCCTACATCCTTGTTAGTGTATATTATTGATACTTTAAGTTGATCTCGAAATATAGTAAATAAAATCTTTAATGGATGTTATTAATTTGTTCGCTTCATTTTTTCGGTTAATATAAGTTACAAAAATATCCTCCAGTAAACATATCGTTAATGAAAAAAATAGGTTAAAAAATGATACAAGTATATTAATAAGGTATGAGCAAACTATAAAATACATAATGGTATACTCATATTTATATAGTACAATGGTATCACGATCATGGTAGCCATATCAATATATCATATTTTGTCATCGATCTTAGTTGATGGTACAATATACATGAACTAATTATCTACAAGAATGTGTTTAAGGAAAGATTTGGTGAATTAATTATCATTGATACCATATGATCATAATCACATGAGAAACAAAGAATAAGGAGAAAAAAAGGGGGGGGGGGGGGGGCAAAAAATGGTCCCACGACAAGAAGCAAAAATACATGCCCATAATCATAAATAGACAAATAGAGGCTAAACATGATTACTAAGCTAGGGTGTGTACACTTTCCACGCCCTCAACACTGTATTATTGCTAATACATTTTTATTTTTTTTTTTAATTATTATTTTAAAGTACGCAAAAAAAAAATAATAAAAAATAAAATAAAAGATAAAGGTGGGCAAGAGCTTTACTTTTTCGTCCTTTTGGGCCAATTTGAATCACTCCGAATAAAATTGAAGCCTGTCATTTTATTTATTTTATAAAAGTAATTTATTTAATTTAAATTTTAATAAAAAAAATAAAGATTTAAAAAAAGAAAGAAAGTAAATAAATAAAGGAAGAGTGAGATTTCCAAGTTGCCAACCCATCTTCACATAAATATTTGAAGTTAAAGTGTTTAATTTTCTCTATTATTTCTCCCTCTATTTCTTTGTTGTATAGTTTAGTGTGTTTTGTGTGTCTTTTTCTGTGTTTCTAACAAATGAACTTGCTCTGTCATCAAATTCTGCTTCTTTCTTCTTCTGGGTGCTTTGTTCATGCAAGATCCCAAGACCTCAAGAACAAGGTTTGTATTCTTGTTTCAATTTCCATACATTTTGTTTTATGTTTAATTCTTGATCTTTTCCATGATTCTTTGTTGATGGATTGAGTTTCTATCATTACTACCTCCGTTTGGAGGTTTGTCGTGGAATGTCACACCACTAATTCAAATTACGCTATTAACGTGACAGTTGGATATAAGGAGTAATTTAATTTGTAGAATTCACTTGCTTGTTGTGGGTGGTTACACCACTAGTTCAAATTACACCATCAACGTGACAGTTTATGATGTAAGGAGTACTTTGTAGCTAGAATTCATTGGCTTGTTATGAGTCGTCACACTGCTAGTTCAAATTATAGTATTAATTTGATAATTCAAGACAAAAGGAGTAATTTGTAGAATTCCATCACTTGTTTGTTTGGCATTTTGGTGTTTGCAAGTTTCTCCAACCATTAAATTTCATTTGAACCCTTTTTTTACAAAATTGATATTTACTCAAGTAATTAATTATCATTACAAGCATATTAGAACATTATCTTTTATGGTTCAAAATTAATTGTCGCATTGTCAATATAATGGTTGTGAGTGTAATTAATAATAGTCACATATATACGTCATTTATTGGCTTAAACTACACGCACAACCATGATATTTATCTTATTAACTCTGTCAATATGTCATAAAGGTCATCATAGAACTGAACATGAGAACATGAGAAATTCCTGTCTTAAGCTTCTGCAGATTGCGTCACTTATAAGTTCAGTTACTTCAGAGCTTTTATTTTACTTACATCTCTAATCCAAACCAAAAATATCTGTAGACAAGTGTTATTTCATTATATTTTTTATGGTGTCTCAATAACTAACTTTTCAAATAATGAAATTAAATCATACTCCAAATTAAATTATAGTAGTATTTTATTATTTTTTGAAATTAAATTAAATTACATTATCATTATACTCCATTCATTTCACGGTTAAAATAAATAAAAACTTTGGCTATTGCCTAAGGTTCTGTAGAATTATGTTATATCCTTAGTGTTATATGATGGTTGATTTTATTATTTTTATGGCTGTAGAACAGTAATTAACAGCTTGTAAACATGCCTTTGCCAAGTCATAAAGCAAATTTTTTTTCAAATTTGTCCGTTGCTCCTTGGTCCTACTTGTATTGATACATTTTTTTAAAAACATGGAAATGAATCAAATGATAAGACATGTTTAATAGGGCTAGGTAAATGGCAAACTTTTTTTATTTTTGCGTATGTTCTCTATCACTAACCTTTAGCGTGTGATGTATATGTATTAACTCTAACTATAGGCCTATATAGCATATCGTATAGTACGTATTAATGGAAAGAATGCCACCTTAAGTTCAATAAAGTATTAGAATGAACAATGGTTCAAGCGTACAATGTCTGTACTTTGTGGCAAATTTATACAAAATTTGTCAAATAATCAACTTTGGGATGTGAAATTATAGGTGTTTTATGAAGTATTTGAGCAATAGATTTTGTCAACGATAAACAATAAAATGGAATTTAATGTGTAACAATATAACTTTACATCAATTTCCAGCCAATTGCAAGCTACAAAGGTGATGTCACATGAAGCTTGGACATTTTAAAGTCTTAACTTAGAGTAATGATATTTGTCTAATGTTTGATTGACATAAAGTGTCTTATATACTTTGTATGTTGCTAATTAGGATAAAGAAAATGATATATACGATCTCTATGGTTGCGTATAAGAAACAAAAAGTATCACGTAGGAAATGTTCGTTTTAAATGCATGCTTTAACGATTTAACGATTACATATATCATTATCTTGTACGTGAAGATAGAAAGACAAGCTCTTTGACATAATAGATGTTTTATTTTGCATAAAGCTGAAGAATTGAAACTGTTTTCAAATTTGAAATGGCAGCCAACCGTACGTTTGTATAATTTACATCAAAATCATACTTAAACATGTAAACATAAATATGAAGAAATCTGATAAATTGGAATGAATGTATGCAAGTACCATATTTGGTGTATGTCATGCCTAAATTTTATCAACTTTTTGTCGCTCCAAATTATATCATTATGGTTTACTCAACCTTATCAGTGAAATTTTGCTAATCTATTTTATACCATTTTTACTAGTATTATGTTTAAATACAATCACTAGTAATTACAGACATACTTGTACATGTCTATGTTGGTTTTTTTAAAATGATCCCATCTATTATAGTCTTGTAGATATAAGAGTATCATACAAATAAATGCATTTTTGTGGGATATTGCTCGTGTCATCGTGTGTATTTAAGTTAGTTTTGAGATTGAGGGTAACATTGGTATGTGGTGTAATCATATTATGCATGATTACTTCCGAATTCACTTTATTTTTCACTTTTTACTTTCAGGAAGCCTTGGTATCGCAAAGTCTTAGAGATGACAACCTTATGGAAAGTAATTGTAAAATCACCAACAACTGCAAATTCAGCACTATGGAAAACCATTAAAACCACAGAAATTCAACCAACAACAAACCCTAGCAAACAAAAGCTTATAAAATCTACTTCTCTTAAAGTTGCCACTTCTTTCACAAGAGTATGCTTATGTGCTCCTATTTCTTCCTACAACGAGGTCTTCAACACCGATGTTCCTCCTAGGAGAAGCTACACTTACCCAAGATCAAAGCCCTTTACTCCACCACCTTCGACGAATAATGCACAAGAATGGAGGATTCCAAGTGCAAGGCATAGCACCGAGGGAAGGAGAGTCTTTAGAGGGAAATCATTGACCGACGATGTTTTAATGAGAAGGTTTGTGATTGAAGAGGAAGCAATGATGCAAGTTAGGAGGAGAAATGAGATGGAGATTATTAGAAGAAGAGCTTCTTTAAGGAGGAGAAAACTTGGGCCTAGTCCTTTAAGTAGGATGGTACTTGCTAAAGATGATCAAGAGTTCTTTGATTAATCAACTAAAGATAGTTTTTTTTGGCTTTCTTACATATGATGGGTTTAACTAGTGGTGGTTATTGTATTATTGTGTTCTTCCATAATTTTTTTGGTTATCCATTTTGATGCTTTCTCTAATTTTGTACATTTTGAATTACAACACCATCATCAACATGATTTGCGTATGTTCTCTAGTACAAAGGTATTATAAGCATGTACCTTAGGTGTTATATGTTGCAATAGAAGATCCAGAACACAAACTGTAGTATAAATCGGTTGCGAGATCTTGGGGCAAAATGTTGTGGAGCCAAGTTTTGATCCTCAGATCACTATGCCATAACTTTTTATATGCAATATTAACATCATATTACTAATAATCAACTATTAAAAAATACTTAGGGGATTTGGCCCTTGCCCGCCCAAACAAATTAAAGATCCTCCCTGTTGTGTTTTGTCTTTGATGAAAATTTGACACGAGATCTTTGCAAATGCATAATTTCATATATTAATATCTTCAATTAATGTCTTCAATTATTTGGAGAAAACAATAATAAATTTATATTTTTAAATATACACAATGATACGTACCTGATAATACAAGATTGTACATGAATATATTATTTGTTAATTTATACTAAATCACAAATGAAACTGAAGCGAGAATGAAGGATAGCTCAAAACCTTGCCTCCCGGTTTCAGGTGATCATAGGATCGATTCTCATCACTTGCCCTTGTGGCTCTCTAAACACCAAAAAAAAAACATACAAATGAAACTAAAGCGTGAAGAAATAATTTATTAGAGTTTGGAAATTCTAGTAGCCATACGCCCATACCAAACTGATTGGTCCAAACTTGACATGGGCTGGGAATAAAAAGCCTCACAAAAGCGAAGAAAAGACTTAAAAATAAACTTAAAACAAACCCATTGGACCTAAAACTGCTACACAAGAAGTTGCAACATGAAAAATCAATGGTAAAAACTACTAAAAATCATGGGATTATTTAAATATGTAATCAGAATTGAATCAAAGTCTCAAAGATAAGATAAGCTAAGCTAAGCATGATCTTATCAAGCTGCCATTCAATGGGCTCGAGTAATGACAAGTATGAAATTTTGTTTCCAAGTAAAAAAATGGAAACCCATTGACACGTACCGATAACAATGTGACATGCTAGCTCCTTCATAGTCGTTGTCAATGAAATGTATTCACATTTAATGTTTTAGTACTAGATAGATGCGATAATGACATTACACAACTAGATCGTATTTGGAATGTTTTTGATAGAGTTACGAGAAGCCTAAAAGAATGAAAATGAAATTGAAAGTTAAAAGATAATATCAAAGATATTTATATAATAACAACTGACGCTAAAGGTGCTTATGACCCGAGTCAAGTTTGAGCTCGCAAGTTGTCTCGTCTTATAAGCATCCCTGTATAACGCGATAATAATAAGATGTTGAAACCCCATATGTAAAAGGTTTATATTTCATTTTTAAAATATTGGAGGAAAGTCTGACTACATATAAACTTAATGATGCTCTATATATTAATACAAATTAGTGATGGGTGGACTCACCCACCAATCACATACTACTTATGTTAGTCATTCTCCCTCCTTTTCTTCATGGTAAGATAAATAATCACAACTCACATTTATATATTACATATTACATAATACAAAGTAATTGTTTTTTTTTTTTTCCCTAAAACCCGAATAGTATGTGACAATCCTTTAACCTCATGTGAGCTAAAATTGCTATGAGATGTTCTCACAAAGTCACAATGACAATCCTTATACCCATGGAAGCTAAAGTTGCTATGAGATGAGAAATAGAAAGAACTCATCACCCCAAGGCCCAAACCCCCTCATTTTGATGCCCATTCTCAGTTACAAAAACCGTTGCAAACATTAATATAACACCATACTAACACCTATTTATTACAAATTTCCCAATAAAAATCAAGAGATCATAAGGGCCATAAGTCTAAAGGTGTCAAATACACGCCCGACCCGATCCGATCCAAAACTGATCTGAAAAATATCCGATTCAGATTTAGACTCGCGTGAACGTAACAATTTAGTATGACTTAACTCTAAAAATAAAATTGATCCGACCCAATCCAATCATCCGAATTGACACTCCTAGCCATAACTCAAGGATTGTTGCTTTATAATTTTTAATGGCATTTTAGAGTCTAACGCAAACAAAAATCTTGAGAAATTAGGCCACTAGCTATAGCATTACGGACGATCTAACTAGCTAATTGTGTCGAGCCAAGTGCTTAAGCTTGCAAGGTCCCCTTTCTATCTTAGGGGTTGTCAATATCATAGAGGACAAAATATTACGACCATAGATGCTGTAAGGTCAATAATAAGTTGACTCCAAATTAAATTCCCCTTTTTGTAAATGTTGACAAATATACATTGTGTTAGTTAAAATCGTCATCGAGGTAGGTTTAGGCATTGTTATTAAATAACTATTAATTTAACTTTCGGCTTTTTAATTGGTTAGACATTTAAATGTATTAATTGGTATATAGCTTTTTCAAATTAGTTAAAAACTGACTCTTAAATTAAAATGAAAAGTCTGCTTAGACTAGTTTTTCATCACTTTTTGATACCAAAGTTAAGTTGCTAAAAACAACTAACAACCAATTTTACCAAAAATGTTTTTAAACAAATAAAATGTCAAACAGAAAGCATAATACCAATAAAATTTATACAAACAGCTTATCAAACTTGCTATCTAACTAGCTAATAACCAATAAACCAATTGTCAAATAAGACCTTAATTAGTTGTTAAATCCACTAAGGAAAACCAAAGCAATTGGATCTGAGATTGCTTGACTAGCTCAACTAATCCTTTTGGTTTCAATGTTCAAACAGTTTTAGGTGATAAATGGTGTCATGTTAAACTAGTCATAGGTTATAAACGATTCGGGTATAAAAATGGGTTACAAGTGGAAATAAGTTGGTTCATTATCAGGTACGAGTCATGTTCAGTTCAACAGAATTAGGTTCGGTTAAGTTTCAGATTGAATATAATCTGATTAAGTCGGTTTTTGGTTTTCAACCGGCAAATAAAGTGTAACTGGTTCGATTCACTTGGTCAGATCGGTTGCAAACAGTTTCACAATTTAGGTTATAAATTGGTAATGACAGTCTTACAAATGGCTGATCTATTATAGATCGGCTAGGAGTCGCAAAAGGTTCAAACCGGTTCGGGTTAAATTTATACCACTCTACTCCTAGAGATTCCATTTGGTATTGAGTCATTCCTCACGTGCATGCTAGAGCACAACAGAACACAAAGGATGAGAGTGGTGGTTGTAAAGTCTATAGTATAAATTAAAAGTGCAACGGTTAAGAAGCCATCATCAACAAAAACAGCGACAATCATGCGCCCTACAAGTTGCTGCTTTTCCATACAACAATAACCCTCTTTTTTACGGATCCGATGCTGCTAAGTGTTTATGTTTTTCACATACATTTGGTCACATTCATGTCTTTCTCAAGTCACAGTATTTTTTTGTCCCAATTTAAGAATAATTTTAATCATTTTTTATCCCACAAATTTGTAACATGTTGTAGAATGTGACTTACATTATATTTTAATAAATTAAATGAGTGTATATTTAATAAATATATTTATATCTTATTTAATTCTTTATTTTGGGTTGGTACTTGGTGGAGTACAGTGTTTGATAGGATTATTTAAATGTTTATTCTTGGAATAGAAGAATACAAAGGACATTACTGTTAAGTCACCCTAAACATGCTCCAAAAAATTTCACTCTTGGTCCACTCTTTGAAGGTTAGACTTACCACAATATTAGTCATTTAGTATTATAATTTATCAAGTTATAGAAATGATAAAAACATGGAAGAGTTGGTAGGTAAGAGGATAATGTATTGTCAAACAAGAATGTAAAAATCATTACTACCACATAGTAGTACGCAAATTATACTTGTATTATATAAGTAAAATTTTATTAGTTTCAATTAGGTATTCTAGAAATTTGGTTAAGTGGATTGCGACTTATATTTGTATATATATTAGATTTATAGATAATAAATTTAGATAAGGCGGGTTTCTAGTTCTTGTTTATCTTGCTCTTTTTCTTTTGTTAAGAGGGAGGGAAACCGAGTTGCCCATAGACTAGCTTCTCTATGTAATAGCTATGGGGAGCTAATGGTTTGGATGGAGGATGCTCCTGCTGCTGCGTTGGAGCTTGTACTGGCTGATATTAGCCTTCTCTCTTCTTAATAAAAGGCTTTCTTTTCCGTCAAAAAAAAAAAAAAAAAAAAAAAAATTAGTGTTATAAGAGAACCTTTGCCTTTTGGGTTAGGTGGTCTCGACCTACAAATCAACCTACTAGCTACGTGTCTTGCTATGTAGTGGCAAATTTTCAAAAGACTAGCTTAAACACAACCCTTGTCTTATCGTGTAGTATGCTTAAGTCAAATTAAGTGTTGTAAGTGTGCTATGTTGGACTGTATTTTAATGTTTTTCCTAAAATGAAGGCTCAAGCTTGACGTACAATACATCTCAAACTAACAATAACATGTCATATATACTCCGTATTATTCATGTACTAGTACTCGTGTAGTGTCATGTTGTGTAATTTCTTTATTTCATGTTCGTCATGCCATGCATGCATCTAGTATTGTAATGTATCTCATCTTAAATTGTTCCCATTTTGAATTGACTATAGTGAGCAAGGAAAATTGAACCTACGTTCTTTCATCAGTCCCTGATAAATTTTGAAACAATATGAAATGGGCCTGGGCAACCCGAACAAGGAGAAGGAGAGTTAGGCCCACAAACAAGGCTTTGGAACTTCCATACTAAAACCAATTGGCAATAGTAGGAGTTACTCCTCTACCTTATAAAGTGGAACCACCTCTCCTCTTTCTCCAATGTGGGACACTCATAAGTGGGCTACAATGGGATTCAACACTCCCCCTCACTTATGAGTGTCCTTAGAACTAGAGCACACCAGAAGGTACAATATAAATCCTCTTTGGGAATGAACATCCAATAGAGGCCCCTTAACCAGTGGCTTGACAAATACCCAGTTATAAACGGCCCAACAAACCTGGGCTCTGATACCATGATAAATTTTGAAACAATATGAAATGGGCCTGGGCAACCCGAACAAGGAGAAGGAGAGTTAGGCCCACAAACAAGGCTTTGGAGCTTCCATACTAAAACCAATTGGCAATAGTAGGAGTTACTCCTCTACCTTATAAAGTGGAACCACCTCTCCTCTTTCTCCAATGTGGGACACTCATAAGTGGGCTACAATGGAATTCAACAGTCCCAATCTTACGTGAGGGTAATTATTTTTAAAACTTAGTTGGTATGTATGAAACAACGAAAGGAAGTTAATACCAAATTTTCCGATCCATTTAACAATGTGTAAGAGAATACAAGATCAATAGATCATCTATTTTCTTCGAGTTGTGCCCAGTTAATTCCCAATTTGTTTATCTGGGGGCACAATCATCTTTTCAAGTACCAGTAGAGGGGTACATGTGTCTTTTCATATACTAGTTGAGGGTACATGTGTAATTTTCTCACCAAACAGTAAATGCAAGTAGTAAACAGTAATTGGACAATTTACCAAAAGTACTGAATAAATAGCCACGCTTTTCAATATATTTACAGAAATGTCATTAGATTAACAAAAATTCGTTTTTCTTACGGATAAACTTGTATTTGCCAATTTTCTTCGCAACATTTCACTTTGGTCAAAGATTTGTTCGCACTTTGGGTTAAAGTAAGAGACCAAACCAAAGAATGCAGATACGAGTCAACAAAAGTGATACGATATGATGCTTAATGTTGCTTCAAAAGCTAATCATAATTTGTCTCCAACATGATACATACATTTTTTCTCCTTTTCGTAACATTTGAATCTTGTAAATTCGTAAAATCTTTAAGTGAGTTGACGAGAACAAAAGGACTTTTTACTCAGTAATATTTTGACTAATATTTCCCATTTTAAATTTATTTTGTATTCTTATATGAGAAGTATGTTCAATCATTAAAACGGAGATGTTAAATGATCATCTCAACCAAAAATTTAACCTCATACTCTATTAAGCCTCCTTACATGAGAGTCCGTTAGGCTTGAAGTGCGGATGACTGGATGTAGGGTCTGTTTACATTTACTGAAATGAGCTGAACTGAACTGAACTGATTGGAGCTGAACTGAACTGAATATAGCTGAAATGAATATTTTATGAGAGAAGGAAATTAGGAGCTGAATTGAACTGAACTGATTGGAACTAAACTGAAATTAAGCTGAAGTGAACAGGCCCGTAGCATGCATATACCCTGCGCAAAATATTCCACTTAAAAGTGAGGGGTGATGAGATTTGAACCTGTGACCTTTGTGTCACGTTGGCTCCAATACCATGTTGAAGGATCAACTCAACCTAAAGTTTAAGTTAATGGTTGAGACCCAAAAATATGTTTTATATTTTATTAGGAGAGAATGCAAATTAGATAGTGTACATGTACAAAATCACGTGATATGAGCAGGAGATGTAATGTTGTAACTAGGGTGTTCAAAGGACTGGACTGAAGAGCAAAAAATTAAATTTCAAGAATAAAAAAATGGACATGTTGACCTAAACCAGACCAAGAACCTGTCCAAAACCTATACCGAGTCGATTTGAACCAATTTCAAAATATTTTTTGGAAAATTTCAAAAAAAAATTGATATTATGAAAAACTAAATTAAAAAAAAAAGTAGTTAGAGAAAAAACAATATTTTCCGTGCACCCCAATTTTAATGTCTTCTTTTATAAGTATAATAATACTCCCTCCGTCCCCTTTTGATAGTCACTTTTGGTAGAAAATCATGGGAATTAAAAACATAAATAAGAAGTAGCAAAAATACATTGAAAAAGTAAATTTACATTAGGTATTCAAAAAAGTAGAGAGAGAAAGTAATTAAAGTACATGGAAAAGTAAAATTTACATGAGATTGTTAAATTTGCACAAATATTTTTGCAAATGGGAGAGAATTTTGGTAAAAAAATAATATAAATGGTACTTGAAAAAAACAAATGCGACCAACATTTTGGGTCACCAAAAATGGCATAAGTGACTATCAAAAGGGGACGGAGGGAGTACAAAAAAAAAAAAAAAAAAAAAAAAGCTCATAGTATTCCCAATTTATTAAACATAAATTAAATTCTTTTTTAAGATTTCATTTATAATTTTTAGCAAAATAAAAAATACATTTGATCCAAGCTAGACTAAATTTTAAAGGATTTCGAGTTTGACTGAAGACTAGAAAAATTAATTTTTCAACCCGAAAACTACATTGTTTAACTTGGTCAGATTTGGTCTATTGTCAATGCCGTCCATTTTCATGGGTCAGACCGGTTTTTGAACCTCCTAGTGCCAACCAATAATTTTACAACTTGTAGAAAAATAATATGTTATCTCTAAAAATAACTAGGAATATAAATGTATATCAAAATTGAGTTGTATTTTAAAACCTACATATTTAATTGAAAAAGATGCGACGTACAATGACTCACACAAGGATCAGTTGTTATATTATTCTATAACAATAATTATGAGCATAAACTTACCCAAAATTATTTGAATTAGAACAATTAGATCAAGATCAAATCCTTTTCATGCCTATTGTGGTCAATAATGCACATGTTAACAAATGAAATTGTGAAAAATACAACCTATAAATCGATCATCAAGAAATACATACAAAGTATAATATAATGGATAAATTTGATGGTTTAAAAAGAATTGATAAGTTTGATAATTTATACTTTTAATATAAGTAAGAATAATACAAAGTTGATGTTTTGAACATATATAACTGTATAAGACGAGTGTAAAAAAATTTCTTATGTATGAATCAATATGTGATTAAAAAATATTAAAAAAATAAATTTAAAAAAATAAATTTAAAAAGACTAGTGACAAATTTAAAGAAAATTAATTTAAAAAGATATGATTGTGAAAAAATTGTATGTGTACGAATACTAATGCCAAAAAATAAAAGGAAAAAGCAAATGCAGAGGGAGGAAAAAATGAAAAATATAAACTAATACTTCCTATAGATTTGTAAAACGAGTAAAATTGAGATATATATTTTGTTGAACAAAATGACTTTGTAATAGTTTTTTTATATTTGAGAAAATTGTTTTCATATTTTACAAAGCAATTAAAGAAAACTTTTTAAAAATTAACTTTTCGCAACTAGCCAATAAATATGTATGTTGGCTGCGTATTATTACCATTCTCAATTGCATCCCGCAATTACAATTCTACGTGACAAGCTAGTTGCTAAAAGTCATTTTTTGTCAGTTGTTAATAGTGCTTTTTTTTTCCAAGAAAAATCATTTTATAGGAATTATGAAGCCTTTTAAAAAAATGGAGTCTTAATATCATGTTTTTGGATAAATTTTAAGAGCAAATTATATTATCCATGACTCGAATTATAAGCAGGTAATTGACTAAACATTGTGCTGGATTAATCACTAAATTGAAAATATTCTTGGAAATCATATGTCTACTTGTATAATAATAATAATAATAATAATAATAATAATGATAATAATAATAATAATAATAATAATAATAATAATAATAATAATAATAATAATAATTGAATTTTATATCCATATAAATTGATCTAAAATAATAATAACATTTCAGATAAGTGTGAAGAAAAGATGAATAAGTGTGCCTGGTATCTCTAATCCCAACGGTAACCTAAAACATGCTAAGAGTAATTATTTAGCAAGCTATTATGTACTCTCTCCGTCCATTTTTTACATTCATGCTTTCCTTTTTGGGTATTTTAAAATTACATTCCTACTTTTCTTTTTTAGTAAGTAATTGTTTTACAAATATTCCCAATTATTCCAATTTTTCTGTTTTGTAATTAATGCTTTCTCTATTTTCTCACTCTTATTTTCTAATTCTCACTTTTATTTTTAGAATCCATGTGCATCAATTTAGAGGAATATGATTGATCCTTTTTTTTCCACCAAAAAATGTTATTGGTCCTTTTTCTTTTCAAAGAATTGATGACATGTGCATCATTAAATATTATTCTATCTTTATTTTACTCAAAGACATCAATTAATGTCTAGTAATTCCCATTTTACTTTGTTTCATTCCAAGTTCCTTAATTCCCGTGTAATTTTACAAATAGGAATGTAAAAAAGGGACGGAGAGAGTATTTTTTTATTTTGAAACATGTATTTATTTAGTAGGGTGAGGCAAGATTGCCAAAATAAAATTTTATCAAATAAAAACCTATTTTTATTCTTCAAATCAAATGATGAGCAACGTTGGTTAACACTAAGGGCATGTTCACATTTACTAAAGTGAGGTGAAATGAATATTTTATATATGAGACAAGGAAATTAGGAGCTAAATTGAACTGAGCTGAGATGAACTGAATTGATTAGAGATGAATTGAAGTGAAATTAAGCTAAAGTAAACAGGCCCTAAGATCAAGTTAGAAATGCCATCCAAATTTGTATGGTTAAAAAAGAGAAAGGTTGTTTATATGGCTATTTATAGTTCTCTATAGAATATTGTAATTACTTTTGTATGATTTTGTTATCATATGCAAGATTTACCCACTTGTTTTATTTAAACAACTCCAAAGTGTTCAAGTTATCCATCTTGGATTCGTGGTTCATACTTGCATGACACTTCACATGGGTGATGTGTTTCCCGTTCGTGTTTGACACGTATTTATTGGACCGTGTTCTTGACTTCTTGTTAGACACATTTAAAATACGAAGTATTTAATTTAAAATACATAACTATATTACGTGTTGATTGGTGTATATAAGAATTCTTGTTAGCTTTTGCCTATTTAGTACTCCTATGGAGTAAGGATAATATAAAGTGGATGGAATAATACAAAATTGTCTCACTGCTCACAAATTTGTCTTTTCTTACGCTCCGTAGTCCGTACACTACTAAATACAACATTAGATGTGTATTACGTAATAATTAGTGGGTGTTGAATTGTTGATTGCTACACCTACCTACAAAATCCATCAAACGCAAGCAACAATTCGGGGTGCGTATGTATGACAGTATGACATTATTGTAAATGTAGTGTCGTAGGGTGGCTATAATTGTTTTTTGCCAAAAGATGAAGTTTATACTTCCTCCGTTTTGTTTACATCGTTTGACTTTTATACTATTCACACACTACACTTTGACTCATTTTTGTGATTATATATACGATAAAATATAAAAATAATGTGGAATCTTGTTTAAATCGTCTACATGTATATTTTATTAATATTCACTTTTTATAATTTCACAATGTTCATAATTGAAGTTATTAAACTTTAAAAACAAGCGTTGGCAAGCGTGATAATAGAAAGATGTCAACTAAAAAAACAGAGGAAAACAGAGAAAGTATTATTTTCAGTTTTTTTTTTTTTTGAAACAATATTATTTTCAGTTTTAGTTTAGTTTAACTTAGTTTATGTTAATTCAATTTGGACAATTATTTTTTTTTTAGTTCAATTCAATTTAGCTTAAAAGAACTTGATCTTAGGCCCTGTTCACTTCATCTTAAAAAAATAATATTAAGTGAAATAATTTCTGTGCAGTAAAAATAAGTCCAGTTCAGTAAAATTAATTTCAGTTCAGTAAAAATAATTTCAGTTCGGTAAAATTCAATTTTCTTAAAGAAGAATTATAATAGAAAATCAGTAAAAATAATTTCAGTTTAGCAAAAATAATTTCAATTCAGGAAAATTAATTTAAGTTCAGTAAAAATACTTTAAGTTCAGCAAATATAATTTTGTTTCACTAAAAATAATTTTAGTTCAGCAAAATTAAGGTGAAGTGAACGGGGCCTTAATTTAGTGACAATCTCACAAAAATCGATATTGTTGTATATACATACGAGTAGTACATAAGTCAATAAGCCACAGGTGGAAATTTATCTTTCTGCCCTTTTTATTTGAAGTATGTAATTTGAAACCCTCTCATAACTCCTTTTTAAGACATCCAATTTTTTTTTTTTTTTTTTTTTTTTTTTTTTTTTTGCCTAAAAATAATTATACAATTCTACTAAAACACTGAATAGTCATTGTCTCTCTTTTATGCAAAGAACACAAAAAGTTTTAATGGTGAAAAGTTTTAGAATATCTCTATAATTAGAAGGACCAGCAAATTAATTCATGAGCTAAAAATCATAGAAAATGTCATGCAATTTGGTATGTGTTGGCAAAACAAATTCCTAATTTAGCCACCAAAAAAATATCATTGGCATACAAAACCAAAAAAGAAAGTTAAATATGTGTGTGAGCTTTCCTTTTTTTTTTTTCAATTTTTTTTTTTTTTTTTTTTTTTTTTTTTTTTTTTTTTTAAGGAAAAGGAAAGATTAACACAAGCTATTAAATAGGGAAAAGCAACACATTATTATTGGATACTTATTTTTTTTTTTTTTATTTATCCTATATATTACTACATAATTATTGAATATTAATGATAGAATGATAGGTGGGTAAAGGAGGGGAGAAGAGCCTAATAAATTGTGAAATCTTTTTTACTTTTGTATTAAGAATGGTAGCTCTTCAATCTTTCATCCAAAACATTAGAAAAACAAGGAAAAATTTAACGGCAGTGTACATCAATTAGGAACCAATCCACACATGAAATAAGATTATTTGTTTAGTGTTTTATTCAACTCCTTTACAAAAAAGATATAGTAAAAAAATTACTCCGTATATTGTTTTGATAGTCAAACTTAACTTAAGTTTTATGAATAATAATTTCAGCTAATAAGTCAACTAAAATTAATTAAGTCTATCACTGAAGTTAAGCCATTTAAGAAAAGCACAAGCACATCATATGTAGACATTAACCATCATTGCGACACATAGCCTTGAAGCTCGAATGGGTAGTGTGGGCGCCAACTACAAATTAAATAATAAAGGAACATATGCATTTGCACCATGTTCATTATGCACCTACTGAACACAATTACATGTATAAATTTGGCTTTTATGACATAATATTTTGTGATATATTATTTAATTTAAAATAAAATAACGTGTCCATGTTCTTTTACTATAATGTTATTAATGTCATGTTCTTTTATAACTATGCACTTGTGTGTATGTGTTTTTTTTTTTTTTTTTTTTTAGTGCTAGCAAGCTAAGTGTTAGAGAGGTTTGGTGCACACTGAACATCATGCAAGCACATATGCTCAATATCAATATATTGAGTGTTGTCAACTGCACATGTGAATCGAGGAAAGGGGGAGAAAAAAGGGTTCGACAAGTGAATAGTGAGAAACCTTCACATGTATTTTTGGGTGAGAGTTGTGTAAACTTTTGAATGTGATCGAAGAAATGTTTATTAAATCAACATCGAATGGAAAATACAAACCTCTTTTTTTTTTGAAAATTCACGGAAACATTGTACTCTAATTAATTCTACTATGTATATTTTTTGTAAAATTAGCTACTTATTACTTTAATTAAACTTTTTCATACACTTTTGAATTTTGATCTTTTTCAAAATCTCTCTAAAACACTTAATGATTATTTAATCAATTACAAGTCATAACCACATGAATTATTTCAAATTTCCATGTACATTAATAATCAAGAGTGAAAAATAAAGCACATGTCATAACATAACCAAATAAGTTTTTCATGCCTAGACCATCCATATAAACTTGTAACATACGAAGTATAACATAACCAACATAAAATAAAGCACATGTCATAGAATGATACAGAACACAACATTGTTGTTTATGTAATTATATATCAGACGCTTTCACGATCTTATGAGAAAAGTACAATCCAACTCAAATGAACATTTAAAAAAAAAAAACCAAATAAGTTAATCATGTCTAGACCACCCATATAAATTTATAACACGACACGACCTATGACTTGTGAGAGTGGTGTATCGTGCCTAACCAACCTTAAAACACTAACAAAGTGTTGACGATGCCATCATCTTATAGATATTTTGGATTATCCAATAGTGCCCCCCGTTATTTGTTAGCTAAGAAGGTGAATTGACACACCGAATGGTGAGTAACATAATAATGATAAAAAATAATGAAACCTAACCCATTCAATAAACAAGAGTTTTGTTGTCTCAAATAGTCTTCGCATTCAAGTAAAGTTTGTTGAAGTTGCGCACATTGAGTGACTCAGTTGCCAACCTTCCCATCCTCAAAATCATCTTTCAACCCCCAAAAGTTAAAATTATAAATCCTAAACTAAAGAGTAAACAAAGTTGGGAAAACCCAAACTAAAAAAATTAATTATTTTCCACTTCTTCAAAGAAGTGGGGATTCAATTCAAAGTTTCTAGAGAGAGAAAGTTGCAAAATAATACAAGCACAAAAAAAAAAAGTTAAAACAAAAATTCTGAAAGTTTTTTCTCATGAGAAAAAAGCATAAACTGTACAGGAAAGTTGAGGTGGGCTAAGAAAGAAAAAGAGAGACAAAAAACAGCTCATCTACCCCTTTTCTCTTGTTACCCTCCTTTCTAATTTCATATTTTTTCTGAATTTTTGAAGAAATTTAAGTTAAGGTATCAAAATAATCTTAATTAAAGCTTTAGTTTTTGTGGGTTTTGTTTAATTTTGATTAGTTTATACTTAAAAAGCTGATCTTTTGTTTGTTTTTAGGTGATTTTAATGCCATTTATGTACAACCCAACTGGTAAAGGTGAGAGCTTTACTGGGGATCAGTGATGGGGTTTCATTATAATCCTTATTTAAGCCTAAAAATTTAGTGGGGTTTGATTAATTTTAATTAATTATGATTAATTTCACTTAAAAGCTGAATATTTTTCAGTTCTGTACTACCCATTTTGGTAAAGTTGAGAAATTTCATGGGGATCAGTAATGGTGAAAATTTGCAGCTTTTTTTTTCTTAGTGCCTGAAAGTTTAATTAATTTATATTTTTCTCCATACACAATTTTTTTTTTTTTTTTTTTTTTGTTATGTATTGATTTAATTTCTGCCATTTTCTCTGTTTCAGATGTGCATATCCAGAGCTCAGCAAATATATATTGGTATGTAATTTCAGAATTTTCTGTCAGAGTTATATAATACCTGTATTTAATATTTTAATTTTGTATATACTGTAGAAATTATAATATATTAATTGGGTTTTGGGATTTTGTATCTGGGTGTTTGAATTTTTTGTTTGGCAAGGGAATAATTAAGTGATAGAAACAATATAATTTTGTTTTTTCTTAGGCACTTAATTTCAGATAGAATTTTTGTTTTTATTTTTCTATTCCTTTTTTGGCGGCTGTTCTTTCTTATTACTTGTAAAGTTGTAATTCAATTTCATATTTGACTGAGATTCTTGTAAGATTGCTCAAACTATCTTGTTTGGCATCCGTTAGTTATAATTTGTTATTACTGGAATCTGAGCTTGTAGAACATTGGAGGTAGTTCTGAAAAGTGGTGGAGATTATAGACGATTCTGACGAATTGATTGTGAAATTGATTGCCAAATACATAATTTCTAAGTGATTAAGTTGTTTTGGAGTATTGAGTGGACCAGTAAGAGATAGGGGGTGGATCCAAGAGGGCTGTGGTTCATATTTTCTATCAAGTATTCTATGATTTTGGCCTATTTTGAAGTTTATGATCGCTGTTTCAAAATCGGGTTTCAGTAATATAGGTGTATGATTTAAGTGTAAGTTTATGATTAAGTAAATGTAAAGAGTCTGAGTAATGTAGATGTATGATTCTTTATTTAGGTAAATAAGGGCTTTTAACTGTTATATTAATGTCTACTGATCTTTGCATCTTGAAACTTTGGAGTAAAGATTAGAAGATCTATGTGATTTTATGTCTATATATCATACATTAATGGTTCTGATATCTGACTGACATTCATTTCCTTCTGTTCCGCAGCAAGTAAAATATAGTAATGTTAGCAAAATGGGGAAGAAAGGAAGCTGGTTTTCAGCAATTAAGAGGGTCTTTGCACATAGCTCTAAGGAGAAAGTAGCTGATGTAAGTGAACTTCTTTCAGATTTTGTTATTCGTTGTTTTTATTTTTTCAGATTCAAAACTTTTGAATCAGACAACCTCTGTATTTTACTTCAGAAAAAAGGGATGTCGTATTTACTCATATCAGCTGTAATTAAGAGATCAGCATGGAGTTCAAATTATGTGTGTAATAATTACATTAAACTTATCTGACTTGATACTTGTTATTTGGTTATGTGAAACCGATAGGGAACAGAGAAGAAAACCTCGAAAGAGAAGAAAAAGAAAGGGGGTGGGAAGCTAAAGCATGGAGACGGCCATTCGTTCTTGCCTTTTGTCAGAGAGCCAAGCAGCATTGAGAAAATACTTGGGGAGATTGAAAGGGAGCACCAAGTTACAAATTATGAGCCTCCAACTCCACCTGAGCCACCAAAGGCAGAACCTCCTCGTGTAACTCCTCCACCCGTGAGAACTGCTATTCCACCTGTTAGAACTTATATCCCACCAATTAGAACTGCTACTCCTCCAAGAGAACCTACTCCACCAAGGGCTGCCTCCCCTCCAAGGGAAGCTGTTCAACGGAGTCCACTTTCAAGTGATGCCACACAGCCAACTCCCCCAAGAGAGACCTCCCCTCCAGCTCCAAGGGTAGATTCTCCACAAGCTACAACCTCTGTAAATGCTGTGACTCCTGCTAGGATTCCCTCCTCAAGGTTTGTTCACCAGCGGAGGCCAGAGCTGACGTTAAGGGAACAACATGCTTGTGCTACTAAGATTCAAGCAGCTTATAGAGGCTATATTGTAAGTTGTCTGAAGTTCTGAACTATTCTGAAGTTGTTTGGTTTCAGTTTACTTATTCTAAATATAATGGTATACACTTATCTACAAGTAGTTCATGCAAACTGTGTCATAGATCAGGTCATTTGACGACATGATTATTGGTCTGTTTATTGCATTGATGAGGCATAAAGGCTGATGTTTCCTGTTTAAACATGCAATCTCTTCAAACTTTGCTAATTGCCTATTAGCTTCTTAAGTTTTGCTCGAGTGAGTAGACTGTTTATTTTGAGACTTTGGTTCTCTAGATAATCTTTTTAGGTGTAACCTGTGTCAGGCTTTTCAAATTTCTCAATTAGGTAGCATTTTCTACCTGGAAACATTTAAAAACAGATCCCAAACACGAAGAGCCTGGTGCTGAAAGAGCCTAAAGCAACTGTTGTAAAATGACTTACCATTAGCAGGAAGACAGAGGAGACTTATACAATTATAGGTTTAGCTTATCATGTTTTCCAATTTGTCAATATGTAAGCAAATGGAAACTCTTGGATTTAATTTTCAACTGAAAGCAATTAATCTTGCCTATGTAGTAACTGGAAATACTGTAAGATCTGTTCTTAGTAATGGAGTAATTGTTCTGTATATCCTGAAGCATGTTCTTGGTGAAATTATAATCTCAAGTCTGATTTTCTGTGTCACATTGACCGAATATCTCTGTTGTGTTCCAGGCTAGGAGAAGCTTTAGGGCTATAAGAGGTCTGGTGAGGCTGCAAGGAGTAATGAAAGGGCATAATGTGAAGAGGCAAACATCAAATGCGTTGAAATGCATGCAGATGTTGGTCCGTGTGCAAAATCAGATACAGTCACGTAGGATCCAGATGTTAGAGAATCAGGTGTTACAACGCCAGATGAATAAAAATGATCAAGACTACGAAAGCAGCTTTGGCAAATGGATGGTAAGTTTAATCTTTGTATCTATGAAGTATTTCTTTGAACTTGTTGATATGCCAAACCGTGACCTCAAGACTAAATTTCTTTATATATGACTTTTTTTTTTTTTTTTTTTTTTTTTTTTTTTGTCAGTCTGAGAACCAGGATCAATGGGATGACAGCACACTGACTAAAGAAGAACTAGAAGCAAGAATGAAGAGGAAGTATGATGCAATTGTTAAGAGAGAAAGAGCAATGGCGTATGCATACTCCCATCAGGTACTATCTCTCTTCCGCTTATATCATAAAATGTGTTATCCTGGCCTATTCTCAGCATGTGCCAAAACTCCAAGAGGCTATGCATAAAAATCATAGTGTCCTATATTAATCTCTCTAGCTAGTAACACCCTTTTTAAGAGCAAGCCTTCATAGAAAGCAATGCCGAAAAGTGAGCAGGAAAAGGCAGATGAATGGAGACCTACTGAATTAGATAGCAAGATGATTATTTTGGGACAGGGATTTCTATTTTGTTTATAATGACTGCACTTTTTAATCTCTGAGGGCCCCTTAATTTAACTGTACTTTATGCAGTTCCAGCGTCTTATTCGTCTTGTCAAAATAATAACTATGCATATTATGATTTTCCTGAAATGAGAAGCAAAGGGTGATGGGTTATCTTTACATTTACATATAGTTAGGTAGGTTAGTCCATCCAAAAGTAGGTATTAGATGTACCATTTCTGTTAAAAAACTATGAATATGTTTCATTAGGTCATCAGATTACATTTACTTAATATAATTTTAATTCTAGAATGATGAGGGAAAAAAGTTCATCATTTTCAATTCACCACTTTTGTTTGCTGGTATAAGAACAATGTTCAGAGACCTTGTGCAATAGCCGCAGTCTAACATTAGTAAAGCATATGGTTCTTCCATAATCTTGACTATTCTTTTTTTCGTATCTCTGTTAGCTGTTGAAATCAACTCCAAGAACGGGAAATGGAGCTTTAGCTGATTTCCGATCAGGAGGGTATCCCTACTGGTGGAACTGGTTGGAACAACGCCAAGTACCGCCATTGACACCAACAAATCCTTCACGAAGCCCTGCAATTAAGAACTTTTTCGCAACTCCTTCTAGATCACCTAGAGACTTCAAGGCTAGCCCCGTTCCCAAGTCGAGCAACCTTGGACAACATAGTGGTCTTGGGTTCGATAATATGGATGCTTCAACTCCAAGATCCACCAGGTCATCTGTAGCCCCAAGATCACGACAGGCAAAAACCCCTCCCAGTAGATTCCAGCAGAAATTTTCTAGAGGGAGTGCAGCAACATCACCTTTCAACGGCCGTGCGTTTAAAGATGATGACAGCCTCATGAGCTGTCCGCCTTTCTCTGTTCCACGTTACATGGCCCCAACGGCTTCTGCTAATGCAAAATTAAAAGGTAGTCCTGTCCCAGATAGCCCAAGCAGTATCACCACCGATGAGCCTAAAAGGCGGATGTCATTTCCTTTTACTCAAGGCGGTGGATCTTTCAAGTGGAACAAAGGCAAGGAACCGAGTTCACCAAGCGTGCTAGGGAAGAACCAGTCAGTGCAATCTGTAGGAAACTTGAGTGTTGATTCTACAGTTTCTATGCCTGCAGCTGTAGGAAGAAAGCCATTTAACCGATTTGCATGATTATTTGTTACATTTTTTCCCCCTTATTCCTCGCTCTTTTTATTTAAATTTCTTCTCACTCTCGCTATTGGGTTTTATGTTTCCTTTCCCCCCTATGTACTTGTGTTGTGTGTGTTTATATTTTAACTGAGTTTACAATTGCTGATGTATACTAATAAAGACGACGATGTAGGATGTGATTGCTAGTAATTACTTTTCATTGTAAAAGGGCCGGATTCTTGAACAGCGAGTTGCACATTTTAATTACAGAACTATTGTTTGAGATGTACTAATTTTTAAGTATCTTCTGCTTAAATTGCTCTAGTTATGTATCAGAGTTTTAGTCAGTCGATAAAGAAGCAAGTTCGCGCAGATTTAATGCTTTTTGGCTTGTTTTTTTTAATCTACTTAGTATCAAGATCATTATACATCAAGTTCATACGAATAAGTTCAGCAATAAAAGATTTAAGAACTCAAAGCCTGACTTCTCTATCATAGACCCAACTAAAAGGCATGAAGGGCGCTTGTTTTGCTCTTCCTTGAGACCTCTCTGCAATGATTCTAAATCTTTTGGGTAAACCACATACAAATTCCTGAGCTTTTCGCCCTTCAGGCGAAAGGCCGGTGAGCTTCTCAACTTCCCAATAGTTCACTAAATGCTCCATAACAGCAGCATAATCTCTGGCAGAGTAAACTCCAAGCCGAGCAGCAACAGCAGCAAAATGATCAAACAAATTGTAATCGCGGCCATCATACATGAGATGGGCCGGCATAGAGATCTTCTTCCTCATCATATCAGCAAAAGCGAGGATGGTTGTATCAGGGTCTATTTCAAACAGTTTCTGCACTATTTTTCTGTAAGCATTTTCGTGGCGTTTTTCATCAGCAGCAATAAGGCCACAAATTTGTGCTAGCTTGAAATCACCATGCTGTTTGGCAAGCCTTGCTGCATTGCCGTGTGAAATGAATGTAGCCCGTTCTTGGAACGATGTGTATATGAAACCCAAATATGGATTGTTTTCAGTTCTTGGGTCCTGCAATAAAATGTACAGAACACATGAAGTCAATCAAATATTAATGTTTAACAAGCTAAGCTATAAGAAAGGATGGAGATGATCGAACTCTCTTACCATTCCCGAGCCAATCAAGTACTGAATTGTTTTCTCGATAGCTCTCATATCAACGCAGCCAGAGAGATAGAGATACCTGTTAAGAAGATCACCATGTCTGTTTTCTTCAGCAGTCCAAGCTCTAGTCCAAGTAGCCCATGAAGTCGGACTAGCCCCGGTTTCATCTCTTACTCCATCCAAAGTATTAAGCATAGTTTGGTAAGTAGGAAGTGCTTCTTCAGTAATCATATGTCCTACCAAAACAACGAAGTAATCATCTGGAACCTCCTTCGCTCTCTCCTGCAGCTCTTTGATTTGATCGTAAAAGGCGTCTGAAGTCGGTTCAGGAAGAAAATCTTGGGGCTGCCAGCATTTATCTACTGGCTTCAGATACACCAAAATGTTATCTTCTGCCCAGCTTTCCATGGATTGGAAAATCTCAATATTTTCGGGTGCCATGGATTTTGTTACAAGTACTTGGTTACTACCCATTTCGTGTCTAGGGCTGCAAGGTTTCTTCAGACTTTCAGCTCCTCTATAACATAAAGATGTAACAATATAACACACAACATATATATGACTCGTAGGGTTGTTCATTGGTCCAAGACCGGACCGAAAATTAGAATTTCAAGGACCGAAAACCGAACCAATTAAGCTGGAATCGAAACCGGATCGGACTGAAAAAATCGGTCCAAAACCCAGACCAAACCTCTTTGGACCGATTTTTTTTTTTTAAAAATCTAATTTTTAAATATTTTTATGGAAATCTCAAAAAAAAAAATAAAAATAAAAAAGGAAAAACATTATTATAACGTCTTTTTGTGTATGAATAGTACAAAAAAGCTCATACAATTAAATTTTTCTAAGCATATCAAGGAAAATCTTAATCATTATTTAAGATTTTATCCATAATTTTAAGTAAAAAATCAGTCCAGTCCATGACCGGTTTTTAAAGGGTCTTGGATAAACCTGTAGACATCTTATTGTGTCTCCCCAAAAACCAAACCCAGTGATGAGTACCTTTCACATCTTTGCTTAACGAGTTCGGTAAAAAGTTGAAGAGTCTCGTGAAGTTTTCTTTAGTCTTAACCATGTTCCTAACCTTTCCCAAAATAATGTTTTAATCTAAAATCATTGATTTCGTGTTCTTAAACTCAAAATTATACATTTCGTGCCCAATTTATAAAAATGCCCAAATCAGATTATTTTGGTCCATAATCTCAGTCCAACATTGTTTAGTTAAATAGGGTTGAAAACAACTTTTAATTTCCAACGATATATTATAAGCCCAAATCCGACTTAAAATGAATAAGTTATGGTCAAAATACTAAACCAAGCCCAAATTAAACCGAGCCTAGGTCCACCTCACCTACGATCCAATGATTATACGAGGGTCCAAATATTTTAGTCCTAATCCTAAATCAGTTAGGAACTTCTAGAAGCTTCTAGAAGGCTCTAATCTATCTTTTCCGAAAAGATAAGGGTATGTTCACATTTGCTGAACTGAACTGAGCTGAGCTGAAATGAATATTTTATGAGAGAAAGAAATTAAGAGTTGAACTGAACTGAAGTGATTGGAGCTGAACTGCACTTAACTTAACTGAAAATAAGCTGAAGTGAACATGCCCTAAATATCAAAGGGTTGGAGATTGAATAAAACTTCTCATATGATAGTCCTTATCCCATTCAAATTCAAATATTTTCGGATATATTTCACAATTATAATTCCATTAAAAATCAAACTCCACAACTTGAATATCTTTTAAAACCATTGCGTAACACCGGAACTGGCGCACCATGTCAGTAATGTCGCAGCGCGGCAGAAGCCAACACGACGTGTCAGAAAGAGTTCTATTTTATTCCAAATTCTGATCTTTTCTGATCGTTTTGACTCTAAAATAGAGGTCATTTTACCCGTTTTCAAATTAGCTAGAACCATCAATCATAAGCCACAATTAGCTACAACCATCTAGCTCCAATCATCATCTTTATCAATTCAAATATCTATACCTTAGCCTAAACACATCCTTGATATTCTCCTAAATTAGTCACAATACCTCCTTCGCGAGATTCGAATACTCCAAGCCATACTCGACCTTGCCTTCGACTTCGACATGAAAGGTTGATAGTTTTAAGGGTTTGGTCCCAAATGTAATACCCTAAATTTTTCTAACTTTAAGTTTTGGGGACGAAACTTGTTTTAAGGAGGGTAGATTTTAGTACCCTAAATTTTTCCATTCTAAGATTCGGGACGAAACTTGTTTTAAGGATGGTAGATTGTAATACCCGTATTTTTTTTAAAAAAAAAATAAAATAAAAGTTTTGGTAATCTTTAAAGTATAACTTTATAAATGATATAATTTTTGTAACCCTATTTTATTTTAAGTAGAACTCTAATATTTAGAGGTATACTTAAACCCTAAAATATGCAATTTTTATCAAATTCTTTACGGAGTATCGAGTGCAAGCGTGAGCCGAATATACCTTTTACTCTTCTTATAATTTTATTGATTGTTTGGGTTTATGCGTGAATCAAGCAAGCTGCACTTGATCTTTCCTTTCCACCTCATCATGAATTCATGCTCATAATTAAAACTCCAAGTATCAATTATTCATTCTCATGACTCTGATGATATGTATATCTGTTCGTATTTTTGATTGTTTCGTCCATCAATACACCATGTTTTGGCTTTTCGTAAGGTAATCACACTATCTCAATATTTTGGAGTTGTTTGATAATAATTTGGCTATGCTATTTATTATATGTAATCACACTTTGTTTGTCTATTCGTATTATTATATGTGATCACATCTTAATTCTTTAATTTGCAGATAAATTGTGTGTATTGATTATTCTCCGTATTTTTGTGTATAATAAATTTATGATTTCTTATTTATATGATCAAGATTTATATATGTAATTAGTGTGTTGTATTATTATATGATTGATTGTATTATAATTTCTAGGGTTTTTAATGTTCTTTCTATAGGGAGTATTGTTTTATCGAGGTTATAAGGTTGTTAATGCAGAGTATTGTTTTTGGGTTGTGAGTTAATTGTATTTGAGTATTAGTTTTATTGCCCTATAAGAATTGAGATATACCATGATTGAATTGAGTTCGAATTGTTATATTATTTGGGTACCTGTGCCATTGTTGAGATACTATATATTAATTTGTGAATGATTATTTGATTAAAGTATGAGATCAAAAGGGTGAACATTATTATATTGTTCTTGGTTTGAGGCTCGATGTTAATTGCCTTAATTCTTGGCATGTTGGTAATGAGATAATGATCATGAGTTAAGAATGAGGTACAATCTTTATTTATATTTTTCTATGGTCCCCTACAGTGGGATTCGGCCCGTATGTGGTCTGGTTGAAGGTGCTTTCAGGTTATTGAGAGTATTCAAGTTTTTTTACTTGTTGGTTTATTTATTGGAATTACTCATGTCTAAGGCTAGCTATAAAACAAAGAGCATGACACACTTATTGGTTATGAGTTAATTGAGTGAAGGATTGTATTATTATTCGAGGTTGGGTTTGATAAAGGTTATTTTTAAAGTACAATGTGTAATGTAGTCTTTAACTACATTGATTAATTGATGAACTAGTAATATTAATTATTCTATTTTTCTTTGTATTATGATATTTGATGATTGCTCAACCTTTTGCTGACGTGTGTGTGTGTTTGTTGTGCTACTTGTGTTTGCGGCCATGTCTTTTTCTTATGATGGCCCTACGACGATCTATTTTGGAATTTATCCTTAATGGTGAGCAGACAAGATTATTTTAGCAGGTTGATCAAAACTGATCGTACCTAAAGGAGCTTAAGTGTTTCGATTAATATGCTATCACGAGTTTGTAAAGTTGTACTAATAGCTCACCTAGTTTATTGAGTTGTAATTATTGGGATTTTGTAAGCCTTAACACTTGACAGATTGTCGAGTGTGGCGGTAATACCTCCGATTTAGGTGTATGCTTCCGCAATTATATTTAAAGGTTGTCCATTTTTCCTTTATTTATTGTTCATTATTAGTTAGTAAATCGGGGGTGTTATATCAAATCTATATTTCAATTCATATTTGATTTATTCACTTTATTGATTTAACTTTATTGAAGTTTACTAGCGTGTGTATGAGTTTACTAACATGTTTTACTAACGTGTGTATTGGTTTAATAGCAAGAAAGTAGTTAAGGCATCAAAGCAAAATTTAATTACTTGATTATTCTGATTTATTGTTATTGCTTGATCATGCCCTTTTTTTGTAGGTTTAAAGAGAGCTTGTACTTGAAATTACACCTAAGAAGATAATTATTAATTTGATTTAGGATAATATGATTTTAATTCAAGTGATCACTAATACTAGATCTGATTGTGCATTAATAATCAACCAACGTAGTTAAACAATTTTAAGGTTAATATGATGTATGTATGTTGATCAAAAAGCGCGCATAAATATCAAAAGAATTAAGTAGAGGCTTATTTAGGGCAAGTTTGGCTTCTATCGTACCATTATCCCCGAACATCCAGTCATGGTTACGGACCACTGTGGAGTTAACAATCTTTGTAATTGTGAATGGCGTGTAATCTTCGTCATACCCGTAGCGGTTTACAAGTTCCTAAAACTTGTTGGTGACTCTTTTTCTCTAACTTATTTTCCTTGGAGCACCGCCATATTTAAAAACGTGACCCACATGTAGGGCGCGAGTTAAATTCCTTACAAGACCAAACCGGACCAAAGACCAGACCGATGTCCGGTCCGGTCAGGTCTAGCCCATTTCTTCGATCCGGACTGATTTTTGAACACCAACTAAATGTAATTTTACGTTCACAATCGGAGGTTAGTTATTGCCCATGATAGATGCACAGAAAATCCTTTTGGGTTTTACTGTTAAAAAACCTTCTCAACCAAAATCTATTATTGTGCCTCCTCACTTGTTGTGGTTTATATACTCTATCACACCTCCTCACTTAAGAACATGTTAGGCTTGAAATGTGTGTCCAACATGGGTTTCCCCATACTTAGGATTATATATACAGACATACAATATTCCACATTTCCACCTAAAAGAAAGAGGGTTTGATATTTGAATCTGTCACCTTTTTGTCATATTTATCGCTGTCATGGTTTACCAGCTTCATCTACATTAAAATTCATTTTCCGCTTTGGTTAGATTATCGCATTTGATGTGAATCAGCTCACGATATGCCTTTCTGTGTTCCACCCATGAGATAAGGGTTCGAATTTAATTAGGAGGTTGAGTGGTGAAAGGGAAAACTAGTAAAGCTTGGCATTTGGTACAGTGGTTCCTAAGATAAGAGGGGCAGAGGGCAACTTAGCAGGATTTGTGTACCATAAAAAATTAGTCTGTAATACTTTCTCCGCCCTTTAATTAAAAGCCTATTTGGATTTTTTCACATAAATTAATAACTAATGATTGAGTGTACATATGTGCATGTGGGGCAAGAGAGATACTCCCTTTGTCCCAGAATACATGAGACGTTAGACTTTTTCACTATTTATGTACTCCTTCCGTCCCATAATATATTTAGTGTTTTCCTATTTTAGAGCACCAAATATTGTTCATGTTTCTATTTTTGGATTATATGTGAAGACCATTATAACCCTCACTTTTTTTTTTAACTTTTATTTATTCTATTTTCTACATTATCCTTAAATTTTGCACATGCCTTGTATTTTTATCTATTTTCTCTCTCTAACTTTTGTATATAATTGTACTTTTTAATTTTATTTATGTAATTCATACACTTTCTCCTCTTATTTTTTAAATACCGTGAATAAAAAACACAAACATGAATTATATTATGGGACGGAGGGAGTATTAATTTTGACCATAATTTTTTACTAACATTATAAAAACATATTTTATCACAAAATATATTGTTTTAATATAAAGTTTCATGATACGGAGTATAATTTTAAAAACGATTTTTTTATTAATATTTAATTATATAATAGTACAACCAAACTAGTGCATTGACATATGTGTGCAATCTTGACTGTGTCGTGTATTCTGGGATAGAGGGAGTATATAGAGAAAGAAAAAATGGCTAGAATTACTGAAGAGGGGGAGGGAGAAAGTGTTGAAAATCGATGTCAAAAGTCATTATTAATACAGAGTACAAAAAAAAAAAAAAAAAAGGATGTCAAATTGTCAACTCATAAAGAAGAAGGTAATAATTTACACAAATTCTTATATACGTGTGCCAACCACCATGGTGTTACTTCATTAGTGTTATAAGGGTTACTTAGTCGGTGTTACAGGGGTTACTAGATTAGTGTTATAAGGGTTACTTAGTCAATGGTAATGGGATACTCAATCAGTGTTAAGGAGTTACCCGATTAATATTACAAGGAATACTTTGTCGGTATTACAAAGTTATTTTGTTCTTTACAAGCGGCCACACGATATAACTAGTCGCACACAAGATGAGCTGTTATTAAAAAATACAACATTTAAATATATATAGGCTTTTAATTTGAGCACCCAAAAAGGAATACATGCTTTTATGTAAATGTGTAAAAGTTAATGTGTTCCATTTAAAAGATAATGGAGGAAGTATTTTGTGGAGGAGAGAAAACTCACTTAGATGAGGAATAGTTGAAAGTAAGGTTCATGCACACCTTGGGAGCTTTAACACTGAGAGTGCTCAATTGAGGGAGAGGGTGATAACCAATAAGAGCCATCGTTGTTTGCTTTCCTTTGACAATCCAAATCTATTACCCAAATAATCAATAACAATACATGTTAATCAGGTTCAACGAACTGTATTAAAGTATGTAATTCAGTAACTGGATCAAAAGTCGTTGATCTAAATAAAATATTATCTATTCTTTAAAATAAACAAGTTGTCATGTACTCTTAACATGAACCCACGTCATTTTCAATGCATTCAATAATATTGAATATTTTTGAATAATACTTATAACTTTTAGGGGTGTTAACTTTAAATATGACAAAATCGAATATTCGGTGGAATTTGAGTTTAGGAAAGGGAAGGGATTGAAGGGATGAGTTTTTGGTGGTGGGGATGGGAAAAGGGAGGATATCCCCTCTCCTTCTCCCATCTCAAAACCCACCAAATATCCAATTTTATCTTGTTTAAAAAATGAGGGTGTTTTATTCAAAAATAATCAAAAGGTTGTATTATTTTTGGCAATTTTTCCTAATCTATTCTTATTAATTTGTACTGTTATATGTATAGACACTTAAAAAGCACTTTTCTACAACACTTAATGTTGTAAACTAGTGAATAGTCCGAGCATTGTCCCAGGTTGTTACTTTTATAGTTGAGCAACGGTTTATTTTTAAAGACAGTAATAGTTTGCATGTGAATTCAAAACTTTGTAGTATACTATTGATTTGTGTGCAATATCATATCATTTTTGATAATTAGCCTAGAGGGTAAAACGACAACGTTTCTTCTAAGAGATTGAGTGCTCGAAACTATTCATCCCTATATTCCTTGTGGTTTTTAAGACTACATTCGTTTACATTATTTGCAACGATTAGAGATTTTACATAAAGCTTACCTTATACGTAGTTACGTATTGCAATAGATAGTTTTATGCATAGGGATGTTAGTGGGGCGAGTCAAGTAGGAGACCCGTTCCATCCCCGCCCGTCTCGGTTTGGTGGATGATGGGGCGAGGATGGAGATGAAAACCATACCCGCTATGGGAGATGGGGCGGGGGTGGATTTTAGATTGTACCCCCCCCCCCAAACTGCCCAACTTCTTATCCACGCCATCTCCACCCTATACCACAATTGTGAAGAATAGCCATTCTCGAACAATCATTTGTATTTTCATTCTTTGACTGCTCCGCTCTCTTGAGAAATGAAGAAAGACTTATTCTTTCCCAATTCAGGAAAAAAGAAATCACCGATTGGTTCTTAATCAATGATCCGGAATGCATGGGAGTTTTGGGCGTTGGTTGGCCCGAGTCTTCTATGGCTACATAGATATAGAACTCACTGACCCCTTTCCCAATCCGAAATGCGGACCAAGAGTTATACATCTATGTAATTTTAAAAGCAAAATTATATATTTTTATATTATTTTATTAAAAAAAATTTATGTAAAATAATAAATAGGAAATTTTGAATTTTACCACAAAAAAAAATCAAAAAATTGTTTTTTACCACCAAAACTTCTAAAACTTTTATTTTACCACCAAAAAAAATTCTAAAAATTGTTTTTTACCACCTAACGTCAAGAAAACCGTTAAATATAACGGTTAAAAAAAAATTCTTCAAATTTCGTGCGCCAAACACGTTCTTCATAGGTTTAGGGGGGCATTTTGGCCCTATGGACCCAATTTGAGGTCAGAATTGACAAAAAATGATCGAAAATACCTTGTTTTGCGTATTTCGCGCAAATCGAGGTATTTTTAAACACGTCAAACGAGGCATTTTCGATAATTTTTTGTCAATTCCGAACTCAAATTGGTTCCATAGGACTAAAATGCCCCCCAAACCCCCAAAAAGTATGTGTTTGACACGTAAAATCGAAGAATTTAAAAAATTCCGTTAGGTTTTGGATGTCAGGTGGTAAAAAATAATTTTTAATTTTTTATTTGGTGGTAAAATAAAAGTTTTAGAAGTTTTGGTAGTAAAAATCAATTTTTTGATTTTTTTTTGTGGTAAAAGTAAAAAAATCCTAATAAATATAATACTTTGTAATACACTTATATTAAAACAAAAAGGTGCGTAATATTGACATTGATTTTTTTTTTTAAAAAAAAAAACAAGAAAAATAAAAAAATTGTATGCTATATTAATTATGTAGGATTTTGTATATGTGTAGTGGAGATTAGGTGGAGGTGAAGATCCAAGTAGGGGTGGGGCGAGGATGGTTTTGGAATTGTAGCCGTAAGGGCAGGGATGAAGATGAATTTTAGACCCGTCGCGGGGATGGAGATGAAAATTTTAGGTGGGGATGAGGATGGGAAAGCCAACATCCGCCCCGACCCGCCCCATTAACATCCCTACTTATGTATACGATAGTAATTTGAAGTTAATTCATATGTGAAAAAGAATATGTTTTATCATATTCATCAATCTTAATTATCTTTTCTGAATATTTACTCGTATTAAACATCTATCATATATTAACTACTTCATTTGTTCATTTTGTTTTACCCAAGTTGTTTCATTTTATCCATTTTTTTGTCAATGCAGAACTTTAACCATCAATAATTTGTAATTCTCCAGAAGTAAATAAAATTTAAAAAAGTTAATATAATATGATTCCTACATGAATATGTTATTCCATATATATAATTTACAGAAGACCACAAAAGCTAAGAAGGTTAATGAATAGTGTAAAAGTCAAAGCATGTCAAGTAAAAAAGAACAGAAAAAGCTAAGTGGTTTTTTTTTTTTATTTTTTTTTTAATTTTTTTTTACAGTAAGAAGGATCTTGACCGAACCTCAACCCTTACGATTTTTTTGATACGGTATTTGCGGGTTAGACACTTTAAGAATGAGGGGGGAAGGATAAGGGATCTCTACCCTCAAAGTGCCTCTAATAGGGATTGAACCCCCAAGATACAATATTTTCCACTAGACCAAACTTAGCTTGAAAAGCTAAGAGTTTCGTAATGGGACGGAAAAGCAAATTATCATATACTAATATGTAGAAATATTTTTAGATTCTAGCAAGTAGCACGAGGTCTTCTCCTGAGATAAGAAGACTACTAAACCTGTATACCTTTTCATTTTAAGCAAAAAAAAAAGTATTCATATGTTTTTTTTTTGAGGAATTTAATCATATGTAAAAGCTAGCAAATGAACAATTTAAACTAAAAGTTTATTAGGAATATTAATTAGATTATATAATTCTATATAATATGTAAGTAGTGAAGAATACATATATATACCTGGCCAGTGAGAACTAATTTGGAATTGTGTAACGACGGAACTCTAAAAAACTGAAAGATATTAGAGGAGTGGCGTTGCCTCGTCTTTGTTTGCTTTTCGCCTTTTCTATTTGATGCTTGTTTTGATTTGATTTTATTTTATTTATTTTTTTGTGAAAAAGAACAAACAAGCAAATATTAAAAGTGTACCAATGATAAACCATGAATTTATATATGCTACACCTTTATATGTTGCCCAAGCCCAACCATTAGCAACAAACCAAACCATCTCATTAATTATTTATTTTACTGGGGTCAACTTCAATTTGTGAAAAAAAACACACATATTAGGCCTCCATAATTTTTAAAGTTTTTTTTAAGAAAAAAAACATACTTCTTCGGTGTTTTTAATTGTTCAATTTTTACTGCTGCATGTACGTCAAATACACAACTTTAACTCTTAGGGTTAGTTATGTTATATTCACCTTAATTTTACTTCACAATAAATAAGTTATAATAAGAAAATAAGATCAGAAAAGGAAACATTGACTAGAATAATACCAACTTTGAATTATGTTAAAATAATACTCCACTATAAGTCGAATTTGCTTGTAGTGGTCCCACTTTATCGATTGGTGACTGGTTATACAGGCTAAGCCCCCGTTCTTTAGAGCCGCTCTACTCTGCTCAGATCAAATCTGCTCTACTCTGCTCTATTTTCAAAAATAATTAATAATAACAATAAAATAATTAATATTCAACAATAATAATTATTATTTTAAATAATTATAATAATTATTAATATTAATAATAATTAATATTTATCATTCATAAATATAATTAATAATAATAATTATCTATAATAATAATTAATAATTCAAAATATTAAGAATTAATATTTAATAATATAATTAATTAATAATTTCTAATAATTATAACTTCATTATTTACATTCGCTTGTTTACATTTCAATGTCAAAAGTGTAGATGTTAATTATAAAATCAATTATAAATGTCGTTATTTGTCAGGATGCTATTAGAGTTTTGGATGGAACTCTTATCGATGCCATTGTAAGTGATACCAATGGTGTGCCATTTCGTGATCGACATGGAAAAAATGTTGGATTGTCTTGGCTTGTTGTTCGTTTGACAACATTTACACATTTATTAATGTCGGTTGGGAAGGAAGTGTGCATGATACCACGGTGTGAAAAGACAGTTTGGGCGATCCAAAATTTAATTTTCCCCATCCACCTCCGGGTAGACTTTAATTCTTCAATTACGTATTAAATATATTTTTTAATTTATTTCGTGTAAAATATTCTAAAATCTATATATTTCAAGAAAATATTATTTGGCAGACTCGGCATATCCAAATACTCTTAGATATATGACGCCATACATCAAGGGAGTAAGAGTACATATGCCTGATTTTAGAACAATGCCACCTAGAGGATTAAAAGAACATTTTAATAAGCTAAATTCATCGTTAAGAATGAAGGTGGAATGTTCGTTTGGATAGTTGAAAAAAATGTGGAGGATTTTACATAACATGCCACAAGCGTTACAAAAGAGTCAAATGTCAATCATTGTAGCCACTTACACACTACATAATTTTATTCGGATGCATAAGCTTGGCATACATACCAATCATTCAACATGATACGAATATAGGAGCAACAGATTCAACTATGTATGCACAATGGCGCAAAGATAGTATGGCCAAAGTGCAACATCGTATAGCACTCCAAATTTGGAGGGCTAGTCGATCGGAAAGCGACAATGAAGGTGATAACAACGAAAATCAAAGCGACAATGAAGATGATAAAAATGACAATCATATGGAAGTAGATGGTTAATTCACCACGATGTTAAGCTCTTATCTAATTATGTTCCTATTTTGATATGCGGTTGTAATAATTTGAAGATGTTAAACTATTGTCTTTTACCTTTCTACTATTAACATATATTAAATATGATACACAAGTAGCAGTAGCAGCGGCAACGGTAGCAGTAGTAGTAGTAGTAGTAGTAATAATAATAATAATAATAATAATAATAATAATAATAATAATGATGATGATAAAAATAATGATAAAAATGATAATGACAATAATAATAATAATAATAATAATAATAATAATAATAATAATGCCGAAATCTGCTTTGCTCTGCTCTGTCCAGAAGCTCAAAAGAATAGGGCCTAACTCATATAAATAGTTTTTGACAATTATACCTTATAAAATGTTTATTTACTTATTTGTCTCGTTAATGTTAATTGCGCGCGTTAGCTATACTAGTTTTAGGTTTGTTTTAATTTTTAAAAATCATATATTTTATAAATTAGAAGATAAGTTATGTAATTTTATTCGGTTTTAATTTGAATTTTTTTTTATTATAAAATATATTGAAAATTTCTTTTCTCATTAAATAATTTTTTTTTTCCCGAAAGATGTCCTAAATGACACTAAATTTCATTAATTAAAGTCATACGACATCTTCAATTGACAATTAACAATAATGAAAATGAATTTAACAAAATCAAACAAGAATTAACCGGGGAAGGACTTAAAATCCAAATACATGAATATAACAATTCGACACATTCTCGATTCGTTGTCTCATACAACTTTTTGAGTGGATCCGTCGTCGCTTCGCAATTTTGGGAGAAAGTAAATTCTTGTGCTGATTCCGTAACCCAAATACTAGCCATAATCAATCGTAGCCCCGCACAACCGGAGACCAAATCAAACACAAATAAAACCTTGTCTTTCAAAAGAGTCCGAAAAACCTTGTCTTTCGAAAGAGATCGAAAAAACCTTGTCTTTCGAAGGGATAAACCTTTTCTTTTGAGGGAGACATTATTGTAACCTAAGAAACAAAAACTTAAAAGAAAATAAAGATTGAGACTTTCCACCGGTGAAATCCGATGGAAGCCCTTTCAAAATTGACAATGAAAGCTAGAGTTTAGGAGAGAGAAGAGAGAGAGGAGGCTAGGGTTTTTTTTTTTTTTTATTACTATTTGTATTTGTACAAAGTATTTTTTAATCATATAAAATATAAGAATGTGATTTCATTAAATAAAATTTTAATAAAAAAAATATTATTTTTATAAATAATTTAATTTATCAAATTTTTAATACCTATGTGGCATTTGAATTTAAATTGTCAAATATAGTTTGTTAGTGTTATAGGGGTTACTTCGTTAGTGTTATATGAATTACTTTGTTAATTTACAAGCGGTTACATGGTGTAACCAGTCGCATACAAGACACACATCAAAGAAAAAGGATAAACTTTAAAGATTTACTTTAGCAGCCAGCAGACACACAATCAGTATTGCCATTGATGCAGGCCTTAACAATATTGAGCTCGAAACCGATAATTTGAAGCTGTGCAATCACCTCAAACAACAACGTATGGTAAGTAATCAGTTTGGCCTTATAGTGAAGGATATTCTGGAATTTGCTAAGACATGTTCTTTTTTTTTTTTTTCCTCATGTAGGTAGGAGAGGTAATATGGCTGCTCATAATTTAGCCAAGTTCAGTAAGAACTTTGTTGAATTAAGGGGGATTGAGGAAGTTCCACCTGAGATTCACTCTTGTATTTTTTCTGATATTTTGAGTTCTTAATATATGCCTCCCTATTTCTCGTTAAAAAAAAAAAAAAAAAAAAAAGATTTACTTTGGAATATTTAATAATAAATTACTTGAATTACATCCAAAAATAAATAAATTACATTAAATTATTGAATTTATGTCTACCGTGCAATCAAATGTTTATAAAGAAAAACAAAAAAAAAAAAACAATCAATCAATTTACACAGTACAATCGATCAATTTACACAATCAATGTTACATTGTATTTCAAACTGAATTTAATAACAATTAATTAACTAATACAAAGACAAAGAAAAAGGTGTCATTTCTTCCATAAATTATCATAAATCATCAATTGATAATTGTCACTGAACTTCAACAATTAAAATTGATAAATTTATTAATTAAATTGGTTTTTCTATTTTGGAGACCCAAAATATTGTTTTTGTTTCTATTTTGGATAGTATGTAAACATCATTATACCGTCATTTTTTTTTTAACTTTATAGTCTTTATTCATTGAACTTCCTAATTTATCTATAATTTATCGACTAGTCTTGTACTTTTTTCCACTTTTTCTCTCTAACTTTTTTCTAAAATTATACTTTTTACATAAATTATCCACTTGCCTTGTACTTTTGTCTAGGTTTTTTTTTTTTTTTTCACTTTTAATGTACTTCATCCACTTTCTCTTCCCATTTCTTAAATATTGTGAAAAAAACACAACCATGAACTATATATTGGGACGAATGGAGCACTTTTTATAAGGTAGGGATTATCAAGGAAAAAAAAACAATCAATCAATTTATATGATCTTTTTTTTTTTTTTGACATAAGCTTAAACGACACACTACATAAAATAATTAAAAGAAGTAAGGCTAGAGTTTGCAGTCGTAGCAAGGTTGTGGGCCTTCTGGACCACGTCCCGATGCACTTTGTGAACGCTGCACCAATTAAATTCTCGACTGAGCTGACGGATACGATCCACCGTCCATCTAAGAGTAATATCTTGACCCTTTAAATTCCTGAGTGAGTAAACCAAAGAACATGAATCGGTATAAATAGTAACAACACGTAGCATCCGTTTGATAGCCCACTGAAGCCCCTCCAAGCAAGCATTCATTTCCGCATGTAATGCTGATGTGCCAACCCATGGGAAGCTCCACCCAATGACCCCTGTTCCCCGTACTCCCCAAACTCTGGGAACCACCCCATTCCTGATCTATGAGTGTGCCTATTCCAAGACCCGTCGACCAGAATGACCATGGGCCTCAACCCTTCACCCGAGTCTTGTAAAATAGCTCGTAGAAACCCGGGAGGGTGGTCAGCGATCTGTTCCGGTGGGTGTAAAGATCTAAGCATATTATCTGTCCCTGTAGAACAAATGCCCTGCTGGCGAAGACCCTCGCAAATAATGGATGGTATAGAAATACCGACTGTACCCGGGACGTTAAAGACCCTATTATTCCTCGAAATCCACAACCCCCACAGAGTTGCAATAAAAAACGTGGTTCTATGACCATGGTAACCATCCTGGCATATGAAAAGCCGGATATAGTACAGGATCCAATCTTCAAAGGATTGGTCTGCATTAGATTGTGAGTGGATTTGTAAAATTCCACCCCTCCAAGCATCTTGAGCAGTAGTGCAAAATCTGAACAAGTGTTGTAAATCCTCCTCTTGAGACCCACAAAGGTCACATTGAATATTAATCCCCAATCCTCTTCTACCCAGATTACACCGTGTTGCAATTCCATTCCTAAGGAGTTTCCACATAAACAGTTTCTATTTTGGCAGAATATCAAGCGACCACAATGTTTTATATATATCTAGAATATTGTTGTGTGTCTGTGGTGCAGTAGACTGTTTAAGGAACGCATACCCCGTTTTGACTGTATAACAACCAGACTTGTGGTAACCCCAGTATAGAAAGTCATCAGCATCTTGGTTCGGTAATCCCAAACTAGCAATCAACGAAGCATCTTCCTGCACGAAATCAGTATGTAGTCTAGAAAAATTCCAACTGTTATCAGTTGGGGAGATGAAATGAATCACTTTCCAGTTCTTGGCCTGCTCTAAAGTGACTCCAGGGTGAAATTCAGGAACCTTTCCTGCCATCCACCTATCCTTTCTAACTAGCACCGAACTCCCATTTCCTATCTTCCAACTACAACCCTTGATAAGAGTATTCCCTGCGTTTACCAAACCTCGCATTCCCCAAGAGTAGTTTCTATTCTGGACCCTAGCCGGCACTCCCTTAGTGATCTGGTTCTGAAAACGAGCTGCACACACCTTTGAAAGAAAAAGTTGTGAGTTCTGAGATAATCTCCATGCTTGCTTCATCAGTAACGCTTTATTGAAACACCCCAAACTTCGAATCCCTAACCCCCCCCCCCCATACCCTTTGGGAGACTCACTTTATCCTTACTAACCCAGTGCATTCCTTTGTTCTCCTTGTTTGCCCATAGAAAGCTCGCTAATAGCGAGTCAATTTTATTAGCAATATAAACTGGCATCTCAAAACAATTTAGGATATGGGATGCTATTTCTATGAGAACTATGTTGATAAGAACTATCTTCTGTGACTGTGATAGGCAAATTGCATTCCACCCCGAAATCCTTTTCTTAATATTGTCAACTATAAATTGAAAGGACGTACCCTTCCGGCCTACTAAGTCAATACGGGCACCCAAGTGTGACTCAAATTGGGTAACCTGAGTCATTCCCAAAATACTTTTGAAGGAATTCTGCACCGTGGTAGGAGTATTTGGGCTAACCTTGAAATAAGACTTACCAAGGTTAAGTTGCTGGCCAGAAATGTTACAAAATCTAGTGAGTATATCAGCAACAAATTTACAACTTTGGTCTGTAGCTTTGAAGAATAAAAGGGCATCATCTGCAAAGAACAAATGTGAAAAGGACGGTCCTTTTTTGCCCTAGTTTAATACCATCGAAGAGTCTCATATCGCAACCTTGCTGTAGCATTCTCGAAAGAACGTCCATGCAAAATAAGAAGAGATAGGGTGATAAGGGATCACCTTGGTGCTAACCGCAAGTCGGCCTAAACTGGTCACTGGTGTCACCATTTAAAAGGACTTTGTAAGAAACCGTCGAAATGCACTGACGAATCATGTGCAACCATGTCGGCGGAAATCCGTAACACTTAAGCACACGTAACAAAAAGTCCCAATTTACCCTATCATATGCTTTGCTCATGTCAATCTTAACCGCAGCCAAAAAGTCATATCCTGAAGTCTTCTTATTTATCTTATCCATAACTTCGTGGCTCAGCAGAATATTGTCAGTCATTTGTCGACCTGTTATAAAAGCATGTTGAGTGAGGGAAATAAGGTCTGGCAAAGCTTTCTTCATTCGGTTTACCATACATTTTGAAACACATTTGTAAACGGTGTTGTAGAGACTAATAGGACGGAGATGAGCTGTTATTTCTGGAATATCGACCTTCGGTATCATAACTAAAATGGAGTGATTCCATTCCCTCAAAAGAAACCCCTTGTTAAAAAAGCTCTGCGCTGCTAGAATCACATCGTCCCCTACTTTATCCCAGTGTTTTTTGAAAAAGGAAGCTGTGAAACCATCCAGGCCAGGACTTTTATCCCGTGCATGCTAAACATAGCCTTTCGAATTTCCTCACCCGAGAGGGGTCTAGTTAAAGAATCTACCTGTCTAGGATCCAAAGTCGGAATCTCCAGTTCTTGTAGTAGCCTGTTGGTATCTTCGTCAATGCCAGGTTCCAAAACCGAGCATAAGACATTCTTCATTGAACCAACAACCAACTCTTTTACTTGTAAGTCATCCTCCAACCAAATCCCCGAGTCATCTTTAAGGGTAAGAATATGATTTTTCTTTTGTCGCATCTTTACCCTGGAATACAGCAAGGAAGTAGGCAAATCCCCAAAAGTGACCCATTTTTCTTTCATTCTTTGATTCCAAAATGCCACATTTAAAGTGGCTGCTGTTACTGCTTCCTCCACTGTATGTAAATAGGTCTGAGCTTGTGGAATATTAGAGATTGACAAACCTTGAGACCCTAACTATACAGTCAACATTTTCCAATTCACCCCCCAAATCTTTGTGTTTGTTAAGCACCACTGTCGAAGGCGCCTCCTCGTTGAAACTTGCTTCCTAGAAACACAAAACATAGGAGAGCCCATTATTAGTTTGCTCCATTCCTCTGATATGACCTTTCCTATGTCCTTAAAATCGAGACACCAATTCTCAACTTGGTACGATCTGTTTTTATGCGATACAAGGGTATCGTTGTAAAAAACAATAGCTGCGTGATCCGAAGCAACTAAGGGTTGATTTATGATTCTACTTTCCGGGAAATTAAAGAACCAATCATTTGACATATATCCCCGATCCAAACGCTCCAAAATTAGTACTCGAGTCAATCTATTGTTAGTCCAGGTAAACCTAGGTCCAGAGAAAGGCACGTCTAAAAGATTGTTGCTTATCTTCCATTGAGAAAAAACATAACTGCCTCTAAGCCCTGAACTCCCCCCTAATTTATCCTCTAGTAGTTCAAGTTGATTAAAATCACCCAAAAGGAGACAATTAGGAAATAAGTGTGAATTGTTTAACATACTACTCCAGAACTCAACTCTATCTTCAAAAGTTGGCGGTCCATACACAAAAAACACATTCCAAACCATACCATTCCGCTCCTCTATATTACAGTGAACAAAATTAGGAGTGAAACTAACACAAGTAATAGGGAAACTAGACCAACCTAGAACTACTAAACCTCCACTAGAGCCTACAGAATCTACACCGCTAACAAAGGTAGGGAACTTATCACTAAACATACTAGCCACTTTACTAACCGAGCATTTAGTCTCGAAAAGAAACAAAAACATAGCTTAGTAATCAATTTATACAATCAATGTTACATGGAGTAGTATTTCTAATTGAATTTAATAATAATTAATTAACTAATTAAAAAGACAAAGAAATAGGTGTCATTTCTTCCATAAATTATCATCAATCAATTGATAATTCTCGTTGAACTTGGAACAATAAAAGTTGATTTTAAATTTGGAAGAATGTGTAATAATTGAATGATAAGTGATATTTACTTTATTTTAATTTTATGAGGAGGTTTTGCGTAGGACGGACTCACGTGAGTCCAGTTTATAACCTTCAAACACACCACTTCCATTTTCTCTCTCCTCCATTTTTACAATCCTTCATTTATTACCATTTTTTTCACATTTTCTCTCTTCTGCTCATTCGGATCCTTATCTCATCGTAGAAGCTTCCTTCTTCTTCTTCAATGGCGGACTTTGTTGAACGCAAACCTCGACGACCGCTGCCACCACCGCTGTAACATCCCCAAATCTCCCTCTACAGAAATACTAGTATTATACGTATAATTATACCGTAGAGATAGACTTAGGAGTGTTACCGCCGCGTGATTACGCAAGGCTACTCAAATACTTAACTCAATAACATAACTTGCAGCGGAAAACTCAAATTTATTTTATTAATACTTATAAAATTAGTAACATTGTTATAAGTATTCAAAATAAAGACGAGACTAACATTCCTAAACTAGGTGAAGCAAATTCTAGGACTCCCATATGCTCATTCATGACTCCACCTGAAAATAGTCAACACTACTTACCATTACAATAAACAGAGCGAACTAAAACAAATAGGAAATACGGATTAGCAAAATATGTTAAGTACGATAAGTGCAAGATAATGTAAACTCAATTTTATTTGCTAACATGCTTTTAAAACCAATTCCAATAATTAATCCAATAATTCCAAAATTCATGATTTGAAACCAATACCAATAATCCAATTTTCAATAGAATATATAAATAATAAAACCAATTCCTCTTTTAAAACCAATTCCTCGCCTAAGTGTGCACACCCCTCAAGCTAGTCTCCAACTATTTCAAGGCTATTATTGATGAAAGACCCGGTCAGACAAAGTCCAAGGCCTTATCAAACCAAATCCGCATAGTGGGATTACTAACATGCTTGTAAAGCTTTAATTTAATAATAATTCAATAATTCCTCCTTAAATAAAATAAACCTTTATAATAGGTTAAATCAAAACTCCTTTTTATCCAATTAAATCATGCTTTCAAAATCAACCTTTTAATAAATACTTGAGAATAAAATCTCATATTAATAACTTTTCAAAATAACTCTTCATTTGAAAACCCTTTTATTTAATTCAGCAAACTTTTCAAATTAATTCCTTTATTTAAACATGATAAGTAATTCAAACCATTCAATACATGATATAAAAACCCAATCCTTCAAAAATACATTTATTAAAACAGATATTAAAATCAATACCTCTAAACATAATTTATTTCATAAATCATAATTCAAATCAATTTAATTCAATCACCAATAACATCATATAAAACATGTTATTCAAACCAATCACTTTCAAAGGTATCTAGCCACCTAAACGTACCTTGATTTCGACTATCAATCAACACTTGGCACTTTCAAAGTTCAATCACGAATACATCTTGCAAATAACATAATCATAAGGTTATCACAACATAAACTCAAATCTAATGTGCATGGGCTATAAAACTCTTTTAAATTAATATAAAATTATAGCTTTGAAATAGGTATTTGTATTTTAGAGAACTTACCACGAAAAAAATAAAAGAATAGGATTAAAGAGAATCGAATTTTCGTTGGAAAGAATAGGCAGAACTTCAGAGGCCATAACTCCTTCCATATAACTTCGAATTGGGTGATTTTTGAGCCTAACCTCAAGTATTTTTCAAGATGAACAATCTTCCGTGAAACATCAAAACCCCAAAAATTGACCAGAAGTGCCCGAAAATTGGCTTCCAATGTGTACGGGTTGATTATGTATGAAAAGAGTAGAAAGAAAAGTATGAAAAGGTTTAGGGAAAAGAAGAATAAGAGAGAAGAAGAGAATTGGGTTTTGGTGTAAAGAATATTAGAGGTATGAGGGGGTATTTATAGGCTCATGAATGAAAGAATTATGGTAGGAGAATGTAGGAAGAATTATGGTAAAAAGAATTAAGAAATTACTTGGAGAAAAGAATAAAGAAATATGGAAAGTTTTGATATTAAAGTGATTAAGAATTATAGAATTAAGGAAAGTGTGGTGTCATGAAAATTAATATGGCAAAAGAGATTACTTGGGGAATAATCAAGGAAGATATAAGGTAGGAAAATAAGATGATCAAATATTTAGGAAATGGAGAAATAAAATTAAGGATAATAATAGATTTAAGGGAGATAATTAAAATAAAAAAAGTACCAAGATAATTATGTTCAAAATATAATATGGTGGTCGAAAATTTGAGCTTTCCTAAGCTCATATTTTCGGACCTCCCTTTAGATATTTAGGAAAATATTTTGCAAGTTTTTAAGGAATAAAATGATTGTGTAAATAATATATTTTGTAGAAAATAATTAATTACAAAATACCAAATTAAACTAACTTAATTAACCAAGAAAAATCAGATTTTCTACATTTAGACAATCCGAAATTACTAGCTAATTAAATAGGACTTTCGGCCCTTTTAAATAAATAGGAAAATAAAATTTCTACTTAATTAAAATATCTGAAATATATATAAGTAATCCGGTTTTTAAAATAAAATGAATGGATGATAAATCTTATCCAATATCCAATAATAATTGATTTTTAAAATACTTTTGGCGCCAAAATTCAAATATCATTTTGGCTCCGAATTCAAATAGTAAAATAAATTACTAAAATACCCTTTTAAGAGAATACTAATTAAATATTTAATTAGAAAATACGTTTCAAAAATATGGGGTATTACAGCCGCCGCCGATGAAGAGGAGGAGATGAACACTGCTTTGAATCTAGCGAGTTAAATTACCAGCGAGAAGGTTAGAGTTGAATGAAACATCAACATTCTTAACATGATTAACTTGGGAATAAATGGAATTAAGGGAACCAAGATGGGTTAATTCATTGCAAAATTTTTGACACAATTCATTAGATTGCAATTGGGTTATTGAATTCATGTAAGATTGCGGAAATTTACAGTAACTATAGGTAAAACGATGGCGATGCTATAAAGCTCGCCATTTTGTTGACGTTTTTGAAATGAAAAACTGGGTATTTTAATGGGTATTTAACACTGCAACTAAATCTAACGAATTTCATAAAGCTGCAACAACAGTATATATGCGTGACGAATATTATCTAATGCCTAACCAATATTATCTAATTTCTGATACTTATTATCTAATACCTACCCAATATTATCTAATTTCTGATACTTATTATCTAATACCTAACCAATATTATCTAATTTCTGATACTTGTTATCTAATACTTGACTAATATTATTTAATTTCTGACACTTATTATCTAATTTCTGATACGTATTATCTAATATCTGACCAAGATTATCTAATTCTGATACTTATTATCTAATACCTGACCAATATTATCTAATTTCTGACACTTATTATCTAATTTCTGATACTTATTATCTAATATCTGACCATTATTAGGTAATTTCTAACAATTTTTTTTGTATTATTGGACTCACATGAGTCCGTTTTACACAATACTCTTTCTAATTTTATATGTTCACTAGTTTAATGGTTGTTATTAAATTTTATAAAGAGTTATTGTATTGAATTTTATAAAAAAAATTTATACTCATAATATTAATTCAAAAATAAATATAACTTTAATTTTATACCTAGCTATGCCAATGTCAAGATTAGTACGTGACACTTAGAATTGATTTTTTTAAAAAAAAATTAAAATAAGGGTCTGTGAGGTTTTATTTTAAAAAAATATAATTTTAAGGATAGTACCCGTGCGTGCTGAGTTATTATATATGTGTGTGTGTTAACGAATAATTTTTTTAATTGAATTAAACATTATAGCAAAAGTAACAAAATTGGAAGGAAAAAAAAGTTAATAGTATTATCGAAAACTAAGATAATGTAGAGCAGTATTGTAAAATACGTTCATAGTATATATACTACATATAAGTTAATAGTAATATACGTTCATTTTTTTTACAAAAAAAACCTAATATAAAATACTACGTATATGTAAAAATATATTAGTTGGGTATATATGGAGAATTATTATTGTTAAGAATTTTAATTGGAAGAAATAAATTTTGGATAATTATAAAAAAAAAAATTCCTTATAGAATCTGCGTAAAAAAGGAAAGTAAAATTGGCGGGAAAATTTTGAACAAGAAGATGACATGTGTCATTCATGGTTTCGCTTATTATATAGCTAGGTTAAATTCCGTGCAATAGATGCACTGTTGTTAAATACTTTTAGTGACAACAAAATTATAAAAACAGTATAAAAAAAAAGGAAAAATAGGTTTTAAAAATCCCAACTTTAGCCGGTTTACTTCTAAAAATCCCAACTATTTGTTATGCCACAAAAATCCCAAATTTTATACCCATTTTCTTTTAGAGATCCCAATGGACTGGTAACCGGATATATAAGTTGGTCAAGTGTCTATGTTGACCTGGGTAAGTCTTTCCCTCCCAAATAATCCTAATGGGATGATGACTCATCTCCTCTCAACAACCCTCTGCTCCCAAACTAATTCCCCGCCATTACTATCAAAATTCCTCTCTGAAAAATCCTTAAGCTCAATTACTTCACGAAATTACTCTTAACCACTCCACATAAAGGCTTTAATTTTAGAACTAAACAACCATAATCACAACTCTCCATTTGTGGTAAAAAGCAAGGAATTTGAAGGAAAAACGCAAGTACTGTTGTATTTCCAGTTGCGGTAAAAAGCTCGAATTTCAGGTAAATCTCTAATTCTCTACAATTACGGTTGATGTATTGAGTTATTGTTGCTAATATCATGATAATTTTGCAAATTTTAGGTTTTTTTATGTGATTTAATTAATGAATAATTATACGATGCTCGTAGTTCGAAAATAAAGTTAGGGTTTTTTTATGAATTTCTGGGTGTAATTGCTTATGTTTTGCGCTGGGTTTGTTAAATTGTGTGTATTGAAAATGAATTTAGGGTATTTTATGAATTTCTAGGTTTACTTGATTATGTTATGCGCTGGGTTTGTTGAATTGTGTGTTATTAATTGTATTTTTCAGTGTTAATGGTATGGATGACAACATTACTTTGAAGTTTTACTTTGGGGGAGTGTTCAAGACTATAAATAATGGGAATATGGTTTATGAGGGAGGGTCTTTTAGGACAAAAGTTGTAGACCCAAATAATGTATGGTACTCTGATTTAGTTGAGTTAGTTAAGGAGTTATGTGGGGAATTTGAAAGTCTTTATTGCTTGGTCCCTGGGAAAACAATGTCCAATGGCTTGAGAAAGATTTGCAACGAGAATGATGTGTATGAGATGGCAGGGTTGGGAGTGGATTATAGAACTGTGCAGATTTTTGTGTATCATGGTATAGATTTAGTTGAGGCAAAAGAACTAGCTGTTGAACCTGACATTCAAGTCTTAACCCAAGCCTCTCAAAGTAACAACCCTCAATCCAAACCAAGCAAATTGCAACCTAGAAAGGCCCCACTTAAAGCATCTTTGACTGCACTTAGGTTAAGTCCCAGAAAGAAACAAACCCCTGCCCCACATGTAATTAAAAAGCATGTGCCTGCCAGTTCACTCAAATAAAAAGATGCCTCCCCCCATGTCCTGCTTAAAGGTCCTAGTAGTGGGAGTAATCTAGATCTGGTTAAGTCTCAACCTACCTCAATTAAAACCCCTCTTGGAAGAAAGGAAAACAGTTTCTCCTCACCACTTCCACCCCTATATCCAACCTCTAAAAAACCAGTTGAACCACTTATTGCATCACAACTTCTATCCCAAGGTCAAAGCACTAAAGCTGATGACTATGATTGGTATGATAATAGGCCTGAAAGTCCTATTAACTTAAATGATTTGATAGGGGATTACATCTATGAGAGTGAGGAAGGTGACCCTAATTATGACCCAAAGGTTGATATAGGGAAAGGAATATTGGTTGGTAATAGAAAGAGATTTGATGATTATGTGGTTGGTCAAGTATACAGTGAGGAGGACACTGATGAGGACTCTGCTGATAATGATTGGTTTAATAAAGAGTTAGAGGTTGAGATAGATAGGTTAGAAGAAGAAGAAAGAGAGGATTTAAATAAGGAGATCTTAGGAGAGGACCAAATTGACTCTGAAGTTAGTGATGAGGAGTACAACACAGCTAGGGATAGAGTATTAGCCTGTAACAGTAGGATACTTGAGCTTGCAAGAAGTTGGCAGAAGGAAGTAGAAGTAGGGGATCTTGAGGATGAGCAAAGTGAAGAAGATCAAGTAGCTGGTACACAAGGTACTATAAATGTTGTTGAGCAGACTTTGAGTGACTATAACACCAGTGATGATGACATAAACACTCCCCCTGACGGTGAAGAAGAGGGTGATTGTTTGTTGAAAAAGAGGAGATCAAGTCTGCTTATAAGTCCAGAATCTAATTTCAATAGGTTCAAGTGGAAAGTTGGTTTAAGATTTGCAACGAGGGAAGACTTCAGGCAGGCAGTGTCAAAGTATGCTATTTTTCAAGGAAAAAATCTGAAGGTTGTTAGTAGTAACAAGAATAGGGGACAAAGGGTTATTGTGAAGTGCATTGAGGGTTGTCCATTCAGTTTGTATGCCTCTTGGCATTCCAGGAAAGCTGCTATGATAGTGAACACTGTGGGTAGTGAGCACACCTGCCAAAGGAACATGGTGAAAAACAAGCAGCTAAAGAGTTCTTGGGTAGCTAAACAATACATTGAGGTTTTCAAAGCTAGGCCACACTGGCCTACTAAAGAAATCATTGACTGCATTAAGAGGTCATACAAGGTTCTGGTGAAAAGGGATTTTGCATATAAAGTTAAATATGCAGCACACAAACTATTGCATGGGTCAATGCATGACCACTATCACAAGGTTGGGGGGTACTTAGCTTCTTTGGAGAAGTCTAGTCCTGGTAGTGTTGCTGACTTGGTCACTGTGATGCATAAGAAACCTGCACCGGTATTTCAAAGGTTGTTTATGTGTTTTGAGGGGTTGATGAAGGGATGGAAAGAGGGATGTAGGAAGGTGTTAACCGTGGATGGTTGCTTTCTGAAGACTTTTCTAGGTGGCTAGCTATTATGTGCTGTTGGGAGGGTTGCAAATGATCAAATGTACCCTGTTGCATGGGCTGTTGCAGAGGGTGAGAATTCTCTCAGTTGGGAGTGGTTTTTTTGTCACCTCAAGTCATGCTTGGACCTAGGTGATGGAGAAGAAACTTCAATTATCTCAGATGAGCACCAAGTCAGTATCTATTTTCATTTTTTTTACTTTCATTATCTTTTACTTTCATTATCTTTTACTTTCAATTTTTTCGTAGTTGTCTTCTACATTAATATTTTTTTGTAGTTGTCTTCTGCATTAATATTGGTTTTATTTGTGCTTGGATTTGTATGTATGTCATCATTAACAGGCTATTTTGAGTGTTGTTGCTTCAGTTCTGACCAAAGCAGAACATAGACATTGTGCTAAGCACATTTTTGCCTTGTGGCACAAGACCTATAGAGGTGATGAAATGAAATTGCAATTTTGGAAAATTGCAAAATCATATAATGAAGCAGATTTTGATGAAGCGTTTGCTCAATTACTTGAGTTAAACCCTGAAGCAGCTAATGCTTTTAAAAAATACAACCCCAAGGTCTTTTGTAGAGCATTCTTGAACACAAATGTCAAGACTGATGCAATCACCAGCAACATTGCAGAAACTTTTAATGGATACATCATAAATGCAAGAACCAAGCATCTTCTGTATATGCTTGAGGAAATTAGGAATACATTGATGCAGAGAATGGTGAATAAGAGGCAAAACATGGAGAAGTTAACCTCTGTTCTTTGTCCAAGAATTCAGACCAAGCTTGATAAAGAGAAAGACAAGGCAGCTAACTGTGAAGTTTTTCCCTCATCTGATTCTCTGTTTAATGTAGCCTACTATCCTGACCAGTTGGTTGTAGACCTACAAGCAATGACTTGCACATGTAGGAAATGGGAAATGGTAGGCATTCCATGTTGTCATGCAATTGCATGCATTTTCTTTATTGGGAAGGAGGCTGAGGGTTTTGTCAACCCTTGTTATACAAGAGAGTTCTACCTAAAGTCATATGCAGGTACTTATTCTTGCCTATTTCAGTCCAAGAATTAGTTAATTAATTGTTTTTGTGCATTTGTTAACTCATGTCTAAATGGTTGCATGACACAGGTTCAATTCCACCATTAGTCGGTGAAAGACACTGGCCTAGAGTGCAGTTTCCATTGGACCCACCACCTATCAAAATACGACCAAGAAGGCCTCGAAAGAACAGGATCAAGGATCCTTTTGAGAATCCTAAAAAGCCTGGTTCTTTGACCAAGACAGGTGTGGAGATGACATGCTCAATTTGTAAGGTGAGGGGGCATAACAAGAGAAGGTGTCCTAATAAAGACACAACTGTCCAAAGTGAACCACCTCCTAAGAAGCCTAGGGGAAGACCAAGGAATGATGGCCAACCACCTCAGTCAACTCACTCTACACAAGCCCCACCTCAAGGTAACCAAGCTGCACCACCTCATCATCATACTGTAACTGCGCATCCTACATAGTTAGGCAAAGGTGGCAGAACTATTAGAGGAGGTAGAGGCTCAAGGGGTGGCCATTCAGCAGTTGGTGGAAGGGCAGCTGCAAGTGCACCTCAACCTGTGACAGGAACAAGAAGGGGACAGGGAATAGGTGGCAGAGGAAGAGGTAGAGGAAGAGGTCATCCTAGGGGTATTGGTGTCTTATTTGGACAGGATGGCTCTGTACTAAATCAGATTTGGAACTTGATATTCTGTACCTGAAAAGGTTCTTTGTCTTAGTCTTAATTATGTGTCACTAATGCTGGTTTTTTTTTTTTTTTTTGAATTAGACTACTGGTGGAGCACCTGGTAGGTCAAAGAGGAGCAGGTCAATCAACCATCTATCTCATTCAAGCCAGCAGTCAACACCAAGGAACTCAACAGTAACTTCTTAGTTCATTAGAACTGATCTTTTGTTTCATGTCACTTAACAACACTTACAACTAATTAACTTTGTGTATTGGTCTGTCAGCATTTTACATCTCTTATGCTGTCAGTTTTAAGCCTATGTAATCAGTAATGGGTTGTTAAACTTGGATGGTTTTCTAAACAGCTATGTGTATGAATGCATGTTTTTTTTGTCAGATATATAATTGGTGTATCAATGCATGTATTGGTTTGTATATGTGTTCATATTGCTATCAATTACTCTATGAAAATTAAAGCATCATGTCTAGTTGCAACAAATATCCTTCTCATTTCATTTCATTAAAAAATACCCTTCTCATCATTCATAGAACTTGTTGTTCAATACATAAACCAAAATAACCTCAAAACATCCCCACAACAACCATGAAACACATACAACCCTATTTCAAGTACAATACAACCATGGCAAAAAATAACCATGAAAGAATAAGACCCATCAACAACTTTGTCTCATTCCTTACAACAATCATCAGCTGAATCTTATGTTGGGAGATTTCAGCTTTGATATCTTTAACCAAAGCCTCCATTTTCACTTTCTTCCCTTCCAATTTCTTTAGTTTGTCATCCAACATACTCTTCTGTAACTCCATCTTAGCAATAATAGTGTCCTTTTCAAATATCTGAAATCTTAGATCCACATCAACAGGGTTGCAATCAATCCACTTCATAAAATTGCAACTTATATCCTGCACAACCAATGCCAATAGATTACCCCAATTATCCAACACAATTAAATTCCCCCAAAAAACCCTAACTTCTCAAATTACCCAATTCACCAAATTAAACCCAAAATTACCCCCATTAACAAGAACAAAAACAAAACTAAAGCAAAACAATTACATTACCGGCCATTTTGGACAACCATAAAACTTAGCCCCAACATTCACCCCATTCTTCATTGTACGCACCACAGCCTCCAATCCACAAGTGTAGGTGGTTCTTCGACAATTACCACCCCTTGTGGTGGACGACGACCCATAAGATCCAGACTGTGAAGCCTTGCCACCAGCCATTAACGAGGTCTGAAGAACTAATTTTGAAAGTGAAGAACTAAGGAGATTTTTCGAATTGAGAGAAGTAGGGGAAGGCAGGGAAGAGTAACAGATCTTTTTTGGGGATTATTAAATAAAGTGGAAAGTCAAAAACTGAAAGAAAAAAAAAGATAATTCTTAAAAACAGATGACAACCAACGCCACGTAGGATGAAAACTGGCAGTTAAAGGTTAGGTGACCTACTAGGATCTCTAAAAGAAAATGAGTATAAAAGTTGGGATTTTTGTGGGATAACGAAAAGTTGGGATTTTTAAAAGTAAACCGGCTAAAGTTGGGATTTTTAAAACCTATTTTTCCAAAAAAAAAAAATACTCGACAATCGACACACCAATTATTTAAAAGTATGAAGTATATTTGAAAAAACAATCACAAATAATAGGTATAATAAATTATTTAATATTTTGAAATAGAAAACGAATGTAATAATCTAGATACAATCCTTTGTTAGAGTAAGAATTTGTTTTTTTTTTTTTTTTTTTTTTTTTTTTTTGCAAATACTTTTGGAGGGGAAATTTCTAATGAGACGCTGCCAAGTGTCCCTTTAGATTTCACTTTTAGTAATAGTAATATGTAATAGATTTTTTGAGTTTTCCTTTTAGTTTACTATTATATTTGGAAGTTTCTAAGTTTTGATGAAATATATAGTTCTTATACTTCGTTTATATGTTTGGAATATAACATGTGTTATTATATGTTTGGAATATAAAAGTTCAACAACAACTTTTCACTCCCACGTATCTCTTGGCTTATATATTAGAGATATATATTAATACAAAAATCTAGTCAAAGTTGACACTTAAGTAATCAATCCAACTTTAACACATACTCGTAAGTCGTAACTAGTAAGTAATACAAAAGTCAAATTGTTGCATTAAAAAAAAAATTTGAAGGAATATAGTTGTTGAATCACATCATTACATCAATTAAAGTAGCAGGTAAAACATAAATTATGCACATTTAGTTGAATATATATATATATATATATATATATATTTTGTAAAAAACAAAAGAAATAAAAGATAGCCACCACTCCACTTCCAAGCCCTTAATTCTAAATTGGTCGGTACTCAAAATTTCAGTCATACAACCCAATATTAATAGGAAAAATTGTCAAAAATAAAACGATATTTGAGACGTCTTCTAAAAATAAAATAATCTTTAGATTATTCTAAAATAAAATGACCTTTGACATACATCTGCTCAAAATAGAACAAAAATTCGGTAACCGGTTTAAAAGGTTAAACCCATACACGTGATGTTATGCAATTGGCTGGGATTTTTTTATTTTCATTTTAAAAAACTGATTTCTAATTACCAAAAAAATAATTTTTTTTTAAAAAAAAAAAAAAAAAATATTCTTTCTCCTTCCCCTCTTCCTCCTAGTCATACCTACCATCCACATCACCAGCTCACCACCTTCCATTGAAGCACAATCAACGTTCTCCATTGAGGTGAAATATATCCTCCATTGAAATGAAAATTTTCCCCACCTCAAATTCTAATTGAACTCGTAAAAACCCCAATTTCTCAATCAATTAGACTTCTAAATCAACCAAAACTCAAAAACCCCAATTGTCACCCAAAATCCTTAGTATTCCCCCTAAAATCTCTATCATCTTCCTTAGTATTCCCCAATATTTCAATTATACCAGCGCCATTGCTCAATAACGAAGATTCCGACGCCGCCGCAGCTGCTGCTACTACTCCACCAACGCCATTTGATTATTTCACCGATTCCACACACCTCGAAACCCAACCTATAGCCACCTCAAAATCACCTCAAAACCTCCCTCACTCATCCCATACACCCCGAAACAACCCCACTAAGGAACTAAACAACCCAAACTGCAATCGTTGAATCCCACAGAAAAGGGTTGGGGGTTGGGTCGGTTTGCCGGTGTATACAAGGGTGAGGTTAGGTTAGGTTTTTCCCGACGGAGGCAGGGGTGGGGGGCTCAGTTTGTTCGCGACAGCGTGGGTAGGGCCGGGGCTGGGGCTGGGGCTGGGGTTGGGATCAACGATCATGGCTGTGAGGGCTGTTCACGACAGTGGTTAATTTTTTTTAATTTATTATTATTATTATTATTAAAATCATTTTTTTAATAAAAGAAAAAGAAAATAAAAAAATCAACCTATCGCATTACAGCACATGGCACATTAACTTGTTTAATAGGTTGTCAATTGGTACCTGTAGACACCCAAATGTGTCTCCCAAAACCAAACCCAGTGATGAATACTTTTTACGTCATTTGATTACTGAACAAGGTGAAAGTGTAGAAAGTATAGTGATGAAGATGTTTTTATTAAAATATTTCTCTTTCTATTTTCAAAAATATTTCTTTTCTTACTCTATTTATATAAAAATAGTCAGTCCAATTTGGTTTGGTCCATGATAAGGGTCCAATAATAGTGTAGTTGGATTGGGCTTGAAAAGAGATTTCCAATGATATAATATAAGCCCAATTCCGATGAATTATGAAGAAGTTATAGATTAAATTAAATGTGGCCCAATGATCAAGAGGAGGGCTTATTAATTATTATTCCTCAAGTAATTAGGATTGATTTTGATCTTCTAGGAATATCTAGAAGGTTTTCTCTTATTCTAATAAGATTAGGATTGATAATTATATTTTTTTAAAAAAAGATGTTTTATTTTGAATAAAATATGTTAAATATGATTTTAAATCTACTTAGACGCAGAATTACCTGTAACCGGTTTAAAAAGTGATTCCGCGTGTAAAAGCGCGTTGTACTTTTGAACCAGCGCGAGACGACAGAGTCGTCGCCTGGCACTGACTCCTGTCGTTGGCGATGAGCTTGTCGTCTGACACTGACTCCTGTCGTTGGCGACAGGAGGTATTTTATTCCGAATTTGATTTTATTTGATCTAGTGCTATTTTTTCTATAAATAGGGGTCGTATCTCCCCGTTTTTAATCATCTACAATCAACAATCATTCATCAATTATCAATTCACAACAAACATCTCTCTCTTTCTCTCTCTCTATTCCTTTTCTAAACCTTCCCTCTCTCAAAATACCACACTCATTACCTCTAGACACACCTAGTCAAGTTCGAGGTTGCCTTCGCCATAGACGTGAAAGGTTTATAATTTCTGAGGGTTTGGTCCCAAATCTCTATTTCAATCATTTAATTTAATTGTTTGTTTATATTTTTCCTTGAAGTTACTAACGCGTGTATTTTGTTATTAGAAAGAGGTACGAGGCATCCAAGTAAGTAATTTAATAGTTATTTTGATATAGAAATCATGCTTTAATTATTTTAATTCATAGTATATGTTAGGATGTTTTATTACTTCCTAGTATCATGTTTAGGGTAATAACTAAAATTTCTAATATCATGTATATATTATTATCATGTTTAGGATGTTTTATTGCTTCCTAGTATCACGCCTTTTATGCATGTTTATAGGGAATTTGTACTTGTAATCACGCTTAATAAGATAATTAATAATTTTGTTTAGGCTAATATGATTATAATTCAAGTGATCGCCAATGATAGATTTGTTTGTGCATTATATTCAACCAACATAGATTAAACAGATTTAGGGAAAACCTATTGATTGCATGTTAGTCAGAAAGCGCACATGGATATGAGAAAAATAAAGTAGAGGTCTATTTAGGGCAGGTTCAATCTCTTTTAGGTTGGATTTGTACATTCATCCCCGAACTTCAAGTCATGGTTCCAGACTTATTGGAGTTAACGATCTCCTGGATCGTTAAGGGGTGTAACCTTCACCCTGTGAACGGTTTACAAGTTCCTAAAACTTGTTGGCGACTCTTTTACTCTAGCTTCCTTCCCTTTAGACACCACCATGCTTAAGTCTATGATCACAGTGGGGCTCAAGTGTGGGATGCTTAAAATATTTCCTACAGTACCGTTCTACTTTTAGCAAATGGCTATCAAAGGTCGTTTTATTATGGAATAATCAAAATGTTATTTTATTTTTGGAAAACCGCTAAAAGGTCATTTTATTCCTAACAATTTTTCCATATTATTATACATGTCACAATAAAAAGTAGGCAAATTCATTCATACTCCATCCGTTTTTAAATACTTGCTCCATTTCTCCATGTGCGGAGTTTTAGAAGAAATTGGAGAATGATAAGTCGATATCATACCATTATTTTTGGGCTATTTGGAATGTGTTTACTATAGAATTTCGACTTATAGTTCGTGTTTCTGTATGTTTTATCCAAGTTGGACTCAATTTCTTCTGTTCTGGTTGTTAGGTTATTATGTTGTGATTTCAGGATTAAGTAGAGTATTTGGAGTGATGATGAACATGCTACGACATTTTGAGATAGATTGGTGAACTTCATAAGAAGATTTGCAAGTCATGAGAAGTTATGTATCGGATTGCTAGATGATGATAACGATACATGGCCGTGTACTATATACTACATGGTCGTGTGACTCTTCCATCCACGCTTTCATGCTACATGACCGTGTGGGTACACGGTCGTGTAAGGCCATCTCCATATGAACTCTGCCTACACGGTCATGTACCCCTTTGCTACACGACCATGCACATACATGATGGAATATAGGATCAAGTAGAGACTAGCTACACAGTCGTGCACCCATCAGCACACGGCCATGTACGTGTGCGCAAAAGATAATGTTATTTTTATTATTTAATGTTTATTTTTAGGATAGTATAAATAGGGGTTTTAACCCTATTTAAAAACATCGAATTTTTAATATAGCTTTTTCTATTCTACATTGTTTTGTGAGAGAACACATAGAACTCCATTGAAGCATTCATCTTAATTCAATTTCAAGTATTTCTCTTTCATCTTTAATTTCTTTAATTTTCTGTTGTTATTATGTTTTCTTTAATTATTTGTCTTGTTATTTCTATCATCATGTGTGAGTAGTTTCATAATATAGGGTTAGGTTGAATCCTAATATGGATTAATGTGTTATTTAATTACCAATTCCCAATTTAATTAATTTATAATTCCTCTATGTTAGGGTTGGTTTTATTATCAGTAATTAACTAGAAATAGTATTATTGAATGTGATTAGGTTTACAACGAAAGTTGATTCTTAAATTGATTTTAGAACCCTAATTAAAAGTAAGAGCCTTTATGCATGAAAAAAGATAATTGGTCTTGCTAGGACTTATTGGATGTCATTCTTAATGTCTTTAATATGTATGATTCCATGAAAATAGGTATGATTGCATGTTAGGGAAGCTATTAGTTGATCGAAAGAAACTCTTAGTATTGTTTTAGGGAGCATTTGTCTTGTGGAATAATTATTGATTTAATTGAGGCAGAGGGATTGTTCTATTGCATTGATTCACATTAGTGGGGACACTTAAACTTAGATGTCTTTAGTTCTTGAGTAATTCATTATTATAATTTTCGTTGCTTGATAGTTCGTAATTGTTCTAGTATAGATTTCTCGATATTGATTGGTTACTTGTTTAAGATTGATTTGAGTCAGTTTAATTAGTTAGTCCTTAGTTTCTTGGGATTTGACCCCTACTTGTTTAACTACATAGTAGAGTTAGTTCGGTTATTTTTTGTTAGGTACGCGACACGCCTATCAAAGAAAATAATAAAATATGGAGGTAGCGAGTGGGGTTGGTGGAAGAATAAAAAATTGTAAAAAGCGAAAATAGTGGAAAGAATTGGAAGAGAGAGAATATGAAATTACCTCTTTCGTCCTTTTATTAGAGTCTCATTTCTCATTTTTCATGGTAATTAAGGTTTTTGTACTTAAATCTTGTGATTGGAAGTATCATTGTACATTAAGTGCATTAAATAACAAGTGAGAGAAAAAGAAAAAAAGAGGTTAATAAATGCCAAAAAGAAGAAGAAGTACCTAGAAATTAAAGAAGAAAAAGAATGAAGAGAGAGAACATTAGTTGGTGGATTGATAAATGTCAAAAATATTTGGCACAAAAAATCAGTAAAAATTGAGGATAATATGGGCATTAAATTAGGAGAATGCGATTAAAATTGTAAAAAACCACTTACCAAAAAGGGAAAGATTCTAATAATGGGACTTTAATTTTGATTTACCAAAAAAGGAATAGTGGACTCTAATATAACGACGGAAGGAGTAATAAAATATGATTTATGTTGGGTCCACTAGGTGAGAGAAATTTATTAAATATTGTAAAATCTTTCCAAATAAGAAAATGAAGTAAGTATATTATTTAAAAATGGAGGGAGTACATGCAACTAACACTATGATCACGTATGTAATTAATCAAGCTAGAAATATAACATTTGTACTGTATATGTTTGTTACTTCTTCTCAATGATGCACAGATACGCCAATCGTCAGCCGTCTCCCGTACTGAGGATGTATCGGGGAAGGGTACAGTACAAGTACGACCCAAATACGTCCCCGTGGAGTACCCTTGAAAAGTGGTACGTGGAGATAATTTGGGGACGACTGGGATTAGGGTACGTTTTTGGGACGAATTTGCTTCTTTTCTAATGTCTCCAGCCCATTTAAAAATAAAAAACCCTAAATTTACTTATTTGATTTCAATTTCTCAAGAACCCTTAAAAATTGTAGAAGCCAACCACAGAGTGCGACCCACGATTCCTTGGACGCGACTACCGGCGACCACCTACGACGGACACCAATAGCTGGAAACCGGCGACCGGAGACCAGCAGCGAACCCTCTAGAGTTCTTCTCTACCACCAGTTCTCAGCTCGTCTCTCTCTTCCTCTTTCCTCCAATTTAATTTGATTGAGGTTTAGATTTTTGTAAGTTTTTTTTTTTTTTTTTTTTTAATTTTTTTAATTTTTTTTTTATTTTTATATGATTATTAGATTTGAGTACAAAGTACTCTTTTTTGAAAGAAAGTACTTCGTATTACTGTATTAGTAAGTTTTTTTTTTCGATTTACTGTAGTTGTAGCCTGTAGCCTGTAGTCAGTAGGTGGTTTTTTTTTTAACCCCTATTTCTTTTAATTTGTAGTTTATGGAATAAATTTTTTAAAAAAAACATTTTATGGATTTATATTTTGGTGATTTTTTTGCCGTATCCTTGCGGTTACCCGTTTTTTGGAATTTTAATTTTGCCGTATCCTGTCTCCGTACCCATACTCGTTTTGAACTCGTATCTGTTTTCGTGCAAACTAGCTTCTTTTTGTTGTAGAAGAGCTGAAAATCTAAAGAAGCCTTACCGTCCCAAATGTGGCATGTTGTATAGTCAAGTAACACATTCTATGTCACCCGAAAAAATCAAGATTTTCGAATCCTTGGAAAATTGGGCACCTAAGAACATTGTTAGGAAATAAGGGTGTAATTGTGTTTGATTAATGCGGAACAAATCAATGAAAAATAAGAACGAGAAAAGCAATCAAGAAGATAAACAAAGAACACAAGGATTTACGTAGTTCGGTTAAAATAGACCTACATTCACGGGTGGGGATTCGAGAACTTCTTCACTATAATGGAGAGAGAACGAGAAAATAAGACAAGGAGTCCTAAATCTAATGGCTCAAAAGGGTATGATCTAATTGATCAACTAAATGGTCCTTTTATAACATAAGGAAACCCTAATAAAGACCTTAAATTGTTCCCCAAGTTTACTAAAATAGACATCATAGAAAAAAATATTATTTTAGGAAATATTCCATAAATTATCCTAGAAGAACCGAACTACCGAGCTATAGCTCAGCAGCTAGCTCATGCCTGGCGCAAGTCCTCATAGGGTCGAGCTATAGCTTGCCCGCTCGTAGCAATTTTCCAGCTTCGTCAGGTTTTCGTAAAATGGCCATAACTTTCTCGTTTCTTATCGGAATTGGGCATATGACCTATTGTGGAAAACTCTTGAACCAAGACATCACCTCCAACTTGAATCACCTCAAAATTACTTGTAGCTAGTTTAGAGATATCTGCATTCAAAGTCAGCCCTATTAGATTTAGAGTCACAATTTAACAAACATCTTGGTGTATCTGAAGCCTGTTGAAAAATGTTGGCAGCCTCAAGATTTTCTTACTGATCCGAATTCAGACGGCTTTTATGATCAAATCAAAGAGATTCGGGGAAGGGCAAAGGAGGTTCTAGATGATTACTTTGCTGTTTTGTTGGACATATGATTACTGAAGAAGCACTTCCTACTTACCAAACTATGCTTAATACTTTTGATGGAGTGGGAGATGAAACCGGGGCTAGTCCGACTTCATGGGCAACTTGGACTAGAGCTTGGACTGCTGAGGAAAATAGACATGGTGATCTTCTTAATAAGTATTTGTATATCTCGGGTCGTGTTCACATGAGAGTCGTCAAAAAACGATTCAGTATTTTATTGGCTTAGAAAAGGTATGAGTGATCTTTTTTTTTTTCTTTTTTTTTGGGTAATATCCTCACTTACCCTATCATGTGAATCCACTTAAACTTTGACTTAACACGTTTGCAAATGCACAACTTTGACTGTAATGTGAATCCACTTTTCATTTTAATCTTTTTTCATATAAAGCTATCCTCATTTGCCCTGTCATGTGAATCCACTTAAACTTTGACTGATCACATTTGCTAATGCACAAATTTGACATTAATGTTTAATAATTTTTCACTGTAATCTTTTCTTGAGAAGGTTTTGCGTGAGACCGTTCCACGCGAGTCCGGTTAATAATGCCCACACCCTTCCTCACCCACTACCACCACCACTACCTAGCCATTTGTCGGCGGCCGACGACCACCCTCCCCCTCCCATCCCCAACTCCTTACTCGTAGTACCATCCACCACTCGCCCAACCAAAACCCCTACTCAATGCTGTAATACCCCGTATTTTTAAAACGTATTTTTTAATAAATTAATTAATTAGTATTCTCTTAAAAGGGTATTTTAGTAATTTATTTCACTATTTGAATTTTGGAGCCAAAATGATATTTAAATTTTGGCGCCAGAAGTATTTTAAAACTCAATTATTATTTTTGGATTTTAGATAAGATTTATTATCCATTTATTTTATTTTAAAACCCGGATTATTTATATATATTTCGGATATTTTAACTAAGCGAAAATTATATTTTAATTATTTAATTAGGAGGTCCAAATTTTCTAAATAATAAGCTATGATTTTCGGATTTTCTAAGTGTAGAAAATCTGATTTTCTTAGTGACTTTATTTAGTGAATAATTGATATTTTCTTGATTAATTATTTTATATAATATATATTATTTACACAATTATTTCCTTAAAACTAGTAAATTAATTCTCTAAATATCTAAAGGGAGGTCCGAAAATATGAGCTTAGGAAAGCTCAAATTTTCGGCCACCATGATGGATTTTTGGGTGATTTATTTTGGTAAATTGTATTTTTAATTATCTCCTTAAAATCTCTTATTTTCCTTAATTTTATTTTTCATCTCACAAAGATTTGATCATCTTATTTTCCTACCTTTTTTCATCCTTGATTATTCCCCAAGTAATCTCTTTTGCCATATTATTTTTCATGACAACACATTTTCCTTAATTCTATTATTCTTAATCACCTTAATATTTAACTTTCTATAATTCTTTAACTCTCTTCTCCAAGTAATTTCCTTAATACTTTTTACCATAATTCTTCCTACATTCTCCTACCATAATTCTTTCATTCGTGAGCCTATAAATACCCCCTCATACCTCTCATATTCTTCACACTAAAACTCAATTATCTTCTTCTCTCTTATTCTTCTTCTTTTCCCTAAACTTTTTCATACTTTCTTCTCCTCTTTTTACACAAATCAGCCCGTATGCCTTTGAAGCCAGTTTTCGGGCACTTCTGGTCAGTTTTTGGGGTACTGGTGTTTCACAAAAGATTGTTCCTCTCAAAAAATCCTTGAGGTTAGGCTCAAGAATCACCCAATTCGGAGTTATATTGAAGGAGTTATGGCCTCTACAAGTTCTGCCTATTCTTTCCCACGAAATTCAATTCTCTTTAATTTTATCCCTTTATCTTCTTCATGGTTAGTTTTCTAAAATACAAATACCTGTTTTAAAGTTATAATTTTATATTAAAGTATTTTTTTAAAAGTGTTTTATAGTCCATGCACATTAGATTTGAGTTTATGTTGTGATAACCTTATGATTATGTTATTTGCAAGGTGTATTCGTGATTAAACTTTGAAAGTGCGAAGTATTGATTGATATTCGGAATCAAGGTAATTTTAGGTGGCTAGATACTTTTAAAAGTGATTGATTTAAATAGCATGTTTCATATGATTTTATTAGTGATTGAATTGAATTGATTTGAGTTATGATTTATGAAGTAAAGTATGGTTGGAGGAATTGATTTTAATATTTGTTTTTAATAAAAGGATTTATTTTAAATATCATGTTTTGAATGCTTTGAAATTATTTATTATGTTCAAAGGAATTTGGATTTTTAAGAGTATGTTGGATTAATTTAAAGAGTTTTTAAAAGGATTTTTAAAAGCTTGATTGAATTAAATACAAAAGGAGTTTTGATTTAAACTATAATAAAGGTTGATTTTATTCAAAGAGGAATTTCATGAGAATTATTGAATTATTATTATAAAAGCTTTACAAGCATGATTATTATATTAATCCCACTATGCGGATTCATTGAAGACTATGGACTTTGTATGACCTAGTTTTCTCCAAGAATAGCCTTGAAATAGTAGGAGAATAGCTTGGGGGGTGGGCACACTTAGAGAGGAAATTGGGTTTTTGAAAAGAATTGATTTTAATAATCACTATTACTGAATCATTGAGTTATTGGTATTATTTTTGAGTATCTTGAGATCATTGGTTTTTAAAAAAAGAAATTGGTTTTATAAATCATTTCTATTTACTTATTGAGTTATTGGAATTGTTTTGAGATTATTGAGAATTGGTTTTGAATCATGAGTTTTGGAATTATTGGATTAATCATTGGAATTGGTTTTAAAAGCATGTTTGCAAATGAATTGAGTTTACATTATCTTGCACTTATCGTACTTAGCATATTTTTCTAATCTGTATTTCCTATTTGTTTTTGTTCGCCCTGTTTACCGTATTGGTAAGCAGTGTTAACTATTTTCAAGTGGAGTCATGAATGAACATATGGGAGTCCTGGGATTTGCTTCACCTAGTTTAGGAATGTTGGTCTCGTCTTTATTTTGAGTACTCATAACAATGTTACTATTTTTATAAGTATTAATAAAAGAAAGAGTACGGATGTTTCCGCTACAAAGTATTGGTTTTTATTTAGTAAGTTTTGAGTAGCCTTGCGTAATCACGCGGCGGTAATACACCTAAGTCTATCTCTACGGTATAATTAAACGTATTATACTAGTATTTCCGTAGAGGGAGATTTGGGGGTGTTATAACTGCTCCATCCATCGCACACATCACGCACCAATAGAACAACTCTTAGTTGCTACTCCGATCCACCCTTGCTTCAAATGTTAATTTTTTTTTGTTCAAGTTTTGATGTGCACCCTTGTTTAATCTGCTATATTGGCTTGGTTATAGCTCTGTATTTGATTGTTGATGTAAAATTTTCATTTTCTCTTAGTCCTTCGTGCAAACTGCAAACGTGGTTGAGATGGTAGCGTGACTGTCATTTGCTCATCACTTGATTTCACGATGCATAATAATCCCTTGGTCATGTAGCTCTGCTATCAGTTTTCAAATCACTAAATGCAGTAAGGCTTTCTATTGTAGCAGCTATGTATTTATTGAATATATGTCTAATATCTTATCAATATCGTCTAATATCTGATCAATATTATCTAATATCTGACCATTATTATCTAATTTCTGACACTTTTAATCTAAAATCTGATATTTATAACTTAATATCTAACCATTATTATCTAATTTTTTGACAATTAAGAATTTTTTTTTATTTTTTATTTTTTTCCCGTGAGTCCGTTTTTTCTTAGCTTCTTTGTTGATATAGTACTATATGAAAGTCTTTGGAGAGTTAATAAAATTATTACTCCTTCCAACCCATAAATATTGTGTTATTCAAATTTTTTTACTTTATTAAGAGTCGTATTGAGTAGGTAGGTAGAATTTGTTCCTTTGCTTTTGTGAGCTTAGCTTACTTCTACTTGATACCTCTGTCATTTATGTGTTTTTGTATTGGATGACCCAAAAGCTGAAAACAATCCATATTTAGGTTACATATACACATCCTTTCAAGAAAAGGCAACATTCAATTCACACGGTAATGCTGCAAAACGAGCCAAACAACATGGTGATCTCAAGCTAGCACAAATTTATGGCCTTATTGCTACCGATGAATAACGCCATGAAAATGCTTACATCAAAATAGTGCAAACACTGTTTGAAATCGATCCTGATTCAACCATGCTTGCTTTTGCTGATATGATGAGGAAGAAGATCTCTATGCCAGCCCATCTTATGTGTGATGGCCGCGATTACAACTTGTTTGATCATTTTGCTGCAATTGCTGCTTAGCTTGTGTAGACACCCAAATGTGTCTCCCTAAAAACCAAACCCAGTGATGAGTACTTTTCACGTCGCTTGATTATCGAATAAGGTGAAAGTGTGAAAAGCCTTGTGATTTGTTAGTTTTTAATAAAAATCTTTCTTTCTGTTTTTGGAAAAACTTCTCTATTTATGAAAATAGCCAGTCCAATTTAGTTTGGTCCATGATAAGGGTCCAATAATAGTGTAGTTGGATCAGGCTCGTAAAGAGCTTTCCAACGATATATTATAAGCCCAATTCCGATGAAAAATGAGGAAGTTATAGTCCAAATACTAATTTGGGTCTAAAATGGTTTTACGGCCCAATGATCTAGTGGAGGGTCAATTAATTATTATTCCTAAAATTATTAGGATTGATTATAGTCTTCTAGAATAGTCTAAAAGGTTATTTTGAGTTCTAATAGCATTAGGATTGATAATTAATATCTTTGATAATTAATGAATTTGATTTGAAATAAAACAAGTGTTTTATTTTGATAAAATCTGATTTGAAATTGGTTAAAACGGAGTTTTAATTGCTTAATTATATTAAGAAAATGATTCTGTACAAAGCGCGTTTTATCCTTTAATTGTCGCAGAACAACAAGCCTGTCGCCAAACAACAGAGCTTGTTGCCATGCGTGATTCTTGTCACATGGCGACAGACTCTGTCTATCGCAACTAGGACCAGTTTTATTCCAATTCAAATTCTGATTTGTTTTTATCAATTCCGGACTATTTTCTTATAAATAGGGGTCGTGTTTCCCCGTTTTTTTTCGTTCACAATCATCTAATTCTATTCTTTCTCTCTCTAAAAGCTAGAATCTTATTCTCTCTCTATTTTTTTCTAAACCTTTCCCTTTTACAAAATTCCGCATTCGCAAGTTCTAGACACACCTAGCCAAGTTCGAAGTTGCCTTCGCCCTAGACGTGAAATTTTGATAATTTTTGAGGGTTTGGTCCCAAATCTCTATTTCAATTATTTGATTTAATTGCTTAATTTAATATTTTCATTGAAGTTACTAATGTGTGTATTTTGTTATTAGAAAGAGATACGAGGCATCCAAGTAAGTAATTTAATTACTTTCTTTTTCTATAGAAATCATGCTTTAATTATTTTAATTCCTAGTATCATGTTAGGATGTCTTTATGATTCCTAGTATCATGTTTAGGGTATTAACTAAGATTTCTATATCGTATATGTTTCTAGTATCATGTTTAGGTTGCTTCCTATTCTTTCTAATATCATGTTAGGGCTAAAGCTTTGATCTTTATTGCTTAGTGACATGCTAGGATTTGTTATTAATCTTGTTAGTATCATGCCTAGGATCTTGCTAATATTATTATGCTTTATTGAGTTTATTATGATGATTGTTATTTATTGTTGCTTGATATTATTTTATTGTTATTGCTTGATCACGCCTTCTCTTGCAGGATTAAAGGGAATTTGTACTTTTAATCACGCTTAATAAGATGATTAATAATCTTATTTAGGTTAACATGATGATAATTCAAGTGATCGCCAATAATAGTTTTGTTTGTGCATTAATATTCAACTAACATAGATTAAACATGTTTAGGGTTAATCTATTGATTGTATGTTAGTCAGAGAGCGCACATGAATACGAGAAGAATAAAGTAGAGGCCTATTATTAGGGTAGGTTCAATCTCTTTTAGGTTGGATTTGTTTCTTCATCCCTGAATATCCAGTCATGGTTCCAGACCACTATGAAGTTAGCGATCTCATGGATCATGAAGGGGTGTAACCTTCACCCTGTGAACGGTTTACAAGTTCCTAAAACTTGTTGGCGACTCTTTTACTCTAGCTTCCTTCCCTTTGGACGCCACCATACTTAAGTGTATGATCACAGTGAGGCTTAAGTGTGGGATGCTTGAAATATTCCCTACAACTTGGAGTTTACTCTGCCAAGGATTATGCTGATGTTATGGAGCATTTGGTAGGTTTTTGGGAAATTGACACTACAAGAAAACAACTCATTTCCTACGAAAATGTTCAGACGGACACGTATTTCCATCGCTAAAGTCGAAATTTCCAACGAATTATATTAATCTATCAGAAATTTACGACGGATTAATATATGTAGTAATTTATGTCACTGAACTTTTAATTTCCGGCAGATTTCATTTCCGTCGGAAATTTTCGATGGAATTTTCGTTTGTAATTTTTGATGGAATTTCCGTTGGAATTTTCGTCTGTCATTTCCGATGGAATTTTCGTCGGAATATTAATAAAAAAATAACCCTTTTAAACTATTAAACCCTAAAATGATGGACTCCTTATTTCTCTCCTCTTCACTTTTCCTGTACATCTCCTCTCATTTCCCCTTCTCTTTCCCTCTCCTCTTTCTTTCTCTTCTTTCTGGATCTTTCTCTCTCCTTTTTCCCCTTCTTTCCCCTTTCTCTTTCCTTTTCCCCTTTCTCATTCTTTCTCCTCTTTCTGGATCTTTCTCTCCTCTTTCTTCTCTCCTTTTCTTTGCCCTCTTTTCAAATTAACCAACATCATCAACAACACCAACACCACCAGAACTATAACCACCGACATCAACAACACCACCAACGGCCGCGGAACAACAACCACAACAACATCAACACCTTCTACAGCCGCTGCATCACCTTCAACAGCTACGTCGCTTCCAGCCGCCTCATCACCTTCAACCGCATCATCGTCAGCCGCACCTTCAACCTTTCAATATCGATCTACTTTAAATTTTTAAATTTTCTATGTATAACGTTTTTTAAATATAATTGTATATTTAAGTTAAAATATTTGAGATAATTGTATTGTATAATTTTTTTTTGTTAAATTTTGAATTTGGTGTTGATTTTAGATCTGTTTATTTAATTTTTAATAATTTCTTCTGTTTGTTTGGGTTTTTTTTTTTTTTGTGGCTCGTGGTGGTGATACGGGTTAGGGGGTTGGTGGTGTGGTGGTATTAAGGGTTGGGATCTGGTTTTTTTTGGGGTTTTGTTGGGTGGTGAGTTGGGTTACGGTTGGTGGGGTCTGGTGAGTGGGTTCGGGTTAGGTGAGTTTAGGTGCTGAGTCTGGTGGGTTTAGGTGGTAGATTAGGGTTAGGCGAGTTAAGATGGTGAGTGTGGTGGGTTAGTTGGTGGGGCTGGTGGCGGTGGGGGTGGTAGCGGTGGGGCTGTGGGCCTTTTTTTTGTTGCATTAATTCCGTCAATAATTTTCGGCAGATTTTTATTCCATCGGAAATTTCTGACGGACTTTTTCGGACCGGAAAATCGCTTTCGATGCCTGAATTCTGTCGGAAAAGTGTTTCTGACGGAATTTCGCCTGAATTATGTCAGAAAAGTGTTTATGACGGAATTTCCGTTGAAAAAGGACCTTTTTTCGATAACTTCTTTTACGACGAAATTTTTTGACGGAATTTAGGGTGTTTTCGACGGAAAAATTTCGTTGAAAATAGCCTGTTTTCTTGTAGTGTGAGAAGCTCACCGGAATTTTGCCCGAAGGACGAAAAGCTCAAGAATTTGTATGTGGGTTACCCCAAAGGATTGAAATTATAATAGAGAAGGCTCAAGATTAGGCAAAACAAGCACCTTCCATGCCATTAAGTTGGATTATGATAGAGAAGTCAAGCTTTAATTTCTTAATACTTTTTTTTTTTTTTTTAATTTTTATATTTATCAAAGAGTTACACAATCTTTTAAAAACTACCATGTATTTAAAATGAGGAAATTCAAGTTACTTAATTTGAGTAACATGCATATGATTTGTTACTCAAACGACACCCCGATAATTTGCACTGGCGTTAGTAAGGGTACTTTTTACTTTTCCATAATACCCATTTAACTTTCTCTCCCTTCACTCCTCTTCTACCTCAACCATCACAGCCAGTCAATCACTACCATCATCACAGCCACCATAGCCACCACGATCATCACTTGTCGCCGCTGAACATAATTGCACACCACCACCACCACTTATGGTGGTTGAAAATGCTACCGCGAAGTATAAGCTTTCCCTAAGGGGTTGATATGGACTTAATTACACCTTTACAATTAGGGTGTCTTTTTGTTCTCGCCGCAAAGCGGCGTTAGGGTCGTTGTGGTTAGATCGATCGGACTGGACGCTGGAAATGATGGGGATCGAGGCTTGTGAGTGGTGTTGTGATCATAGAGGAAGGAAGACGGGAAGAAGAAGACTGAGATGATGGTGATGGTGGTAGTGGCGAGATGATGGTGATGGTGGTGGCGGCGGCAGCGAGTTGATAGTGATGGTTAGATAAAATCTGTCAGAAATGATGATGGTTGGGGCTTGTGTTTATAAACGAGAAATGAGTGAGGAGGAAGAAGGGAAAGAAGAAGCAATATTTACATAAATTGTCATTTGAGTAACACAATTTGTTACTAAATTGAGTAACCTGGGCAAGCTCATTTAAAATTGTGTGGTATGATTTTTTTTTTTTTTTTTTTTTTTGAAATGTGTGTATGGTTACAAGCATAAATTTGGATGTATTAAATGTAGGACTTTAGATACTATAAGCGGAATTGCATGAATCATATTCATAAGCATCTAAACACCAAGATCAATGCATAACACATAAAGAACAATTAATAATACCTTTGAAGCGTGAATCCACTAGTAATCGAGCAAGAACAAACGGGAGACAAAGAACCCCAAACGTGATTCCTCTACTTGGTCCACGGGCACAGATTAAACCTCCACTAATGCTAGTTAGTTGCAATTGTACCCTTTCAATTGTCCTTCTACGGAGAAGAGAGAAAGACAAACCAACCACGAACCACCACACGCGTCACCTAGGTGGCCGGCCGTACGGACAAGGGGAGGAGAGAAAGAGTCGTGAGTGAGAGAGAGAGAATTAGGGTTTTGGGACTTGGTTGCTTGAGTTACAATTAACTGACTTGTCAATTGTTATTTCAATCTAAGTCATGGATCTTATTTATATATCATATCTCTAAATAAGAGTCCATGTCAAGCCCAAACTCCTAATCCTAATCAAACTACTCTAGCCCAACACTCGTAATGGTTTGTCATGATCTCATGAGGCCCATTAGTGGGCCTCTCACTTGTTTAACCCAATACGCTTGTTGTGTGACTTCATAGGATCCATTCTAATAGGCTTTAGACTATTTGACTAGCCTAAAGATCATTTATCATATCTAGAAACAGACAATGACGACCCAAAAGAATGAACTTATTATCTCCATAATAGTGATCCTTAATATATCTAATAATTGCACTTATCGAAGACATAATTCCTTCATTAAAATACTTTATGTTACAATTTGGAGAGACCAAAGTTGATTTTTTAGGACTTATTTGGCATCATTTCTTGTTTTTAGTTTTCAGTTTTTTTTAAAAAAAAACAAAAAACCAAAAATAGGAAACAAGGAAAAGGTGTTTCTACTTTTTTATTGTCAGTTTTCAAAATTATCATGATTTTAATAAATTTGATTACTTTTTGATTGATTATATCACATATATCATATGATTTAAAAAAAAAAATGTTGCCAAACGAAACCTTATATGTTTGTTTTGTATTGTGCTTGTTATGATCAGCTAATTAAGTAGGATCCTAATTCACTAGGCCATCTTTGTTCATTAATTTGTTGTTACTAACATCTTGCTTTTCCACATGACACGACACCTAAATATAGCGGCCTTATATAAAATTTTATAAAATCCTAATAAATTATAACTATGATAACATTAGTTCCATCTAAATGATTATTGTTCCCATAAAAAATGAAAGTTTACGACTGATTAAATTTAATAGCCAAAATTTGCCAAATAACTTTTTAAATTAACGAAATAAATAATTTTAATTGACAACTGATGCTTCAATTCTAAAATCAAATTGTTAATATGTCTATAATTTAGTCATTAAAACTAGTTTAGTTCCCGTGCGATGCACATCGATGCACGGTTTTAAACACACATTGTGAGATTTGTTTACAATACGGAGAATTAAAGTTTTCTATTCTGTAATTTTTTTGCATACATGGTAAGTAGTAATTTTAATATAGTAATTTACTTGTAAAATATTGATCCAAACATTAATTGGTCGTGTATTAGCAGACCATATATATATGGGTTCACGGTGCATTGCCACTCGAAATCAAGATATCGGGGTTGGACTTGTCAATCGATTCATAACGCTTCGGACCCAACCAATACCCATTCGAACTCCTTTTACTTGTAAAAGTGCGTCTTGGATATGTCGATTATGTTATGGCCGGAGTCTTACTCATGGCGACCTTGTTGAATTAGTAGAAGCTGTAGGTATTATTACGGGCCAATCCATTGGGGAGCTTAGTACTCAACTAGCATTAAGAACTTTTCATACGGGCGGAGTATTCACAGGAGGTACTGCAAAACATGTACGAGCTCCTTCTTATGGAAAAATACAATTCAATGAAGATTTGGTTCATCCTACACGTACATTTCATGGACACCCTGCTTTTCTATGTTATATCGACTTATATGTCACTATTGAAAGTGAAGATATTCTACATAATGTGACTGTTCCCCAAAAACGTTTTCTTTTAGTTCAAAATGATCAATATGTTGAATCTGAACAAGTGATTGCTGAAATTCACGCGGGGACATTAACCTTTAATTTTAAGGAAAGGTTTAGAAAACATATTTATTCTGATTCAGAAGGAGAAATGCACTGGAGTACCGATGTATACCATGCACCTAAATTTACATATGGTAATGTTCATCTCTTACAAAAAACAAGCCATTTATGGATATTATTAGGAAAGTCGTACAGATCTAGTGTAGTCCCCTTTTCGCTCTCCAAGGATCAAGATCTAATGAACACTCATTCTATTTCTTTTGAAAAAATATCTATTTCGAATTCCCCAGTCACTACCAATCAAGTAAAGATAAATTACTGGACTCTTTCAGTAAAAAAACAGGATAAGATTCTATATTATTCAGAACTTAATCGAATCGGTCAATGTAATCTCATATATCTTGCAAAAAATTTGGATTTATTGGCAAAGAAACGAAGAAATAGATTCATTAAAAAATTCCAAGTGAGTCAAGAACGAAAAAAGGAATTAATGCCCCTTTCCGTTATCTCGATTGAAATACCCATAAATGGAATTTTCCGTCGAAATTGTATTTTTTCTTATTTCGATGATCCTCGATACCAAATAAAAAGCTCGAGAATTACTAAATATGGGACTATAGAGATACATTCAATCGTTAAAAAAGACACTACAAGAAATTAGCAGTTTTGCGACAGCCAAAATTTGTCGCAAAAATAGCTTAAACCGTCGCAACAAATAGTTACGGCAGCCAACTGTCGTAATGGGTTTTTCGTTACCAGACATGTTGCAAAATTACATTTTTACGAAAGTTTGACTGTCGTAAAAAATAATTACGACAACTTCACTAATTTCAGCGACAGTTTTAAATTCTGTCGCAAAAAATAAGCTTACGACAACCAAAAACTGTCGCAATTTACAACGGTCTGGAAAATTGTCGCAAAAAGTCGACGCAAAAAATAAAAATAAAAATAAAACCCCTCAACCCCAACACTACAACAACCTTTCACTTCACGACTTCACCCACAAAAACCCATAACCACCATCCCCGCCACCACAAACCACCCAAAACCAAACCCAAAAATCACTACTACCCACAAACAAACTTTAGATCTGAAATTAAACTCAAAAATAACAAAAACTATAACCATTAAAATCAAGAAAATCGAAATTAAACAGAAAATAACATCAATCCAAATTAAAATGAAAATAAAAAATATAGAAATTAAACAAAAATAACATAAACCAAGAAATCGAAATTAAACCAAAATAACATAACTAAACCACAATAACAAAAACTAAAATTAATTGAAATTAACAAAAACTAAATCAAAATCAAGAAATATTGAAGCTAAACAAAAATTAACAAAATAAAAAAGCAGTTAAAACCCTAAATAACGAAATAAATGGGCATAATACCAAAAATACACCAAAGAAACAAAAATAAACATAACCTACGACAATAAAAACAAAAATTACACAACAATTAACATACCTATCTCAAATTTCATCTTATATGGGCTTACTTGGTCAAATTCGACCATGAAAACTCTAGATCTGAAATTTTCATGGTTGAATTTGACCTAAAACCCCTTAGTTTCGAAACCTATGGTGAAATTCATAATCTTGGTAGAATTTCATGGCCGAACTTCGAGTTAACTCATCAAAAAAGAAAATAAAAGATAGGTAACCATGGAACTAGAGAAAAAAAGAAAAAGAAGATAGGAGAGGGGAGGAAATGGAAATAGAGAGAAGAGAGAGGAGGAGAACGGAGAGAGAATGAGTTAGGGAGCAGAGAGGCAGAGGAAAGAGAGGCAGAAATAAGAGAAAGAGAAGGGAGAGAGAAAGAGAAGGTAAAGTGGCGGCTTACAAATATTTAGGGTTAGGGTGGAGAGAGGGGAAGGGTTTTATACCCATTTTCTATTTTTTTTAATGTCCTTTAAGACGGTTTTTTACTGTCGCTTATAGCGACGATTTTGAAAACTGTCGTAATACAACATTTTTACAACAGTTTTAAACCGTTGTAGATATTTTATTTTTTTCATTTTTTAGACACTTTAGCAACGATTTAAATGGGCCAAACTGTCGTAATTTTGCGACGGGATAAAAAACTATCATAAAGGAAAGAGAGAAGATTTCAAATTTTGCTACAGTTTTATAGGCCATCGTAATAAAATTGTCGCAATTTGCCCGAATTCTTGTAGTGAGAAGATTTGATTGAGTATTGAGGAGTCAAAGAATTTCGACCAAAATACCAAATGAAAGTCGATCGGTTTTTTTTTTCATTTCTGAAGAAGTTTATATCTTACTCGGATCTTCATCCATACTGGTACACAACAACAGTATCATTGGAGTCGATACGCGGATTACTTCAAATACAAGAAGCCAAGTAGCTAGAGTGGTCTGAATAGAAAGGAAAAAAAATTGACTTTAAAATTCTTTCTAGAGATATCCTTTAAACTGGGGAGGCAGATAAGATATCCCAACACAGTGGCATTTTGATCCCACCAAGCAGGACAAATTCCAAGGACTCACAAAATTTGAAAAATTGGATTCATGTGCAACGGTATCAATTTAACAACAATTTTCCCTTAGGATTTGTTGCAGGAAAGGGATAATGTGCAACTTCAAGTTGTCAATTATATCCTTTATGGAAATGGCAAAGTCACTCGAGGAATTTCTGACACAAATATTCAATTAGTACGTACTTGTTTAGTATTGAATTGGAATCAAGAAAAAAAAAAGGTTCTTCTGTCAAAGAGGCCCGCTCTTCCTTTGTTGAAGTAAGATGTAACACCCTAAAAATTCCTTTCCTTTAAAATACCCGTTTTACCCTTTTTAAAACACGATATAGGAAATTCTAAGGCATTACCGCCACCGTGAAAACGGTTAAGGCAATTATCAAAGACACACAGCGGAAGACTATCTTTAAAAACATTCAAAACAAGTCAACTTAAAAAGATAACTGAACGAAAGTAAAGTCAAACGAAGTCAACCTACAACTTGGAACCATTGTAGGTCCATATTAAAACCGAACAAATACTTAAAAACCTTTGTGTTAGTCTCACAAGCATATTATAATATAATATAATATAATAATTCAAGCAATAAACCACATCATAATCTTATGGAAACTAACCATGATTCGCTCTTCACTCATGCTCATCATGAATATGCCTCATCGCCTGAAAAGCTTTTGTTTACTTGTCCCTATTACTCGCCATTAGAAATGGGTCGTCGTCGGGCCAAGATAAAGACAAGGCCAACAAAACACACAAACACATAATCAGTAATGCTGAGTACATAAGCGTGAATAAAACACACTAACATGCTTTCATCCTATCATCACATAACTTACCTTGTTGCACCTGTTTACAAGCATACAAAATACTCAATGAGCAACTAATACATAGCTAATTTATTTATTTAGCTTGATTACGCATCGAACGGGTTTCCCCCTAACCTGCCCTAATAAAGGGGTACTAACACGGGAGCTAACTGTGCTAGTATAAAATAACCACTCGTAAGTGGCGAAATTCCTGCGCGTAATAATAAAAGGAAAATATAGCGTTATGTACTCCCAGTAGAAGTTATGGTCAAATATAAAGTCGTATGACTCCCCCCATATGTTCATACTCAAGGTATATACGTTCCAAGAGTTTTGGTGCATAATCTCTTTCACTTTACGTTATTTACATATTATTAGACTTGGTGATGATTCTCAAACCATAACACAATTTAATCATCACAATTATTCAAACATTACATCATGCCAATTTAATTCTTGAATAATTAGCGACCACATAATATTTAATGTTGAACCCTTTTTAATTTACCTCGGTGCCAAAGACACCATAAACACATAATGCGCCAAAATTCCTATCCCTCGGTGTTTGAAACACCTTAAGTGCACAAAGGCACCAATATATAATTTATTCCTCGTGTACAAAGAAACTTAAATAGCTCATTTCTCATGCTTATAACATCAATAAAAATTATATGAACCATATATAATTCTTTTTTTAATATTTCAAACCAAATTAAACATTAGTTTAATTAAACATGCTCTCTATTATGCCAATAATAAAAGTGTGGTTCATATACAACATGCCAAAATAATTATTTTCCATTCAATAATCCATCACAAATAATTCATGCTTCATATTTCAATCACCAACATCAACCAAATAATAAATTCCAATCAAAATCTATCATGATACTGTTGGAATCAATTATTCAAAGCCTAGCATGCTCCAACATCACCAAATAAATACCAAGTACGCGAACGTACCTCAAATAAGCTCTTAAAATAGCCGAGTACACTACAACAATTCCCGAAACAAGTCTCCTACATAAAGGGACAATAATACTATATTAATTACCCTTGTATATACAATTATACTATATTAATTAGCAACTTAAACTCACTTTAAACAATTTATAATAATCTGAAAATTATTTAAAAACCCCTAAATAATCCCCTCTTTAATGGGTAATTAAACCTTTTCATTAAAATCACAATTCTACTACTTTAAATAAAATTCCAGCAACATTATTTGATTAAAACTCCCTTAAAAACTTTATTAAAACATACTTTTATGCCCAATTAAACAATAAAATCATTAGGTATATAAAAACCCCAAATCAATTTGTATAAGAACCCTAAAAATCATAACTTTATCAAATTGAAGGAAAAATTGCGGAAAATAATACATCCTTTGGCCGGTTTTTTTATAATAATACAACCTTTGGATTAATTTTAATAATACAACCTTTGAGGGGTGTTAATTTTAAACAAGACATAACCTGTTGGTAACTTGTTTTTGAAGGTCACCATAACACGTGTCATTGTTTTATTGGTTTTGTCAATTTAATTAATTAATTATTATTTTATTACTAATTTATTATTATTATTATTAACAAAATTATAAAAAAAAAATCCCCCACTTCGCAGCCACCTCCTCCACAGTCCCACACGCAGTCCTCCCAGCGGCGGTCGGTCGACGCCCAGCTTTCCCACCGTCGCCGGCCGACCTACCCTCTCCCTTTCCTTTTAACCCCATCATGCCATCGCTGCCAGCGAAACCCCCATCACCCCATCGCGCAACCAACTCCGCCACGACCAGCACCACACCTTCAGCAGCACACGCAACAACACCACCAATTCGCACCTCTGCATCCCGCAATCACCGATTCTCAATCAACAACCAAAAGTTCGACCACCAGCAGCAATTGTAAACACCATTACCCTGCCCACTTCATCTACTGCAGCCATCGCAGCAACAAACTCCCTTGCTCTTCAAACACTCCTCGAATTCGAACATCCACACACATCAAACGCTCCAATTCGAACAACCAAACACATCAAACGCTCCAAATCGAACAGCAGCGGCCGCGAGACGCTCCAATTCGATTGATTCAATTAATCCAAGGGCCGTGATTTCTTGATGCTTGTTGATGTTGGTGTTGATTGATGGCGATGAACGTCAATGGTGTGGTGGGGGGCGAGTTGGGCGCCGGCCGTACTATTGCCGGGGAGGGTTGCGTGTGGGGAAAGGGGAGAGGAGGTGGCTGCGTGGTGGGGGAAGTGGTGGCTGTGTGGTAGGAAATGGTGGCTGGGTGGTTTTTTTTTAATTTATTAAAAATTTTAATCTAATGACATAAAAAAAAACGGCTATTCCACCAAATGCCACTGACAAATTTAAAAATTCATCAAATGCCATCGCACTTTTCAGAATTCACCAAATGCCACTTAGTTTTTTAAAAATTCACCGAGTGCCATTAATGACCAACGGCCGTTAACTCCGTTAGTCATTAGGGGTTAATCATGACACATGTCATGATATAATTGGTCCATTTATCTTAATTCATAAAAAAAATTGAAAATATAAAAAAAAAAAAATTAGAAAATTAAAAAAACCCCCAAAATTATTTCAAAAACCCCGACCAGCCAAAACCCCCATCAGCCACAACCACCCTCCCCGCCGCCGTTCCCGCCGTCCCAGCTACCGGATTCTGTTGTCCCACAGCACCGACGCCGCCCAAGAAGCTCTCCCGCAGCGCCGACCACCTAGAAGCTCCCTCGCAGCGCCGACGCCGTTCCTCCCCCTCCCACGAAACTCCCTCCCCACCAGCACGAAACTCCCTCCCCACAGCCACGAAACCCAGTCCTCAACCCTCAAAATCCTTTCTCTGTCCCGATCCCAGCCCCCTTCCCTTCCCCAATCCCTTTTCCGGCTACCTCCCCTTCCCCGCGCTCCGATTTCGACCCTTATCCCCTTCTAACTTGGCAATTTTGGCCCTCCTCCTCTTCACAACCTTGATTTCGTTAATGGTTGTGGTGGGTAAAAGGGTAGGGGAGGGTTGGAAAGCAGCTCCGAGTTGGAGAACGACGCGGCAAATCTGGCTGCTCTGGGCCTCGTCTGGCTGGTGGTAGGGGTGGCGAGGTGGTTGAGGTCGCGGTGGGGCTAGGGTCTGGGTTAATTTTAGGTTTTATAGGGTCAGGGAAGTTTGTGTGGGTGGTTATTGGGGTCGACGGTGGGTTAGGTGGGGCGCAAAAGGGTCGACCGGTCGATTTTCGGTGGTTAAGGTGGTGGCCGCCCGTTTTCCGGCGATATAAGGGGAGGGGCTAGGGTTTGGCGGTGGTAGGGGTGGCTGGGAAAATTTTGGGGTTTTTTTTTTAATTTTAATTTTCTGTTTTTTTATAATTATTTTCTAATTATTTTCAGCTTTTTTTTTAATTTTTATTAATAAAGATAAATGGACCAATAATATCATGACATGTGTCATGATTAACCCCTAATGACTAACGGAGTTAACGGTCGTTGGTCATTAATGGCACTCGGTGAATTTTTAAAAAATAATATTTAGACCAATTACATTATGACACGTGTCCTGGGTAACCGGTTTTAAAGGTTACAAGGTTTTTGTCTTGTTTAAAATTAACACCCCTCAAAAGTTGTATTATTAAAAATTAATCCAAAAGTTGTATTATTATAAAAAAGCCGCCCAAAGGTTGTATTATTTTCCGCAATTTTTCCCAAATTGAAAACCTTAACCTATAATTTATATAATCTGAAAATTAAGATCAAGCATAAAATCTGAAATTATATTCTTTGACTACTAAAAACATGATTTTGATACTAAATAAACATCTTTCAAACAATTAAAATAAAACCCAAACTAAACATATGATTTTATAACTAATAAAACACAATTGGGAAGGAGAAACAACTAAGAACGCCAGTTAGGAAGTGGCGGCTCGGGTGTGGTGGTCGCTGGCTGCCGGTGGCAGACTGGCGGTAGAGGGTGGCCGAATTGGTCGTCGGATAGCAGCACAGGTCAGCAACAATTGGGTCTCATGGTGTGCGTGAATTAACAAGCAAAAGAAAGGGAAAATAAGAAAAGAAAGAAAAGAAAGGAAAAAGGAAAAAGAAAGAAAATAAAATAAAACTTACCCCTTTTGATTCTTGTGTGGGAAAATTATGGGGATCAAAGGGAAATTTACAGTGTTGAGTAGGTTAGAATTATTTGGGCTCATAAGTGATGATGTGAGGGAGGAATAATTGGCCCAAATAAATAAAAAGGGTGATTGGGCTTGTTGTAGACATAAATTGTAATTTTGTAGAGTAAGTATCCATCAATTTAAAACCCATATTTAAAATTATTTGGCCCAAAATATATTTTATAAGTAAATAAATAATTATTAGATATATTAAAAATACGGGATATTACATAAGAACATGGTATGATTCAAAACTTCTTAAAGGTCAATTTAGCAAAATCCGTTATTTCTTATATTGGTAAAAGGAATGATCGATCCATCATCCGAAAAAAAGAGGGAGCAGTTCCTACCAATATGAATCCATTTTATTCCACTTATTCAAAGACAAAACTTCAAAAATCATTTAACCAAAATCAAGGAACTGTTTGTACGTTGTTGGGGATAAACAAGGAATGTCCATTTTTTATAATTTTGTCATCATCCAATTGTTTTCGACTACGCCCATTACCATTCAAGGGTGTAAAATATCACAAAGAATCAATTCAATTAAAAAAGATCCCCCAATTCCAATCAGGAATTCGTTTGGTCCGTTAGGAGCATCCCTTCAAATTGCGCATTTTTTTCATTTTACCATTTAATAACTCATAATCAGATCTTGGTAACTAATTATTTACAACTTGAGAATTTAAAACAAACCTTTCAACTACTTAAATTTCAATACTGTTTAATAGACGAAACTCAAAGAATTTATAATCCCGATCCATATAGTAACATCATTTTGAATCCATTCAAATTGAGAATTGGTATTTTCTTCATTATTATTTTTGTGAAGAGATATCCACAAAAAATTATCTTGGATAATTTGTTTGTGAAAAATGTATGTAAAAAAAAAAAAAAGGAACACACCTAAAATTGGGTCAAGTTCTAATTGTTCAATTTGACTCTGTAGTAATAAGATCAGCTAAGCCCTATTTGGCTACTCCAAGAGAAATAATTCATAGTCATTATGGGGACATCATTAATGAAGGGGATACATTAGTTAAATTTATATATGAAAAATCATTAGTTACATTAAGGGGACATCATTAGTTACATTTATACATTAGTTACAGTTCATGGTCTAATGACATCACACAAGGGCCTTCCAAAAGTGGAACAAGTCTTAGAAGTTCATTCGATTGATTCAATATCGATGAATCTCGAAAAGAGGATTGATGTGGTTGGAACAAACGTATAACAAGAATTTTTGGAAGTCCTTGGGAATTCTTGATTAAGGCAGAGCTAACTATAGCGCAAAGTCGTATTTTGTTGGTTAACAAGATCCAAAAGGTTTATCGATCACAAGGGGTGTAGATCCATAATAGGCATGTAGAAATTATTGTACATCAAATAACATCAAAAGTCTTGGTTTTAGAAGATGAAATGTCTAATGTTTTTTTTTCTTGGAGAACTAATTGGATTGTTTTGGGCGGAACGAACGGGACGCGCTTTGGAAAAAGCGATATTACCGAGCTACTTAATTGGGAATAACGAGAGCATCTCTAAATACTCAAAGTTTTATATCCTAGGCCAGTTTGCAGGAAACTGCTCGAGTTTTAGCAAAAGCGGCTCTCCGAGACCGTATCGCTTGGTTGAAAGGGCTAAAAGAAAACGTTGTTCTTGGGGGATGATACTCGTTGGTACCGGATTTAAAGGATTCATACACCATTCAAGTTAACATAAATATATTTTCGTTAACATTTTTATTTAACGAAATAAATAATATTAATTGACAACTAATGCTTCAATTCTAAAATCAAATTGTTAATATGTCTTAGTCATTATAACTAGTTTAGTTCCCGTGCGATGCACATCAATGCACGATTTTAAACAAACACATTGTGAGATTAGTTTACAATACGAAGAAGTAAAATTTTCTATTTCATATATATATATATATGTATGTGTGTATGTATGTATGTATGTATATATATGTATGTACATATATATATGTATGTATGTATATATATATGTATGTATGTATGTATATATATATATATGTATATATGTATATATTATCACAAAAGAAAACTTTTGAACATTAAACTATTAACATATATGTAAAAAAAAAAAAAAAACTCGTTAGGGACAAAGGATAAATCATATGAAAGGTTTATTAGATAAAAAAACAACGATATATATATATATATATATATATATATATATATATATATATATATATATATATATATATATATGAGTAATGACATCATCATAGCAAATTGGCGGGAAAAAAATTTAATGTGAGAGTGACATGTGTATAATTTGAAGAAGTAATGATGTTAGCAACGTTTTGTTTTAGTATTAGTTAATAGACTAGATCAAGCCCCGTGCCACGCACGATTTTTACAAAATTTTACAATGAATTATAATATTAATTCAAAATCTATCAAAAAAAATCCTAATTTTTTAAAAATGAAATTAAAAGGTTTGAATCTTACTTTATACCTAGAATTGAGCCCCGAATCTGAATTAGCCCAAAGGGTGAACCAGGTGGAACACCAAAGAAAGTAAAAGATAATAGAATAATAATTTATACAATAAAAGAAATGAAAAATATGTGAATATTTTATACAATCTGAATTATATGAGATTATGAGTTGGTGAATATTTTTTTTAAGAAAGTAAATCAAAATTATATAAAGTAATGAATATCTTATTAGAAAAAGAAAAAAAAAATTGTAGGGAAACGAACAGCATTAGGAAGTGATACGTGTCATTCCTGGTGTCTATTTTAGTATAATGTTATCACAAAGTCTTATTTGTGGCTAGCCACATGGTGTAGCCATTTCACATAATTACATATAAGGCAATGAATTAAGTAATAGGGAGTTACAGTGATGAACAAATGGGATTACCTTAACGTATGTAAGTTATTTAAATGAGAAAAATGAGTTACTCTCTTAAATAAGTGGAATTATTCTTTTATTTTTTTAAAATAAAAGAATAGGGGTTATTCGAATGAACAAATAGGGTTATCTATTTCTAAATTACTTAATTTCACTTGTATAATGAATTTGGGTTACTTTTATGGACAATATGGGGATACTCTTATGAAAAAATGAGGTTACTCATACATATAAATAAAGATTACCCTTATAAATCAATGTAGCCACACCGTGTGGCTAACCACATACAAAACTTACACTTATGTTATTGATTTGAATATTAATCCTTTATAATGCAAACATCTAAAACGAACCATTATATATATTATCCAAAACTCACCGAATAATAGTTTTAATTGAATTACGTTATAATTTTGGAAATTTTTTATATTATAACAATTCAATTATTATCATGAAAATCAATTTCATTAAAAACTATAAGAAATCACAAACTCTAATAGACTTCCTTAGCTTATTAGACTGCCCATGGAAAACATTCGAAGAAAATGACAAAAATATAGCCTTTTATAAAAATTCAAATAATCGTCTATTGATATGTAATTGACCATACACTAATATACATGACCATTTACTAAAATAAAAATAAAGATTCATCAAAATGATTTTTCTTTATAATCTAACCCATATGACAATTAAACTCTATTTTTATTTTTTTGTGTAGTATTTTTATAATCTAATAACATACGAAGTAGCACATATTAATACAACACAAAATAGAGTAAACCAAACATCATTCTACTATAATTATAAAAGTACTTTTTATATTAAATATTACATGAAATCACGGAATAGTAAAAAGGGTAAACTCTAAAAAGAGATAAAATATGTGTATCGATAGTAGTCATCCAGGGAGGAGTAGGTATTAATACGTACACTTAGGTGAGATATTACTAACCAGGCCTTTGGATGCATCAGACCCAAAAGTTTTATAGTCAAGCTCGATTCACCACTATTGGATGGGATCGGACCCAAATATTGAAAAATCAAGCGCACGCATGACACACACGCTGGACCAACCCATGTGTTGGTCTAAAGGTCAATGTAAGGGTTGATCCAAGCCACGGGATTCTTAAGAAAAATTCATTATGTTTTGTCAAACATTATAGTTCCTTTGTTTTAAAATGAATTACACTCTATTTTTTCACAATTGACTATGTAAAACTTTAAGATTTGATATCTCTAATTATTGATTTGTAAAATTTAATACGCATTAATGTGAATCTAAAAATATTTTACATGTCTATATTTTATAAATCACATATTTGATGTAGTGTTGCAGAATAATGGCAAAATTCTTATGAACCATTATTTAATACAATTGAAATGGAGGTAACATCTATATAAATAATAATCATATGAAGTATAAAGTATGTAGGTCAACTAGACTATATTTCCAAGCCTTGGCTTACACTCTTCCTACTAGTGCTACACTCTCGTTGGATATATAACTAGTACGTCAAAGCACTCGAGTTACTTAACGATGATAAACTGTTGTTACGAAAGACTAAATGTGGAAAAATGAAGGCAAAAATAGAGCAAAGATGCTTAGAAATTTTGTTTTAATTACTTGAGAGAGTTTACAACGGTTTGATAATGTACAAATGAGATGTAATATCTATTTATAGAGCTCCATGCTAAGTGCCTAGAACTCTGTACCTCACTTTTGTACATTGCTAAGCAAGTAGCATTGTGTAGACTATAACTATTTCAGAAGGTTTTTTTTTTTTTTTTTTTTGAAACCAGATTATTTCAGAAGTTTGTACATCAGAGCCTTGAAATCAAATTTGTGTGAAAGTTGTAGAACTTTATTAGCAACACAGACTAACGAAAGTCCTCTATTGTTAAACTGCGTTGTAGGGAGTAATTAATGGATGTTATTGAAGAAGCAAAGCTCGAGATTTCATGGGTTTTGAAGGATTTTTAGAATGTGGATTATGAGTAATTGTTAGATTTTTTGTACAAGTGGGGTTTTGTGGGGAAGGTCTGGAGCTCTGCTATAGTAATGGAGGATGGATTTTACACAAGGAAGAAGCAACAAGAAAGAGGACATCCAAACATCAAGTTTACTTTGATCATCCAAAGGGAGTAACATCATTTAACTCGAGTTTCATAAGGTTAACAAATTACACGTTTATCCTTTAATTTTTATATGAAATTAATTACGTATTTACTCATTATGCTTATCAAGATGATTAATTGGACACAGTTCAAAAAATAGCTAAATTGTGGTTTTCATAGGCCTAAATTACAAGGACGCCAAATATTAGGCCAATTTCGACCTACGTGTCGAATCGTGACACATGGCTCTATGGCCTCTATCCCTTAACACCTTTCATCTAGGCTTAGAAGAACAGAAATTAGAATTTAGAAACCACCTTGAAACTCTTACATGTGCAAAGTTTTTGATTTTCTTGGAACTGACATGTGCAAAGTTTATGAAATTAATTAAGCCTTTGTATGCAATAAACTCAGCATATACATGAATTCGAACCTCAAAAATATTCTCTGAGTCATTTGATAAATAGTGCTTCGTATTAGAACTACAATTCATATATATAATTAGTTCTTGCATCACAAGGATTAAAAGGCTTGTTGTAATCTTATTTTAGAGTAATAAGTTGAAACTTTTAAGTAACATTTTGGCAATAGATTTGAGTTGGATAAGGGAAGCAAACAACGATGGCCCTTATAAGTTTTCACCCTCTCCCACAAGTGAGCAATTTCTGTGTTAAAGCTCCCAGGGTTTTCGTGAACAACTCCACATCTAAGTAAGTTTTCTATCTTCTATAATACGGAGTACAAATTTCAAAAAAGATGAATATTTTACAAAGTGTACTACGTATTATTTTTTATATTCTTCTCAATCTCTACTTGATTACATGATTTCATTATATATTTACTTTTGCACTATTTATAAATTCATTTTAATTATTTTTTTTAGTCTATACAAATCAAAAATGTTACCTAGTGAAATGTTGTTGAAATATTTTATCTCATCAACTACTATTTTTCCAAATATTATTTTTTTTTTTAAAAAAAAATCTAGTTACAATCCTTGCAGATAATTAACCAAAAAAATTAATTAATGATCAAAATCATGCATCAATATATATAAAAGTAAGAACCAAAGAAATAAAAGATAGCCCTCCTCGGGCCTCGGGCCTCGGGCCTCAGCCCCTAAATCTTAATGGGCCGATTTAATTTCAATCATATATGAACCCAACAACATTCAAATACATGTCACAATAAAGAGTAGGCAAACTCATTCATACAACTAACAATGTGATCATGCATAGATGTACGTAAATGAGTAAATCTAACATCAATTGTTCTCTAATATATGTATGTTACTTCTTCCTGCTGTAGAAGAGCTGAAAATCTAAAGAAGCGTAGCAGTACCAAATGCAGAACAACGCATGATCAAGTAACACATTCTATGCCACCCGAAAAAATCGAGATTTTTAATTCCTTGGAAAATTGGGCAACAGAGAACGTTTTGGTGTATCTGAAGCCTGTTGAAAAATGTTGGCAGCCTCAAGATTTTCTTCCTGATCCGAATTCAGACGGCTTTTACGATCAAATCAAAGAGATGCAGGGGAGGGCGAAGGAGGTTCCAGATGATTACTTTGTTGTTTTGGTAGGACATATGATTACTGAAGAAGCACTTCCTACTTACCAAACTATGCTTAATACTTCTGATGGAGTGAGAGATGAAACCGGGGCTAGTCCGACTTCATGGGCTACTTGGACTAGGGCTTGGACTGCTGAAGAAAATAGGCACGGTGATCTTCTTAATAAGTATCTGTATCTCTCCGGTCGTGTAGACATGAGAGCCGTCGAAAAGACGATTCAGTATTTGATTGGCTCAGGAATGGTAAGAGTGATTAACTTTTTCTTGTAATAATGTTATCCACAGTATATAAAACAATTTTGAGCTTCAACCATCGGTTTAAGTTTTTGGTTGAATTGGTCCATTAACGTGGTACACTCAATCAATTCTCACTTACCCTGTCATGTGAATCTACTTAAACTTTGGCTGAACACACTTGCTAATGCACAATTTTAACAATCAATATATATTCATTGCAATATTTTCTTAGATATAAAGTAAAGTCTTTGGAGTGTTAATACAATTGTAACTATTCCCTCCGTCGGTTAAATATTGTTGTATTCAATCTTTTCACTTTATTCAGAGTTGTATTGATCGAGTGGGTAGGTAGAATCTGTTGCTTTGCTTTTACGAGCTTTCTTCTGTCACTTATGTGCTTTGTATTGCAGGATCCGAAAATTGAAAACAACCCATATTTGGGATTCATATACACATCGTTTCAAGAAAGGGCAACATTTATTTCACACGGCAATGCAGCAAGACTAGCCAAACAACATGGTGATCTGAAGCTAGCACAAATTTGTGGCCTTATTGCTGCTGATGAAAAACGCCACGAAAATGCTTACAGCAAAATAGTGCAGAAATTGTTTGAAATCGATCCTGATACAACCATGCTTGCTTTTGCTGATATGATGAGGAAGAAAATCTCTATGCCGGCCCATCTCATGTATGATGGCTGCGATTACAACTTGTTTGATCATTTTGCTGCTATTGCTGCTCGGCTTGGAGTTTACTCTGCCAGGGATTATGCTGATGTTATGGAGCACTTGGTGAATTATTGGGAAGTTGAAAAGCTCACCGGCCTTTCGCCTGAAGGACGAAAAGCTCAGGAATTTGTATGTGGGTTACCCCAAAAGATCAAAATTATAGAAGAGAAGGCTCTCGACAGGGCAAAACATGCACCTTCCCTGCCTTTAAGTTGGGTTTATGATCGAGAAGTCAGCCTTTAAGTTCTTAATAATACTGTTTTTTATATCAAAGAGTTACACAACCTTAGATACTATCATGTATTTGAAATTGTGGTATGCAATGGTTTCTAGCATACATTTTTATGTTACAGTTTGGAGAAATTAAAGTTGGTCTTTTATATGTTTGTATTTGTGCTTGTTATGACAGCTAATTAAGAAGGATCCTAATTCACTAGGTCATCTCTGTTTAATTTGTTGTTAATTTCCGTAATTTTCAAGTTTCAACCCTATATATATACGGAGTATATGTTACTTCAATACCTTGCTTTTCAACATGACATGGCATCTAAATACATATTCACCTTGCCTTATATAAAATTTCATAAATTCGGCGAATATGATGTTGTGTTAGACACGACACCCAAATCTGGGTCCGTGGAACATATGTTCAACCTTAACAACTTTCCTCCTTTGTCGATTCTCGACTTAGTAACTAGAGTTGGACACCGCATTAGCCCAAGCAGTTCGCTCAGGTCCTTGAGAGTTCAACCTTGACGACTTCAATTTAATTAGTTCAAAATTTAAGCAACCAAATATGTAGAATATTTCTTAAAAAAAAAAAAAAATATGGTAGAATATAAGATGAGACATAAAAGTTGAGATAAATCAAATAACTTTAATAAAAAATAATTTCCATTAAACATGCACCCCAAATTTCATTCACTATTACAAATTTGTATACCAAACTTCAAATAAAAAAAATTACACACATCTATATGTTATTCAATTATGTACTAGTGTACCATTACAATGAGAGGACCATGTTAACTCTAATTAATAATACATCAACCGTAATAAAATTGAAAACAAGCACATAAATTAAACAAAGCAACCAATACAATTACTTGATTGGTTGCAACCACTCTATTAAAAACCCATAACCAAAATAAAATACTCCTTAGCTTTTGTGTAATTTTAAGTCGCAGTCTTACCTTTAATTCAGAAATTTTCACATACACCCGTTGTAAATGACAACTGGTACAGCACAAACTTCTCGTCGTGCCAAAGTTAATAAGTTGTTCATCAAAGTTTGATGCTTCTATCAAAAACCCAACTTATAGGAACAGAAGGCGCTTCTTTTTCCTTATCTCGAACTCTCTCTTCAATACTTCTTATTCTATGAGGCAATGTACATACATATTCCTGCGCTCTTCGCCCTTCAGCCGAAAGCCCGGTGAGTTGATCAACCTTCCAATAATTCACCAAATGCTCCATAACCTCGGCATAGTTCGTGACCGTGTACACTCCTAGCCGAGCAGCAACAGCCGTAAAATGACTAAACAAGTTGAAGTCACGGCCATCGTGCATAAGGTGGCCCGGCATAGAGATTCGCTTCCTAATCATGTTAGCGAAAGCAATGACGGTTGTATCGGGGTCAACTTCGAAGAGTTTTTGAGATATCTTGGTGTAGGCGGTTTCGTGGCGCTTCTCATCGGCCGCGATAAGGCCACATACCTTAGCAAGGTTGATATCACCGTGCTCTTTGGCTAGCCTTGCGGTGTTGCCGTGTGAGAAGAATGTTGCCCTTTCTTGAAATGATGTGAATATGAAACCCATATATGGGTTGTTCTCAAATTTTGGGTCCTGCATTTGTACAACAAAAATTAATGATTCTGATAAATATTACAGTAGAAATATTAACTAATATACTTTGATGAATTATAATCATAAATGGTTGAGATTGAATGTTGAAAATGGAAAGATATTACTACCTTTAATTCATACTCGTATTATACTATTATTTACAATGATGGGAAATATTTTACTCAAACTTTATGTCAGATTGTTGCAAATAATTATAATAATAATGATGTCATGTTGATATTATAGTGACTTAACCCAATTAGACCAATTAAAATAAAACGAATTGAATTAATAAAATTGGTTTTTTTTTTAAAAAATGAAGTATTAAAAGTTGAAATAAAAAGTTATGATAGCAAAAAAGTATATCTTGTTCTTTTTTACTTGACCTGCTTTATTTATCACGCTTGTCAATGCAGAATTTTAATTCCTCATAAGTAAAAATTATAGAAATTATATATTATGATAATACTTATTGAGACGAATTTAACAAGATCACACATGAATATTTTATACTTACGTATAATTTACAAAAGATGGTCAAAGGAGGGATGGTGAATAGTGTAAAAGTAAAAACGGATCAAGTTAAAAAGAACGGGAAAGTATATATATTTCTTACCACTCCAGCCCCAATCATATATTGGGTAGTTTTCTCAATAGCTCTCATATCAACACGACCAGATAAATAAAGGTACTTGCTAAGAAGATCACCATGTCTATTCTCTTCAGCACTCCATGCCCTAGACCATGTAGCCCATGAAGTCGAACTCGCACCCGTTTCATCCCTCACACCATCCATTGTGTTAAGTGCCGTCTGGTAAGCCGGAAGAGATTCTTCGGTGATCATATGACCAACCAAAACAACATAGAAATCGTCTGGAACCTCTCTAGCCCTCTCTCGAAGTTCCGTGATTTGATCATAAAACTCTTCTGAAGTTGGATCAGGAAGAAAATCCTTAGGTTGCCAACATTTTTCAACAGGTTTTAAGTATTTCAAGATGTTATCTCTTGCCCATCCTTCCAATGAATCGAAAATCTCAATCTTTTCGGGTGACATTGAATGTGTAACACGGTCATTAGGCTTCTCGCGCTTAGGGTTACTTGAGGGTTTCTTCGGACTTGGTTTTATTGTTACTCTACAATAATAATGAAAAATGTATGAGTATATGTGAGAAAAATTACAAGTACATAAAATTGTATACAATTTACAAATAAAGTGCATGAAAATGGCTATTTTATTTTGTAAATCAAATTATAGCACTAAGGTAACATATAATTATCATTGGAGTTCATGATAGATTCATTTAATATTGTACCTACTCCGATCCATTTTATCAAAATCTCAGTTTTTAGCTTAGTAATTCAATACTTAAATTAGTTAATTATCTTAAAGATGTAAAAGGTCAAATTATTAAGACACCATGAATAGAAAAGACAAATCTAATGAAAAGACGAAACTTTAAGGGAATTGGAGCATAATTTTAGTTGATTTGATTCATTAAAACAATTGTATAAAGCTACTAGTGCTAAGTTTAATTTAACACGATCCAATTGTTAATAATTAATCAAAGAACAAATATTTGTTTGGAAAAATTGGTAAAAATAATAATTTCAACTTTTGCCCATTCACATAAAATAATCCAAGTTTGGATTACTTTTAAATAATCCGAACTTTAGGGGTTATCGCTTTAAATGGTCCCAAGTAACCGATAACCCCCAAATTTCTGATTATTTAACATTAATCTAAAGTTGACATTATTTTGAGTGAACGGACAAAAGTTGGGATTATTTTTACCAATTTTTTCTATTTGTTTATCATATCATGAAGTTTAATTAATTAAAAACCTATTTTTTTTTTATTAAAAAAAAAAGTTACTCCGTATTTAATTATGTGAGGTAGTAATGACATGAAGGATTTGAGTCAACCAATGACTAGATTGGAGTGATACAGATGTACATACGTAGAGTACTAGATACATACGAATCATATAATGATAAGGTATGTAGCCAATTTAAGACATCATGAATTATTTATGATGTATAGCAAGGTTATATTTGGGGATGTATACAAGTACTAAATAGTGGCATGTTGTATATGGTCCTATGGAAAATAGGATATATTGTAAATATTAGTATAAAAAATGATGCGTATATTAATACCAAGATACATATATCACATCAATATAACAACGACTTTCGTAATCTGCCAAATGTCTTTAATTAATTATAAATAGCTTAATGTATGTGACCTTTTCTTTTGGGTATCTATGACTTTCATACTTGATATAAATAGCTTAATGATATGTGACCCAATTCTTTATAATCATTGGCTTTAATAAAATTAAAAAAAAAATATATATATATATAAATAAAAAAATAATTGATGTATATACATGCAACTCTTAAGTATCGTTCTCAATAATAAACTATGTCCCTTTCAGTAACAAGTTGTTATCAAACGTATAATAACTATATCATTGGTTTTAATAAGAATCTATGTGCATACATACACATAACGCTAAGTATCGTTCTCACTAATAAACTATGTCTCTTTCACTTATAAGTTATGTCTCCTAGCTACCTAACTACAAACATTCGATCAGGTGATACGTGTTTATTACTTTGAGATTATACATCGAGATGAATTTAACGCACTAATCTTTTTCTTTTATTATTATTATTATTTTTTTTATTTTTTTTTTTGGTAACAGGTTTTATTGTTACAAAAAAAAAAAAAAAAAAAAAAAAAAAAAAAAAAAGCTTTCCAAAAATGAATATTTCATTCATATAATTTTGTTATAGGAGAAAGTTATTTAGAGATAGGTAAACCCAATGAAAATAAATAGATCTAATCTGATTGTGTTATGAAATAAAGTATGTATTACCTTAATAAAATAAGCTGTAATGCTTCTGATTTAGTTTTATGACTTTTGACTACCACAATTTTTTTAAATGAACGGTTGAGATTATTAATCTTTTGATTTATTTTCAATTTTTAATTTTAATTAAAAATTATTTAAATTATTTTAAATATAGTATAGCTTCCAGAAATTATTTTTTCAATATTTTTCAAATTCTGAATATATATATATATATATATATATATATATATATATATATATATATATATAATAACTAAAAAACAATTTTTAATTAAAATTACTAATTAAAAAACAAATAATCTCAGCTGTCCATTTTAAATAACCAAACATAACCTATGTTTCTATCTATAGCACATGCAAAGGATTATAACACCGCCGATCTTCCTTCAAAACCGGAGATCGGAGATAAATAGAGTAGTGTAGCCTACATGAAACCTTGTTAATCACAACATTATAAGTAGGAGATCGAAAGAAACTCACTTAGGAGGTGCGTTGTTGAGAGTTAACGCCATGCAAATCTTTGGAGCTTTAACACGGTGTGTGCTAATTTGTGGGAGAGAATATAAACTCATTGCCATTTTTGTTATTTTTTTTCCTTAATTCTTCTGCTCACAACTGCCGCCAAAAGCTGGAGTAACAAAACATTAAATGGATTAATACAGTGTAAATTCAATGCGGATCTTTGTCTTTAAATGCCGCAGCAATTACATACTATACGTACAGTCTATTTTATGGATGGAATAAATAATGGTGGCACGGAATTTAATTTCTTCCTACATTTTCCCTTTTATATACGGAGTACTCCTAATATTTGCATCAAAATTGATTTTTTTTACACTATTTATGATCATATTTTACCATTAAAGTATATAAATAGTTTCATTATTTTAATTGTTTTTATAATTTTTAATAATATATACTTATGGAGTATTAATAGTTAAAGTAGTGGATTAATAAATGTGAGTAGCCAATTGATGTAAATATTAAGTAATGGAGGAAGTGTTTGGTTTTAGGATATGATTTCAGTACCATATATAGACAGAAAAATATGACTTCCTATTATGCAATAAATTTTATAGAATTAGATCTGAACATAGATTCACCGTATATCCCTAACTAGAATGAGGAGAAATTTGGTGGTATAATCAAGTATAAACATGGACTTAGTAATAAACTTGTTACAGGAATACACGGAATACATATGTACCTGATGTAACCGTTTATATATGCATGAATTTGACCATCAAATATAGACATGTACAAAGAAATAATCTTGGTACCGGGATATGCGAATAACCATGTACTTGACTACTTGGTCTAGTGTAAGCAATTATTCATGAATTTGATCATAAGTGAATCTTGTTTGATCATTTGGTGTGATATGCTTTAATGTCTAAGCTAAAGAATTTGCATTGTACGATAGAGGTACGTAAAATTATGGTGTACGTTAGTAAAATGGAATTTATGCAGCATGTAAAATGTAAATCTTCATTTACGCATGCTTCTGTAATGTTTTGTCCTTGCGACTGTTACTACTTCATGGAATCTTATTTACATTTCCATTAGTGTAAATTCACATAAATGCTTGTTCGTCCATATTTATGTCTTTAATCATTATATGATGAACAACTCAAAACGAATATTCACTATATCCTCGACAACAATAGTAATAGCAACCAAAACAGTGTAATAAGGTAATTAAGTGATACACATAATGCTAATGGCACGCCGTTTAGTTGTTTTGGTAATAAAAGGTGGTAATGATGAAGATTTTATAAGTAACTATGTGAAAAAAATTCCATGTCTAATTACATATATACAGATCTATTATCATTTTTACATCTTATGACCTCTTACTAAATGTGTCTTAAGGACTAGCTACGTAAAAAGGAATTATTAAGATAAATAAACATTAGTTATATTATCGATCTATGCGTATTTTTATCATGAAGTCTCAAATTTAATCCTACCATTTGAAGAAATCTGTTTAATGCGAATATTATATTATGCACTTTTTTTTTTCATCAACGACAAAAATAATGATATTATTATTATAAGAACGACAATATTAGTAATAACGACGACAACAACATATATTTCTTAAATAAACTGAATTTAATATAACCTAATTAATCCCTCGTAATATAAATAAAAGGAAAAAACCAAAGACAAAAACAAAGAGAAACGGGGAGAAATAGCACCTTATTTATTTAAGATCGAGGAGGCTTAAACAACCTAACTCAAGGCTTTCGTTGTTGGAACAAAAAGAAAAGGAGTGCTTGCTCGGTTATTATGATGAAGATGATTTAAGTGTACAAAGTTTGAGGCTATAAATAGAGTGTTCAAACGTTTAAGTTAAAATTGATAGTTGTGATGAAATAAAGGATATGGATGAATGTCCATATCATCAATAATTGTAGCATAAATTGGTTTTGTAGAAATGGGGGACAAGCCCCAATGGAATAGACTGCAAACAAATTAAAATACACTCAAAAAATAAATTTACAAACTATAAATAAAAAAATAAAAAATTTACTTAAGTAATTAGGTTTTGGTACCACTCAAGTTGTCTTGGGCCAAACTATGTCATTAAATTCCTCCAATAAAATTTTATCCATTAAATCTTCCAATTGGTTAAAAAAATCCCAAATTCTTGAGTTGGCGAATCCTAATATTCCTAAGTAATCTAAAGCCCGATTAGCTTTTCGGTATAATATCTATGTACTTGTCAATCCACCAAACACAATAAACAACGGCATTCTTGTATTGTCTTATTAGGTCCTCCTATGTTCGAGTGGTGTCTTTGTAGTGCCATAAAATAAACTAAAACAAAAACATAAAATTATAAATTTATTTTAAAAATCCACTTTTATATTGTATTAAAGTTGTATTCACCTTCCGTTTTCATCTATTCTTTTATTATTTATAAAGAGAGTCATAAATGATAATGTGTTGTAGATGAAATTCTATCTAAGATTTTAAATGTACCTCCCATATTAACCAACTAAGGTACTTGACAAGTGAAATATGTATTGATAGAGTAGATAAACCAATCATAGATTTCAACCATCAGTTTAACTTTTTGGTTGAGTTGATCCTTGAACATACATAGTATCAGACATATATAGATCACGAGTTCAAGTCTCATCCACACCCACTATTGTATATAAACCAATCTTGAATTTCAACCATCAACTTAACTTTTGGTTGAGTCGGTCATTTTTATGTACAATTACCACTATTACTCCTTTACCAAACATAACCCATAAATTCCCAATTTACCTCCCTCCCCTTCCTAGCTTCATTTGTCATGGTATTATCAAACTCTCTTAATACTCCCACCACCAAGACAACCTTGTGTTTCCACAGCCACCAGTCACCATAAAGTCGTGATCGTCTCTGTTGTCGCTGCCAACGCGCCCCTAGTAACCCCATCTCGTTCATTTGTTGGTCAAGCTAAGGAAGTCCCACCAACGAGGTACCGTCGCTGTATTCGTTATCTATTAAGTATACGTACTTCCAATCGTCCATTAAAACAACCAACAAATATTTTGAGGAAACGGTTAAATGTTTAAAGCTGGTTCTAAATTATTAATCAATTGGTAATGGTTGCATTTATACGATAATCAATGCAGCTTGCATGCGAGTTATGTCAAAATTTTGTCAATATTTCATGATTTTGTAACAAGTTTTGCGGCATTGATTTCTATTTATTACTACTAACTTAAAAATCATGAGTAGTCATGAGTAACTTTTGTAACATAAGATACCAAATTGCCTGAAAATATCTTAAAAAAAACTCATATGTGTAATTATTAACTTAAAAAACATAATTATCTACCCAAAAGATCAGAAATACTAACTAATAAACCAGAATCATAATTAATAATACAACAATTTAGGCTATGTTCTCTTCCTTACAAAAAAAAAAATAAAAAAAATATTGAGTAAAAACAATTTCAATTCAGTAATAAATTCAATAATAATAATTTTTAATCCGTAAAAATAAATAAAGCTATTGAATCAAAATATAACTATTTACCCAAAAATAACAACCAGTTAAAAATAGATATAATTTACAACCAAACACCATAACTACTAGCCTAAAAATCAAAGCTAATAAGTTGAAAACCCTATATTGGCTATATATTAAATCTACAAATAAATAAATAAATAAACCATACTGATAATAACTCAAAAATCATAGCTACTATATTAGTCTTAAATTCATAACTAAAATCCTAACTAATACATTAACAACTATATATTCAAAACTATAACTATTACCCCAAAAATTATAATCAATAAACCAAGAACCATAATTATATTAGCCTAAAATAATAACCAAATTTGGTTTATACATGCAAATTAGATACCTTTATCTCTATTAATTTAAATCAAAATCACCCCGTCCAAAAAAAAAAAAATCAAAATTATAACTATTTACTCGAATATACAACTAATTAAAATCAACTATAACTAATAGCCAAAGACCATAACTATTAACCTAAAAATCATAAACATGTAATTACTATATATCAACTATTAGTTAAAGGGAAAAAATGACAATAATAATCCGACCTTTTTATGTTGGATATTATGAAATGCTACTTGCTCTAACTCTATAATAGGTCAAAATCCTATGTGGTATTTAGAAATTTATCAAAATAAAAAAAAAATAAAAAATTAGTAATTATTTAAAAATAAAAGAAGTCCTGCATGAAAACTGGTGATATCTTTTTTATTTTATTTTCTTTTACGTCTTTGTTTTTCAACTCGCCTTCATAATAATATTCACCTCATTACACTTGTTTCCATCTGATCCTCATTACTAACCCAAATCGATGCTTAAAGAGTATACAAAATAATCCAAACCCCAACACTCATTCCCTTAATCAAGAAAATGAAAAAAAAAAAAAAAAAAAAAAAAAAAAAAAAAAAAACTTCTGCTTTCGAATTACATACATATATGCCTGAATTATCCGAAAACCAAAATTTTTATTCTTTTCGTCATTAAGCTAAGGTTTATTAATCTGGGGCTAAATCATTTTGTTATTGAAGAGTAATTTTAATTTGAGTAATAAAAATTCAGGTTTAATTTGTAAAAAAAAATAAAATTTGCGGCAATGAGAAGAAAGAGAGAGGGAGATTCAAATCATAATGGAAATTAATCAAATTGAAACTTTGACCTCTTGATTGTAACTTGTCTACTTGCATGTCCATTTTGTTCTAATAAAATCTCCATATTTTTAATAAACCATAAATGATTGCAAAAAAGCTAGTTGCTAATAAAATGTGCCCTTTCATACTAATAACTACTAATGAGTCCTTAATGAAGAAACAAATGAAGAACAAGAATTTGGAAATTAATAATTCAAAATTCGAACATACACAAATCTTAGGGCATTTTAATACTATGGATATATGAATTTCGAAATACTTTAATGGCCAGATTGAAAAAGAAATTTTTGGATTACGATGGTTTTAATTAATTACACAATTCAAACATTTATGACATAAAATTCATTTTATTTGGAAATATGACATAAAATTATAATCATAAAAGAGCCTGAGAAAGAGAAAGAGAAAGAGAAGGAGGAGAGAGAAAGAGCGAAGATAAGGAGAAATGAGTTGGAGTTGCCTACCACTTTAGATATTGACTTTTATGTGAGGTGATCTGTCTCTTGTCAAATCACAGTGTAACTAACTGCTTAGAGACTACATTAGCCAATAACTTATAATTCAGAACTATTTGCCTAAAAATCTTCACTTTTAAGGATTATCAGGATGCAGACAATAACTAATAATTATAATCATAACTAATGCCATAAAAATTTACTCAAAATTATAATTAATAAACCATCACCAATATAATAACCAAAAACCATAACCATCTACTTATTATAACTTTCAACTTCAAATTATACCTAATAACCAAAAAAATATAACTATTAACTCAAAAATTCTCAAACTATTAATTCAAACCCATAACTATACATCTAAAAATCACAACTAATCAAAGACAATTGCAAACCATAACACTAAGAAGGAAAAAGGATGGAGAAAATAGATAAAAAATGAAACATCTATTATGGACATCGGTTCAAGTCTTGATCAACCGGTGACCGTTTTAACAAATCAACACCGGTTTAGAATTGATGCCCAAAATATGTGACATGGGCAACCCCTTAATCAACACCAGTTCAAAATCGGTGCCCGTTTATTACCTTTTCTACTTATCTATCTTAGGTTTCCTTTCCTCTTGCCAAATCCACCTAAGGTGGTCTTATGAGGTAAAAATCTATCCTAGGGTTTGCAGATAGGGAAGTTTCCAAAACTAGAGTTTCACAAGATATGTTGCGATGTTAATTAATTCCTAATATTAGGCCTTGTTTACTTCACCTTAATTTTACTAATCTGAAATTAATTTTGCTAAACTTAATATTTTTATCGAACTTAAAATAATTTTAATCAAGTGAAATTATTTTTACGAATTCTCTATTATATTTATTCTTTAGAGATACTGCTTTTACTGTGTTGAAAATTATTTTATTAAATTAAACTTATTTTTTCTGAACTGAATTTTTTTTTTTTAAGGTGAACCGAACCGGCGGGCCTAACTCTAGCTTCATTATTTAATTTCGATCGAATTTGACTGGATTTATTTGTACGGGTTATACATTATCATTGGGCTGAATTTAACTCATTTTTTTTTAAAGAAACTCATTTTTATTTCTCTCCCATTAATTAAAATTTATTTTTCTTAATTTACTCCCCGATTTTGAATGGGAAGAACAATAGGATCAGAGTAGGAATTAAGAAAAGAACGGTAGTGGAAGTTGCATGTAATTAGCATCTTCTATTTGAATTAACAAAAGAACAATTAACAAATGAACAAAATGAGGTTAAATTAGGGCTATGAAGTGGATGATTATGAGGATTATTAAATGTGTTAGTTGCAACATTAACGAAGGTCAGCGTTGGTAGTTTGGATATAAAAATATTTACTCACTCTAGTAACAAACTGCGTTGTTTTGTAGCTGTCAAAATATTTCCTTTTATAGAAGGACATTGTATTTATGTTTTGATTTATTGCTAGCTAATTGGCCCATTAAAAGATTCACTCGATATATTATTGCAAAGGTGATGATTTTACATGTTTGGTAGAAAATTTTGTCGTGAAATTTCAATATCTGTCAGTTCTACAGTTACAGCAACTCTTTTGTTGGTCAATAGTAATAAATTAAAATTGTTAAAATTCTCATGGATTATTCCTTTTACTTGGAGAATATATATGTTTTGGGTGTTTTTGTCTCTCGTGAGAGTTACAGCTCGAAGACTGGTCCGGTGCGGCCTGTACCTGCAAGACAAACGGAGACACTAGTTGGTAGGTGCTCCGCCTCCGACGATCAAGTTAGTAACTTGAAAGGAGAAAAAAAGGTGCGGAAATTTAGGTGGGGATCTGCTCGGGTTACAAGCTCAGTTGTCTCTATTAAAGGGATAGTTTGTAATAAATGGTAGAACGTACCCTCCAAAAGAGGGGAATCTCCCTATTTATAGGGTCCTTGGGAATTGTGCCCCTGATTAGGTCACAGAACCCTAATCAGTGGTGGGCTGCGCTGTTCGGCTTTCTCGGGATTTGGGCCTGAAGGCCGTCATCCTCCAAATATCTGGGATGACACGTGTCAAGCAGGGATAGGTCCACTTTGGACCACCCTAGGGCTGACACGTGTCACCCTCTAGTTGGTCCACATGGTGAGGTAAAATTACCCTAAACATTTGCCCCTCACAGATGTGACGTGGCACGCCACGTGGCATCTGTGGCACGCGTCACTCTCTGATTGGTGGTTATTTTACCGCCAAAATTTTACTGTTCACCATCTAAGTAAATTACAGGAATACCCCTTAATTTACCCTCCTTATATAGCCGTTTACCCTCATTATTTTTGTACGTTTCACAAAAATTTTCAGAGAGAATCTTGAAAGAGAGAGCAGAAGTCATCCGTCTGAGTCAAGCGCAAGTTTTAAGAAAACTCATTCTTCTCAACACAGGCGGACCCGTCTACCTTCAGATCTCAAATCTAAAGGTACCGTCTCTGACACTCTCAGCTCTTTTTCATTTTACCGCTTGTACATATTTCTTGCAATAAATGGATTCATCACCAACAGACACGGCATAACCTAGGTTAGAATCCAGCCGTTCACCAGGAACGGCTGAGTCTAGGACTGGTAGTGTCGTCTCAGGGTGTTGGGACCACCCTCATACTTGGATTCCGACCATTTGCGCGTCTGTGCAGGACATAATGGCTCGGACTATGCAGACAGCACATGATCCGAATTATAGGAGCGAAGGCTCAGGCGGCCAAATGCCTGAGGGAGAGACTTCTGGCTCAGAACACCAGACGGCTCCGGAGAGATCCCCTCCGCGTGGCCCCCCAACTCCTCCAGACTCGTTTTTGGACGAGTGCGACCAAGGCGGTGAGGAGGCCGCCTCAGCTTCCGTCTCCCAATCTGGGGAGGAGACGGGGAGCGAATTTACCGTCTCCTCTTCTGAGAGCAGTGATGATCTTCCCTCGCTTGAGGATAGCGAGGAAGAAGAGAGGAAGAAGTGGAATGAGAAGGACGATCCCTACAAGATCCACGTCTCCAACAAAGACAGGGACCTCATGGAAACAGGCCTTAAAATTTTTTGAAAGTGCACCCGTTAGGAGACGGGTACAAAATAAGGGTGCTTCCTGCAGACGGCACCATTTCTTGGGAAGACACTGAACGAAACGCCAACGGCTACTTCGGCTGTTACGAGGCGGCGTTCAAGGCTGGTCTGCGCTTCCCCCTTCACCAGGCAGTGAAGGCAATCTTGAGAGACTATGGCCTCGGAGTCTGGCAACTTACCCCCAATTCTTGGGCAAACATTCTGGGGTATGTTGCCGCCTGTGAGTTCCAAGGAATTCACCCCGGCTGGGAAGCTTTTGCTAAGATGCACTATCTTAGCCGCATCCCAGGCGGGTACAGAGCGTGGTATACTTTGACCACGTTTCCTCAATATATGATGACCTTGGATAAGGTCTCCAGATTTGATGGCTGGAAGCACAGGTTTTACCTGCTGACGGCCCCACCAGGCAGGAGAATTGCAAGCTCCGCCAATACAATAAAAAGCCCGACCTTCTGGGTCGGAAATGCTGTCTGCCCCGGATCCCGGATGAGGACTTCGATAAAATAATTGAGGCTGACTTCTTCGGCCTCACAGACGCCACGCTGTCAACCGGGGAGATAATAAAAGTCCCCAGAAACTGGATCCCTAAGAGCGCCTGGCTCAGGGACGAATGCTTCCTAGCCGCCTGCGGGCTAGGGCACATGTTCACCAGACGTATGCGCCTGAATCAATATTCGTCTGTAGTACTTTTGTATTGGAATCGTTTTTAATGATGTACTAACCAATTCCTTTTTGTTTTTTGCAGAAGAAGCGTTGAACATGTTGCCAGACGAGAAGACTCCCAGGCGGTCCTCTGCCCAAATCCGCAGAGACCTGGCCGAGGCTCAGGCGAGGGAACTCAGGGCCAAGGTAAACGTCTGACTCTTTTCTTGAGTTTGCTTTCAAAGTTTGCTTTTTTCGACTGCTAACATTAACTTGTTTATTTTCTTAGGGGGGAGAGGTGAATAAGACGTTTGAGAAAAAACTCAAACGGGCAAGGGGGGAGACCACCGCCTCTAACCCCAGCAAGTCCTCGAAAAAGGCAGCCTCCACCGCAACTCCCAACGCCCCAGGCGGGAAGACTCAGATGCGGATAGGGGGAAGAACGGAGAAGGTGAGTGGCTCCCTAGGCCTCGACCTGGCCAACCCCCTATCTGCAACCGGGGGGTTCACCGCACCTGCCAGCGGCTCTCGTCTGGCCGGCTCTGCAGGTAAGAACCCTTTTGAATCCCCGCCTGAGCTGGGGTGGCCGTTGCGAGTGAAATCACACTCCCAGCAGACGTCATCCTCAGACGGTCGGAACCAGATTGGTGCTGCTTTAGTTTCACACTCTGACGCTGATTGTGGTGCAGATCAATCACCTCGCTGGCCAGACGTCCATAAGCACGCCAAGGCCATGCTGGAGGCTGTGAGCAAGCGGGATAAGGATGTTATCCCGGGGATTGAGACGTTCAATCTTGAACGTATCTTGTCCCTCCTGGCTGAGGTAAGACACTTGAATAATTTTGAATCATTTTTTCTCCAAGTTTTTCTCCGCCTGCAGTGCTAACCCTGTTTGCTTTTGCAGGCTCTTCTGCGGGTAGACGGGCTCAAGCGTCCTTACACCCGCAAGCGGGATGAGGTAAGACGGGCCAAGCAGTCCGCCTCAGACGCCAATAATGTTGCTTTATACTCGTGTATCATTGACGATCTTGAAACTAAAGCAACCCAAATGACACAGGCGGCCAAGATCCAAGAGTTGGAGGCGGACTTGCGGGCGGCCAAGCAGAAGGCGACGGATGCAGAGACGGCCCAGAAACAGGCGGAGGAGGACCTCCCCAAGCTTAAGGAGGACCTCCAGAAGGCTCAGGAGGACCTTGAGAAGCTTCAGGGTGTCTCGAAAGAGAACACTGATCTGAAGGGCAAGGTTGCCAAGCTGGAGAAGGAGGCGGCCAAAGCTCAAGATAACTTCCGAGCAACTCTACAGGAGGATCAAAACCGCCTGGTAGCTGAGATGGCCGCCGACAGCGAGGCCATGATGAAGATCGTCTGGGCCGCCTTGTATCCAAACAAGGATTATGGCGTCTGGGCTCTGGCTTACAAATATGCTGAAGAGGTGATATACCCGAGAGAGAAGGGTGAGCCAGAGCCTGAGTCTTTCCTCGTCTGGGCCAACACTGAGCACCCCGAGCCTGAAGCCCCCGAGACTGAAGAAGAAGGGGAGAAGGGCCAGGAGGGACCGTCTGCGGGCAATGAATTTAGCGGCTGTGTGCCAATTTCTTTCTTTTTTTTATTTATCTGCGGCAGTATGCCACCAAACTTGCTTTTCCGGCCTGTGTGCCGAGTATATTTGTATCTTTACCGGCTGTAGGGCCGTGTTGTCAAACAATTTCCTTTACCCGGACGGGGTCCGGTTAATATTTAATCCATCACAGCCGTTTGGCTGGGTCGAAATTCAATGAATGCACCGACTGAGTCGGTTTTTATTACTTTACGCTTGTGTTTGCACTTCAATTTCATTTCAATTTTTCGCATTTTCAATATTTGCCTAACTTATCAAAAGCATGCGGCGATCTCTGCCTAACTTATCAAAAGTATACGGCTGTCCTTGCCCCTAGACGGCTGTGTGGTTGGTTTCAAGTGGAGTTGGTTGATTGACTTGGGAACGTCTGATGCTGCATAGAGCATGATACGTTTGTAAGTCAATCAATCACAGTAGTGATTGCCCCAAACTAAGTGCACAGCCGTACATTAACAGGCGTTCCAGTCACTATCTAGACGGTGTTGACCGTCTAGGTAGAGATTGTATAGCCATTGCACAACTCTTTTGCCCCAAACGAGGATGTATGCAATTTAAAACGAAAAAATGCTAAGTAAGAACTTCAGTCGGTCGCCGACTGATGTCATTGGACATCCGGGTTTCGAAACTTGGTCGTTCCTTAGACTGTTCAGGTCAGACGGCTATGGATGGCTGATTCAGCCGTCCAATCGTGGCCGCCTGCATTGGTACCTAGAGTAAGCAAGTTGGCTTCTCTCTGCGACGATTGCACCTGGAGGGGTGTCGCCGGACGCCTTTGTCCATGTTGGGATAGGCGAATTTATGAGAAAAGCAGTCATCCGGCCATTGGCCTTCTGGTCTTGTTTGAGACCGACTGTATAGCCACTAAGCGGTTTTGTGCTTAGCTTAATTATCTGGCCATTGGCCTCTCGTCAATCAGACGTTAATTCAATTTTCAAGTGACAAACTCAGAGAAATAAACAAGTGAAAACAAAAAGCAATTTCTCATTAATTTACTTCTTGTTTACAAACATTACAAATCTCAGAAGTAGTACTTTTTCAAATTGTCTACATTCCAAGTTCTAGGAAGGCGCCTGCCGTCTGGAGTTTCCAGGCGGTAGGTGTCGTCTCTTACTTCTTCATAAATCCGGTAGGGGCCTTCCCAATTTGGAGTTAGCTTTCCAAGCTCATTGGCCCTACCGGTTGCCTCCATTTTCCGTAACACTAGGTCGTCCACTTTCAAAGGACGCCTGTGTACTTTCTTGTTGTAGGCTCTTGTCATTCTCAGACGGTAAATCTCATGACGCAAGGCGGCATTGCCCCTGTGTTCTGGGAGTGAGTCCAATGCCAGGCGCATTGCCTCCCAGTTTGCCTCTTCATCATAAAGCATGACTTTAAGAGTCGGCTCATAGTGTTCAATGGGCAAGACGGCTTCAGCACCATAAACCATGAGAAATAGGGTTTCACCGGTTGCCCCCTTTGCTGTTGTCCGGATGGCCCAAAGGACATGGATTAATTCCTCAGCCCATAAGCCACCGGCTCTTTCAATTTTCTTCTTAATGCCGTCTGAGATCAGTTTGTTGTAGGCTTCAACCTGGCCGTTTGCTTAGGGACGACCGACTGATGCAAAACAACTTGAGATCCCTTGATCTCCCAACCAAGTTTTTAGCTGAGGCGTCTCAAACTGAGAACCATTATCAAACACCATGGACATAGGAACCCCATACCGGGTGATGACATTCTTCCAGATGAAAGAGATGACGTCTGATGTCTTGATATTCTTTACCGCCTCAGCCTCTACCCACTTGGTAAAGTAATCCACAGCCACCAAGATGTAACGCTTTCCGCCTGGGGCAGGCGTGTAAGGACCTAAGATGTCCATGCCCCATTTTGCAAACAGGATTGGGCTGTGGATGGCCGTCAGATCAGTAGCCGGACGGTGAATAAGTTTGCCAAATTTCTGGCACTTGTCACATTTCTTCACCAACTCCTTGGCGTCTGCCTCCAGAGTGGGCCAAAAGTAATGTCGTCTGGCTCTGACGGCTAGGGATCTGCCGCCTATGTGGGAGGCGCAGAATCCTGAGTGCAAGTCTTCAAGAACTTCTCTCCCCTTTTCTGGGGTTACACACTTCAAAAGAGGCTTAAGAAACCCCGCCTTGAAGAGTTCTCCATTTCTTAACTCGAAGTTTGCGGCTCGCTTTTTCGGAACGGCTGCCTCCTGTGGCAAATCAGGAAGTGTACCGTCTGAGAGGTATGCCCGGATGCCATCCAACCAGGTAGAGCTTCGGTCCAGGACTCCAATGGGATCTTCATAGATGCTTCTTTTTTCAAGAACTTCCCAAAAGACTGACCGAGGCATATCATGGCAGGCGGAAGATGCAAGTTTTGACAGTGCATCCGCCTGGTTGTTATCATACCTGGGTACTTGATTCAAATGAAACTCCTCAAGAGACTTAGCCTCCTCTTTGACCGCCTGAAGATATTTTATCATAGCCGGGTGAGTTGCCTCAAATTTTCCCTCATACTGGCTAACGACCAACTGTGAATCAGAGTAGGCGTCAATTTTTGTTGCCCCTACCGCCTTACACATGCGGATTCCGGCTAGCAGGGCTTCATATTCCGCCTCATTGTTTGAGGCCTGAAACTTGAACCGTAGTGCATATTCATATCTGTCCCCCTCAGGGGACTCGTAGATTACGCCTGCACCACAACCGTTCTTTGTAGAGCTCCCGTCTACATACACTTTCCAAACCTGATCAAGATTATCCAGAGCCACCGGACGGGTCATTTCAACAATGAAGTCAGCAAACGCCTGACCTTTCACTGCCTTCCTTAGTTCGTAAGTGATTTCAAGACTTTGTATTTCAATAGCCCATTTCAACATTCTGTCGGCTTACTCCAAAGTAGACATTGGCCGCTTGAGTGGCTGGTCGGTGTAAATCACCACCGGATGAGCCAGAAAGTAAGGCTTCAATTTTTTGAATGCCATGTACAAAGCAAGGCCAAATTTTTCAACCATGGGGTACCGGAGTTCAGCGTTTTTTAGAACATGGCTAATGAAGTAAACCGTGAGCTGAACGTCGTCTCGCTCAGCAAGGAGAACGGCACTGAGAGCATGATCTGAGACGGCCAAATACATGTACAACGTCTCCCTAGGCAGAGGACTGACCAGCCTAGGCAGAGAATGCAAGTGCTCTTTTAGCTTCTGAAATGCCGTCTCAGCATCGTCTCCCCATTCAAACCTGGTCTTCTTCCTGATTGCTTGGAACAAGTAAAGGCATTTGTCGCCTGACCGGCTGAGGAACCTTCCCAAGGCGGCTAGGCAACCAGTTAGTCTCTGAAATTCCTTGACAGAACGGGGTGACTTCATGTCAATTACCGCCTGTATCTTTTCGGGGTTAGCCTCTATCCCCCTCTGATCAATCAGGAATCCGAGAAACTTCCCAGACTCAACACCAAAGACGCATTTCTTGGGGTTTAACATGACCTTATGCCGCCTGAGGGTGGTGAACGTTTCTCGGAGATCAGCCAGATGATCCATCTGTTGCTTGGATTTGACTATCATGTCATCGATGTACGCCTCCACATTCCTCCCAATTTGATTAATGAAGACCGTATTAATCATCCGTTGGAAGGTGGCAGGCGCATTCTTCAAGCCAAACGGCATCACAGTATAGCAGAATAACCCGAAATCAGTGACGAAGGCCGTCTTCTCTTGATCTTTCTTCCAGAGCGGTATCTGATGGAAGCCAGAGTAGGCATCCATGAAGCTTATCAAGGCGTGACCGGCTGTTGAATCGACCAAACTGTCTATCTTTGGAAGCGGGTAATTGTCCTTTGGAAACGTCTTGTTGAGGTTTGTGTAATCAACACACATGCGCCAGGTCCCATTCGGTTTCCTAACAAGGACCACATTGGCCACCCAGTCGGGGAAATTACAAGGCCGAATGAAGCTGGCATCTAGCAGCTTTTTGATTTCGGCAGCTGTCGCCTGACTTCTTTCCTCGCCATGGTTTCTTTTCTTTTGCCGAATGGGCTTCTTTTTAGGATCCACGGCGAGTTTGTTGACAGCGAGATTCGGGCTGACGCCTGGCATCTCTTCCACTTCAAAGGCAAAGATGTCTTTGAATTCTTTCAACACAAGGTGCAAGCTTGCACCCAGAGTAGCATAAGCAACCGTACCGACCTTCACAGTATGCTCTGGACGGCTTTCATCCAGAACGAGATCAATGTTTTCACCAGCCGGTTGGGGACGGAGCTCGTCTGATCGTTCCCCGGTCAGTGATTGCTATTTTTTCGCTTTCTTCACCTCCACCAGCAGAGGCGCTTTTTTTTTTCTTACCAACGGCAGGTGGGGCAGGATTGGCATCCTTGACATCGTCAAGGTCTATTGGTTCCTTCTCTTGGCCGTCTGAGGCCACAGTGTCTTTAACGGATGAGAGGTAGCACTCCTGAGCCGTCTTCTGATCCCCGTTCAGGGAACCAACAAAGCCATCATCCCGCTCATACTTGATGAGCATGAGAGACGGGATTATTACCGCCTTAGCTTCGTTGAGGGTTGGCCTACCAAGGATGATATTGTAGGAGGTCAACTCCTCAACAACCAAGAATCTGACGACAATATGTCGTCCCTGGCCTTCTTCTCCCAGCCGGATGGGCAAGTCAATTCTTCCGGCTGGGTAGACCATCCCACCCCCAAAACCAACCAAGGGGCGGGTGACCGGATGCATGCAGCTGACATTGTATTTCAGCTGCTGCAGGCACCGGAGGCTGGTAATGTCCGACGAGCTGCTGGTGTCAATAAGGATCCGTCCAACCAGCTGGTTGGCAACCTTACATTCAATGACGACCGGGTCGTCATGCGGACGGCAGACGCTGCCCCTGTCCTTCTCAGTTGTGAGGACGTCTGGGAAGGTGGAACTGGCAAACGCCTGCTCATCATCATCATCCTTGTCCATCTTTCGAAGATGGCTCTTGGTGCCCCGGATGGTAGGGCCACCACATGAAAATCCACCTGCTATAGTGTAGACTGGATCCTTGTCGGTATCCGAGCTACTAGTAGGCTGATGGGTAGTCTTGGGGGACTGACCCTTGTTTTTCTTCTTTGCCCCAGCTGGGGACTTAGAAATGTAGGACTTTAGAAGCCCTTTGTCAGCCAGACGGTCCAACGTCCGCTGTAGACTGAAGCAGTCGTTGGTGTCATGGCCAACCTCCTCATGGAACTGGCAAAATTTATTTTTGTTCCGCGACTGGACGGAACTCTTCATTGGATTCGGCTTCTCAATGGACAGCCGGTCCTTTACCTCCATGAGGATGGAGTTGCAGTCTTTGTTAAAATCGTACTTGGGGACGTACGGTTTAAACTCTCTCTTTTTCTTCTGGGAAGGCTGGTCAGAATCACTAACCGCCCAGACTTCTTTTCTCTTTATGCTCTCTTCTTTTTTGTTGGCCGGCTGAGCAGACCGGCTTTCTTTTTGTTTGTCAGACTTCTTTGAGTCTGGCTGACTACTAGGCGTGCAGAGGTCGGTAGCTTGAATATAGCTCTCCGCCTCCCTCAGGGCCGCCTGTAGCGTAAATGCCCCCTTTCTGACAAGGACGAACTTAAAAGCCGACCCGTCTCTCAGACCCTTGAAAAAGTCTGTAAAAGCTACCTCGTCAGACAGTCCCTGGATTTGAATTCTGACCAGGTTGAACCGCCTGACATATGAGCGTAGCCTTTCCTTCTCACCCTGCTTAACGGTGCTCAAATCAAGGCTCGTTTTCTTAGCAGGGATGTTCATTGAGAAGTTGGTGGCAAACAAGAAGGCTAGCTTCTTGAAGCAATCAATTGAGCCGGCTGGCAAGTTGCCAAACCACTGTTGGGCAATGCCCTTCAGTGTAGCCGGGAAACATCGACACCAGGTGGAATCGTCCCAACCCTGTAAGCACATGAGGTTGGTGTATGCCATCAGGTGGTCTTCTGGGTTGGTGGTACCATCATAGGTGCCCACCAACACATTCTTAACCTTGGACGGCTGAGCCGCCTCGGTTATATTCTTGGCAAACGCAGAGGGTTGTTCACCAAGCTTGAGCAGCCGAAGCTGCCAGTCCAAAGGCTGGACGGGGGTGTATGCCTCCTGTCCTCCAAAAGGAGGAGGCTGCATGAACTGTAGGCCATATTGCCTATACTGCGCCTGAGGCGCATATGGGACGGACCCAATCATCAGCTGAGGTTCGGTATTGATGGTTTTACCGCCTGTCTGACTCTCAAGTAAGGACTGTGAGTTCCTTACAGAAGTTTCTTTGAAGCTGTCTGGAAAGCTCAAAGTAGAGGATGACTCAGACAGCTGCTGGTTTCTCCTCCGCTCGATGATGTGTCGAGCGTCGGAGGCTGTTTTCTTGCTAGTCCCCGGCTGTTCATGCCGAGGCTGCCTCTGAGGACCAGTAGGCAGTAGAATTTTCGACCATTCAAGTCTGGAGGCCATCCTCTCCTTCTCCTTTCTTTGTCTTTGGGATGGGGAGTTGGACGCCTGTCCTTGACGGGCTTTTTCTTCCCAGGAGTGGGAGACTTCTTAGCCGGCGGACTCTTGCTAGAGCCTGCCTTGTTTTTGTTGATCATGGCCTTGATTTTACCTTTGAAAGAGGTCATGAATTTCATGAGCTCATCCCGGGTGACTGGGGCTTGACCTTTGGCCTTCTGGGTTTCCCCTTCTGGCCTTCCAGAGGGGCGCCTGCTTGGGCCCGTCTGATCAAGATTGCGCTCCAATTTATCTTTGGAACGCTTGTACTTAGACACGAAGGACCCATCCTTTGTGGTATAGGTCTCCACATCATCATCATCTTCATCATCAGCTTCATCCTCAGTGACGACCTTAGGCGGAGGCCGAGGGAACGTTGAGGAATTCCAGAACCTCCCGGCTGAGGTGCCGGTTGAGGGTTTTCTTGGTTCTCCGGTTGTATAACCGGTTGTAAGTTTGTAAGATCAGGAATGGGTACAGACTCTCCAACCATCTTTGAGGTACTCTCTCCACAGACGGCGCCAAATGTTTTGGGTGTTTTTGTCCCTCAAGAGAGTTACAGCTCGAAGACTGGTCCGGTGCGGCCTGTACCTGCAAGACAAACGGAGACACCAGTTGGTAGGTGCTCCGCCTCCGACGATCAAGTTAGTAACTTGAAAGGAGAGAAAAAGGTGTGGAAATTTAGGTGGGGATCTGCTCGGGTTCCAAGCTCAGTTGTCTCTATCAAAGGGACAGTTTGTAATAAATGGTAGAACGTGCCCTCCAAAAGAGGGGAATCTCCCTATTTATAGGGTCCTTGGGAATTGTGCCTCTGATTAGGTCACAGAACCCTAATCAGTGGTGGGCTGCGCTGTTTTACGGCTTTCTCGGGATTTGGGCCTGAAGGCCGTCATCCTCCAAATATCTGGGATGACACGTGTCAAGCAGGGGATAGGTCCACTTTGGACCACCCTGGGGCTGACACGTGTCACCCTCTGGTTGGTCCACATGGCGGGGTAAAATTACCCTAAACAATATATACCTTGGTAAATAAATTTTTCATAATTAAAGTACAACTTCTTATGTACATCATGTCAGCTATAGTAAAAAACATTGATCCTGTTTTTAGAAGTTGATATTTCTCTTAGTTGATATTTCTCTTGTTTTTATATGTCACCCAACAAGCACAATAACAAATTTTAACCTTTAATATAGTTGACAATAACTTTGGAGACTAGTCCATGGAGAATAAGAGGTGGCAAATGTGCTAAATTTGGATGAAATCGTTGAAACTTGATAGAGTATATAAATCGATCTTAGGTTTCAACCATAATCTTAACCTTTTGGTTGAGTTGGTTCATTAACATGGTATCAGAATAAACGTGAGACAGTATAAAAGTCATATTAGATTCAAATTTAATCCACCTTCACTTGTAAGTGAAATATTTTGCGCTGGGTATGAGGAGACTAATGTTGTATCCACATTTCAAACTCAAAGGTCTCTCATGTGAGGGGACACGATAGAGTATATAAATCGATCTTGGGTTTCAACCATAAGATTAAGCTTTGGGTTGAGTTGGTTCATTATCAAAACCCCATTATAATTTACTTGTGATCTAACTTTGTGAGTTGCTTCACATTAAATGGAGAATTGAAAAAGTATCACCTTATCAAGTAGAAATGTAGAAGGGTTACTCTTAATATCACCTTCTAAGTCCCTGCTGAACAGGACCTAAGTATTAATTATAGTACAAACTTCCCTTAATTAACACGTATGTAAGTGAACTAAACCCGATCTCTTTCTTCTTGTTTGGCCTGGGTTGCCCAAACTCATTTTGTATTATCTTAACTTAATATGGTATCATAGTCAAGAAAAACTTACACATAAGCCCAAGTAAGGTTTCATTCCAAAACCATATGGTAATAGGAGGAGTAGCTCACTTAGGTATAACGTAGTGATTCTTTGTTTAATTACACGTGGGACAACAACTCACACTTACAAGTTGCAACCTATCACAACTAGATAAGGATTTACATTGACATGATGACTAATCCCTAAGAGGATTACTTCTGAAGTTATTTGAGATTTTGAGTTTGCTAAAATATTACGGAGTATATTCTTGAAAAGTTGACATGATAAAGAAAGAAAGTAATAAGATAAGACAACACTAATGTTGTTCTTATACCTCCCATCTTAAAAATAACTTAGTACAAAAATTGAGGGTTATCTAGTTGATTGATCTTTAATGGATGGCACAACTTTTTATTTATGGATTGGCCGGAAGTGAATAAATCTTTTATTTAATATACAATAAATTAAATAAAATTAGTCCTCTATAGTAATCCCTAAATAAGAAATATAATTAATACAAAATATATGTCACATTTTTATTTAAAGCCTTTTAAAATATTCTCCAAGTGATAATGCACCATTATAAAAATATGTAAAATTTTTAAAGTACTACTTGATCTAAGGAGATAGGGGATCGGAGTAGTAATGTACTATCATGTGTCAGTCTTCTCTCTTTATAAGTTAATATGATGGATAATTATCTTTTTTTCGTTAGTATGTTTACTAGATCACACGCAATACTATGTTTATTAGTAAATAAAACAATGAATAATTAAGATCATCAAGATTTAATTTTGAGCTCTCTCTAGATGATCTATTACAAATGAAACAAACATAAAAGAATAAAAAAAATAGAGAATAAAAAAAATAGAGGACATATATAATAATAATATCGCATTATAATTTCAAAATTCTAGTATTTTCGATTATAAAGAATATTCTACAGAATAGTCCGTAGTAATTTATTTCAAAATAATATAATGATCGGAATCAAACGTAGCCTATTATTTATTACTTCGTAATAATAATATAAACCCATGCGTGGGGTAGTAGTAGTACTAGTAGTAGTTAACTAGTTATAGCAAGTAGCAATACAGCTAATATGAGTTCCAAAATAACTTTGAATTTATTAGTGAAAAGATCGTACAGTACCATACTAGCACATGCTTAAAAATATACAGTATTAAATGATAGAAATTCCAACATATCTTGCAGCAAAATTGTGGTTACTTAGTCATTTCATAAACTTGTATAAATGGCATGCAGTTGGAGAGGAGGCAGGCAACGAACTCATAAATCTGATTTTCCTACCCCATGTCTATTTTATTTTATTTAATTTTAAACAAATACTTCGTATCTATTTCAAACTATATATTAAATTAAATTTTTTTATTAGATAAAGGTTGAAAGGATATACATATTTTATTACTCCGTATTTGAGACATGTTTGAAGAAGTTTTTTTTTTAATATTATTAGAGATGGTTTGTGTGATGCCAAATTAAACACGAAAAACGTAGATCACCGATAATTTGTAAAAGTATGGTGTATTATTGGCCTCAACACTCTGAACTATGGCTTGGGTACATGCATCACTCTTTACTTTGCTTAGTGGCCAAAACATCACAAACTAATGACTTGGGTGCAAAGCACACCTTTAGTGGGTTTTCCGGCCACCATTTTAATCGAAGCTGGTGAATTGAATTTTTATTTTTCGATTTGCGTGCCGAAAATGTCCCATAAAGGTTTTTGGGGTCATTTTAACCCTTAAGGACTTAAATAGAGCTCGAAACAAGCAAAAATAGCGTACATGATTTGTTTAGCATGTTATAAAATATCTCGATTTGTGTGTCATTGTTTTTTAAGTCGAATTGAGTCATTTACACCTTTTTTTTTTGCTGGTTTCGAGCTAAATTTGGATTCTTAAAGATCAAAATGACCCCCAAAACTTTCACACACGGGATATTTTTCGGCACGCAAATCGAAAAAATTCACCGGCTTCGCACGAGAATGGTGGCCGGAAAACTCACTAAAGGTGCACTTTGCACCCAAGTCATTAGTTTGTGGTGTTTGACTACTAAGCAAAGTACAAGGTGCACCCAAGCCATAATAAAAAAGTGTTGAGGCCAAATTTGCCTTTATATTATTATAGTATAGCATATTATTTTTTTATATCAAATTAGTTGAGGCCAGATTTGAAATGTTGTGTATGATAGTTATAAAAACTAGATAATGAGAAAAAATTTACAAGATCTTATATGATTATGTTTTTCTAAGAAAATAAATTACAAAAGAAAGTCAAGGTAAATTCAATAAAGAGTGTCAAAAGTCGAAATAACGTGTCAACTGAAAATAAACAATGGGAAAATCTTACTCCGTATTATATACTCCCTCCGTTCTCAAAACTTTGACTCTTTTGAGTTGATTTTGCGGTTATTAAGAAATTTAAATAAAAATATATTGGAAAGATAAATTTACATGGGGTTTGTAAAATAGAGAGATAAAGTATTAAAAATTCATGAAAAAAACAAAATTTTATATGGGGAAGATAATTTGCACAAATTTTTTGTAAATTGGTGGATATTTTAATGCAAATGGGTCGATTATTTTGGGACTAAAATTAGGCTAAAAGGATCGAAGTTTTGGGGACGGAGGAAGTACAGAATAATGTCTAAGGATATCTGTATGAAGGTGGTAGTGTAATGAATGTTACTGCATTTTTATTAAATGAATAGAACATGCATGCATATTTATGAAAATGTGGCTGCAAAGAAAAATAATAAATTCGATATGGCCATGTAATATGGTTGATGTTATCAAGGAACAGCATTAAAATAACATCAAAAGATTATTTTATGACATTTATAATTGTCATGAAATTAAAACATCCAATACACTGTTAAAACCTACTTGAAATTTCTTACTCGTAATTATTAAAATTAAAACAAGACATTATTGCAAATTATTGGCTACCTTTTTGTGGTTACCAAATTATACCTGAAAATCATATTATAACTTATAAGGGTCCTTAATTCTTTATTAGTTCCACCAACAAATTAAGTGAAGAGAAAAAGACTTAAGGAGTAGTTCTAATCGTGTAATATGAAAGACAAAGAGACAATTGTTTTTAATTTGTCAACTTCAAGCAAAAAAATATATTTAAAAATGTTTTTGTGTGACATTCTACGTCTAATGACTATATTTGGCTAGGGCATAGACAACTAGATGAATGGAAGGAAATTAATAAGCAAACACAAATTTAATTAAAGATTGATAGAAGTAGAGAAGACATGGTAATTGGAAAACTCGAGAATTAGGATGAAAGATTGCAGGTGATTATATGTATATTTTTTAAAACATTCAAAGATGACCTATAAGTCATTTGACCCTGAATCAATATTTAGATAAACTATAATGGTTATACCTAGAGATTTATTAACAAAAAAGTCCTTAGTATTAGCTTGATCATTGGAGCAAAAAAAAGTACTACCTCCATTTTATAAAATCTGCAACAATTTCCCAAAACGGAAAATATACATTATGTGCAAAAACCAAAAGTTTCCTCTTTTAGTAATTTTTTTGTGTAAAATTACCACTATACCCTTACTAAATTTTACTTAAATATAATAAATAACATATTAACTCTTAACCCAAATTAATTTATCTATAATTAAAACCCTAACCCACATTCTCTCTCCTCCCTCACAACCCACATCCACCACCAACATCACCATTTTTTTCTCTCTCCTCCCTCTGAACCACCACCAACACCACGAAACCACCACCAACACCACCATTCAGATCAAATCTCTCTGTTTCCCACCAATAACACGAAACCACCACCACCAACCGCTAACTTAGTTTCCCTGTTCAAAATCGCCATCGTTCACCCCTTTCACGTCACCCTACCAATTCGCCGCCTCTTTCACCATTTTCAAAGTCGTCATCGTGCGATTTGGTTGGATTTGGGGGTCGTGCAATTTGGTTGGATTTGGGGGTCTACGATTTGGTGGTCGTGCGACTGGGTGGGTTCATTGGTGGTGGTAAGTGGGGGTTTTGGTTCGTTGGTGGTTGGGTGGGTTTTTGGTGGTGGTGCGGGTTGGTTGGATGGGTTTAGGGTGGTGGTGCGAGTTGATTGGTGGTGGTGAGGTGGGGCTTCGTTCGTTGGTGGTCTAGTGGTGGTGCTAGTGGTCTGGTGGTGTCGGTGGTCTAGTGCAGTGGTCTGGTGGTGTCGGTGGTCTAGTGCAGTGGTCTTGTGGTGTCGGTGGTGTGTGTTGGCTGGCTGGGTTTTGGGTGGTTGTGGTGGGGTTATTTTCTCTCTTCTCCAGTTAATCACATTCTCTTTTGTTTACTAATCTTTGCTTAAGAAATTTTTCCTTGAGAATTGTGCAAGCCCGTTTGTTGCAGATTTTATGAACGGAAGTAGTAATTAAAAAATAAAAATTGCTTGCTCGATCAATAAGCAAGCTAGTTTTCTTGAGAAAAGTTTAATTTCCAAAATATAAAATATTGATATATTAATACATTAAAATTTTAAAAACTAATTAAAATATTATGCTTCAACTTGAGAGAAATATAGCCAATTAGCCATATAGGTTATAACTTCGAGCCCTAACACATCTAGAAACTTCTCTCACCTCATCGTTATTTTCTCCATTAATGCTAGCTAGGTTTTTTTAAAAAAAAAGTCTATATATGACGACCATCCTTGCTAGTTAACTACTTCTTCCGTTATATTTTTATCACAACGTGGGAATTTTACACTTACCATATATTATCAATGCATATTTTATAGCTTAAATATCTAAATTCGTCTATAATACGGAGTAGTATAAATTATAAAATGTTGAAATTAATACAGTGTATTTCGAAATGAATTTTACATGATCCCACATGACTATAATTACAACGTATAAATCACAAAAAAAAAAAAAAAAAAAAAAATAAAGAAGTGCATGTGAATAGCGTAAAAAATCAAACGTTGTGATAAGAAAAACGGAGAAAGTACAATTTTTACGTGTCATAAATTTTTGATCTGACGTTATAATGAATCATCTATGTATTAGTTTGTAATTAACCCATAGATAAGCATAAGAGTAATTATTTCGTACCTCTGATCTTTTTTTTTTCCTAGTTATATTTAGTATGATATCCAATATTCCAATGCTCATGTTTGACCAATTATAACTTTAATTACATATCTAGTGAGATAAATTATGAAAATTTGATATTTGAATACTACACATCAATAACAAATTTACAATTTTACCAAGATCACATACATATAATAAGTTTTTACTTGTACATGTGTATTATATGTGTATCATAAGCAGCAATAGACGATCAAATCAAAGGTTTTTAGTTTGACCAAATGAGTAATAATTGAGAACAAAAAAAAAACATAGGTAAAATTACTCTGTATGCAAGATTGCAAGCTAAGACCACTGTACAAGATTCACAACAAAAGTAAACTAACTATTCGAATACTACTAATGAATTAGAATCAAATTAAATCATACTCGTGGTTATAACTAACAAATCGTCAAACCATCTGTCCATAAAGGCAATTTTATATTTTTATGGTTATATTAACAATTTTGGCTTACAACCAAATTATAAGGGCCCTCCCTTTATTAGTTCCATCCAACAATTAAGTGAAGAGAATTGAAAGAGACTAAGGATCGGAGTAGTTCTAACTTCTATTCGTGCTTTATGAAAGAGACAATTATTTCAGTCAACTTCTCGGGGAAAAAAAAAAAATTAAAGCTTTTGTCAAATTTCTTCTAATTAATGACTATACTTGGCTAGGGCATAGACAACAAGATGAATGCCAAGAAACTTAATACTTGAATTTAAAAGAATGAAACAGAGAACACAAGACGATGGTTACATGGAATACTCGAGATTCAAGATGAAAAATCGCGGGTGACTATATATATAAGTTCACTATTTACCGGTACACTAGATCGATGTTTAGTATATAGTGAAGGTAAATAGTTAGATTGCGCAATTAGCTTTGAATAAGTCAATAAGACCTGTGTGAAAATTTTACAGTAGTCATTTGAAATATGACTATCATAATGTTTTCATGATTATATATACTTTCTCCGTTTTTTAATAGTTGCAACAATTTAACTTTTATACTATTTATGTATTTCGTTTTGACTAACTTTGACTGTTTATACATAAGTAAAAATATAGTCACGTGGAATCTTGTTAGATTTGTCTCGACTTATACAGTTTTAATATCAATTGTTTATAATTTTTACATGTCGGGAATTAAAAATGTTGACGATTGAAAACATGCATCTGCAAACGTGAAAAGAGAAGTGTTGCAACTAAAAAAAAAAAAAAAAAAAAAAAAAAAAAAAAAAAAAAGAAGAAGTAGTTTATAATTGATATAATTTTTTCAGATAATTAAGTATATTGCTTTACTTTAGGTATAAAATAGTATTATCAATATTTTTTTTATTTATCAATTTTTTAGTGTCAATTATGTAATTTTTATTCTTATTTTATAGTTTCTTGAAAAAAAATTATTTTATGTCGAATTGAAAATTTCAAAAAATATATTTGTATTGTAGATATAATAAGACTAATTATGACCATTTTGTAAGGTGAAAAAATAAATCAATCATATTATATATCACTAAAATAATGTGGTAGTCATTTTTCAAACGGCTACCGTAAATTTATATTCAACCATCCTTGTTTTGATAAAATATTCCTGTGTAGTTCTAATTTTCCAATGTAAATATCGTATAACATGTTATTATAAAACATTAAAATGTGTTTGAGGTATAAACAAAATAAGGGCAGTAAAATGTGTTTGAATCACAGCTGCATTTATATCTTCACTTCCACGTGAATCCGGACGAGATGCCGTTGTGGCCTTGTGGGACTTGGTGGAGGTGGTTGTATGAGGATTTTCAGCTGGGCAATTGTGGGACGAACTGGGAAATGATAGTTATTTCCGAGTCTACTACAATACTCCATCTGTCTTTAAATTATTGTTCCATTAAATTTTGATATATAGAAGTATGAAAAAGTAATTGCATAAAGACGGTTTCAAATCATTAAGGATGACAATTCAATTATTTAGACACTAACAAAGATTTATGACAAGTTCATACATTTACTATTTCAACCAACTTTGATTAATGTCTTAAATTTCATATAATTAACATTATATATTCCTTAGATATATTAAGTAAATTAGAGGTTATATTTTTATTTTTTTTATATTTCACAAGATTACAAAATAAATACATATGAGGTAAAATAATTTTTTTTTTTAAAAAAAAAAGACACACAATAACACTCGAGAGAACGCCTGAACCACACACTAACTATACAAACAGTAGAACATAATTATCAAATTAAAGAAGTACAAATTAGCAAGCTAAGGCATTACTCAGGCCACACACTAGTTCGCTTCATTTAAAATAACGTGTTGTGAGTTGGTTATTATCAATTGTTTTTATAATAGAATATAGTAGGTGTGCTATTATGCTTATGATTTCATGAAAATTTAATCGTGATACGATTTTGTGGCTCTAAGAATGTAAGAAATAATACGAGTAGATACTCTAAGAATAATGCATTATATTCTTCTGATTTTTAGTTTTAACTTTATATATTAAAAATAATAGCTTAACTGAACTTATCTAAACTTGTCTAAACTTAACTTAAAAAATTTACTTTAGTTAAACTAATTAGGTTTGCTTATTCACAAAAATATAAATATAAGTGAGATAAGGTGAACATGACAAAAGTCTAATGGTTAAGAGTTTAAGACCATAAAAAATTAAAATTAAAATTAAAAATTAAAAATTAAAAAAAAAAAATCAGATTATTTAGGAACAAACAATGAAAATGAATGTGGTCGAGCTGGATTAATTAAAATGCCGTCGCTAATTAGCAATGCCTTAGTGCCTTACTTGTATATTGAACTTTTGTTGTATTTTTCAAGTGGTATGATTAATGAGAATTTGATGTGATAAGAACTACATATCTATGCCTCATGATTGTCATAAATGACTGGCCATTCAAGTAGTAATGTAGAAAAGCTTCTAGTAAAGTCTAGTCATATACGATACACAGTTTGTTGCATCAAACGTTTGCTTGGGAGTTGGTGGGATTGGGGAACCCATCTTTTGACTTGACACTAGGCCACAAGTTCGAATCCATCAATTACATTTGCTTGAGTGTAGAGAGATTCTCTTACCTTTCCCTTTTACTCTTGTTAGGGCCGCCGCACACGTTCACACATCCACTAGTATGATATTGTCCGCTTTGGGCCGGCCAAGTCCGCACGGATTTGTTTTTGGACACAACCCAAAAGGGCTCATACTAGTGTAGTGAACATCTCATTAATAAGGAGTTCTCCTCCTTATTTCTTCCATGTGGGACTTGGGATGCATATTCCCAACAATCCTTCCCTCAGACCAAAGACCACAAACTCATTGCCTCCCCTCGAACGATAGCCCCAATCTGCTATTAGCCCATCTCGGTACCGCCGTTACTACCACGGGACCCGCCGCTTGATTACACAATCAACTACCATGGTTCGCTCTCGGCCACATAACCACTCGATCCCCACGAGTTACAGGGTCCACCCGACACGAACCACCACACACCGGACCATGCCCATTGGACAACATGCCCACACGCTCCGCCAACAAATTACAGGGCAACCACCACTAATCTCAGGGCAACCTCCGGACTACACAGCTGAACACACAAGATGACTTTCCATACATAGGCTCACTAGATCACAAAACTTTCCTTAGAAGTTTGCTAAAGTTTGTCATCATCAAAAAGGGGAAAATTGTTGAAGCTTAAAGGTTTTGATGATGATGAACTAAAACTAAGCAAACTTCAACTAATAAAGGTGTTTCTAAGTGTTGTAATTAGAACAGGTGTAGTAAACTTTGGAAGTACAAGAGTAACCTAATCTAAGAAGACATAAAGGGATTCCAAGGAAAGGTTAAACAAGATAGAAGAAGAGTTCTTTTACAAGAACTATCTGAGTTTCCTAACAGGAACTTGAAGACAGCAAGTTCTATTAGAACTTGGCATGCGAAGTTCCAGTTCAGAACTTGAGTATAAGTGACAACAAGAATTTAGTTGTGGACTGCGTGAAGCCCAAGTATCCTAGTTTACAGAATATTGGCGAAGCACATATGTTTTGTTAAGTTTTTATCTTTTAGATTTGCTGTAAATATGATTGTTAGGGTTACGCGTGAGACTTATTAGAAACGTGACAAATGAGCTTGGCAAGCTTTAAAAAATAGGAAAGTTTATAAAAGATAAATTTTTAAGAAAAGATTTTCTAAAATGATTTATTTCTTAAAAAACAGATTATCAAAAGATATTATTCTTTTGGTGATTTATCTTTGATAAGTTTTCTAAAAAGATTTTCTTTCAAAATGATTTACATAAAATCGTGTTTTGGGATTTTGGTATATTAACATATTTATCTTTTGAAAACCCTACTTTCTATACGAGTAAGTCTTGTATAAATAGTAGAAATCTCATTTCATTATTTTTGTGAGTTTATGCGTGAAGAAATCGAAGTGTGCTTAATTGTGTAAGTTTTCCAAGTTCATAACTTTGTCATATTAGTTTCGGGTTTCATGCGTAGCTTACCTCTCATATACTAAGGGTCAATAATTTGTATTGGTTGGGTTCTTAGGGTGTGTGTGTGATTTATCTTTGCATACAATTTTGTAGGCTTCTAGGTTGAAGCTGAGTGAGAAAGTACTCAGGGAGTACGAGTGAATCTAAGTCAGTGACTTAGGTTGTGTAGGATAGGGTCCTACTGTGTAGCAAGTTCAATCTGAAACTTGTGAGTAAAGGTCTGAGTATAATAGGTTGTAACTTATGTGTTTGCCCTATTATAGTGGATTGATTTGGTTTGGGAAATCCCTAAGAGGGTCAAGGTTTTACTTCCAGTTGGGCCCTAGAAGGTTTCCTCGTAAAACATTGTGTGCTTTGCAAGTTCCTTTACATTAAGTTTTATATTCCGCAAAAGTTGTCACTAGGAACTCACATACAATTCACCCCTGCTCTTATAGTGTTTGTCTCAACTAACAATTGGTATCAGAGCGAGGTTCTCACGTGTAAGTAGAAAACTTTACCGAGTAAGTTTTTGAGGAAAGATGAATTACAAAGAGAAACTTGAAGAAGGGTATTCTACCCAACGTCCACCTATGTTCAATGGTAAGTTTTACACCTACTGGAAGAACAGGATGGAGATATTCATCAAGGCTTAAAATTACCAGGTATGGCGTGTAATTGAATCTGGTGATTTTGAGGTAACCGCAACCAATAAGAAAAATGAGGTAGTTCCTAAACTTATTTCTGATTTTGATAAAGAAGATTATCGGAAACTCAAGTTAAATGCTTTAGCTATCAAATATTTTCATTGTGGTCTTGGACCCCATGAACATAACCGAATCATGTGATGTAAGATTGCTAAACAGATTTGGGATCTACTAGAAGTTACTCATGAAGGTACTAATGAGGTAAAACGTTCTAGAATTGATCTGTTGATGTCTAGGTATGAGAGGTTTGAAATTCTACCTAAGGAGTCCATGGAGGAAATGTTTACAAGATTTAATGATATTATTAATGAGCTGAGTTCCCTTGGCAGGCACATTCCTATAGATGAACAGGCCAGAAAGATCTTGAGAAGTCTTCCACAAGATGAACGATGGAGATCCAAGGTAACTTCCATGCAGGAATCCAAGGACTTCACAAAGTTTAATATGGAACAGCTAGCAGGATCATTAATGAATCATGAACTACACTTAAGTTCCAATGCCGAAAGTCCCAAGAACAAGGGTCTTGCTTTGAAAGCACAAGACTCTGAGGAATCTGAAGTTGATGAGGAAGAGATGGCTATGCTAGTAAGAAGATTAAAGAAAATGATGAACAACAGGAAGTTTGATAGGAACAAGAAACTTTCAAGTTCCAAAGGCACTACTTGTTTCAAGTGTGGTTCAAAAGATCACTTCATAAGAGACTATCCACTAAAGGAGAATGACAAAGGGAAGTTCAAAGGAAAAGATCAAGCCAAGGAGTCCAAAGCCTATAAGCCCTACTTTACAAAAGAAAACGTGAAGAAGGCTATGATGGCTTCATGGGGAGACTCAGATTCAGAAGAAGAAGAAGACCAACCATCAGAAGAAATGGCTCATCTATGTCTTATGGCTAAGACTAATGAAAAGGCCAAATTACAAGAATATGAGGATGAAGTATGGTACTTTTCTAATGAATTAAGACATTTATCTAAAGAAAATTTGATACATATTGTGTTAGATATTCAGGAAAATTTAAAGGAACTCCACAGAGCTAAAGCTCAAAGTGACAAGGCACTTGACACTTACAAAGAACACGGTGAATGGATGGAAAATATGAAATTTGAAATTCAAAATAGATTCTTTAGTCTTTTTGATGACAATATAAATTTGAAAGAAAATCTTGAAATACTAAAACATGAAAACGCTCTTTTGAATGTGAAACTGTCTTTGTTAAAAATTGGGGAAGCAGTTCCTAACTTTGAAGTTCCTCTTCGTGATCGGTATCCAAATTTTGAAAAGTTAAAATCTGATTTAGAAGAATGAAAATGGATAAAGCTAATCTTTAGGGGAAACTTGAAAGAGTTAGGAAGGGTAAGTGTAGGGAATATTTCAAGCATTACCCCAAACTTGAACCCCACTGTGATCATACACTTAAGCATGGTGGCGTCCAAAGGGAAGGAAGCTAGAGCAAAAGAGTCGCCAACAAGTTTTAGGAACTTGTAAACCGTTCACAGGATGAAGGTTACACCCCTTAACGATCCATGAGATCGTTAACTCCAAAAGGTCTGGAACCATGACTGGTGTTCGGGGATAAAGGTACAAATCCAACCTAAAAGAGATTGAACCTGCCCTAATAATAGGCCTCGACTTCATTCTTTTCGTATTCATGTGCGCTTTCTGATTAACATGCAATCAATAGATTAACCCTAAACCTGTTTATCAATGTTGGTTGAATATTAATGCACAGATAAATCTATTATTGGCGATCACTTGAATAATAATCATATTAGCCTAAACAAGATTATTAATTATCTTATTAAGCGTGATTACAAGTACAAATTCCCTTTAAACATGCATAAAAGGCGTGATCAAGCAATAACAATAATATATAAATATCAAGCAGCATAATAATAATAATCATAACAATTATAAAAATAATCATGTTAAAGCATAATATTAATAGCAAGATCCTAAGCATGATACTAACAAGATTAATAACAAACCCTAGCATGTCACTAAGCATTAAAGATCAAAGCTTTAGCCCTAACATGATACTAACATGATATTAGAAAAGAGTAAAAGGCACCCTAAACATGATACTAGAAAGATATAATAACATCCTAACATGATGCTAGGAATTAAACAAATTTAAACATGCTTTCTACAAGAATAGAGCAATAAGACTACATACTTTGATGCCTCGTATCTCTTTCTAATAACAAAATACACGCGTTAGTAACTTCAAGGAAAATAATAAAATTAAACAATTAAATTAAATAAAGATTAAAAAGAGTTAGACTGGATTTGGGACCAAACCCTCAGAAATTATAACCTTTCACGTCTACGGCGAAGGCAACTTCGAACTTGACTAGGTGTTCCTAGATCTTGTGTATACGGAATTGTGTTTGTGAAAAGCTAGAGAGATGAGAGCTTAGAGAGAATAGAGAATAGAGAATAGATTGATTGTTGGTTGTAGATTGTAGATGAATAAAAACGAAGGTTCAGGACCCTATTTATAAGAAAAAAGTCCGGAAATAGGTAGAATGTGATAAGGAATAAAACTCCACGCTGTCGCTGCAAAACCAAACTTGTCGCTTGGCGACAAGCTCCGTCGCGTGGCGACAAGGCTTGTCGCGTAGAGACAGGCCTGTCGTCTGGCGACATCCTGGATACCTACGCGCTTTCAAACAAGGAGTCCACTTATCAATCAAAATTGACTTGTAAAGTCCGTATGAAAACTGAAATCGTATTTTATTTTATTCCAAGTAAAACTTATCAAAACATAATTATTAATTCTAATTTTATTAGGACTTAAGAGAACCTTCTAGAGAATTCTAGAAGAATATAATTAATTCTAATAACTTTAGGAATAATAATTAACATTGGGCCCTCCCCTATATCATCGGGCCGCATGTAAAGATCAACCAGGCCCAGTTTAGTATTTTGGCCATAACTTCCTCATTATTCATCGGAATTTGGCTTATAATATATCGTTGGAAAGCTCTTTGCAAGCCCTATCTAACTACACTATTATTGGACCCTTGTCGTGGACCAAACTAAATTGGATTGGCTATTTTCATAAAATAGAGTTGTTTTTCGAAAACAGAATAAAGAATTTTTAATAAAAACTAACCGAAACACCTGACCTTTCACACTTTCACTTTATTCGGTTATCATTCGACGCAAAAGGTATTCATCACTGGGTTTGGTTTTGGGGAGACACAAATGGGTGTCTACAGAAGGCCCCACTTTGACTGAGTTTGGAGAAACGCAAGTTTTGAAAACGAAAGTCAAAGTATCGATAGGGACGGAGAATGATTCGAAACGTTCTGCGATCCCAAATCATTTTTGTAACGCCGATACCTGCAAACTAGCGGTAGTTAAACAGATAAAAGAGTTAAGAAACGCGTATCTTTCACCGTCGAGCACACGTCTCTGAAGGTAACCGATTTGTTGCATTTTGTTTTGACGACCTTCTACAAGCTAGAGAACGCCATGCCGCCTGAAGACTGCTATGCTTGTAACTGCCTCCAATTTCCGCTGTGATAATCTTCCGCAAGCCAGGGAACACTATCGAAGATTGCTTTGCTTGAAACTATCCTTTTCCGCTTTGTGACCATCTTCCACATCTTAGGGAACACGATCGAAGATAACTCCGCTTGAAATCACCTTCAGTTGTCGTGATAATATTCCAAAGAAAATTATCGAAGACCAACGCTTGTCGATCCTTAATGCTGCTTGAATTTTGATGTTGATGCTTTTGGTGATGACAATACTATTTTCTTCAGGAACAGTTGTCAACACGACTGTTGTATGATGTATGACAATCCGATTTAGGGAAAGTTGTCAATGTTACGTAACAATCCATCCTTGGAAATGTTGCTACGATGAAGTGACAATCCTTATCTCGGAAAATTTGCCAAAATCCAATTTTGGTAAAAGTTGCCAATGCTATGCGACAATCCTTTTAGGAAAATATTTCCACTATTGACAATCCGCGTCTTGGAACATTTGCAAAAAAGAGTCGACCGACAATCCACTTCGGGAAAATTTGCCACTTACTGAAATGAATGAAAATCCACGTTAAGGAACCTTTGCCGAAATTTATGATGAATAGAGACCTACGATAATCCTTTGGGAAATTTTTCCATAGGGAACTATGTGTATGACAATCCAATCTCGGAAATATTGCCAAAGATTTGACGCATGTATGACAATCCGAACTTGGAAAACTTTCCAAATAGAGAAAGAGTACGACAATCCATGCTTGGAGATGACAATCCAATCTCGAAAAAATTGTCGAAGATTTGATGAATGTATGACAATCCGAACTTGGAAAAAACTTGCCAAATAGAGAAGGAATACGACAATCCACGCTTGGAAACTTTGCTTGAGATGACAATCCAATCTTGGAAAAATTGTCGTTTAAGAAGAATGAGCGACAATCCACTTTTGGAAATATTGTCAGTTGGGGATGACAATCCAATCTTGGAAAAATTGTCGTATAAGTGCTTGCTTTGAACCGATGCGTTGGTACTTGTAATGAGCCAATGCATAGGCGCTTAAGCTAAGTGAGACGATCGTCGTCAGGTCAATCACTTACTACGATTGTAATCGAGCCGACTACTAATCATGTTAATTTGCTTATAGGGGCTAACTGGCGTACCAAGGAACCCAAAATTGTTGTATGAGGTTCGCATAATTTAACATGGGGCCATGCATTGCGTCGCCACACTGGCGCCTGCTGGAAGACTCTGGCGCCGCCCTTTTCTTCTGTCGCCAGGCGACAGCCTTGTCGTCTGACGCTGGAGTCAGGTTTTCATTCGTGGTTCTTCGAAAAAATCCGAGAATGTTTTTGCTCACTGAAATGTCCCTGCATTTATATTTTGGAATATAGGACTTTGCTTATCTTTCTTTAGGGTTGACCTAAGACTTAGCGTTGCTTGACTCATTGACTTGAGGTTGGCTCAATGTGACTGACTGACTTGAGGTTGATCCAAGGTGAGTTGACACGTGTGTGCATTGTATTGTGATGTACTGGACTCAAAATGCGAAGAAGCAAAAATTCAAAAATTTTCCGTCATTTTTGTGGAGGGTACCGACTTTCTCCCGAAAAAGAAAGACGCGAAAAAAGAAAGGAGCGAAGTTTTTGAAGGTGCATGTTGAATGAGCTTATTCCTTTAACGTTGTCCCTCACAGTACAAGGATTGTAACATCTTAGACTATCCCGGTTGACTCGATAATGAAAGTATTTAGGTAACTTAGGCGCAGAGGCTAAGTACTTCATACTTTGTGATGCAATGATGAGTGATGAGTGATTTTGTTATGACAAAGTATGCTCCAACGTTGTGTTAAGATTTCATGACAAAGGGTTCCTAAGGGAAAGACTATTTGGTCATGTATCCGTGTGGTGTGTGAAAGTGACACTAAAGTTAGGCCGCAAGGGCTAAGTGTGTGGAAAAATATATTGAAAAGAGTCAAATGATGGTGTCTCTTAAGCTAGGTAAGCTAATGATGTTGGAAATTCCTAGATATGATAAATTATGAACGTAAATGTGAATGTATTTTTATTACGGCCGCACCCCAATGTGAGGTTGCCTACGTATCCGTTAGGAATCAGGCCAAACGTAGCTCTAGCGGAACCTCGCACAAGTGGGTATACCTCAAAAAGGTCTTTTAAGGGTTGTAACGTGGTTAGGCTAAAGGTTTGAAGAAGAGGGGGATAAAGGCTCAACACCCTAGGTAAGCCCCCAAGGTGTGCAACCTTGCTTTTGAATCTTTGTATTTTTATGCTTGAGTGTTTTAACTCTTTTTTTCTTTGTTTTTTTTTTTTTGCCTTTGCATTTTTTTTATAAGTGTGGGCAATCCCGATCATGCGGTCTATCACTCACTTGGCATTCATGTTTCTCAAGCACGGTACCGAGCACTCGATAAGAGACGCAATCTGAGACGTGTTCATATCAAAGACATTTTCATATCAAAGACATTGGAACACTTGCCCTTTTGTACACTTTTATTGTTTCTATTTTGCTATTTTAATCTTTTGAAGTCACTCAAGCTTTTTATGAAATTGAAAATTGCATAAATTGCACACTGTTCTATCCTAAGGTTAGGTGGACGTGGGTGGAAAATTAAAGGTCTATCATTAGACGAGGCTCAAAGTGGTTTATCAAAAAAAGGATTGCATATTTGAAGGGTGAAATTAAGGTGATATGATGTGGCTACAAGGGGTGCCTCAAATCATTGGTATATCTTGTGCTTAGTTTGACATGGATTTTTTTTTTAATGCGATGTAATGAAATGATCATATGCAAGAAAATAAATGCTTATTTCATTATAAGGAAAAAGAAAAAAAAACCTACAAAATAAATCTAAGAAAGGTGCCTATGCTAGACTTATTGGGGAAAGGAAAAAATGAAAAAGAAATAGAAAAAGAGGTCATGAAATCTTGTCGTTGACGTTCGCCTTTTGTCTTGTGTCGTTTGCTTCAACATCACACAGTCTTCTCGCTAGCTAGAGGCAATGGGATCTTGTTTGCTTCTATGAGATCTTGAATGAGATTTTGAAACCTGTAGCATTCATCGGTGGTATGACCATTTCCTTAATGGTACTTGCAATAGGAATTGGGATCCCATCTTGAAGATCGCTTTTCTGGCGTTGGATCCTCGGTAGGGCCAATGAGTTTGATTAATCCTCGATCGTAGAGACGATCGAAAGCAGCATCGTAGGTCATTCCAATGGGTGTGAACTCTCTCCTAGGTTTCTTTTTATATCCTTGATTATCCATAGCTAAGACACCGTTATTGTCAAAGGTGCTAACATTGTTACTAGAGTGGGCGTTTCCAGAAGAACAAGGATTGTCGCTCTTCTTTCCTTTCCAGCCACTATGGTTACTATTGTTAGTAGCTTTTTGCTTTGCGAGGTCATCTTCGATTTCAATACCGATATCATAGACGACCTTGAAAGTATTCAAATTATGTTGATACTTTAAATGTTTTGAATACTTCTCTTGGAGGTTCTTGATAAACATCCTCACAGATTCTTTTTCGGAGGGCACCTCAATCATCTTAGCGGAAGTTTCCCTCCACTTATTAAAGAAAGAAGTAAAGCCTTCATTCTCTTTTTGTCTTAGCATCTCAAGTTGTCTATAATCAGTTTCAACTTGAATATTAATTTATATCTATCAATGAAAGCGTTTACAATAGCATCCCAAGTAGAGGTTTTCTCTTTATCAAGAGAAAAGTACCATTGCTGACAAACAATTTCTAAAGATAGAGAAAACACAGAATGAAAAGCTTTCTTATCTATTCCCCTTATATTCATTACAGTTTCAAAGGCTCTTAAATGAAAATAAGGGTTATCCATTGCCTTGAATTTCAGGATGTCGTTGGCATTGAACTTCTGCGGAAGAAGATCCTTGTCCAGCGAGACCCCTTGTGAGCTAATGCCCTGGAATCTATAGTCATTGGATAATCTGCTCAAAATTTCTTGCATGAGCTCCATTTGTTGTTGTCTCACAGGGTCATTGATTTGGAGAGTCAGATTCTTCAACATTTCAACCATGTTAGCCACTTGTCCCTTGAGTTCGTTGACTTCTTCCTGACTTGCCATTATCTTCTTAGCTTTCCTTTTTCGACCGATTGGCTTATCAAAAAGTTGAACTTGAATAAAGGTGTTGTCTTTGATTAATCGTTCTTCTCTCCTTGACTAAGTACTGTGGAAAGGGAAATTAAGGGATATTCATTGTTAATTATTTGACTCTACTCTATTCAACATGCAATGGATGGAAGAAGGTAGGAAGAATGAATATTATGACATGGGGAAAGCATGTAGAGAAGGGAAAGATGATGTAGATGGAGAGATATGAAAAAATTAGGAATAGAATGTACCCCCAACTCAAATGACGGAAAAAACCGACTCATGCGTGAACCTAAGACATGGTCATGGTGACTATATAAAGTGTGTGCTAACACTAGTGAGTGTATGTGACATGTTAAGGCTCTTGTGTAAGACCAAGGGAATAAGTGTCTAGACTCAATTAAGGACTTAAATATGGCTAAAGCCATTAACAAATTGGTTAAACTGATTAGCAGACTGTTTAATTAGACTCGTTGTGATGCTCGAGTAAGAATATAGATTGTCGCCGGAACAACAGAACTATCGCCACAGTTTGAAGCTTATCGCCAAACGACAAATTTGTCGCCAGGCGACAAACAGTAAACTGCGACGCCACAGCCCAAACTTCAGCGCCATTGCCGGAACATTAATCTGGGACTGTTTCCAGTAAGTTTACTCTAAGGGGACATGCCTACGGTCGTACTAAGTCAGATTGATTACTTTATTAGTCTTTAATTAGTCAAATTAATTAATTAATTAGATAGACAAAGTCCTTTTTAGTCATTAATTAGTTTATTTAGACTTAAATACAAGTCAAACAAACGGTTAGCACATACAGGGTATGCACAACCAAAGAATGCACAAATAGTTCAAATAGTCACAATATGATGCAATGAATTTGCAACCTAACGATGGCTCTAGTTCTCTAAAGTTCAAGGATATGGGTTAGTTAAAGAGGTTCCATGGTTATGAGTCCGGATGCACCGCACGGAAGCCTTACCTTTGGAAGGGTTGGCGAGTATGGATGGGACCCCGCAAGTTAAAAAACTTGCTTCCACAGTTGGGTGGATTCACAAACTCAGATGTACCCGTCGTTGCCAAGAGCCTTCGATTGGGTAGATGGAGCGTGAACCCCCAGAGGGTTATGTCCATATGTATAACACATATGGGTTTTAGAAAAAGAGAGAAAAACTCAATCAGGAAGTATAATCGAGCCAACAGTGCTAGAAATGGTCAAAACAAGAAGGCAGAGTTCTGGCTCGGTATTGGAAGAACTTGGCGCCAGACTACACGCCGCAAAAGTACCCCTGTCGCCAAGCGACAGAACTGTCGCCAGGAGACAAAAGCACTTTACAGGCGACAAGCCCTGTTTTCTAGGCGCTAGTTCCTACATGCCTCAGCAGGTATCTACGTTCTTAGAATTTTCCAGATTTCGCAGTATTATTTCAATTCTAGTTGTGAAAGATATTTCTCAAGTTTCCTACGTGTAAAAATCCTATGTTTTTTACTCATTTCGGATGTTCTATCCAATGAGGACCTTTTTTATGCACATGACAATAATGCTAATCAAAATTACGCACATGAAATACTTAGAACTTTTCGAGTCTAATCTGCTCATTCTAAATCATTGCCAAAATAAATTTTAGGAATTAAAATAAAAATCCTCCCCAGTGGAGTCGCCAAAAACTGTAGGGAATATCTCAAGCATTACCCCAAACTTGAACCCCACTGTGATCATACAATTAAGCATGGTGGCGTCCAAAGGGAAGGAAGCTAGTGCAAAAGAGTCGCCAACAAGTTTTAGGAACTTGTAAACCATTCACAGGATGAAGGTTACACCCCTTAACAATCCATGAGATCGTCAACTCCAAAAGGTCTGGAATCATGACTGGTGTTCGGGGATAAAGGTACAAATCCAACCTAAAAGAGATTGAACCTGCCCTAATAATAGGCCTCGACTTCATTCTTTTCGTATTCATGTGCGCTTTCTGATTAACATGCAATCAATAGATTAACCCTAAACCTGTTTATCAATGTTGGTTGAATATTAATGCACAGATAAATCTATTATTGGCGATCACTTGAATAATAATCATATTAGCCTAAACAAGATTATTAATTATCTTATTAAGCGTGATTACAAGTACAAATTCCCTTTAAACATGCATAAAAGGCGTGATCAAGCAATAACAATAATATATAAATATCAAGCAGCATAATAATAATAATCATAACAATTATAAAAATAATCATGTTAAAGCATAATATTAATAGCAAGATCCTAAGCATGATACTAACAAGATTAATAACAAACCCTAGCATGTCACTAAGCATTAAAGATCAAAGCTTTAGCCCTAACATGATACTAACATGATATTAGAAAAGAGTAAAAGGCACCCTAAACATGATACTAGAAAGAAATAATAACATCCTAACATGATGCTAGGAATTAAACAAATTTAAACATGCTTTCTACAAGAATAGAGCAATAAGACTACATACTTTGATGCCTCGTATCTCTTTCTAATAACAAAATACACGCGTTAGTAACTTCAAGGAAAATAATAAAATTAAACAATTAAATTAAATAAAGATTAAAAAGAGTTAGACTGGATTTGGGACCAAACCCTCAGAAATTATAACCTTTCACGTCTACGGCGAAGGCAACTTCGAACTTGACTAGGTGTTCCTAGATCTTGTGTATGCGGAATTGTGTTTGTGAAAAGCTAGAGAGATGAGAGCTTAGAGAGAATAGAGAATAGTTTGATTGTTGGTTATAGATTGTAGATGAATAAAAACGGAGGTTCGGGACCCTATTTATAAGAAAACAGTCCGGAAATAAGTAGAATTTGATAAGGAATAAAACTCCACGTTGTCGCTGCAAAACCAAACTTGTCGCTTGGCGACAAGGCTTGTCGCGTAGTGACAGGCCTGTCGTCTGGCGACATCCTGGATTCCTACGCGCTTTCAAACAAGGAGTCCATTTATCAATCAAAATTGACTTGTAAAGTCTGATGAAAACTGAAAATCGTATTTTATTTTATTCCAAGTAAAACTTATCAAAACATAATTATTAATTCTAATTTTATTAGGACTTAAGAGAACCTTCTAGAGAATTCTAGAAGACTATAATTAATTCTAATAACTTTAGGAATAATAATTAACATTGGGCCCTCCCCTATATCATCGGGCCGCATGTAAAGATCAACCGGGCCCAGTTTAGTATTTTGGCCATAACTTCCTCATTATTCATCGGAATTTGTCTTATAATATATCGTTGGAAAGCTCTTTGCAAGCCCCATCTAACTACACTATTATTGGACCCTTGTCGTGGACCAAACTAAACTGGATTGGCTATTTTCATAAAATAAAGTTGTTTTTCGAAAACAGAAAGAAAGAATTTTTAATAAAAACTAACCGAAACACCTGACCTTTCACACTTTCACTTTATTCGATTATCATTCGACGCAAAAGGTATTCATCACTGGGTTTGGTTTTGGGGAGACACAAATGGGTGTCTATAGTAAGCAACCCATTTAGTACAATGTACCTGAATAGATTATTAATGTCAAACCAAGAGAATTGAAGGATTAGGTTATAAGAAGAAGTTCCAGAAAGAAAAGAAGTATGTTAACTTACCTAGTAGTATTGTTTGTTATTTTTGTGGTAAGACAGGACATAAGCAAGCTAAATGTCCTAATAAAGAAAAGAGCACTTTAAAGAAAGAAAATCATGTTAAACAGATTTGGGTTAGGAAATCAGATTCAACATCTGTTACACAGGAACCCAAGGAAACCTGGGTTCCTAACACTAACGTTTGATTTTTCATGCAGGTTCCAGTGAGGGGGAACAACACTTGGTACCTCGACAGTGGTTGTTCTAAGCACGTGACTGGAGATAAATCTAGATTTCTCACACTGGATGTCTACTATGGTGGAACTGTGACATTTGGTGATAATATGAAAGGTGATATAATTGCTATTGGAAAGGTAGAAAGGTCAAGTTCCCATGCTATTGATAATGTATTTTTAGTCGAGGGTCTCAAACACAATTTGTTAAGTATTTAACAGTTTTTTGACAAAGGTAAATCTGTTAGCTTTACTTCTAATAAATGCAAAATCATCCACAATGACACTGGGAACATTATATTAGAAGGAACTCGTAAAGGGAACACATATACTGTGGATCTCAACGAGGTTCCTAACAACAGTTTGACATGTCTTAGTGTTATTGAGGATGATCCTCTTTTGTGGCATAAAAGATTTAGTCATGCAAGTTTTACCTTGCTTTTTTTTTTTTTTTTTTTTTTTTTTTTTGAAGGGAAGTTTTACCTTGCTTGATAAGCTTAGATCTAAGGAATTAGTAGAAGGACTTCCTTGTATTAAGTTCCTGTATGATAAAGTATGTCATGCATATGTTAGAGGTAAACAGACTCGATTTTCTTTCAAATCAAAGAAAATGGTAAGCACCAAAAGACCTTTGGAACTTGTTCATATGGATCTTTGTGGTCTAATGAGGATCCAAAGTAGAAGTGGTAAGAGATATGTAATGGTTATTGTTGATGATTACTCAAGGTTCACTTGGGTGTTCTTTCTTGTTAGCAAAGGTGAAACGTTTGATGAGTTTGTTGCTTCTGTGAAGAAAGAACAGAAAAGAATAGGTAATCCCTTGGTGCATCTAAGGTCAGATCATGGAACAGAATTTGAAAACTCCAAGTTTGATAAATTCTACACAGAACATGGAATGGATCACAACTTCTCTGCCCCAAGAATTCCACAACAAAATGGATTAGTTGAACGCAAGAACAGAAGTCTTGAGGACATGGCCAGGACAATGCTGATCTCAAGTGGTCTGCCTAGGAACTTCTGGGCAGAAGCAGTGAACACAGCTTGTTACATCCTAAATAGAGTATCAGTCAGAGCCATCATCAACAAGACTCCCTATGAACTCATTAAAGGGAGAAAGCCTAGTATTTTTTACTTTAGATCTTTTGGTTGAAGATGTTTTGTTCATAACAATGGTAAAAGAAACTTGGGAAAGTTTGATAAACGTAGTGACGAGGCAGTATTCCTAGGATATGCCTCAAACAGTTTATCTTATAGAGTTTATAATAAGTGAACAATGTGTGTTGAAGAGTCTGTACATGTAATTTTTTATGAAACTGAACAATTGACTGATGTACAGGAAGACGATGATGATTTCGAAATAGGACTTGTACGAAAGAGTGATCCAGATGAAGAATCAACATCATCAGTGAATCAGCATGTAGAAAATGAGGGTAAGCATAACACTAAAGAAAATGGTGTGCAAAAAACAGAAGATGCACAAGGAAATCCAGCTCAAAACCAAGATCAAGAGCAACCGAAAGTTTCAAAAGAAGTTCAAGCTGAATCACAAGATGGAGTTCCAACACAAGTACCAGTCAACAATAATCAAGAAAGGTTTTATCCAATCAAGGACTTTGCACCAAAGTCCTGGAAGCATCAGAAATCACATCCAGTTAATGCAATCATGAGCGATATCACTAAAGGAACTCAAACTAGATCTCAGCTTAGGAACTTCTGTGCATTTTGTGCATTCCTTTCCTCCATGGAACCGAAGAACTATGTTGAAACTTTAACTGACGCTGACTGGATTAATGCTATGCAAGCTGAGCTAAATGAATTTGAAAGAAATGAACTTTGGCATCTGGAACCTAGACCAAGTGATCAAAAGACAATTGGATTGAAATGGGTATTCAGGAACAAACTAGATGAACATGGTATTATTTTCAGGAATAAAGCAAGATTAGTTGTATAAGGTTTCAATCAACAAGAAGGAATAGACTTATGAAGAAACATTTGCTCTAGTAGCCAGGTTAGAGGCTATTCGCTTACTTATTGCTTTTGCTGCTTATATGGAATTTAGGTTGTACCAAATGGACGTGAAATGTGCAATTCTAAATGGTTTATTGAAATAAGACGTCTATGTGGAACAACCTCCTGGATTTGAGAATCCAGAGTTTCCAAACCATGTGTACAAGCTTGACAAAGCTCTTTTTGGACTTAAGCAAGCTCCAAGAGCATGGTATGAAAGACTATCTAAGTTCCTTTTGGAAAATGGTTTTAAACGTGGTAAAATTGATAAAACATTGTTTTTAAAATCAAATGGAAATGATATTTTAGTTTTACATTTATGTTGATGATATAATTTTTGGTGCAACTAATGAATCTCTGTGCAAGTACTTTGCTGACCTTATGAATGGAGAATTTGAGATGAGCATGATGGGAGTATTAAACTTCTTTCTTAATTTGCAAATTAAGCAAACTGAGGAAGGCATTATGATCCATCAACAGAAGTTCATTAAGGAACTTGTTAAGAAATACAAGCTTGATAATGCAAAACCAAATAGAACTCCTATGGGTATAGCTACAACATTGGATGAAGATCTATCTGGAACTTGCATAGACCAAACTATGTATCGAGGTATGATTGGATCCTTACTTTACTTAATAGCTAGTAGACCTGACATATCTTTTAGTGTAGGTTTATGTGCCAGGTTCCAAGCTAATCCAAAGGAGTCTCACCTAAAAGCAGTAAAGAGAATCCTTCGTTACTTAAAAGGAACTGATGATTTGGGTCTCTTCTATCCTAGAAGTGACTCATTTGATTTAAATGGCTTTACTGACTCTGACTATGCAGGTGATTTGGTTAATAGAAAAAGCACCTCTGGTATGGCACAATTTCTAGGACCTTGTTTGGTTTCTTGGGGTTCCAAGAAGCAAAACACAGTAGCTTTGTCTACAGCTGAAGCTGAATATGTAGCTGCAACAACATGATGTTCTCAAATGTTATGGATAAAGCAACAGGTTAGAGATCTTGGTATTTTATTTGAATGTGTTCCTATTTATTGTGACAATACTAGTGCTATATGTATTTCTAAAGATCCAGTTCAACATTCAAAGGTCAAACATATCCACATTAGGCATCACTTTCTAAAAGATAATGTGGAGCAAGGGTATATTAAGTTAGAATTTTGTCCTACTGAAAATCATATTGCAGATATTCTAACCAAGCCCTTGAACAGAGAAAGATTTGAGAAATTGATACTGAAACTTGAGATGATCAAGCTGATTTGATTGCTTCTGAAGTTCCAAGATATGGCAAAATCAGAAATAATGTAAAAAGAGCAAAAGGAGCATCTAGCACAATTATGGTGTGCTAAACATAGCTGAAGTGTCACCGTTGGTGAATTCCTAGAGGTTAGTTCACAAACACTCTATTGCATGTGTAAATAGTAATGTACATCGCATATGTGTAGAAAGCATGTTCCAAATACGTGTTTTTGGTAATTAAATCCTTTTGGAAATAAATTGAATTTGGAAATAAAAGAATTTTGGCAAAAATCCTATTTAAATTTTGAAATAAATTGAACATGTTCAATTAATGACTAAACGGCACAAAACCTTTTTATCTCTCTTACGCCGTTTTATTAATTATAAAAGGAATCTTCGCCCACCTCCACTCATCATTGTCAAATCACATTTACCCTCTGTCAAAACTTTCCAAGCCTTTCTAAATCCCCTAATTTCAAAATCATGGCCATCATTACTTCCCTTAGCTCCTCAGAATACTCCTAAAACGATCACAAATCTGAACAAGAAGAAGTATCATTACTGCCCATGGTAACCTTCACAGAAACCAAAGCCGAAAGTGCACCAACCTCATCCACCGACAAGAAAAATCCTAAAGAAAAATCTACTGCAACAGAGGAAGTGAATTCCTAGGAAATTCTCAGACAACTGAAAGAGTGGAAAGCAATCAATGAGAAGAGAAAGTCTGTAGAAGATCATATCAAGGAGGTTGAAGATTTCGTTGCAGGGACAGTTGAATCAGAAAGGGAAGACGAGCCAATGGAAGAAGAAACAACGGCTGATCAAACGGAACGTGAGGGACAAGCTGGAAGGTATGTAGTTGGTCATAGACTTAATTTAAGTTGGTGTAGGAAGGCTAGATTTCTGGAATTTTTAGATTTAATTATGTTCCAGGGTTGGGAGTTCTTACTGCTTAGAGCCTCAAACAATTGCATGTACCCAATTGCCATGAATGAATTCTGTAAGAACTTTCAAGTGAAACAAGGGGTAATTTCAAGTGAGGTTAATGAAATAAAATTGAATTTGATGTGGAAACCCTAGGTAAAATTATAAAAGTTCCAACTGAGGGATATGAGACTTATGTCAAGGGAAAATCAAGCATAAAAGTGGAAATTATCTGGGTGGTAATATAGTTGAATCTTTAGGAGGAAAAAGATGGGAAGAACACCATGAGCCACAATGACCTGAGCCCCATGAACAAATTGTTGTTTAATTTGATCAAGAAAACTATACTACCTAGAACTCTAAAAAAGAGTGAAGCTTGTTTGATGGATATGGCCATAATATTCTGCCTATCCAGAAAGATAAAAGTGAACTTTCCCTCTCTAATGTATCAACACTTAGCCCACTATGTCCAAGGCAAGAACAAAGTAGGCTATGGAGGCATTCTGTCAACTGTGTTTGAGTCACTTGGGGTGATTCTAAAAGGGAACTATGGAGGATTAGAAAAGAAGCCTGAAAATGTCATAAATGAAGAAACTCTGTTAGGTATTAGTCTAGAGGTTGTGAATGGGAAGATACAGAAGGTTGAGGAGAAGAAATCCACTACTAGTGGAAAGAAGAAATAAGAGGCTGCTTCAGGGGAACCATTGAGGAAGAGAAAAAGGCTGTCTGTAAGCTCTTTCCCTCAAACAAGCATGGAAAAACCCTTAGAGTTGGATTCTGAAGAAAATGTGCTTGAGGGACAGGTGTTTGAACTTACTGACAGGGTTGAGATTGCTGAAAAGAAATTCAAGGAGATTTTAGGGAGAATCCAGAAGCTTGAGAGGACAATATAGGGTCTTGAGAAAAGTCTCAGGGAACATAAGGTGGAGTTCCAGAAGACAATCCAGAGCCTGGAAGACAGACTGGAAGCTAGCATTGAGCATCAGAAAGAGGACAACCAGAAGATCTTGGAGTTCATTAAAAGTTGATCCAGCCTACCTCTGTCAAGCTATCCTTAGCCTTAGCATATATTAGCCCTAGCCTATGATAGCCTTCTTTTATTTCAACTCCTGTTGTTTTAGTCATGAACATTTTCAATTTTGTTTTTGTGAAAATTTGACAATATTTTTTATTTTATCAAATTGAGCAAGATTATCTTTTGGTTTTTCAATGAATGTTTGGAACTTTAGCCTATACATGTGTGTTTTTTATGTTATGAAAGCATGTGTAGGAAAGTGGAACTAAATGAAGGGGATTTAGTAGCGATGCCTTCAGTTTCCCACACTCGATGAATTGCTTGTGGGGCTGTGGCTAGATGTTTAATAACTTGAAGTGCAGGACTTTTTTATAATGCCAAAAGGGGGAAAAGAAGAAGCAAACTTGAAGGCTGAAGTTGTTCTAGGTTCCAGTTGATAAAGTATCAGAAGTTTCTCTGATGCTGTGTTTTAGTTTAGCTTTATAGTTCCTGTTCTGTTTAGTTTTGTTTGTTCTGTGTTTTTTTTTTTTTGTGTTCTGTTTAATTTTTAATTTTTGCTTTTGTTTAGTTTTCAATCAATAAATTAAAAATACAAAAATAAGTCCTTCTATTTTTTAACTTAACTTACAAGTTTGCTAAAGTTTGTCATCATCAAAAAGGGGGAAATTGTTGAAGCTTAAAGGTTTTGATGATGGTGAACTAAAACTAAGAAAACTTCAACTAATAAAGGTTTTTCTAAGTGTTGAAATTAGAACAGGTGAAGTAAACTTTGGAAGTGGAAGAGTAACCTAATCTAAGAAGACATAAAGGAATTCCAAGGAAAGGTTAAACAAGATAGAAGAAGAGTTCTCTTACAAGAACTATCTGAGTTCACTAACAGGAACTTGAAGACAGCAAGTTCTATTGGAACTTGGCCTGCGAAGTTCCAGTTCAGAACTGGAGTACAAGTGACAGCAGGAACTTAGTCCTGGACTGCAAGAAGCCCAAGTATCCTAGTTTACAGAATATTGGCGAAGCAAATATGTTTTGTTAAGTTTTTATCTTTTAGATTTGCTGTAAATATGATTGTTAGGGTTACGCGTGAGACTTATTAGAAACGTGACAAATGAGCTTGCCAAGCTTTAAAAAATAGGAAAGTTTATAAAAGGTAAGTTTTTAAGAAAAGATTTTCTAAAACGATTTATTTCTTAAAAAACAGATTATCAAAAGATATTATTCTTTTGGTGATTTATCTTTGATAAGTTTTCTAAAATGATTTTCTTTCAAAATGATTTACATAAAATCGTGTTTTGGGATTTTGGTATATTAACATATTTATCTTTTGGGATTTTGGTATATTAACATATTTATCTTTTGAAAACCCTATTTTCTATACGAGTAAGTCTTGTATAAATAAAAGAAATCTCATTTCATTATTTTTGTGAGTTTATGCGTGAAGAAATCGAAGTGTGCTTAATTGTTACACCCCAATAATCCTCTCTTTAAACCTGTGAGTGACCTGAACAATATTCAAAAGAATTACTGGCGTGCTACCGCCACGTGTTCAAACGTTAAGGCTATATCAAAAATTAGTAGCGGAAAAACTAAATCAGTTATAACTAAGTTTCAAAACCAATAAGCAAAACCAAATTAAGTCTTACAACTTGGAACCATTAAGGCCCTTATTCAAAACTCAAACCAATAGTAGTATAAAAGTGAAATTTAGTTTAAATAACTTCAAAAGTAAATAACAATAAAAATAAGAAAAGCAACCAACACTCCACTCAAGATCCCACCACCTAGATGCGGATGCTGCATGTGTAAGAACCTGTGGTTAATCTGCTCCCCAATATTACAAGTGTAAAAATTGGATCGTCACAGGGTCATTGAAAGGCGAAGGCCATGACCAAAGAAAGACACACAAAGCACACAATCAGGAAAACTAAGTACATACGAGCTGCGAAACATAATAAGAAATTCCTAGCATGCTACTAATAACCAACCATCACACATTATTAAATTGTAGACTCAACACACGACCCAACTATCAATTTACTAGGACTTCACTATTTAAAAGTAGTTAACTCATCATTTTTATTCATTGGATTAAGCAATAAACAAGCTTGTCCAACCCATGCTCCATTTGGAACATTAATAAAAGAAAAACTGTGGTGCCGCCCAACTTCGTCTGTCTGGCAGTTCTCCAATTGCTTTGTCCTCCAACCGGGTCATGCCTCCTTTCGGAAAAATCAATAAAACATCCAACGACCATGAGCGCGACTCCGTGACCGTAGCTAGAATGAGATCTCATCTAACTCCTAATTTTGAAAATTATTTGAAATAAGAGACTCGTAGATCAGACGGCCTCAAGAAAAGTGCACGGCTAATACCCCGTGTACCCCAACCCCTGATTGTCATTACTCCAGATGTGCACAAATCCAGAGTTTTGTTGCTCATCCATCTTGCACTTTACGTGATTTACAAGTTTAGACTTGGTGATGACTCATTTACAAAACAATACAATCAATCCAATATCAATTTAATCAAGAAGAGCAAACTTCCAACTTCAATTCTTGATTTATTAGTGACAAGCAACGTTTATTATTTATTCCTTTAACTACCTTGGTGTATAAACACCTTGAGTGCATAAGGCACCCCACAACCTTAACCTCGTCATATAAGACCTAAATTTCCTCCTTTACTCATTCTATCTCCATGATCATGAACGAGTAATAAATGAATCATTTCACCAATCACATACCTTTGCCTCTAAGCGCACCTTGCATAATTAGAGCATAAACAATACTTGCAATATAGAATAGTGCACAACATACGGAAATCACAATGTATAACCAAAAAATTTAGCCCAATCTTCTCTATACATGATACTAAGTTCTCGATCCGTCCTTAAACATGCACCTAAAAGCAAGGTTTCGTAAGTCGTACATACCTTGTGTAAACAACTCGGTTGACCACTTTAGAAACTAGAAGTCGCCTTCTACAAAGTCCTCTCCTAAACCAAACAACGAGAATTAAATCAATACCCAAGCAAATAAATTTACAGCAATACTAAACTACTTTAAAACCTCTTAAACCATCAAAATAAAGCTTTTAAATTGTTCCCATTAGTCAATAATAATAGTATAACATCCCAACTATAAGTTTATACGTTAAAATTATGAAAATATAGTGTATGACATGAAATTCCAGCAGCTTTAAAGTAAGTAAATAATCTGAAAATTTAGTTTAAGTGTATAAAATAACCCCATAAGCATAATTACTTGAAATTACTATTATATAGCAAGTTAGTGTGTTAAAAACCCAAAAATATACCAACTCAATGCAATTAGAGGCTTAAAAATAAAAAGTATGAAATCTGAAAATTATTCTTAAGGTTAGAATTTAAAGTTCAAGGCTATTTAATCAAGAAATATCCACAAACATTATTTTATAAGATTAAAAGCATGAAAACATGAAATTAACATAACTTGCTCATAAAAATCGAAACTTTAAAAATCTAAAAATTTATACATAGTCAAAATAATTATACTTTAACGTAATTTAAACATAGTATGATTAGATAACTTGATTAGCACGTTTTCAAGCCCTAAAACATGAAAAATCAATGTGTTAAACCCTAAATTATACATTATATGAAATCTGAAATTTTGTATAATAAATTAAACATGTCAAAACTCATAAATTTATAACCTTTTATAATCTAAGTATATTATCAAACAATAATAATAATAATTTAGAATCAAAATTCGACAAAGATTAGAACTTTAAATCAATTTAATACAAATAAAAGAAGTAAAGAAAAGGGAGGAAGAAGGGGGGGGCGACTACTGCAAGGGTGGCTGGGTGGTGGTGCTGCGATGGCCGGTGAGAGGGCGGCGGTGCAGGTGGCCGATGAGGGGGCGGCTGGCAGCAACTTCAACTTCAAGTTTTTTTCTTTTTTTTTTTTTTGTTTGTGAATGTCGTGGAGAGGAGGAAGAGAAAGTGAGGGTTTTTTTTCCAAGTTCAAGTTTATGCGTGAAGAAATCGAAGTGTGCTTAATTGTGTAAGTTTGCCAAGTTCATAACTTTGTCATATTAGTTTCGGGTTTCATGTGTAGCTTACCCCTCATATACTAAGGGTCAATAATTTGTATTGGTTGGGTTCTTGGGGTGTGTGTGTGATTTATCTTTGCATAAATTGTTGTAGGCTTCTAGGTTGAAGCTGAGTGAGAAAGTACTCAGGGAGTACGAGTGAATGTAAGTCAGGGACTTAGGTTGGGTAGGATAGGGTCCTACTGTGTAGCAAGTTCAGTCTGGAACTTGTGAGTAAAGGTCTGAGTATAATAGGATGTACCTTGTGTGTTTGCCCTATTATAGTGGATTGATTTGGTTTGGGAAATCCCTAAGAGGGTCGAGGTTTTACTTCCAGTTGGGCCCTGGAAGGTTTCCTCGTAAAACATTGTGTGCTTTGCAAGTTCCTTTACATTAAGTTTTATATTCCGCAAAAGTTGTCACTAGGAACTCACATACAATTCACCCCCCTCTTGTAGTGTTCGTCTCAACTAACAACTCTCAAGCTTTAGCCTGCATTGATATGGGCTAGCTTAACTGCAAACTGACTACAAAGTAACTTAAAAATATGTTGGCATGACGTGTACAATTAAGTAATTCCATACAATCTGATACATATTTAGGTGTTTCTTATGTATGGTGTGTCCATGCATCACTACATCATAATTAACCAATTCAACCATGTCCAATACATGTATTATGTATGGCAATTGTATGGTGTGTCCATATATGCATCACTACATCATAATTAACTCTGGTTAATGCATCACATTCCACACGGACTTGCCATACTCCTTACATTAAGGTTAAGGTATTGTTTGGTTAATGTTCAAATTCATGTGAAGTCTAGTATCCTAACTTAAGAAGTAAAAACAAAAAATATTACTTTGTATTTAGTTGAGATCATAAGCATAGACACATAGACCTTAGTTAGAATTTTTACTTTCTATGTTTAATCTACAAATTTTAGTTAATTCAAAGAAAGTGAAAAACTGAAAATACATAGAACTTGCAACTACAAGGGAAGAGTGTAACTTCCCAAGTCCAACCAAACGATCATCGAGTATTTTTATTTCTTTTGTTTTTAGACCTTAGAATACATACATAACTCAAATCTTAACTTCTCTTCCATGGACCCAACTAATAAAAGGGAAATAAGATGCTTGTTTTACCCTTTCTTGAGCCTTAATTATGGTCTATAACTCTTAATTCTTCTAGGTAACCTACATACATATTCCTTAGCTTTACGCCCCTCAGACGAAAGACTAGTAAGCTTCTCGACTTGCGAATATCCAACAAGATACTGCATAATAACATCAGCATATAGTCCTTGGCACTGTAAACTCCAAGCCGAGTAGCAATTGCAGCAAAGTGATCAAACAAATTGCAGTCGCTGCCTGTTGGAAATAAATAAAGGAAATTCAAAGGGTCAGATATGGGCGCCCGATTGGGCGAGCATCGCCCGACCGGGCGCGAGAAGAGTCGTAAAATTCTGGAGTTCCGCCGCCTGATCAGGCGAGCTCCGCCCGACCGGGCGAGACCCGCCTGACTGAGCACTAGAAGATGTTTGGAAAAAGGGAGTGTCCGCCCGATCAGGTGCGAGTTTGTCCGTTGGACTCCAACGATTCCCTTGGATTCCTTTTCTTGGTTAATTTCTTGTAACCCCCCATTTAAGAGGTTGATTATGGTGTTTTAATCACCATGATTATTCTTATTTTATTTTGTTGTTGAGATTCCTCCTTGATCTTCCATCTTCTTCAATCTTCATTATAATTGGAGGTTATTTTTCTGATCAAACACACAAGAAATACATATCAAACACAAGCTTGCTTAAACACATACTCTATATTGGGCATAAGTTACTTGGCTCAAACCTTCCACCCAAAAGTGCCTTTGTGTGGAAGTGGTGTGTTAACCTTAGGGTTCGTGCCGGCGAATACAATTGTGCACCTTGGTTGCGCCGGAAATTCGTATTCAAGTCATTGATTTGCATCACGACACACCGTACTCTTTCATTGTCATAAGATCATCTTTTCGATCTTATTATTTTAATTTCAATATAGCCTTGAAAATAATTCATATATTACAACAATTTGAAAACAAAATTATATATTTTCATTGGCTACTAATTGGGTATTGATCAAAAGATTAAATGTGCAAAGAAAATTATTTTTTGAAGAAAAATTCTGTTCACGTTTTTGTGGGAGCAGTCCCGGAAATGGTCCCCGATCGAAGGTCAATCGTTCTTCGTTTGGGCTGAAATTTTAAAAGCTTGTTTGGGACATATGAGGCTTAATTTTCAACGGTTGGATCGTTGATAGATGCTCACGTTTGGGAGTTATGGCTTCAAAGTTGAGCTGCATTTTTGGAGAGGAAATTTGGGCGTACTACGGAGAATGCTCATCTTTGACACTTGAATTAATTCAAGGGAAGTCCTTTCTAAAATAATTTTAATTTGATTATGATTAGCATGTGATTTTAATTCTAATAATCATCTTGGCAAATATATGAGTTGTGACTTTTGTCATTATAATACTAGATGATTATTTTGTCCATAATGTAGTATTTGTTATATGATTATTAATTTATGGACTAAAGTATAATCCGTGTTATATATGTGTGATATTACATGGTATAATTATTTTTATTTCTTTGTTCTAATACTTGTGGTTTGAACTTAGTACTTAGAAATATGTTAATTAACTTTATTTACCAATTTGTTGGTTGTTTGAACATATGTCTTTTTTTGTTCATTGAGAAAGTAAATATTAGGCCATTGCTTTAGATTAGTTTCTTTTAGCAAAATGTTGAGTACCTAATGTTTACATGTCTATGTTGATAGATAATTCATGGTTAATTTTTATGACTTGTTAACTTGTAGGATTTATAAATTTTACCATGAATCATGTGTTATATATGTTGAGTATGTTATCAAAGATTATTGTTTTTAGCAAATATATACAATGATGTGTATATGTCATGCTTTTGGAACTTTATTCATGCTTATAATGCTTACTTTGCATACTTCTTTTCAATAACTTGTGTTAATAATTCTATCAATTTATTAAGTATGAGAAATTATTGAATTAGAATCATGTGATTATTTTGTGAAGAGTCATATGTGTATTTTTTCTCCATAGGAGAATATTATTATGGTTGTTGTTTTTGTGACTCTTAATTGTGGCATATATCTATATTTCTTGTTGAAGAATATAAATATGATTGTACTACTTCTATTAATTTTGCTTTTGAAATTCTTTTGGTGGCTATCTTATACATTAGCGTGTTAACTAAGTTGTGTTAGCCTTGTGATGAATTTTTGAAGTATGATAATGTTTGAATTATTATTTAATTCAATGGTTAGATTATTTTACTTCTTTAATTGTCCACCTTAAAAGAGAGTTTTCAAGAGTTATTAATTCTTATTGCATGTTTTGTTCATTCTTGTTCTTACTTGGTTCGATTTGGTTCAGTATTGGAATTTGTCTAAAGTATCGTTATCGATTTTTTATGTGTGGAAAGTAAATCTTAAGAATTCACATGATGCCAATATGATTCAAGTAAAGAATATGGATCCAAATGTGCTTCAAGAAGCTAAAAATGCTTAGTGGATGTACAATCACTACAAGTGGTGGTCATTGGGTTTTTCATCATTGATCGCTAAGGTAAATTATTAGAGGCACTATGGAGGTATGTTTACATATTCTTTTCTCCTTTATTAACTATGTTTTGATTTTAGACTTAACTTTGACATGTGGGGGTTATGATTCTATGAGTTTATAGAATTTTCTTGTAGGAATTTAGTTCTTATGAGCCCTATGTGAAATGTGTAGAGTTTTTCATGTCTAATTTCAATACCTAGTGAAAGACCTTTGTCGTCCAATGTGGGGGAAAGAGTAATATGATGAATTAGTGTTGGACTCAAAGTCTTGGTTGGTGGAATATCTTAGCTTGTTTTTGATGCTCCATGACTTTGTATGTGAATGTTGGGTTATCTCCATACACCACAATGTTGGATTATTGTATGTGATTGTTGGATTATTGGATTATCTCCATGTACCATAATATTTGGCAATCTCCATGCATCACAATTGAATTATCTCCTTTACTATAATAATTCGTTTTTATCAATTTTATGCTTATGCCATGTTTATACATATAATAAGTGATTTGGCTATGCATATTGGAATTCTCATGTCTCTTGATTGCTATTTTTCCTTCTATGTATTTATTTTTTTTATTAAGTGAACAAGTTTTACTATAAGAGGAATAAGAGGCATCAATTTTAGTTTCTCTTCTATTTGATGCAAAGCATGAAAGTGACTAGTTGTGCTAAAAACTATTATTTGTTTGCCTTGATTTGTTGTTTTGACATCTCTATGTTTGAAGAGTGTTTGTATTCTTAACTTAATGAATTGATAACATGAGTGATTGTCTACCTTGGAAGATTTATTGAGGATAAGTTAGATCAAAACTAACATGCTTAATTAAGAGTTCTTCTATCTTTTTTTATGGAGTGTGTTTCTTAATAATTCTTCTAAAGGTTTTACAATGTCAATTCACTAAGTGTTGTTGGAAGTTTTCAAGGCTAAACTTGTGAGTAAAGGTTACTTTGTTTTCCTTGTCTTAATAAACAATGTAGGTCTTACTTAGATGACTTATTTATTTTGGATCCTTGTCCTTGATGATAAGCTTCCTTCTAGTGGTTGAAGTTTGTTAAGCCTTCTAAGTGGTGACCTATGTGAATTTATTGGAGAGTTCCATTTTGAAGATAAGAAATGTGAGTTGACTTAAGTTTATTACCTAGGAAATGGTACAATAGTTTATTTAGTACCTTGTGAGGATCTAATACTTGTGATTAAGTTTGTTTCTCACTACTTGTTTCAAGGTAATATATTTTTATGTTATTTCTACAACGTGAGTAATGTGGTGGTGTTGAGAATCACATGTGTAATTGTAGTAAATAACTTTCTTGAACTTCTTCTCTTTCCAATTTGTTGAGCAATTTTTCACGAATTTGATTATGACAATATGTTTTATTATTTTGAGAATAATAATTATTATTATGAGTTTTTGATTTTTCCAAAGTGTCATACATGTTTCGTGATTGGAAAGATTTTTGCGATGATATGATGTTTGTAGTTCATGTCATCACTTGAGTAGAATATGTGTTGTATTAGCATGAATTATGTGTACTTTAAAGATGTCTTAAAGTATGTCTTGAGTGGAGTATGCTAATACGCTTAGCAATGTGATAAATAGTGACATGCATTGCAATTTATTTTAACATAGCATATGTTTGTGAAATGATATTTTACAAATTTTATTAGTGAATGATTTTTGACGTTGTTTGTGCTTCATCTTTTACTAAGTACCTTTTTAGGTACAAAGGTTGTGAAATACACTAGCTTTCGGGAAAAGTTATTCAAAAAGTTTCCGGAAGGCAAGTGTTGGAGATTGGTGGTTGATGAAGTACGTTCACTAATGCGGCGGCTATGTTATTTTCAAGGATTGAACTTGATTGGTTAAGGTTTTGGAAATTCAAGTTTTGGGTTGTCTTGTTACTTTATTCACATAATGGTGAATGTGACATATTTTTCTAACCATTTGTGCAAATTAAGTTGATGTTGGTAACATGCTACTTTTCCTTATTGGAAAAGTATTCTAGCGAAATAGTTTTGCACTATGGTAAGGAAATAATTGAGATATGTAAGAAGCCTTGAAAATTTATAAATGTCGAGGGGGATAGGCCTTAAGCCCGTGTGGAAAGATTCAAAGCATTACTTTCCTATCCCTATGGCATGTGTTGTAATGCTTGATTGAGATTGAGCTCTTTTGAATTCTTAATGGATCAATAAACCATTTAGGTTGGTGCTATTTGAGACGCACTTGATTGATCCACCGTTTGAGGTTGAGTCCTTTGACTCTTAATGAATCCAAATGTTTGAGTGGACGCACTAAAACTTTAAAATCACCGTTGTTTATGATTGTTGTGAGGTTGAGCATTAAGCTCTTAATGAATCCATGATCTTGTGGGGGTTAATGGCTACAATATAGCATTTGTTAAAGTTCTTAGGAACATGTTTTAACCCCATTGACTAAGGGCCTGTTCATATTTACTGAATTGAGCTGAACTGAACTGAACTGAACTGATTGGAGCTGAACTGAACTGAACTGAACTGATTGGAACTGAACTGAACTGAACTGAACTGATTGGAACTGAACTGAACTGAACTGAACTGAATTAAGCTGAAATGAATATTTTATGTGAGAGGGAAATTAAGAGCTGAACTGAACTGAACTGAACTGAACTGATTGGAACTGAACTGAACTGAACTGAACTGATTGGAACTGAACTGAACTGAACTGAACTGATTGGAGCTGAACTGAACTGAACTGAACTGAAATTAAGTAAATATGAACAGGCCCTAAGTGCTTATGAGAAGTGCTTGTGATTCACCTATGTGGTTGTGAAGACTAGCTATCTTATATGAAAAACTTGGGTTGATTTCCTAGAGCTTCCACTAGACCTAAGGTGAATATGCTTGGCTATAAAAGAGCATATCTCTTCGCGGAGTTCAAGTAAATTTTTGGAGTGATGTATGTGCTATGGGGGTCTTGCACTAAATCTTGGAGTTTCAAGGTTCGTCCACTCCATAATCAAGAGTCTTAAGGGTTTTAAGGTTTGTCCACCCTTAGACTTGTAGTTCATTGCTTCATTTCACTAAGCACTAGATTTCAAATTACTTGTGTAATATCTAAGTGTTATGTATTGATCTCCTCTTATGCCCAATATGTTGCTTATCCTCATTTTTCGTTGGCTTTTCTTTCCTTCCTTTAGTGGGGGATTGTTGGAAATAAAGAAAAGAAATTCAAAGGGTCAGATATGGGCGCCCGATCGGGCGAGCTCCTACCGACCGGGCACGAGAAGACGTTTGGAAAAAGGGAGTGTCCGCCCGATCGGGCGCGAGTTTGTTCGTTGGACTCCAGCGATTCCCTTGGATTCCTTTTCTTGGTTAATTTCTTGTAACCCCCCATTTAAGAGGTTGATTATGGTGTTTTAATCACCATGATTATTCTGATTTTATTCTGTTATTAAGATTCCTCCTTGATCTTCCATCTTCTTCAATCTTCATTATAAATTGGAGGTTATTTTTCTGATCAAACACACAAGAAATACATATCAAACACAAGCTTGCTTAAACACATACTCTGTAATCCCCCGTATTTTTAAATATTTTATAAATGAAAATTTATTTTATTTATAATATTTATTTGTATTTTTCCGGATTTTATTTTAAAAAGTTTCAAATTATTTTGGGTGGAAAATTATTTTATTACATTATGGTTTTTATGAACCATCATTAGTTTATGCCAATACAAATAAAGCCTAGTCCCTTTCATTCTTTTGGCCCATTATTTTTATGAAGCCCAATATTCCTACTTACCCTACTACTCTCTCTCCTATAAATACCCCATACATCCCCAAAATTTTCCCCACACAAAAGGTTAGTCTTATTTTCTTTCTCTCTTTATTTTATTTCTTTATTTTTTCCTTTATTTTTCTTTTCTTTTCCTTTTTCTTTTTTTCTTTTTCTTTCTTTCGATCTTTTTCCTCCTCCATGTGGCTGCCCGCTGCCACCACCGGCGCCACCCTACCGCCGCCGCCCATCCGCCGGCGACCCTCCAGCAGCAGCGGCCCACCGTTGCTGCTCCTCCTCTCTCTCTCTCTCTCCTTTGTCTTCTTTTTATTTTGTCTAAAATTGTTTAATTGTTTTGGGTTTTGATTTTTGTAGTATAAAGATTATATTTTTAGTATCAAATTCATGTTTTTGATGTTTTAAATTAATAATTTCATATTATAATTGTTGTTATAATTTTTCAGATTTTATAAATTATAAACCTAGGATTTTAATTTATTTAAATTGGGATTTTAGGGTTCTAATAATTAATTAATTTGGGGCTTTTGTTCCTATTCAATTTCTAATGATTAATTAAGCATAAAAACATGTTTTAAAGGAATTTTTAAGGAGTTTTAATTAAAGTTATATTGTTGGAAATTAGTTTGGGTATTAATTGTGATTATTGGTTGTTTTCTAGGAAGTGATTATTCCCTAAGAGACTTTTGAGTGATTAAAAGTGGCACAAAGGATTGTTTATACGAGGTACGTACATGTCTACTTCGTTGTAAGTAGTATCATGTTTAGGTACCAAAAAGGAAAGAACTTAGTTTCATGTTTAGAGAACACTTTGATGGAAATTGTTTGGTTTTACATTTAATTAATTCATGTGCTTATGTTTATGAGACATGTTTTGGTGAATTGATTATGTTTGTATAAAATTATGGATGCAAGCATGTTAAATTATACTGGATTAATTTATATGGAATGTTGATACAAGCATGTTTTTATTGGATTGGTTTATCAACCACATTTTGATTATTGAAGGATTGGAATTAAATTGTTTAAGTGGAATGAATTTATTAATTATTCCACAAGGTTATTATTATTTTATTTATTACTCAAGCATGACTTGTTAGTATGTTGAGTAAAAGTGGATTAAGTTGAAATGGCTAGGTGGGTTGACTATGCTCAACAATTTTGGATAATTTGGAAGTTTAAAGGAATTAAAGGTAAATTTGTGATGTGATCACCATTGTCCTAAATAAGATTAAAAGTGAATTGATGTAAAATTGTTATGAATGGTCTACTTGAAGGAGTCGGCTATTAATTAAAATTGTAATCACGTAAAGTGAAACAAGGATAAGCAATAAAACTCTGGAAAGTGTGCACTTCTAGAGTATTGACAATTATGGGTTGGGGTGCACGGTGATAGCCCGTGGCTTTCCGAGGCTTGTTTGATCAACATGTCCTCTTCTCTTTTGATATTTACATTTTTATTTTATAATGAAAGTTAGATGGGATCCTAGACTAATTTTGTGAGAATGGAGTCGCGCCCATTCTTGCATTGCGCTAAACTTTTATTTTAAATGGTCATTTGGGACCAAAATGATTTGGTGGGTTGGACAACCTCGTCTATTGCTTACTCCAAATTAAATTAATCAAATTAAATATAAAGAATCAAGTGTTTGGAATTGGTTAGTAAGTATGTAGAGTCAATTGAATTATCTAAGTGTAGAGTCTTGATTAATGAATTCCTGGTGTATGTTTATTTACTTTAATTAATTGAGCATGCTAGGTTTTGTACGTTGTAGCTTGTATGTACTCAGCTTTGCTGATTGCGTGCTTTTGTGTGTGTTACTTTTGGTCATGGCTTTCGCCTTTCAATGACCCTGTGATGATCCAATTATTACACTTGTATTATTGGGGAGCAGTATTGCACAGGTTAGCTTGATGATGTGAAGTTGGGGGATTTGACATACGCATTGTCAAGGGATTGGTGTGATTGAGAGTATTCGTTTTTTTGTGTTGAACTTATTTATGTTTTACTATTTTAATTATGTTTTGGGATTTTGAATATTGGTTTGGTTTTAATAAGGGCATTTATGGTTCCAATTTGTAAGCTTTGACTTATTGGTTTGCTAAATTATATTATTTAAGTTTTAAGTTGGATTTTCACTGCGATACTTTGATAAAGTCTTAACGTTTTAACACGTGGCGGTAACATGCTAATGGTTCTCCTCTATTTTTATTTAAAGTAAGTGGTTTGGAAAAGGGAGAATTATTGGGGTGTTACATAATCTATATTGGGCATAAGTTACTTGGCTCCAACCTTCCACCCAAAAGTGTCTTTGTGTGGAAGTGGTGTGTTAACCTTAGGGAACGTGCCGGCGAATACAATTGTGCACCTCAGTTGCGCCGGTTTCGTTTTCAAGTCAGTGATTTGCATCACGACACACCGTACTCTTTCATTGTCATAAGATTATCTTTTCGATCTTCTTATTTTAATTTCAATATAGCCTTGAAAATACTTCTTATATTACAACACTGCCATCATACAATAAATGGGTCGGCATAGAGATCTTCTTCCTCATCATATAAGCAAAAGCAAGGATGGTTGTATCAGGGTCGATTTCAAACAGTTTCTGCACTATTTTGCTGTAAGCATTTTCGTGGCGTTTCTCATCTGCAGCAATTATGCCACAAATTTGTGCTAGTTTCAGATCGCATGCTGTTTGGCTAGCCTTGCTGCATTGCCATGTGAAATGAATGTTGCCCTTTCTTGAAGTGACGTATATATGAATCCCAAAAATGGATTGATCCTGCAATGCAAAGACGCCCATCTAATGACAAATTTTTAGTACTTCGTTTATGTTAGATTTCGGGAAAACTCCTCAAAAATATACATAAAATCTATTCTAATCTGCGAAAAATATGTCGTATTAATTTTGTAATAACAAGTAATTAATATAAGGAGATGAAGAATTGATGATCGAATTCTCTTACCAAGTTACCATTCCCGAGCCAATCAAGTACTGAAATGTTTTCTTGATGGCTCTCATATCAACACGATTAGAGAGATTCATATATTTTCCGATATTTCATATCTCTAACATATTTGGTAAGAAGATCACCATGTAATGATCAACTCATGATATATTTTGTTAGGTATATATCTACTACAAGCTAAGTACGTAGTACTATTTTGGATCATTATTTTTACAGTACCATATCGTTAATGATCAACTCACTTACCTCACTTGCATTTTTCAACGGGTTCTATTTACATGCATGTTTTGGATTACATGTTTACCATATATTTTATGATCAACATGCATAACATATTTTTTTAAACGGGGAAGTAGTCTAGATTACAATCCATCATTCATCAGTAAAATGTCATAATTCACAAAATTTCCTCACCACCCTAGGTAACTTCTTAAATCCACACTTGATCGATCTAACACCGTCAAAACTAGAAATTAGCTTGCTGGGACATGATGATCAACATGCTTACAAATTTATAATCATCACAAGTTCACACCACTTGAAATTGTTAATGGATAAGGACATAAAAGTTTTAAAATTGAGGAAATTATTGAGTATAGGCCTTTAGGAACGATAATGAGGAATGTTCGATCTACTAATTAATTAAGAAGCTTAAGGAGGTTCCATATTAAAATGAGTTGCTCCTAGAGAACGAAATTAACTTACTTTATTACTTAGGAGAGAGTGGTCGAGAGTAAAGGTCATGCAAAACTTCGAAGCTTGTGGGAGAGTGTACAAACTTAGAGCCATTGTTGTTCTGGTTACAATTAAACAAATCTTAAGCTACCTAAACGCTACCTCTATCGCTAACCGCTACTAGAACCGCTACCTTGCCAAATACTCTCAATTTTTTCGACGGCTCTCATGTCTACACGACCGAAGAGATACAGATACTTATTAAGTAGATTCACATGACAGGGTAAGTGAGAATTGATAGAGTGTACCATGTTAATGGACCAATTCAACCAAAAACTTAAACCGATGGTTGAAGCTCAAAATTGTTTTATATACTGTGGATAACATTATTACAAGAAAAAGTTGATCACTCTTACCATTCCTGAGCCAATCAAATACTGAATCGTCTTTTCGACGGCTCTCATGTCTACACGACCGGAGAGATACAGATACTTATTAAGAAGATCGCCGTGCCTATTTTCTTCAGCAGTCCAAGCTCTAGTCCAAGTAGCCCATGAAGTCGGACTTGCCCCAGTTTCATCTCTCACTCCATCCATAGTATTAAGCATAGTTTGGTAAGTAGGAAGTGCTTCTTCAGTAACCATATGTCCAACTAAAACAACGAAGTAATCATCTGGAACCTCCTTTGCTCTCTCTTGCATCTCTTTGATTTGTTCATAAAAGGCGTCTGAATTCGGTTCAGGAAGAAAATCTTGTGGCTGCCAGCATTTTTCAATAGGCTTTAGGTGCACCAAGATGTTGTCTGATGCCCAATTTTCTAAGGAGTTGAAGATCTCAATCTTTTCTTGTGGCATCGAATGTGTTACTTGATTTATAAGTGTTCCGCTACCACGGTTGCGAGGCTTCTTCATACTTTCGACTTCCCTACGAAGAAGAAAACATTTATGTCCGACCCTTGACACTTCAACATCTCAAATAACACGTGCTACTTTTCTAATTAGATTAAAAATGATAGATAATTGACACTCTGTTTTGTTGTACCTATTTACTTTATACTCATACAAAACAGACACCAGAAATAACACATCAAATTAACTCACATTCTTTGAATCAATTTGCACCAAAAAAAAAACATTCTTTGAATCAATTAATATTAATAATGCTAACATGCTTTAAAATTTGTTAGGAACAATAAAAAAAAAAAAATTGTTGTAAAGAGAGCAAGAAGTTAACTTACTTATGTGAGGAGTGGTTAAGAGTAGATGTCATGCAAAACTTTGGAGCTTTAGCATTTAGAGTGCTCACTTGTGGGAGAGCGTACAAACTTAGAGCCATAACGTTGTTTGCTTTGCCTTGTTACTCTGTAGCTCTGTTCACAATTAAGGAAATTATAAGCTAAACATAGAGAAAATTCAAAAAAATGATGAAACTAACATGAAAAAAAATTACTTATGACGTAACTAGTTTTATTGAGCCCTACTTCTCTGGCCTTTTTTTTCCACTCTAATGAACATCTAACAAGTGAAATTCACACTGCATCTTACAAAATTTCACAACAATTATTTTTACCGAACATGTGATATACTCGTTGGAGTTACAAAAATGAAAATGGACGGGTTGTTTCATAGAGAAAAAATTGACCTTTTAACTCTCTTAGGTAACTAATCAATCATTAATCATACACATAGGCTCACATCAACTAGAAAAAAGAAGTAAATTAAATCATTCCAGGCCAAGACCATGTAATATAAAATTAAAAGAAGAAAAAAGGCATTCATATGAACTGCACCTTAGTTTTGCTTTTTTTTTGCTGAAAGTTTAGAAGAGAAGTATTGTTGATAGAAAGGGTAGTGGGTGAGAAAATAGAACATTAGTGTGTAACTGAACAAATGAACATATATTGATATTGATATTGATTTAAACTGAAGGTCCAAAGTACTCTCACTACTCTGTTACGGTGTATGATATCATACATATGCTACTGTTTTAAGCTATCGCAGATGAAAACAACATACGCAGTTCCGTACTTCGTATTAGAATAAGATATATCAAGGGTGCAAACGACAATAAAAACTTGTCTTCATATACAGTGTTACAAGTGTCACATTGACTCCCAGATGCTTTATTTTGGGATTGTTTGGCAATCGACAGTTGATTGTTGGCTTGTTTGACTAGGTGGAAGTAATAGCCGTGAGGATTGGCTTTTTAAGTTAGTTGTTTAAGTCGGCCGGCTGTTTACAAAAGTGATTGGTAAAATTATTTAAGGTCGTTAACTATTTATTAGTAATAAAGTGGGCCAACGAGCAAAAGTCAATAGAAAAAGCTACTCCTAATAGCTTTTGGTGAAAAAGCTTGTTTAAAAGCCAACTATCAAATACGTAGTATATTTTTTGGCTGGTTGTCCAAATTACAAAGCCAAAAGCTAGGCAAAAAGTCAATTGTCAAATACCTTCTTTGTCAAATTACAGTATTGCCCTGGTACCATATTCATGACCTTGACAAACACAACTAGTAAGAATCTAATCTATGAATTTAAAGTCATTAGGAAGTGTTACTCGATAATATCGTTGTTCAATTGATTTGATAGTAGACTTAAAATATTCTTTATTTACTGAATTTTTTTTAAAAAAATTCTGAATCTTTTTTTAATGCAAAAAGATGCAGCTCCATCATTAAAAATAAAGGATTAAACGGAGTAATTGTGGAAGAGGACATGCATGTGATTGCAGACGTAGCAGCTGATCAAAATGACAATTCAAACTTAAAAACCAGGAAGCCTGTATCCTCCACAAAGTTACGTGAATTCTGCTGCATTTACGCTCAAAGTTGCATGAAAAAAGGAACATCAAGCTAACAAGGAAGTAACTATCTTACAAGGACATTTAAAAAAATATGAAGTACATGCAACCGATCATGAATTAAAAAATCAATAACAATGTCTACAAAAAAACCATATGGAATTAATGATAATATTTCATCATTAGAATTTGTTTCTTGATTTATTTTCACCTAGGCAGTAGCAAATTTCGCATCACCACCATCTTTGGCTGGTTTATGATAAAAATTGAGTCATGGTGGTTAGGTGATAGTTGTCGGTTATGGTGATCAGTGATGGACCGGTGGCGGTGATCTGGTACTCGTATGCCTCAGCTAATACAAACTGGTACTCGTATGAGTCGTATCCGATAATTTAAACCAAACCCAATTGCACTATTGATCTCGTAAACCAGCCCAAAAAGAGGAAAAAAAAAAGCTTATACTTTATACTCTGTATTTGATTATCTGACCCAAACCTGCATACCTAGAATGATGAAATTATATGACTGAAATCAAATCAACCATTCAACCCAAACAGAAAACAACTGTGACTAAATATGATTAATTTATCATACTATTTTCACTGAAAATAAACCTAAATATGACCATCCTGATAAAATTTGAACCAACCTTGAAATCAAGCCAAATTACTCACCCGAATACACCCAAACCAAACTTGATCTGATGACCCGTTCTGCAGCTGCTACCACTAGATTGTCATTAAAATAAAGAGCCAAAGAGGTTCAAGTGCATCTAGATTCTCAACTTGTGCAGAATCCAGCTCACTTTCATGTCAGACAGTAACTGCCCCAACAGTGTGGGACCTGCTTGATTGGTGCCTCCACAATGCAGAAACTGTGATGCATTGATAGTTGACAACTTGACATGCCTATACACATTAAATCATTCCATCGCATATTGCAAGGCTAATATTCACAACAAATGCATCTTATAGCTTTCCATAATACACTTGATAATTGAATCACGAGCCGATAACCACAATGGTTGAGGGACTAGAGTAAGTTTACGATAAAGTTTCAAGTTAACAGCATCTGAAATGTAGCACATGTCATACCCTAAATCCATCACATTCAAAATTGCTATATTAGGATTATTCAGTAACAAAAGACTAGAAGACAAATACAATACGACCTATGAATCCATTTTAAGTTCAATATAACCCCCCCAATCATACGAAAGATTTGAGGTAAAGAAAGAAATAAATGTATCTACACGCAAGACTCCCTCTAACCAAAATCACTTTGGGGCACATGAGCACATCTACCAGATCAGCATGAAAACAATTGTACCTCTAAGAAACACGCCTCAGTTGACAAGGTCCTGCCACTAGGAGAGTGCTAATCTTCAATCAATAAGAGTTCAGGCATCAGCATCTCAAAGCTTGACCTGTCTATCACAGATCCAACTGAAGGGCATAGTAGGTGCTTGCTTAGCTCTCCCCCGAGCCCTCTCTTCCAGCTTTCTGATTCTTGGGGGTAAATTGCATACATAGTCCTGAGCCTTTTGTCCCTCTGATGAGAGGCCAGTAAGCTTCTCAACCTCCCAACGGCCGACCAAAAATTCCAATATGTCAGCATAGTCCCTCGCAGTGTAGACTCCAAGCCGCTGAGCAACAGCAGAAAAATGGTCAAATAGATTGTCATCACGGCCATCATACATGAGGTGGGCCGGCATAGAGATCTTCTTCTTCATCATGTCAGCAAAGGCAAGAACTGTATCATTAGGATCAATTTCAAAGAGTTTCTCCACTATCTTGGTGTAAGCGGTTTCATGCCGTTTCTCATCTGAAGCAATTATGCCACATATCTGTGCCATCTTGAGATCCCCGTGCTCTTTGGCAAGCCTTGCACTGTTTCCATGGGATACAAAGGTCGCCCTTTCTTGAAATGATGTGTACACAAAACCAAGATAAGGATTGTTTTCAGTCCTAGGATCCTGCAGACATATTATGATTATAGAAGGTGACAAAGAAGAATGAAATATCTCCAAATAAACTAACAACAAGAAACAATGTCTTCGTGTATCAAACGGCATGGACAGGCTAGTGTGTAATCAATTTCTATAACCCCAGCAGAAATGTAAAGCTAACAGCAATTGGGTTTCACTTAAGAATATATAGCTCACTATATATAGATTGTGGTATAATCATTTAAGAAATCATCCCTTTTCCAAAGATGAGGGTCTGTATTCTTATCCACCCCTTCCTCCAAAGAGAGAGAGGGAGAGAAGATCCCTAATACATAAGTCATAAGAACAAAACCCAAAAAACATTAAAAGAAAAAGAATTGTAGAAGGATAGCAGAAATTGCGAGGAAAACGAGATTGATGGGATAAAAAGACGGGGGTGGGGGGGGGGGGGGAATCATATGTAACTAGGGAGTTTTTATCCACTTTAAGTATGAGGAAGATCTATTACGGACTCTTTTATGGTTAACAGGAAGTTATTTTGGGATGAAGTACCAGAAAAGAATTTGCTTTTACCTGAAAAATAACAATCTCTAAACTGCCACAAAGTCTTTCACTTATCTTACAAATGGTTAACCCCGCTTACAGAAGTGCAAATTGAGAATACCTTTGGAAGACATGTATTTTTCAAGAAGTAGCAACACTTCAATGACTTACCCCACACAGTCCCCACTTGATAATGCAATTTGCAAAAATTGAAATAAAAAAAGGTTTTAGGTGAACATAAACTCACCATTCCTGACCCAATCAGATATTGGATTGTTTTCTCGATTGATCTCATGTCTACTCGACCAGTAAGATAGAGGTATTTGTTGAGAAGATCACCGTGCCTATTTTCTTCAGCCGTCCATGCTCTTGTCCAGAGAGCCCATGAAGTAGGACTGGCACCAGTTTCATCCTTGACTCCATCCAAGGTATTAAGCATAGTCTGGTAAGTTGGAAGAGCTTCTTCTGTAATCATGTCCCCAACCAAAACCACCCAGAGATCGTCTGGGATCTCCTTTGCCCTCTCTCGGAGCTCCTTGACCTGATCATGAAAACCCTCTGAAGCTGGATCAGGAAGATAATCTTGAGGCTGCCAACATTTCTCAACAGGTTTCAGATGAACCAGGAGATTCTCTTCGGCCCAACCTTCCAGAGATTTGAATATCTCTATCTTTTCTGGTGGCATGGAATGTGTTACTTGTACATGCACCTCACGTGGAGGGGTAAAAGCCTTTTTCAAGCTTTCCGCTTCCCTACAATGAGGAGAAGCAACTTATTAAACGAAATTCTAACTAAAATATCAAGCCTCATTATGACTTTACAATTGCAAACAGCCATATATAACAAGACAGACAAATATATTTTGTATCAGATTCAACATGCTAGCATCCCTTTCAAAATAAGTTACAAGAGATTTTGTATATCAGTATTGAAGCATGTTTGTCATTAAGTTTCTGACTTCAGACTACCAATACCAAGCATCAGACTATTCAGACAGGCTTTAGACGGAAGAAACAGTACCAGAGTATCAACTATCCAATAATGGTATATGATCATATTGGCAAACAGTTTTAAATTTAAGCCCAGAAGATGAGCTTCGCAATGTGCTTACCATTCAATAAGTAACAATCAGGTAAAGAAAACAAAGAGATTTAGACCTGAGCTCACTTTGTGAACCATCTGATCACCCTAAAGTCAATTACTCATAGGACGTGCAAATTATAAGAAGAAGCTGATCAACAATGCCTTCATGTAATTTAAAATTAACTTGTCCTTATTTAACCCTGCAATTTCTTTTCACCCTCTTCTGGTCTTAGCTCGGTACCTCCTGCTTCTCCTTTTCTGGCGACAAGCAGAAGGAAAGTGGAAACTGCCCCCAAAAAAGACTATGAAAAAAAATGTGATCTTCTAAGAGGTCTTTCCTACTGTGAAGTGGAAACTAGTCTATAATCTATACTTAAAACCAATGTGCTTGCAGATTTAACACCAGCACAAACCCATGTTTATTTTACTACCTATCTCTGTTTTTCTTCATTTCTTTCTAACATAGTTTTCATATTCCACATAAACTCGAACTACTGACTCAATGGCATAAAAGACTTAGCAAGTGAATTATTAGTGTGATATGGGCCTCTGATCTAAAGCAGAAAGTTGACTCAAATTCCCTTGTTCTCTTTTATTGGACTTCCAATTCGACTTAAATTTCAAATTTATGTGTAATCATTACTTCAATTACTCTTTGTTCCGTACACTGATAGTCAGCCACTTTGTCCTCACTTTCAATTATTTATTAAAGCCCTTGTTTTTATCAGTGTAAACATAATATCCACTGTCCAGAGCCAAGAATACAATGAATATTTATATGTTTATCAAATATTTTTAGTCATGCAGTTCATTTTAATTAATTTTTTTTCATGCTCTCGCCTGAAACACTCAAGACAAGGAAAGACAGAGAGATCTCTGTGTCAACACAAGAGACTGCCAATTTCAACTTCCAACTCCCTGAACTCTAAATCCTTTCAAGAATGGGTGTGGGAAAAGCTCAAACAATTCTATAATGTAAAGGGACCTTAACATAAATCAGTCTTTCAGCCTCACATGATAGGGTTTTACAGGATATCAGCCATATAGAGTCATTGGCTGATAATTTTCACTATTTTCAACTCCATGTGTTCCAACACAAATAAGACGCTATGTGCATTTCTCCTCTCATTTTAAGCAAAGACTGAAGAAAAATCGTAAAACAAAGGGAAATGTTCTATTCTGATCCAAGAAGATAGTGTTAATTACTCCCCAATAAGAAGACAGAGACATGTAGATTGTGGATGCTGCTTTATTATTATCTAAATTCCCTGACCATATACACAAACATCAACATCTTGCTAATCCCAGCAAATTATTTATGTCGGGAAAACAGAACCATACGATGAAAAACAATCTCTCTCTGCTTAATATGCAGGTCTAAATGACCTATCTCATTACTTAGGAGCTTTTCGGATTAGCATTAAGATATAATAAATACACGATTCCTATCAAAACTCACAAGCTAACATCCATACTCCTTGAACAATGAAGAGAAGAATAAATGCATCAACCACCACAACACTTTTGGTGGAATTATTAAACCAAAGCCTCAAATGAAAAAATGAAATCTTCCAACCTATTCTCCATCCCCAACTACCAGAAATTGACCACAAAAAAAAAAAAAAAAAAAAAAAAAAATACAAATAAATTTATTATTAAAAAAATGATACAATCTATTAATAACATTAAAATCCAACAAGCTACTGTTGCTGTATCAGTTGCAGTGAATCTCAGAGATACCCACTTGAGAAAATCGCAATATAAACAAACAACAGGTGACATGGCATGAAAACGATGGGTTTCATAAAAATAGCATAATAATTAAAAAATTAATATTATCAGAAGCATCAAATTAGGGCAAAGTGGAGGAACAGCCCACAAAAATGGGGAAAAAAAAGAGAGAAACCCAAATCAAGAAAATGCCATAACAATGGTTCATCATCTAAAATCACAAAAACCCAGAATAATACAATCATAATATTGACATATAAATATAAAAAGAAGGAAGAAAAATGCAATTAAAAGCCATAACAAGAAAATCAACTAACACCCAAATCAAAAATTAGTGCAAAATCATCAAAAATTCCTAAACCCCAGAAAAATTACAATCATATTATCAACAAATAAGCAAGAAAATGCAGAAAAAAGAATGAAAAAAAGATTGATGAGGAGAGAGAAAACTGACTTAGGAGAAGAGCTGCTGAGAGTGGAAGCCATGACAAATTTGGGAGATCTGAGATTGGAAAATCGACGAGTAGAAGAAGAAGGTAATCGACGACATTGGAATGGAGAAGAAACGGGATTGAGATTGAGAGCCATTGTTGGATTTTTTTGGTTTTTTGGTTACGAAATGCTGTTGGGTTTGCTTTTCTGGTGTTCACAGCCACAAAATACAAGTAGAAGAGAGAGAAAATGGAAATTGCTCGAATTAGGAAAAAAAAGTTGCTTAAATTTTTTCTTTAAATTGTTTCGATAGTAATAATGATTTTGCTACTAGAGTACTAGGGTATGAAATTGGCGTATAATTGTAGTTTACAAACAAACAAACAACAAATGCTGATATATAAATACTACGTAATACATATGTCTCGAATCTCTCGACCCATATTTTACGAGTCGGATTAGATTAATTTCCGATATTAACATTTACATTTATCTCATCTTACAATTTGATACATTTATTTCCGTACAACTTTAAAAATATAAATTTGAATATTTCCATCTATTTCCGAGTCTACCATATGTTATATTTATATGTTTATTTCAAAGATAAACTTGGATATTCCCATTTTATATGTACTCATAGACAAGGAGAAAATGGTTTTTTAAATCAAAATTTTTTAAAATTTATTTACTCTGTAGTAGGGCCAAGAGGCGCCCTAATGAAGGTTTCGGCTTGGAAAAGAAAATCTATTGTCCTTAGTCCTTACATGTAAATGATGTAATAAGATGATAAAAATGTTTGTACAATTATTTAAAGTAATTAAATAGATGGAGAAAAAACACTTTGATGAGTAATAAAAGTATAATTGATTATGGATTTTTAAAGTAATTGGAAAATAAGCAGTAGTGCGTTTAAGCTATTCATTGAATTAGACCTTTTTTTTTTACGGGGAATTAGACTCTCTTTTAAATATGTAGTACGTATAACATATAATAGATAGGTTGGTGTGATAAAGTAAATGGTGTAGTTGCATAAATTAAAGGAAAAATTGCAAAAAATCACCTTTTATAACAACTTTTTTGTAAAAAAAAAAAAACACCTTATAATTTTCTTTTTTCTGGTAAAAGCACACCTAATACCACTTTTTTTTTTTTTTTGCGAATTAACACCTTACCCTGGTTTCTCTCCTTTGACTTGGTTTTCAGGCATTGACTTGCACGTGATAAGCACGTGTTTCGGTCAATTCTCCCTTTTCTTTTTTTTCCCCAATTTACCCTCTATTTCTCCAATTCAACTTTCTCTCTCCTACCTTCTTCTCCAACAAAGCCTCAATTACTCACCATTGACAAAGGAAACTCCATTTTTTAAGCGTGAATTGTTGCAATTAACCTAATTTCGAGTAAGCTAAGTTGTTGTGATTACTGAAATTTCTTGTATATAATGTTGGGTTTCGAATTTTCATAAATTAGGGTTTGTAATTGAAAATTAGGGTTCTTCGTTTTTTCCCACCAATGACGGAATTAGGAGTAATTTTGAAGGGCCAATGTACACCAATGTAGTCTTTGATTCTTTTCATTTTTTATGTTTTTTTTTTTTTGTATGTGCTTGCTCTATTGGGCTTCAATGGAGGAAGGGTGTGAGGAGGTAAATGGGGGTTTTTGGGTGGATGGGGATGAATTTACGGGGGTGGAATTTTCATGAGGGTAGATTTATTGGGTGAGATGGTGTTGGTGAAGGTGGTAGTGAATCGGTGATGGCGGTGAGGTGTTGTTGGTGGGGGTGGCAGTGAGGTGGTGGTGGTGGCGGTGATGTGGTGTTGGTGAGGGAAAAGAGAAAAAAATAAAGGAAGGCGGTTTTATGAGATCACGTGAACTACATGTGTAAAGTCAACACCGGAAAACCTGGTTAAACACCGAAAACCTGGTTAAACACCGAAAACCAGGTTAAGGTGTTACTTTGCACACACACACACACAAAAAAAAAAAAAAAAAAAAAAAAAAAAAAAAAAAAACCGTTTTAGGTGTGTTTTCACAAGAAAATTTTTATAAGGTGTTTGTAGTTGTTATAAAAGGTGATTTTTTGCAATTTTTCCTAAATTAAATGGTAATTCATTTGCTTTGCTTTTCAAGTCTTAATTAACACATCTATCTATTGTATATTTTTAAAGTAAAGTAGGAGTAACATAAGACCTTCAAAATTTTTGTAAAATTAATGTACATATTATTATGGAGTCTCAAAGATCTTAAAGATTAACTATTTTTTTGATCTCATATAAGGGTGTGATTTATTCACCTGATTTTCACTTGTCTAAATTTATCACATCTTATTTAAACTTATCTCAACTTATTTTTACTGAACTGAACTGAAATTAAGGTGAACTTATTTTTACTGAAATGAAATTATTTTTACTTAATATTATTTTTTTTTTTAAGGTAAAGTCAACCTGGTTTAAAATTATATATTTTAACTTGAATAAATTCCCCAAACTGGACTCCTCTTGAAATCACTTGATCTAATTATAACTTAATCCTAACAAATCTAACTGGATGTAAAGTCTATGTGTGCTATGTTATTTTGATACACATGTTGTCACATGGACTTACCAGAAAATAAAGACCAACGACAATGGACATGTTGTTCCATTGTCATCACCAATAATGTCCATCTAAATTTCAATGTTGGGTCCACTACAACCTCGGATCGGATTCACAATTGTAGGAGCGGGTCTAAAATGTTGGACCCGTATTAAATATGGGCCCCTAAATCATAGTTCGAGAATACTCATATAATACTTCTTCGTATAACCGGTTTTTATGTCTGACAAGCTAAGTTTGGTCTAGTGGTAAGATTGCCACATTCCAATTATGAGGTTGGTTGTTCAATCCCCATTAGGGACACTTTGAGGGTGAGCATCCTTTATCCTTCCCCCTCACGCTCAAAGTGTCTGACCCGCAAATACCAAACTAAAAATTCGTGAGGGTTAAAATACGGTTAGGGTCTAGTTTCCGGTTCGATTGGGCCCTTCTCCTTACCAACTAATATCTATATCTATACTTAGTACTTAAAAACACAAACCAAAATTGACACATGTCATCATTCTTTCTCACCTTTCTTTATTCATTCTCCCTCCTTATGTTTTCAAAGAAATTCTCTCTTCATCTCCCCCTTTATTTCTCAATAACTTTTATATTTTGTAATCTTTATTTTAATTCAATAACAAATTAAATTTCCTAAACCTTCTCCTCTTCTCATTATTCCATCTATCAATTCAATTTATTCACATTCATAATTCATTTCTTTAATTTGACCCCTTATCTTTCCCTTCTTCTTATATAAATACAAATTTTCAATAAAGATTTTTTCACACTCATTAAGTTTCAAAAACTAAAAAATTAGAGAAACGTCTCTCAAAATTCTATGTGAAATTTCTACAACAATGAGGATGATGATTGAAAAGGAAAATATTGAGGTGGCAAGAATACTATGGAAATTCCATAGGATAACATTTTTTGCGTGTCATGGGGCTTTAATTTTGAAGATATTAAGCGCAATATAAGAGACATATATTGGTAAAGACTAAAGAAGAATATCATGCCTTCACATTTGATGTAAAAATTGTAAAATTATATTAAGTGTTTGGTATTACAAAGTAGTTTTTTATACAAATTGTTGATTAATATATCATGCGATAGAGATATGCGATAGAGATATGATTTTACGATTTTAAGCCATTTTTCCTACAACTATTAGTCTATTACCACTAATTCATAAAATATTATAATATATCAAAAGACGATAAAATAAATTCATTCAAATAATTTGTAAAGGGTTTTTTTTTTTTTTTTGGTGACAAGATAATTTGTAAAGTTTCAAATAAATTTATAATTTAAGCATAACCCGTGCGTAGAATGGGTCCAATAGCTAGTTTTTAGTTAGTAATTATTCCATTATGTCGTATTTGTAACATTTGGAACATTGCTCCATTCGTTTAACTTTCGATCTTGTTACATTTCAATTTGTTTTTTTTTTAAAAAAAATATAATATCAGCAATATTTTTTAAAAATTTTATCACTTATCTAAATTCGAGAGATAACTCAAATAAGGGGTTGATCTGTGATTTAGTGACTTTCCTCCCTTAACTTGGTACCCAAAATACTTGTCACTTTTGTAAAAATTGGTATAATTCGGTACCCAAAATACTTATCATAAAAACCAAAAGAAAATGTGGAAAAAGGTCCTACCGAGATTTGAACTCGGGTTACTGGATTCAGAGTCCAATGTCCTGACCACTAGACCATAGGACCACATTGTTATTACAAATTTATTTTCAACAAATTTATAACTATTACAATAATCCTAAACTTGGTTTGTTCATGATTTCCCTTATTCACCCGGGTATTGAACATACAAACTTGAAACAAATAAATGCATCAATTTTAATCCTGTTGTAAATCAACATTCTTTGATTTTATCTTTAGAACCTTATTTGATCATTGGAACATAGTGAAACATTGGAAATCCATACTATATGAAAAATCGGAGTATAATCTTGTGTGTTTTACTGTAATTTTTTTTATCACTTTTAACTCGAGAGAAATCGGAATAAAAGAAAATTTTGTCATAAACAAACTCATCTACTTGGATTAAAATTTATAACTAAGGAACAGAATTATAAAAGAAGTCCATAAGTAAATAAATTTGAAGGTCATAAGGAAAAAATTTCGTCATCAAAAAACTCTTAACCCAGACTGTGATAAGATTAAGAACACAATCAACAAACACATTAAAATGTTAAGACCATCGATTAATCGAACAACGAACAAACCAATTTCATTAATAGTAATCCAAATCAGGATTAAACAAAAGAATGAACAAATGATACTTTCACACTACTTACTACATACTTGTACTATATATAACATAAGAAACCAAAACAAATTAAACACTCAAATCCCATTGATGAAGAAGAAATTCAACACCCAAATCTTCCCTTAAACTTGGAATGGCCAAGGCCAATTCTTCAAATCCTCCTCTTTCCCATTCCCATTCCCGCCTCGGCCGGTTCCATCAACAAACGCATGGTACCTCAACATAAACGCCAAGCTCATAACAACCCACTCTAGAAAAAACATAACAACACACAGCCCACCCGCCAATTTCAGTATAACAGCTGCATCTTCGAATCGTACATACGATTTCATAGCCGATAGAAAGTTGTGTGTCGTGGTGAAGATCAACACCGCGACAGACCCCTGAAAGATGGCTGTTAAGACTGTGGAGACCATATGGAAGGCGTACCATTTGTGGGAACCAGCGGAAGATGCAGCACAACCCGAAACGGCACCGCCAATTGTAAGGATGTGAAGGAGAATGAAGAGAAATCCGATTATTGAAGGGAATAATCGGAGTGATAATGTTAGGAATATGCAACTAGAGGCTGCTCCTAACAGGATGTAATTGCATATTAGGAAGATTTTGTGTGTGTGGGTTTGTGATTCAGTGATTTGGAGACCCATTTCAGGGAATTTTTCTGGGTTGTTGATGGATTTTGGTGATTTTGAGTGTAATTTGAGAATTTTTGAGTTGATTTAGGGAGAAGAGAGGGAGAATTGAGATAATTTGGGTGGAATTGAAACAAGGGAATGATATATAGGAAGAGAGTGACAACGGTCACATACTCATATGAAAATTGTAGTGGGTGAAATTGAAATGTGACCGTTGTTAACAGGGGTACGTTTAAAGGTAACGGCTATATTTTTTTTTTTTTTGGCTGGCAAAGTTAATGTTTTGCGTGATTAATTGATACTCCGTAGATGATAAACTGATTATGGTCCATTTGCCCAATTTGGGTATTACCATGTAGGGTTTTTTTGGAAAGAACCTGGTCTAATAAAATGTGATAAAATAGACTAAACCCGAATCATATAAGCTGGAATCTGATATTGATATTAAACGTTAGTCTGAAATAGTGGCGGATCTTAAGTAAATAGACTAAACCCGAATCATACTCGTTTAGTTGCAATGGGAATTAACTTCCCATGATAATTTACAATTCATAGGAAATTATTTCCTTCCTCAAATTCCTAGGAAATTGCTTTAGGGTCTGTTCTCATTGACCGAACTAAGCTGAACTGATTAATTAGTGATTTTTAACTACGGATTAATGATTTTTAATTATTTATTATTATATATATGTGTATATAAAAATATACATATTAAAATATTTAAGAAAAATATACTATATAATTAAAATATTTATGAAAAATATATTAAAAACATGGAACACCAAAACATTTTAAAAACATACGAAGTATACTATATAATTAAAAAAAATAAAATATTAAAATGACATAACAACACAAAACACTTTTTAAAAAATTATCAAAATTAAAAAAATAAAATAATAAAAAAACAAAAAACTAAAACAAAAGCAACAGAGCCAACGGTCATCCCTTCTCTTTATTATTCCCATTAATACAAGGCCTAACCCCAAACCAACTTTCTCTCTCTTCGTCCCTTTCTCCTTCCTCCCATAGTCCTCCAGATCCGGCCACAACTGTTGATTATCGTTGTGGTTTGTCAAAGTTGTCGATCTCAGCTCCAGTCCTCTACTTGTCTGTTCAGCGTCGTGTGTAGGAACAAGGGTGTTTTTCTTGAATCCTTTTGCCTGCCACAACTGTTTATTATTATTATTATTATTATTATTTTTATTATTATTATTATTATTATTATTATTATTATTATTATATCTGAAAAACAAAAGTCATACAACCTACAATAAATTAGTGGGAAGCCGAGATACAATCTGGGCTCCCACTCCTCTAGCTATAGCAAAGCCTACCCTAGTGAAGATATGAGCTGCAGCACGAGCCCCAATGTCTTGCGTCATCGAGAACCTCTAAAGGCGCTTCAGCAACGCAACAACCTCCTTCTCTAATTCCCCAAGCGAAGAAAAGGAGAAGGGAATGAAATCATAGCCAATCGCACGACAACGAGCTTCATACTTAACCCACTTCCGATGAGCCGCATCAGCCACAACCCGTCCAGGAAAAAATTCAGATAGCCCTATCTATGTCAAAGGAGAAGACCCTGTGAAGTCGACACATACATCACGACCACGATCCCATGAATAAAGTAACACATCAGCAGGTCTGAGGGCCCCGTCATTCCCTCCAGACAACCCTATATCAACCTCCTTTCTTGCTGAAATCCTAGATCTGTAGCAAATATCAACTAGTGTATCTCGAACAATATTATGCCGATGTCTAATACCTACAATACCAGCACACGACACCGCGTGGTCCCCGAAAATATCCCCAGTAAAAACCCGAGAGCAAGCAGAGCACATCGTCGAGGTAGAGAACAATGGAATACCCAGCCGGTGGCACAGCACACATCGGTATGTCTTTGCGTTCATCGTCTGACCCAACCCAGAAATAGGGACTGCCCAAAGCCAAGTAGAGGTGTGATCTCCCTGCTGCGACTTCCACAATGCCGACTGACGAGGAGACAAAGAAAAGGCGGATTCTGCAGAATCGGTGACCTTTGTGAAATATATATCTGTCAATTTCTTCATGAGTTTAGGGGCAGCGACCTCACAAGGATTACCTAAAATGTCAGACTCCACTGTTCCATTAAACAGACTAAACGCATCCGCAAAAGCTTGACCAAGATTGACAATACCAGTACGACGCAGAAGTTTCGTCTGCAACCCAGCAGACAACAACCGAGAAGCAAGAAAAGCATAATGACGAACATCACCTGCGGAACAAAAACCAAGCCCGCCAAACGCAAATGGTAATGTGGCAAGCCGCCACTTCCAATCACCAAACCTGGGCCCCGAAGCAGTGACAATACGCTCCAAGGAAGATCGAAGAGCCTCGTCAAATACCATCCACAAGTCCAATATCAGCCGAAGAAGAGGGAGCTTGTGGCTTGGAGAAATTGTAAAGCATAAAACGAACAATACCATCCCCTTCATCAGGGGTAAACATGGGCAACGGGTCGTGCCGTGCCGTCGCGGGCCGTGCCTGGCCGTGCCGCGGTGGGGGGCGTGCCGTGCCTAATTTTGGCACACCCCAGCCCACGTCACGGCACGGCCCACGGCCGTGCCGTGTCGGGCCGCGGCCCAAAGCGTGCCATTTTTTTTAAAAATAATAAATGTAAATAAAAAACGATATATATATATATATATTTTAGTACAACTTAATTTTATATAAATAATGTGATTAATTTATGTTTATGTTAATGTTAATATATTTTGTTTTGAACAACTTTATTTAAATTAAGGTTATATAAATTATTTATCTAATTATGTTTAAGTTTAAATAAACAAATAAAAACAATTTTATTAATTTAGCAAAAAACAACAATGCATATAATAAAAAAAAATTACGAGTGTGATAATTCGAAAACACAAAAAATTGAAGAATAACTTAGTTTATTATATGCCGGTAGCCGGTACGATAAATCGATAATACAAATAATTAATGATAATTAAAAATCGTACAATATTTGGTGAATAACTTCATTTATTATACGGAATACGAAGTTCGATAATACAAAAATTGAACGATAGTGTATAATGTAAATATATAATAATGTAATTATTATTGTTCGTCTTCGTCTTCGTCTTCTTGTGGTTCAAGGTCATCGGCCAATTGAGTTGATTGAGAAGTATGAGAACTAAAAGAAGTCGACGTTCCTTCATCGTCGTCGTTTTGTGCATAAGTACGATCTTGAGAACGAGTTTCGGCATATAACCAATCCTTGAAGCAAACACACATTTCAAGTGTTTCGGGTTTTAGTCTTGTTCTTCTATCGTCTAAAACCCGTCCCGACGCACTAAAAGCTCTTTCGGAGGCAACGGAGGAGACTTGGATAGCAAAAATATCACGAGCCATTGCCGACAAAATTGGATGTTTCATGGTTTGTGATTTCCATCAATCAAGGATGTCGAGGCCAAACTTCTCTTCATCGTCCATGCCTTTCATGAAGTCGTAACTTAGGTACATTTGCAACTCCGAAACATCGCTTTAATTTGTGTTCTCCTAGTTGATGTTGATTCCGTACCTGAGAACTTGGACATCATGTTAGCAGCTTGTGCAAATAAACCTTTGGCCCGTTTACTTACGTTTTTGGATGTTTGAGAAGGGGAAAATCGAGACACGGTTCCATATTTACTTTCATAAACTCTATATAAAGAGAAAAACTCATTAGTCACCTTATTTTTAAAAGCTTCAACATCATCTTCCAAATTCATGTTACTATAATAAATATCAATTAATAAAAAAGTGTCATCATATTTTTGCGTAGGATCTAAAATAGAAGCAAAAATATAAATCATAGGAATATCAGTGTAATATTTACGCCATTTTTCCTCCATAGATGGAAGATATCCATGATATTCATATTGTAATCGATGTTCGGCAAAAAGTTGTGCAAGTAAACATGCATTGCTAAGAAAAGAATGGGAACAAGGATTATATACAGAAGAAAAACAATGTGTCATACTATATAGTAATTGTAAAAAATTCATATATTTTTCACAATTAGCCCAATCATCTTCTAGTAAAGCACATTGTGGAAATTTCATATTATAAAAAAGTGTTAAATCAACCTTGTACTCGATTGCCCGACTCAACATTTCATAGGTGGAGTTCCACCTAGTTGGACAATCCGGTGCTATTTTTATAGTCTTTCTCCTTTGTTTCTTGCAAAAACCTTTCCATTCTTGATATCTCAAGTTAGAGCTATTAATAGACATAATAGCATTCCTTATTTTATGATAAAATGGACCAATTGCTTGTGTTCCATCCTTCACACACAAGTTAAGAACATGACAAATGCATCTAATATGAAGTGCTTCTCCATCTAATACTAAATCGGTCAATTGGGGTTTAACCAAATTCGCACTATATGTCATAGAAGTTGCATTATCGAAAGTCATAGACATGATTTTATCCTTAAGACTATATGCATCAATGGCTTCCATTAAATGATGAGAAATGTTAAGACCGGTATGAGGGTATTCAAGCATTTTAAAATGAATGATGCGTTTTTGTAACAACCAATCATTATCCAACCAATGACAAGTAACACATAAATAGTGAAGTCCGTATCCACTATCCCATGCATCGGCAGTTAAAGAAACTCTACTAGGAAGATTAGCCAATTCATTTACTAATTTCAATTTATACTCTTGATAATTCTTCATGGCAGCAGATCGAACGGTTTTTCGGGAGATTTTTTTGTGTTTGGGTTGTAGTGCTCGGTTAATGTAGTAGTTAAAGGCATCATTTTCGGCGAAAAGAAAAGGTTGTTCGGCATGTACAATCATTCTCCCAAGTTCATCCCTATCTCTCTCATAACTATAAGTGAAGCCTTGTGGATGGAAATGAGAAATTTTGGGTTGGGTTGGATCATTAGATGGTCCACCACATCTTTTTGAATGTCTACTAAGGTGTCCCGTCCCTCCCTTGGTATCGGCCGAGAAAATTTTACTACAAGTCCAACACCGGGCTTTGGTTCCATTTTTACTCAATTGATAATGTGCCCAAACTTCACTCTTTCGGTTGGTTTGAGCAAATTCCTCTTCGGTACACCACTCTAATATGTTAGGATTTTGGGTGTTAGGCATTTGGGTGGATTGTACACTCGACCCGGAGGCTTGTGTTTGGCTACCTTGGTTACTAGGAATAGAAAATTCATGTTGTGATCCGTATAAATGAGGTGAGAAATGGGTTTGTTGAAATCCCGAAATAGTCCAAGGAGCCATATCATCCATTTGTTCTTGCCCTCCCGTGGTTTGGGGATGAAAAAAAGGGGTGGAAGTGTTTGGAAAGGGCATGTTAGGGGAGTGAAAGGGCATGTTAGGGGAGGGAAAGGTGTTAGGGGGGGCATTGAAGTGTTTGGGTTTGGTGATTCCCTACGTTTTGACTTGGCTTTTCTAGAGGAGGAGGAAGTGTTCGGGTTTGATGCCATGATATTTAATAATAATAACAACAACAATAATAATACAAATAACAAATTAACAATAACAATAATAATAACAATTGACAACAATAATAATAACGATAGCAATAAGAATTAGTAAGTAGTTTTTATATAAATTAAGTTTTCAAAAATAATTATAATAATAGTAGATTATTTAGGTCAATGAGATCCCAGGTAGGAGAGGTTAGGAACGACGTTGTCCAGAGCCCAAGTCCCGCCTTAGACAGATTTCACTAACAATCTAAATTATCCACAATAAAAATAGAAAGTAGTTTTTATATAATTAAGTTGTTCCAACTTCCAAGAAAACAATAACAACAATAACAACAACAACAACAACAACAACAACAACAACAACAACAACAACAACAACAACAACAACAACAGCAACAACAATAATAATAATAATAACAATAACAAATTAAAATAAAGTTGAGTTAGATCTTACAATGACGCTTCAATTGCTTTCCCAAATTTATAATTTCCCGATCCCGAATTTATAATTTCCCGAGTGTAAATATAAGAATTTTTTTTATATATATATAATTTTGGTAGTAGACTAATAAAAGTAAAAATGTAAAATTTATAAGAGAGTAGGAATTTTTTTTTCTTTGCACAAAAGAGAAAGAGAGTAAGATTGTAGGAATTAGAGAATAAGAAAATTAGAGAATAAGAGAGAAGAGATGAGTTGATGAATTGTGAAAATTTTGGAGGAAGAAATGAGGTATTTATAGGGATTTTGGGTGGGAAAAATAGCCGTTTTATAGCTGTTGAAAAACGGCTACTTCCAACGGCTAGGCACGGGCCGTGCCGTGCCGGCGTGCCGGCCCACGTGCCGAGTCTCGTGCCGCTCGCCGTGCCCGTGCCGTTTTCCAAATTTTGTGTTCACGGCACGGCCCACTGGTGGGCCGCCGTGCCTTGCCGTGCCGGGCCGTGTCGGGCCCGTGCCGCCCGCGTGCCGGCACGGCCCGTGCCCACCTTTAATCAGGGGGTGACACATCCTCACCCGCACTATGCGACACTTAGAACGAACCGTATGAGTTTTGTAACAAACCCCACATAACCAAATCCCCATACGGGAAATGTTAACTTCTGTCGTGTTATTATTATTATTATTATTATTATTATTATTATTATTATTATTATTATTATTATTATTATTATTATTATTATTATTATTATTATTATTATTGTCGTTGTTGTAATATAAGCTTAAAATATGAAATTTGGATTTATATCATTAGCAATATCATTAGACATAAACTAAACTGAACTGAACTGAACTGAATTGAACTGAACTGAAAATAATCTGATGAGAACAGGGCCTTAGTTTGTTTGGTTAGCATTTGGGAAATTACAATTCCTAGGAATTTTGAATGACATAAGGGGATGTGGGTAAGTGAATTCCTACATTATGTGGGAAAATTGAAATTCCTAGGAATTGAAACAAGGCCTAAAACTTATTATGGAGTATGAATTATATATCAAAGATTTATATTTCTATCGAATTTGTTTATATGAAACGAAAAAAGTAATATCTTGTATCATTGTTAGAAAAATAGCGATATTTTCCAATTTCTCAAAAAAAATTGTGACTAAACAATCTAATTATATCTGTTGCAACTAAACAATTTACATTACAAGTTAAAATATAACGAGTAATGATTAAAAATAGACATTTTTAACTCGGTCATATAAGAGGTCCCGAGTACTAAATGTTGTAACCATTGTTGTAAGTCTTGTAACAATATGGCTTACCGTAAAAAAAACAAAAGACTTACTGTAGAAATGTAATTCAAGTTATATACGGTCATACGAAGTAAATATAACATGCATAATTGGCTACTTCATTTTTTTGTTCCAAATTAAGAAGTAAAATGTGCGTAATCTCTAACAAATTACGGAGTATTCAGAGTTTTAGATATTGAAATGTGACGTGGGATTGTGGGTCATGTAGTAAGTGGGTTCAGCATTATTTTTTTGGGAATATCAGTTAGTAGTATTAGAAAGTGAAAAGTGCTTGACAATATCGCAATACTCTATACTCTACACTTCATGTTTCATTTTTGAATTGGGCTTCAACTAAAATATTTTTGGGCTGTATCAGGGGCCAGGCCTCAATGAAAGTCCGCCCCTGGTCTTAAATCAGCTTATGACTCAAAGTGTACCTAACCTGAAAATTAAAATTGGATTTGATCTGCTCCTGATCAATTTGATTCGATGTCGACCCAAATCAAAGTTGACCGTACTTGAAATTTTGTATCATAATTGTTAAAATCTTGATCTGGATTTTACGATCCTACGATTCTACGATCCAAAATTGCGTGATCGATTCGGATCTTTAGTAGGATCTTAAAGTTTGTAGAATCCTACTTCGATATTAATTATGAGTGGTAGGATCTCAAACACGATTCTACGATTATATTACGATCCTACGATCTGATCCAATATTTCACTATAATGAGACTTTAATTTTTTTTGACATATTTTTTATTACTCATTAGGTTATATGAACCGTATTCACTCATTATCACTAATAAATTAGCGAATCCGAGACATTAATATGATTTTATCAGTTGACAACTTGTAATTGTCATAGTCAAGGTCTCATTCTTAACAAATTTGCACATAATTTATCAATTTAAACTTGTGTTATTATACAGACAAAGCTAAATGAAGATCGACTTTTCTTAAGCAATCCAATGTCTCTTAAGTCAATTTATAGCTAATAACCCCTCAGAAGAAATGTTTTAAGTCAATTTATAGCTAATATATAATATTATTCGTTATTTAGTAGGATCTTACGATCCTACAATCCGATTCTATCGATTCGATCCTATCCCCCCCCCCCCCCTCATCTAGGGGTGAAAGTTTGGTTTGCGGTATGGTTTATAGCCCAAACCAAAAACTAAATTACATTAATTCGGTTTTGGGATTTTCAAACAACACCGCACCATATTACTACTGAAATCGAACCAAACCACACCATTTTAAATTTGGTTTTTCAAAAGAAAACCGAACCACACCAAAAAAAATTTATCCTCTTCCTTTATGCTCCATCTAACTGGTCATCACTCCAATATCACCCACATTGGTTGACATTCTAGGAAATAAAAAAAAACACAAAGTTTTATATTTTTTGGCTTTATATATGTAGGGTAGAAATTAGTATTGGGCTAGGCTATAATTTGGATATGGGCCATAATTCGGTTTGGATTTCGGTTTTTGGTTCTTCAAATCTTAAAATCGAAACCAAACCATATTAATTCGGTTTTGGGATTTCTCAAACCGCACCAAACCATGTTAGGAAAAAAACCGCACCACATTTCTAATTCGGTTTGGTTTGCGATTTGGTTCAATTTTAAACTGCATTAGTTTCACCCCTACTGGCCTCATCGATCCAAGGTAGGATCTCGATCCTAACAGTCTTGTTTTGTATCCCAATATACTTCATCCATCCCCGAAAGTTCAATTACTAAGTTGAATTCAAGCGAAGAAAGCTACAAAATCAATAATAGTTTCCCTCATTTTTTTTCCAAGCTGATTACTCTATACTTTTTTTTTCACATTCAATCGTGTGCCCAAACCCACAAATAGTGTTGGGCTTCTCAAGTCCAACCGGACTTTTCGGGCTAGGCTTTGGCTTTGAACTCTTAAAATGTACTTTTTTTGGGCTGCCCAAACCTGCACCTTTTTCGGTGTTTAGCAAGATCGAGATAGCCCTGAGTTATTGTTGATTACCTCTAATTCTGTTTAAGAATGGCAATGGATCAAATTTGGGTTGGATGCGGCTAATAAATTCGAATCTGATCCGTTTAGTAAACGAACCAGCTTGTAATTTTAGGATTTGATTCCGGTCCGTTTATTCGAAACTCCGAATGATTTGAATACTTTTTTTTTTGGTAATGTATGATTTACCTATAATTGCTTGTATTGTCCTTAATAAACTTTATTTCTTATATCAATTGTCCCAAGTTATAAAGCATATCTTCTTACTTGTCATACTCGGTTAGATTTTGCGTAGGGTCCAAGTCTGATCTACTTCCTATTCGGATTCGTATTTATTTTATCGCATTCATATTCAGACTATTTTTAAACTAAATCGGATTGGATTTTTTTTTCTTCAGATCGAGTCGAATTCGAATCAAACTCGGATTAAATTGTCATACCTATTTTTTTTTAATAAAATAATATTCCACCATCCACTTTCACATCTACTTAATAAAGTAACAATTGATAATCAAACACTAATTTATTACCTAAAATTATGTGTCAAGATAAGTGTAAAAACTAATTTGGAACAAAGAAGGTATTAAGTATACGTTAATTGATAAAACATATTAACTCTCTACTTTTAAAAAGTTTGAGGTATTTCTATAAATAATACTCCCTCCACCCCTTTATTAGATTCCTATTTCTAGCATTTATTTCTCATATAATAGAAAGAAGTAGGAATCTAATTAAGGGATGGAGGGAGTACTACGTAGTTGAATAATTATACCCTCTATAATATTAATTACTTATTAGCCCTCATTTATAGGCTTGTTATAGCACGTATATCGCGCATGTTACTTGCGATAGTGACACAATAGTTCAAGTGTAGATAGCTTAAGAAACTAGAAGGAACATTATTCAATGCATAATAGCTTTCGTAATAGTTTTAATTTGATTGATGTAAACTAAAACAGATTTTTCGACAATTGGTGTTGATAATTCTATTAGAGGTTTTGGGCAAAAGAGTATAAGTAGTAATTAAGTGATAAATGAAACTATGTTGACAGTTGCACACAATCTCAACACAAATGGTAGTCATTAAGAGAAGTCAATTGGTGATAAACTGATAATCTGATAACAACATGCGGCTTCATGGTTGCTCACGAATCACGTGTTCACGACTTTGATAAAAAGTGGGCCTTCAAATAAATCCTTACAATTATGGCCTTTCGGTTACTCAGATGGCTAATTGCCTATAGACCGACCCTCTATTATCTGAGATCAAATAACTTATTGCCGTAGTTCGTAATTTCCTATTTAGATCTATATGCGCACGATCCTAACTTTAAATTGAAATATGAATAAAATAGTTTGTTTTGTACGGGGTTTTCCCTCTTTTTCACCAAAAAAAAAAAAAAAGTAAATAAATGAATAATAAAATTTGTCGAAAGTTAAAACTCCCATTTAATAATTAATATGACACAATTTTATTTTAATAAATGCCAAATAAAATAATTGGACCATTCTTATTCTCTCTTCATCATCCATTCTTAAGCATCATTACTGGTGAGCCTTCACTTGAGGCTTATTGCTTATATAAACCTTTCCATAATATTTACTCTTTTTTTTTAATTATTATTATTATTATTATTATTATAAAAACAAAAGTCATACAACCTACAATAAATTAGTGGGAAGCCGAGATACAATCTGGGCCCCCACTCCTCTAGCTATAGCAAATCCTACCCTAGTGGCTCGTGCTGCAGCTCATATCTTCACTAGTAGATTAACATTAAAAAAAAAAATAGTAGTAGCAGTTATATCAATTATGATCATTGTCTTGCTAAGATAAAACCAAGATGAAGTTTGCATGATCAATATTTGCTTAAGTACAATAATGTGTATAGAATACAATTGTTAAATTGTGACTCAAAATCTAGTAAGGCTGACTTAGAATGCAGATTTCTCTCACACTGTAAGTGATTTTGAGGTGATTCAAATTGGAGTTGATAGTTTGTTTCAAGAGCTTTCAACAATAGGTCATATGCCCAATTCCAATAAGAATCGAGAAAGTTATGGTCGTTTTACGAAAATCTAACGAAGTTGGAATTGAAAATTGCAACGAGAAACCAAGCTATAACACTAGGCGAGTGAGCTATAGCTTGTTCCTATGGAGGTTGCGGCAAGCTTGAGCTGTTCTTGTGGAATAACTTATAGAATATTTCCTAAAATTATTTCTATGACGGTTATTTGAGTATATTTGGGGACAATTTAGGGTTTTTATTAGAGTTTTCTTGTGTTATAAAAGGACACTTTGGATGATCAGTTAGATCACACCTTCACACCTCATCGTTATTCTCTCGTTATTATAGTCATGAAGAAGTTGTCTAATCCCTCATCATGGATGTAAGTCTAATTTGACTGAACTACGTAAATCCTTGTGTTATTTGTTTATCATCTTTGTTGTCTTTCTCGTTCTTAATTTTTTTTGACTTGTTTCTCATTAATCAAACACATTTATACCCTTATGTCGTAACAACAGTAACGTGGAATATTATAGTGTAAAATTTTTAGTTTATAAATTAAAGAAGCAAAGTTCACGACTTCATGTATTTTTTACTTTGATTTGTGAACATGGGCAAAAAAGCCATCTTGCTTCTATACTTTCTTTTATTGATGAAATTCTCTCCAATAAGAGTTTTAACAAATCCATATATGTATGAAGTTATACATCGGATTAATATATGAGTTGGCAAGTTTAGTTCTTACACAAAAAAGAGGATGTATAAATGCAGGGTTGTGAGAGATATTTGTCTCACAACATAAAATAATATAAGAAATATATTAGGAAGAGGGAGAAAGGAAGAGAGATATAGAGAGAGTGAAAAAAGGTTGGGGTGGGGCCCACTTGAAAGCTTAGAAATGGTTTCATGTGCAAAAAAGACAAAAAAATATTGGGACCACAACTACTGAGAGTATATTTTATACCACTGAGGATTTTTATGAGTACCATTAAAATTATATTGTGTACCACTGAGAGTATATTTTGTACCAGTGAAGCTCCAATGAAATTAATTGATAGTTTAATGGGGTATTTGAACTTCTTTTGAAATACCACTGAAATTATATCTTGTACCACTGAGAGTATATTTTGTACCACTGAATCTATAATGACAATTTAAATCCCGCGTAAAATAACCAACCTGCCCCTGCGAGATACTTTTAAATCCCTCTCAAACTCTTCGTTTAGAATACCTCCACAAAAAAAACTGATTTGTAACTACCTAGCCACCTAGGATCCCATTTGACTTTACTTTCATAAATATAATCCATTCCAATTATGTGGCCACGTTCATTTCGTACAAATAAATAAAATCCTCGAGATTTTCTTGTATGATATGACCATTAAAATAGTGCTTCATCCATAACCATTATAAAAATGCAAACCAAATTACTGTAGCTTATCAATAGTACTTTGTGGTGCTATTACAGCCTTGCCCTCAACATTAATGAATTGCCAATTTTGCCCCTTATTTCCACCGACTTATACTTGGCCCTTGCTCTCTCACCGACTTCCTCACCTTCTTCCCCCCTCTGTCTGAAGGAAAAAGGGTCAAAGTATTTAGGGGAAACAAGGAGAGAGAAACCTAGAGAGAGAAACTTCTGCAACTCAAGACCAACGACGATCATCCCTTTCGACGATGGTGCTTCGATTCTTCTCTGCGTTTCGATTTTTCGAGTCTGAGGTTGTGGAAGACGATTTCCCGATCGTCACATTCATCAGGTTCGATTTCGTTTCTCTTTCTCGATTTAGTTTCAAATTTTTGGACTTTACTTATTCGATTGTCGTGGATTTTTGCATATATGTTCCTGTTATTTTCGAATTTTTTGGGGTTGAATCTTTGTGGGTGTATTTGTGCAAAATCGTTTCGTTTTTAATGGGGTTTATTTGATCGACTTGTTTTCAATATTTTGGGTTTATTCGTTCGATTGTTTTTCAATTTTTAGTGGGTTTATTTAATCTATTTATTTTCGTTTTTTGGGTTGAATTTTAGTGCCTTCTTCGATTGTGTGGTGGTTATGTTTTTTGGGTTGATTTTTTTTATATTGTTAGTAGCATTATTGTCTGATTTGTAACAGAATTGTTCATCTCCAGGTACAGTTCTATCTCCCGTTTCTCTTTCTTGTTCAAATTGGTTCAATTTCCATCTAACCTTTAATATGAATGTCTGTTTTTTTTTTTGTTTTGTGTATTTCTCCTCTGTTTTCCTTTTTTTTTCCCTCGTCCTCCAGTTTCTTTGTTTTTATTTTTTCTAAAATAGGCAGAAGGGGTAAGACGAAGCAAGGTTTGGTGGATTCGAGTTTGAGGTGAAGAAACTCATATATTATTGCATGGTCGATTTGTTTTTAATTTATCTATTTAAAATGTAATGAATTATTTATGATCTGTGCTGTGATTTGTGTGTTATTGTTGATGTTTGTTTGTGTTTTGTGGAATTGATGGAATTTTAATTTGATTGATTGAGAAACAAGCTCACTTGATGTTAGGCTACTTTTTTTTTTTGTCAAATCTGAATTGTTACATTTGTTGTCAAATCTGAATTGTTACATTTGAACGATTGTACCATTATTGTTAAATTCGGTTTGAAATTTATTTATTTTGTGTTTTTTTGTATGAGTGATGTATGAGTAATTGTTTCATGAAGATGGTTGGGCTTCATTGTTTCTTCCTTTAAGGTTGTGTTCATTCCCTTTTTTTCGTTGTATTTCTTGTACCTTGATTATGAACGGTGCTTTAATTTCTATATATGCAGAAATGGAGGGTGAACAATTATTTCAGAATTATGGGGTGGTTTTGATTCAATCTATAACCCTTATAAAAATGCAAAACAAAACTAATGTAACTTATGTGGTGGTTCATTTGTGGGCTTTCCTGCCATTTTCGATTGAATTTGATTTCAAATGGCTCTTAATAGCAACTTGCTACTAAGGTATCCCTTCATTTTCATTCTCATGGTTTCCTTTATTTAGTTCGTCTGTACATTGGGAAATTTTCAATTCAATTTGATGAAATTTCAATATTTTGGTTCCGTTCATTTTAAATTTAGGGGTTTTCTCGATTCAATTATGGTCATTCTAAAATTGGAGCTTTTCCGAATTAATTTAATTAGTTCAAATATTTGGGGTGGTTTATGCATTCTAAAGCTATTTCTTATGTTACGATATCTGTAATAATTTTCTTATCTGTGTTGTGATTTGTGTGTTGTTGTTGATGTTTGTTTTTGTTTTGTGGAATTGATGGAATTTCAATTTGATTGATTGAGATCTGGAATGGTTCTACTAAAGGGCTACTTTTCAACCTCCAAACAGGTGCCACTTTTTTTAAGCTTCCTTTGTTTTTGTTGTCACATTAGATGAGATGAAACACTCCATATTTTGAAATTTGGAAATTCTGTTTTTCATTGGAAGGTAAATATATCATGCCACCTAATGCTGCTAACCTGATTATTTATAAGAATATAAAATCATGGCTAATAAGATCAGAACCGTTTGAATGATCAGTAGGGTACGTAGTATTGTACAATTGGGTTTAATAAAATAGTCACTATTCCTAAGGTTAAAATTTTACTCTTCCTGGTCATCAAAAAATAATAAATTGCTACTCTTCTAATTTAAAATGAGGTCAATTTACTTCTTTTTGTTGTGTTACAAACACACTACTCAATATTTCTTTCTTATGGAGGAGGAGAGGAACTTCTGATGCAGAATTTGCTCCGCATCATTTTTAAACTTTAACTTAATACAAGGAATTAAATATATTAACATGGGTAAATCCTGTATTGTGTAGGCAAACATTTTAAAGAAATGTCGTGACCATGGAATGGGCCCTGTAGGTTTCTATGAGCCTCGTTTTCGTGAGGGAGGGAAGTTGCATTTGAGCATGATGTGTTTTGGTCAGTTTTGGGATCCTGAGGCCAGCAAATATGTAAAAAATCGGCCAATTGATCAAGCAAAACCACCGTCACTTCCACATGAATTTCTAATGTTAGTTGAAAGAGCCATCAAGGACTCTCACTCTCTTATAGCTAAACAGCCTGAGGCAAATAATGTAGAAGACATTCTTCACCCAGTTGTAAATTATTATACACAAATTGGACAGCTTGGTTTACATGAGGTTCGTAATTCTAAAGTTTTATCTGATTTTTCTTGTATTGAAATTACATGGCTTAGCTTTCAGTGTGACAACCAACACTTTCATGTTGAAGAAACATCTGGACAGCTCTTCTATAATACCTATTAGAAAATGTCTTATTGTTGCTATGACCTTCTTTGTTTGCTTGCTTGTTTGTTTGCTGTCAAATGGAATTTTGTTATTTCTTAGAAACAAGTAAATGATCTCCAAAATTGAAGTTAATGGGTATTGTATCACACAATAAAGAACATCTTTTGAAGTTTGGTAAAATAACTCCAGCTTCTTAACTCATAGTCTCTAATAAGTAATGACCACCTAATCTCCTAAAAGGTAGAATAAATTTAGAAAATTGGTGTTTGCTAACTTGCTTTATGCTCTATAGCCTCTATACTACAGAGCCAAAGTGTGTGTCATAATAATTTAAGGAACTAACACCTTAATAGGTGAAGAGTAAGTTGCCTCGCTAGCAATTAACTTAGCTTTTTTGTTCTACAATTATACGATTCTATATATAGTCTATAATGTCAAGCAAAGTGAGGCTCTAGGACCTCATTGCCTTGATTGATACATTCATCTGCTTGTTTCAGGACAAGGATGAGAGTCGAGAAAGTCATGGGAAAGGAACACCTATTGTGTCTTTCTCCATTGGTGACTCTGCTATATGGTGATCAGGCAAATGCTGAAAAGGCTGATAAGATCAAATTAGAATCTGGAGATGTTCTAATATTCGGAGGTAAATCAAGACGTATTTTTCATGGTGTCTCTGCAATTTTTTTGTGAAGTTTGAAGTGTTTTTAGTGGATTGGTAAGTGAATTAATGAGAGTTTTGAGTGGTTATTTTACACATGGATGAAGAAGTTTTTGATTCAATAGTTTTTGGTAATGCTTAAGTTAGGGTTTATTTTGCACTATTGTTGTTATATTCGGTTTCAAAATTTCTTAATTTTGTGTTCTTATGTAGAATCTTGTTGTAAAAATGGCCAGGGAAGTTTATATTTGTTTTGCTTTTTTTTTTCATTTTTTTTTTAAATTTTTACTTCAGAGATTTCTCTATTTCCCCGCTAAAGCAAAATAACTTTCCTCTCCATTGAAATAACTTGAAAGGTAATTTGTTGATTTCCCGATCCGATGTCTAGGTATAATTCTTTCTACTTTCTCTCTCTTGTTCTAATTGGTTCAATGTTCATCCCTTTGTTTAGATTTTTCCTTCTATTTGAATGTTAGACTGATTAAATTTTTGTTCTTTTCGAGTTTTTCTACAATTGGATTTTCAGGGTTTTTATTTATTTATTTTAATATTGATTCCGAGTTTAATTCAGCTTTACTAGGTGTTTTTGTGTTTAAAGCTTGATGCTAATATCATTGGAGGAACTTAGTTATAGAAAGGCATATGCCTTTTTATTGGCAGAAGTGAATAAGTTAGTTTTTTATAATTAGTTTGATAGGAGTAGAATATCATATTGCTGAAAGTTTTCTATTTGATTTGGTATAGGAGATTATGCCAGTTTTCCGGTCAATGTGATCTTCATGGATTAAAATTGACATACCAATGAAACTCAACATCCTATATTTTTTCACACAATTAACATGGTTTGCTGACTTGGGAAGTTTAAAAAATATCTCTAATTCATGGATTATGTTTAGTATCTGCATGAAATTGCTGTGCTATTATTACGGTATGGACGAGGTTGTGGTGAAAGTAAGATAAAGCTCTAAAATGTTCAATATGATGGCAAAACCATTTGCTTGTATCTTATAATCAATGTAGTACAGTTGTATATAGCCTATATTATTTGCTTGAATCTTATACTAGATGTAGTATAGTTGTATATAGCCTAAAATGTTCAATGTAATGTCAGGCTTTATGAACTATTCAGAACTCCATGTCCTAAGCTTTATTAAACCCTTTAGCTGTGTATTGTTTCTTATCTGGGTGGTGGATTGTCCCTTAATTATTGCCTGATTGACCAGATAAGTTTTGAGATACTACCTACATTACATCCTTGGAGTTGATTTTGATGATACAATGTAGTTATATCATCACCCCTTCTCTGTGGATAGCCAAAAGGTGAGGCTTGCACTTGAAGAGAATCAAATTGATTATACATTCATTACATTATATCATATCAATCCTATTACTGCTAAGAACATGGATGCATCATTCTTCATGCTGTCATGTTTAAATACAAGGTAGGAAAGTATTTTTGGATATATTTAGTTAATCAGAAGTATATATTCATAGCTTCAAAGATATGAAAAGAGGAACATGGTTAAGTAGAATGTCTTCATGGCATTGAGAGTCGCATGAAACCTATTCTTGGTTGAGTTAATGCATGCATCACTAAGTTAGATGGGCTTGCAAATGAACATCATTGGTGTTTGATTTTGGCACTTTGACCAGATTAGGTAGGGCTGGGCCAATATTATGACAACCATCATTTCCTGGATGAATTTATATCATACCTTTGTGATGAATTTATTCAGCCTATATATATATGTGCACGTATCTGTGTTTGTCGACTGTTTTTCATTTGTATATGGTATATTTTGGTTGTTCATACTTATTAGAATATAGAGCATCATAGTATTATCAGAAAGTGTAGATAGATTGGTTATTGGCTCTTTGATTTCATTCTACATTGGATGAATGAAATCATGAAGAACTTTGTTGTCTTAATATTTGTTCTCTCTTCTCCCCCCTCCCCCTCTCTCTCTATTTTGTATGCCTGGTAAGGTACTAAACTTACTTTTTCATGATGACAGAAACAAAAGGTTGAGGACAAATTCAAGGTTCTTTTGGAGACTGTCCCTGTACACAAAGTGGCGGATATATTTGTTGCAAGCTTTGAAATAAGCCTCGAGGAGCAAACAGGAAAGATCAGTTTCTTAGAATGTCCAATAGGGTTGAAATATACCCAATATACAAAGTTATTTTAAATAAGAGTGACAATTTTGTATCATTAACTAATTACTACTAGCATTAACAATAGTATGAATTTTGGAATCACTCAAAATTGGCTCAGCTTGATTACAATGAGACTTATTTAATTAAGCACTAATTTAGGTACTGCTTCCTCTATCTCATTTCACTAAGCTAAATGCGTCAAACACTAAGATGCTATTACCGTTTACATGCGAGCCTAAGAACTACAATCGTTCAAATTGTACATAAAATGATTTATAGATAAAAAACCAATAAATAAACTTTAATATATAAACATATGATATTTCTCATTCATTTTATACATTCCATATCGATTACAAACTCTAATTACTAAAATTTTCAATAGAAGAACTGCTTGAAAATTTTCTACTTTAAAAAGTCTAACAAACAAATATACAATACTTTCGTATATATTACATTTAATCTATTTTACATAACTTTATCCCTTAGTGTTGCATTTACTTATAACTACTCCTTATTATCACAATCATTCTAAGACGAAGCTATTCGAAAATTATTTAGGTACTCATCAATAAGAAACTATATTGCGTTCTAAAATAATGTCTAAAACAATAGTATATTTCTTTTTAAGAATCTTTGAATTATAACAAATTCTAGATAACTTCACTTATAACAATTGTTTTTCCATAGATTTCCCCATTGAAACTTTATCACTACTCCTTTTTAGTACTTATAAATTCATGTATCTTGCTATTACATAACCCGAACACAACCACGAATATCACAACAACCGAACAAAACCACGGATTTTACTTATCTTGCCGTCGGGGGGCACGCGCAACGCGCGTGCTCCAACGACTAGTTTTTATCAAAATTGAAAAAATTAATAGTTTGTGCCGTCTTCTTGAGGGCGACAGATGTATGTTGAGTTTTTGTACAAAAATAACTCAATTTCATTCGTCTAAATTTTCAGATTCTTTATTCTAAATTTCTAATGCCTTAATTTCTACCTTAATGCTTTCACTAAAATGGTTATGTTTGCTACATTTTTATGGTTTTCATTGCACTTCACTAAAATGGTTATTATCGAGACACAAAAATAAAATTTGATATTCTTAAAATATTTACTGACGTACATGAATTGGAAAAAACTCTATATGATAAGATTTTGATGTATGAGTATAATATTCGATGATAAATTTCAAACTTTAACCTCAAAATGAAAGTCAATGCAATCATTTTAGTGAAATGAATGAAGTATAATAGTTATAGCAATGAGACTATGGGTGGAGTAGTCATGTATAGTGGCTTTAGTGGCATTCACATTTTAGTCATAGATTACTTTGTACTTTACATCTATACCTAGTATTTAAAAAATCAAACCATAAATTATACGTGGCATCATTTTGTCACTTCCGCATCTTCACTTTTCCAACCTAAAAAAACCACGTGGCTAAGCTTCTTAATTTTCTTAACTCTTTCATTATGGTTCCTAAACTTTTCATTTATCCCATATAGTCCATCTTCATCTCCCCCTCTTCATCAATTCAACCTTTAATCAAATTAATTGCCCATTTAGCTTTCAATTTTAGTCCGTCAATCTTCTTCTCCCTTCATTAATAGCCTTATGTAAACTTAATACTCCAAAAAATAACTTTTTTAGTCATTTAGAATTTAATACTGATCAATTGTAGGAGGGGTGAAATTATTCTTGCTCACAAACTAACTATTGACTAATACTCAACCATATATGTTCATACTACTATTTAACAATAGAAAATAAGGAGTGAATATTATTACCATTTGCCTTAATTCATCTAAGGCCCCGTTCTTTAGAGTTACTCTGCTCTGCTCTACTCTGATCTTCTTAAAAATAATACTTAATATTGAATTATTATAATAATAATTAATATTTAATAATAATAAAAAATAATTAATATTTAACAATAATAATAATATTAAAAATTAAAATTTAATAATAATAATAATAATAATAATAATAATAAATAATTAATATTTAATAATATTATTAAAAATTAAAATTTAATAATAATATTATTATTAAAAATTAATATTTAATTATAATAATATTATTAAAAATTAATATTTATTATTAATAATAATAAATAATTAATATTAAATAATAATAGTATTATTAAAAATTAATATTATTATTAAAATTTAATATTTAATAATAATAATAATAAATAATTAATATTTAATAATTATAATAATAATTAATATTGAATTATAATAATAATAATTAATATTTAATAATTATAATAATAATATTTAATATTTAATACTAATACTAATACTAATAATAATACTAATAATAATAATGATAATAATAGTAATAATAATACTTATTAATAATAATAATAATAATAATTGATTTTTTTATAATAAAAATTAATATTTAAAGATAATAACTAATATTTAAAGATAATACTAATTATTAATTTTCAATAATAATAATAAAAATAATAATTATAATAATAATAATAATAATGATGATAATAATCTATCTATCTATCTATATACTATACTAAAACAGGGTACACTAGCTCCATGGCTGCCACGTGTCCCCCTTTTTTTTTTTTTGGTAAAATGTATAATTGTCAAAGATCCTATTATTAAAAATACTCCGAGATAATAACCTGTAGGGAATATTTCAAGCATCATGATAACCCCAAACTTGAACCCCACTGTGATCATACACTAAAGTACGGTGGCGTTCCAAAGGGAAAGAAAAAGAGCAAAAAGAGTCGCCAACAAGTTTTAGGAACTTGTAAACCCAAAAGACAATCCAAAGGACCGTCAACTACTCCATAAGGTCTTGAACCAAACAGGGTCCGGGGATGAGGGTACGAATCCAATCTACAAAAGAAAGGACCCGCCCTATAAAATAGGCCTCTACTTTGTTCTGCTCGTATTCATGTGCGCTTTTCGAATAACATACAAACATTATATTAAACCTACCCTGTTTATCTATGTTGGTTGAAATTAATGCACAAATAATACTATTATTGGCGATCACTTGAATTAAAATCACATTAGCCTAAACCAAATTATTAAATTATCTTATTAAGCGTGATTTCAAGTACAAATTCCCTTTAGCAATCATAAAAGGTGTGATCAAGCAATAACAATATAAAATCAAGCAACATAATAATAAACAATAAATAATAATGATGATAATAATCATGATAAGGCATAATAAAGCTTAAAAGAATAGCAAGATCCTAGGCATGATACTAACAAGATTAATAACAACTCCTAGCATGTCACTAAACGATAAAGATCAAAGCTTTAAACCTAACATGGTACTAACATGATATTAAGAAAGAGTAAAGGCATCCTAAACATGATACTAGAAAGCATAAAATAACATCCTAACATGATACTAGGAATTAAACACATCCTAACATGATACTAGGAATCATAAAACAATAATAAGCATGCGATCTACATTGTGAAAGAAATAAGAAGTAAGCTAATCTACTTACTTTGAAGCCTCGTACCTCTTTCTAATAACAAAATACACAAGTTAGTAAACTTCAATGAAAATAATAAACAATAATTAAAGAATTAAATTAAAATCAAATTAAATAAAGTTTTGACTAGTTTTGGACCAAACCCTCAGAAAATATCAACCTTGCACGTCTTGGGCGAAGGCAACTTCGAACTTGGCTAAGAGACTCTAAGTCTTGTGAATGCGGAATATTGTATTTGAAAAAAGGTTGTTTAGAAAGAGAGAGAAAGAAAAGAATTAAGTAATTCTTGAGAGGGAATAGAAATTATGAAATAAGGAATAATTGAATGTGAATTGATAATTGTGAATGAGAGATCATGAAAGTTGATGAAGAGTTGATAATTGTGAATGATGAAAGTTGATTGAGAGAATTGATGATGATTGATGAATAAAAACAGAGGTTCGGACCCTATTTATAAGAAAACAGTCCGGAAAAACATAGAATTTGATAAGGAATAAAACTCCACTCTGTCGCTAACAAACCGACCTTGTCGCCAGAAATTTATCCTGTCGCCAGGCGACAGAGTCTGTCCCGAGGCGACAAACCTGTCGTTTGGCGACAGAGACAGTTTTTGCGGATTTTGTTTTTATCATATCTTTTGATCTAGAAGTCCAAATAAGTCATATAATATGTCGTTGGAAAGCTCTTAAAGTCTACTTTCTAATGCAATTGGAGTCAGATTAAAATCTTTTGTAGATAAAAAGATATGGACGAAATAGTGAAAGGGTGTCAGTTTTGGATAGAGTTTCGTATATCTTTAATATCTTTTTCGTTATAGCTCGGATTTAATATTATAATATATCATTGGAAAGATAATTTCAAGATCTATCCAACCATATAAAATTTGGATAAAAAATATAAGGCACGAAAATAATATCTGACTATCTTGAACATCTTTAAATTCGAATAGAATTAGGAAAGTTTTAAAGAAGGAAAGTTTATATTCAAATCAAATTCCATGATCTTATCTTTTCAAAAAAAGGATAATTAAGATATTTTAGAAACTTTATAGAAGATTCTAATCAATCCTAATTAGTTTAGGAATAGGATTAAACCTTTGGACCCTCCTCATGATCATTGGGTCGTAGGTAAAATCCGGTTTGGGCCCAGTTTAGTATTTTGGCCATAACTTCCTCATTATTCATCGGAATTGGGCTTATAATATATCGTTGGAAAGGTCTTTTCAAACCCCATCCATCTACACCATTATTGGACCCTTATCATGGACCAAAATAAACTGAATTGGACGTTTTCAAATAAATAAAGTCATTTTCAAAAACAGAGAGAAAAGAATTTAATTAAAACTAAACCGCAACACTTGGCTTTCAAATCACTTTCACCTAATTCGATAATAACACAACGTGCAAGGCATTCATCACTGGGTTTGGTTTTGGGGAGACACAAATGGGTGTCTACAGAAGCCCCCACTTTGACTGAGTTTGAAGAAACTTATGTTTCGAAAATGAAAGTCAAAGTATCGATAGGGACGGAGAATGATTCAAAACGTTCTGCGATTCCAAATCATTCTTATAACGCCGATACCTGCAAACTAATCATTAGTTAAAACAGATAAAAGAGTTAAGAAACGCGTATCTTGCACCGTCGAGCACACGTCTCTAAGCGTAACCATTTTGCTGTTGCTTTATTTTGACGACCTTCTACAAGCTAGTGAACGCCATCTTTCTGTTGCTGATGTTCACTCGTCTCTGAACAATGGAGTCTTTTTTTGAGGATTGTTCACTCGTCTCTGAACAATGGAGCTTTCTTGAGGATTGTTCACTCGTCTCTGAACAATAGAGCTTGATAGAATGAGATGTCCACGCGTCTCTGAACAAAAGAGCTTTGATGATATGTCCACGCGTCTCTGAACAAAAGAGCTTGATGATATGTCCACGCGTCTCTGAACCATAGAGCTTTAATGATATGTCCACGCGTCTCTGAACAAAAGAGCTTGATGATATGTCCACGCGTCTCTGAACAAAAGAGCTTTGATACTTGAATGCTTGTTGCGATCGTTCGGTTGGTTGCGAACAGAGAGAAAAGAATTTAATTAAAACTAAACCGCAACACTTGGCTTTCAAATCACTTTCACGTAATTCGATAATAACACAACGTGCAAGGCATTCATCACTGGGTTTGGTTTTGGGGAGACACAAATGGGTGTCTACATAACCTAACTTTCTTAATATTGTTTCTCAATTAATATTGTTCATGGATTTTCAGCATATATTTAGTCCATATCATTTGACTTCAGATTGCTTAATTCAAGGAGAGTATATTTTGTTATTTTGTACTCCGTACATTATATTTTAGGTTTCCTTATTAGCACGCGTACAACTATATTAGAACAGGTTATTCCTTCAACCTAATTTTTTTTTCTTTCCCACATTATTCCTATGGCTACTAACACCATTCCTAATGATGTTGAAGCTAATTGTGCTCTGTTGTCAACCTCACTAATATTATTAAACTCAATTCAACCAATTATTTATCCTGAAAAATTCAACTTGAGACTATACTTGTGGGATATGACCTTTTCAAGTTTCTTCATAGATCTCACCCTGGCCTCCTCCATCCATATCTTTTACATTTAAGTCAAGTTTATATTATTACGGATTAGTAAAAGATATATTTGATTATATATTAAATGTAGATTATCACTCAAATATACTAATGTGTATAAATTATATATCTTATTTAAAAAATATAATACGGAGTGCTACCTCCACTTTGTTAAGTGTTACATTTAAAAGATCTCCAATTCACTATTTTAACCATTAATTTTTCTTTTTATATATATAATTGTGCATTAATTTAAATTATACAAGTTGAAATATTGAAAAGTTATAACAATTTTAATCTAATAAGATCAAACTTGATAATAATGTGCTTTCTAGCTTATATTTAAACAATTAGACATGTTGTGAATCGTAACTAGCTTATAAATATGCAGATTATGTTTTCTCTAAAAAAATAAATGTAAATTGTGATACAATCATAATGACTTTACTAATTTTCTACCATATGATTTTAGGTATATCATACTTAATTTTTTTAAAAAAATTATACATGCTATATATAATTCATTTGCTATAATATTTTGTTATGGAACTCCTAAACGCGAAATCTCTGAATTATTATAACAAGTTTTTAAACTTTTACTAAACCTATAAACAAAATATTTATTCGACAACTAAAGTCACAACACACTCATGCATAACATCTAAAAGTTGTAAAAAAGTTGATTGATATATAATTCTCTATAAACTAATTCTCATTTTAAGTACAGAGTTCGACACTAATTTTTACTCCATTCTTTCTATTATAACTGACACGTTAGACTTTTTTTTTCACTATCTATAATATTAACATTGATTGTAGTTTATTTATTTTACTTTTTTTTTTTTATAAATGTAATAAATTCATATATTATCATTTTAAGTTGTTAAATAGATATTGATGTAAGGTTTTATAATTAAAAGAATATAATTTTTATTGATATTTAATTACATAAAAATTAAGTCATCAAACTATTGCATCGACATGTATGCAAAGTTTGATTGTGTTAGTTATTCATCAATGTGGGTAGCCACCATAGGTGATAGGATAAAGTCGTAATCATCTAATAAAAAATAATACCTAAATCCACTAACTATGTAGAAAGGGAAGAAGGGTCGAACCACAGGGAAACAAGTCAATTTATTCCTAATAAATCTATATAATTTAGATTATCAAGTAACCAATTTGTTATTATAAAGGAGAACTAAACTACTAGGAGTAAAAGTCAAAAGGAATAAAAGTAGGAGGAAAATCAAGGAATAAAAGACCTAGGGCATAGGTTCACCAATAAATAATATTTCAGGGTAAAACATAATAATCAATCATCAATGCATCAATTAATCAGATCATAAAGGGCTTTCGCTACGTATTACAATCATAGAATTAATCTACCGGTATTAAATCTCATCTCTCGAACCTCGACTTAACCATTTATAAATTAACCTGCCTATTGAAACTAGACCTAAACATCAATTCTCATCTCTCGAATCTCGAATCAATATTGTCAAACTCATGCATAAAAGATCAGGCCTAATCTAGTCACAGAGCATTAAATCAATCAATAGGAAATTAATCAAGTTTTGACAATCAACAACAATAAATTACCCCTTCATATTATTTATGGATCCCCATAAACTCTGGAAAGAAAACTACTCAGACATAATCGAACATAAACTAAACAAAGCAATTAAACAAGTCATGATGGAAGAAATAAAATAAATAGCTGAGATTAAAGGAGAAGAAATCGTTACCAAAGTTGAAGGAAACAAGAGATGGAATTAAACAAAGAGTTGCAGAGAGAGAAAATAATACTAGAGTTTAAGAGGAGAGAGAGAGAAAAAAAAGTTAGAGAGAGAAAGAGAGAGAGAGTAAGGGAAGGGAGAAAAAAGAATACTAAAACTCGCTTAACAAAAACGTATCCCCCAAAAACTAAGCTCGAAAATCTTAAATTAAAACAACTTAAACGACGCTTAAACTTCTCCTCAGAAACACGCGCCCGATCGGGCCCGCCTTTTTTTTTCCTTCGTGAGCTTCTCTTCTCGCGCCCGATCGGGCGCGCCATCGGGCGGAGACCCTTTGGGCTACTTGGACTCCTTGTTTAGGCTTGTAACTCGGCCCAAACCAAATATCCTCCTTGGGGCTTTAATCATTCGGTCCAATGCCTCATCTTCTCATAAGTCGAACCCTTAATCACCGGTTCGATGACTCTAACCGATCTTGGGCTATGAAAGATGGTCGTGCTCCTCCAATGCTCGTAGCCGCTTCATAAAATCCCGGGAAAATGCTCCAAGAGTGCAATTCCCTATAAAACTCAACCAAAACTACGAAAACACTAGAAAATACATATTAGTAATAAAAGTGGCTCTAAAGAGCCAAAAGCACTACTAATTATGACCAAGGGACGAGGATAAAATACTATATAAAATAGATTTATCAATAGGATTACTCAGTTAGTGTTATAGGGGTCACTCAATTAGTGATATAGGGCTTACTTTTTTTTTTTTTTTTTTTTTTTTTTTCCTTGAGGAAATTATTGGACTTACTTATTAGTAAGTGTTATAATGGTTACACTGTGAGTGTTGTAGGGGATACTTTATTTATTAATTATTTAAGAGCTACTCAATAAGTATAATAAGGTGCTACTCTAATCTATTAGTAAACTAGGGGTTAACTTGTCAGTGTCATAGGCGATACTATTTCTTTTTACAAGCGGCCACACGGTGTGTCAGTCGCATAGAAAATGCGTTGTATATTTTTTTTATGTCGTCACGAGTGATATGTAAGAGTAATATGCATTTTTTTACTTCTCTTATATCTGTGTACATATAATTTTTTTTTTCACTATTATATACTTGTATGTGCAATAAAAATATCAAATGATTACATATAATAATAATAATAATAATAATTAAAAAAAAAGACACTTAATCAAACAATTAAGGGCAAGCCTACACATCCTTCTAAGGTCATATATAGCTAAAGGTTACAATTTTTTTTTAAAAAAAAATTATACAAAGCAGTGGCTTTTCAGATTTTTAGACGTGCAAATTTTTGGATGTGGAAGATGCAATATGTGTGTGGTGATGAGGTTGATTCATCATGTGATAAAATTTAGTAGGTGATGAGACAAGATAATTTCATATTTTTTATTCTCTGTGAAGGAAAAAAAAATATAAGAACTAATATTTACATACATAATAAAACTACAACAACTTTTTGGTGCAGCAGGCCACACCGTGTGGCAGAGGTTACCCAAGTTATTTTTTTAGAGGTTATCTGAGTTATTCAGTCAGGGGTTACTTGAGTTACTCGGTCAGGGGTTACTTAAGGGGTTCGGACAGGGATTACTCGAGGGGTTCACTCGGTTCTAGGGTTACTTGAAGGGTACTCGGTCAGGGGTTACTCGGTCATGAGTTACTCAATTAAGGGTACTCGAGTTACTAGGTCAGAATTATTTAAGGAGTTCGGTCAGGGGTTACATACTTGAGTAATTTGGTTAAGGATTATTTAAGGAGTTAGGGGTAACTTGAGGGGCTACTCAGTTAGGGGTTACTTGAGGGGTTCGGTCATGTATTACTCGGTTAGGGGTTATTTGAGGAGTTACTCGGTCAGGAGTAACTCAAGTAACCCCTGACCGAGTAACTTGAGTAACCCCGACAACTCGAGTAACCCATGTCGCACGGTACAGCAGGCCGCATACAAAAAATTGTAATAAACATGTCAAATGTCTATAAAAAGATGTGACTATATTCATGCTATACGTGAATATAAAAATTCCTATTTTTAGAAGTTACATGTTAAATTTCAAGTGTTTTATAGGCCATAGAGAAAAAAGATTTGACATTATTTGTGATATACGAAATACAATATTAATAATGATCATGTTATAATAGAAATTATTTTTCCAAGCATATATTGAGTTCACAAAGTTTCATATCTGGTTGGCTACACCGTGTGGCCGAGATTACTTGGTCAGAGGTTACTCGGTCGATCAGGGGTTACTTGGTCAAGGGTTATTCGATCGGTCAAGGGTCACTCAGTCAGTTTGGGGTTACTCGGTCAAGGGTTACTCGTGTTTTGGTGTATGTCAGCCGTGCCAGTCACACAGAAAAAGCGTTGTATTTATTGAGTTAGTGGACAGAGTTTAATCATTTTTAAAATGAGGTAGCCAGTGACTCAAGTAGAAATGAGAAAAAAAAATGACTTAATGTAGGGATTGATTATCGGTAGTTCATTGATTGAGTTGAATTATATTTAAAAACTTTACATTCAAGAATAAAAAAGTTGTCTTTAAAGTAGATATCATTAACCTAAGACATCTATGTAAGTAAATTCATTATTACTCATTAAATCGTTTTATCTTAAAATTTTGTGAAATGAATATAAGTAATAAGATTTGTAAATCGTGCATCGCACGGGTGCTATGCTAGATATTATTACTATTATTATTATTATTATTATTATTATTATTATTATAGTAATAGTAGTAGTAGTAGTAGTAGTAGTAGTAGTAGTAGGTAGTAGTAGTAGTAGTAGTAGTAGTAGTAGTAGTAGTAATAGTAGTAGTAGTAGTAGTAATAATAACAATGAAATCTGCTCTGCTCTGCTCGGCTCGGCTCTGCTTTGCTTCAATCTGCTCTTCCTAGAAACTCAAAAGAACAGGGCCTAAGTGTCTTATGTACTCTATCATTTTCATTATACTCAATGTTCAAAAACATACATATCTATTGAAATTATTTCCATAAAAAACCCATACGTTGGACGGGTCAAAAGACTAGTTGACTTTAATAATGATATATTGATTGTGGCAGATATTGATTGATTCAATTAGTGAGAGTCTTACCCCATTTAGTAAGGGTACTTAGAGATGGAGATTTTTTTGCCTAAAGGCTACCCAAGTTCAATTTACAATCAAAATAAATTATGACGAATTCACATGAGAATCAATCAATCAATAGTCAATAGTATATACTAAAGTAATCACCAATATTATCCTCAATTTACACGTGTCGCGTTCACATTAAAGATTTTCCTGTCAAAAACCCTTTTTTTCCCAAAAATAAGAATAAATAAATATAAAAAAGAAAATATGCAGCCTAAATAACCTAAAAATAGAACTATAATAACAACTTAAATAAATAAAATAATTTTTTAATCGTTAATCTATAAATGTATTATATTCCCTTGAATCTTTAATCGTTAACATATAAAATGTATTGTTCATTTTCTACTAAAAAAAAAAAATTAACTCAATTTTACATTCAGAACATATCAGCAAACTAAATTAGAGATAAATACTCTACATTACCGATTTACCATATTTAATCTATAATAATTTGATAATATAAATGGATAATTCGTACAAGTTTATAGTAATTTATAAAAGAATATATTTTTTTTCTTTTGAATATTCGAGCGTTGTTCAGGCAAAGAACTAGTGAGGTGAATATAAAACATTCAAAAACTAAGTAACGCATTACCCGACTCTTCATACTCATGCTAAATTTCATTGCCACCACAAAGCTTATAAGTTACTACATGTCCGTGTCGGGTCAGCTCAATTTATCACTAGGCCTAATGCATAAATAAGTAAATAGTACTATGTGTGCTAGTCCGACTCGATACATGCCCAACTCACACGACACCTCTGGAAGATTAGGACCACATCGTGACTACTAAGGAGTATGTAATTTGCGACGACAGTGAATATATATAGACTGAAAGCGAGGTATATATTCCAAGGACAACCACCATTTCCAAAGAGTGGAACACAATCGAGATTAGAAAGAGAAACAAGAGAGAGAAATTAGCCATGGCTTCTTTGGTCAACAACGCTTACGCTGCGCTTAGCACTTCCAAATTGGAGCTTCGAGATGTTAACAGCCTCACCAATTTCCGAGTTGGTCTTCCATCATCGCTCAGTTGCAAGAATTTTAGGAAGGTTTCTTCTTCTTCAATCACCTGTAAAGCTGTTTCTGTTGCGCCTCAATCCACCATTGAAGGCCTTAACATTGCTGAAGATGTTTCTCAGGTGAATCTCTGGTTTTCATTTTCAATTGGGTTTTTGTTTTTCTGTACATTTATTGTGGTTTTTCATTGAAAATTTGAAGTGGGTTTCTTATTTTTCGATTTCTGATTGCTATTTTGAGTTGGGTTTTTGATTTTATTTGCGAATTTGTGGTGGGGTTTTGGGATTTCTTGAAGATTTGGATAGTTTAAGGATTTGTAGACTGTTATAATGGCAGATAATGATTGTGGTTTGATAAATTGAAGAGTTCTGTAAGAAATTTCTGAATTTACCAGGTCATTGTCTTATCAACTTACCAAATTTACTAGGGGTTGATTTGAAATAATGAATGAATTTCAGAAGCTCTAAATTACACAGATTCTGAAATAAAGAAATGCTGGGAATTCCTTTGTTTCTCTGAAGTTTTGGTGGTATTTACACAGATTCTGAATCAGTAAAAACTCGAATTGAATCTGTTTGATTAAGATAAGAGTATTACTCGCTCCTTCCTCGATGGAGGTAAATTTAAAATGGCTATTGTGACAAGAAAAACTCTTCATATAGCTTCATAGTAATGCACATCTATAGCATTTGGCACTATAGTCAGAATCCTATTTTGGAATATCCATTTCATCATTCCTCCTGTCTATCATCTTTGCATTAGTCCATCGCATAGGCTAGTGACAGCCTGAGAATTGCATAAAAAGTCAACAGCATGTTCTACCTATAACTATTAGTCTATTACTTATGTTATGACATAATACTATTATTCAATTATCCTTTAAACAACTTCGTAATGCATAGCCTGGTTTTACACATGTCTATCAGCTCTCATTATAACCTTTTCACCAATTCTACCTATAACTATTTTGTTATGACGTAATAGTAATTGTTGGCAAATCTATGTTACCTCAAACATCTTGTAAATATTTGGATTCTTTTCTTACTCTTGTCATGAGCTTTTTAGATGGACTTTCAACCAATACATTCATGTTTAAGACATTTTTTATTTGAAGTCTAGCGTTTAGTAGCAAACGTCACCAAAAATTCCCTCAAAATGTTTTATTTGAAGTATCAGATACTCATTTTAGGTACGCTACACTGGTAAGTTATGTGTTTTCTTTGGTGAACTGATAAGCATTCCCATTATCTCTGCGGCATCAAAGAAAGATTTTTTTTTTTCCTTTTATTTTTTTCATTAGAACTCATCTGTTGAAGCTTAAAGTAATGTTATTTTTCTTAATTATGTGGTAGCTAATTGGAAAAACTCCAATGGTGTATCTGAACAATGTATCAAATGGATCAGTTGCAAACATTGCTGCTAAGCTTGAGAGCATGGAACCCTGCTGCAGTGTGAAGGACAGGTAAAGAAGATCCCTGGCACATCTTGTGTTTGTGAAATGAGCTTAAGAGGGTTTATGTGGTTTAACAAGAGACATAATATTTGCAGGTTTTTTCCCCCAAATAAAATTTGTACATTAATTTGCTAAAGGTGGATAAAATTTCTAAAAGAATATAGTCTTTTGGTTTTCCATAAATCCTTTTCAGCATGCAACATATTGTCAATTCTTTATAGTGTAGTTGAACAATTTTATGTCAAGAGAAGGCTGATTTTATGAGTTTGTACATTGGGAACATAACGACCAAATGATTATTCATGGATATTCTTTCTTTTTCTGCAATGTTCTTATTCTTTCTTTTTCTGCCTACATCAGGATTGGTTACAGTATGATTGATGATGCTGAGCAGAAAGGAGTTATCACAGCTGGAAAGGTATTGCTTTTAAGGCTAGACATTACTTGGAGTTCCTGGACATCTATATGCTTGAAGAATGATGTATTCTTGTTGAACATTAGGTTCTTGCTTTGTCTAGATACTTCAAGTTAAATTTGAAGAGCCTCATTATCAATTTTATCTATCCCCTTTTGTTGCCTAATTGCCTTCCTGTCACACTCGCTGATTTAAATGAGAAGTACATTAGTAACTTGGCTTTTCCAGTTATTAGTTCAAAATCTACCATTTAGGCATAAAGTTTCTGCTTTTTAGTCCATGCATGTTTCCATTTGGATGATGTGTATGTGCAACACCTCTATCTTTAGTCTCAGACAGACTCAGTCATTCTATTATAATTCGAAGTGCCAGAAATGTTAGAATCTTTGTATCTCATTTGTTTTATTTAATGGGCCAAATGGGTGGAGTGTAAAAATCTGCAATTTTCCTTTATCACTGAAGTAAATTGTTTTATGCTTCAACATATTATACTTTCTTATATGATAGTTAGTTGATTGCATGTATTGTCTTACATTGACAACTACCATGCTTCTTTCAATTCATCAATTGAATGACCTGGTATATATTGGTGTTGGTTTGGCTACCATTTTGTCTTGAGCGTCTTTAGTTCATCTTCCTGAATTTAGAGGTTGCATGTATTTGAATCCCTCTCTAAATTTGTAACATAAAATTTTAAGTGTGTTTGAAAGGCGTGCGTGAGGCTTTGGTATTTCATTGTGTAAATTGTCTCTTAAATCTTGGGGGATTAAATTGTTATGGCCTACTTGTCAATGCCATTGCAGATAGGCATGTCATTTATATCCTTAAGCTAATAGAATGAATATATTTTTAGTAGCCATTGCCTGTGCACACTTCTGTATCCTGAAACTGCACCTTGAATTGCTTGTTAATCATTCGTGAACTATTATTTGTTTGAAAATTTGATTGCATTCAGTCAATTGTTTTTGTTTATATCATGAGGGTAGAAACACTATGGGAGATTGGGAGTAATTAGAGCTTCAACTACTCAATCAATAAATATCATGTGGTCTATCACGCAACTAACAAATGCTTGTCTATTTTGTTGGGTGTTTTATGTATATGACTGATGGTATATTGTTTTCTTACCATCCAGACTACTCTGGTGGAGCCTACGAGTGGGAATACAGGAATAGGACTTGCATTTATAGCTGCTGCAAGAGGATACAAGATTATCTTGACAATGCCATCATCCATGAGTATGGAAAGGAGAGTTATCTTGAAGGCATTCGGAGCTGAGTTGGTCTTGACTGATCCAGCTAAGGGTATGAAGGGTGCAGTTGAGAAGGCTGAAGAGATTTTGAAGAATACTCCTGATTCCTACATGCTTCAGCAGTTTGACAATCCTGCAAATCCCAAGGTATGACTCATTCTGATTTTGTTCGCCATCATCTGAAAAGGTGCCATTGCATATCGATGTTTAGTTGTTACTAATATGAAAGCCCTTCGCTTCTACCTTGGCCTTCAATCAGTACATTTCCTCTTTTTTTTTCTTTTTTTTTTCTTCTCCTTTTTTTCTGCTTTGTTTGACACCTAATTTTGGACTCCTACTTAAACCCAAATATCTGTTACTCAAGTTATACTATTTGACACTGTATTTGACACGAAACAAAGGGAGGAATCTGCTTGCTAAAAATCTGTAAACTTCCCTGAGTATCACATGACATGTATATAATGTATCTTCAAAATGAACAGTTCATCACTCTGTCTATCACATGACATGGATTTAACATATTTTCTCTGTTTGTTCTTACTTGCAATACTTCTAATTTCATGCTTACATCTGACCAATGCATAATTTTAATCACTAATATATCTCTGATTATCCATGACTAAAAATTATGAAAATTCAATGTTATGAGTATAAATTGAGGCAAATCTAACAAGATCTTATATGACTATAAGTTTCATTAATTATAAATCATCAAAGCTAGTCAAAATAAGTATGTGAATAGTGCATAAGTCAAAGTATTGCAAGTAAAAAGAATAAAGGAAGTATATAGTGTGAACGTTTCTTTTCCCATGTTTTCTGCAGATACATTATGAGACAACAGGTCCCGAGATCTGGGAAGACACTAAAGGCAAAGTGGACATTTTTGTTGCGGGCATTGGAACTGGAGGGACAATTTCTGGAGTTGGGCGGTACCTCAAAGAACGCAACCCTGGTGTCCAGGTATAGGCATCCTTGCAGCACACTATTAGCAGATATTCTCCTGTCGGGAATTTCTTTTGATCCTGTATATTATATGGACAAGTTGTTCATTGCTCAGCACGTAACAGCCTTCTTCCCAGATGAATATCCCAGATGTATGTTGTTCTATATTGTTGACACATTCTTATTTAATTTTCTAGGTCATTGGTATAGAACCTACGGAAAGCAACATACTTTCGGGTGGCAAGCCTGGTAAGATGAAATTTCCTGTGTCTTCATAGTTAAACGTTTCCAGGCTTCATATGTATAGTTGAACTTCATCTTGTTGGTGTGAAGGTCCACACAAGATTCAAGGACTTGGAGCTGGTTTTGTTCCCAGCAATTTGGACTTGGGTGTGATGGATGAAGTTATAGAGGTGGATATTCTTTTGCTTCATTGCTTGCTTATGACATCTCATAATTTGCTCGCAGAGCGCTGCTTATTGCATAGATCGATTTAGTATGGACCAATGTTAATATTTCAGATTTAAAGCTTGTTTGATTGTATTTTAAAAGTAAATAATACAGTAACATATAAACAATGCCTTTCCACCTTTAATGAGGATTGCTTAGGGATATCACGTCGCATATGCTCCTTAAGATATGAACCATTGTCAATATTTGGGTATAAGTCGCAATCCTTTGTGAGAAAATGCCATTCCATGATAATTAATTATCAGAAGATATAGGGTTATGTAGGTTGTACTAAAATGTTTCCATGCACTTTGATGAACTACCAGAAACCATTCAAATTATAGCAATAAGTTCATCTGCAAACCATTTGAAGTATGTAGGCTCTTGCAGATTTTTGTTTTGTTTATGGATATCAAAATTGTTTGACTTTTACCTGAGTTTTTCATCAGTGAAACCAATGTGTCAAAATTGTTAAGATTTTTGCCCGAGTTTTTCATCAGTGAATCCAATGTTTCTTGTAACCATTCATTTTACCTCAAGTACATGTGTCAGACCAACGACACTCGGACATGGACAAGTCACTTTGACCCTTCATTTTGGGCCAAAGTTATTGGACAATTTCACAAAATAGACGATCCAACGCCTGGACACATACCCATGTCAGAAATAAGTATACCCAAGTTTAAGCAACATAGAAAATACTACCCATTTTCAACCATTTATTAGCAGGTGCTGATATAATTGGTTCTGAGTTAGGATTGGGGTTATTGAGCTGCAGTTGTAATTTTCATTTGTGATTTTTCTGTCTTCCATTTCTTTCAAGCTTGGGGTGCAAATACTTAAATAAACTATTCTTGGTCATGACATCCATCAACAAGGCGTGGTTTATATTCCTTTAAGAATAAAACTTCAACCAGATAATATCCGTGGTTGTATGTTATGTATATATACGATAAATCGATAATATTTCTTCTGCAAGGGTCTCTTTGCCTTTTGAAGGAGTTCAGTGCTTGAGCCTTTCTTGTATTCTGAAATTTTATCTTTCTCAGGTATCCAGTGAAGAAGCTATTGAAACTGCAAAGCAATTAGCAATGAAAGAAGGCTTGCTGGTTAGTAGTCATAACATGGTTTCATTGATCCTTAAATTTGCTCTATTAAAAAATTAGAACAAGTAGACCATGGTTGGACTCTGGACAGTAGCTTCTACTTCATCAATTTTGGTATTAACTAATTATGAAAAATTAATATTTGGGACATACTTATTAATACGTATCTTATGACTTCTTATTTGATTATTTTTTTGTTCCTTAGGGGTTAGTGGACAAATAAGGTCGAAGTTTTGTTAAATTATTATATCATATCAGATCATGAAGCGTAGCCTCAGTTTAAAGCTACCTAATTTGTGGGGAAGTAATCAATATATTATGACTGCTTGTTACTATACCCAATCTTTTTAACTTTTAGTTTATTTTCTTAATATGTTTTGCAGCTGATAATATATCATATTTTCTCATTAAAAAAAAGTTAATAAATAATAAGTTGTAGAGGTTTGCATTAAGCACCATCTACTGTAGAATTATGTTTGAAGCATATTATTTGGCAACTTTTGGAGCAGCACTACTTATATGTTCTGTAGATCTAATTACATTGTGGTGGGTATTATGCTGAATGTTATTTACTAGATCGAATTTCTGATTAATCTTTTCTGGCTCCAGGTTGGCATTTCCTCTGGAGCGGCAGCAGCTGCTGCAGTCAGGGTTGGTAAAAGACCTGAAAATGCAGGAAAACTTATAGCTGTAAGACCTTCACTTATCACTCTCTTAAATCACACACTTAAATTTATTCTTAGATTTAATATTTAATCTCTCTCTGTTTCACATGCTTGCGTCCCTTTGCATCTTGCTTGTGTGGTAGGGTATTCCTTAATTTCCTCTGAATTGAGAAAGCTACATTAGAACCTCTCAAGAATTATTTCTAGTTAGGCTTGCATTTTGATTGTTAGGTTCACTTCTTATAAATCTACTTTTTTTCTTCTTTTTATTTTATTTTGTTCATTGTTTGAAGCTTAGTTTCCGTTTTAGCATCTTAGTGACCCACAACTTCAACTATATGCTAGTCTTTTAGGGTCTGTTCTGTAATAATTTCCTGAATTCTTTCTGACATATCTGAACTTGTTTGTACATTTCTCAACTTAAAAAAGTAGAGCTAGTTGTAGTAACCATCAAAACCTTAAAAAAAAGGTTGATGTGCAGGGCCTTAATCAGAACAGGGGTCAAATTTTCACACCTTCTTCAATGAAGAATTTTAGTGCTCAGAATTGTTAGATCACCTTGTAGTCGGGAATTAGGATAACTTCTCATAGGTCAACTGAATAATGATGATGAGCAATCTATTACCTGTTATAGGTTTCAAAAGATTACTTTGTAGTCAAAAAATTGGGATAACTTCTCCTAGGTCAATTGGAGTCATGATGAGCAATCTGTTGCTTGCTATAGGTTTCCTAAGCATTACTTACCTCTTAGATGAAACAAATACTTCTTGCATAGTTTTCTATGACTCTACTTATAGACTAGGTTGTTTACGAGGAATCGAGGATATGTGCACATGGTAGTGTACTTAATTGGCCAGCCATCTTAGGCTGTGTTCTCATCACCTAAAATTAAGTGTTAGGTCTTAATTTCTTGAGGTCTGGTGTGATCCCAATTTTTCTGCTGTGAATTTATTTGTATGTGTATAAAATATGAAAAAACAATATCAATTGGGATCTTGTTAAATAAAGCTTAGAGAGTATTTGTTTTAATTCTATAACACGAATAAAATAAATTTGTGAAATTAGTGTAAGTGTACATAGCTTTAATGCCCACATCCTGTCTGTAAAAACAACCTTTATCAAGATTTGGGATATAGACAGTTTAAGATGTTTGCATTTGGTTCTGTATCTGATGCCTCAGAGCCCATCAATATTTCTTTCTCATTAATTTTGAGCAATTGTTTCCCACCCTTGTGATAGCAATGCGGCATCATTAATCAAGATAATTAAAAACTTGTCTCACCTGTTCTCGACACATCATCCATAACTCGGTCAATATTTCTGCTGTTACAGGTTGTGTTTCCAAGTTTTGGTGAGCGATACCTGTCATCCATATTGTTCCAGTCTATTCGTGAAGAGTGTGAAAACATGAAGCCAGAATAATGAGGAGTCATTTCTTAATTGAAATTGCAGCCTATTGTTAGAATGTTCGCTTAATTTCCAGGTTCTAGCCTCGCGCTTGCTTGTTGCATTCTTTTGATCCATTTGGGTATTTGCCTATTTGGAACCCAGAATGGTTTGTGTTTTCTCTTATTATTAGTTGACATAAAATGAGTAATAAAAGTATGTAAATCAGAACAGCAGATGATGGTTTAATTTCAAAAGCCAACAATTTTTTTCTAATACCCTATGTATGCTCTTTTTTCCCTCTTATTTTCCCTCCTTAAACTGTTTGCCCATAATACCGACCTTTTTCCTGGCTTCATTGTTCTTGCTTAACTTATTGATTCTTTTGAAGAAGTTCTCGGTCTTGCTTGTTCAATTGTTCTTGCATTTGATAGCTTTTTATACCGAATTTGGTTGACGGTGGAAGTGATGCTGCCATGCCAGCACGGCCCAGCATACTGCTACCTTTGAGCAGCCTATCAACTCTCCATGCCACCTTATGCATCTTCCTATCATAGACATGGATTGGTCATGTTGGCTAGCGGGTTCCCCATCCTGTTTGAGATTCAGTCATAAAGGTTTATACAAAACAAGGCCAAGCACGACTCATGGCTAATCAACAGAGGTCTCGTGGTATGAGTCGTGTCATGTCATGCTTGGGTGGCCCAACGCCACCTTTATACGTGTTTGGTACTCCGCATTAAGTCTTCCACTAATTGCTAGAAAAGTTGCTAATAACCAATGAGTACATAGTACTATAGTAGCGAACACTAACACGTAAACATACTTTGTTGGTGTATGGCCAACATGTTCTAATACTTTGTCACATAATCAATATACAATTAGTCAATAATTACTAACTACCACCAAGTATAATTCTAAAAAAATAGAAAAAATTAAGTGAGGAACACACAACTAGCTTAGTGGTCCATACAAGATACAAGTGCTTTATTTGTTGCACTGTGTGTAAGCAATCATCACTAAAAATACTTTATCATGCAAATATGGGAGGAAAATGAACCACTAGCAATCACCAAAAAAGTGTGATTCCAATTAATGTACGTGAGGTCATAAGTCTTCCCATGTGAATCAATAACATAAAAAATATTCGTCTTTATATCCAATCTCTCTAACTCTACCTAATATATGTTCTCCTTCTATATATTTTAATAATCACGCAATAATATATAAAATGAAACTAAGTGTGAGCTAAATGTTAAGAGTTTCAACCAACCAAAGCTTGGAGATCTCGATTACAAGTTATGATTGTTAATTTTGTGATTTTCTTCTTGATAAAACATCGAAATACTAGCTTTTAATCAGAATAACTATATGGGCGATTATCTACTCTATTCCAACTCCCCCTTCAAAATTGTTATATTTATATATTCAGTCAACTTTTCTATATCCACGTTGTACTCCCCCTTGTGATAATTTGTATCCAAAAATTTAAGGAAAAATTAACATTTACTACCAGCGAAAGTACCTTGTGTTACATTTGCTACTCGTTTAATTTTTTATTTTATTTTGCTACCACCTAAAATCAAATAATTAAAATCTCACTACCACTTAGCGGAATCCGTTAAGGTACCGTTAAGTTTTTTCACAAAAAAAAAAAAAACCAACCACCCTCAACTGTCACCCCTCCACCTCACTGCTACCCTTTCCCCCTGCCGGCGCCGGCGCGAACCCACCCCCTCCCCTTCCCCCACCCTAAGCAGTCAACCTCCTCTCCTTTTTCCCCTTCTTGTAGCCCCGACTTCCACCCCGAACCGGAAACCTCCCCCTTCCCTTCCCCCCCCCCCCCCCCCCCACCAGAATTCGGCCCTCCTCCCTGATCCCCCCACCGAAATCGACCTCCCTCCCCTTCCCCTACCCTTTTCGGTCATCCCTAACCCTAAACCACCACCCCAAAACCACCATAAGGGAAACCCTAAAATTCGTTTAGGGTGGTTTTGGGGTAGTGGTTTAGTTAGGGATGGTTGAAAAGGGTAGGGGAAGGGGAGGGGGTCGATTTCGGTGGGGGGGGGGGAACGGGGCTGGGGGGCCGATTTCGGTGGGGGGAAGGGGAAAGGGGGTGGTTTTGGTTCGGGGTGGGGGTCGGGGCAGCAAGAACGGGGAAAGGGAAAGGGGGTTGGCTGCGTAGGGTGGGGGAAAGGGAGGGGGGGTAGGTTCTTGCAGGCGCCGGCAGGGTGAAGGGGGTGGCAGTTGAGGGGAGGGGTGGCAGTGAGGTGGAGGGGTGGCTGCAAGGTGGTTGAACAGTGGCTAAATCCAACTAACGGAAATAGTAATGGCATTAAGTCATTTGGTAGTGAAATAAATATTTTAGGGATTTGGGTGGTAGCAAAATAAAAAAAAAAAAAAAAAAAAAATTAAACAGATAGTAAATATGACACACAGTTCTTTTACTGTAGCAAATATCAATTTTTCCAAAATTTAAATATCCTTAGAAAGTCTTTAACCTTTGACCTCTAACCTACCAAAAAGCAACACAAAGAGTTGAATAGTTGATTATTTCCTAACAACTGCTTCGTAAGTCTTAACATATAATCAATATCTTTAAGTATATACTATACATGTTTTAATTAATTTTAATCAATGGTTAACTCTTAAAGAAAAAATAAAATAAAAATAGCACAATTAGTCAACTAGTCAACAACCACTCGTGTGTTAGATGCACATGGAAGCCATATTTGATTAGGCTATCCAATTAATAAATACCAGTATCTACTAGCTAAGCATGGTATTTTATATATAAAAGGTAGGGTTATAGGACGGCAAGCTTTATTTTTCTCTGTCCCAAAATAAGAATTTTTAATTGTTGATAGACTCTTTTGATCTTTTGTTTGTTTGATTTCTCACTTAAAATTTAGAATAGATTTTATGGCTAAATACATTCGATTATAATACCCTTTGGTTCTTTATAGGTTTAATTTTAAATAATTTGTACTTCTTTATCATCCAAATGAAAGAGTTAGACCTTGTTCTTTTGAGTTTTTAGGCAGAGTATTACAGATTTTAACAGAACAGAGCAGATGTAAGTAGAGTAAGGTTCAGCAAAACAGAGCAGAGTAAATTTCAGCATACCAAAGTAGATGTCAATAGAGCAAATTGAGTCAGCAAAGTACGACTCAATACAACAGAGCAGAACAGAGCATAGTTGATTTCAACATAACAGAGCAATTCTAAAGAACAGAGTCTTACGTTTTAAACTTTTTCCAAGAGTTAACATTGATGATTACTCTTTAAAAGATGTGTAGCATGATTTTTTTAGAAACATGCATGACGTATTGCATAGCCCGCATGTATCATGCAAGTAAGTGTGAAAACTATAACTGTATAACATATTAATCTCCAAGTAGACTCATAGTCTAGTTACTATTAAAACTCGATATAAAATTAAAACAATATTTTTTATAAAAAATATCTAGAGCATTATTTCTTACTTCATCTAATATTTAACTTCGTTTTAACTATAATTATAGTATATGTTTGTTTCATTATAGTGAAAACGTACTTATGATTCTTTATTCAATTAAAATGAAGTGAGAATAGATGCTTCCATTGGCTAATAGATCACATAGTGTAGACTAATAAGAAATAAGCCATCTAGCTAATTAAAAACAATCTAATTTAATCCATTTGACCAACATTTTAATTCAATCACACGTGATCATATAAGCTAATTTAATTTAATTGAAATAAATTTGACAAGCAAAATAAATGACGTATGAATATGAACTTCGTATTAATTTTTTAAGAGTTGAGTATAAAATCATTTAGTAGGTGTCTTATCTTTATTACCAAGTCAAGGGATCCTTGATTGGTTAATGTCAACGTCAAGTTGATTTTATAACATAATTAACCGGAAATACTATGTATTTGACCCCTTCTTTCTAACCTAACGTACATAAAAGTAGCTTAAAAAAATGGTCCATATTCGTTTCTTGGTCTGAAAATGATTTGTATTCTTTGCAAAACAATGGGGCTTAAGTAGAGGAGTAGTATGTTTCAAAAAAAAAAAAAAAAAAAAAAAAAAAAAAAAAATAATAATAAATAGAGAGTAGCAATATGGACAATGAAAATGTCAAAGTGTTACAATTTTATCCGAAAAGGGATGAATATTTAAATGGAAAAATTGTCACCATTAATTCCAACTTTATTCCATCCGTTGATATTAATTTCAACTTCACTTTATTCACTATCACTCTCAACTTTATAACCTATTAATTTTTATCACCCCCAACCGGTCATCCAACTTGATGTAGGAGGTTACCACACATGTGTCAACGCGTGATAAATCCGAATTTTTTAAATTTTTTTAATAAAATCTAAAAAAAAAAACACCTAGTCGTTGCCACCCACGGCCAGGCCAGCCCAACCCCCTTCCCCCTGGAGCGCCGGCTGCCGACCATTCCCCCATCCCTTACCCGGTGCCGGTGCTGCCCCGACCACCTTCCCTTTGATCACCACGCAAACCAGCCAAAATCCCACCGTATTCGCCGAAAATCATGCCCGTCATTTCCATCGGAGTTTGGCCAAATATGGACGCCAATCGGCTTTACCTTGCCTTCACCATCAGTGGAAGCATCATGTGGGTTTGAGGTTGTTTCGGGGTGGGAATTTGATAATCCGAGTGGGTTTAGGAGAGGTGGGGGTCGATTTTGCAGTGGTTTTCGAGTGGGTTTAGGGTGGTTTGGGGTGGGGGTTTCGAATTTAAGGTGGTTTCGGATGCAGGAAGGGATGTTTCCGGTCAAGTTGATGAGGAAGGAGTTGGTTTCAGCGGTGGGGCAGGGGAGGCGGTGGTTTCCGGGGCTGAGCTGATGCTGGGTAAAGGGATGGTTATTAGGCTGGGTTTTTTGTTTTTAAATTTTTGATTTTAATATTTTTTTAATTCTTTTTGTTTTACTTTTAACCAATCAGGTTGCGACATGTGTACAAGTAATTTCAAATCATTAAGGTTTACCTCTTTAACCGGTTTCAAGTCATTTGGGGGTGATAAAAATTAATAGGGTACAAAGTTAGGAGTGATAGTGAATAAACTGAAATTGGGATTAATATCGGCGGATGGAGCAAAGTTGGGATTAATGGTGGCAATTTTTCCTAAATGGAAAAATAGAAAAGTAATGAATATTTTCATTGAATGAGGGAAATTGTGAGACCGGGTTGTATGAAATGAGGTTATACAATATTCATTAATTCGTAGTTTTGTGCAATAAAAAGAAGAGTTATGTCAAGAAAGAGAGAATAGAGAGTGTGTATTTTGTATTAGGGTATGCACAAATATATATATATATACAACCTAACAAGAGTAGGGCTTATAACTTCGGCCCAAGTAATATACACTAAATAGGCTTAACACCCCCCCTCAAGTTGGAGCATGCAAATCACAAGTGCCCAACTTGCCAAGTAAATACAGAAATTGATTTTTGCTTAAAGCCTTGGTGAAAATATCAGCTAGTTGTTCGGTAGTCTTCACATATGACGGGTTAATAGTGCCATCCTGAATCGCATCCTTGACATAATGACAATCAACCTCAATATGCTTAGTACGCTCGTGGAACACTGGATTATGTGCAATGTATAACACTGATTGAATGTCACAAAACAAACTCATCGCACGTGGATGCGAAACTCCCAATTTGAGAAGTATGCCTTTAACCACTTTAACTCATCAGTGATTTTAGACATCGAGCGATACTCTGCCTTTGATGAAGACTTAGCAACAATATGTTGCTTTTTAGTCTTCTAAGAAATAGGTGAACCACCAAGAAACACCAACCAACCAGAAATGGACCGTCTGGTTAGAGGGCAACTAGCCCAATCTGAATCACACCAACCTGTCTGTAGGGAATATTTCAAGCATCCCACACTTGAGCCCCAATGTGATCATACACTTAAGTATGATGGCGTCCAAAGGGAAAGAAGCTAGAGTAAAATAGTCGCGAACAAGTTTTAGGAACTTGTAAACCGTTCACAAGGTGAAGGTTACACCCCTTCACGATCCATGAGATCGCTAACTCCATAGTGGTCCTGAACCATGACTGGATATTTGGGGATGAAGGTACAAATCCAACCTAAAAGAGATTGAACCTGCCCTAAAAATAGGCCTCTACTTTATTCTTCTCATATTCATGTGCGCTTTCTGACTAACATACAATCAATAGGTTAACCCTAAACCTGTTTAATCTATGTTGGTTGAATATTAATGCACAAACAAAACTATTATTGGCGATCACTTGAATTATAATCATATTAGCCTAAACCAAATTATTAATTATCTTATTAAGCGTGATTTTAAGTACAAATTCCCTTTAATCCTGCAAGAGAGGGCGTGATCAAGCAATAACAATAATAATATCAAGCAACAATAATAACAATCATTATCAACATGATAATATTCTCAAAGCATAATAATATTAGCAAGATCCTAGGCATGATACTAACAAGATTAATAACAAATCCTAGCATGTCACTAAACATTAAAGATCAAAGCTTTATCCCTAACATGTTACTAGCATGATAGAAGAAAATAGGAAGCAACATAGAAACATACATGATACTAGGAATTAAAATAATTTAAGCATGCTTTCTATATCAAAAGAGTAATTAAGAAATTAAATTACTTACTTCGATGCCTCTTATCTCTTTCTTTCACGTCTAGGGCGAAGGAAACTTCGAACTTGGCTAGGTGTGTCTAGAACTTGTGAATGCGGAATTTTGTAAAAGAGAAGGTTTAGAAAGGGGGAGAAGAATAAGCTATTGCTTGAGAGAATTAATGATGATTGTTGATGAATGTTTTTGATTGATCATTATTGAAAACGGGGAAATACGACCCTATTTATAGAGAAAATAGTCCGGAAACGATAGAAAAGAATTAGAATTTGAATCGGAATAAAACTAGCTCATGTCGCGAACGACAGGACCCAGCGCGAAACGACAACGATCACGCATGGCGACATGATCTATCGTTTGGCGCTGGCTAAAAGGTAAAACGCGCTTTTGTACAGAATCCTTTTCCTAATATAATTAAGCAATTAAACTTCGTGTTTATTAATTTTAAATCAGATTTATCATAATAAAATAGTTGTTTTATTTCAAATCAAATTCTTTATTTTTCAAAAAATATAATTATTAATCTTAACTTCATTAGAAATTAAAATAACCCTCTAGATTATTCTAGAAGATTAAAATCAATCCTAATAATTTTAGGATTAATAATTCATGGCCCCCCCTAGATCATTGGACCATTAAACCATTTCAGGCCAATTTAGTATTTTGGCCATAACTTCCTCATTATTCATCGCAATTGGGCTTATAATATATCATTGGAAAGCTCTTTGAGAGCCCAATCCAACTACACTATTATTGGACCCTTGTCATAGACCAAGATAAATTGGATTGGCTATTTTCATAAATAGAGTAGATTTTCGAAAACAGAAGGAAAGATTTTTATTAAAACGACCACATCACAAGACTTTTCATACTTTCACCTCGTTCGATAATTAAGTGACGTGAAAAGTATTCATCACTGGGTCTGGTTTTTGGGGAGACACATTTGGGTGTCTACAGTGTCAAATGTAAATCACAATCTGAACTCAATAGAATACCTTGACCCGGACAACCTTTCAAGTAACGAACTGTATGAAGTACGGCTTCCCAATGATCCTGACGAGGTTGCTGCGTGAATTGAGATAGGATGTGGACTATATATGCCAAATATGGCCTAGTGAAAGAAAAATAAATGAGACGACCAACAAGACGGCGATACATTTCAGGATCAGAAAGAAGAGGCGTCTCTGATTTTGCCAGAGTATGATTTTGCTCAATAGGAGTACCTGCCGGGCGTGCCCCAAGTAAACCAGACTCTGCAATAATATCAAAGGTATATTTCCGTTGGCATAAGAATATTCCCTCCAGACTCCGTGCCACCTCAATACCAAGAAAATACTTCAAAACACCCAAATCTTTCATATGAAAGTAGTCACTCAAATATGACTTGAATGATGAAATTGCAGAAGAATCATTGCCAGAAATTATCAAGTCATCAACATATACCAGAACACTAAGTTGAACAGACCTAGTTTGCAGAGTAAATAGAGAGTAATCAGAGTATGACTGTTAAAAATCGTACCTTTTCAGAAGGGTAGCCAACTTAGAAAACCAACAACGAGGTGCTTGCCGGAGACCATACAAAGACTTACGAAGACGACACACCAAACCCGGTTGAGTACCATGAAAACCCGGCGGGGGTGTCATATAAACCTCCTCATCAAGATCACCGTGAAGAAAAGCATTGTGAACGTCCATTTGGTGCAATTCCCAATTTTTAGCAGCAGCAACAGCAAGAAAGGCACGAACAGTGACCATTTTAGCAACAGGAGCAAATATCTCGTTATAATCGATACCCTCGACCTGATGGTTACCAAAAATAACGAGACGAGCCTTCAACCGTTCAATGGTGCCATCAGAATTGAGCTTGACCTTGTAAACCCATATGTATCCGAGAGCTTTCTTACCCGGAGGTAATTTTTCCATCACCTATGTTTTATTAGTTTCCAATACAGAGATTTCTTTTTGCATCGCCTCTCTCCACCCTACATCTTTCATAGCCTCCTTGAAATTTTGAGGCTCTACTACAGTATCCACAGCTGCAATAAAACCACGATGTCGTACATAAAATTTATCAAAATTCACAAAATGTGCTAAAGGATAGGGAGTACCTGAGGAGCATGGAGTAGACGATGAACGGGAAGAGATAGATGGACTAGAGATAACATGTGCGACATAATCCTTGTGCCAATTCGGAGGATGCCTAGGACGTTGCCCACGTCCCAAATCCATAGTAGAAGAGTCCATAGTGGCCGGTGTACTCTCAACCGGACTGCCAGCTATGGGAGAAGCAAGGGGAGGCCGCGGGTGAGCTGCGGCTAGCACTGGCGGCCACGGGTGAGCTGCGGTCCAGGCTGCCAGCAACAGCCTCACCCGAGGCAGCAACAGATTCGGAGGGCGCAGCAGTAGCAGCAGATATGGGGAGTTCGCGGCTGCTGTCACGTGAACCATGCCCCGTAGAGGTTTCACCAATTGCAAGCACATTTTCAAGATCATCCAAGAATTCAATATTAAGTCCACTATCAACACTAGACACCAAGTTGTTCGGTTGTTCATTTTTCATAAAGGGGAATTCATTTTCATGAAACTTAACATCACGTGAGACAAAAATATCACCCGTCTCTAAGTCATACACCTTCCAACCTTTCTTCCCATGTGGATATCCTAAAAACACACATTTTCTACTCCTAGGAGCAAATTTGTCACCCTTAGCCTTTTGATTGTGAGCAAAGCAAAGACAAACAAATACCCGTAATTCATCAAAGTTGGGTGCTTTTCCAAATAGAAGTTCATATGGGGTTTTATTGGCTAGTAGACGAGGTGGAGTACGATTAATTAAATAAACCGCTCCAAGGATACACTCACCCCAAAAATCAATAGGCAAATTGCCTTGAAACATCAAAGCCCGACAAATATACAGAATATGTTGGTGTTTACGCTCAACCCTCCCATTTTGTTGTGGTGTACCAACGCAAGAAGTTTGGAAAATAATGCCATGGGTATCAAAATAAGGTAGCATGAGTTTAAATTCCATACCATTATCACTCCTTACATATTTCATAGAAGCACCAAATTGATTTTTAATCATAGCAAAGAAAGAGCAAAAATAAGAATAAACTTCATATTTTTCATTCAATAAATAAACTCAAACACCTCTTGAATAGTCATCAACAATAGTCAAAAAATAGTATGCACCATAAGTAGAAGGTGTCTTATACAACCCACATAAATCACAATGAATCATTTTAAAGATACTACTAGCTCTATTATCACTAATAGGAAAACTATCCCATGATTGTTTAGCTTGCGAGCAAACAGTACAAGCTTTATTCAATGATTTACTACTAGAACTACCACTGATAGAGTGATAGCAGGCACTAACTTGACAATATTTTCCGACGGATGTCCCATACGACGATGCCACAACTCAAAGGTAGAAACTTCTAGATTTGTCACCGCACATACTGTAGGAAGTCGCCGGAAGTAGTATAGTCCATCTATCCGTTCACCGGCTCCAATCAGGCTCCCCGAGTGTCGGTCTTGTATAGCACATAAAGAGTCAGTGAATTTGACAAAACAATGTGAGTCATCAATCATTTTAGACACCGATATCAAATTGCATTTTAATTTGGGAACAAATAAAACATGCTCAAGAATAAGTCCATCCGCCAAATACACTCGCCCCTTCTTCATAGCCATAGCATGGGCACCATCCGGAAGACCCACAGGGCATGGACAAATATTTTGCACATCCATTAAACAAGAGTCGTCACCGGTCACATGATGTGAAGCACCGATATCCACTATCCAAGACAAAAATAGAGGCTCAGCGGTCATCTTATCTTGTTGTTGAGTATTTGCCATATTCAACAATAACCGAACATGCTCAGGATGTAAAGCTGATAAAGCCGCAAGAGTATTTGCCATATTCAACAATAACCGAACATGCTCAGGAAGGCAACGGAGAGTCACCCAAAGAGCTGCCCACAGCATTGGCTTGGGCCATGGGCCTGCTGGAGTCCGTGGCAGCAGCAGGAGGTGCGGACGAAGCAGAGGCAGTAGCAGCCGAGGACTTGCTGCTAGTGGAAGTGTGCGAACCTAAGGTGTTCCCCTTCTTACCATACTTTTCCAACCACCACGAAGAGTAGCCATGGAGTATAAAACTGTCGAAGTTGTCATGCCCCGAACGTTTACAGTGAGAGCAAAAAAGTTTATATTTATCAACACGACGGGTTGATTGGAAGGGCCTTCGATCAGACGAGAGAGCAAACACATGTGCCTCGGCCTTCTCCGTCTGAGCCTTGCTGTGAGCGATCCCACGAGAACGCTCCTCTTGGGGAAAAGCTTGGTAGGCTTGTTCAAGGGTAACCGGAGGTTGCTGGGAAAGGAGATTTGTGCGCACAGTCGCAAATTTTTCATCATCAATTCCAATTAGAAATTGGTGTAATTTCTCCTCTTCCCTATCTAACTCATATTTCTCAGCAACCTTGCATGAACAATTTCCACATTCACACCCATGAGGAGGTTTGAGATGGAGTAAATCATCATAAAATCCCATCAAATTAGTATAGTATTCCTCCACTGTCATTGTTTTCGATTGTTTACAGTTGGCAATCGCAGCCCGCAACTGTTGAATACGCGGACCACTAGCCTCGCAAAAGTGTTGTTCAAGATAAACCCACAGCTTCCTCGCTTCCTCAAAGTAAGGAACGGAAGCCGCAGTCTTAGGATCAATAGTTCGCAGAATCCAGGAAATTAACATGGAATTAACAGTGTCCCAATCAAGCAATTTCTTTTCATCAGAAGGTTTAGTGATAGTGCCGTCAATGAAGCTGTACTTGCGCCTGGATTTCAGTGATAGAGAAATAGCACGATACCTAGGAAGAAAGTTATCACCCTTTAGGATGACATTAGTGATTTGATTGCCTGGCTGGTCGCCAGCACCAAGGTAATAGGGAGATGAAGGATCAATTTTTGATTCGCCCACCATTGTTGATTAGAGATGAGTAGAGAATTTTTTTTAGGGTTTTTAGGGTTTAGAATTGTTTTGGCTCCGATACCATGTCAAGAAAGAGAGAATAGAGAGTGTGTATTTTGTATTAGGGATGCACAAATATATATATACAACCTAACAAGAGTAGGGCTTATAACTTCGGCCCAAGTAATATACACTAAATAGGCTTAATAAATGATTAAATTAGGAAAAACGCACGTAAAAGAAAAGCATAATGATAAAATCGGACGGAAGAAGTAATATATACAATAAAATGTACGAAGTACATTAGAATCAACTTGTGTATAAATCATGTGTTAAATAAAATTCAACCATTATAAGTAAAACCAACTATATTCTCATAGTTGAAGCTATTTTTCTTACAAAATAGTTTTCATAATCATTTCATTAAGATGAGTATCAAGGAAATTTTGCAAAAAATCATCTTTTAAATCTTGTTTTTTTTGCATATAACCACCTTTTAAAAAAAATGTTGTAAAAGACCATGAATTTTAAAAATTTTGTTGCAAATTACCACCAATTCATTGTAAAACAATTGATAAATTTGCCTAAAAAAGTGGTAATTTGCATCAAAATTTTTAAAATTGGTGGTCTTTTGCAACATTTTTTTTAAAAATGTGGTTATATGCAAAAAACAAGATTTAAAAAGTGGTCTTTTTGCAAAATTTCCGAGTATCAATGTAATGGTTTTTAAACACATTTCTCAGGTTCAGGTCACAAAATTTGGTCTAATTTCATTATTTTCAGGTCAGTTTCTTATCGGGTTTAAGGTGGGTTAAATTATGACAACTCTAATGTGACACACTGACACCTATTAAATTAGACTATGTACCGTGGACTCGTGGAGTGATCAATTGGCAATTTTTTAATTTATTCTATTATTTTTATTATAAGGGAGGTGCCCAATTGGCAAATATAAATACACAGTGTTAATCAAGACAGATCCCTACTTACTTTGCTAGCTAGTATGAATGCATTTTTAAATTGATATGAAAAAAATGTTGACTTAAACTACATACCAAACGAGAGAAGATCCACTGATCCAGCAGTGATAATGTTGATTATAAGTAATTTCTATATTATCAGAAATTATAAATATCATAATTTTTGATAAAAAAATTGTCAACTTACCTAGACCCAATAGTATCGGAAATTACTACTTTAATAAGTTTTTGATTGAATTAGTGCTTTACATGGTATTAAGATTTGATGTGATAAGAAGGTTATGGGTTTGAACCTTATCCACCCTTCTTGTAAAGTGAAATATTTTGTGTAGATATGAAGAGACTCATATTATATCCCCATTTTAAGCTCAAAAAACTCTCATGTGAAGGAGCATGATATAACATACATATTAACTTTGAGATTCAACCATCAACTTAAATTAACTGAAAGAGTCGAAAAATAAATTTTGTAGTTATCTACATGTTGTTTATACAAAATCTTTTTTTTTTTTTTTGAATAGCAAAAATATTTCATTAATTAAAAGTCATACGACATCTACAATAGAGATTCGACGTTAACAAATACATAAGATATTGAATCAAATAGAATTTTCCTTCATAAAAACTACGATCGTCGAGTAGATCTTGCACTGCGGAGCATCTCCCGCTTATATCGCTGAAAATTACAGCCTTGTTGGAGAGACAATCTAACGATCCTTTGTAGCCGTGAGGATGTTTTCCTTCTGATTCATCTGTCCGTATTCGAAAACTTGATAACTTTTTCACCAACGAAATAATTTCACGACAATCCATTAGATCTGCTACCATGGATTCAAACCTAAGAAATTTCTCCCTCGACAAGAGGAGATAAACCTTGTCTTTCGAAGGAGGTCGAAAAACCCTTGTCTTTCGAAGGAGATCGGAAACCCTTTTTTTCGAGGGAGAATAGTTCCTCCCAAAAGGAGGAAGCATTATTATAAACCTAAAAAAAGCAATAGAGAAACAAGGATTGGGGCTTTCCACCGATTAAAATCGATGGAAGCCCCTTCAAAATTCAACAATGGAGGCTAGGGTTTTGGAGAGAGAAAGGAGGAGAGAGAGGAGAGAGAATTTTGACTAAAATAACAATTAATTTTTGTTTATACAAAATCTACATATTAGAAAAAAAAAAGTCAAAACCGAAGTCAATTATTATGTCATAAGACGAACAATTCAAATTACAACATTCAGACTAAAGTATATCGTATATGTAATGCAAGAATAATTATTTTAATTAAAAAAAAATGTAAGGTGTGAATTTTTCAAAGTCATGTGCATAATCTCACATATAAACTGTACTACAATATTTTATGTTTATACACTCCAAAAAAGCTGGTCCTGGTCTGGTACAATCAACAATAATCTTAAATTCCTAGTGCATGCAGTATGCACCCTATCTTATTATAATATCTTTCTTTCTTTTTCTTTTTTAATTTTCTGATTATATATTGTTCTATAAATGCTAATTTAGCTTCTTATTGTTCATAGCTTTTCCACATTTCTTCATAGTTTCTTAGACCACTGCTTTCTTAGTTAACCCCATCATCATATCTAATTATCTTTCTTGATTACAAATATGGAGCTTAGACAAGATCCCTCTTCTTCCGCCAGGTAACTTCTATACTAAATTGCTTATTAGTTCGCGAAAAATAACCATTATGAAAACAAAACTATCTTGTGCGGACTAGGTTCACGATCAAATGGTAATTGGTTAATGTATATATTTTAGTGCCCTGCATTATAATAAACATATTTATCAATCTTATGTATATTAGTATGTTTATGGCATGACATTAATTGGTTAGTATTTGAGGCAAAATGTAAGTCTTTTTTTTATTTTTTGGCTAAGTAATTGTACATAAGGTTATCCTCTATTTTTCTTTCTTTCTTTTTTAAAAAATTTGTTGTCAATGATTGTGTCTAAGTAAAAGTATAAAAACATGACATTTTAAAACTATACTTGAGACGAATCTAGCAAGATACACACTCCACAGTTAAATAAGTAATGAATTATATCATAAGTCAATATGGTAAGCCTAAAAAAATGGAGCAAATATGTATTCGTGATCAATGAAAATGAACTCGATCTAATTACAAGGATTGATTCTACAACGATGTAGATGGTGGGGAAAAGAGACAAGAGCAATAGTAACAGGAGGAAACAGAGGAATTGGATTAGCAATTGGAAAGAGATTAGCAGAATTAGGAGTGACAGTAATATTAACAGCAAGAGATGCAAAAAAAGGCAAAGAAGCTTTGGAATTGCTAAGGAATGAAGGACTTGGTGATTTTATTCATTTCTCTGTTCTTGATGTCTCTGATCCTCATTCTATTTCTGCTTTTGCTACTTGGTTCAACCATAACTTCGGCGTTCTTGACATTCTTGTAAGTTCGCGTATTATCTTATCTTATCTTATTTTATTTTATTGTTTCTTTATTTACTTAAGTCGCGAGTAAATTTTTTCTTAGTATTAAATTAAGAAGATTGCTAAGAAGGTTATAGTCAATTTTCGTTGAACTATAATAATTGATAATGTTAATAATACTTCATAATTTTACATAAAATCACCTTTAATTTTTTTTTTCCATATAACCACCTTTTTAAAAAATGTTACAAAACATTACCAATTTTAAATTTTTATACTGTAACTTACCACTTTTTTAACCAAATTTATCATCTATTCTACATTGAACTGGTGGTAAGTTGCAACAAAATTTTTTAAAATTGGTCTTTTGTAATATTTTTTTTTAAAAAAAGGTGGTTATATAAAAAAAAAAAAGATTTAAAAGGTGGTTTCATGCAAAATTTCTTAATAATAATAATTATAATAATAATGGAGTGTGAATAAGAGAGAGGATACTTCCCGTGATTGCGTGAATGTATATGAATGGTGCATGGCGTTTTAATTCAACAAAAATATACTTCATTCGTTTCTTTATAGTTGCAACATATACTTTACCACGACATTTAAGAAAAGTGGACCTCATATGATATAATACACTCAAAATGGGGTTAATAGGTTGTAAAGAGTATAATCAAGTAGGTCATGTGCTTTAAATAAAGGTAATAGTACAATTTCATCATAAAAACCTTTCTTTTATAATGTGTGTGACATTTCTATTTTAGAAAAATGTTGCAACTATAAAGAAATGGAGGAAGTATAACCAAACATTTCTAGCAAATAATATTATATTCTAGTTTATTTTGGTTGCAAAATCTATACCTATATATTAGCGTTTTCAAAAATGTCGATATACCCATTCTCACACTAAAATGACGCCTCATCGTCATTCAACAATATTTGTTTCATGTTATGTTGACTAAACATGCATACAAACAATAATCTTTATTTCATGTTATTCTTGACTGAAAATGCAAACAAACTTGTTTCATGTTATGGTTGACTAACAATGTATACAACACTAATTACTAGTTAGTATAATCTATTTTATGATTCACGAATTAATGCAATAACAATTGCTTATACATTGGAGTGTTTTTTTTTTTTATTTATTTTATTTTTTATTTTTATTTTACGTAGTAGTTTATATGAATTGCTAGCATTGTATTCTTGAAAGCCAGGTTTGGATTTTTTATGGCCATAAGTTAGTTGATACGACTAAATATTGATTATGTTTAGAAATTGGTATAGAAGACTAGCTTTTCAACAAAATCTACACGTTTTCGTTATATTAACTAATATGTTTGGTTATTGGAACTATGCCACCATCAACATATTCTTGTTTGCTCATCTTTTGTTATGTACACATAACACATAAGAAAAAAATATATGCTTATGTAAATTCTTAGGGCCTGTTCACATTTACTTAATTTCAGTTCAGCTCAGCTCCAATCAGTTCAGTTCAGTTTAGCTCTAATTAGTTCAGTTCAGTTCAGTTCAGTTCTTAATTTCCCTCTCTCATAAAATATTCATTTCAGCTCAATTCAGTTCAATTCAGCTCCAATTAGTTCAGTTCAGTTCAGTTCAGCTCCAATCAGTTCAGTTCAGCTCACTTCAGTAAATGTGAACAGACCCTTACTATATTCTTTTCAATGTATATTTTTAAAATAACAAACATTTATATTTTAATATTGTGTCGCCGCTACACACATAAAGTTGGTGGGTCAGTGGGTGAATATTTTGATGATGACTCTAATGTTACGGAGTACCTCTATCTGAATATTTCATGAAAAAATCTTTCAAAAGAAATTCAAAAAAAAAAAAAAAAAAAAAAAAAAAAAAAAAATTGGAGTAGTTTAGGGGAGCCATTTTGCTTATACATTATTTATAAATTTTTATTACTAATTTTCATTTTTAAAAAAAATGATAGTTTGATGATATGCGTTAACAATATTTACTTTTTATATGTTAAACCTAGCATACAATCAAATGCTATAACAATTTTTAAAGCAGCGAAAACATTTATACATGTATTTCAACATTATATTAGATACTCCATACATATGATTAAACAAAAATTAAATCATACGGAATATTTCTTTTTTACTTTTAATTCTTGAACACCTTCACATGGCCCAGAATTAATGAAATGGCACCCCCTGATTGAATCCAATGATTACTCTATGAGTCTTGCAATAATTGTGTGTTGTATATTATGAGTCCGCCTCGTACAAAATTTTACCCCTAGTCTATTCATCAAAACCCAACTTGAATACCAAAACAGGTTAACGAATGGTGTTGCCAAAAAAAGAATGTTAAGCCCGGCTCCCTGCCATACAAGTGTACAACACTATGCAAATTGCTTCATTAAAGCCTTAGCAAAGAAAGTTGGTGGTGTCTGCTTACAACAACCTAACATGACTTGCTTCCTAAATGCCTTAATTAGTGCGCCCCCATTATGCGGCGCAAGTGCGCATTTGTGCATTCTACGTAGGGATGTCAATGGGGAGGGGCGGGGCGGATGTTGGCCTTCCCATCCCCATCCCCATCCCCATCCCCACCTAATATTTTCATCCCCATCCTCATCTCCGCGGCGGGTCCAATTTTCATCTCCATCCCCATCCCCGCCCCACCGGGTACAACTCCAAAACCATCCCCGCCCCACCCCCACTAAGATATCCATCCCCACCTAATCCCCACCAAAGACCCGCCTAATCCCCACCTAATATCCGTATCTCAAATACACAATCTTACATAATTAATACGAATTATAAAATAAAACATTCTACACACATTTTTGTGTTATAATATAAGCGTCGTACAAAGTATTATAACTAATATTGTATTTCATGTAATTATTTTATAAATAGAATAAAAGTATGTAATTTTGCTTTAAAAAATATATAGATGTGGGTATGAGGTGGGGATGGGGCGGGTACGAAATGGGGCGGGGCGGGGATGGGGCAGGTACAACTTAAAATCCACCCCCGCCCCATCACCCATGGCGGGTATGGTTTTTATCCCCATCCCCGCCCCACCACCCGCCAAACTGAGACCCATCCCCGCCCCAATGGGGCGGGGATGGGGCGGGTCTCCTACTTGACCCGCCCCACTGGCATCCCTAATTCTACGTACTACTTTTGGCCAAATTTGGGGCTTGGGGGGCTCCATTTTTGTTAAGTTAGTGTTGTGTACTCATGCTATTGTAGAAGATACATCTTATTGCTTTTTAATTGGTTGTTATTTTAAATTTGAAGAGATAATCATAGCTTTGAAATATAATGGCTACCCAAAAATTGTAAATCAACTGGATGACGGGGTGTCCCTCCAATAAAACAAATTTCATCAAAAAATCAATAAAACAAAGTGACACACAAATGGCTCACAAATTAGGAGAGAAAGGGTTTGCGATCATAAATTACTTAATCTAATGCGTTGCTATTTTCAAAATAAAAGGCACTTATTCTAAGCGATTGGATAATAAATATAGTTTTTTTTTTTTTTTTTTTTGTGCTTCCATCTGGTTCACCCTTTGGGCTAACTTGGATTCTAGGCTCAATTATGAGTGGTTAAGTTTCAATCCTCTCCCAACTGTTGTTGGGGGGGGGGGGGGGGGGAGGGGGGTTTGAACACGCGATCCTCACTACTGAGTACAGCCCCAATCATACACTGCACCAACAAATAATTGGTATAGTTGAAAGCTTTCTCAAACGATAAAGTAAAAACAAAATTGTTAATTTCAGGTGAATAATGCAGCGGTATCATTTAATGGGCTATATGAAAACTCAGTAAAGCATGCAGAAATAGTGATCAAGACAAACTTTTATGGTCCAAAGTTGTTGATAGAGGCTTTATTGCCATTCTTCCGATGCTCATCAACTCATAAAAGCCGCATTCTCAACTTCAGTTCAAGGCTTGGCCTAATACATGTAAGTAATAATCATTAACGAACTGTTTATCTTTGATTGGAACGTTTCTATTTTTCATAGTCGTCATTGTGTAACTTCAAGCTTAAAATGAGACAGTTTTTTTTTTTTTTTTTTTTTTTTTTTTTTTTTTTTAAAAAAAAATTTTTTTATTGGAATATTTGTATATATATAGTTGTCAACTTGTCATTATATAACTTCATGCTTAAAATGAGACGCTAATTATCTTCAATTGGAATGTTTCTCTTTTCATACTTGTCATTGTATAACTTCAAACTTAAAATGAGGTGTTTATCTTTGATTGAAACATCTCTAGGTTACACATGTCATTGTATAACTTCAACTTAGAAGTTTTAACTAATAAGTAGAAATTATAAAATTTGATATTCTAAAAGTATACATTGAGATAAATTTAGAAAGATCGATCCTAGAAAATTATCTTTACTAAAGTATAAATCAATATAGACAACTAAATCCTGATGTGTGTATAATATAAAAGTAGAAACTTTGCTATAAAAAAAACGGAAAAAGAATATATATATGATATACGTAGTAAGTACATTCTAAACATGTTCATAGCTTAGGGCGGGTAAGGAAACGAAATATAACAATGAAATATTCCGCCTTATAGTAAATGAGGGATAGCTCAAGTGGTTAGAGGTTTTCTCCCGGTTCCAGTAGATCCTGGGATCGATTCTCACCCCATCCTTGTGGCTCTCTAAATACCAAAAAAACAAGTACTCCGTCTTATATTGTGGTCTATGCAAATTGTAAGTGTAAAGAACATTCGGGAACTAAAATTCATAATTCATACCCTGATCACACATCATTTCATCTCTCCCTTAATCAATTTATGTTTTCTTGAAAAGCAGACTGTTAAAAACAAGAACATAAGAGCAATACTTGAAGACGAGAAAAATCTAAGCGAGGAGAAAATTGATGGAGTAATAAAATTGTTTTTAGAGCAAGTAAAAGAAGGGAGATGGGAAAACGAAGGATGGCCAAAAGAATGGACAGATTATGCAGTGTCGAAGCTAGCATTGAACGCGTACTCAAAGATTTTAGCAAGAAGATTAAGAGATTCAAATATTAGTGTAAATTGTTTTTGCCCTGGTTTTACTCAAACTGGTATGACTGGTGTTAAAGGTAGTCGTACTGCTGATATTGCTGCTAATATTGGAGCTCAACTTGCTCTTCTTCCTCCTCAATCTCTTCAAACTGGCAAATTTAGTATGGGTCAAAGTTTCTTCTTACATTCAAGGTTTTGAAACAAATTTGTTGTGACAATGTCCAATTGTTAAATGTTACGAGTGTGAATTAGCACGTGTGCGCAACCTTATTCCGTGTTATTTTTATATCGAGCTAAATGTATATATATATATATATTATTTTTTTTTTATAATAATGTGTTATGTGTGATGTTGTATATTCTTTTAATTTATGTTCTTTTTGTTTTGATTGACTATTATTTAGGAACAACATTACGCACTTGCAGCTTGCTCTTAGTTGAAATCGTAATTTGAATTGATAATAATCACAATCGCAACAATTCAAATTTTGTACTACTATATATTTATTTTGATTAGATCACAATAGTTTTGACTTTTGCATTATGTTAATTAAAAAAAAAAAAAATTGCACTACTTATATTTAACTAAATTTAGAAATGTTTCTTTGTTAAACTCAAGGAAATATTGGAGAAAACGGCTTTGCCTTTTGCATTGATAATAATCACATATATATACACAATACAAATAGGAAACCTAACTTGCCTAAAACTCCTAACAAGATAAACTTAACATAAATACAATATTAACAAATATAACCAAACCGACTCTAATACTTCCCCTTCAAGTTGAAGCATGCAAATCGCAAATACCCAACTTGCGTAACAGAAAACCAAATTGCTGACGTCCAAGAGCCTTGATTAAAATATCTGCCAACTGATGACCTGTCGAAACATAAGAGGTAGAAATATTACCGGTTATCAACTCATCACGAACAAAATGACAGTCTACCTCAATATGCTTCGTACATTCATGAAATACCGGATTCTTAGCTATATGCAAAGCCGACTGACCATCACAAAACAACTGCACAGGCTTTGAATGATTGACACCAAGAACAAACAATAATTGCTTCAACCTTTTGAACTCACGAGTAGTTAGAGCCATAGACTTGGTATTCGGCTTCAGCCGAGGATGTGGCTACAGTAGGCTGTTTCTTAGTCTTCCAAGAAACAGGGGAACGACCTAAGAAAACAAAATAACCTGACAAGGAACGCCGAGTCAACGGACACGCCGCCCCATCACTGTCACAAAACGCCGTCAACCGTAAATCCTTCATAGGTCACAACAAAATACCTTGTCCCGGACTACCCTTAAGGTAGCGCAAGACACGAATGGCCGCATCCCAATGAGAAACCTGTGGAACACTCGAAAACTGTGCCAAAACATGCACTGAATAACTCAAACTCCGGTCGAGTGACCGACAAATATACCAACCGTCCAACCAAACGACGATATTGTTCCGGTTGAGCGAATAGCTCACCGGAAGCATGTGCAAGACGATGATTCTGCTCCATCGGAGTGTCAATGGGTTTACAACCCAACATTCCTGCCTCAGTCAAAATATCTCTAGCATACTTTCATTGAGAGAAAAAGATGCCCTCCGGACTCCGAGCAACCTCAATGCCTAAGAAATACTTAAGCAAACCCAAATCCTTCATATAGAAGCATTTGCACAAATAGGCTTTGAACCGAATGATGGCATCATGAGAGGAGCCTGCAATAATCAAGTCATCGACATATACAAGGACATGCAAAGAGACACTGCCTTGTACATAACTAAATAGGGAGTAATCAGCATATGAGTTTTTAAACCCAAAAGCTCGCAGAGCACTAGACAACTTTGAGAACCATTGTCTCGGGGCTTGTTTCAAGCCATATAAAGACTTCCGCAACCTGCAAACTTTGCCGGGTGTCGGAGTACCGTACCCTGGAGGAAATTGCATATACACTTCTTCATCCAAATCACCATGAAGAAAAGCATTATGAACATCCATCTGATGTAACTCCCAATTTAATGACATAGCAACAGCTAACAAAATACGTACCGTACCCATCTTTGCAACAGGAGCGAACGTCTCATTATAATCAACACCTTCAACCTGACAGTTGCCATGAACAACCAAACGAGCCTTGAGACGTTCCACCTTTGACTTGTCGGTGTACTTGATTTTGTACCCCCAACCACTACCAATAGCTCTTTTGCCGGGAGGAAGGTCCTCAACGGTCCATGTGTCATTACGTTCCAGAGCATCAATCTCATCTTGCATTGCCTTACACCAACCGACGTCTTTAACCACCTCTTTGAATGAAGACGGTTCCTTTCCCTAGGTGATCGTCGCCAAAAAACACCTGTGTCTCATAGAAAAACGATTATATTCAACATGACAAGTTATAGGGAAAGGTTTACTGAGGAATGTGATTGAGGAGGGTTGACAATTGATGTAGCGGGGTCTATATTTTCAGTGATGATTGTATGAGTAACATAATTCCGATGCCACGAAGGAGGTCGTTTTTCACGATGACCACGACCCAAATTATCCGACGAACTCCCCTCAAGTATTCCGGCGAAATAAAAATATTCTCACCATCCAATTCTCGCTCTAGAACAACTCCTGAGCTAAAATATGATCACCGACCTCACCGGAGGTCACCCAAACTTATTCCGGCGAGATAGGCGGCTAGTCCGGCGTGGCAGCCACCTGCGGTGACTGTGCAGGTGGGGGTGCAATCTGCCGCAACTGCTGTTGGGCAGGGGGTAGCGCGGGGCCATGCTGCTGCTGGGTAGTGGGCTCGCTGCGGTTGCCCTGCTGCCGCTGTGTTCTTCCACGCTGCTGCTGGCCAGCGGGCGCTGGCATTCCAACGGGCTGAACAGTAGCTCGAGCTGGAATGCCAGCCCCTGCTTGCTCGGGCGCTGGCTGGGCACTGGCAGCATGCTCCACAGCCCGGTTGTGGCGTGGCTGCTGCTGCCGCAACCGGGTTGTGGGGTGGGTTGTTTCGTGTGGTTCACCCCCCACATACGCCCCATTAATACCAAAATCAACGTCTTCAATTTCATCCCACAATGGCGGAGTCTAAAAGTATGTTTCCCACAACAATCTTCAATCATTAGGAAGAGATTCAAGGTATGGAAATTGATCCTCGAAAAACTAAACATCACGAATAACGAAAAACTCATTGGTATCCAAATCATAAAGATGCCACCCCTTCTTTCCATGAGGATACCCAACAAAAATGCATTTGCGACTCCGAGAATCAAACTTGTCCTTAACACGAGGACGATTAGCAGCATAAGCAAGACAACCAAAAACACGCAAACTATCCAATGATGGAGTTTGACAAAACAAGCACTCGTGAGGAGTTTTACCTTTCAAAACCGGAGTCGAAGTGCGATTAGTGAGATGCACCGCAGTCATAACACACTCACTCCAAAAGTACTTAGGCAACTTTGCTTGAAACCGAATAGCTCGAGCCACATTTAAAATGTGACGATGTTTACGTTCAACTCTACCATTCTGCTGAGCCGTGTCAACACACGACGTTTGATGTACAATGCCCTTCTTCGCAAAGAACGACCCCAAACTCATAAACTCTTGACCATTATCACTACGAACCACCTTCACTTTCTGGCCAAATTGAGTCTTAGCCATAGCACAGAACTTACGAACCAACTAAGAAGCCTGATATTTACCAACCATCAAAAACACCCAAGTAGCACGTGAAAAATCATCAACAATAGTTAGGAAATAACGATCATAACAACTAGAAACAATCTTATTCGGACCCCAAATATCACAATGAACAAAATAAAAAATTCCAGATGTTTTATTCATACTTAACGAAAAAGAATTTCGAGGTTGCTTCCCCATAAAACAAATGTCACAATTGAAAGAACAAACAGAGTTACTACTATGAGAACTACGACCGCTAGAAACTCTCGGAAGAGAGCTCACAATTTGCATTGATGGATGCCCGAGACGTCTATGCCATAATAAACTTGCATCTGAAATAACTACTTTGTTCGCTTTCAGATTCCGAGCACGAATTGGACGAAAAATATAGACCCCATCATATTGATTCCCCGCTCCAATCAGGTTCCTAAAACTGTGGTCCTGAATAATGCATAGCTTGTCAGTCAACATAATAAAATAGCATATTTTTTCTAACAATTGAGACATAGATAAAAAGTTGCATTTAAGAGCGGGAACATATAAAACATTATCAAGAGTTAAATTATCAGACAAAATAACTCTTCCTTTTTTCGTTGTCGCCGTGCTCTTCCCATTGGGTAAACCAACAAGCAAAGAGATGTCATGTAAATTAGTGAAAAGATCAATATTACCAGACATATGATTTGAAGCTCCAGTATCAATGAGCCAATCAGTGGAATTATACATACCAAGTTTATTGCCATCTGACGAAGAACCAGACTTGGTACCCTTTACAGCAAACATGAGTTCCTTCCACTGAGCATCAAAAATCGTAGGGACACTCCCATGATCAGAATCAAAAACCGGCTCATTGTTACCACGAGAGCTACCAACAGCACTAGCAAACTCACCCTTGCCTTTACCAGACGACCGACCACCCCGACCTCCATGACCACCACGACCTACACGCCCCCCACCCGGAAAGCCATGAAGCTCATAACAATGGTCCTTATCATGACCAAAATTCTTACAATAAGAACACTCCATCCGTTCGGAAGTCCGACCAGAAGCCGTCCCTGTTGCATTAAAACCAACAGTCGCAGAAGAAGAGGTCTCATGTGCCTCAGACACAGATTGCTTATGCTCATCAACAACAACTTTAGCATAAGCAGCATTCATAGAAGGCAAAGGGTCACTCATCAACAAAGTAGACACCACAGAACCAAACTTCTTTGGTTCCAAACCAAGACAAAACTGATGCAACAACTCATTCTCAAGCAACTTAGCATATTCTTTCGCAGCGGAACAAGTACAAGCAGGCAATTTAACATAACTAGACAACAAATTTTGCAATTTATTCAATTCACCATAATAAACTGCAATAGAACGACCTCTTTGCTTACAATCAGCAATATCATGTTTCAATTCAAAAATACGAGGACCATTACCAAGAGAATAACGATCACGCAAATCATCGCATAAAGTTTTAGCATCATCAGGAATAATAACAGTAGAACGATTACTAGCATCAAGAGTATTATAAATCCAAGTAACAACAGTAGAATTAACAATACCCCACTGACGATAATCTGGATGCTTGACATCGGGCATGATAATGGAACCATCCACAAACCCGAGCTTGCTCTTGGAACGAAGATTGTTGCGGATCGATCTCGACTACTCTTCATAATTGTTGACGGTAAGCAAAATGGGACAAATGACCAATTGATAACCCTCACTAGGATGAAGGTAATAATCAGTGAACGACTCGTATTTTGGAGGAGGAGTTTTATCATCGCCAGGCATCGCATCAAGTTACGAGCAAAACAATCAAACAAAAGAAGGGCGGCACACGCAACACATGCACCACACCACAAGCAAACACCACAACACCAACACAAGATGCTGCTAAGGATGCTCATAGCAGCAAAACACACCTAGCAACCCACGCGCACAGCACCACAGCGAGCACAACACAACACACCAACACGCAACAAACACAGACGCTGCACAGCACCCCATCACGTACCACACACTCCAGCAGCAAACACACGCACACCAAAAACAGAACACACCAATGATGCGCACCAAACCAAAACAGCAACACCCACTCGAGGCACCACACAGAAACAAGCAACACAATCACGCAACTCATACCCCACACAGCACCACTACACGCAGCACCTGGGAACACCACACAACACCTCGTAGCACCACAATCCGCAGCACCACACAACACCAAGCACCACAATAAGCAGCATCCAATGAAACAAGAACACATACCCAAAGATGCGTATACCAAAAATAAAAATCGAACCAAAATAAATTAGGGTTTGTGAGCCCTAATTTCGAGCAAATAAAACAGAATTTGCAATGAAAAAAAAAATTTAAAGCCTAAATTTCTCAAACAAATAATTAAATTTGCGGAATTAAACAAGAATTAACCAAGATCGAGAAAAATCTCTAGAAATTAGAGAGGCCTAATACCATATTAAACTCAAGGAAATATTGGAGAAAACGGCTTCGGCTTTTGCCTTGATAATAATCACATATATATACACAATACAAATAGGAAACCTAACTTGCCTAAAACTCCTAACAAGATAAACTTAACATTAATACAATATTAACAAATATAACCAAACAAACTCTAATATTCATCTAAATAAAAACAAATGAAGTATCTCATAAAATAGTAATCTCCCCATCATATTTGGGAAGACAAGTAAACAATTTTATTTGTTTTATTATGAACTACAAATCGCTTTCGATACCAATGAGATATTTATCTAGTGATTATGACTGAGGACTTGTGATAGGTAATTCGGATGAAAACCGAAATCCAATCCAATCCAATCCAAACTTTACATAATATCGAATTAATATATTTTGAAAATTCGAATTTTCGGATCGGATCGGATTGACCTTGTTTAGATCCAAAAAAACCAAATTAACCAAAATATGAAATCATGCTTTTACAAATAAGGATACTTTATATTAATCATGTAAAATTATGTTGATAATTACATTAATATAAATTATGTAAAATTATGTTTTTTAATATTTGTATTAATCATGTACAGCTATGTATTTAAAAGTAAGCTTTTTATAATTGCATTTCTATTTTTATAATCACTTTAGTCCCTAAAAATTTACAATGTATTTTAATTCGAATTTTCGGATTGGATCCAAATAACAAAATTTTAATTCGAATTGGATCGGATTGGATTCATGAGAAACTCGGATCAGATTGGATTTGAAAATCAAAAACCAAATTTTATTCAGGATCGGAGTGGATTTGACCTAAATCCAAATCGAAAACCGAATAGACACCCCTAGAATTAATCGTTCCTCTTTAGTTCAGTTTATTCTTTGGTTTGGATCGACTTTTGAACACCTTACACCTTGATGTGATTTCTCCTCTCTAACACTTGTAATCACTATATACTATTTTCTCTTTCATTTTTTTTAATGTAACAATTTATATCTTGTACAACTTCGGTTTTAGTTTTCACACTAAGCAAAACTTTGACTCACTCGATAAGACTTATTTTCTCATATCCTAGAGATTTGGGGTTTGAATCTCGGCAATTGAGGATGTTTAATGGTGAGAATCCTCTTACATATTCCCGGTTAATCCTTAGCGCATAGCTCCTATTTGTTAACAAATATATAGGATGGAAAAATGTATCACTACATGCATAATAGGTGACAGATGGTAAATATTTTAGGGAAAAATATTCAAATTAATTATAAGATGGTAAAAAGTACCACTACATGCATAATGGTACACAAAAAGTATTATTCAGATTTAAGACAACTTATATTTTAATGGTACATTATACATACATAATGGTATATTATAATGTATCACTGTAGAGTCATCTTTTTTCCAGAAGCTTGCCAAATTTACATTTTTGCCATCCTATATACTTTGTAAATGCATAGCAGCTATGCGTTGAGATGCACTCCATTTTCCCTCTAGTCTCAAATCTTAGCTACGCGGTTCTTTATTACTCGTATATTCCATATTCTAAAGTAGAGGTGTCAATTCGGATAACCGGATGGAGTTTGGGTCGGGTCTATTCGAGTCGAGTCTATTCGGGTCGAATATGTTTGGGTTAAAATTATTTTTTTTTTAATTCGGATCAGGTCGGGTCGGGTCGAGTCAAATTCGAGTCGGATCAAATTCGGGTCATGGTCTATTGAGTCTGGGTCGGATATGGGTCAGGTTAACTCCAGATCGGTTCATGTTCGGTTCGGATAAATTCAAATTGGGTTTAACCGGGTTAATGTTGGGTCGGATGAATTTGGGTCGGGATGATTTCGGTTCGGTTAAGTTCGGTTTGATTAAGATAAGGTTGATCCGTTGATTCATTAATTGGTCAATTTCAATTCAATTCTTTTCTGTGTTTGGCTGGATTTTGATCGAGTTGACCCAATTCATATCCAAATAAGGTTATTTTAAACTAGAGTAATTATTAAGTTTTTACCTTATTATTGGGTCAATATCAAGTCATTCATGTATCATATTTTTTATCGAGTTCAAAAAAAGGTTTTAATGTTCAAGTATTAGTACTAGTGTATTACAAATTATTTGTAGCAAATTTTAGATGAGACGAATATAAAGCTTAGAAAATAATTTTATATAATTGGTATATATATGAAGTAAACTAGTTACTCCGGATTATTTCTTTGTAGTAAAAAACGTTAACTTATTAATAATTAGAAAATATAATACTCATAGTATAAGAACTTGAATATAAAGGTCAATAATTAATTATGGTTAGGTTAAATTCGGATTGGGTAAAAATCAAATCGAGTTAAAATCGGGTCGGGTTGATATCAGTTCGGGTCAAAACAGATCAGATTAGATTGGTTATTTGTCGGGTCAATTTCGGATCGGGTTGAGCTCGGGTCGGATCAAATCGGTTCGGTTTGAGTTTAGGTCGGGTCAACAAATTCGGACTGAGTTCAGGTCGGATCAAATCGGTACCGTGCTAAGTTCAGATCGGGTCAAGTTCGGATTCGAGTTGAGTTCAGTTAGGTTACAGATCGGGTTTGGATCTTGAATTTATCGAATCAAAACGGATCATTTACGATTCAAAACGGATAGTTTTTTCCGAGTCGATTCGATTTTGACACCTCTATTCTAAAGTTGGCCACAATTAAATCTTGTACTATCGTTGCACAAAAAATAAGCGGAGAAAGTACAAGACACGACTCGAGAAATTGACGCCTGAAACTTTGATTTGGTTTATTGAAAACTCAGTCACTTTCTTCTCTGCTGCCGCCTTCAACACCGCTAATCTGGTAATTTTCTCTCTTCTCCGATTAAAACCTTAAACAACCATGTTCATGGCATACATTTCTTGTTTTTTTTTTTTTTTTTTTTATCTCAATTTTCGCAACTATCTCAAGATTAAATCATTTGCATTTTGAATTATTACTCTAATTTATCAGCTGAACCTTAAGGTTATTTAATTCTATATATGTAGTTTATTTTGTATTTCTGCAATCTGATCGACATGTTGTTAGATAATAATGGCTTGAAAAATTCATTATAATGTTGATTATGCTTCTGATTCTAATTTTGAGTATTTATAGTTGGTGTGTTGCGCAAGATTTGTTTTTTATTCGTTCATTTAGAATTATGTGGTTGGAAATGGAGGTGGTATTGGGGAATTAAAATTGGGGATTGTTTTTGAGACATTTTTGATTTGGGGAACTTTGGAATATATGGTTTCGGATGTGTTCAGCTGCTCAATCTACTTTAGGACCCAACACATTAGTGTAAGTCCAGGTTGATTTAGGCCAGGCCACTGTTCTGTTTATTTTATGTAATCCGTGACTATGGCAATGCTCGCGTCTTTGCCAATGATCTACCCTTCACCGTACACCCTTTTGTTGACACCGTAAACCCTTTGTTGAGCCATAGAAGTGATGCTATAGTGTTGAATGTTTTTTTTTTTTTTTTTTTTTTGGAGGGGAAGAGGTGGAGTGGGGTATCAAGTTTCTTTTAGAAATGCTACCCTTATAGGCAAATCAAACCTATCTTATCTATTCTTGTGTTTCTGTATACAATGTATGGTCAATTTTTGTACGCATTTGGCCTTTCCTGCAAATTTATTATCGCGGCCAATCATGGGAATTTACCCCCCCCCCTCCTCCCCCACCCAGACAATCAAATGAGAACTAGAGTAATGGAGGGTTTTAGCTTGGTTGTATCTGCCATGGAGTAGGTTTGGAGAGGTATCCATTTGGTTTTCCACATTTTCATTAAGTACGAAATGTTGATTTGGACCTGTGGGCTGTGGTTATGTTTCATATGCCTCACCTTGGCATTTGCTACTGTTGTGTCTACTTCGGATGGATTAAAGTTTTATATGCAGTCACTTGATGTATGGAAGTTCATAAGTAATTGACAACCCTTAGTGAAAATTCAATTGTATCACACGTATATCTTTGTAAGTCCACTGATTACCAACCCTTTATACACCAGTATGTGCTTAAGCTTGTAGTCAAGCTAGTTTTCTTTTGTTCGTGTGCTGTTAAGAATAGTGTGCTACTGATGAAGGAAATTGGTTGTTCATATGGTGCTGGGGCAGCTGTGGAAATAGGTTGTCCAAATGGCTAGTGAATACTGAATAGTGGTGGGATATATGGTGGTGGAAAAATTTCTAGGCAGATGTTGTATGTTGATCCTTCTGCTGCATCTGCTTGCCCCATCACCACTTTACAGGGTTGTGCTGATATTCTGTGCTACTTATGATTCCAGGTCTATCTATGTGGTTGAATATATTGGGAAAATTCTTTTTCAACTCCAATGCCTGATTTGACTTAGCATCAATTTGCATCTGCTATCAAGGTTGCTTATAAGCTCTCTACGAACCTATTAACATCTGGTCATTAGATGTGACAAGGCTCAGTTCTTGAAGGACTATGAACTGATTTGTTTTGTTTTGTGGGTGCCAAATTGCAATATCTTATTTCACTATATCTCTACTGGGTTAATAACTTAATATGGGTGATTTACAGGTCTGGAAGCTTCTCTAAGTAGTAGATTACTCTCAAGATGTCTGGGATTTCAGGATTTGGTGCTCTTGCACCCAAAACAAAGAATATAATTGTTGCTGGGGGGCTGACATCATTTGTTTTTGGAGTGTACTTCTACACCATGCGAGCTGTTGGTGGTACTGATGAACTTCAGGTAGCCATCGACAAGTTTGAAGACAAGAAGCACCAAGATGAGGCCAAAGCAAACTAGTCATAGATCTCGATCATGCAAAGAAACTTGAGTTGCATCAATAATCTGACTGTTCTGTGCCTCATCTGCAGCTGAATGGATGTTTAGACATTGTATAGTTTACATATGGTGTGACATTTGTTGGCCTTGAAAATTTTGAATATTTTGTAGCACAAGTTTCATCTGGATTTTAGTTATGGTGTCACACGCACAGCTGATTGAGCTCTACCAGTATTAAGGTGAGTCGGATTGGGTGCATCTTAATGTTGAGCTCATCAGCTCAAATTATTAACAGAATGTTTGAAAATAATACACAGTGAGACTAAGCACCATTAAATTGTGCAGTGGCTTGTTTCTGTACTAGATGTAAGCATTTTTTTTGCTGTCTAAAGTTTCAAGTTGACCTATGGTTTTGGCAACAGGAGAGTGCCTCCCACCTCCGAATTTTGGGATTATGTGTTGCCTTCTTGCCCCTAACATGGAGACAATTTTAAGCTATGGAAAAATGTGAAGGTTTTTATGATCACACGATGATATACCACAATCAGCAGTGAAATGCCAAAATTGACAGGATGCACTTCTATTTTGTCTTTCAGATTTTCTTTTTTGTTATGCACTTTAAAGCACATATATTGCTACTTGCCATAACCTCTACATCGCTCTCCTCTAGTCCTCTCAGCTCTCACATGACTCAAGAAAATCAAACCCTAATACTCTCCGCCCACAACCCAAGAAATTAAGATGAGCGATGGATGATTAAACCATATACACTAATAAGCCATTTCTCATTATTTCATCATAGTCATGCATTTGTATCATCATGTAGAGTATAATACTAGGCCTGTAGCCTGTTCAACAGATGGGATTTGAACCCCAAACAGGTCAAGGCATATAGGTCTAGAAAATTTCATTACCATACATATCAACATGGATGATCAATCTTCTCTCCCTTTACATCAAGAAGAGGATCCAATACTCTGATGTTTCGGATATCCAAATATTTCCGTCAGATCCGACACCTTGATATAGTATATATGAAACTTGACACGCCATTTACAACAAGCCATGGATTTGACAAAATTGGCTGTCTAATCTGAATTTGGCTGAAAGAAAGTGTAAACATCTAATGTTCATCTTGTAAGTACTCAAGCATAAGAAAATCAAACAATGCACTGATCGATTGCTAAAGATGCCAATGTGCAACATGGCCAACTCAATGATGTAAATGTATATAATCCTCCTCAGCTAAGCTAGAAATGCAGAGCTATATATTCGACACTTTGAAAGGTATTCTTGATTTATTTCAAAGCAAAATGTAAAACGAACTCTTCATAGCAACCTCAACTGCTGTCATACATGCCAAGGCTAGTCTTCAATCTTTCCACCAGGGATGGAAGAGTCTTGACACTATCGTCAATTGTCTGACTAACACAGGACTCGAGGTCATTCATGGAATTTGATTGCCCGGGTTGCAGTTTCGCAGACTCATATCTGTCTTGGCACACCATTAACGCTCTTTGCAACTTTTCCTACAAACAATAACCAGAACAATGAAGTGATTATCAATTATCTGAGCATAAAATGATTGCAGGTCTAAAGCTTTATGAGCGACAGAAGTCCTGATGGATGGTAAATAAAACATACGTACACATCAAAGATCTAATTAATTAGTTTAGAGACTTGGCAGTGATGAAATGAGTTTAACTAGTACTTGCTGCTTGAAAAACATCAACACTTCAACAAGCTTTGACCATATTTTACTCCTGGCTGTTCAACTTCCAGAAGGTGCAAATTTTGGTTGCAGTTAGTGCTTACTGCTTAAGGCTCAGCGGAAAGATTAGATATCTCTTGGTTTTTATTACTTCTGGCTTTTCAAAGCAAAAAAATGGATACGTCACCAAAACAGACAAGAGGGGCCGCTTCTTTTCATTCAAGCAAATATAAGTAAATAAAAGGGGTGGGGGGGAACCTTCAGCAAATTAATTACCAGTACGTATGAAACCAACATAGACTGAAAAGGGAAAGACTACACCTACGTATAACCTGAAGGCCATTAGAGCTCATTCAGTAAAACAAAACAAAAGAACTTTAAACATCAACTTGATTAACAAGGAAGCCAAACTTGATTATTGCAGGGTTATGTTGCTTGGATTTTCATGGTATTGGTGATAAAGACCAACTCCATAGTCACATGGGAAATTTTTTTAAGAAGCTAGCCGATCTAGTTTTGATGTCAAGTGTATATACTGCAACCAGTGGCTATAAAAGTCAAGTACAAAATTGGTTTTTTTATTGTCTATTCCTATTTTTATCCATGTCAAATTGTCTGTAACATAAAGTTGGTCCTGCTAGTAATCACCAACACTGAAATTGAAAGTCAGCAATACTGATATGATACAAACTGCAACAAGTAAAGAAGCACAACAGCACCTATTAATTACAGAGTTCATGCTAATTGCAGTCAAAGATACATTATTTTATTGGCTACTTCAATAAACTCCGTAAACTTTTGAGCTTTTTAACAACTAACAAAATGTAAAGCATTTAGCACCCACGGCTACCATGAAGAATAATACTTCGTATATGGAATTGGTGTCACATGAAAGATTTTCCCCTTCTCCAGGTGGAAGGGTTGAGTAACTACACAAATAACAAAACAGCTAAATATGCAATAGAATGTTCAAGCAAACCTAGAGCAAAAACATAGTCAGCTTCCAGACCGAAATTATGAGTCACACAAGTAATTTAACTGCCTTAATTCTATCATGCATATGCAAGTAGAATATTAACAATTCCACAGAATAACACACAAAAATTATGCCCCTAAAATAACATAGAGCTCATTCCACCAAGCATATTCTACGCTACCACGTAGAATGGTTTGTCCAACAAATTTTGTCTAATCACATATGGTAAATTCAAGCTCCATTCTTAACAAACTACTACCATCATTACTAACATTTAAATTAACACTATCATCGTTACAAACGTCTAAAATAATTAAACAGGTCAACATAGCACATTCTTCAGCAGCCAAAATGCAGCCAAGGAAAACAACTTTCTTCAACCAATAAATCTCTATTGCCACAATCAAATCAACAAGATTGATGCATTCCAGCTAAACCTATCGCCGGCTCGCACCATCTAAACCAATAAAAAAACATGCCAAAATTCCAAATTTTTGCTTGAATTTTTTTCAGTGTATAATGCAAATTTTTTTAAAAAAAATGCATATAAAAAATTAAAAAAATACCACAAAAAAATTTAAACACTACAAATTCTGAAATTTCAATTCAGTAAACATAAGAAATCAATACTCCAAAAATAACGATAACCCACAAAATAAATTAAATAAGTAGAGAGAAAAATAAATTAAAGAAATTAAATTACCTGAAACTTAGCCATTTCCCCTTCAACAAGATTCTGAGCTTGCATAACAGGAACACTACAATGCTCAACACAATTGCCTATCTCTTCCTGGGATCGACGCCTATCAAAGCAATTATACGCACACTTGAAGTACGCTTGCTGAAAATCACAAAATTTCAAATAATTGACACAAATTTTTCTGAATATTAATTTTACAATCGAAAAAAAAAAAAAAAAAAAAAAAAAAACCAGAAATTAGGGAAGAAATGAATACCTGGAGAGTGAAATTGATGTGATCTTGAACCCCAGAAAGTTGGGATTGTGCAGATGAATTAACTTCATTGAGTTTTCTTCTCAATCTTTCGGTAACAATTTGTTCTTCAGCATTAGCAATGTGGTTCATTTTTTCTCTCTGCTAATTGTTCTGTTTCTTTCTGTGCAAGAAGGGGTTTAGGGTTTATGAGAAGAAATACTTGCCTTTTAAGCTTTTTTTTTTTTAGCAATTGGAATACTCTTATTTGTCCTTTGTGTCTTGCTGTATAATACTCCCTCCGTTTTTTAATATTTGCTTCATTTCTCCATGCGCGGAGTTTTAGGAGAAATTAGAGAAAATAATAAAATATAGAGGTAAAGGGATAGGTGAAAGAATAAAAAATTATAAAAAGTAAAAGTATTGGAGAGAATTGGAGGAGAAAGAATAAGAAATTAATAAAATATTATAAAAGCTTTCCAAATAAGGAAATAGAGCAAGTATTTAAAAATGGAGTAAGCACATAACAAAAAACATTTAGGCCCTTTTAGGTTGGGAAGAATTGAGAGGAAAAGAAAAGAGAGGAAAAGAAAAGAAAGGAAAGGAAAAATACATATTCCTATGTTTGGTTTTAAAAATTATATAGGATTTGATAGGAAATAAAGGGAAATGAAAGGAGCGCTCCCTTTACAAAATCTTTTGTTTCCTTTCCTCCCAAAATTGGAGGAATTTGGGAGGAAAGAAAGAAATTGAATCTATTAAAATTAAAATTAAAATTAGTTTTCTCTTCCCTTTCCTTCCTTTACTAATGTCATACCAAACAATAGATTTTTCTCAATTTCCTTCTTTTACTAATATCAAACCAAACATTGGATGATATACTTTCTTTCCTTTCCCTTCTCTTCCTTTTCCCTTCCCTTCCTTTCTCTTTCTTTCCTTTACAAATATTGAACCAAACAAAGCCTTAATAGTTGTAACTTCAATTTGGATAACAAACTAGATTAGATCCCGTTCCTATGCAATGCACGGGTTTAACAAAATTTTATTATGAATTATTACAATCTTTGAAAAGTTATATAATAATTTACACAAAAGATAGAGAGTTATAGTTTCTTTTAACATAAACAAAATTACTTAGTTTTATACCGGTTCTTAATTAGAGCCTTTAGTTTTATTTATTTATTTATTTTATTGTTTAGAGAGCCACAAGAGCGAGGGTGAGAATCGATCCTAGAATCTCCTGTAACCGAGAGGGAAGCTCTAACCACTTGAGCTATTCCTCACTCTCATTACAGCCTTTGGGGCCTGTTCACTTCAGCTTAATTTCAGTTCGGTTCAGCTCGAATCAGTTCAGTTCAGCTTCTAATTTCATTCTCTCATAAAATATTCATTTCAGCTCTATTTAGTTCAGTTCAGCTCTATTCAGTTCAGTTTAGTTCAGCTCCAATCAGCTCAGTTCAATAAATGTGAACAGACCCTTAGTTAGCTCTACAATAATTTACAAAAAAATAAATAATTAGAGACAATCATAACATTTACAATATGCATATAATAACATGATTTTTTACCAAAGTTTATACCTAGCACAAAGACATCTAGGTTACTAATACAACACTCTCCCCTTACCAACTTAATTAATTGATAAACTTTGATCGACACATGGTTTGGGCAATAATAATGAATTACCTTATATAATAGATATGAAATTAAAAATATGGAATATATATGTTAACTAAATATTGAAAAAATATCTTTGTTGGTATAGTCAAAGATTGTTTAAGAAGATTTGACAAAAAAAAATTAAAAAATAAAAAAAGGAAAAAAGGAAAAAGAAAAAACATTTTGGAAGGAAAATACAGCACCAGGAAATAACATGTGTCATTCCTTGTAACACCCTAGAAATCCCTTTCTTTTAAAATACTTGTTTTGCCCTGTTTAAAACTTTAAATAGGAAAATCTAAGATATTACCGCCATCGTGAAAATGGCTAAGGCAACTATCAAAGACACACAGCGGAAGACTCTACTTTAAAATATTTTAAAACGACTCAACTTAAAAAGTCAACCAATCAAAAGCAAAGTCAAACCAAAGTAAAATAAAGTCAAACCTACAACTTGGAACCAATGTAGGCCCTTAACAAAACCAATTCAATTTAAAAAACCTTTACGTTAGTCTCGCAACAGAAATCTCATAATATAATTAAAGCAATAACACATCATAAACTTATAAAAACTTGCATAATTCGCTCTTCACTCATGCCCATCATGAATATGCTTCATCACCTGAAAAGCTTCTCTTTACTTGTTTCCACTACTCTCCATTAAAAATGGGTCATCATAGGGCCAAGATAAAGACAAGGCAAACAAACACACAAACACACAATTAGCAAAGCTGAGTACATAAGCGTAATTAAACACACTAACATGCATTGACCTATCAACACACAACTTACCTTGTTGCACCTATTTATCAAGCACTCAACATTCAACAAAACTTCCCAACTAAGTAACTAATTAATTTATTTAGTTTTGATTACGCATCGAACAGGTTTCCCCCTAACCTGCCCCAATAAAGGGGTACTAACACGGAAGCTAACCGTGCCAGTATAAAAGAACCACTCGTAAGTAGCGGAATTCCTACGCATAATAAAAAAGGAGTGTATAGCGTCTTGTACTCCAATAGAAGATATAGTTAAATATAAAACCCCATAAGTCCCCCCATATGTTCATACTCAAGGTATATACGTTCCAAGAGTTTTGGTGCATAATCTCTTTCACTTTACGTTCTTTACAATTTATTAAATTTGGTGATGACTCTCAAATCATAACAACATCAAACATCATATTTATTCAAACAATTAAACACTTTAATTTAATTCTTGAATAATTAGTGACCACATAATATTTAATGTTGAACCCTTTTTAAATCTACCTCGGTGTCAAAGACACCTTAGACGCTTAATGCGCCAAAAATCCTATCCCTCGGTGTTAAAAACCCCTTAAGTACACTAAAGCACCAACATATAATTTCTTCCTCGTGTACATAGACACTTACATAGCTTCTTTCTCATGCTTATAGCACCAACAAAAATTATATGAACCTTAATAAAATTCTCTTTATATATTCCAATCCAAATTAAACATTCAATTTAATATAACATGTTTTCTATCATGCCATAAATAAAAGTGTGGTTCATATTCAATATTTCAAACTATGATTTTCCAACCATTAATCCATCACAAATAAATCATGCTTCATAATTCAATCACCAATAACAACCAAATCACAATTTCCACTCCAAATCTAACATGATACTACTTGTATTCAATTAATCAATTCTAGCATGCTACTACATCATCAAAAATATGCCAAGTACACGAACGTACCTTGAATACGATCTTAATATCGCCACGACTAATAGAATTCACTCACTTCAAAGTCTCCTACAATTTAAAATAATAATAGAGCATTAAAATCCACTCTACACAAATTTCCAACAATATATACTCTTATTAAACCACTCATAGTTTAATTAAAATAAGCTAAAATTTTATTTTAAACCCCATACTTTAATCCCAATTAATGGGTAATTAAAATTCCTTAAAGATACTTGATTTTTAATGTACTACCAAAAATTCCAACATTATATATTAATGAAAACTTGTTGTAATTAGGCTTTAAAATACTTACATCAAAGGTTTAAACCACCCTAAATCATAATCATTCAATAATTAATAATTTATGAATCTAGGGTTTCAAAATTGGGGCTTTTTAATTAAAATTAAAATCTAAAAACTAAATTACATACTACTTATAATCAATCAAAGGGGAGAAGAAGCAGCCGGACAGCAAGTCAGCGCCACTGCCGGTCGCCGCCGCTGCCGGCTGGTGCTGCTAGTGGCCAGCGACCCACTGGTGGTGGTGGTGGCCAGCAATGGTGCAAGCCGAAAAGGGGAAGGGGAAAAGGAAAGAAAAAGAAAAGAAAAATAAAGGAGAAGGGAGAGAAAGTTTACTTTGGATTTTCTCCACTCTGGGCAAAGTTTAATTTGCCCAACTGTTGAATATTTATACCCATTTCTCTAGAAATCCTTCTTACCTAAACTTTCCCTTTTTACTCTTTCCTAATGCCTTTCCTAATAAAACTTTACTAAAATAAAACTTTCCTAAATTAAACCCCAACTTTAATAAAATAATTAATTAAATAAACTTTCCTTTTATAAAATATTTCCAAACTTATTTAAAATAAATAATTAAAATGCCATAAATTAAATATTTCAAATTATTTAAATATTTCACAAAATACTTATTTTAAATAAAATACGTATAAAAATACGGGGTATTACATTCCTGGTGTCTGATTTAGTATTATGTTATTGATTGGGTATAGTTGGGTTTATTCAGGTGATATTGACTTTAATAATCTTACTAAATCATTGTGTCATGTCAAAATTTGAATCGAGCCACATTTAGGCTAGTTCATTTTATAAATACAAATACTCTTTTTGAAACCAAAACTCATAAATTGATCTCATAAATAAAATTGTAAATTAGATTAAGATTTTCTGTATTTAGTTTTTAGAGTATATTATATGGTTTGTTCGTAACCTTTTAGAGAGAGAAAGTTAGGAAATCAAAGAGAGATTGTAGATTTTGAAGATTCAAGTATGATAATTATATCAAAGATAATTATATCAAAGATCTCAATTTATCAATCAATGAGCATTTCTCATTGTTTCTCATTTTTATTGATTTCATTAATTGTGTTTGATTTAAATCCATTGATTATTATAATTGTTTCTTGTTTGTGCTTAATTTTGATAGTTAAGCTTTAAATTTCTCAATATTCTTATTAGATCTAGCTCCTACTTCTTCAATTAGTTGGAATTTGCCTTGTGGTTTTATTTTGTTCCTTCATCATGTTTTAGTAGATTTCCATCTATTAAGTTTTGAGTTAAGCATTGTGTTGATTAATTGAGTTCTTTGAGGTGAATTTTGATGATTAATTGCATGATCGAATTGATGGAGGTATGTTGATAGCTCCTAATGGATTGATAACCATTATTTTGCTAACTTAATTGCATATTGGTCTTATTCAACACGAGAATCGAGATTAGGATTGGTTTTTTAGTGCATTTTTTTTAACTTCTCTTATGAACTTAGGTCATAGAAAGATCGAAATATCTATTAGTGTGATTAAATTACAGTAGAAAAGTAAACCTCAATTACTGTAGAAAATCGACGAACACCGATGACACAACAAAACCTAGAAAATATCCAATTCGAAGGAGATTAAATTAATCGAAAAAACCGTGAAATCATTCACTGAATTGAATTCGCGTATGTGTTGGTAAGTAACCTCAACTAACTATGGTTATAAGATTTGAGATTTAACGACGTCCGTGACTGGTTCAGAAATCAATATTCTGTGTAACCAGCAAATTACCATCACATCCCTAACTAATGACGCGATAAGACAACTATAACCCGTGTTTATCTAGGAGATGAACTAGGGCCTGCTCGAGAAGATTAAATTGAAACCTGATTTTTATTTTTATTTGTTTTTTAAATGTGAGAGACATTCAATTCATCGCTAGTATCCATTAAATAGTCCTTTTTAGCTTTTGTTACAACTAATGAATTGAACCAAGCCTATTTTAAATCCAATTTTTATGTCATGTTTGATTCAACTTATTAGTTCAGATCAAATTTGATCATAAAAAATAAATTCTGACACAATTTATCGTTATATGTGCGTTTTTTATCGCTAATATCTTTAATATCATAATGACCTCACTTGATGATATTTTTCTTTATAGATTATTGGACACATAACTACATAAGGTCAAAGTTTGGTCAAATTAGATTAACAGACCAAATAATTATATCAGATAAAATCATACATATCAGACCAGATCAAATAAGCAAAATAACGTGAAATAAACAAGCCCTTAATGCTATGGGTTAGTAGACTTTTCTTCTTCCGGCCATTACAAATTAAAGGGTTTTTTCCATATCACTAAGAGCAAGTTTAAGATTTGGAGTGACATCATCATCTTGAGTCTTAAGAATTTTGTTTAAGACTTCCCCCATTTTTCTTCTTAAATCTCAAGCAAGTCTCAAATTGAGTCAAGTTGAGTCTTGAAATTCCAAGACTCAACTTAAGACTTGAGATTGGGACCCACCTCAATTTTATTTGTATTATCCTTTTTTTATTACACTTTTCTACATATAAAGAGATTAAAAAAAATGTCATATATTTGAGTCTTAGGGCTAAAATGATAAATTTGGACAAGTATTAGTGAGTCTTAACAAGAATTGATGACATCATTTTCAACGGGGACCACAAAAAATGATGTCACATTCAAATCTTAAGACTTGGGGCTAAACTTGCTTTAAGTTTAAAATGTAAATGTGTTGGTATCATTGTTACTCCGACACCTTCCTTGGCCATGGATGTCGCGTGTCGACACGACACGACTCTGAGAAAGTGTGGACTCAGGGATGGGAAAAGTGTCTGAAATGGGTGTCGATTTCAAAAAGAGGGGATTAAGTTTGAACTTTGCATGCATCTGAATTAATGGAGGAAAGAGAAGATAGAAAGAGAAGACTACATGATAAAGAATTAGAAAAGGGAAAGTGGGAGAAGGTGAAAGGTTATTGAGGTATGAATGTGGGACAGTTTGGTCATATGGTTGTTCTTTAAAATATTTAACTTTACCCATGTCCTCACAAATTCTTTTGACTTTTGGACCCACCTTTACTTTTATACTTTTACATAGTACCATGTGATTATTATACGTAGTATTTTTTATTTACTTTTATTTTTTTTATAGCTTATGTACCAATTTATTATTTATTTATTTTTCCTGTAAGAAGGACTCTGACCGAACCTCAACCCTCACAGTTTTTTTGGTCCGGATTTGCAACACCCTAGAAATTCCTTTCTTTTAAAATACTTGTTTTTCCCTGTTTTAAAACTTTAAATAGGAACATCTAAGATATTACCGCCACCGTGAAATCGGCTAAGACAACTATCAAAGATACACAGCGGAAGACTAATTTCAAACCATTCAAAACAAGTCAACTTGAAAGGTCAACCAACGAAAGTAAAGTCAAAACCAAAGTCAAACAAAGTAAAATAAAATCAACCTACAACTTGGAACCACTGTAGGCCCTTATTAAAACCAAACCAACTTTAAAACTTTGCGTTAGTCTCATGAATAATAATATCATAAATAATTAAAGCATTAAACACATCGTAAACTTATGGAAACTAGCATGATTCGCTCTTCACTCATGCCCATCATGAATATGTTTCATCATCTGAAAAGCTTCCCTCTACTTGTTTCCACTACTCTCCATTAAAAATGGGTCATCATAAGGCCAAGGTAAAGACAAGGCCAACAAACACACAAAACACACAATCAGTACTAACATGCATTTACCTATCAGCACACAACTTACCTTGTTGCCCTGTTTTTCAAGCATTCAATATTCAACAAAACTTCTCAACTAGACAACTACATAATTTTTCTAGCGTTGATTACGCATCGAACGGGTTTTCCAACTAACCTCCCCCAATAAATGAGGTTACTGACACGGGAGCTAACTGTGCCAGCATCAATAACCACTCGTAAGTGGCGGAATTCCTACGCATAATAATAATAAAAGGAATGTACAGCGTCCTGTACTCCAGTAGAGGTTATGGTTAAATATAAAACCCCATAACTCCCCCCATGTGTTCATACTCAAGGTATATACGTTCCAAGAGTTTTGGTGCGTAATCTCTTTCACTTTACGTTATTTACATTTTATTAAACTTGGTGATGACTCTCAAAACATAACACAATCAATCATTATAATTATTCAAACAATCAAACATACCAATTTAATTCTTGAATAATTAGTGACTACATAATATTTAATGTTGAACCCTTTTTAATCTACCTCGGTGTCAATGACACCTTAAACGCATAAAGCGCCACAAATCCTATCTCTCGGTGTTAAAAACACCTTAAGTGCACTAAGGCACCAACATACAATTCATTCCTCGTGTACATAGACACTTACATAGCTCTTTTCCCATGCTTAAAGCATCAATAAAAATTATATGAACCATAATAAAATTCTCTTTTGATATTCCAACCCAAATTAAACATTTAGTTTAATTAAACATGCTCTCTATCATGCCATAAATAAAAGTGTGGTTCATATACAATATTCCAAACTATTATTTTCCAACCATTAATCCATCACAAATAATTCATGCTTCGATATTTAATCACCAATAGCAACCAAATCATAATTTCCATTCCAAATCTAGCATGATACTACTTGTAATCAATTAAACACATTTAGCATGCTACTACATCATAAAAATTATGCTAAGTACGCGAACGTACCTTGAATACGATCTTAAAATCGCCACGACTAATAGAAATCACTCACTTCGAAGTCTCCTACAATTTAAAATCATAGAAGAGTATTAAAATCCTCTCTATACAAATTTCCAGCAATATATACTATTATTAAACCTCTCATACTTTAATTAAAATAAGCTGAAATTATATTTAAAACATCATACTTTAATCCCAATTAACGGGTAATTAAAATTCCTTAAAGAAACTTGATTTTTAATGCACTACAAAAAATTTCAGCATTATATTTTAATGAAAACTTGCTGTAATTAGGCCTCAAAACACTTAAATCAAAGGTTTAAACCATTATATATCATAATCCTTCAATAATTAATAATTCAAGAATCTAGGGTTTTAAAAATTGGGGCTTTTCAATTAAAAATAAAATCTGAAAATTAAATTACATACTACTTATAATCAAACATCATAATCTAATCACAAAACTCATAATTAATAATTAGATCTAGGATTAAATTAGATTTTAAAAACAAAAGATTATTTTTTTTTGTTCGTGAAAACTGGGCAGCTGGCCGGCCACCACTGCCGGCTGATGCTGCTGGTGGCCGGCGCCGGCGGCCCACCGGTGGTGGTGGTGGCCGGCGATGGTGAGGCTGAAAGGAAGGGGAAGGGAAAAAGAAAGAAAATAAAAAGAAAAATAAGGAGAAGGGAGAGAAAGTTTACCTTGAGTTTTCTCCACTCTAGGCAAAGTTTGATTTGCCTCAACTGTTGAATATTTATACTCTTTCTCTAGAAACCCTTCTTTGTAAACTTTCCCTTTTTAATCTTTCCTAATCCCTTTCCTAATAAAACTTTACTAAAATAAAACTTTCTTAAATTAAATCCCAACTTAAATAGAATAATTAATTAAATAAACTTTCCTTTTATAAAATATTTCTAAACTTATTAAAATGAATAATTAAAATACTTTAAATAAGACATTTCAATTTATTTAAATACTTTTCAAAATACTTATTTTAAATAAAATACGTATAAAAATACGAGGTATTACAGGATTGCAGGTCAGACACTTTGAGGGTGAGGGGGGAAGGGTAAGGGATCCCCCACACTCAAAGTGCCTCTAGTAAGGATTGAACCCCCCCCCCCCCTCCCCCCCAACCTCAAGGTTGGAAGGTACAATCCTTACCACTAGACCAAGTTTAGCTTGGTACAGCTTATGTACTACTTGTATGACACTATGTACTACTTTTATTAGTTTTACTAGTTTAGGTCCCATGCGAATGCATGGTAATTACTAATAAAATATGAAGTATAAAGAATTGAAATAAGTGTTTTTTTTCATGTGCCCTTTTACCTAATTTGCTTTTCGTAGATATAAATATTACATAAGAAAGATTTGTTTTTGTTTTTATTTTCATTGTCATAAAACTTTAGAAAAATAGAAATAAATAATCCCACTTTTGTGTGGCCTGATAATAACAATCCCAACTTTTGATTATTACGAGGCAATCCCACCTTTGTATGTTATCTTCTTTTAACAAACCTTTTTACCTACAACCTGATAAACAGGTTAAAATGTTTTTTTTTTAATTATTATAAAGCCACGTGTCGCACAATAATTGCTCAAAATAAAAAAAGTTTAAAACAAAAAAAAACATGGAAAAAATTTTTTTTTTAAAAAAAAAAAGAAAAAAAACCCACCACCAACAGCCACCGTGAAACCCTAACCCTAGCTCCACCGAAAACCGGGCGGCCGCCACCCTAAACCCCTGAAAACGATCGGCCGGAACCTCCTAATATCAAAAACCACCTCTGAAATCACCCCCGAAACCACCATAACCACCACAGGCCAAATCTACCACCTCGAAAAACCTACCTAGCAGCCGTAAACCTGCCGAAACACCACCTAGACGCTAGAAACCCGCCGAAAACTCCACCCAATCGCCGAAAACCAGCCGAAAGCTCCATCCCAGCCTCCGAAAACTCCATCCCAACCTCCCTAACCACTCTGAAAATCTCCACCCTAGCCCCGAAAACCTCCCTTAAACACCCTATAAACGCATCATGTTGCCGACCGGCCATTTTCAGAGGTTAAGGAGGGTGGTCGGCCGGTTTTGGTGGTTGCCGAGGTAGGGGATAGGGTTTCACGGTAGGGGTTGGTGGTTGGTTTTTTTATTTGTATTTTTTTTTTTTTTTGCTTTTTTTTTATTAAAAACAATGAAATAAACCTATTAATTTTGACACGTGGCATATAACCTAGGTCACTAACTAACAAGTCAGGGTCTATTAAAAGAAGATGACATGCAAATGTGAGATTATCTCGTAATAATCAAAAGGTGGGATATTATTATCTTACCACGCAAAGGTGAGATTATTTATTTTCAGTTTTCCTAAACTTTTATTTTAAGCCAATGAGAACAAAACATGTGTAACAAAGAATTTTAACAATTCTCCATTTCATATTATTTGCAACTTTTTTTTTATTTTTTTGACAAGAACTTTGGGGTATTATTTGTAAAATATGAAATATTTCAAAGTTCCAATAATATGAAATAGAGGTATGATTAGATTTTATTCAAAAATTCTCTAAAAATATTATATATCACAAGTGTTTGATCCCTTAAGTTAAATAAAATACTTTTTTCCCCTAAATATTCTCTTCCACATAATAAAAGATATGTTATATATTTAAAACAAAATTGAGTTGAAAGTTTAGTTAAGAAATATGATTGCAAAATAGGATGAAATAAAATAGATTGAAATGTAACATGTATGTACGAAGTATATGGAATAGAGCTGTCAAAAGTTGACCCGCCCAGAAATACCGACCCGAACCCGATTATTAATCGACCCGTCTGAACTCGGAAAAAATGGTGACCCGAACCCGATCTCACTCAACCTAAACCAACCCTAGACCCGAGTTAACCCGAGTATTTGAGACCCGAACCCGAACATGACCCGACCCGAATATAACCCGTAAATTATTGACCTGAACCAAACCCGACGTGAATCGAAATTGACCCAAACCCGTTTTAACCCGTCAAAACCCGAATTTAACCCGACCTGTTAATAACCTGACCTGAATTCAACCCTACTTGTTCTTAACTCGACCCGAATTTAACCCGACCTGTTACTGACCCGACTCGAAATTCAACCCGATCTATTACAAACCCGACCCGAAATCAACACGACTTGTTATTGACCCGATCCGAAATCAACTCGACTTAATATTTTATACGAAGTACATCTTTATTATTGTAGATATTGACTAGCTAATTAAAGATATATGCTATATATATATATTGTAATCTACTTGTAAAGTCATAACTTCGTAAGGCTAAAGCTACTCTATGTTAATTTGAAAGTATTCTGTCTTTACTTGAATTGAACTCGCAAATTATTGACTTGAACCAAACTTGACTTGAACCCAAGAATGACCTGACTTGGAGATGACCTGACTTGGAGATGACCTGACCTGAATATAACCTGCAAATTATTGACTTAAACCGAACCCGACTTAAACCCGAGAATGATCCGACCTGATCATAACTTGCAAATTATTGACTTGAACCGAACCCGACTCAAATCCGAGAATGACCCTAACCCGTTTTAACTCGTGAAAATCCGAATTAAATTCAACCTATTATTCACCCGATTCGAATGTAACCCGACTTGTTATTAACCCGACCCAAACCTGACAAGATGTATGACCTTGACGTAACCCGACTCAAGCATGACCCAACCCGAACCCGACCCGCATAGGTTACGACATTAACCCAAATTGACCCGACCCACACTTACCCGATCCAAACCCGACCCGCTTACCCGAATTGACAGCTCTAGTATGGAATAGTATCTATTTGTAGAAAACTAACAAACAAATAATTGTAGATTTTTTTTTTTTTTAAGTAATACAAAAAAAAAAAAAAAACCATAAGATAACACATGTCTTTGCGGATGTGTCTTTTAGTATATAGTTATTAATTGATTGATTATTTATGTCTTTTCTCTACTACGTATTTTTTTAAATTTTTTGGACACTTTATACAGTAGCCGTATCCTAAATATTAATCAAGAGACTCCCTCTTTAGGGCTGAGGTGTCAAACACGACACTTAAAAGACGAGTCCTGGTAATATTGGTTGGTATCAATGCAGTATATTAGAATAATATTTGACTATATTAATTTATTGTTTTTACGGAACTACATTAATAATATACGGAGTATGTATCAAACCCAAAATCTTGCCTTATTTCTCATGACATAGTAATATCTACAAAGTGATTGTGACTTGCGGTACAAGTGAATGAATGTGCAACTGACAAACACAAATTGATACGATGGAAGAGCTCATGTCATTTTCGGCATGATGATCCAAGCTCTCATTTGTACAAGATACAATCGTTCAGAGAAACGTGACAATTATGCCTCTGATTGGCCTACATTTTCATCGACTGCAGTGGTAGAGTTAAGGAGTGAGTCTTGAGATTCATCTGTGTCAAAAGGTTGGGATTCGTGTTTAGCTGCAGCTTGCAACACCCGATTTTGGATATCTAATGATGAAGGTGAGACTGGAAGTCCATTGCCGTTAGTTTCTAGTTTTCCAGTAGCCCGTGAGATGGCCTGCGCTCCAAGTTTCACCGGAGAAAGCAACAAACTTCACAGAAGCATCAAAATCAAATGGAACATCGTTAATAGAAAAAGTTGACACACTAAAACATACGTCATAGTGATAAGCTAAACTTCCAAGTTACATGGGATGACAAGCCTTTGCATACTTCTAAAAGGTTATGAAATGCTAGAGAAAACATCTAAGGTTGAGCACTGTTTTATGTATATTATTTAAGGATAATCTTCTTCCTACTTCCTACCCAGCTCTTGGAGGAAGTGCAGTTACCCACGTTGAATTGTATTGAAGGAAAGATTTTCAAAGAAATGAATTACATGAACCAGATAAATCTATCGAAGAGAGCAATTTCAGAGTGAAATGAACCAGAAAAGTCAGGCAACATATTCAATCAATGATGTATCTAGTAACCAAGTGTGAATCCAAGTAAAACAGCAGTACTTAATTAAACACTATTAATTGCTTTGTTGATATATCTAGGCAAGCATTTACATACTGCAATAGTGGCTGCTTTATCTTAGCTTTTGATGAATGCCGACATGAACGGTACTCTAATGTGCCTTAAGAGTCTCACCTTTTAAGCAAGGTAAAGAAGGATCATATGTACGCAGCCTTAACCCTATGGCCCTATGGTGCAGAGAGGCTGATTTCAATGGTCTAAATCTACTATGCAAGAAGGGCCATCTGCTACTGCACAACAAATATGAATGCAACTGGTTTTCACAAGTCATTTCAAGTCCTTTTGACCCTTCTAAGTCATTTCAACTGGTTTTCTTATAAGATCACATAGGAATAATTCACATTGGTTTATGGAACCTCTAATTATGGAATATGGAATTACCAAAGCTTGAACAACACCCTAAGCTATCCATCATCTAATCTATTTTGATGCCAAGGAGAAAAATACTAGATCAGTCAGCAGCCTACAATTATACAAAGTATTTTGAACATGTAAGTATTATCTCCAGAGAGGCTGCTTATAGCATCAGTCAATATCTTATCCCTTTTTCCCAAAAAAAAAAAAAAAAAAAAAAAAAAAAAAAAAAGAGAGAGAGAGAGAGATGAATACATAATCACTCAAAGAATAAAGCATACCAGAAAATGCAATCAAGTTGCAACTGATTGAACCTTTCATTAGGCAATGTAAAGTATAGAAGACATTACCTGACATCATTCTTGAAATCTTCAGAATCCTCATAAGAAGTCACTCGACGATATATGGTCTATTATGTTGGAGAAAAAACGAGGAGAAATATAATAAGTATATAAAATGAAGTAGAGGTAACAGCCATTAGGGCAATAAAAATTCTTTAAAACATCACTAACATCACAAGAACATCATTAACAAAAGTATACACACTTAAACATTACTATAGTTGGTATTTTTCTAGGGAAACCATTATTATATACACACCCATGTTATACTATTATAGTATAGGCAAATTAGGTGCCTGCCTCAATTAATTCCTCAATGGCACATTGAAAAACGGAGTTAATGCCAGCAAAAGTTCACACAACACGAACCGGACACGCAAATAACAAAGTGTCAAGGGTTTTCGGATCCAATTTATTAAATGAGTCAACACGACACCACAAATTTAACTAAACAGATCGGGTTAGTGTTGAGATTCCTAACAAAAAACCAACATGATTCAACCCGCCTGAGAAAAATAACTAATAATTTACAGATTAATGATAAATCTTTAGAATGAGGCTAACTTTTTTTCGAATATGACACGACAATATGACACAACCGGACATGGAAAAAGAAAGTTACTGTCAAGGGTTTCAGATACATTTAATCAAACACGATACAACTCATTTATTTAAAGGGTTTGGGTTAGTGTTGAGGTTCCCCAATCCATTTATCTTCGATTACAAACAAGGCATGGCAAGATATGACACGTTTGCAAGCTCTAGATGAAGTATAGTCTCATCATGATCAGCATCTCAGTAGCACAAAGATTGATTGATTGATTATTCCATTAGCTACTTTGATGCACCACTTGGAAAAAGAACGTGTATATAACTGGAACATTTTGCTTTGCACCGGGCCACTGGTCATCCAAATAAATTGAAACAGTTACAATGACATGTGAGATCCATATGGGATATGCATCAGCAGACCCCTAATCCCAAACTCAAAGCTAGTCTTGCCACCTAGCTAGGCAGACTGGAAGAGGGGGGTATTTGGGTCGTTAAATACGAAGTACTAGCTAGGAAGCTTGTAGATACTTTGTTGTATCACTTGCAGGCAAAATGATTATTATCTACCAATAAAAATAAAAAATTCGCTGCTTGCATTGTCAAGAGTCAAAAGCGCAAATAGTCATTTTTTTGGCAAAATTAACCCAAATTCTAACATCAAAATTTACACAAGCTTCTAAAATATTGAACATTGATACACATCCCTCAATCAAATTTCTATCACCAAGAAAAACATGCATGAGTCCTCATTCAATGTTCGTACGTAAAGATTATTTATCCAAAACAAGTTATATTAATTCTAACATTGTACTGTTATAGATAATGATAGTTCTATCCAGAGTTATGGAAATTTACCTGACCAAGGCCAATAATACCAATGAGTTGTAGAGTTTTCTCCCACTCTGAAACCACATAATGTCCTCTTAGCAAATTACAAAGCAAATTGATAACAGTGTTAACAGTTATATATGCTAAAAGAAACAGTGGTTACACCTCAATATATATTCAGAAAACAGAGAAATCAAATAAAGCTAATTTTGTTACATAAAAAGCAGCAATATAAAAAGAAACTTGTTTTTTTGCTTCATTTATAGAGATGACTTCTCATGTATGTGGTATTACAAACTTTACTAGTCTAATATAAGGGAAGATGAAGAAAACAAACCTAGCAACGCATAGAATGAAGCAACAGAACCCTGCATCAAAGCAAATGATATCATATTAATTGTGCATACAAGGTACAATAAGAAAAAAATGCCAGAAAATTGTGGAAGATGTATAGCTGTATTACTTGCATACTCAAAAAGTTTAATGACAACTGAATCTTATATGGTTTTATTCAATGGAAATAACCTTAACTTACCACAATAACCCCCAAGACTTGCACAGGAGTAGGATTCAATTCTTCAAGGATTGCCTCAGCTTCCTGAAAAAGGTTAGAATAGTATGGTCATAAATTCATAAATCATATGAAATGGTGTTCTTGAAGAGGGCACATTCACTCATACATCTATATGTTTATAAACAACAGAAATAGTCACACACTGGTTAAACCAACACCGAACACCCACCACCCTCTCCCCCAAAAATATCTAACATAAAATTTCAAACCATAATACTACCATTAATAATTGACTCAAATCCACAATTGAGAGACTCAGTCCAGCTCAGAGATGTGGAGCATCCTCGCAATTATAAGCACTTTTACATGATTCGACTTAGTGATTTGGTAGAATTTGCTGAGGGACAAAGAAAGATATGATTTGACTTAGTGATTAGGTAAAATTTGCTACGGGACAAAGAAATATTAGCCTTGGGCTTCAATCAGCTTTGAACCGGCCTAGATAGTACCAAATTACGATGTGTGAAATTATAATCATTTGGGAATATGAATCGAATTTAGTCTTCATGGATCACTTGGTGACAAGTAATTGCATGAGTGAACAGTACTCTTAATCACCCAGAAGTAAAGACACATGCTCATATATTTATCACTCTTTTCTCCAACACACATCACACTGTATAGCAATAAATACTTTTCTCCGAAATCTTCTGCATTTACCCATCCCAATTCAAAATAGTCAACCTTAAAATGCCATAGAAATCCTTCATTCCCTCTTTCATCCCTCCATACCCATTTTTCATTCTTAGAACAGATAGATGAAACAGCAGTACTTGACCAAGTGACCTGCCATCTATCATAGTGTTGATTTCTTAGAAAGCCAGACAAATAAAGATTTTGAATATAGTATTTTAATTTCCATACTAAGAAAGACAGTAGATGCTTGTTGGATTGTTAATATGTAGGGACTTCAAGAAGGATAAGTAATACATATACCAATATTGGCAAATGGCAAAAAAACAGTCTAGTAATACAAAAGTTCTAGTACTTCAGCAAATTAAACACAGAGACAAAATTTCAGAAGACTACAAAAATTGACAAAACACTATCGCTTTTAAGAAAATGGATCCACTGATTCCACTCCCATAGTCGATAGTCCTACGGAAAATGTTAATAATTTAGGAACTGCACAAGACTACCTCATTGAGGATAGAAATTGCTGTCTCAGGTTTCAGCTCCTTAGCACGAATGCCATTTTTAACCCAGGACTTGAAACCACCTTGGAGGACATATGGTCTCTGGTACATATAAAACAGATAAGACTGATGAGATCAAAATATTCACAGTCAGGAGATGGTTAACAAAACAAAGAACATACAGAGACAACCATCTCCAAAGATAATTGATATATGGGAGAGAGATCTTATTTGTTGAGATTTTATCACACAAAAATACATCACAGTAAAGATTTGTATACCCTAGAAATACAAAGAACTTACCTTAACCCCGAGTTTCCTTAAGGATCTGGCAATGCCTTTTGCATGACTTCCATCAGCATCCATAACTATGATCTTTGATCTGTCCTATAGGTAACACAAGACTTAATTTGAGATGCAATAATACCCATGAAGAGATGTTATAAGAGAATCTAAGGATGTAGGGGTGAGCCATCAAGCTTTTTACAATGAACAAAATATTTACCCCAAAGGGGATCAACAGATTTACTCAAGTTGGTTTAATGTTTGCTTCAGTGAGATACAAATCAACAGCAAAACAATCTTTTGTATGATTTTTGCATCAAACTCCTATGTAATCATGAAAAGAAGGAAGAAATTTGACATTTCATTGATATGTATTGCACAAATAGAAAAAAGGATGTGCATGGCTAGGGGTTGAAAAAGAAAAAGCAAAATAAAAAGTTGACTGATCTAGATCTTTATGATAACCATTCTAGATGAGGTAAAACCATCGCAATTGTCCTTTTTTTTCCTCAATGTTCTTAAAAATATCAAAAGGTATTATTAGCTGTTGCAATTTGGTACAACTACACCAAGGCATTTGCTGGGAAGACTACAGGCTACAGCACATCCAAGAAGAGGACAACAATTAATTGTTAACCCCAAAATTTTCAGACAGCATCATTACTCTCAGGAGCATAGCAACCAAATAATAAGTTTGTAGAGAAAACAACTTCTCAAAATTCTCCAAAAAACAAATAAGAAAAAGAAAAGGAGTACAGAAAATAATGTCACCAACGTAGACTTGTATCATGCAGAATTCAATATGTTGAAACAGAGTTTAGGGCATTTTGGGCCTTTGGGGTAAAGAGGATTGGTAAAGGTTTTTTTGCTGTAAATTATCAATTAATGGCTCTGGTAAATAAGAAAAAATACAAGGGTAAAAGCATACTTTAACATTCTTCAGATCCCGAATCACCACTGCCGTCAAAGTGTCATCAAGGTCTCTGCTGCTCTTCATTAATTTCCTTAGAGAACTATCAATCTGAATGTACAGAAATTTAAATGCATTTAGAATTTATCTGCCACATAGTAAACTATACTTACTTAAATTACTAAGTTAAGTAACTATAGTAAACTATACAGTATATCTCTTGATTTTGCAGCAAGAACCAATATTTTGCATGTATGAAAAGCAATAATGTCTGAAATCTTCAACAAAATACTGTGAATCAAACCTTGGGCATGGATACATCTGCATATCGAGATCGAGCAGATCGTCTAAGATCAGGGATTCCATCTTGTTGCCTCAGATCCTTCATACAAAAAGATACACCAATAATTACATAAACCTCAATAAAAAAAAAAAAAAAAAAAATGGTGCTAATCACTACTGTAGAATATGAAAAGGCTAGAAAAAAAATGGTTTCTTGCCTCAGGCCTGGTATCTACAAGAACAGCACTTTCCTTCCCTGATACGAGCTCAAAAGCCAATTCAGGAGACAAATCTCCAGCATAGCCACTGTAGGTGACCAGCCAATATACAGCCCTGCACAAATCTGGTAAACAGCATAAATTTCCTGTAAAAGCATGGAATGACCCCAGGCTACACCGAGAGAAAATATCAGAGTCGGGAGTGCAACATCAGTACCATAAAGTAGACGTAGTGCCAACGAAAAGAATGAATGGGACAATAGGATCTGAGGGGTCCAGGCCTAAGCTTCTCTCTAATCCTTCAATGGCAGAATAAACCTGCTCATAAGATCCATGTTTTCAGAGTGAGAAGTATAATCGGCAATAACTAGAGTGATAAATACGAAGTAATAAATAATGTAATTGCACATTCAAGTGAGTCAGTCCATGACAAATTTAGTACTAATGCTGTATATATGATTGCCGCAGGGTGGTAATTGGATTAGATGGAAAAGAATCACCCACACAACAAAAAGCACTAAATTGACAGTTGGATCCAAACCTATGTTTGTATAGAAAAGGATACATATATAGCCTATCATAATAGTTAGGCATGAAGAACACACTGTATCATATTTTTATTATCATGATGAAACAATTGACCAGTAAAAAATTATCAACAAAAAACTTGGCTCAATTCTTACAAATAGATCGAGAGAGACTTGAAGAGGAAGTTACGACTTAACATCACCTGTAAGAAAACCATTCCCACTGGCCTTGAAATTTGACTAGCTTTCTCCTCGAATAATTTAAGTGCATTCTGGATCTCCAGCGGCAGAAGCTCTTTGGAAGTCTCATACGAATAATAGACAAATTTACTCCCCTTAACCAAAGAATCTTCAACCACAAAAATTGTCTTTCTTAACAACTCAAGAGCTAAAACGCCAGCTTTACTGCTGGATTCCTTAAGGTTACTTGGAAGGCTGCTCAATTTAGAACTAGTAAGTTCACCAGCTTGATCAAAAGAAGAGAGCACTTTTGTGGTTAGATTTTCAATTACTTGGTTGCCATCCTTGACAATGTCTGATATCGTCGAATTAATCTTATCCACAGAGCTATTCAAGGCATTCTCCCCCTCACCAAATGAAGCTCTTATTGATTCATTTGTTTGAGAGAGAATATTCTCAAAACTACTGCTGGAAGATGGCAATGGCTCAGCAGTGATGCCTGAAGTGTCAGGCAAGTTACTAGTGCTGTCAGCAACACGATCCAAAATCGAGACAGGCCCTTCACTAGAAGGTTCTAGCAAGATATCAGCACTATTCACCAAGTTGTCTCCTAGTTGTTCTTGTGACACAAAGGCAGAAGAGTCCTCCACATAAGTTAAATGTTGTCCACCTCTAAAAAATGAAGCACTCATCCTTCCGGTAGTGTAATTCCATCCATCCAATAATGTTTTATGTCCTCCATGAAAGTCATAACTGAGAGAACTTGCAGCTTCTTTCTGAAGGCATGCTCCTGGACAAACACCACCTGACAAGCTAGGAATTGTTGTGTCTACCGAAACACATTGAATACCAAACGCCTTTTGCGTTCGAGTGAGGCATCTCATTCCATCATTTAACAAGATCTGCACAACCAATATGATTGATCAATAATAAACTACTTCAACCTTTTATTTGCATTTGCAATCCTAGAGAGCAAAATGCCTAATGATGTTCATTGTTAAAAAAGTTAAAATCCCAACCATCTCTTTAATTTTTAGACCATTCTTTGGAGCAATTACTCTGCAGTTCTTTATATATGTCAACTATCTTAGTTGTTTAAAATCCCGGGAATAATAGTGATGATACACAAGACCTAATACCGAATCCCGTCTACATCACTGTGCTTTATAGCCCCATATACAACCAAATATATATATATATGCATTTCCTAAGAGGCATCAAAAGATTTGAACTTTTAATAATTCCTAATAATCACCTCCCAAGAAGCATATACACAGCATAAGATGATTAAGCATACTAATCAACCTAAACAAACAGCTTCAAAACTAATTAGCAACTTTTGAACTAATTAATAGTGATAATAATCCAAATCAACTACATCTAAATAGTGCATTAAATATGATCATTTCAAATTCAGCTAAATTAATAAAAAAAATCTGAAGCATTATATTATTGTTACCTGTGAGTTAGAAGAACAGCGGGTGGCTGAGCAAACTGGCAACATTTTCTACCCCGGAAAATAAAAATAACCCAATTCTCAAATTCCTTGAATTTCTGCAAAATTAAGCTAAAATCTTAAGACCCATAAGAAATTTATACGAATTTGAAACTGTTTTTCTGAAAACCCAGATAAAATTAATGGCAACAGCAGTTTGTTTCAGCTGTGAAACATCGGAAAATGACAGAATTTTAAGCCAGAAAATGTGTACTCTAAGTAATGACCAATGAAATTGTAGTGTATGAAATCGTGTGGCGTATCGAGGTGTTTAGGTTCATCTATTGAGATTCTCTCTATCGAGTTGTGGACAAAGTTCAACGCTGGTCGTTGTCTATTTGGCATTATCCTTTTTCTATGTTATTTTGTGTATCGCTACTCATATATTAAGGAAATTGCTATCACTTAATAGTCTTCGTTATTAATCTATTAATAACAAATACTGTACTAATTATGGATGACTCTTCAATCAAAACAAACCGCTACCACTTATTTACTTAGGTCTTGTTTGGTAAATGGCTTTTAGTTGGCTTTTTAGTGGTTTTTTTATTGGCTTTTTGGCTTTTTTTTTTTTTTCAAACACCCAAAATACTTGTTTGGTAAATGATTTTTCAGCTTTTCCGTCAAAAAAAAAAAACTAATGGCCTTATTTGGCAAATGACTATTGGTGGTTAGCTGGTTCACTTGGCTTGTTTGACCAGCTGGAATGTTTGGCTATTTAAAATGGCTTTTGAAATTGTCTGTTTAAGCTGGTTGTTTATAAAAGTGTTTGGTAAATTTAGTTTGTAGTTGTTGGCCGTTATTAGACAATTTGTGGGCCAACAAAAAAAGCTACTAAAAGCAGTTTTTTCATTTTGTCTTAAAAGCCAGCTTTTTTCGCTGAAAGAAAAGGCAATTACCAAACAATTTTTTTGGTTGTTTGACCACATAAGAAAGGTAAAAGCCAAAAGCTAACCAAAGAGCCACCAAAAAGCCATTGACCACACATGACCAATAAGACTAGTTATTTTGTTTTGGCTTTTTATTAAACAAATTACTTCTTTATACATAGTGATATGTCTGTTGTTATTTATTTATTATGTATCCTTGTTAATCTAAGCTTGGGCCTTTGGGATAGGGATGTTTAATACCCCTTCTCAACCTAATAAAAATGGGTGGTTAATAGGTTTGGACTTCACTCTCTTCTCAGAAAGCTTGTCGTCATTTTGGCTATTCTAAAAGACCCTTATTGCACTCTCTTAGAAGATCTAGTGAAATGGTTTGACCTCTTGGATCGTGTATGTGGTGTCGATGTTCAATGGTTGATTGGTGGTGCAGTGTTGTAAATATAGCTTAAAATTTTCTCTCTTTTTGCTTACTACTAGTTTTCTTTGTTGTCACCTTGTTTTCCATTATTTGTTTTGGGCTTTTTCCTCTCATTCTAACTTAAAAAGGAAAGCCTTAGGAAAAAGGATTATTGACCTCAAAAACATCAACTTAGTTGCTTGACAAAAGGTTGTATACCTTTGAAGATGACATGTGATGCTTTCATATTGGACTTGTGTTTATCAGTAGGCATTACCCAATATTGCACTTATTAGCTAAATTTTTGATAAATAATCTTGTAATTACATTTACACAAATAAAACTAGTGAAAATCAAGTAGTAAAAAGAACTAATGAAAATCAACTAAGGGCATGTTTAATAAGTTTGATTTATACAGCAAACACTTCGTACGAGTCAAGAATAATATAGTCTCAAGATAAAACTTATCCTTCTCGAAATGTAAAAGGTTTGTAGTTAAAGGTGTCCTTATAACATGTCTTAGAATGAAGGATGCCTTTATCGTAGGTTAAACACGAACGGAAAAACTTACTTTAACTAATAAACTTTTGAAAAAAATATATGAAAAACTTAGTTCAAGCATATGTCTACATAGTTCACATGCATAACTTCAAGCATATCACAAGAAGCAATAATTTTACTAAAGAAAAACTCATTACAGTGTAAGTTTGTATACGTAGTTACGTACACACCGATTTATAAGAGCATTTACATTGGTTCAACAAAAAGGCATGTTGACAAATAAAACAAAACTAGTTTTTGGTATATATATATATATATATATATATATATATATATATATATATATATATATATATATAGATGCTAACAACTTACTTGCTAGTGTGGAGTGACACCTGTCATAGCTAGGAGAGAAATATTATGTTTATAGGGATATGTAGTCTCACACGTTTCATTCAACACATTCCAAGGCTTATATGTAGTAGCTTGTATGTGCTGGATTATCTTTTGGTTGCAAAATTTTGGCCACTTTTCCCTATTTTCTACAAATACACAAGATTGTAGCTATCTTAACACTATGTTTGGATAACAATAGTGAAGGGAAAAAGGAAGGAAAGGGAAGGAAAAAGAGGGAAGGGAAAGGGAGGTGAGGGGAGGGGGAAGAAGACCTTCTATTTTCCTTCCAAATCTCTCCAATAATGAAGGGATTTGATATATTAAAAGTGGGAGGAAAATAGATCCCTCCAATTCCCCCCTTCCCTTCTTACATTAGATATCCAAACAAGGAAAGATGCATCCCTCCATTTTAATATTCTCTTCTTTTCCCTCCATTTCTCTCTACCCAAACACAGCGTAAGAGGGGGTTGTATTTTGAACCCCAACACTTGTAGTTTAGGAAACCTTATGTGTCACAAAGAGTTTGAATAGGGTTGTAGCTTCTATAGTGGATGTTATAATGATTTCTATTGCCTAAGAGGTAGACACCTAAGTAAATACTTATTTACATACTCACACATTATACATATGTTTTCTCAGTGGAAGCATCTTGAAAAGTTAGCTTTGCAGGTTATTGTAAGCTCTCCAATAAATTATATAGCCCTTATGTCAACGTTATTAGTTTCTTAAATGTATATAATTTTGTATTTTAATCCGCAATACTAGTCGTCTATTGCGTGTGGGTTGCAAATTGTTGCATGTAAGAAGTTTTCATCATTATCACTTATGTTTAATTATTAATTACCTTATTTCAACAACCTTAATACTCTGTAATATCGTAAATCCAAAACTCAAAAACTAATCTCAAATACGAGTGCATAACTGCATATAGCCGCATAGCACCTATTTATTTAGCATGTATATAGGAGGGCGTTTAGGGTTTTCAATTTTTTTTTCGTTTGATTTTTTTTTTTTTTTTTTTTTTTTTTTTTTTTTTTTTTTACAGTGGTACATTCATGTGTACTATTATGCTACAGTAGTACATTCATGTGTACTATTATGCTACAACGGTATATTCATGTATACTATTATGCATGTATAATATAATGTACCATTAAGTATAAGTTGTCTTAAAAGTATTTTTTGTGTACTATTATGTACGTAGTGATACTTTTTACCAACATATTTTCCACAAAAATTCCTTCCACCTTGGCCCACTTTCATTTGACAAAGTTCAACTTAATTGCAAGAATGTCATCCTATATGTTTGCGCCTATAGTTATTCCTTAAATACTTCTTCCATTCTTGAAAGTTCGACTCACTTTACATTTACGCGATCTCCAATGCGCATATTTAACCATCAATATTTTTGACAATGCACAAGCTAAATTTTTAAAAAATTTATATTTAAAAAAATTATAATTTTTACTATGTGAATTTAATAAAATCTCACATACTAATTAATTTCTTTGTCAATAAATCATAAAATGAGCTTAAAGTTACTCCATATGTACTTGGTATGATGGTAGTATAGAATACTCGAGACTTCACTCAAAGCACTACCCTACAAAACTTCATTTCAAAATTGCACTCTCACAAATCATCACATACCACACCTCCACCAACTAAACCCTACACCAAACTTAAATCACCCGTCCATTTCATCAAAACACTTAAATCAACGGTCAAAACACCTCGTTCCCACCATAACAAACATAAACCCAACCACTCCAGATCATCATTTTGAAGCACTTTCTCAAACACCAAAAATCGCAAAAACCTGAAAACCCTTCTTCTCATTTCACTCGAAACAGAGAAAACCCAACACACTCTCGAACTTCCCCACTCTCTCTCCTCCGCCGTCGCTTTCTCTCTCCACTCGTAACCATTTTCTCTCTCTTCATTTCTTCGTTGTTGTTGCGATCTAGCTTCATTATCGTATTTTTGAATCTTATTGTTTTGATTTATATTATATAGTTTTTTAATTTTATTCTGATGTTGATTATGAAGTTATTTATGTTGAAATTGTTCGATTTGATTTGTTTTTAGGTTATTAATCAGTTTGTGAGGTTTCAGAGTTGAAGTTTCAGTTACTTTAGTCTACTATTATGGCGGTATGTTTTTGTTTTTGTAATATGATGCTTTGCTTAATAAATTGGAGCGTACTAGACTCAGACTAATCTGGATTTGAGTTCCGGGGTTGGCGGTTTATTTAGGTTTTGGTGAAATGGGGTTGAATGTTTTAATGAATTTGTGTATGATTTGGGTGTTGTGTAGGTTGATAGAATCCTGAAAGATGAAGCTTCTGAGGAGAAGGGAGATCGTGCTAGAATGGTGAGTTTCTTGTTTGCTAGATTGGAGTTTAGCTGTTTATAGTGTAATCTGTATGTTATGTCGCACTCGATAATTGGGATATTTTTTTACAATTTGTTTATGTTGATGTTGTTTTATGCATGATATAAGCTGATTGATTTGTGAATATAAATCTGATGAATATAAATAGAGAGAAACTCATGGAATAAAATTCTGCTTCCTAAATCTGATGAGTATTCTTTACAAGGTTTAGAAGCTTGAATAGACATATGAATGTGTACTGAAGGTGGTTAACCTAGACTTTGGTATGGCCATATGGGTGTTAGGTATTGGTAATTTGGTGTGCTTTGGGATGTCTGATTTTTCATAGCTCATTAATTGATACATAGATGCATCTTCTTAAATTTGGACACAATTGTAGGAATATGCCATTTTCTCAATGGTTGTTTGAATAATAGATTTGCTTCATGTAATCAAATCCCTTGTTTCTAATGCCTAGGTTCACTGCCACTCATTTTCTTTCCCATCATAGTGTATTACTTGTGTAATTAAATGTCATAAAGCATTCAGCTATTCGACAACAATTATCTCTGCATCGGAGGCAAATTCCATTCTCATATCCTTGTGGTGTTGTGTAAACAAACTTATGTGACAAACACCATGTCAAAGTGGGTATAACATTGGTTTTAATAATAGACTTAGAAAGAACAAAATTTAGTTTTAACATTATGTTCATGTTTTTCCCCATTAAGCATGAGAGCATGGCGAAAATAAAGAAGTATATGGTTTTTTAATTGAAAATCGTACTGGAATAATGAAAGTTTGTGCATAATGTAATATTTTACCTTTAAAGGGTAAACTAGTGATTGTCTCACCCGATTATTGCTTAAAGATTAGGAGTTTGAGATTTTAATATTGTTCATTTTGAATCATAAAACAATGACATTGAAATAGTGGTACCCATTTTTCATTTCAAAGGTCATGTGTTTGATTCTTGGCATCCACAATGTTTATTTTCTATCAATGAGGGGCTATGATGATATTAAAGCTTTGGATGAGAGGAAGGTGTTTTGTAGCACATAAACTTTCTTAGGAACGCTTTTTAATACTTCCTATATTGCTATAGATTAAACAGGTGCTTAATGGGTGGGAATATTGCACCATTTTAAGTCATCAAAAGAAAAATGTTATAAGTGTTTGAATGCTTGAATATGGGACATGTGGCATTAATTGCTTGTAAAAATTTTGACTTTTATTATTTGGTTGACAAAGTTTTATTCTTTTTAACTCTATTTTATCAGGCTACATTTATTGGTGCACTTGCGATTGTAGACTTAATCAAAACAACTCTGGGACCAAAGGGAATGGTATTGTTCTCATTTCTCACGAATCTTAACCCAATATTTTAATTTTAAGCTTTTGTGATCTATTTCATGTATGTGATTGTGCTCCAACATTGACTTATTATGCTCTATTCATTTGTTTGTTATAGGACAAGATTTTGCAGTCAACTGGTCGAGGTCATAATGTTACTGTGACAAATGATGGAGCGACAATCATGAAGTCCCTTCACATTGATAATCCTGCAGCCAAAGTTCTTATTGGTATCCTTTAAAGGTTCCCCCCCCTCCCCCCCTTCTTCTATTATTTTATGGTCTTTGTTCAAATGGATGAAAGAATCACATGAATACACCGTACACTGTTATTATGTAGCTAATTATTTCTCATGAATCTTGACAACCGAATCTTTCAATTTAAAGGGTTTTTTTTTTTTTTTTTTTTTTTTTTTTTTTTTTTTTTTTTTTCAATTTTTTATTCCCTACTTCATGTTGTTATTGTTGAAACAACAGGCAGTCTTATTTTTTATATTAGCACACTATAAAGAATGAGATATTAACACTAAGCATGTCCAGAGGGGAAAATTGAGGTGTGTTATATGTTTGTCTGTACTTTTGTAGAAATCGTTGGTGTGTATATTTTAGTTGATTGAAGGATAAGTAGTTTGGACCACTGAGGTTCTTGTTGCATGTTGTCCTTAACCTGAAGTCAGATATTTCAAAGACACAAGATGATGAAGTTGGTGATGGGACAACATCAGTTGTTGTCTTGGCTGGAGAGCTGTTAAGAGAGGCTGAAAAGCTGGTTGCAATGAAAATTCATCCCATGACCATAATAGCAGGTTAGTAATTTGAGCTTTGGAAGTTTTGTTGTTATTGGTATGTGGGTATGCAGATGTTCCTCATGCTGCTAAATTTATTTAATTTTCTTTGATCCTTCTCTTCAGTATAGTTTATCCTTCCTTTCTGTTAGGTTGTTTGCTTGTTTTTCGTCAATGAGATTTCTCCTCGGAATTAGATTCCTTGATTTGGTGTTCTAAGTAGTTTGGTAAGCTCATTGAACAATGTAGGGATTAGAATAGCATGAGGTTAGAGTAACTCAAGTCTACCTCAGACCAGCCCAACTTAATTGGTTAGACCTGGTGTTGGTGGTCTGGCTCTGAATTGTCGTTGGTGTCGGGTGTGAGGCCCAACTTTTCTGTCTTAATTTATTGGACCCAACTTCTTTTAAGGTGCTGTGTGACCTGTCCCTATGCTGAAGATTCGGACTGAAGCTTTAAAAGGAAGCCCATATATTATAACTGTATAATGTAAGAAGATAAAGTGTGAAGCTTGCTATACATCTTCAAGAAAAGGGATTTGGTAATCTTTGAGTGAATTACATGCCCATGTTGTTATGTATGGAAGCATCTTAACCAGCTTGTTACATGTGCATGTCCTTTTTATATGTTATCTAGTATTTGATAGTTGTCGTTTGGCTGGAAATTTACCAGCAGTACTAGTCTTCGAAGGAAAAAATTTGAAGTGCAATATAAACTCTTTAATTTTTCATAATTGTTGTGTTTAATCACTTGGTTGAGCATGATAAAAAATCAACTCAATTTCAATTTCTTCAGTTTTCAAGATTTAAATATGAGAACCCAGTATCAAATACTGCCATATTTTGTGTTCTCAGCTTCTCAGTCCTACTACAGAGATTTTTGAAAATTAAGGGAGTTAATCGTTATTCAACTTGCCCCTCGGATTTTTTTTTGCATAAGCATGGGTTTTGGGTGCTTGTATTGTTTTTGTCTTGGTGAAGTGAAGAGGAAAAAACTTGGAGCAAATGCATATTGGTCATGCTTCTTGTAATGAAGTTACCAGGCTCTGTTCCCTGTGATAATCCATGGTACTGTATCTGTGTGCTGGCCAACAATTGCCAGTATCTACATTGTCTATTGGTTAATTTTTTCGGCTTTCAGTCTCACGGACATTAAGGGCGCTATGACTAATCTTTGTGAACAGTTTACTAGTTTAGTTTCAGTAGTTATCTCGAGAGACTCATATGCTATGATTTTGGGTGTAGTGAATTGAATCTTTAATCCAATTGCTATTTAGTTACTTATTAGTTAGTGCCTTTTCTTTTTAAAATGGAGAATTGTGGCTGGTGGTACCCCCATCTTCCTGTAACCTGCACAAAGACTCACCTGCCAATTAGCTTCCCCTGTATAGAAGTATACCATATTAGGCTATGGTCCTATGGCTCTGTCTGAAAGAATTGGTCCAACTTAGGTTGCTGGTTATTGGCAATAACTATACGATGGATGGTCTCCTATGTCGAAATATAGCATGCTTTTCCTCAATTTTTTTTTTCCCCCTATTGGTCATCAATTTAGTCGAGCGTTCTGTAATCTATGTATTGGTTATCTTTTTTGTTAATGTTAATTGTGTGCTTTACTTTTTACTGGCTAGTATAAACATGCTATTTCCAGCTGAATTTTATGTTTCTGACAATACGAGCCTCTGATTTTATGTCATAAAGGTTATAGGGGTGGCTTCTCATGTTGCTCTGAGTTCTGACTATTGAGGTTTTGAAATTTTGTCATCCAGGTTATAGAATGGCTTCTGAATGCGCTCATAATGCATTGCTGAAGAGGGTGATTGACAACAAACAAGATACAGGTACTGATATTAGCTGTCCTCATTTAAACTTTCTTTCATAATTGCATTTTGTAATTTCTCATGGAGGTATGACCTCCAATACAATGCAGATAAATTCAGGTCAGACTTGATGAACATCGCAATGACTACACTGAGTTCAAAAATATTGTCCCAAGACAAGGAACACTTTGCCAATATGGCAGTGGATGCAGTTATGAGGCTGAAGGTGAACAAATTAAAGCATTATGGCTTCTGCTTAACTCAACTGTACTGTCGTGTTCATGCAGTATTTTTGCTTGGGTGTGATGACAGTAGAGTTTATTTTTTTGATCCTCTAATTTATGTGGTGTTCTTGACAATTTGCAGGGCAGCACAAACCTGGAGGCCATCCAGATCATCAAGAAACCTGGAGGATCCCTGAGAGATTCATTTTTAGATGAAGGGTATGCCTTTTCTCCTAAGCTATTTCATAAATTCACTAGTAGTAGATTTGCAGTAGTTTTGTTTCCTTTTTTTGTTTCTCTAGTTACATTTTAGATTTTCATTAGTTTATGTGAATTACAAACTGTGTACTTTTTATTAATAGTTATTTTATTTTTTTCAATTACTGAACTGACTTGCATGAATGAGACCTGCATTTTTGTAAATTTGTTGCCATCAAAAGTAAATAGAAAATGTTTTCATTTGTTGAATATTATATCAATATTTTTGAAAAATTATTATTGTTAATATTTTTTATTTAAAAATTGTTTTCATCTCCATGGCTTGTGAACTTATGTGAATTTTTTACTTCTACAGATTTATTTTGGACAAAAAGATTGGTGTTGGACAACCGAAGCGTATAGAAAATGCTAATATTTTAGTGGCAAACACTGCAATGGACACAGACAAGGTTAAGATCTATGGGGCGCGTGTACGTGTTGATTCAATGGCTAAGGTGGCTGAGATCGAGGGAGCAGAAAAGGACAAGATGAGGGAGAAAGTGAAGAAGATTATTGGTCATGGAATTAATTGTTTTGTTAACCGGCAGTTAATCTACAATTTCCCAGAGGAACTCTTTGCTGATGCTGGAGTGCTTGCCATCGAGCATGCTGATTTTGATGGTATTGAACGCCTTGCTCTGGTGACTGGTGGGGAGATTGCATCAACCTTTGATAATCCCGAATCTGTTAAACTTGGACATTGCAAATTGATAGAGGAAATTATGATTGGGGAAGACAAGCTAATTCATTTCTCTGGAGTTGAGATGGGACAGGCGTGCACAATTGTACTGAGAGGTGCAAGGTATGTATTTCTCCATTTTTATTCCTCTCATTTATGCTTCATTTTTTAGATGCAATGCTTTTCTTATTTTACTGTTTTCCATAGTTGCTACCATTCTGTTTTTGGTAAATTCCAAGTGCAGAATTACCCAAATGCGTTTGTCTGTTTAACCCTATCATCTCTCTTTAACTCTTCACATATCAAATCCCCACAACCTCTAATCATCAAAACAACATAACCGTAGATCACCCCTTCCAACCTATCAGTACTTCATTATTACATCATCTACAACTCATTACCACCTCTTTTAATCCTATTGAATCTCCATCATTTTTATCTTCTACACACAAGCTCTCAACTAATCCCACCGTTCATCAAAGCCACCTCCCTTACTGCCATATCTTTGCTGATCATCAAAGCCACCACCCATCTTTGTGGCGAAAAAGTACTAACAAACACTGCCACATCAACCATCAGATGATCTCTCTTTTCTGTTTCTCGATTTTGTCTTTATTTCTCCTCTTTATCTCCTTATTTTCTCAAGTTTTCAGTGTGGTTGACTTCATTTTTTAGTGTTGGCAATGGTTGCTTCTATAAACAACAGAAGAAGTAGTATCTTCCTTCATCTTTCTCAATAATTTCCATTAAAATGAAATAGATGTGATCTTGTGCATGCTATTCATTTCACTTTAGTATTCCTTCCTTACTTTTTTCCAGCTGGAATAAGTTTGGTTTACTGCTTGTCAATATAAAAAGGTCGGTGTACTGATCTGCTTGACTTTTTATTGGAACATCGCTGTGGTGGTGTTGGATTAAGTTGCTATTGCCTTTTTTTTAAAGAAGAGACTTCTGTCAATCTGTCTAATGTTTGGTAATCAGCTGAAGGAGCTGACAATAAAGGAAATGATAGTGCCCCATAAACAAAGCCTTGAGATAATATTGTCATATGTAATTGGCTATGCATGACTGCTTATTACATATTGAAGATGTTCCTCTGATGTTAGCAATTGAAAACTTCATGCGCCCTGCTGCTCCTCAATTTCTTCTGAATATTTCTTCTGTTTTGAATTTTTCCTTATTGGTTTGAGAGCTGAGCGTAATTGTACAGATTAGATGACCAATATTCTTTTTTTGCCTTCACAAATTGATATAGAAATTGGTAGTGTATATCATCTGAATCTGAACTGAGGGAGTCAATATTTACATATTTCGAGTTTTCGACGCTTTGCTACTGATACTGCCCTTGTTTAGAGCCTTATTGAAGGCATTGACATTGGCCTTAGAATATTTGGAAAACCTTACATTTGCTGTTAATTGGCTAATTCATCTTTACCTACATGTGTGTGCGTGAATTATTCTTTTGGTAGATTTATAAATTTGTTGACAGGCATTATCCGTGACTACCTGTTTTATTGCCTGTGTATATCTTGAGTTAAACATATCTTGCTATTTTTATGCAGTGAGCACGTGCTTGATGAGGCTGAAAGGTCTTTACACGATGCCCTGTGTGTGCTGTCGCAGACGGTGAATGATAGCAGGGTTTTGCTTGGGGGTGGTTGGCCTGAAATGGTCATGGCAAAAGAGATAGATGATCTTGCTAGAAAAACTCCTGGAAAGAAGTCTCATGCCATTGAAGCTTTCTCACGGGCACTCCAGGCGATACCGACTATTATTGCTGACAATGCTGGATTAGACAGTGCAGAGTTGATTTCAAAGCTTCGTGCAGAGCACCACAAGGAAGACAGTACTGCAGGAATAGATGTGATCACTGGAGCTGTAAGTAGACTTCCAATCTTTATTCTAAAACATGCTAATATGGGCTGTGTTGGCCGCTTTAACTATATGCATTTAATTACTGATGCTATAGTGGGCCATATTTCTGTCTATTGCTTCTTATCAATTGCAGTGTCGTCTACCACAAGTAGATTGTTGTCAGTTATGCAAGTGCATGTTAGAACATTGTACTGGAAATAGAAAAGTCACGCTCTATGTTACTTATGGACTGCTAGCATAATAGGCTACAGTGAAATTTGCCCATTTACTGGATAGATGGGTTGATGGGACATAATTCTCTATTATATTCACATGGATCAATGGTTAAATTGTTGGGATATCGGTCGTAACTATTTGTGGTTTTGAATTCTGTAAACCCCTCCCCTTGTGAGTTTTTGAGGTTTGCCTCTTTCTTTTCTTATAATCATGTAATTAATGTTCAAGAAATTGGATTCCTGCAGGTCGGAGATATGTCTGTTCTGGGAATCTCAGAGTCTTTTAAGGTAAAGCAGGCTGTTTTATTATCTGCTATTGAAGCAGCTGAAGGACTCCTTAGGGTTGACGAGATCATCAGATGTGCCCCAAGGAGGAGAGAAGATAGAATGTAAAGCTGAGATTTGGTTTGTATCATCGGACCTTAGATTTTGTACTAGTGTTTTTTTTTTCTTGATTTAGAAGGCAGTCTGGGATTTTGCTTTTCTTCCCTGTGCAATATGCTGTTCCGTGGCATATTATGAATTTGTTGCTGCGATGGTGTTGAATGTTCAAGCTGATATTTTGTACATTGAATATTGCAACATTAAAGTTTTGGTGGAAGAACAGCAAGTGTGAATTGGTGTAAGAATAGGAATTTCTTAAACTTGATATAATTACGACTTTTTGTGACTTAATCAAGTAAAATTGATTTTGTTTTAGCGATAGGAAATGGCTTCTTGGAGACAATGGTGACTATTGCTTATTTTCGGATAGCTCTTTTCACCCGTGTTCCCCTCCCTCCTAAATCGCTAGCTTTTGATGTCTTTTCAAAAGAAGTACTACGGTTTTGACTGCTGTAAAGCCTGTGGCTGTAGTTTCAAACATCTTGTATTAGTAAAAACTAAGAAACCAAGCGAAACAAAAGGGAAAGACCTCAGAAAGGGGACTAGACTGACGAAGATTTGCATTGGTGATTTTTGCTATCTAGAGTTTCTCATTGCGTTTGATACCTTCAAATCTTTGATAAATCAATTAGTACAAGTTACCTCTACGACACTATATGAGTATCATATATTCTCAATGCTTTGAGTACAAGGTTCATCTTTACTACAAATTATTCAATACAAACTGTCATACCCTAAAGTTTTAACACAAATTTTTACATAGATAATATGGTTATTGATGAACTCTAGCCTTTTCTTTCTTCTAATATGTTACGAAATTCCCTTGTGAAAAGGGCTTCCTAATGTTTTCCTAATGTTAATTTCCTTACGTTTATGAAAAAAGAAAAACAAATTACCACATAGAACACACAATACTATAACGAACTATTTTTTTCAATTTATGCAATCAACTCTTTGTATAACGTAACTACTCAATGCAAATATTTTTACTAAAAAGTATTTAACCCAACTCATTTGATCAGTGTAGGGATAAGGATTAAACATCATTTTAATTGACTATTACTTTTGATTGAGCAAGATGAACATTCATCAAAATCAACACATTCATCTAAATAATAAAAAGAAACCATATAAAAATTAAATTACTTATTAAATATTTTGATCTTTCAATACTCACGGATGTTCCTTTTATCTATGAAGTATTATGATCTTTAAATATTCACCGTTGTTATTAAACATTTTGATTTGTCAATATAAAGTCACTTTTATTTATTTATTTTTTCAACAGGAAAGTCGCTTGTATTAAAAACAAGTTTTGTGGAAAAAAAAAGGAAAAAAAGTAAACCGAATGTCATTAATTAGTCCAATCCTAAGACCAATATTGAATATTGACAGTAATTCTACATTTAACAACATTCTTACAATCACGAGAATTCACCAAACTTTGCTTTGAAACACAATCCCTAAAATACAGCTTAATTCTCTCTCCTAATTAATCAAATCTTGAATTCTTGATCTCCGCAAATGTTCAATTTGTTAATAACTTCCTGACAATTTCAGGTGAATTTAGCTACAATTCGCACTTACCCATTGCAATTCGGATGAAGATTTAGCAATCCCAGGTACGAGTTCCCTTTATTTTAATGAATTTATTTCATGATTTAAATTCAGGGTTTGCCCTATCAAATCAAAGAAATGTGCGATCAAATTTGTGGGTTTGTCGAATTTAGATTATTTTTCTGCAAATTTATCTATATTACCCAGAAATGAGATTTTGGGGTTAACTTTTGATTATTAGAATTTATGAATTTAGTGATTAATTGACCAAAATTTTCAGATTGGGAAGGTCAATTAAATTTCAGATTTGGGGGTGGAAGAGCCACTGCGAGTGAGCCATGGCATCATCAGGTCAGTATTTTGCAGAACTTTCGCTTTCTCTCTCCTCTCTACTAGTTGAATTTGTTAGTATTTCCAATTACGAACTTGTGAATTGTAGACTAGTGTTTTCTTGTATGGACAATGATGGTAAATTATTAATCTTATAATATGGGTTTTTTTAAATTCGAATACTTATTGTTGCTGGTGGTGCTTCGGTTATGGGGGCAGGTTGCATGAGTATATAAATGTCAGTTTGTATTTGACATGGACTAAAATCACCTCATAAGCTTAGAAATTTGAAATGCGTAGTTGCATACATCAGTTGCTAGTGGTGGTAGATGGTTGATCCCTTGAAATTCGAGGTTCTATTGACGGAAGGGATCTTGCCACAAAAAATCAAGGAGAGGGGAGGGGGTTTTGCCAAAATGAAAAGGGGGAATGGCTTTTTTAAGAAAGGATAAGAGAAGGAATTAGTTGCTGGAAAAAAGCCAGGGAGGGTGCAACAAGCTAAGTGAGAAAGAAAAAGGGAAAATACTTCCTCCTTTGTTTTGCTAGAAAACTTTCCCCAAACTTAAAATATATCTTTTCAATTATTATACGAGTTGGTGATTTTAGGCATCGCGAAGAGTGTCGTGTTTTGCATCATAGTGAGCTCTGGTGTTACACATCAAGCTAGTGATTACCATTAGAATGTAGGCCTGAGTATCCTAAATTAGTTAAGAGTGTCAGTGTTTTCATAATAATATTGCCCTCATTGAAATGTACACTCTTTTGTATAATAAGTGTTAAGTAATTCATTCCCCCCCCCCCCCCCCCCCCTGTATTCTATGCTTTTTGGCCTTTTTTTAAGTTGCCCTTGCTATTGCGCAGTAGTTGCCTGCTGGCCTTATCTGTTTTGTCCCTACATGAACCTGTTGCTTTGCTTTTACATGCATTGAAATACATTACACTACCTCCGTTTCTTATTATTTGCAACAAAGAGATATTTTATGTCTCACAAATAATACCCCTTTGTTGCAATTAATAAGAAATAGAGGTAGTATATTTTTATATATTATATTTGCCTCATCGAGAAACTGGAATTTGTTTTATTCATCTGTTTTTTTGTGGTTCTATGTTTGATGTGTGACATTTCTCTCACCTTTTGTTTTGGTAGGCGGTGGTTTAAGGAATACATCTGTAGTCGTCCTTACTTTGGAATCTGGTGAAGTATATATTGTTGTGAGCTTGTCCTTGAGGCGTGACACCCAAGTAATTTATGTTGATCCAACAACTGGAGTACTTTGTTATTTTGGAAAGCCTGGGGTTGATATCTTTAAGTCAGAACGTGAAGCTGTAGATTTTGTCACAAATAGTTCTAAATGGCTCTGCAAAAGTACCACATATGCCAGAGCAATTTTAGGTTATGCAGCCCTTGGAAATGTTGGCTTGCTTCTTGTTGCTACAAAGTTGGCTGCCAGCATTCCTGATTTACCTGGAGGAGGTTGTGTTTATACAGTGATGGAGGCTCAATGGATCAAAATTTCATTGCAAAATCCTCAAGTTATTGGAAAAGGAGAAGCAAAGAACATACTAGAATTGACGACACTGGACATTGATGAAAAGCATTTCTTTTGTGAGACAAGGGACATGAGCCGGCCTTTCCCTAGTCAGATGCCCTTGGACCAGCATGATGATGAATTTTTTTGGAATGGATGGTTGTCCTCCCCTTTCAAGATCATAGGCCTTCCTCAACATTGTGTTGTACTTCTGCAGGTTTGAAATAATTTATTTTTGTCATCATCTCTGTATCACTCTTCCTATAAACTGTACAATGGTTTTGTTACAACGTGGCTAATGAGTGAACACTTTATGTTCTATGCGGCTATGGCTTATATTGCACCTCTTAGGCTCTTAGTTCTAGTGGTCTTACATGTATTTTGGTGGTCCTTGGTGATAGATTGGGAAAATAATATCCTATGCCTAGAGTAAGTGTTTTTTAAAGGATTTGTTCTCTTCACCTGATAAAAGGTGTTTTAATCAAAGAGAAGCATAAGAAGATTTGGTGTGGTTTAGTTTGATTTTAACAGGAAAATAGTTATAAGTTCTTGAAACAAGGTAAAGAGAACATAGCCTATATTGCAGTTAGGGAAAACCATATTACACTAATAGGAAAGTTTCTTATAATTCTGTTGTTGAACAAAATATGTCCATCTTCCCTTTTTGATACACTCCAACAAAACACCTACTTACTAAAGTTACAATTGAGCTTTATTTTTGTAAGAAATAAGATTTTGGATTTCATGTTAACCTTACCTTTTCCTCAAAACTTTATTAATTTTGAGTCGTGATATCTCGTACCCATGCAATCCAAATTAAAGTGGTGGTATTTTTGGCGTGAATCTTAAGCATGAAATAATAACTCTGCCATTTTGTAATGTTTTTTGGAGTTTCCTTTCTGTGATAACTTTCATGTCCATCTTTCTGTGTTTTCTGTTGCATAATGGTGAGTTGGTGACTGGTGACGTCAGGATTTTTTTTCCCTTAATCTCCATTACTTCCGTTCTTGCGTCAAAATTGGTCAACTGTATTTTACCAATTATTTATGTAGGTACTGAATCCTGTTATGTTAAAATTTTATTTATTCAGCGCATATATAAAATATTTTCAAATTTTTGAAAAGTCTAATTGGACATTGGTAACTACAAAATGGAAGTTGGGAGCTTTTTGATACATCCTAAGATGGAATGGTATTCTATTTAGCTGTCCTATAATCAAGTTACTCTTTCGGTTTCAAGATAATAAAATTACATGTTTTTCTCAAATACACCCTTACAATGGAAAGCCAGTTGGGGGGGGGGGGGGGGGGGGTGCAAAAATATGTGGGAAACTTAATTTTAACCAAAAAATAGAAATAAAGGAGCTTTTTGGGACATTCTAAAATGGAACGCAGGGAGTTACATATGGCCATATGGGAATGGGTGGGAAGAGGTAGTTTGTGTATGCTGTTTCTTGATATGATCTTTTTATGGATTTGCTCTCAACAATTTATAGGCTCTCTCTGTAATACTGTTTATGGTTCTCTTTGTTTATGCTCTTGGTGCTATCCTTTGCCTTCTTTTGTTGTTGACTTCTTTATCTGTGTTATTCATCTCTTGTACCCAAAATAATTTACAATATGTATTCATGTTATTTCATTTTATTCTTTTTCTTCATGTGAATTCATAGGGATTTGCAGAATGTCGAAGCTTTGGGAGCTTAGGTCAGCAAGAAGGTATCATTGCTCTGATTGCTCGACGCAGCAGACTGCATCCTGGTACCCGATACTTGGCCAGGGGAATAAATTCTTGTTCTGGCACAGGTAGGATAATGACTATACAGTTTTTAGCATCTTTTAATTGTGATACTTAAGTGTGCAAAAACTCCTTCCTTACTCATGTCTGACCTGAGTGAGAATGGAGAAAGTATAAAATTTTAAGGGAAATTCTAATTGGTAATCACGAACTTTTATTTTTTTCTCAATGGTAAAGCCTGAAACTTTTTATTATCAATGGTAATCACGAATTAATATTACTAAACTAATGGTAACTTAAGTTAAACAATTTATTAATTCCTTTACCATGGTTTAGCAATCGAATTGCAAAAAGACATTAATACCCTTATGTCTAACCACTTCTTTCTTCTTCCTTTCTCTTTCCTCCTCCATAATTCTCTTGCTTCTTCCTTTCTCTTTCCTCCTCCCCGCTGCAACTCCCTTCTCAGCCACCACCGCCATTGTTAAACTACTTGTTAAGGTTGGAATCGGAGCGAACTCGGAGTGACGCAGCTTTAGTGTTATATAACCTATCGCTTGATCATAGCAACCGAGTGAAACACATGAAGCAATTCAACGCAGTGCCACCGCTTCTCGCAGTGCTCTGGCAAGAAAAAGTGCAGCTGGTGTTGTATAAATTAGCGGCGAGTGAGGAGGGGAGGCGATCGATGTTGGATGGAAATGCGGTGGCGCATTTAGTGTGGATGTTGAAAAAGGGGAAGGGCATCCATCCACCAGCCACCTCCAACCCCTGTCGACATCCAGCCTCCGCCACCTCCGGACGCTGCCATTCGAACCGCAAAACCCAGAGAATTCAACAGCAAACCCCGACAAATTAGACCTAAAACTAACAAATTTGACCCCAAAATCAACAAATTCGACAACTAATTCGACCCCAAATCAACATATTCGGCAAATTCGGCCTCAAAAATTAACAAATTCGACCCCAAAAGCAACAAATTCGACCCCAAAAATCAACAAATTCAACTCCAAAATCGACAAATTCAACCCCAAAACTCAATAAAATCGACCCCAAAATCAACAAATCGACCTCAAAATTCAACAAAATCGTCAAATTCGACCCCCAAAATCAACAAATTTGACCCCAAAATCACCAAAAGTCCTAGAAATTTTAACCAAAGTAAGGGGAATGAGAGGGAATCGGGGAAGGAGATCAGAGGGAATCGACGAAGAGGGGAAGGTGGCTGATTTCGGCTAGGGAGGATGGCTGGTTTCGGCGTCCTCGAGAAACAGTTTTTGTGGTGATGAGAGGAGAGAGAGAGGGTCGGGAACAGGGGAGAAGGTGCTCATTCAAGGGTATTAATGTAAATCTATTGTTACTTAACCCAAGATTAACCCTAGTTAATCTTTTAATGATATTAAAATATCATTAATGTTACCATTAGCTTAATAATATTAATTCGTCATTACCATTGATAATCAAAAGTTTCAGGCCTTACCACTGAGAAAAAATAAAAGTTCATGGTTACCAGAGAGAATTTCCCAAATTTTAATCATGCATCGCGTGCAGATAAACACGATAAGTGAACCCATGTGGTGGGGGTTAGTAAGGGTATATTATGGGATAATTATTTGCCAAAACTAGAATAACAAAAAGTAGGAAGATTTTTGAGGAATGGGCTTAAAATGGAAAATAGGAAGGTCTTTTAGGAATGGAGGGAGAGCCTTTTTATTTTTATTTTTCATGCGTTCAAAGTTTATAAGTTTAACCAATTTTTTTTTTTTAATTATGTATTGGGAAGATATCATGTGTAATCATCTTAGATACAATTTAATTTTTTTTTTTTTGAAACAAAAATTAATTTCTGAATTTTCATTTTTTTACCTATATGTAAAAACCCAACTTGATCTATTTTTTAGTGCAATGTTATAGAATGGTGTAATGGAGTAAGAGGATTTTCAACTATGCCTCACTCCCCTAGTGCTTAAATGATGGGGATTGGGTGTCAGTGATTTATGATCAGAAATTTCTTTGTGGTCAATATTCCTTACCATTTGCTGTACATTCTTTCTTTCTGCATACTGAGTCATTCAGCTGTGTAGGAAATGAAGTTGAATGTGAACAGCTTGTTTGGGTACCCAAAAGGGCTGGCCAGAGTGTTCCTTTCAATACATACATCTGGCGGAGGGGCTCTATTCCTATCTGGTGGGGTGCTGATTTAAAGATGAGTGCTGCAGAAGCAGAAATAAAAGTTGCTGAACATGATCCTTACAAGGGAAGTGCAGAATACTACCAAAGATTGAGCAATCGATATGATACTCGAAACTTCAATTTTTCTGGTGGGAACCAGAAAAAAATTCCTTTTGTCCCAATAGGGTGCATTAATTTACTTCGCAGTGCTGAGGGGAAATCTGAATCTATATTGGTTCATCATTTTGAGGAATCTTTAAATTTTATTAGATCATCAGGGAAGCTTCCCTCTACAAAAATTGTTTTAATGAATTACGACTGGCATGCAAGGGTTAAGTTGTATGGTGAGCAGCAAACAATTGAAGGGCTATGGAGACTCCTTAAAGGGCCTACGATAACCATTGGCATCACTGAAGGGGATTACCTACCTTCACGTCAGCGCATAGGCAATTGCAGAGGTGAAGTGATCTGCCCTGATGAGATTGAGGGTGCATATGTCTTAAGATCTCGCCAAAATGGCGTGTTACGATTCAATTGTGCTGATTCTTTGGATAGGACAAATGCTGCTAGTTATTTTGGAGCCCTGCAAGTTTTTGTAGAGCAATGTAGAAGACTGGGTATATCACTTGACAGTGATATTGGCTATCAATCAGTGGATAACTATAGCGGATATACAGCCCCACTTCCACCTGGCTGGGAAAAGCGCTCTGATGCAGTGACAGGCAAATCATATTTTATTGATCATAATACAAGGACGACTACATGGAGCCATCCTTGCCCAGATAAACCTTGGAAAAGATTTGATATGACGTTTGAGGGGTTTAAGAGGTCAACCATATTATCACCAGTATCTCAACTTGCTGAGTTATTTTTGAATGCTGGGGATATACATGCTACACTTTACACTGGCTCTAAGGCTATGCACAGCCAGATACTCACCATATTTACTGAGCAAGGTGGCAAATTTAAACAGTTAGCTGCAGCACAAAACTTGAAAATAACTATAGAAAGAAGAATTAAAAACACTTTTGTAGATAGTTCTCGCCAGAAGCAGCTGGAGATGTTTCTTGGGATGAGGCTGTTTAAGCATCTTCCGTCAATCCCACTTTTTCCTTTGCATGTATGTCATTTTTAATGGAATTAGTTGTGCTTTGATTATTTGCTTTCATCTATCAGAATGATGTATTTGCATGGATATGAAGAGACTTTAAAACATATTTACGAACACTGCTGTCTGTTGAATGTTTAACACTTTGCAATTAGCTTTAGTTTTGTTTTTAGATTTTGCAGTGTTTCCAATTCTTGGAAAAAAAAAATTGTATTTCAACAATAAGAGGTCTTCTAACCAGATCTGCAATTTATATAGTTTTAGGCCTTTTAGCCCTCATTTGTTATCACTTGTTGTGAAAAGACTAGTGTGAATCAGATATATGGATCATGTAAGAAAAGGTAAGATAACATATGTAGTGTCCTGGAACTATCATTAGACTTTGTTGCTGAGAGGCAAGTAATAAAGTGGCTCGAAATTTTGTACTCTTCATTTTGTCACTAGTGTGTGCTGCTTAAATCATTATTCAATATGGAAACAGACACTTGAGACTTCATTTAAAGCCATTTGGGTTTTCTGTAGAATGGTTGAGTCTGACACCTGACATATACCAGTGACCAACACTAGTAGCTGGGTAACATACTAACATGTGTAGCAGGTAATGAGTTGTCTAGGAATTTACATCATGACGTATTGTTTGTTGGCATTGTTGATAGCGAAGTCTTTGAATAAAGTTTAATTTTCTGTGCTTCAATTTGTGATCATTTGAATGTAGATTATAGTTGTTTTCTGGGTCAGTCATCAGCATGACCTGGTTCAGATGAATGACTTGAATGCGCATTACCCCGCAGCTTGCATCTAGTATATGTCTGGGATGCCAAGACAACAGTTGTCCGATTCTTGTGGCATGTTTTCCTGTGTTATTGATTTTGTTCTTGAAGGATTGACATTTCTGCTGTCTGCACAGGCATATATCTGAAATGTTAGATGTTTCTTTGTTTGAATGTGATTTTGATGCACAAAACTGATTGTGTCAGGTGTTGTCTCGACCACCTGGCTTCTTTCTCAAGCCTGTTCCAAGCATTTTCCCAAATTCTGGTGATGGCTCTGGTCTTCTAAGTTTCAAGAGAAAAGATCTGGTCTGGGTATGTTGAGCTTCCTGCATTTAGGACATTATTTTCTGATTTTTTAGATTAGAAGCTATCTTCCGATTTCTATATTTATATTTGAGCTGCATAATCTGCTGATTTTTCTTTAACTTAACATTGATGTTACAGGTTTGCCCCCAGGCTGCAGATGTAGTTGAACTTTTCATTTACCTTACTGAGCCATGCCATGTTTGTCAGCTTCTTCTCACTGTCTCACATGGTGCAGATGATTTGACCTTTCCTTCAACAGTTGATGTGAGAACAGGCCGAGACCTGGATGGACTTAAACTGGTTTTGGAGGTTAGTATTATCTCGTATGATAAGTATTTTAAACTATCTGTGCATGACAACTATTCTGTCTTGCAAGAGAAACATGAATCCATAATGTAATTGCACTCTTCTGCAATTTTTTTTTTAATTGCCTTTTGGTGATAGATATATCTGCTATTCTGCTGCCTTTTTCCTAGAATGGAATATAATTACTTAATATTTATTGTATGATGAAATGTGAGTAGTTATGTGTAAACCAGTGAAAATAGAGAGGTTACAAGTATAGTGTCATTTTGCTTCTTATCAATGTCATGTCTGCTCTCAAACGAAAAGAAATGTAAAGTTTCCTGATTTTTCCGGATTAAGGGTACTGTATATGTGTAAATGAAAGATTAAAAATTTTCTGAGAAGAAATCAGGTCACCAACAGTGGGTTGTTTCAACCTTTCACTTGTCAGGAGTAAGCTGCATACTTCATATATCTTAGACCTTGTTTTGCTGACATTTTTTTTTTTTTAAAAAAAGGCAAGTACTATGTTTTTACGAAGTAGATGAATGTGATGTTGTTGGCTGGCATAAACTTAGTTCATCTCCTAGGAACTACTTTTCACAAAATGAAGGTAGCTTCTTACCTAACTCCCCCTAGATAAGTCGAACATTCCATGACCTATCAAACAAAATTTTGCAATTCCTATTTCATGCGAAATGAAATTATATATTAAAAAAAATAGAAAGTTAGTAACTGCCTAGCAAATACTTCTTTCTATGTTCAACAGAAGACCACATACTTAGATCTTGCTTTTGGCTCTGGCAACACTGTCTCTGGCTTCTTGTTTTGTTCCTGATGGGTTATTCTGTAAATGTCATGATATTCGGCCTTTTCAAAAGTGAATAGCAAATATATAAGATTTTTCAGCTTCTGTATTGTTTATTTGACATGAATTTCCCCTTTAATTTCTGATGTCTTTTAGCAATGTTACTGTTACTAATCAGATATTTGAATTTAGCTTGTACTTCTGTTCATGGGAATAGTGTTGGTGATGTAAATAGTCATGAGATACAGTAAGTAAAAAATGCCTGCTCTATATTTTATTTTCCTTGGTGAATATCCAAGTTTCTATTGCCTCTCAATTTTTATGTTGCAATGTTGCGCTTTATATTTCCAAGGTAACTGTAATTCTACTGTAGATATGTTGTAAAAATATAGTCATTTCTCATAATCATTTAAATTCTTCTCAGGGGGCTTCAATACCTCAATGTGGAAATGGGACAAATATTTTAATACCCTTACCTGGACCTGTCAGTTCTGAAGATATGGCTGTGACCGGAGCTGGTGCACGCCTTAATGGTGCAGATGCTTCTACCCTGTCATTGTTGTATGATTTTGAGGAATTGGAGGGAGAATTAGACTTTCTCACTCGTGTGGTCTCTCTTACTTTCTATCCTGCTGCTTCTGGGAGAACTCCATTAACTCTCGGTGAGGTACAAGGCTGATCTGCTGGGAATTTTGTTGTAGTATCTGCTTCCCATTACTTGATTGTGAAATGTCAAAATATAGTTCTGATTTTTTTTACATGTGTATGATTAATTAAACTTCTTTTAGACCTAAAGCCGAAAAGGAAGACCTGTGCGCAAAAGATTATACAGAAAAGAACTTTTGGTCGTGCACAAATACTCGTTATCTGACTTGCTTCTCGCGTTGAGACTATTCTGTGTTAGATGTGAGAGACATTGTAGAAGGATGAATCCTTGTAATCTGAGTACTAATTATTCATGAATTATGGTTTATTGATATGTCTATGAAAATTTGGACAATGCTCCTCATAGATCTTGTAGAGGATGATGTGGAAATATGCAGCACCCCCTTTTCCCGAACTTAGAAGACATTTCTCATGTGAAAGTTTTGGCGTCTTCCACCAAATTTCATTTTTACTATTAATATGCTTTATAGCCATTATAGGGCTTAGTTATCTAAGAAGACTTTTGGAGGATTTACTTAGAAACCACTCATCTTTGTATTTGCAAATGCCAAGCAAATCTCCTTGCAGTCTCAGTTACATATGACTACCAAGGACTCCTGGTCTGCATTTGGTCTATAATACTATCAATTTCATTTTAGTATGGGGTGATTGAGTCAATGTTTGCAGTCATCTGGTTCTAGACTGCAATATATAAAATCAAATGTCTCTGGATTGCTTTGGAGTGTAGATTAGTCAAATATATTCTCAATCAATTGTCCAAAGTCTTACTGGAATTTCTGCAGTAAGAGTGCATAAGGATTCCCAATATTTGATTAACATTGAAGGCTTTTTTATAAATGGTGATGGTAGCCATGGTGCATGGTCAGTAGTTTTTTGCATTTTGGAACTTATATTGCTAATTTTGGAAATGTCGTAACAAAGAGCTTTATTGTGTACTGCCATCAGCTGAGGGAGAAAACTACCATCTGTTCTTGTTTAGCGCTATAGCACTGTAGAGTCTGAAAGTTCAGCTTTCTTGTTCAATTTATGTAGGATCTTATCTTAAAAGGTTTGTTACTGATGGGGATTGACTTTGATAAAACTTGCTTTGGGATTCTGACTTCTGAGGTTTTCTGTTGTCTTGTGGTATGAAAGAAATTCAAAGTTTTTTCATAGCAATTTCACCTGCAATTTTCATTAATATGGTTAAAGATCTTTTGCCTCTCTCGCCTTTCTCCCTCTCGCTATTTTCGAGTGGATATACTTCCCAGCAATCACAATACAACCCTAGCATTAATATCTTTTGGCCCCATTATATTGGAGTACTTCAGTCTGCTAAATTAGTTGCCTCCTCTCCTAGTGGAATGTTAATTGCATTTGTCTCCTAGTGCATAGTTGTCTCCTCCTTTTTCTGAGTTTGCAGTGTTGGTTCATCACACATCTTTATTTTTGTTTGTAACTCAGGATAAATCTGACCCCTTCCCCTGTTACCACCTACATATATCGGATATTTTAAGATGTCATTAGCCGCTTTACTGTCGTGTATATTGGTTTATTTATTTATTTAATTTTTATGGTATTATCTATGTATCTCTTTAATTTTGCCTTACTTTTATTGGAATTTAAAAAGGACTTACTACATTACTTGGCTGTGGCATGGTAATATCTTTGTAGGTAGAGGTTCTTGGAGTGTCTCTTCCTTGGAAAGAGATTTTCACTAATGAAGGTCGTGGTGCAAGATTGCGTGAGCAGGCAAAAAAATTCCAGAAACAAACAAATACTCTCTTGCCTGGTCCTCATTCCAGTACTGTAGGTGGCGCTTCAGTATCCAGAGAAATTTTTCAACCCAAAACTCTGCCAAATTCTTCATCCAGCGATTGGTTTGACCTTTTGACTGGAGATGGAACTGATTTAAATCCATTTGGTAACTCTGTGAATGAGCATTGTTATGATCAGACTGGTTCTGAGTCCCCTCCTCTGGTTGAGAAACCATCTGATAATGGTGCTAAGCAGTATATTAACTGCTTTAAGTCTCTTGCTGGTCCACAAATGGTATGTGTTGATTATTCTATTAGTAGTTAAGTAATACAAACATGAGATGTGATTGATAATTGATCTATGGCTCTGCTTTTGATGGGTCCTGATCTAGAGTTTTAAAAATTGCTGAAGGGCATAGCTAATACATCTCTAAGGGTGTCAAACCCATTTGTAATAATCCGAATTGATAATATAACTATGATTAGGACAGAGGTAGTTTATGTGTGTTTTTTCCATGATAGGGTAACAGTTTGGGATTGTTTTGTTGATCACTTCTATCCTATTCATTTGGTCACTTAGTGTTGTAGGGACATTTCAAAGAAAATTAAATTCAAAGATTTGTGAATTACAAGTCCAAATCGTGTTCATTAATAAAGCTACAGTAAGTGCAGTTAACCAGATTTCGGTGGTTGGATTCATGGTCTAAGTTGACCACCAAGTTTTAAATTCAGGGCTCTAGACAATTGGCAGTTTTTAGGTGTTTAACATTGATGTTCTCATAATTTTAACTATAAATAAACCACCAGAATTCAGCTAAAGGTATCATTAACCATTATGTAATTGGTTTGAAAGGGTGGTAATTTTCATTCATTTTTTAATGTTTCTTGGGATGAACTCAAGCTTTTATTTACCTATTGCAGAGACAGAAGCTGAATTTCATGGAAGCTATAAAGCTGGAAATTGAACGTTTGCACTTAAATCTTTCTGCTGCTGAGCGAGATAGGGCACTATTGGCAGTTGGCACAGATCCTGCTTCTATAAATCCTAATCTGTTGCTTGACGATGTATACATGGTGAAATTATGCAGAGTTGCCAATAGTCTTGCAATGGTGGGACAAGCAGCTCTTGAAGACAAAATTACCAAATCAATTGGTCTTGAGAAAAGTGATGATGATGCTATTGATTTCTGGAATGTTTCTGGTTTTGGGGAGAGCTGTGTTGGTGGTGTATGTGAGGTACATGCTGAAAATGGGGAGGCAGCTCAAATTTCTAATGTGAAATTATCAGCAGATTCCTCAAAGTCTTTTTTGTGTTCTCATTGTGGAAGACACGTTTGTAAAATATGCTGTGCTGGAAGGGGAGCATCTCTGCTTGCAAGCTATAGTACAAGGGGTTCTTTAAGCTGTAATGGTGGACAGGGCCGCATTGGCTCAGATGGGGCTGTATGTAAACAATGCTGCAGCGATGTTGTGCTGAATGCATTAGTACTGGACTATGTCAGGGCCTTGTTGAGCTCCCGGAGAACCACTCGTGTTGGTGCTGCTGCATTTACAGCTTTAGCCAACATCCTTGGATTTTCCTTGAATGATGGAACTGAAGAAAAGTACAAATCTTCTGATGCTTTAGAATCTAGTAAAGTACTGGGAAAGTTACTTAAGGGGGAAGAATCTTTAGCTGAATTCCCATTTGCCAGCCTTTTGTATTCGGTAAGCTCTCTTTTCTATTTAGGTTAGATTTAGTAGAATTTGAGGGGTTTGAGGTATTTCACTAACCTGCATTAGATGATACCCTTTATGTGGTACACTTGAGTAATTGACAACTTACATCTTTACTCGGTTCATTTTTTGACACGTGAACCCCCCCCCCCCCCCCCCCATCCCATCTCAAATGTGATTCAGTGTTTGTAGAGTTTTTTTCATTAGACTGTTTAGTGTAATAAGTTGATGAAACATTTGTTCTTACCTGTAGTTCTTTTTTCCTGTCAATGCTCGAGGACATTTTGTTCTCGTGATGTAATACTATTGTTACTTGTGCAGTTCTAATATTATTTTTTAAGAGATAACTTAGTTGCATGGGTCAGTTGAAGCGATTTATTCTAGAAAGTGTGTAAATGTGAATGCACTCTATTTTATCTTTTTACCAAACCAAGGGGCCTCCACTTGTTTAAAGAACCTTCTGCGGTTTCTTTTTTTTTTATCCAAATGTCTTTTTCAAGTTTGGATTATTGATTTGATAAACAATTGAGAAGCTGAAAAACTGTATGTTAATTACTTTTTTCCTCTGCTTTTCATGATTTTAGATTTATTTTCAAGAAATATTGTATTTTATGGAGATGAACTCTATAAAAGTGGCGTTAGGTATAATAATTATCAATTGAGAAGCTGAAAAAGAGTATGAATTAATTACTTATTTTTTTAGTTTGTGTGTGTGTGTGTGCCATTTGGTACGTTTATTTTGAGTGGACATGAACTATTATATTTCTGTCTTTTTTTTTTTTTCCCCTTTGTATTGGAAGGTTGAAACAGCTGTAGGAGCAGCTCCCTCCTTGTCATTATTCGCTCCTCTGGATTCAGGGCCCCAACATTCTTATTGGAGAGCTCCTCCAAACAACAATTGCATAGAGTTTGCCATTGCTCTTGGTTCTCTTTCTGATGTCAGTGGAGTAACTCTAGTGGTTAGCCCATGTGGCTACTCAGAAGCTGATGCTCCTACTGTAAGTGTTGGCTCTCTAACTTACATGGTGCCTGGCTAGTGAAGTGTACTGATTGAGTTATTCACAATTTATGGTCTGTTGTTTGTTATTCTATATCACGTGGATAGATAGTGAAATAAATAGCAATAGTCATGACTCAGGACATTATAGTTAGACGGAAAATAAATTCAGTTCTTATGTTCTTTTTCTAGGTTTCCAAATGGATATAAGCATATAACTTGAAAACAAAAGTGGAGACAACTGGCCATAGTAAAGTAGAACGTTACTGGAGACTATATTTATTTAGAAATACAGCCTACCCGTCCATAAAAATAATCTCATATTTTATTATAGGTTTTTGTTAAAACTTGTTGCCTATTGCGTAAAATTTTAATGGTTTATGATTGGATTTCTAAGTGTCACTACATAAATTAATTGATGGGAAGAGGATAGAGATGGCACAACTATTATAAAGCTTCTTGTACAATGTCATATTCTTAGTTTTGATTGGTTTGAAGCTTTGAGTAGTATGGGAACTATCTTTGAAGCTGGTGTAATTATTGATGATACCCTTTTTGTATTAATTTTTCGACTAACATGCTTCATCAGACCTGTCCCTGGATCATTTCTTTTGTGTTTTTTTCTCAATTCACACCTGACACAAGATCCCCAAACTCTCTTTCACCTTACGCTTGAATCATAAAATAATTAAAGATTTTCCCAAAATGGAGTTGTAAACTCTAACCCTATCCTGCTAATGATATCTTGTGAGTCTAGATTATCCTTTCAGCACTTGGTGGGTTAAATAAATAGCCCTAGTTAAATTCCAATTTCCTAATGTGTAACTTAATAGCTTCAGCGTTCACATGGGTGAAATTGCTTAGCTTCTCTTCTCACAAATCACCCCTGTAACAACATCACAAAGGGTAAAACCAACTTTGCCAATACTTATATTAACTAGACCAGTTGCTTTCTTTCCTGTAAGAAGATGGTAAACCTTGTCTGTTATTCATCCCCTCTTTCTTTTGCACTGACAACTGTTTACATATTTATGCCCATTAGCTTATTGGGGTTGTGCATAACTAGAATTTTCATTTTTATTCTACTATAGGTGCAAATTTGGGCCAGCAATAAAATAAGCAAGGAAGAAAGGTCATGTGTGGGAAAGTGGGAAGTGCAATCTATCTTGCAATCTTCGCCAGAGTACTATGGACCGGAAAATTTGGATGCCGTTGGGACTGCTCCCCGAAACATCAAGTTTTCCTTCAGGAATCCTGTTCGGTGCCGCGTCATTTGGATCATGCTAAGCCTTCAACGAGCTGGTTCAGCTTCTGTGAATTTTGGGAGTGATTTCAATCTTTTGTCACTGGATGAGAATCCTTTTGTTCAACCAACTAGGCGTGCATCTTTCGGGAGCCTAGATGAAAGAGATCCGTGTCTTCATGCCAAACGAATTCTTGTGCTTGGAACTTCATTGAAAAAGGACATGGAGCTCACAGCACCAGAAAGTTCAGAACAGTTAAAATTGCAAAATTGGTTGCAGAAGCCACCTCAGCTAAATAGATTTAAGGTTCATGTGATGCTTATATTTGCCTGGCGCTTCTAAGACTGCATTATTCTGCTTGTATCACTTTCCACCTGTCAAATTTCATATGTACTGAAACAGCAAGTTTGCCTTTGCATTTCAGGTTCCAATTGAGACTGAAAGGTTAATCGAGAATGATTTTGTCTTAGAGCAGTATTTATCACCTGCTTCGCCGTTGTTAGCTGGTTTTCGTCTTGATGCTTTTAGTGCTATTAGACCTCGGACAACTCATTCACCAACATCTGATCTGCATGCTTGGGATCCCTCTGCAGTATTACTCGTAGAAGAAAGGCATATCACACCTGCCATGTTATTTATTCAAGTATCTGTTCTCCAGGTAATCGTGGTCACCAATTGTGAACACCAGCTTGTTTCTTGCTTCATATATAATCTTGTTGTGGAAATATAATTGTTTGTTTCAATTGTAGTTGCAAACTTTGACCAAATACTATAATACTCAATATCCAGTTCTGTAGTTTACTCGTTCGGTGAACAATTTTAAGCCTTATATGGAAGGAAAGTATATAGAAGAAATCTGGATCAAGTTCACAAGCCAAATTAACTAACAGCATAGACTCTACATTAACAAGAATTAAATTCTGCAATAAGCTTGAAGAGTTAGATCATGTACAGGGTAAAGCTTTCCACATGATAAAATAAGACTGTATATGTGCGATTGTGTGCTGGACGAGAACTAAGTAAAAATGCTATTTTCCTCGGTTGCCAATTGTGACTGGTTGTCAGAGCTTCAATTTGGAATGACAAAAACATGCTTCTTTCTTTTTTTTAGAAATAACTTTCTTTCATATGAAACAAACTGAGTTATGTAGCTGCTAGATGGTGTGGGTCATTATAGTCTGTTCAGCAGGTGAGCCGCTCCTTTTTTTTAAGGATGGCAAATTCATACTTACATTCTGTCAGAAGCTCTATTAAGGAAAACTCTTCATTTAGTTTTTCAAGGGGGTAAAATGTCTTTGGTTCCTTTTGTTTTCCCGTCTGGGCTTCTTCAGTAAGACAGTAAGGATGTGTTCTTTTTACACTATAGGTGTGGATGTCTGGTTTGAGTTTGTGAGATGCCTTTCCTGATGTGTGTCTGTAATTGGGTTGTTTGTTTTATTTTTGTGTGTTGCGGTTTGATAGAGATGCCGTATACTTGAATCATGCAATTTAATCAAATCCGAAATTTAGAGTTATGTTGAGTAATTTTGTTGTTATTTTTCAGGATACTAACATGGTAACAGTCGCGGAATATCGATTGCCAGAAACCAGGCCTGGAACTCCAATGTATTTTGATTTGCCAAGACAATTGCAGACTCGTAGAATCACGTTTAGACTTCTTGGGGATGTTGCTGCATATATTGATGACCCTGCAGAGCAAGATGATGCCGAGTACAGAAGTTCACCCTTGGCTGCAGGACTTTCCCTGGCCAATAGAGTAAAGTTATACTATTATGCTGACCCATATGAACTTGGAAAATGGGCTGGCCTTTCTGCTGTCTAAATACAAGTCATCTATTCAACAAACCGCTTGTTTTTCTCTTTTTTGTGCAATAGTGTGTATAGCACAATGATTGTATTAGTGGCTTTGCCGCCATTTTTTTCCTGCTTATATTCATTGCTGTAATGTTCTGTATCAATTTTGATTCATTGATTAAATATATATCAGGTTTCGGTTAATAAAACTGGTGTTATTGAAATTGAAAAGCGTTTATGTTTTCCTTTTCTTGCTGGTGATTAGTTCAGTTCATAGCAGTACTCATCCAAAATATGGTGTTACAACTTGTGTATAATGCCTACCCCGATACATTCAAAATTAAGTTCTGCTCAAAATTGTTCGTGAAGTAAACAATTGAGGCTAAACAAAACTTTTAAAGTCGATTAATGAGCAAGCATAGCTTGAAGGCATTACTTGTTCTGCTTGCATCAATTCGTTATATCTAAAAACAAATCTGGCTTATTCTCTATGTTCCTTTTTGTTTGTCTCATTTAATTTTACACATATTTTTTTTAAAGCATACATTTGAATTTATCTTCAATTATAGGTGTAATAATAGAAATATATTATAACTACACATAACATAAATCTAGCAAAATGTCACATAAATAAATAAAAAAAAAAATAAAAAAAACCGAAGAACAAATTAAGACACATAGATTCTAAAAAGGGTCCACGCAATATGAAAACCTTATCAAAAACCAACCAATAGATAACACTTTCTATGTACATAACATATCCATTTTTTTTATTTAACATATGCTTTACATTTCTATGAACAAAAAATACATGGACCGAAACACAACACAAAGGGAGAAAATGTCATCATCCACTTGATTTGAGACCTGAAATTTCAAACCAAACAAAAATAATAATTATATTCGAGTAGAGTTGGAAAAATGAGCCAAGCATTAAGCACAGTTTCCAGCTTAATTACAAGATCATCAACAATTAAATTTTCTAAGCCTAACAAAATTCATACACAATGTCTTAATGTTCGTATGATTTCTGTATCTCCTCCTCAAAATGTCTCAGTTGATGCACCAATATCTCTTACTCCTACCCCGCGAAGGTATTTTTTATTTTTCTTATCATATTCGCTAATTTATTTTGAATAATTTATGTGTATATGCCTCAAAAAATAAATTAATGTGTATATAATACGGAGTGTAATGTTATACGGAGTAATGTCATATTATATTTTTAATGGTTTTTTGAGACCTTAATAGGGTTCATATTGAATTAAAGATGATGGTAAATTAAATTTAGTTTTTTTTTTGAAGGGGGAATTAAATTTGGCTTAATGAAGGTTTCCCAAAAAAAAAAAAAAAAAAAAAATAGCTTAATGAATGTAATTGAACTGCATAATAATGACTATGGCATGCATGAGCTAATGGAGGTTTAATAGACAGATTATCACACATTAATTAACGCTGAACAAAGCTTAACTTTGTCCTATACTCACGTATTGTAAATTTTTATATATGTATATTCATTTGTTCTTGAAATATAAAGTAGTTTACCCCCAAATAAAAATGTATTTTGTATATGTATATTCATTTGTTCTTGAAATATAAATCAATGAACTAACTTATCTTTTAACAATGTTTCAATTTCTCATAATTTATGATTTAAACATTATTTCATAGAAAATAAAAACTTTATCTAGGTAATATTGGAAAACAAAATCATAAAATGTTACATATTACTACATCAGGTCATCCGTATCAAAATACTTGTTATGCTTTGTCCTTTGCACGTTTGCACTATTTATACACTAACTTATTAAATGAATCACTAGATTAGTATGTTGAATTTGCTTTGATAATATTACTACTTATCAAACGGACCGTTGAACTAGTACTTTCGGGTATGCAGAGATGCTATTATATTGGGAGTTGCATTGGGGGTAGCTGTTGCAGCATTAGGGCTAAATATTAGTGACAAAGCATTGGCAGCAGCAAGAAGACCACCCCCAAAAACAGAAGATCAAGAGAAAAAGGACCCAAATGTAAGTGGAGTCCTAGCCAAAGTCCTAGCTAGTAAAAAGAGGAAGGAAGCCATGAAACAAGCCATGGCTCAGCAAAGAGAGAGGGGAAAGAAAATTGAGGAACCACCCTCTACTTCATCCCCTCCTTCCCAAGAGTCTCCACCTTCTTAATTTTTGTATCTAAAGTGATTATATATGTGTAAACATACATAATTAGTTATTTAACTGTATACTCTAATTTCAATAATCTTTCATTAATTCTTTTTACTAGTTTATATATGTGTTATTTTGTATGGAGATTTCTTAAATAAAGGTTGGAGTTTGTTGTATGGATTTACTATTTTAATTCGATCTAGGTGTGTTAGTTTGGTTAAATTAGTTGGAAACTAATAATTGATTGAAAATGATAGGTCACAATGATAAGATGGGAGAAAATTTAATGAAGGTTACGTTCATCGGCAACTATTGTCTTTGATTTTTGATCCAGTATTAGCACGTCAGATTCTTAAAAGTGATCGATGTTTGAATGGATGAAACAATAAATTCATTCTAAATGGAGGGATGTTATATGAAATACGGGTGCTAATTAATTATCAATGTTGGTCACACTATTCTTTAACGCCAGCTGTTAGTCGTTAGAATGCATTTTTCAAATTTTTTTTATTCCTAATCATACCCACTTCAGCACATTTTCTGTGTGGCCGGTCACATCGTGTGGCTGGCTGATACACGCTAAAACACTGACTAGTAACCTCGCTCTAATCGGCCGAGTAATCCCTGACCGATCGAATAACCCTTAGCTTGATCGACCGAGTAATCCCTGACCGATCAAGTAATCCTTGACCGAGTAACTCCTAATCGACCGAGTAACTCTTAATCGACCGAGTAAACCCTGATCGACCGAGTAAACCCTAACTGACCGAGTAGTACCCTTGACCAATTGAGGTGTGGCCAGCCACATATGAAACTTTGTGTACCCACTTATATATTTTACTCTTTTGCCTAAAACTCCAAGCACACCCCCAATAAGGCACTTGAAAAAACGGAGGGAATATTAACATAATGAATAAAGAATATGGTCAAAAATCAGTATAAATGAGAGGATTGATAAATTCAAGTAATTTTAATTAGGGCTCATTTTGTTCACCTTATTTTCACTTATTTCACGTCTAATAAAAGTTCAGATAAGTTCATTTTAGAAAAACTAAGTTCTGATAAGGGTTATCTAAGCTTAAATTACAACTAAAGTAATTTTAATTAATTCAAATAATTGAAAATATGGTGAATAGAACACACCCTTAAAATAGGCCTTGTTTGGTTGGATGTAGGAAGTAGAAATGCCAAAGAAACCTCAATTCCTATGAAATTGTAATTCCTAGTAATTTTCAAAAGTTGTTTAGTTGGATGTAGGAATTTCTATTTTCCATGGGAAGTTCAACTTACCTAGGGGGGATTAGGAAAATTAATTCCTCCATTTTATGAGAAATAGAACGTTCTAAGAAATCCCAATTCCTACATTATTATCAACCAAACAAGCATGCATAAATTCATTTCCTACAAAAACAAAATTCCCATGAATTTGGATGTCAACCAAAGCCTTAGTACAATACACGCAATAGAATTTTTGTGGTGAATCAAATATACCCAAAATCAAAAACTTGTTAAAAAATAAAAATTCAAAAACTCAAAAATTGTAAAATTCCAACACTACCCCTGTTTGGTTTATTCTCTGCAAAGCATCATTTCAGGTGGTGGCTTGAATTGGAGAAGATGGTAAGCGTTTCAGCAAACGATCTTCAGTTCTTCTCTGGTATTCAACACCTTGCTGAAACTCGTCGTTTCAAGGTCCTTACTTCATCATAATTACTTTTCTAATCTCTAATCTAGTTACTAATTTCACTGCTTTTTTTCACTGTCCATTTGCCCAGAATTTAATTAAGTTGTATGTTATACCCTTTAAATTTGAATATGTGAATTTAATAAATAAGATTGTCGAATTAATTTGGATTTCTGTTTTATGCAAGTTTGGTTCTTTTTATCATCCTCTTTTTATAATTATGTGGGTAATTTACATTTTATCTCTGATAATTAAATATAGATTATTGGGTTGATTTTGATAATATGCACATTTTCTTTTAAGGGTAATTCACATTTTGTTTCTACAATTTCAATATGGGAAATTTTGATTAATCTATATGGATTAATGGATACATTGAGAATTCTGCTGAAATGCAAGTGACTTTTGTGCATCAATATCTAGAAGTTTTGAGCATTATTAGTTTGTTTATTGATGAGATGATTAAATTTAAATCAAGAAGCTAAAAATGTAGTGTAAGAATTGCATACTTGGGCATCCATTGGTTTCTATGAACTAATAGCTTGGAACTTCTTTGTACATTCCATGTTGCACACCAGCCTACACAATCCTGTTATTTTTATACCCGATAATATGAAGTCGTCTCCAGTTGCAAGCCAATCATCAATGGAGAAGTTTTTGTTTGGTGAAGAAAACAACTTCTTTTCTCAAAGATAAATAATAGGTTTCCACTCCTGTTCGAAAATTGCTTCTGGGTCTTACACCACTCTTTTACAATGTCACAATATGTCAATCATTTGCAATAGAGGATATAGAATAGAACCAGTTTAGGCTTGTTAGAATCAAGGTACTAATGATTTCGATTATAGAACTGATTTGAAAGTGATGGAAATTGCTGAAACTGACCGATTCATGTAGCATAGCGTTTTCTTAACTTTTAAGTGTCTTTGAAGTCTAAGTGCATGGATAGCTGACAGATACTATCGATAGTTGAAAAAAAATTGATTTTGTTGATGTGCTTGCAGGCATGGTTTCTAGATCAATTTGGAGTTCTTCATGATGGAAAAAAGCCGTACCCAGGTGCTATATCAACATGTATGTTATGATTGGTTACTTTTGTAAGTATTTGGTAAGCAAGTTTTTTTTATCTGTGCACTCATTTTGTGAAGTTGGTATGGATTGAAGCTTAAAATAACTTGTTTGGAAACAGTGGAAAAGCTAGCCAAAACTGGGGCTAAGATGGTGGTTATAAGTAACTCGTCAAGACGAGCATCTGTGACAACTGAGAAATTGAGAAATTTGGGATTTGATCCTAACCTTTTTTTAGGTTCCATCACCAGTGGAGAATTGACGCATCAATACCTTGAAAGGTTGAGTATTACTTTATCTTACTCAACCTTTATCTTACTGCTCTAATCATACACCAGTAGAACAAATAAAAGATTGATGTCCCTTAATAATTTGCAAGTAGAAGATGATGGGCTCATTGACTTATGCCATTCATTACACTTTTTCATTACACTTTTTCATCCATTAGCATCAAAGAGTGTTTCTACGTTATGCACTGTACCTTGCAGTCTAGTCTGTAGAACTTCTTTGAAGCTATCATATAGATGTATCCTCAAAAACTACTTAACCAGCTTATTGTAACATGGAAACATGCACATGTAAGTTCATATAGTTACAAGATTTACTTATGGGTTTTTTGTACTTAAATTTGGAGTCATAAAATGTTATTATTGTACATGTGTAGTATGGAGACACGTGGATAATATAGTCTCTTGGGCATGGAAACTATCACTGTTGCTTGGTCAACTTAACCACAATCATCCTATGCAAAATAAATGAGAAGAGTTTTATGCTGTGACACCGATATTTTTTAAAATATATACCATCTAGACAAAAATTGTTTGTGCTCCTTTACGCCTGTTGTTGTGCAACTTGTGCTTCTTATGCAGGTGCGTGCTATGAATTGATATAGCTGGACAGGGTTTAATAGAAGAATTTAAAGTAAGAAGATGAATTAGATTGATATTCTGGAAATTAAACAAGAGACTGGCACACAAAAACTTTCCAGAGGCTTATTCTCTCCCAAAGTGTATAGGAAACAATCAATAATATTCATCCCACTTTCTCTCTCACTGATCTGTATATAGCATCTCTAAGTCTAACTGACTCCCTTCCTCTTCAAGCTTATTTTAACAACTAATCAAGCATTGCCTACACTGCACTTCCCCATTAGCCCTATTCATTGCAGTTTACTAGTTGCATGCGCTTCTTCCATTTCTTGGCAAAGGTGTTTTCTAATCATGTTTCCATTTCGGTGTTTTCTTTTTTAATGGTGATCAGGATTACATTGGTTTTGCTAATGGCTGCTTTATTGTTGTACTTTCAACCATTATGATCATCCTCTGAAGTGTAAACTCTTGTTTGATATATCCCTTCTTCGTCACTATGGACAGGCGAGATGATCCTTGGTTTGCAGCGCTTGGAAAGTCATGCATCCACTTGACCTGGGGTGACCGGGGTGCCATATCTCTTGATGTATGTTGCATATTTGATCTTCTATTCCTGTTTCCCCCACTCACCCTTAAAATTAAAAGACCAACTCTTAATTTCATACAATTAGAGAGAATTTGGAGTGGAGCATTTAGTCTTTTCTTTCTGTTCACCGAAATCTATTTTCCTTTTCCTATCTTCTTGCTGAGATGTTTCTTGTAGGATGAATTGATTTTATTTCCAAGTATAGCTGAGAAAGAATAGATTGTCAAATTCCTTATGTCAATTTTCTATCTTGGCATAACCTCAGCTTCCTACTTATTGAATGGATAGGTATTTATGCAGGATTGTAGATATCTTTTTTCTACTCAGCTAGGTAAAAAATCAAAGATGGTTACCTAAAATTCTGATCACTTTCCTGTCTGCTACTTTTTCAGGGTCTAGACCTGAAAGTTGTGGATAATGTTGAAGAGGCTGAATTCATTTTGGTCCACGGCACTGAAGCACTGGGGCTTTCTTCTGGATCTGCTGTTCCGAAGCAACTGGAAGAGCTTGAAAAAATATTGGAACAATGTGCTTTAAGAAAAATCCCTATGGTGGTGGCCAATCCAGACTATGTAACTGTTGAGGCCAGAGCACTTCGAGTTATGCCTGGTAGGTTATATTTCAAATGTAACAAATTTGCACTGTTAACTGCTTTATGCAACATGTCAACATCTAGCTAAAAAAACCTATGTTTTGAACTGAGTGTAATGTGTTGAACTGTTAGCATTCCCAATAAAATATCTGATTTGTTAGCTGTCTGCGTGCTCCTTTGCCTAAATTCTTATGTATTGTTTCGCTGTTATGAATTCATTCATAGGAACGCTTGCAGCAAAATATGAGCAACTTGGTGGAGAAGTCAAGTGGATGGGAAAGCCTGGAAAGGTAAAATCATGCCATTCTATCCTCATGGTCATCTTGGTAGATTGAATATCATCGTGTTTAAGAGATCAACTATAATGTGTCATTCATCTACAAGTACTAGTATCCTCTGAAATGAGGTAATCATTAATGTCATCATCCATCCAGTTGATGTCTTGAGATGTTTGCACTGAATTCTGATGTAATTGTCCTGTTATCCTGTATATGGGGATTGGTGTTTGTTCTTGTGTCCCACCTAATTAAATTTCACACCTTAAAAATTGGGTAGTTTAAATTGACGGTGAATGTTGATGAAGTGGTGGGTTCAGGGACAGAAGAACATATATATGAGACACAATATGGGACAAAACATCCCTATTGATGATACAAAGTACAAACCTTGTCAATTACAATGCTTATATATTCCTACGGACAAATAAAATTGAGATGTTTGTCACAGTTGATCACCCTTGTTCACTGCCTTTAAAACTAAAATCTGAGGTTGAACATACTTGGACAGATTATCTACGAATCAGCCATGGCCATGGCAGGTGTGGATGCACCAGAATGCATTGCTGTAGGAGACTCACTGCACCATGACATAATGGGTGCAAATGTCGCTGAAATGCAGTCTGTATTCATCACAGGAGGCATCCATGCAGATGAGCTTGGACTTCACCAATTTGGTGAAGTAGCTGAAGCTTCAAAAGTGCAAGAGCTGGCATCCAAATGTGGCTCTTATCCCACCTATGTTGTACCTGCTTTCTCCTGGTGAGAGTATAACTTGGAAAAGTACATTTCTCTCTTAGTGAATTAATCGGTCCAAGAAGTTATACTTGATCATGAAAAATACCACCTGAACCTATACAATGTATCTCTTGGCTTGTTTGAAAAGGCAATGTCAATTGTACTTTTGAAGTTAGCCTTAATCTTCTTTTGTTATTTTTAATGGTGGGTTTTGCCGTTTTGGGGAAAATGTATGATGTTTTTTACATATTGCTTTTGTAACAATAACATTTACACAAAGTAATTTAAAATTTTCTCTTTTTTCGTCTTAATATGGCTCTTATCCAGTTATTCCAACTTATACACCTTATTCAGTTGTCCAGATTTTTGTAACTTAAATAAAGTTAGAATTTTGGCTCTCAGCCTCTCATAGATGCAACATAAAGAAGCAGAGGCAAGAAACCTGGTGATGTATTGCTCCATTCTATATCAAAGCTGCACATTAAACTTGGGAGTTGAGAGGGGGTGGATAGATGACAAAGTAGAAAGCAATAAGCTTAATTTTATTCTTAGAAATGAAATTCAAAATTCTGACAATCCTCTGCATAAAACCACCTTAAGTGCAATCTCGAGTTACATACTACAGTCTACAAAAATAGAAGTTACGGACTGCAGGAGGGGCGATTACAGTTTACACTGAGGGGCAAACAGATGAATGAGTGAATGACCTATGCCGTCCCCAAGGAGTCCAGGACCTTTCTAGGAGGTTTCTTCTCTGTAACAAAGACCAAATGCTCGATATTCACAGTAAAAATCACTGGGTGACAACATTCCATGGCAACGTAGACAAAAAGCAGGCTCACATCCCATATTTATACAGAAACTAAGTGAGATCAAGATCTTAAACTCTTCGAGCAGTACCAGCAGGGACAGCATCTGAGGCAGGAACGTGAGAATTCTCCACCGAGACTTTTCGATTAGGTTTATTCTTGTATGCTAGCATCTTATTTAGTGCACTAACATAAGCTCGGACACTTGAGACAACAATATCCATTTCAGATCCACTCCCACTGCAGTCAAGAGTACAAGTTCAATAATGAGGATCAAAAAAAAAAAAAAAAAAAAAAGTGCATTAGAAGTCACCAAAAAGAATGAACAAATAACAACTTCATACCTGAATGTTCGGCGAATTTGCTCCCCAGTAGTAGCTTGTGTAGTTGTGAAGCCATTATCCCCACGTATTAATACTCTGGTGGTAGCTATTGCATCTATACCTTCTGTCACACCTGTCAGTGAGTACTCGAGTAGAGTCACAGGTACCTGTTTATAAAGAGAGCTCTATTGTTAAACTGCAAGCCACCCCTAAGGAAACCTTCTAGTTTAAACATTTTGTTAATTAACCATCTTTTTGAGGGAAAAAAAAAAGAGATAAAATGCGCTTCCAGCTTTCTCTAAGATTGAAGATAATATTGATAAACCAGGTATTTATATGCCTTTTCTTTCTTAAAAATTATTGAACAATCAACATGTTCAGTTGACAAATTAGCTAGCTTTGATACCATAATCAAAGGTAACAGGAGACTTCAAATAAATATTATGAATCCCCGGTGAGCTAGCTAAAATTCTACTGCAGTAGATTAGCGTATGATATTCTCCACCACAAACCTTGACTATTGAATCAACAGCCTTATATGCAGAATCAACTGGTCCAGTTCCAACTGAACAAGCAACATGTTCCGTCCCATCAGCATCAATGAGCTTAACAGTTGCTGTAGAAAGTCCAAGAGTTCCACATGTAACCTGCCCAAAACCCAAGGAAAATCCAAATTAAGGAGCTCTTCAAGAATCATAGAATCAAAAAGGAAATTAAACAAAACAAAGAGCCATATATATTTACTCGACAAATTACCTGGAGATCCCCAAGTGACCAAACTGATTCCGGCTGGAAAAGTTCATCGATTACCAAGGCTTCAATGTCCTCATCCAAGACATGCTGGTGAATTGAAGTGTAAAAAAGACAGTGTCATCTATGGAATAATTTTCAGGAAACCAATGAAAATTTTGCAACCTAAGCTTCTAAGAAATTTCCATAAATTGTCCGCCAACAGCTTGCAGCAACGTGTCAAAGACCTAGGAACAGGTAGCGTCATAAAATTTATGAGAAAGAAACATCCCTATTTACCTTTTTCTTCTCAGCAACTGATTTAAAGCGCCAAAAGACGTCATCAAGTTCCTTGCCTTCAAAAGAGTACCCCATCTGGAAGAAATAGGAAACCCGTCAGACACTTAAAGGCATAAGTAAATTGAAGTTCAGTTGACAAAGTGGCTAAATAACCACTTACCTGCTCAAGTCTTTTTTGCAATGCATGACGTCCACTGTCACAATCATATAAATCAATCAATAATCTCTTATTACTGTAAAAATAGTAATGGAAAATGGGGGAAAAAATGCACAAGAAATCAAGTTAAGCATAAAGCATACAACTCCACACGCCTTTGTTCCTTCATTAAGATTCATAACAAGAAGAAAAACATAGCAACAGCTTACAATCGAACAAATCAGATAATTCTATGCTCCTTAAATAGCCTTAACTCCACCAGTCTCTAAGTAATCTTTGAGATGTATCTTTATAAAAGAGTATCAATTGCATCACAGACTCAAGGAGTTGTTGCCCTTAGGGCCAACATAAGCATTGATAAACTTCCTATTATTCATTTTGTTTACTTAAACAGGCCTATGACTAGAGAAAACAGATTAATACAATACACAGGTAAGAGGATATTATGCACTCTAAAGATGAATACGACACTCAGATAAGATGAATAATTGTCGGAATGTGATACTACTAGTAAATGAATTTGACCATCAAGAGAAAATAGCCACACATAATACTACATACCTAAGCTTTCCAAGAACAAGACCAGATTCATCAGCTCGCTGAAGCCCTATATCTTCTGGAGACATGATTTCATAAGTGCCTTTGTGTTTTAGCATTCCGTGCTACAATATCATAAACAAACCTCAATTAATATACAGTATAAACTAATTCACCATGAATCCAACTGAACAAAGATAAAATCAAAAGGAGATGGATATTCGATGCTAAGATATTATGGCTACTCTTTAAATGGTGAAGGAGGGTTAAGAAAAGAACATCTCAAGTACTCAACTAGTGAGGGTTCAATTAAAAGAGCTAAAGTATCGAGAAGGTAAAGAAGATAAAGATGAATGGGGCAAGTGTTGTATGCAAAAGAGCTGCTGAAATAATTACAGGATTTTGATCAAGGGCACATCACAGCAATATTTGGAAATGAGCTCAGCTAAAATAGAAGGTGAATTATTCAACTATTAGCTTCAGTATATTAATCAGTGGCATATTACTGCTGAATATGCTTCAGCATTTGGATTAGTGGCAAATTACTGTTGAGTTATTTTTAGTATTTCAATTAACAGCACATTACTGCATATAGAGGAGTATGTACATGAGTAGTTTTATAAATTCCATAGCTTACCCATAGCTTTCACGAGTAGTTTTATAAATTCCATAGCTTACCCATAGCTTTCACAGCCTTAACAGGAACCAAAAATTATTGTAGAAGATGTAGACAAAAAACAACCTATGTTAAGCTAAACAATGGATATACAAGAAATTTATAACAGGAGAATTGGGCTTCAGTAGACAACATTATTTATAATTAAAGTGCAGCTTCCAAAAGAATGTTATGAGTTGCTAGCCATATGAACCGTAACGAACCTGATGAATTCCACTTTCATGCTTAAAAGCATTAGCTCCAACTATAGCCTTGTGAGGCTGTACAAGCAGTCCTGAATACTCCGCCACCTAAAAAAAAAATAAAAAATGGGAGAACTAAAACTATATGCAAGCTGCATTCAATAGTGAAGATAAGTTATTATAGAGTTTAGTTGAGAAAGTACCATCTTGCTGGCCTTCACAATGTGTTCTGTCTGAATCCCAGTGTAAAGACCACCCAATGATTCCCCGCGACATTTAATGGTCATGACAACCTACTTTTGAAAATGATGAATGACAACAAATGAACATAATTAAATTAAATTAAATGCATGACATAAACCTTAATCCAAGTCACAGTCATCTAAATCAAGAAGAAGAAAGTTTAATTATCATTCAATAAAGGCACACCTCTTCCAATGAAGCATTTCCGGCTCTTTCACCAATTCCGTTAATTGTTACCTCCAATTGCCTTGCACCTGCACACGCTCCCTGAATTTCAATACAATGTGAGGTCTCTTTTTTTTTACTAAGTTCATGCAATTACATAAGTAAAAGTTAATGACATACAGCTACTGTATTAGCACTAGAAAGCCCAAGATCATTCTGACAATGAGTAGAGATGATCACATTCTTGACTCCAGGTGTATTAGCCTTTATATCAGCAATCAATTGCCCAAACTCACTTGGGACTGTATAACCCACGGTATCAGGAATGTTTAGAGTGGTCGCTCCAGCCTTAATAACTTCTCCTAAAATCTGATAAAGAAACTCTCTATCTGATCTGTGAAGAAACAAAGCCAAAGAATATATCAATTACAAAACAGTATACAACCAAATTTATGTGAGACAAAAGCCCTTATTATTCTTCTACATACTTCGTAGAAGAAATGAAAAAAGTGCAACATCTGACTAGCACATTAGGTCATTTGGGTTTTGATCAACGTCTATACTGACTTAAGGTGCTTGACAACTTGATCAATGCCTCTGACCTCTCAATTTTGTCTTTGGTTCCATGTCCTTAAGACCTTAACAAACATAACTTGGGCTAATCTTGTATAATCATAATGCCTATCAGTAACAAAAATTGTAGCGCTACTATGTGACTCGTTCAATATAGTGATTCAATGACAGTCTGCAAGGGTTTTATTGACTAATAGTTTAATAACTCAATCTAAAAAAAAACATTACAGAATTTTCAAAGATATTCCCAGCAAAACAAAGTTGTGCATTGGCAGCTTTCCTAAAACTAACATAATCTGGTTCTGCTTAAGTTTGCTTGTGCTAATCCCCTAAAATAATCACAACTATGACAAATAATCACAACTGTGACACTACGGCGAACCTTAACTATCACATTAATTCAATCACAATCTGCAAAGGTTAATATACCAACAAGTAACAACTCAACCTCTAAAACCATTTCTAATACAAAATCCCAACAAACATACTAATGCATTCACAACTTTCATAAAATATTCTAAAATCATAAAGCTTCTATATTAATTTATAGCTAATTCAACAAATGACACATTTCAATTAACACTCAACAAAAAGGTATATATATCCTCAATACCTGCCAGCATCCTCAGGGCTAAATTCAACATCCTCACACCCTAAACTCCTAGCATAACTAACCATATTCCTAGCAATTTCAACCACTTCTTGTCTAGTCTTGTTCAATTTATGCTCCATATGTATCTCACTCGTTGCAATGAATGTATGAATCCTCGGCCGCTTTGCATACTTCACAGCAGCCCAAGCAGCATCAATGTCAGCCTTATTACACCGCGAAAGCCCGCAAATGACAGGAACATACCCCTGTTCATCAACAGCATTGCCCACTTCAAGGGCAATTGTTTTCACGGCCTCCAAGTCCGCATTGGAGGCCGCTGGAAACCCCGCCTCGATGATATCAACACCGAGGCGGGCGAGCTGGCGAGCAATCTCCAATTTTTGTTTTGGAGTCATTGACGCTCCCGGAGATTGCTCGCCATCTCGAAGAGTAGTATCAAAGATTCTGACGTAATTCGGGTCAGAGATTTTTCCCGGGATGTAATCGGGTCGGGTACGAGGTGGGGTTGCGGAGCATCGAGTTATGGAGGCGAAACGAGTGGTGGGTTTGTTGGTGGGTTTGGAGGAAAGTGAGAAGAGAGAGAAAGATGGTTTTGGGGAGGAGAGAGAAAGGAGGGTTGTAAATGGGGTTTTGGGGGAAAGGGGTTTTGAGATTGTGGTGGAAGAGAGAGAAAGATTTGAGGTTGTTAGAGTCGCCATTGATGAAGGTGATTGAAGGTTTTTGCAGAGGTTTTAATGGAAGAAGATGAGCAAGGCGGCTGAAATATGAACAATGAAGAAATGGTGTTTGATTTTACTGGATATGTGAATAAACCTGTTAGGTCTTACGTGGCTTGTTGACTAGTCAAGGTTGAATAGATTTGGGGTTTAAATTTTGAGCTCAACTAGCCTTCTGGCCCGTGCAATGCACGGGTTATTAATATAAAATTGTATTAAGAGATCAGCGAGGAAATATCGGTAAGTCATTATAGGATATAATATGCATGTAATCGGAAACATGATTAAATAAATTAAAATTTTGGAACTTTAATAGAAAAAGAGGCTTAAATAGAAGGTGGAAGGGCTAAAATTAAAGAGAGAATAGGAAAAGGTTGTATTAAAGGGGAGAGGTGAAGATGAAGAGATGAAATGTGTAGGAAAGATGAAGTGTAAGTTTACTGAAAGAATTTAAAAAAATGGTGTAATAAAAAATTAATAGTGTAAGATGACATGTGGCACTATGGTTAGAGAAGTGTCATAGAATAGATGGAGACATGTGTCATTCTTAGTTTCTTGGTTATAATTTTTAAATACTAAAGTATAGATATAGAAGTATAGATGAGGGAAGTGTGAATTCACCAATGCTTTCATGGATTATAAAATTTATGGTATTGAGCCGCAAAATGTCATTTTTATTTCTCGTGAAAACTCTCTGTATAGATAAGTAGGTTATTTTTTAAGGCATTATCTTTAAGTATAACGAAAAATGTATTCAGAAATGACTAGATTATTTTGACATAATTGTATATTTATCTCATTCAACAAAATAAAGAAGGTAAGAAAAATGGGTAATGTTAGAATATGCCTTGAATCAGTTAGTCCCTTCGATACTATGAATGAAACTCCTTTGGGGTTTAACTTGACCACTATTCTGTAATTTGTACTTTTTTCAAGATGTATAAAACTCTTCGCTAATATGTTGTGAGCATAGATAACTCATTATTAGTGAACCACGTAACTTAAGTATTTTTGTTTATTGATTTCTTTAATCTTGCATTTGTTATGAAAGGTGAGATGTTTAATATTTTGCATATCCGCTAAACTAATTATTTTGCACTATGTGATAATATAATCAATTACTACTATACCAAACCCAATCACCTACATATATAGGCTACATTAATTCTTAATATAAGTGTGTAGGCTTTGCATTATCCGCCATATTTTATACATAGTACCATTTGATAAACCTCCCCACTTGACTCATAAGTCACAATAGTAAATCAATAAATTAAAAGGGTTCTTTGATAGTGATGTGTTGCCAACTTTTACATTATATTTTTATAGACTAAGCATCTTTGTCAAAACACCACATGCCTAATTGATTATTCATAAATTATCAATTAGTGTTGCAATTGAATACCGATGAGTGTAATTGAATACTTGGCATAAAATTGTGTATGTTATTTACCCGATTTTCACTCATCTGAAAATATTCAACCTTATTATGTAGTATAAGATTTAGAACTTAGGTAATCTTTATCATATGGATTAAAATAGTCATTTGACTCATTTCTAACAAAAATAAGAATAACAACAACAATCAAAACCAATAATAAGATAATGTAATACCAAAAAAATAAAAAATTTAAAAATTACCTGCCAGCATCTTCAGGGCTAAACTCAACATCATCACACCCCAAACTCCTAGCATAACTAACCATACTCCTTGCAATTTCAACCACTTCTTCCTTACTCTTATTCAACTTATGCTCCATATGTATCTCACTCGTTGCAATAAAAGTATGTATCCTCGGCCGCTTCGCATACTTCACCGCCTCCCACGCCGCCTCGATATCCGCCTTATTACACCTCGAAAGCCCACATATCACCGGCACATAACCCTCCTCATCAGCGGCATTACCCACTTCCATAGCAATCGATTTTACGGCCTCTAGGTCCGCTTTCGAGGAGGCGGGAAACCCCGCCTCGATGATGTCCACCCCGAGTGAGGCGAGCTGCCTCGCTATCTCGAGCTTTTGTACCGGCGTCATGGCGGCCCCCGGCGACTGCTCGCCGTCCCGGAGGGTGGTGTCGAATATTCGGACGTAGTTCGGGTTGCCGATTTTGTACGGGATGTACTCCGGTCTCCGGCGAGGTTCCCGCGCCGGCGACGGTGTGACGGCGCATTTTACGGCGGCGGTGGTGGTTAAAGAGATTAAAGAAAAGGTGGGTTTCGAAGACGAAAGAGAAAGGAGTGCGGTGGTTTTGGGGATAAGGGGTGATTTGTAAAGGAATTTGGTTTCAAGGGTTGAAAATTTTTGAGGTGTGTAAGTAGCCATTGATGAAATTTCAAGCTTTTTTTTTTTTTTTTTTTTTTGGTATTTTTTGTACTTTTATTTTTCAAAATTAGCAAATAATTTGTAGGTGAATTTATAAGTAAAATGATGATGAATGGCTAAATATTAGATAGTTGTCAAGTATATTTGCGGTCTTTTTTTTTATGTAAGAAAAATTTGATGATAAATGATAATAGAGAGATTTAAAGATATTGATATATGATATGATGTAATTTGTATGACGTGTAAATGAGTGGAAGGGAGATGGATTGACAATGTGGTTAATTTATCAATATTAACTTGTTAAGCATATGTTCTCAAATAACTTGTTAAGCATATCCTTTATGATGCTAAAGTTAGTTTATGGGAGAATTGTCCACCTTTCCATATACGACAATAAGATGGGGTTAGAGTAATTCATATTAACTAGCTTTTGGACCCATTCTACGCACGGGTTATGCTTAAGTTATAAATTTATTTGAAACTTTACAAATTATCTTGTCACCAAAAAAAAAAAAAAAAACCCTTTACAAATTATTTGAATGAATTATTTTATCATTTTTTGACATATTATAATATTTTATGAATTAGTGGTAATAGACTAATAGTTGTAGAAAAAATGGCTTAGAATAGTAAAATCATATCTCTATCGCATGATATATTAATCAACAATTTGTATAAAAAACTACTTTGTAAATACCAAACACTTATTATAATTTTACAATTTTTACATCAAATGTGAAGGCATGATATTCTTTTTTAGTCTTTACCAATATATGTCTCTTATATTGCACTTAATATCTTCAAAATTAAAGCCCCATGACACGCAAACAATGTCATCCCATGGAATTTCCATAGTATTCTTGCCACCTCAATATTTCCCTTTTCAATCATCATCCTCATTGTTGTAGAAATTTCACATAGAATTTTGAGAAATGTTTCTCTAATTTTTTAGTTTTTGCAACTTAATGAGTGTGAAAAAATCTTTATTGAAAATTTGTATATATATAAGAAGAGGGGGAAGATAAGGGGTCAAATTAAAGAAATGAATTATGAATGTGAATAAATTGAATTGATAGATGGAATAATGAGAAGAGGAGAAGGTTTAGGAAATTTAGTTATTGAATTAAAATAAAAATTACAAAATATAAAAGTTATTGAGAAATAAAGGGGGAGATGAAGAGAGAATTTCTTTGAAAACATAAGGAGGGAGAATGAATAAAGAAAGGTGAGAAAGAATGATGACATGTGTCAATTTTGGTTTGTGTTTTTAAATACTAAGTATAGATGTACTATTATAATTTTTCTCTTAAGAAAAAATTACCCCAAATGTATTACCGAGCCTACGTGAACTATATTTTTGTAAATAAGTTTTATTCCAACGCAAAACCGTAAATAAGTTTTTTAAAAGCTATATTTATGTAAATCATCCTATAAATTTTACCAAACTATATTATTGATGAGATGCTAAAGGAATTAGAAATAGTGTTATACAAGGTTAGGTCTTGTGTATGTCATGCACAGTATATTTTAATTGTCATTAATTAGTATTATGCTATTTAAAAAAAAAAAAAAATTCTAAAACTGTTGTGAATAAATTTTTACCAAAATATAGTTATTTTCTTCTTATTTCATATCTTTACAAAAATTTAAATATTGAATATCACGTAAAAGAGTTGTTTAGTACTTTAGTCAAATACTCAAATGAGTATTTTAGAACTATGTCTAATTAGGGGCAGATTTTCTAAGGGGATGGCCTGATTTGAGCCAATTATTATTAAGAAGAAAATAGAAAGAAAAAAAACCCCCAATTTGTAGCCCATTGGATTTAAAATTCGGAAACACCTTACGCAATAAGTCTATTGTGCACCCTGCTCCATCTAGATTTTTTTACTAAATATTCAAAAGTATAGGCGTGGTGCAGTGTTCGGATTTTTTTTACTAAATGTTTAAATTTTGCGAGTGTTCAGATTTTTTACTAAATGTTCAAAAGCATAGGAGTGGTATTCAGAAAATTGAACATACAAATTAATGAGAACAATCAAATTAAGCGATCAAATTAATGAGAACAATCAAAACAATATGGTAATCGATCATAATAGATTACGAATTAAATTGATCGAATTAACTTCAACAAATTCAATTGATATTAGAACAATGATTTTATCCATAAATTCATCTCAAAATCAAAAAATACATACAAATTAATGAGAACAACAAATTAATCAATCAAATTAAAGAGAACAATAAAATAATCAGGTAATCGATCACGAATTGAAATCGATCATAATCGATTACGAATTGAAATCGATCAAATTAGCTTCTACAAATTCAATTGATAATAAAATAATGATTTTATCCATAAATTCATCTCAAAATCAAAGGATAAATTAATATTGATCACAATTAATTCATAATAACAAACCTGGATTGATATCTTCGGGAATTTAAACTAGTTCCATCACGTTAAATGCAGAAGATTAATGGAAAAAATGAATGGGAAAAAAAAAATCAAAGAACAGAGGAGAGAGAAATAAGAATTTGAAAAAAAAAAAAGAATGAAGTAAAATCAAGAAAGAAATAAAAAGAGATTAGATTAAAAAAAAAAAAAAAAAAAAGAGAGAAAAAAGGAAACCAAAAAAAAAAAAAAAAAAGGAGAAGTAAAGATGGCAGGAAGAAGAAGAAGAGAATGGAGTTGTGTTTCATTCATATAAGGCTACGATACGGTTTAGTAAGGGTACAACTATTTTAGATGGACTAAGGTCCATTGAAGAATTTGTACACCTTACTTACCATGTATTATTCCTCTATATGTTTTTACTTGACACAAAATCCAATGTGAGTTTGACATATGACAAATCATTGACCTATCTCTCAATACATAATTAGTTTTTGGGTCCGGGCGATGCCTCGAATTATTACCCTACTGCCTAAACAAGAACAATTTGCGGATTCGGCAAAGCTTAAAAAGCAAAAATCAAAACCAACATCAGAAATTAAAATGAAAATTCAATCAATTCATATCAAAATTTCATTTTAACAAATACATTCTTCAAACCAAAAGACTTTTTGATTAGTAGGAGCAAAAAAAAGTTCGTTGAAAATTGATAAATGAGGAGTTTGGAGTGTTATGATGGAGAGGAAGATAAACAAGGAAACATTATATAAGTATGAGACTGAATGGAGAAGATTAACAAGAGTATCACATAGTGTAATACTCCGTATTTTTATGTATTTTTATAATGTATTTAAGTATGTATAAAGTATATTTTAAGGGCTCAAGTATTTTAATTAAATATTTTAAAGGGTTAAACTATTTTAACTATAAGTTTTTATAAAAGTAAAATATATTTTGGGTCAAACGTTTATTAATTATTGGGCCTTATTTAAAATATTCTATGTAATCTAGTCCTACATACTCTTATTGGAATAACCCATTTAATTTAAATAAGCCCAACCCTTTATTTGAACCCTTATGGGTCAAATATTCCATACCTCAAGCCCATTTATTTATTGAGTCCAAACTTAAACCCTATTCTCTACTCTATAAATACCTCTCAAAACCCCAAAATTTTCCCACACAAGAGATCAAAAATCAGATTTGGGGTAAGTATTATTTTTGTAACACTCCAATAATTCTCTCTTTAAACCTGTGAGGACCCTGAACAATATTCAAGAGAATTATTGGCGTGCTACCGCCACGTGTTCAAACGTTAAGGCTTTTTCAGAAAATACAGCGGAAAAACTAAATCAATTATATATAAGTTTCAAAACCAATAACCAAAACCAAACTAAATCTTACAACTTGGAACCATTAAGGCCCTTATTCAAAACTCAAACCAATAGAAATAGCACGAAAGTAAAGTTGAGTTTATATAACTTTAAAAGTAAATAACAATAAAAATAAGACAAGCAACCAACACTCCACTCAAGATCCCACCATCTAGAAACGGATGCTGCATGTGTAAGAACCTGTGGTTAATCTGCTCCCCAATATTACAAGTGTAAAAATTGGATCGTCACAGGGTCATTGAAAGGCGAAGGCCATGACCAAAGAAAGACACACAAAGCACGCAATCAGCAAAGCTGAGTACATACAAGCTGCAAAACATAAAAGGAATCCCTAACATGCTACTAATAATCAATCATCACGCATCATTAGTTTATAGACTCGACACATGAATCAACTATTTATATTACTAAGACTCCATTAATTAATAATAGGTAAATCATTATTTTTAATCGTTGGATTAAGCAATAGACAAGGTTGTCCAACCCATGCTCCATTTGGAACATCAATAAAAGAAAAACCCCATGCCTCATTTCGGAAACATCAATAAACATCCAACAACCACGGGCGCGACTCCGTGACCGTAGTTAGTATGAGATCTCATCTAACTCCTAGTTTTTGAAAAGAAATATTTGAAATAAGAGACTCGTAGATCAGACGGCCTCAAGGAAAGTGCACAGCTAATACCCCGTGTACCCCAACCCCTGATTGTCATTACTCCAGATGTGCACAAATCCAGAGTTTTGTTGCTCATCCATCTTGCACTTTACGTGATTTACAAGTTTAGACTTGGTGATGACTCATTTGCAAAGCAATACAATCAATCCAATATCAATTCAATCAAGTAAAGCAAACTTTCGATTTCAATTCCAATTCTTGATTTATTAGTGACAAGCAACATTTATTATTTATTCCTTTAACTACCTCGGTGTACAAACACCTTAAGTGCATAAGGCACCCCCCAACTTTAACCTCGTCATATGAGACTTAAATTTCCTCCTTTACTCATTCTATCTCCATGATCAAGAACGAGTAATAAATGAATCATTTCACCAACCACATACCTTTGCCTCTAAGCGCACCTTGCGTAATTAGAGTATAAACAACACTTGAAATATAGAATAGTGCACAATATACGGAAATCACAATGTATAACCAAACAATTTAGCCCAGTCTTCTCTATACATGATACTAAGTTCTCGAACCGTCCTTAAACATGCATCTAAAAGCAAGGTTTCGTAACTCATACGTACCTTGAGTAAATGAATTGGTATGCCACTTTACTCACTAGAAATCACCTTCTATAAACTCCTCTCCTAAACCAAACAATGAGAATTAAATTAATACCCAAGCAAATAAATTTACAGCAATACTAAACTACTTTAAAACCTCTTAAACTATCAAAATAAAGCTTTTAAATTGTTCCCTCTAGCCAATAATAATGATATAACATCCCAACTATAAATTTATATGTCAAAATTATGAAAATATAGTGTATAACATGAAATTCCAGCAGCTTTAAAGTAGGTAAATAAATCTGAAATTTTAGTTTAAGTATATAAAATAATCTCGTAAACAAGTATACTTGAAATAATTCTTATATAGTAAGTTAGTATGTTTAAAACCCAAAAATACATCAATTTAACGAAATTAGAGCTTCAAAATAATAACTTTAAAATCTGAAAATTTATTCCTGATATTAGACTTTAAAGTTCAAAACTTTTTAATCATAAAATACCCACAAACATTATTTTATGAGATTAGAAGCATAAAAATATGAAATTAACACAATTTATACATAAAAATTGGAACTTTTATAATCTGAAAATTTATATATAATCAAAATAATTACACTTTGATGTAATTTAAACATAGTATAATTATATAACTTGATTAGCACGTTTTCAAGCCCTAAAACATGAAGAATCAATGTTTAAACCCTAAATTATATAACATATATAATCTGAAATTTTGTATAATAAATTAAACATGTCAAAACTCATAAATTTATAATCTTTTATAATCCAAACATATTATCAAACCATAATAATATAATTAGAACAAAATTTTAATTAAAAATTGAAACTTTAAACCATATAATAGGATAATAAAGCAAATAAAAAAAAATAAAGGAAGAGAGGGAGGACATGGGCGAACGGCAGCAGCAGGAGCGGCTGTAGGGTGGCGGCAGCAGGATGGGCGGCGGTGGTGTTCTCGGCAGCAGCAGCTTCAACTTGAGGTTTTGGAGCTTTTTTTTTTTTGGTTGTGTGCGTGAAGGAGGAGAAGAGAGTGTGAGGGAATTTTTTTTTTTGTTTTCACGTGAAAGAAGAGGACGATGAGGGCTATTTTATTTGGGTTTTAGTTCTCTAATTCTATTAGGAGTAGAATTTGGGTAGTTTAGGCTTGAATAGGAATCAACTTTGGGCCAATATACTTAAAAAGGGAGTTATAATTAGACTAAAACTTAATGGTTTAGTAAAATCTTATTACTTTTACATCAAATAACTCATACTTGTAAAACTAAGATTAAAATATTTGTATAAATGATAAATAATTATATTAGAAAAATATGGGGGATTACAATTTTCCTTTATTTCTTTTTCTTATTCTTTTTCCCTTACTTTTTCTTTCCTTCTCCTTTCGTGTTTCATGCGTGAAACACCACCATGCTCAAGCCCAAGCTGCCACCTCACACTGCCACATGCCATATCACCCAGGGCCACCGCCGGCGAACCACGGCCAGCCCAACCACCGAAAGCGGTGGTGCTTTTCTTTCTCTCTCTCCTCCTTGTTTTGAATCCTTGTTTTTATTTAATTTATGTATTATATATTTTTAGGTATTGATTTTAATTGTTTAAACATGATTAGTATGTTTTATAAATATGTTTTAATGATTAAAGATTGTAAATTTTGGATTATAAAGTGTTTAATTTTCAGATTTTATAAAGTATTAAAAGTTAGGGTTTTAATTATAAAAGTGTTGATTTTAGGGTTCTAACTTGCAATTAATTTGGGGATTTTATATATCTAGTGATTCTATGGATTAATTAAGCATAAAAGTGATGTTTTAATGAAGTTTTGAAGGGTTTTTAATTAATCTAAGATGCTGAAATTTTGCCTAAAGTCTTATTTTTGGTGTTTTATAAAAAGGGTGTAATTACCCATTAAAGAGGAGTTTAATTAAGGGTTTGTAAATAATTTTCAGATTATTATAAGTTATTTAAAGTAAATTTAAGTTGTTGGAAATTGTGTATACAAGGGTTCTTAATATAGTATTATTGTCCCTTTATGTAGGAGCATTGGTTCGGGAAGTGATGTAGTGTTTTCGGCCACTTTAAGGGCTTAATTGAGGTACGTACGCATGCTCACAAATTTATTAAGCATGTAGAAACATGCTAGGATTTATTTAATTGATTCCAAGTAGTGTCATGCTAGGAATTGGTTGGAATGGTTGAATTGAAATGAGATTGGTGATTGGAATTGGATTGATTGAATTGAGAATGGTTTTGATGAATTATTTGTGAAGCATGATTGATTGAAATAAATTATTTATTGGAATTGGTGATATTGGAAAATTGTCATTGAACCATATTTTTATTATTGGCATGTTTGAAGGTTTATTTAATTAAACTAAATGTTTAATTTGGTTTGGAATATTGAAAAGGAATTTCATTATGGTTCATATAATTTTTATTGATGCTATAAGCATGAGAAATGAGCTATTTAAGTGTCTTTGTACACGAGGATTAAATTATATTTTGGTGCCTTAGTGAACTTAAGGTGATTCTAACACCGAGGGATAGGATTTGTGGCGCACTATGCGTTTAAGGTGTCTTTGACACCGAGGTAGATTTAAAAAGGGTTCAACATTAAATATTATGTAGTCATTAATTATTCAAGAATTAAATTGCTATGTTTGATTGATTGAATAATTATAATGATTGATTGTATTGTGGTTGAGAGTCATCACCAAATCTAATAATATGTAAGACAACGTAAAGTGAAAGAGATTACGCACCAAAATTTTTGGAACGTATATACCTTGAGTATGAACATATTGGGGGAGTTATGCGACTTTATATTTGACCATAACTTCTACTGGGAGTATAGGACGCTGTACTTTCCATTTTTATTATGCGTAGGAATTCCGCCACTTACGAGTGGTTCTTTTATACTGGCACGGTTAGCTCCCGTGTTAGTACCCCCTTTATTTGGGCAGGTTAGGGGGAAACCCGTTCGATGCGTAATCAAGCTAAATAAATAATGTAGCTATGTATTAATTGGTTATTAAGTATGTTGTATGCTTGTAAACAGGTGCAACAAGGTAAGTTGTGTAATGATAGGGTGAAAGCATGTTAGTGTGCTTTATTTACGCTTATATACTCAGCATTGCTGATTGTGTGCTTGTATGTTTGTTTGGCCTTGTCTTTAGCTTGGCCTTATGATGACCCATTTTTAATGGAGAGTAGTGAAAACAAGTAGAGACAAGCTTTTCAGGTGATGAAGCATATCCATGATAGGCATGAGTGAAGAGCGAATCATGCTTAGTTTTCATAGAAATTTGATGTGTTTTATTGCTTTGATATTGTATATTTATTTATACTTGTGAGACTAACGCAAAGGTTTTGGTATTGCTCGGTTTTAATAAGGGCCTACAATGGTTCCAAGTTGTAGGTTGACTTCGTTTTACTTTGGTTTGACTTTACTTTCGTTTGGTTGACTTTTTAAGTTGATTTGTTTGAATGTTTTTAAAGATAGTCTTCCGCTATGTGTCTTTGATACTCGCCTTAGCCGTTTTTACAGTGGCGGTAATGTCTTAGATTTTCCTATTTTGAGTTTTAAAAGAGCAAAACATGTATTTTAAAGAAAAGGAATTTCTAGGGTGTTACACATAGAGCCACATAATGTATCAAATTTTAATTGGAGGTAAATAGGTAAATAAACTTTTTTTTAAGAGTATAAAAAAATCTTCACACTGTTCATAAGAGTATTTTTCTACTTTTTATAAGGTAGGGATATCAAGAAAAAAAAAATTCTATATAAACAATACTACAGTACTATGTTCTTCATTTTTACAAAATTAGGCAGTTAGCAATTGTACTACATTATTCTCTACTCATAATTGTTATCTATTATTTATTTTATTTTCACTTGTATCTGACTAAAGGAGTATATAGAATATGAACTAATTTTTTTTTTTTTTTTTTCTGAAAGAATATGAACTAATATTATACAAATGGGTTTTCTTTTTATTATTTAATATAGGAAAAATTGTCAAAAATAATACTTTCTCCGTTTTTTAATAGTTGCAACAGTTTGACTTTTACACTATTCATGTATTTCGCTTTTGACTAGCTTTGATGGTTTATACTTAAGTAAAAATATAGTCATGTGGGATCTTGTTAGATTCGTCTCGACTTATACAATTTTAATATCAAATGTTTATAATTTTTACATGTTGGGAATTAAAGATATTAACGATTGAAAACATGCATCGGCAAGCGTGAAAAGAGAAAAGTTGCAACTATAAAAAAACAGAGGAAGTACAAAGTTTGAGCAGTCCGCCTAAAACAAGTTAATCTTTTAATTATTTTTGAATAATACAAACTTTGAGGGATATCCGCTTTAAATAAGTTAAAACCGGTTATTTACCTCATGAACAGGTTATATGGAACGCATAACATTGTATATTTTTTTAAAAACTATTAAATAACTTTATGCGATAAATAAAAAAAATTAACCGGCTAAATAATTTGTAGGTAAAATAACTTGTTTAAAGCGGATATCCTTCAAAGTTTGTATTATTCAAAAATAATTCAAAGATTGACTTGTTTTTAGCAGACCGCTCAAAGTTTGTATTATTTTTGACAATTTTTTCAATATAATATATGGAATAATATTCTATATCTACTTTTAAGAAAAAGAATAAGGTTAAACTATTTTATATTGTTATTAGTGTCTACTAAGGCTTAAGTTTAGAAATTAAATTCTAATTCGCCCTCCGAAAGAAAATTGTCAAGATCCGCCACTGGTCGAATGATTGCTTTTTAAAACAATTGGTAATTAGCAATCGATTATCATCTTAACGGTCGGTAATTAGACCATTTTTTAAATCATTTGCTAATATTTCATTTTATCGATTGATTTGACGTCCATCGTTAATATTGATCACTTAAAACGCATTTTCTTACAGTGGTCTTTGATCGTATGGGTAATTTTTAATTTTCAAAGACAAAATTGATGTATCTTTTTTATTTCTTACTATTAATCAAAGAAGTATGTATATTCATATATAGGCTTTTTTTCCTAATTCCATAATTATTATTGTCAAGTATATGAAGATTATATATATTCTTAAAAAACAGATTATCAAAGTTTGCATATTTTAAAGTAATTATATGTTGCCAAAACACATATTTATTGTAGTTGCATATCCATCCATCTATAGAATGTAAAAGATCATTACTTATTTTATGCAATTAACTATGACAATTATTGTTGTATATAATAATTTCCTAAAATATAAAAGTTTTATAAAAGATTTTTATGTAAAAAAAAAAAATTAAGGACACACCAGAAATTGACACGTGTCATTGCTAGTGTGTCTTTTAGTATATAGTTATTGATTGATACGTGGGTGTACGGTACCCCTAGGGTTATAACTGTCATTTCACAATTAATTTGCTTGCATGTAATATCTAGAGGTTTCATTCTTACATAATTTTTCTATTCTTTTTTCTCTCTTCCTTTCTTCTTTCTCTCTTTTCCTGCATGTCTTCAATTTTCAGAATTTTTCAGCTACATTTTTTATATATATTTTGCTTTGGATTTGTTTATTGTCTTCGATTTTCAATTGTTTGCTTCAGATTTGTTTACAGTATTAACAATGTTGGAATATACGTAAATTTTCTATCTCCTTTTTAATGTATTCAACAATGGTGGAATCTAGGTGAATTTTATTTTATGTTTTTTGCTCATTATATTTTGCTCAATTTCTTCTTGCCTCTTTCTTTCACCATTATATAGTTCATTTTTATGGGTTTTTTATTCAAAACAAAGCTAACTTTTGTGAAGGTGATAACAATGGAGACATCATCTAGGTAGTTTCGCTTTGATTTTTTCTTTTATGATTTCATATTTATTAGCAAATTTGAGTTAGAATCGCAAATTTGCTTTAAACAACTATTTTTAAGCCGTTTAATCAACAAATAAGCAAATAGTTTTTGCTCATTTGTTGATTAAATGAGCAAAACATTATTTGAATCATCGTCGTCTTCGTCATCAATGGTATTGCGAATAGCTCTACGAAACTTCACGAACCATCATCGTCTTCCTTTTCTTTGTAATTTAATCTGCTGCAATCCCATTTATTAAAGTTCAATTAAACAAAGATTTAAGAAATTAAAATGAAAATTTGTGATCTGGGGCTAATTTAATTTCTGAGAAAAATAAATAAATTAATGTATAAGTTGCTGAGAACACTTAAATTGAGGGGTGAGTTGAAGAAGTTCTACTCATCTTGAAATTTGTGATTTGGGTTGAAGGTGGAGTTAAATGTGAAGAATTGTTTGCATAATTAGCGTTTTAATGGAGGGAATGTTGGAATGTAGGTGAATATTGAAGGTTTTTGAGAGGTGGAACTGTGTGTGTGCAGATTTTACGAGGTGAACGGAGGAGAATAGTCGGAGAAGGTACGATTATTTGATTTTGGGCTTGAATTTCCATAATTGAAGGATAAAGAGTGGTGAGGGCACTGGGGGGGGGGGGGGGGAGGAAGGTGGAGCCAAAGTCAAAGAGGGTGAGGGGAGGAGGAAGATGATTGAGAAATTACGAATATAACACCGGGAGCACCTTGCTTAAGGTACTGCCAGGAGTATATAACAGGAGATGGAGAGGAATAAGAAATGGCTTAACGAAATAACAACCTAATTATTAAAGACTACTTATTTTTTCGTATATATATATAGGTGTGTTCTATTCGCCTGAATTTCAATTAAAAATAAGATAAGTTTAGGAAAGATAAGCTTTGTTATCCACATCGGCCTCTTAAGTCGGCTAAGTGGAGAGTTGCTTTTGACCGCGTGAACATCCACCGCCCACTTGACATACTCGCCACGTGGCACCAGCTTGGGAATTTTTATTAATATCCAAGCGTAACTCATTCTTAAGGTACGATTTAATATCTCTCTCTCTCTCTCTAAAACTATCTCTCGCCTCTTCTCTTACTCAACCTGTTACTGACTTTAACATCGGAATGGTTATCACCGAATAAACCCCCGAATTAGCTAATCTATATTGGCTGTGCAGGTATCCAGTTTGACGATAAACCTTTACCAACCCCAAACATCAGTAGTCAGAGCTCACCTGAAACAAGTGAAGTCTATTGGTTATTTCGAAACAAAATGAATAAATAGTGCTTGAGCCAATAGATATTTTAACGAAAGTAGTGGATATAAAATACTCCTTACTTAGTAATTTAGTATAAATAAAAAATAGTGCACAGCAATGATTTTAGGAAAGGAACTGCGAATAATTCTTTTGGCAAAATGGGTCCGAGCAACTAGTGACTAGCAGTCTAGCACCGCATGTGGATCGTGCCTCATAAAGTCATAAGTCATTACTTTTTTAGCCTGGGGCGTGTAATGCGTGTTCAATTAACACAATTATATCCATGAAAATATGCTCCCTTTGTTTTTATTTATTATTTTTATAATCATTTTTAAGATGTTTATAGCTATAAAAGTTGGGGATTTTTTTTGAGGAAAATAAAAGTTGGGGATTAAATAGAGGTTTAAATAGTCCAAATCACAAATATAAGCGTTTAATTACAGAGAATGAGAGGTTTGAAGGAGAGTTTTGATTCTAAAATACTTGATGTAGGACGATTTTAAAATAGTGGATTGGAAATATAAAGTTGTATAAATGTTAAAACTTAAAAGAGTATCTATCTTTTCCTACATTTTCTAAGAATTTCTCATACTCCGTATACTACATTATTCAAAAACTTTTGTATGCATCCGATGTATAGTAATATTACTGTATATCGGGATAACTTTTGTTGAATTTAGGATAATTTTTTTTTTTTTTGGGTAACTTTTAATAATAAAATATAAATAACTTTTATTTATATTAGGGTAATTTATTTATATAAAGATGTAGTGTGTAAAAACACACTATTGATTTGTTTGTTTGACGTGGATGTCAACTAACTTTTTCAATTTTTGAAAGTTGATATCAATTAACTTATTTACTTCGTAGCTAAAAGTTAAAGTTATAAAGGGTGACATTCAAAACTTAGGATTGAATCTCGTTTACATCATTGTCTTTATAGCTATTTCTTTACACCAAACGCAAATATACTCCGTACTAAATATAAATACAAAAGGAAACCTGATAATGTGACACTAGTCTTATTTTATAAAGATTTTGCTTTGCTTGGCTATCTAATAAAATACCACCAACTTGCTGGGAACATTTGCATAGATTAGAACATTCATTTATCAATATGACGATTTCCCTCTACGAAAATCTTGCATAGGAAATTAAGAAGTATTATTGAAAATATTAATAAATATTTCAAAATCTGTTGAACCTTCTTCAAGATTTAGCAAATCAAATTTCAATGATTTGCAATTGAAATTGTGCTCGAGACCTAGTGCTATTCTCTAGAATAGTTATGGCAACCAGTGCACAACTCATTTATACATTTGAGTCTATTTGCACCCCTAGTGAACTGAAACAGTAGTTGTTCATTAAGAAAATGGGTTCATACCAACGGAACAACAGTCCTCAATATTCACACAGCGGAGTTCTGAACACAGTAAGCGAGTAACCCAACAACAGAATAAATGTATATCAATGGCTCCCGGTGTCACTTTAAACAATGGCTCCCGGTGCCATTTTTACCAAGTAGTAGTCGAGGTCAGCCTCAAAACCAATAGACTGAATATCAAGATGACTACTCCAATATTCAACTATCACTGTCCACCTGAACATTATAAAAAGGAAAAGATGAAATAGCAAAACACACATGCACAGCCACACAAAAAAGAAAACTAAACGAGTAAATAAAAAGAAGACTCATGATCGTTGCTCAATAAGCCATTAATACAATATTTACACCATTTTTGGCACCGAAAACAGCACTTAGCATACAGACATGATCCAATTATACACTATGAGTAGAAATTTAAACCTACTTTTAATCTACTTAACTTCCTGTAATGCTGTCTCGATCTGTTCTTAGCATTGATCACTTGCCTCTCAAATTTGATTTTTACCATACCAGATTGAATCATGCAGGCTGGTCATACATGGGGTTCTCCGCCAAATCTCATCATATATACTTCGTGTAAACTAATGCATTTTGCAGTCTTGCTTTTCAATCACTTGGAAACATCACTGGTCATCACTTCCCATAACTATTCACCTTGTTGCTGATAATCCTTCAGAGAAAAGTAAAAAGTTCAATGGAAATTTTGATGTGATGTTGTGAACTGAGGAAACACAATACAAAGGGAAAGTTAACAAAGAGTAATATACCTTTGATTAACTACATCTAAGATTTTCAACTCATTCTCGAGTTACCACCCTTTCCACCAACGTTAATCTTTTTCTGGTCTCCAAGAAAAGGATGCTCAAATATTCTGTTAAACTCAAGACGCCACTACTATAGTACAGGTGCTGGTTACAAGTGCCTGACATAGACGCATCAAGTACTTTTTATTCAATGTTTTTGAAGCATCATACTATTCATACAAGTCACAATAAACTACTAATTGAAACCAATTTTAGTGATTAAAGCTGATTTTTATGATTCACAGTTGTATTTGTTCTATGAAATTACGAATGAAGACTGATTTTTCTTGCAAGTAGGTTTTTTTTTTTTTTAAAGAAAAAATAAAAAATAAAAAATTTGAAGAGAGCAAGGCCTAGTAATCATACTGCTGTCATGAGCATTATAATCACTATCCACTACTAGAAAACAGGTCATTTCCAACGGAAAAATTCTGTCGGAAACACCCTGTTTTTCGTCGGAAAATGGTCATCGGAAACGTATTTGTCGGAAACACGACCTTTTCCGATGGAATTTCTGTCGGAACCAGTAGCATCGGATGAGATTCTCCCCAACCCACCACATAGATCCACAGGAACATCAAATCATTAGTCAGCATAGATATCAAGATTTATGGAACCAACGCAGCAAAATGATTCCCTACTATAAATACTAATCCATCATGAGAATTTAGTACAAACTCTGACCTGAAAACTTAGCAGCAGCTCTGGTGTGAAATAGTCCTTTGGCTTCATACATCATGCATATATGTGCAGACAATACAGAACAAACTTGTCTGAATTAAGCACTGTGCTATGCCTTTGAAATGAGCTCTATGGATAGCACTCAGATCATATCACCAGAAAGTAGGGAAGGCAGAAACAGCTATGAAACCCGCTTATGCCGCAGTGCCCAAGTTTCCCCAATACTGGCTTGCAAAAAACATAAGATTTACCCTTGAAGAATGGGTAAAGATATCTCATCGACAGACAGATATAATCACTTTTTTGGAAGCAATGATTACTGAGGAAGCATCTTTTTGGTGTTTGATGCCATTGTTTTCCTTACAAACTTTCTTTTCTGGTGCCTCACTTTCCTTTTCAAAGTAACACCGCCCTTACTCTTCATCTTATCTAGCTTCTCTTTCCTTCCATCAATGTCAGCTTGAATAGCCTTTTCTCTTTTATCATCTGACAACAATGCCAATCTTGCAAATTTCTTTGGTCGCACTTCTCCAAGTCTTTCAGCAATGTCTGTAAAAGCAGGAACAAGGCCACGCCGCATGAAACATCCTTCCATAAGCTGCATTGAATTTGACTGTGGAAGTGAGGGAGCGTTTTTTAGCTCTAGGTCAAAACAAAATGGGGAGTCTTTTAACCACATTCTAAGGGAATGAGCCTTTGCAATCAGAAGTCCACTTCTTGTCCTACAAGGCAGAAAAGGTGATCCCATCTCCCAAAGATATGCCTTTAATGTGCTGTTTAGTGAGACCATATTGTATTCTGCTGTCCCTGTTATTAGAACAACCGATTTTGGAGATTCTGGTGAGCCCTCCAGTGATGCATCCTGCACAATTAAGAAATTTTTAAAACAGTGCATCTGAAAAAATGCATTTATATAAACTTCTAGCTCAATTCGCCATGAAGTCAGATACTTCAGAAATTCCTTATCTGTAGACTTTCTAGACACTAGAGCATCTCCAATGGCAAGCTAATTGTCAAATTAGCCCATGCCACATAAGATTTCAAGCTAACTCCCTTTGTAGCTAGTTTGTACCCCGATGGTTAGCTACTAGCTTGTTATATAAATAAGCTCAAGTTTCTTATTAAGTTTTTTAATTTTATTAATTACCAACCTCCCATCTTTTGGAATTTTTTTCCACAAGCAAATTAACTTGGGCAAGCTAATCGTATACTTTAGCTCCAATGGTCAAGCTAGCTAGAGACTTTGAAATTTGCAAGCAAGTCCCTAGCCACAAGGCCCACAACCATCAGAGGTGCTTAATAGCTTACAAATCATCATAGGAATCTCATGTACTTGAAAACTCCATTAAGATATACACAAAATTGTGGATTGAAAATTACCTCAATATCTGAAGATACTTACAGGTTACAAAATGCCACACATATCTCATATTCTACTCTGTTTTGGCATAGCATCAGTGCAACACTACAGTTATAAAGTAGGCATTACAGGACAATTCCGCAACTCCATATAATTATGTTCCAAATAAAGTAGACATTACAGAAAGTACCATGTTCTAGACATGGACCCAATATACATTCTATATTTCAAAATTTTAATCCCTTGGATCACTATTTGACTAGTGTTTATCAACCCAGTGGCGTACATACAGGTCTTTCAAATCATGTACATGTCTACATGCCAGCAAATACAATTTAAAGATTCTTTGTGGCCTCTGATCATAGCCAAACTATGCCTCCATCCCCTCCACCCCCCACCCCCCCAAAAAATAAATAAATAAATAAAGTAAATAAATAAATAAAACTAACCATGCAGAGTTGTCCGTGACTTAACCAAAGGGCTCAATAGCATTCGTTTAAAGGGTTTGATCTTTATCTATACTTAATTATGGATTCCCAGAGCCTTAGGCATGCACACAGACTTGTCAACCCAACTATAAGGATGCCCTCTAACCTAGTCAAACCACTATCACCAACCGCAACCAGAAAAACACGATGCCTAGTTCTTAGGAAATCACTAAACTAAAAAAATGGCATTTTATTAGGGGCTCGCAGATTGGAAGTTGGGGAATGGCCAATCAATCCCAGTGACCAATCCACAAAATACAACTTTATAGATGCCCTATTACTCTATAAGATTATCGATATATGACATGAGTTCCCACATCATCAGGGTTCATGAAGATGCTGCCTCTACTTTGCAAAATGGTTTTCATTGAATTTGAAATAAGCATCCAGCTTCACAATATCTGGGATTCTGGTTTATCAACCTGACCTTTTCCATGACCATTTGTTTCTCATGAGTTATTCCCTTTCTATATCCTGTTGTCCGTAGACACGAATGAGGTGTCCTAAACACATATTGGTGTCCTTGAATCTAAGCCAAGATACCTAACCAATATTAGACTTGTAGGCTTGTAGCCATTGCTTAAATGGCATGATCTTAAGGCATCTCTAATACTCTTGATCTTCATGCATTTGAAAACAATTATCAACCATGGAAAAAGCAACGTTTAAGATGTCACCCAAAATCACTAATATGGTGGGAGTTCCCATTACTTGCAAATTGCAAAATATCAGTTCCCTATCTTCGCAAAATCTGGACCAAGCTTAGCTAGTGCATTGCCCTTGAATTCAAGGCACAACCACTAGGCCAGGTCATTTTCTAAGGATGTTCAAAGTATTAATGCAGAAAGTGATATGGAGTAAATAGACACCACATAGGTCATTACCTTTACCTACAGGTGAACACCTGAACGATGAACCCACATAGAAATATTCTTAGGGAGTGACATAAATTGGAAGACTCTTATTGGAAAATCAAATTTAGATTCCTTTCTTAGTTCATTTTCCTATAAGTCAAGCAGTTAAAGAATGTGTAGCAGGAAGAAGATATGAGGAGAGACTGTCTTCAAGCTTTTAACCAGGCATTGCTTATAAGACAAATTTGAAACACGGCTTCACAATTTAGACAATAAGACTATGACTTCATCATCTTCAGGCTGTTAAAGTAAATTAAGAAGGAAAACATGCCTGCATGAGGTCAAGCCATAATGTAAGGCCCACAAGAGCAGCACCAGCAGACAATTTCCTAAAATCAGCCCCCCAATCTTTTTCATCAACTCTGCAAAACACAATGATGAAACAAATAATTAATAAGGGAATTTCATACAAACAAAATAATTCATTAAGTTCAACTCTAGAGGCATAACTGTGAAATTAAACATAACTGTTATCTCTTGAGCACCATATAGTACATACTGAAAGTTAAAATCTTATAACTTGTACCTGAACACATTATCTTTATAAATTCTCCTCTTTACTGCCAGTTGAAAAAGCAATGAGGCAGTAGCCCGGAGTTCAAATGCCCACAACAGGTTCTCCAAAGCATTCACGAAGTTGAATGCAGCATTGTCCTCAAGTGGCTCTAATCTTTCAATCCAGTGATCCAAAATTGTAACTGATGATTCCCAATTTTCAGTGAGAAGCCTGTCAATTAGGAGTCATGTTCATCAGCATATATATCATAATAAAGCTGATCACATAGAAAGAAATTAAGCAGACAAAATATTATGCAGTCTTGTCATTGGTTGGACGTTTCACAATTAGCTACCTTACTGGAAGATCAAAACCAGTATCTTGCAGAGCCATTAAGAGAACCATAGCTTCTTTTGAGCTCTGACACAAGCTTGCAGCATAGATAAAGCAAGTCCATATTCTATGGTCAGGCTCCAAACCATCATCCTTCATTTCTAAGAGCTTCTCAATTCCAGCATTATAATCTCCTTGTTTCAGAAAGGCATCAATAACTGAGCTGTATGGCAATGTACTAAGATTATGACCTGATAATTTGAGATTATCAAGGACCTTCTCAGCTTCTTTAGGTTGTCCAGAACTTCCATAAGACATCATCAGTAAATGCATAGTTGCAATGGTGGGCTCCACTCCAACTTCCTTCATATTGTTAAATAGCCTTTCAGCTTTATCATGTCTTCCAGAATCTCTATACATTTTAATCATTAAATGATAAAAAGACCGATCCAACTTGAACCCTCTTGCTTGTAAGTCATCAAAGAGTTCCTCAGCTTTATCTGAAAGCTGCTGCTTGCTGCAGGCAGCAATCAAGCTTTTGCAAGTGTCCAATTTCAGATCCATACCCCTCCTTCTCATGTCATGCATCAGACGTAAACCTTCTTCAGGTCTTCGGTCTTGACAATACATCAGTATCAAAGTATTGTAAGTATCCTCATCTGCAACAAGTCCAGCTTCTCGAATCTTCTTGAACACTTCAGCAGTCTTTTCATTATCCTCAATGCTAGTGTACATTTTTAGCAATAAATTCCACATTGAAAGATCGGGCTTGAATCCAGCTTCTTCCATCTCAGCAACCATGACCTCTACATCCCTCACTCGTTTTCCCCGGGAAAGCAACCCAATCATTATCCTATAGAGATGCATGTTTGGGAGGTAACCAGCAGCCCTCATCCCATTATATATTTTCTTTACTTCAAATATATTTCCAGCTTTTGCAAATGCTTCAAGCATCAAAAGGATGGTGCTTTTACTAATCTTAAAACCTATGTCTTGAAGCTCTTGAATCAAAACATATAGCTCATTTAGTCTCCCATCCACAATTAAAGCTTGCATCAGAAAATTAATTGTATCGATAGTTGGAGAAGGCCCGTCTCTCATCATTGTATTAAAAGCCGCCCTGGCTTGTTCATAACAACCAGATGCAGCATAAGCTTGTATTATTGCATTCCAGACCCTCCTGTCCACAACTTTTGATCTTTGCCTTAGACGAGCAACAATACTCTCCACCTTCTGCAGTTCCTTTATACTCCCATATGCCTCAATAAGACTAACAAAAATGCCAACATCCTTAAAAAAAATGCCTTTTCCTTCTGCTTCATCAATCACCCATTGTGCTGTCTCCGGAAAGGATATATGACAATACATGCACACCATACTCTCGTATATATTATAAGATGGCTCAATTCCCAAAAACTTCATATCAGAGAATATCTGAGATGCATTAGAAAACAGTTCATTTTCCTTGCAACACATTATCAGAGACTCATACATCATGCAGCTCCCACTAAATAAGCCAGACTCCTTTATGTTATAGTACTGTTCCAGAGCTGCATCAAGTTGATTAGCCTTGCAAAACACAATTACCAAGGCCTCTTCAACAAGTTCCTGAGATGATGAAGCATGATCCCTCATAAATTTAAGCAAATCTTCTGCTTCCACATGCCGACCAGATGAGCTAAATGAGCTGAGGACAGATAATAGGTCTTTATGGTTCAAATCATAGCCCTGAGCAGCAGCCAATCTCAACATTCTGCCAGCCTCGTCATAGCATTCACCTTGAACAAGAACGGAAGATATATCTACTGGAGTCATACCACACAATTGCTGCATATCTAAGATAATTCTTTGAAGACCCTCATCTTTGTTTTCCTTCTTAAGAAGCTGAATCAAAGAAAGGTGAAGTTTGTGATCAGGCATAAAATTGTTGCGAACCATATCTCTGTACAACACCATGGCTTTTCCTGCCTCACCAGACCTTGAAAGGATGTCCATCATAACAGAGTACGCCAATTTGTCAGGCTTAATTCCAGATCTCAGCATGCAATTAAATGTTTCTTCAGCCTCTACTCGATTCCCAGATTTACCATAACCACATATCAAGGCACTAAAAGTTCGCAAAGTCGGTTTAACTCCACTATCCAACATCTCTGACATTAAATTTGCAGCCTCAATCATTCTATTTTCTTTTCCAAGACAATCAATCAAAACTGTGTATGTAACTGCATCAGGAACTAGCCCAGACAATTTCATGTTTTTATATAAATCCAGCGCAGTATCAAGCTCTCCATGCTTACCATACATGTTAAGGATAGTGTTGTAAGTCATTTCATCCTTTACAAAACCTCTTTTCAACATTGTTTCGCAAATCTCTCCTACCTTCCCAGTATTTCCTTCTCTAGCAAATGCATACAGAATTGAATTATATGTCACAGCATCAGGGAGAAACCCTTTAGCCTCCAGTTCTCTTAGTATCCTTTCAGCTCTACTTGCCAGCCCACATCTAGCAAAAACTGAAATCATGGCATTATATGTCCACAAATCAGGTTGGCAATTATTAGCCTCCATATCAGCATATACCTTTATCGCCTCCTGCAGATTAGACTCACGAGAACAAGCACTAATAAGTGTGTTATAAGTTATAGTATCTGGTCTTATACCCGATTTTCTCACTTCATTTAAAAGGTCCATCCCCAAATTTGGCCCTAGGGGACCTGATCTCAAACGCGCATTTATCAAGGTATTAAAGCTCACAAGATCTGGCTCACAACCACGCTCTCTCATCAAATTCAGCATTTCTTGAACCTTTGAGAACCTAGCATTCCTAGCATAAACTCCCATCATCGCGTTGTAAACCTGAACAGTATTACCAGCAGAAGGCTCCGCCCTTGCAAAAATCTCCACAGCCAACCTTTCCTGATTTGCCTTCCCAAGCACTGCCAATATTGTGGCCAGCATTCGGGCATTAGGCGAGTACCAATGCCTAAGATTCAACCATTCATAAACCTCCAAAGCTCGCTGCCAACTCGACTGACCCACCCACTTGACCACAAAACAATAATCAGTAGGAGTCATCTGCACCATTTTCTTATCCAACACATCAGCCACAAATTCATCATGCCCCAACCCTAATATCTTATCAGTCAAAAATTGAACCCTCTTCCTCCAATCTTTAGCCCTTTTAAGCGCCAATTTAGTCATCTTCTTAACCTTAGTCTTACTAGTCCTACCCAAAACCTCTAAATTCTCATCATTTACAACACCCCCAACATCATCCACCCCACCCCAATCATCTTCAACCCCAAATTCTTCCTCCTCCTCCGAATCATTCGCCGGTTTTGCCAAATGGGTCGGTAAATTATGGGTCAAATTGAAATGGGCTTGCGTAGATTGTTGAATTTCAGCGATTTTCAAATGGGGCCATCTAACAGAAGGAGATGCTCTACTATAACTAAATTTTTTAGGGTTTGTTGATTCTTCAACAGTAGTTTCTTCAATTGATGCAGAAGAAGATGAAGAAGCTAAAGTGCAATAAGAAGGGATGCATCTGCGTACCTTGGATTGTGAATCGATGTGCAATGGCGAAGCTGATACTGCAAAAGTTCCGGAATTTGTAACCGCCATTAGAGAGAAATTTGAGGTTTTTAGGAGAGGGGGTTTAAGGGGTTTTTGTGGATAAAATTGGAGCTAAAAGCTCAGCATGTTGGCGGGATATTCATTATTCAGTTGTATGGCAGAGTGAATTGGCAAAATCTCAGATTTTTCTAACTCTGCAAGTTTCAGTACTAATATCAATAATGGAACACGTCTTCTTGCTTTTTTTTTTTTTTTTTTTTTTTTTTAAGGATATTCTTACTGGTAACACCCAACTTTTGTTTTTTCTCAATGGTAGAATGCAAAATTTTGGATTATCATTGGTAATCACCAATTAGTAATACTAATTTATTGGTAACATTAATAAACTTTTACCTAATTATTGACTAACCATGGTTTACTAATAACACAATTACAAACCTACCCTTCTAAAAATTCACTTCCCTCCAAAGTTATATGTTGCTTTCCCTCCTTAATCAATTACCCCTTTATTAAACCCTAAACCCCCAATTCTAATCGTATTCCCTGTTCTTCTTCTCAATTTCTCTTAATACTTCCATGGCTAAACATAGATTTTGGGATTCGGACCGTTGATTGACCATTAGTATCTACCTTTGACTCATCTAGGACCTCCTTAATCCACAACGAAAGTTGTGTTGAATTGTTGATTAAATTACTATAGGCACAAAGCATGTCCCATGCCCCTGGTAGTTTGGTAGAAAACCATCATTAATCTTGATAACCATCATTAATGTTGATAACTCTATCTGGTAGGTATTAACATGCACCTTCATAAAAAATAATTTCAGAAGTGCACTTGGAAAAAAGGAGCACACAGGTTTGGAATTATTGCCATCCATTGCAAGTTTGTCAACTTTTTCTTTAAAAATAATCTACATGACAAAAAATCTTCAGAATTAAATTCCAACTTATATTTAAACATGAGTCTACTACAAATTAAATCAAAAATTCAAAAGATAAGAGGATGTGAATCAAGAAGTTTTGAAAACATTGGATCGGAATAGTCGTAACAATCTTGAGATTGCCCATGATCTGGTAAGTGGATGTATCCACATATGTGAGAGTGGCAAACTGAACATTGTTATGAATCAGATATATAACTGATGGTATTGGAAACAGTCGCACAGTTTTCCAATCAGTTGTCATCCTTACAGAAGGTGAAGTACGGACCTCCTTCCAAAGAAGTATGTTGGATACCACCAGCTAGCATTACCAACACAAAAGATGTAAATAAGTCAATAGGAAGCAATGTTAAACTATGAAGTCACATAAGAAGCTCGAAATTCAAGTCAATTCATTTCAAACCTTCAAAAAAGGCAGTATTCCAAACTAACATCAGATATAACATAATCATTGTTAAAATTTTTAAACCATTACAATGTAATCCAAAAACTCATAATCCATTTAAGAAAGTACTCAAAAGATTCAACAATATTAACTTAGTCAAATAACAGCAAATATCTGTAAAAAAAAACAGCAAATAGAACTAATTCCTTAACACTAAGGTGGTTGAGATGATGAAACACCCTTCTTAGCCCTCTTTGATGTTGATGCAGCTGTAGTGGGGTCAGGTTGGGATAAAGAAACCCCCTTTTTTGGTTGTTTTCTCTTGTTGATGACTGTTGTTGCACTTGCTACTGCTATCCTTTCTTTTCCAGTTAACCCTCCCTGACATGTTTGTGCATTATGTCCAAAACACTGACATTTGCTGCATTTGACAGTCTTTGATCTCTTTCCCTTAGCCTGCTCTCCTTCTTTCCTTCTTCTATTTCTGGCTGGCCTTCCAATTCCCCTTTTCATTTTTGGTGGGGCTAGGTGTGGATGGTTCCTCTCAGGCCATTGTTCTTTATCAGGGATAGACTTGATGTTGTTAGCATATGTCAGCTTGTATCTTCTAACTTAATACCATTCACTAATGTATTTTTCTGGATAATCATTATAGTGCAATATGGCCCTCATGGCATGCTTACAAGGCAAACCAGTTAGTTGCCATTTATTACACACACAAGTCTTGTCGTTGAGCTTCACAGCAAGAACTGATTTTCCATCAAGAACTTCATACTCTCCTTCTCCTGATAGCAAGCACTTACATGATCTTGACTCTTGGCTTATAACTTGAAGTCTCTTCATTATATTTGGACATATGTCATCATTCCAGTTCTCACACACTTGTCTTCTTGTGGCCATCCTTACCATTGTCACTCTTCTTACTCCTGAACAACAATAATGAATTATGGTCATAGTGTGTTGGGGTTATCACAGATAAACTTAGGTTTGCAAATTAATGATTGTATACCTTCAAGTAAAGTCAAGACAGGCCTACATCTGTCCACCCCCAATGTTGCGTTAAAGCTCTCAACAAAGTTTGATTTGTTCAAATCAGACTTTATAACAGGATTAAAGGCATGCTTAGACCAAGTTGATTGGGGTCCAACCTTTGAAAACCATACCAGTGTTGCAGGGTCTGCCTTTTGTAAGGCTTCCATAGCCTTTCTAAAAGTGAAAGGGTTGTAAGCCCCACATGCTTTCCAGAAGAGAGAAAACATCAACAGACCTGGGAAGGTGCCTTTGAAGTTCTTGAGGAGATGTTTACAACAATATCTCCTACCAACTTTAGGCCACAAATCAGTGATTGCAACATCAATACCCTGGTATGTGAAAAACACATTAGTTAAGTTACATGTACAGTTGAAAAGATAACACCATTTGAAACATTAGAGTAAACATTACTAACCTTTTGCCTGTCAGAGATGATACACCACTCATCCCCCCTGCCACTATCTTTCAAAGCATTCTTCAAGTGCCATATGAAGAACTTCCAAGTTTCAGCATCCTCTCCGGAGACAATTGCCCAAGCTATAGGAAATATTTCATTATTTGCATCCAAAGCCACTAGAGCAAATAATGTGAAATCTGCATCTGAGCATCTCACCGTATACAAATCAAAGGTATACAGTGAGATGCTCAGATGCAGATGCAGACAATGTAATCTCCAGTTGCAATCTGCATCTGAGCATCTCACTGTATACCTTTGATTGTTAGCATAATCAACAATCACCGAAAAACCACACTGAATGCAGTAGTCCCTAACAACATCCCTTAAGTGTTGTTTGTCTAGGAATAAATGCCATGGTTTCAATACAATTTTGCCAAATTCCTTCTCTTCATAAACCTCTCCATTGTTGTATAGCCTAGCAAAGTAATTATCTTCATCCTTCTCATTGTCAAACTGACAGTCATCATAAGCATCAAAGTGATCTTCAATCATGATTCCATATTCATCCTCAGATAAACCATCTTTTGTATCAACACTTTCATTTGTGTCTGAGTCACTCTCACTAGGGCTGTAAACCTGATCATCTTCACCATCATGCAAAGTGTCTTGGTGAGTTGGCTCTTCTACACTAAGGGACAAACTCCTTGACAAGCTCCTTCTTGTACTCCCAACACCAGAGTCAGTAATAGGGTCACTCTCTTCTGCACTTGCACTCACACTAACCACAATCCCTTTTCTCTTAGTTGTAGTTCTAGGCACTCTTTTCTTCACAAATGATGCCCTAGAAGACCTTGAAGTGTTTATTTCAAATGAACCTGTTTGTTGATGGTTACTAAGACCAAACTGTCCTAGGTTTTGCAATGGAGCCACTATAGACTGTGTGGAGGGTTGGGGGTGTGTTGGATCTTCAGTCAGTTCATCTGCCTGGTCGGGAATGGTCACTTCAACTGCTTGCTCAACCCAAGGGGTTGGGGAAATGTTAAACCAAGTCTCCTGGGCATTTCTCCCTTTTCCTCTCCCATTCCCTCTACCTCTACCTCTCCCTCTCCCATTACCTCTACCCCTCCCTCTCACATTTCCTCCATTTCTAATATCATTCTCTACTCCAGTTACTAATCCCCTCTCTCTCCCTGATCCTCTACCTCTCCCTCTCCCCCTTTCTCTTCCTCTCCTTCTCTCATTAGCCACATTTGTTTTGATTGGTGAATTGACAACATCGGCCCAAGTTTCCTCTGTAGCAAGGCATGGCCCATAATCTTCATGATAATAATCAATCTCAGGTACAACAAGTGATTTATGAGCTCCAATAATATGAACATGACTCTCAAATTCTTCCCTACTAACCACTATGGCATCCTCTTCTTTATCTACTCTACTTTCCACAGTTGGTTGTCTTCTCCTAGGGGTTAGTTTAAGTCTGAATGTATTAGCAATCTGCTGGTGAAAGGGTTCAATGGGTTTTTTTTACCTAAAATGAGTGATTCAATAGGCTCATCAATTTCACCAACCCATATGTAAATCTCCTTTACATGCTCACCAAGTTAATATCAGTCTTGAGATCAACATGCTTCATTTTAAACACGTATTTAAAAGTGGGATATGTGGGTGTTGGGACATTGTTTTCTTTAGCTTTTTCCCAATACTCTATGACCAAATCAATCAGATTAGCCCTATCAGTATCATCAACTAAAACAGTAACATTCTTACCCATGTACTGAAATTGCAATACTCTATTATCATCCATTCTGCACATATCACACAAACAAAACCAACCAACACCTATGAGCTTAACAAATAACCAATAACAACAAAAATTGCATGACAATTAAACCAATCACATACAAAAATAGCATCCCAATTAAACCGACTACGCTTAAATAATGTGAATAGCATCCCAATACGTTGTTGCTACCATTGGTATTCTCATGCTTTCAAATTAGATGTGCTTGCTTGAACATACTGTTTAGTAATTCAACCAACACCATCTTATTGTAAAAAAAAATGCTCGGCCTTCACAAACATCGAATAATGGTGGCTATGTAAGTTGTATGTGCAATTCTGAAATCTTATGCATTTGATCTTATAATGATAATTTGTTCATAAAAGTGGGGTGCCATCAATTTGTTTATAAAAACACTAGCACAATGACTGTAATCATATATTCATATGCATTTCATCTTATTTAACTTGCCTTATTTTGACCAAAAAAACTCACAAAATCAGTTAAATAGTACGGAGTACATGTCTATATGTGTTATTACTTGTGTGTTATTGTGGTTGTGGTTGCTCTGGGGAAGGATTCACTCAGCTTTTACAATAGATATTTAGCGATACTTGTTATATCATGATCATGTTATTTTTGAGTTGAAGGAATGTACATGTCTTTATGAGCATAACACCAGAACATAATTATCACTCAGCTTTTATAACAAATATTCAGCAATATTCTACTTTTGCCCAAATTTTCGAAATAACAGAGCATAATAAAAATCAACACAAATAAAGACTTACATGGCTTCGAATCACCAGAAAGATCGTAACTTTAAGAAATTCAGGGTCGAGAATTACACCAAATTCAGTATACTCGAAAGATAGCGCCACAAATGTCGAACCAATTTTCCACGAAATTGAACTCACCGATGAGAATTTATCTTCAATAACCCAGCGTGGCAGCGAATCCCCAAAAAACCCGATGACAATCGTTCCCTATGTAATCCCAGAAATTGATTGCAAACCCTAGAAATTTGTGTAGCGTTTTTGTCGTGAAAATTGATCGAATATCTCTAGTGAAGTTCGAATAAGGAATGAAGAGGAAGATGAAGCCTTGAAGTTATTTGATTAGACATAAGTGGTTAAGGGAAATAAATAGGGGCAATTAAGTTATTTTGCAGCTAATTTCCCACTTAATATGGTAACCATGGTTAAGGACTTAGGTAAAAGTTTCATTAATGTTACCAGTAAATTAGTGCTACTAATTAGTGATTACCAATGATAATCCAAAATTTTGTATTCTACCATTGAGAAAAAACAGAAGTTGGGTGTTACCGGTGAGAATTTCCCTTTTTTTTTTTTTTTGAAAACGTTAGATAGGAATATTATAAATCACAATTCGCTAAAAGTACCAAACTTTGCAAAAACGAATCCATACAAACAAATTCTGAGCAATCACGAGTATCCTATTTAGTTACGAGATGGGCCACCGTGTTACTACCCTTCTAACATGCGAAGAAATAAAAGCATTAAAACACTTAGATAACATGCTAATATCATCATAAATGAACCAAATTGGCGATCTACCACTGGAACCATTGTTGATTGCAGCACACACAGAAGAAGAGTCCCCTTCCAGCCATACGTGCATCACACCCAGGCGCCTAGCCACCGAGAGCCCAAAACGCACAATTGTTGCCTCTGCACACTCTACCCCTCACACACCCTCAACTTTTCTAACTGCAACCCAGACGAGCTCCCCCTGATGGTTTCTCGACACTGCCCCAACCCCATATAGAAATTAGCAACATGAGCATCCACATTTAGGGCATGTTCTGATTTACTGAACTGGACTGATTGGAGCTGAAATGAATTATTTATAAGAGAAGGAAATTAGGAACTGAACTGAGCTGAACTGAACTGAACTGAAATTAAGCTAAAGAAAGTATGCCCTTACTTTTATAAAACCTTCTAAGGGACATTGCCACGCTGTTAAAGAGAGGCTTACACTTCAAGGTTGGCTAGAGAACACTTTCAGGTTGTCTTCTTGCTACTTGAGATAGCTATACTTATAGCAAATGAACCTAATGTAGAAGTATATATGGGGTCACAAAATTTCTCCGGTATTACGAGTTGTATTTGAACTTCATTTTAAATTGAATAGCCTAAAACCAACCGAATCAAATAGACACTACACGTAAGTGAAAATAGATGATCTTAAACAAACTTGACCCGAGATGGACCATGCAAAATCCATTTTTTTTTCTCTTCCCCTTATTTCTTAAATTAAATGTGTAAACACTAATTTTGAGTCTGTAATAATATAAAGAATCAAAATAAATATAATTTTACTGCAGTAATTTAATAATTTTGAATACAATCTTTAATATGATTCACTAATTTAATATCCACACTATAAAGTCAAAAGAGGCTTGATCTCAAATATCTCAATCAAGATTCTTCTTCTAGAGTTGTGATTTATTTCTCTTTTTCTAGGTCTTGAGAATCCTTTCCCTCTCAATGAAAAGTTTGAGGAAAATTATACATTCTCGTAATTTGTATCCAAAAGTCATTCAAATAAATTCTTAGGTTTTTCTTGGAGGATTATAGGTTTAGAGAGGCTTGTCTCTAGATTTTCTTTATGTATCAAATGAAAGGGGAGGGCTTTATTTATAGAACCCATAGGCTATGGTTTTAACACGTAACAACCCTTTTCTTAAATAGCTCGAAAAATCCGTTTCCACTCATTTTCATGGACAACTCATTTGATTAATAGTTTAACCATTTTTGTTGAGTTTACCATTTAATTAAGTGAAACGAGTCCAACTAAAATAAATAAAATGGGCATGGGCCAAAGTAAACCTGAAAGTCAAAATATACAAGTCAACAATTTGACTTTAATCCAAACAATATGCAACGACCCATAATAAAATTTCCGTGCCTATAATATACTCAACCTACTTCATCGAAGGTGGATAGATGGGACATTGGTGAGAGTTCAGAGTATATTTGTAAGTATTCTTTCTCCCAAAGTATTACTTCACAAAAAATTGGTGAGAGTTCCGAGTATTAATTTGGCAAAAATTGACTTACCTTAATTAAAAAAATTTCTAAATATTTCATAATTACAATTATATTAATGCATTATTGCTAAGTAAGATGGAGTATTGAGTAATTACTAAAGAAAGCTAATATATAAAAAAGATGAGTAGTCTCCTAAAACAAATAATTAGTACTAGTATTAAAAAACCATAAATGCAACTCAATGGCATTCTGTATATATAGCTAACTATATTTCCTTTCTTCCCTAAAAAAAAAAATTATATTTCCTTTCTTTCAATAAAAAAAAAGCTAACTATATTTCCTAAAACTATTTACTGCATTTTTATTTTATTAATTATGCTATTTATATGACTTAATAAGTTAAATAATATTCGTTATTATTTTCATTTTTTTTATTATAGACTTGTTAAACAAAACTCATTTTTATTAAAAAAAAAACCATAAATAAAGTCATTGATATGTTATCTATGACAATGTAATTTTGGTGATGTCATGTAATCCTATCAAAAGTTTTCGTAATCATATGTTGTTTTTTCAAACAATCACAATATACGAGTTGTAGTAATCTCACATTGTCTTTGATAGAGATCTAATAAATTCATTATTAAAGTAAGTGTAACAACTAACAACCAATAATACGATGACAAAATCATTCAACAAACTACTTTAACCATAATAACATCAAAAACATCCAACAATAAAACAACTCAATCCAGTTAAGTACTTAAACAACTCAATCTAGTTATGTACTTACCTTATTCTAAGTTTAACAAACAATCAATAATCAATGAATTAATATTCATATCAATATTAATATAAACCAATAAATCATCATTTTACCCATAATAATAAGCAGCTTAACTGCTTAATGTAAGAGAGAGAAAATAAGAAAAGAAAAAAACAGTAAAGAGATCCCCATTTTCCAATTCTAGGGTTTCAGAGAGCTCAGACACACACAACCATGGATGCCTCAGCTGCTCAACCCTCCGACACCGACATGATGGATGCCGCCGGAGCTCCGCCGGAAAACCACCCTCCTCCGTCGTCCGATCAATCGCAGCCGCCGCAACAACCGCCGCAACAGCAGCAGCAGGTTAGTATTCCGGCGACACTAAGCCATGGCGGAAAGTTTATACAATACAACATTTTCGGGAACATCTTTGAGGTTACTGCTAAGTATAAGCCCCCTATTATGCCTATTGGAAAAGGCGCTTATGGAATTGTTTGGTAATTTGATTTTCTTCTCTCTCGTATTTGATTGTTTTGTTGTTTGATTTGATTGTGATTGTGGTTGATTTTGGATTTGGGGGTTTGTTGTGTAGTTCGTCGTTGAATTCGGATACGAATGAACATGTTGCGATTAAGAAGATTGCGAATGCGTTTGATAATAAAGTGGATGCTAAGAGGACTTTGCGTGAGATCAAGCTTCTTAGGCATATGGATCATGAAAACGTCAGTGAGTGATTATTTGTATTTAGTTTTTGGTTTTCGGGTTTTGTTTATGTGTTAATGAATTTTTGTACTGTTGGGATTTATGTTGTTTGGCGGTATTGTGAGGTTCTTTCATTGAACTTGTTTTTATTAATTCTCTAGACAGTGTTTACTTGAGCTCATTGATTTACATGATTAAGAACCGGGGTTGATCAACTTAAAAGTTGATAACTTGAGGCGCCATAGATATCGGTAGCTTTTCTTCCTAGTTTACAGGAGTGATTGAAATGGTTGGAGATATTGGTGTGGACACTGGACAACTTAAATCCACTAAAGATGTTATGTTTCTTTATCGGTATTTTGTTTTTTGGGTATTGAAAGTCGTAATCTTTCCGTGGAGGATCATACTCTGCAATATCAAAAAAGGATTATAGTCAGATCAAGGTTTTTTGGCTTATGAAAAAGTAGTCATTTATTGATGAATGATTATAGTCGGATCAAGGTTTTTTGGCTTATGAAAAAGTAGTCTTGATGAATGATCATAACACTGATGAGATTGGTTAGGTAATAACTGTAAGTTCTTTTTTGGGATATTATTGATCATGAATTTCTTAGATACTTTCCCAAAGGGTTTTGGTGGTTGTCAAGATTATTGCCATTTAATTAATGAGGGTGGATTATTAGGAGAAACACCCAAGGGAAAATGTAAACGGTATGTATTACACTTGCTATTAATTTCTAGCAGCTTGTGGTTGGAGACTTGGAGTGGGTTGTGCTCTTCTTATTCAAAAGTTACATTATTTATATCCTATCGACACGTGTTCACTTGAAAAAAGTGGGAGTATCTTTATGAGTGTAACTATGTAAGGCGTTGTAGAGTTGATACTTTCTACTAGACCATGCCAGATATATGAGTTGATGAAAGATATTTGTTATGGGATATATAGTTGAAAGTCAAGCGGATCTCTAAGAAGTTTGGCTTACGTTCAGATTTGTGGTCTTAAGGAGAGAATCAGTGGAAAAACAAGCAACACAGCATGGCGCAATTTTTTGGTTGGGCTTTGATATGTTCATATATCACTTGAAACTATAATAATCCGGGTTGTTGGCATAGTGAAATGATGTACAAGAATGAATAAAAGTATACTGCATATATTGAATATACAATGATTTTTCATTTTTAGAATTTTTTGAGTGCATGTTTTGGTGGTAACTTTTAAATAAAAAGAAAGATTAGGTCTAGCATAGGCTTCAGGAGATTAAGTGACAACATTTTTGTGCCCTTTTCATTTTTCATTTGCTTGGATATCTTTTGTAAATCGTTCAGAATATTTGCAAAATTATTGTACTTGCTTGATTAACAAGATCTGTTGTTGATTAATCACATTTTGCGGATGCTCAGGTTTAGTTTGATACTTGATGTGCTAGATCCTGCATAATAATATTAATGGTTAGAGTAATTGATGCTGACAATAATAACTATTTGCCTGGGATTGGGTATGGGTTTTCAATTCATTACCTAATTTGTTAGATTAGGCCATGAGACCTATGAATGTACTACTTTCATGTTATAATTTGTATTTGTTTTGGCTCACTGTGGGATTACGGAATTAACATTGATGCTGAACTAGAAGAGACATAGATGGGAAGATAAATACGATACTAAACAAGGACATTATGTTTTCCTGACAAAAGTAGGTATACTCATAATGGTTGTAAAAATTATACTTTCTACAAAGACAACAGGGTGCTTAGGTTAAATTTCACTGACATTTGCATCACCAGACAGGAGATTGGCAGAAAAGGAAGGTGATCTATTGAAAAAGAAAACAGCATTAAATGAAAGTCAAGTAGAGATTTCCTAAGCATGTGAATATGAAAGCATGTGCTATTGCTTAACACTGTATTACACCTGATTTTTTATGGGAGCACCTAGATCTGAATTTTCCCTCCATCTCTGTTCCTCTATATACAACCAAAAGAAGTTTGTGCTCAAAGCTGTTCTAAAGAAGAATAGTAGAATAAAATTGTAAGTTTCTTGACCTTTTGCCCTAGCCTTAGAAAATGCCTTCCATATGTTTGTCCGTTACAAACAACCCAACACAGAGGGGGTTCAAAACTAACGATATTGTTATATTGGGCAACTGTTTTCTGTTTGGGCCTATATTCAGGGTTAATTTTATTTCTATTTTGGGATTACAACTATAGGTTTTATAACCTAGTTTATTTCTATTTATGCCCTCAAGATCAATAAAAGTTTCTCTGTTGTTTTGTGTTGTTTCTTCTTACTAAGAATTAGTTCTTTTGGTATAAAATGCTTTTAGAAGAGAGGGGAAAGATGAAGATTCAGTGCAACATAAGATGCATGGAGATAAGTTCCCCCTTAATTTTTCTCTACTCTGAAAAAGCGTTAAGATATATGATTAATATTCATCATGAGACTGTAATTTGCTAGCCTTTCCAAAGCAATTTAGCAATTAGAAGTTGGAACTTACTAGTGATTTAAGTGAAAGATGGGAATTTGAAGAATTGATTTTTTGCCTGATATTGAAAATTCTGGTTGGTCAGAAGCTTGCTCTTACACCACGATTCATCTTATTGTATAAAATGCTCACGAGCTTGAACTCTCAGCACCTGAGAACAGAGTTTGTCATCAATGTTGCTTCAGTATTTGCTCACTATTGAATCTGGAAGGGCCTGCACAATATTGATGATTTTAGCTTCAACAAGTCTCTATCTTTGTTCCTTGACGTATGATGATTTGTTTTAAATACAATCAAAAGATATTAAAGAAACTAGAAAAATATCAAGAATTTTCAACTGATGTTCATGACTCACGAAAATATATAATATAACAATAAAATTATACCCCTTGTGCCCCCCCCCCCCACCCCCCGTGGGGGATGGGGGCGTAAAAAAGAAATTCAAAAATGATTAATGATACTAAGTGTAAAAAGAGCTCACATCAAATGCTGTGTTACACATTACACCATTTGACTAGCAACAAAAACATAATTTTGTGTTAAGTGAGTGTGGTTGGCAAAGCAGAAGATTGGAATCTGGTGTTGATTAATGATTTTAGGAGATAGTAATATTGTGACATCTTGCGTGCAAAGCAACTTTGCAGAATTTGGTGCAATTTTTTCAATTAATACCATCTTCGCTGCAATTGAATGTTCAATTTGTACATATCCCTTTGTTTTTTAAAATACAGGAGCTTTATTGTTTAAAGCTTATCAAGCGTATTTCAGTATACTTGGCTGTTACAAAGAATTTGTTTTTCCTGTTTAGCCTATGAAGCATAGCTTAACCAACCATTAGCTTCTTCCCCACCCCCGCTTCCTTTACAAATTTTTAAAAACCTGTTAGCCTATGAAGCATAGCTAAAACGACCATTAACTCCCCACCCCTGGTTTCTTAAAATCTTCCCTAATTATTAATAGACAAAATCTTTCGAGAAAATCCTTGATTCTACCAAGTCAAAGGAAAATGATCAATTTTTGACAACGTTTTAGGATCCACGTTTAACATTGAAAGTTGTTATTGTAATTAGATTCTAGTTGTTCATTTGTTTCATAAAGACCTATGTTATTTGGAATATATTTGTCTTAATATTCATTTCAAATGTATGAAATCCTTCCAGACACTTCAACTTTCAGCTAAGCACCTTAACAATCTTAAATGGCGTATTTATAGAGAAAAAAGTCATTAAAGTGGGCAAGTGAATATCATTCTTTTTGTGATTTAGCTCTTAAATGGGCTTGGGATTGTAATATATAATAAGATCTTGCAAATAAGTCGATCTGAATTCTGAAATGTGTATTGGTGAATCTGTAACATGCATGCAATTCTATTAAAGTTAGGGATATCTTTTATGAATGTCATATCCAATTATTGCCTTATAGGAGCTAGGACTACTTTTTCTTGTTTTACTACCAAAGCCTTGACATGTCTTATACATGGATATGTTTCCATACCTGGCACTCGAAACAGATAAAAAATTGGGTGCTTCTAGAGAAATCTGAGTAAATGGAGAAGTTGTCAATTTAATGATCCTACATACATTTCACTTCAACTAGTTGGCAATGTCTTATAATTGATATTCCCTCTTAGCTTTGAATGGGCTTTTACCCCTATTCCAATATTTTTGGACAAGTAGTTGACACCTAGTCTTGAGCTGTGGACTGAAATATTCCAGCGTTCTAGGATCCTTGGTTCTAGTTGCCAATTGAAGTAGTTAGTGCAAGCAATTTCTTTGCTTGATGTCCTTATTTGGTCGATTTGGTCCTTCATGCTTACATTATTTTTTATTGGCTGCACTAATAAATCTAGATATTATAAAGTACTTCTATGGTTGATTTCGTTCTTCATGCTTATATTTTTTCCAGAGGCTGTGCTAATAGATCTTGATATTATTACGTCTAGAAATCTATAACCTTTACAAGATTGTTTCCGTAAGTAGCGGGGGCACAGAGGATTATTTAGCCTATTCTTCTATCCTATTTCTTGGACACTAACAGTATAAGAAGCATCTTTGACCTACTACTACTTGGCTAGGAAGGGATTATCCTCGATAGCAGATCTTGTGTTTATCATTCAATTTGGTGTAAGCCTCAAGGTTTCTTGTAGTTGCACTATCCATGTCCATATTTGGATGATTTCCATTGGCTAGTCAATTAAGGAACCAAATCAACCGAAATAAATCTTAGTGGTCTTTACCACTTAATTTGATCCTATAATTTGGCCTAGAAGATCTATGATATTTTTAATCTTGTGGACTATTAAAACTGCTTGCATGCCTTGACTGAGAAGCTTTTATATATACATTCTGATTGCTTTATTTTATAGTTTCTCCTTGATTCTCCACTTTTATATCAACTCAATATAGGTAGTTCTGTAAATTATTTTATTTCTCTTCTCTCCAAGACTTCCATGAAATTTGTTCTGTTGGTGTTCATTTTTGATTTGCAATCTCCTTGCAGGTTGTTGCAATTAGAGACATTATACCACCTCCTCGAAGGGAGGCATTTAATGATGTATATATTGCATATGAACTGATGGACACTGATCTTCATCAAATCATCCGTTCAAACCAGGGATTATCAGAAGAGCATTGTCAGGTATCATCTTACGTAACACTCTTCTTAGGAATTAAGGTTATCATCTAGTTGAGACCAGAAAGATGACCAAATGTGTTTTCCTGCATCCTTTACATGCATGTTGATTGTTGATATTCCTTTAATCTTGTAATTCCCTACAGCTGTTCCTGTTCCCACTCTCTTCATCCTGTGTATTTCTCTGGGACAGTTTGACTTTTTTTGTCAATTCTTTCATAGCATTATAGATGGTGGTGCAAAGCAACGCTTGGCTCCAAGTCTCCAACTTTAGTTAGAATGAATTGGAAGAAATTGCTTATTTATTAGGCATTAATCTAGACCTATATGTGTCTTAGTCAATTTTTGCCAGAATAGGGTCTATTGTTTATGATGATATCTATGTTGGAATATGTGCTTTTGTAGTTCATGTTCCTAATATTCTGTAAAGAGGGTGTGCATTATTTATGTTTTCGTAGAATTTACTTGTTCTTCAGTCCCAAAACTCCCAATCTCTTAACGTAGAGGATCAACGTAGAACTGCTGTCTACTGCCTTTTTGTATCATAATTAAGATACCTCAAGATGTCAAAGCTCTAACCTTTTTGTAACAGCTGAAAAATGGATACTCTTTGCATTATTTCATCTTCAGGAGCTCTCTTTCATTTCCTTGCCTAGTTCAGGGAATATAAACAAAGTTGAGTTTGGAATTATGATTGATGGATGAATTGTGTGTGTAGACTAAGCCGTGAGTCATAATTAAATGAGCTATTTTATTTGGCTCTTATTATCAGCTTTTTGTCCAAGATTGTATATAATGGTTTATATAATTCACATCTGGTTTGTGCAACACTTTGCGTAAAACTTTCCCAAAAGGGTCATCAAGAACGTATGAATTTGGTGCTGTCTTTATTTCTTTAACATCTCTACATTTCTTGGACTAGGCCCCATTCCTTTATTTCTCTGTAACTCTTCTGCTTTGTTTCATGCACTTGTAACTAACCAAATTTGATCTACAGTTGATCCAGATCCAGAACGTACCCCCCCTCCCCCCGGTGCGCACACGCACACAGACAGAGTTGTAATAGTAATATCAGTTTCCCGATCATATCTTCGACTAGTATATACCTCTTGACCTTAAAAAGTGGCTCATCTCTACTCCCTCATTTTGAAAATGACACTCCATCCCCATCGAATTAGTATGATTAAAAAGTGACAAAGCCTTGATTGCAGATTATGTGAATTAGTGTGTGCTAAGTGTTGGAAAGTGACACTTGTTAAGGGATGGAAGGAGTACTATATGTACATGTTGTCTGTGTTAAAAATAGTACTCTTCATGACCTCATCTACTGACTTGTGGTTTGTACTTTTTCTGATAAATATTGTTTTTGCAGTACTTTCTCTACCAGATATTACGTGGATTGAAGTACATTCATTCTGCCAATGTTCTTCACCGGGATCTGAAGCCTAGCAATCTCTTGCTTAATGCCAACTGTGATTTAAAAATATGTGATTTTGGACTAGCTCGAGTAACATCAGAGACGGACTTTATGACTGAATATGTTGTGACAAGATGGTACCGAGCACCAGAGTTATTATTGAATTCTTCAGATTATACAGCCGCTATCGATGTATGGTCAGTAGGCTGTATATTTATGGAGTTGATGGACCGTAAGCCTCTATTTCCAGGCAGAGATCATGTGCACCAGTTACGCCTGCTCATGGAGGTATATTGACTGTGAGACTGGGCATCTTATTGTGAATTATTATTACCCCTCTTGCAGTTTTAGTTTTTAAATGTTGATTTTTTCTTTCAATTTCTAATGCCAATTATACCAGAATTACTAGTCAACATGAGGAAGAAAATGGTGGCTTCTCACTTAAGCATTAGCTAACTTGACAAACATCTTCTTTTTAGTTTTTGAATAGCGTTCTGTTTTTGAAAGCATTGGTCTACAAACCAATTTTCTTTGCTGTAGCAGTGTATTATCTCTGGCTAAAAGTGTATGTTGACTTGTACTTTGCAGCTGATTGGCACCCCTTCAGAACATGAGCTAGGATTTCTTAATGAAAATGCTAAAAGATATATTCGTCAGCTCCCTCCTTTTAGAAGGCAGTCATTATCTGAGAAGTTTCCACACGTACATCCAGCAGCTATTGATCTTATTGAGAAGATGTTGACATTTGATCCCAGACAGAGAATAACAGGTAAATTGAATTTATCTCCGAAAGATGTCCCACTTGGAAATGAGTTAAACTTTCATGTTATCAATTATCAAGACATGGATGTACTAATGATCAATTTTATGTTAATTATAATTTTTAGATGGGGACTTAAGGGGTAATCAATAAATTGCACTGGAGCTCATTCTCCTGTCATTGCTCACTACACTGACAATTATTTCCCTATATATCTATATATAAATAATTGTTTAAAATAATTAAGGGAAGGTAGAATAGAGCAAAATTCCAAGAACTTGCAAGTATTATAAAAGGGAGATGAAATGCATTCTGACTGGACATTGAAATATTGGATAGATATACATAACAAATTTTGCATGTGTGAAATTCGGCGGATGTGATAGGGTGGGAGAATACTGTGGCAATATAAGTTTGGGAGAATTGAAGCTCAAGTGTGTCCGAATTCAGTTTTCATGCTGTCTTGACCCCTTATAATATAGTATATGGCATGTTTGTATAGATAGACCCTTAATAATAATTGTGTTATTTCTATGATCCTAGTCACTTTTTTACTAGCTCCATATTGGGTATTCTAATCAGAAATCTTGCTATTTAAAAATGTACTTTACTATTAATTTGGGGCGGAGGGTAAAGGGCCAAACAACTCATGCTGTAGACCTATCATGGAGCAATTTATCTACATAGTCAGGGAAGAACTTAAAACTGTAGTAAATATGGCTTCAGCAATACAAAAGCCTAAAAAAGAAACTTAAACCTTGATTAAGGGAGGCTATACCCTCAAAACCCATTGGTTTTCTCTTGCTTTCCAAGTGCACCACAAAATTGCCAACAAAATACCATTTTCCACTTCATCAAGCCAACCTTTCTTCTCCAAGCTACAAGAGCTTTTTTCAATGAACTAGGTGATTCTTCAAGGTCATGTAAATGAGTGGTGGACGTTCTGATTTTTTTTTATTTTATTATTCAAATAACCTCATTGGAGCATGCAGCGTGGCTGTGCGTCGCACTAACAACAAATTGGTTGTATGGTGCAGTGTGATCATTTGTAATCAACTGGACTTGACTGCTTACGTGATTCTCAAATGGCTGCTTTCCTTTTTTTTTTTTCATAACATCCAAAAGCCTTGCCAGCCTCCTCTTTTTTTTGTCCTGATGTAGGCTAAGGTTTATTTAAAGTCTCAAAAGTGTGTGAGATTTTTCTCATTTGAGTGCTTCCTAATTTATGAGAATGAGATGCAGATTGGTTTGCAATTCAGTACCTAATTTGTTAAACTGGGCCAAAATTATCAATTTGCTAATATAGTCGTCTGTTATACTAGCATACTGGTAAGTTCTGATAACATGGCCCCCTTGTTTCTATGCTTCTCCTTTGTTAGTGAGTGTGTAGCATACAACTCAACTGTGAAAAAAACCCAATGATACTCTGAATCTCCTTTCAAGGGCCACACTGTCTTTAAACTGGTCGAATGCAGGGTATGGCCTGAACGGCGAGACTGTCACTAAGGACAGCTTATATGACCCTAGGATAATTTCTCTATCTTGAAGTAATGGTCAATTGCTTTTATACAGGTCATGTCTAGGATTTATTTTAATAAACGTCTGATGTGCCATCTATTAATGACTTGTCTTTGCCAAAAGAAATATTGGCAGGCAATCTACTGGCTTTAGTAGGTTAGTAACTTGATATAATTCAATTTGGTATAAGTTCTCTATGGTCCTTATACCTACTAACCTATTGACAAAACAGACCCTATCACATGTATGCTCTCCGGAATTTTTTCTGCGAATCCCTAAACAATTGTCTAATTTATTTTAGTATATTTCTGGTATTGTGATGCTTACTTGAGTTTGTATTGTTTTGCATATTCTCATTTCTTGAATTATAAATCTTTATGTTTGATTCTAATCAGCCTTTCAAGTAATTAACTACAAATTTGTACTTCCCTTTGAAATAACTTTGACGTATGAAAACATTTGCCAACAATCTATAATCTAAGAAGTAGGGAACTTATATGTCCACATTCATACCAAATCCCAAAAAAAGGAGAGATGGAAAATACTTCCTCGGCTTAGTTAATACATTTAATATTCGATTGGAGAATTATATTCTTTAGCTATAACTTTCTAATATTTTATGTATTACAGTTGAAGATGCACTAGCACATCATTACCTGAACTCGCTGCATGACATCAGTGACGAGCCAATATGCATGTCTCCCTTTTGCTTTGATTTTGAGCAACATGCTTTGTCAGAGGAGCAGATGAGGGAATTGATCTATCGCGAGGCTCTTGCATTTAATCCTGAATTTCAACAGGAGTAAAATCTTGGTTATTGCATTGCAATGGCTAACTTTTTCATATGGTCCTGTCATCTTTCCTTTCTGTACATATAATGTCCTGTCCAGAATTGGATGGATTTGTGTTTTAGAATTTTACTCCGCATAATTCAGGGCATTTATGATGAAAATATTGTTTGTACGAGTGATTTATTTTTTTTTCTTTTAAATTCTGAGGGCCTTGAAAGCTTATAGCTTCTTGTAAACATTGTGTTGGCCATTTGCTTTTTTACTTTTTTTTTTTTTTTTTTTTCCTACCCATTAATTGTACTAGATGTTTATTCTAAAAAAACAAGGCTAATACAGCCAATTAATCTCAATATTTCCACTCTAAGATGAACATACTTGACATATGCTATTCCGTGATGGTTTTATTTCTCCAATTTTGATACTAGATGCTGTGTAATGTATATTACAATATGTCAGCCGAAAAAAAAAATGGTTACATTTTTTATAAGATAAGATGAATCAAGGTTATTTTTAATACTAGTAAATGATTGTGTTGTGAAAGTTAATGGACACATTAACAGGTACCAGGTTGCCGAATTGTCTTCTCTAATATACATGATATTAAAGGTTTTTCTAAAAATAATGTAATAATTAACTTATACTTACTCTGTTTTTTTAGTTGACACCTTTTTATTATTACACTTGTCAACGTATGTTTTTAACGATTAATATCTTTAATTATCAACATTGTAAAATTATAAAAAGTGGTTATTAAAATATACATTGAAACGATTCAAATAAGATCCCACACGAATATGTTTTATCGTATTTATAAACCACAAAAGCGAGTTAAAGCGTGTTGTGTGAATAGTGTAAAAATCAAACGGTGTCAACTAAAAAAAACGGAGGAAGTATGACTTATAGTTGGTTATTTAGTGGTTTCTCTCAAATATGAGGTTGTGACTTTTGAGTTTAGGTCTTGATTGACTCTAAGGGCCAGTTCTGATTGACTGAATTTGAGCTGAATTGAATTGAACTGAACTGAATATTTTATGAGAGAAAAAAATTAAGAACTAAAGTAAATTGAACTGAAAATAATTTGAAAAGAACAGACCCTAAAAATTGATTATGGCCTCCTTAGTTTATATAGTAGCTTTACTAGACTTTTATTCTTGTCACCGAAGTTTGGTTAATGAAAATATCTTGCCACCATAAAGTAAATTCCAATAGTACATTTTTGTTCTAAGTTGAACGTCTTTGACTGCATGAAACTGATGAAAGAAGTTGCTTGAATATTGGAGTGTGTTTACTCCGTATGTACTAAGTTATTAGGCCAATACGTTCCATCCAAGATTTATAAAATAAAGAAAATAAAAAACAATAGTATATGGCCTCGTTTGGTTGACACGAGAAATAAGTTTTGTAGGAAGTTGTATTTCATGGGAAATTATTTTCTAACTGAAATTCTTAGGAATTTCTTTAACTTGTTTGTTTGTGATAATAGAAAGTTGGAATTTCCATAAATTTTGAATGACTAAGGGGAGGCTAGGTAATTTACTTTCTATATTTTGTGGGAAGTAGAAATTTCCATGAATTCCAACTTCCCCCATTTTTGCTTTTTTGTGTCAACCAAACAACTATTCAAATTACAAAATTCCATGAATTTTCACTTCTCCCATTTTATTTTGTCAACCAAACAACCCCTATGTGTATTTTTTTTTTATATGTATGTAGGGTCATTCAAGTTACGTTTGCAATATTTTTCAAGGGATACATCATACATGTGGTGTATTTTGCTATGAAGATGAGTAGAGTGGAGATTTAGAGGTGATCAAGCTAAGTGTAACTTTTTAGTTATAATTTATGCTCATCTTGACTTTGTAACACATGAATATTTTTCTCAATTAAAAACCTTCATGTGATATCTAAAGATGGTTGTGGGTCATGTCGAGCTCACGTTTTTTGGAGTTAGCTAGGCCCAGCCCATGAGCTACATATCGTGTTGAATTTTCAAAGGAATGATTTGTGTCCGACACAAGACCACATGCCACCGTGTCGTGCTTTTGTGCCTAAACCAAATATCATTGAGTTTAGCGTGTTTTGTTGTTCTTCCTCTCAAATAACGACAACCCATGGGCCAACACACGTAGTAACGTGTTGTGCCTTTTTTAATGATCGGTTGTGCCTTGGCCTTGACGTGGCAGGGTGCTATTTCAGTGTTACGTGACACTCATTTTCTTAGTAAATGAGTTTTTGATTTTCATGTAATCTCAGTATGTTTAAAACATGAAAAATTTTCCGAAAAAAAAAAACATGGAAATATATATGGAACAAAATTTAAACCTATAATTTAGAGCTTGTTCTTTCAAAATAAATAAAAATAAAAGATAGAGCTCGTTAGACTCCTACTATTATTAGAAGGAAAATGATAAACATATGTATAAGAAGCTAAAAATGAAAATATTGAGGATAGATTAACATTTATTACACCGATATGCGCGTGATTTTGTCGTGAATTTCCAACTTAATTTCATTTTAGAAAGTATATTGAATGTTTATATATAGCCTTAAGGGGCTACATATATCATTACCCTTATTAAAACAACTCTCTTATCAGCTGATCTAAATATCCAGTGATTTTAGATAGACTAATATGATTACATTACGAGTATTAGTAAAAAATATTAAAATTCATACATTACTCGTATCATTTAAACTTTTAAGGAGTAATATATTCCTTCAATTACTAAGATTCCACCCCATAATTTTTTTTTTTTAAGTAAAAAGGAAAAAATAAGAAAGAGTTGGGAAGAACCCTAGAATTACCAAACCCTCAATTCTAATCCTCCGCCTCTATCGCCTATCTCCTTCACTCTTTCTCACTCATCATTTGACGCCGAAGACTACGACGAACTCTTGCGCAGATTCCAAATTCTCTGATCAATCCGCTTTCTCGCTCCTCCACTCGATCTCTCTGATTTTTTAAAGGTTGGTAATTTCCCTTCCCAATTAATTTCTCACATGTTAAGTCAATTTTTTTCTTTTAATTTGACCAAACTTTTCAATTCTCTGATGGGTTTTATTAGCTATGATAATGGGTTTGATGGGGTGTATTTATTTTGGTGAAATTTGGTTGATTTGTCAGCAATTAGGGTGAACTTTGATTTAGTTTTAGGGTTGGAAATTTATCATTTTTGATGGTTTGAATTCATGATTCCATTTTTAGAACTTATTCAATTCTTTTAATGAGTGTTGGAAATTAGCTAAGATAATGGGGCTTATTTATTTATTTATTTTTTAATTTTAATTTTAATTTTTTAATTTTTTTTTTATTTTTTTTGGGTATGTAATTAGTTAATATGCCAGCAATTATGGTTAACTTTGATTTACATGATTGGTCATCGTTTGAAATTTATCGTTTTTGATGGTTTGAATTCATGTTTTCAATCTTAATTCACCTGATTTCATTAGTTTTTGTAACCTGATTAATCTTGTGTATCGTAAATTGGGATTAAATTTAGTATTCTAGTTCTGGTGTAAAACTATTGTTGTTTGCATTAGAATCTTTTTATTTTCTTTGCTTAGGATTGTTTACAATTCAATAACTAAATGTGAATCAATAACTAAATGCGGGCTATAGACATTCTTATTTTTTGGACCGATTACTTTTGTATTAGCATATACTTCGCACTGAAACAATTAACATGAAATGTTTTTTGTGGTGTTTTCTTAACTTATCCCTTTCCCTTACGAATTGATGAAAAAATATGAGTGACCAAAATCCTATTGGTCTCCACAGATTAAAATACAAAACTATGTCCTAGATGTAACCATTGTGAGTTTTTTTTGTAAAGAGTTGAGGACTCTATTTATTTGCTCAATAATGTCCATTGTAGGAATTTTTAGGGAGGGGAGCTTAGACTACTGTGATCAATATGGCGCGCAAAGGATTGATGGAACAGGACTTGAGCAAGTTGGATGTGACAAAACTACATCCTTTATCACCCGAAGTTATTTCTAGACAAGCTACAATTAACATTGGTAATTCACATCTTAGTTACAAATGTATTCAGAAAAAGTCTGCTTGTTCTGCTTACAAATCTGAAACATCCCCTTCACTATATTCGTAGGAACTATTGGTCATGTGGCCCATGGAAAGTCGACAGTTGTGAAGGCTATATCTGGTGTTCAGGTAATTCCTCCCCCCCCCCCCCCCCCTCTCCTCTTCAAATCTCTATATTTGCACTCTTTGTTTCTGATTTCTTATGTGATAATTGGTGTTTACTGGGAAAGTGCACCTCTGCCTTTTATTCATTTGAAACCTGCCGATCTATTATGTAATTTGAAACAAGGGATCTTGAGGGGTATGTCTGATTGCAAGCTTACATGGTTTTGACGGTTGTGATCAAAGATTGGCAATTTTAGCCTGACGATGGTCTTAAAGAAGATGGAACTGATTTCTAGTTACTAAACTGGGTAGTTGTGGTCCAATACTTGTCAAAATTGATCAAGCATATATGAACTGATTGTTTGGATTTTGGAAAGGGATTTAAGAACGCAGAAGTTTCAGGGAAGTGTGAAAATTATTATAAGAATGCAGAGGTTTTTGGAGGGATTGGGATTATAACTCTTTTTGTATTACAGTGTCTACTCCATCCTGATTTTCCGACGTCGTTACCACATATGTTTATGGTGGTTATTGTGGCAGGAAGCTTCATGGGATCAAAGGTCTTTGCTCTTACTGTAGGGGTGAGTGTTGGAATCGGGAAAGGGTCAGTAGGGGGATTTGCATTAGAGATGAAGGAATGTATTAGCAGGAGTGTAATAATGGATTAATTCTTGTTTTAACTTCAGCTTTTTTTAGATTTTATTTGGGGTATATATAGATGTGAAAGGGATCTAGATGCAACTAGATGGTGGGAGCAAGCTGTGTAATTGTTCAACTCATTGATGCATCTCTCTTTACTCCATGAATCGATGTGGTTTGGGCAACTGCTGGTTATTTGTGTTTGGTTTGGGAAAATGTTTTTTTTTTATTTATTTATTTTTTATACTTCCTCTGTTATTTTATACTTGCAACACACCTTTTATCATGCTTATCGATGAGGTGATTAAATTAGGTAAACGAATGAATTAAGCTATGAAATTTATACCGTAGCAACTTATCTCTTTCTTCTTATTAGTGTTAAAATTTTGTAAATTAATTTATCCGTTTACCTAGTCTAATGTCTTCCTTAACATGCGTGCCAAGGGGGTGTGTTGCAACTAAACAAAAACGGAGGAAGTATGTGTTTTATTCTTCAAGATAGCTTATATTATATTGCTTTTATGCAGACTGTACGTTTTAAGAATGAGCTGGAGCGTAATATCACTATCAAGCTTGGTTATGCTAATGCCAAGATTTATAAATGTGATGATGATCGGTGCCCAAGACCTATGTGCTATAAGTATGTTATCTATTATGCCCTAATGATCAATAGAGTTGAGCTTATAACTTGACAATCATGAATTTGCTAGATTCTTGTGTAAGAGCCAGTAGAGTTGCTTGTTGAAGATGAATGATGTATCTTGTAGCTCACCTATGTGTTGCAATATTGTATTTATGTTGAGTTGTTGACACATTGGCCAAACCTTTGCAGGGCATACGGAAGTGGAAAGGAAGATACCCCTATGTGTGATGTACCTGGATTTGAGAATGCTAGGATGAAGCTTCTGAGACATGTGTCATTTGTTGACTGCCCGGTAATCTCTTGCTGCAGTTAATAGCCTCTTTCTCTATGGAAATCTTGGGGCGGGCCCGGGCTGTTCTCTCTTTTGTTGCGCCTTTGATTTCCCTTGGATTTGCCTGGTTTTGATATGCCTTAGAGACTTTTATCTCTATATGACTTAAACCTTTATGGTTTTCATGATTGGCAGATACTTTCTCAGTTTCCATTGTAGTATTAACTGGTCAAGACATTGCTTACCCAGTAGTCATTATTCAAGTTTATAATTTTTGTATAGCTTGATTTAACTGTATACTATATTTCATTATGTTTATCTAGAAATCATAGATTTTTTTTTTAAAAAAAAAAAAATCCTAAAAGTCTAAAACCTATATTTTGACTTAATATGTTGAAGCTTAATGGTAAATCTCTCACCTCTCAACACCCAACCTTAAGTTTAGGAATTTGATTCTCATCTCTCCTAACCCAGCTTGGGTGGCTTGTCTTCTTTCCCAACGATTATGACTTTGGGTTAGGATTCCTCTTGTGAGTTGGGGCCCATACCCTTCCCTAGGCTCATGTGGGTCAGTTCATCTAGTCTAGCTGATAATGAGAGTGTAAATTTGCTCAGGTGAAAGAGCTAAATTATGGATCTTGATTTCAATGTACTTACCACCTTGCCAATACATTTCCTTCTATTTAATGGCCTTTGTTATTAGCAGGTGAGATTTGGCGTTGTTATGTATTACTCATCCTTATGTATACACTTTCTACTATTTGATTTAATACTCTAGTCCCCTTTCTCCAATTGATTGGCGTTCATATTGCTATTAAAGAGCAATAGATGTCTTTTTTTTTTTTTTTTTTTTTTTTTTTTTTTTAATTTTTTTTTAACCCTGTACATAGACAATTCTATTTAAAAACCTTTAGCATCTCTCTCTCTCTCTCTTTTTTATTTTTTTTATTTTTTTAAAATGTTATTTTTACAGAGATATTCGGAATTTGGTGATTTATGTTTTTGAATTTTTTTTGTGTCAGGGTCATGATATTCTCATGGCTACTATGCTTAATGGAGCTGCTATTATGGATGGAGCTTTACTTCTTATTGCTGCCAATGAGAGCTGTCCCCAACCCCAGACATCTGAGCATCTTGCTGCAATTGAGATCATGCGACTTCAGCATATTATCATCCTCCAAAATAAGGTTGATCTCATCCAAGAAAATGTTGCTATAAACCAGCATGAAGCTATTCAGAAATTTGTTCAGGTAACTTGTTTTGAATAGTCATCCAATTGTCCATGTTCGTTTAATGAAAAGGTGGCAAAGCAGAAGTATGTTTCTGATGGTCCTTGTTTTCTTCAGGGAACTGTTGCTGATGGAGCGCCTGTAGTTCCGATTTCTGCTCAGTTGAAGTACAACATTGATGTTGTTTGTGAATACATTGTCAAAAAGATTCCTATTCCTGAAAGAAATTTTGTCTCACCACCAAATATGATCGTGATCCGGTCTTTTGATGTTAACAAACCCGGATATGAGGTTGATGATATTCGAGGTGGTGTTGCTGGTGGAAGTATTTTAAAGGTTCCGTTCTATCTTTGAGTAGTAAAAAATTTCATGGGGTTTGCTGTCTTATCTGCTATTGGCTTGTGCTTCTATTTTGGTATCGTTGTTTCTTGAATATGGATGTCGGTGCATTATCAGGACGTTTGAAGTATTTCGTGAACTGGTATGCATGTACATTATCCATTAGGATGGGAATCTAACCATAAGCTCTTTTTTTTTTTTGTCCTTTTAAACAGTGGTTCATCTGTTAAGGCATTTCACTTGTGCTTTGCTTTCACAATTTATTGACAATACTGATACAGACAATACTGATACTAATATAACTGTTGAGATGCCTGAATTGTGAAAATGTTGGAAGTAAAATTTAGTCTTCTGCTGGACTTTATCACTCTATTTTGTGGCATATTTATGAGATGTGTTATAAAAGTCATTTCTCTGTTGGAGTATACATGCTTTTAAATGACGACCTAATGCTAACCCATATCATTTGCAAATCTTTGTGTTGGAGAATTTGAGATCTATGTATTTTATTCTTTGATTTGATTCTACATGGTCTTCTTACTGAAAATGTTTTGCATATCTATATGGAGGCCTTACAGAAATTAACAATGGGCATCATATTTGTGATACTTCGAGGAATCCTTCATTATATGTGCTTTTGAATGCAGGGTGTTTTAAGGATAAACCAAAATATTGAAGTTCGACCTGGAATTGTTGTGAAGGATGATAGTGGCAACATAAAATGCACACCCATATACTCCAGAATTGTTTCGTTGTTTGCTGAGCAGAATGAGTTGCAATTTGCTGTGCCAGGAGGTCTGATTGGGGTTGGAACAACCATGGATCCCACATTAACCCGAGCTGATAGATTGGTAGGTCAGGTACTTGGTGAGGTTGGATCACTTCCAGATGTATATGTTGAGCTAGAGGTAATCTTTCTTTTTCCCCATAGCATATGAATTAATTCATCAATGTTCACTGTGCTTGCTCATTCCATTTATCAAGAATTCTCATGCCTTTTATCTATCTCTCTCTCTCTGGTATGCGGAGCTTTCAAGTTACTTGGATATAGAGTTAATACTGAAATTGATATACATAAGCTGTTTTAGCGAGTGATTTCAATTGTAGGGTTTGAGATTTCCCCCATAGAAATATTTTTCCCTGAAGAAAAGTTTGGATCATAATGTAGGGAAAAAAATGAAAATAAAATTTTTTACTAACTAGTTTCCAGTTCTAGTTTTAAATATTTACTAATTGTATACAAATCATATCAAGTCTGTTACGAAGTGTTAAATATCTGATATTATTGAGGACCTGATCTGTGAATGAGATTCCATGTTGGGATTTCTTATAGAGAGGAAAAAAGAACATGCACACTACTCTGCAAGCAAGAGTTTGTTGGTTGACTAATTAGATACATTTTTATTCTTCATTTGTTATTGCTGAGGAATTCTCAGCCTCTAAGAATTAGAGTCATGAATGACTCTAATAGCACGCGTTGGTATTTTATTATACTGTAGATGGTATCATCATGATACCAACAACCTATATCGATACCAACAAAACATTTTTGCATTTGTTGGTATCACTGAATAAGTATGTTGGTATCATGATGATACCATCTACAGTGTAATAAAATACCAATGCGTGCTATTAGAAGTCATTCATGACTCTAATTATTAGAGGCTGAGAATTCCTCGTTATTGCTGCTACTGAAATGATTACATGTTTTTTCTTTTTTTCATCAAACCAACAGTACAAATTGGAAAGTGTTTTTTTTAAGCATTTTGGTTCTCAGCTTTTTCCCTATGCTACAGGTGAATTTCTTCTTGCTTCGACGGCTGCTTGGTGTGAGAACGAAGGGAACTGAGAAGCAAGGAAAGGTGACAAAATTAACCAAGGCGGAGATTCTTATGTTGAACATTGGGTCCATGTCTACTGGTGCCCGTGTAGTTGCTGTCAAAAATGATTTGGCGAAGTTGCAACTTACATCTCCAGTTTGCACAAGCAAAGGAGAGAAGATCGCTCTGAGTCGGCGGGTTGAAAAGCATTGGCGACTGATTGGGTGGGGACAGATTCAAGCTGGTATCACCCTTGAGATCCCACCCTGCCCTCTGTGAGTGTGAGGTATAAGAAGTGAGAAAGAGAGACTAGATAGGACTAGAAGTTCCGGGGAAATGTGGGTTGGGAGAGAACTGTTGGGTACAATTTTTTTGAGATGGAGGAGAAAACCATTTCTCATGCTCGATTTTGGTTTATTTAGTACATGTTTTAAGATATTAATTGCTCCTGATTCTATGAATGTTTTTGTTTTATGGTTATTAGTTATTACATGAGTTTATTGTACAATATGGAGTCAATTCCAGTGCAAAAAATTCTCTGTGCAGCTCTCATTCCTTTGCTGTCTCAAGTCACTACTCCCTAGTTTAGCCTACTTTCAATTTTTTTTTGGTCTTTGCATCCATTGTACATTTGTACAGCCCTGCGTTATCAAAGTAGTGAAGATAATATTTAAATACTAGTAAGGGTGGTCAAATATTGAACTGCTGTTATGGGGGGATAATTTATTTACTTTCTTACACCATTCCTTTGTTGTGCACTTGTGCTTAACAAATTAGCATTAACTTGATCTATTCCAAAGCCGTAAGTTGAGGGTTGGTCTCTTGTCAAATACTTCCTCCGTTTTTAATGCTAGCAAGTTGAAACACACCTTAGCAAGTTATTTAAGGAAGTGATTGGAAAAATGTGATCAGACAGTTTAAGCTATCATTGGTAAATAATTTTAATTAATTTGGTCAGCCTAGTCTTATGCTACATATTTTCTTTAGCTCACAATCAATATTCTTCATACTATGCCAGGAAAAAAAATAATGAAAATTGCATATAATTTGGGTCATGTCAAAACCAAGTCTCAAAATTTCAGGTACAATTTGGTTTTTAGTCCAATAACTTGTGTGTTGTGTCCATTGATCACGCACATATTTGTTCTGCTGATACATCAAACAGAAAATTTTATCACATATAAAAAACAAAATAAAATGACAATTTTCCTACCTCATTAACACAGCCTGTATTGACAGAACATAGAATACCGACCCTCACAATTATAAACCCATTACACCATCTGCCCATTTTGACCCACATGCGCGCACATACACAAATCTGCTCCGAACAAAAAGGCAGAATTACGATTTCATTTAAGTAATGAAAACAAAACTAGGCATCGAGGAACAAAATTTCATGAATGATTCAATATCCACCCACGAATTAGAAGACGGATGGTATTTTTGACATGCAAAAGAATTTCCTGCTCTCTAAAAAATACATAATAGTTACATTATACTAATCACATATTTTGACGCCGGAGCAAGAAACCAGAATCTAATAATGAAAATCCCTGTTAAATGACACAAAACTAAAATGCTACAAGTTGGAATTGCTCTTTTACTCTGGTTCATGAGCTCTTCACATTGCCAAAAAACCTAGAAAGTGGCAACGGACCAGCCTCATCATCAGTACTAGAACTTTTGTTTCTAGACCTATGTCTTCTTTCCTTCCTTGTTTTCTTCGACCTAGATTTTGACCTCCTTGACTCTCTCTCTTCTTCATCACTGCTTGAAGACTCAGAAGATGAATCGGAGGAGCTAGAATCTGAAGAATATCTACGTGAGTGCTGCAAAATAGATTCAAATATGATAAATTGGTTGTAATATTCCTAATTCCAGCTCATTTTCCAAAAAAAAAAAAAAAAAAAGTAAATACAACTTCATAAACATTTCGTAGCTAGATAATCTCTCTTCTTCCACCCTAGAGTAAAGAAGATAAAAATGTTATAACAGTGGTAGGGCTCGAAATGTTTATGGGATGACCAAAAATATCATAAAAATCATAATAAAGTACGCATAACAGATGTATAGCTATACAATAATAACCCATTTGGTAGACAGCAAGGGGCTCCAAATGTTGGTGAGATAGGCAGAAGCTTTTCACAAAAATCACCAGATAACAATCCATAGTGGATGTTTGGATATGCAATAATGACTGATTTGGTAATCAGTTATGGTAGTGGGTGTGGGTTTGTGTTTTACTTCGCGAGAAAAATCCCAACTCCCACACCAACAGTCATGGCAATGCAACTGCACTGACATGTATATCTTCATAATCTTGCGTTACCCCTAAAACCTCAACAAAGTTATTGATAACCTCATTATCATTACCATCATTTCTTACTGCTTATCAAACAAGCAACAAAATCATGATACCAATGAAGTTATGTAGTATTCAGAACTCAGAAGTCACACCATATGAAGTGCTGCCCGGTGAGTGATAGTCTAGTCATATGAATCAGATATCTTAGGACCCTAAGATAGAGGAATAGAACACAGTGGCTGTTAAGGGTCCACAAAATCAACAGAAAAGTAGAGAGATAGCATAGTGAAGTTTAGAAATCCTTCAAAACCCAAAATAAAATGGACTGCATGATGTTGGTAAAAATGGTGAGCAATTGCAGTAAATTTTCTGTGAATTTTGGGAGCGCTCTCATAAGTTCAATTAAATTTTTCTAGCAAACATCAACCACATTTCCAACATACGATGCATAGGCAAAGAGATTATTCTAAAATCAGAGCTTAAGAACTAGAGCAACATTTTGCAGAATCTATTTCCAGGGAATGTAATATAACTCTTGAATGTCTTAGACTTCTTGACATCTAGATGAATTTTAAAACAACTCTCAAGGACTAAGAGCCCCAAGAAAGTAGTTGATAATTGATATTAGACCTACAATTATAACAGTTCAAAATTTCGCAAATGAGAATTATATAGTAGATTAATTCCTCCAGGTCCACATTTCTTATATAGGAAAAGAGGTGATCAGTGAGCATATTTCCTACATTTGCAACATAATTCATAGACGTTGACGTTCAATTGCTATGAAATCACTAAAAGAAACCAAAAGAAAAATAAATATACCTTTCTCTTTTTGCTGGAACGTCTTTTTGAGCTCTTATCTTTATCTGTCACAAGAAAGAAAAGCTCCATTATGACAAAGCTACCTAAATGACTAAATCACTTCTTCAATGCAGTTATTTGTGACCCAAATAATTTACCAACTCTAATAATGAATTTTCTTCCACTTCATATAATTTAAAGAATATAATAAGATAAAGAAATACATGTATATTCATCAGAAAATAGGGAGTTGAGGACCAATCACATTGTACATTGTTCAAAGATTAACCCTGAAAGGACACCACAAATATTTCATAATAAGGAAGCACGGAAGACTGCTCTATCCCACAAAGACTCACAACAGGATCTATCATAGAAAATTCTACCAGTATGTTCCATAGGATGGCCAATCATGCAGATCAAAGAAAGATTTTCCTCTCCTTGTGTCTCCCAAAGCTAACACGATTGACCAGTGAACACTACCAAAACTTAAAATACACACATCGGTGGTGGTTTTGGACAAAAAATTGTGATGGGACAAGATTTGAACCCTTAACCTCTCGTTCTACACAAGTAAAACTATATACACTATGGTACACCATTTTACAAGTAACATAGGGCTATTTAAGTTTAGTACTTAATAACTCAAAAATTATTCAGGGCCCTGATATGCATATTGGAGGAACAGCAAATTCTTGGGTCACTGGAGCTGTAGTTTGCCACAATCCATCATGACATGTTAAAATCTTGGTTTTTTTGAGATCTCTGATATAAAAATAAAAACGAGAGAAGAAATAAGACAATGGATTTGGTATAGCAAGTGGTTATCTAAGGAGATAGAAGTATAGGACTAAGTACTCTGAAGTCTCTTGTCAAAAAAATAAAAAGTACTCTGAAGTCTGAAAATCCCCTAACCAATAGATTTATTCTTGCAAGTAAGAAGCAGGCTCAGGAATGACCCCTCTTACTATTATAACTGCTGCTGAGGAGTCAGCCTTTGGAAGGGTTTTATCATTCAAAATTATGGTATTGGTGGAGCAAGGTGCCTTCTCAATATGGAGTGATAATTCTGAAGTCCATCTTAGAAAATTTGCAACAACTTATATTTAGGTTGAATCTTGAATATGAAGTAGATCGCAGTATTGTATTAACGAGACTTTTTGATGTTGGGTCAATTTATGAGCTTCACCAATCCAATTACAAAGCCTCTCTAAAATCACCTCATTGAAATACACCATAAAAAGGTTGTAGTAGCTTGGAATAGTAATATGAGACATTAGAATGTTTCCTCGTGTAGATTCCCCAACAGCAAGAGCCAAAGAAGATTTAATCTAAATGAGGGAATCACCTTCCAAGATGAAGGTTGAAAATTATGGAGATGATAGGATTCAGTGGTTATAGGAATTCTATCTCTCATTATCTGTGAAATTTTTTTGCCACTCCATGGAAGAACATCAATATCTCACTCTCTACAAAAGCTATCTAAGAAGATCCCAAGGCTCAGACTGAACCTCGCTTTGTTTACTTGGGCTGCAATAAATACAAGGCCCCCAAGAAGATGTGCTCAAAGGATAAAACTTCACACATCAATAAATTTTCTGCCAAGGTGAAGAGGAATACATTAATCATCTTAAATGCTGGGAGGAGTTAAGCGCATCATCAAAAGCCTCAAAAGTTGGTTGTAGATTAGTAAACGAGGATGAAGAAAACATATTTGAAAAGTGTAGTAAGCAAGGAGTCATCAGAATATTATTCAAGCAAAGTTTCTCCCAAAAAGATGTAAGTTTCTGTACAATATAAGGTTGGAGCTTGAGTGCTCTTGATGGCATGATTAATTTCACAATTTCTCCCCTTTGGTACCTTACCCTATTGGTCTTAAAAATTCTTCTTCGTTTATTAGATCTACAATAAAAAAACCTAAACTTTAAGGAATCTGAAGTCAGAAATTTCTTTACCTATTAACCCTTTTTCAAGCTTGAAAAAGAATTTGTATAAAATGCTATACACAAATCAGATTATTAAAAAAAACATTCGCTCTATAGTCTACACCCCTTTAGGCAGTGTAGAACAAATCAAATAATTTTAGAATGAATGTTCAAATGTAGAAAATATACTCCCTCTAATCCTTTTTGCTCTTCTTATTTGCCTTTTCACATTATTTGCAATCGTGATATTCGGAAAATACACATTGGAACAAATCTAACAAGATCCCACATGAAAGTGTTTTCCTTATATATATAAATAAGACTTTGTTTCCCAAATTCTAGGTATTCTTCCATACCTTTTTTATGTTTTGAGTCTTTTGACTTGCTACTAGAATGGTTTCTTCCTTGAGAAAGCTTCCGTTCTCTTTCTGCATCTAGCTGAAGCCTGTATTCTCTCATCATCCTGTCTTTGTCAGCTTCCTGTTCACCCCTTTTTACTGCTTCCTCCTGGACAGATAAGATAATCAGTGAGTCCTAATCATCAACGCAGACATCATAGCAAATGATGTAAACATTAAAACCAGAGAAACTGAGAATTTCTTGAAACAACACAAAAGCAACCACTTGTTATTTTCCTACTGCCTACAGCAACAATCTATTCTCTGGATGTCTGCTATATTTGACTTCATTGGGAAGGGGGTGTTTACAGATGCAAGCATGTCACAAAGGCACTGATAGGGAAACGAAATTAATCACACTAATCTCTCCACATAGTTGCTACTACTCTTGATCCATGCATATTGCAGTCCAAAAGAGGAGCTAGCTAGGAGGTAAACATCTAAACAAAGTTTATCATCATTAAGAAATCAAGTGCTTCAGACAAGTATCACCCTTTAAGAGAACAAAATCATGGTCTTGAGATCATAAAGGTTTCAGAAATTCAATGCAGTAAACCTCTATACTACCATAATGTATCTTCAATCTAATTTTATTCAAAAGTTGGCTCACAGCCAAACCAGATTCATGACCCTATACATCATAGCCAAACTTGACTCTTGATTATGTACCTCTCAAGGATAATTGTTTCAGGTCATCCAGTATCAAATAGTTGTATGGACTCAAAGGAACTGAAGCAAGATTGGCATAGATCTATATGTATGCATTACATCAAAACTATGCAAAGGGCCGACCACTTGGAAATGCCTCACATAGGAGTTTTAAGCAAATGAGGACAAAGAGGGTCCAAACAGAAAACCACAACTTCAGCCTTGTAATATATCAAAGAAAAGAGCAAATTAAAAATAACAGCAATATCCATCCATAGAGAAGCCATGAAATCATCTGATGGTAAAAATAACTATGGTCATCACACCATGCAAACTGACAAATCAAAGATCAGAAGCTCCACAAAACAATTCATAAAAATCTCTAAATTGTTTACTAGTTTTATTACATCTGAATCAGATACTCTTACTCTGCAGCTGAAAGAAACCATAAAACCATATGCTTCCATCAGAAACATTAGAATATTTTTGCCCATCCAATACTCAACCTTAAGATGATTAAAATGTAGGTTTTAATTTGCCACATAGGATATGCACATCCTAAAGATCTAAACCAAGTAAACTCTATCAGACAGGAATAGAAAATTCTCTCCTGAAATCATGAAAAATCATTGTCATGTGCCACTAGTCAAAGCATCATCAACTCAAACAACCCCATGAATAGAGGTTTCAAGTAATTAGCTATAGCAAATAGAATGCACACGCTCCAATGCATAGAATGTAGTTGTTGAAAATGATAATGGCTTCCTTTGACCTTCACAGTAAACAAAATTCAGTGGAGCAACTAATAAGTCACTTCAATAAAAAGCATCACATACATTTTCACTAATTGATACACAAAGGCTCTAGGAACCCTAATCAACTCATGTTGATCACAGATAATGTATCATAAGAGATTAACACCATATTCCAGTCAAATACAGAAATTATTGATGCTGAGAAAATGTATTTGGATCAAAGTTTGAAAAAAATGAGGTAAAGAAGAAATGGTCACCTTTTGCTTCATTTTAAACTCTTCCCATGTGACTGTGTGAGAGGTGCTCAAGTTAGCCAAACGAGCAGCATGCCACTCTGGTGTATGAAATGAACCATCCACCTGCGACTGTCCTCATCAATAAAAGTATAGGAAACAAGATAGCCTACAATGCTTATTGTAAATAAGTGTTCAATGATACGCACACGACACAGTCTTAATGCTTGCTTTACACACAGTACAACTTCAACAGTGAAGTACTTAATCTTGAGTATAAAGGATCCATGTTTGATAATCCTAGTTATGATTTTCTAACCTAACAAAGAAACCTGCAATGAAACAGCATTTTCACATAAAAGTAAGGTGCAACGTAAAACATACTCTCCAATTACTGCCCACGCATATTACAAAACAGAATTCCACTCACCCATAATACACTTGGAAATTAGATGATTTTGTTCATTTCATCCACATCCCTTAAACCATGAAAAGATAATATATTATGCTGGCACACCACCTAGGATAGGAGCATATGACAATAGACAAAACTCACTCTTCAAAAGTGTTGCTTGGACAGATTAATACTATATGATACATTGATACATAATTACATATTCGTCAATAAGTTGAGAAAAAGTTTATACTGTTTGTAGACAATCCCTTTTGGGTTAAGATTATATGTCCCATTTTGCGTCTCATATTGTGTGATTGTGTGAGTAGCACCCCACTTCTACCAATTCAAAGTTGGTTACTTATTTAATGTTATTGGTAAATGCAGGCTTTTTTCTGTTCATTTTATTCTTTTTACTTGCTACTTACTCGTGTTAAGATCAGACCAAATCATAATAGACCAGACTAGAGAAATTCAAACCAGACCAGACCAAACCAAACGAAAATTATAAAGATACATTATTCAAATCAAGACCTTAAAGGTTTAGGCCAGACCAGACCACACCAAACCCTTAAAAATTCAAATAAAAAACTGGGACATAGATTATGTAGCGGAATCAGAACTAATGGGATTATACATAGGTCCCTAATGATTACTTTCAGAGCATCAATTAACTACCTTACTAGCCAAAGCAGCTATAAACTACGCAGCTTATCACTTGAGAAACGACGGTCATCATAAGAGCAGCTCGCTTATTAGAATGCACGTAGAAGATCAAAATATAACAGTGATCATCAAAGGATGATAATACATGAAATTTCAACAACTTTGGCATACTTGGAAAATATAATACTAGTAAAATTGAGTAAATGAGCTTATCTGACATGAGAAGGGAGATATATCCAGTCAAAAATTGATGCCCACTTGGTAATGCTAATGTCAATATAAATCCACACACTTCTGCTACCATAAAGGCAACACATTTACTGTTATTTGACATTTCTACATCAATCATAACATAAAATTAAGAAAATTTATAGCAAAATAACACATAATCAACCCAAAACAATTTAAAATCTAGCTCACTCAATATGAAAATACCAATTAAATTACCCAATTAATATTCTAATTACAAAGAATTAGAAGATCAACCAAATTGATAATTAGGTTGAAGGAAAATAACAAGGAAGGGTACAAACCAATCCATCTTCAACCTCGTCTTGAGCACCACTGCTGGACCCCACCCTGGATCTTTGCATAGCTTTGTAAGCTTGATTTTTACCCATTTTGGGAAATACCCAGATGAAAATTTGAGGTGGGGCGAAGAAACAATGATGAAAGCAGGGAATTTGGGGGGGAAAACTAAAAAACCAGATGAAGAATATCGTAGAAATTGAAGATTGTGAACTTGATGGGAGTTTCGAAATCTCAACGGTCAATTGAAATTTGCAGAAGATTTAAAGGGGTGAATTTGGTTGGAGCTTAGGAGTAGTAGAGCATGTTAATGGATGCGACTTGCGAGGGAAGGAGAGAGAGTGAGAGGGGGAGATCAGAGAGCCAACGGATGGATGGGAGGGTCAGGACTCAGGACTGACAAAGGACAAATTTGAGAATGAGGAGGGTGTACTGGCGTCTTAGGTGCCCTCGTGTTTATTTTACATTCGGGTGTAAATTTTGATTTACGATTGAATATATCAATCTAATCTAATATCATATTATATTATATAACTAATATATAAAGCTAAAATTTTAGCCAGGTTACGAGGCAGCGACACTTTGTATTATAACTTTTCGTCAAGTGTTACGCCACGTTGGATAGATTTATATAGACTTTGTAGGATAAATATATTAATTTAGAATTCTATTTTCAATCAAATTTGGATAGAATTTTAGTATAAAATTGTTAGTTTAGAGTTTTGTTTTCAATAAAATACGAATATTTCATAAATACAAATTAAATTATAATTTTATTCAAAAGAAATTAGATTATAACTATCAATAATTATCATTATTTAAATTTATTTTTATGTCATAATATTTTTTAAAGCAAAGCAAGTAGTTCAAAAAGTACAACATCCATTTATAATATATTCTAATCGATTAAAATAATATACTTACTTTGTGTAAATCTGTTAATCGGGTCAAGTCACGAGTTATTTCGGATAGAGTTACTTTAGGTTACAGGTCAAGAAATGTTCAACCTTAGCCCAAGGTTATGGGTTCGGTTAGAACAATTTTTTTTATTTAATTTATTTTTTTGCTAATTTTTAAAAATTTCTAACATTTCAGGCTTAATAAGCTATTTATTTTTTTAATGTATTTAATCCAACATTATAACCAATATTACTATTAGTCATTACATGCTTACTACATAGTTTAAATTGTCACAAAAGCACATTAATTCCTAACTAATTTTGTATCAATGATACATTTTAAAATATGACATTTAGATCGAAAATTTATCTTAAAATTCAATAAACAACCCGGGCATCGCACGAGCACAAAACTAGTATATAAAGGGGAGTTTTTTCCCGAGTTTTTAGAGAGCCATGTAGGATTTAATTTTTTCAGCGCGCCATGTAAGATAATAAATTTTAGTGGTAGCCAATTAAATACGAGATTATTAATTTCTTTTAGAATTAAATAATTTAAATGACACGTAAGCAAAATTGGCGAATGAGATTTCCCAGTTTAAATTAATTAAATATAAAATATTATCTTTTGATATCAGGAATTTTATCTAAATATATAACAAATTTTAGCACATAAATATATATATATAAAAAATTATTTTAAAAAGGGAAAATTCAAATAAACCGTGTATCGCACGAGTCTCATCTAGTATGAATAAGCTAAACTAATTTTTGTCTGATTAAAAAAAAAATTGTAATTCATAATTGTGAGGTTATAAATTTAATCTCACTGGAATACTTTGTGGGTAAGGATTCCTTACCTTTCCCCTTAAAATGACTTATTGTGCCTTATTAACTATTATTTGGGATTGAGGTAATGCTCTAAGTCATTACATGGTATACATTCAATCCACAACTCAAAATTCTCCTAATAAATTTTATTTTTCACATTGTCATTCATTAGGCTTTGATATTTCAAAGCAAAAGAGACCATGAATATGTCATAGCAGAAGCTATTTTGGGAGACACTTGCGTCTAAGCTCAACAACACCAAGCTTTTCATAGAAGAAGCTACAACTCCTCACATAAGCATTCTTGTCTCTTGAGCACGAGATTATAAGCAATCATATTGAGTTGTGGATGTCACTATAGAACTCCACTATTCATTGTCAAGTAATTAAATATCATATAGCTAATTCATTACTAAATTGGTGCTACTAATTTTAGGAACAATTTTGAATTTTAAAAAATAAAAATAGAAAAAGTGATGATTATGGATGTCACCATAGAGGCATAGAGCTCCACTATTCGTTTGATAAAAACTTTTAAAGTTTAAATAATTAAATATCATACGGCTGATTCATTACGAAATTGGTGTTACTAATTTTAGAAACCATTTTGAATCATACTTATCACCAAAATAAGTATTTGTTGAGCATATTAAGCATACTACCACGGTCATTTGGTCAATCCCATGGCATATTTAACATAGTGAGCATACTAAAAGACATTAATTTTCAACAAGTTCGACAATTGGAGTATTTAACATATCTATAGAGAGGCAAATCGAGTAGCAGATTAGATTGCTAACGTTGATCATGAAGTTAGCAAATTGTACCTTGCATCTTTATCTTTCAATACATTGGATTACCCTCGTGAGAAGGGTTTCTTAATGTGTTCCTTTTCTTTACCCGAAGGAGCGAATGGGTAAATGACGAAGTTACCCACGAACAAAGTTATAAAACCAAATAACGCGAACTTGCCAATTCCTTCCCTCGTTTTCCTCCTCCTTTTAATTAACTTCCTCTCCGCATTCTCTCCTCTCTCTCCAATAACATGCACTGAGAATGACAACATTGAGTTGAACTAAGGCCATATTAATGGTATGAAAATATATGATTAATTCAAAATTTTCACCTGTTGAATGTTTAATTTTCATCATGTTGTAGCTTCTTTTGCAATTTCAATATTAATTGCCTCGATAATCTGTGATTTCTTATTTATTTTCACGTATAATTTTCTAATTTTCTGGAGATTGTCTTATTCCTGTAATTAATTTTGTAAGGTTTAGAGTTAAGCAGGAGTAATTATTGGGATATAAATAGTTTATTGGGGAAAATTGAATTGTTGGGTTGTGCTTGTTTTTGGAAATTACACAGCATGCTTTCAGAGTTACAGAACATAAGTGAAAAATTATGGTTGTGCATTGTTACCCTTTCTTTGCAAGCTTTAGATGAATGATTTTGGGTTTTATGTCCGCATAATGAAAGATTATTTAGGCCTGGCTTTGTTTTCCGATAAGTTCAGATAAGATAAATAATTCGGAAAATATAAGTTCAAATAAGGGTTGATGAAGGGTACCCTAATGCAATTTACAACTAAAATTGGTTTTAATAAGTTTAGATAAGTGAATTCAAGTGAATAGAACACAACCTTACTCTAATGTGGGATACATTGACCGGAAAGTTTGCTGTTTATTGATCACTGAATGATTTATATTGGATGGTGGTTGTGTGCTGTTGAATGCTCGAACATAAATTAGTTCTTCATCCTGTTGGGCAGGGGTTGCTATAAGGATTCTTAGCAAGTTTCTTAGTGGGTTGTTATATGCTGAAGAGAGCGTGTTTGGAAATTGAAGTATACATTAGTTACTTTATGTCTCATAAAAGAATGGTAAGTGTAAAGAAGATCGATTCTCTAGGGGTGAGTGTGTTTGGAAATGATAGAAAAACTAAATTTGTTCAATTTGAAAAGTTTTTAATTGCTTTTGGAGGTTTATTTTATCAATTTGAGCGCTCTATTCTCTTTGTTTCTACTTAGTTTTTGTGGTTTAATAATTTATTGATATATGACATAGATATTCAACTATTTTGTTCATGCTGGCTGTTGAGAGAATTGTGTCATGGACTTGAACTCTTCTCCACCACTTAAAGACGATGAAGAGTTTTTCAAAAATCATTTGGAGGAAGATGAAGCACCACAGGATATCAAAGAGACATCTGTTCAAATCCTTCGGCGGGTATGCTATATATCATCTCAATAGCTATGCTGGACCTATGAATTGGTTTTCTTATAAGCACCGTCTTCACAGAAGAGTATCATATCTGGATCATGTGTTTTCTATTTCATTTTTGTATATTTTTTGGAAATGGTTTGAGGAATGAACCGCCACATAATAAATGCTTGTTATGGTAACTATGTGCCTTGAAGTTGATGCATGTTTGAAAGAAAGTTATTCAGCCTTTCCAAATATTGAAAAAGGGTTTTAGAATGTTACAAGCTAACACTATCATAGTATCATATGACATGCTTCACTAAATGTTGTGGAATTAAGGCAGCAGGAAAATGTGAAGCTTTATTGATATGGAATTTTGCTCTTCCGTGTACCATTGGATACACTTGATTTATCATTGTATCCTTGTTAACATAATTTCCAAAAATTTGGTACTACAACATGTGAATTGCTGAGATAAGGTGGTTATTGCCTTATGGGTACTTATGGCAAGGTGTCTTATAAAAGTAGGGTAAGATCAAATGGTGCCCAAAGAACATATCTATGGCATTTAATGGTGGGGTGGAAATTTTATGAGACAAATTTCTGATTTGTTAATTTAAAGAATGATCCATACAACAGACGTGAGAAGGAGATGTTAATACAACTTTCCAGCTGTAGAAATTAATTTCAGGGGCATGGAGGCATTAGTAAAAAATTAAAGAGTAGCAGTTATATTTTGTCAATAGCCAATTTGGTTTTTATTGACTATGTGATTATGGGGATTGAGGAACCGGTCTTCCTAGCTCTTAATTTCATTGTTATTGCTGTTCGTTTTTCCAAATATTGGCTATTTGGAAGGGAAGACTTTGTAGTGTATACATATTGTTTTCCTTATGGCTGTCTTTAAGAATCTTGACTGGACAGGTCTGGTTGTTGTATAATCCCTATTTTTGTCTGTATCTTGAAGCTTTATGCATAGTTTTCAGCTCTTTTATGTTTTGGAACTTTGTGTTCACCTTAATTTTTTTTTTTTTTTTTTTACTCTCTTCCTAACAGGGAATAATTAGAGCTTATAGCTACTTAAAATTTCAGAAAGTCTTTTGTAAAATTTGTCTACTCTTTGATTACAAGTAGTAGCATTTTAATGGTCTTTTGCGCTAAGATAATTCCTCATGCTAACTCAGGACATTAACCAGAATTTGAAGCATGGATATATTGTGCTAAATGTAATCTGAATGTTGGATAATGCTGCATTTCTGTTTAATGTCTCTTGCAGGCAGATCGGTTGATTCAGTGCTATTGAATATTATTTAATTTATTTTTTAATTATCTTAGCACAAAAGACCATTAAAATAATACTACTTGGTTTTTCTGATCTCTATATGAATTGGTCTTATTATAGGAGCGTGAAGAAAGACGGGAGCGATTGAGAAGAAATCAGATAAACAATAGGCCAGTTCTAACTGAGCCCTGTATCTGTGATGAAGGGCCTTACTCAAAGAAGTTGAAATATGATTCACACAGGCTTCCCCCTGGTAGGTTTCACATTGAACTTTTAGCATAGAAATTTGTTTGTACACATAAAAAAAATACCTGTTTGGAGTTAACTATTGATAAAGTTCCAAGTTTTGCAAAATTTTTGAAGCCATTTTATCAAAGAGTGTGTCTAGTGCGGCATGTAGTCGCCATGCAGCTTGCAAAACGGAAATGGAATGCAGTTTAAGTGAGCCTAGATCTTTTGGCTGGTGGACTTTTTACTTTATAGTTGAAACTCTTGGAAGTAGTGTTGTTTTTTGAAAACCGTTGCTGGTTCAAAGCTTGGATTTTGTCATTCAAGACTAGTTGTAGATGTTTTGGTGGACATTGGGCACAACTCTTTTTTTTTAAAAGAAAGTTACGAAATTTAAAATCTAGGATACATCTACAGCCAATTTGGCACTTTATTTTTTTGGGAGCCATTGGCTTTATTTTTTGTCGGATGGTTCCTTATGACGATTCATGTTAGCCGACCTCAAATCATTTTAGGACCAAGTCTTTGTTGTTGTTGTTGCTGCTTTATTGGCTGTATGTCTTGTCTAAGCTATATAGGACTAAAAAACTCTAAAGCGTGCTTATTTGCTTGTGTTAAAGATTGGGTTATAGATAGTAGTCCAAATGAGGATATTGAGCGTGTGTGTTTGGGTCTGTTTGGTTCATGTAGTCTGCTTTTCACACTTAGTCTTTTATTTTTATTATTCTAACCTCATTTGAACCATGTATTTTGTGTATAGGTTGGCTGGATTGTCCAAATTTTGGTCATGAAATTGGCTTTCTTATTCCTTCGAAAGTTCCGCTTAATGAATCTTTTAATGACTACATTGTTGATAAGAAACGGTATTCCTTTCGGAATGTGTTAAGGTTGCTTGGCCACAAGGTAAACATTGTAAAACTATATTACATCTTTTTTTTTTTGTTTTTCTTTTTTGATGGCGATGGAAGAGGGTCTTATTTGCGTGGTTGGTGAAATATTTTACTTAGTATGGGTTATTAGTTGCATTGATTTTTGTCTTTATTTAGTAGTAGGCCATGCTCCCTTGAAATTCTTTATTTTGATGTTTTGAGGCAAAAAAGTACTATTGCACTAATATTTTTTTTCTACTATAAACTACAAAATGTTTTGTCAGCTGTGATTTTGGGTCGTGATTATAGCATTGGCACTATAATATTTTATAGAGGAAATTGTAGTGTGATGATATACTCTTGGGAATAATGGATTATTGAAGTGTGTAGAAGCAACAACAGTGCCCGAAATTGAAAGAAGCAAACTAAATCTGCCAAAGGGAAAATTAGAGAGCAACTGAAAAAGAGAGACATAGTAACAATTGAACCTAAGACCGGGAACATCCCACCAGATAATTAAGTTAAACCTTTTCCATTGATGGAAAGACTTTTAGTACATGCACTTTATTGTTTTAAATGTTATTATAAGCTTTGTAGGGGCTAACACCCTCTTGCCCATGTGTAGAAGAAGGAATTACTTTGTTAAAAAGTTCTTCTATGTAAGTAGTGGAGTCGGCTAAGATTTTAAAAGAATGAGCTTTTCCTTTGCATCCATCTTATTCTCCGGCACGCAAGGGAAGCCACGTCTCTCAAAGCACCTTGCTTAGATCCGATTCTAGCAATAAACGTTATATATTCCTTATATTAATTCATTGATCATATCCAAAGTAGTAAGAGCTATAGAAAAATGAATTTAGTTACTTGATTATTATGAATTTACGAGAAAGGCTGATTACAAAAAGAATTATAAGGGACTAATTCACTTTGTTGAGAATAGATAAAGAGAAAGAATTACATAATACATCTTCTGCTTAAAAGCCTTAATCCCATAAGTGGGGTCAGTTACATGAACCAATATAAGGACTTCCCAGGAGGTCACCATCCTAGCGCTATACTCTCAATCATGGTGGCTCATGTCAAGCGGTGTGACAAAGTTTTACAATTCTGTCACTGGCCTTTCGTAACTCTTCTCCTTTATCCGGGCTTGGGACTGGCAGCGGGAAACCCATTGGCATAGTGAATTACATGATACTATTACGAAATGTATTTTATTTTATGGTTTACAAACCCTAATTTTACGGAAAGCATAGGATGTGTGCGAGATGGTTGTTTAAGATGAAGTTTAAAGTGATTGGGGATGTGTGCCAATTAGAGATAGAGAAAAGGTTGTAGACTTGGAGAGATTGGGATGAGGGTTATAGAGAAGAGAATTAAAGAATAGGGTGGGGAGTTTGGCAATAAATTTATGATGGTTGTAAGGAGGTGCGCTTGACTATGAGAGTGTGGCGTGAGTTGGTGATGACGAATTGCTTTAGTAGAAATGATTGGGAAAGAGGAAGTCTGTTTGAGGTGAGGGCTTGGTGTTGGGATATTTGATTTGTGATGGCGGTGTTGTGTGAGTTGAGGTGAAGGTAGGGAGTGGACTAGTGGAGTGAATATTATATAATGCACCACAACGCTAGGGACCATAATCCACATTGTGGCCCCTAATGAAAATATAGTTTAAATATATAAATATTTAGTTAATAAATTACAAACATTTAGCTTCTAGAATATGAATGTTTACTTTTTACAATTAATAAACTTATGAACATTTAGTTCATAATTTCATATATTATGAACATATATTTTAGAGATTACTAGATTTAGTAATTTTGTTTTTTTATTTTTTTTTTTATTTTTACTTCAACAATGAAAATGAACATATAGCTCAAAATCTATACACAAAGCATATAAGCTCACAATCTTTGAATTATATGCTCAATATGTTAGAACTATTTTTTTGTTTGAGACCACATCCCAGGTGCAACATATAATAACTGGGGAATGGTGGTTGTGAGGTGGTGTGGAAGATAGAAAAGGAGTGTTTAGGAAGTGAAAGAAGGTTTTCGAGAAAGGGAGACAGAGTGCTGTGATGGAACTTAGATTAAGGAGTGAAATGAGAGAGGAAGGTCTCATTTTGGAACGATAGAGTAATCTCAAGGTAGTATAAGGTTATTTGGGGGAGTTATTAGCTTTTCCATTAATTCTCTAGGCTACGTTGGATTATAATGCTTATTTTAATGCTATTTCTTAAGTTTTCTAAAAAGTTAAATTTGTTTTCTCATACAAGATCTGCTTTCTGATTTTGCAATACAGGTTTTCTATGGGTTTAGTAATAGTTTTCCTGATGATCTTTGACTACTAGGGGTGAGGCTGTATACGTTTGGACCTCCCCATGGATTAGTTTGCGGTTGTTATTGTATATTTTTCTTTGGCAAGCTGGATAGAGAAACCTTCAATCCTTTGTTGGACTTAACTGTATAATCTGGATACCATTGTAAATTGGAATTTAAGTAGGTGGGTTAGTTGAATGTTATTTTCCACAAACAGTTGTGTAAATTGAAGAATAAAGTAAATGCTAGTACTCTTTGCGGGGTTTGAATTGTGAAGGTTATTGCCTTTTTTCAGCTTGGTATGGTGGTTGATTTGACAAATACAGATCGTTATTATCAAATGACTGAGGTTAGGGGTCTTAAGTATTTGAAGGTACTTACTACCCATTTAGTAATTTCAATCTTCTTTTTCTTTTCTCAATTAAGTAACATGAAGCAGTATATGAGTGGCTGAATGCATCCTATTCTGTCTATTTATTGTAGATTCGATGCCAGGGACGTCATGCTATACCCGATAACGAGTCTGTAAACAAATTTGTTTTTGAGGTAAGCTTACTTTTCTGTCATTTATACAATGTCAATTTCATATAAAAGTGATGAAATTTTTTTCCTTTTATTTTAGATTGTGGTATGAAACATGTTGGATCCATTAGCATGAGATTTGTTGTCAACTTCATTCTACTTTCTCTAAGAGTAATCTTTTTTAACATAACAAAGTGTGGTTGTGATTTTTGATGGTAGTAAGGGTTTTTCTAATGGTTATTGGCAGTGTGAAGCTGCATGGGTAGGTGGGAGCTTGAGACTGCAGTGGTCAATGATTTTGGGTGAATGCAAGGGAAGGGGGAAAGGAGGTGGTGTGAATGGAGGTCAGGGGTGTGGTGGTTTGCCAAGCATATGAGGGAGGTGAGTTAAGATATTTATGTAATTAGATTAATTATGTTGATTTAATAAGACTTATAAGATTATAATGGGTAATTTAACCTTCTGTTTTTTTTTTTTTTAAATTATTATTTTTTAAAAAAATTTATTTATTTATTTTTAAAACTGTTTTAAAAAACAAAATAGAAGTGTTGAAATTATATTAAGACATTACTTATCAAAGAAAAGTGTCGCAATTATCTACTGTGAATTGAAAAGATGAATTGTATAAGAGAATTGGTATTTTTTTTTTTTTTCGCTTACACATAATAGGTAGCAAATTGCAAATCCGTACCAAATATCGGATTAGCGAATTCTGTAAACTTGTGGATTTTGTGAAAGTTACATTTGTTACAATGGATGTGTGGGAATTCCTTGAGGGATAACATTAAGAATGTAGATATTTGAAGAAGTTAGAGTTACAGATATTGAGGATATGATAAGGCAGAACTGGCTACATTGGTTTGTGCATGTGGGACATTGACTAGAGGATGTATCAGTAAAGAAGGTAGAGAATTAGGATAATGGAGATTTTAAAAGGAGCCGAGGGAGGTCAAAAATGACTTGGATAGAGGAGTTAGCAATGACATAAAGAAAGTGGATTTGCAGGAGCGTGTAGTATTAAATGGAATGGAACGGAATAAGGAGGATCTTTGTGGATGACCATGAGTGATAGATTCATGCAGTCGATCCCATCCCTTTTAGGTATAAGGCTATGATTTTGTTGTTTTTGTTGTTGTTGCACTTAATATGAATTGGATGAAGTAAATATATCCAAACTTAGCTCTTTTGATTGTTTGCATGTATATGACCTTGACTTAAATATAGGTTGCACAATTCATATATAATCAAAGTGAGAGGCAGCCCAGAAAATATGTTTTCGTCCATTGTACTCATGGCCACAATCGGACTGGTTACATGATAGTTCACTATCTGATGCGGACCCAGCAAGCCAGTTCGGTGACCGAGGTCAGTTATATTTTTGGTTTCAATTGGTCATTGCTTGAATTATGTCTTTCGAGTTTCGATGACACTCTTAAGTTAATTCAATCCTTTGGTTCATTTGGGCAGGCTATACAAACTTTTGCAAAAAGTCGGCCTCCAGGGATCTACAAAGAAGACTATATTAATGCATTATATGATTTTTATCATGAAACTAAACCTGACTTAGCTGTGTGCCCGTCTACCCCAGAGTGGAAGAGGTCTTCTGATGTCTTTCAAAATAATGACGCTCTACCAGATGATGACGATGGTATTTCAAATGCTTCCATCATGGTAAGAGATCATTTTCCTGTTTTCTCCTTTCATGTACTCAGTAACCCTCGTTCAAGATTTGAGGGGGTCCAAAATAGCTTATATGAATTTAAATCTCATTTTCATCTTCCCCCTGGCAAGGCTTAAATTTCCTAGTTGATTTGTGGCTGAAATTTATGATAAATATGAGGCACAGCTAGATAGAATGAAGTTTCAATTGTAAATTCATGGTTGAGCTTGAGGTCAGACTTGCTGGATGGTAGATTTAGCTCCTGAGTTTTTTCTTAACCTATGCCTTTGGTTTTTGAATTTTTCTTTGCTGGATAGTAATCATGTCACCTTGCTTACTTGCAAGTTCCCCACCTCATCCTCGTGTTAAACATATGTAATAACACTTCAGCAGTATGGAAACTAAAATCCTACGTTACTTTCTGCTGTCTATATATTTAATTCTGGTTTTGCTGTTAATTTTTTTTTAATAGGGTTTTTAGTAAGTCATATAAATTGCATTATTTTCCGCATTTCTTCTACAGGGAAAACATGAGAACACTGTAAGGATGACCAATGATGATGTCTTGGGAGATAAAATACCTGATCAACAAGAATTCCACTTGCGAAGGTTTTGCTATGACATGCTTAAACCCCCAGGGGTATGTGTATTTTGTTGAAGTGTCTATTAGTTGATTAAGTTTGGAGGATTTGCCTGTTAATATATATTGGTGAATAATTTTTCTCTTTCCATTCACAACTTTCAACCCATTTAATTGTTTGTATCAGTGGCTCAATTTTTTGCCCCTATTCTCTAAAGGGCAAATATTTTAGCTAGATAGTTTGCTACTTATACATAGTTAATACAAGGTATCTTATTTTTTGTATTCTTTGTACCAATGTGTTCTCTTGATCTGAATCACCTTTCTTGTAGAATCCTTTCGGTTCATTTTACTGACATATCTACCTTTCCTGTGCCTTTTGCTGTTTTGCCTTGTTTGTTTGAAAAGTTGAGGTTTACTAATAAGCGACGGCTTTCAAATGGACTTCTCTGCATTACAACAAATTTGTTAGCCTTTTGCTGTGTACTTTGTTCTTGTGTAGTCCCTCATTTTCTCTTTTTTTTTTTAGAACGGTTCATATGCGATCTGCACAGAACTATTATTTCCTCTATACTTGGCAAACGTGTGTTGGCAGAATTTGCTTGTAAAATCTGTATAAATATCTCTCTCTCATATTATTCCTCTATTTTAGGGAGTGATCGATTTCTTCTAGTGTATAATATGTTATTGGTAGCTGCCCTAGCTGAATCTGCTCCTTAGTGCTCGTGTTCATGTGTAGATTTATAAGTTTTCGACTTTTCTTCTGGTCCATCCGTTTTTATTTTTTTTTATTTTTATGATTAGTATGTTTTTCTTTTTTTCCTTCACGCATTAGAGTCTTTCAGTTACATTTTCACTTGTTCTTTTGTCTTGTTCTTAATTATCTTCTGATGAATTTTCCTAACATATTCTCTGCTGATAATATTATTTAATCTTCTATTGATACTTCTAACTTTTTCTGAATAGACAAAGGAAACTAATGATTTTTGTTACAGGCAAATTCCCAATTTCCTGGGTCACATCCAGTGTCTCTCGACAGGTCCATATTCGTGCCACATCTTATTATACAATAAAGTTTCTTTCTTTAGTTAAAAACTTAAAATAGAAAGTTAAGGTGTAATTGTACTATGCTAATTTGGATCGTGCTAATAAATTTTAGCACATGTGCAAACTTGGTGGATTTGCGGCCTTTTTGTTTTTAGTGATCAGCTTAGAGCCTTAGAGTGACTATAATTATAATGTGATACAGACCTGACAACCTCTTTCTTATCAGTTTCCATGCATCAGAGATTCCTTATACATTACTGAGCTCTTTGAACAAGGTCCTTGCAACATCTCTTGATATAGATTTAGTGTTTGGTTTTCTCAATAGGTCGATCGACCACATTATCAAGGAAGGATAATGTAGCTTGAACTTTGAATTATGCAATGAGAGAAATTCATTATTTCATTGTAGATCCCACTATTTGGACCGGAGATTTCATCAGTACGGAAAATTTTCTGGTTGTAATTCATCTCCAAATAGTAATTATTTTTATCTAGAAAAGAATCCAGATATATTTAGGATTTGGAAAATTTGTGACCATGGAATTTGATATGACGAGTTTAAGGGTTTTTGGGAGTCATGGGTTAATAAAGTAGACTTGCAGTGGATCACTCTGTCACTGCTCTTCAGAGTCTGGTCCTGGCATTAAATGCAAACAATTGTGGGATGAATATTTGGCCATTGTTAGTGGTAGGAATAAATAAAAACTTGGAACTGTAACATTCATGCTAGAAACACGGAAGTCGATAAGACAAAAGGCCAAACTAGATGATCTACTGTGAACCAAATATAGAGGATGGATCATTGTGTGATTTTTTATTTTATTTTTTAATGGGTTGAGAAGCAGATTGATCTTTGTTGATTGCATCTTCTCTGAGGGGTGTTACATCAGTGTAGTGTCTTCTATTGTTCAATCTGTAAATGTCAGGGGTGGGATCTCACTGAAGTTCTCATATAATTCATAGTGGTCCAGGCTATTGTGCTGAAAAAGTTATCAACATATGTTAGCCTGCATATACTTGGCATGGTTATATTGTGAGCAGAGTGAGGACAATCAAAAGAAAAGGTTTCCACTTACACTATTTCTTGGCAGTTTTGTGATAAGTTTCAGCATATCAATTTTGGTTTGTGTTTGTGCTTAATAGGTCCTTTTATAACCTTTTAAAATTTCAATTTTGTTTTATATGAAGTAAGCTAAATCTCTCATTCTAGTGGTTGCATTTCCTAGTGCTGTTTAGTTGATGAAAATTTACATTCCTTCATTAGACATGAAACTTGAGAACAGCTTTGAAGTTTAGTAAACATAAAGAGAGTTGTAGAGGCATCCAAAAGGAACATTAAATATGTAAAGGGGAAACTATCTGAAAAGAACTTCTATAATATCTGTGAATAAATAATGCATAATTTGTTGTTTGTGTGGGCGCCAATTGAACCAGTATTAATTGAGTCCACTTGTTTCTTGGGATTCACTTATGGCAGACTGCTGTAGTGCATACTTTTTTTAAGGATCCAAATATTTCTTAACTACTTGGAGATTTTCATTTCTTTATCCATTGATATTGGATCGAAATATTGACCAACAAAACCTTGTAAAAAAACTCAAGGAAGTCTTTAATGTTAACCATCGAATCCTTCTTCCTGAAATTAGCTATAAAATGGACTTTGTTGATTTTTATGTGATAATAGTGGTGCCCAACAGAAAGGCCTTTTAGAACAAGATTTTTAGCCGGCAGTTTCTTATATAGTGAGCAAAGGACTGGTCCTTGTAATTTGTAAGCCACGAAAATAATAAAGTGTTTACGTTGTTGGTGCTTTGTCTCTTGCTTGTGTGCGTATATCTTTCGTTGTTCGAGTGTTAGGCTGGTCTAGACTTGGTCTAGACGCCATCACGGGAACCTCCTAAGTTCCTAACTTAGCAAAAAAACTAGTCCACAAAATATCCCGTGACAATTTGGTCTGACGTGTCGGAAACGCAATTACTACTCTAAGCTACGCAACAAGATGAGACCTCCTCCCTTTCGTTCAGTCAGTAACAAATCCTACGGCTAGGAAGTTGACTTTCATGAGGGATATTCCTAAAGGTGTGTCGGTCAAACCTATAGCTGCGAAACCTCTTCGAGCTATTGCTGGTGAGCCAAGCGGTTGTGTGTCTCCTCCGAGGACGCACCCCAGCCCACGGAGGAACTAGAAGACCTTCTAGACGAGGACCCCTTGTATGCTACGATGATGACATACTTTGCACTCAAGTGACCCGTGGTTGTCCCTTAGCCAACTAAAGTCCCTTGTGGAGGAAAACCGTGAAAAGCTTGGGTTCAACCTCGAGGATCCTTGGTCCTCTTGGTGGAACCAGGTGAAAGCAGGGGAAATGTTCTCTATGGACGACCGTCAAGCGGAAATTATGGAGAAATGGTGTAGTCGAGTGGAGGAAGTTAGCAGCAAGTTCATCTCACAAATTCCTTCCCAAAGCTGGAGCTGGCGTCTGTGACTAACTTTGTGCATTGCAATGCTATTGTTTCCAATGCAGGTGGCTGGATTGAGGATCCACCGGTGCAAGTGAGCAAACAAGATGCTGTGCCCAAGGAAAGGTCCAAGAAACTGGCGAAGCATCTAACCTCATCAAGACTGCAACCGAAGTGGTAGAGGTGGTCAATCTCAATGACGAGGGGGTGGACGATGCTCCGAGGGTTCTCTTAGTTGGAAGGGATACCGCTTCAGCGATGATGAGGGGAATATGGTGATTCCATCACCAGAGTACAACCCTACTTGCGCATCGCCAGAGTACAACCCAACTACCCCGGAGTATGCTAAGCTTAAGCCTGGGTTTGGACCTTTTGGTCCTTGAAGCCGAAGGATATCCTTGTGAGGATTTCTATCTGTCTATATTAGATGCTGCTTGTTATATTATCTTTTCATTTCAGTTTAGTTTCCATTACTTTATATGTATATATGCAATGTAAAGTATATTATTAATGAAAAGAATGTTGCTTTTGGTTTATTACATTGTTTGTTTTCATAGTCGTGGTGTGTTATGTGATAACTCACTAGCTTAATCGATGTACTGATTTTAAGCCGGAGGTGTGCACGGGGTGCCGCTTCACTTCATAAAAACTGACTTGAAACTACGCGAGTGTAATAATGTGGGATGTGGGTAATAGGTCATTAAAAGCAACAAGGTTCCTTGCGAATCAACTTAGACTTTGAGAATTCTGACCGAAATGAGGGACACCCTACAAAGGTTGGCAGTTAAGCTTGGGGTTACGCCCGATTCTTGAAGTGATGAGTGGGGATGTCGAAGGAACGATGTTGATGATAAGGCAAGACCTTTTCCAATGCAACCCATTTGCAGAGTTGTTTAACTTTGCAAACTTAGATTGGAGAGGTGAGCAAGCTAAGGAAAGCAACGCAAGTCCCAAGCGGTTGGGCACATGATCGTTGAGTGCCATGACGATCCGAATGTCAAAATTCTGGGTTGAACTATGGAAACATCTTAGTATGGAGGGGGATGGTGTTGAGCATCCTTGTAACCAGGGCATTGCACCCATGCTAGACTTAAGGTCTAGGGCATAGTAAGAGTGACTCTCCTGCCGAACATTACAGATCACCCTTGCGAAGGGTTTGGTATAGCGAAACCAGGAATGAGCAATGGAGCATGGCTAAGTGGGGCCATTGCCTTGCTCAAGGGCGCATAAAGATGAACGTATGCCAAGGACGACGTTCTTGTGGCTGGATATTCGTTATCTTTGCACAAAAAGTCCGGATCAAAGGAGATAGATACTTTGATGACTTTAAAAGGGTCGGTGCGGCCTTGGTTGAGCCTATGACTAACCAAAGAAGCAAGCAAAGCGGCTTGCACACTCAATGCAAAGTTGATAGCATTGAGGTGAACAAAGTCCGAAACCTTCAAATGATGCTATGCGAATGATTTTTGATCAGGTAAGGATGTGTCTTTAATTGTTCAAACTTAGCTGACTATTAGAGTCGAACAATTGTGGAGTACCACAAGCGTTGCTGGGAGCAACACCATCTTTGATGCTATGCAAATATCTTGGAGAAATGCTCCATGTATGTGTGGTTTGAGATGTCAAGAAAGTGGTCTTGACTACAATCACTCTACACTGGGGATGCTAATCAAGGAATGTTGCTATGGTCAGATGGAATGTTCGATTTATAGTCTATAAAGTTTGAAAAATTAAGGAATCCTTACATCCACAGGCATTACCGTGACTAGAAGGTCAAGGTTGAAGGACAAATTCGGAGCATGTTTACTAGTGTGGTAGAGTACGGTGGGACCTTGCTCCTATTATTTCTCATGGAAAGATGAGAATAGTTACAAAGAAGTGATACCATGGTAAGGAAATTACTCAGAGAATGAGTCGGCCTATGGACCAGCGATCAATGCGATTGATTGCGAGGCGGTTGGGGAGCAATGACGATTGCTGCCAACAAAGCCGAGGTTAGCAAAAGGCTAACGGGAGTCTTGGTGATAGAGCTTGCATGTGGATCCCCGGGCACATGAGCACTTCCAAGCGAGTGAGTGGTAAGGGTATGCTATCACTCTATCCCATTGGGGTGTAAACCCGAGCGAGGGGTGACCTTTGGGAGGGATGTGAATCATCTCTTAAGAAGCTCCGTAGGGGAGCAACCCTATGAGAATGCCTTCGTAGAAGGCAAAAGCAAGTCCAATGAGTCCCGTGCCGGCTTTTGAAAAGGAATATTGGACAAGAGTTATTTAATCGGACCTATGATGTTGCCTAGTACACATTGGTGCTACGAGGTAGTCCATCTGGGTGTCATTGAGGCAAGTCACGCGAGACACGACTATATTCGAGCGAGGGAAATTCATGGTCCAAGGAATGATACTAGAGAGTATCGTCAAGGTAGATTGGGTGGCTAGCAACCTCCTACTAATGAGAACTGGGTAAAGCCCGGATTAATGGAAGGCGTTGGTGCTCGGAGAGCATAGATCGTGCGATGATCTACTTTCTTAATCTTTGACGAGGACGTCAAGCTCTTTTGTTGGGGGAGGTTTGTCACAGTCACTTTTGGGTAGACCTAGGCAAGGCTGTCGAACTCCCCGCATAGGCGCGCAAGGGCATTAGGATCCCACTTGCCCACACGAGCAAGTGCGCGCTCGATTCGGGAAGAACGAGCCAAGTGAGGCTAGAGTAGCTCACTACCATGTCTAGGGCTTGTGAGGTTATCAGGGATAACCCCCAAGTGCTTAAGCCATGGTGCTAGCAAAGCCTTGGTCAGCTAGGCCTTGGGCCTATGGATAGCGCGCGTGCGCGCACTAAAAGAACCTTGGAGTGTTTGGATGAGCAAAACTCCATAACAACCTTTGATACCTATTGAGGGGACTTATTAGGACCCTAATAGATCATACATGGCCATAGGGCCAAGGTTGGGTTCAAGGATCGGGCTTGAGAGCCCATTATTGTGTTACTGTCAGTCGCGTGTTCACTAGTATTTCATGGCCATATCAAAATAAAGCTGTTTAGGGGGCGAGTGCTCACTCAAGGGGTGATCTAAGGGTGGCCTTATGGCTAGGGGCCTTGGGCATGGTCTTAGACATAGGATAGCCTATGGGGACTATAGCATACTTGGATGGCTATGGTGGACACTCAATTGGACAAACTGACTCGGTAATCCCGACTAGGACAGACGCGGGGTGACTAACGATGGTCAATGGCTTAGTACGGTGCATGCTAGCTAGGTGGTGCGTGGTTTAACTAAGGGATGCTCTTGGGATCATGTTAGGGTGTCTCTACGGTGGTGACCGTAGTGGCTCCGGCATGGAGGAACGAGTGCAATCCGAGTCAACGATGACTATGGTGCCTTCGAGGGAACCATGGACTTGCGTGGCCATATGCTAGATGCTAAGGAAAGACCTTGGCTTGTAGATTGTCTACCCAAAGCTTTCCTTGGCGGACTATTTATAGCAGGGACTCCTTGACCGTTATGCTTAGTTATCGTGGTTGTATGCGGTTGCCTTAAATCTAGGGATTGGCTAAGTAGTGGGGCTAGTGGGCGGTTGAGGTAACCACCCACGTTGCACCACTCTCCCTAAATTGTTGGGACGGTTATGCTGAGGTGGCACGTGGCTAAGTATGGTTCCTAAAATATAGGACCATGATGTTTGGGTTGACTAATGGTTATCTTGACTGCGTCTTTGACCGAGGTCAAACGGGAACGCGGTTAAGCCACTACGGGGGCAGTTCCTATAAAATAGGAGCACCAGAGTAGTGGGGTGTGGCCAAGTACGTGGGTAGTTATTCTGAGAGAATAATGCCACGTCATGTGGAAGTTACACCACTCATTTAGTGGCCCTAGAAAATAGGAACACTAAGGGAGTGGGCGGTTACACTGATGCATGCCTCCTAAAATATAGGAGCATGGCATAGTGGGGCTTGGCAGTTACCAAGCAGTTGAGAGAATAATATGGGATGTGGGTAACTCCCTTGACACGTGGACAAGTCCAGATTCATCCAATTAACCAAGCAAGTGGTGGGAAGTTACTAGATCATGGGTGTAGTGGGTAGTTATCCTATCTGACTGGGTTGTAGTCAATGCCTATAAATAGGCCAAGGCATTCATTTGCTGGGCATCGAATTTTGGGAGCAAGGCAATGGCACCACTTGGCCATGCTCCATTGCTCATTCCTGGTTTCGCTATACCAAACCCTTCGCAAGGGTGATCCGTAATGTCCGGTAGGAGAGTCACTCTCACTATGCCCTAGACCTTAAGTCTAGCATGGGTGCATCGCCCCGATTACAAGGATGCTCAACGCCATCCCCTTCTATACCAAGAGGTTCCCATAGTTCAACCCAGAATTTTGACATTCAGATCGTCATGGCACTCAACGACCATGTGCCCAACCGCTTGGGACTTGCGTTGCTTTCCTTAGCTTGCTCACCTCTCCAAGCTAAGTTTGCAAAGTTAAACAACTCTGCAAATGGGTTGCATTGGGAAGGGTCTTGCCTTATCATCAGCATCGTTCCTTCGACATCCCACTCATCACTTCAAGAATCGGGCGTAACCCCAAGCTTAACTGCCAACCTTTGTAGGGTGTCCCCCAATCCGGTCAGAAATCTCAAAGTCTTAAGTGTGATTCGTAAGGAACCTTGTTGCTTTTAAGGACCAATTACCTACATCCCGCATTATTACACTTGCGTAGTTTCAAGTCAGTTTTTATGAAGTGAAGCGGCACCCCGTGCACACCTCCGGCTTAAAATCAGTACATCGATTAAGCGAGTGAGTTATCGCATAACACACCACGACTATGAAAACAAGCCATGCAATAAACTGAAAGCAACATTCTTTTCATTAATAATATGCTTTACATTGCGTATATACATATAAAGTAATGGAAACTAAACTGAAATGAAAAGATAATATAACAAGCAGCATCTAATATAGATAGATAGAAATCCTCACAAGGATATCCTTTGGCTTCAAGGACCAAAGGGTCCAAACCCAGGCTTAAGCTTAGCATACTCCGGGGTAGTTGGGTTGTACTCTGGCGATGTGCAAGTAGGGTTGTACACTGGTGATGGAATAACCATATTCCCCTCATCATTGCTGAAGCAATATCCCTTCCAACTAGGAGAATCCTCGGAGCATTGTCCACCCCCTCATCATCGGAGTCATCGAGATTGACCACCTCTGCCACTTCGGTTGCAATCTTGATGAGGTTAGATACTTAGGCCAATTTCTTGGACCTTTCCTTGGGCACAGCATCCTGTTTGCTCACCAGTGGAACCTGCATTGGAAACAATAGCATTGCAAGGCACAAAGTTAGTCACAGATGCCAGCTCCAACTTTGGGGAAGGAATTTGTGAGATGAAGTTGCTGCTAACATCCCACACTCGACTACACCATTTCTCCATGACTTCCGCTTGATGGTCGTCCATAAAGAACATTTCCCCTGCTTTCACCTAGTTCCACCAAGAGGACCAAGGATCCTCGAGGTTGAACCTAAGCTTTTCGCGGTTTTCCTTCACAAGGGACTTTAGTTGGCTAAGGGACAACCATGGGTCACTTGAGTGCAATACCTCACCTGCTAAGTCCCCCAAGTACATCATCACCTTAGCATACAAGGGGTCCTCGTCTAGAAGGTCTTCTAGTTCCTTCGTGGGCTGAGGGGTGCTCGTCCTCCGAGGAGGCACACAACCGCTCGGCTCACCAGCAATAGCACGAAGAGGTTTTGCAGCTATAGGTTTGACCGACACACCTTTGGGAATATCCCTCGTGAAGGTCAACTTCCTAGCCGTAGGATTTGTTACTGACCATGTTGGCTTTCTAGAACTAGAGGGAGGAGGTCTCATCTTGTTGCGTAGCTTAGAATAGTACTTGGCGCCTAGACCAAGGGGAATACCAAGTTTTGAAGCATCTTATTTCTATGTTATGTTGCTAAAACATAAGCTTATTATACAGCAACAATTCTAAGTTGTGTTGCTTCTTATTAATTTTGTGTATAGGGTCAAGTTACAACTGCTGAGGCAGCGTTATTACTATGCTACATGGAAAGCTGATGGCACGAGATACATGATGCTTCTTTCTCCTGATGGGTGCTACCTAATTGATAGAAGGTTTAAATTTAGGAGAATGCAGATGAGACTCCCTTGCAGAAGTAGGACTAAAGTATGTGATTGAACCATGGAGGAATTTGGATGGAATAGAAACCTTGACCTTATGGCTAAATATAATTTAACTTGACCACTGTTTTATGATGTTGTGTCAATTTAATATTTACATGCTCGCCTAAAAAATACATTAGGGGCCAGGAATCCTTGATCTATAACTTAATATTTAATGGATGTCTTAATTGATGAGATGGCATTCATTATGATCTTGAATTGCTTTGGCATATCATTTAGCTAATTTCTTTTTCCCTTTGATGCAAGTCTGAATTTCATCAGTATACTTTGCTTGACGATGAAATGATCATTGATTTTGTAAGCCCTCAAAAGCAAGAGAGAAGATATCTGATATATGACTTGATTGCACTCAATGGCATGTCTATCATAGAGGTTAGATCTTTAATGACCCTTGTCACAAGTTTGCTATGTTTTACCCTCTTGCCTGTTGATAATTTTTTATTGTTACCTACTGCGATGATTTTTTTGGTAGTAAAACTAAGACATTTACAGCGGTATCTTTAACTAGTATTGATGACTCTCCATTTTAGATTTGCTGCACCAGCTCCACCAAGCTTGAAATTTATTTTTATTTTGGGTATCTTCATGACAGGTCACAAAGAAAAGGATTGTGTTAGTTTCTTATTCCTTGAGATTATTTCTACTACAAAGCTAAATATTGAACTGTGGACAATTTTTTTAACAGCAAAGATGAGTTACATATATAATGTTCCGTGCAACAGAAATGAGGCGTGCCTTCAGCTTTAATCTGCTCCCTTCTGGTTGTCGATTATACAACTTTTTACTTCTTGCTACATACCATTCTTATTTGATTATGTAATTATTACACAGCCCCCCCCCCCCCCCCCCCCCTCTCTCCTCCCTCCCTCTCAAAATTGGGACTATTCTCTACATTGTTTAGGGTGGTTAGTTATAAAAGAGTACTAACTGTTGATCTAAGATTTCAAATACTTTAAATGAATATTTATATGTAAATCTGTATTTGCAAGTTCCTTCCATGGTTCTGATCAGTGTATATTTGCAGAGACCCTTCTCTGAGCGTTGGATGATGATTGAGAAAGAGATAATTGAACCCCGGAATCAAGATCGGAAACGGATGTTAGAATCACATTCCAAACCTTCTTACAGATACGACTTAGAGCCGTTTAGGGTATGTAGAAAAGTCCACTATTTAGATACTGCTGTCTGATGATATAGTACTTCGTATATTATTATTAGAAAGTTTTGTCAAGCACCTTTGGACATCTGGAATTTTATATTTTGAAAATTTATATTACAACCTAGGAAGTTTTTGTGACCTTTATTTTGCCTTTTCTGTAGTTAATGGTACCTGATCAAATGTTTCCCAGGTTAGGAGGAAGGACTTTTGGTTGCTGTCAACTGTTGGAAAGCTTTTGAATGAATTCATTCCTAATCTCTCACATGAAGCTGATGGTCTTATATTTCAGGTGCTTGTAGCTTGATAGTAATTTTATACTGTTACAACTGTTCTCTGTATTGCCTAACGCTTGTCTTTAGATTGGTTTTTACTGCATACCAAAAGAGTTTCTCACTAGGGGTTTTGAATGTTCTAAAATAATGATGTGTTAACATCTCATCCCTTTTAGAATAAATAATATCTAAGTAATTGTGTATGAAACAAAACAATACATAGGGGAAGAAGGAAGTGTGGTCTCTAAATAACAGAGTTCTAGTCTTTTTTCGCTTCTAATTCAATATTAACATTACTTTTCCACAAAGAATTGCTGTTAGTTATCTGATCTCTTAAAGAAAAATCACAAATTTACTGTTCTTATTATCATATGCCCCTTCTTTCTTCTGGAGCTCATTAATGTTAGGATTCAAGCGCTCCTCACTGTTATTAGGACAGGCAACACACCATATGATCACACTATTAATCTGGTCCAATCACACTCATGAAGGGAACTTGTAAATGAAGCTGATACAAGAATACTCGAGAGATCAGCTAGCTGACCCAACTCCTTTAGCATATTTAACTTGCCAGAATTCTGAAGGCACATGATATTCACAAGGAAAATAAGCTTATTAGGTTGGTCAATCATTTAGATAATTATTTGTGTTAAGTTTCACACAAAGATCTTAAATATATTGGAACCTAGGTAGAACCTGTCAATGGAACATGTGTCAATGACCAATAAGCAGAATAACAACTTTGGTAGTAGCAGATATCTGGTTTCTATATGGACTTTGCATCTCAGCTACATATAATTCACTGTATCTTAGAAATTCTAAATTGTCATCAAGACTTCTATGTTAAATTTTGATCTGAATTAATTCAAACATTCAATCTGAATTTGACCTTCCATCTCATGTTTGATGGTGCTTCCTGCTTTTTATAAGGCATAAAAATTTCTAGTACTCTTTTTATGGAAGGTTTAACCACGCACTCTGTTGTTTTTTTTTCTTTTTTACTCAACTAGGGTTGGGATGATCCCTACATTCCAAAAACGCATGAAGGCCTCCTAAAGTGGAAATTCCCTGAAATGAACTCGGTTGATTTTCTGTTTGAGGTGTTTCCCTTATAATTGAGTTTCATAATGTGTATCTTCTCAATTAAATATTTCAAATTAGTCTGTGGCATATACAAAGGTATTACTTCTTTTTGTTGACACATGGCAGATTGGAGAATTCAGTTCTGAGGATCTTTATTTGTATGACAAGGGAAAGAAGCGATTGATGGAAGGCAATAGGGTTACTTTTTCCGGTGAACTACTATCTCTCTCTTTATTGTCTTCTTCTTTCAGTTTCCCTCTTCACCTATACAATTAGTATTATCAGAATTTCGTTGCAAAATTTTTGAGAAATGCCTAGTGATGCAAGATGTGGTTGGAGTGTACTGATCTCATCTTTTGTAATAAGGCTAATGGGTATGAAATTGTTTGTGGCTCTTTTAGTTTCTTTGCTGTCTGTGGTAAATGGTGTTTTTCCTAATTTGTTTTGTTTTATTAAGGAAGATGCATCTTATTCCTGTCTGCATATACGGAATTTCACCTATCCTCTGATTTCTATGTATTCCTTTTGTTTTTTTTCTTCTCAATAATAAAAACTTTGTTCACTCTTTCTGTCTTGCTATGAAAGTGCTAGTTTCTGTTTTTATGTCTCAAAAACAATTTGTTAATTTGATGCACATCACTCATAATTCAATATCTGTTCTCCCAAATTATTAGTAATATTATTATTGGGGGATAACTGTATCAAAGAGCTGTTTGAGGATAAATTGTCGTTTTGATGGATTGGATGTGCATATACATGTTAAAATGCAGGGTTATTTTCATGACAAAAGATAAGAAAACCATAGTGATTATATGAATACATTTGTAAAATTCAGAAAAGGGTTTTATGGTGGTAACGGTTGGGGTACTAGAGCAAATTATCAGCACTTAGGATTATTGGCAACCTAATTCATATTATTATTGTTTTGGTATATCTGTATCAGGCTGCTGGCGTATGTTAAAACTGTCGTATGCCCACTCCTATATCCTAATGCTTGTTCAATTTTAATACCTTACAGATGGTTCTGATTCTTCTTCGTATTCTGGTAAGATTATTGAGTGCTCTTGGGATACAAAGCAAAATGTGTGGCTCTACATGCGAACCAGGACTGATAAGTTAACTCCAAACGAATTCAGTACCTACAAGAAGGTTTACCTTGATGATTGACTTCTCTCTCAATCGTAATTATGTAATGGTTGATATTTTCTTCTTTCCAATATAGCATGTTGAGCTATGATCTTTACTGCATTCTGCAGGTTATGAGGAGCATAAATGACAACATAACCCAGGATGTATTATTGAATGAGATTGGTAAGATCATTCGCTTGCCTATGTATGCTAATCGGATCAAGAATGATACTATAGCTCAGAAGAAAGCGAAAGTACGACCGCAAGGAAAGATCTAAGGTGAAGTGGACTATCTCTGTTGCAATTCATGTCAGTTAGGGCTGGCTGCTTGGGGCTCTTGACTGTGTATATAGACTTTTGATAATGAATATTTCAATTATATTCTTAGAGGTTTTCTGAATCTTTATAGGTAGAAAAGTAAATGATATGTTGGATGTGTATATTTTCTTATGCTATATTTCTGTTTCGTTTCAGATTCTTAATACACAGTATAATCTTAGTTGAGCTTTAAGATTAACAAGCTTTGTACTGTAAGATCCCTGAAGAGCATAAGCAGCTGAATGAGTTAATCGATGTTTATATGCATGGTTGATATTTTCATGCATCAATCCATTCCTAGACACCACAATAATAATCATAGTAACATGTTATGCCACGGACCAACCCGTCAAAATATCATCTTTCATCGGAGAAAATTTATTACAAAGTGATTAATTAATATAGTACTGCATATAACAATCCCAAGTCCTAACTCTATGAATCATTATGAGTTTAAGTTGGTTCATTATGAGGTTTGGGTAACCCAATTCTCTCTTTGTCAAATACTTCGTATGTCAATTTCTTCCGTCCTTTTTTTGTTTGCGCCATATTCTTTTCTTTGAGATTGGTCTATGCCTCTTTTGTCTTATCTAATACTCCTTATGTTCCTTTTTGTTTGTTCCAAGCTGTCTCTTAAACATTGTTTTATACTATATGGACTATTACTTTACCCTCACAAAATACTTTAGATCCAACCACTTTTTCTCTTTTATCAATTTCTCTCAACTAAAATTTAAAGTGAAACATCTTTATGGGACAAACAATTAGAGACAGGAAAAGTACGAATTACGAAATGAAACTTTCTACTTGTAATCAAACTTGCTCTCTTACCCTCTTTTGTTATATCAACTGCAATCACAAAATGTGCACAATTTTACCTCACTTCTTGATAAAGTGAAGTTTGCTCAAAGGAGCGGAGATAGTACATGACAATTTACGACTGTACATATGCAAGTAGTGCTGTCAAATTTCAAACCGAAACTGTTTAACTGCCCGAAACCGACCGACCCAAATGAGAACCGAACCGATTAAAAACCGATTTTTTTGAAACCGAAAACCGACCCGAACCGTATTTTAGTAAACCTGAAACCGAATCGACCCGAATAATGTTAAACCGTATAAGAACCGAACCCGTTAACAAACCGAACCAAATATAAATCGAACTGAAAGAAAACCGAACCGAAAAAGAACAGAACCGTATCTAACCCGAAACCGATTCTAACCCGAAACCGTTTAAACTGGCAAAAAAACCGTTTACACCGAACCGTTAGCAAACTGCTACCCGTTTTCACCGAACCATTTAAAAACCGAACAGATTGTAAACCGAACTGTTTATGAACCGAACCGTTTATGAACCAAACCGCTTCTAAATCGAACCGTTTACAAACTTTTTAATATAATTAAATGGATTTTTTTTTTACGGGAATTTAATTAAATGGATTAAATATTAGAATATTTTTTAAAATAACCGTTTATGAATAATCAGTGTTCACAAACAAGAGCAAAACAAGCCTCAGGTAGGGGTGTTCAAATCCGGGTACCCGGGTTTTCGGGTACCCGGATCTTCGGGTAGTTCAAAAGTCGGCCCATGTCCCGACCCAAGAAAACCGGGTACATAGGGTACCCGAGTTTATCAAATCCATTCTACCAGGATTATAATTAATTAAAACAAAATTATAAAAATAATACTAACAGGCAGACCAGCAACAATTACAAAGCCAAATAATCCAAAAATCCAAAAAATTGAAGGATCTTGTAATATTTTATCATACTTTATCATAGGCAAACCACATTAACAATTAATAATGAACATCTTCCTTAAAACTCATAGCTAAACTGGACCCATCTCAAACCATGAAAACATCTAAATTAACACTGCAACTTGCAGTCATCGTCATGTGCTTGTTTGCGACGAGATCTTGTACTCGCGCAGTCACCGGCTTGCCGTTGCGGTAGGATATCCGTCGGACGTCATTTGACTATGTGAGAAAGGGAATGAGGGATGATTGTGGTCGACGGCAAAACTATAATGATTTGGGGGGTTTCAAAACTAGAACAAATTCGCTTGTCTGTCAAAGAATACACAAGAAATGAAATAGAATTAGAGAGATGAGAGAGAGGAACAGCAAGAGAGGAAGAGAGAGAGAGGGAGAGGAACAGCAAGGGCGCGGCGGAGAGAGAGAGGGGAAGATTGATAAGTGATTACCCTAATTCCAAATTGGGCTTCAAAAGGGTTTCACATAAATCTAACCATTGATTTTTTAATTTATGGTTTAGATTGGTGATCTGTGTGTGTTGTGGGAGAAAGAATCTAACCATTGATTTTTTTTAATCTATGGTTGAGAGTGGTGATCAGTGTGTGTTGTGGGAGAAAGAATCTAACCATTGATTTTTTAATCTATGGTTGAGAGTGGTGATCCGTGTGTGTTTGTGTGTTGTACATTCATCTACAAAAATATTATTCCCTCAATTCTTTAGTATTTTTTTGCCCCATTTGATCGGGATCAGTGCCCAAGACACGTATTAAAACATCTACTAGTATATCTTTATTTTCATACACGTAAAAATTATAAAAACATTATATTAATAAAATGTATAAATAGATAAATTTAAAAAGATCACTAATGAGTCTATAACTTTGTACTAATACATACGAATAGCGATGATACGAATATTAAATTATGAGATGGTTAGATGCCATGTGTTAATAATGTGTACATATGATCGATTGAACTAATCAATACTACCTTGTTAATTAGTCATTAGTGTTTTCTTTCATCATACAAATCAAAGCACTTTGTAATATCTTCATAATTTCATGAAAATATATAATGATAAACTAGTCATAATTATCAGTTTTGTTGACTAATCAAGTATCGAATTACCAAATTGCAAATTTCCATTTCACAAGAAGTCAAGAACTCATCAAATCATGATTATGATACTATGCGTAATATATAAATGATTAAATAAGAAGCATATAATAACCTAATTGTAAAACAATAATACATTAATACACTAACTCTTATAATCTACTTCGTAATAAACTAGTAAAAACGGTATGACTAAACTTGAAATAGAACATAATATGTATTTATAAAATCAATGAGAATTTGTTTATAATATGATGCCTAAATAAGAAATGATTCGTGACTTGCCGACTTTATATAAAACTTGTGAACGCAAAAGGTTAGCAAGTACTATCAAATTTCAAACCAAAACCATTTAACTGCCCGAATCCAAACAACTCGATAAACAATTTATTTTTTGAAACCGAAAACCGACCGGAACCGTAATTTAGTAAACTTGAAATGGAACCGATATGAATAACGTTAAAGTGGTTAAACCATCGAAGAACCGAACCAGTTATAAACTGAACCGAAAAAGAACCGAACCAGTTAAAAACTGAACCGAAAAAGATCCGAACCAGTTATAAACTGAACCAAAAAAGAACCGAATTGTTTCTAACCCGAAACCGTTTCCAACCCGAAACTGTTTGAACCGGGATAAAAACCGTTTACACCGCACCGTTAACAAACCGCAACCCGCCTGCACCGAACCGTTTACTACCCGGACTGTGTACAACCCGAACCGAATTAAAACCGCTTAAGAATAAACCGAAACCGAATCGAACCGATAACTATTTAAACAGAACCAAAACCGACCCGTGAGACAATTAAACCGATTTCAAACCGACCCGATTAACTACTGAACCGATTTCAAACCGAACCGAAACCGAACTGTCAAACCGTTTTGACAGTGCTATATGCAAGTCTATCATTTCACACGTTATAAATTGTAAGGATATAGAGGCAAACAACAGAGGCAGGGCAAAAGGGCCCAAAACCTAGCAAATGAACATATTCAACATAGTCACAAATTATATGATTGTTTTAGAGGAGTAAAGAGTTACAGCTGTGTGAACAAGTATAAGACTATAAGCTTAAGATTCCCAAATATGGTGCAATTTATGACACACTATCACAAGCACACTGTCGTCCACCTCTTCTGCTAATTTTACTGTATACTTTGATTGTTGTACGTACACCTCCTTTCATACCCAATATTGACTTTATGTGTTATCATCCAAATAATACATACCATAATTTAAAATTTAAACGAACCCCAATAAGATAGAACAGACAATATGTTTGTCTTTCTTTTTGTCAGTCCTTTCCCCCCTTATTTTCTGCTTCCTTTTTTATTCACTTTACTTTACTTAACCCTTTTTTACACATTACCCCTTTTTTACACAATTTGGGTTTGGGTTTTTATTATTGGGCTTCTTTACCGTAATTGAATGGCCTTATACCAGAGTTAATATAAGAGAAGGACTTCACTTTTTGATTTTTTCACGTTTAAGGATTTCTTATTTTTTTTTTTCACCTTTGAGGACTGATGGTTAACTTTTCGACAACTTAACTCAACCTTAACTCACCAAAACAAATTATTTTATTAAAAAAAAAAAAATCCCTAAGTCTTTACTAAATTCTTTAATTAATTAATTAATTATATATATATATATATATATATATATATATATATATATATATATATATATATATATATATATATATATATATATATATATATATATATATATATATATATATAACTTAGGTCCTTACCAAATTCTTTATATCAATTCTTTATACATTACGAAGTGCATATCATAATTAATTCATTATCATGCATAAATGATGGTCCCTTAATCAGAATTATTTCTTTCTCATTCTTAGACAATTGCTCCACCGTAACCACGTCGGTGGACTTAGTTCAAACCGAGTGATATATATATCATCATGAAACCCCCACCTTCCTCAATTTGTTTGGCGTATGAATGAAAGAAACCCCAAAACCCCAACTTGTTCCCTCTAATTTTCTCTAGCTCTCCCCTTGTTTGTATGACGGAAAAGCCACAACAACCACTATCCTCGTGAGTGTTGATGGACTTAAAAAATTATTGTGTGTTCGATTATAATGCCGAGCTGCTGCAATTTTTTGGTTGATCGGTTTTTTATGGTGTATTATTTGATAAGGTTGATGATATTTGATTATTTTGGGGTTTATGTGGTTTTAGATTTAATGAAAGTTTTATTTACTAATTTTATTTCTTATTATTTGCAATAAGAGAATTATTATTTGTGAAATATATATAAAAAAAAAAATCCATTTGTTATAAATAATAAGAAACCGAAGTAGTATTTTTTTTTCATTTTTTTATTTTATTTTTGGACAAAGAGACTTGATGAAAGTTTGGTAACTTGTGGCATCTGCTTCAATAATCATCTGAGTTAGTGTTGGATTTTGGTCTTCATTAGAAAATGTTGCAATGAAGGAAGAGAAATTGTTCACATTTAAATTTTACACTAAAGTCCTTAAAGTGAAGAATAAAAAAGGTTAGAGGTCCTTAAAGGTGAAAAATATGAAATGTTAGGTCCTAGAATTTTGTTTACTTAATTATTAGTGATGTCCAAACTTAATGCTTAACTCACCTTGAGTTAACTTAACTCCATTTTGGCCGAAAATCAAAACTTAGGTCCTCAAAGGTAAAAAAATAAATAAATAAATAAAAAAAGTGATTAAAGGTGAAAAAATCAAAAAGTGAAGTCATTCCATTATACTTAACTCCCTTATACCATCTTACTTTCTATGAGTATATACTTAAAACTTCCAAGGTAGGAGGGCGTTTGGTATGAATATTGAAAATGGAGTGGAAACAAAATAAATAAGGAGAAGGAAGTAAATTATTTAACTGTGATTTTAAAACCATCTTTATTGGTGAGACTCAACTTTGAGTATTAAAATACAAAATGAGTTGTTTTTTTTACCTCCAATGATGATACCCAACCCACTTCTTATTTTAGCAACTCATGTGAAGTCTAATTTTTCAATTGTGAGACTTTCTAAAGTATGCTAATATCACTTTCAATTTATGGTCCATCATATCCATATTGTAAGTTTTTCAAAAAAAAAAAAAAAAAAAAAACAAACAAAACTTAAATAAATTACAAACTATATTATCCTCGTTTCAGAATGATGTTCCTGTTTTGTAAATCGTTGCAAATTTTTAACCATCTTTGACCGCAAATATCTTTAATCTCACACTAGCAAAAATTATAAAAGTTAAATATTAATAATCTACTCACCAAGACGAATCAAACTATATCTCACATGACTATATTTGTTCTTATAGATTAAGAGAAATTTAGAAGATTCTTTTTTTTAAAAAAAGAAAAGTCAAAGATTCCAAACAAGAATATCATTATGGAACCGAGGGAGTAATATTAATAAAAGGCCCACATTATTTGTCAAATGAGATTCAAATTTGAGTATCTAAACTTAGCAACCTTCTTTTGGAGTTGCTAAGTTTAGATACCAATTTATTGGTATCCTTTGATTACTCTCTCTCACCTAAAAAAAACTCTCTCAAATCTTACAATTGGAGATGGTCTTATTTGTTTGGTATAAACATGAAAATAAATTACCTAAACCTAACTCTCCTTATTTTTGTTTGAGGAGGGGTAAGGGTATTTGTTACTTTAATTTTTAGAGAGGTAATAAATGAGTGGAAATCATTACCCTTAAGTAATTATAATTGTTAACCAAGCCTTATAACCAAACACTTGGTAACGGTAATGGTTTAATTGAATCCTTTTCCAACCATAAAAATACTCTTACTAAACATGCTCCAAGTGTTTACGTATTTTGTGGGTGAAAACTTATGGAGTAAGTGTGTACTCGCACTTTTATAAATGGCACCTTAAATTATGGAGTTGGGTGTATAATCTGTATATGAAACTTTTTATATACACTCGAGGTACACTCAACTTATTTAAAGGTTAGTTTTTGTTTTTCATCTAGGAATCAAATAAAAAAAGAAATCATCAAAATGAGTACAAAATACTCATGGATGTACCCAAGTGTATGTAAACATTCTCTTCAATGTATATCATATTATTAGCCGATATTTTGCGTACTTTTAACCCCTACTCTCTCTAATTTTTTGCTCCATTGGTAATATATGAGTGAAACTTTAAAAACATTGACCATGTTTTCCTATTAATTTATATTATATATTCATGTAGAATCTTGTTGGATTTGTCTTGCTATATGTATTATTAATATCAAGTTTTTATAATTTTATGCGTACGCAAATGGAAATAAATACGCTTTAAGACGTGTATTGGAGACCGTAAAAAATCAAATAGGGCAAAAAATAGAGAGTATATGGCACCAAAAAAAAAAGAAAAAAAAAACTTTTTTACAAAGGGGGAGAAGGCTATAGCTAGTCAGAAATACTTGCGTGGACCTGGTCCACAATAATATTATTGTGGACCCGAGGTTTATACACACGCAACTGGCATTATATTGAACATAATGACCCTTATTTTTAACATAGTGACCCTTATTAAAAGTTGTATAACGTTTAATACTATTGTGAACTTGAAGTACGGCGTTATGACCCTTAATTTTAACATAGTGACTTTTATTATTTATATTGACCTTATAAAATATTTCATTAAAAAAATTAACTTCCTATAGCCTTATATTACCAAAATGACTTTTTTTTTCAACATAGTGACCTTCATTTTATTATAGTGACTTTATTTTTTATTAATAAAACAACCATAGTTTCTCTAATGTTAGTGGTCCACAATAAATTAGTGTGAACCAGGTCCATTTAAGAATTTGTAATAGCTAGTAGCTTATATGATAGGTAGGAGTTATAGGATTATAGTCTATATGTAAGAGAACTATGAGGCTATGATAAGTTGATTAAAGTTAAGAGTATTAAAGAAAATCCACCAAATCACAGTCCTACTTAGCACTTGCCTTTACTAGTTACTACTCCCTCCAAATATCCATCACTAATTCACTACTACTACTCGTACCTTTACTCTCATTAGTCATTACTCATTACTACTCTCTCTCTCTCCATATCATAATTTCTCAATCACAATACCACTCTTGAAAATGCTACCACCTTCATACCTCCTCTCCTTCCTCCTCTGCCTCCTCCTCCACCACTCCTCCGCCTTCTCCACCACCCACCCCCGCCGTCTCCTCCACCACCCTTTCATCCCTTCCACCACAACACCCACCTTCCCCCCTTCTCCTTCTCCTTCCCCTTCCACTCACCTCACTCACCCTTTCTCCACCTCCCTCCCTTCCCCCTCCTCCACCACCACTACTCCCTCCGACAACAACAACAACAACAACAACAACAACAACAACCCATTCTTCCCTTCTTACTCCACCCCACCACCCCCCTCCCAACCACCACCTTCCACCACCACAGCACTCCCCACCTTCCCCGCCAACATCTCCTCCCTCGCTCTCCCTTCCACCTCCTCCTCCTCCCCTCATCACTCCCATTTCTCCCCTAAACTCACCCTCTTCATCATCCTCCTCTCTCTCCTCACTCTCTCCCTCTTCATCTCCCTCTCTCTCCTCCTCCTCCGCCGCCATCGCCACCACCTCCAAACTCCCCCTGACAAACCCCTCTCTCCTCTCCCACCCCTCAAAATCCCCGCTACTAACCCTAACACATACACCCCATCCCACACCAGCACCGACTTTCTCTACGTCGGTAACGCCATAACCAACTCCCGAGACTTCCAAACCTCTACCTCTTCCGCCGCCATTGAATTCCTCCCTTCCACAACCTCCGAAATCTACCTCAAACTCTGCAGCGACTCCCCTGAACTCCGCCCTCTTCCCCCTCTTCCCAAGCAAAACTCCCAACAACAACACCATCAACCCAACATCAAACCACCAGCAGAGGATGAAGAATTCTACTCCCCGAGAACCGACGAGGATAATAGCTACGGCTTGAATTTCTCTCCTGCAAGATCTTACTCTGACTCGTTAGCGTCGGATTCTGATGTTTCTGTTGAGATACAGACTTTAGCGGCGAGAACTTCGCATTTTCCGGTGAATGGGAAGATGGGTCCACCTGCTGCGCCGCCCCCACCTCCGCCGTGTGCGGTGGGACCGGGACCGCCGCCGCTAGTGCCGCCTTCTGGGCCGGTGGTGTTTAAGAGTAGTGGGAATTTAGGAGAGAGAAAAAGTGGAGAGAGAAAAGAGGAAAATGGGAAACCTAAATTGAAGGCATTACATTGGGATAAAGTTAGGGCTACTTCTGACCGTGCTACGGTGTGGGATCAGTTTAAACCTGGCTCTTTTCAGTAAGATTTTCATTCATTTCTTTACATTTTCAGGTTAATTAATGATATTATTATGCTAAATTATTCTTTCTTCATTTTGTAGTTTGCTATTGTTGGTTAGTACCTTTATTTTGATTCAGGTTTAATTTCCTGTTTCCATTAATAAAATATTCGGACTAAATCCCGTCTTTATCATTGCCCTTTGTAGTTCGCCTAAAAGATAAACTTTGTAAGTAATTTGTTTGGTTTCGGGTCGGTTCTCGGGCTGCTTAAACTATTTGGTTGTATAGAGATATTCTGGGTGTTCGAGTTTGGATATTATTTGGTTTTTAGGCATGAAATTTGTGTTCAAATACCAAGTTATTCGGATTGGTTTGGAATTATGTAGGGAATAAGTCAATTTGTCAGTCACTGTCTTGCTTTAATTTAAGCTATATTAATACTAATATTGTGATATTTGTGAGAATTTTATATGAGCATTGAATTGCCAAATTTTACATATTCCAAGATATTGGACAAAGATTTTGCATGAGCTAATAGGACGTGCACGTTCAGTTCATATCCAACCTGTTTGTAAAATTAAGCTAATAAGCTTACAGATCGATCAAACCATAATCAGTTACCGACTAGGTTGGTTTCGACTTATGCATATCTCGATTGAACGAACGAAGTAATGAACTCAAGTTTGTGTGTTGTAGATTGAATGAAGAAATGATAGAGACATTGTTTAAAGCAAATGGTCCTGGTATAGCTACAAAAGATGGCCCACGTAGATCAATACCGCCTTTGATGGATGAAGAGTATCGAGTACTTGATCCTAAGAAATCTCAAAACATAGCCATTCTATTGAAGGCTCTCAATGTCACGGAAGGGGAGGTTTGTGAAGCGCTTTTGGAAGGTATAGTAATTAGCTTTCCCATTAGATATGAATAAAACACGGTGTTTCGAATTAGTCTTAAAATATATAATTGTATATGCATATTGTTGGCTTATCTATTTGTCTTAGTGCAATATTATTAAAGCATGTTGTTTTGATTACTGTAATCTAAGTGCGTTGCTTTTTGACTTGCCAATAAAACATTTATCCCCACAATCCGCTTGAGCAACTTTGTCTCTCCATCAGCATTTAAATTATTAGCAACTTGTGTCCGTACGAGGTGGCCGATTTTTCTATTGCTTTGTCTAGGGTTTGTTCTGTCCTGTTATTTTTTAGTGCATTCTGTTCATAAATGACAACGAAAAACAATTTGTAATAGGCTGTGAAGGTATTACGTAACCATGTGAATTAAAAAAAGAATTACGGAGTATATTCTATTTCTGTACAATATTTATCCCTTTCAGGTGAGTTTACTTTTGGATGACTGGATTTTGTTACAATCCTATTCTCATATATGCTTAGCTACACGATATGTTTGTCTCTTTTTCTTTATGTCTTCTTTCAGTTAAAACTTTGGGAAATATGGGCAGTATAATTTACTAGTAAATGTAAGGTGTAGGTAATTGTGAATAATTACAATACTTAGTCATTTTTTGAGTGTATTTTATCTGATTTCTGTATTTTTCCTTTCCTCTGTTCAGGTAATGCAGATGGCCTTGGGTCAGAGCTTCTTGAAAGTTTACTTAAAATGGCTCCTACCCACGAGGAAGAACGGAAACTTAGGGAGTACAATGATAGATCTCCTTTGAAGCTTGGTCCGGCAGAGAAGTTTCTCAAAGCGGTACTTGATCATGTACCTGCTGCATTTAAGAGAGTTGGTGCTATGCTTTACATAGCTACTTTTGATTCTGAAGTTGAATATCTTAGGAAGTCATTTGAAACATTGGAGGTAACCTAATAATATGTTTGATTTATGCCCCTGAGGTTTTTAATGCATATCTGAAAATCATTAACAAGGAAATATTTCTTATTATAGGCAGCATGTGCTGAACTTAGAAACAGCCGAATGTTCTTGAAACTTCTAGAAGCAGTCCTCAAGACAGGAAACCGAATGAATGTTGGAACAAATCGTGGTGATGCGCAGGCAATTAAGCTCGACACACTCCTCAAGCTCATCGATGTCAAGGGAACTGATGGGAAAACCACCCTTTTGCACTTTGTTGTGCAGGAGATAACTAGAGCTGAAGGTTTCCGCCTTTCCAGTACCAAAAACAATCCAATGACTGAGAAACCAAGTGACCAACCATTTTTGCACAATGACATTGAGTTGAGAAAGAGAGGGTTAGAAGTCGTTTCTGGCTTAGGAGGGGAGTTGACGAATGTCAAGAAGGCAGCTGCCATGGATTTCAATTCCCTTAGCATGGATGTGGCGAAGTTAACTCAGGGAATCATAAAAGTAAATGAAGTTCTGCAGCTAAATGAAAACTCCGTAATTGTTGGGAGTCCCAATAGGTTTTCGGAGTCTATCAATGGTTTCTTAAAGAAGGCTGAGGTGGAAATCGTAAGGATTCAAGCCCAGGAAAGCTGTGCTCTATCCAGGGTTAAGGAGCTAACCGAGTATTTCCATGGTAATTTGGCTCACGAAGAGGCTCATCCATTGAGAATATTCATGGTGGTGAGAGATTTCCTCGGTGTTCTTGATCAAGTATGCAAGGAAGTTGGAAAAATAAATGAACGGACCATTATAAGCTCTGCTCGTCCTATTTCTGTACCAGTAAATCCATCAACGCCACCACCTTTCCCGGAGTTCAGTGTGACGCATGGAGATAGTTCCTCAGACAGTGATAGTATCACTGAGAAGTAGCACTTTCATTGACGGATTGTGTTGATTCTTTTTGCTCTATCTTCATGCCTCGTGAAGATACCCACAATCTGTATGCAATTACATATAATTATATTATATATTATATATATATATAGTATTTAATGTACAAATATCTTTGCAGAAGGCTCATTAGTATTAGATCATTTGTATGATTGCTGAAACTTCTTGATATGATTTTGCACATTATGTAAAAAGTATTTCTAATATAGCTCACATATGGAGCACCAATAGTCCGTCACAATAAATTATGCTATCAACGTGACAATTAATTTTATATCGATTTCTAATTTGTTTGCGAATTTATGAAAGTAGGGCCATCTAAGGTGAACAGTTGGACGGACTTGGACCATTATAGCCAAGCAGAGCAGTAAACTTTTCAAAAAATAAATAATTGAGGAATTGTAAAGTTTGGGAATAAAAAACAATGGGGGCTACCAAAGCATATGATATGGTTACATATATGGAGATGACGATGAGTCATAAGGCAGGGCATATGGGTGGGGGTATTAAGGGCTGATAACCCGTGATAAGAGTACAGTATATCTCACTATATCTATACATGTATTGATGTACATACAGAATTACAGACACAGGGAAGAAGATGTGTCTTCAGTTTTTACTATCTTCAAGGGTATCTTTATATTTCGTCTTGGTTGAGCCAAATTATTTGAAAATTCCAAAATTCGGCTTAATTACTGATTTGGTTTTTTTGGATATCTATTCCGAAATATCCATACATAGAATGCTAACTCAAATTACTACTCGTACTAGTAACATGTCATTTTGGCATATATTGTAAATGAGATTAAACTAGGTAAACGATAAATAAATTGACAAAATTTTACTATCAATAAAAAGTAAGTGATAAGTTAGTACAATTTAAATTTTATAGCTCAATTTGTCCATTTATTTAGGGTCTGTTCTCTTCAGCTTAATTTCAGTTCAGCTGCAATCAGTTCAATTCAGTTCCTAATTTCCTTCTCTCATAAAATATTCATTTAAATTCTATTCAGTTCAGTAAATCAGAACAGGCCCTTAGTCAAATCACTTTAAAAATAGCATGTTAAGAAGACGTTGCGAGTATAAATAAACTGAGGATGTAAGTATTTATTTCTTCAAAACGAAGGGGAAAAAAACTCATACATTGAATTTTGATACTTGTATTTCATTTGTTTCAATGAAATCGCCAGTTATCCAATTTGATTTTCAAGTGTTTGACATCATCCATTCCAAAATATTTGTTTAATACACACTAATTAGCTGTGAGCTGATTTAAAGTACTAAAGTAGTATAAAAAAACGAGTACAATTTAATTTGTGATTGCTTTAATACCATCTTCAATGGTGAGACTTAATTTTAAATATTGAAATACAAAATAAGTTGTTTTTTACCTTTAATGGTGATACCCAACCCACTTCTCAATTTAACAACTCACGTGAAGTCTAATTTCTCAATTGTGAGACTTTAAAGTATACTTATGTCATTTTCAATTTATAGTCCACCAAATCATATTATAAGTTTTTTTTTTAGAAAAAAAAAAAAGAAATTAAAACTTAAATAAATTACAAAACATATTATAATATTGAAAAGGGTTTACACTTTTTGTCAAATGAGACTCAAAGTTGAGTATCTAAAACTTAGCAACTTTCTTTTGGAATTGCTAAGCTTAGATACTAATTTATTGGTATCCTTTGCAAAAAATACTCTCTCTCTTAAAAAAATTCACTCAAGTCTCACTATTGGAGAAGGTCTAATTGTAGGAAAACCAACAAAAAGAAACATGTCTTACTATTTTGGTATTAACTAAATTCAATTGTAGCCTAGTTTTGTTTATGGTGTTTTGATAATAAGCTAACAAAATAAGCCTGAAGGCAATTTTGAATTTGAATTATAAGAGCTTGTCTTACATATGTGCAATATTTCAACTCCTGATCCTATGAAAGAAACCTTTTCATTATTTATCTACTTTCAAACCATATATTTATTTTTTAAATAATACCTTGCTTTTCAAATCTATTGGTCCAATCATTAGTTTGTATTCAGAATTTATTATTATACAAATGGTTGATGAATAAATCACAGCTTAGAGTTCCCTCCAGATTTTCTCCTTGACAGGGTTATTGGTTACCTCTAGGGTTTCTCCCTTAAGAGGGGTTTTCTACCCTCTATTACTAGATTTTTTTTCTGCTTTTAAAAAAGTTTTTCTTCACTTTCTCCTTTTCTCTCCTTCACTTTCATCTCTTTTCATCTGGTCTCAATTGTAAATTTTTGTGAGGGTTTCCACCGGTGTTTTTATCGATGGTTAGCCCCAAAAAACTTTTTAATTGCTTTTAATAAATGAATCTCATTTTTATGATGATGTTTATCTTATTAGGCTTAATTTCTTCATTTGTTCGTCTGTCAAGGATTGAATATTAAGGGTTTTATGATCTTCGGAAATATCTAGAATGTCATATGAGGTTTATCACCCAAACCACTATTTATCCGTGGATCTCAAGCCGAATTCGTGCTAACTCACAGATTGTATTGCTTTGGGTGAAGTTTTTATTAAGGCGATCGTTGATCGAATCTACGATGTAACTAGTTCTAAGGTGATTTATACTTGTGTTGGAATTTTGGATTTTCTAGAAATTGTTTGTAAATGCCGTTGGAGTATCTTTCATTAATGAAATCCTTTTTTCTTCTTATAAAAAAAAATAATAAAAAAATAAAAGTTTATAATTTATTTATTCTATTTTATTACTTGCAATAAAATAGGACAAGATAATACGAAATACTTTATAATAATCTCCGGCTTAATTAAAGTATAGTATAACAAACACCACCTTAACAATGTGACATGTAACACTGCACACTTTAATCACTAATAGCCTTTGTTTTTGTATAGTAGGTTCAATTGTATAGAGATAATGATTAATGAGGTATATTTTAGGCCCTATTCTCTTCACCTTATAAAAATAATATCAAGTAAAAATAATTTCATTTCAGTAAAATAAGTTCAGTTCAGTAAAATTAATTTTAGTTCAGTAAAAATAAGTTCTAAAATTCAGTTTTCTTAAAGAAGAATTAAAATAGAAAATCAGTAAAAATAATTTTAGTTCAGCAAAAATAATTTCAGTTCAATAAAATTAATTTAAGTTCAGTAAAAATAATTTAAGTTCAATAAATATAATTTTGTTTCAGTAAAAATAATTTCATTTCAGCAAAAATAAGGTGAAGAGAACGGGGCCGTATATATAGATTTATAATTACATATACTCATTACTCACTTTGTCCATGTTTTAAAAATTCAATTTTTTTTTTTTTTTTCCAAAATCATCATTTGTACAAAAGTGGCTTAATAATAAGGTTAATGCACTTGAAAAGCCGAAGCTATATATATACTTCGTATTTTGCATGGTGGGTAGTTGGATTTTCTTCAAATCATATACTCCAAGTCTCCAACGATGTGACAAAAAATTGCCAAAATATTCAAACCAATGAAAGTGATGCCTAAATAGTTAATGATTGGAGTATATAATAATAGGTGACTCATAATTTTGGCGGGAAAAAAAGGTTTCTTTCTTCAATTTTTTTGGTCTTTTATTTTTGGAAAAGCACTAGTAAGTAGATTAATGGGTTGCAAAAAGCCAATAAAATAGGGAGGAATCTAAATTACTAATTGCTTATCTTACGTGCATGAAAAGTGGGAAATTTTTGTGTGGTGCTACCAATAAAGGAGCACAAAACCTTTGATAAATGCAATTTTGGTGATGATGATGGTCAATTTATGTATTTTTTCATGAAATGGGGCTCATTGTCTTAGTCATAGCCTTCATTTTTGTCAAAAAGGTAAAGGAGCCTTGTTGTGTCCAATATTAGGTGCTGCCTAGCTGGGCCGTGTACAATAGTTCTTTGTTCGGCTTCTTTTTCATATTAACTAACCTTCTGGCCCGTGCAATGCACGAGTTATTCATATGAAATTGTATTGAGAGATAAGTGAAGAAATATTAGTAAGTCATTATAGGGTATAATATGTAATCGGAAACATGATTAAAGAAATTAAAATTATAGAACTTTAATCGAAAAAGAGGCTTAAATAGAAGGTGGAAGGGCTAAAATTAAAGAGAGAATAGGGAAAGGTTGAATTAAAGGGGAGAGATGAAGATGAAGAGATGAAGTGTGTATGAAAGATTAAGTATAAGTTTAATGAAAGAATTAAAAAAAAATGGTGCAATAAAAAATTAATAGTGTAGGATGACATGTGGCACTATGGTTAGAGAAGTGTAATAGAATGGATGAGGACATTTGTCTTTCTTGGTTATAGTTTTTAAATACTAAATATAGATTGTTGCTTTTGTCTTTTGATATCGAGTTTTAACAAGAAAAGTTTCTAAAATGATGTATAGTATAAATTTAAAAAGGAGTACATATATATTTTGAAATACGAATCCATTGTGGAGTATTAATTTTTATGTGGATTTTACCAATATTTAACGAGGTGAAATAATTTCTTTTTCAAACTCAAAAAGTGGCCATTAATATCAAATGAAAGAATCTATACGTCAAGAATTCAAGATAATGTATGTAATGAAAAGTAAAAGAGTTAACAGGTATATCTTGAAGTGTATATTACACTTTATTTGGATAATAAATTATAAAGTACGGAGTAGTAATGAAAGAGGAGGAAGGGGTGGGGAAAGAAAGGCGAGGAATTAGGGAAATGCGGAGCTCTTTTGATCCTCTAAATCTTTTTGATATTAAAGAAATGGTGCTTATTTAGTAGGAAGATGTTTATAATAGAGGAATGGAAAATAGATCCTTTCGTCTCCTTCCACTTTATCCTATCATCCTCTTACACACACAAGGGAGTAAAGATGGGCATCGGGCCGTGCCTAGGTGGGGCTCGTGCCGGGCCGTGCCATGGCAAGTTTTGGCACACCTCGGCCCACGGCACGGCAGCGGGCCGTGCCGGGCTGCGGGCCAACCTGATTTTTTTTTTTAATATATATGTATGTTAAAAAAAATCGATATATAATTTTTTTTTTAAACAACTTAAGTTTATATAAATAATTTTATTAATTTATGTTTATGTTAATGTTAATATATTTTTTTTTGAACAACCTTAATTTAATTAAGTTTATATAAATAATTTATGTTTAAGTTTATATAAATAATTTTATTAATTTTAATAATTTAATTAATGTTTTGCTAATAATAATAATATTATTATAATAATAATAATAAATACGTGCCTGGCGAGCCGCGTGCCATGCCGACGACCGTGCCGCCCGCCGCGCTGTGCCAATTTTCTAGAATTTTGTTCACGGCACGACCCACGGCCCACAAGTGGGCCGCCATGCCGGGCCCGTGCCGGCGTGCCGGCACGACCCATGAGCATCTTTACAAGGGAGCTTGCTCTGCTCCCTTTTCTTTATCTCCATTTCCTCTAATCCGAGCAATATGTTAGTATCTCTTTAGAGTTTGAATTGGTGATATGAAATTTACCTATAGGTTTTTTCTTGACCTATTAACTATCGTCTTCAAAGAGTCAATGTTGTCTATTACACTCTCCGTCCCCAAAACTTCGACCCTTTTGGGTTGATTTCGCGGTTATTAAGAAACTTAAATAAAAAGAAATAAAACATATTGGAAAGATAAATTTACATGGGGTTTGAAAAAAAGTAGAGAGATAAAATATTAAAAATACATTAAAAAAAAAATTATATGGAAAATCTAATTTTGCACAAATATTATTGTAAATTGGTGGGTATTTTAATGTAAATGGGTCGATCATTTTAGGACTAAAATTAGCCCAAAAGGGTCGAAGTTTAGCGGACGGAGGTAGTAGCAATTATCTTATAAATGATCTTAGGTATTAAGTAGTAGTATATTCTTTTTTTTTTTTTTTTGAAGGATAGTATATTCTTATTTAGTACTCTAAATGAACAACAAAGTTGAAGCCCAAAGTATAAGGGTGGCCCATCACATTGATGGGTTATAATTATATTTGTAAATAACTAGTTGAGCCATCGCGCGCGATGCGCGCGATAGCCCAATAAACACGAATTGCGTGTAGTTAATGCTATTGCTAAATAGATCTGTTATACCAATTTAATTTAGTTACTGTGGGTAAAGGCTAGTATGATATTACTACCTCCGGTTCAAGTTAGTTGCAACTTTGGAATATTTTATATCTTACAAATAATACCCCAAAGTTGCAACTAACTTGGACCAGAGGTAGTATTTGATTTTGTGTTAAAAATGGGTATAGATGTAGTTAAGTAATTACGAGTTTAGATTATGTAGGTTGTCGTAAAATGTCATAAATTGTAACGTGTGGTCTAATCTCGGTTAAATATTAATTTTATTTTTGATTTTATCATTTTTAATAATTTAAATTTTATAGTTAATTTTAGTCATCAATGACTGTTAGTTTACAACTTTTAAAATTTAAATTCTAAAATTTGGTAAATTCGTATCGTAATGTTTTTCTCTAAGAAATACTTAGGTAGTGGCTGATCTAGAAATTTCAAATTGGGAGTCGAAAATTTATTAAACGTTGATATAGCAAAAAAATGGATATTCTTTGTTGAGTAATATTATTAAAATTTTAACAATGCATGCGAAATGTTTTTACTTTTTAGTTCTTATATTTTATTAGCTAAGTTTACATATATCATGCCTTCCTTTTATATTGTAACATAAGGTAAATACATCGTCTTTTATTGGACAAATATCGATGTAAAGATAACAAAACCTCAAATGACTATATTTTCATGGTGTGGTTACATAAGACTTATGATAAGAGTGTGTGAATATATATATATAAACTTTGCAATGTTTATATAAACTTTGCAATGTTTATATAAACTTTGCAATGTTTATATAAACTTTGCAATGTTTATATAAACTTTGCAATGTTTATAAGACTTATGTAAACTTTGCAATGTTTATAAACACAGAAACAATTTATCATTTAAGTTTTTATATATGAATATGTTATATCTAGAATTCTATTGCTTGGTTGTATGTTATAGGAAACCAACTTGAAAATGGAAGAGGAAAAGCTATTAGAATAAGAAGTACATACTTTACTTAGCCTTGAATTTTAGCAATAACATTAACTATATACTCTCCTAAATGAAATATTTGAATTAAATATAAACACTTCATCTAATTGAGGTCGCATTTAACATTTTGTAAAAACTTGTTTCTTTAATTCTGTAGAGTTTAAATTTCATACTTGCATACATATCCCCTCTCCATATGGCTTTACAATTATGAAAAAGCAGTTGTCAATATTCTTGTATTTGTACAAAATCCATTATTAAATCCTAGCACCCAACCTTTTAGTGTCTTTCTCCTTAAAATACATACCAAGTACTCTCACCCCTAACCTCGATTTTTTTTATATCTTCACCCTCTTTTACTTGCTAATTATGACTTTGCATATTTCATAATTTCATATAATCTTAGATTGTCTTTTTGCTGGAGTTTTTTGCATTGTCAAAAAAACAACCATTACTCTAATAATGTTTTCTTAAAAAAGAGTTGATAGATTCTCTTCAATTTTACTTTAAAAATGGTCTTTTTTTTTTTTACTGTTGTCACTTAGTTTTTATGGTTTTGCTAAACCGATAACGCCAGTTCCAACTTACTCTTCTCCCCTTCTCCTTTTTATCACTTATCTTAAAAAATTTCCATCTTTTCTTCCCTCCTTGATGGCGTGTATCCTCTCTATTATATTTTTCCTTCTTTTATCCTATTTTCCCTTAATATCTTTCCTTCCCTTAGCTTCCTTTCTCCCATCTTGTACTTTTTCTTACCTTCCCCTTACTATTAATTTTTATAGTTTGAATATTTTAGTAAGCCCCTTCATCTATTACCCTCTTTAATAAGATTTTCTAAAGTGTTCTATAATTCTTTCCTTATTTCACTATTGACATGGCTTTTTAAATGTTTTCACCCCTCCCTACCCTTCTCGTTCTCTATTTTTTAATTTGCAAATCTTATAGACGTTACAGTCAATTCCTACTTATATATTTTTTCTTTTCCTCTCCTCCTCTTTCCCAGTTACCTTAAGATTGCTTTATCTATTTCAAACACTTTAAAAGCAGTCCCTTAAAGTACTCCCCAATTATTCTTCCTCTAGCTTTATTCCATACTATCTCAATTTTTTCGCACATTCTCTACCCTTCCCTCCTTGATCATCAAGCTTCTTTTCTTACACCCTTACCCTATTTCAGGATTATTTGAATACAACAAATATTTCTTAATTGATTACTTTTTCGACTTTTACTCCATTCTAACAATGTCACTTATAGAAGAAGCATATGTAATTTGATCATGTCACCAACTCCATTATTACACAAAGTTAATGAAGCTACGAAATTCTGACAAGCTACCATTAATTTCTTGATTTGATAGTAGGAGTGAGAATTCTAAAAGCAAATGTTATAGTCCAATCACAACCAATACCCTAATCGGAACATGTTTATACCGTTCAATTTCTTGATAAAAAAAAAATGAAATTATCAATATGTGAAGATATCACAAGATTCAATCGTAACAAAACAAGTAATGACTGAAACACATCAATCATAACAAACCATTTTTATCTAGGCTATGTAGGAGTTGAACCCACATCTTATGCACGATAGCATAGTGCTTTACCAATTAAGCTAATAGCCTTCATATACATCAATTGATATGCAATTCTAAATACCCACATGCCTCAAATTACACATTTCAAAAGATGTTAACATTAAAGTTTAAGCAGTAAAGTAAATTAATGCATTATCACTTTTAAAGCAAAAAATAAGAAACTAAAGGACTCATAACTTCTAACTTAAGTAATATATTTTGATAGTCATATAATCCATCAATAACTACTTGAACTTCTTGTAGGTTGATAGCTAGTGTTGCCTTGGCTAGTCGGTAAGTTTGAAATAGTCAAGAAAAATAAAGAAATAACCAAAGTTCAATGGAGAAGGAGCACCAATACAATTAATTATCGAGATGCTAATTCGTTCTAATACAATTAACTATCAAGATGCTAATTCTAATATACCAGTATGTGCTTCAACAACAAAAGGGATAGACATCATTTACAACAAAAGCATTTTGGTAAAAAAGAGTAAACAATTCAGTAAAAAAGCAAAATGGAAGAAAATTTGCTCCTAAACAATCAAAGATCAAATGCCCTCCTTAGGTACAAAGCAATGTTTACACAATAATAACCTTGTGAGGCTCAACCATTCACAATTCATAATAACCTTATAACATGAGGCAAACTATATTTGCAGATTAATGAAGACCTACAAAACCAGAGTTACATATACACTAAACCAACGTACTACGAACAAAAAAAAACTACAAGAAAAGAAACATCACGGTCAGCACCTTGTTAGTAGCAAGAAAAGACCGGATTTTGGATCACTGAGTAACGTATCAATGACTTTAAAATGTTGGAATAGATGAATAAGGGGACATCACATACATGTCAGATCAATCTAAAGCATCAAATATATACACAGCAAAGACAACTTGTGTACAAAAAAAATATGAAAATTTATGGGGTCCATTGCTAACATAAACACAACTTGTGTTGCAACAATATGAAACCTGGGGAAAAATTTTAAAAGAGGAGTTGGAAATTAATCACCTGAATGTAATAATATATATGAGACTCGTGACAGTGACAGAACACTGATATTTCTTTTACCATGTAGATTTCCCAAAAATGTCATAGATATTTGGAGTGACCAAAAATGTCAAAGAGAAATAAGTTATAGATGCTAGAAATCATAGAAGTAAATAGCAACTATCTCATGAAATTGTAAAGCCACAAAAAGAAACCTTAAGAGAATGTAGCTTGCATCCTCTTATGCACCTCCAAGTCTTTGCTGAAGAATATCCTCGAGTTCAGTATTTTCATTCATCAACTGACCACTTGTTTTGGCCTTTCCTAATTCTGACCTCTATGTCAAAGCCATTTTCAAAATCTGAAGCACGGGCAATAACATATAATCCATATATTTTATTTGCCTAGCTAATCCAATAAGCAAGATATATCCTGCAAAGGACTTGAATTGTGAGAACTGTAATTTCATGAGATTGTATAGGAATAGCAAGTAAGCAACTGGTAAAAAAATTTACTTTTTAGAACACAACAATGTTTTTAGCACTTTTATCTTATTTTATCTTCCTCTCTTTCTCCCTTCTTCCCTCTTATCTTCTTCATTATAGACTTGCCTTTTACAGGGTTCTAATACTGCATACAATTTTTTTAAAAAAATAACATTCTAATACTGCATTTTGTATAACTATAAGTTAATCAGATTAAGATGAATCCTAAAAAGATGGAGGGTGGTTTGTTCTATGCGATTTTAGTTCAAGAATGGTCCACTTGTATAACATATATGCTAAGTCTCTATAAGGTATTTTTAATTAGCCAAACAACGCAATTATGCAATGCCTTTTTCAATGGTGAAATAACTGAATTATCTTAATCATCATCTACGGAATTTACCATAATGATTGTGCCTACTTTTGAGGTATGATGCTGATAGAATAATTATCTTCAGCGACACTATCAGATTAAGTCTATATTCTAGAAGAGCAGAAAAGAATAGAATTGCATCATCAATCCATTATTAGCAGAATCTATCACTTCATATTTCATATTTGCAGCAACAGATGAAAGAAACATTTTAAGACATATCAATTTCATATTTTCATCAAGAATTTGACTGTGCTCCTGCTGAAACTTTGTTTTTTAAGTTAGGTATATGTACATTTGACTTTCTCTTTCTTAAATCTCAACCTAACTTTCGCATGAAATTGAATAACTCAGAACATTATTGTATAGATTCCTTCAATAAACTATCAAGAATTATTGAAATTACTATAAGAAATTTGACACTGTCAGTTAACAAACCACAAAGTATATCAATTCACTAACTCGTATTCAAGAAAGAAAGTAGTCCATACTTTGTTTTTACAAAGACTTAGTGGTGCACCTCTAGAAAATCACAAGGTAGGAGTTGTATGAAACTCATGAAAGGGTCTCTCTGACTCTTTGTTAATTAATGCCAAATTTTCTACCTATCTCACATAGAAAACATTTTTCATGTATGATCAGTCAATATTTGTTTGACTGTGACCTATTTACCTCAAATTCATTGCTCTGTATCATCTAATCCTGAACTCTGATATCTGATCTCCCCACTTTTCATTGCTCTGTATCATCTAATCCACATTAGCATCATCTAATCATGAACTCTGATCTCCCCACTTTCGTGGTAACTTGTACATGTATCTCGGAGAATTTCCACTACATCTACATCACTATTGACATCGTTTGAACCTAATATATCCACAAATTGTTGGACTGAGCTCCTTCGGATATCCCTTTCCCTAAGAGCAACCCTCCCTAGTGGTTCTAGTACATTGCAGCTCTCCACCAAATTTTCACTTTCTTTACCTTGGACTCGAATATATATCCTTTACTTGACTAACAGGAGCCATATTCTCGGCCCCCTTCATCCATAGTGGCTGAATATATGATATCCAATCCTCAATGCACCAAAAGCACTAAGCACTCTACAATTTAAAAATAATAACAATAATAAGAGCATTGAGTTGATACAACCACCATATTTAAACACATTGTTGAAAAATGAATTTCTAAATACGCATGCTTGTGTTCAATGGGGTTAATAGGTAGACCGCTTTTTTCTCAGACACAAGATGCCAAGATTGGATGCATTGATGAAACAAGAATGTGAGAGAGGGAGTGCATGATGGAAGAACTCACTTTTTAGTGTTCAATTGTTCAAGCCAAATTCAATCAACAGGATCTAAGATTTCCTTCAAAATCCCATAACATATGCTCAGAACAAGAAAGAAATTGCTAAACTAAGAATTCGAGCCAGCGTAAGAAGTGTAATCACGAATTTGTCGAAAATATCCCAAACCATCCATCAACAAGTATTTTTAAACATAACATAACTAATTTAGCTGCATTCCTGCTCATTATCTACATTCTCGAATCTATTTTACACACAAAGCACACAATATCCATTATCCACCAAAATCCAATTCATAGGAATCAAACCCAACCTATTTGAATAACTGGATAAAGAGCAAAACTAAGTGCATATTTTTACTTTTTCCTAATTTTTTTTTCCTTTAATTCTTGTTTTTTTCTTTTCCTGATTTTGTCCCTTCATTAAACTGATTTTCATTTTCCTGAAATTGATTTTCAACTATTACTAACAATATAATCTGTAAGCAAATTTTGATTTATTCATATTTTTTGTCTTAAATTATGACTTATACTATTTGTTTTTTTAATTGCAATTTGCATTTGTGACTCATACATCCCTCACAGTACTCGTTGAACAAACATAATGGACATAAAGATATATTGATCTACCTTCTGCCAAATAATTTTTTTTTTTAAATAAAAAAAAAAATAAATAAATAAAAAAAAAATAAAAAAAACCAAAAGCAGAACAACATCAAACATACCATCATCTATCATCAATACTTAAATCCAAACCAACCCACATACTAAATTGAAAATCAAAGAAAAACCCAAATCAAATACATAAGAATCCAATACAATCCAACCCACGTCATATAATAATTGAAAATTAAGACGAATTAAACAACACCCATCATTCAAAAATCTAAAATTTCGAGTATAGACCAAATTAAATATAATTAGATAAGCATTCATCTTAATATCAAGAAAAACATCAAATTAATCACGATTAAGAGCTAGGTTATGAGTATAAAATAAAAAAATAAAAAAAATTAAATCAGCATTGACATACCTCGCAAGCTGCTTGAATGGAGGGGATATTTTAGAAGTTCCTTCAATGGAGGATCGGAGAGATTCACCACTGCTATTGGGTTAGTGAGAAAGCATATGGCAGAAAGAAAGAAAAAGGAGAGATGGAGTGAGAAAGATTGGTTCAAAGGAGAGAGAAACCAAAAGGCAGAAATGAACGGTGGAGCAGGAAAATGGGAAAAGCAGCTGAAGTTGAAGACCAAGTCAATTAACAAGGAAAATAAGAAAAAGAAAAAAAAAAAAAGCAAGGGTAAAAGAGTCACTACACTGTAGAATTGAAACAGTAACCAATCTTCTGGTTCTTAAAAGGGTAAGGAAAAAGCAAATGTCCAATTTAATTTAAAAAAGTAAAAAGAATAAAAATAAATAAATAAATTATACCCAACAATGAAACCAGATGATATTAATTTTAATAAGCATTTTAACAACATGCGACCTTAGCTCAGTTGGCAGAGCGGAAGACTGTAGTAGTTGCAGATAATCTTTAGGTCGCTGGTTCGATTCCGGCAGGTCGGATTTTTTAAATTTTATTTTCTGTCTCCTCCTTCCTCTTTCCTTTGTTCGGCTTTCTTTATCATATTAACGGTTGCTTTTGTCTTTTGAGATCGAGATTTAATCGTAAAAGTTTTTTTTTTGGAATGATACAAATGATGTAGGGTAAAAATTTAAACAGGAGAACATGTATATTAGTCCAATGTCCCCTGTGAAATTCTTCTAGGGGTGGTGTAACCGTGTAAACATGAATTTCGATGTCCCATTGATGCAGATGGTAGGATTAAATCGTTACGTGTTCATCTTGGTGCCAAAGCCTTTCTATTCATCCGTAATCTGCATGAAGAGGCCTCTCTTCTGCTGATGACTACAACAAACATCAATCTTCTTGGCAGTCAACAATGTAAGGATGTCATACAACTGATACAAGTAGACATAGGAAATGGGAATTCTGTGTAACTGTAACAAAGTTAGGGCCTGTTCTGATTGACTGAACTCAGCTGAATTGAACTGAACTGAACTGAACTGAACTTATTAATTAGTGATTTTTAACTAGGAATTAGTGATCTTTGATTATTTATTGATTATTTATTATTATTATTATTATTAATATAATTATTATTATTATTATTATTAATATAATTAATTATTGATTATTATTATTATTATTATTATTATTTATTGATGATGATTATTATTATTATTTATTGATTATTATTATTTATTGATTATTATTATTATTATTATTATTATTATTATTATTTTTATCGTTGTAATAAGAGGTTAAAAGAATGAAATTTGGCTTTATATCATTAGCAATATCATTAGACATAAATTAAGACCTGAATTGAACTGAACTGAACTGAGCTGAGCTGAATTGAATTTCAACGGAAGAGAACAGGCCCTTAGTAGTTTCAATCTTAGTAACTTTATATTTTCCTAATTACTTGCCAAAAATATTTAAATAATTGTGTTGTATATTGATTCAAAAATTCATACAGTACAAATTAAAAATTGAATTTAGACTTGTGCTAGTCTTATTACACAGGTTGCTTTCATAATTTCAATCATTGTCTTCTCTGCCATCAGAAGCCGCGACAGAGAGGAGAAAGAATCTACTGAGCATTATAGACAATGTATAATACAAATACTATCCAATTTTTGTTTTTGCTCTCGTACAATTATTGTATGTTCTTCCCATTTATCAAAACAGATGACCTTATATTACTTGCACTAATCTCTCAAGTCAGATCTCATTACCACTTATAGTCAGCAACAGCAGAAGGGGTCAGAAGAATTAAGCTTTCTATCCAGGTAATTCACTAAGTCACCACCATCGCTAATTGTCATGTTGGTGTTCTGCGTCCATACGCTCAATCACCCTACGTGCTTCCTCCTCTGTCTCAGGGAAAACACTTCTTATTTTCAGCCCATTTGTTCTAGCCTCTGGATGGACAGTGAAGGTAAAGTAGAACTTATTTGAAACCTGTTGGAAATAGGGAAAAACAAAAATATCAAAAACTACTTCCCTGAAATTGACTGAATAATTAAACTAATGTGTTGCAAATGAATTTAGGGGGTTTTGTGTCAAGAAATAAATAAATACTGACCTCACTGATTCTAAGCTCAGGACATGTAACATGAGCAACAACTTCCACATTGATAAGTGGCCGAGCTGGGTTCTGAAGTTCGGTATAGAGTACACAGGACTTCATACGAAGAAAGTTACCAACATCCACCTGCATAGAGAAAGCCACAATCTATATGATGACCATAACGATTTAGACGCAAAAATATACTGTCTTGGTAGTCATGTGATGCTGATCTTACATGTAAGTTTTGGACACTTGAGAGACTGATGGGATGTCCAAGTTTCAACCTTGGGATTTATAAGTGTTCCATAGAAGTATTTACCAAGCGGAGGGCAATGCAACAACTGATGTATTCATGTATACTTGATGGAAGTTTCGGAAAGTTGTCATAATAAAATGCTAATCTTTCTTAACACAAACACCTCAGTTCACTCAGAGTTCTAGCAAAGCAGCAAAAAATGAAGTACTAAGTATTAAACTTTCCTAAGGTTTCTTCATCATCACTGATAAATTTATTAATTATGACAAAATAGTTCAATGAATCAACTTATATTTTGTAATAGAACCTACTATCAATCTTCCAATTTCTGAAACCATTCCAAACTGACCTCTCTATACTTCACTTCAGCCATATATAGTAGAACAAAATCCCTTCCAGATGGAACCAATAACCAAAATGAACACTTGTCTATTCACTTCATCTCTAAATGATGAGAGCAACAAGCAACCCTTACCTCAATATTTTATATCAAGCTAATAGCCATGATAGGATATCAAAGAAATAGAAATAATGTGTAATGGACTAATGTTCATCACTTACCGGTTTCACAAAGTCAACACGATCAACTTCTACAAAACGAGGTGAGGCTCCAGCAAAGGTATATGCCGTTGAAAAGGCAAGCTCAGATGCTTTGCGCATTAGATACCCACCAAAGATACGACCATGAACGTTTCGTTGCTGTGGCTGACAAATCATGGAGCTCTGTTGGCAAGTATCTCTTATAAGAATGCTGTCCCTATCAGCTAGAGCTGGCAAATCAACAAATACTCGTCCTTCAGCCAACAGCTTATCAATCCTGCTCACATCCTTGTTTTTTTCTTTATTCTGTTCAGCTCTCTTCATTTTCCGCATCTTGTTCCTTGCTTCTGCTTGCTCCCACAACAATTTTTCTTGTGTTGTTTCTGGTGAGATGTGATTAATTGGAGATGATTTTCCAGTCTCACCATCCCGCGCAACAAATGTGAAATTAGCTACAAGAGCCACTGAATTTGACATTTGGGAACCATCTACAAAAGAAGAAATTATTGTTGGGAGAGAACGGAGAGAGATACAACAGATTCTTCATCCTTCATAGCCCAATTAATCAGTCAAAAAGGTGGTTAGTTTTCAGCAAATACCACAACCAACAATTTCTTCTTTCTATTACTAAGATTGATGACCGACTATTTTCTTTAATGGTATATCAGAAACCGCCTTCTTGGTTTGTCCAGACAAGGTTGCATGCATCAGTACATTGAATCTTACTATACGCTACTCCCCTCAACCCCCCCCCCCCCCCTCCTCCCACCCCGCGGTCTTGTTTTGTTTGCCTTGATTAACAGGTGATCTCACCAATTTTCTATCTCATCAAATCCATCCACCCATAAAGAGATACATAGTAAATAAAATAACAAAACCTATAAAAGGCAAACAAAAGGGGACAGAGGAAAAACATCACTGGAGAAATATTTCTGATGATTAACTTTACTAGCTGTTGTGAGATACTTTAGTTATACCAACCTCTAATATGAAGATAGTTTATTCATAATTTCACAAGATTCAGCCTACTGAAATCATACCATACAAATTACCTTGTGGTGGTTGCAACACTTCAAGCTGCATCTCCATGGATGACCTCCCAACCCATGTGACAGCACCACTTAGACTCAGATCTGCATCAACGCGAATTGGTTTTTTGAGAAGAATCTTATCTACAGAAGCAGTCACCAAAAGTATTGGCCTCGTCATTCCACCAGGGTTGGAGCAGTGCTGGAAGACATCAAACAGAAAACTATGATATTGTTACTCAGCCAGCAATGAAAATATATAATCCACAGCATAGGTTAGTCTAAAATAATGTTTGAAGAGTAATGCTTTGTACTGAGTATAAGTTAGTCTATTGACAAATAACATACAGCAATACGAAGTGTTATATTACTCCATATAATATTTACTATTATGTTCTCCAGAAAGAAGAATACACACAACAGATGCTCATAAGCATCAGTTCTTAGTTTAAATGCTGGAAATAAAAAAGTTGTACAGCACTGATGCACTAGAGATATAGTTATTACTTACTTTACAGCAACCAGTTTGTCCATCATAGGCCTGTCTCAGGCAATACTTATCAACTACAATGGCATAGAGTTTTATGGCTAAAATTAGACAAGTTTTTTTTCCCTACAAAATCAACCAGTAATACAGTTGACAGTATCTTTAGCTACCTAATGAATAAGAGGCAGTACAGCTCGTTCAACCAGCTTCCTTCTAGACATTTAGAGAGGACAAAGACTTTGTTATGAGTTTGAATTAACTTAACAAGTTTCTCAATAATGAAACATATCTTATAACTTGTACATCATTCGAAACACTGCATGCTTTTACAGATCTTTGTAATATATAAGATCTGCATCTGCTGCACACCAAGAGCCAAGGTGACCAAGTTAACAATCCAGGCCACATGATACCACTATTACCCTTATGTACAAAGAAGACTTACTTTTCTTCCCTGTTAGTATCACGATCAGTTTTCATTTTTCAATTTTAAAGTTTAGATTTTATATGTTGCTAATTGTATATACTCCGTATAACTTTAATCAGCCATGCTCATATTATTCATTTTTATTATGAGAACTGACAACAGAAATTCGGAAACTATTTTTTTGTTTTAAGTTTCAAAAAACTGAAAGCAAAAACAAACGGTCCTTCAAGGGAATAAAATTTTTTGAATTTCATATATAATTTTATTCCCAAAACAAGCATGCTGCCTGCTGATAAATGCTAAATAAGGCCACAAACTTTCTGCAGAGTACAGATACACCGTCGTGTACAGCCTTACTATACAAAGATACAATACTGTTAACTGTAATTTCACTCTTTCCACTTCATATATAAAGATAGCATCAAGGTGAAACAACTTAGTCAAATACTTCCTCCGTTTCTTTTTAGTTGACACGTTTCTTTAGTCACATTTGTCAATACACAAATTCAATCACCGATAAGCAAAAGTTATAAAAAGTTGATATTTTGAAAATATACATTATGACGAATCTAACAATATTCCACTTGACTATATTTTTCTTTACATATAAATCACAAAACATGGTCAAAGGAGGTGTGTGAATACTGAATAGTTCTAAAGTCAAAACGTGTCAACTAATAAAAAACGGAGGTAGTATATTTTTATCCCAAAATTCCTAGGCAATAGCAAGAAAATCAAACTTTCCCAATACTCTCATGGTAATAAACAGATTTCAAGCAACAATTAAGATTTCGACAAATAAGCATGATCAGCCAATTAATATTTCAAAAATAATCAATTACAAAGTATAATCCTTCAAACAAAACCAATTATACCCCAATTATTATTTCAAAAATAATCAATCACAAAGTATAATCCTAAAAAAAAAAAAACAAAAAAACAATCATACCCCAGAAACATAAATCACCAAACAGAAAAAAACACAATTAAAAAAATCATCAAAAAAAATCACCTTGTAAGAAATGGTACCAGCAAGAGCATCAAGATCCTCCAACAATTTACCCATCCTAATTTCATTCCATGGATTTCTATACTGTTCTCTAAGCACATAATCCGATGAAAATTTATACTCAACACAAGTTCTACTTTGAGATGGGGTTTTTGACACCAACCCATCTTGTAATTTTCTCTCTCCTCCAACCTCAATTACACCATTTTCCAGAACTTTTGATCTTGCTTCCCACAATGCGTTTGTGACTGGGGAATGGTAAACCCCAGGCCACAAACTCACCGGTTTACGAATCGAAGAACCTGCATCAATTGGTTGATCTTTGGGATTATTTGTGATAATTGGGTTTGATTTTGTAGTTGAAAATAGTGTGATTTGAGTGAGTTTATGCGTGATTTGATGATCACTTGATGTGGGTTTTGATAGGATTGATGAAATTAATGGTAATTTTAGGTGGGGTTTGGTTAATCTGGGAAGTTTGGAGGAGGATTTAATGAGATGATTCATGGTAACAATGGTAATGAGGATAACACGAAGATCATCCCAATTCTTTGGGACTAAGTTATTTTTGAATGTACAGTCTATATAAAGCGTATTTCCCTTTCTTATTTAAATGTATAAATATTACTCCGTAAATAATTTCAACTACAAGTATTTAAATAGTGGCTGACCCAATTAATTAGAGGTGTCAAATCGGGTACCCAGATAGAGTTTGGGTTGACCCACGACGGGTCGGGATGTTTGGATCGGGTAATGATGGGTCATTTTAACTTAACAAACCAAATCAAATCAGGTTGAGCTTAATCAGATTCGGGTTAAAGTTGAGTTCAAGCATGGTCGGATACAAATCAAACTTGGCCCATATCAAATTCGGGTCGAGTCATACCGAGTTCAGAAGAACTCGAGTCTGGATTTTATCGGGTTTATTTGGGTTAAAATGGATTTATTTTGCTTTGGGTCGGGTCATTTCGTATTCGATTAGATCTCGGTTCAAATCAATTCACTTCCGGCAAAAAATTGAATCTCGTTACTTCGATAGTTAGCTCATTCTTTGGGTCGAATAATTTGAATTCGGGTTAATCTCGGTTCAACTCGGCTTTTAGCTATATTAGAATAGTCATGTCATTTTTGTTGTTGGAGATTTTATTCATATAGTTCAGATCATTTTTTGGGTTTCGTTTAAGTTTTTGTATTGGCTTATCAGAATTGATATAAGATTGACAACTCAAGTTATTAAAGAAATTAAATTGATTATTTATCTCCTTGATCAGGTGAATATCACATATTATAAAATGTTTCCTTACGTTTTGGTTTATCATCGTCTTTGTGGCTATTTATCATCGCCAATTCATTGGCTACTCGATTATTAGAAGTATCAAGATTGTCTATTGTATATTAGTAACTAACTCGTGACTAAGAATACAAGATTTTTCATATTTTAGTAACGTTTGATTTTGTTATTGTTAATGAAGTTATACCCCTCCATTTCATAATAATCGCAACACATATTTACTTTACGTTGGTTTCATAATAATTCTAACATCTTATTTAGTAATTAAGGACACGTTACTACGAATATTTTATTATTTCTCCTCATTAATCCTACCAACAAAAATATTTTATTATTTCTTACTCATATTAACAATTAATTATATTTCCACTAACTACACTTTATATTATAAAATTCTCAATTTGGACCATACCTTGTAATTTTCTTACAACTTTATGCAATGCAAACCCTAAACTAGGCCAATACAGCAATAAGATAAGATTAATGACAATCAGATGAAATATACAAGACTATAAGTTCAGCAGCCCATCTTGTGTGTAGCCAGCCACACCAAGTAACCACTTATTAAAAAAAAAGTAACCCATATAAAACGAACTGACCAAGTAACCCCTGTAATACAAACTTAGTAACCCCTATAACACTAAGTAACCCTATAGCACTGACGAAGTAACCCCTTTAACACTGATCAAGTAACCTCTTTAACACTGATCAAGTAACCGCGATTACACTAATAAAGTAACCCCTGCCACACGATGTGACCAGCCACATATATAAGACTTTGTGTAATAAGTTCAGAGTATATCATATAAGTTTAGATAAGTTTTAATTTATTAAGATTAGTTAAGATAAATTCAAATAATTAAATTCAGATTATTTCAGATTCATTCAGATAAATCCATATATGTAACATGTGTTGAAATAAATTCAGATAAGTTCAATTAAGTTGAAATAAATTCAGATAAATTCATATTCATCAAAATCGTGAATATAATACACCTAATCATATTAATATAACATATATACATATTTAATGTCATAAACTTCAAATTTTATACATTTTAGGAAGTATATTTCATGGTATAATGATAATATTGGATTGTTTGACTTTAGAGTGCAAAATCATAGACTAATTGTCTAAATATATCAATCAATGATCATTGTACCGTCCCTAATCCATGCACTAATATCAATCAATGACAATTTGTACATTTTTATTGTCCCTAATATGTTGACTCCATTCAACATTGCTGAAGTGTTGATGCCGCTGCGTGATGAATCAGATTACATTCCCAGATTTTTAGTTTTTGTTATTGTGTGCAATGGTTTTTATAACTCTAAATAAATGTAATTTGATTTCGGTAGCGGTAGTGGACATCAGAAATAAAATTACATAATAATTTTTACTCCATGTTTTTCAATGCAGTATTAATTAATTTTATTTTTGTTTATCAAATTTTAAATTCTAGCTTTTCAATACAATAATTTATTGATCATTTAGATGAAAGCAGTCAAGCAGATGATAAGTATTAGATCTATTGATGAATGCACAGGATAAGTATAGTATTAGTATTAGATGAATGCAGAGGATATATTCTAACTTTTTTTTTTATTAGTATTAGATTTATTTAACTTATATAAAATATGTTAACACAAGGTCCATATCTCACTCTAACGAATGATTGGATTGATTTTGGCATTGGTGTTGACAAGAATAATTAATTAATAATGTACATGCGTTAAATTTTTGGTCATCCATGAGCTTTTAGTTTGCAATGTTGTAGAAATGTAGAATATTTAGATGTGTGAAATCATGGGCTCTTGGATGTAATTATAGTTTGTTAGCTTAGTTAGACGAATGCAAAGGATATATAAGTAAATGTGATAGTGTATGTCTCACTTTTCCTAATTATAACTAAGCTTGAACCCCACAACTTAAAATGGTTGGAGAGGATGGTCATGAAATTTTTTGGATTAAGTTAATTAAAAGGGTCGGGTAAAAATTAAACATGAGTAGTTTTGGGTCGGGTTAAGTTGGGTCAAAGGATGTTTCAAATCGGGTAAATAGAGGTCGGGTAATACATAGATCGGGTAAAAAGAGATACTTTTAGGGTCAAAATGGTTTCGGGTAGATTTTGTTTCGGATTAGATCGAATTCGGATCTTGAATTATCAGGTCTTAATAGTTTCGGATTAACTATGAGTCGATTCCAAGTTGGTTTGGACCATATATTACCAGGTGAAGTCGGTTATGAGTTAACTTCGGGTTGACTCCAGATCGAATTCAGATAAAAAATTCGCGGGTTAAGCCAGTTCGAAAACAGTTCGGTTTTAAATGAACCTTTCGGGTCGGGTGAGTTTTTGACACCCTTACAATTAATCTTGGTGATAAACAAGTTATGTTTATATTGCGGTTTGAGCAAAATCTAAGGCAAATCGATTTTACCCATTTTATCGCAAAAAATTACACTTTTGTCCTTGTGATAAATAAAGCTTATTTATCACGGAGATAAATTTGTATCTCTTCATTTTAATAATTTGTCAAAATAAAAATAAATAAATAAAATCTATATAAATAAACTAAAACAACAACCGCTGACATCATCACTTTTTCAAATTATACCCACGTCAAATTGTGGTTAAAATTTTTCCCGCCTAAATTAATTGCTGACATCTTATTTTTATTTTTATTTTTTTACCTTAAATTATTACAATAGTTTTTTTTTTTTTAAAAACAATTATTATATTATATTATATATTCCACATATTATATTATGATGAATTTATGAGTAACTATTTGGCTTCAAAATATAATTACTCCCGGTTAAAGAGTAATTCGTATTGCATAATTTACTTAAATTTATACGATTCTTCAAAATTAGTTAGATCTAAATAGCATTGTAATGAATGGTTATATTTTTATAATTTATCTTATACGAGGGACATATGTAAAATAAATATTTATTTCAAAGAAATTTTTTATGTTGTGTATCGCACGAGGCTTATCTAGTAAAGTAGTAAAACAAGTTTTTATGTCTATGGATAAATAATGTACAACTTTTTTTTTTTTGCCTATTTGAAGAAGCGGTTTCATGGTAAATCTGCCACTTCAAGTAGAGGCACGGTGGCCCAGGTTATACCCAAAAAACCGCTACTTGCCTGTAATATTACAATTTTAACCTCTTGATTAACGAGTTTTGTTTCTCAATATAAGAAACTAAGGCAATCTCTCATATTAATAATTTCAAAACACTAACATTGGCTAGAATGCTATTTTTAGACAAGGCTATAGTCTTAACTAGATGAAGCCCGTGCGATGCACGGTTTGTTTGAATTTTTATTTAATTTTTTTTTTGTATTTATGAGCTAAAATTTGTTATATATTTAGATAAAATTCCTAATATTAAAAGATAATATTTAATATTTAATTAATTTAAACTTAAAAATCTCATTCGCCAATTTTTCTTACGTGGCATTTGAATTATTTAATTCTAAAATAAATTAATAATCTCTTATTTAATTGGCTAATACTAAAATTTATAATCCTACATGGCGCGCTGAGAAAATTAGATCTAAAATATATTAATAATCTCTTATTTAATTGGCTAATACTAAAATTTATAATCCTACATGGCGCGCTGAGACAATTAGATCCTACGTGGCTCTCTAAAAACTCGGGGAAAAACTCCCCTTTATATATATATATTAGATTTGATATTTATCCCATACTTTATTTTTCGTTTTTGAAAGAGTTACAGAGTACACTTTGTCAATAGATTTTGTTTTTTTTAATGTAGGGCTTTTAATTTTGATATTGTAAACACCTTCTACAAATGTTTTTTCTTTTATATTCCTCATCTTACTTATGAATTAATAACTACTTACTCCGTTTCTTTTTAGTTGACATAGTTTTTAGTCACATTTGTCAATTTACAAATTCAACCACTAATATCTCTAATTATTGATAAGAAAAAATTATAAAAAGTTGATATTTTGAAAATATATACCGTGACAAATCTAACAAGACCCTACATGACTATATTTTTCATTATTTATAAATTACAAAACACGGTCAAAGGGAAGTGTATGAATAGTGCTAAAGTCAAAACGTGTCAACTAATAAAAAACAGAGATAGTATATACTAAAAGACACAACAGCAGTGACACATGTCATCTCCTAGTGTGCCCTTAAATTATTTTATTTTCTTTTATTTCCTTGGAGAAAATCTTCTTTTAAGTAAAGTTTAATGAGGTAAAAAAAAGTTAACTAAAATGTAAATAACCTTAATTGTAACAAAATAATTATTATCTAAATCTATAATTATAGAAAGAATAAAATACAATAACTTCTTTAGGAAAGAAAAATATCATATACGTAGTAGATTATCAACAAAAGATTTTTATTACTTATTTTTGTTAAGTAAATTACCTTGATAACAATATTTACATAAGAACATCGATCAATAACTGTATAATTTATTGATTGCTAGCTATTAATTATTATATAAAATATTACCAAAATATAATTTAAAATATATTGATATTTAATTAGAGTTCATATCAGGAGAAAAGTTGAATAAGAAATAATATGTTGTCGGAATGATATGTAATAATATTATTTTAGGTTGCACAGTTTTGGATGAAATAATAGAGTGATTTTAATAGTGTGTACAAAGAAAATTTATTCATAAAGTTAGTACATAACTTTAAAATTTTACATTTAGTTAACAAGAAAAATAACACTTTAACAATACCACACCGAATACATAACATGCTCCATATGCTCAAATGCTTAACTTTAAAATACATATTTAGCTAATCGGTTTTTCATGACTATGTTTCATTTTAGTAAATAATTCAATAATTTAATTCACACTAATTTTGACAATTTTTTTTACATTGATTGAAATAGTTGTAAATTGATAATAACACTGAAAATTACCATGTAAGGTACGAGATCTAAACTAGTACTATAATAAATTATTCAACCACTCACAATTTTATATTACCCTCCTAAATACCGCGCATCACAAAGTGATGTTTTAAAAAAGAACGAAGGAAGTATTTGTTAAGGCTGTTATCTGAGGTTACTCGACCGGATTTTATTAACCCGAATTACTCGGTTCAAACTGACCCTATCCTCGAAGTAACCCAATCCAAAGTTATTCGAAACCTAAAATAACTCGAATTAATTGATCTGACCTGAACTTGATTGGTTTTTTAGCATTTTTTTTTAATGTACCAGTATGTAGTATGTGGGTGTAAAAATTACCCACCTAAAATAACACAAGCCTAAATTGACCATCAATCTCATATATCAATTCAATCAACGTCTGATGTGAATTGATGAAATTGATGGTCAATTTAGGTGGGTTTTGCTAATCTGGGAAGTTTAGAGGAGGACTTTATGAGATGATTCATGCCTTTCATGGTGATAAACTAATAATTGGTCGTTTGGTAAGGACAAGACAATACATATAGTAGTATCAATATTGACAATATACTCCCTCATTTTTAAATATTTGCTCCACTTTTTATATTCGGCTATTTTAAATATCTGCTCAATTTTCTTCTTTGGAAAGCTTTTATAATACGTAATATTTTTTTTTTTTTTTATTTTTTTTTTTTTTTGCAAAATACATAGTATTTAATTTATTTCTCTCAACTGTGGACCCAACATAAATCATACTACCTCCGTTAAATATTATTTGCAACTTTAGGCTATTATTTGTAAGATATAAAATATTCCAAAGTTATAACTAATATTTAGCTGATATAGTATTTCATTAATTTCATATTCTCTCTCCTCTAATTCTCTTAACTACTTTTGCAATTTTTTTATTCTCGCATCTACCCTACTATCTCCGCATTTTATTATTTTATCCAATTTCTCCTGAAACTCAGCGCATGAAGAAATGAATCAAGTTATTCTTAAAAAAAAATGGAACAAGTATTAAAAAACAGAGGGAGTATCAATATATCATCCCAATTCTTTGGAACTAAACTCACTCAAACCTATGAATTACTTGATATTATTGCTCCCCTCTCCTTTCCTCTCTTCCAGGGTGGGTTTTCTGAAATTTTAGTTGTTTAGGCCTGAAATAGTCTAATTAGATTATTTTTGACCTTTTTTCCTTAATTTTCTTTAGTTTTGCAATTTAGATTTTAATAAATCTACACAAATAGTGTAGATGTTTGTCTGTCTTCCTGCGGTGGAGGGTATCGCTATGGTAGAATCATTAGTTTTTTTTAGTTGGTTGTTTGAGGTTTTTTTTGTGTGTGTTAGGGTTTATAAAAAATGTAAGCATCTTTTACCCTATTATCAGTTCGTCAGTAAAGATTTATTCAGGATTGCAACGATGGTCAAATTTTCAAACACGTTCAAATGAATTAGATGAAAATCATCATTATGGCTACAACAAATTGTTAGACCGTCTCTCCGAAAAGGTTGTATATATTCCAACGATGTGTGCGAGAGATGTAACACAATGCAAGATCTATTCAACGATCGTAGCTTTGATGAAGAAACCCTTATTTGATTCAGTATTACAATATGTATTTGTTAATTTAAATTTCATTTAAAATCATGTAGATGTCATATGACTTTTTATTAATGGATTGCTTTATTGTTTTAATAAAATCTTAAACCTTTGAAGGTAAAATTATATAAAGTGTTTTTTTTCTTAAAAAATCAAATATTTTGTATGTACTAGTATTAAAAAATAGGTGTTACTTGATATATTACCTACAAACAAGTTAAGGACTGTTTTGAGAAGATACTCCTAAAAGGTGAGATAATTTCAAGATTGTTAAAAGGTGGGACTATTTTGAAAAACTTGTAAAAAATAGGATTATTGTTGTAAATTTTTCAAATAAAAAAAAATGCAAAAATTTCCTTGAACTTTAGTCTAGTCAGCATTAGAAATCCTTAAACTTTGATCCAGTCAGCGATTAAATATGGCAAAGTTCCTAAACTTTGCTGACTTTTTGCACTAGCCACACCACAATTGATGAGTCATTGAAAGTATATGGACTAAGATCAAACTTTTGACAATGGTTAGGGACCGTATTTGGTCTTTACTCATTTTTTTTAATGTGACGTCTATATAAAGCGTATCAACAAACCACCTCTGACCAAGGCTAGGTCATCACTAACTATTATTATTTTTTTTTTTTTTTTTTGAATCGACCCAAGGAATGCCTATAGTAGGGAGTCACACTCTGGGATGTATAAAAATCCACGCCTAGGATTTAACCTTCAAAACTGGCACTTTAGACATCAATTGTACATTTCTCTTTAATTTCTTTCGTAAAATTTCAAACTATTGTCATTGTAATATACAAGTACTTGAACTCTTGTCTCTTGATATATATTAAGATCGATAAATGTTTAATCTAGATACAATTAAATTATTCTTCACAAATCACAATAACATAACATCTATTTCTTACATGATTTACACTTATACATGGAAGTAATTTGATATTTATGAAGTTGTATGGCATGCATCCACAAGAATTATAATTACTTGCCACTTCCCAAAGAAGAGAGCAAGCGGGCCTGAGTTGTATGAATTAGAATTAACACCATGGTGAGCTGACCTTGGAATTCCGATGAGCAAAGATTACAATCTTGTCGATGAACTAAACTATCATCATTCCAAGGATGTATGGGATCCCTTTCTTTTAATAGTCTCCAATTCTATTGCAACTTCTTTCATGGTAGGCCTCTCCTCTCCTTTTAACATCAAACACCATCTAGCTAGATTAGCCATTTGTTGTATTTGTTCGATTGTTTTCTCTTTTACTATGTTTATGTCAAGAATGTCCAACAAACGACCTTCTTTTATCTTGAGGAAGAAGTGCATAGTGAGAAGTCTCTCAGCTTCGGACCTAACATTAGAAATTATTGCCTTTTTCCTTGTCAATAGCTCCAGCAAGACAACACCAAAGCTATAAACATCGCTCTTTTCAGTTAGCTCACCTGTCTGCATATATTCGGGATCCAAATACCCTCGAGTTCCAAGCACCATCGTAGCAAATTGGGTTTTGTCGGGTGGAATCAATCTTGAAGCTCCAAAGTCAGTTACTTTAGCAGTGTAACTTTCATCTAGAAGTATGTTCATCGACTTTATATCTCTATGAATTATTGGTGTTGAGATAGTGGTGTGTAGATATGATAGCACATTGGCAACTTCAGATGCTATATTTAAGCGCACATTCCATTTCAATATCGAAGCTTTGGCTGCTTCATTTAAATGGTCATATAATGTCCCATTATTGATAAACTCGTACACCAATAGTGGTACTTCACTCTCAAGACAACAACCTAGTAACTTGACCACATGTCTGTTGTTGATTTGTGATAGAATTAGAACTTCATTGATGAATTGTTCTACTTGGTTTGGATCCACCTTGAGAGATTTTTTTATTGCCACAACTTGGTTATTTTGCAAAATACCTTTGTAAACAACTCCAAAACCTCCTCTTCCAATTATGTTTTCATCACTAAAATTGTTGCAGGCAGCTTCAAGTTTTTGCATAGTAAAGATTTTTAATGTATCAACTTCTCGTCCCAAGAGCTTTTCATGTAAAAGCAAACCACCATTTTGTCGAAAAAAACTTTCTCGTATTTTTCTAATTTTTGTTTCTTCCCGTTTAAAGTGCAAGAGAAACCCAAAAAGCAGCAAAGTTATGATGCCACCACCAACACCTACCAGATACAAAAATGACATTAATTATATCATAAAGTACGCAACTAACTTTGAGATACTCTATATTTTTTTTATTTTTATTATGTGTATACGCTATAGTGGGTTCAATCCAATATAATGCCACCCTTGTTTGTACAGTTAGCAAAATCCCTAAGTCAAAAGACCTCCAACATCATTATACTTCCTCCGTTCTTTTTTTATTTCACCATAAGGGGTTTCACGCTTGCCAATGCATTACTTTGGCTATTAATATGTTTAATTATACTTTTGTAAAAATTATAAAAAATTGATATTTGAAAAGTAGATTTCGAGATAAATCTAACTAGATCATACATGACTATATTTTTCCAAATGGATAAATCACAAAAGATGGTCAAAAAATATTAAGTAAATAGTGTAAAAGTCATTATGGTGCAATAAAAGAAAAATAGAGGAAGTATATATATGTACTGATGTACAAGACTAGCGCCAAACCAGTACAGTGATGCAATTTAAGGCCGTCTCAAATAATAATGAGAGGCCGTGAATATATGAAACATTAGGCCCTCGTCAATAGCACAATTATCTAAAAACATATACATAAAAAACACCTTACTGTTATTTTTGTCGGGAGCAATTTAAGGTACACTTAGTGTACAAAAGGAATTTTGTACACAAGTTTCCCATTGGTTGATTGGGAATATTCTTTTTTTGTGAGCCACCTTCATTTTCATTTGAATTTCAAACTTGGTTTTTAAATTTCAACTTTTGAATTTCAAATTTATCTATCCTTTCACCTACCCAAAATAATGTAGAATATAATCCCAAAAAAAACAAAAGTCAGATTTTTTCACCTCATTTTTTTCTCTCTCCTATTTTTTTTTTCTCTCTCCTAATGTTTCCCCTCTAATTTATCTGTGGAAATAACGAATGAAGATATAGATTGCTAATCGTGTTTTCTGGATTTTTTAAACCCAGAAAAATTGCAGCTCGTCATTTTTCATCTCGCCGCTTTCTTTTCGCTAATTTTTTTGCTGCTTTTCTCTTCAAGCTTGCTCACCTTTTGCTCAAAATTGCTCAAATCTGTTGTATAATTTCGGTTTTTTGCTCAATCCTCATAATTAATGTAAGTACTTCGCCAAATTATGCTTAAATGTAGTAGAAGTTGCTTTTTTTTTTTTTTTCGCATGCAAAGTCTAGAAATTGAATTGGGGGTTTTCGTTGTACTTTATTTTCGTTGAAATTTCTTGTTAGTTGATTTGGCAGCATTTTGATACCATATTTACATTTTTTAGTGAAGAAATGAGCAACAGAGCAAATCATGTTGGTCTCAAATTGCTAGAATACTCTTAACTACTTTTGATATTTAATAATTGTATCATATGAATTTTAGATTTAATTGCTGTAGTTATTCATACATGAATTTTGATTATTTTTCTTGATTTTCTCCTTTGGTTTTCTTTTTGATGCAGATTTATAAGAGGAAGAAGAAAGAATTTCTCACAGTTCTTCGGTCATACATTTTGTTTAGCTTTCTAATTTGTCCTCCTTTATTATTAGTCGTTGTAATTTGTATTGATATTATAATTGATAAGATGAATAATTTAATTATGGTATTTCAATATTATATATCCAATACTACCATTTTTGGTTTGGTTTGGTTTTCAATATGAAATCTGGATGTAAATCTTTCGTAGACATGCAAAATTGTAGGTGGTAATTTTTTTTAAATAAAATAAAAATAAAAGAGAACTGTTGTGTATAAGAACCGTTCTCTTTTCTTCTAAAATTTTTAGAATGATTTAAGAGGGAAAAGAGAACGGTTGTCTTACATAACCGCTCTCTTTTACTTTGCATACAAATCGCCTCCTTCACCCGTTCTAATTTGAACTTTGTAACGCCTTATCAAACTTATTATACTTTATTGAAACTTATCAGACCTTACTAAACTAATTTGAACTTATTGTTCCTTATTGGACCTTATTAGTACAAGTATCCATCATTCGGATTAAAATTTGAAATTTAATCAAATCAAAACTGAATTATTAATTCGGATCGGATTCGAACTTTAAATCGAATTGGATTGGATTGAATTTTTTTTTGAAAATTCGGACGTTCGAATTGGATTGGATTGACCTTGTTTGAATCCAAAAAAACCGAAATAAATTAAATATGAAATCGTTAGTTTATGAATAAGTATTGTTAATATAATCATGCTAAACTATATATTATTATAATTATTACTATTTATCATGTAACCTACTTACGTTTTCAATACTTTTATTAATCGTGTACAACTATACTTTTAAGAATTAATTTTTTATATTATTGTATTTTAATTTTATTATCGCATTAGGCCCAAAATATATGCAACATATTTTAATTTGCACTCTCGTAACGAGTCCAAATAACCGAATTTTAAATCTGTTTGAATCGGATTGGATTTGGTGAGGGTTTCAGATCAGGTTGGATTTGATAATTGAAAATCGAAATTTATTTCGGATCGGATTGGATTTGGGCTAAATTCAAACCAAAAATCGAATGGACACTCCTACTTATTATTAGACCTTATTATTAGACTTGATTAGAACTTATTGAAATTTATTAGACCTTATTTAACTTAATGTAACTTATTAGACCTTACTTAACTTATTGGACATTATTATAACTTATCTGAACTAATCTGAACTTATTAGACCTAAAAATTATTTTTATAAGGCGAAGAGAACAAACCCTTAGCGAATGACGGTGTGCAATTGAAATAATTTTAAATTTGACCGCCTATTAAAATATCTCACTTTGATTAATATATATTTTTTTTTTTGTTGAAACACATTATTAAACCAAACAACAACATACAATAATCATCATAATATATTAATAAGCGTATTATTACCATTTAAGGAATCATATTGTCTTTAATAGAGTCATCCAATATATTTGACATAAATATAAATAGTACAAATAAATAAATAATACGATAATATATGTGCTGATACCCCTTGATGTAGTTGGTGAATGCTTTCCTATTATGTATAAGTGATCCGTGTTCGAATCCAAACTGCGTTACTCCATTTTTTTTGGGTTTTATTTTTAGTTTTCATTTACATAATAGCCATAAATACTAATGTTTCCCATTTTAAATTAGACTTTTAAATACCATTGATACTAATTATCAATAAAACAATTCGAATCATGATTAATTTAAATTCAATATACCAATTAATATTACTTTTTGTTTGCATTTTATATTTCATTCACCTATTACCCATAAATAGTAACGTCCTAATATAAATTAGTACTTTTAAATACTAATGTTACGAATCGTCAATAAAACAGTTCGAGGTCTGGTTTCTTTAAATCTAAAATTATGAAACTCCTACTACAAACCCAAAACCTTTCCGCATTTCTGAGCATCAAATTCCATAAAACAACATCTTTCCGAATTTAAACAGCATCAAAATGGTATTAACAGGATCAATTTAAATATTGTCTTACTGATTCATATCTAATTCATACAAATACAAACATTTTCTCAAAGACATACATATGGAAAAACCTTGTAAATTCTTCACCGCTTGCAAAATACATACCCACAGCCGGAGTACGACTGACTTGTTCTTCTCCGTTTGACCGATTATGAGAATCATGTTCATTTATATTGTTATTAACCTCAACCTTAATCTCTTCATTACTAATGTTAGTAACCTCAGCTTCTTCATTAATAACCGAATGGCATGAATTGTTGCTTCTTCTTCTGTTACATCGTTTGATTCGATCTGCATCTCCGATTGAGCTAATCACATCGTTTATCACTTCATTAAGATTAATGTTCAAACGAGGGGACATATTTTTGCATTCCATTTCACTGCCACAATGTCAAACACACTACTGTTATTTATTTCAGATTCAACAAAATAAAAAAAGATACTATAAAATTATATTTTAATTTAATATTGACAAAATGATCCTACGTATAAAAAACAGATGCTATAAAATTATTGACAGCAAATAAACCTCGATTCCATTTAACAATTGCTTCCATTACAATGGAACCCAAAAAACTCCTTTAATTAAATAACATCTCACAAGAAACAAAACCAAAGACAACATACAAATCAATCTATTAATCTAAACGACTTACCCTTTCAATTCAATCATTATAAAAACCTCATTTTTACCCAAAAATCATCTACTTCAAAATCAAGCAATGAAAACCCTAAATTATCAAAATCCTCAAACTAGGAATTTTAAATGAAATAATTCAGCAACTAACAAGATTACCTGCGAATTGTATTCGATTGACGAAATTAATATCCACACTTGAATAATTTCATCACAATTCTTCCCTTATTCAAATTGGATGTGTTCTTCGCCAAGGAATTTTGGGGGAAAAGATGAAATTTTGGGGGAGAAGATGGGAAATTTTGATGCTTAATTGGGAAATTAATGGTGTATTATCCATTAATTGTTGGCGCCCACTAAAAATTTTGCCGCTCACCTTCCTCACAATGGCGCCTAGGCTGAAAATTTTGGCGCTCATCTTTCCCTCTTCTTTTTTTTCCTTTCCCTCTTCTATTTTTAGTTTCCATTATTACATTGATGAGTTGGCGTTTTTTTATTGGTGGTGTACAAAAGGAATCTTGTACACTTAGTGTACTCCTAGCCTTTTACATTTTTGTCATTATTCAAAAACTAGAAATTAGACTCCCAAAGTCGCAATTAAGAACTCTAAGCTTGTGTTTAACGTTGTTTTTTGTTTTATAAATTATGTATTATTGAAAACAAACCAAAAAAAAAAAAAAAAGAGAGAGAAAGAAAAAAAAAAGGCGTTTTCACTTTTCAGTAGTTAGGCCATGTTCACTTCACCTTTAAAAAATAATAGTCATTAAAAATAATTTCAATTCAGTAAAATTAATTTCAGTTCAGTAAAAATAAGTTTAGTTTAGCAAAAATTCCAGTAAAAATAATTTTAGTTTAATAAAAATCAGTAAACTTGAAAAAGAAATATAATAGAAATCAGTAAAAATAATTTTTGTTCAACAAAAATAATTTCAGTTCATTAAAAATAATTTTACTTCATTAAAAATAATTTCAGCTCAGTAAAAATAAGACGACGTGAATGAGGCCTTAGTTTTCAAAATTATTATTTTTGTGATAAGTTTGACTACTAGTAATTTTTTATTCATTATATGATATGTATCATATGATTTTGAAAAACAAAAAACCACAAAATTGTCAAATCTATCTATCTATAACTAATCTATAAATATACTAAAGTAACAATCGCTGATGTCAGCTTTCCTCCAAAACTATACACATGTCAACTTATTATAAAACATTTTCCAGCCCAAAAGTTTATTGCATGTTACAAAAAAAATTATAACGTGATAATTTACATACATTTTACATAATTAAATAAGTAATTAAAATTAACAACACTAAACTACTATGTCCTATAAAAGTGGGATATGAAGGATATAGTTGTACGTTTTTCTACTTATCCTTTTATAATGCATCATTTATATTGTCCATGTTATACTTACTGTACTTATCTCAATTAACTAATACTCCTATTTTCATGTTATATTATCATTGTTATTCAGGCTTACTAATACTCTTTTCGATTAATATTCTGCTTCCTACTTTAGAATTTTTTTGTGAGACAAATTGCCCAAGTAAAAAAGAACAATGTAAAGCGGCTAAAGTATCAATTACTTGGGACAATCAATTAGAATTCAATAAAACAAACAAAATTAGCAAATTTTATTTATTTAAACCGCGCATCGCACGGGAGATAAGCTAGTACGGAGTACTAAAGTAGCAACTACTGATGTCATATTTTTCCAAAGCTGTACACATGGCATTACCTCATCAAAAATTTCCTGCTCAAATGTTAAGCCCATCTATCAATTTATATATTTAAACTATATTAGAGGTTTTTTGGGAGGGAGTTTTTCCTCCTAAACTCTTTTTTCATTTAGATTTTTGCAAAATTATTAACGTGTCTGAAAACTTTATACTTAAATTATTTATGATTATGATAGACTTAGCTTTAAGATCAAATTTTTCATTAGACTTCTATATTTAAATTCAATTACCATCATTAAAAATTGAGCATGGCTCCCGTATTATCCAGTGAGCCTAATAAATTGGTCGCCACAAACCCAAAGTGAATTTCCAAAAAAAAAAAAAAAAAAAAAAAACCCTTCTAATTTGACTGATCTACGAACAAATGAAAATTATAAAAAATAGTGTCGATGTTCGTTAATCCTAGGGACTGAATTGAAATTATTTTTGCTGAATTGAACTTACTTTTATCGAATTGAAATTAACTTTGTTAAAATGAAATTATTTTTATTAAATATTATTTTTTTAATGTAAAGTGAACAGAACCTTATAATATTCCCAAAATAACATACTTGTACATCATTATTTAATATTTACTCCCAAAGTCTCAAACCCACAAATTAGCCAAGGCGCTAATTTGAGAGCAAGAGACATGTACAACAAGAGAGGTTAATAGACTCTACTACTCTAGTATCACCAAAAGTTATCCTTACTTCCATAAAAGATATCATTATTATGCTATTATATATAACAAAAACTGGTAGAGCTTTGATCCTTACCACCAGTAGCCAAAACTGGTATGAGCCAAGGCTTTCTATTAGAAATGCAACGATCGTCTTTCGTTCCATTTCCGTGGTACCCCTTTGGACATTTGCAATAGTAGCTTCCATTTGTGTTGGTACAATACTCTGCTTTCTCACAATTATTCCCTCCCTTGCACTCGTCAATATCTAATCAAGATTAATAACATCGATCATAAAATCATAAGCATCATTTGCTAAGTAGATAAATCAAATAAATAAGGATGATAATTAATTCTAATGTTCTATAGTTGCCGTTTGAAAAATGACAAACATAATATTTAATAATGAACAGTTAAGATTTAATGAGTTTTGAAGTACATAATTTTTTAACTTCTAAATACCATAAAATTGTCAGAAATTTGATTATAACAACACAAAATTTTAAACTTTTATTATAACACCAACAAAAAAAAAAAAAAAAAGTTAGATTTCACCACCACTTCACTAATGTCACCCAAAAACCGTCAGTAGACCCCACACTGTACACATGTCAATTATCTATTATTGGTAAAAAAATAATTAATTGAAAAAATTAAAAAAAAAAAGAAAAAACCCTAAAATCCTAACCCAACCACCACCCACACCACCAGCGCTAGATCCCCCTACCCCTACCAGGCCATCGTCACATATACCAACCCCCGCTATCGGCTCCCCTTGCCCCACCCTTGGTCGTCAAAACCAGTTCCATCCCCGATTTGGTTGGGTGCGAGCTTAGGTGAGGGTGAGGGTGAGAGGAGTAGGTCGGGTTTTTGAGCTTGGGTCTGGGTTTTGGCGACGGTTTTGGGTAGGGGAAAGGAGTTTGGCGACGGTTTTCGGTAGGGGATAGGAGTTCACGCGGTGACAGCGGTGGTGATGTTGTGGTAGGTGGTGGTGGCGACCCGGTTTAGGGTTCGTGGTGGTGGACTAGTACGGCTATGGATTATTTTGCCAGGGGATAGGGGTTCCGGCGGCTTGGTTAGGCTTGCGGAAGTGGTGTTGGATGGCGGTGGCTTTTACGCGCCGTCGTTGGTGGGGATGGTGGCTGGTTTAGGTTTTTTTTTTTTTTTTAACCAATAGATTTGTGACACGTGTTTGTTGTGGGCAATATTAACGAATTTTATCCTCCAAGAATCCGGTTAAGTGGCGGTAAATCCAATTTTTTTTGTGTGTGTGTGTTTTTTTTTTTTTTTTTTTTTTTTTTTTTTTTTTTTTTTTGTGGTGTTATAATCCATTTTTCATCATTTTTGTTGTGTTATTTTGCAAAATACCTAAATTATATTTAAATTTTAAGCTTAATTAAAAATCAATTTAATTTTAAAAATTCCCTAGTCGCATCTTCTCTATTTTTTCTCTCTAGGGTTCATCAAAATAAATGTTCATTTTTGGCCCTTTTCCTTTCGTTTCTTTATGATTTTGTTATTGAATTCAATAAAATTGCACTATTTGAAGGTAGTAAATGCCCCTATAGTGAGTTTGAATGTAGTAAGTCCCTCTATGGTGGGTTTTGTTTCAATTTTGTTTGTTTAGTACTCCGTATAATACAAGCTATTTCATGGGTAAAGATTTGTGCAGGATAAAAAAAGAGGTTAATATTTCGTTTATTATCATATGAATCAAACGAAAATGTTCTTCATGACTATGACATATCGATAGGCCCCTTGTCGAATAAGTTTGTAAATCACAACGATATGAAAGTGGGTATGAGGAATGTATTATTTGCAACAACGATTGTAACTCTGCTAAAAATTAAAATGTTTTTATTTGATATAATTGTCATGTATTTATTAGATTTAAATATATGTCGTATGACTTTTTATTTATGAATCAATCTTTATTAAAAAAAACAAATTTCCAGAAAAAAAATTATTTTTTAAAATTTTAATTTATTAATAATTAAAATTGAATTTTATAATTTAATTTAAAAAAAAATCAAAAACTAGAATAATTAATTTTCAAAATTTTAAATTGAATTCCTAAAATAAGAAAAATGAATTTAGTATTTAATAATAATTCAAAAATCATAAAATGATAGTCGTCCAAATTTTCAAACGACTATTGTAGAATCAATACTATATACTCCCTCCGTATTTTAATAAGTGTTACACTTACCAAATCCCATTGTGTTTTAATAAGTGTTACACTTTCTTTTTTGGCAAAAAGCTGCCTTTAAATATTATATCGCTCTCTTCTCATGGTCCTCACCTAAACCCACTATTATTTTTATTATTATTATTATTATTATTATTATTATTATTATTATTATATACTTCCTCTCACATTCATTACACTTTAATAAATTATTAACCTCACTATCTTTCTTTTACAATTTTTTAATATTCCAACTATCCCACTTACCTCTTATAATATTCAAGTCAATTAAATTGCCTAAAATTATGTGCCTAAAACACGGAAACATTCACCATCGATCACATAATACAACCATAGCACTGTGAGTATAATGGACCCTCCATTTTTTTTATTTGCATTACTTTGGATTGCACAAAGTTTTAGGAGAGTAATATAATATTGCGAGTGGGTGAATAAATTATTACTCCCTCTGTTCCTATTTTATTGCTCCATTTGACTATGCACAGTCTCCAAGACATGTATTAGAATGTTTATATCTGTATTTTCATACACGTAAAAATTATAAAAACGTGATATCCATTTCAGGATACATCCTTCAACTTGGAGGTTCTCCCGTTAGCTGGAAGTCTAAGAAGCAGGGTATTGTGTCTAAAAGTTCCTCTGAGGCTGAGTATAGGGCTCTATCTGCTGCAGCTAGTGAAGTCACCTAGCTTGTCAGACTGTTGGAAGAGCTTGGTTTCACTAAGCTTAAACCTGTCACTCTCCATTGTGACAATATCAGTGCTATTTACATAACCAAAAACGCAGTTCAACATGAGCGTACTAAGCACATTGAAATTGATGTGCATTTTACCAGGGACAAGGTGCTTGAAGGTTTGCTGGAGATTGCTTATTTGCCTACAAATGCTCAGATAGCTGATTTGTTTACCAAAGTGCTTCCTTCTGCTCATTTCAAAGAGCTTCTGTCCAAACTGGGCATGTTCTTTCCCATGTCCAGTTTGCGGGGGGATGTTGAGAATACTCTGGAAGACACTCCTGCCACGTCAGATACTCAAGCTGAGAGTTTGTTGTAACAACTTCTGCCAGCTCAGCTAATTACAGAGCTATTTACTGATTTGTATAAAATACTCTGTTACTCTCATTAATTCTCTTTTAATATTAGAACAACCTTCTCTCTAAAATCTCTTTTCTCTCTCTCTCTCTCTCTACTGTAATATTTTTCATAGCTTCTTCTGCAAGCTTCAATGAGGATTCTTCTCTAAAATCTCCATTGAAGAAGATTGAAGTAGTTCTTCAGAATCTAACACCATACTAGTGGACCAACTCAACCAAAAGCTTAAACTGATGGTTAAGGACAAGAATATGTTTTATACTCTATCACTAAAGAATTAAGATTTCGACAAATGAGCATGATTAATTAATTAATATTTCAAATATATAATCAATTTTAATCCTTCAAACAAAACCAATTATACCTCAGAAACATAAATCACCAAACAGAAAAAACCCAATTCACAAAAATCATCAAAAAAAAAAAAAAAAAAAAAATAAATCAAAATCATCCAAATATTTTACCTGGTATGAAATCGTACCAGCAAGAGCATCAAGATCCTCCAACAATTTGCCCATCCTAATTTCATTCCATGGATTTCTATACTGTTCTCTAAGCACATAATCCGATGAAAACTTATACTTAACACAAGTTCTACTTTGAGATGGGTTTTTTTTACACCAACCCATCTTGTAATTTTCTTTCTCCTCCAACCTCAATTACACCATTTTCCAGAAATTTTGATCTTGCTTCCCACAATGCGTTTGTGACTGGGGAATGGTAAACCCCAGGCCATAAACTCACCGGTTTACGAATCGAAGAAACTGCATCAATTGGTTCATCTTTGGGATTATTTGTGTTAATTGGGTTTGATTTTGTGCATGAAAATGTTGAGATTTGAGTGAGTTTATGTGTGATTTGATGATCATTTGATGTGGGTTTTGATTGAATTGATGGAAAATTATAGGTTGAATTTGGCTAATCTAGGATGTTTGGAGGAGAATTTGATGAGATGATTCATGGCGTAAAAATGGAGTTTGGTATGGAGGACAAAACGAAGATCATCCCAATTCTTTGTCCCTAGAGAGATTTTTTTGAATGTACTGTCTATATAAACGTGAATTGCTAAATCACGCTCCTCCTCCTCCTTCTTTTTTTTCGAAATGAGGAACGAAGCCAAGAGAAAGAAAAAACACAAATTACAGAAAAATAAAGCTACCTCGGAGGGACCAAGCGTGGTAAAGCCACACCCCTAGAATTCTCCTCTAAAATATGATTAAGTTTCGAGGGAATAGTATTAATGGTATCTAATTAAGAGTCTTGAATAACTCCGTGGTTGGCCAATCAATCCGCCGCTCTATTCCCTTCACGATACACATGGGCCACATGAACATTCCATCGATCATCATTCAATAGCTTATGACAATAGATTATGTCATGAATATTTTCTCCTCAAGAACATTCTGGGTTTGCAAAGCCTGTATACATGCCAAATTGTCTAGTTGAGCCTCAAGATTTTCGATTTGCAAATTCTGAGCCCACTCCAAGCCTCGGGTTAGTGCCATTATTTCAGCTCTATAAGCTGTGCAGTATCCAAAATTGGAGCTGAAAGCAGATATGAAATTGCCTCTATAATCCCTTATAATTGCTCCTCCACCTGCAGGGCCAGGGCAGACGACTCCATCACAATTAAGTGAGTACCAACCAAAATCAGGAGCTCTCCAAGTGATAACACCCATTTTTAGTTGATACGAAGTACGAAGTATTTGATAACGCCTGTATTTTAGCTGGAATGGATGAACCTACACTCACATAGTCACATACTCACATGTATTCCATGCATTTTCGGAATAGGCGTGTTCACCTTAAAGTTACGAAAATCCACGCCAGGGATTTAACCTTCAAAACTGACTCTTTAGACATCATATTAACATACAACCATAATATACAACTATTAGTTTTCTAATTGATGTGTTGTTATTTGATCCTAAACTTGTGCACACACACATATATATATATATGTGTGTGTGTGGGGCAAAAGCTAATGAGCGCCCCTGAGGCGTTAGATAAGAGAATTAAAGTGGAAATATTAGAGTAAAATTAACATAAATTACACCGAACGACGCGTGATTTTGTCATGCATTCCTAACTTAATACCATTTCAACCAATATAATTACTCCTTATCTAACGCCTCGGGGCGCTTGTTAGTAAGATCGTGTATGTATGTGTGTGTGTATATATATATATATATATATATTATAATAAACCTAAACTTGGAGCTATAAGCTATTGTAATGACATATATTAGAATCGATGTATGTGTAATACAGAGACAATTTAATTAATCTTCACAACAGCATAACATCTATTTCTTACATGATTACATAGTATTCCACTTAAACATATAAACGAAAGAAATTTGATATTATGAATGATTCCAAGTGGCATCCACAAGAATCAAAATTACCTACCACTTCCCAAAGAAGTGAGCAAGCGTGAGTCATATGAATTAGAATCGACACCACTGCTACAACCACCATGGTCGTCTGACCTTGGAATTCCGACGAGAAAAGATTCACAATCTTCTTGAATTGAACCATCATCATTCCAAGGATGGGATCCCTTTCTTTTTATAGTCTCCAATTCCAATGCAACTTCTTTCATGGTAGGCCTCTCCTCTCCTTTTAACATCAAGCACCATTTAGCTAGATTAGCCATTTGTTGTATTTCTTCAATAGTTTTCTCACTCACTATGTTTGTGTCAAGAATGTCCAACAAACGACCTTCTTTTATCTTGAGGAGGAAGTGCATAGTGAGAAATTTCTCAGCTTCGGGCCTAGCAATAGAAATTGCCTTTTCCCTTGTCAATAGCTCCAGCAAGACAACACCAAAACTATAAACATCACTCTTTTCAGTTAGCTCACCTGTCTGCATATATTCGGGATCCAAATACCCTCGAGTTCCAAGCACCATTGTAGCAAATTGGCTTTCGTCCGGTGGAATCAACCTTGAAGCTCCAAAGTCGGTTACCTTAGCAGTGTAACTTTCATCCAAGAGTATGTTCATCGATTTCATATCTCTATGAATTATTGGTGTTGAGATTGTGGTGTGTAGATATGATAGCACATTGGCAACTTCAGATGCTATATTTAAGCGTACATGCCATGTCATTATGGAAGCTCTAGCTGCATCATTTAAGTGGTCATATAACGTCCCATTGTTGATGAACTCGTAGACCAATAGTGGTACTTCACTCTCAAGACAACAACCTAGTAACTTGACCACATTTCTGTTGTTGATTTGTGATAGAACTAGAACTTCATTAATGAATTGTTCTACTTGATTTGGATCCACCTTGAGAGATTTTTTTATTGCCACAACTTGGTTATTTGGCAAAATGCCCTTGTAAACAACTCCAAAACCTCCTCTTCCAATTATGTTTTCATCACTATAATTGTTGCAAGCAACTTCAAGATCTTGCATAGTAAAGATTTTTAATGTATCAACACGCCGTCCGAAGAGTTTTTCATTTAAAAGCAAACCACCATTTTGTTGAAAAAAACTTTCTCGTGTTTTCCTTGTCTGTGTTTCCTCTCGTTTAAAGTGCAGGAGAAACCCGAAAAGGAGCAAAGTTATAAAGCCACCACCAACACCTACGAGATAAAAAACCACTAATTATATTAGAAGTATGCAAATAACTTTGAGATACTCATGCCACTAAGTATATTATTCCTTATGTTTCATAATGTTAGTCCCATATAGAATCAATCACTACCCTTTCAAAACCAAGAACATGTGTTATTGTTTGAAATCTACAGTGTAATTCCAAAAATATCCCTTTTTTTTTTCAAAATTGCCCCTGCTGGTCTTTCAGTCAACTACTTTTCCTCTACCTTTCCCGAATTTCCTCGTAGCCTTTCATATCTTTGACTTCATTTCCAATTCCAAATTCCTACAACCACTAAATCTTTACTTGTCTCTCTCCTCTATTTCATTCCATGATTTCACATTCATCTTAATCTCCCCTCAAATTCTTCAATATCAAACTAAATATCAGAAAATCGACGAATTGGGCAGCTTTAACCAATTTATTTATTTATTTATTTTTTTTTTGGATTTCAGCACGATAGAAAAACATGCAAACTCACAGAATCAAAGAAGATTATAGGTTTCAGAATTTTGCCTCCATTTAAATTGTTTGTGATTAATCAACGAATTTGGGGGTTGGGTTTAATCTTTAATAAGAACTTTCAATTGAAGATTTGAAGAAGGATTATACTATCAATTGGAAATTCTCTCCGAGCAACTACAACGAAGAAGCAAGATCATAAATGGGTATTTCTTATTTTATTTTTTTACCATTTTAAATCTATATATACTCTACTCTAAATTATAGATTTTTGAATGATAGGGTGTTGTTTAATTAGTCTTAATTTTCAATGATTTTATGACTTGGGTTTGATTAGATTAGATTCTTATGTATTTGATGTGGGTTTTGCTTTAATTTTCAATTTAGTATGTAGGTTGATTTGGATTCTTCAGTATTGATAGATGATATGTTTGATGGTGTTGCTGTTTTTATTTATTTATTTATTTTTATTTAATTTATTTATTTTTTGGCAGAAGGTAGATCAATAATTCAATATATGAGGGTGTATGGGTCACAAATGCTAATTGCATTAAAAAAAAAAGTGCAATAAGACAAAAAATATGAACAAATCAAAATTTGCTTAAATTTACTCCGTACAATTTTTTAGATTGATTTTTATTTTTTAAGTTTGGGGTTTTGTAAAAAATCTGATCTTGCTTTTTTATTATAGTACTTTTATATATTTATTTTTTTAATTATTAATGAAGTTTATCCTGTATAATTGAAGTGATTTTTTTTTTGGTATTTTGGAATTAAAGTACAAATTTTGTGTTTTGGTTTGATTTTGATAGCGTTGATTGATTGTCTTAATGGGTTTTATTTTAAAATTAGAGCTTGTTAGGCTATCTTTTATTCTCATTCAATTGGATTTTGATTTGGTTGCTAGTCCGAATATAAAATGGGGTGGAATTATAGTTATTCGTTGAACATCCTGTAGTTATTTGTTGTGTTTTCTCTGTTCTTTAGCTTCATGCGTCATGCTCACCATCATCATCAATTCCGAAACTCAATAAAATCAACGATGGAGGGAGAAAATGTTGAAACCGGTGGCAAATTGTTGATTGGGGGTGGTGGATTGGTGGTAATTGGTGGTGTTGGTTGTGATTTGGTGTGCAATTGAAGAATTGGTGATGTGGGGTTGTTATTTTTGGTGCAAGGAGATGGAGCAGCAGCAGGGCGCCAGGGTTGCTGGTGGCTGCTATTTATGAGGGAGAAGGGAGTTATGGTTGGGTAAGGTGGGGTATTCTGGCTCGTTGGTGGGGTGTGTGGGAGTTTTTGGTGGTGAGGGTTGACTGTAGTGGTCGGGAATTGGGGCTGTAGAAGGTTGGGGGTGGAATAGAGATTGGTTGGTGAGTTGTATGGGAGTTTTAGCCTGTTGGGTGGGGGGAGGTTGGCAGCGGTAGACGGGAAGGGGAGGGGGCGGTTCTGGTGGTAGGATGGAACTGGAGTGGTGTAGTGGTGGTGGGGATGGAGAGAGGGGGTGGAGCAGTGGTGGTGTTTGGGGAAGGAGAGACAAAAGAACAAAATTATTCAAGGAGTAGTAGGATTGTGGAGAAGAGTAAGGTCGGGGATTCAGGGGTTGGCGAGTAGGTAGGCTCGGGGTAGGGGGGTGGGCTGGTCACCGGCAACTAATTCAGATCTCATCTGACTTTCTCTCCTATTTCTCTCATCCATTTTCCTTTTTTTTTAAAAAAACTTTGATTTAATGTTTGATCTTAACCTTTTGATAGCGTTATTGATATTAATTTTTGATGTTAATTTTTGATAGCGTAATAGAAACTGGGTTTGTTGCAAGGTGATGATTCTGAATATTTATTGCAAGACATTCTTTATTATTGAAAATGTAGCTGTATAGGTCCGAGAACTATGGGATGGGAGGGAGTATTGATTTTCAAGAACCTAACATTGGTTCTAAGTCTAACAAGAGTAATAGGAATTTAGGAAGTAGAAGACAGTGATACATAAGCAAAATCGAGTGATATGAAATTCAGCTCATGGATATTTGCAGTAGAAATTCTTAAGCGAAATCGAATGATATTTGCATGAAAACTGTATTGGTGATATGTACATTGATCATTCTTTCACATGATTTAGGTTTCATTTTTGCAATCATGTTGATGAATGGGAATGGGTTTAGGTGTCTACCATGGTTTGGTTAAGTGATCATAGCAATTTAGGAGAATGTAGTATCTTATCTGGTTATGTAGAGTGAAATACATTATTTGTTTCACATGAAGTAAAAATATAGTACTCCAATATGGTAGTTTCATGAGAGAGTAGTGAAAGTAGAATTTATGTGAGGAATATTATGAGAATAGGGCTGCTGGGGGTAGGAAGAGAAATGAGATTTAGTGGGATAAACACAGCATGAAATTTCTTTTATGGTAAGTTGACTAATTATATAAAAATGAATAGAAGTTTGCTATATGTATTTTCAATTGAATTTTTGGGAAAATGAAATTGATTGAATTTTGTTGTTGACTTTTGTAGGAATGTCTCTTTTATGCAGTGTGACCTGAAATATATTATTCTTGAATGCCATTTATCTTTGGAATATTAAACTTATACTTGTAATTAGTGATGTTATATACCAAAGATTGTATGAGTCCTTTAATTGAATTCTATTAACATATGCAGGTCAGGGGACAATTCTCACGCCTAATGAGTTTGTGTTACAAAGAGGCAGCTGAGGATGAAGAAAAGCCAATTCCGGCGAGGATTCGAATTCCGAGGACCCGAAATCCCAGGAATATATATTGGTATATAATTTCATAATTTTCTGTCAGAGTAATGCCTTTTTATTGTATTTACTGTATAAATATGTTTATTGGGCTTTTAGATTTTGTTTGTTAGGTGTTTGAATTCTGTGTTTGGTAAGGAAATAATATAGTGATACGACTGCACATATTTAATTAATAATTTTTCATTATCTCAGCTCTATAAGAACATTACCCCCTTAGTCTCTAGCTGAATAAGTGTTATTAATTTTCTTTGTGTAATTTGTCCCAATTAAAGTAAGCTACATTAATTGACGGGTTTAGCTTAATGGTTAATGGTTGTGTATAAGCTATTGGAATCAAGAAGGGGGTAATGGACAAATTAGTGGATTAGCTGACTTTAATATGCGTTAGTAGTTGTTCTAGGCATTGCCATGATAGCTATGGGCAATGAAAAGGGTCTTGCCACACCAATTGACTACTTAATGAATTTTTTGAAAAATGGGAACCAGAACATGAAACAGACAGTTCTTATGGTGCTCTCTCTTCTATGCATATCAAATCCAGTTAGAGCTAATGTCATAGAAACCTTGCCCTATCCTCTTATTTTTCTTACTTGGTTTAACGGTACCTTTGGGAGGTTTGTCAAGATCTGACTTTAATAATATTGATGGTAGCTGCCGTGACATCTTTGGCTCTCGGTATTACATCAGAGCCTGAGGCCTTTGCATTTTGTCAGTTTATTGTTAATCAAATAGAGTTTAGGAAAAGGAGTATTGATCTATATGGTTCTATTATTATATTTTTCCACAGCCTACAACTGCTTTAAGGTAATGTTGTGGTTATGAACCTCAAGAGCTATTGTTTTAGATTAGAGTGCCTAATTTTTTTTTTTTAATTTTTTTTAATGAAATTTTCATTTAGGCAGTCCTGCAGTGTTTCTTGTAAGTGATTAGGCTAAAGAGAAATGCTCTTTGGTTATTAATTTTTTTTTAATCATTAATCAATGGTAGTGAAGCTCACTTTCTATTGGTACTCATCATAAAATTGGCATAATATAACTCAAATTAGACATGCATAAATATGTGTATTGAAGCTATACACCATCGACAATGGATGAGATAGTGGAATAGTTCAAAAGAACCAATATTGCACCAAAAAATAGTATATTTAGGGACAATGGCTGAGTAGCATACCTTTCTGTCAAGCTAATTTATGGGGAAAAAGAAAACCCTTTGATTGTGTTATTTGGGTGTATCTTCAATGCCTTACTTATTAATTTGATGACCCAATTGCTTGATCTTATCCGATTTGGTTTATTTAAGTTGATTTATTAAATGGGGTTTGTTTGATGTTTGAGGTACCCATTTTATTATTTTTTGGATTGAATTTTAGTTTAAAATTGATGAGATTTACATGGGTTTGAGAATTTTGGATTCGGTTGTGATGATTTGTTGATAATTTTTCATGCTTTAGAGGGTTTTGGAAGTTTGAGAAGCTAATCTGTTGACTGAATTGAGGAGTAACTCGTAATAGGCTCATTGTGTGTTTAAAGGTGAACAATTGTCTTACTTCATAGAAAAATATTCTGTTTGTTTGTAATTTGGATTTTACTAGAAAATATATGTAAAGCAAAAAATTCACCGTATGGTAGAATCTTCATAGAAAGGAGGGAGGGGGAGGGAGAGAGAGAGAGAGAGAGAGAGAGAGAGAGAGAGGGTAAGGAGGGGGGAGAGAAGGAGGGAGAGGTGGAAAAAAGGAATAAAGGGCAGGCTAGGAGAGGAGAGGAGGGGGCACACCGAGAGAAGAGAGGGGTTAGGACTTAGGAGAGAGAGAAAGAAAGAGAGGTAAGGAGAGAGATAAAGAGTGAGAAAAAGGGTCCGGGAGTGAGGAGCCGGAAGAAGAGAGTAAGAAAGAAAGAGGAGTTGGGAGAAAAAGCGAGTGAAATAAAGAGAGAACGAGAAAAATGGCCACGAGAGAGCAATAAGGATCGAAAGAGAAAGAACTCCAGCAATAAGGGAAAGTGGGGATAGGATTTACTTTATTCTTTTAAAATACTCCCTCCGTTTCATAATTAGAAGCCTGTTTTCCTTTTTTGGATGTTCACTGACCGAGTAACCCCTATAATACTAAGTGAGTTATATTATGCTAATTTTTTTTTATCAGTACCAATAGAAAATGAGCTTCACTCCACTACTATTATTTTTTTAGCTTAGATAGATCATGTTTACTTTATTCATCATAACCTAAATCTAATTTCTATAAAATTGTAAGAAAATCCCTAATTTACTTTAATTGTGGCTTTATAATGTTTTGGATTGATGCAAAGTCACGGCATTAAGTAAGAGTTTATTTTCATTGAATTTATAGATTTTACACTCAAACACCCTGAATACATATAATCATATATGGTAATGAGTTTATTTTCATTGAATTCAAATTTTTCAATATGTTTGGCACGAAAGTGGTGGCGTTTATTTGCTTATTTTATTTGATGTTGCAGGTTGATTATGTTAGTCTAAAACAATATTAAGGAGGATTTGAAGCCAGTGAAGAATACCAACCATTTGAATATTGCTTGATCTCAGGATTTGGAATTAGAACCAATTAAGCAAGATGAATTGTGATGTGTAACAGAGGATAGTGATTTTTATAATTAATCAAATGTAGCTTTTATTTCAACAAAGAATATGCGGTACAAGATGCAGCCTTCGATAATGTATACACTTTTTTAAGGGTGAGCAAATTATTTAGGCATGAGCAAACTATACGGAGGTGAACAAGCTGTTTTAGGGTAATGTAATTTGAATATGATTTTTAGGAGTGAGAAATTCTTTGGAGGCGAACAAATTATTTAAAGATGAGCAAGTTATGTACGGGTAAGCAATTTATTTAGGAGGTAATTGTATATGACATATAGAGGGTGAGACAAACTATTTATAATGAGTACGTAATTTTGTATGATTTTTAGGGTTTAATAATTCTACAAGGATAAGCAAATACTTTAAGGGTGAGTAATTTTTATAAAGGTGAGGTAATTGTATACAATATTAATTTACTTATAGACAATACGAATAATAACAACTCTATACTTAATTACAAAACGCTTTATTATTCTTACATTTTCCATCAAACGTCAAATTATAACCTAACAAAACAATAACAATTATTTTTACTCCTTAATGATAAAAATAACAATTAGTATTATTCACTTACGCTAACACATTATCGACACTTAATATTAGTTTATTGGGCTATCGCGCTATCGTGCGCGATGGCTCGACTAGTCACATAAAATACACAAACTTTTAAAACAAATCGGGTGTACAATAATTATTATACATCCATTATAAAGATCTCTCAAAGTGATCAAAGTTAACCTTGAAATGAATAAAAGTTACTCGAATATGTATAAAAGTAACTCAATTCAAATAAAAATAATCTATGCTTTATTGGTAAAAAGGGCAAAAAGTTACCTTAAATTGGCTTAAAGTTACCCTTATACTGCTCGATGTACACTAATATTAGTGTAAATCGGATGTATATAAAAGTGTTTTTGGTCCTCATACTAAAAAAAATCGGGTGTACAATAATTATTGTACATCCATTATAAAGATAGACTAAAGTGATCAAAAGTTATCCGTAAAATGAATAAAAGTTACCCCAATATGCATAAAAGTAACTCGATACTAATAAAAATTATCTACGCTTTATTAGTAAAGAATCACATTTTAAATGACTAAAAATCAATTATTAGTGATTGAATGTAATTAAATTACCATTATAAAATTTTTCTTGTTCTCTATTTATATTAAAATTGTATTATGTTTAAAGTTATAAAAAAAAAAGGCAAAAAGTTAACCTAAAATTAGTTAAAAGTTATCTTTATAGTGCTCAATGTCCATTAATATTAGTGTGAAGCGGGTGTATACAAAAGTTTTTCAACAAAGAAAGTATTAAAAATCGCAGTAAAAGAAGTCAAGAAAGACAACAAATTTAAGGATAGAAATCTGTGTAAGCAATTATAATTTGATCCTTACCGCCAGTAGCCAAAACCGGTATGAGCCAAGGCTTTGTATTAGAAATGCAACGATCGTCTTTCGTTCCATTTCCGTGGTACCCCTTTGGACATTTGCAATGGTAGCTTCCAATTGTGTTGATACAATACTCTGCTTTCTCACAATTATTCGCTCCCTTGCACTCGTCAATATCTATGAATATAAACATCGACCATAAAATCTTAACCAACATTTGTTAAATAGATAAAGTAATTTTTTTTTTAAAAAGGGTGAAACCATAAGTTAATAATATACCTGTGCATCCATGAGGATGGTAAGGGTTACCAAAATAACCATCTTTGCAGTTGCAACGATACCCAAATTCATGAACCGGATCATAACAAACTGCGTTTTCTTTACACAAGCAACTCCCATCTTTTTTCGCCACTGAACAATTGTGCTGTCCAATAGTCCAATTGAATACTACGGGAAGCTGCAAGGATTTCCAGTACTCCATAGGTTGACTTAAATTTTGTTGGTAAAATGTATAAGCATCTTTTGCCACCGCAAATGCAACATTGCACGGATTAAAAGTATTTACAGACCTATGGTTGTGAAAGCTGTCTAATATTACTTGAACGTTGTTTACACCACCGGGTATGGAGGCTTGACAGCACCCGACACCAGAACATTCACCATCGATCACGTCTTCTTCCTCCACGCAAGCAGTCATGCATCCCGTCTTGTATTGCTTGTCACCTCGATAACCCTTAAACCAGGCATAGGTGTCACACCCTATAGCAACTAACATGTTTTTTGTGCTAGACAGGGTAAATGTTATCAACTTGAACGAGCTCCACCAATAGGCAGTATTGTTACCCTGGTTGTAACAATCGTAAGAAACATATAGTTTAGTGCGGAGTTCTCCCTCTATCAATGAAATGTTAAGAACTTTGAAATCTTTACCAAAGATTGGTGTTGGAGGGTTCGTAGCATTACTACAATTGATTTTGAAGGAGGAAGATATTTCATTATTTGGTGGTTTATAGTAACAACCTTCTTCAATACCAAAGGGGTAAGGAATGCTCAAATTTCCACACTTATCTGAACAGTGTGGGGCGATTACGAGGGGTGACACTACTTCGACTCCGGTGATTAGTGGTGTCAACACCCAACACACGCAAATTGTTAGTAGAAGAGCATGACTTAAATAAGTCATGCCTACTAGAGTAGTATTGATGCTGGTTTAGAATTCGAAGGTCTAGAAATAAAAGAGATAATTTTGTGTAAAGTTTTTCAATAATTTGGCCAAGCATTGCATTGAACAAAAAACTGAGAGAGGGCTTTTATAAAGGAAAAGTCTACTGATTGGCTTAACAATCATGGAAAAGTCTTCCCCTGAAAATTAATGTACAAAAAACTGAGAGAGAGCTTTTATAAGGGAAAAGTCTACTAATGGGCTTAACCAAAGGAAAAGTTTTCCGTGAAAATGAATATGCTAAAAAAAAAAAAAAAAAAAAAAACTCGCTTTTGGACAAAAACGTACACATAATGACATAAAAATTGATTTTTTTTTTCCTTTCCATTTGTTTTGTTGCAAATTTGCAATTACATACAGAGTAACAAAAGTTTAATACAGAGTACTCCCTAATATAAAATACAATTTTTTGTATGCGGTATGTTGTACCGTGCGCTAGGGGTTACTCAAGTTACTCCGTCAGGTTGAATTGCCGAGGTTACTCAAGTTACTCAATCAGGGTTTACTTGAGTTATTCGGTCAAAAGTAACCAGTAACCCCTGACTGAATTGAACACTCAAGTAACCCCTGACCGAACTCCTTAATTAACCCCCTGACTACTGAATTACTTGAGTAATCCCTGACTGAACTCCTTAAATTACCCCTAATCGAGTAACTCGAGTAATCCATGACCGAGTAACTTGAGTAACCCATGACCGAATAACCCCTCGAGTAATCCCTAACCAAATAACTCGAGTAACCCTTAACTGAGTAACTCGATCCTGACCGAGTAACCCTTGAAGTAACCCTTGGCCAAGTGAACCCCTCGACTAACCTCTGTCCGAACCTCTCAAGTAACCCTTGACCAAGTAAATCAAGTAACCCCTAACGGAATAACTTGGTAACCCCTAACAAAATAACTCGGGTAATTCTGCCACATTGTATGGCTTCTTGCACCAAAAAGTTGTTGTATATAAAATCTATTCATTAGTCTCAATGCAATGTATTACTCCTTATCTAAATATTCTACTTCTGTAACTTTTTTAAACTTGTATTAGTATCATACTATCATGTACTCCCTTCGTTTTTAAATACTTGCTCCACTTTTTCAGGTGCAAAGTTTAGGGAGAAACTGAATATAGTAATAAAATATAGAGATAGTAGGGTTAGTAAAAGGTAAATTGGAGATAGAGGATCTAAAAGTAATAAAATTGGATCCCACTAATTGAGAAAAATGAATAAATTATTATAAAAACTTTTCAAATAAGAAAATGGAGGAAGTATTGAAAAACGGCCGCCAAAGAAAAGTGGAGTAAGTATTTTAAAACGGAGGGAGAGTACTCCATAACTATTAAAATTTCCATTGAAAATTGCAAAAAAAAAAAAAAAAAAAAAAAAAAAAAAAAAAAAAAAAAAAAAAAAAAAAAAACTGGCGGGTATCTAGCTCTTATAAAGGATGAATTTGCGTAGGAACAAATAACTCCGGCTTTTAAGTTAAATTGCAAATAAAGAAATCTTTTCAAATATAATTATGAAAATTTTTACATTACTAAAAGTGCACAAATTATTTGTTGAAAAGAAAAAAATATAGACGACTAGTTTATTTATTTGGAAGGATTTACCTAGAAATTGTTTAAATCAAAATTAATTCCTATTTTGTGTCGTTATAAAAAAAAAACTTATTTCCTGAATAGCGTCGTAGGATCGATCAGGTATTAGCTTTGATATTCTTTTTTTTTTTTTTTTTTTTTTTTTTGGGTTTAGTGTAGATTTGCAATTGGTGATAGCGGTTTACATTTACAATTGCCATTGTTGGTAGCGATTGTATTTGAAGAACAAATAATATTGCTATCCGCGGTTCTTTCTACAAGTTTTTTTATTAACCGTCCCACTGATATAATCTCGCTATTTTACATGTAATATGCAAGTTTTAGTATCTTTGAGAGTTTAACTAGTTAGTAAAAAAAAAAAAAGGTATATGTGGTAGTAGTTAATCATTGCATAGTCCCTTTATCCATCAGTATCCCTTGAAATGTTGTGGTCCTTGTGGACAATAAAATCTGAGAAGATGAGCAACATTCAGGGCCTGTTCTAATTGACTGAACTGAAGTGAATTGAACTGAACTTATTAGAGCTGAAGTGAACTGAACTGAACTGAACTTATTAGAGCTGAACTGAACTGAACTTATTACATCTGAACTGAAATGAAATGAATATTTTATAAGAGAAGGAAATTAGGAGCTGAACTGAACTGAACTGAACTTATTAGAGCTGAATTAAACTGAACTGAACTTATTAGAGCTTAACTGAACTGAACTGAAAATAATCGTATCAGAACAGGCTCTCAATCAGTATAGCAAGATGCAGTTGACGCATGTTTTAAGCTCGTTTTTAATTTGTCGTAATTAACTTGGTTCTTAGCTTTGAGACTTTGACGTTCATGCCAAGTTGAGAGGTCGTATAAATAGTGACCCATGTTATAAGCTCGATTTACCCTACATGAATTAGTCCTTAGCTTTGATGGCAAGCTCATTCCAAATTAAGAGGTTGTGAAAATAGTGACATATCAACTAAAAAAGTGAATACATTAATGCCCCCATTAAACAAGTTACAGTCCTTTTCCCCTTTCTTCGACGTGGTACAATTAGATAAACCTACATACAACGTACAATATCTATTTAAAGATAAACGTATGTAAAACGGTGAGAGTGTTATTTAAGTTAGAAATTTCAAAAGGGTGAAACTAGCACACCCCATAATTTATACTCCTTTCAATAAGCTAAGGTGGTATTCATGCTCGTACAATAGCGAAAGGTAAGTAATTGACTAGTTGGAGTCGACCTTGCATTGATCCATCAATCCATCATTCATTATCTTTGGAATTTTAAGTTGTGCAACAGACAGATAGTACAATGGAATTTAAGACGAAATGCACCATTCAATTTTGTACATTTGTACTTCTTTATTTTGGAAAATTCTAATTTGGCGTCGGAGGTGGCAAGAATCAACATAATTCACAACGGCCTATGGATTCCCATATATATATATATATATATTTTTTTTTTTAAAAAAAAAAAAAAAAAAAACCTCTATTGTTTTAGTGTATTGAGTCTAATAACACATTGATGCATACATGGATGTACAATAATTTAGCAACTAAAATCATTAAATCTTATCTTCCATGCACGATTTAGGGTGAAGGATTATAGTTTGGGAGAGATGTATGTGATTGAAAAATATTTCAATCCTACATATTTCATTTTATTTTAGTTGACATATGAATTTTTTACCTTAGGTAGGTTTGTCATACTGTATAATTTTAAATATAAATATCTACAATTATGTATAAACAAAGTAATAAGTATTTGATATTTGAAAATAGTCGTTGAGATGAATTTAATGAGACTCCACATACGTAACAGTTTTTTTCTTAATACTTCGTACTTAATCATAAAATTATATTGTTGAATAGTTTTAAAGTAAAAAATATGTCAACTTATGAAATGCAATACGAAGTATAATATAATTATAATTGAGATATTATAGGATATCATTTCGATTACAATAAAATAAGTAGATGGATATTTTGTGCAGAAGAACTGCCCTAAAGATAAAATGTATGAGGAGATGTACTTACATATAGAGGTGTCAAAAACTGACTCAATCCGAACAGACGCAAAAAAACAAACAAAAAAAAAAAAAAAAAAAAAAGTCAAATTTAGTTTTCGACTTGTATGAACTCAATACTTGACCATCAGTTATGGCTCAAAGTTATAGTAACCCGACCCAATCCAACTTCACCAAATTCGAGGCATCCGAATTAACACCTTTATTTACAAGAAAAACTTGGATTTTCTTAAAATAATAGGAAAAATTGATTCTAATATTCTCACCTTTGGCCAGTTAGCTGTTAATAATCCCACCTTTAGATTATTATTTGGAATAATTAGAAATAATAATCCCAACTTTCATGCATTTTTCTAGAATAATCTGAACTTTGGATTATTCTGAAATAACTCAAACTTTGGGGGGTCTTTTCTTTTTTCAATCCCAAACCGGTCAACAAAAGTCAATGACATATTATATCAAGTAACTTGACACGTGTCAAATCTTGATAGGTCTAAACATAAATAAAAAAAAAAAAAGAAAAACCAATCAACCTCCCCTTCCCCCACCGGCCAACCTTAACCACCACCACCGCCCGCCGCCCCTCCTTCACCAGACCCACACCTCTGCCACTAAACAGTCCCCCACCAGCCTAACAGCCACTCCCTAGCCCAGCCCTGACAGCCACCACCTCCCCCTTCACCACTGTTGAAACCACCTTCCTTCCACAGCCACAAGAGCGCAATAAACCCCCTGCCCAGCTCCACCAACGAAACAGCCCCGAAACCGCCGCCTATCCCCCACCCCTTGCGTCGCCGTTTTCCCCCCTCCCCCAAACCCCCTCCAATTCCCCCGACGTGACCACCGAAACCCCAAGATAGCAGCCACAGAAACCCCAAAACGCAGCCACCGAAACCCCAAAATCGCAGCCACCAATACCCCAAATCGCAAATTCATGGGAGTTACGCAAATTCAGGGGTGGGGTAAGTGTTTTCGGGATTAGGGGAGGGGTTTCAAGTGAATTTCGTGATCGGTATGCCAGCCCGGAGTTCGTGGCTGGTGGCTGAAATTCGTGGTTGGTGGCCAGGTTTTTGGCTGGCCGGCTTCCGTGGTACGGTTGGTGGTCGCCCTGGTCGGATTCAAGGGTTTTCTGATTTTTTTTTATTTTGTTGTTTTTTTTAATTAAATTTTTTAACCAATTAATTTGCAACATGTGTCACTTTAACCAAAAAAAAAAAAAAAATTAACCCATTCTACCGATAACCGGTATTTGGGATTGAAGAAAAAGAAGACCCCATAAAGTTCGGATTATTCTGGAGTAATCCTAAATTGGGATTATTCTAACAAAATTCATAAAAGTTAGGATTATTATTTCTAATTTTTCCTTATTATTTAATAATCCCACCTATATAGGGGATTTTCTTTTATTGGTCCCTAACCTGTTGGTAACTGATTTTGACAGGTTAATATGCCATGTGTCGTTTTTTTAATCGGTTGAAAAATAAAACATAAATAAAATTTAAAAAAAAAAAACTGAAAAAATAAAAAAAACAAAACAGAAAAAATAAAAAATAAAAAACAAAACTTAAAAAAAAATAAACAAAACCCACTGGCCACCCCCACCCACCGTGAACCTAACCTTACCTTAGCCCCACCAAAAACCGGCCAGCCTCCACACTACACCCCTGAAAATGGTCGGTCGGAACACCTCATTACCGAAAACCACCCCGTTGACAAAAAGCAACCCCGAAATCTCCCCCTAATCCGAATCCCACCCTCGAAACCACCACAGCCACCACCCTAAAAAAACCCCACCAAATCGCCGAAACCCCCCCTCTAACCGCCGAAAATCACCTCTAACCGCCGAAAACCACCGAAACTCTTACCTAAATTCAACCTCAAGCCATCCCTTGAAATTGATTCACTTATTTTTTTTTTTCAATTCATTGAAATTAAGGGCTTCAATGGTTTTCGTGGGTGTGAGGGTTGGAATCGGGCCGGTTTTTGTTGGGTAAGGCGGAAATGGGGTTCCGGTAGTGGGGATGGGGGTTCGGCGGTGGAAGAGGGGCTGCCGGAGATTGGGGTTAGGGACCCTTACGGTGTTCATTTGGGGCTGGTTGTGTTTTAAAAAAAAATAATTTAGGTTCTTTTTTTTAAAAAACAATTGACCAATTATTTAGTGACACGTGTCACTCAAATTAAAAAAAACTAATGTTTACCCAATTTTCAGGTTACCGGTCATAAACTTTCAAAAAACAAAAGAAATTTACCGGTCATAAGGGACCAATAGAAAAAGATGCCGTATAAAGGTGTGATTATTATTAAATAATAATTTGAAGGTGGGATTATTAACAGCGAATCGGCTAAAAATAGAATTATTAGAATCAATTTTTTCAAAATACGGAATAATATTCATTGCTCCTTGAAAAAAATAATATGTCTGTACAAGTGATTCTTGTGACGAAATAAGCTAAACACTGAAGTGAGTAGGGGAAGAAAATAGAGAACCTTTAACCTTACACATTATACTCGAAGAAATTCAATGACCATAGAAATGGAGATGGAAGAGCAGGAAGAGGAAAACCAGCAGGCTGAGGAATCGACAACAACAAAATGTTACCCAGAAATTTCGGATGAAGCTGAATACCACAAACTTGTGCAAAATTCTGACCTTTTCTTGCAAAAGCTCAAACATTTTCACTCTTCCTTCCACACCCATTTCATGTTTGTTCTCTCTCTCCTTCCCTTTTTGATTTATGCATTTGTTTTCCCACTTTTCTCATTCAATTTTTATATATTTTTTTTTTCAATTTTTGCTCTCATATAATGGGTTTATTCTACTCACTTCTGGGAATTTTTTTGTTTAAATAATAATAGTAATGCATGATTAAATTTGAGGAGAATTTGTGAAATCAAAGGGTTTATTTGTTTGATTATCAAATTATTAAGGAATTGGGGAAAAAAATGAGGAGAAATCATGTTATTAGCTTTGTCTTAGTCTAATTTCACCCATTTTGGAAGAAGAGAAAAGGGTGTAAGAGCTTTATAGAGAAGCCTTTTCTGTCAATTCTGACCAATTGTTGTGAAATTAATTCCTTTTGAGAACATCCGATACCGCCTTATCAAACTAGGTTGAATGAAAAAAAGGTGTTCCTTTGATGATGTTGAAATTAATTTAGATTGCTATTCATTGGATTGATTAGCTGCTAGTTGTTGTTTGGGTTATTTTTTGGTTTGGGTTAGTTGAAGTTTATATTTTGGTTTAATAATTACTAATAGGGTTTCAAACTTTTTTGATTAATGTGCAGTTCTCCTTCTGTTGGAGGAACTACTCTAGATTTACATCGCCTGTTTGTAGAGGTTACGTCTCGTGGTGGTCTTGACCAAGTAAGTAGTAATTTCAATAATGAAATTGAACGAAATCAATAGACCTTTCCATCTGTTGTTTTTTTCTCTGTTTGTATTAATGTTCATAGTTGATTACTGTTATTAACATATTGTATTGTTGTTTTGTAAACAGTTCCTCAGGATTTTTTTTTCTTCTTCCTCTGCCTATAGATTTTCAGAATCCTGAGTTCTCCATGTATCTGTTTGTCTGCAATTTTGCCGTGATTTTGTAATCTACTTTTTGAGATTTGGGGGATGGGGAAACAAATTTACCATTCCCTCCATTTTGTAATTGTTCAATTTGACATTTTGCGTTGATCATATGCCCCACTTTGACCATACTTTATAACCTATGTATAAAACCTAATGTTGAGTAAGTGACTGACTTTTGAAAAAGCTGGCACAATTGAAATAACTTTTTATGTTTTGTGAAAGCATATCTTCTACCTTCACCTATGTTGCTCAGATTCGGCTAGAAGTGTCTAAAACAGGTAGGCTAGGAGTATATTGGGTTGTTGGTTGTTTTGTTATGCATGAGCTTGGCTGGTTTAATAGATGCCCTGTTTAGGTTTGTTCTGTTTAAGACAGTGGAGGGAGTTTGCAATGGTGACTGGGACTTGGGAGTGAGGAGAAAAGTCTTCTTTGTGGACTTATTCACCTTGAAATCTTCTCAATAAATTTGGAGTTAACTTTCTTGTTTCCTTTTCATACCCGACCTTTGCAACACTGTAACCTTACATTGATTTATGTAACTTCTGTATTCATGCTGAAATTATAATATTCCTTCTACTGTCTTAGGTAATTTCAGATCGGAAATGGGAGGAGGTGGTTTCTGCCTTCAATTTTGTGACTATCAAAAGATCATTTCTCCTACGCAAGTATTATTTGTCATTGTTATATCACTTTGAGCAGGCATATTTTTTAAAGAAAAAAGCTCCAGCAGTTGCTATCACTGGTACAATAGCTTCATCATTAGCTACTATGACTTCCATATGCTTTTCCAATTAGCTCCCTGACAAATCTCCATTTGATTGTGCTCCTTAGATGCTGCAGAACAAATTACTGTTATTGGCTCAACTATGGAATCTACTTCAGACTTCAATGAAAAATCTACCAACATGAGCCATTTGCAAGGTATTTGGATGGGCTTCTTATATGCCGGTCAGCCAATATTTTTAGACTTTTTATGTTTACTGTTCCTATTGGATGTGAATTTATACTACTGATTGAAGAATAGTGAGAATATAATTTTTTTTTTTCAAAAAAGGTGACTTTATTATGAAAATGGATCCAAGTAAATGTTGGAACTATTTTAGATAACACACTTCATTGATGATGTAGTTTGAGATGTTTTTTTTGCTTGTGTTGATGAAACCACAACTATTAGCCATCACATCTTTATGATTGAGATGTGCCAATGAGAAAAACCAGAGCGACTTATCTTTCTCAGTTATGCTTTCTTGCCAGTTCCCACCCTATATCTTATTGTGGAAAGCATAATTTGTTAGGTTGCCCCACTCAACCTCTGCTGCTACTGCTATATACAAGTACATGTTAATTGCTGCCTATTGGAAAATAGTTATTGACTGATGATTTGCCTCATCATTTGCCATAAATCCATAATGCATTCTGGTATAATGAAACATCTCATATTCACGCATGCCAATGCATATCTTTCACCATTAATATCTTCAATAATCAATATTTAAAAACTATAAAAAAAAATATATCGATATATGAAAGTACAAATTGTGACGAATTTAACAAGATCCTACGTGATTATGTTTTTCCTTATAGAAAAATCACGAAAAATAAACAATGTGTAGTGTGTAAATTGTGTAAATTTCAAATTGTTTCATTTGAAAAGGAACAAAGGAAGAATCATATGTTCATGAACTTCTCTAGTGGAAATTGAAGTGCGGTATAACATTGTGGTTATTATAATAACTAGATCAAAAATATATAAGCAAGAGATCACTTATTAATTTACTTGTATATATTAGAATTGCTTTTCATTTCCTTTTTACCCTGGGCATTGTCCTAACCTATTAAGGCCCTGTTTCCCTCAGCTAATTCAAATAATGTTCAATAATATTATTTCAATAGAAATAAGTTAAGTTCAGCAAAAATAAGTTTAGTTCAGGAAACATAAGTTCTAATCAATAGAAGTCATTAACTTTAGATAACAAAAAAATATAGTAAAAAAATTAGCAAATATGTAAATATAAGTTCTATTCAGTAAATAACAAATTTATGTTCTGAAAAAATAAATTAAGTTCAACAACAATAGTTTAATTTGGGTAAAAGTAATTTAAGTTAAACAAAAATAATGTAATTTCAGTAAAAATTATCTAAGTTCAGCAAAATTAATTTTAATTCAGCAAAAATCAAGTGAAAGAACAAAGCCTAAGTTTTCCACCATAATCTTCCAATTGTTGTCAAAGCAAACCTGAAGATAACCCCAAGAGTCAAAATACCTTCTTGTTTCTATGTCATTAGACCTCAAGGTGTGGTATCACTTATGTGCTGTACCAGTGTGAATAAGAGCGATCTGACAATTGACTTGTCTGAAACCTCGTTGATATGCTTAATTCTGCATTAGACACTCAACCAGAGCTTTTTTTTTTTCTTTTTTTCTTTTTTTTTTTTTTATTAAGAAATAGGCAAATCACAATTTAGCTTATGACCCAGTGTGCTTCCTAGTAGAAAAGAAGCATGGCTGTTAGATAGGATTTAGATTGAGCTATTTACAGCACATAATTCTTGCTCCCATGGAACCATTTTTATCTATATGCATCAGAATTGATTTTTTGTTTTTCAGTTGAGTTGTTTGTAACGAGAAAATGCTGTGATTATTTCATGCAGCAAGTGTCCATTTACAGCCTGGTGCATCTTTGATTGGAGTTATTGACGAAAAATTGGATCATGGGTATGTTGTGTCTGTGAATTTGGGCTCTGATACTCTGAAAGGCGTCCTGTATCATATTCCTGATACACCACCACCGTTTTGGAGCCCAAATCTTACTCGGCGAAGGAAGCGGAAAAAGTCACAGTTGTCACTAGTAGAATTTTCTCCCTTAAAGCATGTATCTCAAGGACAAGAAAAGGCCTTCAGCAACATTGGACATATGAGATTTCAATCAGCAGAACCTGAGAAGCAGGTAAAAAATGATTATTTTCCTTTTTTAAGATTCCATGATAGTTGAAGTGCATTGGCTTATCCATTACACCTTGTCTACAATTTTGTAATGCTTACTTGTATGCATTGAATGATGTCCGTGTAAACATGAAGCTATCAACTTTACATGCATTGGTAAAAGTTTTGAATTTCGTGTGTGATAACAATTTTGCTGCTCGGGCATGTTGAGAAGCCTGCGCTTGAAATTGCATCAAACCCTGAGATGATAACCCATTAACCCTTATATGGAAGGATAATGGAGAAGAATTGCCTTTGACAGTTGAGTGAAAGGATACTTTATATTATTACCAAAAAAAAATTGAATCTGATTTATTTGCCTTTCGAACTGTTAGAAAATAGGGAGGTTTTCATCTTAAAAACCCCCCTCAAAAAAAATTTATTGCCCATCAGTCAAATCTGACAACCAGGCGAAATAAGAGGCCATGTTAAAGAACTCTATGAAGTAGTGTTTCTTTCCTCTTTTCAGATACCCTTTCCTTCATGCCGTAAGCCACTTGAAACAATTAAGAGTAAAGATTCCTGCATGAAATCCAGAAATTTTCCTCTGTTGTTTGCCAGATTGCCTGAAACTACTATATACTCTATAATTTGTTAACTTGCACATGCTTGATTAAGATTCTGTGATCTTCACCTGTAACATCTCCATATAATACGAATGTAATCTTGCATATAATTTCTATTTTCCTCTTGCAGAAATAGTTGGTTTCATCAGTTCTGTTATTATGTTTTTTCGTACTTTTCTTTTCATTAACCTAGTATATGTAAAGCCGTAAAGCAATTAGCAGGTTGGAATTTATACATTTCTAATGAAATGTTGATTATGTTGATGCATACCTTTTTTATTTTTTTATTTTTTTTTTGTCCGGAAAGTTAAAACTGTGTTTTTAGCTTATTGTTGATAACTTGATATAAAACTGCACTACTGCAGTATTTAATTTAGACTATCTTCATTGATTCATTAAAGTAGAATTTCTGATGCTAGAGCTCTGAGCTAAGTCAGTCATCCTTTTGATGCTCTCAAAGTCTTGTGTCTCAACTAGTTTTGTCTCAAGTCTTAACTTTGCATTCATTGTTTGCAGTTCAATCAAGAGAAAGGAGTGACTGTTAAGGAGTCTGACCATACTGAAGTTGCCAACACAGTTGCTAATTCATGATCAGTTCTAATGACAAATTTGTACTGAAAATCCATCTGCAAACAGTTAAACTCCCAGTATTTCTTCTTGTTTGTGCCATTACTCTCTTGGGCAGCTGGAGCTGAGTCAACACAGAACTGTGCTAGCCCTACAAATTAGAAAATTCTAGATGTAGCATGTTAGCTTTGGTGATCCCCGTATAGGCAGCAGTGACACCTGTTGTGTGATGACCTCTAATGAAGATGTTTAGGAATATAGGACGTGTAAGTTTTATGCATCTTCTATTGCAGGAGGATGTCCTATGAAAATTGCTGAGCTAGGATTGTAAATCTGCACATTCTTTTGAAAAGTTGTAACCTTATAACTTAGAATTCTCATCTCATTGATTTACAAGTGTTCAGGATGTTTTATTTTGTTGTATTGTATAGCTTATGCACCTCATAAATCAAACGTAGAAGATTCCTCCCGGGTTTCAGATTTAGCCTGCAGTTGTAATCTTGTTCAAAAGTTACTCACCAGTTTGACGGAAGTGAGGATAATGTGAAGCTTTAATGCCAAGGGGACAGAATGATAGGAATCCCAGTGGAGGAGCTTGGATTCCACTTCTAACGTAAGAGGGAAGCATAGTTGGAATCTCTTCCAGCGGCGATCACTTATTGGTTTTACGAGAAAGCTTCTAGGTAGTCAGCCCAGCCTCTCTGCCACTAAAGTTCCTGAGCTAGTAATCTAGCATGGTACAGGGAATTACCGCAGAAGTTTTCAGCCTCTTGGAAGTTGCTTCCAAAACTTCTGAAGATGGCAATAAGACACGTGTTGATATGAAGTAAGACCATCTTTAAGGTTCACACGGTGTAGTAGAATTTTCATTATTACCTAAGCAAATTTCATACTTTATTAGATTGTACTGTACTATCATAAGTTAAGATCATAATTGATGAAAACACATTTTGTAAATGTACTTTTACCCTAGCAATTATGTTAGCAAGTCGGAGGGCGGAGATTAAAGCGAGCCCCTTTGAGGCTTGTTGATTGAGGTGCTCAAAGACAGAACTGCACATTGTGTTCATTTATTGTAAAAAGATTTAGTATAATATGTAGCACAGACATGAGTAAACATACGCCATAAGCAAGAAAATTATAGATTTCACCATCGTAATTGTTCAAATAATTACAGCTCTACAAGAGCCGATCTGACAATTAAGAAACATCTAAAACAAATGGAAGGGTAACACTTAAAAAATCCTACAAACTCATCTAAACTGATCAGAAACATAACTGATAAAAGTGAAGATCACATCACTTTCATTCTCTAATTCCAAAGATGGCGAAAATGTAAGCAGGCAACTGCACAAGCACTGCAGAAATACTTGCACAATAAAAGGCAACAGGAAGGTTGAAATATATAATGCAGTTGTAATCATCACCTCTATGTGCCAAGCAGCTAGGCGATGCCAGCATTTTCCAATAAAATATGGTCAGCAAAACTTCCAATGATTATTGCAGTTAACACAAGTTACAAAAGTTGTCATGGGTTCATCAGCACTACGAGTTTGCATCTGGTGGTAAGTGGTCTTGCGCTGCCCACATCTCCCACATCTAAACTGGTCAGTTGTGGCCTTTGGTGGACCACCACGTTCACAGTCAAAAAGAGCCCTCTTTTCAATCTCTTGATTCTCTATTCGTCTTTGCTCACTGGCCATTTCTTCGGCTGTCAAGTTGACAATCCTTTCAGGCTTGATATCCCCTAGAAGGACTTTCCTACGAAAATCTGGGTTCTTAGCATCCTTGATGTTAAATACAATGCTCCGGTATTTAAACTTGTGAGCACCATTAGAACGGCCCCACTTATCAAACATAACGGACTCCACTGAAACAGCCACTCGAATTGGATCACAAGCATCAACTTGTTCTTTAATGCTTTCATCTGCCTCACTAGAAACCTTGGATAGAGCATCTAAAAGAAGCTCTCGCATCTTATCACGTATGGGATCACCAGCCTTGACCATGGAAGGCAACTTTGGGGGAGCATTAGCAGCTGGTTTTGCACTGGAGCCCAGCTTCTCTTGCTTTACCGTTCTCTCAACCTTAACAGGTTCCGCTAAACTCACACTCCCAACCTTTAATGCATTACCATTTTCAAATTTACTTTCCACAGGACCTCTTTCGGTCTTAGCAAGCTTTTGCGGTCTGGGTGAAACAACTTGTTCAACTTTGTCGACTTTCACATTTCCTCCCCGTGGACTCTTTTCATCCTTGACCGGAATTGATTTCTTGGTACTGCCAGAATTGGCAACCTCAACTTTCATAATATTATTACCAACCTCACCATTTTTCTTCTGTGATGTTTCCTCAAGTATTATGTTTTTCCATATCTCAATCAAATCAACTGCAACACTCTGAATCTTCTTTCTTGGATGTTTTGTAAGATGCCGTAAACGCTTTCCAACCTGATCATTAAGTGCACATTGACTCAATAAGTAAGAACCTCGATAAAAATTATAAATACTCCTTATAGACTATTATATTGTAAGCAACTTTGAATGTCAGCCAAAGATCTAACAAAGGAGTAAGCCATTATGTAGCTCATAGAGAAACCAATCTACATATGCATCCTAAATTGTACGGTGTACAGTGTCCCAACACTAAGAGCCTTTTCCAGTCTTCTGTTTCTATTATAAATCCTGATCCTCAAGGTGGGAAAGATTTGGAAGGAAATACGCAAGAAAATTACAAACCTGTAACATGACAATATTACCCTTTATAAACTGACCCCATCATTTCTCTCTCCATTCCTCACTATCTTTCCTCTGTCATGATTTTGTCTCTCCTCCTCACTCTTCTTCTCCCTCTGTTACTTCTCTCTCAGTTTTCTCCCCTTTAATTTTGATTTTAATAACAGCTTTTGATATTCTAAACTATAAACCTATGGTAAGGATAGATTACTAAGATTGCATTAGTAGTTGCAGGAAGTGAGGTTCATACTATGGTTCACATAGATATTCAGCTTCCTTGTTGATTCTTATTTAGTTGAGTAGTATTATATTCTGGTAGAGCAGCTATGAAACAGTCTGGACAGTCAGTTTTTGAGTCCGATGGATGGGAAACACTTTTATACAACAGTCTCTTCCCTTCCATTACTCAACACAATTGTTAATATGATACACAAATACTACCTTTGTTTCATATTATTTGCAACGATTAGACTATTAGACACTTTCCACTCACACTTTATGTCAAATAATACGAAATGAAGGTAGTAATAATAGGGTGGAAAAAATCTTCTCCCCACCCCACCCCATTCCTTTATTTCTCTTTCCCCACCCCAAAAAAAAAAAAAAAAAAAAAAAAATTATAATCCTAGGATTCCTAACAGTGTAAATGCATATGAAACAACAGCAGGGCAGCATGTCATAAAACATAAAACAATGGCCCTTAATGCAAATTAGCAGAAACTCTGCAGCACAATAACCCAACAGGTCTATAAGTTCAATAGTACTCCGCCCGGTTTTAACAAAGAAAAAAAGGAATACCCATATTCATTTTCCAAGAATGATTTGCCAATGATTGTCAGTCCAACAACCACTCATGATGAACTCTATCCATATTCTTTTCTAGTCAACCATCATCCTTAAAAGCATGTTGCAACATAAAGTATGTAATTTCAAGTTCCAAAAACTTCTCAAGACACCATAAATGGTTTGACTACTGAGTCACTTTATGCATGGATGAAAAACACTACAACACTATTTTTGAGGGGATATAGCTGTGAAAATATATCAATTGTCTACGTAGGTTATTCTATGCTGCAGTAATTATCTGTTCAAATTCAAACAATTAGTCAATAAAATCCTAAATGATAAATAATATCCAAATTTCACATTATAGGAAACTTCTGATACTCCCAAAACCCTTCCTTATCCTTACTATCCAAAAATGGGAAAAACATAATAATAATCCCTCAAAAGGCGATGTTTCAGCCTATACTCACAGTTAAACCGGTAGCGTATCTTAGATATCCTGATAGGCCAACGAGAAAGATTTATCCTTTTCTTTTATTTACCATTTTTAAAGTTAAGTTCCCAGAGTTCATTCAACACTAGTTAAGAATTAGGCACGTCATTAAAAGTAATGTCTCGGTCATTCGTGTAGAAGATAATTGCTAACAGGATAACTGTGACTAAGAGATACAAACTTCGACGCCACTTGGTAACGACAAACTTCATACCCAAGATAAAGATCATATTTTACTGCTCTAATTATTAATTAATGAAACAGAAGGAAAGAAACATATAAAATTAGAACAAACCTGAGTAGAAACAAGAAGCTGATAATTGACAGGGAAATCCTTAAGCTCCTTCAAGGCTGCAAGGCAACGAGCTTCGTCATCGGCAGAGCCAATATCTTCCGCTGCTGCCGCGTCTGCCGCCTTCTTGGCGGCCTCGAACAATATTACCAGCTCACTCTCCATGATTTTTTATCAATGAGTTATTCGATCCGATTCGACTGGATAACACTCTTCTCTGTTATTCCGTCACTTCTCTTACAATCAGAACCTAAAAAATTTCTCAGGTGATTTTTGCTACAAACCCAATAACTGCAAACATTCATATTACAAACCATTAATATTCATTCAAACATTACTATAAAATTATGAATTTAACAAATTTCATATTTCCATAAAGCAGTCTTTCATACCAACCAAAACGCAAATTAATTTGAAATCATATTTATGATACCCCTTCAAATATTAAGACAAAATCATAAAACAGAAAATAATTTAAACCCTTCAACCTAAATGGATACGTTATCTATAAGTCGTAATGCGAAAACCCTAATGCGTAAATTTCATGGCTGCGTCAACACCCAAAAACAAATTAATAATAACCCTAAATACCAAAAAAAAATTAAAACTTGACATTGGAAAAATTGACCCACGAATTCTTACCGATAAACCCTCAAAATTAACCCAAAAGAATCACGTAAACATTAAAAAAACACCAAATTTGATGATTAATTTAAATTTGAAAAGGTAAAAATTGAACAAAAAGAATGAAGAAATTACAATAAAGAGGGTAAATTGTTAATAAAGAAAGAATAAAGGACGTACCTTGGAGAATTGGAGGAATCAGAAAGATCTAGAGAGAGAGAGAGAAAGAAAGACTAGGACTGCAAAAAAGATGAGGTGAGTTTTGCGCAGCTATTCCTTGGTTTTTTTTTTTTTTTTTTTTTTTTGTGAGCTTCAAATCGAAGACAACACAAAACAAAACAAGACAAATACAAGTACTTATTTTTTGGTTATTTATTTACTTATCCGATTTGGCTATTTCCAGTTTCCACCTCCAAGTAGGTTTTTGCAAAGCGTCTTTTTATCTCGTTTGTTGGGGTTAGGTTTTTTTTTTTTTTTTTTTTTTTATTTTTTTTTTTTTTTTTGACAAAGAATACTATTAATGAAAAGTATGATTACAACCTAAACTAAGTAAAGAAAGCGGAATTACACGATAGAACATTGGGGGTCGGACCATATGACTTCTTACGTTTAGGAAACAAGTGTACTCGGTGGGACATGATGCTATTCTTTTAGAATCGCTTAACCTGCAAAACAAAGAGTTAGTAAAACATGCTGGAGACCTATTTTGCAGAGTGGCATATTTCCTTCTAAACCTGAGACGGGAAGACGAGACAAAACCCAGCAATATTTCAGAGGAGGAAGTTCTTGAGCGAACGGGAGTCTGCAGAGGGGAAGAAACAGGCGAAACTGGTAGGAGTATCGACGCAACTTCACATGATGATTCGTGACTTGCCATACCTATGGATGAATCTTCTTGCATCAAATCTGGAGTTGTTTCACACCTATCGTGCCCTTCCACAGGGGGGTGACTAAACTCCATTGGTGGAGAAACTTTTTGAGTTCCACCACTATCCATCTTTTTTAAAGGATTGGCTACTCGGATGGTAATGAAATTCTTTTGGCGAGAACAAAAGTATTGTATTGTTCGCCCTTTGGAAATCGCTCTATACATTGTTGGAGTGAGACGCAAATAGGAATCATTTCGCTTCCGGCTTGAGAACCGAAAACTTGACCATGTCGGATTAGGGTTTTTTGTTTTTGAAGTGCCTTTCAAAACACAATTGTTATCAATAACGTTGGGCCTAAGATCTTGGTTGGTAGGGTTGAATTTACCCTCCAAATCCAAAGAATTGCCACTAACGTCCTTTTCCATTTTGGTGTTGTCTTTTACACTTGAACACCTACGAACCTGACCATCTTCACGACCATCACCTTCCTTTCTTTTCCCTTTTTTTCCCAACTTCCTACCATTATCTTCCTTCCCACAACGAACATAATCTCTAAACTTCTCATCTTTCCTTGTTACTGCTAGTGCCTCATCAACAAAATCCGGAGACCAACCCAATAAGGATATCACCTCTTTTAGTTTTTGTTGGGACTCGCTATTATTAGGATCTATTTTAAGGGCTTGTGCAAGGTCCATGAAAGCTAAGGTTGGTTTAGTGAGCCCTAATGCGACAATCGCCCTTCTATAGTAAGCTTTCACATTAGTAGTATCAAAACACAAAACTGCTGAACATAATTGACCCACTCTATCATAGTCTTTTACCTTGATGAAGCAAGCACCCAAGTTCGGATTAAGGGACACAGTAGTGCCCGAAATCATCAATTTATCCTCTTCACTATAGACCGAAGCAAATGACAACAATTTAAGAGCAAGAGAGTATTTTGCAATAGCAGACCCCATTTGATTTTGCTTGTAGAACATGTTTCCCTCATCCTTTAATTTCTTAACAAAATTGAGAATCTGAAAAGGATTTTCCAACTGCCCAACTGAAAGTTCTAACTCATGAGAAGAGACATCATTTTCTTCAACATGGGAAATACACAACATACCCCTTAGTTCCTCAAAACTAGCCATGAAGACTTAAACAAAACAGATGAAGACACCAAAGGTAAGCAGAAAACTAAATCACTAGGCTTCCCTTTAATTACACAAAACTAAAAACCATACCAGAAAAAAAAGAGAATATGGCGACTAAAGGAAACCCCAATCTTATTGCCACCACCACCGAAGGGGAACCCTGTAATCTTCACCAACAAACCCGAAAAAACAAAAATTAAAAGGGAGATAGACGAGAGGACTGAGCTCGCCGGCGACGGCTAGGCGAGCCGCGCCAGTCGCCGGCGAGCAGTGGCTGGGAAAAAGGGGACGGTGGAAGCGGTGAAGGGATAGGGACGAGGGTTAGAGAGAGAAAGGGTCTACCTATTACTCTTTCAATTGTTGGGGTTAGTTGTTTTTACTTTTATTGGTGGTTAGGGCTTGTTTTCTTTGGCTTCTTCTCTCATAAAATATTTAGTTCAATTCAGCTCAGCTCAGCTCATTCAAGGAGAACAGGCCCTTAGTTTGTAAAAGCACAAAGCCGCAAACAAAAGGAGACCGAGGAAGTGATCGCCTAGACTTGTCACAATAGTGATTAATTGGGTGTGTTCAGGTAGGGCATGATGATTTGTAAACATGTCGTGTATGTTAAGACTATTAATCGCTTTTAAGCTTATCGTCTTGATATGATTTCACTTTAGAGTTATGTAGGTTTTTTTTATGGAGTTGAGTCGGGAATTTTCCTTCTTTCTTTTCCAAATGTGTCAAAATATTGTTGGCTAATCTATATCATACGTTAGTTATGTTTAGGCTATTTCAACGCAAAGTTAAGTTGACAGTTATCTAATGATTCTAATATTAATTAAAAGAACATGCAAAGAGTTTTGGAGAAAAACATGTGTTATTGGTGACTTTGGTGTATGTAGGGCCTGTTCACTTCAGCTTAATTTCAGTTCAGTTCAGCTCCAACCGGTTCAGTGCAACTTAGTTCAGTGTAGTCCATTTCAGCTCCTAATTTCCTTCTCTCATAAAATATTCATTTCAGCTCTATTCAGCTAAGTTCAATAAAATGTGAACAAGCCTTTAGAGTAACATAAAAATACTATAAAAAAGAATATGTAGATCTTAATTAATAGTCCCCCCTCCCCGCAACAGCTCTCGAACGGATAAGATGAAACTGCAGTTTTCCCCAAACTTAAAATCGAATATATAGGTATGGCAAAAGAGAATATACTATGTATAAGAGTATTTAATTATATTGTTTCCGTAACAGGTAGATTTTTATTACATGAGCAACCTGATCACTAATCCAATCACTTTGATTTCAACATTGCCTAACTAAACTTCAATCCAAATCAAACTTTTATAGCATTGAAAGCGACTTGATTTCAACCAAACGCTACAATCCAAGTGGAGAATTAAAATTTTTACTCCGATATAAATCACACCATAATGAAAATATATGACGCTAAAGATAATTACGTAAAAATTTGAACAAACCTTTAGCTACGAGAGTCGATGTAAGCTTAATAATATGAATATGACTCAGATCCTATCCAAAGTTTGATTTAATTGTTTTAGTTTGATTGTTTGTTTTTAAAGGGTTGTTTTAGTTTGATTCTAAGTCAATGGGCAAACTACATATTTGGATATAATTGTTTATTTTTTTTTTTTTTATTTTTTTTTATTTTTTATTTTTAATTCTAATTTAGATTGGCTCAAATTTGGAGCAAAATGTATCCAAACTTATTCTTCGTTCTTTTCAATTGCATCACTTAAATTTTTACACTATTTACATAATTATCTTTGCCAATCTTTTGAGATTTATAAGCAAATAAAGCATATACAATAAGTTTTGTATAAGACAAACTTTAGTTAATTGTATTGAAAAACGGTCAATCTATAGGTTATTTTAACAATTTTTATAGTAACTTTAACATATTTAAGGGTAATTTTAATTTGTATTTGATACCTTTTTTTGACGGAAATTTGTATTTGATACATATTATGATTATGAGTGTTTTTTGCAGAACATAAGGCCTTGCTTTGTTGAACCGAGAATTATTTTTACTAAACTTAAATTATTTTTACTGAATTGAAATTAACTTTACGCATTATTTGTTATATTACGGGCCTATTCTCATTGACTGAATTGAGCTGAAGTGAACTGAACTTAATAGAGCTAAATTGAACTGAACTAAAAATAATCTGATGAGAATATGACCTAATTATTTAATGTGGCTGATTTTTTACTAAACTACATTTTTTTTAAGTGGAAGAGAACCTAACTAATTGTTTACTTTTTTTTTTAATTGTTTTTTTAAAGAGTTAAAGGTAGTGGATTTAGTGATTTACCACTTGAAAGTGTTTTTAGGGCTTTTCGCGGGTTTTGTCGTCCCTCTTCTCTTTGGCTGTTGGCTTCACACCTTCCTTCTCCTCTATTTCTCTCTCCTCCGACAATTCCACACTTTCAATTTCTCACTCAGGTACTCTTCTCCAATCCCCATTTTCTTCAATTTTTCCTTAATTTCATGAATTCATTCTTTTTAATCTGATAATTATAATTTAATCTGTAATTTTCCCCGTTTCAAACAATTACGAACCCTAATTTTTTTTATTTTGATTTTGTTCTGTATGTCTTGCATTTAGCTACTTAGTGTGAATTAAGATGAGTACTGGAGGAGAAAAAGCGACTGGCAATACTAAAACTCCTGCAGATTTTCTCAAATCAATTCGCGGTCGTCCTGTTGTTGTGAAGCTTAATTCTGGTGTTGATTATCGTGGTAATTTGCCCTAATTCTGTCCTTTTTTTTTTCATTTGATTTTTTCCTAAATATATGAATCACTTGGTTAGTTCAACGCGCTTTTGTTGATTTTGTTATTGTTTATTAGAAATTCAGTAAATTGGACTTCAATATTTGTTGTTGATAATTTTACACTTTTATTGCATTCACTTTGACTCAAGAACAAGTGTTGATTTGAGGTTTCGGTTGCGAAACCTGAATGGGTGTTCTAGTGTGTCTGTAGCTGGCGGTGTGAGCTAGTGTGTAGAGATCTGAATACTGAGGGATTTTATATTATGGGCTTTTTTTGCCTTCTTTGTTGTCCATTACGCTTTGTACAAATGTTGGAAATGGAAAGGAAAGAAATAAGAGGGGGGAAGGAATCACTTTATGTTTGAGGAAGGGTATTTATTACCTCAAATTACAGAGAGGTAACAAATTGGTGGAAACCATTATATTTCTTTCTCTTTTGTTAAAAAAAAAAAAAAATGGTAATGGTGATCGTTACCTAAACCCTCTAACCAAACCATCGGTTACAGTATTGGTTTAATTGAATTCGTTTCCAACAAAAAAATAAAATAAAATAAAATATAGCATTACCAAACAAGCTCTTAAACAGTTACACTCAGTAATTGAGGATATACTTTGTGTGGCTCAGAGTATAAGTGTGAAGAGAAAGGAAGCAACATTTTATGCATATGATGAAGCTTTTTAAGCACCTCAGTAGTCTATTACTCAGATGGGATATAACTTTGATGGTTTGTCAATGGCTCTATGCCTTTCATCTGACTGCATTTGCTTTCATAGTCCCTAAATATCTTTAACCTTCAATGTTATATTCTCAAAACAAATAGCCCAGTACTTACATCCAGAGACCAGAGCTTTAAATTATTCTAATTGTCCACCTGATGAATGCCTTGGTCAGAAGGATAGTTAGACCTATTGGAAGAATTTTAAATATTATTATCAAGAAAACGACATAACAGATATTGTGTTTTTGAGATGTTTGCAATTGACTCGTGCAGAATTATTCTGTATTGAAATCAAATGTAACTATCTATTGCTTGTAAAATTCCCAATATAGTTGGAAATCCCCCAAGTCAGGAATTCTTTTGTGCTCCCAACTTTACCATATGCAAATTTATTACCTGTTCAAGGGATGGCTGTTATCATAGGTTATTAAGAGGGGAAAGTCCCTTGATCTGATTTTTCGGACTTGGACTTGTTACTAATGAATCACACATACAATTTTGTAATTTTTGAAACATTTTGTGCTAGAATATCTATGTTGGTATTATTTTGAAAATTTTATTATGATTGAAGCTAGTGGGTAGATCGATACTCTAAAGATAGAGAAAGGTAGATTTGATGGGAAATTGTAGTGGATAAAATGAAAGAGAGAGCTGGCCACTTCTTTACTTTTCCTATGTTTTCTCATTTAGGAAGTCAGTTTGATTAATAGTACCTGTTTGATGTTTGGATGATCATGTTTTTGTATGATAGTACAGCCTTTAAGTTTGTGTGGTGTTATAGCCCATAAGCTCATTTAAATTGGAAGTCGTCCTAGTTACTCTGCACACATTGAGCAAAAAAAGTTCAAATTTGGCACTTGATCTGTATAGAAATGGTTTTATTCTCACTTTGGCATTTGTGGGTAAATAGTGAAGTTTATGTGTTGTTGGTAGATATTGGTTTATGGAGGTCATGATCATATGTATTTTATTGTAAAGGATTTCTTGTTTTGAATTTAATCTTTACGTAACTAGCCGGCATTTTGCTGGGATGCTGATTAATAGGGATTTCAAACCAAAATCAATCAAAAAAGTTTTGATTTTTCTTGATGGGAATTCAAAGTTATCAACTGACTTTTTTATTCACATGCGGATGATCTCATATAGTCATATGCATTTTTCTCTTGGGTATTTTGACAAATTTTCATGTTATGAATACAATGTTGGGAATTAGCTCTCCCTCACTTTCCAATAATCCAGGTCTTTAAAATGAAATAGTCAGCAGATGCTTTGCATTATTTTGAAAATTGAGTAAATGGTTTCATATTTTATATGTATATCTTTGTAGTTTTTCTTGACCAAGGAGATTACTGGGTTTCCTCATCAAATTTAGAAATCTATGATGTGCACTGGGTTATGTGGGATCCTGACTTGTAGTTTTGTGACATATAAGGAAGGCACAACTAATATATAATCTCATTAACTTTATAAAAGAATTTAGGGGGCTAAATGAAGTCACCAAATGTGATATCCTTTTCCTATCTTGTTTTCTAACATAATCTCAGCTGTCACACTCAAAGTCATAGTTTTCAGACGCCGTAGAAATATCTCACTTACACACACACGCACAGTCGCGCGCGCACACACACAGTCAGACCTTGTAATTTACATTGTGACAATGATGTCTTACGACTTGTCAGTTGTCACACTCAGTCAGAGTTTTGTCAGACATGCCGTAGATGGTGCACGTGTTACCAATGTACTAGAACAATTACTTATTCATGGTCTTGGTTGAAAACTAAGGGGAATATAGCTTGGAGGGGCACATGGCACTTCTTTTGCTGGGTATTTTCTGCCCCTGCTGATGCAGACACCAAATTTTAGCCACCTTTAGAGAGGCTAGAAGATGAGAGGGAGTGGGGGATATATATTTAAGTAATATTTCTGAATTTGAATGCTTTCTACTCTTGTGCCAAATATCAGAAGTTTAATTCATGTAATTTGCAATCCAGGATCTTGTTGGAATAGTTTTTATCAGGCTTATTTGATTAGTGAAATTTAGTTCATGACTTTGACAAAGTCAATGTAGTGATGTATACGTAGTATTTTAAAAGAAGATTTTGCAGAAATTGGCCACAATAGCTCATTGTTTTCATTCTGATGCTGTATGGTGTCATATTACAGTCAGTATAATAATATTGATAAGGTATTTGCAAATCTAGAGTCATTATTGTTTGAGTTTCTGAACTTTAGGACAAATTGTGCTGTTGGCTGCTTGATGGACTGACTGTGAAGTTGGGACACAATATGGTTTTGGTTGCTTGGTTATAGCTATGAAAAGTGTGGTGTTTTCACCTTAGTGGATGTTATATAAGGTTTTTTAACAAGTTGAAAATCATTTAACGGTCTAGACTTGAAGTTTCATAGATCCTCAAGGTTTTGACTTTTTTCTCTTGAATATTATTATGTATTTATCATTATCTTTTGTGGAATAGCCAAATAGGTTATTTTTTTTACTGCAATTCCTTTGGCTTTCCAGGCTTGATCATGTTGGCATTTTCAGGAAGTTTAATACTGAATAATTGTCATGATATTTTGCTACAAATAATCACTGAAAATTGGGGTACTTAAGGGGTTTTATTTTAATGGGTTCAGAACGGAATTGTAGGTAGGGTAGTGATAATAACTCATACAAAAGAAGATTAGATGAGAGAAGTTGTCTATGTAATAAGCAAAATTCAGTTAAGTCAAGGTATTCCAGTAATCCTGTATGCTGAAGAAGTACATTGGTCCGATCAATTTGGGCTTTGAAACTGTCTTATTTCAAGTAATTTGTATATGCAGGTATTTTAGCATGCCTGGACGGATACATGAACATTGCAATGGAGCAAACAGAAGAGTATGTTAACGGTCAGCTGAAAAATAAATATGGTGATGCATTTATCCGTGGGAACAATGGTAATTGCTGGCAACTGCTCTGTTTGCTTCAATTTTAATTGTTAGTTGCTGTATTTCTATACTCGTATTATGCTGCTCCCAACTGATCCTTTTTCCCAATGCAGTGTTATATATCAGTACAACAAAGAGGACACTTGCTGATGGAGCTTAGTTCTGGGCTGCAAATTTGTTGGAGCAATCTGAATTCGTGCTGTTGTTATTCTGACATTGAAGTATAGACTTTAAAGATCTAGATTGGGGCAGAAGCTTTTTAACTGGTGACTGAACCTGGTTTTCTTCTCATTCTAGATAATTGTATGTAACAAGCACATCGACGTGAAGAGTTAATTGTTAGCATGCCATTTACAATCATCAGTTAATTCAATTTTGTTTTTGCATATTTGGACGTGGGCATGTGGCTGTTCTAATCCAAATGAGCGTGGAAGAACATGGGGCCTTATTTTGCTGCACAGTTTTTTCCTGAACAGAATTGATTTATTGCTCAGCTTGAGAACAGGAGTAAGTGAGTTGTTACTTTGTTTTCAGTATGTATGAACTGGAGCTTTTAATGAAGATATTGGCAAAAATTTATCTTGAAGAAATGAAGACAAATGGAAAGACTTTAAATATGAATTCCAAATAATTTCCTTACTTGGCTTTCAAGTAAAGTAATTTTATGCCTATCTTCTACTGGATGGGATTGCTTTTTGATGCAATTTTTTTTTGAGGAATTTCAGAATTTGAAGTCAGCTCTGATTGTTTTTTTTTTTTCGAGGAAGTTTGTGTTGGGTTCGGTCAGGTCTATTGGATATTTGGATCTAAATATATTGGTCCATAAGTTATGCCATCACAGACTCAGTGTCCTTTTTCTTGCCACAATTATGCTCCTTTGTTTGAATACATACATCAAGTTTTGGCACCAGCAATATTTTACATTCTTACTATACTTTTGTCATGTTCTTAGGCTAGACAAGTGCAAAATCACATTATCAAACAAGACTTGGCCTAGTTAAAAGATTTGTGTCTCACATGATGTTATAGGATCAAATAGGGCCACGTCAACTATTTTGGAAGCCGGGATGTTTGCTTTGTGATTATTCTCTAATACTCTCCAATGACCATAAATCTTCTTTTTTCTAACTATAATTGTTTGGATAATTGAACATGGATGAGTGATCAAAATTGATGCGCTTAATTTCATTGTTACTCTTTTACCTCGGTAAGACAAAACTAAAGTTGAATTTAAAGAGAAGCAAATTGTGTTTAAAAAAAAAATCATAAATTAACTTGAATAAATTAAAGCCCTCCCTAATTTGAGGTTCTGTGCAAACGCACCTACTGTACTTGTTATATTGCCAATAGCCGGCTAAGGGATCAAATCCCAATAAGGTCTCTTTGGATTTTCCAATTCTTAAAGAGTCTTGCTCACTAATCCTTGGTGGGTTAACTTGTGCGAGATTTCAACTTGATAGGACCTTTTTCCTACCTTTAAAAAATTATCTAAAAAGGTCCAAAAGCACATTCCTATAATCATAGCTGTGTTCTTGATAAAAATGACAGCTAATTAAGCAGCATATTGCTGTTTCCTCTACGGTATGATTTAGCAAAGTTTGTCATACAGAGGAAAAATCGAAATCTAGGTATTATTTGTATCTACATCTTTCAGAGATTTACATTAGAATATCCCCTTAGTTTGGAGAAAAAGCTAATTCCATTGATGTGTTGTTATTCATGAGTTACTGAATAACTCTAATTTGCCTCACTACTAATACATGGAGGCGTATACATATACTGTCTTCCCAATTCACATTGAGGTTAACATGGTCAAGAAGAACCCGAGAACCTAGCAGCGAAATGATTCGAGTTCTTTGCTTCTATCACTTTTCTTACCAATAGCTTCCACTTTGCCTCATCTTTCTTACTTTGTTGCCTCACTTTTTCCTTGAAGTGCCTGAAAAGGAGGAAGAAAAAGGTTTAGTCGGAGCTTTTCCTTAAAGATAACTCTAATTCCTAAGAAATTAAGACAACCCTTGCTTACCTACAGAGAGGAACATTGCAAGATTCAGGAACATCACACATGCGCGAATGAAGTTCTAGAAGCTGCCACATACGCTTGCACTGAACACACCCGCCTGGAACTCTAGTCTTGCAAATGAAAAAATGGCGGACTAACATTTCAACCCCCTTGCATGCTGGGAAACCACAAGAAACTTCACCGCCTTTTAGCATCTTGTCTCGAGGTCCTATTGTGCTACAACCATCCTTGCATATATGAAGCAGGGCTTCGATTGCCTTGTGCAGTCGTAAGTATACCTTTTTCTCTTCCATCTTATTCTGTCTCTCTTGCTTTCTCTACGAAGAAAAACAGTATCATGAATAACACAATATATCAGCAACTGCCTATGTTTGTTGAAACATTTATATTTATTATTGTTAGACTGCTGAAGCTGGTGTAAATTGTAAATTGTAAATTGCATGCCTATGAAACCTCGAATAGAGAACGATGATTGACAGTATAATCAAAGGATGCAGAAGGTTTACTCACAGAATCTGCTTCAACAACAGCTTCTAAAAGCTCTTGTTCGAGTGCAGGATTAACATGCCTCATGACCTTCCATCCTTCAGTGGAGGCAACAGTTTTGAAGTGTCTCACGACCATGCGGATACATATGAAGGTTAGCCTGGGTGCATCACACTGCCTTGCTAATTGGAGCACATCTATTACATTTTCCGTGTTCAGCCAGCTGTTCTCTAGATACCGCATACAGACTCGTTTTAATAAGGGAACAACAAAAGAATGTGACAGAACCAATAAGTGGAGTACAAACTTCTTCATATCCTCTTCTTCATAGCTGCAACAAGAAAACAGAGAAATCGTTTAGTATATACTTCCTCAGAAAGAGAATCCAAAGACAAAACAAGACGAATACAAGAACTGTTAAGGATATGAAACAGTTGGTCGTATAGATTGCACAGAATAATGAATAATAATGTATGAACAAATTGAAATTACATAATATGCTGAAAGTTCAATCACTTTGTGAAGGAGATTCTCCAAAACAGAATACTAGTACAATCTGTTGGTTTTGTCAGTATATTTTTCTTTATAGTGTCAAAGTGGTTTTGAGTATATTCAATCACTTTGTATGAGCTAGTATATTCTGTGAAAGAAAGAGATTTATTCATTGAAAATTTGTTAAGTGATTCGAGTTACCCGTGAACAATGAGAAAAGTATGAAGACATACCAAGAGGAGTACAAGAAACGGATAAAAGCACAGACAGCTCCATTAGGTACTCCAGGAATCTTGACATATCGAACACCATCCTTAAGTTTGGAATCCTGAAGGTACTTCCCCAGAACAGGTGATGCAATGCTCTACACAAAGACGAGATGAATTATTAGGCCAGGCCTTCTAACACGATTTTCTTGATTTTACTCGGTTTTAGGCCAAAATCCTGCATCACAATTGAAAAATACAGGGTAAATAGAAAAGTTCATAGCAGTTACCAGAACGCAGAAATGTGCAGGAACAGTTCCACTGTCTTCAGTAATGAGATAAACATCAGCTGCATAACCTTCCTCGAAGAGATTATCCCACATATCTCTTGTTTCTTTTGGAATGCCACAAAACTCCTGTGACTCCTCTCGATGACTCCTTTTTGCAATGATCAATTTTGGCAGGGGAGGTGGAGCAGGAATATTGCTTTGTAATGAGGAAGAGATTGGAGTTTCCAGCACTGGTAAAGTTTTGGCTGGACTTTTTTCTGATTTCCTGATATCGAAAGAACTGTGCATATGGCCATTGGAAGGTGATGATGTCCACGAATAATCACACAGAGCTGAAGCCATCAACTGCAACCAATGAATTGGTACAAATCAGCTTATTTTTATTTGCCAACTTTATCCAGCCAAATTTATACTAGTATAAGCTAATAACTTCGTTGATTAATCAACCTACCTAGATAACATTTCCCATCACATTATTCTTCTAAACAAGCTAAACCAATACATTACCTTCATCTTATGTAAGCTAGTTTCTTCCCAGCAAACAATTAATCGCGTTAGTAGATAAAGAATATGTATAAGTCTCTAACAAGTTATGCATACGTCCCAAAAATTAGGCCTAGTATTGTGGATTAAGATTGTAGTTTCGTCGTAAAGAAGCTAACTAGTACAATGTACAAGTACAATTTAAAGGTCATAGACTCCTAATTAAGATCATCCAATGGATTATAGTTATGATTATATTAATACAAAAATACTATAATTGAGATTAGCAGATCCAAAGTGTAAATTATAAAATTGTCAACTTCAAAAACTATAGCTTGAAATAGATGAACGTGCACATTAGTGGATCAGATCCAATGTTCATGAATTTAGTAACTATACTATTAAAGACTTGTAAATAAATTATTAAGACTAGTCCAAATAAGTCTAGACGTGTAGAATTAAGCTACTTTTGTAAAACTGTTTTTTATTTTATTTTATTTTATTTTTTAAATATTTATAAGAAGGATGAGATTAAAGAATAGTGGCCTCGCTCCCACTTCGATTGATCTTGATCAAGCTTACTTTAAAAAATAATTTCCACTTCTAATGGGTCCCTTCTCCTTACCAAAATATTAACACAACCTATGCTAGCGAGTCTAATTTAATAATTTATTATAAGTCATATTTAACGTGTAAAACTCAAAAAAAAAAAAAAAAAACCGTCAAATGATCATATGAGGAATCAATTGTTATTTTCTTACTAATATTACATGAATATGTGAATCGTGCATTTATAATGCCTCTCAATACATATCATTCAGGCTTGTCATGTGCACATATATTAATTCGTCATTACGCTACATACTTTCGGCTTTTTGGGTGCATGATATAATTTACCATATTTTACAAGCAATTATTAAATAAATTACAATCAAATAATTAAAAACACAATTCAAATAAGTTAGTAAGGAAATAAAGAAAAAATCTTTTCACGTGACTACATGCACAAAGAAAGACTAAATAAATTTAATTATGCTACCATTAATTCCATCCGACACCCAACTGGCCAACTCCTTTGTTTATTGCCCTATGCATATTATAATGCATATAATTATTATAATACAATCGAACCATATTAAACTATGAAATTGTTGTTGAAGAAGAATAAAAACAAAAAAAAAAAAAAAAAATTGTTAGTTGAAATTACATTCTCAACGTGACTATTAATGAAAAAATTAAAACGATCCAAAATCAAGATATTGATTATTGTGTACATTAACATTAACACGATTATGTAATACTACCCTTTTACTTGTATGATTTTGCAGAAAGTTCCCATGAAAAAGCAGCAAGATGAGAAAACAACTTTAAATTACAATTCAACTAGAGAAATAGTCGTAAAAGTTGGGCAACAACATTCAATGTTTGTCTGTACTAAAAAGAACAGAAAAAGAATCCACCTTTAATTCTTTTTCCCTTTAATCCCCAAAAAAAAAAAAAAATTAATAAATAAAAGAAAAGATTGAAAGTAAGATTCAATCTTGTAAACGAGCCAAATTTTAAAAAAAGGGAAAAAAAAAACCAATGTAATATATTGTACTCGTATGTATGATACATACCTAAATAAAAATCAGTTTACGATGAAGCCTCGTTGAGCTTATATGTATGTGATCAAACTCTCCTCTCCTTTGACGTGGGCTCAAGTTGTGAATTTAAGAAGTTGACTGATAGATAAGTTGAAGGGGGGTTGAAGAAGGTTAGAGAGAGAAAAAAAGGTGTATTGAGGAGAGAGAAAATTGGAGGAGTGGGGTGTAGTATCTTAATAGCTATAGGGTGATCTTCCTCTGTTTTTTGCACACCGAAAGAGGAGGTAGAGTCATATTGACAGTGACAAAATATGGGTTGTCAGTTGTGTATTTGGAAAATGATTTCTTAATTTTTTTTGATGGAACACCCATTCTTTTATTTTAGAGGTTGAAGTTGATTTGTTATTGGCCTTTTGTGAATATCATTAATGGGGTGGTGACTTGGGAAGTCTTGATAGCCATTAATTTTATGGATTTAATAATCCACTCTTGAATTAAGGTGCTCCCATTCGTCGACCATTTAGAACACTTGTTTTCTTTACCTTGAATAAGGTGATATATTGCGTGGAAAAAAAAAAGTATAAAAAAAAAAGGTGATATGAAGTTTTTGGAAAAAAAAGTTTTTTTTTATGTTCTTATTGAATTTTATGTTATTCACATAATCCATTTTGATCAAATTTAATAATTTAGACATAAAAAAAAAGTATATAGTCATGTAGGCATTTGTTTTATCGTTTCAATAGCTTTTAAACATCAATTATTTAAATTTAATACTTATAGTTTTCCTCCGTTTCATAATCCTAAGGGCTTGTTCTGATTGACTGAACTAAACTAAACTGAATTTATTAGAGCTGAACTGAACTGAACTCAACTTAAATTATTAGAGCTGAACTGAACTGAAAATAATATGAACTGAACAGACCCTAATTCTATTTACTATATCGACGCAACTCTTTGATCGTAAATATATTTAATACTAACAAAAATTATAAAAAATAGATTTTAATATTGTACTCACCAAGATAAATTATACTAGATTTCATTTTGTTCTTATATATAGAGAGAAATTTACAAGATTTCCTCTTATGGAGTATTTTTAATAGTCAAAAGATTTCATATGAGACTAACATCATGAAATAGAGGAAGTAACAATTAAAGAAATTATTAGGATATGTGTCCAGTCAAAGCGGGGCATTTATTTTTGAAATTGATGGAGTAGTATTACTTCCACGATATAGCTTGATAATAAAGGTTACAAATTAGGTTCAAACATGTGTTATAACAGATGCAAGAAAGATAAGCGAAATCAACAAAGAACACATGTAACATAAATTTATGTTATGTCTATAGGGCTGCAGGCAAGCGAGAAGAATAGTTTTATTTCCCTTAAAAGAAATATTAATTACAAATTGATAATGAAAATCACGAGGCCAAGAATAACCCTCAGGAAATTAGATAGTAATCTCTAAAATAAAAACAAAATCACGTAAACGCCCTCTCAGCAATAGTTGTATAGGCATGAGTTTCATAGTCGCAAATGGCCTACGCACGTAATCTCCAAGTATACACTCACACTCGTCTAGGCACGAATGTGCAATGCTTCTAAAATCTCCCAAAACCACTTTTGGATGAGGCACAGACGTACTGCTTTGAAACATGACCATCCTCTTCAAAGATGAGGTCAATCAAACATTTTGCGATGCCTTGTAAACTCTTCATGCGGTCTACAAGTGGTCAACAACTTGTAAAAGTCTACATGTGGTCTTTCTACCTCTTTTTCTCCTCAATTTGTATACAATTAAGAGTGGCATGACTCCTTAAGAAGGTAAGTTGTATTACAATTTACATAATGGTTGGTGTGAATGAACTTTTGCATCCATGCTAAGGGGTACTAAAGTGCAATTTCATGATATTTTAGTAATGTTAGATCAGACATTGTTTGAAATTATAAAAATTACTCCTCCTTAATTATTCAAATTACAATGTAATTGTTTCGTCCAAAAAAAAGAACAATATAATTGTGCTAATTTACGAGATAAATCATTTAAAAATTTCATCTTAGTATTTTTGGGGAAGATAGTGTAATAAAAATATAATTATATCAAATTTACAAGAATTTCAAGATAGACGACATATATTTTAGTTGAATTTGCTAAAACCCTCCTAGCTTCCTATTGCGCTACTAGTATAAAAATTAAATCTTTTTTCTTCCGACTATTTGGATAAGAAAGAACTCAAACAAGATTTTGTTTTGATGGAGTGTTTTATTCTAATAACACAAAGTCTTATATGTGGCTAGCCACATGATGTGGCCATTTCACATAATCACATATAAGGCAATTAATTAAGTAATAGGGGGTTACGGTGAAGATCAAATGGGATTACCGTAACATATATAGGTTACTTAAAATGAGAATAAGGGGTTACTTTCTTAAATAAATAGAATTATTATTTCGTTTTTTAAAACGAAAAAATAGGGGTTACTCAAATGAACAAATGAGGTTACTTATTTTTAAATTACTTGATTTTACTCATATAATGAATTTGAGTTACTTTTATAGACTACATGAGGTTACTCTTATAAAAAAATGAGGTTACCCAAACATATAAATAAAGATTACTCTTATAAATCAATGTGGCCACACCGTGTGACTAGCCACATATAAGAGTATTCTTTCAAATAAACATACTCCTTTTTATTTTTTAAAGTGCATTGGTGTGATTCACATATAGTTTTAAGATGTGAGTTGAAAGGAGTAAAGTATTGTGTAAGGCACTATTCTCTAATCTTTAAGTATTTTTATTTAACTTAATTCTTTTTTTTTTTTTTTTACTGAACTTATGAATTATTTTCAACGAACTTAACTTATATTGTTACTAATAAATCAAAATCATATGGGGTTTTGTTTAATTAGTCTCAATGTGAGAATATCATTTATGAATTTACTATTAGAGACATCAAGAGAATATCTCTTGATATCAATATTATTATTAAATTCTTTTATCTTTGTATAACAAGATATTATGTTGTGTAATTATACATCTTTGATCCTCAATATTACTTTTGTAATCACTTATTATATTATTTGATTCTTGTCAATCATAGAGATTGTATTAGAGTTATTCTCTTATAACACTATAAATAGTTGTACAATTGAAGTATATCCTATCTAATAACACATATAAGTGTCCCACATTGAGAAAAGAAGAGAGAGTTAAACTCTTTATAAAGCTAAGAGGCTACTCTTTCTATTGTCATATGGCTTTAGAATGAATTCTTCTTTGGACTTATGAAGTGGAGTCTCTCTATCTTGGTTTGCGGGTGCAGCCCAATTAATGCACAAACAAATCTATTATTGGTGATCACTTGAATTAAAATCATATTAGCCTAAATAAGATTATTAAGCGTGATTACAAGTACAAATTCCTTTTAAACCTGCAAGAGATGGCGTAATCAAGCAATAACAATAATATATCAAGCAACATATAAATATATTGATACAATAAATCATCATCATCATCATAATAATAATCTCAATCAAGCATGATACTAACAAGATGAGCGATTTAAATAACTTACTTTGTTGCCTCGTATCTCTTTTTATCAAAACAATACACACGTTAGTAACTTCAATGAAAATATTAAATCAAACAATTAATTTAAATAATTGAAATAGGGATTTGGGACCAAACCCTTAAAAATTATCAACCTTTCACGTCTAGGGCGAAGGCAAATTCAAACTTGGCTAGGTGTGTCTAGAACTCGTGAATGTGATATTGTGTTTGAAAAAGGCTAGGCTTGGAAAGAGGGAGAAAGAATAAGCTATGGCTTACGAGAGAGAAGAGAATTAGAATTGGATGATCGTTGATGATCAAGCTTGTTGATGATTGAAAAACGAGGAATATCGACCCTATTTATAAAGAAAATAGTCCCGAAACAATGATTGAAAAGATCTAATTCGATTCGGAGTAAAACTGCTTCTGTCGCATCGCGATAGAGTCCGTCGCCGCTCGATGGGTTCTGTCGTTTTGCGATGGAGAACACATTTTCTAAAATCCGTACGGAATCCTTAATCTAATTAAATTAGATTAATTAAAGTCTGTACTTATCTTTTAAAATCAAATTTAATCTTTTTTAAAACACTTGTTTTATTCCAAATAAAATTCTTTATTTTTCTAAAAATATAATTATTAATCCTAATTCCACTAGAACTTAAGAGAATCTTCTAGATTATTCCAGAAAATTAAAGTCAATCCTAATGATTTTAGGAATAATAATTAATGGGCCCTCCACTAGATCATTGGGCCGTATATAAAACTTGTTTCGAACCCAACTTAGTATTTTGGCCATAACTTTCTCATTATTCATCGGAATTGGGCTTATAATATATCGTTGGAAAACTCTTTTCGAGCCCAATCCAAGTACACCATTATTGGACCATTATCATGGACCAAACTAAATTGGACTGGACATTTTCATAAATAAAGTACATTTTCGAAAACAGAAAGGAAGTATTTTTGTTAAAAAAAACCGCATTATGAGACTTTTCACACTTTCACTTCGTTCAACAGTCGATGACGTAAAAGGTATTCATCATTGGGTTTGGTTTTTGGGAGACACAATTAGGTGTCTACACCTATATTTAAAATGTACCCTTTCATCAATATAATCAAGCTTTATCACAACTTGGCCAATTGACCAAATTTTAGCAACAATTTGGTAAAAGGCAACATTTAGAACAAAAAAATATAATTTTTTTCAACTAACTCTTCAAAAACCTAATTTAATTTGTTATTGTTTTATAAAGAAATTTATTTTTCCCATTTAAAATGTTGAATTAATATGTCATCCCTTTTTTGTTTTTGCTAAATCTCGATACTAAATTTATTTCCAACCACCCCCCTTTTATTTTTGTTGAATTTTCGTTAATAAAGGATAGGAAAATTAAAATTATTTATTTTTTTTCCTTCAAATCCTAATTTCCTTGAAAAGGGATGCAAAATTAGCAGGCATTTTTTGCAAAAAAAAACCACAAAAAAGGAACGAAATTAAGCATTCGCAATTAGTCTGTTGGAAAATTTTGTATTTTTCAAATTATCATTTGGGTTTTTTTTTTTTTTTTTTTTTTTTTTTTTTTTTAAATACCGAATTGGTTCTAAGGGTCTTTTTTATTTACCAATCTGGTCAATTGGCCCTCACAACTCTATCGTTTACAAGTGCGTAATTCAGGATATCATCCGTCGAAATACGGTTCTTGTTTTATTTTTTATGAATGGTAAGGACAACTTCATTCACCATACTCCCTCCGTGTTTTCCTTGAGTATTATAGTTTGGTTTTTTTTTTTTTTTTTTTTTTTTTTTTTCATTATTCACTTAATTAATGATTTTGACTAATTATTTTACTAATTTTAATAAAATAAATGTTATGGTATAATCCATGGTTACATTCATCATAATGTATACTTTCTTAATTTGTATAGGTGGCATCGTATTACAAATATGGGGATTCCACCATATGGATTATAGCAATATAATACTCCCTTTGTGGTAGCATCATAATGTAACAGTTAAAAAGACCACAGAGGGATCGGAGTATTATATTTGGATGCTACATAGTACAGTGTAATTTAATTTCAATCTTAATTTCTTAACTCCTTTTACACTAATTTAATGTGTACTCAGAAATATGGTATAGTTGGCTATACCAGTAATGTTCAAGGATGTTAATGGGGTGGGACGGGGCGGATGTTGGCCTTTTCATCCCCATCCCCTCCTAACATTTTCTTCCCTACTCTCACCCCACGGCGGGTTCAAAATTCATCCCTATCCCCGCCCCCGCGGATACAACTCCAAAGCCATCCCCGTCTCACCCCCCACTTGGATATCCACCCCGACCTAATCCCTACCAAAGACCCGCCTAATCTCCACCCAAGACCCATCTAATCTCCGCCTCTCAAATACACAATCCTACATACTTAATACAGATTAAAATTTAAAAAAAAAACATTCTTAATATTACACACGTGTTTGTTTATAATATAAGTGTAATACAAAATATTATAATTAATAATTTATTTCACGTAATTATTTTATAAAATAGTATAAAAGTATATAATTTTGTTTTTAAAAATATATAGATGTGGGTATGAGGTGGAGATGGGGCGGGTACGAAGTGAGGTGGGGTAGGGATGGGGCAGGTACAATTTAAAATCCACCCCCGCCCCATCACCCATGGCAGGTATAGTTTTTATCTTCATCTAGCCCCATCACCTGCCAAACTGAGATTCATCCTTGCCCCACTGGGGCGGGTCTCCTACTTGATCCGCCCCATTGACACCCCTAGTAATGTTAGTTCCACATTGTTATATAAAAAATATAATCTAATTAAGTAATTATACAATTAACCTTGAAGCTAAATTACTTTGTCGGTTTAGGCAGTGTTAAAGGAGGTTGTCTTAATCAATAATTACTCTGGTCAATAATAACAATGACAAGTGTTTGTTGGTACTTTTGGACTTATGTTAGTACAATAAAATTAATCAAAATAAGATCTAAAAATTTACCAACAAGATTATTGATACTTTTTATTTTATTTTTACTTTTTATCTCACTATATTTCACTAGGGAAGGACTATAATGTGTGTGGTATGTCGTAGTCCTTTTGAGAAAAATTATTATTGATGGACTTTATGCACTATGCATGATATTTTATTATAACTATTTGCAGGTAGGCGTTAAATGTATGTATTGGATATTGTCATTGAGGGCCCCCCTACGTAGCACCTACTTTTGTTTTTTGTTTTTAATTAATTTTTTAATTAAAGTAAGATGAACGATCCTACTGAACCGACACCTCTCACATATTAAATTAGCCTAATTTCGCAAGTCAACGCTTGTAAGTAGAGGGGGGGGGGGGGGGGGAGGAGTTAAGGGAATCTCTCCCTACTCCCAAGTATATGTAGTTGGTGAATCTCGAATTTGTGACATTCAAGTCACAAGATGAATTCTCCACCAAGCATATTTGGTTTAAAAAATGTATAGCACCTACTTGATAATAACTTTTACTTCATATAAATATTCAGGCTCCGATACAATACAAATAGGTACATTCTACTAAATTCTCAAAGCAAACATCTCTCTTGATTCAATTTATACTCATACATCAAATCATCGGAGTAGGTTTCCTTGAACCATTCCAAGGATTGATGACATATTTGACTCTATGCATTTAGATTTGGATAATAGACTATTACCGACCCTATATATATTTACGTTCCCTAAATTGACACCCAAAACAAAAATGATGAAACGAGGCAAAGTTTTAGACATCTCATGCTCTTCTAAAGTCATAAAAGTCTCCAAACTACAATCAATTTTAGAAAGAAATAAGCAAAGTTGGCCAAACAACCTACAATAGACAAGTGGATTGGAGTTAACGAAAATAGACAAAATATGGCCGACCATGCCCTATAAGGCTAACAAAGCACAACAGCCGCCCCCATTGCTATCGCCCTAAATTAATTATTTTTAAAGTGCATGATATGCTTCCAAATCGATCATGTCCAAGAGCCTTGACTCTTTTGTGCATGTCCACAATTAAATTATTGTACAAAAGAATAATAACAATTTAATAATTAAGTAAACAAAATTATAAGAGCAACATGAAAAATCATTGTACAAGGAAAATAATTATTAGTAAACTAAATTACAATGAGTAACATGATGAAAAATTATATAGCACGAAGTACAACTTATGTTGATATATACATATTGCCTTTTTAATTAGTACTCGTTGTACCCGTCAAAAAGAAAAAAAAAAAAATTAGTACTCGTTGTAAATTACTGTATGGTATCTAATTCTATTCAAAAGATGTATGATAGTTAACCAGGCCACCTTTATGATTTGGAAAAATTGTTAAGGTTGATGTCAACTAAACCTGGTCATTGGGCGGGTCGAGTCAAGGTCGTTGTTGTAGGATTTTAGATACTCTAAGCGGAATTTTATGAATCATATTCATAAGCATCTAATAACCAAGATTATTGCATAACACATAAAGAACAAGTAATTATACCTTTGAAGCGTGATCCACGTGCGATCGAGAAAGAACAATGGGAAATAAAGAACCTCAAGCGTGATTCCTCTACTTGGTCCACGGGCACAAATTAAACCTCCACTAATGCTAATTAGTCGTGATTGAACCTTTCAATCAACCTTTTACGGAGAGGAGAGGAACGAACCAACCAAGAACCACCACCACGAGACATCACGCGCCACCTAGGGTGGCCGGCTGTACGAAGGGGTGAGAGGGGAGGGCGTGCGTGAGAGAGAGAGCGCTTAGGGTTTTTAGGATTGGTTGCCTTGTTTCACAATCTATTGTATGTTGATTGTGACTTAATGTAACCCTAGACATAGATCTTATATATAGATCATATCTCTAAATAAGAGTGCATGTCAAGCCCAAATACCTAACTCTAATCTAACTACTTTAGCCCAATTCCATTCATGGTATGTCATATCCTCATAAGCCCATCAATGGGCCTCTTACTTGTTTAACCCAATACCTTTATTGTGTGACCTCATAGGATCCATTCTAGAAGGATTTGGACTATTTGACTAGCCCAAAAATCATTTATCATAATCTAGCAATAGACAACGACGACCCAAAAGAATGAACTTATTATCTCCATAATAGTGATTCTTGATATATCTAGTAATTGCACTTATCGAAGACATAATTCCTTCAGTTGCGGGTCGGGTCAAAAAGGGTCTTATTTTATAGGGTCAATATCGGGTCAGCCAATGCAGATCAGGGTCAATAGCGGGTCGATAATGGGCGGGTCTAAAAAATATAAATTAAAATAAATATTGGACAAAGCCATTATTAAGTATATATATCCACAAATTTATCTATGTAATTATATTATTTTTATGTTATCTATTTTCTTTATCACTTAAAGTGAAAAAACATTTTGACCCTATATTAATCCTACCTAATAAGGGTCTTGTCTATTAAAGGCCCTGTTTATTAAAAGTCATTTAAGCTGGCACTGACCCAATTATCAATGGGCTATCCTACCCAATAACCAGCTCTAGTGTCAACTATAGAATCATATGAAAATCATCTCAAATATTAACTTGTTAACAAACTACCCGTCAAAAACTTGTTAACAAATTAAACAATAAACACTATAAATGAGCACAAAGTTTTATATGTGGCTGGCCACACTGTGTAGCAGGGTTTACTTTGTAGTGTAATAGGGGTTACTTGATTAGTGTTAAAGGTGTTACTTCGTCAGTGTTATAGGGTTACTTGGTTAGTGTTATAGGGGTTACTCAGTCAGTATTATAGGGGATCCTCAGTTAGTATAATATTATACGGGTTACTTTGTTCTTTTATAAGTGGCCACACGATGTGGCTAGCTACACACAAAACGGGCTAATAAATGAGACGGGTGGTTTAGGCTCCATAATACTACAATATGAGATAGTGCTACAATTATCTACTCCCTCTGTCCCTATTTTTTTTTTTTGCCCTATTTGACTTTTCACAGCCTCCAAGATGCGTCTTAGAACCCAAATATCTTCATTTTCATATACGTAAAAATTATAAAAACTTGATACTAATAAAATATACAATGAGCCGAATCTAACAAGATCACTCATGACTATATTATCTCTTATAAATTAACGGTAATACACGGTCAAAGTTTACAAAGTTTGACCCAAAAAATGACAATAGGGCAAAAATAAAGGGACATAGGGAGTACTATATATGTCCGTCCTCCGATTGTTTAAGTTAGTTACACTTTTCGGTATTCATCTATAAATAGTGTGTACCCCGGGCGATGCCACGGGTTGTTAGTTTGTGTACTTCTTGCTTAAATTAACAATTATATTCGACTATTTGTGTAGTTAGTGTATGAAGTGGTTCGGGCATTGCCTTGGATGTCACTTTTTTTTTTCTTTTTTTTACATCAAATGTATTTATATTCTAATCTTGTGAAAAATAAATGAATTATATTACCTCTATTTTACTTAATAAATGAAAGGAATATATAATATTATGTGAATCTTGAAACATTAATTAAAGTTGGTTGAGATGGTAAATGTATTACCTATATGTATTGAAGGTTATGGGTTCGAATCTTGTTCAAAGCATATTTTATTTTGTTAAATGAAGTGACTAGCTTACATGGCACATACAATTTGAATGATGACATGACATTGTGACATAGCACACATACTTTGAAGAGTGCCACGTGGCCGTTCCTTTAAAAACTTACTAAAAAAAGAAAGAAAATAAATTGTTGCGAGTAATATGAAACGGCCATTTAAGGAAATTGTTGCGAGTAATATGAAGCGGAGGTAGTAGTATAGACTTTGAATTGGTTATACTTTTGGCCTTTTGATATGGGATTGAAAGGTGCTAAGTACTTTATAAAATTGTAATTACCCATCATTCTACAATGATAATATTTTAATGATGAATGATGGAGATTAACCATTGAATCTCCTAACCTCAATACCCAATCTCTCACTTATACCCCAAGTGTTTTGAGCTATTACATTTGAGGCTATCTCTCAAACTTTAAATATTTATTTCTTACCCTAATACAAGAACTAAAATTATTAGAGATATCAAACGATATGATATATCTTTTGGTATTTTTGCTGTTATCATATCTTACTATCTTTGGTATGTAAGGATATATATATTTTTTTTATATTAGATAATATCTTTGATATTATTATGTGTAATTGTAAATGTGTGTATCTTTATGAATTCAGGTATATTTTAGTGATTATGTTACCATATAATAGTCCTTTGTAACAATGCTATAAATAGTTGTATTATTTCATCAATATAATTAATATAAGAAATTTATGGACCTAAATATACAATAATAATGTATGTAGACTATACGATGATGATTGTATTTATACGCTATTATATAGTTTAGCCCAAAATTCAAGTGATCAACTTAAGTAATTATTATTATTATTATTGGGCTTGTTACGCCTTTTATAGAGTATAAGTTTAGCTTTATGTGTAGAGACCGTTGGACCTTTTCTAATGCATGATGAGCTGATTCGGGAAGGGGGTCTGTATAAATAGTCATCTAGGATTATGGTCCCGAGTAGTACATACAATAGACTCTCACTTATATCCCATCTATAGAGAGAAAACCCTAGAGTGTGTACCTACTAGAAGACGCATAATCAAGAAGGGGCTCAATCAATTATCATGAAATCAGGTACGCTTCCGCAATTAAGATTTACCAATTAATTTGATATGAAGATTAAAGTATATATGTAGACACCTAAAAACGTCTCCCCAAAACCAAACCCGATGATGAACAACCTTTCATCGCCATTATTGGTCGGGTTGAGTATTTAACCTTTGGAGTGCATAAATTCATATTCATTCCCAATACATTTCATAAACCAACTCAATTCCTAACTCATTTCCCTAAATCATAACTTACTTTCCACTTTTCGTGTCCACATCACTAAACTGGGAGAAACTGATTTTGTGGCCCTATAATTTTGATCCAATTATTTTTTGGTTGGATAGGCCTTTCAATAAGATGTCCAAAAATATATCATAAGCCCAATTCTGATTTAAAACGAAGAACATATGAGCAAAATACTAAACTCGGCCCAAAACCGACACCCTTTCACTAAAATGGCCATATCATAAAATCTATAAATGATTTTGACTTGATTCCATAGTAGACTTGATAATCTTTCCAATGATATATTATATGCCTTATTCCGAGTTACGGATCAAAAGTTATCGTAGTTTTAAAAACGCGTAAAAAACTGGAATTACTGCGCAGCAGATAAAATGCTGCGACACGGCAAAAGCTGATGTGGTACAGTGTATATTGCCGTGACACGGTATTCTACACCGTGTCACGGTGCTTTTTTCGTGTATTTTCGCATTCCCTCACGCGTTTATGAACCTGGACGCATTTCGGAAAAAACAATACACCGTGACGCGGCGCCACATGCCGTGCCACGGTGGACTTTGCCGCGTCACGACATTTTCTGCCGTGTCACGGTACATGTGTCGTGTCACGGGATTTTCCCGTGTTTTCTCCGTGTTAACCCAACACGCGTTTTATCATTTTAGGCCAGTTATTGCACCGCGACGCGGTATTATGTACCGTGTCACGGCGCCCCAAAACTAGGTTTTTATCTTTTTAAGGTTCCATGTGTTCTCTCTACTCATTTTCTCTATAAATTACGCCCCTCCTTTCTACAGTTCGGGGTACCAAAAATCATTCTCTCTCCCTCTACACCAACAATCATTCTCTTCTCTCTTTCTCTCTTGCTTTAGCCTAAACCCTAGCCACTTTATTCTTCCATAATACTTCCCCTAAGCACTCCAAGGAGTCCATACAACACCCGAGGTTCCGTCCTTAAATCAAGGCGTGAAAGGTATAATTAACTGAGGGTTTGGACCAAATCAACTCTACTTTTTAATTTAATTGTTTCAATTTAATTTATATTTTTATTGAAGTTACTAACAATTTATTCATGATGTAGCAATTTAAAGGAGCGCGCGAAATGTGAGTAATTAATTATTAATTTAATTACTTATTTTATTTTAATATTGCTAGTATAATGATTAAGTTTATTATTATTATTTGATTTGACTAACAATTTATTGTCGAATTTCTTCCAATATTAATGTTGATTTTATTATATTTTTTATGATCACCATATTGCATGTTAAAGGGAATATGTAATTGAAAATCACGACTAATAAGATAATTTGGACGACCGGTTTAGGTTTGTTTTTAATCTTGCTGTGTAATTAAGTAATCACGATATTTTAGAATTATGTGTTGCATTAATATTCAACCAATTTAGCCTAATAATAGTTTTAAGTGAATTGAATCTTTGTTTTCATGCCTTTGAGATCGCAGGAATCAATTTTCACTATAAGAATCGAGTAGAGGCCAATACGGGCGAATGTGACTCCATGACTCACTTCGTAACATCATCCCCGATCCTCCTTTCGTGGTTCTGAACCATATGGAGTCAGTAATCTCATGGATTATGAATGGGATGTAACCTTCACGGGTCAATCGTTGTTGCCTTTCGTTTTCCCTTTATCATGGTTGCCTTTTATGATCCGTGAACGGTTTACAAGTTCCTTAAAAACTTGTTGGCGACTCCCTACTTTCTTTGTCCCTAGTCGTATTATGTCAATTCCCACTTCCTATAAGTACCAAGCATATTCACAACATGCTAAAGTAGGCGCATTTTAAACGACGCCTACAATTTGGCGACTCCATTGGGGAGGATTCTTGGTTATTTACCGATTTGAGTGATCGGTATTTAATTAAGATGAGTGGATGAGACTTGAAAGATTCTTGAAAATTATTCCTGTGATTAAATTGGTATTTTTGCATATGCATAGTCGTTTTAACATCGTATTTTAGGTTTACCCGTAGGAAAAAATCGAATAACCTAATTGCGAACGAAGAAAACAGAGATACTAGTCAGATTTCCTAACTGTCGCGCCACGGCAGGTCTACCGTGTCACGGTGCAATCTTCCGTGACCCGGCGTGCTGTATTGTGACACGGTGCTTCCTGCCGTGTCGCGTCAGTCCTGAAATCTTTCCAGTGGCTTAATTTCTCTTCTCACAGTCAGCTGCCTTTAATTTTTCTGGAAAAACGTGTGTGTTCTACATACGTCTTAGCCCCGGGGGATTTAAGCTCTATTAACCCAAAAACGTTCATGGCAATAAGGGTTCATCCGAGTTATTGAATTCACCCAAACCATGGAGTCAAGTTCGATTTAATCACGAACTTGCTTAGCTGCCCGTTGGCATACACCCTCAAGGGAGGCTGCCTTTCCAACGCGTCCAAACTCTTAACCATGGTATCCTTTGACACCAAATAAACTTGACCATGCATAGTGGAACATAGAACTTGACTTTAGGTTGCGAACTCTTCTTTGCATCATTGTGCCTACGTGCCCTATATGTGATCATTTTGATCTTAACCTTAACGAGTTTTCTTTGTCTATGGCGTTTTATTTTATGACTTACTAATGCTAATGGACCGTACTCACTTAGTAATTAGCGCAAACACTAAAATAAAATAAAACTGAAAAAAAACACAAAAACACCTGAAACTGATCACCGCGCCATGGCAAAAATGCCGTGTCACGGCAATCAGTGCCGTGTCACGACAGGTTGTACCGCGACACGGTACAGTTCGCCGTGTCACGGTGCCCAGGGAATAAGTCCAGTTAGCTTTTTTTTAGTCTTCCGTGCTAATTTGGTCCTCGCATCAGTCATTTTGGTTACTGTTCACATGTCTAGCCATACGATCATACCACGAGTCTTATAACTTCACTTAATCACTCACGAGTCAAGTATAGTTCACACACTTTCTTTATTTTCCGACTCGAGTCGTGCACCATGTCGTTTATGATCGTATACTAGGTTCATGCACCCCTTTTTTCGTCATAATAAAAAAAACGAGTGGAGTTTTTTTCTCACATGTTTTCAAATGTCCATTTTTTCCCCTTCCTTTCCTATCTTGAGCAATGAGTCAAACAATTAAGTGAATTGTTTTATTTCAGTACTTGGTCAAGAAGAAGGGGTAGATTAATACGGTTCGAGTCATCACCGCAACAATCTCTTAGATCTAAGAGGCGTTCACCTTCAAACGACGTCTTCAAACTATTTTCAGTTTGTTCCAATGGCCACTAAGGAAGATATTGAGAACATCAACAAATCCATCGAGGCACTGTCTGCAATGATGAAAACCCTTACCACTAGGGTCACTACCATGGAACAAAACAAGGTCACTGTTTCTATCCTTGACAAATTGAAGGAACAGATGAGTAAGATTTATGAGGATTTCATTTATGTGGAACAGCCTCCCACTCCCTTGGATGTGAAAGACAGACTCCCTAAAAATTTCTCCACTGCTGATATTCCAAAGTTCAAGCCTACTGACAATCCAATATTCCATTTGAAGGCGGTCTCTGCAACCATAGCTCTTAAGGGATTGGACGTAACACTCTTCCCTACGGCGTTCCCTCTCTCCTTAGAGCATGTTTGCCAACAATAGTTTTATTCCCTAGATGCCAAGCGTATTGCGACTTGGCAAGATTTCACCTACAGTTTCATGAATCGTTACAAGTGTAACATTCAAACCAAAACTTCTGAACGTGAACTCTCCATTTTCAAACAGAAAGAGAATGAAGCCTTCACCGCTTATCTGAACAGGTGGAGGGAAACGGCTTCATTGTTGGTAGATCCTCCCAAATAAAGAGAGATGGTTCGTGTAGGGAATATTTCAAGCATCCCACACTTGAGCCCCATTGTGATCATACACTTAAGCATGGTGGCGTCCAAAGGGAAGGAAGCTAGAGTAAAAGAGTCGCCAACAAGTTTAGGAACTTGAAAACCATTCACAGGGTGAAGGTTACACCCCTTCACGATCCATGAGATCGCTAACTCCATAGGTCTGGAACCATGACTGGATATTCAGGGATGAAGGTACAAATCCAACCTAAAAGAGATTGAACCTGCCCTAAATAGGTCTCTACTTTATTCTTCTCGTATTCATGTGCGCTTTCTGACTAACATACAACCAATAAATTAACCCTAAACCTGTTTAATCTATGTTGGTTGAATATTAATGTACAAATATTGGCGATCACTTGAATTATAATCGTATTAACCTAAACAAGATTATTAATTATCTTATTAAGCGTGATTACAAGTACAAATTCCCTTTAAACATTCATAAAAGGCGTGATCAAGAAACAACAATAATATCAAGCAACATAATAATAACAATCATCAATCCTAATAAGATTCTCAATAAAGCATAACAATAATAGCAAGATCCTAGGCATGATACTAACTAGATTAATAACAAATCCTAGCATGTCACTAAGCATTAAAAATCAAAGCTTTATCCCTAGAATGATACTAACATGATATAAAGAAAGAATAGGAAGCATCATGGATGATATTAGAAATCAATAAAAGCATCCTAACATGATACTAAGAATTGAAAATAATCAAAGCATGATTTCTATATCAAAATAACAATTAAAGCAATTACTTACTTCGATGCCTCGTATCTCTTTCTAACAACAAAATACACGCGTTAGTAACTTCAAGGAAAATAATAAACAAACAATTAAATCAAATAATTGAAATAGAGATTTGGGACCAAACCCTCATAAATTATCAACCTTTCACGTTTAGGGCGAAGGCAACTTCGAACTTGGCTAGGTGTGTCTAGAACTAATGAATGTGGAATTTTGTATGAGGGAAAGGTTTAAAAAGAAGAGAGAGAGAAAGCTTCTAGCTTTTAGAGAGAGAATAGATGATTGTGAATTGTTGATGATTAAAAACGGGGAGATACGACCTCTATTTATAGAAAAATAGTCCAGAAATGATAGAAAATACTCCAAGTTCTGTACAGAATAAAACTAGCATCTGTCGCCAGGCGACAGACATCAGCGCCAGGCGACAGGATTAGCGCCAGGCGACAAACATTAGCGTCATGCGACAAACTCTGTCGTTTGGCGCTAATTAAAAGATAAAACGCGCTTTGCACGCGGAATTCTCTTCTTAATATGATTAAGCAGCAAATTCCGTGTTTATCAAATTAAAATCAGGTTTATCATAAAACACTTATTTTATTCCAAATAAAACTCTTTAAAATATAATTATCAATCCTAATACTATTAGAATTTAAAAGAACCTTCTAAATATTCTAGAAAATTAAAATTAATCCTAATAACCTTAGAAATAATAATTGATAGGCCCTCCTCTAGATCATTGGGCCGCATGTAAAATTCATTTCGGGCCCAATTTAATATTTAGGCCATAACTTTCTCATTATTCATCGGAATTGGGCTTATAATATATCGTTAGAAAGCTCTTTTCGAGCCCAACCCAACTACACTATTATTGGACCCTTATCATGGACCAAACTAAATTGGACTAGCTATTTTCATAAACAGAGTAAGAAAAGAAATATTTTCAAAAACAGAAAGAAAGTTATTTTAATAAAGACATCCACATCACTAGACTTTTCACATTTTCACCTCGTTCGATTATCAAATGACGTGAAAGATATTCATCACTAGGTTTGGTTTTGGGGAGACACATTTGAGTGTCTACAATTCGCCTCTTCATCTAAAATCTGACTCACAAGTATAGGGAACATCTCAAATTTCTTCCACTGAACACTTTCAAAGCTGTATACGACATCGGCATCAATATCGAGGATGAGCTAATTAAGACAGCTGGTAGTAACAATAATAACACTTGGAAAAAAAAGAAGAACGACCTTCCTTCTTCTTCGTCTTCTAAGCACGAAAATACTACCAACAATATAAGCCAAGTTGATCTCAATGAAGTGTTAGCTCTTGATGCTCCATTGCCCAAGAAAAGGAGAACTTACACTCCTTTAGGAATGACTTATGATGCGGCCTTTGATCGCCTCTACGGTCAAGGCTTGATCACACCTATCGGGCCATTTCCAGAGCCAAAACCTGAATAAAGGAGCGCTAAATGGAATCCCAATGCCCATTGCAAGTACCATCAAGGAAGGGGTCATTCTACCGAACAATGCTGGAATTTGAAGGACGCCATTCAAGACTGAGTAGATGTCAACAAACTTCCGTCCCTCTAGGTGGTAAGAAGTGACAAGTAGTAATGAATACAAGGCGCACGACGAGCCGCGCCCTTCGTGCGAGATTTCATGATTTCTTTTTTTTATTAGTTTCCCTTTCCCAATTCAAGTCTAGCATAGATTTCCCTTTCTATAATTTGATAATTGTTAGCTTATTCACCATTTTCATTAATAAATTGAGTATTCTTTACATCTCGATCATTTTCACACAAAAAAAAACCAAAAAAAAAAAAAAATCAATTACCGAACTAAACATAATGTACACCAATGACTTGAGGCACCTTTGCAACCCTGTCATTCCTTATTTACCATTCAATCACATATCCATTTCTTCGTCAACAACTTTGAGCCTCGTCTAACGATTGACCTTATTTATTCAACCCACATTCACTTAACCCTGGGATGGGAAGGTGTGTAATTTGTGTAACAATCAGAAAGCAAGTTCAAATTAAAACAAAAAACAAAAAAAAAAAAGAATAAGTAAATAAAAACAATGTCTAAAGGCACGTGTTCCAATGTCTTCGATATGAACACGTCTCAAATTGCGTCTCTCATCGAGTGCTTGGTACTGTGCCTGAGAAACATGAATGATAAGTGAGTGATGGACCGCATGATCCGAGATTGTCTACATTGATTCAAAAGAATGAAAAAAAAAAGAAATTCAAATAAAAAAAAAATATATATATATGAAACATAAAACTTGCAAAGTCCAAATTTTAAAATACACAATTGCATATCTTGGGGGCTTCGCTCGGGTCTTGAGCTTTTTACCCCTTTCTTCCTTAAACCTTCAGCTTAACCACATTACAACCCTTGAAAGACCTCTTTGAGGTGTACATACACTTGTGCAAAGTTCGTTTAGAGCTACGTTCGGCCTGATTCCTAACGGATACGTAGGCAACCTCACATTGAGGTGCGACCACATTCATATGCATGATCGAGTCGAGGAATATCCAATGCTTATCCCTATGACCCTATCCATCTAGAGCTAGACTTGGGGGCTTGAACCCACATCATTTAGCCTACCTAGCCTAAAGGCTCACCATTTCGACTCTTCTCACATCTCTTTCCATCACCATAGCCTTTGCAGCCTCACCTTAGTATCACTTTCACACACTTCTTTCACACATACATAGGCATATCATTTTTCCTTTAGTAACCCTTTATCATGAAATCTTGTTTCCCTACCGCGCATGATTCATCATCTTTCAAGACAACATTCATTAGAAGAAACATTATATACTTGCTTATCTTCCTGACCTGAGCAATATTCATTATTTCACGCATCGCATAATGTGCTGAGCAACATTTATATCAATGATTTGTAATCATACAAAGCATATCGTGCTTAGATCCTTGACCTAAGCAACGTTCATTATGCAATAATCACTTCATCTATATTCGTGCTTAGTTTCCAGACCTAAGTGACGTTCAAGATCGTTTCTTTACACCATATATGATGCTTAGCTCCATGACCTAAGTTCATTCATCTATCGTGTCACATGATGTAATTGTCCTTAGCCTCTTGCACTAAGAACATGGATCATGCATACATTATTTTCAAGACAAGCAATTCAATCCATACGATTCATTTTGTCTTACTCAACGAGGAAGTTCAAAACTTCTTCCCTTTTCATCTTTTTCTAGGAAGTTCAAAAACTTTTTCAAAATTTTTTCATTGAGGGAAAGTTAAAAACAAAACTTTTTTTCACGTCTTTGTTTTTCGAGAGAAATTCGGTAGCCTCCACTTGACAAAAATGACGGAAAATTTTTGCTTTTGTATCTTCATTTGCTTGTGTCTGCACAAAAATCATACACCTACTCACAAGTCATACACATGTCATGCCATGTCAAGTCAAGTTTGGTCAAGTTAGTTGGTCAAGTAAATCGCAGTCTATACGGGTCATTTGGCAAATTTTATTTTGCAGGTCTCATCTATAGCCCACGTTCGAGGATAAGCGGACCATCTACAGCCCACGTTCGGGGATAAGCGAACCATCTTGGGACAAGCGAACTATATACAACCCACGTTCAGGGACAAGCGAACCATCTACAGCCCACGTTCGGGGACAAGCGAACCATCTACAGCCCATGTAGCCCACGTTCGGGGATATGCGAACCATCTACAGCCCACGTTCGGGGACAAGCGAACCATCTACAGCCCATGTAGCCCACGTTCGGGGATATGCGAACCATCTACAACCCACGTTCGGGGACAAGCGAACCATATATAGCCCACGTTCGGGGACAATCGAACCATCATCATTTTAGTGATCATCTCCCAAGAGAAGATGATTCACGGCGCAAGGTTCTCGATACATAGAGACTTGCAATCTCATCATCAGATAAGTTTTTCCTCAAGCATGGTAAATTGTCGGTCGTTGCCGCCTCTCAAGGTAAAGAAGTCAACGATTATATCATCTGTCGACTTTTCTCAAGCATGGAAAGTATCTCAACAAACATCATCCGGTGGATTTCTTCAAGCACAGAAAACTACCAAACTCGTTTTCCACCGATACACTAGTGTCAGATACACATTCTATCCCTTTACTCTTTTATCAGTAAAGCTAACATTTTTCTGTAGGTATCGGCGTATAAAGACTGATTAAGGATCGTAGAATGTCTTAAATAATTCTCCGTCCCTATCGACTACTTTGACTATCGTTTTTGAAACTGACGTTTATACAAACTCAGTCAAAGTAGGGGCTTATGTAGACACCTAAAATGGTCTCCCTAAAACCAAACCCGATGATGAACAACCTTTCACCGCCATTATTGGTCGGGTTGAGTATTTAACCTTCGGAGTGCTTAAATCCATATTCATTCCCAATACATTTCATAAACCATTTCAATTCCTAGCTCATTTCCCTAAACCATAACTTACTTTCCACTTTTCATGTCCACATCACTAAACGGAGAGGAACTGATTTTTTGGCCCTATAATTTTGATCAAATTATTATTTAATTGGATAGTCCTTTTAATAAGCTTTCCAACAATATATCATAAGCCCAATTCCAATTTAAAACGAAGAAAATATGAGAAAAATACTAAACTCGGCCCAAAACCGACACCTTTCACCAAAACGGCCATATCTTAAACTATACAAATGATTTTGACCTGATTCTAATTGGGTTGGAAAGTAGACTTGATAATCTTTCCAATGATATGTTATATGCCTTATTCTGAGTTACGGATCAAAAGTTATCGTAGTTTTAAAAACGCGTAAAAAACTGAAATTACCGCGCAGCAGCTAAAATGCCGCGACGCGGCAAATGCTGACGTGGCACGGTGCATATTTCCGTGACACGGTATTCTACACCGTGTCATGGTGCTTTTCTCGTGTATTTTCCGCGTCCCCTCACGCGTTTATGAAGTTGGACGCATTTCGGAAAAAACAGTACACCGTGACACGGCGCCACGTGCCGCGCCACGGTGGATTTTGCCTCGTCACGGCTATTTTTGCCGTGTCACGATACATGTGCCATGTCACGGGATTTTCCCGTGTTTTCTCCGCGTTAACCCTGCACACGTTTTATCATTTTAGGCCAGCTATTGCACCGTGACGCGGTATTATGTATCGTGTCACGGCACGTTTTGCCGTGTCGCAGCAACTTCTACTGTGTCACGGCGCCCCAAAACTAGGGTTTTATCTTTTTAGGGTTCCGTGTGTTCCCTCTACTCATTTTCTCTATAAGTACCCCCCTCCTTTCTACAGTCCGGGGCACCAAAAATCATTCTCTTTCCCTCTACACCAACAATCATTCTATTCTCTCTTTCTCTCTTGCTTTAGCCTAAACCCTAGCCACTTTATTCTTCCATAATACTTCCCCTAAGCACTTTAAGGAGTCTATACAACACCCGAGATTCCGTCCTTAAATCAAGGCGTGAAAGGTATAATTAACTAAGGGTTTAGACCAAATCAACTCTAGTTTTTAATTTAATTGTTTCAATTTAATTTATATTTTTATTGAAGTTACTAACAATTTATTCATGATGTTGCAATTTAAAGGAGCGTGCGAAATGTGAGCGTAGACACCTAATTGTGTCTCCCCAAAAACCAAACCCAGTGATGAATACCTTTCGCGTCATTTGATTATCGAACGAAATGAAAGTGTGAAAAGTCTTATGATGCGGTTGTTTTAATAAAATATTTCCTTTTCTGTTTTCGAAAATGTACTCTATTTATGAAAATGTCCAGTCCAATTTAGTTTGGTCCATGATAAAGGTCCAATAATAGTGTATTTGGATTTGGCTCGAAAAGAGCTTTCCAACGATACATTATAAGCCCAATTCCGATGAATAATGAGGAAGTTTTGGCCAAAATACTAAATTGGGTCTGAAATGGTTTTTATGGCCCAATGATCTAGTGGAGGGCCCATTAATTAATATTCATAAAGTTATTAGGATTGATTTTAATCTTCTAGAATAATCTAGAAGGTTATTTTGAGTTCTAATGGGATTAGGATTAATAATTATATCTTTTATTAAAATAAAGAATTCTATTTGGATTAAAACAAGTGTTTTAAAGAGATTAAATCTGATTTTCAAAGATAAGTATGGACGTTAATTAATCGAATTTAGTTAGATTAAGGATTTAGTACGGTTTTTTAGAAAACGCGTGAACCATCGTGAAACGACAGAACTAGAGCGCCACGACAAATCTGTCGCACAGCGACAAGGCTGTCACGTCGCACTGGACTTTGTCGCGGTGCGAAAGAGGCAGTTTTATTCCAAGTAGGATTCGGTCTTTTTCTTATCGTTTCGGGCTATTTTTCTTATAAATAGGGTCGTATTTTCCCGTTTTTATTCATCAATAATCATCTAATTCTCTTAGTCTTCTCTCTCAAGCTAGAAGCTTATTCTTTCTCCCTCTTTCTAAGTCTCCCCTTTTCAAATAAAAATACCGCATTCACGAGTTCTAGACACACCTAGTCAAGCTCGAAGTTACATTCGCCCTACACGTGAAAGGTTGATAATTTATGAGGGTTTGGTCCCAAATCCCTATTTCAATTATTTAAATTAATTGTTTGATTTAACATTTTCCTTGAAATTACTAACGTGTGTATTTTGTTATTAGAAAGAGATATGAGGCAACAAAGTAAGTTGTTTTAATCGTTTATATTTTTAGAAATCATGCTTAGATTATATTAATTCCTAGTATCATGTTAGGATGTCTTTATTGCAATCTAGTATCATGTTTAGGGTGCTTCCTATTTCTTATATCAGGTTAGTATCATGTGAGGGTTGAAGTTTTGATTTTTATTGTTTAGTGACATGCTAGGGTTTGTTATTAATCTTGTTAGTATCATGCCTAGGATCTTGCTAATATTAATTATGCTTTGAGATTGATATTATTATGATGATGATGATTGTTGTATGTTATTATGTTGCTTGATATATTATGATGTTATTGCTTGATTACGCCCTCTGTTGCAGGATTAAAGGGAATTTGTATTTGTAATCACGCTTAATAAGATAATTAATAATTTTATTTAGGCTAATGTGATTTTAATTCAAGTGATCGCCAATAATAGTTTTGTTTGTGCATTAATATTCAACCAACATAGATTAAGCAGGCTTAGGATTAATATATTGATTGTATGTTAGTCAGAAAGCGCACATGAATATGAGAAGAATAAAGTAGAGGCCTATTTTTAGGGCAGGTTCAATCTCTTTTAGGTTGGATTTGTACCTTCATCGCCGAATATCCAGTCATGGTTCTAGACCACTATGGAGTTAGCGATCTCATGGATCGTGAAGGGGTGTAACCTTCACCATGTGAATGGTTTACAAGTTCCTAAAACTTGTTGGCGACTCTTTTACTCTAGCTTCCTTCCCTTTAGACGACACTATACTTAAGTGTATGATCACAGTGGGGCTCATGTGTGGGATGCTTGAAATATTCCTTACAGTGAGTAACTAATTAATTTAATTACTTATTTTATTTTAATATTGCTAGTATCATGATTAGGTTTATTATTATTATTATTTGATTTGATTAACAATTTATTGTTGAATTGTTTCCAATATTAATGTTGATTTTATTATATTTTTTATGTTCACCATATTGCATGTTAAAGGGAATATGTAATTGAAAATCACAACTAATAAGATAATTTGGACGACCGGTTTAGGTTCTTTTTTAATCTTGCTGTGTAGTTAAGTGATCACGATATTTTAGAATTATGTGTTGCATTAATATTCTACCTATTTAGCCTAGTAATAGTTTGGAGCGAATTGAATCTTTGTTTGCATGCCTTTGAGATCGCAGGAAACACTTTTCACTATAAGAATCGAGTAGAGGCCAATACGGGCGAATGTGACTTCATGACTCACTTCGTACCATCATCCCCGATCCTCCTTTCGTGGTTCTGAACCATATGGAGTTAGTAATCTCATGAATTATTAATGGGGTGTAACCTTCACGGATCAATCGTTGTTGCCTTTCGTTGTCCCTTTATCGTGGTTGCCTTTTATGATCCGTGAACGGTTTACAAGTTCCTTAAAAACTTGTTGGCGGCTCCCTACTTTCCTTGTCCCTGATCGTATTGTGTTAATTCCCACTTTCTATGAGCACAAAGCATATTCACAACATGCTAAAGTAGGAGCATTTCAAACGACGTCTACAATGTAGAAGGAATTAATCCTAACAATTAAAATTCCTCTCATTCTCTCTAAACTTTCCAACATTCTGTTTCTCATAATTAATCCATCAAAAATGTGTATACATAGAGCTAGGCATGAATTACAATGAATCAGACACGAAGCTTCCATATCACTCGATATACACTTACAACACTTCATTATATTGCCTACTTTTTTTTTTTTTTGAAACAATTATATTGCCTACTTTTATTTATATATAACTCCAATAGTTAATATATATATGTTGAAGTGTAAATTAAACTTAAGTGTCCCACTGCACTCTGCACATTGAAAAATAGGAGAGAGTTAAACACTTTATAAGACTAAGGGGCCACTCCTCCTATTACCAATGGTTTAGGGATAGAACCTCCTTTAAAGTGGACTGTCTTTCTTGGTGACGGGTACAATCAGACCCGTATTTTACAATATACTTCATATTAAAAAGTGGATTAAGCAAGAGAAACAAAGTGAAAAAAAGCACAAAAGTATGACAAACATTTTAAAAAAATCGAATGTATAATAAAATATTATATATCCGCTATAAAGTTACCTTAAAATGATTAAAAGTTATCCTATAATAAATGAAAGTTACCCAATATATATAAATTACCTTGATATAAATAAAAGTTATTTATGCTTTATTGATAAATAATATAATATTACTCAAAAAAGTCTAAAATTTGCCCTAAATTCAATTAAAGTTACCTCGATATACAGTAATATTAATGTATATCGGATATATACAAAAGTTTTTGCAAAACTGCAAAAGTATATTCGGAGGATTTTACAACTTGGCTCAACCTTTCACTTTTGTAGTATTCATAAGGCGGATCGTCAACGTGTTCAGAGAGCTCACCTAATTGCTGGCGAAGCGGCGGTTAATTCTATTTGCTTTAATATTAATATGTAATCTGTTTGTATCTTTTGTCGAAAAAAAAAAAGTTTGATACATATAAATACCCAAAATGGCAAAATTACTAAGAGTAAAATACAAAGTAATCAACAAAAAAAAGGTTGATACATATAAATACTCCAAGAGATGAAGTGTCATTATTTGGACATCCCCAGTAATAAGTATCAAAATGTTATAGCACACAACAAACTTATTTGACCCGGCAACTCAATAACTCATCAATCTTCGACTTCCAAAAATTCCGGGTTATATAGGCCACACACCAAAATTTTCTATCAATCTTTCACCATATATAAATACAACATACTAGTATTCATAAAACAAAGTAAGACAAAACTAATTTAGATAATAATGGAAAATATCACACAAAAACATAGAGCTCATATTCTAGCTGTGCCTTATCCAAGTCAAGGACATATATGTCCCATGCTACAATTTTGTAGACGTCTAGTCTCCAAAGGTGTTAAAGCATCCCTAGCCATCACTAACCACATCTCCACCACCCTAAACCCTGAACCCGATGACCATGTTAGCCTCGTAACCATCTCTGATGGCTACGATGATGGTGGATTCTCAGGAGCTGATAGTATTGCTGCCTACCTTGCCAACCTTGAGGTTACCGGGTCTCAATCCCTAGGGACCCTAATTGAGGAACGTGTTGGTACGAGTGACTCTATAACTTGTGTAGTGTACAGTGGCGGATCTACCTTTGGGCATGGTAGGTCACGTGACCTAGCAAAAAAACAAAAAGCTTATAAATATTAGACATTGCAGGTAATAATTATATATGCTCAGTAGACTAGTGGTTGAGGCATATTTTTTCTAGGGAATGAACATGGTTTCGATTCCCATGAGCAGCATTTCCTTTTTTTTTTTTTTTTTTTTTTTTTTTTTTTTTTTTTTATAAAAAAAAATTTATTAATTAACTTCATCCTCAAATCCCACCTTATTAGTATTTTTTCCTTCTTAGTTCTTATTAGGCAACTTGTTAAAATTTATTTTTTATTTATTACCTTCATCCCTCAAATCCTACCTTCTTAGTTCTTACTAGGTAACTTGTTAAAGCTCGTCATTCTAAATCTTTTTGGTAATTTCATTGGTTATTTGTCATTATCCGTCAGACCATCACAAATCCTCCTTCTCCTCTCCCACGAGATAGTTAATATTTTTGGAGTGACTTTTTTTTAAAAAAAAAGCTTTAAGAATATTTATGTATTAAATATTGATTTGTATGCGGTCGATGGGAGACAGTGACCCAGCACCCGTAAAATCCTGGATCCGCCACTGGTAGTGTACGATGCATTTTTACCGTGGGGTCTAAATGTTGCAAAGAAATATGGACTACTAGGGGCTCCATTTTTTACCCAAGCATGTGGGGTGAATTATGTATATTATTTGATTTATCATGGAAAGTTTACCATGCCGGTTTCTTCACCACCGGTGCATATTCATGGGCTGCCTATGTTAGATGTCGGTGACTTACCGTCGTTTGTGGGCTCACCGGAGTCTTACCCGGCTTACCTAGAGTTGGTTTTGAACCAATATACTAACTTGGGTGATACTGATTTTGTGCTTGTCAACACTGTCTATGAGTTGGAGGATGAGGTAATACGTACTAGTACTATTAATATTTATGCTTTAGGTTTCGTAAATTAGTCGTATGATTTTTTATAAACTTAAACTTACTAGAGTTTTACTTGATTTTCAATAACTAAATTATGTGCAATATGATAAAAATATAACTGAAAGATGGAGGTGTGGGATTTCTGCATGCTACTAAAGTGTTGATTAATTTCAGTCCTTCAAATTTTAATTACTCCGTATCATTATACTTTGTACTTTTTATTTTTATTATTTTAATTTATTTTACATTATGTCAACAAAAGACTTGACTAATATTTTTGTGTTGTCATTAAAGATGGCACAGGCCGTGTCGGCACGAGCCTGGCACGACTCCGGCACGACACGGCGGCCCAATTGTGGGCCTTACCGTGAATAAAAAATTGAAATCCGACACAGGCATGACGGGCGGCACGGTCGTCGGCATGCCGGCACGGCCCATGCCCAAATAAAACTTAATTAATTAAGTTTATTTATATAAACTTATTTAATTAATAAATAAATAAGTTTATATAAATCGATTAATTTATATAAACTTATTTAATTATTTATAACACAATAAATTGATTTTTTTTATATATACATATATATTTTTAAAAAAAATTACGGGTTGGCCCGCAGCCTAGCATGGCTCGGCCCGCCAGGCACATGGGTCGTGCCGTGCCGTGGGCTGGGTATGCCAAAATTTGGCACGGCACGAGCCCCACCTAGGCATGGCCAGGCACGGCCCGTGACGGTCCGGCACAGCACGATGCCCACCTTTAGTTGTCATGTACTTTCTCTGTTCTTTTTTAAATGCTACATTTCTCATTTCACATACACTTACCATGTGTTATTTTAATTATTAAAACCTTTAATTTAATTTAGAAAATTTTATAAAATTTAATATTAATAGACTCTACAGAATCAAGATTCTAACAAGAATTCATATGATTATTTTTTTTTCCTAAATCATCAATTAATAAAGTTAGTCAATGTAGAGTATATGAATACTGTAAAAGCCAAAGTATCATTTAAAAGAGAATAGAGAAAGTATGATTTTTAAAATAATGCTCCGTACCATGATATATGTGACCTATGCATTGGTGAGGTTATAATTATGGAGTATGTGATTATTTTCAAAAGGAAAGGTACGTACACATAGATAAAAAGGTCTTCGAAAATGGATGATGACAACATTGATCAGTATATATATGACTTTTCAAAAGTATCAATGAAAGCGGAAATAATTCAAAAAACAAAACCAACCTAAAATCACAGCGACGTTGAATGATATACGAGTACTTATTAAATTGAAACAAATCTAAATGGTTTTAATTTATGGAATACCATTTTACTTATTGGAATTGATTAAAGCTGATTGAATTAAACTTGATTAAATTTGTTCAAACTTATCTAAATTTATTAGAACTTATCTGAAATTATCTACACTTATTAGTCCGTAAACTTATTTATCTGTCCATCTCGTGTGTGGCCACTGACCAGCCACACCGTGTGGCCATTTTAAAAAATAAAAAAAATAAAAAATAAAAAATAACCCATATAAAACTAACCAAGTACCTTGCAATATTAACCGAGTAACCCCTATAACAATAAGCGAGTAACCTTGTGGCACTGGCGAAATAACCCCATTAACACCGACCAAGTAACCCCTATTACACTAACGAAATAACCCCTGCCACACGGTGTGGCCAGCCACATATAATACTTTGTGCTTATTTTTTAAGGTGGAGAGAACACAACCTTAATGTGAATGTTATATCTACCTTCAATTTCTTATACTTCTTACTTGCATTACTCATAGCCTCTCGAGTTGCATTTTTGAAAGCTCTCCCATCGACAAATAAATTAAGTTGTAATATATTTTGAGTTCAATTTGGACCCTTAAGCGCCAAACTGACCTCTAAAATTTTAACAAAAGTCATTACACAAGGACACTATGTAGATAGGTTTTTTTTTATTATTTTTTATTTTTGTATTTTTTTATTTTTTTTTGGTGTTTAGAGATCCACAAGGACAGAATGAGAATCGATCCCAAGATGTCCTGAAATCGGGAAGAAAGCTCTAACCACTTGATCTATCCTTCACCCTCACGCTATGTAGTTAAGTCATTCACAGTTAATAAATATTAAATTAATGTAAATTAGTGTTTGCGCCAATAAAGGTTAAACAAATTCAATAATATACAAATTAAAAATAATACGGTACGATGTATAAATAAGTTGATTAAACATAGAAACAATGATAGGCTTCAAGCTTCAACCATTGCATTAGTGAAATTTTTATTTAAATTAACTCAACATGACATTAAGAATCAACTTAAAAATTTCATCTTTCCTAGTTGTAAAACATACGGAGTACTTCGAAATTAATTCTGACATGCATGTGATTTAAGGTACAGCATTTATTCTACACGTAAATTAACTCGCTGACGTATGAAATGTTGTTGCGGTGTTGCCTAACTGAGTCCAAGGTGCATTTATCTCCATGGAATTGAAGTGTAGGTTTAGAAATGACCTTTTTAACAATTAGGCCATGTTCTTTTGAGGTTCTGGCAGAATAGAGCAGATTTCAGCAGAGTTGAGTCGAACAGAGCAGATTTTATTATTATTATTTATTATTATTATTAATACTAATATTATTATTTATTATTATTATTATTATTCTATTATTATTATTATTACTACTACTACTAATATAATAATAATTATTATTATTATTACTATTATTAATATTATCGCATTATTATTATAATCATTAAATATTAATTATTGTTATCAAAATAATGATATTATTATTAGATATTATTTAATTATTATTTTTATTATTATTATTAAAAATTAATATTTAGTATTATTTTTAAATATTAGTTATTATCTTTAAATATTAGTTATTATCTTTAAATAGTAGTTATTATCCTTAAATATTAATTTTTATTATAAAAAATAAATTATTATTATTATTATTATTATTATTATCATTATTGTTAATATTACTATTATTATTACTATTATTATTATTAAATATTCATTATTATTAATATTATAATTATTAAATATTAATTATTTATTATTATTAAATATTTATTATTATTATTATTAAATTCAGTATTAATTTTTATTATAATTATTAAATATTAATTTATTATTATTAAATATAAGTTTTTAATAATATTATGATTATTAAATTTTAGTTATTTATTATTATTATTATTAAATATTTATTTATTTATTATTATTATTATTAAATATTAATTTTTAATATTATTATTATTAATAAATATTAATTTTTAATATTATTATTATTAAATATTAATTTTTAATATTATTATTATTAAATATTAATTATTTATTATAATAATAATAATAATAATAATTCAATATTAAGTATTATTTTTAAGTAGAGCAAAGCAGAGCAGCTCTAAAGAACGGGACCTTAGATTGGAAAGCCCATCCATACTGCATTTCAAACAAAATATATGTGCCATGTGGCACGTGGCACTCTCCTTTATATGTTTTCTATTGCATGTCAAATGTCATCAATTAATAATAGGAAAAATGGGCCGCAACAACACCAACTATAACAAAGGTGCGTGTAGCGGCACAATCTTTCGAGGGTGCACTCAACATCACAAACTATGCACTTGGGTGCACATAACAACATAAATGACGTTGGCAAAATTTAGCTTTCTTCTGAAAGTGAAATTTTAAATATTTTTAATGCTTTTTTGTTTAAAAATATTTTTGATTAATTCCATTCTACATAATTTTTCATTTTACATCTCATGTAATTAACTAACCATTAAAGTGAATTATTTCAAAAAGTTTTCACCATTATTTTCTATCGTTTGTTTCTTCAATTACTTTTTTTTTTTTTTACATCTCATGTGATGATTGACTTAGTTTCCTCTTCCATTATAATTAATTTTTTCCCTTTAAATTATTCTCTCTTAACCTCCACAATTAAGTGTTGTACATCAAAAACAAGAAAATTAATTTGACATATCCTAAAATCCAATTCTTAAATTATTTTTTAAATTAAGAATTTAAAATCATTTTGTGGGGTTTGGTATTAGAAAGTTACCTATGTATCTTGAAATCTTGTAGAATAAAGGTATTCAAATGATTTTTTTTTTATATTTTTTTTATCAATTTAGTATTTAACTAAATGGAAAGGGAAAGGAAACTAAGTCAATCATGTGAGATCGATATTAGAAAAAGTAATTGGAGAAGCGAACAAAGAAAAATAATAGCACAATTTTTTTTGAAGGAATATGCTGAATACAATGGTGGAGGTTAAGAAATGCTTAAATGAAAAAAAAAAAAAAAAAAAATAGAAGGCAAGGCTGATTTAGTCACGCATGATGGAAAATCATATAAGTTTAAATAATGTTTAAACAATTATATAAAATAATAAAGATTCCACTTTTTCCCATGGAACCTTAGTTTATTAGTGTCATTTATACTAATATGTGCACCCAATTACATAGTTTATGTGCTGTAGACCGTACCCTTAAAAGGTTGTGCTGCTACATGCACCTTTATCATTGTTGGTGTTGTTGTGGCCAATTTTTCCTTAATAATAAAATATAGTTACCCATGAAATCCAATTCGAGCATGCAATTTCTAATTGCAAATTAAAATTGTCTTAGCATCAAGATATATTTCATACTTTATGTTATTTTTTTTAATGTAAAATATTAATATGTATTAGTGACCGTATGAAAAACATTTTTTTTTAATATGATATGAATAACAAATTTCATTAAAAAAAAAAAGTCATAAATTAAATGCAGTATTTTAAGGTCAACTCTATGTAATTACTCGGGACATTGCTCGGGTCCAAATATAATTATTTTTATGAGAGAGGTGTACTTTGATTTCTCATGTGACAATTGCTTTTCATTTCTCAAATGATCAAATCTATTGTTGTTCTCAGGTAGTTGATGTAATGTCCAAAGAATGTCCATTGCTAACAATTGGACCGACAATTCCATCCTTTTACGTAGACAATCGAATTCCACATGATAAAGAATACGGCCTAAGTCTCTACCCCATTGACCCTACTCCTATCACCAATTGGTTAAGCACGAAGTCACCAAAGTCAGTGGTTTACGTCTCATTTGGTAGCATGGCATGTTTAACAAAGGCTCAAGTTGAAGAATTAGCATGGGGGCTGCAACAAAGCAAATACCACTTCTTGTGGGTGGTTCGAGCTTCCGAGGAGGACAAGCTTCCAAAGGGCTTTGTTGATGAGGTTGATGAGAAAGGGCTAATTGTAAGATGGAGTCCACAACTAGAGGTACTTTCTAGTGAGGCAATTGGGTGTTTCTTCACTCATTGTGGTTGGAACTCGACACTAGAGGCATTAGTTATGGGTGTCCCTATGATAGGGATGCCACAATGGACCGACCAACCTATGGATGGTAAGTTTGTAGAGGATGTTTGGAAAGTAGGAGTAAGAGTGAAGGTTAATGAGGAAGGGCTTGTAGGAAAAGAGGAAATTGTGGGACGTTTGAAAGAAGTGATGGAAGAAAGAAGGGGGGAGTTCATTGAAAATGGTAAGAAATGGAAGCATTTGATGAAAATAGCAATTTCTAAAGGTGGATCTTCAGATAGGAACATTGATGAGTTCATAACCAAAATCGTTAGGTCATAATAATATGATTCAGTTGAAGTAAATTGTAAAAAATGAACAAATTTGATTGCGTAATTTTTATGAGTAGTTCTTTTGTTTAAAATATAAGTAAAATTAGTTTTTGGCCCGAACGATACCCATGGTCATTGCTTGTTTTTTTATTATAGTTATTTTTTGTTAAATTCAATATATTTTCATCAAAAATTCAATATTAAATGTTTAATTTGTCAATTTGATTAGACATTATATTAAAAGAGAAAACTAAAATATTTGTGGTGGAAATATTTGATGCCCATTAACAATTACAAAATTACAATAGTTAATTAAAGTTGAATTTAAAAAATGAATTTACCTTTGCTTATTAATCAAATACTAAATAATAGAACAACAATATATTGAGTAGTTACGGTTAAATTAGAAAGTTACAACACCTACTTTGAATCATTCTATTGAGAACAATAAGTATCAATAGACATTATATTTAATTGATGATAATAGTTTAATACGTAGTAGTAAATTTCTTTCTTAAATTTAGTGGTTCAAATTATAATTTAATCATAAATTTGCATTGAAGTTTGATATTTAGTACTCCCTCCGTGTTTTAATAAGTGTTACACTTAGGTAAAGACTACACATAAACCAGGTTTATGTGGGCCATATATAAACCGATGACATGGCATGATAAGGTTGGTAAATATTTTGGGCCCCAAAAATATTATTTTTAAACATTTCTTTTAAAATTCAAACCAAAATTTCAAATCTGATTTATTTTTTCTAGGCAAAATCAATGCACCCACATTCCCAACCACCCCACTCTCTCTCCTCTCATTTTTTTTTGGCTGTTTTTTTTTTTTTTTGTCCAGTTTTTCTCTTTTCTCTCTTCCATTGTTCTTCAAGTTCTTGTATGAATTTTTTTTTTTCTAGATTTTTTTCTATTATACTCCCTCCATTTTTAAATACTTGTTCCACTTTCCTTTTTCGCGCCGTTTTTAAATACTTGCTCCATTTTTTCATTTGGAAAGCTTTTACAATATTTAATTCATTTCTCTTACCTAGTGGGCCCAACCTAAATTATATTTTATTAATTTCATACTCTCTCTCCTCCAATTATCTCCACTAGTTTTGCTTTTTACAATTTTTTATTCTTCCACCTATCCCACTACCTCCATATTTTATTACTTTCTCTAATTTCTCCTAAAACTCCGCGCATGGAGAAATGGAGCAAGTATTTAAAAACGGAGGGAGTATAATTTTATTTATTTTTATATAATGTTGTACATTTTGCAAGAATTATTCTCCTCTTATTATATTTGGCTTAAATTTTTTGCAGTTTGATTTTTAGCGGATTGATTTTTTTTCTCTCTTCTCTCTCTTCTAATGTTCTTCATGTTCTTGTATATTTTCAGTAAAAAAAAATTTCTTCATCTTTTGCTTGAGTTGCTTGAAAATTTGTTTGTTTTTTCATAAATTCATATGAATACATATACAATGTTATGTTATACAATTTTTTTTTAATTATATCTCATTTATCGTTGTGTTATGGATCTGGTTTGTGAATTTTTTTCTTATTTTGATTTGTATGAATCTTATGTTCAAAACTAGAAAAAAATGGATGGTTTTTTTTATTTTTATTTTTTTTAAGATCATACATATATTAGCTTCGTTGTATTGAAGAAAAATTATGTTATACCATATAGTTATTCAATCGAATCGTACAATATTATATGAATTGAAATTTCATTATTGACTAGTAACAGATGTTAGACAAAATTGGATTATTCACAATGACAATACATTAAATCTGAATCAAACTTTTCTATATATGAAACGTTTGGAGTTAATTAATTGATAATTAAAATTGAAATTAAAACAAAGGGAAAAAAACCAGGTTTCTTAAAAATAAAACGGGTTGTAACGATTGTAAGTTTCTAATTTATTTGGTAACAATAATTATTTAAATATTATTCATTAATTAGATTACAATAAAATCAGTTCTATAATTAGTATTCAAAATCTATATTACAGTTTTCCAATAATGGCAGTGTATACTATATTAAAATATAAAGTATGAAGATTTCATAAAAATAATTATATATATATATATATATATATATATATATATATATATATATATATATATATATATATATATATATATATATATATATATATATATATATATATATATATATATATATATATATATATATATGAAGATCTCATAAAAAAAATTATATATATATGAAGATCTCATAAAAAATATTATATATAAAGTATGAAGATGTTAACATGGAGAATATTCCCCAAATTTGGTTATTGATGCAACAATTGTAAGTTTTAAGACATGTTTGTAGTAGTATTTATATTAAGGAGCATAATTTCACTTTTTAAAAAATAACAATTGTAATGCTAGTTGAAAATGTCCTTACAAGATGTAAACAAAGTTTCGAAAATTTTAAGTATTATAATTAATATGTTTTAAAACTTTTACTTATTTTGCATTTTTAAATCCTTTATTTATTAGTAACCGATAACTATTATTTGTAATCCAAAATTATTTTATTATAACCCTCCACCATTTTATTTTAACCCTTCACTATTATATTTTGAAAATGATTATTTTTTTATAATCTCACTATTTGCTAATCAAGTGTTAGTATTTGTATATTACAATATTAATAATTGTGTTTTAATAATCAATTATTATCTAATATTAATAGCGTAATTTCACTGTTTGGTAAAACAATTGATCAAGATTTAGTAGTTGTATTATTATAAAGAAGCATCATTTCATTTTTAAAAATAACAAGTGATTAGTATGTTTCACTACAAGTTTAATAATTTTTGTGCCTTGGAGAAACCAATTATCTAATATATTAAGAAATAAGATCATATTAGATTATTAGTATTACAAATAATATTCGACCAAACTTTGGGGTATTATTGGTGTAAAATTAAAAATTCTAATGTTGCGAATGTAACGGAGGAAGTATTAATATGTTATTTGAAACTTTTGTTTCACATAACGCTATATTTATTAGTAACTGATAACTACCTTACATATTTCAAATGTTATATATTTTAACCCCCCTCTATTTGATTTTAACCCTTCACTAATTATTAAATAATAATGAAACGAAGATTAGTTAGAAATCTACTTACAAGATATAAACAAGATTCCAAATTATTAAAATTTTAAGTTTTATTAATAATATATTTAAATTTTTTTTTAATTTAATTTGCATATATAACTATTTGTTGTATTTTAAATGAAATTTTTTTAACCCTCCACTATTTGATTTTAACTATTCACTATTTTAGTTTAGCCCTTCAACTAAAGTATTGTCATTAATATTGGATGTTTGAAGAGTTATTCTTACTTTATAAGTATTTATTTTTGTATATTCTTAATATTGGTAAAATAATTGATCGAGAGTTAATAAACAATTAACTAATATTAATATTAAGGAGCATAAACAATCCCTTGCCTCCAAAACTACCCACATTCCTTTTTCCCACCCCAAAACCATTCCACATTCCTTTTTCCCACCCCAAAACCACACTAACTATTTTATTGTAATCCTTTGAAATGCTATTTTTATATTTTGTTGCTCTATTTTAAAGTTAAATTTATTTTGGATAACAAAACGATGTTTATTGGTATCGAGAGTAAAGAATAAAGGTAAAATACAACATTATAGTAAGGTTAAAATTGTCCAACTATTTAAATTTTTTGAAAATATATCAATATGGATGTCTTTAGAAAGAGCATTAAAACAAAATTTCACAGGTGTTTTCATAATATTTTTTTGATTTGTAATTTAAGAAATATTATCAATTGATATATATTCAATTCTTATAAAAAATCTCTCTCTTCATTAATGACTACATTATTATTTCTAGTTACAAATTTTATTTATTAGTATCATAATATAATTGTTTAGTAACACAATAAATTTTGAGCGTCAAAAAGTGAAGGAGCGAAAAAGTCCGCCAAAATTGGAGCCATCATGAAATTCTTTCCCTCCCATTTTTCCCTGTCTTTGTTTTTGGCTTAGGGTGATGTGTTAGTTTTTTATTGGAAGTTTATGTTGGCCCCACATAAACCAAGTTTATGTGCATCATCTCTCGTTATACTTACCAAATTCGACTGTATTTTAATAAGTGTTACACTTTTTTTTTTGGCAAAAAAATTCATTTAAATATTATATATCTCTCCTCTCATGGTCCCCACTTAAACCCACTACTACTTTTTTTATTATATCTTTCCTCTCACATTCATTACTTTTCAATAAACTATTCACCCCACCATCTTTCTTTTATAATTTTTTAATACTCCAACTATCCCTTTTACCTCTTATTTTATTCAAATCAATTAAATTGCCTAAAACTATGGGTTAATCAAATTATAACACTTAAAAAAAACACGGAGGGAATACTATATGAATAGGTCTTGACATATCTTTACACATGTGACGCCAAATATATTAAAGTAAGGATGATACATGACAATACTATGTTATTCCTTTGAATCTTAATAATAATATAAATACTGTTGCACCATTTAGAATTTCATGTTACTCATTGTACAATTTTGACTTTTACCAAATAAGAATTGTACTCCCTCCGTTTTTATATATTTGCTCCATTTTTCCATGTGCCGAGTTTTAGGAGAAATTAGAGAAAGTAATAAAATATGGAGGTAGTGGGGTTAGTGGAAGAATAAAAAATTATAAAAAGCAAAAGTAAGTAAGAGAATTGGAGGAGAGAGAATATAAAATTAATAAAATATGACAATATGATATGAGCTTTTAGTGGTATTTATGAGACCAAAGTGATTCTTTGACCATCAATTGTTTGCTTAAGAAGATGATTAAAATCAGGCCGAGTAAGGCCTATGTATAAGATCTTGTGTTCAAGTCAAGCTTATTGGGTTAAATTGAGCTTTTTAAGGCTAGGCCTAATCATGTTACTGGGCCAAGTCATTATTTATCACTTCTCATTGAGATCAGATCCAACACGCGAAATCTACCCAAACCTCTAATTTCCAAAAATGATGAATCCCTCTTAGACCTGGCAAATAGGTTGTTCGGATCGGGCCAATTCGGTCGTGTCAATTTTGGCCCAGAAAATATTCGATTTGGGTTGGGTTAATTCGAGTTTCGGGTTAAATTCGGGTCGGGTTGTGTCAAGTTTGGGTCAGGTCATCAAAAAAAATTCACTTAAAAAAATAGTTGGAAAAATAAAGTAAAATTTAAAAAAAAAAAAAAAAAAAATCATGAGTACCTATTACTTAAGAAGCCCTAAAATAAGTAATTCACCATTTCACCCTATTCACTTCAAGAAACGTGTCACTTAGGGTCGGGTCAATTTGGGTTAGGTCGATTCGGGTTAATCAATTTGGGTTCAAATCGAGTCGGTTACTTCAGGTTTCGGGTCAATTTCAGGTCGGGTTATTTCGGATAACGGGTCATGTTCGGTCAACTCCATTTTAGGTTGGGTTAGTTCGATTTCGGGTCAATTTTCGGATTTCGGATTGGGTAAGGATTGCCAAGTCTAACTCCTCTATAGAGTGAAGCATATGGTTTTATTTAATGAGATTAGTTAGTATAGTAGGTTTTTTTTATGAGATTCAGTAGTTGGAGAGAGAGAAAACATTAATAGACTCATAAATTTCTTAGAAAAATCTCTCTAATACACAAGTACGCATTTTCATAAATTTCTTAGAAAAATTATACTCTATTATAATACTTTCAGACAATTAGATTTAAATGAATTCACTAACGTGTCTATATTTTTATATAAAAAAATTAACAATGACTAATATCAAAATCCTCTTTATTGAACAAATCTTATACACAATTAAACAAATATCAACTAACTACTATATATCGAAACGAAACTTGTATACACACCATACATAGCTAATATAAATAGCGTGCTAACTTAATTTAAATACTACCTTCGATTTTTATTAGTTGCAATTTTGGGGTATTATTTAAGAGATAAAATATTCCAAAGTTGCAATTAAAAAAAAAAATCGGAGGTAGTACATTAATAGAATCAGTTAACAACTTAGGCCTTGTTCACATCACCTTAAAAAAATAATATTCATTAAAAATAATTTCAATTTAGTAAAAATAATTCCAGTTCAGCAAAAATAATTTCAGTTCAGCATAAATAATTCCAGTTCAGTAAAAATAATTTCAGTTCAGTAAAAATCAGTAAATGTAAAGAAGAAATATATTAGAGATTCAGTAAAAATAATTTCAGTTCAGCAAAAACAATTTCAGTTCAGTAAAAATAATTTCAGTTCAGCAAAAATAAGGTGAAGTAAACGGAGCTTAATTGTTACCAAATATTTTGAATCTAGAAATCGAGAATAACCAACAAATTTTTAGAAATAACATTTATTTTTAAGTTTTATTAACAGGAGCAATGTTTCTCTAAAAAAAAAGGGCAATGTTGATATAAATTCAATGCAAAAAGGTCAATATGGTGCAAAATATATCTATGAATGAAAGGTCAAAATGATGCAATAATGTATATCTATGAAGTCAAAATGTAGGTAAAAGGGTATTTTAATTTTGATCGGATCAATTACAAACAACTTAAAAAGAACAACGAAGTAATTAAGTACGTACAAAGTACAAAATTACAAAATAAAAAGGTGTTATGTGTGACTTATATTCACTCGAAATGAGAGCGCAAACGTTCGAGCTTACTTGCTCAAGCACAATCGTGTCGTGGAAAAGATTATGAATTTGAGAAACGAAAGGATTATGTCCTCGACTCATGTGCAATCATTGAATATTATTATGGAAATAATTAGTTCATTTAATTTGGTCGTCATTATCCCTTTGTTAGAGTGTACTGATGAAATTTGGGCTTGAAATATAACCCAAAACCTAATTGAATGAATTCTATTATGTCATATTATACAAGGTATAGATTAAACAAAGGGACAAAAATCCATCTTAAGCCTTAGTCCATAGTAGTCGGCCATAAGGTCTAAAGGAGGAGATGAAAGGAGAGTTTGATTGGCTAAGAAATAATTAATGTAATATGATTGTATAATTAGGTGCTTAGGGAACTAAGCAGTTAAGCAATTAGTTGCAAATAAACCCTAATTAGCAAACAAAGACCAAGCTTTCTATCTCTCTCCCTCATGCGTGTGGCCGGCGCAAACTCCAAGAAAGAGGAGTGGTTTGTGGTTAGATCTTCTCCTATCCAACTAGCTTTGGTGGATGTTCAATCCAGTGGCGGAGTCAGGAATTTCCAACCGGGGGGACAAACGGAAATCACTTAATTTGACAAAAATGGTGTAACGCACAAATATTTAAATTGCTAAAGTTTTACTCCCTCTATCCCTTAATTAGATGTCTACTTCTCTTTATTATGTGAGTAATAAATGAAGAAATTAAATAGGCATCTAATTAAGGGACGGGGGAAGAAATAAAATAGGCATCTAATTAAGGGACGGAGGGAGTATAAATAATCCGAGTTAAGTATAAAATAGGGGACTCAATTGTTGCAAAATATGGGGAAAGGGGACTCAATTTATTTTATAGAGGAAAAGGGGACTGGGGTGAAATTTCCGGTTAAAGAGGGTGTTTTTAGGTGACTTAACTCACCTCTAACCCAAGAAGAATTAAGTCCCTTGTAAAAAAATTAAGTCCCCTCATTATTGCCTTGATTAAACCAAAAGAATTTAATACCTTCATTAATCATACTTGCTGATTGTCTCAAAAGTATAATCGTTTGAAATTAAGAGAGTGCAACAACAAAAGCTTTGTTTTTTGTAATATTTGTTATCTAAAAAATAATTCTTTCAATAATAATTATTAAAAAAAAAAAAAAAAAAAACCAAAGCATGTTCTTCATCTTCATGGTCTGTAGCTTATTTGTCTTTCATTTGTAGCAGAAGCACACATCAGTAGTTTCAATGAAGGGCTTGCAGAGCCCTGAAATTAAAAAAAAAAAAAAAATAAAATAAAAAATTATGAACTGTAATCTTATAACTTATACATTTTTATCTTAGGATTTCTAATTGTGTTTAAGTTGATATACAGCAGCAATATCACTAAATGATTCTTTTTTTTTTTGGAAAGATACCCAATGTTTCTAATAACAATGATAAACAAAAAAAAAAAAAATTTAAAAACCCCTAAACAAGAAAAAGATACATCACCAAATCGTACATAACAAGAATTACAAAACAAAAAAAAAAAAACCACTAAATAATGCATAATCAGAGTTTTAAAGAGTAATAATGCATGAATTTCACTAAGTACACAAACTCTACCACTTATGCAGGCAAACTAACAATTTAAAAAAAAAAATACCTCAATTATGTAAATCCAAACAAATAAATCAATTAATTAAAAGAAATTAAATACCTCTTGATGCTCTTTGCCGCAAAATTCGTTGCAAACCTTCCAAATTAGGCTTTCATCGAAAAGTTTAAGGACAAAAGGGGAGCGATGAAAGTAACGATGCTCTGCTTTTGTTCCCAAAAGAGGCAGGGACTCAATTCTTTACAAAGTAAAATATTGAAAAAAACAAAAACATATATTTTTTTAATTGGTTAACCAAGGGGAATCAATTATTTACCTTGATTAATTAAAACCCACTGATAACCCAAGCCCGTCCTAGCCCAGTCTCCTTTTCCTCTATAAAATAAATTGAGTCCCCTATCCCCATATTTTGCAAGAATTGAGTCACCTATTTTAGACTTAACTTAGTAAAAAAAAAAGCCAACATCATGTTACCATTTATTGACTTATGGGTCATTGAAGAATTTGAACATTAAATAATTAAATGCACTTTTCATAATAAAATGCAAATCTACAATTACAATTAGGGAAGCAATACTATCTTATAGATTAAAAAATAATGACAGTAAAATGCAATTATATGGAGTAATTATTAAGAAAAAAGGGAAGGGATACTATCTAATTGTTTAAAATTTTTTTTTTAAAAAAAATAGTAAAACGCTTGAATGAAGCTAATGGGGTTCAAAACAGCGTCTACAACTTTAGCATACAAGCCTTTAACCACTACACCATGCTATACATTTAAATATGTCACAGCATTGTTTATTTAAACTAACATCTTATTTTTTTTTTTTTAAAAAGTGGGGGATAGCTGTCCCCCATGTCCCCCTCTAGCTCCGCCCCTGGTTCAATCTGTGCTTATGGACCGAACAGAGGAGCAACACTTGCAACTCTAATTTCCTAGATTCATATTCAAGCTTTTGTGTAAATCACGCTTTAATGGTCAGCCCCATTCCTGAAAATTTATGGGCCCTAGGTATAATGTAATAAAAAGGCCCCTTATGTAAACAAATTTTTTCATACACAATAGATATAAATATAAGACAATGAAAATAACTTACAGTATATTATTTGAACAGTGAGTATCCATACACAATAATGGAGTAATAACTTTGCATAATATTTCGATAATTAAATAAAATATGAAACGATGTAATTGGAAAGATTAATATTTTCAATCAGATACTCATAGAAATCGGAAGATTAGAAGAAGTGAAGAGGTTATATTGCATTGTAATATCCACCTAATTGATAGCTAAGTAATTTAATGTTAATTGCTAACTAAATGCAGTAATTTTCTTTTTAAAAAGTACTCCATGTTTTTTTTTTTTTTTGAATAAAAACTACAGAGTAAAATTTTATAACTATGCAAAGTATTTTTTTTGGGCCCCTTTCTTGCGTGGGCCCTAGACGGTCGCACTCGAGGCCTACCCCTCAGAACCGGCCCCGTCAATGGTATCATTCTAACTAATATGTGATCTTTTAATTGTTATTTATGTTTTCTAGGTTTATTATGTACAAATATGATTCATGAATTGAAATTCCATAATATATAGTACCTAATTTCCTACAGAGTATGCGCAATGAGGCTGCGTTGTCCACGCACCGAGCTAGTTTCTCGTATTTGTGACTCATGTCTTCTTCTTTTCCGTTTGATGCTTTACATAATAGATTGTCATATATTTACGGATTTTTGATGATGGTTAATTGGTTATAAGCATATTACTTGGGAAGTCATTAAAAGGTTATTAGAGTTTTCTTATGTTAGAATCAGATTCATTGGGATTTACGTTATTTAAGTCATTAAGCTATTAAAATTAAAGGCTCAACTCATGTCTCCTCATATATACTCTTGTTTTCTCCATTATAGTGAAGAAAAGATAGCTCTTAATCCCCCACCTATAAAGTAGGTTGAGTTGACCGAATCACGTAAATCTTTATGTGTTTATTTTGATTATCTTTTTATTGTTTTCTCAACAATTATTATTTCATTGACCTTGTTTTGCACAAATCAAATAAAACACTGCCCTATTTTATAACAAAAGGTCTAATGCAAATTAAATACCACGTACCGTACCCCATGCTACAATAAATTTTAATTAGCTTAAAAGACAAGGCAATCTTTTTATCAATCTTTCGAGGGATTACTATACGACAACACATATACAATGCTAAGCCGCTTTATATGTAAATCTTCCACCTTATGTATCCATCCATTACTACAATTGAAAACCAAATTAAGATCTAATTAACCACATGGAAAATATGACAAACAACCCTAGAGCTCATATTCTAGCTCTGCCTTATGCAAGTCAAGGACATATATCTCCCATGCTACATTTTGTAGACGTCTAGTCTCCAAAGGTGTCAAAGCATCCCTAGCCATCACTAAGCACATCTCCACCACCATTAACCCTAAATCAGATGACCATGTTAGCCTCGTGACCATTAGTGATGGTTACGATGATACTGGATATGCTGGGGCAGAAAGTTCTGCTGCGTACTTTGCTAGGTTTGAGACCGTCGGGTCTCAAACCTAGGAGACCTTATAGAGGAACATGTTAGTAAACATGACCATATAACTTGTATAGTGTATAATCCATTTTTACTGTGGGGTCTAAATGTTGCTAAAAAGTATGGACTACTTGGGGCTGCTTTTTTTACCCAACCATGTGGGGTAAATTATATTTATTACTTGATTTACCATAGGAAGTATTTGATGCCAATTTCTTCACCAATGGTGCATATTCCGGGGTTGCCTCCGTCGAAAGTTGACGGCTTACCATCTTTTGTGAGCTCGCCGGGGTCTTACCCAGCTTACTTTGAATTGGTTTTGAACCAATATTTCAATTTAGATGAGGCTGATTTTGTGCTTGTCAACACTGTCTACGAGTTGGAGGAAGAGGTAATGTATACATGCTCTAGGTCATGTGAATGTGAAGTATGGTTTTGTTTATTTTATGCATAACCTATTGCTGGAATTTACCTAGTTTACATTTTCAACAAATAATTTACGACCTATGTTGGAAGGAAGTGAAAATATATTATATTAGCGTAAGCTCATTCGTCAAACACACCCACATATATTATTTTACGAGTAGCATGTTTGTGAATGATGTCAACTTTAACAATCAGCTTAAAATTTATTTTTCTTACACTCAATCTTTGTCTCGACATGCAATCAATGATTAATATTGCACCAATAAGGAATTAGTGGACATAGTATCATTAGATGGTCTAATAGTATCATGAAACTTTCCAATCCACTTATATTTTAAGTGTGTGTACTTGCATACGAGTACTAGTGCTGTCAAATTTTAAACCGAAATCGTTTAACTGTTTGAAACAAACCGACCCAAATGAGAACCGAACCGATTAAAAACCGTTTTTTTAAACCGAAAATCGATCCGAACCGTATGTGAATGAACCCGAAATCAAATTGATCCGAATAACGTTACACCGTATAAGAACCGAACCTGTTAATGAACCGAACCAGTTCTAAACCGAACTGAAATCAAATCGAACCGAAAAAGAACCGAACTGTTTCTAACCCGAAACCGCTTTCAACCCGAAACCGTTTGAACCGGGATAAAAACCGTTTACACCGAACCGTTAACAACCCGCGACCCGTTTGCACCGAATTGTATATAAACAAAACCGTTTATAATCTGAACCGCTTGCAAACCGAATCGTTTATGAACCGGACTGCTTATAAACAAATCGGCTACAAACTGCTTACTATAAAGAGAATATTAAAATCAAGTTAAAAGGTGTTTTAAATGAAATTTAATTATCATAGTACAAAAATTCTTCCTGCCAAACTAATATTTATTGAAAATTTATTATCATAGTATAAAATATCTTCCTGCCAAATTATTATCATAGTATTAAATATTTTCCTGCCACTAAAAATCCTCCTGCCATAAACTGAACCGAAAAAGAACCGAACCAGTTATAAACTAAACCGAAAAAGAACCGAATCAATTATAAACTGAATTGAACTAGTTATAAACTGAACCGAAAAAGAACCGAACTGTTTCTAACCTGAAACCGTTTCCAACCCGAAACAGTTTGAACCGGGATAAAAACCTTTTACACCGAACCGTTAACAAACTGCAATCCGTCTGCACCGAACCGTTTACTACCCGGACTGTTTACAACCCGAACCGAATTAAAACTGCTCAAGAATAAACCGAAACCGAATCGAACCGATAACTATTTAAACCGAACTGGAACCGACCCGCGAGACACTTTAACCGATTTCAAACCGACCCGATTTAATACCGAACCGATTTCAAACTGAACCGAACCCAAACTGTCAAACCGTTTTGACAGTGCTACATACGACACATATATAACTTAGAAAAACCTCATATGCCAATGAGTCAACTGTTTCCCAATTTTTTATATGGAATAGTGTAAAACCTCTTAGTCCATAATTTCTTTCATTTATTTTATTTACATATTCATATGCATCAATAACCATGACTCCTTGGCATGGGTATAAATGAAAATTCAAGTCATTAATTATCTTAGTTAAAAATTACACTATTGTTGAATTGACAGTATAATTCGCTATAAAAAAAGTCATGCATGGCACGGGAGTTAAGCGAGCATGTATATTAACTTATGTGAAGCCTCTTTTAATTTTGATCTCAGATAGTTGATGTAATGTTCAAAGAATATCCATTGTTAACAATTGGCCCAACAGTTCCATCATTTTACGTAGACAACCGAATTCCACATGACAAAGATTATGGCCTTAGTCTCTACCACATTGATCCTAATATCACCAATTGGTTAAGCACGAAGCCACCAAAGTCGGTGGTTTATGTCTCATTTGGTAGCATGGCAAGTCTAACAAAAGCTGAAACCGAAGAATTAGCATGGGGATTGAAGCAAAGCGAACATCACTTCTGGTGGGTGGTTCGAGCTTTCGAGGAAGGCAAGCTTCCGAAGGGCTTTGCTGATGAGGTAGCCGAGAAAGGCCTAATTGTAAGATGGTGTCCACAACTAGAGGTACTCTCTAGGGAGGCAATTGGGTGTTTCTTTACTCATCGTAGTTGGAACTCGACACTAGAGGCATTGGTTATGGGCGTCCCTTTGATAGGGATGCCACAATGGACCGACCAACCTATGGTTGCTAAGTTTGTTGAGGATGTGTGGAAAGTAGGAGTAAGAGTGAAGGTCAGCAAAGAAGGGGGTGTAAGAAGAGAGGAAATTGTGGAACGTATAATTGAAGTGATGGAAGAAAAAAGGGTGGAGTTTATTGAAAATGGTAAGAAATGGAAGCTTTTGATGAAAAAAGCAATTTCTGAGGGTGGATCTTCCGATAGGAACATTGACGAGTTCATATCCAAAATCACAAGGTCGTAATAATGATTTGTTTAAGTAAATTTATATTGTTGAAAAATAAGTACTTCTACGGCCATGCTACTCACTTCACCTTAAATAAACAATATTTGGTAAAAATAATTTCAATTCAGTAAAATTAAGTTCAATTTAGTGAAAATAATTTCAGTTCAGTTTTAGTTCAGTAAAAATCAGTAATATTAAAAAAGAATTAGTAAAAATAGTTTCAATTAAGCAAAAAAATATTTCGATTTAATAAAAATAATTTCACTTTAGTAAAAATAATTTAAGATTTGCAAAAAAATAATTTCATTACCGTCAAAATAATTTCAATTCAACAAAAATAAGGTAAAGTGGACACTGCCGTACTATTTATAATTTGCTACCTTGTCATCAGCAAATATGTTTGTATACTTATTAAGTCACATTAATATATTTCATGTGTGTGTCAATCTAAAATATGTATAAATTTCATATGATGTCAATTCTCAATGGTTTATAAATTCGATCACTTAGTTGCTAGTTCTTCGATTTAGAAATAGTTGTACCTTTTAAATTTTATGTTTGTCAGTGTATTTACAAATTAAACCGTTAAATATTATGAGGTTTCATGAGCTTTTAATTTCATGTTATGCGGCTAAAGTTGTTGTTTAACCTGCCAAAGAGTTAATGTATCTGCTTAATATGGATACAAATAACAGTGGATTCTCCATAAACCTTTTAATTTCCAAAATTTTGAATCACGGAGCTTTTTCAATCAATAGATTGTGAATTGTATACGGAAGACAAATTAGAAATAGTTTTTAGAGGCAAAGAGAACAGTAAACCCTACAAAATTATATGGTAATTAGGTTACTCCCATGTGATCCACTATTTAAAATAAAAAATATTTGTAAAATCAATTGAATGAAAAATAATCATACAATTTCTTGACAATGAACAAGTATTAAAAAAAAAAAAAAAATACAGTGCAAAAATATAAAGATCTAAAAAAGTTTGTAGATAAATTGAAGTAAAGGATGAAGCATAACTTAATTTACATACGTCTTCATGAATTGAAATACTAAGCGCGTATCGCAATGGAGTGATAATAATAGATTCCAACTAACTTACTCCATATTTTTTAAGTCTTATTACAAGGTACTCTGTATTGTAGAATCTAAGATTACCAGATTTCAATTCTCATCTACTTGTATATATATAGTTGCGACTCTCTTTATATGAAAAAGAAAAAAAATAAAAAGTAAAGGTGTAAGTACAAAGTAGACAAGGTCCCAAGGAAATTTACTACCTCCGTCTTATTATGTGCAACAAATTGGTATTATTTGTGAGACATAAAATATTTCTTTGTTGCACATAATAAGAGACGGAGGTAGAATTTACAATTTTTCAATCTTTCAAAGCTAAATTGCCTTAAATCTTTCACCATTTGTATTTGTCCATTTCTAGTTTACTACTCCGTAAAATTATAAACCGTAAGAAAGTTGATGTTATGTTCAAAGAATGTCCATTATTAACAACTGGCCCAACAATTCCATCATTTTATGTGGACAAACGAATTCCACATGGCAAACAATATGCCCGTTGACCTTAAGTTTTGATGATGACTCGAAGGAATCTAAGCAAATTCATAACAGTTTTATTTTTTGTCTTAGTTGTGATTGATGATAGGTTCTTAGAGGAACTAAGTTCATGCTACGACATTCTGGAGTAAGAAAGGAGTATGGAACAAAGTCTAAAGTCAGCTACTAAAGATAAGAAGTAATGAAGAGAATCAGAAGTCGAGTTCCTTGAGTAAGGAACTGAAACTCCAGAGTCGAAGCTTCATAGAGTGATTCGAGGAGTCTAATTTATTTATTCTGTATATTAGGCTTCTTATGTTTATGCTAAGTACTTTGATGATTAATAGGAATTAAGTGGATTTTTTTTTATGATAAAGTTTTATTTTCCACATCTTAACTTGGTTATTTTATTTTTGAAAATAATTTTTGTAAAATATCTTTTCTATAAAATATATCTTAGTTAAAAGATTTTCTGATTTGTTAAGCTTATCTTTTGGGAAAATCTGTTTTTGGAAAATAATCTTGAACGTGTGTTTTTACCAAGTCAAAATTCAGTTGAGAAGATTTAGGAAGCAGTAAAACATTTTCTGAAAAATAGAGGATTGGTTCGGTTTTGCTTGCTACCCAAGATCCCACTACTTATACTTTCTATTTCTGAGAAAGTTGTGACTTAATGGAGATTGAGCAATGACAGTTTTAACTTCCTCCCTTGTCTATAAATAGACTTGGTTTTCTATGGAGAAAGTTATGATATGTCTATTTTATAAAGTGATTTACCCCCGTCCCTTGGTCATATTTAGGAGTATTTTTGGCTCTTTAGAACCACTTTTATTGCTAATGTGTGCTTTCTAATATTTTCGTAGTTTTGGTAGCATTTGGTAGGAAATTGCACTTTTGGAGCATTTTCCCGGGATTATTTGGAGCAACTACGAGAATTGGAGGAGTACGACCACCTTTCGTAGCCCAAGACCAGTTGGAGTGATCAAACTGGTGATTAAGCACTCAACATGTGAGAAGCCGAGGCATTTGGACCGAGTATTCAAGTCCCAAAGTGGAAATCTGGATTGGGCTTAGGATTAAAGCCCAATCAAAGTGCCAACCGTTGTCCAAGAGGCTTCGCCCGTCCGGATAGGGCCTCGCCCGAAGGTGCACCCAGTCGGGCGGGGTGGAAGAGGAAAAAGGACATGCTTCGCCCTGTCTCGTGCCCGGCTGGGCGCGAGAGATGCACAACTAATAAGAAAGGCGGGCCTGGCCGGGCGAGCTGGCGCCCGACCGGGCGCGTGTCTTGAAGAAGGAATTCGGCGATTTATACTTAGATTTTAATTAGGATTTTTATGTTTTGTATAAATACGTTTTAGTTGCTTTTGATACAATTACCTCTCTTTCATTAGTTTAATCTTCTCTTAAGCTTAAACTTCTCTCTTATTTTTCTCTCTACAACTCTTGATTTAATTCAATTCATTATTTCCATTAACTTTGGTAACAATTTCTTCCCTTTTTATTTCAGTAATTTATTTGCTTTTGTTCATCATGTTTTGCTTAATTTCTTTGATTAGTTTAGATTTAATTATGTGTGAGTAGATTATTTTCTAGGGTTGTGGAGATCCATAAATAATATGAAGGGGTAATTTATTATTGGTGATTGTCTATGCTTGATTAATTTCCTATTGATTGATTTAATGAGATGCAATTAGATTAGGCCTAGTTTAATTGTATGAGTTTAGCAATATTGATTCGAGATTCGACAGATGAGAATTGATGTTTGGCCTTAGTTTCAATAGGTAGGTTAATTTATAAATGGTTAATTCAAGATTCGACAGATGCGATTTAATACCGGTAAATTAATTCTGTGATTGTAATACGTAGCGAAAGCCCTTTATGATCTCATTAATTGAGACATTGATGATTGATTATTGTGTTTTACCCAGAAATATTATTTATTGGTGAACCTATACCCAAGGCTTTAATTAATTGATTTCTCCTTACTGTCATCTCCCTTAGTTTAATTATCATATCTATAATTTAGTTACTTAATAATTTAGATTATATTAATTAATTAGGAATAGGAAGACTCGTTTCCCCGTGGTTCGACCCTTCTTCCCTATCTGCATAGTTAGAGGAATTTAGGAATTATTTTTGATTAGGTAATACGACTATATCCTATCAATATACTTGAGCATTACAATCTTTTAGTTTTCAAAAAGAGTCTTATATCCACTTAAGTCCTTGAGTGTCTTAGTACTTAGCATTAGAGTTTAATCTTGAGTTATATTGGGTTTGGGTTTGGGTAAACTCTAAAGTGTTTTTACTTTGAGTGAAGTAAGGAGAAAGAGAGCAAGAGTTGAGAGAGTTCAACTGGTTGTGGGATCAGTTGAAGGGAACTCAAGTTCATTGAGGAACTTGGGTTAGTATCTTAGTTTGTAATAGGTTGTTTGCCCTATTATAATTAAGAGTTAAGTTTAAAATCCCTTGTGGTCGTGAATTTTCTTCTTGATTAGGGCTAAGAAGTTTTCCACGTAAAATCTCTCTTTGCACTTTATTTTACTTATTTTGGCAAAAATTACCCTAGTTCCTCTACAATACAATTCACCCCCTCTTGTATTGTTCATTCGAGTCAACAATTCCCTTAGTCTCTACCCTATTAATGACCCTACTCCTATCACGGTATCACCTTGGTTAAGCACGAAGTCATCGAAATCAGTGGTTTACGTCTCATTGGTAGCATGGCATGTCTAACAAAGGCTCAAATTGAAGAATTGGCATGGAGGTTGAAGCAAACCAAATACCACTTCTTGTGGGTGGTTCGAGCTTCCGAGGAGGACAAACCTCCAAAGGGCTTTGCTGAGGAGGTGGCCGCGAAAGGCCTGATAGTAAGATGGTGTCCGCAACTAGAGGTATTCTCTAGCGAGACAATTGGGTGTTTCTTTACTCATTGTGGTTGAAACTCAACATTAGATCAGAGGCATTTGTTTTGGGCGTCCCTTGGATCAATGAAGGATCCAAGGGGTGGCCAGCCCAGGCTACAGCCCGCCCCATGATCTATGAAACCTATATAATAATTTAAGCTGCTAAAAATTAAATGCAAAACACCTTATCTAAGTTGGTTCCATTTGGAAAAATTTCAATCACTGATGGTCCAGAGTTCGAATCCAGCAGTCCACAAATTCTATTTTCCTCTTTTTATGCTTTTTTCTTAATCCTCAAACTTTGTTTTTTGTTTTATTGGTCCTTTTTGTTAGCTTAAGGATTATAATTATCTACTTTTTATAATGTTTTCTTTTTATTCTTTGTCATAATAATTCAAAATTAGGATAATTTATGAATAAATTTTAGAAAATTAGGTACGGCCCGGTCTATATATAATTTTTGGATCCGTCATTGCCTTTAATAGGGACGCCACAATGGACTGATCAACCTATGATTGCTAAGTTAGTTGAGGATTTGTGGAAAGTAGGAGTAAGAGTGAGGTCAACAACGAAGGACTTGTAAGAAGAGAGGAAATCGTGAAACGTATAATTGATGTTATGGAAGAAAAATGGGTGGAGTTCATTGAAAATGGTAAGAAATGGAAGCATTTGATGAAAAAAGCAATTTCTAAGGGTGGATCTTCGGATAGGAACATCGATGAGTTTGTATCCAAAAATCAGAAGGTCGTAACAATGATTTGGCTGAGTAAATTTAAATTGCTAAAAAATAAGTACTTCTACGGCCTTGTTCACTTCGCTTTAAAAATATACTCCCTCCATTTTTAAATACTAGCTCCATTTCTCCATGCGCGGAGTTTTAGGAGAAATTGAAAAAAATAATAAAATAGGGAGGTAGTGGGGTAGGTAGAAGAATAAAAAATTTTTAAAAAAACAAAAATAGTGGAGAAAATTGGAGGAGAAAGAATATGAAATTAACTAAATATGATTTATGGTGGATCCACTAGGTGAAAAAAATTAATTAAATATTGTAAAATTTTTTCAAATAAGGAAATGAAGCAAGTATTTAAAAACGGCCGAAAAAGAAAAGTGGAGCAAGTATTTAAAAACGGAGGGAGTGAGTAATATTCAGCAAAAATAAAATTTAATTTTTGTATAAATAATTTCAGTTTATTAAAATTCAGTAACTTTTATAAAAAATATAATAAATAATCAATAAAAATAATTTCAGTTTAGTAAAAATAATTTCAATTTAGTTAAATAATTTCGGTTCAGTAAAAATAAAGTGAAGTGAATATGGTCGTACTATTTATAATTTATTATCTTGTCATTAGCAAATATGTTTGTATACTAATTAGGAAAAATTGCCCGGAATAATCCCGCCTTTGGGTTATTTTTAAATAATCTGACCTTTATACCCAATCCGCTCCCAATGGTCCCAACCGGTCATGTAACTTGTTATAACAAGTTACCAGACACGTGGCGGCCTATGATTGCTCCAAAAAAATAAAAAATTAAAAAAAAATTAAAAATTTTATCTTTTATAAGAAAAAAAATTAATTGATTATTTTGAAAAAGCCCCCCACCAGCCCAAACCACCTCCCCGCCGGCCCAACTGCCGGACACCCCTACCCCAACCGTCAACACCAAAACCGACCAGTCGATCACCTACTCCTTCCTCGCCACAAGCAGACCGAGTAGCAACTGACCAAAACCCCAACCCCAATAACTCCACTCCGACCTACGACAACACCCAGCTAACCGATTTCAACTAAGGTGGGGGTATGGGTGAAGGTGGCTGAAGTCGCAGTTTAGGTAGGGTGATGGGGTGGTGCAGTGGTTTTAGTTCAGTTGTTGAAGGCAATAGTGGTTTGGTATGTGGTTTCGGGTTGGGGTATGGGTGAAGGTGGCAGAGGTGGTGGACCTGGTGGTGAATTGGAAACCTAATCCCAACCCTAAACGCCTTCTCCGTCTCGGCCCCCTCCCTTTCCCCCGTTCCGATTCCGGCAACTCTCCCCTTCCCCCAACCCTATTTTGGCCTCCCTCCTCTTTCCCCGACTTGAGTTCTTCCTCCCACACTTTCCACCGCCACTATTTCAGCCTCCATCACTTTCGCCTGCCTCGATTTAGGCCGGCCAGACCACCCATAATAACGACGACGATGATGTGAGCTTCGATCTGATAGTCGGGGCTGGTGAAAAGGTGGATGGGGCTGGTGGATGACGACAACGTAGTGGCTAGGACTTGTGAAGGAGGTGGCTGGCTGGTTTCCTTTTTTTTTTTTTTTTAATTTAAAATTTTAGACAAATTGTGTAGTGACACGTGTAATTTAAACCAAAAAAAATATACCTTTTTAACAAGTAACTGGTCACTTGGGACCATTGAGAGTGGATTGAGTATAAATTTCGAATTATTTAAAAATAACCCAAATGTTGAATTATTCCCAGCAATTTTTCCTACCAATTAAGTCACATTAATGTATTTCATGTGTGTGTCAATCTAAAATATGTATATGTTTCATATATAGGTTGATTATTTAAGCTAAAATCTTGATCAATGGTATACAAATTCGATTACTTAATTTAATTGTTAGTTCTTTTTAGAAATAGTTGTACCATTTTAAATTTTACGTTTGTCAATGAATTTACAAATTCAACTTTAAATATTACGAGGTTTCATGAGCTTTTACTTTCACGTTATGCGGCTAAAGTAGTTGTTTAACCAGCCTAAAAGTTATGTGTATGTTTGATATGAATTCAAATAAAAGTGGATTCACGTAAACCTTTTAATTTCCAAAATGTTGAATCAATGAGCTTTTTCAATTAATGGATTGTGAATTGTATATGGAAGACAAATTAGGAATAGCTTTTAGAGACGAAGAGAGCAGTAAACCCAACAAAATTATATGGTAATTAGGCTACTCCCGTGTGATCCAATATTTAAATAAATAAATAATTGTAAAATTAATTAAATGAAAAATAATCATTCAATTTCTTGACAATGAACGTGTGTATATATAAAAAAAAAAAAAAATACAGTGCAAAATTAGAAAGCCTAATTTTATCTAAAACTGGTGCTTTGAAAGTAATTGACATGAATAATTACACTAATATATATATATATATATATATATATATATATATATATATATATATATATATATATATATATATATATATATATATATATATATATATATATATATATATATATATATATTTAGGGCATTTTGTAATAGTTGGTGAATGAAATACCAAACATGGCCAATATTGTGAACTGTTAGAGATATGATCTCATCAATATCGGAAAATATATGTGTGATATATTTTCCGTATTGATCTTATTACGAGAATAATATATTTATCTTTATTTATGTTAAAAATATTAGTAAGAGAATATATCTTTAGGTTTATGGTTAGGTTAGTATATCTTTTAGGAATATTGTTTTCTATCTTATGAGCATAGGTTTTGTATAAATACTTGATGGGCGTCAGAACGATCGCACATTCCACACTCAATCAAACACACTTATAAACAAACATCCTACAAACCAAGCATAATGATAAGTAAGAGTTCGGTCCACAAAGAACGGGATATGGTTGCACGATCTTAACACTTAAGCTAATTCGAAATCTTTGGTGATTTAAGGTTCGTCAAGTAGACAAACAAACTATGATTCTAATTCAATGGATTAAACATACTAGGGAATGGGTTCAACTCAACCAAGGTAATTAGGCAAATAGGGAGTAAAATAGACAAGATGTAGCAAGGACTATATATAGGATCAACCTCATGCAATTAGAAAACAAGTCACACTACCAAACTTAGATTCCTCATTGTTTAGCAATAGAAGATACATAATCAAATTGCAATAAGTAATGACATACTCAATTCACATTTCCATGTCAAACTAAGCATACCATGCTATCAAGCTCCTAAGTCAAGGGTAGTTAATCCTATCATGAAGAACCAACAAGCAATCTCATACAATCAATTTAATTGCAATACAAACATCAATGCTTCTCCCACATTTACATAACTAACCCAAAAGGTTGAGCTTCACCCACCCCTAGCAAGAAGACTACTCACAACTCATATTAATCAACATGCAAACAAGGATTAGGATTCTAAATACTTCAATAATTGGGGAAAGTGGTTAATAATTGAATAAATTATCATCCAACAACAAATTATCAAGAACTAAAGAGATTCAAGTAACATACAAATACCAAATAAAATCAGAAATAAAGTAGATGAAGGTGGAAGAAATTACTAATTGAAGCTTCAAATGTTGATTACAAAGTGCCAAACCTTGAGAATGATTCTTGAAATTCACTATTATAATGATTAATTTAATGAAAACTAAGCTAAATTATCAAGAGGAATGTTTTAAACTAAGAAGAATTACTAAAAACTAGACTATTGTTGTCTCTCTTTCAAATGAGCTAAAGGGGAAGTATTTATACTCCCCGATTTACATAGGTTAATCCGTCAAAATAAGACGAATTTCCAGCGAGGAGTGCCCGCTCCAAATGGCTACGCGCTCGCTCCAGCCTGCTTCAGAGAAAGGCAAAACTCAAAACATCGGGGAGGAGCGCCCGCTCTAGAGGCTTTGCATGCTCGCTCCCCTATTCTTCAGTATGTGGCAGATTCAACCTTCAAGGGGAGGAGCGCCCGCTTGAAGGAGGGTGCACGCCTGCTCCTCCCTGCTTCAACTTAAGGCAGAAAGTGTTAGAGCTACTAGGAGTGCTTGCTCCAGCTAGGGAGCACGCCTGCTCCTCATAGGATTGGACTAGGTGCAGAATGTTGTGACAATGGTAGGAGCGCCCGCTTCTGAAGAGGTACACGTCCGCTCCTCCAGGAGCGGGCTCTCCTTTCTCTGAATTCATGCCTTAACTCACCCACGAGTTTTGATTGTTTGCCAAAGGAAGTCAAAATACCTGCAAATCATGGACAAACACAAGCAAAGAGGGGGCAAAGCCGAGATACAACATTTTCATTCAAAAACGGGTTATAAATAAGGGAAAAGATTGCAAAACTGGATTTAAATCAACACAATAAGTGGTCAAATAAACCACTTATCAATACTCTACCTATCGATGAATAATAAACAGGTCATTCTATTCTCTTTTTCTCTAAATTTGTCATAGTATCAGAGCCAGGTTGTGTTGTGATCTGGGCCAGTATTAAGGACAACTCACATGTGAGGGGAGTTTTAAGCCCATGAGAAAAAACACACATGTGAGTGATATGTTGTCCCACATTGGTTGAGTTTATAAATGAAAGTTTGTATTGAGATGTGTATCCCACATTCAATAAATAAGAAAGTTGTGTCCCCTTTATAAAGCTAAAGGGCTACTCCCCTTATTGCCCTTATTGCCATATGGTTTTGAGGTGGAACCTCCTTGGTCGTATAAAGTGGACAATTGTGTCAGGTGTGGCCCTGGCCCGTTTGTCATGGTATCAAGAGCAGGTTTGATCTTGGGGTTATTCATAAAAATTTCCCACCTGACGATAGGTTAGAAATTAAATCCACAGGTGGGATAACCTTTAGCCAACTATAATATATTTTTTTTCAAATATTTAAGGATCTTGTTTAGTGCATGTTGATCACTTGATGATCATGTGTGACTTTTGTTCAATTGAGACTATGGTGTGTGTTGCAATAATCTAGTCGTGATTCGTGAAGGAAGGAGATTTTTTTTTGTGAGTTTGTTGACGAGATGAAAACAAGGGTCAACATTTGACCTATGATTTTTTATTTCAAATAAAATTAAAAAATAAAAGGCTTTTTTCTGTCGTTAGACAAGATGTATTGGTTCTCCCTGAAAGACCATTAAGAGATTTGAGTGTGGTTTATTCTGAAAGACCATTAAAAGATTTGAGTGTGGTTTACTCTAAAAAACCAATATTTGATTGGAGCTTGGTTTTGCTCTAGAAAAATTAAAAATTGTTATATTTGCAGGTTTGAAAAGAATGATGTTCCTGCTTGATTGATGACTGATGAGTTCAAAAAGATGAATGTTCTCACTGTTGAAAAAGAAGAAACAAAAATTGAAGGCGACATCACAAGAGTGTGCATCTCGGTGTAGACACGGAAATTTTTATGGGTGTCATACATTAAATTAAATAAATTAATTTGGGTTAAAATCATATGAATAATCCATTTTAATTATTTTTGGCCTACCAAAATAAATAATCCGAGTTAATCAAATACAATTCGGGTTATAAAATAAATCAAACGGACCAGGTTAAAAGACTTCTAAGTCATAAAATGGGCCAGGTCCAAACCTACTAAGTCCACTCAAGGAGTTTTCATCTCTTATAAATACACTATTCCTCCATCAGTTGAGGGGATCTAGAAATCATTATTCCAAGAGCTCATAAAACTCAAATGGAATTCTCTCTGAAGTAAGTCAACAAGCACATCAAACTCGTGCCGACTTGTTCAGATACACACAAACACATTTGAACTGAATTAAGCTTCGTAAGCCCTCTTTCAGGTGTATTCAAACAAAACCCTTGAATACAGGTTGACATCATCAAACGTTACCCTGCGTTCAAACTCAAGTCGACGTCATCAAACGTCAACCTACAGGTGTCACATACGTGTCATCATCAAGCTGCGGAACATAATCAGAGTACTTAGTTTATTTTATTATAAACTTTTATACAGAGATTGTACCCAAAATTCATATATTAAGATAAATTCATTTGTTACTTTATTTCCCGTCTTTATTTATTTAGACTCGAAATTTGTGTAAACAAATTTTAGCACGCTCGGTGGGACTATCTCTTCCTCTCATCTCTGTTTCAGTACGTTCAAACTTAGAAAAAAAAACTTGAAATGGCCTCAAAGACCCCTGTCGCCGAAAGGATATCTACTACAGCTTAAAAAAGGGCTGCTGAGTTGGCCGAAATGCTTAACAACCAAAATGAGGAGGGCATCATTACTAGAAGGATGAAGAAAACTGTTGTTGACTCTGCCGCAAGAAGCTTGCGTGCCGCGTCAGTCCCAACCAAAGCACGAAAAAGTCGCGCTCGTCTTGCTGCTTCTGTGGGGTCTCTCACGTCCTCCACTCACGAATCACATTAGAGTCTTGTGTTTGGTTCATTCGAGCCTGTCATCCACACAAACTCATCTTTCGATCACTTTAATGAAAGACATGACGATGAGTTCAGTGTGAGCTCACCTAAGCCTACTTTTGTTACTGTTATGGTGACGCATACTAAGACGGTCAAACAACAACTGGCTGAAATGAGCAGTATCCTTGAACAGCTGAAGAAAGATGAGGAGGAAAAAGATGTTCAAATCAAACAACAAAATGAACAAATTGCTGCTTTGACAAAGAAGCTTGAGAAACAACCGATTGAGACTAAAAGCGATGACAACTCAGATGGTAGCATAGTTATCAAAATCGCGATCCGGATCGTGGAATCGTGCGATTCTACGATCCTAATACACCCAGTCGATCTGGATCGTCCATAGAATCGATCTGTGGTAGGATCGGCCATAGGATCGGTAGAATCGTACAGGATCGGTAGGATCGATAACGATTCTACGATCCTATGGGCGATTCTACCGATTCTACAAAATAAGCTTAAAAGGAACATTTTTATCTTAGTGGACTTAGTATAGACTTGCTCATCTGGTTTCTTTCCAATTTATTTTTTTTCTTTATTTTTTCCCCTTAATTTTTATTTATTTTGTTTATTTTTGTTTAAAATAAGCTAAATCTGTGGGCCTACTATTGTTCTTGGTTGGTAGATACTGTGGATCCAACCCTGCCTGATTTCACTCGAATTTCACTTGATCGATGTAGCTGATTATGTTACAATGAATTTAATTATCTAATTTCAGTGCAAGTATGTAATATAAACCTTTTAATAATCTTTAGTGAGTGGAAGCTAATTTTTTTGGATTTTATAAACATGTAAAGCTCTAGCACAAAAAATTAAAATGATAGCCAAGTATGAATTATGTTACTAGGTCTACCACAACTAGCACCATTTTTTCTCTTTTTTTTTAGAGGTTAATTTTTTTTATTTGAATTAGAATGTAAAATTAACAAAGAGTATTATAAATTTAGATTGCGTATGTATACACTATCGTCATGTAATGTATTTAAGGAAATAACTTTTAAAAAAATTGAAATATTATTATTATATACTTAATTTAGTTTAAATATGAATAAATATTTGAAACAGTTTAGTAAAATTTTATTTTTTTTGCAATTTTTGTAGGATCGGTCGATCTTACGATCCGATTTTACGATTCGATCCTACTTCCATCTTCCGATCCAAAGTAGAATCCCGATCCTAATAACATTGGATGGTAGTATATAATCGACGGAATTAAAGCCAAATGGGCCACAAAATTCAATCACTGTTGAACAAGTTCAAGCTATGATAGCCAATGCTGTCAAGAGCCAACTTGGAGGGGGGGGGGGGTTCGTACAATAACCGACGTTATGTGAAGCCTTACACTAGGAGAATAGATGAGCTGAAAATGTCGTTTGGATACCAACCTCCAAAATTTCAAATCTTTGATGGAAAGGGTAACCCAAAATAACATGTTGCGCACTTCATAGAGACATGCAACAATAGTGGTACCAGGGGTGACTTGTTGGTTAAACAATTCGTTCGTTCTCTTAAGGGAACTGCTTTTGACTGGTACACCAACTTAGAGGCTGAGTCCATTGATAGTTGGGATCAAATGAAAATGGAGTTTTTAGGTCGATTCTTCAGCACTGAGCGTGTTGTTAGCATGACTGAGCTAACCCAAACTGCGCAATGGGAGGAAGAGCCAGTCATTGATTACATCAACCGCTGGCGGGCTTTAAGTTTGGAATGTAAAGATCGCCTGACTGAAACCTCTTCCATCGAGATGTGTATTAATGGGATGAGTTGGGAACTACATTACATCCTAAAGGGCATCAAGCCAGGATCGTTTCAAGAGTTGGCGACGAGAGCTCATGATATGGAACTCTCGATCGCCTACAACAAGAAGAAGAGGGGGCTTTCTTCGGAAGCCAAGAAAGAAAAGAAGGAGTATCACAAAAACGACAAGTCCTCCAAAAGTTCAACTAAGGAGACATTGTCTATGACTACCTCTTGCACCCATCAAAATTTCGGGAAAGAATAAAGAAGAAAGTAAGGGTTCATCTTCAAGATTTGTCAAGAAAGATAAACCTACTTTGAAAGAGCTTCAAGCTAAGAAGTACCCTTTCCCAGACTCTAACTTGTCTAACATGTTAGACAAATTTCTTGAAAACAAAATCATCGAGTTGCCTGAGTCAAAGCGCCCTAAGCAGATGAGCAAGACATTTGATCTCAATTATTGTCCATATCATGGGTTGATCAGTCATCCTATTGAAAAGTGTATAACACTTAAGGAGAAAATAATGCAATTGGGGAAGGATGGGACAATCGAATTAGATGTTGACGAGCCAGCGACATCCAATCATGCCACAGTACCTCTTGCACCATCATTCCAAGCTCAAACTTTGCAATTTGGAAGTTTAGAGCCTGTGATCATACTTGTGGAGAGTCAACCTATTTGACATGAAGTCTCATTCCAGGGTGAACAACCTATACATCTTAACTCCCGGAATGAAGACGATGATGAAGGGTGGACATTGGTGACAAGGAGAAGGCCAAGGAAACAAGTGCATACTCCTAAATCACAACCTTCACATCGTAGAAGAAAGGAACAAAGGAAGAGAAAACCTAAGCATTCGAAGGGTAGAAAGAAAGCAAATGAAGCCAGCAAGCAAAAGGTCCTCCCTATAGATTTGCTTGAGCAAGAGTCGTTGTGTCCCGTAACTTTGGAGGGGTATTTCCCAGAAGACTACTTTACTGTGGTTACGGGAAATACGGTTTCCTTTGTGGAAAGTGAGGAGGAACAAGTTGATAATGAAACATCAACAAAATCAGCTTTACAATAATCCGAGGTGGTAATAAACCCAAAAATATCTACTGTCTTGGATGCTCTTCCTTCAAGCATGGGATAAAGGCAAAATTTTCATTTGCCTAAAAAAATGTGTCAATAGTTATCTCTTACACTTCAACACCCAGAGTTGTATGCCGATAAGGTGAAAAATGATGGAGAACCTGAGGAAGATGCCACAAAATGTGTGTCGTGCAACGCAGCCTTGGCTTTCACAGATGATAACTTGTTGATAGGGTCAAAACCCCACAATAGACCCTTGTTTGTGTCGGGGTACATCCGTGAACAAAAAGTGAGTCGCATTTTAGTTGATGGTGGATCCGCTGCCAACATCATGCCAAAATCCACTATGACAGAGTTAGAAATCAAGATGGATGAACTATCTAACAGTCGCATAGTGATCCAAGGATTTAACCTTTACAGTCAGCGTGCGATAGGCATAATACGCCTACAACTCACAATGGGAGAGTTAACGTCATCAACTCTCTTTCATGTGATTGACACAAAGACATCATAAAAAATGTTGCTAGGACGCCCTTGGTTACATGAGAATGGTGTTGTCACATCGACCCCCCATCAATGTCTCAAGTACTATCGTGGGGGCGAAAAGAAGATAAATGGGGATGTCAAACCCTTTAGCAAAGCAGATTCTTACTTTGCTGACGCCAAGTTTTTTGAGGAAGAAGAGGCGTCAAGTGAGATATTACCTTTGCAAGTCCTTTCAACGGGAAAAAGAGAAGTGAAAGAGAACATTGCTTTAGCTTCAAATGCCAAAAAGACATCTCTTGTTGAGGAGAAGCCTCAAAAAAAGGTAGAAGTGGATGCATGAAAAGAGTGACTCTCAGCTTGTCATAAGAGAAAAGCCAAAGTTGTCAACTCCTATTTTGCAATACATCTCAAAATCACGTCGCAAGGAGGGAGAATCACCCTTTGAGTGTCGAGAGGTTAATCTTGATGCTAAGGTAGCAATGCCAATTGATAAAACTACTCTTCAAAGCTTGAAGAGTAAAATAACTATACCATTGGGTAAAGGCGCGCAAAGCCAAATTTCTAAGTTATCAACAGAGTCATCTAAGGCAAAAGAGCTTAACAAAGCAAAGTTTAGCCAAAATGCATACAAGCTATTGGCAAAGTCGGGATATGACTTTGAAAACCCAACACCTATGGGTTAGGTCATTGACATTAAACCCAGCGTACTCAATGATACTCAGAAAAAAACTACTTGACTATGGCTCTAGTTATCAAGAATCCAAGGCAGGCCTAGGGTTTCAGCGCCCCAAACCCATCAAAATTGGTGTATGGCGTAAAGTAGACACTTCTTCCTCACAATACATTACTGCCGAGGAACTCAAGGAAGGTGAAGGTGAGAACGATGTTCCCACTCCCAGAACTTTTGTATTTGATCAATTTCAACCATCTACCACAAGGAATCATATCTCAGCGTTCGATAGACTTGGAGAATGTGACCATAGGGTGAAAGAAACTTCAAGCTCTCAACCCTTAAGGCGAAAAGTGTCTTTCTTTAACCACGTAGACATGACAAATGCCTCTAGCAAAGAATAAAGGCAGTCAGCTTTTAATCGTATAAAGAAAAGGGAAGACGATGTCATGAAAAATGATGAGCCGAAAAGTGTTGTTCCCTCTCGCATGAAGAGAACGCAAGACATAGACATCACTGAGAAACAACCTTTAAAGGAAAGAGTTCGCACTGTGGTTTTCACTAACCAAAATGAGTCGTGAGAACATACTACAGAGGAACATAAGGAGATTGTTTTCAAGAACCATATGACGGCTGAAGAGATGCCAAATCCCGATGAGGAAATAGAAATTGATGAAACTCCCAAGACACTTGAAGACGGGGGGCAAGCAACAGTAGATGAGCTAAAAGAGTTAAACCTTAGCACTCTTGAAGACCCACGCCCTGTATACATCAGTGCTCTTCTTACCCAAGCAGAAGAACAAGAGTACTTCAAATTACTCTCCAAGTACAAAGATGTATTTGCATGGAGTTACAAAGAAATGACAGGTCTCAACCCGAAAGTCGCCGTCCATCGATTGGCAATCAAAAAGGGTCAGATCCCAAAGAAGCAATCACAAAGACAATTCAGGCTAGAGTTGATCCCAAAAATTGAATCTGAGGTGAACAAACTCATTGATGTAGGGTTCATTCGTGAAGTCAAATACCCTACATGGATAGAAAACAGTGTCCCTATGAGGAAGAAAAATGGACAACTGCGAGTTTGTGTGGATTTCCGCGATTTGAATGAAGTATGTCCCAAGGATGACTTCCCACTTCCAGTCACGGAAATTATGATCGAAGCCACCACTAGACATGAGGCATTATCATTCATGGATTGCACAGCCGGATATAATCAAATTCACATGGCGCCTGAAGATCAAGAAGCTACGGTGTTTCGCACCCCAAAAGGGATATTTTGCTACAAAGTTATGTCATTCGGTTTAAAAAATGCCGGGGCTACGTATCAACATGCAATGCAAAAGATCTTCGAAGATATGATGCACAAAATTGTGGAGTGTTATGTGGATGATTTAGTGGTTAAGTCTAAAAAGAGGGAGCATCACATAGGTGACCTTCGCAATATCTTTGAAAGACTACGCAAATGTCAATTGAAAATGAACCCTCTCAAATGTGCGTTCGGTGTTACCTCACAAAAATTTTTAGGTTTTATCGTAAAACATAGGGGAATTGAAACTCATCAGACCAAAATTAAGGTAATTCAAGAAATACTTGTACCACGAAATCTCAAAGAACTTTGCGGTCTCCAAGGACGCCTTGCATATATTCGAAGGTTCATCTCCAATCTTGCAGGCAGATGTCACCGATTTAGTCATCTCATGAAAAAGGATGCTCCATTCAAATGAGATGAGTCATGTAAAAAAGCATTCAACGATATAAAGAAGTATATGTCCTCTCCGCCGGTTTTGGGGGCACCAGTCAAAGGAAAGCCTCTAATCCTCTACATTGATGCCCAAGAAAAATCATTGGGGGCAATGTGTGCTCAAGAAATTGAAGATCGCAAGGAGATAACTCTTTATTACTTGAGTCGAACATTGGTGGGTGCTGAGTTGAATTATTTACCAATTGAAATATTTGTCTTGCGTTAATTTTTGCCATTCAAAAGTTGAAGCATTACATGCAAGCTCATACAGTCCATGTCGTCTCAAAAGCCGACCCAATCAAGTACATCCTCTCAAAACCAGTGTTATCAGGAAGACTAACTAAATGGGTTGTACACATCAAACAGTACGATATAGTGTTCGTACCACAAAAGTCTGTTAAAGTGTTCGTACCACAAAAGTCTGTCAAAGGACAAGCCATCGCTGACTTCTTTGCCGACCACCCAGTACCACCTGAATGGAAGATTTCCTTTGATTTGCCTGGAGAAGATGTGTTTAACATTGAAATACTACCATCATGAGAAATGTATTTTGACGGGGCTGCTCGTCAAGACGGCGCAGATGCAGAGGTAGTCTTTGTATCTCCAGAAAAGCATGTCTTACCTTACTCGTTTGTGTTAACTCAGTTGTGCTCAAATAACATGGCTAAGTACCAAGCTCTCATTTTGGGTCTTCAAATGGCGGTTGAAATGGGAATTCAAGATGTTGATGTTTATGGAGATTCGCAACTCGTTATAAGTCAACTTTTAGGCGAATATGAAGTCAAGAAAGAGGATTTAATTCCTTATCACAAACATGCATCAAGATTGCTTGACAAGTTTGACATTGTCAAGCTAAGCCATGTTTCAAGGAGTGCCAACAAGATGGCTGACGCACTTGCCAGTCTTGCAGCCACTTTGGCACTAGGGGTAGAGGAAACCATGTCTGTGCCTGTTTGCAATCGTTGGGTAGTTGCACCTGAAGAATATGAAGTTGAAGATGACGAGGTCGAAGAGGTTAACATGATCATTGTCTGCCAAATTGACAAAGAAGACTAGTGTCAACCAATCATTGATTATTTGGATCACCAAAAGCTGCCTAATGATCCATGACATCGAACATAAATCCGCCGTCGAGCCTCTCGTTTTATTCTCTTCAAAGGAACTCTTTATAGACGATTTTTTGACAAGCTATGGTCGAGATGTATAGAAGATGAAGAGGCAGCCAAAACAATTGAGGATTTTCATTCAGGGATTTATGGAGCTTATCAATCTGGTCCTAAGCTTCATAATCGTATCAAAAGGGCGGGGTATTACTGACCCTCAATGGTTCAAGATTGCATGGAGTTCGTTAAAAAGTGTAAAGCATGTCAATTTCATGCAAACTTCATTCACCAACCTCCAGAACCACTACATCCAACTGTGACATCATGGCCATTCGAAGGATGGGGTCTTGACGTGGTTAGTCCGATAACACCAAAGTCATCTGGTGGTCACGCTTACATCCTGGCTGCCACAGATTACTTTTTCAAGTGGGCTAAAGCTATTCCCCTTCGTGAGGTGAAAAAAGAAAATGTTGTCGATTTCATTTGCACCCATATCATTTATAGGTATGGAATATCTCAAAGAATCGTCACTGACAATGGAAAACCATTCGTCAACAACTTGATGGATAGCCTTTGCCAAAAGTTCAAGTTCACGCAACATAAGTCATCCATGTACAATGCTCCCGCAAACGGTCTAACTAAAGCATTTAACAAAACGCTTTGTAGTTTGCTAAGCAAGGTCGTTGCAAAGTCTAAGCATGACTAGCATGAAAAGATAGGGGAAGCACTTTAGGCATATAGGACGACATATAAGAATGCAGCACAATCTACTCCATACGCGTTGGTGTATGGTGTTGAGGTTGTCCTACCCATAGAAGTTCAAATTCTATCACTAAGAATTGTCATTTAAGAGGGTTTAACTAGTGATGAAAATGACAAGCTTCGATTAGCTGAGCTTGAAGCACTTAATGAGAAAAGATTACAAACTCAACAAAAATTGCAATGATATCAAGCTCGCATGTCATGTGCATTCAACAAGAAGGTTAGACCTCGCTCTTTTCATGTGGGAGACATGGTATTGGCAGTGAGAAGACCCATCATTACTTCGCGCAAAACTGGGAGTAAGTTCACATCAAAATGGGATGGTCCTTATGTGGTACGAGAAGTCTACACTAATGGAGCATACAAAATTGTTGATGCTGAGGGGTTGCGCGTAGGTCCAATTAATGGCAAGTTTTTAAAGCGCTACTATTCATGAAGTGAAAGCCTTGCCCACTCCTAATTAAGAGAATAAACTGCTTACCAAAAAATTAAAAAAAAATAATAAATAATAAAATAAAATAAAATGCATTGTTTGAACTGTGAACATCAAGGCAAAACAAACAAAAAAATCATTAGGGTGTGTTTGACATGACACATGTATAATGAGTATGTCATGAAGTCAATTTCGTATTGAAATTTTGAGCAGGCCAGTCTTAAGATGTCAAGTTCATAACGATTGGCATACATGACATGATATCTCCGATGAGTTCATAACAAAAAGTCCTGACCCATCGCGACATGCACGACTCAAGTCTTCAAGTTATCAGACCTGTCTTAAAGACGCCAAGTTCATAACGACTGGCATACATGACTTGACGTCTTCGATGAGTTCATAACAAAGGGTCCTAACTCATCGCGACAAGAGCGACTTCAAATCTTCAAGTTATCAGACCTGTCTTAAAGACGCCAAGTTCATAATGACTGGCATACATGACTTGACGTCTCCGATGAGTTCATAACAAAGAGTCCTGACTCATCGCGACAAGGGCGACTTCAAATATTCAAGTCATCCGACCAGTCTTAAGATGTCAAGTTCATAACGATTGACATACATGACTTGACATCCCCGATAGATTCACAACAAAGAGTCCTGACCCATCGCGACATGGGCAACAACGTTAGGCTACCTTGTGAATCTGCCATATTTGCACAACACTATAAAAAACAAACACAGCATATACAAATATACAAAAAACAGAAGGAAAGAAAAAGGGGGTGTATGCTATATACGTGCACAACACAGATGCAGGTAGTATCACGATATAATTGTGGTTGACCTTGATGGAGAACCCGCAAACAAAAAAAATTACACTCTCATACTGTATTAAAAACAAGGAGTAATCATGATTGATTGTGATTATATTGACATGAATATGAGTAGTAAAGAGGCCTAAATTTGGTACAATTACCTAAATTTGGTACAATTTCGTATAGTAAAGAGGCCTAATATTGGTAACTTTGTCAAAGATTGGGGATGCTTGACAAATAGTCGAAACTGACTCAAATTAAGGGCTGCAAAGTTGACGAGTAATCGATTAGTTCTTTAATTAGATATTTTGTGCAGTTACTTGTGTACACACCAAATAAAAAAAAATTAAAAAATTAAAAAAAAATAAATAAAATAAAATAAAATAAAAAAAAAGAATTTGGGTAATCGATACAATTACCTTTCGCTACTTGTGAATGACGATGCCGCAATAATACACAAGAATACTCAAGTTTCCTTGGACGTGTAATGAGATAAATCTAGATAACCATAAGGTCCGTGATATTAGTTCGTATAGTCACGGGGTGAAAGTCAATGATAAAGAAAAGAACAAGATTAATTAATTTATCAAATTTGTGTGACAAAGCAAGTCAGATCATCAAGGAAGTTAGGCAGCAATGCAAAGTCAATGTGTAGCCTAATTAATCACCAAGTGAATGACGGTGCCCAAATAAAAAGATCAAGAAGTTGAGACTCCTTAGTCGTAAATTTCGAAGGATTAAATTAAGGGTGAAAGGGAATTACCCTGATTTGACTACCCATGAGTAGGTGATACACGAGTGGCCGGCGTCAATGATCAGAGTTGGAATGTTAACTCGGCAAGAAGAAGAGGGTTGTTGACAATTAGGTTTACACTGGTTTATAAGTTACGGTGGACGACAATCTTCTAGGAGATCAAAACCTAGTACACTTAGGAGTCTAATCTTGGGCTCAAGAATTCCCATAAATTAAATTTAGTATTAAAAAAAAAAAAAAAAAGTAAATACTAGTGACTCTCAAGTCAAGCAAAAGAGTCGAGACCTTGTCATGCCAAACACTTCAAATCGTGTATATGACACAGTCTCGAGGGGGCAATTTGCAGACACGGAAATTTTTATAAGTGTCATACATTAAATTAAATAAATTAATTTGGGTTAAAATCATATGAATAATCCATTTTAATTATTTTTGGCCCACCAAAATAAATAATCCGAGTTAATCCAATACAATTCGGGTTATAAAATAAATCAAACGGATCAGGTTAAAAGACTTCTAAATCATAAAATGGGTCAGGCCCAAACCTACTAAGTCCACTCAAGGGGTTTTCATCTCCTATAAATACACTATTTCTCCATCAATTGAGGGGATCTAGAAATCATTATTCCAAGAGCTCATAAAACTCAAACGGAATTCTCTCTGAAGTAAGTCAACAAGCACATTAAACTCATGCCGACTTGTTCAGATACATACAAACACATTTGAACGGGATTAAGCTTCATAAGCCCTCGTTCAGGTGTATTCAAACAAAACCCTTAAATACAGGTTGACATCATCAAACGTTACCCTGCGTTCAAACTCAAGTCGACGTCATCAAACGTCAACCTACAGATGTCACATACATGTCATCGTCAAGCTGCAGAACAGAATCAAAGGACTTAGTTTATTTTATTATAAACTTTTATACAGAGATTGTACCCAAAATTCATATATTAATATGAATTACTCGAGGGCTCTTACGAAGTATAATATGAGAATAAAAAAAAAAACATGAGTTTTTGGGTACAAATCCCCCCAAAATTCTTATATTAATATGAATTACTCGAGGGCTCTTACCCAAAATTCATATATTAATGTTGTCGATTTCATTTGCACCCATATCATTTATAGGTATGGAATACCTCAAAGAATCGTCACTGACAATGGAAAACCATTCGTCAACAACTTGATGGATAGCCTTTGCCAAAAGTTCAAGTTCACGCAACATAAGTCATCCATGTACAATGCTCCTGCAAACGGTCTAGCTGAAGCATTTAACAAAACGCTTTATAGTTTGCTAAGCAAGGTCGTTGCAAAGTCTAAGCATGACTGGCATGAAAAGATAGGGGAAGCACTTTGGGCATATAGGACGACATATAAGAATGCAACACAATCTACTCCATACGCGTTGGTGTATGGTGTTGAGGCTGTCCTACCCTTAGAAGTTCAAATTCATATTATACCCAAAACTCATACGAAGTATAATATGAGAATAAAAAAAAAAACATGAGGGGGACGAAGAGGGCTCTTAGAGTTACTCGAGAACAACTAAGAATTATTTATAGGATAGAAGTGAACTTTGTTACGATATATTCATTTAATTTATTTTACCCTAAAAATTGAAAGAATAATAAATAGGAGTCATGATTTTTTAGCATACACCAACAAAATTATGGGGCTATAAGAGGATAGTGTCATTAGGTTTTTTTTTTTTTTTTTACTTAATTTGCTTATGTAGGATTAGATGTGTCAAAATCACACCTGATCCGACTTAAAAAATATCCTATTCAGATTTCGACTCGAGCAGATACAATAATCTAGCTTGACTCAACTTAAAAAATTGACCTGACCTCACCAAACTCGATCCAAACATTCGAATTGACATATCTAGGTAAGATGAAGGGTGGCTAGACATTTCGGGAGAGTTGGGGAAGGCAAGGGAACCCCCTTCTCTGACAAGGCTATTTTGCAAGTAAATAAAAATGGAGAAATTATACATTAATTAGGTGGTGGATCATGGTGAAACAGACTCACATACACTACAATACCTTTTATTGTTATAAAACACTTTAAAATTACAATAATTTGACTTTTATACAATTCAATTGCACATATTAACTCGTTTGGGGGGGGGGGGATTCTACATAGTGACCCTTTAGTATAGCGTTTTTCCAGTTATGCCCCATCTTTTTGGAAGTTACACATTGTAACCCTCTGGTACAGTTACTAATTATACGGTGACTTTACCGCCGTCATGTAGCCGTTAGCAAGGTTACTATTTTCTATTAATTACCGTTGGTGGGGCCACTCTCCACCTATCAACAATTACTTTTCAAATTATGTATGTGCTGAAAAATGTTCTATGTATTAAAGGTTTTGTTTGGGGGGGGGGGCATATTGGATCGTAAGGAACCAAGTTGAGCTTATATTTGACAAAAAAAAAATTTAAACCCAGGCAATTACATTTTTTTTTTCTCGATTTTGACCTCAATTTGGTTCTTAAAGGACTAAAATGACCCCCAAAACCTTTCTCAATCAATAAAGACACAAATTGAGACATGTTTTATACACAAAATGATGCATTTACGTTAGTTTTTCAGTTTTTCCAAATACGAGTTCAATTTGGGTCTTTAAGGACAAAATGGTGCCCAAACCCTTTAACAGAACGTTTTATAGCACGTAATAAATCGAGTTTGCCCAACTGGTGGTGATTGGAAGAATAAAAAAAAAACATGAATGTCTACATAACGACAAGGTCACTACAAATATACTACCTACGTTTTGTTTATTTGCAGTGATATGATATAAAATAGAGAAGAAAAATGTATAATCATTGCAAATAATATAAAACAGAAATAGTAGTTATTTATTAAATGTAACATAATATGAAACTTTTATAAAGAGGACGCACAACTTGGAAGTTGGAATAATACACAATAGTAGAGCTAGGGTCACTACATATGTAGAATTAACTTTGTCACATGTTTATTAACTTATGTTAAACCTTTTTTTGTTGTTAGATAGTTGATGACTTGATGTTATGTCCAAAGAATGTCCGTTGTTAACAACTGGCCCAACAATTCCATCCTTTTACGTGGACAAACGGATTCCACATGACAAAGAATACGGCCTAAGTGTCTACCCCATTGACCCTACTCCTATCACCAATTGGTTAAGCACGAAGTCACCACAGTCAGTGGTTTACGTCTCATTTGGTAGCATAGCATGTTTAACAAAGGCTCAAGTTGAAGAATTAGCATGGGGGTTGCAAGAAAGCAAATACCACTTCTTGTGGGTGGTTCGAGCTTCCGAGGAGGACAAGCTTCCAAAGGGCTTTACTGAGGAGGTGGCCGCAAAAGGCCTAATAGTAAGATGGTGTCCGCAACTAGAGGTACTCTCTAGTTAGACAATTGGGAGTTTCTTTACTCATTGTGGTTGCAACTCTACACTAAAGGCATTGGTTTTGGGCATCCCTTTAATAGGGATGCCACAATGGACTGATCAACCTATGGTTGCCAAGTTAGTTGAGGATTTGTGGAAAGTAGGAGTGAGAGTGAAGGCCAACGAGGAAGGGCTTGTAAGAAGTAGGAAATCGTGGAACGTATAATTGAAGTTATGGAAGAAAAAGGGTGGAGTTCATTGAAAATTCTAAGAAATGGTTGGATTTGATGAAAAAAGCAATGTCTAAGGGTGGATCTTCGGATAGGAACATAGATGAGATCGTAGCTAAAATCTTAAGGTCATAATAGTACATTTGGATTAAATAATAAGTAGTCTGTGCTAATAATTATCATTTGATAACGTGTCTTAAACAAGTACATACGAGTATTAATTAATTCAGATTAACGTATACGGGTTAATTAAGTTCAAATCTCAATGCTATATAAATTCAACCCTTAATTGCTAATTACTACAAGTATGAGATGTAGTTGGAAAAATGATCTTGAACTTCTAAAACACTATTTTATCTAAAAAAAAAATTATATACAAGGTGTACAAAAGGTTTTTTTTTTTTTTTTTAAAAAAAAAAAATACGGAGTATCAAATAAGGAAAATCTACCTTTAGGTGTACCCACTATCTCTATGTGGGAGTATCAAATAAGGAAAATCTATCTTTAGGTATACCCACTATCTCTATGTGCACCCAACTGTATATAAAAAGGATTGCTATTTTTCTATCAACTCTGCTTTTGGTTACTATTGCTTAAACTAAAGTAGGGTTTTTAAACTAGCGGTACGTTGATTTTAGCTTATCTTATCTTATTTTGTGTTAAATATCTTTAATTTTTAACGATTTTTTTTTTTAAAAAAAAAAAAAAAAAAAAAACTATATAAAAAAATTCTCTTATTTGAAATATTCATATTAATACAAATCAAATATCATCTCATTTGATAATTTCTTATCTCACACATTAGTGTACAAATAAAATCAAAATTTGATCAAATTTGATGAAAATTAGATTAGAGCACATTTGATTGAATAAAAATTAAATCGGATCAAGTAAAGTGAATATAGCTTTATTCATCTAACAAACTTTTGAAACTAGCAATTGATCGATGTCATTACATGTGTATTTTTTCAACATAATTTTGAAACATTAAATTCAGATTAATTCATTAGCTGAATAGAGCTCATCTTAGGTCTTCTATGGTTGATAATGTTAACACATTATTTTAGATCTAGCTCAATAAAAATAAAAATAAAAAAAATAAATAAATAAAAGATTTAAAAATAAAAGCTAAAAGTATTTTTAAAATTTTAACAATGAAATGAAACTACGCAAAATAATGGAAAGTAGATCACCCATTGGCCATTGCGTAAGTTTACGGCCAAGATCGCATCAATTATTGAATACGTTTTACGTATGATATTACACTAGTGGAGAGGATTTGGTCCCCTTAATTAATGGCCATAAATAATATTAATTATATCTCGTTTTATTATTAATCTATTATCATTTTCATGACTTTTTTGCTAAATGAAACAACTAAGCACTTACCATTAGCAACAAAGGGGGCATGCTTCATGGAATCATGGGTCTATGTTCCTTTTTGACTTTTTGTCTGCCGGCCATTTGGTAAGTTAGACCTCACTTATGTGCTTATTAGCTTAATTATAGTACTTTGTAGTTTAATTATTATTATTGTGTCTTCTTGTCAAAATAAAATTTGTATTATTGTGTATGGAGTATTAATTTTCTTTTTTCATTGATGCATCATATATTCATATTATAGATTAAGGGCTCGTTTAGTTAAATGTAGAAAATGCAAATTTCTTAAAAATTTATGTTCTCTTGTAATTGATTAAACCCTCCTCCCTCCCCACTTTTTTCTAAATTGTTGGTTATAAGTAATATAATACTAGTATCTAATAAATATGTGTAAGTAGCATAGTTGTTAAGTAGTGTTATATTTGAGCAAAAAGTTTAAGTATCAAACCTTAACCCCCTAAGTTTTGGCCCAAAATTTACCATTATTGGCCATTGCCCTTATAGTTTCTTTTGTAGAAATAAAAGGCAAAAACTAACGAACGTCCTGGAGGCGTTGGATAAGCTAGCTAAAAGTCGAAAGATTAAATTAAAATAAACATTAACTACACCGATTGTCCCGTAATTTTGTCATGTTTTCCCAAATAAATACCATTTTAGGCAATATTTTAAATGCTTATCCAACGCCCCTGGAGTGTTCGTTAGCAAGATTCGAAATAAAATACCTTTTTAATCTTAAAAAAATAGAGTGGTTTTATACCTCCTATGTTCTCTTTTACTTGATTAAAATAATTTGACTTCAATGATTAATGTATTTTAGGAAATTTTGCAAAATAACACCACAAAAAAGCCAAGATTTTGATTATAACACCACAAAAACAAAAACTTTTATTATAACACCACATAAAAAACCGAAAATTTGATTTTACCACCACATAACGGATTGTTGGATGAAATCCATTAATAGGGCCCTAAAAGACATGGTCAAGTGTCTATTGGTTTAAATGAATAAATTAATAAAAAGAAAAGAAAAAAAAAACTTACCCCTAACCCAGCCAGCCCCACCACCGACACCACTTGGCCCAGCCGTCGCCGGAACCTCCTACCCCCACTAAAACCGGCAGACCAGTCCAACTTCCACCCCTATAACTGCCGACTCCACTGCTTCTCCCCTTCCCCCTCCCCGAAAACCACCCCAAGCCCATCAAACCACCGTAAAACCAACTTGACCACCGCGCAAACCCCCCTTTCCTCCATCCTTGAAACGGCCAAATCGGCCATGGAAATCAACCATTCTGGGTTTCCATGGTCGATTTCGGCCGTTTGAGGTGAAGGGTTCCCATGGTCCGTTTTCTTGGTCAGTTTCCCAAATCGATTTTGGTGGTGTTCGATCGTTGTTTTCGGCTTCCATGGGTTTTAGCGTCGGTTTTGCGGTGGTGGCTGGGGCTGGGGTGTTTCAGGGTCGGTTCGAGTGCTGGCGATAGGCTGGAGATGCCGGTGGTGGGGATGGGATCTGGATTGGGGTCGCCGGTGGTGGGTGTTAGCATCGCCGGTTGTGGTGGTTAGGCTGGGTTAGGGGTTAGGGTTTTTTTTAAAAAAAAATTACTTATTATTTTATTCATTTAAACCAGTAGACAATTGACACGTGTCTTCAAGGGTCCCACTAACGGATTCCATCCAAGAATCCGCTAAGTGGTGGTGAAATCAAAATTTTGGTTTTTTTTTAAGGTGTTATAATAAAAGTTATTTTTTTTGTGGTGTTATTATCAAAATCGTGTCTTTTTTATGGTGTTATTTTGCAAAATTTCCTGTATTTTATTACCAATATGTTGAGACGACTTTGATATGATCTCATCATTTGAATCTATTTTGCCTTATCAAATAGAACCTTGTGATCCCTCAAAAATAAAGTAGAACTTTGTGAATAGTAAATATTAACATGTTGAAGTAAAAGAATACGGGAAATTATTTTTTTACTCGGATACAAAATAGGAAAGAAAAACTGAAAAAGAAACTATTATACTATCATTTATACGTATGTTCATCCTTTTGCTTTTAATCCTTGTTTATGGAACTTGTTCATTATAGACAATCATAGTTAGAAAAAACTTTAAACAAGAATGGAATTTCTATTATTGTTGAATTACTTTTTAGAATATCTACAAATAATCTCTGATCTGACTAGTATAAGTAAGACTGCTTTTTTGATTTTTACACGAAATAACGTACGTCCTTCGTTTCATATTAGTTGACATGTTTCAGTTAGACATCTTTGTAAATACAAACTATTATATGCAAATTTCTTTATACGTAATAGCAAAAATAATAAAAATTTTATATTTGAAAAATAAAAGTTAAAACGAATTTAACATAACACCACATGATTATGATTTTAAAGCACTAATTCACAAAACAATTCAAAAATATGCTATGTGATGAATTAATAATGCATAAAGTCAAAGCGTATCAAGTAAAAAAAAATAAAAAAGTATTTTATATGGAATACGTATCAACCTATGAAATCTCAACATGGCAGATAACCTAGTGTCCAACATTAACCAACATCCTTCATAAATATATAGCTATGTATGATATGACCACCAAAAGCTATTGTTAATACAAAACACAAAATCAAAACTATGGAATCCAAAGCAAATGTGGGTGAAGTACATGTTATAGTATTCCCTTATCCAATTCAAGGTCACATTAATCCCATGCTACAATTCTCTAAACAACTTGCTTCAAGAGGCCTAAATGTTACATTAGCCACCACTTCTTCCTTTTCCTCTAAATCCCATGACTTAAAATCAAGCTCAATCACCATAGAGACCATATCCGATGGTAGCACCGAGGCCGCAACACCGGGAAACGTCGAAGAATACATGAAAAAATTTGATGTTGTTGCACCAAAGAGCCTAACTCAACTAGTTGAACATAAAATTGGAATTGGTCATAATGTTAGGTGTCTTGTGTATGACTCTGGCATTCCATGGGCTTTGGATATAGCTAAGAAATTCGACATCGAAGGGGCGTCTTTCTTTACGCAATCTTGCCTAGTTAGCTTGATATTTTATCAAGTTCATCAAGGTATTTTGAGTATACCAGTTGAAGGGCCGGAAATTTGTGTTCCTGGTATGACTTTTGATGCACGGGACGTGCCATCTTTTGTTCGTCGTGTTGGCTTGCATCCTTGTTTAGAGAAGCTTGTGATTAATCAATTTTCGAATTGTGGAGATGCTAATTGGCGATTTTTCAACACTTTTGATGGCCTTGAGAGTAAGGTATGTTTGTGCAATTTTGGTTCTTGAATCTTGATACTAGATTTTTAATAATTCGTATAACTTCGTTCTGGCAAACCGTCTATGAATAATGATTTTTATAACTTTGTTCTTAAATATTGTTAGTTTCTAAATAATATGTCACATTTAAACGGCTGCTATTTTAAGTTAACATAACCCATATCATAAAGTTTTTAGTTAAGAGTGTTATTTAGTCTACATGTCCAATTATATGCAAAGTGACTTTTAATCCTACCCTACTGTTATGTGGACTATTAATTTAATTAATGAATAAAGTAGGATGGAGATGGTATGGAGTAGTTATATGATTTTCCACCTAATTAATTAAATTTTAAGTAATGATTACCCAGAATAAATTGGGTCATTGTGATGAAGATAATATTGTGTTTCAAATGTTCTATGCAGCCAAAAGCCCAATTGATCCACAAATTTAGTTGTGTCTTGGTTGTATATTAATTTGACTTTACAAATTACAATATTTTACTAAGTTGGAGTAATTTTTAATTAGTTTTGGGATAACTATAGGTAGCTATTTGGTACAACTTATTTTACCTAGAAATTATAAATACTATCTAGATTTTGCACTGTAATTAAACTTATACTTCCTCCGTTTCTTTTTAGTTGACACGTTTTTTTAGTCAAGTTTGCCAATTCACAAATTTAACCATTAATATCTTTAATTGTCTATAAACAAAAGCTATAAAAAGTTAATATTTTGAAAATATATATTGTGACGAATCTAACAAGATCTCACATAACTATATTTTTCATTACGTATAAAGCACAAAACACGGTTAAAGAAGAGTGTGTAAATAGTGCAAAAGTCAAAACGTGTCAACTAATAAAAAATGGAGGTAGTATATGAGTGTGTCATAACTCATTGAAGATACATTTCATTTTAAAAGTTTATGATTAATATACGAAAATGTGTTACATTGAGCCTCTAATGCATCATTGCATGCAAAGATCAGAACGTGCAATAGAATGAAGTTGCATTATAAGGCTGCACATGAATGGCTAATCTTGAATAGTCATCATGATAGATTCAATAATTTTGAATTGAGTGGAAATCCATGCATTATTGGCGGATCTTAATTAAGGTATTTTTTAGTGCGCTCTCCATAATTTTCAATAAAAATATCCCAAACACAATATTAATGTCATGTTCGGTGGTATACCATAAGTAGGTCAAAATACTTGTTGGAAAAATTACGGGTGTTGAACAAGGTATTGATTTTTAGCAGTTAATAGTAGAGGTAATATTTGAATGGCGTTTCTCAAATGTAAAAAAGAATTATCTTAGGGTTAATAGTATTAGCTCAACTCTTAAAAGGTACTTATTATCGCTAGTTTTCCCTCGCACACTTGAATTTCAATATAAACATTAAGCTGCTCAACTTAATACTTATAATTGAAAAGAGCAATACAACATGTATGTTCATCACGTGACACTCTATCTGATTTGTACTAATTGTGCGGTTGTACCCCACTATAGTAAAACCTATTACTACCTTTTGATTGTGAATTTTTTTGGACAAATTTGATTATTGTGATGCTTGAGCTTCAATATAAACATCAAACTTACATTAATACTTATAATTGAAAAGATTCAAAAGTATCGAATGAAAGACGGATGTATTATGTGACGTTTTCACTCTTACCCAGCTAAAAAACTCATTTTAATTCAAGTTTCCCATCCATATAAATTTCAATTCGATTCATCTCCATCCTTCATCCAGATTAGCTCTTTCCATCCACTATATATGAAAGCTCTTGAAATAAATTGAATGTTTCTGTCTGGATCTGATTCCCCAAGAACTCGGACCTGAGATCCTGATACTCCTATCGGCAAGCTGAGAACCTACACAATGAGAAGAAGTTAGCTAACCCCGGGATGATCCGGGGATAACCACTCCGATGATAAAGTCATAAAGTGTTTGAGAAGAGAAGATAAGTATGAGAGAGAAAGTAAAGAGAGAGAGAGAGAGTGTAATTAATGTCCTCATTAATGAGGTCTTACCTACTATTTATAATGATCCAACTTGACAGGTGGCTCTCATCCATGCAAAGCCTCCTACGCCAAGTGTCAAGCTTCTGCTGCCACGTGCCGTATTCCGACAAGCCGATATGTCTGCTTTCTGGTACTTATCGGCGCCTTTTCACAATTACTCAGGGTTTGGTCACGTGCTTCTACAAGATATCGGTCCTGCCTAGATATCATCCCATACAATTAACCCCCCAAGTGAGGACGCATGATCACACATCATCGTTCTTAGTTAATGTAGCCGACAAACTTATCCTAACTAAACAAACTTTGGGTTCCACTTCTCATTCTTCGAATTTTACCATATTTTGGAGTTTTCATATGACAGCGTTTCTTGCACTCTATCAAGCACTGTGTATCAATGAAACTTTATTGCTATCCCTGTTGTTGCTGCAGTTCGTTATACCCATTTGGCTTATATTCAAACACTGCAACGGATGAAGTTCAGAGACTATGCCAATTTGGCTGCCACTCAGATGTCACAGTGGATGAAGTTTGAGGACACCTCAGAGACTTGCATCTTTTGCTGAAAAAATTTGCTTCCATATTCTTTTAAGCTCTATATTCTTTTGCTGAAAAGATTTATTTTTATTATATTTTTTTTTTGTAATTTTCAGGACGACTTTGGTATAGTGTTATAATCCCGTAGTATATTCATTTGCATTATCTTTGGTGTTATCTCCCAAATTTATACTCCGTACTATTATATATTAACTCCGTTTTCCCCCCTAAGTGACCTTGTGTGCCGATAGCAGACAAGGTCTACTTGTTACAAAATTCACGGGAGCGAAAAACTCCGTTTTCCGCCCTAAGTGACCTTGTGTGCCGATAGCAGACAAGGTCTACTTGTTACAAAATTCACGGGAGCGAAAAACTCCGTTTTCCCCCCTAAGTGACCTTGTGTGCCGATAGCAGACAAGGTCTACTTGTTACAAAATTCACGGGAGCGAAAAACTCCGTTTTCGAGCAGACAAGGTCTACTTGTTACAAATTCACGGGAGCGAAAAACTCCGTTTTCCCCCCTAAGTGACCTTGTGTGCCGATAGCAGACAAGGTCTACTCGTTACAAAATTCACGGGAGCGAAAAACTCCGTTTTCCCCCCTAAGTGACCTTGTGTGCCGATAGTAGACAAGGTCTACTTGTTATGTTTTATAATATGGAAGCGTAACCGTTTTTTTTTTTTTTTTTTTGAAGCGGGAAAATTAGTACACGTGTCGCAAATCCTACCGCTGCTTTTTGAAATTGATTGTCGATTCAGGACCGTTGGATCTCTAGACCGCCTTTCACTTCAACTGCCTTTTCAGTTTCTTCTTTTAGATCAAAATTCCGCCATTTTTCATTTTACTTCTCATTTTTCCTAAGTTTTCTCCCAGAACTAACTTTCTCGACCAAAGTTCTTACCTTCCTTTTCTTCCTTGTATTTGGTCTGCGCATTTCAGTACTTCAGGCGTGCTTTTCTTCTTCGTCGTTTCTTATCACTTAAAGACATCAAATCAGCGATTTCTGTCGAAGGTATTGTCGCACCCTTACCCTTGATTTTGCATGTTGTTTTTATTTTCCTATTTTTAATTAAATGTCTGAAGATAGTGTTGAAGAGAACTGTCCTAACCTTAGTACTGCTAGGCGTCGTTTAATTAGGCAGTCCTTAGGCAAAGAAATCGGTAGTAATCAGGGTAAATCATCCTCTCTTTCTGATAATATTGATTATCCCTTTGAGACGTTATCTTCTGAGGAAGAAAAACACACTTTTATGCTACATAGGACTATTGCTCACCGCGAACGTGCTTATTACCCCACTAATCCTGATATCCCTGCCGATACTGAAATCCTTGACGTTGAGCCTGTTAGTGTTCGTTATCACTTACGCAGCTTTGCTGGGAAACGCTATTTTAATCAATACGGCACTAACGTTGGCAATATAGGTATAAACACCATGCCAAGGGTAAAGAGTACCAGTTATCAGCCTCGAGCTGCTGCCCATGAGGCTGCTGAGGCCGCCAAAGCAGCTAAGGCAGCCGAAGCCGCTAAGGCAGCTGAGTCCAGCAAAAGACCTGGGCAAGGTCAAGTTGTGAGCTCTTCTGAAGAAGAACAAGAAGCTGATATTCTTGTAAACCCCCAGGAAGGTCCGTCATCTCCCGTTCATGATTCTGCCGTCAATTCGGTCCTAAGAGATGACGAGACCCAAGAAGGTAGTATCAACAATGAGAGCAGGGAAGACATTGTTGACATGACGGCGGAGGTTATCCAGGAAGAGAACCTGGACGAGGGCTATAACTCTGAAACAGACGGAGCTGAATTCCGACAACCTATTACTCTTGCCAGAGGTGGGAAAGTGGCTAAGGCAAAAATAAATGACAATTTTAGGAAAACGACAATTGAAAAAGATTACTGCCGTCGTGCTAAGAAATTTTTCAACTTACCTGACGGGTATGAGCTGTCAGTTCCCCCTTCTGGAGCCTCAGTATTAGATTGCCCGGCAGGTTCCGTGGCCGTTTATATGAAGCATTTAGACTTTGGCCTCCGCTTTCCTTTACATCCCTTTGTTGCAAAAATCCTGAAGGCCTGTAACGTCTGTTTAGTTCAGGTGACTCCTCCCACCATTCGGGCCGTTATTGCCACCATCTGGGTTATGCTGTATCGAAACTATCCCCTAACCCTTAACGTTTTTAGACGACTAATTACTCTGAAGAGAGATGGTCAGTCAGATGGGTGGTGGTCTTTGTATACCCAACCCCACAAATATACCGTCCACCCTAAGCTAACAAGCTGCAAGGGTTGGCAAGTCAGGTTCTTCTTCATGTCGGTTCCTGAGGACTTTCCTTTGAGAAGAACCTTTTTCCAGCCTCATCCTCGTTTTGACTCAATTCCCGAGAGAGATCTCGGTAAACACGAAGAGAGAGCCATCAATCATTTTGACGTCTCAGAATTTGACGAAGGTGACGGCAAGATCCGCATAGTTCCTAAGGTGTGGGTGCCGAATGTTAGTTACATTCTGGGCAACGCGCCGTTATCTCGTGTCGGTCTCTATTGGACTGGCCATTATGGTACTGCTTATTTTATCGACTTCTTTCTCTTCTTTTTTTTATATGAAATTGCTTACCCTTGACTGATTGAACTTTTTATTCTTTGCTCTCAGGTATTGATATGTTGGATAACAGGCAACTTGGCCTATCATCTGACGGGAAAAGTGTTCTTAGGCGCTGCCCTAAGGCTTCAAGCCCCTACGACACCCTTGCTACCGTTTGCGGCCGTGCTTCAGCTATCAGCGCCAAAAGAAGAGCCGAGATCATGGCTGATGATAATGCAAAAAAGAGAAAGACGACATCTTTTGCCAATCGGCGAGGGGGAGGTGTCGTGATCTCCAGCCCCAAACAGCCTGAAGGGCGTGGTGGGAATAAAAAGGACCAATCGGAGTCCGAGAAGACTCCACCCACCACCAAAACTAAAAGCCCTGAGGCCATTGTAAAGAAGGTAATTCAGGGGATTGAGATCGAGGATCTCACTACTGCTGAGTCCCCTCGTCAGCTTCAGCCAACCACCACAATTGCCCCTACTACGGTTGGTTCAGATTCAAGCATTCCGGCCCTGACCTATCGGTCCAATCAATGGATTGAACGAAGTTTTGAAGGGCTTCGCCGTCCCTGCTGGTCATTCCGGAGACCGTTGGCTACCTATCATGGATGTCGGCCGGAATGAATCCATGATCACCGATGACCCAATGCAAGGTGGGAATCTCGGTTATCGGCTTCTGAGCAACCTTACTCTGCCGATGGACAGACCTTCTGGTCCAATCGGCCCCCTTACTGCTACTCACATGCACAACATGATGAAGGTACCCTTACTTTTCTTTTACATACCTTTATGCTTTGTACACATCTTTGCTATGTATTTTTCCTGTTTATTTTATTCCTAACTTTAAATAAATTTTTTTTTTAGGCCGTCATGTCTGGTACAGAGCTTGTTGAGATGTACCGCTACTAGGGCTGAGCAAAACTACCCGAAAAACCGAAAACCCGAAAAACCGATCCGTAACCGTTCCGAAAATTAGGGTACCCGATTCAATAACCATAACGGTTCGGGTACCCGTTCCGATAATTTGTTATCGGGTATGGTTATGGGTATCATTTTAAAATTAACGGTTACCCGATCCGATCCGATAAGCATTTTTTTTGCTTTTTTTCCCTACTTAAATCTATTAATATAAATCTAAATTTTTACTTTACTTCATAATCACTTTATTATATCAATGATTAGTAATATTATTAATAATTTAGTCAAGATCATATGGTATTGTTGTTAATTAGTTGTAAATTATATCATAATAACTACGTAATTAAGTATAATTATCATTATTGGATATCTTATTGGGTACCCGATAACCGATCCGAAAATCCGGGTACCCGAAGTCCGGGTACCCGAACTTATCGGTTCCGGTTATGGGTATCACTTTTAGTGATTTTGGTTATCGGGTACCCGAACCGTTAGTACTAACGGTACGGGTACCCGTCCCATGCTCACCCCTAACCGCTACTATCAAGAGAAGCATCATCAAGCCTCTTCCAGCCAAAGCGCTATGCAAGAAATCATCAATAACGCTGAAAGAGCCTTAGACGATCTGAAGAAAATTAAAGAAAGAGACGACAAGGAGATGTCGGAGCTGAAGGTTAAGGCTGAGAAGGTTGCTGGTCTAGAGCTGGAAGTGCAGAGTCTGAAGACTCAAATTATTGAAAAAGACAAGGCCATTGAGCGCCTTCCTTCAGTTAAAAAGGATCTCGGCGACGCCAGGGCTAAAATAAGAAACCTCGAGGAGAAGGTTCAGCAAATGGAAAACGACAAGCCTGGTATCCGCCAGAGAGCAGTTGGCCGTTGTATAGCTTCTAACGAGTTCTGCTCCAAGCTCCAAGATCGTTTTGATGGAGGTTGGACTGCTGCTCAGAGATGTGTTGCCCATGCTGCTGGTTGGAAGAAGGAAGATTGGGCCAAGGTTGAAAAAGCTTTCAACGAAGAAGCTTACAAGATCCCTTCCGGCTTCGAGGCACAGCAATTCTCTGAGGAAGACTTGTACAACCTGGTGCCAAGTGCTGATGACGGCCCCAAAGATCCCAGCATCTTGAACTCCCCAGTGCCTGAGAATGCACAAGCTTGAAGGGGCGGGCAGTCATCACCGGCAACTTCTTGTGGGTCTTATATCATTGGGCCTTATCAGCTATAACTCTCTTTTTATTGCCTTTTGTGTGTCTTAACATTTATTTCGACAATGTTGTTTTATCGGCATATACCCCTTTTTGTGGTGATGCCTGTCGATTGTCAACTTTACTGTCGTGTAAACCTAACTTATTTTCATTATATTTTGTTGTTTATCAATTGTTTGTAAATTTAGACATCTTTTATCGTAACTACGTTGCCTTGAAATTTACAATTTGCAAAAAACAGTTTGCAAAAAACAGAGATTTACCTGATGATTTATCTGATATCTGACAACTTTCAATAATTATCGAATCATGAAGATATCATATCATAACAGCCTTAACAAACTGTCATTTTAAAAATTATCAACGCACAATATACTATCTCACTCTTTACTCCCCCCAGTGTATATAGTTCGAGCTAGAACTATATATACTAGGTAGTAATTACATGTTGCTGGTCCAGATTATAACATTGGTCACCTACTGCTTTGCTGTTTCAGCCAGTTAGGTACCCTCTCGGCAATCACTTTCTGAGCTACGCCTCATATCGGCGTATACTCGAATTGATTTGGCCGATATTATATTTTGAACCAGCAACCTCGCGAGTTAACGTATACAACTGATCAGGTTGTATATCTAATAACTTCACGGAAGCGGTTTTGAGTTGTCCGTCCCATTTAACGGTGTTTTGTTAAATGGAGGATGCCTATTTCCAATACACGTTGTCTGAATACTTCTTCATTCATCACTGATACCCTTTTTTGATATCAACTTCACATGAAAATTGTACATTATACATAGTATTTCTTCAGCACAGCCGAGTTCCATACATTCTTTAGGGGTGTTCCATCCAAAGTTTCCAGATAAAACGATCCCTGGATGACGACATCTCTAATCCGATAAGGTCCTTCCCAACTTGTCGTCAGCTTTCCATCTTCACTTCCCTTACTGGTTGCCGCAGTTCTTCGTAGTACTAATTCCCCCACACTTAACGGCCGATGAGACACTCTTCTGTTGTAGGCCCTCGACATTCTTTCCTTATATGCTGCTGACTTAACTGCTGCTTTCTCTCTAAGTTCTGGCAGAAAGTCTAACTGTTGGCGTAGGAGTAAATCATTTTGGTCTTCGCAGTAATGCTGAATTCTAAATGTCAGCAGCCCAACCTCTGCCGGTATGACTGCTTCTGTACCAAATACCAAAGTGAAAGGTGATTCACCCGTAGCTTCCCTGATTGTCGTCCTGTTTGCCCATAATATCTCCGGTATCATATCTGCCCACAAACCCTTTGCATCTTCGATCTTCTTTTTAATTGCCGTTATAATTTGCTTATTTGCTGCTTCTGCCTGGCCGTTAGACTGCGGATGGCATACTGCTGCATAGGCAAATTTAACTTTGTACATCATTAAGAGATCTTTGACTGGCTTGCAATCAAATTGAGTTCCATGATCAAAAACCATTGCCATCGGTAGTCCAAATCTTGTGAAGATATTCTTCCATATAAACTTCTTCACCTCTAATGCCGTTATCTTCGCTACTGGTTCTGCCTCAATCCATTTTGTGAAGTAATCTATCCCCACTATCAGAAATTTCCTTCCACCCGTGGCCGATGGGAATGGGCCGACTATATCCATCCCCCATTGTGCAAAAGGGATTGGATTCAATATCGGAGTCAGATCGTTAGGAGGCAAGTTAATAAGTGGGGCTAACTTTTGGCATTTTTCACATTTTTTAACATAGGCCACTGCATCTGCATTCATTGTTGGCCAGTAATATCCCCTTCTCATTGCTTCTCTAGATAAGGCTCTTGCTCCGAGATGATTACCACAGCTACCCTCATGCAACTCTTTCATCAATCTTGCTGAATCGAAATCCGTTATGCACCTCTGTAACGGCAGTGAAAACCCCCTTTTGTATAACTGACCCTGGTACATGACAAACCATACGCTATCTTTTCTTAATCTTTTCAACTCCCCCTTATCAGTCGGCCCTGCACCATGAACGAGGTATGCCAATATTTTATCATACCACTGGTTCCCGACATCAGTACATAGCACCTCTGCCGACATCTCGTCTATGCTTCTCTGCTTTAAAATTTCCACCATAACCGTCCTTTCCAAGTCATTAAAACTTGAACTTGCCAATCTTGCCAACGCATCTGCTTGAGCATTTTTCAGTCTTGGAACCAGTTTTATCTCAACGTATTGCAATTGCGCTGCTAACTATTTCATCTTACCCAAATACTTCACCATTACTGGCTCTCGAGTTTCATATTCTCCGCTATATTGACTTGATACCAGCTGGGAGTCAGTTGTTAACACCAACCGTTTTGCTTCTACTGCTATTGACAATTGCATTCCAGCTATTGCAGCTTCGTACTCGGCTTCATTATTTGTTGCCTTGAACTTAAACTTCATGGCATACTCAAACGTTTTTCCGTCTGGAGCCGTTATCACAATTCCAGCCCCTGCCCCCGTTGCTGTAGCTGAACCATCAACTGATACCTGCCATGTCCCCAATTCTTCCTCTTCATCGGTGTATGTGGTTTCAACAATGAAATCTGACAATGCTTGAGCCTTAATTGACGTTCTAGGCCTGTAGCTTATTTCATACTCCGACAACTCAACTGCCCATGCCAATAATCTACCATATGTATCCATTTTGTGCAATGATTTCTCCAAAGGGTGATTGGTTAACACCTCTATTGGATGTGCATCAAAGTAAGGCCTCAACTTTCTAGCCGCCACTACTACTGCTAACGCCATCTTCTCTATCACTGGATCTGCGTTCTGCCGCATTCAATACATGACTGACAAAGTATATCGGCTTCTGTTGCTTCTTCCTTTCCACTAACAAAACGGCTGCTACCGTCTTTGGCGATGCTGAAATATACAACTGCAACACTTCTCCCTTCTCGGGCCTGGCAATCGTGGGAAGAGATCTGAGATGATTCCTTACTACTTCCAAGGCATCACTCTGTTCCTTTCCCCATTCGAATGCCTTGTTCTTTCTCAGTACCATGAAAAACGGAAGCGCCTTGTCAGCTGACTTGCTGATAAATCTGGTCAATCCTGCCATCCTACCGGTCAATCTTTGTATATCACGAATGGTTTTTGGTTGTTTCATTTGGAGTAATGCATTCACCTTATCTGGATTCGCATCTATCCCCCGCTCACTGACCATAAAGCCCAAAAATTTCCCTGATCTGACCCCAAACACACACTTCTCCGGATTCAACTTCATCTGATATCTCCTTAACGTCTCAAATGTTTCCCTCAGATCCGCTATATGGTCCTCTTTTTCTTTACTCTTTACTATCTTATCATCCACATACACCTCAACATTCCGGCCTTTCTGCTTCTCAAATATCTTGTCCACCAACTTCTGATACGTTGCCCCTGCATTTTTCAACCCAAACGCCATTGCCTTATAACAGTACACACCGACATCTGTTATAAAAGCCGTTTTATTCCTGTCGGCCTTATGCATGCTGACCTGATGATATCCCGAAAACGCATCCAGGAAATTGAGCATAGCATGACCAGAGGTTGAGTCTACCAGCCTATCTATCCGGGGTAATGGGTAGCAGTCCTTAGGGCAAGCCTTATTTAGATCTGTAAAATCCACACACATTCGCCACTTCCCTGTCGGCTTTCTCACCATTACTACATTCGCCAACCATTCCGGATACGTGCAAGGCTCAATGAACCCTGCCGCTAAGAGCTTATTTACCTCAGCCTGAATTTCTTCTATTTTTTCAGTTGAGAAATTGCGCTTCTTTTGCCTTATCGGTCTGAATTTTCTATCAACATTCAACTTATGCTCCATCACCTCCGGATGTATCCCCGGCATCTCACTTGCCGAAAACGCAAAGACATCTGCATTCTCACGCAACAGGCTTATCAGATGATACCTTGTATCCACATCCATATCGGCCCCAACCTTCACTGTTCTACTCGGATCACCTGGTTGCAACTCAACCTGGACAGTTTCTCCCCCCGGTAACGGCCTTGGTGTTTCCTCAGGCCTTGCATCAAAGTTTTTCATGGTTAAATCTTGAACTGTTGGCTCATCTTCCCTTGTCGGATTGCACGGTATTGGATCACTGCCAACTGGATTTTTCAAAGCCGTCACATAGCAAGCTTTTGACATCACCTGACCTCCATACACCTTCTCCACAGCTCCTAAATTTGACACATAAGCTATTTCTAGATGGTAAGTTGATACAACGGCGTGCATATCATTGTAGGCTGACTTAACATTCACCACCAGAAATTCTGCCATCACATCTCTTGTCTGTGGCCCATCACCCAGCTTAACTGGTAATACTATGCTTCCTTCTGGCCTTACAGTTGACCCATTAAACCCAATTACAGGATATGATACCGGCTTCAGGTACTGCCTTCCTATATTCATCTCATTAAAAGCTTGCACACATTTGCTGAACTACCGCCATCCACCAGCACTCTTTTGATGTCAGCACCGTTTATTTTAGTTATTAAAACTAACGGGTCATCATGCGGGAACACTACACCCCTTGCATCTTCTTCTGTGAACACCACCTCAGGTATCGCAGCTGGCCGAGGACGATTATCCACATCCAGAGCACAAACTAGGTGCCGGTGCTCAGCCAAGTGCTTCTTTGCTCCACTAATCGTTCCTCCACGAATCGGTCCCCCCGTTATCACATCTACCCTTCCAGTAGATAACGGCGGTATTCCTACATCCCCTTGTCGGACTATTCCCCATTGCACTCTTTCAGGCCTTGCCTCTATCCGTTGCCTTTCAACTGTTTGTGCCGGTTGTTGATTCCTGCCTGTGTTCAACCGGTATTGTGTCAAATGCCCTTTTCTGATCAACTCCTCAATGTTATCCTTCAACTGCGTACACTCCTCTGTATAATGTCCCACATCCCTATGGAACATACAATACTTCTTCACATCCCTTGGCCTTGCCTTCATGGGAATCGGCCTAGACCAATCCTCTCTATTCTGATTCACTGAGTAGATTGCTGCCCTTGGTGTATTTAGGGGAGTGTAAGTGTTGTATCTCATTGGCAGCCTTGTTGGTCTTGAATCTTGCCGGCTTCCTCCTCCCCTTCCTGAGGCAGGAGCTCTCGGCCTACTTCCTCCTGACGATGTCCCTTCATGCTGACTTTGACCTCTTCCGACAACGACATGTCTACTATTTGTCTTCATCAATTCTTCACTCTTAATGTAATCATGAGCTTTGCTAAACGCTGCTACTAATGTCGGCAGATTTTTCCTTGTAAGATAACGCTTGAAATCAGAATCAACCAAGCCATTCATCAAAGCCATCACAGCTATTTCTTGTTGCAGTTTCGGGATTGTGTTTGCCTCATTGTTAAATCGCCTAATGTAATCCCTCAAGGATTCATCTGGTTTCTGCTCTATAGCCATCAATTCTCCAGAGGTTCTCTGCCTCACACTATTGCTGACATATTGACCCACAAACATCTCGGTCAATCTTCCAAAATTATCTACTGACCCAACTTCAAGGTTGTTGAACCAATCGGCTGCAGCCCCAATCAAAGTAGTCGGAAAGACCTTACACCAGACTGCATCTGAATTGGTATACAACATCATGTGTCCCTCATAGGACGTTATGAACCTTGCCGGATCCCCTCTTCCGTCATACCTACAAGTCGGCATTTTCACCTTTTCCATCGGCTGGTCCAAAATATGCTGGGCAAAAGGAGACGCCCTTAACTGCACCACCGTTCGCACTACCTGCCCATCTACTTGCGAACTTCTCTGCTGTTGGGTTCTTGTACTCACGGTGTGACTTGAGGATTGCTCAACCCGTCGTGACATTGTGTGCGATCTTATCAGCGATTCATGTCGGGATCTCCTCGTTGAGTTCATCAACTGATTGTGTTGCTCTTCCTGGTTACGGTGCGGTGTTCCTCTATCGGCCTGAGCGGCCCCCCTTTCAGCCTGTGCCGCCTCAGCCTCCTTTCTCTTCCTACTGATTGCACTCATCACCCTTGCTGCCGTCTCCAATTCATCTGGCGTGAATGCCGCCATAGGATCCTCTGCCTCTCCTCCACCTGCAGGGGAGGTTATCGGTATGTGAAACTGGTTACCCTCTAAGGTATGGGTTTCATCCACTATCTCCACCTGAGGCTGTTCTACTGGTGTTTCATTGTTTCCGGCCATGATTGTTGTTGTTATATATATATATATATATATATATATATATATATATATATATATATATATATATATATATATATATATATATATTTTGTGTGAGGTTCTTAGGCGATAGAAGTGATCAAAGTCCCCCTCCTTCTAGCGCCAAATTGTTTCTGTTTGGATCTGATTCCCCAAGAACTCGGACCTGAGATCCTGATACTCCTATCGGCAAGCTGGGAACCTACACAATGAGAAGAAGTTAGCTAACCCCGGGATGATCCGGGGATAACCACTCCGATGATAAAGTCAGAAAGTGTTTGAGAAGAGAAGATAAATATGAGAGAGAAAGTAAAGAGAGAGAGAGAGAGTGTGTAATTAATGTCCTCATTAATGAGGTCTTACCTACTATTTATAATGATCCAACTTGACAGGTGGCTCTCATCCATGCAAAGCCTCCTACGCCAAGTGTCAAGCTTCTGCTGCCACGTGCCATATTCCGACAAGCCGATATGTCTGCTTTCTGGTACTTATCGGCGCCTTTTCACAATTACTCAGGGTTTGGTCACGTGCTTCTACAAGATATCGGTCCTACCTAGATATCATCTCATACATTGACAATATTAGTTTGGTCATCCTTCTTCATCAATAATTCAATTCAGGATTCCAACTCGTACCTTCATCACACATCTATCCCATTATTTATCATTTTGTACTTAATTTTATTACTGTACCAATTTCATTCTGACACTCTTAATCTTGCCGATTTATAAAAATACCACAAAAACACATATAAAAACAGATGTTATAGATGTAGTAGTAAACTAACTAATGTAGATAAATTATAAATCAATGCTATCACAATGATTTATATTGGCAACCACTTTAAATGACTAAAAAAATTAATATGGCACTAAACCTAATTCAATACCCAACATTTATATGTGGCCAAATATGATTTGTCATTATATGCTTACTCAATTTTAGCTTGTGGATTAGTCCTTCAATTTTAGCAACGACAATTGCCCAATATTTTTGTCGTTCTTTGGACCTTGATATCAACCATCAAGGCTGACATCGTCCATCAATTTATTTAATAATGTCATGCGTAGCTTTCCAGGATTTTAGGCCATATTTGCTACTATAATTGACGACTAACAAAGCATTATACGCACATTTTATTTATATTACTACCTCCGTTAATTATTATGTGCAACTTAAAAGTATTTTTTTGAGATATAAAATATTTCAAAGTTATACATAATATTTAACGGAGGTAGTATATAGAAATAGCCTTGACAATATGTGCACTATATTATGAAACGAAATAGTATAATTTAACGGGCAAATACAAGTTTATCTGCCACATAAACGAATTTTTGTTAATCTGGTGGCATTTCTATAAAAAATATTGAAAAAACATGGTCATTTATTCAGTACTTTTGGTGAGCTGTCTAATTACTATTTGCAACTTGCATTTACTATTTGGTGAGGAAATTACACATGTACCCCTCAAGTAGTACATGAAAAGACGCATATACCCCTTCAATGGTACTTGAAAAGACTATAGTACCCCCCATGTTTTGGGTGTTTTTGTCCCTTGGGAGAGTTACAACTCGAAGCTGGTCCTGCGGGCTATGTACCTGCAAAATTAACGAAGACACCGATTGGGTGGTGCTCCGCCTCCAACGCTCAAGTTAGTAACTTGAAGGAGAATAAAAAGTGCGGAAATTTAGGTGGGGATCTGCTTAGATTCCAAGCTCAGGAGTTCTCTGATGACAGAGAAAGTAGGATGTAATAAATGATAGTAAATTTCTGAATGTCCCCCAAATTGGGGGAATATCTCCCTATTTATAGGGTCATTGGGAAAAGTGCCCCTCCCTAGGTCATTCTGACCTAGGACTGATGGGTTGCGTCGCCAAATAGCGGATTTTGGGGAATTGGGCCCTTGAAGGACGCAATTCTACGAGAATATCTGGAGAGGCCACGTGTTAGCTGGAGATTGGTCAAGGGTGACCTGCCAGCCTCTGACACGTGGCACCTCCTCATTGGTCCACTTGTCTAGGGTAAAAATACCCTAAACATTTGCCCCTCACAGGCAGCACTTGGCAGGCCACGTGGCGCCTGTGACACATGTCAGCCCGTGAGAGGAGAACAGTAAAAACGGCTAGTTTTGACGGAGGTGACGGGGATTTCCACCGTTTCACCCCCTATAAATAGGGATTTACCCCCCTTCTCTCCTCTTCATTTTTACATTCCTTGACTTTTTAGAGAGAGAAAGAGAGTTTTCTAGAGAGAGGTGCTCTGATCCCGGTTGCGTTTAAGCAAGTTCAAGATTTCCGTATGCTCTTTCGAAGTCACCTGGTCACCGGTTACTTTGCCGTTTTCAGATTTTCAGAACTCAAAGTAAGGTAACTATCCGTTTCCTTCTTTAAGTTTTCTTCTTTTTCTTTTTCTTTAGCCTGTATACACTCGTTTCCGGCTGTATACATTGATTTTCAAAAATAAAATGAACTCTCCATTTGCACACACGGCACTGCCTAGGACGCTCAGCCGACGGCTGAGTCTAGAACCGGGGGTGCCTTGCCTGGAGTTTCTGGAGTGCTTTGCTCATCTCCGGCTTCTTCCCTCTCTGTGTCTGTGCAGGACACAATGGCTAGAACCAAACAGACGGCTACCAAGCCCAGCAGGCGGCGCACTAGGGAAGTGCCCACAAATGAAGTCGTGAGGGAGGAGGATTACGAGGCGGCTGAGCAAAGTAACTCAGATGAGGACACCCCGTCTACCTCCAGCAGTAACGATTCAAGGGGAGACGGTAAGGAGACCGCCTCCTCTCCAGACGAACCAAATAACTCAGCCGAGAAGGCTGCTGAAGAGTCAGAGGAATCCGGCTCTGATAAAGAGGACCTTGCTGAGGCTTATCGCCAAACAGCAAAGAAAGAAATAAATTCGGACCCTACGAAAACCCGGATGAAGCCAGGAGACATCTCTCTTCTGAAAAGTGGCTTTGAGGCCTTCAAACAACAACACCCATTCGGGGAAGATTGGGATATTATCGTCCCTCCGCCTGATGCTGTACTAGCTTGGGGGGACGACATTGACAATGCGGACAATTACTTTGTCTGCTATGAGGCGGTGATAGAAGCCGGCCTCCGCTTCCCCCTCCACCGCAGCATCCGGAAAATTCTGAAGGGGTACGACTTGGGGGTGTGGCAGTTGACACCCAACTCCTGGGTCAATATCATGAGCTACATTGCCGCCTGCGAGTTCCAGGACATTGAGCCCAGTTTCACTGCATTCGCCCATATGCACTACCTCAAGAGTGCCCCAGGCGGATACGGGGCGTGGTACACTATTACCATGCTCCCAGAATACTTAATGACGTTGGACAAGGTGTCCAAGTGGGGAGGTTGGAAAGACAAGTGGTATCTAGTCTCCTCCCCTCATCTGAGAATGAACAAGATTCTCCGGCGCTACAATAAGGAGCCGGCTTTGGTGGGCCAAAAGTGTGTACGCCCCGCTCTCACTACCAAAGCCCGGGAGCAGATAATAGAGCTGGAGTTCTTCAAGACAACAACTGAGCCCTTGGGGGATGGGTCTCATATAGTTGTTCCAAAAAACTGGATCCCCCATCCGGATTTCTTTGCGGACGAGAGATTCTTGTCTGCCTGCGGGTTGAGTCTTATGATTCCACAGGGTAGATACACTCACCCACCCGGCGGTCTTCCGCCTGCAATTTTAATATTTTCATGCCTTGAACTTTTTCTCGTCCTGACACTTTTATGCTTTTCTGCAGCGGAAGCAAGGAAAATGGTGGACCTAGCCAAAACTTTGGCTAAGTCTGCGGCTCAGCTCCGCAAAGAACAAGTTTTGGCCAAGAAGGCTTCTATTGAGGCCAAGGAGGCCAAGAAAGGCGGGGTAAGATAAACTTCAACTTCTCTTGAATTTTTTCAAGTTTTTTCAAAACCGGATGACTAATGTTTTACTTGCATTTTTGCAGGCTTCAACTGACATCCTCCCCCGCTCAATGACAAAGGTCTTAAAAAGACCAGGGGATGAGCAACTTCAAAAGCCGGCTGCCAAATCCGGGAAGAAGGCAAGCTCAACGGTCTCCGGCTCTGATGCCAAAGACCGCCCAACAACCGGGGGAAAAGGCCCCAAGGCTATAGCGACTCTAAGTGAAAACTCAGAGAAGTCAAGTAAGAAAAAGTCGGATGCTACTTAAGCATCGAAGGGTGGCGAGCCACCCATGGCTGCAGGTGGTGCTGCAGTCGGAGAAGAGGAGCCGGCGAGGGCCGACTCTAAATGTAAGATAGAGATTCCTTGGCCGCTTGATTTTATGCGCGTCAAGACTATGACCGACCCTTTCGGGGGTTCCATGAGTAGCCGGCAAAGAATGAATGCCAAATATGCTGCTAGTCTCTCACCGAGTCCTTCTTATGGTGCAGATGCTACTTCTGGGCCCCCGAACTTGGCGGGGTTTGGCAAAAGAATGGTGAGGACTCTCACCCAGACGGAGAAGAACTCCGTGCCCAACTGCCACGAGGTCGACTTCGACCAAATTCTGGGGCAGCTGGCGGAGGTAAGTAGAACTTGCCCCTTGTCTTTTCATTTCATTTTTCTTTTTTGTTGCTAAGTGTTTAATTTCCCGGATGACCTTGCACAGGTTATGGTCCAGGTGGATGGGCTCCGAGTGCCATTCCGGAAGAAGCATGAAGAGGTAACTGATGCCAAGAGAAGGGCTCAACAAAATCCCAACTCTGCTGAATATGCATATAATATGTTTGATCTTGAGATTAAAGCACTGGAGTTGAAACAGGAGGAGCTGGTCAAGAGTTTAACGGCTGCTAATGATGCGGCCGATAACCGGATCAACGAACTGGAGCTCCAGCTGCAAAATGCCAACTCAGACCTCAAGGCCTTGGAGGGAGCAGACAAGGAGAATGCTGAACTCAGGCAGGATAAATCCCGGCTGGTTGCCGAGATGGTCAGCTTGAAAAATCAGCACCAAGAAGAGCTCAAGGCTGAGCAGGAGCGGCTCATCAAGGAGAATGAGCGGGATAATGAGATCCGCCTCCGGATGGCCTGGGGGCTTCTCTACCTTTAGGTAGACTTTGATGTCTACAAGCTGAGGTATGACTACGCCACTGCGGCTTATGATGCCAAGGTTCTTGGGGATCCTGCTCCGCCTCGGTTCAAGCCCTGGGCAGCGGAGAATGGCGCTGAGGTCTCGGACACTGAGGAGCCGGACCTTGATGAGATAATGAAGGAATTGGGCACCAAGGACAGCCAGCCTGAAGAGGCTGTGGTTCCGGAGGAAGTTCCTTCTACATCCCAGGCCCAACCGGACCAGCCCCAAGAGTAGCTCTCCTCCATTTCTGCGGCAGTATGCCAATCATTTTCTTTTCCGGCCTGTGTGCCGAGTACTTGTGTAATTTTTGTTGTTTTTCTGTACACCGGATGTAGATCCGGCTAACATTCATGCTTGGCCTTGAGCCAGTTTATTTGATTAAGTATTCCGACTCAGTCGGTTTTTCTTACACTTGCACTATTTTTCAAGTTTTTCAGTTTTTCGATCTTGCATATATACTCAATATATACTTGTGATCTTGCCTGCCTTATGAAAAGTATGCAACAGGTACCAATCCGGCTGTCCTTGCCCCTGGACGGCTGTGTGGTTGGTTTAATCTGAAAAGGGATTGATTGTCTTGGAAACTTCTCATACTTAAAAGAGTATGGGATGTTTGTAAGACAATCAATCACAATAGTGATTGCCCCTAACCAAGTACACAGCCGGTCAAATGACAGGCATACAACCTCTGCCCCAGTCGGTATCAAACCGCCTGGATATTCTTTTATAGTCATTACGCAAAGAGGTTTTGCCCCAATAAGGGGAGTGCGCAACTTGAAGATAAAATTATCCTAAGTAAGAGCTTATGATGGTACTCCGACTGATGCTTGAGAACATCCGGAGTTTTCACGACCAAAAATTACTTTAGAAGAAAAAGTTTAGTCAGACAGCTATGAGTTGGCTAATTTAGCCGTTCAATCTTTGCCGCCTGAGTGGGTATATAGAACGAGCAAGGTGGCTGTTCTCTACGACGATTACACCCGGAGGGGTGTCGCCGGACGCCTACATCATAACAGGATAGACGAATTTGTAAAAAAGACAACCATCTGGCCTTTGGCCTCTGGTCTAGTTGGAGACCAGTTGCATAGCCACTAGGCGGTTTTGTGCTTAGCTTAAGGATCCGACCATTGGCCTCTTGTCACTATAGACTTTTGATTTTGAATACTAAGTGTCAAACTTAGTTTTTTATCTGGCCATTGGCCTCAAGTTATTCACATAGTAATTTTGTAACTAAACTTTACAATGCTAGTATGGGTAAACCTAGACGGAAATAAAAAGACAATAAATGAAACAAAAGCATTTCTCCTTAACACTTCTTGTTACAAAAAACTTTTACAATACTTAGAAGTAGTACTTTTTTAAGTTATCTACATTCCAAGTTCTAGGCAGACGTCTACCGTCTGGGGTTTCCAGGCGGTATGTGCCATCCCTAACTTCTTCATAAATCCGGTAGGGGCCTTCCTAATTAGGAGTTAGCTTTCCAAGCTCATTGGCCCTACCGGTTGCCTCCATTTTCCATAACACAAAATCGTCCACTTTCAAAGGGCGTTTGTGCACTCTTTTGTTGTAAGCTCTCGTCATTCTCAGACGATATATCTCATGTCGCAGGGCAGCATTGCCCCTGCGTTCCGGGAGGGAGTCCAATGCCAGCCGCATGGCCTCCCAATTTGCCTCTTCATCATAGAGCATCACTCTGAGCGTAGGCTCATAGTGTTCAATGGGCAAAACGGCTTCAGCTCCGTATACCATGAGAAATGGGGTTTCTCCGGTTAACCCCTTGGTAGTTGTCCGGATGGCCCATAGGACATGAATTAACTCTTCAGCCCATAAACCACCGGCTCTTTCAATTTTCTTTTTGATGCCGTCTGAGATGAGTTTGTTGAATGCCTCAACCTGACCATTTGCTTGAGGACGGCCGACTGAGGCAAAGTAACTTGAGATACCTTGATCTCCTAACCAAGTCTTGAGCTGAGGCGTCTCAAACTGAGGGCCGTTGTCAAATACCATAGACATAGGTACCCCAAACTGGGTGATGATATTCTTCCAGATGAAAGAGATGACATCCTTTGTCTTGATATTCTTAACTGCCTCCGCCTCCACCCATTTGGTGAAATAGTCCACAGCCACCAAGATATAGCATTTTCCGCCTGGAGCAGGCGTATAAGGACCCAAAATGTCCATGCCCCATTTAGCAAACGGGACTGGGCTGTGGATTGCCGTCAGATCAGTAGCCGGGCGATGTATTAGCTTGCCAAACCTTTGGCATTTATCACATTTCTTCACAAATTCTTTGGCGTTTGCCTCAAGGGTAGGCCAAAAATAATGTCGCCTAGCTCTGACGGCTAGGGACTTGCCGCCTATATGGGAGGCGCAAAATCCCGCATGCAGCTCTTCGAGAACCTCTTTCCCCTTCTCTGGGGTAACACACTTCAACAAGGGCTTGAGAAATCCAGCCTTGAAGAGTTCTCCGTTTCTCAACTTGAAGTTAGCTGCTCTCTTTTTCATGACGGCTGCCTCCTGAGGTGAATCAGGGAGCGTACCGTCTGCAAGATACGCCCGGATGCCATTCATCCAAGTAGAATTTCGATCCAGAATTCCAATGGGCTCTTCATAAATACTTCTTTTTTCAAGAACTTCCCAAAAGACTGACCGAGGCGTATCATGGCAGGTGGATGATGCCAACTTTGACAGCGCATCCGCCGGGTGGTTATCTGACCGGGGCCACTTGATTCAATCTGAATTCCTCAAGTGTTCCGGCCTCATCTTTGACAGCCTAAAGATATTTGATCATAACCGGATGAGTTGCTTCATAAGTGCCCTCATACTGGCTAACAACCAACTGAGAATCAGAATGGGCGTCAATCTTTGTTGCCCCTGCCGCCTTACACATGCGGATTCCGGCTAGCAGGGCTTCATACTCTGCCTCGTTATTTGAGGCCTGAACTTGAACCGTAGTGCATACTCATACTTATCTCCTTCTGGAGATTCACAAACAATGCCTGCACCACATCCGTTCTTTGTAGAGCTCCCATCTACATACACCTTCCAAACCTGATCAATATTATCCAGGAGGACCGGACGAGTCATTTCAACAATGATGTCGGCAAACGCCTGACCTTTCACTGCTTTCCTTGGTTAGTAGAAGATTTCAAAACTTTGCATTTCAATAGCCCACTTCAACATTCTTCCGGATGACTCCAGAGTAGACATTGGCCGCTTGAGGGGCTAGTCGGTATAAATTACAACCGGACGTGCCAGAAAGTATGGCTTCAACTTTTTGAAGGCCATATATAAAGCAAGACCAAATTTTTCCACCATGGGGTACCGGAGTTCAGCATTTTTCAACACATGGCTAATGAAATATACCGGGAGCTGAGTACCGTCTCGTTCAGCAAGGAGAACGGCACTGAGGGCATGGTCCGAGACGGCTAAGTACATGTACAACTTCTCTCTAGGCAAAGGACTGACAAGTCTTGGCAAAGAGTGCAAGTGTTCTTTCAATTTTTGGAAGGCCGCCTCAGCATCATCCCCCCATTCAAATCTAGTCTTCTTCCTGATTGCTTGGAAGAAGTAAAGGTATTTGTCGCCTGACCGGCTGAGGAATCTTCCTAATGCGGCCAGGCAACCGGTAAGTCTCTGTACTTCCTTAACAGTGTGGGGTGATTTCATGTCAATTACCGCCTGTATCTTCTCAAGGTTAGCCTTTATCCCCCTTTGATCAATCAGGAATCCGAGAAACTTCCCATACTCAACACCAAAGACGCATTTCTTAGGATTTAACATAACCTTATGCCGCCTGAGTGTGGTGAAGGTTTCTCGGAGATCAGCAAGGTGATCCGCCTGCTGCTTGGATTTGACTATCATGTCATCAATATATGCCTCTACGTTCCTCCCAATTTGACTAATAAAGACTGTATTAATCATCCGTTGGAACGTAGCCGGCACATTCTTCAAGCCAAACGGCATCACAGTATAACAGAATAGCCCCTGATCAGTGACGAAGGCCGTCTTTTCTTGATCTTTTTTCCATAGGGGTATCTGATGGAAGCCGGAATAGGCATCCATAAAACTCATCAAGGCATGACCGGCTGTTGAATCAACCAAGCTGTCAATTTTTGGAAGTGGATAACTATCCTTTGGGCAAGCCTTGTTGAAATCTGTGTAGTCTACACACATCCGCCAGGTACCATTCGGCTTCTTCACAAGCACAACGTTTGCCACCCAGTCGGGGAAATTACAAGGCCGAATGAACCTGACATCCAACAGCTTTTTTACTTCGGCAGCTGCCGCCTGACTTCTTTCCTCACCGTGGTTCCTCTTCTTTTGCCGGATGGGCTTCATTTTTGGATCCACGGCGAGTTTGTGGACAGCGAGATCCGGGCTGATGCCTGGCATCTCTTCCACTTCAAAGGCAAACACATCTTTGAATTCTTTCAACAAAAGGTGCAGGTCTGCACCCAGAACAGCATTAGCAACCGTCCCAACCTTAACAGTTCGTTCTGGACGGCTGTCGTCCAGAACAAGATCAATACTTTCACCAGCCGGTTGGGGACGGAGCTCCTCTGACCGTTCACCGGTCAGTGATTACTATTTCTTTTCCTTCTTTACCTCCACCAGCTCTGCAGCTTTCCTCTTTTTTCCGGCTGCTAGTGGGGGTGAATTGGCATCCTTGACATGGTCAAGGTCTATTGGTTCCTTCCCTTGGCCGTCTGAGGCCACAGTATCTTTGACGGCTGAGAGATAGCACTCCCGGGAACCAACAGAACCATCATCCTCTCATACTTGATGAGCATAAGAGACGGGATGATTACCGCCTTGGCTTCGTTGAGGGTTGGCCTCCCAAGAATGATGTTATAGGCGGTCAACTCCTCAACGACCAAGAATCTGACGACAATATGTCATCCCTGGCCCTTCTCTCCCAGCCGGATGGGTAAGTCAATTCTACCGGCTGGGTAGACCATCTCACCCCCAAAACCAACCAAGGGGTGGGTGACCGGATGCATGCTGCTGGAGTTATATTTCAGCTTCTACAAGCACCGGAGGCTGATGATGTCTGACGAGCTGCCGGTGTCAATAAGGATGCGCCCAACTAACTGGTTGGCGACCTTGCATTCAATGACAACCGGGTCGTCATGCGGGCGGCGGACGCTGCCCCTGTCTTTCTCAGTAATGAGGACATTCGGAAAACTGGAGCTGGCAGACGCCTGCTCATCATCATCCTTATCCATCTTTCGAAGATGGCTTTTGGTGCCCCGGATGGTAGGGCCACCACAAGAGAATCCGCCTGCTATGGTGTAGACCGGATCCCTGTCGGTATCCGAACTACTAGTAGGCTGGGGGGTAGCCTTGGAGGGCTGACCCTTGTTTTTCTTTTTTTCCCCGACTGGGGACTTAGAAATGTAGGACTTTAGAAGCCCTTTGTTAGCCAGGCGGTCCAACATCCGCTGTAGACTGAAGCAGTCGTTGGTGTCATGGCCAACCTCCTCATGGAACTGGCAAAATTTATTTTTGTTCCGTGACTGGACGGAACTCTTCATTGGATTCGGCTTCTCAATGGACAGCCGGTCCTTTACCTCCATGAGGATGGAGTTACAGTCTTTGTTAAACTCGTACCGGGGAACGTACGGTTTAAACTCTTTTTTCTTTTTCTGGGATGGCTGCTCAGAATCACTGACCGCCCAGACTTCTTTTCTTGCTCTCTTCTTTTTTCTTTGCCGGCTGAGCAGACCGGCTCTCTTTTTGCTTGTCGGACTTTTTGGAGTCCGACTGGCTACCAGGCGTGCAGAGGTCGGTTGCTTGAATATAGCTTTCCGCCTCCCTCAGGGCCGCCTGTAGCGTAAATGCCCCTTTTCTGACAAGGTCGAACTTAAAAGTCGACCCGTCTCTCAGACCCTTGAAGAAGTCTGTAAATGCTACCTCGTCAGACAGCCCCTGGATCTGAATCCTGACCAGGTTGAACCGCCTGACATATGAGCGTAGCCCTTCTCTCTCTCTCCCTGCTTAATGGTGCTCAAGTCTAAACTTGTTTTCTTAGCAGGGATGTTCATTGAGAAGTTGGTGGCAAACAAGAAGGCTAGCTTCTTGAAGCAATCAATAGATCCGGCTGGCAAGTTGCCAAACCATTGCTGGGCAATGCCCTTCAATGTAGCCGGGAAACAGCGACACCAGGTGGCATCGTCCCAACCTTGTAAACACATTAGGTTGGTATATGCCATCAGGTGGTCTTCTGGGTTGGTGGTGCCATCATAAGCACCAACCAAAACATTCTTAACCTTGGCCGGCTGAGCCGCCTCGGTTATATTGGCTGCAAAGGCAGACGGCTGTTCGCCTAGCCTCATCAACCGCAGCTGCCACTCCAGTGGCTGGACATTGGTATATGCCGCCTGACCTCCGAATAGGGGTGACTGCATATACTGGAGGCCATATTGCCCATACTGCGCCTGGGGTGCGTATGGCATAGACCCTATCATGAGTTGAGGTTCGGTGTTGACGGATTTACCGCCTGTCCGACTCTCATGCAAGGACATAGAGTTCCTTGCAAAAGCTTCCTTGAAGCTGTCTGGAAAGCTTGAGGTAGAAGCTGACTCAGACTGTTGTTGCCTCCTTCGATTGATGACTTGTCTAGCATCGAAGGTAGACGCCTTGTTGGCCTCCGGCTGGGGTTGCCGGGGCTGCCTCTGGGGCATCAGAATCTTGGACCAGTCAAGTTTTGCGGTTGTTAGTTCACAATGTTAATTGGATAGTTCACAATGTTTTTTCCAAGCAATTGGAGAGTGGCCTAAGAAGACAAGCCACCCCGACAGGGACCTCCGAGTAAGAGGGCATGCTGCCCAATCGGAGTCACACCACCCTTGCAAAGCAAGTTCACTATCCGACCTTAGTAAAATGCCTTGATTCGGGGTACATTTGAGGTAACGAACAACTCTAAGGGCAGCCTCCCAGTGTTCTTGCTTCGGTGCTTTCATGAATTGTGACAAAACGTGCACCGAGTATGTGAGGTCTGGGCGTGTAACACCCAAATAAACCAAGCGTCCAACTAGCCTCCTATATGTTGCTGGGTCCGTGAGCAGTGGCCCGGTGGCACGTGCCAAACGATGGTTTTGTTCCATTGGGGTGTTAGCAGGTTTCGACCCCAAGAGTCCCGTCTCCGAAATAATGTCAAGAGCGTACTTACGTTGACACAAAAATAGCCCCTTAGAACTCCTAGCCACTTCAATGCCGAGAAAATACTTGAGCACACCCAAGTCTTTCATGTGAAAACAAGAGCTCAAATAATTTTTGAATAATTGTATAGCATTCGAATTATTTCCGGCCACAATTAAATCATCAAAATAAACAAGTACGTTTAGTTGAATGGACCCATTAGTGTAAGTAAAAAGAGAGTAGTCCGGGTATGATTGTACAAAACCATATTTCTTCAAAGCATTTGTGAGCTTGGCAAACCAACACCGAGGCGCCTGTTTAAGTCCATATAAGGATTTTCGAAGACGACAAACAAGATCAGGGTCATCCGCAGTAAAACCCGGAGGGAGTTTCATATAAACTTCCTCGTGTAAATCACCATGAAGGAACGCATTGTGAACATCCATTTGATGTAGTTCCCAATTTTTCGAGGCGGCTATAGCAAGAAAAGCATGAACAGTTGTCATCTTGACTACCGGGGCAAAATTTTCATCATAATCAATGCCTTCGGTTTGATGATTACCATACACAACCAAGCGAGCTTTGAGTCGCTCAATGCTTCCATCAGATTTGTACTTAATTTTGTACAACCATTGGCTACCAAGGGCTTTCTTCCCGGGGGGCAATTTCTCCAAGGTCCAAGTACCATTATTTTCAAGAGCACACATTTCTTCACTCATTGCTAATTTCCAATCTTCATCCTGCATTGCCTCTTTGAAGGAACGAGGCTCTCTACCTGCTGTTATTGCTGCAACAAAATTTCGATGTTTTGCAGAAAACTTATCACAACTAACATAATGTGCTATAGGATACGGCATACCTGAGGGAGGTGGGATGCTTGGAGTAGGTGAAGAAGATGGACTATTTCGAGAAATCCGAGTATGAGTGACAAAATCCTTGTATTTGCTATTTGCAAATTTCTGACGATGCCCACGACCCATAGCATCGGGGTCCGTGGCTGCCATATGCGGCTGCTCTTGTGCAAGAGCCTCGGCCGACTGTGGTGATGGCGCACTGACCACAGCCGGCTGCTGCTGAGTGGGAGCCTCGAGAGTGGTGCAACTCTCCTCGGGGTTATATGGGAAAACCAAGTCACCTCCCATATCAATACTTGACTCAAAATTTGGTGTCGAAATATCAATGTTCGTACTCTCAACATCCAAGTAGGGATACACATCCTCAAAAAATCGAACATCCCGTGAGGTAAAAAAAACCTTTTTATCTAAGTCATATAAATACCATCCTTTCTTCCCAAAAGGATAACCAACAAAGACACATTTACGACTAGGACTTGCAAATTTATCACCTTTTGCCTTTTGATTATGAGCAAAACACAAGGACCCAAACACACGTAACTCACTAAACGAAGGTGGGGTGCCAAATAACAACTCATAAGGGGTTTTATTATTAAGAAGTATTGAAGGTGTCCTATTTATCAGATGAGCCGCAGCAACAGCACACTCTCCCCAAAAATAAATTGGTAACCCCCCTGAAATCGAAGGGCACGAGCAACATTAAGGATATGTTGATGTTTTCTCTCAACCCTCCCGTTTTGTTGAGGAGTACCCACACAAGAGGTCTGAAAAATAATGCCTTGAGCCAAAAAATAATTTTTCAAAGAAAAAAATTCGGTACCATTATCACTTCGTACTATTTTTATTTTCTGAGAAAATTGTCTATCAATCATGGCTATAAAAGACATAAACATCTTAAACACCTTAGTTTTATCAATCAATAAATATATCCAAACGGCACGAGAATAATCATCCACCAAAGTCAAAAAATAGTGAGCACCACAAGAAGAGGGTTCGTCATATGGCCCCCATAAATCACAATGAACTATTTCAAAAATACGAGAAGCTTTATTATCACTTAAAGGAAATTTGTCTCTAGTGTGTTTAGAACGATGACACACTTTACAATCTTTATTTAAATGACCTCTAGAACTACTAAGAAAAGGTAGGAGTTTTACAACTTTCTCGGAAGGGTGCCCCAATCTTTTGTGCCAAAGCCTCAAGTTGGATGAGTCTTCAATAGAAACGGCCGCTATGGATGCCTCCTCTTGAAAATAGTATAGTCCATCTTTTAGATCACTCGTGCCAATCACCTCCCTCGTGCGTTGGTCCTGTATAGTACAAGTGATATAGTTAGTTATGACTTCACAATTGTTTGTAGAGCATAATTGTGAAACCGAAATCAAGTTACAATTTAATTTTGGGACAAAAAGAACATTATAAAGAGTGATTTTGTCCGTCAATTTTACAACTCCTTCTTTCATGGCCACAACACTTTGGCCATCTGGAAGACCAACATTGCAAGACGGGACATCATGAACGTCAACCAAGCAAGAAAGATCGCCGGTTACATGATGGGAGCAACCGGTATCCACGATCCACTTTCCATTCACACGGTTGGTTGGTGGGGATGAATTACCCATGGTGAATTAAAAAAAATTTCAAGATTTGTTTATTGAAGCAACCTTAGCTCCGATACCATGATAATATTAAGAGAATTAGAAGAATTTAGAATTGTATTTCTTGATCATAATATTCCACCCAACATCCATATTTATACAAGATCTCTCCTTGAGCAACAAGGAAACCAAAACTTATCTAACTTAGGAAACTAATTATCTTTTCCTAAGATAAACTATAAGAAAATATATCTTGTAATCAAATAATATATCATATCTTTCCTAATAGTTTTCAATTTAAAATCTCAGTAACTTTCCCCTCATAGTGGGTGTTTTTTCTTTGATGTATGTGAGTTTCTTAATTTCTTTGTTGTTAGTTCACAATGTTAATTGGATAGTTGATTACGAAGTATGGTCTTAACTCTTAATATACGAAGTATTAAGTTTGTTTACTTAGTTTTCAATCATCATAATTCATTATTTAAACTTGTCTGAATTTATATAAACATATCTAAATTTAATTTTTTTTTCTTTTATTATTATTATGAACTAATTAAAATTTGTTTTAGCTTGGGTTGGCTATATTTTTCTTATATTATTTTTATCAAAACTTGATTTGAATTGAACTTGTCTTACTTCAACTAAACCTAAGATGCATGCAGAGTCTTAAAGAGTAAAAAAATTCATTTATATTAAATATACTGAAATAATTTTTTAATATTATTTCAAGTAAGACAAATTCAATTCAAATCCCTTCCCATCATCAGAAAGCCCAACCCCCTCCCCTTCCTTTATCGGAAAACCCATCCCCCACCCTAAAACCCCATACCCCACCCCTGAATCCATCCCGAGCCCTCGCCGCACCTGAAACGTCCCCCTAGCTCGCTCGTAAAACGTCAACCTCCCCTTCCCTAACCCTCAAAACTACCCCCTCCCTTCCCCTACCCCCGAAATTGACCAGGGCGATTTTGAGGGTTGGGGAAGAGGAGGGGGCATTTTAAGGGACAGGGAGGTTTCGAGGGTGAGGAGGACAAATCAACGTTTTTCGAGGTAGGGAGAGGTTTCGAGGTGGGGGCTAACTTTTCCGGCAGGGAAGGGGGTAGGGGTTGGTAATTTAATTATTTTTTTATTTTCTTTTTTAGATATTGTTTTTATTTTTTGGAACAATCAGGACTTGACACATATCAAGTAACCTATTATACGAAGTAATAAGTTGTTGACTTTTGTTGATCGATCATGACCTGTTACACAAATACACCCCCTCCCTTTGCCCCCAAAGTTGAAAGTATTCCAGAATATTCAAAAATTGGATTATTTAAAATAAATGGCTCAAAATAGAGATAATTAAAAACCAATTTTTCCTAAATTATAAACACTTCCTTAGGCCCTATTCTCTTCACCTCAAAAAAAATAATATTAAGTAAAAATAATTTCAGTTCAGTAAAAATAAGTTCAGTTAAGTAAAATTAATTTCAGTTCAGTAAAAATAATTTCAGTTCAGTAAAAATAAGTTCAGTCAATAAAATCAGTTTTTCTTAAAGAAGAATTATAATAGAAAATCTGTAAAAATAATTTCAGTTCGGCAAAAATAATTTCAGTTCAGTAAAATTAATTTAAGTTCAACAAATATAATTTTGTTTCAGTAAAAATAATTTCAGTTCAGCAAAAATAAGGTGAAGAAAACGGGGTCTTAATCCCTTCAAATATTTTGAAAAGAAGACTCTCACATCGTCCAATACTCCATATAATAAGTAACATTATTTTCATAAATTAACCTTCAAAATGTACTTACAAAAATGCTTATCATTAATTTAACTATTGTTGAAAGTTGATGACAGTCCCAAAAGAGACGTGAACAATCATGAGATATAAAGAATGCCAAGTATTTATTTAGCTATTTTTTTTACTAAGCTAAAATTCCCCCCTCAAGTTGTCTAAACTAAGATAAATTTACTCTACATTCCATATATTCTACACCTAATCCGACAAATTTGATTATTGTAAGAAGATTGGCCTAAATTAGGATAATTAATACTATGCATTCCGTACAATTTAAACACTAATGACGGTCGACGGAATCATGGAATAGTGGACTCTGAAGCATCTCACATTCTCACCACTTTTATGAACAAAAGAAAAAATGATGGTCTATAGTTTTTATTATGAAAAAGTTAAATCTCTTTAGCTATTTAAACTAAGAAGAAATAATACCTCTAAAGGCTTTAATCTTTAAGTATACATACATTGCATTTTTCTAATCTACCGAAAAATTATGATTACTACAAGATTTCCATATGGCAAATATTCCTGTTTAATAGGTGGTTTATGGGCTATTGCATACCCAATCAATTAGTTATGAAATACCATTAACTCCATACATGCATTATCAATAGAGAAGATATTGCATCAATCCGAACTGACGAAATGTTTCGTCAGTCCGGATTAACGAAATGCAGATTTTTGATATCCTCAATTGGCGGGATGATATCCTTTATTGGCTGGATGATATCTTCTATTGGTTGGATGATATTCTTTATTGGCTATATGATATCCTTTATTAGCTGGATGATATTTCTACTGGCTGGATGATATTTCTACTGGCTGGATGATATCCTTTATTGACTAGATGATATCCTCTATTGGCTATATCATGGATGATATCATGCATATACCAATAGAGAATATCATCCAGACAATAAAAAAATCATAGACACAATCATAAATGATATCATATAGCCAATAGAGGATATCATCCAGCCAATAAAGGATATCATCCATCCAATAAATGATATCATAAATACAATCATAAATGATATCATATAGCCAATAAAGGATATCATCCAGTCATGATATCATATAGCAAATAGAGGATGTCATCCAGCCAAATAGATGATATCATCTAACTTATAAATAATATCAGCCAAGAAATAAATTGTATCATCTATACAATTAACCATGTCATATATCCAATTAATCATTGTACCATTTGCATTTTTACCTCCACACATGAAAAGATATCACTTGGCTGCAAATTGAACCTCATCTCCGCCATTAAATCAAACCTCTTCTCACCTCCGCCGCAGCTGCCACGTGGACGGGAGGAGAACAGGAGAAGTTTGCAAAAGAGAATGAACGCAACGAAGGACGGAGATCACAGCAACCAGCTAACTCTAGTGATTAAAGCAGCGAAGTTCAGCAATTGAAGCAACAAACTCCAGCAATTGAAGCAGCTATTGAACCAGCAAACTCCCTTGCGACCTCAATTAGGGTTAACGTTGGTGGATTCAAATGGAAATTTACCGAATCTCGTAAGTTGCGAACTCCACACCAGCAGCCGCACCACCAAATCGCAGGAGAGAGACATAGAAGGGAAAAAAAGGAGAGAGAAAGAGAAGGGAAGAGAAGTAGGATAGCCGTGCACCACCAAAACGCTAGCGCACGAAACTATGGGTAGACTGACGAAACTATTGGTCAGGAGGCTTGACTGACCTAATAGTTTGTGTTATCACTATCACTATGATTGATTCGTTAAAACAAATATTTTTACCTTTTTTTGGTTTTTTTTTTAGGTTTCTAAGAAGAAAATTTCATTTGTTTATTTTTTAACAACCTAGAGATTCATGCTTAATCATGTACTCCATTCAAAGGTTACGGTATTATCCCGCTGAGTGAAGAAGCAAATGACTTTATATAGACACTCTTGACCACTCTTGAGCCATTGCACATTCGTTGTCATAGGCTCACTACTATACACTATTCTTTAGAAAAATTTGATGAAAGCCCCTAATTTTTGTTACACTAAAGTGATAATCTTATTTATTTTTCATATTCACAAAATGACCCTGATTAAATTTTATGTATTATAAATGACGACATTAAAAAGGCCTATATAGTTTTGTTTTCACTTATAACTGTGGTTAATCTTACCCTTCATCGCATCTTTCCTCTTACCCACACCACCCTCCAACAAGCAACAACTCCCCACAAATCCTTGTTGCAGAAACCCCGGCTCATCCTACCCAAAGCAATAACCAAGGCCACCATTGTTTAGACCTCCTCCCTCGTCTCTTCAACCCAAGCAACAAGCAGTAGCACAACACTTACATAACCCTCGTTTCCACCTTCAATCCTGTTGTCAACACCTCCCAGTCCTCTCTTACACAGTTACACCACATCAAGCCATTTCCCTATCCTACACCACTCCAACGACCTCTATCTCCTAGCCTCCAACAAGCAATAACACCCCACAAATACTCGTAGCAACCTCAGCTCATCCTACTCAAAGCAATAACCAAGGCCACTACTATTTAGACCTCCTCCCTCATGTCTTCAACCAAGCAACAAGTAGTAGCACAACACTAACATAATCCTTGTTTCCATCTTCGATCTAGCCGTCAACACCTCCCAGTCCTAACCTTCACCACATCATTGCCCTAGCCTACACCACTCTAACTTCCTCCATCTCCTAGCATGCACCTTCATCTCCTTACCAACAATACCCCCACCTTAGCCTTAACCATCTAACCACCCTCACAAAGCCATCTCATTGTTCTCCTCGCCACCAGCCTTTTATCATTTAAGTATTAAGGGGCTGCCACATGTCATGACAACCATTACAAGAAACTAGGTTTATACTGACGGTTCTGCACCGACGCAGTACAGCTAATAAAACCGTCGAAAAATAGTACATTTTCGACGGTTTTTACTATCATCGAAATATTCCAATAAAATATTCCATCTGAGCCTAATAAACCCTAGAAACGACCCTCTTTATATAGAGAGTCTTAGAGTAGCTTATAAGATAGCTAAATATTCTACAAGATCTTGAAAATAATATTTTATATTTTTTGACATTATCTCCTAATTTACATATATCTGACACCTAATAATTAACAAAATTTTGGTGTCAACAATATCTTCTAAAATGCTTTCAATATGTAAAACATAAACAAATTCATGTTTGATATTATTTGATTCGTCTTGATAATCGGTTTAATGATATTGACTTGTTATGTATTTTTTTACTATACCTAAATAAAAATTTTTATTTTTTTTTTACTAATTAGAATTATAAATATTTATAGTCAAAGTAGTGTATTGACAAACGTGTACACTCGAAGATAATTAAAGATTTTAATGGGATAAACATATATATATAATGTACATTTGTGAACATGAAAATCCAAATGTTACATTACAAAACAATATAATAAAGAATATACTTTTATACTCCTTTTTCTCTCTAGTCTATAGTTACATTTTGACTTAGATGGTGAACTTTTAAAAACTTTGAATATATTACTATGTATTATAAAGATCAAAATCTTATCATGCGGGGTGTTGTTAGATTTATCTTAAAATAAATTTTGAAATTATCATCATCCGTTTTTAAATACTTGCCAAACACTACTTTATCCGTTTTTAAATACGTGCTCCATTTCTCCATGTGTGGAATTCTATGAGAAATTAGAGAAAGTAATAAAATATAGAGGTAGTGGGGTAGATGGTAGAAAAAAAAAATTATAAAAAACAAAAGTAGTGGAGATAATGGGAGGAGAAAGAATATGAAATTAATAAAAGATGATTTATGTTGGGTCTACTAGACAAGAGAAATGAATTAAATATTGTAAAAACTTTCCAAATAAGGAAATGGAGCAAGTATTTAAAAACGTCCGAAAATAGAAAGTAGAGCAAGTATTTAAAAACAGAAGGAGTAATATTTTTTTACAAAGTAATGGTTTGAATAAGTCAAACCACTAAAACCTACTTAAAAGCTACTCAAAAGCTAGTGCTGAATACTCCCATATATATACATTGACAAACGTGTTAAATCATACATTGACAAACGTGTTAAATCAAAATAAACCAGCTTAAAAAAAATCCAAATAATATATTTAAAAGGAAAATGTTATACATAACCCTAAGAGCTACATATAAAAAGCTAAAAATGGAAAAATAAAATAGAAATATAACATTAATTACCCTGGTTTGCGCTTGATTTTGCCATGTATTTCTAAATTAATACTCATATTAAATTACATTTATTTGACTACATACGGAGTATAACATTACCCTATTTTAAAAAAAAAAAATTGCCAATTGCAGCCATTTAAACTTTATATTTTGCAAATTGTAGTCATTTACAAAAAAAATTGCAAATTGAAGTCCAAAAGTTGTTATAAATTGTAAATTGCAACCCAATCCAATTTTTTCATTGTTTTGGATGTTGAAAAAATGTTCGGTTAAGGTTTTAGCACCATTTTAGCTCTTAAGGGTCTAAATTGAGCTCGAAATTAAAATTAACGTAAATGTCTCGTTTTTACAGCAAAAAATAATTGCACACAAATCGATACATTTTTGTTACGCAAAACGAGGCGCTTACGTTATTTTTTTTTGCTAATTTCGAGCTTAATTCGAATCATTAAGGACAAAAATGACCCCTAAAACTTTTTACCCGAATATTTTTCGACACGCAAACAAAAAAAGTTAAATTGGGTTACATTTTACAATTTATAAGAACTTTTGGACTGCAATTTGCAATTTTTTTTAAATGACTACAATTTACAAAATACAAGCTTTAAATGGCTGCAATTAGTAAATTTTCCTTAAAAATACTACGTACTACCTCTGTTAAATATTATGTGCAACTTTGAAATATTTTATATCTCACAAATAATACTCCCTCCGTTTTTTTTATTTGCATCACTTTCCTTTTATGAATGTTTTTTTTATTTGCATCATTTCTATATATAGTAAATTTATACTATATTTTATTATTTCTCTCTCTTACTTAAACCCCACTCAAATAATTTATCATTTCTCTCTGAACGATTTGCTAAATTGGTGCTAAAAAATAAAGAAATTACTAAAATAGTGTTCACTTTAAAATATTTCTCAAAGTAGTGTTCATGTAGGATTGGAAAACTCTAAACCTAATATTTATTGCTTCGTATTTAAAGGTTAAATAAAAAAATCATTGGAGTCTCAATACTACTCCGTATTCTCTTAGGGTTTTAATTCACCATTGTTCCAAATATTGATGTTTCATGTTACATATATTTTTGACAATTTATATCCATAACAAATATGCTAGAAACGAACTGCAACAATCAATTCACTTATTTGAAGCAGGGGAAGCATAAAATGTCTAACTTTGGTCGTATCATTATTGTTAGGGACATCCTTAAGCTAGCTGCTTTGTGCTTCTTTATTGATTATTCGCAAAGTCGCAAGTCAGCTGATGTGGGAATGTGGCTGCCCACAAACTTGCTCAAAATAGTAGAAACTATGAGAATTTGAGAGTCTGGGTGGAAGACTATCCTTCTTGTATTAGCTCTGCTATTTTGCTAGATATTTTTAGTTTAACTTAATAAAATTCTTGGTTACTAGCTCTACTATTTTGCTAGATATTTCTAGCTTAGCTTAACAATATTCTTGGTTACTACTGTCAAACAAAAAAAAATGCTAGAAAATTTTTAAACATTTATATTACTGCATCATATTCATAATACCTAGTGCTTATATCCATTTTTACTATTAATAAAATAAAAAAGCATTAATGATAAGACTCAATGCTAAAGAAAATTAAGATATCGTAAGTATTATTTAAGATAAAAAATTTGATGTTTGACTTGATAACGATATATCTTATTTGCATAAATGAAAGTTTGGTTTGAAGAAATCCTACCTACCGTAATCTCTGATATTCTCCTTGATTAAGGTTTAAGTAACTAATAGAAAAAAACCCTCTTTGTGTCAATAAAAAAATTAAAAAAAAAAATTAATTTGATGGTATACATATTTATTAGGATTTTATTAGAAAAAAGTTATCTTCAATGATTTTTTAACCATAACCTAGGTTCGTAATTTTCAAACCTACATGCACACTAAATTGAGAAATATCTTTAGGTGAACACTATTTTAGTAATTTTTTATTTTTCAACACCACATTGGCAAATAGTTCTTTCTCTCTCTTTCATAGTCCCCACTACTTACTCTCACATATTTTTACTTTTATGGTCCCCACATTACTTTTACCATAATAAATTATTCATCAACTCACATTATTATATTATACCAAATTTATTATCCTAAAACTCCGTACAAACACAAATGATGCAAATAAAAAAAATGAAAGGAGTATCATAAAGTAGCACATTAACATTTAACGAAGGTAGTATTTAAAAATTACTCCGTAAGAGTGTAAGACTAGCACCATAGGGCAGTGGAGCCCGGCGACCCCACTACCTCATGTTCTAATGCCTCTTTTCTTGGTCCATCCAACACCAACCCCGTTTAGGTTTTGGCTAACCCTAACCTTCACTTTATGAACAACAAAACTGTAAATTTCAGATCTCCATTTCAAAACCAATTCAAAATCCCGCCCTTCATACTGTAAATTTCAAACCCCAAATTTTAATCCAAATTTTTTCTCTAATTTCAAATTCAAAATCAATTTTTAACCCCAAAATCATATTTTAGCATGTGATTTCTGAACTACCGCTATCCATTACTTCCCCACTCTCTACTTGGCTACTTTTTTTCTCTGCTTTTTAATTTCTTTTTTTTTTTTTAATTTTTTTGTTTTTGGTTTTCTCTCTCCTACTTTCTCCATATTCATTGACTTACAGAGCTACTAAACCCAATCATTTTGCCAAGTTTTGAAGTAAAGAAGACTCAACAATTTCAAATCTGGGTATTATTTCTCTGCCTCCCTTTTTATTTCTTATGATTCCACTATTTTTTTCTTAAAAAATTGGTCAAGATTTAGTATTTATAGCTTCAATTTCTGCCATTTTCTTTCTTAATTTACTTGTATTCCTGCATCATTTAATGATGGGTGTATTTAATTTTGTTATAAGTTTATTTCATTTTTGGATTTTTATTCAATTTTTGTAAAAGTTTTTTTTAGGGTTGTTATTGAGAAATTTTTTTAATTGAAGTGAAATAATTTTTAGTCATGAGTGTGTTTTTATTTATTAATTTTTTCTGGGTTGTTGTAAATCTTAATAATTTTTCAAATTTTTTTTGGATTTCTTTTTAAAATGGGTATTTTTCCTTTCATCTGTAACTAAATTTAACTAATTTGCTCAATAACTTTAATATTTTTGGTATTTTTTGAGGGAATTTTTGGGTTGTATTTTGCTGATTTTACTCTTGTCTTAAATTAGAAATATGGAAGTTGATTTTTTTCACTTTTTATGATACTCGGAATCGAAAATTCATACCAGACACATGAATGTGTCCAAGTGGCTTTTATTTTAATAAAATTTTTAATTTTCAATGTTTTTGATTCAAAATTAATGGTCATAGTATTCAAACCCATGTCAGAGTATCGAGAGTCCAACACGGGTTCTTAGGTAAATCGAAGAGTTTAAACAATATAGTTCACATTTGTCTCTTAGATTGATTGAATTTGCTACAATCATATATACATTTTTCTGGGATTGTTTTTTCCTATATAGTAAGCTTAACAAGTACTTCAAACATTAATGTAGCACTTTATGTTATAAATTTGAACTTTAAACTATGTTTTTAATAGTTAAAATTACACTTTTATTTTGTAAGAAAATCATATTGCAATCACATTTTGATAGTCTAACTTATATATTTATGTGATTCATTTGAAATGATCAAGGTATTTGGAGCTACACATTATGCATCCATCAAGAGATAGATTACCAAGACCTGTTGACATATCCTCATTACTGCAAAATGCTGAACGCCAAGTTGATCTCGTAGTAGACGAACCGGGGTTACGTTGGATGGGATTATCAACACAAAATGTATCAACAGGACAAAGTAGTGGTGACAATATTAAATCAAATAAGCAAAGGGCTGGACTACAAAGAATACGACACCGTCGTCGGTATATGAATAGATCATTGGTTGGTAAAGAGAATCAAAGGCCAAGAAGTGTGAAAAAAGGCCATGGAAGCAGTATTTTGCCTTCTTGGTACCCAAGGGTACCTTTAAGGGATATTACTGCTATTGTTAGGGTAATTACTCTCTTCTTTGTGATTTACTTTTGGTACATTTTTGTGTTAATTTGTTGGCATTTGGTATACTTAATGACTACTAGTTAGTTAATGATTTGATGAGGTGTTTGGTTATGATTTTGTTGTTAAGCATGCTTCCTTCATCATCAGGATTAGAGTATATTCCGAATTTGTGTCAGGGAATCATGGGTTTAAATTTTTTATTAACAAGATTGTTTCTTTGTGGTTTATTTGATGGGTGACAATGGTAATGAATTTGTTTGTAAATTTGCGAGGATCACCTTAAGCAAAAGTCTATTGTACTGGTACTGGGGTACTATACTATCTCCAAGTATATGTTCTTCTTTGTATTTTTTTGTTGGGCTCGATACCATATTTAATATGGTAATGGGTGATAATAAAAATTTTACAATAGAGACTTATACTTGAGATAAGTTGCATTTTTGTGGATATTGATATCACAAAATACAGTCAAATCCAATAACATTGTTGATATTCATTACTCCCTCCGCCCCGCTAAAATTGCCTCATTAGATTTATGGATCAAATGAGGCAATCTTAGTGGGACGGAGGGAGTATTGCATACCAAATGAGTCTTCACGAGTCCAAGTCTCATAAGTAGGCTGTAAACTCGCTGAAGTTACATGTGATAGATTGCAAGTTGTGTTTAGGTTATAATATTGTTGTTTAGGTCGGCTGAAACTTTGGAATATGCTTGAATGCAATTTAGGAGGATCAAACATTGATTTGGTTCCCTCGTACGGGTATCATATCTAATGATCTGATCCTAACCGTTGACCTAAAAAAAATGACAAGTCATTCTTGTAAAAATTACAGTACCTGTGTAACATTATTTGTTTGGTGTACTAACTTCTGTTATATTTAAATTTTAGGGGTATGATCTGTTGTTACAAGATACTTGATTTTGGATTATTTAATTCCAGCCACCTCCATTGCCACGACTACTGTTTTTGTGGTTTTGACATGTATTCTCAGTCAACCTTTTTTTAGCTTAGCTTATGTTGGATCTTGACCGTATGGAAAAGAATCAACGCCAACGATTGGTTTTCAAATTTCTTTTGCTTGTGTTTCTTTCAGTTTTGCTACATAGCTTAGAGTTGGGAATTCATGTCGGACATGGGTTTGTGTCGAAGTGTTGGATTTGTGTTTTTTTGTGTAAATATTACGTTTTTTTGGAGTTAAGTAAAGCAATTGAAATGAAGTGACTTGAGTATCATGGCATGCTTATGTTGTCTGACAGCATAAATCTATTCTGATGCTTACACAGGCTATTGAGAGGAAAAGGGCTGAACTACGTGACCATCAGACGTTGGAAACTCCTCAACAAGAAGCCGAGGCTTCAACATCCAACAGTCAGCCTGATGAGAAGAGCATCTCAACACCCATTCCTGAAGCATGTAAAGTTAGGGATAGAAATGCTGATCATAAAGGGAAAGAAACCGCTGACATCTTCACTCCTCGGAAGAGATTACTCGGCTCAATTGACAAGGTGAGGCATATTTGGTTGGAAGATCAGCGGAAACTAGAGAAGACACCGGCAGCTAAAAAGGCAGAGAGGCAGAAAATGGTACGCGTTCTAATGTCAATGCGATGAAATTACAACACTCAAGGAGATTCAGGGACATGGGATGTTAGCAAGAGACTTCTGGCAATCGGTGATGATCATTGCCTGGCTAAGTTATATGCACAGATTTAGAGTGCAGAATTCATTGCTGCAAATAGGAGACCTGGTTACTGGTTAGCCTCTGCTAACAATTTTGGTACATTCAGGCTATACTTTTAACTTATCAAGACCATACGCTAATTTATGGTTTTAGTGTAGGACTATTAGCTCACTCTTCATGTACATAACTGGTAAAAACAATGCCTTTTCTTAGGCTTTTATTGCATATGCATGTATATTATTATGTTTTTGTTTAATACTGACAGCTACCTAATTATATTGGCGTTACTTTCCTTGATTAAATATAGTACTTTGCTGCAGGTCTTAACATAAATATGACTATATAAGGATGACTCGTTATTGTATGTCGTGAGACTTGTTTTGGAAAAGCAAGACCAAGACAGCCTCGCGTACAATGGCCTTGACATTAAATAAAGATTAATTGAGTGAAATTTTGGATGTGGATTTTGGGCACCCGTCCAAACTTATGACACAAGTTAGTTTAGCTAGGTTAGTGAGCATGAACGTAGGCTGGGCTTAGTTGGGCGTGCCCCATGAAGATTAAAAGCAAGGGGAAGTGGCAAATTGTTCGGCACTAACTTGTTGGTCACAATAACATGTTTGTGTTGCTCTAACTTTAGACATTTCTATATTCATTACTATTTCGAAAAACCCTTAATAACGATGAACATTTACTTTGTATGATATACATATTTTTACTATAGTTAAACATTCTTATGTTTAAGAAAAGTCGTGGAAGAGTTAAGTCACTTAGAGAGAGCATTGAATGTTTGTAAATCAAATGATTGCTACTAATCAGTACTACTCTATGGTGCATAGGTGGATTTTTATCTTCGTTCTTGAGTTTTCCATTGTAACTTTGTCTTCCTCTTTGGGATGGTTCACTTTGTTGCCATATTGATGGGTTCTATCCTAAACTCTCAAGAACAATTAGGTTGAGCCGCCTCCTATAACTCTATAAGACTATATCTTGTCCCTGTTAGATGAAATCCCTAATATACAATGAGATTTTGTGCAACTAACTTACGGAATAGCAAGTTTATAGGGTTATGATATCTCTAGTGACTAATTAAAAGTTAGGGTTTTATGTCCAAAAGGCTATTTTCTTGTCGTTTTTGCATTCCAATAATTATTTATTTATTTATTTTTTACAGGTACATTTTAGGACGTGTTCGATGATAGTTTTTAGGTAGCTTTTAGTGGTTTGAATTATTCAAACCATTACTTAGTAAAAAATACAAGTGTTGTGGTGGGAGTAGAGTTTAGTGGTTGGACTACCTTTTGTGAAAAGTTAATATTATTAACTTTTGTGAAAAGCTTGGTAGTTGGAATTTTTCTTCTATATTATAACTAAACAGCCAGTCAACAACTACTTAATCAAACACTCATATTTAATTATTTATTTTTAAAGCTAACAACCGGTTGACAGCTGACAGATACACATACAACTAATAGCTACATTTTGCCGAATAGGCCCCTAATCTCTATAATCTTAATTACCCTTAACAAACACCCACAAATGCAGGATTAATACAAGTATTACTAGTAGTTTTTGTAAATTAAAAAAAAGGAAAAATCTAGAATGTAGTTTGGCGTTTAGAGAGTGCAAACGGTACAACTATAGAAAAATAGCCCTCCAAATATTATCCATTTCTAAGCAGTATTTTGCAAACCCATTTTCTCTCTTTAGCTCCAAAGTCTGTTACAATTTACAACAATGGCGTCTTGCTCAGCTCTTAACTTGCAGTCACAAATGGTAATTGCCCTTGTTCTTCACTTTCCAGTTTCAATTTCAATTTTATTGGGTCAGTTTTCTTCCCTTTTAATTTCTGCTTCCAAGAATCAATTTTGAGGGTTATTCTGGTTAATTTCATGTATTAAACCCTATACAATATTGTAATGTATTGTTCATTATCAATTAGTTAATTCTTGAATTGCATTTTCTATCTTTAGGTAGGATATATAATTGTTATTAATCCATTTCATCTATAAGTATCAGCAATTTTCAAATTTTGTTTACCCTTTTTTCATCTTTACTGTCTGGAATTAATAGTCTCGTTGATAGTGTAATTTTAACTAGTAATGTTATGACTAAACCCGGGTAGCGGGAGTTGTTTCAAGTTTCAAGCAGTTTGAGTGAGGACAGTGAGAGAGTAACAAATGTCACAGACCCCCATTGGGGAAGTTTGTTTTCCTGTGAAAAATGATGATGATGATAAAATTAAAAAGATTGTTCAAGTAAGAAAATATTGATTGAAGGTTGAAAAAGGTTAGACTAGGAACAGTCATTCATGTGGGAGATGGGGTTTGGGAGCTGCTGGTTTAGGGGAGGGATAAGGGTTTAAAGAAATCTATGTTAGTTCTTAATTTCATTTTGAGAAATAAGTAGTGCGAAAAATGGTGTTAATTTGGTGGAATTTCCAGGGTAGCTTCTGCAAAACTCAATTTCATGTTCAAAGATTGCCTATCTCTACTGGCATTACCAATCTGCGACAATCTTACTGTCTACCTGCATCAGCAAGCTACTCAGAAAGTAGGTTGTCATCAACTAATCTTTCTGCATCAGCCTTTGCGTGTAAAGTTTCAAAGGCATCTTCAATCCCACGACGTAGTATTCGCTGTATGAGCTCTGCGACTGATGTGAGTTTCCTCTTTATTTACTTTTATGTATTAGTTGGATATTTTTGGGTGCATATGATGTGTGACTGTGGTGCATATGATGTGTGACTGGAATGTTGAAGTCAGTCATCATTATCACTTGAACTAGGGGTTTCATCGAGAAAACAAGGCTGATTGTCATGATAATTTTCTTTGATGCAAATAAGAAAAAAAAAGGACTTTTAAATCATGGAATGAATCTAGGTTCTTCTAGACCCATTAAACTGGTATTAATGTAATACTTTCGTTAAATTTACCAAATGCACGATCAAGTTATATTTAAGTATAACTTGATTATGCCTATATGTGATAAATTATTTATTTGAAAAGAGTCATTTACTCCTCTATCAAACATCCTGCTACCACTGCTACTTGTGTGTGACTGTATGCATAACTGGTTTATCTTTGTGTGAGTTTGATAGCTACTTATATAAAGTAAATTTCCCAGTAGGTTTCTATAATAGTTTGGGAAAGAGTAGTGTCTTTAAAATTTGGAAATTTGGGTTAAATAGCCCCATAGAGATACATCCGTGACTTGTGAAGTTGGGAGTGTTGGTGGCCAACAATTATATGTCATGTTCCAGACATTAATTTTCTGCATCAAATATTTCATAAGTTTGTGCTTTATTTAATTACTTTATGCAACTTAAATTGGTATGCAGATTAAATTTTCTTTCATGGTTCTTTACGTAAGATTTTTGATATAAAATTTACTTTGTGATTAGGTTCAAGACTTGCAGGCAAAAGTGACGACAAAAGTCTTCTTTGATGTAGACATTGGTGGAGAGCCCGCAGGAAGAATTGTTATGGGTTTATTTGGAGATGTGGTTCCAAAAACTGCAGAGAACTTCCGTGCCTTATGCACAGGTAAATTCTATTTTTTATTTTGTCCCGCATCCTGTGATTCCTATCTTTCTGCTACGTGTTTCTGCTCATCTGGTCTAAGACGTAATGTGATGAAGATTACCTTCTCAACTAAGTGAAAGAACCGTTTCTTTACTTTATTCAGCATTATTTGGTGTATTGAATGAAAGGTGTTTTAATCCAAGTAAGACAATTACAATGTATTGCTGTGGGGCCTGTGGCACTAAAGGCTTTTGTTCCACTGTGTTTTAAAGAAACAGATTGTCTAGGATAGAAAATCTTCCAAAGTAAAATTTACAACAAAACAGGAGGAAGACCATTTTGAACTTTACTCAGAAAATTCTTCTCCTTTCTTCGGGATTTAATAATTCTAGAAGTAAGATTGTTCTTCTGATATTTAATATTAGCAACAAATGAGGATTAGGCTATCTTTAAAAGGTTGATGCCTGATATTTTTATTTTTACAGGTGAGAAAGGTTATGGTTACAAGGGGAGCCACTTTCACCGCATAATTAAAGATTTCATGATTCAAGGAGGGGATTTCACTGAAGGAGATGTGAGTAGTTATCCCCATCTTTTTACCTTGGTGGCTTTGTTTCAGGATTTGTAACATTAAGTGACTGAGTTTGGGTAATCCTGCTTCTTTCAGGGAACCGGAGGAATAAGCATCTACGGTGCCAAATTTGAAGATGAAAACTTTACATGTAAGTGTAGCACACAGGGAAAATGATACATTATTCAGTTAATTTGCTAAAAGTGGGTTGAGATGGTATTCTGTTACTCAGTGAGAGATTGCTCCACCCCCATTCGTAAATTATGACATCTGAAAGTTTCGTATCTCTGAATTATGTTTTTTTATTTTTTTATTTTTTTTTAAATAAAAATTATTTATTTAATATTGCAGTGACACATGTTGGACCTGGTGTGTTGAGCATGGCAAATGCTGGTCCTGGTACCAATGGAAGCCAATTCTTCATTTGCACTGTGAAAGTGAGTTGAAAGATCTTATCTCAATTTTGTTTCAGTTTATTACAAATATACTCTTTTATATGTATATACTCTTTGAACTCACACCTGTAGCTACAATGTCTAGTATCAACTAGCTAGTCATGCTAGCTGTAGAGGGCCGGAACAACTTGATGATGCTGATGTTGACTTGCCCTTACATTTGAGTGTTGTGGACTTATAAACCAACACTTTCTGTGTTCAAATGAGGGATGAAATGAAGGCTTAGAAGCTTGCATTTATTATAGAATTAAATTTGCAGTTTCTTACATCTGCTTCTCCATGTTGGGTAACCTTCCCCTATATTCCTTGCTATGATAGTGGAACTTTTGTTTCTTAATGAGGATACTAATTTGAAGGTAGAAGACATGGGGAATTTCAAACACCCTCTCAAAATCTGAGATCTCAGAACAAAAATTTCAAGTAGTTTTACAAACTGCAAAAATTGCCTTGTTTTAACGGCTAGCTCTTGAGTTTCAGCTCATATCCGATTGTTTTAATGTCTGAGAAATTATTTTTGAAGGACATTTTAATATACACGAGGATAAATACGTGAAGGCAAGAAAAATTGGATTGGGAGTTTGGGACTTAATATAAACCATGCTTCCTCGTGAATTTTTACCCTCTATTCCGTGTTTTTAGCTTATTAATGTGGTAAAGTGGCCAATAATGTGTTTTGTAAATGGCTTTTCAATTGTCTGTAAAACTAGCTTTTTAGCTGCTGCTCAACCAGTGTTCTTAGCCAAAAATGAAAGTCAAGTCATTTCTACACTGGCAAAGTCATTTCATATTAGGCTGATACCTTAAGGATCAAAGTGAAAGCATTATCCAGATTTGTGATTCCTTTGCATTCACATTTTTGCAGACCCCATGGCTGGACAACCGCCATGTTGTATTTGGACATGTTATTGATGGGATGGATGTTGTTCGAAAGCTTGAATCCACGGAAACAAGCAGATCAGATTGTCCTCGCAAGCCATGCAGAATTATCAACTGTGGAGAGCTTCCACTGGAGGCTTAATGGTTTTATTAAGACCACCACTGAGTAATTGCGTCTACTGATTGAGTTTTTTACTTCTGAGGCTTCAATGTTTATTGTTTAGGCGATAGTACTTTTTGGTATGGAGATATTTGTGTTGTACTCTCTATGAAGGCTGTCAGTTGTAGAAAATTAGAAATGCTTGTGTTTTTTAAACAGACTGAAGCTCACTTAATGAAGATTATATATGATGTGATTTATGCTTATTTCAATCGCCTGACTTTGAATAAGGCTGTGTTTTACTTTAAAACATAGAAAAACAAAATTCTCCTCAATTCTTGCAGGATTGGTTTTACTTCATAGTTTCCATCTTGCAGGGAGTCTCTTGTCCATTCTTTCTACTCCTAAGTAGATTATGGTCCATGGCCTCAAGGGGAATTATTAGAAGCAAATGATATCCGTATACTCAATCCATTTCAGGTTAGTTGCGCCACTTTTCATATAAAAAAGGTGTATTTAAAGAGTTAAGGTAGAATACGGTCCTAAATTTTGATATTTGTGTGCTTTTAGTCCCTTAACTTCAAAGTGTGGTATTTTAGTCCTTCAACTTCAAAGTATGACATTTTAATCCTCAACAACCATAAATAATAAATTCAGGCAGTCATTATTAAATATTTAGCTGATTTGGCAAACTTTAGATACTGAACAAATGACATGGCATTTTTGATTATTTTTTAAAGCAAAGTTTAGGAGCTTAGACAATTAACATGGTACTCCACTACTCCATTTATTTTGTAATAATGGCAACATTAGGTGTTTAGGAATGTTAATATGTTTTAAAAATAATTATTAGTTTTTGACAATTAGATATATGTTGTATTAATGATTGAAGTCAATTGTTTCAAGTAAAAGAGAACAAAGAAAGTATAAAATTGTTCCACTCTTTATTTTATGATTAAAAAGGTAATTTTCATTTTAGTTAAGGAACTACAAGAGCAAGGTTGCATAATACTGACCTTAAATACTACTTCTTCCGATTTTTAATATACTTTAAAATGGGTGTGACCGTGTGAGTGGTTGTTAGAAGTACAACTTCGTATAATTTAATGGGCATGCACTTTAAATTAGGGGAATACTAGAACTTTCTCAAATATCTTTCCAATTATAGTATGTTATAAGTATCGTGAAATTTCTATTTTATTGAAGTGTAGTAAGTATTAAAAAACGAAGAAAGTATGAAGTAATATCTAAATCTATTTTTTTTTTTTTTAAAAAAAAAAAAAAGTACACCACACTACATAGCATTCTGCTTGAAGTTAAAGGTGGGCACGGGCCGTGCCGGCACGGGCCCGGCACGACTCCGGCACGGCCCGGCACGGGCACGGCCACCGGCACGGCACGGCACGGTGGCACGCCCGTGGGCCGTGGGCCGTGCCGTGAACAAAAGTTCCAGCTCTGGCACGGGCAGGGCCCGTGGCACGGCGGGCGGCACGGTGGGCGGCACGGTGGCCGGCACGCTGGCACGACCCGCCGGCACGGCACGTGGCACGGCCAGGCACGGCCCGGCAAGGCACGGCCCGTGCCTTTTACTAGCCGTTGGAAATATGACCGTTTATGGCCGTTTTCCAACAGCTATAAACGGCCATATTTTCCTCCAATTTCCACCCAATTTCCCACCCAAATCCCCTATAAATACCTCATATTTTCCTCCAAAATTTTCACAATTCATCAACTCATCTCTTCTCTCTTATTCTCTAATTTTCTTACTCCCAAATTCTCAATTCTCAAATTCCTACAAATCATACAATCTTCCTCTCTTTTGTGAAAAAGATAAAAAAAATTCCTACTCTCTTATAAATTTTACATTTTTAATATTATTAGTCTACTACCAAAAAAAAAAAAATTGTTATATTTACATTCGGGAAATTAAAATTTCGGGAAATTATAAATTCGAGAAATTATAAATTTGGGAAAGCATTGAAGCGTCATTGTAAGATCTAACTCAACTTTTTTTTAATTTGTTATTGTTATTGTTATTGTTATTATTATTGTTATTATTATTATTATTATTAATAATTTATTATTATTATTAATTTTTTATTATTATTATTATTATTATTATTATTATTATTATTATTATTATTATTATTATTATTATTGTATACTTGGAACTACTTAATTATATAAAAACTACTTTCTATTTTAATTGTGGGTTATTTGGATTGTTGAAATCTGTCTAAGGCGGGATTTGGGCTCTGGACAACGTCGCTCCTAACCTCTCCTACCTGGGATCTCATTGATTTAGATAATCTACTATTATTATAATTATTTTTGAAAATTTATTTTATATAAAAACTACTTACTTATTAATTCTCATTGATCTCATTGTTGTTAATTGTTACTTTGTTATTGTTAGTTGTGTTATTATCATTAATTAATCATGGCATCAAACCCGAACGTTTCCTCCTCCTCTAGAAAAGCCAAGTCAACACGTAGGGAACCACCAAACCCAAACACTTCAATGTCTATGCCCCCCCCCTAACATGCCCTTTCCCTCTTCTAACATGCCCTTTCCAAACACTTCCACCCCTTTCTTTCATCCCCAAAACATGGGAGGGCAAGAACAAATGGATGATATGGCTCCTTGGACCCAATTTCAACAAACCCAATATCAACAATATGAATTTCCTTTTCCTCCTCCTCCTCCTCCTCCTTCCCAAGGTAGCCAAACACAAGCTTCCGGGTCGAGTGAACCATCCACTCACATGCCCAACACCCAAAATCCTAACATATTAGAGTGGTGTACCGAAGAGGATTTTGCTCAAACCAAAAGAAAGAGTGAAGTTTGGGCACATTATCAATTAAGTAAAGATGGAAAAAAATGCAAGTGTCGGACTTGTGGTAAAATTTTCTCGGCCGATACCAAGGGAGGGACGGGACACCTTAGTAGACATACAAAAAAATGTGGTGGACCATCTAGTGATCCAACCCAACCTAAAATTTCTCAATTCCATCCACAAGGTTTCATTTACAATTACGAGAGAGATAGGGATGAACTTGGGAGAATGATTGTACATGCAGAACAACCTTTTCTTTTCGCCGAAAATGATGCCTTCAACAACTATATTAACCGAGCACTACAACCAAAACACAAAAAAATCTCCCGAAAAACCGTTCGATCTGCTACCATGAAGACTTATCTAGAGTACAAATTGAGATTAGTAAATGAATTAGCTAATCTTCCTAGTAGAGTTTCTTTAACCGCCGATGCATGGGATAGTGGGTACGAACTTCACTATTTATGTGTTACTTGTCATTAGTTAGATAATGAGTGGATGTTACAAAAACGCATCATTCATTTCAAAATGCTTGAATACCCTCATACCGGTCTTAACATTTCACATCATTTAATGGAAGCCATTGTTGCATATAGTCTTAGGGATAAAATCATGTCTATGACTTTCGATAATGCAACTTCTATGACATATAATGCGAATTTGGTCAAATCCCAATTGAACGATGTTATATTAGATGGAGATGCACTTCATGTTAGATGCATTTGTCATGTTCTTAACTTGTGTGTGAAGGATGGAACACAAGCAATTGGTCCATTTTATCACAAAATACGGAGTGCTATTTGCACTATTAATAGCTCTAACATGAGATATCAAGAATGGAAAGGTTTTTGCAGGCAACAACGGATTAAAACCATAAAAATAGCACCGGATTGTCCAACTAGGTGGAACTCCACCTATGAAATGTTGAGTCGGGCAATCGAGTACAATGTTCATTTAACACTTTTTTATAATATGAAATATCCACAAAATGCTTTACTTGAAGATGATTGGGCTAATTGTGAAAAATATATGCAGTTTTTACAATTACTATATGGTATGACACATTGTTTTTCTTCTGTATATAATCCTTGTGCTCATTCTTTTCTTAGCAATGCATGTTTACTTGCACAACTTTTTGCGGAACACCGATCACAACATGTTTATCGTGGATATCTTCCATCCATGGAGGATAAATGGCGTAAATATTACACCGATATTCCTATGATTTATATTTTTGCTTCCATTTTAGATCCTAGACAAAAATATGATGGCACCTTTTTATTAATTGATATTTATTATAGTAACATGAATTTTGAAGATGATGTTGAAACTTTTAAGAATAAGGTGACAGATGAGTTTTTTAATTTATATAATGTTTATGAAAGTAAATATGGAACCGTGTCTCGATTTGCCCCTTCTCAAACATCCAAAAATGTAAGTAAACGGACCAAAGGTTTATTTGCACAAGCTGCTAACTTGATGTCTAAGTATTCAGGTACAGAATCATCATCATCTAGGAGAACTCAAAGCGATGTTTCGGAGTTGCAAATGTACTTAAGTTACGACTTCATGAAAGACATGGACGATGAAGAGAAGTTTGGCCTCGACATCCTCGATTGGTGGAAATCACAAGCCGTGAAACATCCAATTTTGTCGGCAATGTCTCGTGATATTTTTGCTATCCAAGTCTCCTCCGTTGCTTCCGAAAGAGCTTTTAGTGCGTCGGGAAGAGTTCTAGACGATAGAAGAACAAGACTAAAACCCGAAACACTTGAAATGTGTGTTTGCTTCAAGGATTGGTTGGATGCCGAAACTCGTTCTCAAGATCGTACTTATGCACAAAACGACGACGATGAAGGAACGTCGACTTCTTTTAGTTCTCAATCCACTCAATTGGCGGATGAACTTGAACCTCTAGGAGACGAAGACGAAGATGAAGACGAAGGCGAAGACGAAGACGACCAATAATAATTACATGATTACATATTTACATTATACACTATTGTATTCTTTTTGTATTATCGAACTTCGTATTCCGTATAATAAATGAAGTTATTCAGTATTCATACACTATTGTACGATTTTTAATTATCATTACTTATTTTGTAATTTTGTATTATTGAATTATCGTATATTCGTACCGGCTAGTCGGCTACCGTCATATAATAAAATAAGTTATTCTTCAATTTTTTGTATTTTCGGATTATCGCACTAGTATTTTTTTTTTATTATATGCATTTTTGTTTTTAATTCGTTTTTTTTTAACATTTATTTTTTTTTTTTTAAAAAAATAAATAATAAAAACGGCACGGTTTGGCCCGCGGCCCGGCACGGCACGGCCCGCTAGGCACGTGGGCCGTGCCGTGCCGTGGGCTGGGGTGTGCCAATTCCAGGCACGGCACGGCACGGCACGCCGCGGAGCCGGCACGGCACGGCACGGGCACCACCCCGGCACGGCCCGCGGCGGCACGAGCACGGCCCGTGCCCATGTTTACTTGAAGTGCTGAACTTGCCCAAACCCTGAATGACCGTTTGCTATCAAGCCCATCCTTCTCCTCTGCATATGCCACTGCTGCTGTCCTTTTTTTTTTTTTTTTTTTTTTTTTTTTTTTTTTTCCACAAAACACTCGAGTGATCTTTCAGATTCTCACTTGCCTTTTTATATCCTCCTCTGCTCTGTGCTGACTTAGAATTGGTTCTGGCTTCTCTCTTTTCAATTTTGTTCTGTGCACTTTTGCCATCTCCAAGATGCTAATAGGATTAATGTTGCTCCCTCTAAAGATCACATCATTCCTATGCTTCCAAATTGCCCATAGAATACTCACAAATTGGTTAACCCTTGCACTGCTTGATTTATCCTCTTTTAAGAAGTTCACTTAATTAAAACCTTGATATTGAAATTCTCTATTATATTAATTCTTTAAAATTACCAATTTTTTATAAAGTGAAATTATTTTTATTGAACTAAACTTATTTTTACTAAATTGAAATTATTTTACTGGATATTACTCGTATTTTTTAAAAGTGAAGTCAATAGGTTCTTACCGTCTTAGCTTTAAAAAATGAATTCACAATAATTAAACTTAAATAATTAAGCTAAGCATGTCATAATTGAGCTAAAATGGCAGACAAAAATCAAAAAGGATCATAGACCCACGATTTCGTGAATCATGCCGCTTTGTTGGTAATGTTAACTGCTTAGTTGTTTCATTTAGCAAAAAAAAAAAAAAAAAAAAAAAAGGGTCATGAGAACAGAAATATTGTTAATAAATGTACTCGTTCGTATAGTATAATTGATGTAAATAAAAAGGTTAGTTTGCCCTAATTTTATTTTATTTATTATTATTATTTTTTAATAATGAGTGTATAATTAATGTAATTACTTATTTTATTGAAAATTGATGTTAGTTTAGGTCTGTGTGACATTGTTATACTTCATTCATAATTACTAATTAGTATCGATTTGTTTGTTTGTTTTTTTTTTGTTACGAGTACTAATTACTTCAAACTTCTAATTCAATTAGTAGTTTTATGATATATGAAAGGTTTTATAATATAGGAAACCGCTAAGGAATTTTGTTTTAAATCGGGCAAAAAAATATTTTTATAATTACATTTGCCATTAAAATGTAGCGTATTTATGGATTTTTTTTTTCTCTTCTAACATTATCTATGATTTTGTCGAAAAAATAGAAAAAAAATAAAAACATTATGTATAAAATCGCTGGTAAAAAATCAAATTTTGTTAGAACAACTCCAATGGTTGTAATTAGGGACTAGCTTGCAATTTTAATAATCCCTAGCTACTAGTTTGACCATTGGAGCTATAAAACTCAATAAGTTTGGCTAAGCAAATTAGCTTAGTAATTAAACTTTACAAAATAAAATGCTCATTGCACCAATTAAGGTATTTCCATGTATTTTCTATCTAACAACTATTACTGAGCTAATAGCTAGTCATTGGAGCAAAAAGTAGTTAAAATGATAATTTGCTTGAAAACTTACGTGGCATGATAAACTAATTGTCAAATTAGCTTGTTATTGGAGATGTTCTTATAAACCATCTTATAACATTTTTTAATTTTTCTTTGTCAAAGTACACCCGTTTTTTTTTTTTTTTTTTTTTTTTTTTTTAATTCCCATCACTCTTCGATTCCGACCTTTGATTGCATTTTCCGGCATTGACTTGCACGTACAAGTCACGTGACCCTTTTTTTCCTTTTCCTTTTCCCTCCAATCTTTCCTCTCTCTGTGCTTCGCATCTCTTCCTCCACCCCAATTGAAGCACACAACGACTTCAACTTCACCATTGAAGCTCAGATCTTGCACATCAAAATAGCAATTGACGCAAATGCCAGACGCAATTCAGGCAAGTTTTTATACGAATTTCTTTATTTTTAAAAGTTTGAACGAGTAATTAAAGGTTTTCGAAAATTAGGGTTTGTATGCAAACGAATTTTATGAAGTTGATTAGGCTTTCCTTATTAATTAGAATTTGCAGTACACCAATTGAACTGATTAGTTGTGTGCAAATTTAGGGTTTGTGTTTTGCGATGTATGATTGATTAGGAGGTGTTTTGTTAATTCACCAAGAAGGGACCAAAAATGCTTCTGTGGAATTCAACCCCCAAATTGATGAGAAGCAATCAATTTCGTCCTACCATGGCAAACAGGTTGCAGAGAGAAGTTAATGAAGCAATGCGAAGATAGTGGGTCACGTGATGCAATCGAAGGTCGGAATTCGGGGAGTGGTGGTTACGGAATTTTTTTAAAATTTTTTATTTTCATGGGATGGTTTTTAACAAAATTTGTCTTTTATAATAAGATGGGAGGGGAGGAATTAAGACTGCATGTGAATGTAGCTAAAATATTGTGCGGAGTCGTGAAGCATATTATGAAGTACTTAAGGGGAACAAATGGAGTTGTCAAGCTTCTTTTGAAGTGATTAAAGGGTACATTTTTTTTATTATTGGGAAATGTAAATTATTAATTTAACAGCATGTGAATGTAGGGTAAAATATTGTATCATTTGTACGAAGTCGTTGAGCATCTTATGATTGAAGTGATGCAATTGACTAAGCTAAGGCTCACTCGTTATATAAAGACGATATTACAGCACGCATTTCTCGCCAACAAAAAAAAAGAGTTAACATCATTCTTATTGTACTTTCACCCTTTTCACTGCTTATTCTGTCTTACCTACAAATGGATGTCGCATTGGCACTCACTGCTGCTCAGACGCTGTTTGCAACACTGCAGTGTGCTGAAGTGCGAAAGCTATGCTCCATCTATAAGTATGAATCTGAACTTCAGAAGTTGCTCGACACTGTCAAAACCATCAAGACTTTCCTCATGGATGCCGACTCCAAGTCCCAAGAGCTCAGCAACGAAGGCCAAAACTGGGTCGAGAATCTTAAGTATGCTGTCTATGATGCGGATGATCTGTTGGATGAATTTAATACCATCGCTAACAAGCCTGGTACTAAAATCTCCAAAAAGGTACGCGATTTCTTCTCTCCTAAAAATCAACTGTTATTTGCTGTTAATATGTCTCGAGAGATTAAGAAGCTTAGGGTAAAGTTGGATAGCTTAGCTGAAAACCATAGTAACTTTGGGTTTAGTGAGTTGTATAAGCCTGTCAAAAGTAAAAAGGAAACTTGTTCTTATGTGTATGAAGAGAGTATAATTGGGAGAGATGATGACAAGGAGGTTATTGTGGATCTCTTGTTACAAGATGACTCGGAGATGAAGATTTCTTTTGTGACTATTGTGGGGATTGGAGGATTAGGGAAAACAACTCTTGCCCAACTCGTGTTTAATGATCTTCGGATTAGAGAGGCATTTCAAGGAAATAGGTACTGGGTTTGTGTGTCTGTAAATTTTGACACGAAATATATCCTAGGTAAGATGCTTGGGGTGAATGAGGAGCTAGGATTTGAGGGCCTGCACAAAAAATTTCGAGAACAGATTGAAGGGAATAAATTTCTCCTTGTTTTAGATGATGTATGGTCTGAGAATGGTAGAGAATGGGATGAGTTGAGAAACTTCTTGAATTTAGGTGGTAAGGGAAGTAGAATCTTGGTTTCCAGCCGCAGCCAAAGGGTGGCAAGAGCTATTGGGAATGGGAATTATCCAATGTATGAGTTAAAAGGTCTCTCTGAAGAGGAATCTTGGGAATTGTTCAAGGAAATTTCTCTTGGACAAAGGGAAGACAAAGTCGTTACTAGTCTAGTTGAGATCGGTAAAGATATTGTTAGAAAGTGTGCAAATGTGCCTCTCTCCATAAGGGTCATAGCCAGTTTGTTGCGTAATCAAGAGATATCAACTTGGCAGTCTTTGAAAAGAATTGATTTGGCTAACATGTATGATGGTGCCGATGGTGTGGACGGCATTATGCCAACATTGATGTTTAGCTATTATCATCTTGCTCCTGAGCTAAAATGTTGCTTTAGCTTTTGTTCAGTCTTTCCTGAGGATTACCGCATTAAAAAAGAAATGTTAATTAGGCTTTGGATGGCCCAAGGATATCTTGTTGTTCCAAGTTCTGAAATAGAGAACATGGAAGATGTAGGTGAAAGATATTTTTCAGTTTTATTGCATAGGTGTTTTTTCCAAGACGTTGAGCATAATGAATTTGGTGAAGTTGAGTCAGTCAAAATGCATGATCTCATACATGGCCTTGCTCAAAAAGTAGCTGGGAAGGAAACCTTTACATCGACTGCTTCTAGTTCACATGAAGTTGAAGGCTGGAAAGTTCGTCATATGTTTATTGATGATATTAATAATGAATGTCTGACTAATTGGTTAAGTTCAATTAATAGTCCAAGTAAGACACTGCGTACCTTTTTGAATAATGGGTATAATATTCCGATGAGTGTTGTGGACACAATTATTTCCAAGTGTAGCCGTTTGAGGGTATTATATTTGCCGGATTCTTTTAGGACTAGAAACATATATATACCTGACACACTAGGTAAATTATTGCACTTGAGGTACCTTGATCTGTCATATAATACTTATTTAGAGATGCTTCCTCAATCAATCACCAATCTTTACAATTTGGAAACTTTGAATTTGTGTGGTTGTAGCAGTCTAAAGGAGTTGCCTAAGAACACAAGTAGACTAGTAAATCTTAGGGTGTTGGATATATATGGATGTGAGAGCTTGACTTATATGCCAGCAGGGATGGGTAAATTAACAAATCTGAACAAACTACCGATGTTTATAGTGGTTAGGGATGATGATGAACTGAAGCAAGATAAAAAAGGAAAGCTCATAGACTTAAAAGCACTCATCAATAACCTCAGAGGTACACTCGACGTTATCCTTGGTAAAAAAATCGACAGTAAGCAAAGTCGGGATTGTGTGGTTGTACAAGTTGAACTAGCGTCTTTGCAGCTGAAGTGTAGCTTAGAAGCACTTAATGTAGAATATCTGGAGTCAGTGCTGGAGTGCCTATTCTTTAACCATCAATTTAGCGAGTTTGGTATGTTCTGTTATGGTGGTACAAAATTGCCAAGTTTGGCGTCTGGGCTTGTGAGTATCACCTTGATATTGTGTGATGAGTTGCAGTATCTGCCATCATCACTGAGTCAGCTTTGTCATCTCAAAGATATTAAACTTGGGATGTGTAAGAATTTAGAGTACATAGAGGGTGGTGCACCATCTCCATCAATGAAATTCTTCCCGTCTCTTGAGAATTTAGAGCTATTTGTAATGCCAAAATTAAAGGGATGGTGGAGAGATATAAGATGGATGGAGAAGGAAACTGTTTTCATTCCATCATTTCTAGGCTCGGTATGTTGGATATTCGGGATTGCAAGAGATTGACATACATTCCTCCATGTCCACATGTTGAAGAACTGATTCTTTGGGAAGTCAATGAGGCACTGGAATTGTGTAAGAAAGGAGGTGGTGGTGTTGAAAGCAATCCAATCGCTTTGGAGAGATTGTATATAGATAATTCATGCGTTCCCAATTCCGTTTTTAAGGAGTTTGCGGGAAGCATTGTTTTATTGCAGTTGATCAACATAGAAAATTTGGGAACAATTAGGGAGGGGTTTCAAGGCTGTGCCTATTCCGTTGAAAAACTCGATCTTGAAAACTGCAGGGGATTGGAGAATCTTGGAATGGAGCATCTCACCAACCTAAAATTCCTCAAATTATCAACAATTATTTTAAAAGACATACCCTGGAAATCTCTTCACTCTCTTTCTTCCATTGAAATACTTTTTTGCCTAGAGGATGTAATACTGCCAAAGGGGATTCAGTACTTGACGTCCCTTCTTTCCCTCATTCTTGATTCTTGCACTAAATTGGAGGACTTGGGGGAATGCGTCACCTCCCTTAAATCTCTGCAATTTCTTCAAATTAAAGACTGCAAAAAACTGAAATCATTGCCAGAAGCAATGCGACAACTCACCTCCCTCACTACACTTAAATTAATAAACCCCAGCCCTGAGCTCAGGGATAGATGCCGGAATCCAGACGGGGAAGACTGGCCTAATATATGCCACATCCCAAATCTGGGATACGAACGATCACCACAGACATACAAAACAAGTGAAGGTAACTTGACATATTTTATCTTCTTATTTATTTATTTATTTATTCATCACTGTCTTTTTCAATTCACCCTCTTTAATAATTGTAATCTATATATATATATATATATTTATATTAAAACCTAATTGGAAGACATGAGCTCGTCACGTGTCATTATGACTAGGCAGATGATGTGGCGCCATATCATACAATTACTATAATTCATTAAAAAAAAATAATGAATTGTCAGTCTTAATGTTTATTATACTTTAACTTGAACTACTACTCCAATGACACATCTCATATCTGCAATATTTTGTTAAAAAAAGAGTTAATCATATTTATAAACTTGAAGTCAAACGAAGTATATTAATAATTTTAAATACTACATATTGGATAATATATTTTGATGTTCAATAACAATTGGAAAAATATATTAAATAGTACGAGTATTGAAGTAAATGTTGTTGAAGTGGAATAAAGTAAGGGAATTCAAGGCATCAGGTTCAATCGCCCGATTGGAGGCGTGTTGGCCCGTTGGACTCCAACGGTTTGATCTTTGGATTCCCTCACTTAATTTCTTGAGTAATTCTTATAACCTCGGTTTAAGGTGATTAATCACCACCATTATTCTCTTGATAAGTAACTCTCATAATCCCCATTTAAGAAGATGTTAAAGGTGATTATTTACCTCACTTGATGCTGCCGATTCTTTTTATATGTTCTTTCATGTTTCTCTATAAATAAAAGAAGCCCTTTTTTAGATTTTATACTTGAAAATACATCAAGCACAATAGTCTAAACACATTCTTTATTGGGTATAAGTTACTTGACTCAAAGCTTCCACTCAAAAGTGTCTTTTTGAGAAAGTGGTGTGTTAACCTTTTAGGAAATGTGCTAGCGAATACAATTGAGTACCTTGGTTGCGCTGAAATTCATTTTCAAGTTAGTGATTTGTATCACGACACACCAATATTATTTCATTGTTTGTGTGATTATATTTTTGATCTTAAATATTTTTATACTATATGTACTAGATTTATTTACAACAAATGTAACTAATTTAATACTCCCTCCGTCTCCTTTAGTTTGCCAATTTTGTCATTTTGGGTGTCCCTGAATGTTTGTCATATTTTATATTTTCATAATTATTGAGATACATAAAAATACTTTTGTACCCCCATTTTTTTTTGTCCTTATTAAGTCCTCTTCCTATTTTACTCTAACATTTGCCATAAAAATTGTGCCAACTTTTGACTAATTTAATGTTTCACACTCTTGAATCTCTCAATTTCTCTTTCCCATGTACTTTAATTACTTTTTTTTTTTTTAATTAGAAATATCTTTTTTCCATGCACTTTTATTACTTTATTAGTTGGGAATTTCACTTTCCTATATATTTTCATTACTTCACATTCTTTACCTAAATTCATGTGATTTTCCTTCAAAGTGACAAACAAAAGGGGACGGAGGGAAATTTTTTTTGTATTTTATCACGTAATTTTTACTCCCTCCGTCCCCTTTTGATAGTCCCTTATGGGCAAAAATCACGGGAATTAAGAAACTTAAATAAAAGTAGTAAAATTACATTGGAAAGATAAATTTACATTGGGTATGTAAAATAATAGAGAGAGAAAGTAATAAAAGTACATTGAAAAACAAAATTTATATAGGAAAGATAAATTTGCACAAATATTGTTGTAATTAGAGAGAATTTTGATAAAAAATTGATATTAATGGTACTTGATAAAAGCAAATGGGACTATCAATTTGGGACTAAAAATAGCCCATAAGGGGCTATCATTTGGGGACGGAGGGAGTATTATAAAACCTCATTTATAATATACATATAATAACACGGGGCATGCCCGGCCAAGAACTAGTTATTGTGCAAATACGGAGTATATGATATGCATCTTATCTTAAATACTTAATGTTTTTATCCCCGTAGAAATTAGTACAAAGACTTGGCATATGCAAATACTCCGTATACAATATACTGATATACATTAATAAAAAAAAGTAATTACATTTCGACTAAAACAATTTACAAAGTACATTTCACAATTTTTTTTCCATAATGTAACTCACTCAAGATTAACCCAGTTACTTGTTCCAACAAAAAAAATAAAAAAAAAAATAAAAAAATAAAATAATAACTTAGTATTTTTTTAAAATTTAATATCAATATTTCCTGTTAAAAAATAAATCAAAAGTGATACTCGATGTAGACAGTGTAATGCACACTTTCTTCTACTCCGAATTTGAAACTAAACTTGATGGCATAGCATCTGGCCAATTTTTGTTAATCGTTGCACATATTTTGGCTAGGACCCGGTTTCGTAGGATCTAGGGCCCCCAATTTATAAAATTCACTGGGAAAAGAAAAATAAAAACTCACCATTTCAACTTTCCGTATTTACCTTCATTTCCAGCAAACCCCAAACTCTTTGAAAAATTTTTATATGTGGGTGTGGCCGGGGTTACTTACATAAGTTCTCTTAACCAATTGAGTAACTCTTATAAGTAACCACCCTTGAATAAATAGCCCCCACGAATAAGTAATTCCGTCCACACGGAGTAGCCAGTCACACACAGAAAAAGCACCAAAACTCTTTATATTCTTCCATTATCTCCAAAAATTAATACTTTTGACTTTTAATTTCAAATTTCCAAAACCAATTAAACTCCCTTAATTATCTATATCCTAAACAGCTAAAAATCTTCAATTTACTTAACTATACTATTTTTAAGGCAAATTTGAAGGAACCATTTATTCTTAATTTTTCTATTTACTATGTATACCAACTATAAAGATCTTTCAATACCCAGAAAAGTCAAGCGAACTAGCGAAGAGTGCAGTGGTTATTTGCATGTTTAATTCGGCAATTTTTTTTTTGTTTTTTTGAGGGAGTTTAATTCGGCAATTAGATTAGAGGTTGTATTGATATAATTTTTATTAACATTGGCATTGTATTATTACTAAGTTTAAGAAATATGATTCTGGTTATAAAAAAAAAAAAAAAAAAAAAAAAAAAGCTGACCAGTCTCAAAGAGGAGCGATTGATAAATTTACTGTAAAAGAACCCAAAGTCATTATATAATAATTAATAAACTTTTTACCATTTAAAATTTGTCGTTTATAAATTTAAGGAGCCTAATTGTTGTCATTAGCACATGCCTCTAAATCGCCGGAGACGGCTTTGACTTATGTCTGCTCTGTATAGTCTTCAACAGGACGAACAACCAAGTCTTAAAGCAGTTATAATTTTGTGGTCGGGGCTAATAACGGCTGACATTGGGGTAAGTCAATCCTCCAGTTATAATATCATAAGACTGTATATGGTGCATATGATGTGTGACTGTGGAATGTTGAGGTCAGTCATAATTATCAATTGAACTAGGGGTTTCTAAATGGAATTTTAAATTACGGAATGAATCTAGTTTCTTCTAGACCCATTAAACTGGTATTAATTTAACACTTCGGTTAAATTTACCAAATGTACGATCAAGTAATATTTAAGTATAACTTGGTTATGCTTATATGTGATAAATTGTTTATTTGAAAAGTCATTTACTACAATATCAAACATCCTGCTACTTTTGCTACTTGTGTGTGACTGTATGCATAAATTTGTGAAGTAAATTTCCCGCCATCCCGGTTGGTAGCTATAACAGTTTGGGAAAAAGTAATGTCTCTAAAATTTGGAAATTTGGTTTAAATAGCCCCATTGAGATTAGGTCTATGACTTGCGAGTGTTGGTGGCCAACAATAATTATTTCATGTTTTGGACATTAATTTTCTGGATCAAACCTTCATAACTTTGTGCTTTATTTGATTACGTTATGCAACTCCAATTGGTGTGCAGATTAAATTTTCTTTCATGGTCCTTTACTTAAGATTCGTGATATAACATTTACTTTGTGATCAGGTTCAAGATTTGCTGTCAAAAGTGACGACAAAAGTCTTCTTTGATGTAGACATTGGTGGAAAGCCAGCGGGAAGATTTGTTATGAACTTATTTAGAGATGTGGTCCCAAGACTGCTGAGAACTTCCGTGCCCTGTGTACAGGTAGATTTTATCTGTTATTTTGTCCCGCATCTTGTGATCCCTATCTATCTGCTATGTGTATCTGCTGTAATCTGGTCTAAGATGTAATGTGATGAAGATTACCTTTTCAACTAAGTGAAAGAACCTTTTGTGAACTTTTTTCAGGATAATTTGGTGTATTGAAAAAAATTTGAAAGGCATTTTAATCCAATTAAGTCAGTTACAATGTATTGCTGCGGGGCTTATGGCACGAGAGGTTGTAGTTCCACCATGTTTAAAAGAAACAGATTGTCGGATAGAAATTTATCCGAAATAAAATTTACAACAAAACAGGAGAAAGACCATTCTTGAACTTTACTCACAGAATATTCTTTTCCTTTCTTACTTAAACAAGACTTAATAATTTTAGAAGTAAGATCGTTCTTCTGATATTTAATCCTAGCAACAGATGAGGATTAGGCTATCTTAATGGTTGACGCCTGATATATATTTTTTATTTCTAGGTGAGAAAGGCTATGGTTACAAGGGGAGCCACTTTCACCTCATAATTAAAGTTTTCACGATTCAAGGAGGGGACTTCACTGAAGGGGATGTGAGTTGTTATCCCCATCTTTTTACCTTGTGGCTTTGTTTCAGGATCAGTAACATTAAGTGACTGAGTTAATAATCCTGCTTCTTTCAAGGAACTGGAGCAATAAGCATCTATGATGCCGAATTTGAAGATGAAAACTTTACATGTAAGTGTAGCACAAAGGGAATAATGAATATATGATACAATTATTCAGTTGATTTGCTTAAAGTGGGTTGAGACGTTAATGTGTTGGTGTGAGATTGCTCCACCCCCATTTGTAGATTATGATTTCTGAAAGTTTTTGCATCTCTGAGTTTGTAATCTGATTTTTTAAACATTATTTTATTTTATTTTATTTTTTGCAGTGAAACATGTTGGACTTGGTGGGTTGAGCATGGCAAATGTGGGTCCTGGTACTGATGGAAGCCAATTCTTCATTTGCACTGTAAAAGTGAGTTGAAAGATCATATCTAAATCTTGTTTCAGTTTATTACAAATGAACAGATTAAAACCTGGTTAATATATACTTTCATATGTATAGACTTTATGAACTCACAGCTGTAGCTACAATGTCTAGTATCAACTAGCTAATCGTGCTAGTAGAGGGCCGTAACAACTTGATGATGCTGATATTGACTTGCCCTTAGATTTGAATGTTGTGACTTATATACCAATACTGTGTTCAAATGAGGGATGGAATGAAGCTTAGAAGCTTGCATTTTTATAGAGTTAAATAAATTTGCAGTCTTTTACATCTGCTTCTCCATGCTGAGAAAGCCTTCCATTCTCATTGTTGAATGAAGGTTTCCATTATTTGTTTAAGAAAGGGTAACCTTCCCCTATATTCCTGGCTATGATAGTGGAACTTTTGTTTCTTAATGAGGATACTAACTTGAAAGGTAGAAGACATGAAGAATTTCAAACACCCTCTTAAAATCTGATTTTTTGGAACAAAAAATTTCTAGTAGTTTTACAAACTGCAAAAATGGCCTTGTTTTAACGAATAGCTCTTGAATTCCAGCTCATATCCCAATTTTTTACGTCTGAGAAAATATTTTTGAAGAAAGTCATTTTATGATTTTAAAATTCACGAGGACAAATATGTGAAAGCAATAAAAATTGGATTGGGACTTTGGGAGTTGGGACTTAAGTAGGATAAACCATGCTTCCTATGCACAAGTGCACAACCCTTGTGAATTTTCCCTCTTTCCGTGTTTTTAGCTTATAATTGTGGTAAAGTGGCCAATAATGTGTGTTGTGTATGGCTTTTCAATTGTCTGTAAAACTAGCTTTTTAGCTGCTGCTCAACCAGTGTTTTTAGTCAAAAATAAAAGTCAAGTCATTTCTACATTGGCAAAAGTCAAGTCATATTAAGCTAACACCTTAAGGATCAAAGTGAACGCATTAGCTAGATTTCTGATTCCTGTGCATTCACCTTTTTGCAGATCCCATGGCTGGATTACCACCATGTTGTATTTGGACATGTTATCGATGGGATGGATGTTGTTCGAAAGCTTGAATCCACGGAAACAAGCAGATCAGATTGTCCTCGCAAGCAATGCAGAATCATCAACAGTGGAGAGCTTCCACTGGAGGCCTAATGGTTTTGTTAAGACCACCCCTGAGTGATTGCGTCTACTAATTGAGTCTTTTACTTCCGAAGCTTCAATGTTTGTTGTTTAGGCAATAGTACTTTTTGGTATGGAGATACTTGTATTGTACTCTCTATCAAGTACCGTATGAAGGCTGTCACTTTGTAGAAAACTAGAAATAAAGATTATATACATGGTGATTCATGCTAATTTTAATCGCCTAATATTGAAAATGGGCTGTGTTTTACTATAAATTAGAACATAGAAAAGCCAGAATTTCTTCAATTCTTGCAGGAGTTTTTAATCTTCTTATCGTAAGGTCAAATATTCTTAGGCCCCGTTCTTTAGAGCTGCTCTACTCTACTTTGCTTTGCTCTGCTCTGCTCAAAAGAAATCTGCTCTGCTCTGTACTGCTCTGCTCTATTCTATTTTCAAATAATAATTAGTAATAACAATAATAATAATAATTAATATTCAATAATAATAATAATAATTAATATTGTATTGATGATAATAATTTATTATTTTGAATAATTATAATAATTATTAATATTAATGATAATTAATATTTATTAATCATAATAATAATTAATAATAATAGTTATCATTATTAATATTTAATAATTCAAACTTTTAAGAATTAATATTTAATAATATTATTAATTAATAATTTCTAATAATTATAACAATTCTTTCAAAAAAATAAATAATAATAATAACAATTAATAACAATTCCTTTTATAAACACTTGATATTAGAATCACAATGTGTAGAAACATTATATGTATGTGGGTATTGATTGTTAGTTCATTGAGTTGAATTATTTTTCAAATCTTTCCATATAATTTAAGAATTAAAAAAAGAGGTTTTCAAGTAGTACTTTGTATATCATTATTATATTTAGGGTATAAAATATATGATTAAGACAAATTTTTAAGTAAAATCACTATTACTCATTAAATCATTTTATTTTAAAATTTTTGTGAAATAAATATAAGTAAACCGTTGTCTTTTATCTTTCTACTATTAACATATGTTAAATATGGTATACATATATTTATGTTTTCACTCACCTAAATCAATGGTATATGCACTTAGTAATAGTAATAGTAATAGTAATAATAATAATAACAACAACAACATTAATAATAATAACATTAATAATAGTATTAATAATAATAGTAATAATAATAATAATAACAACATTAATAATAGTATTAATAATAATAATAATATAGTAATAATAATAATAATAATAATTAATAATAATAATAATAATAACAACAACATTAATAATAATAACATTAATAATGTTGAAATCTGCTCTGCTTGGCTCGACTCTGCTATCCTGAAATCTGCTATGCTTTGTTGAAATTTAATCTGCTCTGCTCTACTGACCCCTGCTCTGCTCTGCCCAGAATCTCAAAAGAACAGGGCCTTAGTGGGGTGTGTTTGGTCCATAGATCTTGGGAGATTATTCGAAGAAAACGAAAATTTTTAATTATAGAATTTGATGGGCCCTGTTTATTCTTATGCTGGGGAAGAGATGCCACAATTTGTGTTAAATTTTACTTCAGTACTTTTGGTGTTCAAGGAAAAATTGCCCGCAATAATCCCACCTTTGGGCTTTGGCTCATCCGCCCAAAATAATCCCACCTTTCGATTATTTTTAAATAATCCGACCTTCCCCTTCCTCTCCCCGATTCAGACCACCAACTCCCTTCCCCTTCTCGATTCTGGCCACCCCCTCCCTCTCCCTCCCCGTTTCCGCCCGATCCGAACCCAGCTCTGCACCCAAACCTGCAACATCGCTGCTGCTTCTCAAAACCACCAGAAAAGCAGCACTATTGCTGCTACTTCTCCTTCGCAAACGCGCCACCACAAACCTGCAACAACATCATAGCCACTCTCCCCGAAGCAAACACCAAACGACCTACCATCACAATTAGTCGCCACCCACCACAACTGCACCAGCAATCACCGGCAAACACCACAAACTAAAGTAGCCGCGCGCTTCGAATGCCCACAAATCAACCCCTAAATCGTAAACCTATCATACCTAGAGGCCGGTGGTTTCGGTTGGTGGGCTGGCAGAAGAGGTGGTTCGATTGGTGGGATGGGTAGGGAAGGTGGTTTCGGCGGCGGGTCTGCCGGAGAGATCGAGGGTGGCCGTTGGTTTTTTTTTTTTTAATTTTTCAATAATTTGTTATTATTATTTTTTTATTTTTTTTGGATTAGACCACTCACGTAGTGACACGTGTGAAAATAATTCCAACTCACAAATAGTAACTTGTTTAGTAGGTTTCAAGTCATTTGGGACCATTGGAAGCGGATTGTATACAAAGGTCGGATTATTTAAAAATAATCAAAAGGTGGGATTATTTCGGGCGGATGAGCCAAAGGTGGGATTATTCCGGACAATTTTTCCTTGACTAAATGGGTATGAGCTTTCTGATCAAACAGGTGCAGCTCAAAATGAACGAAAAAGTATTGCTTGTTTTTTTTTACTAGGATTTTGGGGAGTCAAAGCCAAACCAAGATTATTGAGTGAGAAATTAGGGTGAGGAGAAATGGGGAGAATATGTTATAATGCTCTCAATAAAAGAGATTGTGAATATTTGAAACTTGAAAGTATATATACTATTAGTATTAGTGTTAATATTAGTCTAGTACTAATTAATCTCCCAAATAAAATTAAATCTACTTGTGTGTAGATGGATTCTCTTGGAAATGATAAAATTTCTACTTGTGTGGATTGTAAAATTTCCCTTCATAATCGTTCGAGCTCATGTATACTTTTTGACATATTACTAACGTTTTGACTCACTTGTATCTAGTTACTGAGGCAAAATTTTAGACACCATCCATCGGGAAATCCTCTCATCATGACACTGAACCTGTCTTGTCTTCTTAAACTTTTCAATAAAAAATAAAAAATAAAAAATCAAGATACAATTACGTATGAATAGCAATAATAGTGAAAAGATGTTCTTAATATCAAGATTCAAATTTATTTAACAATCGTATTTGTCAGACCTTAATTACAAAGTATTATTACTATTATCGTTTTAATTATGATTATTTTTGTTGTTGTTGGTCATTTGTTATTATTATTATCATTATTATTGTTGTTGGTTGTTTATATTATTATTATTATTATTATTATTATTATTATTATTATTATTATTATACTACGAAGTATAAGATATTGTGCTAATTATTTCAGTAATAATTGATTACTAATTACTAGAGCAAAGCAGTTGCCTCCTCAAAAGAACATGGGTATATAGCATGAGCCATGAGGTTCCCAACTAAAATCGATCAATTGGTAATAACAGATGGGAATATCTTAACTTATGAAGTGATTTTTATCTCCTCTTTCTTCAATATAAGACGACTCATATGCAACTATAAGTTAATGGTTAGCTATAAGATTTAACATGTACAACTATTTGTCTTAAATAAGTCAATCGTATAAGATGAATAACAACTTTTTAATAAATAATTAATTAATAAATATTACTTGACCTTTTAGTAGGTCAAGCCAAATAATAATAAGTAAAACATTTAAAGGTACTAATTACACTATACTACTTCATTTTTGCCACCAATAATGCGTCCCACAATTATAAATGATCACCTTATGACTTCCCCAATCATGCATACATGCACTACTATTTTACTCAACCTACACCAATACACCATACATCATACCTTATTTTCTCAAGGAATTGGGAAAATCAACATAGAAGAACATTAAGATAGCTAACTACAAGTGAAAAAATGGAGGGAGATCGAAGCAAAGACATCAATACCACCTCATGTTTTAGTATTCCCATTTCCCTTACAAGGCCACATAAACCCAATGCTCCAATTCTCAAAACGCTTAGCTTTCAAAGGCCTTAAAGTCACCTTAGTCACAACCCAATCACTATCCAAGTTACTTCCCCCTCAGTCCGAGTCTAGTCTGATCCAAATCCGATCCATGCCTCAATGACCGCGAAAAACTTGATCATGTGGCTTACTTGGAGCTTTTCCAAAGAGTAGTTCCTAAAAGCCTAGCTAACCTCCTTGAAGAGTACAAAGTAACAAGCCACCCTGTGAAGTTTATAGTGTATGATAGTGTGATCACTTGGGTCTTAGACTTGGCACGGGCGGTTGGGATCGACGGGGCTCCGTTTTTCACTCAAACAGCAGCCGCTCATGCCATACACTACCATGTATATGAAGGAGCATTGAAGTTTCCCTTTAAAAGTTCATTCATTTCAATGCCTTCAATTCCTTTGTTAAGGGTAAATGAAATGCCTTCCTTTGATAGATAATCCTGGGGTATATCCTTCTCTCAATGACCTTAGTATCAATCAATCTTTGAACTTCCACTAGGCCAGTTTGTTGTTCTTCAATACTTTTGACAAGCTGGAATCTCAGGTAATTTTCATCTTCCTACTTTTGCTTTTCTCCTTTTATGTTAAATAATTTTTCCACTTTTATCACTCCTTTCCCACTGTCCTACACATATAACTACTATATCTGTTTTATATTAATTGCAACAAATTAGCTTGCACGAACTCCTATGCAAAATTTAATTATGAGTGTTAAATGAAAAGAAAAAGATTGTGATACATGTGATGATGAGAAAAAAGATAACTTAAAAAAAAAAATCCATATTTTCACATATGATAATTTTTTGTTTTTCTATCGAATAAATTTGTCTTTTATTTTTTTAGGAAAAAATTGACGTCTTGATTAGATATACACAAACTTTTATATGTGGTCAGCTTTTATAGGGGTTACTTTGTTAGTGCTATAGGGGTTTTCGGTTAGTGTTACATGGATTACTTTGTCAATGCTATATGGGTTAATCATTCAATGTTATAGGGGTTACTCGGTTAGTATTACATTAGTTACTCAATCACTGTTATAAGGGTTACTTTTTATTTTATTTTATTTTATTTTTTAATAAGTGGCCACCACATGGTGTAGCCAGCCGCACACAAAACACATCAAACACAGTTTCATATGTCAGTCACACCGTGTGGTAAGAGTTATTTGGTCAGGGGTTATTCGATCAGTCGAGGGTTACTCGGTTGATTAGGGATTATTCAGTTAATGTTTTGGTGTGTGTCAGCCAATCCCACGGTGTAGTTAGTCATACAAAAAACACGCTGATTAGCATATTTATATTTCATTTCACCTAAATGGATAGTAGAAATGCACATGTTTTAATGTAAACTTGTAGGCCCTGTTCACTTCACCTTATTTTTGCTGAAAAGAAAATATTGTTACTGAATTGAAATTAGTTTTGCTAAACTTAAATTATTTTTACTGAATTGAAATTATTTTTGCTAAACTGAAATTATTTTTACGGATTCTCTGTTATATTTCTTCTTCAAAGAAACTATTTTTTTGCTAAACTGAAATTATTTTTATTGGACATAATTTTTATAAGGTGAAGTGAACAGGGCTTTACTCTATACTAATTTTTTTTTTTTTTTTTTTTTTTTTAATGTTTGGATGAATCAGTAAAGTTTTTCAAGAGCCGTATTATAAACCAAAATTTCATAATACCTTTGGAAATATTAGCTAAAAGTGTCATAAAGTTAGTAAATGAACTTGCCCAACCCGAACAGATCTGATCTGTCGTGGATCAAGCCAAACTCAATCTGATTATCCGAATTGACACCCTTAGTGCCATATCACAATATTACTTGCTTTTTTTGGTCTTTTGCCACTAATATTGTGTTCAACATACCAAGCTTGCTTAGTGGTGAATGGTGATCATGGGAAATTTCAATGTGATGTTGAGATCTCAAGTTCAAGCTCCCAAATGTGCTTGTGCTTGGATTAGAGGGATTCTCTTACCTCCTCCCACTATACCCTTATGCTTGCGATTAGAGGGATTCCTTTAATTACCTTCCCCCTTTATTCTTAAACGTTGACTTGTAGTGTAGCTAAATAATCTGTGAGAGGGATTGATTTAGCAGCGTTTTTTTTCATTGTATATACACAAAAATTATATTACTATAAATGATTAACATACTTATGTACTTCCCCAATCATACACTATTTTTTTTACTCCTTAACGAACACCACACCATCCACCATATCTTATCTTCTTAAAGAATTGGGATATTCAACAACTTAAGGAGAACATTAAGCTAGTTAGGAGTAAAGAAATGGAGGAAGAAACACCGACATCAATACCACCACATATTTTGGTATTCCCATGTCCCATACAAGGCCACATAAACCCGATGCTCCAATTCTCAAAACACTTAGCTTCCAAAGGCCTTAAAATCACCTTAATTACAACCCCATCACTATCCAAATTACTTCCCTCACAGTCCCAATCCAGTTTGATCCAAATCCAATCCATTTATGACGGCCTCAAAGACGGCGAAAAACTTGACACTGAGGCCTACATCGAGCTTTTCCAAAGAGTAGTCCCTATAAGCCTAGCTAAACTTATTGAAGAGTACAAAGTAACTAGCCACCCTGTGAAGTTCATAGTGTATGATTGTTTGTTCACTTGGGTCTTAGACTTGGCACGGACGGCTGGGATCGATGGGGCCCCGTTTTTCACTCAATCAGCAGCCGTTCATTCCATACATTACCATGTATATGAAGGAGCATTAAAGTTTCCCTTCAGAAGTTCACTTATTTCAATGCCTTCAATACCTTTGTTAAGGGTTGAGGAAATGCCTTCTTTGATAGTTAATCCAAGGTGTTATCCTTCTCTAAATGACCTTAGTATCAATCAGTCATTGAACTTCCACAAGGCCAGTTTATTGCTCTTCAACACTATTGACAAGTTGGAATCTAAGGTAATTTTTATTTTTACGAAATTTATAATTTTATATGCTTTATTATTAGTGTAACTAACTTGCCTAAATATGTATTCCCTCGTTATTTTTTATCCCAATTTGGCCATTATATTTTATTCTATTAATATTGCTTTATTATATTTTATTTTTATGTGGTGAAATATTAATGAAAGTTATAAAAAAAATATTATGAAACTTTATATAGCGCGTTTTCTGTCGGCTGACATATATAAAAACATCAATCGGGTAACTCCTGATCGACCGAGTAGTCCATGACCGACCGAGTAATCCCTGATTGACAGAGTAACCCATAACTAACCGAGTAACCCTTGACCAACCAAGTAGCCCTTGATTAAGTAACCCCTGACCGATCGATTAATCCTCGGCTAAGTAACATTTGACCGATTGAGTAACCCCTGACCAAGCTAAGTAACCACGTCAACAAGATGTGACAGCCACATACGAAACTTTGTGCAGAGCATATTAATACCCATCTAACAATATATTTTATGATAAAATATGTTTTTATTATATTATTAAAAAAACTATTGTAAAAGTTAATATATAAGTAATGAAAATAAATTTTAATGTATCAATTATTTTGGGACAACCGCGATGAATGAATTTAGGTGACAACAATGGATTCGATGATAACAATAAATAAATAATTTTCCTTGACCCTTTTGTTGGTCAATCCTAGTCAAACTTTGAAGACACCAACTACACAATATTACTTGATTTTTGCCACCGATAGTAATGTGTCCCACAATTATAAATAACCAACCTATGACTTCCCCCAATCATGCACTACTATTTCACTTCTCAACCTACACCAAATACACCATCCATCATATCTTATCTTCTCAAAGAATTGAGAATTCAACAAAGAAGAACATTAAGCTAGCTAGGAGTGAAAAATGGAGGAAGAAACCAAGACATCAATACAACCTCATGTGTTGGTATTCCCATTTCCTATACAAGGCCACATAAATCCAATGCTCCAATTCTCAAAACGCTTAGCTTCCAAAGGCCTTAAAGTCACCTTAGTCACAACCCAATCACTATCCAAATTACTTCCCCCTCAGTCCGAGTACAGTCTGATCCAAATCCGAACCATTTATGATGGCCTCAAAGACGGTGAAAAACTTGATCATGAGGGCTACTTAGAGCTTTTCCAAAGAGTAGTCCCTACAAGCCTAGCTAACCTAATAGAAGAGTACAAAGTAACAAGCCACCCTGTGAAGTTCATAGTGTATGATTGTTTGATCACTTGGGTCTTAGACTTGGCACGGACGGTTGGGATCGATGGGGCCCCGTTTTTCACTCAATCAGCAACCGTTCATTCCATACACTACCATGTATATGAAGGATCATTAAAGTTTCCCTTTAAAAGTTCATTGATTTCAATGCCTTCAATTCCTTTGTTAAGGGTTAATGAAATGCCTTCTTTGCTAGTTAATCCAGGAATATATCCTTCTCTCAATGACCTTAATATTAATCAATCTTTGAACTTCCACAAGGCTACTTTGTTGTTCTTCAATACTTTTGACAAATTGGAATCTCAGGTAAATTCTATTATTTTTTTTAAAAAAATGTTTATGTTTTACTTGTATTATTTTATGACTAAGTTGCCTAAAGTTCTTATATAAATATGTTTGTTAATTGGAAGCTTTTGATGTAGTTTATACTAAAGTAGTTTCAACCGCATGAATCACATCACTAGATGATAAATTTGTCTTGTTTCAATATATGGCCAATGGTTTATTTATTTAATTTTAAAAATTTTAATAAGGTATACACAAACTTTTATAGTGTACCTAGTCACACAGTATGACCAACCATCAAAGAGGTTACTTCATTAGTATTATAGGGGTTACTCAGTCAGTGTTATAGGAATTATTTAGTCGGTGTTAAAGGAGTTACTCGATTAGTATCATAGGGATTACTTGGTTAGTGTTATAGGAGCTACTTTGTTCTTTTACAAGTGGCCACGTGGTGTGGCCAGCCGCACACAAAATGAGCCGATCCAGACTAGATTTTTCTAGAGTCATTAAATGGACCAAAATTTCTTGATCAAATCCAATAGTAGGCCCATTTTATTAGTTATGATCTTGTACTCCTATCAGGAAAAAAAATTTGGAACTCTCCACATCTTTAGTTAACTTTACAACTTATTACAAGCTCGTCCCTATGTAATAGCCCACGTTTGATTTTAGGATCATTTTAACAGAATTTAGTTAATACTATTGTCCAAAGTTGTCCTTATCAAGCATTGATTTCATTTCATAACAAGCAACATAACTTTGAAAATCTTAGCTAAACATGTCATAAAGGTAGTATAGGAAAATCTATTGTTGTTTAATTTACCATACGCAGGTATAGTATAAGGTGACCTATTATTTTGGGATAACATAGCAAAAAGTCACACAATTATTTAAGAACGAGGGGAGCATCCTTTTAATTTTGAAATTATATCAACCGTTGCTAAGGAACATTTGTGATCAGGTACTAGACTGGATGAGAAGCCAATGGCCTATAAAAACAATAGGACCAGCCATCCCCTCAATGTACTTGGACAAACGCTTGGAAGATGACAATGAATATGGCCTAAGTTTCTTCAAGCCCGAAACCAATGCTTGCCTCCAATGGCTTGATGCAAGGGAAAGTAGTTCTGTTGTCTACATAGCAATGGGAAGCTTGGCTTCTCTTGGAGCAGAGGAAATGGAAGAAATAGCCAAGGGTGTACTAAATACCAAAAAGCATTTCTTATGGGTTGTTAGAGCTTCAGAAGAAGATAAGCTTCCTCCAAATTTCAAAGAGGAAATATCAGGGAAAGGTTTAGTTGTCAATTGGTGCCCTCAGTTAGCCGTTTTGGCTCACCGAGCAATAGGGTGTTTCGTGACACATTGTGGGTGGAACTCGACTTTAGAAGCTATAAGTATCGGGGTTCCCTTGGTGGCAATGCCTCAGTGGGTAGACCAACCCACCAATGCCAAGTACATAAACGATGTTTGGAGAAACGGTGTTAGATTAAAGGTTGATGAAATGGGTTTTGTAACAAGGGATGAACTGAAAGCCTGCATACTAGAAGTGATGGAAGGAGAGCGTGCAAGCGAAATCAGAAGCAACGTCGCAAAATGGAAGAAATTGGCTCAAGAGGCTATGGATGAAGGTGGTAGTTCTGACAGGAACATTGAGGAATTTGCTGCTAAACTGAAAAACATGTAGGATTTTTTGATAGCTCAGTAGCCTGTTTATGAATTGTTAAGCTGCTTGGACTTGTAGCAACTTGCTGTTTGTTACCTTCAGTCGTATTTGACTCATTGTACTCCTTCCGGCCTTTAATAATACAATAGAGTAAATTTAATTTCTCGGGTCATCACTCATTTTTTAGTAAACTACATATTTGTCACACCAAAACAGACATTTACATTATCAATTAATTAAGGTAACATGAAAAAGTTTACAAAGAAAAAAAAAATGATACGAGTAGGTTACAGTGATTAAAAAAAAGGAAATTTTGTTTTTTACCACCTCACAAAAACACGAAAATCTCTTTTACCACCTCCCAAAAAAAGTATTTTACTTTACCACCTCATAAAAAACACGAAAATAGGTTTTACCACCACTTAACGGTTTCCATCCAAAAATTCCGTTAAGTGTGGCCCACAGTAACACGTGTCAGCATTTTATTTGTTAAAAAAAAAGAGAAATTAAAAAAAAAAAAACAAAAATCCTAAAACTACTCCAGCCAACACCGCAGCACCACCCCCGCGCCACCGCCGCCTTCCCCCCAACTCACCGCACCCCTCCCCGAAACCACCACCCGCGTCGCACCACTAGCCCCAACCCACCTAAATCCTCCCCCTCCCTTCCCCACAACCGTATCGCCTCCAAAAACCACCAAACCCAAAACTCATCCCCCCAAAAACGACCACGAATTTGACCTTAAAAGGCTGAAATCGGCCGATCAAGGCCACTGAGCCCCAAAACCGGCCGATTTCGGCCATTTGTGGCCAGATTCGTGGCCGTGGTGGGGATCTAGGGTTTTGGGTTTGGTTGTTTTGGGGGCGACGCGGTTGTGGGAAAGGGAGGGGGAGGGTTTAGGTGGGTTGGGGCTGGTGGTGCGACGCGGGTGGTGGTTTCGGGGAGGGTTGTGGTGAATTGGGGGGAAGGGGGTGGTGGCGCGATGGTGGCGCTGTGGTGGTGGCTGGGTAGTTTTAGGTTTTTCTTTTTTTTATTTTTTTTATTTTTTTTCTTTTTTTTTTATTTTTTTCTTTTTTTGGCCAATAATAACACGACACGTGGCTTTATGGGCCCACTTAACGGATTCCTAAACGGAATCAGTTCAATGGTGGTAAAACCTATTTTCGTGTTTTTTATGAGGTGGTAAAGTAAAATACTTTTTTTGGGAGGTGGTAAAAGAGATTTTCGTGTTTTTGTGAGGTGGTAAAAAACAAAATACCCTAAAAAAAAATAGAGTACTAATTAATTATCGGTAATTGCTGCAATGAAACCATCAGAGGTACTCTCAAAAGATTGACAGACAGTAGATATAATAACTTAAAAAAACCAGGAAATAAATTTAAGGATCATATTAGAGTTGAGAGTTACAATTCTTACAAACTACTGGGATTGTAAGACCAGGTGTAGTGCCTATATAAACAGAGCAACACCAGCACCATTAAAAAACAGATGCGGGAGCTCCAATTTCAATTCTATATCAGGGGTTGATATACTACTAATACTTGTGGTTTAAATGGAAACCTATAGGCTGGGGGAAACTAGAGCATCAATATAAAAAGGTAAAGGCAAGCCTTGATATCAGTCTCGTCTCTCTAGCTCAGGTGTGTTGTCATCCTCAGCTCGGCGCCCCAATCTGACAATGTCTTCAACGAGAATCTTTCCATCTGGTGCAACATCAGTTATACAAATTTTTTTCATTAGCTTGATCATTGTTTAGCAAGTACAGATATGTAACATGAGACAGTGCATGAGCCATCAGAAAAAATTCAGGGCACAAATCATCACACATTACCCGCCTAATAATTAAAGACGATGTGTATTAAAATAGATTGTCTCGCTTTAATAATTTACCTCTATCTTTTGCAAGGTTGCTAATTAACTCTTCAACACCCTCCTTGTCAAATCTGTGCTTCAAGTACATAGCAGCAGCAGCCACTTCCTCAGGTGTCACTTTCCCGTCGAAGTCCCTGTGCAGAAGAAGTGTTAGTTATAGTGACACTTGCAGATAATGGCATCAAAATATATCCATCTCCAACTATCAAGTTACTAGCTTGCAAACCTTGAAATGTAATCCTGTACTCATTTTTAGAATCTTCAAACAACTTACATAGAAAGAAGCCAACGAGACATTACATTCATCCACTTATTTCATTATGGCTACCAAGCATCTTAGCTTCATTTACATTCACTGCTTTTAAGAGACTCCAGAAGGTCATGTAAGTAGATAACGTAAGAGTTTAAATATATATATTATTTACATAAACTTTTTGTTATCTACTTACAAGTTATAGGTCTCAAGATAAGTTGAAATAATATTCAAAGCATTTATTTAGCAACTAATTCACCTGTCAAGAAGCTGCCAGCGATCACCTATTTTGGCATCCACATCATCAATTTCTTTTTCCAGTTTCTGAAGCATCTCATCAACCTACCAGCATGAACAAGACAAACTTAAAAAGTGGGTTAATGCTAAAAGTTATCAGCATTGGATCATGAATCTATAGAAAATCCAAACTTACCTGTTCTATGAGAGCTGATGAAGCCTTGTCCCGAACAGCTACTTCAGCAGCATGGTCACTTTCTTCTCGAGCAGCTTTATACGCTTTCAGAGCATCAGCTTCACCATCAGTACCCTCTTTCTCAACCATGGTATTATACAGATCTATCTGAAAGGATCAGCGAATACCAAACACCAAAATTGAAGCAAGATCATAAAAACGAAAATTTTGCACAGAAGTGTACAATTTCTTAGAGGTGATTTTCCATATTCAGTTTGCTCTATTTCCAAGAATATGTTTAAAGTACAATTCTGTAGCAGCTACTTGGTCACACTAAAACCCAGTAATAGAACATAGAAGCATATAATGTCATTTATTTCTAGCAATGCTCCTTTTCCACTCTTTTTGATGGCAGATTGGGGGAAAGGGAAAGCATAGATGCCACCACCAGAGAGCATGTGTTTAGGGTAAATAAACATGCTCCCAAATCAATATGCAAGCAGTATAAATCTGACCCAAATAATCTTCACGATAGCTAGTAAAAATTAGGCAGCTAAATTCAGCTGTCAAGTTAATCACGAGATATCAAAGTTCCAACTTTGAGTAATGAAATAAATCTCAAACATAACCCAGACTATGTACATGATATATACATACGATGATTTTAAAATACCAAAATCAAGCCAAAGAAACATAAAGAACCCCAACGAAAAATGATTGCGGAGCTCAGTCACACAAACATAAAATAAATACAGAGTGAGATATCATGGTCTGACTCATAGTCCCCGTGTATCATTGGGTGTGTGGGTATAGCAACATAGGGAGCACTATTGACTTCCTTCGATAGGGGGAAATTATATTTTGGAATTCGCATATATTTCTTCTGAACACTCAAAATGACGGCAACATTATAATGGGCCTAGACGAGCTTCGATTGGGCTAAAACTTGAGGTTCCACCATTTTTTGGGCCAATGAGGATAATGGTTGAGCTACTATTTTGCCGAATCCCGGATAAATGACTAAGGGACTGTTCACATCTACTGAACTGAGCTGAGCTGAACTGAAGTGATTGGAGTTGAGCTGAACTGAAATGAATATTTTATGAGAGAAGAAAATTAGGAGCTGAACTGATTGAAGCTGAACTGAACTGATTGGAGCTGAACTGAACTGAACTGAAATTAAGCTGAAGTGAACAGGCCCTAAGTGCATCGATGCTCTCCGTTAGGTTCTAGAGTCCTTGGCAGCCCAACTGTAAATACTTAGAGGCTAGGAATTGTATGGGGAATTCCGGAAGCATGTACCTAGGAGAGCCTAGACCAGAATTTGTAAGGAAGTGCAGAGAAACCTCTAGGAATTATAAGCATCTGTACATACATCCAAGAAAATTCACCTGTCCTTCTCTCAAGCACTACAAAGTAATCCTTATAATGATAAGCATTCTACTCTCTTTTAATTAGCAAGACTTTATGTGTCTTCTGACGTGAGTGTGAAGCAAGTGGCAGCGACGAACCGAAAAGGATAGAGAGTACTATGCCGTTCTTTGACCCACCCTCCCTCCTCCAAAATAAAATATCAAGGAAAAATAATTTTCGCATGAAAAAGCTAATGATAAACGAAGAAAACCCAAAATTAGAATTAGCACCTTTAGGATATATATGATCAGTGTATATTAATACTATAGTGCATACCTCTTTGTTGACAAGCCTCAGGAACTCCTCACGTTCCCCACTCACTGACTGCAAAGTTAATACAAATGTACTCAGTATCAATTCAGATTAGTCAATTCAACAGGTTACATGACAGAAGAAAACAAAGTTTCTAGAATTATCATACAGAAGCAGAAGCCAAAACAGCCAATGCACGACTGAGTTCACAGAGCTGTTCTTGTTTTTCGGCTGCTCTTATTCTTGCTTGTTCTTGTGATTCTCTTGCTGTTGCGATGTTCATCTCTTTCAATGCAACATCTCTATCATCCTTTGCAGAGCCTTTGGTCTCGGCATCTTCTTCGTTCCTCTCTTCTTCATCCTGTGAGTTAATCAGATAAAGCAAAATCTATCATCAAATACCAAGGTGAAAAGAAAGAGAACGGTCATAATCTCCACAGCACCCCCCCCCCCCCCACCAAAAAAAAAAACCCCCCCCAAAAAAAAGGAACCAGAAGTTCCTTACATACGGTTTCAGTATAACCATAGGTCTTTAAGAAAGTTACCAGAAGTCGTACAAAGCAAGTTTTTGCAAAATGATATGCAGGACTTAGAGGGAGGAGGGATTAAATGAGCATAACAGAATAGGAGTCAACACCTTAATTAGCTCCTCTTGCATCTCCAGGTATTCCAATTTCCTCCTCCTCTCTGAAACAGAATCTTCAGAGGGCAAAGATGTGACACCAATGGTATCTACAACCTCATCTGGAAGAGAAGACAAAGTTGCCTGCACGACCTCTTCAGGCTTCAGCTTTCCGGACACCATAAAAGCCCTGCTAGCACCCAAAAAAAAATAAAAAATAAAAAAATAAAAAGAGGATGATGATTTCATGTACCTTTGAGTTTCACAAAGCTTTCTAATCATACTTCACACACATCCATATGTTAGTATACGCTACCTGGAAAGGATTAACAAGGAAGACGGGACAGAGTGATTGAGGGACAGATCCAGCCAGTCGCGAAGCTGCAGACAGAAGTTAATAACCCTTTATATTCAGTACAAATCGTAGTCTCTTATTATAATCATTATTTTTGGGGTAATTTCTACTAAAAAGTCAGCAGCACAATTGAGCAACATGGGATGGAAAAATGGTAAAAATCCCTACCATGTAACTCCACCGAAGGCATAAATGCAATTATACCACAAGATGGTATATACCATGCCTTGATCCACAAAAAAATTACTATTGTATTTTACTTTTAACAGCTACAGTATTTTTTAAAAATAAATATTATAAAAAAAAAATAAAAAATAAACACAATACTTAATGATTTTTTGGAGCTTTAAATAGACACCCATTTGACATATTTTGAAACAAAAACTAATCTATTGTATGAGAGAAGGAACATAGGAAAGAGAAAGATAGGTAACTTTCTTTAATATTCATGAGTGGGATGAAGTTTGATGCAAGGAAATCATGGGATGATATAGATGATGTGGAGGAGTCAGAAAGTGGTAGAGAAAGAAGGATGGTATAAAATCTTTTACCAAGGTTGGAAATGCTCTTAGAGCAACTCCAGTGGTTGGGTGATTCACATTATAGCTTGCCATGTTCATTGTATATAAAGAGTGCCTAAGGTACTAAGCCAAGGCGCACCTAGGTGCAGCAGGACCTTGCTTTAACACCTTGTGTTTTTTTATACATTGGCCACATAGTATTTGTGTATAAAAATAGCGCGCCTAGGCGCCAGGCAATTAGGAATTTAAGGCAGAACACTTTATTTGCACTAGGCGATGCATTCAAAGGGGCATACATGCGGCACACTTCACTCAACTTTTTTAGATGTTTATACACAGCGCCCTTCAAAAAGGAGCACCCAGGTGCAGCAGGAACTCCATTGCTTTAGTATGCCTTGTGCTACTTTTTGCTCTAATGGACAATTTGTCAATTAAACTTTTGTTTTTAAATTTAAATAATGTCAATTAAATTACCAACTTAGTTTGCTCCACAAAACAAATTTGTTTGCCAAAGCTTATTAACAATACGTGTAACAATAGTGTAGCTACTAGCTTAAGATTTTTATATGTTTGCAAGCAACATTTTCCCAACCATTGAGGTCGCTATTAGATGAAATTTCTGTCCCGGCTAAAAATATAAGATTTATATGTGATGCAATGAATTATGACAAAGGTTGATTAGTGTGAAGTCAAAGAGTCACAGGTACAATATTGAGATAAAGATTGAATTTTCGAATGAAAATATATCTTCTGGTCAGCTTCTCTTCGAAAAGAGCGTCACCCACAATATCAAAGCAGTATAATGGAATCTCACTAAACAAAGAAAAAGCTTTTATTTATCAAAAACCACTCCATGAGTAAAATTCTGTAAACATAACAGGAAGAATTGCTCAGATATGCCCACAGAGTGAGGCCTATTAAGGAACATTATTCATTCACAATATCAAATAATGTTATTTTCGGAGCCAAACCACCAAACAACTACATTACTCACACCAAGTCAATCACTTACAAAATGATGTATAAAGAAACATTTGGAAGTGATATGAGAAAAATATTTGTGAGAAAAAGCATACCAGCTGGCGCATTTCCTCCACTGAAACTATTCCAAGCATGCCACGTTCTCTGCATTCTTCACGAAGTTCAGCTTCTGAAAGTGACTCAATACCCTCTGCTTGAATCAACCTATCATCAGCTTTAATTCTGTGGTTTCAATTTAACCAGCAAACAAGGAAAACAGAAAACATGAGTACAAGTAAAAACCCCTTCACTACATAATACACAATGCATTCTATAATTAGACATAATCTATAAATCTGCATACTAGTTTTGCACCTTTTTTTTCATTTTTTAATTACATTGGACAGTGAGACTGCCTACGTTTTTTTTTTACAAATGCACCATTTGGAATTTTTTGCTTGTCAATGCACAATTCATATCCTATGTTTGGATACTAGTGCCTGTCACAGCCTAACAGGTATCTGTCCAAGTGTCTGACCCGACTAAACTGTGAAAGTTTCCATGATTTTTGCCCAAAATCAAGTGACATGTCGGTGTGTCGAGGATCCGATACGGCTACTTGAGGTAAAATGAAGAGTTCGAGTAACATAGTTCATTTCATTAATGCTATAAATTATTCCCAACAAATAGGAAAAAAATATAGTTAAGTAGGGTCTTGTTTGATTCCTCTCAATGAATGATAAGATCATAAGAATATTAATTTTTATAATTTTTACTATAACGCAATTAAAGATATCAACAGTCACAGATATGCATTAGCAAACATGCACAATCAAAATATGACGAAATAAAAACGGAAAAAGTATATTTTATAATCTTTTAATAAAAATTTTGATATTTTGAAAGTATATATTGAGATGAATATAAAAAATTCTGTCAAAGGATTAAAGTTTTCCTTATGTATAAATCACAAAAGATGGTCAAGGGGAATGCGTGAATGATGTAAAACCTCATATAGTGAAATCATCAAAGAATGGTTCCAAATGCGTCTTATACTTCCAGTTACTGTATATTTATTTTTACATTTTGCTCTTTATTCTTGGCGATGCCCTTCTCATACGTACGTAAGAGAAGATCACCATTTGTTCATGTATTTTTTAATATGAAGTAATGTCAAGGATTTTTTTTTTTTTTTTTTTTTTATCCTATTTTCAATAGTGCTCAACTATACTTCAAATATTTAGATACTGTTGTATAATAATTGTAACACTTCCTAATTTGGTAAGGATCCACCACTATTATATTATTTCTCTCTCCCATTAACCCCACTTGCATAAATATTTTAATACATCTCTATGCTTCTTACCCCACTTATACTACCTTTTTTTATTATTTCTCTCTCCAACTAACAATTAAATGTATCTCCATCAACTATACTTTATATTATAAAATTCACCCTATGATTTCTACTCTATAAATTTCCTAAAACCTTGTGCAAGCCCTACTATCGCGATTATTACGAAACGGATGGAGTAGCGTTTTTGAAAGTTATTGTCCCCATGCAAGTCCATCTAATAGATCACTTCAGCCATGACAGTGATGAAAATTAAACTTACCGCTTCAGCTTATCACGAAGATTGTAACGCAAATATGCATCTGTACCAAAAGGACTGATTCCCATATATTTACACATGTTCACTAATCGTGGCCTGAAACAGAAAATCAGAAATGCATTAATAGCCTTTTTTGTATAATTGCATCAATAGTGAGGAAGGAAACAACACTAGGCAGGGGTTGCGCAAAAAAAGACTGTCAATACTGATAACAGCTACACAGATTGCACCAGAGGAAAGAAATGAACCTGCTGATATTATCAAGGGTGAGTTCATCATTGAATAGCTTTGCAAAGCCCAATATTTCTTCATTTGAGACACTATCACCTTTTCTAACCTAAAACAGCATTTATTTGCCTCAATGCAAGATGAACACCAAGAGCAAAGAAATAAAATAAAAAAACTCAAAATAATATCAACCTACTTTGTTCAAAAACTCATCAAGGTCTTCAGCAGTTTTCTTCATCTCTCCACTGCGTGAATTTTGCACTTCTTTGGACATTTGCGTGACAGTGTCCTGAAGAAACTTTGCATATTCTATTCTTGCAGTTAGTCTTCGCTTTAAGGCTTCCTATAAGATGGAATCCATTGTTAATGAAGATATTATGCTAGTAATAAAGTGCATTATGAGATACCACATAGATATTTACACAATCTGCTAGGAATTAGCTTGGTTACAACACTATTAATGGCAGAAATTAAGATGAAGAAGAAGATGATTATAGGATTAAGATGAGAATTACAACTAATTGAATGATAATTCCACTTTCAAGAGGTGGATTCTCTCCCAAGTATGAGCTTTTGAGAGGCTCACTCTCTCCCAATAAGATAACCTCAAGATAACCTCAACAATATTCAACATGATGATTATTCCTCCTAAGGAGGTCTATTTATAGAAAATACCCCCTAACAAACCTCTAGCTTATTCCCCAAGTTACTACTAATAGACTATGACTAATGTGCCCTTCCCCTAAATATTGATTCCTTGCACAATCACTATCCCTGACAAGAACACCCCAGGTATGAATAAAATAACCACCCAGGTATGTCATCATTTGCAGAACACCACCTATCTAATATCTGGCAGTAGAATCAAGTTTTCTTGGACATGGTTTGATTAACTCAGACAAGTATTGATTTGATAGAAATCTCTTCAATAAGCATGAAACCTAAATCTTACATCAACACATCATATAGCTTCCAACAAAGATAATACTATAACAAGAACAGGACTGGATCTAATCTGCATAAGCAACACATTTCAAGTAATAGCCAGCTAAAAAGGATAGGGTTTGGTCAAGTGCATATACCCTTTTTTAGGGATGGCAGTGCATAAATAAATAAATAATTATAATAATAACCCTTTCTCTACAAAAGATGAATTCATTTAATTTGCACTCCTATCCGTTAAGAGTAAAAAGCAGTTGGCGTCAGATCAAGGACCTTATGAAATAACCTTTTTGCAAAATTGCAAATAGCAACTAAAGGTGTATTGTTCATTTGACCCCCCCCCCCCCCCCCCTCCTTCTCTTCTTCTCCTTCCAATAACCCTAAGCTGGAGACTTGTTTCCAGACATTGGGGAAATGGTATTTCATGATGTGCTGCAGAAAAAGAAGTGAAAGGTGCATGATCAAAATTTTCAAGCCTTTTTGTCCATATGGAGTTGTATAAATCATCACAAACGTATGAAGCGGAGTTAATTTATATTAGTACATAACATGATCAAGGAAAGATATAAACCCAGTAGACTGACTATCCATCTTTATCAGTCATTTAAAATCATAAGACATAAATACAATTTCATTGTATTCGAAACATAAAAGGAAAAGTTTAATATTTAAAATTAATTCTGAACAGCAAACCTGCTCTCTCATCTTGTCTTGGAAGGTGGATGGAAGCATGTTTGGAAAAAACTTTAAAAATACTGGCAGTAAAAACTCCATGAATGGGACAATGACAAAAACTGCAAGGGGAACAAGTCGAAAAATGTCTGCTGTTGTCCTTGTAAGCTGTTGTCTTTCCCTTCGAGAGAGACTTTTTCCACCAGCAAGTTTAAGGAGCAACCTTGAACTAATTCGCACATCTGCCCACAACAATTTGCAGCCCAACCAATAATGGCGCGCGGTTGATTTGACAACATCATTCCAATGAACCATTTTTTTAGCCCAATCCTCTCTGCATCCAGAATCATATAAAAGATGAGCATTCATGCGTTTCAATAACCATAGGGATGACCCATCAAATATCAACCAATAATATCTACAGCCCCATAGGGATGGCAAGAGCACCACCTAATTATTACAAAAGCCAACTAACCTGCTCATGGAAGCTACAGCTTTCATAGCAGGACCTATTCCCAAAAGTGTTGCCCAAACTCTATGTAGAACACTCTTTGCACTCTTTTGTGAATCCTGCAACTTAGATTTTACTTTTGCTTTGGCACTACTCAAGCCAACTACAGCTTGATCACATTCCTCTGGAGATGCATCCTTTCTCTTCTTAGCAGCAACTTCTTCATTTTCATCATCATCATACTCTGGTTGTCCAGCTGTGGCAGTGGAAGCATGACGTATGGATTGTAACTTCAATGCAATAGACGTTGGCATCCCATTTTTCTGTCTATCATATTTATAAGCAGGTGACCTAATTACATAGTATGTAGACCTATACACTTCTTGTGCAGAAAAGTCTGTAACATGGCTTTTAGCATTAGAAAGTGTAAATGCATTTCCCTCATTCACATGATTTGTCTTTGAAGAAACATTGTTTGCAGTAGAGCTTAAACTTCGAAAATTAAAATACTGACTGGACTGTTCAGGGCTAGCATTCTGGTAAATCTGGATAGACCGGACATTTAAATAATCTACAAGACATTTTTTCCTTCTCACTAGAATTCTAGCTGCCATTAGCAAGATATCCTGCCTTCACCCAGAAAAAACCTCATTCACGCTTTCCAAGCCTGCATACAAAGCAATTTGGTCACTATTGCCATTATGAAGGTCCAGCAAAAGTATACCAACACAGAGAGGTGAAAGAGTAATTTTGTTCACTGATAATGAAAAGAAAGAAATTATAAAGCTCCATATGATGCATTCATTTCTTAGTTATGCTTAATAAGACATGTCCTCCACCATTTAGATTCTTTTCTTTGTTTGTCTTTCCAAAGAGATAATAACCCTTTAAAACAATCATATTTGATATATAAATACTGTTCGTGTTGTGCAGTCATTCACATAGAATATAGAGTATAGAAAACAGCAATAACAAACAAAAAAAAAAGGACAATTGTCAAGAAATACAGAATATATCACTTTTTGAAAGCAGCAACTACAAAGATTTTGGACCTTTACTTGAGCAAATTCCACTTGGTGGAATTTTTTTGTCAGGCAATGGATATAGCAGGGCAAATTGTTAAAATTAGGGGTAGGTTAGTCATTATACTTATTTATGTTAGAAAATTAGCCATTTATGCATGGGTCCGATTCAATCACAATTAGTATACACTATGTACATAAGCAAAATCGGGGGATTGCTAAAGAAATTGGCAAAAAAAAAAAAAAAAGAACTTCCACCAAATGGTATTTGCAAAAGCAAGCATAGGGCCACTATATAAATTTCCCAGGTATTTATTATTGCATAACTCTATCTTATAAGACAGTACCTCTTAACTCTCTAAAAAAAAAAAAATACTTACTTTGACCATAGAATTCTCACAATTTAGTCAACCAAAGGCAAAATGATGGCTGTACTATCCCTCGGTGGCAATTTAAGGACATAATTATACAATGATCGATCGAGGGTCAAATTAGAACATTTTTAATAGAAAAGTTAATGTTTCTTTACCAAACATGTCTTAGAAGGAATTGTTGGCAAAAATAAAATGAAAATAAACATGGAACAAGTTGTTTTCTTATGTAAAAAGCCCTTAGATTGCCACTGTTACCTCAATCCTTTATGCAATTTTCTAAGGACATAATGGCTAATTACCCATCATGATTAGGAGTTGCTTTTGATTTCTATGCACTAGATTTTAGTCGCTTTTTCCCTCATTCATTTCTCGAAAATATGCTGTATTGTATCAATTCAGCATCATATTTTAGTGATTGATAATCTATTTTCCAAGAGAAGGGTTAAAAGTACTGATATATAAGTGTTTTTCTCAACATAATCACTCTAAAATCCCAATAAAATGTATTGTACTATAATATTGAATCACAATCAGTAAATTCAATATAGTATCGCTTCCTTCATTCCAAACTTAGTTACATTTAGATCAATAACAAAGTGGTTTTAATTCACTTTTAATAGCTCAAACTCTTCATTTCACCTCAAGTACCCATGCCACACACTCCGACATCAGTACGGCCACTTCCGCCCGTCCAATTACAATCAAAATCATATATTTGTATTTTTATACTTTTCGCAAATTCATCGAATCAAGCCGAACACCAGTAAAATACAGTTAGAGTACGGAGCATTAGTAACAGAGGCCACATTATTAAGTCTCAATCATTTTTCTTCAACAAAGTTAAAAACGAATTCTACTTGGAATTCAATATTCTCCAAAATTGAAAATTCAATTGCAGCTCATAATTTCATAGCCATTAATAAATCTTTGATCAAATTAATAAATTAATATAGCACTTAAATAAATTTCTCCTAAAATTACATACAAATTCATCAGAAAACTATACAACAGCGACAAGGAAAATGATTGTTAAACAAAATTAGCACAAAATGTGAAACTAACAGCAAATTAAAAATCAAATAATCGAAATTAGCAAATAAATTAAACAAATTAAGATGAACTTACGGGATTAGAAATGAAAAATGGTGGGATGAACTGCACAAAAAATGAGAAAGTGATAGTAAAATAAAATGAAGAGAGAGAGAGGAAGATTGAGAAGAGTGAGAAAATACTTGAGTATGAAGCGTGGAGTTTGGAGAGTGGAGAGTGGAGAGAAAGAGAGGGAGGGTTTTAGGAGCGGTGCCCGGTTAATATTAGAGCTGTTAAAAACTAACCCGATTCGAGAACGTGACCTGAAACGACAATGAATTGAACCTGACTTGCACCCGAATAATGGGGTGACACTAGTGACGTATAACCCGACTTGACCCCGACCTGATGTTAACCGACAACCGATTTGATCCAATAGTTTAAGACCTGAACCTAAACCTGCACCCGACCTGATAGTTTTCGTTAACCGATTTAATCCGACTCAACTACAATCTAAACCCGAACTAGTACCCAACCCAATTAGAACCTGAAAACAGTTATAACCCAACATAACCTGTTATTGACCCGAGTAATGGAAGGTTTAATAAATTTTATATGCCTTTTAATTGGTTCAGCTTATATATTGGACAATTTTGTAAACCTTCAATCCTTAACAACATATTGGTACAATTTGTCCATTTAATTATATACCTTTTGTTCTCTATTACTTCGTATATAGGTTGAATAAAATCTTGATAATGCCTGATCAAATTATAGAAGGCGTAATTATATAGGTTCAACTTGACCACATCGATATTTATACGAATTGAACTTGAACCAAAACGAAGAATGATCCAACTTTAAGATTCCGACCAAATAATTATCTGACTCAACCCTAACCCGAACCCGAATGTACCATGTATTAACCCGCCCAAACCCGTCTCAATACAACCCGAACCTGAAATTAAACCGGATTTGAATTTGACTCGAATCGAACCCGACCTACACCCGAAAGGGCGAATAACCTGGAATAACTTGAACCAAAATTGACTAGACCCGAACCTGAACCTGTTCTGAGGCTAGATTGACCCGACATAACCTGATTCTAATTTGACCCGAGACCTGATTTCATCCGATCCGAACTCGACTTGAATACCCAAATTGACAACTCTAGTTAATATGGTATATTAACATTACAATGTTAATATGTTGGCATTTTTGTAAATATGAGAGGGGGTTTGTGTTATTTTAATGTTTTTATTTTTTGCAGGTGATGTGTCACAATCCGTTTGGTCTGAAATTTGGGAATAAAAAACTCAGCTTTCATCTTCTCAAGCTTTCATCCTCCATTAAAGATCCTCAAGCTTTAGCTTTCATCCTCCATTAAAGACCCTCAAGCTTTCGTCCTCCATTGAAGATCCACCGCCACCATATTTCCGACGACTTTGCCGTCGAAATTTACGAAAACCCTAAGAATAAAGTGTGAAACATAGGGTATAGTTAACCCTAAATGGTAGGGATTTGTCCTTATCTTCAATATCTCCATTGTAACTGACCATTGAAGGTTTCAATTTTAAAAGTGATGAAGGGGTGATAAACTGATATGGGGATGTTGGATTGTTTGCGAATGGAGGATGAGGGAAGTTGAAGTTGAGGAGATGAAGTTGGAAGGGGAAACTGATATCTGCCAAACTTTTTGTTGACATCTATACCCTTACTCAAGCATACGAATTGACAATCCTGCTCCCATATAAACATTCCATGTTAATATGGCATATTAACAAGAATTTTCTCGGGTTTTAGTTTAATTTTATTAAATAAAAATTAAAATTAAAAAAAGAGGGTTTAAGTTTTGAGTTTAGACGGTCACTGTCCTTGCTGAGAATGCTGCTTGTGAAAAATTCATTCTCTCATGTTTATATGACTCGTGGCATTATATGTTTTTTCATGGTTTTTATAACAAAGATTTTTAACCATTAATGTATTCGTCATTTTTATTTTTACAAGTAAAGTCATCGCGCGTGATGCGCGCAATAGCCCAATAAATACGGAATGAGTGTAGTTAATGCTACCGCTAAATAGATGTGTCGTACTAATCTAATTTAGCTATTGTATGTAAAGGGCGTTACAATATAATTTGATTTTGTGTTAAAATAGATGTAGTAAGGTATTTAATGTGAGGTCATAAAATTTTTAAAAATTCGAATCTTATTATTGTTTAAGATTAGGAGATACGACTTTATTGTAGAATGTCATAAATTTGTGATGTATGGTCTAATCTTAATTAAATATTAATCTTAATAATTTCGTCGTATTGTTTTAAAGAAATGTTATGTTGTGTGACAAATCGCTGCCAAAAAATAGAAAAAACAGCTAACACACGTGTGTTTAGATATTGTGCATATAAGGAAATTTACGAAAAGCTACTTTCTATTTTTGGATTTTTTTTAAATGCAAGTACAGTGCTAGAATATGTAAAGATGTTGAATGGTTGTACTTTGGAAGTCATAAAGTCTTTATTCTTTTAAGATTTTGTCATGATTGTTTCACTTGGTTTTGATTGGTCAATTTGTGTACTTATATTGCGTGGTGTATAGCACTTGCTCTGTTGGTGTGTTCTGTCTTTCATCTTCCATTTTTTTTTCTTTCTTTTTGTTTCAAAGTTTATCTTTTCTTCTGTTTGAGTTTTAAATGGCAAGCACTGATAGCACCGCCACCTCTAGGAAAGTATTTATGCCACCAATCTAGAGGCCGAATGAATCGAAATCACAAGAAGAAATGTTGCAAGTTTTCGTTTGTATGTTACAGAAATGAAGAAACAGATGAATAGCCATTTGGAATTTCTGGAACAAGGGATTTCAAAGGCCGAGAGCAAAAAAGAAAAAGGAGAAACAAGTAATAAAAGAAAACGGGAAGTTGAGAGGGATGGTTGTCAAGAATGGCCAATTATTATTGTCAAATCAGACAATGATGAAGCTGAAACTAAACCTAAGGAGGGAGTTGGTGCAAAAGAGGAAAGGGAGGAAAGTGAAGAAGAAGATGAGACTGAGGAAGACGAGGAGACTGATGAGAATTCTGTAAGTGATGTGAACTCTGATTTAGAAACCGAGACTGAGAAAGAAGTTGTTGCCAATTTAGATGAATCATTTGAATCAAGCAGCGATAGCTATGATGAGGATGATGATGACAGCGGTTCGGATTCTGATTTTGGAAACCATCATGAAGCAAATCAAGAAACAAGTGAAGATTCTTCCATGTTTGCTATGAGAATCTCTGACTGATTGTATCCTGTCTATTCTTGGAGGTTTTTTTTTTGGGCTAAACTGTAGAAGTGGTAGGATGAACTAAAGGTTTGTTAGGGGTTTTTTTGGCTGTTAGGTTATGGTAGCAAATTATCTAGGTGTATCTTGGCAGTCTTAGGTCTGTTGCTATGTTTTTGGAGTGCTAGATCTAGGTAACTAATTAGCTGATGGTGAACCTATAGTTAGTGTAATTAGCAAAGCAGGATAGTCGGTTGTAATTACTGCAAAATAAGACCTTGTTTTATATATAAAGAATAGCTGAACTTGATTATATAATTTTTGTTTGGTATGGTTGTTTATTCGTTGTATTATGTTGTTCATAGTTATGCTTTATATAAGCTAAAAGATGATGAGTTCATATGCCATGAATTAATGTAATAATATAATGGCAATGTAGAGTTTGTTGATTTCAAAATGCCTATGCAAATGTATTAGAAAGGAACTAATTCGAAAGATGCATGCTAAGAGAATGAAAATAAAGCAAACAGTCGAAGTACTATATATATATATATATATATATAAAGATTTACATAATAAGTAGATGATTTTCGGTTACAATAGCATCTACATCAAGTTACGTCTTTCTTATAGACTATATAGATAATGTCTGATGATCTTACAAAGCATGGCTAAGTAATCAGACAGCAAAGGCTAGATGCACTAATTACAGTGTGTGCCACACATTTAAAAGTAGTGTTACATAGGAACAAATACTTGTAAGAGGCTTGTTCCAATATAAAACCACAACGCTGGATTGTTTTTCAAACCATGTAGAAGCAATTAGGTAGCAAAGGTAGATAGCCTAACAGTTGGTGTTTCTTAGGAACAAGTATTTCTATGAGACCTGTTCCTTTTCAACACCATAGTCCTCAAAAGTGTTAACCATAACCGATACCCTTTCTTAGTATATGTGGCTTTATTGAGGAACATGTAATTTAAGAGCCCTTGTTCCTTTGAAAAGCCACATTACACAAAATATTTACTCTTAAAGCATAGTATATACATAGCAAAAGATTTAGTAGATGAAGCTATTACCCAATTGATCTGTCATGAGTCTTATTTTTGTTGCTTTATCTAAGAGTCATCTGAGTCATCATTAGGAAACACGAGTGCTCGACGCTTGCTTTCTTTCTCCTGCTTAATAGACTTGATTGTTTCAACGGAGGTAATTCATATGTCATATTCTATTCCCTTTCCTTTCAGTGCAGCTTGAATAGCCTGATCTTTCTCCTTTTCCTTGATGAGATCTGCACTCTTGATTGCTGAAGGTGTTGCATGGTCAATAACATCCTTTGCTGGTGTGGTAGCATCCAAGCCGCTGTCAGAATCAAGCCTCTTTCTTTTCTGACCAATATCTTCTGCGTTAGACTGAGCGGCTTTTTCTGCTGCATCCATTGCTTCTGCGACTAAGCAAGCATATTCCTCTTCTTGGCTGAAGATTGATAGGTCATATGCATCAACTGTTTCTTTCTTAATGGTCTTGCTGAGAGTGTCTTTGTTTTTGGTTGCATATTCAGTGTTTTGTTCAGAGTCAGCATCTTCAGTATCAGTTGTTGCTTCTGCATTCTTAGCTCCAGATCCTGTAGCATCATTTGTGGAGCTGCTTCCCACAGGATTAGGTGTGATTGTGTCTTCCATTTCCACACCCTTTAAACCCCATTGCAAAACTTTGTTCTGTTCCAAGGCAGCTGTAGGGCCAATCTTTTTCAAGAAGTATGTAGTCGATAGCTTACGAGCTACCTGACGAAACTTAGTGATATCATCATGAGACATAGATCAAGTCTGTGTAAATAAAATTAGTAACTAATAAAGCAAATCAAGGAGTATTGAGAACTGTTAGGATGCAATATGGATTGTAAATCATTTATCGTTGCCTTCATGTGATAAATTCTGCAGCTGATAGTCTAAAGAGTGGGATGTAGTGCTCAGTAAATGCATGTAGGGAATATTTCAAGCATTACCCCAAACTTGAACCCCACTGTGATCATACACTTAAGCATGGTGGCGTCCAAAGAGAAGGAAGCTAGAGCAAAAGAGTCGCCAACAAGTTTTAGGAACTTGTAAACCGTTCACAGGGTGAAGGTTACACCCCTTAACGATCCAAGAGATCGTCAACTCCAAAAGGTCTTGAACCAAATAGGGTTCGGGGATGAGGGTACGAATCCAATCTACAAAAGAAAGAACTCACCCTAAATAGGCCTCTACTTTATTCTACTCGTATTCATGTGCGCTTTTTAACTAACATGCAAACATTAGATTAATCCTAAACCTGTTTAATCTATGTTGGTTGAATATTAATGCACAAACAAAACTATTATTGTCCATCACTTGAATTAAAATAATATTAGCCTAAACAAGATTATTAATTATCTTATTAAGCGTGATTACAAGTACAAATTCCCTTTAAACATGCATAAAAGGCGTGATCAAGCAACAACAATAAATAAGCATCATGCAACATAATAATAATAATCATCATCATAATAATATTCTCAATCTCAAAGCATAATAATATTAGCAAGATCCTAGGCATGATACTAACAAGATTAATAACAAATCCTAGCATGTCACTAAACATAAAAATCAAAGCTTTAGCCCTAGCATGATACTAACATGATATTAGAAAAGAGTAAAAGGCACCCTAAACATGATACTAGAAAGCAATAATAACATCCTAACATGATACTAGGAATTAATAAATAATAAACATGCTTTCTACAAGAATAGAGCAATAAGATTACATACTTTGATGTCTCGTACCTCTTTCTAATAACAAAATACACGCGTTAGTAACTTCAAGGAAAATATAAAATCAAACAATTAAATTAAATAATTGAAATAGAGATTTGGGACCAAACCCTCAGAAATTATAACCTTTCACGTCTAAGGCGAAGGCAACTTCGATCGGCTAGGTGCTTCTAGATCTTGTGAATGGGGAATTTTGTTTGTGAAAAGCTAGAGAGATGAGAGCATTTAGAGAACAGATGATTGTAGATAATTGATGAATAAAAACGGAGGTTCAGGACCCTATTTATAAGAAAACAGTCCGGAAATAGGTAGAATTTGATAAGGAATAAAAACTCCACTCTGTCGCCGCAAAACCAACCTTGTCGCTTGGCGACAAGGCTTGTCGCGTAGCGACAGGCCTGTCGTTTGGCGACAACCTGGATTTCTACGCGCTTTCAAACACGGAGTCCACTTATCAATCAAAATCGATTTGTAAAGTCCGTATGAAAACTGAAATCGTATTTTCATAAAATAATATTTTATTCCAAATAAAACTTATCAAAATGTAATTATTAATTCTAATTTTATTAGGACTTAAAAGAACTTTCGAGAGAATTCTAGAAGACTATAATTAATTCTAATAACTTTAGGAATAATAATTAACATTGGGCCCTCCCCTAGATCATTGGGCCGCATGTAAAGATCAAACCGGACCCAGTTTAGTATTTTGGCCATAACTTCCTCATTATTCATCGGAATTGGGCTTATAATATATCGTTGGAAAGCTCTTTGCAAGCCCCATTCAAATACACTATTATTGGACCCTTGTAGTGGACCAAACTAAACTGGATTGACTATTTTCATAAAATAGAGTTGTTTTTCGAAAACAGAAAGAAAGAATTTTTAATAAAAACCAACCGCAACACCTGACCTTTCACAATTTCACTTTATTCGATAATCATTCGACACAAAAGGTATTCATCACTGGGTTTGGTTTTGGGGAGACACATTTGGGTGTCTACAATGCAGTAAGCTGTAATGCTCCAGTTCCATCAGAGAAAGTTAATGTAATAGTCGCTCTGCAGAATTTGAAGAATTAGTGTTGGTTTTTAGTGGCTACTATGGTTCGTTATCTCTATTAGCTATGTAAACAGTTAGTGGTACTTACCAGTGAGTAGCGGTTACTTTATTTTTCTCGCAGGCTATGCAATTATAGGTTGTTCCAAGAGAAAGTTGGGTTCGCTTTCCACAATAAGAACATCTTATATATGCTCTGAGCCTGTCATACTGAATATCAGATGCTACAACTCTAAGCCAATACATTTCTTGTGGAAGTGTTGTTGTTGCCTACATTGACAATATAAATTGATGTTATAACTACTATACCCACTACAAAAAAATGAGAATAGGCAACACTTAAGATTGCAACACTTATAGAAATGTTACTGTTAATAATCTAACGCAACATATTTATTTGTTACCTTGAACTAAAGTAACAGAAAAAAAAAGTGTTGCTCTAGAATATATAAGGCAACATTCGCTTAAAGTGTTACCTTTTTCTTGTCTAAGACAACAAACATAATAATTGTTGCATGAAAAGACAACAATAACAAAACTATTGTTTGAAAATGTAACATTAATATCTATGTTGCCATCTATGACAACATTTATATTAAAAAGACAACATAATTTAAAATGTTGCTTTTATGGCGAGTGTTATATATATATATATGTGTGTGTGTGTGTGTGTGTGTGTGTGTGTGTGTGTGTGTGTGTGTGTGTGTGTGTGTGTGTGTGTGTGTGTATGTGTGTGTGTGTGTGTGTGTGTGTGTGTGTGTGTGTGTTATATAAACAAGCGAGTTTGGTGGAGTTGGTGGGGAACTCACCTTGTGACTTTGAGGTCACAAGTTCGAGCCCTACCAACTATTAAATGCTTTGGAGTGGCAACATTTAGAAATATTTTTAAATTGTCTCCTTAGATGGCAACATTTTTCATTTGTTGTCTTTGTAAAAGTGTTGCCTTATGTATCATTTTACCTTGACTTTCAAAATTGTTGCCTTTGAATAAAAATGTGTTGCCTTATGAATAGACAACGGCGGCATATACTACGCCTCATATGTGTTGCCTTAGCTACAAGGCAACACTTTTTTTATATTAGGCAATGGTTTTGCACTGTTACCTTTGCTTTATTTTGTTGTAGTGACCACTGTTGATAGTGAGTAAAGAGGACCTAAAAACATCTAGATATGAATGAAATAGCACATTATTCAACCTTTTTGGTCTTGATGCGGCCTATTGTTGTTAAAACTCTCTTTGCAGGCAGATTCCAGGCAGCTGTGACTCTATTCTGATAATCAATCAGAACACATCGATGCTTTCTTACCCTGTCAATAACAAGTACAGTCTGTATCAGTCCAAAAGTGTGCAAAATATGTACTGTCTAGTTGCTCTAAATGTAAATGTTAATGAGCATACCATTCAGTTAATGCAGCTGCTTTTTCGCCTTCAGGATTTTAGATTATTACAGTAGACATGGTCGATTCAAGTTGAAAACCTGTGTGTTTAGGATATTATGAGATATTTATTATCTGATTGATATATAGTGAAACAAATCAAGTATGGTATGTATTTATTAAGTTGGTTTTGAGTTACCTTTGCGAGTGATAAGACGTAGAGCTGTGATACCAATAACTTTGAAATTTTCAGTGTCAGAAACAAGAGTCTCATTTTCTCTTCCTGATAAATCATTCCAGGTACATACTCTCATAGATTAATCAGTGCTAAAAGTAATAGCATAAATATTAGAGTAGAACTATTATAAGCACTGAATCGCCAGAATCTAATCGGAAATACACTCACCTATGGTCTATGACTATCAAATCGCGCACAAAAGACTCTTTATTAAGAGTTGTCACAATTTTCCTTAGTTCTTTTGCAACATACAACACAATCACCAGGATATCTAAAATAGAAGAGAAAAGGGCAGTGAATTATTTAATGGGATAAACTGACAATTCAAAATCAATAGCCTAAAATATGAGCACGAATTGTTTTATTACCATGTCGAGCATCATCAAAGGAAACTCTTGGAACAGAAGCTAGAGACTGGTATTTAGGAAATACTTGTTCTCCTTCAGGATCCAAAGATTGGATAAGAGTCCTACTACCGATTGTCATCTGAAATGGAAGATCTGTTTCCTTAGCCTGTACTGTGGATCTAATGGCCTTATCAAGGCATTAGCAATTTCATAATTTCCTCTAAATAAGATGACATCTTTATATGCATCAACCTGATCACTAAATAATGTCATCTTCATTCGATTTTTCTGTAAAAGAAGAAAAGAATACTTTATGATATAATCATGTAGAATGGTTTGTTGTAAAATAAGTGTCTGTTTGTAAATGGTATGTATGGATTATACCTTGTCATCTTGTAATATAATGTACTGGTAAAATATTTTCTTCTCAGATTCCTGCGTTCGACCTTTTTCTGCAATGTTGACCTTTACCTTGTATGATTTGCTCGATGTATCGAGTTCATCTAGAAACTTTCGTTGAGATGCCATAACAAGATTCTGTATATAATATAACCAGAAAGCTAAATAAGTTCTAGTTGCACATACACATGTATTATGATCATTTCTTTGTAACAAATTAACAAGTAACTCTATATGAATGTTGAGAAATCAGCTATTACTTAATTTTTTATCCTCTTTCGATAGCAGTGTATCATTTCTTTGTAAAAAATAATATCATTGCTTGTGTTTTTGGAGTGCTAGATCTAGGTAACTAACAAGCTCTAATCCTAAAATAAAACTCATTAAGACAATCAATCAAGGCTATCAAAATCAAAGCAAAACACAAAATTAAAGGATAGCTTAACAAGCTCTAATCCTAAAATAAAATTCATTACGATAATAAATCAAGGCTATCAAAATGAAAGGAAAACACAGAACTTGTACTTCAATTTAAAATACCCAAAAATAAATTACTTCAATTATACATGGTAAACTTCATTAGTAATTTTAAAAATAAATATATAAAAGTACTATAATAAAAAAAAGCATGATCAATTTTTTTACGAAACTCTTAATTTAGAAAATTAAAATCAAACCCATAAAGTAAACGTAGTAAATTTAAGCAGATTTTGATATTAATTATATGTTACTGATAATAAGTGTTTCAAAATACAAGCAATGATACATTGCTATCGAAAAACTTAAATGAAATTAATTTTAATGGCATATATGTTAGTGCAACATCTATAAGTGTATAACATGGTTAGTTTGTTTAGAGTACAAAATTAATCAATTAACTTAAATATCAAACCAAAGATGCTAATTAATTTTGTAATCTTATAATATATATAATAGTTCTAACACTAATCTAAACTAATTTATATGGTGGTCACTAATTTGGTTTATGGGTCTACTAAAAGTGTCTGGTCTTTTAGACTATGATCAATAAATTCATATATATATATTCTCTTTTTACATACAAAACACCCAGTAATAAGACTAAACATGAGCAAGTATTTCGAAAGACCTATATACATGTAACTATGTATAACAAATAATGACTTTTTTCATATACTGAAGCTTAAGTCTTTTGAAGAATAAATGCTACCATAGATGCAATAGCTAGTTGAATGTTCAGCTAGTTATAATTCCGAATCAAATTAGTTGAAATTGTAACATAAATGAAGTGAAGTGATGTGATAAGTGCATAATATACCATATTTTTAGTCCCTAATATTAGTCCTATAATCGTTTTCTATTAGTTATTTTATGAAATTAGTCACTTTAATATTTTTAGTTCTATATTATGATAGTATTTTATTTTATACCTATTTTATAATAATTGATACTTAATAATACTTTGTTTGTTTTTGGTAGGAAAGAAAGTGGAGTATGAAGTGGATTTGGCTAATGTATAGAGCATCAAAGAAGGCCCAAATTGTGTGGTTATCTAACTCACATTCACGTGCTCTTTCATCATCAAATAAAAGAAGCAAAACAAAAAAAGAAAAAAAGAAAAAAAAATAAGAAGATAAGAAGGAGTTAGGCGTGAAGACCCAAATAACAAAGAAAAGATAATCATCCAAATCCCATTAATCTCGCAATTCGATCTAAATCCTCCAATGAGTAATGTGATGAAGATACCAGATTCACAAGATAGAGTTTTGTCCAAGGAAAATTCGCAAAATCAGTTCATGCAATTGGTTATAAATTTAGCTTGTATTTTTTTCAAAAAAAGAACAGACAACTTAGCCAACAATTATACAAAGAGCGAGATAGTTCGAGTGAGTTCGTAATTGGGCAATTGGTGAAGAGAAGATAGCCATTGGAGGGCAGCTTAGTCTCGCATCTAAGGTAAAGCGAGAACGAAGGTGAATCGCGGGGTCGAAGCCGGGTTTACTCGGGTGTTCTTGGGAGTATATTTCATAAGTCTTCTTCTTAACTTATTTGTTCCATATTACTGATTTATTTAATGTTCTTTGCTAATTTGATGATATACTTTTATTGGATTATTGGTATTATAATTGATTCTTAATAGTACTATTTTTCGATTTAATGGTTGTTTGAAATTTGCTTGTTCTTGATTATCAAATTTGCAATTCGACATTGATTGTTATCTTTCATGTTGTTAGTTGTGAATTATTGCTATCTATATGGTTTGGCTTAGTTTACATCATATAGTGAAGTAGTGTCTAATTTTATATCGAGTCTGCAATTACGATTTGGTTTAAATTAGTGAGCAAATTCAATCTAAGTAATCTGACATTTATGTGTATATATTGGTTAGGACTAATGAGGTCTCCTAGATATCAATGCTTCCAAGTTTAATTAATACAAGTTGCGACCATATTTGTGTTAAATAGGTTGGTTTAGAGTCGATTTCGGCTTAGTTCGGAATTGGTTTCGAGTAAGGGAGGTAGGGAGCCTTTGTTACTAAAGTCTCTACAATTAGCCTAATCGTTAAATTGAGTAATTTTGCAGAATCGGTCAATTATTATTATCAATAGTTTAGTTTGAGTAAAGTTATGAATGGAATTGGTTAAGTGTGTCATCACTTAGATTATGATTTAATTCTTGTTTAGTTTAGTTGATCGTTCACGTTAACCCCCCCCCCCCCCAATCTCATGTAAATAATGTAAATAGGATTCTTTATGTATATATAATTTACGTTTCGAGTTGATTTTGAGTTTATAGAGTTAGTTAATCTCCTCGTGGGTTCGACCCTTACTTACCCTTTTACTAGTTGTTAATATTTTTGAAGGTTTAAGTGAGGTAAATTATTAATTAATTTTATACGGTAAACGACACGTATCATGATGTGTAGACTGATTATACCTGTCAAGAAGCAGAGGTTTTAATGCTGATGGTGTAGACTGTAGCCTCCTCCTTGTATGTTTTTTGTGTGCCTATTCTTTGCTTTCCTTCCTATGGTTTACTGCAAAGATAGTGAATTGCATGAGGAATAAAAAGACCTAATGTCAGTAGTGTTTTTATAGTACATATTGATTTTTTAAAAAAAATGGAAATCAAAGGAAAAGGCAAGAATTCAAAGCTACTGTTTGGTGTAATAGTCTTATGTTGTATTTTTTCCCATAAAATCAGTAAGCTTTACTCCTATAGAAATAGCTTGTTTCGATCATATTTTATAGATATAGCATGTACTTGAATAATATTTAAATATGGAGTTGCATATCTACATTGATATCTTTAGGTTGAAATTATATGCCTTACATTTTATTTTTTTTATTTACTAACCATGTGTGTAATAAACTTGAAATAGCAGTTTGAATCATAAAAGGATGGAATGTACTGTTCCTATGAGATATAATCCATTTGTAAGCATAAAACTAATTTATTGTATATGTGGTGCTTTTTTTTTTCCACACTCTTTTCCCTGCTCTTCCTTTGTTCCATTAATTGAGTGTTGTTTGGTAATTAATATGAACTTAGAATGTCTTGGGTAGCTACAAGATTGTGGATCTTATATAGTGTTTGTTTTTTTTTTTTAAAGCCATTGCAAAACCTTTTCTATCTAAATTTTAAAACCGATGTTGTGCGGCCCTTTTTTGTAAAGAAATCCTCCTTTGTATTATTATTTTTAAAGCTACCTTTTCGAAGCTTATTAGCCTGTCATATGCGAAAGAGTATTAGGATACACTACTAATGAGATTAATTTTAGTCAGAAAATCATACTAATAGCATATGACAGGTTCTACAAAATACAAATATAGGCATCTAAACAAATAATAGACATTACAGCATATTATTTGATCGTTACAATTATAAATAACCCACTAATCAGAAGGTATTGGTTGATCCACTGAACTACATATATATGCTTAACAAAACCAGCTGAACCTTTGTTTCCCTGCAAGCATATGATCAGCAAAATTTGTGTTCAACACTACAGAGATCATAACCAAAAAATATACAGCAGAAGCTGTTAACATCTTGTAAGAGTTTTCCTAAACTAAGAATAATAGATTTAAAAGCCTTAAATATAAATAAATAGCATACCATTCTCTGAAGGAGAATCATTATGTTGATTGATGATCGATGGCATGTCTAAAAAGGATCCTTTGTTGCAGAATAGGATAGCTTGCAGCAGGAAAGCGAAGTGAAGTAAATCAATAAATTATGTACCGAATAATAAAAGCACTAAATCCATCTAAAAAAAATTATAGTAACAAGAAATGGAAAGACATCACTCACTGATGTAGCTAGATGATGCTAGCTATACGAAGAATATCATAGGACACAACATTTCTTACATGACCCAAACTTGGCTAATTAGCATTCATATCAGTTATAACACTGACATTAGATGCTTGTCTAGCCCAAGAAAGTGCAACATAGAGCTGCCCATGTGAAAAGCATGATCGTGGCAAATAAACAGCAACCTTGTTCAGTGTTTGCCCATGAGCTTTGTTGATAGTCATTGCAAAGCTAAGTTTTAAGGGGAACTATTTCCCCTGAAACTGAAAAGGATAAGCTGAAGACTCTGATGATCTTAGATTAATTCTTAGTATCAATACATGTTCTACTTTATGATGGCCAACAGCAATAACACATTCAATGAGATTTGGAAAGAATTTTTTACATATCAGCCGCGTTCCATTGCAAAGACCAGATTATGGTAAGATGTTACGCAGCAGGATAACTGGACTATTGGCTTTCAATATGAGCTCATGAGGACTCATGCCACCAGGACAGAGCTTATTCAGGAATGGGATAGATGGAACAATTATCATCGATCATTAATCATAACTCTTGTAGGCTACTACTTCACCAGGGAACTTGTCTATCAAGATAGTATTTATAACATCAACATTGTCATTGGCTGGTGTTAGTATAGCACTAGTGGTAAATATATCTGCACTAATGGAGGCATGTCCATTTTTGGAAAAGCAATTGAAGTCAAATGCATATCCTGAGGTGTAGCAGTATCATAAGGCTGTATAATTTCTGCTGGCAACTGAACTGATGCATTTTCACTATCCTGTAGCTCTCCATTTTCAAGTGCCACAAAAAATCTGCATATGCTGGATCGTGTCTAGCTCGAATATTTTCTGTTAATCTAAATTTAATTAATAGCGGCCATAAAGATGAACTAACCAAGTTAGCAGCAACTGCTTCACGTTGTGTTCTTTTGGGGACAAGAGGAAGAACTTGCCTAAAATCTCCTCCAAAGACAACAATTTTACCTCCAAACAATAAGTTATGATTGCATATATCCCTGAGCAACAGATCAAGTGACTCAACATTTTCTTTTTTTGCCATCGAAGCCTCATCCCAAATGATGAGTGTTGTTTTTCTTAGCAGTGCAACTAGACTGCCCTGTTTAGGCACATTACAGGCAAGTGACTCAAGAGGATCCAGTGGAATTTTAAAGCGCGAATGTGCAGTTCTTCTAGAAGGAATATTAGATGAAGCTATACCCGATGTTGCTGTTGGCAAAACAATCCTATTCACGAGTCTTATTTTTGCATACAAAGCATTATATAAAAAGGTCTTTCCTGTTCTACCAGGACCATCTATGAAAAAAGCTCCAGGCATTTGTCTTGTAACATGATCCATGACATCAAATGCCTCTCGTTGAGCTTGATTCAACTGATTCTTGCACTGCAAACACTGTTCTGGTATTGGAGCATCCAATGCATCCTCTATATCTTTTGTTATGCATATTTCATCATCATCAGGTTGTACTAAATGGTCTAATCCATACACAGCAAGAGAGCTCCCCATTGATTCTAAAAACCATTAAACTGATATAACAGTAAGATGTCTGACTTTTTGTGCATCAGAAGTGTACTTATGTCTAAAATCCTCAGACAGAAAACTAAAATACTTCATCCAAAGAGAGATATGATCACTAGGCTGACAAAATATAAGCATAGTAGTAAAGAGCTTGCGAGTTGCAAGTGGCATCTGAACAACACAACCTTCCCTCAAACATAAATCAACCTAATCATCTTCTTCTAACAACTTTAATTTAAGTGCAGCTTGTTGAAAGGTGCCATATAGATGACCATTAACTGTACGTAGATCTTCAAATGACTTTGGACTCCTAACATTGTGCAGCAATAATCTGAGATAATATCTTTCTCCTTCTGAAGGCCCAACCTACCAATGACTATTTTTTTATGTTGTCTTTTATACCAATGCTTGTCAAATGCATCCCAACGATAGTGCTCTGAAAACTCATTGTATAACAATCCTGTCCCAGAAGGTAGCTTAGAATTCATTCGAAAGAACTCTATAAGACAGGTTCTAGAATGCCTATCATCTGAAATCACTGACGTAAGCTGTTCATGGGGCCTAAGCTGGATCAATTGTGAATTGGGTAAGTGTACAGGAAGAGGCAAAACTGCTGGGTGCATTTCGTACATATTAAAACCAAAAAGGCGCCAAGCAGCCTCACAGGGAGAAAGCCATCGACGTGATTGATACTGTTCTATTTCATCCTGGACAGGCACAACATCTTTGGACTGAACAATATTGAAAGATTTTCTGTCATGACCCTTATAAACATACTTATATAGATACTTGACCGCCTCTATAGTAGAGCAAATTTTGACATTTAAGTGACAGTCAAAATACGATGAGAGATATGGATTATATGGAATCACCAATTTATTATCCATGATTGTTTTTCGAATTGTAACAATTTCTCCTGTGTTTCTTCTTTGGTGCATTGGATCCATCACTGCTAATCCTGGTTTCATCGCAGAACTGCTTTGGGTAGCCATATTTACAGCGACCACGACTCTCCTTGTGCTTCATGCAAGGACAATCTGGATCCAAATGACCACATAGACCATGCATCATGTGCTTGAGTATAACTTTCCTAAGATAACTATTGTCAACAGATGGTATTTCAGCACATACGAATCTATCAAAATCAGCAGGGCACTTGATCTTGTAATCTTGCTTTAAAATGACTAAAAAATGAGCATGAGGTAAACCTCTCTTTTGGAATTCAATCACATAGATCATTGTTGCAACCTCTCCAAACACCTTTTTCTTTTTTATCAAATGCTTTAAAGCAAGAACTTTTGCTCTAAAGATCCTTACAACTATATCTGGCCTGTCATGTGCCTTTTCCCCAATAGCAAGTTCTTGTTTAATTTCAGGCCAATTAGCATTGCAAGTCATTGTAATGAATAGATCGGGCTTACCAAACCGCTGAACTAATGACATTGCATTTAGGTATCTCTTTTTAAGATCTCGAGGACTGCCAATGAATGTTGGAGGCAAGATGACCTTACGACCCACATTTTCTGCACAGTTTTCTCCATAATCAATAGTATCTAGGATTCCTTGATAGAGATCTGCTCTTATAGTCTGCTGATTTCTACGAAAGAAATCTACCGTGTATTCTCCACTTTTACATACATGTCCACTATATACTGCTGAAAGCATCTTCCTGCTCTTAGCAACATGTTATTGGATCTACATTGAAGCTTGTATGCATAGTATTCTCTTGCTGAAATGTTCCTATCTGTTTTTTAGGAGCCTCCATTTGCATCTACAAATGCATATTTTTTTCTAATAAAAAACTGCAACAGTAATACTAATCATTCATGTAATCCCACAATAACCAATGATACGATGTATTGTAGTGTGGACACAGACATCCCTCCCACATACACACAAACCAACATAAGATTGATGTTAAAACACTTCGACACATATACTTAAGCAACAACACCCTATGGCTTGAAAAAATTCAGCCTCGGCTACATTAAACAATTAGTTCCTGGTTCAAAATGTGATTAAAAAAGGATGATTAATCTACCAAATCTTCATGAACCCCAAATCTTATTGGCATTAGACATACCATGGGAAACTCGGGAAAAGGAGGATAGAAAGTATGATTGAGAGGAGAATATTGGTGCCATAGAATCCTTTATTCTCATCTCAGGACCACTAATACATATAGATATTTTATTTAAGTTGCAGAAGAAATCTAAACCTCTTGTATAACTATATCTAGCTATTTAATCCCTCCTTTTTTGGGGTTTTTTTTTTCCATTTTCTTTTAAGCCATGTACTTTATATATGTTTGACTTTTCTAAATGGTGAAGGTAAGAGAATGTACATACGTCTTGCTTCCTCTTCCAGTAACTCCTCAGTAGTATGAATACTGCATGAAGAAACAGGATCGGGCTGTGATTGCAGCTGCTGAATCCCACCTTGAGACAATTTTTTTAAGCCCTGAGTCCACCCACAATCACCATATGGAAAAAGCAGTGGATACTGCAGAGGATCATAACAGTCGTAATAATGCATAATTCTATGACATGACTTTTTTTCTTCAGATAAATCACTTTGAGATGACTCATTCTGAGTTGAATCCTTTTGAGATGGATCCTTTTTTGCTGTCACCAGAATATAGGGACTTTCTGCCTCACTGGAAGATACATTCTCTGGCCATATGACAGCAATTTCACTAGTGGAAGGAGCATTGTAAACACACTGATCTGGGACAGTTGTCTTGTTTATCAAAATCTGTGTAGCCTCAGTAACCTGAATCTCTCTTAATGAACGAAAGAACCTTGCATAAGGAATTTATCTTAGTAACTTCCATGAGAATAGCTAACACATCTTCCCTTAATTCTGGAAAACAACCTAACCGTTTTTGAGCTTCAAGTTATCCATCATAGAAATAGAGCTGCATGTATTTAGGCCCTTCCTTTCCAGGAAGTAAATAGGGAATGTAATGGTATAGCTGACCATGTAGCTTAAAAACATAGATCCCTTTTTTGGTTTTAGCATCATATTTTCCACCTAATGACGTAAATGTAAACATATTGTTATTTAAGCGTATGTATTGCCTGAAATGCTTTGCATCTTCATCCATAGAAGTGAAGAGCCTCACAAGCTGTGTAGGGTACTCATTTGTAGCAATCCTAACTTCACCATTAGAGCAACAGAAGTGGGGTGTTTCAAAGGTAAATTTGCGTGCCCTACACTTAGAACACTCAGTATGAGAAGGAAGCTGGTAGGGTTCTGCAGGTAATTTCTTACTAATTGTTGCATCAGGAACCCCTGGTCACCACAATATGCTTATAAAACATTCATGTATGTATATACTGATTAACATATAAAATTGGGATGAAATACTATAAGAATCAGCATAGATTTAATTACTTGTAATTGGATCCTAGTCTTAGGTATCTTTGGACGCTTTGTGGTGGCTGAGCCTCTATCGTAGAAAAGAAAAAGCAATACAACATACAGTTGTCATTGTAGTCATTTTTGTGAGTGTAAAAAGCAAATACTGCTAATGCTAGTTGATGTGCAACTTAAATAAAACATCACTATGCATGCATAATTTTACTGAGATTTAGTTCTTTCTGTATATTCACCTCTCCAATCCATCTTGAGATGCAGTGTCTAAACTTTTAAGTCGTTTGGTGCGATATCCTTTTGAAGATGATGGTTCTCGTATTAACCGATCTATAAGATGCTCATTCAAATAAGATGTTTAGAAAAATTAGCCTGAAACTTGAAATTAGTTATGAAGTATAGACAATATATTCTAGGACATACTCGTATTTAAATAGCCTTGTATCAATTGCAGACAGCACTGTATTGTGCATGTATTTAATTGTAACTCCAAGAGCTAAGAAGCTGCAGTACATCAATCCTGCCTCCGAAACATAACATGTAATAAGTAAGTAACTAATAGCAATCTAAGAAGCTCAGTAACAAAATAATAAAAGAATGGCAATATTTAAAAACTGAATATTTTAGAGACCAAAAGATTAATTTCAACAAAATTCATACAAGGAAGGATTTTAGCAACTGCATTACATTACTTAAGCAAATATCATACATAAGTTTAGCTGTAAAAAGCTTTTCACAAAAGAAGCCTTACATAATGGCACCTAAGTTAGCCCTGATATCATACAAAAGCATATAAAATAGGCCTAACATAGTTCTAGTAGCATACCAGCACCCTAGCTCAATAAACAAGCAAAAAGAGCTAAGCAATACATCCGCAGTAGTACTAATTTCTACACACACACTAAAAGCTCCTAATCCCTAACAAACTTTGCACGCTTAAAACAACCACTGAAATCTTCTAGTACTGGAAACACCGAGACCATCTCACATTCAGAATCAGGAACAGGAGCAGTTTTTACATAGATATGTCACAGAAGGAGCTTTTTAGGAGGCAAAACATGCAAGATAGATACGGGAACCTAAAACTCCTGTCCAAGAGGAGTAACACAGTCCTGCTCAATGAGAACGAACTGTGGAAGGTTCTAGCTACTCCTTAATGCCTAACACTCGTCCCTTGACACTTACATAGCTCTCCCTCTCTAAGGTACATAGGATGGCATCAAACCTAGCTGTTGTCACCTTGTAATTAGCATCGATTATTACAAGGTTAAAGACATCAGCAAGATAGTCCATAGCCTTTCTAGCTAAACTCTGCTTTGTTGTAGCTGCAGTTGGGCAATAATCACTAAATAGACATCAGAAACCTACTCCTTCTTTGTGAGGCATGATAGTAAACCATGAAGTAAACTGGCCAGGGGAATGCTCAATGGTTTTGATTGGAGTGCATCTTATATCAACAGCTCTAAAGATAGCCCTTAAAATAACAACAAAGTCTACTACAATCTTCATGCATACAGATTTTAGGTTCCTCCCTCTCAATGCATTCTAGTTCCTCCTTCTTGAACCAAATCAATTGACCATAGCGGTCATACATTTGTTTCCTTAAGTAGGTCACATCCTCAACAACAATGTCATACTTTTTCATAAGATCATAGACAGCCTTTCTAGTAGCCACTTCACAAGACTCTTCTATACTCTTAGTATAGCCACCTATATAAACAGAAGCAATGGGGCCATAATCTGTCTTTATGACCACACAAGCAATGCTTCCTGGTTCATCAACAAACTGGTAATCTAGATCAGGGAAGTTCAAGTAACCAGTAATTTGCTTCAGAAGAGGACGGAAAGGCATCACTACTTGTGTGGGTGGCAAGTCCATGACCTGTAAATAATTATAAGACAATCAGTCTATTGATGAAGACATGAATCTTATAAAACACAACTACGATGCAGTTACTCTAAAAATTTCGCTATAACCCTAATGCAGTTAGTCTAAGAATTCCATTTGTTTTTAAACCTATAGCAGCAAACGAGCCTCTAACAACATCAAAGATTTTTCCAAACAGCTCGAAAAAAGAAGCATAAAGCAATAGCAACAAATACATGTAATGAACACTTTTTCATGATAAAACCATCTATACATTTGCATAGGTAAACAATCATATTCTATGCCTAAAACAGGATGCCTAAAACAAGACACATCTAAAAAAAAATCAATAAACAAGAAATCAAACAAAACACACATTTCTTTTACCAACAAATGACCTTATATCAGCATAAAAAGCAAGTATAAATATATATCTCATTCCACTAAATGACCTTCAACCAGCTTATTCATCAATTCACTCAAAATAACACTCCACTAATCACCCTTATTCCAAACAGAATACTCTATCCCCCCTCAATAAAAAAAACCAAAATAAATAAAATACACTTCTCTCCTCACAACACATGACATAAACTCAGCAACCCACAAATCCAGCCTAACAGCCACATCCCATGACAACTAAAAGCCACATTTTCATGAACAAATCACAAAGTTCAGAACCTAAAACTCTAAAAACAAATTAAAATCCCTACCTATGACCATTATCTACAACATCCAACCCATACATGAAGACACTGGAAACTACTAACCTGAAATAAATCAACATGATTCTCTAAAATCCATTAAAGACAGCCTATTTCATAGACCAAATTTTAAAAGCCAAACAATGAGCCATCACATAAACTGCACTACATGAGAAGATCACACATCATTATTCATCAACTCACTTGAAATAACAATTAACTAATGACCCATATTCCAAACAGAAGACCCCCCCCCCAAAGAAGAAGTAAATCAAATGAAATACATTTCTGTCCTCACAACACATGCCATAAAGCACCAACCCAAAAATGTAAGCTAACAACCACATTCCATGACAACCTAAAGGCACATTTCTAGACAAAATCAGAAAGATCAGAACCTAAAACTTAACAAAACAAACTAAAAATCCTACCTATGAGCACTATTTGCAACAACTACTAACTTGTAATACATGAACATGATTGTCTAAAATTCATGTAAAACAACTTATTCCATATCCAAATTTAGAAAGCCAAACCATGATTCACTATATAAACTGCATTCCATGAACAGAATACACAGCATAGACAATATATCTATCAATATACAAAACATAATGAAATATTTGGTTTGTCCTTATCACAGTCCTGTAGTGCATGGAATTGTCATTTGTCATGGATAATCATAATCTTGGTCCATTAACTTGTTGGCAGCTCTTGCATCAATCATAACAATGCAATAATCATTAAGATACATATGTAGGAAACATATCCATCTCAAACAACTAATAAGATTTAAGTTACATGAGCTTTCTTTGTCTAAAACTAATCACTCTTTCGTAAGCCTCTAGAACACGAAAAGAAAGAAACAATTAGATGCAAAAATGCAAGCTCTAGACAACCACAAACAAGATGAATTCAATATATATACATCTAATATAAGGACACATTCAGTGAATAAATAAATATTTCGTTGATAAATTAAAGTACATAAATATTCAAGCCTTATTGGCAGTCAAAGAAACAAAAAAGTGTCACATCTCTAATAAACCTTAAAATATGGAAGACCACATCTCTACAAGCAAGCATTCTTATTGACTGCATTAGTCTAACCCCTTCTGTAACAATTGATATTCACAACACTAACCCACCTATAATAAATAATATAATAATCAAAGTGAACCCATCTACTGTTTCTTCTTAAAAGTGCTAAGCAATACTAAGCTAATTAATGGGTAATTTAAAAAAAAAAGCCTTTAAAACCCAAGCTTAAAAGTGCTAAGCAATATTAAGCTAGTTAACGGGTATAAAAATAAAATAAAATAAAATAAACCCTTTAAAACCCAAGCTCAAAAAATGCAGTCTCTAAAAAAATTTTTTTTCCAAAAACAGTTTTTTAAAAATCTAAACTGAAGTAGAGACACATTTTTTAAAACAATTTGCTAAAAACTAAATTAAGCAGACACATATGGTAGCCAAACCATAAAATAGATGTGCTCAACTCTAATAATCAACTCAACAACCCAAAAAAAAGGAATGAAGGAAGAAAAATAAAAGACAAATTTTTACAAAAAAAAAATAGAACACATGCTGAATCGGCAAACCAAAAAAAAGAAATGAAGGGAAAAAAAAAAGGAACAAATTACAATCTACGTCAATGACAACCACACAAGTGGACACACAAATGCTTAGCTAGGGAAAAGTATGTTGACTCGGGTTTTATATATATATATATTATAAAAAAAAAAAAACCAACAACAACAAGGGCAAAAAACGGATCTACACTGTAGATTTGAAACAGTAACACTACTTGTGGGTTTTGAAAGGGTAGAGATTTTGAAAGCATGTATCTGTCACTTTGGTTCAATATAAAACTAGTATTTGGGTTCGGGTAATGCCCTGAGTTATTGCATAGATTGACATTAAAATACGTTTTAATTTAGGAAAAATTGCTCGAAATAATCTCACCTTTGGGGTGTCCGGTAAAAAAATCCCACCTTTGGATTATTTTTAAATAATCTCACCTTTATTGCCAATCTTCTTCAAATGGTGCCAATCTTCTTCAAGTTACTTGACACGTGTCGGCACTTGATTGGTCCAAATAACAAAATTAAAAAAAAAGTTATAAAAAAAATCAATTAATAAATTTTAAAAACCACCCACCAGCCAAACCACCTCCCCTACCATCGATCCCTGCTACGCCGACCTCCCTTGTCCCAAGATCCCGCCACGCCGAACTCCTCCAATAATACCTCACCTCACCTCCAACTTACCCAACGACAACACCTACAACCACCAACATCACCACGAACCTCACCATACCAACCACCTCTACTCACCATGAATCTTACAACTACCACTCACCACCACTACAACCCCAAACGAACCATAATTTCCTCCCACACCACCCCCACCCCAGGCCAGCACTAACCACAAAACTTCCACAGTCCCCCGATTCCACAAAACTTCCACGGTCCAATGCTAACCTCCCTCATCCCCCGTCCCCCAATTTTGGCATCGCCAACCTCCCCCGTCCCCCAATTTTGGCTGTGCCAACCTCCCCCGTCCCCCGATTTCAGTCGCGTCGAACTCCCCTGCCCCGATTCCGTGTCGAATCCAATTTCAGATTTGGTTTAATGCGTTTTCGAATGGTCTGGAGTTGATAGGTTAATGGGGTTTTGGGGTTGGGTTGGCTGGGTGGAATTCCGGTCAGCAAGGTTAGTTTTTGGGTGGCGGTGGTTTCGGGCTTGGGTGGATGGTGGTTCTAGGGTTTGGATGTGGGTGGTGGTGGGGTTTTTTTTTACTACTTTTCTTTAACCAATCAAGTAGCAACACATGTAAATTAAACTTTTACAAAAATTACCTACTCAACTGGTTCCAAGTAAAATGGGACCATTAAAAAATATCGCGGGGTAAAGAAGGGATTTATAATCCAAATGTGGAATTATTTTTAGCGGACGCCCCAAAGGTGGGATTATTCTGAATAATTTTTCCTTTTAATTTATGACTCAATATTTTGTAATTAAATTTGTTATTCATATTATCATTCACCACATATTAATATTTTACATTAAAAAAAACACAACATAAAGTGTGACATAGCTTGGTGGTAGGACACTAAGTTTTACAATTAGAAGTTGCATGTTCGAATCTAAAAAAAAAAAAATTCCATTTTTGGAAATAACAGAGATAGAGAATAAAAATAATGGATCTATGTGATAGGAGAAATAGAGATAATTAATTAACTAAAAAGTAAAGTAATGCAACTAAAAAGAAACAAGGGAAGTACTATGTTAATATACTTTTTATCAAGATTAATCTTATTAATTGATAATGAGATATTAATGGTCAAGACCTTCAATAAACAATTGAGTTGGTTAAAACTAGCGAGTGCGTTGGGCTGCACAAGTTTTGAACCTCGTTTCATAAATAAGGTTGAACATGAACATAGATGTACTCGATCTTTCGTTTAAATTCTATTTTTGGAACCTTTTTGTAAGTACTCAATAGAGATGCGTCTTTTGGTGTCATTAGAAATATAATTCAACGAGTTAGGATAATCAAATTAGGGAAATGTGGAACAAATTCAAATAAGGAATTAATTTATTTTCTAACACTTTTGAATTCCTAGTAATGCAACTAACAAGTTACCAGTAGCTATAACTTTGGTTCACCAATCTAAATAAGTAGAGGTAAAAGTTCGATTTACGGTTTGAATTATGGCCCAAAACTGAAACCAAACCAAGTTGGAATTTGGTCCAATTCAAACCGAAACAAATTTCTAATACTCAAAACATATCCAACCATTTTTTTACCCTAATTCCTAATTTACAACATTAATAGAAAGAAAGAAAGGGAAAAAAAATAAAAGCAAATTATATAATTTTTGAAGATAAATTAACAAGAAACATAAATTGAAAATAGTCTTAACATTATTTATATAGCATTAAATTGTAGAAAGATTAAATTTGTGACAAATGATTTTGACATATGAATAACATAATTCTAAAAATAAAAAAAAAACCTCAGATCCAAATACCAGTCTAAAATTATATTTGGCTAAAGTTATATATGTAAAGAGGTGAGATGAACTTATATATTTGGGCCTAAAATTAGATTTTTGATTTTTTTTAATAGCCCAAAATAGCTTGAATCCAAACTGAAAATCCAAATATTTAATTTTTCAATCCAATCCAAATCAAATTATAACATAAACCAAATTGAATTACTAATTTTGTTCGTATTTCAATTTGTTTCGATTTTAATCCGAATTACTTTCACCCCTATAAATAAGAAGATCGATCAATAATTGGATGTTTATTATTCCGACCTGAACTTAGGGCACGATACTCATAAAATTGCATGGGACTTCAATGCTTTAGGTTTTGTGTCATTCAAATGTAAATAACTAAAACATACACCAAGAATGACACATGTCAGTTCTTAATATATTTTTTCCCTTAAAATTCCTAATTGAATCACCACATTTTTTTTAGAATATTGGTATACAGTAAAAATAAAGATATAAGCTAATTTAAAAATTATTTGAAATACTTTTAAACAACTTTTATTTACACTATACAATCAAGTAATATGTATAAAATGACAATTAGCTACTGAGAGACTTCACTACATATATATTATTACAAATTAGAGACATACGGAGTATTGGATACGGTTATATAAAATAACTCCAACAAGGAAATGTAAAATCTTAATCAACCACTATCATCAATCTATACTAATCTATTAAAAGGTGTTTCTAAGAACGTCGACGTGTCACGTAAACCCCACTCACTACGCCTCGTCACCTACTCAACTACTCATTATAGCACGTGGCTCTCCTTCTATTTGTTTTTCATTTCATGTCATGCACTCATCATAATTAAAAAAAAAAAAAAAGTTCTCCACCAAGATTTGAACGCGCAACCTCAAATCCTACAACTACGTGTCTTACCACTAAGTTATGTAATTTTTTATGCAATCTTTTAAATATAAAAATATTAATATATAGCAAATAACAATTTGAACAACAAATTTAATTAAAAGAAAATTTAATCATAAATTACAACGTATATTAATGATCAGTTCCATGTAATAATCCGGGGCATCGTCCGGGCCCAAAAACTAGTATATATATTAAAACTCAATGGCAAGGATTGTAATTCTGCCATGTGTCGCCAATCTCGCCATGTGTCATTATGGTTTGAAAAATCATGTGGCATACCAATGACACATCTTATGATACTTGGTATGGAGTAATAAAGGTGTATTTAAATGAGTTATTCATGTTCATAAATTCTTAAATTTTAATTGTCAACTTATATGTGTATATTTTAACAACAATATGATTACAAAATTAATTCCATTTCTTTCAATTACTCATTTACAATTCATATAGGTTATATGTATTTAAAATATGTTACTCAAAAATGCATAGTTTTTAAAGGTTTTTTCTTTTAACTACAAGATAGGTTTACTTTGTTCTTAAAAAACTACATATATGTTTACTTTAATTGATGGAATTTTTATGAAAAATGAAAAATAATCTAATACTAAGCATAAAATTTAGGTTGCTAGACTAATGAATTTTAATGTTTATTAATTTTAGCAAAAATAAACAAGTGTTTTTTTTTAATTTCTTTTTATTTTATAAAACCGCCAGTATATTGCACTTTATTTTATTATTCTTTTTTATTTACAAACAATGACCCGGGACATCGCTCGGGTCAAAACTTGTTAAACTTTTAAAGCAGTATATATACATTAAAAGACACACTTGATATAGTGACAAGTGGAATTTCCGAATGCATCCTTCTTTTTTTTTTTTGTGTGCGCGCGCGCGCAAATATCTACTTATAAACTTTTAAAGCGGTGAATAAAAATGATCAAACCACAATTATTGAATGGATAGCTTCAAACACGATTTTTTTTTAATAACAAAAAGCTACAATATGATATATGTATATCAAACATCAACCCATAAACCAAAAGTATTTAAAATACTCTAATTATGGATTGTTCTTGTCTCTAATAATACAAAAAGCATCTACTTTAATTGAAGTAGTTTTGTTATATATAAAGGTGATTTATTATTTGTAATTAATATTTTTACACCGCACGTTGTGCTAATAATTTAGTATATGTTGTTGTAGACACCCATTTGTGTCTCCCCAAAACCAAACCCAGTGATGAATGTCTTTCACGTTGTGTTATTATCGAATTAGGTGAAAGTGGTTTGAAAGTCAAGTGTTGCGGTTTAGTTTTAATTAAATTCTTTTCTCTCTGTTTTTGAAAATGACTTTGTTTATTTGAAAATAGCCGAACCAGTTTAGTTTGGTCCATAATTAAGGTCCAATAATAGTGTAGTTGGATGGGGCTCGAAAAGATCTTTCCAACGATATATTATAAGCCCGATTCCGATGAATATTGAGGAAGTTATGGCCAAAATACTAAACTGGGCCTGGTTAATTATTTTAAATACGGCCCAATGATCTAGAGGAGGGCCCAATGTTAATTATTATTCCTAAAATTATTAGGATTAATTATAGTTTTCTAGAAGTTTCTAGAAGGTTCTTTTTAATTCTAATATTATTAGATTTAATAATTAATTATTTTTAATAGATTTTTATTTGGAATAAAATATCGTTTTATTATCTTAAAAATATATATTTTATCTTCTGTACGGATTCCGTAGATCAAGTTGATTAAAGATCGGATTCCGCGTGAAGAAAAACGCGCTAATACAGGTTGTCGCCAAACGACAAGTCTGTCGCCACGCGACAGACCCTGTCGCCTCGCGACAGACATTGTCGCGTCGCGACAGAGTTAATTCCTGGCGACAGCGTGGAGTTTTATTCCTTATCAAATTCAATGATTTTTCCAGATTATTTTCATTATAAATAGCGTCCGAATCCCTGTTTTCAGGAAGGGGGTTCACAATCATCAATTCACATTCAATTATTCTCTTATTCTCTCTCTCTCTCTTTCTAAACTAGCTTTTTACAAACAATATTCCGCATTCACAAGACTTAGAGTCTCTTAGCCAAGTTCGAAGTTGCCTTCGCCCTAGACGTGAAAGGTTGATAATTTCTGAGGGTTTGGTCCAAAACTAGTCTAAACTTTATTTAATTTGATTTTAATTTAATTCTTTAATTATTCTTTATTGATTTTCATTGAAGTTACTAACTTGTGTATTTTGTTATTAGAAAGAGGTACGAGGCTTCAAAGTATGTAATCTTATTACTCTCTTTCAATGTAGAAAGCATGTTTAGATTTGTTTATTATTGTCTTATAATTCCTAGTATCATGTTAGGATGCTTTCTAGTATCATGTTTAGGGTGCTTTTACTCTTTTCTAATATCATGTTAGTGCCATGTTAGGTTTAAAGCTTTGATCTTTATTGTTTAGTGACATGCTAGGAGTTGTTATTAACCTTGTTAGTATCATGCCTAGGATCTTGCTATTATTATCAAGCTTTATTATGCCTTATTACGCTATTATCATCGTTATTATTATTTATTGCCTTGTTACTTATGTTGCTTGATTATATTTCATATTGTTATTGCTTGATCACACCTTTTATGATTGTTAAAGGGAATTTGTACTTGAAATCACGCTTAATAAGATAATTAATAATTTGGTTTAGGCTAATGTGATTTTAACTAAAGTGATCGCCAATAATAGATTTATTTGTGCATTAATATTCAACCAACATAGATAAACAGGTTATGTTCAATATAATGTTTGTATGTTATTCGAAAAGCGCGCATGAATACGAGCAGAACAAAGTAGAGGCCTATTTTATAGGGCGGGTCCTTTCTTTTGTAGATTGGATTCGTACCTTCATCCCCGGACCCTATTTGGTTCAAGACCTTATGGAGTAGTTGATGGTCCTTTTGGATTGTCTTTTGGGTTTACAAGTTCCTAAAAATTGTTGGCGACTCTTTTTGCTCTTTGTCTTTCCCTTTGGAACGCCACCGTACTTTAGTGTATGATCACAGTGGGGTTCAAGTTTGGGGTTATCGTAATGCTTGAAATATTCCCTACAGTTTTTGGCGACTCCATTGGGGAGGATTTCTATTTATATTCCTGAAATTTATTTAATTTTGGCAATTATTTAGAATGAGCGGATGAGACTTGAAAAATTCTAAGTATTTCATGTGCGTGATTTGATTAACATTATTGTCATATGCATTAAAAGGTCCTCATGGGAGCACCCCATGAGTCAATCCATAGGAATTTTACACGTAGGAAATTTGAGAAATATCTTTCATGACTAGAATCGAAAAGATAATGCGAAATCTGGAAAATTCGAAGAACACAGAAACTTGCCAAGGCATGTAGGAACCAGCGTCTAGAAAACAGGGCTTGTCGCCCGTAAAAAGTTTCTGTCGCCTGGCGACAGTTCTGTCGCTTGGCGACAGAAGCTTTTTTGCGGGGACAGTCCCTGTAATCTGGTGCCAAGTTCTTCCAATACCGAGCCAGGGGTCTGCCTTCTTGCTTTGACCATTTCTAGCATTGTTGGCTTGATTTTGCTTATTGATTGAGTCCTTTTCTCACTTTTCTGAACCCATATGTGTTCTACATATGGAAATAACCCTCTGGGGGTTCCTGCTTCACCTGCCCAATGGAATATTCCACTATCATGTGCAAAGTTCAGATTTGGGTACGTGTAATGTTTGTGAATCCACCAAACCATGGCGTCGAGTTCGATTTCATCACGAACTCGCGGAATCCTGTCCATTCGCTCCAACCCTCCCGGTAGGCTTGTGTGCAATGCATATGGATTCTTAACCATGGACCTTTTTGACTTAACCCATATCCTCGAACTTTAGAGAACTAGAGCCATGGTTAGGTTGCAAACTCATCTTGTGACTATGTGAACTACTTGTGCACCCTTGCTTGTATGTATTATATATGTGTTAACCGTTTGTTTGACTTGTGTTAAAGACTAAATAAATTGACTAATGACTAAAAGGACTTTGTCTAATTAATTAATTAATTTTGAATTAATTAAAGGTTAATAAATTAATCATTTCGACTTAGTATGACTTTAGGTATATCCATTTAAAGTAAAATTACTGGAAACAGTCCAGATTAATGTTCCAGCAATGGCGCAGGAATTTGGACTGTGGCACTGCAGTTTAGTGTCTGTCGCCTGGCGACAGGCTCTAAACCGTGGCGACAGTCCTGTTGTTTTAGCGACAGTCCAGTTCTTTTGCTCGAGTCATCACGACGAGTCTAATTAACAGTCTACTAATTGGTTAATCAATTTATTAATGGTTCAAACCATGTTTAAGTCTTTAACTGAGTTTAGGCACTTAAAGTCCCATGGTCATACACTAGTAGTCAAAGCATGTCACTCACATACACATAAAGCACACACATAACATGTTTGTCACATTATGACCATGTCTAGAGAGTCTTTGAATGCGTGTTTTCCGTCATTTTTTTTAGGGGGGTAAGTCGGATATTAATCCTCCAATTTTTAAAATATATACCCCCATTCATTTTTTTTCTTTTAATCTTTTGAACATAAAGTCAAGTCAATTAGAGTCGAGTATTAAAACAAATATGGTTTAAATTACAGCGCGTGGTCAAGAAAGGAAGGGCGTTTAATCAAGGACAACACTTTTGTTCAAGTCTTACTTTTTGACAAACCAATCGGTAGGAAAAGGAAAGCTAAGAAAGCAATGGCTAGTCAAGAAGAACTTAATGAAGTCAAGGGACAGGTAGCCAACTTGGCTGAAATGTTGCAAAACCTATCGCTGCAAATAAGTAATCCTGAAAAACAAAAACAAATGGACCTAATCCAGGAAAGCTTGGGCAAACTGTCCAACGACTTTAGATTTCAAGAGATTAGCTCCCAAGGGGTCTCGGTGGATAAGGACCTTCTCCCACAAAAGTTCAATCCCAATGACATCCCTAAGTTCAAGGCTATGGACAATCCTTATTTTCATTTAAGAGCTTTTGAAACTGTAATGAGTATTAAGGGGATAGATAGAAAAGCATTTCATTCTGTATTTTCATTATCCTTAGAAGCTGTATGTCAACAGTGGTACTTTTCACTTGATAAAGAAAAAACCTCTAGTTGGGAATCCATTGTGAGCGCTTTCATTGAAAGGTATAAATGCAATATACAAGTTGAAACCGATCATAGAGAATTAGAAATGCTAAAACAAAAAGAAAATGAGGGTTTCACCTCCTTCTTTAATAAATGGAGGGAAACTACTGCAAAAATGGTTGAAGTGCCTAGTGAAAAAGAATCCGTTAGGATGTTCATTAAGAACCTCCAAGAAAAATACTCTAAGCACCTTAAGTACCAAAGCAACTTAAACACTTTCAAAGCTGTATATAATATTGGAATTAGTATTGAAGATGACCTTGCTAAACAAAAAGTTGCTAATAACAACTCAAGTAGTGGCTGGAAAAATAAGAAGAACGACAATCCTTCTTCATCCAAATCTACCCACTCAAATAATGTTAGCACTTTTCCTCTAAATGAAGTTTTGGCAATGAATAATAATCAAGGACAAAAGAAACCATTTAGGAAGAATTATACTCCTATTGGTATGAGTTATGACACCGTATTTGATCGCTTACATGCAAAAGGTCTTATAACTCCTATTGGACCATTTGGGGACCCACCTGTCAAAAGGAGAACGGCTAGCTGGAACCCAAATGCACATTGCAAATATCACCAAGGTAGGGGTCATCCTACAGAAAATTGTTGGAGACTAAAGGAAGCCATTCAAGACTTGATCGATAGTAACAAGCTCCCATTGCCTCCTGCAAGTAAGAAACCAAGTATCAATACCGCACCGCTGTCGGATTCCTTAGCTATTTCCGACGAAGAAAACCAAGAGGATCCATCTAGCCTCATAGAGCCTATCGAGACCATTGAAGAAGAAATCTTCGAAGATGCTCTCGAATTCCATGGCCAGGAACCTGCAACCAAGCAAGAAGTAGTGGCATTGACATTAATATTGACAGAATTGAAAAAGTTGATCTCACAAACCTTTGAGGCTATAAAAGAGAAAAATGAGTTACTTAGAAGTAGACCCCCATCTAAACAAAAGAAACCTTTTTCTCTCCAAGTAATTGACACTCCCAAAAAGAATAATAGAAAATATACTCCAATTGGGACGTCATACACAAACATGTTCAAAATGCTCTTCGAGAATGGAAAAGTTCAACCTCTCGAACCAAGACCATTTGAATCACTGAAAAGAATAGACAAATATTATTGTTCATATCATCAATCAGGGGGACATACAATAGAGCAATGCTTCAAGTTTAAGGACTTGGTCCAACGTTTAATTGATGAGAAGAAGCTAGTTCAACTTCCACAAGATGCCATGATTAATGGAGTATGGGACAGTGACGACGAGGATGTTTACCTTAAAGACATTGAAGAAACTCCTTTATCAACAATATACCCAGTAAGTGACATTTGGGACGAGGAGGATTCACCCATAGATGTCCTCACTAGGTCCGGGAGAATACAACCTCCCATTTCAACACAACCTATACCTTCTATTCAGCAAATTCCCGTGCCTATTATAGAAGACAACGATGTTGTCAAACAGTTAAAAAAGACTAAAGTGGAAATGAATGTATGGAAACTTTTAGCCACATCTCGAGAACATAGAGTTGCAGTCATGGATGCGTTGGCTAAAGTAGGCATAGATTCGGACACTACTCCTGAGGGACTTGCTAACTTCCTCACGAGTGACCTTCCAAGTCCAATCAATTTAGTCACTTTCTCGGATAAAGATCTACCACCGGAAGGTGACAAACACAATAAAGCTCTAAACCTCACAGTCATATGCAAAAGAATGAATGTCCCCATGACTCTTGTGGATAACGGTTCAGCAATTAATGTGTGCCCACTTAGAACCGCAAGAATGTTGGGAATAAGAGATGAGGATTTATCCCCATCAACCCAGGGCATAAGAACTTATGATAACTCACGTCGTCAAGCACTAGGGACAATTACCATGAATATAACGGCGGGTGCAATTGAGCATGCCACTACATTTCAAGTAGTAGATATCAAGGCATCTTTTAACTTGCTATTGGGACGCCCTTGGCTCCATGATTTAAAGGCCGTCCCTTCATCTCTTCATCAACAAGTAAAGGCCATAGTTGGAGGCATTCCAATTACCATTGATGCTTCATCTATGAGAATCAAAACAGTAGAAAATCCACTAATTAATGTGGAACATGATGAAAATGATGAAGATTTGTGGGGCTTTAGCGAAGAGGTCTCCTTAATAGAGGAAGATGAAAGGACCCCTCTTCATTACGACCTCCATTCAAACATGACAACGAATGCTATCCTAAGAAAGCAAGGACATTTTCCTGGAATGACTCTAGGAAAGAAGAAAGGAATAGCTAAACACATGGGCTTAACTGGCCTCCCTAAATTGGATACTTTCGGACTTGGTTTTGAACCAACTCGCGAAGACCTTAAGCGGGCCCAGGAAAAATCAAGAGCACGAAGAAATGCCCGCGCACAAAAAAGGGAGATACCCATGGATCAATATCCTCTCACTTTAAATGGACAATTTATAAGAGAAGGAGAGGACTATCCTTGTCATGAATTTCCCGAACCCTTCGTTGTAAATGGTATAAGACAACCTGGGTTCGAAATCTTTTTGGATTGTTGCTTCCTAGACGAGATCCCAGCTCCAATTTATAAGGAGAAAGCACCTCCTTGTTTCGACTTTAATTTCATGGGACTCCTCTTTGGAAGACAAAAGAATGAATCAAGATACACGGAGGATGATTCTTCACTTATCCAAGCGGTTCTCCAAAGTGAAAGTTTTGACCCCTCCGAATTTATCGCTCCAATAAAAGATCAAGAGCGTGGATGGCGCAAGACGGTGAAGGTAACCATTACAAATGGAAAGAAGATTTCAATAACTACAGGACAAGGACCAATGTTCGAAGAATCGTCTGAGTCAGAGTCCGAGTTAGAGTCTTCCCCTATCGAGTCTTCTAAGTCTTTAGTTGTAACACCCTCATCTTCTATTCCTACTCCTAGGATAGTTAGCAATCAAGTCCCGACGGACATTTCTTTATTTGATATAATGATTTCTGAATTTAATAATATGTCTTCTTCCCCGTATTCTTCTTGTTCTTCTAAAGATGACGAGCATTGCTTAACTAATGATGAAAATGATAAAGAAATAATTAAAGCAATGGAAACACTTGAAAATAAGACACCGATAATTGAGGATACAGAAACGGTTGATATCTCAAAAGATCCAACCATTAAAAGAGAAGTTAAAATCGGACTAACACTAAACAAAGAAGAAAGAACCGATTTAATTAATCTACTTAAAAAATTTATCGATGTATTCGCTTGGTCATACGAAGATATGCCGGGCATTAATAGAGAAATAGCTCAACACACAATACCATTAATTCCAGGAATGAAACCTGTAAAACAAAAGTTACGTCGAATGAATCCCGACGTGGCTCTTAAAATAAAATAAGAAGTACAAAAACAAATAACTGCAGGTTTTATCAGGGTATCCAAATACCCCGAATGGGTCGCCAATGTTGTCCCGGTTCCGAAAAAAGATGGTAGAGTTCGAATGTGTGTCGACTATCGAGATTTAAACAAGGCAAGTCCAAAGGACGACTTCCCTTTACTACACATCGATATTTTGGTAGATAACACAGCAAATCATGCACTTCTCTCATTTATGGATGGGTATGCAGGATACAATCAAATCCTCATGGCTGAAGAAGATATGGAAAAGACAACATTCATAACACCTTGGGGTACTTATTGCTACACGGTAATGCCATTCGGGTTAAAAAACGCGGGTGCTACTTACCAACGAGCAGCAACTGCCCTACTCCATGATATGATGCATAAAGAAGTGGAGGTCTATGTGGATGACATGATTGTAAAATCAAAAGACCGCCAAGGACACCCAATAGCCTTAAAAAAGTTCTTTGAAAGACTAAGAAAATACAACATGAGATTAAACCCCTCCAAATGTGCTTTTGGAGTTACCTTAGGGAAACTCTTGGGATATGTCATAAGCTCTAGAGGAATAGAGATAGATCCCACCAAAATTAAGGCAATCATGTCCATGCCACCGCCCAAAACCGAAAAGCAAATTCGAGGATTTATTGGCCGGTTGCAATACATAAGTAGGTTCATATCCAAGTTAACCACGATATGCGAACCAATATTCAAGAAGCTTAAGAAAAATGTACCAATCATATGGGACGATGAGTGTCAAAAAGCCTTTGAAAAGATCAAAGCCTATCTCTCGAATCCTCCTGTATTAGCTCCAGCACTCCCCAGAATACCCTTAAGACTATACTTAACCGTCACAAAGGAAACAATGGGAGCTATGCTTGCACAAGAGGTAGAAAGCAAAGAAAATGCTATTTATTACCTAAGTAAGAAGATGCTCGAGTATGAAACACGCTACACACCATTGGAAAAGCTGTGCCTCGCACTGGTGTGGGCCACAACTAAATTAAGACATTACATGCTCGTACATACCGTTTACGTAGTCTCACGAATGGACCCCCTTAAATACCTATTCGAAAAATCTACACTTAACGGGCGTATCTCAAGATGGATAGTAAATTTGGCCCAGTTCGATATAAGGTTTATGCCTCAAAAGGCGATTAAAGGATTAGTGGTCTCGGATTTTCTAGCAGATTTCCCAATAGAAGATTCGGCACCCTTAGAAGAGAATGAATTCCCAGATGAAAGTTTAATGATGACAGAGGATGATACATGGACTCTATATTTTGATGGAGCCTCAAACCAAAAGGGATGCGGCGTAGGAGTCTTGTTAGTATCACCTAAAGAAGAACATGTCCCTATATCCATTAAATTGGATTTCGACGTCACCAATAACGCAGCCGAATATGAAGCATGTGTGGTAGGCCTCGAAACCGCTTTAGCCTTAGGCGTAAAGAAACTCCGGATATTTGGAGATTCCTCCCTAATTATTAATCAAATTTCCAAAAGATGGAAGGTTAGGAGTGAAAGCTTAGCTCCTTACCAAACGTATTTGGAAACTCTCACCGATCAATTGGAAAAAGTGGAATACACTTACCTACCTAGAGAGGAAAACCAATTCGCCGATGCCTTGGCAAGACTAGCCTCAATGGTTAGAATACCTAAGGAAATTGAGCAAATGCCTTTAACCATAGAAAAAAGGCATAAACCGGCATATATTCAAGCTATAGAAGATGACGAAGTGATTCAAGAAGAGGAACCTGAAGAAGAACCATGGTTCATAGATATATTAAATTATGTCACCAAAGGAGAATATCCTCTGCATGCTGACAAAAGAGCGAAAAGAGCATTAAGACTTTTAGCTTCCCAGTTTGTACTCATTGGAAATGAACTACACAAAAGGGTACCTAAGGGTCGAGCCCTATTATGTGTAGACAAAAAGGATGCCCAAAGAGCTATGAGAGTAATCCATGAAGGTATATGTGGAACACATGTTAATGGCAAAATGCTAGTCCAAAAGATAATGCGAGAAGGATATTACTGGACCACCATGAATAGAGATTGTCATCAATATGTAAAAAGATGCCCAAAATGTCAGATTTACACAAATTTGCAACATATCCCACCTTCTCTTCTCTACACCTACACTTCACCATGGCCTTTCTCTACATGGGGAATAGACATAATTGGAAAGATTACACCTCCCGGAACAGGAGGTCACGAATACATCTTAGTTGCAATAGATTACTTCACAAAGTGGGTGGAAGCACAATCATATGCCAAGCTCACTGCCAAACATGTAGCACTCTTTATCGAAAGAAACATAATTTGTCGATATGGAGTCCCATATGAAATGATAAGTGACAATGGAACTCACTTTCAAGCCGAATGTGAAGAATTGCTACAAAAGTATGGTATTCAACATCACCATTCTTCCCCTTATAGACCTCAAGCAAATGGAGCAGTTGAGGCCGCTAATAAAAATTTAAAAACAATCATCGAGAAAATGACTGAAAATTATAAAGATTGGCCTGACAAACTTCACTTCGCACTGTGGGGTTATCGCACGTCAATCCGAACATCAACAGGAAATACGCCATTCAACTTAGTATATGGAATGGATGCTGTTAAACCTGTAGAGTTAGAAATACCATCGCTACGCATCGCGTTAGAAAGTAAACTCGATGAAGTCGAATGGACTAGAGCACGGTATGAAGAGCTAATCCTACTCGATGAAAAGCGACTAGAGGATCTACATCACACTCAATGTTATCAAACCCGCATGGCTAGACATTTCAATAAAAAGGTCAAGATTAGAAATATCAAGGTTGGGGACTTGGTATTAAAAGCATTAAGAAAAAATGTTTTGGACCCAAGAGGCAAATTTAGACCTAATTGGTCCGGACCATATATTGTCAAAACAATCCTGTCAGGAGGCGCGGCTAAATTAACTGATATGGATGGCAATGAAATTTCAAACATGACAAACCTTGACCAACTTAAGAAATACTACCCATAAGTACTTGAGTGAAATACTCAAGAGAGCTACGTTTGGCCTGATTCCTTAAACCAAGGATACGTAGGCAACCCAGACAGGGTGCGGCCGCTTTAATCTCTTCAAATTCTGTATCCCCGAAGTAAAAAACGCATGTCTGCAAAATTTCAAAACTGGCGCCAGACGATAGCCTCTGTCGCCAGACGACAATTTTGTCGCCAGGCGACAGAGCCCAATCGTCAGCGACAGTAAATCAGATAGCAGCACCAACTTTCTGCGAGTGTCTAGACCAGTTTCACATATTCTGGAAATTTATTCGACTTCCGTACTCGAATTAATTCTCCGAAAAATAAATATTGTAATTGTTTTCATTGCTTTAATTGAAAGTTAATTAAAATAAAAGCTGGAATTTTATTAATTAATAAAGAAAGTACATTATTGATAAAATAAAAGCTGAAAAATTAACTAAAACAAATTAACTTTGTCTAATAAATCAAAGGAAAAGCAATGCTCTAATCTTTTTTCTCTTTCTTGATTCTTTTCCAATTTGTGTCTTCATTCTCTTCCTCTTGATCCATAACCTTTGCTAGGAGACAACCATTAGAAGACCTACACTCTATCTTAGTATAGATGGTTTCTCCCTCCGCTAGAACTCCATGTTTCTTTTCTACCCAAGCTTCCTTCTCTGTAGAGTCAACTTTTCTTTTTCCTTGATTTTTCTTAGAACTTTTCCTTCCTGGCATAATAGGAGTTTTGAATTCAATCCTTTCCCCTAGACGTTCTTTAGCAGGGACCTTTTTGTCGCCTAGACGATCCTTCACATTGGTCTTCTCAATTTTGACTTGAGATTTTTGGAATCTTCCATCAAGCCATTGTTTCACTTTATTTGACAAACAAGGTGGCTCCTTGTGGGTAATCACCTCCCATAAGGGCCTACCCCTCCAGTATCCGTCAAAACGCTCAATCTCTTGTGACATAGGAAATTCATAAGGACGGCGGAGATCTCCTATAGGGATAATTTGTGCAAGACCATATTGTCTCATAACTCTACAAGGAAAATAAAAAGTTAATCTCGACAAGCTCGGGAGACGACAATATGTTTGGTTACTGCAACCAACCATTGCCTCAATCTTCCACCAAGGAACAATCCAGCTTATGGTAAAGTCACCGGCAGCAAACACCTTGCTCCACTCACGGCGACCTATTTTCAAAAATCGTTTCTTTCGCCGGACTATGCAATTTGGAACATATGTGTGTATATCGTCAGGAGGATTAATAAGCTTTAACCTCTCCATGAGCCATATCTGTATAATATGTATTTAATTAGTATTACAGTGTAAAATAATATTCTTTAATTCTTGATAAATTAAAAATAGCATTATTTTATACCTGTAATAAAATTGGAGAACCTCGAAAAGGTGCTCTCGGATTCTTTCTTAATGCATCCAACCATAGCATAGTCTCTCCAACAATTAGCGGCATTGGATTTCTCCCAGATTCAACTTGTTCTATAACAGATATAATCATTGATTGGCCTTCATTATCATTACCACTAACTAAGAGTAATTGGTTAAACAAGCAATAAAGAAAAGCCCTTCTCTTATAGACACGGAAATCAGGATTAGGATTATCATAAAAATAATGTGCAAATTCTGTCAAATCAACTATATTCCCATGCACTATATGTTTTAAAGCCGTACCCCTCAAATCAAAAAAGCATTCAAAATCTTTATAATAATATTCATTGATTCTAGGCATTACCGCAAGACCTGTGGAATAATAGCCTATAATGGCTCCAAATTCTTCCGGTAAAGGACATATTTCATCATGGAAAAATCTAAAACAATGAGTGTCAATATCCCAATAGTCTATGGCAGAATAAATAAAATCAATGTCAAGACTCATCCCCTTGATTCCAAACATACCCCCCATATGACAAATATCTAATGCTTTTTTATCTTTAGCAGTTAAATGACGACACCACTCATCCATGTATCCACAAAAAGTTCTTTTAGCTAAAGGCATGATTTCTAGTTAATTAACTAATTGATAAACTGGTTAAATTATGCAGTAAACGGATGATTCGGGGGCTATTTATAACTTTTTTTTCATGGCAGACTTCAAATCCTGTAGGAAACAGGAAAGCGCGTCTGTCGCCAGGCGACAAAATTGTCGCGTGGCGACAAAGGCTGTCGCGTGGCGACAGACCCTGTCGCGTGGCGACAGGATGAATTACGCGGCACCGGTTTATTTCTTTGCAGCGACACCTATTACGCGTAGGAAACCGTGTTTTTATGTACTTGATTTCGACTTTGACTTGACTTACTGTTCTATTCCTATTCATACACCCTTATTATCATTATTATCACTATTATTATTATTATATCATATTAAGCTTAATTAATTTTAGGCTTATCATATTTTCTTCCTTCATTTTTCTTTTTTCATTTCTTTTTTTGGGGGAGAGAGTCGGTACCCTCCACTAATATTAAAAATGACGGAAATTTTGCGCAAAAATTACACTTTCTCACACACTTACATGCCAACACATTTGTTACAAAATAATAAATCAGGCAAATAAAATGTTAATAAATAATAAAGTGCATATATATACAAGTGTCTAATACATGAGTTATATGAATAAAATAGACAAAGTCCTACAAAAGTCAAAAATAAATAAACACAGGTACAACTATGGCGCCGGAGGTCGCAAGTCGCGAGGAATGCCGAATGTATCGAAAAATGTCCTACTCCACAGAGTGTTGGGCCCCTCCTTATGGTTTTGTGGGTCTAGTTTAGTAATTTGGGTTCCTTGGTACGCCAGTTAGCCCCTTTAAGCAAATTGACAAGATTTAGTCAGCTTGATCGAAATACACTGAGTGATCGACTTGATAAAGATCGTCTCGCTTAGCTTAAAGCGCCTAAGTACTGGCTCATAATAAGGAACCGAAATATTGGTTCAACAAATAAGGCACCGAAATATTGGTTCAACAGAGGCACCGAAATATTGGTTCAATAGAGGCACCAAAGTAATGGTTTACAAAGGCAAAAAGCACCAAAGTACTGGCACAAATATACAAAAGCGATAATAACAATATATTAAGGGTCAATAGGCAAAATGATTCTTTGGCAATGTCCCAACATAGAGAGGAGTTGTCTAGTGGCGAAGCACGGCCGTGGCGAGGTAGTGTCACAAATAGTGGAGATGGCGAAGCAAGGTCAACTTCGACGGTCCCTCAAGGTAAAGAAGAGATTGTCTATAGCGGCGACGTACTGCCGTGGCGACGTACGGCCACACCTAGAAGATGATGACATACAGTTATTTTCGACGATGTTCCCGAAATACTGTGGAGGATTGTCACCAAGAATATTGAAGACGACGACATATGGTTATCTTCAACGATGGCGTTCACGAGGCACTGTGGGTGTTGTCACAAACAACAAATGAAGCAACAAACGGTTACGTTCAGAGACGTGTGCTCGACGGTGCAAGATACGCGTTTCTTAACTCTTTTATCTGTTTAACTAATGATTAGTTTGCAGGTATCGGCGTTATAAGAATGATTTGGAATTGCAGAACATTTTGAATCATTCTCCGTCCCTATCGATACTTTGACTCTCGTTTTTCGAAACTTAAGTTTCTTCAAACTCAGTCAAAGTGGGGGCTTCTGTAGACACCCATTTGTGTCTCCCCAAAACCAAACCCAGTGATGAATGTCTTTCACGTTGTGTTATTATCGAATTAGGTGAAAGTGGTTTGAAAGTCAAGTGTTGCGGTTTAGTTTTAATTAAATTCTTTTCTCTCTGTTTTTGAAAATGACTTTGTTTATTTGAAAATATCCAAACCAGTTTAGTTTGGTCCATAATTAAGGTCCAATAATAGTGTAGTTGGATGGGGCTCGAAAAGATCTTTCCAACGATATATTATAAGCCTGATTTCGATGAATATTGAGGAAGTTATGGCCAAAATACTAAACTGGGCCTGGTTAATTATTTTAAATACGGCCCAATGATCTAGAGGAGGGCCCAATGTTAATTATTATTCCTAAAATTATTAGGATTAATTATAGTTTTCTAGAAGTTTCTAGAAGGTTCTTTTTAATTCTAATATTATTAGATTTAATAATTAATTATTTTTAATAGATTTTTATTTGGAATAAAATATCGTTTTATTATCTTAAAAATATATATTTTATCTTCTGTACGGATTCCGTAGATCAAGTTGATTAAAGATCGGATTCCGCGTGAAGAAAAACGCGCTAATACAGGTTGTCGCCAAACGACAAGTCTGTCGCCACGCGACAGACCCTGTCGCCTCGCGACAGACATTGTCGCGTCGCGACAGAGTTAATTCCTGGCGACAGCGTGGAGTTTTATTCCTTATCAAATTCAATGATTTTTCCAGATTATTTTCATTATAAATAGCGTCCGAATCCCTGTTTTCAGGAAGGGGGTTCACAATCATCAATTCACATTCAATTATTCTCTTATTCTCTCTCTCTCTCTTTCTAAACTAGCTTTTTACAAACAATATTCCGCATTCACAAGACTTAGAGTCTCTTAGCCAAGTTCGAAGTTGCCTTCGCCCTAGACGTGAAAGGTTGATAATTTCTGAGGGTTTGGTCCAAAACTAGTCTAAACTTTATTTAATTTGATTTTAATTTAATTCTTTAATTATTCTTTATTGATTTTCATTGAAGTTACTAACTTGTGTATTTTGTTATTAGAAAGAGGTACGAGGCTTCAAAGTATGTAATCTTATTACTCTCTTTCAATGTAGAAAGCATGTTTAGATTTGTTTATTATTGTCTTATAATTCCTAGTATCATGTTAGGATGCTTTCTAGTATCATGTTTAGGGTGCTTTTACTCTTTTCTAATATCATGTTAGTGCCATGTTAGGTTTAAAGCTTTGATCTTTATTGTTTAGTGACATGCTAGGAGTTGTTATTAACCTTGTTAGTATCATGCCTAGGATCTTGCTATTATTATCAAGCTTTATTATGCCTTATTACGCTATTATCATCGTTATTATTATTTATTGCCTTGTTACTTATGTTGCTTGATTATATTTCATATTGTTATTGCTTGATCACACCTTTTATGATTGTTAAAGGGAATTTGTACTTGAAATCACGCTTAATAAGATAATTAATAATTTGGTTTAGGCTAATGTGATTTTAACTAAAGTGATCGCCAATAATAGATTTATTTGTGCATTAATATTCAACCAACATAGATAAACAGGTTATGTTCAATATAATGTTTGTATGTTATTCGAAAAGCGCGCATGAATACGAGCAGAACAAAGTAGAGGCCTATTTTATAGGGCGGGTCCTTTCTTTTGTAGATTGGATTCGTACCTTCATCCCCGGACCCTATTTGGTTCAAGACCTTATGGAGTAGTTGATGGTCCTTTTGGATTGTCTTTTGGGTTTACAAGTTCCTAAAAATTGTTGGCGACTCTTTTTGCTCTTTGTCTTTCCCTTTGGAACGCCACCGTACTTTAGTGTATGATCACAGTGGGGTTCAAGTTTGGGGTTATCGTAATGCTTGAAATATTCCCTACAGTTGTTTGATTAACATTTTTATGTTTATTAATCAGGAATTCATAAATTAATATTTACACACATAGTCACCCAAGATTTTGATACCTTTTAATTAAGAGAGATGTAGACTATAATTTAGATTTTAATGTTGAAAAAATGGTGGAGAGGATTAAATTATGGGTCATACATACAAAATTAATGTTAGAATTTATTGTACACTTGTTGAGAGGTTGGAAAAAAAAAATTTATTCATGGTTTTGATTTGAAATCTTATGAAGCAATAATTATTAAGTTAATAATTTGTTTATAAATCTTTATGTAATTTACCCAAGTAATAACTTTTTTAGATTTTTTTTTTCAAAAGAAAATAGGTACAGACAAAGTTTATGAACAAAAAAAACACAAATTCTCCAAAAAGGCGGGTGTAATTTATTGTAAAACGGGTTAAAGTTACTTTAAAAGTGCTTAAAGTTACCTTATATATTGCAAAAGTTATTTTTTTTTTCTATTAATAAATTTTATCTTACAAAAAACTTATAATGTATTAGATTAATCATATTAGGCTCTTTACTTCACCTTAAAAGAATAATATTCAGTAAAAATAATTTCAATTCAGCAGAATAAATTTCAGTTCAGTAAAAATAAGTTCAGTTCAACAAAAATAATTTCACTTCAGTAAAAATATTTCAGTTCAGTAAAAATAATTTCAGCTCAGTAAAAATCAGTAAACTTAAAGAAAAAATATAATAGAAAATCAGTTAAAATAATTTCTGTTCAGTAAAATTAATTTCAGTTTAGTAAAAATAATTTAAATTCAGCAAAAATAATTTCAGTTCAGTAAAAATAATTTAAGTTCAGTAAAAATAATTTCAGTTTAGCAAAAATAAGGTGAAGTGAATGGGGCCTTAGGCCTTGTTCACTTCACCTTAAAAAAATAATATTAAGTCAAAATAGTTTCAGTTCAGTAAAAATAAGTTCATTCAGTAAAAATAAGTTCATTCAATAAAATAATTTCAGTTCAATGAAAATAAGTTCATTCAGTAAAATTAATTTCAGTTCAGTAAAAATAATTTCAGTTCAGTAAAAATAAGTTCAGTTCAGTAAAATTCAGATTTCTTAAAGAAGAATTATAATATAAAATCAGTAAAAATAATTTCAGTTCATCAAAAATAATTTCAGTTCAGTAAAATTAATTTAGTTTCAATAAAAATAATTTAAGTTCAGCAAATATAATTTTTTTTCAGTAAAAATAATTTAAGTTCAGCAAAAATAAGGTGAAGTGGACGGGGCCTTAGTCTTTGTAGTATGTAATCAGGTATATATAAGAAATTATACATTAAAATAAAATTCAAACCAATGACAGATTAAAAGTTACCCTTTAAGTTGTTAGAGTTACCATAAAAATATTTAAAGTTACGTCTAAACTGACCGTATTACAATAAAAATTAATGTACATCCGTTGTACACAAGACTTAAATAGTAAATATAAAAAAGGAGAAAGAATTTTTGTATCGCAAACTCTTCAATAAGGCCGACTATTTATTAACTTATTATAAAACAAGTTAAAGTTACCCTAAAATAGTTAAAGTTACTTGTGTATTATAAAAGTTACTATTTTTTAAACATAAATTTTATCCTTACAAAAACACTCATAATGTGATAATGTATTAGATTAATCACATCTATAACTATAACTAAAATAAAAACCGCTTACATCACCACTGTACACATGCCAATTTCTCATGAAAATTTTTCCCTCCAAAATTGCTTATGACATCATTTTTATCATATTTTTTTTCCTTCGAAATTCAATATTAGGAAAATAATTTTTAATAAATAAATTAAAGTGTGAACATCAATTAACCAAAAGCGTATTAGTGATATTTCTCTTTCCAAAAACCCACATTTTGTGAAATAATTATTTTATATTGTATTGAATTTTTTTTTTTCTAATTCGTGCATTGCACGAGTGCTAATCTAGTTAGCCTATTATAATAGGTATCCATTAGAAAATACAAGTTAAAATACTCTTAATTAAAAATTATTTTTAAATGGGTTAAAGTTACTATATAAGTATAAATTGTTTAACTTGTCCTCAAATTGACCGTTTTTCAATAAAAATTAACAAAAGTCCGCCTTATACCACACTTATTATTTGATAGAGTATAAAATATATTCATGGGTGTAGGGAATATTTCAAGCCATTAACCCCAAGCTTGAACCCCACTGTGATCATACACTTAAGCATGGTGGCGTCCAAAGGGAAGGAAGCTAGAGCAAAAGAGTCGCCAACAAGTTTTAGGAACTTGTAAACCGTTCACAAGGTGAAGATTACACCCCTTAACGATCCAGGAGATCGTCAACTCCAAAAGGTCTTGAACCAAATAGGGTTCGGGGATGAAGGTACAAATCCAACCTAAAAGAGATTGAACCTGCCCTAAATAGGCCTCTATTTTATTCTTCTCGTATTCATGTGCGCTTTCTGACTAACATGCAAACAATAGGTTAACCCTAAACCTGTTTAATCTGTGTTGGTTGAATATTAATGCACAAGCAAAACTATTATTGGCGATCACTTGAATTATAATCAAATTAATCCTAAACAAGATTATTAACTATCTTATTAAGCGTGATTACAAGTACAAATTCCCTTTAAACATGCAAGAGAGGGCGTGATCAAGCAATAACAATAATAATATAACATCAAGCAACATAATAAACACAACAATCATAATCATGTTAATCATAATTATCATAATCATGACCATAATCATATCAACGCTAAAGCATAATAATAGCAAGATCCTAGGCATGATACTAACAAGATTAATAACAAACCCTAGCATGTCATTAAACAATAAAAATCAAAGCTTTAGTCCTAACATGATACTAACATGCTATTAGAAAAGAGTAAAAGACACCCTAAACATGATACTAGAAAGCAATAATAACATCCTAACATGATACTAGGAATTAAACAAATTTAAACATGCTTTCTACAAGAATAGAGCAATAAGATTACATACTTTGATGCCTCGTATCTCTTTCTAATAACAAAATACATGCGTTAGTAACTTCAAAGAAAATATAAAATAAAACAATTAAAATAAATAATTGAAATAGAGATTTGGGACCAAACCCTCAGAAATTATAACCTTTCACGTCTAGGGCGAAGGCAACTTCGAACTCGGCTAGGTGTGTCTAGTGCTAATGTATGAGGAATTGTGTAAGAGGGAAGATTTAGAAAAAGAATAGAGAGAAGGAAAGCTTCTAGCTTTAGAGAGAGAAAGATGATTGTAGATTGTGAATGGTTGTTAATAAAAACGGAGGTTCAGGACCCTATTTATAATAAAACAGTCCGAAAATAGGTAGAATTTGATAAGGAATAAAACTCCACTCTGTCGCTGCAAAATCGACCTTGTCATCAGGCGACAGGGTCTGTCGCGTGGCGATAAGCCTGTCGTTTGGCGACATCCTGGATTCCTACGCGCTTTCAAATACGGAGTCCACATATGAATCAAAATCGATTTATAAAGTCCGTATGAAAACTGAAATCGTATTTTTCATAAAATAATATTTTATTCCAAATAAAACTTTATCAAAATCTAATTATTAATTCTAATCTTATTAGGATTAAAGAGAACCTTCTAAAGAATTCTAGAAGACTATAATCAATTCTAATAACTTTAGAAATAACAATTAACATTGGGCCCTCCCCTAGATCATCGGGCCGCATGTAAAGATCAAACCAGGCCCAATTTAGTGTTTTGGCCATATCTTCCTCATTACTCATTGGAATTGGGCTTATAATATATCGTTGGAAAGCTCTTTGCAAGCCCCATCCAACTACACTATTATTGGACCCTTGTCGTGGACCAAACTAAACTGGATTGGCTGTTTTCATAAAATAGAGTTGTTTTTCGAAAACAGAAAGAAAGAATTTAATAAAAACCAACCGCAACACCCGACCTTTCACACTTTCACCTCATTCGATAATCATTCGACGCAAAAGGTATTCATCACTGGGTTTGGTTTTGGGGAGACACATTTGGGTGACTACAATGGGCCTTAACCAAAAGCTTACAAAAGCTTAAACTTTTGGTTGAGTTGGTCCACTAACATGGTATCAGAGCCAGCGTGACACAAAGGTCATAGGTTCGAATCTCATCCGCCCCTCCTTCAAAGTGGAATTAATTCGCACCAGGTATGGGTGGGCTTGTGTTGCATCCACATTTTAAGCCCAAAGGGCCTTTCATGTGAGAAGGAGTGATAGAGCATAAAATATATTCCTGGGCCTTAACCATGAGCTTAAACTTTTGGTTGAGATGGTCCGTTAACATTATTTTTTAGATTTGCTCAACAATGTGCATGCTCTAATGAGGTTCTAATGGTAATGCGTTTAACTTTAATTTATTATACTTCATTTTTGTCTAAAGATTGAGTAAATACATTGTACTTTTACTGTGTTTCTTTATATAAACTATGACAATTTACTCTCTATATTTGATATGTACTTCATATATTTTATCATTTTATATATTAGATTTAATTAATTTATTTATTTTTAAAAAATTGAACTTATTATGCGTAGCACGAGGCCTAAACTAGTCTAGGCTATGTTTTGATGTCAAGATTCGAAGTAGAGAGAAGGAAAAATGAGAGATTCATTTTCTATTACATTGATAAGACGTAGGACAAAGTGAGAGAAGGGGAAGAAAATGAATTCTCCTTTCAGTGCATTTTGTATGCGGCTGGCCACACCATGTGGCCACTTGTAAAATAACAAACTCTGCAATAATGACAAGGTACCCCTTATAATACTGACAAAAGAATTCATGTAACACTAATCGAGTAACCCCTATAACACTAATAAAGTAATCTTTACCATGGTTGGTCACACGATATAAAGTTAGTGTTCTCCTTTTAATAAATCAACAAGTATTTTCATTGTTTGAGAGGCTTCAAAGGAAATTGAAGGTCATTTTTCTTTTTGGTCACCTCTTTTACTCTATCCTCTCTTTACTTCCACTCTCTTTCCCCTTGATATTGCTATTCAAACATAGTATTATTGATGTTTTATGTAGATGGGTGTTTCTTTCATTCGCATTATTCTTTTCCCATTACTTTTTAGCTTATGTAAGTGTGTTATATTTGATTTTTGACTTGTAAATTTTACACCCTTTATTTCTAGTTTATATGAGACAGTTGAGACCTAAGCAATTTGAATTAGACTAATACTCCTCTCGCTTTTAAATAAGGAAATGGTCATTCTTTGAATTTTGGTTTAATTAACAAAATCCAAAGACTCAATATGGAGTTTGTCGGTTTGTGAGTTGGAAAAAATCTAAGGGTAACGATTATTTCAATTCTAATTTATACAAAAAAAAATAAAAATAATAATAATAATAATAATAATAATAATGCGGGGTCTTGATCTCATATTTTTTTCAAAGTACTTACTTTTTACAATATATATACGTTAGTAACATAATCAAAGATATTAATTTTCATCTTTCAAAAAAGAAAAAAAAATATTAATTTTCATAGTAAACATTGACAAGCCTGAAAAGGTAAAGTGTAACAGACGAAACTTCAAAATGAAAATCCAAAATTATAGTGATCCTTGTTCGATAGCTGGGACTTTGTTTGCCAATGTAGTTTGGGAATTGGGAAAGCTGAGGTCTTTTTTCATCTCTGTTGAAGGTTGGAAGTAGTGCTGCAAGTCATATAGATACTGTATTGAAGTCGGTATACACTCAATGCATTAAGCCTGGTTTAATAATTCGTCGAAAACCTCATCCTTGATAATTTTGTGAACATTTTTTTGTTTTCCAAATGGTTTAATTTGTCGAAATCCTGATCTATTAATTTGTCGAAAAAACTCATCCTCAATATGGTTTAATGTTTCACCCTGATAACAAACAACTGAATTTGTTTAGCCTTATGACATTTCTTATGTCTTCTGATGTCATGATCCTATGAGCCTAAAAATAAAGAACGAAAAGAGGGGAGAAGGCGTAATAAGATACATTATACTGCTTATTAATGAGTAAAAACAATATGAATATATGTATTTTTGCACACAATATACATGGAAAGAAGCTGTTCCAGTCCTTTCCAGAAAAAGAAAAACAGATGAAAGGAACAGAACTACGGACTGAAGTGATCGTGTCGCGACCATATATAGATCAATTCTCTCTGTTTCATATAGGTCTCTCAACCAAAACCTATCACAGCAAGTACAATGTAAAAATTGTTCTTGTGGGATTAATCTGGGCTTCAACAAAGTATCCGTAGTTCTAAACAGGTTCTTTTGTTTCCTGCAAAGACACAGAAATTTCCTTGATTAAGACCACAAATGAATTGTTTTCTTGCTCCAATATATAGCTACAATCAATAAATATGCGGCAGATGTTTATTTTGCCACTGAAACTATGAATTTACTATGGAAGTTGCTCTCCGAATTGCAAGCATCTCTAGGATATTTAATAATCCAGAGAAAATAAGCGACAACAAGACTACAGTAAACCGATAGTCCGATAGAGATCTTTGTTTGTGTTTCATATAAATATTTAAGTGGCCATGTGTTTCATATAAAGGCTAGATAACAACAGTTGTATGTGTAGCATAATTTAAGAAGACATGGCTGGAAAGAACGCATTATTGAGGGAAAATTTCAAAAGAACAAGTATTCTACATAATAGGGAACCCAGAAGATGCATACCATATCATATTTTTAGTGTCCTTGACATCTTCCTACAACCATGGAAGCTTGAAGGTGTCTTTCCACCATCCCTGTTTACAACCATTGGCAACCACACTGTCCAACCGCAAAATGATCTCAGCGAAGCTCGGTCTAACAGTAGGAACTCCACTCCAACATAGTTCGATCAATCTGTAATTGCATTGTCTTTAAACAATGATATACTTTTGAAATATTTGAAAAGAAGAAACTCCAACACCATTACACCATCTAAAGTTCTACGGGTAAATGACAAATAATCTACTCGAACCAGAAATGCTAGAGGTGAAAAAGTAAAAGTAGCCATCCCAAAAGTGGGTATGATACCCAAATCCCCCACCATAAATTCAGCAGTCAAAGGAATTTTATGTAAGGGGAAAATAATACTCAACAATGTCAGTGTTCGTTTTGGCCTCTTAACTCATTATGTACCCAGAAACTAATAAGCAACAATGTAATTATAAGAATACTCTAGAGGCAACCCAAGGTCAAATACTAATGTTCTAAAGTCTCAACATGCAACAAGCAAGGGCCAACAAGTGAATTCCACCAAAAGCATATAGAGGTTTCCCTGCATAAAATGATAAATATTTTTAAAAAGTGGGATAGCTATATAACATCAATTAGCTTTCTCAGTACATCACAATTAGCTTTCTCAATAACAACCTTAAGGGAGACAAGTTCAACAAACACTAAAGTGACAGAAAGATCACCAATACATCCTCAATAATATATACTGAGAAATTGATTGATCCAAAGTCAAATGGGGATAGAAACCATGTAATACAAGTTTTCATCATCCCTCGTTGAAAATTAAGACAAAAATTCCCAAGAGATCAAGGCGGCATTAATCAAGCTGAAGATATAATAGACTAACAAAGAGACATATAAAGTTCCTTCACTCAGAATGTGCTTATTTCACCAATCCAACACTTCAGAAAATTCAGCCCTTTGAAAGTGAAAACTATCTAAACAGTCAAATCTAAAATCTTGCATGAAATAAACTTACTCTTTTAGTTCCGTTGGATAATTTTTCAACTTCTTAAATGGTGGTCTTTTCCCCTCCAAACACATATGTTGAATGGCTTCTTCTGCAGGCTTTGGGTGGAAAGGATGAACACCTTCAATCATCTAATAGGAAGAGAGAAATGATATGAGTGAGCCAACAGGCAGGTCCAGATCAGTTTACAAAAGCAGATAAGATCACATTATCAGATTATCCTGTTTCCTTGTCTGGTAAATAGCTTTTTGGAAAGTTTATAGCTTATTAAGCACTATTAGAGGTTTGACCATAATAAAAGCTAATTTGGGTGTTTGGTACATTACTTACTAAAAGATCTTTCTGGGCTCAAAAAGCAGTTTTAAAAAAAGCTCATAATAAAAGAGCTTTTTGAAATTAACTTATTCAACAATTAGCTTTTTGGGTATAAAATACACTGAAACAGCTAGAAATAAACATCTATTTACCAAACACTTTTACACAATAATCTTTTCATAACTAGCCAGTCAAATTAGCTAATATGACCAACTAGTCAAACTAGTTAATATAACCAGCTATATCAATCAGCTAACAGCTAATTACCAAACAGGGACATAACGACATAAAGATCTTGAGATCAGCACATATGGGGTTTGGTAAAGCCATCCTGTTATTAAATTGGAACCAAGTTCTTTCTTTGTTCACCTAGGAACAAGTGTATAAACAGGCAAAGGATCTCACTTATTGGATTGATGGTCCCCACAATCCACAAACTAATGAATATTGGTAGATTGTAAATTTAACTATCAATAACATGTTTCTTTTGGGTTTAGAAAATCAAAACTATCAGTAAAGAAGAGGCTAATTTGCAAGAACATGAAACGCAATTAGCACCTGCATGGCCTTCACTTTTTAAATACAAACAACCTCTGATGTATACATTGCAATTCAAGATAGGTACCAGATATTACTAAACTCACTTGACTCTACCGCAGGCAGCAGGCTACCTAGCCAACCTAGGGGACAAATTGACAAGCAAGAAGTATTTACATGAAGTCATGAACACTGATGTATACTAACTGTGCAATAGCACATAAGGCTGGGGACATTGCATCTGACCCACTTCAACTCGTTGCAAGAAGAAGTTGAAGGTAGCTTAACAATGTGAGATTACGAGTGTGACCATAAACTGGTGTAAAACGTACAAGATTCAAAGTACCTCGTAAAGAATAATGGCAAAGGAGTATGCATCCACTCTCTTGTCAAAAATTTCATCTTTGTAGAGCTCAGGAGCTGTATATACACCTAAGATTACAAAAGAAATAGTGGTAAAATGAGAGAATGGCCAGAAATTTCATTATTCCAGTTAAATAACAGAAAATGAGCATCTCATAAAAAATTAAAAATTGTAAAAAAAAAAAATAACCTAAGTTGTAGACATGAAAATTTTCTATTTTGATTCATATAACTCAAGCTACTGTCAAAAACTAAAACAACCTTCTCACACTCAAGAGAAGCTTTTATAGATTTTTGTCTTTTACTGTATAATAAAAAAAAAATTGCAAGTGTGGACCTTATTTGCTAAGAAAATCCAATGCAGACTGTTTTGCCTTAATGCTACTACTTACTTGCATTACGAGTGGACGTTCTGGGGTCGGCTAATTTAAATTTATCAGCTGATATTTTTGACAATCGTACCAAACCAAATCCAGCTACCTTCAATTGTCCTCCACTATCGAGCAAAATATTTCTGGCACCTTATCATAATTTCAAATATTAAAAAATAAAATATCATCTTTGTGAATAATAGTAAGTGATCTTTTGCATCTGGTTGTCTTACTTGGGCATTAGTTCACAATGGACAACTGGATCAGGTTTGCACTCATGAAGATAATTCATCCCCCTGATAAGGAACACCACAATGAGGAGAGAACATAATGAAACTCTAAGCAACATGCAAGTTACAAACGCATCTTAAATTCTCAGCTTTTAAGAATTGTAGTTTCTTGGAATGAGATATACCTTGCAATGTCAAGCGCAAATTTTAATGATTTAGATGGTGATAAACGTCCTTTCTTTTGAAGATAGCATCCTAAATCACCCTGAAAAAAAAGGAGCAAACACATATATCAATTTATAATAAATACAAGGAAAATTGAAGAGAAAATATCAAGCCAATAAAGTCAATTCTCAAGATTTTCATCATTATATTGACACCTCTATTATAGAGACCAGGATCTTGTATCAGATTTTTACCCATCAATGATGGATCCTGCATGGCCTGCATCCCTGTGCCAACTCTATCTAGGTTATGAGCAGGCAATTATAAACACAGAAGGGAACGCATATATACTGGGATGCGCTGTTGTTAATCTGTCTATCTGCATTTCTTTTTATTTTTCCTGTCCAGCCTTAATCCTCCCCCTCTGCCAAGCCCAGGGACAAATATAACTAGAAAAGTTAACCAATAAAGTTCAGATCTTGAAAACTAACATTTCGTTTACCTCAATTATGAAAAAAACCACAGCCGCACTCTCTTTACAGTTACTGGTACAAAAGTGATGAGAAAACTTTTGTTTACATATTAGCTCAATCAATCATTAATTAATTTTACAAGTTTGCCTTAAAAGTACATGTTTTTTTCAGAAGCAGAGCAGAGTGACCATCTCTGCTTCTGAAAAAAAAAAAAAAAAACATGTACTTTAAGGCAAACTTCTTTTCTTTTTTTTTTTTTTTCTCTTTCTCTCTCTCTCTCTTTTAGTCAAGCTGTGTCATTTGAGTTCTACCAATCGTTTTAAGCAAATTTAATCTTAGAAAATCTTATATTCACTCTGCGTATACAGTTGAATCAGGGCACTTTAGTAGAAAGATAATGATGTGCCAGTGGGAGTATAGTTTTCAAATCCTGTGTACAATTGAGCTGAAAGACAAAAGCATAGTTCCATAATTGCTAATTAAAGGCCCAAAATATTCATGTGTTCAAGTTCAAAAGTTATGCAGAGTAAGATGTAATTTGTTCTCATAAGCTACTATCTACACAGACATTTGAGTCCTTCCCGAAGATCATCAATACTTGACACTATTATTTATTACTGTGCAGTAAATCATACAAATAAATCCAATTCCACAAAGATCCAAAATGCACTAACTGATTTTCTTATTTTAGAGCACACAGGAGATATTTTTTTATTAACTATTCATAGCATAGGGCTTGGAAATTTTGAGACTGTAAATAAACCAAGTTTCTGAGCCATGTAATCCATGTTATGGAAAACTCGACAAAGCCATATATACAAATTAACAAGCGATTCAATTGTATTCAAGCCTACAGGTAATTTCAATCCCCTGTGTATTTTGTAGACTGCTTTCTATTATTAATAACAATCACGGAGACATTGCTTTATATAGTTCTAGAGTCTTTATAGTCAAAAACTATAATTCCTTCCAAATTACTCATTAATACTACATAAGAATCAAATAAGCTATTCAAGGAGTGCATACACATTAATATTGGGGGAGAGATCAAAGATACCTTTGGATGGAATTCCACAACAATCATCATTGGGATATTTTGGGTAACAGCTCCAACGAACTGAATGATGTTAGGATGTCGAACCTTTTCCAATAATGTCAACTCATTTTTAAAAGCATTTCTGCAAGGAATTTATCAAGAATAGAACACGGTCAGACATTAAATAGAATTGCAACGAGATTATTAAATAGAATTGCAACGAGATTCCTATCTAAAACTAGCATAAAATGCAGAGATATAACTCATGAAGCAGCACAGAAGCAAAGTATAAGTTCACCATAATTCAATAGCAAATTTAGGATTTAAGATGATAAAGGATAAAAGGAAGGTGTATGAGCAACACTATCTAATTACCTGAGCATGACAAAGCAATTCATGGTATAAATACTAAAAGTGGGTGGTAGACTCCAAATATTAAGCACCCATGAAAAATTACATAAATTCAGTAAAAAGATAAATTAAGATAATGTTTCAGAAAAATACATGCTTTCTGGATCAGAATAGCTCTCTTTATCAAGTATTTTTACAGCAACCTTGGTACCATTCCACTTAGCAATTTGATATACTCCCTGCAAAGTAACATACAAGCACAAACATCAATAAAATTGAGAGAAGAGCAAAAGGAGAAGAAACAACAAAACACACAACTACACGCTTATCGGAAATGATCAAATGAAAGAGGTTGAATTGTTCAATAAACACTTCAAAACAGCAAGAAATATTTTAACACTTAACACTAAGGCTACCCCAGTGAGACATAGGTTCTGTTTTTAAAGATCTATCAGATTAAATGTAAAAAAAGTAGACATCTAAAGACCATAAAACAAGAATGAGTAAACTGACACCAACATGTAAATGCTTAGTAGGAAATATAAACAGACAATGAAGGAAGAAAAAGACCATACCTTTGCAATACCATCAGATCTACGAACTTGAAGCTCAAGTGGATTAAGTTCATATTCTGGGACTTCTTTAGAATTTGCAACTGCCATCGGAGTTTTCCTAGTTTTCTGTGATTACAAAGGGGGTAAATTTGCAAGTCAAATTATAATTGATACAGTGACAAAAATAGAAAGAAGATTGGAAAACATGGGAAAGAGACTGGAATCATACTGGAACTTTTGCACCCCGAGCCTTCAGAATATTGTAAACATCCATATTACCATAATACTTTGCATCAGCTGCTGCCTGTGGAGTTACAAACTCATTGTGAGGACAGAATTATTTATATAATGGGCTTGAAGAAAAAGCAAGAAACGAAAACAAGAAGTTCAGAGAACAGTAAGGCACTAAAATTAACCACAGAAAAATTACCAAAAGTTAACACACAGAAGTTTCTTCAAAATTCAAAATTTTATATAAATTGGCAGTCTGCTGAAGTAAAAAAATAAATAAATAAAAAATAAATAAAAAAAATAAAAAAATAAAAAACTGAAAGGTAAACAAGGGACAACCATATTGACCCCATATGCAGTTTCGGAGCAGAGAGAATATGCAGCTCAAACATTAGTGAAGCTTCTTAAGGTAGCCTACATGTTGCAACAAAAAAGGATTCTGTCCAACTCTCTGAATTAGTAAGCATTGAATCAGCACTACAATTAGTATGCACTGACAAAATTGAAGACTACAATAAGTTACAGGCTTAAAGCTGAATGCTCCACCGAAATCCTCAGCAATGACACCCAACAAAATATTAGTCCATCTTTTGTCACAAGTAACTCCAAATCAATCAATCAAAGCCTTAATCCCAAAAGTGGGGTCGGCTAACATGAACCAAATTTGATTATTCCGTGTAGTCATCAACATAAATCTTTCTCCTCCATCCCTTACGATCCAAAACTTCATCCTCACGTAAATCCATGCACTTCATATCCTTCCTCACTCCTTCCAACCAAGTCATCTTTGGTCTCCCTCTTCCTCGTTTAATCCCTCCATGGTCCCACTCTTCCACTCTTCGCACCGGTGCACCCTCGGGTCTCCGTCTTACATGTCCAAACCAACGCAGACGATTTTCCCTTAATTTATCTACAATGCCCGCCACACCTACTTTCTTGCGAATAACCTCATTTCTGATTCTATCTCTTAAAGTGTTTCCACACATCCACCTTAACATGCGCATTTCCGTAACCTCCATCTTTTTAATATGCTCTTTCTTAGAAGCCCAACATTCTGTACCATAGAGCAACACTGGTCTTATGGCAGTCCTGTAGAATTTTCCCTTCAACTTTAAGGGAATGCTGCGGTCGCATAGCACTCCCGTGGCCGCTCTCCATTTAAGCCACCCTGACTTAATCCTGTGGGTCACGTCTTGATCAATGTCACCATTCTTCTGGATGATCGACCCTAGGTACTTAAAACATTCACTCATGGTCAAATCCTTTCCATCCAAACTCACCACTTCATTGCTTGTCCCCCTCTGAGTGCCAAAACGACATACCAAATATTCAGTCTTACTCCGACTTAGCTTAAACCCTCTAGATTCCAACCTTTGCCTCCATTGCTCCAACTTGACATTAACCCCATCCTTAGTCTCATCCACCAAAACGATATCATCTGCGAACAGCATACACCATGGAACCTCATCTTGAATTGGTCTAGTTAATTCGTCTAGAACCGTTGCAAAAAGAAAAGGGCTTAATGCAGACCCTTGATGCAATCCGATTGTAATAGGGAAATCTTTTGTCAACCCTCCGCATGTCCTCACATTTGTTGACACATCCCGATACATATCCTTAACTAGGTCTACATACCTTCGTGGGATACCTTTCTTCAACATTGCCCACCAAAGTATTTCTCTTGGCACCTTGTCATATGCCTTCTCTAAATCAATAAAGACCATATGAAGATCTTTCTTCTTTACCCTATAAAACTCCATCATTTGTCTTATCAAATGGATTGCCTCCATAGTAGATCTCCCAGGCATAAAACCAAATTGGTTATCTGAAATGCTTGTGCATGCCCTCAACCTTTGTTCAATCACCCTTTCCCACAACTTCATAGTATGGCTCATAAGCTTAATTCCTCGATAGTTAGAACAATCTTGAGCGTCTCCTTTGTTTTTATAAACCGGGACCAAGGTGCTCTTCCTCCAATCTTGTGGGATCCTTGTAGCCGTCCATATCTTGTTGAAAAGGTTTGTTAACCAATCAATACCAATCTTACCCAAACACCTCCACACCTCTATCGGTACCCCATCAGGGCCAACCGCCTTCTTAGGTTTCATCTTCCTCAGTGCAATCTCCACCTCTACTCTCCTAATCCTTCGCACATACTCCATGTTGATTTCTTCATCACTCATAGAGGTATCTCCTATCACAACTCCATTACTTCCATTAAATAATTCATCGAAGTACCCCTTCCACCTGTCCTTGATGCCCTCCTCTTGCACTAGGACCATTTGGTTCTTATCTTTGACACACTTCACCATGCCAATATCCTTCCTTGCCTCTTGTCTTCTCTTTGCCATCTTATAAATGATCCTTTCTCCCTCCTTGGAATCAAGCTTTTCATAAACCTCCTGATATGCCTTTTCTTTTGCTTGGCGAACAGCTGCCTTTGCCTTACTCTTAGCCTCCTTATACGCTGCAAAGGTTTCATCACTCCTACATTTTCCTAAGGCTTGATAGCATTCCCTTTTTTGCTTAATTACTGCTTTCACCTCTTCATTCCACCACGAAGTATCTCTCTGTACCGAAGTTCTTCCCCTTACTTCCCCTAAGACCTCTTTGGCCACTCTTAGGAAACAGTTCTTCATTCGTAACCAGGTCATGTCCGGATCCACCTCTCCATCCCAATCCGCTTCTTCAATTACCTTTTCTGTAAAAACCTTAGCTTTTGCATCCCTTAGGGTCCACCATCTTATCCTTGGTTCTTCTTGTCTAACTTTTTTCTTCGCCTTCTCTTTCAGACGAATAGTCATTACCAATAGCCGGTGTTGGGTGACCACACTCTCCCCTGGGATAACCTTACAGTTTATGCAACTTTGTCTATCTATGCTCCTTGTGAGCAGGAAGTCTATTTGAGTTGCATTTGCTCCATTCCGAAAAGTTATCAAGTGTGAATCCCTCTTCTTAAACCAAGTATTAGCCAAAATTAAATCATATGATTGGGCAAAATCCATAATAGCTTCACCACCGGCGTCCCTCTGCCCATACCCAAAGCCTCCATGGACACTCTCATAGCCATCTCGGCTCGCCCCAACGTGCCCATTTAGATCCCCTCCAATATATAACTTCTCTGAGTGGTGGACACCCTGCACCACCTCGTCTAGGTCCTCCCAAAATTGTCGTTTCTCTTCTGCATCTAAACCCACTTGGGGAGCATAAGCACTGATAACATTCACAATCTCCTTGCCACATAGCAACTTCAGCCTTATCAACCTATCGTTCTTCCGATAGACCTCGATCACCTCTTTTGCCAACCTCTCATCGAGAACCACACCAACTCCGTTCCTAGCTCCACCATTCCTTGTTCTGTGGCTCGTTTCTTGCCCAACATACCATACCTTATACCCCAAAACCAAGCCTCGAGCTCCTTCTCCTGTCCATCTTGTCTCTTGGAGGCACATGATGTTCACGCGTCGTCTTTTCATTACTTCTACCAATTCTGCTGATTTTCCCGTAAGAGACCCCACATTCCAAGAACCAATCCGCAAACTAAATTCTTTTCTCCCACGCTCCCTCCTGATCCCAACTCCAAGTCCTTGATTATTTGACACCACAATTGGGCAATATGGCGCGTCGCTTCTGGGCGACGACCTAGCAACCCTTACATACTTATCACTGCACCCGGGTCTGGGAAGTGCAGCGCGTCGCTCAGTAGGGAACGCCCCAATGGCCCGCCCTTGCTCATTTGACACCACACTCGGGCAATGTGGCGCGTCGCTTCTGGGCGACGACCTAGCAACCCTTGCATACTTATCACTACACCCGGGTCTAGGAAGTGCAGCGCGTCGCTGAGTAGGGAACGCCCCCACGAAAATATCTGTTTGGCTCATGTCATGGGATGTGACGAAGTTTTATACTGGCTGTCACTGGCCTACCGTAACCCTCCTCCTTTATCCAGGCTTGGGACTGGCAGCGGGAAACCCACTGGAAATAAGCCATATATATCCCAAAATTACTATAGACCAAGAGAAAAATTGATAACTAAACTAAATGTTAAGTTTTTGACTGGTGGATCCTTACAAAAATAAAAATAATTCCAGCTAACTAATCCTGTAGCAGTGTAGCATATATTAAACTACCAGCTGCAGACGCCTAAGGATCTCTTTTCATTCCTTCTCTTTCTTTTTACGGATTGAAACAAACTATATGGAAATTATCAACAAATTGTGTGTGCTCCTTGGTTGTTCATATGGTCCTAACACCATTTATTACGAGAGATCTTTAGACATTCATATGGTACTAAACCTTAAGTCCTTAACAGTATTTTCATATAGATGCCTTATCCAAATAGCTCCCTACCAAATGATAACTAGCATTTCATATGAACACACAATTTTTCCAGTTCTATTTCCTTTGAAAAGACGGACTTTGACCATGAGTATTCACCAGTGTATATATAAAAAAATAAATGTGAAATATTGTTAGATTAGTCTCAATGTGTTATTTTAGGACTTATTCTCTTCACCTGAAACAAGTAGATCTCGTATGATTTTTTTAAGGTCTGATTTGGTCTAATCTGAATTTTTATTATCTCGTTTGGTCTGATTTAACAATTTGACTAAACTTTGACCGCATTTTCATACTAATCTATAAAGAAAAACATTATCAAAATGGATCTTGTTAGATTCGTCTCATTATGAACTTTTCAAATGTGTAAATTTTATAATTTTTTTTAATACGCAATTAACGATATTTAACAATAAGTAAATAATAATCAAAAATTCTGAATCTTTCTGATCTGATCTAAATTTATTAAGCAATAAGAAATGAGCATCTGAAATAAGTTAAAGAGAACAAGTCCTTAATAGCTTAGACACTATGACGCTTCTTTGGACCCCAACATCATAAAACAAAAGTTTCATAATATCTTCGTAATCTAGCAGGAGTGTAAGACACTTACTTACCCATGTTTAGCATGAGCACATGATCCGAGTAACGAAGATGATACTCACTTTCTTCATCACTTTATTTAAGTTATAATAAGAAATTAATAAACCTATCGTCACTCATCTTCAAACTTCCCTAATACTATAAATGTCCCAAACTGCATTTCACATTTTCTATTCAAGTTAAATTCCCAACCTTCACTTATTTACTTCCCTCATCCATTTTTTTATTATTCCAACTTTAACATGTCCTGCCCACCGCCAAATTCTATTATAAAAAACAATGGAAGGAGTGATAATTATTAGTTATAATATACTTCGTACTCGTATAATATAATATGATACACATAAATTAATAAGATTGTACAAACTATATCATCCAAATTATTTATAATACTAGTAATTTTTCACCTAGCATTCTTTTTTAATCATCTTCAATCAAAACATTGTTTAGTTTCTTTCAAACTTCCTAATTTATCGATAAGTTAAATTTAATCTTATAAAGCAGGTACATTTGTTTCGTGACATCCACAACAAAAGCTAAACATCTTACCAAATTAGACCATACCACTTTCATCGGGCAATATCATAACAAATGCATTAGTATCTACAAGCACGTGCATCATATTCGTCGGTAAGTACCTTAATAAATAGAAAACAAAAGGGAAAGAGCGTATACCGTACTGCCCCAACGATCACGAGCGTCAATATTCGCTCTCCGACTCAACAACAACTTAACAACCTCAACATTTCCTTCGCAAGCAGCAATATGCAAAGCAGTCCTTCCATCCAAATCAATACTATTAACATCAGTACCTCCATCCAACAAATCCTGAAGTCCTTTCAAATCTCCTGTACAAGCCATAAACAACAACTGCATCGTAGCGTCCAGATTATCCGGCACCGTCAACGGTTCCTCCTTTACCGCGCTTCGGCGAATCGGATCGAGCGACGATTGCCGCCCGAAACTAAACCTCATTGTGTTCCTTTGAGGATCCATTGATGACTGCCTCTTGAAGCTGAACCTCCCTGATTTTCTCAACGATCCTGTTGAGAATTGCCTCGATATTCCTCGCTTCAATTGCGCTGCCATCTCCATTTTTGCTTCTTTTCTCCGATTTTGTAACCTAATTTCTCGCCGATTTTAACCTTCAAAAAAAGTCAAAAAAAAAAAAATTCAGAATCATTGAATTTATTCCAGAAACGTCATAATCAAATGCAATTGAAATTCTGAATAATAACAATAATTCAATTGCAACAACAAATTAACCAAAAAAAGGATGAATTAATTCATACATTTTTACAGAAGATTATTGATGATGATGATGAATGGTAGAGAGAGAAAAGGGGAGCTCGAGCGAGGAGCAAGAGCTCTCGAAAAGGAGCATAGAAAGGGAGAAATGGGGAAGAAAAGAGAGGAAGAAGATGATCCGAAGGAGACGGAGGAAGAAGAGAAAGAAAGAGAAAGAGGTGTGAAAATGGCGGAAAAAGGAAGGAAATGGAGTGAGGGAAGAGAAAAGGGGGGACAGATGAAAAAGAAGATGGTTTCTAATTTGCTTCTCCGAAAAGACCGTTATTTTTCTATGGTTTTCGATAAGTGCTGTTCACTCGTACTCCGTATCATATTTATACATACTACTACTCGTCTACTCCTACCGTAGGCATTTTCTCCCGCGTATTGTAATTGAGGGGATTCGACTTTTTGACCTCGGGTTTTATTTAGGTCCTGTTTGGTAATTAGCGGTTAGTTAATTGGTAAAAGCTGGTTACATTAACTGTTTTGATTAGCTGGTTGCATTAGCTGTTTTGACTAGCTGATTTATAAGAGCTTTTTATGAAGAGTTGTTTGGTAAAATTAGCTTATTATTTGTAGTTGATTGTTAGTTGAACATATAAAATGACAATTTAGGACATTGATAATTTTTTTTACTTGACTAGGGTAAGAAATTGGGAGGGCAAGAATATGAATTTGAGTAACTTTTAGGACAAAATTGTCTTTTGACATCCATTATTCAATTAGGTAATCTAAAAAGCTCTATTTTTTAGCTTTTTACAAATTAGCTTATTTGCCTCAATAAACTCATTTAAAAAGCTCTTTTACCAAACAACTTAATTAGATGATTTATGTAGTCAAACCTCTAACTTGGTCAAATAAGCTCATTTTTGGTCAAAACTCTAATTATCAAACATGGCCATAGTACTTTATAGATCAATTTATAATGTCATGCACTAAAAAAATAAAAATAAAAAAACTACAATACAATACTTCCTAATATATAACGTATGACTCGAGGCATCGTCTGGACTAAACACTAGTTTGTATTTATATGTTGACAAAATTAATACTCGAAAAAAAAAAAAGGTAAAAGTTGTAATTTAAGAAAAAAGTTAAATTTGATGTATATTGGTATATAGGACTTTATCTTGTTCATCCATAATATTTGATGTATATTGGTATATAGGACTTTATCTTGTTCATCCATAATTTTCTTATTTACATCTACTTGTCTTATGTTCATACAAATTTCAAATATTGATGTACATCCAAGTACGCTATTTTTATTTTGTACATCCAACGAGTCTTTATCTATATATTCACCTTTTCTTATGTATATAAAAAAAATTCGTGTACATACTTCTGAGATTTTTTTTTTCTTTTTGTGTTTAGAGAGCCACAAGGGCGGGTGAGAATCGATCCCAGAATCTAAAAACTTGCTATACACTAATATTTCTTTTATTAGGGAAATTGATTTGGCACACTCTTAGGGTATGTTCACATTTACTGAACCAAGCTGAACTGAACTTAACTGAATTGATTGGAGCTGAACTGAACTGAACTGATTGGAGCTGAACTGAATTGAGCTGAAATGAATAATGACAGAGGGAAATTAGGAGCTGAATGAACTGAACTGAAGTGATTGGAGCTGAACTGAACTGATTGGAGCTGAACTGAACTGAACTGAAATTAAAAAAATGTGAACAGGCCCTTAATTGATATTAGCACACCTTTATATAACAAGAGCATAAAAAATTGTGGTCTCACATAGGATGTGTCAAAATCAACTCATCATAGTGTGTTAAAAGTATTTTCCTCTAAATAGTCATACTCTAAAAATATGTAAAACACGTATACTCTATTTGATACACCGTATAATTCTCTAAAAATACTACGTAAAACACATATAATACAAAATAATTGATACGTATAACACTCCGTACTCTAGTTTGCTCACTTAATTATCTAAGCCATTTCAATTTAATATACTATTCTAAGAAAATGACAAGGACTTGTATTTTTCGCAATTTAATTTGGTTAATTTTTCGTGTGGTTTGGTTAAGATTTGACAACCATGTTTCATGTTTGTCTTTATGTAATTCTACAATTCTACGACCTAATGGGCCTATACACATGTGAAGATGTGATTTGTCATTGGTACAACTGTGCATGTGTGTCTTTGCTATAAGCATTATAACCAAATTAGGCAATTAGTATATTTAACAACATTATCAACTTATTATGACATATGAAATGAAATCATTATATTGTTTAATTATTATTCTAATATGGGGACTATGCTAACCAAGTAGCTAGAACTTCCATATATAGCACATAAATTTTGAAGTGGTGAAGGCATGGGACAAAATGGATAATGTTGTTATATTAAGTGATGGAAATAATTAATGGGGGTATGTAGCACAAATTATTGTTATGCAATTGTATATATTAAAGGCTTCTTCTATGTTCTTGTTAATTTTTTAAATAATCTTTCATTTATTTAAAGAATGCATCATCTTATGCAAAACAATACATAATAATAATAATAATAATAATACAGTAAAAATCAATTACATTTTTTTAAAGTTTATGCTTATCTATAATTCATATCTTACAATTAAAAATGGTAGTGCTGAGATAGGAGACTAAAACAATTGACTAATTCTCCAACTTTCAGGCATAATGTTAGGGGTATGGTCGAATCTCACTAAACTCCTTCTAAGAGGAATTTTCCTAAAATCCCCTCTCATAACCTCATAGAATGAGCCTTCTTCTTACCATATACTTCGTATTAAGAATGGTAGTGCTTAGAATGGATTTGCTAGTAGGACATGACCGCATGAGTATAATCCAAGGTCCAATATAAATTCTTAAATTACCCTTTTGCAATTTTATTTTATCATTTTATTTTCTTATGTAATCTACACAATAAAACTAATATATAATCAACGATCAATTTGATCTGATACAATTAAAGTGATGGCTAGAGAGAGTAGTAATTGCACAGTACTTCCTTGTCCATAGTCATATTATAATTCAACATTCACATAAATGCATACATATAAGCGATTAATATCCACTTAAATTCGGATGGATCTAGGCTAGGGCTCAAGCAGGTAATGAGTATAGTGAGTTCCTGAGTTAAATATGAATCGCTATTGTTAGAGGATTAACTCAACCAAAAGTTTAAGCATGGTTGAGGGCTAAAAATATGTTTTATACTCTATTACGCCCCCTCACACGAGAGCCGCATCGGTTGGGTTAGAGGTATGTATGCAGCATGGGCTCCATCATTCCCAACGTTTAATATTCCACTTTGAAAGAAGGGGTAGATGAGATTCGAAATTCGAACCGTGACCTTTGTGTTACGGTGGCTCTTGATACCATGTTAGTGGATCAACTCAATCAAAAGGTTAAGCTGATGGTTGAAGCTCGGGAATATGTTTTATGCTCTATCAGGTATATTCAAAGCTTGGACCCTTAAATTAACCTACTCAATACCACATATGCATACCTTATTATACAAACTCAAAGAGTTTAAAAAAAACATAGTAAGATTCATATCCTGATTATAAAGTAGGGTTCTAGCCCATAGTCATTCATAATTCTTATCATAGACAAATTTAAATTTATATTGCTTTTATTTAAAAAAATAATCTCATAATGCACAACTGAACTTCAAATCCACACCAAGCTTATGAATGAAAGAACAATGCAATAAAACTAAACATAGTTTACTATTACTTTATAATATATACTTGTATCACTTACCATTATCTATATAATGGCCACGTACAAGATCCTTAAATAATTTGGGTTTTAAAAAGGAAGAAAAAGCCAAACTTTAGAACTATTAATTACATATATTTGATTGAACATAAATTGTCTTGATCACACTAATGTCTACACACAACAACACTCCATGGGCCCATGCCTTAGAAACAAAAATAGTTGGTGGCACGTATACATTGGAAGATTGAAAACGTGAGATTTGTATTATTAGCCCTAATATAATAGGCTCACTTTTGATTACTCGTTTAATGGCTTATAATCTACATTGGTAGCTTTACGTCTTGTTCATCCTCCCGTGACTATTTAGTGACTTAATTGACTTTGGGGACCCATAAATTAAAGTTTTTATAACTTTAATGATAAGTTTTATGAAAAATAATGCAATATTATTGACCAAGTGGCCCCATATTCATCGTTGACTTGATTTGGCTAATTGGCTTTGTATGTATATCATTTTTATATTTTGAGGATGCTAAGTTGCCAACTGTAGTTGGTAGAGTAGAATCTAGTGGTATCTTATCTAATTCTTATGTTATTTTGAAAAAAAGTGAATAAAAGTTTTTTTTTTTTTTTTTTTTTTTTTTTTTTTTTTTTTTTTAACAAAGGATACAAACTAGGGCCGAGCAAAATTACCCGAAAAACCGAAAATCCGAAAAACCGATCCGTAACCGTTCCGAAAATTAGGGTACCCAATCCGATAACCATAACGGTTCGGGTACCCGTTCCGATAATTTGTTATCGGGTATGGTTATTGGGTATCATTTTAAAATTAATGGTTACCCGATCCGATAAGCATTTTTTTGCTTTTTTTCCCTACTTAAATTTATTTTTTTTAAATCTAAACTCTTACTTTATATCATAATTACTTTATAATATCAATGATTAGTAATATTATTAATAATTTTCCAGCTATAAGATGAACTCTTTGAACACGCAAATGATCCGCCTTGTGTATACAACAGAACTGAAAAGTTGAACCAAGTTGTAGAATCTTTTGAATGAGCCAACGGTAAGCAATGTTACCATGGACATCCCCTCGTAGAAGGGAAACAAGATTATATGAGTCAGTAAACACCGTGAGGGAATGAAACCCACGATCAAAAGCCCATTGTAACCCATACATGCATGACAAAGCCTCCGCATGTAAAGCTAAAGAACATACCCCGAAGTTACTTCCACCTATGATCCAATCATCCAACAGGTCATCATTATCCCAGCACCATCCCATACCGGCATGTTGAGAATCTTTGAACCAAGACCCATCTATTTGCATAGAAAGTAACGCACTCCCATGAGAATTCAACCCAAGCTGAGCTAAGTAAAACCCGGGCGGAAGAGGGGAACCACCATCACCCCCCGCAACATTTGGGGAGCTTGTTGAGGCATCCGTAGTTGCAAAAACTGTATGTGATTCCATTACCTTGGCGAACTGAGAATCAAACGACCGTGATGTAGACGAATCCTTAAAGATTTTGGAATTCCGACATAGCCACAAACTCCAAAGCGTACCGACAAAGGTACCTAAGCGAGTACTAGAAGGCCCATCCTGACTAATAAAAAGTCGGATATAATCTGGGATCCAATCTGAGATAGAAAGGTCTCCATTAAATTTTGAGCGGATACCAAGGCATCTACCCCTCCAAACTGATCGTGCACTAGAGCACATTCTGAAAAGATGTTGCAAGTCTTCTGGTTCAGAACGACAGAGGTCACAGAACACATCTTGAATCGGAACACCTCTATGATGGAGCTCCACCTTAACTGTAAGAGCACGGTGTAGCAGCTTCCATTTAGGTTGTAACTGGAGAGCCCACAAAACTTTTAAGAAAGAATTAGTACTAGAATGTGTGGAAGCAGGAGAAAGTTGCAGTTGAAGCATTGCATAACCTATTTTTACCGAGTACCTTCCAGATGGGGTACTCGCCCAGTAACGGAAGTCGTCTTGAGTCGTATCCGGTACCTCCATTGCGAGAATTGTAGAAGCAGCCGAAGAAACAAACCAATCAACTACCTTAGTAGTATCCCACAGTCTTGTCTGAGGATGGATGAAAAAGCTAACCGTTTGCACTGCAGAGCTTGACAAAGGAATTTTGGGTTTGAACTCAGGAACGCAGCCATTGACCCACTTGGCCGAACCAGCAAGAGTGGAGAGGCCATTACCAATCTTCCAGTTGCAGCCCTGTTTTAAAAGAGTATCCGCCCTAAGTAATCCCTGGAGGCCATACGAATGACGACCAGAAAAGGTACGCAAACTGTGAGGGTTGGTGGACAGAAAGGTCGTACGCGCACCGAAAACTTTGGAAACTAGCAACTGTGGGTTGGAAAAAAGTCTCCAAACCTGTTTCATAAGCAATGCCTTATTTAAGGAAGACAAACAGCGAATGCCCAAGCCACCCAAGCCACTAGGAAGATGCATAGTATCCTTGTTAACTTAGTGCATACCTGTAATACCCCGTATTTTAAAGGTATTTTTATAAATTGTTTAATCAATTATAAAATATATTTCGGATCAAATTATTATAATTTTCGGATTTAAAATAAGCAATCAAGTTTAATATATGGGTCAATAATTATCTTACCCCAATGTAGCCAATTTCATAATAAGCCCAATTATCTTCTTTTCATAATTGAACTAGATATTTTCCTCCTTCATACCATTATCTCATGAAGCCAAAAAACTATCTTACTTACCCTACATATAAATACCTCTTGAATCCTAAATATTTGCCACACAAAAATAAAAGAGGTAAATTTTCAATCCATTTTCATTTCTTCTATTCTTTTTTTCCCCTTTTCTTTCTTTTCTCCTTCCTCTTCATGCGTGAGGTGCTTTTTTTTTTCTTTCTTTTTGTTGCTGCTTGGTTTTGCTACTACTCCACGTCGCCACCCCACCGAAGCCACCTTCCGTCGCCGACCAACAATAGCCAGCGACCTACTGTCACCGCCCAACTGACCTCCCACAGGCGGTTCTCTCTTCTTCCTTTCTCCTCTCTTATGTCATTTATACATAATTATGTATATGTTGATATTTTTGATTTTAAATTGTTTTTTAATGATTTAAAAATATATTTTCAGATTATTAGATTGTTAATTTTCATATTTTATAATTTTATGAAGTTAGGCTTTTGAAATACTAAAGAGATAATTTTTAGGGTTCTATTATCAAATAAATTTGGGGCTTTTGTGTACTTAGTGTTTTTAATTAATAATTCAGTATAAAAGCGATGTTTTGATGAAGTTTTGAATTGATCTAAAGTGCTGGAAATTGTTTCTAAGTACTACTTTTGATGTTTTATAAAGATGTTTTTATAAAGAGTTATTTAAAGTAAGTTAGTATTGCTGTAAATATGATTGTTTGGGTATTGATTGAAATCTTATTGTTTGGTTTAGGAGAGGACCTCATAAAAGGTGATTTATAGTTAGTAAAGTGGCATACCAATTCGTTTATTCAAGGTACGTACGAGATACGAAACCTTGCCTTTAGATGCATGTTTAGGGATGTATCGAGAACTTAGTATCATGTATAAAGAAGACTGGGCTTAATTGTTTGGTTATACATTGTGATTTCCGTATGTTGTGTATTGTGCTACTTTGCGAGTATTATTTATGCATTAATTTTGTAAGATGTGCTTAGAGGCAAAGGTGCGTGAATATGTGGAATGATTTATTTACTACTCGTTCATGATTATTGAGATAGAATGAGTAAAGGAAGAGTTTAAGTCTTATAAGACGAGGTTAAGGCTTTGGGGTGCTTTATGCACTCAAGGTGTTTATACACCGAGGTAGTTAAAGGGATCAATAATAAATATTGCTTGTCACTAATAAATCAAGAACTGAATTAGAAACTTGTTTTGCTTGATTGAATTGATATTAATTTAATTGTATCGTTTTGCATACGAGTCATCACCAAGTCTAAACTTGTAAATCACGTAAAGTGCAAGATGGATGAGCAATAAAACTCTAGATTTGTGCACATCTAGAGTAATGACAATCAGGGGTTGGGGTACACGGGGTATTAGCTGTGCACTTTTCTAGAGGTCGTCCGATCTACGAGTCTCTTGTTTCAAATACTTTTCAAAAACTAGGAGTTAGATGAGATCTCATACTAGCTATGGTCATGGAGTCAGCCCGTGGCCATTGGATGTTTATTGATGTTTCCGAAAGGAGGCATGGGGTTTTTCTTTTATTGATGTTCCAAATGGAGCATGCAATGGACAACCTTGTCTATTGCTTAATCCGATGAATAAAATGAAATGATTTAACTATTATTAACTAGTGAAGTCTTAGTAAAGTTGACAGTTTAGTCTCGTGTTTGAGTCTATAATTAAATTATACGTGATGATTGAATATTAGTAGCATGCTAGGGTTTTCTTATTATTTTTCGTAGCTTGTATGTACTCAGCGCGCGTTGCTGATTGCGTGCTTTTGTGTGTCTTTCTTTGGTCATGGCCTTCGCCTTTCAATGACCCTGTGACGATCTAATTTTTACACTTGTAATATTGGGGAGCAGATTAACCACATGTTTTTATATATTCAGAACTTGCATCAGGGTGGTGGGATTTTGAGTGGAGTGTTGGTTACCATTCACAATTTATGTTATTTCTTACTTTTGAATTTATTTAAACTCTGGTTGTTTTGTTTACCACTTTTACTGGGTTTTGAATAAGGGCTTTAATGGTTCCAAGTTGTAAGAATTAATTTGGTTTTGATCGTTGGTTTTGAAACTTATGTTTTTTTTTTCTGAGTTAGTTTTTCCGCTGCTAAATTCTGAATTAGCCTTAACGTTTAAACACGTGGCAGTAGCACGTCAGTAATTCTCTTGGATTTTGTTCAGGGTACTCACAGGTTTGAAGAGAGAATTGTTGGGGTGTTATAATACCTTTAGTTTCCGAATGTGCCCAGAAGAAGCGCATGAGTAAGGAATCAATTTTCCCAGTAACCGAGACCGGTAACTCATAGAAAGAGAGAACATGGGAGGCCATTGCTACAAGGGTAGAGTTAATAAAAATTAACTTTTGCGATTGTGATAGCCGGATAGCATTTAAACAATTAACTCTTACAATTATTTTGTCGATAATGAATTGGAAGTGGCCTTTCTTTTTTCCCACGAAGTCAATTGGAGCCCCCAGATGATGATCAAACACCTGAACATGCTTCATTTGGAATATCGACTTGAAAACTGCCTGAGAAGAGGTACAGATATTCGGGCTAAACTTAATCAAGGACTTTGACAAGTTTAGCTCTTCTCCTGAAATCTTAGTAAACCGTTGAATGATCTGCATGATATTAGTACAGGAAGCAGACGTTGCCCGGAAAAAGATGAGCGCGTCATCTGCAAAGAATAAATGCGAGATAGTAGGGCTCGATCTAAACAGCTTAATTCCTTGAAAAAGCTTCATACCTGTCCTAGATGCAACATACGAGAGAAAATATCCATGCAGAAAAGAAAAAGATATAGAGAGATGGGATCACCCTAACGAAGACCACATTGTGGTTTAAAGGAATCCAAAGTGGTACCATTGATCAAGGATTTGTAAGAAATTGTGGCGAGGCATTGTTGGATCATCTGTAACCAACGTGCCGGAAACCCATAGGATTTTAAGACCTGCAAAAGAAAACTCCAATGAACTCTATCATAAGCTTTTCTCATATCAATTTTGATTGACGCAAGCCAAATTAGTGCCAGATTTTGAACAATTGATTTTCTCCATTAATTCATGGCTCAACAAGATATTATCCATCATAACACGTCCTTAAACAAAGGCGTGCTGAGAATCTGAGATGAGAAGAGGAAGATACTAGCATAACCTGACCACCAAGCATTTAAAAGCGCATTTGTACACTGTGTTGCAAAGGCTAATTGGTCGTAAATGTCCCATCTTTGTTGGGGTACCAATCTTAGTAATCATAACAAGGAGAGATTGATTCCACTCTTTCAGGAGAAACCCTTTCTGAAAAAAACTTTGAATGCCTAAAACAACCGATTCTCCCACAACATCCCAGTGTGTTTTAAAGAACTCAACTGTAATTCCGTCCGGCCCCGGAGACTTACAGTTCCCTAAAGAAAACGTTGCAGCTCGAATCTCACAAGCAGAGAAAGGCCGTTCCAAATTAGCGAGTTGAGAGGAATTAAATCGAGGAAAATCTAATTCGCGCAGGACGATATCAATTTCCGGATCATAAGGAGGCAAGCTATCACTTTTAAAAGTATTTTTCAGAGACTGCACAACAACACTCTGAACATCTGTCTGTCCATGTTGGAGCACACCTAGGTCATCAAGCAACGAGCTAATCTCATTTTTTTTCTGACGACTTTTTGTAATACCTCGTATTTTTATTTAATACATATTTTATTTAAAATAAGTATTTTGTGGGGTATTTAAATAATTTGAAATGAATTATTTATGATATTTTAATTATTTATTTTAAACAAGTTTGGAAATATTTTATAAAAGGAAAGTTTTATTTAATTAATTATTTTATTAAGTTGGAATTTAATTTAGGAAAGTTTTATTTTAGTAAAGTTTAATTAGGAAAGGGATTAGGAAAGAGTAAAAAGGGAAAGTTTAGGTAAGAAGGGTTTCTAGAGAAAGGGGTATAAATATTCAACACTTGGGAAAATAAATTTTGCCCAAAGTGGAGAAAACCCAAGGTAAACTTTCTATCCATTCTCCTTTATTTTTTTATCTCTTTTTCTTTCTTTTTCCCCTTCTCCTTTTTCGGATCACCACCGCCAGCCACCACCAGCGCCAGCCGGCAGTAGCGGTGGCGCCACCAGCAGGCTGGCAGTAGCCGGCTGTGGTGCCAGCCTGCTGTCCAGCCACCCTATTCTCGAAAAAAAAAATTAATCTTTTGTTTTTATTTTTGTTTTAACCTTAGATCTAATTATAAATTATGGGTTTTGTGATATTAAGTATGGTGCAAATTAATTTTCAGGTTTTAATTCTAATAAAAAAAACCCTAATTTTGAAACCTTAGATTCATAAATAAATGATTATTGAAGGATTATGATTTAGGGTGGTTTAAACCTTTAATTTAAGAGTTTTAAAGCATAATTACAGCAAGTTTTTATTAATATATGTTGCTAGAATTTTTGGTAGTATGCTAAAAATCAAGTTTCTTTAAAGAATTTTAGTTACCCATTAATTGGGATTAAAGTATGAGGTTTTAAATAAAATTTTAGCTTTTTTTAATTAAATTATGAGTGGTTTAAAAAGAGTATATATTGTTGGAAATTTGTGTATAGTGGATTTTAATGCTCTATTATGATTTTAATTTGTAGGAGACTTTGAAGTGAGTGATTTCTATTAGTCGTGACGATATTAAGATTGTATTTAAGGTACGTTCGCAAACTTAGCATATTTTTGATGATATAGTGGCATGCTAGATGTGATTAATTAATTCCAAGTAGTATCATGCTAAATTATGATTGGAAATTGTGGTTTGATTGTTATTGGTGATTGAATTATGAAGCATGATTTATTTGTGATAGATTATTGATTTGGAAACAATCGTTTGGCATGTTGAATATGAGCCACACTTTTATTTGTGGCATGATAAAAAGCATGTTTAATTAAACTAAATGTTTAATTTGGTTCGGAATATTAAAAGGGAATTTTATTATGGTTCATATAATTTTTATTGATGCTATAAGCATGGGAAATGAGCTATGTAAGTGTCTATGTGCACGAGGAATAAATTGTATGTTGGTGCCTTAGTGCACTTAAGGTGTTTTTAACACCGAGGGATAGGATTTTGGCGCATTAAGCGTTTAAGGTGTCTTTGACACTGAGGTAGATTTAAAAAGGGTTCAACATTAAATATTATGTGGTCACTAATTATTTAAGAATTAAATTGGAGTGTTTAATTGTTTGAATAATTATTATGATTGAATGATTATAGTTTGAGAGTCATCACCAAGTTTAATAATATGTAAATAACGTAAAGTGAAAGAGATTACGCACCAAAACTCCTGGAACGTATATACCTTGAGTATGAACATATGGGGGGAGTTATGGGGTTTTATATTTAACCATAACTTCTACTGGGAGTACAGAACGCTGTATTTTCCTTTTATTATTATGCGTAGGAATTCCGTCACTTACGAGTGGTTCTTTTATACTGGCATGGTTAGCTCCCGTGTTAGTACCCCTTTATTGGGGCAGGTTAGGGAGGAAACCCGTTCGATGCGTAATCAATACTAAATAAATTATTTAGTTACTTAGTTGAGAAGTTTTGTTGTATGTTGTGTGCTTAAAAACAGGTGCAACAAGGTAAGTTGTGTGTTGATAGGTAAAAGCATGTTAGTGTGTTTAACTACGCTTATGTACTCAGCTTTGCTAATTGTGTGTTTGTTAGCCTTGTCTTAACCTTTACCCTATGATGACCCATTTTAAATGGAGAGTAGTGGAAACAAGTAGAGATGAGCTTTTTAGGTGATGAAGCATATTCTTGATGGGCATGAGTGAAGAGCGAATCATGCTAGTTTCCATAAGTTTATGATGTGTTATTGCTTTAATTATATTATGATATTATTGTTGCGAGACTAACGTAAAGGTTTTGAAATTGATTTGGTTTCGTGAAGGGCTTACAATGGTTCCAAGTTGTAGGTTTGACTTTGGTTGACTTTACTTTTGTTGGTTGACTTTTTAAGTTGAGTCGTTTTAAATATTTTAAAGGAGAGTTTTCCGTTGTGTGTCTTTGATTGTTGCCTTAGCCGTTTTCACGGTGGCGGTAATATCTTAGATTTTCCTATTTATAGTTTTAAACAGGGCAAAACAGGTATTTCAAAATAAAGGAATTTCTAGGGTGTTACAAAGTGGTATCAGAGCTTTGATTGAGATTTTATTACCACTAAAACCAAAAACGTGTTTTAAAGTGTTTTAATTTGAAACTTGGCCAAGTACCTATTTATTTGTGAATTTTCAAAGAAAGTTATTTTATTTAATTTTATTTTGAGAATATTAGATATTTTGTTTGATTAAATTAAAACCCGAAATTTTTTTTTTTTTATTTTGACAAAGGTCCGAATTTTTTTCATATAGGGAGGTCCGAATTTTTTTTTTTTAATTTTTGAAAGTGTTTGAAATGTTTTTTAGCGGCCGGGAGGGGGGGGGGACGAAAATTTTCTCGGCCCTTTTGGTATTATTTTCGAAAATTTTAATTAAGAGGAGTCGAAAATATTTTTTTTTAGTTTGTTCGTTTTGCAGGAAAGCATGGATTGAGATAAGTATTATGTGTTAAAAGCTTTTAAAGCATGTTGGTGAGATTTTGTAGGAAAGAAATTGGGTATATAAGTTAGAAATAATCATGTTTTTGTATGCATTAATATTTAGGTTGTGAATGTTTAATCATGTTAATGAATTGCTTGAGAGCATGTAATTATGTGATTAGAAATAAGAAAAATTGTTTGATTGAACATTGAAGCTAATTCATGCAAGAATTGTATTATTTTGTTTTCTTTGGGAAAGAGAATTCTTTTCTAAGTCTTTTCCTTTACAGGATGCCAATTCTCCCTAACAATTTCACCCATTTAGGCACTCTCATTTAGAAAAACAATGAACATCCCTATGATTATGTAGAAAAGATTCGCTATTTCTGTTCCTACATGAACAATGTCCTAAGGGATAGGGTTTATGATAATCCTAACCGTATTCCAGCTATGATTATTCATTGTCTTCTGGATGTGCCTCCTTATCTCGCCGTCAAAAGAAAAATTTTCTAACTTTTATCTTCCAAGGGACATCCCAAACTACCACAAGCATAAGGATTACTTTGGACAGTGGTACCCAGACTACAGATTTTTCATCACTTACCTCATTAGGGTTGAGAATGCCCATTGTCAACGTTTGCACATTCCATACCCTGATTATTATTTTGACAATCCAGTAGGGAATAATCCCCCTTCTCCTAGTCACCAGTCAGGAAGTTCTTCTTCTTCTTCTCAGGGCGACCAGGCAGAGAATGGAGAGCAAGGGGAGGGAGATAGTTTCCTCATGGAGATTTCTAACCCAAATCCACCTCCAACTCCAATTATAATAGATATTTCTTCTAATGAGGAGGGAGAGGGAAAGTTTGTGCAAGTAGAGCCTGAACCAGAGTCACCTAAACCCATGGAGGAGACAGATGATCCTGAGTTCGATCCTAGTAGCTACAAACAGTCCGCTGACAAGAGAGACAACGTTCGAAAGGATTAGACTTCTATGGTTTCTTTTCCTTAAGGATTCTTAGTTTTAATTTCAGTTTATCATTTCTTTCAGTTTCAAAGTAATAAGTGGCATGACCATAGTGAGTCAATGAGCTTATGTAATGCATAAGTTTTTTAGAACTCATTTTTTTATTTCAGTAATTCTATTTTATTTCCTTATAATTAATAAAATTTCTATTCATTTCCCTGTCAATTAATTTATATTATTAACAAATAATTCATTTCACTTCCCAAAAATTATTCATTTCATATCACTATTCCAATGAGCCAAACTTCAAACAAAAGCATTCCAATAAATTATTTCTAATCTATGGGAATTTATGGGGGTTATTTTTATTTATCTATGTGATGCTTTATTAAACGTATGGTTGGTTAGCAATCAATAATTGATTGACAAAGCTACAAATTTAGGGAATTTTAGCTTTTGCTATCCCAATTTGTTAGCTTCAAATTTTCTACGAATGTTTTAAGGGTGTTAATTAATAGATGAGTATATGGCTTGAGAGCTAGCCAAGACCATATCTAATATAGGCCCTTGTTCTTAATTCAAGAGAAGAAAGATGGCAGGGGGAAGTAATGCCAATAATGATGGGTGTGATCTGAGTGAAGTTGTAAGGCAATTAGCAGCTGTGTCCCAACAGTTGGCAAGGAATTCAACTTATAATGGGGAAGCTCAGGGAGAGCTTTTCAAGAAGGTGGCCCAAAGTAAACCACCAACCTATCAGGGAGAGCCTAACCCTACCATACTGGAAAATTGATTAAGGGAGTTTGAGAAACTGTTTGGGGCAGTTGGATGCCCAGAAAATTCTAAGGTGGGCTGTGCTACTTATTATCTACGGGGTGAAGCTGATCTTTGGTGGCAACAAAATGAAGCTACCATTAGGGCATTACCTGGATTCAATTGGACTAAGTTCCAAGAGAAAGTGAGAGATAAGTTTTATCCTATCTTCTTACAGAAGCAGAAGGCTGAGGATTTCTCAAACCTCAAGATGGAGGAGATGTCAGTTACTGAATACTATACAAAGTTTATTGAGCTGTCGCGTTTTGCTAAAGAGTCTGTTGCTACAGAGAAGGCAAAGGCTAGAAAGTTTGAGAGTGGTTTGACTATTGATTTGCAGTTGAAGTTGTGTGGGTAAGTGTTTGAGACCTTGGATGAAGTATATGGGAGAGCTGCACACCTATATGCATTAGAGTTGAAGAAAAAGAAAGAACTAGCTGAGATGGAAGGGAAAGAGAAGAGAAAAGAGGTGGGGCAAAATTCTGGGAACCAACAGGGTAACCAGGACAACTTTAAGAAGCAGAAATACCACCATAACAACAACAACTTCCACAACAACAATAATTCCCAAGGTAACAATCATCAAGGAGGACGTAACTTCAATGGAGGGGCTAGAAATAATAAACAAGGGAATAACAAGAATGAGAGGCGTTATTTTTGCAAAAAGTGCAAGAATAACCACCATGGGAAGGATTGTGAGGGAAAGTTGGTTATTTGTCATGCTTGTAACAAGCTAGGGCATCGGGAGTACGAGAGTTTCTCCAAAGGTTCTAATGGGAACAAGCAGAATAATAATTCAAGAGGGACCCAAAGGAACTTTTAGGGGAACAATAAAAACTTTGCTGGGAATAAGGGAGTGCAGCAGAATGGAGCAAAGAACAACAACAACAAAAGTGGGAATAATCAACAGAAAGGTGGAGCTACAGGGAAACTGAATGTGTTAAGTAGGCATGAGGCAGATTCCACGAAAGATGTCATCACTAGTACTTTTTCTATTAACTCTATTCCTGTTAAAGTTTTGTTTGATTCTGGTGCAACTTTTTCTTTCATTTCAAAGAGAATTGTTTCGAAACTTAAAGACTGTTTGAAAACAGTAGAAGAAGTAGACTTACTAATAACCATTCCAACGGGTGGGGTAGTGAAATGTACCAAAACCTTTAGAGAAGCGCCTTTAGAAATCGAAGGGAAAGTGTTTCTATCTGACCTCATCAAGTTTGGGTTAAGTGATTTTGATGTCGTTTTGGGAATGGATTGGTTGAGCAAGTACAGTGCAAAAATCAGTTGTCGATCGCAGAAGGTGAAAATAAACACAAGTGAGAATGAGTCAGTGACTTATTGGATGCATGGTGAAACCAAATGCCCAAAGTTAATATCCGTGTTAAAGTTGGCAAAGTACATTAAAAAAGGGCATCCAGTGTACTTTTGTAGTGTGAGAAATATGGATCATGAGGAGGCAACTAAACCATAGGATATAGAAGTGGTGAATAAGTTCCTGGATGTATTTTCAGATGGGATCCCTAGAATGCCACCTAAGAGAGCAATTGATTTCACAATAGACTTAGTCCTAGGGACAACACCAATATCCAAAGCACCATATCAAATGGCACCTGCAGAAATGAGTGAATTAAAGGAGAAACTGCAGGATTTATTGGAAAAGGGATACATTAGACCAAACACATCTCCTTGGGGAACGCCAGTCTTATTTGTTAAAAAGAAAGATGGGAGTATGAGATTGTGTATTGACTACATGGAACTGAATAAGATGACAATAAAGAATAAGTATCCACTTCCAAGGATTGATGATTTGTTTGATCAGTTAAAAGGTGCACCGGAGATATTTCTTAGAGAGAATGAACATTGGTGAGCCGGAGATATTTCTTTGCCAAGTAGTGAGAACAAAGTCATGTATTTCCTGAAAGTTCAGGCACCAATTGTCCAATTGATATGGACGGTTTGAGTGTCTCTGAAACGGGGAGTCATCAAAACAAATAGCAGCATGATCAGAGATGAGAATCGGTTGATTGTGTAAACGACTATCAGGATAATTATGAAACCAATCAGAGGTCATGTAGGCCCGATCCAAACGCTGTAAAATGAGTTGATCATCATCCCTATTATTCGTCCAAGTATAGGGAGGGCCCTTGAAGGGAGTAGCAAGTAAACTAAACTTAAGTCTAAAATCAACAAAGGAATCCCAACCCTTAATGACATTTGACCCACCCAACCTATCATAATGATGCTCAATTTGATTAATATCTCCAATAATCAAGCAATTAGGAGCAATAGCAAGTAAATCCAAAATCAAACCCCAAACACGAGGTCTATCTTCAAGAACAGGAGCACCATAAACAAACATCACACATTTACTATTTCCAATAGTAAGCTTTATATTACAAACTACAACATTTGAACAACAAAAAACGCAAGAGACTTCCTCCGAACCATAACCAAAAACCACTAAACCCCCACTAGTACCTACCGAATCAACCCCGAAAACTGAAGTAGGACTAGTAAAACTAAGGAAGCTATTCACAACTGAAACGGAAACTTTAGTTTCACACAAAAACAAAAAAGTAGGAGCAAAAGAGTGCAACAACCAAAACACATAAGGAAGCTTAGGCGAATTAAGGTCGTTTAGTCCTCGGCTATTCCAAGATGTGATCTTCATAAAACCTTGGGGAGCTGTGAAGGGCCAGCTACCTTACCAAAGTTGTCCATGAAAGCAGAAGAAGCACTTGTACCATTACAAAAGGCCTTAGACGCAGCCCCATCTACTGAAATTTTTTGTAACTTACAAGAAGAAGTAGAGGCAGCCTCTTCCACCTTCCTTTTACCACCTGACAAGCCCTTAAAATGGTTGGAAGGGCAGCCCGTAGAAGTGTCACCCACCTGAGCAGGAGTACCAACAAAACCTAAGTGGTCTGCAGTAGAAACATCCGAGAAAGACTTAGCAGCAGCCTGGCGCAAGTCATTAGCAGGCAAGGTAAACCCGCCCTTGGCTCGCACATTAAGAGACTTAATTTTCCGACGTTTTTGAGACCAAGTCGAACCATGATAACCAAAAAAAGGTTCTTGATCATACGATCGACACCGATGAAAAGGGCCACGAAAACTCCTTTTTTACGGCTTAGCTTCGTTCTTAGTATGCATGTGACGCCTGGGAACATCAGGTGATGCCTTTGTGGGAATCTGAGCATCTGATTTGTCTTCGAAGGACAGTTTTTTGAGCAATTCAGGTGTAACATTAGCTGCAACTGAGGTAATTACAGGAGGCAAATTAAATTCCTCTGAGTCTGAGCTATCCGTAAGGAAGCTTTCCTCAAGGGCTGCTGAAATTTGAAACCCCCCACCAGAAATAAATTGAGTACGAACCTCAGTAAACCTATCACTCCCCTAGTCAGAAGCTGACCTATATTCAGAGCTATGCGAAAAAGAAGAAGCTGCTATATTATTCCCAGTAGGAGCTGCTTCATGGACATGAGCATTCAGCAATCCGTAATCCCCTGTAACTGCTGCATTAGAGACTGAAGTATCAGTGAGGTAGCTCTCCTCCCGCACTGCTGCAATTCGACTCCGACCACCAACAAAAGGAGAAGTCCGAGTGGCAGTATATGGAGCATAAGGGTCACCAGCCAACATAGAATCCCTATTTTCATCTCTAAACCTTGTAGAGTGCGGGTTGTGATACAACTCAGGTGTTGTAGGATCCGTTTCAGATGAATAAATGGTATCGGTCCCCTGATTGGAAGCAGAACTAGTCGATGATGAAGACAGAGCAGCCACATTTGAATGAGATATAAAACCATTTTGATACACCCCATTAATAGGAATATATTCCGGCTCAAGATTATCATTATTATCATGATTATCCCCGTCAGGAGTAGCACCGGTAACATGACCATTAGGCAAATTGTTATCTCCTGATCCCGAAGAATCCGAGTCTGATTATCCGGTTTGTCATTAGAATATCATCATTATCTTGATTATTATCAGGTGGTTCTTCATCCTCATCATTTGCATCATCATTACCATCATCATTATTATCATTATCCATATCATCATTGTCATCAGGCACATCATCATCATTATTACCCGAACTCTCATCACTAAACTCAAAGTCCTACGCTAAAACAATAAGATTCACTTTAGTGTTACGAGTATTGAAATTCTCTTGAGACCCTTCCACCATATTCGAATAAAAAGCACGATTACTTGGATCATAAAGCACTGTCCTCCCCTGAGACTCAAAGGTCTCCATCCGAGCATGAATACGACGAGCAGCCATATAATCTGAGTACATACAAATTTCCTTGTAATGGCCGACACATCCACACTTCTTGCAAAATTTAAACACACCCTCATACCTAAAGAAAATCTAAATTGGACCGAATTCCCCAGGGATGTAACACCCTGGAAGAGGTTTAGAGAGGTCTACCATAACCTAACCTCGGAACTCTGGCTCCTCCAGTAAACCATCCCCATCATAATCAAGAGTTTCCACCAACCCTACAAGTTCTAGGGTTTTTACAGCCCACTCCGGATTGAGAAACCCTAGAGGCAGGCCATAAACTCTAATCCACAGCCTAGTCGTATTAAAATTAACGGCAATAGGCACAGTGTAACGATTACACCTTCGAACATTGCAAATTCTACCATCTAAGATGAAGGTGTGTTGCTCAAGTAAAGCCTCTACGTCCGCTAAGTTGTCGCATGCAAAAAAAAAATAACAACCAGTACGATGAACTACAATATTACCTTCAGTGAGCCATTATGTATCGACCATCTGTTGAACAATCGTGAGGCTAAGATAATTGGGCCCAAAGAAACGACCAATTACCGCCTTGTTCCAATCGATGTTTGTAATATAATTCTCCAAAGGCTTGATTGGATACACCCCATACGATACACAGTCCAATAATTGATGATTGCCATTATTAACAAGACAATAAGGACAACAATAAATAAGAGAAGAATTGAAGGAGGAATAAGAACAGAGTGAAGAACAGAGAATATTAGAGAAAAGAAGTAATAAATGTGTACTCCGTTAGATTGAAAACAAACCCAAAGGAATTAATCCTGAAAGGAATGAGACACCAAGCAAGTTTGCATGCCCTCCACCTGTTGTTAAGGGGAGCAAAAGAGTTGAACAAGCTAGAATACTGGGGTTAGTCAAGAACTAAACCTTGAGCACTACGGAAAGCTTCAGTAAACAAAATTAGACTTAAAAAAACCTTGAAAAGCCTTGATTGGTAGAATAATTCGGCTACTTGGTAGAAAAAGACTTAAGAATCAAGTTGGAAAAGGACATAATTGGTTGAAAAACCAAAGAGGGAAGTTAAAGAACTTCAAGAACAAGGGAAAACCCTAGGCACCGACTCAAATTATTGAGAGAAAAGTTGACCTGCTTGCTTGCAATTTTTTAAAGGTGTTGTCTAGATTACAACCTTTCTCAGATTGATCCTTCGTTAGCCTTTAACTAATTTACTACCTCCGTTTCATATTATTTGTAATGATTTGACATAAAGTAGAGAGGAAAAATGTCTAATCGTTGCAAATAATATGAAACGGAGGTAGTATTAACTCTTGATTCATCTTATTTCACTCATAGTTAACCCATGGTATAAAAATAGAGGCGTTTCTTAGCGCGCAAACTAAAGATGGCTCTGGGCCATGTCGGATTGTCCATCGTGTCAAGCCTACGTGCTTTGGGGTTAGTTACGCCCGGCCCATGGTTCAACCCACGAGTTTCGTGCCGAGCCATGCCGGGCTAAAGTTTTTAAAAGGTTGGCTTGTGCATAGCCCAAGCTCACGTACCATCGTGTCGGGCTTGCGTGCCTAGACAAAAATGCATTGATTTTAGCATACTTTGTTGTGCCGAACTCGGTCGTGCTTCTCCCAAATAAAGGTGGCCCACGGCCCACACGCACAGTACTGTGTCATGTCGTGCTTTTTTCGTGTCCGTGTCGTGCCATGCTTTTTTCGTGGTGGGCCGTACCGGGCTTTGGGCAGGTCTGACCCAATGCCATCTTTAACACAAACTAATACGTTTGATCCTTAAGGCTAAAATGATCCCCAAAACTTTAAGTGTGAAATTTACCACACTTGAAAATAAAGGACACTCAAAGTGAGACATCACATAGCATGCAAACTAAAGTAGTTTTGCTAACTTTTGGCCTTTATTTGACCCTGAGGATTAAAATGACCCCTCAAAATCTTAACTAATCAATTTTTTCATCAGGTCACGCAATTAGAATCGTTTTTTAGCACCTAATTGAGGCATATATGATAATTTTTGTCAATTTCGACCTTAATTAGTCATAAAGGTCAAAATGACCCCCTTAAAATCCAATTTCTCGATACACTTGTAAAGAAAAATTTCGGGCACGCACATGCCTCAAAAACATCTCAATATTATTGTCATGGTTTAAGAAAGGTTGCATAGGTTAATCATGGGTCAATGAGTTTTTTTTTTTTTTTTTTTTTTTTTTTTTTTTTTTGATAATCAAGGGTCAATAAGTTAGTTATAATCTAATGAAAGGTTAATGAAAAAAAAAAAAAAAAAAAACTCTCTCTCCGTCCCTATTTAGTAGACACAATTTCTTTATAATAAGGTCATCCTTGTTATTTGACACAATTCTGTGCTTTTCCTTCAAAGAAATGTAGGACTTTATTGGAACTATAAGCGGAATTTCATGAATCATATTCATAAGCAATTAAACCAAGATCACATGCATAACACATAAGAATCACTTAGATGTAGCTATTCAATCGACAAATCAGGGAGAGAATAGAGCCCCAAGCGTGACTCCTCTACTTAGTCCACGGGATTCGAACGAGCCGTCCACCAATACTAGATTGGTTGAATGAAGGAGTAAAACCACGATCACCACCTTTGCGGACAACCGGCAACCACCTAAAACCACCACCACCACTGCACAAACCACCGGCTCAAGGGGAGAGAGACGGACGAGCTAGAGTGAGAGAGAGAGAGAGAGAAAGTATGAGAGGCTTGGTTTCGTGTTTGCTAATTAGGGTTTCAACTTAACAGTAAAACTTTTGTAGAAAAACCTAGGCACCTAGTCTACTTATAATCATATTTAATTAATCTAGGTTAGAAAGCCCAAAACCCTCCAAACCTACTCCTATGGCCAGCCACCTAGAGTGATGAGGCCCATCATGGGCCTCGTTCTCTAATGCTCGATCTAGGCCCTTTGTGTGACCTTATACGATCCGTCCAATTGGGCTTTGACCTATTTTACTAGCCCAAAGATTGTTAGTACCTCTAGCTATGATATAATGACGACCCAAACGGATGAACTTAATTATCTCCAAAATTTGATCCATTTATATATCTAGTAATTGCACTTGACGAAAACATAAATCCTTCAAAAAAATGGTCCCACTTTTTTTTTTTTTAAAAAAAAAAAAATTATATTCTCTCCCTTGTTATAGGTCTCACTTATTTTCCCAACTTATATGAAAACAATTAAAATGTATCTCCTCGCCGTCGCTCCCATAAACAAAAGTAAAGGTCCCCCACATCCAATTTATTAGAATAAAAAATCACCCCGCTACTCATTTTTACATAACAGGATATTAATGTCAATACAAAGTTAAAAAAAAAAAAAGAAAAAAGAAAAAAAGCCTAGATTTATGCACTAGTTAAACTACGTCAACTATATAAGGACGGAGAGAGTATGAAAGAAACTTCGTCTCTGCTGGAATAAGTAGCCAACACCATCATTAATGACATACATTGCACCCTAATGAGTTTGATGGTGTGCCAACTATTAGTCAAAGTTAAGGGTGGTATTGACTCAAGTAGGGCTGAGCAAAACTATCCGATGATCTGAGCAAAACTATCCGCATCTGATTCGATATTATTTTCGTATTGGATATCCAATCCTAACATTTCAAATATTAGGTAATAGATACCCATTCGAATATTAGTTTTCGGATTTGGGATATTCGACATTCGAAAAAACATTATTCCACAAAAATATGTCAGATTTCGGATATCCGATCCAAATATCCAAATTATTACATTTTTAAACAATAAATACTACCCTTGTTTCATATTATGTGCAACAAATGCATTGACATGAACTATTAGGCAAAATTTGTTTATGAGTGTTAAATGGAGAAAGAAAGATAAAAATGCATGTGATGAGGAGATAGATGCAGGGAAATGACGACATAAAAGGGAAAGAAAACATTTGTTGCACATAATCCGCAACATCCATTGTCATTCATTTTTAGTAAATGTTGCACGTAATTTGAAACGGGGGTAGTGTAAAAAAAACATAAAAATTAAAAAACCATTATATAGTATTTTGGATTTGAACATTAGATATATCCGACTAAATAATTCTTCGATTATCAGATAACGAATATCCAATACTTTTCAAGTCGGATTTTGATATCTAATTTTACAATACTCAGATATCAGATATCCAATTCAAATTTATTTTTGATAAGATATCAGGTGTTAATACAAATTCTTAAATAGACTTAGTTCACATTAATTTATTGTGAACCACTATTATTAGAGACACTATGGTCGCTATATTAATTAAAAAAAAAGTTCGCTATTTAGAATTAAGGTCACTATATTTAACATAGCATCGGTTGATATATATGTACTTCAGCTTCACATTATTATTAAAGATAACATAATTTAAATAGAAATCACTATGTTAAAATTAGGGTATCTATTTTTTTTTTTTTTTTGAAACCAAGTTAGTACCATTATTATTAAATGTTCATGGACAATTTGTCCATAGTTACATACGGAACAATAACAAAAGGACAAACATTTTCCCACACTTGTTCCGTTCCAAACGGTACTAAACTAGCAAGGTGATGAGCTACGCTATTCCCATCCCTTTTCACATGAGACCAAGAGACAAAATCAAAATCAACGCAAAAAGAAAATACATCATCTAAAATGGAGTCAAGATCAGTGAGATATGTAGTTGCTTTTGATAGACGAGAGACAACCACTTCGCTATCCAATTCCACCACAACCTTCTTGTAACCATAGCGGCGAGCAAGCTTGATCCCAAAGTAGATGGCCTTGCATTCGGCAATTTTTGGTGACCAAATTAGGGTATCTATAAATACAACGTTATTTGCACGCGTATAAAGTCATAATAATAGGTTTTTTTTTTTTTTTTTTTTTTTTTTTTTTTTTTTTTTTTTTTTGGCTACAATCATACTTGGGCTTTCCACCTTCCCCATTTTCTTTTTATTGATAATTGGGCTTTAATACACAACAATCCATCCAAAAAATTCAACTTCAATTGTCCAAAATGGCAAAACCCCTGCAAAACAATAAACAAAAATTCCAAAACCCCTTCAAAAAAAAAAAAAACCATTTTTCTTCGAAAACTTTGAACTTTCCACCATAAACGTCACGTATAAACTGTCCTCAAACCGATATAGCTGAGCTTCAAGCTTTCAATCATGGCGGCCTTGTCAACTAATCCTTCAACCAGTTTATTTTGCTCTTTAAAAAATGGGTTTAAGCAGGATTGTAAGGATTTCCATGCTTTCTCTTTCAAATCCCAGAATTTGAATTTGGGGTTTAATCCAAGAAAATGGAAGAACTTGGAGTTTGATAAAATGGTGGTATCTGCTACCAATGTTGGTCAAAAGGGCAGTGAGAGTAATTTTTCCTTCAATGGATCTTCTCCCTCCTCTCGATCAAAGTATGCCATTTTTTTTAATCATTAATGTTTTCATTTCTTTCTGATATGAGCTTACCCTTTTGCTTTGAGTTTTATCAATCAATGTTTGAATTTGAAAATGCCGTATAATTCAATATCGTAAATGGTAAATTAGTTGATCATTAATCTGGGATTTTTTTTTTTAATTTATTTGGGTATTTTGCTGCGTGTGAAGTGGGCGTAATAGAGTATAAGAAGTTTGACATGGTTGAAGTCTATGTTAAATCATTAATCCAACTTTTCATTTCAATCAAGTACTCTTGTCGGATACTCTACACTCGGACATGGGTATGTCACTAGATACAATTTGGACTGAATTTCTGCAAAAATTTTGTAAGGTGGTGGCTTCTGACCCTTGGACATGTACCCGTGTTTTAAACTTTCTAGGTCAAATTGGTAACACAAATTGAGATTTCTGTTAGATAATCTGTTCCCTCAATTTCAATCTGATCATTGCTTGCATACTGTTAAGTTAATTTCTTAATTAGTAGCATCAAGGAAATCTAGGGATAATAGACTAACAATGAAAGGCAACTTGGTTTAAGATTTGGGGCTTTGGTCACATGATGAATAAGGGAGTGTTACTTTCACAATCTTGTAATTATTGAGCAGAATTCTTTAGTTCTATGACTTTGAGGCTTTTTGCAATAGAAGTTTTTTTTTGGGTGTTTAGTGAGCCACAAGGGCGGGGGTGAGAATCGATCCCAAGATCTCTTGAAATCGGGAGGGAAGCTCTAACCAATTGAAGTTATCTGCTTGCAATTATTATGGTTTTTTATAATAATATAATATATAAAGTCTTGATTTCGATGTGTTGAAATGAATTTAAAGGCGATTTCTGGTTGATTCTGATTTGATACATGTAGTGTAATTTAGAGTGCATGATCAACCTTGATATAGTTGATCATTGGTATTCTTTTTTTCTGTTCCCTCAAGGATTCAAAAGCTTTGTTATCTGTTTTTAAAGTCTAATGTTTGCATATAGAAATACTGTATTATCAGATTTTGGTACGTGACTTTTGTATGTTACATGAGTAATTGTATTTGGACTGACTTGTTTCAAGATAAATGAACAATAATTGATGTTTCTGAGTATTTTAAAGGTCGAGGAGGCACACAATATCAGTATTTGTTGGGGATGAAAGTGGAATGATTAATCGAATAGCAGGGGTCTTTGCTAGAAGGGGTTATAATATTGAATCCCTTGCTGTTGGGTTAAACAAAGACAAAGCTCTTTTCACTGTTGTTGTCACTGGAACTGATAAGGTGTTGCAGCAAGTGATGGAACAACTTCAGAAACTTGTAAATGTTTTGAAGGTTGTCTTCCTTTCAGATAATGAGTAGTGACTACTGTGAATTGATTCACGTCTCCAACTTTCTTTGGAATCTATTCTGAAGTCCTTTTACATGTAGGTTGAAGATATATCCAAGGAGCCACAAGTAGAACGTGAATTAATGCTTGTAAAAGTCAGAGCCAATCAAAATAACCGAGCTGAGGTACTTAATGGCACATTGTATATGTTTCAGTACCCAACTTTGGAGGGTAGTGAATTTTGTTAGATTACCAGGTGACTGTGATTAGTTCTTGCTAAATTTTATGGGACAGTTTTCTGCTGTCCGACTTTCTTCTCAGTGAACTGTGTTGTATAATTCTATAGTTGCTTTTACTAATTTATCTTAATAAATTCTGTTGTTTCCTTGTTTTACTGCAGCTGATGTGGTTGGTGGACATCTTCCGTGCCAAAATTGTGGACATATCGGAAGAAAATCTGACAATGGAGGTGATAATTTGGAATATTGTGCAAGCAATGTTAACTTTATGACAATTGAAATTATGGTTATTGTACTTGTACAGGTGTCCAAATTTTTGTATTGATTAAATGCTTTATTTGCATTTTTCACTGGCTACTTCATTTGTCTAATGATGACGTCTTATGAATCTATTTAAAAATAAACTGTGGGGGTAGAAGAGCATCATAATCACGACTGTTCTACTTGTACTGATCCTTTATTTATTTTTATTTTTTTTTTGAAAGAGTTCTGTTTGTTCTGATCATTTCTGTTAGTTCCAATCATTTATATTTTACTCTTAATTTCTAGATTGAATGAATGTATCTTTAATTATTCTTATGTACTATGTATGTTTGAATAACAGCCTGAGCCTCTGAGAGGTAATATGTTGGAAAAATAAAAAGATTATCCAAGAATTGTGGTTCCTTTTGAGACTTCATTACCAAAAGTCAGCATTAGGTGGATGACCATATGTGGTGCAAAGACTGCATACACTGTTGTTGTTGTTTTTTTTTTTTTTTTATTTTTTTTTTTATTTTTTTTTTTTTACTGAATTTGGTGTCATAGCTTGGAGGAATAAGAAATTATACCTGATGCTTAGTATTGTTTGCACATCCTGTTGTCCATTGACAATTGTTTAATAATTCCTTTTATGGAAATCATTGTCGTTTCACTAGCTCTTGACATTCTGACCTTTAAGTTGTATTTTTTCATACGTTCAACAAATCAGTTACTAAGCAAGTGGAAAATGCAGGTCACTGGAGACCCAGGCAAGTTGGTTGCAGTGCTAAGAAATCTTGCCAAGTTCGGAATTAAAGAGATTGCTCGTACTGGAAAGGTCTATTTTGATTCTTTCAAATTTCTCATTATACAACATAGGTCACTGTCATAGCTAGAAAAATTTGTATCTTTTCCTCGGATTATGCTTTAAACATTTTATAATATGTTGTAAATTCCCTTTAAAATAGATCGCTCTTAGAAGGGAAAAATTGGGAGAGTCTGCTCCTTTCTGGCGATTTTCTGCTGCTTCTTATCCTGATCTCGAAGAAACTGTGTCTGTGGATGCTCTTTCTGGAGTTTCAAGACAGACACCTGATGGTGGATCGTCAAATTCAACTGTGGAGGTGTGTATCTTGACTGTTCACTGCTCTCACTTCTCATATCAGGCAACTGAATACTATTCATTGATATGCGGTCATAATTTTTAGTTTTCAGCCTATCTACTGTTGTAATCCCAGATTCCCAGTAGCTGCGCTCTCTTTTGATTAAGTCACTACTCACTAGTGCTATGCTGCCAAGATAAAGTGTCTAAATCCTGCAATGAACTGTTGCCTGCTGCTTTTGAAGACCTCATTTAATTTCACTTATGAACGTTGTTATAGAACAAAGTATCCAATCCCAAGAGGAAACAGTAATCCTTCTAAATGAGAGTGTTTGTCCTAGTTGACTACTTGACTTTCACCCATATAAATTAAAATAATAAAAGAACTAACAAAAATATATATTAGCAGAAGTGTGCATTCAACTATTGAACTTTATAGAAAGGGTGAGTAACTAGAACAATCATTTTGAAACATACCTAAAAAGAAAATGAGGACAAACCGACAAACACTTTGGAATGGAGTGAGTAAGAAAGATTGAAGGAACATATATTATGGAGAAAATCGCCCTCTTACCATGGTGAAATTTCAATATCTTCAACTTTCTCGCTCTGATGGAAAATTGAAAATTTGAATTTTCTAGATATTTGAAGGGGATCTGTCCTTATATCTCTTAATCTGGGATCACAGATCAGACCAATTTGTTTAATGGCATGGGTGCATTAAGTGACAGAAGTCCTATAACCTAAGCATAACGTGTGAAAATGAAGATAAATACGTATGCGAAGCAAAGAATAGACTTTTTAGAATATATATTCATTATGAAACTTATTTACTCCATAACAAGTACCAATTGAATCATAGTAACATATCATATCTTACTCTTCTTTTGTTTGAATGCCTTAATCCTATAGGTGGGGTTAGCTACTTGAACCAACATGAGAACATCCTAGGAGGTCACCCATCCTAGTTCTACTCTTAATCATTGTGGCTCATGTTAAGCGATGTGACAAAATTTACAGTGGCTATTGGCCTACCGTAACCCTCTTCCTTTATCTAGGCTTGGGACTGGCAGCGGGAAACCCACTGGCGGAGTTATAGTAACATATCATATGTAGTATTATAAAAATAAAAAATACTATTCAAAATTATAATTGTCTTGAAAATCTGAAAAGATAATATTTTAGGTACTAGATTCCAGAGGCATGCCTCTAATGTTTAAGGGACTTGAGATGACCATTCGTCCATTCTAATGTCTAGTAGTGTTCATCCTTTGAGCCTTGCACTTTTGTGCATGGGGTGAGCTTTTTGGTACACTGGCCCAAACGATGGCATGATTTGGCTAATGTGATTATAATAACAGGGAGTGTCATACATTTTTATGAACTTTGAACATTGCACAAATCTCATCTGAGATGAGGGAGTATGCTGCAAACTTAATAAATCCATCCTTCTTTCATACTGGACCATTTTATTTTTAAATTTTAAATGTTATTATTATTTTTTAAATATTTTTAAAAGGAAACATTTTCTGAAGAAAATAATAAACTATATAGAGAATTATCGAGTCTTGTTGGACTATCAGATTGTAGGGTGCGCTGATGCAACTGGTGAAAAGTCCTCTTGTTGCTTTGCACGCGTGTTAATTCAAATCCTTAATCTTAATTGCGGATCCACATGTTGCAAATCTAAAGTATACCTTAGTAACTGCCAGATTAGTGTGGTGGTGCAAATTGGGATTGACTTATTGAATTATGTTGAAATAAAATGGCCACCAGGATCATGATATATCTGTTTTGTGCCAAAGAAACATATTATCCAGCTGCACATCGGACCTTTTCGTCTCTTCTCGACTTAAATCTTTCTGAATGTAATGTGTAACTCCAAAAGTTATAGACACCATCAATTGCTGCAGGATGATGTGTATCCTATGAATGTTATGGTTGTATGATTGTATTACAGTAAACATTCCTCTTCTTGTCCAAAAATCTTACGTCACTTTGAGTTTTGACTGCTAGGATTACTATGGTTAGATCTTCTCTTTGTACTGTTTCCCATTGAATATGTTTCACCGCGGGCTTCCCAAAAAAACAGCCTCTCTGTCATGGTATAGACTACATGCCTTGACCTCTAATTCTTCTGATGATAGAATTATTTGTGGCATTGCTGTGGTTGCGTTGTAATTACAAAATTTCCTGTCTGCTTTTCTCATCGATTTTCAAAATATTCTACTAATGAAGTCCCGTTGTTTTGATGTATTTTATCTTCTCTTTATCCAGGGTGATGTTTATCCTGTAGAACCTTTTGATGGCTTTGCAGTTCCTCAAGTCCTTGATGCTCACTGGGGTGTTTTGAACGATGAAGATGTAAGCAACCTCCTTTTTATTTCCCAGAAAGATTACTGGTCATTTATATTACTCCATTTCAGGGATTTCTGGACGCTTGTGTTGCATTAGTTATGTTGTTGTCATGATGACTTACAGCTTGAGAACAACCTCCCCCTTAAGGATTTGCTTCACTCTAAGCTAATATGGCATTTATTGTAACTTGCAGGAAGTGAATGATATCCTGAACTAGATATAATGAATTGAGTAAAATGGATATGTAACTTAATAAATTTTTATGGAGGTGAAGGTGATCTCTAACAAAAAAGGGACTTTGTATTAGCTGAAGGTTGGGTTTATAAAAGTAAAGGACCACCTGCATTTGACTTGAATGTATATTAGAAAAGGAAAATATTTTGAAAATGTGGTTTAGCTCCTTTTGTTGAGAAAATTCTGCAATAATTCTATGAAAGGTCTAAGTTAGAATTTGTTAGAACTATAGGATAAATATAGATGCTAAGAAATGGTTTTATGTAATAGTTTCTTTGCTCCATTGTAAATAATAAGGTGGAATTACAGTTAGCATAATATAATTAAGTGTAGTAGTACAATATGTAACAGTGTTTGGATAGGGGCATAGTGAGGGAAGGGAAAGTTAGGGGATTCATTTCCATTGTCTGGATATGACTTGAGGGGGTAAGAACGGAATTGGAGGGATCTATATTTAAAAAATCAATTCTTCCAATATTGGAAAGGTTTAAAAAAAGATTCAAGCTCACACCTTCTCTCCCTCCACTTCCCTTTCCTTCCATGATAGCTATCCAAATATGCTGTAAGTGACAGTGACTCTTCTCATGATTTGATTCCATTTAAACCTTTTAGCAATCTACCCATATTTGTACATGTGCTCTATAGTGTACAGAAGTAATTATATTTTACATTTTTGATAGTCAGATTGTGGTGGATGATGCAATATCATGTGTCATTCCATGCTTAGTGCTATGAAGTAGTAAATGAATAATCATCTGAAAACTATGTAAGCGGAAAAGTTCTTCTGGTTATCTTTTTGAGCGGGTTGTGAATTATTACTACATTCTTCTCAATAGTATGTGAATGATGCTGCTTGGAGTCATCTTATGTTTGGCTATATGTACTCAGACAAGTGGGATGCGGTCACACACTCTATCGATGCTTGTCAATGACAAACCTGGGGTCCTTAATGTTGTTACAGGGGTTTTTGCTCGAAGGGGTTATAACATTCAGGTTTGTTGTCAATTCTTACTCTCTATCATGAGGATAAAACTTTTGTAATAAATGATCAAGCTACTACCATATTTGATTGCCTTTTGGTCCTTGTTATCAGAGTTTAGCTGTGGGTCGTGCGGAAGGTGAAGGCCTATCTCGCATCACTACTGTTGTACCTGGTACAGATGAATCAATCAGCAAACTGGTGCAGCAAATTTACAAGCTGATTGATATTCATGAGGTGAGGGTGCTTATTTACTTGGCCTGGATTTTTGGTTGGTGGTTGTAACATTGGTAGCTTCAATTTATTGGCGTCTTGCTATTATATGCAGTTGAGAACATGAACAGAATTTGTTGGGTTATCATTGTGAATTGTTCTTATCATGGGTGTTTAATTCTTGTTGTAACTATAACTCATACAAATAGTTAGTGTAGAAAATTTTAATAATAAGAATAGTTGGAGAAATGTATAATATCAATAGTATGCTGGTGTGTTAACCTTTGATCTCAAGCTATATACATGATTGTTTGATCTATCGTCTATGATTGGAGAAAGATCACGTGTCACCTTCTAATTAGAAGTTGAGAACAAAAAATCAAGGGAGATGATTAATTAGTACACTACAATCATTCTTATATCTTCTCCATCTTAAAGACCCTTTATGTAATGGAAGGTTAAAGGAAAAAGTAAAACATGTTGTAGCAAGGAGATGGGGGCAAACCTTTTTTTAACTGCTTAAAATCAAAAGCTGGAAACTATAACTGTTATTTGGCATTTGGAATTTCAGATCACTCCTACATGTATGAGTTAATTACCACTGTTTGTCTCAATGTCTCATTCTGTCACGAGGTAATGAAATCCTGAGGTGTGTCGCTTTAACTTTGAGTCATTAATTGGGGTATGGTTTCTGATTCAGGTTAGAGATCTCACCCATTTACCTTTTGCTGAGCGGGAGTTGATGTTGATAAAGGTAGCTGTGAATACTGCTGCACGTCGTGAGGTCCTTGACATTGCCAGCATTTTTAGAGCCAAAGCTGTTGATGTATCTAGTCATACCATAACACTTGAGGTAACTATTGGGGGAGATATCTTAGTGCTTATCCCATTCCTTTTTCCTAAATAATTCGTGTTTATATAGACAACTGATAGAAGTAAGCTCAGAGGCATCTGTAACTCTGTATCTGTGGGATAGATGCACTGCATTCTTTCTTACCTCTTATATCATGATAGCTTATGCACTGAAATGGATTGCATTTTGATTAATCTTGCAGTGTTTCTATTTCATGTACAATATACGTAGTAGTATTATTCACTTTACTAAGTCTGATTCTAAGTGTTGGGCTTCTGACTCCTAGCTCACTGGAGATATAAACAAGATGGTTGCACTTCAGAGATTGCTGGAACCCTTCGGTATCTGTGAGGTAGGTTATGTTGTAAATATGTTGGACTATGTTTCGATGCCATATATACAAGTACTAAATAGTGAGTTTAATCCAGAGTTGGAGAGTAGTTGCATTGTTACCTGATCCTAGATGCTATGACCATCTGCTGCTTGCATGAAAAACACAAAATGCAAGAAACTTAAGTCATGTTTTAGCTCAATATAATCCAGAGCTGAGAGCCTGAGAGTAGTGAATCTATTGGCTATGTTAGAACTTAGAGTTGGACAAATCTCTTTTTTTTTCCAATTCGCCTTTCATTCTGAGTTTGGCATGTATCTGAATGTCAACTATCCCAAAATGTTGTTGCCATACTTGCCTTAACATATTATTCCTTCTTTCAAAAAAAAGAGTCTGAACACCTGCTACATTGCTGATTTGCTGTCAAACTGGGAAAAACTTTCTTATTCTGTAATGGTACAGGTTGCACGAACAGGACGGGTGGCCTTGGTTCGAGAGTCTGGTGTGGACTCAAAATATCTGCGTGGATACTCTTTTCCATTGTAAGATATCTGTCAACTGTCAAGACTACATCATAGAAAGCCGGGAGGATAAAGATTGTCTTGTTTCTGCTTGCAAAAAATTTTGTACGGTACTTTTCTTTTAAAAATTAAAATCACGTCATTTGAACTTTTGTTTCTCTAGTTAGAGCCGAACTTTTGTTTCTGTAGTTAGAGCTGTAGAGGATAGTGCTTAAATTGCTAAACAACTATAAATTCACCCTAAGTACAGTAACAATCTTTCGTGAAACTTTTGAATTGTTAAATTACCGGTAACTGGATTGGCAAGAAGGGCCCATTTATGATGTCGGGGTTGGAAAAATCACTCTTGTAATGAGATTCGACCCTTGATCTTGAAAGCAATAGCTTTCTACTTTAGCCTTGTAAGGTAGCTAGACAAGCTACATAGTTAGTGAAAGGTAAACATATAGTATGTAGTATTTAAAATCTGAAACCACTAGTGCCACTTTTCTCCTTGTGACTTAATACGATACTCTGTATCTTTTATGAGTATAGCTTAGGTCCTGTTCTCATCAGATTATTTTCATTTCACTTCATCTCTAATAAGTTCAGTTTAGTTCTAATAAGTTCAGTTCAGTTCAGTCAATGAGAACAGACCCTTAATGTTCCCTACTTCCTCTTCTAATTTTTCATTCGTCTTTGGAATATGATACCAAAGAAAAAAAAAATAAGAAAAAAATAAGAAAAAGATTGTATTTATGATTTTAATATTGCAATATTTGCATTTTTGACACTAATAACCTCTTGCGTAATTAACCTAATATACTAATTTATAACTAAAGAAAAACATTGTTAATCTTGTTAGATTTGTCTCAATATATGTAATACTTTCTCCGTTTCGAAAAATTTGCAAAAAAGTGTGAGAGTTTTGGTCAAGTGTTTCAATTTTTTTGAAAGGGAAGTATACCTTAACAATATCAATTGTTAAATATCATCCCATTTTGCAACATTAAAATAAAATGGCATTGTTTTAATCCCAATTTTACCTTCAACAGCCCACACTGGCACACATATGTTTCAGAAAACAAAGAAGAGCACATATGTTTCAATTTAGCAAAAAGAATATTTTCAAAGATAGTACGGAGTAAATTTTATTCACGTCCAAATATGAGGACATGGAAAGATCGTTCATACTCCCTTCATCTGAAATTTATAGTCATTCATGCGCAATTGCAATACTCGTAACTTGTTTTCCAACATTACGACCAGTGAAAAGACCAATTAAAGCTCCAGGAGCAGCCTCTAGACCTTCAGCAATGTCTTCCACATCCAGATATGAAATCTTGCATGCCTTGATTGGAGGAAGGATCATCTCAAGGTACTTTTGATAAAGGTGATATGATAGAAATTAGAAACTACAAATCCTTACATTCAAATTCGTTTACTCACGATCACACTCAAGTTTGAACACCATCAGATATCTGTAGATTATATTGTGAAATCATCCCGCAAGCGATGATTCTACCATGGATTCTCATGTTCAGGAGGACGTCAAGCATCTTCCCTCGGGAAAATATACACCTGTTTGGTTTTTGGAAGAGAGCAAACTTGAGAATATGTTATACATAGACCTGTCAATTCCTAACCCAACCCAATAATTCGACCAGTCCCAACCCGATTCCAAACCCATTTTACTATAGGCATGCGCCTGAATTCCATGATATAATTAAGAGGATAATATTTAAAGGGCTAAATTTATTGAGGGAATAATATAGGGGGTGAAATTTCATTTTTCATAGTTTGGAAACAATACTGCTATAATAATTATGGAAAAAGAAATCAAGAATAAGCAACAACTAGAAATAGAGGAGAGAGAATCTAGAGATAAGAATCAGGTCGGGCTTGGGTCACCATTTTTTCGGTTTCAGACGGGTCGGTTAATAATCGGGTTCGGGTCGATAATTCGGGTCGGGTCAGCTTTTGATAGCTCTACTGCCAAACCCATTTTTATTTCCTGAATTATTGCTCTTGTGTTTTTTCCTCCCCTATTCCTCCAATCCAGACGACCCCTAAGAGAGAACCTGAACCCGACCGACCCGACCCAAATGACCCGAAATAGACCCGATTTGACCCAATTATCATAATTTGTAATGATCCTAGCAATTTAAACCACTCGAACCAAACGACCCAAACACCCTGAAATTTGACCCAAACCTGACCTGTTGACCCGAATTGATAGGTCTACTTTATACATATTTGTAAAGTAAGAAGAAAAGGGTTCACTTGAGAAAAGAGAAAGGAAAATTTCTCAAATGAGCCCATGAAATTTGATCCTTAAATCATAGAGAACTGAGGTAGGACACAATGTCACTATTCTATCACCTCAATCTCTATATGTAACGGATGATTACACAGTGGAAGGAAATACAAATTCTTACTTTATTCTTTGTTGATATTATAATTTTATCTGATCACAAACTATTATTTCAATTTTCAGAGAGGTAACATTATATTTAATTAGTGTTATTCTTTGTATTTAACTTTTATGACATATTTGCTTCTCTATGTTGATGATATTATATTAGCTATCTCTTCAGGTTCGTAAGGGGCTTATATCTCAGTTGCAAACTGAGTTTCCTATGTCCGATCTAGGCCCTTTAAGTTATTTTTTAGGGATTGTGGTGACCCGTACTCCTTCTTATTTGCTACTTTCACAGCAAAAGTATGCACATGAAATTTTAGAGTGTGTAGGTATGAGTTCTTGTAAACCTACAGCTACTCCGTCCAATTGATACTAAGTCCAAACTTAGTACAGATCCAGGACCACCTTTTCGGGATCCTACTTTGGGTGGTCTTCCGTACCTTACTTTCACTAGGTTTGACACACTACTAGAAAATAGCCCATTTCCGACGGACACAGTAATCCGTCGGAAAGTACATATTTTTCGACAGATTTTTATTCCGTCGGATATTTCCGACAGAATCATTAATTCCGTTGGAAATTTCCAACGGAATAAAAATCCATCGGAAATGATGTACTTTCCAACAGATTTCTCCCTCGGAAAGTACATTTTCCGACAGAATTTTCGTCGGAATATTGTTTTTTTAAAAAAAACTTTTAGAAAACCCTAAGAGGCTAAGTTACCTCTCTTATCCGCCTCTTTTTTTCTTTCCCCCTTCTCCTGTTCTTTCCCCTTCTTCTCTCTCCTCTTCATTCTGCACTTCGTTCTCCTTGTCTCTCCTCAACGTTCTCCTTATCTCTCCTCATCTTCTTCTCGTTCTCTTTCCTCTTCTCGTTCTTTTTCCTCTTCTCTTTCCTTTCATTCCTCTTCCTCTTCTCTTTCTCGACTGTTTTTTTTTTGTCTTCTTCTTTCCCCTTCTTTCTATCTACCACCGCCAACACCCACCATCATAAACGACAACACCAATATAACACCGCATGAACAACAACACAGACATCAACATGTCATCAACGGCGCAATTAAAACGAAGGTTTTCAGATCAAATTCGACCATGAAAACTCTAGAGTTTTCATGGTCGAATTTGGCCTTATAAACCCAAATTCGAGGTTTTGTTTAGTCAAATTAAGGTATGTATCTTGTTTTTATTTTTTCTTAATTTTTATTTTATTTTGTTGTTTTTTGGGATTTTTTTGAAAATTTATTGTGGTGGTCGTGGTTGTTGGAGTTCGGATGTTGGGGGTTGGGTTGACGAGGTTGTGGTGGGTAGATCTGGGTTGTGGTCGGATATTTTTGATTTTTTTTTGGGTTGTGGAGTCATGGTGTAAAGAATCGGTGTCGGTTCAGTTAAGGTTGGGTGGGTGGGGTTTAAAATTGCAGGGTGGTTAGTGGTGGTTCTAGGTGGGTAGGGTTTAAATAGGGGCTGAAGGGAGTGAGGTTAAATTAGTTGGGGTTTAAATCGGGTTTGGCGGTAGGGGCTGGCTGGTGGTGGTGGGGAATTAGGGTTAGGGTTAATTAAGGGCCGGTGGTGGTCTGATGTGGGGTTAAATTTAGTTAGGGGTTGGAGGTGGTGATACGCCGTGCCAGTGGTGGCACGGCGTATTTTTTTTACATTTTGGTGGAAGCACTTTTCGACGGAATTTCCCTCACAAATTTCTGACGGATTGTGTCCGTTGGAAGTTTCCAACAGATTTTTCCGGTGCCAGAAAACCTCTTCCGACGAAAGAATTCCGTCGGAAAATTCTGTCAGAAAAGTGTTTCCGACGGAAATTCCGTCGGAAGGAACCGTTTTTCCTACCAAACCTTTTTCGACGACCAATTCCGATGGAATTTCCGTCGAAAACGGCTTTTCCGATGGAATTTTTCCGTCGAAAATGGGCTGTTTTCTAGTAGTGACATTGCCTATGCGATGCAACATGTGTGTCTTTTTATGCATGATCCTCGAGAATCTCATTATAATGCTTTGAAGTGCATTCTACGCTATGTTCAGAGTACCATTGATCATGGTTTACATTTATATATCCGTCTTCTTCTACTCATTTGATTACTTACACTTACACTGAGTGGGGAGATTGTCCCGACACCGTCGTTCCACATTAGGTTATTGCTGTTTTCTTGGCGACAACCTCGTTTCTTGGTCATCTAAGCGTCAACTCATTTAAATTGAGTGCAGAAGCAATCAAGGCGTCGTAAACGTTGTCTCTGAGCTTGTTGGCTTCGTAATCTGTTATTGGAGCTACATTGTCCTTATCGTCAGACTACTATTGTTTATTTTGATAACGTCAGCGTCATCTACCTTTCTAGCAATCCAGCACAACACCAACGCACCAAACAAGTGGAGATGGATTTTCATTTTGTTCGAGAAAAGGTTGCTTTGGGTCACATTCGAGTTCTACATGTTCCTTCAAGATCTCCTCCCGCTATGATTACGGGGGTGTAATAGATATATTATAGGATAATATGTGTTGCAGAGCTAGGATATATTTTGATATACTTTGTATTCTTATCGTACTAGGATTCCTAACAAAATTAGGACTAATATTGTAACACTATATATATTGGTTAATGGGTACACACTCCAATCAGAGGAGTTCCCAGAAATCTGACAGAGAGAGAAATAAATAGGGCTCATATGATATCAAAGAGATAGAGAGAATTTATTGATAACTTCCTCGGTTCCTCTGTCCTAGAATACATGAGACGTTGAACTTTTTCCACTATTCATGCATTAGCTTCGGCCATAATTTTTTACTAGTAAAAAAACATATTTTATCATAAAATATGTTGTTAGATAGGTATTAATATAAAGTTTCATGATATAATCATATTTTAAAAATAATTTTCAAATTCAAACTAGTGCATTGGCATGTATGTGTGCAATGTTGATTGTGTCATGTATTTGGGACAGGAGGAGTATTAGGAAAAGTGATACATCTAAATTAGACGTCTATATATAAAAAGTAATGCATATAATTAAAAATAGAGAATGTAATTTATTTGTTGTATGTATTTATAGTAATGTTGTAAATAAATTGAAATGGAGACAATATTTGTCATTGAACATGTATTAGGTCAAGAGTATGCAAATATGTGACAAATAGCTTATTAGAGGTGGGTTAATTATAAGAAGTGGGGATGAAAGTGGGCACTAGCTATGTTGTGTTAGCACACATGCTGTGCCAGTGTGTTTCATGCTCAAGCTGGTTGTGCTATGGGCAAGAAATAATCGTGTAGTGTTAGGCTTATAGTGATCTTTCAAAATCGAAGCCCATGTGTTTGTCGTGTCATGCTGGCCGAACCGTCCTTGCTAACACAACAAGCAAATAAATAAAAATACAATTGAAGTTCCTTTTTTCTTTTACATCAAAGACATCGGTTATTAACGTAATTATTTTTTTCCCTTCTATAGTTGTTTTTTTGTCCTATTTGTGTAAAATATGTGTATGACCAAATTTTAAAATTTTCCCCAAAGCCTCTAAATTAAGTTTAAATATATTCATAAAATTAAGGTAATAGTATTTAGTACCATTTGTTTGTAATAAGTTATTTGTAGTACTTTCGGCTTGTAAGATGGAATTTTACTTATTATTTGGTTGTAGTATATATGGATGTTTGTGTTCTATTTTGGATTGAAATTAATTTGATTGTAAAATAATTTTTGAATTGAAATTAATTATGAACTAAAGTCGAGAAAGAAAAATTTACACTTTCACAAGTGATCCATAATTGATGATAACTCATCAACTCGGAAATCATGGCTCTGCCACTGAATACGAGTTACGGAGTACCATTGAGACGAGTTTCATGTCCGTGTCAAGTTTGTGCCGAATTTGGAAAATGATGTTAATGCACAGCACATGGACCTACCGGCTAGCCTTTCGCGACATGCCATACTTAATACTTACTTCGTACGAAGTATTAGTTATTACTAATGGCAGGCTTGTCAGCTTGTGTCCCGTTAGATCATGTGTGTGCCACGCGGCCCATGCCTAATTTGTTGTGCTGATCTCACATGTGCATCTCTAAGAGTTAGAGCCTTTAAACGCGCGATGCAACAAATAAATTATTGGCCTAGATGATCTTTAAAAAAAAATTTATAAATTTGATTTCAATTATTATACCTAATCCTTAGGACTATATATAAGCATTTAAAAGACTCTTGAAAATTGTTTAAATTTAGAAAATCATGACAAAAACACAGTAATTACACTGATCTACTGGTGTTTTTATCATAAATTTAATTTTATACAATTTTCAAGACTGTTTTTAACGCTTATACATAGCCCTATACTCCGTATAAAAGTACTCCCTCCGTCCCCAAAACTTCAACCCCTTTTTGGGTTGATTTTGCGGTTATTAGAAACTTAAATAAAAATAAATAAAAGCATATTGGAAACATAAATTTACATGGATTTGTAAAAAAGTAGAGAGATAAAGTATTAAACATATATGAAAAAAACAAAATTTTATATGTGGAAGCTAATTTTGCACAAATAATATTGTAAATTAGTGGGTATTTTAATACAAATAGGGTCGATCATTTTAGGACTAAAATTAGGATAAAAAGGTCAAAATTTCGGAAACGGACAAAGTAACAATAAACACATCTTTTTATGATATTGGAATTATCAATCTAATAAATGAAACATAGAAAATAAAAAGAAATGTTCAAATTAGAACACATTAAAATAAAAATGAATGGTCAAACAGAGTGATTATTTATTTATTAGTGCTTTAAATTCTAAAGTATCGTGAGGCGTGAGCGTCCAAATTTTGTCTACTACTCCATTCGTCCCTTATTCATAGTCTTTTATGGCCAATTTAAGTTTCAAAATGATAGTTTCATTTGCTTATTTCAATTACCATTAATATTATTATTATTATTATTTTATTTTATTTTTTTTACCAAAAATCCCTCCAAATTGCAACAATATTTGTGCAAATTTAATTTTCCCATGTAAATTTTGTTTTTTCATGTACTTTTTATTAATTTCTCTCTCTATTTTTTTGCATATACAATGTAAATATACCTTTTCAATGTATATTTACTACTTATTTATGTTTATTAATTCTCGTGAAAAAATTGTCAATAAGAGACTATCAATAAGGGACGGAGGGAGTATTATGAAATTGTGTGTGGATAATGCCAACTAGGGCTAATCATCGGTAAAAGACCGGACCGACCCGGACCAGATCGAAAATTTTAATTTCATGAACAAAAAACCAGACCGATTAAGCTAGGACCGAACCCGAATCGGACCGAAAAAATCGGTCCAAGACCCGGACCGGACCGCTTTTGACTAATTTTAGAATTTTATTTAAAAAGTACTAAATTTTTAATAATATTACGGAAAACTCGAAAAAAGTATAGGAAAACTCTATTTTAACGTCTTTTTTTTGTATGTTAAGTACAAAAAAGCTCATATAATTTAATTTTTCAAAGGTTATTAAGAATGATCTTAACGATTATCTAAGATTCTATGTATAGATTTAGGAAAAAATCGGTCCGGTCCAAGAACGGTTTTATGAGGCTTTGGACCGGACCGAAGACCGGGAAATAAATTTTTAGACCCAGAGACCGAATCCGAGGTCGTTTGATCTGGCTTGGGCCATTTTTTCAATTCGGACCGATTTTGAATGCCCCTAATGCCAACCTAGTTTAGTTTTTAGCCGGTTAAAATATTAAAGTTGGTATTCTAATTTAAGCAAACTATACTTGTAATACTCCTCATGATTGCTTTAAAAGGATTTGATATACCACTCATATCAACAAGATGCATTTTTCTTTTAGGAAGCTCATAAGTTAAGATACTCCATATTTAAGCGTGCTTGGTTGGGAGTAATCTTGGGATGGGTGACCTCCTATATATATTCTCTCCATCCCTTATTGATAATCCCTTTTAACTTAATTTTAGTTTCAAAATGTTCACCCCATTTGCTTTTTTCAACAACTATTAATATTATTATTATTATTTTAAATCAAAGTTCCCTCCAATTTGCAATAATATTTGTGCAAATTTAACTTTTTTATGTAAATTTTGTTTTCCCATTAACTTTTATTATAGTAAATGGGAAGCAGGGTGTGTTGTGGTATGTCGAAATAACATGGGTGAATGGGTGGAAGGGCTAGTCTGGAAAGGCTACCTACCCTCCAGTCATGATGCTGAATTGAAAGCGCTGGAGCTTGCTATGAACTTAATTCGAAATAGAATCTGGAGTAATATCATTCTTTGCACAGATGCAAAAAGGGCAATAGAGGAGATTACTTCTAATGAACTTGTTCCTAATGCTCCTTCATTAATTAAAAAATGCAGGGACCTGCAGATGGAGCTCCATCTGGATATGCGCTTTGAAGCGAGGGGTAGCAATGCAGTAGCAGATGCCTTAGCAAAGGATGCGAGGAAAAACCTGGAGGTCATGAATGAAATATGTATTTTGCCACATCCACCTCTGATTTGTAATGATGCTTTTGTTAGAGACTTAACTCTTAGTAGTGAGAACTCTTCTATTATTTTTACTGGTGATGTCCCAGTTGAACCTCCTTGTAACTTAACTATTTCTTAATCGTAGCATCCTTTCGTTCAAAAAAAAAAAAAAAAAAAATTACTTTTATTACTTCCTCTCTCTATTTTTTTACATACCTAATGTAAATTTATCTTTTCAATGTACATTTACTATTACTTATTTATGCTTATTAACTCCCGTAAAATTTGCCCATAAAAGACTATCAATAAGGGATGGAGGGAGTATATATATATATATATATATATATATATATATATATATTATTGCCACTGCCAACCATCAAGTTTTATTTATTTTTATTTTTTCATAAATATAGTGTATTATTGCAACAAGCGACCATCAACCATAATTAACAATGGGATGTTTCTACTATAGTCACCCTTATTATGACCATCACTATTCTTAAATCTTCTTGGTTGATTTTTCCTTTTATTTAAATGTTTGGTCAAACCTTTTTATAATTTTTTTTCTTTATTAAAATAATTTTCTTTTCTCTAAAAATATTTCTAATTTTTGGAAAATCAATTTTTTTTATCCTCATAATTATTTTATTAAAGTCAGTTTCTATTATAATTAAAAAAAGATTAAATTAAAAATTAAAAAAAAAAATTGCTCGTTCTTCACCCATGCATAAAATTAATCCCCGATTCATGATATTTGTCTCACAAATATATTCGCGTATCAACGGAGATTAAAAAATGGCGGATCTACACAGCATATGCGAAATTTTAAGATTTTCGAAATTGTGGTTCTAGCAAATATGAATTGGTTTTCAATCCTAGAATAACACGGAGTACTTAATACTATCTCCGTTTTTTTTAATTGACACGTTTTAACTTTAGCACTATTTACACACTCCTTTGACCGTGTTTTGTGTTTTATACGTAATGAAAAATATAGTCATGTGAGATCTTGTTAGATTCGTCACGATATATATTTTCAAAATATCAACTTTTCATAATTTTTTTTATCGGCAATTCAAAATATTAACGATTGAATTTGTTCATTTACAAATGTGACTAAACAAACGAGTCAACTAAAAAGAAATGGAGGAAGTATTTTAATTTGACAATCTCAATCAAGGGATGTTAGACTCAAACTCGTAAAACTATTAAAGATACTAAAACAACTAATCAACCACCAAATTCCCTAAAAGGGTTAAATTAAATTGTTTCAAACTTTAAATACAAACCCAGAAAAACCCTAAAAATTGGGGAAAATTTAGGATGAAAGAGAAAAAAATGAGCATGCCCAGGTTGATATCTGTTATAAACAACTCTTGTTTATAACATGGCAGAATGATAAATAAAATGTTTTGATTTTCGTGCTAGAGTAATCAAATATTAATTTGCCTACTAAAGTTCTGACATCCATCAATTTGGAGCTAAAAAGTGCACATGACTCCGTTACTTCTTTTTCCGTGTTCTTTAACCAACCTTAACCCACGGTAACTGAGGGTGAGTTAAGCAATTACTGCTGTAAAAGTAAAAAAAATTTGACAAATGGACAACTGTTCATCGTTTTCATGAAAGAGAAAACAGAATAGCAAGCTCTCACATTACACAGTTCATGGAAATATTTGCGATTTAATTTGACTATCCCACACACCTTCATCTTGTTCTTTGAGCTCCATTAATGGCGGACACTAAACCTCAACACCATTTTCAACAGGTTTGCCGCTAAATCCAATGAAAAACCTAAGTAAAAATATAGAAATTAAGGGAATGGTTAACCCTAAAGGGGAGGTGTTTTCGTTTGCTTGTTTGATTTCCCACACACCTTCATCTTCGAGCTCCATTAATGGCGGACCCCAAACCTCAACACCATTTTCGGCGGCTTCGCCGCCGAATCCAACAAAAATCCTAAGTAAAAATATCGAAATTAAGGGAATGGTTAATCCTAAAGGGAAGGTGTTTTCGTTTGCTTGTTTGATTTCCCCCCTCCTATTGGTATTCACCATTGATGGAGCTTGTGAGCTTCTTCATTTCCAGGCCCAACAGAATTCTATTTTCTAATAAAGCTGCTTGAATAACTAAATTGAGAAGAAAAACTTACAAATCGCCGAAAGAAGTTTGAAGAAGAAACCATGAATTGCAACGAAAATTGCAGCGGAAGTTTGAAGAAGAAACCATGAATTGGAACAAATCGCACAAGTATCGTTGAAAGTACTAAATTGGGCACGTGTAGTTGCTAGAAATAAATTGGGCTGGTGAGAGGAGTTAACCATGGTTAACTTTTTCCTCTTAACGCCAGTGTAACATAGAAAATCCGTCCAATATTTGTTGTCCAAATTGACCTTACTTTTACAAGCGAAAAGACGAACGTACCCTGTTATAAGCACTCGATGTTTCTATTAGATATTAACTAAGGGCCTGTTTATATTTACTGAACTGAGCTGAACTGAACTGAACTGAACTGAATTGAGCTGAAATGAATATTTTATGTGAGAGGGAAATTAAGAGCTGAACTGAACTGAACTAAACTGAACTGATTGGAACTGAATTGAACTAAACTGAACTGAAATTAAGTAAATGTGAACAGGCCCTAAGATTTTCTGGAAAAAAAATTGCCTGCGGTATGAAGGAGAGAAGAGTCAGATACAGATGTTCCACCAACGGGACATAAATCAACATTATGGAGCTCGTTTTCCAAGAAATTATTGGAGAAAGAATCACCTTTGATGGCGGTATGATGAACTAACGTTTTTATACAATGTTCTGATTTTTTAAAATCAATTTTATTTTAAATTTTAATAAAAACTGATTTTAATAAGATAATTATAAAAATAAAAAATTGAATTTCCAAAATTAGAAGTTATTTTTTTGGGAAAAAAAATACTCCGTAATGAATTAAAAAAAGAAATAAATAAAAAGGATGTTTGACCAAGCATACTAAAAAAGAAAAAAAATCAACCAATCAGATTTAAGAATAATAATGGTCATTTTAAGGATGACCATAGTAGAATTTTCATTAACAATGGGAGCATTTACTGTATTGCAACCATCAATCATTAAGGTGTTTTTTTTTATTTTATTTTTATTTTTTATTTATTTAGAATATTAGGATAATACAATTTGATATTCAATAATGATTGAAAAATTATACTATATTTCAAATAGTACGAGTACTTTTTTTTTTTTTTTTTGAAACAAATAGTACGAGTACTTAAGTAAATATTACTAATTTAATCTATATTTATATTTCATCACATAATTTTTATTATAGAAGCTCATTTTTAATATGCATTTGTCATAGAAACTATAAACATAATGATCAGGCCATTTCACGAGCTAGCCAAAAACCAGTATACACTCAATTAAATATCAACCAGTATTTAGCCCGTACGATGTACATGTTAAATTTGTTGATAAAATGTTTTTTTTTTGGAGAAAACATACATTTAATTTCATCAAAAAAAAAAAAAAAATCAAAACATACATTTAATTTCATGAAAATCTACCACAGAAAAAAAAAATTATTATTTGTATTAATAGGTGTACATATCATCATGAACTGCATCAGATAATTATAACATAATTTAAACAAAAAAATAAATCAATGAATTCATCAAAATTATATTTACAAAGTATTCATTTTGCCATTTTGTGATAGATTTCATGAAATTAAAGGTATGTTTCTCTGTATTTTTTTTTTTTTTTTTTTTTGACAAATATTTCTCTTTAATTTATTTGGTAATGTATGTCAAAAAAAAAAAAATTATTTGATAAATTCATGAAAACTATCACAAAAATTACAAAATTAATATTTTGAAGAGACTATTACATAAAAACGAAAATCGGCTCATCCATCAACCCCATTATCATTTAGAACTTAAAAAACACATAAAGGAATGGAAAAGTTTAGAGAAATTAAAATGTAAAAATTGACTTAAAATATATGAAATTAATATAAGGGGAAGAACACGAGTTAAGCATAATAAAAAAACTTGACATTTACAATTATTCACCTTTAAGGACCTTACTTTTTTTTTCATCTCTAAGAATCTGAGGTAAAGAATCAGGCCACTTAACTCACCTTTAACCCACCTGAGCATCAATTAGAATGTTAGTCTCTTGATTACCAAATGTTAGGTCCTTAAAATTTATTGCTGGTACAAAAAAAAAACCAATCCCTTCATCCCTTGCAACAATTAAAATAAAATAAGTAAAAAAAAAAAAAAACAATTTTCATGCTTCTTCCAGACGGCCATCAATGATGGACCTCTTGACTAGCTAATGCCCTTGTCCACCCAAACAACACCTCTCCAACCCCACCCAACTTGGTGCACGAAACCCACAATTTGTTTTCCCCTAATTTTCTTTCTCCTCTTGTTGTTTCCATGTTCAATACGGAGGAGTATAAATTTAGTCGGAAAACACCCAATGCCACTCAAAACACCAACCATTGAAAATATCAACAAGTATATCCACACCTTTTGTGATCTTTTAATTTTTTAATTGTTGAGTTAAAATAAATACTGTATACGAAGTATGTTTTTATCTCCCTTCAAAAAAGTATGTTTTTATCTTCTTCAGAAAAAAAATAAAAATGAAAAATTATACAAGTACTTCTTCCGTTTTTTAATACTTGCAACATTTTCCTAAAATGGAAATGTCACAATACTTGCAACACATTATAAATGGAAAGTTATTTTAGGAAAAAGATGTATTATTTCCCTTATTTAAATCACATGGCCCACTAAATTACACTTCTAACAACCACTCACCTCATTTTAAAGTGTATTATATCATGCAAACCCAACATTTCTTAAATACCGTGAAAAAGTGTGTGTTGCAACTATTAAAAAACGGAGGAAGTATATGTTTTTACCATTTGATCTCTCCTTTAATTTACCCACTCCATCATTTTCTATGCTTTCATGAGCTGATGAGCTAAAATTAGCTTAAAATATTTCCCTTTCATGCAAACATCAATTACAATTCAAAATCAAGCCAAATAATGATCAGAATCAAATTGGGGAAAACCTATAACTATTCCAAATCCACTCAAAAGGTTTCGGAATCAAATTACCCACAACAAAAATTTAAGCCTATGAAATTCTTTATCTTCATCTGCACCGCCATCATTGAAGGATTCTTCACAAAACTATAGGGGGTTGTTATTTGTCGCTCCCATTTTACCGGGTAACGCTCCCCTTTTTTCTTGAAATTCCAATTTTACCCCTAATATATAAATACGGTTTTTCCTTCCCAACCAACATTTCTCACAACAATAATATCAACATATTAATAATAATAATAATAATAATAATAATAATAATAATAATAATATTAATAATAATAATTAAACATATTACTAATAATCATATTAATACAACAAAATTACATTAATTATCAAATACTAAATCACAACAATAATCACAAGACATATGTTGATAAACGTACTTAACAATTTAAAAAAAAAAAAAAAAAAAAAAAAAAAAAAAATTTGGGACATCCGCCTAAAATTTCCGGATGTCCCTAGGTACATCCGCCTAAAATTTCCGGATGTGCCTAGGTACATCCGCCTGAAATTTCCGGATGTACCATGGAACATCCGGATTTTTTAGGCGGATCCCAACTTCCGCTTGAAATTTCCGGATGTTCCATGGTACATCCGGAAATTTTAGGCGGATGTCCTACTTACCGAAAATAAAAAAAAAAAAAATACTTACAGAATGATCCGACGCATTCTCCGGTGTACGTATGTTCCACTCGCCGTCCATGACCCAAGACCCGTCGGAAAATTTAACGATTTTTGAAAATAGAAATTTTAGGTGGTCGTGGGGACCGATTTGGTTGCAAGGTCATGGGGACCGATTTTGGGAAGCTCGGGACAACAATGTCGTGAAGTAAGGGTACCGTTTCATGTATGGTGTCCAAATGGGAACAAGTTCATTTTTATAACCCATATTGCATAAAGGGCATAGTGGTAATTTCAAGAAAAAAAGGGAGCGTTACCTGGTAAATGGGAGCGACAAATAGCAGTTGAGAAACTATATAATGAATTTTCTACCTTATTTTCTCTTTTGATTTCTCAGATAGTAAATGAGTAAAATGACTAATACAAAGTACTCCGGAAAAGATTTGATAATGGTGGATGGAGGAGGCGGAGGAGAACGTTGTACAGGAGAATGGAGGGGCAATTAACTTAAAGCTTGCAAGTTTCCCCAAAAAAATTGTACTCCGTATTATTTATGCAGGCCAGGGCCCACATTTAACTACACTTAAGTTTAAGTTGGGTTAATTTTCACCGGAAAAGTAGTTTAAGGTCCTTAACGATGAAAAAAAAAGTGCAAGGTTCTTAAAGGTGAAAAATTATAAATGTTAAGTCTTTCTTTTATACTTAATTCGAAAAAGACTTGTAACTAACCTTTAAAAATGCATAGAGATTATAGGTAGGAGAAAAGAAAGATGATTGATCAAGTAACATTGAAATAATTGAAAATTAATTTATTTGTAAATATTAAATAGAGAAACTTTAGGAGAATAGTGTCATTTGGGAAATGATAATGATCGAAAACATTGTTAGTGTCATTTTGGAATGATATGAAAGCAAGTAGAAAAACTACCACAAAAAAAAAATTAAAAAAAATGGGGATTTAAATTTTCCTGTTATTAAATATTAGTTGTCCGCATACTACCGTTTGAACAAGTGCATGTTAGTTGTAATATGGCTAGGAATTCGATCTACAATAATACACTAACTTCACGCATGCTAGTTATTGATATAAATACAAAACTTCGTTACATTATTTTCATCAACAACAATACTAGCTTTACCATCCTTATATTTTCATATATCAAACCAAAAATCCACCAAAATGAGTGAAAATCAAGGGAATGAGGAAATTCAACAAGTGAGTGAGCAAGAAGTTCAACAACTTATTCAGAACCTTCCCAAGGTAACAATTATGAGTAACAAACTTGAACTAGTAAACTATAAGGGCTTTTGGCTTCCCTAAACAGCAAACCACCTACAGGGCACCCTTATGTTTCAACGAAACTTTCGACCTCAAAACACCGATCTTATCATAGCTAGCTTCCCTAAAACCGGCACCACTTGGTTACAATCTTTACTCTTTTCGGTTGTTAATCGTTTTCATTACCCTAAAGATCAAAGCCCTTTGCTCAAACATCATCCATATGAACTTGTACGTCGGCTAGAGGTTAATGTTTATGGCAATGCCGCAGAGCATCCTCGGCCTCAACATCTTGATGAGCATCCTTCGCCGAGGCTTTTCAGCACCCACTTGCCTTACACTCTTCTCCCCGAGTCTATCATGGCTTCGGGGTGTCGGGTTTTGTACATTGGTCGAAATCCCTTGGACACGCTTGTTTCTTTCTATTACTTCTTAACAAAAATGTTGAGAAAGATGGAAGGTGATGAAGATCTTCAGGTTAGTATGGAGGACTATTTTGAGGATTTTTATGCCGGGAGGATATCAAATGGGCCGTTTTTTGAACATGTAGTTGGATACTGGAAGCAGAGTTTAGAGCGGCCTGATAAGGTGTTATTTTTCAAGTACGAGGATTTGAAGGAGGATCCGAAGCTTTATGTGAAGAGGTTGGCTGAGTTTGTAGGTGTACCATTTTCTTTAAAAGAAGAAAGTGAAAGTGTAATAGAAAATATAATAGAGATGTGTAGTATTAGTAATCTAAAAGAATTAGAGGGTAACAAAAATGGGTTGATTAACAAGTACTTTGAGAAAAGTAGCTACTTTAGGAAGGGGGAAGTTGGGGATTGGACTAATCATTTAACACCTTCAATGGTAGAAAGGATGAATAATCTCATGCACGAAAAACTTGAGGGTACTGGTTTATCATTCAATATGGTTTCCTTGGAGTAGACTTGGCAAACAGGTCATTTGGATCGAGTCAATTCGGGTCGGGTTAATTTTGGGTCAACAAATATTCGGGTCAGGTCAGGTCAATTTGGGTTTCAGGTCAAATTCGGATCATCATTTCACGTTAAGTTCGGGTCAATTTTTGGGACCAATTTTCTGGTCGAGTCAATTCGGATCGGGTTAATTTCAAGTCAGGTCATTTTGGGCATACGTTCATGTTCGGGTCAACTTCGTTTTGGGTCGGATTGGGTTAGTTCGGGTCATATTTGAATCAATGGTTTTGGATCACGGGTCGTGTCATTCGAGACGGGTCAGGATTGCCAGGTCTACCTTGGAGTGAAGTCTACTTGGCTGGTTGGGCCATCTGTGGAGAACTGGAGTAAGTAAATTAGGTTGTTTTGGGTCACCCCTGCCGGGTTAGGTTGAACCTTAGCTTAACGGGTTAACCTCTTTTGTTTTCTAATAGGCATAAGCAGTAAATTTAAATAAATAATTTTAAAATGTAGAAAAGTTTGGTCAATATTGTTGAGCAAAAATAGTATGGTGGAGTATCCCTTCTGTATCATTTTGTTGTTCTTTAATGAAATCTTGCAACTATTTACAATTTGAGTTTTGTAAATGTTTACAATATACTCCATCCGTTTTTATTTATTTGACACACTTTAATAGACACATAATTTTAGGCAAGTTTAAATGTTTAATTGACTTCTTATTTTTTTACTTTATTGTATGATACGTAATTGTTGGTAGTGTGTGGAGTATTATTTTTTTATTTTTTAATTTACTACTCAATGTATTTACTATTATAGTTAGTAAGTAGTGATTTTTTTTTTCGTTTTTGTTTTTATTGTACTATATTTGGATTAAAATGAGAAATGTATCTAGTCCTGTCTACTAAATAAATATATCTTCATAAGGAAAGTTTGTCAATTAAAAGTAAGTACATACTGTTTGGGTCCAATTTACTCCAATTGGACAGGTCCACAAATGATTCAATTACAAAGCCCAAGGTCAAAGGTTCCACTCTCCAAGCTATGCCAAGTCAGCGCATATACTTAGCTGCATGCTTGTGCATGTAGAGGTAGATGCAACAACCCAAAACGCATGTTTCACTGAATGAAATGCATCAAAACGCAGCCCTGTTCTTTTGAATTCAATCAACGTTCTTTGCGCCAACACATTTCCTTCTTTCCAATTTTTTCTCTTCTCTTTTCGATCAACAATTTTTGGTTTCCTTCTTCCCAATTCTCCCTCTTCTCTTTTCTTTCCTAATTCTCATCAAAACTTTCGATCAAAGATTCCATTATGATTTTCTTTTCCTCTATTTTTTCTCCTTCCTTCTTTAATTTCTCTCTCCTCTGTTTTTTTTTAAAAAAAATTTATTTTTCACTTTTGTTTCAATTTTTTGATTCAATTTTCGAATTGAATTTATTATGTGGTGAATTGTGCTTAATTTCGATTGATTAAGTTTATCTGATTTTTTGAATTCATATGAATTGAATTTTTTTAGCTTCGATCAACTTTATCTGTGTATGAATTTCATCTGATTTTCTGCATTTTTTTTATCAATGAACGTAATCATGCAAAATATGAATATATGCATAGGTTCCCTTAAATGTGAACATTAGCTTTTCAGATTGTGAACATAGGCATAAAAAATATGAACATATGCATTTCAGAAAGAAAACATAACAATTCAAAATATGAACGTAAGCATTGGTTTCCTTAAAGTGAATATAAGCATTTAAAAGGTGAACATATGCGTAAAAAATATGAACATATGCATTTAAGAAAGAGAACATATGCATAAACAGACTTAATGAGAATATTTCATGAACAACAAATATTTACTATGAATATTTACATTATGAACATATAAAATATTATTATGAATATAAGGAATTTAATTATGAACATAAAATATTAAAGAAATAAAAAATAATATGATTATGAAACATATGCATTATAAGTATTAAAAATACGACCATATGCATTTTAGAAAATGGACGTATGCATTCAAAATATGAACATATGCATTGGTTCATTTTTGAATGCGTATGGACATAATTAAGCATTTCAAAAGGTGAACATATATATATAAAAAATATGAACATATGGATTTAGTAAGTGAATATATGCATTTCAGAAAGTTTACAAAATGATTCAAAATATGAACATAAGCATTTAAGAAAGTGGACATTTGCATAAAAAATATGAACATATGCATTTCAGAAGGTGAACATAAGTATTCAAAGTATGAACATAAGAATTCAAAATATGAACATATGCATTTCAGAATGTGAACATAAGGTATCCGTTTGCTTTCACTAATTTTTTTGACAATTCCAATAAAAGATATCGAACAGTAGAGTATCGAACAATATTCAAACAAAATTAAGTGATAATCATATAAATTCAAACAAAATTAAGTGAAATTTACATAAAATTGCCTTTTTTTTGGGAGAATCTATTTGATTTTTCATCTCATCTCAAATATTCATGGTTGTTTTTGAAGAGAGAGAGAGAATTGTGTTTGATTGTTAGAGAGAGAAAATCATAGAGAGGAGTAATAAATTTCAGAAATTTAAATTTAAGAGTGACGTTTTTTTTTTTAAAAAAATTATATTTAAAAAATAATAGCTGTTGAAAGTGATGGTTGAGTGAGCTGTATTTTAAAAATATGTTCAGTTTTTGGGTGGGCTCATTTTGGTTTGGGGGCTATTTTAATGGGGCGCGTTTGAAATTGGGCTTGTGGGCTGGTGTTGCATCTAAAATAGGTGCACAAGGGTGCATCTTAGACCTATTGCCAAGTCCTTCACGGATCCAGTCAACGTGGCAAGCTCACTTGGCCCTAAGCCCATTTCTCCTATTATGTAAAGGTATAAAAACCATCAATATTCTCACTCTACATTCATTTCACTTCAAGCCTCAAGCAATTAATACTCTTACATAGCTTTTTCTCTCTAAACACTGTACTGAATTCGACATCGGAGGGGCCTTCCTCGGCACAACCCCCGAGGCCAGTTTACGCGTGTTTGCTGTGCAGGAAATCCTCGGCCTTGTCGGCACTTGGACCGAGTTCAGTCTTCAGCCCACTAGAAAGGACCTATCCGAAGGTCCCATTATTTCAAACCGAAACACATACTAAATGGAGACGGAGTAATTAATTCTAAGTTGCTATGTACTGGTGTTAGAATTTTACTTTGAAGGGAACAAGAGGAAAAATAAAAGGAGAGAGTGCAAATATAAACTTACTTCGGTGTAAGTAGAGAAAATAATGGGGTCAATGCTGAAACGCTTGGTCAATGCCGGAAAAGGGAGGGGAGGTTTCATCTAACAAATCATGGAGGTTTTTTTTTTTTTTTTTTTTTTTTTTTTTAAAACAAAAATCCTTTCAATAGGTTGTTACTTGCAAAATGAGGCATTTAAAAAGTTTTTACCAACAAATTTTCCAAAAAAAATCATATAGGGTCTTTTTAGATTTGTCTCAAGATATATAATACTTTCTTTGTTTAAAAAAAAAAATTACAACTCATCATTGACTAAAAGTGTGAGAGATTTGGTCAAAGTGTTACAAGTTTTATGAAACAAAAGTATTACTTTAACAATCTCAAATATTTTCTCAATAGTTATTGTTATACGAAGCATAATTAAAGATATCTAAGGTTCATTAATTGTGATTTAGGACGGAATTCCTCCCATGTTACATATTTACAATACTAAAAAAATGGACATTGTTTTAACCTCAATTTTCCTTCAACATCCCTCACATTTAAAGGCTTGTTTTTATTGATACATGATTTTTTACCAACCTAAGCGGCACCAAGAAAACACACATATTTTTCAATTTAGCACGAAGAATATATTTTCTAAGATATATAGTACAGAGTAAATTTTACTCACCTCCAAATATGAGAGGACATGGAAAAATCGTTCATACTCCCTTCATCCGAAATTAATAGTCAGTCACTCATGAGCAACTGCAATAACTTGTTTCCCAACATTACGACCAGTGAAAAGACCAATTAAAGCTCCAGGAGCAGCCTCTAGACCTTCAGCAATGTCTTCCACATATGAAATCTTGCCTGCCTTGATTAGAGGAAGGATCATCTCAAGGTACTTGGGATAAAGGTGATAGAAATCAGATACTACGAATCATTCGAATTCGTTTACTCACGATCACACTCAAGTTGTGAACACCATCAGATTGTTCTGGATTATATTGTGAAATCATCCCGCAAACGACGATTCTACCATGGAGTCTCATGTTAAGGAGGACAGCGTCAAGCATCTTGCCTCCAACATTTTCGTAGTAGATATCTATACCCTCAGGAAAATACCTGATTGGTTTTAGAAGAGAGCAAAGTTCGTTAATTACATGTTATACGTACATTTGAATTATTATTTTTTATTCTTTTATTGCAACTAAAAAGAAGCGGAGGTAGTAATTCAATTTTGTAAGGTAAAAAGAAAGGACTCACTTAAGAAGAAATATAAGTAAAATATCTCAAATGAGCCCATGAGATTTGATCCCTTGACCACAGAGAATTAGGTGAAAAACAATATTACTACTCGATCACCTCAACCTCTACGTGTGACTGATAATTACAATCAAGGAATACAAATTCTTACTTTATTTTTTTTTAAATTTTAACTTTATCCAAATCGTTATTCCATTTTTTTTAGATAGGTGACAAATTTGGGGATACTCTATCAATCATCATGGAAAGAGGAAATGTAACATAACATTTAGCATCACTCTTTGTATTTAACTTTTTTTTTTTTTCTTTAGTAAAAAACTGAATCAACAAGAAAAGATCTATTATGATGGTAATTTTAAATTCTAAGATAAATGAATTGAATCGCATGATCTTTATGTATGGTAACCTCTTTAATGCAGCATCCAAATCTTTTTCTTCCTCGTAATTGAAAGCCTCATCAAAGCCTAAATCATTCTTTAAAAGATGAACCTTTTGTTTGGTGCTAGCAGTTCCAACAACATAGCAACCAGCTAACTTAGCAAATTGGCCAACAAGTTGACCAACAGCACCAGATGCTGCTGAGATGAATACGCGATCTCCCTTTTTTGGTGATCCCACTTCATAAAACCCTGCATAGGCTGTCATACCAGGCATCCCTATATTTTTTCACATGAAATTATTAGTAATATTCTCATAACTAGTATGAAGTACATAGTACGTCTGTGATGATTTATTACATGTACAAAACACATTAAGAGGAATTGTAAATCGACACGTTTCGAATATCCATACATTGATCTCTAGGCATGCACTTGTAAAAGAATGAGAAAATACAAGTTGATATCAGATATTAACAAAACTTGTTAATATCAAGGCTAATTTTGTAAATTTAGCTATTGCACCAAGGGTAATTTTGTAATTTTAGCAACCACACCCCCTTTCTCTCCCCTCAATCACCACCGTGCTACCTCTACTACCTCCTATAGCACCACTTTTAGCTTCACTAGCCGACCACCGCACCACCTTTACCTTCACCAATCGACCCCAGCCGACCACCACACGGCCTTTTCGTTCACCTATCGACCCCAGCCGACCATCGCACGACTTCACCAGTCGACCACCACACACTCTCCAACACCACCAGTCGACCGAGCACCAACATTCGACCGCCGCAACACCACTAGTACGAGCAAATTCCTTTCCCTAAAGGGTTTGTATGGCCCCAATTTTCATAAATTGCTACTAGGGTGTCGTTTTTTTGGCCGGCCGGCCGCTTTAGATCTGCAAATGTTGTCGACCTTGGGCATGGGAATGAAGGAGAGAGAAGGAAGTAGTGGCCATGGGAATGGAGGAGAGAGAAAGAAAAATTGGTAATGTGAGGGGAGGAGAGAGAAAAATTGGTGATATTAACATATTTTTGTTGATATCGGTTATTAACTGGGTCTGGCTCGTAAAATAATACCAAGTAGAACTTATGATTATTCAATGACTACATAAAAATTGTGGCAACTATATTAGTTTTTAATCTAGACTCTTTATTTTTTAGGAGGATATCTTATCCATTCATTTATTTGACTTTTTATTTTTTTAAAATTCAAGGCAAAAAACAATGTTATCAAAAACTGCTTTTAACAAAAAATAACTCCTTCTCCATTGACATAGATGTTCTGATTTTCACAATTGTTTTCCAACAAACCTTTCAATAAGAGATTGGGAAATAATATCCATATACATAGTATAAATGTATAATAAATTTGGATTTCTATTTATGTAATCAAATACGGGAGTAGCAAAAACGATATACAATGGTACAGATAAAAGAGATGATTAATGATGGAACTTTGCGCTGAAGTTCTGATCTCTGATCTGTTGTGTATGAACTTTAATTTGATTCTTTGAAAACAATGAATTCATGGTTTGTGATGGATTTGTATGATGATCAAGTAGTGTAGATTGTAGAGAGGAAGGGAATAAAGCCTAGTTTTTTAAAAATAGAATATTTTTGTCTAAGTCAACTAAATGAATGATGTTGATTTAATATTGATAGGTGTACGACCATGATTTAAAAAGTACAGTGGCTACAAAATTTGTGTAGCCATTATAAAATTATCCGTAGAGCTTATACCATGGTAAGTTTGGTTTGTGTTTCAAATGAAGGATCGGAGAGATTGGAAGTTTTATAACTTTTATTCAAAAATTTGCAAAAGTTTTATTTGTTTAATTTGGGGTGATTAGAGATGGAGACTTAGGGTCTGTTCTCTTCGGCTTATTTTCAGTTCAGTTTAGTTCAGCTCTAATAAGTTCAATTCAGTTCAATTCTTATCTTAATTTCCTTCTGTTATAAAATATTCAATTCTGTTCAGTTCAGTTCTGTTCAGTTCAGTCTAACTCCAATAAGTCCAGTTCTGCTCAATTCAGTCAATGAGAACAGGCCCTTAGGCCTTGTTTAGTTCACCTTATTTTTATTTACTCCCTCCGTTTTTAAATACTTGCTATACTTTTCTTTTGCGGCCGTTTTTAAATACTTGCTCCATTTCCTTATTTGGAAATCTTTTACAATATTTAATTCATTTCTCTCAACTACTGGATTCAACTTAAATTATATTTTATTAATTTTATATTCTCTCTCCAATTCTCTCAACTACTTTTACTTTTTACAATTTTTTATTCTTCCATCTACCCCACTATCTCCTTATTTTATTACTTTCTTCAATTTCTCCTAAAACTCCATGCATTTTATTACTTAAATCATATTTTATAGAGAAATAGAGCATGGAGAAATGAAGCAAGTATTTAAAAATGAAGGGAGTATTTCAGAAAAAATAAGTTCAAATCAGATTAAAAAAAAATAAGTTCAAATCAGATCATCGTTTTATGTGCAGTTTTTTATCGCTAAATATCTTTAATTTCGTAATGAAAAAAATTATGAAAATCACATATTAATAAAATACATATTATTATAAATCTAACAAGACTTCAATTGATATATTTTTTCCATATACATTATCGTATATTTAAGGTCAAAGTTTGGCCAAATCAGATTAGATCAGACAAGTTCAGATAGGTAAAAATAAGATGAACCAAACAAGCCCTTAGTTGGGGTAAGTATTCTAGGCATTAGTTTAGGGAAAGTGTTTAGGGCCATTGGTAATAGTTTCTTATCTAGTACTAAATGCTTGCAAAGTAAAATATGTTATCTATCCTTAGGTTGGTTCAAGGAAACCCACTTTGATATACTATCTCCGTTTATTATTATGTGCAATTCAACAAAAGGGTATTGTTTGTGATGAGACATAAAATATTCCTTTGTTGCACATAATAAGAAACAGAGGTAGTAGTTCAATATGAATATAAAGCAAATAGTAAAACTCTTTGTAATAAACATTTCGTACCTTTAGATCTAAGTGGTGTGAGTAGGGTATTTATAGGCATTTCAAACACGACAACACCTCTATAAGTATTTTTGAAACATCTTGTAATTCCCCATACTAGATCTCCTTTCTTGTAGTTGTTGTGCTTGGATTCCAATACTTTGGCCACTCTTGGATTCCAATACTTTGGCCACTCCGTATCCAGTCAATGGCTACAACATGTGTTTTAAAAACAAATTATTACTCGAAATATTTTTACGAGTTACAAAAATATGTCACGAGATCGATACAAATTAAAGTAAATATGTCACGCTATAACGAGTTGATCCCTATACCATGCATCGATCATCTAGCAATAATATTAAAATTCGAGAAAATAGAAAAACTCGAAAGGTAATAAGAAAAACAATAGTAAGTGATGACAGATGGTGAAACGTTACCGATCCAACAAGAGTCCTATGGGCAGCAGGCATGTTGTTGTCATCGTTAATAAGATTTCGAATGTAAGGATCACAAGAGATGTAGAGATTCTTCACAAGAATATCATTGGTAGAACAAGATTCTGTAAGTTTAAGCTCAATCTTACTAGTTTTCACTTCCATGTCTGATTCTTTTGGAAAACGTTTGATTACATAATTCTTCAATATTACTTGCTTATTTCTTGCTTCATGATTTTCTTCCTCCATAATTTCTTGTTTTGGACAAGAGGTCTTTCCACCTTTGATTTATTTATACATGCATGACAGGCCAAAAATATGGACCATGTTTAGCAGTTTAGTACCTGTATTTTGAATTTTGATCATGTATTAGCTAGTTCAAACTAATTCTTCTTAAAGTAATTTAAAAAGGTATTCAAACTAATTCTGTTTTTAATATACGGGTATACAAAAATGACAATGACCCAACTTTTTTTAAAAAAACATATACATGCATATTCACCTGGATGCAAGGTGCACCTAGAATATTTTCTGCTCATTTAATTTTATATTTGCTCGGTTTAAAACTTTAAACTAGTAAAATGAGCAAAAAAAAAAAAAAAAAAAAAAAAATCAAATGAACTAAAAAATTACCCTTGAATACATCTACCTCTAATAATTTGGTTAAGGGTCTATTCACATTTATTGAACCGAATTGATTGAAGCTGAACTGAATTGAACTGATTGGAGATGAACTGAACTGAACTGAATATTTTATAAGAAAAGGAAATTAGGAGCTGAACTGAATTGAATTGATTGAAGCTGATTAGGATATTGAAATATATGAGGTATTGATATACAAATTTATTATGATTTAATTTCTTGATTATGTCAAATTGCCTTCGCATGCTTTGATTATATTATCCGTGGAAACTTCTTTCACCTTTGTATTTTTGTTGGCTACAATTGAATTTGATAATGCCAACTCCACTAGCTGATATTTTCATAGTCTCGACTCTGCGTCATTGATGACTCCTCTCGCTAAAATATCCATTTGATATTATATTAGTGTTTCTGTAAAACTTATACTTCCGTCCGTTTTGCAATATCTAAAATGTTTTGCAATACCCATTTGATATTTTCCTGTCGTGTGAGGCTCGTGGCGATCTTTCAAATTGAAGTCTATGGATGACCCTACCCATATGTCATGTCGTGCTAAATGGCCTTAATACTTTTAAATACTTTTACTTCATATTAAATTGGTAAAAAATAAGCAAGAGGCTTGTCATGCTTGTGTTAAGCTTGTATCAAATTTAAAAAATAATGTCAATGTACGACCCATGACCTACCAACTTGCTTCTCATGTCCTATCAAATCAATTTTTACCATGTCTAACGGACCTTTGTGCTGACGTATGTGCATAGCACCTCTAAGTGGAGCCTTGGGAGACGCAACATAAATTGCCTAAACAATTAAAATATTTTAAAAATTGATCAGTAAATTTAAAAGTAACAGTAAACTAACACTGTTGGAGATTACAATATATTAGATGTAAAGTATTTGTTACTTGGTTTCATTAATGCAAGAAATGTTAGTTAGCTAATGTAGTACTAGTACAAGCAGATGTAAGCTCAACTTCAATGGCTACACTTTCTCTCTTCTCTTTTCTTCCTCCTTAAACTCTGAAATTTAACAAACACATATTTTTATGAGAAAGTAGATGAGATAGAATGAAATGTTATGTATTTAATAAAAGAAACATAAAAAATTAAGGGGAACAATAGAACACAAAATATAAAAATGAATGATCAAATTGGGAGAGTATTTAATTTATTAGTGCTTTAAATTCAAAAGTATCGTGAAAGCCCAAGTTATGTTTATTATTAGGAAATTTAGTTAGGAAAAATCTTTTAAAGCAATTTTTTTGGCAACTAGAAACCAGATTATAAATTTTTTTGTTCAAAACAACTAAGGCTCACATTCCGACATTGACCTCCCATGTGCAGGTCACATGACCTTTTTTTTTACTAATCTCACCCCTTTTCTTCTAATTTTTCCCCTAATTTCCCTCTAACCTCTATTGTATTTAATCTTCCCCCGTTTCTTCTAATTATACCCCATCTTCTCGATCTCTCCTCTCTTAAAAAATGAGGTAATAAATCATCTTCAAGCTATTCTCTGCCATGGCGTACGTCACCCTAAACTCGCAAATTAATCAATGAAGATATGAAGTGAAAATAATTTACAACCACCCTAAACAGTAAGTTTAGTTAATTTATTGTATTTAAATGATGTCTATTTCCTTTTCTGGGTATACTTTCTGAAATTTTGCTGCAATTGCTCTGCCATGGGTAAGAACAAAGCAAGGAAGGAAGAAGGAAAGGAGTTGCCTCATGTTCTAAGAAGCTAAGGGCGACCAATTGCAAAGTTATACATAAACCCATATACTTTAATGAAGCCATGGATGCTACATAATTGAGATAAATAGATGTTGTTAGCGCAAATTTAAAAGGGGAAAAACCCTAATTTTCAAATGCCTGCATAATTGATGAACTGGTAACAATTATAGATTAATGTAAGTGTATCCTACCATCCTTGGTCGAAATTAATTGCCAAAAACAATAACTGCAATTAATTCAAACTACCATGGTTGAAAGATCTTCAATAAGAGAACAACCTAGCTAGTAAGAGATGAGAGAGAAGAGGGGGGAAATTAAAAGAAAAGGGGGAATATTAATAACAATAGAGGTTAGAGGGAAATAGGGGCGAAATTAAAAGAAAAAGCGTGGGAATAGTAAAAAAAAAAAAAAAGTCATGTGACCTGCACATGGGGGGTCAACGTCGGAAATGACCAAGTCAATGTCGGAATGTAAATCTTGGTTGTCTTGAACAAAAAAAATTTACAATATAATTTCTACTTGCCACAAAATTTTAAAAAGGTTTTTCCTAACAAAAACAATGCTTTAATGTGTGTATAGGCTAATATGCTAAACTAATTTAGTTTTTAGCTCGTTAAAATATTGAAGGTGCAAGGTGGTATTCTAATTTAACCGAACAATACTTGGAGGAGTGTTATGTGAATGAACACCTAAGCAGATCTATTAATCTAACAATTTAACTTATTAAATATTATATTAATGATCGATAATACGGAGTAATAACCATGCCCTCCATGCTCGGTGTTACACTCATCAACTCCACTTAATTGACAGTTGGAGCATTACAAAACTATACACCTAATTAAAGATGCAATATGTCGGCATACCCACCTTTTGGACATGTGGAACAAACTCTAGTTGTATATATGGTTACTAATTCTACAATAATAATACACTAACTTTATGCTGTTGCTATATATTACAAAACTTTGTTAAAAAATCCTCCTTTTTTCATAAATCAAACCAAAAACCTATCAAAATGAATGAAGATAAAGGGAAGGAGGAAATACAAGAAGTAGTGAGTGAACAAGAAGTTGAACAACTTATGCAAAACCTTCCTAAGGTAACAATAATGAGTAACAAACTTGAACTAGTAAACTATCAAGGTTTTTGGCATCCTAATATAAAAAACTACCTTAAGTGCACCCTTATGTTTCAACGACACTTTCAACCTCGAAACACCGATATTATCATAGCTAGCTTCCCTAAAACCGGCACCACTTGGTTAAAATCGTTACTCTTTTCCGTTGTTAATCGTTTTCGTTACCCTTATGATCAAACCCCTTTGCTCAAATATCATCCACATGAGCTTGTGTATCGGTTAGAGGTTGATGTTTATGGCAATGCTTTCGAGTATCCTCGGCCTCAACATCTTGATGAGCTTCCTTCCCCGAGGCTTTTCCACACCCACTTGCCCTACACTTCTCTTCCTGAGAGTATAACGACTTTGGGGTGTCGGGTTTTGTACATTGGTCGGAATCCCTTGGACACGCTCGTTTCGTTGTATTACTTCTCTATAAAAATGATGAAAAAGATGGAAGGTGAAGATTTTTATTTTAGTATGGAGGACTATTTTGAGGATTTTTATGCTGGGAGGATGCCACATGGGCCGTTTTTTGAACACGTGGTTGGATATTGGAAGCAGAGTTTGGATATTGGAAGCAGAGTTTAGAGCGACCTGATAAGGTGTTATTTTTCAAGTATGAGGATTTGAAGGAGGATCCGAAATTTCATGTGAAGAGGTTGGCTGAGTTTGTAGGTGTACCATTTTCTTTAAAAGAAGAAAGTGAAGGTGTAATAGAAGATATAATAGAGATGTGTAGTATAAACAATCTAAGAGAATTAGAGGGTAACAAAAGTGGGGTGATTAACAAGTACTTTGAGAAAATTAGCTATTTTAGGAAGGGGGAAGTTGGGGATTGGACCCATCATCTAACACCTTTAATGGTAGAAAGGATGAATAATCTCATGCATGAAAAACTTGAGGGTACTGGTTTATCCTTCAAAATGGTCCAGCCTACTTCGTTACCGAAATAGGTTACTTCTTGATGTGTATTAAATAGGCGGGTTAGGTTGAACCTATTAAAAAAGTTTTATCTTCTGTTTCATTTTGATGTTTTATGTTGAAATTTTGTAACATTTCACAATTTGAGATTTGTAAAATTACCGTATTCATAATATATTTATCCCGTTTTTATTCAGTTGACAATTTTGATCAAGATAAGTGCGTAAATTAAATTGGTGTATCTTTATAGAGTATAAGGAAATTGTGTTAGCCAAATAGAGATGGAGGCACTATGGAAAAAAAAAACGGTAATTAAAGTATTGTTTGATTTGTCTCACTAAGAATTCCAAGAATTTTATACATTTGTACTATTGTTAAGGAATAAGGATGTACAATGACATGCAAAGTCAAACCAAAACACGCACACACACAATTATTCAGGTAACAAAAGAAATGCAAAATGGAAAAGTACATGAATAAGCTCAGTACACATCTAAATACCCAATAAACAACCGTCTTTCAAGAGTAGAAAGTACCCAATTCTACTCCATAGACATCACCATGCTCAACACGAGATACTCATGGCTCATTTACCGTTACTCACGAGCCACAACGACGAGTTGCTTCCCAACATTACGGCCAGAGAAGATCCCAATCAAGGCAGAAGGAGCATTCTCTAGTCCTTCAGCAACATCTTCAACATATGAAACCTTGCCTTCCCTGATGTATGGCAGGATCATTTCCAAGTATTTAGGGTAAAGATGATAATGATCGAAAGCTATAAATCCTTCCATACGAATGCGTTTAGCTATAATATTAGATAAATTGTAAACTCCCTCAGGTTGTTGGAGATTGTACTGTGAGATCAACCCACAGACTGGGATTCGGCCATGAGGTCTCATGTTCAACAGAACCGCGTCAAGCATCTTCCCTCCAACATTCTCAAAATAAATGTCAATGCCTTCCGGAAAGAACCTAAACAAAGCAAGATCTCCAAAATATCAGTTAGTATTATTATGGATGTTCCACTAGCATTACTGGCAATGGTCATTTAGACATTCAGTTTTGCACAATGTTAAATATTTGGCCTAATGCATCATACATACTCACCTTTTCAAGGTTGCATCCAAGTCTTCCTCTTCTTTGTAATTGAAGGCTTCATCGAATCCAAATTTGTTTTTCAATAAATCAACCTAACATGGCAGGAAGTTATGAGAGCAAGGTAGAACCAGATAATTTCAAAATCAGAAACAGAGCTTTTTATTGCAAAGTTATATGAACATCGCCTTTTAAATGTGATATATAATGGTATCAAAATAGCATTTAAATGTGTTTGTCAATAAGAAAATCATCTTCTCTTTGCTACCAGCACTTCCCACAACATAGCAACCAGTTAACTTTGCGAGTTGTCCAACTAATTGCCCAACAGCACCAGATGCCGCGGAGACAAAGACACGATCTCCCTTCTTAGCAGATCCAATCTCATACAAGCCTGCATAGGCTGTAATGCCAGGCATTCCTACATATTGATAGAAGGCAAACATATCAAGTGATAAAGAGATTGGAAGGCTGCAACATTGATGAATCAATAACGAAGCTTACCAAGAATCCCAGTATAGTAGGAAAGCGGCACATCTGTATGCTCGATTTTAAAGGAAAGCTGAGGTGATGAAACAAGACTATATTCTTCCCAACCAGTAAATCCCCATACAAGGTCGCCTGCCTTGAAGTTAGGATGCCGAGAATCCACTACTTTGGACACTCCATATCCGATGATGGGCTGCATATATTCCGCATCTTAGTTAACAGAAATCACAAGTATCAACTTCTGCTTCATTAGGACTGCTAATATATTTACAAATTCTTTCCACCTCGAAAGGTTTGGAAGGAACATGCAAGCTTCTTTTTCGTTAACCCAGGTATGTACCTTCCCTCTCATGATATAGTGCCTATTCCCATTTTTATGGTTGAACTGTATTTATAAATCTCATTAAGAAAATTTTGATTTTTACCACCTTCCAATAACGACTTTGTCGAATTTACCACCTCCATAAAAAAAAGATTTACTTTACCACCACCAAAATTTCCAAAAAATCGATTTTACCACCAACTAACGGATTCCATCCATGAATCCGTTAGTAGGGCCCACATTTTGAACGTTTCTTCTTCATCTTCCCCGATCTTCCATGTCAACCAACCAGCAACGAAATCAACTACCTCGGTTGGTCGGAATTTCGTGTGGGTTTCGCGTCTGGGTGGTGGTGGTTTCGGGTCGCGGTGGTTTCGCGTCTGGGTTTGGATGGTGGTGGGGTTGGTCGTAGCTGTTATGTGGTGGCTAGGGGAAGGGAGGGGCTGGTCGTAAACGGGCAGGGGAAGGGAGGGGCTGGTCGGAAACGGGGAGGGAGAGGGATGGGGTGGTCCGAATCGGGGAGGGAGAGGGAAGGGCTGGTCGGAATCGGGGAGGGAGAGGGATGGGGTGGTCCGAATCGGGGAGGGAGGGGGAAGGGGTGGTCGGAATCAGGGAGGGAGAGGGAAGGGGTGGTCGGAATCGGGGAGGGGGAGAGGGATGGGGTGGTCCGAATCGAGGAGGGAGAGGGAAGGGCTGGTCGGAAACGGGGAGGGAGAGGGAGGGGGTGGTCGGAATCGGAGATGGTGGCCGGAATTGGGTAGGGGAGGTGGGGCTGCCGGAATTGGGTAGGGGAGGTGGGGCTGCCGGATTTAATTTTTTTTTTTATTTTTAATTTTTTTTTTTTGTTTTTAATTTTTTTTGGTTTTTTTTTTTAATTTTTTTAAAAACTTACCCAATAATATAGCGACACGTGTGCAAAGTAGGCCCACTAACGGATTTATGGACGGAATCCGTTAGTTGGAGGTGATTGGTGGTAAAACTGATGTTTTATTTTTTTATGAGGTGGTAAAGTAAATCTTTTTTTTATGGAGGTGGTAAATTCGACAAAGTCGTTATTGGAAGGTGGTAAAAATCAAAATTTCCTCTCATTAATTAATAGGAAAAATTGGTATAAACCATCTTTTTTGAAAAAAGCAGTTTTTTTTTTTTTTTTTTTTTTAAGTACTTAAGTTTTTTTTATTGCACTACCCCTATTTCAAATCTAACGGATTGCATCTCAACCATCCACTTCCAAATCATCAACCACAGCAAAACCTTCCCTTCCATCTCAACCATACAATTCAATTACCTCAATTTAGGGTTTGAGAATAAACAAATAAAGACTACAATTTAATTTTTGCAGCAAAATTAGGTTTGGTTTTTTAGAGCTTTACTCAATTTAGTCATGCATTTATATAGAGGAAAGGGTTGAATGTTTTTGGAAGTGGAAAAATAAATGATTTAAGAGGGAAAAACATAAGTTGTGGGCTCTTTTGACTTCTCAGTCAAATTTTTGGAAAATTTGTTGAAAACCATCTTATAAAAACCAAATTTTGTTGAAAACCATCTTATAAATTTTTTTTTTGTCAAAACACACCTATTTTAAAAATTTTTTGTCAAGGCACACCTATTTTACAAATTTTTTTGTTAAGTCCCACCATTTCACCGGGTTCCGATTAATTACTTACATTTCCGGCGTTGACTAACACGTGCACCTCACATGACCCACTTAACTCCACTTTTTTTTTACCCCCCCCCCCCTTTTCCCTCTATTCATTCCCCTCTTTGTCACTCCTCTTCATCATAATTTGGTTTTTATAGTCTTTTATACAATTGCACGGAAATGTAAGTGACTAAGGGGGAATGAATGGAGGGAAAAGGGGGGAAAAATAATTGAAAATTAGGGTTAAGTGGGTCACGTGAGTTGCACATGCTAATTAATGCCGGAAATGTCAATCAATAGTCGAGATCCGAAAAGTGGTGGGATTCAACAAATTTTTTTTTAAAATAGGTGTGTTTTGACAAAAAAATTTATAAGATGGTTTTCAACAAAATTTGGTTTTTATAAGATGGTTTTTAACAAATTTTCCTAAATTTTTCGTCAAAATTTGAAATAGGGGTGGTGCAATAAAAAATTTAGGTACTTAAAAAGGTGATTTAGTAAAAAAAAAATAATAATAATAAATAAAATATGGTTTTTTTTTTCAAAAAAGTTGGTCAAAAAAGATGGTTTATACCAATTTTGCCTAATTAATACGATAAAATCTAGTCACATCTATACTTATATATTAAAAAGCGTTCCTAAAATAGAATATGTTCCACGTGTCAACTTTTTTTAAGTTCGACATGTCAGTTATATAATGACATGTCACTTTCACAGGTCAACTTTTGCATCTAAAAAATGCTTATAATAATACTTGAACTCAAGACCAACAAGTATTAAGTTAAAAGTCTTACCATCTTAGCCATTTATTAATTTTTTTTATCCAACAAAATTATAGTTAATTTAGATAAGTTAATTTGTGTTTGATTATACTATTTGTTTCCCTTATTTAATGATTAATTTTGACAACTAAAAAAATGTTTATAACAAGACTTAAACTCGAAACCAACAAGTCTTACTATCTAGCAACCCGGAGCATCATCCGAGCCACACACTAGTGCAAATCTTAAAAGCCGTGTAAAATGAAATACTAAGTATTATATGGAATGGAGAGAATAACAAATTGCTATGTTACTTGGACTCGGGTATCCATGTCCAACATGGGTACGTGTCCAAGCGTCCGACTCAGCTATTTTGTGAAAAAATTCCATGATTTTGAACTAAAAATAAAGTGTCCGAGTGTCGAGGGTCCGACACCGGTACGTGAGGTGAAATGAAGTGTTCGAGTAACATAGAAAAATTGTCTACATAATTTGATTTAATGATTTTAAGACTCCAAATGCCTATTTAGCACTTCAATTATGAATCCAATGAATGAAATTTACCAACAAAATATTCTAGACAATAAACCAACACCAATTAAGCATACAATATAATCAAATTGCATACACTCAAATAAGTAAGTAGCACTTTTATTTCTACTCTGTCTTCTTCCTTAAATTACAGTTTAAAAGCACATTACCTTAGCACATAATTTAAGATAAGAAATCAACTCATAAACTCTAAAGCACATATCAACATCACTAAACAACAAAATAATCAGATGATTAATCAACAATTATAAAACTAATCACAGCAAAAACAAAAACATTAATCATTAAGAAAATCGAAAAGGGTATTAATCAAAATGAATTATACCGATCCAGGTACGAAAGAATCAACATAGGAAGCGCGATCACGGTTAGTCATACGACTCCTCATGTAAGGATCACAAGACAAGTAGAGATTCTTAACAAGAATCCCATTAGAATCTTCTGGAAGTTTAAGGTTAATCTTGGAAGTTTTGAACTCTATGTCTGATTCTTTGGGAAACTCAACAACATAGTCTCTTAAGATTACTTGTTTGTTGCTCACTTCTTCTACTTCCGCCATTGTTGCTCTGTTTTCTTTTCTGGAAGTTTCTGAATGTGGGTAATAATGAAAAAGCTTAATTTGGGTTGAAAATGGAGATTGATTTTATAGGAGAGAGAAAAAGTGTGAAAGTTGAACGTGGGTGTGTATGATTGTGAATTTTGTGATTGTGAGATGTAGTCATACTTTTTCATTGCTGTTGTTGACTGTTCATGTTCACGTTTTTGAAGCTGTTACCATTTGAAATTTTGAACAGTAGTGATTTGAGGATCATTAGAATATGTGGTTATCTAAATTGTTGATTTTGAGATATGAATCCATATGATGGTTGGATGAGAAATAAATTATTATTCTTAATTTGTTGTAATATGAAATCAATAACTATTATAAAACAGAGGTGGTATAAAATGCTATGTATGGTTGACTTAACATAAAGAGTTAAAAATGAAAAAAAAATAATCAAGCTAAAAAGATGGAAAATACAAATAATAATACGTTGTATAAGGCCCTGTTCACTTCACCTTATTTTTGCTAAATTGAAATTATTTTTACTCAATTGAAATTATTTTTGCTGAACTTAAATTATTTTTATTAAACTGAAATTAATTTTACTGAACTGAAATTATTTTTGCTGAACTGAACTTATTTTTGCTGAATTGAACTTATTTTTACTAAATATTATTTTTTTTAAGGTGAAGTGGGCAGGGCCTAACCTATAATACCAAATAAGGAAAGGTATTGAATATTTATTCTTTGTTAACTGATTTTATTTACTTGATGTACAACATTTTTTGGGAAAGCGTCTCACTAATTGTGTGATTAACCAAACAAATATACTTGCCCATTATTCACCCTCTTCAAACTACCTCAAATCTTCCCTAAAAAAAAAAACTACCTCAAATCAGTAAAACACCATACCTTTAACACACCTCCACCCTCCCCATTGAAACATACCATTCACTCCACAAAACCACCCCTGTACTGAAGATCACTGCCCTCCCCACCAAAACCTCAGCCCTAACCTTCTGAAACATCCACCGGAAACCACTACCCCCATCCCTCCGCAAATTTCTCTCCTCAACTCTTCTCGTCAAATAAGTTGAAAAGAACAGGGCTTAAGAGGGGAACGCGTAAGAAAACCCATCCCTAATACGCAAAGATGAATCCAAAACAGTACAAGCACTCTCTAAGTGAACATAAAAGGCCAAGACATATTAATGCACAACAGCACAAATGTCTGCTCTATATTTTGTTGAGCACATGATCTAACCAAGATATCTTAATTAGAGTAGTATAATCAAGTAAGAGTATAAAAAGACGTGCAAAATGCACAAGTACCATACACATTTATTTTAATTACTACTATAACATAATCTTTCAAGAATAGAAATCACCCAATTCTACTCCCCACAAACACCATCACTTACAAGCTCAACACAGCATGTTCACACTAAGAATTTAGTCACGAGACACTACAACAAGTTGCTTCCCAACATTACGGCCACAGTAGATCCCAATCAAGGCTGCAGGAGCGCTCTCTAAGCCTTCAGCAACATCTTCAACATATGAAACCTTGCCCTCCCTGATGTGTGGTAGGATCATTTCCAGGTATTTGGGGTAGAGATGATAGTAATCAAAAACTATAAATCCTTCCATACGAATACGTTTGGCTATAATTTCAAACAAATTGTGGACCCCCTCCGGCTGTTCGAGATTATACTGTGAGATCATTCCGCAGGTTGGGATTCGGCCATGGAGTCTCATGTTTGATAGAACAGCCTCAAGCATCTTCCCTCCAACATTCTCAAAATAAATGTCAATTCCCTCTGGAAAATACCTAAACAAAGCAAGATATCAAGATTAGAGAACTGCAGGCTTAATAAAATCTTTGAGATTTGTGTCTGTGAAAAACAATTCCCACAATCGCACCTCCCTCCCCTCCCCCATTATTTTTTTACAGCTCATATAATACATTTTCCCCTTGTATTATGAATGTTTCACTCTAGCAATGGTCACTTAGACATACCGTCTTGCGCAAAGTTAAGGATTTGGCATAAACATTATATGATGAATGTTTCACTCTAGCAATGGTCACTTAGACATACCTTCTTGCACAAAGTTAAGGATTTGGCATAAGACAATATATGATGAATGTTTCACTCTAGCAATGGTCACTTAGACATACCTTCTTGCACAAAGTTAAGGATTTGGCATAAGACAATATATGATGAATGTTTCCCTCTAGCAATGGTCACTTAGACATACCTTCTTGCACAAAGTTAAGGATTTGGCATAATACATTATATGAAGTACATATTGGCAGTCAGTACATGTAAATACTCACCTCCTCAAGGTCGCATCTAAGTCTTTCTCTTCCTTGTAATTGAAGGCTTCATCAAATCCAAATTTGTTTTTCAATAAATCAACCTAACATGCAGGAAGTTGTGAGAGCAAGTAAGAACCAGAAATATATTTCAAAAATGGCAAAAAGGTTTTAATTGAAAAGTTATATGAACTCTCTACCCAAAAGAGGGATTGAACAGCTGAATTTCAAAAATCATCCTTCAAAATCAAGTGATGATATTTAATGGTATCCAACTAGTATTCAAGAACTCTCTACCAAGTGCAACTTACATCAAGAACTTCCATTTGTCAACCATAATTTTAAATGCTAAGATTAAAAATCATAAAAGGATGTCATCCACAAGTAATAGTCAAACATGTAGAATCAAGAAAATCACCTTCTCTTTGCTACCAGCACTTCCAACAACATAGCAACTATTCAATTTTGCAAGTTGTCCAACTAGTTGACCAACAGCACCAGACGCTGCAGAGATAAAGACACGATCTCCCTTCTTAGGAGATCCAACCTCATAGAAACCAGCATAGGCTGTCATGCCGGGCATACCTACAAATTGATAGAAGCCAAACATGTCAAATGATCAGAATTATTGTATGTTGGTAGCTGAGAAGAGATTAGAAGGCTGCAAAATTTCTAGCAGGAACCACCTCCTGTTGGAAAAAAATTTCTTACGGTATTCCTCAAGGTCTCAGTAAAACATCTTTTCATTTACTTCTTAAAGCCCAAATTCTGAAAACAGTTTATATATTGATACGCGAAAGCATACAGGTAAGTCATCCTGGATTATGTATGATTTCTTTCCCATCTCTTTGTGGCCTATAGGCAGCGGGGTTGTGAGTCCCAGCCCTGATCCCTCAGTTATCCTGGATTGGAGTGATGAGTCTGCCTTCTTTATTGCCCTCATCAGCAATCAGCACTAATTTACAAATCTACTACGTATTTCTCCCTCCTCACAATCAAAACCTTAAATTTCATAAAATCTATTCACATGCTATAGTTTTTACAACCAATTCAGATGCCTAACCCTGTAGAATTTTATCCATTTATAAAATCTTCTATAAACGCTCCAGACTACAGCATATTTTATCCATTTATAACATCTTATTCTTCTGCTGAATGCTGATAATTAAAACTGAAGTTATTGCTTAATTCAATGCTTGTCAAGTTCTTGCAGCTCTACCCACAAATAGCATTTCCAGAGAACATTCAATGGTTTTTCCAAGCAAATAGAACAAAAACTGAAATGAAATAGTCGGAAAATTTTCTAAACTTCCCATCATTTTATTCACCCTTCCACCCCTCTTATGAAAAGATACTATAGTTCAACTAGTACCACATTTTTCAGAGTTCCTAAAAATTAAAATTAAAGGAAAACACAAAAACTTACCAAGAATCCCAGTATAGTAGGAAAGAGGCACATCAGTATGCTCAATTTTAAAGAATAACTGTGGAGATGAAATAAGACTATATTCTTCCCATCCAGTTATTCCCCATACAAGGTCACCCACCTTGTAGTCTGGATGCCGAGAATCCAGCACTTTGGACACTCCATACCCCATAATGGGCTGCAAAAAAAATCAGCATTTTAGTTAACAGAAGTTTCACGCACACCAAAAAACCTCTATCACTACTTTTTATTTAGGAAGAAAAAAAAAAGTATCAAACTTTGCTCTTAATTTCTGTAGGACTGTCGATACATTTACAACTTTTCATGTTTAGCATGCCATAATTCTTATTAATTATTCAAAGGCCAACCAAATTCTATATAATGGGTCAAGGAGAACGTTGGCAGGACAAGGTAACAAGTTGAGGCAAAGCCACAAAACAAAGCTCAACTCCCTAACTCTAGCTTTAGCAAATCTCCTTATCATTCTTGTAGTCTGAAAATTTTCTATTTTACTCGATAGGTAACAAGTTAACAAGGAAGCAGGCCAATTATGGGTCACTGACTTATAACGTTTAATCATCTTTCATAATTCATACACGTGCACATCGGCAGTCGGAAATTATCACCTAAAGATCTCATGAAACAGAAGAATCGACAAACATATTGAACATAAAACCTTTAATGAAAGGTGTAGAAGAGTGATCATATCCATAATAGGTGGAAAATCAACTTGTAAACGTTCTGTGCAAGTGTTGATAGGAAATTACATCCATTATGAGGGATCAGATCCATAGTATTGCCACTAACAACTTTAAAACGAGCTGCAATTAGCACACAAACATGTTAACCAGAGATTATTAAGTACAATTCTATAATCTTCTACGCCTTTTTATTGAATTTACAGGGTGTTTGGAGGGAAAAGAAAGCGTAGCATTCATTTTATTATTCGGATACGACTTCACTCAGTGAAGGGAAGAGAATTAGAGGGATCCAGTTCCCGTCCCCTTCAACACTATGTTCAGTCAACTATTTTGGAAGGAAAGGGAGGGGTCGGAAGGGAAGAAATGAGCTTGCATTTTCCTTCTAAACTTTCAAACACTTGAAGGATTTAACTTATAAGAAGAAAATGAAAATGGATTCCTCCAGTCCCATTCCTTTCCCTCAACCCCCACATCATATCCAAACGAGGGAAGATTGATCCCTCACTTTCTATACCCTCCCTCTAACTCTAAAATGCCCTACATAAACCATATTTGTGAGGGGATATAAGTTGAGGGAAAAGGAAGGAAAGGAAGGTGAAGAAAATGAATTCTTCCTATTCTCTTCCATTCCTTTCTCCCATGTCATGTTCAAACAAATGAAGATGAATCCTTCACCTTTTCTTCTCTCCCTTTCTCTCCAAAATTCCACCATCCAAACACACTCGTAAAAAAGGATAATAGACTATGAAATCAGTGATTTCATATGCATAAATTCATAACAAATTATCTCACACCATTCAAAAATGCCCCCCCAAAACCTCTTATGCTAAACATCTCCACAAGTAGCACCCATGTTGCCAAAAATCAATGCAACAAAATTTATTAAACCACCATCAGTTTTGATTTTAACATTCCAAAAGCCTATTTTAACACTTATAAATTTCCCAAATAACACATGCAACAAAAATTTCTAGATTATAAAACGACCCTTATTAATACACTTTAGCATACAGATAATTAAATACAAATATATTTCATTTTAACTCTGTCCCAATCCTTAATATAGAGTTTATAACATCACCCTAAAGTCCTACACTATAAAACATGAAATGATGAAAAAGAAAGGTAGCACATTTACAAATTATTTAACCCCAAAACGAATTAATTAATTAATTAGTCAATCAGCAAATATTAAAATAATAACAAGAGGTTGAAAAACAAACAATTAATTAAACAAACAATCAATAAAAAAAATGAAATGGGTATCAATTAAAATAAAATATACCGATCCAGGTACGAAAGATTCGACATAAGTAGGGCGATCATGCTTGGTCATACGACTCCTCATATAAGGATCACAAGACAAGTAGAGATTCTTAACAAGAATCCCATTAGAATCTTCTGGAAGTTTGAGGTTAATCTTTGAAGTTTTGAACTCCATGTCTGATTCTTTGGGAAACCCAACAACGTAATCCTTTAAGATTACTTGTTTGTTGCTCACTTCTTGTCCCGCCATTGTTGCTCTGGTTTTTTTTCTGAAAGTTTCTGAATGTGGGTAGAAATGAAGAGTTTTTTTCTGGGTTGAAGATTGGTGGAGGGTTGGGTTTTTATAGGGGAGAGAAAAAGTGTGAAAATTGCAGATTATATTGCACCGATTTGTGAATGAATGAGATTATGAGGTGTAGTGTACACACATTTTTTTTGCTATTTTTGACTGTTTAATGTTCACATTACACATTGAAATCGTTATCAATTTTGCAACTATACCTTGCAAACTTCTAGTCACTCATTTTGCCTATTTTTCAATAGTTGTAAACTTGTTATCGTACAATGTTTCGGATTTTAATACAAACTCCGTGCACTAGAGATATATGGACCATATGGTAGACAAGGAAGGATTAATGAAAGAAAGATCTAGGTATCAAAAACTCCATAGTACTCCGTATGTAATTAGCTTAGAGTTAAGAGGATTTATTTTTCACTTAAGTTTGGTCTAGTGAAAAAAATTGTAATTTTCAATCTTGAGATTGAGATTTTAATTCTCACTAGAGAAAGTTTGGCCCTTCTTCCCTCACTCTCAAAGTGCCTGACCCTTAATGTAGTTATGATATTACTTTTGTTTTCTTTTATATGAAAAATTCAATTTCTCAATCACATACAATTATCAATAGAAGTTTGAAATATATCACGGGACTTGATCCAAACTAGGATACCACCTATAAAGATGATGATTTTGGGCCAAGATAGCCAACACGGGCATGATTTAGCACAAAACAACATACACGTTATTATGTGTGTTAAGTCGTTGGCCAAACTTGAACTAGACTGATTTTATTGAGAGAATCACAACGAATACACGTTGAAATCAATGAAATGTATTGGGCAAAACACGTTAGCACATCCCTACACAAGGGAATGCGGCTTGGACCGTCCTTTTTAAAATTTCAGCACGACACATCACAAGGGCACAACATGTAGATCGTGGGTTGGGCTTGGTCTAGCTAACCCCATAATATGTGGATTCGGCATTAGGCATGATGTTAACCACCTGTCCCCTTAGCCAGTATCTTCAAGCGATATGACTTCTCTTAAATAAAGATGATTTTTTTTATTTGGAACAAATTCACTCGTTAATAAATTAATATATTTGATTATTTATAATTAGGGTTAAAAGTTTGACTATGTTAACTGTTATGTAACAGACGGAGTAATTACAATGATAACTGCATTTGATACTAATAAAAGTTAAACAGGGAACTGATTAAGGAATAGCTAAAGATAAAATCAAGGAGTCGAGAAGGGCTAGCTTGGTAGATTCTAGAGTATTCAAATTGAGGATGTGTATTTAGTAATCTTGTGGCATGGTTTTACACTTTACTACATATTTATGAATGAGTAGGTTTCATGGAACTCTACTCAAAGTTAACAAGATCATAATTCATTTTATTTTTTTTTATCTATAAAGATCGTAATCAATCAATCAATAACTTAATACTAAAACAGACATCGGGAGTGACACATGTCACATCTTGGTGCTGTTTTTTCCCTCCAAAACCCCGCTTTCCTTTTTAACCCTTTTTTATTATTTTTAATATTTGATTCTATAATAATATCATTCGAAATCTTTTATATTATCGTTATGACAAATATATATTCCTTTTTATTTGGTGTTGATAATCAATCAATCAATAACTATATACTAAAGACACACCAACAATGACATGTGTCATTTTCTGTTGTGTCCTTAGAAAAAAAAAATTGGAAACAAATCTTATACAATACATAAATAAAAGATAACAAATTTATACATATACAAAATATTATAAAAGATTTGATGTATATTTTCATAATATATTGTCAATTATATATTCTAAGAAAATAATTCGAATGTCAAATATTAAAAAATTATTTAAAATAAAAGATTTGATGTATCCTTCCACAAAAAAATTAACAACTTTAAATTTAAGCAAAAAAAAAAAAATGTTTCTTAACATAATTTGTAATGTCCTACAATTTAAGAAATTCATTTGGTTAATAAATGATATCAATGCAATTTGTTAGTGAAATCAAATATATACAAAAATATATGCATATTAACAAATGCTTATTTTAAAATCATGTCTTGCCAATGGTCAATTATCACCTTTTATATACACCCGAGTGCATATAGAGGTATGTGTAGCCAAAAGTAATTTTAAAGAAAATATATTGGCTAACAGGCTCTTTCATAAATTTAGCATAAGTTTTTAGACAAATTTTTAATTTATAACTATATGTAGTGTTAATATGAAACAGTTATTAAAAATTACCGTGCATGGAACGGGACTTAACCTAGTTATTCTATATACATTTACCTAAATAATTATTTCAACTCCTTTTTAACCATCTTTTAAATGGAGTATTATTAGATTTTGCCAAAAAAGTTATAATAAATTGATTCATATAATAGATGTTAAAGAAATTACTTTAAAACATCTCTTAACTTTTTTTTAAATACCTTCAGCTTATATATTATTTCAATTTCAATTCAATATAACTATATATAAAAGTTAATTACAATTTTATTTATGAAATTTTACTAATATACGTACATATTATCACAAATTAAGGATTTATAGGGTATAGTATAACTATAAAATAAATGTTGTGTTTGACAAAGGATTTTTTAGATATAAAGGTGATATATTACTTGTAATTTTGTGTATGTTTGCACTTTTGTTTATACTTTTAGTGGAAATATTAGTTTGTTGTTTGATTGATTTTTGATGTTTATTAAAAGTACATTTATAAATAAGTATTCACTAATATGGCCACTAGACCTGATCAAACTAAGCCCCACCTGAAAAATTCTCGAGTTTGGGTAGCCAAAAAAAAAAATCCATTTTTTAGATAATTTGTTGCTTTGCCTATTAATATAGATTATGACATTATGATTTCTATATATTTGATTTGTATGTTTTATCAAATTTTATTTGTTGAATATAATTATTTTTCTTATAAAAATTAGACTTACTGTACATGACACGTGCCTTAAGCAGTTAAATATGAGCCAATAGTGTAAATTTAAATTTTGTGATGTATATACTTGTGCAAATTCTGAAAGTAGACTTCTTTTTATTTTTCAATTACAATACCTTTATTTATATATAAAACACAATTTTGATTTTAATTACCTTTACAAATTTGTTTTAAAAAATACTCCCTCCGTTTCACTTTGTTAGTCCCATATAGAATCAATCACAAAAAATAAGATAATGAATAATATTTAGAATCTTACATTTTAGTACAAAAATTGCTTAATTAGTTCTATCTTGTTAAATGTTCTGATTTTTTTTTCTTTGGAAAGCATCAATTACAATGCTTGTTTAACGTGAGGAATATCAATCAAATGCCATGTCATTAATCCACTAATGGGATTGATGACCAATCAGAATATTTAATTACAGTCATGTCATCAATCTACTACTGGGACTAGTAATTATAAGATCGGATTAGGAAAATAAAATAAAATAAAAAAGGAATAGATTCAATATGGGTAGATCATTTTGAAACGTCCAAAATGATATATGGGACTAACATTATGAAATGGAGGGAGTATTTATTTTTATTTTACTATCTTTAAACCGCCAAATTTTTTGAAAAATTTTCAAATAATTTGTTTTTAAAGGTCCGAATTGAGGTAGAATTTGGCAAAAATAAATAAATAATAATAATAACATATGTGCCCCCATTTTGCATCTCAAGAAATGCATTGATCGATCTGTATGTTGTTGTTGTTTTTTTTTTTAGTCTAGAATATTGTCAGATTACGGTACAGGGGGTCATTTTGGTCCATAGGGTCTAAATTGAGCTCGAAATTAACAATACTTTTTTTTTCTTAATAAAGTAATAACTAGTTTTTGGCCCGGGTCATTACACACACACACACACACACACACACACACACACACACACACACACACACACACACACACACACACACACACACACACACACACACACACACACACACACACACACACATATATATATATATATTATAAATGAGGTTTTATAATAAAAATTATGTGATAAAATACAAATACAGATTAAATTAGTTACATTTGTTGTAAATAAAGGAGTAGTCTAATACAAATAGTATAAAAATATTTAAGCAAGATAAAAAAGATAATCTCACAAACAATGGAACAATATCAGTGATTTGACTTGAAAACGAATTTCCGACGCACCCAAGTTGCTCAATTGTATTCGACGACATGTTCCCAATGCTTGACACACCACTTCCACACAAAGACACTTTCGAGTGGAAGGTTTGAATCAAGTAATTTATGCCCAATAGAGAATGTGTTTAGCCTATTGTGCTTGATGTATTTTTCAAGTGTAGTAAAAAAAAATATTTGTTCTATTTATAGAGAAAAAGAGCATAGAAGTTGAATCCCAATAAATAATCACCTTAAACAACCTCTTAAATGGGGGGTTATGAGAGTTACTTATCAAGAGAATAATGGTGGTGATTAATCACCTTAAACATACTCTTAAATTAAGGGTTATAAGAATTACTCAAGAAATTAAGTGAGGGAATCCAAAGATCAAACCGTTAGAGTCCAACGGGCTAACACACGCTGATCGGGCGGCTGGACCTGATGCCTTGAATTCCTTTACTTTACTCCAACTAAATTTACTTCAATACTCGTACTATTTTAATATATTATTCCAACCATTACTGAACATCCAAATGTATTATTCAATATCTAGTATTTAAAATTTTTAATTTGCTTTGTTCGATTGCAAGTTTATGAATCTGATTAACTTTTTTTAACAAAACATTATAGTATAGATATGAGATATGTCATTGGAGTAGTGGTTGAAGTTTAAGTATAATAAGCATGAGGTCATAGGTTTGAACATTAATGCTAATAATTCATTATATATTTTTTTTAATGAATTATAGTAATTGTATGACATGATGCCACATCATCTGCCTAGTCATGATGACACGTGGCAGGCTCATGTCTTTTCATTGAGTTTTAATATATGTAACTAGTGTGTCACCCGAGCGTTGCCCCTGGATCAGATGTTAATTTGAGTAATTTTTTTTTTTAATATTAAAGTATTTGAAGTATTAATAATTTGGAATGTAAAGTTGAATATTGAAGAGAATATAAAGAATAATATGTGTCTCTTTGTTTTTGAGTTTAGATGCAATTTTGTATTCTACATTTAAATACATTTATGCGGAAAAATTGAGCATAAATTATTGGTAGTTAAGATGGTAAGACATGTTATGTAATTCCATGAGGTTAGGAGATCAAACCTCTTTATATACGTTTTTTTAGCTTATGTTCTAAATTTGTTCAAATGTTCTAAGTTATTTTTTCAGCTTATGTTCTAAATTTTTTCCTATGTTCTAAATTATTTTTTCAACTTATGTTATAAATTTATTTCTTATGCTATAAATTATATTTTCAACTTATGTTCTAAATTTTTGTTTGCTTATTTTCTAAAGTTTTGCATGTTCGAAATTTTTTTGTCTTATGCTCGAAATTTTTTTTCTTATATTCTAAATTTTTTTTCTATGTTCTAAATATGAACTCCTCAAAATTACAGAAATTCCATTACTAAAGGATCATTTTAGATGGTTAGATCAAAACTAATAAAAGGCTAAGATTGGTTCTTATATAGAGGAGGGTTCTTACATGAGCCTTCCTCTATATATATACTCTCTCATGTAAGAACCCCCCCTCTATATAAGAATCAATCTCAGCCCTTTATTAGTTTTGATTAAACCATCTAAAATGATCCTTTAGTAATGGCATTTCTGTGATTTTGAGGAGTTCATTTTTAGAACATAGAAAAAAATTTAGAGCATAGGAAAAATTTTAGAACATAAGCTGAAAATTTTTAGAACATAAGCAAAAAAGTTTAGAACATAAGGAAAATAAAAATTAGAAGATAGCAAAAATTTAGAATATAAGCAAACAAAAATTTATAACATAAGAAAAATAATTTAGAACATAAGTTTAAAAATTAATTTAGAACATAGGAAAAAATTTAGAACATAAGCTGAAAACATAATTTTGAACATAGGAACAAATTTAGAAAAAAAAAATTAGAACATAGGAACAAATTTAGAACATAAGCTAAAAAAAATTTAGAACATAGGAAAAACTTTAGAACATAACCAAATAAACATTTAGAACATAAGAAAAACTTTAGAACATAAGCAGAAAAAAATTTAGAACATAGGAAAAAATTTAGAACATAAGATGTTCTTACATAAGAAAGGGTTTTTATATAAAGAGGGGTTCTTACCAGATCTCTCCTCTATGTTCTAAATTTTTTTTTTATGTTCTAAATATGAACTCATCAAAATCATAGAAATGTCATTACTAAAGGATCCTTTTAGATGGTAAGATCAAAACTAATAAAGGGCTAAGATTGGTTTTTATATAAGTTTGGATTCTTATATAGAGGAGGGTTCTTACATGAGCCTTCCTATATATATACACACACACACACACACACACACACACACACACACACACACACACACACACACGCACTACTTCTACGATTTTAGTTTAATTGCAATAATTTGACCTTTGTCGCATGTATAGTTTATTACTAATATATAATGTCAAATTTTATCATGTAAAGTATTGTTAAATTAATATTATTGCTTATTTTCATAATTAATATCGACTTTATATAAGTTAATTAATATTTAGTTACATATATCAACGATTAAGGGTTTGTTAGTTTTATCTTATTGTATCTTATTACAAACAAAATAAGTTTACACAGAATAAGTTCAAACAAAATAAATAAAAAAAAAGCTCTGACAAAATAAGTTTAATAAAAGAAGTTCAAACAAAACTCTTCAAATAATTTTAGACAATATATACATCGTATTATTACAAATAATTTTAGATAAGTTCAAACAAATCCAACAAAAAATTTAGGTTTACACAAGTTCATATATGAAAATATAAGGCTATGTCTATTCTCTTCAACTTATATTTGATTATTTTCACCAAATTGATGGATTTTCCTTTTTTTACTGCATTTAAAGTATCTTTGCATAATTGAAACTATTTATACTGAAAGTAAATTATTTTTACTGATTCTCTATTAGATTTGTTTTAACGTTATTCTTGATTTTTATTGATTAAAATTATTAATTTTTATTAGGAAAAGATATGGTATAATATATTTGTTAGGCAAAGATAATTATTTGATATATTATTAGGCTTATCTGGCTTATCTTAGGAAAGTATAATATGTTTCCTAGTTTAATAAGGTTACGGCCTACTTGTATAAATATGCTTTGATCATGAAATAAGAGAATTAAGCTTCTACTGCCTAATTCTTCTAACCCTTTACATGGTATCGGAGCGTTTTTATTAACCTAAACTACGGCTGGCGACGACACCCCGCCACCACCACCACCGGCAAAGATTGAACCTAACTCTCCTTTCTATCTCGGTGCACAGGACAAACCTAGTGAGTTCATCACCCCTGTGCGTCTAAAGCTTGAAAATTTCGATGATTGGGCTCACGCGATTTATGTGGCTCTTTCGTCTCGCCGAAAATTCGGTTTCCTTGATGGTACAATCACTGATATCGTACCTCCTGCTACAAAAGACGATTGGTTCACGATACATTGTATGCTTGTTTCGTGGCTCATGAATACAATTGACCCGGAAGTGAAATCGTTGTTATCAAATTATGACAATGCGAAACTGTTGTGGGATGATTTGAACTAGCGTTTTTGTGTGGTCAATGGACCACGTATTCAACAATTAAAGGCGGAAATTAGCAGGTGTGAGCAACCAAAGATAATGTCTGTTGCTATTTATTTTGGCAAATTGAAGGTTTTGTGGGATGATCTAGCCAAGTATGAGCCTCTAATAAGTTGTAAATGTGGAAAATGCACTTGTGGAGTTGGGAGGCGACATGAGTTGAGGCGTGAGAATGATCGTTTGCAACAATTTTTACTAGGCCTTTGTTCTGATTATTATGCCTCTCTCCGTTCCACTATACTCTCACAAGACCCCTTGCCTTCCTTAAATAAAGCGTATCAGCAAGTGTCACAGGAAGAACGAGTCCGAGGAATCTCTCAAGTGAAGGACGAAAAGCCAGAGGTTGCAGGGTTTGCTGTGCGTATGGAAAATAGGGCGAAACCTCATCTTAGTAGGGCTGAAAAGGCAGCCTTGAGTTGTACCTATTGTCACAAAACGGGTCATGACAACACCACCTGTTTTGAGCTTCATGGGGTGCCCCCTTGGTATTTGGAGAAGTACGGCTTTCCTGGTGATTCGAAGACTGCAGCGAAGGGAAAGGCTGCCCCTCCTGCTGCTGGTCGAGGCAGAGGTGCTGTGCAAGCTCACGCCACACCCTCCACCTCTCAACCTACACCACCTCTTGGCGCACAAACTGTTGGGTTCTCTGCCGAACAGTGGCAGTCCCTAGTTGCTGCTTTTGGTACTCCTCCACCTCCTTCGAATCGGTTGAATGGTGAGTGGATTATTGATACAGGTTGCTCGCATCATGTCACCGGAAACATAGCATATATGACCAACATTAAGGAAGTAACCCCACTTCCTGTCGGTCTTCCGGATGGGCAACAAGTAATGGCAGTAAAGGAGGGTGATGTTAAACTTACAAAAACTATCACCCTTAATAATGTTCTCTTTGTTCCTAAATTGAATTGTAATTTAATTTCGGTGTGCCAATTAAGTGATTATTTGAAATGTTGTGTCTTAACTAACTCGTCTACATGTGCTATACAGGACCTACAAACGAGGGAGGTGATTGGTACGGGTGAACGACAGGATGGACTTTACTACTTGTGTGCGGAGACAATGATAAAAGAGGTTTCGGCACATTTGGTGGATAGCTCGGCTTCTTTGGAACTTTGGCATACTAGATTAGGTCATCCTTCCGAGAAAGTAGTGAAGTTGCTTCCTTTTTTTAGTAATACTACTTGTAGTTTAAATAAAGATTGTGAAGTTTGTCATCGTGCTAAGCATCCTAGGAGTAGTTTTCCTATAAGTGAAAATAAATCAACTCGAATTTTTGAGTTAGTACATTGTGATTTGTGGGGTCCTTATGATCAACCCTCTTCTTGTGGTGCACGATATTTCTTGACTCTAGTTGATGATTTCTCTAGAGCCGTTTGGGTTTATTTATTAATTGATAAAAAGGAAGTTTTTCGAATGTTTATGTCTTTTATCGCTATGATTGACCGACAATTTTCTCAAAAACTTAAAATTGTTCGTAGTGATAATGGAACCGAATTCAACTGTTTGCATGATTACTTCTTGGCTAATGGGATATTGTTTCAAAAATCGTGTGTTGGTACTCCTCAACAAAATGGGAGGGTTGAACGGAAACATAAACATATTTTAAATGTTGCTCGTGCTCTTAGATTTCAAGGTGGTTTGCCGATTGATTTTTGGGGTGAGTGTGTATTAGCGACTGCACATGTCATTAATAGAACTCCGTCTAGTGTTTTAAATAAACGTACTCCTTATGAGGTGTTGTTTGGTCATCCACCATCTTTTAAGGAATTACGTGTTTTTGGCTCTCTATGTTTTGCACATAATCAACGTGCAAAGGGTGACAAGTTTGCTAGTCGGAGTAGGAAATGTATTTTTTTTGGGTATCCTTTTAGCAAGAAGGGTTGGAGTTTATTTGATTTAGACACTAAGGAATTTTTTGTGTCGCGGGATGTGAAATTTTTTGAGAATATATTCCCTTACTTGGATGCGGTTACTACTAATTTTGTGCCTGATAATCCACAACATGAGGTGGGAATTAGCACAGATTTTTTGGAGTATGTTGAGGACGATGAGCATGATTTTCCACGACCAACAGCGGGAGCCACGGCCAACCCACGGCATACTGACCCAGGCCACGGGCAGGCCGTGGATGCTACTGTCCAGCCAGAACAGCATCAGCACCCTTCGGTGACAGGGGGGCAGCCACCCAACTTGTGGTTACGCCTCCTACAGGGGCTGTTGTGGGCGAGAATGATGAGAATATGGGTCGAGGTTGTCGGCAGAAATTTCCTAATGTCAAGCATAAAGATTTCATCACTCATACAGTGCTCACGCAAAGTCCGTCCCCCGTCTCACCTAAGTCCAACACTCCACCTCCCTCAGGTATGTCGTATCCTATAGCACATTATGTTAGTTGTGACAAATTTTCTGTGAAACACCGAAATTTTATTGCAGCTGTTACAGCAGGAAAGGAGCCTACATCCTTCAAAGAGGCAATAACAGATGAAGGGTGGTGTAAGGCTATGCAAGAGGAAATCCGTGCCTTAGAAGATAATGGTACATGGGTTATGCAAGACCTTCCCCCAAATAAGAAAGCTTTGGGGTGTAGGTGGGTTTATAAAATCAAGCACAAGTCCAATGGTAGCATTGAAAGATTGAAGGCTCGATTGGTTATCTTTGGCAATCATCAGGTTGAAGGTATAGATTATGATGAGACTTTTGCACCTGTAGCAAAAATGGTGACTGTTCGTGCTTTTATGGCGATTGCATCCTCTAAGAATTGGGAACTGCATCAAATGGACGTATACAACGCATTTTTACATGGGGACTTAAATGAAGAGGTATACATGAAGCTCCCTCCGGGATTCAAATCTGATTCTCCTGGTATGGTATGTCGTCTGAAAAAATCTCTATACGGCCTAAAACAAGCGCCTCGATGTTGGTTTGCAAAATTGGTTACCGCCTTGACGAGGTATGGATTTATGCAGTCATACTCAGATTATTCACTCTTTACATATACTATGGGTGTCATACAATTAAATATCTTGATCTATGTTGATGATTTGTTAATTTCTGGGAATGATTCCGCTGCAATTAAGGCCTTTAAAGATTATCTCAGTTCGTGCTTTCATATGAAAGATCTTGGAGCTCTGAAATATTTTCTTGGTATTGAGGTTGCCCGTAGCTCTAAAGGGTTATTTCTTTCCCAACGAAAATATGCTCTAGACATTGTTAATGATACAGGTTTATTGGGTAGTAAGCCTGCACCAACTCCGATGATTCAAAATCATCACCTTGGGCGCACAAATGGAGCAGTCTTAGATGACCCTGAGCAGTACCGTCGATTGGTGGGACGTCTCATATACTAGGCAGTTACTCGTCCCGACTTAGATTATGCAGTGCACATTTTATCACAATTTATGAATGAGCCACGACAAGAGCACTGAGAAGCTGCATTGCGAGTAATAAGGTACTTGAAGGGTACCCCGGGATAGGGAATATTACTTCGCTCATATAGTGAGCTATCTTTGATTGGTTGGTGTGATTCTGATTGGGCAGCTTGTCCTATGACTCGGCGCTTTCTCACAGGTTGGTTGGTATTTTTGGGGAATTCTCCTATTTCCTGGAAGACTAAGAAGCAAGGCACAGTTTCTACATCATCTGCAGAGGCAGAATATCGCTCTATGGCTGCGATTACTTATGAATTGAAGTGGCTCAAAGCTCTATTATTGAGTATGGGTGTGCATCATCCAAAGGCTATACCCCTCTATTGTGATAGTCAGTCTGCGTTACATATTGCCAGGAATCCGGTTTTTCATGAACGTACAAAGCACATTGAGATCGATTGCCACTTTGTACGGGATGCGATTCAAGAAGGTTTGATTGCTCCCTCATATGTTTCGACTAAGGAACAATTGGCCGATGTTTTTACAAAGGCTTTGGGCATACAACAATTTGAGCATTTACTTAGCAAGTTGGGCATTTGTGACCTATATGCTCCAACTTGAGGGGGGTATGAGGAAAAGATATGATAGAATATATTTGTTAGGAAAAGATAATTATTTGATATATTATTAGGCTTATCTGGCTTATTTTAGGAAAGTATAATATGTTTCCTAGTTTAATAAGGTTACGGCCTACTTGTATATATATGCTTTGATCATGAAATAAGAGAATTAAGCTTCTACTGCCTAATTCTTCTAACCCTTTACAATTTTCACTTAACTTAGTTATTTTCACTTAATTAAAATTAATTTATTGAACTTTGATTTTAGTTTTAATGAATAACATTCATAAGGGGAAGAGAATATGACCTTAATTCAGATAAAATGATATGAAGTATAAGTTTTGATAACATAATTTTAGAAAAAATCTGATGAATTAAACATAGCCTAAATTTGTGTAATGGCTAGCACCCTAGTTAAAATATTGCAATTATTCTAAAACAAAAGGGAGTAAAGGTCTAAAACGATAAAATCCAACTGACTAAATTAAAGCTTATTGTTTAGGTAAGCGTTATTGAATTTAAGTACTGCACAATGTATCGTTTATAACTTAACTAAAAAGTAGTGCATAAAGCGGTACATATGACTATAGTACATCAAAGTAACTCTAGCATATACAATATACGGAGTACTCTTAATTTTTTTTTTTTAATGGTAAGGAGAAGGGGGATAACTTGGGGGGGGGGGGGGGGGGGGGAGATAAGAGAAATTCCTCAAATAACTCAAATAATTTTCATGAGGTTTAATTCTTAAACGCGTAAACATGATAAATATGAGGTGGGGAATGATGTCACATTTCTTAATACTTTCTCCGTTTTTTAATACTTGCAACACTTTCCTAAAATGGAAATGTCACAATACTTGCAACACACCATAAATGGAAAGTTAATTTAGGGAAAAACTATCCTATTTCCCTTATTTAAAGCACATGACCCACTAAATTACAATACTAACAATTACTCATCATATTTTAAAGTGTATTGTATTATACTACCTCCGTTTCATATTATTTGCAATGATTAGACATTTTTCCTCTCTACTTTATGTCAAATTGTTACAAATAATATGTAACGGAAGTAGTATATATCATGTGAACCCCTTATTTCTTAAATTCCATAAAAAAAGTGTGTGTTGTAACTATTAAAAACAGAGGAACTACAAGCTAGTACGTAATGCATACAACATATTCCCTATTGGAGTATGAGTTTCACCATATATACTTTTTTTCTATTGTTTAGATTACTTTTTTTTTTTTTTTTTTTTTTTTTTTTTTTTTTTTGAAGAATATTGTTGAGATCAGATTACTTCATTACCCATTATATAAGTGGGAATAAATTCAATGTTATCACTTTATAGTACTTTATCTCTCTTAATTCCATTACCTTGGTATAAAAAATTACAAGAGTGACAATGTTGTCTGTTCAATTGAATTTGTCAGACATAATAATATGTATATTATTTGTACACATTAGCCTTACAATATACTACCTCCATTTTTTATTAGTTGACATGTTTTGACTTTAGCACTATTTATACACTTTATTTTGACTGTATTTTGTGATTTATATATGTAATGAAAAATATAATTATGTGAGATCTTGTTAGAATCGTCACGATATAAATTTTCTAAATATCAACTTTTTATAATTTTTGCTTATCAGATATTAATGGTTAAATTTTATCTTGTTAGAATCGTCACGATATAAATTTTTTAAATATCAACTTTTTATAATTTTTGCTTATCAGAAATTAAAGATATTAATGGTTAAATTTATACATTGGCAAACGTGACTAATGAAACGTGTCAATTAAAAAGAAATGGAGGAAGTATTAGGGTATTGTGTGTAAATCCTAGTATGCGAATATGCGATGCATATATATATTATATACTATGTGAATATTGCTGAATAGAAGCCTCCAAGGAGAATTATCTTGGTTTGCATGTGAATAAATTGATACGTGTATAAAGAGACATGGAGGTAGTATGAGAATAATAAAGTTAAGAGATAAGATATTATTTTGAGACCACATTACTGATTTTTCTCAAGTATATATGAAGATACAGACGACTACACTCAATATACACTTTTAAATACATTACGAAAGTACATATACTTTTTTTTTTAAAAAAAATAAATAAATTCTTTGTATGATAACCAATTTAATTCAATCATAAATAAGCATCAAATCGATTAAAGTGTTATTCTCGTAAAGTAAGCTTTTAATACGACATGTCAAATTAAAGAAATAGCTAATTTGTTCCTTCAATTGAAATTGATTCCAATTGATATATATATATATATATATATATATATATATATATATATATATATATATATATATATATATATTAAAAAAAAACATATTATGGCAGGATAGTTAACAATCAAAGTCCCTTTTAATTTATTTAATTGCTTGCACTTTAGATACATACAAGCTAAATCATAATAAACCATTCTTAATGCGTATTGTTAGATAGATGCATGTGTAAAGCTTTTGACTTAGCTTCAAATACTCTATGTTATATTCGACCCAATATCTTAGGAATATACTACTTGTATTAATTAAATCATGCAACATTCACGGCCGTATACATCTATAAAAGCACTTGTTTTGTTTAGTATTTAGATATAACTCTACAAATTCAACCCTCCCATACTATAGCAATGGCTCCATCCAAGATCTTTTATCTCGGGTGCTTAGTTTTGGTGTTGGCCATTGCGGTAGAGGCAGCAAGTACTCCTCCAGGAATTGCTAAAAATCCTTCAAGAGCATCATGTAACAAAAAAGAGTACAAGATGTGCTATAACCTAGAGCATGTTTGCCCTAAATTTTGCCCTGATAGTTGTGAAGTTGATTGTGCATCTTGCAAGCCTATTTGTTCTTCTACTCCATCAAGTGATGAGCATAAATCATCTTCTGGATCATCATCCTCATCCTCTTCTTCATCTTCATCCTCCTCCTCCTCATCATCATCTGCATCTTCGGCTGCAGCTGCTGCTGCAGCAGCTGCCGCCGCTGCATCATCATCAGCCTCTTCATCAGCTTCCTCTGCTGCCTCATCTGCCTCTTCATCAGCTTCCTCTGCTGCCTCATCTGCCGCCGGAGGATCCTCTTCATCTTCTTCCTCCCCCTCATCACCAGGAGGATCACCACAAAACTCTCATCATTCGTCCTCTCACAATTCATCATCAACCCCATCAAACTATTACCCAACACCTTCAACACCATCTCCTAAGCCATCAACCCCACCTGCTCTAAAACCATCAACTCCAACAAAACCATCTCCTTCTACCCCTGATACTCCAACTATTCCTTCAACACCATCGTCTCCTCCTACTTCTAATGTTAACTCTAGAAAGAGAGCTAAGTGTAGAAACAAGAACTATGGACAATGTTATAATCAAGTACATGTCTGCCAGCTAACTGCCCTACTTCATGTCAAGTTGATTGTGTCACTTGCAAGCCCGTTTGCAGTAAGTCTAACTTTCTATATACACTTTACTAAAATGGTTACACTTTGCTTTACCTAGCCTTTTGCGATAACATTTTAATTTTTGACTGAGTATTGTCACTCGTACAAACTACGAATTTTTATCACATAAGGTCCGTTAATTATTGATTTGTATCATATCGTGTAAATTAAAATATAAAAATGTTTAAATTTTCACTGATACATAATTAATAATTTATATATAGACCATCAAAGTTAATGTGTATTAAAAACCGTGAAAACATGTGACTATATATATATTGGCACAATTAACACAAAGATTAAAATTAAGACTCATATCCATATGTTGCATACATTATTATTGTCCTTAATTAGTATCAATTATCAAATATCAAAGTAGTTTTAAATTGAGAATTGATGTTATATTAAAATGGCCACTAATTCTTTGTTTTTCTATGTTGTAGATTGTGATTATCCAGGAGCAGTATGTCAAGACCCTCGATTCATAGGAGGAGATGGTATCACCTTCTACTTCCACGGCAAGAAGGACCAACAATTTTGCCTTGTGAGCGACCCCAACCTCCACATCAACGCACACTTCATAGGAAAAAGAAATGAAAACATGGGTCGCGATTTTACTTGGGTTCAATCCATTGGAATCATGTTTGATAACCACCGTCTCTTCTTAGGTGCAAGGAAAACCTCTACATGGGACGATGCCATTGACCGCCTTTCATTAGACTTTGATGGAGAACCAATATTCCTAGAAGAAACTCTAGGGTCTCAATGGTCATCCACCTCTATGCCACAAGTTACAATAACTAGGGCAAGTGAAACCAATGATATTGTCGTCGAAATCCAAGATAAACTCAAGATCACGGCTAAGGTTGTACCTATTACCGATGAAGAATCTAGGGTACACAACTATGGAATTACTAACGAGGATCGATTTGCTCATCTTGATCTCGGGTTTAAGTTTTACTCTTTGACCGGAAAGGTTGATGGTGTACTAGGAAAAACTTATAGGGATGATTATGTGAGCCGAGTGAATATGAGAGCATCCATGCCGGTTATGGGAGGCGAAAGAGAGTTTGCAAGTAGTAGCATTTTTGCCACGGATTGTTTGGCTTCGAGGTTCGTTGGTAGTCAAGAAGAGACTTCATTGGAGACTATGGATCTTGCTAGCATGAATTGTGCTAGTGGGATGAATGGGCGTGGTGTAGTTTGCAAGAGGTAATTAACTTAAAATGTAATCATTTCATGAATATTTATAAGTAAAACTTTTATTTACTTATACACAAGGTTGAAAGCCTTAAAGATTATTCAAATTTTTTATATGTAATTTTGTATTATTTGTAATAAGAATCTTCAAGGTGCATTGTAAGATGACTATACAAGTATAATAAAACACTAATTTTAAGTTTTTCCTTAATGACCCTTCTAATCCTTTTTATTGTCTTTTGTGTATTTTTCGCAATTTTAGTATCAATATGCATCTTTAACTACTATATGCATTACAGGTAATGTTTCTTAAAAAAAAAATGATAAATCTAACAAGATCTCATACATAGTACTCGTAAATTTTTTTTCTTATATTTATAAAAGAATCTGCTTGTAACTCTACTTGATCAAATTGAAGATTTCAACTTAGACAAACAAAAAAGCTAAGGAAGCGAGGGAATAGATGATCATGTATGTTGTTTGTAGATCTTGACTATTAAAAGCATTGATCAACAATTTTTTTTTCTCAAGATAATGCATGTCATCCACGATGAGTTCTTAGAGGTGATAAACAAATCATATAAAAAGATTTAAAACATGTCAACTCTGTAAACAACTAATATGTTAAGTTACTCAGCTAACATAATCAGCAATTATAATGGATATGATTGTGTGTATCATAATTGGTATATATCCTTAATTATATACTAGTGTATCGATATATCATCCTCAACATGTGTGATGTGCCATAAGATATGATTCAAGTTTAATGAATTGGATCAAGTTATTGTAAGTTATTCCTTGTTATAATAGGTATAATATTTCAATAAGTCACAAATTTTGAGATAGGTTGGATTAATTTAAGATCATAAGATTACAGGTTGGATTAAAATTATACAATCACACTATCGTGTCAAGTTGGATTATGTCAATAGACAACGAACCACGCCATCTCAAATGAATTATATTCCGTACTAATTAAATGAATCACGTTCAATGTCGTCCTGGATGGGGAAATATATTTCACCCACGCACTATGACTTAGCTTGATAGTCTTGGTATAGAATTAACATAATATAAATTTACAGTCGGGGTAAGGTGTTGAAAATAAAGAAAGGAAATTCAAAGGGTCAGATATGGACGCCCGATCGGGCGGGCATCGCCCGACCGGGCACGAGAAGAGTCGTAAAATTCTGGAGTTCCGCCGCCTGATCGGGCGAGCTCCGCCCGACCGGGCGCGAGAGCAACCTAATTTTTAGTTGGGTGCTCGCCCGACCGGGCGAGCTCCGCCTGAACGGGCGCGAGTTTGTCCGTTGGACTCCAACGGTTCCCTTGGATTCCTTTTCTTGGTTAATTTCTTGTAACCCCCCATTTAAGAGGTTGATTATGGTGTTTTAATCACCATGATTATTCTGATTTTATTTTGTTATTGATTAAAAAGATTCCTCCTTGATCTTCATCTTCTTCAATCTTCATTATAAATTGGAGGTTATTTTTCTGATAAAACACACAAGAAATACATATCAAACACAAGCTTGCTTAAACACATACTCTATATTGGGCATAAGTTACTTGGCTCCAAACTTCCACCCAAAAATGCCTTTGTGTGGGAGTGGTGTGTTAACCTTAGGGAACGTGCCGGCGAATACAATTGTGCACCCCGGTTGCGCTGGAATTTTGTTTTCAAGTCAGTGAATTTGCTTCACGACACACCGTACTCTTTCCATTGTCAAAGATCATCTTTTCGATCTTATTGTTTACTTCTTATTGTAGCCTTGAAATACATCTTATTTTACAACAATCTGAAAACGAAATTTTATATTTTCATGGCTAATTTTTGGGTATTGATCGGAAGATTAAATGTGCAAAGTAAAATAGTTTTTTGAAGGAAAAATTCTGTTCACGTTTTTTTGAGAGCAGTCCCGGAAATGGCCCCTGATCGAAGCTCAATCGTTGTCGGTTTGGGCTGAAACTTTGGGAGCTTGTTCAGGACTTATGATGCTTCATTTTCAACGGTTGGATCGTTGATAGCTGCTCACGTTTTGGATTTATGATGATATCATTGAGCTGTAGTTTTTGGAGAAGATATTTAGGCATATTACGGAGAATGCTCATTTTCGACACTTGAATTAATTCAAGGGAGGTCCTTTCTAAACTAATTTCAACTTTGATTATGCTTAGCATGTGATTTTAATTCTAATAATCATCTTGACAAATACATGAGTTGTAGGTTTTGGCAGTATAATGTTGGATGATTATTTTGTTCATAATGTATTATTTGTTACATGATTATTAGTTTATAGGCTAACGTATAATCCATGTTATATATGTGTGATGTTACATGGTATGATTAATTATTTCTATGTCTTTTGGTTTGAACTTAGTATTTAGAAATATGTCAATTGGTTTTATTTACCAATTTGTTGTTTTTATGAACATATGTGTTGTTTTGTTCATTAAGTAAGTAAATGTTAGGTTATTGCTTTAGATTAATTTCCATTAGCAATATGTTGAGTTCCTAATGTGTATATGCTTATTTTAATAGATAGTTCATGGTTATTTAAGACTTGTTATATTGTAAGTTTTATAAGTTTTACCATGAATTTTGTGATTATGTGAGCATGATATCAAAGATTGTTATTTTTGCAAATACGTTGATATATATATGTCATGCTTTTAGGAACTTTGTTCATGCTCATAATGCTTACTTTGCATACTTCTTTTCAAGGACTTGTGTTAATTCTATCAACTTATTAAATATGAGAAGTTTTTTTTAATAAGAATTATGTGATTATATATTTTGTGAAGAGTCATACGTGTATTTTTCTCCATATATAGGAGAATATCATTATGGTTGTTGTTTTTGTTACTCTTAATTGTGGCATATATCTATAGTTCTTGTTGGAGAGTATATATATGACTATACTACTTCTATTAATTTTGCTTTTGAAATTCTTCTGGTGGCTATTTTAATATATATTAGTGTGTTCACTAAGTTGTGTTAACCTTGTGATGAATTTTTTGAAGTATGATAATGTTTGAATTATATTAATTCGATGGTTAGATTATTTTACTTCTTTAATTGTCCACCTTAAGAGAGAGTTTTCAAGAGTTATTAATTCTTATTGCATGTTTTGTTCATTCTTGTTCTTACTTGGTTCGATTTGGTTTAGTATTGGCATTTGTTTAAAGTATCATTATCGATTTCTTTATGTGATGTGGAAAGTGATTCTTAAGAATTTTTTTTTTTTTTTTTGATGTTATACGTAGTAAATCTCCACATGATGCCAATATGCTTCAAGTAAAGAACATGGATCCAAATGTGCTTCAAGAAGCTCAAAAATGCTTAGTGGATGCACAATCACTACAAATGGTGGTCATTGGGTTTTTCGTTTTTGATCGCTAAGGTAAAATATTAGAGGCACCATGGAGGTATGTTTACATATTCTTTTCTTCTTTTTTAACTATGTTTTGATTTTTAGACTTAACTTTGGCATGTGGAGGTTATGATTCTACGAGTTCATAGAATTTTACTGTAGGAATTTAGTTCTTATGAGCCCCATGTGAAATGTGTAGAGTTTTTCATGTTTAATTTCAATACTTAGTGAAAGACCTTTGTCGTCCAATGTGGGGGAAAGAGTAATATGATGAATTGTGTTGGACTCAAAGTTTTGGTTTGTGGAATATCTTAGGTTGTTTTTGATGCTCCATGACTTTGTATGTGAATGTTGGTTTGTCTCCATGCACAATAATGTTGGATTATTGTATGTGATTGTTGGCTGAATTAATGAATTAGCTCCATGTACCACACTATTTGGCATCCTTTACTATTATAATTCATTTTTAGCAATTTTATGCTTATGCCATGTTAATACGTATGACAAGTGTTTTGGCTATGCATATTGGATTTCTCATGTCTCTTGATTGCTATATTTTCTTTTGTGTATTTATTTTGTTTATTAAGTGAACAAGTTGATTACAAGAGGAATATGAGGCATTAATATTAGGTCTTTCTATTATTTGATGCAAAGCGTGAAAGTGACTAGCTATGCTAAAGATTAATATTTGTTTGCCTTGATTTGTTGTCTTGATACCTCTATGTTTGAAGAGTGTTTTCTTAACTTATTGAATTGATGACGTGAGTGATTGTTTACCTTGGAATAAACTATTGAGGTTAAGTTAGATTATTTCTAACATGCATGCTTAGAGTTCTCCAATCTTTTTATGAAGTATGTTTCTAAATATTTCTTCCAAAGTTTATCCAATGTCAATTCACTAAGTGCTGTTGGAAGTGTTCAAGGCTAAACTTGTGAGTAAAGGTTACTTTGGTTTCTTGTCTTAATGGAACAATATAGGTCTTACTTAGATGACTTATTTATTTTGGATCTTTGTCCTTGATGATAAATTTCCTTCTAATGTTTGAAGTTTGTTTAGCCTTTTAAGTCTTTTAAGTGATGACTTATGTGAGTTGATTGGAGAGTTCCATGTTGTAGATAAGAAATGTGAGCTGAAATTTCAAGTGTGAGTTGATTTAAGTTTATTACCTAGAAAGTGGTACAAGAGTTTGGTTAGTATCTTGTGAGTATCTAATACTTGTGATTAAGTTTGCTTCTCACTACTTCCTTCAAGGTAATATATTATTTGTTATATGTCTACAATGTGAGTAATGTTGTGGTGTTGAGAATCACATGTGATTTGTAGTTAACAACTTTCTTGAACTTCTTATCTTTCCAATTTTGTTGAGCAATTTTCACGATTTGGATTATGACAATATGTTTTATTATTTTGAGAATAATGTATCATTATGACTTTTTGGTTCTTCCAAAGTGCCATACATGTTCGTGATTGGAAAGATTTTTTGCGATGATATGATATTTGTTGTTCATGTCATCATTTGAATAGAGTATGTTTTAGCATGAATTATGTGTACTTTAAGGAGGTCTTAAAGTATGTCTTGAGTGGAGTATGCTAATACATTTAGCAATGTGATAGTGACATACATTACATTTTATTTTAACATAGCATATATTTGTGAAATAGTTGAAGTGTAATATTTTATAAATTTAATAGTGAATGACTAACGTTGTTTAAACTTGCTTCATCTTTTACTAAGTATCTTTTTAGGTACGACGGTTATGAAATAATACACTAGCTTTCAGGAAAAGTTGTTCAAAATTTCCAGAAGGCAAGTGTTGCTGATTGATGGTTGATGAAGAAAGTTCACTAATGCGGCTATGTTATCTTCGAGGATTGGACTTGATTATGTTTTGAAATTTCAAGTTTTGGGTTGTCTTGTTACTTTATTCATCAAACGGTGAATGTGACATGTTTTCTAACCATTTGTGCGAATTAAGTTGATGTTGGTAACATGCTAGTTTTCCTTATTGGAAAAAGTATTCTAGCAAAAATAATTTAGCACTATGGTAAGGAAATTTTGAACATGTAACAATCCTTGATAACTTGTGGAAATGTCAAGGGGGATAGGCTTTAAGCCCATGTGGAAAGATTAAAAGCATTACTTTCCTATCCCTATGGCATGTGTTGTAATGCTTGATTGAGGTTGAGCTCTTTTGAGTTCTTAATGGATCAATAAACTATTTAGGTTGGTGCTTTTGAGACGCACTTGATTGATCCATCGTTTGAGGTTAAGTCCTTTGACTCTTAATGAATCCAAATGTTTGAGTGGACGCACTAAAACTTTGGAATCACCGTTGTTTATGATTGTTGTGAGGTGGAGCATTAACCTCTTAATGAATCCATGGTCTTGTGGGGGTTAATGGCTACAATGTAGCATTTGTTAAAGTTCTTAAGAACATGTTTTAACCCCATTGACTAAGTGCTTTTGAAAAGTGCTTGTGATTCACCTATGTGCTTGTGAAGACTAGCCATCTTCCATGGAAAACTTGGGCGGATTTCCTAGAGCTTCCACTTGACCTAAGGTGAATATGCTTGGCTATAAAAGAGCATATCTCTTCGCGGAGTTCAAGTAAATTTTTGGAGTGATGTATGTGTTGTGGGGGTCTTACACTAAATCTTGGAGTTTCAAGGTTCGTCCACTCCATGATCAAGAATCTTAAGGGTTTCAAAGTTTGTCTATCCTTAGACTTGTAGTTCATTGCCTCATTTCACTAAGCACTAGATTTTAAATTACTTATGTAATATTTAAGTGTTATGTATTGATCTCCTCTTATACCCAATATGTTGCTTATCACATCTTCGGTGGCTTTTCTTTTTTTCCTTTAGTGGGGGATTGGTGGAAATAAAGAAAGGAAATCCAAAGGGTTAGATATGGGTGCCCGATTGGGTGGGCATCGCCCGACCGGGCGCGAGAAGAGTTGTAAAATTCTGGAGTTTTGCCTCCTAATCGGACGAGCTTCGCCTGACCGGGCGCGAGAAGACGTCTGGAAAAAGAGAGTGTCCGCCCGATTGGGCGAGCTCCGCCCGATCGGGCGCGAGAGCAACCTAAGTTTTAGTTGGGTACTCACCCGACCGGGCGAGCTCTGCCCAATCGGGCGCGAGTTTGTCCGTTGGACTCCAACGGTTCCCTTGGATTTCTTTTCTTGGTTAATTTCTTATAACCCCCCATTTAAGAGGTTGATTATGGTGTTTTAGTCACCATGATTATTCTGATTTTATTTTGTTATTGATTAAAAAGATTTCTCCTTGATCTTCCATCTTCTTCAATCTTCATTATAAATTGGAGGTTATTTTTTTGATCAAATACACAAGAAATACATATCAAACACAAGCTTGCTTAAACACATACTCTATATTGGGCATAAGTTACTTGGCTCCAACCTTCCACCCAAAAGTGTCTTTGTGTGGAAATGGTGTGTTAACTTTAGGGAATGTGCCGGCGAATACAATTGTGCACCCCGGTTGCGCCGAAATTTCGTTTTCAAGTCAGTGAATTTGCTTCACGACACACCGTACTATTTCCATTGTCTAAGATCATCTTTTCGATCTTATTGTTTACTTCTTATTGTAGCCTTGAAATAAATCTTATTTTACAACATAAGGGAGTACTTGATCATACAAAATAAGAATTACAAGTATATCTTAATGTTCATATGAACTAATCTACAAAAAAAAGAGTTGAGAGGCAATAAAAGATAGAATGATGACATATATAAAACCTTAAAAAGGAAATTTTGGTTGGAGATTTTGGAAAAATTAAGCCTTTTTCCGAGGCTTGACGCATCAAAAGTATATATCAACTAATCCATATATACACGTCGCCTTTTTTTTTTCTTTTTTTTCTTTTTTTTTTTAAGAAATATATACGTCGTCACCTTAATTGAAATAAAGATATATAATTAAAAGTTTGTTGTACACATCATTTTTTTTTAATTTTTTTTTTGAAATAAAGATATACGTCACCTTAATTGAAATAAAGATATGATTTTAAGATCCTGTTTTGGGTGATCTTGTTTCCTTCTTTAATTTGTGCATGCAGAAATCATAGATGGTTGTTTATTATACTTTTTTTTTTAATTTGTTTATTTTATTAGTCGTTTATATTTATTATTATTTACTTCTGCCAGTACTTGATTAAGTGGTTCTTTCAAAAAAAAAAAAAGAAAAAAACACACACACTTGATTAAGTGGCGTAAAATAAGGTATACATAAACAAAGATACACCAAAACATGAACCATAGCAATACGTATAGTACTCTTGTCAATTTTACTTATAAGATACAAATCATATAATCTTTCATTCAACTAATGCCATCACAAAGATAAATGATCAATAATTTTCAACTATTGATTGTGCTAGATATGAAAAACTAATTACGTATGAACTATATAATAGAATGATGATCTAGACTACTTAAATCAACCAAAACTTAAAAACAGTTATTAGGCTGACTTGAACCAAAGATACTTCCAACAGTATTAATACAAGTTTTTCCAGCTGGTTTGTTTCTATAGGTGAGATGCACGTCATTGAGTTTGATATTTGTACAATGGTATTCTGAACTACAATCAAATTTCACACCAATAGGTGTCCTTGATGTTCCATGAATATCTTGATATGTTATATCACTGATTCTCACTCCTGAAACCTGGTCAATTATAAGTATGCAATGTAACAATTAGTATAAATAGAGTATATGAATGGTTAATTAATTAGTTTAATTTTTAATGAATAAATAAGAAGAAAAAAATGATGTTGTTTTCTTACCTTTCCGGGGCAACCCCTCTCATTTGGACAATAATTTTGGTTAATGATGATTGGATTTTGAGCATTCACCATTGTAAGATGTTGAAAGAGCACATGCCTCACAAATCCATTGCTTGGCCTTCCCCATGATTTAATCCTTACTCCATTTTCGGTGCCAACAAATGTACAACTCTTGACTGTTACATTCACTACTCCAGGTTCATTTAGCTCCTTACCTAAACTCCCGATGCTGAAATTCAATGGAACATATGTTTAAGCTTTGTGCGTAATTTAATTTTATTAGCACGCCATTGCTTTTAGTATGTATATTATTTGGACAACAAAATCACTATAGTTAAAAAATGGCTCTTAATAAACACCTAATTCCATGACCGGGACCACAAGCAATATTTTCAATCCACAAGTTACTAGTCCCGGCTCCAATTGATACACAATCATCTCCTGTGCCTATTTTTGTGTTCATGATTGTCACTCCAGTTGATTGTTGAACATGAATTCCGTCGGTGTTAGGGCTTGCACCAGAGGCCGAGACTTGCACACCTTCAGCTTTTACTTCCTTACAACCATCAAAATCAATATGATACAATTGGCTATTCAATGACGTTAATCCATTCACCACGATGTTCATTGAATTTGAAAATGGAATTGTCTGTACAAATATAGAAGAAATTAGATGATAAATTATTGTCCAACATTAAGAATATAATGTACTCTAACAAATAATATAACATCCGTGATACATTAGGTACAACAAAAGTGTGTTAATAACATGTTAACATCATCTTAATACAGTGGTTAACATGTATATAGTTTATTAAAGCTTTGATCAGCTATTTAAATTAACAAAATAATTTTCAATTTATTAATGTATTTTTATTATGATTTTGAATAATTGATCATGTATGACATAGATAACTATTAAGGTTGAAAAAATAAAATTAAAATTTACTTACGGTAGCTCCCGGGGGACAAGTCTTCCCGGACCTCTTACAAGCCCACAAACCAGCACCTTGTCCATCAAACACCCCGCCGAAGATAGAAACTCCGGTAACATCATCAAAAGAGAACCAAGTACTGGCATTTCCGAGCACTCGAAAGTCAGCCGGGGCCACCAAGGTACCTCTTATGACAAAGCTTATAGCCTTGTTCTTGCAATTCCTCCCATTAAATACTAAGGCTTTGTTAACCAAGTACCTTCCTTGTGGTACAAGAATTGTGGAAGGGTTTCTTGACTCACAAGCAATGTTCCATGCAGACGTAAATGCCCTTGATGAGTCTGTTAACCCGTCTGATTTTGCACCTAGGCTCACCAAGTTGATCTTGGTTGCTGCTACGAGTTGTCGATTTACGACGAAGAATAAGTTAAAGAGAACAAATATAAGTACATGTGTTAAGGATGACGTTACTTTGGTTTCCATTTTCTTTTTCTTAACTAGAAAAAGATATATAGATATATTCAATGTGGAAAAGAGAAAGAAGTTAGGTTGTTGAGGATGAAAGATATTAAGGAAAGGTAGAGGGTATTTATAGGATTTATTTTGTACAATAGGTCATAAATTTATACTTTATTTGTACGTAACATGCATGCAATTAAAATACAGTGGAATTATTTTTATTTATATATTAAAATTACAAATTGGAAGACAATATTACCCCCTTCCAATGAAACCTCGCATGTGATTGGTTTATGTTAGCTATTTTTCGTATTTGTGGTAGAGATATGCATGGCTATTGGATGTTGTAATATGTTAGCTATTTTCCGTATTTGTGGTAGAGATATGCATGGCTATTGGATGTTGTAATATGCTTTTAAATTAACGTTGTATATGTTATACTATAGCGTGTTTTTTTGCGCTTGCGTTGGTCGTACTATGTAGTCGCTTAAACAAAAACAAAAAAAAAAAAAAAAAAAAAAAAAAAAAAAAGAGAGTAACTCCTATAACACTAATAGAGTAGCCCCTATAACACTAACAGAGTACCCTCAAGTCCTCAACTATATTGAATCCGTGATAGAGTACCTCTTATAGCACAAATAACCGATAGTCTCATGGTGGCTCCATATAAAAGTTAGTGGTTATACATAAATGTACAACTAAATAGTATTTCATTATTTGTATTGAATTAATTAAACGCTTTATGAATTAAAAAAAAATGTAAAAGAACATTCAATATTTTTTGTAATTTTTAAAAACTTAAACTTGTAACAATCTAATGACATTTCCCTTGAATGTCCTAGTGATTTACACTTATCTCCAATATTTGTCTTTTCAAAGCACCTCTATATTTTTTTCTCCCTGGATGACAAGTTTCATATCGAGATAATTTCACAATATAACACATGATTATATATATGTATATATATTTGTGTATATATATTAACCATTCTTTATAATCGAAATATTGTCTTCAGGCCTCATTAGCTCAAACTAACTAAAGATTTCAAAAGGAACAAACAGATTATAAATTACTCGTAGAAATTAAATTTATTTCGACTTTATTGGGATTGGTATGTGGGTCCATAAGTTAAGGCATCGACCTATATCTCAGGTTTTTGACCTAGCTAGTTATTTTTCTTTCAAAAATGATTTTTACATTTTGTACTGTTAACATGTTTGAAGTAATAAATTGAAGATTGCAATTTTGATTGAATCAACAAAGCATGGTATGTAAGAGTACATATCTTGGAGAAACTTTAGAAAAATATCTTTATAATGGCCGGTTACATTTTATGCAACTGTGTGTTTGAGAGCTTAGCTTTGTCCAAGATAATATCTTGCTAGGCCATAATATACTTTGTAGATTAATAGATACCAATTCAAATATCTATTGATAACAATACTTCGTAGATTTTTTTATAGTGCTCATTATAATATGGACATTTGTGTGTGGCTGACCATACCGTGTGACTAATTGTAAAATAATAAAGTAACCCCTATTACATTGACCAAGGACCTGTTCTCATTTACAGAAGTAAGTTGAACTGAACTAAACTAAACTGAATTGTTTATGAGAGAAGAAAATTAGGAACTGAATTGAACTGAATCAAAATTAAGCTAAAGAGAATAGACCCCAAGTTTCCTTGTAATGCTGAACAAGTTGTCCATTTAATACTGACTGAGTAACCCTTATAACACTAACGAAGTAACCCATTTAACAATGAACAAGTAAACCCTATAACATTAACAAATAAAGTAACCCCTACGATAACTGGTCACACGGTATAGCTAGCCACATATAAGAATTTGTGATCTTTTTTTTAAAATAAAAAATAATCTAATACAAAAAAAATTCGAGAGTTATCAAACTAAAATTAAAATTACATAAATAAATGAAACTGAAAATTGGATGAATAAAAAATTGTTGATGATACTATTTTATACCAAAAATAAAGAAATACACTTTTTTACTTCCTCCATTTTTAGATGGAATATTTTGCCATTTCCGCGTTGCGTATGAGGGGTCCCATGCCGCATCTACTCTTTAAACTCAACGGGCTCTCATGGAGAGGGCGTGACAGAGTATATAAACCAATTATAAGGTTCAACCATTAACTTAAGTTTTTGGCCCGGTAACACTTTGAATGAACCAATAAGCTAAAATAACTAAACTTTTTTGTTAATTTTCAAGTGATCCAATTAAGCACATTATCATGTCATTATCATTAATTTAGAGTAAATTGTACTTCTCTCGGTTGCAATATGACGATATATATTGAGTGAAAAACACAAAAGAAGTTGATCAAATCGCCCATTTGAGCAAATTGAAACAAAAGGAATTTGAGATGCAACATACAGTAAGAATGATGACATAATATTACCACAAAAAAAGGAAGAAGAGTTGGAGGTTTTGGGGGTGATAAAGCCCTTTTCTAAGGCTTGCGGCTCACTACACATAGATACAATATATACTTCCTCCAGTTGTTTCTTTATAGTTGCAACATTTCTATTTTTATGCTTGATGATATATGATTTTAATAGTTAATATCTTTAATTTCCAAAAGTAAAAATTATAAACATTTGATATTAAAATAATATGAATCGAGACGAATCGAACAAGATTCGACATGACTATATTTTACTTAAGTATAAATCATTAAAACTCAAAGTGAAACACATAAATAGTGTAAAGTCAAATTGTTGAAACTATATAAAAAGAAAAACAGAGGAAGTATATTCTATTATTATTCCACCTTTTTTTAAAAAAATTAAACAAATATATCAATAGACTTAGGGTATGTTCACATTTACTAAACTGAGCTGAACTGAACTGAACTAATTAGAGCTGATTGAACTGAGCTAAAATGAATATTTTATGAGAAAGGGAAATTAGGAGCTGAACTGAAGTGAACTGAACTGATTGAAACTGAACTGAACTGAACTGATTGGAGCTGAAATAAACTGAATTGAATTGAAATTAAGTTAAAGTGAACAGGCCCTTAATCTAAATGGTTCATCAGCCCTGTATAATCATAAATAAAAACTCTATTATTTCACCAATATTTGATTTCATTTAAAACAACAATATCTCAATGGACGTCATATTAATGGTTAAAACCCTCAAAAATATAGATTTATTAAGTTGAATGCATCATTTTCAGCTGCCTAATAGTTCTAGATATGTAAGATCATGTTTCCTTATCCATTCATGCAAATACGTACGCACATTGCTCTACATGGTAGTTATTGAACCGTGCTCTAAGCACAACTGAGCAAATTAAGGAACATATGCTCCTTGTGATGCGAATCAAAGAAGGCGCGTGAGATTTTTGTATTACTACATAGCTTGTGCGAAAAAATTGGTAGAAAAAGAAAGTCAACACCTAATAGTTTGTATCTCACAGCCACGAAGTTGTGGGATCAAATCTCACTAGAGGCACTTTGGGGTGGGCATTCACTTATCCTTCTCCTCTTCTCCTAAAGTGTCTTACCCCCTAATCCAGAGTGAGAGGACCTGTGAGACATTTTGGCTCAATAGGGTCTTTCTTCTTACCAACCGAGAAAAAAATAAATTATGATATCGTATATATACCTTACACTTTATCGCATTTTTTAATTACAAAAGGAGAAAATAATACTAAATATACGAGTCTTTTCTATTCAGCTAATTTCAGTTCAGTTTAGTTAAACTCTAATCAGTTCAGTTCAATTTCTAATTTCCTTCTCTCATAAACAATTCATTTCATCTCTATTTAATTCAATTCAGTTCGTTGTTTTCAATAAATCGAAACAGATCCTACATATATACTATATATTAATGGAAGCCGCAAGCCTTAGCATAGGGCTTTGTTGCCCCAAAATCTCCACCTTTTTTTCCCGTTTTTTATAGTGTTAAATTGTCATCATATTTTTTGTCGCATCTCAAACTTCATTTGTTTTTATTTGCTCATCATATGTACTATATGATCAACTTGAATTGTTTGGTTTGTTTTGGTTTTGGTTTAAATTCTCATCTCTTTCGTGCTTTTCACTCAAAACATAGTGTACGGTGCAACAGAAAGAAATATAATACCCCCTCCATTTTAATGATGTTCCTGTTTACGTAAATCGATGTAAATTTTTACCTATCTTTGACCGTAAATATTTTTAGTATCACATTAGCAAAAATTATACTCCCTCCATTTTTTTTGTATTTGCATCACTTGTATATGCGCGGAGTTTTAGGAGAATGAATTAATAATGTGAGTGGATGAATAATTTATTATGGTAAAAGTAATGTGGGGATCATGAAAGTGAAAATATGTGAGAGAGTAATGGGGATCATGAGAGAGAGAAATGATAAATTAATTTGAGTGGAGTTTAAAGTAAGAGAGAGAAATAATAAAATATTGTGTAAAGTTACTATATATAAAAGTGATGCAAATAAAAAAAAGCACCCATAAAAGGAAAGTGATGCAAATAAAAAAAAACGAAGGGAGTAAAAGTTAGATATTAATAATGTAATCATCTAGACGAATCAAACTAGATCCCACATGACTATATTTGTTCTTATAGATTGAGAGAAATTTAGAAAATTCTCTCTTATTTTTAAAAAGTCAAAGATTTCAAACAGGACTATCATTGTGGAACGGAGGGAGTACAAGTTAATTCTCAATGAATGATAATAATGAGCTATGCAAAGTAGCTAACTTGACACCAAGTTATGCCATCTTAATTGGCTCAATCTAAGAGTACCCTACCCCTAATAAGTTGAATTCAAGACAACGAAGAGACAAGCTGGTCATGAAACCTATATATTATACTCGAATATATATAATAAATTAAAATATTAGTGTTTGATTATTTTGTTAAAATTATTAATAAGTGCATACTGCATGCGTCCCTTAATAAAAGTTTCATTTGGTGAATAATAAGTATAAATATAAGATAATAATGTTTGGTTTATTAAAAATGGATAGAATATAAAGAATATTGGATTTGAATGAACAAAAAAAAATTAATAATAAAGGAAGAGAATAGCACAATTTTACAAAGATATATTATCACTCTGATATATGACTTCTAATTAAAGTTAATGATTGAAATTCAGATGATGTACTTGTATTGAATGAGACATTTGTTTGTTCCAAGGATCAAGGTTTAGAAAGGGATGTAATCTTCGTGCAACTGCTAGGTTGATCTCACTAAGTGAGATGTAATATGAGTAGATAGACCTTTTGCATTGCTAAGTATTGTGACCTAGCTAACAATTAATACATTGAACAAAGTTAAGTTCCCAAATTTACAATTGTATGTAGTATTAATGTAAATATCTCTTTTTTTTAGCTATTATATTATTATTAAATATATACCGAATATACTATAATCTGTTTTTGACGAGATGATACTATAATCTAAACTTAACTTGTTGATTTAATTAAATTTAGTTGCAATCTTTATTACAAGTTTATAACACAGAAATCATTTTTGAAATATATAAAAAAAGATTCTAAATAGATCGGAGAGTATACAAGTAAAACATATGCAGCAAAATTAAAAACATAGCAACCAATAACCAGGCATTTATCTTCCACAAATTAGGAAACTAGTTAGCATATATAGACCAATCATAGTATGGGTCATGGGGAAAATAAGAGGGTTTATCGGAAATAATAATTCCACTTTATTGTTATATATTTGCATGTAACGTACAAATTAAGTATACATTTATGAACTGTCATACAAATTAAATCCTATAAATACCCTCCACCTCTCCTTAATATCTTCCATCCTCAACACTAACTTCCTTCACTTTATCACTTGCATCATTTCCATCTTTTCCTGCTAATTAAGAAAAAGAAAATGGAAACCAAAGTAATATCATCCTTAACACCTATACTCATAGTTGTTCTCTTTACCTTAATATTGGTCGTAAATCGACAACTCGTAGAAGCTAATGATATTAACTTGGTGAGCCTAGGTGCAAAATCAGACGGGTTTACAGACTCATCAAGTGCTTTTACGTCTGCATGGAACATTGCATGCGAGTCACTAAACCCTACCACTATTCTTGTACCACAAGGAAGGTACTTGGTAAGCTCAGCTTTAGTATTTAATGGGAGGAATTGCAAGAACAAGGCTATAAGCTTTGTCATTAGTGGCACCTTAGTGGCTCCGGCTGACTTTCAAGTACTCGGAAATGCCGCTACTTGGTTTTCTTTTGATGATGTCAACGGAGTTTCTATCTCCGGCGGGGTCTTTGATGGACAGGGCGCTGGCTTGTGGGCTTGTAAGAGGTCTGGGAAGACTTGTCCCCCGGGAGCTACAGTAAGTGAACCGTTTCTTTTTGCCTATGAAAATTAATATTTATATGCATCTGATGAGTGTGTACCAAGGTTATTTTTTTGTTCACTTGATTGTATGCAAGAATTTCTCCTCTTTCTAGCCTTATCTATGTAGCATATTGCAGTTACATAAAAGTTGGTTGAGGACCTATATCATCATTCTTAAATATTCAGAAAGTTGTTCATTTAATAGCTTGAATTGATGAATTAGTATTAATGAATTCGTGGTCAATACTAGCTAACTAATATACATATATAATTTCAATAAATTTTATAGTTGTCTAGATTACTTATTAAAATGATTGATATCGACGTTATAATAATCTTATTGTTGTTGTTGTTACTATTGTATCACGAATGTTATATTATTGACTTATTGTTAGAGTTGACAAGGTTGGATTATACCTAGCTTATGATTAATTATTTCAATATTTGTGCAGACAATTCGATTTTCAAATTCGATGAACATCGTGGTGAATGGATTAACGTCATTGAATAGCCAATTGTATCATATTGATTTCGATGGTTGTAAGGAAGTAAAAGTTGAAGGTGTGAAGGTCTCGGCTTTAGGTGCAAGTCCTAACACCGACGGAATTCATGTTCAACAATCAACTGGAGTAACAATCATGAACTCAAAAATAGGCACAGGAGATGATTGTGTGTCAATTGGAGCCGGTACTAGTAACTTGTGGATTGAAAATATTGATTGTGGTCCTGGACATGGAATTAGGTATGTATTGAGATCGAACCCAATCTAGAGTATATACGTTCATACTATTATTCTATTTGATTTTATATAAGATGTGTTATTTTGCAGTGATTGTTGTAAAAAAATAAGTCTTATTTACATTTCAAATGCAATAATGTCCTAATATTAAATGACATAGTAGAGATTTAACATATTTTACATTGAATTTCAGCATTGGGAGTTTAGGAAAGGAGGTAAATGAACCCGGAGTAGTGAATGTGACAGTCAAGAGTTGTACTTTTGTTGGCACGGAAAATGGAGTGAGGATTAAATCATGGGGAAGGCCAAGCAATGGATTTGTAAGAAATATTCTCTTTCAACATCTTACAATGGTTAATGCTCAAAATCCCATTATCATCAACCAAAACTATTGTCCAAAGGAGAAAGGTTGCCCTGGACAAGTAAGAAAGCAACACTTTTTTTTCCTTATTTGATTGATCATGAAAAACTAGTCATTACTAACTTTCGTATTGCCTAAATGATTGGTTAGGTTTCAGGAGTAAGAATCAGTGATGTAACGTATCAAGATATTCATGGAACTTCTGGGACACCAATTGCTGTGAAATTTGATTGTAGTTCAGAATACCATTGCACGAATATAAAAGTCGAAGACGTGGTTCTCACCTACAGAAACAAACCAGCTGGGTCATCTTGTATTAATACTGTTGAAAGCACACTTGGTTCTATTGAGCCTAATAGCTGTATTAGGGGTTGATACTCTGTCTTCTTGTATTAATGCATACATAATTACATACTCGTACTAAGTAATTAAAAGTACTTAATCGTATTCAGCACCATTAAACTATTGTGCTTAAAATGATAATTACTAACCATGTACTTGTATTTTAATTTTGTGTTGATATTGAATTAAAAAAAGGTTTTTATTTGATTTGTATCTTTATATACTGATATTCAGAAGAGGACCTTCCACCGGGGCCATTCAGGCCTGGCCCCCCGTAAATTTATATAATTAATTAGTTAATGAACTTAAATAACCTATATTTACTTATAAAATATTAGTGCATAGTGATTAGTTTTAAGCAAAAGGTTAAATATTTAAATCCCGACCCCTCTAATATTTTTGACCAAGATCCGCCACTGCAGATATTGGATAGAGATTACTATACTATGGTTCATGCATTACGCTAGGTGCACCGTGTGGAAGTATAGACAACATTTGGATTCACAGGTGCTCTCCTTGGCATAAAGACTTCTTGTCTGCCTAGCTCCAATTCCAATCTCGTTAGGCATAAGAGTTACATCTTCCGTTCTTTTTTATTTGATTGACATGGCTTGTCATTTATTTTTGGCAACACATAAATACAACAATTAAATATCTCAAGCTACCAGAGTCCTCAATTATTTTTTTTGAAAGAAAGACTCCTCAATTTTTAATAGATGCACTCCCTTTATTTCTGTAGATAGGTTAATAAATAATTTTGAAACTTTATAGCAGTATATTTCAATGCAAATGCAATTTAATATGAAAATATTTCGTTGAGAAGTATGAAAGTCAAACAAATTGTCATGTGAGATCTTCACTTGAGACACTTTGATTTATATTTTTAAAATATTGACTCTTTATATATTACATACTTGTGTGAAGTAATATTTCCTCCATTTTTTTTAATATTCGGTTAATAATGTTTGAAATTTTACACCATTTAACACGTACTCCATTTTTGTAACTTATGAGTTATAGGAAAAATATAGTAATGTAAAATCTTGTAAGATTTGTCTTAATATATACTTCCAAAATATCAAATTTTGTAATTTTTATTATATGATATTACAATATATGTAAGATGAAATTAGACATTATGTATTAACAAGCGTAAAATTCTTAATTAACTAATATAGAAATTAAAAAGAGCATAACAAAGGAAGTATCTAAATACAAGTATGTGCCAAAAGTTAGTGTAAACAATTTAAAGAAATAAAAGGAGTAATTTTGACTTTTACGCTTACACTATGCCGTCTATTATTAACAATTTTTGGAATGGGAGGGTAACATGTAGAATTTCTTTAATCATAATAGAAGTTCATATTCTTCAATATGTAGATTAGCATCCAAACTCCAATAAACGGGTTTGGCATAATTACATTAATGTAGATTAACTTACATATAAAGTAAACAATAATTTGCTTATATTATACATACAAAGATAGAACACTTGTGAAAATCATACTATAGGTACACTTGTGCACACTTGTATCTACAAACAACCGGTTGGCACTATCATACCTTTTGTAGATCCATCAGCATAAGTACATGATGAAATTGATGGTTGGTCTTTGTAGGTGAGCTTTACATTATCTAGTTTTATATTTTCACAAGGATGCTTTGAGCTACAATCAAATTTTACCGCGACTTCTGTTGATGATGATCCGTGAATATCTTGATACACGATATCACTTATTTTCACCCCGGAAACCTGTCATATAAATGAAACAATTCAGAAACAAATTTATACAGTTATGTAACGTAGTTTTTATTTTATTTTATTTTATTTTATTATTATTATTATTATTTTTAATTTCTCCCCTTCACTAAAGTAAGGACATTAAAAAAAATTTAATCATACAATGTTAGTTTTTTATATAGTGATAATTTTTAATATGAATATTATAATTTAGTATGTGTTGTTGCTCACCTTTCCTGGACATCCTACTTTACTGGGGCAGTAATTTTGGTCAATTAATATAGGATTTTGTACATTAATCATGTTACACTGTTGGAAGACAACATTCTTCACAAATCCATTGCTAGGCCTTGCCCAAGACTTGATCCTTACACCATTTTGGGTGCCAACAAATGTAACATCTTTAACGGTCACATTTTGTACGCCCTCCTCATTCAATTCTTTTGCTAAGCTCCCAATGCTGGACGCAAAAATACGTCAAATACGTATTAGCACTTATTCGAACTTATGTAAATTGGACAACACTTCTAGCAATATGATGTAATATTCGTAAACATATAATAATGAGTTAGAATCCCTGTAAATTACCTGATTCCGTGACCAGGACCACACAAGACATTCTCAATCCAAAGAGCTGATGTGCCGGCGCCCACCGAAACACAATCATCACCGGTGCTAATCTTGGAGTTCAATATGGTTACACCATTTGAGCTTTGTACATGAATCCCGTCTGTGTTAGGGCTGTTATTAGGAGCAAGCACTTTCACACTTTGTACTTTCACATTATTACAACCAATAAACGCAATGTGGAATAATTGACTGTTTAATGATGTCAACCCTCTTATAACAATATTATTAGAGTTTGAGAACGCCAAAGTCTGCAAAACAACCACAATACGTCAATATGTAAATGTTAAGCTAGTCTTATAAACCTTTATTTTGGATTATAGATTAAAAAAATATGCAATAATGCAAATATACTTCATATGTTTCATAATGTTTCTATCAACACTTTTCGCTCTCATTCGTTTAAGATGTTTTCAATATTATTAATTCATTTTACTTTTGGCAAATCCTGACGACCCCTTTACCACCTTACTCCGGCCCCTCTAGCTTACCTCATAATATTTACAAATTTACACTCGCTTTCTTTGACCTTAAATTATTTACATTTTTGCCTCAAAAAAAAAAAAAAAAATTACATTTTTCTTACACTCACTAACTATTTCACGTACTCTCGATCACTTTATTTACCTTTTTGTTTAAACTTACTAGACATTGACCATATACCAAAGAAAGACTAATTCATGTAGCTTACCGTAGCACCTCCTGGGCAACCACCCTTTCCGGACATCTTGCAACTCCACAAATCAGCTCCTTTTCCATCAAACTTCCCACCAGTTATAGTAACTCCATTCACAAACTCAAATGATAGCCAAATCGCCGAGTCCTTAAGAACTTGATAATCAGATGACGCGACAATACTACCCTTAATATCGATATCAATAGTGGTACTTCTACACTTCCTTCCATCGAACTTAATGGCATTTTGGATCAAGTACCTTCCTTTAGGCACTAGGATTTTCGGTTTTCCTAACGAATTACAAGCTTCATTCCATGCCTTAATAAAAGCCTTGGTTGCATCCGTTTTCCCATCGGATTTCGCTCCTAGGCTCTTCACATTGTACGTTGGTAACCCAATAATGAATGTAGGGAAAAAGATTAAGAACACAAAAAATTTCAACATTATTATGGTTAGCATTATGCAATAATATTGACTTTTGTATGTAGTTTGTGTTCTAGGTATTATTGTAAAAATGTTGTACGTTATATATGGAGTTGAATGGTGGAAAAGATGATTAAGTTAGTTAAAAATTATCTAGTATTTTATGTTAATTAGTTTCTTGTTACAACAAAAGCAAGTTAAGATCACAAGAAATTGTCTATAGATTTAACTGCCACAAACTAATTAAAAATAATTAAAGTAAGATACTATAATTAAGATGGAGTAACAAGGTTAGTTCCTTTGATTAGCAGAAAGTGAAAAAGTATTATGTGCCATCTTTAAATGTTAAGACGTAAGTATGTAACCACTGCAGATATTAATGCAAAAGACTTGTCAAAATTGATAAGGTAACTCCATGTGACCAAGTAGAAATGATAAGGCCTCACAACAAGCTCAAAACCATATAAATAATAAGATTATTTTTCTAATGTGTGTCCATAATAATAATAATAATAAACAAGTAAACAACAACATATGTATAGTAACAAAATTAGTAACATAAAAATAAAATAAAAAAGTAGTTATAATTTGTGAAAATTCTAATGAAATCTTATGACTTTTGACTATCATGATTTTTTAAAATGGACGGCTGTGATTATTTGTTTTTGATTTATTTAATTAGTAATTTTAATTATAAATTATTTTTAATTATTATATATATATTTTTTATTCTTTAGAATTTCAAATATATTAAAAAAAAATACTTTCTAGAAGATAAAAATATATTCAAAATAATTATAAAAAAAATTTAATTAAAATAACTAATTAAAAAAAAAAAATCTCAGCCACCCATTTTTGTGGTAGTCATAAGTCATAAGACTATCATCGTGTAATCGGTATATATTACGAGAGAGAGAAAAAAAAAATCAATATGCGCTCCATAATTATAATTCTTTAAGCATTATCCTTTTCTTTTTAATTATACCGTATGTACCCTTATTATTATAATAGGGGTTATTTATTTTGACAATAATATCAACTGAAAAATAAAGTGTAACATACGGAGAGTATGAAGTATGTTTTAATATGTGTCCATTGATACGTATTAGATAAACAAGAATAACAATATTAATAATAATACTCCGTACTAAAAAACGGGGAAGGAGGGATGAATCAAGAAACTAGGTGATGGATGAAAAGTTGACTTTTAACGTAGATGACAAGAAGAAGAAGATTTGAGATAACTCAGGTTAATTTTTATTTGGGTGTTACGTTGTTTAAAGTCAATGCACATGTTATACATTAAAAAATATGATTTGAGCTTACGTTTTGGTTCCTGCATATGACCAATTGGATTAACAATTTGTATTCTGTTAGCCTTTAATTCATCGGTTTTTTTGTTACAGTTTTGTTGGGATTATTCGTTTTTTATGCTTCTGCAATGACATACGAATTATGTCATATTCTTTGTATATTTTTTTTTATAATATAAGGTAAGAAAAAGAGGAAATATTATAAAACCCTCCTTACAAGAGGAATTTCTAATGCGTCTGAAGAGAGGATAGGAATTAAAAAATAATTGTATATTATTGGAGATATTTTATTTTAGGGAATTAATGTTTTTGTATCTGTAGTTTTTTCAGTTCCCTAGTTGTTTGGTTTTCCTAATTTAATAGGAACTAGTTTAGTTTGTATATAAACTCGATTCTACACAGTTGAATATACATACTATTTTTATCCCAATTTCTACATGGTATCTATAGTCTTTTCAGGGGTATTGATGATACTCAGTATGGGGCTATTCGGACCCAAATCTTAGGTATGGATCCATTCCCTACTATCAACAAAGCCTTTTCTTTGGTATCTCAAGAGGAGAGACATAAAAATATTGTTCGAGGACAAGATGATAAGACTGAGGTACTGAGCTTTGCAACACAGTCTTCAAATTCCCCTGCACCCACCACCCCTCGTTTTGCGCCAAATCCCAACCAGCCCCTATCCTGTACCCATTGCAATAAACTTGGTCATGATTATGACCACTGCTATCAGCGTCTGGGCTATCCTAATAGGGGTCGGGGTCGTGGTAAAGGTCGTCCAAGGCATGGTCAAGGAGGTGGAACTCAGGGCCGCGGGCAGTCCACTACTACACCTACACACTACTAAAATTCGGCTAAATAGCGACCGTTTTTCTACGACCGTAAAAAAACGGTCGCAAAATATGAAATCTGTGACCGTTTTTTAAACGGTCGCAATATTACGACCATTTTAAAGGCGGTCGCAAATTTGCGACCGTTTTTGGCTTTTTAAACGGTCGCAAAGATGTTTGAACAATTAAAAACAAATGCCTCATGTTCCCAAACCCTAATCTTCTTTACAAGCACGCCGCTCATCTCTCTTCTCTTTCCTCTACATCCCCTTCTCTTTCCATTCTCTCTCCTCTTTCCCCTCCATCTCCCCTTTCTTCCTTTCCTTTCTCACATGCCCCTCCATATCCTTTTCTTTCCTTTTCCTTTCTTTCTCCTTCTTCTCTTTCCGTTGTTGCAGCACCATTTCCTCCATTTTTGTTCTCCTTTTCTTCTTCATTCAATTTCTTTTTCTTTGATTTTTTGTCAACAAATGGTTTTGGGTGTTCGGATTTTGTTGAAAAAAGAAGAATTATTGTGTTTATGGTCAAATTCGAACATAAAAATTTCAGATCTAAAGTTTTTATGGTCGAATTTGACCATATAAACTCAAAGAGGAAGAAATATTGGGAAAGGTATGTGGTTTATTGCATTTTTTATTTGAATTTCCTTGTTCGAAATCTTTTGGGTTAATTTATGTGGGTTTGATTTTCTTGTTTTTGTTTTTTGAATTTCCTTGTTCGAATTCTTTTTCTGGTATAATTTGTTTTGCTTGATGTTTGTGGGTTTGATTTTCTGGATTTTTTTTTTTGCTTGATTTTCTGGATTTTTTTTGCTTGATTTTCTGGTTTTTTTTTTTTTTTTTGCTTGGTTTTTTGGATTTCTGTGGGTTTGAATTTCCTTGTCCGATTTTTTTTGCTTGTTCGAATATTTTATTTAGTTAATTTTTGTGGTAATTTGTTTTTGGTTTGCTATTGTTAGATTTCTAGTTCGTTTTCGTTTGATTTAATTCGTTATTGTAATTTTTATTGATTTTGTTTGATTGTTGCTGGAATTTTTTTTTTCAGTTTTTTTTTTTATTTTTCTACTGGGTGACATTTATGGGGGTGGCTAGGTGAGATTTATGGGGTGGGCTAGTGTTTTCGAGTTGGTTGGTGGTGTTTTATGGTGGGCATTGGCGGTGGGGCTGGTTGTGAAGTACAGGAAGGTAGGTGCTTTTTTTTTTTAAAAAAAAACTTTTAGCGACGGCTTTAGACGGTCGCTAATATCAAGTTTTGCGACCGCCGCTTAAACCGGTCGCAATTATTAATATTTGTGACCGTTCCCCTTACAGTCGTTGAAAATATTAAAAACGGTCGCAAAAAATCTGCGACCGTCAAACGGTCGTAATTTTGTTTTTCTACGACCACCACGTTACGACCGTTGACGGTCGTAATTCGTTTTAGTGACCGTTTTTGCTATTTTTAATGACCGTCAGAGACGGTCGCAATTTTCCCTAATTTTAGTAGTGACAGCAGCTGCAACATAGGCTGCCCGAACCACTAATGGCTTAGCACAGCAACAACAAGCATTCTCTTCTATTCCAGGTTTAACCACTTAGCAAGTGCAGCGTCTTATGAGTCTTCTTAACTCTTCTCCGTCATTCGAAAAGTTGTATGGTAAGCATGTGTTTGAGACAAGCGTTTAGTTGCTTGATAGTGGTGCCTCACATCATGTGACAGGCACACTTGAGCATTTGTTTGATTGCACTGACCTTTCTCCCAGACCTGTGAGTCTTCCTGATGGTGTACAAACCTCTGCTACAAAGCAGGGCAGTGTTCGTTTGAGTTCTGAATTAACTCTTCACAATGTGTTATATGTTCCAATAAAATGCAATCTGATTTCCATTGGTCAGTTGATTTTGGATTCAAATACTATTGTCATGTTTACTGACAAATTATGTATTATACAGGACCGCATGTCGAGGATCCCGATTGGACTGGGTGAGTTTCGAAATGGGGTGTACTTTTTCAAGCCGGTGGCTAAGCAAGTTTTCTCTCATGCTACAACTGCAGACACGACTCTTTTGTTAATTGCATTAGCGTCTTGGGCATCCTTCAAGTCAACATTTGTCTTTTATTTCTAGTTCTAGTAAGAATAGTAAAATAAAGAAATTGTTAGATCGTTGTGATGTTTGTCCCCGAGCTAAACTGTTTTACCAATTAGTGAGAATAAAGCAGAAGATTTGTTTGATTTGATACACTGTGATTTATGGGTCCATATACAAAAACCTCTTTTACTGGTGCTCATTATTTTCTTACGATTGTTGATGATTGCTCACGTAGTGTATGGATGTATTTGTTGAAAGACAAAAGTGAAGTGTAACGTAGGGTTGTCTTAGAAATTTTTTGGCTGTAGTTAAGAAGCAATTTGGCAGGTATGCGAAGGTTGTTCGTTCTGACAATGGAACTGAGTTCACTACTACACCACTACAACAATGTTTTCATGAGATTTGAGTCTTGTTTCAGTCTTCTTGTGTTGCCACGCTACAACAAAATGGTCGTGTTGAGCGAAAACACAGGAATATTTTGGAGGTGGCTCGTGCCCTTAGATTTCAAGCTTCTCTTTTGATAAGATTTTGGGGTGAATGTGTCCAAGTAGCAGTTTATCTTCTCAATCGCATTCCTACTCAAATCCTTGGTGGTAAGAGACCTTATGAGGTATTATTTGGTTCTTCCCCCCAATATGCTCTCTTAAAGGTGTTTGGATGCTTATGCTATGCTCACAATAAATCGAGACAAAAAGACAAATTCGCCTCTCGTAGTCGGAAGTGTATATTCCTAGGCTACCCATTTGGTCAGAAAGGATGGAAAGTCTATGATCTTGAAACTCAGGAATTATTTGTTTCACGTGATGTTCGGTTCTTAGAAGATTTGTTTCCATTTTCTCAAAAGTCTGAAGAAACTAGTGCTACAATATTTACTCATGATGGTGTTGCATTCTTTGACTTAGATTTCCTTTCCCCAAATTATGGATAGGCAAAATAGTGCTAGCAATTCACAAGACAGGGGGAGTGATGCTACTGAGCACCTTGCACCTGATCATGTGCAGCCTTTTGATTCTTCACGTTTGCAATCTTCTTCAGCAGAAACTGAGTCCTCCTTGCAAGGTTCGACACCCACGGACTTGTCTCATGATAGACCTACTACTTCTACAGACGAAGCTCCTTTTCTTGAGTGTGGTGATCGACCACGCCGACCTCCTACTCATCTTATTGATTATATTTGTCACTCGGCTCGTATATCCCATTCTACTTCAACAACACCCATGTCTTCGGTTTCCTCAGGTATGCGTTTTCCTATAGCCAATTGTGTTCAGTATAATAATTTTTCTGATAATCATCGGGAATTCGTTGCTACTGTTACTATTAATGCTAAACCCAGGTCTTATAAAGCGGCTGTTTTTCAATCAAGATGGCGTAAGGCTATGCAAATTGAAATTGATGCTTTAGAAAGAAACTCCACATGGGAGATTACAGATCTTCCTCCGGGGAAGAAACCCATTGGCTGTAAATGGGTATACAAGACTAAGTATCGGTCAGATGGTACTGTTGAGAGAGATAAGACCCGTTTGGTAGTATTTGGGAATCATCATAAGGAGGGTGAAGATTTCAATGATACTTTTGCCCCCGTGGCAAAGATGGTTAGTGTTAGAACATTTCTAGTTGTTGCAGTAGCTAAAAATTGGGAGGTTCACCAACTTGATGTAAACAATACGTTCTTGCATGGAGATCTTCATGATGAGGTCTATATGAAGCTTGCCCCTGGTTTTTCTCCTTCATCTCCTACTAAGGTGTGTCGTCTACGGAAATCTCTATATGGCCTTCGTCAATCACCAAGAAATTGGTTTGCCAAGCTTTCTTCAGCTCTACGAAAATATGGGTTTCATTAGTCCCATGCTGAGCATACACTCTTTACTTTCAGGAAGGCAGGTGACATTCTTTTTGTATTGGTATATGTCGACGATATTCTAGTTGCTGGTAATAATCCTACCTCATGTGCATCATTTAAGAAATATTTGGATACATGTTTCCAACTTAAAGATGTGGGACCTCTGAAATATTTTCTTGGCATCGAATGAGCACATTCTGATGAAGGAATGTTTCTTTGCCAGCGTAAGTATACCCTTGACATTTTACAGGAGGCAGGTTTGTTGGCCTCAAAGCCAGTTGATACACCTTTGCCTCAAAATCATAAGCTCGCTTCCGCCACAGGCCCTCTATATGCTGATCCTGCACAATATTGACATATAGTGGGTCGTTTAATCTATCTCACTATTACAGGCCCAGACATATCTTATCCTGTTCATATATTGTCCTAATTTATGCAGGCTCCTCTTCATGAGCACTTTGATGCAGCATGCGTGTGCTGAGATATATTAAGTCTCATCCTGGACAAGGTATTCTTCTTCGCTCTGATAGTGATCTGCAACTTTATTCATACATCGACTCTGATTGGGCAAGCTGCCCTTGAACTCGACGCTCGTTATCTGGTTATTTTATTATGCTTGGGTCGTCTCCCATTTCGTGGAAAACGAAGAAGCAACACACTGTATCTCGCTCTTCTGCAGAAACCGAATGTCGATCAATGGCGTTTACTTGTGCGGAGATTAAGTGGTTACGGAGTTTTCTTGCAGCACTTGGGGTTTATCATCATCATCCTGTTTGTTTATTCTGTGATAATCAGGCCGCCCTTCATATTGCTGCAAATCCAGTCTATCACGAACGTACAAAGCACATCGAGATTGATTGTCATTTCGTTCGTGAGCTCCTAATGGCTGGTATTATTTCTTGTGCTCATGTCCGTACCACCTTACAGCTAGCAGATATCTTCACTAAGGCATTAGGCGCCTCACAATTCTATTTCTTATTGTCCAAGTTGGGCGTTCGTGATCCTCACGCTCCTACTTGAGGGGGAGTAATTGGAGATATTTTATTTTAGGGAATTAATGTTTTTGTATCTGTAGTATTTTCAGTTCCCTAGTTGTTCGGTTTTCCTAATTTAATAGGAACCTAGAGTTTAGTTTGTATATAAACTCAATTCTACATAGTTGAATATACATACTACGTTTATCCCAATTTTTACGTATATACTTCGTACATTATTGCATGCAATTTACTGATTATTACATTGAAAATTTGTTACTCGTACTCGTATCGTTTTTTCTGTAAGCAAGTGTGTAAGATATAGTACGACTATAGTACTATGAGTACAATCATTATAAATAAGTATACAACTTTTTGATGAAAACTTGTTGAGAAAAAAAAAAAAATTACTCGTATATACTTTGTATAAGGGAATTTATAATTATTAAGTGATGACTATAAGTGGTATTTGATCTCTAAAAGACTAGAACGGAGTACTGAATTTATAATATTTTATATTATATATATTCAAATTCAACTACCAATGCAAGTAAGTTTCAATTAATACAATAATATACAAGTATAAATACAATGAATTTTAAATAATAATCCCATAAATGAGTGCACGTGCACTACACACTTCCTTGAATCGAGTTAACCCAACAAGCCAATGAGAATTAAGATTATTTTGTTGTCCTTTGTTATTTTCATAAATATGATATTATGTGACTGTTGATATAATCAAGTGATTCTGGTATTCTTGTATTGATCCTAGCTAGGTTGGCTAGGTAGATAGTGTTTGTTAATTTTTGTCTGCTTGTAATCTCTGTCCTTTGTAGTTTGTACAGTTAACTTCGGTTTTCTATTAAGATTCACATGTATATGAGTTGAGTCATTGTTTTAAAAAAATAAAATTAAAAAAAAAAAGCTGAGTCATGACCTCCTACTCGTATAAGTCTCAAGATTACACAGAGAATTCTGTAGCTAAATTTTATACCATAAAATAAATATTCAGCCAAAAAAACCGTAAAAGTTTACCTCTGGTTAAACTCCTAATCACACCTTTCTAAAAACAACTAGAAAAAAACATTAAATAAAAGCCAAAAGCTTGCGGCTTCTAAAAGTTCTTTATTCCACGGAGTACCTTTTTTTTTTTTTTTTTTTTTTTTTTTTTTTTTGGAATAGAAGTCCTTTATTCTACTTGCAACTTCATATTGGAGTGTTAATTAAATGATAATGAGCCTTTTAGAGTGTTCATAGGCTCTGTGTAATCAAATCATAAATAAATATTTATTTTTCATAAATTCTTAAATAAACCTAGTCCACAATAAATAAACTTATTGTGGACCAGCTACCTCTCACGTGCGTGGGGTCGTGGGGAGGAGGCAACCTTCTTCCTTTATTCCCCCTCTTTTTTCCCTACCTCTTTTCGCACCAGGCACTTTCTTTCTATCCTTTTCCTCCATTTTCTCTCTCTTCATAGCTACAACTAGACCTGGCAAACAGGTCATTCGGGTCGGGTTCGGGTCGGGTCAATTCAGGTCGGGTCAAGTTCGGGTCAGCAAATGTTCGGGTCGGGTTCGGGTCGACTCGGGTTTCGGGTCAAATTCAGGTCAGCACTTCGGGTCAAGTTCGGGTCAGGTCAAGTTCAGGTCGGGTTAAGTTCGGGTCGGGTCAATTCGGGTCGAGTCTTTTCGGGTCGGGTCAATATTTAGGATCAATTTTCGGGTCAATTTCGAGTCGAGTCAATTTCGGTCGAGTTAACTCGGGTCGGGTCTATTCGGGTCAAGTTTGTGTTGGGTCACCAAAATAAATTCACTTAAAAAAATAGTTGGAAAATAAAGTAAAATCGTAAAAAAAAATAAATAAATAAATAAAATAAAATAAAATAAAAAAAAATCGTGAGTACCTATTACTTAGAAAATAAAGAAGCCTTAAAACAAGTAATTAACCATTTCATCCTATTCTCTTATTATTCGGGTCAATTCGGGTCGGGTTGATTCGGGTCAATCAATTCGGGCTAAAATTGGGTCGGGTCACTTCGGGTTTCGGGTCATTTCGGGTCGGGTCAAGTTCGGGTTTCGGGTCAATTTCGGGTCAGGTCATTCGAGTCGGGTCATTTCGGGTCATCGGGTCATGTTCGGGTCAACTCCATTTCGGGTCGGGTTCAGGTCGGGTCGGGTTAGTTCGAGTTCAGGTCATTTTCGGGTCAATGATTTCGGGTCAACTTTAGGTTACGGGTCGGGTTATTCGGGTCGGGTCAATCGGGTTGGGTCAGGATTGCCAGGTCTAGCTACAACTTCAAGATTGCTCAATTTCTTCTTCAAAGGCAAGAATAGTAGTCAGTAGGTGGTGGAATGTTTACGAGGAGAAAGGCCTTCGTTCTTTAGGCGCAAATCGCATTAATCAACCAAATTCTGGTATGATTTTTTTTTCGAGTAGATTTCTAATATTTTTATGTTGATTAATTGTTGAATTTCTTTAATTGAAGCTATTTATATGATTTTTTTTGGTTGACTTTTGTTTTGTATTGAAGATTTTGTGATGATCTAGGGTTTCAGCTTATTCGATTCATGTTTTAATCTGGTGTATTCGGTTTTTTGAAAGTTTCTTTTTGCTTTTTAGCTTCAATTACACCTAGTATCTATGAATCAGGTTTTTTTCCCATCACTCAAACCTAGTAGGTACGAATTAGGGTTATAGTTTTTAAAATTCATGATTAATTTCAATTTCACCATTTTTGTTTTACAATTAGGTATTTAATTGATTTATTTATGGTTAGTTCTGATTTCGTATTTTGCTATATTTGCTAATTTGAAGAGTGTAGTTTGGTGATAGTTGATTATGCAGAGCTAGCAACTAGTTGTAAACACTATTTAGTATATATTGTATACTTCTTGCTTTCAATACCGTTTATGGCATATTTTGATAGCTTAAATCACTGAATGAGATTATTGGTAATGATCAGAACTGAAATTTGCTTCTTAATACTGATTATTTGTTGACAGTGTTTATGGAGATCATGTCTTTGGCAAGTGAGGCGAGGGTGTGGTGGTTTGTGAGGCCTGGTTGGTGTGGCAATGTTGGTGCAGTGACATGTGTGCGCTGCTGCTGGCAGCCATGTGGAGTGTGTGTGCTTTTGTGCAGGTAATGTGGTAGTTGTCGTTGGTGGAATTGTTGGTGGTAGCAATTGGGACTGGCGAGATGGAGGTTAGGAATTTTGTTGCAGCTCTTGTGTGGTGGATTGGTTGAATGTATGGAGGTGAGTGTGGTGTTATTTAATTAAGGGAGTGATGGTGTGTATTATAAGATTGGGCAAGCTCACTTGCTACTGCTCTATTGCTTAACATTAAGGAAGTGCAAAGTAGAATATGCAAATATTGATTATAGTGTCTCTTTTTAGTCAGATCATCACTATAGATAAATAGAGTAATTATGAATTTAAAAAAGGTTATTATTTTCAAAAAGGGAGTTTAGTTTTTTTTTAAGTCTCAATATGTGAATAAAAGGATCACTATATGTTATTATGTTCCTAATTTTGTGAGATGTAGCAACTCTTTTTAATCGGTGTTTATTTACTCCTTAGTTATAATAGAGCAACTATGATTCCAAAAAGAGTTACTATGTATAGGAATAAGGTTGTTTAGTTTATTTAAGGGTCACGATGCATATAAGATGACCACTGTGCAAATAATAGGGTGAGGTCTATATACTCCTTTGTTCTAATAACTAGAACTTCTATTGGGTTTAGGTTTGAACATGTTAGCTAGAGTTATCTAGTTAATACTTTCAAGTTAAAGTATGTTCCTAATCAATGTTGTTCATGCCTAAGATACTTTGATTGTTTTAAGGGTGTCACAGACTCGTGGCCATTCCTATTTATGTTATCGTCAACAAGATGTTCTTTTAATTTATTTCAATATTTGGTTTAAGCAAACTGAGGGACAGATAGAAGGATTGTCCATATATATATTAATATATATAGGCTATTAGCTCAAAGGGTAGAGCAATGTACATGGTGTGGGTTCAAGTCCCACATAGCCTACAACAATTGTGTGTTGCTATCATTCATGAGTTGTGTTTTGGTCATTGTATGTAGTAGCTTGTTAGCATCAAAGTGCGTAAATACTTATATGCCAAAAAGGTATTTATATGACAAAAAAAGGTCACTATGTATTAAAAAGGGTAACTTTGATATGGTAATTTAATGAAGCTAAGGGTCCCCGCCCATCCTGCACATGGTAAATGGGCATTAACGTTCAGTTTAATATAATTTTGGGGTGGGCAGGACCATGATGCAGCAACAGGGATAACGTTCAGACCAGCCATATATAGCACCCCCAGCAACACATTTTGAGTACTTACAATACTCTTCAACATACTTAGTGAAGCATGCAGCAACCAGCACATCACATGGTTGTTTACCTTCAAAAATAACCATGTTGCGACATCTCCAAGCTGCCCAAAGCAGGCCTGCAGTCAGCCACTCAGCCTATGTCTATAGAGGTCACTATATGTAAAAAAAAGGAGTCACTATGTGTAAGAAAAGGTAAGTATACATATATAGAAGTCACAATATGTGAAAATAAACAGTGAACAACGCTAACTATTTGCTAAAAAGGGGTCACTCTATGTCTATATGTTAGCCTATGTAGGATTCGAACCTACATCTTTTGTGCCAATGAAAATACACACTGCACTACCAATTGAGCTAATAGGCTGAATAGTTTTGAAAAGTTTTCAACTATATGATTCTCCAAATCCTACGTGACTTTGAGAAGCCATTATTCTCTGCTTGTCACAAAATCACAAAACAATATGTTAAAGGTCGTCTTCCTGAATCAAATTGAACTAACAAAATGCAATGGAGAAGCAATTACCATCAACTACAGTAGAAATATCACTCAATTGAAGATTACTGTTACCCTTGTGTTGTTCATCTCCTTATGTTTTTCGTTCCTTCTTCTTCGAGATCTTGAATTGGAATTTGCACATATCCAGAAATATGATGAATAAAACAAAATCAACATAATCCATTTTTCAAAATTAAATCAAAATAAAGAATAATAATTGATACCTTCATTGCTATTTGTGCTTGATTCTGATTCATAAATTGATTTGTTGGATCAATTGCATGAGAATTTCGTTCTTCAATTGATGAATTTTGCATCGTGATTTCGTCGATGTTTTCGTAGAGGAGAGAGAGTGTGTATAGTTTTTTATTTTTATTTTTATTTTTTTTTAAATGAGGGAAAGCTGGGTATCAGTAGGGGTTTTGTTAGAATTGGACTGGGTAAACTTGCGTGGGCTATTTGGTTCTAACATTTGCACGTGAGACCATAAGGTCCACAATAAATTTATTGTGAACTAGGTCCACCTAAGAATTTTTATTTATCTTTTACTACTAGTAAAAAAAAAAAAAAAAAAAAAAAAGAAATGTAGGAGGGATAATAAAAAAATAATAACAATAAAGAAAAAAGGCAATATCTTCCTAGGATCAATACAAGATTACCAGAAACATGTGAAGATTGTGAAAGTAAATACTACCACCAATTTTTTTTAGTTGCAACTTTGGGGTATTATTTGAAAGAGAGAAAATATTTCAAAGTTGCAACTAAAAAAAATCGGAGGTAGTATATGAGGTTGAAGTGATGCAGTGACATCGCTCTCACTTTGTATCCTTGAACTCAAAGGATCAAATATCAATATATCATAGGATTCATTTGAGAAATTTTCCTTATCTCCCTCCTCAAATGAGCCCAAGCTACAAAAATAAGTACATGATATCAAATTATGGAAATTAGCACAGTGAGCACTGTAATCATGGGTGTAAAATATACAATTAACTTCATATCTTCGCATATTAAGTTACATAACCAATACGATCTTCATGCTTTTTATATATATATATTGTTAGCAATTGATTCTATTTACGTTTAACTTTGGGCATTGCAGACATCACAGCAGAATCCTATATACCTGTACAAAAGCTATATTTGTGTAATTACAGACCAATCTCTCAGAAACTAAACAGTAGTTTCGTCACATCTGTAACTTTATCCAGCAGTTTTTTGAACTAATAAATTTGAAATTTCACGATTAGAGAACTAAGAGACCTACTTTAGAGAGGGAAGGCTTCTGAACAAAAGAACTCCTAAACTTCCAAGAGCTACAGTCGCGACAACAGGGATGGCAATTGACACAGAATCAAATGTGCTGCCTGTTCTGTCTGTTCTGTCATGGCGGGATTTCTCTCCAAAATACTCGTGAAGAAGGCTGCTCAGAGTATCTAACTGATGCATAATTTGGCGTTGCCCTCTTGACACAAGCATCACCTGTTAAAAAGAAAGCATTAAAAAAGAAAATTACATCAAAAAAGATTCTGGGGGCTCTTATGGCAGAGGACTGGAAACAAATTAAGCTACCAAGTCATAATATGATGCAGATACTTCAAGGTGAATCACAATGGAAGCCATTACTAAACTCCATTACAATGTGAAAATCTGGTATTCTATTGTCAGTCAGTCTAAAACTGATTGTCTAAAATGTCCACTATACCTCAATGCCATTAATGATAATGGTTTATTTCAACCCAAAAACTTTGCAACGGCTCTGAATTTAAGAAAAGTCTAATGTGTTCAATGAGTTCTCATGACATGCTCTAAAGATATATAGCTGAGGCATGAGAACCAGAAAACCTTGCACTTTCCCACCACTAACTTACTATAATTACAATCTTAAAACCCCATCGCCCAACATATAATAGTTACTAACACTACACGTCATTGCTGAAATGATAATTAATTATGCTATTTCTTTCCAAATTATATCCTCCCTCGTGTCTTGAGCTCTTTGCAAAATCCCCTGCCTTAGAATGGGTTGCTTTTGACAAAGATAGCAAGACACCAAACGTGTTGTGCAAGGACTGTTGGCACCTATCCAGAAGCAATTGAAAAATGTAGGTGGCTTAGTAATATATAGGAGTTATTAACTCACAATATTTTTCCAGAAATAACATTTCATAGTGCAGAGGCTGCCAGGATACTTCATTGAAGAATTTCACCAATAATAAACATCTGTGCCTTCAGATTTGAGCAAGCTCTAAAAAAGACAATTTCTTAAATTCTGGTGGCTTGAACAATGTAAAGTATACATCAAACCTTAATTACAAGTGGATTAACCATGACTCTTTAGCAGACGGAGGGACTTATAACACAAGAGAGCAAGTAACTTCAATGAAAATACTGAGATTATAAGAGGGTAAAAAAATCAAATGCAATACCTCTTCAATAACTTGAGAATCCTTGGCCAATTGGGAAGAAGATGAGGAATGAGGTAATGGTCCACCAGTCATTGGACCATTGCTTAATCCACCAGCCATAAGAAGTTGAGGTGTAGAGCCGTTACAGGCTTCAGACTGTAGAGCCAAGTTTTGTTGACTAGCAGATACCTTCCCAAGGGAAAAATTTGTGTTCAGTGCTTCAATACTAGATTTTAGCTCATCCATTCTCTCATTCAGCGTGGATATCTGCTCTGAGAGATGAGTCACAGCTCCCTGATTGGAAACAATCCATAAGCTCATGGAATTAATGTAATGACTTAAGTCTTTAGCAATTGTAAAAGCATAGAAAACACACAATCAGACAGTTCTTATGATATTAATGATTAATCTCAATGATGATAAGTTCATTAAAGCACAAGCCTAAAGGTAAAGTGGAAAAATAAGCAAACAAATCTGTAAGCTTTCTTTTCGTTCCTCCATCATATATCTGTAATTTAAACAACTAGTCAAAGACATTACTTTATGATATATAGTGCATTAAAGTTATTAGTTATACTAACTTGGTTTGCAACGCCAGCAGGTGACTGGGGGACATTTCCATTAAAACTTCTTTCAGCCACATTGAGCCTTGTCATTTTGGACAAATGCTTCTCTCGGTGTGTTGAAAATGAACGTGAAACATTCCTGTCAAATTATAACAAGAGATGTTTCCCATAAGCCCCAAAAACAAATAAAAACAAAGAAAATGAAAAGACAGATGTCATAGAACCTTGACTTGTGATGGGATGGAATATTAGATTCGTTCAGATATTTGACCTTCCAGTCTGCAGAAGCTCGAGAAAGTGCCTCTTTAGGACTGGAAGCTACTTCATCGTCTATGCTGAGCCTTGTCTTCAAATCATCTGGCAAAGCCTGTAGATAATTGGTTGTGTTAAGTAGAGAAATACAAATTCAAGCAATAAAAAATACGAAGTTATAAGAAGTAATACCATGACATCATTTACAAGTTTCTCCAGCTGGATTTGTTCAATGTAAGTACGCGAGACATATGAACCATCCAAACCCAGCTGCTCCGCTACAAACTTAATATACGAACGATCTTTTCCTTGAACCTTCAAAAAAAATCCAAGTTCTGAAAACACAACTAGAAGCCCCCAAATCAACTAAAAGGCACATGTGCATTGTGCATGGATCTTTGTCTCACGACATTTTACCACTCGGGTCAAGTAACTAAAGATAACATCACATTGTAATATCAAAAGTTTTTGACTTCTAATTATGAAATTGATTAGCAGGCCAGTCATCCATTAATAACTGAAAGTACACAGCAGAAAAATGGAAGCAAAAGAGGATATAGCTTGCAAGAAAGTCTACTTACGAGTTCACATATTAATATGATATGTCCCCCTAAAATATTATCACTCCCTCCATCCTATATTAAGAGAGGGGGGGGGGGGGGGGGTTCCTCTTTTTTTTTTTTTTTTTTTTTTTTTTTTTTGTAGACAAGACATCCTATATTTAAGTTAACAGAAGGAGATGGCACCAAAATGGGGCAAGTTCTATTTAAAGTAGAGAGAAAATTTTAACTGATTAGAACTTATAACGTTGGACGGCAATAAATAGTATGTGATGAAGGGACTAAGACATTGCAATTGGATCTCTCTAGATAGTCGATACACATAATTATACTGTTATTAGGTATTTTTGTATGATCATGCTAAATCCTTTATTATGCAGCAGTAGGATGATTTAAATATTATATCCATACACATGAGCATTAAAATTGTAGCAAATGAAAGATAGCTAAAATGGTAATACCTGGATGTACTTGCGGTTTAGCTGTTCTAGCCAATCAATTTTCACAATAACCTTATCATCAGAGAAAACATGGCTTCTTCTTTTCAGGATAGCAGCAATAGTATAACCCAAAGCCATCAAACCACCAAGAAGACGGACACTGACTTCAAAACTGATTCTTGGCGATATTATGAAGGGTGTGTCCGTAACCCACTCCTGAAATCAGCAAGTAGAACTACTTGAACAAGAGGCTCATCTTCACATGCAAACCTCCTACACTACAAAAATTCCCATAACAGATATAAATAGGTATAGTCATAGTTATCTACCAGCAAGTATTATAATCATTAATTATATTAACATGTAAGGTTGTACAAATCATATCCTAATTGCTTCTAAGAATCTACTCCTAGCCATTGTTTATGGTGCACATTGAATTCTGAAGTGGCCCAGAAAATAAAAGGTCACTTTTGGTTCTTTACTTCTTTGTGTTGTTATAGAAACTACAAGTTATGGCAACTAGCTTCATCACAGGAGAAAATTCCAGAACATGGGCCTTAGAATGCAAAGATCAACTCGACTGGGATAACTGGTTTTGGGTAATAGTAGTAAAGATTAACAAAACACACACACACACACACAGCCGTTGTTTATGGTGCGCATCTAATTCTCAAGTGAAGGTCACTTTTGGTTCTTTATTTCATGGTTTTGGGTTAAGAGTAGTAAAGATTAACCGATTAACCCCACACACACACACACGCACACACGCACGCACACGCGCACACAAACACACACACACATGACCAAACACACACGCGCGCGCGCGACCAATTTTTACTTAACTATGATTTTTTGTTAGATTTGTCATAGTAAGGCTTAAACTCACAGCACAGTCAGGGCTCTCAGGAGACATACAGAGAAAATGCATCTGAAATGAATTTAACTGCAGTCAAGGGACAAGAAAGTGAGTAAAAGAAGGCCCAAAACCTCAAACATGAGATTGTATTTTCCATCCCTGTTCCTCATTCTCAGGTACGACTGGCAAGCTTCAGGATCTTCACCGGGTGGTAGAAGGTAAATATCATACGTTTCCTCCTTAGTTTCTTTGTGTTCCTCTGACATCACTGATTTGATTTGCTCTTCCTCCACAATCTTTGTTGACTACAACAAGAGAAATCTCTCAGTACTAAAGATAAAGATGAAACATCAATGTAATGTATTTGAAAATAATCAACATGGTAACTGGACCAAAACAGAAGCGAACAACGAGCAGTCAACCTTCAAAATATATGTGGGGTTCTGAAAGCCAGTAAAAGGATTAAATTTGTTCACAATCTTGATATGAGCTGTTCGAAGATCGGGCTCAATAAACGCCTTATACATAGGATACACCTGCCATAGTGAACCACGATCAACATTCACAGTACATAAATATGTTTCAAAACAAATATGTAGTATTACACAAAACTTTAATATCAAACAAAAGGAACAATAACAAACTGTTTCAGAGATCTGATGAATTATTTCTTCAGGATCCTGCCCAGCACGCTGGATGTCCCGTAAAACACGTTTCACTAAGTCAAAATGTACTCCGCCAGTAATAGACACACGAAGATCCAGGAAAGGCCTCAACTTCTCACTTAATGCATAAATACCCTCGATGATTACTATACGAGAGCTGGGTACTTCAACTGTTCTGCAAAATGACGAAATGTTAAGCAAAGAGACCAAGAAGAAAAAGTAATTTATAAATCATGACAAATCAAATCAGTACAAGTTGCCAAAAATTATGATTTGACAGTTTTCACTATACAAATCCCAGAAATAATAAGCCAAAGTAAGAGAAGGAATGAAGCCAAAATCTGAATCATGCAGTACTTCACTTTGTTAGATTTAAAGTTTTAATTATTATAAGATAAGATAAAGGAAGATGTCAAAATGAGCTTTGCAAAAATTAAAACTGGAACAGAAACAGAGCTTTGAAAATACCTCTAGACGTGTGACAGTGCTTACAGAGAAATGCCTACATAGGCCCTACAGTTTTCTCAGTGATATTTTTAAGTAATTAAGTTTGCAAAGATACCACCAGTATAATAGATGCTCAGCATATTGATCCACAGGATAAAGGTGATCTCTTAAGTTATAATTATAGAGGTAGCACACAACTCACTCTCACAAACCATACAAACATAGGAATGGATAATTGAGATAAGAATGAGGGGATACATTTGTCTCAGCACCTTACATAGTGCTACAGAATCAAACTAAACATCTATCTCTATTCTGAAAAGGCTTATTAGGAGCACTTAGATTTTATTGAGGTATTCCCAGGCTAGAGAGAATGCGAAGTCAGGATATCGAATAACTCTTTTGGTGCCAGGTTACATCAAAAAAACATTGTGTTCTTTCAATCTTTCCTATCTTCTACAATTTTAAGAAAAATTCTTTTCCATCAGTCTTTTGAAGAAAGTTAAGCAAGTGTACAAATATTTTATGTTCCATACACATATTTACCCCAAAATATTTCATACATCTAAACCTCCCAAGACTTTTCATGCAGTTTGCAAGGAATATTGTGCAATGCCCTAAAGCAGAAGCGTATTGTTGTGTCCCCCAAAAAGGTCATAATTGACACAACAAAGATCTGTATAAGTTTGATGCAGAATAGCTCCTTGAAAAATGTCAGTTCAGTGAGCCAAGAAACTGATGCGTCACAGCCAATGGCCCAATAATTGCACATGACATATGGTTACTATTGCTCTTAACTTTGTGTATGCAAAATTTGAACATTTTCTTAGCTGCAGAGCTTTAATGTTAACACAAAGAAGGACCATGCATATCTGTTGTAGAATACAGCAGCTATGGGAAATATATGTGACAGGCTTCCTCATCTTTCAACTTTCAATCTAATCAAATGGAAGTTGGCTATATAGTAGAAAAGTTAGCAGAGAAGAAAATAACAAGATGCCAACCTGTAGCCCGTGCGAGAGCTAGACTTGAAATCATATATTGGAACCTCAATAGGCTGTCCTGCTCTCAGATCTTGTATATTTTGAAGCAGTGTGTCATAATCTGTCAACCGTGGATCTGGTTCAGGATAGATATATTGTTAGCACCAGATTTCATATGTATAAGTGAGAAGTATCAAGATTTACGAAAGATGAAATTTTATCACAAAATACCCACAGCCAGGGAAACAAGTGTAGCAAAAGAAATACTCTCCTACCACCCCCCCCCCCCCCCCCCCCTCTTTTTCAACTTTAACAAATAACACAAAATATTCCAGAGCGTTACCATAGGAATAACTTTTAATTTTACTTCGTACACACACACAGCAAATTGACTATTGAGAAATTAAAGCTTCATCTTGATAATAAGCATGCAAGTCCACAAGACCTATTTGTGCACCAAGGTCCAAGATAATTATGCATAGGGTTAAAAGGTATGAAATTTGTGATGAGAAATCAAAAAATGGATGATAAATGCAAGAGCCATACTGAAACTTTTTGTTCACTAGAATTTCATTTTGTTCCCCATAGATGCTCGACGCAGATATATACGCATGGCATGAAAGTATAGCATTTCAAAAGCAGTGAAAATCTCCAAAAGAAGCCAAGTTTAATACTCTAAACGTGTCAGCAATATGCATTGTGTATATAGTTTTAATAAATCCTTGCTCTCGAGTAGAATAAAACAATGCACATGAAAATTATTTTATTAGCCAACATGGAGTGCGTAAAAATAGATGAAGAGAGGATAGATTTGAGGCCCGACCATCAAAATTCCCATCAATGATTCGGCTGGAGTCATTATAGTTGTCCATTGATATAACAGCAATACTAGGCATAAAGTTGAGCATCTTTTCAGTGAACACAGTCTTCCCTGCACCTGAAGGACCAGCAACTCCAACTAATATTATTCCTTCATTATTCTGGGCTAACAACTGACAAGCACGGATCACGACAAAAAATCCCTTCTCAAATTTTAAATGGGCGTCAATTGAGACAATCTCATAGCGATCAGAGTCCTTTCTCTTCACTAACTGGACTTGATCCCTCAAGAGGTTAGACCGCGGCCGGGGTGATTCAAATCCATTTGCAGCATTTTCACCCATATGGGCTGTGAACAAACTGCAAAAATAGAATGGCAATGAAATTAATTGCAATGCTCTTAGTCAACTTAATACCTCCCAAAAATTTAAGTAATTAAAAACTTCTGTCAGAATTGAGTCCATATGCCGCCACCTTCTATCTAGTCAGTAACAACAAAGTTCATAAATAAATTCATCTTTACATGTCACATAAGAAAGCTACGAAGTATTTGTGATCAAGTTTCAAATTGCAAGATATGATATAGCAATATAATGGACGATGACACTGCATGTTTTAGTATTACAACTTAGAAGCTCTTCTGAGTTAGAATCAAAAAATAGAAGCATCATATTATATCTCCTGGAAACTACACTAATTCATTTAAACAGCCAACACGAAATCAAAAAAAGTTTCCTCGTGAACAGATTGAACACATCAGTCACCCATCATCCCCACCCACACCCCCCAACATCCCCCCCCCCCCCCCCCCAAAAAAAAATAAAATAAAATAAAATAAAATAAAATAAAAGATCTTCTACATATTGTTCCCACAGTTTTTACTTTTCAAGTAGGACTTCCCTTTTTTGGTACACTCTATAGTCTATACAACCCCCTGAAAATCGAACTACGGTAAAACAATCAACTCTTTCGCCTCTACACTAGCCATTACAATGAGACAACAATGCTCCGTGGCATCGAAATTTAACTCTTTTTTTAATTAACTTATATTCAAATTTTCCACTCCAATTCCCCTTTACTGGTGAAGCCCTTCAACATCTATTCTAAGTTCATCCACCCCTATTCCCTAAAGTCTCCTCCCCTAGCAACTCTCCTCTCTCTCATCTACACTTATTCGTCTCCTTCTGCCGTGAATTCTGCCCTATCTCATCTAATACCATAACCCTCTTCCTCGTTTTTCATATCCCCTCTTCATCTTTGTCCCTCATTCTATGGATGATCTCAATCACTTGAATTTCAAGATTTACCCCAAAATTTGCAAAATTTTCGCCTCATAACATAGCTTTAGCAAAATTTTATTACGATCATAACCTAGAAACAACATAATTTAATCTAATTCAATTCAGTACTCTTAAAATTACCATCAAAGAGAAACAAATTAATCAAATAGTAACCCAACAAAATCAAAATTCAAGTAAAAAAAAAAAATAGAACCAATAACAAGTACCCAGTAATCTTAATAATGAAATAATCGCAACCTTGTAAGATAAAAATTAAAATAACATCCGAAAAATGAAATGAATTGCAGGACACCACAAACTTAGAACATACCCAGAAAACAAAACACCTAAATAAGAGAATAATAATCATGAAATACCCAAAACAAAAAAATGTAAAGATTATTGAACTGGGGTTGTGATCATCAGCGTACCTGGGAAATAATCTGTAGCTTCGAAATAAGAAGAATATGATTGAATTGAAGGAATTTTGCGTTAAGGAAATGGACAAGTTGTTGGAGTTAATAAAAAAAGTTCTAGATTATATGAATAATCGTCCACTACTAGTGCTGTCGAATTTCAAACCGAAACCGTTTAGCTGCCCGAAATAAATCGACCCAAATGAGAACCGAACTGATTAAAAACTGTTTTTTTTTAAACCGAAAATCAACCCGAACCGTACGTGAATAAACCCGAAATCGAACCGATCCGAATAACGTTACACCGTATAAGAACCGAACCCGTTAATGAACCGAACCACTTCTAAACCGAACTAAAATCAAACCGAACCGAAAAAGAACCGAACTGTTTCTAACCCGAAACCGCTTTCTACCCGAAACCGTTTGAACCGGGATAAAAACCGTTTACACCGAACCGTTAACAATCCGCGACCCGTTTGCACCAAACTGTATATAAACCGAACCGTTTATTAACCGAACCGCTTGCAAACCGAATCGTTTTATGAACCGGACAGCTTATAAACGAATCGGCTACAAACTAGTAAGATTGGTATGGCTAAACTTGAAACAGAACATAATATGTATTTATAAAATCAATGAGAATTTGTATATAATTTGATGCCTATTTATGAAATGATGAAGTCTCGACTAAATATAAAATTTGTTAACCAACAAAAGGTTAGCAAGTACTATCAAATTTCAATCCAAAACCATTTAACTGCCTGAATCCAAACGACTCGATAAAAAATCGATTTTTTGAAACCGAAAACCGACTCGAACCGTAATTTAGTAAACTCGAAATGGAACTGATCCGAACAACGTTAAACCGTAGAAGAACCAAACCAGTTATTAAATTGAATCGAAAAAGAACCGAACTAGTTATAAATTGAACCGAAAAAGAACCGAACTAGTTATAAACTGAACCGAAAAAAAAACCGAACTGTTTCTAACCCGAAACCGTTTCCAACCCGAAACTGTTTGAACCGGGATAAAAACCATTTACACCGAACCGTTAACAAACCGTGACCCATCCGCACCGAATCGTTTACTACTCGGACTGTTTACAACCCGAACCGAATTAAAACCGCTCAAGAATAAACCGAAACCAAATTGAACTGATAACTATTTAAACCGAACTGAAACCGACCCGTGAGACACTTAAACTGATTTCAAACTGACCCGATTTAATACCGAACCGAACCCGAACTGTCAAATCGTTTGACAGTACTATCCACTACACAAGTCAACAGTGGTCTACGTGCTTCGGACCTTTAGTGGTGGTTGACCGCAACAATTGTTTACTCCACCTTATTTTTTAAATTGAAAATTATTTTTATCAGAGTCTCAATTCCTTCTAGGTTTTTTCCTTAGGAAGGTTTTTTGTTCCCTCTCTTGAGAGAGTTTTCTAGCTTCCATTACTAGATTTTCTTCATTTTTTTTTTGAAAGTTTTCCTTCAATCTTCTCTTTCTCTCTCTTTCTCTTCCATCTCTTTTCTTCTTGTCTTAATTGTAAATTTTTGTAAGGGGCTTCCACCGGTGTTTTTACTGGTGGTAAGCCCCGAAAAACTTTTTAATTGCTTTCAATAAAGGATCACATCTTATGGTGGTGTGTATTCTATTAGGTTTAATTTATTTGTTTGTTCGTCTGCGAAAGATTGAAGATTCAGGGTTTCACAATCTCCAAAAGTATCTAGAAGGCCATATGAGTTTTTTCACCCAAACAACTATTCATCCGTGGATCTCAAGCCAAATTAGTGATAACTCACAGATTGTATTGCTTCGGATGAAGATTTTTATAAAGGTGATCGTTGATCAAATCTCCGATGTAACTAGTTCTAAGGTGAATTGTATTTATATTGGCATTTTAGATTTCCTCGGAATTGTTTGTAAGTGTCGTTTGGCTATCTTTCATTAATGAAATCATTTTCTTCTCATCAAAAAAAAAAAAATAATAAATAATAAATAAATTGAAAATTATTTTTATTGATAAAAATTTTAGATTAGACCCGATGCAACAATTGATAAAATTAATTGTGCACCAACCATCTAGTCATTTGAAATGTAATTATATCATCGAAATATGATTATATCATTTGAAAAGTGATAATATCATCTACAGACTGATTATGTTCAAATAGTGAATTTATCATTACAAAAAGTATCAAACATAATTATATTATTCGAAAGATAATTATATCATCCAAAAGATAATTATATTATCAAATTAAATTGTTTAAAATATGAGTTCAAAATATGACTCGCAACAGGATAATTATATTATCTAAAAAAGTGATTTTATCATCCAGAATGTGACTATATTATTTGACAGCGTCAAATATTGGGTCTACAATAATTTATTTTAGACCAGGTCCATACAAGACTTGCATTTTATTGAATTGAAATTATTTTTGTTGGATATAAATTAATTTTTTTGAATTGAAATTATTTTTGCTGAATTTTAATTAATTTTATTGAATTGAAATTAATGTTACTAAACTGAAATTATTTTATTGAACTATATATGTTGAATTGAAATCAATATTATTGATTCTCTATTACCCCCTCCGTCCCAGACTCCAAGAATAAATTTTTTTTTCACTATTTATATTTTAACATTGACTATAGCTTTGGATTAACAATATATTGTAAGATATAGGTATTGATATAAAGTTTCATATTATTATTATTATTATTATTATTATTATTATTATTATTATATCTCAAAAAATAGATAAAGTCATACAACCTACAAAAAAATTAGTAGGAAACCGAGCAAATCCTATCCTATTGAAGATATGAGCTGCAGCACGTGCTCCAATGTCTTGAGCCTTCGAGAACTTCTAGATCCGCTTCAACAATGCAACAGCCTCCTTTTCTAGCTCTCCAAGAGAAGAGAAAGAGGAAGGTAGGAAGCCATATCCAATTGCTCGACAACTTGATTCGTACTTGACCCGCTTTCGATTGGCCGCATCAGCCACTACCCGTCTAGGAACAAAGTCAGATTATTATTATTATTATTATTATTATTATTATTATTATTATTATTATTCAGTAAAAAGGAATTGAAGTGCCATAATAGTTTAAAATCTCTTATAGTTCAACTTAATTAAGGCTTGTTCTGGTTTACTGAAATGAGCTGAATTGAACTGAACTAAAATGAATTGTTTATGAGAGAAGGAAATTAAGAGCTGAACTGAACTGAACTGATTGGAGCTGAACTGAACTGAACTAAGCTGAACTGAAATTAAGCTGAAGAGAACAGACCCTTATAATTAATGGTTTAAAATTTCTTATAGATCAACTTAAGAAAGGAAGAGAGAAAAGGTACAGGTGTGGGGCATACTACCTCCATTTTCTTTTTCGTAGACACTACTCTCTTATCACGCTTGCCAACGTACTATTTTAACGATTAATATTTTTCGACATTGTAAAATTGTAAAAAGTGGATATTAATAAAATATACATTTTGAGACGATTCAAACAAGATCTCACTTGACAATGTTTTATCGTAGGTATAAATCACAAAAGCTAGTCAAGTGTAGTTTGTGAATAGTGTAAAAGTCAAATGGTGTCAACTAAATAAAACAGAGGAAGCATTATTTTACCCTTGTGAGACATATCATTTGTGACTCACCGTTAGCCATTTGAAACTCCTCTTATGGTTTAAATAAGTAGCTAGACAAGGAATAACTCTTGACGCATAGACCCTTTATATGTATTTTGCAATAAATAGGATGACAACGAATATATATAAGCAACATATGTATAAAGTATCACTTTATAGATAAATAGTAACATTAAAAGGTTTAATGGTACACTAGTAGAATAAACATCATTTGTAATGCCTTATTTGTAACGGGCATAATTAAATTTGTTACATAAAGATTATTCTTTATGGGCAATACTTTATGACTGGTACATACAAAGATGCACACTCATTTGGTATACAAGCTAGAACTACCCCTGAAGATTAGAAAAATGAACCTCAAGAAGGGCTCAACCGCTAAAAATAGAGCAAGAAGGCTCTTTCATAATCCAGATAAAGAGTCTGGAACAAGGTGGCATGAGGCTCGCTCTTTCTTAATCCAAAACAAGAGCATTCCTTGTATAACATGTGTTATTATTGCGGATTTTTCACGAAATACCACTGAGTTTTAACTTAATTCACCATATACCACCAACATTTTTCAAATTCACCATATAATCATAAGTTTTAGGAAAATGTCACCAAATGCCATTTTCGTTAACTCCGTTGGCTATAGAAGTTAACGGTGCCACGTGGAGTCTTCTTATTAGATCTTATTTAATTAATTAAAAAAATAATTAAAAGAAAAAAAAACTGACCACCCCTTCTTAGCCCCACACTGCTCCAGCCTAACTAGCCCCTCCACCGCGTCGGCACCGTCCCTTACCACAGCCCCGACTCGCTTCGTGGTTGCCCTCCCTTCTTTAAACCACCCATACTCCACCACAAATTTTCCCTCCAACCAACCCAAAACCCGTAAATTTGCCCCACCTAAAAACCCCTCCCCCATCCAAATGTCGATGGGTTGAGGGAGGGGTTCGGGCGCCGTCGATTTGGGTTCGCCGACACGGGGAAGGAATTTAGGCGTCGATAATTTGGGCGTCGGTGGGTGGGGAGCGAGAGTTTTCAAATGAGATAAAGGGTTTTAAGATGGTGGTGGTTGGCTGGGTCGGAATCCACGTCAGCTGGCAGGTCGGATTTCGCGGCGACTAGCTAGTCGGTTTCCGCTCTGGCTGGCTAGCCGGATTCTGGTTGGTGGTTGGCTAGGTGGACGTGATGGGTGGCGGGTTTATGTTTTGTTTTTTTTTAAAAAAATATTTTGATAATTAATTAAATAATTATTTTAAAATTAAATAATGTAAAAGGAAACCAATTATATGTTGCCACGTGGTCTTATTAGCCTTAATGACTAACGGTGTTGTGAAATTTTGCGAAAAAACCTTTTAAAAGCTTTTTTGTCAAAAAGAATCGATCATAATTTTAATTTATTGAAATAAAAAGATGTCAAGAATCTCAAGATCATATCAAATATTATAAAAATAATTTCATGTATGATATTATAAGGAAGTATAACCCAAGATATATCTGTCACATATTTCATATGCATTATCATATTAAAAAAGGAGGTATATTATGGTATTTGGAAAATATTTATATTATTTTATTATATAATCATATAATCTTTGATTTAATTTATATTTAGGGGTTGAAAGTACCACATGAATATTTTAAACCATAAAATTAAACAACACGTGTCAAAATATAGTTTGAGTGCCCTTTGTTTACTACATATATAGATAGATTGCTTTATTTAGAATTTAATTATTACAATGTAAAGATTTTGCTAAAAAGATCATCGTAAGTATGGTAACACTCGTCATGTATATTATGTTCTACTAATTTAACAATCCGTCATATATGTATTGATGTATATAATAGGATACATAAATTTTGTATAATAGTGGGAATTTGCCAAGAGTAGTACAAAATTTGGTTCACACAAAAAAAAAAAAAAAAAAAAAAAAAATTATATAACAAAATTTAATATTCCAAGGAAGTATAGAACCCGTAGAAAAATTTTAATATTAAATTTTGGCAAAATTAAGTATTATATACTATTATAAAGTATGGTACAAAAATTTGTGACATTTTGTACATTAAGGAAAATAACTACTAAACAATCTTTCAATGATGATTTGATATATAGTGGAAATATTTTGTGAAATTTTCTACTTTAACTACTAAATAAACAATCCGTCAATAGTTTGGTATATAATTCAGAAATCTTGTGAAATTTTCTACTTTAAGGATAATGAAAATATATTCTACATGGGATCAATAAAATTTATATTGTTTTTGGCAAAAAATATTATATAAGATCAATCAATATTATTTTAGTATATTTAAACTGTGATATTTTTTAATATTTATAGAAATAATTGCTTTATTTAGGATAGCGGAAAAGAGCGGTAATTTTTTTAATATGAAGGTAACACGTGGAGCTATTGTTTGAGCGCCCTCTGTTTTAGTATAGTTATAGATTCTTAGTTCTCTTTGTCAAGAAAAAAAAAAGAAAAAAAAATCAATTTAGAAGTACCAAGTATATCACAGCTAAGTTACACTTACAATTATTGCAGACATTGAAAGAAATTATATTCAAAAAATGAATAGGATACACAGAAAAGTGTAACTTTTCTACATAAATATATTCCTTAGAAACTTAAGAAGTAAACTTGAATAAGTCTTATAGAGAGGTTTTCAATTATCATGCAGTTGGTAGAATGTTACCCACTAGAGTCTCTGCTTTGTCCCAATAGATGAGTTTCGTGCAAGCTTTTTCTGATTGATGATAGCTTTCCAGCAACATCACTAATGTTTAGGGATGGCGGTGGATCTGGACCCAACCTGAATCTGTGGATGCAAATTCGTTTTTCACGGATCTGGGTCTTTAAATTTTAGACCCGTTGAATCCGGGTTAGATCTGGGTCTTGCTGTAAAAAACGGATCTAGATCCGGGTTTGGCCCCTAGACCTGGATCCAGATCCGTTTACCCGTTTTTTAATGTTCTTATTAAAAAAAAACTAAAATTGTTTGTTTCTTTATTAAAAATGTTGATAATGTTTTTCAAAAGAAAAAAAAAATGTTGATAATGTTAGTTCAATTTTGGATGCTCATATATCGGATACATCATCGTTGTTTTTATACTTGCTCATTTGTAACATCGTGAAAATTTGTAAAATACCACCTACTATTATACTCATTTTTTACAATACCACCAATAATTTTTTTATTTTGTTTTACCACCATCTTTTTTTAAATCCTTAAAAATTACCACTATGACGTCACTGTCGACCCATATAACTACCTTCTTCTTATTTTCCCTCCTTCTCCTCTCTAATTTCATGATTCTCTCCCATGTTCCCCCCATTACTCCCTTACTCCTCTTTTCTTTTTCTTTTGCAAATTTCATAGGCTATAATTAGGGTTTAATTATGTAATTTGTTCTTCAATTTAATCGAAAATGCAAAACCGAGTGTGTAATCATGTTATCAAGAAGGTATATTCAATTAGGGTTATCAAGAACGTATCTTCAATAAGAATAAGGTAGTTGGTGGGGACCATAGTAACGTCATGGTGGTAGTTATAACGGTTTTCAAAAATAGTTGGTGATAATTTTTAAGGATTTGAAAAAAAGATGGTGGTAAAATAAAATAAAAAAAAAATTATTGGTGGTATTGTAAAAAATGGGTACAATAGTAGGTGGTATTTTACAAATTTTCCTAATTTTTATTTCAAAGTATAAGTATATAAGTTGGTTACTTTGTGTTTTTAGATTAGTTGTATAACTTTAATTTAAGTTGAACTTAATGACCCCCGACGGAAGTTTGAAATGCATTTTTTGACCAAAACATTACATTTATTACTAAAAATTAGGCAAAATATATTAGACCCGGATCCGTTTGACCCATCGGGTCTGGAAAATCCGGGTCTCTATTTTCCAGACCCGACGATCCAGGTCGGATCTGGATCCTAGATATAAAAATGGATCTGGATCCGGGTCCATCCGGACCCGGTCCAGATCCGACCTGTTGCCAACCCTACTCATGTTCAACCTTTCTTGTGGAAGCTCAGCAGAGCAAGAAAGGGCTATTTCAAGTAATGATATCAAGGCCTCCAATGTCATAGTTTTAGTGTTCTCCTCACTTACTATATATACAAGAAGAGCATGATCTAGAATATCAGTCACCCGCTCAGACAAAGCTTCTTTCACATAATGATGTAGGCTTAAGCCTCTGTTAAACGTGTCACTGGTTGGCCTACGACCAATAAATATTTCCAACAAAAGGATCCCAAAGCTATAGACATTGCCATATGTAGACACTTCATTTCCCTTACCATACTCTAGAGGAATGTAGCCAATAGTTCCCCTTACTCTAAAAGAGCTGAACTCACTCACAAAAGAGTTACTAATGTCTTTTGATAGGAATTTGGCCAATCCAAGGTCACCAACATCTAAAACCATTTGTTCATCAAGGAGAGCATTGCTTGGCTTAGGTCACAATGAACAATAGGTGTACCACAACGATGATGAAGATACTCCAAAGCAAAAGCAACATCAATAAATATATCTAATCTTTGATGAAGATTTAACTTCCTTAACCCAACATTTGTGTCCTCGACCCTGCTTATTACCTCTACAGGATACAACCAATCATCCAAACTCCCATTTACCATGTACTCGTAAACTAAACCCTTGAAATCAATACTTGAACATACTATCATCACCTTAACAAGATTCCGATATCTTATGTTCCGCAGGATACTGCATTCAGCCATGAAACCTTTGGAAATACCATGGTTCTCCAGATTAAACACCTTAACGACAATAGTAATTTCACTACCTTCATGATCTAGCACTCCCTTGTATACAACCCCGGAAATTCCACTGTTAATGATGTTTTCAGAAGAGAACCCATTTGTAGCTTTTAGAAGGGTTTGGTAAGAGAATTTAGGAAATGAACTTTTCTGAATCACGGGAAGCTTCGGATTCCTTCCTTCTGTAGCAAAGACAAACCCAAATACAAAGTCCACCAGAAAAATAATTCCAAAAATCCCTGATACAATTGCAATTATTAATTTGATTCTATGGCTCCGTTTACCTTCCTAAAATGTTTTTAAAATTGCATTTAGGAAGCTTTAATTTAGGTATACCTCTACATAGGCCACCATTTCCAGACATTGAAACACCAGATTTATTGTTGAAGACTCCACCAATGGGTACTCGTCCCTCGAGGTTATTGAAAGACAAATTTAGTACCTGCAACGAAAGGCTTATACCAAAAATTCTGGAACTTGACCAGACAAATTGTTCCTTGACATATCTAACTCATGAAGACCTTTAAGCTTTCCAAAGTTTGAGGAATGGCACCTTGGAAAAAGTTCCCCTCCAAGTGTAAGGAATCTAAAATTATATAAGCACTAAAACTGCTTGGTAGTTCCCCTTTGAGCTTGTTTTCAACAACATCAAAGTTCTCCAGATTGATTAACTTTCCAACTTCCTCCAGAAGAACTCCAGTTAAGTGGTTATAAGACAGAAAGAGTCCGGTGGACAAAGAGGAGAGACTAAAAATTTGTGATGGTATACTGCCATTTAGATTGTTTTGAGAAAGATCCAATCTTATCAAGTTCCTACAATTTCCTAAACCTTAGGGAATTTGACCTTCAATATTGTTTTGAGCAAGTTAAAGAACATTCAACTTGGTTAAGTTCCCAATTGCAGATGGTATGTACCCTAACAAATGGTTTTCAGTTAAATCTAATTCAACTATACTTTGGAGCTTCCTTATTTCCTGCGGAATAACACCAGAGAGCTAATTTCTAAAAGCACCAATGTACTGCAAATATGCTAGGTTTTCTATGCAATTTGGAATTTGTCTAACTATGTTATTTAACTGAAATCCAAAATTGAAAGCTTTGTAAAATTGCAAATAGCTCTAGGAAAGTTTCCTGCAAAATTGTTTTTACTAATGACAAGGACTTGTAACATGGTGGCATTGATCAAAGAAGACATAAAGTTCAAATCATCAGCTTGGCCCAACCCAAGGAAATTATTGCCTATGTTAACCCGAGTAAGCTTTCCCAAATTATGCAAAGACGGGACTGTACCTTGAAGATTGTTTGAAGGCAATTGAAGATATTCTAGGTTTGTAAAATTGGATATTGATGTAGGTATAGGTCCGGTGAATCTATTTTTTCCTAGGGATAATGCTTGGAGCTGTGGAAGAGTGATGCCTAAATCTGAAGGGAGAATTCCTTCTAGATCATTCTCTCCTAAATCTGGAATTGTCATGGAAGAGGGGTTAAAGATTGAGGATGGGACTGTTTCAGACAACTTATTGACGCCTAATGCAAGAACTGATATGTTGGTCAGTTTCCCAAAGCTATTTGGGGATTAAGGGTGAGCAAAAAAAGTAGGTACCCGGTCCTGGACTTGGAACCGGTTAGGACCCGCTGGGTCCAGAACTGGAACTGGTCCCATTGGTTCCGGTTGCGGGTCCAAAAATTAGGACCCGATTATAACCGATTTCGGTTCCAATTCTTGAAAATTTGGACCCGGTACCCGATGGGTACCCAGTTCCAGTTATATAGTCATGTGCATTCCTGGACTTTTAGAACATAAATTTAACATTGGGCTTTAAAATCTCTAGCCCACTAGCTCAATTACTCTAATTTCCAACCTTTATAAGTAGTATTAACCCTAAAATTACTCATCTTCTTTTTTCAGCCGTCATCAACTCAAATTCATGAGTTTTCACATTAATCCCATAATCTAGTGATACTTCTTCTTTTCAATTTTGTAGATCTTAAACTCATATCTTCTTCTTCTCAAATTCTTACTTCTAAAATCCATTTTTCCTCACCTTCCTACACATTTGTTTTTTTATTTTTTAATTTTTTTTTATGATGAAACGGTTGGAGATGAAGAATTAACAAATTACGGAGTATCATTCCTTGCTTTGAAGATGAACAAGTTCTCTTATAATTAGTATTTTGGGCTGATTTTGTATGAATTTCGGATAATGTATGTTAAGGAAAAATTATGATTATTGGGATTTTCATTTAATTTTTAGATTTATATTTTTTGTCTTAATATTCTGAGATTTTCATACTTTGTTCTAAAGGTTGGATGTTTGGTATATACTTTTTCCTTAATTTTTTTTTAAAGCTTAATGGCTAAATATGGAGTTTTGATTACCGGGTACCCGGTTTTGGAACCGGTTCCCACCAATTTCGGTTCCGGGTCTAAAATTTCGGACCCTGTGCTAACTAGTTCTGGACCAGTTCCAGAATTTTGGACCCGGCTTAAAACGGTTCCGGGACCGGGTCCTTAGTTTGTGACCGGGTACCCAATCTTGCTCACCCCTATCTGGGATCCTTCCAACCAAGTTGGTTTAGGTAGCATATAGCTTAATTGAATTGATGGTTGAATTGTTGTAACTTGGCAAATGGATATTGAAGTGATAAGCGTAGTCCATGATAATTCTAAAAGAGAAGGAGGGGTTGTGGACTTGTGGGTCCGTCTTTTTTCAGTGTGTGGTTGGTGCACCCGGGTACATCATGCACATGGTGCACCTGGAAGAATATTTAGTGTATTTAAAAGAACATGGGCAAAAAAAGAACATTTTTTTTATTTTTATCATGTTCTTTTTGTAACGAATTTATGTTCTTTGTAATGTCATGTTCTTTGTCAAACACAAACATGTTTTTTTTTTTTTTTTTTTTTTTTTTTTTTTTTTTTTTTTTTTTTTTTTGCTAAACTCAGGTTTGTTCAGGTTGTTCTTTTTTCAAACACTAGTATGTTTTTTTTTCCATGTTCTTTAAAAAAATGCCTAATGTTCTTTTCGGGTGCCATGTTCTTTGTAATGGCATGTTCTTTGTTAACACACAAACATGTTCTTTTGTCGAACATATGTATGTTCTTTTTCAAATACTAGTATGCATGTTCTTTTTCTAATACTAGCATGTTCTTTTTCTAATACTAATATGCATATTCTTTTTCTACACTATACTATTTTCATCTTTTTTTCGGGATTGGGAAATTAGAGCTGAGTATTAATAATCTTAGGTAAATTAAAAAGCAATCAGTTTTTGTATTTTATTAGGCCTTCCACATGCTCTTTATATCTTATTGGATAATTTGATTAAAGCTCAATATACATAGTATACTAGGCTTCTACATAATGTTAATTTTTACCTACAACCTATGGTAGGGAACACTACCTGCAACCCCCACCCTCCACGCGTGTCCTACTTCATCCCCTTTTCAATTATGAATTTCCTGTAAATTTTTATAACATGTTCATTTCTTTATCATTAGATGTTTATTTTTATAACAAGGAGTTTTTTGTTCAAATTAATTTATTTTGTGAATTATATTTTTAGAATTTTCTATAAATAAAAGTGAGAGCAAATTTATTTATAAGGATTATTGCGTTTAAATCATTTTTATTATAAGAAGTATTGCATCATCAAATGTTCATTTTTGTTTATTCATGTTTCACTACATGTTCATTTTTGTATCATTAAAAGTTCATTTCAAGAGCTATGTGTAAGTAATATAATAAGATGTATGCAAATACATACGTCTTAGAATTCTATTTATTAAAATAAAACTGTTAAAAAAATAATTTCCAATATAAAATAACTTTAATTTAATTACAATAATAATACATTTCTGTACTATTACATGTAATTGTTTCATTCCTCAAAAAAAAAAAAAAAAAAAAGGAAAAGAACAAAAAAAAGGCCGTGATTGTTTCATAAACATAAAGTGAACTATTTAATCCTAAATGTACATGTGTCTTGTTAATGAACATTCTTTTGTTACATATGTGTCTTGTTGTACGTTTGTACATATGTAGAATCATTCTCTCTATTTGTGTGTTTTTCTTGATACATATCTTTTCTCAATATGTACATGTAGACACTCATTTGTGTCTCCCCAAAACAAAACCCAGTGATGAATACCTTTTGCATCGAATGATAATCGAATAAGGTGAAAGTGTGAAAGGTCAGGAGTTGCGGTTAGTTTTTATTAAAAATTCTTTCTTTCTGTTTTCGAAAACGACTCTATTTTATGAAAATAGCCAATCCAGTTTAGTTTAGTCCACGACAAGGGTCCAATAATAGTGTAGTTGGATAGGGCTTGCAAAAATCTTTCCAACGATATATTATAAGTCCGATTCCGATGAATAATGAGGAAGTTATGGCCAAAATACTAAACTGGGCCCGGTTGATCTTTACATGCGGCCCGATGATCTAGGGGAGGCCCCAATGTTAATTATTATTCCTAAATTTATTAGAATTAATTATAGTCTTCTAGAACTCTCTAGAAGGTTCTCTTAAGTCCTAATAAAATTAGAATTAATAATTATATTTTGATAAGTTTTACTTGGAATAAAATGTTAATTTAATGAAAAATACGATTTCAGTTTTCATACGGACTTTACAAGTCAATTTTGATTGATAAGTGGACTCCATGTTTGAAAGCGCGTAGGAATCCAGGCTGTCGCCAAACGACAGGCCTGTCGCTACGCGACAAGCCTTGTCGCCAAGCGACAAGGTTGGTTTGCGGCGACAACGTGGAGTTTTATTCCTATCAAATTCTACCTATTTCCGGACTGTTTTCTTATAAATAGGGTCCTGAACCTCCGTTTTTGGATCATCAACATTCATCTACAATCATCAACAATCATCAATTATCTACAATCAATCTATTCTCTAAATTCTCTCTAGCTTTTCACAAACACAATTCCGCATACACGAGATCTAGAAACACCTAGCCAAGTTCGAAGTTGCCTTCACCCTAAACGTGAAAGGTTATAATTTCTGAGGGTTTGGTCCCAAATCTCTATTTCAATTATTTGATTTAATTGTTTAATTTTATATTTTCCTTGAAGTTACTAACGCGTGTATTTTGTTATTAGAAAGAGGTACGAGGCATCAAATTATGTAATCTTATTACTCTATTCTTGTAGAAAGCATGTTTATTATTTATTAATTCCTAGCATCATGCTTAGGATGTTATTATTGCTTTCTAGTATCATGTTTAGGGTGCCTTTTTCTCTTTTCCTAATATCATGTTAGTATCATGTTAGGGCTAAAGCTTTGATCTTTATTGTTTAGTGACATGCTAGGATTTGTTATTAATCTTGTTAGTATCATGCCTAGGATCTTGATATTATATTTAAGCTTTATTATTAACATGATTATGATTATTATGATTATTATTATTATGTTGCTTGATATATTATTGTTATTGCTTGATCACGCCTTTTATGCATGTTTAAAGGGAATTTGTACTTGTAATCGCGCTTAATAAGATAATTAATAATCTTGTTTAGTGTTAATATGATTATAATTCAAGTGATCTCCAATAATAGTTTTGTTTGTGCATTAAATTCAACCAACATAGATAACAGGTTTAGGGTAAACCTATTGATTGTATGTTAGTCAGAAAGCGCACATGAATACGAGAAGAATGAAGTAGAGGCCTATTTAGGGCAGGTTCAATCTCTTTTAGGTTGGATTTGTACCTTCATCCCCGAACACCAGTCATGGTTCCAGATCTTTTGGAGTTGACGATCTCCTGGATCGTTAAGGGGTGTAACCTTCACCTTATAAACGGTTTACAAGTTCCTAAAACTTGTTGGCGACTCTTTTGCTCTAGCTTCCTTCCCTTTGGACGCCACCATGCTTAAGTGTATGATCATAGTGGGGCTCAAGTTTGGGGTAATGCTTGAAATATTCCCTACAGTACATCATCATCTTCACCTTTCTTATTTGATAAACCTATGTAGTGGAAGCTTAAATTTTTGTACAAAATAATTGTTTGTAAAATCAAACACTATAAACAAAACTACATAATTAAATGAGCATTTACAAATACAAATATGAACACATTGTTGAAAATAACATAGTTTAATATGATAATGAACAAGTATTATAAGTCAAATAAACATCTTTCAATACGATGATGATAACAAATTTAATTTAAATTGAACAATATTCAATATTGGTAATGAATAAGCACTTAAATTCAAATCGAGAAAACAACTTGATAAATTACAAGTATTAAAATTAATGAACATATTTAGATATGAGTATGAAAATACTACGTATTATAAGGTTGCAAATGAACATCTTTAAATATATAGGAGAATGAACAAGTACTCCCACCGTCCCATAATATAATTCATGTTTGTGTTTTTTTCATGGTATTTAAGAAATATGAGGAGAAAATGGGTAAAGTACATTAATAAAAGTGAAAAGTACAATCATAGACAAAAGTTAAAGAGAGAAAATGGAAAAAAATACAAGACATGTGCAAAATTTAAGGATAAATTAGGAAGTACAATAAATAAAGTAAAAAAAGTGAGGGTATAATGGTCTTTACATACTATTCAAAAATAGAAACAGGAACAATATTTTGGTTCTCCAAAATAGAAAAACAGGAACTATATTATGAGACGGAGGGAGTATTAAATTTCAAATGAACATCTTTCAATATGAGAATGAACATGTTATTTAACGTAAAGAGAATAATGAACATGTAACAAATTTAAGTGAACATATATTTATATGTGTAGGGAATATTTCAAGCATCCCATACTTGAGCCCCACTGTGATCATACACTTAAGCATGGTGGCGTTCAAAAGGAAGGAAGCTAAAGTAAAAGAGTCGCCAACAAGTTTTAGGAACTTGTAAACCGTTCACAGGGTGAAGGTTACAACCCTTAACGATCTAGGAGATTGTTAACCCAATAGGTCTGGAACCATGACTGACAGTTCGGGGATGAAGGTACAAATCCAACCTAAAAGAGATTGAACCTGCCCTAAATAGGCCTCTACTTCATTCTTCTCGTATTCATGTGCGCTTTCTGACTAACATACAATCAATAGGTTTACCCTAAACCTGTTATCTATGTTGGTTGAATTTAATGCACAAACAAAACTATTATTGGCGATCACTTGAATTATAATTATATTAGCCTAAACAAGATTATTAATTATCTTATTAAGCGAGATTACAAGTATAAATTCCCTTTAAACATGCAAGAGAGGGCGTGATCAAGCAATAACAATAAAAATATGTCAAGCAACATAATAATCATCATCATAATCAAAGCTTAATAATAATAGCAAGATTCTAGGCATGATACTAACAAGATTAATAACAAACCCTAGCATGTCACTAAACATTAAAGATTCGAGCTTCATCCCTAACATGATACTAACATGATATAAGAAAAGAAAGAGGAAGCATCATAAACATTCATAATATCAGAAATATTAGTTAACCCTAAATATGATACTTGGAAGTAATATAACATCCTAACATGATACTAGGAATTAACAAAATAATCTAAGCATGATTTCTATATAAAAAAGAATAACAAAGTAAATTACTTACTTCGATGCCTCGTACCTCTTTCTAATAACAAAATACACGCGTTAGTAACTTCAAGGAAAAATAATAAATCAAACAATTAAATTAAATAATTGAAATAGAGATTTGGGACCAAACCCTCAGAAACATTAAACCTTTCACGTCTAGGGCAAAGGCAACCTCGAACTTGGCTAGGTGTGTCTAGATCTTGTGTATGTGGAATTTTGTAAAGGGGAAGGTTTAGAAAAAGAATAGAGGAAGAAGGAAAGCTTCTAGCTTTTTAGAGACAGATGATTGTTGTGAATGATTATTATAGATGATTGATTGTTGATTGTAGATCCTTCAAAACAGGGAAATTCGACCCCTATTTATAGGAAAAATAGCACGGGATCAAAGAAAATCATATTCGGAATAAAATACCCCCTGTCGCCAACAACAGGAGTCAGCGTCAGACGACAAGCTCATCGCCAGGCGACGAAGGTCAGCGCCAGGCGACGACTCTGTCGTCTCGTGCTGATTCAAAAATACAACGCGCTTTTACACGCGGAATCACTTTTTAAACCGGTTACAGGTAATTCTGCGTCCAAGCAGATTTAAAATCAGATTTAATATATTTTATTCAAAATAAAACATCTTTTCTTTTAAAAATATAATTATCAATCCTAATCTTATTAGAATTAAAGAGAACCTTCTAGATATTCCTAGAAGATCAAAATCAATCCTAATTACTTTAGGAATAATAATTAATAGGCCCTCCTCTAGATCATTGGGCCACATTTAAAATCATTGGGCCTAATTTAATTTAATCCATAACTTCCTCATAATTCATCGAAATTGGGCTTATAATATATTATTGGAAAGCTCTTTTCAAACCCAATCCAACTACACTATTATTGGACCCTTGTCATGGACCAAACCAAATTGGACTGGCTATTTTTATATAAATAGAGTAAGAAAAGAAATATTTTTGAAAACAGAAAGAGAAATATTTTAATAAAACATCCTCATCACTAGACTTTCCACACTTTCACTTCGTTCGATAATCAAATGACGTGAAAGGTGTTCATCACTGGGTTTGGTTTTGGGGAGACACATTTGGGTGTCTACAATATGAAATGCGAATGCAATAATATTTTATGATCATAATTACTAGAGCTATATAAAAAAATTTATTTTGTCTTAAAATTTATGTTCTAATTTGAATACTTATCCTTCCACAAATGAATATGAAGTCAAACTAAAATGAACAATTATGATAAATTAAATTACTAGCCAATATTCACTAAAGAACATTTTAATTAGAAAATTAATAATATTAATTGATAATTGATGTTTAATATAAATTAAATTAATAATTTGTCTATAATTTCGTAATTATTATGTAAATGATATTTCTTCTATAAACGAGCATAAACTCTATTTGAAATGTACATTTATAATAGTTTAAATTTACTTGCCAATATTCACCAAATTACAGTTTTAATTAATTAATGAAATAAGTAATATTTTAGGTTACAAAAATGAAGGAGCATCAATAACCAAGTAACCAAGTGTATATTTATTAATATGTACACAAGCATATATCAATATTTTTTATTTTTTTTATTTTTTTTTAATTTTTTTATTTTTTTTGAGGAAAAATGTCGAGCTAGTGCATTAATTCATAGATAAAGCATCTGAGAGTACATACGGGCTAATCTCCGGAGGGCAGTGATTAACCCACACTTGTTCACAACCAAATGGCACTAACTTTGCAAGATAATGGGCTACAACATTGCCCTCTCTCTTAACATGAAACCAAGAAAATGCGTTAAAAGCACTACTATAAGACAAAATATCTTCTAGAACTGGATCAAAATCTGTAAAATAGACAGGAGCCTTCGACAACCTATTCACGAGTGCCTGGCAGTTTGATTCTAGCACGTACCACGTTCAAGAACCCAAAGCGTCTTTCCAGCTTGATTGCAATGAGCAGAGCCCTCCCTTCCGCAACTTCCACCGGCCACCTAGCTCTAACTCGTCTAGTGGCAGAGAAAAAAACTTCACCTTTGTTATTGCGAGCAACCACACCTAATCCCACCGATCCCTCATTTGCCAAGAAAGCAACCGCATTTAGTTTGACTTGCCCATCTGAGGGAGCACACCACCTTGAGGCGCTCTTCTTCTTGCGAGGCTGAAGGTGCTTGAAAATTATGCAGTTGTGCTTTCAATATTCCTCAACCAATCTGTCCATTATAGAAAGAAGGATCTCATTGGGAGTGACTTTCCCATTAAACACCCAATAGTTATGCTCAGACTAGATAATCCAAGCTAAATAGGCTGCTTGTTGCTTTTTCCTATCAGGTACTTCCCTCCACCTTACCACCATATCTCACATTGAGCCATCACTATCTGTCAACAACCCAGCACACTCAGAATCATCCCATAGATCACGAACTCTCACATAGTCAAAGAAGGTGTGGTAGCTAGTCTCCTCCTCCTCTCCACACTGTGGACATGCTGCATTCTCAATCAAATGGTACGCCTTCAGTTGTGATCTTGTTGGGAGTGTACTAGAATATAACCTTCAAAGAAAGTGCCTAACCTTTGGGGTTACATCCATACTCCAAATGTCCACCCACGTCAAATGGAAAGCATCTAAGTTGCACCCTTTTTCCCAGTAGATACAAGGTCTTCGTTGTATAGGTGCCATCCTTGGAAAAAGCCCAAGTGAGTTCATCACGGGGACTTCTCCAACTTCGGGGTATGGATAGAATGCAACGCTGGTCACGCTCATTAAAAATGGAAGATATTAAATCAAAATTTCATTCCATGCTTTCCATATTCGCCAGATCACTAACCTGTGTGATTTCTTCCACCATGGGACTTGTCAAATCTGTCTTCTTTGTCTGCGAGCCACAGGTCATGCCAAATAATCACACCTGAGCCATTGCCAATGCCCTAAATCACCCCTTCATTAACAAGAGCTTTCGATGTAATACTCTAGAAATCCCCTTCTTTAAAAATATTCTTTTACTCCATATAAAACTCATTTTTAGGAAATATCCAAAGTATTATATTTATAGCTAGGCACTGTGATAACGGCTAAGGCTATTTTCAAAGTTACACAGCGGAAGACTAACTTTCGAAACCACAAATAAAATAAAGTTTAATAAAAGTCAAACTTAAACTTTAAAAACCAACTTACATTAAATCAATAACATGGAACCATTAAAGCTCCTTTTTCAAAACCAAACTAAAATATAAACAATAATTAATGTTAGTGTCAACAATTACATAAATAGTTCAATATAATAAATAATAAACAAAGAAACATATAACCCTCTTCGTTCAATGCCATCATGCTTGATATGCTCCTTCTACATGTACTTCTCTTTATTTCAACCTCACTACTCGTCATATAAAATGGGTCATAGTAGGGCCAATCCGAAGAAAAGCCAAACACAAACAACAAAGTACGAATCAACAAAAGCTGGGTACATATGCACCAATAAAAATAATCACACTAACATGAATTGAATATCCTAGCAATAGACAATAAATAAATAAATAAATAAACATGATTGCCATACAACACAAGTCAACTTACCTTTGACTCAAGACTTTACTTAATTTATTAATAAATAGCTTTGGATAACGCGTCGAACGGGTTTCCTTCCTTAAAATAGCCATTAAAAATGGAGTTTCCAATCAAGGAGCTACCCCAATTGGCACCTACTATGTCATACTTGGTGACAGAACTCCAGTGCATTAATAATAAAAGAAAGTACAGCGTCCTCTACCCCTGTAGAAGCTATGATCAAATATAAAGTCACATAACTCTCCCCCATGCGTTCAATTGTTCATACTTAAGGTGTATACGTTCTAAAAGTTTTGGTGCGTATCCTCTTACACTTTACGTGATTTATTAATTTAACTTGTGATGATTCCAACCAATTAATCAAGAACAAACACAACAACAATCAATACACACTTCCAATTCATTCTTGAATTAATTAGTGAGCACATACTATTTATTTTAATTAAGGTTATTTGCCTAGTTTTGTGCAAAAATTGCATGATTACTAACTTGGTGCATAGAATGCACTAATAAACTCCCTTGACTCAATCTCAATTATGTGAGTGAGTAATAAACTAACTTCTTGACTTGACCTCAACTTATGTGGGTGAGTAAATAAGTAAACTTTCTCGACTCAACTCCAATAATAAATGGGTGAGAATAAAATCATGAATCATGCTCAATATATATAACTTTAGCTCTTTTAAACATTTATGAGTCTTGCTTATTGTAGACACCTGATTGTGTCCCCCCAAAAACCAAACTCAGTGATGAGTACCTTTCACGTCATTGAATATCGAACGAGGTGAAATGTTGAAGAGTCTCGTAAATTTTTCTATTTTCTAAAATGTTTTAAATAAAAATAATTAATTTCTTATTTCGAAAATCATTAATTTCGTATCCTATTTATGAAAAATGTCCAAACCATTTTATTTTTGTCCATAATATGGATCAAATAATTGTGTAGTTGGATAGGGATTGAAAAGAGCTTTCCAACAATATCTTAAGCCCAATTCCGAGTTATAATGAGGAAGTTATGGCCAAAATTGTGTAGTTGGATAGGGATTGAACTGGGCCTAAAACGAGTTTTATGTACGGCCCAATGATCATGTAGAGGGTTCATTAATTATGATTGCATTCCTAAAGTCATTAGGATTTGTCTTAATCTTCTAGAATTATCTAGAATGTTATTTTAAATTCTAAAGGGATTAGGATTGATAATTATAATTATTATTGACTTTGAAAAGATAAAGAATTCTATTGGGAATAAAACAAGTGTTTTAAAAGGGTTAAATCTGATTTAATAAAAGATAAGTACGGACTCTACTTAACCTAATTCAATTGGAAGGACTCCGTATGGATTTTTATCGTACAACTTCTATCGCCTATCAGGCCGCGATAGGCTTATCGCTGTGCGATAGAGCCATCACGTCGCGATGGAGCCAGTTTTACTTTGACTCAAATTCTAACTCTTTTCTGATTGTTTTCGGTCGATCTTTTTCTATAAATAGGGACGATTTCCCCCGTTTTCAATTCACCCACAATCATCATCTCTCTCTTTCTCTAAGCTAAAGCTTATTCTTTCTCTCGATCTCTCTTGCTTTTCTAAGCCTTTTTACAAAATACACCATTCCTCATTCACGAGTCTTAGACGCCCTTAACCAAGCTCGAAGTTCCCTTAGACCTCGACTTGAAAGGTTGATAGTTCCGAGGGTTTGGTCCCAAATCTATATTTCAATTAATATTATTTTAATTGTTTGATTTAATATTTTCATTGAAGTTACTAACGTGTGTCTTGTTTTGATAGAAAGAGGTACGAGGCTTCTAAGAAAGTAATTTGATTACTTAACTATTCCTTTGATATAGAAATCATGCTTAGATTATTTTATTAATTCCTATTATCATGTTAGGATGCTTTTATTGCTTTCTAGTATCATGTTTAGGATAAAGCTTTGATATTTGATATTTAGTGACATGCTAGGATTTGTTATTAATCATGTTAGTATCATGCCTAGGATCTTGCTAATATTATTATGCTTTGATGAGATTGTTATGATGATGATTTGTGAAAATAATATTATTAATAATATTATGTTGCTTGGTATATTATTGTTATTTCTTGATCACGCCCTCTCTTGTAGGTTTAAAGGGAATTTGTACTTGAAATCACGCTTAATAAGATAATTAATAATTTTATTTAGGCTAATATGGTTTTAATTCAAGTGATCGCCAATAATAGATTTGTTTGTGCATTAATAATCAACCAACATAGATTAAACAGGTTTAGGATTAATATATTGATTTTATGTTAATTGAAAAGTGCACATGTGATGTGTTCATTTTATATATATATTTACCCCCGTCCCTTGGTCGTAATTAGTAGTGTTTTTGGCTCCTACGAGCCACTTTTATTACTAATTTGTGTTTTCCAGTGCTTTGGTAGTTTTGCTTGAGTTTTGTAGGAATTTGCGTACTTGGAGCATTTTCCCGGGTTTTCGAGGAGCATCTACAAGTGTTGGAAGACCGCGACCCAGTTCGATAGCCCAAGATCGGTTGGAGGTATCGATCAGTGACTAAGGGCTCAGTTTGATGGCATTTGGGCCAAGTTCGGAGGCCCAAAGGTAGAAGCTCGAGGCCCAAAAGCCTCGCCCAAACCACCAGGCTTCGCCCGGAGGCGCGCCCGACCGGGCGGGGCGAAGCAATGCAAGAGGAAACCCGCGCCCGACCGGGCGCGAGAAAGCTTCACGAGGAAAAAGGACGGGCCCGGCCGGGCGAGCCACTGCCCGACCGGGCGCGAGATGGCTTTTGAAGATAAAAAGGCGGGCCCGGTCGGGCGAGCCACTGCCCGACCGGGCGCGAGTGTTGTTTAGGAAGTTTAGTTTTCCGATTAGTTTTGTTTTGCGGAGATTTTCTTGCTGAGTATTAATGTGTTATTATTAGGCAAGATTAGGGACTTCTTCTCACTTCTCTTACTCTAGATTTTAATTCCTTCTCTCACTACTTAGACTCTCTCTCTCTAGACTTTTATTTTCTCTTGTTCCTAAAACTCCATTGTAATTCCGCCGTCTTGGTACGATTTCTCTCTTAATTAATCTCAGTATTTTATTCATTCAATTTCTTCATGTCTTGTTTAATTATTATGTTTTTCTTAGTTTTCATTATGTCTGAGTAATTTTCCTTCTAGGGTTTATGGGGATCTAATAAATAATATGAAGGGGTGATTTTATGATTGTTGATTATTAATGCTTAATTGATTTCCTATTGATTGTTTAAATGCTATGCAATTAGATTTGGCCAGGTTTAATTGTATGAGTTTAGCAATATTGATTCGAGATTCGATAGATGAGAATTGATGTTTAGGCTTAGTTTCAATAGGCAGATTAATTTATAAATGGTTAGGTCGAGATTCGAGAGATGAGATTTAATACCGGTAAATTAATTCTGTGAATGTAATACGTAGCGAAAGCCCTTTATGATCTGATTAATTAATGCATTGATGATTGATTCTTGTGCTTTGCCCTGGAATATTGTTTATTAGTGAACCTATGCCCTAGGCCTTTTAATATTTGATTTCTTCCTTAATTATTCTTCTTACTCATAATCTTCGTAGTATAGTTTATAATCACAAACAAATATTGGTTACTTTAATAATTTAGACTTTATTAATTAATTAGGAGTAGAAAGACTTGTTTCCCTGTGGATTCGACCCTACTTCCCTATCTACTTTAGTTAGAGGATTTAGGTAATACTTTTGATTAGGTGATACGACTTTAGCCTGTCAAAATTTGGCGCCGTTGCCGGGGACACGGTTTTATTTTTATTTCTAATTGTTTTTGTAGTCTAGATTATTTTTCTTTTGCCTCAAAGGACATTAGTTCTTTGAGGTAGGTCTAATATCTGTCTTTTTAGTTCTTTGTTTATGCCCAGGTGTTCCAGATCAGGTTACATTCCATTCGATCCTGAGATCGAACGCTCGTTTCATAGACAGAAGAATTTTTATAGGCAGATCCTGGCGGGTTCTGGGAGTAATAATATTCCTAGAAATCCATTACCTACTTCTAGTGATTCGGAGCACTCTTCTAATTCAGAACTAGAGATGGGTACACCACCACCACCTCCACCTCGCAAGCTTAGCGATTATTCGCAACCATCCCTGACGGATTTTCCACATCTTTCCCCTACACCTGATCTCGAGGGAGTCCAGTTCGAGATCAAGCCCCAGTTCATAACGATGATAGAAAGAAAGCAATTCAGTAGAGCTAAGGGTGAAGATCCTAATCTTCACATTGCAGATTTCTGTCAATATTGCAATACTATTAGGCAGAATGGGGTAACGCAGGATCAAATCAGGGAGATTCTTTTTCCCTTTTCTTTATGTGGAAAAGCTAAATTATGGTTTAATGGTTTGAATAGAGCTGCACTTGGTATTACTAACTGGGAGACTCTTGCTTTAAATTTTTATAATAAATATTACCCTGCAAAGAAAACAGCTTTATTGAGAAGTGCCATCCAGAATTTTGCCCAGGAGACAGATGAAGCATTATATGAAGCTTGGGAAAGATTCAAGGATCTGCAGAGGGAGTGTCTTCACCACAATTTGGCAAAGTGGCAGTTGATTCAAGCTTTTTACAATGGTTTAGGGAATGCATCTAGGACAATTTTAGACTCCGCAGCTAGCGGTAGATTTATGAATTTGAATGTTGATGATGCAGGTCAGGTTATTGAAGATATGGCGATCCATAATTCCCAATATGGGAATACTAGAGGTTATGCTAATAAGGGCAAGCATCATGTTGATTCAGTAACCCTTATGTAAGCTCAGCTTACTTCTATTTGCCAAAAACTAGATAGCCTTTCTACTAACAATCCTAATTCTGTTGCTAATGTTTCTGCTGTTTCTAATGATGCTAATGATGCTTTCTGTGAAAATTGTGGAAGTATAGGTCATTATGAACAAGATTGCAGGAGTTCAATGGAGCAAGTTAATGCTTTCCAAACCTACAAGCAAAATAACCCGTACTCCAATTCCTACAATCCTGGCTACCGGAACCATCCTTACCTATCTTACCGTAGCACCAATGTTCAAAATCCTCCACCTCCACAACAACCACAACAAGCACCCCCTCCACAGCAGAAATATTACCACCCTCATGCTAACCAGAAACCCCCATCACAAGCCCCTACTACATCTTCTGACCCTGCTTTATCAGAAATTAGGGCAATGCTGACCAGTATGCAAAAACATATGGAGATTAGAGACCAACAGATTGACTCTATTATAGCCCATAATAAAGTCATGGACACCCAAATAGCTCAATTGTCCTTTACCCTTCAATCTTGCCAGCAGGGAGCTTTACCAGCGCAGGGAATTCAACCTACGGATCATGCTAATGCAATCACCCTAAGGAGTGGTTCACACTACGATGGGCCCCAAATGCCCAAAGAGGATGAACCTGATTTAATTGATATTGCTAATCCTGATTCCTTTGTACCAATTTCCCCTGCAGGGCTGCAGGGTAAAATTCCTGATACTAATAATTCTGATGATTCATTGCAGGGTACAACCTCAGGGAAGGATGCACCCCAAGGGAAGAGTAGGGAAGCACCACCAGTTATCAAATTACCATTCCCTAATCGCCAACTAAAGACTAAGTTGGACAAGCAATTTGGTAAGTTTCTGGAGGTTGTTAAAAATTTGCAGGTAACAGTCCCCTTTACTGAACTTATTACACAGGTCCCTGCATATGCTAAATTTATGAAAGATATTTTGACTAGGAAAAGGGCCTTTAATGAAGTAGAAACTGTAGCTTTTACTGAGGAGTGTAGTGCATTGTTACAAAATAAATCTCCTCCTAAATTAAAGGATCCTGGTAGTTTTTCTATCCCTTGTCATATTGGTAATGTCTTCATAGATAAAGCATTATGTGATTTGGGTGCTTCTGTTAGTGTAATGCCATCGTCTATTTGTTCTAAATTGAATATGGGTGAATTAAAAATTACTAATATTACTTTGCAAATGGCAGACCGTTCTGTTAAATATCCTCTAGGTATTTTAGAGGACGTCCCTGTTAGAGTTGGTAAATTTTTCATCCCTGTTGATTTTGTTGTTTTAGATATGGCTGAGGATACACAAATCCCCATTATATTAGGTAGGCCTTTTCTCCATACTGCAGGAGCCATTATAGATGTTAAGAATGGTAAACTAACCCTAGCTGTTGGTGATGATAATATTACTTTTAATTTAGGGAAGGTTTTAAAAGGTCCTATGCTTGAGGAAAATTGTTGTTTGATCGATGTTATTGATATAATGGATGATATTTGTGATGATAGCTTGACACAGATTCTTGCAAGGGATCCCTTGGAAGAAATACTTTGTGGAAATTTGTCTGCAGGTGATGCGAGTATCTGGAGTAAGGAGGTGGATATTATTGAGAAAGCTCTTGCCATAGAGGAACTTGATGACAAAGAGAACAAGAAGGTAGTAAAATTAGTTCAGGAATCGAAACCTGCGGAGGTAAAGAAACCTAAACTAAAGCCTCTCCCTTCTCATTTAAAATATGTTTTTCTTGATGAGCAGGAAATGCACCCTGTGATCATTAGTACTGCACTTGATGACCCACAAACTTCCCAACTTCTAGAGGTTCTCAGAACCCACAAAAGGGCAATAGGGTACAGTATTGATGATCTCAAGGGTATAAGCCCAGATTTTTGTATGCACAGGATACACTTAGAGGACAACTACAAGCCCTGCATTCAACCCCAGAGGAGGTTGAATCCCAATATGCAAGAGGTAGTCAAGAAAGAGGTTATGAAATTACTTGATACAGGTATTATCTATCCTATTTCTGACTCTAAATGGGTAAGTCCTGTTCAGGTGGTTCCTAAGAAGGGTGGGATGACTGTGATTAAAAATGAAAAAAATGAATTAATTCCCACTAGAACTGTTACAGGGTGGCGTATGTGCATTGATTATCGTAGATTAAATGTCGCCACTAAAAAGGACCACTTCCCTCTCCCCTTTATTGATCAAATGCTTGAGAGGTTAGCTAATCACAAGTTCTTTTTCTATTTGGATGAGTATTCGGGATTTTTCCAAATTCCGATCCACCCTGAAGATCAGGAAAAGACTACATTTACATGCCCTTATGGCACTTTTGCATATCGTAGAATGCCTTTTGGTTTATGTAATGCACCTGCTACTTTTCAATGTTGCATGATGAGCATATTTTCTGATTTCATAGAGTCTATCATGGAAGTCTTTATGGATGATTTTAGTGTCTATGGTTCTTCATTTGATTCATGTCTAATTAATTTAGCTAAAATCCTGAAAAGATGTGAAGAATGCAACTTGGTCTTAAATTGGGAGAAGTGTCACTTTATGGTGACAGAGGGAGTAGTCCTGGGTCATATTGTATCTGATAAGGGCATACAGGTAGACAAGGCAAAAATTTTAGTGATTGAGCAATTACCTCCCCCAGTTAATGTAAAGGGAGTTAGGAGTTTCTTAGGTCATGCAGGGTTTTATCGCCGTTTTATCAAAGATTTTTCTAAAATTGCTAAACCACAGACTCAGCTTTTGCTCAAGGATGCCCCTTTTGTTTTTACTGACGAGTGTCTTGAGTCTTTCAACAGGATTAAGCAGGCTTTGATATCGGCACCCATCATTTGTGCACCCGATTGGAATCTTCCTTTCGAGATCATGTGTGATGCAAGCGACTTTGCTCTAGGAGCCGTGCTTGGACAAAGGAAGGACAAAGTTTTACATGCTATCTACTATGCAAGTAAAACTTTGGATGAGACTCAAGTTAACTATGCCACCACGGAGAAGGAGTTTTAGCTGTTATTTATGCTTTAGAAAAATTTAGATCATATCTAGTTGGTTCTAAAGTTATTGTTTTTACTGACCATGCAGCTCTAAAGTACTTGATAGCCAAAGCTGAATCAAATCCTAGCCTACTCCGGTGGGTTCTCTTGCTCCAAGATTTCAACATTGAAATAAGGGACAAAAAGGGTGCAGAGAACGTAGTGGCAGATCACTTGTCACGACTCAGGTATGATGAGGGTAAGGATTTTCTTCCTATAGATGATTCATTCCCTGATGACAACCTATATGCAGTTGTAGAGCAACACCCCTGGTATGCTGATTTTGCAAATTATTTAGTGGGTGGTACTCTACCTCTTGACTTGTCCTACCAATAAAAAAAGAAATTCCTTTATGATGTTAAACATTATTTTTGGGATGATCCCTTTTTGTTTCGTGAGTGTGCAGATGGATTATTTCGCAGGTGTGTCCCCGAATGGGAGGTACATGGTATTCTCACTAGCTGCCACACTTCACCTTATGGAGGACATCATGGTCCCTCTAAAACAGTGGCCAAGATAAATGAGTCAGGATTTTATTGGCCCACCATGTTCAAGGATGCTAACATTTTTGTGCAGGCTTGTGACTCTTGCCAGAGGACTGGCAACATCTCGCGGTGGCATGAGATGCCTCAAACTGGGATTTTGGAAGTTGAAATTTTTGATGTTTGGGGTGTTGATTACATGGGACTGTTCCCTTCTTCTAGAGGGAACCGTTATATACTAGTCGCCGTAGATTATGTATCCAAGTGGGTAGAAGCCATTGCCACTCCTACCAATGATGCCAAGGTGGTTCATAGGCTTTTCAAGAAGACTATTTTTCCTAGATTTGGAGTGCCTAGAGCCATAATCAGTGACGAAGGATCCCACTTTCATGAGCGGAAGTTAGATACCCTCCTAAAGAAGTATGGTGTTTACCATAGGACAGGGTTAGCCTACCATCCCCAAACTAGTGGCCAAGTCGAAGTGTCCAATCGCGAGATTAAGGTCATCTTAGAGAAGGTGGTAGCAAAATCTAGGAAAGATTGGAGTGATAAGTTGGATGACACCCTTTGGGCATATAGAACCTCATTTAAGACCCCTATAGGTATCACTCCCTATAGACTTGTGTACGGTAAAGCATGTCATCTTCCGGTGGAGTTAGAGTACAAGGCATATTGGGCTATTAAAGAGCTCAATTTGGATGCTAAGCTAGCGGGAGAGAAGAGGCTTCTACAACTTAACCAGCTTGATGAGTTTAGGTTGATGGCCTATGATAGTGCGCGAGTCTACAAGGAGAAGACTAAGAGATGGCACGACAAGATGATCCTTCCGAGACAATTAAAAGAGGGTGATAAGGTGTTGTTGTTCAACTCTAGGCTTAAACTGTTCCCAGGAAAGTTGAAGTCAAGGTGGTCGGGTCCTTTCACTGTAAAAAGGGCCAACAAGTTCGGTTCTGTAGAGTTGTTTAATGAGCAAGGTAATGAGTTCAAGGTAAATGGTCAGAGGCTTAAGATATATCATGAAGGGGCTATAATTGGTGCAGTTGAATTACTACACCTGACTAGTTCCAGTTCACCTTGAGAACACTATGGTAAGGAGGTCGTGCGGGACCTAGATAAACCAGCGCTTTGCGGGAGGCAACCCGTATTTTTTTTACTTGCTTTTATTTTTGTTTTTTTTTCTTCTCTTTCTTATGAGAGGAGAGATGAGGGAATTTAATGAGTTTTATGAGTTTTTGGTACAGATTAGAGGAAAAGAGTTAGCGAAAATTTGAAGAAAGTTAGGTCGACTAACTTTGCTCTCGGGCCCGGCAGGGCGAAGCTTCGCCCGACCGGGCGCGAGAGTTGGTTTGGAAAAAGCTTGAAAATTGCCCGACCGGGCAAAGGCACGCCCGGCCGGGCGCGAGAGTTGACGTATACGGACATTTATTTGGCCCGATCGGGCGAAGGAACGCCCGACCGGGCTCGAGAAGAGGAGCTCGAAGTTAAATAAAATCGCCCGATCGGGCGGAGAAGCGCCCGATCGGGCGCGAGTGAAGACCCCCTAGAAGTAGAAAATCGCTCGACCGGGCGGTGCAGACGCCCGACCGGGCGCGAGGAAAAACATCAGCAAGTATTCAGATCGCCCGATCGGGCGGCGCCTCGCCCGACCGGGCGCGACCAGCCGTCTTCCCCTTCTTCTTTTCTTTCTTCTTCTTTTCTTCTTCTTCCCTTCTTTCCTCCGCCATTTTCTCTCTCTAAATTCATATTTTCCTCTAACTTCTCTCTAAGATTTCTCCTCCATTTCTAACCCAAATCCAAAACTTTTTACATATTTATACTCCTCTCTTCATCCTCTACATTCCTATATCAAAAATTTTCATTTTCCACAAAAATTAATTTTTGATAACCACTTCCAATGGCGGCAAAGAGGGCCAAAAACTTGCTCGGGGGTCATAAAAGTCATAAAAGTGGACCAAAATTAATTTTTAGGCTTAATAATAGAAACATCACTCTTTCTTTTGTGGAATTCTATAAATTGTTTGAATTGGAACCTGATTTGGATAGGCAATGGAATGCTGAGTTTAAACTGGATGATGTTTATTTTGCTTTAACTGGTATTCCACATGTTTCTGCACAACATGCTAGTGCTAGGCCCATCCACCACCCCGTCCCTAAAATGTGGCAAAGATTTGCCGGTGTCTGTTTCCTAGGTAGGAACGAACCCCATAACTGTCAGACCAATGAATTAGCTGTAATTGGCCATTATATGTTTGGGTTCGGGAAATTGAACATAGCTCGATATATCATCCACCACCTAGGTAGACACACTACGGCCAGCGACCAGGCCACTACCCCCATCCGTCTTGGTGGCATTGTCACTAGGATAGCCATCAAGAAAGCCGGTTTTGTAGAGAGTGGACCCCACCGCACGACTAACATGGGACCCGACACCTACATTACCTCTAGGTACCTTGAGGAGCTTGGGTGGTTGAGGGTAGACGGGAACCAGGTCACCCATTGGTGCATTAGGACAGGGACTGAACAACCCTTACTTATTTTTCCTTTGCCCAACCCCGACCTGACCGCCTTTCCCCCAGGGCAAGAGTCTTACACTTATGCCCTGTTAGTTGCCCATGCGATAGGTCAGGATCCACAGCAGGCCCAGGTCCAGGCCCAGCCACAGCCAGTAGTTGAGCCTATCCCACAGCCACCTTCACCACCTCGACAGTCCTATTCCGTCCCTCACGGTGACTCTGACCCAGTTTGGGACTTGCAGAGTATAGGTCAGGCCATAGGTCGCATAGAGAAAAACCAGACCGAGTTTAGACAGATGATTGGTTCTGTCGACCATAGGCTAGGCTACCTAGAGAGGAACCAGGGTAGGGGACTCTACCCCATTTATGATGATTATGCTCGTCGGGGCAACATTCCCGACGATGCTGTTTACCCAGACTGGTTCCAGCCCCCACCTCAAGGATACGATAGGGATACCACTGCCCATGGTATTTACACAGACTACTCTTCGTTCCATGGATACGGCCAGGACATACCTTTTGGGGGACCGCCGGGGGGGACTTTTCATGCTAACTATTTTGGTGGTAGTTCCTTTGGTGCAAATGGTGCAGGTTCCAGTGGTGGAGCAGGTGGGTCCACACGGATGGACCAGGATGAGGATGAGTAGCCAGCTGGGCTAGCTTCGAGCCAATGAGGACATTGTCTGATCTTGGCTTGGGGGAGATTTTTAGATTTGGTATATATTTCTTTTTCCTTTTTCTTTATTTTTGTTTATTTTTGGGGTGTTTTGTTAGTTTAGATTTATTGCTTTTTAGATTAGTTTATTGCTTTCCTTATTTGAAAAATACAAAAAAAATTGAAAAATCAAAAAAATAAAAATACGAACCAATAAACTATAAATCATGCTTCCCTGTGCCCCATACTTGAGAAAAATTGTTTTGATTCTTGGTATTTGATTTTGAGCATTGTGGATTTGTTGATTATGATTTGAAGTTTAATTACCTGGATTCCTAAACTTGCGTCAATTTTGTCCAACTACTTGTGAATATAGTGCTTGACTAGTTGATTTGGTTAGGAATGTGTGTTTAGTTCCTGGTATGTCAATGAATTTGAGTATTGGTTTGCAACTATGAGTAGTATTTCATGACTCACCTATTATGCACATGAGGAGGACGAAGGCGTTCATTCTTTTAGGTAGCCTTCAGACGATATTAGATACATTTGTTCCCTTCTTGCTACCCATGTTGTTGCTTGTGCCCTTTTATTGTTTTTAGCCACATTACAAGCCATGTTTGCCCCATTGGTTACTAGTCCCAAGCTTGGCTTGGGGGAGCTATTAGTGAGTGAGGTGAGGGAGTTTGTAGTGTGCACATTATTTGCACAGTTTGGGTGGGTTTGAGAAGTTATTTGTTCTTGATCAGATTTTTGTTTTGATGAGTTTTATAGTGTATATATTTGAGAAAAAATAAAAGTGTGATGGAAAAGAGAAAAAAAAAAAGAGAAGTTCAAAGAAAAAAAGTGAGAAATTTGTTGAAAAAAAAGAAAAGAAAAGTGAACTTCTAATGAAAAAAAATTGAAGAAAAGAAAAGATCAAAAAAAAAAAAGAGAAAAAAAGTTTAATGTTCAAATTGTCTAAGTGAAGGTTTATCAAAAGAAAAGAAAGAAAAAAATTGAGTTTCATTGTAAATATTTAAGTTGAGTTCAAAGTTTGTTTATTCACTCTAGTTTATATTATCATATTTTTATGAGTGAATTTTGTAAGTATTGGGTTTGGTTTTATGATTGGAGTATATTTGGTGGATTTGTGTTGGAGTTAGTTCTGTTGGAGATGTTTATGATTATTGTATTTGATCATGGGTTTATTAGGATATGGCTCCCTTTTTGCAAAGCTTTTCTCTCACACGTTCCCAAATTTATCCTACCCTTTCACCCTAACCTTACATTACAAGCTTAAAAGACCTTTTGACCTTGTGCATAGAGTTGTGTAAATGTGAAAGTATTGTTTATCAATGCAAGTTATGACCTGACATATTCCGAGTCGACTATTAGGTTGAGTGTATGTCTTTTTAAACACACGAGTGTTGTGAGTTTGGGAGGGCATTGTTCACATTAAAGGGGTTGGGATGGAGAGTGATCAAGTACATCTTTTACTCGCTACACAAATGAGAATTGAGTGTGTGAGCACTAGTCTTGAATTCTATATGCTTTTGTGGTTTGCTCTACTTGACAATTGTTGGGGAGGAAGGGTGATTAGATGGATAGGATTGGTTGATTTTGAAGCGTGTTCACTTGATTTGCCTTGAATCGTTTGTTCTTGATTTTTTATATTGGGGTGAGGCATGTTTTATTGTTCATTGAGGAGCTCGTTGCTTAGGGACAAGCAAAGGTTTGGCTTGGGGGAGTTTGATGTGTTCATTTTATATATATATTTACCCCCGTCCCTTGGTCGTAATTAGTAGTGTTTTTGGCTCCTACGAGCCACTTTTATTACTAATTTGTGTTTTCCAGTGCTTTGGTAGTTTTGCTTGAGTTTTGTAGGAATTTGCGTACTTGGAGCATTTTCCCGGGTTTTCGAGGAGCATCTACAAGTGTTGGAAGACCGCGACCCAATTCGATAGCCCAAGACCGGTTGGAGGTATCGGTCGGTGACTAAGGGCTCAGTTCGATGGCATTTGGGCCAAGTTCGGAGGCCCAAATGTAGAAGCTCGAGGCCCAAAAGCCTCGCCCAAACCACCAGGCTTTGCCCGGAGGCGCGCCCGACCGGGCGGGGCGAAGCAATGCAAGAGGAAACCCGCGCCCGACCGGGCGCGAGAAAGCTTCACGAGGAAAAAGGACGGGCCCGGCCGGGCGAGCCACTGCCCGACCGGGCGCGAGATGGCTTTTGAAGATAAAAAGGCGGGCCCAGTCGGGCGAGCCACTGCCCGACCGGGCGCGAGTGTTGTTTAGGAAGTTTAGTTTTCCGATTAGTTTTGTTTAGCGGAGATTCTCTTGCTGAGTATTAATGTGTTATTATTAGGCAAGATTAGGGACTTCTTCTCACTTCTCTTACTCTAGATTTTAATTCCTTCTCTCACTACTTAGACTCTCTCTCTCTAGACTTTTATTTTCTCTTGTTCCTAAAACTCCATTGTAATTCCGCCGTCTTGGTACGATTTCTCTCTTAATTAATCTCAGTATTTTATTCATTCAATTTCTTCATGTCTTGTTTAATTATTATGTTTTGCTTAGTTTTCATTATGTCTGAGTAATTTTCCTTCTAGGGTTTATGGGGATCTAATAAATTATATGAAGGGGTGATTTTATGATTGTTGATTATTAATGCTTAATTGATTTCCTATTGATTGTTTAAATGCTATGCAATTAGATTTGGCCAGGTTTAATTGTATGAGTTTAGCAATATTGATTCGAGATTCGATAGATGAGAATTGATGTTTAGGCTTAGTTTCAATAGGCAGATTAATTTATAAATGGTTAGGTCGAGATTCGAGAGATGAGATTTAATACCGGTAAATTAATTCTGTGAATGTAATACGTAGCGAAAGCCCTTTATGATCTGATTAATTAATGCATTGATGATTGATTCTTGTGTTTTTCCCTGAAATATTGTTTATTAGTGAACCTATGCCCTAGGCCTTTTAATATTTGATTTCTTCCTTAATTATTCTTCTTACTCATAATCTTCGTAGTATAGTTTATAATCACAAACAAATATTGGTTACTTTAATTATTTAGACTTTATTAATTAATTAGGAGTAGAAAGACTTGTTTCCCTGTGGATTCGACCCTACTTCCCTATCTACTTTAGTTAGAGGATTTAGGTAATACTTTTGATTAGGTGATACGACTTTAGCCTGTCAACATGAATATGAGAAGAAAAAAGTAGAGGCCTATTTAGGGCAGGTTCAATCTCTTTTAGGTTGAATTTGTATCTTTATCGCCGAATATCCAGTCATGGTTCAAGACCACTATGGAGTTAGCGATCTCTGTGATCGTGAATGGGGTATAACCTTCACCTCGTCAACGGTTTACATGTTCCTAAAACTTGTTAGCGACTCTTTTGCTCTAGCTTCCTGCCCTTTGGACGCCACCATGCTTAAGTGCATGATCACAGTGGGGCTCAAAGTTGGTTGATGCTTGAAATATTCTCTACACTTATTAAATACATGCCTTCTTGATAAAGAATAATAAATAATATAACATGATTTAAATATTTTCAACTTGTATCAAAATCATAATAATAATACTCACATGCTTACATATAAAACATGGATAACCAATCAATCAATTCCAGTCACAACACAACTTAACATGATACTAATCTCATACTTGATACCAAATTTAACTTCTTAACATGGTACTACGCATAATTAATATATCCTACGCGCATACGTACCTCAAATCTTCTTTCCAACTAGCCAAAATGCTAGAAATACTCAAATTTAAAGCCTCCTCCTACATACCAAGTACATAAGCTCAATTATTCCCTTGATTGCACAAATTTTCAGCAACTTTTAAACACTTTAAAACCTCTCTATTAAGCTGAAATTTTGGTTTTAAACCTTTAAAAATCTTTCTTTAAGTTGATAATTAAAACCTCAAAGTAAACACTCATTCATGGTTTTTATATAAAAATTCCAGTATACTTTTTAAGGTTTAAACCCCTCATATAAATGTGAAAATTTCATTAAAATCAATTAAAACCTTCTCTACTTATGAGTAATCAACCTTTTTTTTATTAAAACACAAAAGTAGTACATAATAAAAATTTCAATAGTATAATTTTAACAAAAACTCATTAAATCTCCATAAAAATACAATCTTTAAGCTTTATTATCACTTACAATCAATGGGTATATAAACCCCCAAATAGGGATGTCAATGGACGGGTCCAGTAGGAGACCCGCCCCATGGCGGAGAAGGGTCTCGGTTTGGCGGGTGGTGGGGCGGGAATGGGGATAAAAACCATACCCGCCATGGGTGATGGGGCGAGGGTGGATTTTAAGTTGTACCCGCCCTATCCCCACCCCGCCCCTTCCCCACCTCATACCCACATTTATATATCTTTAAAAGCAAAATTATATACTTTTATACTATTTTATAAAATAATTACGTGACATAAAATATTAATTATAATACTTTGTACTACACTTATATTATAAACAAAAATGTGTGTAATATTAAGATTTTTTTTTAATTATTATAATCCGTATTAATTATGTAGGATTGTGTATTTGAGAGACGAAGATTACGTGGGTCTTGGGTGGGGATTAGGTGGATCTTGGGTGGGGATTAGGCGGGGATGGATATCCAATTGGGGGGTGGGCAGGGATGGTTTTGGAGTTGTATCCGCCGGGGCGGGGATGGGGATGAATATTGGACCCACCACGGGGATGGGGATGGGAAGACCAACATCTGCCCCTCCCCGCCCCATTGGCATCCCTATCCCCAAATCAATTATAAGTTAGAATCCTAAAAATCAACTCTTTTATAATTATAACCCTAACTTTTAATAATTTATAAAATCTGAAAATAAAACACTTTATAATCTAAAGTTTGCGATCGTTAATCATCAAAACATAATTATATAACATACTAATCTTGTTTAAACAAATCAATACCCAAAATATATAATTATAGGAATAATAATTAAAACAAGGAAGAGAGAGAAGGGTGGGCTCACAGTGGTGGACATGGTGGCTGGCCGGACTGTTCGTCGACGGCGCCGGGGTGGACGGTCGGAAGGTCACCGGTGGTGACTTGGCAGAAAGGTGGCAAAGGGAGAAAAGCAAGCCATGCTTGCTTGCGTGGGAATGGTTCACGCATGAACCCTCGAAAACAAGAGAAATAAAAAAGAAAAAAATAAGGAAAATGAAAAAGAAAATGAAAAGAAAGAAAAATAACGAAAAAGAAGAAAAAGAATACTTACTTTTAGAATTCTGATTTTTAAACCTCTTTGAGTGGGAAAATTTTGGATTTTTGGGGGGATATATATAGAGTAAAAAGTAGAGATTAGGTTTCGGCTTAATAAATAAATGGCCTTGAGTTATGGAATATTTTACCCACAAGGGTTCAAATAAATGAGTTGGACTTATTAAAATGAATTGGGTAGGTCCAATAGGCGTATGTAAGAATAGTTTACATACAATATTTTAAACAAGGCCCGATAATTAGTAAACATTTGGCCCAAAATATATTTTACTTTTATAAAACTTTATAATTAAAATACTTTAACCCATTAGAATATTTAATTTAAATACTTGAGCCCTTAAAAATATATTTTATAAATACTTGAATACTTCATAAAAATACATAAAAATATGGAGTATTACATTCGAGCCCCAAACACTTCTCCAAAAGTAACTGCCACCATAACCCAAATAGGAGTTCAGAAATGAGAGCGTCATTGAAGACTTTGAGGTCCTTGAAACCCATACCACCCACACATTTTGGGGAGCACATCACCTTCCATGATCTCCAGTGAATTTCCCTTCGTTGATCGTTTTGGCCCTAGAAAAAAATTAGCCATTGTCGAACGAATGCTATATATCACAGAAACAGGTAGTTTTAAACTCCCATTAAATATGTCGGAATGGCTTGTATGATAGATTTGAGTAAAATCTCCTTCCCGGCTCGTGATAACAACTTCTCTTTTTAAACCATGCAATTTCTTCCAAATTCTGTCTTTAAATGCATAAAAAATAGCTTTCTTTGATCTTCCTGCTAAAGTCGAGATTCCCAAATATTTGTCATGCCTATCAACTTGGCACATATTTAAAACCTCCATCGATATCTAGATGAACATGCACGCACCGACATTTATATGATCATATTTAGATATGAAAATGAACAAATTATTAGTTTAAAATGATCATATTTAGTATATATTAACGTCATCCATAACAAACAAACATTTATTTATCTTAAAATAATTAAACATCATATTATCTCACAAAACACATTTGACATATATATATATATATATATATATATATAGAACGAGAATGAGCATCCATAAAAATAAGAATGATTATTTTATTAAAACGGAATTTTTTTAGTAATCATACGAAATAGCTTAATTAATCAAAAAAGTACAACAAATGTACTTGCATTTTTTCCACTGTTTTTGCCCAACAATGATATAATCTAATAACACTTCATATAAATTCAACACAAAACTAGAAAACTCCAAAGTCCCAAAAAAAAAAAAAAAAAAAAAAAAAAAAAAAAAAAAAGAGGAAAAATCGCAAAATCCTACCAATATTTTTTAGATCTATTGGAAAATACTAGGGTATAGTAAACGTTAATATGATTTATTATTCAACCAATATTTGGAGATTTCTTTTCGCCATGGTTTGATTATCAAATTGGGAAAAAATTAGGGTAAATGTCAAAATTAACAATTATATCAAATCATTGAAATGTTAAAGAGAGAGAAATTAGAACCTCAACAATGAATTTGCATCAATGATAAAGCTCCGGCAAAGAGTGAATAAATAGATGATAAGAAAACTCCTAGCTATGAGGGGAAATTTGAAGATTTTTGGAGAAAGAAAATAGAGGTTGAAAGTTTTTGGAGAGAGAAAATAAAAGTGATGTGGGTTTTAGGAAAAAGAAAATAAAAATTTTTGGAGAGAGATGAAAGTTTTTTAGCAGATTACAATGGTGATGGGTATATTTATTTTTTAAACAAAAATTACTTTAATTGAAAAATGAGTAAGATTGTAAAAAGAGGGTGTAGGTAACTCTACCTAGAAGAGGGTGTAGGCATTAACTAATATCTACGTAATAGTATAATTTTTTGTCCAAATTTATTAGGGGTCAAGCCCCAATAAGCCTCTTTTATGGCATGCCTTTGCTTGTTGGTCCCCTAATTAATCCAATCAGAAACTTCCCCACTTAGTAAATTATTTAATAAATTCACCTATGGAGTTGTATTCATTGATTTGTTTTTCAGAGATAGAGGTGGGCCAGCTTCAATGGAGGACTTTTAACGAGGGACTTCTATGGAGGTTTTTAATGTACACTACTACAAAATCGGCCAAAGAGACCCGTCTAAATTGGCCAAAGAGACTACCTTAGAGGCGGTCTCTAGCTAAGCGGTCTCTTTGGCAAAGAGACTGCTTTATTAGAAGCGGTCTCTAGAATGAAAAAAAAAAACGCCTAACTAAGATAGGCAGTCTCAATTTTAAAAAAACTGAGACCGCCTATTTAAGATAGACAGTCTCTTTTTTCAAAAAAAAATGAGACCGCTTATTTAACTAAACGGGTCTCATTGGCCTCATTTAAAATAAATAAAAAAATTATTTTAATTCTTCAATATAACGTACTGTATTTTTATTTAATTTTTTTATTTTTACATTATCGAATACAGAATACAAATAATTCTTAAATTTCATATATACCTCAAATTACAAACTTAATACAAATATCAATGAAATCCAACACACACACACACACACACACACACACACAAAAAAAAAAATGTTAACTTCAACTCTTCAAGCTTCAAAGATCTTCAATTACACATTTCTTCACTTCAAAGTTGTAGATCTTTACCTACAACCACAAATACAAACACGTAAAAAAAATAGAAATTAACCTCCAGAACAATAAATCAAAACAATTATAATAGAATTAATTAAAAAAGAAAAGAAATAAAATTTAACAAAAATTAAATCAAACAAAAAACAAAATTAAACAATGAAAAAACAGTAAAAGAAGTTCTAAAACTTATAACTAATGAAATAAGAGATCTAAAGTAAAATTTGTTTAAAATGATGACAAAACACAAAATCAAAGCATAGAATCTCCGATTGATACTCACAAGTCACAACCCTAATTCAAAGAACCCTAAGACTGAAAAAAAAAAATTTAAAAAGAAACATTTAAAGAAAAATTAAAGATAAGACTAAAAAATTATATAAATCCCATTATCAACTAATGAAGCAAAATCTAGCAGCAAAATGTAAACAAATATCATAATAAAAATTGAATTAAAAGACGAAAAATTGAGAAAAAAAGGAAAATGTTAGTCAAATTATATAGATCTTGAAATTAGCATGAAAATTCAAGAACACTAATAAGAACAAAATTTTATAGGGAAATTCTCAATGGTAACACTAAACTTTTTAATTTTCTCAGTGGTAAATTGCAAAAATTCTTATTATCCTTGGTAAACTTTAATTTATTATAATTTTCAATGGTGAACTTAATAATAAATTTTAACTTAATGTTTAACTATAGTTAGTTTTTTTTTTATATTTATTTTAGATTTTTTTTTCTTTAAAAAATTACCCATCCCCAACAATCAGCCACTTTTCCCCCGCCCCACTCATGCGACGCCCAGCCTCCCCTTCGCCGGCGCGCCGACCTCCCCCCTACCGCACCTCTCTATTCCCCCTAAACCACCAGCCCCTCACATAATTGAGTGAAATCAACACCCTCAGGCCTCAGCCCTAAAACCCCCTCCTTGAAATCCCAAATTCTAGATCAATCTCTCATCCCTAAACGAAATCAGATAATTGGGGCTTCGGGATGGTCGAAAATCATGGGTTTCTTCAACTCTCGAAGCTTTAGGTGCAGGAGGGGTGGGGAATCGCTACAATTGGTTGCGGAATTGCTGTTTGCGGTGGCGAATTGGTGATTGCGGGATGCAGAGGTGTGATTGGTGTTGCGGGCTATTGGACTGAGAATCGGTGGCTGTTCGAAGGTGTGGTTTGGTGGCGAATCGATGTAATTGACGGTGTTGTTAGTGGGCGAAGCGGCGGTGAATTGGGTGAAGGTGGTAGTTACGGTTGGTGGTTGTTGTGTTTTTCAGTGGCTGCTATTGTAATGGCTTAATGGTGGCTGTTTGTTGTTGTTGTTATTGCGGGTTGTTGTTGGCAGGTGCGGTGGTGGCAGTTCAAAGGTGGTTTGGTGGCGTGCCGTGGATGTGCAACAAGGTGTGGCAGGTGGTTGATTGTGGTGGTTGAATTGGTGGTTGTTCGGTGTTTGTGTTGTTGTTGGAAAGGTGAAGAGGAAGAAAGAGATGATGAAGATGATGATCTTGATGACGATATGTTGAGTTTGTGTGAGGTGATGACATTTTAGGGATTTGAGTGTATTAAGTGTATTAAGTGAGGATATTTTAGGAATTTTATTTTTTTTATTATAAAATGATGTTGACCATGGTTAAATATTAACTAAATTGCTTCATTAAGTTCACCATTGAAAATTATAATAAATTAAAGTTTATCAAGGATAATAAATTTTTTTGCAATTTACCACTGAGAAAATTAAAAAGTTTAGTGTTACAATTGAGAATTTCCCAATTTTATAAAAAAAGAAATAGAAGAGGAGGAACCAACCTTCTCCATGCCTTGCATGCTCGATCTAATCGGTTTAACAGAAGAAATAACAAAATCAAACCAAATCAAGGAAATCGAATTTTCGAACAAAACCACACCGAAGCGAATTGATTATTTTCGAACAAAAGAAATCCGAATCGAAGAGATTGAGTTTTCGAACCACAATCAAACTGAATCGAACAAATACAAACCAAATTATAGTCAAAATTAGTAATAATCAAATGAGATTGGAGAAAAGATCATCCACAAAAAAACCCCTAAAAAACTTGTGGATGTGCTATGAGTTTACAGGAATTATAGCCTTAAAGAAGAAAGAATGGAGGAAAGAGAGGGCGAGGATGAAGAAGGGAGGAAAGAGAAGGAGAAGAGGAAGAAGGGAGGAGATCGAATAAATGGAGGCGCGGAAGCAATTAGGGTTTTATTTTTTTTAATTTTGTAAATAACGGACGAAGACCTGTTAAGTGGTATAACAGGTCTCTTCGAATTATTTTTTTTTATTTTTTTTCCTTAAAAAAAAGAGAGATTTTTTTTCTTATACCACGGGTCTCTAACTATTCGTTTTTAAAAAAAAAATTAAATTTAAAAAAACGCAAGAGACTGGTTATCTTAGATAATAGGTCTTTCAAATATTTTTACTATTAAATTTTTGAAGTTTGAGACCGGTTATTAATAAGAAACGGTCTCTTGAATCAAAGAGACCTGTTATGTAGATAACAGGTCTTTTATATTGGGTCTCTTTGGCCGATTTTGTAGTAGTGGTAGGATGAGGCTAACCCTACCCTTTAGGCGTTCACCATGCCCTTAATTACACCTAGGGATGTACACCGGTCCAAAACCGGACCGGACCTGGACTGGACCTGTTGGGACCGGGACCTGAATCAGTGAATTTTGAGGACCGGAGACCGGACCTGATTCTACAGGTCCGGGTCAGGTCCAGACTCGAACAATCAGGTCCGTTCCGGGTTTGGACCTGAACAGACCTGTTTTGTGTGTGTGTGGTTTTTTTTTTTAATAAATAACCTGTTGGACCTGTTGTAGTACCCTTGTTTTTTTTACTAATTAAAATTAGAAGTCAAAATCCCATGTAAGTCGATAATTTGACTAAAAACAGAAATTAGAGTCGCCACTCTATTTTTGCCCGAATAGAGACGATCTTTTGTTTATGGTCGTTTTCAAATAAAAAATGACATTGACTCCATTAGGTGAGACACTATATAAGTATGGTCTTAGGAAAATTAGAGATCTAGGTATGGGGTATAAGTTAGGAAGATCGAACGTTTGGAACTCGTCTCTTCCTCTATTCTAACGAACAGGCTCTTACTAGTACGTTGTTAATTGGTTATGGTTATTCACATACTTTTCCTTAAACTAAAGCATAAAAAAAAACGAAAATTTCCACATTGTCAATCACACTCAAATGTAAAATAAAAGTGAATTAAACCTTACGATATATGGTGGGTTTGAGCATTAAAGTTGCCCTACGTACCGTTCATTGTGGGATTTGAATCCACTCCCGGATCAAAACCCTTACGTAGTTCTTACGAACGTCCATTTATACCTAGTCAAAATTTCATACGAGGTTTCAAGAAGGTTTATATTTTTTTTTTTGGGGGGGGGGAGGTGGTCGATCCATATAGGGTCATTGGAATGAGGCTGAGCAATCTTTCTTTCAAGATGGAGGTCAATTTATCAAGGTTGAGGAAGTCACTAGAATCAGCGACACCATATGAGTTTCTTTGAGGAGAATGATTTTGTTTGTAAAATGCGTTTCAATTAACGACTTTATTTAGGGTTGACCAACTTCCAAAAAGAGATTGTGTGGGCTTATTTGAGTGTGCTAAAAAGGGGATTTTATTGGGTATGAATCGAGAAGAATACGAAGGAAATGTATTTGGATTGTATGAAATTGACTTATGCAGAATGGACATTCTATATGGCTTAAATCTAAATGATAGGTAGTTTATTGAAAACCTTAATCATGTTAGATTACGTAAGCGATCTATCAAAGATAATAAAACTTTAAAAGTATAATTCTCTGCGGCAAATAGATCATCTTATAACCTATCATGATTGAATATTCAATTTTACCCTCTTATTTAAATATAAGCCAAAAACCATAACTCGAAAGATTTATTTTATTAATAAAATGTTACAAGCAAGCAAAGCCATGTTTTGCTTAATTAAAAGTTAGTTGTCTCTTTATTAAGAAATGCATAAGGAAATTTTGCTCTTCCGAACGGTGATGAAATTAAAACTTAATCAAGATTTATTTAAAAAGTATAAGACATTATATTCCAAACTAAATGAGTTATTTATAAAGCTCCTTTCATATAGCCATAGGATGAAGAAGACTACTTAAAAGAAGTGTTAGTCTTAAAGTGATACATATGTGTCTTTTTATTATATGGGATTAATATTAACTTGAGGCATGAGTAATTTATAGCTTTCTCAAATGACTTAATTTACAAAAAAATTTTAAAAAAAACCAGAGGTGTATATAATAGGGTGACACAAATTATATAATAATGTTCATTCTTTCTTTCTTTTAAAAACTTAAGGATTTAAAGTTTCCCTAATATTTCGGACGCCATAACTCATGTTTTAACAGTCAGATTTGAGCATATGATAGGTTTTTGGAAAGGTCTACAAGTCTTCTATAATATATCAAAAATTGGGAATCATCCAACGGTTGAATTGAAAGATAATGAATTTTCTTTAACATCACTCTAGTTTGGGACGTTTATGGGGAATTGGGTGATAATGGTCAAAGTACTTCGAAATTGGCATGATCCTTTTAATGATAGGTTAAGGAAAAACATTTGGATCCTCTGTACAAAATTCTCCCTTTTTGGAAGTCATTTGATATGCCAAATAAAAAGAGTATGCTTGGTTGGGAAAAACAGCCTCTAATCAGTTTAACATTTTAATACCTAGTTTTGTAAAAATCATAAAAAATAGAGTATTCATCCTATGAGGACGTGTGACCCCAATTTACAAAGCTTAAGGAATCTACTTTCTAGGTAGTCAATTCAAATTTTATTATTAAAAAAGGATATTGATCGAAATTGAAAAATGGACAAACCTGTAGTAAGAAATTTGTGGTGTTACTATGTCTTAATGTCTGATTTTTTATGGGTTGGTTAAAATTTATTTTTATAAAATTCCAAGTCTCTTACACTCCTAAATACATAATATTACTGTAAAAATTTTATTTATTAATTTTATAATGAAAAACGATTTTTTTACATAATAAAAATAAAGTGGTCGAAAATGTTATCTTGCTAGAATTCCATCATTCATTCTTTGGAGCTTCCTTATGCATTTTGTACAATTATCATTGTTTCCATTTCATACCCTACATAATGATAATGCATACAAGAAAAAAAAAAATCAAACAAACCATGTATACTCACTCTCAAACTCGCTCGCGGTCGGTCAAATTCTACTTGGTTTCCAAATTAGGAAACCGACACGTATAGTGCCCTAGGAGGTTATGGAACACACAAAAGTAGAAAAGTTAGTAAATGTATGTAAAAATAATATGAAATCACAAATAAAAAGAAAGAAAATATTACCTTTGACTTTGAGTAGCTATCTTGGGGATTTAGTAAAAGTAGTGTCGAATTGATCGATTTAATTTCAGGCCAAGTCTTTCTACAATTTTTTTTATATATATTTTTTTTACTGAAAATAAAAATTTTTGATTGTTTTTTTTTTTTTTAATTTGATTATAGTGCTGAAATAATATAGACTTCTTTTATGAGTTTTTTTTTTTTTAGCTGTTCTCTTCGATATTTATTTTTTCTATTTCTCGTGAAGAGTGGGTGGTATATATATGGGAGCAAATGGAAGCTAAAATACAAAATACAAAGAATATACTATTATACGAAATAAATACGTACAAATACAAGAGTTAGGTAAAAATTGTAACCAAAATTCATCCTAATGAAGTAGAGGACAAATAAAATTAGCTTACTACTTCATGCAAAACTTAATTAATTTGACTGAACAAATGACAATATTATTAATGACTAAAAATAATTAAAAGTACTAATATAATTTTAACACAATTGTTAATTAGTACTACTTTCCTTCGAAGAGTGTATTTACTCTTCGTATTTCACACTTACCATAGCTAAACAAGATTATTACAAAACCCACTTATCAGAAAATAACAAGGAGAAAAAAAATGTTGGTTGCCATTGATTGTGGATGGTCATATCACCTTACCGTTTGGGAAGAAACACAGCTCAGTGATACAACGTATTGTCATATCACACCATTTTCTGATTCTCGTTGCTAAATTACAACCATGACTTACCATTTTCTTCTTTTGCATGGATTTGACATATCAAATGAGTGGTTATGGCAGAGGTATCTTTACTCATAACCACTCTTTCAGTGTTAAATATTGTCGTCATTGCATTAATCGGGAAGAAAATAACATGCATACCTTACATTTGTTGTTTTTGAGTGTATAAAATAGAGAGAAAAAAAAAAGGGGTGAGTCATGAAGGCATTGTGGTAATGGTGTTTTGGTGGGAAGTTGAAAGGAAGGAAGAAGATGAAATATGAAGTAGTAGTAAGTTATTAGCAAAGTAAAATGGTAGGATTAAAACAAGTTAAAATTAAATAAGTTGAACAAAAAACAATTAAAAAAAAAAAAAGGGAGCCGTGACTTTGGTAATTGATATGCATGCATATTTTCATGCATGCTTTGCATGATTTTGTACTTATCAATATATGCTATTTTGTTTTTTATGATTTGTATATTTTTTTTTATTTTATTTTTTTTTAATAAAAAATAAAGATGATTGAAAATATTAGAATAATAATAATAGCAATAGGATACATAAAATCAGTAGTACTAAACTTTTATCCGGGGTTAGAAAGTGATACTAAAGAAACGGTCACGGTTTTAAAATTGTACAGATTAAAGGGTCAATATTTGATATTCTCGACCAGGATATGTCAAACGGAATAAATGTTACATATGTAAGTGGTAACACATTATTTTTATTTTATGTTATTTTTAAAAGATACACTTACTACTATTATTAGACTAAACGATTACACAATTGGGATATGATAAAAATACGAATAAGATTTATCCCCTATAAAAGGGAGATTTCCCATATCTGAAACCACCCTTTATCCAAAAAACACACCCCTTGCCTTTTCCTCTTCGGTTTCCATGGCTCCCGGCAACCAAAACCGTCAAGCTCCATCTCCGTTCGACGAGCATTTTCGAGTGCTAAATTTATATTTAGCTTTGATTATGGCGTTAGTGGTGCTACTAATGGCGTTAATAATTTTCATAATCAAGAATAAATGACGATTTGAAGTTTCCGGCACAGAGTGTACAAGGTTCGAGTTATGCTACAAATTAGCCTCGTGTTTTGTTCGTAAATTAGGAGTACAAATTGTAGGGGTTTTGTATACTCCAAAATTATAAATAAACACTACTTGAATTTGTCTCTTATGTTTAATTATTGCGGTTGTCGTTAGCAAAATTAAATTTGTTATTATAATTATGAAATTACACAAAATTTATTAGTTAATTGAATGTAAAAAAAAATTATGGAAAATAGGGGATCAAAATTTGGTGTCTACAAAATGCCCCTCATTGATCAAGTTTGGAACAAACGATGATCAATGATTAAAAAAAGATAGTAAATTTTGATCCTTAAATAGAGTTTATAAAGAAACTAGAGTAAAATAAAACAAAACGCTAATAATTATCAAGCATTTGCTTAAATGTGGCATGAGAATATTTGCGGTCAAATACGACATATTGATTGTGGCTAAACTTAATCGTCAATTATTTCCAGTTGAAAGACAGCCTTAAAAAATTGATTAATTGATTAATGATCAGTTGTGGTTGAAAAACCAACTTTGATAAATCTCGATTGTGGTTGAAAAACCGGCTTAAAAAGTCTTGGTCGATTAACCAATGATCAATTGTGGTTGAAAAACCAACTTTGGAAATCTTGGTTGCGGTTGAAAAACCGGCTTGAAAATTTTGATCTATTGATCAGTCGTGGTTGAAAAACCAGCTTTGGAAACTTCGATAAAGAACTTAATCGTTCATTACTTACGGTTGAAGGACCGGCTTGAAAGACTCCATATAGCATGGAGATAATAAACAGCTTGAGACATATCAAAGTGCAACTATAAAATTGGCTAAAAAGACATTCTAAGGATTAAATTTATTCTATTTGACCATCCTATTCATGTACAAAAAAGCAAGTTTCATGGGTACTTTAACCATGAGAATATGGAGTAAAAAAACAATTGATTGTTGTCATAACACATGCATGTAAGTAAAGTTTGCATGAAGAAAGATGGCATGTTGTGGTGGGACTAAATGCATGAAAGCTTATAGGTGTTTCAATGTAAGATGGGGTTTTTCCTTGCCTATATAAGACATGAGTTTGGGTGATCATAATCATCCACTTCTATTCTCCTTTGAAACAAGAATAATTAGTTTTTTCTTGTTTTCCTTTCCTCCTTTTCCTCAAATTTTCTTTCAAAATTATGGATATGAAAGGAAAAGAACCCAACTACTTGAATGAAATCAATTAAGTAGACTACAAAAACACTTTATTTTCCATGGGGGTAGAGGTTGCTTTAGGAGAGAAAAGTAATGCAAAAATCTTCTTTGATTCCCTTCTTCCTCTTCTCAAACTTCCACTTTGCTATGACCTCATTTATGCTTCTACTAAATATTGGGATGAGAAAAAGCATGTTTTTAGGTTTAAAGGTGGGGATATGGTGCCAATGGTAGAAGAAATTGAAGGCCTCTTGGGTTTTGCCATGAGTGGACCATTGGTTACAACAAGGAAGTGTACTTCTACTAGTGGTTATTTACATGAGGCTTTAGACATATCTTATCATGATGGTATGACTTTCCATCATGAATATTCCATCCTTATCAATTGTGTCCTTGAACCTTTTAAAGCAAAAGGTACCAATCTTAAACTTGATATTTCATATGGCTCGGCACGAAGTCGAGCATGCTTGATTGCCCTCATGGGTCTCTTGTTGTTCAAGGAAGATCTTGGGTTGTGTCATAACAATGTAGCTAGCTATGCACTACAAATAGTTTATGGGGGCCGATTAGGGCCATTGATCTTGGGAGAATTGGTCCTTAGTCTTGATCATCAAAAGGAACATCCATACACCTTCATGAAGGGGAGCCCACTGGTGCTTCACTTGTGGCTGATGGAGAAGTTTAAATTGGTGAAAACTTTGAACGAAATCAAGTACCATCCTAAGATTATCCTTAGTAGGGGTTGTTCACCCTTATATCATAAGGTAAAGAAAAGCAATGCTTGGAGCTTTACCCTTGAAGGTGAAATCCAATGGGTAACCTCTCATTTGGGGATCAAAGAAGTCATATATAGTACTGCTAACAAAAGGGGTGTAGTGCTTCCAAGTATCAACAAGATCACTTTTTATTATCCGTGGAGGTATCTTCAACAGCTCGGGCAGCGACAAACCTTCCTAAAGGATCTTCCCACTGATGAATGTACTACCATTGGATAGATACCAACATGTTAAGGGATCTGTTCAAAGTTTGGGAACGGGTTAAGAAAAATCCATTTCTCCCGGTCTTAAGAGATCCGACTATTGATGTTTATTATGAAGGGTGGCTTCTCAAAGATGTGGGTTCTTTTAAAAGGCCAAAGATAGAGGATGAACCCTCGATCAGCAATTCGAAGAGGATTAAGGAAGAGAAGTGATAAAGTCAAGAACGGAAAGATTCAAATGCCCTTTCTTTTTTTTTTTCACTCTTGAACTTTTCAAGTAATAAGTCTAGGGTTTCCTTAGCAATATGGGCATTTGAAGCGTCGAATTAGGATCGAATGTCATCTTATGCAACATTGTGTTTTTAAGGTTGGAATTTCTCATTGGAATGAAGTTTTTCTTTAAAAGTCAACTCAATTGTTGCCCTAAACTTTGACATTGTTACTTGAAATTTAAAGTTTATGATCATGATTTAGAATATTTCATTTTATGAGCCCAATCATGTATTTTAACCGTAAATGGAGGTCCAAAGTATAGACAATGACTCTAAAGACTAAATATACAATCGATAAATCTAAAGGAGACGGGATTATAAAAATTGTAATTCGTATGCAACTCTTAGAGTTGATCGAATGTCATATATTGACGAGTAATTTCCCCGTTTTATTGACCAAAGTACGTACGAAGATCCTTTTCTTTTTTTTTTTTTACCCCTATTGACTTGGGTATGGATACTAAGCGTAATACTTTTTGAGCTGATCAAGATTGGTGAAGTAGAGGAAAGTATCACCATTCATATCGACTAACTTTACTGCCCCAGCAGGAGTGATATGTTTGACCAAGAATGGTCCTGACCAATTTGGTTTAAATTTTCCCCGAGGATCATGAAGAGGAGCGCATTTTTCTTTTAGCACCAAATCACCCTCCTGGATGTCTCTATCTCGAACTTTTTTGTTGAAGGCTCGAGCAATGCATCGTTGGTAAAGTTGGGTATTGTGAAGAGCCTGTAACCTTCGTTCATTTTCTAAGGCAAGTTCATCATTCCGAAGTTTGAGCCATTGATCTTCAGAGATTTCACTTTCATTCATGACCCGTAAGGATTGAATTTCGATTTCTATGGGAAGGATGGGTTCCATCCCATACACCAAGGAGTAAGGAGTAGTTCCTGTTGGGGTTCGAATGGAAATTCTATACCCCCAAAGAGCATATGGAAACTTGTCAGGCCATTCCCTTGTCTTTTCAGTCATTTTTGCGATTATTGTCCGAATGGTCTTATTGGCTGCTTCAACTGCTCCATTGGTTTGAGGGCGATAAGGAGAAGATTGATGATGTTTAACTTTATACTTTTCAAGAGTTTCTTTCAATTGCCCCTTGAATTGCGACCCATTGTCCGAAATCATTTCAAAAGGTACTCCATAACGACAAATAATGTTATTTATCACGAATTTCGAGACTTGTTTTGCACCTAATTTGGAAAATGATGCTACTTCAATCCATTTTGAAAAATAATTATTCGCTACTAAAATGTATTGATGCCCATTTGAAGCTTTCGGATGAATTTGTCCAATGATGTCGATGCCCCAACTTGAGAATGGCCACGGTGAAGTGAGATTATGTAGTGAGACGGGTGGCATATGGTTGAGATTTGCAAAGATTTGACACTTCTTACAAGTCCTTACAAAGTGTATGCAATCTGTCTCTAAGGTGGTCCAATAATACCCGGCTCGCAAAATCTTACGAGCCAACATTCGTCCGTTCATATGTGGTCCGCATTCTCCTCCATGGATTTCTCCCATGACCTTTCGGACTTGTTCACCATGAATACACAGTTGCAAGGTTCCATCAAAATCTTTATGATACAATTGGTCTTTTAATATCACAAAGTGAGCGGCTAGCCTTCGGATTGCAAGTTGATCTTTATCCCTTCGGGATATTCCCGAGTGGCCAAGAAATTTTTTATGTCGCTATACCAAGCGTCCTCTTCGTCTCGTATAGTTAATGATGTGATCATCTCTTCATCCATGATCACTGGGGAACTTTTTTCTTCTACAGTTACAGACCGAACTTTAACGTTATCTTCCCATGTTAAATTTACTGCCAGATTTGCTAGCGCATCAGTGAAACTATTTTGTTCTCGAGGGAGATGTTTGAAATCGATTTCTTCAAAGCAGGGTATAAGTTGTTGAAGATGGTCAGTATACATTTGCAACCTTTCATCTCGAACCTTCCACACTCCAATTGTCTGAGATATAATGAGGTTTGAATCACCGTACACTATAAGCTTTCTTACCCCTGCTGTTAAGGCTGCCTTTACACCATAGATGCAAGCTTCATATTCAGCGGTGTTATTGGTTGTTGGAAAACTAAGTTTTATTGAAAAGGGAATATGAACTCCATGAGGATCAATAAGTAACACACCTGCACCATTCCCCCTTCTATTAGATGCTCCATCAAACTACATCTTCCATTGTGATGTATTGATATTGAATAAATGTTCATTCGGAAAGTCATTATTGAATTCATCTCCTGATATAGGCCCATTAGCTAACACTTCAGATATGGCTCTCCTTTTAACAGATTTTTGACTAACACATCGAATATCAAATTCTGAGAGAATAGCATGCCATCTCGCAAATCTTTCACTCAGAATAGGTTTCTCAAAGATATATTTGATAGGGTCTAATCTTGAGATGAGGAATGTTGTATGAGCTTGTAGATAATGTCGGAGCTTTTTTGTCGCGTAGATTAGAGCGATGCATGCCCTTTCTAAGGGAGTATATCTAGTCTCATATTCTAAGAACTTTTTGCTTAGATAATAAATAGCAATTTCTTTCTTGGTACCTTCTTGATATTGAGCCAACAATCCACCCATGGCAGTTTCTGTCACCGTAAGGTACAAGAGCAAAGGTTCCCCGGGCTTGGGTGGCATCAAAACTGGAGGATTAGAAAGATAATTTTTCATTGAATCAAATGAAGCTTGACACTCATCATTCCACTTTTTTGGCACATTTTTTCGAAGAAGTTTGAAGATTGGTTCACATCTAGTTGTAAGTTGTGATATGAACCTGCTGATGTACTGAATTCTTCCCAAAAAACCTCTTATTTCTTTTTCATTACTTAGAGGAGGCAATTCCTTAATGGCCTTAACCTTATCTGAATCAACCTTGATTCCTTCTTGACTCACGATAAATCCTAGAAGTTTTCCGGAAGTTACCCCAAACACACATTTCTGGGGGTTTAATCTTAAGTTGTATTTCCGAATTCTATCGAAGAAAGACTTCAATGCCGATATATGTTCCATACGGTCATGGCTTTTAACAATCATATCATCCACATACACTTCAACAGTGTCATGAATGAGGTCGTGTAGGATGGTTGTTGCAGCACGTTGATAAGTAGCCCAAGCATTTTTTTAGTCCGAAGGGCATCGCTTGGTAGCAAAATGTCCCCCATGGGGTAATAAACGAAGTTTTTGGTGTATCGTCCATCGCCATTAGTATTTGATTATAGCCTGAAAAACCATCCATGAATGAGAACATTGCATGTCCCGCGGTACTATCCACCAAGACATCTATGTGGGGCAATGGGAAATAATCTTTTGGCGATGCTGCATTTAAATCTCTGAAGTCTATGCATACTCGAACCTTTCCTTCCTTTTTGAGAACTATCACCACATTAGCCAACCATTCGGGGTGTTTAATTGGTCGAATGAATTTCGCATCAAGCTGCTTTTGGATCTCCTCTTTGACCTTAAGACTGACTTCTGGCTTCATTCTTCGCAACTTTTGTTGTTTTGGCTTGTTGTCAGGATAGAGAGGGATACGATGTTTAGCTATGTTACGGTCCACACCTGGCATATCGGCGTATGACCATGAAAACACATCTACATAGTCTTTAAGTAACGAAATGAATGCAACTTGTTCTTTAGGGGAGAGGAAAGATCCTAATTTGACCTCTCTTATGTCGCCTTCTATGCCTATATCTATGACTATGGACTCTTCTATGGGTGTCATGCACGATTTAGGCTCATTGAAAGATTCATTGTCAGATAACTCATGATAATCAACATTAATTTCTTGCATACAAACATGTTTAGATTCTACAAGAGCTTCGATGTCTTCGTGATCAGAAAAGTCAGATTGTGTGTGAAGGGAAAATTGGCTGGATGAAGAACTATCTGTTGCATAACCATCTGAGTGGGAGAAATGAATCTTATTTGTTTTTGAAAAAAATTTAAGGGAAGGGTCTTTTAGGCAGGGTTGGTTTTGAGTCTTTTCGGTTTTCATTTGGAATTGAACATTACCCCCAATTGGTATCATGAGTGATAATGGATCTATGTCTTCAATATCTCCAAATTTTGTAGAAAATAAATTTCTCAGAACACCATGCTTCAAGTACTCTATCCAATCAATGTATTCCTTTTGTTTAGGCTTCTCGTAAAACCACTTTTCTACCACATCCTCGTCTCTAGCTTCAGCGAAGAAGATTTCCAGTCTAGGGAGTATTTTTTGTGAGGCAAAGTCATACCACGACTCAGGGAATTCATGGTATGGATCGGTATCATTTTGCAAAACGAACTGTCCATTGAGTGTTAGAGATGATCTTTTGTGAATGTGAAAGTCGTGGCTAGGATCATATCCTAAACCATGGCGATTCTTCTTGTCAATGATGGGGATAGGGTCCCTCCTTCCTTCATTGTTTCGACCTAAACCTTGACCAGGTATATAACCCATTTTCATCATTAATTGTAGACCCTTAGTAAGTGGATGGGGCATCAAATCTTGGTTTTTTAGGATGGGATTTTCTAGTCGGCTTGAAAGGTTGGTTTGTTGAGAGAGATTGGTCATATTTGTAAAGAGAAGGCTTCCAAATCAGACGTCTATTTATCCTGGGTGGTTACCTATACAAGGGGTATTAAAGTCAACCAAAGTTGGAAAGAAAAGATATGTATGAATCATGCAAATTCGTATGCCAAATAAGATTTTTTTTTTTTTTTTGAAAAAAAAAGGGAAACTTAAAAAAAAATGCATATATATGAATTTTTTGTTTGGAAGAAAAAAGTAAATGATGTTTTGATAAAGGAAAGAAAAGGTCAGTAAGGGCCGTTGATTAAGGTGTTAGATTATATGCTTCTTTACATGCAAGGTACCCAAGATGTTAGAACTCGCTCTTTGTTTGACATTCAGCCATGCTACTGAAACCATTTGGGTATGTAAACACGGTGATTTATTATGATTAATCAATAAGGGGAAGTAACCTGAGTTAACAAAAGGGTTTATAGGTGTTCATCTCTTATGTTATACCAACTTTGAAAAAATAAAATAAAGGACAGAGATGTAGAACATGGGCTTGTATCCCTTTAATAATTTTCTTTGGCGGATGTCAAGAAATTCAACAATTTTCTCACAGGCTCGCATATCTCCTTGTCCCTTGTGCGAGTCCAAATTCTGCATAATCTCAATCTTGTTCGCGATACTCATATAAAGTGGAAGGTTGGTTTTGTGTTTAAGCAGCTGAACTCATGCTTGAGTTGCCTACGTACCCCCAATGGCGTGGTGAGAAAAGGAAGTAATGAAAGATATGGTAATCATAGGAGTTTAGTGTTATAGTGTGCCATGGGGGATCAAGCTGCACGTAGTTCTTAGGGTAGTAAGAGGAGGCATTTTTGTGGATTTTTTTATTTTTTTGGTTTTTTTTTGTGGTTTTTCTATTTTTTGGTTTTTTTTATGGGTTTTCTATCTTTTGATTTTTTTTGGGTTTTCTATTTTTGCATACAGAAGTTGCGTTTAAATGAGGTTTGCTAAAAAGAGGTTGGCTAAAAATGAACGTAAGTGTGGATCATGATTTTTTCTTTGTTAATGTCCTAAACTTTTGCTAGGTTCTTCACCATAACCATCCTGCTTCATTTTATACAACCATCTAGCCCATGCTTTACATACTTGAGTACACGCCTTCTTGGTTTCGTTGTCGATCCATCTCAGAAAGATATGTGGTTCCATGATTGATTGAGTAGAAGCTACTTTTGTTGCGGGTGTATCTTCTTCGTCCGCAGTCACGGCATATTCCTCATCATTCATCCAAAAGGGTTTTTCTTCACTAGATGATCCATTAGATTGTGGTGCTGGAGATAACTGTTCATTCACATTCATCCGCCCCATTTCCTTACTTAGAGGATCATATGTCATAAGATTCGTAGGGTCTTCTACATCATTAGAAATCGATAGGACATTAATGGATATCGACCTTTTACGACTCAAATATGATATCTTGGTGATATGTTTGATGCGCAAGCGAAGAGCGTGACACCTATCAGTGTCATGACCGTGAAGTTGGTGGTAATGACAGTATTTGTGGAGGTCTACTCCAATAGGGCTGGCTCCAGGTCGTCGAGGAAGTGGTTTGACAACACCTTCATCAAGTAATCCTCGAAAGATTGCAGATTGAGACGACCATTGTTGTGATGAAAAACGTCGCACAAGATTCTGTCCAGACCTAGGCTTTGTGTGGATTGGGTCGATTATCCTACGATCAATGAGGTCTTGGATAGAGCATCGAAGATCATAACATGAATCAGTTATGTGACCAAACTGACTGCAATAACTACAGTATCTCTCCATATTTACTTCAGGCAGCGGAATTGCACACACGTATCCCTTTGTTCTTATAAGGCCTTGCCTGTGTAAACGACGATACACCGCACTTAGAGGCTCATTAATTTCTGTAAATGATCTCCTGTTATATGTTTCGGCACATGGATTGACCCTCGGCCTATGGTTTAGTAATTTATATGTGTCGATGTCAAACCCATGTTGTTCCATATGCGCAGGAATATTGTATCTCATTGTAGCCATTTGTCGGTAATAGAAATCATTAAGGTTCTTAAGCATGATGAGCATAAACTCTTTATCTGTGATAGGATTTCGGAGCTTGGGTCGTACAACAGAACATCGAGAGCAGAAGTGAGAGAATGTTTCTTGATTTGTCTGTAGTGTTGAGACTAAAACTAATTTCTGAGGGTCCGTTTGATTAAAATTTCTGAGGGTCGTACAAAAGCTTGTGATATCTCCTTCCAAGTTGCTTCACCAATGCGTTCAAAACTGTAATACCAGGATAACGCTGTGCCTTCCAAGCTACGATCAAATAATGTATGGAGGTGTTATTCCGGGACATCCAAGGGAGCAAGGGCATTAACGAACTTACAGAGATGGATCATTGGGTCACCTGTGCCATCAAATTTTTCTAACTTTGGTAGATCTTGATATCTTGGTTCATGTTTATAGCCCGGAAACAAAATTAATTTTTCTGGGCAAATTTCCACTCTAAACATTTTAACATTAAAATCTAAATCAAAGTCATCGCGTGCGTCATTGCTATTTACACGACTATCGCTGCTAGTCCACGACTCTCCTTCTCGTTCTTGTTGTTCATTGTTAATCCTATCTTCTGGGGTTCTAGGTTCTTCTTCCTTTTCTTGATACAGAGGTTCATCGCCTTCTTCTGGGATCTCAATTGGGTTCTCTAGTTCTTCATTACTATCCTCATCAGATACCTCTATCCACCCACCACTTTGAATGCAAAAGACATTAAAACCATCCAAGCGACTCCCTTCTTCTTCATCTAGGTGTAGCACAGATTTCCCGATAGGTGAGATGTTCATGATATCTGGATCTCCGGGGATGGTTACTGCTCCGTTATCGGTCATTAATTTCACTTTTTGATGTAACGTTGAGGCTACAGCCTTGTTTTCATGTAACCAAGGTCTTCCTAGCAAGAAGTTAAAGCATGCTTTGATGTCAATCACTGTGAATTCTACTTTCCTAGCCATTGGGCAATATTCTATAAGTAATTCGATGGAACCCAAAACTTCCCTGGTGGCGTTGTCATAGGCTCGAACCACTTGGCTTAATGGTGCCAAATCATCTTTTGAATGGACAAGCTTAGTGAGCACTTGATAGGGACATACATTGATTGCAGATCCGTTATCCACTAGAACTCTAGGTATAGTCCATCCATTGCATCGAACAGTGATGTGTAATGAATTATTATGGTTTGAAACTTCAGGGAGATCTTCGTCTGTAAACATGAGAGTACGGTCTACACCATGAATAAGGCCTACAATCTGATCTGGAGTAATGGACGGGTCAACCGAAGCTTCATTCAAATGCTTAAGGACCGCGCTTCAATGAGGTTGCGAGTGCATAAGCAACTTCCATATAGAAACATTAGCAGTGACCTCCTTCATTCGCTTGATAGCATCATCTTCTATGTTGACTTCATCTACCATTAGTTCTTTCCCTTTTTTTTTCTTCGTAAAGCATCTAATGGATTATCTTCTTCGAGGTAAGAGGGCTTGAAGTGTCGACCTGCTCGAGTTAAATGGGATACTTCCACTACTTCATCATCACTAAGGTCATCAAGGCATATGGGGTGCCTATAGTTGTTTGGAGTGGAGAAATAAGCTCCAGTGTTTCTTTCAACAATAGCCATTACAGATGCAACATCTTCATCTTCCTCGCAGTCCAATATAAAGTATGCATTGTCGTAATCTATAGCCTCACACATCATACCAAAAGGATCCTTGCGGAGGGTATAGTCGTGACCCCTTATCTTGATGATTCTATGGGAATAAAGTTCATTATCTAGACACTTGCCTATTTCAGTCACTGGTGCTTCACATTCACAAGATTCATTTCTAGTGTTCAATTATTGGGTTGGGTCAAAATCATTTGTGTAGGTAGAAATGGCATTTATGGAGGTAAGGGGTTTGTGATTTGGAAGGGGGTGATTTGTGATGCTAGGTTGCGTGTTATTTGGTTTGTTGGCTAAGGTTCCAACAGAGAGCCTTCCACCATCTATCAAGTCTTGTAGTCGATGCTTGAATGCCGTACAACTTTCAATATCGTGCCCGGCTCCTTAGTAAAATTCACAATGTTTGTTTGGGTTGTAGGTTGGTGGAGCATTCCTTGGTGGAGGTCTTGGGTTCAAAGGTTGGATGAGATTGGCCTTTTTTAGTTTGGAGAATTCCTGGGCATATGTCATATTTAAAGGAGTGAATTCTCTTTGGGGTCGGAGTTAAAATGCCGAGGTTGCCCCAATGTTGTATATCATGTTGGTAGGCTTTGAAGCAGATGCATCATTATTGGTGATTTTCTTATTAGCCCCGAACCTTGAACTATATGGGTTGCCATTGTTAAAGTCTTCCTTCTTGATCTCTCCCTTCTTTATGGCATCTTCAACCAATGACCCAGTTAAGATAAGAGCTTTAAAAGAGGGGAAGTATTGATATGCCATCTGCTTTTGATATACAGGAAGGAGATTTTTCACAATCATCTGCAATTGCTCTTCTTCATTTGGCCTATTTATCATTTTAGCTGCTTTATTTCTCCATCTAGTAATGAAGGAAGAAAATGTTTCATTAATATTCTGTGCAGTTGTCTCCAAATCCCTTCTCGTGATATCAATTTCTTCATTGTATTTATATTGGTTGGAAAACTCTCTCACTATGTCAGCCCAAGTGGATTTCTTTGAATTTTCCAGATTCAAAAACCAATGTGAAGCAGCTCCATCAAGATATTGTTGAAATAACTGAGCCATCAATGGTTCATCTACACCCCAAGGGCTCATAGTGCCAACATAAAGTTTTAAGAAGTTGGTAGGACTTCCTGTTCCGTCAAAGTGTGAAAGAACAAGCATTTTAAAACCATATGGGAGGCGCGCTTTAGGAAAGAGGGTTAGCCCATGGATGTCCATCCATGGTTCGGCCTGAGCGATACCTTTCAAAACTTCTTTCATCCTGGTCATTTCCTCTTCAATCTTGGTGGGAATTTCCCTATCATTGTTTCCAACTTCCGGTGGGAATGGTGAGGCTACCTCCGATTCTGGCACATTAGGATGCATCTGTGTGTTTTGTTTTATGAAATTCACCATAGTTTGCTCTACAGTATCTTGTCGTTCGATTATGGCTTGCATCATCCCCTTAAGTTCCACGAAAGGATCTAAGCTGAAGCTCGAATTTTGTTGCTCATTGTTTGAAGTTCCAGCCATGCTACTACAGCTGGGGGAGGAGAATATGACTGATATCGGGCAAGGGGAGAACTCTGCAGAAAGGGATCTTCTACAATTAAAAGGGGCTTGGCGAACAAGTCTAGATCCAGCACGGGTCCATATAGAACTCCTCTAAACGAAAATGACATGATAATGTGATAAGAAAAGAAAAAAGGAAAGATGTTAGTATTCATGATTGTAACAAATAAACATAAAAGAAACACGACTAATGAATATTTAACTGAGAGATGAACACCTAAAATACCAATTAATATGATTATATAAACTTATTTGAAAAGATTCCCCTTTTCTTAAAAAAAGTTTTGTCAGGATTCATAGGTTTGCCTCTAGCTTGTTTTAGAAGTTTGGAGATTTTGTTTGTTATCTCCTTGTGTCTTGAATTTCGTGACACGCTATTGGTGGGTCCACTATAAACTCTAGCCTATATATAAGTTCATCACTTATCCTAGAGATAATATAACCTTCCCTTCCTAAAATTACACAACAAAATCAAGAACTCATACAAGTTTTTTTTTTTTTTATATAGGAGTATTTCCCATGGATCTTAATTTGCCTCCTCAAGGTTCTCATTCATCCCGTGTGAGGAGGTTGATCCAATTTTTCTCAGAAGATCCTACTCCTTCTCTTCAAAACTTAAGGGATATGGAACATGAAGCGGCTCTTGCTTCCATGTCGTTGGAGGACCGCTTAGTTGTTGATTCTCCTACGGGATTTTCTAACCAAATTCTCCCCACAACTACTTCTCCTACTCCGTTAGTAAGGCCTGTGTTGGTAGGTAATTTCTCTTAAACGTTTCGTATGAGTGATCCTTTAGAGTCCTTAGTTCTATTCGTGGCGGACACTATGGTTTTAGCCATGTCTCTAAGTCTACAGTTCCCTTTAAGCTTGACTTATTCTATTTTGGCCATCATAAGTCACAAAACACTCCCTTTTCCTTATAACTCCGGAGAGAGTTCTAGCTTGACATCCCTATTACCTGTCAACCTTACAAGTCATAGGGCACTTAAGTTGTGGTGGGACGTTCGAGATCAACCTATGACTCGACTTCCCAGTCATCTCCTCATGCTACTCAAAAAAAACCAACCTACTTGTTTTGTGCTTCTTCTTTCTGGCCCTAGAATAGGCGAAGAGGTAGCAAAGAGTTTCGGTATCCGAACATTTTCAGTCTTCCGTGGGTCCAGCTCTCTCCCACCAATCTTATTTTTGTGGAGCGAAACATGTTTCTTTTCTTTGAATCAAGTAACTGCAGATTCAATAAGTTTATCTGCCTATGTTTCACATTGTAGGACTTCCTTAGAGGTTCCATTACGAGGAGGGAAGGGTCCGAGACAAAGTTCTGCTAACCAAGCCTGGTTAAATTTATCAGATTTTACTTCACATGATCGCTTAAAGGCAGCAATGGGTGGGCCGTCGAGTTATTTGCGTTATAAAGAAAGTTTCCTTCAAAAAATACATGAATCTAGAATTCCTTCATTCAAAATTCCCGAAACATTATGGACAATAGGCCAAAGGGGTCTGTTTTCTTTAATGGACATATTTTCAAAGGCGCAAATAACTGATCCTTGGGTGCACACAAAACCTCACACACTCTCCTTCGCAGCCATCTCCGATGGTGCGTTCAAAAGTAGGGGTGGGTTCACATTACGGAATGCTGAGGAAAACTGGGTGATCGGGTTTGGTTCTAAAGTTAAAGGGCCTGGCCTATCGCTCTTTGTCTTATCGTTACTACAACAAGGTTTAAAAAAGGCTCGATTGCTACGACTGAAGCATTTGGAAATGCTGGTAGATGTTGGTATTTATAATCTAGCCTTGACTAGTTTAGACATCTCCACCACGGAGGTTGAGTTAATGTTATGCGATATACTCCAAATGATGTGCTCACATAATTGGGAAATTAGTATACGACATTTCTTGCAAGGGGGTCTAAAAGGGGCTTTATTTCTTGCTGAGCACTGTCAAAGATTCCCCTGGGGTCATCATGAAGAGTTTAAAATTCCTCCATCCACTAAAATTTTAATTGGTCCTTATTAGCTTTGGTCCTTATTAGCTTTTATACTTGGTCCTTAATGCATGAATAAAGAATTTTGTTTTACGCAAATAAATTATATAAATTAAGAACAAGTACGGGTTTGGCCATCCTAGAGCTTTCTAAAATGGAGGATTGGTTCAACGATGGGGAACAATCGCGAATTACTTAATCATTGTCAAAAAGTTCTTTCTACTTTTTCATTTCCCGCTTTGCAAAAAGTATATATAAAGAGAGATAGAAATAGAAATAGGGCCTGTGTTCCTGTTACATATGAAAACACTATTAGGATGGTAATGTCAATCATTAATGCTTTAGCACCGTGCATCCTGAAACAACAAAAAAATAAAATCGATAAGTGCAAAAGTCGCGCCCGAAGGCTGCCTACGTATCCCGAAACAAAGGTGTTCTTCGAGAATCAGGCCCAAACGTAGCTCTTGGAAGCATAATATTATTCCTTATTATTATTATTATTATTATTATTATTATTATTATTATTATTATTTTGGTTCTTTTACTACTAGTCATAGATTTTTTTTTTCAACTGAAAAATAAATACATAATACATATAAAGTTCGTCGATGAAGTTTTTTTTTTTTTTTAACTTGTAACTTCGATGTGGTAAACCATTGATTTTCTAGACGTCGTTGTAGAATCCCTTTGCATCTTGTCATACAGATTGGGTTGCTTTCTTTCCATCAAAATGAAGATGTTGTCCATCCTATTCCTTTGAGGATTGATCCATCCTCAATTATACGCTTCGTTTGTAAGGTCTCCGGGAATGGTAATCACCCCATGTGGCGTTACCAACTTTACTTTTTGATGGAGAGTTGATGCAACCCCTTTATACTCGTGTAGCCAAGGCCGTCCTAAGAGTAAGTTATATGAAGTCGGACAATTAATGACCATAAATGTGACAGAAAAAACCATGGTCTCGTAACTTAAGGGCAGAATGATGTACCCAGTTACTTCTCGTGGCGTATCATCAAAACCAAGAATTGTGTAAGACAGAGGATTGATATATGAATCGGTGTAACCCAAACTATAAAGGAATCCTCGAGAACATATGTCTAATGCAGACCCATTGTCGACCAATATGTGATTTATGTAGCTTCGTTCGTGTCTTAGCGTGATGTGTAGTTCTCGCGTATGCCATGGGTTTGGGGGTAAATCAGCTTTGGTGAATGTCCACTCTTGATGATTGGTTTGACGTTGCAGAATCATCGAAGATTCACTAAGCCTATTCCCATGACACAGAACACCAGCATAGGATCCATGTTCGGGTAGTATGGTGTCAACTGAATCAACCAATTGATCAGAATATGGTCGGTGGAGATCAAAATGGTTACGACTCATTCCTGAATTGACAATAGTAGATACTTTAGGACAATCCTTCTCATCTTTTGATGTTTTTGCCTTTAGGAAAGCAAAATCTAGCTCAATTACCGGAAGAATGTATTCTCGATTGCATAGTATGTCCTTAGACATAAATGCTTTGATGTTGATTGATTCCTCAAATAGATCGATGGTGGTTGTCTTTAGGTAACAAATGAAGGCATCTCGATGAGTTTGCGAACTAGAGATCAAGTCCCATAATGACATCGCATTGCCCCTATTTCGAGATTTCAGCTGATTGTGTTGAAGTGTTGGGTTTTCTATTGACCTAACCACGTTGCAGTATATTGGGGGCACCTTTGCCGTTGGCATATCACCATGGATAATCATCACTCCTTTCGGTGTTGAGAATTTTACTTTTTGATGAAGAGTAGAAGCAACAGCTTGAGTGTCGTGGAGCCATGGTTTTCCCAAGATAAGAGAGAAGTTGCTAGGAGCTTCAACCACTTGAAACTCTGCATCACATATCCAATCTCCATGTTGTAGTTGTAGATTTATAGTCCCTATTGCCTTTCTCGGGATGTGATCATGTGTAATTACGATCACATTAGAAAATCCCAAAGGCGCACTTTTTCGCCCTAACTTGCTTAAAGACTCTTTGGAGCAAGTGTTGAAATTTGATCTGTTATCAACCAAAATGCCTGAAATCTAACGATAATTACACCCCAAAGTAACACACAAGGGTTGGCTAAAATTGATGACCCTCGGTAAATCGGCATTAGTGAAGGACAATATAGGTGGGATCCATCCTTTGGGAATCGGGATCTTTCCGTCATCAATTAGTTGTTGCACCACATGTCTCACATCGAAGCAACCCTCTACATCATGTCCATAGTTGTGGCAATAAGAGCAATATTTCCCCATGTTTACTTTGGGAGATGGCAAAATACAATTATGATGTTTTGCTTCAATGAACCCTTGTGCCTTGAGACGACAGTACATATCCTTCATAGATTCACATTTTTCAAAGCAAATGGGGTTAACTGATGTCCATCGCCCTCCATTATTTCCATGCTTGTTCCTTGGTGCATTGAATCCCATATTGTTTGAAATGCAAATATATATCTTTCATTTCATATAAGAACATTATCAATATCAATAGTTTGAGTGGTGATAAACATATAATGAAAATTAGCGGGAAATGAAAAAGCATCTCTTACATAAAAATAATTGCCCTTTTTTTTATTAGTGGAAAGAGAGGATAACAATGAAAGACTTTTCTATGATTACAGACATTCGCGATTAATTGAAGGCGGGTGGCGCTAAGAAGGATCATAAGGGTTTGCAAAATTGTCGAGTCGGTAATTATTGAAATCATTCTTCTTTTACCTCTGCGGTTTAGGGACTTGAAAGACTTATCTTCTAAGGTTTCATAGCCTAGGTCAAGCACTAGGGATTTTAGTGATTTTCCAGTTAGAATAAGTTAATCTTATTATAGATTTAATAGGAAAAATGAGAAGAAAAATAAAATGGTCAGATTAAAAAAGAAAGAAAATGACTAAAAGAAAAAAAAACTTGAGCATAGGATGCTTTTAAAGAGAGCACATAATGCTTTTTAAAGAGAGCATGTAATGCTTTTAAAGAGATGGTACAATCAAAGTTGGAGGTGAAAACTTGTGCACATAAAAAAAAAACTTTATGTAAGGAAGATGAAAATAATTAGACATGCATGAATCATAATAATCACAAACGAAGGAACATGTAATGAAATCAAGCATGCATTTGTCCATGTGTCCTAACACACAATTTAAGAGGATTAATCATTTAAGGTAATAATTAACCAGATGGCCTCTTTCGAGGTTGAACGTTCCTGCATAGCCGATTGTAATTAACGCAGGGATACAGGTTTACGTCCTTAATTCATTATAAGTTGTCTAAACTCTCTGAACACCGCAAATTAGCAGCTCAGAGCCTAGGTTACGACAAAGTCGGTGCTCGTGTGCGGACACAGATCACGTAAGCATACCCAAAGACACATATTTTCACATAAATCATGATATCAAAAAAGAAACACTTCATGTGAATAACCATAATCAATAACATTATATAACATATAAGTTTATACATATATGCTTTCTTATTTAGGCAACGTATTTTCAGGTTTATACCTCTTAGAATTTAAAAAAAATCCCCAGTGGAGTCGCCAGCCTGTAGTACCCTTTTTTTTTACTAATTAAAATTAGAAGTCAAAATCCCACGTAAGTCGATAATTTGACTAAAAAAAGAAATTAGAGTCGCCACCCTATTTTTGCCCGAATAGAGACGGTCTTTTGTTTATGATCGTTTTCAAATAGAAAACGACATTGACTCCATTAGGTGAGACACTATATAAGTATGGTCTTAGGAAAATTAGAGATCTAGGTACGGGGTATAAGTTAGAAAGATCGAACGTTTGGAACTCGTCTCTTCCTCTGTTCTAACGAACAGGCTCTTACTAGTACGTTGTTAATTGGTTATGGTTATTTACATACTTTTCCTTAAACTAAAGCATAAAAAAAAAACGAAAATTTCCACATTGTCAATCACACTCAAATGTAAAATAAAAGTGAATTAAACCTTACGATATATGGTGGGTTTGAGCATTAAAGTTGTCCTACGTACCGTTCATTGTGGGATTTGAATCCACTCCCGGATCAAAACCCCTACGTAGTTCTTACGAACGTCCATTTATACCTGGTCAAAATTTCATACGAGGTTTCAAGAAGGTTTATATGTTGTTTTTTTTGGGGGGGGGGGGAGGTGGTCGATCCATATAGGGTCATTGGAATGAGGTTGAGCAATCTTGCTTTCAAGATGGAGGTCAATTTATCAAGGTTGAGGAAGTCACTAGAATCAGCGACACCATAGGAGTTTCTTTGAGGAGAATGATTTTGTTTGTAAAATGCGTTTCAATTGACGACTTTATTTAGGGTTGACCAACTTTCAAAAAGAGATTGTGTGGGCTTATTTGAGTGTGCTAAAAATTAAAGGGGATTTTATTGGGTATGAATCGAGAAGAATACGAAGGAAATGTATTTGGATTGTATGAAATTGACTTATGCAGAATGGACATTCTATATGGCTTAAATCTAAATGATAGGTAGTTTATTGAAAACCTTAATCATGTTAGATTACGTAAGCGATCTATCAGAGATAATAAAACTTTAAAAGTATAATTCTCTGTGGCAAATAGATCATCTTATAACCTATCATGATTGAATATTCAATTTTACCCTCTTATTTAAATATAAGCCATAAACCATAACTCGAAAGATTTATTTTATTAATAAAATGTTACAAACATGCAAAGCCATGTTTTGCTTAATTAAAAGTTAGTTGTCTCTTTATTAAGAAATGCATAAGGAAATTTTGCTCTTCCGAACGGTGATGGAATTAAAACTTAATCAAGATTTATTTAAAAAGTATAAGACATTCTATTCCAAACTAAATGAGTTATTTATAAAGCTCCTTTCATATAGCCATAGGATGAAGAAGACTACTTAAAAAAAGTGTTAGTCTTAAAGTGATACATATGTGTCTTTTTATTATATGGGATTTATATTAACTTGAGGCATGAGTAATTTATAGATTTCTCAAATGACTTAATTTACAATATTTTTTAAAAAAAAACCAGAGGTGTATATAATAGGGTGACACAAATTATATAATAATGTTCATTCTTTCTTTCTTTTAAAAACTTAAGGATTTAAAGTTTCCCTATTATTTCGGATGCCATAACTCATGTTTTAACGGTCGGATTTGAGCATATGATAGGTTTTTGGAAAGGTCTACAGGTCTTCTATAATATATCAAAAATTGGGAATCATCCAACGGTTGAATTGAAAGATAATGAATTTTCTTTAACATCACTCCAGTTTGGGACGTTCATGGGGAATTGGGTGATAATGGTCAAAGTACTTCGAAATTGGCATGATCCTTTTAATGGTAGGTTAAGGACAAACATTTGGATGCTCTGTACAAAATTCTCCCTTTTTGGAAGTCATTTGATATGCCAAATAAAAAGAGTATGCTTGGTTGGGAAAGACAGCCTCTAATCAGTTTAACATTTTAATACCTTGTTTTGTAAAAATCATAAAAAATAGAGTATTCATCCTATGAGGACGTGTGACCCCAATTTACAAAGATTAAAAAATCTACTTTCTAGGTAGTCAATTCAAATTTTATTATTAAAAAAGGATATTGATTGAAATTGAAAAATGGACAGACCTGTAGTAAGAAATTTGTGGTGTTACTATGTCTTAATGTCTGATTTTTTGTGGGTTGGTTAAAATTTATTTTTATAAAATTCCAAGTCTCATACACTCCTAAATACATAATATTACTGTAAAAATTTTATTTCTTAATTTTATAATGAAAAACGATTTTTTACATAATAAAAATAAAGTGGTCGAAAATGTTATCTTTCTAGAATTCCATCATTCATTCTTTGGAGCTTCCTTATGCATTTTGTACAATTATCATTGTTTCCATTTCATACCCTACATAATGATAATACATACAAGAAAAAAAATCAAACAAACCATGTATACTCACTCTCAAACTCGCTCGCGATCGGTCAAATTCTACTTGGTTTCCAAATTAGGAAACCGGCACGTATAGTGCCCTAGGAGGTTATGGAACACACAAAAGTAGAAAAGTTAGTAAATGTATGTAAAAATAATATGAAATCACAAATAAAAAGAAAGAAAATATTACCTTTGACTTTGAGTAGCTATCTTGGGGATTTAGTAAAAGTAGTGTCGAATTGATCGATTTAATTTCATGCCAAGTCTTTCTACAATTTTTTTTATATATTTTTTTTACTGAAAATAAAAATTTTTGATTGTTTTTTTTTTTAATTTGATTATAGTGCTGAAATAATATAGACTTCTTTTATGAGTTTTTTTTTTAGCTGTTCTCTTCGATATTTATTTTTTCTATTTCTCGTGAAGAGTGGGTGGTATATATATGGGAGCAAATGGAAGCTAAAATACAAAATACAAAGAATATACTATTATACGAAATAAATACGTACAAATACAAGAGTTAGGTAAAAATTGTAACCAAAATTCATCTTAATGAAGTAGAGGACAAATAGAATTAGCTTACTACTTCATGCAAAACTTAATTAATTTGACTGAACAAATGACAATATTATTAATGACTAAAAATAATTAAAAGTAGTAATATAATTTTAACACAATTGTTAATTAGTACTACTTTCCTTCGAAGAGTGTATTTACTCTTCGTATTTCACACTTACCATAGCTAAACAAGATTATTACAAAACCCACTTATCAGAAAATAACAAGGAGAAAAAAAATGTTGGTTGCCATTGATTGTGGATGGTCATATCACCTTACCGTTTGGGAAGAAACACAGCTCAGTGATACAACGTATTGTCATATCACACCATTTTCTGATTCTCGTTGCTAAATTACAACCATGACTTACCATTTTCTTCTTTTGCATGGATTTGACATATCAAATGAGTGGTAATGGCAGAGGTATCTTTACTCATAACCACTCTTTCACTGTTAAATATTGTCGTCATTGCATTAATCGGGAAGAAAATAACATGCATACCTTACATTTGTTGTTTCTGAGTGTATAAAACAGAGAGAAAAAAAAAAGGGTGAGTCATGAAGGCATTGTGGTAATGGTGTTTTGGTAGGAAGTTGAAAGGAAGGAAGAAGATGAAATATGAAGTAGTAGTAAGTTATTAGCAAAGTAAAATGGTAGGATTAAAACAAGTTAAAATTAAATAAGTTGAACAAAAAAAAAAAAAAAAAAAAAAGGGGGAGCCGTGACTTTGGTAATTGATATGCATGCATATTTTCATGCATGCTTTGCATGATTTTGTACTTATCAATATGTGCTATTTTGTTTTTTATGATTTGTATTTGTATTTTTTTTTTAATAAAAAATAAAGATGATTGAAAATATTAGAATAATAATAATAGCAATAGGATACATAAAATCAGTAGTACTAAACTTTTATCCGGGGTTAGAAAGTGATACTAAAGAAACGGTCACGGTTTTAAAATTGTACAGATTAAAGGGTCAATATTTGATATTCTCGACCAGGATATGTCAAACGGAATAAATGTTACATATGTAAGTGGTAACACATTATTTTTATTTTATGTTATTTTTAAAAGATACACTTACTACTATTATTAGACTAAACGATTACACAATTGGGATATGATAAAAATACGAATAAGATTTATCCCCTATAAAAGGGAGATTTCCCATATCTGAAACCACCCTTTATCCAAAAAACACACCCCTTGCCTTTTCCTCTTCGGTTTCCATGGCTCCCGGCAACCAAAACCGTCAAGCTCCATCTCCGTTTGACGAGCATTTTCGAGTGCTAAATTTATATTTAGCTTTGATTATGGCGTTAGTGGTGCTACTAATGGCGTTAATAATTTTCATAATCAAGAATAAATGACGATTTGAAGTTTCCGGCACAGAGTGTACAAGGTTCGAGTTATGCTACAAATTAGCCTCGTGTTTTGTTCGTAAATTAGGAGTACAAATTGTAGGGGTTTTGTATACTCCAAAATTATAAATAAACACTACTTGAATTTGTCTCTTATGTTTAATTATTGCGGTTGTCGTTAGCAAAATTAAATTTGTTATTATAATTATGAAATTACACAAAATTTATTAGTTAATTGAATGTAAAAAAAAATAAAATTATGGAAAATAGGGGATCAAAATTTGGTGTCTACACCTATATATGGACCAGTTTCCTGTTGCATAATTTAATAATTACATAAAATCTGAAAATATCAATCACAAAAACTACATAAACTACATAAAATCTCTAAGTCTCAAATGCTAGAAATACATAAATTTAAATTTCCAAAGACAACTTGAATTTTGACGAGTTGCTTTCCCTTTGATTGTGGGATTCACACTAATGAACCCATGGTTCTTGTTGATCCTAAACATATAAAACGATAGAATTCAATAACAATGCGGAAAAAAATACATACACTATAAAAAAAATGCACAATGTAAAAAAAATAAAAACAGAATAAATAGATTTTAAACTCACAATTCGAAAGAAACCAAAATTCAACATGAATTCGAAACAAATGAACTAAAATAATTCAAAAACAGTTATTTAAAATAAAAAAAAAACCAAAAAAAAAATGAATTAAAAAAAAAAGAACTAAAAAACAGAAATTCAACATGCAAACATCAAACAATCATTATAAGCAATTGAAACATGAATAAACATATAAATTCTCACATTTAATTCATCATTTCAAATACAAAATACCCAAACATAACTTGATTTAATTTTTTTTTTTAAAAAAAAAAAACTTACAATTCCCAGAGTTCGCGTGGTGGCTGATGTAGCGTGTAGGGCAATAAGGGGGTTTTTGTGTTGGTGGCCTGGTGGGCGGTGGGTGATTGGTGTCTGGGCAATAGGAGTGTGTAGCGTGAGGGAGTGGGTGTGTTGGTGTCGGTTGAGAGAGTTAGAGAGTGAGTGAGTGAGTTAGGGTTAGAAACTTAGAAATGAAACTAACTGATTTCTTATTTTGATTTTTGGAAAAAAAGTCTTTTTTTCTCTTTTAAATACACAATTTTACCGGGTTTCAGGTCCAGACCTGAAAACCCCGGTTTTGGACCAGATCCTGACCGAGACCGGAAACCTTGAATTTCAAGGGCCGAGACCGGACCTGAATCTACATGTCCGGGTCAGGTCCGGTCCCAATAGGTTCGAGTTAGGTCGGTTTTCAGGTCCAGTTCTGTTTATGTACACCCGTAAATTTACACCCTTTTTCATAAGGTTTTCGTTTTATTTGGTGGCGAACCCACCGGAGATGGTGGTGTTAGAGGAAGGGTGGAGATTGCGGAAGGAAGATGAAGATGGAGAAAGAACAAGAAATTAGTTTTAGTGGAGGAAATAGAAGCAATTAGTTTCAATATAGAAAGAAGAAGAATGAAGGAAGAAGAAGAATGATGCAGCAAACGACAGTTAACTTGCCATGATCCATTGGAGTTTGATTTAAAAAACTTATGTACCCCTAACTTTTAGTGTGAAATGGCGAAAATACCTCCAGATAAACCATCTAAGTTTATCAAGCAGATCAAATCAACAGGGTGCAACTTCAAAACAAATAGAAAAAAATGAATACAATAATACTATGTATAAGAGGAGAACTAATTTACTAGCTTAACCAACTATGAGTGGACCTGAAAAATGAGCAAGTTTAGACAAGTCTAAAAACACAATTATTGTTATAACCTTGACCTTGGCCCAAAAATCCTACTTTAATTCGATAAGTCCGACACTTTTTACGAATTTGGACATAAGATTTTATGTTAAGGCCCGACCGGCCCGAAGAGGCTCTACCATAGAGTATGTACTCATTTAGGTAAGGAATCCTCTGCGCCCTCGCATCCGTATCATTTAAATACCTCCCCTCTTTCGAGTTTCTCATTCTCTACGCTGCACGCCCCTCTTTCTCTCTCCTCTATTGAAGAGTACTCTCAGTTCTCCATTGAAGCAGCTTCTAAGGTAAAATGTTTCTTGTAATAATCGAATACTAATTTCACAATCTAGGGTTTTGTTTCACTTTATTGTTGATTTGATTGTCAGTGTAGTCAATTTAGGGTTCTTCAAAGGTGGATTTTTGAACTATTTGTTTGTAATTTCTCAATTTATGTTAAACTATAACAGTCCAATTTGTTACTGGAATTTTACTATGTGCAATTTACGTTGATATTCATTCGTAGTAAGTGAGGAGAATTTTTTTTTTTTTTTTTTTTTTTTTTTTTTTTTTTTTTTTTATATGTGATTTTTGTAGCCAAATTTGATAAATTGAGTCTAATATGTTTGCTTTTGTGTTAATATGTTAGGTAAATATGAGGCCAATTTTGATGAAGGGTCATGAAAGGCCTTTAACATTCTTGAAATACAATCGAGACGGCGACCTTCTCTTCTCTTGTGCAAAGGATCACAATCCTACTGTATGGTTCGCTGACAATGGAGAACGCCTTGGTACCTATCGGGGACACAATGGCGCGGTTTGGTCCTGCGACATCTCTTGTATTACTCTATATCTTTTCTGTCTAAATTCTTTTACTTTTGAGCTCAAATTGTGTTTATTTGACTGAATTGTATTGGTTTTTTGTTTGAATAATAATTAGGGTATGTTGATGCTGTCTGTGTTAAAAATAAGGTCACAGCTATCCTGGTTTTGTTGATCATTGATATTTTGTGTATAGTGAAAGCAGCCGCTTTTGGGTGATTAAGATATAAAGATCGAATATTGATGATTTCGTAACTTTCATTATGAAGTTGGTATTGGGGTGATTTGGATGATTGTTATTGTTTAGGTAACTTTTAGTTTGTTAATACTCCATGGAAATTTAGAGAAGGATATGGTTGATGGCGATGTTTGCTTATCCATTAATTAAAGGAGCAAGAGGAGAGTCTAGAGAAGACAAAGGAAGAAAAGTGGTATAGGGAGGATTCGAGGAAGGTTCTGATTTGTTCTCTTTTAAAGTGGTATAGAGAGGTTTTCTGCATTTAACACGTGTCTCGCAGTTGAAACTTGTTTCATTCATCCCATTATTGCAAGTTTGCTGCTGGATAAATTCAATTTGTTGTTAATTCTGAATTCTCTCAAGTTTAACCCTGGTCACTTTAGTTTCTTTGAAGTTGTATTTGTTCTGAGATAAGTATTATGGATGAACATTTGAGAAAAGAGCTATTTGCGGGGGTTTGTTATATGGACTGTAGTTATGCAAACCTTAAAGTTAGAATAAGGAAGGGCAAAACATAGTGCAGAGAAAGGATTCCATGCGGAAAAAAGGACGAAGATAGGGGATGAAGTGTTTTTGTAAATAAGGAGGGGGGGGGGGGGCAGGGTTGGTTTGTGATTTCTTTAATGGTGGTCAATTGCTAAGTTGGAAGGGGGAAGATGGAGTGGATAGTATAGGAGTTTTTCATTTAAACCTTATAATAATTCTGTTTCATAGATATGGCATTATTATAGATAACCCTTTTAAGGTTATTGTTAAACTTCATATTGTCTTGGTATAACTGAAACTTGGGGCTGTTTACTGAATGTTGAACAAACTTGCAATGATCCTAAATCTTTCTTTAAAGAGCTATCATAAAATTTGGATTTAATTTCATTATGAATATATTTAAAGTACCTACACTTGTTTAAAGTTGTGAATTTGTGCCCTAAACTGATGATTTCTCTTCTTTCAGGGGATTCTTCCCGCCTAATTACTGGAAGTGCAGATCAGACTGTAAAGCTCTGGGATGTCAAAAGGGGAGAGGAATTGCATACTTTCAAGTTTGACTCTCCTGCGAGGTCAGTGGACTTTTCAATTGGTGATAAACTAGTCGTTATCACTACTGACCCTTTCATGGAGAAGACATCTGCGATTCATGTATATCGCATTGCAGAAGACGATGATGAACGTAAGTCTGTCTTTATGTTTTTGATTTTCTGGACTTCTTGGCCATCATTTCCGGCTTAGCAATTTTTTTTGGTGTGTTTATTTTTAACTACCATTTATTTCACTCGCAAGCTTTATTTTGTATACTGTTTGTCTGAAACTCTGAACCCTTTCCACCCTTCTTTTGAAAGAAAGAAACTAAGGTTGTGTTTGGAAGCAATTTTATTTGTAGATTTTCAAGTTTTAGGGGCTGGTATTGTAGAGTTGGAGGTACCTTCTACAAACAGTGCTTTGGAATAGTTAGAATTTTTAGCTTTAAAGCTTTGACTTGGCAGGTGCCTCTTTTAGAGGTAGAAATCAGTGTTTCTTTTTCTTTTTTCTTTTTTCTTTTTTGTTTATTCCTAACAATTGGGAAGCTAATTTTACCCTACACTAATTTTTGAACTGTTGATCTAACATCACAACATCTTACATCTACTTTTGCATTTAATACATCTAATTGCTAGTAACAACTACTAAGACAACTACTATTCTTAATGGTGTTAATAGGCCGTAGGTAGTGGCGGCTCCAAGATTTGGGTGCTGAGTCACTTTAATCCATCGATCGCATATCAATCAATAATTAATTCATGAATATATAAAAACTATTAAATAAAAAATATAAAAATTCCCAAAGTATTAAATAACAAAAACAACTACTACCTCTGTTACATATTATTTGCAACTATTTGACATAAAATAGAGAGGAAAAATGTCTAATCGTTGCAAATAATATGTAACGGAGGTAGTAATTTAAACACAATCAATCCAACGAAGCAATAACTCATGGAGAATGTGAAATTAGAAACTTTAAATTAAAAAAGGAAATTAAGATGAATAATCTCAACTAGTACATGCCTTAGTAGGCTTCTCATTGTTCGCAATACAATCCTGACTTTTCTTTAACTTGTTCAAACGGTGAAACTGATGCTCTTTCAATTTCAATTGTGTTTTTATTTTTCTGTTCCTATTCTCCGCATACTCCATCCTCAACCCACCAACACGACATTGACCGAAACCACCACCACCTACCTTTCTTGATGACAACAATAATTATGATGCATTGATGCATGATGAAGGTGTTTATGTGTTTTACAAAACATCTAAGATAAAAAGAAAAGAGCAAAAAACAAAGGTGTTATGTGGAATTGTGGATGGTGGTGGGTATGGATTTGGTTGTTTGTTTGGTGGGGTTTAGAAACTACAAATTATAATTTCATAATTTCTTGTTGATTTTACAAAATGAGCAAGAATTTGAAGAGAAAATAAAATGGGGTTTGGAAACTACCTGGCCATTTTCAGCAAGAACAAAGACATCTTTATTGTCGCAAAGATCTGAGCTTTTGGAGAGAGAAAGAGTAGAAAAATTGACAGGTTCAAAAGAGAGAGAAAGAGAGGAAGAGGTACTGTGTTGAATTGGTGTGGTCGTCACTCATCAGTCCGTGAATCGTGACGCGTGAAAAGAGCAAAAGGTCATTTTTTTGTTAAAAGTCAAAACTTTTAATTTTTTTGCTGGGTCAAGTGACCCACCGTTAACAATGGTAGCTCCGCCACTAACCGTGGGCGTCTTTTGTTTATGAGATATGTAATCTTGGCAGATGATGCTTTGGAGGCATTATCTGCTTTTAGCAAGCATGTAATTCTTTTTTTGATTACATTTATTTATGTATGAGGCTTGGGATACTTTTTTCCAGCTGAACAAAATTATCTTCACGTTGAATGGTACTTTGATTTTCTCAATAACTAGATTAGCTCAACTTGTCAAGCTGAAGTCTTGGAACTAATGTACGAACAAGCCCCCAAATGTTTTGCAGTCCTTCAGTTGTCGCTAAGTTTTGCCCTATTTTGTGCAGTCTCAAATTCACTAAGGATATATGCAACTGTCAATCTGTAACATATGTGACTACTGATACTTGAAGGAATTTAGAAGTTACAATGTATCATCCTGATATGCCTAATTGAACTTGGATATGAGACAGATGCACGAATTTCATGCTCTTTCTTTCTTGCTGGCATGCGAGATTGTTCTGCAATTTTATGTTTGATTTTATTTCTCCACTTGCTATTCCTTGGCTGGAATACACTAAGGAATCGTTATATTTCGTCACACATTTAGCGATGTCTTTTGCATGTAGGTCACATTTGTTTTCTTCACTATCAAAAGGTTGATATAGGATAGCTTGTGGCCTCACATTGTATGATGCTGCTTGTTTCAAATGCAGCATCCTGTTCCCATTTCAGATGATCATGTTTGCTTACTATGTAGAGAATGTGAGAGGCAGCCATAAGTTCAGCTTAGCCTTTTGGGCTCTTGTCACCCCCACCTTTTTTTTTAATAACAACATGCAGGCTTTCTGTTTTTCAGTAAACATTACTTCTTATATCATGTGAGGAATTAATAGGCTTAGCCTTGTGGGCTCTTGTCACCCCATACCTTCTCTTATTTTGTTGGCTTTTGGTTTTTGCTTCTCTATCTATATCTTATTTGTGTGCTTATAATCATACACTTTTAATCCCCTCGCTTTATTTCTCAAAATCTGCTTCTGAAGATGACATCATTGTTCATATTGATTTGCAGAGAGTGATGAACCTGTTCTTGTCATGAGGGGCCCAAATGGAAGAATTAATAGAGCTGTTTGGGGGCCTCTGAACAAGACTATTATTAGCTGTGGTGAGGATGCTATCATTCGTGTATGGGATCCTACGGTAAGTAGCAGTACCAATTATATCATTTCATTTTATTGTAGTTTGTTATATACTTGTATACAGATAGCCTTGAGTCTTGGAATTTCATGAAAGAACAGTGCACTTTTTAATCCTGTTATATGTTTTACATATGCTTGGGGTTCCTTTTTCTGCTTTTGCCATGTTTGGTGGTTAATTTTAATGCTTCAATTTGCAGACAGGCCAAGAGATAATGTCAACAAAGGACCATGAAAATGGTCACAAAAAACCAATAACATCACTTTGTCTATCTGCAGACAAGTCGCATTTCCTCACTGGTTCGCTGGATAAATCAGCTAAGGTTGTATATCTCATGATTATTGAATGAATAAGTAGTGTTGATTTGTGGTTCCTTTTGTGCTGACATGGTTTGTTTTCTTTCTTCAGCTCTGGGACACAAGAACTTTAACTCTTATCAAAACCTATGGTACAGAGCAACCTGTGAATGCTGTTACCATGTCTCCCCTTCTGGACCACGTATGTTATTTGATTTTTAATTTTATTTTTTTTGCACTTTTATTTAATTTGTTGTTGCCAGTTACTTGCTGTGTGGTTTCTATATCTGTGCTGCTCCAGTTTTCCCATGGAAATTTTCCTTTGGGTAACAAATTAAAAATTTGAATGTTTTTCACTATAGGCTGTTTGATGAGTTTTAAGCTCAACTGGATCAACATCTATGTCTCTTTCTTCTTGTATATCCCCCAAACCAATTATTCTACTCTCCGTTTTTTTTTTCATGTTAGACAGCAGTCAGCTGTCATCTCGAATCATGATTAGTGAGAGATGTGTGTGATATCAAGGGTGGGATAACATAATGTGATTGATGTATTTAGTTTTTGTTGTGATGGGACATATTAAAGTGACTCAGTTATGTGCAATTGTTATTTATTGTGAAGTGGTATACAAATTATGACTGCTATAACTGACTTTAATTATCCTGCTTGAGGTTGGAACCTTTTTAGAAGAGGTATTAGGGGTGATGATGATAATTAAGGATACCTCTAAATTGTGCATGTGGTGCAGCAGAGCTTTATGTTTGTCTGTGTATTCTGTAATACTCTCATATATTTCTACTGGTAGACTACTTCACATTGCTTGAACTGTGTGTTTTTTCTATAGGTTGTGCTTGGAGGTGGTCAGGAGGCATCACATGTGACGACTACAGATCATCGTGCAGGAAAGTTTGAGGCAAAATTCTATGATAAGGTAAATCACAAAAATAATTTTATGTGAATGAAATATTGATTTTGCTATTAGTATGAATGGGTAAATATGGGACTGAAAGGACTTATCAGCTTACTGTTACTTTGAAGTGCATTCTGTCCATAAATAGTATATACTGTTTCTTCGTAAAGATTTATTCCATTTTTATGTCAATTTCTTCACGTAATGCATAACTGGTCAAAGAAAGAGCATGTAATCTCCCCAATGCTCATGGCTGTGGTATAAATGTGCTTTATTTTTCATATTTTTCCATAGTCAATCAAGATTACATGATATATGAGTATGTTATCAGCTTAAGCATTGCACTTCATATTTTTTTTTGGACTCGCACCTAACACCTCTCAGTAGACTTAAACATGTGTCAAGGTTTTTGCAAAACAAACACCTAAAACACCCAAGTCTTCTATTATAGAGCTTTTTTGCCCAGTAAATTTAGCAATGCACATCATATTTCTTTTGAACTGGTATCTAACAGGCCTCAAGGCTTTTTGCAAACCAAAAACTTGAACACCTAACTTTTCTATTTTAGAGTTTTTGTTTTTTTTTGCGTAGTAAATTTAGCAATTACTTTATGGTATTGGTTGCAAAGACAAAATCAATATTCACTGTAACTTGCTGAATTTAAGAATTTCCTTAGTTATTAATTTGTATTATTTTGATTGTAGATTCTCACGGCAGAAATTGGAGGTGTTAAGGGCCATTTCGGGCCTATAAATGCCTTAGCGTTCAATCCTGATGGTAAAAGGTAAATAATTTCGCTAGATTGTGCTTTTTATTTATCAGTTTTTCTTTATTTTTTTCCTGTGGAAGTTATCATAAGGGTTCATGGAAGATTTTCTCAAGTATTTCTGTTGTGTTATTCAGCTTTGCAAGTGGAGGTGAAGATGGTTATGTGAGGTTACACCACTTTGACCCTGATTATTTCCATATCAAGCTTTAACCATCTTGAATTAGCCTTTTTATCAAGTGTGGTTTGCAATGAAACAAGAAAATTTTCCGGAGTAATTATGAAGACACTGCTACTGTTTTTCGTAGAATAGCCTATACAGTAGCTTATAGTGCTAATGCTGTCCAGAAGCAGCTTTTTGTATCTTAACCTGGTTTGAGCTGACCTTTCTTTGCTTCTTGTGGCTTTGTTCTTCTGGTGTTCTTCTGTCTTTTGGTAATAAATCTTGTTTTAATTGCCAAAAAATTAGTCCTTTTTATTTTTGGTTCACTACAAGATTAGTTTGTAGGCTTTCTTCACAAAAACAGCCTTGTACTATTAATTATTACGGAGTTGTATTGTTACTATAAATTCACTGGTCTTCAGCAATACAAGTTTTTGGTTGTATCAGTTTTCAATGTTCTCTTCTTGTCTTGCCTTGCCTTGTACTTCTCCATATAGAATTGGTAAACCAATCTTTTAGAGCTACTTACTCAACTTTTACATATTGCATTAATATAGCCTATGGACACAATTTTCCTACTAATTACACAACCTCTCTTACCCCTTTAGTTTTATACTATCACATTAGCAAGATCTTAATATCAAAAGTTCACATTTAATGTTCAGATATTGTCAAAAAAAAAAAAAAAAGTTCAGATATGAAGACACTCGTATTATTCGTAGGCCTCTTACTTAACTTTCAAACAATAAAGTCTTCGTCTCAAAATGATTCAGTGTAAAACCTACCATATCATAGAAGGACACAGTCCATGTCAAAGTGTCCAGATAAATAAAAAATAACGGACATGATATTTAGGTTTTCGATACGGCACAATTGCTAGGTGAAGTGTCCATATATCGTACTCTCTCCGTCCCATAATACTTCACACAATTTTCATTTTCGTCCATCCCACAATACTGACACGTTACTAAAAATGAAATAGGACTATTAATAAAAAAATATATTCCCACATTTTTTCTCTCCTCACCTACCCCAATCTCACCCTACTTTGTTGTTTTCTTACCATATAAAAATATAAAAAAGAATTTTTTATACAATAAACAAATATTTTAAATGGAACTACGCATAGTTTTCTTAAAATACATGTTCACCTCAACGTCGCAATTATTATGGGACGGAGGGAGTATGTGATAGGTATGTTAGGGCCTGTTCTGATTGACTGAATTGAATTGAACTGAACTTATTGGAGCTAAACTGAATATTTTATAAGAGAAGGAAATTAAGAAGTGAATTGAACTGAACTGAACTGAACTTATTGGAGCTGAACTGAATTGAATTGAAAATAAGCTGAAATGAAGAGACCCTTAGTCGGTCAAAGGAAGTGTGTAATTATTTGGATTATTTGGCCATGCACGGTGCATAAGTATTTAACCCTAGTGTTGTACCTATACCCAAATAGTTTCCTCACCCTACTCATCATTCCACCGGCGGCGACGACGACGACAGTGACAACCAAATTTTGCGACTACCTTCCGATCTCTCTGATTGTCAAGGTTAGTAATCTCCTTTTCCCTTTAATTTCTCATATTTGAAGTCATTTTATTTGTTCTTGTAATTCATACGCTGTTTTCAGTTTTCGTATGTGTTTTATTATTTCTGATTATGGGGTTTATGAGTTTTGTATGGGTAATTAATTATTAGGTTAATATTATTAGCAATTATAACTACCTTGGATTTATTTGTCGTTCTTCATGCTGTGAATGTATGTTTAGTTTCTATCTTAGTTCACCTCATTTCAAGAATTGTTCTTTACATTATTAATCTTGTGAGTATTTAGTATTATGGTGTAATATTATTATTGATGTTTGCATTGGAATCTGCCTTGAGGCTAGAATCTTATTATTTCGACTGATTAATTATTTTCCTATTATACTTCGTATTGCTAGATAAAATTAGGTAAAATTGATGTAAATCACCTTTTTTTTTGAAAAAACCACCTTTTATTTTTTATTTTTTACTAAATCACCTTTTAAGTACCTAAGTTTTTTATTGCACCACCCCTATTTCAAATCCAACGGATTGCATCTCAACTTTCCACTTCCAAATCAACAACCACAGCAAAACCTTCCCTTCCATCTCAACCATCCACTTCAATTACCACATTTTAGGGTTTGAAAATGAACAAAGATTACAATTTAATTTGCGCAGTAAAATTAGGTTTGGTTTTTTTAGAGCTTTAATCTATTTACTCATGCATTTATATAGAGGAAAGGGTCGAATATTTTTGGGAGGGAAAAAAATAAATGATTTAGGAAAGAAAACACAAGTCGTGGGCCCCTTTGATATCTCAATTAAATTTTTCGTCAAAATTTGAAATAGGGGTGGTGTAATAAAAACTTAGGTACTTAAAATGTGGTTTAGTAAAAAAAAAACATAAAAGGTGATTTTTTCAAAAAAGTTGGTAAAAAAAAGGTGATTTATGCCAGTTTTGCCATAAAATTATTAACATGGATGTTTAATTTGGCGTTGTAAAGTTTTCTTTAGCTAATTCCTTTCCTTTTCGAATCAATAATCTTATATTAGTGACCAAAATCCTATTTTATTTTATTTTTTTTATTTTTAACTACAGTTTGAGTCTCTTATATAAACATTGTTAGTTTTTGAATAAATAGCGAGTTGAGGAGTTGACTTATTTGCTCAATATTTAGTTTTTAGGGAGGGAAGCTTAGACTACCGCGATTAAGATGGCACGCAAAGGATTGATGGAGCAAGACTTGAATACGTTAGACGTGACAAAATTACATCCTCTATCTCCTGAAGTTATTTCTAGACAAGCTACGATTAACATTGGTATTTTACGAATTATTCACAAACGGCAAATTCAGGTTCATCTTCATGATTGCTGTAATTCGTAAATCATAGGGGGTTTATAGTCATTTTGCTCAATTTAATGAAGGACCCTCTTGTAATTTACAAGCGCTTACCTGTTTTAAATACCACTTGGCAACCTCCTTCATCCACATCAGGCGTGCCAGGTTGGTTACTCAGTTATATAGCATAGTGCTGACCTTATAAAGCCTAACATTCCTGTTTTGGGTCTTTTTGTCCCTCGAGAGAGTTACGACTCGAAAACTGGTCTGGTAGCGCCTGTACCTGCAAACAACGGAGACTCCGGGTGGTTGGAGCTCCACCTCCGACGATCAAGTTAGAACGTGCAGGAGAGAGTAGAAAGTGCGGAAAAAGGTAAAAGTGAGATCTTCTCAAACTCCGAGATCAGGTGATTTCTCTGATATAAGATAATGTCAGGAATATTATAATAATTGTATCTGCCCCATAAATGGGGGAAATCTCGTTATTTATAGGGTCATTGGGGAAAAGTGCACCCTTACGTAGGTCATATGACCAAGATTTGGTGGGCTGCCCCCGTTTTGGCGGCTTTTTGAGAATTGGACCCTTGAAGGTCGTCATTCCTTCTCTTGACAGTGGATTCCACGTGTCATTCTGCTATTGGCTCCTTTTGGACCAATTCTGGATGGACACGTGTCCTGTTTTAACTGGACCACGTGGCGGGGTAATTTTCCCCAAAACATTTACCCCTCACAGATGTGATGTGGCGTGCCACGTGGCATCTGTGACATTTGTCACTCAACAATTGGTGGAACAGATTTTACTGTTCACCTTTTGGGAAAATTACCAAGGTATCCCTGGAATTAACCCCTTATATAAAAAGTCTACCCCTCAATTTTCGCATATTCACGAAAACAACTTTGAGAGAATTTGAGATTTTTCAGAGAAAAGTTTTGCTATCTTCCGTTTGCTACAGTCCACCTGCTACAACCGGCTCAATTTACTTTCGATTAGTACCTTCTACAAGGTAACTGCCTGTCTATTTTCTCTTTAAAATTTTGAATCTCCGCCTGTGTTTGCTTTTTCGTTATTTTCATAAATGGTTTCACAAACACACACGGCACGGCCTAGGATAGCTGTCAATCGGTCACCTGGGACGGCTGAATATAGGACTAGGGGTGCCGTCTGCTCCATTCCTTCGTCCCCCAATCCGACCGTCTATGTGTCTGTGCAGGACACTATGGCCAGGACGAAAAGAACAGCACGACCGCCTAGTGATGAGGAGGATGAGGGTTCTATAAGGGTGCCCAGGAGTGAAATTCATTACGATGCGCCTGGTGCCTCAAGTACCCCAGGCGACTCCATTCTAAACGAGTCGGATGACTTGGATGGGGAGTCTGAGTCTAAGCAAGTATCCTCCCGTACAAGCGCTTCGTCAAGCGGCCCTGAGATTGGGGAGGGGCCGCCTGATAAGTCTGATGAGGAGTCCACCTCTCCCGAGAGAGGTCAGGAAGAGGCGTCCTCCTCTATGCAAAACGAATTCACCCCATATTTCACACACATATCACTTGCCACCCAGAAACTCATGCGGAAAGGTCTGAGTGAAACTAGGGACACTTATGTGATGGGGGCCGAATATAAAATCAATGTTCCGGCCTTAGAGGATATAGTCGTTTGGCCTCCTAACCAAAGTTAAGAGGATTTTAGCTTTGGGTGTTTTGCGGCTACTATACAGGCTGGCCTCCGGTTTCCTTTGGATCTGGCCATTGAGGCGATCCTAGACGGTTACCGCCTGGGGGTATGGCAACTTACTCCCAATTCCTGGGTTAATATTCTAGGATTTGTGGCCGGCTGTAGGATGCAAGGTGTTGAACCAAACTTTGAGGCATTTGCCTCTATAAATTACTTGAGTAAGGCCCCCAAATCAGCCGGCCCCGGCTGGTATACCCTTACAAGCAACAAGGGTTTCATGATGAATCTTGGAAAAGAATCTAATTGGAAAGATTGGAGAAATAGATTTTACATAATATCTTCTCCAGACCCCATCCGGAACAAAAAATTCAATTCCTGGAACAAAAATCCCTATCTTCTAGGCCAGAAGGCACTCCTCCCGCCTGTATCTAAGAAGGATGGGATCAAATCCTGATGCATGGGCTGTTTAAAGTTGACATTAAAACCATAAAGGGGAGTGCCGAGAAAGAAATAATTTGCAATAGCTATATCCCTAGATTCGAATGGATTAGGGACCCATTCTTCCTGGCCGCCGGTGGCCTTAGTTTATAGAAAAGTAGAGGTGTGGCGCCGGATGAGTAGCTTGTTTTGCATTTGTTTGCCCTTTTTTTTTGCTACTCTAACCACGCATTTGACCATTTTTGTAGAGGAAGCTATGTCTCAGCTCACTCCAAGCAAGAAACCAAGTGGCTCAGCATCTGCATACCGCCAAATGATTAACAAGAAAGGTCAGCTCTTCAAAAAGGATCAACTCGAGCATGTAAGCCTTATACATCCGTCTCTTTGCCTTTGAATTCAAAACAAGTTAATTTTTACTAAGTGCCATTGATTTCCTTTCAGAAGGTTCGATCAAGCCTCTGGTCCTGCCTGGTTTGAGTGAAAGGCCCCCCAAGCGGCCTGCTGCCGACGAGGGGTAAACACCCAAGCGGCCTCGGAAGACTATTGCTCACAAGTCGGCTGCGAGCAACTCCGAGTCCCACCCTTCTACATGAGGGAAATCGCCGGCTGCTATGGCTGCCCTGAAACAAGCGGCCGACTCCAAATCTTCAAAGGAGAGGCCTGCTGTTGGGGCCAACTCCCCAAGCAAGCGCAGAGACAAGCAGGTCCAGGACCTGGTTGTAATCTTAGGTACTTTTCTTCCAAGTATTATTCTTCATCCGGCCTCCTAATAAGTTAGGAAACTTTTGTTTGCACATGTCGGATGTATATACACTCTTACAGTCAATTTGTTGATCACGTAGAGTCTCCCTAGGTGCCGGATGTTTGGAAAATTGCCAAGGACATGCTTCGGAACGTCTCTGCTGAGCAACGGGACTCCATAAAAGGAGTTGGCACCATGAACTTTGATGCCATACTGGCTCTCCTTGCTGAGGTGAGGATGCTTTCAAGTTATACTTAGAAATATGAGACTTTTCTTTCTTGCCGTCTGTTTACTAAGGACTTTAATTTTTTGGCTGGATGCAGGCTATATTGCGAGTGGATGGGCTTAAAAAGCCCTTCAATGAGAAAACCAAAGAGGTAAGAGCTGCCAACCTTAGGGCCGCTTCCAATCTTGACCGGGCGCTGTATGATGTAAATAAGACTGAGTTACTAACTCAGGATATCCTGTATTCGCAGGCGGCTGCCAACTTGCAAGTCAAGAAAGATTTGGAGGGGGCCCAAAAGAAGGTGACCGAGCTGAAGGGGGAGCCGAAGACCACTCAGGCGGAGCTTGGCAAGTTGCAGGACATTGACAGGGACACTGACAGTCTCCGTCGCCATGTTGAGAATTTACAGAAAAAACTTGCCAACCAGGAGGAGCAGCTTAAGTCCAAGTACCAGGCTCGTGTTGAAGAAGAGAAGTGCCTGCTCATTCAGGAGAATGAGGCCGACTGTGTCACTCGAATGAAGATGGCATGGAAGGCTCTCTTTCCTAGGGACAATTACTCTATTTGGGAGTATCGTTATAAGCAGGCGACTGAAGCCTTGGATCAAGAGCAACATCAGGTGGAGGAAGGAGTCTTGGATGAAGAGACTGGGGGCCAGGGCAATGAACCGGCTGGGGACCATCCAACCAATGACGAAGATATGGTGGATGAGAATGAAGCGCAGTCCTCCCCCCTTGCTGATTAAGCTTAGTTTTTCTGTGACCGAATGGTCTTTTAAATACACTTTTCGGCCTACGTGCCGTGTATGCTTGTTTTTTTACCGACCGTGGGGTCGGGTTTCTTAACAATTTCCTTTTTCACCGGTTAAACCGGTTAATAATTTGACTTATTTTGGCTGATTAAGGGATCAACTTTTTTTTATGATGAATCATTCGGCCGTTAGGTCGGCTTTCAATACTTGTTTTAAATTTGATACTTGTGTTCTTAATTTAAAAATCAAATTTGAGTTGTGTATGGTATACTGGATGTTTTTGCCCCTAGGCGGCTGTGCGCTTGGGTTTACAAGTTGGATGATTGACTTGGAAATTTGCAATACCTGATGGGGGGTATGGCTGATTTTTAAGTCAATCAATCACTAAGGTGATTGCCCCAAGCCAGGCGCGCAGCCGACCACTTGAGTACTAGCCGGATGGCTATTCCTGTAAGAAGTACTAGTCGTATAGACTAGGATAAAATATTACACTTGTCTGTCTGCTGTGTTTTGTGGCACTAGCAGCCGGCCCTTCATTCACCAGGCGACCTATGGTGCCTGCCCCATTTCAAAAGGGTTCTCGTGTCACAATTAACCTACTTAGGCCAACTTGAACTTGGCCGTCTGTGTAAGTTAATAGCCACACTATAATTATCCAATTATACTCTATGACCATTTGCCCCTATTGGGAAGACTTGTATAATTTCGGGATGTAACCTAGGTTAGAACTTCGGCCGATTACTGACTGATGTGTCAAACATTCGGCTTTCGTTATCTTAGTCGTTCTTTAGATTACCCTGGTCGGACGGCTATGAGTTGACCAATTAAGTCGTTCAATTTTAGCCATCTGTATGTATTTGTAGAGCAAACGATAGAATGCCCTCTGCGACGATAACATCCGGAGGGGCGTCGCCGAACGCCATATTTCACATTGGAGCAGGCGAATTTGTAAAATATAAAACCATCCGGTCCGTAAACCTCATGTCTTTTTCAAGAGACGGTTGTGTAGCCACTAAACCTTTTTGTGCTTAGTTTATTATCTGGCCATTTGCCTCACATTACTTGGATATTAGTGTTTTAACTTCCAAATTTTATTATTTATTTATCAGGTGGATGTGTACCGTCTGTGCATTGAGCAGGCGACACACAAGATAGGGCGGATGTATATAAAGGAATAGATAACAAAATTTGAAAACAAAAAGCAGCTTTTTCATTGATAGACTTTCTATTTTCATAAATTTACAACACTTAGAAGTAGTACTTTTTAAGGTTGTCTACATTCCAAGTTCTGGGCAGCCGCCTTCCATCTGGTGTTTCCAGGCGATAGGTGCCGTCTCTTACTTCCTCATAAATCCGGTAGGGGGTTTCCCAATTAGGAGTTAGCTTTCCAAGCTCATTTGCCCTACCGGTTGCCTCCATTTTGCGTAGCACAAAGTCCCCAACCTTCAAAGGAAGCTCGTGTACCTTCTTGTTGTAAGATCTTGTCTTCCTCAGACGGTAAATTTTGTGACGCAAGGCACCTGCTTTCCCGGAGTGAGTCTAATGTTAGCCGCATGGCTTCCCACTTTGCCTCTTCATCGTAAAGCATGACTCGTAGAGTCGGCTCATAATGCTCAATGGGCAAGATGGCTTCGACTCCGTATACCATGAGAAATGGGGTTTCTCCAGTTTCCCCTTTTGCAGTGGTCCGAATGGCCCATAGGACATGAATTAGCTCTTCTGCCCATAAACCACCGGCTCTCTCGATTTTCTTTTTAATGCCGTATGAGATCAGTTTGTTGAAGGATTCAACTTGGTCGTTTGCTTGGGGTCGGCCGACTGATGCAAAACAATTTGAGATCCCTTGATCTCCCAACCAAGTTTTGAGCTGAGGCGTCTCAAACTAAAGGCCATTATCAAACACCATAGACATAGGTACCCCAAACCGGGTGATAATGTTCTTCCACATGAAAGAGATGACATCCTTTGTTTTGATGACCGCCTCCGCCTCTACCCACTTGGTAAAGTAATCCACATCCATCAGTATGTAGCGTTTTCCGCTTGGTGCAGGCGTGTAAGGACCTAAAATGTCCATGCCCCATTTTGCAAACGGGACCGGGCTGTGGATCGCCGTCAGGTTAGTGGCCGGACGATGGATTAGCTTGCCAAATTTTTGGCACTTGTCACATTTTTTAACCATCTCCCTGGAGACTGACTTGAGAGTAGGCCAGAAGTAATGCCGCCTGGCTCTGACGGCTAAGGATCTGCCACCTGCATGAGAGGCGAAGTATCTCGTATGCAATTCTTTGAGAACTTCCCTCCCCTTTTCAGGGGTAACACACTTCATTAGGGGCTTCAAAAAACCTACTTTGAAGAGTTCTCCTCTTCTCATCTCGAAGTTTGCAGCTCGCTTCTTCATGACGGCTTCCTCCTGTGGTGAATCAAGAAGCGTACCGTCTGTCAGATATGCCCGGATGCCATCCATCCACGTGGAGCTTCGGTCAAGAATTCCAATGGGTTCCTCATGTATACTTCTTTTTTCCAGAAATTTCCAAAAGACTGACCGGGACGCATTGCAGCAGGCGGAGGATGCCAATTTGGACAACGCATCCGCCTGATTGTTCTCAGATTTGGGCACCTGATTTAGATGGAACTCTTCAAGTGTCCCAGTCTCTACCTTGACCGCCTGAAGGTATTTGATCATTGCCGGATGGGTGGCTTCATACTCACCTTGGTACTGGCTAATGACCAATTGCGAATCAGAGAAGGCGTCAATTTTAGTTGCCCATGCCGCCTTACACATGCGGATGCCAGCTAACAGGGCTTCATATTCTGCCTCATTCTTTGAGGCTTGGAACTTGAACCGTAGTGCATACTCAAATTTGTCCCCCTCAGGAGACTCATAGATAATTCCTGCACCACAGCCGTTCATAGTGGAGCTCCTGTCCACGTACAGTTTCCAAACCTGATCAGGATTATCTGATGGAATCGGCCTTGTCATTTCGACAATGAAGTCGGCCAACGCCTGACCCTTCACTGCCTTTCTTGGTTCGAAAGTGATTTCAAGACTTTGCATTTCAATAGCCCATTTAAGCATCCTACCAGATGACTCCAAGGTAGACATCGGCCGCTTAAGGGATTGATCTATATATATAACAACTGGATGCGCCAAAAAGTATGGTTTCAACTTTTTGACAGCCATGTAAAGGGCAAGGCCGAATTTTTCAACCATGGGGGTACCAAAGTTCTGCGTTTCTGAGTACATGGATAATGAAATAGACCGGGAGCTGAATGCCGTCTCTTTCAGAAAGGAGAACAGTACTGAGGGCATGGTCTGAGACGGCTAAGTACATGTATAATGTCTCTTTAGGCAAAGGGCTAACAAGCCTTGGCAAAGAGTGCAAGTGTTCTTTTAACCTTTGAAAGGCCGCCTCAGCATCATCCCCCCATTCGAATCTAGTCTTCTTCCTGATTGCTTGGAAGAAGTAAAGACATTTGTCACCTGATCGGCTGAGGAATCTCCCAATGCCGCCAGGCAACCGGTTAACTTCTGAACTTCCTTGACAGTGCGGGGTGACTCCATGTCAATCACCTCCTGTATCTTCTCGGGGTTAGCCTCTATCCCTCTTTGATCAATCAAGAATCCGAGAAACTTCCCAGACTCAACACCAAAGACGCATTTCTTGGGATTTAACATAACCTTATGCCGTCTGAGGGTGGTGAAGGTTTCTCGGAGATCAGCAAGGTAATTCGTTTGTAGCTTGGATTTGACTATCATATCATCAATGTACGCCTCTACATTCCTCCCAATTTGATTAATGAAGACTGTATTAATCATACGTTGGAATGTAGCAAGTGCATTCTTCAAGCCAAACGACATCACAGTATAGCAGAATAACCCCTGATCAGTGACGAAGGCCGTCTTTTCTTGATCTTTTTTCCACAAGGGTATCTGATGGAAGCTGGAATAGGCATCCATAAAACTCATCAGGGCATGACCGGCTGTGGAATCGACTAGGCTGTCAATCTTTGGGAGCGGGTAACTGTCCTTTGGACATGCCTTGTTGAGGTCTGTGTAGTCAACACACATACGCCAGGTACCATTCGGCTTTTTTACCAGCACAACGTTCGCAACCCAATTCGGGAAGTTACATGGCCGAATGAACCCAACGTCTAACATCTTTTTAACTTCTGCAGCTGCCGCTTGACTCCTTTCCTCACCGTGGTTTCTTTTCTTTTGTTGAATGGGCTTCTTTTTCGGATCCACGGCAAGTTTTTGGACAGCAAGATCCGGGCTGATGCCTAGCATTTCTTCCACTTCAAAGGCAAAAATGTCTTTGAATTCTCTCAGCAAGAGGTGCAAGTCTGCACCTAAATTAGCAAAGGCAGCCGTCCCCACCTTAACAGTACGCTCCGGACGGCTGTCATCCAGAGCGAGATCCATGTGCTCACCAGCCGGCTTGGGACGGAGCTCCTCTTATCGCTCCCCGGTCAGTAACTGCTATTTCCTTTCTTTCTTCACGTCCACCAGCTGATCAGATTTCCTCTTTGTTCCGGCTGCTGGTGGGGCTGGGTTGGGATCCTTGACTTCATTAAGGTCTATTGGCTCCTGTCCTTGGCGGACGAGACCACGGTGGGCTTGACGGCTGAAAGATAACATTCTCGGGCCGTCTTTTGGTCCCCATTTAGGGAGCCAATAGAACCATAATCCCTTTCGTATTTTAGCAGCATGAGGGAAGGGATAATGACAGCCTTGGATTCGTTCAGAGTTGGACGGCCCAAAATGATGTTATAGGCGGTCAACTCCTCTACTACCAAGAACTTGACGACTAGGTGTTGTCCTTCTCCTTTGTCTCCCAGCCGGATAGGTAAGTTAATCTTGCTGACTAGGTACACCATTCCCCCCTCCCCCAAAACCAACCAGGGGATGGGAAACCAGATGCATGCTGCTGGGCTTGTACTTCAGCTTTTGCAAGCACTTGTAGCTGATAATGTCTGAGGAGCTACCGGTGTCTATAAGGATCCGTCCAACCAGTTGGTTGGAAACCTTACACTCAATGACGACCGGATCGTCATGCGGACGGCGGACGCTGCCCCGGTCCTTCTCAGTAATAAGGACGTCTAGGAAGGTTCCACCGGCAGACGCCCGCTCCTCATCAGCAGCTTTGGCCATCTTCTTCAGATGGTACTTGGTGCCCCGAATAGTCAGGCCACCACCTGAGAACCTGCCTGCTATGGTGTAGACTGGCTCTTTGTCAATGTCCGAGCTACTAGTAGTTCCAAGACTGTCTCGGGTTCTTCTTATTAGTCTCTTTGGACTTGGAGATATAGGACTTTAACATCCCCTTGTCAGCCAGACGATCCAACGCCCGCTGAAGACTGAAGTAGTCGTTGGTGTCATAGCCAATCTCCTCATGGTACTGGCAGAATTTATTTTTGTTCCGTGACTGAACGGAACTTTTCATAGGATTCGACTTCTCAAGAGTCAGCCGGTCCTTGATCTCCATGAGGATGGAATTGCAGTTCTTATTAAACTCGTACCTCGGGGAGTACGGTTTGAATTCCTTCTTTTTCTTTTGGGATGGTTAGTCAGATTCATTAACCGCCCAAACATCTTTTCTCTTTTTACTCTCTTGTTGTTTCTTAGTCGGTTGAGTAGACCGACTATCTTTTTGTTTGTCAAAATTTTTGGAGTCCGACTGGTTGCTAGGCGAGCAGAGGTCGGTTGCTTGTATAAAGCTTTCCGCCTCCATCAACGCCTGCTGAAAGGTGAAGACCCTCTTTCTGACGAGCTCAAACTTGAAAGTTGACCCGTCCTTCAGAACCTTAAAGAAGTCTGTAAAGGGTACTTCGTCAGAAAACCCCTGAATTTGGATTCTGATCAGGTTGAACCGTCTAACGTAAGAGCGGAGTCCTTCCTTCTCCCCCTGCTTAATGGTGCTCAAGTCTAAACTTGTTTTCTTCGCAGGGATGTTCATGGAGAAGTTGGACGCAAACAAGTAGGCAAGCTTCTTGAAGCTGTCTATACATCCGGCCGGCAAGTTGCCAAACCATTGTTGGGCAATGCCTTTCAATGTGGCCGGAAAGCAGCGGCACCACGTAGCATCATCCAACCCCTGTAAATACATGAGGTTGGTGTATGCCATGAGGTGGTCCTCAGGGTTGGGGGTACCGTCATAGGTACCAACCAAGACATTTTTAACCTTGGCCGGCTGTGCCGCCTCGGTTATATCTCTGGTGAACGTAGAAGGTTTTTCACCAAGTCTAAGCAGACGGAGCTGCCGGGCTGGACATGATTGTATGCCGCCTGTCCTCCATAGAGGGTCGGCTGCATATATTGCAGGGCATATTGCCCGTATGGCATCTTAGGCACATACGGGGTTGACTCGATCATTTAAGGGCCAGTATGGACGGACTGGCCGCCTGTATGGCTCTCAAGCAAGGATTGAGTATTCCTTGTTGAAGTTGCTTTGAAGCTATCTGGAAAGCTTAAAGTGGAAGCCGACTCAGACAGTTGCTGACTTCTCCTGCGCTCGATTATTTCCCAAGCATCAGGGGTTGATTTTTTGTTACCCCCCGGCTGATCCTACCGGCGGGATCTCCTCGGACCCTGCTGGGGCAGAAGGATCTTAGACCAGTCAAGTGTTACGGCCGCCTTCTCCTTTGGATGTGGAGTTGGCTGCCTGTCCTTGACTGGCATCCTCCTTTCAACCTTAGGAGTCTTCTTTGCCGACTGACCCTGGCTTGGGCCAGCCTTGCTTTTACTGATCAGATCCTTAATTTCACCCTTGAAACTAGTCATGAATTTCATGAGTTCGTCCCTGGTGACTGGGGCTGATCCTCTTGCCATCTGGGTTTCCCCTTCTGGCTGTCCAGGAGACCTGCTCGTACGCGCCTGACTCTCACCTCGTTCCAGATTATCTCTAGGACGGAGGCGCCTGTTAATAAGTGACCCGTCTTTGGCCAAATAGGTTTCGACTTGAAGGTCATCATCCACCTAGTCTGTAAAGACCTCCGGCTGATGACTATTGGGGTCAGGAGACGGTACAGACTTTTGAACCATCTTTGAGGTACTCTCCCTACAGACGGCGCCAAATGTTTTGGGTCTTTTTGTCCCTCACGACTCGAAGACTGGTCTACTAGCGCATGTACATGCAAAACAACGGAGACTCCGGGTGGTTGGAGCTCTGCCTCCGACGATCAAGTTAGAACGTGCAGGAGAGAGTAGAAATTGCGGAAAAAAGGTAAAAGTGAGATCTTCTCGGACTCCGAGATCAAGTGATTTCTCTAATATAAGAGAATGTCAGGAATATTGTAATAATTGTATCTGCCCCATAAATGGTGGAAATCTCCCTATTTATAGGGTCATTGGGGAAAAGTGCGCCCTTACGTAGGTCATATGACCTAGATTTGGTGGGCTGCCCCCGTTTTGGCAGCTTTTTGAGAATTGGGCCCTTGAAAGCCATCATTCCTTCTCTTGACAGTGGATTCCATGTGTCATTCTGCTATTGGACCCTTTTGGACCAATCCTGGGTGGGATACGTGGTAATTTTCCCCAAAACAGTTCCCGTTATTTCCTCAATGTTGTTTATCGCTTTAGGGTTTACGCTTCATTTCCCCCCAAACTTTTCAGTTTTGGTTTTTTATTCCGGCTTCTATACACTTCCACTTCCGTATACCCTGAGTACATCGGAATACTGGAATACTCTATTCAGTACACCCAGTCTTCATCATAATCTTAATTGCCGAGGTGATTCGCCTGTTTCACTTCACTATATGCATGTTTATTGTATCTTTCATTTCTTGTCCTGTTTTTTCATTGATTTATGAAATATATGCACTGGTAGTCATGTTCAGTATCGAGTTAGGTAAGAGGTGTCGTCCGAAGAACAACCGGACCGAATATCATCTTCTTCCTCCGGAGGACAGTGAGTTGTAGTCAGACTATGAACAAATTAAGGTCAGATTCAATTGAAAACGACTTGAGGAAATTGTTTACTCATGATGTTTTGTATCTCTGAATTTGTAAATTGTTTACTCATGATGTTCTGTATCTCTCAAATTGGAAAACATGATTCCATAACTACTCAATTTTGGATTTTTATGATCTTGTTCTACATGAATAACGACCTATGATATACATTCTAATGTCGAAATTGTTATGTTCACCATATTGCCATTGATTATGCAATTTTTATTCACTATGCTTATATAGCTCCTCTGTTATTGCAGCCATCACCTCTTCGAATGTGGATGAAAACTGTAGACATATACCCTGCATTGTTTAAGGTGTTGTATTCTTATGCGTATTTGTTCATGTCTATTTGAATGGTGGTATTATTCACTAGATGAAAATTTAATTGCTTCATGTATTAAATAGGATAATTCTTTAAGTGTTGGTGGATTTGTGAAGGCTAGAGGGCAAGTGATACATCAATACTCCATTTCTATTCGGAGGGTGAGTTGTAGATCCAATACAGGCCCTATACTTTGATGTGTTATTAAATTACTGTTCTTATCATGCTACTCAATTGATAAAATGTTATAATTTTGTGTAGCCTCCTAATATGAATTGTCGGGTAGAGTCCTTTGGAAGAATATGCCAAAAATTTGATGAGAGAGAACAAGATGGGTTTGTTAGGTGGGATTTGGGGGATTACTCCATTTTGCTTCCCATCATATGCATTTACCTTGACAATTAGCCTATTGGTCAATGACAAGAATTGAACCAATTAATAAATTATTTAATGGGTTAGATGGGCGTGTTTTCCCCACATCCAAGAATCAGGTCCGATGGATTTATGTGGCACAAAGCCGGTACCCTCAACTAAACATATGTCCGACAACATTCGTGGGAAGGTACAAAACATGATATTAAAATACGGTAGGGCATGGGAGACAAAACCAGCTACACACTTTGGTCGGACATACACTTCTATTGGCATTCCTGTAACAGTAGAAATGATGGATAAGTTAGAGGGTCATTTTGAAGAGGACCAAGAAGAAGAATTTAAGACATTGTTCCTAATTATTGCACTCCAAATGGTATTATGCCCAAAACAATCTCCTAGACTCGCTCATGATTTGTTACCTGCAATAAGTTGTGCGATGGATTGTACCGAATATGATTAGTGTGAGTTGGTTCTTACAAAATTGATGGACAATGTGTCAAGTTTTGCAAGAAGTTTTATGCCAATGGATTTGTTGGTGGTTGCGCAATTTTTGTTGTTGTAAGTACACAAGCTTTGAATATGTCTCAGTTAGTATTTAATAAGATTGATAAATTGTATACTAAACTATGTGGACATTTTTTCTGTTTGTGGTACAGATTTTCTACCTTGACCGACTCGATTTGGAGCCTCTGCATTGGGAAACATTCTCAAGACTTAGAACTTGGGACATGAAGCAGATATAAATTGTTGGGAAGCTTGATCGTTGTATTTCTGGGGACTATGGGAAATTAGGGGTAAGTTTAGTCTTACAAAATGTGGCAGTGTATGGTAGCCTTACTTTATATGTGTACAACACTAACATGTTTTGATAGTTGTTAGATGTTGCGTATGGTGAAAGACACCTTAGACAAGCACAGGACAGTTCAGGACCCCCGAGATGTCCAATGTACACTGTGAGTACGTTTGAACTGATTAATCGGTAGCCATCATAAGTTCTTATTTACTACTATGTGGTTAAGTGTGTGTAATCGTTTTGTTTATCTTGCTTTTGTAGGACGTGTCCAAACTAGTAGGCTGTACTAGAAATAGAAGAAGGCGTAGTGACTTGATCTCTGCACGTGGGATTGGGCATCATGCATCGGCAAAAATACTATCATCTGAGGTCGGTCAAGATTTAACCAATTCGGATGACACTTAATGAGTTGTCTACTTACGATCTTGTTTATGTACCATCTTGTTTATGTAATACACATTACCATAGAAGTTTATTCTATGGTATGGAATATATTGTCCCAGTGGAACACATTCCTATTCAATGAATGTCATTAGTTTGAGAACTTGACAACATGAAGTCCATAATATTGCTAAGCAGGTATAGTGGCCTATAGTATGGGCGTATTATTTGACTTAAACAGGAATATATGACCCCAATTTGAATACGGGCTTAAGTTTGGGCCTAATAACCTTAAAATGTTAATGAAAAATATGACTTGTATGGAAATTAATTAAATTAAATAGCCCAGAATAAGTAATGTGGATTATGTCCCATTTTGAAAGTGGACTGTAGTCTGGGCCTATTAGTACATAGGTAAATAGAGAATATTCCCTTTTACGCCCAAAAACTAACGTCAATTTGATAATGGAATACCTTGAATACTAAATTACAATTCCATGTCAATTTTATGCAACAATTTCGCAATCTCTGCAATGATATACAATTTCGTTATTTGTGCTACTGATATTCCATATAAAGCGTATGTAATTAATTTTGGTACATATACACTTGTAAAATTTAAAAGATTAGTAAATTTTTTTACATATTACCGATCAAGCAAATCATTTAAATATTTTTTTTTATATATATCAATGTGGTAATTTTAATCTCCAAAAAAAAAAAAAAAGATTTCACAAATTTGTGTAAAAAAAAGTTGGTCCAATTATTAACCAAAAATTATATTCTGTAATTATTTGTGACGTGTTTAACAACAAGAAAAAAGATTGCTGGACAGCCATACAGAGTTACTATTGAGAATTTGAGATAATTGTGGCTTTATTCACCTGTATAGGCTAGAGGGAATAGGTTTGGGTATAGAGTTGGACTAAAATGTATGTCTTTCATGTGAAGCTAACAATGTATGGTGCATTAGACATCCATAAGACCACACAATTTTTTGGACATTAACATGTGGATGTGTCTTTAATGTCTTCCACAATGTTTGTGTGGATAGTAAAGGTGTTACATGGGTAAAAGAAACACAAGTGAAGTAATTTTCTTTGGTGCAAGATAAAAGAAACACAAGTCAAGTAATTTTACTAGGTTGCTCTTGTTTCAAAACAATGAATCTCCTACACTTGTCGAAATTATATACGAGCATATTTTTTGGATTAAATGTCAAATTGAAGGTAGATAATATCTGCATTAAAAAAATAAATAAATAATAATATTTATATCAAGTTTAGATGATATATTAGCTAGGTAAGGTGTGTAAAGGAAAAATAATAGAATAATAGCTTCTTGACCTTGTCAAGGACTCGATTCATACTCATTAGTTTCATCGAATCGATTTCTTATCATCTTCCTGAGCTGGACGACTCGCACAGAAAATATGTTTGATTATATTAAAGGTAAATTATAAATGTAAAACAAAGGGAGGAACTGTATTACGAAAACGGTATGAGAAAGAAATGTTTTAACTCGGAAGTTGTATTTTGTACTCCATCCGTTTCACTTTTGTTAGTCCCATTAGGAATTTCTCAGTTAAAATAAGAGAAGAAGGAATCTTTGTAATTCTTTATTTGATTATTACATATTTAAAATTAATGTTTTGTTATTTTTATGTATTATTTGTTATATTTATGGTTAATGGTTGTAAGCTTATAACTATTGAATTTGTTTTTTATGTATTATTTGTTTTATTTATTGTTAATGTATTATTTTTTTTTTATGTATGGTTAAGCATGTAATAAATATTGAATGGATGAATTTGCCATGTCAACAATCAACCCGTACATATAGTAAACAATTAAAATCACTTGACTCTTTAAACACCCAATTATGGCAAGTGCTCTTCATTCATTTCAGTTCTCAACTCTAATAAATATAGTTCAGTTCATTTTTTTATCATAATATCATTCTCTCGTAAAGTATTCAGTTCAGTTCAAAATATTCAGTTCTAAGTTCATTTCATTGCAGTTCAGCTCCAATAAGTCCAGTTCATTTCAATTCAGTTCAATTTAGTTTAGCTTACTTCAGTCAGTCTGAACAATCCCTTAGATTACTTATTGACATATTATAACAATGTTAGGAATTTATTCTAGATATGGTATATCATCATGAAACGCCATAAAAAAGTACTCCCTGCGTGTAGTACTAAGTGTTACACTAACCAAATCCGGCCGTGTTTTTAATAAGTATTACACTTCCTTTTTGATAGAAAGCAACGTTAAAATATTAAATCTCTCTCCTCTTACGGTCCCCACCCAAACCTAATACTACTTTGGTTATTATTTTTTTCTTCTCACGTTCATTATTTTCACTAAACTATTATCATCACTTTCCTTTTTTTACAATTTTTTAGTACTTCAACTTCCCCACTTACCTCGTATATTATTCAAGTAATTAGAATTGCCGAAAACTTTGTTCCCGGTCAAACTGTAACACTTAAAAACACACAGAGGGAGTAAATTTTACTAACAAAGTGAAACGGAGAGATTATTACAGAGCATGTACATAAGTTTAGAAATTTGCCTTTTCCCACTTTGAACTAATATTATATCTCACCCAATACCATGTACTATGCTTAGTGCCAAAAAAGCACCGCAAACTAATGACTTTGGTGTAAAGCACACCTTGAATGAGTTCATCGACTATCATTGGCCGGTGTTAAAATATTAGGATAAAAAGGTCAACTACGTCTTAAGAGGGTCTTTGTTTACGGGTTGGATGCCAAAAGGGTTGGATAAGAGGATACAAAATATGAGGATTGAAGAAAAGTAATGTTTGTTTAGAGGTATGGGTGAATAAAAGCGGGTTAATGATACAATTACATGTACGTTTTGTTTAAAAAAAATTAAGCATTTTAACTACGTAATCAATAGAAAAAGCATGTTGGGTTTGAGTTGATCAACAATTACTATAAAAAAATGTATTTATGATTTTTTACTTGCCTTCAATTGGAATAGGTAATTTGATGGAACATCAATATAAAATGTGATTATTATTAACTCTTTATTCCAAGTTATTATATCTATTACTTGTATAATTTTTACGTAATTTTGAGCCTTATTAATCGTATAAGGAACAGAATTGGTACACATTGAAGCCATTATGTATTCCAACATTTCCATTAACTAAAATGTTGTTATTAATTGTTGGTCAAGCTAGTGATACGTCCTACATTTTACATTGACTTCATTTAATTAAGGGAAGCATTTACTTTGAAACCGCCCTGTAATTGTTATCAACATGCAATAATCTCATCGACTCCATCTCTTAAAGAGAACTACTCAGGTAATTTATTTATTTTTTCTATTTTTATTTCATTTTCTATCTTGTTCCATTGTTCATGTCGAGCATTTTAATTGTCTAGTACCATAAGATTGCGTTTGACCACAACTTATATTAGAATGTTAAATTTTTCAGTCATGTGTACTCTTTTACCATTAAATTTTTTTTTTCAGTAGTACCTAACCACGTGGATATTGTTATTTGTTGAGACTTCACACGCAAGTAATGTAACTGAGGAATAAGGATGCAAGGACCAAAGGAGGGTTATCAAGTTGCTAGGAACCTCTTTCTATATAAAGGGTGGCAGATTGGACTTCTTTCCCTCATCAATCCAGTCCTTACCCTTCCTTCCACACTTATATACGTTCCTCTCCTTCAATGGCTAGACATGCACGCACTAAGGCTGGTACGTATGCATTCTTGTTTTTTACTCCACCTTCCGAACTGCAGTCCAAGATGGGTTTCAATTCTTTTGAGTATTTGCACAAAGATAATGCCAATCCAAACTCTTACACTGTCATATCTCGAGAAACTATAGCCTTCTTAATACTGAATCCATCAAGCCCTAACCACAATCACCTTAACAAACTCTTGATGCGTAGGGGGGTAGATGGGGTGAGCCGTCCAGCTCATCTCCCCAACTACAATGATATTTACCCCATACGGCCTAAATATCACGTTTTCCTTAGGTGGTGCCTAGGTGAGTCTTTCAACCCCCAGAACTTAACCCCATCGCTACATGTGCTTGACTCAAAGCCTGTAATCAACATCAATTCCCCTGTTATGAACCTTGATAACTTTGGAGTCCGCTTGTGAATGGGGACATACACGGATGGATTTTAAGTAATTAAGCTCCCTCCTTCACCACACGTTTTGCACGTTTGGGTATCTTATGATATACACACCGACATCATATCCGGATACCATCATGTTAATTTTACCCCATTTTATGGAGCAAGAGCTACATCTCTTGTTAACCCACCATGTGTGACCATGCCAAAGGACACGACTGTCTGTTGCTGGAATGTTAGAGGTCTTGGTAGGCCATCTCTTGCTGCGCACTTCCATCAACTTTATGATCTCCATAACCCAGGAATTGTTATGCTGTTGGAGGTCCGACAGAGTCTGGAAAATGTGCAGCTTATTGTTGCATCCCTTCCAGGTAGATACAGTTGTGTATTTTCTCCTCCAAATGGCCTATCTGGTGGCTTGGTTGTACTTTAGAGGAATGAAATCATCACTATTGAACAAAGGACCGTTCAATCTGACCATGTCAAAGAGGACCTGTATTTCAAGGTATCCTATTTATCATATACTTGATCGACTAAACCATTTATTTATTTTTTAAGTAAATGTTACAAAACTATTTATTTTGTGTTAATTTAACCGATTCTTAATTTCAATTCCAATTCTATTACTGTAGGGGCACCCAATAACTAGGCGTCCGTTGTTTTAATTATGGGGAACAAACCAATATGCATGGTGTGAGATTGAAGTTCAGCCAAGATTTTATTAGCTACCTATTAAAGAAATAAGACTATATGCTACCAGTGTTTGACTGAAGTGAATTACCGTTATTAAGTGTTTAATGTTTAAGTTGTTGCTTTTATTATGTTTTAAGTATTACACCGTTGGACTAATTCTGAATATTTGAATTAAAAGATTGTATGATGTAATTTTCACTTTGAATGTTTGTAATGATCTTATTATCGGTTTATGGTAAGGTTTATATTGAAATAGTACAAATTATGAATACTTTAAATTGCTTTCAAGGGTGCTTATGAGCTTATGATTTAATTAGGAGATAACCATTATATCTGTCTAAAATTACATTAAATAGCAATATAACAATAGTTGAACCATCATGTCAAATAAATAACATAAATCACAAAATTAGTTTAAGTGCGTCACACATCCACTAATCTATTTTGCATTGAAGCATTTGATTTCTCAAAAAAACATGAATCCTACTTAGAAATACACACGGCATGACACGTACATAGTTAAGGATAATATTACAACAACAATAATTAAATTGTTCTAATACCACGGAGTGGGGTTATTGTTACAAAGCGACTCGGTTAATTTTATTAGAGTTTTAATCTCCAATCGCATATCAGAAATCTGTTTAGTTAAACCTTCACAGACATTTGTTAATTGCACGATTTTATCTTCCACTTCTACCCTCTCAACCTCAGTCGTGTTTCTTCCTGTTGCATCCGCCTTCCACATGAAGAATCTACAGTCTCTAGTTTGGTCCTGATAAAATTTATTTCATATAGTCAATATATTGTGAACTTCAACTATTAAATCTTAAGTTGCTCTATAAATATATTACCTTCCAGTGGGGACATCCATAAAACCCCTTTCCATAGTTCATACCCTTTCTCACGGTGGATATTCTGGCTACCAGGCTGTGTTTGCATGTCACATGAGACGCATATGTTGAAGATGTGCTACCTTGGGACGCCATTAGGTATTTGGTTGTTTGGTTCAAATTAAATTATGATTGAGAAATTGAGAAGTGTTAGTGTATTTTTATTGTAGTGATTGCTTTGTAAATGTAATTCAACTACCACCTGCCCTTTAATTTATTGAATCATTTAGCTTGTAATTCAAGTTTTTATTGAATTCATTCAGCTTGTCATGCAAGTTATATGGACAAGTCAAGTGATATATATTTGGGAGGCAATAGTTATTAGGTCCATTGCTTGGTTGTATGCTACGGATGGGAAGTCCTAGATTATTTTTATTAAAGTTTATTTGTTTCACCTTAAAAAAAAAAGGTTATTTTTTTCACTTGCAAGTCCCCTAACACATGCCCTCCAATTTATTGAAAGATTTACCTTGTCATGCAAGTTTCAATTTAAGTGCCTTAGTTCTTAAGATAATTCTAAGATACATGTTCAGCAAATATTTACCTCAACGCTAAACTAAAAGTACAATACTAATTAACTACTTATAAAGTTATAATCAACTGCTCTTCTTCAGACCCTGTTGACTATATTTTCTACGTACACAGAAGAAAACGCGTAAATGTTTTGACTAAAAACTTGAAGGCCACTTAGATAACTCCACTTCAGCATGGGCAAAAAAAAATAAAAAAATAAACTTTGCGAACAAGTTACTTTGTGTTGACCATTTGTTACAAGTATATGTACTATATGAAAAATTATGCGGTAACAAAAGGGAAAAGCAATAATATCTACTAGGTAAAAGGACTTGTAATTTGAATTTCGCAACAAGTTTCTTAATATTTTGTCTTTCAAGTACAATGTTACAACAGTGCATACGAAATTACTTTGTAAAATAGTCAACTACTTCACAAGATATTCAAGATATTCAAGGTATGTTAGGAAAGTAGTTAATTTTTTTTAAGAGAGGAAAGTACTTAATTTTTTTTTAAAGACAGGAAAATGCTTTATTGAATATACATTGTTGTACAAATACATTCACAAGTTTTCATAAATTAATTCTAAGGTCTTAATAATTAATTAAATAAATGCAATATTATCAACATAAGTTTGTATTTTTTTTAAAATGTACCGATTCTATTCAGAACATAAAATTTTAACATAAGGTTGTAAATATTTAGGCTAAATGTTATGATTTCAAAATTGCGTATTCATTCAGGTAAGAAATAATCCCTTCACCCCCCAAATGTTTTGTATAAAATTATTAGGTTACTACTACTTATTTTTTTAAAAAAAAAAAGAAAGGGAAATGTTTAGTAAAATAAAAAATTAAAAAAAAAATGCATTACCAATTTCTTATTCTGAGCCTGGTTAGAGTGTATCGATTGCTCATTGATTAAATCGGAACACCAGGGCTTAATTGTGAATTATATTGTATACAAAGGTCATGAAAATCGATTGTGATACAACACTACAATAACAATCTGATTTTGCCAAGTTGATGAAGTCATACCCATGTTACTTCGTTTCGAATAACTTACAATTAACAATATAGGGGTAAATATCGAATATGGTTTACACATAGTCTAAGGTTCGACTCTTACGTCTGGCATTTGGTGAATATGTTTTTATAATACGGATCTGTAAATCTATAATGTCCACTATGATGACTTATTCAAATATTGCATTACTAGTGTATACCTAGAGTTGGTTATTCTTACGGGTATTAATTGTCCTATCATCTTGATTTTGTCTTAGTTGATTGACAAGCCACACTCTTAAAGGTGAGTAATTGTTGAAGCTACCTTACTAATCACATATAAGGAGATTTAACAATCAAATAAATCGATTGTTTTAAGCTTAAACGGCAAATAATGACAATCCAACTAACCGACAACATCACAACATATTTCCATTAACGCCTAACGATCTAATAATATATAATATGCAGAAACCTTAACAACATTAAACAACACCACATATTCACGGTCTTACAACCCTATATTTTTATAAAAGTTATTCTAAAGATTACCTTCTACTACACTGAAAAATCCGCCTAGACAATTATTAATTAACCATATCCATACCAACTTACTATTAGAGGAATTGCTTCTGCCATATATCAAAGTCTCAGTCAACCTTTTGTAATGTAGAAGAGAGGTGGTGTTGTATCCCCATAGAACTCAGCAACGACCTTCTGCCCGAGTGTGATGGAGTCACATTAAACCATTGAAGTAACACCACGTTTGATAAAACAATGCACAATGTTCCTTTTAGAGTTGTATTTCAGCACCAATGTCGCATCCCAAATGTTCCTAGTCATTAATATCTGCATGTGAGTGGATTCGGGATACCCATTCAAGTTCTCCCTTGCAAACTTGACCGGAATTACTTTATTCAATCAAAATATTATCAGTCAACACATAGACAATTACAGTTAAAATCATAATTACTTTTTTAACATATGTAATTATCAAAAGCATATGAAACACAGCAAGGCTTCCTTTTGATCCCTACCATTCTTCCTGATCTAATATATGGCCTTGTAAATTTTGCATTGCACATGGGTGGGTCGCAGTCTATGTCTTCATCATCGCCCACTTCTTCATCTGAAGAATCCCTATCCTCCCTAGAATTACCTTCTCCTAATAGCTTCCCCCTTCGATATATTCTAGGTCGGAAATATCGGCTTCCATCGTAGAACAACTCCACAATGTCTCCATTCAATATGTTGTTATCCTCAAGGTAGTTACACCATCCATCTTCAATAACATTTCCATACGGGTCCAGCTTCAACAAGCCTAAGTATGATAGCGGATGGTGGTGATTGGTTCCCCGTTATAAGAAAGTATTTCCCATATGGTGATTGTAGCACATCCCTAACCTTATTTGGAACAAACTACATGAAAGATAAAATTATTAAGTAGGAAATTATAAATTAGGAACCCTATTGTCTTCTCTATTTACTTATAAACCCTGACAGTTATAGGTCAAAAAGGTGATTAAGTGTTAAGATGGAAGAGCTAACCACTCTTTGCTGTGTTGTATCATCCACCATGAATTGGAACCAAGGAATTTGCATTGCATTCATGGATTTGCACAAAAGTAACTACATATGCAATGTGAAAAAAATTAATTAGGCGACCCATAAATTTTATACACAATGGACAAAAATGGATTATTATCTGTGTTTGCATGCATGTGTGTGTTTAATAAGTTTGAATAACCTTATTGGTATTCTAGAATTGTATACCCAAATGCGTGTTTAATTTAACTAAAACTATTAACTTGGGGGGTAGATTATATATTAATTTAGAGAGTACAATAGCATATTACTTTGAAATTCAATAATTCAACTTATTTAACAAGTAATAGCAACCAAATTTGGTAATTTTATTTTTTTCAACTTAAAGGAACATAGCGAAACAGCCTATTTTAACTAATAAATAATTGATCTGATTAATTTTTTAATTTTTTAAAACCAATTACAAGGAACACATCTACTCAGATATAATATTGGGAAACATCTTTTGAATCACGATGACCTTAAGTATTTTGAAAATATAAATCCTAGAATACAATTAGAGTTATCTTAGACAAATTGGCCATGACCTCCAAGTAGAACTAAATAGGGATTATAATCGAATAACTTGGGTATTTATCGAATAAAAGTCGAACTACATCAGTAAAGCTATATTTGCTATATGTTAATAATCTTACTATGAAAGTCGAAATAAAGCAGGATGACTATCACATTAAATAAAATTGATTATCAGCTTAAATAAAATTGATTCTCAGCTTAAATAAAATGGAATTGGAATTACAAATTAAGGGGAATACCTTGAATTGTGGTCTACACTTGCACTTCCCAGGATCGATATGTAGAGCCGAGTTTGATATTATATGCAATTTATGATCCTCCTCCCACAATCCCCTTTAATTTTAATTTTTTTGAAGCAGTTTGTTGTTGACGAAATTTATGGTTCTGTTGTGTTCTTGTGCATGAAGATTGAGTAATAGGGGATGTAAAGGTTGGGAGTGGTAGCCAACCAGCCAGGTAGGTTGTTTCCTGTTCCTACGTCTAGCTTTATTTTATTTTTTAATTTTTTTATTTGATTTTAAAAAGAGGTAGTAATGAAAGTGTTACATAAATTTATAACACTAAATGGTAAGTGGTTGATTATATAATTTTAAAGATTTAGCAAGTATTTAATTGTCTTAAAAAATAGAAATATGTGATGCGCACGATGTTGGAGAGCGGAAACTTTATAACTTACAAGTGACATCGGAACCGTTTAGGAACCCGCAGGATCATATTGTAGAGACTACATTTTTATGTGTCGGGGTACAAATTAGGCACTGGTTGTACCCTAGTAAAAGCAAGATCCTATCACATAAAAAATCTTCATACAAAATTACCGTTATGGCGTTTTGGTTTCCATGAACCGTTTCTATGCAACCTAGATTTGGACTCGTCAAGTGGTCACGCTTACCAAGTATCTAATTAACGTTCCATGCAGTAGGAAAGTAATGAGTATGTTAACCATCGAAATAAACAAAATAATTTGCAAAATTAGATTAAACTTGAAAAAATTATGTCTAATTTTTGCCAATATATTGTTGGTTTGGGGTTCAAGTTTTTTTTTTAAATTAATTCTTGTGGTCAATGGTGGAATTTCTGGTGGATTAACCTCACTTTATTCATTTACCCTCTCGGTTTCCCCAATCTACCCCTTTCTACCTAATCATCCTGCAAATTTGATTTAACCTATAGCTATTAAGTGTATTAATTTATGCTAATCCACCTTGATCGTATTGAATTGATTACTGTAATTAGGGTTTGGGTAAACAATTTCGGGGTTTTGCACTTCATAAAATTAATGTCTTTGAATTGATTACTTAGGGTTTGGATGAATGTTGGTCATTTGGGGGAGGTAAAACAATATAATATGATTTTCTTTATGCAATTACAAAATCATATTTACATCTTCTATATTGTTACAAGTGAAACACTAGTGTAAAAGAAATTTAAGAATGGATGATATATGAGAATAATTTCCATGATATAATTAGCAACATAACACTACCCAAAATCAATAATACAGTTGTTAACTATATATCTTATCAATATCCTTCCATAGTATGTATAAATTACTTAAACCTTGAAATTAAAGATTTTTCTGTTATAAATACCATAAAAACAATTAAAGTTAGTAATTACATTAAATATTTTATTCTTTATAAACAATAACGAATTATGAGAATATATACTTAGCATGACGACCGTAGCATAATCATATACGGTAAATTGTAGTAACCCAAGCAAGAAATATACGCTTACGCCTTACGGTAAGGGTATTCATGCATATAATTAATTTACAAGCCTTGAAAACTTTAAAAGGAATTGTTGCATTTTTTTTGGTTGGTTGAGGTAGAAGGATCTTAATTCTTTAAAAAAGAAATTTGTAATAAATTTTTTTTATTGTTAAACTTAGAAGGGTATGATTTTTCATGTAATGATCTAAATTTTGTGTAAAAATCTTTAAAATTATTTACTTTTAAAAAATTAGAAATCAATCACTAAGTTGGATAAAGTTACTCCTCATACACACCATTTTGAAAAAACTAAGACGCCATTTATTATCTTAACCCGATTAATCTTTATGTTAACCAAGTTGTAGTAAAACATGGCCATCGACGGGTGGGAAACAAAGTGTATCTCGTAAAAGACACACGTGGTAATGAGCGAGGCATCCACATTTGTTCATTATTAATTGTGGCACTGCTAGTCTGCTATTTAATTAAAAATATATCTTACAATTGACTATTGCTCCTTACAAGACCTAAGAGTCTACTACTAGACACAGCCTAGCCACATAGAACACTTTGAGGAAGTATAAATGTAGGGTTGGAGACAAAAGAAAATGTCTCACAACATAAAATAATATGACAAATGTACTAGGAAGAGGGAGAAAGGAAGAGAGATATAGAGAGAGCGAAAGAGGGTTGGGGTGGGGCCTACCTGAAAGGTCAGAAATGGTTTCACGTGCAAAAAAGACAAAAAAGTATTAGAACCACAACTACTAAGAGTATATTTTGTACCACTGAGGATTTATGGAAGTACCATTGAAATTGTATTGTGTACCACTGAGAGTATATTTTGTACCAGTGAAGCTCCAATAGAATTAATTGATAGCTTAATAGGACGTTTGAACCTTTTTTGAAATACCACTGAAATTATATCTTGTACCACTGAGAGTATATTTTATACCACTGAATCTATAATGACAAAATTTAAATCCCGTGTGAAATAACCAACCTGCCCCTGCGAGATACTTCTAAATCTCTCTCAACCCTCCGTTTAGAATACCTCAGAGCACTTGAGTGAGGTTAAAATCATTATACACCTATTCGCCTAAGTCCCAACCATCTTCTAAAAATATTTAATACGTATAAAATTTAATATATTTTGAGGGATACAGATGAGCTATCTGCTAATAGCAGCGGATTATTTAAGTTAAAAGGGGTACCTAGGCACTCGATTAATTTTACTATTACGATTAGGATGATTCTATGGTAGTCGTCGACTTCAGACGACTATGGACCTATGGTCGACTTCAATAAGAGACTAAATGTAAACCCTTGAAATTTTATAATGCTTAATCTTAGGCTCTTAGCCTTCAAATTGTTATTAAACAACATTTTAAAAATCAAAGTTACACATTATTGAAGTCATGACAATTCAGCGATCAGTCAGCGGCCAACAGCAAAGGGTTGTTTGGTTCATTACTTTTAGAGGGTAAATTTTTTGTCCAAGTTATAATATTATAATTTATAAATAATCATTCAAAGTTATAAAATTATAATTTATAAATAATCATTTCAAAGTTATAAAATTGAAGAAAATCATCCAAAATAAACGATTGACAAAATTCATTTGTATAACTTTATCCCCATTTTGATAGCCTCATCTAAAAAAAAAATTAAAGGAATCAGTATATTTTTTTAATTTTTTTGAAGAATAAAAAAGAAGCATTTTGTCAAAATAGAGGAAATAAAAAGGAAGCGGTATTTATGGGAGGAGATATATAAAAATAATTAATCACTTTTCTTAAACTGAATTTAATTGATTTACTTCCAAAAAAAATCTTTTACCAAAATGAGCATTAAAATAGGTCGATAAATCTCCTCCATTTAGTCCATTATATTTATAACATTTCCTAAAAAAAAAATTTGATAATAAAATTCTTATGATCAAGCTAAACATAAAAAATTTACTACTTTATCATGGATTATTAAATACTACGTGCATAAGGGAAGATAAATTGTAATTGTATTAAGTGTTAACTTTTTTTTAAGGTAATTAATATTAACTTTTACAAATTAAACAGAATAACGAATTAAAGAAATGACAACCAAAAAAAAAAAACCTACCTTTACAGAAAATAATCTACCTTTACGATTTACACTTTTAAAAAACAAAAGTCTAAATTTATCACAACACAGTGGCCCTTATTTTAAGGTAAACCGTCTAATAAAATCTATAATATAATTGTAAAGTCAATTCACCACAATCCCCCAAATCTCAAATCCTCAAATTTTGTTGATTACAACTTTTTTTTAAATTTTTTTTTTATTTTTTTTTTTTGTAAACACCAATAACTACCCTACCCATCCTACTATTTTTTAATTTTATTATTATAACCACCAACATTTCACTTTAGGCAATTTTCTTTTGCGTATAATGTATCCCGTGCTTTGCACGGATATGCTCTAGTTACAGTAAAAGAAAACAAATAAATCACAACACACTATCCCTTATTTTAAGGTGAAGCTAGCTATGTTCATCCCAATTTATATAATGAATTAAGTACGTTAAAAAAAACCCTCCCAAAAAAATCAATTGTACAAAATAGAAGTATGTGGACAATATGGTTATTAGTTATGTTATTCAATTGTTTCAATTCAATGTAAGTTGCTTCTTTCTTTCTTTCTTTTTTTTTTTTTTTTTTTTGTTTTTCTTTTATTTTATTTTTTGAAAGATTCAATGCAAATTTACTTTGACAATAAATAACTTGCATTTATTAAGAGGATATTAATTACTCCGTGTTAGCAAAATTTCTAACAAGTTAAAATGCAATATTTAATAAAAATCTAAAATACATGAGTATTTGTACATTTCAAAACGTTTCTTCAACTAAAAAAAAATTATTTCTAAATTTCAAATACTAAGAATAATTTTGACCCTTACTGTAGATAGATAATTATGATTAAAGAATCAAGTATATTTTCTGGCCATTGATGAACAATCATAAGGTTTGAGTATACAATGCTTGATTTAAGGGTATTATAATTAGGGGTGTCAATTCGGATAATCAGATCGGATCTGATATGGTCGGGTCTGGTCGGATCAATTATTATGTGAACAGGCCCTTAAATTGTTATGTCCAGCGAGTATAAATCAAAATCGGATATGTTTCGGATCGTGTAGGGTCGGGTGTGGTTTTGACTCCTCTAATTATAATCCTTTACACGTAACAGATATACTCCGTGTTATTCATGTGAATGCATAATTATTCCATGATCTGTATTTGTATCTCAAGTCAAAAAATAATTAGTTACCCTTTGTAATGGAAACAAAAAATAAAAAGAAAATGCATCAAGAGACATTGCCTAAAGTAAATGATTATAATTTATCTAACTTTATCTACTCTTTCCCTAGACTAAGATGTTACTCCATATATTCAGAAAACTATGATATAAGAATTATTTTTAATATGTTTCAATCTCACAATCAAAAATCCTTTTTTTTTTCTTTAAAGTATGTATTTGTATATCTTAATATAAGCGACACTAGTTAAAAAAAAAAATTCAAATTCAAAAACTAAAAACTATAACTAAATATTTTTAAATTGTAAATGATAAAAATACAAAATTGGCAAAAGATAATATTTTTAATATGTTATACATCGTAATCTTTTAAACAGATTATTTTTGGAATAGATGATTAGAAGTAAATTTAGTCAAGTATATCACCATGTTAATAACTTAAAATATTTTAACAAATCATTTTTGGCAAAGATAACAAAGGATAGTTTTTTTTTTTTTTTTTTTAGGGGAACAAAGGATAACTGTAGTAAAAAATATCACCATTATTCAAGGAAAAATAACAAAAACACTTCTACGTTTATTTCATTGTTTTATTTATTTTTTTTTAAAAAGAAAATTATCTGTATTTTCGTTTAAAGAAAATAAAAAAATTAAAAATAAAACAGCGTTGCATTATCTTGCATATGAAGTGTACATTTTTAATGTATCAACTTTTCTAATTGCAATTATATTAAAATAGTTGTTCTCTAATTTTTGTTCTTTTTTATATATTTGCATGTTTATTATTTTAAATTTATGATTTTCTCCACATTGTTTATAAACACTTGAGTGTTTATGTTTTTTATTCGAAGATGTGGCGGAACCCAAATATAGTAATATGTTCATCAATACATTAGGGTTTAATTAAATAAAGGTAGGAATTGTGCCACTTTTTTCTACTGTTTCTGACCCACCCCTACTCTAATAGGGCTTGACTTTGTTTACCTAGTATAGATGGCACCGATAGGATTTCAGGTTGGACTTATATTGGAAATAAATGTCAACCATTTATATATTTTGTACTAAGCCTGTTAAAAGTTGCCATGTGTCCAATTTACTTGGCCATTAAGTTGTTTTTGCAATTTCAGCTTGAAGCAAACCCTTGGCACAGTTGTATATTGTACTATCCAATATTAGAACTTATTCCTAACATGATGCGGCTCGTTGCGATTTGCTGACAGCACAATAAAGTCATTTGCTTTTCCAAGGTGAAAAATCTAATGCATAAACACAAAGAAATGTTACTCTTGAAGAGTTCAAGTGGCAGTTGTAAATGTAGGTAGTTGGGGATTCATTAACCCTTAGGTAAATTACCTTAACTCTGTTGGCAGGGAATGAAGGATGTTAAACTTTTAAAAAACATAGTTTCAGGATGTAGGATGATAATGTGTTAAAAATAAAATTGATTATATGAGTAATAAAGTTACGCTCTACGTTCAAATTTTTACGGATCTCTATTAAGAGTTCTTTTTAAATTTCGGTTCATAATCTATTTAGTGAGTACGGTGTTGTAAAATAATATAACATATTAATGGCCAATTTCTAATGGTTAATTGTCTTACAAATATGAGAAATTACTAATGGACTAGTCACAGCTCAAGTAATTACTCTACATATGCGTAGCCATTGCCATTTTTGTTGTTTAATATTTTTTGGAATTAGACAAGGATAATGGTCCAAATGTTATGTGTGTACATGGATGGCTTTAACTCACATGATTTCATGGTTTTTTTACCATATGACTTAGATCTATAATTTAGCTTGTTTCACACCAAATTACACCACTAAATGAACACCAAGGGTTTTTGGACTACAATTTGATTGTCCGCGCTCTAAGCATGAATGTAGTATTAGCATATAGCCTAAATGTACAACTCACAACGACATATGTTATGCATAATTAGTAAGAAATGTGTCCCCTAAAAATATAATTTTTTTTAATTGTTTTTTTGTACACATTAAAAGAATCTACGCAAAACTATGGATTTAATATGCGTTTAAAAAATGAATTGAAATTGCAATTTGAAGTAAAGTGTAATCCTTTTGCAAATGAATATAATCAAACTTGAATTTAAAATCTCTTGTTTCCTAATCATGGTCGTACTTATAATCTTTTTACATGTGAGATCACTGAATTGCATCGATAAGCGTATATGAGACCAACATTACAGACAGGGAGCTACTTTCGTTTAATTTTGACATTTCTCAGAAAGAAAATATAGAACGACATAATGGCCTCAAGTGTGACATTACTTAAGTTACAAACTTACTATATATATGTGATTGAGGAGCAACCTAGTCATGCATTCTAAACCAAATTAAGTAACATCCTAAGTTCCCAACAAAAGAAATGTCTTCCAACTCCCCCCTTGTGGCTTCATCAATGCCTTCCCCACCCTCCATTTCCAGCCTAATATGGGTCCTCCCTTCGTCATCTCACCATGAACGTATCCCTAGGAGGTCTAGGTCGCTAACCGCACGTAGCTTGTACTTGGCACGTCGTAGGACTAACCGTTTGGCAGCCATGCTTGGTCGTCAACTAGCTAGACTTAGTCGAGCTCGTGTTAGGTCCGTAGCCACTAACGTGAGAACCCTAGCCACTAACGTCCATGAAGAGAATGTCGTTGTTCCTAACTTGTACAACGACGTTCCAGATGATGAGGACGTAGTCCAACCCTTAGCTCCAGCTCAACCCTTAGTTCCAGCTCCACCCCTTCATCCACTTCATATCCCTGCACTTAATATTCCTAATCCTATTCATGGTTTTGCTTTTATGGCCGTATTTTCACTGCCTCCTAACATGGCCCAACAAAACCTTCCTAATGTTGTACCCAACTTTCCAATTAATGGACCTAACCTCAACCCTATTCCATAAGCAAACTTAATTCCTTTGTTGGAGTTCACTGTCAACAGCAACAACGAAGCAGACCTTGGTGTTACGTACTACATAAGGGCCGATGAGACATTCGAACGTGTCTATTATGATTATGCTACGAAAGTGGATAGACAAGTTAGTGAAATCTTGATCTACAAAGCCGGATCATATATAGACAAGTTTGACACCCCACTCGGCGTAGGTGTAGTTAATCGTGAAGCTTTGTTAGTCTTAGGTCAGGTGAGTAGGAAATCAAATGCAATTTGTTCGTTTAATGTTTAAAACTTTTGTTTGACAAATTTTCAATGTTATAAAGCGTAGGATACTTTCCTTTTTTTTAAGTATTTTTTTTATATTTTTTGGTTTAGAGAGTTGATTACTATTCCTTTATTATTATTTATTATTTTTTCATTTTTCTAAAACAATTGAGGAGTGAATTTGGTGTCTTTACATTAGTTGTGCAATTTTTTAATTATGATTTTAAAAAATTAACATTTAATATTTTTTATCACTAATTATATAATTTGTAATTTTATAGGATCCGGAGCATAACATGAATACTCGTGTTAAGCACTTTTATGTGAGGGACCATAGGACGAATCCGCTTAAGGTGAAGGTTACGGGTGATTTGGGTTCCTATTGACAAGGGTTGTACGAGCTGTTTAGTGAATTTGCAAACCTTGATCCGGATCATCTCGTCATGACCTATGAAAATGGTATGCTTACTCGAATTAACACTGTGTTTAATGCTGGTATCAAGAATGATGATGAGATCTTTGTTTTCCCAAACATTTAGAAGAACATTTGATGCATGAGAGTGGAGCTCCAGTTATGTTTTCCCATTAGGGAACAAAAATTATCGACTATGGTTTAATTAAGTCTAGGCTAGTTCGTATGTTTAAGATAAGTGTATGTATTTGGGTACTTGTTTAAGAAGTGGTTGAATTATCCAAATTATGTATTAAAATTATTTATGGCATCTTTAAGCGTGTAATGGTGACGGACTGACGGTAGTGTTATGTACTAAGTATTTGTAGTAGTGGAAAAATAATGTTGTTATAAAATTAATATTATTATTATGTGTGTATGGTGGTGAAATTTATTGTTGTATGGTGATGAATATTTAAGATGATAGGCTAGTATAACTTTAACATGACTGTATGAAATTGAGTGAAATTGGAGGAAACTAAGGTGCAATGTGTTGTCAACTAACTTCAAAAATGGCAATATTGTCTTTATAAAAATAAAGTTGATATAGCTAATTAAAGTTGGGTTTTGAATTTTGATACATCAATTTTGGTTTTTTGATAAATAAAATTGTTGCCTTTAAGTCTCTTTATTTAGTGTTTGAAATTAAAACATAAAATAAGATAATATAAAACTAAAATAATATAATAATAATATTGATGTTTAATGCTAAAAATATATAAATAGTAGGATCATAAATGAAAAACTAATGCTCATTATTGTGCACTCTCTTTGGCGATTTCAAAGCTCCAATGTAATTTCTTGTTACTTACGCAAAAAAAAAAAAAAAAAAAAAAAAATAAAAAAAATAAATAAATAAATAAATAAATAATTCACAAAAGATGTTTATGGCATTGAGTTAGTTTACGTTCGACATTAAATAATTCCAACATTGTAATTGTAACCTTATTCACATATACATGTACATAATTTTACAAGAAACTAACCTGTTTTTTTTTTTTTTTAGTTATTCCATATTGATCATGATCGATATTAACATGATATAATTATTTGGTTTTTAATATTCTAGTATTTGACTAAAAACATAACTTATAGTGACAAAATGCTTTGCGCTTATTCACCAAGATACATGAGGGGTAATTAAAGCAACAAAAAGGGATATTGTTATTTGACTTGTTATAAATATCTGTTCCATTTCATTGACTTCAGAACATAATTTAAACCGAACACCAATTGATAAAAATCATATTATCCCTCCATGTAGTTAATTTAAAACAAAAATTAAACTGATTCTTTCAAAAACAAACATCTGTATAGAAAATTTAAATGAAAACGAAGTAAATTGTACCAGTCAAAAACTAAAATCGAAATAAATAGCTTCGAGATAAAATTCTTCGGAAATAATCAGAAAAAATTCATCTATTTAAATAAAATAAACATAATCAATAATTTATGTGCTATTAGGCTATTGTACTATTTACATGAGTTTTAAATATTGAACTCAAGTTGGAGTAAGGACATGAAACATGATTCCTCATGAAAAATAAAGGGTCATGATTATACTATTTACAATAGTTACTATTTACGGAATCCATTGAATAGTCTTTACGAAATTATAATTTCAAGAGACAATTCATATAACACCATCCACTAATCCTAACATTAACGAACATAAGACAGTTTGGATATTACGTGTGACTTGCGTTTCATATTATTTTGGATATTATGTTTGAGTTAGATATTATGTGTGACTTGCGTTTAATATAATTTTGGTCAAAGCCAGGTAAAGTACTCGGAAAAAAAAATTTCGTGCACATTGGTAGAGATATACATTTAAAACCATCTACCAAATCATAATTGAGTATTTCATTCAACATAAGTAATTTTTCCTAAGACCATCTTCCAAATTATATTGGACTAGAATAAGTAGCAGTTAGGCTAATCCTAAGATCAAGATCATCTTCCAAATCATATTGGACTAGAATAAGTAGTAGTGGTGTATAATTCAACTCTCTTCATACTCCAATATACCCAAAAGTGAACTCAGCAATTATTAGCAACACCATGTACTTTTTGGAAAAAATATTTCCACAACTACCATCATACTTTCTAATTAATACTTCTCCAAACAGTTATAAATTCGCCCTCTCTCAGTTGTAAAACTCAAATGCTTTATATTCCCCATCAGAGAACTTCCCCTGTCAGAACTTTGAAAAATTAAATAACACATCCAAACCCAACCAAAGAAAAATAATGTTCCATAAAATCTCACCTCAATGTTCTAAATTCTCAGCAAAGTATCCCTCGAATTGCACTGTAGAAAAGAGAAGAAAATCTAAGAGGTGCTTCCGAATGACCTTCTCTGCAACTGATCCTTGTAAGATGAAGGGTCGGTTATCAAAAGGTCGGTTGAAGGTGCCAGACCTTGACATGTTTGATCCTTTTATCAGCCACTTTAGATTAGGACCAGCTGGGGGGCCTAATCCTACTGAAGTAGATTTAGACCGTATGCTTATCCGTGAAATTGCTCGTCATCGGGAACACCAAAAAGCTATAAATCAAATTAACCATCCAGCCGGTAATTTGGCTGTAAAAAGTTCGCCAGAGAAGGAGATAAAAAGAGAAGATAGCTTCACCTTCCCTATTCTAACCCCATCAGTGTTCACATACATTGGTTTGGTCAAAGAACTTCGAACACCACCCCATTCTCGACCGGCTCAGACGAGGTTCAAGAATACCAAACTCTCTATGAGTTTATATGTAATGGTAAATCGTATGAGAACGGGAAAGGTAACAGCAAGGAGGGTTGTAAGTACATATTTATTAATTTATCTTTATTAAATATTAAAGGGTTCAACTTAATTTTAAAAAATTTATTAAGTGTACGACACGTTTAACCATTTCTTATTACTTGTAGGTTATACAAAGAGGGGGAGCAGATGGTTTCCGAAATGACCAAGGATGAAGAGATGGCAGATGAAGGGGAGGCAACAAAGGTGGGGTTTTTTTTGGAAAGTTGGGTTGTTTTTAAAGTGTTTCGTGTTCCCCTAGTTTTGAGGTGACATCATAGTGGAGCAGTAGGTATTATCAGAGGTGTTTCAACTCTACTTTCTTAAAAAATTAGTAATTACATTTTACGATTATTAGTTGTTTATGCAATGGCTTTAATTGTAGGACTTATAAATGGATTTCATAGAGGTAGTTATTGTGCTTAATGTAGAACTTCCTGTTATATCGTATGTCATTCTGCTTAAAGTAGGATCATAAGCTCATAGCTAAGAGATTGTTCATGGTTTTATTAATGACGTATTGGTGTTGTAGCTTAATTAAAAAACCAAATATTATTGTTATTAGTTTATTACTATGGGTTGCATATGATTACATTGGTGTTGTAGCTTAATTATAAAAACCAAAGTATTATCGTTATCACTATTATTGTGAAGTTTTGCCTTTTTTTTTAAAAAAATTTCTTAATAGATCGTATTAAGTACTAACTATTAGGAATATTAAGATTATTTTTTTTTGGGACAAATTTAAGTGTGGTAGGATTGGGACAAATTTAAGTGTGGTAGGATAACAATATGCTTGGGTGATTTAATTATATAGACGTTTGATGTACGGCTTTTGAGAATAGATAGAACTAATAAGTTATAAGAGTTATATGCAAGCAAGATGACTCTAAAAAATTGTTATAACATGTTTTGAATCCATATATATCCAAAGGTTAAAATCCGAAGGTAAATGCAAGTATTTTGAATAATTAAAATAGAACCTCCCTTTTGCTTTAAATTGAAAATAAATGTAATTTTAATTTAGTGAGAATGAGATTTCGTACTCCACTCCTTTCAAACCTCCATGCAAGGTGAGTAGCAGTTCATGTAACCCAAAGTAGTTAAACGACTCACATACCTATAGCCCAACAGGCACCTAAGGGTAGTGGTGGGCATGGGCCGTGCCGGGCCTGCCGTGGGCCGTGCCTAGGCGGGCCATGAACAGTGTCGTGCCGGGCCGTGCCGGCCCACGGTGGAGGCGGGCCGTGCCGTGCCGTGCCGGCCTTCAAGGTTTCCCTGTCCACGGCACGGCACGGCCCACCGTGCCGGTCGTGCCGTGCCGGGCCGCCCGTCGTGCCGGCCACCGTGCCGGCCCACGGTGGAGGCGGGCCGTGCCGGCCCACGGGCCACGGCTTACCCTTTTTTCTTTTTTTTTTTTAAAAAAAAAAATTAAAAAAAACTTTAAAAAAACTTGAATTTTTTTTATGAAAGAAAAAATTGAATTGAATAATTATACAATTTAATATTTGAATTTAATAATTATTAAATTTTTTATGGAGTTAAGTTATATTAAATATTGTTTAAATTATATTAATATTTATTGTTCATTCATAATTTACTATATATCATATTATTCATATAACTATATAAGTATTAGACAAAAATTAAATAACAATATAACATATTCCATAAAATTAAAAGTTGAAAAAATTCATTCATAAAAATTTATTAAGTAAAAGATAATATGAAGTACAAGTGTACAACTAACAATAATTGATGAATAACTTATTTTGTTATTTTATTATACGGCTAATGTTAATAGAGTACATAGCCAACATAGGAAATACTAACATTTTCACTAATTAATAGAGTACATAGGAAATACTAGAATTTTCGCTAATTAATATTAATTCTCGAGTTGTTGGTAATCTTCAATCAAGGTCTTCATTATCTTCTTCGTCTTCATCTTCGGCTTCATGTTCACTAGCTAATGCGGAGGAGCTAGTTGAACCAGAACGATCGGAACCATCGATGTTGTCGTTGGCCGTAAAAGTACGATCTTGGATGCGTTCTTGGGCATCCATCCAATCCTTCAAGCAAACACACATTTCTAGTGTTTCGGGCTTCAAACTTGTTCTTCTATCGTCTAGAACCCTTCCCGAAGCACTAAAAGCTCGTTCCGAGGCAACGGAGGAGGCTTGGATGCTGAAAATATCACGTGCCATTGCCGCCAAAATTGGATGCTTTGTGCTTTGGGATTTCCACCAATCTAGGATGTCCATCCCCAACCTCGAATCTTCGTCCAAGCCTTTCATGAAGTCGTAGTTTAAGTACATTTGCAACTCCGAAACATCGCTTTGTGTTCGCCTTGATGATGATCCACTACCTGAAAACTTAGATAACATGTTAGCAGCTTGGGCCGCCAAACTTTTGCCCGTTTTACTTACGCTTTTGGATGTTTGAGAAGGGGCAAAATGAGTGACGGTTCCATATTTAGATTCATAAACTCTATATAACTCAAAAAATTTATCTTTCACATGATTTTTATATTGTTCGACACCATCACCGAGTTGCATGCATTCATAGTAAATATCAATTAGCATAAATGTGCCATCATACTTTGATCTAGGATCTAAAATAGAAGCAAACATATAAACCATAGGAAGCTTAGTGTAATATTTACGCCATTTAGCCTCCATTTGTGGAACATAATCATTGTAATCTTGTTGTGATCGATGTTCATAAAGAAGTTGAGCAAATAAACATGCATTTTGAAGGAAAGAATGAATGCAAGGAACATAAACAGAAGAAAAACAGTGAGTCATACTATATAATAATTGTAAAAATTGCATATATTTTTCACAATTATCCCAATCGGAGTCTGCTATCATGAATTGTGGATACTTATTATTGTAAAACAATGAAAATGGAACTCTATACGAAAGTGCCTGACTCAACATGTCATAGGTGGAGTTCCACCTAGTTGGACAATCCGTTTTAATTCTAATAGGCTTTATCTTATTTTGCTTAAGATATCGCCTCCATTCCTGATACCTACTGCTAGAAGACATAATAGACAAAACAGCATTTCGAATTTTGGAATAGTATGGACCAATTGCTTCTTGTCCATCCTTAACACACAAGTTTAAAACATGACAAATGCATCTAATATGTAATGCATCTCCATCCATTATGACATTATGCAAGTTTGGTTTAATTAGATTAGCACTAGCTGTCATGGATGTTGCATTATCAAACGTCATGGACATGATTTTGTCCCTAAGACAATATTCATCAAGAGCACTCATAATACAATTAGAAATATTAAAGTCCGTATGGGGGTATTCAAGCAATTTGAAATAAATAATACGTTTTTGCAATAACCATTCACTATCAACCCAATGACAAGTAACACACAAATAATGTAAACCATAACCACCATCCCATGCATCAGAAGTTATAGAAACTCTTGAAGTAAGAGTTTTAAGTTCTTCAATTAATTTCATTTTGTATTCTAAGTAAGTTTTCATGGCAGCTGTTTTAACGGTTTTTCGGGAGATTTTTTTGTGTTGGGGTTGTAGTGCTCGTTTAATGTAATTGTTAAACGGATCACTTTCAGCAAAAAGAAAAGGTTGTTCGGCTTGGACTATCATTCTCCCAAGTTCATCCCTATCCCTCTCATAATTGTAAGTGAAGCCATAAGGATGGAATTGAGAAATTTTTGGTTGAGTTGGGTCAGTACTAGGGGCACCACATTTTTCACTGTGTCGGTTTAGGTGCCCCGTACCGCCTTTGGCTGGAGCCGAATAAATATTACCACAAGTTTTACACTTGGCTTTTTCACCATCTCTACTTAACAAGAAATATTGCCAACATTTACTCTTTCGGTTTTTCAAAAGGGTCATTTCTTCTTCGGTGTACCATTCAATGAATGGGTTATCAGATGGGGGAATAGTATTTTGGACGGATGGGTCACTAGAGCCGGCAGGTTGTGTGTTGCTTGCTTGAGTTGTTTGATAGTTAAATTCAAAAGGCATATCATGTGCGGAGGCATAATAAGGTGGAGATTGGGTGCTTTGCCATGGTTGGAATGTCCCTTGTTGATCTAATCCGGTGGGAAAATCGGTAGAAAACCCGGGGTGGGTGGTGGCCATTGTAGGGATTTGCATAGTAGGGATTTGCATTGTAGGGGGGGGCATAGAAGAGCCTTCCAATGGTCGTTTAGATTTGGCTTTTTTAGAGGAGGATTGGTTCGGGTTTGATGCCATGATTAATTAAGATTATTAACTAATAAATAATAATTAACAACAATATTAACAATTATAACAAATTAACAATTATAAGTTTATAACACTAACAAAGTAACAAATTATAACAAATTATAACAATTAACAAGTATAAGTAAGTTTTTTTTCTTAATTATTACTTAATTAGTAAGTTAATAAATTTTCAAAAATAATTATAATAATAGTAGATTATCTAAATCAATGAGATCCCAGGTAGGTTATGGTTAGGATCGACGTTGTCCAGAGCCCAAATCCCGCCTTAGACAGATTTCAACAATCCAAATAACCCACAATTAAAATAGAAATTAGTTTTTATGTAATTAAGTAGTTCCAAGTATACAATAATAATAATAATAATAATAATAATAATAATAATAATAATAATAATAATAATAATAATAATAATAATAATAATAATAATAATAATAATAATAATAATAATAGTAACAATAATAATAATAATAACAATAACAATAACAAATTAAAATAAAGTTGAGTTAGATCTTACAACGACGCTTCAACGCTTTCCCAAATTTATAATTTCTCGAATTTATAATTTCCCGAAATTATAATTTCCCGAATGTAAATATAACAAAGTATTTTTTTTTTTTTTTTGGTAGTAGACTAATAATATTAAAAATGTAAAATTTATAAGAGAATAAGAGATTAAGAAATATTAAGAGATTATAATTTATAAATTATAATATATGAGAATAATGAGATTATGAGAATAAGAGAGTAAGAGAATGAGATGAGAAGTTGAGTTGTGGAAAGAATTGGAAGTTTAGGGTGGTATTTATAGGTGAAAATATAGCCGTTTATAGCCGTTTATGGCCGTTTATGGCCGTTGGAGGGAAAACAAAAACAGCCTTATAGCCGTTAGCCCGCGGGCCGTGCCTGCGGGCCGTGCCACGGGCTATTGGCCGGGCTCGTGCCGTGCCGGGCTGCTTTTTGGTTTTTTTTAACCGCAGCCCGCACGAGGCACGAGGGGCGTGCCATCGTGCCGGGCCGGGCCTGCCGGCGGGCCGTGCCGTGCCGGGCCATCCTCGTGCCGTGCCCGGGCCGCCCGCGTGCTGACCCGGCCCACGCCCAGCTTTACCTAAGGGTTCGAATTATCTTATGTGGGCCTGGTGACAAACTCATACGGGCCTTAGCTCATATTTGATATGAGGCCAAAACAAATACGGTTCGTTCGATAAGGCCCACATTGGATTATGAATTATGATACAAAGCCGAGTTTACTATTAGTAATTCTTAAATTTTAGCCTCTGTCCACACCCAACCACCATTGTTGTGTAAAAAGGTATGAAAACAATAAATTAATGCAATATAGTTTCATCTTGTGTGTAATAAACAATTTAACTAGTACATAGTTAAAAGCCAAAAATAGGAATTTCCAAAAGAATGTACACTATAAAAATTAAAATAGAGGTTGAATTCTTCTAAATAGTCATTTTGACCAGGTTAATATTCTTGGGCGGGTGATTATTATTCTGCATTGTATCTTATTTGAAATTTGAAAATGGTACTAGTTTTTGATATCTTTTCTTTGGTGGGAAAGGTAAAAATAAGTCATTAGTATTGGCATTTTTGATTTATTACTGTCTTATCTTTTGTTTCTCTGTTTTCCTTGCCTTTTTTATTTTGCTTATAAATTGGTGCTTTTAGTTGATATACTCTACCAGATTTCAATGTAGGATTCAATATAGGACTGATAGGTGATAGATTAGGTTCTTACTGAAAACCAAAATTTAATTCCTTATAACTATGGGTTTTGTTTTGGTCTACTAACTTCCTACCCATTAAACTGGGTTCCTTTTTACAACGGGTCACAATTCAAATTTATGCGTAGTTGAGAAAAAAAATAATCCGCTTGGATTAGGAATTCTCTGGGGAATAAAATTCAAATTAACCGCTTGGTGTGTTATTTAGATCATGTTTCTCATTGTGTTAATGTTGTATTAAATTTCATGATTATGACTTGGAGATGCCACAAAGTAAAAACAATAAAATACACAAAGTAAAAACAGAGAGCACACAGCATAAATACCAAACCATTTATGTCCAATACAAATCCAGAATTGCAAATGCCCCTACATATTCCTTGGTTTACTTAGAAGTCCATAACACGAATTTGAAAGTTACTACTACTCAATCATGATAATACTATTAAAGATAATGCAGTAAGATGTCGATTGCTGCTGGGACGACACCCTTATACGACCTTTTTTGCCTTTGACTCGCGACCGCTTTCAATTATGGCCGTAAGCTTGCGCCTCTTGGTCTGTAATGGATACAATTTGAGTACATTAGGTTTAACCAGTCACAATTGTTGTAACCATTCAGAATTTAAATGCAATATACTCACCAATTTTTCCGGCACCACATTCACAGTCATTAGCGGTACTAAATCATTTAACAACCTCACCTTTTCCACCTACACCTCATTAGGTAACCTTAATTATGTCGAAAAAAGGCGTGCATATATATTTGATACATGACAAAGCTTGATTAATTGTGGAAGTTAGGTAAATACGTACAATTTAGAAGCTTACCTTGAATTTTTTCTGCGTGCCCTTTGAGATATTCTTCGATGTTTCCTTGCTACACGATTTAGCGGTGTTCTTGTTTCCGTCCCCTTTAATATTCATTGTATCTTCAACGGATTTGTTCCTTTTGACCCTCCTTGTAGTCTTGTTTTGGTCATCATTTACTATGAGATTGTTCACCCTTCCATTATTCTTCGTTTTACCGCCAGTTGCCTTGATCTTCTTGAGCTTTCCTTTGTTCTTCTCCATATCATCACAGGTTTTGTTGTTGATGACCCTTCCTTTTTTCTTACACATATCATCTTTGCTCCGCTCACTGCCTTTGGTGGTTTTTCCATTGCTTCCCTTGCCACTGTTATTTTTACCCTTTCCCCTGGTTTCTTGAAACCCATCTCAGCCAGTGTCTTCTGCCGTGAACCTTTGGGTCTCCCACGCCGTTTTTTGGGAACAATCGGATCCTTAATGATAAATTCACAATATGAAGGACAACATTCTGCAATATCCTGCTGGGGTTTGTGGACAGTGTATTGGTATTTGTGTTGGGAGACACTGGCAATCCTGTATCAGTTGTTGCATCTGGAAAAGAAGTAATGCTAATACTTTCTTGGCCATTCTTAGTCCTGCACTTTTTAACTTCCAAGTAAATATTCTTCAGAGCAGTACTCACCAATTCTATAGCCTCATCACTCACCATTGAAGCTGCATCACATAAAGCTTCAAACTCTCCTATTAGCTTGTTGTAACGTTTCACAGCTACACTTTTGTTTGGGTCATGGTACGATACCCGCACCCGAGTGTGTTTCCTAAGGATATCCTTCCGCCAGCAATTCACAATATATTTTTCTGGTATCCGTACAACACGATTCTGATCAAGTACACACATCATATGCTTGCACATTATACCATGTGTTACGAATTTCATGCAATTGCAAGATACATCCTTCGTCTCCTTGTTATAGGTTGCAGAATAATAGCTTCTCCGGTCAGTGATGATTTCCTCACTTTTTCCTTCTAGTACAACCCAAACACGGTCCTCTACAACATACTGCACTGTATTTTCATCCAAAATGTTCTCTTCCTTACAGTAGCAGTACATCATACGAGAACATTCAGTTTGTACCTCCTGAAATTTGGTGTCAGTGTACAAGGTCTGAAAAAACTTTACGACAATGAAACCGGTTACTAACCGCCTTATATATTTCGCACAATTAGCATCAGCAGCAGTCTCGTCACGCACTCGCTTCTCCATTGCCTTAGCATACTTCTAAGGGAATTCATTTAGCTTGGTGTTACGATTCACAAATCCATAAAAAAAAACTATTTATGCTCTCCACCCACTGCGTGGTCTTCATGCCGGCCCAGAAGTACTCTCTCATAAACGCTGGAACCCACATATGCTGCTCCTTATATAGACCACATAACCAGTCATTACTTTCGAGACCATATTCAGCTATTAGCGCAAGCCACTTACTCTCAAACTCTTCAACATCAAGACTCTCATATACCACAGCCTTCAACACTCCCTTGAAATATTTGTACCTAAGAATAATAACAATAACCATTTAAACACCAACAACAATTAGTTTTAGATATACTATAGATAATAATTGAGTAAAGGAACTTGCTCACCTTTCACATTTTCCCAATTTTTCAAGAATTTTCCTCATAATGTGTCAGATGCACCATCAATGTCGCTTCAAAGGCATAACCTCTTCTAATGGCTTCCTCATGGCCACAACCTGGTCTGTTAGAATGGCAGCAGGAGCTCTATTGTTCATATAACACAACCATTGCTGAAATATCCATGTAGATGTATCACAATCCTCACGAGCGACCAATGCACATCCGAACAAAATAGATTGTCCATGGTGGTTCACACCAACAAAATTAACAAATGGTAACTCATACTCATTTGTCAAATAGGTAGCATCAAAGCATACAACATCACCAAATTCTTCGTATGCTGCTCGACTGCGCGCATCTACCCAAATAACATCTTTCAACCTACCCTCTATGTCTAAGCGTTGTGCATGGTAGAAATTCTGGTCGACTTCTTTCATTTTCTTAAAATATGACAACATAGCAACTGAATCCCCCCTAACCGTCTTCAACCTTCTTGCCTTATACACCTCATGTTGCAAGTCTTTTACAGTCCACGCCAAGTTGGCTTCACCTTTAACTTCATTTGACAAGCAACCATGAATTTGTTTGACTGGCACCCCTTCATCGAAAAATTTAAACAACTGTTTCCTAGCTCTTGTGTTGAATTTCTTCATTCGATATTCCTTAACTAACTTCGCCTTTCCAGGGGTTGGGGTGTGGTTCGAATGTTCTAAATTAACTCTCTTAATTACCCACTCACCTCCACGATTAACACTTGCATAAACCTTTGCCAAACACTCACATTTTTTTGACTTGCGCTTGCGTTGGCTTAATTCATTTGCACACACTACACCACCGACTACCCTCCAGAACCAGAAACATCCATAGCCTTAGCCCTCTTCTGTGCTTCCCTTCTGGCTCTCATGTCTGGTCTTCCCCAGCATTCACACCTCCATGTTGTTGTAACTCTGTCTCTGACCTCACCTTTTGAATACACACCTTGTGCACGAGTTACACCAAAGCCTTGTTGCTGTGCATATTCTTTGTAATATGCCTCCACATCTTGCCAACTCTTAAAAACCATCCCCACCTTAGGAGGTTCAACATAGTTTACTACACCCATTTGGTTACTGCCAACGACTGTATCCGAACTCCCCATTGTTTGTATAGGGGACATATATTGCACATTGTTCAGGTCAGTGGAGCCCTGTGTCTTGGTTGTGCTTTTTCCCTTAACTAATGGGACATCCTGGTCATCACTTGTGCCACAATCATAATTGTCGAATCCAGTTCCAAACCCAACTCCGGTAACATTGTAATGAAGATCAATAGCTTCACATCCGTCTTCCATACTTTCTACAATCCTTAATAGATATATGTTTCTTGCGCAAGATACACCTTAACACCTGCATGAAATCCGGTGTTAATATAATTTAAGTTCTAAAAGTCCTATTTCCTTTACTAACATCTTTTCAACAAAATATAAAAAGTCAATATTAATATCTGACCTTGTAAGTGCAACCTCCACTATAAGTGTAGAAAACATCGACACACGACCATCTAGCATTTTATTTTTAATCACTGCTTAGTATGTGACGTATTCCATCAAATATGACATATAATTACTTAACCCATCATGTTGCGCAAACCAATAATAAATACAAATTCATAGTAACAAACAAACATTTTCGACTACGGGATCAATTTACTTCTCCATAAAATAATTAACAAATACAAGCATAAAATGAAAAATAATCTTCGTGTGTGATAGGTACTATGAGGCAACAAACCATTCTTTTGCACATATCCAGTAAATATTGATAAACTATACATGTCCGTATAGACTACATTGATTCGGACTTCAGACAAAACTTGATCAACACCCAAATTAACAGGGATAAAATCGGTTATATAAGCATTCGCAATTCATTCATTCATACTAATTCAGCTTAGTATGTTAGTATTAAGAACCTATATACTATGTTATAATTACAACATTAATAAGTCACAAAATAAATTGATATGTCGAGACATAACAAGTTAACAACATTGATCTAAAACTGCAAAGACTAGTAGTATTACATCTACAACAAAAAAATATTCATAACACAATTCCATAAGCAAACACTAACCAAGTAAAACCATTTGCATGCGATCCTTCAACTCTGATGAGATCCGTTGTTGGACCTCTCCATATGCTTGCTCCACTACACCAACGAGTTGAGCGATTTTGTCGAGCGAATATTGGGTTTTTTTGTAGATTATTTTTATGATTTACAGATCTGTTTTTATTCAAACTAAACTTACTACGCAAGAAATGCCCAGGGACTTCTACAACAAGGCTTTCTAAAAACCACAAGTCCATAACCACAACCTTACCATTAAAATCAATTTATTAAAAGCCAGCTTCAAGTAAGAAACACTAAAAAAAAATTTCAAAACGGCATAACGGGGTTTCAAACTCGCTTAGTTGTCACCGTGTACCCACCTGCCCTGTGACTCACAATCCTACTAATATAATTGCTTACTTGGCGAAAAAGATTGACATTACAAATCAATCATAAAGATCAACTGGGCATCGCTCATTCACAAATGTAAACAGATTTAAATTAGGATCATTGTTTTTCTTAGATATATTTGAAATATGTATTCCCTTGATTATATTTCGTAGGAACTATTGGTCATGTGGCACACGGAAAATCTACAGTTGTGAAGGTTATATCGGGTGTTCAGGTGATTTTTACCAAATTCTCCTATACATGAACACTTTTTGTTTTTGATTTCTTATGAGATATTCAAGAAAGTGATCTGAATGCAACTAGACGGTGGAACCAAGTCGTTTTTCAACTCGTTGGTGCATATCTCTTTAGTCCTTGAATTGATGTGGTTTGGGAACAGCTGATTATTTATGTTTGGTTTGGGAAGATGTTTTTGTTTTTTTTTTTTGTATGTGTTTTTAATAGTTGAAGAGATCTCTTATTCATACTTCGTATTTCTTTTATGCAGACTGTACGCTTTAAGAATGAACTGGAGCGGAACATCACTATCAAACTTGGCTATGCAAATGCCAAGATTTATAAGTGTGAAGATGATCGGTGCCCACGACCGATGTGCTACAAGTATGTTATCGATCTGTTATGGCCTAATGATCTACTGAGTTGAGCTTATTATCTCGACAATTATGCTTATGCTAGATTCTTGTTCTAGCACCTATAGAATTGCTCATTGAAGATGAATATGTCCTGAAGTTGAGCTCATGTGTTGCAATTTTGTACTTTTTCTTTGGCAGGGCATATGGAAGCGGAAAGGAAGACACCCCTTTGTGTGATGTACCTGGATTTGAGAATGTTAGGATGAAGCTTCTGAGACATGTTTCCTTTGTTGATTATCCGGTAATCTACTATTGTTGCAACTAACAGCCCTTGATTTTTATAATACCTGATTTAGCTGTATGCTTTTTATATTGGTACTTTGATCATTATTTGTGTTGAAATAATCAAGCTATTTTCATCTTATCCAATCTAGCTTGGCTCCTTAGGTGGGTTGTGTTTTCTTTGCCTGTTTTCCCACATTTTCATCTATAAACTCTGTTCTTTTTGTTGTTATTGACCCTTCTGATACATTTCATCTAGTAAAAGGGGTTGTTTTTAAGGTACAACTCATGTGAGTTCTTGTTAGATTTGTCTTATTTTGTGATAACGTTACTTTCCAAATTCTTAATGACAGGGTCATGATATTCTTATGGCTACTATGCTCAGGGCCGTCTCAACCATTTTGGAGGCCCTGTTCTAATTTTAAAATGGGCCCTATAATAGTAATATTTATACTACCTCCGGTCCAAATTACTCACAACTTCGGGGTATTATTTGTGAGATATAAAATATTCCAAAGTTGCGAGTAATTTGGACCGGAGGTAGTATTTTTTTTATTTTTTTTGACAAGAGTATTTGTATACTAGTATTATTATAATATGATGCACCAAATAAAAAAATCAAATACTTAACTAAATCACTCTGTTTATACAAAGTTCCACAGTATCATTTATATTTTAATTATACTCTCATACGTAGTATTTCTTATAAAATGAAGCACCATATAAAAACTCAAACACTTCGTATAATTCTTGTCCTAGTACTAGATCCAATTTAATTTGTAAGCTTATGACTAATCGGATCCAACAGAGTAGTTTATAACTTAAAAAAAAAAAAAAAAAAAAAAAAAAAAAAAAAAAAAAACTAGCCCATTATTAAAAACAATGGAAAAAAAAAAGAAAAAGAAAAATTACTGATGAAAAAAAAATCAAAAGCTTTGTCGCAATTTATTGTTCACAGTCGTCATCTTCTTCCTCCCAAAACACACAAAATACCCAAAAATGAAGTGGTAGTTGGAATAATTATCGAAAAAGGAGAATGGTGGAAATCATTGAATGATTATACTCCATGAAAGGTTTGAATTTGATATTTTTCCCCCAAAAACAAAACGAAAACTGAAAATTTTGAATTTGAAAATTAATGAGAAATTAGAGTGATTTGAATATGGAATGTTATGAAATAATTATTGCTTATGGGAATTGCAAGATTCACGGAGAAATTTATTACTCAGTAGGAAGTTTTGAGGGATGAATGTTTAATGAAAGCTGGTTAATGGGGAAGAGCAACATCGCATTTCCAGAAGAAATATAACATCAACTGGACTTCAAAATTATGGGGCCCTACACAATTGGAGGCCCTGTGCTGAGGGTCTGTTTGCACAGGCTCTCAGCCGGCCATGACTATGCTTAATGGAGCCGCTATTATGGATGGAGCTTTACTTCTTATCGCTGCTAATGAGAGCTACCCCCAACCTCAGACTTCTGAGCATCTTGCTGCAATTGATATCATGCAACTTAAACATATTATCATCCTCCAAAATAAGGTTGATCTCATCCAAGAAAATGCTGCTCTAAACCAACATGAATCTGTTCAGAAATTTATTCAGGTAACTTGTTTTGAATGGTGAACCAGCTTACAATGCAATCGTCTAAATTCCTTTGATGAGATGCTGAAGCATGTTTCTGAATCACCCCTTGTTTTCTTTAGGGAACTGCTGCTGAAGGAGTTCCTGTGATTTCAGTTTCTGCCCAATTGAAGTACAACATCGATGTTGTTTGTGAATACATTGTCAAAAATATTCCTATTCTTAAAAAAAAATTTGTCTCACCACCAACTATGATCTTGATCCGGTCTTTTGATGTTAACAAGCTAGGGTACGAGGTTGATGATATACGTGGTGGTGTTGCTAGTGGAAGTATCTTAAAGGTTCCTGTCTTTCTAATAACCGTAACAAATTTCATGGGGTTTGCTGTATTATCAGCTGTTTTAGCTAAAGATTCCATTTCTGCATCTCACTGTTTCTCTAATATTTGTAATACATCATACTTCATATTTGTTATACTTTGAGAAATGTTCTCATTATATGTTGTTTTGAATGCAGGGTGTTTTAAGGGTTAACCAAGAAATTGAGGTATGACCTGGAATCGTAGTGAAGGATGAAAGTGGCAACATTACGTGCACACCCATATATTCGAGGATTGTTTCTTTATATGCTGAGCAGAATCAGTTACAATTTGCTGTCTTAGGAGGTCTGATTGGGGTTGGAACAACAATGGATCCGACTTTAACCCGAGCTGATAGATTGGTAGGTCAGGTACTCGGAGAGGTTGGATCTCTTCCAGATGTTTACATCGAACTAGAGGTAATTTTAGTACTAATGATTTTTCAGTATGTTAATAGTTATTTTGGTTTCTGAGCTCCCTACTGATGGTACATACAAATAGGTGAATTTCTTCTGGCTTTGGCGGCTGATTGGTGCGAAAACAAAAGGGACTGAGAAACAGGGAAGGGTATCGAAACTGAGCAAAGGAAAGGTTCTTATGTTGAACATTGGATCCATGTCGACTGGTGCTCGTGTAATTGCTGTCAAATAAGAAGTGCATTTGGCCAAATTGCAACTTACATCTCCGGTTTGCACAAGTAAAGGAGAGAAAATTTCCCCGAGTCGCCGGGTTGAAAAGCACTGGCGACTCATCGGTTGGGGACAGATTCAAGCTGGTGTTACTCTTGAGATCCCACCAAGAGCAGTCTGAGTAACAAGTTAACAAGTGAGTGAAAGAGACTAGATAAGAGAAAAAGAAATGTGGGTTGGGAGGGAACTTTTAGGTACAATTTATTTGAGATGGAGGAGAAAACCAATTCTTATGCTTGATTTTGGTACATGTTTCCAGATAATATTTGCATATGATGCTATTAAAAATTTCTTGTTTGGGTTGTTATTACATGCTCTCATGCATTATGTTCTGTAATCATCTCATATTCAGGTTATTCACTACAACATATAAGATCAAAGAGGGCAATTAGATTGTCAAAAAAAAAAAAAAACAAAAAAGAGGGCAATTATTTTCGCCTATTGCCTTCTTAGGCAATTTTAAAATTGCCCTCCTGTTTCTTTCTTAGGCTAGTTGATTTATGGCTTTCATGGGTTGTTTTCTTTGATGTAACATAAGGTTATCTTCATAACAGTCAGATTAGGAGCACAGTTCATAAAGTTTTTACAAAATAGCTATATGTTCTTTACAAAACAACTATATGTTCATTACAATACAACTATATGTGATATTCTTTATAAAATAGTTAGATGTTCTTTATAAAATAACTGTATATTCTTTACCGAACAACTAAATTTTTATTCCGTCTTTTTAAAAAGAAAACGGATGCACGGAGCATTGTGCATCTGCCTCCATGGAAAAAATTTCATATCCAATATACTTCCTGCTTATTAACAGTCTTGACATAGCTGGATTGAATCTAGAACAACAGAAAAGTTTATTTATTTATTTATTTATTACAATTTATTAATTTTTCGTGGGAATTTAATAGTGTTATGCATGCAAGGAAATGGAAGAAAAGGGAGAGAAGATTGCAGAAGGGGGATCGTTTCCTTTAAATTGGATAAAGGATTGAGGGAAGGAAGGGGAGAGGGAGGGAAGGAACGAGAAATCCATTTTTCCTTTTCAAGTATTAAGTATAATCCATCAAAAATTGGAGAGATTTGGAAAGGAAATGAAACTCACCTTTCCCTCCCTTTCTCTCCCCTCCTCCTCTTCCCCTCCCCCTACTATCCCTTTTTACTTTGTTATTCAAATAAAGCGTTAGTTATCTAAGAAAGATAAATGCATCAGTAAATTTTTATTATGGGTTTTTGGTTTTATATTATGTTCCGGTGAAAAAAGAAATTTCACCTTTTGACTTTTAATCCTTTTACTTATGGCTAATTGCCTCCTAGGGCAATTAATGGCTGTTATATACAATTTTTTCATAATATGGTAATATATTCCTGCCAAAATTGCATTTCATAACTCAACATCCTTAATATTTGATGTTTGAAAATGAGATCTGTTTTGGGTGTTTTTTGTCCCTCGGGAGAGTTACGTCACCAAGACTGGTCCGGTGCGATCTGTACCTGCAAAACACGGAGACTCCGGGTGGTTGGGGCTCCGCCTCCGACGATCAAGTTAGAACGAGTTCAGAGAATGAAAAGAGTGCGGAAGAGTAAAGTGAGATCTTCTCGGATTCCGAGATCAGTTGATTTCTCTGATGTGAGAGAATGTAGGGTAATATAATAATTGAATGTGCCCTCAAAATGGGGGAAATCTCCCTATTTATAGGGTCATGGGAATACGTGCTCATTAGGTCATTCTGACCTAATGGGCTGCGCCATTTTGCGGCTTTATCGGGAATTGGGCCCTGAAGGCCGCAATTCTAGCTGATATCTGAGGCTGGCACGTGTCAGCTGGTGAGTGGCCCATATTGGACCTGTCCAGGACACGTGTCCCTCTCTGATTGGGCCACGTGTCTAGGGTATTTTTAGCCTAAACAAGATCTGAGATAGGTCTTTCAATTTGATGTCCTGGATCATCAACAACAATATTCTTCCTTTCTAGAATTAGATTTACGGATTACGGTCTCTCTCTTATAACGAGTGCGTTGTTTATATGAAGTCATCTTAATAATGATAAGAAAAAACTTTTAATTGAAAGGAAGAAAAATATCAAATTAACCTGTGAAACAACAAATCTAAAGATTATACTACAAAAATAACAAAATTGGAGTTTTCCACTCACAAAAATCAATGAAAGTTTTTTAAAATTCACCAATGGAGGCTAACTTTTAAGAGAGAAGGGAACATTAGCATCTGCTAGTTAAACTGGTGGGTTAAAGTAAGTGGATTGCTAAATACCGCCAACATTTTTTATCAAACCGCCAACAAAATTAATAAATGGACAAAATTACCCTCACTCATCCTCACGTTGTTTTCTCTCTCCTAAGTGCAGCAAGCCTCATATCAACTGTCAACCACTACAAAATTAAAGCAACCACCAATGCCACCACCACTCACGCCACCACGGCCACGCCCACCGTCACCCACCATCACTGCCCACAACCACCCACCATCACTACCCACAACCACCAATTAAGAGGTAGCAGATTTTTTTTTGTTGCCGAAATCTCGAAAGAACCAACAACATACAATCAATAACCATCAGAAAAACGACCCACCACCTTCTGAGAAGGTGGTGGTTTTCTTTTAAATCCGACGACCACCACAACCGGCGAACAAAATCAGTCACTTTCAGCGTCGGTTGACCATGGTAACCGGCGTCCAAAACCAGTTATCGTCCCGGATGACCGATTTTTCACGCCGATTGTCCACGGTTGACCAGTGTTCAAAACCGATTACCGTGATGTTCACACTAGTAGAAAAAACTAATTGGGAAGCGGTTCAAACCCCCCAATGGCAAGCGGTTTTGAACCGCTCCCTAATGGGGGGCTTGCCAATGACCATTTAAATGGCAAGCGGTTCAGAACCGCTTGCCTTTTGATGAGAATGGCAAGCGGTTTGGCGCCAAAACCGCTTGCCATTACACATGACATATTCTTATGTCAATTGTAATGGCAAGCGGTTTTGGCGCCAAACCGCTTGCCATTTTCTTCAAATGGGAAGCGGTTCTTTACCTAAACCGCTTGCCATTCTCTTTTTTTTTTTTCCTAAATTATTATTAATTTGTAAATATATAATATAATTATTGACCTGTTTTAATATAAAGTCATGTCTTAATTATAATAGGGACCTGTCACAATAGTATTAATATTATTAATAATAATAATAATATTATTATTATTAATATTAATATTATTAATAATAATAATACAATATAATATATAACATGAAATAAAAATTACATATATATATATATCATATCAAAAGTAACATCATTGTAATATTGAATTAACAATAATATGTAAGTACAACAAAATGTGTAAAGATATATAACACCATCAATAGCTACGTACTAATCATAATGAATGTTAATATAAAAAAAACATATACTAACTAAAATAATGTTCATCATACTAATAACTAATAAACTCAAGCTCACTAATTAAGTTGGTGTGTGTGCACCCACTACGACAATACTAATAGATGCCATCAAATGTCACGAAATAAGCCCACATGTCGCGAATTTCATCGATTTCTTTGCTTGTTAACGGGCCTTCCCTTTGAATCGCGCAAACCTTTAGGAAAAAAAAAACAAACATTATATATATAACACTTGACTATTATAAAAAAAATTAAAATAATTAGCTAGCTAGGACTAATTGATGCCATTTACAAATCACATCAAAAGAGCATTATGCCATTTACAAATCACATCAAAAGAGCATTACGCATTTTACCCATTGATGCCCCATTATAAGTCCTATATGACTTGTACTTTTCCCATTTTCTACATTTCATATCATATGCACTAATTCTCTATCAAAACAAGTCAATATTCCCTAATCTTAGGTGTCTAAGGCTTCAAATCACATCAAAAGAAAATTTTACTAAGTTTTAGGACGCAATTTATACAAGATGCCCCAAAAAAGGCCTATATGACTTATACTTTGTCCATTTTCTACATTTTTTATCAAATGCACTAATTCTTTATCATAACATGTCAATATTACCTAGGATTTGGTGTCTAAGACTTGAAATCACATCAAAAAAACATTTTACTAAGTTTTAGGGCCTATTTTATCCAAGGATGCCCCAAATAAGGCCTATTGTACTTCTACTTTGCCCATTTTCTACTATTCTAGTCAAATGCACTAATTCTCTATCAATACAAGTCAATATTACCTAGTCTTAGGTGTCTAAGGCTTGAAATCACATCAAAAGAACATTTTACTAAGTTTTAGGACGCAATTTATACAAGATGCCCCAAAAAAGGACCATATGACTTATACTTTGTCCATTTTCTACATTTTTTATCAAATGCACTAATTCTTTATCATAACATGTCAATATTACCTAGGATTTGGTGTCTAAGACTTGAAATCACATCAAAAAAACATTTTACTAAGTTTTAGGGCCTATTTTATCCAAGGATGCCCCAAATAAGGCCTATTGTACTTCTACTTTGCCCATTTTCTACTATTATAGTCAAATGCACTAATTCTCTATCAAAACAAGTCAATATTACCTAGTCTTAGGTGTCCAAGGCTTGAAATCACATCAAAAGAACATTTTACTAAGTTTTAGGACGCAATTTATACAAGATGCCCCAAAAAAGGACCATATGACTTATACTTTGTCCATTTTCTACATTTTTTATCAAATGCACTAATTCTTTATCATAACATGTCAATATTACCTAGGATTTGGTGTCTAAGACTTGAAATCACATCAAAAAAACATTTTACTAAGTTTTAGGACACATTTTATACATGGATGCCCCAAATAAGGCCTATATGACTTCCACTTTGCCCATTTTCTACATTTCTTATAAAATGAATTAATTCTTTCTCATAACATGTCAATATGTCCTAGTCTTAGGAGTTTAAGGCTTGAAATCCCATCAAAATGCATTTTACCAAGTTTTAGGACGGATTTCATCCAAAATGGCCCAAATAAGGCATATGTGACTACTACTTTGCCCAATTTCTACATTTTTTATCAAATGGACTATTTCTTTCTCATAACATGTCACTATTACCTAGTCTTAGGTGTATAAGGTTTGAAATCACATCAAAATAACAATTTACTTAGTTTTAGGACGCAATTTACCCAAAATGGCCCAAATATGAAATGTATGACTTCATTACCAAATTCACTATCAATTATGCAACAAGTTCAAAAAATATTACCACAATGGCCAAATTCACTTTCATTTACACACCAAGTTCATAAAATACTACCACATTTCCCGGGCTGCTACCAACGCTGCTGCCATATGGCTGCTGCAGCTAGCTGGGCTGCCGCCGTGGCTGCTGCAGCTGCCTGGGCTGCTGCCGTGGCTGCTGCAGCTGCCTGGGCTGCTGCCGTGGCTGCTGCAGCTGCCTGCTGCCTGGTCTGCTGCTGCCGTGGCTGCAGCAGCTGCCTGGGCACCTGCCTGGGCTGCTGCTGCTGCTACCGTGGCTGCTGCAGCTGCCATGAGAAGCAATTATTGATCTGGAGAATAAAAAAAAAAAACACATACCTCCTCAACGTGTTGAACTTCCGTGCAACAATTGACTATGGCAAACATAAACCTCATCACGTATAGGGCACAATCAACTCCGTTGTCTTGTTGCGCACACTTACATGACACAAATTAAAGGTATTCTAGTCATGCATAGCCATAATCAAAGCCAAGTTTACTAAACAAAGCACTGTTCAAAGCATTACCTTTGCATATTTCCACGTTGGACCGGCAACAGAACGACAATTTAGCTTCTTCATCACACTTTAGGAAAATAAGTTCAAAGTAAGAAACATAAATATTCAATAACTTAGGTGAGGATATTCAACAACAGGAATCAATATTTACCCATTCAGTAGGCTCTGCACTAGCAACTTCCGTGGTGGCCAAGTACTAGCTGAATCAAAGTAGTAGATTGTGTTATTAGCAACACATACCACCATAAGGCTCCAATGATGACTGCATATATATTTTCACCAAATAACAATCCATCAGTGTTAGACGTCAACATATATACTTAACAAAGAACTAAAGTATGACATATTTAAACGTACTCCTCAAAGCATGGGGCTAATATGAACTTGTCTCCCGCATGCGTTGATTCTTTCAAACTCCGCGCAAGGTAATCTACCACCTCACGAGGGTTATGTAAGCATCTGGTTTCGGAGGTCTGCTCGGGGCATAACCACCCAACTGCAGCCTGAGAATTGGGTTTACTAAGAATGAGCACCTGTAGTGACCTTCATAAGAGTAATGTGGGAAAATTATTAGTATTTGCATTTTTTTCATTCAGAAATATCAAGAAAACAATATCATTAGGAATGGTAGCATTGCATTACCTCATGAACGCTTGAATAATGGAAATGTTAAGCTCTGAACCGGTGAGAAATTCCTTCACATCGACTCTTGAAATAAATGCGATCGCATCCTCATCATAGTGGAACAATGCCTTAGGTAAAAACACTTGAATTTGTTTGTCCATGGGTAATTCACTAACACGGTTGTGAAGAAAATAACAAGCTTTTGAGAACGACTTAAGGACATCGGCTTCTACGAGTGGAGTCGAAGGAGCTCTCGAACTCTTATTCGACAAGTGTTCACCCTTTGACCCTTGTCCTTGTTCCATGATCTTTGGAGGTTGGACATCCTTGGATTTTGGCTTCTCCACCTTCTTCCTTTTAGCGGGCTGATTTTCCTTTGTAACCTAGTAACATAAAAACACATGGTCATATTAGAAGTTATTGTTTATGTAGACATGATTTAATTAAAAACAAGTAGTGTATACTTACCACTCCTAACAACCTCACCCGATCACGTGGCCATTGCACAAAGCTACCTTTCACATCAATCAGGTTAATGAAATCATATTCCTCTCTAGGCACCGGTAGTGGTAAGTCCTCAAACCCGACTACTATAGAATTGATCCCGACCGAGATATAGTGGGTACTAGTATTAGACTTGAAATGGACCTTGTCAAACGGTTGTGCGCTACCATACCCCACCAAAGGCAACTCTCCATCCTTGTTTTCCCCGGGGTGAAGAAGCTCACAAGGCGTCTCTTCCTACACAGTTGATAAGGACATTAGTTATGAACTAACCGACGAAAGTTTAATAGAAGCACATATGATTAGCTACTGAAGTTTACCTTAAGATCAGGGAAAGGTTCTGGTGTTGGATTTGCAATCTTCATTAACTCTGCATGCGGAGGACTATGAATCTGCAATGGTAATAGTTACACCAAGTTCTTAAAGAGACCAATTAAGTTCATATTTTAAATTTTGATTGTAATGAAATTACCTCGCTCTCAACAACTAGATCGTCCACGACGTGGTCTGGGTGAGTACTACATGAGTCCACCGGGGTAATCGAGGGTAACGGCAAGTTTGGCAAGTTCATGTGCTTCAAAATGGCATTGAATTGACTTTGCATTTGTTCTTGCATCTCCGCGCGTATCTCCGCCTTAAGTGATTCCTTTTCCTTGTCATCCAAATGATATGGTGAATTAACACTTGATCTACTTCTTCCCGATCTAGTGTATTCTGAACCCATCACCTTTTCCTCTTCACCTAAATCTGTCTCCTTATTAACATCATACTCCGGGTCATCAGAGTGAGAACTTCTACGGTCTTCATCATCCACATCCTCATCCAAATGAAGGTTCTCATCACTACCCATGATGTGTACACACCTACGATCACAAGCAAAGCAAATTGTTAGTCATAACTAAAAGTAATCAAAGGTGCTTCCCTTAATATCAAACACTTACCCAACTTCTTTGTTTTCACAACAAATTCACATGTTATCCTCTTTACAATTCATATTTAGTGTATATTACATGTATATAAGTTGAAAATGCTTAAAAGTCAAATATTTCATGCAAAAACAAGCCGCTAAGAGCGAAAGATATTTGTTATATATAACATGTTCTAACTTTCCCAACTTCTTTCTTTTCATTCCACCTTTACATATAATCCTTCTAACAATATATATTTGGTATACATAACATGTTTATAAGTTGAAAATGCTTATAAGTCATTGATTTCATGCAAAAACAAGGTTTTAGGAGCGATATAAGCTCAAAATGACATAAATGAGATTCTAATTTTTCCAACATCTTTATTTTCATGAATTTATAGTTCACATCTAATCAAGCTAGAGATTTTTATAATCATGCATCAATAAAAGTACCTCATTCGAGTATTCCCTCGTTGTGGTCTGATCGAATATAAGTAGTGTCATTGTCTACATCATTTGCTACATCAAGTCTAGGAGCAGTGAAAGGGGGTGAATCATCAAATGCATCATATTCTTCCTCGTCTTCAACATCTCCAACCCCTAAAATTCTTCTTTTGCCAGGAAGGACAATGGACCATTTAGGATCGGCTGGGTCAGTTACATAGAACACTTGCTTAGCTTGAGATGCAAGGATGAATGGTTCCAAACTATCCCGCAAGTGGCCAAGGTCTACAAGAGTGAAGTCGTCATGTCTGACGTTGCCCCTGTTATTATCGACCCATTTACACTTGAATAGACCTACCTTGAACTCACGGTAATCTAGTTCCCATATTTCCTGAATTCGTCCATAGTAGGATAATAGTGCCTCAACTGGTGATGTATCCTTTGCACTTGCAAATTCTGTTGATGAAGCCACAAGAGTGACACCACTGTTTTGAGTCGATGAGGATTTCTGATCCCGACGCTCAGTCCAGAATGTGTATCCATTTATGTCATATCCCTCAAATGAATGAACATCTTCCTTTGGACCATAAGCTAGCCATTTTATTGTACTAGAGACACCCTCATCCAATTCCAATTGATGCATCACACGATCATGGAACCACTTCACAAACATCTTATTATGCAACTGCATTAGTGCCCTTTCCCCTTTAGATGGAAATTCGACACGCAAACTATCCATATGCTCTTCTAAATAAGGGTGAACCTCAACAACATGATGAAGCACAAATAGGTGAGCTTGCAAGAACTGATCTCGAGTAGGTGAGATCCGTTTCGACCCGATTGTGCCATGACCATCAAGTCTCCCTTCATGTCGGGAAGTGGGAAGCCCAGTAGGTTCGGCAACGGCAACATACTCTGCCACGAAATTACCAATCTCCTCAGCCACTATTCCTTGTACCATACTACCTTCCGGATGGGCTGGATTTCTGACTTTATCTTGCAATGTACCCATGTGTCTTTCAAAAGGATAGCACCACCTCATAAAGACTGGACCACACAACTTAATCTCTCAAACCAAATGAAGAATCAAATGCACCATTATGTCAAAAAGTGATGGTGGAAAATACATCTCAAATTTGCACATAGTTACAACAACATTCGCCTGGAGCGCATCAAGTGTAAAGGGATCAAGCACTTTGCTGCATATAGTATTGAAAAACGAACAAAGGCTTGTAATAACTTCTCTCACGTGCTTCGGTAAAATACCACGAATTGCAATCGGTAGGAATACTTGCATCATCATGTGACAATCATGGGATTTCATACTTGTCAACTTCAATTCTCCATTTAAGGACACAAATCTTTTCATGTTTGACGAGAACCCAGATGGAACTTTAATGTCATACAAACAAGCACAAAACTTTCGTTTTTCTTCCTTTGACAATGTGTAGCAAGCTGGAGGTAAATAAACCTTTTTATTCTTGCCTTTTCCATCAACTTTCTTCTTTGAGCTACCCGTGGCCTTGTCCTTGCGCTTCCCCTTACGTTTTTGTCCACCATCTTCGCTTCCCTTTTCCTTTACCATTGCCTTCACTACCTTTGTGTTAACCCACAATTCCGGACGAACCCCCCAAGCTTGCAAATCTAATCGTGCACTCTTTCCATCCTTTGTTTTTCCAGAAATGTTCATAATTGTCCCAACAATTGCATCACAAACATTCTTCTCTATATGCATCACATCGAGACAATGTCTAACATCGTGTTCTTTCCAGTACTCAAGCTTCCAAAAGATTGATTCCTTTTTAAAAAGAGCATGTGGGTCTATTGGTTTCGTTGTTTTACCAAAAACACATGGTATACCCTTCACTCTAGCATAAACCTCTTTTCCACTCAATGCCCTAGGTGCAACCCCCTCTTCCACTTTCCCATTGAAGGCCTTTTTCTGCCTACGATATGGGTGATCGCGCCTAAGCAATCTTCGGGTCCTCACGTACACATCTTTGCCCCAGTTGTGAAGGTACACGCTTGGTGTGTCATCGATACATATGGGACATGCTTTCTTCCCTTTGTTCTTGTACCCGGACAAGTTGCCATATGCGGGAAAATCATTGATGGTCCACATAAGGGCAGCACGCAATATGAACATCTCGTTCGTATGGGCATCAAAAACGGAAACTCCTTCATCCCACATCTTTCTCAAATCATCAACAAGGGGCTCAAGGTAAACATCTATGTCGTTTCCAGGTTGCCTTGGCCCCGTTATCAAAAGTGAAAGCATTATGTACTTCCGTTTCATGCACAACCACGGAGGCAAGTTGTAGATCACTAAAAGTACCGGCCATGTGCTATGTTTGGTACTAAGAGTGCCAAATGGATTCATACCGTCCGTGCACAACCCAAGCCTTAAATTTCTAACTTCATCACCAAATTCCCTAAACTTCATATCCATGTTCTTCCATTGTGGAGAATCAGCCGGATGCTTCAACAAACCATTTTTCTTTCTCCCCTCTGCATGCCATCTCAAGTTCTTAGCATCTTTTGGTATTGAGAATAGACGCTTTAACCTTGGAATAATGGGAAGATACCACAACACCTTGGCAGGAGGTCCATTCATACCAACATTGCAGCTTGTTTGCTTGTAGCGCGACTCACCGCAACATGGACACTCCTCCAATTCTTCATATTCGTTTCGATACAGAACACAATCATTAGGACATGCATGTATCTTCTTATATTCCAAACCAAATGGACACATGAGTTTCTTTGCATAATAGTAGGAATTAGGAAGTTCATTCCCATCAGGCAACATGTCACATAACGCGGTCAACAAAGAAGTAAAACTAGTGTCGCTCCAGTTATGCTTCGACTTAATATTAAAAAGTGTTAGCACGGCTGAGAGTTTTGTGTATTTTTTGGACCCAGGATACAAAGGCTTTTTGGCAGCCTCTGATAATGAGTCAAATACATCAGATCGGTCACCAAATTCACCTTCAACATCACGCATCATCTCATCCAAGTGATCATAACCAACATCTTCGATCTCATCCCCATCCTCATCCCCATCTCCATCATCATCACTCCCATATTCTTCTTCCACACGAATCTCGGCACTTTTACAATGCGTCTCATTCCCAACAACATTCTCTCTATACGATCCCTTTTCACCGTGCCAAACCCACACATGATATTGAGGCCTAAACCCATGACATTGTACATGAGCCATGATGGTATCAACACTATCGACCCTTGTGACATTATTACAATTGACACAAGGACAATAAAGGTAATTTTCACCCGTACTGAGCTGATACTGTGAAGCACTCTTGCAAAACTCTTGAAGCCCATTAAAGAATTCGAATGTATCACGTCTACCATACATCCAACCGCGATCCATTGTCGTTTTAAATTGCCTTTAAATATACCGACACATTTCAAATAATGTATAAATGTAACATGAATTATGTTAATCAAAGTACATATATCATATAATTCATCCATATCGCGTAAAAATGAATGCTCCCAAAAGGTCCTTATCACTCCAACCTAACCCATCCTTGAACGTCTAATCTCACTAGTGAAGGTATGTCAACTTTTCAATTTTAAGGAAAATCCGGCAGCATTTCCCCCCAGTTCTCCAAGTACACAATGTAGGTAATTACTTACCTACATATGCACCCAGAGAACATGGTGAGAAAATGATAAGCCGAGATTTCCTTTAAATCGAAAAAGAGACATACATTCACTACCTAAGTGAGATTAAACGTCCAAGAACAGTCCCAACCGGGGACTATTCAAGACTTTCTCCTAATGAGAAAGACTCGAACGGGTATCTAGGCAAATGATGATGCAAGCATTCAATAATTTGCATTTATATGACATTCAACTAACAATACACAAGTTCATTCATTCATGTATTGCTAATTAAATTACCTAAAATCAAACTAAGGTTTACATTCCATTAATTCATTCATAGCAATCCATTCAAACATTATAATTTACTAACCAAATTTAACAAACTAATTAACATGTTAACTAAATGTGTTCACTAAATTTAAACAATTAAAGTAACAATTAACATACTTTATGGAAAAAAATCACAATTAATAAAACAATTAAGATAAATGTGTTCACTAAATTTGAAACCCTAACTTTAAAGTTTGGAATAAACAAACAATTAATACATATTGAAGTAAAGTTTAGCAAGAGCTTACCCTAATTTGAGAGTGAGAGTTAATTAGAGGTAGTAGCTTCAATTAGGGCAGAGAGAGAGAGGTGTGGTGGTGACAGCCAGGCACCAGCCACTGCACCCACGAACTGATGACACCCACACCCACGAAAACACCAGCAACCACCAGCAACAGTACACCTCCCCACGAGCGCAGCAACATGCAGCCACGAACACCACCAGCGACCTTGAGCAAAACCTTCCCACGAACGCTGCAAATTTTCGCACAGGAGCAGCTACAAACAAACCCACGAAAATTTTAAAAAAAAAGAGAGAAAAGGGAGTGAAAGGAGTGGTGGTGGCGGCGGCGGCGGCGGAGGTGGTGGAGTATGCTTGAGAGTGGAGTTGGAATTGAAGCAAGAAAAGAGAAAGAGAGGGGAAGTGAATTAGAGCTACTGTATGTTCGAATTTTTGACAAAAATTCGACTAAGTGTCGCTACTGAATGCTGAGTTAATTTCTCCCGCAATTTTTTTTTTTTTGAATTGGCAAGCGGTTCGGGTTTGAACCGCTTACCATTACACCAAATGGCAAGCAGTTCAACCCCGAACCGCTTGCCAATACATGTAATGGGAAGCAGTTCGCGCCTAAACCGCTTGCCATTCTAAAAAAGAGTTTTTTTTTTTAAAAATAGGGTCTTTAGAAGCGGATTTGAAAAACCGCTTGCCAATTGGGGCTTCCCATTTAGTTTTTTCTACTAGTGGGATCAATCGGTTTTCCGTTCCGGTGATTTACGCCGAAAATTATTGAAAAAAAAAATCGAATCGAGTTGACAAACTGGTTTTCCCGACCACCGTGATGCCGGTTCATCACCTCCATTCCTCTTCGCCACTGTCCTCCGCCACCAACTTATGACCGCCGCTTCTCTTTGCCTCCGGTTGGCTGCTGTGTTGATGGTGGTTGGGAAGTGGTGGTTACGGCCCTTATGTGTGAAGAGAGAGAAAAAAATAAAAGAGAAAGAGGAAGATGTAGTGGGGGGGGTATAGTAAGGGTATTGATGTCTGTTCATCTTAAATGTTGGAGATTTTGATAAAAATTGTTGGCGGTATTTAATGCCCCCCTAAAGTAATTGAGTTGAAATATTAAGATTTTAAAAAAGCAAAGTTTTAAAATAAAATAAGAAAGTACTTCGTATGAAATAAGTTAAAACTAGTTTGTTGACCCAGGCGTTGCCCTGGGATGTTGATAGTTTTTTTTTTATTTTGTTTTGTTTTTTTTTTTCATTTTTATTTTTTTATTAAGTGTTTTAATTTTTTAGTATTAATAATTTAGAACATAATGTTAAAATATTAAAAGGAATTGAAAGATTATTATGAGTTTCATTTGTTTTTAGTTTGGGTGCTTTTTTTATTCTACATTTATACATATTTATGTGGATTCAATAAAGCATAAATTATTGCTAGTTAAGATGGCAAGGCGTGTGGTATACATTCCATGAGGTTAGGGGTTCAAATCTCTTTCTATGCATTTTTAGTTAACATTGCCTTGAAATATTAAATCGTGACGTGGCACAATGCCATTGATAATTGAGTGGTGATGTGGCATGATGCCATTGATTATTGAGTGGTGGCGTGACACACGTGGCGCATAAACATTTTTAGGAACACTTTTTAATATATAATAAGTATAGATTGTACATCTTTGGAGTTCATGCTATGCTACGGTTATCAATTGGATAATCCGCCCACTAAAATAGATGATAAAATTTAATTACATTATTGAATCAAATTCCGTTTATGATTTATTTGTGTCTCTTGTGGGTTGATTATCCACTAGATAGACAAAGTTTTGTTTAGACGCACATCTTCCTTGTTCAATTAAGGGATTGGATCACGGAGGGAAAATATTTCTTGCTTGGAGACACTGATTGATTAGATTAGTAATTAGTTATTTCAAATCTTTTGCTTAGTAATCGGAAAAGATGATTAGAAATGGTTGATCATGTGAGATGGTAATCATTGGAAGGCTTAGAGATTAATTAACCAATAATTGAGAATAACATTATCATTAAATCCCATGTGAGTTCCGTAATGAAAGAAAGAAACAAGGGAATGTAGTATCCTTATGTACGGGCAGCTTGTGCGACTTTGCTAGTAATTTTGATGTTATAAAATTAAGCCTTAATTATTAGATTATAATAAGTGAATTACTTGACCACTCCAAGTATTATTTTTTTTCTATTATCAAATAATTAAATTTAAATAGAATCATAAACAAATTCATCGTGTTCCTCCATAAATTTCGGTATTGGTTTATGGTTACATTCACACTTTGAATCCTTGGCTTTCTTAGGTCCTTCTCAATCTATAATGTGTAAGTGTACATCTATTATTGTTAAAAAGTCATTAAGAAAAAGGAATGAAGCCGAAATCGTGTGAACAAATGAATGGAAAAACTAAATAGTCTTGATTGTTTGGTGTACAACATACATTCTTAGAATTTTACACAAGATGACTAATGCTTAATGTCCATGGTATTGGAGTAGTCCTATCTGAAAGTAGATATATTTCTTGAATTAAATTACAAAGATAGTCCCATTTTATACAATAGTGGATGGCGTAATTCTAGGTTAGAATATTTACATTTACTTTAATTACAAAGATAGTCCCATTTTGACTATTTTATAGTCAAAATTTTAAAATTTGACCAAAAACTAACGTGAAAATAAAAAAAAATAAAAAAAAAAGGTCATATGAGATAGTGTTGGATTCGTCTAGACGTATGTGTAGTCATATGAGAGAAAACAATTATTTTCTCTGTAGTACTTTCTAGTTAAATATGAAAATACAATTTTCAAAAATCCATTTTTTTCATATTTCTTTACATTTAATAAAACTATATTATTAAATATTTTTAACAATTACTTGTAAATAATAAAATAGTGTAATATGCATAGAAAACTTAAATTTTAAAATTCAATCTGAATTTAATTTTCAAAATAATGTTAAATAGGGTAGCTCGAAAAGGGGAAGAAAAAAAAACAATATGACATCATCCTTGCATTGTGGCGGAAAAAATTTATAAGAGAATGACAAGTAAGCAGTGATAACGTCAACGGTTGTTACTTTAGTAATATTTATAGATTGGAACTAAAGTCAACTCTATGAGAGATAATCATGGAGTAAATTTATATTCTGTCACTACCGTCAAGATTTTTGCCTTTTTTTTTTTTTTTCCTCTCTTAAATTTTCATTATAACTCACTACCAATTAAGTAAATGACGGAAAGTATGATGAATTGGAATTTGGAAAGTGTCATTTCATAGCAAACAAACATGAGGTATTTATCTTAATTTTATTTTTTTTTGTAAATTAGAAGCTCAAATTGGTTCCTCAACAACCAAAATGCCCCCCAAAAACTTTAATGGTGCAATGTTCTTGTCTTTGATTCGGTCTTTTAAGTATCAGTCCCCAAGGCCCAAGATTACTATATGTAGTAACAACACTAACAACAAGACGGTTCCCACTTCCCACGAAGGCTTAGCTTTGTCATTTATCATTACTTAAGACCTCCGTTACATTACATGTTATGTGTAACAAAGGCCTTGATATAAATTCTTAAAACAAAATTTGTTTGAGTTTTAAACAGATAGAGAAAAATACATATACATGCGCGGAGGAGAGAGATAAAAAAAATAATAACTTAAAAAGAAAAAAAAATATATCTGTTGCACATATTATGTAGTAACTATTTGTAATAGATGTTCACATTAATATTATGAAACGGAGATGAAAAAAAACAAAAAAAAAAAAAAAAAAAGTGGTAGTTCTAACTTCTAATTAGGGCATAAGTCTGGTGGGGTTTCCTATTTCCTATTGATAATATACGTTAAGTAGGCCGCCAATGGTATGTCTTCAACTTTGTAAATTTGTAATCATGAAGGCCACTTTTGATTATTAATTTACAAAATTTAATAAAAAAAAATAAATAAAAAAAAAAACCTTAAAAGTGAAATTTTAAAATAGATTTACGAATCAACTGTTGCACTAAAAAGTTGACACATAATTAGGCCAATAATAATCAAATAACTTTACAAAAAACTTTATGTTATAATAAGCTGCATGAATATATAATATAATTAGGGAGGGTCAACAAAAATCACATGGTAGGTAGGTTTATCCCTAGAATTAGCACTGTCAAAACGGTTTGACAGTTCGATTTCGGTTCGGTTTGAAATCAATTCGGTATTTAATCGGGTCGGTTTGGAATCGGTTTAATTGTCTCACGGGTCGGTTTTGGTTCGGTTTAAATGGTTATCGGTTCGATTCGGTTTCGGTTTATTCTTAAGCGGTTTTAATTCGGTTCGGGTTGTAAACAGTCCGGGTAGTAAACGGCTCGGCGCAGACGGGTTGCGGTTTGTTAACGGTGCGGTGTAAACGGTATTTATCCCGGTTCAAACAGTTTCGGGTTGGAAACGGTTTTGGGTTATAAACAGTTCGGTTCTTTTTTGGTTTAGTTTATAACTGGTTCGGTTCTTTTTCGGTTCAGTTTTTAACTGGTTCGGTTCTTTTTCGGTTCAGTTTATAACTGGTTCGGTTCTTCGATGGTTTAACCACTTTAACGTTATTCATATTGGTTCCATTTCAAGTTTACTAAATTACGGTTCGGGTCGGTTTTCGGTTTCAAAAAATAAATTGTTTATCGAGTTGTTTGGATTCGGGCAGTTAAATGGTTTTGGTTTGAAATTAGATAGTACTTGCTAACCTTTTGCATTCACAAGTTTTATATAAAGTCGCGAATCATTTCATATTTAGGCATCATATTATAAACAAATTCTCATTGATTTTATAAATACATATTATGTTCTGTTTCAAGTTTAGTCATATTGATCTTAATAGTTATATTCCCGTCAAAAAAAAAAAGTTTGTAAACGGTTCGATTTAATTATATTCCCGTCAAAAAAAAAAATCCATTTAATTATATAAAAAAGTTTGTAAACGGTTCGATTCAGAAGCGGTTTGGTTCATAAACGATTCGGTTTATAACCAGTTCGGTTTACAATCAGTTCGGTTTTTAAATGGTTCGGTGCAAATGGGTAGCAGTTTGCTAACAGTTCGGTGTAAGCGGTTTTTTTTCCAGTTTAAACGGTTTCGGGTTGGAACCGGTTTCGGGTTAGATACGGTTCAGTTCTTTTTCGGTTCGGTTTTCTTTCAGTTCGGTTTATATTTGGTTCGGTTTGTGAACAGGTTCGGTTCTTATACGGTTTAACATTATTCGGGTCGATTCGGTTTCAGGTTTACTAAAATACGGTTCGGGTCGGTTTTCGGTTTCAAAAAAATCGATTTTTAATCGGTTCGGTTCTCATTTGGATCGGTCGGTTTCGGGCAGTTAAACGGTTTCGGTTTGAAATTTGACAGCACTACCTAGAATATAATGAATTTGGCGTAGAACAAGGCAACGTGATTACATGATTAAACAAGTAAGATCCCTGACATTTTCACGATCAATTATTAAATGCATCAAGGGTTAGTTTATGAACCAAATTATCCAGACCAATCTTTGCTTTGTTAATTAATTCCATCTAATTAGCAATGTTGTTTGATTATTAGAGATAGCGTATTATCTTAACCTATTAGGATATATATGGCATGCTTTTTACTCCTATATTGTCTAATCGTGTTTTAATTTCCTAATTTAAGGTTCAATGTATTGGAATGTGTGTTAATGGAGTATCATTAACTTATACTCCGTACTAATTGATGTGCGTTAAGCCGTTAATGGAGTATAAGTTTGTACTAATTGATGTGCGTTGATGGAGTATATGTTAATACTCATTGTGAAATGCAAATGCTTTCATTGTTAGCATCACAATTTCTTAGAATAGGGGTTTAAGTGTTCCACCAAATCACTACTCATACCATGTAGTCTCGATTAAATGGCAAGGATAACATAATCCCTACCCCGGCCAAGCACATACGTTGTTTTCGATAATTGTGTTATTGCATTGTCTCATGTGGTTAATTAGGTAGAAGCATGTATGTTGACACTTTCTACCTTTTTATAATCACAATGTATGGATTTTTACTCTATTTACAAACAATTCTTTAATACTCTCGTAGTGTTTTGTGATTTATACATTGGAAAACAATATAATTATTATATTTGTCTTGAAATATAATAATTATATTTGTCCTAAAATGTACTTCCATAATTTTACTACATATTTAAGTTATAAAATGTACATTGTTATACATGAAATCATCAACGGTGATTTGATTTTAAAAAAATAATAAAAGTATTTCATAGTAGAACAACTAGTTATATCAATATTTGGGGATTAGGTCCAAAAACATTTGGTTCATTCTCTTTGTTTTCTTACCAAGTTCTCTTTACCAAGCCACATAATTCAGGACCCTAGTTGTCGCGCGACTAGAATATTTTGTGAATCATAGCAAATGGCAAATAGGCTGTTGGTTAGCACACTTGCCCCGGAATATATTTAAGTAATCTTTTCTTTATTCTTTCCTACTAATTACTAACCTCAAGCCTAGAAGAGATTTACATAACATACAAAACAAAATCCAAAACTAAGGTAAAAGCATTAGTATCCGAGTATATAATGGTTGAGTGAGGACATTTTATTGGGGGATTGGTAAGGAGAAGGGTTCTATCGAGGCAGGACCTCTAACATGCAATTTAGAAAGGGGAGGGTAAGGGTCGAGTGAGGACATGTTATCGGGCTAGGCAATTTAGGAAGGGGGGGGGGGGGGGTAAGGGTCGAGTGACATGTTATATTGCAATAACAACAAAATAAACACTCCGTAGTATACTAAATCTAACGATTAATGAACCTCATATGTGATTTGGTCATTATAAGACAAGTTTAAGGAAAAGTATTGTGTAGAATGGACTCACGTGAGTCCAATCATATAAAAAAAAAATAATAAATAAATAAATTGTTAGAAATTAGATAATAATGGTCAGATATTAGATAATAAGTATCAGAAATTAGATATTATTAGTCAGGTATTAGATAATAAGTATCAGAAATTAGATATTATTAGTCAGGTATTAGATAATAAGTATCAGAAATTTGATAATATTGGTCAGATATTAGAAAATATTGATCAGATATTAGACAATATTGATCAGATATTAGACATATATTCGGTAAATACACAGCTACTGCAATAAAAAGCCTTACTGCATTTAGTGATCTGAAAACCAGCAGCAGAGCTTCATGACCAAGGGATTATTAAATTATGCACCGTGAAATCAAGTGATGAGCAAATGACAGTCACGCTACCATCTCAACTATGTTTGCAGTTTGCACGAAGGACTAAGAGAAAATGAAAATTTTTGAAATGAAAATTTTCCATCAACAATCAAATACAGAGCATGAACCAAGGGAGTAAAACAAATTAAATAAACAAGCTAAGGGTGCACATCAAAACTTGAACAGAAAGATTAACATTTGAAGCATGGGTGGAGTAGCGACTAAGAGTTGTTCGATTGGTGTGTGCTGTGTGCGATGGATGGAGCAGCGAGTAGGGGTTTTGGCTGGGCGAGTGGTGGACGGTACTACGGGTAAGGAGTTGGGGATGGGAAGGGGAGGGTGGTCATCGGTTGCCGACAAATGGCTAGGTAGTGGACTAGTGGCAGTGGCAGTGGATGAGGAATGAGTGTGCGATTATAAGCCGGACTCACGTGAAACGGTCTCACACAAAACCTTCTCCTAGTTGGTTCAATTTTAAAATCGTTACGGAATACTGCGTATTTAAAATAGGATCTTGCTAGCAAACGCCCTCGCGGCGTTAGATAAACATTTAAAATATTACCTAAAGTAATATTAATTTAGGAATGCATAACAAAATCACGCGTCTTAGTGTAATTAATATTTATTTTAATTTAATCCTTTTACTTTTAGCTATCTTATCCAACGTTTTATACACGTTCATTAGCTTTTGCATTTAAAATATTTTTTCTACTTCCCTCTAATAAAATTTAGCAACAAACTCAGGTTCAACCAATTTTCTAATTAGATCAAGCAACTAGACAACTAGTATATCCCATTTGAAATGATGATTTGTTACAATCTATAAATATAACTAAAGTAACAACCGCTGACATCATCCCCTATTTAAATTGTACAGATGTCAAGTTGTGCTAAAAAAATTTCCCGCCTAAATCAATTGCTGACATCATATTTTTATTTTTATTTTTTGGAACCTTCTTATTTTTTTATCTTAAATTATTAAATTATATATACGGAGTATATTTTTTTTAAGACAATTATTATATTATGTTATTTTCTATTTATTTTTTCTACATTAATAAGGATTTATAAGAAACTATCTGGCTTCCAAATATAATTACTCCCGGTTTAAGAGTACTCCATATTGTATAATTTGGTTAAATTTTTACTATCTTCAAATTATTTAGATCTAAATAACTTTGCAATTAATAGTTATGTTTCTATATTTTTTTTTCTCATATGAGGTACATATATAAAATACATTTATTTTAAAGAAATTTTTTATGTCGTGCGTCACATAGGGCTAATTTAGTTTGTAAGTATAGATCACCGTGCATGACACGGATTTAACCTAGTAATTAATTAGCACAAAACCCAAAAAACTGAAAGGTTGCTTTACGGCGCTCTACGTTATGGCCTCTTTCGTCAAAATGTAACGGTAATTCGGTAATGATCCTCTCTACACTCTTTCCCACCATCTTCTCATCTTCCTTTAACTAACTTTTCAACTCCCACCAAGGCTATTTTCGTCATTTCATCCCTTCAAATTCTCTCCTTGGAAAATAAAATAAAATAAATATTCGTATGTTGTTATTTGAACTACCTTCAAATTCCTATAAATACCCTTTTAAATGCATGTAATGTTCCTCAACACACCCAAACTCATATACTAGCTCTAATTTAAAATTTCTCCCTCTAGAAAGAATAGTTCTAATTTAAAATGGGGAGAACATTCACATTTTTTTTCTTTACACTTTCTCTCCTAAATTGTGCTCTTATTATAGCAGGTAAAGGAATAGGGGGCGCCTTGTACAATGTTGCCACATTCGGGGCGAAACCCGATGGGAAAACGGACTCTACCAAGGCGTTCGTGGATGCATGGGCCGCCGCTTGTGGATCCACAGGGCGGCCCACAATTCACGTGCCCCAGGGCCGGTTTTTTATTGGTAATGCCATTACTTTCAACGGGGCTAGATGTAAGAACAAGGGTGTTAACTTTGATATTAAAGGCACCCTTGTTGCACCCTCGAATTATCGAGTTCTTGGCAACAAGGGTACTTGGCTAGCTTTTCAATATGTCACCGGAGTGTCGATCTCCGGTGGAGTGTTGGATGGTCAAGGTGATGGTTTGTGGGCTTGTAAGGTGGCCGGCAAAGGCGGATGCCCAAGTGGACTCACGGTGAGTGTATAAATCTAATTACATTGTCATTCTTCTAAGTTATTAGTCCACGTTACATGAATTTGGTCACCAAATTAACGAAGAAAAAAATGTAACTTGGTCAATGAAGACCTCAATAAGAAAGTAAACAGTGAAACTTTTCTACAAAAAAATATGCAAAATTTGATGATTACCCATAAGCAAACACAACCTCAATTTTTATAAAAAATAATGTGATTTTATTTCATTAAATTTAAAGGTGGTCATACAAGTCATTTCAAAAAATTATTATCAATTCCTTAATAAATATGTCCCCTTTAAGACTAAAACGTTTTAATACAACCGTTTAAGTGGGAGTAGCTCACATGTGACTTGATCCAGATTGCACGGAATTGCAACACGGAGTTAATCAAGCATAAACCATATATAGCATAACGTAATTGACATTATTATAATTGTAATAGCATAACAAATTAACAGCCCATAAAATAATGATAAAGTAACTAACATAATACACCTGAAATTTCATGTGATTGTGTGTAAACTATAGTAAAAACATTCAGGATCTCAGAGATTATATAACACATGGTTTTAATTTGGTTTGTTTGAGTACATACTACCTTGGTTTCTGAATGATGGTACACAAGGATAATAATTACTTAATTAGTACGTGTACAATGTACTTGTCGTACTTGTAAATTATGATTAGTCATTTTGCGGATAACTTTATTTTTTAGAGTTAGCTTATTGAACGTTATTGTTGTTTCTATTGTACGTGCAGAATATTGGGTTTACAAGCTCCAAAAATATTGCGATCAAAGGATTAACCTCACTAAACAGCCAATTATACCACATTGTATTTGTTGGTTGCCAGAATGTGAAAGTTCAAGGCGTGAAAGTTTTAGCCTCCGGGTCAAGTCCTAATACTGATGGAATTCATGTACAATCGTCGACTAGTGTAACAATTCGAAGTACTACTATTGGTACCGGAGATGATTGTATCTCAATTGGTGCCGGAACCACAAATATGTGGATGGAGAACATCAAGTGTGGACCTGGTCATGGTATCAGGTTTGTATTCCTCAATTTTCACCTGCAATAATTGTCGATACACAGCCTTAAACACGTCGATAATTTTTTCTTACCAAAAAAAAATAATTTTAATAATGCAGCATTGGAAGTCTAGGCAAAGAGATGAATGAGCCCGGAGTACAAAACATAACAGTGAAGACGGCAACATTTACCGGTACTCAAAACGGTGTCCGAATCAAGTCTTGGGGAAGACCTAGCAATGGGTTTGTAAAAGATGTATTGTTCCAACATATTACTATGGTCAATGCTCAAAACCCCATTATTATTGACCAAAATTATTGCCCTGGAAACAAAGGTTGTCCAGGAAAGGTAACACACCTTACACTTTTGTACAATTTTCGACTTTTAATAATTATACTTGGTATATATCAAATATGTACAAACGCACTTTTAAATAATTTGTAGTGTTAGCTAATCTTCATCTATGTTTTCACAGGTCTCAGGAGTAAAAATCGACGGCATAACCTACCAAGACATACATGGATCGTCGGCTTCTCCGGTTGCTATACATTTTGATTGTAGCGCGAAAAACCATTGTACAGGGCTAAGACTGGAGAACGTTAAGTTAACCTACAACAACAACAAACCAGCCTCCTCAATGTGTGCCTTTGCTGGTGGATCAAGCTATGGATTAGTTCAACCTAAAGGGTGTTTGTAGAACTACATTTCGAAAATTTTCGAGTTCTTTACGTTGATTCTTCCCCCATTTTTTTGTATGAGGGAAAGAGTGTACGTTCCACTAATTGATATTCAAGGCAGTAGAGTATTGGAAGTGCATGCATGTAATTACATGCCTCCAACTCTTTAAACTTGAGTTTATGTTATTATCATATTTGTAAAAAGGTGTTGTTTTGATGCTTGCTTAATTTGTATGTTGATTTCCAAGAATGTAATTGAAATTGCATTATAATTATTTATTGTGAAATTTAACTTTCAATGAGAATGTTTCAGTTACCTTTTTTTTCCCAAGTTTTATGGTGATACATCGTATAATGTATAATTTATATTTATTTACTTTGGTAATTTAATTTACTGGTACTCAAAATAGTGTCCGAATAAATAACATACAAAAAAAAAAATACTACTCCACAATAGATCAAAATAGAATAATCTAGTTATGAAGAAAAAAATTAGAGTAGAGAAATGTAAACGTAAGTAGACAATTCTAGAACTAACTAGAGGTACATGCAAAAATAGTGGAGTAATGAACGGATCCCACATCTATAAATACATGATATGTGTATGTATGATTTAGTGTGCAAGTATTCCACCAAAGTTAAGAGAGAAAATCATCAAAAAAAAAATGTAAATCATTAAAAAGCAACAATAACGTATAATGTATCTTTAAACATGTTTTTCACATTATATTTATATTAAAAATATATAAATAAATTAAACTACTGCATTACTCAAAAACAACTTTTAGGTTGAACATCCCCAAAAGTTGATCGAAGCTTGTTTGTTCTTGTGAGTCAAATTTATATTCTTCAACTTTATGCCCGAACAACGATGCATTGGGCTACAATCAAATTTCACAGCAATTGATGTTGCTGATGACCATGAATATTGTCATATGTCACATCACTTATTTTCACCCCATAAACCTATTCACACGATAAGAAAAATCGTTAAAAGATTTTACAATATTTAAAATAAAAACTCGAATTTAATCAAAAATAAAGTTTAATATACCTCTCCTGGACAATTCTTGTGATTGGGGCAATATTTTTGATCAATGATGATTGGATTTTGAGCATTTTCCATCGTGAGATGTCGAAAGACAACATTGCTTACAAATCCATTACTTGGCCTTCCCCATGACTTAATTCTCACTCCATTCTCCGTATTAGTGAAAGTCGACGTTTGTACTGTGACATTGTGCACCTTTTGGCTCATGTAAAGTTTTTCCTAAACTCCCAATACTTATTCCATGACCGGAACCACAGGCAATATCTTGAATCCACAAATTTTTAGTTCCCGGGCCAATTGAGATACAATCATCACCGGTAGCAATTGTTGAGCTCAATATTGTAACATCAGTTGACGATTGTACGTGAATGCCATCAGTATTTGGACTATGACCTGAAGCAGAAATCGTAACCCCTTGCACTTTCACGTTTCGACAACCATTGATAACAATATGATACAGTTGACTATCGAGTGACGTTATACCATTTATTTCAACGTTTGGGAATTTAGAAAAACTAAATTCTGCAATTTAATAAAAAATAAATGTTAATTAAGTATTAAACACGGATATATTATTGGAAATTTTGAATACGAATATATTCAATTGTCAATCAATAAATATATCAGATAAATGTATAGTAAATTTTACCGATCAAATAACTTATTAGAGTATTGCTTTATCACATTAGGTCTAGATGTAAGTATATCTAGATGTAAGTATATCTAGATGTAAGTATAACAACATATGCATGTTAATATATAAATCGCATATTAAATTTTACACCTAGAAAATAAATAACTTACTTCAACACCACGAGGGCATGCTCCTTTTCCAGATCGCTTACAATTCCATAGTTTAGCTCCTGCACCATCAAACACTCCACCAGAAAACGTAACACCATTGACGTGATCAAATAACACCCATGTTTTTGAATTTTGAAGCATCCGAAAATCACTAGGGGCTACAATGGTACCGTTCACAACAAAATTAATCTTACTACTTTGGCATTCCTTTCCCGAAAAGGTAAGGGATTTTCGAACAAAGAATTCTCCTTCAGGAATATGAATTGTAGACTCGCCTGATGAATCACAAGCTAAATTCCAAGCCGCCTTCAACGCGTTGGAAGAGTCAGAGTTTGAGTCGGGTGCAGCCCCAAGTGACACTACGTCATAGTAGTTGTAGGTTGCGCTAACAGAGTTTAGGTTTAGGATCACCAAAATTATTGACAATGTTGCAATTATAGTCTTCATAGTTTTTTATTATGTAACAAAAAGCGACTATAATTATTAAGAGAAAGAATACGTAAAATTGTGGTGGGACTGTTTAATTTTTAAGAGAAAGAATACGTGAAATTTTGGTGTTTGAATCTTTAATTTATAGATGTTGGCATACAAACACGATTTATGATTATGGATGGATAATTTTTAATCTAGATGATTTGATAAATTTTCATTAGATTCTAATCATAAGTCACTTTTTTATCTATGAAAAAAAAAAAAGTCACTTTTTTATCTTAATTTTTTTCCCATATACTATCAAGTTTAAGTAATACAGTAATATTAATTTTTCTATATATGGATAAGATAAGATAAAAATAAATAAATAAATAAATAAAAATTTAAAATTTACCTAATAAATATTATAATATATTGTTGAGTTAAGCATAAGAGAAGGGTTTCACTTTTTTATTTTTTCATCTTTAAGGACTTCCCACTTTTTTTTTCACCTTTGAGGACTTGTGGTTAACTTTCCGACAATTTAACTCAACTTTAACTCACCGGAGCAAATAAAATAAATTAAAAAAAAAAAAAAAAAAACTTACGTCCTTAATTTATGTCAACATTATTTTATTAATTTTTTTTTTGAATGGATTTTATCAATTCTTTATACATCACGAAGTGCAAACATATATCATAATTCATTCATTATCATGCATAAATGTTAGTTCCTCAATCAGAAGTATTTCTTTCTCATTCTCTTAGGCAGTTGCTCCACCGACGGATAATTGATTCTTTTTTTCCTAATTTTTTGGTTGATCGGTTTTTTATGGTGTATTATTTGATAAGGTTGATGATAGTTTTGTTTTTTATGGGTTGAATTTTATTGTTTTTGGGTTTATGTGGTTTCAGATTTAATGAAAGTTGTATTTTACTACTTCTGTTTCTTATTATTTGTAATAAAGGGTTATTATGTTTGAGATATGTATAAATAATTCATTTTTTTGTAAATAATAAGAAACTGGAGTAATATTTTTTTTATTTTTTCTCATTTTATTTTTGGACAAAGAGACTTGATGAAAGTTTGGTAATTTGTGACATTTGTTTCGGGTTAGTACTGGATTTTGATTTGATGAATCTAGTTCAAAGTTGATTAAATTAAATGATATGGTGTTTATTATTAAATTGGTAAATTAATAAAAATGGTCGCAATGGAGGAAGAGGAATTGTTCACACTTAAACTACTTAATTAAAAGTGAAAAAAATAAATAAAAGAATGAGAGGTCCTTAAAGGTGAAAAAAAAAATGGAATGTTAGGTCCTAGAGTTTTGTTAACTTACTTATTAGTCATGTCAGAACTTTATGCTTAACTCACCTTGAGTTAACTTAACTCCATTTTGGCCGGAAATCAAAACTTAGGTCCTCAAAGGTGAAAAAAAAGTAAAATGTGAAAAAATCGAAAAGTAAAGTCCTTCCATTATACTTAACTCATATATTGCTATCTCCAAGAGTTACTGTATTTTAATTAACATCTTACAGTGTTTATCTACTAACACCGTACACATATTTTGTAAAACCTACCTTTGTACAATTTGTGTTATTTTTAAGTCACCTAGTAAATAATATCATTATAAGGTCGCAATTCTAAATTATATCAAAAAACAAAAATTATTTCTATAAGTAATTTAATCAAGATTTCCTCAAAAAGTAAAAAAAAAAAAGGAAAAAAAAGGAAAAAAGAAGTAATTTAATCAAGATGTTATAAATGTTTAGAAAAACTTGTGTGAACCTGGTTCACAATAATATTATTGTGAACCCGAAAATCTACACATGTACAACTGGTTTTGTATTGAATATAGTAATCCTAATATTAAATATAGTGACCTTAATTTTAACATAATAACCTTTAATAAAATTTGTGTGATTTTTAATATTGTGAATCATTGTCAGGTTTAAATTATACATATAAGTTTTTAAGATTAACCTCGATGTATAGCATTAGCGTTGAAATAGTCATATTACTGTGATGCTAAAAATTTTACTATTGTGATTACTAAATCCCGTAAGAGTGAAGAAAATTATATTACGGAGTAGTATTGTAACGAGTGCATATTTAGTAGTACTACCAGACTGTATAATTTTAGAGTTCCAAGAAAAAATTAAGCAAGTTTAGATTGAAGGTTGAGCTACACCAAAAGTTGACCACATAGAATTGGTACAAAATGGAAATCCAATTTGGTTGACGGGCTAATAAGTTTTAGAAAAATTGGAACAACACCAACCTCAATATCTGGGTGAAAAATTGCACCAAATTATTGGTAGACTTTGCTTTAGTCAACGCCTCACTTCATAGTCTAGATGTATAGAATTGGTAAGAAATCTACCTTAATTACTTGACTTCCCCTCTTTTTTGTTGGGTTTTTACCGAGGCGTCCAATTGGATTCGTAGTCATTGCGCTTTATTGACAGACATTACTAATGATTTTAGCCTTTGATTTTGGAAAAAACAGTATACTACTTGATGTTTGTAGAGTATAATCTTTATTTTCCAATATACACATAGATATATATTAATATATTGAGGTCATGAGTTTAAGCCCTACCAACTATAAAATGATTGGGAGTAGGTTGATTCCCTTACCTGTTACCTGCCCCTCCTCTACTCTTAAGCGTTGACCTGCAAAGTTGAACTGGCTTAACTTGTGAGAGATGCCGCTTCAATAGGGTCCATCTTTTTTTAAAAAAAATAATAATAAAAAAAAGGCCTCAAACATTGCTAAAATTTTTTTTTATTGAGATGATCTTTTAACATAGTATCAAAGCTAGCATGAGATAATGATCATGGGTTCAAATTTCATCCACCTTTTACTTTCAAGTAGAATATTAAATGGGTATGAGAATAATGAGAAAGACTCATGCTGCATCCATACTTCAAGCCCAATTGACTCTCAAGTAATGGGGCGTAATAGAATATATAAATCAATTATGGGCTTCGACGAGTTCGTTCGACCCTCATGATTAAGGCCCAAAATTATGTTTTATACTCTTTTTTTTTTACGGGAATAAGCTTTACACTCTATCATATATCATTCATCACAAAAGTGATAAATACAATTTTGCTTCACTCTAATAGGATCTAAGAAAATACTATTTCCTCTGTTTTAACACCCCCCCCCCCCACCCACCCTTTTTTTTTTTTTTTTGTGTGTGTGTGTGTGAATCACTGTCAAGTGAAGAAGATCAATTAGGAATGGAGGGAGGAACCCATGACTGATCAAGTTAAATTGAGTCGTTTATCTAAGGAAATTTTGCAAAAACCACCTTTTAAATCTTGTTTTTTGCATTTAACCACCTTTTTTAAAAAAAATGTTACAAAAAACCACAATTTTTAAAAATTTTGTTGCAACTTACCACCAATTCAATGTAAAAGAATTGATAAATTTGGCTAAAAAGTAGTAATTTGCAACAAAAATTTTAAAATTGGTGGTATTTTGCAACATTTTTTTTAAAAGGTGGCTTGTAGGGAATATTTCAAGCATCCCACACTTGAGCCCCACTGTGATCATACACTTAAGTATGGTGGCGTCCAAAGGGAAGGAAGGTAGAACAAAAGAGTCACCAACAAGTTTTAGGAACTTGTAAACCATTCACAGGGTGAAGATTACACCCCTTCACGATCCTAGAGATCGCTAACTCCATAGTGGTCCAGAACCATGACTGGACATTCGGGAGATGAAGGTACAAATCCAACCTAAAAGAGATTGAACCTGCCCTAAAAATAGACCTCTACTTTATTTTCTCATATTCATGTGCGCTTTCTGACTAACATACAATCAATATATTAATCTTAAACCTGTTTAATCTATATTGGTTGAATATTAATGCACAAACAAATCTATTATTGGCGATCACTTGAATTAAAATCATATTAGCCTAAATAAAATTATTAATTATCTTATTAAGCGTGATTTCAAGTACAAATTCCCTTTAATCATGCAAGAGATAGCGTGATCAAGCAATAACAATAATATCAAGCAACATAATAAATATTGATACAACAATAATCATCATCGTTATAATAATATTCTCATCAAAGCACAATTATGGCAAGATCCTAGGCATGGTATTAACAAGGTTAATAACTAATCCTAGCATGTCACTAAACATTAAAGATCAAAGCTTTAACTCTAACATGATACTAACATGATAGAAGGAAATAGAAAGCAACCCAAGCATGATACTCGAAAGCAATAAATAACATCCTAATATGATACTAGGAATTAAAATAAGATCTAAGCATGAAGATAAATAACAATAAATTTACTTACTTTGTTGCCTCGTATCTCTTTTTATCAAAACAATACACACGTTAGTAACTTTAAGGAAAATATTAAATCAAACAATTAATTTAAATAATTGAAATAGGGATTTGGGACCCAACCCTTAGAAATCATCAACCTTTCACGGGCGAAGGCAACTTCGAGCTTGGTTAGGAGCGTCTAAGACTCGTGAATGCGGTATTGTATTTTGAAAAAAGGAAGGTTTAGAAAGAGGGAGAAAGAACAAGCTTCTAGCTTTAAAAAGAGAAGAGAGAAGAATTAGATGATTGTTGATGATTGAAAACGGGGAAATCGACTCTATTTATAGAGAAAACATCCGGAATGCTTTGGAAAAAGTCAGAATTTGACTCGAAGTAAAATAGCCCCTATCGCGACGCGATAGATTATCGTGACGCGATAGGCTCTCCGCAGCGCGATGGCTTGATCAAGATAAAAATCCTGTACGAAGTCTTTTTTCCAATATAATTAGGTAATTAGAATCCGTTATTATCTTATTTTAATATCGGTTTTATCTTTTAAAACACTTGTTTTAATTCAAATTAAATTCCTTATCTTTTCTAAATAATATTAAAAAATAATTATTAATCCTAACTCTATTAGAATTTAAAATAACCTTCTAGATTATTCTAGAAAATTAAAGCAATTTCTAATAATTTAAGGAATGATAATTAATGGGCCCTCCACTTGATTATTGGGCCATATAAAACCATTTTGGGCCCAATTTAATATCTCAGCCATAATTTTTTCGTTATTCATCGGAATTGGGCTTATAATATATCGTTGGAAAACTCTTTTCAAGCCCTAACCAACTACACTATTATTGGACCCATATTATGGACCAAACTATATTGGACTAGACATTTCCCATAAATAAGGCACAAAAAGAAATATTTTCGAAAACAAAAAGAAGTAGTTTTATTAAAAACAAGTGCATCACGAGACTTTTTCACATTTCACCTCGTTCAATAATCAAATAACGTGAAAGATATTCATCATTGGGTTTGGTTTTTGGGGAGACACAATCAAGTGTCTACATGGCTATATGCAAAACATAAGATTTAAAAGCTGGTCTTTAGCAAAATTTCCTTTATCTAACCTAGTAAAAATACGATAAGTACAAGCTCTTTGTTATTAGGCTATACTATTAATAATAATATGCATAAGCACAAGAAATACTTTATACATAGGCAGTTGATTAATTTATTACAACTCATAAGAAAAACTTTATACATAGGAAGTTGATTAATTTATTGCAACTTATAGCATTGAGCTCCAATAGATGCATCAAGTGTAAGCTCCACACCAATCTTCTTCTGTATACTGAGCCAATGACAATCATCAAACAAGCATTTACGTTCGTCAGTTGGTTGGGCCACATCTACTGGGCTCAAGAACTTGGGCCCCCATGCAGGAGTCCCATCCTCAAATGAATTATGGGTCAGCCTCCGAATATTCGACCCATCTACATTTGCAATGAAGATCTCCCCATAAGGCTGGTAATGATGTGGGTTTGAGATGGGCTCAGCTGATACCGCAGCATAATCTGAAGTAAACACAATGCTCTTCCCATCTGGGCTAAACCATGGGTGATTCGCACGACCGCCCGATCCACTTTGGATCACCTTATGGAGCCCCGTTCCATTCGGGTGGATCATGAATATTTCAAAGCTTCCACTACCCGGATTCTCACGATCGGTTGCAAACGCGATCCATTCCCCATCGGGTGACCAATTGCACATGGTATCGGTCCATGGACCCTCTGTTAGCCTATGGATACCACCCGTCTCACCTTCCTCGGCGTCCATGATGTAAAGATTCTTATAACCCGATCTGCCGGACCTAAACACGATCCATTTGCCATCAGGTGATGGTGATGGGAATGCGTTATTTTCACCTCCCTGGGTTAACTTTTTATAGCTCAAATCATCATCATCCACGTTGATTGAAATTATATCAACTTTAGTCCTTTCAGATGCAAAGTTTGGACCAACACTAGTATAAACCGCACCTTTTCTTACCGGGTCCCAAGCAGTCGTAAAAGCCATTCCTTTATGAATCAACCTCTTATTCGACCCATCATGATTCACAACATAGAGAAACCCATCATCCAAATCAGCCAAATAAGCAATCCGATCACCCGTGGGAGAGAAAGACGGAAATGACCCGTCAACCCGAAATATAGATATATCGTGTACCGGATGCTTAATATTTTCAAGTAGAAGTATTTGATCCCCACCCATTCCCTTCTCCCCGTTCCCCCCACTCTTACATTTATGGTACCCTACTCGGGTTCCATCGGGCGATAAAAATGGATTAAAGTGGTGGTTCTTAGGCGAAATGGGCCGGGTCACATCCTTAAACACCTTCCTCTTAAGATCAAATACCTCAATATGTCTATAATTACTTTGAGGTCTTCTAGTAGCCACAACAATAAACTCATCATTACCCGGGGAAGTAGCCGGAGTGAAAGCATGCAAACCCGGTGGTGTGACCCGTTCAACCACCACCGATCCGGTCTCAACCCCGCCAACTCGTGGAAGACTCGCCTTGTAAACACTCCACCACCCATCATTCTCATCCCTCCTATGAAAAAACAACGTATGATCATCAACCCAACTCGGCCACCCGCCGTGCTCAACAACCTTGACCCGGCCCGACCCGTCTCTAGTCAAAAACACATGTATATCGGTACCAAGCTCCTCCACTTCCCCACCCCACCCTTTCTCACCATACGAAGCCACCGCCGTGTAAATCCCCGAAGGCGACACGGCGGGGCTAAAATCCGCCACCCCAATCGGCGTCAACCTTCGAGTTTCACCACTAAATATATCCATCGAATACACCGCTGCCCAACTAGTCCTAGGAACACCCGAATCCTCATGGGTCGACACGTAAACCAACTCTTTCCCAACTAAACTCGGGCTGTCCTTCATTGAAACCTTCGACTTAGTTCCATCTAGTAAAGGAACTCGTACTCGATCTCGATCGCCCGCCTCGAGGGCGACCCTGAACCCGGGTCGAGTCCCTGAATCATCAGCAACATGAACAGAGTCAAGGAAGATACTGGAGGTCCCGTTTCGTTCGGTGACGTAAATGATCTGGAGAGTAGAAGATGAAGTGGGTTGATTTAGGAGAGAGAAAATTGAGGATGAATTAATGGGGAAATGGCCATTGAAATTGACTGAAACTCCATCAGTGAGTTTGAGTTCTTGATCATTGGATGAAATTGAAGGTGGAGATTGAGTTATGCTAATTGGTAAAGTGTAGATGTCGAATTTGTACCTTGATCTTCCTAGTGTTGTAAAAATTATAGATGATTTTGGGGGAGATGAAGATGAAAATTTGCTGAAATTAACGAGAAATAATAATAATAGGATGAAATTAAAAATTGGGTAATTCATATTTTATGCAAATTTGAAGGTTGATAATTTGATAGTTGTAGAGTTTATTGTACTAGGATAATTCATAAATTAATAACTTTAATTTAATGTATGGGTTTTACAGAAAACAGGTGATTATCAGGGGTTTTCTTGTTTTTTTCCCCAAATTTATGATAGAATAGTGTAAGTATATGTGGATATCATATTGAAGAGTTGATAAGGTTGTTCTTTTTAGTGAACATTAGTGTGACACTTAGAATCTTAGACAGTGATGTGTCTTTTAAGTTAATTCGACTTTATTTTTTATAGTAGGAAATCATAACTTTACTCTTGTATTTATGGACAGGAATTACTTGGTCTCATTATTTTTCTCTTGCATCAATTATTTTCATGAATCATTATGGAGTAAAGAGTAAAAATATTATTCTTACTCCATATAAAACAAAAAAAAAAAGGGATAGAATTAAGGTAGGGTTAGGGTAAGTCTCATTCGTTATGATTCAATTTAAAAGTTTATTTTGCACATAGTAAAGTTCATTTTCTCTCTCCGTTCCTTTTAATTAAAATATTTTGGTTTTTTTTTTTCATAATTTTGGCCATCATTTTATATTACTAAATAAAATAAAATATGTTTTAAAAAAAAAATATTAATAAGCAAGTAATATGTCGTTGGATTTATTTAAATTTATACTATTAGAATTTAAAGTTTTTATGATTTTTTACTAATATGTGATTAAAAAAAATATCAATATGTAGTCAAGTTAAGTGTGTCAATTGTTATGCAATTGAGGGATCATAAAGCATAACTATAACATACTTGTTTGCTTATGTATATGAAGTGAGCAATTTTTTTTGTTGCTCATTTTTACAACCGAGCAAAATTTCCCAACCCCTTCTTCTCATTTTCCTACTATAATTCTACAAACTCTGTTTTTTTCTCAATAATGTACAAATTACAATAATTTTGTTTGGAAATAAGTTTTTTTTTTTTTTAAATAAGACTTTACCTCAAATCAGACCAATTTCAAACAAATATTAATAATCACATTATTCACATAGCTTTGAACAATATCAAGTAAGTTAGTGAGAGCGAGTTCTATGAACTTTGAAATCAACGTCTTTCAAGTTACACTTACATACATGTCAAGGTAGTGAAAAGTTGGATATACAGTATTTATTAGGATGTGTCACACACTGATGAACAATAAATCAATACTACTAGCAAAAAAAAGATGTACTCTATAAGTATGTTGCAAGTAACAAAGTACAGGTCCCTCTTTCCATGAGCTAAATTTGTAGATTCCAAATGGTGACCTTATTGTGACCTAGTTAAATATGCATACATATTCCATTTTATTTCCCATCTCACCCTATTCATCATTTCAAGAAGCGTTCTACATTTTTGTTCCATCCATGAATTATAATATTGCAAACTCCTTTCATCTCTTTATGTTTATCTCATATTCTTTTTTAGGGTATCCATTTAATATTGCTCCGATATCTTATTTCGTTTGGTCTCTACTCCTCTCGATCACTTTTCATCAATCCTACTTCCAATCTCATATACACAGATCCTATTTCACTTGTTTTCAAATTAAACTTAAGCCTATAAGGGCCTGTTCTCTTCAGCTTAAGTTCAGTTCAGTTCAATTCAACTCTAATAAGTTCAGTTCAGCTCAGTTTATCTTTATGTCTAATGATATTGCTAATGATAATTTAAGCCAAATTTCATACTTTTTAGCATATATTACAACAACGATAATAATAATAATAATAATAATAATAATAATAATAATAATAATAATAATAATAATAATAATAATTAATCAAAGATCATTAAGGGCATGTTCACATTTACTGAACTGAACTGATTGGAGCTGAACTGAGCTGAAATAAATATTTAGAGAGAGGGAAATTAGGAGCTGAATTGAACTGAACTGAATTGAACTGATTGGAGCTGAACTGAACTGAACTGAAATTAAGCTGAAGTGAACATGCCTTAATCCGTAGTTAAAAATCACTAATTAATAGTCAAATAGTTCAGTTCAGTTCAGTTCAACTCTAATAAGTTCAGTTTAGTTCACCTCTAATAAATTCAATTTAATTCAGTTCAGTTCAGTTCAATAAATCAGAACAGACCCTAGAACAATCCCTCAATCATAAAACAATGAAAATATTATGGAGTATTATGTAACATTGCTATAGGTACACTCGAAACTATATGAAAGATCATTAATCCGTAGTTAAATTCACTAATCAATAGTCAAATAGTTCAGTTCAACTCTAATAAGTTCAGTTCAATTCAGTAAATCAAAACAGGCCCTAAAACAATCACTCAATCATAAAACAACGAAAAAATTATGGAGTATTATGTAACATTGCTATAGGTACACTGGAAACTATATGTTATAAATTGATTCTTTTTCCACTAGAATTGTACAAATTTGTACTTTCTAGCACTGAAAAGGTACAACAAGAAAGAGAGAATTCATAATACGGCAATAATTAATAAATTGAGTAGAGATCTCCAATAGGTTGCAATGGCCAACTGTTACGGCAACAAGTACTCCGGCATCTCTCCACGTTTCACGTGGCAAGAGTTAATTCGTCCATACCTAAGACGGCTCGATATACACACATATTTATGTTCATTGGATCACCCATTTTTTTTTTTTTATATTTTCTAAAATTCCATATTTCATTTGTACAATTGTTTCTCCTACTAACTCACATGCATCATGCATGTTATTCTTCCCCCCTTAATTGCGCCTTTAACTCTGCACTTCTAACTAGACCACCTAAAATAAACTACTATACATTTTTGCAATATATTCTTCATGCATGAATTAAGCAATATTATCATGATAATTGACTAATTTTGGCCATTATGTAGCTTATAGATGGCCAATTATCTATAATACATATACGTAGGTGATACTTTATATATATATATATATATATATATATATATATATATATATATATATATATATATATAAACTTTATAGCGTTATAGTCTTATAGAGTTATAGTTAGGTCTATGTACTAATTAGTAAGTTCTCGTTTTGTTGATACTAATTTTTAAGTATGCCTATTCTCAATTTGATGATTCAATTGTTTACAACCTATTCTAAATGCATGTTTGTACAACCTCTATTTTCTAAGTAAATTTTGGACAATTAGGTTGATTTCATGACAATATAATGTTTGTATTACATGCATGAAGTTAATTTTGTGGGTAGAAAGTTGATTGATTTGAATGAATCTTACATCATCAATACTCCCTTCGTTTTTGAAGATTCTACTCGTTTTTAATTTGTTTTGCATGAGCTATATAATTTAGCTTGTTGCTTTTAATTTATTCCATTTTAACAAACTCTTAGCCTTATACTATATCATCCATCTTACTTTATATGGAGTTCTATTTACATTTTTTCAATCACTCTCTTCTACTTTATCTACTTATTTCGTACACCCACTTATCTTTACTTTGCATCTCTTACTTTATTTATTCACAATTTTCTTATATCTATCCGTGTAGTGTAGAAGTTAATATCAATAGAAATTTATGAACTCATATCCTATACATAATTCAAATATTGAGCCAGCTAGCTATTGATGTGATAACTAGACTCACTAATCTTGCTTTTCAATCCTTAAGCACAACGCATTTTAATAATTCTTCAAATGTTTGATACCTAGTATAAAGTTGACTAGGGTTTGTCTCAATTATTTTATGGAGGTTATAATTAACTACTCCATTAGATTAAACAATATGAAGCAGAAAAGTAGGCTATATTCTTTCTTGCATTGTTTAAAAGGGAGACAATACTAATAAGATCCTCATTAACATTAATCAAATAATTAATTATACATCTTCACATGCTCATAAAGATAACTCGAACATAAGTAATGACACCATACGTATTAAAGGACATAAAAGACTTAAAATAACATGATTTATCTTGATTAGTTGACTAATAATCATTCTTAAGATCTAGAATCAACATTATATATATTACACTTATTATAGCAACTAGAAAGACACAATTATAGCACCTAGCCTTCTTTCCCTAAAATTTGCTAAGGGAAGATGGTTAAGTTATTTCCTCTTAACAATAGTACTAAGCTCTTTATCATCTCTTTCTTAGTACTTGTTTTAGCAAAGCCAAATGCAGCAAAGAGTGTAGTAAATTTCGGGGCAAGGCCCGATGGCCGGACCGACTCAACCCAAGCCTTCCAAAAGGCATGGTCTTGGGCTTGTAGATCGACAAGGCCCGTCACACTCATTATACCACATGGAAAATTTGTGGTCCGACCCATGTTCTTCAACGGTCCGTGTAGAAAACAGGTCACCTTAAGGATAAAGGGTACAATCATCGGTCCATCGGATTACCGGGTTTTGGCCCGGTCAAGTGTATGGCTAATGTTTTACAATATTAATGGTCTTGTTATTAATGGTGGTACCCTTGATGCTAGGGGTCACGACTTTTGGTCATGCAGACATCGTATAGGGTATTGCAACAATGGAGCACAGGTATAAACTTAATGCATTACTAATTTTACTTTATTAAATGGATATATAGTTAATCTTCTTTGTTTGCGGTATTTTTGTTCACGATTTTAGGGAATGATATATGTTTCTATAAGGCTGTCAATAAGTTGATAGTATCATAGTATAGCACAAGTAGTGTAACTTAGTATAGTTAAAATGTTAATTTTTGTAAAAATATATAATACCTCATAATTTAAAAAGTTGATTTCATGTAAGAAATAGCATTTGGTCATGCAAGGCAAAAACCTAGCATGTAAGATGGTATACATGCATGTCACACCTTGTTTGGATGTACGTATGTAATTTTTGTCACACTTGTTAGGATGTACGTACGTATGTATCTTTAGATGAGGAGCAATTCTAGGTAAATGTATAAGTCAAATTGAAGCCATACACACATGAGTCATATGAAGTATTGAATTCAATTCAATTATTAGTACATATAAAGAAGTATTTCCGATTTCGTATAAATAATAAGAATATAAATTTGCTTATTATACAAGAACTTATTAGCTTTTTTTTTTTTAATTATTATTATTTAATCTCGCTCTTTAAGCTATATTGTATTTTAATTATTACATATTTTTTTTCATCTATATCATCCTCATAATGTCTCGTATTTTTGTGTAATTTGGAGCAGTCTATATCATTTGTATCATGCAAAAACGTAGTGTTGAATGGATTGAAATCACTGAACAGCCAAAAGAGCCACATGAGTATAAAGAACTGCAACAAAATAAATCTCAATCACTTGACACTAAGAGCTCCGAGTGGGAGTCCTAACACCGATGGCATTAACGTTCAACACACTAATCACTTTACCATTTATGGTTCACTGATTAAGACCGGAGATGATTGTATTGCCCTTGGACCTGGCACCCAAAACGCCGTCATTAATAAAATTGCTTGCGGTCCTGGCCATGGTATTAGGTATGTATCCTACATTTTCTTTACTCTTTATGTACACAAAATCGACCTATTCAGTTTTTATATTTTATATTTTGTTGTCACGTCAATAGTTTAAATGAAAATATTAATACTTGATAATTAATTTTGAATGAAAGGAAGGGATTACTTTTCATTTGAAGGGAATAATGCAATTAATTGAAAGTTTGATTAGCATATAATGTGGATCCAATGCTGCCTGATATTTTAAGTAAATAAATGTTGCAACTACTGCCTACAATTAAGGATGCCTGCTGTAATTAAATTTAGTATAATGTGAAGTAATTAAGGGTGTGATTAATTGATTATCTAAGTTAACTCTTGTTTAATTATAAATCTTGATATATGCCTATATTATAAGTCTAGGTCTATATTGACTATTACGAGGTGTAGGAGTTAGAATTCGATCTTAAGCAATAATAGTCTCCTTTTGTTTTCCCTTCATTGTGGGAGGGAGAAAATAGTCTCGCTTTTGTATCGAGAATCCCAAATGACCATTGTTATTTCTAGTTGCACCACATATTGCCGTATTCGTGTTGGTGTAATACAAGTTATACAATCATCTCATAATAATCTGCAAGATTTATATATAGGGTATTATCGAAGGTTGTAAAATAAGAAAATGACTCATATAATTATGGTATACAAATATAATCATCTGGATCGTATCACATCCTAATTCTAATAATGTCATAAAGATATGTAAAATTATTTTGCGCATTTTAATCGGTACAAAATATATATATTCGGAGTTTAATTAGCTCCTCCTATGCCTTACCTCACCCCTCTCCCCAAAATATATCATATTGATGTAAATTTAAAGTATAATTTTCTGTTTTGCAGCATTGGTAGCATGGGAAACAGCCTACGAGAATCTGGAGTAGAAAATGTATTAGTGTCAAACGTAGGGTTTTGGAAGACAACAAATGGTGTAAGAATCAAGTCATGGGCTAGACCTAGCAACAGTTTTGTCCGTGGCATCACGTTTCGAAATCTCAACATGTACAATGTTTATAATCCTATCATTATCGACCAAAAATATTGTCCAAATAACCAATGTCCTCATCAGGTAATATTTTACTTCGATACTCTTGTAATTCTTTCATCAAAAAATCGACTTAACTTAACGAATAATGACAAAAATGTACATGATAATTAACTAAACATAATTCGTGACATGTTTAACTTTTATGCTATCGAGTAGGGTTAATAACAATTGTTATAATGTTATTTTAAGGTCCATTTTAACTCTATATGATACATAAGTACTTGTCTATTATCTATTATTACTAACGTAGATTGTTTTCTTTTCTTTCTTGACAGAATTCTGGAGTGAAAATTAGTAATATAAAGTACATAAATGTAAAAGGTGTATCAAGAACCAAAGAAGCAATAATATTTACTTGTAGCCCAAGTAATCCATGCACAGGGATCAAATTGAAAGATGTTAGGTTAACTTTTGGGAATAAACCAGCAATATCAAAGTGCAGCTATGCTCGTGGAAGTAGTCGAGGCAAAGTTACCCCTCGAAGTTGCTTATATTAGAACTCATTTCTAATGAGTTAATCACAAATTGTTACTATAAATTAAAGAAGCTTTTTTAATATTTTAGCTTCTTGATTAAACTTAGCTTAATTGTATGTATAAACTTCAACGATTGATGGCTTATATATAAATGGATGTTTTATTCTTACATTAGGGCTCTGGTTATTTTAGTTGTAAACATTTAATGCGTTAGTTGAGACAAACACTACAAGAGGGGGGGTGAATTGTATGTGAGTTCCTAGTGGCTACTTTTGCGGAATATAAAACAGAATGTAAAGGAACTTGCAATGTACACAGTATTTTACGAGGAAACCTTCCAGGGCCTAACTGGAAGTAAAGCCTTGACCCTCTAAGGGATTTCCAAAACCAAACCAATCCACTATAATAGGGCAAACACACAAGTTACAACCTATTATACTCAGACCTTTACTCACAAGTTCCAAACTAAACTTGCTACATAGTAGGACCCTATCCTACCCAACCTAAGTCCCTGACTTAGATTCACTCATACTCCCTGAGTACTCTCTCACTCAGCTTCAACCTAGAAGCCTACACAACTGTATGAAAAGATAAATCACACACACACCCCAAGAACCCAACCAATACAAACTATTGACCCTTAGTATATGAGAGGTAAGCTACGCATGAAACCTGAACCAAATACGACAAATTTATGGACTTGGCAAACTTACACAATTAAGCACACTTCAATTTCTTCACACATAAACTCACAGAAAATAATGAAATGAGATTTCTACAAGTTATACAAGACTTGCTCGTATATAAAGTAGGGTTTTTAAAGGATAATTATGTTAATATACCAAAATCCCAAAACACGGTTTTATGTAAATCTTTTTAGAAGTAAATCTTTTTAGAAAACTTATTAAAGATAAATCATCAAAAGAATAATATCTTTTGATATTTGTTTTTAAGAAATAAATCGTTTTAGAAAATCTTTTCTTAAAAATTTATCTTTTATAAACTTTCCTATTTTAAAAGCTTGCCAAGCTCATTTGTCACGTTTCTAATAAGTCTCACGCGTAAACCTAACAAACATATTTACAGCAAATCTAAAAAATAAAAACTTAACAAAACTAATTTGCTTCGCCAATATTTGTAAACCAGGAAACTTGGGTTTCACGCAGTCCAGGACTGAGTTCCTGCTGTCATTTGTACTCCAGTTCTGAAATGGAACTTCGCAGGCCAAGTTCTAGTAGAACTTGATGTCTTCTACGCAGACCAAGTCAACACTTCAACTTTCTGTCTTCAAGTTCTTGTTAGGGAACTCAGATAGTTCTTGTTAGAGAACTCTTCTTCTATCTTCTTTAACCTTTCCTTGGAACCTCTTCATGTCTTCTTAGTTTAGGTTTCACCTGTTCTAATCACAACATTTAGAGAAATCTTTATTAGATGAAGTTTGCTAGTTTTCGTTCATCATCATCAAAACCTTTAAGGTTCAACATAATGGAAAACAATAATTTTTCATTGTAACGTTTTTAATTTAGGGACAACATAATTGTAAAAATGATTTCTCTTTGTTTGTATGATTACAAGAAAACTTATGGAGGAAGAAGTATATGAGAGTGTAAAAGAGGATATGAATGAGACTTATCTAACAATTTGTTGTAGTCTTGAGGATGATTTTCATCTTATTCATCTGACTGTATTTGAGAAATTGATAAATTTGCGATCCCACATAATATTTCACCAATGAAACAATTTCACGAAAATACAACAAAGCAAAAAAAGCAAATCCTCCCTCAAAGGAAGAGAAGAAAAATCATGTCTTTTGAACGTAGAAAAAAAGATCCTCCTACAGATCGAAAGAAAAACTCTGTCTTTCAAGGGAGAAACTTTTTCTTAGAAGAGGGAGAGTTATTGAAACTTAAAAACAAACAAAATAAAGAGAAATGAACGCAAGAAACAAAGATTGAAGCTTTCCATTGATAAAAAACGACGAAAGAGGATAGAGGAGAAGGACATACATTAAGGATTTTACTTTTTTTTTTTAGAATTTTTTTGACAATTACCACCTATAATTGTTGTTGTTTTAGAATTACACCTACAGTTTTTACCACCTACATTTTATGAAAACACTAAAACTTCCCACCACTTTAACTAACCCCTCAAAGATAACGTCATCCTTGCTATTTCCCTCTGTTTTCTTTCTTCTTCACTCGATTTTCAATTCCCTCTTCTTCCACTTCCATCTAAATTGAGGCATAGCTTGAAATCAAATTGCAAGAAACCCTGTCTTTAAAAACCAATGAAAGAGGATAGATTTTTTTTATTAAAAATTAAAAAAACCAATAATAACATAAGATAATAATAAAAATTAAAGCATATTAACAAATGCATAACCATTATTGAGTATGTAGGCTAAAACAATAAGCATCTAACCAAAAAAAAAAAAGAAATTGAATTTGTGGAAAATGAAGAAGAGACTAATTAAGGAATGATTTAGGGCATGTTCAGCTGTATTTTTTTAGTAGTTTAAAGATATTTTGACCAAGTCAAAACACTACTTAATAAAAATTTGACTTCTAGGCATGTAGGCAATGCATGTATTGACGTTGGTTGGAATAATATTTGGTAGTGGATGTAGCCTTTATCAAAAGCTAAACTACTAACTCCGGTTTTTATTAGTTGCAACAAATGAATTTTTTATGTCTCACAAAAAATACCCTTTTTTACAACTAATAAAAACCGGAGGTAATATTAGCTTTTGAAATTAGGGATATTTGGATTTTTTTTTTCCTCTTATTTAACATTACTTGTTTGGTTGCATTGGAATTAAATTCCTATGATTTTTTTTTTTTAGAGGAAGTAACTTTTTTCATGTATTTCCTAGCTTAATTAGGATTTTTTTTAAACTTTTCTGGTTGATGTAAGGGAATTTGCATATCATGTAATCTATGTATATTTTAAATGACTAAGGCCCCGTTCACTTCACCTTATTTTTGCTGAACTGAAATTATTTTTAATGAAACAAAATTATATTTGCCGAACTGAAATTATTTTTGCTGAACTGAAATTAGTTTTATTGATTTTCTATTATAATTCTTCTTTAAGAAAACTGAATTTTACTGAACTGAACTTATTTTTACTGAACTGAAATTATTTTTACTGAACTAAAATTAATTTTACTGAAATGAACTTATTTTTACTGAACTGAAATTATTTTTACTTAATATTATTTTTTTAAGGTGAAATGAACGAGGCTTAAGGGGAGTCGAGGTATTTAACTTCTTATGATGTGTGAGAACTCAAAATCTATAGCTAATTGCAATTTCTTCATTTTGCAAATTTTATGTTAACCAAACATTAAGGATCTAAGCATTTCTTAAAAAATTTTATTGCTTATGTCTAATAAGTGCAACCCATACAATGATACAAACACATAGAGGTAACAACTATTCAACCACTATCTTATTAGATAAAGTACTTAAGGGTAATTTGGTTCAAAAAGTTGGAATGGAATGGTATGAGAATAAAAACACTCTAACCGTATGATTAAAAGTTATATATTATTTTTTAAGTTAGTTTGGTTCACTATACTACTATAAATGAGGGAAGTATGAGGGAGACCCCTTGATGAACTGGCACGTACAAGAGGTTGCCTCGCATCATCCAGGTACTAGATTTTTTGTGATATGAGCTTTTGATTGGGTCTGATTGATCTTGGGGTCAACGACTCAAGAGTGTTAATATTTGCCTATTTGGGCCATGCATGTGGGTTTATTTCCTTTTCTGTTGGGGCTTTCCTAACGGCCCAAATTGAAGATTCTCTTTGGGCCCCTCTAGCACCGTCAATATCCGATTATTACATACTAAACTCAATTATTTATTTATTTATTATTTTTTAAGGGAAACATACTAAACTCAAGTTTTTATTTATTTATTTATTTATTTTTTATTTTTTAAGGGAAACATACTAAACTCAATCAATGACATCAGTATTAATTTAACATAAATTCTTACCAATAAAATTCAAAGTAAAATATTTTTAACAAGGGGAGAGTATCACTAGTACCAACCAAATAATAATAAAAAAATAATAAATAAAAATTGTCTAAAAAATAAAAATAAAAACTTTTCTATCTATTACTCTATGCTAAAGGAGGAGTGAGTTGTAGAGGCATGGTTAGTCCCTCCATCTCCCCCCAAGTGTGATCTGGGTTCGACTCTTTATTCCCCTTTCTTGTGATAGGAGGGAGATCTCCCCATATTTTACCGTTTACTCTATACTAAAGCAAAATTTGTAAGGAGCATTCTAATTATGCACTTTTTTCTACCCATTTTAATTAAATTAATTAACAAATTTTATTATTTATTTGTTTATAGGTTGACTATTGACTTACATTTATATAGATACTAGATGAAGCCCGTGCGATGCACGGTTTGTTTGAATTTTTTTAAATATATATGTGTGTGTGTGTGCGCGCGCGCTAAATTTGTTATATATTTAGATAAAATTCCTGATATCAAAAGATAATATTTTATATTTAATTAATTTAAACTGGAAAATCTCATTCGCCAATTTTGCTTACGTGTCATTTAAATTATTTAATTCTAAAAGAAATTAATAATCTCGTATTTAATTGGCTGCCACTAAAATTTATTATCCTACATGTCGCGTTGAAAAAATTAAATTCTACGTGGCTCTCTAAAAACTCGGGAAAAAACTCTCATTTATATATATATATATATATATATATATATATATATATATATATATATAGTATGACTTGGACATTATCTAGTTATTTATCTCTAAGTTTGGAATTAAGAGTCATTAAGTCGTTTCAACAATGGAACCTTCGGATAGGTCCTTTCTGGTGAGCGGAAGACTGGACTCGGACCAAGTGACGATTGGGCCGAGGATTTTCTGCACAGCAAACACACGTAAACTGGCCTCAGGGATTGTGCCGAGGAAGGCCCTTCCGATGCCGAAGTCAGTACAGTGGTTTTAGAGAGAGAAAGTTATGCAAGAGTATTAATTGCTTGAGGCTTTAGGTGAATGAATATAGATAGAGAAGAATGAATGTATTTATACCTTGACATAAGAGAGAACATAGGCCTTAAACCAAGTGGGCTTGCCACGTTGACTGGACCTTTGACTCATTTGACATGAATTGGAGAGTTGAACCTTGACCTTGGGCTTTATATTTGAACCATATATGGATTGGCCCAATTGGAGTAAATTGGACCCAAACGCTATGAAATCGAAAAATTATTGTCTAAACCTTTAATATCTATATTCTATATCTGAAATTGTTGAATACAAATCGTACAATAATCAGTGATAACCATATGAAACGGCGAAACGCCAAACATTTTCGCGCATCACATTGCAACATTTGCGAGAGTTAACTTATGGTTTACCTTAGAGGCTTTGACGGCTTAATAATACACATGTTTTTATGTCTTACTTGGATTTCTAAAATAAGTACTATTAGTACTTCTTATTATGACCTGTACTTGTTCTCAATTATCACATGACAATATTCACTTACTTTCCCTTTAATGCGGCTTTAAGTTTGCGAAGCCAGTTTCTACGTTTTAATTTGCTGAGGACCATTTCTATATGAATAACAAAATTATTGTCCCTTTAAAATGAAGCTAAAATCATTATAAATTTAAATAGGGATAAGATGCAAGATCTACGTACATGCATACGTGAGATTTGTCTATACATACATCACATCTTTTAAGTTATAACTAGTCATAATTGTAGTCATATACTTGTATAGTTTTAAGCTATCTATTAATAATTTAACATGGTCCAAGTAAATAAAATGCATTAGATTGAGCAAATTATTCACCAAGGTTAAATTATGTTGTTTGATTAATAATTTTTCATATGGATTACGCATTGACGCACAATGTACATTGTTTTTGGACAATACATGCGTCAACAATCACGTACAACAAATCCCCTCATAAGGAAGGGTCCTAATTTTTTCCTTTTTTCTTACCTTTAAATAAATAAATAAATAAATAATTAAATAAATCACGTACAACGAATATATGCTATCAACTTATCATTAACTAACTTTTCTTCCGAATGAATTTAATACATTCTGTTTGGGTCTATTTCTAAAAATTCTTAGGATCTTTTACCAAAACGGCTAATTTTACAAAAGTATTTACCAAAACGGCTAATTATAAATATTTTACAAAAGTATTTACCAAAATGGCTAATTATAAATTTTAATTCCAAAACTAGCTAAATTATTAACTTGAAAGGAAATTATCTATTTCTTATTTTCTTTTGAACCGATGTGGTTCACTTTATTGATTTTTTTTTAAATTTGTTTTTTTTTTTTTTTAATTTTGAATTTAGGATTTTTATAAGTTGGAAAATTTAAGCCATATACAAATATATAGAGTATGTAAACAGTCACAGAAACCCTAACTTTGATCACAAAAAAAAAAAAAAAACCTAATCTTTTGTCTAGATCGTATCACAAAAATTTGAAAGTTCAAATAGTATTTTTCTATACAACGATTAGAGATTTTAAGGTATTGATCATTTTTTTATGTTAGTTAACTGTATACTCTCTGTTAATGTCATCTAATTTGATTATTTATTAGTCCTTAATATATTTTTGTCTTTACGTGTTAAAAAAAGAGTTGTGTTTTTTTTTTTTTTTTTTTTTTTTTTTTTTTTTTTTTTTTTTTTAAATTGGAAGTTTGGAACAGTTTTTGAGTGATTTTTTTTTTATTTTGAGTAACTTTGTAGAAAATTTAAGAATTGTTGCAAATATATTATGTTGAATGTCATTTTTTAAATTAATGGGTTATTTTAAACTATGGAATTAGAATTTCCAAAAAAAAAAAAAAAATAAATAAATAAAGAAATTTTTAAATAAAACCATTTTTTTTTTAAAAAAAAAAACCCATAAAGTGAAGCAAACCAGTTCAAAGGAAAATAAAAAAGAAATAATTTCCTTCCAAGTTAATAATTTAGCTAGTTTTGGAATTAAAATTTATAATTAGCCGTTTTGGTAAATACTTTTGTAAAATTAGCCCTTTTGGTAAAAGATCCAAATTCTTAACATTATAACCACATTTTTACATTATGCACCTACTCAACACATAAACAATCTCTCTTCTTTTTCTTAAAATTTGTACAAGTACATATAGTGATTAGTTAATGTTAAGATCAAATAGAAATGAAGGTAGTATTTATAGCGTCAATCTATTTAATTATGCCTTTCTCATGTTTTTTAAGTAGAGGTGTTAATTTGAATACATGAGTTGGGTTCAGTGAGGTCGAGTTAGTTAATGATACCTATATTTTTAAGTATCTAGATTGAAGTTATGAAGTGGCTGTTCCCAACTACTGGTTTAAATGAGCTACAAATGAGTTTAAAAACACAAAATTCTTCACCAAGTTACTTATTAACGACAAATCAACAATAAGGACATACAGACATTATTATGTACAAGGATTAAAATGCATAAAATCAATAAATACGTGAAAATATTCCTAGCTTATATTGTAGACTTCAAAGATTGCAAGTTGAGGATACGATTGTAGGTCATAATTGGCTCATTACCCAAATTAATGACTATACATTGATTATAAATAAAATTATGCTATTGCATTATTGTTTCTTAGGAACTCTATAAGATTCTCATGAATAATCACTAATTACTTAAGTATGCATCTTCACATGCTTAGTACGTATTTGATAACGTAATTTACTAACATGCATGATCTAGCTAGATTAGTTGACTTACAATCATTTATAATAAGATTTACACGTACTTTACATCCACAAATTCATTATATATAAGTCAAGTTACTTATCAATTTATCATAGCAAAATTAAACAAGAGCCTCAAACTTAAACATCTTCCTTTCAAACATTATTGTAAATTAAAGGGAAGATGGTTAAGGTTTATTTCTTCGCTATTTCTCTCTTATTACTTGTTCTTGTAAAGCCAAATGAAGCATATAGCGTGGTGGCTTTTGGGGCAAGGGGTGATGGCCGGACCGACTCAACCCAAGCCTTCCAAAAGGCGTGGGCTTGGGCATGTGGATCGGTTAAACGTGTTATACTTGATGTACCCTCGGGTAGATTTGTGGTCCGACCTATGTCCTTTAACGGACCGTGTAGAAATCATGTAACCTTAAGAATGAGGGGTACAATAATTGGCCCATCAGATTACCGTGTGTTGGCACGTTCAAATGTGTGGCTTATGTTTTACAATATTTATGGGCTAACAATTAATGGTGGTACCATTGATGCTGGGGGTCATTCTTTTTGGTCATGTAGGAAACATAATGGATATTGTTACAATGGAGCTCAGGTACACTTCCTTCTTTGTTCATAGTTTCATAGTTATATAGCATGTCATTCATGTGTTGGCGCATGCATGTCACACACTAATGCTTCGCGCATTGAGTATGTACTATGACAAGTAATAATTAGCTAATAGTTAGCCATTTAGTCTTATCACTCGCTCATTTACGTTTTTGTAAATTTGTAGCTAGCATTGTTATGACTAATCAATCTCAAATTTCTCATAGTTACATTTTTGTTTGTTTGTTTGACGCAGTCCATATCGTTTGTATCATGTGGCGGCATAGTGGTACGTGGGCTAAAATCAATGAACAGCCAAAAGAGCCACATGAGCATAAAGAATTGCAATAATATGGCTATTAGTTACTTGACACTAAGAGCTCCGAGCGGCAGCCCCAACACGGATGGCATGAATATTCAAAACTCTAATCGTATTTCCGTGTACAACTCCGTAATTAAAACAGGAGATGATTGTATCGCCATTGGACCTGGAACCAAAAACATGGTCGTTAATAAAATTGCTTGCGGTCCTGGCCATGGTATAAGGTATTAGCTTCTCCTTACTTTAATTTAACCCCTTTCCTCCCATCCATCATCTTATAATAATAAGTTTTCACGCAATAATTTTACTGAAATTTTGCTTTTGTGCTGGTATTAAAATTGACAAGTAATAATATATTGATATTTTAAATTAATTAACTGTTAATACGGAGTACTAAATACTCAAGGGGTCAAATAATGCAGAGCAAATTTAAATGGTTATAGATGGAGTAATTAGCATGTATCAATGTATCATATATGGATCCAATGTCTAATAATATAATATAAAAAAATTTACAAGTCTTTCTCCTGTTAAACCTGCGACTGAAGGTGTGATTATTGATAACCAATCAATATTTTTGGTGTTTAAGGAGTACCTGATTCATCAGGTTTTAAGCAAATATATAAGGTTCAATATGAATCTATCGAGGTTCAATATAATTCTTTTTAGTTGCTACATATTCGTACATAGTAGTACAAATGAAAGATTATTATATTGATCAACTTCTTTCACTTAAACATTTTCTAATTTGATTACTCTTACAAATTTTTTGGTCGACTCTCAACATTTTATTATTCAGAAATTATAAGTAAAATACTTTTATGAATATATACACCTCAAGTTTTAATAATTTTTGTTTAACAAAAATAATATTTCTAAAGCATAAAATCATTGTGTATGAAGATATATTATTTGTTAAAGTTCGAAACCTATTATCGGATTAAGACTCCAAGTACGTATCAAATATTGAACATGTTATTCATACTACGTATTTGCTTTAGTAAGAATACATAACTAAATTATCTACTAAATTATCTTCTTTTTTTTTTCTTTTTTTTTTTGATAAGGAGAATGGCTCTACCGGGCCAGAACCCTCACGGGTCAACCTGGTCCAGGTTAGCTAGTTAGACAATTTGGGAGAGTGGGGGAAAGGTAAGGGAATCCCATTTCCCAAATTGTCACTAGTGGGGATTAAACCTCCAAATACGTATCTAAAATATCAATAATTATTTGTATTGCAGTATTGGAAGCATGGGAAACAGCTTACATGAAGATGGTGTCCAAAACATAGTTGTATCGAATGTTGTATTTTATAAGACAACATTTGGTGTTAGAATCAAATCATGGGCAAGACCAAGTGACAGCTTTGTCCGCAATGTCATATTTCGCAATATTGTCATGGAAAATGTCTATTACCCCATTCTCATTGATCAAATATACTGCCCTAATAACCAATGTCCTCGACAGGTAAATTCTTGCATCAATTGACCAAGTAGTACTCCATATACACTCTGTCTTATCTTATATAATACATGTTCGTAACATTCTCAAATAGCTAGATATCAAAAGAGAAAAAAAATTAAAAATAAAAATTGATAGAGACGACATTGCAACACATTGACATTTGTAGCTAGATTTGTTACTATGATACCGATCTATCTAGGTTAAGTTCACTTATTTATCTTAAGCTTAACTTATATTCACTTGTGAACAAAATAATGGATGAATTCAATAAAATAAAATGATTGATTGAGGTGTATACGCATAGGCTTTGATCTTTTGCTCACATATATTATCTTTTTTATCTTATGGCAGAATTCAGGAGTGAAAATAAATAATGTGAGCTACATAAACATAAAGGGTACATCGTTACGCAAAGAAGCAATACAATTTACTTGTAGCCCAACTAATCCATGCAAAGGGATTAAGCTGCAAGATATCAGGTTAACTTTTGGGAGTAAACCTGCAGTTTCAACTTGCAGCTATGCTCGCGGATTTACTCAAGGAAAGGTTTCCCCTCGAAGTTGTTTTTAGACTTCGTTCCTTGGAAACATTTCTTCCTTTGTCCTGGTGTAATGTTACATTCTCTCATATTTGTCCTCCACACGACCATTGTACACATGTTCATATGCCGAGCACAAGTACAGGGGTGAGGGACCAATCTATACTGTAAGGCTTATTAAGCAATTAAGCCTTTTGGTTTAACATGTATACACTTCAAAGAATGATGGCTTACAACTCGTTTGTTGATTTACTTTCAACTTTCAAGTAAACAAAAAACGAAATAGCCTGACATTGTGGTGTATATATTATATCTTGATGATACTACTTGTATCATTTATCAATATTCATGCCTTTAACTTTTGATGTTCGATGTGTTGTATTTGAAATGTGTTCTCTTGAAATTATTAATGAAGTTTCCTTTCGAAAAATGATTATTAACAACTCAGACCATTAAGACTTAGCTTAACACGTCTATTACAGTAATGATTTAGGATTAAAGTTCCTAACATGTGACTACTAGAATTAGAGGACCGAGATCACATATAGTTTATCCCTATATTATTGCCCAATCCAAAACAAAAACGTGTGATACTAATAATCATACTCTAAAAAATAAACGAGAATTCTTGGCAAAATCCAAAGTGAGTTACAGGTAAAGAGTGAACCAAAAAAAAAATGTTGGCTACACTTTTCATAGCAATGTGCAGCATGATGAGCTTATGCAGACGAACCATTAGCCTATGTACAATAAAAAACAGGTTGTACTTGCAGCTCAATTGGATAACCAATCGCTTTGCTTGATACGATCAGAGGCGCTTTCACTCACAGCATAATGAATGAACATTCTGATAACGATGAGTGGTACATAGAATATAATGTCGTAGACCCAAATGACACCAGCCCAACCCCATCCGATCCCTTGGATTATGCTCCAATCGGCATAAACAGCAATGACAGTTGCAAGCTGCCAAGAATGGGAAGCGAGTTAAGCTTTTTTGTTCAAGCACAAATAATGAAACACAATGCAAATAACAAGTCATAACCACATGTCATAACCAGGAAAATTAACGATGTGATTACCAGGTGAACACAGAGACACATCAGAAGAAAGCAAGTGTCATAAACCGGATTTGACCATCTTCGCGATTGAGTCACAAGTACTAGGCCATGTATACTGATGCTAACTTGAAGGTATATTGCAGATGCAAGCTTTCTGTAGTCACTGCTATGAGCTGCTTCCATGAGGCTCATCACTCCAAACACCCGCTACCAAAATCAAGAAAGCGGATATACATATATTACTCCATCTATTTCTAAATAATACTTCGTATATGCTACATTTCTATTTAAGACCGTTCCAAAATACAGAACAAAATGATCTTTGTACCTGAAAGAAATCCTTCTCGAATGCTATCCTGACAAAAAAGATGGTCATGAAAGCCAAATAAGCACCTAGAGCTACTCCAGTTTTAACAATCTTAGGTAGCCCCCAATGATCAGGCACCATAAGAAAATGTCTCGTTCGATACATTCCATAGGTACAGCTTAGAACTGCAATGCAATGATATCTGTTACATACAAGAGTTCTTTCAAAATCGACTGCATCACTATAGATACATCTCAGTAGTCCAAGACCAAGGCCTCGTTGTGCAACGAGGCGTCGAGACCTAAAAATAATTATTGATAAACATGTAAGCACAGGATACGGGAGACACACCTTCATTGAAGACAACAATTTGAAGCATCATTATGGGTGGGAAATTAAATTTCCATATGAAACCAAGCTGTAACACGATAACATGAGGAAAAAGAATTAAGCGGAGTCAATTGAACCTTTAAATGGGCTTAATGTTTCTAAGTTAAGGGATTAGTTGCTTACCGTTGTGTAGGAAGTGATTGCAACGGTGTGAATCTGAAAACAGAGGAAAAAACACATTACTCATAGATGAAATAAATGAGTAATGTATTGACAGTATTACAATGAAAGAGAGCACAACGGTGACAAAATTATGTATTAGGCCCTGTTCTTTTCACCTGATTTTTACGCCTCACAAAGGTATTTTGTTGATCAACTAGTGTAATTGTTGATATTGATTTTTATTAATTATACAGAAGATGACATCGCCTGAGTAAGATAGTAGACTGGAATAGTAATAGTAAATAAATCGCTTACGCAGTAATCTTTAATCTTCTGTGAGATCTGTCGGCATATTAGCACAGCTCTGATGATGACATTAAGACCAGGTTCTGTGAGGACAAGATCTGAAGCTCTGCGAGCTGCATCTGTTGCATCTGCCACGGCTATGCCAATATCAGCCTTCTTAAGAGCAGGGACTTCAGTTACACCATTACCTGTTACTCCACATACGCGTTTCCTGACTTGCAATTGTTTGATAATTTCATACTTAGCCCCTGAAGCAAAATAGACACCATGAACCATCAGAGAAACAAATAAGTAAACATGTCTACATAAGAGAAACAACAAGAATATACCTGATGTAACATCTGTGAATCCGTCAGCTTTTTCAATCAGATCATGAAATAATGAGGCATAAATTGTCTTGTCCTTGCTTTCCACGAGCAAAGATGACACAGGATACATATTGGTTCCCATACCCAAATGACGACCACCTTCCTTTGCCATTGCTAGTTGGTCACCTGAAAAACACAAACATATCAGGAAGTATCAGGTTCAGAACAAAATAAAAGGCAAAACTCTGTCTATATACTAAACCAGTAGTACAGAGGAGCGCGATTACTACCACAATCTGAATACAGCTAACCTGTTACCATTTTGACACTAATACCAAGATCAAAAACCTTTGCTATTGCGTCAGCACTGTCACACCTAGGAGGATCGAAAAGTGGAATGATACCAATCAATGTCCAGGCATCCCCAGAAAAAATTTTCGTCCCATTAGTAACTTCCTGTATGAATTTCATGGACATCAACCAAACTGCTGTCACAAGTCTCAACAGAAGAACAAGGCCTGAATATTACCCGATATGCTACAGCTTGCAAATGCCACCCTCGCTGTGTGAACTTGTCAATCACTGCCTGAACTCTTATCTCTATATCTTTCTTGTTACATGCCAGATTTAAGACCTAAGAGCCAATTGAGAGCATTAACAAGATGAGAAGATGAAAGACATTATTTCCACTAGGTCGCGAAGCAGTACCTGCTGAGGAACACCTATGCAAACTCTGTGAAGTTTTCCATCACCATCTGAGTAAGTTACTGCTCTGAGTTCATCAGTCGGAGTTTGATCAAATGACAGGTAAGTTCCTTTCTGAATGCGAGCCAAAGCCTGAATGGAATAGGGATATAACATAAACTGATGTGGCATAATAACCCCTAAAAAACGAAAAGAAATTTATGTCATATTATTCATTATTTACCTCTTTTGAGTTAGAGAACATTTCAAGAATGGCAGCATCTATTTCATCATTGGTTTTAGTTTGACATACTTGTGCTGCCATTGAAATAACGGTATCTGCATTTACTCCCTTGTCGAATACCTGAGAAAGATTTACAGATTTTCAAAGCAAATCCTGGAATTTCTAATGACATTTGCAGCTACAGCATCCATCAAAACTGTAATTTACAAGAAAATAAATTATACCTCAATCATTGTCATATCAACTGTGAGCTTGTTCAGTACCAAGGTTCCTTTTGTATCACAGCAAAGTACATCCATGACAGCTATATCCTTTATGGCAGTCAATCTCTTTAAGATAGCGCCCTGTAAATAGTTTCGATAAGTTAATTTCTCTAGGTGACAATGATAAGATGTAGTCTATTCTACCTAATTGATTCTAGACATCATGCCAGGCCACAGTGTTCATAGACTTATAAGCAAAGATGATTATTAAATCCTAAATAAGATATTAAAAAGACGAGATAGAAAGGAAGAAAAACTGTCAGCAAGCACAAACCTTCAGGCCATTTAGGTTCTTGTAAATCACAAACAAAACATTGGTGTGAAAAGCAATGGGAATTCCACCAATGAGGAGAACAAGCAGATTGTCAATTCCGCGCCAAATTGCTATGTGCTGGAAAAGGTACATGAAAACAATCTCCACCAACACCCCAACAGCAACCAAGCACAAGCATACATTCCTAATGCCAACCAAAACCTAAAAAAGAAAGAAAAAAAGTAGAATAAATACATGGGGTAAAGAAGATAGAACAAGTAGCTATATATTTTTAGTGTTGAAATCCACTAGAACTTTTTACCTTATCCCAGCAGTTGACTTCAATGGTGCTGTAATCCAGGCAAACATTTTTCCCAAAGAAGGTTCGAGCACCGGTGGCAATGACCACAGCTTCAGATACTCCTAGTTCACAAATACAGCCAGAGTATACCGCATCCCCTGCTCTCTTAGTTACTTGAGACGAAACTCCTGTTAAAGCATACTGCAAAGCACAGGAAATCATATATTCAGCAACAAAAGAAGCATAAAGTAATTATATTGATCACTAACATTACAACTGACCTCATCAATTATTACAGCATTGTCTCCTTCCAGTAGACGCGCATCAGCAGGAATGATGTCTCCAGCATTAATACTAATTACATCCCCAGGGACCAACTGTGAACTATACTCCTCAGTCCACCAACCATCTCGCAGAACCTGATGAAATAGCCATAACTTAAGAAACAGCCTCACAAATACACATGTATAGTCGCGACTCTCAAGTGATACTGTGATACAGATAGACCAAGTATTGAAAGCAGTCAAGCATGCATACCTTTACTTTCCTAGCTAAGGGTGCCATGACAGAGGTTTGGTGATTATAGATATCTTTTTCTGTAATAAGACTCCTAATTGGAGCAATTAAAAGCATAAGAAAGACCGAAACAACCACTGGCCAGTGTAGGTTCTTGCCCTGCATCAATCACATAAATCTATTGAGTCGAATTGCACAAGCAGTATTTCATAGAGATACAAATATAATTAGAAACCCGATGCTCACCCAAGCAATGGCAATGGCAATGATTGCAGCTGCCATTCGAAGACTCCAAATTGAGCATAAAGTCTTCAGGAGAAAACTCTTCTGCAATGCACCAGGGTATGAACTAGCAGTGTAAGATTTACAGTATATAACCCCAAATTTCAAAACATGTATGATTATCTCAATGAAAAATGTCAGATGAATATAAAAGAATTTACGAGTGACTCATGTCTGTCTCTAATGTACTCTTCAACTTAGTTCCAAATCACAACTAGCACCACATGACGGCGGCTAAGGTAAAAGGCAAGAGGTAAAAAAAAGACGGTTAAAGATCGACTTGGTACAGAAGACCAAATTCAAATGATCCCACATATTACCTATATGTAAACTATAAGTAGAATATGATGAAAAGTTTAAATTACGTACACAGATATGAGCAATTTACAAAAGATTTAAATATTATTACACCATAATTAACTTGAACTAATGTAATTATCACTTGAACATGATTAATAACCAAATTAAACTACACAATACCTGATTTTAAATCAATCCTATAAATTTTCAAACGCGTTCACTTAATCTAAAAGGCGCCTTCCTGACTATCCAAAAAAATTATACCTTCTTATGTTGATGCTTATTGATGCCAAAAATGGCTAATCTTTCAGTAACAGCCTCAGAAGTGAGGCCAACTCTGCTACACCCAAGTTTTTCAAAGACTTCATCAACTGGTACATTGTACTGTAACCACAAACAAAGATCAAAACAGTTATACATGCTATATAATTCAGTATAAAACCATAATGTATTCGAGATGATCAACTACCCAATCAATGCCATCCGAAACTCGAGACGTGATCATTCACTCCTTGTTGAATTGTTGCTAGAAACTCCGAGCCCAGTGAAAACTCAAAAGCCCTTACTGATTATTATTTTTATGTTTTTTTGGTCAAAAGCCCCTAAAAGCAAACAAAACAACGCCCTTATCATTGATTAATAGGAGTAATTTTTTTTTTTTAAAACACTATTAATAATTATGCATAACTAAAATCATGTTATTTTTGTCTGAGTATATAAATACTCGTAGCTTTTTTCAAAAAATAATGAATAAATAAATAAATAAATAAATATCATCATGACATCATGTATGCTTAATGGCTTATACGGCATACCTTGAAAGACCGGAACTCAATCCAATTTAATATGGAGTTTACCTAAGAAACCCTCAAACCACGGAACTAGAGTCCCATATAAATTTTAAAGTCCAATCTAATCCAATCCAAATCGGTAATTTGCTATACTCCCGTATTCTTTTTCCAATAGCTTTGATTTGCTTATAAGCCTCCTGCCTCCCTACCATAAACCAGTGACTACAAGGAGGATATATGATAATTTTGTTGAATTTATTTTAAATTGATGGAAATGAGTACTTCGTTTATCATAAACCCTAGAATTTTATTTTATTTTATTTTTTTTTTAAAAAAAAAAAAAAAAAAAAAAAAACTTTTTATCCTGTAAACAATTTTTTTTATCCAAAATACTAGTGATAATACCTTGATTTTTAAAATGTCAATAATTATCCCTGAAAAAGAAAAGGTTTTGGTTATTTTTAAAACTTAACTTCAAAATAACTCCTCCAGCAGTAGACAATTAGACACTGTTTAACTATAATACTACCTCCTTTTTTTATTAGTTGATACGTTTTGATTTTAGCACTATTCACACACTTTCTTTTAACCATGTTTTGTGATTTGTATGTGAAGAATAATATAATCAAGTGAGATCTTGTTAGATTTGTCACAAAGTATATTTTCAAAATATCAACTTTTTATAATTTTTTCTTATTTGTAATTAAAGATATTAGTGATTGAATTTGTGCATTGACAAATGTAACTAAAGAAACGTGTCAACTAAAAAGAAAGGGAGGAAGTATACGATACTAGGAAAAAATTTGTTATGGGAAATTCCCGAATGGTAACCCCCTATTTTTTTATTTTCTCAATGGTAACTTTCAATTTTTAAAATTATCAAATATAACCCCCAATTACTAATCTATACTTATATATTAAAAAGCGTTCTTAAAACGGAATATGTGTTACGTGGCACCCTTCACATGTATTAGATATATGCCACATCACCTTTCACAATAAGAAATAAAATAATATTCTAACCATCTTTGCTATCGTTTAATTATGTTTCATATTCAAGTAAAATATTCTAAATACTTTGTATTAAACATCAATTTGAGAGCACTTATTTAGTTTCAAAGTTATTATTGTTCACTTTTATTTTAATTGTATAGTTTATATTTTATAGGTCAAATAATATTTGTTGATTTTCAAAGTAAAACACGGTGCATCGCCCGGGGTACAGTCGGTACACACTAGTTAGTCTTTAAATGTGACATTAGTAGGTAAAAAAAAAAGGTTAAATGCATGTTTAATTATGATAATTATCCTAATCTTGGTTAACTATTATAGTTAAGCTAATTTCTTCCGTGATAATTGACCAACTAACAAGAAATTATCATGCATGGGTGCAACATGATGATAATCGACCATGTAGGCCATAGGGGGATCTTTCACCGGTTAATTATTGTAATTAATTAGCTAATAAACTTAAATAATCTTATTTTACTTATATAATATTGGAACATAGTGACTAGTTTAAAACGAGAGGCAAAAGATTCAAATTGCGGCCCCTCTAATATTTTCGATCAAGATCCGCCACTGATAATAGGTGACGGCTACTCCTTGCATGCCTTCTTAGTTCTTACCCATATTTTTTACATTACTACAACTTATAAGGTTTCTCTCACAATTCCACCAATTTCTATCGATCATCATATATAATTCACCATCAATTCCTATATATTTAAGCAAAGTAGCAAACTAGTAACCCGATTCTCCCAAATTTTCTGCAATCCATTGTAATAGAAAAACGAATTATTGTAATATGAAATTTTCAGCTAAATTGACACAAACAAACCCAACATAAACTTCTGCCAAAATATTGACAGAGTTTTTTTACCCAAAATTGAGAGCATGCACTTAAAATAATCTGAAACCCTCAAAAATACGAAGGTGAAAAGTCATAAATCGTTCGATAAAAACACCAAGACGCACAAAACCCTTCGAATGTACTGCGTTCCTCCTTTTCGTTCGTTTTCCACAAAAGATAGAATGGAGAATTTGCTTGTTTTTGATGAAGAGTAAAATATCTACAGCTTTAATGAGATGTTGAGTCTAGAGCTGTGAGATAGAGAAAGAGTGATCAAGAATTTCGAAAGATGGTGTAAAAGGAATTTGGTTGGCGGCACTCAAGCAGGAAATTGCTAATGCTTCTCCCTAATTTTTTTTTAACCATGGTTAGCAAATTAATTCATTCATCCACAACTTAACGGAAATTATTGTAATTTAACCTTTTTTTACCTACTAATGTCACATTTAATGGCTAATTAGTAATTGGGGGTTATATTCTTATGATTTTAAAAATTGGAAAGCTAAACGTCGCCCTCGAATATCTAATTAAGGCCCGCAAAGTATAGTAAAATTACGTATTTATCCTTATAATTACGATTATAAAAATAATTAATTTTACCTTAATTTCACAATTTTACTGTACACAAAACTTTTTAACGTTCTCTCTAGTGGTCAACGGCCACCAACGCTCATCGGTCAACCACCCCAACCACCGTGAGTTTCAAAATCAAACAAAACTTTTTAAATTTTGCAAAATCAATTTTTGAAAAAACTAGGCGTTTCAGCCTGGGGTATTCTAAAAAAACTAGGCGTTTTCTGGGTTTCGATTTTTTTTTTGTTTGATTTCACGTATACGTTGATTTTTATTGGATTTTACATGGTCGAAATTATTATTGTTATTAAATTTATATTATAATATTGTTATTAGAATGATTATTGGGTTTAAATCATTATTTATATTATTGAATATATTAAGTATTTTATAATTAGTGTGTTGTTAGAATTGTTGTTATTATTAGTCGTGTTTGTTGGTTCTTATCTTTTATTAATATATATATATATAGGATTCTGAGTCCGAGGATGGTGATGGTGTGGACTATAGCGGACATTTTTTGACAGACGAAGTGTTTTCGAGTTTTGAGGATGTTGTTTTATGGGCACAAAATGTTTGTCAATCGCTCGGATTTATGTTAGTGAAGGCTTCTTACAAGACCGATCGAAGTGGTCGACCGTATCGATATGTGAGTTGCGATCGTGGAAAAAAGGGCATGATAAGAGACATGATGAATGCGATACGCAAAGACACCAAAAGCAAGGCAAACAGTTGTCCTTTCAAACTCAAGGTTGAGTATGTCAGAGTAGTAAATGGTTGGAAGCTTAGTTGCTTGAACGACACTCACAATCATTCTTTGGTTGTTTATCCCGAGGGACATCGACAAATTAGCGGTCTTAGTATTGCTGCTAAGCAGGTATTGCGTGACATGACTCGAGCACAAGTGCCGCCTCGACATATCACGAGAACTCTTGTAGAAAAGTTTCCCAGAGACCGTCCAAACATCAGGCATGACTACAACTGCAGAAGTAAAATAAGAATGGAGCAATTCGAGGGAAGAGAAGTAGTTCACCAGGTGCTTCATTTGGCCAGACAGAGCAAATACCTCACTTGGGTTTTTACTAATTCCAACAATGTGTTGCAACATGCTTTCATGGCACACCCGATCATGACAAATTTGCTATGCACCTACTCGTACGTGATAGGTATGGATTCCACTTACAAGACGAACCGATACGGCATGCCATTCTTTGAGATTGTTGGGGTTACACCGACTAATCAGAACTTTCTTGTTGCATACGCATTCATGAGGTCAGAGTCCTAAGAAAGTTATCGGTGGGTGCTTCAGTGCTTGAGGTTGTTGATCGGTCATCATAGAGAGTCGTCGGTACTACTGACAGATAGGGAGCTTGGCCTTTGTGCAGCGTTGAAGAGCGTGTTTCCAAAGACAAGACACGTGTTGTGTGTGTGGCATATTAACAAACATGTTGAGGCGAAGGTTACTTCCATGTTTGAAAAAAAAGGAGATTGGTGCCAAGTTCAAAAATGGGAGGTGGAGGCTTGTGATTAATGCTACATCTGAAGAGGCATATAACAGAGAACTTGCAGTGTTGAAAACCAAGTGGAGTTGATGGCCGAAAGTGATTGAATATGTTGTGGACACTTGGCTCGTACACAAGGAGAAGTTTGTATTGTTTTGGACAAACCAGGTACTACACTTCAGCAATGTTAACAACTGCAGGGTTGAGAGCCAGCATTCAGCATTGAAGTGTTGGATTGACAGTTCAACAGGTTCTTTAGACACGGTTTGGGCTCAGGTGCACTGCTCGATTGAGAACAAGATCATAGCCATTCGTAATGGATTGGAGGCATGTAGAACAAGTCATGGTCAGAAGTACAAGCATAAGCCTTTGCATCAGCTGAATGGAAAGGTATCCCACTATTGTCTATCTATTCTTCTCGGTGAGATGAACAGGATGCGAGGGTTAAGTACGGATATCCATCGATGCTGTGGGTGTGCTCTACGTACTACCCACGGCTTACCTTGTGCGTGCCAAATATACGACTCGAGTGCTGTAGGGAAGGGGTTGTATTCGAAGGACATTCATCCATATTGGAGGACCCTTGTCATTGGAGATGGTGTCGACATTCCTAATATAGTTGATGTCAATGATGAGAATCGAGCTCATTTCCGCACCCTTGTTGATCAGGTTACTGCCAGCGATCCTGTGATGCTTAGGCACGTGTCACGAGTTATTGAGGGTGAGATGGATCCTAACTACGATGACCTTCAGGAGCCTAGAGTCAACCCCCGTGTAAGGGGACGACCACCCGAGAATCGTAATAGGCGGGATCCTTCGTTTTTCGAGCATGTTCAACGTAGTGGGCGAGAGAATTGATCTAGAAGTAGGCCACCCCCATCTGATACAGGTGATTATCGATTTAAATAATATTTTTATACATCATATATTTTAATTTAACTATATGTCATATTATGTTTTTGATTTTGTAGGTACCGGGTTCGACATGCGACAATGCAGATACTGCTACGCTATTCCCAACATCATTTGGCCTTATGTCGTAGGTGTTAAGACGTAATTGGAGATGGGAATTGCGGATTTCGTTATGTAGCATATTTATTGTACGGAAATCAGGAGGAGTGGCGATTGGTTCGACATCAAATGGAAAATGAGGTTAGTTCTCACCCTTGGCTATACAGCATGATTTACTACGACATATGGGGCTAAGGGGTTGGTTCAGAACTGCAAAGGGAGGTAGACCAGATCAGATGGGACGGTGATGCGTGTGGAGAGGAGCACTAGATGGTAGCACAACAAGATTTTTTTGCTATTGCCACAATATGGAATATGGTGGTGATTTGTTATGGAGTAGGAAATAGACCGTCTTGCTACTATCCATCTACTACTAATTTACCGTTGAACAATCGTGGACGCTTAGATAGGCCTTCTGGTGAGTTTGTGATTGAAACTGTTAGTGGATCGCATTTCATTCGGTTGCATATGGATCGTGACCACCCACTACTTCCAATTTCACCAATGTGGTTTAACGCCCGTCAGGCAAGTGTAAACGGGTGGGAGACAAGGTACGAGAGAAGGCTTCAACTGTGGCAGACATTAAACAACTCTTGAGTACTGTTGAGTATTTTTGTGGATTTTGATTAAACTTTCTTATAACTTTATTAAACATGGTTATTTTTTTAATTTATTTTAAGCAATTCTTTACAAGTACTACATAATTAGAAAATAAAAAACTCATACATAAATGTCAACTTGATAATTTCCAACAAATGTGTAAAACTTAAATGTCCACTAACAACATCTAAAACATAGTCAACATCCAAAACATAGATAAAACAACAAAGTCCAAGCTAAAATACATATGACAACTAATCTCCAAGTCCATTTATTGCATTCCAATCATCAATCACTTGCTCCAACATTGCTCTGGTGTCTCTCGATAGCGTAGGGTACTCACTAAGTGATCGCTGTGCTGTAACCATGAATCGTCCTACCCACTGCACAAACAATTATATTTATATTAATAGTAATTATAGGAAAAAAAAATAAATAAATAAAAAACAACTAACAAAAAACTTACATAATCAACGTTGGTCCTCTCAGGAAGACCGTGATCATCCTCAACATTAGGAGTGACGATAGGATGGCTAACTCTCCTAAACCATGATAGGTAGTCAGGTGCACAAGTATGTCCTCCAAGTGGAACTCTAGTATATCCACCAAGCAGAAGACTGAACGCAGCACCGGGAACAAATCTATGCCACATGCGAGTAGTCATCTGAGCTGAAAAACTGACCCTATAAGACTTAACACTAACTGGTCTCTGAGCATCATCGGGCCTAATCATGTCACCGGGAATATCCTGTATAAACCCCAACTGTCGAACAACTCGACCGAGCATATATGGCTATATGATGCCTCAATAGCGAATACATCCGGTAAACACAGTCCTAGGCACTTGCAATGCAGGAAAAGCTCCGTACGACAACCAGCATACCTACAAATTAATACAAGTGTAAATCAACTGTAAATAAAAGAATTGTAAAACAAATAGTATTACGTATCTATTTATACCTCATGGTCACCCAGCTTGTCAAGTCGAGTGCGAAAGGACACGAGACGGTGTTGATGTTTCCTCGCCATACCAACATCCTATAACCCTGCACGTGCATATGGAACGTCTTGCGTCAACACACCCTGGTGAGGCCGAAAACATGGAAAGTACTCGTATATCCAAGCCTATAGAAGAGTTAGACAACTCGCGATAGAATCACATCCATTTCGGGTGGCATGCCCGAGCTGACAATACAAGTACGCTAGTGTGGCTGAACCCCAGGAGTATCTCGTCAACCTCTCCAGGTTATGCTCCACAAACAACTCAGTGAGAAAATAAGGGTGGGTACGAGAACCGCTCTTGTCAGTAAAGAGCGTGTTACCCAATAGGACCCACATGTAACCAATGACCTGAGTCACCTCTAGTTGCTCTGCACTACGACACCTAGCAATAATCTGGTCAATATGAACGTCACCGTTCCTGTAGATGGCAGTCTGAGTCCTGACCTATAGCTCCTCCGTAGTCAACTATAACAACTCAACTGCAAATGTCCTATACTGGTCACTAGAGAGGTCATCGGCAACCATATCCCTATCAACCCGAATACCAAGTATGCGGAGTACGTCGTGCAACATGATGGTCATCTCACCAAAAGGTAGGTGGAATGTGTTTGTGTCTGGCTGCCATCTCTCCACAAAAGCAGAAATCAGCGGAAAATCAAGGTGGTCGTGCATAATGCTCGGCAGGTGCAACAACCCAGTTTGGCGTATCCACGTAGCAGTGTCTGTCGTAAATCCCTCTATCCATTCAATCAACGATCTACACACACTTGCTCTAGTATGACATCGCAAAAACCGTCAATCTTCCCCATCCCAAATATATCGAGCGACATGGGCCCCGAAACTAGGAATAACAGTCCCAACCTCGGGTCCACCGTCCATCAGCCCCTGAACAATCCAAGGTGCTACAGATCGAGGTGGTCGTGAACTCGTAAATCTCCCATCAAGACCTCTCGTCACGACAGTCGGCTGCTCCTCAGCATCAGCATCAGCATCATCGTCCTCATGTCCATCATCATCGTATCTCGAACCCGAACCCGAAACCGAGCTAGTAGTCCTCAACAAAGGATTAGGATCGACTCCCTCCTGCTCATCCAAATAAGTCCCAGAACTCTCCACTTCTCTGTTGCGCTCTAGTAAAGAACTACCTTCCCGTATACTAATCCCCAACCCCCTATCTCTCCTAATCGACGCATTAATGTCGCGTGATCTAGCATGCCGTGGACCAGAACCCTCGACTACATTCTAAATTTAGAATAAAATGGCATTAATACTTGTGCTTTTTAATCTAATGAGTTTAAAATGGCATTGATATAAAACAAACAAGGTCGACCAAACAAACATTTCATAAAATTCATTAACAACACCAATTAATTATAACAAAATCAACCAAACAATATTTCTAATAATTAACAACTAAATATCCAAACTTTCAACCAAATACTAAATCATAAATTCAATTTTCTAAATAATAAACTAGTACACATATCAACCAATTAATTATAACAAAATCCAACAAACAATATTTCTACTCAATAACAACTAAATATCCAAACTTTCAACCAAATACTAAATCATAAATTTAATTTTCAACTCAAAAATAAAAAAAAATAAGATTACGGGACCATGCCGTACATAAATTGATCTCCATAATTACAGGATCAGATGAGTTGATTAAAAGTAAGATTTGGGACCGATAGTGATTAACCTTTTTTAATACTCTACATCATTCCTTAGTTAATCTTGCATTAGCCGACATAAAGTAATGATATAGTACTAGTATCACCATCAACTAGAAGAATCTGGAAATATTATGGATCTTGTACTAGTTGGGTTCATCACGTTATGATTAGCTCTAGTCAAGCATACTCTAGTGATTATTTGGGTAACATCATTTTAATTCAAAAATCTTGAACTTTAGTTGATTATTTAATTTTCAATTTCCAATCAGTTCTTAATTATAATAAACAACAACGAAAATTGAAAGCCAAACAATTAAAACCCAATATCGAAAAATAAAAATAAAAAAAAAATCGAATTTAAAAAATAAAAAAATAAAAAAAAAAACCAGTCAAACGCCTAGATTTTTCGCACGTCCTAGGCTGAAACGCCTAGTTTGTGCGAACAACCGTGTGGTTGTACGAAAAATCTGGGCGTTTCACCTCAATCGCCCAGATTTTTCGTACAATCACACGGTTGTTCGCACGAACTAGGCGTTTCAGCCTAGGACGTGCGAAAAAATCGGACGTTTACTGCGATTTCAGAAAAAAAAAACATCTTCTCCGCCGGCGACCGACTTCCCTTTGTCCTTCCTCGGCATTACCGCTGTGTAGATCGGCGACCTACTGCTCTGCCGGTGTGGTGGTGGTGGAGGTGGATATGGTGGTAGTGGTGGGTAGTATGAAGAGGTGGTGGTGGTGGTGGTGGTTGTTTAAAGAGAGAATAGGAATTAAGAGAGTGAATAAGGAGTGAGGGTAATTTTTGTTTGAGGGGGTAATTTTTTTTTTATAAAAAAAGGGTAAGTTTGTAATTTTACTATATTTTACGGGCGTTAGTTAGATAATCGAGGGCGAGATTTAACACCCCCTTTAAAAATTAAAAGTTAAAACTAAAAAAGTAGGGGGTTACCGTTGGAAATTTCCCCTTTATCTTATATTATGAGGTGCAATTCACCAATTATAAGGTACTCGTGTGTTGTAGTTTTTAATACAATCAACAAGTCAACAATGCAAAAGTGCAAAACGTCAATGCAATTAAAGTTTGATATGGAAGAAGTATAAATATAAAAAAAAAATAAAAAAAAATAAAAAAAAAAATAAACTAATTAAAATAAAATTCATGTTCTATAAGAGTGGTTTTCCATTGCTATAATAATAAAAGATTAAAAGTACAAGGCGAGGCAAGAAAGCATTGAAAACAGGTAGCCAAGAACTTGTAATGATAAACAAACATATTCCATCCGTTCTATTTTATACTTCCTCCGTTTTCTTTTACTTGCAACACACCTTTTAGGCACGCAGTTTTAGGAGATGATTAGTGAGGGTAAACGAGCAATTTTATCACTATAATTTTTACACGAAGATTAGAATAGGGTTAAGTATCATTTGTAAAAATTATAATGAATAATTTATCCGTTTACATTACATAAACCCGACCTCAAAACACGTGCCACAAGGCTGTGTTGCAAGTAAAAAGAAACGGAGGAAGTAGTAGATATTATTTGGAGAAAAAAAAAAACTGATTCAAGATATTTAAAGCGATATGTAAATAATCAGGATCAAAGAGGTGTAACCTCAAAATATTCAAGCTCTATAAGATTGATTGATTGAAAGATTGGTTCATTAGTTACAGAATTTACAGTAATTATACTAATAAATAATAGTATCAAGGACTTGTTGCTGATGCAATAGGAGAAAGATGACTAATTTTTTTTAGGAAAACAAAAATAAGGCTAACTCAAGATATTTACAACTTGTGAATGCTAACTATTTTCATAGGTTAGTCTTGGGGGCGGTACTCAAAATCTGGGATTGAATAATGTCAACAATGTTGCCCTTGAGGCTCTTCTCTCGACACAATCAAAAAGGATGATTAGAGCTTTATATTGAAATAGTCTGAGTCCAAGTGATGTAACCTCACGTAACCATCTTCACCTCCACTAGCAAAACTGCACAATGAATACTTGAGAAAATTTAATTTTCCATAAAGGTTTGACACATTAAGATAACTCCCAAGAAGGAGTAGGCAGCGCTGAATACAAACATAATCTAGCGTGATTTTTACCTTTTGCCATCAGGATTGAAGGCCAAGGCATTCATAGGCCCAAAATGTCCCTTGACACCTCCAATTTCTGCCGTGAGGATCTGCAAGCAAAATAACATAAATTACTTGCGTTACTGTGAATATTGGTTTTAAATTCATAACCATCAAGTAAAGGGTTAATTTACTAGGCAAGAAAACCTCTAATATAGAGTTCTTAGGTGTTTTAGTTTTTTGGTTTGCAAAAGCCTTGATACATGTTTGCTGCAAGTCTACTGAGAGGTGTCGAATACCAATTCATAAGAAATATGATGTTCAATGCTTAAGCTGATAACATACTCATATATCATGTACTCTGGTTTATCAATAGAGCAATATGTAAAAAGAGCAAATTATTACTGCATGAGCATGGAGTCTTACATGAAGGAATTTACATGAAAATGCAACAGGTCTTCAAGAAGAGACACAGTTATACTATTGGTGGACAGTACAACTCAAAAGTATCAGTAAGCTGAAAAGTCATTCAGCCCCCTTTCATACTAATAACAAATGCAATCTTTCATTCACATATAATTGTGTAATTTACCTTATCAAAGAATTTTGCTTCGAACTTTCCTGCACGACCATCTGTAGTCACAGATGATGCATCAATACCACCTCCAAGCACAACATGTAGGAAAAAAACACAGTTCAAGCAATGTCTAATGTTGTAGGCTTATATAACAAAGGTTTTTATGAGAATATTACAGATTGTACAGGAAAGCAAAAGGCTCTATTGCACCACATGCACATTAAAAAGGTATTCCTACATAACATCATTACCCTCAATACCTCATATATAGGTTCCCACCTCAAGCAGGATAACTGTGAGTTGGATATAAGGAGTCATGATCCAGGCCATATACCAGTTCACAATCAATAAAAATTGTACATAACTATGAGTCATTTTAATTTCTCCCATCACTATACTAGATCTCAATAACAAATTAAAGCATATCATTAGGGAAGCAATAAATCACTACTGACATCTGTCATTCATCATGCTAACCGCTGTCTAACATAACTATGGTGATACAAGTACAAAGTGAGATATATGATGATCCAGTTGAGGCTTAAGACTCATCAAACATCCTGTAGTTAAAACCTTTCAAATACCAAATTTCTTGCCCTAAGGAAATATTCCATGGGAAAACTGGAGTTAAGCAAATATAGACACCACACAGCTAAGTAAAACTGGCAACAAGTCGGAAGAAAAAAAATAAATGAAAATGAAAATTCAAGTAACATACATGGTCCAGTAAAGGAGACATGGTAACAGCATTCACAGGTCGCTCTGAACTGTAGGATTTAAGGAGAGTTAAAGTCCTTGTGTCCTAGAGCCGAAGAAAGAAACAAACCATGTTAGCACAAAAATAAACAAAAATCAACACAGCAACTTAATTCATTCAAATATCATGAGATATACAACCTTTGCTTTATTATCCAGAGAGCCAGTAAGGAAATGTGACTTGTCTGCAGATAGACAAAGTGATTTAATAGCTTTCGTGTGACCATTTTTATGGTCCTTTGTAGACAACATCTCTTGTCCTAACTGCAATTTGAAGCACTAAAAATCAAACCACCAAACATGGCAAAAGGAGAAAAAATAACTCAAGCATACGTAAATTATATAACAGAATTTTAAGGCACACTGTTTTTTTATGAAGTTCCAAGACTCAAGGCTATGTGGATACAAGTATATAACAAACAGAAATGATACAATTGGTAGTGCTACTTACCACAGGATCCCAGACACGGATGATAGCATCTTCACCACAGCTGATTATAGTGCTGTTTAAAGGCCCCCAAACAGCTCTATTGATTCTTCCATTTGGGCCCCTAATGACAAGAACAGGCCTATCACTCTCTGCAAATCAATGTAAACAATAATATCATCTTTAGGAGCAGATTTCAAGGGAAAAAAGTGAGAAGGGATAAAATTTAATGGATATACACACAAATACATAGACAAGTAATGTTATCGAAAAGCAAAAAGCCTACATGTTTCTCATAAAAAAGAGTTCGTTATTATGTTCAGCTAAAAAATAAGTAACCTAAGCCTCATAAATAAATAAAAAATGTATATCATAAAACAATAACCATGCTAAATGATTAGAAAATGCCCCCAAAGTATCATATGACAAGATCACACATCTCTATAAAAAAAGCACACATAACATCATCACACTTATTAAGACCCTTATGGAAAGGTAATTGTTCTTAGTAGATGTTAGTGATTGCACAACCAATTAGATAGATTAAATGTACGAGTAGAAGTAAGTTTTTGAGAAGTTATCTCTCTAGATCAACAGTTTATAAAGTGTGGTGATTCTAATTGTTAGGAAAAACAAAAAAGAAAAAAAAAATTGAAAGCAAAACTAATTTTAAGCATTCCAAAGCACTGTTGTTAGAGTAGAAGCTACCTCCATGGCTCCATCTCTACAAACTAAGCCTTAAACTCTAAAGGCTACAAATAAAATAACAGTTCAGAGTCTTCAAACATACAGTATACAAAACCAAAAGCTAAGCTTGCCAGTGAAAGAAACAGTCCGTTATAAATAAATATACAAAACAATAAAATAATTCCTAAGCCAAAAATGATGTAAACAATCAGGAAGTCCAGAAAAGTGAAAAACATATGCCACAGTTACGTTCATCAATGTCTTCTACAATACGATACACGTGAATTGCGGAAGTCTTTTCCATAAATGGATTAGTGGTGATAACAGCAAATTTATCACCAGTTGAAAAATCCACCGATCTTACAGGAGAGTCAAAATTAAAGGTATATAATTCCTCTCCGGTTTTAAGGTTCCACAGCTTTACTGTCTGATCCGCACTGGCACTAATTAGACGGGAAGAATCCCCTAAAATAAAAGTTATCATGAATAACGGGCACAAATTCACAACTTTAAACAAGTGTAGAAACTTTAAACATATTCATGATGAAACTTAACCCACGTTTTGTAATAATTTTTTTAAAAAAATTTGGAAATTTGCTCAAAATTCAGTTAACAGTCCAAAGTTTAAAATATACCAAAATAATATGAAGTTTCACAATAATCTTCAAGAGGTTTGACTATAATAATGTCATCTATGAAACAAAACAATTTTATAACAGTTAAATGAAATCAAAACCAAGAAACCCTTTCTTAGCACTATTTTTACTCCACTTCCTTCTTCTACAGTTCTAACTTTAACCTTCGCATCACTACAGCCAATATGGCACCCCAAAACACTTCATATACTTGTCCTCAAATGTTCATACATAATACATCTTGGAACAAATACAAAGAAACAAAAGTAAGCAGGATTAAACCAAACTCGAGACAATTTCGAATTTACACAAACTCGAACAGCAAGTAGCAATAATACGTATTGGGTTGGTTTAGAAGTAACATGTAACCATCTTCTAAGGTCTCTTGTAATCTACCGTTTCCATCAACCATATCCTTAGAGTAATAAGTAATAACATCCAAACCAACCTAAAACCTTAACTTCATATCATAACAGAAATTGTCAAACATGCTCATATTATTTTATCTTAAAATATTGGTTGTTTTCACCGATACACAAAATATCAATAATTTTAACACTAGGAACAAAGTAGGTTTAGGTATTACGTGTAAACATTATTTTGAATAATACGGAGTCCGTCCCCCTTTTGATAGTCACTTATGCCATTTTTGGTGATCCAAAATGTTAGTCACATTTGCGTTTTACAAGTACCATTAATATTATTTTTTTACCAAAATTCTCTCCCATTTGCAAAAATATTTGTGTAAATTTAACTTTCCCATGTAAAGTTTACTTTTTCCCATATACTTTAATTACTTTCTCTCTCTACTTTTTTGCATACCTAAATTTGTAGGAGTTTATAGGTACAACGCAGCGGAAATAACATATATGAATCATATTCAATAAAGTACCTAATCCCAAGAATCGCATGCATAACACACAAGACACATAATCATACCTTTGAAGCGTGAATTCCACGAAGCTATTCGACAGGCAAATCAGGGAGAGAATAGAGCCCCAAGTGTTGCTCCTCTACTTAGTCCACGAGATTCGAACGAGCCGTCCACCAATACTAGATTGGTCGAGTGATTGAGGAAAACCGCGATCACCACCTTTTTGGACAACCGACCACCGCACGAACCACCACCACCACGAGACACCACCGTGCGCCGGGAGGAGGAGAGAGCCGTGAGAGAGGGAGTATGAGAGGGGGTTGGTTTCGTGTTTGCTAATTAGGGTTTGATCTAATGATCAGTTAATTCCTTATTTTCTGCAAACCTAGGCACCTAGTCTATTTATAATCTCATTATAATTGGACTAGGGCACGAAGCCCAATAGCCTCTCAAAGCCCCTACATGGCCGGCCACCTAGAGAGATGAGGCCCATGATGGGCCTCGTCCTCTAATGCTCGATCTAGCCCCTTTGTGTGACCTTATAGGATCCGTCCAATTGGGCTTTGGCCTATTTTACTAGTCCAAAGATCGTAAGTACCTCTAGCTATGGCAAAACGACGACCCAAATGTCCGGACTTAATTATCTCCATAATTTGATCCAATTATATATCTAGTAATTGCACACGACGAAGACATAACTCCTTCAATCTCCCACTTGTCTGAGACAAGGGTGCAATGTTCAAATTCCTTAAGTCAATGTATATGTCGATTTGATAATATGATTGCATCACATGTCGAGATCATATTAATCTACAAATCGTTTCTTGAAATCTGAGTTAGAATTACAAAACCAAATGATTACTGAGTAATGCATTTGAACGCGGCCACGTATTTTCTGAATTCTCCCTCTTCAAGCGGCCATGACATATTTCCTAATTTAATAGGTAGACTCTATCCAATCTTGTGGCAACAAGCCTCCCACTCAACTTCTGAAATAACCGGGAAACATCCTTTATAATCTCCAGTTACGGGTAGACGTTTGAATGTACCACAGTTATAACATCCATTGAATGAAATCAATGTTCCACTCATGTCAAAGGAATCCACTAATATATACGGAAGCTCTATACTTGAACTTCAAAGTAGGTCAATAGTTCGATCATGCATCATTCATGCATATCCAAGTGATTGATCGAGCATCACTATGCCCCTATAGCCCATGAAACCGAGCTATCCAATCAATCTTACATGCTAGTCCATTTATTGAAATCATTTATGTCCACTTTAATGATTTCGAACTAGGAACTTAAATAATATGTGGATTTTGTTCACCTGTGGGGTTTCATACACCAGGTCTCTATCTGATAGATAACCTGATGAGCCCATCAATCCATAATTATTTTGGACATTTTATTTAATTTCAAAACCATAATTAAATAAGAGAAATAATAATTTCTATTTTAAACATAATTCTGCAAATTGATGTATTTTCTCATGTAATATGTTTCCACAAACATACACAACTTAAAATTTCATAATTTGCTTCAATCCAAGACTTTAATATGACTTTCATACCTTTGTCTATGGAAGGGGTTTAGTGATTTCTCACTCATAATAAAACTTCGCAGAACGTGACCTTCCGCCGGTCAATGATCTCATAACTGAGGCGATATCTCATATCCATTTGCTTGGATTTGTGATGTGACCCTGGCTCCTTTGTTCTTGGGCAAAGGTGACCCTTTAGTCATATCACATTTCACTCCAAACTTCCTCTAAAGCTATCCGACTATAGCTTAATACGCATATTCTGACATTGAGCATGCAATAGTGCTCTGCTTTGAACTCTTCAAGCTCATTGTACTTCTCCATACTAACAAAACTGTGCATCTAAATCAAAATCTAGAGTCATCTTGTCTGTTTGGAAAGAACTTGCATTCGTAAAACTCTTGACAACTTGTTTATCTTTAACACCATAAACTAGAAAAATTCCTTTAGCGCTTCTCAAGTACTCAAGGATTTGTTCTTGGTAACTTTCCGTATGCTTATTCTGTATTTGCTTGAAACTTGCTACACATGCACAAGTCATATGTAACAACTTGCTTTGTACATTTCATGGTACATGTAATGGTCCCTTTTGCAAAAGCATTAGGTCCACTGCCTTTACAACTCAACTCAACTAGCTTTTAAGGCACTGAGTTTTACTGAGTGTAAAACCATGAGACATGGGAAGAGATCCTCTCTTAGAATCTTGCATCTTGAACTCGTCAAGAACCTTATCAACATAAGTCTCTTGATTAGGCCCAGTCATCCTTCAAGATTCACTTTGTGGATTTTGATTCCCAATATGTACTCAACATCTCCTAAGTCTCCCATATAGAAACAATCTTTCTAACCATTGCTTGACTTATTCAAGCATTGATATATCGTTTCATATGAACTGTATGTCAACTACATACTAGACTAAGAAGACCAATTGCTCCCACTAAACTTCTTGTTTCTACAAGATTTCTCTTCATTCTTCCAAGGTAATCAAACTGTTTGATTTCCTAATGAATATTTCAACTCCTTAATGCTTACTTCAATCCATAAATGAATTTCTGAAGTTTGCAAAACTTTCTAGGACTTTCTGGAATTCAAAAACTTAAGTTGTATCATATACATCCCATCCATCAAGAACATTTCATGAAGGTGATTTTGATTTCCATGACTAGAAATAATCCGAATAGGCTTACATGACTAATAGGTTTAACCCTATTTGTAAGACTATCATGGACTAGCACATCTTTACAGACATGGAGTCCATTCTGGATTTCTTGGCTTTAGGCCATTTTCTGAGTTGGCACTTGTCCAAAGCTTGCTTGTAGGTATGGATTCTAACCATTCCAATAGAAAATTTTAGAATCCACCTTTTACTAGAATTCCAACAAACTGTTTGTTTCGATCCTAAGTAACCTACGATAGGTGTGAGCGACAATAGAATTATTCTCTTCAACTCTTTGAAGTATTTCATTCTAGTAGGACGATAGAAGTCTCGCTAGTTGAATTAGCTTGCTTCGACACACGTTTTATCAAATTAGCTGATTTCATGCGCATTCGTCTCTGATGTAGTGTTATCTACATCCCTTTGTTGCTCGTCTCGAATCTCATCGAGATCTAACTTTACTCCCACTTGGCTTTGTAGGAAGACATTTCTTTCTATAAAGACACTATCGCGAGCAACAAACATTTTGTTTTACGCGATTGTAGGAATAATACCTCTGATTTAGGGTTTATTATGTCATCTTTGTAAACATTTTACATAAATTTCATATTCCCTCAATCCTGTTTAGAAAAGATTATTTTGGAACATTTCCATCCTTTCTATTGCTTTGGTTAAGTTTCTATTTAGTATATTCGCAATTGTTGTTGTTCTAATGCATATCCTCAAAACGATATTTGTAAATCATTAAATCTTGGATCGAACCATGGCAAGCAAAGTTTGATTCCTACTCTATACATACATTTTAATTGTAATGTTCCTGGATTGTGAACTAATTCAACAATTCCTTTAGATGATCATTTGTTTTGAGTTAAACATTTATCACAACAATCATATTGTGGTGCTAAATTGTTTATCTCAAACTTGATTTTACATTTCATTTTTGGAATTTTGAACATTTCAATGATTCCAACTTTTATTTCATTAAGTAATTATCGACATATTTACTTAAATCGTTAATAAGAGCAATGAAATAGTTAAATCCTTTTGCTATATCTTGAACTTATGGTACACACACATCATATGTTTGTGTTCCAAAAGGTCATTTTAGCTCTTTTACCCTTTCAACTAAAAGGTAACTTGGTCATTATACCTTATCAAGCATGACTTCTAATTCTTAAGTGATTCATAATCATATAAGAGTAAGAGTCCATCCATAACTTTAGATGTGCAAATGGTTTATGTGACCTAATCTTACTTTATTTTAATAAGTTTGCTTTGAATCATCTAAATTTACTTTTGTGATCTACATATATCAATGTCATAAATAAAATTAACTCATATCTAGCAAAATGAAAACAATTTATTACCTTGGTCATGGATCAACATTTGTCCAAGCCAAGTAAAACAAATCAGTATTCAAAACAAGAAAACCGAAATATTGTCTCATCAAAAAAAACTGGAAATAGTTCTAAATGTCATGATAAACTAATCAGAAATTAAAACTATGAAGCTATCTCTGGCCACTCAAAAACTTCTAGTGTACCTTCAAGCTCCATCTCCATGCTAGCTTCACATGCTTGCAGTTCCTGTGCAACATCATAATGTTAAGCACTGCAACTTGGTATCACATACCTTAGTGAAAGTTAAAATGATTATAACTTAATACCTGAGGTTGATGCTCCATTCTTCTTCTTGAGGAAATCAAGGTATTTCTGGCAATTGCGTTTTCAATGCCCCTTCTTCTTGCAGTAAAAGCATTCACTCTCACTTGCAACTTTGGGTTTTGGATTCGCCTTAGGCTTTTCAGGAGCCTTGGCAACTTGCTTGCCCTTGCTCTTGGCATTAGCCTTTTGCCCCTTCTTCTTGAACCCCTTTCCCTTTTGGATCATAAGAACTTCCTTCTTAGGTTCCTTAGGGATTTGTTTCTCAGCACTAACTAGCATTGCATGCAATTGACTCATAGTCTTTGCATTCGCAGTCATGTTAAAGTTCATGATAAACTGGTTGAAACTTTCTGGAAGTGAATGGAGAATGATGTCTGTTGCCAAATCATCACTAATTGGGTACCCCAGTTTCTCCATACTTTGAATTAGGCCGATCATTTTGAAAACATGATCATGAACTGTGGCACCCTTCTCCATTCTACAATCCATAATCTCACGATGAAGCTCATACCTTTCAACTCTAGCTTGTTTCTTAAACAAAACTTTGAGCTCTTCCATGATTGAATAGGCATCCAGGTCCTCAAAACGCTTTTGAAGACTAGGTTCCATAGTAGCAATCATTAAGCAAGTGATAGGCATAGCTCTATCATGAGCTTCCTTGTGCTTCTTGATATCTGCCGCAGTTGGATTTTCTGGCAGAGGTCCTGGTAATGGGGTATCAATGATATCCTCCTTGCCCTCAGATTTCAGAACAAGTCTTAGCATTCTTTCCCAGTTGGAAAAGTTTTCCCCTGTCAACCTATCCTTCTCAAGGAATGGTCGCAAATTGTAAACGCTGTTGTCATTGTTATTACGGCTACTCATCTAAGTCAAAATAAGGCAAAGTTTAATAATTATGTTTAATAAATTAAAGTACCAAATAAAACCAACTTTATCTTTTAAATTAAAAGATCATATTTTGAAAATATTTTAACTTATCCAAAAATAAAACCGATTTTATCCCAAAATAATTCGCAATTATCCTGAAATAAATTTTTAAAACAGATTTTTTTTTTTTTTTTTTTTTTTTTGAAAATACCGCAACCACCACGCCGGCCACCGTGGTTGGCTAGCCGAAGCTAGCCACGGTGGCTGGCTGCCGTGACAGCAGCCACTGCCGCAAAGGGCAGCAGCGTGGAGCTGCTTTGCTGGGGCTGCAGGCCACCGTGTGTGGCCAGCCGAGGCTAGCCACGGTGGCTGGCTGCCTTGCAGCAGCCACTGCCGCGCAAGGCAGCAGCAGCACCCAGCTGCAGCCGTGGCAGCAGCCGTGCAACGGTTGCACGCTGCTGCCCACAGCCACCCTAGACCGCCGCCCTCCCTTCCCTCCCTCTTGGACGCCACTTGGTCGGCAGCCGCCGTGGCTGCGCCACCCAGCCGCGGTTGCCGGCCAAAATAAATTAATTTTTTTTTTTTTGTGTTTTAATTTAATTAAAATAACATTTATCCTAATTAAATTAAATTAGTCCATAAGATTAAAATTAAATCATATTCAATTTTAAAATAGGGTTCATCATAAAATTAATCCCAATTTAATTTTAACGTTTAAAATTAAATCTATGATCATACATAAAACATTTTTATGCATGAATCAAACCAATTAAAATTATGAAACATAAAACAAATCGAATAAAACCAAAATCAAGCACAAAAATCATATTTTAGGGCTTGGAATTTTCGAAATTTAGGGTTAGGGTTTTCGAAATTTTCGAAATACTAGGGCATAATTCGGTCTCTTTATGGCTATTTGAGCATAATTAAATCACATTTAACCGATTCCAAAAGTTTAATCACATTAAAATAATAATCGAACCATAATTAAATTAATTTCTCCCTTTTAATCGATTATAAAATTAACGTGGACATCAAATAATCGTATTATTATGATCTAGCCCGTTAATGCAAGAGGCTAACTGATACCACTGTAGGAGTTTATAGGTACAACGCAGCGGAAATAACATATATGAATCATATTCAATAAAGTACCTAATCCCAAGAATCGCATGCATAACACACAAGACACATAATCATACCTTTGAAGCGTGAATTCCACGAAGCTATTCGACAGGCAAATCAGGGAGAGAATAGAGCCCCAAGTGTTGCTCCTCTACTTAGTCCACGAGATTCGAACGAGCCGTCCACCAATACTAGATTGGTCGAGTGATTGAGGAAAACCGCGATCACCACCTTTTTGGACAACCGACCACCGCACGAACCACCACCACCACGAGACACCACCGTGCGCCGGGAGGAGGAGAGAGCCGTGAGAGAGGGAGTATGAGAGGGGGTTGGTTTCGTGTTTGCTAATTAGGGTTTGATCTAATGATCAGTTAATTCCTTATTTTCTGCAAACTTAGGCACCTAGTCTATTTATAATCTCATTATAATTGGACTAGGGCACGAAGCCCAATAGCCTCTCAAAGCCCCTACATGGCCGGCCACCTAGAGAGATGAGGCCCATGATGGGCCTCGTCCTCTAATGCTCGATCTAGCCCCTTTGTGTGACCTTATAGGATCCGTCCAATTGGGCTTTGGCCTATTTTACTAGTCCAAAGATCGTAAGTACCTCTAGCTATGGCAAAACGACGACCCAAATGTCCGGACTTAATTATCTCCATAATTTGATCCAATTATATATCTAGTAATTGCACACGACGAAGACATAACTCCTTCAAAATTTACCTTTTCAATGTACTTTTGCTACTTCTTATTTATATTTATTAATTATGTGTAAAAATTATTTTGAATAATACGTCCGTTTGAGTTATATGATCTCGACCTCAAAGCAGGTGTTACAAGTCTATGTTGCAAGTAAATAAAAACAAAGAAAGTAGAATAAAGAGTAATAGAGTATTACAAGAGACGTTGCACGAATAAACGGCGCCGTTGTGACCGGAATAGGTACCGAGGCGTTCTCCATTGTCGGCATACCAAACAGTAGGATTGTGATCCTTTGCGCAGGAGAAGAGAAGGTCGCCGTCTCGATTGTACTTCAAGAATGTTAGAGGCCTTTCATGGCCCATCATCAAAATTGGCCTCATATTTACCTAAATATTAACACTTTAGCAGACAAATAAGACTCTTATCAATCGAATTTATCAAATCTTGCTGATAAATATCAATGTAAATTGCGCAATAAAATTTTAGCAACAGTATGAATCGTTTGATTGACTACATTGACAGTCAATTATTCAAATTAAACCCTAAATTGTGAAATTGGGTTACTAAGATTACAACAAAAGTCTTACCTTAGAAGATTCTTTAATGGAGGAGAGAGAAAGCTCAGAAGATTTTTTAATGGAGGAGAGATAAAGCTCAGAATCCGCTTCAATGGAGGAGAGAGAACGTACAGCGTAAAAAGAAGCTCTAAGAGCAACTCCAATGACAAGCTAATTTGACAATTAGCTTGCCATGCCACATAAGCTTTTAAGCTAATTATCATTTTAGCTACATTTTGCTCCAATGGCTAGCTATTAGCTTAGTAATAGATGTTGGATAGAAAATACATGAAAATAGCTTAATTAGTGCAATTAACATTTTATTTTGGAAAGTTTAATTCTCAAGCAAATTAGCTTGGCAAGGCTAATTTGCTTAGCCAAGCTAATTGAATTTTCTAGCTCCAATGGTCAAGCTAGTAGCTAGGGAATCATTGAAATTGCAAGCAAGTCCCTAGCTACAACCATTGAAGTTGCTCTAAAGGGACGTAATATTAGTACAATATGGGAGATTGGGAAGTATTTAAATGTAACGGACGTGATATAAACCGTCAGATCTAGATATTATCAACCGTCAGATTGAAATAATTGAATTTATTTTTTCAGAAAGGTAGGATAAAAAAACTCTACCTACTCCGAAATTCTGCATGAAACTAAGAAAACCCTAGCCCTTTAGGTGTCAATCCAAATTGAGTTAGTGAATTAAAAAGTTGGGAAAGTACGGATTGGGATAAGTCCTTAAGGCCATAAATAAAAGGTAGGGATGTTAGTGGGCCCGCCCCATTCTCCCCCAATGGAGCGGGTATGTCTGGTTTAGTAAGTGGTTGGTCAAGGATAAGGATAACACTTTGTACTCGTCACCTATATCCATATACTTGTATTACTTTTGAAATTACGGACTTTTAGGTAGTTTTTAGAGTAGAGAGTAATAGGGAAAAAAAAAAACAGAGCGCATGTGATATGAGATAGATAGGGGGAATTTATTGACTAAAAAAATTATGCATCTAAATTGAAACTTCAATATATAAAGTGATACATTTAATAAAAAATATACCAAAAAAAATTTTATATTTATAAAAAAAACATATTAAATAAAATATAGTACTTGGTAGTATGTAGTAAATATAATACTTCGTAATAGACTTAGAGTCTGTTCACTTCAGCTTAATTTAAGTTTAGTTCAGTTCAGTCAGCTCCAATCAGTTCATTTCAGTTCAGCTCCAATCAGTTCAGTTCAGCTCTAATCGGTTCAGTTTAGCTCAGCTCAGCTCAATTTGGTAAATGTGAACAGGCCCTTATTGTACCGTAAAGAAAAAACAATTAAATTGTAACACCCTAGAAATTCCTTTCTATAAAATGCATGTTTTGCTCTGTTTAAAACTCAAAATAGGAAAATCTAAGACATTATCGCCACTATGAAAATGGGTAAGGCAACTATCAAAGACACACAGCAGAAGACAATCTTTAAAAACATTCAAAACGACTCAACTTAAAAGTCAACCAACGAAAGTAAAGTCAATCAAAGTAAAACAAAGTCAACCTACAACTTGGAACCATTGTAGGCCCTTAACAAAACCGTACCAACTCAAAACCTTTGCATTAGTCTCACAAACATAATATAATAAAATAATGAAACCAATAAACACATCATAAACTTATAGAAACTAGTATGATTCGGTCTTCACTCATGGCCATCATGAATATGTTTCATCACCTGAAAAACTTTTCTCTACTTGTTTCCACTACTCTCCATTAAAAATGGGTCATAATAGGGCCAAGGTAAAGACAAGGCCAACAAACATACAAACACACAATCAGCAAAGCTGAGTACATAAGCGTAATTAAACACACTAACATGCTTTCACCTATCAACACACAACTTACCTCGTTGCACCTGTTTACAAGCACACAACATACAACAAGACTTCTCAGCTAAGTATCTAAATAATTTATTTAGTATTAATTACGCATCGAATGGGTTTCCCCTTAACCTGTCCCAATAAAGGGGTACTAACACGGGAGCTAATCGTGTCAGTATAAAAGAACCACTCGTAAGTGGCGGAATTCCTGCGCATAATAATAAAAGGAAAATACAGCGTCCTGTACACCCAGTAGAAGTTATGGTTAAATTTAAAACCCCATAACTCACCCCATATGTTCATACTCAAGGTATATACGTTCTAAGAGTTTTGGTGCGTAATTCTTTCACTTTACGTTATTTACATATTATTAAACTTGGTGATGACTCTCAAACCATAACACAATCAATCATTAATTATTCAAACAATTCAACATACCAATTTAATTCTTGAATAATTAATGACCACATAATATTTAATGTTGAACCCCTTTTTAATCTACCTCGGTGTCAAAGACACCTTAAACGCATAATGCGCCACAATTCCTATCCCTCGGTGTTAGAAACACCTTAGTACACTAAGGCACCAAAATATAATTTATTTCTCGTGTACAAAGACACTTAAATAGCTCCTTCTCCATGCTTATAGCATCAATAAAAATTATATGAACCATCATAAAATTCCTTTTTAATATTCCAAACCAAATTAAACATTTAGTTTAATTAAACATGTTCATTATCAGGCCAATAATAAAAGTATGGTTTATATATATAACATGCCCAAAATAATTATTTCCATTCAATAATCCATCACAAATAAATCATGCTTCATAATTCAATCACCAATATCAACCAATTCACAATTTTCAATCATAATCTAGCATGATACTACTTAGGATTAAATAATCAAGCCTAGCATGTTACTACATTTTAAAAAAATATGTTAAGTACGCGAACGTACCTTGTATATGATCTTAAAATCGCCACAACTAATAGAAATCGCTTACTTCAAAGTCTCCTACAAACCAAAACCATAATATGGCATTAAAATCTACTCCACACAAATTCCAGCAATATATACTCTTATTAAACCACTCATAATTTAATTAAAACAAGCTGAAAATTAATTTAAAATCTCATACTTTAATCCCAATTAATGGGTAGTTAAAATTCCTTCAAGAAACTTAATTTTTAGCATACTACCAAAAATTCCAGCAATATTAGTTCTTGAAAACTTGCTGTAAATATACTTTTAAACTCTCAAAGTAAAGGTTTAAACCACCCTAAATCTTACTCCTTCAATAATCCATTATCTATAAATCTAGGGTTTCAAAAATTGGAGCTTTTTAATTAGAATTAAAATCTGAAATTAATTTGCACCATACTTAAAATCAATCATCATAAAATCATTACAAAACTCATAATTTATAATTAGATCTAGGATTAAACAAAAAAAAAGAATAAATTTAAATATATTTTTTTTAAAGAGGTCGAACGGCAGCAGCACCACCACGCCACGGCTGGGCTGCTGTCGCGCCCTGCCGGTGCCGCCGCGGCTGCTGGCCATTGCGTCGATGGCTGTGGTGGCGGTTGTTGGTGCGTGGTGGTGGCCGGCTGTGCAAAAGGGGAAGGGGAAAAGAAAGAAAAAGAAAAGAAAATAATTAAAGGAGAAGGGAGAGAAAGTTTACCTTGGGTATTCTCTACTCTGGGCAAAGTTTAATTTGCCCAAGTGTTGAATATTTATACCCCTTTATCTAGAAACCCTTCTTACCTAGACTTTCCCTTTTTAATCTTTTCTAATCCCTTTCCTAATAAAACTTTACTAAAATAAAACTTTCCTAAATTAAATCCCCACTTAATAAAATAATTAATTAAATAAAACTTTCCTTTTATAAAATATTTCCAAACTTATTATTTAAAATACATAATTAAAATGTCATAAATAATTCATTTCAAATTATTTAAATACCTCACAAAATACTTATTTAAAATAAAATACGTATAAAAATACGGGGTATTACATACATAGACCGAAGTATTAATTTATTTAGTGTTCTTTTCAATGTTTGTAATCATAATACGAAGGGCATGTTCACATTTACTGAACTGAGCTAAACTAAACTGAACTAATTGGAGTTGAACTGCACTAAACTAAAGTGATTGGAGCTGAACTAAACTGAATTGAACTGAACTGAGTATTTTATAAGAGAAGGAAATTAGGAGATAAACTGAACTGATTGGAGCTAATTAAACTGAAATTAAGCTGAAGTGAACAGGCCCGAAATATGTGTAGTATTGTTGTAATTGTTGTACAATAGTAAATGAAAATAAAATCAAACAGTTGACATTATAAAATTTTATAATATTTATTTAACAATATATTTCTGGAAAAAATTTAGTGGTTTATAAGTTACTAAAAACAATGATCAAAGTTAGTGCTCCATATATGAATAATGAAAAAAAAAGGTCAAATGTGATAATTAATTTAGGATTAGAGGAAGATTTGGTAATCTAATTTTTTTTTAAGCTATTGTATAATATTATATGAAAATTCTTGATTGCATAGAGGTTATACTACTTTTTTTTTTTTTTTTTTTGAAAGCTAGAGGTTATACTACTTTACATGAGTTATATTAGAAGTATTTTATTCGATTTGATTTTATTCCCCTATGCTTTTTTACTAGATGAAGCTCGTGCGATGCACGGTTTGTTTGATTTTTCAAAACAAATTTTAACAAATATTTTTTGTATTTATGTTCTAAAATTTGGTATATATTTAGATACAACTCCTATATCAAAAGATAATATTTTATATTTAATTAATTTACACTTAAAAATCTCATTCGCTAATTTTGCTTATGTGGCATGTGAATTATTTAATTCTGAAAGAAATTAATAATCTCTTATTTAATTTACTACAACTAAAATTTATAAGCATACATAGCGCGCTAAGAAAATTAAATCCTATGAGGCTCTCTAAAAACTCGGGAAAAAACTCCCCTTTCTATATATATATTAGATTTTTGGAATAATGCAAAATTTGGTGACTAGTATTTTATATACAAGGTAAGCCGTGCCATGCACGGTTTTTCACTCTTTATTACGGAGTATCAATTCAAAACTAGATTTAAATGTAAAAAATAATTTGGTCCATAATCTATTTCTTATTATTTTATCCCAAATCAAGCAACTTAAAATATTTTTATTTTTTATTTTTTATGACTATATATTCAAACTTTCTTCTATTTTAAACCCTGATGGCATATATTTTTTTTTTTATTTCACATTTCAAAAAATTTCATTCACTAATTATATTAGGATGAAGATAAATATATACATGATTTCTTTACTATAAAATAATAATTATATACATTAAAAAGTAATTACTTATATAGGAATTTATAAAAAAGATATGGTTAGATATCTAAGTTGGTAAATATATTATTTTATGATTTTTTTACTAAATTTTGGTAGAATTTTTTTTTTATGTATATTCTGTAACTTTGTTTTTTCAAAAGTTTTTATTAAAATTTTTAAAAATATACTAAGGACACACCAGAAGATGACACGTATCATTGCTGGTATGTCTTTTAGTATATAGTAAGTATAGTATGATTGATTAATTTTAGTTTTATAAATCTTTTGAGTTTCCATTTAGTAACTTTTTTTTTTTTTTTTTTTTTTTTTTTTTTTTTGGGAAAGATTCTAAATTGTGGTAACATTTAGGAAATTCACATTATTAATATAGAATATTATTATTTTTTAATTAAATTTTAAGTTTATAGGGGTGTTTTGGCAGAGCCTATTTTGTACACCCAGGTTATTTACTCATTAAATTTTGCTCATTTTGTAAATGAGAAAAAAAAATTGCTTTATTCGGGTGTACGGTACACCCAGGTGTATTTAACAAATTCTATGATTTGGGTAGTTCAAAAATTGTACACCAACTTTCCACTTGCAGAAGCATTAATTTGCGTAGGTTATTCATTATATTTATTTATTTACTAGGTTAGTCCTTTGCAATGCACTGTTTTAAAAATAAATTACTTATAAGTGTGTAATTTAAAAATTTTAACCAAAACATAATAAATTGTGATCACTCTTGTAAGATTAATAGAGCTAAAATGAAGGATATACTAATTAACTTCATAGATATAATAAAATTTAATTTGAAGAATTAATAAAGAGTAGGAAATCCGTATTCTACAATCATTAATAAAGTGTAGGAGATTATTGTTTTTTTATAAACTTTATGGAGGAGGAAATAAAAGGTGGAAGAGACCAATCATCAATTATTTTTACTCCATAAAAAATTGTATATTTAGTCATAAAAGCTTTTAGAAAAATGAATAATTTACCAATCACTTCCGAACATTAGCTCTACTTTGAAATGAAAAAAAAAAAAAACACAATGCTAATAATAGTTTTGGAGGGAAATTTTTTTATAAAAAAACAACACATGGACAGTGACAATGTCGACGGTAATTACTTTAGTAATAGTTAAGTTATAGATAGATTTTTATACAGTTTTTATTTTTAAGACTATTTTTTTTAATAGATTTTTAAGACTATTATTATTATTGACGTTATAATTTTTAAAAAACTTCTATATTTCAACTATCAATAATTTAGAAAACCAAACATAGCTCGGGAATCATCTAGTGATTATAGGAAGATACTTTGTAAGCAAGACTACCTTCACACTATGGTGCCATTCACTTTACCTTATTTTGCTGAATCGAAATTAACTTTAATGAACTGAAAATATTTTTTCTAAATTGATTTTTTTTTTTTTTTTGTAAACTGATTTCTGTTATATTCTTCTTCAAATTTACTGAACAAAACTTATTTTTACTGAATTTAACTTATTTTTGCTGAACTAAATTTATTTTTATTGAAATAATTTTACTAATTAAAATAATTTTTTTTTGAAGTGGAGTGAGATGGCCTATATGTCCCTACAAAATTTAGTTGGTTTAACCTCATTGTTAGTGGTCTTCACGATTAGCACATTTAGCAGCCATCATTATATGGATAATTGAATACATGGTAGTCACTCTCTAGGAGTCAAAGTCCCACTTTTTTTCTTTTCTTTTTTTTTTTATTTTTTTTTTAAAAATTATATATATATATATATATATATATATATATATATATATATATATATATATATATATATATATATATATATATATATATATATATATATATATATATATATATATATATATATTTATTTATTTATTTTTTTTATTTTTTTTATTTTTATTAAACTTTAAATTTTCTTCACTTGTACCCTAATACTCCGTACCTTCCCCCCCCCCCCCCTTTTTATTTCCATGACGTCCCTTTGAGACTACTCTTATTTGGTGCAGTTTTCCCCTAGCAACCTCGCTCTCTCACTTCTAAAACCAACCCCAATTAGTAAGTATATTTAGTTTTTTTTTTTTTTTTTTTTTTTTTTTTTTTTTTTTTTTTTTTTTTTTTTTGTTTTAGCACACTTAAGTATGTTTAGTTCATTCTATTTAAATATTAAGTATCTTATATCATAAAAAAAAAAAGTTGAGATTAGACCTTATCGCTTTATCTATGATATTTTATAGCTAAATCTTTTTGATTTCGTAAAGGAAAAAAAATTATGAAAATCATATATTTTGAAATCACACGTCAATACGAAATACAAATTTAATAAGACCTCTTATATTCATGTACGATAGGTATATACTAGCTCAATGACTCAAGGTTAAAAAAGTCAAACAATCAAATTAGATTAAAAAAATCCAGTTCAAATTAAATTAGAAAAAAAAAGATATATTAAATATATTCTTTTTTTAACGGGTAATGGAATTAAATATATACATTATAACAACTCAATGTACGCAATTTGACCTCAACTCATAGTAAAAATCATCAATAACTTAATACTAAAACAGACACCGGGAGTGACACATGTCACATCCTGGTGTTGTTTTTTTCCTCCAAAATTCCCCTTCCTTTTTAACCTTTTTTTTTTTTTGTGAATATTTGATTCTATAATAATATCATTCTAAATATTTTATATTATTTTTATGACAAATATATATTATTTTTTATTTGGGGTTCATAATTATTCTATATACATTTACCTAAATAAATATTTCAACTCTTTTTTAATTATCTTTTAAATGGAGTATTATTAGATTTTGCCAAAAAAGTAATAATAAATTGATTCATATAATAGATGTTATAGAAATTACTTTAAAACATCACATATTATTATTATTATTATTTTAAATACCTCAGCTAGCTAATATTTTATTTCAATTTCAATTTAATATAACTTTATATTTAAGTTAATTACAATTTTATTTCTGAAATTTTACTACTATACGTACATATTATCACAAATTAAGGATTTATAGAGTATAGTAAAGGTGTATTGTGTATAGCTATAAAATAAAAGTTATGTTTGACAAATGAGTTTTTAGATATAAAAGGGGATATAGTATTTGTAATTTTGTGTATGTTTGTATAATTTTTTTTTTTTTTTACAAAGAAGATTTTAGTTTGTTGTTTGATAGATTTTTGATGGTTATTAAAAATGCATTTATTTATAAGTAGTTACTAATATGACCAGTAGATCTGATCAAACCAATTCCAGCTTGAAAAATTATCGGGTTTGGGCAGTCTAAAAAATCCATTTTTAGATTATTTTTCACTTTGCCTATTAATATATTTTATGACATTATAATTTCTATATATTTTATTTGTATGTTTTATCAAATATTATTTGTTGGATATAATTAATTTTCTTACAAAAATTAGACTTACTGTGCATGGCACGGGCATTAAGCTAGTTGCTCTACAAAGCAATGATAAAAAAATGGAGGGAATTAGGACATGTTCTCTTCAGATTATTTTCAGTTCAGTTCCAATAAATTTAGTTCAGTTCAGTTCTTAATTTCCTTTTCTCATATCACTTCAGTTTAGCTTAGTCAATCAAAACAGACTCTTAGTTAAGTAAATTACTAAAGTATTTAGACAACCCAATTTTTTTTTATTTTTTTTTTATTTATTTATTTTTTGAAACAATGTTGACAACCCAATTTTAGACATTTTATATAATAAAAAAATAAAAATGCATAACGGAATCCATCATCAATTTTGTCATACTAGTTACTAGTAGACCTGGCAATCCTGACCCGACCCGATTGACCCGACCCGAATAACCCGACCTGTAATCTGAAGTTGACCCGAAATCATTGACCCGAAAATGACCCGAACTCGAACTAACCCGACCCGACCTGAACCCGACCCGAAATGGAGTTGACCCGAACATGACCCGATGACCCGAAGTGACCTGACTCGAATGACCTGACCCGAAATTGACCCGAAACCCGAACTTGACCCGACCCGAAATGACCCGAAACCCGAAGTGGCCCGACCCAATTTTAACCCGAATTGATTGACCCCAATCAACCCGACCCGAATTGACCCGAATAATAAGAGAATAGGATGAAATGGTTAATTACTTGTTTTAAGGCTTCTTTATTTTCTAAGTAATAGGTACTCACGATTTTTTTTTTTTTTTAACGATTTTACTTTATTTTCCAACTATTTTTTTTTAAGTGAATTTATATTGGTGACCCAACACAAACTTGACCCGAATAGACCCGACCCGAGTTGACTCGACCGAAATTGACCCGACTCGAAATTGGCCCGAAAATTGATCCTAAATATTGACCCGACCCGAAAAGACTCGACCCGAATTGACCCGACCCGAACTTAACCCGACCCGAACTTGACCTGACCCGAACTTGACCCGAAGTGCTGGCCTGAATTTGACCCGAAACCCGAGTCGACCCGACTCGACCCGAACCCAACCCGAACATTTGTTGACCCGAACTTGACCCGACCTGAATTGACCCGATCCGAACCCGACCCGAATGACCTGTTTGCCAGGTCTAGTTACTAGTATAATCAAAAAAGAAAAAGCATGTGGGAGCAACACTACACTACAAAAACTGTCACCTCTCAAACAAATTAAATCGTGTATTCAGTATTCATAAACCTAGTAATAATCATTTTCCAAATTAATTTTCGTACTTTAATTTAAGGGAAATTAATGGAGAGTAGTAGATATAATTGTTAGGAGCTTGATTTTCAACATCAATTTCAACAGGATGATTTTGGTCTCTGCCTAACTGCGCTATATTTTGACTAAATTCTGGGTTTGGTGATTGCTTTTTCCTTGACTGTTTGAGCTGAAAGGTTAGATTTTTCTTCTTGATACAGTAATTTGAATTGTGTAATTGATTATTGAATTTGTGGGTTTTTCTGATTTTGTTGAATTTGAGTTTCTGCAAATTTGATTGCCAGTTTTTTCAGTTTGATTTGATATCTTAAATGGGCACTTTTCAATTTGATAGGAGATGAATTCTTGAAATTGAAATTGGGGTTTTGAGCAGATTAAAAGGGAGTATTTAGGAACAAAATTGGAGCTTAATTATGGAGAAAGTAGGGGATTTGGGAGGTAAAACAATGGAGAAACAATCGAGTATGAGACGGGTGATAGAGAAACAAGTAAGCTTTCGAAATGTTGGGGAGAATCCTGAGAGTTCTGGCAAAACTATGGAGAAAAATGGAAGTTTTCGAGGCGGTATAATGGAGAAACAGAAGAGTTTTCGTGGGTTGTTGGAGAAACAGAAGAGTTTTCATTTGAAGATGGAGAGGCAATTTAGCTTTGGTGGCAATGAGAAGAGGAAAAGCAAAGAATCCCCGGGTAAACGAGGCGATTCGCCCCTTCATTTGTTTGCTAGAGCTGGTAATATGGGTAAAATCAAAGAGACGTTTCAAAGTTGTGAGACTAGTGATTGTAGGAACATGCTTTGTAAGCAAAATCAAGAAGGAGAAACTCCTCTTTATGTTGCTGCTGAGAATGGGCATGCTATGGTGGTTGCCGAATTTTTGAAGCATTTGGACTTGGATACAGCATCAATAGGAGCTAGGAGTGGTTATGATCCTTTTCATATTGCTGCTAGACAAGGTCATATTGGTAAGGATTTCGATTCCTTTGGCGAAACATTGTTCTTGTATAAGTTCATACTCAACAGTAATGCTTTGGTTTGGCTTCGACTTATGTTGTTGTATGTCCGTCTAATTATTAACCATGTCAAAGTGTGTATTTCTTTTTTAACATGTTAATCAACCTTGTTTTGTGATTACTATATACTTGTAGTCTTGTATTTACTGGCCAGCATCCTTATCAACTGAGATTATCATTCTGTCTCTTATGATACTTTTAATTATGTTTGGACAGCAACTTCAAAAGGCTATTAGGGGGTAACAGTTGTAGCATAATCAAATTAGAAATTTTTGTTGTGGAAAAGGTCCCTTTACTAATCTTGACTAATTAGTGTCAAGTGTTCTGGTTTGATGCTTTGTACATTTAGATCGCCCCATAGTGATACTTGGTTCTTGTTGTAATTAATGGACAAGGGAAAGAAAAAAACAAAATGTATAAGCAGATCCGCAAATATGCCTAAACTATGTATTCCTATTTAGCTATTTGCCTTGTCAATGTTCTGCAATTTGGCTTTGGTATACAGCAATTAGGGCCTTTTAGCAAGTGTACTTGAAAGGGATGATTTAACATCTATGATTAAAATTTTGAATGGCCTATAACTTATATGCCATGAAGTTCTAGTTCTTGGGTTTTTTGTTTTTATTTTTTGTTATTCTTATGAATCCTTTGAGCTGGAATCAGTTGATGGTTTTTCTGATTTGAGGATGAAGTCTGCCTTTGGAAATTGTTTTGTTATGTAGATTTGACAGATTTGTTCTGTACTTGCTAAGCATATGTTCTTATGGTGTCCAAGTTGATGATTGCCTGTGACTTGTTGCAGTAGTTGAATTACATATTGAATGTTTGGTTAGTGCTGCTTAATCTATTACTGATGCGGCTGTTAATTACGCAGAGGTGCTTAAGGAACTTCTCAGTACTTTCCCAAACTTGGCCATGACAACCGACCCATCTAACACAACAGCATTACACACAGCTGCTACTCAAGGAAATATTGATGTTGTTAATCTTCTCCTAGAAACTGATTCAAACCTTGCTAAAATAGCCAGAAATAATGGTAAGACAGTCCTCCATTCTGCTGCAAGAATGGGATATTTGGAAGTGGTCAAGGCCCTTTTACAAAAGGATCCAAGTATTGGCTTCAGGGCTGATAGAAAGGGTCAAGCAGCACTTCATATGGCCGTGAAAGGCCAAAATCAAGACATTGTTATTGAGTTGCTTAAACCTGATCCTTCCATCTTGAGTCTGGAAGATAACAAGGGAAACACAGCGTTACACATTGCAGCAAAGAAGGGTCGTGCCCAGGTTATTTCTTCATCCTTACAATTCCCATCACCCACAGTAGTTCCTGACTTCCTAGGTAAAACTTGTGCATTGTTATCAACATGGTATATAGGCCAAATCATAGCATGCTTGTGTCGATTTGTGTGATCATTTAGCAAGTGATGCATCTGGATTTTGTTGCATCGTATATTAGGTGATACCTGAGTTCTGTAATGTCTGGACTGAACAGCCTTAAATATGTGAACCATTTAAAATTGCAGATTGTCGGTTGCCTTCTACAGTTTGAAGGCATAAACATCAATGCAATCAATAAAGCAGGGGAGACTGTGCTTGATATTGCTGAAAAAGTTGGACCACCAGAGCTAGTTACAGTATTAAGAGAGGCTGGAGCACTCAGTGCAAAAGAACTTGGGAAGCCTCCAAGCACAGAGAAGCAACTTAAGCAAACTGTGAGTGACATCAAACACAACGTGAAGTCGCAGCTGCAACAAACCCATCAAACTGATGTTAGGGTCCAAAAGATTGCGAAGAAGCTCAAGAAACTCCATACCAACGGTCTGAACAATGCGATAAACAATGCTACGGTTGTCGCTGTTCTCATAGCAACTGTTGCTTTTGCGGCTATTTTCCAAGTTCCTGGCCAATATCTGGAGACAAAGGAGCCCGGGGAATCTGTTGGTCAAGCTTATATTGCCAATAATAAGGCATTCATCATATTCTTTGTGTTTGACAGTGTGGCATTGTTCATCTCACTTGCTGTTGTTGTAGTCCAGACATCTGTGGTTGTCATTGAGCAGAAAGCAAAAAGGCAGCTCATGTTTGTGATAAACAAACTAATGTGGGTGGCTTGTGTCTGCATCTCAGTTGCATTCATTGCTCTCTCTTATGTGGTGGTTGGCCGGCATAATAAGTGGCTTGCTATATGGGCAACAGTCATTGGAGCTGTGATTATGATTCCAATCCTTGGCTCCATGTTCTACTGTGTGATTGTGCATAGGTTGAGTGAATCAAAATCCAGACGGTTAAAGAAAGCTGAGAGCAAGTCACATTCCTATTCTATGTCAGTGGCTGAATCAGATCCAGAATTCTTGAGCACTGAGTATAAGAAAATGTATGTACTTTAATAAATTCAGAAGTTCAAATCCAGGAAAATAGCTATGTATAATTGTGTAATTATGCCTGATCGCCTTGTATTAAGAAATGATCCATACCATTAGCCTGACAAGGACTGTCTTTCAGGACAGGCAGTGGATCAATTTTCTATCTGTAACGTAATCTCTCTAATGCAATTAAACCTATTGCTGGTCATCTTTATGATGGCGCTTATTGTCAATATATTCTTGATTTTTGGTGAACCAGTTACAGCTCTCGATTTCAGTTTGTCAAATTTCAGTTTTTACAGCAGCTGCTGTAAGATAAAGATGTGTTAAGAATAGAGAGTTAACTAAACCCGATCCAAAAATGAAAGTGAATTTGATTGATCAAATCTAATTGGCTAGTACTGGTAAACAACACCAGAGTGCAACAAAATGCACAACTGGAGGAAGCAATAATGAACTTTTACTATTTCAGGGTTAATTAAGTGCAACATTTTACCACCTACATATTTTGTTTACTAAACTTCTCTACACCGAAACAATTAGATCTTCAACATTACAGTGTTTTCATGATAAATGAAAAAAGAAACTCCTACGGCTAAATAAAGAATAAAGAATCAAATGAATAGGTGAAGATACGAATCCTACAACCGATGCATGAGGATTGAAGCTCTTCCAAGTGAAGGTACCGCGACTGGTTCCATGTATTTACAGTCAGATGTTAGGTCATTCTAAGTAAGAATTGCAAACACATTTCCAATTCCACCCCAGTGGATAAAAGAAGGCTTCCGGAAAATCTAGTTCTTTAATTACGAGGGACTTCTTTTAGGACTCCCCTTGACATCAACCACGATCAACCATGTCAGGGTTATTATCACGACGTTGGCTCTCTGTTCGGTAGTGGTAACTGTTATTTCCCCTCCTAGAAGAGCTGTTTGTTCTTGAGTCAAATCGCACTGTCCTTGCTGAGTAGCAATGGCGTACACGGATCCTGTGTGTTCTAAACTCCATTAAGCTACTGCATCGAACTTTAACTGTCAAAACGGCTTCCTTATCTCTGGTGTCTTCAGACCACCAGTTTTGAGGAACACCTTCAACTAAATCTCCCAATGTGTGGAACTCTGTATGTCGCACTGTGACATCCATGCTTTGCTCCGGGTAAATCAAACCACATGCAGGCGTGATCTGCAAAAAATTAAGCAACCATTTTTATGCACATAGATTTAAAATATGAAAGAAGATAATCCTTCTATAAAACTGTAAGCAACTATTTTATGTCAATCCTAACCATGATATGCCTGATGAATTCCCTGCCCAATAACAATACCTACTTAAAAGTCACGAAGTAAAAAAAAAAAAAAAAAAAAGGCGGTGTTCCTGTGATAGTTGTTTATTAGCCATCACACTAACTATGTGAAACATTACCTCAAGCCAAGAAGGAAAGCCAAAGGAAGCTCTGGGACGAAGTTCAGTGGGTTCCCCAGTGACATTGATAGTGCATTGACCCTCGCATTGGATATCAAACACTACCTTTTCGTCTTTGCTCTTGTTAGTGATCTGGAGGACAGAACTTTCCTGGTTTTGAAGTGTTATGCTGCCTGTGCTAACTATTGTTTCAGGTATCTCAGAATATTCTTTTAGCAGAGTCTTAACTTCGTCACTAGTATTCATAACCTCACCAAACTCGTTCCTTCTAACTGATCTTTCTACTCTTGCTAGACGAACACTGAATTTACATCGGACAGGTTTATGATCACTGTCATTAACATCCATGCAGGCTTCATACCTGTTATAGGAAGAGTGAGTGTGAGTTTGTAGAAGGGGAGCGCAGTAATTATAAGAAATTTAGCTTTTGGTTTCAGGCCTTTGTAGAGTATAGTTCCAAATACACATACATTTGAATTGAGGCAAGTATTGGGCAGTTCAAATTGCACTCTGATACGGGACCATTACGACAATCACGGTATATTACTCTGTCACACCAAGCAGGAATACGTTTCTTCTCACCAGAATCATAGCCTGAAAACAGATATAAGATTGTGAAATGAGATGAAAGAGTGGTACTTAAGTACAACAACAAAGATGTGTCATCAACTGGAACAAAGTTTACCTCCTAACCCAGGTACATTCCTTTCAAATTTGTAAGTTGGAGGGAATTTAATCATGGCCTCGCGCATTCCTTGGAAAACTTTACCAGCTTTCATTTCAGCTCGAAGCTGATCCTTTTCTCTTAGCCAGTCGAAACTTCTTTGGGAAACAAAATCTCTTGCTTCGTCGTATGATATTCCAAAGAGTCTATAATTAAAATCACCGAGAAACACTACCATGTCTGCTTCAGACAAATCAGTCCTCGCCTCTTCATAATTCCCATTAGCACCCTGCAAGCACAGGCACATAGAGCTTAAACAAAGATGCACCAGGCTAAAGAAGCTGAAAACTTCTACTACATGGAATCAATTTGAACAAATAGTAGTAATCACATTGTCACATACATTAGCAGTTCGAAGCACTTGAGATGCAGAAGAAGCTCCAGCTGCAAGACAGAGGAGCAATGGGAAGCCAGAACGATAAAGTAGCCAAAATAAATATATGCATAAGGCAACAAGGCAATACAAAAGCAGACATCGCATACCAGCAGCAACGTTAAGCAAGTGAGATTGCCGAGAAAAGACCATTGATCGAAAGATATGATCAAAATCAGCATTACGACGATTCACTGCCTCCAAATGCGCAGCTAAGTGACAGTTCACAAAACATACTATTCTATCATGGATTCTCAACCTTAATCCAACTCCTCCCTGCAAGTAAGGTTTAAATCAATGTATAAGATTAGGGGCTTGCCAATTTTCATTATACTAATAAAGTTAATTACAATCCCTTTAAACTAACACAGATAAATGGAAATACATTCATTTCTCGTCCTTAATTCAGATTCACTTACAAGATACCAAAGCCTTATCTTAATATGAACTTTAAATGCAAGGTATGCTTGCATAGACTTCATATGTAAGGCTATTGCGTAAAGAGGTACATGAGCAATACTGAAAAGATGGTTTATACCTTGTTACCAATTGTTCGGCCAAAACCACAAGCAACTGCTGCAACATCAAGGTCTCCAGCATGCATCCTCAAATTCTTTCTTACCCTGAAACACAGAATAAAGATCATCATACATACACGGAAGATGGGATGCCAATCAAAGTAGCATAGTTGGTTAAGTATCGGGTCTTAGTCTAGAATCAAACCCCGTCTACATGATTGCCTTTTGTGGCTCTTTATATACCAAAAAGCAGAACAGCCACCATGAATATATCATGGCAGCAATGAGTGAGGTTCAATCAAAGAACTGGTAGAAGGGGTAAGAATGTAAGTTGCTGATACTAGGAGGTTAACATCAGGATTAAACAGTCATGCATAGTTACCAGATAGCTATGAGCAAACCAGCGAGCTGTCGTGAACCTACACGTTCAAAAGCGATTCCTTCATCTAAGATCTTACCAATAGCTTCTTGCCAATGCTGCCCAATGGCACTCCCTTCTAGTCCTACCTGTATGTACAAGAGAAGTTAAGAAAATATCCAAAAGTTGCTTTTGACTTTCTTACTTTAAACATTGAAATTGTTCATTCCAACTACCTTCATGTAACAGTAGAACATACTGATAAGCATAATATTGGACTGTATAGACTTTAAATCTAGTTGGTTACCATATACGAAGTATATATATAGTACTATGATATGTTTATGTTTTGTAAGTAATTTAGTAGTTGCATAATTTCTTATGCTATAAGTATCTTCTACTCATTCTCGGAAATTAAACAATCATACTTACCTCACCATGATTAAGGTTTTGAAAAACCTGATTATTCTTCAAGAAAGAATTCAATAAAAATGTCAGAAAATATTTAAGAAAAAAGGGGGATTCTCACAGTTTCTTTTGCTGCAGACATGGCAAGGAAGCCAGCTCCCATTTCCACTTCTTGCAACCCAACCACAACAATTCCAACATCTGATACTACAGAACCTAGCCATGTTCTGAGTGCTTCAGGGTTGGCTTTCCCTTGACCAACATTCCATGATCCAACTAACATCTTTATACTTTCTCCTCTCGTGTATGTCAACTCTTTTGAAGACAATGCAGAACGTATTATACTGTCGATTGGTCCAGGAGACATAAGGTGCCATCCACGTATACCACCATGAATAGCCATGCTGAAGACGTAACCTCCACCTATTGCCATCTTTATAACCGGACTGCTATGAGCAACCCATCCTGCTAAAAGATTTCCTTCAAGGTCCAACAGCTGAACTACACCACTAGCATATCCTACCCATATCCTTGGACCATGGGTGCAAAAGCATAGAACAGCAGAAGGATGATGATTAAAATCTTGGACACGGTTTCCATTTGAATCCCATTGCAAAATTAAGCCATGTGAACCTCCACTCCAAATCGTTCCATCAGTAGTTAACACTAGTGCCTCAGTCTTCTTGTTATCTTCATTAAATGCCCCTGTACCTCTTGTAGCAACACGGCGTACAGCATCTGCTGCACCCATTAAAGCATTACGAGATCTCTGCAAAAACCCCTGGGGCTTTTCTTTCTTTGACTGAGAAACAAACTTTACTTTCATCTCATCCTCTACCTGTGGTTGATCCTGTGGCACTGGCATCTCAGCTCGATTTTCAACTTGGCCATCAATATTAAACACTTTAATAAGTTCCTTGGTACGAGCATCCCTACAAAAGAAACCGAGTATTAGGCTTATATCTTGTATATTGCCACAATTTTTACTATTAGACATGAATTATACTTTCACAAAAACATTGTAGTACAACTCATCTCATATCTAAGAGAAAAAAGACAAGGTTCTTGTGATTTAAATCTTTGTATAAGCCAACTGAAAAGAATATATACATCACCTATGCATATAGAATATAAGGTATCATAAAGAAGATCTGAAAGCTAGAAATTAGAAGAAGGCGAGGGCATACCATAATGAGAATGATAGAGAAGTGGCACACCACACCCTTCCTCTAGCATGATCAGACAGCATAGCCTTAATATCTGATGAAGAGATGTTGCATACACCATTCACAGTAACTTGGCTCCTCAAATCCACATTTGCCCTCTCAACTAGCAAGGCAGCCATGTGCTTTTCCTCTGCTGATAGAGAGAGCGATTTCTCTATCGAGTCCCATGGCCAAACTTTGATCACACCACCTTCTCCACCAGACCATAGGTCGCCTGCAGAACCAGAAAAGTCAAAGTTTATACAAGTGTTGTCCCATTTTTATTATTACATCAATTCTAAATTCAACAAACTAGTGTTAGTTGTCCAATTTTTATTATTCCTTCAATCAATAGATTGAAGACAAGAAATTAACTTGCAACCAAAAATGTTGACAACCTCATTAAAGATTATCTCCATCCACTATAAGTTTGTTTCAACAATTCCTTCAAATAGAACAAATGACATTCAAGCAATCTTTATTATCAATCACATCCTATAATTGAAAATAAGAAAGTATTGCTCCACTAAACTCATTCTTTCAACCACTTCACTTTAATTTTCAATCCTACAAAGATTGTTCAAAATTTCATCATCAAGTCTTTGAAATATTACAAAAATAAAAATGAAGGCGATCATAATAACATAAATTGCCTAAGAAATTCACCCATTAAACATAAAATGAAGAACTCGATTCAAAAAATCAAAAACCTGATCCTGTAAATCAAATTCAACTACCCATTTTCATCCTTACACCATATTCCATGAATACAATTTAAAAAATCCAGCTCATATTCACCAAAGAAATAAAAAAATGATTTAATTGTTTGATTTAATTACCATAGCAAGACATGATCATGGCAAGAACAGGTCCCTTATGAGCCTGCCAAGCAAGACCTTCACGAAATGGTGGCGACGACGAATCATCAGAACCATTCTCAATCGGATCCATTTTCCAGGACCGAATCTTACCATCCTTATGTCCAGTCCAAACAAGCCTATTCCCATGATCAACCACCATACACATTGTAGGTGAAGTCACAGCCGACTCATAAAACGGTGACGTATCCTCATCCCCTCTTTTACTTTTCCCGCCAAAACCGGTACCGGCCTCGTAAGCATCCCGAAAATACCAGAATCTCACCCCATTCTCCTGCCCTGCCCACAGCTGACTCTCCGTACATCCTATGGTACGCAAGAATCTCCCCACCTGAGTCTCCCTCAAGGGGTGAGGCCGGAGCTCCAATGCCGGGGGCCGTGTCGGGTGCACAGCGGACCTCGTCGGAGCCTTAAAAATTCCGGTTCCGCCACTGGCAGTGAACTCCGCCATTGCGGAGGGCTGATCATCTTCATCAGTGTAGTTTGAACAGGTGGATGACATGGTGGTAGAAGGGAGCGAGAAGGAGTGATCATACCGCGGGTTAGAACCGGGACATGAGATGGAAGCGTAAGGGAAGAAATCACCGTCATCGTCGGAGTCATTGTAGAACGGCCCACCAAGGTGGCGTTGGTGGTGGTGGTGGTTTGACATTGCATTGGAGATTCGTGCTTCATCAAGGGAATGGTTTCGGAGCTGGTTTGCCCGCTTCGAGGAGGTGTCGTTGGCGGCGGCGGTTGCGGTGGCGGCGGCGGTGGCGGCGGTGGTGCCGTGGCGGTGTTGGGAGCTGAGAGAATGGGCTTTCCGGTTAGCAGGGCCGCCATTGTTTGGGAGAGATAATAACATGTCGCGGTCTTCGTCGTCCATTAATGGCGGGAAGTTCTTGACTTTTGCAAGGTGGTTAATTAACTTGATCACAAAAAAGTAAATAATTGAATAAATAAAATCAAGGATTAAAAATTACAAAATAATAATTATAAAATGAAAAAGAAAGGTGATATTGTGGAAATGGAAGAAGGTGAGAGAATTAGGAGGAGAGAGAGGGTGGAAATGAGAAAGAAAGTTAAGAGAGAGAGGAGAGGAAGAGGAAAGGTTTGAAAGGAAGGAGTGGAATAGCGGGAAAAAAGGGGGTGTAAATGGACTACATTGTTTTTAGTTATTGTTCGTTGTATGTCATGTAAGATTAGAGAGAGAAATTTTTTTTTTTTTTTTTTATGAGATAAGAATGTTTTTACATTTTTATTTTTGTTATCCCTTTTCTACCTTGTCACCTTAAATCATATAACAGCGCAATATACGATGCTAAATATGTGAAATAAGTATAGGCTTGTGAGTAGCTTCAACGAAATTTTAGATAACTTTATTAGAGCTCTATTAATAAATATTAGGAGCATTGATGAATTTACAACATGACGAACAAGAGGTTGACTTGACCTTAAGTAGAACACTTACTTGATTAACACCCCTAATCTCATACAAAGCTTATTTATACGTACAGTATAGATTTTTATATGATTTGGAATGACTATTTGTGTACATATTGTATACAGTCCAATGTACAAAATCCAATCAATGTATACGGAGTATAAGTTTTTGCCCAATCTAGTTTCTAATTTCACAAATCGGTTAGTACTCCGTTTATTCAAAAAAAAATTTGTTAGTACTCCGTATGTGAAGTTGACATTAACATTAAGCATCCAAAATTACAGAATTTGTATGAATACACAACAAATTTATGAATATGAAATTCATAAAAACAAACTAAATATCCTAAAAATGGTGTGCTTAGTTACAAGAAAGGATCCTAAAATAAAACATCCAAGTCAATGAAGGTTTTATAATGAAGAAAGTTGGCATGTTTAGAACATACCAACCAGATTATCATAATAAAGTTTTGATTATAAAAATGTTTGACTTATGCTAAAATGTTGGAAGTGTTGCATTTGTGGGCGGCCATAAACTTCTTGATCTTCTTAATGCCAACGTTTCATCTTAAACAATCTTTGATCGGTCCACGACTTATTTATACTGTAATCAACTTTGAATATGAGCAACCAATATGCATATATGTTTATAGTTTACTAATACCAATTGGTTTCAATTGACACCACTCTTCGACTCCTGCCGTCCTAATGTCTCATTATGTCTCTTATTTTCAATCTACTATGTACGAAGTATAAGAATTTGTTTTCTTCATCACGTATGCCTGTACGGTTTATTCTCTCCATTTGAAATTAATAGTCTAAGATTGATTTCGATGGAATTATAATGAAATAATAAACAATATTGTATTAGGGATTTTTTAAAAATAATGATGGCTGTTTTTTTTATTGAACCCAAACCGAAAGAGAAAAAAAAGTTTTTATAGATCAAGGATATAAAGAATGGCTTTTTGGTCCCTTTCATTCAGTGGTTAGGAATATTATTTTCTATGATTGGAATTATTATTAGTGCATCACCACTAAGAATATGATAAAATCAATGCAACTATTATAGATATAGGGTATTCATGTAAAACCATGTCATTACACTTATAAAGGATTATAAGTTTTCGGATAATGTTATTAGAGACAACTAATGTGGTCATGTGGACAATCAACTAATTTAGTTGATCAAAGTATTAAGAGATGAAACTTAAAACATGAGATCGAATCCCGTCACCATTATTTGCCCCTATATCTCTCTACACCAATAAAAATAAAAATATGACAACTAATTACATATCAAAGGGATACTCCCTCGGTTTTTAAATACTTGCTCCACTTTCCTTTTTTCGGTCGATTTTAAATACTTGCTCCATTTCCTTATTTGGAAAGCTTTTATAATATTTAATTAATTTTTCTCACTAAGTGGACCTAAAAATATTAATTCTACATTAATTTTCCTTCAATTCTCTCCATTAGTTTTGGTTTTTTTACAATATTTTATTCTTCCACCAACCCTACTACCTCCATATTTTATTACTTTCTCCAATTTTTCCTAAAACTCCGCGCATAGAAAAATGGAACAAATATTTAAAAATGGAGGGAGTATTTAAAAACAACTTGAATGCGACAATTTTCTTATTTAATTGCCCTTGTACTCTGTATAAGTCTAACCTTTCATGGGAAAAAAAATATTTCTTGTATTCAATAAAACTACACTTATTGTAATAGGTTCACAGGTCGATGGTTGGACCACAATCATTGTAATTGAAATGTTGCAAAACACAAGTGATCATAATATAGAGCAATTATAATGAGGCACACACATTTGACACATATATGTCCCTCATGCTGCAGCTAGGAAGAACGCTGGTACAGAGTCACAAAGAGACCTAAACGGAGCATCGGCCGGATTCATCTTTAATGTTCTATCTCTAGGGTGTATGTTGGTATATCAATTCCTCACAAGGTTCATGAAATTGAAACTTAGGGTCAATTATCTACGACAAATCAATTGATTCTATCTAATTTTAAATAAGATGACCAAGATTAGTTAAAATGCAACGGGTGCAATAGGATTTTCTGCACGATGGGCCGGGACGCTGTATGGGCCAATGAGTGATTGTACGTTAGACACAGTAGTTAAGTTGCTGGGTAGTAAAGTTGGATAAAAGAAGGTAGGACAATGTCTGATTTGATAGTACTAATACTATAAACTCTTGAAACATTGATATAGGAGCACCAAAGACAGAATTGCCTTGTACAGTTGTACTACATAGTAAACAAAGATCACAAGTTGCAAGAATAATTATGTCTCGTTTGGTACACTTATTAAGTAATGAGATTGATTGTGTGGGGAGAATTTATGCAGTAGTTGCTACAAAACCCCAGTGTGACAATGTTGAAAGGGAAATGAAAAAGAGGGTGGGACTTGGGAATGGGGGCAAACACATTTGAATCCTACATACTCGTATTTATCTATTTTTGGCAGTTTTCCTTTGAACAAAGAAATACTCTGCATTACTCGTTCAATGATAGATTGATAGAGAAAAATGGTGACGTTTTTAATATATATACCTGAGGTATACAGTAATATAGTTTTTAACCGACCTTTAAATCGTTCTGGAACACAAGGTCGTACTAAAAATTCCTATTTTTCTTCATTTTTTCTGAATCATAAATGTACCATTGTTAATATTCAATTGCGTAAATAAATGGCCAATATTCTCCGGATAATATGGTGGAGTGCTTTCAGGCTTCAGCTTTGGTTAGACATGTACATGAAAGCACTTCCTCATTACCTTTATAAACATCCAAATTAAAATTTTCAATAGGAATGATAGAGCAGCAGGGGCACCTTTGTATTTTTTTTTAAAGAAGGGGCACCTTTGTATAGTTTGCTAAGTCTTAGGGCATTTTCAAAGCAATGACGCTGTCTTCGTCCTTCGCCACCTCCCAAGCTTCTCTCTTCCCTACAAAGAAAGCTTAGTCTTAGAAGGTCTAGCAGATCAATCATTTCCTACCCCGACACAAAATAAAAATGACCATACAGACCTTTCGTTAAATCTCGTCAACTATGCCCAACAACTATGACAAAACACTATAAGATGATACAGAATGGATATTACAAAGTTACAGAGTACTTCTTCAGATTGATCTAGAGAAGTAGTTTTAGACCATCAACTCAAATACAAATTTAAGTAATTATGGTCAAAGTTTGTGAGTTTTGACCAACGGTCATATATGTGGCCTATTACTTGCTAACTATGACAAAGGTACCACTAAATACTTGAATAATTGTATTCAACAAGACAGAACAGAGTGAAGTGCAAAGTAACTTCAACATGCATATGAACACCCATACGTTAAATTATTGAACCTAAAATGGATCAAACATTTCATCAAAAGTAAGCAAATTAACCCTGAAAATGCCAACTTTAGCAACTTACCTTACGAGGGTCCACTGCTAGCTCATTTTCAACAATAGATATGGCTTGGAATCCTAGGGGATGCAAAACCTCTTCATAGCTACATGGAAGAAATAGATCAGGTAATCCACATAACTCAAGATGACAACTCATAACAAGATCAATAAGTCAGCAAGGTACAAGAGAAACAATTCAAAACCAAAAGTTGACTGAGTGAAAGGGAAAGGAATTACTCGGCAACAGATGTTTTATACGGAGGTCCACCTTCATGGTCATCAATCTGCCAAAATTTAAACAAAGTTATGAAAGCATTTTCCAGAAACTGGCCCTTGTAAGAAAAGCATTAAAAAGAGCTAGCAGCAGCAAAAATATCTGGTTCTTCTTCAATCTGGCACTGACGATATAATTCATTTCACTCAAAGGGTCTAATGTGAACAACTTCATGCAGTTTCTGGGTAAAGATGATGTCTGTGGTTTCCTTAGTTTTTTCCATTTGAAATTTTTTACATAAAGAGTATGTTTAAAAAGTGAAATAAATAACTGATGCAATTGTCAAGTAATAAAACTAGAAGAACAAAACCAGAATTTGTGAAGCAAAGCATAACAGATGTTGAGAACAACCAGAAACATTAAGGTTATAAGCTCTCCATCTGGTTTTAAGAGATCTCCTATACGAGTTGCCCAAGCTGGCCGCATATTTGGAACAATAGCACAAAAGAATCTGCAAGTTCAGACAAGATTGTTAATATAAATTATGTAGGAGTTGAACAAAAGGTATTAATAAATCACTCACGTGTAATCAAATATGAGGTCAAACAACTCAGTAGGCTCCCAATTGAAAAAATCTGCTTGCAAAAAGGAAATATAGTTTGCATTTGGGGATGACGAAGCCAGCTGATTAGACAAGATGTCAGAGTCATAGGACGCAGTTAGAAGCAATTCAGAATACCCAAATTACAGGATGAGCAAAAGCTGAGCCCCGGAAATAAAGAGTTTGGTGTTGGTATAAGCTGTTTTCTTTGCATAGATTTTGGTGTTGTTTAATAACAATTTTTTTGTTATGTTTTTTTGTTTTTGTTAGTCAAGATTAGAGAAAATTAAAATTAATTTAAAACTAAAGTCACAAGAAGCAGGGAAGGTATATCACCTCTCTTGCTTTTTCTACGGCAACCTCTGATATGTCCAATCCAATAACGTAACGCTCAGGAGATGCAACTGTTATCACATCATAACCCTATAATAGAGGAATATTCATATAATGCATTTGACAAAAGGAAGTCAGGCACTTATGAATTGAGATTTTAAGCAGCAGCCACAATCACTCTTACTTTTCCATGAAGAGGGATACAGTGACCTAAATCACTCCCACATATTAGAGCAAACCATAAGGTTTCTTAGCGCACAGCTAAGTCACTTGTCAAGTAAGTGATAATGGGACCAAAAGGATCTTTGTAGGATGTAGTTAGTTATATCAGCAAAAGGAAAAGGCCAAATGCTTGTAATAGAAAAAACAAAAGAATTTTAATTAACAAGGCATGTAATAAGATGGAAGTGGTTTAAAAGACGTGAGCAAGAAATAGCTAGTCGGATGTCACATTAACATGAGAACAGAAGTGCCAGATGATGGACATTGTACTGCTTGTATACGGCAATTCAAACTAATATTTGAGGGAAAATATGTAACTCAAGGAGACATGTAGTAATGAAAGTAGCAATGGGAAAATCATGAACGTGATCAAAGTTAAATACCATAATAGTATCAACGAAACTTACACTACCACAGCCAGGGACAAGAGCTCTTCCCTTAGGAAGAGATTCTGTTTGAAGAAGGTGTTGAAGAACTGGTGTTGGTTTCCCCAAATCCCATGGTGTTACTCTTTCCTCCCAACATCTTTCCCACCCATCTGATAATATTTTACATAAAACTCAACAATCCATAGTCTATCCAAAAGGGTAAAAAATCAATATAATGTGAAAATGCAGAAGAGAGATATTGAGATAATTATAATAAAAAATCACAAAGCCACTTTCTTGAAACATGCTAAATAGAGAGGGAAAAACCATTGCAAAACTGGGGTGACTTTTATGTATTCTAGAGACTACTTCTTACCTTGGTGTGTGTGTGTGGGGTGGGGGGTGGGGGAGAATGGTAATATCTATTGGCAGTTGGCACGCAATCAATCAGAGCAAGAGACGGTGTCATACCATCACCCAAGGGGGGCTAAGACATGCTGAACCAAACAAAGGGTCCCAAACTTCAAATTTTCCTAAATTGTAATCCCAATTATGATTATTATTGTCATACACTTAGACCCCTTTTGTCCATTTTAATACTCCATTATACTAGAGGGGAATGGTTAATTCATTTCAAATCTTTAGGACTAAGAAATTAGCATAATTTCACCTAAAACCCCTCATAAACAGTTCCATCTTCTCCATCCACTCTCCATTCATAATCAGTGAACGTGTTCGAGAAATCCAATCATAAACTAGTCTAACTTTTCATTTCTTTTCTTTTTTGTCAGAAAAATGGGCTAATATTGTCATTACTAAGCTAAAACATGGCAATGAAGGTACTAGAATCCGGCAAAATTTCAATACGACATCCGAAACAAGACACAATACCGCCGTGGACGCCACCGTACACAAGAGCAACATGCTATCACACAATGGAAACTTACAAATCGATCCAATTCAATTGAGCATGTATAATTCCAAGTAAACTTCCATTTCAAAAATAATCAAAATCAAATTGACCAGCTTAGGTCATATGCTATAGACTTCATTCACACAATAACCTAACAATTTCTTGGATTAAATCAGTTAATTCACCAATTATATATTTTTATTCCAAGTTTGAATTCCAACTTTTCAAGATACTACGTTAATCAGTCAATCAATTAAATTGATTAGTTTTCCGAAAAATTAAACTAAAAATGCCTCTAAATTCAAACAATAATGGCAGGTAATTAAACTAATAAATTGAATATAAATTTGGAGATGAATTTAGAAATTGGGGGTTACCAGTGGGATTGGAGAGAAGGAATTCTTGCAATTTGTCAACGGAGGGGCTGAACTGAACAGGTTCGCCGGAATTTTTATGCGCCGCCATGAGTGGTGCTGCTGTACGGTGGAAAAACCGAGGAAGAGAGCAAATTCTGGTCACCCACGACGGCGCTGGTCTAGCGAGAAGAGGTAATGAAAAGGCCGACACTAGTGTACACATTGAGGGCCTATTCATATTTACTGAATTGAGCTGAACTGAACTGAACTGATTGGAACTGAACTGAACTGAATTGAGCTGAAATGAATATTTTATGTGAGAGGGAAATTAAGAGCTGAACTGAACTGAACTGAACTGAACTGATTGGAACTGAACTGAACTGAACTGAACTGATTGGAGCTGAACTGAACTGAACTGAACTGAAATTAAGTAAATGTGAACAGGCCCTGAGTCAATTTTTTTTATTTTGAATTTTTTATTTATGCAAAACAAGGGACTAGGCCTTGATCAACTTCCTCAAAAATTCTAACAAGAGTTTTTACACACGACGAGGTAGGCTTGAAGACACATGAGGCATAATAAACTACTAAGCTTACTTCTAAAGATTCAAAACCATGGATAGATTAGGCCATGAGCTAAAAACCTTTAGATCATATATATACCAGGCTTGAAGACACATGAGGCATAATAAACTACTAAGCTCATTTCTAAAGATTCAAAACCATGAATAGATTAGGCCATGAGCTAAAAACATTTAGATCATATATATACCAATTATATACGCGCCATGAGCTGAAAATCTACATGGTCATATGAAGACATATAGTCATATGATGGAGGCCGAGAGGGTTTGCTTAGTGAGTATGTAGTGCATGGATTGCTAAGTTGCTTAACTGCTTTGTTAAAGATGAAGGGCATGATGTTATGAAAGAGATCAATGTTAATGATCGAAATAGGGTAACTATTTCTTTGGAAATAAAAAGGCAATATATATATACTTAATAGTTAAAGATATGCCCCCTCTATTTTTTTTTACGCAACACTTTAATCAGATATTTTTACAGTGCACAATTTTGACTATTATATTTTTAATGCTATTATTGTTAATGAAAATAAATTATATTTTCTTCGTTCTTTTTTACTTGACCTGCTTTGACTTTTAAACTATTCACCAACATCTTTTTACCGTCTTTTGTGAATTATTTGTAAGGAAAAACATATTCATATTAGAACGTCTCAATAAGTGCTATCATAATATATAACTTTTATAATTTTTACTTAATTATTGAGAATAAAAGTTATTGATGGTTTAAAATTGCATAGACAAGCGTAATAAATGAAACAGGTCAAGAAAAAAAAATCGATGAAGTGTAAATTGTTGATGTATTATTATTAAAATACAAACATATATGTATCACCAAATTTTAATGAGTAGTTGAGCACACAAAATGTAAGTATGTATTTCTTGCTGTATCACAAACAAAGACCATGCATATATAACACAAATAATTATCAACTTACAATTACATAGGTTGTAGGATAGCATACTACAATGATAAATATAGTTGTTGCACACATTGTCAACACATCGTGACAATCAATTTGCATGGATTGATCTAATTATTACTTTGTGTAATATAAGAAAGAGCATTCAACATTATTATTAATAACTTCAGAAAGACAGCAACATTGAAATTACTTTAAAATACAAACAAATAAAAGCATATATAGACTACATGGCCTGGCCATTTGTTGATTCAGCTTCTGATCTCATCAAGCAGCACAATAGGAAATGGGTCTTAGTTTGATGTCCTCTTCCACCTACCAAGTTTTTCATAACCCTGAAACATATAATCAAATACTACTTTATATTAAGTCATTCTTCAAGTTTAATTTCTATAGTCAATACATTAAGAAATAATTTCTATATGACTTTTATAATAGGCCTCAAGAGTCAAGATATATTATACATCCGACTGTACTATATATATATATATATATATATATATATATATATATATATATATATATATGGGTACGCACATTACACCTAGCTACCATCTTTTAAATTAGTGTTATTTGATGAGAGGAAAATTACATATATGTACTTCGTTTATTATTAGTGTATTAATACCGCGTGTGTGATGAAATAAAATTGTCCCTACATAGATGGAATAAGGATAATGTATGATTCCTAACTATGGAATGAAGTTGTATGTAAAGTTACCATGCGAAAATCAATTGCATGCTCGTTGTCTGTTATGGAAATAGCCTTAAACCCATAAGGAGCAAGCACTTCTTCATAGCTGCATGCAACATCATCATAATTTTAATTTGTTTACACAAATTATAGACATCACAAAATATAATAAGAGGAACAATAAGAGATGAAATATTTTTTTTATATATAATCATTGTAAAAACTCAATATAAGTATTAACAATAATATTAAAGTAATAGAAAATTACTCTGAAACAGATACTTTGTAAGGTGGTCCACAAACATGATCACTTATCTGCCATAAAAAATTGTAAGTAAAGTCAGTGTTTAATTACCAAAACTAAATGCTCTATAATTGACTATATATCATAATGATATAATAAATAAAAGAATAAAAGAGAGAAGATTAATTAATCATTTTTTTAGATTGTGAAAAAAGTTCAAAATTGGACCGGAAACATGAGGATTAGAAGCTCTCCTTCTGGTTTGAGTAGCTCAGCCATGCGACTAGCCCACGCCGGCCTCATCTTTGGGTCAATAGCACAAAAGAATCTGCACACATAGATCCAATAGAGGCTAGCTACTAGTCATTGTTATTCTTTGTTTTCGTGTTGCCTAAAATTTTGATCAGAGTAACTACTTACGTGTAGTCAAAAATGAGGTCGAAGGGCTCGTTTGGTTGCCAAGTGAAGAAATTGTCCACAATGAAAGTCGTGGAGTTAGCATTTGCTGATGAAGCTGCAAGCTATATTGATGTTATAGAGAAAGCAAATTAGACATGACTTATTATATGTTCAAACATATATTGTATCAAATTCTAAAAAGGGTTGTCAAACAATTTAAGTATAGATTGTATCAAATTCCAAGCCTAAGAAAATTTCTACTTTGTTTTAGCTAGTAAATATTTAATTGACAAGTAATTAAAATTAAATTTAATTTGCTGTGTACTCAAATCCATATTTATTTAGGGAATTAAAATGACATAAAACAGAAAATAAGAAGTATTTTAATTTTGTGTTGAACGTATAAAACAGACAATAAGTTTAGAGAACTATTTTTAAAAAGGGCCAACAATGTAATTATTTAAATTAATAATTACATAAATATTACACGTAGTACCTTTTTGGCTTTGGCAATGGCAGCTTCAGATAAATCGAGTCCAACAACATTGCGCTCGGGGCTGGCCATTGCTATGACATCATAACCCTGTTGATTTTCATGCATGATCCATGCCAACATGCATGTAGAAATAGTGTTATTATTTCTGACCACAAATTTTTATAGATTAACTTTAATTTAAACTCGACTATACTAAATTAGAATCGGCCTCAAAGTTAACTTCACATATGCACTATTTAAGGCTTAAGCTCATGTTCATCAACTTTAGTCGTGTGTCACTTCATTCATATTATTATATAGAATTTTATTACAGAGCACATATATTTTAATATTGTAATTAGTAAAGCTTGACGAACAGTGATAATATAACTCACCCTGCCACATCCGGGGACTAGGATCCTGCCCTTGTTAGGAAGGGCATCAGTCTGAACAAGGTGTTGGATTACAGGAGTTACATGCCCCAAATCCCATGGAGTGCGGTCTTCCTCCCAACATTTTTGCCACCCACCTGATTTAAGTATGAAACAAATTAGTACACTAATCAATATTGCAAATTATATTATAGGAATATAATATCGTGTACAATGCTTTGAATAAATCTGAATTGATTATGATATAGATTGTCACGCATGATGAATATATGATTTGTGGTTTCATCCATGGAAAATAATTGCTACTTCTAGTCTTAGCCATATTCATTAAATCTCAAATAATTTAGTGTAAGATCAAACTATAGTACGAGTAGAGGTGCCAATTCAGATGATCGGATCGAGTCTGATGAGTTCGAGTCGGGTTATTTTTTAAAGTTGAGTCATGTTAAATTATTATGTCCACGTGAGTCCAAATCTATATCGGATATTTTTCGGATCAGTTTCGGATCGGGTATGCTTTTGACACCTCTAAGTACGAGTATTACTAGCTTAGTAATAATAATACATACGAATTACAAATTGAATAAAATGATGTATGTAACTAATGTAATCCACCACGAAAAGGCATCTTTTATGTTCTAGCTTTAGGTTGTGTTATTGCGTATATGCAATTTTTTTTTTTTTTTTTTTTTTTTTGACAAAAATCAAGGTAAACATGTCTACACAGTACAAGAAGAAATATATCAATGAACTACAAAACAGACAAATTATAAACATATACTTGTACTTTGTATAAAGTTATTTTGACTTGTGATATACGTGAAAGATAAGGAGTGATGATCAAAGAGGTAACACACTAACACATACCGGTGGTTTGAGAATGAAGGAATTGTCTCATTGACTCCCATTGTTGATTCATATGATCAACAATCACACCTCCATTATTCCTGTTAGCACTCTCCATCTTATTTGTTTTTTTTGTATAATTATTCTTTTTTGTGATTGTATTTGTGAAAGACTTGGGCATAAATGAGTGCTATTTATAGCTAAGATATTGGCCAAATGCAGGGTAATATTTTATTACATACACCTGCCCTAGTGTATAATTTATTATATCTATTTATTTGTTACTCTTAAGTTTAATTTAGAGCAATCAACCAGCAGTTCGCACCTAAGAGCACCAAAAAAAAAAAACAAAAGGCCAACAGTTCGGATTTTAACATTGCAACAATATATATTGAGTTTGAGGTACTGGAGTAGCCTAGGCATTGTTTTCACCTCAGATCCTTAAGGTCTAGAAAGATCGAATTAAACCCCATATATATGGGGAAAAAAAATTGAGGGATTTTTCTTATCCTCCCATTAAAAAATCAACAAGTCTAATAATTAACCGGGTTGATTATTGGATGAGGGGAACTTTTACTATATGGGGATAAAATTCTACTTACAATTATATTAAATTACATGCACGGTGAATCACAATGTAATTAATTAAGTGTCCAATAGTAATTATGCATGTAGAAACTACCTAATTTGTTTCTCACATATTTCTTGCTCTTCGATTATTCTTACTTCATTAGGTAGATTTTTCTCCCTCTTTAATTTTTTTTTTTTTTTAAGGGATTGTTCTCTTCACCTTATAAAAATAAATTATAGGTTTAATAAGTTCAGATAAGTCACAATAAAGTCCAATAAGTTTAATAACCTCTAATAAGTTTAATAAAGTGTAATAAGTTCAATAAGATGTACTCCGTAATAATTAAGTTCCAATAAAGTCTAATAAATTCCAATAAGTTAAATAAAGTTAAATAAGTTCTAATCAAGTACAAAGTATAATATAACAAATGTCTAATAGGTAGTCCTTATTTATTATCGTATTTGAGCTTTTGTTTTCCTGAAATGTGAAAACTTAGTTAAGTTCAACATTCTTCAAGAAGTGTTCTTCCAAAAAAAAAAATAAAAAAAAAAAAAAAAAAAAACAATCTTCAAGAAGTAGTAATGTGAAAACTGGTAATAGGCCACAAAATTGTTTGTAGCTTCCTAAATTTGGTTTGTCAATAATGATAAATCACTTTATACTAGGTTAAGTGCCGTGCCATACACGATTATAATTAAACTCTATAACAAAAATTATAAAGAATGGTTTTTTTGATGTTATTTATTTATTTATTTATTTTTTGAGGGGAATAAAGAATGGTTGTTAATTTAACAATAATTTATCCAAAAAAAAAATATTTGTGACAAAATAACTTGAATTTTAATTTATACCAAATGTGTAAAGGTTATTATTTTGAATTTTATAAAAAAATAATTTAGTAATAGAAATTTAGAAACTATTAGGTTTTATATAAGAAAATGAAAATATAAGCTTAGGTTAGTACCCGTATATGTCTTCAAAAAAAAAAAAAAAATATTAGTACCCGTATACGAACTCATATACATACATTTGTCCTTATATTTTTGTCGACACACTTTGACCGGCATTAAATGAAAACTTAGTTGATTTTATATTACTTTAGGATAATTAGTATTCCGTAATCAACTTTTTTAAAATATATTTATAGTGAGTAGTAGCGGTTTTTATTTTAATTTTAATAATCACATTGCATAAAATGTGTAGAGTAATTAGATTGAAGTTTTCAATATATGTTGAGTTAAAATATTTTACACTATTCATGTGTCATCATTTACTTAATTTATTTTACAAATATACAATATAAATATGATCATATATTATGTTGTTGGATTTGTCATATTGTCTGCTTTTATATATATATAAAAAAATCATAATTTTTAATAATCTCTAATTAAAGATGTTGATAATTAAAGTTGTGTCTCGGCAAATGTGCAAATCCTACTCTAGGCTATAAAAAACGGAGGGAGTATAATATAATAAAATAATTTTGTTTTGTTTGTATAAACGTTATGTATAATTTTAAGATTCATACAAATTACGCTACCAAAATGATTTTTCTATTTTTAATTAAAATAAATTTTATTGTCAAATTATTAATGTTGGAGGAAAAAATTGATACTCCTTATTAATATTATAATAATCTTGGACAATGATATATTTCAATACCTTATTTTTAGTCTATGTTAGTATATTTGTAACTAAAAGATTAATAGTATTATATAGAATATATATATATGTTTAAAAAAATTAATTGAGTATGATTGGATTAGAGATATTGTCAAAATAGAAATAAGTATTATTGTAGCTTATAAAATAAAAGTTATTAAAATTTGGCAAAAAAAAAACAAAAAAAAGAAAAGTGCAAAAAGGAGGGAAAATTATTAATAATATCGTGACAAGTGTCATTTTAGGTTCGCTTTTAGTATAGGTTAATTGATTCTTCATATAATAGCTAGTTTTTATTTGTTCATTTGAACGAATGAGAATCCAGGGCAGCATTGTTCTTATTTTGCATTACTTGACAAATTTCCTTATTTTTTGTGCAAGTGATAAAATTAAAGAGAAATGAGAGAAAAATGTTTGCAATCGTATAAATCGGCAAATATGATAATCAGTTTTACATTGTAAGGTTGTATATTAAAAATTGACCAAAAACTATTTTTATTTAAATAAATAAAAATACAATAAAGCACCCTTTTCTCCTTTATAGCATATACCAATAAAAAGTCATCATCATTAACCATTAGTAACCCCTAATTAGTAATTAACCTTTAATCTCTAGCCACGTATAACCTCAATTATTTTTGGTGCAAATTTAGTTGAAATAAGACAATCAACAATAAATTATAATAGTTCATTTATTGACCATAACTCGTAGAAGTCTTTGTTTATTTAGGCTTATGCATTGGCATATGCTTAGGAATCAATATGATTACTAGAAAATACGTCTGCAAAATCCAAAAGTAGGAAAAGGGAAACCGTCCTTACTATTAAAAAAATACATATTCCTTCTTTTGGCAGCATTTTGCTATGGAGTATCTTTATTTTTTTAAGTAAATTAATTATTTATTAGATATTTAGATTGAGGGGTGTAAATGAGCCGAGCCAAGCCGAGTATTACCTTGTTCGTGTTCAAGTTCATTTAAGTTAGGCGAGTTCGAGCACGATCTCGAGCTTTCAAGCGAGCTCAAATTTCTGTTCAAACTCGGCTCATTTAGTACAATATATGTTCACGAACGGTTCGTGAACTACTCGTTTATTTAACGAGTCTTTCATGAACGAACTTAATAATAATCGAACTTCTTCAATAAATGAGCTTTGTACTTTTGATATTTGAAAATTTCAAAATAAGCATTATAATTGAATCTTAATTATAAATTTAATAACTAAATTAACAATTGTAAATAAATCAATAATTCATGAACATAAATAAATGAGTAGTTCATGAACATAAATAAACGAGTTGTTCATGAACTTATCTGAACGAGCATATCTATGTTCGTGTTTAAGCTCATTTATTAAACGTACATGAACGAGCTTCAAACGAGCCCGAACACGAGTAGTTTATTAATCGAGAAAACAGAGAAATTCAACGGGCTCTTAGAGGAATACTTGAGGCATTTCGTCAGCGCCAATCAGAAAGACTGGTGAAACTCCTTGACGTCGCTCAACTCTGCTTCAACGCCCAAAAGAGCTCCGCTTCCAACAGAACTCCGTTTGAGTTGGTGATGGGCCAACAACCTCTTTTACCTCACACCATAACAATGTCAGAAGAAGGGAAAAGCCACAAAACCCGGGAATTCAAGAAAGAGTGGCAACAAAACACGGAAGTTGCTCGCGCTTACCTAGAGCGGGCAGCAAGGAGAATGAAGAAATGGGCCGATCAGAACAGGAGGCCACAAGAGTTTGATGTTGGGGACATGGTAATGCTGAAGGTCCTACCGGAACAGCTGAAGTTCCTCAGAGGGAAAGATCGCAGACTAATCAGGAAATATGAAAGCCCCATCCACATTACTAAACGGATTGGGAAGAATGCATACAAGGTTGAACCCCGAGTGTGGATGACGATACACCCTGTCTTCCACGTCAGTCGTCTCAAGCCCTATCATCCATATCAAGAGGACAACAACCGCAACACCAGCAACCGCGCCAACATCAGAATGAAGACGAGGACAACTCCTACAATAGAAGATTAATCTTTTATGTTTTGCTTTGTAAGTCGACGAGGTCGTCGACAGCTCAAGTGGGGGAGGATGTTAGAATCCGCCTCTTTTTCTATGTACCCCCTTCCTTTTCCTTGTATTTTCCTTGGGTTTTACCTTCTAAGTCTTTTCCTTTTATTTTCTAGACTCTAAGGAGTATTATTGTGTTACTGTAGTTTCAATGTTCACTCGTATTTCTCTATGCAATCAATATAAAACTCTTTAAGGAGTGATTGGTTATTGAATCATAGTTCCTTACCCTATTGCCATTGCTTTAAGACTTGTGTGTTGTTTTAATCCTTTATAGATATTGTACTTACCTTGTTTTAAAGCATCCCCCTCCAAACCAAGAAACCTCCAAAAGACGCCTTCATTTCGTCGCCGCTTGTGCCCGCTTTGAAGCATCGGCCGTCACAAGCCCCGACTCCACACCCGTGGTTGACGAGTGCTTCCTTGAGATACCCTTGGTCCGTGTTGCTGTGTGCTCATGAACCTTTCCCGTTCTAGGCTTGCGTCCTTGTCATCAATAGACAAGAGCGCGCCGCACGATCCGGTGTCAGATCATTCGGACCGTGACACTAAGCCACATTCCATTGGTTTAGCATGCTTCGTTGTGCTTCTTTCAGATAAAGGCGGCCAAGGCTAAGCACGCATAGTACCATGTCGTGTATGCCTACACTATGCACGTGCCTTGTACACCGTGCTTTTTTTTCTTGTGCCGAGTTTACCATGCTTCACACAGCTAGAGCCCAATAATACCATCGATATTGAGGTGGGTATCTAAGTTGGTGGAGGCATCTAATAAAGTTTTTATTCGTTGCGGTCGTGAAAGAGCAGGCGAGTGTGAATGTTTGATACGTAGAGGCCACTAATAGTTAGTGGTTTGGATGAAGTGAGGAGTGGTGCTTCTATGATGACGGTCAGTTGTGGGTGTGGTTGGTGGCTAGTAGTGGGTTGTGGTTGACAGCTTGAGTGTGGTGGTGATTAGTGATTTTTTTTACTACCTTCGTTAAATGTTATGTGCAACTTTGAGGTATTATTTGTGAGATATAAAATATTTTAAAGTTGCACATAACATTTAACGGAGGTAATATTTAACTTGATATTGTAAGAAAGTAAGGTTATTATTATTATTATTATTATTATTATTATTATTATTATTATTATTATTATTATTATTATTATTATATCTCAAAAACAAAAGTTATACAATCTACAATAAATTAGTGGAAAGCCGAGATACTATCTGAGCTCTCACTCCTCTATCTATAGCAAAGCCTACCCTATTATTATTATTATTATTATTATTATTATATTATTATTATTATTATTTTGACAGATTTTGGTCATTATGTATATGATGTGACTATGTGAGTAGTTATATTATAGACTGATAATTTCTTGTTTCATACAGATATGTTACAGAATATTCAAATGACAACTACAATTTGACCTTTACTACAATCAAGGTATAAGCATTATATTACTAAACTAATCCTATAAATACTCATTTGGTTATTGATATGTAATGAACTTAAATTATATTTTCTAAGCTTAAATTTATATTTTCTAAGCTTCAATAATTTTCAGTAAAATTAAATTACTTTTGCCGAGCTTGAATAAGTTTTTTGTAATTAAATTATTTTGCCAACTTAAATAGTTTTTACTAATTTTAAATTATTTTATTGATTAATATATAATATTTGTTCTTTGGAGTTATTGAACTTTACTAATTAAAACTTAATTTCATTAAACTTAACTTAGTTTTGTTGAAAGTAACTTATGTTTTCTAAACTTTTTGTAATTTTGATGAACTTAACTTAATTTTACTGAATTAAATTTATTACATTTTTTTCAGAATTAAACTTATTTTTACCAAACTAAACTTATTTTTATTAAATAATTAGATAACATTTTCATTGCTTTACTTAGTGACGCTAGCTAGATAGATGTCACAGTTCGTTAATCTCTTTTTAAATAGAACAATTAATACTTAATCAAATTAATTTTGTAGGGAGCGGGACATATTGCCCCTGAATATAAGTCGCAAGAATGTTTAGCAATGTTGCAAAGATGGATTGCATTTAGCCCTCTGTGATTAAAATTGTCAACATTGATGTTTGTTGAATTTTCGCCTACCTTGTAATTTTTGAAGTTTATAGATTTGTGTAACTACGTATCTCCGTACCTAAAAGGCATTGTAAAGTTAAGATCAATGCATTATTTGTATGATTCATGCATGAAAGCAATAATGAAACATTATTTTACTGAAAAACTAGGTTAAACCCCGTAAATATACGATTGTTAAATACTTTTAATGGCAACAAATAAAAACAGTATAAAATTAAGGACTCAACACACTAATTATTAAAGAGTATGACGTATAATTTTTTTTAAAAAAAAATAAAATAATAACCACAAATGATAGTTATATTGTTTGGCATCAATTTTTTGTTTATAGGTTTCAGGTTTTTTTTTTTTTGAAAAAAAAACAAAAAACTAAAAACAGAAAAAAGAAAAAGGTGTTTTCACTTTTTGTTGTCAGTTTTCAAAATTATCATGATCTTAATAAGTTTGACTAATTTTTGATTCATTATATGACATATATCATATGATTTAAAAAAAAAAAAAAAAAAAAAAAAAAAAAAAAAAAAAAAAAAAAAAACCAAAAGACAAAAAACTACAATGATGCTTTTAGTTTAGAGTTTATGTAAAGCGAATGCAATAATTTAGATACTATCCTTTTTTTTTTTTCTTGGTAAGAATATATATATATATATATATATATATATATATATATATATATATATATATATATATATATATATATATATATATATATATATATATATATATATATATATATTGGCAAATAATTTTGGAGGGAAAATTTTTAGTTTTAACGCTATTGTGTGTTTTTCTTGTTTCACCTTTAGTAATATGTAATATGTAATAGGTTTGTAAAAAAAGTCCTTTTAAATGGTCAACTTTATGAGAAAAGGTTCTTACATCCATTTAAGTTGTAAAGAGGGTTGTTTCAAAAAAAAAAAAAAAAAAAAGTTGTAAAGAGGGTCTTTGACTGAATTTCAGCGATTCATTATTTTTCGAGCCACTAACCACCACGTGTCCAACATGTGAATTTAAAAGAATCCCTTTATCAATCAATAATTCAATAATCAATATCTATCTATAAATATTACTAAAGGAACAACCACTGACATCATCATTTTTTTCAAATTGTACACGTGTTAGCTTCTCCTTTATTTTTTTCCCGCCTAAACTTTTTTTCCTTTCATATTTTTTTTAAAAAAATCTATTGATTGCAAAGTATTTTAATGCAGTACAATAAACTTTTTAGTTTTTAATTTTTCATTACTTTTTCTTTTAAGAACCTTTTAAAAATCTTAAGGAAAACAAATATCAACCTTTTAAATATGTGTAATACCCCGTATTTTTATACGTATTTTATTTTAAATAAGTATTTTGTGGGGTATTTAAATAATTTAAAATGAATTATTTATGATATTTTAATTACTCCCTCCGTTTCAATATGATAGTCTCATATTGAATCAATCACATAAAATAAGAAAAGGAGAATATTTGGAATCTAACATTAAAGTAACAAACAATTCATAAATAGTTATGCTTTATTTAATTTTTTTGATTTTTTTTAGAAAAGCATTAGCCATAATTGCATAAATCAGGGGAGTAATTTCTTTACTTAGAATGAATTAGCCATACCTTCATAAATATGAATTAGGAGTAACTCCTAATTGCATAAATCAGGGGAGTAATTAGCCATAATTGCATAAATCAGGGGAGTAAAAAGGGAAAGTTTAGGTAAGAAAGGTTTTTTAGGAAAGCATTATCCATAATTGCATAAATCAGGGGAGTAATTAGCCATAATTCATAATTAGCATTAGTCAAATTTTTTTGGTCATAGCCGGAGTTCTAGACTGAATTACGAGTCGTACAACCTATGGATCTGTAGCCCCGAGTTTTATCTTTCATTTGGCGTTGATTTCGTCCAATTCGAATTCACAGATAAAAAATTATGATTAAAATACTACAGCCTGTTTAGTTTAGTGCACATACGTGAAGTCTTAACTTAGTCTTTGTTTGAGTCTAGTCACATAGTCTAGTCACATGGTCATGACACAAGTCTTAACATGTCACTTACACTCACTAGTCTTAACACACACTTTGTATATGTCACCATGACCATGTTTTTAGGTTCATGCATGAGTCATTTTTCCGTCATTTGAGTTGGGGGTCTATTCCATTCCTAATTCTCCCATACTTCTCTATCAACATCATTTTTTCATCCATATCATTCTTCTTTGATCTCTTCTCATTTATTGCATGTTGAATAGAGCTTGAGTCAAAAATAAAAATTTACCCCCAATTTCCCTTTCCACAGCACTTGGTCAAGGAGAGAAGGACGTTTAATCAAGGATAACACTTTTGTCCAAGTACTAATTTTTGATAAACCGATTCGACAAAAAAGAAAGGAAATTTTGACTTTTACCACCAAAAAATTTGGACAAATTGTTTTTTTACCACCTACTCTTTTAAAAGTTGTATTTTACCACCAAATAAACTCAAAAAATTGTTTTTTACCACCTACCGTTTAGAAAACCGTTAAATCTCACGGAAATTTTTTGAATTCTTCGATTTTCGTGCCTAAAATATGTTTTTCATAGGTTTAGGGGGGCATTTTGGCCCTATGGGTCCAATTTGAGGTCAAAATTGATCGGAAATACCTCGTTTTGCGTGTTTAAAAATACATCGAATTGCGTGAACATGCAAAACGAGGTATTTCGGATCATTTTTTATCAATTTTGACCTCAAATTGGACCTATAGGGCCAAAATGCCCCCCTAAACTTATAAAGAACATATTTCGGGCACGAAAATCGAAGAATTTTTTTTAACACCGTTAGATTTAACGGTTTTCTTAACTGTAGGTGGTGAAAACAATTTTTAGAACTTTATTTGGTGGTAAAATACAACTTTTTAAAGAGTAGGTGGTAAAAAACAATTTGTCCAAATTTTTTGGTGGTAAAAGTCAAAATTTCCAAAAAGAAAAGCTAAAAAGATAATGGCATCTCAGGAAGAAGTCAATGAACTTAGGAAGGACGTGGCTAACATGACTGAATTGATGAAGGTTATGGTTCTTCAAATTAATGACCCTGTAAAGCAACAACAAATGGAGCTCATGCAAGAAAGTTTGAGCAAACTCTCCAATGACTATAGGTTCCAGGGCATTAGCTCACAAGGGGTCTGGGTGGACAGGGAGCTTCTTCCGCAGAAGTTTAATACCAATGACATCCTTAAGTTCAAGCCAACTGACAATCCTTACTTTCACTTAAGGGTTTTTGAAACTATAATGAACATTAAGGGGATTGATAGGAATACTTTTCCCTCTTTGTTCTCACTATCTCTAGAAACCGTTTGTCAACATTGGTTCTTTTCTCTTGATAAAGAGAAAACCTCTACTTGGGATGGAATAATAAACGCTTTCATTGATAGATATAAGTGCAACATCCAAGTTGAAACTGACCATAGACAACTTGAGATGTTAAAGCAAAAGGAAAACGAAGGGTTCACCTCTTTCTTCAACAAGTGGAAGGAAACTTCCGCTTATATGGTTGAAGTTCCTACTGAAAAAGAGTCTGTAAGAATGTTCATCAAGAACCTTCAAGAAAAGTATTTAAAGCACTTGAAGTATCAACATAATTTGAATACTTTCAAGGCTGTCTATGATATAGGTATTGACATCGAAGACGGTCTTTTGAAATTAGATAGTGCGAAAGGAAAGAAGAATGACCATCATTTTTCTTCCTCTCCCACTAATGAAATACATGCTAAGAACACTTCTAAACAACGAATCCAAAGGTCAAAAAGAGTGTTCACTCCACTTGGTATGAGTTACGAGACAGCCTTCGAAAAGCTACACCACAAAGGACTAGTCATGCCTATAGGACCTATCAAAGATCCAGTTCCAAAAGGCAGGCCACCTAAGTGGGATCCTAATAAACACTGCAAATATCACCAAGGAAAGGGTCACGACACTGAGAAATGTTGGAAACTCAAAGAAGCTATACAAAACTTGATCGATAACAATAATACTTCTGAAGTTCTAGCCATCGCAGAAGATCAAATATCCTTCGATCCTTCACTCCTTATCACACCTGTAGGAGAGCCCATGATCGAAACAGTCTATATAAACTCTATCGATGAAGTAACCATGAATGAGGGAGATGACGGGGTTTCCTTAGATGATACCAAGGAAAATTTGTCAAGTCTAAGAGAAGACATTCGAAAACTACAAGATGTCATTGCCATGCTCTTGAATGTGGTAGAAGGACTAGCAACTCGGGTAATGGTTATCGAACAAAATTCTCACCAAGGATTCAATGAAGAACTCAATGCTCCTAAGCCACAGGAAAAACGGACCATTGAAGAATATACACCAATAGGAATGACTTATAATGAAGCTTTTGACTATTTTCACAGTCGAAACCTTATCCATCCCATTGGTCCAATCCAAGACCCACCACCTGAGAAACGGCTTTCCAGCTGGGACCCAAACTCTTATTGCAAGTATCATAGAGGCTATGGCCACACCACCAAAGAATGCTTCACCCTCAAAGACCGAATTCAAGATCTTGTTGATTTAAATTACCTTCGCGTTCCTCCGAGCAACAAGAAGGGCAAAATCTATAACAATGGTGGCAAGAGCAGGAAGAACGACAACCCTTCTTCTGTTTTTTCCTATCAGAATGGAAGTTGCATCGATAAAAAGATTTTAAAGACCAAAGAACAAGAAAGGAAGTTCACCCCTATTGGAATAAGCTATAATATCGCCTTCGATCGACTCCTTGCTAAGGGACTCATCACACCAATTGGACCTATGCAAGATCCTCCTCTTGAAAGGAGAACATCCGAATGGAATCCAGACTCTTATTGCAATTATCATCAAAGCAACGGTCATACTACAAATCAATGTTACAAGTTTCGAAATCTCATTCAAGACCTCATCGAGGCAAACAAGCTTCCATTTCCCCCAGTTGGCAAGAAGACTGAGTGATGATAAACACAAGACACGAGGCGAGCTTCAACGACAAGATTTCATGACCTCTCTCTCTATTTCTTTTTCATTTTTCCTTTCCCCAATAAGTCTAGCATAGACACCTTTCCTTAGATTCTATTTTGTAGGATTTTTCTTTTCACCTTTTAAATAAAATGAGCATTTCTTTTCTTGCACATGATCATTGCATTACATTAAAAAATTAAAAAATAAATAAATAAATAAAAATAAAAAAAATCCATGCCGAACTAAGCACAAGGTATACCAGTGATTTGAGACACCCCTTGTAACCATATCATATCACCATCACCCTTCAAATATACAATCATTTCTTGATAAACTACTTTGAGCCTCGTCTAACGATAGACCTTTATTTTTTCAACCCACATCTACTTAATCTTGGGAAGGGATGGTGTGCAACTTATGCAAATACAAAAGCTTGAGTGATTTTACCTAGATCTCAAAAAAAAAAGATAAATAAATAAATAAAATTCAAAATAAGCAAAAAATATAAAAGTGTGCATAAGGGCAAGTGTTCCAATGTCTTTGATATGAACATGTCTTTGATATGAACACGTCTCAGAATGCGTCTCTTATCGAGTGCTCAGTACCGTGCCTGAGAAACATGAATGCCAAGTGAGTGATAGACCGCATGATCGGGATTGCCCACACTTATCAAAAAAGAATTGGATAAAAATAAAAAAAAATTCAAAAGCAAAAAAGAGAGAGAGCAAAAATATAAACAAAAGAGAGTTAAAAAGTGAGAAAACCTCAAGCATAAAAATATAAAGATTTCAAAATCAAGGTTGCACACCTGGGGGGCTTATATAGGGTCTTAAGCCTTTATCCCCTCCTTCTTCAAACTTTAGCCTAACCAAGTTACAACCCTTAAAAGACCTCTTTGAGGTATACACACACTTGTGCAAGGTTCGGCTAATGCTACGTTCGGCCTGATTCCTAACGGATACGTAGGCAACCTCACATCGAGGTGCGGCCGTAATAAAAACGCATTCATATTCACATTCATGCATGATCATATCAAGGGATCTCCTATGATCATTCCTATCCATTTAGAGCTAGACTTGGGGGCTTGATCCCTACATTATTAGCTTACCTAGCCTAAGAGTCACCATTATTTGACTCTTTTAAAAAAAAAATTCCATACACTTAGCCTTTGCAGCCTAGCTTTAGTGTCACTTTCACACACATCAAAAATACATAGACAAATAATCCTACCTTTAGGAACCCTTTGTCATGAAATCTTAACATGACGTTGAAGCATGCCTTGTCATATCAAGATCACTCATTATCATAATTCTTATTGTATTACAAAGTATGAAGTACTTAGCCTCCGTGCCTAAGCTACCCAAATACTTTCATCGTCGAGTCAACAATCGAGATAGCCTAGGGTGAATTAATCCTTGCACTATGAGATACAACATCAATGCATACATTCGATTAAGCTCATTCAACATGCACCTCCAACACTTCAATTATTTTTTGTGTCTTTCTTTTTCGGGAGAAAGTCGGTACCCTCCACAAAAAAATGACGGAATTTTTTTGCTTTTCTGCATTTTGAGTCAAGCACATGCATACACAAGTCATGCACACTGAGTCATGTCACCTCGAATTGAGTCTAACACATGTGTCAAAACACATTAAATCACATAAGAGTCACACATGTGTCAAAACACATTGAGTCAACCTCAAGTCAGTCAATCACCTTAGGTCAACCCTAAGAAAAACACCAGCAAAGTCTTGTGGAAATCTTTTGATTTTTACAAGATACAACCATTCAGCAAAGCTCCTGTTCGCAGCCAACCGAACAATCTCAACAAACATTCAAGTATCATAAAGCTCTTTTGTTCAGAGACGCGTAGGCATATCATTCAAAGCTCTTTTGTTTAGAGACGCGTGGACATTCCTTTCAAGCTCTTTTGCTCAAAGACGCGTGGGCATCCTATCAAAGCTCTTTTGTTCAGAGACGCGTGGACAGTCCTTTCAAGCTCTTTTGCTCAGGGACGCGTGGGCATCCTATCAAAGATCTTTTGTTCAGAGACGCATGGACATTCCTTTCAAGCTCTTTTGTTCAGAGACGCGTGGGCATCCTATCAAAGCTCTTTTGTTCAGAGACACGTGGACATTCCTTTCAAGCTCTTTTGCTCAGAGACGCGTGGGCATCCTATCAAAGCTCTTTTGTTTAGAGACGCGTGGACATTCCTTTCAAGCTCTTTTTCTCTGAGACGCGTGGGCATCCTATCAAAGCTCTTTTGTTCAGGGACGTGTGGGCATCCTGTCAAAGCTCTTTTGTTCAGAGACGCGTGGACATTCCTTTCAAGCTCCATTGTTCAGAGACTAGTGAAAATTCCTCAAAAAGAAGCTCTTTTGTTTAAAGACGAGTGAGCATCAACTGTAGTGAAGCACGACCACAACATCAACAGCAGTAAAACTGAAGATGGCTACAAGCAGTCACCTTCGACAACGTTCCCTAGGATGTGGAGATTGTCATAAACAATATAAGATGGCTACAAGCGGAATTATCTTCGATGGTGTTCCTTAAGATGTGGAAGACTAAAACAACATAAATTGAAGGTAGCTACAAGCGGAGCAGTCTTCAGGCGATGTCCCCTAGCGTGAGGAAGATCGTCAAACAAAATTGATTACTCTAGAGACGTGTGCTCGACGGTGCAAGATACGCGTTTCTTAACTCTTTTATTTGTTTAACTAACGCTAGTTTGCAGGTATCGGCGTTATAAGAATGATTTAGGATCGCAGAACGTTCTAAATCATTCTCCGTCCCTATCGCTACTTTGACTTTCATTTTCGAAACTTGCGTTTCTCCAAACTCAGTCAAAGTGGGGGCTTCTGTAGCCACCCAAATGTGTCTCCCCAAAACCAAACCCAATGATGAATATCTTTCACGTCATTTGATTATCGAATGAAGTGAAAGTGTGAAAAGTCTAGTGATGTGGTTGTTTTTATTAAAATATCTCTCTTTCTGTTTTTGAAAATATACTCTATTTATGAAAAAATAGCTAGTCCAATTTAGTTTGTTCCATGATAAAGGTCCAATAATAGTGTAGTTGGATCGGGTTTGAAAAGAGCTTTCCAAAGATATATTATAAGCCCAATTCCGATGAATAATGAGGAAGTTATGGCCAAAATACTAAACTGGGTCCAAACCGGATTTTACCTACGACCCAATGATCATGTGGAGGGTCCAAATATTTAATCCCATTCCTAAACTAATTAGGATTTAATTAGAAGCTTCTATAAGTTTCTAAAAGATCTTAATTATCCTTTTCAAAAAAGATAAGATCAAAGAATTCAAAGTTGAATAAAACTTCTCTTTTTGAGAGTCCTTGTTCTGTGCGAAATCAAAGATGATCAGATATTATTTTCGTGCCTCATAATTTTTATCCAAATCTTATATGGTTGGATATTTCTTAAAATTATCTTTCCAGTGATATATTATAATATTAATTCCAAGCTATAACGAAAAAGATATGAAAGAAATACGAAACTCTATTCAAAACTTACACTCTTCCACTATTTCGGCCATATCTTTTTATCTATAAAAGATTTTAATGTGATTCTAATTGGGTTGGAAAGTAGACTTCAAGAGCTTTCCTAAGACATATTATATGACTTATTTGGAGTTCTGGATCAAAAGATACGATAAAAAAAATCTGCAAAAAACTGTCCCAGCGACAGACAACAGTTTTTGTCGCCAGACGACAGAACCAATTTTATTCCGATTCGAATTCTTACTCTTTATATCGGTTTTCAGACTATTTTCTTATAAATAGGGTTTTAGACCTCCGTTTTCAAATCACCCAGAATTCTCTAATTCTCTCTCTTCTCTCTCTTAAGCAATAGCTTATTCTTTCTCTCTCTAGCTTTCTAAACTAGCTTTTTCACAAACACCATACCGTATATATTAGCTCTAGACACACCTAGCCAAGTTCGAATTTGCCTTCGCCCTAGGCGTGAAAGGCTGATAATTTCTGAGGGTTTGGTCCCAAATCTCTATTTCAATTATTTTAATTAATTGTTTGATTTAATATTTTCCTTAAAGTTACTAACGTGTGTATTTTGTTATTAGAAAGAGATACGAGGCATCCAAGTAAGTAATTTACTTTGTTATTATTTTGATATAGAAATCATGTTTTGATTATTTTGATTCCTAGTATCATGTTAGGATGTCTTTGTGATTCCTAGTATCATGTTTAGGGTAATAACTAAGATTTCTAATATCATGTATGATGCTTCCTATTATTTCTTTATATCATGTTAGTATCATGTTAGGGATAAAGCTTTGATCTTTATTGTTTAGTGACATGCTAGGATTTGTTATTATTCTTGTTAGTATAATGTCTAGGATCTTGCTAATATTATTATGCTTTATTGAGATTATTATTATGATGATGATTGTTATTTTATGTTGCTTGATATATTATTGTTATTGCTTGATCACACCCTCTCTTGCAGGATTAAAGAGAATTTGTACTTGTAATCACGCTAAATAAGATAATTAATAATCTTGTTTAGGCTAAAATGATTATAATTCAAGTTATCACCAATAATAGTTTTGCCTGTGCATTAATATTCAACCAACATAGATTAAATAAGTTTAGGGTTAACCTATTGATTCACTACTACAAAAACATGAATATAGAATGCCTAAAACAAGCCATATAGAACGCCTCAGAGGCGTTCTTCTAAGGGGGTGCCCTATAAAGTCTACAGAACGCCTCTTTGAGGCGTTCTTTATCTAACATAATACAGATCGCCTATCTGAGATAGGCGCTTCATATTCTAGGTATAAAGTAAATAAAAAACAAGAAAAAGAGAGCAATCATCTTAGGATAGGCGCTCTCTAGTTGTATAAACAGAGAACGCCTACCACAGGTAGGCGTTCTCTCTTTTCCTTACTTATTTTTTTTAAAAAAAAATTATATTATTATTATTATAATTATTATTATATAATTAAATAATAATAATAATAATATGCATAAATAAAATACCATAATAATAACATTTTGTTTATCAAAAAAACTAAAATACATGTATTTCAATTACAATAACTGAATTCGTTGAGGAAATAAAATACATTACAAGTTTTCTAATACTACTGATTAATTATTTATACTGCTAACAACAATTGCGGCCTTGCGGGTTTAGAGAAGAAATCAATACAGATTGTGTCAATGCTTGCGTTGTTCAGCAAAATTTCACTCTAATATCTGTAAAACATGAAAAACAACAAATGATAAGACCTACTTACATATTAACAACAAGAACAAATCATAGAATAATTTAAATCCAAATAGTATGTAACAATGTAACATGCATATTAACTGGCCAAATGACGCTCAATAACTAAATAATCAACTTGAACATGTAACAAAAATCCATTTATAAGCAACAAGAATAGATCCATAATAAACAAGTAAAAGTGTAAAATCACCCCGACCCAAACCACCACCAACACCACGACCCACACCGCCACCTACACATCACACTACCCGCACCACCTACAACACCCACGACACACCGCCACCTACATCTCACACTACCCCCATCAGCCCCCATGACCCACACCACCACCTACAGCACCCACAACACACAAAAATCCACCACACCACACCACCTATAACTTAACCAATTTAAACAAAAATTAACACAAGCAATTATCTCTAAAATAACAAAAAATAAAATCAGACAACAAATTCATTATAATCAGAATTTGAATTAAAAACAAAAATAAGAAAAACTAACTTTATATTTTAACCTAAATTAAAATCAAATCAAAAATTGAAAAATCTTGACCGATTAAATGCTCGGATCGACATCTCATGGCTTGGTGGTGGACGCTCGTGGCTGAATGGTGGCTCGGTGGTTGACGCTCGACAGCTCGTGTCTCAACGGTGTGTGTGAAAAGCTTGTGAGGTGGTGGACTTGTGGGCGTGTGAAGCTTGACGACGATGCTTGGGGATTTGAGGAGAGGGAAAGAGAGGAACAGGGGAGAAGAGGAGTTTTGATCTAAAAGAGAGAGAAAAGGAGTGAGAAAGAGAAGAAGATGGGGAGGGGCGGCTCTCATTTGATATGTCTTCGGGTTAGGGGGGTTGTGGGTATATGACGTGTTCAATTAGTTTTTTTTTTTTTTTTTTTTTTTTAATACTTACAGAAAAGTTAACAAAAAGAGGCGATGTATATTGTATGGTGTAAATTTGGATAATACTTAAAGAACGGTTAACTAAAACAGGCGCTCTATAGGTTTCAAGATACAAAACGCTTATCTTACATAGGCGATCTGTATAGTTTTAGAGATCGCCTATGTAACTTGACAGTTGTGTATTGTGTGTTATTTATTCCCTATTTTTGTGTTAGTGATTGCATGTTAGTCAGAAAGCGCACATGAATACGAGAAGAATAAAGTAGAGGCCTATTTAAGGGCAGGTTCAATCTCTTTTAGGTTGGATTTGTACCTTCATCCCCGAATATCTAGTCATGGTTCCAAACCTATGGAGTTATCGATCTCATGGATCGTGAAGGGGTGTAACCTTCACCCTGTGAACGGTTTACAAGTTCCTAAAACTTGTTGGCGACTCTTTTACTCTAGCTTCCTTTCCTTTGTACGCCACCATGTTTAAGTGTATGATCACAGTGGGGCTCAAGTGTGGGATGCTTGAAATATTTCCTACAATGTGTTATTATGCAAAATAGAAGGCATTGCAAATGATTCATGGGAATGCAGCAGAGGAGTACAAGAGAGTTTGGGATCATGTTGAACCAATCAAGAGGTTCAATCCCGATAGCACTGTAGTTGTGAAGCTACAAAACATAGATAACCCTCCACCAATTTTCCAGAGAATGTACATTTGCTTGCAACCATGCAAAGAGGGATTCTTGGCTGGTTGTAGGCCCATTTTAGGTGTAGATGGTTGTCACCTTAAAGGACCTTGGCATGGGATTCTCCAAACTACTGTTGCCAAATATGGTAACAACAATATTTTCCCAGTTGTCTGGGCTGTTGTTGAGACAAAGAGCTCGGAAACTTGGACTTGGTTTCTTGAGTTGCTGGTGAATGACATTGGCTCAGTAGCTGCATGAGCTTGAAGATCATGTGACCTTTATGAGTGACAGAAAAAAGGTAAATAACATGCTCATTTCATTTTCTTTCTGACCCTAGTAAATGTACCAAATACTAACATGCTAAACTCATATCATTGCAGGGGCTACTAGATACTTTTAAAACAGTAATCCCAAATGTAGAAACAAGATTTTGTTGCAGACATATTTGGGCTAATTTCAAGCTCAAATTCCCTAGCCAAATATACAAGGAAAGCTTTTAGAAGGCTGCAAGGAGCTCTACTAAGGTTAGTACGCTATCATACTAATTAGTTGAAGTTGGTAGACATTATACAAGTAGTGATGTGCATTTTTTATTCCAAACAACATCAATTTGACAAACATATGCAAGATATTAGGAAGTTGAGTGAAGATGATTTTAAGTATCTTTCTGAGTACCAGTTTATCACTGGTCTAGACATGGGTTTAGTACTATGGAAAAGTCAAGAATGCCACTTAATAACTGCTGTGAAAATTTCAACAGTGTCCTAAGGGAAGCAAGGTTAAAGCTAATTCTCTTTCTAATGGAGTGGATTAGTCATGAAGAGATGTTGTGCTAAGAGAGAAGGCTTGAAGGAATTTAAAGGTCTGATTATGCCTTCAGTTATGAAGATGATATAGAGATGACAGAAACAAATTTGGAACATGAGAATAATTCAAGCAGATTTGCATGAATTTGAGGTGGATGATGAACAAGAGACTTTTGTTGTTAACCTTGAAAACAAGACCTGTGGGTGCTACAGGTTGACTTTGATGGGTATCCCATGTTGGCATGCCCTAGCTTACAAAACTAAAAGAAGACTGAATTATGAAGAATTTGTGCACCCAGCTTATCACATTGCCACTTATGCTGCTACATATTCTCCACCATTTCATGCAATGTCAGGACAAAAGTAATGGGGTGAATCTGCGTTGCCTCAGCCTCTGCCCCCTACTTACAGAGTCATGCCAGGTAGACCTTTTAAAAAGAAAAGGAAGAAAGAACAGGGAGAAAGGAAGGAGAAGCATGTCAAGAGAGCCAGGAAACAGAATACCTGTGGCAGATGTGGTGCTAAGGGGCACAATGCCAAGAAGTGTTTCAAGCCTGCACACCCACCACCACCTGTGAATAAAGGTAATAAGCCCAGGAAGTAAAAAGCCACATCATCTGCAGCAGCCCAAGCTTCTACTGCTGTGTCAACAACCACTATCTCAAGCTCACAACAGTCACAACCAATGTCTCAAACTCCACCTCTGTCTCAAACATCAACACGTAGTCTTCCCAGCCTACACTTACTCCATCTGCAGCAACTCAGGCAAGAAGCAGAAGAGCCAAGCAAAAGGCAAGCAGAAAGTTCTTCCTCCTAACCCCAAGACCAAGAAGCAGAAGACAACATCTATTAGTGCTATACTGTAGGGATCAGCCTCACAGTCTAAGTTGTTAGCATAAATTAAGTTTCATGTTTTGTATGTCACTCATGTTTAAGTGACTTTGATGTTTATGTATGGAAAAGTTTGATATCCTTTTGATGTTTTGTGTAAGGACAAGTTTGATAGCCTTTTAAAACTTTGTGTTAGATTTTGAATGCTTTGGAATAATATTTCCAAATATGTGTTCATTTCATTGATAATATCAACCAAATTAGTTCATTACACCTTTCAAATACATTGATAATACCTAACCAACTAATACAACCTTAACCAAACACTTTTACAACAAAAACACTAACTAAAACTAACATAATTGCACACAACAGTAGCAAAATGAACAACTAATCATTACTAATCACACCATCTCTAGCACCCACAGTGTATGCAATTGCATTTCTAAGCATTTGCTGAACTTGCTCACTCAGTCTTCTTTTCTCATGCTCTAAACATTCAACTCTAGCCTTAAGGACATTTTGATCAGTCACCATCCTTTGTTTCTCATCCAACAACACATTTATCACATCCTTTTGCCAATCAACCATGTCACGGTCAATCCACTGAAAATAATCACAACCACTCTGCCCTGTTTCAAAATTGAAGAACTTGCAAGACCAAAACCTCCTTCTTGGGTTTTCATGAGTCCACGATGTTCTCTTGGCAACTGTAAAACCGCAATTACACCTCTTCATCATTATGTGCAACTATAATCTACAAAAAAAAAAAAAAAAAAAAAAAAAAAAAAAAAAACAATAATGATAAATTACAAAATTGCAAAACAAAACCTGAAATTGACAAAGGATTCTCACCTTACCTGATTCGCCTGGTGTTTATAGGCTTTGATTGCCCTTCAATTGTGATTTGAAGGATAATAATTCAAGATTTCTGAGTTGCCTGGGCTAAAGTTAGGGTTTCAATTAGGAAAAAGGGGGAAATCGGGGGAAATAGAGGGAAGAAGAGGGAAAAGGAAAACAAAAGGCAAAAAAAAAAAGCTAACTTAAGTAGTCACGTGTACAGCACGAGACTTTAATTGGCAGGAAAATTTACGTCAATGCGTAGTTCGATCAACAGACCCTCCACACAAACCAAATTGGATTTATAAAAGGGTTTTCCTCACAAGGTCGACCACTTAAAAGGACCTTCCTCGCAAATTTTCCATGATTATATTAATCATTTTCCTTATACTCGCAATAATTTTATGCGAATTAGTATTGTAAGGCTATGTTTAGGTCACCTTATTTTTATTTATTTCAGATTAAATCAGAAAATACAAGTTGAGAATTGAGATTAATCAGATCCGAAAAAGTAATTTCATACCGTATCATTTAATGTATGGTTTCTTATAGCTATATATTTCACCCTATATTTTTTTAATGGTTAGATAGCCACAAATATCAAACCGTAATGCAATTCCCAAGTTTGTCTGCCCAAATAATTAATTGGCATTTGGAGTTTTTCTTTGTCGTACACCATTTAACATTACCATATACAAATGATTTAATTAATCAACTTTAAATGTTCGTAACTAGTGCCGAGTAGCTTGTTCAGACCTTCCTTAATTTCAACCATATACTTGTAGTTTCCCTAAAAATAAAAAATAATAAATAATAAATAAAAAAAAAACTATATACTTGTATGGACTTCTCTCTCCATTCTAAGTTTCAACATTTAATTTGTTTCTTCCCTTTAATTTCAAGAAACGAAATGAGAAACAAATTTGTATCTCAACTAATATTAGTATTGACGATAGATTTGGTATCATTTGGGTTGTGTAACAATTACTCGTATCATACAACTCCAAATACAAATTCAAATGCTGTTCGATTTCTACCTGGCTTCCCTGGACTTCTTCCTTTCAACCTTCAAACCGGGTATGTATTTATGTCGATTATTTCCTCTATTTTTTTTTAAATCGCATTATTGGTATTATTACTCTTGTTAATTCACAATTTATGCTACACATTGAGTTATTATTTGCACGATATATATTGAGGCGAATGTAATTAAATGTCATAAAAATAGTAAAATAATTAGAAACTTGTGAATAATGTATGTAAAAAGGACATTTAATCCAATTAGGTAGTAGAAGGCATTTTGTCCCATACCTTGCCAATTATGCTATGTCATTTTGCTCTTTAGAAAAATTAATTCAAATATACGAAATAAAGTTTGAATTAATTTCAATTGATTGAAAATAACATAGTTTATATTCAGTTCGTCTTACGTAAGATGTTTAGTTTAAGGACTTGTTCATATTTACTGAATTGAGCTGACTGAACTGAATTAAACTGAACTGATTGGAGCTGAAGTGAACAGAACTAAATAGAACTGAAATGAATATTTTATGGGAGAAGAAAATTGGGAATTGAACTGAACTGAACTGATTGGAGCTAAACTAAACTGAACTGAACTGATTGGAGCTGAAGTGAACTGAACTAAACTAAACTGAAATTAAACTGAAATGAACATGCCCTAATTTGAACTCTAAATTATAATTTTTGTGAGGTTATGTTGTTAAGTTCCTACTTGGTATCATTCTCTTCGTTTTAGCTTAAAAAGGAAGAACTTTTAAAAAAAATCGAATGTAATATTGTACATCCTTTATAAAATTACCTTAAAATGAACAAAAATTACCCTTGAAATGAATAAAAATTACCCTAATATGTATAAGAGTGAACCCGATATAAATAAAAATTATCTATGCTTTATTAGTAAAAAATCACATTTTAAATGACTAAAAATCAATTATAAGTGATTGAATGTAATTAAATTACCTTTATAAAACTTTTCTTGTTGTCTATTTATATAAAAATTGTATTATGTTTAAAGTTACTCCAGAAAAGGATAAAAAGTTACCCTAAAATTAGCTAAAAGTTACCCTTATACTGCTCAATGTACATTAATATTAGTGTAAAGTGGGTGTATACCAAAGTTTTTCCTTAAAAAGACGTTATGATCTAATTTGAAGTATAAATTTTATTTTGGAGAGGGTATGTTTTATGTTATTAAGTTCCACTTGACCACTTTGGTATATTTATTTTAATAGTTATTATGTGAGCACCTAAGCTATTATTGTAGGTGATTTGAACTAATAAAGTATTTCATATTATATTAATTTTATTGGCATTTAAATTACTGTATTTTTATTTTCTCTGTGCAAGTTTATTATTAATTTGACTGTAAAAAAAAAAGGTTTAATATTAATTTGCATTCTTGGGCTGCATGAACAATTCAAACAATGTTATTATTGTAGATATATTGGAGTTTGGGATGAGCTAGTGCAGCTATTTTACTACTTTATACAATCCGAGAATAACCCAAAAACAGACCCACTTTTAATTTGGTTCTCTGGAGGACCTGGTTGCTCTTCCTTAACGGATCTTGTATTTGGACATATTGGTAAATCTACTTTTTATTTATATTTATTTATCTATATATTTTTATATCAACTTTATTTAATTTACTTTGGTGTCATCTCATCGGGTTTATATATCGTAACCAAGTGGAATTTGCAAAAATATGAAGCCACCAAATTAAATGTAGAATCTTGCAAAACTTTTTTAATACTCCGTATTTAACTTTTTGTTTTTTGAGACAAAAACAATGATTAAACTTAAACAATGATTAAAATGCTAATTAATTATAACATTATTTTAGACGGATTATTATAATATAATTTTATTCTAACATTATTCTAGCAATACTAATTAATAGAGCTTAAACATAAGCTTTGTTAATTTTTATAAAAATATTTTTGTGACGACAACAAAGGTCCTTTATCCTTCGACGCAACATCACAAAGGGAGTTTGTTCTACCGAGACTTGAATCAAATCCTTATTCTTGGACTAAGGTAATCAAACTATTTATCTAATTCTATTAGCTTTATGTACTCATAGTTCATGCATCAATTCAAACACTTACATTATGTAATTTTTAATTGATTAGGCATTAGGTTTTTTTTATGATACATTGTTGAGAATTAGTTAAAATAAGTTTTAATCAGTAATTCAAGTTTGGTAAAATGACTAAAGTTTAACAAAGGGGGATTTTTCCTGTGTGGCTGGTCATAGTGTGGCCAGGGTTATTCGAGTTACTCGTTCAAGGGTTACTCTAGTACTCTTGATCGAGTAACCCCTCTCGAGTAACCTCTGACCGAACCCCTCAAATAACCCCGGATCGAGTAACCCCTTGAGTAACCTCTGGCCCTCAAGTAACCCCTGATCGAGTAACCCCTCAAGTAACCCTTGGCCAAACCTCTCAAGGACCGAGTAACTCGAGTAGTAACCCCTAACTGAGTAACTCGAGTAGTAACCCCTGACTGAGTAACTCGAGTAACCCGGCCACATGGTGGCCAGCCACATATAAAAATATATGTTTAAAAATTATAATTAAATTAATTGTAGTAAATAATTTTAGTTTAGCAAAAACAAGGTGAAGAGACAAGGCCTCAATATAAATTAAGGGAATTTATAATTGTAAAGAGAAATTTTTTTTTAGTATACTTAATACGAAGTATATCATATCATATTATCATCTTCTACATTGAAACTTTTAGGTGTGTGTAAATAGAAGAGAAATTCTAAAGTATTCTTAACCCTAAAAAATCAATATTTCATATTTGAAAATGTACAGGATCACCGACCACAAAATAAATGGAGGAAAACAAATTAATCAAGCTTGTTTCAATATTTTAGTGTGTTCATCCCAAAAACATATTTTAAGCTACTAGGGTGTACATTTATAAAGTAATTATCTACTATGAAATGATGGAGTATTATATAAAGTATGGTAGAAGTATTAATTTATCTATCTTCATGGTAAAGTAACGATACAATAAATGTTTAAGGTTGCAAACATAATATTTCTCGATTCACCTGTTGGTGCTGGATTTTCCTATGCAACAAACAATGCTTACCTTCCCGGTGATACAAACACGGCAAAACAAGCATATGAGTTTTTGAAGAAGGTTAGTTCATTTATTAGCCGATTGAGCTAGATCCTATACGAAGTGGTTAAATTAATGCAACTCAAATATGTCCTTACTCGCATTTTATCATGTGTTCTGCCTTACCAATGAGATATTGGCCTAGAGATTAAGACTATATTGGCCTAGCGATTAAGACTAAGGGCTCGTATATTTGAAATTTGTTTCGCCCTTGTGACGCATACATCTTTTTATGGTCCGTTTGATTTTGTTAATCGTAATTATAAATTGTGATGCATACAGTGGCTTATGGAGCATCCTGAATTTGCAAGAAACCCTGTCTACATTGCAGGTGTTTCGTATTCTGGAAAAGTAGTTCCATCTATTGCATTAGAGATTGTAAATGGTAATTTCGACCCTCTATTTATCATCATACATATACCTTAGCTTTCAAGGTTATATATGCATATAATATAGTCATTTTGTTGAAAACTTGAAATTCCAATATTTACAGAGTAAATAAAATTGAATCAATGTTCCACTTCGTATAGTAACAAATTACGTACACTTCATTATATTTACGTAGTATAAGACATAAATTACAAAGAATTTATAGTACGACCAATATATATTAATGCGTTTTATTTAACACTTGTATACTTGTATGTATGAGTTTCTTGTCCTATAGGAAATGAAGCAGGTTTTGGGGCAAAAATAAATCTTCAGGTGTGTTACATTTTACTTTTTTAATGTGTCAAGAGAGCATTTGATTCGCAACGTTTTAAGTATAACCATCATACTCCTATATAATAGGTTTAGAAAGACAAAAATCATAGTACCTCGTCTGAGTAAATTTAAAACTTTCATGGGGTGTTCAATAAGAGATAGGGATATGGATAAAGATATACTAATTCCGTTCTTTTTTATTGTACCATAAGTAATTTCACGTTCGCTAATGCATTATTTTGCCTATTAATATCTTTAATTACACTAAAAATTATAAATATTTGATATTTGAAATGTAGATTTCAAGACGAATCTAACTAGATCACACGTAACTATGTTTTTCCTTATGTCATAGAACAATATGTGAATAGTATAAAAGTTTTTATGGTGCAATAAAAGAAAAACAAAAACGGAGGAAGTATAAATGTATTGTTATAATGATGACACACCATGTAAATTATTTTATATACACCAAGGGCATTATTAGTCAATTTTAAAATTTCATTTGTCTTGCAATCACTCTCTTCAAATAAAACTCACGTTGGCATCCAGGGATATATTCTCGGGAATCCGGTGACTACTAAGTATCTTGAAGACCAAACGAAAGTTGAATATGCTCACCGTGTATCCGTACTATCCGATGAGATATATGAGGTTAGTATATTGTCACTTTACTTTCAGCATGTTTGTGTCACTAATAACATGGAAACACATTTTTTTTGTGCCAAATGTTTGTGCAATACATTGATTGTTTGTCCATAATTATTTACAAGGAAATCTTCAAAGTTCAATGGTTAGCATAGCATTGTCTAATGTCTAGTACTACGCATCAAAGTTTAAAAATAAATACTCTTTGAATAAGACTTTACTCATGTAATTCTCTTTTAAATAATTTGTTGATGAAGTGATTTTTTTATGGCAATATTTCCGGCAACTATGGTGTTAGGTGCGACGAGTGCACCTCCTCCAATGAAATAAGTGGCCGAAAGTTTTCATTTAAGGCATGTGTCACACCTAACACTATAGCTGGTGTTTTGGCTACTACGCATAGTTCAGAGTATTCAGTGCACCTAAGCCATAGTTAAGGGTGTTACGGTCAATTTTATCTTTTTTTATTAATTGTTTGCTAATGGATCATCATGTATATTACAATTGTTAGTCGGCCAAAGGAAGTTGCCATGGTGATTATCGGCCAATTGCTGCAAAAGGTAATGCACAATGCAAGAAGATTCTTGAAACTGCATCAAAGGTGAGTTTATCTTTATACATACATATAGTTCTGCGTTAAAAACTTAATATCATGTACAAATATGTAGATCTAAGTCTAACTACTGGCCTATGCAGTGCATAGATCCATTAGAAGATGAATTCGTCCTTGAATCGAAATGTTTCCATCCATCACCAGATAAGTGGTGTCGGGTATTGCTTTGTTTCTCACTATTCATTCTTCAAAGTTGAGAGGTATATAATTTAAAGTTGATTCTATAATAATAGCGACATCAAATTTATTTTTATTATTTTTTGGTGGTACATACAGCAATACTATCATGATCACATGTCTGAATTGTGGGCAAATAACATTAATGTCCAAAAAGCTCTTCATGTTCGAGAGGTAAGTAATTTAAAATCGACCCTCAAAATAACCACTTTTGTATTAGCTAGTTGATGTTATCGTGTAGCATGTTGCAATCTAATGATCTTGAGAATGTATTTAGGGAACGATTAACCAATGGATCCGTTGTCGCGGTCACAACAATGATGAGTTTAACTACACTCACGATATCGATAGTAGCGTCAGTTTTCATCAAAATCTTTCCATGCACTCTCTCAGGGCACTAATCTTCAGGTAATTTCTGACTTTTATGTAGATTCTGAATTTCATTCATGGTTAATAATATTAGAGTTGTCCTCTTGTTGAGTACAAAAAAAAAAAAAAAAAAAAAAAAAAAAAAAAAAAAAAAAAATCGCCCTTTTTGAGCCATATTCTTTGTTTAACATAAAATCGTCCTTTCTGAGCTATATTCTTTGTTTAACATATAATCGCCCTTTTTGAGCTATGTTCTTTGTTTAACATGTTAAACGAACAGTGGTGACCAGGATATATGCATGCCATATATGTTCACATTAAAATGGATGAAGAAGCTAAATGTCGTCCCAAATGATGTTTATTGGAGTCCTTGGTTTCTGTACGGCCAAGTTGCAGGGTAAACTTCCTACACTATATCTCTCTTTATTTGTACGTATTTCTTCACTGTGGAAGCCGTGTTTGAGTTTCACACTTCCATCATGATGAAGGTGTCCGAGGAATATTGTGAATTTGTGTTGCGAATAAATATTTCGACAAATGGTAAATCCCTAAAAACCAATTAGTCTGAGAATTTCTCGTTTCATACAGATATGTCACAGAGTATTCAAATGACATCTACAATTTGACATTTACTACAATCAAGGTATAGAACTTCACTCAATTTTTTTTTTTTTTATGATTATGGATTGCTTAACGTTAGACGAATTGTTAATTTTGTAGGGAGCAGGACATGTTGCCCCTGAATATAAGCCGCGAGAATGTTTAGCAATGTTTCAAAGATGGATCACATTTAATCCTCTATAATGAAAATCATCTACATATCTTTTTCTTTTTTTTTTTTCAGAAAAAAATCATCTACATATCTGTTATATATTTGTTCATTAAATTTAAGGAATTTATAGATTTGTACAAGACCTAAAAGGCATGGAACTGTAAGGTAGTTTGATTTTTGCACTTTAACTCTCATATTGATTCTAGCTTAGTATTTGTAGTTATTTAGTAAATGAGGGTTAAAGTTCAATTCATTATAATTTTGTTATGTAACATTAATATGTTCAATTTTCTCTAATCGGTTGCTTAATCGGGAAAGTAATAATTGGAATTTGAAGAAACCGAGAAAGTATTTCATTAAGTGATTTTTATATCTTTGGTGCATTCTGTTTCAGAATATGTGCAACAATTGGATGTAATACCCAATTGTGTTGCACATAATATGAAACGGTTCATTCTGTTTCATATTATGTGCAACAATTGAATTTAATACCCAATTGTGTTACACAATAATATGAAACGGATGTAGTACTTAATATAACCAAAGTCAGGTATCTTGATGATCATCTGTAGCAACCACTGTGTTGGTGATGGGGGTTGGCCAGAGAAACAATCTGAAGGATGGGATGAAAGAAAATACGGAGGAGTTGAAATCCGAGACTAATTGTACCGTCTTTCTTCTGAGATTCACAGCCAGTAGACAATGATCTTTAGAATAAACGTACAACACATCTCCGTAGTAAGGATCGAAACCTTTAATAGACATGCGCACATCAGCACTTTGCCAATTAATACTAGTGAGATCCACAAAATGCTTTATATTCCAAGAAGCATGGCCATTCGAGTCCTTCATATCCCACGCGGTGACTGTTTTGAGTAGAGGCAGTGACGACGCGCCAATGAAAAAGCCGCTGGTGTTGTTCAACGTTTTCTATGCATAAACTTCGTTGATCAACATACATCTCATCGATTTTTGCTTCTTGTGGAAGATCAATAAAGTCGGGGTTGTCCTTGTCGAATGGATTATATACCATGATCATGTTGATGCACCAATAAAGCAAAGTGGTGGCATATTGACCATCCGCTTCATCTATTTTCGACAGCGCCAAAAAGTTTGGTGGACTAGGCACAACAAAATTACACCAACTGCCAGTATCGGAAGAGAAGACGTAAATATTCAAAATCTCACTGCTTCTCACAATGTTGCATCCACGCCTAATTAGGCGCGGCGAGTTCTTTACAAGGACCCCTTTGTATTGGGTGGGATCGTCAACGCTACATATGATGCCTGTGAAGTCAATAAGAGGATTTCTTTGATAATCCTCAAAGAAACAAGGCGGAGGTTGAGGGAGCCTATAAGATTGATTCGTTAAGGGGGTTCGATACGTGTAGATATAAGGAAGGAACACCACCAACACCAAGATTCGACGACAACGACACTGTCAAGAGTAAATCATTAGAAACCAACAGCACCAAGTTCATAGGCCATTGTTGATTGAGGAAATCTAAGGATACCAAGGGCTGGTTCTGGTTCTGGTTCTGGTTCTTAGGTAAGGCGTGGACCTCTCGAACCAGCGGAGAAGGATTAGAAGGAGCATTGATCAAATAGTTGACAAGTAGTGTATGATTATGTTCATCATCAATTGTAAAATTCACATGCCGTATTCGATGGCGAGGGCTTCATCATCAATTGTATGATTATATTCATCATCAATTGTATGATTCACCATCAATTGTATGATTCATCATCAACTGTATGATTATGTTCATCATCAATTGTATGATTCATCATCAATTTTACTTAAAATCAAGCCGAGCCAACGCTTCGAGACCAGCTTACATTGATGGCCTGATTTCACCGGTAATCGCACAAGAATCTCCATTCAGGTCTCATCCCTTAAATCTTCTATTTCTGATTTTCTCTTCTTCGTAGCCATATTAGATTTTTATTTTTATTTTTTATACTTTATAAAATATGTGTATGTTCAAGCAAGGCAGGAGAGGGGTATATATAGATGGATACACCGACTATGCTACGATTCCTACTTTGTTTCAACTTTAATGATATTTTTAAGGCCATACTATCTGATCCAACAAACTTCTAGATCAGATAATATGGCCTTAAAATATATCAATATCTTTTAGTTATATAATTACTTCATAAACAAACTAACTAGATCTAAGATAAATCTATCAATATTTTTTTTCTTTGCTTTCTTAATATAGATAAAATTCATATGTCAATATTCTTTTTTTTTATATATATATATATATATATATATATATATATATATATATATATATATATATATATATATATATATATATATATATATATATATATATATATATATATATATATATATATATTGAAAGCATATTAATATATAGATAAAGAAAAAGATATAATTTCTGAATTTTTATTTGACGATAAATAAAATACTTACAACGACATTTTTAATGACTTTCATACCCCTAACTTAAACTTCATACTGCCTCCATAAACAAGCACTTGTTTAATGAAGGGTGAAAAGATTTTGCTTATGCATTTAAATGATAAATTGGGAATGAAGCCACCTCAAAAATACAGTATTTAAGGGAAATAACCTGCACTTTCATGTTGCCAACTGGGAAAACAAAATTACTTCATACTTAGTAGTATTAAGCATGCAACACAGTCAAATATGAAGTAGAGACTTCATTCAAAAAAATAACTCGTCATAAGTAATTCAGCAGGGATTACATGAGATTTTATACGACCAATTTCTGACCTAATTACTCTAAATTACCTGTTTTCAAGATCTCAACCTTGGAATGTAATCACAATTTTTAAGCCAGGCCAGCAAAATCAAGGTGCAAGCCTTTGAGGATCACGAGGGAACAGTGAGGTTTTCCGAATGTTTTTCAGGTTGCAGAAGAGCATAACAACACGCTCCAAACCCACACCGAAACCTCCATGAGGCCAAGCACCAAACCTGAATAGAAAATTTTATTAGTTGTGTGAAATTAATACACTTCCTAGAATTACAAGTGTTAAATATGTATGATGTTTAGACAATGCTAATCACAGTGCATTAAGGCAATTGAATAAAAAAACCAAAGGCAGCAACATAACAATATTCCCACCACATCAGTTGAGTAATTGACTCGGAATGGTTGTGGAAAGGCTAGGCACTTGCAGTCTAGCAAGTTTGGGGAAGGAAAAATAGCACATGGCAGTAGAAGATAGCTATGTTATCCACTTGGCTAAGCAACATTTCAAAGTCCACCTCCATGGCACCTTAACCAGATAATTCAAGTTTTGAAAGTAACAATCTTCTTTCAGTCCTATCCAAATAATATAAGGCCATCCATCCTTTTAGAAAGCTCCACCAATCGCCTCCAGCCCTTACTCTAGATACACAAAAGTGAATATTGGGCCCAACCGTCACCTTTTTGCAATATCAGAAACCATTCAAAACTCATTACAGCCTCCACAAATACTGAGTGCAGCTTGTACACACTAACAGACTTCCTTCCAATATAAGAATAAACCTATCCAGGTCAAACTGTTGATTAGATGCCTAGAAAAGAGCCTTGGTAAATCCTTGTTTATACTCCTCAAACATTCCACTTTAAAGTTGTCATCAACAGCTTATTAACATGCTCCGCATCATGCACTTTTCATGCCAGGCAACACCTCATAAACCTTATCATTCATCATTTAAAACCTGGACTCTAATGTTACCAACACTCAGCACACCAACATAAATTTTCAACACCCACTGAATTCCAACTAATCGCCGATGATTGCCAATACTGATCTAAATTCTAGGTCCACTTCATGAAGCATGTATGCCATACACTATTTAACCTAAACTCCACCCCCAAGTGTCCACAATCCATAACCCCAGGTAAAAGAGCAAGGCAATTTAGGCTCCACTTATTTTAATGGAAAACATTTTCAGATACCAATTTTCAAGGGAAAATACAGTTGTAAATATTGTTTGCCTTTATTTGTTCGTTTAAGAGAATAAAACATTTTCTAGGAAAAATTTCCGTCAAAATAAACGGAGCCTTAGCCCCTCCATAGATAATCCAACTACAAAAATCTGACATTGATAATTCAATAAATCATAATCTCCCAACCATTCAAGCAACCATAGCATTAGAGTTATAGTCATCCATAATCAAGCATTTTAATTAAAAGACAAACCCATATTCAACAAGAAAAACAAACTTACTTGAAGGAGTCGAGATAAGTAGCTATGGTCTTGACATCGATGCCACATGCTTCAGCACGCTTTGTCAAAAATTCAGGTTCATGAATACGCTGAGCTCCCGATATTATCTCCTCACCTAAAGTAGAGACATAAATTAAGAAGTCAGACCAAGTGAAATAAGAAGCATACATGAATAAAGAACCACCATTTCAGTTCCAAAGTTCAGAGACATGGTAATCCACCATAGGAGCCCATACTTAACTGCCTACTTTGTCAGATAATGACTATAATAGACCATTTCAAGCTCATTTACATAAAAAACTTGAGGTATAAATAGTTTTCAAGGATTTACTATATTATTTTTTTGTTAGATAATGACTATAATAGACATGACTTCCAATCACAAAAAATAAGTACATACGGAGTAAAACAAGTCTAGAAAGTTATCTTCCATAATCATTCACCAGTTACAAGCACCTCTGTCCATAAGTCGCCAGTACGCCAGCTTATGAACAAACTCTCAAGACCAGCTTCTTCAACATAAGCTAGATCCAAAACAGACAGTAATGAAAAGATATAGGGCAGCACATGGCAGATGCACGGTCCTCTTCACCCCAAGGCTCAAGCCACTTTTAAACTCCCAAACCCCACAAGGCCATACATGAAGTAGGTTCAATTTTTCAAGCTCACATTTGAAACTCTAGATACATAATCAGAATAGTACTTTTACTTAGTCAGCTATAATAGGGAAAAAATTGGAATGCACTGCTAGTTGCTATGTCTAGAGTTCTATCAATTCAAGCCACTTTCTGCTTTGAGATGCACTATTCAGACAATCCTCAGTGGTGTCGTTAAGCATAGCTCGATTTGCCAGGTCAGTGACCAAATAGAAAAAATATAAATAGTCTAATGTCATCGGAGCACATGCCTCAAATATTTGTCTGGTCAAAGTTGTACCCATCTTTAGTTTACCATTAAGCAAACCTCCATGCACAAATAACCATCACGTATTCCTTTTGGGATGTTCACACAAAATCTTCCTATTACTTGAAATTTCACCCAATCAATCCATGTGATGTAGACCTCTCCATTAACTCATTCTCTTACACTTTTTCTTCATATTCTATGTCATGAGGTTCCTCTTGTCCAATATGGGCACTATAATCAATTTATTTATCCTTAGTTCCCTACTATCTTCCAAATTATCTACCCTGGCCTACTAAATTCATAGATATGACTATATGAGTGTCCAAGCATAAAACCTATTAGGAACATAATTTGAGGAATGAGGACGAAGGAAATATACTACATTTTCTTTTTTACCAAATAGGCCATGGGAAAATTGTTTAAAACAGTGGAATTAAGAAACAATATGAAGTTGTAATGACCACAAAATTAATTCACAAGAACTAATGCTGTACTTTATTACAGTAAAGACCCATTATCTTTTCGTTGACTTTCTTTCTTTTTATCAAAGCCACAAAACAGGTAAACTGAGGTCACCAATGCTCTTTACACCAGCAAGATGCACCAATCCAGGAATTATTTGCTCCTAAGTCCTAACAGCCAATTTTTCAAATATTGAGCTAGAACTAAGTCCCAATTAAAATGACAATATTTTCACACATGGAACAGAAACAGAGGGCATGATCCAAAAGGTTCCCCCTTCAGGCTACCTGTTTCACTTTACTTTACACAACCAAATTATAATACTCAATAAGTCAATATTGAACTGAGACCAACCCCTTGTCATCCCTCAAATACAGTGCTTACCCAAGGGGATAATGCTGAGAAGCTCACTATCTCACGCAGTCATGGTGACCCACTCTTGCTACCAACTTCAATGAAGTTAAAATATTTAGAGCAAAAATCCAAGTCAATACGTTTACTCAAGAAAACCTACATATCATACATCACACAAAATACAGAACCGGAAACAACTACCTAGCAAAAACAGGGCATTGTTTTCGCTTGCAGGAATTCTCTAATCGCTAGAGGAAGAAATTCACTTCACTTCAAGGTAAAAGATTAATAAAAAAAAAAAAAAAAATTGTAATTATAAGCTTTGCAGCAAACAATCTAACTCACCCCGTATAAAGACATCAAATGAATTGCTATATGACGGGTCATCATAGCAGGGCATGGTATAGAATGGCCTAATAGCCGATGGATATCGGTGGAGAATGTAAAACTCAGTGTCATATCTGCAAATAAAGACAGACCGGTCAGTATCCAGCTAAATATATTTTAACTTAGAAGATGAGAATATTATACATGTCCCCAATCAGTAAAGAGATTTCTATGTTCCAGCAAGGCATTCAAGTTATTTTGTGTGTGTAATATAGATGACGACAATTAGACAAAACCAGGCTGAAGAGGGGGGGTGTTTATTAATCAAGTAGAACATACATATGAGATAAGAGTACCAATAATTATGCGATTTGCACCATTGTAAAATGATTGTCAAAGTGAAAGGGGAAGTGCTATAGAGCTTATTATGGCAGAAGATAAAACAAAGAGATAAACTAACTTGTCAAGGACTAATTCGCCAAGCTTTCTCTCAATATCAGTATTAAGGTCCCCATAAGGATCAACTTCAATACCCGCCTCCTGCAAAAATATTGTCAATTGCAAATGAAATTCACGTGTAGAAGCAACAAATGCAAAAAGGTTAGATCACTTAATGCAACAAGACTTTCAGAGCATAATATCAAGAAACTCATCTCAGCATTTAAAATGCCCCAGATATAAATCAATGAAATCTATATGCTGCATATTGTCAGAATATTTTACAGCATAATAAGCAAAGGAAGCTTAATAGGCTGCAGAAGTTTCTATAGAATTTTCCATTCATCATTGTATGATACTTTCATAGATTTATTAAGGTAAAAAGTAAAATATTTCCTTACCTTTAGCATTTGAACTCCTTCTGGAAATGTCAGCTGCAATGTCTTCCTCAAATACTGCAAGTACATAAATCCCAAGTGAATGTGCAAGCACATGGTTACATAAACTATGAAGCTGAACAAAAGAAAACAAGAAGTTTAATCAATTTTCATAAACTCAATGAAGTAAAACAATTAAAGGATAGAAAAACCTTCAAAGGCTTAAATGTATACTGCCTTGAAACAGCTTCAAGTTCTCCTTTGCAGTTCTCATTCAAATGGTCAAAAATGGTCACAAATAACCGGTCAATTATGTCCATAACCTGTAAGATGCAACCAGAAACCTTATTTAACCTGCAAAAATGTGAGATATTTGAACCTGGACAAAGAGATCTGAAAACCCTGTTCTACCTCTGAATAGTGCTCTTTGATCTCCATTTCCGCATCAAGACCCGTAAACTCACAGAGATGCCTATGAGTAAAGGAATCCTCAGCTCTGAAAACAGGACCGACTTCATAAACTCGCCTAAAATCACCATTAATTGATATTTGCTTGTGAAGCTGAGGTGACTGAGCAAGACATGCAGGCTGGCCTTTGTAGTCAAGTCTGAAAACTGCTGCACCCCCTTCACTTGTTCCTCCCATTAACTTGGGTGTATGAATTCCTCGAAAACCTTCAGATCGCAAAAATGACCTGAATATCTGCCAAAAAAAGTATAAACTCAAAAGAGGGCCCCAACTAAGTCTTTCCAGGCATGAAAGAAGAAACTGAAGTATACAAGTTTTTTTTTTTTCCTCTCTTTAAATGTTTGAATTGAACAATTTCATTAGGAAAAAAAAAAAAAAAAAAAAAACAAAAAAAATCAAGAAGATAATCTTCCCCGTCAATATCACCAGAAGCACATCAATTGTTGTCAAAAAAAGAAAATCAGTGATTGACATTAAAGATTAACCATCTTCATACATTTACAAAACTGTTTTTGCTAGGTTAAGTTATGAATAACGAGACAGCTCAACAAACTCGTTATGCAGTCTAACATGCAACATGAATGCTTGAGAGCTTTCTTATAAAACCTAACAGATTTCCCAGCAAAACTACATATTCCTCAACCCCCCCCCCCTCCTTCCCCTCCATCAGAGGATCTAAAAGACATCACTACAATTTTGCTCTTTTCGATAGTAATAAGTTCAGAAAAGGGCCAAAGGTTAAGAGAAGAAGATGAGGGCTACCCAAATTCAGTGCACTAAAAATACAAGTACAGCTTAGGGCCAATGAGTGCATAAAAAATAAAAAAATAAAAAAAAAATTCAGAGTTTTTCGGTACGTATTCAAAAATTTTATAAGCACACATCATTATCATTTACCAACATACTTCAATGCCCAATAAAAAATAATAAAGTTAGCAGGTACTATACATTTACTACTCTATTAAACAGCTCCCCAACACTCCATATAAATTAAATGCAGTATCAATGTCAACCAATCTGAAGCAGCTAAAATCATTTCTTACAAAATCAACTTCACTTGACAGATGAAAAATGGCCTGATTAGCTGGGGTCCTTATGTCTAAGACTCTGTAATTCAACCGTGTATCTTGGTTTACTCGAACCAGTTGCTTGCCATCCTGCATACATGTAAATAAAATTGATAAGCTTTATTTTTAATTTTCTTTAATTTGTAAGCAACAAAAGTATAGTATCAAGACACCAAAAATGTGTAAGCCATGTACATAGAAAACTAGGAAAAAAAAATAACGGGGTAAAATCACACTCTTACACCACCAAAGCACACTGTTTCATTTACAATATAAACCAAAGATAATTGTTGCTCACAATAAGCGCCAGCTATCTGGTATCATTTGATTTTGGAGGGGGGACAAATCAATAAGAATTGTAGGCAAGAACAACAAGGGAATTAAAATAAAACTCAGTGGTAAGAACAGGTAAAAATCACAATGTAGTTTAGTAAATATTACAAAAGTAACAGCTTTGATTGCGTTAGAAGAATGATATGAATATGATGCTTAAATAAAGAGATCAGACAAAAGTAGGAAATCAGGGATATAAGAACACTCAAGATGACTCAACAGAAACAGTAGGTGAAATTATTTGCACCAAAATGACCTCAGTGACATAAGGTAAGGTGTTGCAGTAAAAAAATTGATACCGCAAATTAGCTAATGAGGTAATCTCCCCCCTTCCCCCCCCCCCCCCCCCTCTCTCTTTTTCCTGCCCCAAATTTACAAACACCAGAAGGAAACTCTTTCCTTTCAAGCCAAGATATTTCAGGTAAATACTTTTAGCCAGGGCTTAAGTCTCTAGTGTGCTTCTGTAAAATTTGCAGTAACACCACCTTTTTTGGATAAGGGTGGACAAGGTATCCTCTCAAGAAAGTACTAAAATAAGTTACAGATTAACCCAATTCCTTCGTATCTCCCTCATTGAATATAATCTGGGGAAAGCCCACGCTGTCTTGTCCCATAAAGAAAAGTCACTTTAATCCACTAGCAAATAAAGGAGAATTCTCACTCAAAGAATCCATATTGGGTTTCCCAAATCACTTTGGAAAGCAACAATTTATGATCAATCCTTTCCAGCCAAACACACGACCCTACTGCCATATATACTACCTTGTAGGAATCATCAAGAAGCATCTTCAAGTGGGTATCAAAGGCTCAATGAAATCCCACAGACTCCTAATAATCTTACAAGTGCTTCCAAGTGCAAACAAGATTAAAATTGTACACTGAACAACCTCTGACTACATGTGATTTGTCTAGTAACAACAGGTTCTTAATTCCACCAAACTATAGTGTTAATCATGCAACCAAGTGCAAAACAAGAGATAAAGCAAAACTTTAAAATGAAGTATTTCCAGCTTTCCAAGTCAATGATACTAAAGCTTTAGCTCTTAGCCTACTAACATCATTCTTCAATCTTCCCTTCATGAATCAATCTTTCTAAGTGTTTGGACTTAAGTTCAATTGTAACCCTTAAGTATTGTACTGAAGATGAAAATACTCACGGCTGTTTGGTAGGTTGCTATAAATGATGATAATGGGAATGAATTTATGTGTAAATTGGTAAAGAAAATCAAGGTTCATTCCCATGATAACGATAGCTCACCCCAAATTGACCATTTTTCTTAAGAAATTTCATTCCTACCACACCTCCTCCTAAGTGGTAATGGATAGTAATAAATAATATAAAGAAAACACATGGTTGAGATGAAAGTGCATTGCCATGGGGATTACAATGTTAATCTCCTTCCTAATTTACACTTAAAATCCATTCCCAATACCATCATTCATAATGAGCTACCAAAAAGGCCGTCAAGGGAAGAGATGATAGTACCCAGAGGATGTTAATATAAACAGCAAACTAATAGCTAAGGGTTCGTTTGACATTATTGTGGTTTTCTTTTTCTTTTTTTTTTTAAAAAATTATATTATATGTGTCATATAATGAATAAAAAATTAGTCAAACTCATTAAAATCATGATAATTTTGAAAACTGACAACAAAAAAGTGAACACCTTTTTCTTGTTTCCTATTTTAGGTTTTGAAAACGAAAAACGATAACAAACAAGCCCTAAGGGTGTTGATTTACAAAATTAGTATATCCTTGTCTTACCAAATTTTAAGATCATTGATTTCGAGATTTCGGTTGGAATTCATGTTTCACAATAACAGGAACCAGTTCTAGTATATGAGTATATGGTGCTTACTTCGGATTGAAAATCAATACTTGTCATCTCGATTCTTGGTTATTTGCAAAACATCATGCATCACCAAAAGTTCATAGATAAGCAAGATACACCCAGTCAATAGACTTGCAAAATCAAAATTAGTTACTAGCTAATCAAAGGGCAAAAACATATATTCAAAGTTGAATAAATTAATGTTATATTGTAACTGGTTTATAGAATAAAAAAATTTAAACAAAATCCTTCTTAAAATTTTTTAATCTTTATCATTCCCTAAGTTCCTCATATATCAAGAATCTCTCCCTTCCTCGTCTTCTACAATAATTTGCCATCATTTCCATATACACGAATACTTAGTACACATATCCGTTTTCATAAGACTTCCTCTCCTGCATTCCTAAGGTGCAAAATTCTTATAATTCTATACCGATGACCCCGATTACTACAAGACTACAAGTAATTAACAATAATGCATCCAATTAATCTTAAAACATCGAAATACGCAGCAAATAAGTAATAATTTACCTTCTCAGCTTTTACAATCTCATCCTCGCTCCTAGCTGCATCCTCGATACTGATCGGTAGTATAGGCACAGCTCTGTTAATACAATATATCTTCCTCACCTGAATCTCAACCTACACAATTGACACAAACAATAACCAATTTCAATCAAAATTCCACAAATCTTCTCAACAATTACAACTTAACACCTCAAAATCAATCCCTAAATCACATTACCTGTTGAGAAGTGCCTTTAAGGGCTTCACCAGGAACCGAAACGATTCCCGCAACATCAACAATCGATTCACGGCTCAATGCATTCGCAAACTTAACCATTTGCTCACTCACTTTCTCCTTCGCAACCATAAGAACACATTGAACCGTAAACAAACCTTCTCGAACAACAACGAACGCCATCTTCTTCGACACGGCTCGAATCGCTTGCACTCGTCCTCGGATAAGAATTTCCTCGTCTTTGAGATCGGAGGTGAGAGATTTCACCTCGGTCCATTTACGACCAGTGACGGCCTTCGATTGGAGCTCGATGAGCGGGACATCGCCGTAGTTGTCGACGAGAGGATCGGCGATTGAGGCTTCGGCGAGTGCGGCGGCGGCTGCTGCGGCGGCGGCTTCTTGCTTCTTCTTAAGCTTTTCTAGCTTTGCGGCTTCCTTTTTTGCGGCCTTCTTGCTAAGCTCCGCCGGTTGGTTGGCGTCATCGTCTGCGGCGGGAGGCGGTGGTGCGGTGGTTTGGTCGGAGGACATTGTTTTCGGTGGAGGAAGGTGGATGTTTGGAATTGGAGAATTGTGTAAAATTGTTGTGGTGGGAAAACAGGGAAAGCGTATGCAATGGTATATGTAATAAGTGTAGGGTTTTGCTAGGGCCTAGGAGAGCTAAGACCACTCTCATTCATGGGCAAATAAAAAAAATGCCATTATTTCTCTATCCACTTTCTCACTCCTCTTTTCCACATTTTGGCATTTTTTTTCTACAACTTCTCATACATTCATGGGCTAAGAAAAAACCCACACCACTCTCTCTCCTATTTTTTTCTCTCTCCTAAAGTATTACTATCATCACATTATTTATTTTTTTTCTTTTATTTTTTTGCTGATTTGGTACCATGGCCTACACTACTGTAGCAATTAATTTTTGCCATTGCTATGGGCATTTGAGGATTTCCCCGTGGGCATTTTTTCTAATGCTCATGGGTGGGAAGCCAAAATTTCATTGTTTTCATTAAAATCTCCTCATGGGCAAAAAAAATGCCCATGAGTGAGAGTGCTCTAATCGAGTTGAGCAGGTTGTGATTAATTCGAACTCGATTTGGTCAAAGTTTGGTCAAAGCTCAACTCAAGTTGATTTGACTCGAAATATTAACGAACACGAATTGAGCAAACTCTAACTCTAAATCATATTTTCAAGATGCGTACAATAAAAATAAAAATAAATAAATCTCATTTGTTAACTTATTTAAGAGAACATATCTCAAAAAAGTTATTGCCAATTTTTCATTTAGATTTTCAAAACATGATATTTGTATGTGAGTCAACTACTCCCTCTGTCTCTATTTTTTTACCCCATGTGACTATGCACAGTCTCCAAGATGCGTCTTAAAACGTCTATATCTTTATTTCCATATACGTAAAAATTATAAAAACATAATATTAATAAAATATACAATGAGACGAATCTAACAAGACCACTCATGACTATATTATCTTTTATAGATTAACGATAAATTATGGTCAAAGATTTTAAAATTTGACTCAAAAAATGGCAATGGGGTAAAAATAAAGGGACAGAGGGAGTATAATATTACATGCTATGTTACATCACACGATTATTTTAGTTGTCATTATTAAATTACTTCATGGTGATCCTATATACATTTTTGTGTTTTTTTTTTTTTGAAATATTAATATTTACATGTTTGCTTTTTTTGGAAAAAAATATATAAAATCTTCCATAATATTGAATAAGTAAGTATATATATTGCTATATTTAAATGTATAATATTTGTTTGTTAAATACAAATTATTTTCAAAAAAATATTAAGGACACAGTACATCAGGAGATGGCACGTGTCATTACTGTTGTGTCTTTTAATATATTGTTATATTGATGATTGATTGATTGATATTGACATATTGTTATTGATTATTAGCATATAGAGGTTACCATGTTCAAAATAATTAACACTTAATAAGAGTTCGTTTATATTGAAAAGAGTATTGAATAAATATAAAAGAAAACTATATAAAGTGAACAAAAATAATCAAAGACCTATAATTTTATAAGGACCAAAACTTTCACAAGCAGATCGTGAGCTACTCGACTCAATTCGAAACTTTAACGAACACGAGTTGAGCAGGTTTTATTGACTCGAAACTTTAGTGAGCACGAGTTGAGCACATATAAAAAGTTTTTTAGTCGAGTTGAGCACCTCTCGGCTCGTAATCGACTCGTTCGATTAGCACCTCTAGGTTTTGCCTTTTGAGGGTGTGTTACAAATAGAAGTTTAACGTCTGTTTTGGTCATTTTGGTATGTATAATTTTTACATAGTAATACATAATTGTGAATGTATGATTATAATTTGAAAAGTTACATAGATTAATCAATCTAATGAATTGGAAGATTTGGAACAAGAATAAGCTATAGGATATGATCGCTCACTAATTCACCATTAATAAAACAAACTGCTGAAATGAGACAAAATTAGTTTCTCTTAATTGATGCCTTTTAAAAAGGATAACATGGCATAATAAGAAAAGAGTATCAAGGGTTTTGCTTAATATATACATCCATCATACATTTTTGTAATACCGAATAAATTAAATTTCATTTTTTTATGGGAGATCTCAATTAAAAACAAAGTCAAGTTAAAATAATAATAATAAAACAAATTGCCACTAAACAATACGGATTACCCTGTAGTACACAAAATATTACTACCCTACAATCAGGGGCGGAGCCACCGGGGGGGGGGGGGGGGGCTGGTGGAGGCCCGGCCCCCCGTGGCCCAACAAGTACTGTGTATATATCTATTTTGGCCCCCCTGAAGTAACTAATAAATACCAAGTATTTACACTATATATCATGTTATTAGTTATAGCCTAGTTGGTTGTTGGAGTTTTGCATAGTAAGGGAGGTCTCAAGTTCGACTCCCCCTATGAGCTCTTTTTTTTTTTTTTTTCTAACTTTATCGTTTCTCGGCCCCCTTAGATTTTTATTCCTGGCTTCGCCCCTGCCTACAATTACAGTAATTATTACTCCGTATTAAAGGTATAAATAATCAAATTCCCATTAATAACAATTTAAGGATGAGTGTTATTTTTACACCTTAGCTCGTGAAAGGTTTCGGGCCCGTAAGGCGGTAAGCCACTTACGTGTCACTCTCACATTAAAAATTTTCCCTCCATATCTATTTATGATGTTATTAATTATTAATATTTTTTTAATTTACATTATACATTTTTCAAAAAAAAAAAAAAACAATTGCCACATTTTTTTTACACAAGTGATTATTTTTTTTAATGCATAATAATAAAACGAGTCTAATCTAGTGGACTAAGGCCCCGTTCTTTAGAGCTGCTTTGCTCTGCTTTGCTGAAATCTGCTCTGCTCTGCTCTGCTCTGCTCTACTTCAATCTGCTCTGCTCTGCTCTGCTCTGCCCTGCTCTGCTCTGCTTAAAATTAATACTTAATATTGAATTATTATAATAATAATATATATTTAATAATAATAATAATAAATAATTAATACTTAATGATAATAATAATTAATATTTAATAATAATAATAAATAAATAATATTTAATAATAATAATAAATATTTAATAATAATAATATATAATTAATATTTAATAATAATAATATATAAATAATATTTAATAATAATAATAAATATTTAATAATAATAATATATAATTAATATTTAATAATAATAATATATAAATAATATTTAATAATAATAATAAATATTTAATAATAATAATATATAATTAATATTTAATAATAATAATAATATATAATTAATATTTAATAATAATAATATATAATATTTAATAATAATATTATTATTAAATATTAATATTTAATAATAATAATTAATATTTAATAATAATAATATTAATAATAATATAATTAATATTTAATAATAATAATATTAATAATAACATAATTAATATTTGATAATAATAATATTAATAATAATAATATAATTAATATTTAATAATATAAATATTATTAATTATAATTAATATTTAATAATAAAATTTAATGATTATAATAGTAGTAGTAGTAGTAGCAGTAATAATAATAATTGTAGTAATAATAATAATAATAGTACTAATAATAATAATAGTAAAAATAATAATAATAATAATAGTAATAATAATAATAATAGTAATAATAATATTAGTAATTATAATAATATTAGTAATAATAATAATATTAATATTAATGAAATCTGCTCGGCTCTGCTTTGCTCTGCTCTGTTTCAATCTGCTCTGCTCTGCCCAGAAGCTCAAAAGAACAGGGCCTAATATAATAACGAGTAATCAGTAAATCAAATACTGTGCGAGTTAATTGAAATTGACGGAGTAAACTCTATGCTGGGCTTTCACTCTCAAATTCTCATACCTCTCGCTTGTCTCTCTGTAGTGCCCCATTTATTTTCTCGCCTGAGCCGGCGACTAACACCAGGTAGACACTGTCAATTCCTCTCCTATCTTCTCTCTTTTCGTAGTTTCAATTTATCAAGACCCTAACTTGTCATGCTTTTGATTCAATTCTTCTGATTTTATGCGCGTGTTTGATTAATACTAAGTGAGTTGTATGAAATTATAGTTGATAATCAGTGTTGAGAGATATTTGTTTATGTTATTTTCAGAATTAAACCACCATTATATTAATAGAATTGCATGTGTACATTGGTATACTTTATAGCATATGTTTTGGGGTTGGTAGAAAAATAAGTTTAAATGCAAAGAATAAGATTGAAATTATTGAAAATTTGGGTTGTTATATGATTTCATGACCCCTTGAATTCATCTTGAAGAAGGTTTCCCATCATATATCGCCTAATGATGTAGGGAAAGTTGACGTCGTAGATTTGGAGAATTGGGTAAGAGACATTGTATAGCCTTTTGATGCCACATATTACCCCGAAATTTTGAAAATTAAGGTGGGATTATTATTTTATGCAAGAGGAGAGGCCAATAGCTGTGGACAACGTTTTAGCCGAAGTTAATTTCTCTAGGGAGACTTATAGGAAAAGGTATTACTCGACTTGTTGAAAAGGCGAAAACAACAAGAATTCATGAAGTTGACTCTAGTGGGAAGCATGACAGTGAAAAGTTTATTGAGCTCTCTAGATTGCCTCACACATTTTATCCCTAGAATGAAGAGGAGAAAGTGAGAAGTATGAGGAAGGATTGCACTTTGGACTACAAAAGTAGTACTTTGTTGGATTTTTCTTGAAAGCCTTTCAGGAAGCTTATGTAAGAGCAATGAGAATCAACATTGATACGAGTGATATTGTATACAACCGGGAGAGTCTTCTTACAAGCTGTAAGAAGAATTGTGAAAGAGCAATCAGCATCAAATCATAATGACATTGCTATTTTATTTTAATTAACATCAATAAAATGATTCAAAAAAAAAAAAAAATTAACATAAAAAATAGTCAAAATTGATACGAGTGATATTGTATACAAGCACTAACATTTAGTCAAATTTCTATTAGTCTTGATGAGCTTTGATTTTATTCTTGGCCAGGTTTGACTTCTAAGTTTTGGAATTGGTCTGGTCTGCAAAGTCCCAATTGTTTGATCTCCGTGAGCAGTGCACTTTCAGTGTGCACCTGAAGTGTGGCACTGGTGGTTGTGGTGCAGCGACTTTTTGGCAGATGAACAAGGAAGAGAAAGTACTTGTTTCTTCTCAGCTCTCACTCTAGTCTCAGGTATTACTTCAATTTGCCTGTCATTTATAAATTCCCCTTTTAATTCCTAAGTTCTGATAAATTGTTATCATTAGTTTATTTCTTTTAGGCCAAATTATATTATTTCATACTCAAACATTTCCATCCATTATTAGTGATTAGAATTATGCCTATAGACAAGATTGTGGAAATGTTGCCCCCTAATTGATGAATGATTAGTGTGATTGATATCTTAATTTTATTGCTACTACATCTCTTATCATATTATAGTTCGTTAATTGATATTTGGGGAGGAATCGTTTGCAACTACAGCTCCAAGTTATGGGAGTCATTGAAGATGGTACTGCAAAAGGACTTTTACCTAGTGAGGAATTGTTTGCAGTCCACTACCCTGCATATCCTTCATCCATGTCGCGTGCTGTCGAAACCCTTGGTGGAATTGATGCAATAGCTAAGGTAAATTGTAGAATTTTGGAACCAATTAAATGCAACAAATATTTAGGGTTTTAGGAATTGTTCTCTGAATTCAAGGTCAATTGATGCAACTGATAAAGGTTTAAAGGTGGCTTTTTTTTTCCATACAAAGCCTAGATAAAAATTTTGTCAAATTACCTGCTTTGCTTGCTTCTGAATACTGCTAAAAATGATTTTATTTTATTTTATTTTTGGGATCAGATGAGATGCAAATCGAATAATATAGCATATAAAGACTGGTTGAAGATTATGTTATATGACATATCATATTTGATAATCATAGGTTATGTTGGACATTGGTGGGCTAATACGTAGTATAGCCGTAATTTTCATTTACTCTACTATAGTTTACTTGCTAAAATTGTGATTTTATGAAAGTAAATTATATAGTAAGTCTAGCAAATTCTTTCTAGGGACAATTCGATAGTAATTCTTGTTTTGCAATAACTACCAGATTTGAGTCGGTTTATTAATATTGAAACGTTGTATCATGTAAGTAGAATCTGCAAACTCTGAGCAACTTAAAGTAGTTGATGGTTACTTTTGCTTTCATTGTGTGCAGGCTCGCAGCTCCAAGTTAAACAAATTGGAGCTTCGTTTCCGTCCTGAAGACCCATGTTCACATCCTGCTTTTGGCCAGATTTATCCTTGTAATAATTTGCTGTTGAAAATATCCAAGGGGAATAGTGGTAGTATTCAAAATAATAATTATAGCAGCAGCCAATCCAAGGATTGCAGTCCTGAAAAATCTGAAAAGCCTAATGTTCTCTCTGCCGATATTGTTGCTAGAGTGCCAGAGGCTTATAATTTTACTGGTGAGCAAACTATGATTTATTTCTCTCTTTGAATCATTTTGTATCATTTGATTTGAGACATTTATAAAAATTTAATACAACTTGTAGTTAACTAGAGGGGGGGTGGGGGGAGAGGAGGGGATGGTCTTCTTACAGATATTTTTTGTGTTTATCTCTCTAATAATAATGGGTAGGATTCTGAGGTATCACTGAACATGAAACGAAGAATTCTCAATGTATATGTTTGTATGTGCCTTGAATACTGCATATGTATCTTCTCACTAATTTACACAGGGAAGGCATGTTGAGGAATTTAATACACCAAATGCGTAGTTTTTCTTTTGAATTTGTTTTAGCAAATATGAGTTGTCACTTGTTGGGAAAAAAAATATACCTTGTGCAATATCCAGTTTGTATAATTCCACGCTAGACTTTCCAACTGAATTAAGGATAGACTGCTATTGATATTTTTGAACCACATAGCTAGAAAAGCTAAGAATTGTGTCATATGATCTCTGAAGAAAAAGCTAAGCTTCCTAAATCAATTGATTTGTTATGAAGACTTGAAATTATGTGTAAACTGCCAGAGACTACAGTATATATTGATTTTCAAAGAGCTATTATTTGTCTATGTTTTCAAAGAGCATGAAAGAAAAGTGAAACAAGGACTCGTAAATTTTGTCCTCAATGTACTTCTCAGTAAATGTGAACAAGTCTTGAAATGACTCAAATGAGGCTAAAATGTTGTTGTAATGTTAAGTATTCTGTTTATATATTTAGAATATGGTTGTGTCAGGCATTCTAATATATATTTAGATTACAAGATTTATTTATTCCTTGTTTCCTAGTCTTTGAAGATTCTCCTCCTCCTTGTTTTTTTGTTTCCGTGCTAGCGGTGCTACATAGGGTATCAGGTTCTCACTTTCTATAGAGGTTCCTACTTACCTTGTGAGTTGTGACTCAACATCTTTGCTTATCTAACTTCCTGCAGGAGGACCATAACTTCACATTCTCTTACTATGGACTAATATTCTTCTAAACAACAGAGACAAAGTTGCCTTAAGAACTGTTACATAGATCCGTTTATGATTTTTGAAGATTGATTTAACCAAAGACGTCTTTTTCATAGCATCTTTGAACTTCACTTGGTTCCATAGCCACATCGACCTTAAATGTGATCAGGGAGTCTAATTAGATAGTTCAGTAAGTGCAGTCATATTTCCCGAACTTTTTATTTATTTATTTATTTATTTTTCATGTAGGAATGGTGGATTATCAGCATGTCCTTGCTGTACATGCTGATGCTGCGCAGAGGAAAGGAAGCTATAATGAAGTGAAGGGACCATTTGGTAAAATTGTTTCCTTTATGTGCAAGTATGATATTTATATTTTGTATTCAATTATTTATGTTCTCGTTATTCGAAATTTACTTTCACAGAAAAGGGAGATCTTGGTGACGCTGATGATGAAAATTTGATGATGCTGGTACCTCCACTGTTTTCACTGAAAGATGTTCCCGAGAATATAGTGTAAGCTATAGTTTTGCTTCTATGAGCATTTTAAAATTGAATTAATAGGGGTGGTTGAGCGAATTGCTTGTCCTTCGGATTTTGCTGTGGATGTTGGCGTTGTTGAACTGTTTTTCCTAAGCTCTTATCATAATAGATATAACTCCTATTGTGATTTAGTTTCGTGATTGTCTTTTTTTTTTTTCTTTTCCCCAGTGTACCTTTTATCTTGTTTTAAAATATTTAAGATAAGTAAAGATATCCTTATAAGAAAATTTTGGATAACCACCTTTGAAGTTCATGTATGAGTAAGCACCAATCAGAAATTTTAATGATGAAGTTTCCTTTTGATAAATACGGATAATAATGAAAAAAGGATCTATTTACTTATTGTCTTTTTATTTCCTAGTGCACCTTTTAATTTGTTTTGGAATTTTGAAGATAAGTTAGGATATCCTTGTTTTAATAATTGGGACAAGATGCATGAGAGAACTTTGGATAGCTAGCTTTGAATTTCATGTATGAGTACAATCCAATCAGAAACTCTAACGATGAATTTTTCTTATAGATAATATGGTGTGCTTTGGTTTCAATAATACTAGTACACTACTATATTGTGTTGGCCATGGCTGTTTCAATCTTATTAAAATTGATTATTTTACTGAACGTCTGAATATTAGGGAGTGAATCAAGCCTGTGTGAACTCATTTGTTATGCTTTCTTATATACTTTTTAGGTTGAGGCCATCGATTACATTGAGTTCCAAAAAGAAACAGGAGGGAGTTGTACAACATCGGTGGGAGGTACTTTATTTTTCTTTGCAGCTCCTACTCTTTATTGATGAGATATATGACCAACCATTAGTTTGAAGTGAATACGTGAGATGATTTTTTGTTTAATAAATGACTTTTGGTTCTTTCTATGGAGCACAAAGTAGAGATTATCGATGTTTAAATTATTATTAAAGAGTCGAAAATTTCTCAAATTGAAGAGTTACTTCTATATTTCATGGTCATAGGCATATGTGCAATCCAATTAGGTTTCATCTTGAATGTTATAATATTGAACCATCCTTTAAACCTTAGTGTCTACCTCTATGATGGCTGGACAACCTATTATATGTCGGCAGGCAGCAGCAACTTGTAAATTGCATAGCATGTGGTATTCACATTCTCACAGACATCTTCATAGCATCCTTTAGTTTCTGCTTGAAGTTCTTGCAGTGACATGATTATATCGAGTTATATATGGGGGATTATAAGCTGTAATGCTGTGTTCTAGTCATTACTACCAATCTCATATACACAAACAGATTACTGAGTCTGCAGTATGCATACAGGTTTGGGTGACATATTTGATGTAATCGACATTTTGAAAGGCTCTGAAGGGTTGTGTAGAAAATAAAATTTATGGACCTAAAGTGTGTCTTAGGTAAGACTCGTAAGAGGCGTGGTTTTAATTTATCTGTCACAGGTCAATAATTTATGATGTACACAAACTTTATACTTACTGCAGATACTCTATTTATGAAAGACTTTCAAACTGCATTGTTGATACTTGCTAGTGACTGCTAAGAGTGCTTATATTTTGAAGTTGAGGTTGTCTTGTGGGATACTTCTACATATATTAGCAGTAGAAGGTTTAAAGGAAAATTAAGCACTAGAAGGTTTAAAGGAAAATTTTCTATGCTCCTTAAACATCTTATAGGTTATAGCTGCTGGGGTTAATGGTCTCATTATATTGGGATGGCCACCAAGGCATAGTTTCCAAATCTATTGATGATCACTATATGGTTGCTTTTGTTTTACTATGTTGTCATTCTTATGATGACTGAAATAAACTGATTTCTGATTCTTGGCAGTAAAAATAACTGTTAATTTGGCTCATGTTTGTGGAAATACTTGGACTTAGAAACAGTTAGTCCTTATGTTTGTCTGTGACTCTGCGAAAGTGGGTTACATATGCCGAATGACTGATATGCCTTTTTCCTTTATGCAGATGGAGATTGAACCATGTCTAGCAATCGATTTCAATATCAAAGATATCCTCACTTGGAGATCTATTTCTGAAAACCTTAAGTACTTGTATTCTTGTGAGGGTTTCGGAATTTATTGCATTATCCATCTGATTGTCTGATATTGTTTATGAGATTTATTTTCCTTTGTTAGAGAATACTTAAAAGTTACGTCACTTGTTCAAATTTTGATATACAGTGTTTCAATTTCTAACCTGAAATATCTGTACTATCTACCTATTGAAGGCACTTTATTGTGCTATACTACAATTAAAAGTACACATTACTATCCATCTTTCCCTGTTGCTTAGTAGCACTTAACTATCATACAGATTCCTAAAAGAGTTAACTGGGAGGAATACATATCACGAGGATCAGATCAATGGAAATGGCAGATGGTTGTGTCTAACTTGTTTGATGAACGACCCATCTGGACAAGAAGCTCTATCCATGAACGCTTGTGTAAAGAGGGTCTGAAATTTGGAGACCATATGCTTAAGAGGTTTATTCTGTCATTGTTATCTTTATGCTCTTCTTTCAATGTTGATGTGGCAAAAATCTGTAGGTTTATATATATACAAATTTTCATTTGTGGCTTTTTATTCTGCTGTTTGGTGGTACAGGCTTCTTTTTCGGAGTGCATACTACTTTGGAAGTGGACCGTTCCATAGGTTCTGGATCAGAAAAGGTTATGATCCTCGCAAAGATCCTGAATCTCGCATGTAAGTTCATTTATAAATTTATCTATGGTGCTAAATAGCCTAAATTACTGTCTTTATCCTTTTTGCATTGTGCACTGAGAGTTGTTCTTGTTACACTCCTACTTCTGTTTGAGCTTGCAGGCCATGGTGAGTCAAGTATCTTAGATCAAATCAAGCAACTGCTTGATGATTTCTATTTTCCAGTCATGACATATTGATAATGCTTCTAAAACAAAATTTGCATGAAATTATATTATTATCATAATTTTGTGATAATATTGTCAAAGTTGCCTACGTGTCTTACTTGGAAAATTTATGTTATTACATCACCTGGTAGATTATGTATGTTGTGTTTACGAGCAGTAGCCCTTGCTTATTCAATAGAAACAATTGTGAATTTGTAATACGAGGTTCAGCTTGAAATTTTTTTTTTTCCGCAAATATTTTTATATATTCTTTTTACGTGAAGACAATAGGATGAAGATGTAGAATGATGATTAGTTTATGTCTGAAAAAAATGCATCTTTTGGACTTATGTCCATTTAGCTCTCTTTCGGGTCACATAAGATCGAAGAGAATGAAACGCACGTAGCAGTCACTATAGCAGTTCCTTCTGATCCTAGAAAACGTCCGAAAAAACCAGCTACGGAACTACCAAGCAAGGGCAAAAAGACGATAAGTAAATACATAATTTCGAGTGTGATCAAACAACCAAAAATCAGACAATGACAGAGCAACGAGTAAGGGGCCATGAAGACAACCCGCCGCTGGAACTTGCTTTGCTCTCTCTCCGCTCGTTCCCACCAGCCTTCTTCCCACTAAAGGCCAAGAAGGTTTTTTCACTTCCTTCACCCTAGCGAAAACCTCACAAACCTTCTTTTATTGGCCTGTTACTCTTAAAGGGGGAGCTCCTCATTGGGAGGCCATTCATCAATCTCTGCATTACGGTTTTACAGTTTGATTTGGGCAATGTGTACACCCCTAAATGCCCCTTTTGAGGAATGCTCTGTTTTCTTTCAGTTTCTGGAAAAAAAAATCACGAAGCAGAATTAAATTTCATGAGCCATTTCTGGATGATTGCTTGGCTTAATAACTCCTGAATTATAAACAATTGAATTAGTCATCTTTGATCTTTTTTTCTTTTCCTTTTTTTTGGGAGATTGTTCTGTGCCTTCTGGCTTAATTGGCCACGTGAACCTTTGATGTCTCTGAGACTGCTAATTTGACTGCAAGGATCTCTTTTTCAATTTCAACATGTCATTTGAACTCTGAAGAGGTGATAGTTAACCTAAGTCAACCTTAGATGTCACTGAGACTGCTAGTTGACTGCAAGAATTTCTTTTTCAATTTCAATGTGTCATTTGATCTACTGCAGGAGTAGTTAACCTTGGTTAACCTGAATTTTGATTTTACTATCGTAAACTTTGACAGATATCAAAGAATTGATTTCAGGGTTCCCCCATCTTTGAGAGGATATTGTGATGCTGCTAGTGGGTAAGTTAGCTGTTTGATTTGATCTCTAATAAAGTAGTTTAGTTTTTGTTTCAATGTGATTCTGATTTCTGATGACATTTTGATGATTAATGTTTAGGTTATGTTTTGTATGATATTTGTTCTGTTCTGTTATCATAGTCAATGTAATTAATTGATTTAAAAAATGGTTACACTTGCACTTTATTTACTTTGGATAATATGACCTCTTATTGTATTATTCTTTTCTTATAATATACTACTGTACATTATTTTCATTATCTTTTTCTTACAATATTCCACTTTTTTCTCTTTCCTGTCTTACTTTTCCAATGAAACCTTGGCTCTAAGTCTTCTAATGAAATGAGAAGTGTAACCATTATTTCTAATTGAAAGCGTATTAGCTATGACATCATAAACTAGATCAAGTGTGCCAAAACCACCGGAATCCAGAAAGACTTTTCAACGGTTACATTTGGTTTATTAAGCAGGTATTAAGAAAAAGAAGTTGGGAGTATGTACAATGAGAATATTTGTTTTGGGAGTAGTTAAACATTTTGTTAAGTGGAAATATTTGCTTTGGGAATGGGAATAGTTGCAGTGGAAGTTAGTAATACGAGGGTAAGTGTTATGGGAGTGTGAAAATATGGTGGTAAATGTGTAAAATTAGTATTTTTTTTTTTTAAGAAAGTTCAGAAATGTAACCATAGAAAGGATACACCCGAAATAGAATACGTAACCATAGGAAAGTGAGGGAGTAGTAAAAATAAAGTGCTTCAAAAAGTTGTTAACTAAATCAATTTTAATTTTTTTGAAAAGTTTACAGGTCAGAAATTGACCTACTGAAAAGTTGTATTATCTGGAAAGTAGTATTAGTAAAAATAAAGTGCTCAAATATCTATAATTAACTGATTTTTGTTTATCTTGTAAACGTTTATTTTACAGAAAGAAGCATAACTGGGAGGATTTGTGCGCATTTCGGGTTTTTCCTTACAAATGTCAGACTTATTTTCAACTTTCTGAACTTGCCGATGATTACATTCAAAATGAGATACGAAAACCTCCAAACCACACTGTTTGCACTGTTAGTCTGTTCTCTAATCCATTTTTTTTTTTTATTTTTTTTTTAAATTTATTTGATAAATATTTAATTACATTACTTCCTAGTTCATCTATATAACTGCCAGGCTTCCAGCTGCTCAGCATTGGTTAACAATATCCTTCATTGCAATGCTTTCTAAGACTATAACTTTGGTGTCGTCTGCATAATTGCTGTCTCTAATCTTGTCATAAAGCTGAAGCATATATTTGAAAACTGCCATGTTTATGTGGTATCAGGTTTATCATTATGCATTACCATATGAGCTTTTGCAGCCACCTGAACGGATTTATTAGGATGAACTTAAATTGTACAGTTATAGCACAAATAGCTAAAGAAATCAGTTTATAGAGGATTTACTTTGTAATTTCTCATTAGCTTCCAGCACCCTTGCCTTGTCATTAATTCGTAATCTTTGTGATTCCTTCATTTTCTTAAATGAATACTACTTTAGATGCCATATATCTATCATATGTTCATTATACAGGATCATTTCATCTTCTCTTTTTTTTTTCAATGCTATGCAGTGTTCAACGGGATGGTACACATCATATGTTCTTGATAGTTTAAGATTAGGTGTTGCAGTGAGGTTTTTATCAGTGTATCCTCTAGACGGTGCTGAATCTTTGCTGAAACGTGTTTCTGAAAAATTTGAGAAGTCAAAAAAGATGCGCTACCAAGTAAACAATCTCAAGCCCGGGGAAGAGGGTGAATTGCAAGCTAATCCAGGTTTATTCTATTTTTTTCACTTCTTCAGCACTCAGTAGGTTTATTGTTGATTAGCTTTCTTTTAATTATCAACTTACTCCCTCTATAATTATAGCGGTGCTTTGCTTTTATCAGTAGTAAATGTTTGCATTTTATAACTAGTTGTCGTATCTCAGCCTTCTCGGGCTATTTCCTTTATAGTTTCGCCCATTGCTTGCTTGTCAGATATTGACTAATTCTGTCATAGCAGAGCTGACAGGTGATGAAGATAAAGGAGATGACGACGATGACGATGATGATGAAGACAATGAGATTGAGGATGAAGATGGTGAAGAGGAATTGGACATAAATGACACTGTATTCCTGGTGAGATTCATACACTTGGTGGTTTTGATCCAGATTTTTCCTCAACTACAGGCCACGGTTGGGTTAGATGATGTTAATAGGCTACGAGTAGATATCTGTTTTGTATATATCCCCTTTCTAACGACATGTGTTTTGTTCTTATGTAGGATGGAGACGATGCTGATTTCACCCTGCAGTCTGATTCCTGTATCCACGTATTGTGCTATTTTTTGTAATAATACTTGTAAACCTAGTTGTGGCCATGCCTTGCAGAAGTGAAGCTGTGCCGATTCTGTCTCTTACAATACAATGTCTTTAATTCTTTATTGTTGTATGTAGCTTTTTCCCCTTTTAGATACATGTTCAACACCAATTGTATCTCCTTTACATAGTTCAGATTTGGGTGCAGAGAACATATCAAGAAATTACCTGCAGGAACTATTTGAAAGCTTTCCATCTACAGGAGCTTCTAATCAGCAGTTGGATGGTGCAGATGTCGGGGAATATCAGATATATGAACAAGACAGTGATGGCAACTACTCTGATGACTATTAAGGTTTGTTTGTATCTGCATAAATATTCTTATGCTACAGCCTATGATTCGATTTTTTAAACCTGAAATTCACATTTGTATGATTGTATCTGCTCTCCATGAACAGTGCAGGGAGAGATGAGAACTGAAGTTGAAAAAGTGTCATTCATCTGCTTGCTAAAATGACAGCTTCAAAAATGCAAATTTGATTCTGTTTGCACTGGGCCTCTTAAGGTTAACTGTATTGCTAATCTCCAGCCTTCCAAGTTTGGTGAATAAATAACTAAATAAGGTTTGAGAAGGGCTGTAGGAAATTTTAGATAGAAGTAAAAAGGACATTTGTGTAGCCGATCCCACTTATGGGATTAAGGCTTTAATTGATTGATATAAAAATGACATTTGTAGTTACACTTTTGAGTTTTGACTAATGAGTTATCCTAGCATTTTTGGCAATTTTTTTCTCTGTTGGTTCTGTCTAGGAATGGCAACGGGTCGGATCTGGACCGGGTCTAGATGGACCCGGATCCAGATCCATTTTTGTATCTAGGATTCAGATCCGACCCGAATCCATCGGGTCTGAAAAATGAAGACCCGGATCCAGATCCGACGGGTCCACGGATCCGGGTCCGGATTCGGGTCCAAAACGGGTCCAATATATTTTGCCTAATTTTTTGCAATAAATGTAATGTTTGGGTCAAAAAATTTATTTTAAACTTCCGTTGGGGGTTATTAATTTCAACCTTAATTAATGTTATACACCTAATCTAAAAACACAAAGTAACTAACTTATACACTTATATTTTGTAATAAAAATTATAAACAACGGAAAAAAGTACGATGCTACATATACGATGATATATTCCATATGAGCATCCAAAATTCATCTCTTGAAAGGGCTAATCTTTATCACTACTAACAGCATCAACATTTTAAATAAAGAAACAAACAAATTTTTTTTTTTTTTTTTAATATGTAAAATAAAAAACGGGTAAACGGATCTGGATCCGGGTCTGGGGCTAGACCCGGATCCAGATCCGTTTTTTGTCAGCAGGACCCGGATCCGTTGGGTCCAAAATTTGAAGACCCAGATCCGTGAAAAACGGATCTGGATCCACAGATCCGGGTCGGGTCCAGATCCATTGCCATCCCTAGTTCTGTCTTGGCTGTCAACCTTTTTAATGATTACATGGTTACACCCACGGTCTCACCGGGTAATTTCCATTTTTTTTGTCCATATTGGCTGGTATACAACTTTGAACCGTCAATTTTTTCATTTATTTTTGCTCATTCATAAATACTACTAACCGTACTAAGTATAAAATTGATTGTAGGAAGAATTGGTTTCAACTATCTTTATTTGGAAAATATATACATTAAGATAGACTCGCCAACTTACTAAACGTTTTCACAAGTTCAGCAAAAAAAAAAAAAAAAAAAAAAATGTGATTAAAGTAAAGAGTATATTTCAAAACATTGCTAGTAATTTTGGGGTGGATAGAATAATATAACAAAATAAATGATATAAATGAAAGGTTTTTAATATAATAGAAAGTATGAAAGGTAATTATTTTGATAAAGCAATAAAAGAAAGATAATTAAAACTAATTTTGCTTGAATTATACGAGGTTGCGTTTGGATACTCGCATTTAATTTGAAATCATTGATTTTAATTCCAGAAAGCTTGCGTGAGAGAGCTTGAAGAGAGAGAAAGCTTGAGTGAAAGAGAGGCAGAGAGCACGAAGAGAGAGAGGGGGAGAGAAAATGTCATTAATTTTGAGGAGTTGGATTTCAAATGATGGGTTTTTAGATTAAATTTCATATTTTGATATATGGACTAATGTTTTAATTAGGTTGGAATTGGGCCAATTCTAAATCCAAATGTTTGGATTACCCAAGCATGGCTAATCCAACATTTCAAATGAAATACTTTAAACCAAACAGGCCATGAAGTATTTAGTAACATGCATTGCAATGAGATACCGAACATTTTCAAAGAGTTTTTTTTTTTATTTTTTATTTTATTTTTTTTATTGTAGGATGGTCATTTTCATTATGTATTTTTTTTTTTTCTAATAAAAACAATAAAACATTATGTATATTTATCTTCACATGAATACAAAGATAAATTAAAGTGATTTACTACCATTTTTTTACTCTGTATGTAACCAAAATTAATCAATGAGGAGAACTGATACTCCCAACTCTCCAAGTAGTTTCTTAAAAAGGAAAGTGCAATATCAATTCCAACACCGTTGCAACGAATCAGTCCCAAGGCAATATAGCAGCATCGTGGCCTGGTGGACGCCCAAGGGCTGCCAACAACAACAAAAAAGATTTCTTTTCTTACAGGGCTTTACTTTGAATATGAACACTCATTTTAGCGCGCTATCTAGTGCACACTTGTACATAGAATTATCAAAATAAAGTTTAAAACTTACCCTGTTGAATATTCTAATGCTGGAGATAATACAAATTTGAATAATTAATAAAACTGAAAATCATTGACAAATGCTGAGATAATACAAATTTGAATAATTAATACTAATGATTGGTTTGCAAAATGTACAAAATATAAAAAATAAATCAGCAACTACAAATCTACAATAATATGTAGACAAGGAGCAAATGGGTTCCTTTGAATAAAACAATCTGCAAGAAAAAAATTCAATTGGTTTGTATAATCTTCTATTCTAGAATGCTAAACAACCCTTTCTCTCCTAGAAATTCATCCACCGGCATAGCGAGAACTGTTTAACTGCTTTTCTATTCATAAGAATCTCTCTTTCCACCTTCCAAAATAATATATGAACAAACAAAAGAAAGTTTCCATCTTTGATTTGTACTCAATCTAAATAAAAGAGAGTTACAATCTTCCTAAGGTTCTTCGCTTCTTGACATGTTTCCATGAGTAATTTGCTGTCATGGAATGCAAAACAAATAACCTGCTGAACTTGTGAAATGATGTCCATGTTGCATAACCTACAATTTAATTAAAGTTATTCCAAATTACACAATCATGGTTCATTGGTTCTACCTTTATCATAATATGAAAATTGGAAACATAACAAATAACACATAATTTTAAAGGACAAAATTGTTTAACTACAGTAGTAAATATGTTTTTATTAAGGAATTTTTTTCCCCCTAGTTGACGATATAGTAAAACACATGGATATAATGTTGACAATAATGTCAACTGTTAACACATTTGTGGAAAGATTTGCATTAGTTTAATCAAACATCAATCTAAAGGGCTTTAATGTGAATTGTCAAGTATATGAGAAATCTTTATACCTGCTGGCTTCTAACAAAGGTAAGTGATCATTATATGGCTTTTCAATGACATTCTTTACCTGTAAAAGGATAGGCTTCAGTGACACTAAATAGGGTGAACGAAAAATCCAACGAAATTAGAAGCAGAAAAAGGAATTCCAATTACATTTTGTATAAAATACAGCAAAGCCAAATCATGCAAAACAAAGATGGACTCAAAGATAAGTAGTTGTCTTTCAAAAAAAAAAAAAAAAAAAAAAAAAAGATAAGTAGTTATCTTTCACCAAAAAAAAAAAAAAAAAAAAAAAAGGATTAGAGTTGAGTTTAAAAAACAAATTATCTTTTCATCAAAATAACCTTTGCAACATTTGCGAAATAGCTGTCACTGAAATCCTAAAATCACTCATAATGGAGGGTCGCTATCACATCATTCATGAGTTGTGACATGCAAGCCCACATAATTAGATAGGAACGGGAGGAAGGAATTAAGAAGAAATGGGAAGAGATGAGAGAAGTTGTATGACGAGGAAGAGTGGAAGTTCATAGACGAATTTCAAAACACTTGCAAAAAGTACATTAGCTTTTCCATACTAAGTCCACTGCAACTTAATTATCTAATTATAGGAAACTTTAACTCTGTTTAACACAGTGGATGTAAACTACAAATACTTGCCACAAAAAAAGTAATTTAGAAAGAAGGGCCGAGAAAGAAAGAAAGATCGCTACCAATAACAATATTCCCAAAATGTTGAAGGTGACATTTTCACGTACATTAAAAGTTACATACATGTAATGTATCTTTTTCAAAGTAATAATTAGTCTATTTATAATTAAAAATATATGTATTAACATCCAACAACAAAATCTACACACAAATAATGTCACAACGGGGGGAGACAGGAAAAAAAAGGATGGTAAGTCAGTGACACATGAAACATTTCTGAAGACATTCACATTAGTTGCAATAACTTTTTAAAAAGGTTTGGCACATAAAATACCTCCCTCATTTCCCTGTTGCCCCCCTTCCAGACACACACACAATAGGGACAACAACAAACAAAAGTAGGTAATAACATGTTATGCATCAACAATCCCTATTGAAAGGAATTAAATTCTTACTTTAGCCAACAACTCCTGGCTTTCTGGAGGCTGCTTTGCCAAACTTTGAGGTAGAATTACAGTAAGCAGTTCTGGTGTCTCGGCTCTTAGTGCACCTCTAATGACAGCTGCATTAGTGCCTGAGGCACCAGAAGTATATATGTGGTTTTTCTGCATAAACAGAATTCGCTCATGATTGAGTGAAAAGAACTATGAGCAGCCAAATAAAATGCAGAAATTAAATAGACATACTGTGATAACCATAGCATAGCTAAGTATCTCAATTAGCTCTTGATGCATGAAGCCCATATTTCTGGTTCCAAAAAATCCAATTGATCTTGGCCCTTGCTGCTGAATAGCTAACAGCTCCTGCAAAATATTTGTCAAAGATGAATTGTTCAAAACAACCAATGACTAATATAGGCATCAGTGTATAACACAGGGGGAATGCCATTTAAGAGAAGTAATGGGATGTTATCAGAATGGTTCTAATAACAAGCTCAAATGCTTAAGCAGGGATCAAGCAAAAGGAGATTGCAATAAAAGAATTGGACCTGTATATAATCAACATCACGAGCAGGTTTGAACTCAGACATCATTACTGTGCTTGACCCCTCCACAATAGACTGTGCTTGTGTTGGTATTTTAGTGCCAGACTCTTCATCAGAACCAAACATGTCAATGACGTTTTCAATTCCAGTCCTTCCTTTGTCCATGTTCTCCGGATTCCTCATATTTGCACCAATCTACCATACCATAAAAACAGTCCCTGGTAGTAAATCATTAGTGAAAACCAAATGTCCACAATTTAAGATGATAAATGATCTCAAGCTGACATGAACTTGACTGACAAGGATTAAGACATATGTGTCTCCAACTCTCCATTAATTTACTTAAAGCACGAGTGCATGACATACAAGTCATGTTCCACAAAATGAGTAATTTTAAGTACTACAATCACGCATGTGACCAAGTGCTAGACTTGTCTATTATAAAAAGGTCCCAAATGAAATGTCAAGTGTCTATCCAAGTTCAATTATCGAAAATCCAACATGGGTATTTGAGGTGTAATGAAGAGTTTAGAGTAACATGACCAAAAAAAAAAAAAAACCTCTATAAAACTGTGCATATATATGGAATTCCAGAAATACAAGATCTTTCATTAAGACAATGCCTAAAATAAGGTGATATTTTATTTAAACATAGATCTTACATTAAGTCATGATCAACGGCTAAAGAAAAGAGAAGCCATTGAGAATTGCATTACTATCTCTAGTCAGTTATCTTTTATGTGTTTGAATACTCTTTAATTATTTCTGATATACAAAGAGACAATGTTATGGATTCCTCACAGAAAAAGTTATAAATGTATAGAAAGTCACCAAAGAAAATGTCCCAACCTTCAAGATTTTAAAACTAACAAATTCACTAGATGCAGTAATTCTTTTGGCTATTGCAACTACGACCTCATACTCTCATAGACTCATATAGATATCACCACTCAAAGCTACCATCTGAGATCCATACCCAATAGAGGAGATGTTGCTTAAAAGCCATCATGTAGGCAACCAAATTGACCAACAATTGTCATCCAAGCAAAGAACATGGTCCATTATATTTGGGTTTTTTTTTTTTTTTCTTTTTTTTTGGGGGGGGGGGGGGGGGGGGGGGTGACGGGGGAGCAACTTAAATTTGCACTGATTGCATTCCACAGTTCAAAACTAAGGCAGAAAAATACAGAGAGGTATTGGTTATGCATTTACTGCATCCAAAGAAGTATGCAGGAAATTTCTGATTATCAAATGGAAGAAGAATAAGAAATTTGTATAATATAAGCACCATTAAACAATCATGCTTGAGCAACACAAATTAACATCCAATCTTTATTTAACACAGTGCAAAAATATAAATAAATATATTGTCATGAGTAGGATTAGAAGTTAGATTCATCAAATAACCTACGAACAGCATAAAAAGATAGCTCTAAAGACCCTGGATACCATAAAAGACCATAACCCCAAAAACATTAGCTGTGTACATGAAACAGCACAAATGTAAATAGCTAATGTGTAGGATTTTTTTAGTATATGTATCTTGAACAAAAGCATGTGTGATAAGCTTCGCCTGCAATAATTCTACTCTATTACTTCACCTCAAATTCAGCCAAACTAATACAGAGTTGCATTAAAAAACCACTTGAGCATCAATATGATCTCATTATTCATCAGGCATTACTCTCAACAATTCTATCTTCCCCTTTTTCATTTACTATTTTTCAGATTCTTCCACCAAAGTAGTACTTGATGAAAGTAAACAAGGACTCGAACTTGTTTAATATTTTACCAAAATAACACATTTTGGAAAGCTATTTCCCACAATGACTAATCCGCAAATTTCATTCTCAAATACGACCGTAACAAACCCACATATTCCTAATGAGTCATCATCTTGCCATGACTCACCCCCTGCACTGCTTATTTTTATTTTAACAATAATTTCAACTTTCAAGAGTTTCTGGTAGTCTTTGACGGTAATTTACTTCCATACCTCCAACTAACAACAATGAAACCGAAAATTAAAGCTCTATAGATATTTGGCAATATTCCACCTCCTTGATACGGGAATATTGGAGAAATAAATGCCACAAATGACTTTCCAATTTTTCATTCTAGTTAATCGTATGGTTATCATTGAAATAAAAGGGTTTAAGGGAGGTTTTGGACAACTTCGGTGCAATCCGGATGCCAAGATCTAGTATATTTCCAGTTGGTGGCTTCAATTAATATGACTTCATTTCTAATTAAACAATAAAACCAGCATTACAGATCCAAGTTGATAATCACTCAATTCATTAACTCCGGCATATTCAAGATATGCGCCTCCATCTGCTAGTCATGAAGGTCCTTAGCATTTGAGTGATTCAAAATATTCCTCTCTGTAAAAAGACCCATGAAACCAGTCCGACCAAGAGAAGGTGGAGCCTTGGTGGTGGTTATGATGGTGCGTCAAAGCAGCAAAGTGCAAGAGGGGAGATGACTTGAAGGTAATGAAACTAATGACATAATTAATGATGGTCTTCTTTTTTACAAAATTAATATGATAGGCACTTGTTTAGGTAATATTGAGATTTTAAATTGCAAGTTATCCAAACTTTACTAATTTGGTAAAAGTCCCGGTTAGTCGGTTACTATAAAAATATCCATCCGCCATCAGACATACTTGATCCATCCGTCACAGTAAGAGAAGGGTGAAACACTGAAACATCATAAAAAGCACACCCAAACTAAATTACTAAACTAAGCACACACAATCACAATGGACCTTTGATCCCAAAAGCACTGGTAATGATCAACCTCACTGAATTTCATGAATGTGGCCATGTGGGTTGATTTTCTAGCTACATATCAGAAAATTGAACACGAGTGAAAGAATTCGACACAAACAAATCCGTTAACTCCTACATTAATGAACCACATGATGCCAAGTGCATACATAACTACATAAGTTACCACACATCCATAAAACAACACTAGCGGACGAAGATCAAACTGATACAAGAGATCTATTCAGAATAGTCACTCCCAAATTGTAGTTTAGCACAGCAACATTACCCAAACACTAGACAGATTAAAATTCAGCTTATATAATTCAACAAAAAGCAAGCATTGTCCATAATTTTATTATACAAACAAACATTTATACACACCATCAAGCCCACTATTTTAAAAAAAGATTTTTTTTAGTTAATTTTCAGAAACAACAAAACCCAGTTCAAATCCAATTAAACCTATGTCTCTTATCCAAATACACAGCAAAATAAATTATTTTTTAAAAAAAAAAAACCCAATTCCCAATTCCTAAATTCCCATTACCCCTTTTCAAGGAAAATTTCAGAAACAAAAACAAAACAAACAAACTCCATAATTCTAAATAACATCTTAAGCAATAAAAACTGGAGAAAACTAAGAGAAAAAGAAATTACCCCAAAACTGAAAGAAGATCTCTTTGGCACAAACCATTTTCGGTGAAATGAAGAAGAAGATGATGGAGAAGTAGAACAGAGGCTCCAATTAGAGCTTGAAGAAGGTTTTAAGGGTGGTGAAGATGGTGACAGAGACAACAACAGCCGCAATGAGGTGGTGGTTGACATGTTTTCCGAGTGTTTTTTGGGGTTTATTTATTTTAATAACACAATTTCTCAAATTCTGAAAAAAAAAATAAATTGTGATTTTGATTTTCTTGGGTTTTTGGATACTTTTAATGATGCCAAATTCCAACCCCACTAAATTTTTTGTGTGTGAGTGTGTGTTGTATGATGAGGAAAGAAAGATGGCGAATCAAGAAACGAGAAAGATAAATATGCTCCTATGATAAACCCAAAAAGGTGGAAGAAAAGGTGAAATAAGGGTATCTTTGAAATAATAATTTTTTTTTTTTTTCTTTATTGTTCTTACCTTGATGATTATCACATTCTTAAATTAATTATTCCAACGTATAGATTTACTAAACTGAGCTGAATTGAACTAATTGGAGCTAAATTGAATTGGACTGAATAGAGGGTGAAATCAATTGTTTATGAGAGAAGGAAATTAGGAACTGAACTGATTGGAGCTGAACTGAACTAAACTGAAATTAAGCTGAAGAGAAAAGGCGCTAAAAAGTGGAGTATCACAAATTCACAATATTTTATTCAAGATTAAAGTTTCTTTGGTTTTCCCAACTTGTTAACATAGGTGATTCTAATCCGTTGAAATAAGAAAAATTACGGAAACTTAAGATGATAACATTCAAACAAATGCAATTGTACGACTGTATCACCACTATTCACTACTCCTTTTGTTTCTAGTTCTTCCTGCATTATTATAACGTAATTATTGTTTTAAAACTGAGTGTATTTTTCATTGTTATGAATTTACTAACTTTCGAGATTAGCTTGTTTTTGAATTAGAGGTTCATTAATTTAGTTTGATCATTTTCATAATTTGTTAATTAGATTTACAAGGATTATACTTATGTTATACTCAGCTTAGGACATGATCCTTTTCAATGAGAATCATCCATGACAAAGAAAGACATTATATAATTATTAGTTTTACTTAAATTAGTAGATATTTGTGGATTTTGTTACACCTAGTGAATTTGACTTGAATTTGACAAATTTATTGCTTTAAATGAATCATGAGTAGCTCACTAAAAAAATGATTTACACCTCTTTTCATGAATGGAGCATAGTGCTAGCATCATTTTGGAGAGTGAAGTCAATTTTCCTTAGCACATGGTTTCTTTAGTTTGGTTTTTGATAAATTCCACTTCTACTATTTTTTCTTTCTAAATATACATACTACATATAATCGTATGTATAATCCGTGCGTTAGCACGGATACAATCTAGTAATAAGAAATCCAAAGCTAAGAAATGCTACCAAGTCACATGCCTGATATGTCTATTTTATATAGTGATTTACCCCCATCCCTTGGTCGTAATTAGTAGTGTTTTTGGCTCTTTAGAGTCACTTTTATTACTAATTTGTGTTTTCTAGTGTTTTCATAGTTTTGGTTGAGTTTTGTAGGAAATTGCACACTTGGAGCATTTTCTCGGGATTATTTGGAGCAACTACAAGCATTGGAAGAGCACGACCATCTTTAGTAGCCCAAGGTCAGTTAGAGTCATTAAACCGGTGATTAAGGGCTCGACTTTGAAGATACCGAGGCATTGGACCGAGTGATTAAAGCCCCAAGGAAGAAATTTAGTTTGGGCCGAAGTTAATAGCCCAAACAAGAAGTCCAAGTCGACACAAGTGGCCTTGCCCGGCTCAGGCACCTCGCCCTGAGGCGCGCCCGACCGGGCGGGGTGGAAGAAGGACTAAGGCATGCTTCGCCCTGTCTCGCGCCCGACCGGGCGCAAGAGATGCTCTTGAAGGAAAAAGGCGGGCCCGGCCGAGCGATGCCTGCCTGACCGGGCACGTGTCTTGGAAAATTATTTCCGGCGATTTTACTTAGTTTCTAATTGGGATTTTTAGAGGCTTTGTATAAATACGTTTTTAGTTTTTTTGATACAATTAACTCTTCTCTTAGCTTTTCTCTCTCTACAACTTAGTCTCTAGCTTAAACTTCTCTCTTGTTTCTCTCTCTACAACTTTTTTCTTTAATTCAATTCATAATTTCCGTTAACTTTGGTAATGATTTCTTCTCTATTATTTTTAGTAATTTAATTTCTTTAATTCATCATGTCTTGTTTATTTGCTTTGATTAGTTTAGATTTAATTATGTGTGAGTAGTTTTCTTTCTAGGGTTTTGTGGGGATCCATGATTAATATGAAGGGGTAATTTATTATTGTTGATTGTCAATGTTTGTTTAATTTCCTATTGATTGATTTAATGCTATGCAATTAGATTAGGCCTGCTTTAATTGTATGAGTTTAGCAATATTGATTTGAGATTCGACAGATGAGAATTGATGTTTAGGCTTAGTTTCAATAGGCTGGTTAATTTAAATGGTTAAGTCAAGATTCGACAGATGTGATTTAGTACCAGTAGATTAATTCTGCGATTGTAATACATAGAGAAAGCCCTTTATGATCTGATTAGTTGATGCATTGATGATTGAGTATTGTGTTTTACCCCGAAATATTATTTATTGGTGAACCTATACCCTAGGCTTTTATTAATTGATTTCTCCCTACTTTCATCTCCCTTAGTTTAATTTATCATATCTATAATTTAGTTACTTAATAATTTGGATTATTTAATTTGGAATAAATTAATTCGTTTCCTTGTGGTTCGACCCTTCTTCCCTATTGGTGGACTTAGGAATTATTTTTGACTAGGTGATACGACTTTATCCTGTCAATGCCCACATGTCCCACTCTTGAATTGGCTTCATTTATGCATTAAAATGTTATCTATCTTTCTTTATAATTTGTAGCAAGATTCCACCCCTTGAGGAATGATGAGTGGAAGGATGGTTAGTCCCTCCATCTCCCCCCCCCCTCCCCGGGTGACTAGGGTTTGATTTCTCATCCCCTCTCCTGTAATAGGAGGGGGATTCCCCAGTTTTTATTTTACCATAAACAATTTGACTTTCACGTTTGCCGATGCGTAACTCTAACTATTAATTATATATTTAACTATTATTAAATAAAATTATAAAAATATGATATTATGATAATATACATTGTGACGAATCTAACAATATCTCATTCGACTCAATTTCGCCTTTCAGTGAATATTGACAAATGTCATAACAATAAATATATACTAAAGCATAGTCTTTTGTTTTTTTTAATAGTGTAACTATGTGAGGAGGGTTACGGTAGGCCAGTGACAGCCAGTATAAAACTTCGTCACATCCCATGACATGAGCCAAACAGATATTTTCGTGGGGGCGTTCCCTACTCAGCGACGCGCTGCACTTCCTAGACCCGGGTGTAGTGATAAGTATGCAAGGGTTGCTAGGTCGTCGCCCAGAAGCGACGCGCCACATTGCCCGAGTGTGGTGTCAAATGAGCAAGGGCGTGCCATTGGGGCGTTCCCTACTGAGCGACGCGCTGCACTTCCCAGACCCGGGTGCAGTGATAAGTATGTAAGGGTTGCTAGGTCGTCGCCCAGAAGCGACGCGCCATATTGCCCAATTGTGGTGTCAAATAATCAAGGACTTGGAGTTGGGATCAGGAGGGAGCGTGGGAGAAAAGAATTTAGTTTGCGGATTGGTTCTTGGAATGTGGGGTCTCTTACGGGAAAATCAGCAGAATTGGTAGAAGTAATGAAAAGACGACGCGTGAACATCATGTGCCTCCAAGAGACAAGATGGACAGGAGAAGGAGCTCGAGGCTTGGTTTTGGGGTATAAGGTATGGTATGTTGGGCAAGAAACGAGCCACAGAACAAGGAATGGTGGAGCTAGGAACGGAGTTGGTGTGGTTCTCGATGAGAGGTTGGCAAAAGAGGTGATCGAGGTCTATCGGAAGAACGATAGGTTGATAAGGCTGAAGTTGCTATGTGGCAAGGAGATTGTGAATGTTATCAGTGCTTATGCTCCCCAAGTGGGTTTAGATGCAGAAGAGAAACGACAATTTTGGGAGGACCTAGACGAGGTGGTGCAGGGTGTCCACCACTCAGAGAAGTTATATATTGGAGGGGATCTAAATGGGCACGTTGGGGCGAGCCGAGATGGCTATGAGAGTGTCCATGGAGGCTTTGGGTATGGGCAGAGGGACGCCGGTGGTGAAGCTATTATGGATTTTGCCCAATCATATGATTTAATTTTGGCTAATACTTGGTTTAAGAAGAGGGATTCACACTTGATAACTTTTCGGAATGGAGCAAATGCAACTCAAATAGACTTCCTGCTCACAAGGAGCATAGATAGACAAAGTTGCATAAACTGTAAGGTTATCCCAGGGGAGAGTGTGGTCACCCAACACCGGCTATTGGTAATGACTATTCGTCTGAAAGAGAAGACGAAGAAAAAAGTTAGACAAGAAGAACCAAGGATAAGATGGTGGACCCTAAGGGATGCAAAAGCTAAGGTTTTTACAGAAAAGGTAATTGAAGAAGCGGATTGGGATGGAGAGGTGGATCCGGACATGACCTGGTTACGAATGAAGAACTGTTTCCTAAGAGTGGCCAAAGAGGTCTTAGGGGAAGTAAGGGGAAGAACTTCGGTACAGAGAGATACTTCGTGGTGGAATGAAGAGGTGAAAGCAGTAATTAAGCAAAAAAGGGAATGCTATCAAGCCTTAGGAAAATGTAGGAGTGATGAAACCTTTGCAGCGTATAAGGAGGCTAAGAGTAAGGCAAAGGCAGCTGTTCGCCAAGCAAAAGAAAAGGCATATCAGGAGGTTTATGAAAAGCTTGATTCCAAGGAGGGAGAAAGGATCATTTATAAGATGGCAAAGAGAAGACAAGAGGCAAGGAAGGATATTGGCATGGTGAAGTGTGTCAAAGATAAGAACCAAATGGTCCTAGTGCAAGAGGAGGGCATCAAGGACAGGTGGAAGGGGTACTTCGATGAATTATTTAATGGAAGTAATGGAGTTGTGATAGGAGATACCTCTATGAGTGATGAAGAAATCAACATGGAGTATGTGCGAAGGATTAGGAGAGTAGAGGTGGAGATTGCACTGAGGAAGATGAAACCTAAGAAGGCGGTTGGCCCTGATGGGGTACCGATAGAGGTGTGGAGGTGTTTGGGTAAGATTGGTATTGATTGGTTAACAAACCTTTTCAACAAGATATGGACGGCTACAAGGATCCCACAAGATTGGAGGAAGAGCACCTTGGTCCCGGTTTATAAAAACAAAGGAGACGCTCAAGATTGTTCTAACTATCGAGGAATTAAGCTTATGAGCCATACTATGAAGTTGTGGGAAAGGGTGATTGAACAAAGGTTGAGGGCATGCACAAGCATTTCAGATAACCAATTTGGTTTTATGCCTGGGAGATCTACTATGGAGGCAATCCATTTGATAAGACAAATGATGGAGTTTTATAGGGTAAAGAAGAAAGATCTTCATATGGTCTTTATTGATTTAGAGAAGGCATATGACAAGGTGCCAAGAGAGATACTTTGGTGGGCAATGTTGAAGAAAGGTATCCCACGAAGGTATGTAGACCTAGTTAAGGATATGTATCGGGATGTGTCAACAAATGTGAGGACATGCGGAGGGTTGACAAAAGATTTCCCTATTACAATCGGATTGCATCAAGGGTCTGCATTAAGCCCTTTTCTTTTTGCAACGGTTCTAGACGAATTAACTAGACCAATTCAAGATGAGGTTCCATGGTGTATGCTGTTCGCAGATGATATCGTTTTGGTGGATGAGACTAAGGATGGGGTTAATGTCAAGTTGGAGCAATGGAGGCAAAGGTTGGAATCTAGAGGGTTTAAGCTAAGTCGGAGTAAGACTGAATATTTGGTATGTCGTTTTGGCACTCAGAGGGGGACAAGCAATGAAGTGGTGAGTTTGGATGGAAAGGATTTGACCATGAGTGAATGTTTTAAGTACCTAGGGTCGATCATCCAGAAGAATGGTGACATTGATCAAGACGTGACCCACAGGATTAAGTCAGGGTGGCTTAAATGGAGAGCGGCCACGGGAGTGCTATGCGACCGCAGCATTCCCTTAAAGTTGAAGGGAAAATTCTACAGGACTGCCATAAGACCAGTGTTGCTCTATGGTACAGAATGTTGGGCTTCTAAGAAAGAGCATATTAAAAAGATGGAGGTTACGGAAATGCGCATGTTAAGGTGGATGTGTGGAAACACTTTAAGAGATAGAATCAGAAATGAGGTTATTCGCAAGAAAGTAGGTGTGGCGGGCATTGTAGATAAATTAAGGGAAAATCGTCTGCGTTGGTTTGGACATGTAAGACGGAGACCCGAGGGTGCACCGGTGCGAAGAGTGGAAGAGTGGGACCATGGAGGGATTAAACGAGGAAGAGGGAGACCAAAGATGACTTGGTTGGAAGGAGTGAGGAAGGATATGAAGTGCATGGATTTACGTGAGGATGAAGTTTTGGATCGTAAGGGATGGAGGAGAAAGATTTATGTTGATGACTACACGGAATAATCAAATTTGGTTCATGTTAGCCGACCCCACTTTTGGGATTAAGGCTTTGATTGATTGATTGATTGATTGATTGATTGTAACTATGTGAGATTTCAAAAGGGACAATCGAAATGCAACTAAGGGAATATGTTGTCACGGGTATTCTCCTAATCAAATATGGGCGTCAAATGGGTCACTAGGCAACAAGGCATGATCGTGCCTAGGGGCTTGCCCGTAGTGCTTGACAGCGCGTCAACGCACTTCTCTCTATAAAGATTTATTTTATATGCCTTGAATCTCTAGTGAACACCTATAGATAGTAACATAATAATGGGTAATATAAGGCCCAAACGAAACCTGTCCAAGTGGGTTTAAATTTGGAGACGCACCGTATTTTGGGCCAAATAATATCGTGGAAGTGTTAGTTTTCCAAGATGAGATCCCAAAATATGAGTTTTGGCAGTAAGAAGTCCTAAAAATGGGGGGAGATCTAGAATATTTCGTACTTCACTAAGAGGTTCTTTTGAGTAGCATTCTAAAGAGGATGACTCTAGATGATGATCTTTTACATAATAAAATGTTTCTACGGTGTTCTATGTATATACATGTGTTGTAATGTTCTAAAGTGTTTTATGAGTGTCTTGTACATTCTAAACATAGTAGTGTGTAAAAACCTCTTTGTAGATAAGTTCCTTTGATGGTGGGAACATGGTAGAAGGTAATTAAAAAACCCTCCATTTGAAGAGGTTAGGAATTTTCTAGAGAGAAAAGTTAGGAGATTGGATGCCTATTTATAGGCTATCCCATTTATTTGTAATATTAGCCAACACCATCAAACACTTGTATTCTCTTTTCAAAGCAATCATATAGCAAAATTTGGAGAATCTTGACTAGAGTTTAACGGGTGTTATTCTAATAGACCGTGTACAAGGGGTTTTCGAAAATAAGTCAGCACTTAACAATTTGCTACCATATAATATATATATATATATATATATATATATATATATATATATATATATATATATATATATATATATATATATATATATATAGGCTTAGGTTATATTTTAGATTCACATGACAATACATCTATATTTAGACCATCATACTTCTTTTTTGAAGGAAATTCCTAAAAAGGTAACTTGTTAACTACAAAAATTTTAAAATTAGAAATCCTCTATAAATTATTTTATAATTATTTTTTTTTTCACTACAATTTCCACTTTTACTTATTTATTTATTTATTATTTGCTTCCTTTCACATCAATTACATTTAAAACTAAGATATAAGTTATGATGGAGAGAGTATAAAATTATAAATTTTAATTTTCTTACCTATTCCACTTACATATTATTTTACCAAATTAAACGCTAAAAATTTCATAAGTCGATTTGTTGTAATTTAGAAAGCAATAGAAACAACAGTGTCACGTTTTTCTCAAAAAAAAAAAAAAAAAAATAGTGTCACAATATAAAGTAATACTTCATCCGTTTTTATTTTATTGCACCATTAGGACTTTTACACTATTCACTTAATCTTCTTTGACCATCATTTGTGATTTATACATTAGGAAAAATATAATCACGTGAGATCTAATTAGATTCATATCGAACTCTACTTTTAAATATCAAATGTTTATAATTTTTACAAAAGTATAATTGAAGATATTGATAGCTAAAGTAATGCATTGACAAGCGTAAAATCCCTTATAGTGCAATAAAAAAAGAACGGAGAAAGTATACATATTGCCTATAAAAAAAAAAAAAAAAAAAGAAAAGGTAAAAAATTACGTATAGAGGTTATAAAACACCTCGTGGAATAAACCCCAATTACGTAGCTTCTCAAATATTCCTCACATTACATTATATAATATAAGTGCAAATATCAATAAATTACAAAAGAGTTATATTTGCATAAACAAAAATGCCTACCGATTAACATCTCTAAATTCATTATGGAGCTTGAAAACTAAGAGTCCAATAAAAGAGAAAAAAAAAAAACCCTGTCTACACTATATCATATATCCCATCTCTTCTTTACTCGAAACATCAAAACTGAAGATTTTATATCATCTTGAGGCACTTGAAGCATGAACTGCACTTTCATTTTCATTGGCGCAGATTTAGCTTTACCACCTTCATCTCCAACCTGGAATCAAGAAAAAATTGTAACTATATGCATTTGTTTAATTCAAATTTATTAAAATCCTAGAATGATAATAACCACTTAGGGAATATGAGCATTCTTTGTAAAAACTAACTAAGTAGGATGTTGGAGGATTAGTCTCTACACAGTAGCACTATTTCATATATATATATATATATATATATATATATATATTGCCTGCTTAAAAATCTTTTAAACACTCATTCTGCCCCTCAAAAAAGAAATTAATTTGATAACATGATTCAAGGCCAATTAAAGAATGAAACTAACAAAATGAAGAAAACACTTGGTCGAATAAGGAGCTATCATAGTCATTCTATAAAGAAATTTACATAATAATTTTTGTCGCGTAATTATCCTAAATGTGTTCCGATTTGATGCGTGGAATTAAACCCTTAAGGAGCAGACAAGGTAATCTCTAGCTAATTCCTGTGTATGATGGTATCTGACCTTTTTTTGGTGTATGCTAACTCAAGGAGGGATTCTTGAGACTCTCTGTACTCAATAACGTATGACAGACATAGGAATCACACATGCAAATAGTAAACTTATCTAAACCTACTATCTACCAAACAGACATTTTTAAAATACTATTATTCCCCTTCCCTAAAACATTACCTTGATGATGGCTCAAGGATAAAATACAAAGCGAGCTCTTTGCACATATTTATCTCGCAAAAATAATCTTTCATGAAATTAGGAAATCCAGAGGATAAAAAAAAAAAAAAAAAAAAGAAACCCAGGATGTTTGAGCAAGGAAATAAACCCCATCAAGAATATAATTGTTAAACTATTTATAAAATGATTACGAACAGGATAATTTGTAGAGGCAGAAACATCAACATTCTCCTTAAAAAGGAGGTATCAACCTTTGTCACACAAGAGTCCACTATTCCCATTTTACAGCTTATATGTTTGAAAAAATCTTACATTGAAACCCATCAAACTTCTCATTGGTGTGATGTTTACTCGAGAGGTCCATATAAAAGCACATTCACAATAAAAGATAAATCAAAACCCTTAAGATTTCAACATTATGAAAGCAATACCCAATACTACATAGCTTTACTCTCTAAGATCCTAGTTTTGCATGTCCCAATGGATTCATCGAGGAGATTAGAGTGCAAAGCCATTTTATTCCACTTTCAGCAGCAATTTGTGAGGCTGTTCTAGTGTCTAAACCCACTTAGACTCTAACCAATAACCATAGTCAAGAATGAGATCCCAATTAAACTATTATTTCCAATTCCCTTGAGCCACTAAGGCTATGATGCTCGGACTTGGACACAAGTGTCAAATGCAGGTAAGAATCCAAAAGTCTGACATGAAAAATTCTTTGCTAGAGGGCACGAGGAAGTGGTTATGAGTTATCTGTATTAAAATATAAATAAAGAGCATGGGACATGGATACTTTCCTTCATTATAACTTGTTTAAAGATAAAAATAACCCACTTTCTCCTTTTTGACCAAAATTAAGTGTCTAGACGATCATACTGCTTGGGGTGTCAAGTATCAATCATGGGTACTTGGGTTTGGGATGAAACACAAAATCATTGTAACAAGGTGCAATATCCCTTTGTAAAACTCTCTCCATCCCACATTAGTTCGAATTATCAATATACAAAGTTTTAGGGAATAAATTGTGGTTGGATTACTGATTGTTACTTTAATGGAAAAATAGATGTGATGGGAGTTACTGGAATATTTGTATGGTTGTTTTTAATCAAAAAGTAGGTGTTACAATGAGATAGTAGGCCCAAAAGAAAGGTAGGAAATAATTACTATTTTGTAGGACAATATCAATACAAGAAAGTTTTCAAGCTATTCTAGGATGGAGGGAGTGTAGTTAAGAAATCATTGCTTTATTTTGACAAGCTTTAAGCAAAGGCAATAATGGAAAAAACCCCACAGTCGGTCATTGATTTACAAGTTTGAAAATCTTAAACAAAAAGGGTTCCACAGAAAATAATTGCGGGAGTGTTATGTTAGTACGTTTGTACAATAAGAACTATGTTAGCATAATGCATATGCATGCTGGAGCAAGTTTTATAGACAGCGTCAGTAAGCAAATTAAAAGACAAACATTCAACCTATTTTCATCTTGGGAGAAATGAAATCAGATCAAAAGAAACCAATTTCTTCTCCAAGTCTTTTATCAGAAAATTATGTTCGTGGTCTTTCTGTTTTATTTATGTACGCCTTCATTGACCTCAGCTATCCTAAACATTAAAATTACTATGTAGATTTTTTAACTGTTGTGAAGCATTTTCTGCAGCAGATTGATTTTAAAAAACAAATCGTTCTCCACATAATACTCAGTATATTTTTTAAGAGAGAAGATAATGGTTTCAAGTAACCGGTTTTCTATGCCCAAAAAAAGACAATGATTTGATGATTCAGCTGTAAAATTGATCCACAGCAAGCTTGATGGACAAAAATGGAATGATAAATCCCAGCAATTTTACAAGATGTATGCATCTATCTCTAATTCAACTTTGGAACTTAATAAAATCCACCAAAAGAACCTTTTGGCTGTGGTCATGTATCCATCCTCCATGTGTCTTCAGTTATCTTAATATCACAATGATATAGCACCAACTAAAAAAAAAAAAGGGGTGGGGTGGGGGTGGGGGATCTCCAACCAAAAAAGGGATCCGTAGCTGACACATCATTGCAAAGCTAAATTTGGATGAACAATTGAGTATATATGTTGGCAAATATCATTAGCAGTGGATTAAGACATGAAAAACTTACCCAAAGTGACGCCCATCCAAGCCTGACCTCGGAATCATACCCAGCTTTAAACTTATAATCTTTGCCAACAGTATGCTTGTACGCAGTACTCCAATAATTTGTATCAAAGTCGTACCAGTAACTGGAAGCAATTATTTTACGGGGTAAAAAGAGGACCAAGTGAACACGTAAGTTTCTTTTTTCCAAAAATTAATTATAGTCTATGTCAAATATTTAAAGGGAAATCAACATATACAGAGTGAAGGATGCACCTTAATTTGTCTGAAGGACCAAAGCGTCGCTTGAATGCAAATGAAACAGCATTTGAAGGCAAAGAAATGCTTGGAATAAATGACATTTCATCATCCTGCACAGAATTCAAAAATTCAAGTCTGGGACAACAATACAAGAGAAAGCGGAAAAGGTATAACAAGCCGGAATGTGGAAGTCAGCTCAGAGCCAAGTCAGATCCCTGTATCATTTCCTCCAACAAGTTGATTACATACAATAAAGTATTGGTGATAAGAAAATTTTTAAAATGAGAAAAGGGAGCTTCCGAACAAGATAACAGAAGCAAGAGTGTGCTAGAAACCCTACCTTATATGAGTATCTTAGTTTCAAAGTTTCATCACAGTACACAGCAGTGCAAAGGCCATTGAGAATTGAACCTTTAGCAATACCACTTACTGACAAAACTCTTTTCAAATCTTCATCATCTTTCTCAACTAATGAAACTTCACCACAAGGAAATGTTAAAGTTGCCTTTGGCTGCAGCATCACAATCACAGAATAAAGTCATTACCATTCAGTTGTATTAGGACAGCAACTTAAAAGAGAACATAATGAAACTCCAAAGCGAAGAACTTAATCTCCCCTACGGGCCCCACCCCCTTTCCCGCAATCGTAACCAACAAAAAAGGGAGCTGACTGTTGGCATGCAACTAATTCTAAAATTTAAAATATTAATTTTAAGAAAATACAGAACCATCCAGAATAAGCTTACAAATATGGACAAGGGCAAAATAGTGACAACCAACTGACCTCACCAAAACTGACAAATGAAAAGAAAAAGCCATTAAATCAGTATTTTGGATCACCAACTGCTAAAACTAGCCAATTAAGAAATAGGACATACTAAGAACCAAATGAGCTCACCAGACCAATAGAAGGAAAATCAGTGGCCAGTTCAAATTTGTAGCCTGGATCAGAGAGATTTGCTGCCAATGAGACTTCTCCTTGTCGTGCCTGTAATTTTGGAAGTTCTGTCAGTGCAGATATCAACAGTCACAACAGTCATTCTTAAATAAAGCTTGTAGCTGATGATGACATCACAGCCATCAGTAGTGTGTCAAACACCAAATAAGAAATAGCAATCCTCTTAAAAAGAGATGGGCAACAATTACATGGACCAAAATCAAATAGCACATGCAGTATTCTCTTTTAGTACTCACCAAAATTTTCTTTAAGTATACAAAGTGTCTATTAAAATGTACTTTGACAGTAATTGTACATAACAGCACAACATAGTATAAACATACAGAGAGAACCACCTGTTCTTTCCCTTGTCACACATCTCAGAAAGGCATTGATAACATTGAGCTCCAACTGAACATTTCAATGCTACCAAATATTGGAATTAAAGTATTAAAATCAAACAATGATTTATTCAATGCCTTAACATTGCCAGACAAAGAGCCCCTTTATTTACAATTTATATCTTAATGATAAAGTTACAAAAACGAACAGGGACAAAGATGGACAAAGTTTATGGCTCTCTTACTGTCTTACTAATTTTCAATTCAAAGAGCATCATGAACTCTTCAAAAGCAGCAGAAAATTATATTTTTAAAAATATTAATATGTATCACCAAAAAATTTCCCCTGGGGTGATAGCAGACAAACACCAATAAAATAAATCACCCAGAATATGGCAGGAATAGCTAAAGGATCGAGGATCGTCCTGCTTCAGATCTATCAACGAATATGATGTACCAGGTAATTTTCAAGGTATGTGAAAATAAATGGTTCTGGAGTTGTCCAAGGTGGTAGTTTGAATGTGATTAAGTAACTGCTGTGCAACATATCACATATAGTTGAGAAGAATATTCAATTTGTATGAAAGAAGAATCTGATTCCCTAAAGCAACTATGTGCATCCTTTCACCCCCCCCCCCCCACCCCACACACAACCATCATCCACCCAACCCTCCACAATAAGGAATAAAGTGAAAAGGAGATTCATTACATACAAAGCACAGTGACGACTAAAAAAAAAGGATGTTTTATTTTATGATCTGCTTAGCTGCACATAATCAAATGAATAGTCAAAATAAGAAACTATATCTAAAACAAGGATAATCTCAAGCTCTCCAAGAAGGTACTACAATTTCCCTAACACATCTAGCATCCTAGTCAAAATAGCAAAACCAATTACAGAACAATCTCAAAGTATATGCAAAATGGACAGATAGCTTTGTAAAATAATTTAGATAGTTAAAATGAACATCGCATGAAAAAAGATCATCTAATCTGAAGGAAGAGAGAGAAGGTGGAGGGGCATCAGAGACCTTCGCATCATAAGCAGCTCTCAGCTGCAATCTGGAGCTAATGTGGAGTAAACCTTTAACCAGTGAATTCTTCTCATTCAAATAATAATGCATAGAGAAGTTCCTTGTCAATAAGCTGAGTTCAGGCCTGTAGGTTTCACCCTTCTTGTTATTCTGGTTTGATTAGCATGGGTGCCTAGTCAAATGCCAATTGAAGCTAAAAAGGATCCATACTACGGCTCTCACACAGAGTAATGTAGCCCATATATAACCTCTAAACTCAAAGCTTATAGCATATTATATGAGCAAGTAAGCTTCAAAGAGTAATGACCAAGATCAGCATAGAACAAGTTCAATTAGTTTAATCACAAGTCATATGATATCGACTCTATTTTTTATTATTATTATTTTGAAAAAAAAATTCATCAAGAAATCCTAAACTTAACCATCCAAAATTAAATTGATGACCTTTACCTAAGGGGGAAAAAAATAAAAAGAGTAATGACTCTTAATCTATACTATTTGGATAGACAACAATAAAAAAAATAAAAGATCAGCTGCCAGTTAAAAAGACGACAAAGATTGTTGGTTTTGATTCCATACGACATATTCACAAAAGGAAAATCCAACATCATACGAAGTATCTTATTGTTTAAGGTCTGAAAATGAGTAATTAGTACTCTGTATTATAGGGAAAAGCCCAAGTGACATAGCAACATATAGAAGCATTTAGTTTAAGTATTAAAAAGAAGCAGATGTTTATAGCATATATTGGGCCAAAATTATGGATATTCTTCAAAAAATAGCCAAGTTGGACACTTGGACGTGTACCCATGTTAGACATGGTGCCTTAGTCCGAATAACATAGGTAATATTTAGACAAGGTGTCATAGTTTCCAAGGGAGCCTCAGTCTCACTCAGAAGTCTAGTTTGGCACTTTTTCCCTGTAGCATCTCAGCAAGAAGACAAATGTGCTACCAGTCATTAGACCTCCTTGCTCTACCATTCTTTAAACTCGCATTATAAATATAATCTTTATATGCAATATCAAAATTGCTGAACAATTCACAAAAGTCACTTTCTCCCTAAGAAATCACCACAATGACTAAACAAGGCGCCATGCCGCCATTACTGAAATGACCAACACCCAAGAGATGCATTTTCGTGATACCATTCGTCAAATAGCAATTTGCTTTCCATTAATTTAGCTACAATCAGAAGGTAAAAAATGACAATCTTTCGCAGCACAACATCACAGATATTGATCAAAACTCTAAATCCACCACAAGAAACCTAATTTCGAGTCAATTCATAGAAACATATTCCAAATTTAAACAATCTATCCTAAATTCCTACCAAAAAAAAAGTACAATTTACCATAAAACCAAATTCAAGTACTCCAACCATTAACAGCCACACCCTTACCACCAAATCATCAATGGCGCAGGCGATCACGAGTGCATGCAACACTAATTAATTCATTATGAACCCTAAACCAGCAAATCATCCGAAATTTCAATTCGATAATTCCCAATTCAATAATTTCCAATTCGATAACAAACTCCAAAACAATAATCAAACATAATAGAAGAAAGAAAAGAGAATAACCTGAATATTATGAGCAGCCTTAAATTTAAGATTAGGGCCAACATCAAGGAACCCTTTAACCAACGCATTCTGCTCCTCAACATCGTAATGAATAGCAAGATGCTTCGTAATAAGAGCGATTTGCGGCTCAGCAATCTCGCCTTTAGGATTATTATGGAAAGTGAATTTCAATTTCGCCAATCCATTGAAAAGCTTCGATGATACTTTGTGGAAGAACACTGAGCTTTCGCTATCGAATTCTGTTGTTACTCGCAACGGCGGACGTTTCTGGAAGGAGAACAGCCCAAACGGCGGCGATTTCTGCGACGACGGCGACGGCGGAGGTAGATTTTCCGGCGAAGAAGACGGCGGCGGAGGTGGTGGGGTTTGGGGTTGGAATTGGATGGAGGAAGGGCCACTGAAGAGGATGAGGGAGTCTTGGGGATTAGGGTTTGGAGGTGATTCGGTGGTCGCCATTGATGGAGGTTTGAGGTTGAGGAGAGTGAGAGTGAGAAGGAAAGAGAGTGGATGGAAATGGTTTGAGGAGAGAGAAAGTTGGAATTTTTATTTTGTTTTTTGTTGGTGAAAATGTAAAAGGAAAGGGAGAGTGAATACTGATGATGAGGAAAAAAAAGGAGGGAGAAAATTTAAAAATGGCCCATGCAGGTCTCGAACCTGCGACCTCCGCGTTATTAGCACGGCGCTCTAACCAGCTGAGCTAATAGGCCAGTTCGGGAATTTGCGAGTTGGATTTAAATATTGTTCAGATTTAAGAGATAAAAAACGTTTAAAAAACTCTTTCTAACGGTAGAAAGAATTTTCAAGGTCAAAATATGGGCTCGGTATCTTACAGGTCAACTCTACTTCAGTTAAAAAGTTAGGTTTTTAGTAAAAAAAAAAAAAAAATTACTGTATAAAGTGTCTTTAATGGGGTTGAAGAAGAAGTTACGCCAAAATTACTCTTGTCATCAATGACAATAACAAGTGTCTGTTTGTACTTTTAACCTAATTATTTGGTATAATATTGTACAATATAGTTCATTCTCTTCTCAACTCTTTGCTTATTGAAAAACATCACATCTATCAAGAAGCAAATCCAATAGATGATAGAGTGGAAAATGTAGTTCATTAAATAGCAAGCGTAGCCTTCTTAGTACCTCACAAATTGATATTGCATATTGTTTATGGTTTTCTTACTTCCTCTTTTTTTCATGAAGGAAACCATCTCTATAGCATGTATTTTAATAAAGAGGTTAAATAGGGCCAGTGAACAATTGGCTAAAATAATTGAACTTGAACATTGTTATACTACTCGAACTCTTCATTTTTATTCAAAGATCCGTGTCGGACCCTTATTACTTGGACATGAGTAACACTTGGACACTTCACTTTTAATTGAAAATCATGAAATTACTTTACAAAATAGCTGAATTGAACGCTTGAACAACCAAACCCGAGTCCATGCAACATATCAAAGAACACCCGTCTCTCTTACCGATGTTTAAATTAGATAGGCTAATTTGTCCATTTACCTCTTATAATCATTTTTCTTAAAGATGCATGCTTAGTAAACATATTACACTTGTTTTAAAAACAGAGGAAGTATTAGGTGTATTGGAAATTTCGCCAATAAAATGTCTTTTTTACATACTAAGATGAGCTTCTTTGCCTTTCTCATTCTCAAGGGTTTGAGTTTTTACAAAGTTAAATGACACACTTGTAACAATAATTCTCTCTCTCTTTTTTTTTTTTTTTTTTTTTTTTTTTTTTTTTTTTTTTTTTTTTTTTTTTTAAGAGCAAGAAGCCCTTTCCAAATGAGAAAAAAAATCAAGTTTATAAGCCTAACTAACAATTTATGGTTATTTTAGCTAATAAATGAGTAACTTTGTCATATAAACGAGGGGTATCATTATCATTTCAATTTTTTAACAAAAAAAGGTGGTTGATGTACAAATTTTGTAAATCAGCCTGATTAATTGGGTCTAACAAGAGAACTTGGTACTTTTAGGTCATCTCTAGCCGAGAGAGAGAGAGAGAGAGAGAGGAGGCGCCACAAATACATTACTTGCCTTTCATTGTAAGTTCTTCATTCACATCTCTACAGGTATATAATCCGAGGTTCTTGGTCTACTTTCTACATTTTTCTTTCTTTTTTTTTTACCCCCTTTCAGAAGGGGAGAAGGGGTTCATAAGAACAAATACGCACAATACATTTTCGACATCATCTTTTCCTGGAAGCAAATGACACTCAAAGCACAAAATAGGATTAAAAGCCAAACCAACAGTTCGCTCTAAAACCCTGCCATTAACCCACAAACAGAGCGGCAAAACTCCCCCTCACAAGCACCCAACACACAGCCACACACTGACATCGGAAGCACACGAAACTGAAGAACTCAGCAACCAAATGTGGGGCAGGAGGCTTATTTTTAAGCAGTTGTATTGACAGCAATTGGCCTCCCTCTGCCCATAGAAAACCCTCTGGTACCATCAGGCATACGAGGACCAGGAGGCTGCTGCTTTGCTACAATAGGGTGCTCTGCGTTCATTGCATTGTTCACAGGTGGGGAGCCCACATGGTGCCCCCTATTATTTTGGTGATGATTATGATGACCCCTTCCACGCCCCTTTCCGCGACCCCGATTACGACTCTTTTTCTGCCCACCCTCTTTTTCTAAGATTGGCTCCTCGGCCTGTTCAATGACAGTAAACTCTAATGATCAGCTGCTATAGATATATATAAGAAATTATTTATTTATCAGCAGATTGCAACATCATTTGTCAAGGCCAGTGAAAAAAAACACCATGAATATACCAACAAGATAACAGAGATTCTAATCCGTAAAGAAAGAAGATTCAAAATTTGGAAACAGATGAAATAAAAAGAATCTCTGGTATCAATTCAATTCCATTGCTATTCTCTACTTGATCAGTTATATATAAATATCATAAAATCAATTAAATTGATTCAAAAACATTTTTAAAAAAATAGCAATGCCTTTTCACCACCAGGGACATGTGGACAATTGGATTTATACTTCACAATGACATAACAAAGTACTCTCTCTGTTTCATTATATAGAGAAGCCTTAGCCAGCTAGCCCAATTGACAAGAAAAAAGTGGATACTCTGGGACTAAAAGTGGATACTCTGATGACAACATCCACATGGATACAAGTTATAAAGAGAAGACAAGAATGCTTACTTGCTCATGAGAGTGGACATCACAATGCCCAGAAAGGTTTTCTGATTGTTTTTCATTTTGGTTTTGCTCAGACGTGGATACATCTTCTTCTTCACATGTAACTTCACCTTCATTCCCAGTTTTCTTTCCTCGTGCTTGTGCATTCTTAGACTGATAACACCAAAAAATACAAAGATAAAAATTATAAGAAAACCAGGGACATTAACAAGTAATATGGAGCTTAGCAAATTCATAAATTCACATGACATCTATACAATGTAAACTTCAATATGAAGTATAACTCATCAAGTAATATTTCAAAACAGGGTACAAATGCTGTAAACTAAAACTGTATCTTTTAACTGGATATTTATCCCCAAAGTAAAATATAGGTCTAGTTTGCAGTTTTATACTGGAGATAAAAAATTGATAATAAATAATTGTTTTTATGTGGATCTTTAGGGAAGGCCAGGAAGGGATGATGTATACAAGGGAATGATCAATAGTGTACACAAAATAGGATAATTTATTTTGGCCAAAATACATATAGGATTAACTAGTAATTCCAGCCATTCTCGGTTTTTGAAATTAATAGTAATTGAAATATATAAGTCTCTAGAAAAATGCAACTCAATAGTCAATGATAATAATAAGTTAATATATAGATAATGAAGTTCCTAGGTATATTAATGATTTTACCAAAATAAAAAACATAAATAGGGATAAAGTAGAGTTTAGGAGGGAAAATTCCCTCTAAAATACTCCACTTTAGTGTAGGTATACAAGGGAAGAACTCTATGGAACGGACTTGAGCAAAAAGGAAGGAATATTATAATGAATGGAGGGGCTGAACAAAGTTGAACTGCTAGCTAGGGGTGTTCAAAAATTACTGATCCCATCTGAAAGTACAATCCAAAATTTCGGATATCTGATCCGGTTATTTAATTTCGGATATTTCAGATTGGATAACCAAATAAATTTCGGTTTTTGGATCGGATACGAATCGCAAATTTTCCGAAAATTTCTATGACCAGATCCGAAAATTTCTGATTGGATTTGCATCGCATTATCTCCGATCCGAAATTTTAGGATATTCGGATTTTAGGATCAGATCCGGTCCGATATCTAAAAATGAACTACGCTACAGCTAGCACTATATACCTATACTAATGTGGAGTTCTTTAAAAGGAATAATCCCTCTTAAACTCTACCTTATTTTTACTTTATTTTTTTAGCAAAATAATTATCGTGCTTAGGAATTTCATTATTTATATTTATAATATTTATTATTATGATTGAATTTTGATTTACATTTTTCTAGAGACATCTATATTTCAATTACTATTACTATTGTATAAATTTCAAAAACCGAAATTAACTAGAATGAGCAAAATGCATCAACAGACTCCTCACTCACAAAGCAATTCTCTGTTGCAGTGCAAGAGAATGAGAGATTATACAACTCTGTAAAATAATGAGTATGAAACTACAACCTACAATGCTCAGCTTAGGACCTGCGCACTTAGAAAGGATCAGAGGAGCCTTTTAGAAATGAAAAGAAGGAAAAAGGTGTTAGGAAACATCTACCCCAGGTTTAAGCAGTGAGCGAACTCTCAAGCCATTCCTCCAGTTACCCTCATCATTCAGCTCAACAATCTGCAAAAGGTAAAAGATTTTTTTTTAAGTTAAAAAAAAATTAACTTCCAAGCAACTGTAGAAAGTAAAGGGAAAGCAAGTTTTCTCAGAGAGATAAAACCTGAAAGGTGATCAGATTCATACCGCTTTTTCAGCCAGCTCAACTGTTTCATATTCCACAAATGCATGCAGCTAAACAAAAGAAACAAAATAGTTGATCAAAACAACAGCCATTAGAATATTAGATCTGCCAAAATCCAGATTAACTTCAAATGTAACCAGTACAGTTTGTTGAGCACATTTGAAACATTTTTTTAGCTACCATAGTATATTACAGCATCAAATTGGTGCCATGGAAAAAATATACTCACTTTAAGTACCAAAGTTATATAGTAATAACAATGTAAGATCCCTATCCAATTTATTTTGATATTTTTCGTACTTTGCATCAAGAGAATCAAAAGAGCATTGGTCAAGTTATCAGTCATAAGGAATATTATCTAGATTTAAGACGGGTAAACCAATAAATTAATTATATAAAAAAAAAATGGTACAAGGAAATTGCATCCCAAATGAACGCAAGACCTTCTATTACCTTGTTGCAGTACAGCATATTATCGGTTTTTGATGGCCTAGATGCAGAGGAAGCACCATTGTTGGAAGGTTGAGGCTGACAGGTACGAATACTCTTCACACTGGAAAAGGAGAAAAAAACTCAATTAGATTCATAGAAACTTGAAACTAAAACTCTCTCTGAAATATATTCATTATGATTCTTCCAATCAAGTTCAAAATATATTCATTACAAAACTTCCAATCAAGTTCACTAGTAGTTGTGCTATTTAGGTGTAAGGCTATGTTTAATTGACCTATTATTGTGTTATAATTTACACCTTAAAATCCCTCTGTTCCTAAATAATCACATAACCTGCCCTATTCAGCCATTTCGGAATGACTGAATCACTTATATGGCAAGGTCCTACCATTTATTATCATTAATTCTTTTCTACCCAGGGGGACCCACTTTCCCCACTTGTAGATTATAAACTATAATACTACTTTCCATACCCCAAACACAAGCTCTGCTAAAACTACGTGTATCAGTAACAGAGGGAGTAATATTGTTACAAAAACAACAATCGACACCTTAATCCCAAAGATGGGGTCAACTACATAAACCAATATTTCTTCTATCCAATATATATGTTCCTGCAAATCAAACCTGTTCATGTCCTTAACTTCTTTCATCCAAGTCATCTTTGGTGATCCCTTTATTGGTGGATCTTATTACTGCCTGACATGCCAAAACCAACTCAACCAGTTCTCCCCTTAATTTATCTTCCATGACCGCAGCTCCAACTTTCCTGTGCTAGATATTATTTCCTTTGTTTCATATTAGTTAACGCATTTCATTTAGGTATGGTTGGCAACGCATACTTTAAAATATAATACTACTTATCTTTAATTATGTATTAGTAAATATTATAACAGTTTGATATTTGGAAAATAGACCCTGAGTCAAATCTAACACATGACTATGTTTTTTTCTTAGAACTAAATCACAATAGAAAGTCAAAATTAGTCATGCAAATAGTGCACAAAGTCAAATCAAGTCAACTAAAAAGAAATGGAGGAAGGTTTTTTTTTTTTTTTTTTTTTTTATAATTTTTTTTTAATTTTTTTAGGAGGAAGTATTATTCATAAGAAAAAGCAATTTATGGTATTGGAGAAAGCAAAGTACATCAAGAGGACAAGCTGTCTCCCTTAAAGAATAATTTTAAAAACCCAATCATATAAAGATGCTAACAAGGTAACCTATCCCACGAGGCCACGACAGATCATGTGGAGCAGCACTGCCATAGTAAACTTAGTAATTCTGCTGTAGCTAGGTGCTTTATAAATTACAATGTAGCCATCACAGCATTTCTCCACAGAATCTTTTCCCTACCTCAAACATTCAAACATTCAAAACAAATCTGGAAACCATATTGTAACCATTACTGCATTTCTTTACAGAATCTTTTTCCTTCCTCAAACCCTATAAAACAAATCTAAAAACCAGTCCTGTATATTTGAAGGACGTATGCACGTATCTAAGCAAGTATGGAATCAAACCACAAGACCTATGCTACTCCACCACCATTTTCCTGCCAAAGCTATATGTTTCAAATCACCCTTCCAAACCCCAAACCTCTCATGGAGTCTTAGACTTTCTATATCCCAGCTTGATAATCCTTTCAATACTCAATTACCATTCCAAACCCCAAACCTCTCACAGAATCATGGACTTTCTAAATCCCAGCTTACATGATAATCCTTTCAATACTCCAGAAGCTCCAGGCAACAGGAAATCCAGCATCAACTTGTCAATCTTAATGGAGGGATTATGACAATCATCTTTTTTATTTACAATCTATTACTTATTGACCACCCACTTGCCAAAGATGGGTAGTTGTTTCAAAGTTATTGAAGATGCAATATTTCCCATGCTACTTACTATGTACAATTAATTTGCTTATCATTCATTATATAATAAAAATAATTATCTTATCATTATATTTGCATAAAAATGCTTATTTTTATTATAACTATTATTCATGATATCATTTGAGTTAAAATCACACACACACACAAAAAAAAAAAAAAAAAAAAAAAAAAAAAAAAAAAAAAAAAGGAAAGAAAGAATCTGATGTGAAATGATTATTAAGGTCCAGATGGTAAATTATGAATTGTAAGCCTTTATTAGACGCTCAAGTACCTTCCCACAGCTGAAAAAACCTTCATGAGCTTCTGGTGACAATGATCTTCAGGTAAATTTTCAGCCACAATGATACGAGCCTATACATGAATGCCAATAAATCAGAATCATCAGATGTCAAGGAAACCAAGTCTACAGACATAAGACAGAAAACTTTCTAGTATAAAGGTAGAGCCCATCAGTTTATATAGAGATATAAAAAGCTTGCAAACATATAAATCTAACGCCATACTTGCAGCTCTTCCATATCAGACCCAGTTAGAGGATGCAAGCGCTTCACTTTCTTCCCATCTTCACTAACTATCTGAGGAGGCAGATAGCCATACAAGATCAGTAAGATCAATGAGAAGCAGGGTGGATTAGAATAGAAGATACAACAGCAGAAAATAAAACCATGATAAAGCAATACCAAGCATTCACAAAGAAAGGAAGCTATCAAGATAGATTTAGGACTTACAAGCTTTGTTGAGCTCCTTAGTATAGCTGCAAGCTGAGAATTACTGCTTATGAGAGCCTTAATCTTCTTAAAAGATGCAACCACTGATATAGGTACTACATAGGGATTGTAACCAGGAAAAGGTCAAGAAAACAGGACAATTCATAAAAGTAAAAATACTTCCAAAAGATTAACAAAAACAGAATGTATCCAAGGAAAACTCTACAGCACAGAAGCGATGAAAGAATGTACTCATCATAATAAAAACAACTTATTGAAGATCCGAAGTTGGTTAACAGTGTGAGAAGGTTGCAAAGTCCAGGGTCTAACTAACTTAAACACGCAATGTTAATGGTTACAAAGTTGGAGCCAAGTCAGCTTGCACTTAGTTCAATTGCATTTACATTCGCTCAAATTAAGAAAGATGTGAGATTTTTAGCAAGTATTAAAAATTGAATGTGCATATTTTTTAAGCGAAAATGTGCAACATTAACTTAAATTATTTAAGAGTGTGCATCTTTTTATTATCAAGCTAATTATTTTTCCCCAAGAAGTAGTCCTTTCAGTATACAAAGGGGAAAAATGCACATTAAACTTTAAAAAAATGCACTCTTCATTTCAAAAATGCAGTTGCATCCTTGTCATTAAAAAAAAAAGTATATCCCACTAGATCTCTCCCCTATAAAATAGATGATTAGAAGGTACAACAATCATACCAAATCCTTCAGGATCCTTGTTGATGAACCTTATTAGGTGATCAGTAGTAGCCAGGTTCACATCACTGAAGTAATACTCCACCTAAAAATGCCTCCTTTCGTTAGACTGTGAAAGACCCAAACAACGAAAAAAATGTGCTATTTGTTGCATATTAAAAATACATGGAAAATTGATTCAAGGACAAGAAAATAAATCTACATGAGAGTTAAGATAATTCATAGCAAACAAATTATGTTCAAGTTGGAGTGCAAATGATAACAAAGGTTGTACATATCCCTCAGACTCATTGGATGAAAAATATACAATTGAGTCCTACACTATGTTTAACTTCACCTTATTTAAGTATCTTATACTTATTTTAGATTAGATTAGGAAAAAAAAAAAAAAGGTTCATATCAGACTAGAAAAACTACTATATCTGATACTTAATTGTTTTAAATGCAATTTTTTATTACTAAATTTCTTTAATTTTGCAAAGAATTTTTTTTACCAAAACTACATATTTGAAGAATACACATTGATATAAATCAAATAAGACCTAACTTGATAGTGTTGATACATTTTTTCACTATAGATTAGTGTACATATAAAGTCAATGTTTAGTCAAATCAGACACTTAGATTAAACGAAGTTAGAAAAAACAAATTCACATCGAATAAAATAAAAGTTCACATAAGATGAGGAAAAAAAAAAAGATGAACTAAACATAAGACTTAAATGGACATTTCCCCTCTATCGTAAAGTTTAATAACCCCTTACGGATTGTTGTTACTCTCTTTCCATACAGTAGTTTTTTAAAAGGGTAACTATTATCTAATATAACTTACCATCTTTGCTATTCATCAATGGTTATAAGAAATAAAAGTTAATAAATTATCATGTAATAACTTTTTTTTAAGTAATAAAGAATTATAACCGAAAGACACCAAGCTGTGCTAAAGAGGGGCGAAGACAAAAAGGCTCATACTCTCGAAGTTTCGAGCTATTTCATTATAAAAGAAAATTCAAATGGCTTTCTTTCAAAAAAAAAAAAAAAAAGAAAATTCAAGTGGCTTTCAAAATTTAAAATGTGACTTTCTATGAACTCAAAACCTTAACTCCTTTAATAATGAAATGACTTATCCACAAAATTAACAAATGTCAAGTTTTCCTCAATAGTCAAGACTTAACACTAGATTCCAGCAATAAAATAGCTTCAAAAAAAGAACTTTACCTTCACAAGAGCAATATATACAAAAATGCCTATTATTCTATCTTCCCAAGTCACCAAGTGCATCACCAAATACCTAACAGAACCATCTTCCATACTTTAGCAAGCCAACAATTCTTCATCCTTATTTTCAAAAAATAACTCAACATTGACAGATTGACAGGAGCAATCTCTAATTCTCTACAAAAAATGCCTAGGATTTTATCTTTCCAACCGTATCACCAAATTCATTAACAGGACCATCTTCCACACTTTAGCAAGCCAACATTTCTTCATCCTTATTTTCCAAGCTACAAGAACGCCCTTTGTTAAACAAGATAGCGCCAAAAACAATCTAAGTTTGAAGAGTTAGGATGCTTAACTGACTCTTAAGGCTCCTCATTAGATCAAAAGAAATCATCACTAGCTTCATCATAATTCATTTTATTGAAAGAGCAGTTTCTTTCATCAACCTATCACCCTTCCTCACCAAAACAAAATATGACATCTTATGGTAAGTTTCCTACACCTAGCGTCCAAGATGGTTCAGATAGTAAGTTCTGATATAAGGCTCTTCAAGATGAATATTAGAACCATACCATCAGCTTAGAAGGATACATACATAATTATAAATCACATTCTTGAGGAAATTTTGTCCTCTTGCTGCATTCATATATCATAAGAAAATTAATATACACAAGAAGTAGCAGAGTGCTATAATAAGTTCACTCTTTCCAATTCCAAAGCTATTTCCTTCCAATTCCAATCCGCAAATCTATTTAATTAACCAGCCTATACCATGTCAACTTCACTCAAACAAGCTTATCAAACTTTCTTGCAAGCAATGTTGTGTCAGGGTCAGTGCCCTTACAAGTCACAACGACATCAACAACTGAGACTTGCCTTTTTCTATCTGCTTCCCACATAAGTTTTCATGACACACAGTGTGTCAAGCCCATATAACTCCTACTTGATGACTCAGAGAATTTTGCAATAACAGCACATATAGCTTCCTAGTTTGCACATCATAAATACCTATAATGAATTAGATTTGACCATTCACGCATCCCAAAAACATCAAACATTGTTAAACATACTTTGCCACACATTGCAATGCAGCAAGTGAACTTCTAAATCCATAAGCCTAATGAACTTGCTTATCTTTGACATGCATTGCATAGCCAACAATATTCAATGGCTTCCTAACTATTTTTTAACAAAAAACTTTTACAAATTTTTTACCATGATTCCTTCTGGACATGATTTTGAGATATAAGTCATATAACACTTACCATGGTGGGACATCAACTTCAATTACTTTTTTATACAAAGACTATACTTCAAATGGAAAATTAGTCAAATTGGTATTTAAAAAAACAATTGTTTGCCATATTAGCATAAAAAAACCGCAAAATTATTGGTAAATTTAAAATGGGGTGCACAAGGAGTTAAGTTCCTTCATTTCATATGTTCAACTTGTCATAATTACAATTCACTATTTTCCTACTCTCCTATATTTTCCCTTTCCCAACTAGAACCAAAAAAATTGGTCTACTTCAATCATTTCTCACCACACTTTACCAAATATCTGCCCACACTAAATGTGTCTATGCCTATAAACAGTACCATCACCCAAATTCCCAAAATCATTAAATCAAGGCTCCGCTTCATAACTATGCAACCGAGAAACTTCCTTGCTCTTAATTTTCATTACATCAATCATTATTCACCACACTTTATTAATAATCTGCCCACACTAAATGTGTCTATGCCCATACAAAGCACCATCAGCCAAATTCCCAAAATCAAGGCTCTTCTTCATGATTAGGCGACAGAGAAACTTCCTTGCTCATAATTTTCTTTACATCAACACAAAAACAGCCCAACAGAGAGCCAACTACGGACATACCCAAAAATCACCAGATTCACCACCCAAGGTATCAAAATTCTATCAGTGAATGTCATACGGGTGTGTGGAGTAGATGTAGCTTTATTTAATTTAGTACTTTAGTCGTGAGAGTGGACAGGAAAAAAAATCCAAGTGTAAAAATCATAAGTTGGAGGGAAATAGGCATGATACTGCTGTATACTTCATATTTGATTTTCCAACCCAAAAATGTATGTATTTGCCTCTCATTAGATTATACTGTACCAATGCCTACGATTCTTTCATACCAACATGGCAAAGAAATTAGTTTTAAGTCATACCAATGAATCAAATGTTTGATAGGCAAGATACAATCTAACAAGCCTATCCGAGTATCTGTTGATCCAAGATAATAAATCTGCTTAACCAAAATGATTTTGGTATAGAGCTAATGAACTTGGGCATGACCTAGACTAAATTTGACATACTAGCTTGTAAAACAAATGTTCCCTAAACAATTGGTAAACAAGAAAAATGCCATCAGGTAATACCAAATTCAATTCATAACACAATATTTAAATCCTAATTTAGCAACAATTCCCAATACTGATTATAACCACTAAATCATACTAATTTGCCACCATATACATACCATTGATCAATAAGTCAGTTTGATAAAAACATACAGATTAACATTTAGCAAAAAAAATTGATTAGCAAATACACACCTGATTAATGAGTTTCTGAGTATTCTCATCAGACAACCCATTATGATTCTTTGCTGCACCATTACTCCCTTGCCCATGATCCTTATCCTGCTTATGACCACCTTGACCCGCTCCATCCTGCTGCTCCCCGCTTCGGTGATGCTTCGGTTGATTGTGATGATGATTCCGATGCGAATCATTCCGATGATGATGATGATGCTGATGATCATGATGATTCTGATTATGCTGGTGTTGCTGGTGCTGCTGGTGATGATGGAGATGATTCATGTGAGGCAACGGAATAAGCGGAAACGGCGAGTTGACTTGCGGCGGAGGATAAACATGCACCAACGCCGGCGGCGGAGACGGCGACGGCGACGGAGAAACGATCATCACTCTCGGATCACCACCACCAATAACCGAGCTCGGCGGCGAAGGAATCGTCTTCTTCGGCTTAAACTCCGGCGCTTGAGCATTTAGCTTACTAAACGACGAGTTCCGAGACAACGACGACGAACCTGAGTCTTCTTCAACGGAGACGGTTTCAGGAACCATGGAATCGGCTAATTGAGGTTGATCGGGAGGAGAAGGAGAAGAATCTAGGGTTTTTTCTGAGGATTGATCCGCCATTGTTAGGGTTTTGAAGGGTTTAAGGGGGAGAGATTGACTCCCCCTAGAAGAGGAAAGACGAAAATTGAGGGAAGAGAGAGAAACACAGTAGAGAGAGAAATCGGGGTGGAGGAAGATCGAGACACCGTTAATGGAGGTTTTTATAGGGAGGAGAGAAAGAAGACGGCGAAGCCGGAGGATTGTGGAGGAGGAAGTGGAGTGGGGCCCACTCTTGGTTTTACTCCATTTTTTTTAATTTTTAATTTTTATTTTTTATTTTTTTAATATTTTTTTTAAAAGGAAAAAAAAAAATGAAAAGAAATGAGAAGTGGATTGAGTTATGAGAATGATTGGTGGTGCAAAGATTGATTGGGACAAAGGGGTAGGGACCCACTAATATGAAGAGGGGGGCAGTGATGAATAAATCTAAGTAGTGTGGTCTGTGTTTTATTTGATTGTCATGAACTCGTAATAGTGGAGATCACATCATATAATTTCTATTTTTTGGTTTTGAATTCTTCTCTTTTTTGATTGAGTTTTGTGCATATATGTAAATAGAAAAGTTAATCCTATCTAGAATGACGTTATCCATGTTCGAATTTTGTTTAAAGTTCGATATTATGATTCGATATGACACCGTCTGCATTTTATATACCTGAAAGTCAGTTTCATAATCAAATAAATAAATTTTAAAGCTTCAAATAAAATGATGATAATGATTATAATGAACTAGAATAGTATCATGAACCAAATGACTCATCACTTGAACATGACTCAATTGACTTGATCCAAATTTCCAATTGCCCATCACCACCATTACTAATATCACTAGAATATGCATATGTTTTCCCTCCCGACTATCGTAATAACAATTACATGTCTAAAGGTGAAACTAAAAACATCATAAAAATTAATCATCACATTTGTCATATGATTGAAATGTTAATATTTTGTTCGAATTATGTATACGTATTGTAACCATTTGTATGTATATTGTTATAACAATCTATGTATATGATTCATCCATTCAAATGAGTTTATGAAGTATAAGATTACATGCTTTAGATCATCTTGTGCAAATCCATCAAGGTATCCCTTTTATGGACACTTAAGTTCATTGTTTAAAAAGTTTGATTATAGTTAAGAGAGAAGACTGTCCTAACTTTTATGTATCTTTCTTCGAAAATTTGTCCCACCCATGTGTTTTTCTTCTCTTCAAATTAGCCTAGTAGGTTCCTTAGCACATCCATCAATCTAACTTGGCAAATTCATCTAAGAGGGTAGGAGTGTAGGACTAGGAGCTACCAAAGATAATAACTCATCTAGGTGTTATAGAAACTTTGTTACCCTCCCTCATTAAATTGCACATTGTATGATTTGTATTTTTCACCTAAGTATGAGTGAAGAAAATTTCTTGAAACAAAAGCACCCCGAAATTCGATCTTAGATGGGCAAACACACACAACAAGTATGAGTGAAGAATGAAACTACTCGTGTACAATTCAAGTATGAGTTTTTTACGAGTTTGGAAGTAGAGACCCGACTATCTTTTAGGTCCATTTTTGTTGTTTAACCCTATACATGTTACACACTTAACAGCTAATGTATAAAGCCATCTTAATTCAAAACTTCTTCATGCAGAGCTATGGGGTTTGCAAATAACCAGGACATCCCAATCTCGTCAACGTTCAAACAACAAATTATAGCGCAGGAGATGCAATCAGGATAAACCAAACATGAAATCACCAATTATAGAAACAAATTTTCTCAACAGATTAAGTGATTCACCAACATCCCAAGGTGCAACTAAAGGTAAAAGCACAAATGTTACTGATTTGTTCAGTTAACAGCAGTCTACCATTTATATGGAGATCTCCGGTAGACCAAATGCAGGACTCGAAACATTTTAGGATTCATGTTTCTTTGGTATCGACTTTCTAAGGTTGGCTAATCGTCTTTTGTCTCTCCCGAAACTTGTTTTTAATAGCTTCCCAAAATGCAGGAATTGCTACATCATCTGATACTTCCTTGAATGATGGCAAGTAGTTTACATCCACTATCACATGGTCTCCAGTACCTTCCTGTATCTGTTAACAGCAAGAATTATGTTATGATCAATAATCAATTATGATACAGAATGCGCAAAGTAAATTTGGCTCAAGCCTCAAGCCTCTAGTAGAGTAGTAGGGAACATAAGGAAGGCCTTTTCATTCCTATACCACTCCCCCCTCTTCAGCTACCAGGATTTAATATCCACTTCAACTTTCAGCATACTAAGCAGTGGATGACTGTGAGAGACTGAGAGCCGAGAGCCTAATGAACTCGATGAAGGGATCCGCCAGCCACCACTTTACCTATCTTAAATACTTTTATGTTTAGTGTTCAAAGTTAAGCAGGAAAGCATAAAGTCATGGTTTTTCAGTACTTACAACTACATCAAAGCCAAAGATGGTAAGATCAAGCTTTTCCCTAAGCCAATTCGCAGCATTTTTTACAAGCTCAAGGTCAACAACTTCATCTCCAAACTGATTCATTTCGGCAGTGGGTAGGGACTTCAAGCTGTGAAAGATATTCACTCGGTTAGTTGCAGCCTTGCAGGAAATCAGCTTTTCACACGCAACTTCATTAATTGGAAAGCATCATTGAAAAAACTAGCAGTAGCTACCTGTCAAACACTAGAGGCTTTAACAGATTTGCTTGGGACAATTTCATCAACACATCTCCGTTAGGTGTAGACTTTTTGACTGCATGGAAGACTTTCTCCCCCAAGACATAGAATTTGAATAGTGTGGATGAGTGATCTACATATTCCTGCATAATTCAGGGCCTTGTACTTAAGAGATAAAAGAAGTACTCTAGTAAGTAACATAATATAAAAGAAATATGATTATGGAAAAAAAAAAAAAAAATGCAGATAGCAAAGTTCTTGCCAAAGCAGACTTCTTTACATTTTATAAGATTATAAAGGAACCCCCTTGTAAAGTAAATGAGCCAACTATATATATATATAATATATATCAACAAAGCTTTGATCCTCCTCATTACTTAGAAATAGAATAAACTGTTCTTAACAGAACCCATTATCAATCCTTCGCACGCTGAAACTCCAAAAAATTTAAAGAATCTGGACAATCCAAAACACGTTATTGCCAAGTAATGCCTCAGCTCAGTTGTATCCAAACACACCAGCCACTGATTAAACATCGCTCATCCACAAAGTTGGACCAGCTACAGAGACCATTTGATAATAATCATTAAAGACAAAATGGGCAAGTGTTTTGAATAAGATTATTCCTGCTGCTGCAATGGTATCAGATAATGGATGTTTCCTGATGTGTTTCTGAAATTGAATAAGATTATTCTATACATATATATAGAAGGAACAAGCGGCAAAGGTCAAGAAGGAATCTTAGGAGTGCAAAGGGAGAAAAGAGAAGAGTGAAAGGCAAGGGAAACAAATGAAATTTGAGAAATCTCCAGCTACTGAGGGTTGGCTACATAGGGGTTTCCTACTGTTCTTAGTCCATACTTATCAAGAGTTCAGCATACATGAGAGATCCAAACAAGATAAATTGTGCACCTTGTAAGACCACAAGGTCATCCGCAAACTCTTCAATAAGCTCTTACCCATTGAAAGGCACCTGTGGATCACCTTTTTCATCAAGCCCCTTATTTTCCTCACTGGAAGAAACATCAACTACCTAATACAATTGTCAGAAAGACCATCTCCAACACACTGAGCCAAGACCCTCAAACCTCTTCAATCTAAATAATTATTCATAGCAGCTACATTAATGGGAAAATCTTTTGCAAGACCCTAAAATTGCATAACTTATAGCCACAGCAACAATGTGCGCTCAACAAAAGCCACATCACTGAACGTGCCCCATCTCAAACTGTACTTCCTAACAGCCTCTCTTACGACCTCATGCAAAGACTCATTGACATTGCCATATGCCACTTGTATTTGAGTATTATCAAATCCTAGTCATCTCAAAGTCTTCTCAGTGATATTCAAACAGGCATACTCCTTTATTAAGAAACTTTACATTATTTTTGTTCTCCCTAGCCTTTACACCCTCATCCTTCCTCTCAAAGATAGAAAATGGAGCACGCTAGGAGATAAGCGAAATAAAATAAAATTAAAGAGTTGTAAATTTTCTCACCTGAATTACAGCTGGTAGTGGCACCTGGAGTTCCTTATAATCTTCTAAACTAAAGACAATTGCCTGTGAAATTTGCATAAAGATCAGAACAGTTGTAGCTCTCCTTTATATCGAAGAAAAAGGATTCAGAACAATAATGAACTCCCAGTGAGCATTACAAATTAAAACCAGATTGCCAGTGGAATTTGCATGCTCTCTTTTGTTCAAATACGGTTTAAAGCTTAAGTATAAGCACATAAAACACAATTATTGTATGTATATAGTATGTGATGAGCTTTACAATATATTTGGGGTCAAAACTAGTCTGGACTCAAATTTACAGGGAAAACAAATTAAAGAACCACGAATCAGTTTCTAGAAGAAATTATTTTTCTCCTTGATTTACCAGCTTAAACTATTGCTTCCACCATAATAACATGGCAAATTTTACATAATTTTTGCACGAAAAAAAAAACTACTCAAACTAAATGTCTGTGAAACCACGCCTACAAGCATGTGTGTTGAATTACTTGAACTAAATGTCTGCGAAAGCATGAGTGCACTAAATTTTAGAGCTATAAGCAACTGTCTCTGAAATTTTAGGGTTACAAATTTAAGTATCCCTATGTGCATGTGCATATGTGTTGAATTAATTATATACTGAATAAAAGGATGATTACTAGCTTATTACCATACTGTGAGAACTTGATACGCCACACGCAACTTGAGGTTTCACTATGCTGGGAAGGGATACCTTAGACTCCAATAGCTTATCTGTCAAACTAGGATCATTATAACTGTCAACCTGCATATTCAATCCACATCTTAGTTTTCTAGACAAACCCGAACAAGAAAAGTCAGTTGACTATATTATGTAAGTTACATGCATGTACTTCAAAATCACATAAATCTATATGAGAAGGCTTTTATATCATAACCGCCAAGAACAAAAAAAATTAGGATGATTTTTAATTAGAAAGGGAGGAAAAGAAATAACTGAAGATAGTATGAAAATTTTAAAAATTTAAAGTAGAAAGCAGAGTATAGGTATACTAATCTCAAATCTGATTATTTTGGGTTAAATAATTGCTATAGCTGGGGAATCAATTTAGAACCAAGGCCTTGAAAAGCAAAGACATGTAAAAATCATTTGAGTTTCTACGATCATGGGCACGTCATTGTTCACAACTAAAAGAAGCATATATGATAGAAGAACAGAACAGCAAGTTCCAGCCAAAAGAAGAGAGGAAATGAAAAAGGAACTGTAGAACAGACAATTGATGTTGGCGATTCCAATTAAGAGAAGAGCTGCACATTAAAAATATATATAAAAAAAATATAAAATAAATTCAAGTGAGGAAATTAGGGAGTTTCGACTGAATACATGCTGAAGAACACCCTACAAGACTTGAGCCCAAGTCAGTAATTATTATTTTAAAATATAGCACAACCAAATTCCCAGAAACCGGAAATGATTGATTGTTCTCATGCAAAAATTGTGGAATACTGATGCAGCAATTATGGAGAAAAGTATGGTGGGAATGGTGCAATTTAGGCACGGAACAAATGAAGGTTGTGGGATGTTCTACTGCAGAGGCAAATTTGGCTCTCTTTGAAATGTGATTAGCTTTAGCTATGGTATTTCTGAAAGAGGTCTTAGAGGAAGACAGCTACAGTGCCTAGAAGTACACTTCAATAATGAGCAAGGGGTGCTTTCAGAAAAGCTATCCTGGTGGAGGGGGTTTGAGGAAATTGGCAAGTTATGTTTCATGTAATTGAAGTGGCTCAGTGTCTTGTTAGACTGAATGGGAATAACTTCAAAGCTCTCATAATGCCTACTAATTTAATTCAGTTAGTATGTTTGAATATAGGAGTGTCCAGGCTCCAGAGGCTGACTCTGACACAATGACAGATGATTTAGGTAATTCTTTTACTATAGGAAAAAGTTGATCGCACACTAAGACTCTGAATGCTTCAAATCAAACCAATACATGCATTAAATTACACTTTTCATTCCACAAAAATGAAAGCACTTTCTCAAACTTTTATTTAGTAGGAGATTTCACAAGGAAAAGTAGGTGTTTCATAATAATGGATTCACATAAGATAGAATCATATGTACCATTCTCAATTGATTGAGCATAAAACAGACAGCGTGACTATTTAATTCAGCTTAATAATTCGGAGCACCGGAGGAGCACATAATGCTATATCTAGAGAAAATGAGGGCATCATGTTCACTCCCTTGACCAATTGAATGCTATATCTAACTCATATTGTTGTCTATCTAATTCAACATGATCATTCAGAGAACAGGAGATAAACACAACATAATACCTTGAGAAAATGGGCCCCCCTAATCTTTGAGAAGCCTTCCTTGTTCAGATCCTCCAACCCGAGTAGAAGATATTGGATCTTGAGCCGATCCAAAACAGGATAAATATTATTGAATGGATCAATAACACAACAGTGAGGATGATCCGGCAAGGTCCTGTGTGTCAACATGCTAGAGAACTACATCAACTGCACTAAAGGTAATCTTTTTGCACATCTTTTTCACTTCAATAAAAGTGTAAGAACAAAGTTTTCCTGCCATTTATAGATTTTTGAAGTTGGTAACACTTTGATGTTACCAAAAACTGCCATAATATCAATTCACTAATGTACCATTTAAGCATATAAAACAATTATAACTTCTCTTGATACAGCCAAAAAAGATAATTTATCAATTTAATTTTACGGGACAGAGTATCAGTTATCAACGCCATTTCTCATTAAGTAGAAAGTTGTGCATTGGCCCCAGGCCCCAGCAATCAAAGGTAACAAGTATCGAAAAGGCTCAATAGAATGGATTACACGAGTTCATTAACCGAATCTAGACCACCAAAAGCTCTCAAGGCAATATCTAGGTTTAAAGTGAAAAAAAGAGATAATTTTCAGATTTTTATCTACTTGATCTATGTCCCCTTCTCGTTCACAACTTCATACTGCTATATGCTTATATATCAAACAGTATTTTCCAACTTCGCACCTTCAACTTGTCTTTCTATTTGTTCCTTCACCTATAGTTTCTTTGCTACTACCAAATCGTAAACCAGGCACAATGACCAGACACATACCACTTCCTTGAGTTCCTTCACCATAATAACATTCGCAAATAGACAAAGCCAACATCATATTATTCAGAAAAGCAAACATCCAGAGAGAAATTTATTGCAAAATTAATGAGTAAGCTTAGAGGCCAGGCGAAAATGTGGGAAATCAAACAAAAAGAAATCTATACATAACTGGAACTCGCCTCCGATTATTGTGAGTTATGACAAAAATCAGCTTAAAAAGTTCACATCCCATTTTGCGAAAACTGACCTGTCTTTTAGAGAAATTGGCCATGCAATATATTAAGAGAAGTAATGCGTGAAAGGGGCTAATTAGCATTTAACAGATGAGGGGTGTTGGAGGACAAAAAAAATAAAAACTAAATATTAAAGGGCCCAAGTCAAATTAGGGATAAAAGTCATATCATCTTCAAAGAAAACAAAAGTACCTTCTCAATTCTTCCATACCATTTGTGTAGGTAATTTTTGGGGCAAGTGACAAGTTCAGCTCAACAGATAAAATTTCATCAGTTGCTTTATGAAGTATTACATCAATTTCTTGCAGCTGCAATGGTATGGAAAGATCGTAACTGAGGGGCAGAAACATCAAATCATGCTGGACTGAACACAGTGGAAATGCACCTCTCTGCCAAATGCAACATACATGCTTCACTTAGTATGGGAGGAGAAAATAATCTGCAGAAAAGATATGAGCAGAAAACACAGCATGTCAATCCCAACAGTCTCAGCATCACCAAATAGAACCTATGCTAACCCCCACAATATCAAATTCTCTTTGTCATGTGCACACAAGTTTCTATGAAATACAGGCAGTCATCAATATACTAATAAAAATGTTGTAAGGTTTTGATGATGATGATGAACAAATGATGATTATCTAACTAATATGTGTATTGAGATGTGCATGAACAAGTCAGGTAGCATGAAGGTGGTTGAGTACAGATTAGATCATTATCAAAGAAGGTTCCCTACATACAATGTATGGATCGTGCTTGAGTTCCTTAGGGGAACACAAAGAGAAGAAGTCTAAACGTACAAACGTATTGTTAGACTTTACATGCAGTTCTTAAGAAGAATGAGAAGATGTTCTTTGCAAGGAATAAGCAGCAGTTCCTGAGGGGGAACAAGAAAAGAGAAGTTCCTTGACAGGAACAGAAGCATCGGAAGAAACATGAAGACAGAAAAATAGGAGTATATTTTTCTAGGAATCATGTAAGTATGTTGGACAAGATAAATTGTTTGGAACATGCCTATGGAACTAAATTGGAACTTTAATCTCGAAGGAACTGACAGTCTGGAAGGAACTGGGTGTTGCTGACCAGCCAGTTCCTCACGGGTTAGTCTAAAATTCGTGTATAGGAGAAACACGAGTTTGCACCGCTCTAAAAGTCAGTTTTCAACGTTAATAGTCATTGCATTATCTTTGCCTACTTTTTAGGTAGTTAGTTTTGACTAAGTATTATTTATTTTAAATAGATTTTATTTTATAAAAGATAAGTTTTTAAAATAAAATCTGATTTTCTTGTTAGTCAAAAATATATTTTATTCTCCTTATCTTCTCCTATATTTTAGGGATTTACTATAGGTTGCTTCCTATCTAATCTCTAATTGGTTTAATATTTCAAATTAAATGGGTTAGTTGTTTTAGGATAAAATAGTTTTTTATAAATTTTTAATGAATAAAATCCGAATCAGTTTTAATTGATAAAAATCTGATTCGGTTAGGATTTAAGTGTTTTATATTTTCTATTTTTATTTATTAAGTTTTTGGAAAAATAAAAATTACTTTTCACGTTTAATTTGAAACAGCTTTTTACTGGAGAAAAATAAGGAGATCATGGAGAACATGTTTTTAACTCCAATCCATGTCTTCCATTACTTCTTATGTTCATGGAGTTAATGGAGATAATGCCTAGAATTTAGGAAGCACTACTATTATGGTTGAAGATCATGGGGTGAATGGGTTTGTCTTTGAAGCACTATAAAAAGAGATGTTTTCATTCATTCCAAACTGTCTGGCTTATTTGAGTCATTCCATAATGGAGTTTGTCCCAAGTGGTAGAGCAGTAGAAAAGAAATATATTTTCTCTCCACGTTGGTGAGCCAGTTCCTCCAGGTTCCAAGTTCCTTACATATCTCAAAGTGTCCAACATATTAGCCTTATACACTATATCTTTTATATGTATTTGAGAGTTGTTTAAGGGTTTGAGTGAACTCTTGTAATGGGGAATTTATAAGGGTTTGAGAGAACTCTTGTATTGGGGTGAGAACTTGAGTGAGTTCGTTGTATGTAGAGAAAGCTTTGAGTGAAGCTTGAGAGAAAGAGAAAGAGTAAGGCTTTGAGTGAAGTCTTGAGTGAGAAGAGAGGTCTTTGAGGGAAGATTTCGAGTAGCAACTATTAGAGGGAATAGTTGTTAGGGATATGAGTTCGTTGAGGAACTCGGTAGAGGCTCTAGTTCCTCATAGGTTGTAACAGAGTCGTTGGCCTGTTTTAGTGGAATGTCTTGAGTCAAAATCCCTTGGGGTCGAGGTTTTTCACTTCCTATTTGGCCTAGGAAGTTTTCCTCGTAAAATCTCTCTTGCACTATTTTTCTATTGCGTTAAGTTTCTTTTAATTCCGGGAAAAGTGACTAGCAAGCTCCATACTACAATTCACCCCCCCTCTTGTAGTATTTCATCTAAATAACAAAAAAGTTGATCAGGTCATCCTGAAAATTAGATTTCATTGTGCTGCAAAAAATTAATGGATGAAACTAAAATTACAGCATCAGATGAACATCTTATACCGCTTTCTTTCCAAAGGACACACTTGTAAGATATTTGCTAAAGATCGGGGCTCAAGAAGAGCAAGGAAAATTTTAGCAATGTCTTACAAGCTATGCTCATTAATGGAATGAGGACTCCATTGATTCCGTCCCTTCCCTTTGTGTTCGCAGATATGAATTATGATATCACAAATTAAAGGTGAAAAATGAAAACCAATAATGTTTTAAGCACCTGGTAAGACTATTAAGTTATAGCTAACAGTTCCTACTTTCTAACAATTTAATGAAAACCAATAGCCAATATAACGTATTTAAAGATAACCAAAAGAAAAGTGATACTAAATCCACAAGTCAATCCCAAGTAAAGTCTTAAACACTACTACTAAATACAAGCAATGACAGCAGTGAGCGCATGAAGAACAAAATATCATACTGTCAATCCAAAGGGAATATTAAATATCACGAGTTTTTAAAGTTGGTAACACTTTTAAGAAGAGATTGGTAATGAAAAGGTTGCATCTTTCCAATTGAGCATTAAATTTAAACTTGAGATAAGGAATATTCGTTGCATTGAATCACCTTCGTGAGAATATTCATACCACAAATTCTTTCATACTGATCTTGTTGTTTGGGATTTCATACTGCTAGTGCTTGATTTAATCAAATCACTTCATTATTTATTACTGTATATGTATTAACAACACAAATCATAATATAAATTAGTTAAAAGCATAATCCATACAGTTGCACCAACTGCTCTATCTCCAGATAATTTACAGCTCACCTTAGCAAAATCTGCTTGCCGGGAGCGCTTCATACAGTAGCCAACTGTTATAGCCTCTTTGGAAGCTACCTGTTCACGATATATTTTCAGAAGTGAATCAGCATAGTGTTTCATCTTCCCCTCACCCCCAAATAAAAATACACATAATACATTAAGTGTTACTAAATTTCTAGCAAAGGTATCTGCAATAGGATTATGCCTCTTTTTGCATATAATTAATATTAAACAGCATGCTGATCATGGGATTTGGAAAATGCAGGTGACCAAATACAGAATTACAAAACTCAAAATGACCAACACAAATTCTAGTAGCCTTAGTTGTCTTTAGTTAACAGTATTATGATGTCATTCTAGATGGTCTTCAGAGGAAGAAATGAAGATAGAAGAGAACTGGCAGAAGACGATGAAGGAGAGGACTACATAAAGTGTTTAAAGTTGTGCATGAAATTCAATGCCAATAGCCAAGTCTGCAAATCAGAAGTAGGTATGCAGGAAAAATCCAAGAAGGGGATACCAAGAAACTAGAAATTAAAATGATTTATTTACTAAATGTCTACCAAGTACCAACACTGAATTATAGCAGAATCTTACCATTACTTTCCTATTGAATGAGAGGCTATAAGGCACCACGTATAATGACTTCCACCCATATGAACTCCCTCTTCCATACATACCCTTCAAGTAAATAATGTCCAAAACTATTCTTGCCAACAAAATGAAGAAAGAGTGGAGAATAAACAAAAGAAGATGCCAGAAACCAAACACTAAAAAATGCCATCACTGTTCTCTTTGTCGTCATACAAAAGCCCAATAGATTAGAAAACCAACACGTTATCTATTCATTACCCTTTGTAGCTTTGAAGCTTCCAATGTTGAGACTTAAAAGAAAATACCAAACCAACAAGAGTCCATGCAATTTAATTTTCTATAGACTTCTATATTTTTCAAACAAAGGTAGTCAAGGGATTATGGTATAGCAAGTCATTTTCATGTCATATAGAACCTCTATATAATTCATTATCATGGAAAGGGAGACTGATACTAGCCCAAGCAAAGGTATACACAGGAATATAGTTTAACAAGTGACTTCAGTGTCCTACGAAACCACTACATGATACCTTTATATAGAAAGGAAAAACTAATACTTGTCCAAGCAATTATATATGCCAAACCTTTTTGTTCAAGCGGCACAAAGTCAAAGGAAGCTCTTCCAGTTTCTTGATATAATGGACACTTGGATGCTTTTTTGTATCTCCTCCAGTATCAACATCTACAGGTAAGAATGAAAACACTGTGACCACCTAAAAGATACCTCAACATGCACAATGATCAGCAATTCAGCTTACCAACCATTCCAACTTATTTCACATAAGGAGGCAAAAGAAAAAAAAAAAAAATACTGTTGTATGTTAATTGTGAGATATAATGAGACACATTGGAAATCATATGCGTCAAGTGGACATCCAAGCCAGACATTGAAGAACAGCTATGTGTGTTCATCTCCTATTTTCTAGAGATTGCTATTTCATGATCTCATCAAAACAAATCCTTTCAAAATTAATGAAACTACATTTGTTTTCTTATTTTCAACAGAGGTACAACATAACACATGTAACAGCAGCTTAAATCTATGCCTTTTTGTATACATTCACTAATTGTTGTCTGGTAGAACTCTCTCTCGTTTCCAACAAATATCCATTGTCAAGTTATAAAATACACTGTAAACTGTAAAGGAGAGTATGCTCACCAAGTATACTTAGCAAAACCCCACGTTCACATAGCTTAAGACAATCATCCACCTTCTTACTGTAAAGTACAAACAACATATCTTTTCGAATATCATCCCAAGCTACAGCAATTTCATTCATAAGAACTTCCAAGTCAGAAATACTGACTTTAAAACAATCGAATGAATAAACTTCTGACATCTTTTCTAGAAGATTGACCTGCACCACGAAGAAAAACATATATGCATAGATGAATGAGAACTGCAGAATCTAAGGTCAAACATGAGCATGAGGATACCCATCTAGTTTAAGCAGAAATGCGTACAGCTGCTGAAAAGGATCGTATCTTCAGGTTTAAAAGTAAAGAGTGAACAGTACTATAGCATAACTGTCAAGGAATGAAACTAATTCTAAAGTATTCCCGTTCTGCCAATTACAGTTTAAATCTTCTTCAGAGCAATCAAAACATAGAAAAATATCATTCTTTAGAATATAATTTATGTTAGGAGAATACTGCTTTGGCCATACTGCCATAGTAGGACGAGTTTTAAGGATCATCTTTTACCTGTAAGCCATCAAATAAATCTCATCTCTATTTTCTCAGTGCCTTAATTTGAAATAAAATATACAAATGTGCATTCATTATAAGATCAATATGAGAACATTCATTGTGTAAGAGTATACCTAATTTTTAGCCAAAAAGTAACAACTAACAAGAATTGTGATTATTTTCACCTGTATGAGCATTTACTACCAATTAAAGTGAAATAGTATTTAGTGTGACTAGCAAGGAGTGCAGATAGTTAATATAAAAGCAGTTTCACAAGTTTATCATATGTTTACGACAATAATTCTAATTATTTCTTCAGATTAACTGTAGAAGATTCATGTTTCTGAAGCGCTAATAAGTACTCAAACAGACATAGTCATCCTAGACAAAAGTTCAAAGCATGCACAAACCTTATCGATTGAAAGTTCCTCTCCGAAAAGAATTCCCTGCAAGTAAAAATAGATCTTATGGTCTGCTCAAAGTATGAGCACAAAAGGAAAGAACAGAACCTAAACCAAGAAACTTTTTTAAGTATAGAATCTGGACTTCAAAATCAGGAATGTCTTTCAATTATAATGAATTGCACATAGATCTAATGAAAAATCAGGAGTAGATAAAAGTTCAAGGACCTCCACTCTATTCAAATTCTTGTCATTCCACTCCTATATAATTAACATAACTCATAAAAAAGAAAGCCTTTTCTTTTAATCCGCTACGTTATGTTTACTTATATTCATCAAATCGGCTTTTCCCTTGAAGGCATCTTCTAGAACAACACACTATACTTCTTGTCCATTTGATTCATGTAATACTTCATCCATTCCAAATTAATTACATCACTTGAATTAAGCGGTTTCAAACTCCGTTGGTCTAAAAGTAGTTGTGACTTATGGCATTGTCCCGATGCATTTCATAAATAAAAAAAGAGACAATTTCACTACCATTTATGTAATCAGTTGGATCATTTATACGAATCAATCAGTGAAGCACATTGAAAAATCTAATCATAAACCATTACTACATCACTTAAGGCATCAACATTTTCCGTACATCCTAAAATAGTATGCGCAACCATTAACCCCAAGGGAACAAACCGACTACATAATTTTCAACAAAAAGTAATTTCAACTAAAATTGATATTCAGCATTTGAACACATATGATCAAATGCAATTGCATGCAATTGATTAATCAAAAAATGAGCTAAAATCAATCTAATCAGCAGTATAGCAGAATCAAAACATCCAAAAACACAATCTACAACTACAATATAAAATTGATGAAGAAGATGATGAGAGAGACGACAACCTTGCGTAGTTGTGAAAAATGAAGGGCACGAAAGAGGAAATCAGCACCAGCACGAAGAGTAGGAGCACCATTACCATCGCAATCATCGGCAAGAAGAATTGAAGCGTCCAAAATCAGAGCTCGCACACCACCCATTTTCTCTCTCTTCCTGTTTGTTTGCAAATTGGTACTCGGAAGCGAGAGAATGGAGTCCACCGGACCGGATATTAGTACGCTACATAAGATTCTAAGACCTCATGGGCGGACCGACCAAGAGCACAAACCAAGTTTTTAAAAATGCAACTTTTTTTTTTTTAAGAGAACAATAATGTCATTGTTATTTGTTAGATTAATGTCAACATGTAATTTCAAATATAATAGAATTGCTTTAATATTTTATACTAATTTATGAATAGAAATTTTTGTAATTTAATGAGTGCATTGAAAATTATGTGACCTATAAAAGGGTCAATATTTTGATGAGTTTGCATGTAATGCGTCATTATTACATTGTAATTTGCTATTAACATAATTAAGAACATAATTTTTTTTCTTGTCATAAAAGCCTTTGCCTAGTTATAATTGAGCATAACAAGTACATGTTTACATAAAGCGAGAACCACATAACATGACAAAGACTTAGATAAAGACAAAATCTCCATTCAAAAAAAAAAAAAAAAAAAAAAGATATAAATAAAATCTGTCCAAAATCTAACCATTCGAAATTAAACAAGTAAGGGAGCCAAGAGCTGTCTACTAGTGTATGTAGCTTGTTGCTAAAGCTACTTCCTCTTTTGGTCCTTTGCAAAAGCTTCTATAGCGCATTGAGGAATTGAGTAGTGTAGCTTGAAGTATTCACTCACCGAGCTGCCCAGGTTGATCTCCTAGATAAACCTGGGTTGTTTATCTAGAGCTATAATTTTCTTTTCGCGTAGAAAGTAAGGGGTATGAAGGTCAATTCATTAGTTTACAGAATTTTGTTTTCTCACTGTCGTTAAGTCCTACCTTAACTATGGTTTTGTTGGTACGGTGTTACTTTTACATCCTCAGAGTTCAGTGAAACTCGAATTGACTTTTCTAGTAGGTGGTGCGGCAGCCGGAGTGAAGAAGGTGGGATGCTCTTCTCCTCTCATCCCCTCCCATGGCCACAACAACCACCTTCGCCACTTCGCGGCGATAACGGTCGGCCGAACATTAAGACACCCTGGTAGCAAAATATGTAAAGTGGGGCCATATCAACCCTTTAGGGGAAGGTATGATAAAGAGGGTGGTGGTTAATCGCCGTTATCGTGGTCACCGTTAGCTAGTGGTTGTGAGGTGGGTTGAATACAGTAGGAACGGTGGAGTCGATCTAAAGGAAGAAGAAGACTGAGTTTGTAGAGGAGAGAGAAGGAAGTGTAGTATTGTTTTTGGGGTTGAATATGGCGAATGGTGAAAATCAGAGCCAAAGTTCAAGATTCAGAGCAACCAAAAAATGAAAAAAGGAAGGAAAAATACACTTTAATAACCTCAACTTTGGCCAATTTACTTTAAATAATCCCAACTTTTGATTATTTTGCAATAATGCCAACTTTTACTTGCGTTTTCTTTCTTCAATCCCAAACCGATCAACAAAAGTCAACTACCTATTATAGGTAACTTGACACGTGTTGTAACACCCTAGAAATTCCTTTCTTTTAAAATACCTATTTTGACCTGTATAAAACTTTAAATAGGAATATCTAAGACACTACCGCCACCGTGAAAACGGCTAAGGCAACTATCAAAGACACACAGCGGAAGATTAATTTCAAAACCTTTCAAAACAAGTCAACTTGAAAAAGTCAAGCAATGAAAGTAAAGTCAAACCAAAGTCAAACGAAGTAAAATAAAATCAACCTACAACTTGGAACCATTATAGGCCCTTATTAAAACCAAACTGAACTCAAAACCTTTTCGTTAGTCATGCACAATAATAGTATCATAAATAAATAAAGCATTAAACACATCCTATACTTATGGAAACTAGCATGATTCGCTCTTCACTCATGTCCATTCATGAATATGCTTCATCACCTGAAAGCTTCTCTCCACTTGTTTCCACTACTCTCCATTAAAAATGGGTCATCATAGGGCCAAGATAAAGACAAAGCCAACAAACACACAAAACACATAATCAGTAAAGCTGAGTATATAAGTGCAATTAACACACTAACATGCACTTACCTATCAACACACAACTTACCTTGTTGCATCTGTTTTTCTATCATACAACATCCAACAAAACTTCTCAACTAGACAACTACATAATTTATTTAGCATTGATTACGTATCGAACGGGTTTCCCCCTAACCTCCCTCAAATAAATTGAGGTTACTGACACGGGAGCTAACCGTGCCAGCATCAATAACCACACATAGGTGGTGGAATTCCTGCACATAATAATAATTAAAGGAATGTATAGCGTCTTGTACTCCAGTAGAAGTTATGGTTAAATATAAAACCCCATAACTCCCCCCATATGTTAATACTCAAGGTATATACGTTCCAAGAGTTTTGGTGCGTAATCTCTTTCACTTTACGTTATTTACCGATTATTAAACTTGGTGATGACTCTCAAACCATAATCATTCAATCAACAATAATTATTCAAACAATCAAATATATCAATTTAATTATTGAATAATTAGTGACCACATAATATTTAATGTTGAACCCTTTTTAATTCTACCTCGGTGCCAATGACACCTTAAACGCATAAAGCGCCACAAATCCTATCCCCCAGTGTACATGGACACTTATATAACTCTTTCCTCATGCTTATCGCATCAATAAAAATTATATGAACCATAATAAAATTCCTTTTCAATATTCCAAACCAAATTAAACATTTAGTTTAATTAAACATGCTCTCTATAATGCAATAAATAAATACGTGGTTCATAAATAATATTCCAAGCTATTATTTTCCATTCAATAATGCATCATAAATAAATCATGCTTCATAATCCAATCACCAATAACATCCAAATCATAATGTCCATTCCAAACCTAGCATGATATTACTTGTAATCAATCAAACACATTTAGCATGCTACTACATCAACATAATTATGCTAAGTACACGAACGTACCTCAAATAAGCCCTTAAAGTAGCCAATTACACTACAACAATTCCCGAATCAAGTCTCCTACATAAAGGGACAATAATACTATATTAATTCTCCTTGTATACACAATTTCCAGCAACTTAAATTTACTTTAGACTACTTAAAAAAAATCTGAAAATTATTTAAAATCCCCTAATTAAACTCCTTTTTAATGGGTAATCACACCCTTTCATTAAAATCACAATTATACTACTTAAAATAAAATTCTAGCATTTTAAACTAATCAAAAACCCTTTAAAACTTCATCAAAATACATCTTTATACTTAAATTATCCATAGAAACATTAAATTATCTCTTACCCTTTAAACTCAAGGATAAAATTTAAAGCATAAAAAAAACTTCGTTAGAAATCAAAAACTGCCTGAAAATCATATTTAGAGGCTGAATTTGGCCACGAGAGGGTGGTGCACACTACCATAGGTAATGATTCTTTCTTAAAACATTGTTTCCACATGGAAAACACTACTTTTTTTTTTTTTTATCATAATCGGATGAGTTCAGAACCTGATTGAGATTAAAACGGGATTAATATTAACGAACGGAAATCTAAAAATTAAAACACGAATTTACGTGTTCAAAATAATCTGGAATTAAGTTAAACTAATCAGTAGTTATAATCACCAAAATTTCAAACATCACTACTATAAAAGCCCTAAATCAATTATTCGTAAAAACCCTAAAATTGTGATTTTTCAATAATTAAAAACCCTAGGTTATAAAATTTACAAAATCTGAAAATTATGACATTTATAAAATCTGAAATTATAAAGTTTATTCATCAAAATACAATTTGATACTAATTAAATTAATTTCAAACAATAAAATCAAAACCCATAAATCAATAATTATAATTACACAAATTAATAAAACAAAGGAGAAAGAAAATAAGACTAACCTTTTTGTGTGGGAAATTTTTGGGGATTCATGGTGTATTTATAGAGTAGAGAGTGTAGGGTTAAATTTGGGCTTATAAAAATGTGGACTTAAGTTATAGGATAGGGCTTAAGTTATGGGTTTTGGAATGAGTTATTCCAATAAGAGTATGTAGGAATAATTTACATTGCCCAATAATTAATAAACGTTTGGCCCAAAATATATTTTACTTTTATAAAACCTTATATTTAAAATACTTTAACCCTTTAAAATATTTAATTAAAATACTTGAGCCCTTAACAATACATTTTACTAATACTTAAATACTTTATAAAAATACATAAAAATACAGGGTATTACACGTGTCAAGTAGCAATTGGTCCAAAAATTAAAAAAAAAATTAAAGAAAAAATCAATAGAAAAAAAAAAAACCAAATCTAAGCAACCACCAGCCCACAATCACTGGCGGTGGCCGCTGCCATCCCAGAACCACCTCCTCCATAGCTCCAACCCCGTAAACCTCCCCTAAAATCTCCCGATCTCAACGAAAATTCCCCCGAAACTGCCGATCCCTGCGAAACTGCCATCCTTCCTTCCCCGACCCCCTAAACCAACAATAACCAAAAGTCCTAACCGCCACCCATAACCCTGAAACCACCCATAATCAAAGCCTCTAACCCCGAAATTGTCCATCTCCCCTCCCCGAAACCACCCGTAACACTAACCCCAGCCCTCTAAATCACCTTTACCACCCTCGAAACCAACAAAAACGCAACTCCCCTCCCTTTCTCTCTCTTCTATATACCGAATAACGCAATTAAAGGGGGTAAGGGAAGGTTTTCGGTGTGGGGGGAAGAAAGGGAGGTCGGAAATGCGGCGGCGTTGGGGGATCGAATATGGTGATTTGGGGTTGGGGCTCGCCGGTTGGGAAAGGAAAGCCACCAGCGTTTGGTGGCTGGTGGTCTTTAGTTTTTTCCTTTTTTTTTTTTGGTTTTTTGAATTAAATTATTATTATTATTATTTTCAAATCAATTAACATGAAACACGTGTTAAATAATTTGTTTTTAAAAAAATTTAACCTTTCCTTCAGGTAACAGGTAATCCGGATTGAAGAATGAAAACTCAAGTGAAAGTTGGGATTATTGCAGAATAATCAAAAGTTGGGATTATTTAAATTAAATTGATCAAAGTTGGGATTATTAAAGTGCATTTTTCTAAAAAGTAAAAGTACTCTGAAGTTAAAGACAAAAGACAAGTACTTAACTCTAGTTGAGCAAGTATGAGAAAACAAAAAATAAAATGAGCTGGTGAACTTGGTTCACTCCTAACGGCATTGAGCAAAATCGTTTGATGGTCCATCAAGAGCAACTTGCATGTGGATTGTCAGAAAAAGTGGAACACCTCAGCGCAATCCAATTGTTTATTGTTATTTTGTGCCATTTAATTACAAGAATGCCACTTGATAAACAAAAAAGTTTATCTAAGGGGATCAACTTGTATTTGCTCTTCATTCACCTAGGTTTCATACATTAGCAAGGTGAACAATGCCATTTCTAGTTTGTTTCATGAGAAGAATGATAACAATCCGATCATCCACACAATATCTTGGATTACCATCCTTAGTTCATGGTTTAAGTGCATTTTAACATATTGCAACATTATTTGCTAAGCTTTCACATCCATTTCTAGTTCTAAATGTTGAATGTTAATTTATTGTACAGTGATAAGACTTTTCTTTATTATGGGATCATTTCTACAACTTTTACCAGGGCCGTCCCGTTAAATTTCGGGGCCCTGTTCTAAACTATAAAATGGGGCCCTAACGGAAAAAAAATTATAATACTTAAATATTATATATATATATATATATATATATATATATATATATATATATATATATATATATATATTGCATACCTTAGTTAGAAATCTATTAATCCAACTATCCTAAATCGGCAAATCCCAGCAATTAAGGCTAACGACAACTCCACAACCAAAATTTCAAAACAGAAAGATCAAATCTCATCAAACAATATATAAATCGCATTTTTTTTTCTCCCAAAAATAATTTTGAGTAGGAGTTGTAGAAAATTCTGAAATTGTTTGGAAATTTATAAATGGTAAAAAGATTAGCCGTTTGAATGTTTGATAAACGAAAATCAAGAGAAGTAATGGTAAAGACTGAAAAATTAATTCTTCCATTGAAAATTGGAAGAGGAAAGTGAGATAATTACTAATTATTTTTGGGTAAAATAAGAAGGTTAATAAGAATTTAGCATTGAATGAGATATGGAATAGAAAAAGTGATGGAAATTTCATATTCAAAGTAATGAAATTAAATTGAAGATTGGAATTTGGAAAGTTTGATATTGAAAATGGAAGGTAGATTGATGGAAAGTAGATTGGAATTTGGAAAGTAAATTGATTGCTTGCGGAGTGCGGAGATAACAATGGCTGACTTTAGTTTTTTTTTTTTATTTTTTATTTTTTTATTTTTAAGGTTGGGCTTTAAGTAAAAATGGGCCCCATAAAATTGGGGGTCCTGTACAGTAGGCCTGTTTGCACAGGAAGAGGGCTGGCCCTGACTTTTACATCGATAGATTAAATTTTACTAAGGACGAGAGTTGATTAAAATAAAATGCTAGACAAGGTTTTTAACATCATCCATGAATAAATAAATCGTGTGTAATACTAGTTGTCATACCAACGTTACCCATAAAATGTGAACAATAAGGATAAATAAATCGTGTGTAATACTAGTTGTCATACCGACGTTACCCATAAAATGTGAACAATAAGGATAAATAAATCGTGTGTAATACTAGTTGTCATACCGACGTTACCCCATAAAATGTGAACAATAAGGAAGCATTGAACATTAATTTAATAGAGTAAGAAGTAAGAGTCAATGTACAATATACAACCGTTGTTCTTTGTAAAGAGGAAGTACAAACACTTGTTAAAAGTATCCCAAAGAGTTCAAGCCAATGCCAAAAAGGAAACACATGGCATGACATCATGATACCCTCTTCAGAAATTAAGCCAAAATCCAGGGGCAAACTTGAAGTTTTCTAACCCCCATTTCTCAAATTCAAATCAAATCAAACTTTTAAGATAATCCCTCTTTAGTCTTTACTCCTTCCTAAACTCACACACTTCAGCTTCATCCATTCCTAATTCTCTCAAATCCCACAAAAATTCCCCAATTTAATCGATGTAAATCCTCAGAATAATCCTATTTAATCTCATAATGATGAACACCAAATTTTCTGCATCAAAAACTCAAAGTAAAACAGAGAAAAAGGTTAAAAATCCGAGCCCCAGAAGTCCATTAATGGTAAAAAATCTCAACATTTCATCTTCTTGTTCATCTTCATTTTCATCTGCAACTTCAATTTCTAGTGAAGCAGCAGCAGAAGCTTCAAAGGGTTGTCTCAGGTTTTTTCTGTCTAATTACTCTTCTACTGCTACTAAAAATGCTAGTAATAGAAAACCCAAATCTTTAATTGCTAATAAAACCCCTAAAACTACTCCTAATGCTAAGCGTTTGAAGGTTAAATTGAGTGAGAATGGTGGAAATTTAGTGAAAAATTGCAATGATGTGCGAAACCCAGAAAAACCCATTTCAGGAAATGTTAAGAGGTTGAAGAAAAACCCTCCTACTCCTTGTTTGTATTCTTGGAAATCTGGGAAAAAACCCAACTCAAGATCTGATTTTTCTATTGGTTCTGATGCTAGATTGTGTGAAAATGGTGTGAATTTTACACCTGTAGGTAAAAATGGTTGTGGGTCTGATTTGGGTGAAAAGGAGTCAAATTGTTATGATTCAATCAGCCCTATTCCGCCTATACAGGCTTCAGTTTCGCCGGAGATACAAGGCGGTTCGACATCGGTGGTGAAAGCCACACCCACTACTTGTTATGCTGCTGGTCATGTTCTGTCTGGTGTTAGTGACAAGAGGAAATGTAGGCCTAGAGGATTGCTTACTATTGGAAATAATGACTTGTTTGGGTCTAGTAAAACTAAGGTGTTTAGGAGTGATGATGAGAGTGTCCTAGGAAGTTTTAGCAAGCCTAGGGTTTCTCTTGTTCCTTGTCCATCCGAGGCTTCGATGCAGTGGATATTATCTCCTTGTGATGAGAAGAGTGAGGACAAGGATGATGATCATGGTAAAACTGGTGTGAGATTGAATGAGTGTGAAGTGGTGTTGTCTCCGAATTCAATTGGTTGTTCATCTTCACCTATGTCGAGTCTTGGGTTTTCGTCTGAGTTGTGCAATAGAAGTAGATGTACAGCAACAAGTAGTGCAGCCACTACAATTTCTCATAGTAGTAGGAGTAGGAGCCCTGACTTTCGAGGTGTCCTTGGGCCTTCATTTGATCATTTGGTGCGTAGCCCCTCACCAACTTATCCTCTTTATGTGCCGAGCTCTAAGGTTGAAGTCTCACCTAAACAAGACAAATTTTGGCATGATCATGAAAAAGAAGCTACCCCACGTTCTGAAGATTCGATAGGAAGTGGAAATGTTATTCAAACCCCACAGTCGGATTCAAGTACAGAAAGCTTTGGATTGTCCCATTTGAGCAGGGATGAGATATCTAGACTTTGGTTTGAATCTGAACTTGATTCAGTGGCTGAAGTTCTCAGAAGAACTAGCTTATCTCCGGGATGTGATATGCCTGCAGTGGATTCACCAAAGATGAACTTTGAGTTTAATCCGTTGATTAGACTAGATAATTCAATTGACCTTGCCAATTTCCGAAAAGCCATGGATAGTCAGGCTTCTCCTGGGATTCCTGAATCTTTGCTCCGTAGTTTTCATGATTCTGAGGTTAAGATATCATGGAGAGAAGGATTATCTAGCCGTATATTTGATATGGATGAATTAGATTGCTGCAGATGCTTCTCTGACGAAGAAAATGATGCTGATAAATGCAATAATCCTTGTGAATCATATACACCCCCACAGGTTGCGGATACTGATTCCAATAAAATTCTGGACAATGCATGTGTCCCTAATGTGTTAGCTCACAACAAAGACAACATCAGCCAAGAGGATGTAGAAAGGTCCCCTTCTAAGGGAACGAATAGTCCATGTCATTATTCAAGCAGTGGTGGTGGAAGTGCAGATCATGTGGCAAAAGACTCAAGTTGGAATGTATGCTTTGAGAATCATCTGTTTCAAGTATGACACTGTTGCTGTACTGCACCTGCTAGTCTGTATACTTTGTTCGGACATTCCACTTCTTCTTCAAGATGATTACAGTAGTGTTATTTTTAATTCAGTTCTCACATCTCTTTGTAGAGATTTCATCCCTTTTTTATACAACTTTTTTGATCCTTTTATAGATGTATTTATTTTATCTGACATGTTCTTTCATTTATCTTTTCGCTGAGATTATTTGGCATGTGTATTTTCTATTTATTTTTCAATAGAAGGTCGAGATTTTTTTAATTTTTTTGGCAGATGCTTGAACAACTACTTGTATCTATCATATATAGGGTGAACCAGTTTGAAGCCTTTCAGTAAAAAGACGAGTTTATGCTTGAATTGACAGGACAACAAAGACAATTGGGGAATGAATTAGTTTGATGTATCACAAAGAAAAATGGATAGTCTGTGCTTGAAATGCAGGGAAACAAGTATAAGCATAAAAACTTTTGATCCATACCAGTATTTTATTGGGTTATATCAGAGCTTGGCGTCTTACCAACAGCAAAGAAGATCAAGATCTTGCTAAGATCCTTCTGGGATTACCTTTACTGTCAGTCGAAAAGGTTAAGCATCACAGGTTGTTTTATTTGATTTGAACTATGCAATATAATCTAATTGCACAATCTAGATGAAGCTAGTATTTGCATACACAACAATTGAGCAAGTTGGTTTGTAGTTTTAAAATCCAAAACTTCCATTCACATGTAGAGTATTGTTTGGGTTGAACTAGCATTACCATGAGAGTTGACATTGATTTTTTCTGCAAGTTTGTATACCGATCCATTCTTTTATAAGTTCTCTTCTTGGTTAACTTTCAAATTTTAATTAAAATTAAGCTCATGATGGTTTGCTATAACACAATTCGTGTTTGAAGCCTTCTTTCTATAGCCTTGACTTTGATTGAGGGCTTTTTGTGCATTTAGAAATGTTTCTTGTATGTCCAAGCATACAAGCAAGGAAGTCAAGTTCCTTCTCTTCCCATCTACAAGAGATCCTAGTTTGCATTTTTGAGTAGTGAATTCCTCTTCTGAAGCTTGAGGTAAGACTTCACCTATTGAAGTAGAAAGAAAAAAAAAGCCATAATATAGGTTTTCTTATCCAAAAAAGACCATGTTTGATAGTTTTACATGGTTATTAAGGAAAATAAGATAGTAGTAAGTGGAAAAATGATGATATTTTGTCATTAGTTTTAACTTTGACCGGCATAATCCATGTGAATATAAACCACTCAATCAATACATCTTATAACCAATGAATGCAAAGTATACAGACGGCTTATGTCATCCATTGAAGTATATGAATGTGTAGGTTTGCACGCGATGCGTGTATTAAATATTATTAAGAATAGTTGAAATGTAACCATTAAAAGGGAACGCCTAAAAAGACAAACGTAACCGTTTTTCATAAATAGAGGGAGAATATATTACAATATGAAATAGATTTTTCATATCGGTTTTTGGGTTTTATGGTGATTGTAAACGCCTATCATGCGTAAATTAAAAAAAAAAAAATCCAAAAAAGAAACTTTGAGTAATTTTTTTTTTGACAGACAGAAGAACGAAGTATAAACATGAGTTGCCACAAGTCCTAAACTCAATACACATACACTATCCTAGTTTCCTAGTGTGTGCACGGTGCAGACTAATATATATATATATATTTTTTTTTTTTTAAGGAAGGCTAATTTAATTTAATGGATAAATATTATTCCCTAACCCCCCCCCCCCCCAAAAAAAAAAAAAAAGAAAAGAAAAGAAAAGAAAAAGGAAACGGAAGAACGTAGCCCTACTTGTCCTTTCTCACACTCTCAGTTTCCCATTGAAGCGCACTCCTCGTTCTCCATTGAGGCTCCTTCTGATATTTCAATCCTCCATTGAAGCAGCTTCTCAGGTAACTTCTTGTTCCCTTTTGTAATCATCATATCAATTTTACAATCTAGGGTTTCTAATTTAATTTAATTCTCAGTATAGTGAATTGAAGGTTCGAATATTTGAACTGTTGGTTATAATTACTAACGAGAAAAAAGTTATGAGCCTAATTCAATAATTGAATCAAATTTGGTTGCTAATGTGTTGTAGTACCCTAATTGAATCAAATTTGGCTGCTAATGGGTAGTAGAACCCTTTAATTTTAGGATTGAACTATGAAACTAGTAATTATGAACCTAATTAATACTACGTAATTGAAAAATATTTGTTTTATGAAGATTAACAAATAATCGAGTCAAAATAAGTAAGCTAATATAGTAAAAGTCAAAGTGATGCACTTATTCGGAATAGGTAATTAGGGTGGAAAAAGTTTAAATTTTTCCTGTTGTTGGCTATGCTAGATTTGCCCTTGGAATGTTGTAAGCTAAAAATTGTAGCGTATGTGACTATAAGCTTGGATAGGTGCTAAAAATTTTCCGTTTATAACATACTGAATTGTTAGTTTGTTTCTATTAAGCTGTGTTTACAATGCAAGTTATTTACAGTATTCGGAGTTTGTTGAAGCAATGTATACTGCTTGATTGTTTGCTGCGTAGCAAGAGATAACTAAGATACTTTGTGGAAAATTAGATTATAATGTTTTTCGGCACCTATTAATTACAGGTCTTTTAACAGTAAGGAAACTGCAACACCATGATACCATCAGACCCATCGGAAAGACTCTCCCTCCTACGTCGAATCCAAGAGGGAGACCTAGTAATAGTCTATGAACCCCATGACCACATGAAGGCTGTCAAGGTAATTGGAGGCTCAGTCCTGCAAAACCGGTTTGGAGTGTTTAAACACTCTGATTGGATTGGTAAGCCATTTGGGTCCAAAGTCTTCAGCAATAAAAAGGGGTTTGTTTACTTATTGGCACCAACTCCAGAATTGTGGACATTGGTTCTAAGCCACAGGACTCAGATTTTGTACATAGCGGATATTAGCTTCGTAGTTATGTACTTGGAGATAGTTCCGGGATGTGTCGTCCTGGAGTCTGGTACAGGTAGCGGCTCTCTCACAACTTCACTTGCCAGGGCCGTGGCACCGATGGGTCATGTGTATACATTTGATTTCCATGAGCAAAGGGCTGCTTCAGCTAGGTAAGTTTGCCTTCAAATGAATTGTTTTATTATTTAATTAAATTTAGTTAATTATCCTGAATTGTAGTTGCGTTCCTGTTAGAAGTATAGCTGGAATTACAATTTGCTAGATTATTTTGAATGTTATGGTGAACCCAAAATGTGAATGACAGTTGAGCTTGTGCACTTGAACATTTACTATGTGGCTGAGCTCATGGTTTTATGTTTTCTTCTTTTTGCTTTTAGGCTCTGTTTGTTTTGGTGGATAACATTTTCCATGAAAATGATTTTCATTCAGTTCTCCATTCTCCTTTGTTTCTTTGTTAAAGGGTGGAAAACAGTCTTCCCATATCTGAAAAGTTTCTTTTAAGAGAAGGAAAACCATGCCACATTTTCTTTCTAATTTCTTGCTTTCTATTTCTCTCTTCTATCTTTCCCTCCCTTTTACTCCCATTTATCTTTTTAGAAAAATCCTTTTTACAATCATGTTTTCCATTGTTAATTATTTTCCTTAGAAAGTGATTTTCCTGAAAAATGTTTTCAATCAACATAAGCGGAGCCTTAGTATATGGATGTAAAGGTTGTGGCGATTAACTGAGGTAAAGCTATAGTTGGTGATGGTTATTGTACATTACAACTTATTAACTGTCTACTTTTTGTGTTGCTGGGGGGAGGGTGAGAGTGTTACTCCTTTTTCTTTTGTACTTTTGACTCATGCTTACATGGAAGGGTACTTTTTGATGTTCTCTAACTATGCTTATTTCCCATGCGTGAAAGTTAGTCAATGAACGAACTCTTCATGGGAGTCTGTAAATTATGTTATGTTTGCTGCAAATAGGGTTGTTTAAAGTTCAGCAACTGAAGTTTTTTTAATAAGAATAATACTAAAAATTTTGAGGAGAACAAATAAAGAAAAAGAACTGCAAATAGGGTATTGCAGCTGTTGACTGTTGTACTTGTGTAAGTTATGTATAAGGTTTTTTTTTTGTGTGTGGTTGATTTGTTTTGGTTCTTTTAGCATGGTCACTTACGAAATAGCTTCTCACTGTTTTGATTTCATGTGACAGGGAGGACTTTGAGAAGACAGGAGTGAACAAGCTAATTACAGTAGGAGTTCGAGATATTCAGGGTGAGGGATTTCCTGATGAACATATAGGACAGGCTGATGCTGTTTTCTTAGATTTACCCCAACCTTGGCTTGTAATCCCATCAGCTGGAAAGATGTTGAAACCAGATGGGATTTTGTGCTCATTCTCACCTTGCATCGAGCAAGTACAACGATCATGTGAAACTCTCGGATTGAAGTTCACAGGTAGGTTTATCTGTTAACTTGATATAGTTTTAAAATTGTTATAATCTTTTCCCCTTCATTAAGATTAGTTTCTTACTCATAGATATAAGAACGTTTGAGATACTCCTCCGAACATACGAAGTTAAAGAAGTAAGGGCTGAACTTGGTAAAGGAGATGAGGGTTTCTCTTTTAGATCACCACCTCACAAGAAAAGACAACATTCAACTGAAAAAGGCGATGCAGTGGAAGCTTCTGGTGCCGCAACAGTCATGGCAAAGCCATGCAGTGAAGGACGAGGCCACACAGGTTATTTGACATTTGCTAGACTGAAATGCCTTTGATAAGGCCAAGCTTCTCTTTTGTATGGATTGCTCACTTCTGATAGACGTGGGAAACACGATATGCATTCATGAGGAGTTTCCGCTTGCAGAATCAATCAATGGACCGATGTTGGGAATGAGTGCTGAGGGTGTGGGCAGGCTTATATGAAAAGGACAAAAACAAGTGATTGCTGAACGAAGAAACATTATTGAGAAGGACATTTTTAGCACTCTTTGGGCACAACTTTAGGTTTATTGTTGCAAGTCAACATACAAATGATCTCCTGCTAAAGTGCTAATTCAATACCCCGATTTGTTTTCATTTTTCATTCTTCTTAGGGTTTTAGTTTTCACAGGTAAGTTTTGTAGCTCAAAAACTGTATAATTTTGTTGTACTGCCTTTTTTTTCTCTCATGAAAATGCCTTCACCAAATTTTGAGTACCCTAGTAAGTCTTTACTTTTCAATGTGCTTGTCTTTTAGAGAGTCCGCTTTGTATTTCTATTTTAATTATTTTCACACATTTAACAGGTGGTAATAAATAGTGGTAATGTTTAATCTTTGTCACTCGTTCCATTTTATTTACTACATATAATATTCATACCGTTCATTATTGGTTTGAAGGGTGGTAGTACGTGGTACTAATAATTATATAAATGCATCATAATCACAATTATAGTTTTGTCTAAATATAATACTATGTAGCTATTGGATGTTCTCAAATGTTGAAGAGAATATTGCTTGTTTAAGCTAAAGAGTACAAGTATGATAGTTTCTCCAAATTAAAAATTCACTGATGTCAACTCATTCTCAATTGAAACAATGTTCTATTGATTGCTTCATATCTCTATCAAACTTGCATAATCCAGCCTATCAACTTCTTAATGACATTAGTGCTGCTAATTATATATTTAAAGGAATGGATATGTGGTCTGCTACGCCTTTGTCAAACTTACATAATCAAGTTTATCTCAAATATACTTCGTATTGATTATTGAATGGGTAGTATTTCAAATTTGGAATTTACATAGTCCTAATATAATTTGATTTGGAGTAATAGATTGACTAGGAAACAATAAACTAATGTTTTTAGCTTCCTTGCTTTAACATACGCACGTAAGTGCTGATCCATCTCTCCATCCTATACTGCTTTTTTTTTATTTTTTATTAATATGGTTAAATTTTATGGTTTCATATGAGTATATGAACATACAACAACATATACAGAGTAGTAAACACAATTAATTTAAATCAAATTAAAGTGTATCGTACTCGTATAAAATGAAGTATATGTGCAATTCTATAAAAGCAAGGATATTACTCTATAAATCACAATAATTAACATATCCATCAATCCATCATATATAGAATATTAGAATTTTAATCTTGATAAAATCTTTATCTAAGATAGTTGAGATAATGACTAGCAAAATAAGATGAAATTTTCTTTGTGGAGGCGGATGTACCATGATAAAAGGCGGAATGAACATATAATTGTTGGGTAAAGAATATATAACTGTTTTGTAAATAACATATAGCTGTTTTACAGAGAACATCAATAATATTTATAAAGAACATGATAATATTATGTAATCAATGACGGATGCATGTGGCCTTGATGGGGAGCACTTGCGTGCATCCCCATTTTACAAAAAAAAAAAAAAAAAAAAAATAAAATAATGAAATTCAAGGCTAAGTAAATATATGTACTTCTTATTCGAATAGCTTTTGCTCTCCCATTTTCAAGCTGGTTTCCTTAAACACAAAACCAAGTAATAGAAATTCTAGATATATTATATAAAAACTAAAATGATATATTATTTCTATTTTATAAATATTGCAATGTTTACACTTTTAATACTATTCACACTCTTATTATAAGTCTTACTCTGTATGTAACCACATATTGTGATTTATACGTCATGTAAATATAGTTAGTTGAGGTTTTGTTATAAAGTTTTCTTAAGGTTTAATTTGTGCAATAAGAGACGATGTAACTACCTAATTACCTCATATTGCAATATAAAAGGAAATGATGTGCATAAACTTAATTAGCCAAGTAAAATAAGAACTAAAAATTTTAAACATTTCGCATGCATTATTAAACTTTAATAATATTAGTCAACACTTGATTTTGTAAAGAATATCATTTTTTTTTTTTTTTTTTTTTTTTTTTTTTTTTTTGTTATATTAAAGTTTAAAAAAATTTTGGACCTTCATTTTGAAATTTCTATAGATCCGCCACTATAGGTAATGAACATTATTTATATTTACCTACCATAAACTAAAGACAAAATTTAAAAAACATTTCATAGTAAACGATGAATATTATGTCACAAATAAAAGTACATTACACTGACAATCAAATAACACGGAGATAAAGAATATTATTTAATAGTGTGTTCTTTATAAAATAGTGTCATGCTCATTGTTATTAATAACTTTATATTTTTCTTTATATCTCTTATGTTCTTTTATCACGTTCATTACATTTTAACAATATGTTCTTTTATTTTACTTTAAATATATGTTTTTTACAATTCTATACCATGTTATTTTTACCTTAACTAAATGTTCTTTACATTTCTATACAATGTTCTTTTCGCTTTTTATTTTTAAATGCATATATCATGCGCATGGTACATCTGCCTTCATGAACCACTGATTAAAATATGAAGTCTAAGTACTAAATTAAAACCACAATAAAGTCAACATTACAAGTAGTTAAGTACGTACCAACATTACTCGTTACTCCCCTGTACTATTTATTGGAAGACAGGAACATTACGAAGTTTCTATTGTTGTCATAAATTTTTAATATCTGTTGAGTTTGGATTAGCTCAAGTTTACCTCTATATAAACATGTGTAACGTGGACTTTTCTTTCAGCCATCAAAGAATCAAAGCAGCCGTAATAATCCGTTTTACTCCGTATTAATTTATTAATTATAATCTAGACTTTTTCAAAGTAGAAAATCGATAAACCTATTTCTATACTTTGATATTTACATAGAGTGATAAACTTAACGTTATAAATTTCCATAAAAAATCTATTTTACAATTTGCACTTAGTTTTTAGAGTCTTAGAAAAGCACCTAAATCAAAAATGAATGTTCCAGTTTTAATTATCGAGACATTACCAACTAAAGTAATTGTCATTTATGAATTATAATCGTTTCGTTTTGAGTACATAAAATCAAAATATATTATGTGACGAAACTTCCATTCACCAATTCATGATTGACATTTTGCTACTTAAGAAAATGAAATAAAATGGCATGTTTTATGCCCCATTTCAACGGGAAAATAAATTATAATTGGCCAGCTGGCTGATCTTACTAAACCTCTAAGACGAAGTCTACCAAAATGAAAGATATACATAAACAAGCATATTACTGTAAATTCATTATTTTTTTTACTACTATAACTATCCTAATAACAGATAAGTCTTCTAGATTGAGAAGAAACTATGTCATACTTTTTAGTTGGCATGTTGTTTTCATTATTATCTGAACTAACCAATCCTCTTCTCCCAACTTAAGAGAAGTTCTTTACTATAATGATTATGTTATAGGCAACGCTTATATTTGACTGTAAGAATTAAATATATGCTCAAAATTATACTTCATCTGTTTCTTTTTAGTTGACACGTTTTTTTAGTCCATTTATCAATGTAAAATTCAATCCTTAATACCTTTAAATACCGATAAACAAAAATTATAAAAAAGGTAATATTTTGAAAATATACATTGTGACAAATTTAACAAAATTTCACTTGACTATATTTTTCTCTACATATGAATCACAAAACATGGTCAAGGAGAGGTGTGTGAATAGTGATAAAGTCAATACGTGTCAACTAATAAAAAATGGAGGTAGTACTATTTACAAGTATTACTGTATTAGAATGGGCTTTTCATTTATATGAACCTATTTACTTGAAATTACAGAGTACTATAACTTATTAAAACTAATTAGTTTAGTTGTAAACTTGAGCAACTCTTATCAAAAATTATTTTTCCTAAACTTATCTTATCTGAATTTATTAGACCTGAAATAAGTGAAAATATGGTCAACAAAACATGTCTTTAATGTAGGAATAGACTCGGATAAGGATTTGATGACAAATTCACACATTGAGCTATTTAATAAAATTTTAATTTAAGCATAATACTTCATGGTTAACTTCATTATGGAGTAAATTCAATCCTTATCAATGTATTTATCTTTATTTTTATCTTAATAATTTGTATTACGGAGTACTTGCTTGTAATTGTGTTACTCCTATCATGATACATGAAGTATATTGATAGCAATCGAGTCGTCTCATATATTTAGATGCCTTGTACCAAGAATAATATAAAAATAGTAACCCCAAATTTGATAATAGGTATGATTGTCAAAATGAAAAATGTCAAACTAATAAAAAAAAAAAAAAATTAAGAGTGACTCATGTCTCTAATATAGTCTCCAATTTATGATAATTGTCACAAATGATAGAATGGAAAAAATTGAATTGAGGGAGGATCACACTACTGTAGTACTGTGTGAAGATGCATAACTTCCATCTAATACTCGAGAGCATCCGCGTATAGGAAGCAAGGCCGTCCCAACTATTATGGAGGGCTTGTGCAATTAAGATACATTTGAGCCTTTTTTTTATTTTAAAGAAACGTATAACAATATTGCATTTTTTTTTTAATAAATGCTCTGCTATGATTTGTTGTAGAGGTTTTGAATAAAGAAAGAAATGTAATTTTTGTAATATTATAGAAGAGATCAAAATTTGTTGAAAAGGAAAAAAAAAACAAGTTATAAAAGTATTTACGGGTTATTATAAAGAGGAGAGAGAATGGTAATATTTTCTAAAAATGAAATTGAGTCAAGGGATCATTAGTGGGGACTGGGGATAAAAGTATAAAAATATTGTTATAATCTTTCAAAATATAGGAATGTAATTAAAAAAAAAAAACAAAATGAAAGTAAAGCACAAAGCAAGACTCAAACCTCATACCTACATGAATTAATATCACCACATTTACCACTAAGCCACAACAATTACATTAAACATTTATTACAATAATTTTGGTATATTGTAGACTTTGAGGCCCAATCAATTTTGGGCCCTGTGCGGTTGCACAGGCCGCACACCTTAAGGGTCGGACCTGATAGGAAGAATAATATAAATAAATTTAATTTTACACCCGACTGTATAATTATTGAACATTTTAGTTCTGGTAAGGATGAGCAATTGAACCCATATCTTTTGCCTGTGGATGGAAAGAAAAAAAAAAGGTGACTTAGCTTTTAGCAAGAGCAACACTTTTCCGAAGGTTCCAAGAAGAAAATGAGTATATATATTGGATGATCCAATATTAATCTGTCAGCTGTGCTTTAATGATTCTTGGTCAATAATAAATATGATTAACATATATTTGGATCAACTGAATTCCAAATGTGTAAACTTTATTGGGTCGTGTAACAAATCATCTAAAATATGCCACATTTTCATGTCACTTTACTTTAGATTCATTTCATTAAGTTAATATCCAAATTTCTTAAACCACTTTTTTAGCTTTAATGATTATTCATCAGTATAAAATTTTTATAAATGAGTTATAAAGAAGTCAAGAAGAAGGCATGTTTTGATTTGATGAATGAAGGAAATTCTACATCTAGTAGAATTATAAAGAAGAAGACGACTTATAAAGAGACTAATAACTATGTCATTTGTATGACTGTATTTTCTAAGTGTTATGTCACCTAGTCTAGATCAAATGTGATGGCCATTAATCACCTAGTCTAGATCAAATGTGATGGCCATTAATCAACAAGTATAGGTCCTTCTATGGGCCATATATATTTAGTTCCAAATCACAACTAACACCACCTGACGGCAGCTAAGGTAAAAGGCAAGAGGTTAAAAAAAGACCGTTATAGATCTACCTACAGTATTATAAAAGACTAGCTAGATTCAAATGATTTGATCCACCTACATTTAAACTGTAAGTAGAATCTGATAAGTTTAAACTACACAAATATGAGTATTTTACAAAAATTTTAATTTATATATCATTATACTACATGCGTTTCTGAAACTTCGACTAACTTACTATTCATGTGTCACAATAATACAATAACTTTGACCGCATTCTATGATTTTTACAATAGAGATAATTAAGCATGTGAGATCTTATCAGATTCCCCTTATCATAAATTTTAAAAATATCAACTTTTTATAATTTTTACTTATACATCGTCGAAAATATTTATGGTAAAATATGTTCATTAGAGACTGCACAATACAAAGTGAATCAAACTTTTAGAAACAGAGGAGTACTATAATTTGACTAAACATTATTAAAAACCAAATTAAACCACACAATACCTGATTTGAATGATTCTTATGCCACTATTAGTAGAAAATGCAATTTATTTATTTAAAGACCATATATAACTCGTTACAAGCCTTCCACCACTAATAAAATTTTAAATACATAGCATAAAATATATTCGTTACCATTTATGCTCATAATATTATAAAAAAAAACAATAGCCATGTACCTTTCATAAATCTGACCATAACATAACAAAATATTAGTCCAAACCAGTTGGCTCATTTGATAATCAATCCAACCAAAATAAAAAATTTGCATAATATTATTCCAATCAATTATTGTATACTTGTATATATTTGTTAGTTCGCTTTCAATTCAAATACATATAATTTAAAAAATTCAATATTGATCTCTTAGCATAACATCTAAGTCAAATAAACGTCTTTATAATGGAGTACTCACCAAACCCTCCCAACAAAACCAGAACACAACGCAAAAGAAACCTCAAAAACCTTAACCTCAAAGCACAACCTCTCTTCTTCTTCTTACCTTAGAAAATCACAAAATCGTGGTTTCGAAAATGGAAGGATTAATTCCTATGGTGTATAAGGTCATTAAGCGAAACAAGGTTCGTAGGCAATATCGGTGTCTTTCTGTAGGAGCTGCACAAACGTACAACATAGCTGATTTTTATGATTATGGTAATGAACATGATCATGAACAAGGTGCAACGTTTGATGTTGTTACGCGGTCGGAGCCTCGTGGGGGCGTGTTTGATGGAAGAAGCCATGGGCATCGACGGTATGGGTCTACCGGCGAGTATGGATATAACTTCAACTATGATCATGACAATGAAGTATATGGTGTTGGTAGGAATTCTAGCTCTCCTCCTAAGCAAATTATGAAGAGATATACAAGTCATAGAATGTTTTCTTGCTTAACAGGTGGTATGTGATTTTTTATTTTTTATTTTTTTTTTTGGGAAATTGTGTAATATTATAATAACCAAAGGTTTGATTTGTTCCACAATTTGTATAAAAATTTCTCCCTTTTTTTAAAGAAAAAAAAGAGGGTTAAAAAATTGTACATACCATCAATTATTAAGTCATGATGATCATTAATAACCAAAGGTTTGATTAGTGGGAAAATGATTGTAATATAGAATGATTAAGTTTGTTTGGCGTTGCAATCAATAATTTCTTTTTGGTTTTTTCCACTCTGTTTATGGGTTGGGTGGTTTTATTTTTATTTGGTGAAGGATTCACCTAGAAGCTTTGGTCACCCACTTCAAATGACTAACGATTACCATCACATGTTAATAGAGTACATCTAGAGCGCATAATACCTATATTTAATCTTTACAAATACGAGGATAAAATAGTCATTTGATATTCACAAAAGTATTTTTTATGATTACTGTTGTATTTTTTTGGTACTACTACTATTATACATGTATATTATACTAATAGATTATAGATTGTCTTAATAGTACTATTATATCTCACAGTGGTTAGATATTTGATATACAATTTACATATTTATTTGTATTATTAAAAAAATATTTATATCACTACAACATTTAAAATAGGACTAGTTACCTATTTAATAATATTTTATACTCATATTAATATTTACAACATAACCATCCTATTTCTTCCAAAACAAATATGTACTATGCGCCCAGAGTCACTCCATGTCACTACGCGCAATTACAAACCTCTCATTCTCAAAACGTTGGATTATTGGCGTTTTTAGTATATGTCAATGAAGGCCAATAGCTATTATGTTTCTCGTATTATTTTATTGATTTATTTTGATGGCCATGCCTCCTTTTACCAAAAACGCAAACTAGTAAATCAATCAATTAATCAAAAGGATAAGGTATCTTTTTTTAGGGGCATGAAACACATTTATGATTTATAGAGGAGTTACCCGTCCCTTGATCCTAATTATAAAAGTCGCTCAATATTAGGTCTAAAATATCACCATACGAAGACTTTTTCAAAGCAGCCACTCAATTGACTCAAAAGACTTTGTATCATCAAAATTAACTTATTTGCAATTTGCCTTAAACTATAATTGATTAGTAACAATTATTTCAAGCGTAGGTTTTCTTATATCTAATTATAATAATGTTGATGTTATTTTAGTACATTTATTCCAAACTAGATATGTTTTTAAAAATTTCTAACTAAAGACTTTGGCCTTTTTATATTTGAGCACATAAGCTTGACTTTACTGAACCTGTACTTGCCATAAATCTACTCTTCTCTTGAAAAGTTACCGATTTTGTCTTTTAAAAAAACCATCATAATTTATTTATTTATTTATTGTTTTTTTAAAGATATTTAAATTCAATGTATATTATCTTTTACAAAAATGATCAAAAGCAAACAAGAAATCAATTAAGAATAGGTATTATATTAATACATATTTGAATGTTACAAATATAACTTGCGTAGTTGTGTGGTTGTAAGTGGGTACTACTCTGAATAAGATATAATATAATCAGAAGTTAAGAACGGTTATAGGCTTGACTTGTTGGGTGCCTGTGTACATCCATCACGGGCAAGTAGATATTTAATTTCTTTGAAACCTTAGTGTTCTCATTATTATTGTTATACACTCTTAAATGGACTATCTGTCAGCTACATGTCAATAATGGTTTTTTTAGTAGCGGATTTTGTGTTGAGCAGATTCCTACACAACTTCTTAAGCATAGATCCAAAACTATGTAAGACCAGTGTCTTGTTAGATTGTACGAGTATCATTTATATGTTCTCTATTATATAGAAATGAAGCTTCAAAATAAATTAAGCAAAGCTAGTGCTTGCGATCAATTTCTCTAAATTAATCTACAAGGTTGTATGAAGCAAACTCTTTGAACATTTGAGAAATTGAGAGACTACTTGAAATTAATATTGGAATAGAAATTAGAGGTATGGCTCATATCATGAAAACCCTGAAACATTGTGAATTTGTGATGATGAAAGTTTCTACATTTTACTAGCATGTGCATATTCATATGATCTCACTATAAATCTATAATCACGGCATATATAGGTGTTGCCCATACAATCTTACACAGTTACACATGCACATACACAAGGAATCATAGTCGTGTTACAAGTCTTCCTACATATTAACCCTTGTTGTACACTATATACCTAATTTACTAATCTATTACTCCTCTGTATTAATAGTGAGAGTCGTTAGTGTATAATTCAACCTTATACTTTAGAATGTTTGTGGAATTTCTGTGTTTGTCATCCATTGGTATTTTTTGCCTTTATTAAAAGTTTTTCATAACGTATCATTCTTTATTATTTTTCTTGCCTTTTTTTTTTTTTTTTTTTTTTTTTTTTTTTTTTTTTTTTTATATTTATTCTTCTCAATCTCTACATTTTTTTATTTTCAATGCGCACTCATGACCCTAACATCTTTGAATTAGATTAGGGTTGTAGGCTAGAGCCGTAGTCCTCCAAATACTCGATACGTGCATTATTGCTTGATTATTTGCTTCAACTTTGTTAAAAAAGTTCATCGGGGCTATAGTTTGTGCCAACTATGAAGATGTTAGTTTACCAGCAAAAAGTGAATTATTGATTACATTCAAGTCTTTTCAATAGTTGGCAGTTTGCACTTGGTTAACTCAGAAGTAGTTCTTCCATTCTGCTTTGGTTTGCTTAAAGTGTTGCTTTATGGTATTTAAGGGGCCCACTTAGTTAATTAGGGGTCTACAAGAAAGGGAAAGAGGATTAGTACCCTTGCTTTATGTTTCTCATTTTATTTTGGACACTTTAAATTTTGCAAAGCAAGATGTAATACCCCTTACCAACCTTCTTAAAAGACGAGGGAAGTCTTTCAAAAAAAAAAAAAATAAAAAAAAAAAATAAAAAAAATGATGGAATGATGTTGTATACAATGCCATCCAGAGCAGAATGGAAGAACTAATCACTTTTGTGGATTTGGTAAAAATATTAGGATTAAGTCGACTAACTTTTCATAGAGTCTGCTCAAACTAATCACTTTTAGAAAAATTGCCAAAAAACTTACAGGAGTACGGTAAGGCTTCTCCTTTTTTTTTTTTTTTTTTTTTTTTTTTTTTTTTTTTTTTTTACGGTTTAAGCACTCAATCTTAGGGTTTTATTAGTTCCAACTGGTAAAATTTAACAAGCTCCATCCTTGTTCAGTAAAAATCAAGTAGGTGGCTCGTGGTCTTTTTGTAATAATAACCCTTTTTTCCAGAAATAAAGCAGCCTACCCAGACCGGCCTACCTCTCATCCCGGTTATTTCGTAGATCTGTCCTGGTTCCTCTGCCCTGCCTAGCTCGACACAAAAACCAAATGGGACTGATCCATCAATCACATAGAACAATCACATAGGTCCTAGGTGTATTATTGAAAGAGAAGGAAAGAAAATTCCTTGTATAGGATCATTGGATTTTGCAAATCAGTGACTTTTATGAAATTCATAGAAGCCACTTGCTTATAAATTTTGAGAGCGATGTAATAATGTAATATGCAGGCCATCATGCTTTATGGATCTTGAGAGTGATGTAATTTGTAGGCAAGTGCAATGATATGAACATGTTTGTTGATGGTCATCTAATCACTAGAACCATATTCTAACATACTTGAAATATATAGAAAATGACTTAATGGTTAGAGGACCATAAACAAACATATTCATCCCCTGCAAAAAAATCTAATTCAACTTCTGCATAATACAAGGTTTCAGAAAATATAACAAAGAAAAGAAAATGGTCTTTGCAAGAGTTGAGTCTGTTTATATGGTAAGCTAACATAGGAAAGAACAAAAGCATATTCTAAGGAATCATTCCTTCCTGCTTCAATTCAAACTCTCAAGTAGTCTTGAAAGTGACTGAATTAATGCGAAGGATATTGTTTCAATCAGAAAAACATGTGGACTTTTTCCGTGCAAGATATAAAGACTGAGAATAAGGACGACATTTGATCCCAAGTCTTTGTTACTTCTCGAGCTTCTACTAGTTTACCTATTGTAGCTAGGTGATAATGTTTTACAGCTTTCACCTACTAGGAATCAAGAGATCCTAAAATATGTTAATTGGTACCTACCAATCTGCCAAATATAGCAGCTGTGTCACTCAAATCCATCATTATCTTACGAGACAAGTACAGTGTGCTGCTATGGCCAACTCAAGAGCATCAATAAGCATGGTAATTTAATCAGGGAGGTGGATTTAATTGATCAATGTTAGTGACCAACCATCTAAAATGCAACACTCTTTATTGTTAAATATGTGGGCATTATTTGCATGAAGTTATAGTAAGATTCACACTAATACATATCATACATGATAGCTTCTCCCCTTAACAATGATAAACTAACAGAATAACAGAAGACCTAGAGGAAATCAAAGTCTCACACTCACACCCCCAACCTGGCACCAATTACAAGAGTCCGCCTAAGGAAAGGTGAAGTCCAAGATCTGTTTGATTTTTTTCATGAAAGTTAATCATCACATATAGTATGTGTGAAGAATCACAGAAGACCATGGGGTTCACCTCCAGCTGTGCCAAGCTTAGAATTAAATTATTATTTTTTGTTAAAAGTCATAAACCTAACTCCCTTTGTGGATTTTCACATTGTATTCATATGATTAAAGCAAAAATCACACAGTTAATTCATCCACTAATAACTCATAGCAGAAAGGATAACACTGGTAATGCATGTAATTTCCTCGTACCAGAGACAACAGAATCCAGATACAACAAGCACAGAAGATGAGAATAAATAAAATAGTAATGAGTATGAAATATTGATAAAGTTGTTACTTTTCATATTTTCAACTTCAAAGAGAAAGATGAGGTATCACATGTGCTAGGGTACAGAGTTAACTACATGTAATAATGTATCTTGATCCTAACTAACATGCTTCACATCATTGTATACAACAGGAGTAAGAAACTAGAGGAACTTCTATCTTTACCTTCATGACAGTGTTACTAAGATTCAATGCTAATAGGAGCTGATGGAACAGCTTCGTCGAAGTTTTCCATATTATTGAAAAAAGGTGGCTTTGCCGCACCGTAGTAAAAATATGCCATGATCTTAGATAATTCATCAGCTGGTCTTATAGCTGTAAAACCGAGAAGAAGTTACAACAGTCATTGTCATGAGGGAGTAGGGAAATGCAATATTGCAATAAAAAGAAACTTTTTTGGGAATAAAAAAAAGAAAAGAAAAGAATGATAACCTTTCTCCCGATATAATATCTTCCCAGATTTTGTGAAGATGAGCTCAGGGAAATTGGACACCTTTAAAGCAGAGACCAAATCACAATCTACAACTGCATCTATTGCAACACACTGGAATTTGTAAAGTAAGTTGTCAGATTTGTTCCAGTAGATAAATCCAATATTAAAGAAGAAGAGCATAAGAAGCAAAAGACTGACCCTAGGCGATGGTAACCTGCAGTTCCATATTATATTCACAGCTCTCTCCAACTCGTCTCGACATAGTTCATTTTCTTTTGGTCTGCAAACATGTTTATATTCAGATACAGGACAGCCAAGCAAGTGTTTAAGTTAAACCAGTTTGGTAAGATGATTTTGAGGTGAAGCAGGCATTCAGACAAGAAGATGAGTATATAGAAGGTTGATGTTAAAATTACTGCTGTTACAGAAAAAGAGGAGCACTGAAAGCAATAATACACTTCACGTTCTAGGTCTGAAAATTAATGCAACATAGCTAGCAAATGACCATAATATCCCATAAACAGAAGGTTTGGAAGTTAAATATCTTTTTCCATAATAAAGAAGGTTATATCAATTTGTCTTTACAATGAGTACCATAACAGTATATGTGCACTTACAGAGGCCTATATTCATATGGCAACAATAACAACTAAACCTATCAAAACCACTACCAATAAAACAGGCAAAATACAGAGTATGATAATACAAGGCTGAAACTTTCGATTCTTTACTCGAACATAAAAAAATAAAGAGAGATACTGATTGTCTGATTCAGTTACTGAGAAAAACATATATAAAATAGCAAGCAACAAATTACCATTACCAAGGTTAAGGACAAAGGACAAGAAATTTAATTTGATGATTGAGTACTAAAAAATACTCAGCAGTCACAAAGCAAACTTCTATATACTGATAGCACTGATGATTAATCATTGCAGATGCAACAAAATTTGAACAACATGCAAGCTACAACTTCATTCAAAGTCTAAACTAACTAAACATTTCTATGTTCATCTCTCAATACAATTAAGGATGAAGGATAAATTGTTGAGTGCATGAAATGGTAAGGAGCCCCCACGTGTAATTTCAGTGGGTACCTTTAGTGAATATTTTATCACCACACACAAGAGATTGACAGAAAGTTAACTTGTATCAGCTTTTGTCTCAGTTTGAAATTATCACAACACTTCACAAGCACTTTGTTGAATTTTTGTAAAATTTGTACCCAGTGATTTTTTTAAAACCACATTACCTTACGAATTTTTGTAAAACTTGCTTATATGAACCTAACTGTGATTAATATCGTGAGTTATAGCTTAAAGGTATAAGTTACTATCTAACAACCTTAATATACACTGTACATATGAACGTAACTGTAACTGACATGGCGAGTTATAAACTTATAACCAATGTCTAAATATATGAAGCAAACACATATGAAAACATGTATTGCGATTACAAAGAGGATTTTTTAATCTTGCAAGCTAAAAGAGCATAAAAATCAACACAAAAATTTTACAAGTACTACGAACAACTTAAACACATTGCCAATTCACCAAGTAATCGTGAGCAAATCTAATAAATTATAATTTCAACAAATGAATTATTATTTCAACATATTGTCTTAATTCAGTAATTAGCAAAACTTGCTGCTCTACTATTTCTTCAGCAGCTAAGAAGCATATAGCTCCCTCTAATGAGTCTAACCTGACCAAAATTAAGACATAAAACGGCATTCCACGTTATAAGAAGAAAGATGGAAAGGTGACCTTTTGTAGCGGTTGTGCACCAAGAAAATTAGAGGACTGATATCCTTGAACACCATCTCCTCCCATTCCACCAAGGTAACATTACTAACCTCTTTAATGGGACGAATATAATCATCATCCTGCCACACGATCTCCTTGTCGCTATCATAATCCTCATCATCATCATCATTTTTCTTCACATTCTTGATGCTAATCTTATTAAAGAATTGATCCAAACCAAAACCCCTTCCATCAGCATCCTCAGGCCAATCAGGATCTTCCTCCTCCACAACAAGGGGGTACTCGGCTAAAAGCTTCTCCATCTTTCTTCTCTTCTCCTCGGGATCAAGCTCCTCTTGAACATTAGGATACTTATCAATCACATCCCAAATCTTTTTCCTCCAATCACGCCTCTCATCTTCATCCATGAAACTATCCTCATCATCAGACTTCACATTATCAGCATTTCTACCAATTCCACATCTCCATCTTCTAAAATCACAATGCTGATTTTCTAATTAGCAGGATAACAATAACACAAATTCATATTTAACTACATTATGAATTATATAAACACAGTAAGAAAACAAACCGGTAAAGAGATTGCTAGATGTTTTGATGACGAAAGGCAAAACCTCCCCTCCCTCCTCAAAAATTGAACAAAGGGTCTCTTAGATACCGAAAAATCACCACCCAAGCTACTTTCTAGTGCCAAGGGTGAGTACTGAAATCTAGCAGCATATTGTAAACCCATTTAGCCTGCAGCAATTTTATGGCAATTTAAGCAAACCACATCACAAATTAAACAATTATCATCAAACAAATTACAAATTTATACTATTTTAAAGTTCTTCCATATTAATCCAAATTGAAATGCCATAACTAAATGACAGCAATGCATTCATAAACCCTATCCAATTTTCTCACAATTTTTCTCTAATAAGCTTTATACAATTAAGAGCACAACATTAAACTATTTATTGATAATCTAACCAGGCCCGTCCCTGAGGCAGGGCAGGAGGGGCAGCCGCCCTAGGCCCAGGGTAAAGAGATTTGATTTCATATTGAATTATCTCGAAAAATACATAATTTTAGGGATATTTGATTCAATAATCAAATTACGCTCACAAATTTCTTATCTTTTGGATATGATGTTTCATAAACTAAGAATTTACGAACCCTAAACTTAAAGCACTGATAATTAAATTAGATTAGATCAAATATAAACCCTAGATTGTGAAATTGATAGGATGATGACAACAACAAACAACTTACCTTAGAAGCTGCTTCAATGGGGGATACAAGGATAAGATTTAACGGAGAACGCTTCAATGGAGAACGTTGAGTGCGCTTCAACGAATAACTGAGAGTCTGAGAGAGGTAGGAAATAGGAACGGAGGCCTTTAAAAGCCATGACCCGCCATAGTTATAATATGGGTTAGATCCGTCTGATAAATAAATGGGCGGGTCTTTATATCATCAATAATCAATCAATCAATAATCAATAATCAATAATCAATAATCAATAATCATTAATCAATAAATATAAAAAGTTAACTTAAATAATTTTTACCCTGGTGGTAAAAAAAAAGAAAAAAAGTTAACTTAAATATAAATAACGACCTAAATTGTGGAGTAATAAATTAATTATTGTCTAAATCTTTAACTATAGAAAGAATAAAAAACAATCACATCTTTAGGAAAATATCATATAGATTATCAACATAAGATTTTTAACAATATTTTTTTTTTAATTTCCTTCTAGAAAATCTTTTATAAATAACGACTTTAATTGTAATAACTTAATTATTGTCCAAATCTTTAATTATAGAAAGAATAATAAACAATCACATCTTTAGGAAAATATCATATAGATTATCAACATAAGATTTTTATTAATTATTTTTGACAAGCAAATTACCTTGATAATCAATATCTACGTAGAAAAAACCAATGACTGACTATCTATAGCTATATACTAAATGAGAAACCAAAAATGACACATGTCATTCATTTGTTAAAAAAATTTCCTCCAAAGTTTTTTTTTTTTTTTTTTTTTTTTTTTTTTTTTTTTTTGACAAGTTATTTTGTTTTTCCTAGAGAATATTTAATATGGAGTATTACACTGTAATTAATCCCTTCCTATGAAGTAAGTATATTTTATTTATACACATTCCACAAATATATTACTCTTTCATTTAATACAAGTATTATATACCATACAATAATATTTTTCTATATATAACTTTTTGATGTATGTAATTCATAATTATTTTTATTAGTTATGTATGTAATACTCCTTAAGTTTTAGTGTATTTATTTAGTATGATATAATTTTCTTTCTATTTTATAATTAAAAACTTTCATTTTATTTTGCAATTACATTTAATTTTTTTTAATTAGACACAATATTAAACTAATGATAAATGGTAGAAATTATCGTGCATAGCACGGAATCTAACCTAGTGATCGACTAATTATGTGACAAGTGGACTTTAAAGGTTCTAAGTAAACATGTTTTGAATATTTTTAAATATTCCCATACACCAAAGCTTGTATCAATTCTTTGTATGTTTTTTAGATTTTTTTTTATTAAAAAAAAACAGCTAAAAACTACTTTTAAATATTATATCTCTCTCCTCTCACGGTCCTCACCCAAACCCACTATTACTTTTTGTTATATATTTCCTCTCAAATTCATTACTTTTCAATAAATTATTAACTCTATTATCTTTCTTTTACAATTTTTTTAATACTCCAACTACCCCACTCACCTCTTATTTTATTTAAGTCAATTAGATTGCCTAAAATTATGTGCCGGTCAAACTTTAATACTTATTAAAACATGAAGGGAGTAATTAAATTGAGTTTACAACAAACGAAAGGACAGTAAAGTAACATAAGTTATTATTGGCATAAGAAGCCCTTACACAATACTAATTAAGGTCATTAACGATATTTACCTTTAAGCTATTACAACAAGTGAGGACAATGCATATAAGGTTTACCAATACACATTTAAACATGTGATGGGACTATTGATAGAACGAGGAAAGTTGGTGATGATGTTTCGTGTTGTGCAAGGTATTTTCTAACATACAATTAAAAGTCTATGAATGTTGCTGAAATGATGGAGACAACCAAAATCAGTATGCCTTACCCTAAGGGACCCAATAATTCAAATGGATAAAGTCCTCTTGAGATCTATGCTGCATACATGTCAATCACATTTCTTTGCAATCTGACAAAACCATATCTTATACTTCCTTCGTCCCATAATATAGTTCATATTGTGTTTTTTTCACGGTATTTAAGAAATGGGAGGAGAAGTGGAAAAAGCTAGACAAAAGTTAGACAAAATTACAAGGCAAGTGGATAATTTAAGGGGAAAAAAGTGAAAAGTACAATTATAGATAAAAGTTAGAGAGATAAAGTGAAAAAAGTACAATGCAAGTGGATAAGTTAAGGGTAAATTAGGAAGTTTAATGAATAAAGTAAAAAAATAAGGGTATAATGGTCTTTACATACTATTCAAAATAGAAAAAGGAATAACATTTTAGGTCTCTAAAATAGAAAAACAAAAAAATATATTGTGAGACGGTAGGGTATATATTCTCATACAAGGTCATGATGTTGTAATGACTTTTACTGTTATCACATACAAATAGGTTTAACAACACCTACTACCATCCTCCTTCAACAAGGGTTTATGTAAATCTGAAATTGAAATTTTGCTACATCTCCCAACAAACATAAGTAACACCACTTCCATTAAAGGAACACATTTTTATTAAAATTAAAGAGATTAAAATTAAAAGGGCGATTCCAAGAGTCAATTGACTCCATTTCATCCTCCAATTAACCCTGAATTCGACTTGTCTTCGCTTTTCGATCTATTATATTGGGTGCTTCCAATATCTAAGTTTTTTTTATAGAAAAATTCACTTTAATTTATTAATCTGAACTTTCAACGATTTACTCTCAATAATTCCAACTTACATTTATTAGGGAGCACTATGGACTTTTGGGTTGATTTTCTTCCACTTTAAAGAAAGGGTGATTTTTATTTTGTAAAAGCCATGTGTGATGTGTCGCAACATAATTGGTCCAAATTTTAAAAAATAATTAAAAAAACTTCCCAGCCAGCCACCATCCTTCCTCCCCTTAGCCCCAACCCCCAGCCCGACCAAAATTCGACCACCTGCCTCCCCTAACAACCGATAACAGTCGGTCGGCCTCTCCTTACCCCTAAAACCACTCAGCAACCCACCTACACCATCGAAACCCCCCTTCCCCCATCCCCAAAATAGCCCCTCCCTTCTCAGGTCGATGAAACTGCCCCTCCTCCCTTCCCTCGTTGTTGAAACGACCGATTTTTTAGCTCCCTCAATTGGAGATTATTGCCAAGAAATTAAATGTACTTGCGTTACTCAAGGTTTTTGTGGTAGATTTTTATAGATTTTTTTTTACAAAAAAATAAATAAATGGTAGTTGTTCTCAAAGTAGTCATTATAATGGTAGTTGTTGATAAAATTTTCTTAAATTTTAACAAAATTACCCTATATCTAAAGTATAATACTCCCTTTGTCCCTTTTTATTGGGTACGTTTTGACTTTTACACGTTTGTCAATACACCTATTTGATTATTATTCATTACATACTTTTTAAAATTTTAACGATTGAATATTAACAGAGTATTCGTTGAGACGAATCAAACATGATCTCACATGACTCTTTTACTTTCGTGAGTAAATTTGAAGATTATCTAATTCTCCCTCTATCCTAAAAACATGAAACAGTCAACATTGCACACATGTCAATGCACTACTTTGACTTTATTTGTATATAATTAAATATTAATAAAAATTATTTTAAATATTATATTTTGAAAGTTTATATATATACCTATTTAACAACGTATTTTATGATAAAATATATTTTTATTATGTTAGTAAAAAATTATGATCAAAACTAATATATGAATAGTGAAAAAAGTCCAATGTCTCATATATTTTGGGACGGAAGGAGTATTATGAATAACGTTTAAAATCTAAACATAACCAATAAAAAGAAGCGGATGAAGTATTATGAATAGTATTTAAAATATGATAATAACCAATAAAAATAAACGGAGTAGTACCCTACAAAATTAATCATCCTAAAGTTGTGGTAAAATAAAAAAAATAACATCCTAAAGTAATTGAAACACTTTAATCTACATTTTGTTGATACATAACATTATTTTACCTTTAATAATTTTGATTGTATATGTAGGGTCTGTTCTCTTTAGTTTATTTTCAGTTCAGTTTAGTTCAGCTCTAATAAGTTCAGTTTAGTTCAGTTCAGTTCAATTCAATTCTTATCTTAATTTCCTTCTCTCATAAAATATTCAATTCAGTTCAGCTCCAATAAGTTCAGTTCAGTTCAGCTTAGTTCAGTCAATCAGAACAGACCCTTATTATAATTAATTGATACTATGAAATTTTATACAATGTATCAATTTTTTTGTGCATATTATTTATAGAATTCAAGTCAATCTCCTAAAAAATTATGGCGATTAAAGTGATGCGCACTTTAAAAAATAGAGGGATTATTTTTCTTGCATTAAATGTTTGAATTTATTATAAAATAATTTATTATAAAATAATTTATCATAATTGTAGTTAAATAAAGATATTTTAATGAATGTTATTTTTTATAATAATAATATATATCAAAGTTATCAAAATCGAGATTCCATTTAAATTGGAAGGGTGTAGACACCCAAATGTGTCTCCCCAAAACCAAACCCAGTGATGAATACCTTTCGCGTCATTTGATTATCGAATGAGGTAAAGGTGTGGAAAGTTTAATGATGAGCATGTTTTTATTAAAATATTTCTCTTTCTGTTTTCTAAAAATATTTCTTTTCTTACTCCTATTTTATGAAAAATAGCCAGTCCAATTTGGTTTGGTCCATAATAAAGGTCCAATAATAGTGTAGTTGGATTGGGCTCGAAAAAGCTTTCTAATGATATATTATAGGCCCAATTCCGATGACTTATGAGGAAGTTATGGATTGAATTAGATTAGGCTCAATGATTTTCAATGTGGCTCAATGATCTAGAAGAGGGCCTATTAATTATATTTTTAAAAAGGATGTTTTATTTAGAATAAATATATTAAATCTGATTTCGAAAATTGCTCGGACGCTTAATTACCTGCAACCAGTGTTGAAGGTAATTACGCGTGGAAAAGCGCGTTGACTTTTGGACCAGCGCGAGACGATGGCGTCGTCGCCTGGCGTTGACCTTCGTTGCCTGGCGACGAAGCTCGTCGTTTGGCGCTGGTTCATGTCGTTTGCGACAGGAGGAATTTTATTCCGAATATGATTTTCTTTGATCCCGTGCTATTTTTTCTTATAAATAGGGGTCGTATCTCCCTGTTTTATAATAATACACATTCATCAGTTATCTACAACCATCATCTTTCTTCTTTCTCTCTCTAAAAGCTAGTAGCTTTCTCTCTCTCTTTTCTTTCTAAACCTTCCCTCTCTCAAAATTCCACATTCATTAGATCTAGACACGCCTAGCCAAGTTCGAAGTTGCCTTCGCCCTAGACGTGAAAGGTTTGATATTTCTGAGGGTTTGGTCCCAAATCTCCTATTCCAATTATTTAATTTAATTGTTTGATTTTATTTTCCCTAAAGTTACTAACGCGTGTATTTTTTTTATTAGAAAGAGATACGAGGCATTGGAGTAAGTACTTTAATTTCTTTAATATAGAAATCATGCTTTAATTATTTCCTAGTATCATGTTAGGATGTCTTATTGCTTCCTAGTATCATGTTTAGGGTAATAACTAAAATTTCTAATATCATGTATTATTATGATGCTTCCTATTTCTTTCCTAATATCATGTTAGTATCATGCTAGGAATAAAGCTTTGATCTTTAATGTTTAGTGACAATCTAGGATTTGTTATTAATCTTGTTAGTATCATGCCTAGGATCTTGCTACTATTATGCTTTCATGGGATTGAGAATATTATTATTATGATGATTGTGATTATTATGTTGCTTGTTATATTATTATTGTTATTGCATGATCACACATTTTATGCAGGTTTAAAGGGAATTTGTACTTGTAATCACGCTTAATAATATAATTAATAATCTTGTTTAGGCTAATATGATTATAATTCAAGTGATCTCCAATAATAGTTTTGTTTGTGTATTAAATTCAACCAACATAGATTAAACAGGTTTAGGGTTAACTTATTGATTGTATGTTAGTCAGAAAGCGCACATGAATACGAGAAGAATAAAGTAGAGGCTTATTTAGGACAGGTTTAATCTATTTTAGGTTGGATTTGTACCTTCATCCCCGAACTTCCAGTCACGGTTCCAGACCTATTGGAGTTAGCGATCTCCTGGATCGTTAAGGGGTGTAACCTTCACCCTGTGAACGGTTTATAAGTTCCTAAAACTTGTTGGCGACTCTTTTGCTCTAGTTTCCTTCCCTTTGGACGCCACCATGCTTAAGTGTATGATCACAGTGGGGCTCAAGTGTGGGATAGCTTGAAATATTCCCTACAGTTTTTTGGCGACTCCACTGGGAGGATTTCTATTTTAATTCCTAAAATTTATTTTGGCAATGATTTAGAATGAGTGGATAAGACTCGAAAAGTTCTAAGTATTTCATGTGCGTAATTTTGATTGATATTATTGGCATAAGCATAAAAAGAGTTCTCATTGGAAAGACCATCCGTAATGAGTAAAAAACATAGGATTTTTACACGTAGGAATCTAGGGAAATTTCTTTCACAACTAGAATCGAAATAATGCTACGAAAAAAACTGGAAAATTCAAGAATAGAAAGCTGCTGAGGCATGTAGGAATTAGCGCTGAGAAAATAGCTTCGGCGCCTAACGTTGGCGTCGTCGCCTGGCGACAAGCTTGTCGTCTGGCGACAAGGCCAGCGTCTGGCGACGAAGCTATTTTTACCGCGCCAAATTCTTCCAATACCGAGCCAGAAATCTACCTTCTTGTTTCGACTAGTTTTCTAGTACTGTTTGCTCGGTTTTACTTCCTGATTGAGTTTTTTCCTATATTCTGAAACCCATATGTGTTCTACATATGGACATAACCCTCTGGGAATTCATGCTCCATCTACCCAATCGAACGCTCCTAGCAACAAAGGGTACATCCGAGATTGTTGAATTCACCAAACCATGGAAGCGAGTCTAACTCGCGGGGTCCCATCCACACGTGCCAACCCTTCCAAAGGTAAGGCTTCCGCGCGGTTCATCCGGACTCATAACCATGGACCCTCTTTGACTAACCCATATCCTGAACTTTAGAGAACTAGAGCCATGGTTAGGTTGCAAACTCATTGCATCATATCGTGACTATATGACTACTTGTGCATTATTTGCTGTGCATACTCTATGTGTTTTTCCTAACCGTTTGTTTGACTCGTGTATGAGTTAAATAAATAAAAATAATGACTAAAAGGACTTTGCTAATTAATTAATAATGATCAAAGTCTAATAAATTGATCAAACTTGACTTAGTACGACTTTTAGGCTAATCCCTTTAGAGCTAAATACTGAAAACAGTCCCAGATCGATGTCCCATAACGACGCAAAGATTTGGGTTGTGGCGCCACACGCTAGTGTCCGGCGCCAGGCGATGATCCCGTCGTCTGGCGTTGGCTGCCAGAGTCTGGCGACGGTACTGTCGTCTGACGATAGCCTGTAATTTTGCTCGAGTCTTCACAATGTGTCAATTTAATCAATTTGCTAATACGGCCTAATCAGTTTGTTAATAGCAGTAACTATATTCAGTCCTTAATCGAGTCTAGGCACATAGTCCCATGGTCTCACAAAAGAGTCAAAGTATGTCACTCACATTCACCAATAAAGCACAGACTTTGTGTATATGTCATCAAGACCATGTCTTAGGTTCATGCATGAGTCGGTTTTTTCCGTCATTTGTGTTGGGGGTACATTCTATTCCTAATTCTTTCATATCTCTCCATTCTCTACATGCTTTCTCCATATCACAACCTTCATTCTTCCTACCTCCTTCTATCTATTGCATGTTGAATAGAGTTAGAGTCAAATAATTAACAATAAGTATCCTCCACTTCCCTTTTCATAGCACTTGGTCAAGGAGAGAAGGGAGATTAATCAAGGACACCACCTTTGTTCAAATACTACTTTTTGACAAACCCATAAGTCGGAAAAGAAAAGCCAAGAAGATAATGACGTCTCAGGAAGAAGTTAATGAACTCAAGAAGGATGTGGCCAACCTAACTGAATTAATGAAGAGTATAGCTCTTCAAGTTAATGACCCTGCGAGGCAACAACAAATGGAGCTCATGCAAGAAAGCTTGAGCAAAATTTTTAGTGACTATAGATTTCAGGGCATTAGCTCACAAGGGGTCTTAGTGGACAAGGAACTTCTTCCGCAGAAGTTCAATGCCAGTGACATCTCTAAGTTCAAGGCAACATATAACCTTTACTTCCACTTTAGAGCGTTCGAGACGATAATGAATATTAAGGGGATAGATAAGAAAATTTTTCATACATTGTTTTCTTTATCACTTGAAACCGTTTGTCAACAATGGTTCTTTTCTCTTGATAATGAGAAAACCTCTACTTGGGATGCTATTGTAAACACTTTCATTGATAGATATAAATGTAATATTCAAGTCGAAACCGACTATAGACAACTTGAGATGCGAAGACAAATAGAGAATGAAGGCTTTACTTCTTTCTTTAATAAGTGGAGGGAAACTTCCGCTAAGATGATTGAGGTGCCCACCGAAAAAGAATCTGTAAGGATGTTCATCAAGAACCTTCAAGACAAGTATTCGAAGCATTTGAAATATCAACACAACTTGAATACTTTCAAAACCGTCTATGACATAGGAATTGAAATAGAAGATGACCTTGCAAAGCAAAACTAACAATAGCAACAACAGTGGCTGGAAAGGAAAGAAGAACGACAATCCTTCTTCTTCCGAAAACGCCCACTCTAGTAATAATGTTAGTACCTTTGATCTCAATGAAGTCCTAGTCATGGATAATTAAGGGTCTAAAAAGCAACTAAGGAAAGATTTCACCCCTATTGGGATGAACTATGATACTGCCTTCGATCGACTCCATGCCAAGGGACTCATTACTCCCATTGGACCTATTCAAGATCCCGCACCTGAGAAGAGATTGCCTAGTTGGAACCCAGATGCACATTGCAAGTACCATCAAGGTAGGGGTCATACTGTAACACCCCCAAATCTCCCTCTACGGAAACACTAGTATAATACGTATAATTATACCGTAGATATAGACTTAGGCGTATTACCGCCGCGTGATTACGCAAGGCTACTCAAACCTACTAAATAAATCAATACTTTGCAGTGGAAACTTCAAAACTCTTCCTTATTAATAATAACTATAAATAGAAACCAATGTCACGAGTACTCAAATTAAATACAAGACCAAAACTCCTAATTTAGATGAAACCAAATCCCGGGACTCCAATGCATCAATTTATTCATTCCTCCTGAAATAACACTGTTTACCATTACGGTAAATAGGGCGAACCAAAACAAATAAGAAGTACGGGTTAGCAAAATATGCTAAGTACGGTAAGTGTAAGATAATTAAACTCAATTTATTTGCAAACATGCTTTTGAAATCAATTCCAATTATTAATCCAATAAATTCAAAACTCATGATTCAAAACCGATTCTCAATATTCCAATATCCATAACCAATAAAACCAATACCAATTATTCAAAACCAATTCCTCATAATAAACCAATAAAACCAATTTCTCTCCCAAGTGTGCACACCCCCAAGCTAGTCTCCTTATGTTACAAGGCTATTCTTGAGGAAAGACCCGGTCATACAAAGTCCAAGGCCTTATCAATAAACCAAATCCGCATAGTGGGATTACTAACATGCTTATAAAGCATTAATAATAAATTTAATTCAATGATTCAATAAATCCTCTTTAAAATCCAATAATTCCAATTAATTCAAACTCCTTATTCAAATTCAACATGCTTTCAATATCAAACTTTTTTTTTTTAAAACATGAATAATAATTTTAATTATTTAAAACATGATATAAAATCAATACTCCAATTTATTTATCAAAACCAAGTTATTTAAACATGCTTTTATTTCATGATCATAATTCAATTCAATTTAATTCAATCATCACAAGAAATCATTCAAACATGCTCATTCAAATCAATTCTTTTTCAAGGTATCTAACCACCTAACGTACCTTGATCCTCGCTTAACAAAAACACACAAAAAGGAACCTCAAGATTCTTGATCGAACACACCCTACAAATAAATATAACCTTAATCAATATAAGGTTAACAAAAAATCACAATTATTTAAATTAAAACCTCCCAACTATATGTACATGAACCTTTTAAATTAATTTTCATAAACATCATTAAAAATCTAATTTTATGTAATTAAAACTACTCATAATAATTTTTATAAATCCCCCATAATAATAATAATAATTGAATAAGAGAAGAGAAGAAGAAAAGGTAAGAAACCAAGGAAAAGAGAAGAATTGGATTTTCATTGGAAAGAATAGGCAGAACTTGAAGAGGCTATAACTCCTTTGATATAACTCTGAATTGGGTGATTCTTGAGCCTAACCTCAAGGATTTTTCGAGAGGAACAATCTTCTGTGAAACAAAAATACCCCAAAAACTGACCATAAGTGCCCGAAAATTGGCTTCAAAGATAAATGGGATGATTTGTGTAAAAAGAGGAGAAGAAAAGAAGAGAATTAGTGTGAGGTTTGATCATGAATTAAAGGGGTATTTATAGGCTAGCATGTGTATGAATTATGGTAAGAAAATGTAGGAAGAATTATGGTAAGTAGGATTTAAGGGATTACTTGGAGAAGTGAGTAAAGATTTAAGGAAAGTTTTGATATTAAAGAGATTGTGTATAATTGAATATGGAAAGTATGTATGTCATGAAAAATATTAAGGAAATTGGAATTACTTGGGGAATAATTAAGAAGAATGAATGACAAGAAAATATGATGATTGGATATTAAAAAGATGGAGAATTAGAATTAAGGAAAATAGGAGATTTTGGGAGATAATTAAAAATATAATTTTACCAATTCAATTCCCCCAAAATATTTCATGAGGGCCGAAAATATGGAGCTTACCATAGCTCTAATTTTCGGATTCCTCTAGCTATATTTAGGAATATTTTGCTCGGTTTTTAAGGAATAAAATAATTGTATAAATAATATAGAATAATAATTAAATAAATAATTAATTAAATACCAATTATTTACCAATAAATAACCAAGAAAAATCAGATTTTCCATACATGGAAAATCCAAAAATCCTAGCTAGTTATTAGGTAATTTCGGCCATAATAATTAATTAATTAAAAAAATTATTTTGCTTTAATTAAAATATCCGAAATATGTAAATAATCCGGTTTTTAAAATAGGATAAATGGATAATAAATCTTATCCAAAATAATAATTTGTTTTTAAAATACTTTTAGCGCCAAAATTCAAATATTATTTTGGCTCCAAGATTTAAATAGTAAGTTGAATTACTAAAATACCCTTTTTAGAAAAGAATAATTAATTAATTAATTAGGAAAATACGTATAAAAATTTGGGGTATTATAGTCTACCCCCGTTAAAATAAGTTTCGACCCGAAACTTAGTCAAAAGAAACAAAAATCATTTTGAAATTATTGGTTCATGCACATCCTAACTTGACTCAAGACTCCAAATAAACTCAAATAAGACTCAAAATCACTCAAAAATGACTCGAAAAGTAGACGCGCGAAACTCTATCGCCTCTACCCCCCTTAAAAGGAGTTACGCCCCCGTAACTCGACCACTAACCTTAGGCAAACAGCTCTTGGTATCGTTTCCTCATATCAGCCTCAACTTCCCATGTAGCCTCTTCAGTTTTCTGATTTGACCACAACACTTTCACAATGCTTACATCCTTGTTCCTTGTGCTCCTTACCTTAGAGTCAAGAATCTTTACTGGTCTTTCCTCATAAGTCAAATTCTCATCCATCTCGATAGTTTCTGGTTGTAACACATGTGTCACGTCCGGAATGTACTTTCGAATTTGGCTCACATGGAACACATTGTGAACCCTTTCTAGCTCAGTAGGCAAATCCAACTTATAAGCCACTTTTCCCACTTTCTGGATGATCTCATATGGCCCTATGTACTTTGGGCTTAACTTTACCTTCTTTCCAAACCTCATCACCCCTTTCATGGGTGAAATTTTCAACAAAACTTTCTCTTCTACTTCATATTCCTCTTCCCTCCTTTTCAAATAAGCATAGCTTTTCTGTCGATCTTAGGCTACTTTAATCTTTTCTTGGATCAACTTGACCTGCTTTACCATATCTTCAAGCATTTCTAGCCCAAGAACCATAGTCTCACTTATATAATTCCAATAAACTGGGCTTCTACACTTTCGACCATATAATGCTTCAAACGGTGCCATTCCAATGCTTGCATGGGAACTGTTGTTGTAAGAGAACTCTATTAAATCCAAGTGGTCTTCCCAAGACCCTTGATATTCCACCACACAAGCTCTCAACATGTCCTCTAATGTCTGAATCGTTTTTTCCGTTTGACCATCTGTTGTTGGGTGAAATGCTGTGCTCATTAACAACTTCGTTCCCATTGCCTTTTGCAAACTTTTCCAAAAGTTAAACAAAAATCTTGAATCTCTATCCGAAATGATATCCGTGGGTACCCCATGGTACTTCACCACAAACTTCACATAAGCTCTTCCCAACTGATCTATGGTCCAAGTACTTCTCATGGGTATGAACGCTGTTGACTTCGTCAACCTGTCCACTATTACCCAAATAGTGTCATTCCCTGCCTTGGTCTTTGGCAAGGCTCCCACAAAGTCCATAGAAATCGAATCTCATTTCCATTTGGGCACCTCCAAGGATTGGACCTTTCCTTGAGGCTTGCGATGCTCAATCTTCACCTTCTGACATGTCAAACACTTAGCCACAAATTCAGCCACTTCTCTCTTCATATTGGACCACCAAAAATTTTTCTTCATGTCCTTATACAACTTATCCCCTCTAGGATGCATTGAATAAGGAGAATTATGGGCCTCCTCCATCAATCTTTGCTTCAGATCACCGCGATTTTGCACCTTAGGTCATGTCAAGCCATGTGTGTCAAAACACTTTGAGTCGAGTCATGACAAGTCACATGTGTTAAAACACATTAAGTATTATGCAATGAGTCAAGCAACACTGAGCCTTGGGTCAACCCCTAAACAAAAGATGAGCAAAGTCCTATAGTCCAAGATATAAATGCAGGTACAAAAGATTTGAAGCAAAAAGACGCAAATGGCTTAGCAAATCAACTAGAGTCGGTCTGATCACAGTTAGATTGACGATCAGCCTGATTGATCGAGCACATCCGAATTTTGATCAAGCACCTCAAACTCGGTAAAATCTTGAAGGATAGGGTTTTTGACAAAGTTTCAAGGCATAGGAAGTGTAGACACCCAAATGTGTCTCCCCAAAACCAAACCCAGTGATGAATACCTTTTGCGTCGAATGATTATCGAAAGAGGTGAAAGTGTGAAAGGTCAAGTGTTGCGGTTAGTTTTTATTAAAATTCTTTCTTTCTGTTTTCGAAAACAACTCTATTTTATGAAAACAGCCAATACAGTTTAGTTTGGTCCACGACAAGGGTCCAATAATAGTGTAGTGGATGGGGCTTGCAAAAAGCTTTCCAACGATATATTATTAGCCCAATTCCGATGAATAATGAGGAAGTTATGGCCAAAATACTAAACTGGGCCCGGTTTGATCTTTACATGCGTCCCAATGATCTAGGGGAGGGTCCAATGTTAATTATTATTCCTAAAGTTATTAGAATTGATTATAGTCTTCTAGAATTCTCTAGAAGGTTCTTTTTAGTCCTAATAAGATTAGAATTAATAATTATATTTTGATAAGTTTTACTTGGAATAAAATATTATTTTATGAAAAACACGATTTCAGTCTTCATACGGACTTTACAAATCGATTTTGATTCGTATGTGGACTCCGTGTTGAAAGCGCGTAGAAATCCAGGCTGTTGCCACGCAATAGACCTTGTCGCCAAGCGACAAGGTCGGTTTTGCAGCGACAGAGTGGAGTTTTATTCCTTATCAAATTCTACTTATATTCGGACTATTTTCTTATAAATAGGGTCCTGAACCTCCGTTTTTATGGATTCATCTTCAACAATCATCTTTCTCTCTCTAAAGCTAGAAGCTTTCTCTCTCTATTCTTTTTCTAAACCTTCCCTCATCCAAAATTCCGCATTCACGAGATCTAGAAACACCTAGCCAAGTTCGAAGTTGCCTTCGCCCTAGACGTGAAAGGTTATAATTTCTGAGGGTTTGGTCCCTAATCTTTATTTCAATTATTTAATTTGATTCTTTGATTTTATTATTTTCCTTGAAGTTACTAACGTGTGTATTTTGTTATTAGAAAGAGGCACGAGGCATCAAAGTATGTAATTTTATTGCTCTATTCTTGTAGAAAGCATGTTTAAATTTGTTTAATTCCTAGCATCATGTTAGGATGTTTCTATTGCTTTCTAGTATCATGTTTAGGGTGCCTTTTACTCTTTTGTAATATCTTGTTAGTATCATGTTAGGGCTAAAGCTTTGATCTTTATTGCTTAGTGACATGCTAGGGTTTGTTATTAATCTTGTTAGTATCATGCCTAGGATCTTGCTAATAATATTGTGCTTTAACATGATTATGATTATTATGTTGCTTGATATATATCATTGTTATTGCTTGATCACGCCCTCTCTTGCAGGTTTAAAGGGAATTTGTACTTGTAATCACACTTAATAAGATAATTAATAATCTTGTTTAGGGGTAATATGATTATAATTCAAGTGATCGCCAATAATAGTTTTATTTGTGCATTAAAATCAACCAACATAGATAAATAGGTTTAGGGTTAATCTATTGTTTGCATGTTAGTCAGAAAGCGCACATGAATACGAGCAGAATGAAGTAGAGGCCTATTTTTTAGGGCAGGTTCAATCTCTTTTAGGTTGGATTTGTGCTTTCATCCCCGAACCCTATTTGGTTCATGACCTTTTGGAGTTGACGATCTCAAGGATCGTTAAGGGGTGTAATCTTCACCTTGTGAACGGTTTACAAGTTCCTAAAACTTGTTGGCGATTCTTTTGCTCTAGCTTCCTTCCCTTTGGACGCCACCATGCTTAAGTGTATGATCACAGTGGGTTCAAGCTTGGGGTTAATGGCTTGAAATATTCCCTACAGTTTTTTGCGACTCCACTGGGGAGGATTTCTATTTTAATTCCTGAAATTTATTTCGGCAATGATTTAGAATGAGTGGATGAGACTCGAAAAGTTCTAAGTATTTCATGTGTGTAATTTTGATTAGCATTATTGTGATATGCATAAAAAAAAAGGTCCTCATTGGATAGACCATCCAAAATGAGTAAAAAACATAGGATTTTTACACGTAGGAAATTTGAGAAATATCTTTCACAACTAGAATTGAAATAACGCTGCAAAATTTGGAAAATTCTAAGAACGTAGATACCTGCTGAGACATGTAGGAACTAGCGTCTAGAAAACAGAGCTTGTCGCCTGGCGACAAGGGCACTTTTGCGGCGACTGTCCCTGTAGTCTGGCGCCAAGTTCTTCCAATACCGAGCCAGAACTCTGCCTTCTTGTTTTGACCATTTCTAGCACTGTTGGCTCGATTCTACTTCCTGATTGAGTTTTTCTCACTTTTCTAAAACCCATATGTGTTCTACATATGGACATAACCCTCTGGGGGTTCACGCTCCATCCACCCAATCGAACGCTCCTTGCAACGACGGGTACATCCGAGTTTGTGAATCCACCAAACCGTGGAAGCAATTTTTTAACTTGCGGGGTCCCATCCACTCGCGCCAACCCTTCCAAAGGTAAGGCTTCCGCGCGGTGCATCCGGACTCATAACCATGGACCCTCTTTGACTAACCCATATCCTGAACTTTAGAGAACTAGAGCCATGGTTAGGTTGCAAACTCATTGCATCATATTGTGACTAGTTGAACTACTTGTGCATTCTTTGCTTGTGCATTCCTTATATGTGCTAACCATTTGTTTGACTTGTGTTTAAGTCTAAATAAACCAATTAATGACTAAAAAGGACTTTGTCTAATTAATTAATTTGACTAATTAAAGACTAATAAAGTAATTAATCTGACTTAGTACGACTTTAGGCATGTCCCCTTAAAGTTAGCTTACTGGAAACAGTCCCATATCAATGTTCCAGCAATGGCGCAGGAGTTTGGGCTGTGGCGCCACAGTTTTCTGCCTGTCGCCTGCGACAAGCTTCAGAGGCGACAGTTCTGTTGTTCCGGCGACAGTCCAGATTCCTACTCGAGTCATCACGACGAGTCTAATTAAACAGTCTGCTAATCAGTTTTACCAATTTGTTAATGGTTTTACCCATGTTTTAGTCCTTAATAGAGTCTAGGCACTTAGTCCCATGGTCATACATAAGAGTCAAAGCATGTCATTCGCACTCACTTATAAAGCACACACTTAAAATGTATGTCACACCTTGACCATGTCTTAGGTTCATGCATGAGTCGGTTTTTTCCATCATTTGAGTTGGGGATACATTCTATTCCTAATTTTTTCATACCTCTCCATCTACATCATCTTTCCATTCTCTACATGCTTTTCCCATATCACAATATTCACTCTTCCTACCTTCTTCCATCCATTGCATGTTGAATAGAGTTAAGTCAAACAATTAACAATGAATATCCCTTAATTTCCCTTTCCCCAGTACTTGGTCAAAGAGAGAAGAGCACTCAACCAAGACAACACTTTTGATAAAGCATCACTTTTTTTATAAAACAAAAGGGTTGTAGTAATGGCCGGCCAAAAGAAATTTTCTTAAGTAATATTAGTGAAAGCTCGTCGAGCCTGGAAGAGGATGTTCAGGAACTACGAAATACCGTTGTCACGCTTATGGGTGCAATAGAAGGACTAAGAGATTGGATAATGGTTATCGAACAACGTTCTCATTATCAACACCATAGAGGCCATGATCACACTACCGAAGGATGCTTCATCCTCAAAGATCGCGTCCAAGACCTCACTGATTCAAGTTTCCTTCATGTTCCTCCGCGCGACAAGAATGCCAGGATTAGTAACGATAACAACCGTGGCTGTAAAGGAAAGAAGAACGACTATCCTTCTTTTTCCGAAAACACCTACTCTAGCAACAGTGTTGGTACTTTCGACCTTAATGAAATCTTGGCCATGGATAATCGAGGATTTACAAAGCAACTAAGAAAGGATTTCACCCCTATTGGAATTAGCTACGATGATGCTTTCGATCGACTCCATGCAAAGAAACTCATTACTCCTACTGGACCCATTCAAGATCCCCCACTTGAGAAGAGATTGCCTAGTTGGAACCCAAATGTACGCTGCAAGTACCATCAAGGTAGAAGTCATACTACCGAGAGCTGTTGGAAGCTAAAGGAAGCAATCCAATATTTGATTGACAATAACAAGCTTCCTATACCTCCAGTCGGCAAGAAGACCGAGTGATGATAAGGCACAAGATAAGAGACGAGCTTCAACGACAAGATTTCGTGGCCTCTTTTTCTATTTCTTTTTTCCTTTCCTCAATAAGTCTAGCATAGGCACCGTTTTATTCTCCTTAGATTTATTTTGTAGGATCATTATTTCTTCCCCTTTTAATAAAATGAGCATTTATTTCCTTACATATGATCATCGCATTGCATTGCATTAAAAAAAAACGCCGAACTAAGCACAAGATATACCAATGATTTGAGGCACCCTTTGTAGCCACATTATATCACCTTTCACCCTTCAAATGTGCAATCCTTTTTTTTGATAAAACCACTTTGAGCCTCGTCTAACAATAGACCTGTCATTTTTCAACCCATATCTACCTAACCTTGGGACGGGATGGTGTGCAACTTATGCAATTTTCAAAGAACGAAAGCTTGAGTGATTTTACATAAAACTCAAAAATTCAAAAAGCAAAAATGATAAAAGTGTACAAAAGGGCAAGTGTTCCAATGTCTTTGACATGAACATGTCTTTGATATGAACACGTCTCAGATTGCGTCTCTTATCGAGTGCTCGGTACCGTGCCTGAGAAACATGAATGCCAAGTGAGTGATAGACCGCATGATCGAGATTGCCCACACTTATCCAAATAAAAAAATGATGACAAAGCGAAAAAGAGAAGAGGGCAAAAATATAAAAAGAAAGAGTTCAAAAGTGAGGAAACCTCAAGCATAATAATACAAAGATTCAAAAGCAAGGTTGCACACCTTGGGGGCTTATCTAGGGCCTTGAGCCTTTATCCCTTTCTTCTTCAACCTTTAGCCTAACCATATTACAACCCTTAAAAGACCTTTTTGAGGTATACACACTTGTGCGAGGTTCGGCTAGAGCTACGTTTGGCCTGATTCCTAACGGATACGTAGGCAACCTCACAATGAGGTGCGGCCGTAATAAGAAATGCATTCATATTCACATTCATGCATGATCATATCAAGGGATCTCCTATGCTCATCCTTATCCATTTAGAGCTAGACTTGGGGGCTTGATCCCCATTATTAGCTTACCTAGCCTAAGAGTCACCATCATTTGACTCTTCTCAATATACTTTCTCCATACTCTTAGCCTTTGCAGCCTAGCTTTAGTGTCACTTTCACACCCATCACAGATACATGACCAAATAGTCCTTCCCTTAGGAACCCTTTGTCATGAAATCTTAACATAACGTTGAAGCATGCCTTGTCACGTCAAAATCAAGATAAATCATCATTGCATCACAAAGTATGAAGTACTTAGCCTCCGCACCTAAGCTACCTAAATACTTTCATCTTTAAGTTAACTAGGATAGTCTAAGATGTTACAATCCTTGTACTGTGAGAGACAACATTAACGGATTAAGCTCATTCAACATGCACCTTCAAAAACTTCGCTTCTTTCTTTTTTCGCGTCTTTCTTTTTCGGGAGAAAGTCGGTACCCTCCACAAAAAATGACGGAAAAAAATGCACACACGAGTCATGTACGTTAAGTTATGTCACCTCGAATTGAGTCTAACACATGTGTCAAAACACATTAAATCACATAAGAGTCACACACGTGTCAAAACACATTGAGTCAAACCTCAAGTCAATCAATCACCTTAGGTCAACCCTAATGAAAAACACCAGCAAAGTCTTTTGGTTTTTACAGGATACAACCATTCAGCAAAGCTCCTGTTCGCAGCCAACCAGAAGATCGCAACAAACATTCAAATATCGAAGCTCTATTGTTCAGAGACGCGTGGACATTTCATTCAAGCTCTATTGTTCAGAGACGCGTGGACATTTCTTTCTAAACTCTTTGTTCAGAGACGCGTGGACATATCAAAAAAGCTCTTTTGCTCAGAGACGCGTGGGCATCCTATCAAAAAGCTCCATTGTTCAGAGACGCGTTGGCATCCTATCAAAAAGCTCCATTGTTCAGAGACGCGTGGACATATCAAAAAGCTCCATTGTTCAGAGACGAATGAACATCCCCCTAAAAGCTCCATTGTTCAGAGATGAGTGAACATTCCTAAAAAAGAAGCTCTTTTGTTAAAAAACGAGTGAACATCAACGCGACAAAGCCTGTCGCTTGGCGACAAGCAGAAATGGCGAAGACAAGCAGTTCCAGCTAGCGTTGGAGCGGCGACAGAGTACAGGGCTCCATAAAATGGTTATGTGAACCTCGTGCAGCAATTTCGGGTTCCTTGGTACGCCAATTAGCCCCTATAAGAAACTTGACATGATTTAATGATCGGCTCGATCACGATTAAATCAAGTAATCGACCTGATGAAAAGATCGTCTCACTTAGCTTAAAGCGCCTAAACATTGGCTCAAAGGCACCAACATAATGGTTCATAAACAGTAAAGGCACCGATGTAATGGTTCACAAGCAGCAAAAGTGCCGACGTACTGGCATAGCGGAAGCAAAGTTCAAGCGAACTTTAAAGGATCAATAGGCATTGGTCTTCGGTGATATTCTTCGTAGTATTGTCGCAACAAATGAGGATGACTTCGGGCGAAGATAACTTCGACGTCATTCCCTAGGATGTGGAGAGTTGTCACAAAACTGTAGATGGCTACAAGCAGAGTTATCTTCGATTGTGTTCCCTAGGATGTGGAAGATGGTCACAAAAAACTAAAGATGGCTACAAGCAGAGTTATCTTCAATCGTGTTCCCTAGGATGTGGAAGATGGTCACAAGCGGCAGAGAATGACTACAAGCAGAGTCATTTTCGATGAAATAGGAGGCAGCTACAAGCAGGGCGGTCTTCAAAAAATGCAACAAAATTGGTTACCTTCAGAGACGTGTGCTCGACGGTGCAAGATACGTGTTTCTTAACTCTTTTATCTGTTTAACTAATGCTAGTTTGCAGGTATCGGCGTTACAAGAATGATTTAGGATCGCAGAACGTTTTGAATCATTCTCCGTCCCTATCGTTACTTTGACTTTCGTTTTCGAAACATGCGTTTCTCCAAACTCAGTAAAAGTGGGGGCTTCTATAGACACCCAAATATGTCTCCCCAAAACCAAACCCAATGATGAATACCTTTCGCTTCATTTGATTATCGAACGAGGTGAAGGTGTGGAAAGTTTAATGATGAGGATGTTTTTATTAAAATATTTCTCTTTCTGTTTTCTAAAAATATTTCTTTTCTTACTCCTATTTTATGAAAAATAGCCAGTCTAATTTGGTTTGGTCCATAATAAAGGTCCAATAATAGTGTAGTTAGATTGGGCTCAAAAAGAGCTTTCCAATGATATATTATAGGCCCAATTCCGATGACTTATGAGGAAGTTATGGATTGAATTAGATTAGGCTCAATGATTTTCAATGTGGCTCAATGATCTAAAGGAGGGCCTGTTAATTATATTTTTAAAAAGGATGTTTTATTTAGAATAAAATATATTAAATCTGATTTCGAAAACTGCTTGGACGCTTAATTACCTGCAACCAGTGTTGAATGTAATTACGCGTGGAAAAGCGCGTTGACTTTTAGACCAGCGCGAGACGACGGCGTCGTCGCCAGGCGCTGACTTTCGTCGCCTGGCGTTGACCTTCGTTGCCTGGCGACGAAGCTCGTCATTTGGCGCTGGCTTCTGTCGTTTGCGACAGGAGGAGTTTTATTCTGAATATGATTTTCTTTGATCCCGTGCTATTTTTCTTATAAATAGGGGTCGTATCTCCCTGTTTTAAAATAATACACATTCATCAGTTATCTACAACCATCATCTTTCTTCTTTCTCTCTCTAAAAGCTAGTAGCTTTATCTCTCTCTTCTCTTTCTAAACCTTCCCTCTCTCAAAATTCCACATTCATTAGATCTAGACACGCCTAGCCAAGTTCGAAGTTGCCTTCGCCCTAGACGTGAAAGGTTTGATATTTTTGAGGGTTTGGTCCCAAATCTCCTATTTAAATTATTTAATTTAATTGTTTGATTTTATTTTCCCTAAAGTTACTAACACGTGTATTTTTTTTATTAGAAAGAGATACGAGGCATTGGAGTAAGTACTTTAATTGCTTTAATATAGAAATCATGCTTTAATTATTTCCTAGTATCATGTTAGGATGTCTTATTGCTTCCTAGTATCATGTTTAGGGTAATAACTAAAATTTCTAATATCATGTATTATTATGATGCTTCCTATTTCTTTCCTAATATCATGTTAGTATCATGCTAGGAATAAAGCTTTGATCTCTAATGTTTAGTGACATGCTATGATTTGTTATTAATGTTGTTAGCATCATGCCTAGGATCTTGCTACTATTATGCTTTCATGAGATTGAGAATATTATTATTATGATGATTGTGATTATTATGTTGCTTGTTATATTATTATTGTTATTGCTTGATCACACCTTTTATGCAGGTTTAAAGGGAATTTGTACTTGTACTCACGCTTAATAAGATATTAATAATCTTGTTTAGGCTAATATGATTATAATTCAAGTGATCGCCAATAATAGTTTTGTTTGTGCATTAAATTCAACCAACATAGATTAAATAGGTTTAGGGTTAACTTATTGATTGTATGTTAGTCAGAAAGCGCACATGAATACGAGAAGAATAAAGTAGAGGCCTATTTAGGGCAGGTTCCATCTATTTTAGGTTGGATTTGTACCTTCATCCTCGAACTTCCAGTCATGGTTCCAGACCTATTGGAGTTAGCGATCTCCTGGATCGTTAAGGGGTGTAACCTTCACCCTGTGAACGGTTTACAAGTTCCTAAAACTTGTTGGCGACTCTTTTGCTCTAGTTTCCTTCTCTTTGGACGCCACCATGCTTAAGTGTATGATCACAGTGGGGCTCAAGTGTGGGATGGCTTGAAATATTCCCTACAAAGGGATTTAGATGTGTATGTGTTACTTATGATAGTAGTCATTTAAGAAGTTTTTCTACAAGTTTTTATTTCTCACATGAGATGGTTTTTTCTTGTTTAAGGCTTAGAATATTTTAATTATGCAATTTTATTTTGACAATCATTATTTTTACGATATAGGAGAATTCGAGTGAGATGAATTTTTATTTGGTATGTATGCATATATGAATTTTTATAATATTCGCATAGTATCATATTAGGTATTTTATATACTTTGAAAATTAAGTGACATCATTGTAAGAAGATTATGATTCTTGGATTGTTTGATAAATTATGTTTAATGACTTATTTACAAACATGATAAGAATTGATAATTTAATTATGACATGATACATTTATTAAAAGTGAACTGAATCATGTAATTATTTAACCATAGGTAACAAGAAAAAATTAATGTAATCTTAATTCAATTTATAAGGAGCTACATTTATTATTTATATTATTTATTTCACACTCATATTTAATTATAGATTGGAAAAAGTAAGTAATTATGCACATTTTGTGTGTGTCATAACCATGTAATAAATTAAATTGATTAATCACGAAATTAAGAGGCAAATGCAAAGACTATTACATACTAGTATAGCACCCGTGCGATGCATGACTTACAAATCTTGATACTCATATTCATTTCACAAAATTTTAAAATAAAATGATTTAATGAGTAATAATGAATTTACTTATATACTACTTGTAAACAACCTTTTTTTTTTTATTTTTAAATTGTATGGAAAGATTTGAAAAATAATTCAACTCGATGAACTAACAATCAATATGCACATTAATTAAGTCATATTTTTTCCCTCATTTCTACTTGCGCCAGTGGCCACCTCATTTTTAAATGGGGGGATTTTTCTATGTGGTGGGTCACACCATGTGGCCGGATTACTCGAGTTAATCAATCAGGGGTTACTCGAGTTACTTCTGACCGAGTAACCCCTTAAATAATCCCTAACTAAGTAACTCAAGACCCTTGACCGAACCCCTCGAGTAAACCCTTGACCAAGTAACTCGAGTATTCCCTAATCGAGTAACCCCTCGAGTAATCCCTGATCAATTAACCCCTCGAGTAAAACCTAACTGAGTAACCCCTTAAGTAACCCATGACCAAGTAACTAACCCTTGACCGAACCCCTTGAGTAACCCCTGATCGAACCCCTAGAGTAAACATTGACTAAGTAACTCGAGTAACTCATGTCCGAGTAACCCCTGACTAAGTAACCTCTTAAGTAACCCATGACCGAATATTTAACTAACCCCTGACCGAACCCCTCAAGTAACTTCTGACCGAACCCCTCAAGTAACCCTTGACCAAGTAACTCGAGTAACCCTTGCCACACGATGTGGTCAACCATATATAAAAATTGGTCTTTTAATTGACTATCTCTAACTTAATACGAAGTATATTTTTGGAATAGTTTACCATTATAATAACAATATAATCATTATACATTGTACTTCGTGTATCACAAATAATTTCGCATTTTTTTTTTGGCCTCTAAAAAAACTTAAAGTTTAAAGTTTAACATGAAACTTTTAAAAATAGGATTTTTGATCCCATCACTTACTACCTTAATTTTATTACATGATAAATTCACCTAATCATCACCACACACCTATTGCACTTACTACAACAAAAAAATCTACAAGGCCTCTAACTTAAAGCTTAGTACGAAGTATAATTTTTTTTTTCCTAAAATTTTAACCTCGGAATGATGTTTAGGCTTGTCAATTGTTTGATTATATGTCTTTTTTTTTTTTAATTATATGTAATCATTTAATATTTTTATTGCATATATATAATAGTAAATAAAAAAATAAAATACACAAACATATAATAGAGAAGAAAAAAAATGCATGTCACCCGTGACTACATATACGAAATCTACAACATATTTACTGTGCGGCTGGTCACACAGTGTGACCGCTTGTAAAAAAACGGAGTAATTAACCTCTATGACACTAACAAACTAACCCCTATCATATTGATATAGTAACTTCTGAACCCTGTTCACTTCACCTTATATTTGCTGAACTAAAATTATTTTTGTTAATCTTAAATTATTTTTACTAAACTAAAATTAATTTTACTGAATTGAAATTATTTTTGTTGATAATTTTTTTTTTATTATTTCTCTATTATATTTTTTCTTTAAGGTAATAGTTTTTTATTGAACTGAAATTAAATATACCAAATTGAACTTATTTACTCTAAACTAAAATTATTTTTACCAAATATTATATGTTTAAGGTGAAGTGAACATAGTCTTATTATACTTATTTAGTAACCTTTAAATAACAAAGTACAACATCGACAAAGTAACAACTATAACACTAACTGGGTAACCCCTATAACACTAACTGAGTAACCCTATGATGGTTGGCTATACACATATAAAATTAGTACCAAAATCTATATTAAAAATAAAAATTATAGTTTTTCTTATAGCGTGATACATATACGCCTACATGCCTCATATTATTATTTTTTTACATGCTTTTATATATGTCTATTATGCGAATTTATATGTGATAGATAAATAAAATCATTCTTATGCACAGTTAGTACTAATATAATTTATAAAATTTTCTAGCTTCATAAAATGGTCAAGAATGCTTATAATTTGTAGCTATTCATAATCTATTATTAACTATCATTGTAAGAAAAAATATCTCTTGTTAATCTTTTATTAAACTATAAGAGATTTTTAATACATAGATTTATATATAGAGTGGTAAAATGTAGGATAAAAATATCTTTTCTATAAATTATATGCATCACTCCATATCTTTTAATAATATTCTACTTAATAATATATTACATTCTATGAAAAAGATAAATATTAAATATTATAAAATATATGTAGTATATTTTAAGGAATAGTATACTTGAGTGATAAATGAGTGATTTATATGTTCAATATGTATATATATTGAGTTCCATACAAGAATATTAACAAATAATTTATTTCTTAAGATTATGTATGTAGGATAAAAAATTATTTACTATAATTAAAGTATAAAAGTATTATTCAACATCTTTTACAAAATTAATTTGCTACTTAATACCACCCTCGCTTTCCTGAGTTCTATCCATTTAAAATTCCTAAGGTTAAAGTGGAGGTAGTATATTACTTAGTATATTTTATAAATAAAATAATTTATAAAATTAGTGTATTTGAGTGATAATCTACCTTTAATATATAGTGAATTATATCTTTACTAAAATGTAATATAATCTTAACTAAAATATTCAATATTCATGTGTAAAATATATCAGAGATTATAGATTATGAAGATTGTTTTATAATATGCAATTAATAGAATCTTTGACAATTATATACATTCTAACAATAAAAAAAAAAATCAAAAAACTTAAACAGGGACACGTGTCAGCTTTGGAGCTAGTGTGCCATGTTTTAGTATAGTATATAGATAACCATTTAAAATATAATATTTAAAAATATGATATTTTACCGGATAAATCACAAAAGAAATTTAAAAGAGGAGTGTGAATAGTATTGTAAATAATGCAATTAAAATAACGGATGAAGTAATTAACAAATACATAAAATTGTTTATGAATTAAAAAATTACATAAATATTTATAATTGTAGAAACAAATGATTTATTCAACAAAAGTATTATCATTTTGCCTCGGGCCACCAAAATATTAAAAACGGCTATGAATCTAACACCAAAAAATTGAACCCTGCAGCAATTTTATGGCAATTTAAGCAAATCCAATCACAAATTAAACAATTATCATCAAACAAATTACAAATTTAATTATTTTAAAATTCTTCATATTAATCCAAATTGAAATGCCATAACTATAATACAGCATATGCATTCATAAAACCTATCTAATTTTCCCACAATCTTTTCCCCAATTCGCTTATTCAATTAATCGCACAAGCACAACATTAAACTATAAATTGAGAATCTAACACCAAAATAATAGAATGCGAATTATATTAGAGTAATGAAATTAACCTGGCTTTGGATAGTTCCTTTGTTTTGCTGGAATTCTCTGTTGCCTAAACCCCTTGGGATTGGGAAAGTAGAGCTTGTTCGTGAGCTCAAGATAAGGTTTATTAATACACGCGCAAATGCCTACTAGCTATTGGCCCTATGCGACAACTTCCTCTATCTCTAAATATTTGCCTTATTTTGAGTTTGCCTCGTACTATTTTCGGTTTTAGTGACCACAAATTACTCTCACAATCAATTCATTTAGCTTCCTTATTTTCTCTATAATCAACTCCTTTCAACACAAATTAAATTAGCAAGTCCACCCCTTTGAAGCAAATGAAGGGGACAGGCATTGTTAATTGTGCATAAATTTGGGTTGAATACGAAGTATATGTCAAAGCTAGTTAAAATTGTCATGCTTGTAACTTTTTAACAATATAACTAACGTGTGTTTCGGGGGCGACGTTAGAGTTAAATATTTTTCCTCATATTTATTTATTTGTTAACGCATCGCACTTGAACAAATAATAACTTATACTAAAATAATAGCCATTAAATTATAATTTCCCTCATAAAACCTTTCATTTTTCCTCCTAAAATCCCTTCTTTTTTTAGCCTATCATCTCCTTAAATTTTAGAAAAAAAAATACTCCGTATTATTTATAAAAAAATATTATTTACCTCAATTATGAAGTATTTCATACCTATTTGTAAGATATTGTAAAATTATTAAAATAAATGTCATTTCAACGCACTCTTAAGATATGGATAAGTGAGTTATTTGACAAGGCTTTCTTGAATAAGAACTTAACACAACCAATGGACTTTTAAAGTTGTACTTCAAGGAAATGTATATGTACCATGCTTATTGTCACCTAAAAAGAGCCATTGGCCTCTAAGTTCAGATGATGACTTAAACAAACTCATGTGTTATGCTAACAAGTTTGTAAGTTGTTTAGATTGTAGGTTTCATTAGGAAATACATAATATATCATTTCAAAATCATACACGCTTGAAGTTTTTATACAACACATTTAAATTTAGTATGATAATTTAATAACAAACCTCATAAACCTAAGGAAACAAATATATATAAACTCAAACAAGTATTCCATTGTATATAGGTCAAGCATAGCAGTAATCATCTCCCATCATCCAAAGGCACCAACTGCACAACTCTACTTTGGCTGATTGAAGAGTAGTTCATACTGTCATTGCCATAGCCATTGTTGAAATCGTGCGCCTCACCAAGCAGATATTCACTCTCCTCTTGGACTAGCACACTATTGTTTGACAACCATGGATGAGTACTTATACAGCTAATCCTTTCTAGCTCTCTTGCAACCTCCTTCATTGTTGGGCGATCCTCTCCTTTAAGTTTCAAGCACCTCCTTGCAAGATTAGCAACTTCCTTAAGCTGGTCGATTGTACCATCACTTACAATTTTTTCATCAAAAATCTCCAACAAACGATCTTCCTTAAATTTCCTAAGAAAGCATACAGCAAGGCTTCTCTCATTTTCAGGCTTAGCATAAGATATTGCCTTCTCTCTAGTTAGTAGCTCCGCAAGAACTACACCAAAGCTATAAACATCGCTCTTATCAGTGAGCTCACCAGTTTGCATGTACTCTGGATCAAGATAACCACATGTTCCTTGAACCATAGTTCCTAACTGCTCTTGATCTGCCGGTGCAAGCTTTGATGCTCCAAAATCAGCAACTTTTGCTATGCACTTATCATCCAAGAGTATGTTTGCAGACTTAATATCCCTATGAATTATCGGTATAGAAATTGTAGTATGCAAATAAGCCAAGACCTCAGCAACTTCTGCTGCAATTCTTAAGCGAACATCCCAAGTAAAAGAATACATTTTTCCGTCATCATGCAAATGATTATGCAATGTACCATTACTTATAAATTCATAAACGAGCAATGGTACCTCCGTCTCCAAGCAACAACCTAAGAGCTTTACCACATTCTTATTATTGATTTGTGACAATGCAACAACCTCGTTTATGAATTGTTCGACCTGTGTGGAATCTATACCTTGATGGACCTTTTGATGGCGACTATTTGATTGTTAGGTAGCATACCCTTGAAAACCATGCCAAAACCTCCGCGACCAATGATGCTATTTTCACTGTAATTATCAGTCGCCTCCTTTAGTTCTTCATCCGTGAACATGTTCACTGTATTGCCAATTGACACGTCTCGTCCTGAAACCTTTTGTTGTAGAATATGACCGGCATTTTGGTGAAAGCATTTCTCCCTTAGTTTTTGAATCTTCTTGTTTCCATGTTGCCAATGAAACCAAAAGATAACTAGCAAAGAAAAAAATGATGCCACCAGTAATAACCTAATTTAAACAATGTTAATAATAATTAAGGCCAAGAGTTAATGTATACAACAGATACAACTTTAAATTTTGTTTTATGTTCCTAGTTGGTAATTAATCTCTATTTTCTATAGGAAAGCATATATATATATATATATATATATATATATATATATATATATATATATATATATATATATATATATATATAAAATTTGTCAAAAAAACCTTTTAAATGCACAATTTTGCAGAAAAAAAATCTTTTAAAAGCTTTTTGGTAAAAAAAACTATCACGTTCATTTTTTTTTAAATTACTTATCTTCTTAAGCAAATTAAATTTACTCCGTATTATTTATGTAAACTCTTTCACTTTTTAAGCCACTAGGGTGGCCTACGCGCGCGATGCGGGCGAATGAGTTAACTTTTGTAGAGAAGTTGTATTGACGTGTATTTACACCTTTGGTTTGGGTGGTAGACCTGCTAGTTTTAATACATACTATTTGGTTTGTGTGCCTATGCGGTGACTTTGTAGAAGTATTAAAAAAAGCCACCAAAATCTTTTATGACAATTATTTTTTAAAACCCTCAAAAGTTTGACACTGTTATTTCCAAATAATTATTAAATAATATTTAATTGATTTGCATCCCTTCATATCTTAAACTTTTGTTAGTGTAGAACTCTTAATTGAACTCTTAATTGATTTGCATGATTCAATAATACCTAGTGTATTTTTTCTTCAAATAATTTTTTTTTTGAGCTTTGGTCATACGGAGTAATAATATATGAAATGTTCGTTTTAGCTAAAAACTTAATAATCTAAGTTCTTAATTGTTTTACGACCATCTAATATCTATATCTATATCTAATACTAAATCAATAACTACTTTGTTATATTTTTCCTCGTAAATTCTCTCCATAATTAATACTCCGTACCAGTCTAGGTTTTTTTTTTTTTTTTTTTTTTTTTTTTTTTTTTTTTTTTTTTTAAAAAAATTTCATCGATTTTCCTTGATTTTAGGATTTTTAAGTTCTTTACACCTCCTGATAACATTTGCTTAAATATCACTATTTTATATGAATCTCGTTTAAGAACCATAATGTTATTTATGTGTCATCAAACAATGTACAATTCACAAGCTAATAAATCTTAATAGTAGTGTTGCAATTAAAGGACGACAAAATTGTAAATAAGAAGAGAAACCACGAAGGAATAAAAATAAACAGTCTCTTAGTAATAAACAATCTCTTCGTAAATACAATTTTTTTTCTTTTTAAATAATAATAATAACAAAAGATGAAGTATAATTTTTATATTAAAAAAAAGGCATTAAAAGTTTTTTGTTAAAAAAAAAATTTTGAATTAATTAATGATATGTTTAATGAAAAAAAATACATTAAATATATTAATGAGGGTAAAAAGTAAATACACATTTTTATACATATTTTTGAGGGTATAGTTAGTAACACACTATTCGTAAGAGTTATCTTCTACTTTTTATAAGGTAGGGAAGTCTAAGTGATTACTCCGTATTAAATAAAACTAATAGAATATATAAATTAATTCCGGACTTCAATTACCAGCTTAAATTTTTGATTGAAGCCTAAAATCAGTTTATATACTCTAAAAAAAAAAAATACTCCGCATATATATAGTTAAAATGTGATATTAATGGTCAATGTCAACAACTTTGTTAGTTGGTGTTCAAATTGGCTATATACTTTGATAATATAGTAGAGAAAAATAATGGGTGGACAAATTAAGAAGACTTAGAATATAATTATACTCACCAATGATGATTTTAATTTCCAGTAATAGTTTCTTCCTGCTTGCTGAATTGCTATCAATGACAGTACACAGATTCTCCTTATCACCCTTGCCATAGTACCCCTTGGACATGTACAATAATAACTTCCAGGGATATTGACACAATACTCTTGTTTTCACATGAATTCAAGCTATTATTCGCGCATTCATCGATATCTGGATGTAACAAACCCATCAAAGAATTAGCTACAACAACATGATTTTCTATGTTTACAAGGGCCGGTGTAAAAAAAAACAAAGAGTATTACTAATAGAGTATATAATTCGATCACGAGCTTTAAGCATCAGCTTGGGGGTGAATGAGATTTGAACCCATGATATTTGTATTACACTAGCTCTGATACCATGTTAAGGATCAACTCAACCAAAAGTTTAAGTTGATGGTTATTAAAGCTCAGGATTGATTTGTATAATCATTTTGTCTGTTACCAAAAGTGAGAGTGTGATTAGTTGGATTACCTTGACAATCATGAAGGCAGGGGTTACCCTCAAAACCGAGGTTACACTTGCAGTGGTATCCCCATTGATATGAAGTGGCGTCGAAGCAGGTACTATTTCCTTTGCATAGGCAATTCTTTGCTGCTAGAGCGCTTTTGCAATCTTCTGTTCCAATAGACAATTATATACCATGGGTGTACGTAAAGTATCTAAATGCACGTCATCTTGTGCTAGTATAGAGTCAATAGAGAAGGGTGTTCCCTTCTCTTCTACATAATCTTTAGCCACCACAAATGCAACACTGCAAGGGTTGAAGTTTTGAACTTGGGTCTGGTTACGGACACTCGCAACTTGTAGCGTTATATTGGTTATCCCATTTGGAATAGATGCTTGGCAACAACCAATCCCGGAACACTCATTGCTTACATCTGTTTGATTTGTGCACACGGTCACACACCCGGTTTGAAACATATTTGTACTTTCTATCCGCATACCAGAGAAGAATGCCAATGTATCGCAACCAATGGCACCAGCAATGTTTCAGGTTGTTGAAAGTGAAAATCTTTTTATACGAAGACCTTCTCCAATGGTGAGACTCAAGTGAGTATTTTTAGGAGAGAGAGTATTTTTTGCAATGTATACCAATAAGTTGGTATCTAAACTTAGCAACTCCAAAAGAAAGTTGCTAAGTTTAGATACTCAACTTTGAGTCTCATTTGACAAAAAGTGTGGGCCCCTCGTCAATATTCTAATATATTTTGTAATTTATTTAAATTTTACCTTTTTTTTAATCTTACAATACTTGATAATAAAAAAGAAATGGATTTGGTGAGCCATAATTAAAAGTGACATTTGTATACTTTAGAGTCTCACCATTGGGAAATTAGGCTTCACATGAGTTGCTAAATTGAGAAGTGAGTATGGTATCACCACTGGAGGTAAAAAACAACTCATTTTGTATTTCAATACTCAAATTTGAGTCTCACCATTGGAGATGGTCTAATCCAAGAAGTATAATTACGGGTTTCTAAACCCTTTTCATCATAACAAACGTATGAAATATAGTTACGCACTCGAAACTCACCATCTACAGAGATCTTCTCTATCTCTATATTATCACCATAAGTCGGAACCACCAGGATATTACTAGTGTTGCAAGTGATATTGTAGTACAAGCCGTCTTCGGAATGATCATAGTGGCACTTATCACCTATACCGAAAGGATAGGGGATGGTAACGTCGCCACATTTTTCAGGACAACCAGGAAGGGCTACTTGGGAGTTTGTACCAGAACCAACTTCTACGCCGGTAGATTGCTGTGTTAGATGCAATATTGCTAAAACTATGGTTGTGTCAATAGTTAGCAAAGTATGGTGACGCCAACCAAAGTCTCCTATCAACATTTTTGTGCTTATATTTGGTTAGGAAATTACGTGTAAGTGTAATAATTTATAAATAACAAGAGCAATGAATTGGATGTAGGCGTTTACTAAGTCAAGGTCTCCTCTGAAAAAAAAAACTTAGTTCTAGAAGAGCTTTAATTATAATTTTTTAAATATCATTTATTAATCATTTATTAATCCTATATCATCATGGAAGTTGTTTTGGGTGTTTTTGTCCTTCGAGAGAGTTACAGCTCGAAGATTGGTCCGATGTACTCTGTACCTGCAAAACACGGAGACTGCAGTTGGTAGGAGCTCCGCCTCCGACGATCAAGTTAGAATGTGATGGAGAATGTAAAAAGTGCGGAAAGGTAAAGGTGAGATCTTCTCGGATTCCGAGATCAGGTGTTTTCTCTAATGTGAGAGAATGTAGGGTAGGTTGTAATAAAATGAATTAAGATGTCCCCAAAATGGGGAGAATCTCCCTATTTATAGGGTCATCGATAAATGTGCCCCCGATTAGGTCACTCTGACCTAATTCTGATGAGCTGCGCCGAATTACGGCTTTCTCGGGATTTAGGCCATGAAGGGCGCCTTTTCTCCTACATTCTGGGAACGCCACGTGTCAAATGGGGATAGATCCAGTTTGGGCTATTCCTGGGATGACACGTGTCGCCTACTGGTTGGTCCACGTGGCATGGGTAAAAATTACCCAAAATATATGCCCCTCACAGATGTGACGTGGCATGCCACGTGGCATTTGTGACACATGTCACTCTACCAATGGTTGAATGATTTTAACTGTGAAATTTCACTTTTCACATCCTTGGGAAATTACAGAGATGCCCCCTGTATTTACCCTTCTATAAATACAAGTTTTACCCCTCTCATTTTGTACGTTTCCCAAAAAAAGTCTAGAGAGAGAAAGTCAAACTTCTAGAGAGAGAGAGAGAGAGTTTGAGACCCACTTGTGTTATACACAAATAGTTCCCTTTTTCACCCGCCTGCACAGCTAGCTACATCCGCTTATGGTATCTACAAGCAGAATTACTCACAACTTACTTGCTTCAGCCGTTCAGCGCCTGACCCCCTTCACAGTCACACTCTAAGGTACCGTCTCTACCCCCTTCAGCTCATTCTTGTTTTTTCCGTTTGTATATTTACATTCAATAAATGGATTCATCGCCAACTGTAGGGAATATTTCAAGCATCCCACACTTGACCCTCACTGTGATCATACACTTAAGCATGGTGGCGTCCAAAGGGAAGGAAGCTAGAGTAAAAGAGTCGCCTACAAATTTTAAGAACATGTAAACCGTTCATAGGTCGAAGGTTACACCCCTTCACGATCCATGAGATCGCTAACTTCATAGTGGTCTGGAACCATGACCAACCATGACTGGATATTCGGGGATGAAGGTACAAATCCAACCTAAAAGAGATTGAACCTGCCCTAAAAATAGGCCTCTACTTTATTGTTCTCATATTCATGTGCGCTTTTTAACTAACATACAATCAATATATTAATCCTAAACCTGTTTAATCTATGTTGGTTGGATATTAATGCACAGACAAATCTATTATTGGAGATCACATGAATTAAAATCACATTAGCCTAAACAAGATTATTAATTATCTTATTAAGCGTGATTACAGATACAAATTTCCTTTAAACCTGCAAGAGAGGGCGTGATCAAGCAATAATAACAATAATGTATCAAGCAACATAATAATAACAACAACAATAATAATAATAATAATAATAATAATAATAATAATAATAATAATAATAATAATAATAATAATAATAATAATAATAATATTCTCAATCAAAGCATAATAATAACAAGATCCTAGGCATGATACTAATATGATTAATAACAAATCCTAGCATGTCACTAAGCAATAAAAGTCAAAGCTTTACCCTTAACATGATACTTACATGATAGAAGAAAATAAAAAGCAACCTAAACATGATGCTAAAAAGCAATAAAAACATCCTAATATGATACTAGGAATTAATATAGTATAAATATGCTTTTTATATCAAAATAATAATCAAGAAGTAATCTAATTACTTACTTTGATGCCTCGTATCTCTTTCTTTCACGTCTAGAGAGAAGACAACTTCGAGCTTGGCTAGGTGTGTCTAGAACTCGTGAATGCGGTATGGTGTTTGTAAAGGGCTAGGCTAGAAAGAGGGAGAAAGAACAAGCTATTGCTTAAGAGAGAGAAGAGAATTAAAATTATGGTTGATGAATGAATAAAAAACGAGAAAATACGACCCTAGTTATAAGGAAAAAGGTCCCGAAACGATTAGAAAAAGATCGAATTTAATTCGGAGTAAAACTGCTCCCATCACAGCGCGACAGGGTTCATCGCGACGCGACAGCTCCATCGCTTTGCGATGGTTCACGTGTTAACTCAAAGCCGTACATAGTTCTTAATCTAATAAAATTAGACTAACTAACATCCGTACTTATCTTTCAAAATTAGATTTAATTCTTAATACAACACTTGTTTTTTTCCAAATAAAACACTTGTTTTATTCCAAATAAAACTCTTATATTTTCCAAAGGATATAATTACTAATCCTAATCCCACTAGAATTCAAAATAACCTCCTAAATTATTCTAGAGGATTAAAATAAATCTTAATGATTTTAGGAATATTAATTAATGGGCCCTTCACTTGATCATTGGGCCATATAAAACCATTTCAGGCCCAATTTAATATTTTGGCCATAACTTCCTCATTATTCATCGGAATTGGGCTTATAATATATCATTGGAAAGGTCTTTTCGAGCCCAATCCAACTACACTATTATTGGACCCTCATCACGGACCAAACTAAACTGGACTGGAAATTTTCATAAATAGAGTAAGAAATGAAATATTTTCAAAAATAGAAAGAAGTATTTTTATTAAAACGACCGCATCACAAGACTTTCACATTTCACCTTGTTCGATAATCAAATGACGTGAAGGATATTCATCACTGGGTTTAGTTTTTGGGGAGACACATTTGGGGAGATGATTCCTTTGGCCCCTGAGGCGTGGCGCTTTGTGGAGAGGTCGATACCTCGCCACCAGACCTAGACGAGTCTTCTATCATCATTTTGTTTGCATGCGTGTTCTTTGATTGTTCCTTAATACTTGACAGTTCTCCCGCGAGGTGATGACGAGGATGGCGAGGGGCATGGACGCCTTTCGTTATCAGATCGTGAGGTTGAGTCACCGAGTTAGCTGTCGTCGTGCGAGCGACGGCATGGAGGTATTTCTCTTTGACTCTTATTTTATTTGTTTTACTTATTTTTCTTGTATTTGACTCGGCTTATTTTTCTTTTTCAGCCTGTTCCTCCATCACGCACTCATACGAGACCCGAGGACCAGAGAGAGAGATCTGGGTCTGGCTCGAGGTGTCGTCGTACTTCGATTGGGAACCAGGGCTTCCGAGCGGAGTCAGATCAGACGGTGGTAGTGGAGGGTTCCGGTTCTTCCTCCGAGGGTGCATCGAGGGGGCCGACTGGCCAGGGAGGCGCAACATTAGCTCCTTTCGTGGGTGGTGGGACGTACGAGGTTGGCTTGTTGTCGCAGCAGCCACAGCAACCTCAGCAGCCGGGACTTCAACAGGGTGAGCCAGGATAGGCTGGCCCTACTCTTTCGCTTTCGACCACTAATGATCCTAATGTTGGTGAGGGATTGACTCCTCGGTTGTGCAGTTCTTTGATACATTTGGAGTTCCTCCTCAGTTGCGTCCTTCGGCGCCATAGTTGTGTCTGTATTTTTTTTATTTTGACTTTGTAGAACTTTGCTTTATTTGACATTTATGCTAGACATATTGTATATATATCCTATGATTGCTATGTTATCTATCTTTTTACATTTTTATTTTTCATTTTATGTGCATATGAGTGTGTGCAAAATTGTGATTAACTTTTGCGCAAAAAATTTCGTCATTTTTTTTTTACTAATGAAGGGTATCCGACTTCCTCCCCCAAAAGAAAAAATGAAAAATAAAATGATTGAATTAATTAAAAATAAGCATAAAATTAATTAAACTTAAAATAATCAAAAGGGGATAAGTGTTTGGAGGAAGATTGCCAAAAATAAGTTTGGATAAGTGTAGGGAATATTTCAAGCATTACCCCAAACTTGAACCCCACTGTGATCATACACTTAAGTATGGTGGCGTACAAAGGGAAGGAAGCTAGAGCAAAAGAGTCGCAACAAGTTTTAGGAACTTGTAAACCGTTCACAAGGTGAAGATTACACCCTTTAACGATCCAGGAGATCGTCAACTCCAAAAGGTCTTGAACCAAATAGGTTTCGGGGATGAAGGTACAAATCCAACATAAAAGAGATTGAACCTGCCCTAAATAGGCCTCTACTTTATTCTTCTCGTATTCATGTGCGCTTTCTGACTAACACGCAAACAATAGGTTAACCCTAAACCTGTTTATCTATGTTGGTCGAATATTAATGCACAAACAAAACTATTATTGGCGATCACTTGAATTATAATCATATTAACCCTAAACAAGATTATTAATTATCTTATTAAGCGTGATTACAAGTACAAATTCCCTTTAAACCTGCATAAAAGGCGTGATCAAGCAATAACAATAAATAAGCATCAAGCAACATAATAACAAACATAATTGAAATAATCATGTTAACGCTAAATCATAATAATAGCAAGATCCTAGGCATGATACTAACAAGATTAATAACAAATCCTAGCATGTCACTAAGCATTAAAGATCAAAGCTTTAACCCTAACATGATACTAACATGATATTAGAAAAGAGAATAGGAAGCATTGCAGGAATCATAATTGATATAAGCAAATCACCCTAAATATCATACTAAGGAAAGCATCCTAACATGATACTAGGAACCAAAATAACAATCTAAGCATGATTTCTATATCATAGTATCAATTAAAAAATTAAAGTACTTACTTGGATGCCTCGTACCTCTTTCTAATGACAAAATACACGCGTTAGTAACTTCAAGGAAAATATAAAATCAAACAATCAAATTAAATAATTGAAATAGAGATTAGGGACCAAACCCTCAGAAATTATAACCTTTCACGTCTAGGGCGAAGGCAACTTCGAACTTGGCTAGATGTGTCTAAATCTCGCGAATGCGGAATTTTGTTAGAGAGAAGGTTTAGATTAAGAATAGAGAGAAAGAAAGCTTCTAGCTTTTAGAGAGAGAAAGATTATTGTAGATTGAGAATTGATGATGATTGTGAATGAATAAAAACGGAGGTTCAGGACCCTATTTATAAGAAAACAGTCCGGAAATAGGTAAAATTTGATAAGGAATAAAACTCCACGCTGTCGCTGCAAAACGACCTTGTCGCGTGGCGACAGCCTGGATTTCCACGCGCTTTCAACACGGAGTCCACATATGAATCAAAATTGATTTGTAAAGTCCGTATGAAAACTGAAATCGTATTTTCATGAAATAATATTTTATTCCAAATAAAACTTTATCAAAATATAATTATTAATTCTAATTCTATTAGGATTAAAGAGAACCTTCTAGAGAATTCTAGAAGACTATAATCAATTCTAATAACTTTAGGAATAACAATTAACATTGGGCCCTCCCCTAGATCATTGGGCCACATGTAAAGATCAAACCGGGCCCAGTTTAGTATTTTGGCCATAACTTCCTCATTATTCATCGGAATTAGGCTTATAATATATCGTTGGAAAACTCTTTGCAAGCCCTATCCAATTACACTATTATTGGACCCTTGTCATGGACCAAACTAAACTGGATTGGCTGTTTTCATAAAATAGAGTTGTTTTCGAAAACAGAAAAAAAGAATTTAATAAAAACTAACCGCAACACTTGACCTTTCACACTTTCACCTTATTTGATAATCAATCGACGCAAAAGGTATTCATCACTGGGTTTGGTTTTGGGGAGACACATTTGGGTGTCTACAATAAGGCTTTGAAAAGAATTAAAATCGTAAAGTCAAAGTACGAATCCAAGTCAAAGTCGGATAACATATGGTCAGTTAAGCGCGTTATTCTGACGCGGTGAAAATCAAACCATCGCGGCGCGACACGCCTGTCGCGGCGCGATGGTCTTATTTCTCCGAATTCTTTTGGGATTCGGTCTGCGTCAGGTACCGTTTATAAAAAGCCCCCAAATCTGTCGATTACGGCATAATTCGAGCAGATTAAAAAAATTAGCTTATTAATTTTCACTTAAAATAGCCATTTCTAAGACTTTTAGTGATTTTACTCGTGAGTGGTGCCGATCTTTGGCTGCTAAAGAGAGGAGAGAGCTTGACTTTTTCCACTTGGGGGTTTATATGTGTAGGGAATATTTCAAGCATCCTACACTTGAGCCCCACTGTGATCATACACTTAAGCATGGTGGCGTCCAAAGGGAAGGAAGCTAGAGTAAAAGAGTCGCCAACAAGTTTTGGGAACTTGTAAACCATTCACAGGGTGAAGGTTTCACCCCTTAACGATCTAGGAGATCGTTAACTCCAATAGGTCTGGAACCATGACTGGAAGTTCGGGGATGAAGGAACAAATCCAACCTAAAAGAGATTGAACCTGCCCTAATAATAAGCCTCTCCTTTATTCTTCTCGTATTCATGTGCGCTTTTTGACTAACATGCAATCAATAGATTAACCCTAAACCTGTTTAATCTATGTTGGTTGAATATTAATGCACAAACAAAACTATTATTGGCGATCACTTGAATTATAATCATATTATCCGAAACAAGATTATTAATTATCTTATTAAGCGTGATTACAAGTACAAATTCCCTTTAAACATGCATAAAAGGCGTGATTAAGCAATAACAAAAATAATATCAAGTAACATAACAACAATCATCATAATAATAATAATAATAATCTCAATCTCAAAGCAATAATAATATTAGCAAGATCCTAGGTGTAGACACCCAAATGTGTCTCCCCAAAACCAAACCCAGTGATGAATACCTTTTGCGTCGAATGATTATCGAATGAGGTGAAAGTGTGAAAGGTCAAGTGTTGCGGTTGGTTTTTATTAAATTCTTTCTTTTTGTTTTTGAAAACAACTCTATTTCATGAAAGCAGCCAATCCAGTTTAGTTTGGTCCATGAAAAGGGTCCAATAATAGTGTAGTTGGATGGGTCTTGCAAAGAGCTTTCCAACGATATATTATAGGCCCAATTTCGATGACTAATGAGGAAGTTATGGCCAAAATACTAAACTGGGCCCGGTTTGGTCTTTACATGCGGCCCAATGATCTAGGGGAGGGCCCAATATTAATTCCTAAAGTTATTAGAATTAATTATAGTGTTCTAGAATTCTCTAGAGGGTTCTCTTCAATCCTAACAGAATTAGAATTAATAATTATATTTTGATAAAGTTTTATTTGGAATAAAATATTATTTTATGAAAGATACGATTTCAGTTTTCATGCGGACTTTACAAATCGATTTTGATTCATATGTGGACTCCGTGTTTGAAAGCGTGTAGAAATCCAGGTTGTCGCCACGCGACAAACCCTGTCGCCTGGCGACAAGGTCGGTTTTGCAGCGACAGAGTGGAGTTTTATTCCTTATCAAATTCTACTTATTTCCGGACTGTTTTCTTATAAATAGGGTCCTGAACCTCCGTTTTCTACAATCATCAACAATCAACAATCAATTCACAATCATCTATTCTCTCTATGCTATAATCTCTCTAGCTCTTACAAAATTCCGCATTCACGAGATCTAGACACACCTAGCCGAGTTCGAAGTTGCCTTCGCCCTAGACGTGAAAGAAAGAGATACGAGGCATCCAAGTAAGTACTTTAATTGTTTAATTGATATTATGATATAGAAATCATGTTAAGATTGTTATTTTGGTTCCTAGTATCATGTTAGGATGCTTTCCTTAGTATGATATTTAGGGTGATTTGCTTATATCAATTATGATTTCTAGGATGCTTCCTATTCTCTTTTCTAATATCATGTTAGTATCATGTTAGGGGCTAAAGCTTTGATCTTTATTGTTTAGTGACATGCTAGGGTTTGTTATTAATCTTGTTAGTATCATGCCTAGGATCTTGCTATTATATTTAAGCTTTATTATTAACATGATTATGATTATAATTATGATGATTGTTATCATGTTGCTTGATATATATTATTGTTATTGCTTGATCGCGCCCTCTCTTGCAGGTTTAAAGGGAATTTGTACTTGTAATCACGCTTAATAAGATAATTAATAATCTTGTTTAGGGCTAATATGATTATAATTCAAGTGATCGTCAATAATAGTTTTATTTGTGCATTAAGTTCAACCAACATAGTTAAACAGGTTTAGGGTTAACTTATTGATTGAATGTTAGTCAGAAAGCGCACATGGATACGAGAAGAATAAATTAGAGGCCTATTATTAGGGCAGGTTCAATCTCTTTTAGGTTGGATTTGTACCTTCATCCCCGAACCCTATTTGGTTCAAGACCTTTTGGAGTTGACGATCTCATGGATCGTTAAGGGGTGTAATATTCACCTTGTGAACGGTTTACAAGTTCCTAAAACTTGGTTGCGACTCTTTTGCTCTAACTTCTTTCCCTTTGGACGCCACCATGCTTAAGTGTATGATCACAGTGGGGTTCAAGCTTGGGGTTAATGGCTTGAAATATTCCCTATAGTTTTTGGCGACTCCAATGGAGAGGATTTCTATTTTAATTCCTGAAATTTATTTCGGCAATAATTTAGAATGAGTGGATGTGACTCGAAAAGTTCTAAGTATTTCATGTGCGTAATTTTGATTAGCATTATTGTCATATGCATAAAAAAAGGTCCTCATTGGATAGACCATCCGAAATGAGTAAAAAACATAGGATTTTTACACGTAGGAAATTTGAGAAATATCTTTCACAACTAGAATTGAAATAACGCTGCAAAATCTGGAAAATTTTAAGAACGTAGATACCTGCTGAGGCATGTAGGAACTAGCGCCTAGAAAACAGGATTGTCGCCTATAAAGTGCTTTTTTCGCCTGGCGACAGTTCCGTCGCTTGGCGATAGGGGCACTTTTGCCGCGACAGTCCCTGTAGTCTGGCGCAAAGTTCTTCCAATACCGAGCCAGAACTCTGCCTTCTTGTTTTGACCATTTCTAGCACTGTTGGCCCGATTTTACTTCCTGATTGAGTTTTTCTCACTTTTATGAAACCCATATGTGTGTTCTACATATGGACATAACCCTCTGGGGGTTCACGCTCCATCTACCCAATCGAACGCTCCTGGCAACGACGGGTACATCCGAGTTTGTGAATCTACCAAACCATGGAAGCAAGTTTTTTTAACTTGTGGGGTCCCATCCACTTGCGCCAACCCTTCCAAAGATAAGGCTTCCGCGTGGTGCATCCGGACTCATAACCATGGACCCTCTTTGACTAACCCATATCCCGAAATTTAGAGAACTAGAGCCATGGTTAGGTTGCAAACTCATTGCATCATGTTGTGACTACTTGACTATTTGTGCATTCTTTGCTTGTGCATACTTTGTATGTGCTAACCGTTTGTTTGACTTGTGTTTAAGTCTAAATAAACCAATTAATGACTAAAAAGGACTTTGTCTAATTAATGAATGAATTAATTAATTTGACTAATTAAAGACTAATGAATTAATTAATCTGACTTAGTACGACTTTAGGTATGTCCCCTTAGAGTAAAATTACTGGAAACACTCCCAGATTAATGTTCCAGAAATGGCGCAGGAGTTTGGGCTGTGGCGCCGCAGTTTATTTCTTGTCGCCTGGCGACAGTTTTGTCGTCTGGCGACAAGCTTTAAATTGTGGCGATAATTCTGTTGTTCCGGCGACAGTCCAGATTCTTACTCGAGTCATCACGACGAGTTTAATTAACAGTCTGCTAATCAGTTTAATCAATTTGTTAAGTCCTTAATTGAGTCTAGGCACCTAGTCCCATGGTCATTCACAAGAGTCAAAGCATGTCACTTGCACTCACCTATAAAACATACACTTAACATGTATGTCACACCTTGATCATGTGTAGAGTGTCTTAAATGCGTGTTTTCCGTCATTTTTTTAGGGGGGTAAGTCGGATATTAATCCTCCAATTAAACCACTTGTTTGAACCCATTCCCAAAAATATACACCCTATTTTTGTTTTTAACCTATAAAATCAAAATCAATCTGAGTCAAGTCATTAAAACAAATATGGTTTAATCTACAGCGCGTGGTTAAGAAAGGAAGGGCGTTTAATCAAGGATAACACTTTCGTTCAAGTCTCACTTTTTGATAAGCCAATCAATAGAAGAAGGAAAGCTAAGAAGACAATGGCAAGTCAGGAAGAAGTCAACGAACTCAGGGGACAGGTAGCTAACATGGCTGAAATGTTGAAGAGTCTGACTCTTCAATCAATGACCCTGCAAGACAACAACAGATGGAGCTCATCCAGGAAAGCTTGAGCAGATTATCTAATGACTATAGATTGCAAGTCATTAGCTCACAAGGGGTCTCGGTGGACAAGGATCTTCTTCCGCAGAAGTTCAATGCCAACGACATCCCGAAATTCAAAGCAATGGATAATCCTTATTTTCATTTAAGAGCTTTTGAAACTGTAATGAATATTAAAGGAATAGACAAAAAAGCTTTTCATTCTGTATTTTCTCTATCTTTAGAAACCGTTAGTCAGCAATGGTATTTCTCTCTTGATAAAGAGAAAACCTCCAGTTGGGAGTCAATTGTAAACGCTTTCATTGATAGATATAAATGCAATATTCAAGTTGAAACTGATCATAGGGAACTTGAAATACTCAAGCAGAAAGAGAATGAAGGCTTTACTTCTTTCTTTAATAAATGGAGGGAAACTTCTGCAAAGATGGTCGAGGTGCCTGGTGAGAAAGAATTTGTGAGAATGTTTATCAAGAACCTCAAAGAAAAATATTCTAAGCATCTCAAATACCAAAATAACTTGCACACCTTTAAGGCCGTCTATGACATTGGTATCAATATTGAAGACGACCTAGCTAAACAGAAAGCTGCTAACAGTACCTCTAGTAGTGGCTGGAAAGGCAAGAAGAACGACAATCCTTCTTCTTCCAAAACCACCCACTCAAATAATGTTAGCACCTTTAATTTGAGTGAAGTCCTCGCCATGAATAATCAAGGACAAAAGAAACCACTTAAGAGGAACTTTACTCCCATTGGTATGAGTTATGACACCGCATTTGATCGCTTACATGCAAAAGGTTTTATAACTCCCATAGGACCGTTCGGGGACCCACCTGTTGAGAAGAGAACGACTAGCTGGAACCCTAATGCACATTGCAAATATCATCAGGGTAGGGGCCATCTCACAGAAAATTGTTGGGAGCTAAAGGAAGCCTTCCAAGATTTAATTGATAACAACAAACTTCCATTACCCCCTGAAAGCAAGAAGCCAAGTATCAATAGCGCACCACTGTCGGATTCCTTGGCTATTTCTGATGAGGAAAATCAGGTTGACCCCTCAAACCTCATCAAACCTGTCGAAGCTATTGAAGAAGAGGAGGAAATCTTCGAAGATGCTGAGGATCATTTTCCTTGTGGACAAGAACCTGCGACAAAACAAGAAGTGTGTATCCTTATTCAGGTTGTGTTGGAAGTAAGAGAATTATTACGCGAGGCCATGGAGGTGGTAAAGGAACGAAATGAACTACTCAAAAATAGACCTCTTCCTAAAGAGAAGAAATCATTCTCCCTCCAAGTAATTGACACACCCAAAAGGAGCAATAGGCCATACACTCTAATTGGAACTTCTTATGCAAACATGTTCAAAATGCTCTCCAAGAATGGTAAAATTCAACCTCTCGAACCGAGACCATTTGAATCACTAAAAAGGACAGATAGGTACTACTGTCCATATCATCAATCGGCAGGACATACTATAGAAAATTATTTCAAGTTCAAAGACTTGGTCCAAAGATTGATTAATAACAAGAAGATAGTTCAAATCCCACAAGAACGAGATGCTACCATTAATGGGGTTTGGGATAGTGATGATGAGGATGTCTACCTTTAGGACGTCGAAGAAACTCCACTCTCGACAATATACCCAGTAGGTGACATTTGGAATGAAGAGGATTCACCTATAGATGTCTTCAAAAGATCCGGGAGAATGCATTACTACACAATCTATTCCCACTACTCAACAAGTTCCCATACCAATCATAGAAGACAACGATGTTGTCAAACAATTAAAAAAGACTAAGGTCGAAATGAACGTATGGAAACTTCTAGCTGCATCCCGAGAACATAGAATCACAGTCATGGATGCCTTAGCTAAAGTAGGGATAGAATCGGACACTACTCCTGAGGGGTTGGCTAATTTCCTCACGAGTGATCTCCCAAGTCCTACTAATTTGATCACTTTTTCCGACAAAGATCTACCGCCGGAAGGTGACAAACACAACAAAGCTCTTAACCTCACAGTAATTTGCAAGAGAATGAACGTCCCCATGACTCTTGTAGATAATGGATCGGCAATTAACGTTTGCCCACTTAGAACTGCGAGGATGTTGGGGATAAGGGATGAAGATTTATCTCCATCAACACAAGGGATAAGAGCTTACGATAACTCACGTCGCCAAGCATTAGGCACAATTACCATGAACATAACGACGGGAGTAATTGAGCATGCCACCACATTCCAAGTGGTAGATATTAAGGCTTCGTTCAACTTACTGTTGGGACGCCCTTAGCTTCATGACCTCAAGGCCATCCCTTCATCTCTTCACCAACAAGAGAAAGCCATAGTTGGAGGAGTACCAATTACAATCGATGCTTCACCCATGAGGATCAAAACAGTAGAAAATCCATTAATCAATGTGGAGCACGATGAGAATGACGAAGATCTGTGGGGCTTTAATGAAGAGGTCTCCTTGATCGAGGAAGATGAAAGGACCCCTCTTCGCTACGACCTCCACTCAAACATGATAACCAATGCTATCCTGAGAAAACAAGGACACTTCCCTGGAATGACCCTAGGAAAGAAGAAAGGGATAGCAAACCAGATGGGACTACCTGGCCTCCCTAAATTAGATACTTTCGGACTTGGTTTCGAACCGACTCTCGAAGATCTAAAGCGAGCCCAGGAAAAATCAAAAGCACGTAGAAATGCTCGCGCACAAAAGAAAGCAATCCCAATGGATCAATACCCTCTTACCTTAAATGGATAATTCATAAGAGAGGGAGAAGATTATTCATGTTACCAATTTTCAGAACCCTTCGTTGTAAATGGCATAAGACAACCTGGGTTCGAAATATTTCTGGATTGTTGCTTTCTAGATGAGATTCCAACTCCCATACATAAAGAAAAAGCACCCCCATGCTTTGACTTTAACGTCATGGGACTTCTCTTTGGGCAAGAAAAGAATGAGCCAAGATATATAGAGGATAACTCTTCACTCATTCAAACAGTCCTACAAAGCGAGAACTTTGATCCCTCCAAGCTCATCACTCCAGCAGAGGATTTAGTGCGAGGATGGCGCAAGACAGTAAAAGTGACTACTGCAAACGGAAAGAAGATCTCAATAACTACAGGACAAGGGCCAATGTTCGAAGAATCGTCTGAGTCAAAGTCTTCCCCTATCGAGTCCTCTAAGTCTCTAGTTGTAGCACCTCCCTCTAATTCTTTTATTTTATCATCTACTCCTATGATATTTAGCAATCAAGTCCCAACGGACATTTCTTTATTCGATGTAATGATTTCTGAGTTTAATAATATGTCTTCTTCCCCTTATTCCTCGTGTTTCTCTTTAGCTCCAGATGATGAGTATTGCTTAACTAACGATGAAAATGACAAAGAAATCATTAAAGCAATGGAAACACTTGAAAATAAAACACCAATAATTGAGGACACTGAAACGGTTGATATCTCAAAAGATCCAACCATTAAAAGAGAAGTTAAAATCGGACTCACGCTAAACAAAGATGAAAGAACCGATTTAATTAATCTACTTAAAGAATTCATCGATGTATTCGCTTGGTCATATGAAGATATGCCAGACATTAATAGAGAAATAGCTCAACGCACTATACCACTAATCCCAGGAATGAAACCTGTAAAACAAAAGTTGCGTCGAATGAAACCCGAAGTAGCTCTTAAAATAAAAGAAGAAGTACAAAAGCAAATAACTGCAGGTTTTATTAGGGTATCCAAATACCCCGAATGGGTTGCAAATGTAGTCCCAGTTCCAAAAAAGGATGGTAGGGTTCGAATGTGTGTCAACTATCGAGATCTAAATAAGGCAAGTCCGAAGGACGACTTCCCTTTACCACACATCGATATTTTGGTAGATAATACAGCGAATCACGCACTTCTCTCATTTATGGACGGATACGCAGGATACAACCAAATCCTTATGGCCGAAGAAGACATGGAGAAGACAACATTCATAACACCTTGGGGTACTTACTGTTACACGGTAATGCCATTCGGGTTGAAAAACGCGGGTGCCACTTACCAACGAGCAGCAACTGCCCTACTCCATGACATGATGCACAAAGAAGTCGAAGTATACGTGGACGACATGATTGTGAAATCTAGAGATCGTCAAGGACATCAAGAGGCCTTAAGAAAATTCTTCGAGAGGCTAAGAAAATACAACATGAGGTTGAATCCATCCAAGTGTACTTTTGGAGTAACCTTATGCAAACTCTTGGGATACGTCATAAGCTCTAGAGGAATAGAGATAGACCCAACCAAGATCAAAGCAATCATGTCAATGCCACCGCCCAAAACCGAGAAGCAGATTCGAGGATTTATTGGCCGGTTGCAATATATAAGTAGGTTCATATCTAAGTTAACAACAATATGTGAACCAATATTCAAGAAGCTTAAGAAAAATGTGCCAGTAATATGGGACTACGAGTGTCAAAAAGCCTTTGAGAAGATCAAAGCCTATCTCGCCAATCCTCCCGTATTAGCCCCAACGCTTCCAGGAATTCCTCTAAGGCTGTACTTAACAGTCACCAAAGAAACAATGGGAGTTATGCTCGTACAAGAGGTAGAAGGAAAAGAAAACGCCATCTACTACCTAAGCAAAAAGATGCTCGAATATGAAGCACGCTATACACCACTTGAGAAATTGTGCCTCGCATTGGTGTGGGCCACAACCAAGTTAAGACATTACATGCTTGTTCACACAGTCTTTGTAGTGTCACGAATGGATCCTCTCAGGTACTTATTCGAGAAATACACGCTTAACGGACGCATCTCAAGGTGGATAGTCAACCTAGCCCAGTTTGATGTAAGGTTCATGCCTCAAAAGGCTATTAAAGGATTTGTAGTCTCAGACTTCTTAGCGGACTTTCCAATAGAAGATTCGACACCAATACATGATAATGAATTTCCAGATGAAGACTTAATGGTCACGGAAGATGATACTTGGACTTTGTACTTTGATGGAGCCTCAAACCAAAAGGGATGTGGCGTAGGAGTCCTATTAGTATCACCTAAAGAAGAGCATGTTCCAATCTCAATAAAGTTAGATTTCGACGTTACCAACAATGCTGCAGAGTACGAAGCATGCGTGGTAGGCCTCGAAACAGCTTTAGCATTGGGTGTAAAGAAACTTCGAATATTCGGAGATTCTTCCTTGATCATCAACCAAATATCCAAAAGATGGAAAGTAAGGAGCGAAAGCTTAGCCCCTTACCAAACCTATTTGGAAACTCTCACCGATCAATTGGAAAAGGTGGAATATACATATCTACCTAGAGAAGAAAACCAATTTGCCGATGCCTTGGCAAGACTAGACTCAATGGTTAGGATTCCTAAGGAAATTGAGCAAATGCCTCTAACGATAGAGAAAAGACACAAACCAGCATATATTCAAGCTATAGAGGATGATGAAACAATCCAAGAAGAAGAAGAAGAAGAAGAACCATGGTATACTGACATACTCAATTATGTCACCAAAGGAGAATACCCTCCTCATGCTGACAAAAGAGCAAAACGAGCTTTGAGACTTTTGGCTTACCAATACGTACTCATAAATGATGTGTTACACAAAAGGGTACCTAAAGGTCGAGCCCTATTATGTGTAGGCAAGAAGGACGCTCAAAGAACTATGAGAATAGTCCACGAAGGAGTATGTGGAACACATGTTAATGGCAAAATGCTAGTCCAAAAGATAATGCGAGAAGGATATTATTGGACTACCATGAATAGGGATTGTCATCAATATGTAAAAAGATGCCCTAAGTGCCAAATTTATGCAAACTTGCAGCATATTCCTCCATCTCTCCTCTACACCTACACCTCACCATGGCCATTCTAAACATGGGGAATCGATATAATTGGAAAAATCACACCTCCTGGAACAGGAGGTCACGAATACATCTTGGTAGCAATCGATTACTTAAAAAAGTGGGTAGAAGCACAATCATATGCTAAACTCACTGCAAAACATGTAGCACTCTTTATAGAAAGGAACATAATTTGTCGATATGGAGTCCCACATGAGATGATAACTGACAATGGAACTCACTTTCAAGCTGAATGTGAAGAATTGCTACAAAAGTATGGTATTCAACATCACCATTCTTCCCCTTACAGACCTCAAGCAAATGGAGCAGTTGAAGCAGCTAATAAAAATTTAAAGACTATCATCGAGAAAATGATAGAAAATTACAAGGATTGGCCTGACAAACTCCATTTTGCACTTTGGGGTTATCGCACATCAATTCGAACGTCAACAGGAAACACGCCATTCGCCTTAGTCTATGGAATGGATGTCGTACACCCTGTAGAACTAGAAATACCTTCTCTACGCATTGCGTTAAAAAGTAAACTTGATGAAGTTGAATGGACTAGAGCACGGTATGAAGAATTAATTCTACTTGATGAAAAACGATTAGAAGCTCTACATCATTCCCAATGCTACCAAACTCGTATGGCTAGACACTTCAACAAGAAGGTCAAGACAAGAAACATCAAGGTTGGAGACTTGGTACTAAAAGCACTAAAGAAGAATGTGTTGGATCCAAGAGGCAAATTCAGGCCCAATTGGTCCGGACCATACACTGTCAAAACAATCCTGTCAGGAGGGGCAGCTCAGTTAACCGACATGGACGGCAATGAATTCTCAAACATGGCCAATCTTGACCAACTTAAGAAGTACTACCCATAATTACTTGAGTAGGACACTCAAGAGAGCTACGTTTGGCCTAATTCCTTAAGAAAGGATACGTAGGCAACCCTTTAAAGGGCGTGGCCACTTTAATTATCAAGCATTTCGCGTCCCAGCATCGGAAAAAAAAAATTGTCGCCAGACAACAAGCGTGTCGCCAGGCGACAAGGCAAAAAGTTTGGCGACAGACTCGTATGAGCGACGCCAATTTTCTGCGTATATTTGGACAACTTTGGTGCATTCTGGAAATTTTTTCGACTTCCGTACTTGAAGAAATTTTTCGGAAAAAATATTTTAAGTTGCTTTAAATGAACAAATGTAAAGTTAATTTAATTAAAAAGCTGAAATTGCATTAATAAGTAAAAGAATTACATCATTGATGGAATTTAAATAAAGCTTAAAAGATTAAAATTAACTTAACATGTCTAATAAATCTAAGGAAAAGCAATATTCTAATCTTTCTTTTCTTTCTTCATCCTTTTCCAATTTTCGTCAGAGGCTTCTTCTTCATCCATCACTTTTTCTAAGAGACATCCATTAGAGGCTCTACATTCGATTTTAGTATGGATAGTCTCTCCCACAGCTAAAACTCCATGCTTCTTCTCTACCCAAACCTTCTTTTCTAAAGAGTCCACCTTTCTTTTCCCTTTGTCGTTTTTAGCACTCTTCTTTTTAGGCGTCACAGGAGTCTTAAACTCAACTCTTTCACCTAGGCGTTCCTTCGTAGGCATTTTCTTATCACCAAGGCGAGTCTTCACATTGGTCTTCTCTATTTTGGTTCGGTCCTTTTGAGAGCTACCTGTCAACCACCGCTTCACATCATTGGACAAAGAAGGTGGAGCCTTTAGGGTAATCACTTTCCATAAAGGCCTAGCACACCAATACCCGTCAAATCGTTCAACTTCCTGTGAAACCGGGAATTCATAAGGGCGACGAAGATCTCCCGTAGGAATGGTTTGAGCAATCCCATATTGCCTCTATACTCTGCAGGGATAATAAAAGGTCAATTTTGACAAACTAGGAAGACGGCAAAAGGGTTGAGTATTACAACCAATCATTTTTTCAAGCTTCCACCAGGGAATGACCCATTTAATGGAGAAGTCACAACAGGTAAACACTTTGCTCCATTCATGGCGACCCATCTTCAAGGAGAAACGCTTCTTTCGTCGAACAAAGCAATTGCGGGGGTATATTTGTCAGGGTATATTTGTCAATATTATCAGGAGGACTAATCAATTCTAGTCTCTCCATGAGCCACATCTGTAAAAACCAATGCACATAATCAGTATTGCTATACAAAAATATATTTTTAATTTCTGTAATTAAGAATATTATTTTTCTACCTATAATAAAATTGGAGAGCCTCGAAGAGGTGCTTCTGGATTCTTTTTCAATTCATTAAGACTAAGCATAGTCTCTCCAACGATTAATGGCATTAGATTTCTCCCAGATTCAATTTGTTCTAGCACAGATATTATAATTGCTTGACCATCATTATTTTTACCATTAGTAAGAAAATAATGGCTAAGCATGCAAAAGAGGAAAGTTCTTCTCCTATAGACATGAAAAGATTCGGAGTGTGGTCTATCAAAATAAAAACGTGCAAATTATTTTAAATCAACATTATTACCATGCACTATGTTTTTTAGATCTTTACCCCTAAGGTCAAGGAAACGCTCATAATCTTTGTAATAATACTCACTCACCGAAGGCATTACCACAAGATTTAATGGAGGAAAGCCTCGAATGACACCAAACTCTTCTGGTAAAGGGCAAATTTCATCATAGCCTAATCTAAAACAATGAGTATTAGGATCCCAATATTCTAAGGCGGTATGAATGAAGTCTATATCAAGATCTTCCCCCTTTATGCCATAAATACCCCGCATATGAAAAAAGTCGAGTTCTTTTCTCTCCTTAGCAGTTAAAGAACGACACCACTCACGAGTGAAATCACAAAAACTTTTTTTAATTAAAGCCATGATTAATTTTTTGAGTTAATCTGTTCGAATTATACTGAAATCGGCAGATTTGGGGGCTATTTATAAACAATTTTTTGGCAGATTTCGAATTCTGTAAGGATGTGGAAAACCAAGTTTGTCGCTAAACGACAAGTTTGTCGCCTGACGACAACGTCTGTCGCTTGGCGACAAAGCCCGTCGCCTGGCGACAAAAGGATACGCGTGGCGACAACGCGTCTGAGCAAGCGACAATTACGCGCTATGCAACCCGCGTTTTTCTGACTTCGATTCGACTTTGATTTTGCACATTACATCCTGTCATTCAATACCCTCATACAAATCCATTCCATATTGCCTTTTTTTCTTTTTGATTAAATTGAGCTTAGGCTTATTTTTAGTCGACACCATTTTATTTTTCATTTTTTCTTTTGGGGGAGAGAGTCGGATACCCTCCATTGATAATAAAAATGACGGAAAATTTTGCGCAAAAATTAAGTCACAAATGCACACACTCACATGCACATAAAATGAAAAATAAAATGCAAAGATAAATTAAAACAGGCTTAATATAAAAGGTTTGTATATACAATATGAGTCATATAATACGAAAGACAAAGTCCTATGAAGTCAAAAATAAGTACAGGTACAAACTATGGCGCTGGAGGCCGTAGATGATGAGGTACGCCCATTATATCAAAGAACGCTGTAGTCCGGGGAGTATGCTCCTCACCATCTCCTGACCCGTCAGTCGGCGGAAACCTTAGCTCAGGGCCAATCCACCCAGGCTCACCAATCGACAACGGCTGAGGCTGCAAGGGCTGCTGCGACGACGAGCCGACCTTGTACGTCCCACCACCCATCGAAGGAGCCGATGTCGTACCTCCTTGGCCCGTCGGCCCAGCAAAGACATCCTCAGGTGAAGAAGCCGAGCCCTCGGTCGGAGCAGCCTCAGACCGGCCACCTCGGCCGCTATCAGAAGTGCGGCGACGCCTTGATCCAGATCTACTCGGCTCTCTCCTAGCCTCGGGTCTCGACCGAGTACGGGGTGAAGGAATAGGCTGTCCCTACAAAGGTAAATCAAGTCAGACACTAAGGAAAGAATATAATGAAAAAGAAAGATAAGAGAGATACCTCCTCAACGTCGTTCCTCCGACAGGTAGCTCGGTCTCGTAACCTCACGAGCTGGGAGTGCCAGGAGACGACTGACTCGCGCAGTCACGCATCAACGCCTCGTGAAACATATGTTGAGGCGGGCAAGCGGGGACGACGAAAACATCCGAGGAGTGCTGAATAGCTACCCTCTCGCCAAGATACACTGTAGCGTCATACGTCCCCTGAAAGTAACGACGCTCGGCAGTATACTGCATGGCCAACGCAGGTATAACCAAATCAGCCCATGGTCGGTATACCACGTTAGGCTCCTACAAAACAGCTATGTAAGATTAATGCACTCAAAAAAGTAATATCAAAAACACAAATGTTCATGAGAACATACCGAGAGAATCAGATCTCGAATGCGTGCAGTCTCGACCTGGCCAGCACAACCTCCCCAACCAGCGCCGACGGGAAGCTCGCGAGGTGAAGGTCTCACCAGTGCAAGCGAGGGGAAGTACTCGTAGAACCAAATCTACATAGATAAGGAAAAGTCCGCAAATGCTTGCACAAGTCTAGAGCTAATTTCAAAGGATGGAAATATACCTCTACGACCCTCTAGAAACTGGAAAGTGCGACCTCTCCAAACAAGGCCCTATGACGGCAGGAACGTCGTAGGCCCAGAAGAAAGTCAGCATAGGTCAAGCTGGCCCAGTCATATGTCCCGACCAGAGAAAGGTCGCGAACAACTCTTAGGTAGTAGAGAAGTACTCGACTACCCTTGTCAGGAGAAAAGGTCCCTGACAACAAAATAAGAACAAAGATGTGCACCCGTTGCTCGCGAGTGGTCGCATCATCCTCAAAAGCCGCTACTAGGGTAGAACGGCGGATGCACCGGGAACTAAGCTGTCCCGACTGAGCCTCGGCACGGGCCCGAACAACAATTGGACCCAATAACTCCGATACCATCAGTGAGTAGACAGTAATATCACTGTCAAAAGGCAGCGGGGAAGAACGAAACTCCAAACCTGTGATGAGACTGAAGTCGGCAGGAGTAACCGTCATCTCACCCTAGGGAAAGTGAAAGGTGTTGGTGGTGTCCCAAAAGAACTCCACCAAAGCTCGGACAACGAGGTTACCCCCATCATAGGAGTACATGGCCTAAGTAGCCCGAAAGAGGGGAGGCAACCCACAGGACTCCCAAAGCTGTCGCAACACCTCGTCTCTGCTGAAATACACTTTATATAGCGTACCGATGACGTTATTGCCAGAACCATGACTGCGAGTCCTCCCGCTGATGAGCCCGCGTCGCACCCGCTCAGAAATATGGTGCTCAGGAGAAAAGAAAAGAGTGCGCTCATCCCACTCTGGAAGGGGTCCAAGTCTAGTAGAAGGGTCCTCACCCTCGCCGACGGGCACGTCCTCCTGGCGTGCGTCCCTCGACTGAGAACCAGAGCCGCGTTGCCTAACCATTCTATATTATGCAAATAATAAAGAATGAGGCTCTATGGTATCTAAGGTTCACCTAGCCGCATGATACTATGTTCGCAAAAAACGGAGTATGTAGTACAAAAACAGAGCACAATTTCAACATGAGCATAATTAGCATTTTCAAGTAATCAAACAATTTCTTGCAATACTATGACAAATATTGTGACAAATTGTACAAGAGGAACTAGTAAAAACATCAAGAACGGATCACATTGTTCTTCACGACCTCAAGAGGCCCAACAATGGTGAATCGCTCATTTCTTCACCAAATTGAGTCAAACAAGTCTCAAAAAACTCCCAAGGCAATGCATAAACAATCAAGCAATTTCAAGGCATAAAATTCAGCAGAAGAAGTGAATTAAGCAAAGACATGTTCAAATTTCCGGAAAATTCGTGAACAAAGAACGCATAATTCAGCAAAAACCGAGTTGATTTTGAATAAAACTTACATGGATCGGGAAAATAGATGGAATAAGCTTTGATTTGCAACAAGTTTGAGCGAATTTGGTTGAGAATTGAGCGAGAACGAGAAGATTGAAGTTTTAAGCAAATGCGAAAAACAGAACAGCAGCGACGGAAAATGAAGGAGAAAGGGAGGGTATTTAAAAAAAAACCGACCATGTCGCCAAACGACAAGTTTGTCTCCTGGCGACAAAGCCTATCACCTGGCGACAAGCGGAAAAAGCGGCGACAAGTAGTTCTGGCTAACGCTGGAGCGGCGCCAGAATACTGGGCACCATAATATGGTTATGAGAACCTCGTGCAGCAATTTCGGGTTCCTTGGTACGCTAGTTAGCCCCTCAGCAACTTGACATGATTAAATGATCGGCTCGATCACGATTAAATCAAGTGATCGACCTGATAAAAAGATCGTCTCACTTAGCTTAAAGCGCCTAAACATTGGCTCAAAGGCACCGACATAATGGTTCATAAACAGCAAAGGCACCGACGTAATGGTTCACAAGGCAGCAGAAGCGCCGACGTACTGGCGTAGCGGAAGCAAAGTTCAAGCGAACTTTAAAGGATCAACAGGCATTGGTCTTCGGTGATATTCTTCGGAGTATTATCGCAAAAACTGAAGATGGCTACAAGCAGAGTTGTCTTCGATCATGTTCCCTATGATGTGGAAGATGGTCACAAAAAAAAACTGAAGATGGCTACAAGCAGAGTTATCTTCGATCGTGTTCCCTAGGATGTGGAAGATGGTCACAAAAAACTGAAGATGGCTACAAGCAGAGTTATCTTCGATCGTGTTCCCTAGGATATGGAAGATGGTCACAAGCGGTGGAGAATGACTACAAGCAGAGTCATCTTCGATGAAATAGGAGGCAACTACAAGCAGAGCGGTCTTCAACAAATGCAAAAATTGGTTACTTACAGAGACGTGTGCTGGACGGTGCAAGATACGTGTTTCTTAACCCTTTTATCTGTTTTAACTAACGCTAGTTTGCAGGTATCGGCGTTACAAGAATGATTTAGGATCGCAGAACGTTCTGAATCATTCTCCATCCCTATCGCTACTTTGACTTTCGTTTTCGAAATTTGCGTTTCTCCAAACTCAGTCAAAGTGGGGGCTTCTGTAGACACCCAAATGTGTCTCCCCAAAACCAAACCCAGTTATGTATACCTTTTGCGTCGAATGATTATTGAATGAGGTGAAAGTGTGACAGGTCAAGTGTTGCGGTAGGTTTTTATTAATTCTTTCTTTCTGTTTTCGAAAACAACTCTATTTTATGAAAGCAGCCAATCCAGTTTAGTTTGGTCCATGACAAGGGTCCAATAATAGTGTAGTTGGATGGGGCTTGCAAAGAGCTTTCCAACGATATATTATAGGCCAATTTCGATGATTAATGAGGAAGTTATGGCCAAAATACTAAACTGGGCCCGGTTTGGTCTTTACATGCGGCCCAATGATCTAGGGGAGGGCCCAATATTAATTCCTAAAGTTATTAGAATTAATTATAGTCTTCTAGAATTCTCTAGAGGGTTCTCTTTAATCCTAACAGAATTAGAATTAATAATTATATTTTGATAAAGTTTTATTTGGAATAAAATATTGTTTTATGAAAGATACGATTTCAGTTTTCATGCGGACTTTACAAATCGATTTTGATTCATATGTGGACTCCGTGTTTGAAAGCGTGTAGAAATCCAGGCTGTCGCCACGCGACAGACCCTGTCGCCTGGCGACAAGGTCGGTTTTGCAGCAACAGAGTGGAGTTTTATTCCTTATCAAATTCTACTTATTTCCGGACTGTTTTCTTATAAATAGGGTCCTGAACCTCCGTTTTCTACAATCATCAACAATCAACAATCAATTCACAATCATCTATTCTCTCTATGCTCTCATCTCTCTAGCTCTTACAAAATTCCGCATTCACGAGATTTAGACACACCTAGCCGAGTTCGAAGTTGCCTTCGCCCTAGACGTGAAAGAAAGAGATACGAGGCATCCAAGTAAGTACTCTAATTGTTTAATTGATATTATGATATAGAAATCATGTTAAGATTGTTATTTTGGTTCCTAGTATCATGTTAGGATGCTTTCCTTAGTATGATATTTAAGGTGATTTGCTTATATCAATTATGATTTCTAGGATGCTTCCTATTCTCTTTTCTAATATCATGTTAGTATCATGTTAGGGCTAAAGCTTTGATCTTTATTGTTTAGTGACTTGCTAGGGTTTGTTATTAATCTTGTTAGTATCATGCCTAGGATCTTGCTATTATATTTAAGCTTTATTAGTAACATGATTAAGATTATAATTATGATGATTGTTATCATGTTGCTTGATATATATTATTGTTATTGCTTGATCGAGCCCTCTCTTGCAGGTTTAAAGGGAATTTGTACTTGTAATCACGCTTAACAAGATAATTAATAATCTTGTTTAGGGCTAATATGATTATAATTCAAGTGATCGCCAATAATAGTTTTATTTGTGCATTAAGTTCAACCAACATAGTTAAACAGGTTTAGGGTTAACTTATTGATTGCATGTTAGTCAGAAAGCGCACATGAATACGAGAAGAATAAAGTGGAGGCCTATTATTAGGGCAGGTTCAATCTCTTTTAGGTTGGATTTGTACCTTCATCCCCGAACCCTATTTGGTTCAAGACCTTTTGGAGTTGATGATCTCATGGATCGTTAAGGGGTGTAATCTTCACCTTGTAAACGGTATACAAGTTCCTAAAACTTGTTGGCGACTCTTTTGCTCTAACTTATTTCCCTTTGGACGCCACCATGCTTAAGTGTATGATCACAGTGGGGTTCAAGCTTGGGGTTAATGGCTTGAAATATTCCCTACACTAGGCATGATACTAATAAGATTAATAACAAACCCTAGCATGTCACTAAGAATTAAAAATCAAATCTTTATTCCTAGCATGATACTAACATGATATTAGAAAGAAATAGGAAGCATCATAATAATTTCAGAAATATTAGTTAACCCTAAACATGATACTAGGAAGTAATAAAACATCCTAACATAACAAAATAATCTAAGCATGATTTCTATATCAAAAATAAAGAAATTACTTACTTCGATGCCTCGTACCTCTTTCTAATAACAAAAAACACGCGTTAATAACTTCAAGGAAAATAATAAATCAAACAATTAAATTAAATAATTGAAATAGAGATTTGGGACCAAACCCTCAGAAAGTATCAACCTTTCACGTCTAGGGCAAAGGCAAATTCGAACTTGGCTAGGTGTGTTTAGAACTAATGTATGAGGAATTTTGTAAAAGGGAAGGTTTAGAAAAAGAATAGAGAGAAGAAGCTTCTAGGTTTTAGAGAGAGAATAAAGAGAGATGATGATTGTGAATGATTGATTGTTGATGAGTCCCCCTTGAAAACAGGGAGATACGACCCTTATTTATAAGAAAACAGTTTGGAAACGATAGAAAATACTTCAAGTTCTATACGGAATAAAACTGGAATCTGTCGCCAGGTGACAAGACCAGCGCCAGGCGAAAGATGTTAGCGCCAGGCGACAGACTTTGTCGTTTAACGCTAATTAAAAGATAAAACACGCTTTTGTATGGAATCCTCTTCTTAATATGATTAAGCAGCAAATTCCGTGTTTATCAAATTAAAATCAGGTTTATCATAAAACACCCATTTTATTCCAAATAAAACTTTTTTTAAATATAATTATCAATCCTAATTCCATTAGAATTAAAAGAACTTTCTAGATATTCTAGAAGATTAAAATCAATCCTAACAACTTTAGGAATAATAATTAATAGGCCCTCCTCTAGATCATTGGGACCCATATAAAAATCATTTCGGGCCTAATTTAATATAATCCATAACTTCCTCATTATTCATAGGAATTGGGCTTATAATATATCGTTGGAAAGCTCTTTTCAACCTAATCCAACTACACCACTATTGGACCCTCATCATGGACCAAACTAAATTGGAGTGGCTATTTTCATAAACAGAGTAAGAAAAGAAATATTTTCAAAAACAGAAAGAAGAGATATTTATTAAAACAACCTCATCACTAGACTTTTCACACTTTTACTTCGCTCGATAATCAAATGACGTGAAAGGTATTCATCACTGGGTTTGGTTTTTGGGGAGACACATTTGGGTGTCTACAATATGGTATTAAGGGGGTAGATCTTGACATAGATTTTATTCATACCGCCTTAGAATATTGGGATTCAAATACCCATTTCTTTAAATTTGGTTATGATGAAATGTGTCCTTTACTGGAAGAATTCCCACGGCGAGCGAATATTACTATAAAGATTTTGAGCGTTTCCTTAACCTTAGGAATAGGGACTTAAAAGACATAGTGCATGGGAATGTAGTAAATTTGAAAGAATTTTCACGTTTTTATTTTGATAGACCACGCTCCGAGTCTTTTCATGTTTCTAGGAGGAGGGCTTTCCTCTTTTGCATGTTTAGACAATGCCTTCTTACTAGTGGAAACATTCATGAGGGTCAAGCAATTTTAGTATCTGTCATAGAGCAGATTGATTTTGGGAGAAATCCAATGCCATTAATTGTTGGAGAAACTATGCTTAGTTTGGATGAGCTAAAAAGATATCCGAATGCACCTCTTAGAGGTTCTCCAATTTTATTACAGGTAGAAAATCAATACTTTTAATTATAGAAATCAAAAATATTTAATTTTGTATAGTAATACTAATTTATTTATTTTTTTTTTGTTTTTTTTTGTTTTTTTGTTTTTTGCATTGAATTTTTGCAAGTTTGGCTAATGGAAAGGCTTGAATTAATTAGCCCTTCTGACAATATTGAAAAGTATACACTAAATTGCCTTGTAAGAAGGAAGAAGCTCTTCTCCATAAAGATGGGTCGCCGAGAGTGGAGTAAAATCTTTGAAACTCGCGACTTTGCCATTAAATGGGTTGTTCTGTGGTGGAAAATTGAGAAGATGGTTGGTGTCAATAAACAACCATTTTTCCGTCTTCCAAGTTTGTCCAAATTGACCTTTTACTACCCTTCTAGAGTAAAAAGACAATATGGCTTTGCTCTAACCATTCCTACCGGGGATCTTCGTCGCCCTTATGAATTTCCTGTTTCACAAGGTATAGAAAGTTTTGATGACTATTGGTGTGCTAGATCTTTGTGGGTAGTTGTTACTCAAAAGGTTCCTCATTCTTTGTCTGGAGATATGAAGCAGTGGTTACTTGATCGATCTCAAAAGGATAAGACCAAAGTCCGAAACATGCACAAGACTAAAGTTAAAGATCGTCTAGGAGATAAGAAAATTCCTCCTAAAGATTGTCTCAGAGCAAGAGTTGAATTGAAGATTCCTACTTTGCCTAAGAAGAAAAGTACTACTAAGGGTAAGGAGAAAAGAAAAACTGACTCCACAGAAAAGAAAACATGGGTTGAAAAGAAACATGGTGTAATGGCTATTGGAGAAACTATTAATACTAAGATTGTATGCAGATCTTCTAAGGGATCCCTATTGTTGAAGGAGATGGATGATGAGGAAGAGGCGGAAAAGAATTGGAAAAGGGCCAGAAAAGAGAAGACCGATTAGAGCATTGCTTTTACTATCAATTTACTAGTCATATTTTTTTTTTCAAGTCAATTTTATTTTTAAGCCTTTATTTTTAATTCCATCAATAATGTAATTTTACTTTTATTAATGCAATTTACAGCTTTTTAAATTAAATTGACTTTTTTACATTGAATTATTTATTAAAGCAATGAAAATGACTTGAATTAATTTCGAAAATTACGGAAGTCGAAAATTTCCCGAAATACACCGAAATTTGCCCAGATTGACGAAAACGAATTGACGCCAAAATTTTGGGTTCATCGCGGCGCGACAAACCTATCGCGGCGTGATGGCTTTGTCGTGTCATGACAGCTCTTGTCGTGGCACGTTGGATTTGATTTCTGTGCGTTGTCGTCGTGTTGATGAAGGAGTGCGAGGTTTGTAATATTTAAAGTGGCCACTCCCTGTAAGGGGTTGCCTACGTATCATTTCCTTAGGAATCAGGCCAAATGTAGCTTTCTTGAATATGTTACTCAAGTCATCATGGGTAGAATTTCTTAAGTTGGTCAAGATTTGTCATATTTGAGAACTCATTACGATCCATATCATTTAATTTTGCAACACCTCCTGATAGGATAGTTTTGACGATATATGGTCCGGACCAGTTAGGCCTAAATTTGCCTCTTGGGTCTAGAACATTTTTCCTTAATGCTTTTAACACCAAGTCTTCTACTTTGATGTTTCTTGTCTTGACCTTTATATTAAAATGTCTAGCCATGCGAGTTTGGTAACATTGAGTATGATGTAGAGCTTCTAGTCGTTTTTCATCAAGTAGAATTAGCTCTTCATATCTTGTTCTAATCCATTCGACTTCATCGAGTTTGCTTTCCAACGCAATGCGTAGGGAAGGTATTTCTAATTCCACAGATTGTACGGCATCCATTCCATAGACTAATGAGAATGGCGTATTTCCAGTGGATAAACGAATTGACGTGCGATAACCCCAAAGAGCGAAATGGAGTTCGTCAAGCTAATCCTTGTAATTTTCTGTCATTTTTTCGATGATAGTCTTTAAATTCTTATCGGCTGCCTCTACCGCGCCATTTGCTTGAGGCCTGTATGGAGAAGAGTGATGATGTTGAATGTCGTATTTTTGAAGCAATTCTTCACATTCTGCTTGAAAGTGAGTTCCATTGTCACTTATCATTTCATGTGGGACTCCATATCGACATATAACGTTCCTTTCAATAAAGAGTGTTACATGTTTTGTAGTGAGTTTTGCATATGATGCCGATTCAACCCATTTTGTGAAGTAATCAATTGCTACTAGGATGTATTCATGACCTCTTGTCCCGGGAGGAGTGATTTTTCCAATAATGTCTATACCCCATGTTGAGAATGGCCATGGTGATGTATAGGTGTAAAGGAGTGATGGAGGAACATGTTGCAAGTTAGAGTATATTTTGCATTTAGGGCATATTTTTACATATTGATGGCAATCTCTATTCATGGTAGTCCAACAGTATCCTTGACGCATTACTTTCTGGGCTAGCATTTTGCCGTTTATGTGAGTTCCACATACTCCTTCGTGGATTATTCTCATTGCTCTTTGAGCTTCCTTTTGCCTACACATAGGAGAGCTCCACCTTTAGATACCCTTTTATGTAGTTCGTCATTTATGAGTACATATTGGGAAGCCAAAAGTCTTAGTGCTCGCTTCGCTCTCTTGTCAGCGTGTGTAGTACCTGTTTTTTAGTGGACAAAAATTAGTCTATAAAGGTTCCACTTAAGTGTCTGATAAGACTTATAATTGCAAACTTTAGAGTCGCCACCTTATTTTTATCCGAATAAGGACGGATTTTAAAACAGTTAATTTTAAGAAATAGAACTAAAAAAAAATTTAACTCCTAACTCCATAAGAATAAATATGGCACAGGGTTCGGGGTTTAGTTTAAGAGAATCGAACGTCTGGAACTCGTCTTCCCTTCCGTTCTAAGGAACAGGCTCTTACTATTGCGTTGTTAAAAATCAAGTTTTAAGACATGTTAATCACATAAAACGACATAATAATTAATACAAGGTAGGTTTGAGCACCAAAGTTGCACTACGTACCGATCATAGTGAGATTTTGAATTCACTCACGGATCAAAACCTTTGTAGTTCGGACCGATGCCATGTTTTAAGTAACCAATTCCATTGGGTTTTTAATTTGGATAGTTGACATAAACATCATTTTTGTAAGTGGGATTTTTGTGATCTTTGACAGATTCACTCATAAAAGTAAAATGAACCACCTTGGTTGAGGAAAATCACCCCGATTAGTGATCACCAAAAATGTCTTTTGAACAAGACAATTCAACAAATGCTTCTCAATTGACGACTTTTTTAGTGGATTAAGGTATTTTTTGGAGTGAAACTGTAAGGGTTCACTGTATAATCTCACTTTGGGTTTAAAAACACTCAAGGGTGATTTTTGCAAGGTTTTAAGGGTTATGTGTTTAGGCTTAATGGAATTGACCAAATAAAACATGACACCTGTCAAGGCCTTATTACCAAATAAAAGGGAACAATAAACTATTTAATCATATTTGATTGTAAATTAATCCATCGGGTAGTTACAATGGGATATAAGCTTATTTTTATGGAGATGGATGATTGTTATAACCTTATATAACTAAATAATTAATCTTAACCTCATGCTTGGAAAATGAGGCCATAACCTTATATTATTAATTGTTAAAAGCAAACAAGCAAAGTTATGATTCATTCTTGTGGTACGGGGTTTGATAGAAGAAGGTTCACAAAATTATAAAAGAAAATAAAGTTTGTTAAAACTTTTATTTCTGAAATCGGCTTAAAATAAAATTAAAGCCCTTAAGACATCGTTTATTTCGAAAGTCATCTTTAAAATAAGATTAAAGATTTTTAAAAAAACAACATTTATAATTAAAGTTTGTTAAAAACTCTTATTTCTAAAATCATCTTTAAAATAAGATTAAAGTTTCTTAAAACAACACTTAGAATTAAAGCTTGTTAAAGCTCTTATTTCAAAAGTCATTTCTAAATAAAATTAAAGCATTTAAAACTCTTAATAATTAAAGTTCCATAAATGAAAAATACATAATATAGTGTAATATAGGTTCCATGACACCATTAATTTCTTAAAAATAAATTAATACAATTTTATAAAAAACAATTAAGAGAAAAAACGTGCCTTTTTATCTCTTTGATAGTTTAAACTAAAAAAAATCATATAAAAATTGAAAAAAATATTGTGAGATACGGTTGGAAAGCTCTTGAAAAGTTCTATCACTTGAGCTAAAGAAATGGAACTGAGTTTTGACGTAAGGGTTGTTTCATAGGCCATCTTTGGGACGTGGTAAGTAACTCTTCACTCTTGAACATCCTTTACATAAACTTTTAATTCCTTAGGTCTTTAAGCTCACTTTAAGAAGTAATTATTCTTTAAAAAAAAACTTTAGGCAGACACATGAATGTATTAACCTTTTATATTTTAAATACATTAGAAAGAGATGCAATGCAAAATGCAATTAACCCCCCTCTTTGTAACCTATCACCTCACCAATAGGCTGGGCTTTCTAATGTGGAGTAATGAAAGATTTAGGGCTAATTTAGCACCTAATATCTTCATTACCCCTATTGGTATCATCACATGGAAGTAAACACATTAGTTAGCATAATAATAATAATAGTTAAGGAAATTAAGAAAGGAATAAAGATAATACCTTGAGCTAGATGTAGCAATTTTTTGGATAACCCTTCTTGCTTATTAAGGATTAAAAGATGGTAACTCCTTAATTAAGATAAAATAAAAGAGATTAAGTGATATTTTTTGGAATTTTGAGATATTAAAAGAAATTAGTGCAAAATAAAGCTAATAAACTTTTTTTTTTATTTTTTTATTTTTGATTATAGAAAATAAACTTGAAAAATAAAACTAAATCTTGAGAAATAATTTTTTTTTTTTTTTTTTTTTTTTTTTTTTTTTTTTTTTGTTTTTAATATAGTCTAGGAATATTTAAGCAATTAAACTAATATTTTTAACAAGGATAATAAAGAGAAATAATGCTTGATCTTGAAATATTTTTGTGTTTGTTTTTAGGAGTTAAAGATAATAACAATACTTAAATAAAATAAAAATAACAACTTAATTATATAATGCTTTTAATAAGCTAATAACTTAAAAAATAAAGCTAAATTAGAGAGATTTTAACTGAAGCAAAAGATTAGAGGAGAATTTTTTAGAGAGAATTTTTAGAGAGAGAATTTGTAGGAAATATTTTGGTCCCCTCAAATGAGAAAATTAGGGGGGGTATTTATAGGAAAGTAAAGGGATTAATTTGTAAATAAAAAAAGTAAATAAATCATAATTCAAGGATTATTTTGGTAAATATCACGATTTTGGTAATAATGAGAATCTTGATATTAAATTCTTTCGTTTTATATGTAACAAACTACTTAATCTGTTTTGCAACACTTAAACTGATAAAATAAAGAAAACCATAATTAAATCAGACTCTAATATTCATATAATAAAAAGGTTCTAAAATGCCATGGTATTACAAAAAAGAAAATATATATCCAAGTCATGTCACAACTCAAAAAATACTCACATGGTATACGTATAACAGAGTGCCTAAATTTATTTAGTGACTGTTATACTCACCAAGGTACTAAAACAACACTTATAAAATAAAAATCTCCTTAAGATGTCAGCTCTGAAAGTTACACAAAGACATTAGGTTACAATACTAGTAGGGGTGGACAAAATATTTTCAGAGCTTAAAAAACTAAAATAAAAAAATAACCCTTGCCCTTATTAGACAGTACATATAAATTTACCCAAGAATTTTTAACCATACGACAAAATCTTATACGTACGAGCATTACAAATAATGACCCTTACTAAAAAAAAAGTAAGGTAATGTAGATCATATAAAGTCATATAAAAATTGATGCGGTCAGAGTAAAAACATACTATGTAAAACCATAAAACAAAAATTTGGCATGGTTAAGAGTAATAATTATTAAGTTATTAAGTCATACGACATAAAGTTAACGTGCTCAAAAGTAATATGTATCCCTTAACCAAATGACTTCTTTTTTTTTTTTTTTTTAAAAAAAGAACTCTTATCCTGTCTTACTCTACTAAAACACAAATTTATATTTATCATAGTCGTAAGAAAAAAAAAGATACAAAACTAGATCAAAACAACAGGAAAACGAATAAAACAGAAGACCAAATTCACGTCGACAAAATAAGAGTAACGGAAAATACTGTTTGAATAGTGTCAAATAGTGTTTTGAATAGTGATATGCAATATGTGATGCGTATGAAATCCAGCTGTCCTAATTAGCGTCTAATAAATATTGATACAATTGATCCAAATTGAAATTTATTGGATACAATATTAACTGTGGGGGATAAAAAAAAGGTACCATTATTTCACTATTGACAATGGTTCATCAAAGTTGACGAAAGGATACAAAAACTAGACTGACATAAACAAGTCATAAAAAATAAATAAGATAAAAGATAAAAAAAAGAAAAACAAAAAAGGTAAAACAAAAAAACAAAACGAAATAGCCAAAATAAAAAATGTCAGAATGCCATGAATTTACTAGCAAAAAGAATGAATAATTGTAACGAAAGAGCATGATCCTAAATTACCGTTGCTAGCACTATTCATCTAAAGCTCATCGTAACAACCATACGCAATTATACACAATTATACATTTCTATCCATACATATCCCTCTTTTACTCTCGTCCATACAACACCTTGATAAATATCGACGGGTTTGGTCCAAACTTGTATTTATCGGATCAAGTATTAACTGCGGAACAAAAGGACAATGATATTTTGGTCTATGCTAAAACAAGTGTATATAAAAGGAGGTCCCTTTAGTACAATGACATGTAGTACCTCTTTAGGTGTGGGAATGTTTGTCATTTCCCTACATTGGTTGGGCATGAGTCTTTAGAGTAGTGGACTTTATAGGTAAACTGGCCAAATAATAGAATATTGCACAAATCGCAAAAAATTACTAGATAAAAGTATTCTAATACTCTAAGTGAACATACTAATATACTTACTATACTTTAAAGGAGTAAACAATGCTTGTTTATAAAGAAAATGACATATTCCCTTGGCGAGACAAAAATATTGTACTTTATACTATACGATTATTATACATATATGTATAAAAATACAGTATAAAATACCTACTTTTTACTATAAAAAGAAAATTACCCTTATCGGTGGAGCAGGCTAAAAACGCATGTGGTGTTAGCTGTATTTCAATATTTTGTAATTTAGTAGTTTAGAAGTACAAATTGTAACATGTATTTTGCAAATTATGAATAAAAATCATTATTATTACTCGTTTTCTTTGTTTTAAATAATAAAACAAACATCATTAAGTTTATAAAAGTATTTAGCAAAATAATAATAATTATTTGCAAAAAACGATAACTATAATAATAAAAGATAATATTAGTGATAATTACAAAAGTAGGATCAAAATTTGGTGTCTACAGCGTGAAGTGGATATTCTCCTTTGGTGACATAGTTGAAAATGTCAGTATACCAAGGTTCTTCCTCCTTTTCTTGTTCTTAAACTACCTCATCATCTTCTATAGCTTGAATATAAGTTGGTTTATGCCTTTTCTCTATTGTTAGAGGCATTTGCTCAATTTCCTTAGGAATTCTAACCATTGAGGCTAGTCTTGCCAAGGCATCAGCAAATTGATTTTTTTTTTCTCTTGTTAGAGATGTGTATTCCACCTTTTCAAGTTGATCAGTAAGAGTTTCCAGGTATGTTTGATAAGGAGCTAAGCTTTCACTCCTTACTTTCCATCTTTTGGAAATTTGATTGATGATTAAGGAAGAGTCTCCGAATATTCGAAGTTTCTTTACTCCTTATGCCAAAGCTATTTCGAGGCCTACCACACATGCTTCATATTCCGCAGCATTGTTGGTAACGTCGACATCTAACTTTATGGAGATTGGGACGTGTTCTTATTTAGGTGATACTAATAATACTCCTACGACACAACCCTTTTGGTTTGAGGCTCCATCAAAGTATAATGTCAAAATATCATCTTCCGTAAGCATCAAGTCTTCGTCTGGAAAATCATTCTCATGTATTGGTGTCGAATCTTCTATTGGGAAATCTGCTAAGAAGTCTGACACCACTAATCCTTTAATAGCCTTTTAAGGCATGAATCTTACATCGAATTGTGCTAAGTTTACTATCCATCTTGATATTCGTCTGTTAAGTGTGGATTTCTCGAAGAGATATTTAAGTGGGTCCATTCGAGATACCACATAGACTGTATGAACGAGAAAGTAATGCCTTAACTTGGTTGTGGCCCACACTAGTGCGAGGCACAATTTCTCAAGTGGTGTGTAGCGTACTTCATACTCGAGCATCTTTTTACTTAAATAGTAGATGGCATTCTCTATACCTTCTACTTCTTGCGTAAGCATAGCTCCCATTGTCTCCTTAGTGACTGTTAGGTACAATCGAAAAGGAATTCCTGGAAGCGCTGGTGCTAATACAAGAGGATTAGCGAGACAGGCTTTGATCTTTTCAAAGGCTTTTTGGCACTCATCGTCCCATATTACTGGCACGCTATTTTTAAGTTTCTTGAATTGAATTGAATTGAATGGTTAGTCCTCACCCTCTCTTATGAATTGACCATTTAGAGTGAGAGCATATTGGTTCATTGAGATTGCTTTCTTTTGAGTACGAGCGTTCCTCCGTGCGTTAATCTTTTCCTGGGCTTGCTTATATTATTTCAGAGTCGGTTCAAAACCAAGTCCAAAAGTAACTAATTTAGGAAGGCCAAGCGATCCCATTTGTGTTGCTACTCTTTTCTTCATTCCTAGAGGCATTCCAAGAAAGTGTCCTTGCTTTTGGAGTATACCATTGACTACCATGTTTGAATGGAGGTCGTAGTGAAGAGGGCTCTTTTCATCTTCGTCGATAAAAGAGACTTCTTCAGCATTGAAGCCCCATAAGTCTTCATCATTCTCGTCATGCTCCACATTTATGAGGGGTTCGTCAATCGCCTTGATCCTCATTGGGGAAGCATCGATTGTGATGGGAATTCCTCCAACTATAGCCTTTACTTGTTGATGAAGAGACGAAGGGACGACTTTAAGGTCATGAAGCCAAGGGCGTCCCAATAACAAGTTGAACGAGGCTTTAATGTCTATCACTTGAAAAGTAGAAGCATGCTCTATAACTTCTGCCGTGACATTCATCGTTAGGGTTTCAAGAGCTTGGCGATGAGTGTTATCATAATAACTTATGCCTTGCGTATATGGAGATAAATTTTCATCTCTTATTCCTAGCATCCCCGCAGGTCAAACTGGGAAAACATTGATTGTTGACCCATTATCTACAAAAGTCATTGGGACATTCGTCCTCTTGCAGATTACTGTGAGGTTTAAGGCTTTATTGTGTTTATCATCTTCAAGAGGTAAATCCTTGTCAGAAAAGGTGATTAAATTAATGGGACTAGGGATATCACTTGTGAGAAAGTTAGCCAACCCCTCAGGAGTGGTTTTTGAGTCTATTCCTACTTTAGCCAAGGCATCCATTGCCGCGACTCTATGCTCGCGGGATGTGGCTAGTAGTTTCCATACGTTCATCTCGACCTTAGTCTTTTTAAGTTGTTTGACAACATCGTTGTCTTCTATGATTGGCATGGGAACTTGTTGAGTAGTAGAAATAGGTTGCGTTGTGACAGAAGTTTGCATTCTCCCTAATCTTATGAGGACGTCGATAGGAGAATCCTCTTCATCCCAAATATCATCAACCGGATATATTGAAGAAAGTGGAGTGTCTTCTATATCTTTGAGGTAAACATCCTCATCATCACTATCCCACCCTCTATTAACCAATTCTAAGGATACCTTGTATGGTCGAATTTGAACCAATTTCTACTGTCAATTAATCCTTGGACTAGGTCCTTGAATTTGAAACAGTGTTTTGTGGTATGTCCTCCTGATTGATGATAAGGACAATAGATCCTATTTGTCCTTTTAAGTGATTTAAAAGGTCTTGGCTCGAGATGTTTGATCTTCCCATTCTCGAAGAGCTTTTGAAACATATTCGCATAAGTGGTCTCAATAGGTGTTTATGACTTGTTACTCCTTTTGGGTGTTTCGACTACTTTGAGAGAGAAGGGTTTTCTTTCAGTAGTCTTAGTGGGTATCATCTTTTTAATGACACGCTTGTTTTGGTCCATCTTTACGAGGTCAATGGTCTCGCCACATCTGCTTATTGCCTCCCTCAACGTATTTATGAGGTGCCATACCTCTTCTTTACTGGCAGGCAGTTCCCTTATAGTGTGACTCTTGGCATCAAAAAAGGTTTCCTCCTCTTCTTCGATGGCATGAATTTATTCGATTGGTTTGATGAGGGATGATGGATCGACATGACTTTCCTCATCAGAAATTGCCAAGGAATCCAAAAGTGGAGCACTATCAATACTTGGCTTCTTGCTTGCAGAAGGCAATAAAAGTTTGTTGCTATCAATTAGATCGTGAATAGCTTCCTTTAGCTTCCAGCAATTTTCAATAGGATGACCCCTGCCTTGATGGTATTTGCAATGTGCATTGGGGTTTGAACTAGTCGTCCTTCTTTCGACCGGTGGATCTCCAAATGGTCCAATAGGAGTTATAAGACCTTTTGCATGAAGGCGGTTAAATGCGGTGTCATAACTCAAGCCAATAGGTATGAAGTTTCTCCTAAATGGCTTCTTTTGTCCTTGGTTATTCATAGCTAGGACCTTATTCAGATTAAAGGTGCTAAAATTCTTTGAGTGGGTAGTTTTGGAAGAAGAAGGATTGTCGTTCTTCTTTCCTTTCCAGCCACTGTTGGAAGTGTTAGCAGCTTTTTGTTTTGCCAGGTCGTCCTCAATGCTGATTCTTATGTCATAGGCAACCTTGAAAGTACTCAAATTACTTTGATATTTGAGATGTTTACAATACTTTTCTTGGAGGTTCTTAATGAACATCCTTACAGATTCCTTCTCAGTGGGCACCTCAACCATCTTTGCAGAAGTTTCCCTCCACTTATTAAAGAAAGAAGTGAATCCTTCATTTTCCTTTTGTTTCAACATTTCAAGTTCCCTATGGTCAGTTTCAACCTGAATGTTGCACTTGTATCTATCTGTGAAAGCGTTTATTATGGCATCCCAAGAAGAGGTCTTCTCTTTTTCAAGGGAAAAGAACCATTGTTGACAAACGGTTTCTAAAGATAATGAAAACAGTGAATGAAAAACCTTCTTATCAATCCCCTTGATATTCATTATTGTTTCAAAAGCTCTTAAGTGGAAGTAAGGATTGTCAGTTGGTTTGAATCTAGGGATGTCATTGGCATTGAACTTCTGCGAAAGAAGTTTATTGTCCACCGAAACCCCATGCGAGCTGATTCCCTGGAACTTGTAGTCATTGGAGAGCTTGCTCAAGATTTCCTCCATTCGCTCCATCTGTTGTTGTTTCGCAGGGTCATTGACTTGAAGAGCAATGGTCTTCATCATCTCAGTTAGACTAGCAAGGTTTTTCCTAAGCTCATTGACTTCTTCCTGAGTTGTCATTTTCTTCTTAGCTTTTCTCTTTTGTCGAATCGGTTTATCAAAGTGTAAGACTTGTACGAAAGTGTTGTCCTTGATTAATCGTCCTTCCTTTCTAGACCAAGAGCTGTAAATTAAACCATATTTGACTTAATGACTTGACTCAAAGTGACTTTGACTTTATTGGTTTTAAAGGCAAAAAAGCAAAAACAGGGTGTAATTTTTGGAGGATTAATATCCAACTTACCCTCCTAAAAAAATGACGGAAAACACGCGTACACAAGACTCTCTAGACATGGTCATGGTGAACATATTTACAAAGTGTGTGTTTAAAAAGTGAGTGAAAGTGACATGCTTCGACACTTGTGTAAGACCATGAGACTATGTTCCTAGACTCAAACAAAGAATAATTACGACTTCTGTCGTTAATAAAAAGGTTAATTGAACTCAGCATGAAGACTCGAGCAGAAAAATGGACCGTCGCCGAAGCAACAGAACTGTCGCAAAACGCTAGAGGCCATCGCGGTGCGATTAAATTATCGCGTCGCGATGGACACTATTGTGTCGCACCACATGTCTGTCCTTCGCGTCATTACTGATGCGTCGGTCTGAACCTATTTCCAGTGTTCTGCTTTAAAAGGACAAGCCTAAAGTCGTACTAAGTCAGTTTAATCAATTTATTAGACTTTAACTATTCATATTAATTAATTAATTAATTAAGCAATACATAGTCATTAATTAGTTTATTTAAACTTTTAAACAAGTCAAACAAACGGTTAGTGTAACATGCATAATCAAAGAAGCACAAGTAGTCAAGTAAGCACAATATGATGCAATGAGTTTGCAACCTAACAATGGCTCTAGTTCTCTAAAGTTCAAGGATAAGGGTTAGTCAAAAAGGGTCCATGGTTATGAGTCTAGATGCATCGCACGGAAGCCATACCTTTGGAAGGGTTGGCGCGTATGGATGGGACCTCGCAAGTTAAACTTGCTTCCACGGTTTGGTGAATTCACAAACTCGGATGTACCCATCGTTGAAATGAGCGTTCGATTGGGTAGATGGAGTGTGAATTACCAGAGGGTTATGGCCATATGTAGAACACATGTGGGTTTAGAAAAGTGAGAAAAACTCATCAGGAAGTAAAACGAGCAAACAGTAGTAGAACTAGGCGAAACAAGAACGCAGATTTCTGGCTCGGCATTGGAAGAACTTGGCGCGAGACAACAGGGACCATCGCGAGACGATAGCCCTGTCGCGCCGCGACAGCGCCATCGTACTGCGATGGGCACTATTTTCTCAGCAGCAGTTCCTACATGCCTCAGCAGCTATCTTTGCTCTTTGAATTTTCCAGTTTTTCATAGCGTTATTTCGATTCTAGTTGTGAAAGATATTTCCCAAATTTCCTACGTGTAAAAATCCTATGTTTTTGACGCATTACGGATGGTCTATCCAATGAGGACCTTTTTTATGCTTATGCCAATAATGTCAATCAAAATTACGCACATGAATACTTAGAACTTTTCGAGTCTCATCCACTTATTCTAAATTATTGCCTAAATAAATTTTAGGAATTAAAATAGAAATATTCCCTTGTGGAGTCGCCAAAAAACTGTAGGGAATATTTCATGCATCCCACACTTGAGCCCCACTATGATCATACACTTAAGCAGGGTGGCGTCCAAAGGGAAGGAAGCTAGAGTAAAAGAGTCGCTAACAAGTTTTAAATAGGAACTTGTAAACCATTCACAGGGTGAAGGTTATACCCCTTCACGATCCATGAGATCGCTAACTCCATAGTGGTTTGGAACCATGACTGGATATTCGGGGATGAAGGTACAAATCCAATCTAAAAGTGATTGAACTTGCCCTAAAAATAGGCCTCTACTTTATTCTTCTCATATTCATGTGCGCTTTCTGAGTAACATACAATCAATATATTAATCCTAAACCTGTTTAATCTATGTTGGTTGGATATTAATGCACAGACAAATCTATTATTGGAGATCACTTGAATTAAAATCACATTAGCCTAAACAAGATTATTAATTATCTTATTAAACATGATTACAAATACAAATTCCCTTTAAACCTACAATAGAGGGCGTGATCAAGCAATAACAGTAATAATATATCAAGCAACATAATAATAACAATCATCATAATAATAATATTCTCAATCAAAGCATAATAGCAAGATCCTAGGCTTGATAATAACATGATTAATAACAAACCGCATGTCATTAAGAAATAAAAGTCAAAGCTTTACCCCTAACATGATACTAACATGATAGAAGAAAATAAAAAGCAACCTAAACATGATGCTAGAAAGCAATAAAAACATCCTAACATGATACTAGGAATTAATATAATATAAACATGCTTTTTATATCATAATAATAATTAAGAAGTAATCTAATTACTTACTTTGATGCCTCATATCTCTTTCTTTCACGTCTTGGGCGAAGGCAACTTCGAGCTTGGCTAGGTGTGGCTAGAACTCGTGAATGCGGTATGGTGTTTGTAAAGGGCTAGGCTAGAAAGAGGGAGAAAGAACAAGCTATTGTTTAAGATAGAGAAGAGAATTAGAATTATGGTTGATGAATGAATAAAAAACGAGGAAATACGACCCTATTTATAAGGAAAAAGGTCTCGAAACGATCAGAAAAAGATCAAATTTAATTCGGAGTAAAACTGCTCTCATCGCGGCGCGATGGCTCTGTCATTTTGCGATGTTTCACGCGTTAACTCAAAGCTGTACAGAGTCCTTAATCTAATAAAATTAGACTAACTAACGTCCGTACTTATCTTTTAAAATCAGATTTAATTCTTAATAAAAACACTTGTTTTATTCCAAATAAAACTCTTATATTTTCCAAAGGATATAATTACTAATCTTAATCCCACTAGAATTCAAAATAACCTTCTAGATTATTCTAGAGGATTAAAATCAATCCTAATGATTTTAGGAATATTAATTAATGATCATTGGGCCATATAAAACCATTTCAGGCCCAATTTAGTATTTTGGCCATAACTTCCTCATTATTCATCAGAATTGGGCTTATGATATATCATTGGAAAGGTCTTTTTGAGCCAAATCCAACTAAACTATTATTGGACCCTCATCATGGGACAAACTAAACTGAACTGGACATTTTCATAAATAGAGTAAGAAAAGAAATATTTTCGAAAATAGAAAGAAGTATTTTTATCAAAACGACCGCATCACAAGACTTTCACATTTCACCTTGTTCGATAATCAAATGACGTGAAGGATATTCATCACTAGGTTTAGTTTTTGGAGAGACACAATTAGGTGGCTACACCAAAACACATGGCACAGCCTAGGTCAGTAGTCAGCCGGTCTCCTGGTATAGCTAGGTCTAGGACTAGAGGTGACGGCTCTAGTTGTATGGAGTAGCCTTGTACATCCCCAAAACCGACTGTCTCTGTGTCTGTGCAGGACACAATGGATCGAACTAAACAAACAGCCACCAGACGGTGGAGAGACGGTACATTAGAGGTATCGTCTAATGAAATCACACCGGTTGAGGGGGGAGACATGTAGGTTGATTTGGGGGAGTACTCCCCTTCTGGGATCCCCAAGACTCCAAGTGATGGAATTTTGTTCGAGTCTGAGGGTAGAGACGATGAGGAAGCCATTTCCAATGTTAGATTTGAAGAAGCTGATCCCAAAGATGGAGACGGGGAAAGAACCACGTTTACTTCGGGGTCAGATGGTGAAGAGGTTTCCCAAGAGAGGGACAGGGGAAGGACTGCCTCTAGGTCTAGCTCTGAGAATAGTAGTGACGATGATCTTCCCCCGCTTGAGGACAACGAGGAAGAGGAATGTAAAAACTGGAAAGAGAAGAACAACCCGGCTGAGATCCATGTGTCAGCCAAACATAGAGCTGCAATGGAGAAGGGTTTAGACAATTTTAAGCTTAAGTACCCTTTAGGAGGCGGATTCAACATCCAGGTGTCGTTTGAATTAGGCACATTTCCTAGGAAGAAGAGCAGATGAATGCCAACCAGTACTTCAACTGTTATGAGGCGGCGATCCTAGCCGACCTCCGCTTCCCTCTTCACGATGCAGTAAAGGCCATCCTCCGAGGATACGACTTCGGTGTATGACAGTTGACTCCAAATTCTTGGGTCAACATTTTGGGTTACATAGCCGCTTGCGAATGGCAAGGGCTCCACCCCGGCTGGGAGGCTTTTGCGCAAATGCATTACCGCAGTCAAAGTCCAGGCGGGTGGAGAGCGTATTACACTCTTACCACATACCCCAAATACCAGATGACCTTAGACAAGGTGTCTAAATGGGATAATGGGAAGGAGCGCTTCTATCTAGTGTTCTCCCCCAAGGAGAGAGAGAACTGTGAGTATAGGCGGTACAATAGAAAGCCGGACCTTCTAGGCCAAAAATGCAAATTCCCTGCCATTCCAAATGAGGACTATGAGAAAATCATAGAGGCGGGATTTTTTGAACTTGAAACCGACTACCTCTCAACCGGGGAACCAATAAGTGTCCCCACGAATTGGATTCCTAAGCATGAATGGTTGAGAGACGAGGTGTTCTTGTCCGCCTGCGGTCTCAGTACAATGTTTGATAGACGTATCCAGTTGCAGGCGTCGTTTGAAGTACGCCTACGTTAAGCATGTGTGAATATGCTTGGCACTCATAGGAAGTGGGAGTTGACGTACACGATTAGGGATAAATAAAGTAGGGAGCCGCCAACAAGTTTTTAAGGAACTTGTAAACCGTTCACAGATCATTTAAGGCAACACGATAAAGGGACAACAATAGGTAACAACGATTGACCCGTGAAGGTTACAACCTATTCATAATCCATGAGATTACTAACTCCATATGGTTCGGAACCACGAAAGGAGGATCGGGATGATGGTACGAAGTGAGTCATGGAGTCACATTCACCCGTATTGCCTCTACTCGATTCTTATAGTGAAAAGTATTCCTTGCGATCTCAAAGGCATGCAAACAAAATATTCAATTCGCTCCGAACTATAATTATGCTAAATTGGTTGAATATTAATCCAACATATAATTCAAAAATATTTGTGATCACTTAATTAAATAACAAGATTAAAAGGAACCTAAACCGGTCGTCCAAATTATCTTATTAGGTGTGATTTTCAATTACATATTCCCTTTAAACATGCAATATGGTGATCAATAGAATTAACATTAATATTGGAAGCAATTTAACAATAATTTAACAATTAATATATGACCAACATAATAAAAATTGTTAGAATAATAGAAATAAAAGAAACATGATTCCTTACTTTGATTTCATTTGCTTGCAACTATAAAATAATAAATGCATTAGTAACTTCAAGGAAATAAATAAAACAATAATTAAAATTGAATTAAATAGAGTTGATTTGGGGCCAAACTCTCAAACAATTCTACCTTTCACGCCTTGGTTTAAGGATGGAACCTCGGGTAAAGTACGAACTCCTTGGAGTGCTTTAAGGAAGTATTTTGGAAGAATATGGTAGGCTAGTGTTTAGGCTATAGCATAGAAGAGAGAAGAGAGAATTAATTGATGCCCCGAACTGCAGAAATAAGGGTCATATTTATAGGGGAAATGAGTAGGGGATCACACGGAACCCTAGAAAGGATAAAAACCCTAATTTAGGGCACCGTGACAAGGCACGTCTGCCGCGACATGGCAAAGGGTACTGTGACACGGTAGACCCTACCATGGCGCGGTAGATAAATTCGCTCTAAATATGCGAAAAATGATAAAACACGTGAGTTTGGTACGCGGAGTAAACACGGAAGATTCCTGTGTCACGGTATGTGTACCATGACACGGTACAGGATGCCGTGATGCGGCAGCTCCCATCGTGGCACGGTAAATGCCACTGTGTCATGGTTAACAGTTTTCCTAAAATTGCGTCCAAATTTATTTTTAACCTAATTAAGCTCGGTATTTTTAAGTGTCGTTTCATAATTTCAGGCTATTTAGGTTTTTTATTCATTACTTAGGCTCAATTAATAAAAAATACGAAATGAATAAAAAAGGGTTCGGGCCAAAATATAAATTGGACTATGCTTTGACTAAACATTAGGATTGATACGTTGACTACTTTGTGAACTGAGTTTGATTGAACATGGATTTTAAGCACTCCTAGGATTAAATACTCAACCCGACCAATAATGGCGGTGAAAGGTTGTTCATCATCGAGTTTGGTTTCAGGGAGACATTTTAAGGTGTCTACAGAAGCCCCCACTTTGACTTAGTTTGTAGAAACGTTAGTTTCGAAAACGATAGTCAAAGTAGTCGATTAGGACGGAGATTGATTTAAGATGTTCAGCGATCCTAAATCACTTTGTATACGCCGATACCTACAGAAAAATCTTAGTTCCACTGGTAAAAGAGTAAAGAGATAGAATGCTTATCTAACACCTGTGTATCGGTGACGAATATATTCGATAACATCTGACACCAGTGTATTGGTGAAAAATAAATTTGGCAGTTTTCCATGCTTGAAGAAATCATCGGATGATGTTTGTTGTGATACTTTCCATGCTTGAGGAAAGTCGATAGATGATATAATCGTTGACTTCTTCGCCTTGGGAGGTGGCAACGACCAACAATTTTCCATGCCTGAGGAAAAACTTGTCTAATGATGAAATTACAAGTCTCTGTGTATCGAGAAACTTGCGCCGTGAATTGTCTTGGCCTGGGAGATGATCAATAAAAATGATGATAGTTCAATTGTCCCCGGACATGGGCTGTAAATGGTTCGATTGTGCCCAAACGTGGGCTGTAGATGGTTCACTTGTTCCCGAACGTGGGTCGTAAATGATTAGACCTTCAAGTCAACTATCCGACCATATCAGGTACTCGAAATATGACTTTGATGCTTGGTAGGAGTAAAACGGTAATATTTGTACCATTTAAATATCAGTTAGAATTTCCCGTGAGTTTTAGGTGGAAAAAATAACTGTCAAAAGCTGCGAAAAATTTGCCATGACACGGTGTTATTGTGTCGTCACGCGGCATTTTATCTCGTGACACGGGATTTTTCCTGCTGCTTAATCAGTGAAAAGTGCCAGGAATATTCGATGACAGAATCACGCGTGCACCGTGCCACGTGTCTGGACGCCGTGACACGGCAGATTTTGCCGTCACGCGGTATATCCTTTCATGACGCGGGGCTTGTTTTTCTGCTGCAGCCATCACGTGTGCTCGAAATTTACACTGTTTGACCAGTTTTGTTGTCGCGCCACGTCTGTTTTTCCCGTGACACGAGACATTATGCCGTGTCACGGCGTGTTTCTTTGCCTTTAAATTCGAATTTTCGCATCGTCTTCCTCATTTTAGTTTCCTTTTCTTGTTGTTCGAGCTCGAGTTCTCTGTTGCCGTGGTTCTTGGAGACTATCTCACTCGTTTGTTCACCATTTTCGCTCAAATTTGTTGCAAAATTTTCCATTTTCGAATATCTTCAAGGATCTATGTAAGTTTCCTCCCCTTTTGTCTTGAATTTGGCTTTACATGAGCAATTTTGTACTAGAAACCTTGAAAAATCAAATTGGGGGTTTTGGATTTTAAGCTTGTATGTTGAAATTACTGTCATGAATTAGCTTGTATATGAATGTATGTTGGTTTGTGAGCAATTTAAGACCAAGTTTACATGATTTGGTGAAGAAATAAGCAATTTACCATTTTTGGTACTACTTTGTAAGTGAAAGGTGTTCTTGTTGTTCCTTATCATTTCTCGCACTTGAAATGATGATATAATTGTTGTAGATCTTGTAAAACATGCTATGATGTGCCGATCTATTGTTTTTGTGCAATTTCAAAACATGCTCTATTTTTGTGTATGTACTACATTGTCATGGAGAACATAGTATCATACGATTAAGAGAAATGTAGTATTAGTTTGTCATGGAGAAACGAAATACTAGAAATGATTCTATTATTTTACCAATTTTTAGCCTTGAGGTAAAAATTTAGCATATAACAGAAAATGCAACTTGAAGTAGCTATTTGAATAAATAACTTAGGAAATGATGCTAAGTATTTAGAATTTTATCTTTTTGTTTGAACATAATAGCATGCCTAGACAACGAGATCGAGATTTTTGTACTCGTGGCCGGCATCAGGCTTTTAGAGAGGACACTCCCTTGGTTCCTGAGGACATAGATGATGCCTTGAAGACCGAGCCTTGCCCCTCTACGAGCAGGGGTAGGTGGACTCCACCCTCGTGGACACCAGACGAGTTGGTTTTCTGTCGTGAGAACCACATTTCTCACCGTCCACTTACCGACATAGTTGATGGTGTACTTCGCCATCATGGTTCAGGAGCTGGAGACTTGATTCCCCGGCTATACGGGATCATCACAGGAGATCCCATCACCAACTCCTTATGGGAGTCTGCTGGTTTGGGAGATTTTTTTTCAGTAGTTATGGGATTTCGCAGCCCCCAAGGCTGTGGTTCGATAGTCGTCCGAGCGTTGTTGGAGTATTTTTGGGATACTACCAACACTTTCCACTTCGCTTGGGGGGAGATGACAGTGACTCCTCTTGATTTTAGCATGATCAGCGGCTTATGTTTTAACGATCGGCCCGTTTAGCAGATTCCTGACCTCACTTGGGGGGCGAGTGAGGCAGTGGAGTTGTTAGGTCCTGTCGTTCACCATATCAGGACTCGACCGGTGCCTCGGGGTGGTCCTCAGAGTGGGCGACCAGAGTCAGCTTCTGTTCTCGCTCATGGTTTTGATATTGCCGAGACGAAGCCTTAGCAGCGAGTACGGATCTTCATCTTGATCCTTATTTCCGAGACTCTTTCTCATGATAGGAGTTCTCGTGCGCTCGTTTGTTACCTACTGTCTCTTACCAGGATTGCTAAGATAGGATCCTTTAGTTGGGCTAGTGTACGGTATGCTGATCTGCTCTCGTCACTGCGTCATGGCTGAAAACAGCTGAACGATCAGTCCCCTGTCGCTGTCTATGATCTTTGGAGAGTCGTAGAGGCGACGATCTTTTTTCTTAGTGTTTTGCTTTTACCGGTTTGGCTCATGTACTTAAAGATTATTCTTGTTGTAGCTGTGGTTCTATGAGTACTTTCCGGGATTAGCCCCTCGACAGCGTCACGGAGCAGTCTACGACTTTCCTATCAGTGCTAGCTGGCGTGAGCGAGGCGAGTCACGAGTGGTGTCAGTACCGAGTCTGCGAGGGCTGCTACGTCGGGGTACCTCTACTGTTGGCGTAAGGATCAACTTCACATTGTATTTCTTTCACTTTGATATTATTTTTTAGCATTCATGCATTCTCTTATGGTTTTTAGGTCCCGGTCGAGATCTAGTATCGGCCTTGGGCTGGCTTAACTGAACTTCCCGAGGCTTTAGAGCGCTCGGCGTGTCGTACTATCTTCTTTGGTACATCACGTCTTGTTTGGTATCTTGGAGAGCGGGTAGTCCGTCAGCACAGCGTTGATCGTTTTGTGGTGCCATTGCCTCCGCCTGAGTCGATGTAGCACTTACACTTATTGGAGGAGTTGTTGAACAGAGGAGAGCGCTATCAGTTTCCTTGGCAGGAGCTTGTGCGCATGGACGACGATTATTCTCAGGACTTGCTTCCTTACTTGGCTCCTCTGCCCCGTCTTCCTGAGGTTTGCTTTTCTTTTATAATTTTATGGTAGTCCCTGTTTAGGCCTTGCTTCCCGAGGTTTTGATTCTTTTAAGAACTATTTATGGTAGTCCCTATTTAAATCGTCGAATAACCTGATTATTCTATCATGTTTTAGGCGACTGCTCGTCATAGGGGGAAGGTCGAGATCCCGCCTTAGTCCGTCCGTTACCCGAGGCCGATTGGTATAGTCGAGGAGCATATTGCTGATGCACTAGAGGGTTTTAGACAGGCGCAGAGTCCCTACCTAATGAGTTCGAGCCGGTAAGCTTTCTTACGTAGCTTTCATTCTTCTTAATACAGCTTGTTACTGATTATTTTTTCTTTCAGGTCACACACTCGAATATGATGGGAATAATGAAGCTGGTTGATGCTCTAAAACATTACGTCATCAAGCTACGACGTGGTGCGAGTTGTCAGTGTGGTTCAGACGATGTTCACGAGGTATATTCGCCTGTTTTCCCATGTTTACCTTTTGTTTTATCTTACACCACTGATATATCTTTTCATTTTGTGTCTTTCAGGAGCGACGCAGGCGACGGAGGTCTCGCCGAGGCATAGAGGCTCAGACGAGGGGGAGCCAAGTCGCCGTAGAAGATCCCCTGAGGTTCGTCGACATTCTTAGACCCAGTGGCTGCAGCCTCAGCTCAGACTTCTCAGCCTTTTCAGGGGTTTTACACTCAGTGGCAGCAACCTCAGTCTTCTCAGCTGTTCCAGCACTCTCAAACCCAGTAGCCTCAGTCTTCTCAGCTGTTCCGGCACTCTTAAACCAAGCAGCCTCGAGAACTGATCACGTAGCCAAGGAGTTCGCCTGATGTAACCCAGAATGTACACTTTGCTAGATTAAATCTCATGTTATATTTGCGGAGTCTTTCAAAGAACTTATAGAGTGAAATGATGTGGCCTAGTCGATCTTTTGATTTGACGATCATATAATCAACATAGACCTCCACCTCTTTGTGTGTCATATCATGTAACAATGATGTGGCTGCTCTTTGGTAGGTGGCACCCGCGTTTTTTAACCCGAATGGCATCACTATATAGAAATATTTACCCTATTGTGTGATGAATATGGTTTTCTCCATGTCTTCCTCGGCCATCAATACTTGATTATATCCAGCGTAACCGTCCATGAAGGAGAGGAGTGCATGGTTTGCTGTGTTGTTGACCAGAATGTCAATGTGAGGTAGAGGGAACCCATCCTTTGGGCTTGCTTTGTTGAGATCCCTGTAATCAACACACACTCTGACCCTTCCATCTTTCTTTGGAACTGGAACCACATTAGCTATCCATTCTGGATACTTGGATACTTTGATGAAACCTGCAGCCAGTTGCTTTCTTATTTCTTCCTTGATTTTGAGAGTCACATCCGGTTTCATACGGCGTAGCTTTTGTTTGACAAGCTTCATACTTGGAATGAGCGGTATCGTATGCTGAGCTATATCCCTGTCAATGCCTGGCATATCTTGGTATGACCAAGCAAATACATCAACAAATTCACTAAGCAAGTTACTTAGCTCTTTGCGTTCGTCTTGACTTAGTGTTAATCCAATTTTAACTTCTTTAATGGTCGTATCATTGGAAATATCAACTATTTATGTATCTTTCAAAGCTCTTTTGTTCAGAGACGCGTGGACATTCCTTCCAAGCTCTTTTGCTCAGAGACGCATGGGCATCCTATCCAAGCTCTTTTGTTCAGAGACATGTGGATATTCCTTTCAAGCTCTTTTGCTCAGAGACACATGGGCATCCTATCAAAGCTCTTTTGTTTAGAGACGCGTGGACATTCCTTTCAAGCTCTTTTGCTCAGAGACGCATGGGCATCCTATCAAAGCTCTTTTGTTCAGAGACGCGTGGATATTCCTTTCAAGCTCTTTTGCTCAGAGACGCATGGGCATCCTATCAAAGCTCTTTTGTTCAGAGACGCGTGGACATTCCTTACAAGCTCTTTTGCTCAGAGACGCATGGGCATCCTATCAAAGCTCTTTTGTTTAGAGACGCGTGGACATTTCTTTCAAGCTATTTTGCTCAGAGACGCGTGGGCATCCTATCAAAGCTCTTTTGTTCAGAGAAGCGTGGACATTCCTTTCAAGCTCCATTGTTCAGAGACAAGTGAGCATTCCTCAAAAAGAAGCTCTTTTGTTCAGAGACGAGTGAGCATCAACAATAGCGAAGTGCGACCACAACATAAACAGTAGTAAAACTGAAGATGGCTACAAGCGGAGTTATCTTTGATGGTTTTCCTTAAGATGTAGAAGACTAAAACAACAGAAATTGAAGGTAGCTACAAGCGGAGCAGTCTTCAGGCGACGTCCCCAAGCTTGAGGAAGATCGTCAAACAAAATTGGTTACTCTAGAGACGTGTGCTCGATGCTGCAATACACGCGTTTCATAACTCTTTTATATGTTTAAATAATGCTAGTTTGCAGGTATCGGCGTTACAAGAATGATTTAGGATCGCAGAACGTCCTGAATCATTCTCTGTCCCTATCGCTACTTTGACTTTTGTTTTCGAAACATGTGTTTCTCCAAACTCAGTCAAAGTGGGGGCTTCTGTAGACACCCAAATGTGTCTCCCCAAAAACCAAACCCAGTGATAAATACCTTTCACGTCATTTGATTATCAAACGAAGTGAAATTGTGAAAATTCTAGTGATGTGGTTGTTTTTATTAAAATATCTCTCTTTTTGTTTTTGAAAATATTTCTTCTTATTTATTTATGAAAAACGTGCAGTTCAGTTTATTTTGGTCCATGATAAGGGTCCAATAATGGTGTAGTTGGATGGGTCTTGAAAAGACCTTTTCAACGATATATTATAAGCCCAATTCCGATGAATAATGAGGAAGTTATGGCCAAAATACTAAACTGGGCCCAAACCGGATTTTACCTACGGCCCAATGATCATGTGGAGGGTCCAAGGGTTTAATCCCATTCCTAAACTAATTAGGATTTATTAGAAGCTCCTATAAGTTTCGAAAAGATCTTAATTATCATTTTTTTAAAAAGATAAGATCAAAGAATTCGAAATTGAATAAAACTTCTCTTTTTGAGAGTCCTTGTTCTGTGCGAAATGGAAGATGGTTAGATATTATTTTCGAGCCTCATAGTCTTTATCCAAATCTTATATGGTTGGATAGATATTGAAATTATTTTTCCAATAATATATTATAATATTAATTCCAAGCTAAAACGAAAAAGATATGAAAGAAATACGAAACTCTATCAAAAACTGACACTCTTTCATTATTTCGGCCATATCTTTTTATCTACAGAATATTTAAGTCTGATTCTAATTGGGTTGGAAATTATAATTCAAGAGCTTTCCAACGACATATTATATGACTTAGTTGGACTTCTGGATCCAAATATATGATAAAAACAAAATCCGCAAAAACTGTCCCAGCGCCAAACGACAGGTCTATCGCCTGGCGCTAATACCTGTCGCCTGACGCTAACACCTGTCGTCTGGCGCTAACTTCTGTCGTTCATGACAGGAGGTTTTTTATTCCGAATGGGACTCGATCTCTTTTCTTTCGATTTCGGGACTACTTTTCTATAAATAGGGTCCTAGACCCCCGTTTTTATTCAATCATCAACAATCATCTCTTCTTTCTCTCTAAAGCTAGAAGCTTATTCTCCCTCTATTCTTTTTCTAAACTAGCTTTTTCACAAACACCATACCGCATACATTAGTTCTAGACACACCTAGCCAAGTTCGAAGTTGCCTTCGCCCTAGACGTGAAAGGTTTATAATTTCTGAGGGTTTGGTCCCAAATCTCTATTTCAATTACTTAATTTAATTGTTTAATATTTTCCTTGAAGTTACTAACGTGTGCATTTTGTTATTAGAAAGAGATACGAGGCATCCAAGTAAGTAATTTAATTGTTATTCTTTTGATATAGAAAGCATGCTTTGATTATTTTGATTCTTAGTATCATGTTAGGATGTCTTTTTGCTTCCTAGTATCATGTTTAGGGTAATAACTAAGATTTCTAATATTATGCATGTTTCTTTGATGCTTCCTATTCTTTCTAATATCATGTTAGTATCATGTTAGGGCCAAAGTTTTGATTTTTAATATTTAGTGACATGCTAGGATTTGTTATTAATCTTGTTAGTAACATGCCTAGGATCTTGCTAATATAATTATGCTTTATTGTTAACATGGTTGTTATTATTATAATTATGTTGCTTGATATATATTGTTTTTATTGATTGATCACGCCCTCTCTTGCAGGATTAAAGAGAATTTGTACTTGTAATCACGCTTAATAAGATAATTAATAATCTTGTTTAGGCTAATATGATTATAATTCAAGTGATCGTCAATAATAGTTTTGTTTAATATTTAACCAACATAGATTAAACAGGTTTAGGGTTAACCTATTGATTGCATGTTAGTCAAAAAGCGCACATGAATACGAGAAAAATAAAGTAGAGGCCTATTTAGGGCAGGTTCAATCTCTTTTAGGTTGGATTTGTACCTTCATCCCCGAACTTCCAGTCATAGTTCCAGACCTATTGGAGTTAGCGATCTCATGGATCATGAAGGGGTGTAACCTTCACCCTGTGAAGGGTTTACAAGTTCCTAAAACTTGTTGGCAACTCTTTTGCTCTAGCTTCCTTCCCTTTGGACGCCACCATGCTTAAGTGTATGATCACATTGGGCTCAAGTGTAGGATGCTTGAAATATTCCCTACAATAATCATTAATCCTAATTCCACTAGAACTCGAAATAACCTTCTAGATTATTCTAGAAGATTAAAGTCAATCCTAATGACTTTAGGAATAATAATTAATGGGCCGTTCACTAGATCATTGGGCCGTATACAAAACTTGTTTCGAGCCCAACTTAGTATTTTGGCCATAACTTCCTCATTATTCATCGGAATTAGGCTTATAATATATCGTTGGAAAGCTCTTTTCAATCCTAATCCAACTACACTATTATTGGACCCTTATCATGGAAAAAAATAAATTTAACTGGACATTTTCATAAATAGAGTACATTTTCGAAAACAGGAAGGACTTATTTTTATTTAAATTACCGCATCACAAGACTTTTCACATATTTACTTCGTTTGATAATCAATGACATGAAAGATATTCATCACTGGGTTTGATTTTTGGGGAGACACAATTAGGTGTCTATAGAAGCCCCCACTTTAACTGAGTTTGGAGAAACGCATGTTTCGAAAACGAAAGTCAAAGTAGCGATAGGGGGAAATCATTCTTGTAACACCGATACCTGCAAACTAGCATTAGTTAAACAGATAAAAGAGTTAAGAAATGTGTATCTTGCACCGTAGAGCAGACGTCTCTAGGGTAACCGTTCTTGTTTGACGACCTCCACAAGCTAGGGGACATCGCCTGAAGATTGCTCCGCTTATAGCTGCCCTTAATTTCCGCTGTGACAGTCCTCCACATCTTAGGGAACACCATCAAAGATTGCTCTGCTTGTAGCAATCTTCTATTTTTGCGTGATAACCTTCCTAGGAAATTATCGAAAATCATCGCTTGTTAATCCTCAGTTTGCTGGTGCTTTGTTGGAATGCTTGTTGTGTCGTTGCTTATAATTTTGTTGTGCGTTGATGTTTGTGTTTGCTTTATGAACCAATATCTTGGTGCTTGCGATGAGCCAATGTTTAGGCGCTTAAGCTAAGTGAGACGATCATCATCTAGTTGATCACTTATTGCGATTGTAATTGAGCCGACTATTAATCATGTCAATTTGCTTATAGGGGCTAATTGGCATACCAAGGGACCCAAAACTGCTGAACAAGGTCCTCACTAACCAATATGGGGCCACAGATTGCATCGCCAAAGAAAGGGAGCCAGCGCACGCTGCCATGTATTGACGCGACGCGCTAAGCTTATCGTGGCGCGACGGAGTCGAGTTTTTTGGTTAAACCCCTTCTCCTTCCTCATTTCGCTGCTGCTCCATTTTCATTCGCCGCTTGCTCAAAGCTTCAAATCGTCCGTTCTTGCTTATTTCTCAACGAAATTCGCTCAAATCTTTTGCAAATCAAAGCTTGTCATCTCTAGTTTGCCGATCTATGTAAGTTTTGCTCAAACCCACTCAAATTTGACGAATTTTTCATGTTTACTCAAGGTTTTCCAAAAAAACCGAGAATGTTCTTACTTTTGTCTGCTTCGTCTGTTTAATTTTATGCTATGAAATTGTTTGTTTATGCTTGTATATCACCATGAGAGCATTTTGAGACTTGTTGGACTCAATTTGGTGAAGAAACGGATGTTTTGCCATTGTTGAGCTCTTTGAGTTCATGAGAACAATGTGGCTCGTTCTTCATGTTTTGGCTAGCTATTCATGCTCAATTTGTTACAATATTTGTCCTAATCTTGCAAGAATTTGTTTGATTGCTTGAAAATCCTATTTTTGCTCGAATAAAAAACATGCTCTGTTTTAGTACTACGTACTCTGTTTTTGACGAACATATTATCATGCGGCTAGGCGAACCTTAGATACTGTAGAGCCTTTCATTTACTGTTTGCTTTCATAATTAGCATGTCTCGACGATGCGGTTCCGGCTCACGCTCTCGTAGGGCTCACCGAGAGGACGAGCCTATCGACGCCGGCGAGGGTACTTCTACCAGTCTAGGGGAGTTCCATGAGTGGGATGGACGTACCTTGTACTTTGCGCCCCTGTTTCACATCTCAGAGTGATTTCGGCTCGGGATGACCGACGAGCAAGTTCGTTGCCATGGTTAGGGCAACGAAACCATCGGACAGTTGTACGATTCTTATATTCGCAACAACGAGGAGTTGCGCGGGCTATGGGAGTCTTGTGGTCTGACTCCATTGTTGCAGGCCACTCGGGCTCTCTATTCTTTGACGTCGAGTCATTTCCTGATTCGAGCCTTGGTGGAGTTCTTTTGGGACACCACCAACACTTTTCACTTTCCTTGGGGTGAGATGACTGTCACTTCCGTCGACTTCACTCTCATCACCGGACTGGAGTTCCGATCAGCTGCAGTTCCATTTGGTAGCGATATCATCGTTTTCTCTCCTGAGGTAGAGGAGTTGATCGGTCATATCGTTGTTCGAGCTCGCGGCGAGGCTCGGCCGTTACAGATTAGTAGCCGATGCATTCGTCGGACTATGCCCGTAGAGGCTTTCTGAGATGATGCGACCACCCCAGAGCAATGGGTGCTTATCTTTGCTTTGATCCTTCTGTCAAGGACTTTCTCCCCTAACAAGGTAGCCGAGTACTACTCTACTACCTGCCTGCTCTTCGTGAACTTCATATGGTCGGGACATATGATTGGGCCAGTATGGCCTATGCTGACTTCCTACTTGGATTGGGACTTGCTTGTCGCCATCGCAGCTTTGATGAGGAGGTCACGCTTTCTAGGTTTTGGAGGATCGTAGAGGTATACTTTGTTCCTCCTTACTAAAGTTTACTTTAGATATGTTTTAGTACTTGCTGATGCTTCCCTGTTATTATAGGTCTAGTTCTACAAGTATTTCCCGTCTCTTTCACTGGTGAGGCCTTAGCCTCGAGGGCTCCCCATTGCTGCCAGTTAGGGAGGTCGTTACAGTGACCAGACTGCTACCGTCCATGTTCGAGAGTTGCTTCTCTCGGTATGCTTTGTTTAACCTTTTTTTTTTTTGCTCCTTAGTAGGATCTTATCTCATGGATGTTCGTTTTGTAGGGACCTGAAGTCGAATTTCGGGCATGGGCCGATTTTGACCTTCCTGCACGAGCTGTCCAGTATACAGCTCAACGTTGCTATTTTTAGGGGACATATGACGTTGTGATATATTTGGGTGAGAGAGTTGCGATTCAGCACTCTTTAGAGTCCTTTGTTGTTTCTGCTCGTCCCTCACGGCACATGCTGGACCAGATGGGCATGAAAGTTCATATAGGTCAATCGCTAGCTTGTACGGATTGGCAGCGTCATAACCATCCGAAACAGAGTTATGGCGAGAGTCATTTGCCGCGTTTGGCTCCACCACCTTGCCTGTCAGAGGAGGCGAAGGTACATTTTGTGTCTTTCGATATTCCTTTGATAGCCCCCTAGCACATTTTAATCACCTAGGTTTCATTATGACAGGCTACGGCAGCGGCTGCGGAGTTTGTGCCTCCACCGGTGTCCATATTAGGGGTCCTTTGGCCCGGTCGAGGAGATGATTCCTCTGGCTCCTAAGCCGTGGCGCTTTGTGGAAAGGTTGATACCTCGCCACCAGACCTTGATAAGTCTTTTATCATTATTTTGTTTGCATACATGTTCTTAGATTGTTCTTGTCTTTATTGCTTGACAGTTTTCTCGCGAGGTGATGACGAGGACGGCGAGAGCCATGGACACCTTTCGTTACCAGCTTGTGAGATTGAGTCATCGAGCTACCTGTTGCCGTGGTGATGATGGCATGGAGGTATTTCACTTGATAGCATTGCTTACTCTATTCGCTTATTTTCCCATGCTTGACTTGATTTGTTTTCTCTATTTCAGCCTATTTCTCCGACACGCACTCATACGAGATCCTAGGAATAAAGGGAGAGATCCGAATCCGGCTCGAGGCGCCATCATACTTCGGCCGGGAACCAGGGCGATCGAGTGGAGTCGGCCCATACTGTAGTGCGGGAGGGTTCCGGGTCTTCTTCCGAGGGTGCATCGAGGAGGCCGACTGATCAGGGAAGCGCGACATCGGCTTCTTTCGTGGATGGTTGGATGTACGAGGTTGGCTCGTCGTCGCAGCAGCCACAGTAGCCTCAGCAGCTGGGAACTCAGCAGGGTTAGCCAGAATGGGCTGGCCCTACTGTTTTGCTTTTAACCACTAGTGATCCTGATGTTGGTGAGGGATTAACTCCTTGGACTGTGCAGTTCTTTGATACATTTGGAGTTCTTCTAGAGTTGCGTCCTCCGCCATCATAGTTGTACCTGTATATAGTTTTTATTTTGACTTTGTAGGACTTTGCTTATTTGTATTATATGACTCGACACTTATGTTAGACATATTATATATATATATATTCTATAATTACTATGTCTATTTTATCTTTTTGCACTTTTATTTTTCATTTTATGTGTATGTGGGTGTGTGAAAAAATTGTGACTAATTTTTTGCGCAAAAATTTCCGTCATTTTTATTATAATGGAGGGTATCTGACTTTTTCCCCCAAAGAGAAAAATGAAAAATAAAAATAAGCTTAAATTTAATTAAGCTCAAAATAATCAAATATGGGGTAAGTGTTTGGAATAAATTTGCCAAAAATAAGGTTTGATATGGTTGCATAAGGCTTTGAAACCGTAAAGTCAAAGTATAAATTCGAGTCGAAGTTGGAAAAAATGTGGTCAGCATGGCGCGTTGTCTCGACACGGGAAAAATTAAGTTGTCGCGGCGCGACACTCCTGTCGCATTGCGCTGGTTTTATTTTCCCGAATCCCGTTTGCGTCTGTTCTATTCATAAATAGCCCCCAAATCTGTCGATTTCGGTATAATTCGAACTGAAAAAATTATTACAACTTCAATTTTCCATCAAGTAATCATGTCTAAGAGTTTAGCGATTTTACTCGTGAGTGGTGTCGGTCTTTGACTGCTAAAGAGAGGAAAGATCTTGACTTTTTCCACTTAGGGGTTTTGTTTGGCATTAAGGGGGTAGATCTTGACATAGATTTTATTCATACCGCCTTAGAGTATTGGATTCAGACACTCATTGTTTTAGATTAGGTCATGATGAAATTTGCCTTTTACCAGAATAATTTAATGCCATTCTTGGCTTCCCTTCTTTAGATCTTGCAGTAATTCCTAAGGTGAGCGAATATTATTATAAGTATTTTGAATAACCTTAGGGATAGGGACTTAAAAGATATTGTGCATGGAAATGTGGTTTATTTGAAAGAATTTGCACGTTTTTATTTTAATAGACCACGCACTAAGTCTTTTCATGTTTATAAGAGAAGTGCTTTCCTTTTTTGCATGTTTATCCAATATCTCCTCACTAGTGGTAATATTCGGGAGGGCAAAGCAATATTAGTGTCTGTTATGGAGCAAATTGAATCGGGGAGAAATCCAATGCCATTAATTGTTGGAGAAACTATGCTTAGTTCGGATGAACTGAAAAGGAATCCGAAAGCACCTCTTCGAGGTTCTCCCTTATTATTACGGGTAGAAAATTAATATTTTTAATTACAGAAATCAAAAATATTTAATTTTATATAGTAATATTATTTGCATTGAATTTTTGCAAATATGGCTAATGGAGAGGCTTGAGTTAATCAGCCCTCCTGAAAATTTTGAAAAATATACACCAAATTGCTTTGTAAGGAGGAAGAAGCGCTTCTCCATAAAGATGGGCTGCCGGGAGTGGAGTAGGACCTTTGAAACTCGCGACTTTGCCATCAAATGGGTTATTCCTTGGTGTAAAATTGAGAAGATGGTTGGTGTTAATAACCAACCTTTTTGTCGTCTTCCTAGTTTGTCCAAGTTGACCTTTTATTACTCATCTAGAGTGAAAAGACAATATGGACTTGCTTAAACTGTTCCCTCCGGAGATCTTCATCGCCGTTATGAATTTCCAGTTTCACAAGACATAGAGAGGTTTGATGATTATTGGTGTTATAGACCCTTGTGGGAAGTTGTTACTCAAAAGGTTCCTCCTTCTATACCTAGGGATGTTGTAGACAACCAAATGTGTCTCCCCAAAAACTGAACCCAGTGATGAGTACTTTTCACGTCTCTTGATTATCAAATAAGGTGAAAGTGTGAAAAGTCTTGTGATGCGGTTGTTTTAATAGAAATCTTTCTTTCTATTTTCGAAAATTTTCTCTATTTATGAAAATAGCTAGTCCAATTTAGCTTGGTCCATGACAAGGGTCCAATAATAGTGTAATTGGGTTGAGTTCGCATAGAGCTTTCCAATGATATATTATAAGCCCAATTCCGATGAATAATGAGGAAGTTATGGCCAAAATACTAAATTGGGTCTAAAATGGTTTTGTGGCCCAATGATCTAGTGGAGGGCCCATTAATTATTATTCCTAAAATTATTTCGATTGATTCTAATTTTCTAGAATAGTCTAGAAGGTTATCTTGAGTTCTAATAGCGCTAGGATTAATAATTATATCTTTTTTAGAAAAATAATGAATTTGATTTGAAATTAAAACAAGTGTTTTATTGTGATAAATCTGATTTTAAATTAATAAACACGGAGTTTAATTGCTTAATTATATTAAGAAAAGGATTCCGTACAAAAGCACGTTTTATCTTTTAACTAGCACCAAACGACAAGTTTGTCGCCAAACGACAGAGTCTGTCGCCATGCGTGATACTTGTCATTTCGCGCTGAGCTATGTCGCTAGCGACAAAGGTCGGTTTTATTCCGATTCAAATTCTGATTCTTTTCTATTATTTCCGGACTATTTTCTTTGTAAATAGGGTCGTATTTCCCCGTTTTCAAGGACCAACATTCATCAACAATCATCAATAATTCTCTCAAGCAATAGCATATTCTTCTCCCTCTTTCTAAACCTTCCCTTTTACAAAATTCCGCATTCACAAGTTCTAGACACACCTAGCTAAGTTCTAAGCTGCCTTCGCCCTAAACGTGAAAGGTTGATAATTCTGAGGGTTTAGTCCCAAATCTCTATTTCAATTATTTTAATTAATTATTTAATTTAATATTTTCCTTGAAGTTACTAACGCGTGTATTTTGTTATTAGAAAGAGATACGAGGCATCGAAGTAAGTAATTCGATTATTTACTGTTCTTTTGATATAGAAATCATGCTTATATTATTTTAATTCCTAGTATCATGTTAGGATGCTTTTATTGCTTCCTATTTCTTCTATCATGTTGGTATCATATTAGGGATAATGATTTGATCTTTATTGTTTAGTGACATGCTAGGATTTGTTATTAATCTTGTTAGTATCATGCCTAGGATCTTGCTATTATTATGCTTTAATGAGATTGAGATTATTATTTTGACGATGATGATTTGTTGTTATTATATTGCTTGATATTATTATTGTTATTGCTTGATCACGCCCTCTCTTGCAGGTTTAAAGGGAATTTGTACCTGTAATCACGCTTAATAAGATAATTAATAATCTTATTTAGGCTAATATGATTTTAATTTAAGTGATCGCCAATAATAGTTTTGTTTGTGCATTAATATTCAACCAACATAGATAAACAGGTTTAGGGTTAATCTATTGATTGTATGTTAGTCAGAAAGCGCACATGAATATGAGAAGAATAAAGTAGAGGCCTATTTTTAGGGCAGGTTGAATCTCTTTTAGGTTGAATTTATACTTTCATCCCCGAATATCCAGTCATGGTTCCAGACCACTATAGAGTTAGCAATCTCATGGATCGTGAAGGGGTGTAACCTTCACCCTGTGAACGGTTTATAAGTTCCTAAAACTTGTTGGCGACTCTTTTACTCTAGCTTCCTTCCCTTTGGACGCCACCATGCTTAAGTGTATGATCACAGTGGGGCTCAAGTGTGGGATGCTTGAAATATTCCCTACAGATGTGAAGCAATGGTTGGTTGGTAGATCTTAAAAGGACAAGAACAAAGTCCGAAAGATGAGCAGGACTAATGTGAAAGATCGCCTAGGAGATAAGAAAATTCTTCCTAAGGAACGCTTGGGTAAAAGAGTTGAATTCAAGACCCCTATTATGCCTAAGAAGAAAGGTACTACCAAGGACAAGGAGAAAAGAAGAACTAACTCTACAAAAAAAAAATATGGGTTGAAAAGAAACATGGTGTAATGGCTATTGGAGAAACTATTGATACTAAGATTGTGTGCAGATCTTCTAAAGGTTCCTTATTGGTGAAAGATATGGATGATGAAGAAGAGGCGGAGAAGGATTGGAAAAGGGCCAGAAAAGAGAAGACAGATTAGAGCATTGCTTTTACTATCAATTTATTAGTCAAATTTTATTTTCGAGTCAATTTTATTTTTAAGCCTTTATCTTTAATTTCATCAATAATGTAATTTTACTTTTATTAATGCAATTTTCATCTTTTAAATTAAATTAACTTTTTACATTGAACCATTTATTAAAGCAATGAAAACGACTTGAATTAATTTCGAAAATTATTTGAGTACGGAAGTCGAAATTTCTCAAAATACATCGAAATTCGCCCAGATCGATGAAGAAATATTGGCGCTGGAATTTTTAAATTGTCGTAGCGCGACTATCCTGTCGCGGTGTGATGAATCATGTCGTTGGGCGACATATGTTGTCGTACTACGCTGGATTTGAATTCTACACGCCGCTTGTTTTGTGTTGGCGAACTGAGGATGCGAGTTTTGTAAAAATTAAAGTGGCTGCACCCTGTAAAGGGTTGCCTACGTATCCTTTCCTAAGGAATCAGGCCAAACGTAGCTCTCTTGTTGTTGTGGAAGTTATTGTTGTTATGGTGGTATTTCTGCTTCTTAAAGTTATTCTGGTTACCCTGTTGGTTTCCAGAATTTTGCCCCACCTCGTTTCTCTTCTCTTTCCCTTCCATCGCAGCTAGTTCTTTCTTTTTCTTCAACTCTAATGCATACAGGTGTGCAGCTCTCCCATACACTTCATCCAATGTCTCAAACACTTGTCCACACAACTTCAACTACAAATCAGTAGTCAAACCACTCTCAAACTTTCTAGCCTTTGCCTTCTCTATAGCAATAGACTCTTCAGCAAAACGAGACAGCTCAATAAACTTTGTATAGTATTCAGTAACTAACATCTCCTCCATCTTAAGGTTTGAGAACTCCTCAACCTTCTGCTTCTGTAAGAAGTTAGGGTAAAACTTATCTCTCACTTTCTCTTGGAACTTAGTCCAATTGAATCCAAGTAGTGTCCTAATGGTAGCTTCATTTTGTTTCCAACAAAGATCACCTTTACCCCTTAGATAAATAAGTAGCACATCGCACCTTAGAATTTTCTAGGCATCCAACTGCCTCAAACAGTTTCTCAAACTCCCTTAACCAATTTTCCAGTATGGTAGGTTCAGGCTCTCCCTGATAGGTTGGTGGTTTAGTTTGGGCCCCCTTCTTGAAAATCTCTCCCTGAGCATCCCCATTATTAGTTGAATTCCTTGCCAACTGTTGAGCCACAACTGCCAATTGCCTCACAACTTCACTCAGATCACCCCCATCATTATTGGTATTACTTCCCCCTGCCATTTTTCTTCTCCTGAATTAAGAACAAGGGTCTATATTAGATATGGAATTGGCTATAGCTCTCAAGGCACACACTCATCTATTAATTAACACCCTTGAAACATTCTCAGAAAATTTCAAGCTAAAAAATTAGGATAGCAAAAGCTAAAATTCCCTAAATTTGTAGTTTTGTCAATCAATTATTGATTGCTAACCAATCATACATTTAATAAAGCACCACATAGATAAATAAAAATAATTCCCATAGTTTAGAAATAATTTATTGGAATGCTTTTGTTTGGAGTTTGGCTCATTGGAATAGTGATATGAGATGAATAATTTTTTTGGGAAGCGAAATGAATTATTTGTCAATAATATAAATTAATTGACAAGGAAATAAATACAATTTTTATTAATTATAAGGAAATAAAATAGAATTACTGAAATAAAAATTGAGTTCTAAAAACTTATGCGTTACATAAGCTCACTGACTCACTGTGGTCATGCCACTTATTACTTTGAAACTGACAGAAATGATAAATTGAAATTAAAACTAAGAATCCTTAAGGAAAAGAAACCATAGAGTCTAATCCTTTCGAACGTTGTCTCTCTTGTTCGCGGACTGTTTGTAGCTACTAGGATCGAACTCGGATCATCTGTCTCCTCCATGGGTTCTGGTGACTCAGGTTCAGGTTCTACTTGCACAAGCTCTCCATCTTCCTCCTCATCAGAAGAAATATCTATTATAATTGGAGTTGGAGGTGGATTTGGGTTAGAAATCTCCATCAGGGAACTATCTCTCTCCCCTTGCTCTTCATAATCTGCTTGGTCGCCTTGAGAAGAAGAAGAACTTCTTGACTGGTGTGACTAGGAGAAGGGGGATTATACCCTACTAGATTTTCAAAATAATAATCAGGGTATGGAATGTGTAAATGTTGATAATGGGCTTTCTCAACCCTAATGAGGTAAGTGATGAAAAATTTGTAGTCTAGGTACCACTGTCCAAAGTAATCCTTATGTTTGTGGTAGTTTGGGAAGTCCCCTAGAAGATAAAAATCAGAAAATTTTACTTTGACGGCGAGATAAGGAGGCTCATCCGGAAGGCAATGAACAATCATAGCTGAAATACGGTCGGGATTATCATAAACCCTGTCCCTTATGACATTGCTTATGTAGGAACAGAAATAACGAATCTTTTCTACATAATCGTAGGGATATTCATTGTTTTTCTTAATGAGAGTGCCCAATTGGGTGAATTTTCTAGGGAGAATCTGCATCCTGTAAAGGAAATGACTTAGAAAAGAATTCCCTTTCCCAAAGAAAACAAAATAATACAGTTCTTGCATGAATTAGGTTCAATGTTCAATCAAACAATTTTTCTTATTTTTAACCACATAATTACATGCTTACAAGCAATTCATTCACATGATTAAAAATTCACAGCCTAAATATTAATGCATACAAGAACATGATTATTTCTAACTTATATGCCCAATTTCTTTCCTACCCAATCTCACCAATACTAGTAGAAAAAATGTTATTTGTAACTGGCGAAATTGACTTTTTGTAACTGGCATTGTTGGTTGCAAATGCCACCGTTACAACTAGTAAAACTTATTCGTAACCGGCTAATGTTAGTTACAAATAATGTACTATTCGTAACTGGCTTAACCTAACGCCAGTTACAAATAGGCTATTTTCCAAGTTAGAAAGCATACTATTTGTACCTGGCGTTAAGTTATGCCAGTTACAAATAATGTATTATTTGTAACTGGCATAACCTAACGCCAGTTACAAATAGTGTTTTTATTATTAAAAAAATAAATCAATAAAATGGTAGCAGTAGCAAATTCCTCTACTGCCACCACCCGTACACTTTATTTATATTTTTTTTAATGTAAAGACCATTAATTGTTAATAAACTTTTATAAAATACAATAGCTATTGATCTAACCAATATAAGACTAACTTTGAGCGACATCTTGTAAATTATATTGAATTGATGTACCTGTAAATTACAAATATTTCTCACAATTTACAATAAATAATACTCTATAACTAAAAAAAGCTAGTTAGTTAATTGATATAATGGTCCACCTTCAAATTTTGACGATTTTGTCAACTTCACAAATTTGACTGTTCTGTATGGGATAGTAGCAGCTCACACTGAGCACTTGATATTGCGATAGAATTCTACATGGGAAAGAAATATATACATAAAAAAAGCCAAAATTAAAAAAGGGTTGTTTCAGACAATGACCAAGTGAACTCTTCCAACATGATCAATGCATCAAACTGAGGGGATATTAAAGAAAATAAGAATCAAAACTCACAAGAAAAAGTTCTATCACTTATTAAACAAAACTAGTCACAAATAAATTCAATACAGAAATCAAAACCAGTAATTTCACTAAAACTATGCTTTGACTAAACTAGCTATCACATACATATAATTGTATCTGACTAAACTGTCACATACATATAATTGCTTTTATATTTAAGAGGAGAGAAATAAAACAACCCCACATATAAAATACAACAAAAACATAGGGTAGCAGATGCTTTGGTGCCTAAACTAGCTAGCTCAATTTTTAGTTTCTTAGGTGTCTGAACTAGCACAATCTATTACATACACAAGCTCTGAGGTACTCGAAGTAGCTCAAATTTCAATTTCTTAGGTTCCTCAACTGGTGCCTGAACTATACCAAACCATCACATACACAAGATAGCAGGTTCCTGATATCACAATTCACCTATCACATACGCAAGCTAGAAGTTGCTTATTGAAATACAGGAAGACAACTCAGGTAACATCAGACATCAACATACACTTAGGAAAGTCATTCTTTGCAAAATTATTTAAATACCTTGATGAATCTAAGTGCCCAAACAAGCTCTGTTGACCTTTGCTTGAGTGAACTCCAACCGGAAATGTGACCACCACAAGCTAGATACATTGTATGTAATAAAAATAATATGTGCCTGGTATCAGTTTGATATGTGCCTGAACATTGTATGTAATAAAAATAATAAAAAATAAAAAATTTACTCCTTGAAGATACAAGTGAATCTGACAACATACATGCCAACCAAAATGACATGTGTACCAAGCAAGCATAAAAAATAGGCAATTGAAAAAATGACAAGCAAGGATGGGAAGAAACTAAGTGCAAAATATCGATCACAAATTAACCCTTAAAAGAAGAAAGGTCTTACTATGTTATTAATCAAATTAAATTAGAAAATTGTGTGTATTGAAAATTTAGAGCACAAATTGTATCAAAAGTAGCAACATTTATATACTACCAGTCAACGATTGAGCACTTATTTTAATTTTCCAGACAATAAACGGTTTATCATAGTAATTCACAATAAACACCTGCCGATGTCTGGAATTTAATTTCATCAATTAAAATATTAAAAATCAAATAGAAATAATGAAGAAATAAGAATTTAAAAAAAGGGAAAATCTCAGATAAACTCAAGGAAATGAGCTATGCAGACAATCAACACGGCATCAGTTCAGTCCGCTCGTTTGCTTTTCAACATCATCGATTCAATTTTCATAATGTAGTGAAATTTCAAATGCTCAATAACTTATTCAGATTCACACAAACCATTTCTAAAACCAACTCAAGTATAGCTAAGAGGTTGGCTGACCTGATGTATCCAAAGAGCAAAAATAAGAGCACTCAGAGCTTCCTTTTAAGTCCCTCTGGTGAAGTTAGTTCGCCATCATCATCAGAATAGCATAAGTCAACATGTGTAGGTGTTGATGGAGATTTGTGTGCACATGGCCTAGAAGAAGCTGATTTCTCATCAAAAACTGACCAGATTCCCACAGGTCCTCCAGGCTTTGTGTTAGACTTAAAACTATTAGGATGTCCCTGGACACGAGTTGCACTAATTTCTTTTGGGCCTAAAACATAGGGAAAATATCATTTCAATGTCAGAAAATAAACGTAAAAAACAAGACAGAAGAAAATTTGAAAATTGGGAGTATTTGGCTTAGATGAGGCAGTCTTCACTTCAATGGGTGGTATTTCATGACCAGATAGCGCTCTGTGATGAACCCAAATGTAGCTCCACCTATTCGAGTCTACCATCGTAGGGGTAAGGTTGACAACCGTGGTCAAGGGGAGAATACCGAGAAGAGCAAGGAAGCAGCAGAAACAGGGGAGGGATGAGCAAGAGGTCAAACACAACAAAGAGCTAAAGACAAGAGTAATTAAGAGTAGAAGAAGGAAAGAAGAACAAGCAGCTTCAATTATGTTATGTATGGTTTTTCTTAAAGTAGTAATTAAGTCACATGTGACTCCTAAGTAGTAGTATAAGTAATGTAGTAGTATGATTAGTGAAGATATCGAGAAATTTGTAAGGAAACACTAGAGAGTAGCAACCTCAAGTTGCCGGAGATTGGTAACCTCAAGTTACTTCCGTTATCCCTTATAATCGTTCACTTTAATTAATCAACAAGAATTAAGCCTTCTTATTATTATTATTACAATTAATTATTAATCTCCGGCGATCGGAAGTTGGTTCATAACTAATTGGTATCAGAGCAGGCACGGTCATGGCGGGCAACACCGAGCAGCGGCTGAGCGCCGTGGAAGAAATACTTACCGGCTTGAAGGCGCAGCTAACGGCGATTGAAGGAAGGTTGCAGCCACCAGGGGATGAAGACACTATTACCCGAGTAGTAGCAGCGGCCGTGAAGGCGGCGATGGAGGATGAACGGAAGAAAACTGAAGAGGCGGTGGCGGCAGCTACCTTCCGGCTGGAGCGTCGCGTTGACCAAATCAGAGCAGAAGTCACCAACCGAGGGGCAATCGACCGCACTAATGTTACCAAATTACAGCGAGAGTTAGAGAAACTCAAGCAAACCCAGCCACAATCAAACACCCCATTCGTTCCGATCGTCGGGGAGAATAGCTCGCAACCAGAACAGGAGCGTGTGCGTTCCCCGGTGGAAGCGCGTTCGCATGAGGAGGAGGAATGGCACCCCCTTGAGCCGGGTGGGTGGCGCGGCGGTGGCGGAGCCCGATGGCAGCACCGCAAGCTGGAGATACCCACCTTCGACGGAATTGATCCCGACAATTGGATAACAAGAGCGGAGATGTATTTTGAGGTTTACCACCTATCGGAGAGAGAGAAGATGGAGGTGACGGTGGTAGCCATGGACGGAGCAGCGTTGAAGTGGTTTCAGTGGGAGCAAAAACGGCGGCCGTTTTACGGGTGGCCGGACCTCAAGCAACGACTCTTGAACGAGTTTAGGCCGTCCAATTCTGGCTCCCTCCACGAACAGTGGTTGGCCGTGCAACAAGAAGGAGGGACGGTGATGGAGTATAGGCGGCGGTTCATTGAAACGGCGGCTCCGTTGGAAGATATTCCGGAGAGTATTATGCTGGGGCAGTTCATCAATGGCCTCCGTAAGGATGTCAAAGCGGAGTTAAGGTTGCTCAATCCGGCGAGTTTGGAGAGAGCAATGGAGGTGGCTGTGAGGATCGAAGAACGAAACAAATTTAGCCAAGAAAAGAAGCCAGTAGGAGGAGGATGGAAGGGTGGGTCAACGATTGGAGGGTCCAATTTTGGTGGGTCAAATACTAGCAGCCCACTAAAAAGGAGTGGGGTAAACTCAGGCCTCATTAAAACATATGGGCTGCCCGCAGGCCCAAAATTGTGGCCCAGAGCACCTGAGCCACCCCAAGGCTCGGTGAACCAAGGTCAACTCAGCTCCATTCCGGCTAGTCAAACGGTGGGGTCAACAAGGCGCTTGACCGAGTCGGAGCTTCAAGATCGGAGGGCCAAGGGCCTTTGTTTCCGGTGCGATGAAAGGTGGGGAATAGGACACCGGTGCAAGAGGAAGGAGTTAAGTGTTCTTATCGCCGCCGGCGAAGGTGGTAATGGGGAAACCGACAATTTGGGTGAAGGGGAGGAGTATGAAGATGAAGGGGAAGTTCCGGTTGGAGTATCGCTATGCTCCGTGGTGGGCATTTCAAACCCGAAGACCATGAAGGTCAAAGGGGAGGTGAGGGGTCGTGAGGTAGTGGTAATGGTGGACCCGGGTGCGACTCACAACTTTATCTCGGCCAAGGTGGTTGAGGAGGCGAAGATTCCGGTGACACAAGGTGGGGACTTTGAGGTTTCACTAGGAAACGGTGACACCGTGAGAGGAGAAGGTGTATGTCTTGGTGTTCGAATTAAATTGTCCGGCGGAGTGACGGTGATTGATGATTTCCTTCCCCTCGGGCTGGGAAATGCGGACATAATACTCGGAGTCCAATGGTTAGAGAAGCTAGGGGTAGTAACCACCAATTGGAAAACGCATGAGATGCGTTTCACGGTGGCCGGAGCGGTCGTGGTTCTCACCGGCGACCCAACCTTAGAGAAGTCCTCAATTTCTCTAAAGGCTATGATACGAACTTTGGGAAAGCAAAAGGGTGGGCTTCTGGTTGAAATTAATCAAGTTGAGTCCTCAAATGGGCCTTCAGAATTGGGCCCAGCTCCATCCTTTCTTAGTGGCTTATTGCAAGAATTTGAAGCAGTGTTTAAAATGCCCCAAGGCTTACCTCCAAGTAGGGGGCATGAACACTCAATTGTATTGAAGGAGAAGAGTGACCCCGTAAGTGTGAGACCATATCGGTATGCTCACGCTCAAAAGGACGAAATCGAGAGGTTGATCCGGGAAATGCTTGAAGCCGGAATTATTAAGCCCTCTACAAGCCCGTTCTCAAGTCCCGTTCTACTAGTTAAGAAGAAAGATGGGAGTTGGCGATTTTGTGTGGATTACCGGGCACTTAATAGGGAGACCGTGCCCGATAAATATCCAATCCCGGTTATTGATGAGCTACTCGATGAGTTACATGGAGCATCCATATTTTCGAAATTGGACTTGAAGTCCGGTTATCATCAAATTCGGGTTAAGCCCGATGACACTCATAAGACGGCTTTTCGTACTCACGAGGGTAATTATGAGTTCTTAGTGATGTCGTTTGGCCTCACTAATGCCCCGTCACCTTCCAATCACTTATGAATGACATATTCCGGCCTTTTCTCCGGCGGTTTGTGTTGGTCTTTTTCGATGACATTCTTGTCTATAGTTCGAATGAGGAAGAACACCATGAGCATTTGAGGTTGGTGTTAGAAAAGTTGGCAGAACACTCCTTGTACGCTAATTACAAGAAGTGTGAATTTGGTAAGCAAAGAATTGCTTACTTGGGTCACGTTATTTCTCTTCATGGGGTAGCAATGGATGAAGACAAAGTCAAGGCCATATTAGATTGGCCCAGCCCAAAGAATATCAAGGAGTTAAGGGGATTTCTTGGGCTCACTGGTTACTATAGGAAGTTTGTGGCCCAATATGCTAACATTGCTGGCCCACTTACTTCCCAACTCAAAAAAGATGCATTTGCGTGGGGTGATGAGGCAAGGCAAGCGTTCGAGAGGTTGAAGATGGCGATGACCACCGCTCCGGTGTTGACAATGCCGGATTTTGGTAAACAATTCGTCTTGGAAACCGATGCTTCGGGTTTCGGGTTGGGGGCCGTCCTTATGCAAGAGGGGCGACCTATCGCTTACTTTAGTAAGCTCTTGGGTGTTCGGGGTCAAGGGAAGTCCATCTACGAGAAGGAATTGATGGCGGTTTGCATGGCTATACTGAAGTGGAAACACTACTTGATGGGTATGCATTTTATTGTGAGAAGTGATCAACAAAGTCTTCGATATTTGACTCAACAACGAGAGGTTGGAGGGGAATATCAAAAGTGGTTACGGAAGTTAGTTGGGTTCGATTTTGAAGTCCAATATAAGCCGGGGGCTTCAAATCGGGTTGCCGATGCCTTATCTCGCAAGGGTCAAGCCGAGGTTCAATTGACCACCATGATACACTCTTGTCATATTGACTGGGCTAAGTTGGAGGGAGAAATAGAGAAAGATCAGTGGCTTCAACAAATTAAGTTGGGCCTTGAGTCCAATAAGGAAGTTCTTACTGGGTTTTCATTAGAAGGAAAAAGAGTCTTATACAAGAACAGGTGGGTAATTCCCAAATCATCGTTCATCATCCCAACCTTGCTCCATGAGTACCACGCCACCGCCACCGCCGGCCACAACAGCGAAGTGAAGACATACTTGCGGATAGCCACTGATTGGTATTGGTCTGGAATGAGAAGACAGATAGGGGATTTCGTGCGGAGTTGTGAGGTCTGTCAACGAAGTAAGGTGGTTCAACAACATCCGCTAGGGTTACTTCAGCCACTACCGGTTCCGACAATGGTGTGGGAAGACATATCGATGGATTTTATCGAAGTGCTACCGAATTCGAAGGGGATAGACGCTGTTCTTGTGGTAGTGGATCGCTTTTCGAAGTACGGCCACTTCATCGGCCTCAAACACCCCTTTAATGCTCTTAGGGTGGCCGATTATTTTGTCAGGGATGTGGTGAGATTGCACGGCTTTCCTTCCACCATAGTTTCTGACCGAGACAAGGTGTTTATGAGTATATTTTGGAAGGAGTTGTTCCGTCTTCAAGGGACGAACTTACTCCGTAGCACCGCCCACCATCCACAGACCGACGGACAGACCGAGATCGTCAACAAGGTCCTTGAGTCGTACCTTCGCTGCTTCGTGGCGGATAAGCCCAAGACATGGGCTCAATGGCTTCCGTGGGCTGAATACTCTTACAACACGGCCCCACACTCAACCACCAAGCTCTCACCATTCAAGATCGTCTATGGCCGGGACCCACCGAAGTTGTGGCGATTTGGTAACAACCGCACTCCGATGGATACTCTAGAAGAAGGATTGAGGGAAAGGGATCTGTTATTGGATGAATTGCGGCTGACTCTGTTAAAGGCTCAACAAGGGATGAAGGAACGGGCCGATCAAAAGCGGCGGGACGAGTGCTTTGAGGTAGGGCAGCAGGTCTATTTGAAGCTACAACCGTATCGGCAGCAATCTTTGGCCAGAAGACCCAATGAAAAATTAGCGGCGAGGTTTTATGGGCCGTTTCCGGTGGTGAAGAGAATAGGGAAGGTGGCGTACAAATTAGAATTGCCGGCGCATTGTCAAATTCATCCGGTATTTCACATTTCGCAATTGAAGAAAGCAATTGGAACGGCACCAGTCAATCCGACAATTCCGGAGCAGCTTACATCCGAGTTAGTGATGGTGGTTGAACCAGAGGAAATATTGGAAGTGCGCACAGGACAGAAGGGTCAGGGGACTCAAACGGAGGTCCTTATCAAATGGAAAGGGCTGCCACCGTTCGAAGCTACTTGGGAGGAGGCCACCACCATCAAGGATCGTTTTCCCACCTTTCACCTTGAGGACAAGGTGAATCTCGAGGCGGCGGGTAATGTGATGAACCCAAATGTAGCTCCACCTATTCGAGTCTACCATCGTAGGGGTAAGGTTGACAACCGTGGTCAAGGGGAGAATACCGAGAAGAGCAAGGAAGCAGCAGAAACAGGGGAGGGATGAGCAAGAGGTCAAACACAACAAAGAGCTAAAGACAAGAGTAATTAAGAGTAGAAGAAGGAAAGAAGAACAAGCAGCTTCAATTATGTTATGTATGGTTTTTCTTAAAGTAGTAATTAAGTCACATGTGACTCCTAAGTAGTAGTATAAGTAATGTAGTAGTATGATTAGTGAAGACATCGAGAAAATTGTAAGGAAACACTAGAGAGTAGCAACCTCAAGTTGCCGGAGATTGGTAACCTCAAGTTACTTCCGTTATCCCTTGTAATCGTTCACTTTAATTAATCAACAAGAATTAAGCCTTCTTATTATTATTATTACAATTAATTATTAATCTCCGGCGATTGGAAGTTGGTTCATAACACGCTCCAACGACCCCTTCACATTTTGCTTCAAGATCGAAACTCTCCTGCTCTTGCACGACTTCAGTTGTGTCAACCAGTTCTGAACCTTTAAAAAATAAATGAGAAAAATAAAAATCAAAGAAATAAAGAAATCTTCTCAATGAAAAAAAGGACAAGCAAACTTGATAGGTGCACAAAAATCACTTCATTGCTAGCTGGTTAGGCATTAGACAAGCCTGCACAATATTTATTAATAGCTACGAGGTCATATTTTTGTGCTTAAAATTCTATGAAAGAAAGAAATATACTCACTCTAGAATATTTAAATAAGGCATGCCAAAATTTTAAGTACTATAGGGAATCAGAATTAAGTGGTCAGCCATATTAGACAGTGGTCCTTTACTCAATTCCATCCAAGTAGAGAATAGGAACTCATGTAACAGAAAATTGAGGTTAGTTATGTAGACTTTGACATGTCAACATCTAGTTAGATCGTAAGGCTATTTGGTAAGTCAACTCATGCTTATATTGCTATTGAATAAGAGAGCTATAGTACTATAAATTTCATTCATTTAGACAATTATTGTAAGATTCTTTTTCATCATTAATTAATGCTCTAGTGTATAAGCACTTGAGTTGACAAGGTTCAACAATGAAGAAAAATTTTATATTGTGTGTTTTAATTTAATAATTAAATCAGTACTTGTAACACAGAGTGAGGAGATTGAGAGACCAGAAAATAGGTTGTAGTCATAGTAACAACTAACAAGTAACAAATAAAACCCATAGGGAAACAAGCACACAACACAAATACTTCCTACTCCATTGCTTGTATACATTCCAATAACCTTCTTAAGACCAAGAGTTCACAAGATAATTACACTCCATCTAAAAACCTTTGCATGAAGAGAGTGCTGATACAAAATCTTAACGTCCACAATACTAGTTACAAAAGGTGCTGACCTAAAAAGTAGTCATCCTAATGAGGAAACACTATGATATATGAGATAGCCAAACCAATAATTAACAAAGAAAATAGAGATCAACCCTTAAATTAATTATTGCGTACGTTTTGAACATTTTCAATAATCATGTTAGCCACAACAAGAGCTAGAAAAATTACAAGAATTTTCCTGTACTATAGATTAATAGGTGTTCCTAAACAAGCAAAAAAGATATGAATCGTACATGACTTGAAGTCTTGAACCTACAACTTAAAATTTATATGCTAAAATCTATACCACTAAATAATGTAATAAATTATCCTTTTGAAATATAATACATAAAAAACAATTTTTAAAAAAAATATAAAAAACACACACACATTTGATCATGACATTCATGCATAGATCTTATTCACGCAATAATTCAATGCATTGCCCAGGCCCAAATCTATTGATATTACGACTTTCAATTTAATGACCATGAAAGATCTACCGAAATACTAGCAACACAATTTAAAAAGTGATACCACATTCATTAGACTTAATCCCGGCTTTACAATTCTCTTTATATGAGCAACTCAGGTAATCTTACTACATGAAATAACCAAAGGCCTTTTGATTAAGCACGAAGGGAAACTACATGCCCCAATCCCCATATATCTCTCAATCCAAGTAGTAGCATCATCTGACGCTTCAACATTGACAATAGAGGCAATTTCAACCAAACTGCAGCTCAATTAAAAGATCAAGGAAATAGCCTTACTCTTCTAATACTCACCTATTCACCTTTATATTTTTGGAAGATTAAGTTCTAAAAACAGAAAATTAAACCTAAATTAGCATTGAAAATGCAGAAATCAAACTTCAATTGTAAAAAAATTATACAAAATTGGGAGCAACACAACCAAATACAAGTGAAACAAATAAAATCACACCCAATGTTGTATATAAGAGCATAATTGTTGGTTTGTATTAGTGCCCAAATGCAATGCATTAAACAAATACCCAATTTCTTAATTGTCAATTAATTTATCAATCAATTTAAAATAATGTAAGCTGAGAATTTCCATGAGAATCCTGAATTGTTTCTCCAAAGATCTCTTTCATCACCCATAAACTAAAACTCTAGCAACTACAGACCATAGGTGCCACACACCAACATCGGAACCAAAATTCTAGAACTTGATTTTGGAACCAACAAACTAAACCCCGATCTACAACCCGAACCTCCACTGAAAAAAGAAAGACCCCAAATCCCTCACACATAATAAACAACAAAAGTACAGGAAATCCATGAAAACAACAAAAGTACAGCAAATCCATGAAAACAACTATCACCACTACCAAAATTTAGTAAAAAAACCCTCAACCCGTCTGGTTCTGGTCTCTCGGATTTGAACGAGCTGGCAGCCAACCATAAAATAGAAATTTATTAAGGCAATAAAGAAAATTAAAATAACTAAAAGAAGAGCAAAAGGAAGCATAACTCACTGAAACCACCCACGACAATCGCAAGATAAACAAGAGCTTCAAAATTATCGCTAGAACCAACACACTAACTAAAAGGCTAACTATAGGGCTGGCCGGCGATAGAAGAGGAGGGGGCTGCCGATCGCCGACGAGACGAAAGCTGGGCCAAGTGCGTGATGGAAACAGTGGGAAGCGGTAGGATAAGAACAAGGTTTTAGAGATAGATTCTTTTTAGATGATTGTTTGGTTTAATTTACCTAATGATTTGTACCCTATAATTCTTTTTAGTCCTTTTAATAAAATAATCACTTATAATTAATTAAAAATACATAAATTAGGTGGAGATCGAGACATACCTTGATGATATTATTCTTGATGAATGACTTTTGGAGAAGCTTTAAAAGAGTTTTGGAGGAGGTTTAGAGCAGATTTAGAGGAGAGAGAAGTTGTGGGTTTATATGAAAAAATGGGGAAAAAGAAAAATAAGGAATGAAAGGGGAACGGAGGAAGCGTAGAATTTTTTTTAAAAAATAAAAAACAGTGAAGTGTGAGTCGTGTACTCGTGTGTAGTATTGTTTAGTATTGTGCTAGCATTAGTAACTAACCTTAATAAAGCTTGTTACAATTAATAAAGTTAATAAACTCTGACTTATTATTTGTAACCTGCTTTTTTTATGCACCTTACAAATAGTTGGTCAGCCTATCATTGACCTTCTATTTGTAACTGTCCTTGGTTATGCTAGTTACTAATAATAACTTATTTGTAACCCGCGTTATCTATGTCAGCTACTAATACTCTTATAGTAACTAACATAATTTATGCCAGTTACTACTAGAGCGTTACAAATAGCATTTTTTCTACTAGTGCAACATGCTTTAAAAGCTTTTAACACATAATACTTACCTCAATCCTTGCTTACCTGCAAAATGAACAATCTAAAAAAAATATGTTTGACTCCTCTTAAATAAAATTTTCGAAATTAATAATAAAAAAGACCAAGAAAAATTTTGGCCCCCCCCCCCCCTAAAAAAATAAATTTTCGGACACCCTAAAAAATAAAAAATATAAAAAAATTTGGACCTCCCTATAAAAAAAATTCGGACCTTTGTCAAAATAAAAAAAAAATTCGGGTTTTAATTTAATAAATAAAAATATTTAATCTTCTCAAAATAAAATTAAATAAAATACCTCCTTTTAGAAATCTACAAATAAATAAGTACTTGGTCATGCTTCAAATTAAAACACTTTAAAACACGTTTTTGGCTTTAGTGGTAATAAAATCTCAACCAAAGCTCCCAGATACCACTTTGTAACACCCTAGAAATTCCTTTCATTTAAAATACCTGTTTTGCCCTGTTTAAAACTTTAAATAGGAAAATCTAAGACAAAAACGCCACTGTGAAAACGGCTAAGACAACTATCAAAGACACACAGCGGAAGACTCTCCTTTAAAATATTTAAAACGACTCAACTTAAAAAGTTAACCAACAAAAGTAAAGTCAACCAAAGTAAAACATAGTCAAACCTACAACTTGGAACCATTGTAGGCCCTCAACAAAACCAAACCAAATTCAAAACCGTTGCGTTAGTCTCACAAACAATAATATCATAAAATAATTAAAGCAATAAACATATCATAAACTTATGGAAACTAGCATGATTTGCTCTTCGCTCACGCCCATCATGAATATGCTTCATCACCTAAAAAGGTTCTCTCTACTTGTTTCCACTACTCTCCTTTAAAAATGGGTCATTGTAGGGCCAAGGTAAAGACAAGGCCAACAAACACACAAACACACAATTAGCAAAGCTGAGTACAAAAGTGTAGTTAAACACACTAACATGCTTTTACCTATTAACACACAACTTACCTTGTTGCACCTGTTTTCAAGCACACAACATACAACAAAACTTCTCAACTAAGTAAGTAAATAATTTATTTAGTTTTGATTACGTATCGAATGGGTTTCTCCCCTAACTTGCCCCAATAAAGGGGTACTAACACGGGAGCTAACCGTGCCAATATAAAAGAACCACTCGTAAGTGGCGGAATTCCTGCGCATAATAATAAAAGGAAAATATAGCGTCTTGTACTCCCGGTAGAAGTTATGGTTAAATATAAAACCCCATAACTCCCCCCATATGTTCATACTCAAGGTACATGCGTTCCAAGAGTTTTGGTGCGTAATCACTTTCACTTTACGTTATTTACATATTATTAAACTTGGTGATGACTCTCAAAATATAATAATTCAATCATAATAATTATTCAAAGAATTAAACACTCCAATTTAATTCTTGAATAATCAATGACCACATAATATTTAATGTTGAACCCTTTTTAAATCTACATCGGTGTCAAAGACACCTTAAACGCTTAATGCGCCAAAAATCCTATCCCTTGGTGTTAAAAACACCTTAAGTGCACTAAGGCACCAACATACAATTTATTCCTCGTGTACATAGACACTTACATAGCTCCTTTCCCATGCTTATAGCATCAATAAAAATTATATGAACCATAATACAATTCCCTTTTAATATTTCAAACCAAATTAAACATTTAGTTTAATTAAACATGCTTTCTATCATGCCATAAATAAAAGTGTGGTTCATATTTAACATCCCAAACGATTATTTCCAAATCAATAATCCATCACAAATAAATCATGCTTTATAATTCAATCATCAAAAACAACCAAACCACAATTTCCAATCATAATCTAGCATGCCACTATATCATCAAAAATATGCTAAGTGCCCGAACCTACCTTGAATACGATCTTAATATCACCACGACTAATAGAAATCACTCAATTCAAAGTCTCCTACAAATTAAAATCATAATAGAGCATTAAAATCCACTCTACACAAATTTCCAGCAATATATAATCTTATTAAACCACTCATAAATTAATTAAAACAAGCTGAAATTTTATTTAAAACCTCATACTTTAATCTCAATTAATGGGTAATTAAAATTCTTTAAAGAAACTTGATTTTTTGCATACTACCAAAAATTCCAGCAATATATATATAAATAAAAACTTGCTGTAATTATGCTTTAAAACTCTTAAATTAAAGGTTTAAACCACCCTAAATCATAATCCTTCAATAATCAATTATTCATGAATCTAGGGTTTCAAAATTGGGCTTTTTTATTAGAATTAAAATCTGAAAATTAATTTGCACCATGCATAATATATATCATCATAAAATTAACACAAAACCCATAATTTATAATTAGATCTAAGGTTTAAACAAAAATAAAAACAAAAGATTAAATTTTTTTCTTTTGAGAATATGATGGCCGGACAGCTGACCGGCACCACAGCCGGCTACTACCAGCTGCTAGTGGCGCCGTCGCTGCTATCGGCTGGCACTGGTGGTGGTGGTGGCCGGCGGTGGTGATCCAAAAAAAAAAGGGAAGGGGAAAAAGAAAGAAAAAGAGAAAAATAAAGGAGAAGGGAGAGAAAGTTTACCTTTGGTTTTCTCCACTATGGGCAAAGTTTAATTTGCCCAAGTGTTGAATATTTATACCCCTTTCTCTAGAAACCCTTCTTACTTAAACTTTCCCTTTTTACTCTTTCTTAATCCCTTTCCTAATTAAACTTTACTAAAATAAAACTTTCATAAATTAAATTCCAACTTAATAAAATAATTAATTAAATAAAACTTTCCTTTTATAAAATATTTCCAAACTTGTTTAAAATAAATAATTAAAATATCATAAATAATTCATTTCAAATTATTTAAATATCCTATAAAATACTTATTTTAAATAAAATACGAATAAAAATACGGGGTATTACAGTGGCCTCATAGTCACTATGGTATTGGCTTACGACCAACTGTGAATCAAAGCAAGCGTCAATTTTTATTGCCCCTGCCGCCTTACACATGTAGATATCGGCTAGTAGGACTTCATATTCTACCTCGTTGTTTGAGGCTTGAAACTTAAACCATTGTGCATACTCATATATGTCCCCCTCATGAGACTGACAGATTATGCCTGCACCACAGCCGTTCACAGTAGAGCTCCCGTCTACATATACTTTCCAAACCTGACTTGGATTGTTCGGAACAACTGGCCTTGTCATTTTGACAATGAAGTCGGCAAACGCCTGACCCTTCACTGCCTTTCTTGGTTCGTAAGTGATTTCAAGGCTTTGCACTTCAATTGCCCACTTGAGCATTCTACCGGATGACTCCAAGGTTGTCATTGGCCGCTTGAGGGGTTGGTCTGTATAGACCACAACCGGATGTGCCAAGAAATAAGGTTTGAACTTCTTAACAGCCATGTAAAGAACGAGGCCAAATTTTCAACCATGGGGTACCGTAGTTCAGCATTTCTGAGCACATGGCTAATGAAATAGACTGGGAGCTGAGTGCCGTCTCTCTCAGCAAGGAGAACAGCACTGAGGGCATGATCTGAGACAGTTAGTGATGTGAATCAAGAGGTTAATTCTTTTGAAGGGCCTAAGACACTTTTAGATGGTCCAATTAGCTTCATTATAGGCTGCCCAAAGAAAGAAATAAACAAGGAAAGGTCCAATAAATCAATTGGGAAAGAAGGAAGCTTGATCATCAAGGAAAAGGAAATTGTGCAGTTTACTTTCGACGGCAATTGCGAAGGCCGCGCGCCACTCCAAGGGCCACGCGCCACCTTCTCGGAACCGCCTTGAACCCAGCTTCAACTATAGCCGACGTGTGAAACATGGGGCAGCGCGTGAGGTGGTTTTCCGGCAGCGATAAGAAATGGATGAAAATTTATACTTAGTTTTTTTTTAGAGTTTTGCTTGCAAGTTTTTACCTTTCACTTGAAAGGGTTTTTCTTGGTTTAAGCACTTAGGATAAGGTTTATTTTCTGATTATTTAGTTTCTATAAAACTTCCTAAGTATATTAGGAGAGTTTTTAGTTAATTAAGTAAAGTTTGTTTAGGATTAGTTTTCCTATTCTAATTAGAAGTAGTTTCCTATTCTAGTTAGGATACTTGGGGGGCAAGGTTAGGGGTTTGTCCTAATCCTTGTAGGGATGAAATTAGCTTATTTTTAGTCTATAAATAGGGGAATTTCGTGGCTCTTAGAGACATAGAAAATCAGATTAATTTCAATAAAAATTGTTTAGCTTTGCTTAAATCTTTTCTTGCTAGTTTTCAATTCAAGGAGTTGTTTTGATAATTAGAACGTGCAATTCTTAGTTCTAGGATTAGTCTAAGATTTGTTCATCAAAATACTTAGTTCTAGGAGTAGTCTAAGTAGTTTGATTAGGCATTGAATTCGTTCCAGGAGTGGTTGTTTTCAAGGTCATATCCGGTTACTTTCAATCGTTTTTGGTTTGAATTTCTTATCAAGAACGAAGCTTTATTCTTATTGTGTGATTTTAAATTCTTTTTTAATTTAAGGGGTTTAAATATACATTAATTTGGTATCAGAGCACAGGCGTTCTAAGGGAAAAATCGCTCCACTTCTACGCTGCCAGAAAATACAGTTCGCATGTGCTAAAGTTTTATTATGTTTCTCTTTTGTTTTGCGAATTTTTCTGTGTTTCTTTCGTGGAATTAGACCTACTGTGTGTCTACGTTGATACTGGAAAGTTTGAGAATTTTTTGTTTGCGTTTACTATTTTATCTGGAATTATTTTCTCAACTGGTCCGGAATCGCGCAAATCCTGCGCAGTTGAAACTTTTTGATTACTGCGACTTCGTTATTGATCTTTTTCCAGAAATTCCAATTGGAGTGTGTTCTAAAAACATTAAATTTATAATCTGGAAAGTTTGGTTACTTTCTCTCAGTAACGAATTCATAGTGTCTTATTCTTTTGCTACAAGTTTTTGCCTTTATTATGTCAACTTGTGGTGTTTTCTTTGGTTCGTGTGGGTTACCATCATGGATGAACAGTTATATAAACGACTCATGGATGATTTCCAGAAGAGGTTTGATATCATAGACCAAAGAACCGAACGTCTACAGGATCAAACTGATTCTAGGTTCGATGCTTTTGCAAAACTGCTTCTTGAAACTAAAGAGAAGAAAAAGAAGAAGGACAGTGACGATGAGTCTTCTAGTGGTGATGAGAGTGATTCTAAACACTCTAAGATTGATGATAGGGGTATCAAGCTCGATGATTTTACTGGCCTTAGAAGTCCAGAAGACTTTCTTGAGTGGGCGAGACAATTGGAGAAAATTTCAGATTATAAGAGTTTTGATGATGCTAAACGTTTCAAAATTGCTTATATTCGACTCACTAAGAATGAGGGATTTTGGTTCGATAATTTAAAGGCTCGACGTGCTAGAGCAGGGAAGGAGAAAATTAAGACATGCATGGTTTTGAAGAAAAAGATGAGCTCTAAATACCTTCCACATGATTTCGAACAAACCCTATACATTCGACTCACTTTGTTGTCACAAGGTACTAAGAGTGTTAATGATTATATTGCTGAATTTGAAAAACTAACCTCTCTTTGTGGTTTGGAGGAGAAGGAACAATTGCGGATTGCTAGATTCCTCAAGGGTCTTAATCGACCTATTTCTAGGAAAATTGAGTTGAGTTCCTATGAGTCATTCAATGATGTGTGCAAGCTAGCCTTGAAGATCGAAAATCATTGGCTTGAGGATAAGGAAAAAACGGAGACAAGTAAAAGTTTTTCGAAGCCTTTCAAGTCTAGTTCCACAACTTTTTCTAGTGAGAACAAAGGAGAGAGTTCGATAAGTGGAGAAAAGAAGGTTGTCAAGGTGTCAAAAGAGGAATTTGAAAGCCGAATTAGGTGTTTCAAGTGTCAAGGAAAGGGCCATAGATCCGATCAATGTGCTACAAAGAAAGCTCTTACAATCAAGCAATATCGACAAATGGAAGAGGAAGAGAAAAACATAACCTTTGAGTGTGAAGATGAAAAGTCCGAAGCTAAGGAGATACACACTGATGAGGAAGAAGATGAGGCTTTTCCCGAGAGTGATGATAATTGTCTTGTGATAAGGACGATCCTTCATGCCAAGTCCACTTCCAATAACTCTCAACGTAAGAGTTTGTTCCATACCCGATGCAAAGTTGGTGAAAAAACTTGCAATGTGATCATTGATATATGATAATTGTGTTGTAATAAGGACGATCCACACTGATGAGGAAGAATATGAGGCTTTTCCCGAGAGTGATGATAATTGTCTTGTGATAAGGACGATCCTTCATGCCAAGTCCACTTCCAATAACTCTTAACGTGAGAGTTTGTTTCATAACCCGATGCAAAGTTAGTGAAAAAACTTGCAATGTGATCATTGATACTGGCTCTTGCACGAATGTTGCTTCTACTAATATGGTGAGTAAATTAAACCTTCCTATTCGTAATCATGCAAAACCATATAAAGTGAATTGGCTTGATGACTCAAAGGGTTTTCAAATTAAGAAGAAAGCACTAGTAAATTTCTCCATAGGAGATTACAAGGATGAAATATGGTGTGATGTGATTCCAATGAATGCTTGTCACTTACTTTTGGGAAGACCATGGCAATTTGATCGAAAAGTCAAACATGATGGAAAGACCAATGTGTATTCCGTGAAAGTTGGGAACAAACGTTTTAGTCTACATCCTTTGTCTCATAAAGGACATAATAAGTGCCCAAATAGTAATCGAAGTTCAAGTTTATTTCTAAGGGAAGAAGTATTCAAAGAAGAGATCGATAGAGGACCCATGGCATGTGATGACGGTGAGTACAAGGAAGACTTTTCTGTTGATAGTGGTAACGAAGATTCTACATATAACATTGCAAACCTCTTTACTTGTTTTGATGATGTGAATTTGAGGGCAAATTTTTTTGAAGAAGGGAAGAATGATGTGAATCAAGAGGTTAATTCTTTTGAAGGGCCCAAGACACTTTTAGATGGTCCAAATAGCTTCATTATAGGCTGTCCAAAGAAAGAAATAAACAAGGAAAGGCCCAATAGATCAATTGGGAAAGAAGGAAACTTGATCATCAAGGAAAAGGAAATTGTGCGGTTTACTTCCAAAGGCAATTGCGAAGGCCGCACGCCACTCCAAGGGCCACGCGTCACCTTCCCGGAACTGCCTTGAACCCAGCTTCAACCATAGCCGGCGCGTGAGACATGGGGCAGCGCGTGAGGTGGTTTTCCGGCGGAGATAAGAAATGGATGAAAATTTATACTTAGTTTTTTTTTTGAGTTTTGCTTGCAAGTTTTTACCTTTCACTTGAAAGGGTTTTTCTTGGTTTAAGCACTTAGGATAAGGTTTATTTTCTGATTATTTAGTTGCTATAAAACTTCCTAAGTATATTAGGAAAATTTTTAGTTAATTAAGTAAAGTTTATTTAGGATTAGTTTTCCTATTCTAATTAGAAGTAGTTTCCTATTCTAGTTAGGATACTTGGGGGGCAAGGTTAGGGGTTTGTCCTAACCCTTGTAGAGATGGAATTAGCTTATTTTTAGTCTATAAATAGGGGAATTTTGTGGCTCTTAGAGACATAGAAAATCAGATTAATTTCAATAAAAATTGTTTAGCTTTGCTTAAACCTTTTCTTGCTAGTTTTCAATTCAAGGAGTTGTTTTGATAAGTAGAACGTGCAATTCTTAGTTCTAGGAGTAGTCTAAGATTTTTTCATCAAAATACTTAGTTCTAGGAGTAGTCTAAGTAGTTTGATTAGGCATTGAATTCATTTCAGGAGTGGTTGTTTTCAAGGTCATATCCAGTTACTTTCAATCATTTTTGGTTCGAATTTCTTATCAAGAACGAAGCTTTATTCTTATTTTGTATTTTAGATTCTTTTTTAATTTAAGGGGTTTAAATCCACATCATCTAGGTACATGTAAAGTGTCTCTTTGGGCAGAGGGCTAACAAGCCTTGACAAAGAGTGTAAATGTTCTTTCAGCATCTGAAAAGCCGCCTCAGCGTTATCCCCCCATTCAAACCTCGCCTTCTTCCTAATTTCCTGGAAGAAATAGAGGCACTTGTCACCTGACCGGTTGAGAAATCTTCCCAATGCCGCCAGGCAACCGGTGAGCTTCTGAACTTGTTTAACAGTGCGGGGTGGCTTCATGTCAATGACTGCCTGTATCTTTTCTAGGTTGGCCTCCATCCTCCTTTGATCAATCAGGAATCCGAGAAACTTCCCAGACTCAACACCAAAGACACACTTCTTGGGATTGAGCATGACCTTGTACGACCTGAGTGTGGTAAAGGTTTCTCGGAGGTCAGTAAGATGATCCGTCTGTTGCTTAGATTTGACTATCATGTCATCAATGTACGCCTCTACATTCCTTCCAATCTGATTAATGAAGACAGTATTAATCATCCGTTGGAAAGTAGTAGGCGCATTCTTTAAGCCAAACGGCATCATAGTATAGTAGAATAACCCCTGATCAGTGACGAAAACCATCTTCTCTTGATCTTTTTTCCACAGGGGTATCTGGTGGAAACTCATCAAGGCATGCCCGGCTGTAGAGTCGACCAGGCTGTCGATCTTTGGAAGCGGGTAACTGTCCTTTGGACATGTCTTGTTGAAGTCAGTGTAATCTACACACATTCGCCAGGTACATTCGGCTTCTTTAAAAGCACGACATTTGCAATCTAGTTAGGAAAGTTACATGGTCGAATGAATCCAGCGTCTAACAGCTTTTTGACCTCGACAGCTGCCGCCTGACTTCTCTCCTCGCCGTGATTTATTTTCTTTTGTCGGATGGGCTTCTTTTTAGGATCAACGACGAGTTTGTAGACAGCGAGATTTGGGCTAATTCCTAGCGCTCTTCCACTTCAAAGGCAAAGATGTCTTTGAATTCCTTCAGCAGAAGGTGCAAATCTGCACCCAACCTTTCAAAGGCAGTTGTTCTCACCTTAACAGTTCGCTCTGGACAGTTGTCATCCAAAGGAATATCAATGTGATATCCAGTCGGCTGGGGACGGAGCTCATCTGACTATTCCCCGGTCAGTGATTGCTATTTTTTCTCTTTCTTCACCTCCACCAGCTGATCAGCTTTTCTTTACTTTCTGACTACTGATGGGGCTTAGTTAGAGTCCTTGACATTGTCAAGGTCTATTGGCTCCTTTACATGTCCGCCTTTAGCAGCCGTTGGTTTGACGTTTGAGAGGTAACACTCCCTTGTCGTCTTTTCATCCCCGTTCAGGGAGCCAATAGAGCCATCATCCTTTTCATATTTTAATAACATGAGAGCTGGGATGATCACGGCCTTGCACTCATTTAGAGTGGGACGTCACAGAATAATGTTGTAGGCAGTCAACTTTTCAACCACCAAAAATCGGACGATCATATGTCGCCCTTTTCCCTTCTCCCCCAGCCGGATGGCTAAATTTATTTGTCCAACTGGGTGCACGACCCCTCCCCTGAAATCAACAAAAGGATAGGAGACGTCGCACAGGTTGTCCAACTTGTACTTCAACTTGGGCAGACATTTGTACCTGATGAGGTCAGAGGAGCTACTCGTGTCTATAAGGATCCGACCAAGCAGTTGGTTGGCGACCTTACATTCAATGACAACCGACTCTCTTTTTGTTTGTCAGACTTCTTGGAGTTTGACTGATGGCTGGATGAGTAGAGGTCGGTGGCTTGAATAAAGCTCTCCGAGGGTGAAGATCCTCTTTCGGACAAAGTCAAACTTAAAGGTTGACCCATCCTTCAGACCCTTGAAGAAGTTTGTATAGGCTACCTCGTTAGACAGTCCTTGTATCTGGATTCTCACCAGATTGAACCGCCTGACGTAAGAGCGGAGTCCTTCTCTCTCTCCCTGCCGTATGGTGCTTAAGTCGAGACTTGTTTTCTTGGCAGGAATGTTCATTGAGAAGTTGGAGGCAAATAGGAAGGCAAGCTTCCTGAAGCTATCAATGCATTCGGCTGGCAGGTTGCCAAACCATTGTTGGGTTATGCCCTTCAGGGTAGCCAGGAAGCATCGGCACCACATAGTGTCCTCCAACCCCTGCATGTGCATAAGGTTGATGTAGGCCATTAGGTGCTTCTGAGGCACATACGGGACTGGTCCAATCATCTGAGGGCCAGAATGGGCAGACTTGCCGCTTGTATGCTTCTTATGCAAGGATGGAGAATTTCATGCAGATGTATTTTTGAAGCTATCTGGAAAGCTTGATGTAGAGGCTAACTCAGACAGCTGCTGGCTTCAGTTGTGCTCGATGATTTGTCGAGCATCGGAGAAGGTCTTCTAGATGCCATCCGACTGAACAGCTCGGATGACTTTCCTTTTGCCCGTTTGGGGTAGAAGGATCTTGGACCAGTCAATGGCAGGCGTAGTATTCTCCTTTAGGTGTGGAGTAGGTTGCCTATATCTAACTGGCTTTCTCCTCACAGCTTGAGGAGTCTTCTTGGCCGACTGACCCTTGCTAGAGATGGCCGTCCTTTTGTTGATCGGGTCCTTGATTTCACCCTTAAAACTTGTCATGAATTTCATGAGTTCGTCTCGGGCGACTAGAGCCTGACCCCACGCTGCCTGGGTGTCCCTAGGCGATGACCCAGCTGACTTGCTGGCACCAGCTTCATTGTTGCTCCATTCCAGCTTATCTCTTGGACAGAGGCGCTTTTAGGTGAGTGACCCATCAGGGGCCACATAAGTTTCGACCTCGCAATCGTTATCTGAATCATTGTCCGTATGGACCTCCCCATCGATAGTAGGCTGGTTGGTTTCAGGTGGCGGTACAGACTCTTGAACCATCATAGAGGTACTCTCCCTACAGACGGCGCCAAATGTTTTGGGTGTTTTTGTCCCTCGGGAGAGTTACAGCTCGAAGATTGGTTCGACGCGCTCTGTACCTGCAAAACAAGGAGACTCCAGTTGGTAGGAGCTCCGCCTCCGACGATCAAGTTAGAACGTGATGGAGAATGTAAAAAGTGTGAAAAGGTAAAGGTGAGATTTTCTTGGATTCCGAGATCAGGTGTTCTCTCTGATGTGAGAGAATGTAGGGTAGGTTGTAATAAAATGAATTTTAGATGTCCCCTAAATGGGGGAAATCTCCCTATTTATAGGGTCATCGATAAATGTGCCCCCGATTACGTCAGTCTAACCTAATTCTAATGGGATGTGTCGAATAACGGCTTTCTCGGGATTTGGGCTTTGAAAGCCGCCTTTTCTCCTAAATTATGGGAATGCCACGTGTCAAGTAGGGATAGGTCCAGTTTGGACTAATCTTGAGCTAACACATGTCGCCTGCTGGTTGGTCCACGTGGCATGGGTAAAAATTACCCAAAACAGAAGTTAATGATGATATTCAATTAATTTGGGACCTCTTTTATTGTACTCCCTCATCCCTTATTGATAGTCCCTTATGACCAATTTTTAACCCCCAAATTGATAGTCCCATTTGCTTTTTTCAAGTACCATTAATATCGAATTTTTACCAAAATTCGCTCCAATTTGCAACAATATTTGTGCAAATTTAAATTTTCCGTGTAAATTTTGCTTTTTCAAGTACTTTTATTACTTTCTCTCTCTACTTGTTTGCATGCCCAATATAAATTTACATTTTCAATACACTTTTACTATTTTTATTTATGCTTATTAATTCCCGTGAAAATTGTCCATAAAAGATTATCATGAATCCCCTTTTCCAACAATATTAGTTGCAACTCTGATCTTGATCTAGCTTTGATACATAAAGTTTAAGACGCTAGATTATTGATTCTAGATTACTTTATATTGTATAATCAAGTAAGAGCACAAATGACAAGCTTAGCTTGTGAACTCTGCTATTCAATCAGTACATAGCTAAACAAGGGATTCATCATGCTCCATCTATTTCCATGTAATAAGAACAATATAGTGGGATAGTAGTACATCTAACATGTTACAAACATACATTTTTATAACTGTGTATAATATATATATATATATAGATGTAGCTCAGACTTTTTCAAACATCAGGTCATGTTACGAACTTACCCAATTTCTATTTTTTATACATCCTTAATTAAGTAAACCATTATTGTAGGTCAAGCATAATGATCATCTCCCATCATCCAAAGGCACCAACTGCACAACTCTGCTTTGGCTGCTCGAAGAGTAGTTCCTACCGTCGTTTTCATAGCCGCCATTGTTGAAATCATCCGCCTTATCACCAAGCAGATATATTCACTCTCTTCTTGGAGTAACATGGTGTTGTTTGACGACGACCATGGATGAGTAGCCATACCTGCTGTAATTATCCTTTCTAGCTCTCTCGCGACCTCCTTTATTGCTGGGCAATCCTCTCCTTTAAGTTTTAGGCACCTCCTTGCAAGATTAGCAACTTCCTTAAGTTGCTCGATTGAACCATCACTTACAATTTTTTCATCAAGGATTTCAAACAAACGATCTTCCCTTAACTTCCTAAGAAAGAATACAGCAAGGCATCTCTCATTCTCCGGCTTAGCATAAGATATCGCCTTCTCTTTAGTTAGTAGTTCGACAAGAACAACACCAAAGCTATAAACATCGCTCTTATCAGTGAGCTCACCAGTTTGCATGTACTCTGGATCAAGATAACCACATGTCCCTTGAACCATAGTTCATAACTGCTCTTGATCTACCGGAGCTAGCTTAGAAGCTCCAAAATCAGTGACTTTTGCTGTGCACTTATCATCCAAGAGTATGTTTGCAGACTTAATATCTCAGTGAATTATTGGTATCAAAATTGTAGTATGCAAATAGACCAAGACTTCAGCAACTTCTGCTGCAATTCTTAAGCGAATATCCCAAATAAAAGATTCTACTTTTCCTTCATCATGCAAATGATCGTGCAATGTACCATTACTTATATATTCATAAACGAGCAACGGTACCTCTGTCTCCAAGCAACAACCTAAGAGCTTCACCACATTCTTATTCTTGATTTGCGACAAGGCAACAACCTCGTTTATAAATTGCTCAACTTGTGTAGAATCTACCTTGAGGGACTTTTTGATGGCGACTTCTTGGTTGTTTGGTAGTATTCCTTTAAAAACCATGCCAAAACCTCCGCGACCAATGATGCTACTATCACTATAGTTATCTGTGGCCTTCAGAAGTTGTTCAATTATGAACATACTAACCATACTACCAACTGATACATCTCGTCCTGAAAGTTTTTGCTGTAAAATATGACCGCCATTTTGTTGAAAGCATTTCTCCCTCAATTTTTGCATCTTTTTGTTTCCATGTTGCCAATGGAACCAAAAGCCAGCCAACAAAGAAAAAATGATGCCCTCCAACACCCTAACAATGATATATAATTCAGGGATTAATATAGTTACTTTACTATTGGAAAATTTGTTTTATAAATTCCCGTATTAATCTGTATTTTCTGTTGGAAAGGAACTAACTTATAAGCTAAGAAAAACACAATACAATTCCTCCATTTTTATTAGTATAATTGGCTGATTGAAGTTTTAGTTTATTCTTATAATAAAGCTGCATTGACATTAATCAATCTTTGAATTATTGAGCATATTTAATTCATATCTTTACTCTTTTTTTTTTTAACAAAATATTTATATTACACTTAGGCCCTGTTCTCTTCACCTTAAAAAATAATATTACGTAAACATAATTTCAGTTCATTAAAATTAAGTTCAGTTCAGTAAAAATAATTTCATTTCAGTTAAAATAATTTCAATTCAGTAAAATACAGTTTTCTTAAAGAAGAATTATAATAGAAAATCGGTAAAAATAATTTCAGTTCAGCAAAAATAATTTCAGTTCAGCAAAATTAATTTAACTTCAGTAAAAATAATTTAAGTTCAACAAATATAATTTTGTTTCAGTAAAAATAATTTCATTTCAGCAAAAATAAGGTGAAGAAAACGGGGCCTTAGTACATATATAAAAACACAAATCATCAACAACATTTGTTTCAACTTCCTTTGATTTCCTGTATATATTTTTCATTAATTTAGATAGTTTATCATTTATTTCTATTATTTCTCTCTAACTTTTTATTTTCTATTCAATAATATGAAGAAAAAACATACTTAGGGCTTGTTCACATTTACTGAGGTGAGCTGAACTGAACTGAACCGATTGGAGCTGAACTGAACTGAACTAAACTGAGCTAAAATGAATATTTTATAAGAGAAGGAAATTAAGAGCTTGGAATTGAACTGAACTGATTGGTGCTGAATTGAACTGAACTGATTGAAGTTGAACTGAACTGAATTAAACTGAAATTAAGTTGAAGTGAACAGGCCTTAGTGTATAAGTTTTATCATGATTATATTTTTTATATATGGGTAAAAAAGATAGTTATATATTTCTAAAAAAAAAAAAAAAAAGATAGTTATTATTTTTTTTATTAAGAAAATAGAAATACTATTTACAAATGCCTAATTCACTTTTGCTCACTTTTTTTTTCCATTCACATTTAAGTTTTTGCACAATTATTGGCTTGTCCACTGGAGTATTATACTACGAGCACCTTGGTCTGGTTCATTCGTTTTGATCTTGGATGGTGACCTGACCCCACCCAAACTAGGTGTACTAAATACACGTGGGACAAATGATTTTAGAATTTTAAAGTTGACGCCGTCAACGGATGAAAGAAAGGAAGAATAATCAATAGAGAAAGGTATTTGAGACCAGAATTAACATCAGCCTTGCTTCTTCGTGTCGATATATATCCAGCCAATAATAATGGAGGGAAGTCGCGGCGTAACATACACGAAAGATATATAGCTTTTTCTACGGAGTATAATGGTTAAAGGGTATAAGTGTAAAACTTTCATACTAAGGGTTAATTCATTAGTGTTGTATAGGTTATTCGGTCAGTGTTATTCTGTTATAGGGTTATTTGGCCAATATTACATTAGTATTAGAGGGATTACTTTGTTAGTATTATAAGAGTTACTCGGTCAGTATTAAATGGGTCGGTTAAAAATTTTTGTATACACCCGGTTTACATTAATATTAGTATACATCGAGTAGTATAAGGGTAACTTATAGCTAATTTTAAGGTAACTTTTTGTCTTTTTTTTGAATAACCTTAAACATAATACCCCCTCCGTTTTTTTTTATTTGCATCACTTGTGTTTGCACGGAGTTTTAGTTGGATGAATTTGGTATAATATAATAATGTGAGTGGATGAATAATTTATTATGGTAAAAGTAATGTGGGGATCATAAAAGTAAAATATATGTGAGAGAGAGTAGTGAGGACCATGAGAGAGAGAAATGATAAGTTATTTGAGTGGAGTTTAAGGTAAGAGAGAGAGATATAATAAAATATAGTATAAAGTTATTATATATAGAAATGATGCAAATTAAAAAAAAAAAAACATTCATTAAAGGAAAGTGATGCAAATAAAAAAAATAAAAAAAATAAAAAAAACGGAGAGAGTATAATTTTTATATAAATAGACTACGAGAAAAGTTTTATAAAGGTAATTTAATTACATTCAATCACTAATAATTGATTTTTAATCATTTAAAATGTGATTCTTTGCTAATAAATTGTAGATAATTTTTATTTGTATTGAGTTACTTTTATGCATATTGAATTAACTTTTTTAATTTCAGGGGTAACTTTGGATCACTTTAGACTATTTTTATAATGGACTAGGTAGTACTCGGCTTGGCTCGACTCATTTACACCCCTATATATTATAAATGGATGTTTTACGCTTTGAACTAATTCCTTCGCTCTAAAAAATATTATAATATAAAAAATAAATTTATATGATAAATTTTGAGAATTATAATCTAATTTTTTTTTAAATAAAATTGTAATTCAATTTGTACATCTGAAATATTGGTATTTTATCGAAAATAAAACTCTAAACTAACAATTTTATCCTAAAATTCTATCCAAATATAATTCTAAACTAAATTTTTTATCTTATGAAGTCTATTTAAATCTATCCAACGTGACGCAACACTTGACGAAAAGTTGGAACGCCAAACATTGATGTCTCGTGACCTGGCCAAAAGTTTAGCTTTACATATTAGTTATATGATGTACAATAATCATTGTACACCCGTTTTTTTAAAAGTTACTTTTTACTTTTACAATCAGCCACATAATGTGGCCAACAACACATAAGATGGGCTACTAAAAAATAATGGTTAATGATACTCACTCCATGTTTTAATAAGTATTACATTTTCACCAAACACATATGTTGGGACACGACTTTAACCATTAATTTATCTAATTATATCTTAGTAAAATTATAGGAAATTAATATTATGAAAATATACATTATATAATTATAGGAAATTAATATTATGAAAATATACAATAATATTTTTTATATATATTAGTAAGTTAATCTAGTCAAAATCATTATGTAAATAGTGAAAAAAGTCAAATACCCTTATTTTTGCCTCAAAAAAAAAAAAGTGTACACTTAAATGTAAAAACGGAAGATTTGGTGATAAAAGAAAATGGTCGAAAGATCAAAGAAGACTTAATAATATATACTCACCAAGTATGATTTTAATTGCTAATAATAATTTCTTCTGGCTTGCTGAATATCGATTACAAGGACTGTCCTTCGTAGCCATGCCAAGGTAGCCTTTTGGGCATGTACAGTCATAATTTCCGGGACTGTTGTGACAATACTCTTGTATTTCACAATTATTCAAGCTATTGTTTGCGCATTCATCAATATCTGATATAAAACCACACAGAAATAACTTTATTACTTTACTGATAGACATTAACAAACATGATAAATGAAGTAAGTCCAGTAATAAAGAAAGAAAATTAAGTACTCCCAACTTATTTTTGATTGGAATTACGAGAAAAGGTAGGACAAGTTGGATTACCTTGACAATCATATAGGTAAGGGTTACCCTGGAAGCCAGGTTTGCACACGCACCGGTAACCCCATTGCCCCGGCAAGTCATCAACACACACAGTGTTACCCTTGCACAACAATTGCTCCCCAGCTGCTTGCGCGCTTTTGCAATCTTTACTTCCAATTGACCAATTATATACCATTGGAAATAATAATTGGCTGGAATCAGTGAAATATGAGACATCTTTTTTTAGAATAGACTGAATAGAGAAAGGCATTTCAGAGTGTAGTTGTTGAAGCTGATCCTTAGCCACCACAAATGCAACGCTACACGGGTTAAACTCTTGTACGTTTTTGTGGTTCAAGATAGTATCAGCTTCTAATGTAATGTTGGTTACTCCGTCCGGAATGGAGGCCTGGCAGCAACCGATGCCTTCACATTTACTACTGACATCTGATTGGTTAAAGCACCCTGTTATACACCCTGATACAAACCCACTTGTACTATTCATCCTTGTTCCAGAGAACACATGGTGTCGCACCCAATGGCACCAACTATGTTTTGGGTTGTTGAAACAGCAAATCTTGAAATACTAATCCAGGATGTATGATTACCGGTCACCTGACCGAATTTGTCAAAACACAAATATGAAATGTAGTTACTTACCCTGAATTCGCCATCTAGAGTGATTTTTAGCACCTTAATACACCACCATAAGTTGGATACGAGGGGGCCTTTTGCTTACTATCGTCGTTACAAGTGATATTGTAGAATAAGCCGTCACTAGGGTGATCGTAGTGGCACTTGTCCCCTATACCGAAAGGATAGGGGATGTCGAGGTCGCCACACTTGTCAGGACAGCTAGGAAGGGCTATTTGTGAGTTTGTAACAGAAGCAACTTCTTGGCTGTTAAATTGTGCCTTGAATAAGATTGTATGACATATAATATGTCTACCTTGGGCACCAAGTATTTTACTTGGGCACCAAGTGTTATACTTGGGCATCAAGCTTGATAAAGTTTACCTTGGGCTCCAAGGTTAAGAGGTCTATAAATACTCCTTAGAATTAGTCATATTCATTCATCAATTTCATGAGTAGTATTTCATAGGGTGATACTCATGGGGGATAATCATGGGATATATTCATAGGGATATTGAATGTGGATATTCAATATCACTTTGTAATATATAATCTGTAATTTGGAAAAGATCCTCAAGATCAATAAAACATTTTTCTCTCGTCTGTCCGTGGAGGTAGCCAATTTAATAATTGGTGAACCACGTAAATCTGTGTGTTCTTGTTATACATTCTTATTTTTTGTTTCTCCCTCACATCCGTCATAACAAGTGGTATCAAGAGCTAAGGTTCAATCTTAGTGAGGGAGATGTCCGGGGTGAATGTGAAAATCGACAAGTTCACGGGGAGAAATAGTTTTAGCCTATGGCAGATCAAGATGCGGGCGTTGCTGAAGCAACAAGGGATGTGGGCACCATTAACAAAGAAGTCAGTGGGTCCGGAAACCGCTGAGATGGCCATTTTGGAAGAGAAGGCACACTCGACAATAATGTTGTGTCTTGCAGACGATATCATCACCGAGGTCGCGGAGGAGGAAACCGCATCGGGTCTGTGGTTGAAATTGGAGAGTTTGTACATGACAAAGTCTCTAACCAACAAGTTGCTTTTGAAGCAACGTCTGTTCAGTCTGCGAATGAATGAAGGTACACCTCTCAGAGATCACCTAGATCAATTAAATACAATTTTGCTAGAATTGCATAATATTGATATTAAGGTTGATGATGAGGATGCAGCTTTATTACTGTTAGTTTCTTTACCACTTTCATATGAAAATTTTGTGCAATCTTTCATTAATGGTAGAGATACTGTGACCCTAGAAAAAGTTAGATCTGCTCTTCATACTAGGGAATTACGCCATAAGGCATCTGGCAGTACAGGTACAGACAATCAAGCCTCTGGATTAATGGCCAGTGGAGGTAAGGGGCATGGAAATGCCGGGAAAAGGAAAAATAAGAAACCCGGAAGTTTCAAGGAGGGTCCTAAACCAACTGATGTTTGTAATTACTATAAAGAAAAGGGGCATTGGAAAAGGGAATGTCCTAGGAGAATTAAATCCCAAGAAAAGTCTGGCTCTGCTGCTGTAGCAGAGGAGAATTCGAATTCTGAGGATGACATAGCTCTAGTTGCAGGTGAACAAACACATTATACTGATGTGTGGGTTCTAGATTCTGAAGCATCATATCATATATGTCCACGTAGGGAGTGGTTTACTACTTACGAGAAGGTAGATGGGGAAAATTTTCAATGGCCAATAGTGAAATCTGCAAGGCAATTGGGATAGGCTCTATCAAGATCCGGACACATGATGGTAACTTTTGCACTTTGAACAATGTCAGGCATGTTCCACAAATGACTAAGAATCTGATTTCTCTTAGCATGTTAGACAACAAAGGTTTTAGTTTCAGGGGTGAAGGTGGAGTAATGTATGTCTGCAAGGGTTCGAATGTGGTTTTAAAAGGTGTCAAGCGTGGTACTTTGTATTTTCTACAAGGGTACACTCTATCAGGTTCAGTTGCGGTTGCTTCATCTGAAGTGCAGAAAGGGGATATGACCAGGTTATGGCACATGAGGCTTGGACATATGAGTGAGAGAGGAATGCAAATCCTCTCCAAGGAAGATTTTCTAGGTGGTCATAAGGTCATGGACCTTGACTTTTGTGAGCATTGTGTTTTTGGGAAATTACATCGTAGCAAATTTCCTAAAGGCATTCACAGAACTAAAGGCACTCTTGATTATATTCACTCGGATTGTTGGGGCCCTTCACGTGTGGAATCGTTGGGAGGTCACAGATATTTTTTGTCTTTCATTGATGATTTTTCAAGAAAGACTTGGGTGATCTTAATGAAAAACAAAAGTGAAGCTTTCAAGAAATTCCAACAATGGAAGGCGTTAGTGGAAAATCAAGTTGGGAAGAAGATCAAGAAGCTACGAACTGATAATGGTCTGGAATTTTGTTGGTCTGATTTTGATGAGTTTTGCAAGAATGAAGGGATTGCTAGGCATCATACAGTGAGGGATACACCACAGCAAAACGGTGTAGCAGAACGAATGAATCAGACACTTTTGGAGAGGGCTCGGTGCATGCTCTCTAATGCTGGATTGACTAGAAGGTTTTGGGGAGAAGCAGTCAGTACGACATGCTATCTGATCAACCGTGGACCGCATACTGGAATTAACCTCAAAACACCTTATGAGGTGTGGTCTGGTAAGCCTGCTGATTACTCAATTTTGAAAGCTTTTGGTTATAATGTTTATTATCATGTAAATGAGGGTAAGTTAGAACCACGAGCAAAAAGGGGAGTATTCGTAGGGTATGGAGATGGGGTTAAAGGATACAGAATATGGTCTCCATCGGAGAATAGGGTTATACTGAGTAGAAATGTTGTCTTTGATGAAAATTATATGTTTAGCCCTACTGTAAAATCCACAATTGGATCAGATTGTGGTAGTGTTGACAAACAAGTGGAGCAGCAAGTCACTCATGATGAGAGTGATGAGGAAAAGGAAGAAGATGTTCAACACAATATTTCTGAAGCGCCAAGTTCTTCAACACCAATTTTGAACAAGCTTGGTCTAGTGCTGGATCGCTCTAAAAGGGCGAATTTTGGGAAACCTCCAAATAGGTTTGGTTTTGAAGACATGGTGGCTTATGCACTACAGGTTGCCGAAGAAGTAGATGTCTACGAGCCATCTACTTATAACGAAGCGGTTACATGTACGGAGTCTACCCATTGGCTTGTTGCAATGGGAGACGAAATTGAGTGACTTCATAAGAATAAGACTTGGGATCTTGTTCATAGGCCTCCAGGGAGAAAGATTGTTACTTGTAAATGGGTTTTCGAGAAAAAGGAGGGGATAACATCTGAGGAGGGGATCAAGTATAAAGCTCGATTAGTTGCAAGAGGGTTCACACAAAGGGAAGGAGTAGACTACAATGAGATATTCTCACCTGTGGTTCGACATACTTCAATCAGGGTACTACTAGCAATGGTTGCACATCAGGATTTGGAGCTTGAGCAAGTAGATGTTAAAACAACTTTTCTACATGGAGAGTTGGAAGAGGATATATACATGACCCAACCAGATGGTTTTCAAGTTCCGGGAAAGGAAGAATTTGTTTGCAAGTTGAAAAGGTCCTTATATGGGCTAAAGCAATCTCCCAGGCAATGGTACAAGAAATTTGATAGCTACATGGTGGAGCTAGGCTACAATAGGAGTCCGTATGATTGTTGTGTATACCACAACAAGTTGGCGGATGGGTCTTTCATCTACTTAGTCCTGTATGTAGATGATATGTTGATAGCTGCAAGGAACAAGTCTGATATTTAGAAGTTGAAGGGTCTCCTCAGTGCCGAGTTCGAAATGAAGGATTTAGGTGCGGCTCGAAATATTTTGGCATGGAGATTTATAGGGATCGGGGTCAAAAGAAACTTTTCTTATCACAGAAAGGTTACATTGAGAAGATTTTGTCTAGATTCGGCATGTTAACGGCTAAGTCTATAGATACTCCAAGCGCGACCAATGTTCATTTGTCGGTTGCTTTTACGCCTAAGTCGGTTGAGGATAAGGAGTACATGTCTGGAGTTCTCTATGCTAGTGCAGTAGGGAGTTTGATGTATGCTATGGTTTGCACTAGACCGGATCTTGCACATGCTGTCAGTGTTGTCAGTAGGTTCATGAGTGACCCTGGTAAGGAGCATTAGCAGGCAGTGAAGAGGATTTTTCGTTACCTTAGAGGTACGACTGATGTTGGTCTCATTTATGGTAGTGATGTGGCATGCTTAGTTACAGGTTTTTCAGATTCCGATTATGCTGGGGATGTAGATGGTAGAAGGTCTATGACTGGTTATGTGTTCACTCTTGGTGGTTCTGTTGTTAGTTGGAAAGCTACTTTGCAGCCTACGGTGACTTTATCTACTACCGAAGCAGAGTACATGGCCTTGACAGAAGCATCTAAGGAGGGAATCTGGCTAAAAGGACTAGTCAGTGATTTGGGAATACATCATGATCAGGCAACGGTGTATTGTGACAGTCTGAGTGCAATATGCTTGGCCAAGGATCAAGTACATCATGAGAGAACTAAGCACATTGATGTCAGATATCATTTCTTGTAAAGAGAGACGAGAATTAAGGTGAAGAAGGTAGGTACTGCTAATAATCCTGCCGATATGTTCACCAAGCCGGTTCCGCAGAGTAAGTTTCAACATTGTTTGAACTTACTCAATGTTCGAGGTTGTTAGTAGCCCTCGGGGGCTAATCTAGAGCTCTTACGAGCTAATCTGGTGTCCTACGGGGCAAATCTGGTCTGGTTGTCTGTTGGAACAAATCTGGTTGCAGGGAGAGTCTGGGCATTGTGATCAATGCATCCGGTTTTGTGAGAGGATTCAAGTCAAGGTGGAGATTGTTAAATTGTGCCTTGAATAAGATTGTATGACATATAATATGTCTACCTTGGGCACCAAGTATTTTACTTGGGCACCAATCTTGGTAATACTTGGGCACCAAGTGTTATACTTGGGCATCAAGCTTGATAAAGTTACCTTGGGCTCCAAGGTTAGGAGGTCTATAAATACTCCTTAGAATTAGTCATATTCATTCATCAATTTCATGAGTAGTATTTCATAGGGTGATACTCATGGGGGATAATCATGGGATATATTCATAGGGATATTGAATGGGGATATTCAATATCACTTTGTAATATATAATCTGTAATCTGGAAAAGATCCTCAAGATCAATAAAACATTTTTCTCTCGTCTGTCCGTGGAGGTAGCCAATTTAATAATTGGTGAACCACGTAAATCTGTGTGTTCTTGTTATACATTCTTATTTTTGTTTCTCCCTTACATCCGTCATAACATTGGCCTATAGTTTGGTGTGGTGAAGACAACAATGTTGCTAAACAACGATTAGCAACAAAGAAATACCCCAACCAAATTCCCCTTTCAACATCTTTTTGTGATTATTTTTGTATCGAAAACTATGTGATGAACTCGTGAAAGTGTATTTCAATTTTAGAGAGAGAACTTAAGAATAATAATAGTATGGCAGTCTGGCAGTGTAGAGACTTAAAAGCATGTAAAGATGAACTATCAATCGTCCTTTGCACGGCGTCAACTAAATCGAGGTCTATCTTCCCGACTCTAAATTAAAGTTTGAAAGGCAAAAATATTGTCATACTGAAATTGCTTTACACATACTGAAATTGCTTTACACTTAGGCCTAAATAGTTCACCTTATAAAAAATAAAATCCAGTAAACTCTAATGAAAAATATATTAGAAAATCAATAAAAATAATTTCACCTAGGCAAAAATAATTTCAGTTTAATAAAAATAAAAAAAAAATTATCTGGAAGGGATATATATATGTTCACTTATTTGTTTGGAAGGATCTTATAAATTTGAAGTGGTGAAGAAGAACCTTATAAGTTTGTTTTGTTGTTTGGGGATACCTTGAGTGCATTGTCTAGCAAAAATTTGGAGGGTCTTTTACCCCATATGCGTCAAGGTCTTCTCTCGTGCATTGTCTAGCTAAAATTTGTACTAGGTTTCATTATCAATAAGTTGTCATCGTCCTTTATATATTTTTCTAATTCTTGACTAGTATGTTTTTTTTTTTTTTTTTTTTTTTTTTTTTTTTTTTTTTTTGTGGATTGTATGTACAAATATAAGATTGAGAAGTATTCTTCGGGTTTTTCTAATTACTTGACTAGTATGTCTAAATAAAGACAATCAATTTAGAAATACGATTAAAGAAGGACTTTATAATGAGAAGTAATCTCATCCGTTCAAATTAAATTATCTAATGGCTCTAATCAGATGTCTCATTATTGGCAAAACTGTAAATAATGATAAAAAATTCTTTTCCCCAATTCTCTTTCTCTTTCACGTGTACTTCTCCTCTCTTTCCTCCATATTCATCAATCTTCCCCAATTTTGTTCAAGAAAAATCCAATCTCTCTCCATCCTGGTCATCTTTTTCCCCACCTTCTCTCTCTCTCTTCTTTCTTACTCCCATCTCTCTCTCTCTTCTTTCTTACTCCCATCTGAAATCAAGTCCCTTCCATCAAACCCTTAAATTTCTGGGTAAATTATTGTATAATTAATACAAGTATTGTTTAAAAAATAATACAAGATGGTAATCTCAATCAAAAATTTAAAACTCAAATTAATCATCAATTTTATTTATTTCATTTGTAGATCAAAATGGATTTGAGATTTCTTGGGAAACTCAGTCGAAGCTATAACATGTGTTTGTTTGACTTACTCAAATTAGCGTGTTTCTGTCAACAAACCAAACATATCTCAATTGCATAATTTTAAAAATTAAACATGCATTATTCTTTTAAAGTTTATTGTGCATATATATATTGATGGTATGTGCATATTTATTGAGTTAAATGTGCAAGTATTTTTTACTAAAGGTGCATATCTTTTAAATAATTAAGTGTGCATATTATTGAATATACTTCAGACGAATCAATTCATGATCTAACTAAGGTCAGTGAATACTTATTGTTGGGGTTGCAAGTACGTCTTTCATGTCCATAATTGTTTTCTCAATCATCTCTAAATCAAAAGTTAGAACTCTAAATGTGTTTTAGTGGAGAAGAGAGTTAAAGAGATTTCGTCAACGATAGACAAAAGGAAATAAAAGTGAAAAATAAATCTGCATAATTTTTGAGTTAAACGTGCATAATAATTGTACTAAATGTGCATTTGCACATGTGAAATATGAACCGTTAGATTTATTTGTACGATCAAGATTCCTTCTCATCCTTTTCATTATAAGATCCTTCTTATATATATATATATATATATATATATATATATATATATATATATATATATATATATATATATATATATATATATATATTAAAAATTATTTGAATATTATATTAGTGATATTTAAAATTATTTTTAAGTGGTGTTTTTAACTTGAACAATTTTCATAGAAATTGTTTAAATCAAAATTAATTCCTATTTTGCATCGTTTTAGAAACTTATTCCCTAGATAGTGTCCACGTAGGATCGGGTATTAGCTTTTTTTTTTTTTTTTTTAAAGTGTAAAACTGCAATTAGTGATATTCATTTTCAATACCATTTACTCATTAATTATGTATTATCTTGTATATTTATTATCATCTAATTGTTTTTTTATTTTTTATTTTTTTATTTTTTTTGAATTCAAGATCATGAAAGTTGATAATGATATTCTTTTGGGACCTCCTCTAGTGATAAAGAACATTTGTATATTAATAATAAACATGATTATATTATGTAATGAACATTATGTATATTTACCCATCTTGATTCAAAGACAAAATTCAAAGAATATTTCACAATTAACAATGAATATTATGTGACGAAAAAAGTACATTGTGAAAGTTGAACATGATAAAAATACACAATTCAAACAACATTTCACTGTAAGCAAAGAATATTTGACTATAAAGAACATTAACATATAAAATAGTTTATTACAAAGATATAATAAAGATCATTATAATATCAAAATAGACATATGAAATAGCATAACGTTAATAATTAGTTATACATTTCAAACAAATATAAAGTACATGATGTTTTTAGACAAAGAACAATATTAAATCATATAAAGAACATCACAAGTAATAATACACATGGCCAAATGACAATAAAATTTTGAAAAAAAATAAATTAAATTTTGAATTACGATTTTGAATTTGAAAAATGAAATCTTAAATTATATATAAGATAAAATAATTTTAGGGAGTGATAATTATTCTAATGAGGTTTTTTTCTTTTCTTTTTTTTTTTTTTTTTTTTTTTGTGTGTGGAAAGAAAGGAAATGATTTGGATGAAAGTAAATATTTTTGAAATCTACACATTAATTTTGGTGTAAAAAAATATTTGGTAGTTATCTTAACTATATATTTGAAATATTCCGTTTGTAAATAACGTGTTCTTTTCATTTTGCCTTATGTTCTTTGTAGGTGTACCAAGCATGGTACACTTGGGTGTAGGAACCATGCATTGTGATAAAGGGGTTATCATACAAATCTTTTGTACATACATATACGTAGGGTTGTCAAAAACTGACCCGACCCGAAAGGTTTACCTGCAATCGATCGAATTGTTTTCGAACTGGTTAGTCCCGAAAATTTTTCATCCATATCCGAACTGGAATCACTCAAAGCTAAATTAAAATCGATTTTACCCGGTAATTTACGATCCAAACCAAACTTGGTATCGACTCGTTTATCCAAAACCAATAAAACCCGATAATTCAAGACATGGATCAATTTAACCTGAAACGAAATTTATCGGAAATCATTTATACTCGAGAAATACCTCATTTTACCCGAGCCTTATTCAACCCGATCCAAAACTACCCATAACCATATTAAACTAGCCCAAAACTTATTAGTTAATTAGTTATTGGCTTACTGATTATACTGGAGACTAAAGGGGCATTTTAAATATAAAATGTAGTTAATGGGGGTTATATTATATTGTTAATAGAAGAGAGAAATAATAAAGCACTTGTTAAATAGGGTTGATAGGAGTGAAAGATAATTTATATACTTATATAGAAATAGCTCAATAATGAGTTTAAAATTACATGATTGATTCAAACTGATCTAATCAAAACTGAATTGATTTGAACTGAGATCTAACTGAATTCGAAATGACAAGATTCAAAGTCTATTAAATCCATTTTGACCCAAATAAACCCAATTAATCCGACTCTGAGCTCACCTAAACTCGATATGACTCGACCCAAATTTGACTTGACCCGTATTCGATTTATCCTTGACCATACGTGGACCCACATTTGACTCGAATATTATACAATTAAGCTTGACCCGACTTGATTTAGTTTGTTAGGATAAAATGACTCGTCATTACCTGATTCAAACACCCCAACCTATTGTGGGTCAACCCAAACTTCATCTGGGTACCCGATTTGACACCTCTACATATACGAAGTATAAGCTTTGTGTATATACCCGAATCAAACAGTATTTTTCCTTTAGTTATTGCCACTTTACAAAGCATAAGGAAAGGAAATAACAAATCATAAAGATAACTCAACAACATGACATGAATGATTGAGGAAATTAAAACGCTAGCCAAATGCTTACAATTGCATTGTTCTTAAAGTCGATAGAACTATGGTGATGACAGAGGCAATATCAGATTGCAATTGCCTCTGCCTCTTCGAATTCCATGTATTGGTGCTATTTTAGCTTACTTTAAAGTAAAAAAGTAAGCTGAGTTTCTCAGAAGGGGTGATTAGTAATATATGCATGCGGAGTATGCAGCAGCATGGTCTTAACTCGTAAAACCATAAGTCCAATGTAGAAACTATTTGAAATGCCATAACTAAATTACAGCAATGCATTCAAACCCTATCCTATTTTCCCACCATTTTTCTCTAATAAGCTTGTACAATAAAGAGCACAACATTAAACTATATATTGATGATATAAGGGCCTGTTCTCTTTGGCTTATTTTCACTTCAGTTGAACTCTAATAAATTCAGTTCAGTTTTTAATTTCCTCCTCTCATAAAATATTCAATTCAGTTCAGCGCTAATAAATTCAGCTCATTTCAGTTCAGCTCAGTTCAGTCAATCAAAACAGGCTCTAACACCAAAAAATTGAACCCTGCAGCAATTTTATGGCAATTTAAGCAAATCCCATCAAAAATTAAGTATCATCAAATATAATTACAATTTATATTCTTTTAAAGTTCTACCATAAAAATCCAAATTGAAAAGTCATAACTAAAATATAGAAATTGCATTCATAAACCCTATCCCCACAAATTTTTCCCCAATTCCCTTATGCAATTAATAGCACAAGCACAACATTAAACTATAAATTGAGAATCTAACACCAAAATAATAGAATGCGAACTATATTAGGGTGGTTTCGGGCTGGTGTTTAAGGGTTACGGGTGGCGGTTTTGGGTGAGTGAAGGGGAGGGGGGATCGATTCAGGGTGAGGGAAGGGAATGGGAGCCGATTCTGGTGGGGGGATGGGGAGGGGGTTGTTTTCCGGTTTCGGGGTAGGGGTTGGGGCAACGAGAAAGGGATAAGGGAGGGGGTGGGCTGCGTAGGTAGAGGAGGGGGAATAGAGTCGCCGGGTGACACTTTGGGCGCCGGCCGCCGGCAGGGGGAGGGTGGCTAACGGGAGGGGGCTGGCAGTTGAAGGTGGTGGCTGGGTTTTTCTTTTTTAATTTTTTTTTTAATTTTTTGAATAAACTTAACGGAACCCTAACAGATTCCATTGTCAACACATGTGTATCTTCCCACTAAATGATGAAAGATGCCCTGTTATCAAGCTATCCAAGGAAGAAAAATCTAGGCTTCGTCAACCATGGAAAACATCCTTGATTATTAAGCTCTTTAGTGGGAAGATAGGTTACATGGGTGTAACACCATCAAATCTCCCTCTACGGAAATACTAGTATAATACGTATAATTATACCGTAGAGATAGACTTAGGCGTATTACCGCCGCGTGATTACACAAGGCTACTCAAACTTACTAAACAAAACCAATACTTTGCAACGGAATACTTCAATACTCTTCTCTTATTAATAATAGACTATAAATAGTAATCATTGTCATGAGTACTCAAAAATAAACACAAGACCAACATTTCCTAATCTAGGTGAAACCATTCCCGGGACTCCGTGTGCTCAATTATTGACTCCACCTGAAATTAGTCAACACTGCTTACCATTAAGGTAAACATAGCGAACCAAAACAAAATAAGAAATGCGGATTAGCAAAATATGCTAAGTACGATAAGTGCTTAGCAAACATGCTTTTGAAATCAATTCCATCCTTTCCAATAATCTAACCAAAAATTCCAACTCAAAATTCCAAAACCAATTTCAATAATCAATATCAATAGTCAATTCAATAAATCAATTCCTCTTTAAAATCCAATTCCTTTAAAACCAATTCCTTTCAATCCAATTCCTCACCCAAGTGTGCACACCCCTCAAGCTAGTCTCCTTATATCACAAGGCTATTCTTGAGGAAAGACCTGGTCATACAAAGTCCAAGACCTTATCAATAAACCAAATCCGCATAGTGGGATTACCAACATGCTTGTAAAGCATTAATAATAATAATTCAATAAATCCTCCTTAAATCCAATAATTCCAACTTTTAATAATAATAATTCAAACTCCTTTTTATTTTATTCCACATGCTTTCAAAATCAAACTTTTTAAACATGAATAATAATTTTAATTATATAAAACATGATATAAAATCAATACTCAAATTTAATTATTGAAACCAATTATTCAAACATACTTTTATTTCATAAATCATAATTCAATTCAATTCAATTCAATCATCATAAAATCATTCAAACATGCTTATTCAAACCAATCACTTTCAGGGTATCTAGCCACCTAACGTACCTTGATCCTTGCTTAGCAAAAACATACAAAAAGAACCTCAATAATCTTGATCGAACACACCCTACAAATAGATATAACCTTAATCAATATAAGGTTAACAAATAATCACAATAATTAAATTAAAAACTCCCCAACTATATGTACATGAACCTTTTAAATTAATTTTCATAAACATCATTAAAAATCTAATTTTATATAATTAAAACTACTCATAATAATTTTTATAAATCCCCCATAATAATAATAATAATAATTGAATAAAAGAAGCGAAGAAGAAAAGATAAGAAACCAAGGAAAAGAGAAGAATTGGATTTGCGTTGGAAAGAATAGGCAGAACTTGCAGAGGCTGTAACTCCTTCGATATAACTCCAAATTGTGTGATTCTTGAGCCTAACCTCAAGGATTTTTTGAGAGGAACAATTTTCTATGAAACATCAATACCCCAAAAAATGACCTGAAATGCCCGAAAATTGGCTTCAAAGATAAACGGGATGATTTGTGTAAAAAGAGGAGAAGAAAAGAAGAGAATTGGTGTGAAGAATGTGAGAGGTATGGAGAGGTATTTATAGGCTAGATCATGCAAGAATTATAGCAAGAGAATGTGGGAAAAATTATGGCAAGTAGGGTTTAAGGGATTACTTGGAGAAGTGGGTAAAAGAATTAAGGAAGGTTTTGATATTAAGGTGATTGTGTATAATTAAATATGAAAGGTATGTTTGCCATGAAAAATAATAAGGAAATTGGAATTACTTGGGGAATAATTAAGAAGAATAAAAGGCAAGAGAATTTGATGATCAAATATTAAAAAGATGGAGAAATAGAATTAAGGAAAATAAGAGATTTTGGGAGATAATTAAAAATACAATTTTAGCAAAATATATTCCCCTAAAATAATTAGAGAGGGCCGAAAATCTTGAGTTTCCCATAACTCAGATTTTCGGATTTCTCTAGGATTATTTAGGAAGATTTTGCTCGGTTTTAAGGAAAAAAATAATTGTATAAATAATATAGAATAAATAATTAATTAATTAGTTAAATACCAATTATTCACCATAAATAACCAAGGAAAATCAGATTTTCCATACATGGAAAATCCGAAATCCCTAGCTAAATATTGGGAATTTTCAGCCATCTAAAATAATTAATAAAATATTATTTTGCTTTAATTAAAATATCCGAAATGTGTAAATAATCCGGTTTTTAAAATAAGATAAATGGATAATAAATCTTATCCAAAATAATGATTAGTTTTCAAAATACTTTTGGCGCCAAAATTCAAATATTATTTTGGCTTCGAATAATAAATTTACTAAAATACCCTTTTTATAAAATAATTCCTAACTAATTAATTAGAAAATACGTACGAAAATACGAGGTATTACAGTCTACCCCCCTTAAAATAAGTTTTGACCCTAAACTTAGCCAAAAGAAACGAAAATCATTTTGAAATTATTGGTTCATGCACATCCTAACTTGACTCAAGACTCCAACCAAACTCAAGTAAGACTTGAAATTACTCAAAAATGACTCGAAAAGTAGACGCGCGAAACTCTATCGCCCTCTACCCTCCTTAAAAGGAGTTACGCCCCCGTAACTCGACCACTAACCTTAGGCAAACAGCTCTGGGTAACGTTTCCTCATATCAGCCTAAGCTTCCCATGTAGCCTCCTTAGTATTCTGATTTGACCATAACACTTTCACAATACTCACATCCTTGCTCTTGGTACTCCTGACTTTAGAATCAAGAATCTTTACCGGTCTTTCCTCGTAAGTCAAATTCTCATCCATCTCAATGGTTTCTGGTTGCAACACATGTGTCACATCCGGAATATACTTTCGAATTTGGCTCACATGGAACACATTGTGAACCCTTTCTAGCTCATTACGCAAATCCAACATATAAGCCACTTTTCCTACTCTTTGGATGATCTCATAAGGCCCTATGTACTTTGGGCTCAGTTTCCCCTTCTTTCCGAACCTCATCACACCTTTCATGGGTGAAATCTTCAACAAAACCTTCTCTCCAACTTCATATTCTTCCTCCCTCCTTTTCAAATCAGCATAGCTTTTCTGTCGATCTTGGGCTGCTTTAACCTTTTCTTGGATCAACTTGACCTGCTTCACCATATCTTCAATCATTTATGGCCCAAGAACCATAGTCTCACTTATATCATTCCAACAAACTGGGCTTCTACACTTCCGACCATACAATGCTTCAAACAGTGCCATTTTAATGCTTGCATGGTAACTGTTGTTGTAAGAGAACTCTATCAAATCCAAGTGGTCTTCCCAAGACCCTTGATACTCCATCACACAAGCTCTCAACATGTCCTCCAATGTATGAATCGTTCTTTTCGTTTGACCATCTGTTGCTAGGTGAAAGGTTACACCCCTTCACTATCCATGAGATCGCTAACTCCATAGTGGTCTAGAACCATGACTGGATATTCGGGGATGAAGGTACAAATCCAACCTAAAAGAGATTGAACCTGCCCTAATAATAGGCCTCTACTTTATTCTTCTCATATTCATGTGCGCTTTCTGACTAACATACAATCAATATATTAACCCTAAACCTGTTGAATCTATGTTGGTTGAATTTAATGCACAAACAAATCTATTATTGGCGATCACTTGAATTATAATCATATTAACCTAAACAGGATTATTAATTATCTTATTAAGCGTGATTACAAGTACAAATTCCCTTTAATCATGCAAGAGAGGGCGTGATCAAGCAATAACAATAATATATATCAAGCAACGTAACAACAACAATCTTCATCAAAATAATAATCTCAATCTCATAAAAGCATAATAACAATAGCAAGATCCTAGGCATGATACTAACAAGATTAATAACAAATCCTAGCATGTCACTAAACAATAAAGATCAAAGCTTTATCCCTAACATGATACTAACATGATATAGAAAAAGAAATAGGAAGCATCATACATGATATTAGAAATATTAGTTAATACCCTAAACATGATACTAGGAATCAAAATAATCAAAGCATGATTTCTATATCAAAATAATAACAATTAAATTACTTACTTGGATGCCTCATATCTCTTTCTAATAACAAAATACACGCGTTAGTAACTTCAAGGAAAATAATAAATCAAACAATTAAATTAAATAATTAAAATAAAGGTTTGGGACCAAACCCTCAGAAATTATCAACCTTTCACGTCGAGGGTGAAGGAAACTTCGAACTTGGCTAGGTGTGTCTAAAACTTGTGAATGCGGAATTTTGTATGAGGGAAGGGTTAGAAAAAGAATAGAGTGAGAAAGCTTCTAGCTTTTAAAGAGAGAGAATAGAATTAGATGGTAGTGTATGATTGTGAATTCTGGGTGTTTTTTAAAACGGAGGTCTAGGACCCTATTTATAAGAAAATAGTCCGGAAACAAATAAAATCCCATTCGGAATAAAATACCTCCTGTCATCGAACGACAGGAGTTAGCGCCAAACGACAAGCATTAGCGCCAGGCGACAGTCTTTTCGTCTTGCGCTGAGTCAGAAATAAGACGCGCTTTGCACACGGAATCCTCTTTTTAATATGATTAAGCAGCAAATTCCGCGTTTATGAAATTAAAATCGAGTTTATCATAAAACATTTATTTTATTCCAAATAAAACTCTTTAAAATAATAATTATCAATCCTTATTCCATTAGAATTTAAAAGAACCTTCTAGATATTCTAGAAGATTAAAATTAATCCTAACAACTTTAGGAATAATAATTAATAGACCCTCCTCTAGATCATCGAACCACATATAAAATTCATTTCGAGCCCAATTTAGTATTTAGGCCATAACTTCCTCATTATTCATCGGAACTAGGCTTATAATATATCGTTGGAAAGCTATTTTTGAGCCTGATCCAACTACACTATTATTGGACCCTTATCATGGACCAAACTAAATTGGACTGGCTATTTTTATAAATAGAGTATATAAAAAGAAATATTTTCAAAAACAGAATGAGAGATATTAAAAACAATCGCATCACTAGACTTTTCACACTTTCACTTCGTTCGATAATCAAATGACGTGAAAGCTATTCATCACTGGGTTTGGTTTTGGGGAAACACTTTTGGGTGTCTGCATTTCTCCTTTCTCTGTTCACCTTCTGTAGACACCAAATTGTGTCTCCCCAAAAACCATAGTGATGAGTGCTTTTCACGTCATTAATTATCGAACGAGGTGAAATGTTGAAGAGTCTCATGATTCCTCTGTTTTCAATAATTCATTCTTTTTTGAAAATAGTTCATTTCGTACCTTATTTATGAAAAATGTCCAATCCAATTTAATTTGGTCCATGATATGGGTTTAATAATAGTGTAGTTGAATGAGGCTTGAAAAGAGTTTTCCAACGATATATTATAAGTCCAATTCCTATAAATAATGAGGAAGTTATGGCCTAAAATATTAAATTGGATATTAAATGAGTTTTATGGGCGACCCAATGATCAAGTGGAGGGTCCGTTTAATTATCATTCCTAAAGTCATTAGGAATTACTGTAATTTTCTAGAATAATCTAGAAGGTTATTTTAAGTTCTAAAGAGATTAGGATTAATAATTATATTTTTATTATATTTTTAGAAAAGAAAAAGAATTTTAGTTGAAATAAAACAAGTGTTTTAAAGGGATTTAATCTGAATTTTAGTTGAAATAAAACAAGTATTTTTACTGAAGTTACTAACGTGTGTATTTTTTTGAAAGAAAGAGATACGAGGCAACAATGTAAGTTGTTTTATTGCTCTATATCTTTAGAAAGCATGCTTAGATTATATTAATTCCTAGTATCATGTTAATTAGGATGTCTTTATGATTCCCAGTATCATGTTTAGGGTATTAACTAATATTTTCTAATATCATGTATGTTTCTAGTATCATGATTATGTTGCTTCCTATTTCTTCTATCATGTTAAGACTAAAGCTTTAATCTTTATTGTTCAGTGACATGCTAGGATTTGTTATTAATCTTGTTAGTATCATTCCTAGGATCTTGCTAATAATATTATGCTTTGATGAGATAGAATATAGTATTATTATGATAATGATGATTTGTTGTCAATAATGTTATGTTACTTGATATATTATTGTTATTGCTTGATCATGCCCCCTCTTGTAGGTTTAAAGGGAAATTGTACCTGAAATCACGCTTAATAAGATAATTAATAATTTTATTTAGGCTAATATGATTTTAATTCAAGTGATCGCCAATAATAGTTTTGTTTGTGCATTAATATCAACCAACATAGATTAAACATGTTTAGGATTAATATATTGATTTTATCACTACAAGAAAATAACCTTTTCGTATCGATTATTTTAACCTTTAGTATCGATTGTAATTGCAACAAAAAGCTTTCCCAATGAATGGTCATTCGATACAATATCCCCCGTTGCCTTAGCCTTTAGTAGTGGTTTTTAATATCGCTGGGGTTGGCCTCAATAATCGATACGAAAAACTACGTCCAATCGTGGTGATTATTGTAGCGATTACAATCGCTATAAATGTTGAATTCATTTTCTTCAAAAAAAAAAAAATTTAAGCATGCATATGATCTTTATAAGATTCGAACATGCAACCTCAAACTCTTATTGTAAATGTTATACCAATAAGCTAATACATATTTTATGTATTCTATGTCAAACAATATTTATATATCTAGTAATGAAAAGGCTTTTCGTATCGATTTTTGGGATTTAGTGGCGATTGTAAATGATACGATTTCTCAAAATTATCTAAATGTGTAAAAATAGTGTAGATATGTTTTATTATGTTTTCCGTATCGATTTTATATGGGAAAACCAAGGCGATTGTAAAGTGATACGACTTCCTTAATTATTTCACTAACATACTTGCATATTGTAGCGAATGTACAATCGCTACGAAATAATCGCTACCAAAAGACATTTTTCTTGTAGTGTATGTTAGTCAGAAAGCGCACATGAATATGAGAAGAATAAAGTAGAGGCCTATTTTTAAGGCAGGTTCAATCTCTTTTAGGTCAGATTTGTACCTTCATCCCCGGATATCCAGTCATGGTTCAGGACCACTATGGAGTTAGCGATCTCACGGATCATGAAGGGATGTAACATTCACCACTGTAAACGGTTTAATTTACAAGTTCCTAAAACTTGTTGGCGACTCTTTTGCTCTAGCTTTCTTCCCTTTGGATGCCACCATGCTTAAGGGTATGATCACAATGAGGCTCAAGTGTGAGATGCTTGAAATAATTCCTACACCTTCCTTGAAAAACTAATTACTCTTGAACATTCTACTTTCTATTTCTTCTCCTTCTCTGTTCACCATCTCCATTAAAGTACTTAATTCCACAATCTCAAAATTACATAAGAACAATTAAAATCAAATGGGGAATCAACAAAAATAAAAATCAAAAGGGGTTCAAGAAATAATTCAAGAAATAATCCAAGAAATAGCGGAAAAAGAAGAAATGGCATGGAAGGACCTTTTCGCGGTCAATGTTTGCCCAATTTATCAAAGATCGATTAGTTTGATTATGTTTTTTTTGTTATCCTTTGATTCTGTTTTTCTTTTTTGTTGTACCAATATGGAAAGGAAAGTAGTATTAAATAATATATTGTAAATTACCTGTACTTCGTATATTCTTCGTATCACTTCATACCGATTTTCATTCTCTGTAAAAAGAGGCTTCACTATCTTTGAATCTATGGTTTCTCTTTATAATTTTGTTGTCATTACTCATCTATTTGTTTAGTTGATGATTAGTTAAATAAGTTTCCAATTGGTCATATATTTATAAAATTAATATGCTTCTTAAAGTTTTACCCTTGCTATATATTGTAGTACGAATTAGTATAATTTTAAGAGCATTCACATTTTCTATGTGAAGATTGAGTTGATTATCATCTACAAGTTTTCATTGGCTATTAATTTCAATTTATAATATGTATTATCAAATTTAAGTGGTACTTTTAAGAGGAGGTAAATGAGGGGCTTTAGCAAGGATGTGGAGTGTTAATCGAATGTGGGTACATGAAAATGAGATTAATTGCCATGAAAGTTGAATAGTGAATGATAATAAGAAGAATGATGAATTTGGTTATTTGCCTTTTCTTGTTTTATCTCACAATCTTTCTTGCAATTCTATCTTAGCTTGGTGACTCCATTAGATGGATGAATTTGAAAGACCCATCAATTAATTAGGAATTAAATGGAGAATCCCCGTCAAACAAAAAAAAAAAAAAAAGAAATTAAATGGAGAATGGTACAATAAAGTTTAAATTTTTTTATATTTAATGGCAGTTGTGATTTTACATGACATCATTAGTCATTGGACAGCGAAAGGTTGTTTCTTTATGTGGGCGTTTTTTTTCTTCTTTATTTTTTGAAGGTCAAAATTAATGACTTACCCATAATTATGTTTAAAGGACATTGAGACTAATGAAATTAATATATAAAGCCGAAGTAGATGTACTAAGCTAGGAAGAAAGGAAACCAATATGACTATGGTGAAAAGGGGAAGAAAGCAAGAAGGGATTCAAGGGAATAATCAAGGGTTGATAAAGACGCTACAAGTGGAGCTAGCAAAGCTAAATTCTTAGAAGCATTTAGTCAGAGTTCATTTTCTACTTATTTGTTAACTTTTGATCATTATTAAATCATGTGTAATTAATTCCATGTGAAGTTCAAACACAAGCCACGAAAAATTAAGTCAAAAGGGCTAGCCACCCCGCGCGCAACACGCGCGTTGGCTGCCCTAATAACAATAAGTAAGGGAAGTAAACAAACTCATCTCAGCATATAACTTTATTCCACAGATATTTTTCTGGCAAGGTAGCCATCAAACCAATTTGTGATTGCTGCAGCAACAAATAAACTGGTCGTGGCAGCTGCTCCCTTTCAACTATTCACGTAAAATGCTTGGAACATGAAGCCTAAACGTTAGCAATTTTAGGTGAGTACTGTTATGGGTAGAAATTCATATATGTAAGTCAACGACAGTCAGAGCGAGGTCAGGCGACGACGACTCTTCGTCAAGGACGAAGGACAAAGCTGCTTACCAGCATTCCTATTTTTCCGCAAGAAGATAAGCTAGAAGACTTGGTCTCATTCATCCTTCTCCAGACCGTTGAAAATCAAAGCAGAGAGTATATTTCATTAACTGAATTCCGAGGATCAAGGATGGGAATTCCATCTCCAAAGCAACGGCTGCAATTGAGAATTGGGACGTTTGTATATAAAGGGGGGGGGGGGGACACCTACGAATATCGGGACATTGCAACCTAGTAACTCTTAAGCTAAACACGCCTATTGTACGCAGGTTATACATTTTTGCCATAGTGAAAGTTTGGTAGATCCTCATTCTACCCGCGGTTTTTACCTTCATTGGGTTTTCCGCGTCAACAATTCCTTGTCTCGTTTTATTGCTTTCGTTATTACTTGCTTCCGATTTTATTTAGTTGATTCGTAGCCTAGATTTTGATATTCAATCCCACCTAACGAAAATTAGCATAAACAATTTGGCGCCCACCGTGGGGCTACAACTAGATAAGATCCAGAAAAACCCTATTTCAACCTCAAGATGTCAGCCAGCGAAATGACCCCAGAGCAACTTAGGGAGGCCTATGAGAGGGCCCGGGCGGACCTTGAAGCAGCCAGAGAGTCTAACGAGCGTCTCAGCAGGGAAAAGGAGGCGTCGGAGTCCGACGCAGCTAAGCTCCGTCGGCAGTTGGAGTCAGCCAACAGCACTCGTCGCCGCCAGCCGAGGCGGTTGGATATGATCCCTAGAATGCCGCCGTTGGATATCCTTGAATCTCCACATGATACCGATACCGAGTCCAGCGACGGAGAGAGAGATCGGAGTTCCCCAGTCAGGAACGTCGGGCAAGGAAGCCTTCAGACGCCAGGGAATGAGCAAGACAATCAGCCGCCGAATCAAACAGAGATCCTGCTCCAGAGGTTGGTCGCGCTGGAAAAGCAGAACTCCAGGGTGCTGTCAATGATGAAGAGGATGCCAGGTGTCCCGATCCCAGTCCAAAGAGAAGCCCCCGACGGGTTCGCCGCAACGCCATTTTGTGACGAGTTGGCCATGGCCCGGATTCCAAGAAGAGTGTCGCTTCCGACGTTTACGTCACTTTATGATGGGACGACATGCCCGGAGCAGCATGTGGAGTATTACAAGCAGCGGATTTGGCAGGCCTCGATCCCGTTCGATTGCTGGGAAGCATGCATGTGCAAATCATTCGGCGCGACGCTGACCGGTCCCGCCCTCAAATGGCTCGGAAAACTCGAACCAGGTAGTATAACCAGTTTTGCTATGTTAGTTAACAAATTTTATTCCCATTTTGAAAGCAGCAGGCAGTTCAACAAGCAAACCAGTGACCTGTACCGGATCGTCCAAGGGCCCAGAGAGAGCGTCAGAACCTATTGGTCCAGATTCAATAAAGAGAAGGTGTCGATCAAGAACGTCGATAACAGGACTGCCATCGAAGCCTTCCTCCGGGGATTGCATACCGATTCAGATCTGTACAAAGATATGGTCAAGTACCCCTGCTCAACTTTTGAAGAAGTCAGGACAAGAGCCGTGGCCCAGATGCGCTTCGACGAAGATATCGCCAACCGCAACTCCTATCCGAATGCCAGAAGCCCGTCCGACCGCAAAGCTCCAAGCAACCCAAGAGGATCATGGCGACGCCAGCCCTACGAGGCATCAGGTAGATCACGCTATGTCAATGCTGTGCAGGTAGAACAGGTCCTCGACGCCCCTCAATACCCCGAAATATCGGAGTATGGATTCGACGTCAACATAGTAGCGGTCGTCAAAGAGCTGGAGCCCTTAGGCAACAAAGTGCGCTGGCCGATGAAGAGCAACAAACCCGAATCGGAAAAGGATATGAGCAAGTGGTGCAAATTCCACAGCGATCATGGCCATAAGACGGAGGATTGCTACGCCCTGCGTAGAGAGGTCGCCTTCCAGCTGAAGAGAGGTAACCTTAAGCATTTGCTGGGAAGGAAAAAGAGCGCCGATGCAGGTCGCCCCAAGCCAGGAAATGTGACGGATGGCCCTCCAAAACCACCCGAAACCAAGGTAACAGTTAACGTTATTACTGGTGGTTCAGATATTTGTGGACTAACCTATTCTGCAGCCAAGAGGATCGCAAAGTCTACCATAGATAATGCAGATGTCCCGGAAGAAATCAGAGATTCCCAGGAAAAAGAATTGGAAGCGATGGCAATCACGTTCGACGACGACGACATCAACAACATCAACCGAGAGCATGAAGATTCTTTGGTAATTTCGCTGATCGTCGGGAATTGTCTGCTTCGAAGGGTGTTGGTCGACGGAGGCAGCTCCGCAAATGTCCTGTTCCGGAGCACTATGGAAGTCATGGGGTTGAAAGATAGCGACATCACCAGAAGGTCAACGACTTTGGTTGGCTTCAGCGGCGAAAGCATGTCGACTCTCGGAGACATAAATTTACCCACCTATGCAGGAGGCCTAAACCCTCAAACAAAGTTCAACATCGTCGACTGTCCCTCAGCCTACAATGCCATAATGGGCAGACCATGGATCCATCGACTGAAAGCCATCCCCTCAACTTACCACCAGTCAATCAAATTCCCAACCCCATGGGGAGTCCAAGAAATAAAGGGAGAACCCCGTGAAGCCAAACACTGCTAGAAAACGACCCTAAAACCTACCATGAGAACTGCCTAGCAATTACAGCATGGTCCGACACCAGACAATCCAAGTGACCTCGAAATTGACGAAGTACCATTAGACCCTAAAAAGCCAAACCAAACCGTCCGTGTCGGAGCCAACCTAGCACCTGAACTAAAGCAAACCCTCCTAGCCTTTCTCCGAGAGAATAAAGATTGTTTCGCCTGGTCTCATGAAGATATGACTGGAATAGACCCAAGCATCATTTCGCACAAGTTGAACGCCGATCCAAATCACAAGCCTGTCAAGCAGAAGCGTCGAAAGTTCGCTCCCGAACGAAATAAAATCATCAACGACGAAGTGCAGCAGCTGATCGACACCGGGAAAATCAGGGAGGTCAGATACCCAGACTGGCTCGCGAATGTGGTAGTCGTCAGCAAAAAGAATGGCAAGTGGAGAGTATGCATCGACTTCACCGACCTGAACAAGGCGTGCCCCAAAGATCCGTTCCCGCTCCCGCATATCGACGCCATGGTCGACGCTACGGCCGGTCACGAACTCCTAACATTCATGGACGCCTACTCCGGATACAATCAAATCCTAATGCATCCAGACGATCAAGAGAAGACGGCCTTCATGACTGATAAAGGTATATATTGTTATAAAGTTATGCCTTTTGGACTAAAAAATGCAGGTTCGACGTACCAGAGGCTAGTCAACAGAATGTTCAAGGACCAACTAGGGGACACGATGGAGGTATACATCGACGACATGCTGGTGAAGTCAAAGAAGTCAGAAGACCACGTCGGGCATCTTCGTCAAACCTTTGAGGTATTGCGTAAGTACGGTATGAAACTAAACCCCACTAAATGTTCGTTTGGAGTATCTGCTGGTAAATTTTTGGGCTATGTAGTAACACAAAGGGGAATTGAAGCTAGCCCCGACCAGGTCAGGGCCTTAATAAATATTCAGTCCCCCCGAAATGTTAAAGAAACCCAAAAACTGACGGGACGAGTGGCAGCATTAAATCGTTTTATTTCACGATCGTCAGACAAATGTCACCTTTTCTATAATGTTTTAAGGAAAAATAAAGGTTTTGAATGGACTGACGATCATGAAAAAGCGTTACAAGAATTAAAGAAATACTTAATGACGCCACCTCTTCTGTCGAAACCAAAAACTAACGAAACCTTGCAGCTTTACATTGTCGTCAGTGCTGTAGCCGTCAGCGCAGTTCTAACGAGGGAAGACGACGAGGCTGGGCAGCTCCCAGTTTATTACGTAAGTAAGACACTGCTCCCAGCCGAGGTAAGATACACATCCCTAGAGAAATTGGCTCTTGCTCTAATTACTGCCGTGAAAAAACTCAGGCATTATTTTGAAACCCACCACGTAGTGGTGATGACTAAATACCCACTTAAGTCTGTTTTGAGAAAACCAGATTTAACAGGTCGACTAGGCAAATGGAGCATTAACCTGAGCACAATGGACATCGAGTACCAACCCAGAAAGGCGATAAAATCGCAGGCCCTAGCAGATTTTGTGGCTGACTTCAGCCCCGACTTACAGGCCATCGCCGACAAGGAGGTAGAGGAAATCAACAACGTACAAAGAAATAGCAAATGGATCCTATTTGTCGACGGTTCGTCCAACCAACGAGGAGCTGGCCTGGGATTGGTGCTAAAGTCGCCACAAGGGGACATGATAGTAAGGTCTATATCTTGTGATTTTAAAGCAACTAACAATGAAGCAGAATACGAAGCTTTGATTGCAGGAATGATTGTCGCTAAGGACCTAGGGGCAACAGCCCTAAACGTATACAGTGATTCCCTTCTAATCGTCAGCCAGATGACAGGTGACTTCGCAGCAAAAGATTCCAAAATGACGGCATACCTCGAAATAGCCAAAGAAAAAGCCAAACACTTCGATCCATTCACCATCTCACAAGTCCCAAGAGACCAAAACGCCCAAGCAGACGCACTTGCAAACCTAGCCTCCGCCCTCAAAAAGACTACCTTCACGAACATCCCCTTAGTCCACCTACAAAAACCCTCCGTCGCAACTAAAGAAATTTTACCCGTCGACGCAATCGCCCAAGACGACGATTGGACCAAACCTATCATAGACTACTTAACCAAAGATATCCTTCCCAATGACAAAACAGAATCCCGAAAGCTTAAATACAAAGCCTCTAGATACCACATGGACGACGGAGTTCTATTCCACAAATCCGCGTCAGGACTATCCCAAAGATGTATCCAAAAACATGAACAACGGCCCATCCTCAGCCATTTGCACGACGGAATATGCAGTAGCCATGTCGGGGGAAGGAGACTAGCCAAAATTGCAAAAAGACAAGGATACTTCTGGCCGACGCTCCACGAAGACGCAATGCAATACGTAACCAAGTGCGACAGCTGTCAATGGTTCGCCAACACCATTCACAAGCCTTCAGAACCACTGCATCAAACGTTGACGCCATGGCCTTTCATGAGATGGGGAATGGACATCGTCGGGAAGCTCCCTGCGGCACCAGGACAGAGAGTCTATATGCTAGCACTAACTGATTATTTTTCTAAATGGATCGAAGCAGTTGCTTTGAAATAGGTTACAGACAAGGAAGTTATTGCGTTTATATGGACTAACATTATCTGCAGGTTTGGGATCCCGTCAGTAATCGTCTGCGATAACGGGTCGCAATTTATTAGCGACAAAACTCGTTCTTTATTGCAGAAGTTCCGCATAGAGTTGAGAACATCCACACCTAGGTACCCACAAGCCAACGGACAAGCTGAGTCTAGCAACAAAGTCATCATGGAAGCCATAAAGAAAAGACTAAAAGCAGCTAAAGGCAAGTGGGCCGACGAACTCCCAGCAGTCCTGTGGGCCAACCGAACGACGCCGAGAGAGGTAACGGGGCAAACACCCTTTTCCCTCGTTTATGGATGCGAAGCCGTCCTCCCAGTAGAAGCCGAATTCCCAACGTCAAGGTTCGGCCTCATGACGGAAGAAAGAAACCAGGAAGAGATGGAAGACAGCCTGGACGCAACCGAAAGAACTAAGAGAAACAGCCCTAATCAGAATGGCAGCACAACAACAGATCGTCGCTAGAAGCTTCAACAAGAATGTCAAAGCCAAGACGTTCCATCTAGGTGACTGGGTACTCAGAAAGGCGTTCCAGAACACAAAGAACCCAGCAGACGGTAAGTTAGCTCCTCCATGGGAAGGGCCATATGAGATCACACAAGTCGTCGGCAACGGTGCTTATCGACTGACGGACCAACAAGGTAACCCCATCCCAAGGAGTTGGAATGCAACCCATCTCAGGAAGTATTACTTCTAATGATCGTCAAAATATTTCGTCGACAAAGAGGTAACGCGCTAATAGATTCTCAAATTCATTTTGTTCATTCGAACTTTCTATGATTAAGTGTACTGACTTAAGCATCGGAGGGCCGTTGGCACGGTACTCTAACCATGTTGGTTTTGCAGAACGACGACGAAGTAAAGCAAAAGCAAAACAACAATAACCGTTCGACGACGATTAAACTGCCGACAACCGTAATACAACGAAAACCCGGGGCAAATCTGACCATAGCGTCCGACGGCAAACACCAGATACCTGAACAACCGAACTAGACTTCAGTGTTCAGCGTCGACGCTGGGACGCAAGGGGAATTGGCAAACATCGCAACGAAAGGCCTAAGTCACACAACGATATCGACAAGGCATGACCAGCAGTTGTAAAATATGATTAATAAAAGCTGAATTTTTCCAAAGTTTCTTATAAATTCCTGACATGTCAATATTTTAAACGTCTTTTTACATACTTATATTTTGAAAAACTGTTAGTCAAAATCTCTTATTTTACAGAGCATTGGATGAACGAAAAACAAAGTCACAGAAAACAAAGAAATACTTAGCACACAAAAGCAAGATGCACTGAGTATCCTGCATACAAGAAAGTTCAAAAGCCACTTGCCCTCAAGTGGAACAAAACACAACGACAAAGTAACATTGTTTGCAAAACATAAGAAATAAAAGTTCATACAGCACAGAAAAATAAAACCATCACAGACGATGGCCCTCAAGCATCAGCTCCGTCGACGGGGAGATCGTTGACGACCCCCTTGACGATGTCGTCGATTGAAGCATTGTCGTCGATACCTTCGACCTGCAACTCCTCTGCACCTTCCAGAAGTTGACCCACGTCAGTACCAGGTTGGCCCCCAACGATAGGAAGCTGAGCCTCGTCCACAGCAGCTGGTGGAGGAACGACGATGGAAGGCCCGGGGCCAGAGTCAGCAGTCGACGCCACTGCCGTATCCTCCTCTAGATCCTTGAGATCACCACCGTTAGCCAGAAAACGGTCGATCACCTCCTGGGGACGCCACTCTGAAGCCTTCCCATCCAGAAACTGCTTCATGAGCTTCGCCTTCAGCTTTATCTCCAGCTCTGCGTAGTCGTCCAAGGCGTCCTCCAGCTCCTTCTGGACGGTCGTCAGATCCTCATTCACCTTCACCAGAGCCTCTTCCTTAGCAGCAATGACCCCGACCTTATCCTCTAAACTCTTGGCTTGTTCCTTCAACTGCCCCCTCAACTGGTTAGCTTCCTCCTCAGCCTTCTTTTGCAGATTTGACACTTGGCTATCCAAAGCGTCTACCTTCTTGGTAACATCGTCCAGCTCCCTTTTCGTCCTTTGAAAGGCATTGACAGCAGTCCTTCGCTGATCCTCAGCATTTTTGGCAGCACTGTCTAACCTCTTCATCTCCTTAGCCAAACCAATCACCCTGTCCCTTAACACCAGTGAATTTTGCAAACACTGTCCAAACACATCCCAAGTCATCAACTGGAAATTCTTCGATTTAACAAACCAAACAAAACAAAACCACAATGAACTTACATAGAGATGAGCCGACGCTGCTTCAGAAGCTAGATCCAATGCAGAAGTCCCAGCCAAAAGCTCCCTAGACTTAGGGAAGAGCAGTTGATTCAAGGCAGGAAAGAGAGAGTGTTGATCGCCCTTTCGTATCTCCAGAAAGTTGGCAGGGAAGCGCGCCATGATGTCTGGCACCGGAGGCTCATCGTCAGTCTTTTGGTGCTTAGGAGGAGGAGACGGCGACAAAGTTATAGTCCCCTGGTCGTCGACAGTCCTCTGAGAGACTGGAGTCGACACCGTCTCCACCTTCTCAGGCGCGGCAATTGGCTGCTGATCTGCGGGAGGAAGACCCCGCTTCCTCCTCATGCGCAGGTCGGCCTCTTGTTGAGACAAGCTTCGTCCTCGACGAGCGCCTGGGGCAGCAGATTCTGCCAAAATCACGAAACACCGTAAATGAACACACGGGTCAAGATGCAAAAAATACAAAGCAAAAGCCAAAAGACAATGTAGAACTTACGAGTTGACATCGTCTCTTCTGAGTCTTCGACCCGTTGAGAAGTATTCTTCGGCGTCCCTTGTTCCTGCGACGGCTGCGCAGACGTCGTCTTCTTCTTCTTCGTGAAGGTCCTGACCGAAGGACTAAGGGAGAGGAACTTCTTCACGTTCGCCGATGATGTCTCCGACGATTCCGAAAACCCAAGATCCAATTTTGTAAAAATAAAGCCAAGATCAACCCATTTAGCTAATTCAAACTTAACAAACGATGATCGAAAAATAAACACTTACCCTTCAACGGCCAACCTTCCGTCAACCATGAGCCTTCGACACCCAGGGATACTTTCTTTACAAAAAGAAACCACTTCTTCCATCCCCTATCATTCACGTCCGTGTTCAAAACTAACCTACTCCCTTTCTTGGTCAAACTGACGAACCCATCTTCCCCCATTTTCATCTCATATCCTATAGCTAAGTCCGACAATGTGAAAGGTTCCTCCCAATCTTTGGTCTTTTCTGCAATCAGAGAAATAATTCTCCAACCCGAAGGCATCAATTGACCCGGACTGATACCTAAAACCTCCAAAAATGACCTCACCAAAGGCGGGAAAGGATATGTGATCCCCGTCTGTTCAAATGGATACCTATAGAACACCACGAAACCTTTCGGGCAGTCGTTCACTGTCTGACCAGGGCCCGGAATGTGTGCAAAGGTTGTGTCGGGAAAACCCGCCATCTTGATAAAATCGTTTCTCATATCCGGCGCCATGGGTGACCTTGATTGGGCCATCGATTTGGTCTGCGGAGGAACCGTCTCTCTTTTTTCAACAATACGAAGGGAAAACCTAGTTCTAGTTTTGGGGATTTTGCCCGACATTTCGCCCAAGAAATTAACAAACAAAGAAAGTAAGTTGAAGAAATTACCTAACAAAGGAAGACACCTGAAAGCTCTGAATCGCCGCCGCACGCTACCACCGGAAGAATTCTGTGCCAAAGAGAAAGAAAAAGCAAAGAAAAGAAGAAGAAATGGTGTAGAAATTTGGGGAAGGAGGAAGCGTGCTGCAGTAATTAAGGCAGGGAAGCGACGTTTAGAGTGAGAAAGTGGAGAAGGGAGTAACTGCTCATAGGAGAATGTGCTTCCACACGAAATGACGGAAACGCCCCCAAGTAAACCCACGTTTGTGTGTATTCTTTGATTTTCCTTGTTTCTTTTATGCTTTTGTTGTTTGTTTATTTTTTAATTGCCAAACGTGTATGTGGCAATTCACATTTAGCAATTAGGGGCAAATTGTTATGGGTAGAAATTCATATATGTAAGTCAACGACAGTCAGAGCGAGGTCAGGCGACGACGACTCTTCGTCAAGGACGAAGGACGAAGCTGCTTACCAGCATTCCTATTTTTCCGCAAGAAGATAAGCAAGAAGACTTGGTCTCATTCATCCTTCTCCAGTCCGTTGAAAATCAAAGCAGAGAGTATATTTCATTAACTGAATTCCGAGAATCAAGGATGGGAATTCCATCTCCAAAGCAACGGCTACAATTGAGAATTGGGACGTTTGTATATAAAGGGGGGGACACCTACGAATATCGGGACATTGCAACCTAGTAACTCTTAAGCTAAACACGCCTATTGTACGCAGGTTATACATTTTTGCCATAGTGAAAGTTTGGTAGATCCTCATTCTACCCGCGGTTTTTACCTTCATTGGGTTTTCCGCGTCAACAATTCCTTGTGTCGTTTTATTGCTTTCGTTATTACTTGCTTCCGATTTTATTTAGTTGATTCGTAGCCTAGATTTTGATATTCAATCCCACCTAACGAAAATTAGCATAAACAAGTACCATTATCACCATTAAAAACAACCTTTTTATAACTGCCTTAGAGTTCGAGTTGTGATTAAATCAAACTGCACAACATCAACAATCTAGAAGTAGCTCCGATACTAATGAGAAAAAACAAGAGCAACTCTTTATTCTTCACATAGAAGATGTTAATTAACCCCAATAATTCAAACATTCTACAACTTTTTTTGTATCCAAGTCCCAAGGAAGAACGGGGGAGTCCAGGATATGGGCACCTATCTTCCCATTAAGATCAATTCAAATGTTTTTGTATGAAATTCCTAGTTTCTTACAAAAAAAAAAAAAGCACGACACTTTCCTAAAGAGTCCCAAATTCCACCAAGAAAAATCAGCACAATATCTTAGCAATATCAAGAGATGGATCACCCTACACAAAACAAAGGTTTGAGATTTACTATGCCCCAAAAAAAAACCATATTTAGTTCAATTTTCGAACAACATACTACAAAAACTTAAACTCTAACATAAGCAACCTAGAATCCCAACAAAAATACACCTTTTTTTTTTTTTTTTTTATTACTAGCTCACTAAACTAGCAAAATTCATAATGAAAACAAACCAATCAACAAACATAAATAAAAACACCCAAATTAAACTCATAATCCAAAATCAACCATATTACAAAAACCCATCAAAGTTCCACATTATAAGATTAAATTACAATAATTCAATGAAAACCTACAAAATCCCAATTCCAATTAGACCAATCCCAATCCCAATCCCAATCCCAATCCCCGAAACCCAACAAACAAAACTAATTCCACAACAAATCAAAAACCCCATCAGATTCATAACCAAACAAAAACCAAAAAACAAAATAAAACATCATACTTCCAATAAAAACAGGAATGGCAGCAACACGAGCAAGGGTTAAAACAGTAGGCACTGTAAGCAAATTGGTAAAAGAACAATCATCCCCCTTATCCTCCTGATCTTTCTTGGTAGACAAAACGACATCGTTTCAATTCAAATCATCATTAATTACCCAATACATTAACTTTGACTACAGAAAATTAATTCGCTTAAATGCTAATTCACCGAGGAAACGTTATTAAAGAGCCCTTGAATTACATACTCAAATTCACCGCAATAAAGTTGTATTTTTTAATAGACCCAAATAAATCATACTCAAATTACATAGGCCAGCCGCCAGCAGTGTAAAAATCACTCAAATCATTCAAGATATCAAGAAACATTTCAACGATTACTCAAGATTGAAATGTAAGAAAGTAACACAAAATAATCGAAGTTCCCTACATAAAGCCAACAAAAATAGTTCAACAAACCATGGAAATAACTCAAATAAAGGATAGAACTCAAAGAACTAAGAGGGAAAAAAGAATACGAGAAACCCGTGCCTTGTCACAAATAGGTGAGTTTGTATGACCCGTGCCTTGTCACCCTAGTCATGTTAACAAAGTATCACGGTGTGCAGAAGGCATAGTAGAGTTATAACTAGTTCTTTGTCCGAACAATGCTCGGATATTCACAGGAAAAAAATTACATTTATATATTATTATAAGTTTGTATTTGTTTAGAGATTGTGTATATTTTAAATATTTTATTTATTTTAATTTATTGTTATTGTTCTATTATTTAGGCTATATATATTTTTTATTCTTTTTTGGAAAAAGATTGTTTATTTTATTTTTTCATCAATTGTGTTTTTTTTTCTAAGAAAAATAATTTTTAAAAAAATTAAAAGTTTTTGGAGGGAAATTTTTTAATGTAAACGTGACACGTGTAATTCTAGAATATTCCTGGTGATTACTTTAGTATATAGTATAGATTACCACAATCAGATAGCTCGAGAGACAAATAGAAATTCACACTCTAATTACCCATTTCCCCTTCTAATTAGTCATTTACTCTAAATATAAATAGCATAAAAAATAATCAAAGCATAATCAAACCAACTCTATATAATTCAAGAAACTAAAAAAGAAGACTAATATAAGAGCTCATGCAAAGAAAACAAATGCAACTCTAAAAATCCATCCTAATACAGAGAACCTCAATTAACACATCAAGAACAAAGCACAATCAATTATTATACCAATCAATCCACCAACTTTATATATAATTTCACCCAGACAAAAAATTTAGAGTACCCACAAAAAAAAAAAAAAAAAAAAAAAAAAAAAAAAAAATCAATTAACAACATGTTCACTATATTCACGGAGCTCATCACAACATAACCACAACTAATATGAGTAGCAAAATCATTAATACAACCAAAACAATCAAAATCCACATCTTCATCACTACAACCTCAATCACACAATACCCTTATTTAAGTCTTCCACAAAGTAGCAACATTATTAACATTTCAGATGCACTAATCAAGTCAATTCAAACCCAAGAAAAGCAAAAGTATGACAAGGCAAGCTAGCAATATGTATAGCTTCAACTACATACAATGCAATTCATAAGCAATAAAAGACAATAGAAGACCCCTAATGAGCTCACATTTCAGGTGTTCTAATGTCAAAGATTCTGACTGAGCCATCAGCGAACCCAGCAACAAATTGATCTCCATGAACTTGAGAAGCAGCCTACAAACCCATTTAACAGTTAAATTCTAATATCCAAATCAGAAATTCTCCACAACACAACACTTTCAAGTCTTCCATAACATCAACCCTAAGAAAATTAAAATTTAAGTTAAACCCCCCCCCCCCCCCCCAAAAAAAAAAAAAAAAAAAAAAAAAAAACAGCAAATCAAGAAATTAAGGGCTTGTTTGGCATCATTTTTTATTTTCAGTTTCCTATTTTTTTTTAAAACCAAAACCAAAAACAGAAAACAAGGAAAATGTGTTTTCACTTTTCTGTTGTCAGTTTTCAAAATTATCATGATTATAATAAGTTTATATAATTTTTGATTCATTATGGGACATATTTCATATACTTTTAAAAAACAAAAAACCAAAAAACAGAAAACCACAGCAATGCCAAACGAACCCTAAACAATTAAATTGAGAATAAAGAGAAAAAGGGATTGTAGGGAATATTTCAAGCATCCCACACTTAAGCCCCATTGTGATCATACACTTAAGCATGGTGGCGTCCAAAGGGAAGGAAGCTAGGGTAAAAGAGTCGCCAACAAGTTTTAGGTGTAAGAGTTTATAGGTAATATGAAGCGGAAAATCATGAATCATATTCATTAAAGCACCTAATCCCAAAATCGCATGCATAACACACAAGACACATAACCATACCTTTGAAGAGTGAATTCCACGTAGCTATTTGACAGGCAAATCAGGGAGAGAATAGAGCCCCAAGAGTTGCTCCTCTACTTAGTCCACGAGCTTCGAACGAGCCGTCCACCAATACTAGATTGGTCGAGTGAAAGGGAAAATCACGATCACCACCTTTAATGGACTAACCGACCACCACGAACCACCTTGAGAGGCACCGAGGAAGGAGAGAGAGCCGTGAAAGAGAGGGAAGTTTGAGGGGCTTGGTCTCGTGTTTGCTAACTCAGGTTTTTGATCTTATTGATCAATTGAATTATGTGCCATGCAAACCCCAAGCAACTAGTCTATATATAATCACATTATAATTAGACTAGGTTAGGAAGCCAAAAACCCTCCAATCCTCTCCATATGGCCGGTCACTACAGGGGATGAGGCCCATCATGGGCCTCGTCCTCTCGTGCTTGATCTAGGCCCTTTGTATGACCTTATAGGATCCATCCAATTGGGCTTTGGCCTATTTTACTAGCCCAAAGATCGTTAGTACCTCTAGCTATGATATAACGACGACCCAAATGTACGAACTTAATTATTTCCATAATTTGATCCATTTATATATCTAGTAATTGCACATGACGAAGACATAATTCCTTCAATCTCCCACTTGTCTAAGACAAGTATGCAATATTCAAATTCCTTAAGTTAATATGCGTCGATTTGATAATATGATTGCATCACATGTCAAGATCATATTAATCTACAAATCGTTTCTTGAAATCTGAGTTAGAATTACAAAACCAAATGATTACTGAGTAATACATTTGAACGCGACCACATATTTTCTGAATTCTCTTTCTTCAAGCGGCCATGACACATTCCCTAATTTAATAGGTAGACTCAATCCAATCTTGTGACAACAAGGCTCCCACTCAACCTTTGAAATAACCAGGAAACATCCTTTATAGCCTCCAATAACGGGTAGACGTTTGAATGTACCACAGTTAAATCAATCAATGAATAGAATCAATGTTCCACTCATGTCAAAGGAATCCACTAATATATCCGGAATCTCTATACTTGAACTTCAAAGTAGGTCAATAGTTCGATCATGCATCATTCATGCATATTAAAGTGATTAAGCGAGCATCACTATGCCCCTATAGCCCATGAAACTGTGCTATCCAATCAATCTTACATGCTAGTCCATTTATTGAAATCATTTATGTCCACTTTAATGATTTCGAACTAGGAACTTAAATAATATATGAATTTTGTTCACTTGTGGGGTTTCATTCACCAGATCATCAACCTGATGAGCCCATCAATTCATAATTATTTTGGACATTTTATTTAATTCCAAAACCATAATTAAATAAGAGAAATAATATTTCTATTTTAAACATAATTCTGCAAATATATCCATTCCTTATGTAATATGTTTTCTCAAAACATACACAACTTAAATTAATATAATTTGCTACAATCCAAGACTTTAATATGACTCTCATATCTTAGTCTATGGAAGGGGTTTAGTGATTTCTCACTCATAATAAAACTTTGCAGATCATGACATCCCGCTTGTCATTGATCTCATAAACGAGGTGATATCTCATATCTATTTGTTTGGATTTGTGATGTGACCCTGGCTCCTTTGTTTTGGCAAAGGTGTCCTTTTTGTCACAAGACAATTTGATCCAAACCTCCTCTTTAACTACTCTTACTGTAGCTAAATACACATATTCTGACATTGAGTATGCAACAGCATTCTGCTTTGAACTTTTCAAGCTTACTGTACTTCTCCATTCAGACAAAAAATGTATCTAGATCAACATTTAAAGTCATCTTGCATGTTTGGAAACTTGCATCCATATAACCTTTTGACAACTTGTTCACTCTTAACACCATAAACTAGAAAAATTCCTCTAGTGCTTCTCAAATACTCAAGGATTTGTTCTTGGTAACTTTCAGTATGCTTATTCTGAATTTAATTGAAACCTGTTACACATGCACAACTCATATGTAACATCTTACTTTGTACATATCATGGCACATATAATGGACCCTTTTGCAAAAGCATGAGGTAAACTATCCATACAACTCAACTCTACTAGTTTTTGAAATCACTGAGTTTTCTGAGTGTAATACCATGAAACATGGGAAGATATCCTCTCTTAAAGTCTTACTTCATGAACTTGTCAAGATCCTTATCAACATAAGTCTCTCAATGTTGTCCATTCTTCAAGATTCACTTCGTGGATCTTGATTCCCAATATGTACTTAACATCTCCTAAGTCTTTCATATGGAAACAACTCTTTAACCACTGCTTGACTTATTCAAGCATTGATATGTCATTTCTAATGAATTGTATGTCATCTACATACAAGACTAAGAAGACCAATTGCTCCCACTAAACTTCTTATCTCTACAAGATTTCCTTTTCGTTCTTTTTAGGAAATTAAACTGTTTGATTGCCTAATTGAAACAAACGTTCCAACTCCCCGATGCTTACTTCAATCCATTAAATAAATTTCTGAATTTTGCAAAACTTTCTAGGATTTCTGGATTTCAAAACTTTTAGGTTGTATCATATACATATCCTCCATCAAGAACATTTTAAGAAGGTGATCTTGATATCCAATTCTAAACTTTGTAATCAAAATCAACAATCACTAGAAGAATCCAAATAGGCTTACGCAACTAATAGGTTTGACCCCATTTGTAAGACCATCATGGACTAACACATCTTTACAGACATGGAGTCCATTCTGGATTTCATGGCCTTAAGCCACTTCTTGAGTTGACACTTACCCAAAGCTTGCTTGTAGGGTATACGTTCTAACCATTCCAATAGGAAAATTTTAGAATCCATCTTTCCTCAGAATTTCAACAAACTGTTTGTTTTGATCCTAAGTAACCTACGATAGGTATGAGCAACAATAGAATTATTCTCTCCAACTTTTTGAAGTCTTTCATTCAAGTAGGATGATAGAAGCCTCGGTAGTTGAATTAGCTTGCTTCGACATATGATTTATCAAATTAGTTGATTTCATACGCCTTCGTCTCTGATGTAGTACTATCCACATCCATTTGTTGCTCGTCTCGATCTCATCGAGATCTAATTTTACTCCCACTTGGCTTTGTAGGAAGAGATTTCTTTCTATAAAGACATTATCGCGAGCAATAAACATTTTGTTATCTACGCGATTATAGGAATAATACCTCTTAGTTTCCATGGGAAAACCCATGGAGAACTATTTACTTGATTTAGGGTTTATTATGTCATCTTTGTAAACATTGTACATCGATTTCATAACCCTTAATCTTGTTTAGAAAAGGCAAATTTTGGAACATTTCCAAATCATAACTTTTATGATGTCTCTTTAATTGCTTTGGTTGAGTTTATGTTTAGTATATTCGCAATTGTTGTTCTAATGTATATCCTCAAAACGATATTTGTAAATCATCAAAGCTAATCTGGGATCAAACCATGCCAAGCAAAGTTTGATTCCTTCTTTAAACATACATTTTTAATTGTAATGTTTCTGGATTGTGAATTAATTCAACAATTCTTTTAGATGATCATTGATTTTGAGTTAAATATCTATCACAACAATCATATTGTGGTGTTAAATTATTTGTCTTAAACTGATTTTACATTTCATTTTGGAATTCTTGAACTTTTCAATGATTCCAAGCTTTACTTCATTAAGTAATTATCAATATAGTTACTTAAATCGTTAGTAAAAGCAATGAAATAGTTAAATCTCTTTGCTAATTCTTGAAATTATGGTCCACACACATCATATGTATGAGTTCCAAAAGGTCATTAGCTCTTTCACCCTTCAACTAAAAGGCGACTTGGTCATTTCACCTTTATCAAGCATGACTTTTAATTCTCAAGTGATTCATAATTAAATAAGAATTAGAGTCCATCCAATTGTTATTTTGGATGTGTAAATGGTTTATGTGACCTAACCTTACTTTGTTATAAGTAAGTTTTCTTTGAATCATCTAATTTTGCTTTTGCAATTTACTTTTATCTATGTCATAAACAAAATTAACTCATATCTAGCATAAATGAAAACAATTTTTATTACCTTAGTAATGGATCAACACTTGTCCATGCCAAGTAAAAAACGAATCAGTATTCAAACCAAAACTGAAAATTGTCTCATCCAAAATTGGAAATTGTTCTAAAATCATGATAAACTAATCAGAAATAAAACTATGAAGCTTTCTTGGTCACTCGAACACTTCTAGTGCACCTTTTAGCTCCATTTCCCATGCTAGCTTCACTTGTTTGCAGTTCCTGTCCAACATTAATAATGTTAAACACTGCAACTTGGTATCACATACCTAAGTGAAAGTTAAAATATTTATAACAAGATACTTGAGGTTGATGCTCCATTCTTCTTTAGGAAGTCAAGGTATTTCTGGCAGTTGCGCTTCCAATGCCCTTTCTTCTTACAGTAAAAGCATTCACTTTCATTTGCAGTCTTGGGTTTTGGAGTCGCTTTAGGCTTTTCAGGAGCTTTAGCAACTGACTTGCCATAGCCCTTAGCCTTCTACCCCTTCTTCTTGAACCCCTTTCCCTTTTGAACCATGAGAACCTCTTTCTTAGGTTCTTTAGGGATTTGCTTCTCGGCACTAACTAACATAGCATGCAACTCATTCATGGTCTTCGTAGCATCAGACATGTTAAAGTTCATGATAAATTGGTTGAAAGTTTCAGGAAGTGAATGGAGAATGATGTCTGTTGCCATCTCATCACTATATGGGTGCCCCAGTTTCTCCATATTTTGAATAATGCCGATCATTTTGAAAACATGATCATGAACTGTGGTACCTTGCTCCATCTTATAGTCTAGAATTTCACGATGAAGCTCGTATCTTTCAACTCTTGCTTGTTTCTTAAATAAGGCTTTGAGTTCTTGAATGATTGTATACGCATCCTGATCCTCAAAACGCTTTTGAAGACTAGGCTCCATGGTAGCAATCATTAAGCAAGTGATAGGCACAACTCTCTCATGAGTTTCCTTGTGCTTCCTGATCTCTGCCACAGTTGCATTTTCTGGCAAAGGTCCTGGCAATGGGGTGTCAATGACATCCTCTCTACCTTCAGATTTCAAAGCAAGCCTTAGCATCCTTTCCCAAGTGGAAAAGTTTTCTCCTGTCAACGTATCCTTCTCAAGGAATGGTCGCAAATTGTAAATGTTGTTGTCATTGTGATTACGGCTACCCATCTTTGTCAAAATAAGGCAAAGTTTAATAATTATGTTTAATTTAACAACTAAAGTACCATAAACGAATTAATTAGGTAACTTTAAAAGCACTTTATTCAATATTAAATGATCCCAATTAAATTTTAATTGATTCCAAGACCCTTTATTCGTGTAATAATTGACCGGACTTTGGCCCTACCATCAACCATTACATTTTCAAGGTGAGTAAACTCTTTACTGAATACAAATCTTGTAACTCTTGGTTGAATAATTAATCATCATATGTTTAATTATTACCCTTTGCTTCAAGGTTCTAAACTCTTTAATTAGGTAACCTTGTTGAGCACAACCAATTAAAATTGTAAAACTTGATTTACCCCAACTCTCCCAAGATATAAAATGACACCCAGCTTTGGCATGACCTATCATAAATATCAAAGGCTTATTGGGTTTTTAATTGGAAAATCAATCTCAATATTACTGGGACCTAGATTTATTATGTTGTGATTATATAGTGAACTCTAGCGCATCATCAATCAACATAAATAAAATCTAACATGCATAATCTACTAATGCAATAAAACATGACATAGTATGGCCCCTTAGTCCTAAGAAAACTAGAAAAGTAAAGCTCCCACTTGAATCATCATGGATCTCCATCCACCTTACTTCTTTGGGCCTTCACTTCATGAGCTTCTTTGGACTAACACTTTTTAAATAACTAATCTATTTACTTTAAATAAAAGTTACAAAAATACTTAACGGTACGCAGACCGTATTTAGATTACATAAATACATCACGATACTCAGATCGTATTTAGAATCTATGGGCCATACTAGTCTATATATAGCAACATAATATCATATATTATAAAAGTGTCATATAATAAATCACTCAACATGCTTGTTTAAACTACAACATCGAATGTTCATAATTAAGGCAATGCATTTCCTAAAATATCTCATATTTTAAATCATAATTAGATAATATCGTCTATTATTCATGACCAATTATAAAATATCATATATTTTAATTTAGGTATGAGATAGAATCAAATCTTATTTTAATCTAGAAAGATAAATCATATTTAATCTTCCATGATTATTCTAACAAACTTAGGAGATTCTATCATAATTACTAGCCAATCAAATAATTTTAAATCAATTATATCCTAATGTAATTATGGGATAATCACATTATTTAAATAAATTATTATCCTTTTGGAATATGCTCATAATATCCTAATCAATCTTATCCAAAATTAACCACTTAATTATGGATAATTACCAATTTAACAACTTTAAATATGGATAATATCAAATTTAACAACTTTTGTAAGATTTGATTTTATCCTAAATAAAATATTTTTATTTCAAATCAAAAGATTATATTTCAAAGATTTTATTTTATCCCAAAATAAATCATATTTATCTTAAAATATTTTTAAAATAAAATAATTAATTTTTTTTTTTTGAAAAACTACCGCCACCTCGCCGCCCACCGTGGTTGGCTAGCCGAAGCTAACCACGGTGGCTGGCTGCCGACAGTAGCCACTGCCGCAAAGGACAGCAGCGAGCAGTAGCAGTGGCACCACGGCAGTAGCGTGCAACACTTGCACAGCTGCTGCCCAGCCACCATGGACCACCACCCTCCCTTCCCTTTCCCTCTTGGACTGCCAACAGGTTGGCAGCCGTCGTGGCTGCACCACCCAGCCGCAGCTGTCGGCTATTAAATTTTTTTTTTGTTGTTTTTAATTTAATTAAAATAAATTTTATAAAAATTAAATTAAATCAGTCCACAAATTAAAATTAAATCATCATCATTCAATATTAAATTTAGGGTTCAACATAAAATTAATCCCAATTTAATTCTAACTCTTAAAATTAAATCGATGATCATACTGTAGACACCCATTTGTGTCTCCCCAAAACCAAACCCAGTGATGAATGCCTTGCACGTTGTGTTATTATCGAATTAGGTGAAAGTGATTTGAAAGCCAAGTGTTGCGGTTTAGTTTTAATTAAATTCTTTTCTCTCTGTTTTTGAAAATGACTTTATTTATTTGAAAACGTCCAATTCAGTTTATTTTGGTCCATGATAAGGGTCCAATAATGGTGTAGATGGATGGGGCTTGAAAAGACCTTTCCAACGATATATTATAAGCCCAATTCCGATGAATAATGAGGAAGTTATGGCCAAAATACTAAACTGGGCCCAAACCGGATTTTACCTACGACCCAATGATCATGTGGAGGGTCCAAAGGTTTAATCCTATTCCTAAACTAATTAGGATTGCTTAGAATCTTCTATAAGTTTCTAAAATATCTTAATTATCCTTTTTTGAAAAGATAAAATCATAGAATTTGATTTGAATATAAACTTTCCTTTTTTAAAACTTTCCTAATTCTATTCGGATTTAAACATGTTCAAAGATAGTCAGATATTATTTTCGTGCCTCATATTTTTTATCCAAATTTTATATGGTTGGATAGATATTGAAATTATCTTTCCAATGATATATTATAATAATAAATCGGAGCTATAACGAAAAAGATATTAAAGATATACAAAACTCTATCCAAAGCTGACACCCTTTCACTATTTCGGCCATATCTTTTTATCTAAAAAAGATTTTAATCTGATTCTAATTGCATTAGAAAGTACACTTCAAGAGCTTTCCAACGACATATTATATGACTTATTTGGACTTCTAGATCAAAAGATATGATAAAAACAAAATCCGCAAAAACTGTCTCTGTCGCCAAACGACAGTTTTGTCGCCTCGCGACAGACTCTGTCGCCTGGAGACAAGATAAATCTTTGGCGACAAGGTCGGTTTGATTAGCGACAGAGTGGAGTTTTATTCCTTATCAAATTCTATGATTTCCTGGACTGTTTTCTTATAAATAGGGTCCGAACCTCTGTTTTTAATCATCATCAACTCTCATCATCTTTCATCAATTCTCCCAATTCTCTAATCAACTTTCATCAACTTTCATCAATTCTTACTATCAATTCTCTCTATTCTCTCTCTAAGCAATATATGCTTTCTTTCTCCCTTTCTTTCTAAACTAGTTTTTCAAACACAATATTCCGCATTCACAAGATCTTGAATCTCTTAGCCAAGTTCGAAGTTGCCTTCGCCCTAGACGTGCAAGGTTTGATAATTTCTGAGGGTTTGGTCCAAAACTAGTCTAAAACTTTATTTAATTTGATTTCAATTTAATTCTTTAATTATTCTTTATTATTTTCATTGAAGTTTACTAACTTGTGTATTTTGTTATTAGAAAGAGGTACGAGGCTTCAAAGTAAGTAGATTAGCTTACTCCCTATTTCTTTCACAATGTAGATTGCATGCTTATTATTGTTTATAATTCCTAGTATCATGTTAGGATGCTTTTAATGCTTTCTAGTATCATGTTAGGATTATTTTATGCTTTCTAGTATCATGTTTAGGATGCCTTTATTCTTTCTAATATCATGTTAGTACCATGTTAGGTTTAAAGCTTTGATCTTTATTGCTTAGTGACATGCTATGATTTGTTATTAATCTTGTTAGTATCATGCCTAGGATCTTGCTATTACGTTTAAGCTTTATTATGCCTTATCATGCTATTATCATCATTGTTATTGTTCATTATTGTTTATTATTATGTTGCTTGATATTATATTTTGTTATTGCTTGATCACGCCTTTTATGCAGGTTTAAAGGGAATTTGTACTTGAAATCACGCTTAATAAGATAATTATTAATTTGGTTTAGGCTAATGTGATTTTAACTCAAGTGATCGCCAATAATAGTATTATTTGTGCATTAATATTCAACCAACATAGATTAAACAGGGTAGGTTTAATATAATGTTTGTATGTTATTCGAAAAGCGCACATGAATACGAGCAGAACAAAGTAGAGGCCTATTTTATAGGGCGGGTCCTTTCTTTTGTAGATTGGATTCGTACCCTCATCCCCGGACCCTGTTTGGTTCAAGACCTTATGGAGTAGTTGACGGTCCTTTGGATTGTCTTTTGGGTTTACAAGTTCCTAAAACTTGTTGGCGACTCTTTTTGCTCTTTGTCTTTCCCTTTGGAACGCCACCGTACTTTCGTGTATGATCACAGTGGGGTTCAAGTTTGGGGTTATCATAATGCTTGAAATATTCCCTACACATACATAAAACATTTTTATGCATAAATCAATCCGATTAAAATTGTGAAACATAAAACAATTCGAATTAAATCAAAATCAAGCACAAAAATTATATTTTAGGGCTGGGATTTTCGAAAAATTTGAAAATTAAGGTTAGGGGGTTCGAAAATTTTTGAATACTTTAGGGCTAAATTTCGGTCCTCTTCATGGCTATTTGAGCATAATTAAATCATATTCAATCAATTCCAAAAGTTTAATCACATTAAAATAATAATTGAACCATAATTAAATTAATTTCTCCCTCTTAATTGATTATAAAATTAAAATGGACTTCAAATAATCGTATTATTATAATCTAGCGCGTTCATGCAAGAGGCTAACTGATACAACTGTAAGAGTTTATAGATACTATGAAGCGGAAAATCATGAATCATATCCATTAAAGCACCTAATCCCAAGATCGCATGCATAACACACAAGACATAATCATACCTTTGAAGCGTGAATTCCACGTAGCTATTTGATAGGAAAATCAGGGAGAGAATAGAGCCCCTAGCGTTGCTCCTCTACTTAGTCAACGAGCTTCGAACGAGCCGTCCACCAATACTAGATTGGTTGAGTGAAAGGGAAAATCGCGATCACCACCTTTAGTGGACTAACCGACCACCACAAACCACCACCACCACGAACCACCTTAAGAGGCGCCGAGGAAGGAGAGAGAGCCGTGAAAGAGAGGGAAGTTTGAGGGGCTTGGTCTCGTGTTTGCTAACTCAGGTTTTTGATCTTACTGATCAATTGAATTCTGTGTCATGCAAACCCCAGGCAACTAGTCTATATATAATCGCATTATAATTAGACTGGGTTAGGAAGCCCAAAACCCTCCAATCCTCTCCATATGGCCGGCCATTATAGGGGATGAGGCCCATCATGGGCCTCGTCCTCTCGTGCTCGATCTAGGCCCTTTGTGTGATCTTATAGGATCCGTCCAATTGGGCTTTGACCTATTTTACTAGCCCAAAGATCGTTAGTACCTCTAGCTATGATATAATGACGACCCGAATGTACGAACTTAATTATCTCCATAATTTGATTCATTTATATATATCTAGTAATTGCACATGACGAAGACATAATTCCTTCATTAGGAACTTGTAAACCGTTCACAGGGTGAAGGTTACACCTCTTCACGATCCATGAGATCGCTAACTCCATAGTGGTGTGAAACCATGACTGGATATTCGGGAATGAAGGTACAAATCTAACCTAAAAGAGATTAAATCTGCCCTAAAAATAGGCCTCTAATTTATTCTTCTCATATTCATGTGCACTTTCTGACTAACATACAATCAATAGGTTAACCCTAAACCTGTTTAATCTATGTTGGTTGAATATTAATGAAAAAACAAAACTATTATTGGCGATCACTTGAATTAAAATCACATTAGCCTAAAAAAGATTATTAATTATCTTATTAAGCGTGATTACAAGTACAAATTCCCTTTAAGCCTGCAAGAGAGGGCGTGATTAAGCAATAACAATAAGATAAAGCAACATAATATTGATACAACAAATCATCATTATAATAACCTCAATCTCATCAAAGCATAATAATATTATTGGCAAGATCCTAGGTATGATACTAACAAGATTAATAACAAATCCTAGCATGTCACTAACAATAAAGATCAAAGCTTTATCCCTAACATGATGCTAACATGATAGAAGAAATAGGAAGCAACCTAAACATGATAATAGAAAGCAATAAATAACATCCTAAAATGATACTAGGAATTAATATAATTTAAGCATGATTTCTATATCAAAAGAATAATTAAGTAATTAAATACTTGCTTTGATACCTCGTATCTCTTTCTATCAAAACAATACACACGTTAGTAACTTCAATGAAAATATTAAATCAAACAATTAATTTAAATAGGGATTTGGGACCGAACCCTCAGAAATTATCAACCTTTCACGTCTAGGGAGAAGGCAATTTCGAACTTGGCTAGGTGTGTCTAAGTCTTGTGAAGGAGGAATTTTGTATTTGATAAGGCAAGTCTTAGAAAATCAAGAGAGAAGGAAAGAATAAGCTTCTAGCTTTTAAAGAGAAGAGAATAGATGATTGTTGATTATTGTGAATGATTGTTGATGATTTAAAAACGGAGAATATCGACCCTATTTATAGAAAAAGTAGTCCGAAAACAATAGAAAAGAGTCAGAATTCGAATCGGAATAAAATTGGTTCTGTCGCAGAGCGACAGAGCTTTCGCAGAGCGACAGAGCTTTCGCGGCGCGACAGAGCTATCGTGGCACGATGAGATAATTTTTTGCAGATTTTGTTTTTATAATATATTTTGATCCAGAAGCAGAAATAATTCATATAATATGTTGTTGGAAAGCTTTTGAAGTCTACTTTCCAACCCAATTAGAATCAGATTAAAATATTTTGTAGATAAAAAGATATGGCCGAAATAGTAGAAAGGTATCAGTTTTGAATAGAGTTTCGTATTTCTTTCATATCTTTTTTGTTATAGATCGGAATTAATATTATAATATATCATTGGAAAGATAATTTCAAGATCTATCCAGCCATATAAGATTTGGATGAAAATTATGAGGAACAAAAATAATATCTGAATGTCTTTGAACATCTTTAAATTCGAATAGAATTAGGTTTTAAAAAAGGAAAGTTTTATTCAATTTCAAACTCTTTGATCTTATCTTTTCAAAAAGGATAATTAAGATCTTTTAGAAACTTATAGAAGATTATAATTAATCCTAATTAGTTTAGGAATGGGATTAAACCTTTGGACCTTCCGCATGATCATTGGGTCGTAGGTAAAATCCGATTTGAGTCCAGTTTAGTATTTTGGCCATAACTTCCTCATGATTCATCGGAATTGGGCTTATAATATATCGTTGGAAAGCTCTTTTCGATCCCAATCTAAACACACTATTATTGGACCCTTCTCATGGACCAAACTAAACTGGACTGGATGTTTTTCATAAATAGGGTACAAAAAGGAATATTTTCAAAAATAGAAAGAAATATTTTTGTTAAAACAGAAGCATTCACAAGTCTCTTTCACATTTCACCTTGTTCAATAATCAATGACGTGAAAGATATTCATCATTGGGTTTTGTTTTTGGGGAGACACAATTAGCTAGGTATCTACATGGATACAAGGATGAGATTGAAGAGTCTCCTGGTCAACTTTGACAAAATTAGCTCCATGGATATCCCAAATTCAACTGCATGTTGAATATGAGAATTAATACAAAAAAAAATAATTAACCATCAAAAATTGAAAAATTTATTGAAATCAAAACCCTAAATAACTTGAATTAGGGAATTGAAAAACGATTCTCGAATGTAATCAACAATTTTAGAAGTAATTCAACAAAAATATAACGCAAAGCTAAATAAATTAGAAACCCTAACATTAAATTGTAGGTGTTTATAGGTACTACGCAGCGGAAATAAACATGAATCATATTCATACAGTACCTAATCCAAGGATCTAATGCATAACACATAAAGCACAAATAATTGTACCTTTGGAGCGTGATTCCACGTGCGATCGAGCAAGAACAAAAGGAGATAAAGAACCCCAAGCGTGATTCCTCTACTTGGTCCACGGGCACAGATTAAGACCTCCACTAATGCTAGTTAGTCGCAATTGAAACCTTCAATTGACCTTCTATGGAGAAGAGCGACATGCTAACCAAGAACCACCACGATATCCACCACGAACCACCACCTAAGGGGCGGCCGTACAAACGTGAGGGGAGGAGAGAGATAGCCGTGAGTTAGAGAGAGGATTAGGGTTTTGGGATTGGTTGCCTTGATGTCAAAATTCACAGTGTGTGAATTATGACTACTTCTTACAAACCCTAGGCATGAATCTTATTTATAGATCTCATCTCTAAATAAGAGCCCATGTCATAAGCCCAAAACCTAATTCCAATCTAACTATGCTAGCCCAATCCAATTCATGATTAGTTAATTGCTCATGAGGCCCATTAATGGGCCTCTTACTTGCTTAACCCAATACCCTTGTTGTGTGACCAATATAGGATCCATTCTAAAGGGCTTTGGGCTATTTGACTAGCCCAAAGATCATCTCTCATAGTCTAGCAACAGAGGATGACGCCCCAATAGAATGAACTTATTATCTCCATAATAGTGATCCTTGATATATCTAGTAATTGCACTTATCGAAGACATAATTCCTTCAATCTCCCACTTGTCTGAGACAAGTGCGCAATATTCAAATTCCTTAAGTCAATGTGTGTCGATTTGATAATATGATTGCATCTTATGTCGTGATCATATTAATCTACTAATCTTTTCTTGAAATCTGAGTTAGAATTGCAAAACAAATGATTACTACGTAATCCATTTGAGCACGGCCATGCATTTTCTGAATTCTCCCTCCTCAAGGGGCCAAGACACATTCCTAATTAAATAGGTAGACTCAATCCAATCTTATGGCAACCAAAGCTCCCACTCAACTTCTAAAATAACCGGGAAACACCCTTTATAATCTCCAGTTACGGGAAGACGTTTGAATGTACCACAGTTATATCATCCATTGAATGAAACCAATGTTCCACTCATGTCAAAGGAATCCACTAATATATCCGGAAGTTCTATACTTGAACTTCAAAGTAGGTCTATAGTTCGATCCTGCATCATTCATGCATATCCATGTGATTGACCGAGCATTATCACTATGCTCCTATAGCCCATGAAACCGAGCTATCCAATCAATCTTACATGCTAGTCCATTCATTGAAATCATTTATGTCCACTTTAATGATTTCGAACTAGGAACTTAAATAATATGTGGATTTTGTTCACCTGTGGGGTTTCATACACCAGGTCTCTAAAATAGATAACCTGATGAGCCCATCAATCCATAATTATTTTGGACATTTTATTTAATCTTAAAACCACGATCAAATAAGATTGAAACTTTGTTTCAATTGATAAACATAATTCTGCAAGCTAATGTATTTACTTTTGTAATATGCTTTCTCAAAACATACACAACTAAAATTACATAACTTGCTTCAATCCAAGAACCTTAGTATGACTCTCATACCTTGGTCATGGAAGGGGTTTAGTAAGTAGAGTTCATGAGACATTCTCATAAACATGAACTTTGCAATTTCTAAATCTTATAATCATTTTCATCTCCATACACTAAGAATTTTCCTTCGCCCTTTCGCAAGGAATGAACTTGGGAATTTCTAATTTGTATTCCAACGTTACATTGGATTTCGATTGAAATCTATCATCACTTGTTATTTAAAACACGTGAATCAAATAGTCGAGTATAGTCCATGGCATGCATGATGAATCCTTTGCGAATAGCATAAGGATCATCACTCAAAGTCTTAATTTCATCAACCTTTCTCAAGGTATTGAATCATTGAGCAACGTGCCATGTCACATGGGATTGAAACTCTTTTCAATATAATGTTGAACCTTATAAGAATCTTATCAATATAAACTTCTTAACCAAAATTCAAACATCCTTCGAGACCTATCTATATAGATCTTGAATGCCAAATGTACTCATCTTCTTCTTCAAGATTTTCATATAAAATGCATTAGCCATTACTTGATCCTTCAATAATTGCATTCTGTACTAGACCAAGAAGACTTCATAGCTCCCACTAAACATCTTGTACATACAAGACCTTTTCTTTATTTTACGAGAACGTCAAACGATTTGATTAACTCACAAAATTAAGAACATTAACTCCCTGATGCTAACTTCAATCCATTATGGATCTTCTATGCATCCCTAGGATTATTGGATCTCCAAACTTTTGATTGTATCATATACAAATCTTCTTTCATGAACAATTTCAAGAAAGCGTTTTGATATCCATCTACCAAATCTCATAAGGTAGAAATCACTAAAATATCTTTAATAGATCTTTGCAACATGTAAAGGTTTCATCGTAATCATAGTCATACTATGAATTAGTTGAATCCTTTAACAAGTCTTTGCTTTAGTTAGAAAACATTTTTCTTTCTTGTCTGCTTTGCTTACAATGGGTTTCACCCAATTTAGGTAAATTATTCAAGTGTCATACACTTGCTTACAGACTTAGAATCTATTTTAGATTTCATGGTTTTTAAACCACTTGGAGTCATAACTTGTCAAATCATCTTTATTACTTGCATAATCATCATGTTCCAAAATAAATATTTTAGAACTCTTAGTCAATATGAAATCATATTTCTTTGACTAAGTTTTACATATGCTAGTCATCCTTGTGGGTTTTACGCAACAATTGAAACTCATACAACAACTTTGTTTAGTTTTCAATGAGAAACGACAATAGAGGATGTGCACTTGGAATGTACTACCTTCGACACATGGTTATTAATCCCATTACACATAATGAGACCACGCGTTGTCATTTGTAACATGAGGTGAATCATGCTCATATTGTTGCTGTTATTCGATAACTTCTCAAATTTCTTCGAGATTTTCGAAATCACTTTTCTTGAACTCTTTCAAGGCTCTCGAACTTTTCGAGATTCTTATACTCCCACTTGCCTTTTGAGGAGGCATATTTAGCATAGGGTGAACCAACCAAGGTTTTGAACCATGTTTGTTTGTTGCTTTTCTCGAACTCTTTTGAGATTTACACTACTCCCACTTGACCTTTTGGAACAATTTCCATAAGGGCACCTACTTGAGCAACAACCATTTTGTGCTAAGTATGGTTTGTGTAGTAGTACCCCGTGCTCTATATAGGAATCGAACGTGCATCAAACGGTTTAATACATGTTTTATTCCTTGCTTTGTAGAAGGACTTAATAAGAACTTTTCTTATCCATATCACATATGAAGTCTTTGCTACTTTTGACTTGACGTATGTAGTTTGTTTAGTTTTGTAGCTTTTCTTAAAAGTATATCCCTTGAACAATGGTTGGAAGATAGATAATTTACATCCATTATCAAATTATATCTCATATAGATTGATAACTTCCTACGTAAACACTTCACAAGGTTTTCTTTCGGAGTTTGTTGTAAAACGATTTTATAACTCTTGGATGTTTATCAATGTCTTGGCTTAAATTCTCATTATTACGATCATATCGCAATATTTTGAATGTGTTTCCAAGCACATGTCTCGACTTAAATTTTCACAATTACAATCATATTGTAGTGTAATCATTATCTTGTCAAGTTGGTACTGAACTTCATACTGAACATTTTGAACTTTTCAAAATTTTCACTTCCATGCTTCAACTAAGCATAAATAGTGATCGTATCACAAATGAAGTTTCATTGTCCGCCTCTAGCCTTTGAACCTTTGGTTTTCTTACATCGATATGTATTCGACCTCGAGTTCGCATCATCATTTATCTAAATGGTGACTTAATCATAATTTCAAATTAGAATGATAATTACATATATCAATGGATTCATAATCCAATGATATTGAAAGTCCATCCCTTTGGATCTTCCACATGCAATTTTCATTTTCATTCGAATTAATTGACATATTAGAGACAATTTATATATATAGAAATTGTTTAATTATGTCTATCATATAGAATTTTAAACCTATTCAGCAATTCAAAACACATTATGACTCAAAGAAGCATAGAATAACATTTATTCCACGTTTTGAATCTTCGATGTTTAGTCATTACTAATCATTGAATGGTGTTTTGATAATGGCAAGAATGAATAACATTTATTTAATTCTAGCCAATTATTAGTGGTGAAATACTAGTTTCTACTTGTAAAGTTGCAACTTTTGCTTCCAAACTTGTAGATTCTACTTGTGAAGTAGCAACATTTGCTTCTAAAGTTGTAGATTTATTCCTCCTTTAGCTAATTTCTTCCTTTAGTTCAACCAAATTGTGCAATGAATGATCTAAACAAGACATCATATGTCCAAGAAGTAGCAATATGCTAAATCAATTTCTATAGTATACTTCTTAAATTGGAACATTTCCATTCTTTACCTTCCAACTATATGAGGTAGTTTCTAATCAATTGGAATGGGTCCATTTAATTTGAAACATTTGTTGTTCATAACAACTTTTAGCATGTAAGTAGTTCTAGGTTTGAGAAGTAGCAACTTGTTTGCATTTCTTGGCCTATTACTTCTTAATGCGATCCTCATATATTCCTAAACCTTTCCCTTTGAGCCACTTAGAACATTTCTCTTAGGTTCAAAATGATACCTTGCTCAACTACTTTAAGCATTTTTCATGATTTTGCTAAGTCTATTCTATCATTATTTATATTTGAGTTTAATCAAGTATTAAACTCTATATAAAGTAGATGAAGAATACTGTCATTTGATCAACTTTTGATCATAGATATTTCCAATCACTTTCTTATATTCAATCATATTGAGGATAAGAGATTTTATTGGATTTTTATACTTGTCTTTGGAGGGGTTTGTACCTCTCATCTCATTATATCCCTTGAAACATTTTTCAAAATGAAGATGTGTTGATATTTTACTCAAACATTTTAAATAAAACCAACCTTAGACATGTAACATGAATTTCTAAAACTTGCCTTTTAGAACAATCTTAGCAAAATTGGAATATAGGTTTATGGATTATCTTTTAAACTCTTTTGAGAACGTTTCTCAACTTTATTTTCAATCGAGGAGATTATATATAATAATAAAATTAGAACGACATGTTACTAATAAGTAAACGCAAAATTCAATTATGTTTATTAAAATTAAAGTACCATAAGCGAATTAAATTGGTAACTTTAAAACATTTATTCAATATTAATTGATCCCTATTGAATAAAATGATTCCAAGATCCTTTATTTGTGCAATAATTAACCAGAGTGATTCCCTGCAATCAACCATTACATTTTCAAGGTGAGTAAACTCTTTACTAATTACAACTCTTGTAATTCTTGGTTGAATAATTAACCATCGCATGTTTAATTATTACTCTTAGCTTCAAGGTTCTAAACGATTTAGGTAACCTTGTTGAATATAACCAATTAAAAGTGTAGATATGCGGTTCTACCCCCACTTCCCCAAGATATATTATGATGCTCTGCTGAGTGCTGACCCATCACAAACGATCAAGGTTTTCATCGGGTTTCTAATTGGAAAAGCTGCATCAATATTACTGGGATCTAGATTTATTATGTTGTGATTAAATAGTGAACTCTAGCGCATCATCACAAAACATCAATAAAATCTAACATGCATAAAATACTGAATGCATAAATAAGACATAGCATGGCCCCTAATCCTAGGAAAACTAATAAAGTAAATGCTCCCACTTGAACTTTCATGGATTTCATCCATCTTGCTCCATTGGGCCTTCACTTCATTGGTTTTTTTGGATTAACTGCAACCTGTAATTCTACTCTATTCTATCTACTACTTAAATAAAATAAAATAAAATTACAAAATACTTTATCGGTACGTAGACCGTACTAAGATTACAAAAATACATCACGATGCGCAGATTGTATTTAGCAATCTACTGGGCCATACTAGTCATTATATAGCAATAAACAACATCATATATTATAAAATTGCCACATAATAAATCACTCATCATGATTTCCTAAACTATAACATCTGATGATCATAATGAAGGAAACATGGCATCTAAATATCTCATATTTTAATTAATGTAATTAGATAATATCATATATTATTCATGATCATCAATAAAATATCATATATTCTAAATTAGTCATGAGATAGAATCAAATCTTATTTTAATCTTAAAAGATAAATCATATTTATCCTCAAAGATTATCCTAACAAAGTTAGGAAATTCTATCCTAATTACTAGCCAATCACAATATTTTAAATCAATTATATCCAAAAATAATTATGGGATAATCACATTATTTAAATCAATTATTATCCTTTTGGAATATGCTCAGAATATCCTAACAAATCTTATCCATAATTAACCACTTTAATTTAGGATAATTACCAATTTAACAACTTAAATATGGATAATATCAAATATAACAACTTTTGAATATTTGATTTTATCCTAAAATAAAAGATTTTATCCAAATAAAACAAATTTTATCTTTTAAAATAAAAGATCATATTTTGAAAATATTTGAACTTATCCAAAATAAAACTGATTTTATCCCAAAATAATTCATAATTATCTTGAAATAAATTTTCAAAAACTGATTTTTTTTTTTTTTAAAATACCGCAACCACAAACGCCGGCCACCGTGGTTGGCTAGCCGAAGCTAGCCACGGTGGCTAGCTGCCGTGACAGCAGCCACTGCCGCAAAGGGCAGCAGCGTGGAGCTGCTTCGGCTGGGCTGCAGGCCACCGTGCGTGGCCAGCCGAGGCTAGCCACGGTGGCTGGCTGCTTTGCAGCAGCCACTGCCGCGCAAGGCAGCAGCAGCGCCAGCTCTGGCAGCCGCGGCAGCAGCCGTGCAACGGTTGCACGCTGCTGCCCACAACCACCATGGACCACCGCCCTCCCTCCCTTCCCTCTTGGACCGCCACCTGGTCGGCAGCCGCCGTGGCTGCGCCACCCAGCCGCGGTTGCCGGCCTTAAAAAAAATTTTTTTTTTTTGTGTTTTAATTTAATTAAAATAACATTTATCCTAATTAAATTAAATTAGTCCATAAGATTAAAATTAAATCACATTCAACTTTAAAATTAGGGTTCATCATAAAATTAATCCCAATTTAATTATAACTTTTAAAATTAAATCTATGATCATACATAAAACATTTTTATGCATAAATCAAACCAATTAAAATTATGAAACATAAAACAATTCGAATTAAATCAAAATCAAGCACAAAAATCATATTTTAGGGCTATAAATTTCGAAATTATTCGAATAATTAGGGTTAGGGGTTCGAAAATTCGAACATATTAGGGCATAAAATCGGTCCTTTCATGGCTATTTGAGTATAATTAAATCGCATTTAATCGATTCCAAAAGTTTAATCACATTAAATATAATAATCGAACCATAATTAATTTAATTTCTCCCTCTTAATTGAATTAAAATTGTGGATTATCAAAGAATTATTGGCAATATGCGTAAATGCAATAGGCTAACTGATACCACTGTAGGTGTTTATAGGTACTACGCAGCGGAAATAAACATGAATCATATTCATACAGTACCTAATCCAAGGATCTAATGCATAACACATAAAGCACAAATAATTGTACCTTTGGAGCGTGATTCCACGTGCGATCGAGCAAGAACAAAAGGAGATAAAGAACCCCAAGCGTGATTCCTCTACTTGGTCCACGGGCACAGATTAAGACCTCCACTAATGCTAGTTAGTCGCAATTGAAACCTTCAATTGACCTTCTATGGAGAAGAGCGACATGCTAACCAAGAACCACCACGATATCCACCACGAACCACCACCTAAGGGGCGGCCGTACAAACGTGAGGGGAGGAGAGAGATAGCCGTGAGTTAGAGAGAGGATTAGGGTTTTGGGATTGGTTGCCTTGATGTCAAAATTCACAGTGTGTGAATTATGACTACTTCTTACAAACCCTAGGCATGAATCTTATTTATAGATCTCATCTCTAAATAAGAGCCCATGTCATAAGCCCAAAACCTAATTCCAATCTAACTATGCTAGCCCAATCCAATTCATGATTAGTTAATTGCTCATGAGGCCCATTAATGGGCCTCTTACTTGCTTAACCCAATACCCTTGTTGTGTGACCAATATAGGATCCATTCTAAAGGGCTTTGGGCTATTTGACTAGCCCAAAGATCATCTCTCATAGTCTAGCAACAGAGGATGACGCCCCAATAGAATGAACTTATTATCTCCATAATAGTGATCCTTGATATATCTAGTAATTGCACTTATCGAAGACATAATTCCTTCATAAATTTCTGATTTTTTGTTCGAAATTGATTTGTATTTGTTATTGTTGTTGTTGTTGATTCAAAATAAACACACCCACAAACCCTAACCTCCATTATTGTTGATTTAAGAAATAGGCGGCGGCGACAACAATGGCACGAACAACCAATTGATGCCGATTTTCGAAGGAGAAGGCCAGGAGAACGAGAGCTGACAAAGAGAAGAAATGGAGAGATAAAGTGGGTTGGCGGTGAAAGGGGTGGTGGAGGAAGCTAAGGAGCGGCGGTGGAGTGACTGCGGTGGTGGGAAGCAGAGAGTTCGAGAGGAGAGAGATCGAGAATAGAGAGGAAAGAGGAGAGAGAGCGAAAGTTCGAGAGGAGAGAGGAGAGAGAGCGAGAATTCTAATTTTAGGGGATATTTGGGAAGAGGGCATCGATTAACCGGTGCCTTATTAAGCCTGTTTTATTTTTGTGGTCAAGGCTTGCATTTTTCCCACCTGTTTTTATAATCGGTGCGCATTTATCTTTTTCTATTAGTGTACCTTCCGGTTTAGTAGACATTAAACAGTCGCCCTCCAAGATAAGTACTCGGCATTGGAATTTGTGTACACTCATAAACCCGACTGGAATTCAGAATATTTGCCGAGAAATTCGAATGAAATTATCATAGAGAGAATATGATAGCTTTTCTAATTTTGTGATATGATTTGAAGAACCAAAGGCATGGATTTATAGGCAAAGAAAATCAAACAACTAGAAAATTAAGGTTGTAACTACAGCCATTAAGTGAGAAGATAACAACCAAAAAATCCCAATAGTTAAAACACAGTTCGCACATCTCATTCCCCAAGTCTCGAGATCCGAGCCCAATCTAGTCGACGCATGCATGTGTGTGGTATAAAACCCACCACCCACTTTCTCAACTAAATTACTAATTTCTCTTTTTGTTTTTAAATACTTGCTCTATTTCTATTGGGTACCAATGCTTATGCTATTATTTGATCAATAATATATTTAATTATTAATAAGTATAAATTATAACAATTGAAAATTAATAATCTGTTCATTGAGACGATTACAACAAACACCCACAAGACGAATTTTTTTTCTTCTTATATAGAGAGTATAAATCACAAACATTAGTCAAAGTAAAACAAATAAATAGTGCAAAAAGTAGATTTAGAGCAAGTATTTAAAAAAGAAACGAGTATTAAAATACTACCACAAAACAAGGGAGAAAACTCATTTTCTTTGACTTATCCTTACTTTTATTTTTCTCTCTTTTCTTTACTTTACATCAAAAACTTCCATCAACTTCGTTTAAAAAAAATAAAATAAAAAAAAATTGTTGGAGTACAGTTCGTACACTGCTCTTGACTACGGTAGGGGTGTCAATTCATATGATCGGATCAGGTCTGATATGGTTGGGTCGGATCGGGTCAATTTTTAAAATTAATTCATACTAAATTGTTATGTTCACGCAACTCCAAATCTAAATCGAATATTTTTCGGATCGGTTTCAAATTGGATCGGATCGGTTTGACACCTCTAATCTACAGTACTACAAAAACGAAACATTAAAATTAAAGCTCTACTAGAAGTCTAGAACTAGACTACTAGTTTTTTAAAATTTATTTATTATATTAATCTTTGCCAAACAATACGAGACTGATGGTCCACAATGGCAGCTAGTTAGCAGCCTTACGATTGTTTTTATTTATTTATTATAGAGTAATGACAAGGGAGTAAAAAAAAAAACTTTAAAAGTTTAAAGTCCTAGGTAAATCGCCTTACGAATTGAATTTTTTTTTTTTTTTTTTAAAAAAAAAAATATATAATTACGATTTGAATCATCCAGTTGATTTCATAAATAAATAAATAAATAAATAAAATTATCGAATTGATAGATTTTTAATAAGTATATCCTCAAAAAATAAATAAATAAATAAATAAATTAATTAATTAAGAGTATCTTTTTGTCAGAAATATTTTTAAATGCAACTTTAAACTTCCTGATTGAGTGTATTTTATAGTCATATCCAGGAAAATTCCCTTAAAGAAACTAATAAAAACAAATTTCAACAACTTTATCTCGGCTAATAAACAAAACTAACAATTTGCCTAACTTGTATTTTATTTTATTTATTTTTTTTTTTTTTTTGGCTACTTGTATTACTTTTCAGAGAAGACCTTGACTTAGCAGCATATACAATTCATTGCTCTTGTAGTCTTGTTATTCATAAATTAGTACACTTTCACATAATTTCTTAACCAAAAATAAGCACAAAAATGTTGAAAGCAGACTTTGGTTGGCGTCACCATACTTTGCTAACTATTTTTGCTACCATAGTTTTAGCAATATTGCCTCTAACAAACTCCCAAATAGCCCTTCCTGGTTGTCCTGAAAAATGCGGCGACGTTACCATCCCCTATCCTTTCGGTATAGGTGATAAGTGCCACTACGATCATCCCAAAGACGGCTTTTACTACGATATCACTTGCAACACAAGTAATATCCCGGTGGTTCCGACTTATGGTAGTATAGAGATAGAGAAGATCTCTCTAGATGGTGAATTTCGAGTACGTAACTACATTTCATATATTTGTTACGATAAAAAGGGTGTAGAAACCCGTAATTTTACATCTTGGATTAGTATAACAAGATTTACACTTTCAACAACCCGAAACATTGCCGGTGCCATTGGTTGCGATACATTGGCACTCTTCTCTGGTACACGGATGGAAAGTACCAACTTGTTTCAAACCGGGTGTGTGACAGTGTGCTCGAATCAAACAGATGTAAGCAATCAATGTTCCGGCATTGGTTGTTGCCTAGCATCTATTCCAAATGGGATAACCAACATAACGCTACAAGTTGGGAGTCTCTATAACCATAGGAATGTGCAAGACTTCAACCCTTGCAGTATTGCATTTGTGGTGGCTAAAGATTATGTAGAAGAGAAGGGAACACCCTTCTCTTTTGACTCTATACTAACACAAGATGCCGCGTATTTAGATACTTTAAGTACACCCATGGTATATAATTGGTCAATTGGAACAGAAGATTGCAAAACCGCGCTAGCTGCAAAGAATTGCCTATGCAAAGGAAATAGTACCTGCTTCGACGCCACTGCAGATCAATGGGGATACCACTGCAAGTGTAACCTCGGTTTCGAGGGTAACCCCTACCTTCATGATTGTCAAGGTAATCCAACTAATCACACTCTCACTTTTAGTAACTGATCGAGTATAAAAATCGATCAAGGGCTTCAACCAGCAGTTTAATAAGCTTTTGGTTGAGCCTGTGATCGATTTATATACTCTATCAGTAACACTCAATTTTGTTTGTATATTTATAGAAAATCATGTTGTTGTAGCTAATTCTTTGATGGGCTTATTACATCCAGATATCGATGAATGCGCGAATAATAGCTTGAATTCATGTGAAAAACAAGAGTATTGTGTTAATGTTCCTGGAAATTATACTTGCACATGTCCAAAGGGCTATTATGGCAAGGGTACAAAGGAGAATCCTTGTACTCTCATTGATACCAATTCAGCAAGCAGGAAGAAACTATTACTGGCAATTAGAATAATCATTGGTGAGTTAAATTTTCTAAGTCTTCTTTATTCACCTTTTTTTTTTTTTTTTTTTTTTCTTTACTACTATTAAAGTGTATAGCCAATTTGAACACCAATCAACAAAGTTGTTAACATTGACCATTTATTAATATCACGTTTTAGTTATGTTTTTAGTATAGTATATAAACCGATTTTATACTTCAACCAAAAACTTAATCTGATGGGCCGATGGTAGTAGCCCGGAATTGTTTATATACTCTATCAGTTTTATTTATTAACTAGATTAGGTCCCGTGCCATGAACGGTAACTTTCATTGTTTATTATTAGTTTAATTATTGCATAGTATTAATTAAAGATAATATTTTTGTTGAGTGTGTATAATTTAAATAATGAAATATAAATATCAATTAGTTAGGAAAATATTATTGCATAATATAAATATTCTCTAGGAACCTTTGGCCAAAAAAAAAAAAAAAGAATGGCAGGAAATTTTTAAAAAGAAGATGATACATGCATGTCATTCCTGGTGTCACCTTTAATATAATCTAATCTTTAAAATATATATATATATATATATATATATATATATATATATATATATATATATATATATATATATATATATATATATATATATATATATATATATATATATATATATATATATATAAAGGGAGTTTTTTCCCAAGTTTTTAGAGAGCCACATAGGATCTAATTTTTTTAGTGTGCCGTGTAGGATTATAAATTTTAGTAGTAGCCAATTAAATAAGAGATTATTAAAATATTTTATAATTAAATAATTCAAATGTCACATAAGCAAAATTGGCGAATGAGATTTTAAAATTTAAATTATAATTACATGATTCAAATGCCACGTAAGCAAAATTGGTGAATGTCATTTTTAAATTTAAATTAATTAAATATACAATATTATCTTTTTATATTAGGAATTTATCTAAATATATAACCAATTTTAGCACATTAATTAAAAAATTTTATTTTAAAAAATTCAAACAAACCGTGCATTGCACGTGCTTCATCTAGTATAATATAATATATAGTTATAGACTTATAGTTATAGATTTATGAGTTAAAGTCAATTTGATGCAATATAATGTGAATATTTTTTTTTTATATTTCGTACTATAAATTAAATCCATTTGATAATGTATTATAAAAAAAATCATTTTAAGCAAATAATGTTGATATTACTAAAAAGAATATTTAATTTCTATTATAATATAGAAATTAAATATATATAATTTTATTGTCTTAAATAAGTTGTCAATCAAAAAGATACTTCATCTGTTTCATAATGTTAGTCTCATATACTATTTTAGGCGTTTCAAAAAGATTTACTCATATTGAATATATTTCATATTTAATTTATTTTTTATTTCCTATTTCATACATATTTAATTCTATTTGGTTAAATTTATTAATTGTTGATTGATGACATAGCTCTATGTAAGAAAATTCCTCCCTTGAATTATGCAATTATGATTGATGCTTTCCAAAAAAAATTCAAAAAATTTAAATAAAGCAAACTAATTATGAACTGTTTTTATACTTTAATGTTATATTCCAAATATTTTTCTTTTCTTATTTTATGTGTTTGATTCTATATGGGACTATCATATAGAAACGGAGGGAGTATAAAAAGAAAAATCAAGTTAGAATATATTTATTTCAAGAAAGTGGTTTTTGGAGGGAAAAAACGACACCAGAAAGTGACATGTGTTATTCCGGGTGTCTATTTTAGTATATGTTATTGATCTCTTCGATTGACTTAAAAAGTGAAAGATAGACTTTAGTATATTTTAGTATTATTTGCTCAGGAAGATTAAAATGTACTCCGTACAAAGGTAATTTTAGACAAAACCAATATCTTTTCCATCTTTACAGTATTGGTCTCTACTTTCACTGTTGATGTTACACAACTTCCCTTTATAAAATTATAACTGGGTTGATGTTACGGAGTATATAGCCATAGCCCATAGACCCATTCAACCATAAAGAAACGGCCAGACAAGGGTGATGTTAATTATTCTTTGTTGATTTTTTTATTTGAAACCTGTTAATTTCATGTATTCCAAAACAATAATTGTACTGTATACATGAGTCTCTATATTGATAAAAGCATATCTTTTTATAATACTAAAGGGTTAATTCCTTTATTGTTAAGTAGATTAGTCTCTCCCGTTCAAAAAAAAAAAAAAAAAAAAAAAAAAAAAAGTAGATTAGTCTCATACGATGCACGATTTGATCAAATAAAATTTAAAATAAAACTATTTCAAAAACAAATAAAACATCAAATATTTTTTTTTTTTTTTTTTTTGAAAAAATTGACCTTAAAGATAAATTGAATGAATGAAAAGGGTACCTAAGGGAAAAAAAATCAAATCATATAATAACTAATATATAAAGCTAAACTTTTAGCCAGGTCACGAGTCAGTGACACTTGACCCTGTTCTTTTGAGCTTCTAGGCAGACCAGAGCATATTTCAGCAGAGCATGGCAGATTTCAGCAAAGCAGAGTAGATTGAAGCAGAGCAGAGCAGAGCCGAGCCGAGCAGATTTCATTATTATTATTATTATTATTATTATTATTATTATTATTGCTATTACTATTATTATTACTATTATTACTACTATTATTATTACTACTACTACTACTAGTATTATTAATATTATCGCATTATTATTAAATATTATTATTAAATATTAATTATTATTATTATTATAATTATTAAATATTATTTAATTATTATTTTATTATTACTATTAAAAATTAATAATTAGTATTACATTTAAATATTAGTTATTATCTTTAAATAATAATTTTTATTATAAAAAATCAATTATTATTATTAATAATATTCTTAATAATAAGTATTATTATTACTATTATTGTCATTATTTTTTTTTTGAGAAAATATTATTATCATTTATATTTTTACTATTATTATTATTATTATTAATAAATAGTTATTACTATTATAATTATTATTCTTAAAATTATAAATATTAAATATTAATTATTTATTATTATTATTCAATATTAATTATTATTATTTTAATTATTAAATATTAATTATTTATTATTTATTAATATTATTAAATATTAATTTTTTATAATATTATTATTATTAAATATTATTTATTTTTATTATTATTAAATATTAATTTTTGATAATATTATTATTATTAAATATTAATCATTTATTATTATTATTAAATATTAATTATTATTATATTAAATATGAATTATTTATTATTAATATTAAATATTAATTATTATTATAATAATTCAATATTTAGTATTATTTTTAAGCAGGGCAGAGCATAGCAAATCAGCTCTAAAGAGCGGGGCCTTGGCGTTCCAACTTTCCGCCAAGTGTCGCGCCACTTTGGATAGATTTAAATAAAATTTATAGGATAAAAAAAAATTAGTTTATAATTTTATTTTCAATAAAATTTGGATAGAATTTTAGGATAAAATTTTTAGTTTAGAGTTTTATTTTCGATAAAATACCAATTTTTCAGATGTACATATTGAATTATAATTTTATTCAAAAAAGAATTAGATTATAATTCTTAAAAATTATCATATAAATTTATTTTTACATCATAATATTTTTTGAAACGAAAGAAATAGTTCAAAGTATAATATCCAGTTATATATAAATACTAATTGGTTAAAATAATATACTTTACAATCTAATATGATTTTATTACTATGTAAACCTCTCAATCAGGGTCGGGTCATGAGTCATCTCGGATTGAGTCACTTCGGGTTACGGGACAAGAAATGTTCAACCCTTGCCCAAAGTTTTCGGTCCGGGTCAACCCAACAGGCTTTGAACATTTTTTTTATTTAATTTTTTTTTTGCAAAATTTTAAACTTTTTTTTTTATGTATTAACATGTTCACCAATATTATTATTATTACTCATACGTGCCTACTAAATAGCAAATCGTCACAAAAGCACATCAATTGCTAACTAATTTTGTATCAATGATATATTTTAAAATTTGACATTTATATTAAAAATTTATCTTAAAATTTAATAAACAACCCGGGTATCGCACGGGCACAAAAGAATATATCACTTTTCAGAATGTGATACTAATGATGATGTGGGAGATCAGAATTTTAATAAAATAAAATAAATTCACAAAATGAATTTTTTTAATGATAACATGACATGTGTTCAATCTTAAATAATAATGATTTTAGCGGTTGCTACTTTTGTATTAGTTATAGATTTGTTATTATACAGAGTACTTTTTAAAGTGGAAATAACAGTGGAACCTCATATCAGATCCTACAACTTTGTAAAACTAATAGCCTTTTTTTTTTTTTTTTTTAAATCTTATGGTTTAAAAATCATCACCAATTGCGAGTTGCCGTTAAATTAGTTGACAAAACAAACGAGCTTACCAAGGTCAATTTATGTTTTTTCATAGCTTAATATATATGATGCTTTCCTACAGAAAAGAGGGATTAATTAATTACCAACTAGGAACATAAAACAAAATTTCAAGTTGTATACATTAATCAACTCTTGGCCTTAATCATTGTTTACATTGTTTAGGTGTTGCTGGTGGCTTTATTTTTTCTTTGCTGGTTATCTTTTGGTTTCATTGGCAACATGGAAACAAGAAGATTCAAAAACTAAGGGAGAAATGCTTTCTCCAAAATGGCGGTCATATTCTACAACAAAAGCTTTCAGGACGAGATGTGTCAATTGGCAATACAGTGAACATGTTCACGGATGAAGAACTAAAGAAGGCAACTGATAATTACAGTGAAAATAACATCATTGGTCGCGGAGGTTTTGGCATGGTTTTCAAGGGTATACTACCTAACAATCAAGTAGTCGCCATCAAAAGGTCCATCAAGGTAGATTCCACCCAAGTTGAGCAATTTATAAATGAGGTCGTTGCCTTGTCGCAAATCAATAATAAGAATGTGGTAAAGCTCTTAGGTTGTTGCTTGGAGACGGAGGTACCATTGCTTGTTTATGAATTTATAAGTAATGGTACATTGCATGATCATTTGCATGATGAAGGAAAAATGTATTCTTTTACTTGGGATGTTCGCTTAAGAATTGCAGCAGAAGTTGCTGAGGTCTTGGCTTATTTGCATACTACAATTTCTATACCGATAATTCATAGGGATATTAAGTCTGCAAACATACTCTTGGATGATAAGTGCATAGCAAAAGTTGCTGATTTTGGAGCATCAAAGCTTGCACCGGCAGATCAAGAGCAGTTAGGAACTATGGTTCAAGGAACATGTGGTTATCTTGATCCAGAGTACATGCAAACTGGTGAGCTTACTGATAAGAGCGATGTTTATAGCTTTGGTGTTGTTCTTGTCGAGCTACTAACTAGAGAGAAGGCGATATCTTATGCTAAGCCTGAAAATGAGAGAAGCCTTGCTGTATGCTTTCTAAGGAAATTTAAGGAAGATCGTTTGTTTGAGATTTTTGATGAAAAAATTGTAAGTGATGGTGCAATCGAGCAACTTAAGGAAGTTGCTAATCTTGCAAGGAGGTGCCTGAAACTTAAAGGAGAGGATCGTCCAACAATGAAGGAGGTTGCAAGAGAACTAGAAAGGATTAGATATATGACTACTCATCCATGGTTGCCAAACAATAATAGTGTGCTACTCCAAGAGGAGAGTGAATATCTGCTTGGTGAGGTGCATGATTTCAACAATGGCTATGGAAACGACGACATAAACTACTCATCAAGCAGCCAAAGTAGAGTTGTGCAGTTAGTGCCTTTGGATGATGGGAGATGATTACTATGCTTGTTGGAGTTTAGATTTAATATCATATTGACTTTTAAATATGCTGTATACATACTTCAAGCTTGTAATATTTTCATTAAAACACAATTATAACAAAAACTCTCATTTTCTCTTTCTTACTCATCTCTACGCTTAAGCTCTCTTCTCTTTTTCTTCCTCCTTAAATTACACTCTCAAATTTAACATGGTATTAGAATTTAGAACGGAATGATTCCTAACATCTGTATGATTGCATCAAATTAAACATGTATAATTATAATTATATTTACAAAGTGGATCCAATTATTAGATAAAAAAAAGGGAAAATTATATCATGTAACCTTAGGGTTTGTTTGACATTGTTTTTTGTTTTCAGTTTTATGTTTTTTTAAAACAAAAAACCAAAAACATGAAACAAGAAAAAAGTGTTTCCACTTTTCTGTTGTCAATTTTCAAAATTATAATGATTTTAATAAGTTTGTCAAATTTTTATTTCATTATATGACATATACCATATGAGTTTGTAAAACAAAAAACCAAAAAACAAAAAACTACAGCAATGTCAAACGAACCCTTAGCTTGTTGTTTTATGCAATTTTCTTGTGTAACCTAACTTTAGTATTATTTCCTGAGATAATCTTAAAAAATAAACTTGCAAAACATTATTAAACTAGATAGAAAAGCTAACACCATAAAAGTTACTCCCTCTGATCCGTCTCATAATACAATGCCTTTTGGGGTTTTTACGTGGGTTAAAAAATTTGTAAATTCCTTAAGACTAATGAGTAGAAGTACATATGTGTATGTGAGGTTAGAGAGAGATAGAGTGAAAGAAAAAGAATTTGGGAGTTTCTCAAACTTTCATTAAAGCCCCCTAAAAATAAAATCCTAAATTAGTAAAACAATATCCACAACAACTCCTTAAAAATATAATTCATCAAGATCTCAAAATAGTCTCATCATCTCAAAATGAAATATTCATAAGATTAAGAAATACTCGATCATTTGCTTATAACTTTATACTTCAATTACTGAATTCGACACAGTGGCGGTTCCAGGAATTTTTCGTTATGGGTTCAGAGTCTAGAAACATATATAATAAAATAAAGTAGCAAAATTCAAAATACAAGTTAAAACTAATAATTCGGATGTAACAGAAAAATTAAATTTTGTAATACCATTGAGCTGGAGTTTTCATATTTTAGTTTTTGAAGAAAGAAAGTCAATAAAAAGCAAGTGAAAAAGTACAAAAAAAAAAAGTGTGTGGGGGTATCGAACCCGTGAACAATGTTATTTTTTTTTTTTTGACAATGGCAGAAACAAAGGAAAGAAAAATAAACAACTAAAAAACATCAAAAACAGCCGTAATGGAGAAACTATTCAAAGTAACCAGACACTGGTTAGCTATTTGGTAGGGGGTATGGACTTTTTCTCTATCGACTTTGAGGATGATGCAATGTTGAAAGGTGCTCCCGATCTTAATGATCTCCTTCAGAGTCTAGAAAATGTGAATATCTAGGGGTTTCTTGTTTCTAATAGCCATGACAAGAGAAGTAGAGTCAGTTAAAACTTTTATTGCTCGGTAGCCATTGTCACTAGCCCACCTCAAAGTGTAGAGGCAAGCCCAAAACTCCGATTGTAAAGCTGAAGCCACTATGCCAGAGAAACCCCCTGCCTCAATTTCACCCTTGCCTTGAAGCTTGATCGTCCAACCAACCTCATAGCGTTTACTAGCCTTGTGCCAAGAGCCATCAACGCGAATAGTACTTAGAGCTAATGAGTCACTAAAAAGTAGGACATGATCCAGGTGTCTTAAAGAAGCCTGTAAAAATCCCAGAGGGGGCATAAGGGTTAAATCCCGACCTAGTGAAGTCATATAACAAGAGAAAAGCTTCTTTCAGATTGCCAAAGTAACATCTCAAGTACCCATTATCTCCCTGAAAAATACGCTTGTTCCTTGTAATCCATATAGCCCACAGAGTAGCTACTAGAGCCTGAATGCGCTTACTTCGAATTCTATCCTGCTTATAAAAAAGCAGAATATGACTTCGGATCCAATCTTGAAGAGAAATGGAACCGATAGGTTTTTTGTGATTTGGAATTTGACAATTGTTCCAAGCGTACTGAGCTATAGAACAATCAAGAAAAAGGTGAAACCCATCCTCCTCCTTGACACCACAATAGTCACACAAGGTGTCAGTGATAATCCCTCTTGCACGAAGATTAGCTGTGATAGGGATTCCATAAACAACAAGCTTCCACATGAAGATACGCCATTTTGGAGGAATATCCAGGTGCCATAAAATCATGAAGTAATCATAGATTTCTTTTCTATGAGGGGACTCTCTCCCCCCTCCAAGGTTAGTAAGAAAAGCATACCCTATTTCACAATATAGGTACATGTTTTATGCCAAGGCCAATATAAAAAGTCCTCCTCTTCTTCCTTTGGAAGATCGATGGTGAAGATCTCCTGTGCACTATCCCACTCAAAACGTTCTCAAACAATTCCCACATTCCAAGTCCGCGAAGGAGTAATAAACTCACTTACTTTCCATAAAGCACTTTGTCTGAGATTCTGGTTTGAATTCACCACTGGAACTTTATTATTGACCCAGGTAGAACTTGAAGCTAAGACGTTATTACCGGAGCCAATTTTCCATGCAAAACCCTTCCTCGTTTTAATAGCTGGGAGTGCATTATCCTTCTTACCCACGAAAAGGAAGCTGGAGGCGGCTTACGCAAGTCACTCAAAGGACAAAGGAGACAATCAGATTTTGCATTGTAAATCCTGGCCGCAAGTAGCTGAGGATTCATATGCATTCTGTGGATAATTTTAAAGAGTAAGGCCTCATTGTAAGTGGCAATTGAGCAGATCCCCAAACCCCCCATGCCTTTAGAAAGTTGAACTCGTTGCCTGTTTATCCAATGAATACCTTTCTCTCCACTTTTAGCCCACCAAAACCTTGTGATAAGGGAGTCTAGTTTGTTGGAGATGGACATCAGAAGCTTGCAAGACTTCATAACATGAGCTACCATACCCAAAAGGACAAAATTAATAAGGATGAGCTTAGTACTTTCCGAAAGTTTGCAGTGAGCCCATGATAGAACCCACTGAACCCATACTGGAACCGCCACTGATTCGACACCTCATTTAAAAAATATCTTCTTGATCATTGCCTTTGTTCCTTTATCATCATATTCACTATTAGAAGTCAATGCTAACTTTCAAATTTCTTCGATTATACCAATCCTTTTGATTGTACTCAACTCGATCTACTATACTCACCCTAGCTTGGTATCTCACTAACTAGACCAGTGAAATCAAAATACTCATTTTGAAAATTAGAGAACCAACCACCAACACAATCCTAACTGCCAAAGTGATTAGGTTGACTCCATCATTTCTCTAAAACACTAGTCAATTGGGAACAAGGGAAATCAGATGGTAAATTTAACTATCAAATGGACTCTCATGCTCTTTAATCTCCATCAAAGATACTCATTCTAGGAAGCTCACTAGGAAAGTCTCTAAGAAATCTGCAAGAAAATGGGTATGACTTAGAGCTGATCACAACAAGCCCGGCCCGGCCCGATTTTGGGCGGGTTTTGGGCAGAATTTTCCGGCCCAGCCCGATTTTTTAAAAAGTTTGGACGGGTTTGGGAAATGGATTTTATGCATTTTTAGTTGATTTTTTTTTCCCGGCCCAAAAAGCCCACATGCCTCGACTAGTTTGGGCGGGTTTGGGCACACGTTTTTCGGCCCGAAGCTTGGACTAACCCGGCCCGGCCCGAGAAATGGGTAATTGTTTTTTTACCTTGGCCCGGCCTGAACCCGACCCGCCCATTGATCACCTCTAGTATGACTCACTCTAGAACGATCCTTCCCACAACAAGTGGGATACAGTTTTGGTGAAAATTTAAGTTCGGTGTTTAATCATACAATTTTAAGTTGCACATAATATAATATATATAATCCACATATAATACATGCTTTCATATTATTTACGTAGTCATACAAACATGCTTGAACACCACAAGTAAAGTCAAATGAAGTCAAACTTACAACTTGAAAGTTGAAACCATTGTAAGCCCTTATAAAACCAAAGGTACTTAAAACCAATGTGTTAGTATCATCAATCAATAATATTATCTCTGTTTTTTATTAGTTGACACGTTTTGACTTTAGTAATATTCACACACTTCCTTTTACCTGTGTTTTGTGATTTGTATGTAATGAAAAATATAGTGATGTGAGATCTTGTTAGAATCATTATGATATATATTTTCTAAATATCAACTTTTTATAATTTTTGCTTATCGGAAATTAAAGATATTAATGGTTGAACTTGTGCATTGACAAACGTGACTAAAGAAAGGTGTCAATTAAAAATAAACAAAGGAAGTAATAAACTGATAAATAATAATAACCACATATTCGAAATAAAATATAAATTAGTCAAATTTATTAAACTCATGGTAATTTTGAAAACTGATAATAGAAAAATAGAAACAGCTTTTTCTTGTTTCTTATTTTCTGTTTTTGGTTTTTTGTTTTTTAAAAAAAAACTGAAAACTAAAAAAAAAAAAAAAAAAATGATGCCAAACAAACCCTTAGATATTCAATCTGATTTTAAGGTTTTGGATCGGATATCTCAAAAAAAAATCGGGTTTTCAGATCGGATACGGATTGAATTTTGTCCCAAAATTTTAACTATTCGATCCGTATATTCAGAGATTCGATCAGTTAACCCGATTATCTGATCCAAAATTCGGATATCCGAAAATTTTAGATCGGATTCGGATCACAATTTCTTCGATCCAAAATTTTCAGATATCTGAATTTCGGATCGGATATCCAAAAGTGAACAACCCTAGTTCTAGTGTTCCACTTTAAAATCGTATGTCCGTATGACAAATTAATAATAATAATAATAATAATAATAATAATAATAATAATAATAATAATAATAATAATAATAATAATAATAATAATAATAATAATAATAATAATAGGGAGATTAACCCCTTAGTCTTATAAAAATATTTATATTTTCTTTATCGATATAGAGACTCATATAGTCATATATCAATAAGGGGAGTAGAGGTGTCAATTCCGATGTCGGGAACGGGTTTTAGTGAGGTCGGGTCAGATCAGATCATTTTTAAAGTTGAGTCATACTAAATTATTATGTCCGTGCAAATCGAAATCTAAATCAGATATTTTTCGAGTCGGTTTAAGATCAAGTCAGGTCAAGTATGCTTTTGACACCTCTGAAGGAGAGAGAACAATAATTTTAAGAAAATGAGATAAATAAAAAAAAATAAAGATAGGAGCGCATGTAAGGAAGAAAACATGTACAAATAGAAAAATGTTGCAATATTTATAACACTTCTTTGAATAATACCGAGTACTTCGTAATTGTTACTCCATAATATTTATTTTGTGGAAGAAAGTATTGTTTTGAAATAGATTGAGATATACAGGTTCCAAAATAATCAACCAAGAAAAGTACTCCTTATATATAAGACAATGAATAACATCGCTTTTGTCTGGCCGCCGTTCCACTATGGTTGAATGGGTCTATGGACTATGGTTGTATACTTGTATGTAAGAACTATACATCAACCCTAAAGAGACGTTGTGTAACATCAACACTAAAAGTAGGGACCAATGCCATGAAGATGCAAAAGATATTGGTTTTGTCTAAAATTACTTCTGTACATTTTAATCTTCTTAAGCAAATTAAATTTACTCCGTATTATTTACGTAAACTCTATCATTCACTTTTTAAGTTAATCTAAGTGATTACGTCGTATTAAATAAAACTGATAAAATATATAAATTAATTCCAACTTTGAAGACCAGTTTAAATTTTTGGTTGAAATCTAGAATCGATTTATATACTCTATAAAAAAAAACATACTCTGTATTATACAGAATACAGTTAAAATGTGATATTAATGGTCAATGTCAACAACTTTATTAGTTGATGTTCAAATTGGCTATACAGTGGCGAATCTAGGATTTCTACCCAGGGGTAACATAGAACAATAAGAAGAAAAAAAAAGTTGAAACGAGTTGCTATTATATATATTAGCCTTTCATAATTAGCTTTTAATCTTAAAGTAGACAAATTTTCATTTTACAAATATGGAATGATTCATATTTCTAGTTATCAATATATATAATACAATGATCAAATTTATTAGTATATTTTTATATGTACTCCAAATTTATTATTCATGAGTATATGGTAATTTAAACTAATATACTACTCCGTATGAATAAAAAGAAAATATAAAACTATAAAATTATTTTACTTAATACTAGTATAAATTATTGCTTTACTCGTATGAAACTAAAGTAGATATATTACTCACCAAATAAGTAAATAAGTAATAAAAATGGGAAGAATTTCATCAAATGAATGAGTCTTTAAGAACATACTACTATACAATTTAGTTTTTTATTTTCATTATATTTGGTATCATGTATATTGAATAAAAAATAATGAAAGTATAAGTATATATATATATATATTTTTTTAATAAAACCCTAGATTTTATTACTTTATAACTTTTTATAACTTAAATGAAAGTCTTTTAGGAAAAAAAAAAAAGATGAATACAAAAATAATTATGCACAAATGTACTATAAAAAGATTGCTGTAAAATAAACATTAAAAAAAAAAAAAAAAAAAAAAAAAAAAAAAAAAAGTATAGCAGAACCTAAGAGACCTGTATTTTGAAAAACAGGTCTCTTTTAATCATGAAAAGTAGCGGATGTTGCACGTTGGTGTTAATTTGTTAAGATAGCCTCTAAGAGACCGGTTATCTTAGATAACTGGTCTCTTTGAACTACTCTTCTTCTTTTTTTTACTTCTTTTTTTTAGGGGTAGCATTGTGCCTTAGATAATATAGTAGCCATACTTTAATAATATAGTAGAGAAAAATAATGGGTGGATAAATTAAGAAGACTTAGAATATAGTTATACTCACCAATGATTATTTTAATTGCCAGTAATAGTTTCTTCCTGCTTGCTGAATTGCTATCAATGACAGTACACGGATTCTCCTTATTACCCTTGCCATAGTACCCCTTTGGACATGTACAATAATAACTTCAGGGGACATTGACACAATACTCTTGTTTTTCACATGAATTCAAGCTATTATTTGTGCATTCATCGATATCTGGATGTAATAAATCCATCAAAGAATTAGCTACAATAACATGATTTTCTATGTATAAAAGGGCCGGTGTAGAAAAAAAAAAGAAAAAAATGGGTATTACTGATAGAGTATATAATTTGATCACGGGTTTCAACCATCAGCTTGGGAGTGAATGAAATTTGAACCCATGATATTTGTATCACACTAGCTCTGATACCATGTTAAGGATCAGTTCAACCAAAAATTTAAGCTGATGGTTGAAGCACACGATCCATATGTATATTCATTTTGTCGGTTACCAAAAGTGAGAGTGTGATTAGTTGGATTATCTTGACAATCATGAAGGTAGGGGTTACCCTCGAAACCAAGGTTACACTTGCAGTGGTATCCCCATTGATCTGAAGTGGCGTCGAAGCACGTACTATTTCCTTTGCATAGGCAATTCTTTGCTGCTAGAGCGCTTTTGCAATCTTCTGTTCCAATAGACCAATCTAATATATATATATATAAAGGGGAGTTTTTTCCCGAGTTTTTAGAGAGCCACGTAGGATCTAATTTTCTTAGCGCGCCATGTAGGATTATAAATCTTAGTAATAGCCAATTAAATAAGAGATTATTAGTTTCTTTTATAATTAAATAATTCAAATGCCACGTAAGCAAAATTGACGAATGAGATTTTTAAGTTTACAATAATTAAATATTAAATATTATCTTTTAATATTAGGAATTTTATCTAAATATATATAACAAATTTTAGCTAATAAATACAAAAAAAAAAAAAAAAAACAAACAAACCGTGCATCGCACGGGCTTCATCTAGTTATATACCATGGGCGTACGTAAAGTATCTAAATGCATGGCATCTTGTGCTAGTATAGAGTCAATAGAGAAGGGTGTTCCCTTCTCTTCTACATAATCTTTAGCCACCACAAATGCAACACTGCAAGGGTTGAAGTTTTGAACTTGGGTCTGGTTATCGACACTCGCAACTTGTAGCGTTATGTTGATTATCCCATTTGGAATAGATGCTAGGCAACAACCAATCCCGGAACACTCATTGCTTACATCTGTTTGATTTGTGCACACGGTCACACACCCGGTTTGAAACATACTTGTACTTTCCATCCGTGTACCAGAGAAGAATGCCAATGTATCGCAACCAATGGCACCAGCAATGTTTCGGGTTGTTGAAAGTGAAAATCTTGTTATACTAATCCAAGAAGTAAAATTACGGGTTTCTACACCCTTTTCATCATAACAAATGTATGAAATATAGTTACGTACTCGAAACTCACCATCTACAGAGATCTTCTCTATCTCTATATTATCACCATAAGTCGGAACCACCGGGATATTACTAGTGTTGCAAGTGATATCGTAGTAGGAGCCGTCTTCGGGATGATCGTAGTGGCACTTGTCACCTATACCGAAAGGATAGGGGATGGTAACGTCGCCGCATTTTTCAGGACAACCAGGAAGGGCTACTTGGGAGTTTGTAACAGAACCAACTTCTACGCCGGTAGATTGCTTTGTTCGAGGCAATATTGCTAAAACTATGGTTGTGACAATAGTTAGCAAAGTATGGTGATGCCAACCAAAATCCCCTATCAACATTTTTGTGCTTATTTTTGGTTAGGAAATTACGTGAAAGTGTAATAATTTATAAATAACAAGAGCAATGAATTGGATGTAAGCGTTTACTAAGTCAAGGTCTCTGAAAATAATACAAGTAGACATAAGAAAAAAAAAAAACAAAAAACAAAAAAAACAAAGGTTTTGTCAAGTTAGCCAAATTGACTAAGTTTGGTTTTGTTTATTAGCCGAGATAAAGTTGTTGAACTTTGTTTTTATTAATTTCTTCTAGGGAATTTTCTTAAATATATATATATATATATATATATATATATATATATATATATATATATTTTGAAGGATTTCTTCAATATAATTTAAAATATACTCAATCAGGAAGTTTTAAATTGCATTAAAAACATTTCCTCCAAAAATAATGATAATTCTTTTTTAAAAAAAAAAATCCATTAATTAGATGATTCAAATCATTAAATTCATATTTCCTAAAAAAACAAAAATTCAATTAATCAGGCAATTTACTTAGGAGTTAGGACTTATCAAAAATTAATTACTCCATAATCTATTAACTATTACTAAAACAGAAGTTGTTGATGTCACATTTGCCCACGTGTCGCTTTCTCAATAAAAATTTTCTCGCCTACATGCAATGATGATATCATCGTTTTATTTATTTATTTATTTATTTTGGTAGAGCTATATATTTAACATTTATGAAATTTAAATATTGGAAACTTTTACAGTACAACTAAAACTTATCAATTTATCGTAGGAAATTGATACAATTTTAAATAGCACACTAAAAAATGACCTCCTACGTTGAATTATGAATTAGACAACGTTGAACAGATACTATATAATAATTTTGAATAAAATAAAAAATTTTAAAATTACAAAATATACGTAATTCTTATTTATATTCATGTATAATTGCAAATTATTTTTTAAATGTATAAATTAAAAATAGGTTTTATATAAACCGTGCATCGCATGGGTTTTAACCTTGTAAATAAATATAATAAAATAAGTGTAAGGCGGATATTTATTCAAAAAAAAAAAAAAAAAAAAAAAGTAAAGCTGCTAAATAGCTGCCATTGTGAACTCAGACTCGTATTGTTTGGCAAAGATTAATAATTTTTTTTTTTTTTTTAAAAAAAAAAACTTAGTTCTAGAATAGCTTTAATTATAATTTTTAAATATCATTTATTAATCCTATATCATCATTTAATAATTGTATAATTTTTTACTGGAATCATGATCATGGAAGTTAATGATGATATATTCAATTAATTTGGGACCTCTTCTATTGTACTCCGTACAATATAATTGATTGATTTTCAACAATAAAGAACATTGACGGAGTAACCCACCGAGTAGCCCCAATACCACTAACGAGTAACGAATTTACCCCTAATGGCTAGTCACACGGTATTTAAGATTTTTTTTTTTTTTTTTTTTTAAGATAGAAAATGAAATAAAATATTTTCAAAACTAATATATTCAATCTTTATGTGGTGTAAATAAGATTTAAACATTTATCTTTTCCTAATAATAAATTAAATAAAAGGTGAATACTTTTCTTGGTTTAGGCTTGTTTTTATTTTAAAAATATAAACAGATTCATCATGAATCCCCTTTTCCAACAATGTTAGTTGCAACTCTGATCTTGATCTAGCTTTGATACATAAAGTTTAAGACGCTAGATTATTGATTCTAGATTACTTTATATTGTATAATCAAGTAAGAGCACAAATGACAAGCTTAGCTTGTGAACTCTGCTATTCAGACAGTACATAGCTAAACAAGGGATTTATCATGCTCCATTTGTTTCCATGTAATAGGAACAAGATAGCTAGTGGGATATTAGTACGTCTAACATGTTACAAACATACACTTTTAAAACTGTATAATAAAATATGTATAGATGTATTCTCCAATTTATTTATCGTTAAGCAAACCATTATATATTGCAGGTCAAGCATAATGTTCATCTCCCATCATCCAACGGTACCAACTGCACAACTGTACTTTGGCTGCTTGAAGAGTAGTTCATGCTGTCGTTTTCATAGCCATTGTTGAAATCATCCGCCTTATCACGACCAAGCAGATATTCACTCTCTTCCTGGAGTAACACGGTGTTGTTTGACAACGACCATGGATGAGTAGTCATACCTGCTGTAATAATCCTTTCTACCTCTCTTGCGACCTCCTTCATTGCCGGGCGATCCTCTCCTTTAAGTTTTAGGCACCTACTTGCAAGATTAGCAACTTCCTTAAGTTGCTCGATTGAACCATCACTTACAATTTTTTCATCAAGGATTTCAAATAAACGATCTTCCCTTAACTTCCTAAGAAAGAATACAGCAAGGCATCACTCATTCTCCGGCTTAGCATAAGATATCGCCTTCTCTCTAGTTAGTAGTTCGACAAGAACAACACCAAAACTATAAACATCGCTCTTATCAGTGAGCTCACCAGTTTGCATGTACTCTGGATCAAGATAACCACATGTCCCTTGTACCATAGTTCCTAACTGCTCTTGATCTACCGGAGCTAGCTTAGAAGCTCCAAAATCAGCGACTTTTGCTGTGCACTTATCATCCAAGAGTATGTTTGCAGACTTAATATCTCTGTGAATTATCGGTATAGAAATTGTAGTATGCAAATAGGCCAAGACTTCAGCAACTTCTGCTGCAATTCTTAAGCGAATATCCCAAATAAAAGATTCTACTTTTCCTTCATCATGCAAATGATCATGCAATGTACCATTACTAGAGCTTCACCACATTCTTATTGTTGATTTGTGACAAGGCAACAACCTCGTTTATGAATTGCTCAACTTGTGTGGAATCTACCTTGAGGGACTTTTTGATGGCGACTATTTGGTTGTTTGGTAGTATTCCTTTAAAAACCATGACAAAACCTCCGCGACCAATGATGCTACTATCACTATAGCTATCTGTGGCCTTCTGAAGTTGTTCAATTGTGAACATACTAACCATACTACCAACTGATACATCTCGTGCTGAAAGTTTTTGCTATAAAATATGACCACCATTTTGTTGAAAGCATTTCTCCCTCAATTTTTGCATCTTTTGGTTTCCATGTTGCCAATGGAACCAAAAGCCAGCCAACAACAAAATAATGATTCCGCCGCCGACACCTAAACAATGATAATAATGCTTGAGCGTTTAATGTAAACCTAGCATGAGCTATTTCAGAATTGGAGTTATCTTCCACATTAGTTTTTAATTAATGTGTGACACACTCACTAAAACTCACAAGTGAGTTTCTTCTTACTCGGTAATAAACATGAGCAATGTAAATAATCTTATACATCCTCCATCTTTTTTAGTTGACACCGTTTGATTTTTACATATTCATACAACACACTTTGACTCGCTTTTGTGGTTTATAAATACGATAAAACATAATCATGTGGGATCTTATTTGAATCATTTCAATGTATATTTTATTAATATCCACTTTTTATAATTTTACAATGTTGATAATTAGAGATATTAATTGTCAAAAACATGCATTGACAAGCGTGATAATAGAAAGGTGTCAACTTAAAAAAAACGGAGGAATTATACAACTATACAATTAAGTATATATACACTAGGTTAAAGTGCACCAAAAAATATATATACTAGGTTAAACCCTGTGCACCAAAAAATGTTTTTTTTTTTTAATCATTGATTTGCACAATTTCTTAATTATAATAATAGTATAATTATATAAAATATAATAAATCCATTCATCATGTACCTATTAAAATACATGAAATATTTTGAAACAATTAAAACATGTGAGAGAAAATATTTATACTTATAATGTGCAAGTTAATATTTTAGAAAGTTTACTTTAGATTTCATATAAAATAAAATTCATAATCTAAATGCAAATTTTATTTCTACATAATAATAAAATTTTTTTTAAGAAAGAAATTTTGGCAGGAAATTTTTTTGATAATACATTGCCTAGTGTTCCTTTAAATTCGCTTTTAGTAATATGTAATTGATGATTTATGTATTCTATATGAAAATAATTTAATAATTTGTAAAAAATTTACACATATCAACACGTGAAACTGAATGAGAGAAGAAAACAAATATGTTGACCCCGTCAATGAAAGAATTTGGGAAAAATTGAACATAAGAAAAGAAGAAAAATCGGCGGAGGGAAATTGCGTGACATTAACGAAGAATGCAGAGGGCATGAAGAATTTTAGATGCAATGAAGTTAAGGATTTAATTTTGTTGTTTTTGTTGAGTAATTCTTCTAATAAACCAATTAAATTTTGATTCATTAAAAACTTATTTTGTACTCCATAAAATTAATTATTTACATGAACTTATCTTATATTATCGTATATACATTCTAGATGTATTCAACTTTTAAAAAAATAATACAAAAACTAAAAGTTTAAACTAACATTTTTTTGTGTGGCTGTCTTGCCAAAACACTAATTGAGTAACTTTTGACCAAGTAACTCTGGCCACATGCTGTGGTCGGTCACATATAAAATTGTGTATTGAATTAATTAATAGGAAAAAAAAATACTACTCCCGTTTTCATATCATGTGTAACATTTACTAAAAATAGATGCAACAAATATTTTGTTTACTTTTTAAGTTGTCATTTCTCTCTATCTCTCTCCTAATTACATATATTTTTATCTTTCTTTCCCTATTTATTACTAATAAATAAATATTGTTTTGGAGTTTGTGTCAAGACTTTTGTTGCACATAATACTACCTCCGTTTTTATTTAGTTGACACCATTCTATTATCACGTTTGCCAATACACTATTTTAACGATTAATATTTCTAATTCTCGACATTGAAAAATTATAAAAAGTTGATATTAATAAAATATATATTGAGACGATTCAATCAAGATCCCACTTGACTATATTTTATAGTAGCTATAAACCACAAAAACTAGTCAAACTGTAGTTTGTGAATAATGTAAGAGTCAAACGGTGTCAACTAAAAAGCGGAGAAAGTATGAAATAGAGGTAGTAGAAGGGTGATCGAAGAACACAAAAAAACATATACTCACCAAGTATGATTATAGATTCTAGTGGTAGTAATAATTTCTTCTGGCTTCTAATACAAGCTTCTAATGTAATATTGGTTACTCCGTCTGGAATGGAGGCCAGGCAGCAACCGATACCTTCGCATTTACTGCTGACATATGATTGGTTAGAGCACCCAGTTATACACCCTGATAGGAACCCACCTGTACTATTATTCATCATTGTTCCTGAGAACAAACCCATGGTATCGCACCCAATGGCACCGGCTATGTTTTGGGTTGTCGATAGAGCAAATCTTGTGACACTAATCCAGGATGTATAATTATAGTTTTTCGTACCTGAACTATCAAAACACATATATGAAATGTAGTTACTTACCCTGAATTCACCATCTAGAGCGATTTTTACTACCTTAGTAGCACCATAAGTTGGAAACGAGGGGACCGTAGTGTCGTTGCAAGTAATTTTGTAGAAAAAGCCGTCATCAGGGTGATTGTAGTGGCACTTATCCCCTATACCGAAAGGATAGGGGATGTCGACGTCGCCACATTTGTCAAGACAACCAGGAAGGGCTATTTTTGAATTTGTAACAGAAGCAACTTCTTGGCCTATAGTTTGGTGTGGTGAAGACAACAATGTTGCTACAACGATTAGCAACAAAGAAATACCCCAACCAAATTCCCCTTTCAACATCTTTTTGTGATTATTTTTGTTATGAAAAATATGTAATAGTTACAAAACAGAACAGAAGCAAAGAAAGAACTAAGAGAAACAGCTGATTTTCATTAATGGAGGTGTAAAGCTTTAATACACTTGAGAAGAAGAAGAAGAAGAAGAGCTAGGAAAACGAGAGAAAGAAGTAAATTGAACGAATAAAAGAAATTAGTACAGTAGGAGCTTATATACTGCTCTCACATTTAGTACAACCCCAACTAACTAACTTGTGCATTAAAACAGAAATAGCAAAATTATCCTAACCAACTTGTTGACGTGTACTCAAGTTGTTATAAAGTATGATAAACTAGTCAACTGTCCTTTGCACCGCGTCAACTAAGTCGAGGTCTATATTTTCCCTACTCTAAAGTTCGAAAAGTAAAAATATTGACTTAGTTACCGAAATTGCTTTACACTTAGGCCTGGTTCAATTCACCTTAAAAAAAATATTTAATAAAATAAGTTCAGTTTAGTAAAAATTAATAACTCTATAGAAAAAATATAATAGAAAATCAGTAAAAATAATGTCAATAAGGCAAAAATATTTCACTTCAAAGAAACTAATTCAATTCAACAAAATAAGGTGAAATGAACGAGATCTTACTAGGGCTTTTCTTTATTTTTTTTTGTGCTGAATTTTTTAATTTTTGTTTCTTTTTTAAGGATTTTTTGACTTTTACCACCAAAATAATCAAAAATACCACCAAAACTTTTAAAAGTTTTATTTTACCACCAAATAAAACTGTATAAATTGTTTTTATCACCTACCGTTAAGAAAATCGTTAAATCTAACGGTTTAAAACAAATCTTCGATTTTTGTGCGAAAATCATGTTCTTCATAGGTTTAGTGGGCATTTTGGCCCTTTGGATCCAATTTGAGGTCAAAATTGACAAAAACTGATCGAAAATGTCTCGTTTTGCGTGTTTCACGCAAATCGAGGTATTTTAAACACGCAAAACGAGACATTTTCTATCTTTTTTGTCAATTTTGACCTCAAATTTTTACCTAAGCAAAATGCCCCCCAAAGCCACTAAAAACATGTGTTTGGCACGAAAATCAAACAATTTAAAAAATTCCGTTAGATTTTTTACGGCAGGTGGTAAAAAACAATTTTTAATTTTTTATTTGGTGGTAAAAAATAATTTTCTTGATTTTTTTGTGGTAAAAGTCAAAAAGTCCTTTTTTTAATTTTGTCAATAATTTTTATATGCGGCTGGCTATATTGTGTGGCTAACTACCATTGGTTACGCTGCTACGTTACTGTGATAGAGGTTACCCTGTTAAAGTGTTAGGTGTTACTGAACAATATAGTTATTTAAGGGTTACTCAATAAATAAAATTTAAAAAAGGATTACTCTAACAGTATAATAGGTATTACTACTTTTTTATTTCTGACGGCCACAATATGCATGGCCAGCAGCACAAAAAAACACGTTGATTTTCAATAATACGATACCACAAAAAGCGCATTGATTCCTACTTGATTTTGCTAGGTCGATACTCCGTAGCTCCATTATGTATCAACTTCATCGATTGGAATATTGCAACATTATTTGCAATTTTACACTATTTACACACTCCTCTACATTTACATATTGTATTTCATACGTAAACAAAAGATAAATCTATATAACATCTATCTTGTTAGATTTGATTCAGTTTATACTTTTATTTCATATCTAATCTCATGGCAATAAAAAAAATTCTGACATTGAGTTGTAAAATCAAGAGTTTTAGTAGTTGCTGGTAGAGCTGTCAATTCGGCTAAACGGATCAGGTTTGGGTCGGGTTTGTGTGGGTCAAGTCAACTCAGGTTAGGTCAATTTGGGTTAATGTCGTAACCTATGCGGGTCGGGTTTGGATTGGGTCATGCTTGAGTCGGGTCACGTCGGGTCATACATCTTATCGGGTTTGGGTCGGTTTTAGGTCAGGTCAATATTATGTCGAGTTACATTCGGGTCAGGTGAATAATAGGTCGAGTTTAATTCGGGTTTTAACGGGTTAGTTAAAACGAGTTAGGATCATTCTCGGGTTCAGTTCAAATGATCAATAATTTATGGGTTATAATCAGGTCGGGTCATTTCTAGATCTGGTCATGTTCGACTTCGGGTCTCAAATATTAGGTTAATCTGGGTCTCGTGTTGATTTCAGGTTGGGTCTTATAAGGTTCAGGTATATTTTTTGAGTCGGTTTGTTAACAGTTCATGTAATGGATGACATTCACATTTAATCATTATCCATTTCTTTATTTATTGTAAGAGAAATAATTTTAGATAAGTTCATATTCGAGCTAATAAGTTTAAACTACATTTTTTTCACTTATTTTAGGATAAATAATTTCATAAAATTTTAAATATGAGTTTGGATAGTTTGGTACTGCGGTACATAATTGAAATATGACAACATTGATAAATCAAATATAATATAAGGTGTTGACATTAATTTGGTTGTGCCAATTTGATACTCCGTTCTTTATTATTAGCTTTATGATTTGAATTACAATCCTTCTCAATTAACTAGCTTCTTTAAGGGAAACATTTTAAAGCATTAGTGTGTTATAACAGTATAAGAGTTCAGATATGTGTATGGAATGTTAAAGGTAGATTTGTCAATTTGAGTGTTTGGGACGAGTTAGCTCGGTTCGGGTCAATTTGAGTCAATTGCAATACTATTCGGGTCGGGTTTCAGGTTAAAAACAGATCGGGTTGAATTCGAGTCGGATTAGTAACAGCCTAACAGGTCGGGTTGAATCCAGGTCGGGTTGAATTCGTGTTGGGTTAGTAAAAGGTCAGGTTGGTTTCGAGTTTCAACGGGGTTAAAACTGGTTTGGGTCAATCTTGGGTAGGGTTGGTTTAGGTCAATAATTGACAGCTTATGTTCGGGTCGAGTCATCTCAGATCGGGTCATGTTCGGTTCGGATCACGAATCCTAAGGTTAACTCGGGTTGGTTTCAGGTCGGGTCATATCGGGTTCGGGTTACTAATTTCTCACGTTCAAACACGTCCGATCATGATCGCGTACGGTTCGGATAAAATTTTCAGATCGGATCAGCTTTTGACAGCTCTAGTCGCAGGTTAAGCAAACTATGGAGAAGTTAATGACAAAACTACATAATTGCCAACGCAAGTAGTCGCAGGAGTACGCAAATGAGGAGGGTCTTTCACCCCATATGCGTCAAGGTCTTCTCTCGTGAATTGTCTAGCCAAATTTGTAACAGGTTTAATTAATTATCAATAAGTTGTTGTCCTTTATTTATTTTTCTAATTTCTTGACTAGTATGTTTTTTCTCCTTTTTTGTGGATAATATAAGATTTAGAAGTATTCTTCGGGTTTTTCCGTTTTTGTCACACCAAAGCATTCATGATGATAATGATGATGATACAATTTATTGTACTAGTAGTAGTACAACTGTACAACCAGCATTATTTTTTATGTCCACTTGCTCAATTTGATACCTAATAAATGAGCAATTAAGCAATAAGGGCCGGTTTACTGCACCTTATTTTTGTTGAATTCAAAATGTTTCTGCTGAACTGGATTTATTTTTTATGCTTTTCTGTTATATTGTTTCTTTAAAGAAACTTATTTTTACTGCGACTAAGATTATTTTTACTGAACCGAAATTATAATTATTGAATATTTTTTGTAAGGTGAAGTTAAAAGGACCTAAATGGTCTTGAATTTTAATGGTATAAGATGGAGTATATATAAAATTGCCTTACATGCTCATTTTTCATCGGTTTGACCGACACTAAGTTTTAGGATGGTGAATAGATTACAGTAAAAAAAAATTGTGTAAGTGCGTTTGTTTGGAGATTAAAGTTTTTAAATTATAGAGAGTAAGGTAAAAGTTTATATTAAAAAAATAAACAATGTGAGAGGAGAGGAATAATAGTAAAACAAAGTAGGATTGAAGCCCATGTGAGGATAGAGGTGTAATTAAAAATAAAACAAGATGTCCCAAAAAGGAAGTGATCCACCTAAATAAAGACGATCAATTTAGAAAACTGATGCATTTAAAAGAACAGAGGGAATATATAGAATTTGTAATAGGTAAAGTCTAGAATAGACCCAGTGTACAATAACTTATTGTGCACCCAATCATCTAGTATATCATACTATATCATACAAAATGTAATTATATCATTACAAAAGTAATTATATCATCCAAAAACTGATTATGTAAATGTATCATTTAAAAATTGAATTCATCATTAAAAAAAGTATCAAATAGTAATTACATCATTCGAAAGATAATTATATCATCCAAAAGATAATTATATCATCTCACTAATTGTTTAAAATACGATTATATCATTCAAAATATGACTCACAACAAGATAATTGTATTATCTAAAAAAAAAGTAATTATATCATCTAAAATGTGACTATATTATTTAAGAGTGTCAAATTTTGGGTCTATAATAATTTGTTGAAGACCGAGACCTGTTGTTTGTAATATAAATTGAACAATATGTGAAAGAATATATTACTAATATTTAAAATAATTATTTAGTGTCTTTCAAAAAAAATAATTTTTAAGTGATGTCTTCATTTTTTTCTAATTTCTTGACTAGTATGCTTTTTTTTTTTCTTTTTTGTGGACAATATAAGATTGAGAAGTATTCTTCGGGTTTTTGTCCCACCGAATTATTCATGATGATGGTACAATTTATTATTGTACTGGTAGTGGTACAACTAGCATTATTTTTTATGTCTACTTGCTCAATTTCAGACCTAATAAATGAGCAATAAAACAATAAGGTCCGGTTTACTTCACTTTATTTTTTATTGAGTTAAAACTATTTTTTGCTGAATTGTTATTTTTGTTGCTTCTCTATTATATTTCTTCTTTAAAGAAACTAATTTATACTGAGTTGAGATTATTATTACTGAACCCAAATTATATTTATTGAATTTTTTTTTAAAAGGTGAAGTGAATAGGACCTAAAAGGTCGGTCTTGAATTTTGATGGTAGAAGATGGTGTATATATAAAACTGCCTTACATGCTCACTTTTCATCGGTTTGATTGAAACTAAGTTGGATGGTTCATTGAATATAGTAAGGTAAAAGTTCATCAAAACAATGAAGGATGTGAGAGAAGAAGAATAAAATAGTTAAACAAAGTAGGATTGAATACCATGTGAGGATAGAGATATAATTAAAAATGAAAAGTTTTTGCGTGAAATCGGACTCATCGTGAGTCCAATATATATAACAATAATATTCTAATAAATGGAAAATCGGACTCACCGTGAGTCCAATATATATAACAATAATATTCTAATAAATGACATTAATATATTCTAATATCTGACAATAATATTCTAATATCTAACATTAATAATCTAATAATCTAATGTCAATATTAAAAAAATTAATGTCAACTATTAGATTATTAATGTCAAATATTAGAATATTAATTCCATATATTAGAATATTATTTTCATGTATTAAATTATTATTGTCAGATATATTGGACTCACCGTAAATCCAACTCAACCAATTTTTTTCGATTAAAATAAAACAAGATATCCCAAAACGGAAGTGATCCACCTAAATAAGGACGATCAATTTAGAAAAGTGATGCACTTAAAAAAAAACAGAGGGAATATATAAAATTTGTAATATATATTGAAGAATATTTGAAATATTATATTACCAATATTTAAAAATAATTTTTAAGTGATGTTTTTAACTTTTACTCCATAACATGTCAATGATATGAAACGTTCAGTACTTTTTTTTTCACAGATTTAATGCTTCGTATAAGGGATTTAACATTTAGTCATCAAAAGGGGATAATCTCCTAGTAATCAACCCTAACGTAGTCAAAGGAGTTTGGTCCGTTCCATGGCAAATCGATCACATCATCGCCGGCATCCTCAATCTTCTTCAAAGGTTTCAGCAATGGGATATTAACCATATTTACATAGAAACAAACATAGCAGCAAATTGGATCGTGAATGTAAGTCATCTTGTTAGTGATAACATGCACATTACTCTTTGTACTTCTTCATCTTTGTACTCTATTATTTCCTCTGATGCATTAGGAATTCCCTTTGTGAGGAGGGGTTCCTAATGTTTTCTTTTTTCTTACCCTTAAATAAAAAAATAATAATAAAAAAAAAAAAAACAAAACAAAACAAAAGAAAACAAAAGAAAACAAAAGAAAAAAAAAAATAAAAACTTCGTATAAAAAGATACAAACCATAACAAAGTCTTACAACAAAAAAATAATACCAATTACATAAAATACGGAGTATTTAGAATTATATTTTTGTTGATTTTTTAATAGAAGAATTAAGATGACCAATTAGAAAATCATATAATACAAATATTCTCTAAAATAAAATTGGCAAGAAAAGAGGGATAGTTGTTTTGAAGGGAAAATATTGCATCAAAAATTAACATGAGTCATTCTTGGTGTTTGCTTTAGTTATCTGTATACATTTATAATACGAGTAGTTGAGTTTATGCATTGACAAACGTGACTAAAAAAACATTTCAACTAAAATGAAATAGAGGAAATATGTTATTTAGAAAGACATCAGCTGGGCGATAAGATTCTGGATCTGAAGCATATAAACTTATTAAGGCATTGAAGCAAGTGTTGGGCACACAACAAATATATAATAGAGTAAATTGCTAAATACCGTCAATATTTTTTATCAAACTGCCAACAAATAAAGGCATTGAAGCAAATGTTGGGTACACAACAAATATATAATATAGTGGATTGCTAAATGCCGCCAACGTTTTTTATCAAACCGCCAACAATAGTGACGTGATGAAGGGACAAAATTACCCTTATTCATCCCTACTTTGCTTTCTCTCTCCTAAGTCCATCAAACCTCAAATTCAATCGTCAACCACCATCCACGCCACCACCACCACCACCACGCACTGCACCATCACCGCCCACAATTAACCACCACCACCTAGGGTTATCAAAAGCTGATACGACACAAAATAAGCGGGTTTAGGTCAAGGATTCTCGACCCGTTTACATAATTGGGTCGACACGAACATGACACGAAATTAAAAGGGTTAGGTTGGGTTGACATTTTCAACCCGAAACCGACACGCATAACCCAATTATATAAATGGTTGAATGACAACCTGCATGTCAACCCGAACCCGACACGCTTAATCTATTAATTAAGTAGTAACTGATTTTTTTTTTTTATTAAAACTTGTAATTTTGTAAATGGTTTTTTCACCATATACCACTGAGTTTTAACTTAATTTATCATGTACCACCAAAAACTTTCTAATTCACCATATACCATTGAGTTCCTGTGCAATACCACAAAATACCTTTTTTGGTAACTGCCATTAACTTGCCGTTTGGGGTATTTTACTAATTCACCATATACCCATGTTTGTAAAGTTATTTCACCATATACCATTAAATTAAAAGATATTTCATTATATACCCAGAAATTACAACGGTTATTTTTTTAAAAAAAAAAATTAGTCGTTGACTGTTTTAACGGATAGTTTATGTATATAAACATAATACTTGAGGGATTGAAGCAGCACTTCACCCTTCTAAAAGCATTTGTAAAGATGTCAACACACTCAAAATCATCATCGTCATCTTTCGAATATGCATACATAAGAATGCCAAACAAGCTTGTACATGTGGGAAGAAATTTGCAATAAGGAGTTGTGATTCGACAAATTTTGTACTATAAGTGTGATATATGAGAGAAATTTCGATGGTGCAAGGGTAAAGCCGAACAAAATGTCCTTTCGAGTTATGAATTTCAATGTAGGGGAAGCATAAACACACAATGTCATGGAGATGAGAGTATGTTGAAGGAGCTCAAGAGAAGAGTAGTAAAGCAGCAAAAAATAGTAGATGTAAATTCTAGGTATATGGTGATATATCTTTTAATTTAATGGTATCTGGTTAAATAACTTTATAAACATGGGTATATGATGAATTAGTAAAATACCCCAAACGGCAGACTAACGGCAGTTATCAAAAAATGTATTTTGTGGTATTGCACAGGAACTCAGTGGTACATTGTGAATTAGAAAGTTTTTTGTGGTATATAGTGAATTAAGTTAAAACTCAATGGTTTATGATGAAAATCCTGTTTTGTAAATTACCTTGACACTATTATACATTTTGGTAATTTTTTGGCGGTTAATTTGGCAAAAAAAAATTATAATTTTCATCTGGCGGTTAATTTGAGACAATTCTTATGTATGGTTGTATTGTTAAAACTACTAGCTTTAAACCCTTGTGGTATCTTTTGTTAAAACTACTAACTTAAAACTGTTGTAATATCTTCAATGAATTAGGGCATGTTCTCTTCAGTTTAATTTCTGTTCAGTTCAGTTCAACTCCAATCAGTTCAGTTCGGTTTAGTTTAGTTCAGTTCCTAACTTTCTTCTCTCATAAACAATTTATTTCAACTCTATTTAGTTCAATTTCAGTTCAGTTTAGCTACAATCAATTCAGTTCAGTTCAATTCAGCTCAATTCAGTAAATCAGAACAGACCCTTAATGATGTCTGTCTTTTTTATTTTTGAATTAAATATTAGGAAAACTTGACTTTTACTACTACTAAAATACACAATTTTGACTTTTGCTACCCATCTAAATTTTTATTTTATTTTTCTACCACCTAATAACAAAAAATATAGGTTATGCTACCACTTAATAGAATTAGTTATTATTTCCGTTAGTGGGGCCCAGCCACTGTCCAACCTCCCTCCAGCCACCCATCCCCACTCCCTGTGCTAGCTTCCGGTGCTCAAACGATTCCCCGGCGCCGACGACCCAACCCCCCCTCCTTTTCCCCACCCACGCTGTCCCTAAGGTGAGCACATCCCACTTCTCATAATCCTATTCATACCCTCAACCAGTTTTCTCTCTCTTCTTTGACTCCCCAACCAACAATGGCTACAACCCACTTACAACTTCATTTGGTGGTGCCATTAAAACCCCAAATTCATCTTCATAAAGCTAAAGCCTTTGCTTCAATTAACCCCACAAAATTCCCATCTGTGCATTGTTATGCTACTGCTGCAACACCCACCAAAACAAGCTACAACATTACTCTTCTTCACACACACACTATCTGCCTTCACCTCCGCACACGTTGCCACCACCATTGAAGTACAAAGTTTAACAAAAATCCAAAATTGAGGCTATGGTGGTCGAATTTGTCCGCCAAATCCAGATCTAAAACAAACAAAACCAAATTCAACCTTCATAGCCTCGGTTTTGGATCTTAATTTCTCAAAATTTGCTCGGTTGATGGTGGTTGGAGTATAGGTATTTTCTTTATCTTCTTTTTTCTATCTCCACTTGTTCCTCTATTTCACTAGTGGGAAAAGGGAGGGGGGTTAATTGGCAGCATGGGTGGGGCCGGGGAAAGGGAGGGGAGGGGGTCGCCAACACCGGGGGATTGTTTAGGCGCCGACACGGGGAATGGGGAGGGGTGGCTGATAGTGTGAGGCAGTTGTTGGATTTTTTTTATATTATTTTTTTAAGTTTTTTCTTTTTCTTTTTACTAAACAAAATTATTATTTAATGAAATAATAGACCCTACTTAACGGAACCCTAACGAATTTAGTTAAATGGTAGCAAAATAAAATAAAATTTTAGATGGATAGTAAAAGTTAAAATAGGGTATTTTGGTGGTAGCAAAACTCAAAATTTCCTAAATATTAATTAGTTTATTACAAACTATGTGGGTAAAAGGTTACCCGAGTAACCCGTTAAATAAGCGGGTTAGGTTTGGGTCAAGAGTTTTTAACTAGTTTAATAAACAAGTTAGGTTTTGGATAAAGGCCAGGGTTTTTCAACCTGTTTAACATCGACACGAAACACGAACCCGACACGACACAACCCGTTTAACAGCCCTACCACCACCCACTACACCATCACTGCCCATAACAACCAAGAAGGCAAGAGGTACCAATTTTTTTAAAAGTTACAGTTATCTCCTTATATTTCCAGTAACCACCAACAGCAGGTCAGCAGTCAACCACCATCGGAAAACGACGAACCACCATCTTCCCTCGTAGCACGGGAAGAAGGTTTTTTTTCCCGATGACCTGCACAACCGGCGCTCAAAATCGATCACCCGGGACGGTAATCAGTTTCCAGCGTCGTTTGACCACAATAACCGGCGTCCAACACCAGTTACCGTCCCGAATGACCGGTTTGGAGCACCGATTAACCGGCGTTCAAAACAGGTTATGGTGGTATTTAATCGATTTTGCATGCCAATTGTGAGCGCTGCAGATTTTTTTTTTTAAAAAAAAAAAAAGATTGGAGGTACTGCCCTTCCACCTCCGATCATTGTTGCCAATGCCCTTCCACCTCCGGTGCACTTTCGCCGGGACCACCGCTTCCCTTCATCTGCTGCTGTTGTGGTTGATGGTGGTTGGGAAGTGGTGGTTGTGGCCCTTATGAGTTATGGGTGATAGAGGAAGATGGGTGTGGGTATAGTAAGGGTAGTGGAGTCCATTTATTTTAAATGTCAAGCGTCTTATAATCTGATTTGTCCAATTTTTCAGTATACAACTATACAAAAGAAATTATGGGTTGATAAAGGAGTTATGAGACAATTTTTTTTTTTTTTTTTCTTTTTTTTTTTGGGTATATGTATATACAAAGTATAAGCTTTGTGTATTCCCGAATCAAACAGTTTTTTGCATTAGGTATTGCCACTTTACAAAGCATAAGGAAAGGAAAAACATATCATAAAGAAAAAAGATATCATCAAGATAACTCAACAACATGACATGATGAAAAATTGAGGAAATCAAAATGCTAGCCAAATATTTACAATGATGCATTGTTCTTAAAGTCGATAGAACTCTGGTGAAGAGAGAGGCAACATCAGATTGCAGCAGCCTCTGCCTCTTCGAATTCCATGTATTGGTGCTATTTTAGCTTACTTCAAAGTAAAAAGTAAGCTGAGTTTCTCAGGAGGGGTGATTAGTACTATATGCAGAGAATGCAGCAGCATGGTTCTAACTCGTAAGCTCCTAGGTCCATTGTAGAAACTGTTTGTAAGACGAGCCATATCTCAGCAACATCTTGCTGTTATTACTGGGCAGCAAAGCATAATATACTTCCTGTCAATCTACAATCGGCAAGAACCACTGATAATTATACTATCCTGATATGATTAAATGCTTTAGAAAGTCTGTTTATATCCAATAGCTGAATCAAGAGCTCAAATGCTTAGCAAACTCAAACTGTGGTTCTATTTACAATGGGGAAATAAACTAATGACCAAGTATGTTACATGACATGAAACTTATCTGCCATGAATACAGTTACATAGCCTACATTGATGGAAGCAGCCAAGAAAAGAAACCTAGCTTAGTTTCTCCCTTTGCACGTTTAGAAGAATAATCGGCCAACATGTTCCATAGGTCTCCAACAGTCCAATTATGGGACAGAATCCAATTACACACCTGCAATACATTCCCAATAGAGTAGAATATAAGCATGTAAACTATTAAGTAATAATGCAATTCTGCAAATGCCAAAACAAGTTTTTAAATATTGAAGCAGGGGTTTATATGAGATTACAAGAGCAAGCGACTTTTAAAAGCAGAGACACTGTGAAGACGCTTGAATCATTTTCTTCATAATGTATGTAACCAAGAAGGACATACCTGATCCAAATTTTGCAATGCATCCAATTCAAACGTGTAATATAAAATGAAAGGTCTCAAGGCCTGATAAGGTTAAAAAACATCAGGAGCAAAACATTAGGTTTGGTTGAAAATGGATAGAACCCCATTGATAAGAAGGAAAACACAATAGCATGGTTCTCCAACACAGCTCTAAGAAACTAATGCAGGAGAAAAAAATACAGGGCTGCTTTCTCCTGACTGTGGCAACTCTTTCAAGTTATTGTCAGAAACACTAGCATAAAAGTCTTCATACATTCAGGTCTCCCGGATTTTAGTGAACTTCACCATGTAAAATGTACTTTTCAGAAGTTTTTATGTGTATTTTTATGTGAAGTTTAGCTTAACAGAACATATCTGAAATAATTAAATTTAATCAGAAGAAAACTAAACTTAACCTGTAAGGTAGGTTTTTATAAGTTGCAGATACTAGAATTTTGATAAAAGAGCAGTGAAGATAGAGAGATTTAAAATTTCAAGCGGCCAAAGAAAGAAGCTAAAACCAGTCATCTTATATTGATTGAACTAGCAGAACTATGATTAGAAAATTAAATGGCGATATACAACAGATGGAACATATGCATACACAGCAAACCAGATAAAACACCTCTATAACTACTAACAGTAAGGAACCATTGTTCGATGTGGAATAAGTGAGATATTACAGCTGATGGTTGTACTAATATATTACGTGTCTCCATAAGTTTAACCTTACAAGCAGTCACACACATCCAACTTCCAACAATCTCGAAAAGCTGAAAATAACAGTGCTGGAAAGAAGAGTCACCTGAGATGCAGCTAACCACTGTATTACAGTCTTAACTTCAGGATCTCCACCAAAAGCACCACAGCCCCAGTTTCCAGTAGCAATCCCAACATCGCTATGATGAACTTGCAGCTTACTATCCACACTCTGAGTGGCTTCTGCTTCATCAGTGTCCATTGAGGTCCCACAGCCTTCAATCAACTGTAGATGAACAAATGATCCTGAACCAGGTCAATCTGAATATTTAGCCTATCCTACTTGATAGCCAAAACATAATTTACTCCATCATGGTCTAGCAAAAGCAGTTATGAATCGGAAGGGTCCAACAATAAAAGAAATAGAGAAAAATGAACAGAGTAAAATAGCAAAGCATGATGGGTTCAAGAAAGTTGACTCCTTACAGTTGCTTGAATTTTAGAAATGTTGGCGTCCATAAAATCATTAGCAGGACGAGCTTCACAAGAGTCATAACATTGCAACAGGATCTGATACTGCTGATCTTTAGGTTGATCCAGAAAACCACAGAATGCCTTGTTAACCTCTCTGTCAAAATTCAAAAAGTTAGCTGTGTCACCTTAATAACAGAAAATGAATTTCAGCAACTTACAAAGAAGGGTATCTGTACATCTTAAATATGTTCAAGAACCTCTGACACCAACCCATTGCTCTCAACAATTGTTTACAAACTGTACATTTCTTTGTTATCGATCCCAAGTTGACAGCATACACAATTTCCCCTAGAGCCCAAAAATAAATGTAGAAGAAAAATTCATCAGATTTGGACTTTTTTCAGTTCAGCTTACTTGCAATATCAACCAAACCAGACCATCCCAAAAGGAGATTGAAAAGGGAAGGAAAAGCGGAAGCTAAGCTTGCATTTGCAAGAACTAGTGCAACTGACACTTGATAGATGGAAGCCTTCCTTACTCGAAAACCTTAGCTAGACAAAGCCTAAATACAACTATCTATTAATTATTGTCCGTCCTAACTGGTAAAGAAAGCAATCAAACACAAATAGAACACTCTAACTACCTTGACCAAACAGCTCAGTCCATACTTGATATTTTTTTAAAAATAAAAATAAAAATTCATGTCAGGGAAGTAGCTTTCATAGGGAATATTCCAGAAGAAGCAAGAGTCATCACATCCTTCTCTATAAGCTCTTTAGCTAAGTATCTAACATGCATTCCAGCGGCGGATAAGTCTAGTGAACTATTTTATTTTACTAAGTCCTTATTAGCATACTTACAATCGTTTCAAATTTGACAGGACATAAGCAATAATTTCATGTATGCTCAACAACTCTTTACTCTTGAAAAGTTACAAATAAAGAATCCAAACCTCAAGAGGCAGTCAGCTCTGTATTGTCTCAATCCAGGGCGAGACAATGCATCTATTGCAACAATTTTTGTTGTACGTCTTCCAAAAGAATCTACTTCTCTCAAGTCCACATGGTTGCCAGCATAACGGAATGTAGAGGCATATCTGGCAAATTTAAAACTTTCAGAATAAAAAGATGCATATTTATGATGCCATCTAACAAGTAAAATAATGCCTATAGAAAATTATGCTAGTAAAATGTAGAAGAGCTATTGATTTCATCAAGCACGACTTCAGTTAATTAAACAACTTCAACTGTAATCATTTTTATTATCATACCTTATAACTTCAACCTTACAGAAACAAGAATATGAATTATCCTCAAGGTTGAAGTTATTAAGATACACGTATTTAATAGCAAAAAGGTCAACAATTAGATTTTATCAGCACTAACCCTGAGTAGTTTGAGAAACGTTCCGTACCCACAATCTCTATCGCCTCATTGTCTGACATGGAAGGCAAAAACAGTATGCCAGCAATCAATTCAGGATTGATCATGAAACGAATCTCCTCCTACAGTATGATTAATCACCAACGAAACAGGCCATTTCTTCAGACAAGAGACAGAAATCAATGCAGTACAGGATTAATGAAAAATAGGTCATCCAATAAGACAATCGACAATTATAAGTTCCCAGCGGCGGATAATTCAAAAACTTTGGTTAATTTCCAAACAAGATGACTAGTAGACCTATGACTCATATAGTGCACACAACAAATGTATAAAAAAACTCAAGGCGCACCAAGGCGTTTCAGAGTTTCCTGTGCTTCGTTGAAGTGAGACGCATATAATAAACAGTAAAAAAAATTCTGAAAAACTGGTGTGCACCTCAATGCGCCCCTTAAGCTGCGCCTAGGCGAGCCTCCGTGCACATTAGCTGCGCCTCATCAAAATAGCTTCACCTAGACCACAAAAAGTGCATGAACCCTAACAACTTGTGCCTAGGTGTGCCTTTTCAAACACTGCACACAACTGACCAAAAACAAGGAATATATTTTGACAGATGAACAAGTAATTTTCACCATGCACCTAGGCATTGCAAAATGCAAACCGTGTTTTCTTCAGAATTAGAAATATAATGTCATTAATAATTTGATAGCAGAATCACACCAACAGTCCAGTATACAAGCGGATAGGCTACATATCACTCAATTACTTATAGTAGTGCACTAGTCCATTATAATACTAGTACCTTTACCTATGAAGAACCATCTCAGGAATATCGTCTCACCTACTGCCACAAAGGTCTCACAATCTGACCTTATGCATGAGGTGCCCTTTTAAAGCACTATATATGACTCGTAGATCTACTAGTCATCTTGTTCGGAAATTAGCCAAAGTTGTGGCAACAGGTTATAGATCTATCAATTTATATTTGCAGGAATGAATCCATAAAAAATCAGTTAAAAAAAAAAAAAATCAGGCGAGTGTTTTTTATCAGACCACATGTAAATGATGCCCACTTGATCAGTTGATTGTCCATAAACTCAATACCATTTTAAATTGATTATGACCCTAAGTACATAACCTAAGACAAAGGGTGTGATAAAGCATGTAAGATGAAGGATTATAAAAGTGAGAGGGAAGTTTCCCCGCCACTCCCTCCTGTCGTCCTGTGTCTCTCTATGCATCAAGTATTTCAAGACCCATTACATCAAAAATTAAAAGAATTTCACATCTGATTAACAAAAAAGGGTATGAGAAGAGCAATTAGAAAGAAAACCTTTGTAACAATTTCCAGAAATTTTTAAGGTGAAGGCTTCAAAACATAAACTAGAGACAAACACCTAAGCGGACAATTTCAAATTAAATTGGATGATACAGATTAGACAAATTAATGTCATTTGGTTAAAAGCATATTGAGCATCCATATCTTCAATAGGTGTAGTTTAGCCTACCTGAACACAACCCTTTGATAAAGCACCACCACCAAGCTTCTTGTTTGCGAAATCGACTTCCAGAGCTCCTTTCGACTGATCTTCTATCAAGCCTGAAGGGAAGATCTTTCACAGGAATGTATAAGTTTGAAAAATGTTCCATTGTATAATACATTGTAACCAATTCCTGCAGTAGATACTTTTTTTCTAGTACAACTATTTGTTACCTCAAACAAGCAGAGGGGAGCTATAGAGTTGGCCCAGAAATCAGCAGTGGGATAAGAAACAAGAGGTAAATTATGCTCCAGAGGAAGAACTTTCCTTTCAAATGAAACAAAGCCCGTCGGTATACATGAATGTATCCTCTCAAAGTAATGAACAATACATTTGATTTTGTGCTCTTGATTTTCATTGTATTTTTCGTACAACATCCTGAAAATATATAAATTAAAAAAAAAATGTATAGCATTTATAGAATCAGAAGAGTTTGATTAAAGAGAAGCAAGTGATAGCAGAACTAGACATCCCAAAAAATAAAAAATAAAATAAATAAAGAAATAAATAAATAGAATTAGGCGTGAATTGGAAGATATTGAGCAAGTCAAATCACAAAGTTGCAGACTACTTGAACTTAACCCACATTCCTCATGACATATCATACAACATGATATTTCATATATTTGTGCTTGGTGCAAGCATGGTGGACCTGATTCTTAGCCAAATAAATCGCATATTGGCTATGACAACTTAGATCCACATAATCTTGCTTTAGAAGACCCGACAATCACAATGCTTCCTTAACTCCTATGCAATAGCCATGTATGCAGCTACTTTGGCTCAGTGTTTGAAAAAGCGCGCCTAAGGCGCGCCTAGGCGCTGAGGCGCAAGGCGTTAGAGGGCATGCGCTTTTTATGGTCTAGGCGAGGCGATTTCAATGAGGCGCAGCTAAGGCGCACCGAGGCGCGCCTAGGCGCACTAAGGCGCACCAAGGCGCAGCTTGAGGCGCACCAAGGCGCAACTTGAGGCGCATAATGAGTTTTTTTCCAGATTTTTTTGTTTCTTATTATATGCGCCTCACTTCAATGAGGCGCACTGAGGCGCGCCTTAGGCGCAAGGTACTCCAAAACGCCTTGGTGCGCCTTGAGCCTTTTTATACATTGCTTTGGCTAACCTTGAAATTTAACTAATTGGAGTATTGTGTACTCTAAGTACTAATTAGTAGTAGATCATTGTTATCTAAAACATCTAAATCAACGAAGCCACTTATCTGACATATCTCCACCAAAGCACAAACCTGTGTCAATTCAATTGTACCTTTTTAATTACCTTAAAATCCACTATATTGCTTCCTAAATTGTCGTGCCTTACCTGGGTTTGCATGAACCTTGTAACAAACACTAATTGCTTTTTAAATGCTTGGAGACTTTGGACGCGTCCACACCATGTCATACATAAAAATTGCCAACTGCACTAGCATAATGTACATTTTTCATACATGCCTTATCGGTAGTGGGAAAGGGTTTGCAAAGATCCTAAAATGTAAGGCCGGTGGAGTCATCACCAACTTAGAGCCATTCATCTCAAACCTTTTAATAACCCGCTTAATTTGAATATTCTAAAATAGAACAATTTTTTATTTACTCTGTCTATACTAATCTTCAAACCTTCCCCAAAGTTAAGAGTTTTTAGCTTATATATCACCAGCTTGCTATTTGAAGCAAGAAGCCTGTCATCCACATACAACGAAGAAATCATCTCCACAAAGCTTACTAATGTATATACAACAATCATAAATACATGTGGAAAAACCTTACTTTGTCACAAAGAAGTCAAATCGCTTATACCACTTGCGAAGAGATTACTTCGATCCATAAAGTGACATTTTTTAGCAACATGCATGTTTTTCCTTACCCTCCACCAATTTATACACATAGGTTCCTCATCAAAGCCACCATGTGAAAAGGCTGTCTTTACATCAAGTTGTTGCAACTCAAGATCTCCATGGGCAACAAGACTCAATAGTACCCGTATAGAATTATAAAACTACCATTGGTTTTTTTTTCCTTTTTTAATTGTAATGAACACCTTCTTTCGATGCAAAACCCTTGGCCACTAGCCTAGCCTTATACCTCATTTTATCAGACTTAGTATGATCCTTTTTTTTTTATACACCCACCAATAGAGCTATAGTTAATATCAGTCTTTCCCAAGGTAATGGGATCACCTACTACGTCGTGCTCTTCTGAAGAGATTGCATCTATTCCTCCATAGCAACCACCCAACTTTCTCATCTTTATCTTTGATAGCTTGTTTGAGGTGACTAGTTCATCATCCTCCATCAAGAGTGCACATCAATGTATAAAATAGCTCAAGGTGCGCTGAGGCGATAAGGGATATGCAACACCTTGGTGCGCCTAAGGCGCGCCACAGGTGCGCTGAGGCGATAAGGGATATGCAACGCCTTGGGCGCGCCTCATTGAAGTGAGGCGCACTATATAAATAATTGAAAAATTGGCAGTGCGCCTCATGTGCGCCTTATCAAAATCACCTCACCCAGGCCAAAAAAAGCGCTTACCCCCTAGCGCCTCAGCGCGCCTTATAGGCTCGCTTTTTCAAACACTGGTGCACATCCCACCAAATCTTCCTGATTGCATCAGAGTTTTATCAACCCAAACTTTTGAGCTAAACTTTTGATCCTCTGTGCCTGTTTGGCCTACTAGTTGCCAAAGATTCTTACTGTTGTTGTAATCCATAAGCATTCTCTTATTAAATCTCCTTATGATCAAGTTCATCCTACTTAATATCTTGGCCTACTAGAATCTGATTTTTCTTTAGATTTTATCTCAAACTACTTAGTGTTTGAAGTCCTAACATCACCATCATGAGGCACCATAGCTTTTAACAAAGCTACCATGGATCTTTTAATTCTCTACATACTAAAGACAATAGCCTTAAACCCCCTTTGGATACCCAACTCTTTCATGTTTTTTATCCTTGATGTGATAATATGGTGGGTCTCCATCAAAATAAAGTGGGGATTGATTCACAATATAACAAGCTGTACCAACCACCCCAATAACACTTGCATCAATGCTTCTTCATTTCTTTAATCAAGCTTTAAGTGCCCATGGAGCCCTAAAGCCTTTATTTCCTTTTTAAAATCCTCAATCCATATCATTTTTGGCCTCCCACAGATTTTTTTTTCAAGTCCCCAATACTCAATCTCATCACTCTTATTGGTTCTCTTTAATCTTATCGTCATCGCTGCACCTAGAGTGATTTGCTTGCTACAAAGAAGGAAGGAGATTAATAAATGGAGGGAGCGCCAGCCCTTTCTAAAGTTTAAACCATTGGGAGGTTCATCCATACTGGAAGTCCCTGATTAAGACAAACTGACAAATGGGCATTGAAAAAATATGTGACATACTTAGCAACATTCATGTGACAAATTCTATCTTTTCTTGTTTACCATACATCATCTTAACATAGACATTTGATCTAATACTTACCATTCAATTTTTCTTGAACACCCAAAAATTTAATCCATATAAAGGATCCAGACTAATTGTAGCCTATAAAAATAGTTTCTCTTCTCACCTATAGACACATTACAACAATATAATGCTCCCGTTGCTTCTTAATATTTTAGTAATCAACATTAAACCTTTGAAACACTTTTGATCAACATCTCTGATTTACTTTTATTTGTACTTTGAACTGCTTTTTTGAAAAATTCATGTCTCATTGTGTGGTTAACTCTTCCATCTAATATCACCACCTTCTGGTCCTAACCTTTTTTGTTACTAATTGAACGCTCCAGATACTCAGTTTTACTTCTGCTATAGCTAAAACTGAAGCCTTCAAATTTTAACCTCTCCATACTTCCTCGTCAACTTATACAATATTTGTCTACAAAAACAATTGTACACATAGCAACTCATCTAGAAATGTCTTTATTAACTAATCTCTCATCCATAAAAGTTCAATAAAGAAAAAAAGAAAGGGTTGAAATCGTGATGTAACCCAATCATAATAGGAAAAACATCTGCATACACGGTGATACACCTCTTCGGCTCTTCATAATTTCTAACAATTTACTTCACTTCACAAAATGTATCCTTCTAATATCATTCTACGGTTTTACGGATATACTAGCATGGATAACCTATTTTGTGACAGCCCATCAAAGTACTTCCTTAAGTATCTCTCATGCGCCTTCTTTGACATATCTATGAAGACCACATGCAAATTGATGCAACCCTTGGCTTTCAAACCCACTCAATGAAAGATGATACAATCAAATAAAACAATACCCATAAAGGACAGGATCAAGCAGTGGAACTAAGACAATTTCATCTAAATTTACATCATAAGATATTAAGCTCCAAATAACTCATCTCCCAACATATTGTAAGGAATTTGATAGAAAGGCTTTTCACTTTGATAAAAGTTTTCATCATGAATCAGTGAAATACAAAAAAATGTGATAGTTCCACAGAGCAAATACATATATAAAGAACCAACTCCAAAATGAGAGCTAAGAACCAAATCCTTGTGTTAAAAGTCAGACAAAATAACATTATAGTTCATCGTATTAATTCAATAGTGCAACACTTTATGCACATTTTTTTTATGCTTTTAATGAAGAAAAATACATTAATAATCAATTTTGTTATTCTCTTTGATTTAAACAATGTTTTAGAAAACTTTTTGTTGATTTAAATTTAAAAACAGAGAAAAAAACCAGTAAAAGTAAAAAAAAAAAAAAAAAAAAAGTCAAAAAGTAAATGAAATTGCATTAAAAAGTAATAAAATTGTGAACGAGGTGGAAAAGTTGCAAAATTATGAAAACGCCATTAATGACATGGGAAGCATATGGACCATCCTGAAATGCCATTAATGACACGAGAATCATTTAGACCATCCGATTATGATAATATAAGATTCTAAGGGCTTAAATTGGTTCTTTGAACCCATTTTAGGCTCCCCCCTCACCTCCCCCACCTCTCTTTCTCTCTCTGAACTAGAGCTAACAAAATCAAATATTAAATACTTCAACATGATATTTTGTATGCACTTAATTTTTTAAAGCATTGGGCTACTCAAAAAGTTCAACTATACTGCTCACATAACAAACACACTTGAACATCCATCAAGAAAGAAAAGTAATAACATACGCAAATAGTCTATCAAAGTTGATCACTGGTAAATGGTTGGCACCTCTATTGGCACTTGGAAACAAACAAAAGAAGGAGCATGATAGCAGAGCAGCAATAAGCTCCTGCGCAGAAACATAGAAACTTGCTGTTAAAAGAACTCTTCACATTACAAATTTTGACATGCAGGAGTGAAAACAAAACACTACTCTTACAAGTGCCAATGCAAACAATAATTTACAAACTATAATACTACGTATTTTACATACGGCTGATACTCACAACAAATGTCACTCACTCGTCGCCATGAAATCCAACACCTACTGCATAACATTACACTGTAAGAGCACATGTAAATTTCACTATTTATCCCTATACAAATGCTCTAGCTGTACATTCTCTGATTTTCTTGGTAAATTCCTTGTAATATCCTGAACAAATTTTACGGCTGATGAATTACATAGCGACATGACTGACGTCAAGTAGATACCTTCATCAGTCCTAAACTTATAGCATAGATGTTCCCCATGTTTTTCTTCTTAGGATTGATATGAACTTAAAACTCAAAGTTATGATGCAACAGAGATACATGAACTTAAAAGTCAGATGCAGCAGCAATACATACTTTTTGATGTTTTCTTGGCAAAGGGAAGAAATGTTCTAGATATAAGAAAAACCTACTCCCTCTGTCCTAAAATTGTTTTTAGTAAGAGCTCTAACTTGTCTCTAAAGCTGAGTTCTACACCTATCACCCTCTTTTTTCTCATCAATACAGTCATTTTGATATATAATGAGCACTACTGCAATGTAGCAACAAAATAAAAAAAATTAAAAAAAATTGTTACTAGCAACTAATGGTTTCACTGTCATCAGTGACAATGATACCAAATTAACTTTTTCAGGAATTTCAGAAACAAAAACAGTAGCAACAAAAACAGTAGGTGAACATTTATAAAATAGTGAAGGCCATATTGTCTAAACCAATGCTTTCTGTTGTGTGAAACATTTTAACCATTTTTACTATTAAATAAAGATAATAATAAATTGTGGGTAGATACCTGACTAAGGAACACAATGCCTGGTTGTTGTGAATCCAGTAAGCGAAGGCCTGTTTCAAGTCCAACCATAATAATGTCTGCATACTGATAATGAGATTCTAAAAGAGTAGGAAATCTTAGTAACAAATCAGCCATCACAGGGACAACCTCCCCAAACCATTTCGCTGCTTCAGCCCTTGACAAAAACTGCAAAAAAAGTGACACCCTTTCATAAGATTCAGGTTGACCCTATGTAAACACTTCCTTGTCTCATGAATAGCACCATAGATTGCTCAATGCAAATTTAGTACAAATATAGTAACAGCAGAACAGTAAACTATTTCTCTACTAAACATCTCAAGTAATTTTACACGTGTTTGAGAATTCCATCTTGTGAAGGCAAACTTGTGTTAGTTATGCAAATGAAGCAGCATGGAAATGCAAGCTTTCTCAAATGCCATGTAATATGCAAATATTCATTTTCAAATGTCACATTGTAAGTTGTTCAGGAAGAGGAACTGAATCCCGAAATGTGATTTGTATCAGTTCGTTTTGTTTGTGTTACTCTTATTATAATTCCCATGATAAACTGAACAACTTTTTTCCACTTCCTAGAAAATGGAACTTTGTTGTAAAAACATACACCTAACATTTTAGTTTCTACATTCAACCAAACGACCGTTTAGTTTATCTTTGATCCAAAACGGTTTAGCTAACACCACCACAAGCACGTTTCCACAGGAGTACTTGGGGAAAGTTTATACATCACATTATAATTCCACTTTCATCAAACTATGAAAATCAACAATCTTTAAGTAAATATCAAAACCATGAATAGTATTACAAGAATCTTCAATTCTGTGTTCTGTAATTCAGTAATCCAACCAAACAAGAAATCATCCATCTCCTGTCATATAAACCCTCTAATCTCAATAAACCCACATCAAATTTCAAATATCATAAACAAATATTCATGTCAATGCAACATTAACTCAATTTAATGCATGCTATAAAATAGCACTAAAAATAGAGGACAAAACCCACATCAAATTTTAAATATTATAAACAAATATTCATGTCAATGCAACATTCAAATCAATTTAAAGCATGCTACCAAAATTGCACCAAACATACAAGAGAAAAAAGAAAGAAATAACCTCATCAAAGAAAAGGGCATAACCATCAGCAGCAGAGGAAGCCAAAAGGTGAGGAGATAGAGAAAGAGAGTTCCTAAGATCAGAAATGGCGAGAAAGAGGACTTCTCCTGAGTCAACTCGGCTATGACTCGGGCCTTTTGAAAGCGATTTCAGAGCTTCAATTACTGGGTTTGGCCATACTAGATGGGATGATTCAAGCTTCAATGGGAGATATGGTAGAATTGATTTCAAATCTTCCCGATTTTCCATAGCAAATTTCTTTGTAATTGACTTTAATTCAAGTTTATTTCAGTGTTTTTGAAGAATTGGTTGAACTTCAATTTGCTGGCTTGGCTGAAAAGTGGTAAGTGATGTTTTTGAACGTGCGTCGACTTCCTAAGAACGTTTTGCACAACTTCATAAGACTAAGGAGTATTAAATCAATTACAATCTCGTATTGGTTTTTATTTTTAATTTCAAACTCATATGAAATACAAAGTACACTACTTTGTAAATCAAATTCCTCTTATGTGTAGGAGTCTCGAGCCGATCAAGCTAGTATGGCTTGTCATAAATTTGGCATGGGAATTACGGTTCTATGTATGGACATCATCTTCAAAAGTTGGCATGAGCAAAGACACAAAGACAATGGCTGGACACACTTTTTTGTTACTAGTTTATTAAATATATAAAAATTACAAAGGAGGCCCACTAGTGTGGCAAGTGGGTTGAGCTGTACATGAACTTCATTTTCTTATTGATCAACACAAATTCAACATGGCATGACCTTTATTTTCTTGTTCTAAACACGACCCACTTAAGCATGAGGCAAGCATTTCACCAAAGAGCCTACACAATTAACACGTACATGTGCCTACCTCTAGACTTTAGGCAGTCCCAAAGTCTTCTCTATATATAAAAATAAAAAAACATTCAATATTCATAATCTTTATTTCATGAAAAATCAATATCTATTGTAGCATTCTAGTACTAAGGAAATGGAAATGAAAGTATCTGAGAGGTATAGTACATTCATGATTCATTATTTTAATTGTATTAATACATCACATTTAGGAATTAAATCTCATAGGTGTTTAGGCAAATCTCAACAAGGACATATGAGAATCTGCTGGGTTTGAGGGGTAATAACAATCATACTACCAAAAGCATACAAAATAGCAATAAAGCAGTAATAAAGCAATAGATAAGCAATGAACAAACAATAAACAAACAGAATGAGCTCTATTATGAGAAGAGAATGAGTTTAGAGATACAATACTGAATAAGGACAAGCCTCCTTCTTCAGTAGGGACGAAGCTCCGTAGATAAATGCAGAGTAATTCTATTGTATTTAGAGTATATATGCGTACATGAGTGCTAAAAATGTCTAATTACACTTATTTATACCTAGGGATCTCTAGGGTTTAAAGATATATTCGGAATATATTCAAAATGAGGAAGATCTTCTTGATTTATCTTCTTCCCTGTTCTGTAGGTGTATCTTTGGCAAGTATCTCCTTGATTGATATCCTTGATGCTGTTTTCCTTATTTACTCCAATCAAGCCGTTTTGCTCATTTTTGCTGAGTTATTGTTTCTTGGACTGGTGCCCTAAATATAATGGGTCGTATTACAATACGGGCCCAACAATAGGACTCATTTAAGGGATTTCCTTTATCTCCCCCTCTCCCTCAAGTAAGATTGGTTAGAAGACCCTTTGTATTTAAACTCTTATTATAGGGTACTACCCCTCTCTCTCAAGTGAGATTGGTTAGAAGACCATTTGTATTTGAACTCTTATTATAGGGTACTAGACATTTAGTGACAAGTGAACACTATCCAATGTCATCCTAAGTAACACAAAGAGGTGGTACATCCTAATCATCACTTCTACTCTTTTTTCCAACACACATCAACCAATAAGCCAACGCTTACAATGTCATGCTCTAATGTGTAAAGGATGCTAATGTGCATTTAGCACCAATGTTTTATGCTATTGTTTTATCCAACAACAAGTATTAGACATATAAGCGCACGTCATTTTTATGTATGAGTATAAACACAACAAATCACCTCTCAACAATATAACAAGTCACCTCTCAATAATATTTTTATACGAACAACACAAGAATCACAATCCACCCTCAAATGTAGCTTCCCATAATGTTCGACTTCATATTCACCAAAGATTAGAAAGATAAATGAGAGCACATCATTTCATTTGGTGAGAAATAAAGACATAAATCTCCTCATCTGATGTATGAGTGTAAAACGTAACAAGTCATCTTTCAACAATATAACAAGTCACCTCTCAACAATATAATAAGTCGTCACCCAAACAATCCAACAATTAAAATTGATCATCGAGAGGGCAAGACTAGTGCATCTCAATTCTCAATTTCTCACCATAGTGTTGACTTCATATTATACCCCAAATGTTAAAAGAAATGAAGAACAAATCATTTGACTGGGTGAGAACAAACAAAGGCATGAATCATCCGCGCACACACCAACTCACCAAGGCTCGAAGCATGCCGCTGAAGTTCCACAGTCTGCTATAAAATCTCGCACTGATTTGTTTCACTCCAACGCACTCACCCCAACACACCAGTCAACTCACTCAAAAACACACAGAGAAAAACTGAGCAAACCAAATCAACCAAAAATGGCTTCTTTTGTATCTTCTCAATCTTGTTTCCTTACTGCAAACCCCACTTTTTTACCTCTCAAACCCACCTCCCTTCAACAATCTTCTGCCTTTCTTCGATTTTCTGCTCCTCTTTCTTCCTCTTCCTCTTTTCCTGGTTTGTAATTTTTACTATTTTTTCCTTCAATTTTTGTTCAAAGATTTGATAAATTTTAAAGGGTAGTTTTCAAAATTGCAAATTTATTGATTTCAGGTACTGGGTTGGTTCATGTTGCATCAGAAAAGAAAAATCGGGCGTCATTTGTTGTGACTAATGCTGTTAGGGAGCTTGAAGGTTATGTCACTAAAGCCCAGAATTTCCGATTTGCCATTGTTAGTTTTTTCTATCCTTCTCTTTATGCTGATTTTTTTTTTTTTTTTTCAATTTTATCTTTGGTAATTTTTTTTGACAGAATTTTGATTATGTTTAGTGTAATTTGTTAGATTAGGCAGTAAGTGGGCAGTTTCACATTGAGTTTGAAATGTTGTGGGATTGCAATTTAACAATGTATATTGATGTGCATTTATATATATTTTTTTTATAGTAGATTGAAAACTTTTGGAATTTAGTTTGACTTATAGGACTATAGGAGTAAGGGGGAATTTTGAATAAATCCATTTGATTTGATATTTATGAAGAAACGGTGGCAAATGTTTTATTTTCATTATAAATGTTGTTGATATTGATGTGTTATTATAAGGATTGTGATATGCAATTATGGAATTATTATTCTGATGAGAATGAAAATTTGGAGATACCAACATTTCAGACTTTGGCTTCCTATTTCTCTTTTTTAATACAGAGAAACAAGAATTGGTGGTAATTAGATAGGGAAATAGGGATTATTCAACAAATAAAATAACTGAGATGGGGCGTTTGGGGGATGAGGGTAGGGGGTAGGTGGGTTTGGGTATGGTTATACTGAAGTAATGCAGTTGATAGATTTAAAGGCAAATAAAGGAAAAGTCTTGATTAGTTTCGAGGCTTTAGAGGGATTTTGAAAATCGATGACTGATTGAATTCTATCTGTTGGATCTAAAGAATGATAAGGAGATCGCAAATTGTGGCTTATGATGTATATGCTCTTTCTGCCGACTTAAGTTCAAGGATACTTGGCAGAAGTAAAAGGATCAAGCATGTGTGTATGTGTACTCTATAAGTGTTGCTGTGTCTGATAAGATGATAATAATGCTCTCAAAAATACACGCTTTATAATGGGAACAAATGCAATTAAAATTTTTTGTTTTGTGAATGGATTTCTTTGCTGAGTAAACTATGGTTGACATACTAGCCGCTGGAAACTTTTGTATAGAAATGACTCTATGGCCCTGTTTGATTTGCCTGACAATACCTGATCAAATGTGATATGGACTTCAATTAACTACAAAGTATATGTTAATAGGGTGAACCAGACAGGACCCAAGTGGCAGTATTTAGAGTACTTCAGACCTATATATATCATGTCTAAATCAAATTAGTCTTCAATTTTGGCAATCTATTTCCTCTTGTTAAGATTGAGCCAAAGAATATTCTCAATTACTTGGGTGAAAAGGAAGGAAAATGTGTATCTGCATTACGGAGTATTAAAATAAAGAGATAATAAACCTAATAGAAAATAAGGCAGCAAGAGAGGGGGGGGGGGGGGTGGGGGCGAAAAAGAAATATGAGTGCCTAGCGCAGCAGAAGGGTGTATGCAAGTATTTATACTGTAATTTGGTAGGGAAGAGAGAAGGCATGCTTTCCCAGATGTTTCGTGACTGACGAAGAAAGAAGTCATGTGATAATGTAAAAATCTGACATATTCTCTGCAGTCTTACATTTGAACAATTCTCTAGAGCATGGCTTATAGGCCTAGGTCTCCTTTCAAATCAATCAAATGCTATTAGATCGACACTGGCTGCTTGGAAGCTGCAGCAGTGACTTAATAAGCTAGTGATCTGCAGGCTAATTGTAAGATCATAACAATACTGAAACTTGATGATGTGGCTATTTAATCTGCAGAACGAAAGCTCTACCAGAATAAGGGAGAAATTTAGATATTAGTTCCCTGTATGAAGGTGCCTCAAATCAAATTTTACTCATAGTTATTTCATGTTCTGGGAATTATCATACATGATTAGGCGTTAAGTGACCATAATTGCTGAAAAGAAATAATTGGTTTTGAGAATTGTTGTACATAATTAAGTCATTACTTGACCCATATTTTTATGGGGCATAATAGAACCTGATAGGTGTCTGTTTGCATCTCTAATTTGTCTATATTTTCTTCTTTTTTATTTAAGGTTGTGGCTAGGTTCAACGAATTTGTGACAAGGCGGCTAATGGAAGGAGCTCTTGATACTTTCAAGAAATATTCCGTCAATGAAGATATAGATGTAAGTGGCTGCTCTATGCCTATGTATATTTGTGACTGGTTTTTCCCAATCCGTGCAGTGTGTTTATGCCATCAGCACTTTGCACAGATAGAAAGGGGTAGAAAATTAAAGTGCATTTTTCTATTTAAGTATTTTTTAACTGGATAAACTGATGGAAGATGGTGCATTAAATGCTAAATGGAAGACCTTTTCTATCGAGGACTTGTGCTTTCTATTTGGGATGCTACTTGAAGATCTCTGTGCTGACTCCCTATTCCGTAATCCTCGTAGAACATGCCCTAATTATTTCAGAAATAAACATGTTCAAGTTCACATCTTTTTAATTGTTTCAAGTAGTCCTTCATCAATATCAATAATTTGTAACCAACCTTTTCTTTTATGACAGGTTATTTGGGTTCCTGGTGCTTATGAGCTTGGTGTAACTGCACAGGCACTTGGACAATCCGGAAAATATCATGCTATTGTTTGTCTTGGAGCTGTGGTAGGTCCTTGGCGTATGCTAGAAATTTTATTGCGTTGTTTTTATTTAGTCAAACCCATCTTAAATTATCCTTCCTGCTCCTTTACCACATAGTTTTTTTTTTTTTTTTTTTTTTTTTTTTTTTTTTTTTTTTTTTTTTTTTTGGGTTGTGACCTAGGTTTAGCATGGCCATTTAGTCATGAGAATTGTAATTTTCCACGGAGTGCCATTTACGGCTGTCACTATTACTTTATTTTCCATGTTGAATATGTCAATATGTTTAATACATTTGATTCCCGGCATGCATTGGAGTGATTGAACTCACGTACCAACTTTCTCAACCTTTTTATTGCTTCTATTAATTTGACATGGTACTCTTAGGCCTTAGTTGGGGTGTCAAGGCTGAATTAAATTTTTATTCATGTTGTTATCCGAAAAGTGGTTATTACGAGGATATTATAGGTGCATATCATGTGCATGCTTCATCAATGTATGAGGAAAGAAATCCAATGTGCATGCTTCATCAATGTATGAGGAAAGAAATCCAATGTCAATGGCTAATTTTTCTCATAGTATGTTTATGTACATTTCGCTTATTGAAACCATATCTGAATTGTTCTTCAGCTGATCATGTTCCATTCCTGTTGGCAACTTTAGGTAAGAGGTGATACTTCACACTATGATGCTGTTGTTAATTCTGCTTCCTCTGGAGTACTCTCAGCTGGATTAAATTCAGGTAAAATTTCTTAGTCTACATGATATTGGCATTTGCCAGAAAGACAGTTTACTTGCAGATGCATATATCTCTATTGCATTTCTCCATTTAGATGACAGTCAAAAGTAACTGTTCCCGAAGTGCAAATCATAACTCTGAAAATTTTGTCCGTGTTTATTGCATGTTGCTGATAAGGATAATTCTAATGTTGGTTCTGCTGCAGGAGTACCATGTATCTTTGGTGTCCTTACTTGTGATGACATGGATCAGGTAATTTATTCTGACCCCTTTCTTCCTCACTTCAAAGTTTTTATCTCTCTCTCTCGCTCTCTCTTTTTTTTTTTTTTTTTTTTTTTTTACTTTTTTTTTTAGGAAACTTTTTTAGCATACTATCCCAAACATAATGAATGTCATATCATCTGTCTTTTGTCACCTGCAAGAAGTTGTATACTCACTAATAACATCTAGACCTCTTTGCTGCCTAATGAACAGTTTTGGGACTCTTAACACAACCAACTGATCATTGTCTCTTTGATACTAATGTGCTCTTGATGCTAAATTGCTAAGTCAATTTGCGTTAACCTTAGGCCCCTTATAATTTATGTTCCTCTTGTTCATTGTAATTACAGGCCATAAATAGAGCTGGTGGAAAAGCGGGTAATAAAGGTGCTGAGTCAGCACTAACAGCTGTAAGTTTTTTACCATAGCCTATATAATTGCTGACTGTTAATTTTGACATTGTTTTTATATTCTCTAATCTGATGTAAAATTTGGAATATGTCTATATTTTCTCTAGAAAGGAAGAAGAGAGGGGGGGGGGGGGGGGGGGGGGGGAGGGAAAACCATTTGCGAGTGGCCTATAATAATAGATCTAGTATCATAGGTTGGAAGTTTGGTGCAATGCCATTGCATCACACACCCTGATTCAATGGAATATAATGTCTGGTGTAAGGAGCGCATATGCTGTATTTATGGATCCACAAAATATAAGTTTGGATATACCCTTTCTTGCTCAATAATGCTAAACTTAGTTAACCTGCAAGTACTCCTTATCTTGACCATCTGACTTATTTTGGCAGATTGAAATGGCTTCACTCTTCGAACATCATTTGAAGGCCTAAATTCAATATGGTTGATGTAAAAGGTAGTTCCCCTGTTCACCGAGCCACTTCAAGGTTGCGTAATTTCCTGAGCTGCTATAAACAAATGAGCATGGGGAAGGAGGGGATTCAGAAACTGAGTGTATAACAGTACATTGGACGTGAGATGAAACTTACCACCCTCCTAAGCAAAGATGAAATCTTGGGCCTTTTCTTTTCGGTTTTTTTTTTCATTTATTTGGGGTTTTGATAGTTATTGTTGGAATAAATTCTTGGGAAGTTATGAACAAGGAGCCTTGTTGCCTGAGAATAGTTCAAACCTATGTCTTTTAACTTTCATCCTGCATGTGGATTTGCTTGTCAATGTCTACTAAGACTCTGTTCCAAATGTAACCTTTTTAACAGTTTTCTTTTTCGAGTTGTTTGTATTTTAACATTCTTGAAAGTAAGAAATCAAATGAACAGACGTACAAATGTTATCCTTCTATTTATACCCTTTTTAAACTGTCTTGCTTTGAATAGGGAGCAAATATATGGAAATTCTTGTATGGAAAATTCTGTGTATTTTTCTGTGGCTTCTTACTTGCAATACAATGTCCGAAAATGCTGAATTATTTGACCTAAGAAGTAAAATTAGAAAACGCCGAAATTCAACTGATTATCTTGTTATGTCCCTCTTTCGACGCTTTCATTTGCAATTGATTGAAGAAAGTGACACCTCTATTTTCTTTTCATTTACACGTAATCTACACAGTTTAGAGTAAATGCCAACTTTTTTCTAGTACTAGTATTATTAACTTCTATTTATAGGCGAATGTCATGCAGTTCCTCCCACTTCAATAACTGCCGGACGGTTATGACTCTTGGCGCTAGTTTCCCTTAAATTCAAAATACTCTACTTGCTTCAAACCGGCTCTATTATATCCTGTGGGCTTTTCATTTGGGCCTTAATGTTGTAGGTTATTTACGATGATTCATGTTACCCGATCCCAAATCATTTTGGGATTAAAGCTTTGTGGATGTTGTTGTTGTTGCTGAATTTCATATTGAAAAGCTGAGTATGCCTATCTTCATAACCACCCTAGCTTGAATTTTTTTTTAAAAATAGCCAAAATATTTGAAGCTTAACTTTAATATTGTCCTTTTTTCCCTAAAGATCCTTCCTTTTGAGGTCCATACTACAGTACTTTTTCAGTATTTTAGTGGAAGACCTTATGTAGTATACTGAGAGGGAACTAATTTCCTAGAATAAAGTGATCCAAGAGGAACAAATTACAGTATTATCTTTTCTCATTATTAACTCCAATTAAATAATTATGGTTTTAAAGTTGGTGCTTGCTCCAATTAAAGTATCAATTCATAATTGGAGTGGATAGTGATGTAGACAAAATTTGATACCTAAGGTCTCATCTCTCGTGTACATCTTGCGACTTTATTAAGGTTGTTTATAAGATGTGAGGTAAACCTTGAATGAAATCATTACTATAGTTAAATACAAGTTTTTATAAGAGGTGTTGGAGTATATTAAGCAAAAAAAAACTTTTTAACTTGTGTGCAACGTGCTAAAATGATGCTTATTTTAAATCTAAGATTGAAACATATAGTAATCAAAGAATAAAAAAGGTTTAAATAAAATTTCATAAACATAAAAACATTATTTTAAGCAATTAACCATATTTTATTGTCTGAATACAACAGAAATATTGGACCAAGCTATCTCCATTGGTCCTTTGAGATTCCTAGACAAGAATTTTGATTAAGATATTCAATAAATTAAAACCAATTTGGATCAACAAGAATAAAGCAAACAAAAGAGTTGATGAAGAAAGTGATTAGTGATAATAAGAAACTTCGAATCAAAGTCAGATGAAGTTCCTTAAAACAAATTAACAAAATTTCTACAATTAAGGAATGTCAGCTGTTGTTTTGTACCATAATAATATTTCAAAAAAAACAGTATGATTCATGTTGTAATAAACCATGCTGCAGAGGCCATGATGAAGAAACCTAAATATTCCCTGTCTATGCCTTCTTCCTTGGTTTAATGCAACTGTCAAATATAATAAATTGCTCGTAAAGTCGAAAGCATACATTATTTGTTAACAAAAGCAATATTATTCATATTTTGTAATGGTGACATTGCAATTAGCCTCAGTAGTTCCTACCAATATCAAACATACACTTCTAAGGTCGCGCCATAATGAAGTCAGAACTCGTAAGAAGTTTTTATTATCAGTTTGTTCAAGTACGCCCATGCCAAACTTTCAGCAGGTAGATCAACTTCTTTCAGTTTCACCTCAGGAAAATCAGGTTTTTGACTTAATCCTTTACACATAATGTTAATTTTATAGGCTTTAGGCTTACTATATTTTATAATGTCAGGGGTGGTTTTTGACTTATATTAGGGGAATTGTGCATTTAAGAGTGTTGCAGCAATATTATTTGGAAATGGTTCAGACTGCAAGTTATGCCCATTGATGAGAAGACGGTCAGCAGGCGCTATTCCACTAGGAGCAAAATACAGACTGATAGATGCTGTTGTAAGCAATTGCATTAACAGCAACATAACCAAGTTGTATGCTCTAACACAATTTAATTCCACTTCTCTCAATTCCCACCTTACAAGAACTTATTCGAATGTGGGTCTTGGGAAAGAGGAGTTTCTTCAAGTTATTGCTGCATGTCAAAGCCCAGAAAATCAGAGCTGGTTTCAGGTCAGGAACCGTTTTATTTATTTGTAAAAAGTCTTAGCAAATTTTTGGGATGTTCTATGTTACTCAGACCTGGGTATTACATCTGACATTGGTATGTGACCATGTATCAGACACTTAGACTTGGATAAAATTTTTAAGGAAATCCATGCTTTTGATCCTAGTGAAGTCAGTGTCCATACACATGTCGGATTGTCTAAATTTAACAGCACCTAAGGAGAAATGAAGAGTCTATGAACATGTTTGTGGTATTTTCGGGTTATTGTAGTCCTTTCACGTAATATATTTATGTTCTTATTTGTAAATGGCAGGGAAATGCTGATGCTGTTAGGAGATTTTTGTGGATGCTAGAAGAGTGCCCTGCCACGGATTTTCTTATCCTCCCTGGCTATCATCTTTATAGAATGGATTACCAGGACATTCTTCAGCTCCACTATGAAACTAGAGCTGATATAACTATTTCAGCTCTAAGATTAGAGGAAAGGCATGACAAAGGTTTTGGTATTTTGAAAGTAGATTCAGATAATAATGTACTTGAAATATTTGAAAAAGAGATCATGTTTCCTTTGGTGAGTTGCTTGGACTGTAATAATTTCATCGCTAAGAAGCTATAATTTTCTTCTGACTAATTTTCTTGAAACACAATCAATCAGGTTGGAAGTGTAAAAAATTCGGAAGACAACAACCATACTACTTATGCAAGCATGGGCATCTATGTCATTAGCAAAGATGTAATGGTAAACATTCTCAAAGAAGACCTTTCATGGGCAAATGACTTCAAGAGTGAAGTAATTCCTGGTGCTATATCATTAGGAATGAAGGTATGGGGAAATATTACTTTATTGATAAAATCAACTAATTCAAAGGAAATATAGTGTTATATATAAACAACATATGATACATGCACGAATCATAGTCACATTAGTATTGAACTCTTAAACCAAAATAGCTCATTTTGCATATAAAGTTTGAGGCATATATTCATTATTATTGTTCACTCGAAGGACAGTACATCATACTACGTACTACATTCTCTGTAAGCATGTAAATTCTTCAAGCAAAAGTCATTACACAGTTTAATTTTCATATGGTTTCATTATTTTCACGTGAATCCTTCTGCACGACAGCTAGTTCTGTATCAAGGTGACTGATTCTGATTAATTTTAGATTTCAATTTTTCGAAATCTCATTTTAGATGTCGAAAAAGATGGTTTACAATTCACAGTTGGTTAAAAAAAAAGTTTTCCTTTTGTTCTTTGGGCCAAATCTAGGTTCAAGCATATCTATTTGACGGATATTGGGAGAACATGCAAAGCATAAAGGGATTCTATGAAGCCAACATGGAAAGCATAAAGACTACAGACATAAGATTCGAGTCAGTATAAGTCACTTGATGAAAAAAAGATGCTCCCTTCTCCTTCAAAGGAAATATGCATATAACTTATTTGAATGTCCCTTGAGAAATACATTCTCCCCTTTTTTTCTCTCAACCTTTTCACTCTTCTACTTCTCCGCGAAGTTAATACATGTTTCTTCAAGGGGCTGAGGGAGCAAATTAAACTTTAACTGTCAAATTGTCAGTACGTCTACTAAACATCATTGATACAAGTCTTCTTAAGTCTAATATATACACATTTAACCCTTTTGGTCACAGCTTCTGTGATAGCGACTTTCCTCTCTATACTTTGCCTCGGCGTCTCCCTCCAACAAGAGTAACCGATGCTGTAATTATTGACAGTGCCATAGGAGATGGTTGCCTACTCAATGTAAGAATCCCACTTCCTAGCAAGAAATAGTCATTTTAACTTGTTCTGTTTCTCAACTGACATTGAAGATTTGAAATTCTACTAATTACTTAATAAGTGGATCATTTCTTGTTGGTCACCCCTTTTTTTCATTCTTTCAAGCGTAGAAGTGCAGAATCAAAGGCTCAGTGATAGGTCTTGGAACAAAAATTGATGATGCAGCTGCAATAGAAGATTCAATTTTAATGGGATCTGATATCTACCAAGTAAGCACTAAGGCTAATAGTAAACTATTAACTGCCCCATATTTGTCTAATGTAAAAATGATTTGCATATCTTGAACTCGGGTTCTATGTGTCAAGCACGCGTATGTCTTCACGTGTCAAACTCAGCTAATTTATGAAATTTTTTTACAGTATATTACTGGTACAAAGTGAAGTAATGTCTCCCAATTTTCGACTTTTCTCCTTGTCAACATGCAATGCTCTTTAGTAATAACCGTTACATCAAAATTATCTATAAAGTTGTAAGGCTATAAACAATATAATATCATTAGTTCCCTACTACTATAATCAAACTACACGCGAATTTGGCAGAATTTTACATGAAATAAAGAGTGTTATTATGAGTTCTCTTTATAAATTAATTCCTCTAGTTGTTTATACTAACCTTAAACTTATTCTGTAAACAAACAGGAAAATTTTCTGCAGAACATGGAAACGAAGACATCATAGAAAATACCGATAGGAATTGGGCAAGGATCATTCATAAGGAAAGCTGTAATAGACAAGAATGCAAGAATTGGCAAAAGAGTCACGGTAAAAGATGCTGAAAATTCACATATCCACACTATAGGCCTTAAATTCTTTATGTTAACATCAACAATAATTAATGTCTATCATTGTCAGAAACTCCTGAAAGCAAAGAATTCCCATTAGTTAATGATATCATGAACTTAAATGTTTGCAGATTATAAACAAAGATAACATTCAGGAGGGAAGCAGAGAAGATGCAGGGTACGTGATCCGCGAAGGGATAGTGATTATAACTAGGAACGCAATCGTCCCGGATGACACCATCTTATAGTGATGCAAAAATCATTATAAGAAGAACATCATTCTTTCAACAGAATAAGGAAGAACAAACATATATCATTTATAACGCAAGAAGGCCAAGAATTATGCCTTTTCGGACCACTCTGTATAGCAACATGAAAATGTTATTTGTGCAAAGAAAGTGAGATAATATACCAACAATTATTGGTTTCAAAAAATAAAAAAAAATACCAACAATTATACTAAGAAATCACATTTTTTTTGTTCTTCTGATTGAGTAGAACTATACATGGAAATTCCTACACGAAAAACATTCATAAATGTAAAAACGTTCATGATTTTAGTTGGTGTATCAACGAATATTCAAAGAACAACGTATACTATATATGAAAATAAAAAACATTCATAATATGTAAAATTTCAGTGAAATTTTATTATATGATGTATATATATTGTAGATGCAACATGGGTCTCCTCATCATAACCGGCGTTAAATATTCCACTTGAAAGGACGGTTGAACAAATTTGATTCACCACCTTCAATTCACTCGTTATTGTTGCAATCACCATTCACCAATCCTGCAGCTTCTGCTTCGTGGTTTATTCAGTTGAGCGGGCACAACAGGCGGGGACTAGGCACCGCTATGAGTCGACTCATCTTCGAAACAGTGGCTCTATATGATTCATCCAAATTTAGTTCACTTGGCTTCATCCCATCAGGCAACTCCCACGTAAAACAATGGAGTAAGTTTGCCGCGCACAACTCAAGCGTGTATAACGCTAGCCCCATACCCGGGCAAGACCGTCTTCCTGATCCGAAAGGTATAAATTCAAAATTAGCCCCTTTTAAATCGGGTGCACCCTCTCTAAGGAACCTTTCGGGTTTGAACGTGTCTGGATCAGACCATTGTTAGGATTAGTGTGGAGGTGCATCAAGTCATGGAGGCATAAGGGAGAAAGCAAAGGAAGGGCTGCTGTTGGAGGGTTCGACCGAACTCCATTCATGGAGGTTCCGAGGTTCGGCCGAACCATACAAGCAGAAGCATCGCAGGTTTTGGTGAAAATGGAGGAGTGGTCGAACCACCTTAGGTCCGACCGAACCACCTTGGGTTCGACCGAACTCCGGGTAGGTTCGGCCGGACCTGCTGTGCTCTGTTTCTGCCGTCAGATTCTGCGATATGGGCTGCGATTTAATCTTGTCCCTTGATTGCTTTTTGTACTCCTAGACTATATATACTTTTACTTAGCCTCTTTTTAAGGTATTCACAAATTCTAAACACTAAGAGAGGGTTTGAGAGGTTTGTGAGGAGCATTTGAATTCTACACAATTCATGCTTGTATTCTTGATTTCATTCATCATCAATACTACTCCATAGTGCAAGGGTGGGTTTTTTCTCCCGGTTCTCGGGTTTTCCCACGGTAACTTTGTCTCCTTTACTTGCTTTAATTTCTTTCATGGTTGTTCTTGATTGTTATACTTGCTTGTTCATTGTTGTTGTGGGTGGATTGCAATTAGTTTGAACCCTTAATCCTTTCAATTGGTATCAGAGCCAAGGTTGAATCTTTGGTGTTTTAGTGATTTAGGGTTTGTGTTAAACTTGAATTTGTGATTGAGTTACAAAGTTTGGGTCTTTAGGTGTTCAAAGTTTGAATCTTGGGTGTCAAGTTGCATTCTTTGTTGTTGAAAACCTATTGTGAACTTTGTGTGTTTGATTTGCAATGGAGGAAGGCAAGTTAAGAATTGAGAAGTTTGATGGGAAGGATTTTGGGTTTTGGAAGATGCAAATAGAGGACTATTTGTATCAAAAGAACCTATATTTACCTCTTACTAGTAAACCATCGGGTATGAAGGAAGAAGAGTGGAAAGTATTGGATAGACAAGCTCTTGGAGTGATTAGGTTGACATTAGCAAAGAGTGTTGCTTACAATGTCAAAGATGTGACAATGACGGTTGGTGTCATCAAAGCATTGTCCAATATGTATGAGAAGCCATCGGCTATGAACAAGGTGTTCTTGATGCGTCGTTTGTTTGAAATTGAGATGAATGATAGTGGTTCCGCCCCGGAACACATAAATGAATTTAATTCGATAATCTCTCAACTAGCTTCGGTTGAGATCAAGTTTGATGATGAAGTGAGGGCCTTGATTTTGTTGTCATCATTGCCTAGAAGTTGGGATACCGTTGTAGCCGCCATTAGCAACTCTTCCGGGAAGTCGAAGTTGAAGTGTGATGATGTGAGGGACTTAATCTTGAGTGAGAGCTTGAGAAGGAAGAACTCGGGTGAGTCATCGGGTGGTGCATATTCTAGTGAAGGTATGGGACGTGGAAGACAACAAAGAGGTGCTCAAAGGGGAAGATCGAAGTCTAGAGGGAGAAGTAAGTCGAAAGGGAAAGTGAACATTGTGTGTTGGGGTTGTGGTGTAAAAGGGAATATAAAGAGGGATTGTCCCAATCCCAAGAAGAAGGGTGGTCCAAACCACAAGAACCATGATGATGCTAGTTCATCGGTTAGCTTGGCATCAAGCGATGAAATCGGTGATGCATTGATCTTGAGCGTTGATAGTCCCATTGAGTCTTGGATCCTTGATTCGGGAGCTTCATTTCATTCTTCTCCATGTAAGGAGATTTTTCAAAACTTCAAGAGTGGCAAGTTTGGAAAAGTATACCTTGCGGATGATGAACCGTTGGATATTGTGGGGAAGGGAGATGTTATGATCAAGACCTCAAGTGGGAGCTCATGGAAGCTTGAAGATGTTAGGTACATACCTAAGCTAAGGAAGAATTTGATTTCGGTGGGTCAACTAGACTCAAGTGGTTTTAGAACCATGTTTGGTGAGGGTACTTGGAAGGTGTCGAAGGGAGCTATGGTGGTGGCTTGGGGCACGAAGACCGGCACTTTGTACACTACCTTAGGGTGTACAAGCATGATTGCTACAACTGCAAATGATGAGACTAAGCTTTGGCATACTCGGCTTGGTCACATGAGTGAGAAAGGGATGAAAATGCTAGCTTCAAAGGGTAAGTTGTCGGGTTTGAAATCAATCGACATGCAATTTTGTGAGACATGTGTTTTTGGCAAGCAAAAGAAGGTGTCTTTCACAAAAACCAAACGGTCCTTGAAGAAGGAGAAGCTAGAACTTGTGCACACGGATGTTTGGGGCCCATACCCCATCAAGTCCCTTGGTGGTTCTCACTACTTTGTTACTTTCATTGATGATTCAACCCGGAAAGTATGGGTGTATTTTATGAAGCACAAGTCGGAAGTGAATGAGAAGTTCAAGACTTGGAAGGCGGAGGTTGAAAATGTTTCGGGCAAGAAGATTAAGGCAATCAAGTCCGACAATGGAGGAGAGTATGAGTTGGAAGCTTACAAGAACATTTGTAAGGAGAATGGCATTGTTTTGGAGAGGACCATTCCCGGTAAACCTCGCCAAAACGGGGTAGCGGAGCGGATGAATAAGACTTTACTTGATAGGGCAAGGTGTATGAGGTTGTTTGCGGGCCTCCCAAAATGCTTTTGGGCGGATGCTGTTAGTACCGCGGCTTACTTGATAAACCGTGGACCTTCGGTGCCCTTGGAATTCAAGATACCGGAGGAGGAGTGGAGTGGTAAGGAGGTGTCCTACACTCACTTGAAGACCTTTGGTTGTGTGGCCTATTTGCAATCCGAGAAGAGAGACAAGCTAGACCCAAAGGCCATCAAATGTTACTTCATCGGGTATGGATGTGAGAAATATGGTTATAGATTATGGGATCCTAAGAATCGAAAGATTGCTAGGCATTGTGATATCACTTTTGATGAGAGCTCCTTGTATAAGGACAACTTTGGTGGAAAATCTGTTGAGAAAGAATCAATAGGAGATGAGAGGGAATTTGTTGAGTTAGATGGTGAAGTTAGAAAAGGCAAGGAGGGTGAACAAGTAGATGTTGAGGTGCCAATTCAACAAGCATCTCCTCAACATGGTGCCCATGTTCCGGATGATTCGGATTCAAGTGATTCGGATGATGATGATCACTTGGAAATGGATGAGCGAGTAGTTATGGGTGAGCCCGTTGTGGTTCAAGAAGAGTCTACTACACCACCAACGGTGAGGAGATCATCAAGACCAATCAAGCCACCAAACCGATATTCTCCATCCTTGCATTATTTGTTGTTGACGGATTCCGGTGAGCCGGAATGTTATCAAGAGGCAATGGGCATGGGTGACTCGTTGAAGTGGGAGCAAGCAATGGAAGATGAGATGTCTTCATTGGAGAAGAACAACACTTGGGTGTTGGTTGAGTTGCCTAAGGGCAAGAGAGCACTTTTGTGCAAATGGATATTTCGAAAGAAAGAAGAACCGGATGGTACAATTCGGTACAAGGCAAGACTTGTGGTGAAATGTTTTTCACAAAAGGAGGGCATTGATTATCACGAGATCTTTGCTCCAGTTGTGAAATTGACCACTATTAGAATCTTGTTGGCTATAGTGGTTTCGGAGAACTTATTTCTTGAGCAAATGGATGTAAAAACCGCGTTTTTACATGGTGATTTGGAGGAGGAAATCTACATGAAGCAATCGGAAGGGTTTCAAGTTCCGGGTCAAGAGAACTTGGTGTGCAAGCTTAAACGGAGTCTATATGGGTTGAAACAAGCTCCAAGACAATGGTACAAGAAGTTTGACAATTTCATGCTAGGCAATGGTTTCGTGAGAGCGGAAGGTGATCATTGTTGCTACTTTCAAAGGTACGACAATGGCTATATCTATTTACTTTTGTATGTTGATGATATGTTGATTGCGGGAACTAGTATGAAAATTGTCAATGATTTGAAAAAGAAGTTGTCAAGAAGATTTGAGATGAAAGATTTGGGTGAGGCCAAGAAAATACTTGGCATGAGAATTTCTAGGGATAGCTCAACGGGTGTGTTGAAGTTATCTCAAGAGGAGTATGTCAAGAAGGTGCTCAAAAGATTTAACATGATTGATGCAAAGCCTCGAAGCTCACCTCTTTCAAGTGAGCTCAAGTTGACAAAGGAGGATTGCCCTAAGACAAGGGAAAAGAAGGACAAAATGGCCATTGTTCCTTATGCTTCGGCCGTTGGTAGCATGATGTATGCTATGATTTGCACAAGGCCCGATATTGCTCACGCAGTGGGAGTTGTGAGCAGGTTCATGTCAAATCCGGGTGAGAGACATTGGGAAGCCGTGAAGTGGCTATTGAGGTATTTGTTGGGTACTTCAAGTATGGCTCTTTGTTTTGGTAGAAATGGAGTTGTTTTGGAAGGTTTTGTTGATGCCGATTTTGGAGGATGTTATGATTCAAGCAAAAGCACTTCGAGGTATGTGTATACTATTGGTGGTACGGCCATTAGTTGGATGAGCAAGCTCCAAAAGTGTGTCTCTATGTCTACGACGGAAGCCGAGTATGTGGCTATGTCGGAAGCGGGAAAAGAGATGGAATGGTTGAAGGGTTTTCTTGAAGAAATGGGCATGAAACAAGATGTTTGTGCATTGTATAGTGATAGCCAAAGTGCAGTTCAATTGGCTAAGAATCCTATGTTTCATTATCGCACTAAACACATCACGAGGCGTTATCACTACACTAGGAGTTTGGTGAAGGATGGCACGATGTGTTTGAGGAAGATTGCCGGTTCAAAGAATTCGGCGGATATGCTCACTAAGGTTGTTTCTAGTGACAAATTGAGGTTGTGTAGGACCTCAATTGGACTCCATCATTAAGCTTGATGGAGTGTTGCGCTATGGTGAAAAAATTGTTTTGATGAGTGTTTTTTTTTTAGTGTTTTTTGAGGAAGGTATATATGGATGTCTATGGTGTATGCATGATTGATCCTATCTCCAAGTGGGAGATTGTTAGGATTAGTGTGGAGATGCATCAAGTCATGGAGGCATAAGGGAGAAAGCAAAGGAAGGGCTGCTGTTGGAGGGTTCGACCGAACTTAATTCATGGAGGTTCCGAGGTTCGGCCGAACCATACAAGCAGAAGCATCGCAGGTTTTAGTGAAAATGGAGGAGTGGTCGAACCACCTTAGGTCCGACCGAACCACCTTGGGTTCGACCGAACTCCGGGTAGGTTCGGCCGGACCTGCTGTGCTCTGTTTCTGCCGTCAGATTCTGCGATATGGGCTGCGATTTAATCTTGTCCCTTGATTGCTCTTTGTACTCCTAGACTATATATACTTTTACTTAGCCTCTTTATAAGGTATTCACAAATTCTAAACACTAAGAGAGGGTTTGAGAGGTTTGTGAGGAGCATTTGAATTCTACACAATTCATGCTTGTATTCTTGATTTCATTCATCATCAATACTACTCCATAGTGCAAGGGTGGGTTTTTTCTCCCGGTTCTCGGGTTTTCCCACGGTAACTTTGTCTCCTTTACTTGCTTTAATTTCTTTCATGGTTGTTCTTGATTGTTATACTTGCTTGTTCATTGTTGTTGTGGGTGGATTGCAATTAGTTTGAACCCTTAATCCATACAACCATGAGTTTGGGTCTCTTCCTATAACCCATGCATTGATCACGACTCGTGATCGTTATAGCCCATGCATTGATCACGACTCGTGATCGTTTAGGAATATAGTATTTTCCTATGACTGCATCCTTAGCAGTCTCGTGGAGCAAGAGCGGGATTGGTGGGTGCATACGTAGTGTCTCTTTTATGCAACATCGAAAAAATGGGAGCTTATCAAGATCCGATTCGTTGACCCGTCGAGTTAAACCAACTACGTCAACAAGCTCTTGTTGGACCCGTTTCATGTATTCGGGATTACGTAATAATTCTGTCATTATCCATTCTACTTCCCATGTTATTGTTTCCGTTCCTCCAAACATCATATCCTGTATAATTATTTTAAATTGGCCTAAATTAGATTAATTGCACGGTTGCACGCAGGCCACGCACCCATATTTATGCTACTTAACTACTACGAAATATTAATTAATAATTATGATACTTCTATATTGACTATATACCCCACAAACATCTTGCTACATGATACATCAAATTAAATATTTAACGTTTTTTTCTTTCAAAATAAAATTACTTGACATTTTTTAAGTCGACCATGCATGCATCCCTCATCAACACCTTTTTCGAGAGCAGCTATCAGCTTAGTATCTTTTCTACTGGTACTACTTTGTGGCATCACTAAAAAAAATGGTTAAACTGTGCTCCATACGTAGTAACATATCAGAATAATTGACACGGCTTAACTTATTGCATTGTTCATATATTTATTGTTGTTAAAGCAAACTATAAATTTATTAAAAGCAAATTCCTTTGTTATTAAATGACCTATTTCATTTATCACTTGCCATTTTGCCAATATATAACTTTAATGATGTGTATTGTACTCTGTATATAACAAGTGATGTGGAGTAAGAATTCTAATTAATGATGCGGAGAAAGTACTATCACTTGCATACTAAGTTACCAACCCATAATTTTTATGTGAAAAGCGTAAAAAAAAAAAAATACTTCATCCGTTCTTTTATTACATGTCTGTATTCTTTTTATAGATCATCAAAATTAAGTGTATGTTTCCATTTATAGGTTGTACTTTTTTATAATATTATTCTCTTTTTGATGATTTGTAATCCTTTTTCTTTTTCTTTTTTGTACTTTAAGATCAATTCCCAATACTTTCTCTCTCCTAATTTCGAAGCACTTTTTCTTTCTCTCTATCTCTCTTTAACCCCACATGCATATTTATACTCCCAATTATTAGTTTTAAGGAATCTTTAACTTTCTTAATTTCCGTGTAAAATGAGAAATAGACATGTAATAAAAGGACGGAGGGAGTAAATAAATAAATAAAAACACGGAGAAAGCATCATCTATATGCTTACCATGATAAGGCCTTTGATGTTTTCCTTAGTAAGCTTGATTGGGTTCTGTGAATCTTCCTGCTTATTAACTTTGGCATCCTCACTGTAAAAGTTCAACAACTCATCCACCACATCTAGATCTTCTTCAACTTTATTGTCTTGTTTTACATGTTTATTATTAGTTGCCTTCTTCTTGGCATGATCATCAATAATCGGATCTATGAACCGGTCCAATGCGGTCCGGGCCCTAACTAGCCGTTTGTTAAGCCCGTTTGGGTCAACCCAAGTGAGAATCTTGATAAAATCCGCTATATTAAACGCTCCAAAAAGCTCGGAAAACTCCTGCAGGATGGCAGTGAACTCATCCTGCCCCTTGGAGAATTTGGACCCGAAGGCGGCCCGGTATATAACATTCTTAGTAAGGTTAAACACGTGATCCACGATATTAACAGGACACCCGGCTTGGCCCGAAAGGGCCCAGACGATGTGGTCCACCTCATCGCGGACGGACTGCCATGATTCACCCCGTTTGCAGCTAAAGAGGTGCATGACGCACAGCTTGCGCATCTTACGCCAAAATGGGCTGTAGTGCGCGAAAACCTTGTCGGCCCTGTCGTAGGTAAGATAGCTGACGGCAATGCTGGCGGGCCGATTGGAGAAAATAAGGTCTTGGACTTGTAGGACTTCTCGGGCCTCATCCGGGCCGGAGACCACCATCATGTGTACCATGCCCATATTGAGGTGGAACAACCCGCCGTAACGTTCGGCCATCTTGGCTAGCCCACGGTGGGTCAGCTTGCCCATCATCGTTATGTTGCCAATGATGGGCAGGCCCGTTGGGCCTGGCGGGTATGGCTTCCGTCTTACCCTTGTGATGATGCCTAGTATTAACATGGGTAGTGCTATAACCAACAACATTGATTTCAATACTAGAAATAGTTGATCATGCATTTTTTTTTCTTGTATAGTTAGAAACTTAGAATTATTATCAGCTAGCTTTGTACTAATTGACTGTATTTTCTCTTGTTATTAGTGCTACACTTGTATACTTCTAATTGTGTCTTTTGTAACATGATTTTGATGATAGGAGAAAAAATTGGCGTTTAACTATATACTTAAAAAAAACTAACTACCTGCTCTACCAAAACTGATTGAATCCAATACGAATTGATTCAAAAATAAAAAAATAAAAAATAATGGATGAATGTCATTGAATACTGATCTATTTGTTTTATCACGAACTCTTTCACCATTCATTTTTATTTGTCCAATTTGTCTTTTTGCACAATTTTCAATGTCTGTTTTAGTATTATGTTATTAATTAGTTCAATAAAAATACTTTTAATTTAGTACGGAATAAAAATCAATAACTTTAAATATGATACGGATTATATAATAGAAAATCATTAAAAATAATTTCAGTTTAGCAAAACTAATTTCAATTTAATAAAAATAATTTCAGTTGCTTATAAAAATAAGGTGTAGATAACAATGCCTAACAAAAAAATTATGGGCACTTATTTTGCATTAAATTATCTTCCCTTACTTTGTACAATTAATATCAAATATAAGTTGGTGGTTAAAGTTCAGTTAAAAAGCCCTTTGGACTTTACACTCCATTTGTACACGCGGTACACCCCTCAGCACCACGAGAATTCCTTTATCTTCACTATATTAAATTATTAATGAGGTGCTAAACACCTGCCACTCAATATAATACCAATTTAATTAATTAATTACTTGTATTATTTCTAATAGAATTACCATAAATATGGCTCAACACATGTATACATGTGTGAGAATCGAGATTTGTGCAAACTTTTTCCATAACATTTTAAATTGTATTTTAAACAAGCCAATTTCTTTAGTTTGTGTCGCAAGTACAACAATTAGTTTAATAGTAGTAGGTCGAGAGAAAACGCAAAAGGATTTTGTCCCTCGCTCTAGAGTTCCTCGTTGACTTGGTGCCTCATCCCTGGTTAGGGCTATTTTGTACGTAGTTTTTGTTGGTGATTTCGTTTATTCAATTTCTCGTTGCCTGTTTTGATTCAATTATAGAGTCGGATTTGGTTAAGGAGTGGGAGAAATTAACTTTTACTAAAGAAGAACGAACAATTATTAAGGGCGATATTGATGAATCGAAGGAAGATGAAGTGGATACTCAAATTTCCTTAACATTGGTTGGGAAATTATTGAGTAATAAACCATTCAACATCGAAGCCTTCAAAAGAACCCTAGTGTCAGTATGGAGAGCAAAAGATGAGGTAGCGATTCGTATGGTGGAAACTAACTTGTTTGTCTTCCAATTCTTCAACGTGGAATCGAAGAACCGAGTTCTAGAAGGCAGCCCGTGGTTCTTTGATAATAAACTTGTAGTCTTGAAAGAGATTTCGGGAGAAGAACAACCATCAGAGGTCTCCTTCACCCAGTCACCTTTTTGGGTGCACCTAGAAGACGTTCCCTTTAACAAGAGGAAAGCTTCTATTGCACAAGATGTTGGCAATTGTCTTGGTGGATTCTTGGAGTATGACGACTCGGACCCTATTGGTTGGGAGAAGGTCATGCGCATTAAGGTGCAATTGGAGATTTATAAACCACTCCGCAAAGGGCTACAAATTGCTACGGGGAAGTCCTCTTTGAAATGGATAGCTTTGAAATATGAAAGACTGGCTGATTATTGTTTCTATTGCGGTAGGCTGGATCACACAGAGCGTGATTGTCAATTCTTGGAGAATGTGGAAGCAGCAAAAGAGGAAGTTATCTTTCAATATGGTCCTTTCCTTCGAGGTTCCCCACACAAAAGAAACCGCACATCAGAGGCAGAGAGGGCCCGAGAAAGCAACCTGTTGAAGAAAATTAAGAACAGAATTTTGCTAGACGTCCTAGTTATAATGATCCAAACACTATAAAGTTAGGACCTCCGGGGGCAGCGAGAAAACTCCTCTTTGAGTCTCCTAAACAAGTGGGAGTGATTACCGAATGTAGGGAAGCTTCCTCAAGACACTCAGTAGGCAACACTTAACTTGCTGATGTTGTTGAATCTTTGCCCAGCATTTTGAAGACTAATAATTTTCAAATTGAGTCTCAAGCCCTCACTAATTCTGAGGCTCAATTTATCTCTGGAAAATCAGAGGAGCAGCAGCTTGTTGATATGGATACAACTAAATTTATTGCTGACAAACCAGGCATGAAAACCTGGAAGAAGCTGCCACGGAGAAAGGGTATGAATATCCCTACTTCTGAAGGGAGAGAGCTTGATTCTAGGAAGCGGCTGCACGAGAGTACCAATGACTTTGCCAATAAGAAGGGCAGTCACGAGAAGAAGGCAAGAGTCGACTCAACCATGCAAATGGACTTGAATTCTATTAAAGTAGCGGGAGTTGGAGAAACCCAACCCCGCGAACAACCATGAGTATTTTATGTTGGAACTGTCAGGGATTTGGCAACCCCCGAGCAGTTCGAGCACTACGTAAGTGGTGCACTTCACTTGCCCCGGACCTTGTCTTTTTGTCTAAGACAAAGATCGGTAAGATTCCTTGTGAAAATAAAAAATCTACTCTTGGCTTTGATTGTGCATTTAGTGTCAGCAGCATTGGTTTGTCAGGAGGCCTGTGCCTCTATTGGAACAGTAATAAAGTTGATTTTTCTCTTGTGTCGTATTCCCAAAATCATATATATGGAGATGTGAATTCTGTTGTTATTGGTAATTGAAGATTTATTGGTTTGTATGCATGGCCTGAGTTTGCTAATAAACATAAAACTTGGCCTCTAATTCGCGAACTCTGTGAGAACTACCAGGGACCTCTCCTCATAGGTGGTGACTATAATGAGATTCTGAGTTCAGAGGAAAAGGAGGGGGGTGCAGACACTGACCGGAGAGAAACTTCATATTTTCGTGAGACACTTGAAAGTTGTGATTTGCAAGACCTGGGTTTTGGGGGAATCTGGTATACGTGAGAACGAAGTACTGAAGCTAGGAATATTGTTTGAGAGAGATTGTATCATTTCTGTGGTAATGCTGACTGGTGTGCCTTGTTTCCCGAAGCTTATGCTGAGCATCTTGTCCGATTTAAATCGGACCATACTCCGATTCTTGCTAGGCTCAAACGACCTTTAAGGAAGAGGAAGAGAGGCAAAAATCTTTCAAATTTGAGACCGGATGGCTTCTTGATAGCTCTTGTGAGGCTACTGTAAGGCAAGCTTGGGAGGATTCTTCGGGTTTACTGATGAAGCATAGGTTAGAGTTGCTGATGAGGTCTTTGAAGATGTGGAGCAGAAAAAAATTTGAAAACCTTGATAGACAAATTGACGAGGTAGAGGTGCTCCTAAAGGAGGCGCAAGGAAGGGCCATGACACATGAAAACTTGAAGTTATGCTCTTCACTCTCGGCTAAGCTAGACAATCTCTTCAACAAACAAGAAGCTTACTGGTATCTCAAATCTCTCTCTTCTGAAATTAAGGATGGGGATCGAAATACTAAGTACTTTCACCACAAAGCATCATAGAGAAGAAAAAAGAACGAGATCAAAGGGTTATTTGACGCCGAAGGGACTTGGCACTAGGATGAGGAGGGACTGGAAAATGTAGTATCAAATTTCTACAAGGACTTGTTCACTTCATCTATGCCATCTCAGGAGCGCTGCTCTAGGGTCCTTGAGTCAGTGAGTGAAGTGATTTCAGGAGCGCTGCTCTAGGGTCCTTGAGTCAGTGAGTGAAGTAATTTCAAGTGAGCAAAATGATGAGCTACTGCGTCCTTTTTCTAAAGAGGAGATTTATGCTGCTATTGGTGAGATGCACCCTTTCAAAGCCCCTGGACCGGATGGGATTCATGCCTTATTTTATCAAAAATTTTGGCACATTCTTGGGGATGAAGTAATGAGTCAAGTACGCGGGATTCTACATGGAGCGACTTCCCCAGAGTCGACCAACAAAAAAATATAGCTATAATCCCGAAGACTAATTCTCCAAACATTATGACTGAGTTCCGACCCATTGCTTTACGCAACTTTCTCTACAATATTGTGTCAAAAGCAATTGTTCTTCAATTGAAGAATATTCTTCCTACTGTTGTCTCGGAGAACCAGAGTGCCTTTGTTCCGGGTAGACTAATTACATATAATGCTCTAATTGCTCTGGAAATGTTTCATACTATGAAAAAACGGAGAACAAGTCGAAAAGGGTCAATCTCCTTGAAACTGGATATGAGCAAGGCATATGATAGGGTGGAGTGTTCTTTCCTTGAAAAATTATTATTGAAGATGGGATTTTCATGTGAATGGGTTAGAATCGTCATGAAGTGTGTTTCAACGGTCTCGTACTCATTTATCATTAATGATGTTGTTTATGGTGAAATTTTTCCCTCTCGGGGCCTAAGACAAGGTGACGAACTTTCCCCTTATTTATTCGTTATGATTGCTGACGCTCTCTCTGGTATGATTCGAAGAGCGGTGGAGACAGAGCTTTGCACGGGATCCGGGCTAGTCGGAACAGGCTAGAGATCACTCATTTATTTTTTTGCAGATGAGAGTTTACTTTTTGCTTGGGCCAACCGAGTGGAATGCTCGAAGATAGTTGATTTACTCAACTCGTATGAAGCAGCTTCCGGTCAGAAAATTAACTATGAGAAGTCGGAGGTGTCCTTTAGCAAAGGTGTGTATGTGTCGAAGCAAAAGGAGTTGATCGAGCCGTTAGGGATGCATCAAGTAGATGAGCATGGAAAGTAATTGGGAATCCCCACAATAATTGGACGTTCCAAGAAGTCAATTTTTGCAGCATTAAAGGACCGAATTTGGAAAAAACTTCAAGGGTGGAAGGGGAGGCTTTTATTTAGAGCGGGGAAAGAGGTACTCATCAAGTCGGTCATCCAGGCCGTCCCAACATATTTGATGGGTATTTACATTCCCTCTGGAATTCTTGATGATATCCACTCTCTCACAGCAAATTTCTGGTGGGGAAGTTCAGAAGGTAAAAGGCATGTGCACTGACGTAGTTGGGATTCAATGTGTACGCCTAAATGTCTAGGGGGCCTAAGGTTTAGGGATATGGCAGTCTTCAATCAGGCTTTTCTCGGGAGACAAGCATGGCGTCTTATTCAATCTCCCTCCTCCCTCTTAGCTCGTGTGATGAAATGTAAGTACTACCCACATTCATCTTTCCTAGATTCCTCACCGGGATTGGTGGGGAGTTACTCATGGAAGAGCATCTGGGGTTCAAAATCGCTGACTAAGGAAGGTATTATATGGAGGGTGGGCAATGGGACTAACATTGATGTGTGGAGTGAACCATGGGTAGCTGATGGCTAAGGTTGCTTTATCATGAGTGATAGAGTGGATTCTGTCACTAATGTGAGTGATCTAATCGACTCGCAAAATGGTGAGTGGAATTATGAATTGGTGTAATTTGTTTTCAATGAACGAGCTGTTAATTGCATCATGGCAATTCCACTTAGCTCCCACAATACAGAGGATGCTCTGACCTGGGCATTTACAATGAATGGTACTTATTATGTCAAAACTGCATATTTGCTAGGTAAATCGTGCAATTTAGACAATTATCACCGAGCTTGGGTCTTAATCTGGAAGTTGGAAACCACCCCCAAAGTGAGACATTTTTTGTGGCGCCTATGCACTGATTTTCTTCTGGTTCGAACCTTGCTAATGAGGAGACACATGCTTAAAATGGACTGCTGCCCTTGGTGTGACTGTAAGGAGACCCCAATCCATGCTTTGTTAATGCTATATGATTAGGGACCTCTGGAAGGGGACTGACTATGAGGATTTGTGGCAAAATGCTGATGCAATGAGTATCACTGATCTGGTTGCCTCGTAGGATAAGTTAGAAAGCAAAAAATTATAAATCGGAGTAGCTTTGATGTGTCAAATATGGTGCAGAATAAATGATGGTGTCTTTAATAACAAAGATACTCCCCGCTTGGTTATCCTTGATAGAGTTCACCGCCTTGTTGCTGATTATAACAAATATACTACCAAAATTTATGGTAGTATGGTTAGGACTCAAAAGCGTAGCCCAAAGAAGTGGATTGCTCCTAGAGGTGAGGCTATTAAGATCAACTGTGATGCTTCCTTATCTGAAAATGGTTGGGTAGGACTTGGTGCTGTTGCAAGGAACAACAAAGGGGAGGTCTTGTTTGCTGGATGTAGGCATATGCGAGGACAGTGGCCACCTGATGTTGCAGAGGGCATGGTTGTAAGGTTTGCTGTGAATTTGGGGCGCAAGTATGGGCTGAAACAAGTGGTTATTGAATCAGATTGTCAAGGACTTATGACAAAATTGCAGGCTGCATCCACCTTCTTCTCTGACCTTGACAAAATTCTAGATGACATTTTTGCTTTGAGTCTTCATTTTGATTTTATTAGTTGGTCTCATGTCAAACGAGATGGTAATTATGTTGCTCACCATCTCGCTAAGTTAGTGCCTTTTAGGGTAGAGCAAGTTTGGGAAAATTTTTGTCCAAACGAAATCTCCCCGTATGTACTCATGGATGTTCTATTGTTGGCTCGAGATTAATAAAGCACTAACTAACTTTGTTTCAAAAAAAAAACAATTAGTTTAATAAATGATCATGAACTAAGTTTTACTTAAATGTTTGCAGATTATAAAAAATAATAATATTCATGAGGGAAGCAGAGAATACGAAGGGATAGTTATCCGTGATTCCTACATGAATTACATTCACAATATATAAATAAAAAAATTCATGATTTTAGTTGGTGTATCCACAAATATTCAAATAACATCTTATATATGAAAATAAAAAGTTGGCATTATTGGGCCCGGGTCACCCACCTTAACGGGTCATACGCACACTCCAATCCAAAATAGTATGATATTGTCCGCTCTGGGTCTAGCCCGCACGGATTTGTTTTTGGACACCTTCTCAAAAGGCCTCATACTATTTGGAGTGTGCTTCTACTTATAAGGAGCTTCTCACTTCCTTAATCTATCCATGTAGGACTTGGGATGAACACCCCAACAAACCTCCCCTCAGACTAAGGACCACATAACTCATGGCCTCCCCTCCAACAAAACTATCTTGCACCGCTGCTAATCACCACGGGACACGCTACCTGAGCCACAATATCAGGAGGACTTTCGACGCAAGGCACCACAATTGCGAGGTCACACATTTGAGGGAACCGTCCCACTCATAACCCCCGTATTGTCCCAGCCGAATCGTCGGCTCTGATACCACTTATTGGGCCCGGGTCACCACCTTGACAGGTCACACACACACTCCAATCCATAATAGTATGATATTGTCCGCTCTGGGGCCTATCCCGCATGGATTTGTTTTTGGGCACCTTCTCAAAAGGCCTCATACTATTTGGAGTGTGCTTTCACTTATAAGGAGCTTCTCACTTCCTTAATCTATCCATGTGGGATTTGGGATGAACACCTCAACAGGCATGAATCTGCCAATGTGGTGAAAACAAATTGCAGTGAAATTGTTGTAAGGTTTTGATGATTGTAAACAAATGATGATTATCTAACTAATATGTGTATTGAGATGTGCATGAACAAGTCATGAAGCATGAAGGTGGTCGAGTACAGATTAGATCATTATTGAAGATGGTTCCCTACATACAATGTATGGATTGTGCTTGAGTTCCTCAGGGGAACACAAAGAAAAGAAGTCTAAACGTACAAACGTATTGTTAGAATTTACATACAGTTCCTAAGAAGAAGAATGAGAAGATGTTCTTTGCAAGGAATAAGCAGCAGTTTCTGAGGGGGAACAAGAAAAGAGAAGTTCCTTCACGGGAACAAAAACTTCATAGTAGAAGTTTCATCAGAGAAGGGAAGTTCCTTTGTAAGAACAGAAGTGTCGGAGTAGATGCTTCACCATAGAAGAGAAGTTCTAATTTGGGTAAATCTACCCCACCACGTGAACTTATACGAGACCGACACGTGTCACCCCATGGCCAGGAGGGCCCAAAGTGGACCAATTGGGGCACGACAGTAACACCCTAGAAATTCCTTTCTTTTAAAAATACATGTTTTGCCCTGTTTACAACTTTAAATAGGAATATCTAAGACATTACCGCCACCGTGAAAACGGCTAAGGCAACTATCAAAGACACACAACGGAAGACTAATTTCAAAACAATTCAAACCAAGTTAACATTGAAAAGTTAATCAACGAAAGTAAAGTCAAACCAAAGTCAAACGAAGTAAAGTAAAATCAACCTACAATTTGGAACTATTATAGGCCCTTATTAAAACCAAACCAAATTCAAAACCTTTTCATTAGTCATGCATAATAATAATATCATAAATAATTGAAGCAATAAACACTTCATATACTTATAGAAACCAGCATGATTCGCTCTTCACTCATGCCCATTCATGAAAATGATTTATCACCTGAAAAGCTTATCTATACTCGTTTCCACTATTCTCCATTAAAAATGGGTCATCATAGGGCCAAGATAAAGACAAGGCCAACAAACACGCAAAACACACAATCAGCAAAGCTGAGTACATAAGCGTAAATAACACACTAACACATAATTTCCTATCAACACACAACTTACCTCGTTGTACCTGTTTTTCAAGCATACAACATTCAATAAAAGTTCTCACTAGACACTACATAATTTATTTAATGTTGACTACGCATCGAACGGGTTTCCCACTCAACCTCCCCTAAATAAATTGAGGTTACTGACACGAGAGCTAACCGTGCCAGCATTAATAACCACACATAGGTGGCAGAATTCCTGCGCATAATAATAATAAAAGGAATGTACAACGTCCTATACTCCAGTAGAAGTTATGATCAAATATAAAGTCACATAACTCCCCCCCATAGGTTCATACTCAAGGTATATACGTTCCAAGAGTTTTGGTGCTTAATCTCTTTCACTTTACGTTATTTACAGATTATTAAACTTGGTGATGACTCTCAAACCATAATCATTCAATCAATAGTAATTAATCAATCAATTAAATATACCAATTTAATTCTTGAATAATTAGTGACCACATATCATATAATGTTGAACCCTTTTTAAATCTACCTCGGTGTCAAAGACACCTTAAACGCATAAAACACCACAATTCCTATCCCTCGGTGTTAAAAACACCTTAAGTGCACTAAGGCACCAATATACAATTTATTCCTTGTGTACATAGACACTTATATAGCTATTTTCTCATGCTTATAACATCAATAAAAATTATATGAACCATAATAAAATTCCTTTTCAATATTCCAAACCAAATTAAACATTCAGTTTAATTAAACATGCTTTCTAACATGCCATAAATAAATATGTGGTTCATAAATAATATTCCAAACTATTATTTTCCATTCAATAGTCCATCACAATTAAATCATGCTTCATAATCCAATCACCAATAGGATCCAAATCATAATTTCCAATCCAAAACCTAGCATGATACTACTTGTAATCAACCAAACACATTTAACATGCTACTACATCAATATAATTATGCTAAGTACGCGAACGTACCTTGTATACGATCTTAAAATCGCCACGACTAATAAAAATCTCTCACTTCAAAGTCTCCTACAATTTAAAATCATAGAAGAGTATTAAAATCCTCTCTACACAAACTTCCAGCAATATATACTATTATAAAACCCCTCATAATTTAATTAAAATAAGCTGAAATTATATTTAAAACATCATATTTAATCCCAATTAATGGTTAATTAAAATTCCTTAAAGAAACTTGATTTTAAATGCTCTACTAAAAATTGCAGCACTATATTTTAATTAAACTTGCTGTAATTAAGCCTTAAAACACTTTAATCAAAGGTCTAAACCATTATACATCATAACCCATCAATAATTTACAAATCAAGAACCTAGGGTTTCAAAAATTAGGGCTTTTTAATTAAAAACATAATCTGAAAATTAATTAACATATTAATTATAATCAAACATCAAAAATCAAATCCCAAAACTCATAATTAACAATTAGATTTAGAAATAAATTAGTTTTTTTTTTAAAATAAAGTTTTAATTTTTTATTTTTTTTTCGAAAACCATGGCAGCCGACAGCCACCTGGCTGCTGCCGGCGCCGGTGACTGCCTGCTGCCGGCGGCTGGCGGCCACCGCTGCTGGTGGTCGGCCGGTGGTGGTGAAGGGCAGCCGAAAAAAAGAAAAGGGGAAGGGGAAAAAGGGGAAAGAAAAAGAAAGAAAATAAGGAGAAAGGAGAGAGAAGTTTACCTTGGGTTTTTTCCACTTTAGGCAAAGTTTGATTTGCCTCATATGTGGGATATTTATACCCCTTCTCTAAGGCCTTTCTCCCTAAACTTTTCTCTTTTAATTTTCCTAATCCCATCCCTAATAAAACTTTACTAAACTAAAACTTCCCTTAAATTAAACCCCAACTTAATTAAATTAATTAATTAAATAAACTTTCCTTTTATAAATATTCCCAAACTTATTAAAATAAATAATTAAAATACTTTAAATAAAACATTTCAATTTAATTAAATACTTCTCAAAATACTTATTTTAATTAAAAAATACGTATAAAAATACGAGGTATTACAACGACATGTGGCAGGAGGATATTTGGAGGGGAAATGCTGGCCTTCAAGGCCCAAATCCCTAGAGAGCCGTAAAACGGCGCAGCCCAAATCCCTAGGTCATCAAACCCTAGGGTGGGGGCACACTTTTCTAGGACCCTATAAATAGGGAGATTCCCCCAATTATTGGGCACCTTACAATCATTACATCATTTATTATTCTCGAAAATAGAGAAAACACCTGATTTTGGAATCCAAGAAGATATTTACTTTTCGCACGTTTTTACTCCAATCCCGTACCAACTTGACTGTCGGAGGCGGATCTCCGAACATCTGGAGCTTCCGTTATTTTGCAGGTACAGGGGGCTTGGATCCAGACTGCGATCTGTAACTCTCCCGAGGGACACAAAAAACCCCAAAACATTTGGCGTCGTCTGTGGGGAGAGTACCTCAAAAATGGTTTCACAAGAACCTGTACTGCCTCCAAAAACCAACCAACCTCCGATTGAAGAAAAGGTCTATTCAGACCATAGCACTGATAACGACTGTAAAGTTGAAACCTATGGGGCCCCTGCTGGGTCACTCATCTCAAAACGCACCCCTCCCAAGGATAGACTTGAACGAAACCATGACCAGGCGGGTACAAGCAAGCCCTCTAGACAACCGTCTATTCAGACACAAGCAGGAGGATCTGCCCCATTCATTCGAGACGAACTCATGAAATTCATGGCGAGTTTCAAGGATGAAATCAAGGACTTGATCACCAAAAAGACGGCTGCTCCTAAAAAAGAGCAGTCGGCTAAAAAACCAGCTCAATCTGAGAGAGCTAAGTCAGTCAAAGACCGACAGCCTACTCCCCATCCTACAACCAAGGAGAAGGCTCGACCTTTGATTAACCTGTCTAAATTCCGTTTCCCCGAAATAACATAAAGAAAAGTCATCCGGCATGTTCAGTTGGACGACAGTAAAAAGACTTTTTCTGATGCTTGACTTTACATTAAACAAAAGAAAAACCAGCAGCTGTTCGAGTCGGCCTCCACGTCGACTTACCTAGACAAATTCAAGAATACCTCAGTGTGGAATTCACAATCTGTACATGGAACTCCGTCATGCGGTCCTTCCGTCCACACAGGTCCTTATGTCATTAATTCGGCTCAATATGCGGCCCAGCCGTTATACCAGCCGCCTGCATTGCCTTACATTCAGCCTGCCTTCTTTGGAGGTCAAGCGGCATTTCATGTCCAACCGATGGACTGGCAGCTCAGGCTGGAAAACCTTGGAGAACTACCCTTTGCATTCACTAGGGAAATAACCGAGGCGAAACAACCAGCCAAGGTTAAAAATGTGTTGGTGGGCACCTATGATGGTACATTGATACCACCAACCCAAAAGATCACCTTCTGGCATATACCCACCTCATGTACCTGCAGGGGTTGGATGATACCGCCTGGTGTCGATGCTTCCCAGCTACCCTGAAGGGCATAGCCCAACAGTGGTTTGACAATTTGCCGGCTGTATGTATAAACAGCTTCAAGATGCTTGCGTTCTTGTTTGATTCAAACTGTTCTATGAATATCCCTGCAAAGAAAAAAAGTCTCGATCTAAGAAATGTGAGCAGGGGGATAGAGAAGGACTCCACTCCTACGTCAGGCAATTCAATCTGGTGAGAATCCAAATTCAAGAACTGTCTGATGAGGTAGCCTATACAAAATTCTTCAAGGGTCTGAAGAATGGGTCAACCTTCAAGTTCGACCTCGTCCAAAAGAAAGTTTTTACTCTCCAGGGAGCTCTGATGGAGGCGGAAGCCTATATATAGACGACCGAACTCTGCTCCTCCAACAAGCAATCGGACCCTAAAAAGTCTGATAAGAAGAAAGAGAGTCGGTTTACTCAGCCGGCTCAAAAGTCTAAAGAGAGCAAAAAGAGAAAAGATATCTGGGCGGTTGATGACTCAGATCAGCCGTCCTAGAAGAAAAAGAAAGAATATAAATCGTACATCCCAAGGTACGAGTTCAATAAGGACAGTTACTCCATCCTCATTGAGATAAAGGACCGGCTGACCTAAGAGAAGCCGAATCCAATAAAAGGTTCCACCGAGAATCGGAACAAAAACAAACATTGCCACTACCATGAGGATGTCGGTCATGACACCAACGACTGCTACAGCCTCAAGCGGCTGTTGGACTGACTGGCCGATAAAGGAGCGCTGATATCATATGTCTTGAAGTCCAAAGCGACTTCCAAGAAAAATCCTGGGCAGTCATCCAAGAAGACTCCCCGGCCTACTGATAGTTTAGACACTAACGACGAGCCGATCTACACCATAGCAGGCGGATTCGCTGGAGGTGGCCCGACCATTCGGGGCACCAAGGACCATCTAAGAAAGATGGATGTAAATGCTGTTGATGAGGGGCAAGCGTCTTCGACAGCCTTTCCAGAGGTCATTATTACGGAGAAGGACCAAGGCAAGGTCCGGATGCCGCATGATGACCCCGTGGTCATTGACTGTAAGGTCGCCAACCAGTTGGCTGGCCGGATCCTCATAAACACAAGAAGCTCCTCTAATATCATCAGCTACAAGTGCTTGATGAAGCTCAAGTACAAGCCCAGCATCATGTATCCAGTTGCACACCCCTTAGTTGGATTTAGGGGCGGCGTGGTGCACCTGGTGACCTATCCATCTGGCTGGGAGAGAAAGTGAAAGGACGCCACATGGTCGTCAAGGAACTGACCGCCTACAATCTCATTCTAGGCCGTCCAACCTTGAACGAATCCAAGGCAATCATTATCCCCTCCCTCATGCTGCTGAATTATGAAAGGGATGACGGTTCTGTTGGCTCCCTGAACGAGGACTAGAAGACGGCCAGAGAATGCTTTCTCTCGAACGTCAAGCCCACAGTGGCCGCAGCCGGCCAGGGTGAGGAGCCAATAAACCTTGACGATGTCAAGGATCCCGAGCCAGCCCCACCATCAGCCGAAAAAAGAGAAAAGTTGATTAGATGGTGGTGGTAAAAAAGGAGAAGCAATAGCAATCACTGACCGGGGAACGGTCAGACAACCTCCGTCCCCAGCCAGATGGTGAACACATTGACATCGCTCTGGATGACAGCCATTCAGAGCGTACTGTTAAGGTGGTGACGGTTGCTTTTGCAAAGTTGGGTGCAGACTTGCATATCCTGCTTAAAGAATTCAAGGACATTTTTGCCTTTGAAGTGGAAGTGATGCTAGGCATCAACCCAGATCTTACTGTCCACAAACTCACCGTTGATCCAAAAAAGAAGCCCATCCGGCAAAAGAAAAAAATCACGGCGATGAGAAAAGTCGGGCAGCAGCTGCCGAAGTTAAAAGGCTGTTAGACGTTGGGTTCATTCGGCCATGTAACTTTCCTGATTGGGTTGCAAACGTTGTTCATGTAAAGAAGCTGAATGGAACCTGACGCATGTGTGTTAATTACACTGAATTAAATAGAGCATGTCCGAAGGACAGTTATCTACTTCCAAAGATCGACAGTCTGGTCGTCTCTACAGGCGGACATGCCCTGATGAGTTTCATGGACGCCTATTCAGGCCTTCATCAGATTCCCCTGTGAAAAAAGGATCAAGAGAAGACGGAATTCGTCACTGATCAGGGGTTATTCTGTTATACTGTGATGCCGTTTGGCTTGAAGAATGCACCTACTACTTTCCAAAGTATGATTAATACAGTCTTCATTAATCAAATTGGGAGGAATGTAGAAGCATACATTGATGACATGATAGTCAAATCCAACTAGCAGCAGGCGGATCACCTTGCTGACCTCCGAGAAACATTCACCACACTCAGGCGGCATAAGGTCATGCTTAATTCTAAGAAGTATGTCTTTGGTGTTGAGTTTGGGAAGTTTCTCGGATTCCTGATTGACCAGAAGTGGATAGAGGCCAACCTTGAGAAAATACAGGCGGTCATTGACATGAAATCATCCCGCACTGTCAAGGAAGTGTAGAAACTAACAGGTTGTCTGGCGGTCCTAGGGAGATTGCTCAATCGGTCAGGCGACAAGTGCCTTTACTTCTTCCAAGCAATCAGGAAGAAGACTATGTTTGAATGGGGGGATGATGATGAGGCGGACTTCCAAAAGTTAAAGCAACACTTGCACTCTTTGCCAAGGCTAGTTAGCCCTCTGTCCAAGGAGATGCTCTACATGTACTTAGCTGTCTCAGATCATGCTCTCAGTGCTGTTCTCCTTGCTAAAAGAGATGGCATCCAGCTCTTGGTCTATTTCATCAGCCATGTTCTTAGAAACGCGGAGCTTCGACACCCCATGGTTGAAAATTTTGGCCTCGCTCTTTTTATGGTTGTCAAGAAGTCGAAACCCTACTTCTTGGCACATCTGGTAGTGCTCTACACTGATCAACCAATCAAACGGCCCAATGACAACCTTGGACTCATCCGGTAGAATGCTCAATTAGGCTATTGAAAGGCAAAGTCTGGAAATCACTTACGAATCAAGGAAGGCGATAAAGGGTCAGGCATTCGCCGACTTCATCGTCGAAATGACAAGGCTGGCTACGCCGGATAACACTGATCAGGTTTGAAAGGTGTATGTGGACGGGAGCTCCACTATGAACTGCTGCGGTGTAGGGGTTATATATAAGTCTCCTAAAGGAGACAAGTATGAGTATGCACTACGGTTCAAGTTTCAGGCCTCAAACAATGAGGAAGAATATGAAGCCTTGCTAGCCGGTATCCGCATGTGCAGGGCTGCAAGGGCAACAAAAATCGACGCCTGCTCTGATTCTCAGTTGGTCGTTAGCCAATACCATGGTGACTATGAGTCCACCCATCCGGCTATGATTAAATATTTGCAGGCGGTCAAAGCTGAGGCCGAGACACTTGAAGAATTCAATCTGAGTCAAGTGCCCCGGTCCGAGAACAATCAGGCGGATGCGCTCTCTAAGTTGGCATCATCCGCCTCATGCGATACACCTCGGTCAGTCTTTTGGGAAGTTATGGAATAAGCAAAGCATTGAATAGGATCCTGATATATGTGTTTTGTATGCTATTTTATCCCCCGTCCCATGGTCATTTATACGCATATTTGAGCTCTTCGGAGCTACTTTTAGTAATAATATGTCGTTTCAAATGTTTTATAGAGTTGGCATTTGTTTTGTAGGAAATTCCCAATTTGTCGGTAATTCCTATGGTTTTCCGACAACTACGAGATATTGAGGCTTGTATCACATTCATGACCGTTGATTGTAGCCTAAGACCGATCGTATCGGTAACTAAGGGCTTGGTTCGTGAAATTGGTCCGAGCAATGGACCAAGAAGGAGTTGGGTTCTTGATGATTGAAGCCCAAGGAAACAAAGAAGGGAAAGCCACGGCTAAAGAAAGCCGGGCCCGATCGGGCAGCCTATGGCACGATCGGGCGGCTACCCAGAAATAAGAAACAACGAAAAAAGGCGGGCCTGATCGGGCAGCCCTTCGCCTGATCGGGCGCGTGTAATTCCAGGAGATTTAGGACTTTTGTTTTGGTTAATCTCCGAGCTTAGGATTAATACTCCTCTTGTAATTTTTCTTAGTTACGTTTTTTTCATTATTCTCTTTTCATACTCAAAACTTTAGAGAGATTTTTAGTTGGTGATTATTGTTAAACTCAAGTTCTCCCTTTTAGTGCAATTTCATATTTCCCTTCTTTCGGTATTCTTTCTTCTCTCCTTTATTATTTATTTTCTTGCTTTGATCATGATCACGTCTTTTTCATATGTTTTGATTAGTTTAGATTTAATTATGTGTGAGTAGTTTAATTCTAGGGTTCTTGGGGAATCCATAATTAATATGAAGGGATAATTTGTTATTGTTGATTATTGATATTGTATGATGATTTCTTATTGAATTGTTTTAATTCTTTACAATTGGATTATGGATCGAGCAGATGTTAATTTGATATTAAAGGCTATTTTTAATACGAACTTAGATCTAGTAAATTGCGAGAGCCTGTTAGATCTATGTTGAATAATAAATTGCGAGAGCATGTTAATCATGTTATATGTGTAATGTTAATTATTGATTGTTATATTTTATCCCGGAATATTAATTATTGGTGAATCTGTGACCCTAGGCTTCTTATTATTGATTTCTCCCTTTTTATTATCCTTAGTTTAATTCACTTTAAAAATAAATTGGTTATTTAATAGTTTAGATTATAATAATTAATTAGGAATAGAAGAATGATGTTTCCCTGTGGATTCGACCCTACTTCCCTATCTATTATTAGTTAGTGGTTTTAGGTTATTCTTTTGATTAGGTGATACGACTTTAGCCTATCAAAATTTGGCGCTGAACCTCTACCTGGATGGATAGCATCCGGGCATATCTACTAGATGGCACGCTACCAGACTCAGCATCAGAAGCAGCCGCACTAAAAAAGCGTGCGGCCAACTTTAAAATTCATAAAGGAGAGCTTTTTAAGAAAAGGTTTCTACAACCCCTCTTGAAATGCACCACTCCAGAAAAGGGGCAAGAGATTCTGGAGGATTTGCATTCGGGCTTCTGTGCCTCACCTATAGGTGGAAGGTCTCTAGTAGAAAGGGCAGGCGGCAGGGCTACTTCTGGCCCACCCTTGAGGAGGACGCCATGGCTTTGGTGAAAAAATGTGATAAGTGTAAAAAATTTGGCAAACTCATACACCGTCCGGCCACGGATCTGACGGCCATATATAGCCCATTACCATTTGCAAAATGGGGCATGGACATTCTTAGGTCATATACACATGCATCAGGCGGATGGTGGTATATCCTGGTTGCCGTAGATTACTTTACTAAATGGGTGGAGGCAGAGGCGGTAAAAAACATTAAGACGAAGGACGTCATCTCCTTCATCTAGAAGAACATCATCACCCGGTTTGGGGTGCATGCCTATGTCTATGGTTTTTGACAATGGTCCTCAGTTTGAGACTCCTCAACTCAAGACTTGGTTGGGAGATCAAGGGATCTCACACTGTTTTGCATCAGTCGGCCGACCCCAAGCAAACGGCCAGGTCGAATCCTTCAACAAGTTAATCTCAGACGGCATTAAAAAGAAATTTAAAAGAGCTGGCTGCCTGTGGGCGGATGAGTTACCTCACGTCCTTTAGACCATCAGAACAACAACAAAAAGGGCAACTGGAGAGACCCCATTTCTCATGGTATACGGCGCAGCGGTCGTTTTTCCCATTAAACACTATGAGCTGACTCTTCGAGTCATGCTATATGACGAAGAGGCAAATTGGGAGGCCATGCGGATAGCATTGGACTCACTCCCCGAGCGCAGGGGCAACGCTGCCTTGCGTCATGAGATCTACCGTCTGAGAATGACTAGAGCCTACAACAAAAGAGTACACAAGCGGCCCTTGAAAGTAGGGGATTTTGTGCTACAAAAAATGGAGGCAATTGATAGGGAAAATGAGAAAGGAAAGTTAACCCCTAATTGGGAAGGCCCTTACCGAATCTATGAAGAAGTAAGAGGCGGCACCTACCATTTGGAAACATCAGACGGCAGACAACTAGCCAAAACTTGGAATGTAGATAACTTGAAACAAACTACTTTTGAAATTTTGTAAACCGTTGAATGAAAAGCTCATCAATGAAAGTCGCTTTTTCTAAATTCAGCTTATTTATTGCTTTAATTACATATTTAGGTACCATTAATATGATGTGCAGACGGCCCGATTCCACTTAATTAATCATCCACTTAATTAATGATTAAGTCAAATAGTCATTAAGATAACGCTCGTAACTATTCAAATTAATGATTAAGCTAAGCTTAAATCTATGCATACCAAACAAATTCGACTTAGCTTAAATCTAGGCATACCAAACAAATTCGAAAAGATTTAAAATTTTAAGGCAAGGAAAGATCAACATGATAAAAACCGATCACATGATCGAATGATTCATAAATTAACCAGTCGTCCCTACGGACGACTGTAAATGTTAACCGGTACAACCGGCAGAAATTGTTGATTCACCCGACCCCTTGGTTGGTAAAAATACAAAGACACACGGCGCACAGGCTGGAAGTGATAACAGATGGCCATTCGGCCGCATAAACAACATATAGCTTAAGTACCAGGTGTGAGGTTTTCAGTATCGACAACCGCAACATCCTTGTTGCCCTTAGGTGGCTGCTCATCACTTTCCTCTTTCTCCCCCTCCTCCTGATCATCATTCCCAGAGCTCGACCCCTTTGTAGAGTTGGACACCTCACCATCAGCGACCGCCTCTTCTTCGGCTTGCTTCAGGAGCTGGGCATTGAACTCGTCGTTGGCCACATCAAACTTGGCCTTCCAAGTTTTGTAGTTAGAGCCTGGATGGACAGACTCCCAAATCATCCGTATCATGGCCTCGTAATCTTCCATCATTTATTTGACCACGGATTCCTTCTCTTGCTCGGCCCACGACTTATATTTTTTCCGAAGCTGGGCCTCCTAGTTCTCTAGTCGGCCCTTCAGCTTGCCAACATACTCCTTCAACTTATCAGCCTTCTTGTTTGCCTCCTCGAGGGGCTCAAGCTTGGCCTTGAGGCTCTTGACCTCATCTTGAAGCTTGGTTACCCGCCTCCTTGCTACGTCCAAGTCCTGCTTCACCTGGGAATACATCATATCAAGTGTCAGAAGCTCGTTTTGAGCAATCTCAAAATTGGTACTATCTAAAGAGGAGGCGGCCCGAGCTTTTGCAGCCTTTATCTCTTTGGACTTATCATTAAATGGCCTTTTGAGACTGTTTACTCGCAGCATGGCCTGCATTCGGCAAAAAGTGGGAACCGTTAGTAACAAACGGCCACAGACATTATGCAAGATAAAAATATTTACACAAGTGTTGTACCTTGCAAAGGAGCGCCGGGATGGCGTTGAAGTTGAGTGAGCCGACTCCTTTGACGGATGCCTTATCCTTGGGGTCAAGCGCCCTCAGCATCTTCTTGGCCAGCTGTTGGACATCCAGCCTCTAGGGGGCATCTGCACATTCAATATTCTGTAAATAGATGTTGTAAATCCGGCCGATTGATCGAGTATCTTTTTTTTTTTAACAACAGCAGAAACAAAGGAAAGAAGGCAAACAACTAAAAAGCCTCAAAAACCGCCGTAATAGAAAAACTATTCAAAGTAACCCGACACTGGTTAGTTATTTGGTGGGGGGTATGTACTTCCGCTCTATCGACTTTGAGGATGATGCAATGTTGAAATGTGCTCCCGATCTTGATGATCTCCTTCAGAGTCTAGAAATTGTGGATGTCTAGGGGTTTCTTGTTTCTAATAGCCATGACAAGAGAAGCAAAGTCAGTTAAAACTTTTATTGCTTGATAGCCATTGTCACTCTCCCACCACAAAGCGTAGAGGCAACCCAAAACTCCGATTGTAAAGCTGAAGCTGCTATGCCACAGAAGCCCCCTGCCTCAATTTCACCCTAGGCTTGACACTCGATCTTCTATTCCATAGCGGTTACTAGCCTTGTGCCAAGAGCCATCAACTCGAATAGTACTTAAAGCTAATGAGTCATTAAAAATTAGGACATGATACAGTTGTCCTAAAGACACTTGTAAAAACCCCGGAGGGGGCATAAGGTTTAAATCAGTAGGAGGTCCTGGATTCTGTTGCCTAGAGTCCAGCTTAGTGAAATCATGTAACAAAAGAAAAGCTTCTTTCAGATTTCCAAAGTAACATCTCAAGTACCCATTATCTCCCTGAAAAATACGCTTGTTCCTTGTAATCCATATAGCCCATAGAGAAGCTACTAGAGCTTGAATTCGCTTACTTCGTATTCCATCCTGACTATAAAAAAGCAGAATATGGCTTTGGATCCAATCTTAAAGCGAAATGAAACCGGTAGGTTTTTTGTGATTTGGAATTTGACAGTTGTTCCAAGCGTACTGAGCTATAGAACAGTCAAGAAAAAGGTGAAATTCATCCTCCTCTTTGACACCATAATAGTCACACAAGGTGTTAGTAGTTATCCCTCTTGCACAAAGATTAGCTTTAACAGGGATTCCATTTACAGCAAGCTTCCACATGAAAATACGTCATTTCGGAGGAATTTCCAGGTGCCATAAAATCCTAAGTAATCATATAATTCTTTTCTATGAGTGGGCTCTCTCCTCCCTCCAAGGGTAGCAAGAAAAGCATTTCCTGTTTTAACAATATAGGTACCTATTTTATGCCAAGGCCAATATAAGAAGTCCTCCTCTTCTTCCATTGGAAGATCAATAGTGAAAATCTCTTGTGCACTCTCACACTCAAAACTCTCTCGAACAATTCCCACATTCCAAGTTCGAGAAGGAGTAATAAGCTCACTAACTTTCCATAAAGCAATTTATCTGAGATTCTGGTTTGAATTCACCATTGGGACTTTATTATTGACCCAAGTAGAGCTTGAAGCTAAAACGTTATTACCAGAGCCAATTTTCCACGCAAAACCCTTCCTCATTTTAATAGCTAGGGAGTGCATTGTTCTTCTAACCTACGAGAAAGAAGCTGGAGGCGGCTTACGCAGGTCACTAGAAGGGTAGAGGAGGCAATCAGATTTTTCATTGTAGATCCTGGCGGCAAGTAGCTAAGGATTTGTATGCATTCTGTGGATATTTTTAAAGAGTAAGGCCTCATTATAAATGTCAATAGAGCGTATCCCCAAACCCCCCATGCCTTTGGGAAGCTGAACGCGTTGCCTGTTTATCCAATGAACCCCTTTTTCTCCACTTTTAGCCCACCAAAATCTTGTGATAAGGGAGTCTAGTTTGTTGGAGATGGACATCGGAAGCTTACAAGACTTCATAACATGAGCTACCATACCCAAAAGGACAGAATTAATAAGGATAAGCTTAGCACTTTCCGAGAGTTTGCAGTGAGCCCGTGATAGAATTTTCTTCTTGACACTTTCAATAAGATCCACAAAGAAGGAAGCTTTCCTCCCTAGTAAGTCGGTAGAAACTCCCAAGTGCTTCCCCATATTGTCAACAATGGGAACACGAAGGATAGACTTGAGAGAGTTTGCAACTCTGGAAACACAAAAGGGCTAAATTTGATGAAAGATTTAGCAAAGTTAATCTGCTGACCAGACGCCTTCCCGAATCTAGCAAGGATGTCTGCTATATTGCCACATGAATCCTCCGAGCATTTAAAGAAGAACATAGCATCATCCGCAAAAAAAAAGATGGGAAATAGAGGGGGCTTATCTTGAAATTTTAATTCCTCGAAAAAGATTAATGTCCTCAGCGAGAAGTAACATACGAGATAAAACATCCATACAGAACAAAAATAAGTACAGTGAAAGAGGATCACCTTGACGGACGCCACAAGAGGGCGTGAAGGAATCCGAGGTTCTCCCATTAATTAGAGCTTTGAAAGTGATTGTAGAGATGCATTGGGAAACCCATTGGATCCAAATTGGAGGGAAACCATAAGCTCGAAGAACTTTGAGAAGTAATAACCAATTTGCTCTGTCATAAGCCTTTGACATATCCACTTTCACAGCCGCAAAATGAGAAAAACAACTTCTAGAATTGATGAAATGCATAAGTTCTTGGGACATGAAAGTATTATCTTCCATATGTCTTCCCGGAATAAATGCATGTTGAAAATCCGAGATCAAGAGAGGAAGAATCAGCTTTAACCGTGATACAAGGCACTTAGCAATACACTTATAGACTGTGTTGCAAAGGTTTATCGGTTTAAACTGAGAAGCCAGTTCTGGCATATCAATTTTAGGAATCATGACTAGAAGAGTTGAGTTCAATTCCTGAAGGAGAAACCCCTCTGAAAAAAATGTTGAACACCTTTAGTAACTGTATGCCCAACCGTATCCCGATTCTCTTGAAAGAATTTAGCGATGCAACCATCCGAACTTGGAGACTTTGAACCTTTTAGATCAAAAATAGCCTCTTTAATTTCATCATCCTCAACAGGTAGGCACAAATCCTCACTTTGGGAAGATGATAGGGACGGAAAGTGTATCTCACGGAGTAAAAGATTAATATGATCTTCTTGAGCAAGATCAACAGGAGGCTCAAAAACAGACTTTAGTGAGTTCACAATGAGGTTAGAGACTTGGGATTGTCCCTCCACCCACAAATCATTTTCCAAACGAAGAGTGACAATTTCATTTCTTGCCTTACGGATCTTGACCTTGTTAAAAAGGCGCTTAGAAGGAGAATCACCGTCCTTGATCCATTCACATTTCACCCGTTGCCTCCAGTATTGAAACTCTAATTTTCATTTCGGAATAATGGAGTGCACATGATCAAGATATGTGTAAGCGTCCGTAAGGGATGAAACATTACTCCCAAGAACATCTAACTCCTTCAAAATCTCCCTCCAATTTATGCCCTATAATTTCTTATGATTAAGACACCATTTTTGGAGTATACTTTGAATTCTCCTCAATTTCCTTACCAGGAAAAAGGGATAAGAACCACGAACATTTGACACTTTCCATTCCGTAGCAATCAAAGTTTTAACCTCCGTAAAAACCCAAGCACCAAATTTTAAGTTGATACGGACGTGTAGAGAGGATGACTGTTGGATCCGAGTCATAAAGAATAACCACATGATCAGAAACTAGAATTTGTTCATGAATGATACGACCATTAGGAAAATCCTCAAACCATTCCTAATCTCATATTTTTATTTTAGAGTTCAGAAAGATTTAAAACCCTATTTTAATTTAAATACGACTCTTTATTTTTAAACGTATATAAACTATTTTAAACCCTATTAATATTCTAAAACCTTAAAAGATATTTTATAAAAAAAAAAAAGAGAGGGATAGCAGCCGACCGTTTGCCAATTTTGTGCGTTTAATTCACATACCAAAATCAAAATATGTTCTTGTTTAATTTTTCTTTTTCGTTCAACAATTTCCATCATCATATCAATTGTTTTGTTTGATGATTACATCTTGATGAGATCAATATAGAAGCCACATGATATTTATTTTTTTTGTAAAATTAAAGTCTACGAACACCAAGGTCACCGACCTATTTCTTGTTGTAGTCGGAAGCTAATTCATCCATATGGTAATCACACTATCAATGTTTTGGAGTTGTTTGTTTATAATTTTATTGTATTATTTATTATATGTAATCACACTATCACAATATTTTGGAGTTGTTTGATAATAATTTGGTTATGTTATTTATTATATGTAATCACACGATCTTAATTCTTGGAGTTGTTTGATTATAGAGTATTGTTTTTACTGATGGTACTTCGTATTATTGTATGTAATTTTATGATTTGTTTATATATATATGTGTATGTGTGTGTGTGTGTGTGTGTGTGTGTGATTAGTTGTGTATGTATTGTATTATATGATTTAATTGTCGTATTAATTATTTGTGTTATAATTTCTAGAGTTTCTAATGTTGTTTCTATAGGGAGTATTGTTTTATCGAGGTTTTAGGGTTGTTAATGCAGAGCATTATTTTTAGGTTGTGAGTTAATTAAATTTGGGTATTAGTATTATTGCAATGTAAGATTTGAGATACTTTGTGAATCGAGTATGATGTGATATGGTATTTGGGAACTTGTGCCATTATTGAGATATTATCTATTAGTTTGTGAATGGTTATTTTATCAATGTATGAGATCAAAAGGTTGAGCATATTGTTTTGTTTTTGGTTTGAGGCTCGGCGTTATAGACCTTAGTCCTTGGCATGTTGGTAAGCAGATGATAATCATGAGTTAACAATGAGGTACAATCTTTATTATTTATTTTTCTATGGTCCCCTACAGTGGGAATTGGCCCGTATGTGGTCTGGTTCAAGATGTTTTCTGGTTATTAAGAGTATTCAAGTTTTTATACTTGTTGGTTTATTTATTCGAATTACCCATGTCCAAGGCTAGGTATAGAACAAAGACTATGGCACACTTATGGGATAGTTGAGTTGATTGAGTAAAGGAATGAATTATTATTATTCGAGGTTGGTTGACAAAGTACAATGTGTAATGTAGTTTTAAACTACATTATTTAATTAAGTTAGTAATGTTTATTATCCTATTATACTTTGCATTCTGATATGTGATGATTACTCAGCTTTTTGCTGAAGTGTGTGTTGTTTTGTTGTGCTATTTGTGTTTGTGGCCATGTCTTTTTCTTATGGTGGCCCTGTGACGATCTATTTTGGAATTTGTCCTTAATGGTGAGCAGTCAAGATTTTCTAAGCAGGTTAAGCAAGTGATCGTAGCTAAAGGAGCTCAACTGTTTCGATTAGTATGCTATAATGAGTTTATAAGGTTGTATAAATAGCTTACTTAGTTTATTGGGTTGTAATTATTGGGATTTTGTAAGCCTTAACACTTGACAGGTTGTTGAGTGTGGTGGTAATACCTCCGATTTAGGTGTATGCTTCGGCAATTATATTCAAAAGTTGATTATTTTTCCTTTAATTTTCATTTGTTAGTAAATCGGGGGTGTTACATACTAAGTGACTGTTTATTGAACTTTACCCTAAAAGGATAGGGTAAAGGATGAAAAGCTGAAATACCTTCCGCCTCCTCCTTCTTTAGGGGAGTCTTGGTCCCACCTACTGCTGAGTCGCCAACAGTGTTGAGTGGCTTGCCACTCTTCGATACCCCATGGGCATCCGGCTTTGTTGGGGTCCTACCAGATGTAGGGTGGGAGCCGTCCGTTGCCTTCCTTGCAGGCTTGTGGACGATTTGTTTTCTAGACTTGCTAGACACATCACCCCCCGTCTTCTTTTAAAGTTTCGAGTCCGGCTATGTGGAGGGGGAAGCTTTGGAAAAACCGCCCTGAACAAAATAAACAAAGTTAGAAAGCAGGCGGCAATAAGAACTTCTATTCAAGACAAGATGAAAGGACCCTTACCTTGGGGGTTTTGCCTGAATTAGGCTCATCGTTCTTCCGTTTGCCCAGAACCGGCGAACGGTAGTATGCTGCTGAGTGGGCAGCCGACTTCTTTGTGGCCGAGAGTTTTTCCATCGCTTTGTCTGCACAAGAAAACAATAGTTAGAAACGAACAAGTATAGATCAAATTCAGCAAGTATTAAAGAACAATCGGCCAGCTACCTCTCGGCCTTTCATTACTAAGACCGCAAGCGGCCAAATACGTCCCATCAGATAGCCACTCATGGTAGGGAATATAGATTTGGGGGGTGACTTCCTTTTCCCCTGTTCTCTCGTTGGATCTTACGGTCACCGTGAACAGGCCTGTAGGGAATATTTCAAGCCATTAACCCAAAGCTTAAACCCCACTGTGATCATACACTTAAGCATGGTGGCGTCCAAAGGGAAGGAAGCTAGAGCAAAAGAGTCGCCAACAAGTTTTAGGAACTTGTAAACCGTTCACAAGGTGAAGATTACACCCCTTAACGATCTAGGAGATCGTCAACTCCAAAAGGTCTTGAACCAAATAGGGTTCGGGGATGAAGGTACAAATCCAACCTAAAAGAGATTGAACCTGCCCTAAATAGGCCTCTACTTTATTCTTCTCGTATTCATGTGCGCTTTCTGACTAACATGCAATCAATAGGTTAACCCTAAACCTGTTTATCTATGTTGGTTGAATTTAATGCATAAGCAAAACTATTATTGGCGATCACTTGAATTATAATCAAATTAGCCTAAACAAGATTATTAATTATCTTATTAAGCGTGATTACAAGTACAAATTCCCTTTAAACATGCATAAAAGGCGTGATCAAGCAATATTAATAAATAAGCATCAAGCAACATAATAATCATCATAACAATTATAACCATGTTAAAGCATAATAATAATATTAATAATAATAATAATAATAGCAAGATCCTAGGCATGATACTAACAAGATTAATAACAAACCCTAGCATGTCACTAAGCAATAAAGATCAAAGCTTTAGCCCTAACATGATACTAACATGATATTACAAAAGAGAATAGGTAGCATCGCAGGAATCATAATAAGCATATTTGATATTATAACCTTTTCCCTAAACATGATACTAGAAAGCAATAATAACATCCTAACATGATACTAGGAATTAAACAAATTTAAACATGCTTTCCACAAGAATAGAGCAATAAGATTACATACTTTGATGCCTCGTACCTCTTTCTAATAACAAAATACACGCGTTAGTAACTTCAAGGAAAATAATAAAATCAAAGAATTAAATTAAATAAATTGAAATAAAGAGATTTGGGACCAAACCCTCAGAAATTATAACCTTTCACGTCTAGGGCGAAGGAAACTTCGAACTCGGCTAGGTGTGTCTAGATTTCGTGAATGCGAAATTTTGTAAAAGGGAAGGTTTAGAAAAAGAATAGAGAGAGAAAGCTTCTAGCTTTAGAGAGAAAGATGATGATTGTTGTAGATGAATAAAACGGAGGTTCAAGACCCTATTTATAAGAAAACAGTCCGAAAATAGGTAGAATTTGATAAGGAATAAAACTCCACGCTGTCACTGCAAAACCGACCTTGTCGCCAGGCGACAGGGTCTGTCGCGTGGCGACAGGCCTGTCGTCTGGCGACATCCTGGACTTCTACGTGCTTTCAACACGGAGTCCACATATGAATCAAAATCAATTTGTAAAGTCCGTATGAAACTGAAATCGTATCTTTCATAAAATATTATTTTATTCCAAATAAAACTTATCAAAATATAGTTATTAATTCTAATCTTATTAGGATTAAAGAGAACCTTCTAGAGAATTCTAGAAGACTATAATCAATTCTAATAACTTTAGGAATAATAATTAACATTGGGCCCTCCCCTAGATCATTGGGCCGCAAGTAAAGATCAAACTGGGCCCAATTTAGTATTTTGGCCATAACTTCCTCATTATTCATCGGAATTGGGCTTATAATATGTCGTTGGAAAGCTCTTTGCAAGCCCCATACAACTACACTATTATTGGACCCTTGTCATGTACCAAACTAAACTGGATTGGCTGTTTTTCATAAAATAGAGTTGTTTTCGAAAACAGAAAGAAAGAATTTAATAAAAACTAACCGCAACACTTGACCTTTCACACTTTCACCTTATTCGATAATCATTCGACGCAAAAGGTATTCATCACTGGGTTTGGTTTTGGGGAGACACATTTGGGTGTCTACAGAAGCCCCCACTTTGACTGAGTTTGGAGAAACGCAAGTTTCGAAAACGAAAGTCAAAGTAGCGATAGGGACGGAGAATGATTCAGAACGTTCTGCGATCCTAAATCATTCTTGTAACGCCGATACCTCCAAACTAGTGTTAGTTAAATAGATAAGAGAGTTAAGAAACGCGTATCTTGCACCATCGAGCACACGTCTCTGGGAGTAACCGATTTTTGTTGCATTCTTTAAAGACCGCTATGCTTGTAGCTGCCTCCTATTTCATCGAAGATGACTCTGCTTGTAGTCATTCTCCGCCGCTTGTGACCATCTTCCACATCCTAGGGAACACGATCGAAGATAACTCTGCTTATAGCCATCTTCAGTTTTTTTGTGACCATCCTCCACATCCTAGGGAACACGATCGAAGATAACTCTGCTTGTAGCCATCTTCAGTTTTTTTTTGTGACCATCTTCCACATTCTAGGGAACACGATCGAAGATAACTCTGCTTGTAGCCATCTTCAGTTGTTGCGACAATACTCCGAAGAATATCACTGAAGACCAATGCCTGTTGATCCTTTAAAGTTCGCTTGAACTTTTGCTTCTGCTATGCCAGTACGTCGGCACTTTTGCTTGCTTGTGAACCATTATATCGGTGTCTTTGCTGCTTATGAACCATTACGTAGGTGCCTCTGCTGTTTATGAACCATTATGTCGGTGCCTTGTAATGAGCCAATGTTTAGGCGCTTTAAGCTAAGTGAGACGATCTTTTTATCAGGTCAATCACTTGATTTAATCGTGATCGAGCCGATCATTTAATCATGTCAAATTTCTTAGAGGGTCTAACTGGCGTACGAAGGAACCCGAAGTTGTTGCACGAGGTTCACATAACCATTTTATGGAGCCCTGTACTCTGGCGCCGCTCCAGCGCTAGCCGGAACTGATTGTCACCGCTTTTTCCGCTTGTCGCCAGGCGACAAAATTGTCGTTTGGCGACAGAGTCGGGTTTTTTAAATACCATCCCTTTCTTCTTCATTTTCCGTCGCTGCTATTCTGTTTTTTCGCATTTGCTTAAAATTTCAATCTTCTCGTTCTCGCTCAATTCTCAACCGAAGTCGCTCAAACTTGTTGCAAATCAAAGCTTATTCCATCTATTTTCCCGATCCATGTAAGTTTTATTCAAACTCAACTCGGTTTTCGCTGAATTAGGCGTTCTTTGTTCACGAATTTTCCGGAAATTCGAACATGTTTTTGCTTAATTCGCTTCTTTTGCTGAATTTTATGCCTTGAAATTGCTTGATTATGTTTATGCATTCCCTTGGGAGTGTTTTGAGACTTGTTTAACTCAATTTGGTGAAGAAATGAGTGATTCACCATTGTTGGACCTCTTGAGGTCGTGAAGAACAATGTGATCCGTTCCTGATGTTTTTACTAGTTCTTCTTGTACAATTTGTCACAATATTTGTCATAGTATTGCAAGAAATTGTTTGATTACTTGAAAATGCTAATTATGCTCATGTTAAAATTGTGCTCTGTTTTTGTACTACGTACTCCATTTTTGCGAACATAGTATCATGCGGCTAAGCGAACCTTAGATACCATAGAGCCTCATTATTTATTATTTGCATAATATAGCATGGTTAGGCAACACGGCTCTGGTTCTCAGTCGAGGGATGCACGCCAGGAGGACAAGCCCGTCGGCGAGGGTGAGGACCTCTCTACTAGACTTGGACCTCTTCCAGAGTGGGATGAGCACACTCTTTTCTTTTCACCTGAGCACCACATTTCTGAGCGGGTGCGACGCGGGCTCATCAGCGGGAGGACTCGCAATCATGGTTCAGGCAACAACGTCATCGGTACGCTATATAAAGTGTATTTCAGCAGAGACGAGGTGTTGCGACAGCTCTGGGAGTCCTGTGGGTTGACTCCCCTCTTTCGGGCTACTCAGGTCATGTACTCCTATGATGGGGGTAACCTCGTTGTCCGAGCTTTGGTGGAGTTCTTTTGGGACACCACCAACACCTTTCACTTTCCTTGGGGTGAGATGACAGTTACTCCTGCCGACTTCAGTCTCATCACAGGTTTTGAGTTTCGTTCTTCTCCACTGCCATTTGACAGTGATATTACTGTCTACTCACCGATGGTTTCGGAGTTATTGGGTCCGATTGCTGTTCAGGGCCGTGCCGAGGCTCAGCCGGGACAGCTTAGTTCCCGGTGCATCCGCCGTTCTACCTTAGTAGCAGCTTTTGAGGATGATGCGACCACTCGTGAGCAACGGGTGCGCATCTTTGTTCTTATTTTGTTGTCAGAGACCTTTTCTCCTGACAAGGGTAGTCGAGTGCTTCTCTACTACCTAAGAGCTGTTCGCGACCTTTCTCTGGTCGGGACGTACGACTAGGCCAGCTTGGCCTATGCTGACTTTCTTCTGGGCCTGCGACGTTCCTGCCGTCATAGGGCCTTGTCTGGAGAGGTTGCGCTTTCCAGTTTCTGGAGGGTCGTAGAGGTATATTTCCATCCTTTTAAAATTAGCTCTAGACTTGTGCAAGCATTTGCTGACTTTTCCTTATCTATGTAGATTTGGTTCTACGAATACTTCCCCTCGCTCGCACTGGTGAGACCTTCACCTCGCGAGCTTCCCGTTGGCGCTGGTTGGGGAGGTCGTGCTGGCCAAGTCGAGACTGCACACATTCGAGATCTGATCCTCTCGGTAGGTTCTCGTGAACATTTGTTTTTTGATATTACTTTTTTTTAGTGCATTGATCTTACATAGCTCTTTTGTAGGAGCCTGACGTGGTATACCGACCATGGGCTGATTTAGCTATACCTGCGCTGGCCGCGCGGTATACTGCCGAGCGTCATTACTTTCAGGGGACGTATGACGCTACAGTGTATCTTGGCGAGAGGGTAGCTATTCAGCACTCCTCGGATGTTTTCGTCGTCCCCGCTTGCCCGCCTCAACATATGTTTCATGAGGCGTTGATGCGTGACTGTGCGAGTCGATCGTCTCCTGGCACTCCCTGGCGGTCTCATGTCCATTTAAGGCAGAGTTACGAGGATGACTTGCTGCATTTGCTAGCGCTGGCCCCTGTTTTGTCTAAGGAGGCAGCGGTATGTTTAGCTTTTATTTCTTTTTAGGTAGCCCCCAAGTGAATTCTAATCTTTTGAATTTTATTTTATCAGGCTGGGCCTAGGGAGTTCGTCCCTCCGAGGATGTCTATCTATTACCAGGGCACGTTCGGACCGATCGAGGAGATGATTCCTCCAGCCCCCGAGGAACAGCGTTTTGTGTAGCGCTCCATTCCTCGTCACCAGACTCGAGTGACCTTATCTTATTTTCTTGCTTTTGTATTTGTTCTGTATTATCACTGACATTATTCCCTTGACAGTTTTCTCGCGAGGTGGTGACAGCTATGGCGAGGTGTATAGATGCCTTTCGTAGCCAGCTCGTGAGGTTACGGGACCGAGCTACCTGTCGGAGGAACGACGTTGAGGAGGTATCTCTCTTATCTTTCTTTTTCATTATATGCTTTCCTTAGTGTCTGACTTGATTTACCTTTGCAAGGATAGCCTATTCCTTCACCCCGCACTCGGTTGAGACCCGAGGCTAAGAGAGAGCCGAGTAGATCTGGCTCAAGGCGTCGCCGCACTTCTGATAGCGGCCGAGGTGGTCGGTCTGAGGCTGCTCCGACCGAGGGCTCGGCTTCTTCTCCATAGGATGTCTTTGCTGGGCCGACGGGCCAAGGAGGTGCGACATTGGCTCCTTCGATGGGTTGTGGGACGTACGAGGTCGGCTCGTCGTCGCAGCAGCCCTTGCAGCCTCAGCCGTTGTCGATGGGTGAACCTGGGTGGACTGGCCCTGAGCTAAGATTTCCGCCGACTGACGGGTCAGGAGATGGTGAGGAGCATACTCCCCGGACTACAGCGTTCTTTGATATGATGGGCGTACCTCATCATTTACGGCCTCCGGTGCCATAGTTTGTACCTGTACTTATTTTTGACTTCATGGGACTTTGTCTTTCGTATTATATGACTCATATTGTATATACAAACCTTTTAAGCCTGTTTTATCTTTGCATTTTATTTTTCATTTTATGTGCATGTGAGTGTGTGCATCTGTGACTTAATTTTTGCGCAAAAGTTTCCGTCATTTTTATTATCAATGGAGGGTATCCGACTCTCTCCCCCAAAAGAAAAAATGAAAAATAAAGTGGTGTCGACTAAAAATAAGCCTAAGCTCAATTTAATCAAAAAGGAAAAAAGGCAATATGGAATGGCTTTGTATGAGGGTATTGAATGACAGGGTGTAATGTGCAAAATCAAAGTCGAATCGAAGTCAGAAAAACGCGGGTTGCATAGCGCGTAATTGTCGCTTGCTCAGATGCGTTGTCGCCACGCATATCCTTTTGTCGCCAGGCGACAAGCTTTGTCGCCAAGCGACAGTCGTTGTCGTTTGGCGACAGACTTGTTTTCCAAATCCTTACAAAATTCGAAATCTGCCAAAAAATTATTTATAAATAGCCCCCAAATCTGTCGATTTCCGTATAATTTGAACAGATTAACTCAAAAATTAATCATGGCTTTAAATAAAAAGAGTTTTTGTGATTTCACTCGTGAGTGGTGTCGTTCTTTAACTGCTAAGGAGAGAAAAGAACTCGACTTTTTTCATATGGGGGGTATTTATGGTATAAAGGGGGTAAATCTTGATATAGACTTCATTCATACCGCTTTAGATTATTGGGATCCTAATACTCATTGTTTTAGATTAGGCTATGATGAAATTTTCCCTTTACCAGAAGAGTTTGGTGCCATTCTAGGATTTCCTCCATTAAATCTTGTGGTAATGCCTTCGGTGAGTGAGTATTATTACAAAGATTATGAGCGTTTCCTTGACCTTAGGGGTAAAGATCTAAAAAACATAGTGCATGGTAATAATGTTGATTTAAAATAATTTGCACGTTTTTATTTTGATAGACCACGCTCCGAATCTTTTCATGTCTATAGGAGAAGAGCTTTCCTCTTTTGCATGCTTAGCCAATATTTTCTTACTAATGGTAAAAATAATGATGGTCAAGAAATTATAATATCTGTGCTAGAACAAATCGAATCTGGGAGAAGTCCAATGCCATTAATTGTTGGAGAGACTATGCTTAGTCTTGATGAGTTGAAAAAGAATCCAGAAGCACCTCTTCGAGGCTCTCCAATTTTATTACAGGTAGAAAAATAATATTCTTAATTATAGAAATGAAAAATATATTTTTGTATAGCAATACTGATTATGTGCATTGATTTTTACAGATATGGCTCATGGAGAGACTAGAATTGCTTAGTCCTCCTGATAATATTGACAAATATACCCCCAATTGCTTTGTTCGACGAAAGAAGTGTTTCTCCTTGAAGATGGGTCGCTATGAGTGGGGCAAAGTGTTTTCCTGTTCTGACTTCTCCATTAAATGGGTCATTCCCTGGTGGAAGCTTGAAAAGATGACTGGTTGTAATACCCAACCCTTTTGCCGTCTTCGTAGTTTGTCAAAATTGACCTTTTATTATCCCTGTAGAGTAAAGAGACAATATGGGATTGCTCAAACCATTCCTACGGGAGATCTTCGTCGCCCTTATGAATTCCCGGTTTCACAAGAAGTTGAACGTTTTGACGGGTATTGGTGTGTTAGGCCTTTATGGAAAGTGATTACCCACAAGGCTCCACCTTCTTTGTCCAATGATGTGAAGCAATGGTTGACTGGTAGATCTCAAAAGGACCGAACCAAAATAGAGAAGACCAATGTGAAGACTCGCCTTGGTGACAAGAAAATGCCTGCGAAGGAACGCCTAGGTGAAAGAGTTGAGTTTAAGACTCCTGTGACGCCTAAAAAGAAGAGTGCTAAAAAAGACAAGGGGAAAAGGAAGGTGGACTCTACGGAAAAGAAAGTTTGGGTAGAGAAGAAGCATGGAGTTTTAGCTGTGGGAGAGACTATCCATACTAAAATCGAATGTAGAGCCTCTAATGGATGTCTCTTAGCAAAAGTGATGGATGAAGAAGAAGCCTCTGACAAAAATTGGAAAAGGATGAAGAAAGAAAAGAAAGATTAGAGTATTGCTTTTCCTTCAATTTATTAGACATGTTAAGTTAATTTTAATTTTTTAAGCTTTATTTAAATTCCATCAATGATGTAATTTTTTACTTATTAATGCAATTTCAGCTTTTTAAGTAAATTAACTTTACATTTGTTCATTTAAAGCAATGAAAACAACTTAAAATATATTTTTCGAAAAATTTCTTCAAGTACGGAAGTCGAAAAAATTTCCAAAATGCACCGAAGTTGTCCAGATATACGCAGAAAATTGGCGTCACTCAAGCGAGTCTGTCGTCTGGCGTTAATTTTTTTTTCGATGCTGGGACGCGAAATGCTTGATAATTAAAGTGGCCGCACCCTTTTTAAAGGGTTGCCTACGTATCCTTGACAATTTAGCATATGATTGTGCTTCTACCCACTTTGTTAAGTAATCGATTGCTACCAAGATGTATTCGTGACCTCCTGTTCCAGGAGGTGTGATTTTTCCAATTATATCAATTCCCCATGTTGAGAATGGCCATGGTGAGGTGTAAGTGTAGAGAAGGGATGGGGGAATATGTTGCAAGTTTGCATAAATTTTGCACTTAGGGCATCTTTTTACATATTGATGATAATCCCTATTCATGGTAGTCCAATAATATCCTTCTCGCATTATCTTTTGGACTAGCATTTTGCCATTAACATGTGTTCCACATACTCCTTCGTGGACTATTCTCATAGTTCTTTGAGCGTCCTTCTTTCCTACACATAATAGGGCTCGACCTTTAGGTACCCTTTTGTGTAGCACATCATTTATGAGTACGTATTGGGAAGCCAAAAGTCTCAAAGCTCGTTTTTCTCTTTTGTCAGCATGAGGAGGGTATTCTCCTTTGGTGACATAATTGAGTATGTCGGTATACCATGGTTCTTCTTCTTCTTCTTCTTCTTCTTGGATTGTTTCATCATCCTCTATAGCTTGAATATATGCTGGTTTGTGTCTTTTCTCTATCGTTAGAGGCATTTGCTCAATTTCCTTAGGAATCCTAACCATTGAGGCTAGTCTTGCCAAGGCATCAGCAAATTGGTTTTCTTCTCTAGGTAGATATGTATATTCCACCTTTTCCAATTGATCGGTGGGAGTTTCCAGATAGGTTTGGTAAGGGGCTAAGCTTTCGCTCCTTACTTTCCATCTTTTGGATATTTGGTTGATGATCAAGGAAGAATCTCCGAATATTCGAAGTTTCTTTACACCCAATGCTAAAGCTGTTTCGAGGCCTACCACGCATGCTTCATACTCTGCAGCGTTGTTGGTAACATCGAAATCTAATTTTATTGAAATTGGAATATGCTCCTCTTTAGGTGATACTAATAGGACTCCTACGCCACATCCCTTTTGGTTTGAGGCTCCATCGAAGTATAAAGTCCAAGTATCATCTTCTGTGACCATTAAGTCTTCATCTGGAAATTCATTGTCATGTATTGGTGTCGAATCTTCTATTGGAAAGTCCGCTAAGAAGTCTGAGACTACAGATCCTTTAATAATCATGTTAAAGCATAATAATAATAATAATAATAATAATAATAATAATAATAATAATAATAATAATAATAGCAAGATCCTAGGCATGATACTAACAAGATTAATAACAAACCCTAGCATGTCACTAAGCAATAAAGATCAAAGCTTTAGCCCTAACATGATACTAACATGATATTAGAAAAGAGAATAGGAAGCATCGCAGGAATCATAATAAGCATATTTGATATTATAACCTTTTCCCTAAACATGATACTAGAAAGCAATAATAACATCCTAACATGATACTAGGAATTAAACAAATTTAAACATGTTTTCCACAAGAATAGAGCAATAAGATTACATACTTTGATGCCTCGTACCTCTTTCTAATAACAAAATACGCGCATTAGTAACTTCAAGGAAAATAATAAAATCAAAGAATTAAATTAAATAAATTGAAATAAAGAGATTTGGGACCTGTAGGGAATATTTCAAGCATTACGATCCCAAACTTGAACCCCACTGTGATCATACACTAAAGTATGGTGGCGTTCCAAAGGGAAGAAAAAGAGAGCAAAAGAGTCGCCAACAAGTTTTAGGAACTTGTAAACCCAAAAGACAATCCAAAAGGACCATCAACTCCATAAGGTCTTGAACCAAACAGGGTCTGGGGATGAGGGTACGAATCCAATCTACAAAAGAAAGGACCCGCCCTATAAAATAGGCCTCTACTTTGTTCTGCTCGTATTCATGTGCGCTTTTCGAATAACATACAAACATTATATTAAACCTACCATGTTTATCTATGTTGGTTGAATATTAATGCACAAATAAGACTATTATTGGCGATCACTTGAGTTAAAATCACATTAGCCTAAACCAAATTAATAATTATCTTATTAAGCGTGATTTCAAGTACAAATTCCCTTTAACAATCATAAAAGGTGTGATCAAGCAATAACAATAAAATATATCAAGCAACATAATAATATTAATAATAATAATCAATAAAAATAATGATGATAATAACATGATAAGGCATAATAAAGCTTAAACATAATAGCAAGATCCTAGGCATGATACTAACAAGATTAATAACAAATCCTAGCATGTCACTAAACAATAAAGATCAAAGCTTTAAACCTAACATGGTACTAACATGATATTAGAAATAATAAAGGCACCCTAAACATGATACTAGAAAGCACTAAAGAACATCCTAACATGATACTAGGAATTAAACATTAATAAACATGCTTTCTACATTGAAAGAGAGTAATAAGATTACATACTTTGAAGCCTCGTACCTCTTTCTAATAACAAAATACACAAGTTAGTAAACTTCAATGAAAATCAATAAAGAATAATTAAAGAATTAAATCAAATTAAATAAAGTTTTGACTAGTTTTGGACCAAACCCTCAGAAAATATCAACCTTTCACGTCTAGGGCGAAGGCAACTTCGAACTTGGCTAAGAGATTCTAAATCTTGTGAATGCGGAATTGTATTTGAAAGGTTGGTTTAGAAAGAGAGAGAGAGAAAAAGAAAGAATTAAGTAATTCTTAATGAGAGTTGATAGAGAGAATTGATGATGAGAGTTGATAAAGGTTGATGAATAAAAACAGAGGTTCGGGACCCTTTTTATAAGGAAAATAGTCCGGAAAATACAAAATTTGATAAGGAATAAAACTACACGCTGTCGCCAGGAATCGACTCTGTCGTGACGCGACAAGGTCTGTCGCGAGACAACAGAGTCTGTCGCGTGGCGACAGACTTGTCGTTTGGCGACAGCCTGCATTAGCACGTTTTCTCCACGCGGAATCCGATCTTTAATCAACTTGATCTACGGAATCCGTACAGAAGATAAAATACGTATTTTTAAGATAATAATAATAATAAAATAATGTTTTATTCCAAATAAAAGTCTATTTAAAATAAATAATTATTAAATCTAATAATATTAGAATTAAAAAGAACCTTCTAGAAACTTCTAAAAAATTATAATTAATCCTAATGATTTTAGGAATAATAATTAATATTGGGCCCTCCTCTAGATCATCGGGCCGTATGTAAATAATTAACCGGGCCCAGTTTAGTATTTTGGCCATAACTTCCTCAATATTCATCGGAATTGGGCTTATAATATATCGTTAGAAAGGTCTCTTCGACCCCCATCCAACTACACTATTATTGGACCTTAATTATGGACCAGACTAAACCGGTTTGGCTATTTTAAAATAAATAAAGTTATTTTCAAAAACGAAGAGAAGAGAATTTTAATAAAACTAAACCGCAACACTTGACTTTCAACCACTTTCACCTCATTCGATTATGGTTCGACGCGAAAGGCATTCATCACTGGGTTTGGTTTTGGGGAGACACAAATGAGTGTCTACAGGACCAAACCCTCAGAAATTATAACCTTTCACGTCTAGGGCGAAGGCAACTTCGAACTCGGCTAGGTGTGTCTAGATCTCATGAATGCGGAATTTTGTAAGAGGGAAGGTTTAGAAAAAGAATAGAGAGAGAAAGCTTCTAGCTTTAGAGAGAAAGATGATGATTGTTGTAGATGAATAAAAACGGAGGTTCAAGACCCTATTTATAAGAAAACAGTCCGAAAATAGGTAGAATTTGATAAGGAATAAAACTCCACGCTATCACTGCAAAACCGACCTTGTCACCAGGCGACAGGGTCTGTCGCGTGGCGACAGGCCTGTCGTCTGGCGACAGCCTGGACTTCTACGCGTTTTCAACACGGAGTCCACATATGAATCAAAATCAATTTGTAAAGTCCGTATGAAACTGAAATCGTATCTTTCATAAAATAATATTTTATTCCAAATAAAACTTATCAAAATATAATTATTAATTCTAATCTTATTAGGATTAAAGAGAACCTTCTAGAGAATTCTAGAAGACTATAATCAATTCTAATAACTTTAGGAATAATAATTAACATTGGGCCCTCCCCTAGATCATTGGGCCGCAAGTAAAGATCAAACTGGGCCCAGTTTAGTATTTTGGCCATAACTTCCTCATTATTCATCGGAATTGGGCTTATAATATATCGTTGGAAAGCTCTTTGCAAGCCCCATCCAACTACACTATTATTGGACCTTTGTCGTGGACCAAACTAAACTGGATTGGCTGTTTTTCATAAAATAGAGTTGCTTTCGAAAACAGAAAGAAAGAATTTAATAAAAACCAACCGCAACACTTGACCTTTCACACTTTCACCTTATTCGATAATTATTTGACGCAAAACGTATTCATCACTGGGTTTGGTTTTGGGGAGACACATTTGGGTGTCTTCAAGGCCCCGATACAAAATTTGTTCCCTCGCCTTCCTTAGGACAGGCGGCAGAGCATCCCTTCCAGCTAAGAGGGGAGGGATCCGGTTCCACCGGTTGTACTTTTTGTTTCGCAGTCGGTCGGAGGAAGAGACTATGTAAAACTTCCTCCTCCAATCCTTTCATTTGGACTCTTTCCCGATAGTCATCATGTAACCCTTATGGCTGGCAAGGGTGAACCATCCGGTCCCACTTGATTTTGGGATCCGGCTGAGGTTGTGCATATGGGCAAAAGCCTCAAAGCTTGGCTCTACCTCAAACATTTCGTAGGTGGCAATATACCCCAGGATATTAACCTAAGAGTTTGGGGCAAGTTGCCAGACACGCAGTTAGTATCCGTGTAAGATCCTCTCCACGGCCAAATGGAGAAGGAATCTGAGACTTGCTTGGATGGCCGCCTCATAACAGCCAAAACATTAGTCCCGGTAGCTAGAACCTTCTGGCCATACTACCGTGATAATAGCATCCGGTACGCTGAGAAGAAAGCCATGTCCCATGACATGTTCATAGATAAATTTTCCAAATTTATCTGCCATTGTTGTTTGCCTGCCTTTGGGGACATGTTGGTAGTAGGCATCAAACTCCATTCGGCGCGAGGCAGACGGCTCGGCCCAACTCTCGCTCCTGTCAACTAACAGGGACTCTTTTGCCACGTCCAGTTTTGAGCGCGCCTCCTCCGAATCTATGGAGGCGCTATCAGAAGAAGACGACTCAGAATCGCCGTCGGACTCCGAGTGCGAATTGGGGGCCTGATGGCTAGGGCCAGCAGTGTCCTCCCCCATCTCCTCATCCGAAACCAGATCAATCGGCTCGGGGACATTTTGTTGTAACTCATCCCCAGACTCCTCAAGAATTGAAGAGCTCGGGGTACTGGGGGGACTGGGGGGATGGTTGAAGACTTCACTAACAGGCGCCCTAAAGGAGCCGTCAGAATTTTCAACTCTGGCTGTTCTCTTCGTTCTGGCCATTGTGCCCTGCACAGACACAAATTCGGTCAGATTCAGAGAAGTTCACAAAGGGGAATCCAAGAATGAGTAGTCGGTACTCCTAATTCTAGATTCAGCCATCCCCAGTAACCGGATGATCGCTAACCTAGGCCGTGTCGAGCGCGTTTGGGAAATCATTTTCAAAAGAAAAGGAGAAAACTAGAACAAATGAAAGGAAAACAAACGGTTACCTTACGAGTGAAGGTACGAGAGCCGCTTGAAAAGGCTTGGACGTTTGTCGAACAGGCGGACTAGGTCACGAACGGCGGATGCTTTCACAGAAGAGGACAAACTCTCAAAAGTCAAAAATTATCTTAAAGATTTTTCGTAAAGGTGCGAAAATGAGAAAGTGTCAAAGGTTATTTATAGAAGGGTGAAAACCTAGGGTAAAACCCTAATTTTTACCCCGGATAAACAGTAAAAGCGTGCACCAATGCATGCGTGACACATGTCACAGGTCCCATGCGGCATGCCACGTCCTCCCTATGAGGGGCACATGATTTGGGTATTTCTACCCCACCATGTGAACCTATACGAGCCCGACACGTGTCACCACATGGAGGGCCCAAAGTGGACCAATTGGGGCACGACACGTGGCAGACGGATATTTGGAGGGGAAATGGCTGCCTTCAAGGCCCAAATCCCTAGAGAGCCGCAAAACGGCGCAGCCCAAATAATCCCTAGGTCATCAAAGCCTAGGGCGGGGGTACACTTTTCTAGGACCCTATAAATAGGGAGATTCCCCTAATTATTGGGGCAACTTACAATCATTATATCATTTATTATTATCGAAAACAGATAAAACACCTGATCTTGGAATCCAAGAAGATATTTACTTTCCGCACGTTTTTACTCCGATCCCGTACTAACTTGACCGTCGGAGGCGGATCTCCGAACATCTGGAGCTTCCATTATTTTGCAGGTACATGCGGCTTGGATCCAGACTGCGAGCTGTAACTCTCTCGATGGACACAAAAAACCCCAAAACAATTTCCTTGACAGGAACAGAAGCTTTGGAATAGAAGCTTCATTAGAGAACATGAAGATAGAAAAATAGGAGTATATTTATCTAGGAATCATGTAAGTATGTTGGAGAAGATAAATTGTCTGGAACAAGCCAAAGGAACTAAATTGGAACTTCACTCAGTAAGGAACTTAATGTTGATGATCAATAAGTTCCTTACTAGTTAGTCTATAATTCATTTATAGAAGGAATACGAGTTTTCACAGCACTAGAAAACAGTTTTTCACGTTATATAGTCATTGCATTATGTTTGCCTACTTTATAGGAAGTTAATATTTCTTAATAGATTTTATTTTATTAAAGATAAGTTTTTGAAATAAAATCTAGTTTTCTCTTATTCAAAAAAATAATTTATTTTCCTAGTTTCTAGGGATTTAGTTTTCAAATAAACTAATTTCTAAAATGATTTTATTTTATAAAACAAAGTTTTATAAATAAAATCTGATTTTATTGTAGTCAAAGTCGTGGGAAAAAGAATTTCAAAGTGGCTACCTTAAAAGTATGAGTTTAGTTGAGATTTTGTTTGTTAAGGAATAAAATGAATCCAGTCTATACGTGAAGTTAAATTAATGAACGAGTTTGTTATTTTAACTTATCTTCTTAAAGAAGTCAGTTTTAAACTCTTATAATTTAGCACAAGGACTTGGTCATCAAAGAACTTGTGGCTAGAATTTGTAAAACGTGATGATTGCTTTCCAAAGAAAAAGGAGGTTATTGAGCAAGTCGTGGAGCAACTAATTGACCCATTATTGTTTCTTATTATCAGGATTAGTTTTCTATTCATGGGCCTAAAGATTCAGACCACTCTTGATCATAAGGAACATGGGCAGTTAGTGGGTTTTCTAAATCTTCTATAAATAGAACGTTCGTTTTAATTCTTTCCAAATTGTCTGACTTTAGAGAGTCATTCCATATAGTGTCTCACTTGAGTGGAATAGTTTTTCATGATAAATATATTATGTCTTTCACGTTTATAAGTCAGTTCCTTTAGGTTCCAAGTTCCTTACAAGTCTCAAAGTGTCCAACAAATTGTTTTATATATTTATCTTTTATATGTATTTGAGAATTGTTCAAGGGTTTGTGTGAACTCTTGTATTGGGGTGAGAACTTGAGTGAGTTCTTTGTATTGAGAGAAAGAGAAAGCTTTGAGTGAAGCTAGGAGAGTAGAAAGAGAAGTGAGAAAGAGAAGAGAGAGAGAAGAGAAAGAGAAGAGTAACAAGTTGGGTGACTTGTTGCTTGGGGTTTTGGGTTCGTTGAGGAACTTAAAGTTAGAGTCTTTAGTTTGTAATAGGTCATTGCCCTATTCTAGTGAAGGTTCTTTTCCTAAAATCCCTTGTGGTCATAGTTTTGCTTCTTGTTTAGGGCCAAGAAGTTTTCCACGTAAAATCTCTCTTGCACTTTCAGTTCCTTTAACTTACTTGTTTTTATTTCTGCAAAAAGTTTGACAAATCTGTCATACTACAATTCAATCTCCCCTTCTTGTAGTATTCATTTAAACATCAGAAATTTTATTATAGAATGTACAAAATTATATATTGTGGATGTAACATGGGTCTCCTCATACCCAGCGCTAAATCTTCCACTTAAAAGAAGGGTAGACAAATGTGATATACCTACCTTTGTTGTTGCAATCACCAATCCTGCAGCTTTGGCTTCGTGGTTCGTTTAGCTGAGCGGGCACAACAGGCGGGGACTAGGCACCGCAACGAGTCGAGTCACCTTTGAAACAGTGAATCCAAATGTTTCATCCATATTTAGTTCACTCGGCTTCATCCCATCAGGCAACTCCCATGTAAAACAATGGAGTAAGTTAGCCGCGCACAACTCAAGCGTGTATAACGCTAACCCCATCCCCGGGCAAGACCGTCTACCCGAACCGAAAGGTATAAATTCAAAATTAGCCCCTTTAAAATCAAGTGCACCATCTTTAAAGAACCTTTCAGGATTGAACGTGTCTGGTTCAGACCATGAGTTCGGATGTCTTCCAATAGCCCATGTGTTGATCACGACTCGTGATTGTTTAGGAATGTAGTATTTTCCTATGACCGCATCCTTAGCAGTCTCGTGGAGCAAGACCGAGATTGGTGGGTGCATACGTAAGGTCTCTTTTATACAACATCGAAAAAATAGGAGCTTATCAACATCCGATTCGTTGACCCGTCGAGTAAATCAACTACGTCAACAAGCTCTTGTTGGACCCGTTTCATGTATTTGGGGTTGCGTAATAATTCTGTCATTACCCATTCTACAGCCCATGTTATTGTTTCCGTTCCTCCAAACATCATATCCTGTATAATTATTGTAAATTTATACTACTATTAGGTATATATGATATTTGATAATGCATCTATATCTGAGTTATTGACTATATATATACCCACAAATATTTTGCTACATGATACATCATATTAGCATTATTAGGAATCAAGTATTCAACATTTCCAAGTTAACCATGCATCCCTCATCACAACCTTTTTTAAGAGCAGCTTATTGTCTTTTGTACCACTACTCTTCGACATTACTTAAACAGGGTTAAGTTTTTTCCATTCGTTTCAGAATAAATGACACAATTTGACTTTTAACACTATTCTTAACTTACTTTGACTATATCAAATTATTATTACTCCATTTTTTTTTCTTTTATGAGGGATGATTATATCAATTTTTAATTTATTAAAAGCAAATATTATCTTGTAAAAATAATGAAATGTGAATTTTTGTTATTTTTTCTACCTACAAAATATTAACTTCAGACAATCTATATTACTTGTATTACGTAACAAATGTATGCTTAGATTGGTTACCATGATAATGCCTTTGATATTTTCCTTAGTAAGTTTGATAGGGTTATTTGAATCTTCCTGCTTATTAACTTTGGCATCCTCACTGTAAAAGTTCAACAACTCATCGACCACATCAAGATCTTCAACTTTATTGTCTTGTTTTACATGTTCGTTATTAGTTGCCTTCTTGGCATGATCATCAATAATCGGATCTATGAACCGGTCCAATGCAGTCCGGGCCTTAACTAGCCGTTCATTAAGCCCGTTTGGGTCAACCCAAGTGAGAAACATGACAAAGTCCGCAATATTAAACGCTCCGAAAAGCTCAGAAAACTCCTGCAGGATGGCTATGAACTCATCCTGGCCCTCGGAGAATTTTGACCCGAAGGCGGCCCGGTATATAACATTCTTAGTAAGATTAAACACGTGATCTACGATGTTAATTTGACACCCAGCCCGGCCCAAAAGGGTCTGGACGATGTAGTCCACCTCATCGCGGACAGATTTCCATGACTTGGCCCGTTTCCGGCTAAAGAGGTGCATGACGCATAGCTTGCGCATCTTACGCCAAAAAGGACTGTAGTGCGCAAAAACCATGTCAGCCCTTTCATAGGTGAGGTAGCTGATGGCAATGCTAGCGGGCCGGTTGGAGAAGACACTGTCTTGGACTTGTAGAACTTCTCGGGCCTCATCCGGGCTAGAGACGACCATCATGTGTACCATGCCCATCTTTAGGTGGAACAGCCCGCCGTAACGTTCAGCCATCTTGGCTAGCCCACGGTGGGTCAGCTGGCCCATCATCGTTATGTTGCCGATGATAGGCAAGCCCGTCGGGCCTGGTGGGTATGGCTTTCGCCTTACCCTTGAAATGATGCCTAGTATTAACATGGGTAGTGTTATAACCAACAACGTTGATTTCAATACTAGAAATAGTTGTTCATGCATTTTTTTTTTCTTTCTATAGTTAGAATTATTATAGCTAGCTTTGTTTTGCCTTAAGCCCTTAACTAAGTGACTGTATTTTCTCCCTTGTTATTAGTGGTACACTATGTACACTACTAATTGTGTGTTTTTGTAGAATAGTTTTGATGATAGGAGATATTAATGGTGTTCAATTATATATTACAAGGAGTTGGTTTGTTGGGAAAGAAAAAAAAATTAACAACTTGCTCTACCAATTGAATCCAATAATACGAATCGATTAAACTTGACAAACAACAAGAACATGTTTCATGTCTAACAAAAAAAAAATAATAATAGATGAATTCCATTAATACTCTTTTGTTTTATAACTCTTCATGATCACTTTTATTTGACTAGTTAATGCTCATATTTAAACATCAATCTCTTTAACTACGTGTTATCCCTACCTTATAAAAAGTAGAAACATATTCTTATGAATAGTGTAATGCCAATTATACCCTTCAAAATGTGTATTTACATACATACCCTCATTAATATGTAGATGCTATTTTAATGAATAGTGTTTAGACAACTATACCCTCTAAAATATTTATGTACTTTTATGCTTTCATAAATTTTAGTTGTCTTGAACATTTATACCACCTAAATATAGTTGATTACATATTTTCTCTTATTGTTTTTTTTTTTAGAAAAAATTTCTCTTATTGTTAATTTAACTAATTTTGTGATTTAAAAGCCAAACCAAAAAAAAACCTTCAAGATATGGCTAGCTATGACGCGCGCATCGCGCGCGTTAGCTGCCCTAGTAAAAAAAATACATGTATAAAAAGTTAATGTTTGACTATTTGCAGACTATATATTGAGATGAATCTTAAAATAAAGGTCAATTACCATTAGAATTTATTCTGCAAACTATGATTTATTGTATAATAAAAAAAAAGTTGTATTAATTTAACTCTTACACATGGTAAAAATAACTTAATTTGAGTATGAATTTAAATCCACCCATACGCACGCATGGCGAAAATGACATTATACTTGGGTATTACTCAATACTATTGTATTCGGAATTGAGATGATAGAATAGTGGCATCGCTCCCACCTCGTATCCCTGAGATCCAGGGGTCAAGTCTCATGGGACTCATTTTAGGGATTTTCCTTATCTCCCCCCTTAAATGAGTCCCCTTGTTCTTACCAAAAAATAAATAAATAAATAAATAATAAAAAAATTACAAATAAGAAGCTATAAAACTAGGGCTACATATAAGAAGGTAATAAAGAAAAGTTTATCAATAGTACAAAGTACGACATTGATTGACGACTTTGACGCGTATTATTGTCATATACTTCATCTGTTTTTTTTTTAATACTTGTAACATTTTCCTAAAATGAAATTATCACAATGCTTGCAACATACTATAAATGGAAAAATAAACTTTTTGGTAAAAGTTAAACTATTTTCATTATTTAATTTATTACCCACTTATTATACTCCTAATGCTATTTCAACCTCGTTTGGGGGTCATTGATTCATCAAATAAATTGGTATGGAATCTCATACTCCCTCCGTGTTTTAATAAGTGTTATAGTTTAACTTTTTTCACTATTCACATAATGGTTTTGACTTGATTAATATACTAATATATAAATAAATAAATAAATAAATAAAAACAAATGTTATTGTATAATACATTGTTGGATTCGTTAAAATATATACTTTCATAATATCACTTTTTCTAAAATTTTATTAACATATGATTAGATAAATTAATCGTCAAAGTCGTGTCTCGGCATGCGTATTTAGTCAAATTGTAACACTTATTAAAATACGAAGGGAGTATTAGAGTGGTACGGATGAATACCCATACTAGTCCAAAGTTGTTTATTTGATTTTATTGTTGAAATGAATTATATACTTCATCAATAGAATGGATTGTTAATCATAGGGAAAAGGTGGATATGAGACATAGGTATGGGGAGAGTTAGAACCCCTTGGATATGAGATTCCATTACTCAAAACTTCAACCAAACAGAAAATTAGATGGAATGAATTCTAACTCTATTCCAACTCATTCCAAATTATCCAACCAAACGACCCCTTAAATTGTATTAATCTATGTGAGACCCACTTTTCTTAAATATCGTGAAAAAAATGTGTATTGTCTTACAACTGTTACAATAACAGATGAAGTATTTCCAAATGTATACTTCCTCTACTCCTTTTTTATGGCTCCATAGAACTAAATTTACTTTAGCTTACTTTGTTATAAAGTGTGATAAAATTATGCACATGAGATTGCAAATAGTCTAGGCCAAGTTGACGAGGAAATAGGCAGAAATGACATTTAAACAATCACAATGAAACACCCATATTGCCCATATAGGAATACACAAACTATTGCGTCAATCCGGACTGACGAAATGCGGATTTTGATATCCTCAACTAGTTGGATCATATCCTCTATTGGATGGATTATATTCTTTATTGGCTGGATGATATCTTTTATTGACTATATGATATCCTTTATTGGCTGGATGATATTTCTACTGGCCGGATGATATCCTTTATTGGCCGGATGATATCCTATATTGGCTATATGATATCATGGATGGATGATATCCTCTATTGGCTATATAATATCATTTATGATTGTGTCTATGATATCCTTCATTGGCTTAACGATATCCTCTATTGGCTATAGATATCATCCAGCTAATTGAGGATATCAAAATTCGCATTTCGTCAGTCCGGACTGACCACAATACCTTCTCATAGGAATATGCCAATAAACAAGAAGGGCCAAAAGGAGTACTGTTATGCAATCTTTATTTTTTGGTAAAATTTATTGGTTAAGTATTGGCGCATAGTTGCTATTTACATGACAAACAAATAGCAACTATAAAACAGATGAGTGGTGATTTTTTATTTTTTTTCTAGTAGTACAAATATTGTACCACTGTTACCTATAATGGTTATAAATAATACTACTAAAACAATTTATAATCTAGTAGTATAAAATACATGTATAATAGTACATTTAAAATACCACTGTAAGTATAATAGTATATTAAAAATACCACTGTAGCAATAAAAAAAATAAAAAATAAATAAATAAATAAATAAATAAAAAAAACCCCACAAAAATTAAGTGAATTTACCAATTAGTCCTCCTATATATATCCCAAACAAATAGCAACGTCTAGTTGCACTCAAATTTATTCGCTCAACTGCTCTAGTTAACATTAAATTTAAAGATATATCCTATTTTGAAACTTGAAAGATATAATTTAATAAAAGTGGTGAACCATGAAATAGACAAATGATTAAGTAAATCCTACTCCATCCCCTCGACAAGGATTCCACTGCCTTCACTATAAAGGTTTCTTCCACAGAGATAGATACATACAATTATTAAGGTGTTAAACCTAACCTGCTACTCAATAATTAATTCCAATTATTAATTACTTCGTAATTATTTATAATTACCTTCAATATGGCTCAACACATGTAGTAAAGCAACCAACTAGCTAGGCCGGTGAAAGTAATTTAGGAGACTAGGAGTAAATGTTTTTCGATCAAGTTGAGCAATTACTAAAACGAAGTGTAAATATAAAATTAATTAAGAGATTATTAGTTTGGTTATATATGGGTCGTGGTGTTTTGTTAAAGGGCCATGTATATTAACCGGATCCTATAAGGTTACACATATGAACATAAAGTTGGATCAAACGTTCATCAAGCCCATTAAAGACATACTATTGTCCGCCGTATATAGTAACTAGTTTTGTGCTCATACGATGTCCGGTTATTTGTTAAATTTTAAGATAAATTTTTAATCTATATATCAAATTTTAAAATATATTATTGATACAAAATTAGTTAGGAATTGATGTACTTTTGTGACGATTTGCTATCTAGTAGGCAAGTAATGACTAATAATAATGTTGGCGGAAATGTTTGATTTAATACATTAAAAATATAAAAAATTAGTAAAAAATAAATTAAATTAATTAAATGTTCAAAGCCCGTTGGTTTGACCTAAACCCAAAACTTTGAGCAAGGGTTGAACATTTTTTGACTCGTAACTTAAAGTGACTCAATCAGAGATGACTCATGACCCGACCCCAATTGACAGCTCTACTTAGTAATAAAATTCTATTAGATTGTAAAGTATATTATTTAAATAGATTAGTATATATTATAAATGTATGTTTTACGCTTTGAACTACTTCATTCGCTTCAAAAAATATTATGATATAAAAAATAAATTTATATGATAATTTTTGAGAATTATAGTCTAATAATAATTTTTTTTGAATAAAATTATAATTCAATTTGTACATTGGTATTTTATCAAAAATAAAACTCTAAACTAACAATTTTATCCTAAAATTCTATCCAAATAGAATTCTAAACTAACTTTTTTATCTTATGAAGTCTATTTAAATTTATCCAACGTGGCGTGACACTTGGCGAAAAGTTGGAACGCCAAGTGTCGATGTCTCATGACCTGGCTAAAAGGTTTAGCTTTATATATTAGTTATTATATAATACAAGGTGTTTTAGGGTAATTTTAGGCTTAGTTGGATTTCTCCCTGTGCTTTGTATAAATATCTTGAGCAAAACTACCCTGGCGTTCAGAGTAAAGGATATCTCAAATAGTTAGAGCTTTTCTCCTAATTCTAGGAGATTATGGGATCGATTAATATATAAAAGTGAGAGAGGGAGAGATAAGGTTTTGGAAAATATTTCCTAAAATTTCTTTAATTACATAATTAATTAAGTTCCTACCGTATTAATCTTCAATTCTACAATAATGTAACAACAATATTGAGATTGTCAATTACGGTGTATCTTATTATTTGGTTAAATTCTTGAAGGTAGGTAGTAGGAATTGAATCACATCACCTGATCATTTCTCTTTAATGTGTAGCTCTTTAATATGCCATAATGCCAAATAAATATGACGTATATAATAGTTCTAGTAAGATTATGTACAAGCATTAAAATCAATCATTGCTATCATTAGTCAATAAAATAGCACAATAGACTCTTGTATTATTAGTCATCATCCCTCACCTTTTTTAACGCAATAACTCCATTATTTTCAAATCACCATGCATGTATTCACGTATGTATTATTATATTCTTTAAACATTATACATTATTGACAGACAGAATATCATACATTATCAAAAAGCTAGTGAAAATTGATGAAAAGGATCGACCATATTTCAAATAAACAAATTAGTCTACCTAATATACTCACTTAAAGAATGAAAATAATTGTGTTTGCTTATTATTGTTCTTACAAAGCCAATTCATCAATAAAGTTCCTGAGAATAATGTGCTAGTTTTTGCAATTTAGATTATACATCAGATCACGGTGCATGTTAAAAACTGTTGTTCGCGTTCTTTCTACTTATACAAGCCCGTCCCAACCAACATGATATCCTCATAGAATGATATCCGTATGTGTCATTTAAGATTTGCCTTTAGTGTGTAATCTGTGTATGTTTATTGATTGATTGAAAAAAAAATTCGAATTAAATAAAAATAATTTTAGTATTGTACATCTGAGATGATTTAATTTACATAATAAAGTATTATTGATTTTATGTAAATGATGTAGAAAAAATTGTCAAAAATAATACAACCTTTGGACGGTTCTTTTTTTATAATTTAACCTTTGGAAACCTTTGAATTATTTTGTAATAATACAACCTTTGAGGGTGTCAATTTTAAACAAGACAAAAAATTTATAACCTTTTAAATCGGATACCCATGACACGTGTCGTCGGGTGATTGGTCTAAATATTAAATTTGAATTTTATTTAAATGATTAATTTTAGATTAAAAAAAAAAGTCAACCCCCTCTTAACCCCTGACAACCACCACGGCAGCCCGCCCTTCCCCGGCAAACGAATCTTACCTTGGTCTAGGAAAGGGAAGGGGTGAGTTTCATGGTGTTTTGGTGGGTTTTGTGGTGGCTGCGTGGTTTAGGGTGATTTTGTGGTGGTTGGGAAGGAAAGGGGGTTAGGGTTTTGCCTAGGTGGATGTCGCGACGGGGGAAAGGGAAGGTCGGAGTTAGGGGAAAGTTGGTCGTCGGCTGTACCGTCACCGCCGAGGGTGCTGCGTACGTTTGGGGGAGGGGATAGGAGGTGGCTGGTTGGGTGGTGGCTGGGTGGTTGGATCTTTTTTTGTAAAAAAAATCTTTAATAATAATAATTAATTAATTAATTAATTAAATTGACGAAACCAATAAATAAATGACACGTGTCACGCTAACCTGATTAATGCAATAATAATAATTAATTAATCCAAAGGTTGTATTATAAAAAAAAAAAAAAACATGATTAAAAAAATGAAAAAAAAAAAAAGAAAGGTTAAAGGTTGTATTATTTTTGACAATTTTTCCAAAAATAGTGTAATGAAGTTATGCAATAATTATGTAGAAAATTTAGTTCACTGGTTAATGCATGTTGTGAACATCCTCAATAGGAATTTCGAGTTAAGTGGTGGCAACTGGCAAGATTAAGGGTATGTTCTATTCACCTGATTTTTACTTATATGAACTTGTCTGAACTTATCTTAACTTCTCTTAACTTATTAGCTCTTATTAGAACTTATTTTAGTTATAAATTAAATTTGGGTAGCCCTGATTAACCCTTATCACAACTTATTTGAACTTATTTTTCTTGAACTTATCTTATCTAAACTTATTAACCCTGAAATAAGTGAAAATAAGGTGAACAGAACAGGGCCTAAATGTTTTTCAAGTTCGAAAGTAAAAATTACTATGATTATTACATAGTGAAGATAGTTAAAATCAAAATTGTAGAGAAATTCCAAATTTCTCAGCATGATTATGTTTCTCAAAAGTCAAAGTCGTAAATAAATGAAAACTAGATGAAGCCCATGCGATGGACAATTTGTTTTTTATTTTTAAAATAAATATTTTTTGTATTTTTGTGATAATAAAATTTATTTTATACGTCGTATGTAGTAAATCGTTTAATATTTCTATTTTATAAATTTTTCTCTAAAAACTTGGGAAAAAACTTCCCTTTATAAATGTACTAGATTAGCCTCTTGCGATGCATAACATAAAAAAATTTCTGTGAAATAAATATATTTATATATGTACCTCATATGAGAAAAATTATAAAAACATAACCATTAATTACAATGCTATTTAGATAAATAGTCACTCATAAGTTCATATATAATATGAAATATAGAGTATAATGTAATAATTTAAGGTAAAAATAAGAATAAGAATAAGAATAAGGTAATTGATTTAGGCGGGAAAATTTCTATCACAGCTTGACATGTGTACAATTTGAAAAAGGGATAAGGTCAGCAATTGTTATTTTAGTAATATTATTGATAGATAGATTGTAAAGAATATGAACATATATAGAAAACAACATGTAATTGTTTTATAAAGAACTCATATGTTACTAGATTCTCATACTAAATTGATGAATATACTAAATTTAGAACGAATGATGCAAAAACTCTTTATAAAAAAAATTAAAAAAAAATTTTTATTTAAAAAAAAAAAAAAAAAACTCTTCGTTTTCTTTAAGTGTCCCATTGAGGTGTACTCGAAGTACATAACTCCACTCAATAAACCAATAATAAAAATGAAACCCGAAAAAAAAAATAAAAACCCGATAATTTTTAATATAGATGTACTGAGTTAACATCCTAGCATCACATGGGTATTACCTAGATGGTTAACATAATGAGGGTGATATTTAAGGCTTAGGATAAAATCTTATGTATATCATTTTGCCTATATTGTCTCTTAATTTATACTATATTCATCTCATAATATAATGCATGCGTTCCATTTTAGATGTTCCAAATTGTTGTGCATGTTTCTAATCTATATCTTCTATTTTTGATAAATACTAGAACATAATTTAATAATCACACCAATTCAACTAAGGACACATATATACGAAAAAATACTCATTTGACAACTAACTGTAATAATCTTCTTTCAATTCATTTTTGGAAAAATTTTCAATAATAATCTTACCTTTCGCAAATTTTCTCAAAATAGTCTTTATCTTTCAAAAATTTGAAAATAATACCATCTTTGAATGGTATCTTCTCAAAATAGTCCAATATTGTCTTACAACCTAAAAAACCGAAAAAAATTTTGTTGGGGATTTTGTGTTTACAAGGGTCACAAAGAAAATTGCAAATGAAATTAACATGAAAATTTTCGAGGCGTGAACGGGATCACTTTCCCAAAAGTATAATTCCGACCTTATACTACAATCGGGTATCACGGAAATTCACTCAGGAGATACAACGAAGAACAATTGCAATCACAAGTAGGATGATTACAATACAATGTAAATAAGCTTTTGTAATTTGTGATGAAGAACAATAACTTGCAAAAGTTTTCAAGAGAATAAGAGTAAAACTAATTTCTTGAAGTTATATCATCAATATAAACTCTCATATTTATATCACGAGCAATAAACCAAGCATAACTGAAGAATAACCGTCAATATTGCCTCCCGTACAAAATCAAGCAGCCTAGAAAAATTTTGGGTGCTCTCGCGCCCTACCGGGCGGTGGCTTTTGCCCTGTCGGGCAACAATGGCCCTACCGGACAGTGACAACGCTTAACTTTCCTTTCCTCTCTCGCCCTACCGGGCACACCACCCGGTGGACTACAGGGCGGAGAACATTTATCTAAACCAAGATACAAATTGCTCTTTTACTTGTTCAATTGAATTTCAACACCTTAACCTAAGAAATTCAATCAAACACATGAATTTTGTCACCAATACTATAAATAATTCAACATTTTTTTAAACTATATTATCAAAAATAACAATTAAATTAAGTTATAATAAAAAAACAAAAAAAAAGACCCATGATAACTTTCACCGTTGCCCTCACACTCGCCAGTCGCCACCTGCATCGATTCGAAAACACCCAGAACTTCACAAATCAAAGAGTTCCAAGTGACCAAATCTCTCTCATTCATTTCATCAAACACCTTCTGTGCGAAGCCCGTTTACCCACATGATCCATACATATGTATCAAAGCATTTGACACAAATAATATGCTTCAAGCCCAAGTTTTAATCCATAAACATAAATCTTTTTACCCTGCAAAACATCTCAAACACGATCACATGCCTTAAGAACAAATATAAAGTCAAATTATTCCCAGTTAACCCATAGACCATAGCTTCTCATATCATTGATTCATTACACATATAAATTGCTTTAATTACTTTTGGATAATCCCTTTATCAAATGATTCCATATTAACAATGGGGGTCGTCAAATTTGATCAAATACAATATGGGCTTTGTGTAATGCGGTTGAGAATAGAGAATAAGAGAGCGCAAAAATCAGAGAAATTGAATCTGGGTCTTTGTGTTTTTGGGTTCTGATCATAAGAGCATGAAGCTCTTTAATGGTGAATTTTTTTTCCATGGAGGCAGATGCACAATGCTCTGTGCATCCGTTTTTTTTAAAAGGCGAAATGAACATTTAGTTGTTCAGTAATAAACATATAGTTATTTTATAAAGAACATCTATCTATTTTATAAAGAACATCACATATAATTGTATTGTAATAAACATATATTTGTTTTGTAAAGAACATATAGCTATTTTGTAAAAAAAAACATCCAACTTTATGTTCTTTATATGTCTAAAAAACATCCGTAATATTAATACTACATCCGTTTCATATTATTTGCAACGATTAAACATTTTTCCTCTCTACTTTATGTCAAATCGTTGCAAATAATATGAAATGGAGGTAGTAAAGAACATGATTATTAGAGGTGGTCAATTTCAGCCCGACCCGATCCGACCCGAAAACAGGGCGGGTTTGGGCAAGCCAAAAAATGCATTTTTAGTTAAAAATCCAAACCCGACCCGAAAAAAAGCCCGAAACGCCTGCTATATTTTTCGGGTTTGGGCACAAGATATTATGTTAAGGCCCGGCCTAACCTGAATTTTTTATCACCTCTAATGATAATATAATGTAATGACCATTATTTTTATTCCACCACCATAATCTAAAGACAAAATTCAAATAACATTTCAAATAAAACAATTAATATTATGTCACAAATAAAAGTACATTATACTGACAATCAAAGAACATGAAGATAAAGAACATTATTTAACAGCATGTTATGTTCTTTACAATTTTATAACATGTTCTTTTCACTTTAACCGAATGTTCTTTACATTTCTATACAATGTTCTTTACAGTTCTATAATATGTTCTTTTCACTTTAACTAAATGTTCTTTACATTTCTATACAATGTTCTTTCGGTTTTTTTTTTTTTTTTGGAAGGGATGCACCATGCGGATCATGCATCTGCCTGCATGAATCATGCATCACTTTAGTGATGATGATTAAGGTTGAAAGGGATGCACCATGCGGATCGTGCATCCGCCTACATGAATCACACATCACTTTAACGGTGATGATTGAGGTTGAATTTCTAGGTAATTCTTGTGATTTGGTGATTGAAGTGAATGTGCTAAAGAGGTAGTGTCTGGGCGCCGACCGGGGGTAGGCAGACGTTTGCCGACGCCGACGTTGGGGCGGAGACTGGGTTGTGGTCATGTGGTGGTGGGGGTGGTTGGTTTTTTTTTAATTAATTTTAATTATTTCTTTTTTAAATTTGATTATTTGTTAATTAAGTTTTGATTATTTTATTTTAACCAATTAGAGCACGACATGTATTTTGATTATTATTGTAAATTTTGCCTTCATTTTTTTTTTCCTAATTTAAAGCTAAAATGATAAAGGGTGGGGGTGAGAATCGATTCCAACATCTCCTGAAATCGAGAGGGGAGCTCTAACCACTTAAACTATCTTCAGTTTCTTTCACTACCATTATTATTACTATTACTATTACTTATGAAAGGGAGTACCAAGCTCCAAGAATTATGACCACCCAATGATTTATGATATTACACTTGTTTACTTTTTTTACTACTACTTATATTTGTTGCTGGGTTTTGGGAGTATTTTTTTTATGATAAAAATTGCACTAAATGGTACAGTGGTCGTTTATAACTTTCCCTTGAATAAAAAAACTTGATAGAGTTAAGGACTTAGGTGGTAGTAACTTGTATTGTATACAGTTAGGTAATTTTTATCTTCTCTCTCTAAACCCCTGTTCTTATCTTCTCCACTGCCCCACCGCTTTCCCCTTTTCTCACCTTCTACTCACCGGCGATCGGCGCTCCTATCTTAGCCATCACCGGCGAGTGATTCTCTATACAGTTAGGTAATTTTTGCTTTCGGTATCGGTGTTTTCCGGCAAAGAAGACAAAGGAGTTGCAAATTGGTTTTGTTTTTTCAAGTTCATCGGGGATTCAATCAAGTTTTGGTGGGTAGTCAAGTGTTTGAGTTTCTAATATTCCAAAGAATCGAGGAGCCAAGGCTATCCTTAACGCCGCCGTTGAAAGGGATTTCGTTAATTTTTTCCCGACGGTAAAGGTGAAGTTAAGACTAGGATTTTCTTCCTTAATCCAAGGTTTGATTCAGGGGAGGCGGTCTTCTTGCGTTGGACTTGATGACTAGTTGTTGTGTTTGGATTTGATTCTTCCGTTGAGGTAGCTGCTGGTTCTTTGCTTCTCCGGGACTCACGAGAGGCTTTGTGGGTATTTGTTAGTTTTCTTTGCTTTGGTCTTGTTGTTTTAGTTTAAGTTTGTGTTTAGTTTTACTCTTGTTGTGTTGTTCTTGCATAGTTTGTTTGTTTTGTTGTTTGGGTTGGTATATTTCAATAATACTCTTGCTATGCTTGTTCATGAGCTGGAGTTTCATAGCCTAGTTCTAGCTATGGAAGTTTACGAAGTGGCGTTGCTGCTCTTGGAGTTAGGCTGTTCGAGTTTTCCCTTGGATTTAAGGGAAGTAAGTTTAAGCCGTGCCTGGCTTGTTGGGTGGGTGGTCCTTTTGATTGCCTTTTCGGGGTGGGATTATATTTCCATGGGATTAAGATTTCATGAGGTGAGGGGGAGCTTTGGGATTAATTGTGTGTTTCCCCTCGGTAGTTTAGGTGGAAATCTGTATTGGGTTTTCCAGGGGATAGGGTGTGTGGTGCAGGCGAAAGCTTTAGCCTGCATTTGGTGTCTGCAGGAGCCGAGTGGTTTTGTGGGGAAAGGTTGGTTTGCTATTCTTGTTGCTTCTAGGTTGTGGGATGATTTGGGTATCCATTCAGTAACTATCATCCTATCGTTGGTGTTGGTGATGACAAAGTTAGTCATCGCTGTTAATTTAAATCTTGAAGGAGGCTCCCCATCTTTAATGTTTAGGGTAAGCAAAGCCCTCCATTTTCTTGCACTCTATGTTAGTAGAGTAGCAAGAGAGGAACCTGCATTTTGGTGCGAGGTTTCTCATGGTAGAGTCGTTCGAAAACACGACTCTCTTGGTTATGTTCCTGGACTCCTAGGAGGTCGCTATGTTTTTCGTTCCCTGGGAGTGGAATCGGTTCAAGAGTCTTTTTTACAGCAGCAGGGTGCATTCAACTTTCGTTCGTTATTTTATCTCTCCGCATCTTCCATTGCTGTAGGGAATATTTCAAGCCATCCCAAACTTGAGCCCCACTGTGATCATACACTTAAGCATGGTGGCGTCCAAAGGGAAGGAAGCTAGAGCAAAAGAGTCGCCAACAAGTTTTAGGAACTTGTAAACCGTTCACAAGGTGAAGATTACACCCCTTAACGATCCAGGAGATCATCAACTCCAAAAGGTCTTGAACCAAATAGGGTTCGGGGATGAGGGTACAAATCCAACCTAAAAGAGATTGAACTTGCCCTAAATAGGCCTCTACTTCATTCTTCTCGTATTCATGTGCGCTTTCTGACTAGCATGCAATCAATAGGTTAACCCTAAACCTGTTTATCTATGTTGGTTGAATATTAATGCACAAATAAAACTATTATTGGCGATCACTTAAATTATAATTAAATTAGCCCTAAACAAGATTATTAATTATCTTATTAAGCGTGATTACAAGTACGAATTCCCTTTAAACATGCATAAAAGGCGTGATCAAGCAATAACAATAAATAAGCATCAAGCAACATGATAATCACAATAATCATAACAATTATAATCATGTTAATAATAAAGCTTAAATATAATAGCAAGATCCTAGGCATGATACTAACAAGATTAATAACAAACCCTAGCATGTCACTAAGCAATAAAGATCAAAGCTTTAGCCCTAACATGATACTAACATGATATTAGAAAAGAGGAAGCATCCTAAACATGATACTAGAAAGCAATAACAACATCCTAACATGATGCTAGGAATTAATAAATAATAAACATGCTTTCTACAAGAATAGAGCAATAAACTACATACTTTGATGCCTCGTGCCTCTTTCTAATAACAAAATACACGCGTTAGTAACTTCAAGGAAAATATTAAACAAAACAATTAAACTAAATAATTGAAATAGAGATTTGGGACCAAACCCTCAGAAATTATAACCTTTCACGTCTAGGGCGAAGGCAACTTCGAACTTGACTAGGTGTGTCTAGATCTCGTGTATGCGGAATTTTGTTTGAGAAAAGCTAGAGAGATATGAGAGCTTAGATGATTGTAGAATAGATTATAATTGTAGATGATGATTGTCCATTAAAAACGGAGGTTTAGGACCCTATTTAAGAAAACAGTCCGGAAATAGGTAGAATTTGATAAGGAATAAAACTCCACGTTGTCGCTGCAAAACCGACCGCTCTGTCGCGTGGCGACAAGGCTTGTTGCGTGGCGACAGGCCTGTCGTTTGGCGATAGCCTGGATTCCTACGCGCTTTCAAACACGGAGTCCACTCATCAATCAAAATTGATTTGTAAAGTCTGTATGAAAACTGAAATCGTATTTTCATAAAATAATATTTTATAAAACTTATAATTATTAATTCTACTTCTATTAGGACTTAAAAGAACCTTCTAGAGAATTCTAGAAGACTACGATTAATTCTAATAACTCTATGAATAATAATTAACATTGGGCCCTCCCCTAAATCATTAGACCGCATGTAAAGATCAAACCGCGCCTAGTTTAGTATTTGGCCATAACTTCCTCATTATTCATCGGAATTGGGCTTGTAATATATCGTTGGAAAGCTCTTTGCAAGCCTCATCCAACTACACTATTATTGGACCCTTGTCGTGGACCAAACTAAACTGGATTGGCTATTTTCATAAAATAGAGTTGTTTTTTAAAACAGAAGGAAAGAATTTTAAATAAAACCAACCGCAACACTTGACCTTTCACACTTTCACCTCGTTCGATTATCATTCAACGCAAAAGGTATTCATCACTGGGTTTGGTTTTAGGGAGACATATTTGGGTGTCTACAATTGCAAATGGGCTTATGGGTCATTGCAAGTTTCGGTTTTCTTCACGGGTTTCAACCTGCGATCAATATCCATCTCAAGGTTTTCGGTTATGTTGGCAATTCCTGGTCCACGATAAGGTGTTGGTAAGGTTCGTATGGTTGTCAAGGCTCCAGAGTAAATGGTATGGCGCAAGGCATTCTGGTTTTATCATACACTTCGTCCTTTCTCTACAGGGTGTTTGTTTATTGTTAGCGTTTAGGTTGGTGTTTTGTTTTTTTTTTTTATTATTTAGTTCCTAGGTTGTAATTTGTCTTTGTTATTTATTTATGAGTTCTCTTTGTCAAACAAAAAACTAGTATTGTATGGGAGGAAGCTAAGAGTAGCGCTAATTAAATACATACCGAGCGAGTAGTGATTAGTTTAATGTCCCCCGTACCCTTGAAATTCCATGTAACTTTTATCACTTTCTCTCTCTAATTTTTTGCATACCCAATGAAAATTTACTTTTTCAATGTACTTTTACTACTTTTATTTATGTTTATTAATTCCCGTGAAATTTGTCCATAAGGGACTATCAATAAGGGACGGAGGAAGTATATAATATAAGGAAACATTTTACTTTCTTCGTGTCTTTATAGTTGCAACACCTCCCTACAATGGAAATGTCACAATAGTTGCAACACACCATAAAAGGAAGGTTTGTATGGTGAAAATTGTACTATTACCTTTATTTAAAGCACATGGCCCACTTGATTATACTCAAGGGCGAAGGGACGGGGGGGCTGGTGAAGGCCCTGCCTCCCCGGCCCAGATTTGCTACTCATATATTATACCTTATGACCCCCCTTAAAATTAGTATATATAGTATTCAAGACACAAATATAATAATAAATACATCTTGTCATGTTGGTTAGGTAATGTTTTATTTTTCCAAGGGGGCTGGGTTCGAATCCCATCTCCCATGTATTTTTTTAATTAAAACTTCCTATTCAACGTGGGTTTCTAGCAAATCAAATCAGGTATTTTTTAAAATTCTTCTTTTTGATTAATTTATTAAAATTATGTAATATCATTCAATAAATAAATTTCTTTGTGCTATTTACATCATTGTGATTAATTGTTTGCTTTTTTTTTTTTAGAAAGTGATTAATTGTTTACTTGCTTAATATGTTTATTTACTTAATAATTTTGGGTAATTTTTAATTTATTGAATGGACCTTTAGGACCAAATTTTAGGGTTATATGCTACTTAATTTGAGAATTGTAGTTTTTATATTGATATAGGTTAAATCATGAAATCAAAAACACTAAGTTTTTATTATTTTTATATAAAAGTTAATAATCAACAACAAGAGGGTTCTATTTCAAAGGCAAATTGTTTTTATAAAAAGTTAATAATCAACAAGAAGATCTTTTCTGCAATGAATATCGTCAACACTCAACTAAGGAGTAAAATGGAGGATGATTTTCTTAGAGATGTTTTGGTTGTATACATAGAAAAATAGATTGTCATAGATTTTAGTGTTTGATCTTTGATTGATGATTATGCTACTATGAAAAATCACCGAGTACGATTTAACTAATGTTTTTTGGTGACAATAAAATATTAGTACACTTTAATTCTTTCCATCAATCTGTTGTCTAATAAGTCCGGCCTCCGGGACTTGAAAATCCTGGCTTCGCCCCTGATTATACTCATAACAAGTTCTTAACCCCATTTTAAGTGTATTATATTATGTGAGACCCACTTTTCTTAAATACCATGATAAAATGTGTGTTGCAACTATAAAGAAACGGAGGAAGTATAAATTATTAAAAAATATATTTATTACGAGTAAGTTTTTAATCATGTTATTTTTAAAAAAAAATGGAAAAAAAAATAGTTGGAAAAAATTTTGTTGTGAATGTGACACATTTATTTCCTGCAATTGTGAGCTATTAAATTCAAATACCAAGTAGAGCGCGCACATTTTAGATTTTCCTCGGATCGTTTTTTTTAAAAAAAAATTATTTCTTCGTCTATTCGATTCTTGAATCTTGGTTCCTTAAAGTGAAATCTTGGAAAATAGAATTGTATTTAATTAATACTAGTTTTGTGCCCGTGCAATGCCTGGGTTGTTTATTGGATTTTAAGATAAATTTTTAATCTATATGTCAAATTTTAATATATATCATTGATACAAAATTAGTTAGTACTGTAGCAATTGATGTGCATTTGTGACGATTTGTTATCTAGTAGGTATGTAATGACTAATAACAATATTGGTGAAAATGTTCTATTAAATACATAAAAATTAAAAAAAAAATTAAAAAAAAATGTTCAAAGCCCTTTGGCCTGGGTTGACCTGAATCCAAAACTTTGGGCAAGGGTTGAACATTTTTTAGCCCATAACCTGAAGTAACCTGATCTGATATGACTCATGACTCAACTTTGATTAAGAGGTTTATATAATAATAAAATTATATTAGATTGTGAAGTATATTATTTTAACCGATTAGTATATATTATAAGTGAATGTTTTACGTTTTGAATTACTTCCTTCGCTCCAAAAAATATTATGATATAAAAAATAAATTTATATGATAATTTTTTTAAAATAAAATTATAATTCAATTCGTAAACTCTAAACTAACAATTTTATCCTAAAATTCTATCTAAATTTGATTGAAAATAGAATTCTAATTTAAACTAATTTAAACAGTAACGCCAAGTGTCGCTGTTTCGTGACATGGCTAAAAGTTTAGCTTTTTATATATATTAGTTATATGATATGATGATAGGATTATTTAATCTTGTAAGATTGTATGCTGATGATGTATGAATGATGGTGGTGATGACACGTTTGACATGTTTAAATCCCATTCAAAAAATTTCTCTCTTTGTTCTTAAATAATTAATGTATTTGTCTATTATTTTTAGTAATACTATTTATGTATTAAATTAAACCTACTTTGATTAATGTTTGTAAATTATAGAATTGTCTCAATGAGTATGATTGGTCAAAGTCGAATAGAGGCAGTACATTTAATCATATTTATAATAAAATCTCATTTTAAAAAAATTATTGGATCGAGACATGTGCCACGTTTGGTGGTGTTAATTATTTAGGGATATAGAACAAATTATACGAAATACTTAATTTTATAAAATAATGAGAACCATCACCCGTCTTAAAAGTTTAGTAGTAGTATTTGGATATAAGGAAAGTTTAATAGCAGTAGTATTTGGATATGAATAGAAGACTGTAAGATCCAAAAAGATAATTTAAGGAAAGCCAGTAACATGCAACTTGTAAGTTGTATATAAGTAGATATGCTATATCATTATTTATAAAAGGATCTAAAAGTTAAAGATTAAAAAAAAAAACGAGAGAGAATTAAAGAGAGAGATCGAGAACTTATGGGAATTGAGTTCCCTACGAAGAGGTGAGAACAAGCTTCGGGATTCCTGCCGTGGGTGGTTTTGCGTATTACATGTTCAAGAGTTTTTCCACTAGTCGAAGCTTCAACACCGCCATGCAGATGGCGGGTGTAAATGCACTGCGTATGGGCTGTGCTGCAGGCGCATTTGCCGTGGTTACATACAGTATGACCACGGGGATAGAGAATTTTCGTACAAAGAATGACAAGCTCGATATTATTGTTGGAACGGCTGCTGGCGGAGCTGCAATCAAGGCTCGTTATGGCATTAAATCCGCGTCACGCACTGCCATCGGCATTGCAACTTTCCTCATGCACGCTAATGGAAGTTTGGGTTGGAGAGCGACGAAAGAAGAGTAACGCTGATTAGGAAGCTAAGCATAAATTGGTGCTTAATTAGTTATTTATTATTGTATCTATTTTGCTACTAATTGTTATTATACATGAGCTCATACATTATATTATTATTATTATATGAATGAAGATTCTTTTGTTTGTCAATTACATGATTCTAATCAAGATCAATGGAGTCTATTATAAACTCGTACCACTCCCCATTCGTTTTTATAGGATTATTATGATTAATACGAACAACATAAATAAAAATTTCACTTTTGGCGACAATAAATTTCATGCATTATTGGCATTATCGTGATTAATACAAACAATATAAACCGTCTGATATTTCTACAAACAATTTCATGTATTAATAAAAAGCTAAAGTGTATTTTAACGGAAATAAAACTCTAAACTAATAATTTTATCCTATAAACCTATCCAAATTTTACTGAAATAAATGTAAACAAACTTTATTATCCTACGAAATCTATGTAAGTATATATCGCAACTTTTTTTATTTATAAAAAATATATCCAAATAACAACTTTTTTTTTTATTCATAAAAAATATATTCAAATAAATCTTGTTTCGGGGTTTTCTGTGTTTCTCAGGAGAGTTACGACCAACACTGGAATCCTGCTATCTGTAATGGAGACTCCGGGGGTTAGAGTTCCGCCTTCAACGATCAAGTTAGAAAGTGTAGGAGTAAGGTAAAATGTGCGGAAAAGATAAATGTGAGATCTTCTCGTATTCCGAGATCAGGTGTTTGTGAGATTTTCTCGAATTAATAAAAAAACGATTGATGGGCTGCGCAGTTTTACGACTTTCTCGAGATTTGGGCCATGAAAGCCGCCTTTTTCCAAATGAATGGGAGGGACACGTATCAATTGGCGAAGAGGTCCACTTTGAACGAACCTCTCCTAGGGTCACCCTCTGATTGAGTCACGTAACCTGGGTATTTTTACCCAAAACAAATTTTATGTGTCATATGAATATACGCTAAAACGCCAAATATCGCTTTTTCGTGGTATTAGTATTAATCGCAGTACACAAAGATAATTTACGCTTATCATATCACCCAATCTGCCTGGGTGCCTGCAGTCCTATCCTCTACAGACTACAGTAGCTCCACTCTCTCCAGTAGTCCAGTTCTCCTCTATCCTGTTCGCGGGTGAAACTGAAATTCAGTTGCCCAAATTTCAAATTTCTATCAGACTGACAAATTTGAAAAATATTGAGTAAGTCCCCATTTCTTATCTATCTCTTTTATCTTTTTTAAGAACCAGTTTTATAATCAAATTTTGATATATTCCATCATAGAATTGTTCAATTTATAATCATAAGAGTGACTTTTTTCTGCCATAAGTTTCAATTTTGTAATATAGATAAGGTAAATGGATTTATTATCAAGTGGATTTTATGGTGAAACATGTTCAAAACCCTTATTTTTGAATGAGAAATATAGTTCAAAGTTCCTAGTGGGTAGAATTACAAATGGGGTTTTGGATAGAAAGCTGGAAATTGGGTGTTTTGGTAGAAATTATGAGGGTTTTAGAAGAATGGGGTTTTTTGCTATTAAGGCTATAGATGAGAAGCAACAAGAGCCTGAAGTAGATGATTGGAAACTTGAATTTCTAGGTAAACGCCGTCCTTTAGGTTCCAAACCCCTCGAAAAGAAGAAACCGGAGAAATCGAGGTTGTTGGGGGATTCGGATAGTATGGATTGGTGTGTGAGGGCAAGGAAAGTGGCATTGAAATCGATTGAGGACAGGGGGATGGCGCGAGTAATGGAGAATATGGTTAGTCGAAAGGTGAAAAAGAAGAAAAAGAATAAGAAGAATAAGAACATAATAGACAAGAAAGTTAAGGTAGATGAGGAGGACTTTGATTTTGATTCTGATGATGAGGATGAGGATGAGGATGATGTGAGCCCTGTAGATAATGTGGATCATCTACGCAGTGCAGTTGGTATGCTTGGGGATGGGATGTTTGAGGAGAAAAAGAAGGAAACAATGGAGACATTTATTCAGAGGTTGTCACAGTTTAGTGGTCAGCCGTCTGACCGGAAAAAAGAGGTTAATTTAAATAGAATGGTTGTAGATGCTCAAACAGCACAAGAGGTTTTGGAGGTGGTTTCTGAGATGATTTTGTCTGTTGGGAAAGGCTTGAGCCCTTCCCCACTCTCTCCTTTGAATTTAGCTACTGCTATTCATAGGATTGCTAAGAACATGGAGAAAGTGTCGATGATGGAAACTCGAAGGTTAGCCTTTGCCCGTCAAAGGGAGATGTCTATGCTTATTGGTATAGCGATGACTGCGTTGCCAGAGTGCTCGGCACAAGGTATCTCGAATATTGCATGGGCGTTGTCCAAGATTGGAGGTGACCTTCTGTATATGACGGAAATGGATAGAGTTGCAGAGATTTCCATGGCCAAAGTTGGTGAGTTTAATTCCCAAAATGTGGCTAATGTTGCTGGTGCATTTGCCTCAATGAGACACTCTGCACCAGATCTCTTTGAAGAGTTGTCTAAGAGAGCTTCTGAGATAATTCATACTTTCCATCCACAAGAGCTAGCTCAATTGTTATGGGCTTTCGCTTTCTTAAATGAGCCAGCTAATCATTTGCTTGAAGCTTTAGACAATATCTATCAGGATCAAGATCAGTTCCAATGCAGCTCAGTTAGGGGTTCATTAAGTCATGATGAAGCTGGAATTACTAATTCTGAAGGTTTGAATTCTCTTATCCTTAGATTCAATAGGGACCAGCTTGGTAACATAGCTTGGTCGTATGCTGTTCTTGGTGAGATGGACCGCAATTTCTTTTTTAATGTGTGGAAAACTCTGCAAAATTTTGAGGAAGAAAGAATTACAGATCAGTACAGGGAGGATGTTATGTTTGCGTCTCAAGTCTATTTGGCAAATCAGTGCTTGAAAGTTGAGTACTCTCACCTTCAGCTCTCTTTAAGGAGTGATGTCGAGGAGAAGATTGCTCGTGCTGGGAGAACTAGGAGATTTAATCAAAAGGTTACGTCATCATTCCAAAAAGAGGTTGCTCGTTTACTTTTCAGCACTGGGCTTGAATGGGTGAGAGAATATGAATTGGATGTTTACACATTAGATGCAGCCTTAATTGACAAGAAAGTTGCTCTTGAAATTGATGGACCTACTCATTTCTCCAGAAATTCAGGTGAAGATTCTTGTTCTCCATACAAAATTCCATGCATCTTTTCTTTCGAGCAATTTTTCTTGCCTGTAACTCTGTATATTTGTTTGTATTATTCTTAACATACTTGAGTTTGCAGGAGTCCCTCTTGGAAATACTGTGTTGAAAAGGCGATATGTTGCTGCTTCTGGTTGGAATCCTGTGTCAGTTCCTCATCAAGAAGTGAGTCTCCTGAAATATTGCTATGACATGTTTTATTTTATTTGGTTCGAATGACCTAATATTTCTTCCTTTCTGTGATCTCAGTTTTTGAATTGAACTGAAAATAAGTCCAACAGAACAGGACCTATGTGCCTCACTGTTTTATGACTTGGGAAGTATTCCTTGTAACGAATATTCTGCAAACAAGTTGAATATGGCTATCCTGTGTCCTAAGCCACACCTGCTGAATAGCTGAACTGATCGTGAAAATAAACTTAGTCATCTTCATGTTGACCTTAAATACTTAATAAGAAATAAAATAGTCTTCAGAATGGAAGGTTGGTTAAGTAATGAGAAAAATATAACTCGAAGTAGACTACTGTACTTATATGACTATGTGCTATTGATAGTGTTGGTTTGGCAGTCATTTTCGGTCAGTTGATCTGAAAAACCATCAGTAGGTAAACACTGCTTTGTCTTTGAATTGTTTGAAACACACTTTATGTTCAAAACTCATCTTGCAATCCAAGATTGTTGATTGATTAACAAATGAGGTAACCAAGTTCTTCTAAGATGCTAGATCAAGATTGGTGGCCATCTTGTATATAGTTACTGGCTTCATTTGCTTACACCAAACCTAGTGTCTACTATGTAATCTCAAAAGCTGCTAGGTATCAAGGGCTCTTGTGAAATGTTGTTGAAAAAAGCTGTGCCGTTTTTCCTGAAACTCTGAAAGCACTGTGATGTTCCTGACTCTATCTCTGTTTTTCCTTTCTTCATGTATAAAGAGACTAGTTTGACAGAAATCAACATTTAAAATTGTCTGCTAGATACATTCTGTTAACTTAGCCTTTCCGAGTTGTTTTCCCTGGTTGTGCAATCACTTAATGGAGACACCATTGCTAGACATAGCTGCTTTAGTCCCGCGTTCATCTGCTCCCTTCCATTTTCCTGTCTCCTCTGCATAGATCATGAAATTGACTTTAGTTTTACAGCTAGTCAATATCTCTAATTGACAGAGAGCTGAGCCAGTAGATTCTCTCATAAACCAAGAATGTCTCATCTTTGTTAGTTCTTTCCAGTAGATTACCACACAAACATAGCATTCAGCAAATGACAAGATGTAGTGAAATTTTGGTTTTGATCATTGAACTGAAACCATGTTATTCTCTAATTACTTGCACAAAGTAGATTTGTTGGTCATCATCTGCTTGATTTTCCTGTTTTGGCTGTTTATGAATTATTGATCCAAGTTATGCTTCTTTGCAGTGGGAAGAACTCAAAGGAAGTGTCGAGCAGGAAGAATACTTGAGACAAATTTTAAAGGATTATGTTGGTGGAGATTGTACTTGATCTTGGGGTCAGAGCAGCAATTGTCAAGTACCAAGCAATCTAGGATAACATTACATGGATGCTCGAATTTAGTTGTTGGTAAATTAGTCAATTTTAATCAAGTTAATTTTGTATATTAATGCTCATTACATTTGTAATTATAGATTACTACTTGTAAAATTGATTATATTTTATAGGATCATTATCAGCTTATTAGCTTTGCATTTCACCTGATGTTTACACTTGATTAGACATGCTCTAAAAAAAACAATATTTTTTTTCTTAATGCCATATGCAATTTAAGGGTTTGACGCAACGATCCGAGCTTAACTTCACTATTTTTGGCCCTAATAATCCTCCCCTTCATAAAAAAAAAAAAGCCAATATATATCTCTCTTTGTTGTTTTAACGAGTTTATTTCTTAAATAATTTTCCAAATGAAAAAAAAAGGTTTCATTCAATAATTAAATACAGTTCGGAAAATAAATTCAAGTACTACGTAATAGGTTGTTAAGTTGTAATCATCAACGTAATATATACGGCTTTTAAAAGATTTCAACACATGTACTGCGTATAAAACTATAAAAGCATACATAAATAAATTCTTTCTTAATCTTTGGCAAACAAACAAGAGCATGGCACGTCCATCACCAAATTTCGGTTAATCACATCTCACAATAAATCAAGAAATAAATATACGAAAGTGTGAAATTTGGACAATCATTTTTGCTAATAAATAATTTCAGATAATTCTTTCAATTAAATTAAATAATATCTCAGATATGTCCTAAAAAAAAAATAATAATAATAATAATAATAATAATAATAATAATATTACTCGACGCAGGCTGGTGGGTGTCTTTCCGCCTAATATTGCTCGACCTTTGCGTGGTGTTAGGTTGCTTGGAGGTCCCGCTAGTTCCGATTCTGGTTTCTGTGGTGAGCTTGTGATGCAGAGGGTGACCAAGACCATTGCCCTTATGGATAAGGTCGCTATGCTAGATGATCCTCAGTGTGAACTGTTGTTACTTAGGGCATGTACTGGAGTTTCAAAACTCTACTTTGCATTACGTACTTGTCCTCCTAATACTTTTGAGGTAGCTCAGCGCACTTTTGATGGAGCTCTTCGATCTTCCTTGGAGCGTATTGTTACCGCTTCGGGGCCTGGGTTTGGTGATTGGCAGTGGCGGCTTGCCACCTTACCATTTGCGATTGGAGGGCTTGGTGTTTATTCTGCAGGTGATGTTCGTCACTATGCTTTTCTTGCTTCTCGGTTGCAGTCTGCTGGGTTGCAGACACAACTTCTTCGGCATACTGGCATTGTTGGTCTTGGACGAGCCTTTGAGGATGCGTTGTGTCTGTTTAATGGAACAGTGGAGTCTGACATTTTGAGTAATCCGAGTGAGGTCGCTACCCCTAAACTCATGAAGAAATTGGCAGATATGTATTTCACAAAGATTACCGCTTCTGCAGAATCTGCTTATTCTTTAACTCCTCGACAATCAGCATTGTGGAAATCACAGCAGGGTGATCACACCTTTGCCTGGCTTCGGGCGGTTCCTATTTCGGGGTTGGGTCAGACGATGAACGCCAAGACTTATCGCTGTGTGTTGTCCTATCGGTTGGGTGTTCCATTGTTCTCTATCTCGACGTCGTGCTCTGCTTGTTCGAGGGTTTTTGCTGGAGATATTTTCGGTGATCACGCGGTGTCTTGTGCTGGTATTGTGGGTATTAAACATCGGCATAATGTTGTTCGGGATACCCTTGTTGATGTTTGTTATCGTTCTGGGATTTCAGCGAGAAAAGAGGTTGACATTGGGTTGGCTGGAGGGAACGACGAGGCCCTCAGACCTGCGGATGTGTTACTTTATTCATGGGATCGTGGTCGCGATGTCTGTATTGATTTGACAGGGTCTTCTCCTTTGACACAGTCAGGGCTATCTGACTTTATTCCTGGGCGAGTTGTGGCTGATGCTGCTCATCGGAAGCGGGTTAAGTATGAAGCTCGATGTCAGGCGATTGGATATGGTTTCATTCCCTTCTCCTTTTCTTCGCTTGGGGAATTAGAGAAGGAGGCTGTTGCGTTACTGAAGCGGATTCAGAGGTTCTCGACGACGCAAGACATTGGGGCTCGTGCTACAGCTCATATCTTCACTAGGGTAGGATTTGCTATAGCTAAAGGAGTGGGGGCCCAGATTGTATCTCGGCTTCCCACCAATTTATTGTAGGTTGTATGACTTTTGTTTTTGATAATAATAATAATAATAATAATAATAATAATATCTCAGATATTACGTGTGCTTTTATTTAATTTTATTTTTTTGGGCGAGCCTTTTTGTCATTTTTATATAGAGTATTTACTTTTTTTTTTTTTTTGACAGCTGCAGAAAAGGGAGATTAATCCCTAGAGTAATTGCAAGTTACAGTAACACAGTGAAAATAAGGTAGCAGTTTGTTAATTTTCATCCTTATCATTCTATCCCCTGTAAGGCTAGAGTGATCGTCCTGTATCCAAGTTATGCTGTTGTTGTCTTTAGACTCGATTTGCAGGTGCCATAACTTCAGTCTGAGAGCTCCTCGCAGCCCATCCCAAGCAGTGTGAAGGAAATCTGCTTCTCTGTTCCCTGTAGACTGCAGCAGGACCCCTGTATCAAGAATATTGGCAGCATGCTTCACAAGCCAACACCAATTGAAAGATTTGTCCTTGTTCTTGCTGTAATGAATGACCAAAATAGCCTTGTCACAGCTTCCTTGTCCTGCAACTAATTCAGACACCCTTAATTCATGATGTTTACACTCAGTAGCATTACCTAGAGCTTTCTCAAAACCTGGTGGTTGAAGTTGACTGTCAACTAAACTCTGCTTCCCAGCCCTATCTGAAGCTTCCAGCCTATGCTGGATACTGCTCACCCTTCGTTCCATGCTAGTAATGACATAACCTGGGCTTGCACTTGAATTTTTGAAAATCTTGTTATTTCTTGCTTCCCAAATGCAATCCAAACCTGCAAGAAACAGTTGGTAACTCTCACCCAAGTCCCTACCCTTGTCATCCAGAATTCTTAACCAATTACAGATCCATTCTGCAATTGGAAAGTGAGCCTGAGTGTTTACATTAATTCCCAACCTGCAACCTTTCCAAATATGGCTAGCAAATACACAATCCCTGAACAGGTGTTCTAAAGTTTCAAGATGAAGAGTACTAGGATTATTATCTATGTGGCAAAGATTACAGTGATGTTGCACACCCAAACCTCTTTTTTTCCTTTCACTACCAACCGAGAGAGCTCCCTTCAGAATTTTCCATAGAAATATTTTTTGTTTTGGGGTGCCTTTCCTTTTCCAGAACTTCTTCCAGTCAATGTTGTGTTGCACATCAAAGACTTTCTTGATAGGCTGCTTCAGATTGCCTAGAAGTAGCCTCTCATAGCCACTTCTAACTGAATACACCCCACCCCTTCCTTCCTTCCATATAATTAAGTCCTCATAGCCTGAAACCATTGGCCTGATGGTGGAAATTTTCTTGACTGTGTCATCACTGAACCAAGCTTTGCAGGCCTGTAAATCCCAATCACCATTCAACTTCCTAAGGTTAGCAACACAGTCATTGTTTGAGCAGCCTTGAGATCTCCAAGCTGGAGGAGCACCATAGACCCAGGGATGGTGAATTTTAGCGCAGCACCCATCACCTATAGACCAGGCACATCCTGTCTTTAGAATTTGCAGCCCCCATTTAATGCCATTCCAACCCCACGAACCCAAACTTCTCCTACACCATGAGTCCTCGAAAAAGGTAAGCTTGTTGATGCCATATTTAGCACTGTACACTTTACTAAAAAGGGAGTCCGTGTCCTGTAAAATGCGCCAGCCATGCTTGGCTAGCAGTGCTTGGTTGAAAAAACGAGCATCAAGAATGCCTAAACCACCATTTCTTTTTATCTGAGTGAGGTGAGACCAATTCTTCCAATACACACCCTTCCCATTTCTGTTGCCAAGCCACCAGAATCTAGCAACAATACTATTAATTCTTTTCAAGACTTTGACAGGGCATTTAAAAACTGAGAGTATATAAGTTCCTAAATTGGAGAGAACAGATTTTATTAAGGTTAATCTGTCGGCATGGGATAGGAACAATGAGTTCCAAGCTGTAAGTCTCTCCTTCACCTTATCCACTATTTTACAGAAAATTTGTTGCTTCGAGAACCCAAAATCCGAAGGAATCCCTAAGTAAACCCCAAAACTATTACTTCTAGTTATACCAAGGATCTCACTAAACTTGTCTATGTCCTCCTCAACTGAGTTAGCACTAGCTAAAAAAACCGATTTATCCTTGTTAATGATCTGTCCAGAAGCCTTGCAGTAGCTGTCTAGGATTTTCTTGAGAGTTAAAACATTACTTTCTTTACCTTGGAGAAAAAAGGCCGAGTCATCCGCAAAGAAAAGATGACTAATAGGAGGGGCTTGTCTAGCAACTCGTATCCCGGAGATGTTGCCTCGCACTTCTTCTTCTCTAATCATCCCTGATAAGCACTCCATGCACAAGATAAATAGGTACGGAGAGAGAGGATCCCCTTGTCTAAGTCCACACCTCGGATAGAAATTTTCATGTGGAGAGGCATTGATGAGTACAGAAAAAGAGACTGTCCTGACACAATTCATAATCGTCTTGATCATGATATCTGGTAGATTGAACTTGATAAGAACACGTTCGAGAAAATCCCAATTAATACGATCATAAGCCTTACTCATGTCGGTCTTGATTGCTAGTTTGCTCATCCTACCCTTTTTAGTTTTCCTGATATTCTCCAGTAATTCATGAGCTAGTAGTATATTATCCGAGATAGCCCTCCCCGGGATGAAAGCATTTTGAAATTGGCTCACTAGCCCACAAATTACTTTCCTAAGTCTGTTAGTGAGGCACTTTGAGACTATCTTGTAGACCACATTGCAAAGCCCAATCGGCCGTAATTTATCCATGGACTCAGGGCTATCACATTTAGGTATCAAGGCAATGTTTGTGCAGTTTATTTCCCGAAGAATATAACCTGATTTAAGGCAAGATAAAACAGCCTCCGTAATGTCTTCTTGCATCCAATGCCAATTTTTCTGGTAGAACCCAGCAGGAACACCATCCGGCCCTGGTGCTTTCCAAGGCTTCATGGCAAAAAGGGCATTTTTTACTTCTCTTCTTGTATAAGGTTTGGACAGTAAATCTTTCTGATCTTCAGTTAGAGCAGTCGTGATTCCCTTTAGCACCCCTTCCAATTCCACGTCCAATTCCACATCCCTTTGCTGTGAGTGCTGTGTAGTACTCGGCATATTGCACCCATATAAATTTTTGAAGTAGTTTACAGCAATCTCTGCTATACTCCCTTCCTCTGTAATCCAGTTCCCCTGCTCATCTCTTATTGCTTCTAGTTTGTTACGGGCCTTCCTACCCTTGACAAAATTAAAAAAATACCTTGAGCAAGTGTCTCCTGCGTACTCCCAATTTAATTTAGCTCTTTGCCTCCAGTATATAGCTAAATTCTTAGAGTACTCATCCAGATTCTTGCCAACTCGAATGAAATCCTCATCTTTACCTTCCTCTTCTAGTAAAATTTGAGCTTCCAAGAGGTCTTTTTCAAACTTATCCCATTCTCCATTCCACTCCTCTCGTTTGTCTAGAGACCATCTCTTAATCTCATGTTTAGCCTTTTTTGTTTTATGAACAAGTCTAAACATAGGAGAGCCATTCTGGTGAGCGTTCCAAGTGTCTTGGGCTGCTTGGATGCACTCATTATAATTAAGGCTCCATTGCTCGATTTTATATGTGCTTCTCTTCTTCTTGATGGAAGTAGTAGTGTGAAACAAGATAGGAGCATGGTCGGATATTTGGATTGGTTGATGTGTTAGAAAAGCATGAGGGAATTTCATAAGCCAATTAGAGTTGGCATAGCCTTTATCTAGTCGTTCGAGGACTAAGTCTTGCCCTTCCCTACCATTTGACCAAGTAAATCTAGTACCCTCATAGACCATGTCATGGAGGTCATTTGATTCCTTCCAATTATTAAAAACTTGGTAGCCCCTAATATTGGTGGAATTAGTGCCTGTTTTGTCTAAAAAAGAATCAACTTGATTAAAATCGCCAACAATGGTGATTGGCATATTAAGGCTTGGGCTTATCCATTGAGTAAGACAATCCCAAACGTCTTTCCTAAGGGATGTGCAAGGTTCTCCGTAAACCAAAATCAATCTCCATTTCCCATTCATATTATCGTTTACATCCACAACAAGGAAATTGATACAAGCAAAAATAACATCAAACAAGTTTTTTGTCTTCCAACCTAACCAAAGACCACCACTTAAACCTTTCGGGTTAACACCCTTGAAGAAATTAAAACCTAGAGACCGAAGCCGATTAAAAACTAAATCCGGATTACTTTTAGTTTCGGAAAGAAAAATGAACTCCGGATCAAAAGACCCAACAAGACGTTTGATTTTAGGAATAATCGGGGTTGTTGGGCATTTAATACCCCGACAATTCCAAAAAAGCCCAATCACTGAGGTGGAGGTGGTTGATTTGGGTCAACCACCGCAAGCCCATCTTCTGCAAATTGCAAAAAGAGGTTAGTTTCAAACTCAAACTTCCTTGAAGTCCTAGGCCCAACAGCAGAACTGGACGACCCTGCTCCATTATGTGAAAAGTGAGCAATGCTTTTCCCCTTTTTCTTTTTCCTTGCAATCATCGAGTCAGCATCATCTTCTACATCCTCTATAAATTGGATAGAAACAAGATCCAGATCTGAAATAGCCTTCCTCTTCAAAGGGCACTTTCCTTGCTTATATCGCCTTTTTTCTTTGGCCTTTTTGAACCTTCTGCTTCGGGTTGGACGCCCTCTCCTATCCCTTTCTCCCCATTTAGTGAAAATAATTGCACCATCAGACATTGTTTCAGTTGGAATTGGAGTTTGAATCATGCGACTTCCAGTAATTTCAACTTCAAGTTGTTCAATTCTGGGTTGAGGGGGCCCCTGCAAATCAGGTTGTGTTGCAACACTCCTCTGTTCCAGCAGATCTTCTTCGTTGATGGTAGTCTGGTGTTCACCAGCCCAAGGACTCATCGGTTCTTCCGGGATTTGCCCCGCCGGAAAAGCGTCTTCCTCCTCTTCTCCTTGATAATCCATTGGATCACCAATCGGGGAGTCGGGTTCTCTAATTTCAACAGCCCTGGGGTAGCTTTGACTGTCAAATTCAATAAAAAACCTCTGATTATAACCTGCACTGTCCACTCTCCTTCCTGCAATTTCTTCGTTGATTTCCACCCTAGATTGAATTGCCGAGTTCATGAGCAAGTCAAACCGGAGATTCTCAATTTCCGGCCCATATCTAGGGACCATATCCGAGTCCAGGTTCTCAGCAGAACCATTCTGACCAGGGTCAGCCGCCGCCGCAGCAGCGTAGGGATCGTCACCCAGTCCCCCTCCCTGAGCGTTTTCATTTAATCCACCACCAACCTGTTCTGCCCCTGTAACCACGGGATTAATCTGAACCCCTCCTTCTGTTTCGACCTCCATATCCGCAGCTGCATGTTGTGGATTACCCTGCACCGTGGACCCAGCACCACCAATCACCGGACCCCTGAACGGGGCACCCCTGTTAATGAATCTAGCCCCTGGGAGGACTGTTCTGCCTCCATTTTGAATACCCAGGTCAAAATCTACCATGATGTCAGATGCTCTAAAGTTTGGTGAAGGTGGTTGATCAGTTTCAACTAGCCTAGCTCTAGTTGTTATAGTGCGTTCAGAGGCAGGTGTAGCCCTCATATCCAGATTAAACATGGAGAACCCCTCCTCTGTTTCTAGAGTTGGGATTCCTCGAGACAAGTAGTACATCATTCTATGATCAATGTCTTGTTTTATAAGATCCTCGTGTCTAGTGCATCTGTTATATTTATGACCAATTCTCCCACAACGAACACAATATTTAAACAAATTTTCATATCTCAACTGAATCCAAATTACAGAATCATCATCAAGTTTGAGGAAAAAACCTGGAATGAGTGGTTCTCCCAGAGTGAGCTTGACTTGGATTCGCAAGTAGTCATTTCTTGGTACGAAATGCGGCTCGAAATCAATTTCAAAAGGCATGCCTAGCATTTCCCCAATTGTTTCCGCCATGTGCGAATTTAAATATTCACAAGGGAGCCCACAAATTCTGACCCAAAACTTGGCTCTTCTGAATCTAACAGTGTGAGGCACCTGATTTCGCACCCACGGAGCAAAAACCATTAATGCTCCATCAAAGTTTGCTTTCGTCATCTCCAGTATCTCCCTTTTGTCTTCTTCGAAAGAGCACTTGAAAACATAAAGGTCATTCATTTTAAAAACATCTATGTACCCTCTTTTTCTCCACCTAGTGTTGACAAAGTTGCTGATGGAAGACGGGCTTAGTGTGCGGTAATCCATTAGATAACCATAAACACACAGATTCCAGAAAGCCCTACTTCCATGCACTCTGCTTGGTTCAATTTCTGCCAGAGCAGCAGCTCTGTTGATGCTTCTATTAGCATACGGGGTGTTATTCATGATTAGAAGAAAATTAGTAAATTAGGAAGACAAAGCAGGGTGGAAGAGAAATTAAGAGAGGAGAAGGAGGCTAATAGAGTGACAGCATATATATACTACCACCACAGCAGGGAGGCGTTTCAGCTTCTTGCCTCGGTGCTGCGAAGAAGCCATGCAGATAAGCCTTTGGTAAACGAGAATTACTGCTGTAATTAATTGGTTGATTTAGTTAATCAAGAAAGGATTAAACTTGAGTAGAAACACCCGAAAAAACACCGTTAGACAAACCGTTAAAAAAAAAAAACTAGACTTTGCTTAAGAAAAAAGTGGAAATAAACGGAGGAGAAAGGAAGGGGGGGTTAACGTTACTAAGATAATGATTAAAGAGGAGAAAGCTATTGGCCTTTCTGAGAGGTGCCAATGAGCTTGAACACTTGGCAGCACAGGGAGCAGCAAAGGAAATTAATTACCCTGGATACCTCTTGAACCAAGACAAACCAAATGATGAGAACTCAGTAAACTAAGCAACCTAAATTGGTGGACCTCCACCACTATACCCCTAGAGAGGGTAAAACTCTATTTCTAGAGTGAGAAACTCTCTATTCCTAGAGAGAGAAGGGATTTTATAGAGTATATATAGAGTATTTACTAGTCCTCTGTTTTTCATTCAAAACAATTATTAAAAATAAATAATAAAAAAAAAAAAAAAAAAAAAAAAACTCAAGTTTCATTTTGCTCAAGCTTTATTTTTCTGGGTAAGTTCCATTTTTTCTGATTTGTGATGTAAATTTAATCAATTTATATATACCCCATTAATTTGATTTGTTTATTATTTGGGGTGTGATCAGTTTTTGATGTGATGTGATATTGCATAATTCAATTAGATCTGTAATTATCTGCGTTTTATCATGCTAATATGATACTTAAATAAGCTACGTTCGATGTTTTCTATGTGAAAGTTTCAAACTTTATTTAGATCATCTTTTTAATAAAGTTTGCTGGCAATCTTGTAATTTGAAAAACCCAGAAAAAGTTCTACAATTTTGTCAGTACAATGGGATTTTATAGGCATAACTGGATTATTGCTGTTTTTTTATCAGACAAATTTTTTGTTAAATAAGAAAAAATTATATACACCCAATCTAACAAATAAAGTTGAATTTATATTAATTATAATTAGTTTGATTACCATTGAAATAATGAGTTGTATTATTTTGGTTTTGTGTAGAATGTGATCTGCATTTTGTTGAAATTAACTGACTCCTTACAAATAATTATTCAGTTTGATTGTTGAATTTAACCTTGATCTAATGTAAATTTCCAGTAGTTTAGCAAATTATTTTCTCCTTTGAGCAGATTTTTTAGATTTAGTCTTATGCAATGATTTTGTAGACTTTGATGATTGTAGTCTGGAATAAATTGTCTTAATGTCTGTGTTAAGGTACAACTGTGGTACTTATGCATTAATCATAATTCATATGTTTAGTATCATAACGCTTAGCTTGACTTGAAAAAAACTCAAATTACGCTTTTGTGTGACATCTTGTGGGGAATTGAATGGAAAATCGATCGTAGCATATTATGTCTTAGTTGTGAAAATAAGTACCCTTTTGAAAGTCTAGAAAACCTCGGAGAACTTCCCTATTATTGTTGTATCAGATGCCGAAAAGGCCAATGATGCATAAGGATCCAACCCCAGTTTTTGAGTAATACACATCCACGACTTTGCCACTTAAGCTAGTTAGCATCTACATCTTGATAACTTAGTTATTGTTTGACGAATGTGTTGCTGTGGTCAATGTCAATTTGCTCTAGTTGGTCAATTTTCAGGCAGAGATGCGTTTACTACATAAAGATAAATTAGAATGACATTTGATTGTTTTCCACTTCTAATGATCAATGAATATTCATTTTTTATTTGCTATCTTCCATAATTTTCTGGTAGTAAATTATTTTGTGTAGTACTGCACTACTGCAAACTCTTATTCTTGTTATCCTGTTTCTGGTGCCCTGACCCCTGTGTGTATAGGTTGGATGCATAGCGATGCTGGTGTATGTAGTACAACACGTATTAATATCTGTTTAGTGAGATTGGAATAAGCATCTGTCATTATTAAAAATATTTAGAGTTATGTTCTTGGCTTAAAGTTTGCTTTATAAAATAGAGCATCTGCCATCTTCCGGACTTTTACAAAATTCTAGTTGCATCACATGACACATTTTCTCCATAACCCGATGAACATAGAGGAAAAACAGAATGAGCTGTACTATATTCTTTGGAAGTGTGAGTGCAGAGAGTGAGCTGTCTACTTCTTGTAAGTCGTTTGTGACTTCTTGCTCTATTACACCTACCTGTCTGAATGAAGAAGTTAGGGATCATTACATCATAATATAAATTGAACTGATACCTATCGCCCCTTATTTATGGTAGCCATAAGACCAAACAGTGTAAACCTTAGATAAGGTTCAGAGGTTCTAGGTGTGATTGTGTTGAAGGACTTGAGTTGAGGTAATCAGGTAAATGTCTAATGTTTATTGCTTGTGTTTTCATTTAAATTCACACACTTGTAATCTCTTTTTTCTCACCCCAGATTGACTTGTGAGTTGTGAACAATCAAACAAATAGACCTGCATTAATAAGTATCGGGCCAATTCTGCTTTATTTGTTTTGATATATTCACATAGATGAGATGATAATTGAGATCCATTACACTTTGAAAAGAAAGAGCGTTTTCTAGAAGTTAACCCATTGGATATGTACTAATGACTTACTATTATTTCTGGGAAGTTGACTAATCTTGGTAGGCATCTCAACATAGTGATATTGAATAATGGCTTACTACTATCTCATGAAAGTTAACCCATTGGATATGCACTAGTGACTTGCTACTATCTCAGGATAGTATATGTTCCTTTGCTCCCAATTTTAAGAAGCAAATGCATATTTCAAGTTGTTTCATAATATTTCCTCTGTTTCTTTTTAGTTGACACGTTTCTTTAGTCATGTTTGCCAATGCACAAATTCAATCATTAATATCTTTAATTACCGATAAGCAAAAATTATAAAAAGTTGATATTTTGAAAATATACATTGTGATGAATCTAACAAGATCCCACTTGACTATATTTTTCTTCACATATAAATCACAAAAGTGGTCAAAGGGAGGTTTGTGAATAGTGCTAAAGTCAAAACGTGTCAACTAATAAAAAACGGAGGTAGTAAAAAGTATCACGGCTTTTTAAAAAAAATGTTTTCTTCAATCAAAAGGTTGAAACCATGTTGTGTTGCTGCACCCTTAGTAGTTTAAGACAGTTATCCTTTATAAGTATTATAATCTGATCCTTATTAGCACTTCTGTCTGTTTTATTGAATGATGATTGTTACAAATTTAGACTTTGATGGTTTAATGTTTTGACTTACAGGTTAAGTTTCTTGCTCTTTGGATATGGCATCAGATGATAAGCCAGATATAGCTGAGAGGGTGTATAGAGAGAAGGCTCCTGAAAAGGCTCCTGAGAAGGAAGAACAAGAGGAAGAAAAGGGTGGATTTATAGAGAAGGTGAAGGATTTTATTCAGGATATTGGTGAGAAGATAGAGGGAGCAATCGGATTTGGCAAGCCTACTGCAGATGTTAGTGGGATTCATATTCCTCACATCAGCCTTCACAAGGCAGAGCTTGTTCTTGATGTTCTTGTGAAAAATCCCAACCCCGTTCCAATCCCCCTTGTTGACATAAATTACTGTATTGACAGTGAGGGAAGGAAGCTGATTTCTGGGCTCATTCCTGATGCTGGGACCATTCATGCTCATGGCTCTGAGACTATAAAGATACCGGTCTGTTTGATTTATGATGACATTAAGCAAACTTATAAAGATATTAAGCCAGGAAGCATTATTCCTTACAGGCTCAAGGTTGATCTCATAATAGATGTTCCTGTTTTGGGAAGGATCACTATCCCCCTTGAGAAACATGGAAAGATCCCAATACCTTACAAGCCTGATATAGATATCGAAAAGATAAAGTTTAAGAGGTTCTCTTTTGAAGAAACTGTTGCAACCATTCATCTCAAGATAGAGAATAAGAATGACTTTGACTTGGGTCTTAAGGATCTGGACTATGAGGTTTGGCTAGGTCATGTCAACATTGGAGGTGCTGACCTCGAAAAATCTAAGAATTTGCCTCAGAATGGTATCAGCTATATGGATCTTCCAGTCACATTCAGGCCCAAGGAATTTGGATCTGCACTCTGGGATATGATTAGAGGGAGAGGAACTGGTTATAGCATGAAAGGAAATATTAATGTCGACACACCTTTTGGTGAAATGAAACTGCCCATCAGCAAGGAGGGTGGTACAACTCGCCTTACGAAGAAGAAGAAAGATGGAGGCAGTGACGATGATGATGATGATGAGGTATGTCAAGAGTTTTTCAATTTGATCTACTGATTGTTTGCTTTGCTCAATTCTTCTCTGTAGCATATCAGGTTTGTTGCCTCATTTATTTATGATGCTTGACCTTGCTTGACTAGTAGACTCACATTTCAGTGGTATATATTGTTGCTCATAGTATCTAATTGTTTCCCAGTTTAGGATCATATGAAAACCCCTCATTTTGATGTGGGGGTACAACTGTAAGTTAGCTTCCATGCAACAAGAACACATCTCATACATGTATACTTTCATTCAATCTATAACATAGATTTACTACCATGTGTAGCTCATTATCTAGGTCAACCTAAGCAAGGATCAATGTGTTTAGTAAGTTGGCATTCCTCTGTCGTTTGATTGATACTTACAATATCTGTTTTGCGTATGTGCAGGACTAGACCAGATCATATGGAATGCAAAGGTGCTATGCTGTGTTTTACATATACATGAATTGCAACTTGTAGGAACCTGGGAGAGCTGAGTACTCTTGTGGTAATGTCTGTTTGTTGTTTAGATCGCATGCATAATGGAGAGCTGTGTTCTTCTTAGACTTTTCTTCTTGCGAAACTTAAACGATTTCTATAATGAGAATGAAATGAACTACTCCGTACATCGGATAGTTGAGTGCTTGTATTTTTTTGTGTGCAATTGTTCCTCTAGTGGTCTAGTCATTTTAAAGCACCGTTTTCTTGCGTATTGATATGACAGTAAAATATGCAAATTCATAATCTAGCATTCAACTACTTTAGTTGGATAAAGTTTTTAGAAGGTAATATCAAAAACTAGGCATTAAACCTATTACATTGCGATATCGTGAGTCCTTGTGGACAACCCTTCCCCCACCCTATTTCTACACCCAAAAAAACACAAGCTGAACCTCATTTGAGGCCATTTGATTTAGGCTACAGCCTAAAGATGGCTCTGGGGCGTGTCGGGTCGTGCCTCGTGCCAGGCACACGTGCTTTGGGGTTAGTTAGGTTCGTCTGCTTGGCCCACGAGTTTCGTGTCACACCGTATCGGGCCAAAGTTTTCAAAAGGTTGGCCCGTGCACATCCAGGCCCATATGCCATCGTGCCAGGCCATGTCGAATTTGCGTGCCCAAGCATAATTACATTAATTTTAGCATGATCTGTCATGTCGAGCCCGGTCGTGCTGTGTCTTATCGTGCTTTTCCTAAATGAAGGTGGCCCACATGCACAGTAACGTGTTGTGCTTTTTTCGTGTCTGTGCCATGCTGTGCTTTTTTCATGCTGGGCTATGTCGGGCTGCCCGGCCCGACCCAATACCATCTTTACCACAACCTATCCCTGGATTAAGTAGAAACATATCTATGTATGACAGTCAATTCACACAGCTCCTTAAGTAACCAAAACCTGGACAACGGAACCTGTGAAATACGAAAACCTCAGAAAGACCCTCTCCCTTCTCATCTGTTGATGTATTCCCAAACCAGAGCCATCTATAAGCAACTTTGTGCACGAGAACTTTATAACCAAACAACAACGTATTCTTTCCTAGAAGAGCTGATGAAAGTAAGGAAGTGAACTTGAAAATTGTGCAATAGTCAGATAACTAGAATGTGCATCCCTACAAACCCAGGAATCAAGTTGAGGGAAGAGACAGAGTAGTTGAAAATTGTGCAATAGTCAGATAACTAGTTTGTGCATCCCTGCAAACCCAGGAATCAAGTTAAGGGAAGAGACAGAGTAGTTGATCACTGCCTCACTGGTGCTGGCCAAACTGCAAGTCATTCCATAGGGTGATCCCATCCATGTCCGACTAGCAGAACGGATGGTCCAAGGATTCCTCGATTTCACAATAAAATCTAATATGGAGTTCATTGTGAAGCAACATCCACACAAACCTAAGGAACTAATCAATCTATCAAGTAGTAAGGATTCTTAAGGACCTTGGAGATGAACATAATACGAGTATGATCGTACATAACCACATGGATGGAATCAATCGCAATCAACTATGAAATGATCACACTCGTAATAAGAGGCCTTAGGCACCCCCGGTGAGCCCAAAGTTATGTAAAGACCGTTGCCAAATGTTATCCTCACAAGTCACAACCCTGTCACATATTAGTGACATATTATATTGGTATGTAAAATAAAGTAAACTGATTTAGGCACATTAAAAATTATTTTGGCACACGGCATACCCATTAGAAGTAGGGGTGTTCATAATTCGGATTAAAATCGAAATCTTATCCAATTCAAACTGAATTATCAATTCGAATTGGATCCGAACTTTAAATCAGATCGGATCGGATTGAGATATTTTGAAAATTCGAATTTTTGGATTGATCCTAATTGGATCCAATCCAAATCGAAAACCGAATTGTAAAATTAAGCTTGTATAAATATGGTTTTCTTTGTTTTTTTTAAGTTAAGCTCAAATACTTACTACTACATAAAATAAATTAAGGAGACTTTGTATTAATTAATTAATGACTTGATGTTGAACTATTTATTTTAGTCATGATTTTGAAGACTTGTATTTATATTAAAGCTTTATTTTTATAATCGTATTAGGCACTCAAAAATAATGTATTATAATTCGGATTTTCGGATCGGATCCAAGTAACTGAATTTTAATTCATATTGGATTGGATTAGTGGGAAATTCAGATCGGGATTGAAAAGTTGAAAATCGAATTATATTTCGGATTGGATCGGATTTAGACTAAATCCAAACCGAAAACCGAATGGATACCCTAATTAGAAGAGTCTAGTTTTTAATGTTTTACATGGAAATGTGTCAAAATCAATTTTTAGTGTACTTAATCATTTCGGACTTACTAGTTACTACCAAATGATAATCCTGAACCAAATTTTTTTTTTTTTTTAAAACAAATTCCTTAAACTTTTATCTAGATAAGCCATAAGGACAATATAAATTAGGAAATTTTGTGTAAAATTACCCTAAAGATAGGCTGATTTGTGAACAACTACCCGTTTTAAAAAATATTGTTTAAAACTACCCATAAGATGGCAAATGTTTGTCTAGCAATACCCATAAATGGTTTCCGTCCAATAAAGCTGTTTGTGGGGCCTACTCCTACGGTTTCCCATGCTACTTAATTCTCTCCTCCTTTTACTTTCCCTCTAAACTCATTCAAAATCTAAATTCAACACAATTTATCACTAAATTAGGAAATATTTTAAGCTATTGTTTCAATTCTTGGTATAGTTAATTGGTTTAGGGTTCTTAATTTACTTCAATTAACATAATTAGGGATTCAATTTAGGGTTTAGGGCTTCAATTCAGTTTGGAGATTTTAATTTCTAGGGTTTATGGCTTGAATTGAATTAGGAGTTTTGCTTATTTCGTCAATTAAAAATTTAGGGTTCTAATTTTAGCAATAAAAAATTAGGGTTTTCCACATGTTCGACAATTTATAATTTAAAGGCCATTAATTTCACAGTAATTACTACATTTTACCTCGTTCATCCTTGTTTTCGTTCAATATTTTTCAGCATTCACTTTGCCCTTTCCTTTAACCATTGATAGTTTCACCATCTTACATGTAATTACCCAAAGCAGCAAGAAGATAAAGAGGAAAGAGACAGACAGCAAAGAAAAGGATTATAGGCCTTGTTAATTTTCCAAAAAGGGGATGAATTTGGAGATTTACTTAGGTTAGTTTAAGATGGTGAATAGTGGAAGGTAAAAGAAGAGGAGTGAAAATTGGAGGGAAAGTATAAGGAAGAGAGAGATAGTTGAGGAGGGGAGTTGTTCAGGTGGGAATCTGTAGAAGTGGGCCCCACAAACGGCTCAATTGGACGGAAACCGTTAATAGGTAGTGTTAGACAAACTTTTGCGATCTTACGGGTAGTTCTAAACAATATTTTTGAAAACGGGTAGTTCTTCACAAAATAATCTTTCTTTAGGGTAGTTCTACACAAAATTTCCTATAAATTATAGATAAGGGGTGAGATATCTGAACCAGTGTGCATTCAATTCTTAATAAACATTAGTCTAATAATACTTTAATACCCCATTGGTGTTTTATTTTTCTTATATCAAAACAATTTTACCCTTCTTATTTTGAAAAAGGCTTTAATTTTTTCCCCGCTGCTACAAGGTTAAGGTCTTGCACCTTTAATTATTGCCTATTTAATAGAGCTGTCAAAAACCAATCGAACTGGTGAATCCAAATCGTTTCGAACTGTTTCGAAAAAAAAACCGAACCACTAACAACCCGTTATTTTATAAATGCAAACTGACCCGACCCGATTTTTTAAAACTTGAAACTGAACCGATCCGAATATTTGAGAACCGTTAATGAACCGTACTCGTTATCAAGCCGAACTGATACAACCCAAAACCGAGTACTTCCGAACTCGATAGCAACCCAACCCATTGTAAACCGAAATCGTTTAAACTCGAGAAAAACCCGATAAACCCAAAATCGTTTACAACATGTCACTGGTTAGGACCGAACCGCTTTTAACCCGTAATCGGTTATAACCGAACCGTTTATAACTCGTAAGTCCGTAACCCGTTATGACCGTATAGTTTTTTTTTCCTTTTTTTTTGGTTTATTTTATCGATATTAAAACAAAAGGGTTTAATTTGAACTACGGAGTATTTATATTGAAAAGGTTTGGAATTTTGATGTCATTGAATCTCTTATGCTAAAATTTTATCGTCCTTTTACGAGTAATGGCTTATGGAACACTATATATATTGTATTAAAAAAAAATTGAATCAAAAGCTAACTCTAGATTTGTTATTACGGAGTATTATTTGATCCTGAAAATCATTATACAAAAAAGAGACATGAAGCTAAACAACTAATTAATACTCTGTATGATCTACAGGAATAACTAATTAAAGAATGTTGAGGATATACTAGAAGATATACATTAACGAAACCCGTTTAAAACTAGCAAAATCAGTTGTCAAACTGACTGAGTTCAACTCGAACCGATTATGACCTGAACCAATTACAACCCGACCCAATTAGGACCCGATATATTTTGACCCAAAACTCGCTTTAAATTGGCAAACCCCGCTTTTAAACCGACCAAATTTAACCCGGACTGATTATGACCCGAACCAATTACAACCCGATCCGATTAGAATCCGACCCGAAAAGAAACTGTAATAAAAATAAACCAAAATGAAACTCAATCTAACCCGATAATAATTCCAACCCGTTAAAAACCGACCCGTTACAAACCGATAAACCGAACCGCAAAACGGATTAACACCCCTACTATTTAATATACTTTTTCAATATAAAATAATTCAATGTCTCGTGTGATTCTGTCTAACAAAACTAATGTTGTACTACAAATCATATAACTAATATATAAAGCTAAACTTTTAGTCAGGTCACGAGGCAGCGACACTTAGCGTTCCAACTTTTCGCCAAGTGTCGTGCTACGTTGGATAGATTTAAATAGACATCATAAGAAAAAAATAGCAATGTTATATCAATAAAATAGAAAAAAATCATATAACTAATAGGATAAAATTGTTAGTTTAGAATTTTAATTTCGATAAAATAGCAATGTTTCAGATGTACAAATTGAATTATAATTTTAATAAAAAGAATTATTAGATTATAATTCTCAAATATTATCATATAAATTTATTTTTTATATCATAATTTTTTGGAAAAATTGGCCACAACAACACCAACTATGACAAAGGTGCGTGTAGCAGCACAACCTTTCAAGGGTGCACTCAACATCACAAACTATGCACTTGGGTGCACATAACAACATAAATGACATTGGCAAAATGTAGATTTCTTCTAAAAGTGAAATCTTAAATATTTTTAATGCCTTTTTGTTTAAAAATATTTTTGATTAATTTCATTCTACTTAATTTTCCATTTTCCATCACATGTAATTAAATAACCATTAAATTGAATTATTTCAAAAAGTTTTCGCCATTATTTTCTATCGTTTGTTTCTTCAATTACTTTTTTTACATCTCATGTGATGATTGACTTAGTTTCCTCTTCCATTATAATTAATTTTTTCCCTTTAAATTAATTCTCTCTTAACCTCCACAATTTAAGTGTTGTACATTAAAAACAAAAAAATCAATTTGACATATCCTAAAATCCAACTCTAAAATTATTTTTTGAATTAAGTATTTGAAATCACTTTGTGGGTTTTGATATTAGTATTTAGAAAGTTACCTATGTATCCTGAAATCTTGTAGAATAAAGGTATTTAAATGATTTTATTTTTTATTTTTTATTTTATTTATCAATTTAGTATTTAACTAGGTGGAAAGGGATAGGAAACTAAGTCAATCATGTGAGATCAATATTAGAAATAGTAATTGGAGAAGCGAACAAAGGAAAATAATAGCACAACTTTTTTTTTTAAGGAATCCGCTTAATATAATGGTGGAGGTCAAGAAATGCTTAAATGAAAAAAAAAAAAAAAAAGGTAAGGCTAATTTAGTTACGCATGATGGAAAATCATATATGTTTAAATAATGTTTAAACAATTATATAAAATAATAAAGATTCCACTTTTTTCCATGCAACCTTAGTTCATTAGTGTCATTTATGCTAATATGTGCACCCAATTACATAGTTTGTGCTGTAAACCGCACCCTTAAAAGGTTGTGCTGCTACACGCACCTTTGTCATAGTTGGTGTTGTTGCGGCCAATTTTTCCTAATTTTTTTGGAGCGGAGGAAGTAGTTTAAAGCGTAAATTATCCATTTATACGAGTAATATATACTAATCAGTTAAAATAATATGCTTCACAATCTAATAGAATTTTATTACTATGTAGTATGTAGACCTGTCAATTAGAGTCGGGTCATAAGCCATCTCGCATTGGGACACTTCAGGTTACGAGTCAATAAATGTTTAACCTTTGCCAAAGTTTTGGGTTTGGGTCAACCCAACGGGTTTTGAGTATTTATTTTATTTAATTTATTTTTTGCTAATTTTTTTTTTTTTGATGTATTAAATCGAACATTTCCACCAACATTATTATTAGGCATTACATGACTACTAGATAACAAATTGTCACAAAAATACATCAATTCCTAACCAATTTTATATCAATGATATATTTTAAAATTTGACATATAGCTTAAAAATTTATTTTAAAATTCAATAAACAACCCGGACATCGCACAGGACACAAAACTATACTTATGTAGTTATATTTATTTTTCGATAAAATTAGGTCAATTGTACAATTTTAATACTCTTTACAATCACTTAAACTATATTTTATCGAAGCGGCTTTCATCAAACAAACCTCAAAAATATTTAACATATATTGACTTTACGGATTTGATATCAGATTAGAGCAATTTATCGAACTTTAAACACAAGTTCCTTATTCCACACTTAGAACAAATCTTATTTTCAAATTAAAATATTCTAGTCTCACGTAATCATATTATTTGTGGCGCGGACTAATCTAAAAGCTACCTTGACTATAAAAAACTATTAGAAAATTATTAAAGGTGAGAACTTTTATAGTAAGACCAACATGAGTTGAATTCATCATACGCCAACAAAAGAGATTTTATTAGGGAGGAAATCCTGGAATGAACCTAACATACGTTTACAAAATAATTTCTATGCATAGTTTGTTCTTTTAAAAAAAGAATGAAACTTCTTTATCATGATATAAGCATGCATAAAACTGTACCAACACGATTAGGTAATAGATAAAGGTGCATGCAGTCCAAACTACTAAGGAAGATTCCAAAGTGGTGTACCAAAATTGTACGAGTGTTCCCAATCTTCTCTAATTCTTTATCTAACGTCAAAATTCTAAAGTGACCAACGTTAGCAAGTAACAACAATTAGGAAGTTTCTTCACCTTATTTTCAATTGATGAAATGCATCACTTTTGATAAATCTCCATCTTTATCTCCTTTCTAGGTATGAGGACCTTTTTACGCATGTTTACTTCCTTTGCAAAGTATAAGTCTACTAATTAAGGAGTCGTGCCCAGTTAATCCCCCATATATTTATCTGGGGTATAATCGTCTTTTAAGTATCGGTGGAGGAGTATATGCGTCTTTTCATGTACTGGTTGAGGGGTATATGTGTAATTTCCTAAATGCAAGTTGTAAATAGTAATTGGACAGCTCACCAAAAGTACTGAATAAATTACCACATTTTTTCAATATATTTATAGAAAGGAAATTTTGCAAAAAACCACCTTTTATAAGTGGTTTTTTTTTTTTTTTGCAAGAAACCACCTTATAAATTTTTTTTTACAATAACACACCTTAATCAAAATTTTTTTTACAATGCCACACCTTTGGCCGAAAAAAAGGGTTTGACCCTATTTTCCGGCATTGACCCGATCACATGCGAGACATGTGACCTCTTAAAATCACTTTCCAACTATGCCACCCACCAGAACGCCACAAGAGAGAGTGGTTTCGGTGGTGGTGGTGTGGGTAAGGCGATTTCGATGGGGTGGGTAAGGAGGTTTGGTGGTGTTTAGGTGGTTGGCGTAGTTGGTGAGTGGTTTTAAGAGGTAATGTCCCTCGCACATGGTCAGGTCAACGCCGGAAAATATGGTTAAACCCTCTTTTTCGGGCAAAAGTGTATCATTGCAAAAAAAAAATTGATTAAGGTGTGTTATTGCAAAAAAAAAAATTTGATTAAGGTGTGTTATTGTAAAAAAAAATTTATAAGGTGGTTTCTTGAAAAAAAATCACTTATAAAAGGTGGTTATTTACAAAATTTCCTTATAAAAATGCCACCAAATTAACAAAAATTCGTTTATCTGACAGATAAACTTGTATTTGCCGCTAATTAAGAGATGGATCGTCTCAAAGAATTGGAAAGTTCAATACCATTTCTATGTTCAGAAATGCATGAATATATGATGCAAGAGTAAAATATTTAAACAATATGAAGAATATTATATTTTTATTGATATGCAATATGAAATTTTGGTTTTATTATCATACAAAATTGTGTTGGACTTAGTATAACTTATTAGAGAATTTGTTATAGCAATATGAAATTTTGAACATGAATATTGATCCGGAAATTTTGTCAACAACTATCAATTAAAGCACATGTTTTGAAAACAGTATAACTACCTATTAAAAAAAAATTTAAAAGAACTACCACAAAGTTGTAAAAAATTTAAGTAGCACTACCACTCTAACAATTTTGGTTAGAATCTTCAACATTTGGGTCTCACTTTTTACCACTGTTAACCTTTAAGAAGGGTAAGTTAGTCAATTTAGATGGTTATTTTATGAGGTAAAGGTAAAAAATAAAACCTATATACCGAATATTGTAGTTAGAATTATTAGAGTGGTAGTACTACTTAAACTTTTTACAACTTTGTAGTAGTTCTTTTAAAAAAAAAAAATTTGGTAGTTGTTTTCAAAATACTCTCTTTAATTGGTAGTTCTTGACAAAATTTCCCTATCGATCCATTATTGGTGCTGAACACAATTAATTGAAATGATTATTAGTTCCGATTGAACTTATTTCTCACGAAATATATGAAGATAAATGGAAGGAGATAATATTGGACCATAGTTTAGTAAAAGTTCACATAAGTTATATTTATTCAAATTCAGCTCACAATTATATAGACTTTTAAAAGTTCTTGATAATTTAAGGCAATTAAGTTATAATTAAAAAGTTCAGACTTATAAATATGAGAAAGGATTAAGGCTTATAAAATGATTAGAGTTGCAAAGAAAAAAGTAAAATAATTTCCTAAACTTGATAAAGCTTTGTCACCTTGCACCATGATATATAAAAGTATGTAGTTTCAATAACTGTATCCGATCTAATCTGAAAGTGACTCGATTTAAAATTTGACTTAACATGACTAATTTCAACTACACCCAACTTTACTAGTCTTGATCAAACTCGATTTAGTGACCTGAATTAACATCTCTACCTTAATATAATTGTGATATTAATATTTACAAATTAAAAAAAATGTGAGAGGGGGAGAGAAGAGAGAGAGAGAGGGGGGGGTTGTATATAGAATTCAATCTTTTTTTTGTTACTCTAAACCAAATAAATTTGGAAAAATGGAAATAAATAATCTCACCTTTGGCCGAATTGAAAATAACTAACCCACCTTTTGATATTTACGAGGCAAATCCACCTTTGTATGTCATCTTCTTTTAATGAACCTTTTTACCTACAACCTATTAAACAAGTCAAAATATTTTTTTAGTTTATTTTTTTTAAAGTCACGTGTTGCTCAATAATTGTTCCAAATATAAAAAGTTAAAGACAATAACAAAAATATGTAAAAAAAAATAAATAAAAAAAAATTAAAGAACCACCTACCAGCCACCCCCCCAAGCCACCGCGAAACCCTAACGCTAACCCTAGGCCCACATAACACTGGTCGGCCGCCACCCTAAACCCCCGAAATCGGTCGGTCGAAACCCCCCAATACAATCAACCACCTCGTCGATCTAAGTCCAACTTTGAAACCACCCCCTGACCTAAATCCTACCCCCGAAACCACCATAACCACCACCCTTAAAACACCAGTCAACCCCGAAAAACCCCTCTAACCTTCGCAAACCACCGAAAACCTCCATCCCATCCCCGAATTCACCCCTGACTTAAATCCTACCCCCAAAACCACGATAAACCACCACAGCTGCCGCCCTTAAAACCATCACAACCATCGAAAAACACCACCCAACCTCCTTAACCACCCCGAAAGACCCCACCTTACCTCCATAATCACCCGGAAATCTCCCTTTAACACCCTAAAAATCGCTGAAACCCGCGATGGTCCACAGTTTTCCTGGAGAGAAGGTGTCGGCTGGCCGTTTTCGGAGGTTAAGAAGGGCGGCCGACCGGTTTTGGTGGTGGATGGGGTAAAGGCTAGGGTTTCACGGTGTTGGGTTGGTGGCTGGAGTTTTTTCTTTTTTTTCGTTTTTGTATTTTTGTTTTTTTTTTAAATGAAATGCACCAATTAAGATTTGACACGTGGCATACAACCTACTAAACTCGGTCACCAACAGGTCTAGGTTCATTAAAAGAAGATGACATACAAAGGTGGGTTTGCCTTGTAAATATCAAAAGGTGGGTTTGTTATTTTCAGTTCGGGCAAAGGTGGGATTATTTATTTCCATTTTTTCAATAACTTTTGACTAATCTTTAAATAAAGTTAAACTTATTAATTCGTTGAGTATGTTTTTATACTTATACAATACACTTGTTGCGTACTCTCTTCGTTTTATTTTAGTATTACACTTTTATAAATTGGTCATTTTCTTAAGTAATACACTTCTTTTTTGGCAAGCTATTATGTTTAGTAATACATACGAAGTACATCCTATTATATTTTATGCGAAAACTTAATTTATGCAAAAACAAAGATGAATAAAAATAAATAAATCTTTATTGATTCTATATCTCCTATTATATTGTATGCGAAAACTTGATTTAAAAGAAAATTTTGAAACAACAACAAAACCTTAATTCCAAACAAATTAGGAGTCGGCTAACATAAATTGTCATAGTCCCATATGGAAAAAATGGAGATAACAGCACAAGATTGTCATTCTTCAAAATAGTCTAAGCAACATTCAATAAATGAAAAAAGCTTACATCGGTACATGCATTTAAGACAAACGCAAAGAAAACAAGAGGGGCAAAGAGATCGAGTTTATTCAAATGCGTCGTTTTCACACCCATCTTTTCCATGAACCATCCGTTCACAAATATGGTCCTCTTCAAATTCAATGAACAACTTTGCTCTTACTTGTACGTACAATCACTTATCAAAGGTTTAAATCATAAGTTTTCTATGTCAAAACCGTATAGTTTTGTTTGAACTTTACAATTTTAAATTGAAATCTAATCATTGTCTAACCTAGTTATATCGATCTTAATCCTAACGTTATTTCTGTTTGTCATATTTAGGGTTTGTTCTCTTCAGATTATTTTCAGTTCAGTTCAGCTCTAATAAATTCAGTTCAGCTCAGTTTAGTCGCTCAGAACAGGCCCTTAAAATCCTCGATTTATAAACTGAAAGTTGGACCTAATTTTATTGAGTTGGTACTTCTCATATATCAATCAATCCATTTATCCATCTAAATAGATCAATCTGCCAATGATAAATAAAATAATTGGAGGGGAAAGTAAGGAATTTGCCCACACTTCAGCACTAATACTTTGTATATCGTGAATCTCAAACTTGTGTCTGTCTTCCCCAATCGTACTTGGAATAGCTAAGTGCGATTGTACTGTGTTCATCAATATTTTTATTTTTTGGGTGGTAAAATGAGGGGCCTAATAGACCAAAATCCACTCATAAGACAAACTCATCCGAATTAGCAGCAAGCACGGATCAAGAAATTTTGCATTGGGTTGGGTGGGCCATACAACTTTTTTTCTTTTAAGGTAAGATGAAAAACCCTATTAAACCGATGCCTCTCATAGGTTTAGCTAATCCAGCTCTGCAAGTCGATGCTTGAGAGTAGAGGGAGGGAGGTAAGAGAATCCCTCCGATTCCCAAGCATTTTGTAGTTAGTAGGGCGCTAGACATTAAACTTGATTCACTTGAACCCACAACTTATACCTCGCCGCAATAAGTATTCATAAAACCAAAATACCAACATTTTTATTTATTTTTTTAACAATAAAAAACCAACTTAGCTAACTCTCTTTTTTTAAACCCTATTCTTTAGAGTTGCTCTGTTTTGCTCTGCTCTGCTGAAATCTAATAATAATAATTTCTTAAAAATAAATATAAAAATTATTAATATTTATTAATAATAACTAATATTTATAGATAATAAAAAATAATATTTAATATTTAATAATAATAATAATTAATATTTTATAATAATAATAAGAAGAAGAATTAATATATAATATTAATTGATAATAATAACTAATATTTAATGGTAATAATTAATATTTTATATTATTTAACACATTTTCTAATGTTATAAAATGAGTAAATAAATAAATAATAATAATAATAATAATTATAATAATAATCACACATTTTCTAATGTTGGAGACTAAGATTCTACGTCATGCTGGTATTGGTCGAGCTTTTGAGGATGTATTGAGTCTGTTTAATCGAACAGTGGAGTCTGACATTTTGAGTAATCCTAGTGAGGTCGTTGCCCCGAAACTCATGAAGAAATTGACAGATATATATTTCACTAAGATTATCGCTTCTGCAGAATCCACCTTTTCTTTATTTCCTCGACAATCAGCTTTGTAGAAAACGCAACAGGTAGATCACACCTCTGCTTGGCTTTGGGCGGGCCCTATTTCAAGGTTGGGTCAGACGATGAACGCGAAGACTTACCAATGTATGTTGTGCTACTGGTTGGGTGTTCCATTATTCTCTGTATCAACATCGTGCTTAGCTTGTTCAAGAGTTTTTTCTGGGGATACTTTTGGTGATCACGCAATGTCGTGCGCTGGTATAGTGGGTATTAAGCATCGGCATAATGTTGTTCGGGATACCCTTGTTGATATTTGCTATCAATCTGGGATTTCAGCGAGAAAGGAGGTTGACATTGGGTTGTCTGGAGGGAATGATGGGGCTCTTAGACCTACAAATATGTTACTTTATTCCTGGGATCGTGGTCGCGATGTATGTGTTGACTTCATAGGGTCTTCTCCTTTGACACAGTCTGGGCTATCTGACTTTGTTCCTGGACGGGTTGTGGCTGATGCGGCTCATTGGAAGCGGGTCAAGTACGAATCTAGTTGTCAGGCGATTGAATATGGTTTCATTCCCTTCTCCTTTTCTTCACTTAGGATTAGAGAAGGAGGATGTTGCATTGCTTAAATGGGTTCAAAACTTCTCGATGATGCAAGATATTGGGGCGCGTGCTGCTGTGCCGCATATATTTACTAGGGTAGGATTTGCTATAGCTAGAGCAGAGGGGCCCAGATTGTATCTCGGCTTTCCACTAATTTTTTGTATGTTGCATGCCTCCGTCTGTTTTTGAGAAATAATAATAATATTAATAATATCAATAGTATTAATAATAATAATTATAATAATAATAATAAATAATAATGCAATAATAATACTAATAACAATAATATTAATAATAATATTATTAAAACTAATAATAGTAGTAGTAGTAATAATAATAATAATAATAATGCAATAATAATAATAATATTATTAAAACTGATTATAATAGAAATAGTAGCAACAACAACAACAACAACAGCAACAACAACAATAATGCTGAAATCTACTCTTTCCTGCCCGCTCTGCTGAAATCTGCTATTTCCTGCCCTACTCTGCTTTGCTGAAATCTGCTCTACGTAGCTCTGCTGAAATCTGCTCTGCCTAGAAGCTCAAAAGAACAAGGCCTCAGTCTTCTGTATACTACATACGTCAGTTTAATTATATAACAAATAAAATAATTGAACATAGAGGCTAGATAAGTCGGAAGAGTAGGGGGGGATGGTAAGATTGAACCTTCATCCTCACAGTCAAAAATTATTTTTCTTTTCATAGATCAAACTTGGTGAGACTGACGTACCGAGTTCACCATCGAGGAGTATTTTCATGTCCACCAATCATGTACATAAGTGCATTATTTGGACTATTGGTCTAAGAGGGACATGCAAGGTGTTGGCTTGTTCATTTATTATAAGATTCCATGGATTTTTTTTCCTAATGAATAATCAATTTTTGTAAACAGAATTGATGATCATTTTCAAATTCAAAAAATTAATAATAATTATTTGTCCATTTCTTGAAAAAAAAAAAAAAGACTATAAAGTCCTAATTTTTTAGACCTTTATATTGAATCCAATGTGGACATGAGTATTCACAAGAATCACAACTAGACATGACAATTTAACCAATCAAAAAGTTGATCTGATTAATTTTTGTTCTAAGATGGAAGGGGGAATTGAAATCCAAAATCAAAATCAACTAAATTTGATTTTGAATACAACAACGAAGTGATTTCCATGGAAATTGCTAAAAGAAATCAAAATTCTTCAATCATGCTACTTTTATCAAATTTCCTACATACCGTCCACGTTATCCTTTTTTTTTATTTTATTTTTATTTTTTAGAGCAAAACGGTTAATTGAATTAGCGATTTACCTAACATAAAACCACTAATTCTCCCGTAAAAAAAAACAAAAAAAAAACCACTAATCCAATTAGTGGTTTATCTAAATAAAAAAATCACCTTATAAAAAAGATGTCTCTTTTATAGTATAAAGTAAAACCGCTATTTAAGGTAATTTTGGTTTTTTTTATATAAAAAAAAATGTGAAAATCTGACTTCTTTTAGTAATTTTTATGGAAATCACTCACAAAAACAAGACTTGAAACACGAAATTGACATAACAATTACCTTGACGCAACAAATCATCCTTAAAAAAAATCTTGGATCATAGAACCCAAATCAAAATATAACCCGACCAACAAATGACCAGAACCAAAACAACAATTTGGGCACATCTAGTCAAATTCGAATAGTTTACTTCTCATCATACTTTGATGTTGAATTGAATTAGCAGCCCATAGAATTATAACAGTGGAGTAGTATAGTATTATCAATCAATTGTAGGAATAAAAGTGGAATTTGAATTGACTTATCCTCTTCTGCTTAAAACCGAGTAACAAAAAAAACCATAAATATTCTAATAATACTGGCTATCACAAGTATTAATTAACTAATATTAAAAAGATTTAATCACTAAAAAAGGAAAAATGAAGGTGGTAAGTTTTTGTCTAGGGGTGAAGAACCTTTGAAAACATCACCCCTTTCAAATTTCCAAAATAATCAAGTTGTGATTTCAATTTTTGTCAGCAACCCCACTTGTTTTGGGAAGTTCACTGCATCCAACCTCCCTTTTTCTAAAACAAACCCACCATTTTTACTCTTTCATTTATATTTCTATAATTATATACTTGTATATATATATACAACTCTTTTATGCTTTCATTTTTCTCTTATTCTTTTCATTCTTTCTTCAAATTTCTCTAATACCCACTTCATTATTTCCATCAAAGATTCAAACTTTAATTCCTTTTATTTTCTGGGGTTGATTAAATTTGTTCTTTTCTTCTTTGTTTGGGATTTTAAATTGAATTTTATTGAATTTATCGGGAGGAAAATAAAAGGGTTTCTGGGTTGAGATGCTAAAGTTGCTTAGTTCAATCTCAGGAAATTCTGTTTCTACTTAATCACAGGTACTTAATTAAACCTTATTTTCAATTTCTTGGATTCCTTTGAATTATATGGTGATTTAGATGATTTTGTTGTATGGGTTTGTTTTTGTTAGTATTTTTGGTGATGGGTTTGTGAATTTTTATTAGTATTTGATTGATATTGATATATTTGGAGCAATTCCTTTTAATCTTAATTTAATTACAAGTACTTTTATATAATAAGCTGTTAATGTCTGATTATGACAACTTAATTTGTTTGAAAATGTTGGTGTGTGAATGTTGATTTTGCTGTTATTTGTATGATTCTGGTGATTTTTGTCTAATTTTTTCATCCATTTTGGAATTGCAGTGGTACATTTGCAAAATCATCAAGAGTTCTTGGTTCAACATTGACATCAGCTCAAATTGAAGAGAATCTGTCAAAAAATTTATTGAATTCTTGATCAAAAAATCTGGTTCACGTTTGCAATCGAAAGTTCTGAACTAAAATTTGAGAAATTGTTCGGTTTTGGTGTGTTGTTGGCATTACAAATTGGTTCTTGATCAAATCTGGAACACATTGTGAGAAATAATTCAGGGTTTAGATTAAATGATTAGAGAACTTGGAGAAACAGATTGGAAATTGCCAAAGAATTTATTTGCATTGCGAAATCATTGCTCCGAATCAGTAGTAATGGAAGCTAGAGTTAGAAAAAATGTAACTTCTACAATGAGGGAAACAAGTAACACAAACATGAGGAACACATATAGTACTCCTATGAATGCAGGAATGATGGGGAGGGATAGAGATTATCATCGATCGTTTTCGCAAGGGACCGGGAAGAAGGCATTGCGAGGGGGCTATTTCGGTTTAGAATCAATGTTTCTACTCGTCTGCCTCACCGCCTCGTTGTTGATTCTTCCATTGATACTACCACCATTGCCTCCACCGCCGTTTTTGCTACTACTTGTACCTATTGGCATTCTTGGACTGCTTATGATCTTAGCATTCATGCCTTCTAATATTAAAAACTTGACTTATATGTAAATTTAGTTGTGTTTAGCTTGATCCTTGTTAGTCCTTGTCTCTATAGTTTAACTTTGTATCTCTTTTTCGCCTTGCTAATCGTTGGAGGGAAGAGAGATAGGTTGCAAATTCAATTTTCACTTGAGAATTTGGTGTAAAGATACATGTAAGAAGAGTTTATCATATAAAGGCCTTTCAGATCAACCATTTTGTATGGTAAATTACTGAATGTGCTTGATTTTAGTTGCATTATGATGAATGTGAGATACAGCATACAATAAATAGTTGAAAATCACTTGATAGATTTGGTAAATGTTCATATTACACAATTGATGTTTATAACACTCTTAGAAATACAGCCGGTTATGGATTATCAGTTTTACAGAACATTTAAAAAGTTGGATTTCTCGAACATAACACGGCAATGGTGGGTAGAGGTGGGCATCGGATGGCCCGTGCAGCCTTGCTAGCCCCCATTTTGTGTCTGCGGACCTTGTGCTCAAGTGGATCATGTTTAAAATGAAGCAATTAAATTTGTGCCATTGCCCATCGGGGTGATGTTTCATAAACATTGCTCATGCATGACCTGGTCCATGTGTTGTTTTGTACTACACTATCGGCCACTATAACTATCTTTAGATTTTTCTTTTGATTCGGTCAAAAATAAGCGAATTGAAATGCTAATTGACTCGTTATACTCAGGTTCATACTAAGTTTTGTAAATGACGTTCATGTATGACCTATAATCCATCATACCTATTGTGTCAGGTTGTTATGAGAGGGGCATTTTATGTCAGCCAGACCCATGCCTAATCTTAATTGCTTGCAATGATATGGCGGGCGTGGCGTGGTGCCCAACAACATGTTATTTACGTGTGTCTTAGTGCATGTCCCAAAAGCTAATACTTCGTATACAAAGTACTAGAAACTAAAAGAACATAGCTCGAGTTAATGGAATGAAAACAAATCAACATAACCAACAAACTTGAGCATATAATCTCTCCACAAGATGTCAAGATCCATCGAGTTCGAGGCCAAACTATGCCACTTAAAACCTCCAATTAAATAGCTCAACATAGTTTTTTTTAGTATGAAGAAAATGGCTAAATAAACTTTGCAAAAAATATAAGTTTATTTATCTTTGAGATAAACTTTTTTTTTTTAATCAAATGATATTTTTTTTAAAATAAATAAATAACTTTTTTTTACTACTGACTCACAATTAATGGCAACAGATATAATTAATGATTTAAGGCTTGTTCACTTCAGGTTAATTTTAGCTCAATTCATTTCAGCTCCTAATTTCCTTCTCTTATAAAATATTCATTTCAGCTCAATTCAGTTCAATTCATTTCAGTTTAATTCAACTCCAATAAGTTCAGTTCAGCTCAATCCAGTAAATGTGAACAGACCCTTAATTACCAAAATACAATGTACTATAATAAACAATTTTTGTTTATTGGTTTATCACAAAGATAAACTTGAACATGTTCATAAACAAGTGCATAACTAGACAACTTTAAAATATACAATGTATTTAAATTAGAGTAATAAATATTACTCCATATTATATTACTAAATGTTACTCCATACTCCGTATTATATTACCCGCATTCTAGGGTTGGTAGGGGTGTGAATGGATCAATGGATGGTGCGTGAAATGTGATCCTAAATATACTCCATAGTAAAATAAGATAATTAACGCTAAAAATAGGTTCTTGTAAGTGATCAAGTGCTCTGCAAGATAAGGATATTAAGCATTAGGGTTTTTTTTCTTTTTTTCTTTTTCTTTTTCGGTCCACATTTTTTTTATTTAAGAACATAACATTAATGTTTGACCCCTCTTAACATTATTTTGTTTGTAGCACCCACTACCACATTCACTTGTAGAATAATAGTAGAATAGATCCAACATGGTGTCAGGGCCGTAGCAATGATTTTGGGGGCCCTGTTCCAAATTGAAAAGGGGCCCTTAATAATGTGAAAATTATACATTTTTTTTAATCTATAATTTAGGCAATGCACAATTTTCCTATATATATATGTTGCAAAATGAAAATGCTTGCAAGATCGAAATTGATTTCTCATTGCCATTGTTATGGAACAAAATTAGTTTGAATTTGACTGAGTTTAATTTTTTTTTTTTTTTTTTTCCGTTGAAAATCCTTAAATGGGTGAATATCCAATATAATTTTTGGTGTTTTCCATAGAATTGATTGATGTAATTATGGAGAAATTTGGAAAATTAGAGAAATTAATATGGAAGGTTGAAAAGGGGGGAAAATAATGAGGAAGATTAGCGTGAATGTAGCTAACTCATTTATTGTTAATTAAATTGCTCTTGATATTCCAAAAAAAATGAATATGCGCATAGTATGCTCAGGCTTGGCATTATAACTTATAAACAAGGAGTTTAGCCTTTTTTTTTCTTTTTTTAGTCAGAATAAAAAATAAAAAAATGGGCCCCTTTAAATTGGGGGCCCAGTGCAAAGGGGCACCTTGCACTTGCTGTTCTACGGGCCTGCATGGTGTTAATGTTATGTAATTAGCCTAAAAATAGCAAGTGGAAATTAAAAAATGATTAGCAACATGGTTTGTTTCTTCTAAACAAGGAAAAGGAACCGACCATGCTTCATAATTGTTGTACATTATGAGGGCACCCCCTCTAATTAATGGAATCTATGCATTACTTGTAATAATTAAAAGTTATACAATCTAATTATCGTCATAAATGGAAGTAACCAGCCTGTTTGCTTCTAAAGATGGAAAAGGAACCATGGTTTAAGATTTGTATTATTCTTCTAATTCATAAGATTTGGTCAAAAGCTATGGATATAGACATTAGTGCAATGTTCTTATAGAAAACATAAAGTCAAACCATTTGATTTTGAGAAACTACAAGAAAGATAATTTATGGGCATGTAAATACGTAATGTAATGTACCATAATATATTAATATCATATCATATCATATGGTCACTTTAGTTCATGTAACTTTTTGCTTTCTACATAGTATTTTCTAATGTACCATATACGGATTAGAATTTCTCAAACAAAGGAGGTGGCCATGTAAAATTTTCTACCACCAGCATAGTTTGGTCTAGTGGTCAAGTTTGTATCTCACAACCAAGAGCTTGTGGGTTCAAACCTCATTAGAGACACTTTGGGAGTAGGGATTCCCTTACCCTTCCCTCTTACTTCCAAAGTATCTAGCCCGCTAACCCGGGTCAGGAGGATATGTGAAAGGTTTCGACCCGATAGAGCCATTCTCCTTACCAACCAAAAAAAAAAATGTAAAATTTTCTACTAGATGAATAGAATATTATAATAGCAATTTTTGTGAGAGCGAGGTATATCTCAAGTTTTTAGAGCTTCTCTTTCGGTTTCAATACGGAGTAGTAAATTAAAAGAAAATTTTATTTGTTTGAGAAAATTGGGGCACTGATAAGGGGTAGATCAAATCGAATCTGATCGTAGGTGATATCCTATCATATGATATGATGTATCCTTTTATGCATTGGGACCCTAAACTAAAGGAAAAGTACATGTTATTGGTTGATTATATTTTGGCTTAACCAAATCTTGATTGATCCTAATCAATCAAATCTTTATGATATTTTAAACGTATCATTATCCCTAAACATTTTTATTAAACTTTAAATATTTAACGAATCCCTCTATGATTTACGTAATCTCGTCATTTTGCGTTACATTTGACTTAGCCTTCGATCTAACAAACATCACTTGGTTGGTGGTGTTGTATGTGCAGAGGGATTTCCGGTGGCTATGAGATTCACCAAATATCTACTACAAGTATGACATTATCCTTAAGCTAATATAAAACGATGACATTATCTGCTAGTATAATAACAAAGGAGTTTTATACTTTTATGGAGAATGATTTAATTATATATATGTCTAATTTGATTATAATCTTCAAATTATATACTCTTATTATATAGGACTTTTTGTGAAGAGATACCTTATATAATTCAGTTTTTGTGAAAAACTACCTTATTATAAAAATTCAGTTTTTGTGAAAAACTACCTTATTATAAAAATGTGGTAAGAAGCTACATTATAAACACTAGGTGTTGTAAGTAACTATCTTATAAAACATTTAATGTTGTAACAAGCTACCTTTTGACAGATTATTGCATTGAATTTGGGACGTTTAATGACCCATTTTCAATTATTTTTTCTCCTTTTTCCACCCAATTTCTCCATAGCCCCCTTATTACCCCTCTTTCCCCTTCTCATTCATTGTTAAATCAAGCACATGGTAGCAATTTACAACATTTAGTTTTTTTAAGGTAGTTTCTTATAACTACTCGTATGTGAAGCATAAATTTGTGTTTTTACATTGTTCCTCCAACACTTTGACCAAGGTTTAATACAAATACTACCTCCTTTTCATATTATTTGTAACGATTAGACATTCTTCATCTCTATTTTACGTCAAATCGTTGCAAATAATATGAAATGGAGGTAGTATATAAAATACTACAATCATTTTATCATAAATTTGACTTTTTACATTGTTCCTCCAAGCTCCAACGTAGTAATATTTATCATTTTAATTGTTGTTGAGTTAGTTTCATTAAAAACATGTCTAGTCAAAATCCTACAATCACATGTATTAAGAAACAAATATTGCAAAAACAATTGACATGAATAGATGAACTTGACATTATTTTATGTTAAATTTAACCACACAATAGCATGGTCGAATATTAAGGGAGGTTCGAGGTTTGTCGTTAGAATAAATACGTCACATTGAGTGGTTATGGTTAGGGAGGAAGGGACAAGGCCAAGGGGGGTAATTGGTTAGAGGGGGAGGGGTGGTGGGAGGGAGTGTGTGCATAAAATGTGCAAATAGTAGTGTGACTTGTGAGGAAAGGAAGGGAATGGGGTGTTGCCATTTTAGGACGGTGGAGAGTGGAAAGAGGTGGGTAGCTAGTGATCATGTGAAGGAGAGGGTTGCTTTAAGGACAAGATTAGATAGAATAGATGAAAGGTGTGAGCCATTCATTCAAGTGGATTATTGTGATTATGAATGTAGGGCTTCTAAGAAACTCTAGAGATTATTTATTACAATCTAATCTTCTAAATTAGGGATGGTCTAACTGGATATCTAATCTGATTCAATCTAAACATTGATCAAACATTTGAAAATTCCGAATTGGGAAAAATTCGTTTGAATAAATCTAAAATAATAAATATCCTCTTTGAACATTTTGAACATTAAAAATTAGATTGGATTTTTGTCCTTTTAAATAAAATATCAGACTTCAAATCCAGCCTGAAACATCTGAAACATAAAATAGTTGTATAAAATAACCTAAATTTCAAATCAAATCAAGGGAACCAAATAGGAATTACCCACCACTAGACATAATATATACAACATCATCAGCAAATTAATGGATCTAAATTATATTTGCAAGTAACATTAGACGGGTTTAGGGTTTGAGTTAAATGGATAATAAACACATTTTAAAGACCGAAAATAGTTTCCTTATTTCTATCATTAGGTTTAAACATAAACCTAACTTCTTTTCTTTTTTTTTAACGAAACATAAGTAATTAAAAGTGTGCATAAAAATACATAATTTTAAGTACATTATACAACTTGTTACGAAGTACGTGTATATAAAGGTGTCAAAATCCGATCCAACCTAAAATCAACCTGAAATAGATTCTAAATCAAATGGATACAACAATTTAACATGACTTAAATTTGCAATAGACTAGTGACTCAAATTTCACCGAATCCAACGCGACCACCTGAATTGACACCTATAGGACTTTTAAAATCTTAATTAACTTTGGAGCTGTTAAAGTTGTAAATCAAAACAACATAGAAAAATAAGAAGAAACCTGAAAAAAATTTAGGTGTGTGTGCAACATTAAGACCCCACACGGCCATACCACACCACCCCCACCGGCCCACCAACAAAAAGTAAAAGACAAGAATATGGCCCATATCACGAGTATTATGTATTAATATTCATCAAATTATTTACCAATAATTATTGCATTTTTCAAATAAAAAAAAACAAATAAGTCCAGGCATAAGCATGTGCAACAAGAATAATAATTTCAGACTAAAAATTGAAGCTCATTGAAAAAGCAAGGTGACAATTCCAGGCACCTGACTTATAACCAAGTTGAAGTGAAACAGACTAGTACAGCCATTAGATGGACCCTCAATCCCTCACATAAGCATAGTAGCTAAATATACATGGATACCACCACCCCCCGGATGTCGTAACCGACCCATCCGTCTCTTTCTACAGTACATGTGATTTTTCTTCTAATTTACATTGTACATAGAATGCACATGGACCAATATCATTATCATAAGTTGACACACCGAGAGGAAGTGTGGATGAGGATTGAGGAGTGACGGAGAGACTCTTGGAAGCTAGCTATATGTCAGCGGCAGCAGCCTCAAAACCCTTGCTAACAATGTGATCTTACTTATTTTTCCTATGGTATGAAGTTAAAAAGGAGAAAAGAAAAGGCAGCATCTGCAAACCTGCAAGTTGCGGTTGCTGATGGCGTTTTATGCTTAGCTTGTTGAATACATGCCGGGCAAAAATGGTCGAAGATGGTGCTCTAAGACTGCTAAAAGCTCATGACATTGGCTTGCATCTCCAAGTACCCCACCTCCAAGCCTCCTGACGGCTTCCACAAGTTGACCTCTCAGCTTTTGAGATAACAAACACCCACCTGCCTTCACGCTCTCTCTATACACTGGCAAGTAGGCGATTGCCACCCTCAACGGTGGAGGAAGATCTCCAAGGCAAAGAGGAGATTCTCCTCGGTTTAAAATTCTAACCATGTTAACAAAATGTTCTTGGCCTTGTAACAAGCCATCCGTGAAGGCATCTTCCGACCACTGCTCCCGGAGAAATGTACGAAGCTCGGGAGCAACTGAATCGTCCTCTGACCGAGCAATGCTATCTGCAACAGCATATGTGCCTGTTGGATCTCCTAAAAAGTCTGAGCGGAGAAGAAAAGCGACTCCCTCAAGGGACCCACCACTTCTCTCTCCAGCTGCTTTGAGGATTTCAATGCTGAGTGCGGTAAGAACATGTTGTGGTACTTGGGGAAGAAGGTAAGAAGCAACCTCGACTTGGCTGCTTGAGGTGGCAGCGGTCAGCGCAAGACATAGTTCCATGTCTTGGCAACCTCTACCAACAAACCACTGGACAACTGGCAAACACCCCCTCTCGGCTGCTCGCATTAGAGGTCCTAAAAACGCCATGGCATTACCTTCTTCTACCAAACACTCCATTGTGTTGATCTTGCCATAATGAGAAGCAAAACCCAAGGCCAGATCAACGTCCACATCCAAACTGTTACGCTGAGCAATCTAGGAGAACAAAAAAAATAAGCCACACGTTACTACGTATTAAAATAAACTAATGAACAATATTTATTAAAAAAAATCATAAACTTTGACAATTTAATTATTTTGACAAGTAATTGTAATTCCATGTAGTTGACAAAACTGCATAAACGGGACAATAAGCAAGATTCAAGCTTTCGCTAATTGTTAGTATAAACTAAAATGTGATCTATCTCGTGCCAGAAAACTGTGAATGAGAATTACATATTCAATACATGATACCCATTAACCGGAAAAGGAAAGCCATTAACTCCCAATACGTCATTTAAAGTAATTAAGCCATTGCCACGGCTTCTATCAAGTTATAAACCAATAGTCAACAAAACAAAGTCTATAAGTGAAATAAAAGAGCCTTTGAAAGACCCTAACGACCTAACCTATAAAATCTACTAAAATGAAGCAACTACCACTGTAAGAGAAATTAGTTCTAAGCACCCAGACTCTGAAAGAGACTCGACAGAATAAGCTTATCTAGTCACCAAATAATTTAATGTTGACTAAGAGACTTGTAAACATTCTATTGTAGCAGACAATGAGACCAGAATACGTAGCCCTATGAATGATATGATATGAAAGTATAAACTCTCCCCAACAAAAAACCTAAAATACTGAGTTTGGCTGACAAAGAAAAACACGCAAAAAGAGGGGGGGGGTAGGGAAGGAACTTTATACTACATTTTACATATGAACAATTTCAGAAGGATATGGAATAAAGACGGGCAAGGAATTAAAACCTAATCCCGCCTAGTGGAAACAGAAAGTACATAAAAACACAAAAATTGCACCAGCCTTCATAAGATTTCAGCTTTCTAATTTTCTTCCCCGACCGGGCATGAAAATCCAATAAGAGATTGCAACTTGGCTCTTATATGTGGAAAGCAATAAAAATTAAGACCCCAAAATTGCCTAGCAGCCCATTGACATTAAGCCCAAATATATACTAAAAACACTGTCCTAAAAGCCTAAGCAAGCCAGAGGCTGTCCATCCCTAACCAACAAGTTAACAATAACATGCCCAATCAACACTTGCATAACGACACTGATCACCCTTCTAATCTACTCAATACTTCTGATTTTCTCTATGCGTTAAAGTTGAGAGAAAAAACTATTGGAGGATTTCTTGAGGCATCCCAATTAACACTCTTATAAGGTAATAAATCACCACGCAATTGGGCTCTAGTATAAATTTAATCAACCCTTATCCCTCATCTCCGCCGCCCTCACTTCACAAGTCTCTATCCCTCTTCTCCTTATCAAGATATATATAAACAGATACTATATCAGATAGCTTCCACCCTTCACACCTCATCCTTGCCAGGAGCCAGCCCACACTTCAAAGGTTTTTGTTCCTCTTTTTTTCCCCTAATTAGGCAGCATGATTCCGGTATTGACTATAGCATTGAAGTCCCAGATTTGGTATCACAGAAACACAGCGCATATAGACAAACAGTACTAATATATTCCTGTCATGCAGATTTCAGGAGTCAAGCCACGAACAGTAACAGGTAAGCTTTTCATCCAAGAATTTTGACTCGAATTGTGTTCAACAGCATACAGATCGCCTTATATCGATAACAGATCCAAATTTATTCATATAGATTGTCTGTGCATGTACAAATTTCCTGTGCAAGTTAACAACCATGAGAATGACCAAAACTGTCCTTTGATGGAGCTCTATAATTGTAGATCTATTTAAGAGCAGATGATCCATATTTTATCCATAATGATCCTCATGTTTCTGAATTCCCAAGACCAATGAAGATGTTCTTAAATCTCCCACTAAACATTCAGAAAGTAATAAACTTAAGAAAGAATAAAAAATCACAGATTGCAACATTTATAATAGTCACCAGGCAAAGATACAGAAATTCAGGATATGATAATCACTTAAAATTATAAAATAAACAATGAACATTTAGGGTCCAAGACTAGCTTTAGACACGTGTTATATTAAACCAAACTGCACCCAAACCATAACTCCCTTTACCCTTAAAAAATAAGTAACTAAAACCATAGAATGGATGTTTCAACTTAAATTCATTGCTATTGAAAAAAAATAAGGTTCATCATTAAAAAGCGATCATATACATGGAACTTTATCATCATGAGAAAGAAATTATTAACATATTTCTCGAATAAGTAAGTTCAACAAGGCACTGTTATTTTATGTATTAAACCAAAATTATTACTGATTTAGATTTTCCTGTTGTCTAGTGTTTTTATACAATGAAATTGATAGTTTTACAGATTTTTAAATTTTCGCTCATCTAAACTGATTTTTACCACCTGATTCTAACCGAACTATAACTTTTCTCCTATTCAACTGATTTTTACTAATTGAAACTTACTTATACAAATCAACACTAATATTAACTAATTGAAGACTGATTATGACTTATTATGATTGGTTTATACTGAAAATCATTTTTTGAGCCTTAGTCAACCTATGAATTGAACACAGATTTGAAATCTTTTGAATTACTATTTGACAGCACATTTCAACTTCAATCAGTGATGTGCAGACAATAGCTTAGAAATGCAAGTATCATTTTGAATGTTCCCTACAGCACTAGTACATAAAATCCCCTTAAACAGCGAAGGTCCAACAAAATAACAGGAGTAAAGCTTAGGTTATGGCACTTTGAGTAAGAGGCATCAACATACTAGGGGATTTTACTAAGAAATAACTTGAAAAAACAGATACATATTTCAAGTTGATATCCTGCACATCCTGGTAGAATATCATACACTTTTCTTTAATTTCTCCATTTTTCCACCATTGGTCTGATCTCTCACAAATATAACTTTCCCCCGCCTTAACCAAACTCATTGATCTCTTTCATACCAAGAGCCTTCTACCTGATCACTAACCCTTCAAGAAAATCCTGGTGCTGACAGTGATAACCTTCCATGCCCTATACAAACTTCATGCTCGCAGCTCTAATATCCTTCATACCAAATTTCTGTACTCAAGCCTTGCTCCTCATAGACCATCCCTTCAAAATCAGCCTACTTCCAGTAGCGATTAACCTTCCACTTCAAACAAACTCCTTGCTGTCTACTTAAATTTCTTTTAACCGTATCCGCCAACTCAAGCATTGCTCCTCAAAAACCATAATCCCTCTAGCTCAGCCTAGGATTAAAAAAAACTAGAAATTGTACGGCAAAAGTGTGAAGAGCACATTAAGGAGGACAAGTTTGTGGCACTCTTAGTATTTACACCAAGATCTCATTATGACTTTAGCACAAAGCCACAAAGATTTCAGAAAACCAAGATTCAATCTAGTAAAGAGGCATGGAAAGAAACAAAGCCTTCTAGAAATAAAAAAAAATAAAAAATAAAAAAAGGTCATGTAAGGGTGTCAATTTTTGTCATGCCAAACAAACAAAAAATGGTACAATCAGTGAGTGTAATGTGGTATCATGGTAGTGATGTCACTGCTGTGGTGACTGGTGATCAATCAGTTCTAGAAGTAAAAGAACCATTGTAAATTGAATCTAAAAGAAAAGGGCCACAGGAAGGGGGATTAACAATGTGGAAAGTTAGTGGTAGCAAAATCCCAGCAAACACATATTAAATTGAGAATTAACACTGCCACATGTTTAGTGTAGCACTAGGACAGCAAAGATTGTTACAGCTAAGAAGCCTTAAGCCATGAATAATAATCACTACATTAAAGATAGTGATTTGCTCCAGTGCTACAAAAGGTGTACAGCTAAGGTGACAATACATAGTTCATTAATGGCAGGGAGAAAGTGACAGAGATCCAATGATCAGATGCAACACACTGGATGGTTAAAGTTAGCATTTGGCAATGCTGCAAGTGCATTGCAATTGTTGCACAGCTGGAATCATGCTACTGATGGATAATTGGATATAAACACAAGGAATATATATAGTAAAATCCTAGGCACCACGCCACAACTAAACTGTAGTTCAAGTATAGTTTTTTATTTTATTTTTTTTCTCAAGCTAAAATTACTCCCTAACTTAAAAGGATTTAATGGTTAGTAATTGGTCATTTAGGCGTAGAAAATAAGCATATAAGCCAAACAAGATCCACCTTTGCCCTTGTGATCTTTGAGAACAGCACATGAAATACTAATTCAATAGTTTGATGAGTTGATATTTAAGTTCATTCTTTGTCCAACTTCGGATAAAGTCATAAAGATGCTGTTCTAGGCAAGCCTAATGTTTGAGTGCTCATCTAGACAAGATAGGACTTATCTTTCAACACTAGTGGATCTCTTAAAAACTTCAATAGTGGCCATGTAAGACTTTAAGAAGTCAAAATTAATAACGATACACTTTTCAAATAAAAGAGTAAGTCAAACGATAGCTATGATTTACTATGAACCTCAAAAAAAAAAAAAAAGTTTAGTTTGTGCACAACAAACAACAAACGGCATTTAAGGCAACAAAAGATAAAGTACTGTAAACAAAAGACAAAAGGAAATACCTGCAACAAAATACGCACTAACTCAGTGCTGCCAAAACGTGAGGCTTCAAGAAAACACTGGTTTACATTATCAGCACCACCCTCGACCAGCATACCAAGGAGCCCTTGTATAGCAGTAGCTGATGCTCCACAAGACCATCCAGGATCAAATGAACTACTAAACAAAGTAAGTGGGAAGCAAGCAGCATCAAAGGCCTCAGTAAAGTCCTTTCCGGTGAGATTGCTTCCAGCAAGATCAAGAAATATCTTAAAGGCAGACAGTTGAAGCTGTATTTCAGCAGCAGAATCACGATGCATTTTCTCTTTGTTCTCATGACACCGAGAATGAAAGCCAATGCATTTCAGAGCCCATTCAGTGAACTTTTGGACCTTAGCACCAGCCTCTGCCTTCAAAACATCATCACCATTGCATTCCTGAAGTCGCTCATGCAACCTAACCAAGTTTTATTGCACAGATTGAAGAAATAAATTAGATGTCTGCTGTGGTGTAGCAATAAGATGCAAAATCAGATGCTAAGGTGGCAAAAGAAAGACATCATCTTTTCTAGTACCTGGAAAGACCTTGTAATACCAAGCTACGGGAGGGGAGAGAATGAACACTTTGGTTATATAATAATAATTCATATTACAAGACAATAATTGCAAGAGCTTAATTCTATAAGTGCATAACTCTGTACCAAGATATCACCTCAACAATAAGAAATGAAGTGCTATGCTCAATAAGTGGGTAGACAAAAACAGCATAACCAACCCCTTTCCTTTTCACCAAATGACAAAAAGATGTAGCTCCTATTGTCTACAACGACTACAAGTCTACACCTTATAACAATTTAATGTCATTATATCAATCAAATGAAACTACCTTTGGGCCATCACAGTCACTGTATCTGCTAGGTCCATTGTTCGGCTCTGACATGCAGAGACACAAGATGCGAGAAATGAAGTTCGAAGAGCTGCTCTTGTGAAGTCATAAGCTCCATTAGCTATTATCTTCTTCACTAGTCCCGTAATACCATGTAACTCCTCATGTGTAGTAAGAAACCATATCGAATCCAATGAGATGCAAAGGAAATCATTAAGAGTTAGTGGATCAGCAAACAGAATCAAACTTTCTGCCAAGTCCCAATCATGAGAGCTCACAGCACTTTGAAAAAGTTTTCCCAGCTCAATCCTATCTTGTCTACTGAGCTTCTTTTCATTTCCTACACTACCTTTCTTCCCCACCTGAGAACTTGTCGTCACTGCCTTCGATTTCTGCTTCTTAGAACCATAGCATCCAACCTTGGACATTCCAGTGTCCTCCATATATAGCGGCCCTTCTCTTGCAAACACAACATTACTTCCCTCACCTAGCTCGGAAATTTTGCTTTCAATTTCAAACTTGGGACTCTCAGTTCCACCGTAATCAATTTCCATCTCAGAAGGCATCTGCTCCTCTTCTTTAATTTCAACCTTCAATCTCAACTCTTCCCTTCCCATGTCACTTTCCATCTTATACAGGAAAAAGATAACCTTTGAAACCACCCAAAAGACTGATCAGCTACAGTCAGTTGTTAACAATGAAACAGAACCACCATATCAAAACTATGACAAAACATTCAACAATCACAAAAATACCCAGAAAATATCTTCCTGAATCCCAACACTTTGTTTAAGTAATCTAATTTATCAGCTTCTACTTTCCCTTCACTTGAACCAATTGAAATAGAAAACGAATACTTCGAGTTACAACCAACTGAAATAGAAACTGGAATCGAAAAACGAATACTCAGAACTATGACATCCCTACTGAAGATCACTAAGATTAACGCAATCAAATGAAAAAAGATGCAAATCCTCAAACACCCTTCACTTGAGATAATCAGAAAAACTTGGAGAGTAGCAAAATCACACCATAAAAACAATAAAAATCCATCAAACCAAATGAAAAATTGAGCAAACCCAAAATCAAATTGCACCAGAGGATCTCAAGATTCTCAACTGAACAGTACCATATAAGCAAAACCCTAGAGCATCATCTCTTCAATTCTCTGATTATACAGCAAATTCTCAACGATCCAGCATCAACCTGAAATACCCAAAACAAGAATCTCATCAGGAAATAAAAAAAAAAAATATATTAAAAAGAATCAAAATAAATATATAAAGAAAGCAATCAAACCCAACCAAAAAAAGCCCATTTGCTAACGCAATCAATCAATTCAAAATTGTGAAATTTGAACAAGGGCAGAAATTAAAATGCATGAAATTTTGATTTTTATCAAAAAAAAATTAAAAAAACAGGAAATGGGTTTGTTCTTGCGAACCTGAAAATTTGCTTGGCAAAGAAGAGGAGAGAGAATGAGAGGTTGGCTTAGTAAAAAAAAAACCCAGAAAAACAAACTAAAATGGGTAATCTTTCCTTTATTCTTTCGAAAATAAAAAAGTAAATAAAATATTTAAAAAGGGGGTTTTTATTTTTATAATTAAATTAATTTTGGGCCTCTTGTTTGATTTTATTTGGGTGGGCATTCTTTAATTATTGATTCTTTGTTTGCATTTGCAGACGAACTGTTAGTGAAGTCAGACACCAAAATTGTTTTGTAATTTATTAATATTAATACTCCGTATAATATTATAACCTTATTCTATACTCTCTTCATATTTTATTACTTGTTATACAATATTTCTCTATATATAGAATTTTAAAAAAAATACTACGTAGTATTTTTTATAAAGCAATAAAATATGGAGTATCAAGGAGGTGAATTTGGTGCAAACAAAAGTATTACCCCTGTTTAGGTTTAGATTTCATTTGTATATATCAAATGGCTTTTTATTAATGAATTGTTATTTTTTTAAAAAAAAAACAAATTATTACTTCCGTTTTATATTGTTTGCAACGATTTGACATGAAATGTAAGTGAAAAATATATAATTATTACAAATAATTTAGAACTGAGGTAAGGGGTCCACTAGGAGAAAAGAAATTTGTAAAATATTATGAAAGGTTTCTTAAAAAAGAAATGAAGCAAGTAATACCGTAAAATACGGCTGCAAAATAAAGTAAAGCAAGTATTAAAACACGATCGTAAGAGAAAAGTAGAGCAAGTAATAAAATGCGGAAGTATAAACCTATTACAATACTCCATACATAGGTCCTGTTTGACAAAAGTAACGCTAGCGGGTAGCTGTTAGCAGTCGAGTAACGGATAGCTGTTAAGGTAGCGAGTGGCTATCAATTAGTAGTGGGTAAAGGTTAGCTGTCAAAGTAATGATTGATAGTATGAGTGTTTGGCAAAAGTAGCGGTTGTAATACTAAAATATATCAAAATTCATATAAATATTGTTTAAAAAGTGAAAAAAATTGTCAAACGCTACCCGCTACTTCTAAACGCTACTAATTTTAATGTTTGAAAAAAGCTACCTAAACGCTACCTCTATCGCTAACTGCTACTAAAACCGCTACCTTGCCAAACACTCTCAAATTTTTTGTAGTAGTGTTTTGACTGGTCAAAACGCTAACCGATACCTCAAACGCTATCACCAAATAGGGTCATATACTCCGCATCTAAATATGATTAAGATATTTGGGATGGATATAGAGTATACTAATAAATAATATTCCCTCGTTTTTTTTTTTTTTTGGCATCGCTTTCCTTTTATGGGTATTTTTTTTAAATACATGATTTCTAAATTTGGTAATTTTATGCTATATTTTATCATTTCTCTCTCTTATTTTAAACTCCACTCAAATTATTTTATCATTTCTTTCTCTTTCATGGTCACCACTTAAATAATAAAATATTTATCATTTCTCACATACTTTCTCTTTCATGGTCTATATTTTACCTTTACTATAATAATTTATTCATCCACTATCATTTATTTCTCTTTCACAGTCACCATTTAAATAATAAAAATATCTATCATCTCTCACATACTTTCTCTTTCCTGGCCTATATCTTACTTTTATTACAATAATTTATTAATCCACTCACAATATTATATTACTCTCCTAAAACTCCATGCATTTCAAAGTGATGCGAATAATAAAAATGGAGGTAGTACGAAGCACTTCGTAATAGTAATAATGTTCTATGATGCTTAGTAATTATTAGATGATGTAGTTTAAGTTTGGAGGGAAAAAAAAAAGTAATTTTATTTATTAGAAAATAATAATTAAAAAAAAAGAAAGTGAATGAGTCATGAAAATGAGAGTCACCCAAAGCTACGCCAAAGGACCTCACCACTTGGAAGTTTTAGGTTGGGATACCCTTTCGTGGGCTCCACCTTTGTTTATGCAATTGCTTTTTCCATTTCTAACCCTCCATTCTCATTTCTTCACCGTTTTTCGTTTATACCACCGGTGAAACTATTACGGTTTAAAATCGAATTGGACTGGAAACCAAATCAAATTATTAAAACGATTTGATTTTTTATAATTTAATTTGGTGCAGTTTGAGAAATAATAAATTTTGCAGTTTGGTTTTAATTTTAGGATTTGAAAAACCAAAATACAAACCTATATCTAAATATATTAACTATTACTAAAACAAAACATTGCTGACATCATCCACCCCTCATCTATCTTACGTGTCATTCTCACATTAAAAAAAAATTCTCCATTTCTATGCGTGATGTCATCAATTATTAACTTTTTTTTTAATCTACATTTTACATTATATATTTCAAACAAAAAATAATTGTCACTCTTTTACATAAATGATAAAAACTATTTTTTTTTTATGCACAATAATAAAATTATTTAGATCATGGAACGCAAGAGTATAATCTAGTTATAGCCTAAATATAATTTATCATTTCTCACATACTTTCTCTTTCATGGTCTATATTTTACCTTTACTATAATAATTTATTCATCCACTATCATTTATTTCTCTTTCACAGTCACCACTTAAATAATAAAAATATCTATCACCACTTAATGACAAAATTATTTATGTCTAGACTCTAGTATAGGCATCTATTCCTACACCCCTCCTAAACAATGCGTTTAACAACCTCCCCCATATATCCACTTTATGCAAATGCACAATAACATACTGCTTTACCCCTTATGTATACACCAAAAAAAATAAAAATCAAGCCACCATTGATCTCATTTCACTTCCTCTCTCCTCACCCATTTTCCGCATTTTCTCTCTCTACACCCAATTTTTGCATTTTCTAATTCGAAAATTTCTATGAATTTGTGAGAAAAAACAAAATGTTCAATTCAACAAATCAAGGTCAAAATTCGAAGGAGTAAGTTATTTTGTTCATATTTAAATCGAAAAAAAGTATAAACCCTAATTTTAACTTTTTTTTTTTTTGTTGCAATTGTATTACAGGAATGAACATCATCGAAGCATAAAACATGAAAAAAAGTATGAACCATTGCATTTTAGTAATTCTTACTAATTTTCGTTTAAAAACTAGTAACCTAAAGAAGTACATGCATTTTGATTTTTCAGTATGACGTATTTCATTATTTTTTCTTTTTTCTTTAATTTTTTTGCAGTGCGAAGGATATAGTTTTAGAGTAGAACATCAAATAATCTGGAGAAAAGTAAGCATTGATTTAATTAGTCTGTAGTGGTTTTTTTTTAATGAATGTTTATTTCCATTTTGATAAATGTACATTATATATTAGTATACAGTCATTCACAAAATAGATGATTAATATAAATGTTCGTTTATATATTACTACATAGTCATTATATTAATGTTAATTCTTTTTCATAGTTTAGAGTGAAAAATTATTTTGATGAATGCTCATTTGTATTTTGGTAGATGTTCAATCACATAAAAGTATATGGTTTTCACATATTAATTAATATACTATTTTTAGAATTTTGATAAATATTTATATTTTGGTCATCTTCTTCAAATATTTCATGCTCGGTTTAATTTTGAGTTTCAATATATGTCTTTTTTCATATGGATGTATGGTAAATCACATATTGATAGCTTCAAGAGTTATTCACGTATATATATTTCATTTTCATTGATTGATATCTCTCATAGGCATTTTAAAACTAATGCATGTTCATTTATATATTAATATATGTTCATTTTCAATATTCAATTATATAAATATGTTCATTTATGTATTAATAGTTGTTCATTTCCATATTAATGGATGATCATTTCCACACTAGCTAATATATGCTCATTTATATATTAATATATTTTCAATTCCATATCGATCATTTCAATTGTTATACTATTCATATTCATATGAAAATTGGGTCAATTCATTTCAACACTTAATCTAACTAATAATTCATTTGTTTTTGTCTATTAGTTAAACAAAGAATCGTAGATATATTGAGTTACACCACACAATAGCAACGAAAAAAAAATCTGAAAGACGGTAAAAATAAGGAAATCAAGAAGGCATGGATTCGCGCAACATGAACCAATAGCACGAGCTTGAATTTTTCGATTTTAGATCCAGAGTTCATTGTGTATAATAATACGTGTGGAGTTGTGTTGTATATTTTAATATCCAATATTTTAATTTTTGGAGATATACAATTTCTATTTGATTTTAATAAGAAGGAAATAAACTTTTTTTTTCCCAAAATACTATTACAAATCACATCCTTTAAAAACAAACATTTAAATAATCCTCATTAGAACAAATAAATCCTTTCATAGAAAATGAGTCATCCCTTCGCCTCTTACTCCTCCCAACTCTGATTCCAAAATCTTTCATAAAAGCATACTCATTATACATTTCATAGGCATCATCTTTAGAAGAAAATCGTTTCCCCCAAAAATCAAATTGACTTGCTTCGTTCTTCAAAAATACGGCATCCTCTTTTCTCACTGCAATAATTAAACATGTAACAAATGAACCCATACAGTAGCAATAATGGTCAATAAAAATAATTCATTTGATCAATTACAGTTAAATTATCACATGTAAAAATATAAATGATCATGTATAGTTACATAACTGGACATTATTTATGAAACTACAAAACAGTGATAAGCATTAAAAGTCACATGTACAACTTATAATTCCATAAACACAATTATATATATAAATGAATATTTATAATTGCATAATTGAACATCATTACAACAAAACAGAATAACAAATATTAAAATATGTTCACTAGTTAAAATATATATGAGCGTCTTTAAAAGAATAAAAATCATGAAATTCACATTTACAACATATACTTCCTCCGTTCCCAAAAGTTCGACTCATTTTGCATTTGTGCGGTCTCCAATGAATATCTTTGGCTATATACGAGTAAATATTATAAAAAGTTGATATTTGGAAAATTCATAATAAGGTGAATCTAATAAGATCACACATCCTAATTTATTCCTATTGTATGAAGCATAAACTATGGTCAAACTTATTTTATTTTGACCACATGAATAGTAAGTGAGTCGAACTTTCAGAAACGGAAGTAGTATATTCAAATACAACTACAATAAACCTATAATTTACTACGGATTACATACATTATTAAACATAAATGAACATTTACTATTACACAAGTGATCATTTTTTAACTAAGATTATTTTTTTACAACACAGCAAACTGATAAAAATAATCGGTTAGCAAAATTATAAAAATTATAGATGTTCATATAAGACGCACAAAATTGGAAAGGCAACAATCAAATAATAAGATTACAATCAAATTCCAAAATAAAATCAATAACACAAAAAGAATCAAATTAGAAGAATAATACAACCAAAACTATGAATCAACTAATAACAACAATAACAATACTAAAACCAGAGCACTATCACAATTAAAATCAATACAACAAAAACCATGACATCAAAACATTATAATCGCACAATTACAATCGAAAAACATAGCATTATCAAAATCGATTGATTGATTATCATTTAAAATACAAATTACTCACATTGATGCATAAACAAATAAAGTAATCCAACTCCAATAGGGAAAATTGACTCACAATCATGCTCAAATGCAATTGAGCTTGAGATCTCCATGGAACAAGAGAGAGAAAATTGACAAACAATTAGAAAAAAGAGGAGAGAGAAAATAAAATCAGTGAAAAATAGGAGAGAGAAAATTAAGAATTAGATCTATAAAATGTATATATGGTTTTCTTAAATGGAAAGTTAAAAAAAAAAAAGGAAAATGAAATCAGTGAAAAAAAAAACACGCAGAAGATGCCATATAAAACGACGTAGTTAGAAGGGGGTGTAGGGGAAGCTGTCTATCCTAGAGTGTAGTAAAAATTTTCATATCAACCACTATATAAGGATAGCTTCATTCTCCTCAACTTCCGATGTGGGAGCGGCATAGGAACAATTTCCCCTTCTTTTAGGAGCATGCGTGTTGAAGGCATAACAGAACATCGAAATAGGCTCCGACTCTAATACTATCTGTAACACCTCAGATGTACATGAGCCAACTAGTAGATATTGTCCTCTGAGGTACCTATCCCGTGAGGATTTGCTTTGGTGCAGAACCTAAGTCGTCTTACCCAAAAGACCTAAAAGTGTTGATTTATATTTCTTTCTTATTTATAAATCACAAACATTAATCAAAGTATGTCAAATTGTGAAAAAAGTGTTAATAACACTTAATAAAAATAGATGGAGTATGGATTTAGGTGTGTGCCTTGGTCCAAAAATCAGATTGGATAAGACCATGAATAGAATGGACCAAAACCAGAACCAAAATTTGTTGGGCCCAAAGATCAGAACGGACTTATTTCGATCTGGTTTTAGATCAATTGGACATGATTCTTATTTTTTTTTATTATTTTTAATTGCTAATGCACTAGTTAAATTTGAATCTAAGATCTTAGCGAATAAATAGGAAAATCTATTATATATATAGAATGACTTTGTTGACCTTATATACTAGAAATTTACTTCCTCCGATTCTATTTACTTTATTAATATTCCTAAAACAAAAATGTCATATTACTTGTCCGGTATTCTATTTGGCATGCTAGTGGTTGACAAAATTTCTAAATTACCCTCATAAAGTGCATGTAAATACAAATTTGGGGTAATAAAAGTAAAGTAGTAAACTATGTGCCCCAAGGATCACTGTATACACCTAAAAATGTCTTCCCAAAACCAAACCCGATGATGAACAACCTATCACCGCCATTATTGGTCAAGTTGAGTATTTAATCTTTGGAGTGCTTAATCCATATTTCCATTCAATACATTTAATAAACCAACCCAATTCTTAGCCCATTTCCCCAAACCATTACATATTTTCCTCTTTTCGTGTCCACATCACAAAATCGAGCTAATCTGATGTTGTGGTTATATAATTTTGATCCAAATATTATTTTGTTGGATAAGCCTTGAAATAAGCTTTCTGATGATATATCATAAGTCTAATTCCGATTTAAAACGAAGAAGATATGAGCAAAACATTAAACTCGGCCCAAAACCGACACCCTTTCACTAAAATGGCCATATATTAAGATATACAAATGATTTTAACTGGGTTGGAAAGTATACTTGATAAGCTTTCCAACGATATATTATATGCCTTATTTTGAGTTACGGATCAAAAGTTATCATAGTTTTAAAAACGCGTAAAAAACTGAAATTGCCGCACAACAGCTTAAACACCGCGTCATGGTACAAGCTGACGTGTCACGGTGCTTTCCCGTGTCTATTCCGTGTTTTTTCTCACGTGCTAAAATGAATTTGGACGCATTTTTTTGTAGAATTGTACACCCTGACACGATGTGCTATACCGTGCCACGGTGTACAGCACCGTGTCACGGTACACACACCGTGACACGGTGCCCAATTAGGGTTTTTCCGTGGCTCTTATCTCTTCTAGGGTTTCATGGAATCCCCTGTTCATTTCCTCTATAAATACCCCTCTCATTTCTACAGTTCGGGGCACTAAACATTCTCTCTTCCTCTTTTATACATCAAAACCTTCTCTCTTCTCTCTCTCTTGCTTAAACCGAAGCTCTAGCCTTCCTTATTCTTCCACCATACATCCCTTAAGCACTCCAAGGAGTCCATACTTGACCCGAAGTTTTGTCCTTAAACCAAGGCGTGAAAGGTATAATTAACTGAGGGTTTGGACCAAATCAACTCTACTTAGAATTTAATTTAATTTCAATTTTGATTTATATTTTTATTGAAGTTATTAACAGTTTATTCATGATGTAGCAATTTAAAGGAGCGCGCGAAATGTGAGTAATTAATTAATTTAATTACTTATTTTATTTTAATATTGCTAGTATCATGATTAGGTTCATTATTATTTGATTTGACTAACGATATTATGGTTAAATTGCTCCCAATATTAAAGTTAATTTTATTATATTTATTGATCACCATATTGCATGTTAAAGGGAATATGTAATTGAAAATCACGCCTAATAAGATAATTTGGACAACCGGTTTAGGTTCCTTTTTTAATCTTGTTGTTAATTGAAGTGATCACGATATTTTAGAATCATGTGTGAATTAATATTCAACCAATTTAGCCTAATGTTAGTTTGGAGCAGATAAAATATTGTTTGTATGCTTTTGAGATCGCATGAATCACTTTTCACAATAAGAATCGAGTAGAGGCCAATACGAGCGAATGTGACTCCATGACTCACTTTGTACCATCATCCCTGATCCTACTTTGAGTCCTTTCGTGGTTCCGAACCATATGGAGTTAGTAATCTTATGGATTATGAATGGGGTGTAGCATTCACCCGGGTCAATCGTTGTTGCCTATCGTTGTCCCTTTATTTGTAGTTGCCTTTTATGATCCGTGAACGATTTACAAGTTCCTTAAAAACTTGTTGGCGGCTCCCTAAGCTACTTTATCTGTCCCTAATTGTTGTCCCTAATCATATATGTTAATTCCCACTTCCTAAGAGTGCCAAGCATATTCACATGTGCTTAACGTAGGCGCACTTTGAACGACGCCTACAACCATCAACTACATTTCTCTTCTCTCTTCTTATATATTGTGCCAAAGGCTATGAGTTTAAGTAAAGGCAATATAATGAATTCCATAACAATAATACCTCATTCCTCGAATTGACAGCACATGCATTTTGTTTTTTTGAATAAAGATTGATTCATAAATAAAAAATCATACGAGATCTACAAAGTGATTCAAATCTAATATATACATGACAATTGAATCAAATAAAAACATCCTTTCAACAGAATTACGATTATTGTTGCAAATCGTACATTCTTTATACCCTCTTTCCATATCGATGTGGTTTATACAACCTTCTTAGGCGAGGGGGTCTATCGATTTGTTATAGTCGTGAAGAAAAATTTCGATTGATTCATCTGTTTGTAATCGAAAAATAACCCTTTTTTCGATCTCATTCAAAATTTACCTATTAAACAACTTGTACCATACCAAACTTAATAAACAAAACTGAAACAAAAACCACCATAAAGGCACTTGCTACACTCAACCCCACCATCTATTTATTAACCTATATTAAAAACAAATCCTTCCATGACACTTGTCACTTTATCATGAAAAATTTTCTTGCCACTTTAATTATATCTTTATCTAAAAATATAAAAAATAAAAAATATAATATAATATAATATAATATAATTATATTTACTTTAATTAGCAACTTAATTAATTTAGTATATTATCAAGGGCAAAGGGACGAGGGGGTTGGTGGAGGTCCGGCCTCCCCGACCCAAATTTGCTACTCATATATTATACCTTATGCCCCCCTTAAAATTAGTATATATAGTATTCAAGACACATATATAATAATAAATATATCTTGTCATGTTGGTTAGATAATGTTTTATTTTTCCAAGGGGGCTGGGTTCGAATCCCATCTCCCACGTATTTTTTTAATTAAAACTTCCAATTCAACGTGGGTCTCTAGCAAACCAAATCAGGTATTTTTTAAAATTCTTCTTTTTGATTAATTTATTAAATTATGTAATATCATTCAATTAATAAATTTCTTTGTGATATTTACATCATTGTGATTAATTGTTTACTTTTTTTTTTTAGAAAGTGATTAATTATTTACCTGCTTAATATGTTTATTTACTTAATAATTTTGGGTAATTTTTAATTTATTGAATGGACCTTTAGGACCAAATTTTAGGGTTATATACTACTTAATCTGAGAATTGTAGTTTTTATATTGATATAGGTTAAATCATGAAATCAAAAACACTAAGTTTTTATTATTTTTATGTAAAAGTTAATAATCAATAACAAGAGGGTTCTACTTCAAAGGCAAATTATTTTTACAAAAAGTTAATAATCAACAAGAAGGTCTTTTCTGCAATGAATATCATCAAAACTCAACTAAGGAGTAAAATGGAGGATGATTTTCTTAGAGATGTTTTGGTTGTATACATAGAAAAATAGATTGTCGTAGATTTTAGTGTTTGATCTTTGATTGATGATTTTGCTACTATGAAAAATCACCGAGTACAATTTAACTAATGTTTTTTAATGACAATAAAATATTAGTACACTTTAATTTTTTCCATCAATCTGTTGTCTAATAAGTCCGGCCCCTGGGACTTGAAAATCCTGGCTTCGCCCCTGTATATATTATATTATTTGTAGAATCGACTTCTTATTATGGACATGTGAAAATTCAAATTTTTTTACTTGCCTTAGAAGAAATTTTCATTTGCCAAATTTAATTAAGATATATTTTTTTGACAGAATTTAATTAAGGTATTTACGATATAAAATCTACCCCCTTTTTTTGGACATATTCATATATATCATATACAAATCGTACCTTTTTTTTGTGACATATTTGAAAATCTTAATTCTAATCTAATCTAATCTAATATATATTGTAATACCCCGTATTTTTGAAACGTATTTTCTAATTAATATTCTCTTTAAAAGGGTATTTTAGTAATTTATTTTACTATTTGAATTTTGGAGCCAAAATGATATTTGAATTTCGACGCCTAAAGTATTTTAAAACTTAATTATTATTTTTGGATTTTAGATAAGATTTATTATCCATTTATTCTATTTTTAAAATCGGATTATTTATATATATTTCGGATATTTTAATTAAATAAAATTATATTTTATTATTTATTTAAAAGGGCCGAAAATTCCTAAATTATTAACTATGATTTTTTAATTTTCTATGTGTAGAAAATCTGATTTTCTTAGTTATTTTATTTAGTGAATAATTGGAATTTTATTAATTAATTATTTTATACAATAAATATTATTTACACAATTATTTTTAATTCCTTAAAACTATCAAATTAATTCCCTAAATATCTAAAGCCACCATGATGGATTTTTGGGTGACTTATTTTGGTAAATTATATTTTTAATTATCTCCTTAAAATCTCTTATTTTCCTTAATTTTATTTTTCCATTTCACAAAGATTCGATCATCTTATTTTCCTACCTTATTTCATATTTGATTATTCCCCAAGTAATCTTCCTTGCCATATTATTTTTCATGACAACATACCTTCCATATTTTTGTTATACACAATAACCTTAATATCAAAACTTTTCATATTTCTTTATTCTCTTCTAGTAATTCCTTAAATTCTTCCCACATTCTCTTGCCATAATTCTTGCATGAGGTAGCTTGTAAATACCCCTTCATACCTCTAATATTCTTCACACCAAAAACCCAATTCTCTTCTTCTTTTCCCTAAACCTTTTCTTCTCCTCTTTTCATACTTTTCTTCTCCTCTTTTCATACAAATATTATTCCGTATACCTTTAAAGCCAGTTTACGGCCACTTTTGGTCAGTTTTTGAGGTATTGGTGTTTCACATAAGATTGTTCCTCTCAAAAAATCCTTGGGGTTAGGCTCAAAAATCACCCAATTTGGAGTTATATTGAAGAAGTTATGACCTCTGCAAGTTCTGCCTATTCTTTCCAACGAAAATTCAATTCTCTTTAATCCTATTCCTTTATTTTCTTCATGGTTAGTTTTCTAAAATACAAATAAGCTATAATTTTATATTAAAGTATTATTTTAAAAGAGTTTTATAGTCCAAGCACATTAGATTTGAGTTTATGTTGTGATAACCTTATGGTTATGTTATTTGCAAGGTGTATTCGTGATTGAACTTTGAAAGTACGAAGTGTTGATTGATATTCGGAATCAAGATACGTTTAGGTGGCTAGATACCTTTGAAAGTGATTGGTTTAATTTGTGATTTTATTGGTGATTGAATTAAATTGATTTGAATTATGTTTGGAGGTATTGATTTTAATATTTAATTTGTTTTAATAAAAGTATTTTGAATGATTGATTTTTAAATCATGTTTTGAATGGTTTGAATTACTTATCATGTTTAAATAAAGGAATTGATTTTAAAAGGTTTGTTGAATTAAATAAAAGGTTTTTCAAGGAAGAGTTATTGATTTTGGAAAAGTTATTAATATGAGATTTTATTCTCAAGTATCTATTTAAAAGGTTTTGATTTTGAAAGTATATGGAATTATTAAAAAGGATTTTGAATTATATTGGAATTTATTGGATATTAAAAGGATTTATTGAACCATTAAATTATTATTATTAATGCTTTATAAGCATGTTGGTAATCCCACTATGAGGATTTGGTTCATTGATAAGACCTTGGATTTTGTATGACCGGGTCTTTCCTCAAGAATAGCCTTGTAATATAAGGAGACTAGCTTGGGGGGTGTGCACACTTGGGTGAAGAATTGGATTAAAAGAAATTGGTTCTTAATAAAGGAAATAGTTTTATTAACTATTATTTTGAATATTGAATTATTGGAATCGGTTTTGGAATAATGAGTTTGGAATTTATTGGATTAATTATTGGAATTGATTTTTAAAGCATGTTTGCAAATAAATTGAGTTTACATTATCTTGCACTTATCGTACTTAGCATAATTTGTTAATCCGTATTTCTTATTTGTTTTGGTTCGCCCTGTTTACCGTAATGGTAAGCAGTGTTGACTAATTTCAGGTGGAGTCAATAATTGAGCATATGGAGTCCCGGGAATGGTTTCACCTAGTTTAGGAATGTTAGCCTTGTCTTTATTTTGAGTACTCATAACAATGTTATTATTTTTATAAGTATTAATAAAAGAAAGTTGAGTTTCCGCTGCAAGTTTTGTTGTTGAGTTAAGTATTTTGAGTAGCCTTGCATAATCACGCGGCGGTAACACGCTCAAGTCTATCTCTACGGTACGTATTATACTGGTATTTCCGTAGAGGGAGATTTGGGGGTGTTACATATATCATATCACTAATATATAAAGACGGTCTCGCAGCCAGGTCACGAGACATTGACACTTGACATTCCAGTTTTTTGCTAAGTGTCGAGCTACGTAGGTGACAAATAAGTAGTATTGTGACACATAGGATGCTAAGCTAGTAAGCGAATTTCGGATAGATTTTTTTAAGATAAAAAATGTGATATAGTGATTATTATCGATATACTTCGAATTTTTCATATGTACAAAATTTATTATAACTTAAAATAAATATCTAACCCTTGATTGAGTAAACCCAAACTAACTCAATATAACACCACTTTTTCTGTGTGACTGGCACGACTGACACACGCCAAAACACGAGTAGCCCCTGACCGAGTAACCCCAAACTGACTGAGTGACGTTTAACCGATCGAATAACTAACCCTTGACCAAGTAACCCTTGACCGACCGAGTAACCGCTGACCAAGTAATCTCGCCACACGGTGTAGCCAACCAGATATGAAACTTTGTGAACTCAATATATGCTTGGAAAAATAATTTCAATTATAAAACAACATGATCATTGTATTAATATGGTATTTCGTATATCACAAATAATGTCATATCTTTTATCTCTATGGCCTCTAAAACACTTGAAATTTAACATGTAACTTCTAAAAATAGGAATTTTTATATTCACGTATAGCATGAATATAGTCACATCTTTTTATAGACATTTGATATGTTTATCACAATTTTTTGTATGCGGCTTGCTATACCGTGCGACAGGGGTTACTCGAGTTACTCGATTAGGGGTTACTCAAGTTACTCGGTCAAGGGTTACTCAAGTTACTCTTGACCGAGTAACTCCTCAAGTTACCCCTGACCGAGTAACTCCTCAAGTAGCCCCTGATCGAGTAACCCCTCGAGCAATCCATGACCGAAACCCTCAAGTAACCTTTGACTGAGTAACCCCTCATGTTACCCCTAACTCCTTAAATAACCTCTAACCAAATTACTCGAGTATATAACCCCTGACCAAACTCCATAAATAATCCTGACCTAGTAACTCGAGTAACCCCTGACAAGTATATAATAGTGAAAAAAAAATTATATGTACACAGATGACAGGCTAAAGTGGTATCACCTAATCAAAAGTATTACCTAAATCCTCTAACTAAAGTAGATAGGGAAGTAGGGTTGGACAAAGAAACTGGTCTTTCTATTCCTAATTAATTAAAGCAATCTAAATTATTAAGTAACCAATTATTAAAATCGAATGGGAACCAAACAACTAAGATTAAAGGTAGAGAAAGATCAATGAATAAAAGACCTAGGGCATAGGTTCATCAATAAATAATATTCCAGGGCAAAGCACAATAATCAATCATCAATACATAAATTAATCAGATTATAAAGGGCTTTCGCTACGTATTAAAATCACAAAATTAATCTACCGGTATTTAATCTCATCTCTCGAATCTCGACTTAACCATTTATAAATTAACCTGCCTATTGAAACTAAGTCTAAACATCAATTCTCGTCTCTCGAATCTCGAATCATTATTCCTAAACTCATACATAAAAGACCTGCGCAAGTCTAGTTGCATAGCATTAAATCAATCAATAGGAAATTAATCAAGCATTGAAAATCAACAACAATAAGTTACCCCTTCATATTATTTATGGATCCCCATAAACCCTAGAAAGAAAACTACTCACAAATAATTAAAACTAAACTAATCAAAACAATTAAACAAGACATGATGAAATAAAGAAATTAAATTACTGAAAATAATAGAGAAGAAATCGTTACCAAAATTAACGAAAATAATGAATTGTATTAAGAACAAGGTTGTAGAGTTGTAGAGAGAGAAACAATGAGAGAAAACTAATCTGAAAACTAAGTAGAGAGAGAAAGCTAAGAGAAAAAGGTTAAAGAGAGAGTAGTCGTATCAAAAACAACTAAAAAAGTATTTATACAAAGCTCCTAAAATCCTAATTAGAAACTAAGTAAAAATCGCCGGAAATCACACTCCAAAACATCGCCCGGTCGGGCGCCACATCACCCGATCGGGCCCGCATTTTTGAACCATAGAGCTTCTCTCGCACCCGGTCGGGCGCAAGATCGGGCGAAGAGGGCTTCTCTTCTTCTTCCGCCCCCGCCAGGCCGGGCGCGCCTTCGGGCAACGCCTCTTGAGCCGAGCAAGGCCACTTGGAAAGCTTTGGACTCCTTGATTGGGCCTTGATCTTTCGGCCCAATCCGGGTTTCCTCTTTGGGGCTTGAATATTCGGTCCAAATGCCTCGGTATAATGGTCGTGCTCCTCCAATGTTCGTAGTCGCTTCATAAAATCCCGGGAAAATGCTCTAAATGTGCAATTCCCTACAAAACTCAACTAAAACTACGAAAACACTAGAAAACACCAATTAATAATAAAAGTGGCTCTAAAGAACCAAAAACACTACCAATTACGACCAAGGGACGGGGGTAAAACACTATATAAAATAGACATATCAACAGATATAAGAGAAGTAAAAAAAAATGCATATTACTCTTACATATCATTCGTGACGACATATACAAAATATATAACGCATTTTCTATGCGACTGGCACACCATGTGGCCGCTTGTAAAAAAAAATAGTAACGCTTATGACACCGACAAATTAACCCCTATATTTGAGTGATAATCTACATTTTATATATAATCAAATATATCTTTTACTAATCTGTAATATAAACTTGACTTAAATATAAAAGATATGGATGGAGGAGGCCAGGTGAGATCCATGAAGAAACTTGAAAAGGTCATGTCCCACAAGTATAGTCTCAAGTTGAATTTTTCAAGACAAATAATTGGTTGAATTGAGTTTGATAATATTAGTGAGGTTGACAACAGAGCACAATTAGCTTCAACATCATTAGGAATGGTGTTAGTAGCCATAGGAATAATGTGGGAGGAAAAAAAATTAGGTTGAAGGAATAACCTGCTCTAATATAGTTGTACGTGTGCTAATAAGGAAACCTAAAATATAATGTACGGAGTACAAAATAACAAAATATACTCTCCTTGAATTAAGCAATCTAAAGTCAAATGATATGGACTTAATATATGCTGAAAATCCATGAATAATATTAATTGAGAAACAATATTAAGAAAGTTAAGATATTATCTCGGAGTATCTTTAATAATAGGACCTTTGACAATTTTTTATTTTACCAAAAAAAATAATAATCCTAAAACAGGGACTCGTGGCAGCCATGGGGCTAGTGTACCCTGTTTTAGTATATGTAGACACCCATTTGTGTCTTCCCAAAACCAAACCCGGTGATGAATACTTTTCACGTCGAATCATAATTGAATGAAGTGAAAGTGTGGAAAGTCTAGTGTTGCGGTTAGTTTTTTATTTCTCTTCTTTCTCTCTGTTTTCGAAAACCGATTTTATGAAAATAGTCAATCCAGTTTCGTTTGGTCCATGGCAAGGGTCCAATAATAGTGCAGTTGGATTGGGCTCGAAAAGTTCTTTCCAACGATATATTATAAGTCCAATTCCGATGAATAATGAGGAAGTTATAAACTGGGCCCGGTTTGACCTTTATAAAGGAGGGCAACCTATTATGATTCTGACAGGCTAAAGTCGTATCACCTAATCAAAAGTAATTACCTAAGTTCTCTAACTAAAGTAGATAGGGAAGTAGGGTCGAATCCACAGGGAAACTAGTCTTTCTATTCCTAATTAATTAATAGCAATCTAATTATTAGTAACAATTTGTTGTGATTTAAAGACTATACTACGAAGAATATAAGTAGGGAGAATAAAATAAGAGGAATCAATGAATTAAAGACCTAGGGCATATGTTCACCAATAAATAATATTCCAGGGTAAAACATAATAACCAATCATTAATGCATCAATTAACCAGATAATAAAGGGCTTTCGCTACGTATTACAATCACAGAATTAATCTACCGGTATTAAATCTCATCTCTCGAATCTCGACTTAACCATTTATAGATTAACATGCCTATTGAAACTAGACCTAAACATCAATTCTCATCTCTCGAATCTCGAATCAATATTGTCAAACTCATGCATAAAAGATCAGGCCTAATCTAGTCACAGAGCATTAAATCAATCAATAGGAAATTAATATAGCATTGATAATTAACAACAATAAATTACCCCTTCATATTATTCATGGATCCCCACAAACCCTAGAAAGAGAACTACTCAAGCATAATTAAATCTAAACTAATCAAAGCAATAAAAGAAGACATGATAGAAGAAAGAAAATAAATAACTGAAATTAAACCAAGAGTTGTAGAGAGAGAAACAAGAGAGAAAATAATACTAAGAGTTTAATTAAGAGGAGAGAGAGAAAAGTTAGAGAGAGAAAGAGAAAAGAAAACTAAATTAAAATTAATAAAAACAAAAACAAAACTAATGAAAAGAAAACTAAAACTAATTAATGAACCTAAAACTAAACTAAGGAAACCTCCGTAACCCCCCCCCCCCCCAATACTAATACTACTACTCCTTTTATAAATAAAAGTCAACCACCAACTATTAGTTTCCTATTCCCAACAAAACTCCAACTAGGAAAAATACTCAGAAGCGAGAATAAGAGTAAACATTAAGCCCAAATCAAAATAGCCCAAATCAAAATGAGCCTACGCTGATCTCTGCCCGACCGGGCCTGGCCTCTCCCGATCGGGCCCGGTTAGCTTGAGCTGCGAGCTGGGCTTCATAGCTCTACCTCCCTTTTGTTCTTGGACTTGGTCTTTTAGAGCTCATTAGCCCAAATTCATTCACTTGTTTGGTCCGTGATATAATAACTTGTGAAATCTTGGACCTTTACTCGTATCAAGCCCTTAATCACCGGATTAGATTTCTCTAACTCGGCCTTAAAATATATGGTCATAAAATACGCTCCGTCTCTAATATTTTTGTAGTGGCTTAAATAAGCTCGGGAATTATCATAAATCTGCAAATTCCTACAAAATAAAACCAACTCTACAAAAACACTAAAAAACGTATATTAGTAATAAAAATAGCTCCGTAGAGCTCAAATAAGCACAAATATGACCATGGGATGGGGAATAAAATATATATAAAATAGACTTATCAGATTCCTAATGTAATTATGATTGATTATAGTCTTTTAGAATCTTCTAGAAGGTTCTTTTGAATCCTAATGAGATTAGCATTGATAATTGAGTTTTATTTGGAATAAAAGAAGTGTTTTAAATAAAGTTACAGTTTTACCCCTCGTACGCTTAATTTTATCAAAAATATGAAAACGTATGGAAAAACTGCCTGCAGCGCCGCACCACATGCTGTCGTCTGGCGACAGGCCTGTCGCGCGGTGACAGAGGCTTGTGTGGCAACAGCGTCGTGTTTTATTCTTCTTGAAATTCTGATTCTTTTTTTTATCATATTCCGGCTGATTTTCGTTATAAATAGCCTCCTTTAACCTCCGTTTTTAATCATCATCTCCAATCAACAATCATCTCTCTCTTTCTCTCTCTAAGCTAGAAGCTTTCCTTCTCTCTCTATTCTTTTTCTAAACCTTCCCTCTTACACAATTCCTCATACATTAGCACTAGACACACCTAGCCAAGTTCGAAGTTGCCTTCGCCCTAGACGTGAAAGGTTATAATTTCTGAGGGTTTGGTCCCTAATCTCTATTTCAATTATTTAATTTAAATGTTTGATTTATTATTTTCCTTGAAGTTACTAACACGTGTATTTTGTTATTAGAAAGAGGCACGAGCTGAGACATCAAAGTATGTAGTCTTATTGCTCTATTCTTGTAGAAAGCATGTTTATTATTTATTAATTCCTAGCATCATGTTAGGATGTTATTATTGCTTTCTAGTATAATGTTTAGGGTGCTTCCTATGCTTTTTAATATAATATCAATAGCATGTTAGTATTATGTTAGGGTTAAAGCTTTGATTTTTATTGTTTAGTGACATGCTAGGGTTTGTTATTAATCTTGTTAATATCATGCGTAGGTTCTTGCTAATAATATTATGTTTAATTATGATTGTTATTATGATTATGATTATAATTATGATGATTGTTATTATGTTGCTTGATATATATATTATTATTGTTATTGCTTGATCACACCTTTTATGCATGTTTAAAGGGAATTGGTACTTGTAATCACGCTTAATAAGATAATTAATAATCTTGTTTAGGGCTAATATGATTATAATTCAAGTGATCGCCAATAATAGTTTTGCTTGTGCATTAAATTCAACTAACATAGATAAACAGGTTTAGGGTTAACCTAATGATTGCATGTTAGTCAGAAAGCGCACATGAATACGAGAAGAATAAAGTAGAGGCCTATTATTAAGACAGGTTCAATCTCTTTTAGGTTGGATTTGTATCTTCATCCCCGAACACCAGTCATGGTTCCAGACCTATTAGAGTTGACGATCTCCTGGATCGTTAAGGGGTGTAACCTTCACCCTGTGAACGGTTTACAAGTTCCTAAAACTTGTTGGCGACTCTTTTGCTCTAGCTTCTTACCTTTGGACGCCACCATGCTTAAGTGTATGATCACAGTGGGGTTCAAGTTTGGGGTAATGCTTGAAATATTCCCTACAGTATAATATATAGATAGATAGATAGATAGATAGATAAATAGATAGATGGATAGATAATAAATTGAATATTCTTTTTCAAGTTAATAAAATAGAGGAATTGATTAGGCCCAGTCCACTTCACTTTATTTTTGCTGAATTGAAATTAATTTTACTGAATTTAAATTAATTTTCCTGAATTGAAATTATTTTTACTGAACTTAAATTAATTTTGTTGTACTGAAATTATTTTTACTTGTTCTCTATTATATGTGATGTCAGCAATTAATTTAGGTGGGAAAATATTGCACCACTTCTTGACATGTGTACAATATGAGATAAGAATGATGTCAGTTGGTAATTACTTTAGTATTAGTTATACATAGATATGTGTATACAAAACCTATAAACAATTACAAAATTAGAATATTTTATAAATTTTTTTTTTCAGTTGATATCTTAACGTTGCTTGGGTAAAAGACTACTCCCTCCGTTTTTAAATACTTGCTCCACTTTCCTTTTTCGGCTGTTTTTAAATACTTGCTCCATTTCCTTATTTGAAAAGATTTTACAATATTTAATTTATTTCTCTCACCTAGTGGACCCAACATAAATCATATTTTATTAATTTCTATTCTTTATCTTCCAATTCTCTCCACTACTTTTGCTTTTTTATAATTTTTTATTCTTCTACCTATTCCACTACCTTCATATTTTATTAATTTCTCCTATTTCTCCTATTTCTCCGCGCATGGAGAAATGGAGCAAGTATTTAAAAACGGAGGGAGTACTCCGTAGTTAGGCCCCGTTCACTTCACCTTATTTTTACTGAACTAAATTATTTTTACTGAACTGAAATTATTTTTGCTGGACTTAAATTATTTTTAATGAACTAAAATTAATTTTAATGAACTAAAATTAATTTTACTGAACTGAAATTATTTTTGCTGAACTGAAACTATTTTTTACTGATTTTCAATTGTATTTCTTCATTACAGTTACTGATTTTTACTGAATTGAAATTATTTTTATTAAACATTACTTCCTTCGTTATTTTTTACTTGACCCGTTTTGACTTTTACACTATTCATCACTCTCCTTTGACCGTCTTGTGTGAATAATACTCCCTCCGTTTTTTTTATTTGCATCATTTTGAATTGCACAAAGTTTTACTGTTTTAGGGAAGTAATATAATATTGTGAGTGAGTGAATAAATTATTATAGTAAAAGTATGATAAGGACCATGAAAGAGAAAGTATGTGAGAGAGGATAAATATTTTTATTATTTTAGTGGGGACCATGAAAAGAGAGAAATGATAAAATAAGTTGAGTGGGGTTTAAAATAAGAGAGAGAAATGATAAAATATAATATAAAGTTACCAAATATAGAAGTAATACATTTAAAAAAAACACCCGTAAAAAGAAAGTGATGCAAATTAAAAAAAAAAAAAAAAACGAAGGGAGTATGTAAGGAAAAATATATTCATGTTGGATCTTTTTGAATTTGTCTCAATAAGTACTATCATAATATACAACTTTTATAATTTTTACTTATAAGTTTTGTATTGACAAACGTAATTAAAAAAAACAGATCAAGTATAAAAGAAATAAAAAGTACTCCCCCCGTTTCATAATGTTAATCCCATATATTATTTTGGACGTTTCAAAAAGATCTACCCATATTGAATATATTTCATTTATAACTTAATTTTTTTTGGAATTAATTGATTATGGATTGATGACATGACTCTAAGTAAGGAAATTTTTACCTTAAATTATGCAATTATGACTTGTGCTTTCCTAATAAAAAATGAAAAAAGTTAAATAAGGTAAACTAATTATGAATTATGTTGTACTTTAATGTTAGATTCCAAATATATTTGTTTTTTTATTTTATGTGATTGATTTCATATGGGACTAAAATTATAAAACGGAGGGAGTATTTTTTTTTTTTTTTAAGGTGAAGTGAATAAGTGTTAGCAATTAGCATAATCCAATCCAAGTCGTGTGTTACGACACTTTAATCTTTCTCAAACCTCAAACAAGGCATCTTCCTCTGTCTCTCTCTCTCTCTCTCCATCTGTCGTGCTCCTTTTAATCTCATTTATATATTGACTTCAGAAATCAGGAGCCCTAACTCTTCTAATCTCTCTTTTCTTCATTTCTCTGTCTTTCTTCCTCAACTTTCCACCGATCTGAGTTTTCTTCGATTTGATCTGATTTGAATCGCCATGGATGAAGAATACGATATCATAGTCCTTGGAACTGGTCTCAAGGAATGCATTCTCAGTGGTCTACTCTCTGTTGATGGTCTCAAGGTCTTCAATCCCCCTTTTTTCATTTCAATTTCGGTTTGATTTCGTTGAAGTTGAATCATCGTTTGAATTATTGAGATTTGCTTATATTTGGGTGATTTAGATGCTTAATTGAATTGGGTTTTTCTGTAATCGTGTGTTTGATTATGGGATCCTGTAATTTTTTTAATTTTTTTGAATAAATTTCTTGTTTTGCGCTTTCTAAAATTGTTGTTGTATTGGATGTTAAATTTGTTGATTGAATGATAGCTTTGAAATGATGTGGGGGTTTCTGGGAGCTCACTATCGTATGATTATTGTTTGATTTGGTTATGTTTTAATTGTAGTTATGCTTAGTGGTTAAATTGTTTCACTGATAGAATGTGTAATGTATTAGACCATTAAACCCTATATATTGTTGTCATTAGCAAGAGAATTTCGCTGATTAGTGTATGATAAAGGTTTTGATCACCTCTGAGCCATTGGCGATTCTTGGCGAGAAAATAGAAAACTTTATATCGAATTGACCAATTTCATGTATAGATGTAGCCCAGCCTTTGTGAAAAAGATCAAATTTTTATGGTGAGCAAAGACTTGAAAGTAACTTGCCGTTGATTATGGATTAAATGCAATACGCAACATTCTATAGGTTACCCTCCAGCAGTCCAGCCCCTGCTATGGTTATTGAGGTAGAGTTTGGATGGGTGGAAAGGTTTGGTATATAACTGTATATGGTGTCGTACTTAAATTCACAGAATGTGCAGATTGATGAAGAAATCAATCCTCTTAATGTTTTCGTGAACCTCTTGATCTCTCATCTCTTTCTTTCTGATCAACCTTTTGAAGGCTACCTTTGCAATTGGAAAGTGGATGTAAAACAAAATGTTCACATTGTTGAGTTTACTGATATGCCTACTTCATTTACTTTTCCTCTGCTATATCCTACTCTGAGTCCCTGACTTGCCTTTCTAAATGTCAATAACTTGATTTGGCTAGTTCTTTCACTAAAGTCAAGGCTCTCGTAGCTTCATGTCTGAATTAGGAGTGCATGGTGCATTTCACTAGCTCTGCAACCAACTTATAACAGCATAGCAAAATAGTATCGATTGTGATTAGTCACCACTTACCAAGGGCATAAGAGAGCAACCTGATTAGGCAATATGTGATTGATATCCTGCAAGTATGGGAGCCTTCCATGATCAATGGATGGACAATTGTAGGAGAAAGAAATATTCTGGCACAATACCCATGTCAACTGTAAAAGACATAACTTCATCTATACTATCTTCTGTATCTGAATTTTCTGTAATATTGCTGTCACTGGCAGTAAAATTGTTGTCTGAAAATTTCAAATGCTTTCCTGTACAAGTAGAAGGATTGGGGAGTGTGTTGGTGCTCCTCAAATAATGTTTAGGCAGAATGTGGGTTTAGCCACTGATTGAAAAGAAATTCAATACACGCTAGGATAGGGGTGTTGCTCGATATGAATGTGAAGTCAGGCACTGTCAGTGAAGTTTCTACATTAAGACTCACTCTGCATATATCCCTTGCACATTAAGGGATTGTAGCACTGGATATTTTATGTAATCAGCTGGAATGTTCTTGCCATTTAGTCTTGTACTTTATTCCCTGTGTTAAGTCTGCTAATTTTGGATTTTGATAAGCAATAATTCATGATTCAGGTCCTACACATGGATAGAAATGACTATTATGGAGGAGAATCAACTTCACTTAATCTCATTCAGGTTGGTATTATACAGCTCTGTGGAGTTTTTGGCTAAATTTATATAAATATTTTATACTAACTATTATCCTTTTATTATTATTAATTATTTTTTTTTTATATATATATATATATATATATATATATATATATATATATATATATATATATATATATATATATATAAATGTAGCTTTGGAAGAAGTTTAGGGGAGATGACAAGCCTCCAGCAGAGTTAGGTCCCAGCAGAGACTATAATGTGGATATGATGCCAAAGGTGTTTAATGCTTATTATATTTCTCAATACATTTACCTGTGCTAGTTTCTTTGTAACTTCTATATTTAATTAATTTCTTTTTTTTAACCTTTAGTTTATAATGGCAAATGGTGCTCTTGTCCGGGTTCTGATACACACAGATGTCACAAAATATCTCTACTTTAAAGCAGTTGATGGTAGTTTTGTGTTCAACAAAGGAAAGGTATTAATACTGAATCTAGTGCAGCAGCTGCTTTTAAGATTGGCCTGATGCAGGATTAGAAGAATGACCTTTTCATTATTCTATGACTCATCCATGTGATAGGTTCACAAAGTACCCGCTACTGACATGGAGGCCCTGAAATCTCCATTGATGGGATTGTTTGAGAAGCGTCGTGCTCGTAAGTTTTTCATTTTTGTGCAAGATTATGTGGAGAATGATCCCAAGACACACGATGGACTGGACCTGACCAGAGTGACTACAAGAGAACTTATAGCGTATGTTCTTTATCTATTCACTTTGAGATTATTTTTGTTTCCCTTAAACTCAATGCACACCTAATTAATACTCATGCTGATCTGAAAAACATTGCCGTTTTTCTTATTGACTCAATCATCATTTTTCTTACGATTCATGAAGGGCGTGCTATTTATCTTACTTTAAAATCCTTTTCCCAGTTTTTCTCCCTGTACTTCCGTAGTTATATTTCCATGGTTCCACCTGTCTTTTCATCTTTGTGTGCAAGAACTTGCTAATTCCTTCTTAGTTTGCGTCACCATTTTTTTTATTATTATTTGTATTGCTATTTTTTTTTTTGGTTTTTTTGCGTCTGTGTATCGGTTAATGGTTAGACATCACACTTCCTTTTGCTGTTAGAATTTTAATCTAGCTTAGATGGTTAAAGTCTTAGGGGGTGTTACCCAAGATTTGGGATCAAATTCCGTCTACATCATTTTCTTTGTTCTCTATGCACCAAAAAAGAATTTATAATTGTTGTTAATGTGCTTTTGTGTCCATTTTTTCTCAGAAAATATGGCCTAGATGACAACACCATAGATTTCATTGGTCATGCATTGGCCCTTCAAAGAGATGATCGCTACCTGAATGAACCTGCAATAGATACTGTGAAAAGAATGAAGGTGAGAATCCTGCTTGTTCATAATTCCATATCCTACCTAGTATCTCCTTGATATTCATATGTAGTGCTCAAAAGCATTATGTTTTACCTTTATCTCTTTGGCTTCAGCTATATGCCGAATCTCTGGCACGCTTCCAGGGAGGATCACCGTATATCTATCCCTTGTACGGATTAGGAGAACTACCTCAGGTCATTTGACTATCTTCTTCTTCTTCTTCTTTTTTTTTTAAAAAAATAAATAAATCTGTCTACCTTTTATCTGTATGTGTGTGTGTGTGGGGTCTTAGAAGAGGGGAGGGGGAGGGGTTTAGAACCTGATTGTGTTCTTGTTAACCTATTTTGACATGTGTAATATGTTGACTTTCTTCAGGCATTTGCACGGCTGAGTGCTGTTTATGGTGGAACATACATGTTGAATAAGCCAGAATGCAAGGTATTTTTCCTCATTTTATGAATATTCTTTATGTGATGTCATAATTGACATTGCTGCAAATTACATTTTCTAGTTGAAACATTGATGATTTTCCTTGGCTGTTAGGTTGAATTTGATGCCGAGGGAAAAGTTGTAGGTGTAACATCCGAGGGGGAAACTGCTAAGTGCAAAAAAGTTGTCTGTGATCCATCTTATCTTCCTAACAAGGTATTATTGTGGATCATGAATTAGACTTTTAAACTTGCCAAAAAGTTGGTATTTTCTCGAAATTTGTTACTTTTGGAGTTTTGGTTAAATAAGAATGTATTTTCATTTTGTTTTCTAGTTACTTGTGTAAAACTTGTGAGTCAGAAAGCCCTCAGCCTGCTACCTGCATGATAATTGCAGTGAGAAATTATCGCAAAGTCTTAGGAGGTGTTATTATTCTTTAAAATGGATGGAAATTTGTTGTTTGAACACTACTGCTCCATTCTTTACTTTGTTTCTGGATTTTCTGTTTAATTGCTCTTCAGCCATCAAGCCTATTCTGAAAACAGAAAAATTGCAGAGGAAACAAATTGCTTCTGTTTAATATTAACGATTAAGTACAAAGGAAACATATGGTGAATTATTGTAGAGTTTTTCCTATGATGTATTGTTTACTATAGTGTTAGCCAATCGTTATTCATATATATTTAATTTTTTTTTTTTTCGTTTTTGTTTGTGTTCAGACAAGGAAGGTGGGAAAGGTTGCGAGGGCTATTGCCATTATGAGCCATCCGATCCCTAACACAAATGATTCACATTCCGTGCAAATTATTCTGCCCCAGAAGCAATTAGGTCGTAGATCTGACATGTAAGTTTCATATCTTGACAAAAAAAGGTTCGATGACTAGACATTTATTTAAATGTGTTTTTGACTGTGTGAGAGATATAATTAGGGATAGGAATCAATGGTGTTAGAATATTATTGTGCAGTGCGATGTCAAATAATGGCGTTTGATGTTCAAGAAAAAAGGTTCTACGGTTCTATCTGTTTTATTCTAGGCAATCTAGCCAATATAAAGTTCGTAGTTATTGCAATTAATATAGCTTAATGTCTTTAAATCATACTTAACCAAGAACTATGTACCTTGCCCACGTTATAAGTGTGTAACACAGCCAGATTGCTATATTTCTTCGATTTTGCCATTACTCAATAACTGTTCAAGATATTTATGTATTTTCTGTTACAATCTACCTGCAAGATCACAATTCTATCAGCTTAGTTGCTTAATTAGCCACGTCTAGCCAAGTTAATAATTTATTTACGATGTACTAGAATTTTCTTTTATACTGGTGGGGTTCCTCATCTACTATCTATAATATCAATGTTTGATTTGGTCAAGTACAAGGAGAAAAAGCTTACTACTTGACACGTATTGTATGAGATAATAAGCTGTGCAATTCATTCAATGAAAGTCTGCTTGATTTAGCTGCTAGATGGCAGACATTGGTTTTGAGTCCTCGTCTGTCAACTCTCCAAACCTTTGGTGATTGACTACCAAATTTAAATACTTGATGTTAAACTCCCCAAATTGGGAAAAAGAAAATGTGTTTACTTTCTTATAAACTCTATTTGCAATTTTGTATATTATTTTAACACATTCAACTCAACCTCCTAAAACTTTGTGGTGGGTGTTGCACTTAAGGGAAAAAAAATAATAAAAAATGGAGTATTTGTTTGTTAGGATATTGCAGTTAAGGGTTTGAATATCCTGGTTCTGACTGCTATATCAAATTTATTGTGATAATCTTGCATCGTGCAACTCTACTGTAATCACTGAAATGCTATATCAAAATTTATTGTGATAGGTGAGTGGTGATGGATTATTTGTTATGTAGATTTAGAACTTGTAAGGGAAAATATGTTTGTGAATGTCTGCTGCATTACTGAATACTCTTACTGAGGTTTTAAGACTTTTAACATTAGGTTGCTTGCTTCTGTGCTGTTGTATATTTTTACAGGTATGTCTTCTGCTGTTCTTACACTCATAATGTTGCGCCAAAGGGAAAGTTCATTGCTTTTGTATCAACAGAGGCTGAAACCGACAATCCTCAAACTGAATTAAAGGCTGGAATCGATCTTCTGGGCCCAGTTGATGAGATGTTTTTTGATATCTATGATAGATATGAGCCTGTCAATGAACCTTCTTTGGACAATTGTTTTATATCTACGGTAGGACTTTTCCCCTTTTCTGTGACTTCTTCATGATGCTCATATAGAATTTTTGGATCGTTAATAATCTTATTACTTGCTTTATGTGATACAGAGTTATGATGGTACAACACACTTTGAATCCACTGTCACAGATGTGCTCAACATGTATACAATGATAACTGGAAAGGTAAAATGTTGGACTGTTTGGTATTACTTTGCTTCTCCTTACAGTCCTGTTGCCCTGCAATGTTTGTTGCTTTTTCCGTTTTATAAAAATTTGCAACACTTTGCCCGAAATGCTCCCACATTTTTAGTAAAGTGTTGCAATTTTTTGAAACGGAGGAAGTATTTGTTTATGGGATGCTAGATTATTTTGCATGCTTTCTACGTAAACACCCCAGTAATTTAATTATTTTATTTTATTTTATTTTTTGGTTCCATTCACTTGAATGCCTTGATATTCATGGTATCAATCAAAGATTCTACTGATAGGAATGATAGAACAAATATACTAAGATTATAAATCATTTTTAACAAATATGTTGAGTGGTACAACCGTACAACAACATTTAAACAGAGAAAGTAGTAAATAACCCAGTATTCCCCACCCCCTCCCCTCCAGAATAAAAAGAAAAAAGTAATAGTAAACGCCATGACTGCAGTAGGTATACTGTCAAGAAAACCCATCCGTTTCCTAAAATATACATTGAGATTATTCATTAACATTAACCTAAAAATTTTGAATCCTGCTAAAGTCTTGCAATTATGAGGAAACAGATGAGTATAATATTCTGTAATTAAAAATAATAAAATTTGGACAAACAGAAATGGATGTAGTTTGACTGCTTGTGTGTGATGGTTGTTAAAACCATTTGACTGGATCATTTATCCAGGATTCGCTAATTTGAGTCAAGGAATTTAGGTACTATTCCGTATCAAGTAAACCCTTGTAAGAAATTTATCTGATTAGGAGTTGTGTATCTAGAGACTTTCTCTGACGAGATTTGTTTATTGTAATATAATGCTATATTAAATTCTAGAAACTTCTGTGTATATTTATTCCATTCATATCTGTCGTGCCTAATATATACCTCTTGCTCTCTGTAAGCTGTATTCATTTGCCTCATTTTGGTTGATTACTAATATGTAACTGTTTTGAACTACAGGTGTTAGACCTTAATGTGGATCTTAATGCTGCCAGTGCAGCTGAAGAGTGAAACTCAGTTTAGCTGCGTGAACGATGTATTGCTCCTTCCGTTCCCAAACATACCAATCTATCTTCTGCGGTTTATGGCCTTGTGCCATTAAACTTGTTGGATCAACATGTAATAAGTTTGTTGCTGTGTTATGAATTTTTATGCGCAGGGAGAACTAATGTTGCTGTGCTTCTCTGTTGGGCCGTTGGTGTTGGATTACTGAAAATTTCCTATTAATTTTTTTTTTGGTCCTTGTAAAAGCATGCTTTCCTGATAATTTAAATTTAGAGCGCGATTCACATATTTGGTTTAGAATTTGTTTGGTAATCTTTAGTGGCAAATAATTATCATAATCGCGATTAGCTATTCTACAAGTAGTTTGTGATCAAGGATCTTTAATTCGTATCAGGAATGTGTTGGAAATTAATTATTTTTTGTTATAAAATTGTAAGGGTCAAAGTGGAATTGAATTTAAACGAAGTAGATATATATAGATAAAATAAAATGGTTATAGTAAACCTCTATTCATTATCATAAGTATTATATTATAAGTAGGATAGTTGGAGCTTGGAGGGCGTATATAGGCATGTTGCCGAGGACTTGCTTGGACCTGGTGGTGCATATGGCATGTAAAGGGATGTTACGTGAATTCTGGCATTATGTTGCGATGCTTTTAGGGCTGAAGTTATGGTGCTTTAGCCTGTTACGAAGGTAAAACTTCGGTATATAATACCACTCTTTTGTGGAGGCAATCGACATTTTGGCTGGTGTTTTGCCAATCTCACCCCCTTTAACAAAATGTGCGATCCTCATCTAATAATTTGGTTTGAAGTAATAAGGATATCCAATTATCCATGTATTTTGTAACATTTGTGAATTGCACGATTTGTCATCCATGTATTTAACATATACATTAATATATGGGTGGGTGGACTCACAATGAAACAGACTGACTCAATATTTTGTGTAATCGTATTGTACTATATTGTCATATCTTTTCTAAATATGTCAATATTTTTCTTGTAAACATAGAAAAAAAAAGCAAATAGGTACCTTATCTTAGAGACTTCTAAGTGTTGAAATTGTAACACTAAATCTAATACATAAAGAAAGAAATGAAACATAGGAAGGCATATAACACAAACATCCAAGACCAAACCAGCAACTCAAACTCACAAGGCTAAACTCACAAGGCTTGCTCCTTGCATAAAAAACAGACAACTACCAAACCCTAACTCGACTAACAACCGGCAAGCAACCTAGCAAGGCGGCGACACCTGAAAAGGCCAAGAAGTCATAGTAAATCATCTAGCAAACCTCATTGATCCAACACTTCGCCAACAAAGAACAAACCCTCTAAAAGTCCAAAAATTACTACATTGTTGATCCATTGTTACATTACATGATCATTTTCTAGTTGTATCTCCTTAATTGTCGAATCTTGATCGTGTTGCTTGTCAGTTGCTGTAGATAGTCTTATAGCAGGCATAGACAGAGTTCTTTTGGGTGTTACTTTTTTAGTTGCATTAGGAGCATGCAAAGATGTCGTGGTTTTTTTGGCCTTCTGTGCCCAATGTATTAGGCCTTCTTGTATGTAATCCTCGAATATCGCCTTGTTGAAGGAGCTTCCCATCTACATGTATGTTTATTGTATGAGTTAGCTAGGTAAAGAACAATGTTGAAGTATGAAAAACATTCATATTAAAATGTGAGACAATGAAAGTCTACATAAATTGATTTGAGGTAGGAGTTAAGTATAAAAATGAGAAATTTACCTGGGTAACAATTGCATATAGTGGTAATGTGCTATAACTGCAGACAAATTGCACAAATGCCCTGCAAAAGCGTTCAAAGGAGAACATATGAATAGTATAAAAGTCAACATAGTGCAATGTTTTTAGCACATAAGAAATATCAATGATGTAAAAACTGTGATATATTTAGAATGAAGCTAGAAATTCAAGTTAATTGATCATTACGCAATCACAAGTCTTGGTATGGTATAGCCAATTGAACCCATAATACACGAGTCAAAACCATATTGTACCTGTAAAAAAGAGCACACTTTTAAATCATCTCTCTTTAATTTGAAATCTTTAATTTTTTAAAAAGGTAAATAAGTCTTATATAAGACGGATTTATAATAACTTATTCATTGAGCCGTTAGAAGCTAACTTTAAAAATAGAAAAGTCACCTCGATCTCACAATAAATTATTATATATCAGTACACCTTAGATAAGCTCAATTTTGTCACTTAAAAATGTAATTTTTGTTGAAATGTGCGCAAAATAGAGATGTTAGAGATGAACGTAACGAACCCAAATCCAGAAGAAAAACGCAACTTCGAACGAGTTCTGAAAGAGGATGATATGAATCAATAGAAGGAGAAGTCGAGGTTTGTGAAACCAGAAGTGAGTGTCTGATGGATGGATTTCAACATTTCCATCAATTACAGAATGCCTTCGACTTTGAGCAACCTGCTTTGCAAGTTGGATGATTATGTGCTCCAATTTTGTACCCACGCAAAATAATAGCTGCATGTAAAACATAGCATAATTCTAAGATGGGTTAATGTTTCACACAAATTCTTGAATAAGTCGTACTTTCATTAATTTATTTTAAGATGGGTTAATGTTTCTCTAAAATTATTTATAGTTATCATTTTTTAACATAAATACACTATAAAAATACTCATATGTATTAGATAATTGTATTAGCTATTATAACATGTATCCCTAGAAAATACACATTAACATACAATCAAATAAACTCGTTATAAATTAAAGTACCCTTAAATGGGTTAAAGGTGTCTTAAATTGTTAAAGTTACCTTCAAATTAACCGTCTTTTAATAAAATTAACAAAAGTCTGCCTGATACAAAACTTATTGTACTAGTATATATTAGCCTTTAATTAGAGTACAATCACTTACTAGTAGTGGAATGAAAGCAATCCAGAAATAAACATGGTACCCTGCACATAAGCACATTGATGAAAACCAAAAGAAACAAGTTGATTTGCGGAATTTTTAGCCTTTAATTAGAGTACGTGAACAATACATAATTGATAGAGTACGTAAAATATAGTAATAATGGAGCTTACCATTAACATTTAGAAACAAAAAGACCACCACAAATAACCAAAGAAACCAACTGCAAGCAATCAAATTAATGATTTGTTAAATAGATTGCTAAAGCTAAGGGAAATGCAAATAAGAAAGAGTAAAAAAAAAAAAAAAAAAAAGAGTTAAAAGAAAGAATTTGGGAAAATTATGTTAATTCTCTAAATTGGCCAACACACTAACGATGGACTTGCTCAATAAGGAGTTCGATAAACAAGACACTAGTGACAAGGGGCTAAAATGTGAAAATGTCAATTGACACGTAATTTTGTCTTACATTTTAAAATTAATACGTACTGCTCAATTGCTCGTAGCATGCAATTTAGAAATTGTATATGTTAGGTAGTTAGGGCTACATATACTTGAATCAGTATGCAATTATTCAGATAAAAAAAAATTACCTGATTCCAACAACTCTTTTGAAGTCAGCTTCATAAGCACGAACCATGTACTTGTGAAAATTAAATTTGGGATTACCCTTGCAATGTGTCTGCCAAACAAAATTAGTTAGTGGCCGGAATTTTCAGGAAAAAAAGTATCTAATACATCCGTTAATTATTATGTGTAACTTTTGAGTAATATTTGTGGAATATAAAAGATTTCAAAGTTACACATAATAATTAACGAAGGTTGTATAAAGGTAATTAACTTGTGCAAAAAATTTGGAATGAACGTTGCTGAAGAGTGAAGAAAGTTACCATGATGAAGCCCAAACGCATAGTGATATAATCTGATTCTGTTACGGACCCATAGTATTGTTTGAAAAATGCTTGCTGAAAAACGATGAAATTGTATGCATGTAAATATTATCGATGTGATTAATATTATGGGACGGAGATAGTATATTTTGTATTGAAGTAGGCTAAAGGAGCAAGGGGTTATTAATATTTGGTACGTACCACCCAGCCTAGCAAAGTGTAATGGACTGCCCAAGAACGACCTTTGATAAAATCATGTTGCTCTACGACTGTAATTTCATCTTTTCTACCTGCATAGAGTGCATACATTTAAAAGTAGATTTACTTTAAGTAATAAAGTACTCGTAATATAAAGTATTTAAACAACAATATATTTCTGTGAATTATTGCACTGGTTTTTAGTACTACTTATTATTGGCATTTAACTTGTCAAAAAGTTACAATTAAGAATATTGATGATGAAAAAATTGGTAAAAACCATAAAAGATAAAGAATAATTTTTATTAGCAAGAGATTAGAAATAAATTAAGACTATACCATGTTCAGGATCAAGCTCCTTTTTGTGGATTTTATCTTCCCACATTTGCCATTGACTTTTTATCTACAATATCAAAATTGGATACATAAATTTTCTCAAAAAAAAAAAAAAAAAAAAATTGGATACATAAATAATTGAGTAATGATTTTGGATACTTTTTTTTTTTTTATATATATATATTTTGGTACTGTCAAGGTTTTTCTTAAAATTATTTCATTTTTTTAATATAAATGAAATAATTCTAATGTAATCTTATGACCTTTGGCTATCATAATTTTATAAAATGAACGACTGAGATTATCTAATTTTTAATTAGTAATTTTTTTTATTAAAAATATATATATTTTTTAATTATTTTAAATAAATTCTATCTTCAAGAAATTATTTTTTAATATTCAAGAAATTCGGGAAATAAAAATATATATAATTATTAAAAAATAATTTTTTAATAAAACTTACTAATTAAAAATAAATTAAAAAAACAAAATAATCACAACCGTTCATTTTAACTAAATTGTGGTAGTCAAAAATCATAAGACTACATTAGAATTTACAATAAGGGTTTGTTCGAAAAAGAAACTATATACTTGTACATCATTTGGCCATTTGCAATTTTATAAATTAATAAAAGATTTCATTAATATTTGTCTCTATATCTACTAGATTTCTTCTATTACACATGCATGTTGTTATTAATCGTGTTATATTATTCAAACTCTGATTAATTATATAATGAAATTAAAAATCATGTATGTGTTGATCAACTATTATTACACAATTAAGATTAATCTTAAAAGGCCTTGAAGAATGTAAAGAGAGGAAGATCGGAATAACCTTAAAGCCGCCAAAGAGAACAGTGAGGGCACACATAATCACATGGACAACAGCTAATACAAATATGAATATGTGCAAATGATGTAGCGCTGTTACTGATAACAATGGAACTTTTCCCTGCAAAAAAAGAAATTATTAAAGCAAAAGAAATATAACAATACTAGTTATAATTAATTGGTTATTTTGCATGCATGCATATTTTGCTATTATATTAATGTGCATTTGTGTTAGTTGATGATATATAAGTAGTAATAAACTAATTGAAGGAATTGGATTCTGATTTTGTGATCTATACTTTTCAAAGGATATGATTGTTTATGCATTCTTTAACACAAAGCTTTAATTTACACATTCATCGTGAATTATATACATGATTAATTACTATATCAAAGCTTTAATTTCTTGCTTGTTAAGTCATAAACTTGGGTCAAATACTACCTCTATTATTTTTTCTTATATGTGCGTGCTTTACACTTTGAAATATATGTCCTAAGTTTAAAACATTAATCATGAATGCATGATATTACATACGTAGTATTTTAAATTGCGCTTTAGTGATATCTTGTTAGATTATTTCCTTTGATGTATATCTTACACTTGATTAACAATATTAATAGTCAAAGTTGTAAATTGAGACATTGAGTAGTGAAAAAAAGTCAAAAAATTCTAGCATTACTTTGTATTTTATACTCATTATTACTTAGTTACATAATTGCGAGTTGTGTACTATATAATCTATATTTTATTTAAAAAAAGCAAGTAATTGGCTAATTGGCTTTGACCCTAAATTATGTAATGCGAATAGAAAGAACTTATATATTCTTATATTATTTCAAATTTTATTCTTGTCAAAATCAGACCAGTTCACATCAGACAAAAACTTTAATTTGTGTTCAATCATTAATCAATATCTTTATTGCATATTAATCAAAAGTATGAAATTACATACGCTACAATATAAAAAGTACACATTAAGTCGATTCTAATAGGTTATAATTTTATAATGCTTTATATTATACAAAGTATAAAAATATGACCAAACCGGGCGAAAAAGAATCAATTAGACTATACTTGACCTTAATAAAGTTAGGCTAATAAACACCGTATTTTAAGTGAAGAGAGAAGAAGAAGAAAGGAAAATATATATATATATATATATATATATATATATATATATATATATATATATATATATATATATATATATATATATATATAATCATTGTAATAATAACGTACCTGTTGTTGACAATAAGTAGAGTCAGTAGACTCGGAGAGAAGATGACGCCAAGCTACATGAGTGTGAGGGACAGCTTGAGTTTCTTTCTTACAAGGAAGCCATTTATTTGCCAAATTATGTGAAATGCATAGTCTACCAATTCTTCCTTGGAATACCGTCAGCAGCAATGATATAAATCCCACCAACATCAATTCTGCATAATAATAGTCATAAATTTTGTAGTAATCCGTACAATTAAATAAAATTATGTAGTCAAAACTTGTCGTTGACAAACATGTGCAAGATATGAAGTACAAAATCATACCATTGAATGGTAATACGAACTTTATAATGTGTTGTGTTACCGAATAATATTTTAAAGGAAACTAGACTTTTGGCCCGTGCAATGCACGGATTGTTTATAAGTATATAATATAATTTTTAATTTTATAATATATTTTTTATTGAAAAATGAATAGTTTATAAAGGAGAAAAAGGGGTGAAAATTGAATGTAATTGTAGAAGATATTAAGTTGGGGGAAAGTGAACCAAACATTTATTCATGTATTGAATTAAAGCTAGTGTATGTTTTTAATTATTATTATGAGAAAGGTTAAAGGAGATGACATGTGGCATTGGTGGAAAATATAATTTACATGTGGCATTATGAGGGTGATGGTTTGTGTTTTTAAATACTAATAAAGTATAGAAGTATAGATTTTGTCAACTATCTATTAAAGCACGTGTTTTGAAAATAAGTACCTATTAATTTTATTTATTTTTTTTTAAAAAAAAATTACCATAAAGTTATTAAAAGTTTAAGTAATACTACCACTCTAACAATTTTAGCTAGAATCTCCGGCATTTGAGTCTTACTTTTAATCACTTTTTACCTTTAAAAAAAGTAATTTAGTCAATTTAGATGGTGATTTTATGAGGCAAAAGTAAAAAGTGGAACCTACATGCCGAATATTCTAGTTGGAATTATTAAAGTGGTAGTACTACTTAAACTTTTTACAACTTTGTGATAGTTCTTTTAAAAAAAACATTTAATAGGTAGTTGTTTTCAAAATACGCACTTTAATTGGTAGTTTTTGACAAAATTTCCTATTTTAAATGACGGGTTTTGATATGAAGTTTAACTTTTAACTATGAACAAAATGGCAAGAGACATGATTATTATTAGTACCTTCTTTGATTTTTTGGAGGGCTTGATAGAGGGGTTTCCTGTTCGACTTCTTCAAATACTGAATTAAGAACACCAAACAAGAAGTATAATTACATGAAAAATTGAAAAAGTATTAGACTATAAGCACAATTAATATTTATAATTATACTTGATAAGGAATAATAATTTTGTACATTCATGATGAGTACCTTACAAATATAAGATCTTTAAAACAGTCAAGTACTTTTATTCCTTAGAAAAAAAAAAGTTTAGAATTTTATGTTGTTTTTAAAGAAAAATAAGATATCTTTATTTCTTTGATTAATTGAATAATTGATCATGAAACTTTGGTAGTACAAGTTAGAGTGTAATCGAGGAAGATATCGAATGTGCATACAAACCTTGCCAGTGAAGTGAATTAACCTCTCGGCGGCCAAAGAAATGAGGACGAAAACCATGCATACGATTGCCACCACCCATGTTGGTGTTGATTGCAAATTAGTTTCTCCTACTCCACCCCCACTCATCTCTTTAGAGTTCTTTCTTTAAAGATCACAATGAAAATGATCAAGGAATTTGAGTGAGGAAAGAAATGTATGTATATATGAGTAATAAAGTGTTATTTCTTTTATAATAATGTACGTATCATCATGGAATTATCAATCATACAATAAAATTTTGGAATATTGACGAGTCTTTTGACTTTTACTTTTTGCAAAGTAAAAGTTTTGGTTTTTTTAAAATTTTTATTGAAGAATATGGCATATAATTCATATGGACATTTAATTAAACAATATGATCTTGAGGTAATAATGTAGTTTTTTTTAGTTCTTTCTTTCAAACTTCGTTGTTGATCAAGTTGTAATTTGATTCCCCTAAGTTTTATTGCCCCTTAATTAAGAAATATTGAAAAAATTTAAGATTCATATTTATTTATTTCAATTTTGTGGTTGAATTGTGCTTTACGCACTTCAATACTTAATATTTCATATTTGGATAGTACACATTAATATGAATCCAATGTCATCTCATATTATAAAATTTGTCTTAAGGATTAGTGTACAAATATGCAAGTTTAGTCAAATATGGAAGTCAAACTAGGTCATATTAGAAGTATTGAGATTTGAGACCATGGTCTTGTAAATGGAAATTCAAAGTCAAGGCCTTCCATCCTACCGGCATTGTTCTACAATAAATGTCTGTGCGTTATGAGATATTTGCTTGTTTCATATTGGGTGACACATTGCAAGTTGATTGTACAATTCTTGATATATAGTGAGGTGATCATGGGTCCTGCCTCCTGGAATGCACCGGACAAACTCCGGCCTTGAAGAGTTGCGTATTATACTACATTCATTTTGAAACAACCTCTTTGAATCTGTTATCTGACATCACTTAAACTGTGCACAGGAAATTCTTTCTGTATTCCGTGCCAGTCTAGTTTCCAAATTACTAACTAGTCTGCTAAATTCTTTCTGTAAAAGGACTCGATTCCATTAGCTAATCGTGTTAATCAAGGTGTGATTTTCCCTTAAGTTTATTGCCCCCTAATTAAGAAATTTTGAAAAGATTCAAATCTATTTGTTCATTTTTGTGGTTGATTTGTGCTTTATGCATTTCAAGACTAAGTTAAAATACAACCAAAATTTTTGATACTATGTTGTGAACAGAATAGTTGGAAAGCATAAGTATATTGCAATGTATCAGTTATACAAAAAAAAAAAAAAAAAAAAAAAAAAAAAAAAAAAAAAAAACTACAATGGTAACAACTAACCTAAGCTTAATCCTAGAAATTAGGTATATACATGGACTAACTATAATAACAAACTAAGAATGTATATCCAGTAATTACAAAAGATAGACAGAAACATTTTAGATAACTGATAATATCCTGTATCAACGGATGTGACTTACATGAGCAAATGGCTCACAAGTTGCTCCTAACTTGGTCTTCGCCTGAGCTGGATCACCAAATACGTTCCAGATGTGCAGGGTCTCGTCCCCTGCAGAGGCTACTGCCAAGCCATCAGGGCTCTGTAACATGCATTCCAGAAAATCAGTAAAATACAAATAATGAGGTTACTTGAGAAATAGAAGCTGCAGTTGTCAATAAACCAAGAAAATTACCTGAGACATGTAAAGTACTCTGGACATGTGCCCAGTAAGCTCTGCCATCTTAACCATTGATGGGTAATTCCACAACACTAAACTGTTATTGGGAAGCCCGTGTGAGCTCAGCAGCTCGCACTCATTATTGCTCCATATTAAAGCTGAAACCTGGGATCCAGTGTTTACTGAGTTCAAGCATGCACCAGTATTAATGTTCCATAATTTTATGCATTGATCGTTCATGCCTCCTCCAGAAGCCAGCATACTACTCTGAAAGGGACACCAAGCAAGGGCTTTGACTGCAGCAGTGTGGTTTTGAATCCTGTGCAGCCACTGAGTAGATGAATTTATTCTGGCCATTGACCGGTCCCAGATATGCACAAGGTTGTCGTTGCCTCCACTGGCTAGATATCGGCCTGATGGTGACCATTTTAACCCACAAACTTCACGCCGGTGTCCTCTGTAAGTTTCAACTATATGACTCCTAACTCTCAGGTCATTGTTGATGATTCTACTGTCTGCTGATCCAGTAGTGAGGATTTTACTATTCCAAACCAGTGAACAGATACAAGCTTGGTGGCCTTCCCTTAATGTTCTCAGCTGCAAGAATGAAGCAATAACAGTAAGACAACAAGCCAAACATAAGACATATAAAGCAAATGAGAAACAAAATATCGGCATACAAGTTGGTTTTATTTACCTTTTTACTGGAAACAGAATCCCAGACTTGAACTTCAGAATTGTCCAAGCCAATGGCAATCAGACAGCCAAGTGCCCAACTCACACTCGTTATTGGGCCTTCATCATCAGATACAGTCACAAGCTCGCGTGCAGTATTTGTGGATGCATCCCACAGGTAAACTGTGTTTTTAAGAGCGATGGCAAGCAAATTGTTCTTACCCCAGTCCAATAAATTCAGGTAGTAGTCATCTACTAAGCCAGGGCAGTCTAATGTACGTTCTGAAGTCTGTAGAATTACAATTGCAAAGAAGCAACGATCAAAAAGGTGCAGGACACACTAACAATACAGTCATGTCATGTTGGCTCATGTCATGTGATGTGACAAATTTTAAACTGGTGCAGGACACACTAATCAAAATCAATTGGCAATACAATCAAAAAGGTGCAGGACACACTAATCAAAATCAATAGGCAAGAGCACTTGTGTGGTCTAAGCAAGAGTTGGCGATTCCAAAGTTAAAGATGATATCTCATACCAAACATACTGCATACAATCATGTAGTCCTAAAATAAGATATAATATTCAGTGAACTCTTCAAATTAATGCTGTCATGTATTCATAAGTCAAAAAACATACTCCGTAGATTGGATCATATTTTTATACTATGTAACGTTTTTTGCTCAAGAATATTGGAAAATTGTTGCCAATAAGTGCAAATTTATCATACATAAAAGCAAAAAAACTTGCACAATCATAATACAAAAGCAAAAACTTGTCATAATTCACAACCAATAAACAGAATTCTAGGCCTTCGAAGAGAAAAGTCTATATATATATATATATATATATATATACCTGAGGAACACGGCGTATTCGCCTTTGAAGAGACACAGCCTCCAAGTCAGAGGTGTCGAGGGGAAGTTGGGCAGGTGGTTTGTTACTGAAAGCAAGAATTCTAGGCCTGTTCATCCCAAATACCTCCTTCAAACGCTTCTGATACGCTTCCTTCGACGGCGAATACGGTGATTTCTCCTTCTCCCTCTTCTTCTCCTTCCACCCTTCTGTCAGCTTGTAGTGCGCAAAATCAAAATCCATAGCTGATCTGTTTGGAATGAATCTATCCAACTCCAACTGATTTTTTCAAATCATTCACAAAAACCCCAAATAAAATACACAAATTATCAATAGCTGTTAACCTAATTACCGACAATAATTCATCCGACAATGATTCAAATGAAGAAAGAGAGAATTTGATACTTACATTTTGTTTACTTCGATTTCGAGCCAAATTGTAGCGAAAGTGAATTGACATGGTGTAAAATCGATTGAATTGCAAAATTGCCAAATTCCGACGAATTCAACAAATCCCTGAAATTCAAATCAAAACAAAACAACACAACAAACAACAACAGAAACAACAGCAACAACAACAAAAACAACAAGAACAACAACAATAACAAAAATAATGCAGAAAGAAGAGATATACAGAGCAAATTAAAACAGAGTTAGTATAATAAAAGAAAAGAAATTGAAAGAAATAAAACGAGCGATTACTGATTACGACAACGAAAGGTTGGCGCTTGCAGAGGAGAAAGAGAAATTGAGAGCGATTTCAGCAAATTGAAGCGTCGATTAGTTTGATGAATGAAAACGAGGGAAATAGTTTGGCGAACAAATTGAATGTTGCAACGGTAAAATAATGTTTAACTATGACCTGTCATTTGGTTGGCGCCACATTTAGGGTTCATTAATGGGTTAATCTATCACGCTTTTTTCGGGTCGGATTTGAGTTTTGAACTGAAATTGCATTGTTAGGCTTGTCCAAACCTACCGTATTTTCGGGCCGCATCAATGTTGATCACCTCTAGGTTAATCCTGTGTTGACCAATGCAAGGAAATGTATGTAATTTTATTTTTATTTTTTTGTAAAGAAAATGTATATAATATTTCATTAATGGGTTGATCTCATCCTATATTTGCTTAAGATTTAAAAAAAAAAAAAAAAAAGTCTAGTCAATAAAATGCAGGTTGCTGAATTTGATTCTGAAATCACGGTTCTAATAGCAACAGAAATGATTTACTTTGTAGTTAGACTTCGTTTGTTTTAATGGAAAATAACTTTTTGAAAAAATGATTCCTCATGGAAAATTATTTTCAAGGGAAAGTACAATTGTAAAAATAATTTCCTTTGTTTGTTTTCTTACAAGAAAAATTATATAGGAATGGAAACATAAGAGTGAAAGGGAGAATGCAGATGAAAGGAGAGGTATGAAATGTACAGAGTAAGGAGGAAAATGTGGCATATCTTCCTTTTAGAAGAAAAACATTTGATACTCTTATGAGAACTATTTTTCACCATTGAAAAAATTACTTTCTATCAATTTACTAACCAAACAATGAAAATTGAGAAAATTATTTTCTATAAAAATGTTTTCCGTCAAAACAAACAGAGCCTTCGTTACTTTATCCTTTATCTCTTTTAATGTAGTATATGTTTCAATATTAGTAATTTGCAACAATTAGGCAGTTCTTGACTAAATGCATCCAATTCTATTGATTTCTTAGTTTTTGGATATCAAATTCTTTTAAAGACTTGTGAGGTAAAGATGATGAAAATTTGACAAGAGTAACCTCAATTACATCTTGTTGCTTTTAAATAATTAAAACTACCTAGCATTAGAAAATAATTCTTTCTGTAAAATGAGTCTTCCATGTAATCAATTTCCGTTCCTTTTATGAACCACTTTCTCCTTGCAAAGCCATTCATTAACTCCCCTTACATAGGCGCACAACCATCACAACTCTTCCTTGCCGTTATAGTCATCCACACCACGTGTCCCCCCATACAAACACCGCCTTCAACACCTACCACTCCCCACCCTCATTTCCATTGCACCCCAAGCTCCCAACCACACCGTGAAGAATCACCACCTCTTCTCGTATCCTATTCCCTTGTCCTTTACCCAGTTCCAGCCATACGTTCACAGCCCCTTCATCATAACACATCTACACAGCCTCTTCCTCAGCCTAATCGTCTCCCCTTTCATTATCCACCTTATCAACGGAGCTGAACAGAAAAAGGGCAACAAATGGAAGACTATTGGCAAGTGTAGATGGGAGAGGGCGTCAGGAAAAGTAGGGAGAAGTGGTTTGGTTTTTTTTTTGGGTTGCTAATGACCCTAATGAACATGAACATGAGTGGTGAGATTGCAGGTGTAAGCGCACGACAACCATCATTGGTGAAATAATTATCAAGCACGACTAGATGCGTGAGAATCAATCATTGTATACTTTTAATTAGGGCTCAAGAATATTTACCCTTGTTAAAAAAAAAATTGTATTTAAACGCATTGTAGATTAAGGAAAACAATATTGCTCTTACTTTATATGAATACTAGTATTTAGGCCCTCTTCACTTCACCTTATAAAAATAATATTTTTTTTTTTTTGGTGAAGAAGAGGGGCAAGCCCCAAAAATAAACAAACCAACAAACTAACAAAGCAACAAAAACACAAAATAAAAACACAAACAAACTAAATTCAGTTCAGTAAAAGTAAAAATAAATTTAATTCAGTAAAAATAAAAATAAATTAAGTTCAGTAAAAATAAACATAAGTTCAGTTCAGTAAAATTAATTTCAGTTCAGTAAAATTTAGTTTTCTTAAAGAAGAATTATAATAGAAAATCAGCAAAAATAATTTAAGTTCAGCAAATATAATTTTGTTTCAGTAAAAATAATTTCACTTCAGCAAAAATAGGGTGAATTCAATGGGGGCTTAGTAAGCACAAACACTTTGGAGCACCGCCATAGGCACAGTAGGAAATGCAAAGTAGAGAACAATGTACTAGAAAATCGGTAACAAGGGGCTAAAAACATGAAGTTAAAATACATCAATTGCCAGTAAGATAAATCCAAGCTTTTGAGCAAGTATGCAATGAGACCAAAATTTTACCTATCATAGAAAAGGAAGGTACCAACTACATAGAAAGCTCAATAGCTCACAAAACAATAGTGATTTATGAATATGCAAAATACATTACTTGAGAAGCCATATTAATATCAAAAGACAAAAGGAACTAAAGCGATACTAGAATATCCTAAGCATTATGACATTGTTGACGCACGCTTCACATTTTGCTATCCATTCGCTTACTTCTCTGAGGAATTAGGTCCCCTCTTCTTGCCGAATCCAACAACTGAAATCAAAAGTATCATAATTAAAACGAGAACAAGATAATCAAGCACAAATCAGCTTATGGTGAAACCATTTTGACAACAAAAAGGCCAAAATGAATTAGAAAACTTGACAGGACAAGGTATGATACTCTTCTATTTTTGCAGAATTGCAGGCGAAGGCCAAAGAAGAGGTAACAAAAGAATGGCATTCTAAAATTATAATTAATGCAAGACCAATAGACCCGAGTCTTAGAGCACAAAGCTGATAAAATTATACTCTATACTAGTATTAACAAAGACATTTAATTAAACAACTAAAGAACTGTTTTTTTTTTTTTTGCATTCCTTCAACAACACATTCGAAACAACAAGTTGACAATGAGTTCTGTCGCTGAAAATACAATTTTAAACTACTAAAACCTTTAGAATATAACACCTATAATAATTTCCAGCCCAGCACTAAACAAAAATCAATCTCCACTTCATAGAATACTTGATTTAGCATTCCCCAAAAGCTCCAAAATCCTAATGTGGTACAATACATGCTCAAGGCAATTTGTTTCAAGGGGGTGGAACCAACAATTTGACAGTTGAAGTATGAAATTTGGTGAAAAGAAACAGAAAGAAAGTAGCATTCTGTTTGAGGCCACAAACAACATGAGAAGAGTTTTAAATATAATGTCCTTGCTCTGCTAATTGGCAACTTCTAATTCAAACTAAAGAACGCATAGCATTCCCCAAAAGCTCCCTAGTCAAAGGCAATTTGTTTCAAGGAGATGAAACCAACAATTCAAAAGTTGAAACGAGTATGAACTTAGGTGAAAAGAAACAGAAAGAATGTAGCATTTTAATCGAGACCACAATCAACATGAGAAGAGTTTTAAATACAATGTCCTTGCTCTGCTAATTGGCAATTTCTAATAACAAATAAAGAACACATACATTCCTAAAAACAACATCCTACAAACTAAAGAAGAAAAACCATCCTAAGGTTCAGTTGGCCAAATTCAAAGACTAGAAATTTCCAACCAACAACGAAAGTATACATGAATTCTTCATGCTCCAAAGAACATTAAAGACCAGCTAAATTGTTAAAAATAGAAATGTACAAATTATAGCAAATTGTTCTACAAGAGCACATAGATCGAAATGCATGAAGAATATCCTAGATTTCATAATGCCAACCATCAATACAAGATTCAAAATTCAATGAATTATTCTGCAAATTAGCAGCAATTCACAACCCACAATTAACAAAAATATCCACTCCGAAGTCCACCTTTCAACAATCAAATTCATTCAACAAAAATCAACATTTTCACAAACAAATCAATCTCAATCTTCTGACAATAATCACAGATTACAGAAATTCAACAAAAATCAAAAAAAAAAAATGGAGGAGAGAGAAAAGGGTACCAGCAGTAACGAAACGGCGATTGTACTGCAAGCGCTTGTGAGCACGACCACGGGGCTTCTTCTTCTTATCTTGAGAAGCAACTTTCGGGGTTTGCCCTCTCACCTTACCGGCACGTGCCAATGATCCGTGAACCTTACCTGTAAAATCCAGTTATCATCATCAAATTATCCACCATTTATAAGCTCAAATTAATCGAGATTTTCAATCAAAATCAGGAAAATTTCGAAGATTTTGAAGAAGATGTCCAACATTTATAAGCTCAAATTAATCGAGATTTTCAATCAAAATGTTATAGGACTATCCATTGCAAGGTATGGGACTTGAGTCCCACATTGGTCATATGGGGGATTGATGTGGGATTTATATAGGACAATAAAATCAGGAAAATTTCGAAGATTTTGAAGAAGATGTCCAACATTTATAAGCTCAAATTAATCGAGATTTTCAATCAAAATCTGGAAAATTTTGAAGGTTTAGAAGAAGAAGAAGAAGAAGAGAGAATTGTAGATTACCCATTGTTGTTGTTGTTGTTCTGCTGCTGCGGCGATTTTTCTCTCTCCTCGAGTTTGCCGGCTAGGGTTTCTAGAGTTTGAGGTTTGCTGAAATGTGAGGTTTTAAAGGAATGAGAGAAAAATTAATTTAAAAAGTAAAATAAAATGGAGTTAGGTTATGGAAATATTTTGGCCCATCAGCGGATCAGCCCATTCTCATTTTACTTGAAACTTGATAGGTCCGATAAGAAAACACGACTTGAGAAATACTTCATACGTAGGGTTTGAGTTCAAGTCGATTAAAAAAACTATAAGTCGATATTCACTTTACTTTAAAAAATACTTGCTCTGTTCTTTTTTATTTAACTTGTTTCTTTTATTACGCTTGCCAAAGCAAAACTTTAACGGTTAATAACTTTAATTCTCTATAATTAAAAAATATAAAAGTTATATATTATGATATTACTTATTGAAACGAATTCAAAATGATCCAACATAAATATGTTTTTCCTTACATATTATTCACAAATCACGGTCAAAGGAGGGGTGGTGAATAGTGTAAAAGTCAAAGCGGGTCAAGTAAAAAAGAACGGAGGAAGTAATATTTAGTAAAAATAATTTCAATTTAATAAAAATAAGTTCACTTTAGTAAAAATAATTTTACTTAAGTAAAAATAATTTTACTTACGTAAAAATAATTTAAGTTCACCAAAAATAATTTCAGATCAGTAAAAATAATTTTAGTTCAACAAAAATAAGATAAAGTGAATGGGGGCCTAAGTGCAACACGCTATAATAGTAGAGGAAACAATATATAATGATGCTAACTTGTACCATAACACATGCATCAATAAAGTACACAAACATAAAGAGGTTATTCCATATGAGACTTGTGTCAAGACATCAGGAAAACTATCGACACGTGACACATGCCTTCATAATGATTTACATTATGTTATACCTTTCTTTAATAAATAAATACGAAGTAATAAATAAAATCAAATTTGTCTATCATTTTAGTTTCCAATTCCAGATTACAATTGGTTTTAGCAATAATAAATGAGACAATGTGTTGAGAAGAAAAAGAAAAAACTCCAAGATAGATAATTTGATGAAGAAAAGTGAAAAAAGCTTAAAGAATAGAATTTGATTTAGAAGAGAGATAATTTGATTGAGAAGAGTAAAAATACAACTTATAAAAAGAAATAGAATTCGATTGAGGTAAATTTATTTATTTAGATCATAATATTGTTACTTATTTGTTTTTTCACTTATTTTATTGTATGTGTAGCTTGTGGTGCACTAGGTGAAATTGAAGTCTTACATCACTAACATTTATAAGGCCCAAAAACTAAATACGAATACAAATCATGAAGAAAAAGAATCATAATCATACCATTTATATAAATATAAACAAAATTGAACGAAAATGAGTTGAAAAATTCTATATGGTCACCAGTTATTATTGAAAAATCCATTTTGTAATGTTTTTATTAAATAACATGGCTAACTTAGCATTAAATAACCAACTTTTAATTTGGAAATCAAAATTTGAACTAACTCCTAGTTCTTTGGCTACTAATGGAGTTATGGACCATCATATGCGAATATGCGACAAGAAGCTTTTGGTGAAGATGACAACTTTTGCATAGTTTCACCCCACCCTCGTATGCACAACTCATCTTCCATGTGGAAACCAACTCGTATCGTCTTATATTTGCAACCCTCCCATATACTACACCACAGAAGAAGTGTAGGGGTTAACTTTTAGTTCATTGGATTAACTAAGAAGGTAAATAAAAATTTATTTATTAAACTAAAGATTATTCATAAAATACCAACGACCCTTTTGATAGCTGGTACTCCCTTCATGTTTTTTTAAGTGTTAGAGTTTGACCGACATATAGTTTTAGGCAATTTAATTGACTTAGATAAAATAAGAGGTAAGTGGGGTAATTGGAGTATTAAAAAATTATAAAAGAAAGATAGTGGGGTTAATAGTTTATTGAAAAGTAATGAATGTGAGAGGAAAGATATAATAAAAAAAAAAAGCAGTAGCTGGTTTGAGTGGGGACCATGAGAGGAGAGAGATATAATATTTTAATGTAGTTTTTTGCCAAAAAAAGGAAGTGTAAGGCCCTGTTTTCTTCACCTTAAAAAATAATATTAAGTAAAAATAATTTCAGTGCAGTAAAAATAATTTCAGTTCAGTAAAAATAATTTCAGTTCAGTTCAGTAAAAATAATTTCAGTTTAGTAAAAATAAGTTTAGGTCAGTACAATTCAGTTTTCTTAAAGAAGAATTATAATAGAAAATCAGTAAAAATAATTTCAGTTCAGCAAAAATAATTTCAATTCAGTAAAATTAATTTAAGTTCAGTAAAAATAATTTAAGTTCAGCAAATATAATTTTGTTTCAGTAAAAATAATTTCAATTCAGCAAAACTAAGGTGAAGAGAATGAGGCCTAACACTTATTAAAACACAGAGGGAGTAATAAATATTAAATAGGAAAAATTGGTAAAAATAATCTCAACTTTAACTCATTCGCTTTTAATAATCCCAACTTTGAATTATTATTGAATAATCCCAACTTTAGGGGGTATTCGCTTTTATTGGTCCCGAGTGACCGATAACCGGTTAAATAGTTTTTTTTTAACTTCAATTGACACGTGGAAGCACCTAAATGGTCCAAAAATAAAATTAAAAAAATTAAAATTTTTAAAAAAGGAAAAACAATAATAAAGAAAAGGCACCACCTCCTCTCCTCCCCACCTACGGCAGCTCCAACTTCTCCACCCCCTCCCCTACCTCGACCCGGCTTGAAATTGCCCATAAATCACCCCTCCTTCCCAACCCACCACGTATCAACCCAATTCCCACCCCCAGCCACTAAAAATCACCCCTCCTCCCTTTCCCCCCACCACAAAAACCACCATTGTCCCCATTTCAGGCCCCAAAACTCCTCTTTAGGAGGGTTTCGGGGCTGGGGAAGGAGATGAGATGGGGTTTCGAGGCTAGGGAAGGGGATGGGATGATGTTTCGGGGCTAGGGAAGGGGAGATGGTCGGATTTGCGGTGGTGGGTAGGGGTGATTTCGGGGTGGTTGGATGAGTAGAGTAGTGGTTTCGAGGGGGTTAGTGGGGTGTCGGAGAAGGTGGGGCTGGGGAAAGTGGGCTGCCGGCAGTTGGGTTGGGGGTTAAGGGGTGCTGGAGAAGGTGGGGACTGGGGAAAAAGGGGTTGCTCGTTGCCAACAGTGGCAGGGGCTGGGTGTTGGGATTGGTTTTTTTTTAATATTTTACTATTTATTTGGTTTTTTTTGGACCACTTAGGTAATGACACATGTCCAACAACTTGTTATAATAGGTCATGTGACCGGTTGGGACCAATAAAAGCGAATAACCTCAAAAGTTGGGATTATTTTTATCATTTTTCCTATTAAATAATGGTAATGATAATGGATTTTAAATGTAAATTTAGAAAGAATTTAACATTGTAATCCTCATGGTAATGCACTTTCATCCTCAAGCATGTCTTTTATTTATATTTTTTCATTACTAGCCATTATAACTTGGAATGAGGTATGAGGATGAAAATAAAGAAAAGTGACTAACCTGTTGGGATGAGCTAGCATTAGCACGGAAATAAACCTTAATATTCCTTACAAATTTACATATAAATTCATTCGTATCAATCTAACAACACAGGTGGTAAAAGTAACACTTGCCTTAAAATAAATGGTCACTTAGATTATGAGAGAACCAAAAAAACAATTTCCACCCAATAAACTTTGCATTAGTACGAGTCACCATGTAGAATTTCCCAAATGATTTCGAACTCTTGATATTAGTTAATTTTGGCAGTTGACATTAAGCAAGTTTAATTGATATTGATATTCCTCCTACGTTTGATTAATCATGTTTCATGTTAGGTAGGAATGTTGAAAATTCGCCCTTGAAAGAGAGGGCGATACTACCTTGCGAGAGAGGGCGAACCCTACTTTGCGAGAGAAGTTGATTCTCCGGCCAATTATGCCGACGACCTGATTGACAAGTGCTCTAATTTGCGAATCACTGAACCAGAGAATGAAATCGTGGACATTGGTGACGTAGAGGATGGTGAATCCGAGAATCGTGTCTCGCTAATGTTGGTGGGGAAATTAATCTTCGATTGAAGCTTCAATCTAGATGCTTTCAAAAGGACCATGACCCAAGTCTGGGCGACATCGAAGAAAGTTATAATTAGGGTAATTGGAACCAACCTTTTTGCTTTCCAATTCTTCCATTGGAGGGACAAGGAGAGAGTTCTTGAGGGGCGCCCTTCGTGCTTTGAAAACAATTTGCTTGTGTTGAATGAGGTGATTGGGGATGAACAACCTTCAGATGTAACACTCACCGTTCTGGAGACGATTGGAAAATCTTCCGTTTAATCGACGATCAGATGCGGTGGTGCGGGTGATAACAACCCCTTTGGGGGAATTGCTTGAAATTGAACCGGATGACTTTTGCCTTGACAAGTATAGAAGAGTTAAAATTAACCTGGACATCACAAAACCCTTGAGTAGATTCCTGAGCATAAAAGGGAGAGATGGGAAGGTATTCAAAGTTGAACTTAAGTATGAAAGGCTTCCTTTCTTCTGCTTAATGTGTGGCATCATAGGCCATAGCGAGAAGGACTGCCCAAACACCCTGGAAGAAGAACAAAATCATTGCATGGGATGGAGTTTGAGACTTCGAGCAACCCCAAGAAAAGGCAGACAGAAAATTATTGATGAAGCGGAGTAAGTGAAGAGTAGAAGGTTCTGTTTGTGGCGAAACCTGCTGAGAATGAGCTCAGTGTAACAACAATCCAGAAACCTTTGAGACAGAAGGAGGACATGACTAATCTCAAGCAAGATGTGCCTAAAGTCCCTTCCTAGGATGGGGACCTTGCAGTCCTAAACCAAAGCACAAATGTCGTGGGCACTGAGAGTATTGGTGATGGGAGTAAGCCTTCTGACCATGAGCACACTTTTGCTTTAGGTACTGCTGACATGGGACCTAAAGGGGTAGTAAAGAAGCATAAGAAGTTAGTGAGGGGGAGGGGAATAGCGCGTATGGAGATTGAAGAGAAGATAGACGCAGGGACTAGGGATAGGGAGTTAGAAGGGGACACTTCATGGTTGAGGGTGGGAGAAAAACAAAAAAGGAGAGAGGAGGTAAGTGAGAACAGAGAAGAAGAAGAAGAAGAAGCAGGCACGAAGCGTTTGAAGTCTGATGCCTTAAGTGGTGATATGAGATCGGCGGTGGTTGGCATTGACCAACCCCGCCGGGAGCCATGAGTACCCTCTGTTGGAACTGCCGGGGTATGGGCAACCCCAAGGCAGTTCGTCAACTCCATAAATGGAGTACTTTTTATGCCCCCGACATTATCTTTTTGTCAGAAACTATGGTGAACAAGAACATAGCAGAAAATTTGAAGGATAGATTTGGTTGTACAAATGCTTTTGGGGTGTCGAGTACGAGCAAAGCAGGTGATTTATGCCTTTATTGGAAGGAAGGAATTCAATACTCTATTGTATCATTTTCACAACATCACATTAGTGTGGACATAAGTCGAAATGGGGCAATAGCTTGGAGATTCGTGGGGGTCTATGGCTGGCCGAGTGAGGAAGAGAAATTTAGAACCTGGAATCTGATACGTCACCTATGTGGTGAGACCGACCTTCCTTTACTCCTCGGTGGTGATTTTAATGAGTTACTCAGCTATAGAGAAAAGGAAGGTGGAGCTGACAGGGAACGGAAGGAGATTGCCAATTTCCGCAATGTGATTGATGACTGTAGGCTTCGAGACACTGGTTATGAAGGCCAATGGTACACTTGGGGACGTGGGAGAACAGTTGAAACCCAAGTAAGAGAGAGGCTTGATTGTTTTCTGGCTTCAACCCCATGGTCCGACTTGTTCCCCCAATCGAAAGTCGAGCATCTAACCCGCTACAAGTCTGATCACACACCCATTCTTATCAGACCTTTTGATAGAGTAAAGAAAAAGAAAGCTAAAAAGAAAAAGAGCTTCAGATTCGAGATAAGCTGGCTGCTTGACGACTCTTGCGAGATGGCTGTCAAAAAAGCATGGGAGTCCTCTATGGGATTTAATATGGTGGAGAGAATTGCAGCTGTTGGTCGGGGCTTAGTTGAGTGGAGTGCAGACAAGTTTGAGGCACTATGAAAACAAATTGAAAGCACCGAGGAGGTTCTTCGAGCTGCGCAGAGGCTGCCAATTTCAAAGCAGAGCTGTGAAAAGTGTAATGAACTTGAAAAGAAGCTTGATGATCTTAATGAGAAACAAGAGGCCTACTGGTACACAAGGTCAAGGGTGGCGAAAATCAGAGGCGGAGACAAAAACACTCAATATTTTCATCATAAGGCCTCATAGAGAAAAAAGAAAATTTTTATCAAGGTCTCTATGGTGATTTGGATAGTTGGAAAAATGATGAGCAGGATATTGAGAGCATTTTGTGTTCTTTTTATCATGATTTATTCACCTTAGCTAGACCGACAGCAGATGATTTTTCCAGAGTGTTGCAACATGTCCAGTCAGTTATTTCAGCAGAAAATAATGATACTCTGATGGCCCTGTTTAAGAAGGAGGAAATCTTCACTGCTCTATCCCAAATGCATCCTTGTAAAGCGCCAGGACCTGATGGTATGCACGCAATATTTTATCAACGTTTCTGGCATCTTATTAGTGATAGTGTAACTGCTTTTCTTTGTGGTATTCTTCATAGCACTATTTCCCCTAGCACTGTTAACATGACAAACATCGTACTAATCCCGAAAGTGGATTCTCCAACTTCCACTTCGGAGTACCGCCCTATTGCTCTTGTAATGTATTGTATAAACTAGTGACGAAAGCTATTGTGATCTGTCTAAAAACATCCTCCCTAACGTTGTTACTGAAAATCAGAGTGCCTTTGTTCCTGGAAGACTGATTACTGACAATGCTCTCGTTGCTCTTGAGATTTTTCACACCATGAAGAAAAGGAGCAAGGGTCGGAAGGGTTGGATTGGCATGAAGTTGGACATGAGTAAGGCCTACGAGAGGGTAGAATGGGGATTTTTGCAACTGATAAGTCTATTATATATATATATTTATTCCCCGTCCCATGGTCATATTTGTGCTAATTTGAGCTCTACGGAGCTATTTTTATTACTAATATACGTTTTCTAGTGTTTTTGTAGCGTTGGTATTATTTTGTAGGAATTTGCAGATTTATGACAATTCCCGAGCTTATTAAACCACTACGAAGATATTGGAGTTTGAACGTTATTTATGACCGTATTTTTGAAGCGCAAGACCGAGTTAAAGGAATTAGGTTGGGTGATTAAGGACTCAATTAAGTGAGTAAGCTACGAGAGTCCTATCAACTAGCATGGATCAAGTAGTGAGTAGAAGTATTGTGGACCTAAACCTTAAGAAGACCAATTCAAGGGAAAGACCCAATCTCCTAAAGCTGCTAGTCGTGAAAACTGAAGACTGACCGGGCCCGATCTCGTATCAGCGTTAGTATGCCGCAAGTCAAATTGGGCCGGTTGTTTGGGTTTTGTTTGCCGACTTACTCGGTTTACATTATTTAGAGGAGTGGTAATTTGAGTTTTAGTGGGATTAGGGGTTAGAAGTTGACTCTTTATAAAAGGAGGCAATAGTAGTACGTAGAAGTTAGGCAAGTTTTATTAGTTTAGATTTAAGTTTGTTAATTTCTTTTCTTAGTTTAACTTTTATGTAGTTTAGTTTTAGTTTTGTTATGTTTTCTTTCCGACTTTTCTTTGTTCACTTCAAGATTTATTATTTTGTTTTCTTACTACTTTAATACTATTATTCTCTTCTCTTAATTCTTGCTTTTAATCATGCTTTCTTTAATTTCTTTGATTAGTTTAGTTATAATTATGCACGAGTAGTTTATTTCTAGGGTTCTTGGGGATCCATAAATAATATGAAGGGATGATTTATTATTATTGATTGTTAATGTTGTTAATTAATTTCCTATTGATTGATTTAATGCTATGCAATTAGATTAGCGCTGGTTTAATTGTATGAGTTTAGCAATATTGATTCGAGATTCGAGAGATGAGAATTAATATTTAGGCTTAGTTTCAATAGGTGGACTAATTTATAAATGGTTAGGTCGAGATTCGAGAGATGAGATTTAATACCGGTAAATTAACTCTGTGATTGTAATACGTAGCGAAAGCCCTTTATGATCTGATTAATTGATACATTGATGATTGATTATTATGTTTTACCCTGGAATATTATTTATTGGTGAACCTATGCCCTAGGTCTTTTATTCATTGTTTTTCCTCCTACTTTTATTTCTCCCTACTCATATTCTTTGTAGTATAGTCCCTTGAACAACAACTCTTGGTTACTTTAATAATTTAGATTACAATAATTAATTAGGAATAGAAAGACTTGTTTCCCTGTGGATTCGACCCTACTTCCCTATCTACATTAGTTAGAGGACTTAGGTAATTACTTTTGATTAGGTGATACGACTTTAGCCTGTCAAAATTTTGGCGCCGTTGCCGGGGAAACGGTTTTATTTTTATTTCTAGTTGTTATTAGAGTCTAAATTTTTTTTCCCCCTTATATTCCTTATGTGTTGAAAATACCCATGCTTACACTACAAGAATTATATGATTTTTATGCAGCACCTGACTACTGTTGTTGTCAACGTCTTTGTCATGAAAATCCTGAATGCCCTTATAGTGAGTTTTTTGTGCGTGCTCCTGATGATTTTAGAGTCTTTCCATTAACATATGATCATATTCGGAAACGATTAGTTGCTAATGAAAGTTATTGGAAGGCTCTTGATGAAAAAGTCTATGGACACTATAATAATACAAATGTTATTGAGGATGAAGAACCCGTTATAGAATTTGTGGTTGAAAAATCATTGGTTGACGAATCGGTGATTGAAAAATCATTAGTTGTAGAAACGGTGGTTGAAAATTCCTTTGTTGATGATGAGGTTATTCATGAGGGTAAAATATTCAAATCATTATTAGATGATAAAGACAATGACTACCTCCATGTTCGTTCTATTAATTCTAAATTTTTTTCGGAGGAAGTAGAAGGTTGTGGTGTATTTTCATCTCTTTCTTTTGATTTTTCCTATTACCTTGAGTTCTCTTTATGTGCTCCTAACCTTTTCTTTGTAGGGATTAATGTGCTTGCTATTAAGCCCTATCTAGTGCCTAATGAAATGTTTGAAGGAGCGTTTGATAAGTTACTCAAGGCATTGAATTCTTCCGATTGAGAGAAAGAGTATGGTCGAGCGAGACCTTGATAAACTAGCGCTTTGCGGGAGGCAACCCGTATTTTATTGTTTTTTTTTTTTAGTTTAGTCTTTTCTTTTTGTTGTGTGTTTTTGTTTTTTGTTTTAGAGAGGTAAGGAGAGTGTAACTCATGCTTGTGGGAGTTGGTTTTTGTGCAGAATTTGAGCTAGAGAAGGCTGCATTTAACGTTGGACTGCAATCGGGCCCGATCGGGCAGAGCTCGCCCGATCGGGCGCGCGTACGTGTCAGCAAAATTCGTCAATTTCAACAGGCCATAACTTTTGCGTTTCTTATCCGATTTTGGCGTGTGACCTATCGTTGGAAAGATCTTCAAGTCTACTTTCCAATGCAATTGGAATAACTGCATTATGATTTATAGATCAAAAGTTATGATCAGAATAGTGCACCTGACTCAAATTTAGACTTTTTCCCACTAACACTTTGTTTCATTCTTGCCCAAATTTGTTCCAAAGAGATGCATTGCAATCCTCGAGGCTTTGGTGACATTGATGTGGTGATGATGATGAGTAGTCACCTTGACTACTAGCTTCCCTTTAAGACAATGAGGACATTGTCCAATTTAGCTTGAGGGGAGGTTCTCGTGTTCACATGGTATATCTTTCACTCTCTCCTTTTATTTATTTACTTATTTTTTTGTTTTCTTTTGGTGTGCTTAGTATAGATTTTATTGCTTTCTTAGGTTAGTTTTATTCCAATGAATTATGAATCATACTTCCCTGTGCCCCTTGATGAAATTTTTCGAAATTATTTTGATTCTTGGTTATTGATGATAAATATTGTGGATTAGTTGATCGTGATTTGATGTTTGATTGCTTTGAAACCTTAACATGCGTCAATTTTGTCCAACTACTTGTGAATATAGTGCTTGACTATTTGATTTTGTTAGGAATGTGTGTTAGTTCCTGGTATGTCAATGAATTTGAGTATTGATTTGCAACGATGAGTAGTGTTTCATGACTCACTATTATGCACATGTGGAGGACGAAGGCATTTGTTCTTTAGGTAGCCTTCAGATGATTTTAGATACATTTGTTCCCTTCTTGCTACCCATGTTGTTGCTTGTGCCCTTTTATTGTTTTTAGCCACATTACAAGCCATGTTTGCCTCATTGGTTACTAGTCCCAAGCTTGGCTTGGGGGAGCTATTAGTGAGTGAGGTGAGGGAGTTTGTAGTGTGCACATTATTTGCATAATTTGGGTGGGTTTTGAGAAGTAATTTGTTCTTGATCATATTACTAGTCCCAAGCTTGGCTTGGGGGAGCTATTAGTGAGTGAGGTGAGCCAGTCGCAACGGACCGAAAATCTCACACCTCTTATTTGCAGATGACAGTTTACTCTTTACCAGAGCTAACCGACAGGAATGTGCAGAAGTAGTTGATATACTCAACCAATATGAAGCAGCATCCGGGCAGAAAATTAACTATCAGAAGTCGGAAGTTTCTTTCAGTAAAGGGGTCAGAACTGAGCAGAGAGATGAATTGTTGAGTCTTTTGAATATGCGACTGGTAGATAAACATGACAAGTATCTCGGAATTCCAACTATTGTTGATTGATCGAAAAGGTCCACATTTGATGCCATAATTGATAGAGTTTGGAAGAAATTGCAGGGATGGAAGGAAAATTTTTTGTCTCGCGCCGGGAAGGAGATTCTTCTCAAATCGGTTATTCAAGCTATGGAAAGATTTTGGTGGGGACAGAGTGAGGCAAAGCGGAAAGTACATTGGAAGAATTGGGAGGATATGTGTGCTCCGAAGTGCCTTGGTGGTATGGGGTTTAGAAATCTAGCGGTTTTCAACGATACATTGTTAGGGAGACAAGCTTGGAGATTGCTTCATAAGCCGGATTCCATCTTGGGTCGTGTAATGAGTGCAAAATACTACCCAAACCGAACATTCTTAGAAGCTAGTCTAGGTTTTTCGAGCAGCTTCTCTTGGAGAAGCATCTGAAGCTCGAAAGCGTTGATTTTAGAGGGCTACATTTGGCAAATCGGTGATGGGGTGACTACTAAAATTTGGAGGGATCCAAGGGTGGCGGATGGGAAAGGAAGATTTATCTCTAGCCTGGAAGTGAATGGCTTGGAGACGGTGGCTGATATCATTGACGGAGAGATAAGGGAGTGGAGGGTTGATCTGATTGAGGAGTGTTTTGATGAGAGGGATGCTAAATGTATACTTAGTATTCCTCTAAGCTGGCGCACTAAAAGGGATGAATTAACATGGGCTTTCTCAATGAATGGAGTTTACTCCGTCAAAACTGCATATATGTTAGGAAAGGGATGTAATCTTGACAACTTTCACAGGGCCTTTGTTGATATTTGGAAGCTTGAAGTCAGTCCGAAGGTCAAACATTTTTTGTGGCGTCTTTGCACAGGTACACTACCTGTCCGAAAATTGCTGAATTATCGCCATATGATTGACACCCTTGTATGTGCTTGGTGCACCAGCGAGATTGAGTCAGATGGCCATGCGATTTTTGGATGTGTCAGAGTGCGTGAATTGTGGGAGGACAGTGGCTGCTTAGCCATGTTCAGATGGGAGGATGCTAATTCCATGTGTGATTTGATTGAGAAGTGGAGTACTCTTGATAAAAAGCTAGTGCAACGAGGGGCTTTCCTTGCGTGGGGTATTTGGCATGATAGAAATATGAAGGTTTTCGAGAATAAAATGACTCCAAATGCGCTTCTGCTGTCCCGTGCTGCACGTCTGAGGAATATGGATTGTATGCTGCTCGTGTGTACAAGAACTCCATTGCTAGGAAACCTGCGAGCGCCAAAACCTGGAAGGCTTCCCCCTCTGGCTGCATAAAGATCAATGTGGATGCCTCCCTAACAGTTGAGGGTTAGATTGGGATGGGTGTTGTGGCTAGAGATCACACTGGTGGGGTTGTTTTTGCTGCCACGAGAAGAGTAAGGGCGCAATGGCCTCCTGAAATTGCAGAAGCAAAAGCTGTTGATATGGCTTTAAGACTTGGGAAAAGATATGGGGTGGAGAATGTGATTGTGGAGTCCGACTGCCAAGCTGTGATCAACCGCCTTTCGAAGGGGGCTATCTTCTACTCTGATTTGGAAACGGTCTTAGATGATATTCTACGTTCGAGTACTTGTTTTAATTCTATCTTTTGGTCTCATGTTAAACGCAATGGTAATGTAGTCGCTCATAATCTTGCTAAGCTAATTCCTTTTGGAGTTGAACAAATTTGGGAGTATCATGTCCCAAACGAGATCTCTCCTTATGTAACAATGGATATTTTATCTCTTGATTAATACTAGCTTACCGGGTTTCAAAAAAAAAAAAAAATATTCCTCCTACGTTTAATTAATTTTCCCCTTTGAACCTTGTTCACGTTTAAGCAGCGTCGCTGCACTCTTCCCTCCCTCCCTCCCTCTCTTTTCTCCTCCATTAAAGCGTACTCTGAGCTCTCCATTAAAGCTTCTCCTTAGCTTTCTCTCTCAATTGAAGCAGCTTATAAGGTAGGATTTATTTTAATCATCGAATATCAATTTATCAACTTAGGGTTTAATTTCTCACTGTCCTTAATTTAATTTTCAGTACAGCCAATTTAAATTCTTCTAAGATGGATTATTGAACTAATAGGTATAATTACTCAAGTTATGAAAGATTATCATGAACAATTTCGTTGCTAGAATTATGCTATTCATACTTTTTAGCTAGAAAAATCCGAGCTTGATTTGATTTTTGCGTCAAATTTGGTAAATGTATTGCAGGGTTTTGTTTATTACTCTTAAATATTATTACAGAACTATGATAATGAACCTTTTTTCCCGGGCTGAGGGCGGGCATTGATCACCCAGGACCTCCATTGTGATGGGGTTTTCCTGTTTTAGTAATTTGTCAAAATGCTTGTATGGAAATTGGTAATGTGATATTATTTCAGTTTATATCAATGTTACATTGGTTATTTGACATAAAAGCTTATCTGCATTTTCAGTTTTCCGGGCTTTCGAGTGAAGAATGGGTAAAGCTTCAAGGGATAAGAGGGTTTGTACATTTCCTTTGGTCTTTTTTCCCATGGAATATGAATGAATTCAGGTGTTCTTCATTTTGTATTTGTTTTCGTTGATGGTAGTTGTTTTAATCTTGCAGGATATTTACTACAGAAAAGCAAAAGAAGAAGGATGGCGAGCTCGAAGTGCCTTCAAGCTGCTTCAAATTGATGAGGAATTCAATATTTTTGAAGGTACCCTTACTCGATTATGTACTCCATATAATTTATTTCTATTAGCGTATCTGCTTTCATTTGGCTGTAAAAAATTTGTTTTGGAATCTGCAGGGGTGAAGAGGGTGGTGGATCTTTGTGCAGCTCCTGGTAGCTGGAGTCAGGTTATATTTTGTTGCTAAACTTCTGTTACTCATACCTATTTTACTTCACTTTGTCTATGTTAGTAATCTTAAGGTGATGCAAATATAAAATTAATAGATGCAAGGATATCCTAGCTTAGAATGCATTTGATTTTTGTCCTTCTAACACAGAGTGTGCAAAAAAGTTATTTGAACATGGCCAAATTTTATGGCATCGTGGCTGATATTAATTTAAAATTCCTAATATATTCACTGGCATAGAGCTGAAAGTAATGGCGGGCTCCTCTGTGTATTTTAACTTAAACTTGTTTATTGCACTTCTAATATTCGGAAACATGTACATTTTACCTTAGTGACTCTTTAATGTTAAGGCCTACAGATTTAAACTATTCAAGTCTGATAAAAATTTGTGTCAATCCTGTGAGAATTTACATACTTAAAGTCTTATTGTTTGGATTCTGCTGTGTAGGTTTTGAGTCGGAAGTTGTATCTCCCAGCAAAGCTATCACCTGATTCTAGGTGTGTTTCCTTATCTAAATTTGGGTTTTCTTTAGGTCACATATATATGGTTGTTGCAACTATCGATTGTTTGCCTGGGGAACTGAAGGGTCTTATGACCCTTTATTACTTAAATATTAATTGACTCTTAGACCTTAGTGTCTCTTACACAAATGGGTGAGTTTACATCAAACCTGTCCATGGCTGCTTTTGATTAGCTTCTTCATCTTTGTGAAAGAAAGCAATCATAATTGGAGCTTACACTTTTGACTACTCTTCTTTTTGTTACCAGATCTCATGTAGTTCATGATATGTGGCTCATTTTGCTGTTCCTTCATGCGAATCATGCCTCACATATCTGTCGGTGAGATTTGGAGTGGAAGGGAATTGCATATTGCTGCAGTCCAATACTAATTGAAAACCTTTTGGCTTAAACATGTCATGATGATCTTCACATGAAAATTACATGCTTTGCATCATAGATGAAACTAGTAATTTGAAATAAAACGCCACAAGTAATGATAAATGTCTTGTTGATAAAGTTGGTGACAGGGGATTCAGGTTATCCTTCATTTTTCATGTATCTTCATTGTAAAATCTATGCTTTTAAATACTTTTTACTAAAATGCATGGGTAATGCAATTGGGTTTGTCATTAAATATTGTGCATAGAATTTGAACTTCCACATTCAGGATCTGGATATTTCAAATTCAACCATGAGTTTGATGTACACAATTTTTTTTAGGAAAATTGCCAAAAATACTACAACCTTTGGCTGGTTTTTTTTTTTTTTTTAATAATACAACCTTTTGATTATTTTGTAATAATATAACCTTTGGGGGTGTCAATTTTAAACAAGACAAAAAACTTGTAACCTTTAAAACCGGTTACCCATGACACTTTTCATTAGGTAATTGGTCTAAATATTAAATTTAATTTTTTTTTATTTAAATGATTAATTTTAGATTTAAAAAGAAAAAAGAAAAAAAAAGGCAATCCCCTCTTAACCCCCGACAACCACTAGTCCACCACGACAGCCCGCCTTTCCCCGGCGAACAAACCCTACCCACCCCCCTGCGGTGGCCAACTAGCCTTTACGACCGAGCTTCCCTTACCCCGACACGCGAGCCTCACCGCAATGCGAACAACACGCCGATGTAGGGATTGTTAGGGACGTTTTTTCGATGCAGGGGAAGTGAGGGGGGCGCTTTTCAGGCAAGGAAAGGGGAGCGAGGTTGTTATCGGGGTCATGAAAAAGGGAAGGGGTGGGTTTAGTGGTGTTTTGGTAGGTTGTGTTGTGGCTGCGTGGATTAGGGTGGTTGGGAAGGAAAGGGGGTTAGGGTTTGGCCTTTTAGATGTGGCGACGGGGGAAAGAGGAGGTCGAAGGGAATATAGGGGAGGTCGGGGTTATGGGGAAATTGGGTCGGCCGGCAGCGGAGAAGTTGGTCGCCAGCCGTACCGTCGTTGTCATGAGTGCTGCGTGTGGCAGAGGGGAGGGGAGGTGGCTGGGTGTTGGTTGTTAGGTGGTTGGATTTTTTTTTTTTTTTTAAACATTTCTTTAATAATAATATTAATTAATTAATTATTTAAATTAACAAAACCAATGACACTTGTCACGGTAACCTGTATACCTACCAGTAATGTCTTGTTTAGAATTGACACCCTCCAAAGGTTGCATTATTAAAAAATAATACGCCAAAGGTTGTATTATTTTTGGCAATTTTTCCTTTTTTTTATTTATTTTTCTGTATGTAATGTGTAATGGTAATTGTAGTTATCTAGCAGATTGAACACTCTACCGGAGTATTATCTACTACTAGCCTTACGGTTTGACCAAGGGGGATTCTGAGAATTTTGAGAATGGTCTTGGCCATCCATGCCCAGACTAAAGGTGGCTTTTTTTAATCCTTTGCCAATTAAGGACCAAATATAGGATGTACAGAAAATGAATCTCCAAATAATCTGTTGAACTGGTGTGATGTCAGACAGTCAGAGTTAACTGAAATTATCTAAGAGGTTTCTTGTACCTTTACTAAAGATCTTTCCCCTCTAGATTAAAGCCTCGTACATTTAACAGCTTGAGAAAGGTGGATGCTTACTTCAGTTGTAAAAATATTGCAATTTGTGATTTATTCATTTTCTTGGACTCCAGATTATAATGACACTCATGTTTTCAATAATTGTTCTACAGGGAATCCAACCCTCCTCTTATAGTGGCTGTTGATTTGCAACCAATGGCTCCTATAGAAGGAGTGATTCAAGTGCAAGGTGACATAACGAATGCTAGAACAGCTGAAGTGGTAAGGTTATTTTGCTCTTGGGTTGATGTCCTTTTACACATGATGTTAATTTAAAGTGAAGTAAGAATTGCAGTCATTTGATGTTATATCTTATATCAATGTGCTCTATCTGGGTATCTTGTGAAAGATCATGTTTATGAAGCCAGTCTCCAATTTTCTTCAGTCAGGTTATGTATGTTTTAATGTTGTGTTGCCCATGAAGTTTTGAACTTGAAGATTATCATAATATATGGGTTGTGGCTACTCTAGAAGTTGACGAGTGCTGATGGGAATGTACTGCATTCATTTTTCTAGAAGTTGCACTTTTAAGTATAATCATCAGTTATATATCTGGTTATGTGCTGAATTGTGACTGGCAAATTTCCATGCATGCTTCTCATTCCTTTGCATTGATAAATAATTGATTTTGGTAGTCAAACTTGCATATGTTGAATGTTAATGATAGCTATTTGGTTTCAAAAGGAAGTCACCCTCTGAATGGCTGTACATAGAGGTAAAGTTCAGGAGTCAATGGCCTGATTATTGGTTTAGAGATGCTGGCTTGATATGTATTTGTTTTTTTTTTTTCCTTGTTTTGGTAGTATTTATCAATCACTGCTGTGCAATGGCACCAAAATAGCCATTGACCAACCAGTTTCTCCTTCATGCATCCTTTCAACAATTTTTTTATGATATTATGGGTATCAATAAAAGTTTGCTGTCAATACATTGTTTGAATTGTTGGTTGGTCATTTTTCATCTAACCAATCCCCTATTATATGCCAGGTCATTCGACATTTTGATGGGTGTAAGGCTGACTTGGTTGTTTGTGATGGTGCACCTGATGGTTAGCTTATTTCATTACTCATTTGCTATTAAAGCTATATAAATCGATTTTAATAGCCTAGTTTAATTTCATATTCTGTATAAAAATAAAATGATTTTGTAATTACTGCTACTGGATTTTTGATGTTGATGTATGTAGTCTTTGTGATGCACAGTTACTGGACTTCATGACATGGATGAGTTTGTTCAATCTCAGCTCATACTGGCGGTAAGTAGTTTTCTTACCAACAGCTGCTGCATTGTCAAAGATAATTAGTTAGTGACTTGCTGGTGTCGATGACTAGTTGTGAATTCTTCAGCCAGCTTTATTTTGATTAGACTGCTTATTCACCAATATTCACTGTGTACTAAGAATGCTTGTGAATCTTGTGATTGCAATGGCTTGCTTTGTATGTTCCTTGTTTTTCCCTTTTTTTTTTTTTTTTTTTTGGGCCTTTTAATCTAAAGAGGGAAAAAAGGTCAAGCTTCTTAGCAAGTCTGTTGATTCTAAACTGCATTGTTCTCTAATTAAGGTCATGACTGATTTAAGTGTTTTAAATACAGCATTGATTAACCTCAAATTTTTCTGAGTTATAGAATACTCTGCATGTAAATCACAGAATCAAGAGAAACTTCCTGAAGTCTGTCTATATCTAAGGAGCCTTAGCATTTTTCCTTCAAGTTATATTTTAAAAAATATGATAAAATAGTGTTTATGCTATATGCATTTAGCTTTATGTTAATCATCAGAGAACTGATCAACGCAATTTTAATTTATCTTTTCTTCATACTAACCTTATTTTAAATTAATCTGATATCAAATAGATCAATAGCCCAGAGGATGTTGTTCTGCTTACATGTAGGTTCTTGTTGTTCTATTCATAGCATGGCTATCCTTTTCAACGTGGGCCTGTGGAGAAGCATTTGTATTAGCACAGCTTATCTTCTATTCTATTATTGCTCCACAGGGAATGTCGATTAAGCACCTTAGGGTCTCATGACTCTCATCTATATGTTTAATCATTAATATAGCTTTTCGAAGAAAAATAAAAAGTCTGCTAAATGTTATGTCAATTGTTTGTTAGCTTTGAGCTTACTAAGAAAAGCTGAAGCTTCACAAAGTTTTATATCAATCAATCAATCAAATCCTTAATCTCATAAGTGAGGTCGGCTACATGAACCAAATTTGATTATTCCGTGTAATCATCGACAAAGATCCTCCTCCTCCATCCCTTACGATCCAATGCCTCTTCCTCATGCAAATCCATATACTTCATATCCTTCGTAACTCCTTCCAACCAAGTCATTTTTGGTCTCCTTCTCCCTCGTTTAACCCCTTCACGATTTTACTCCTCCACTCTTTGTATTGGTGCACCCTCTGGTCTTCGTCTTACATGCCCAAACCAACGCAGACGATTCTCCCTTAGTTTGTCTGCAATGCCTGCCACACCTACCTCTTTTCACAAAGTTTTATAGATAAGTATTACTTCTCTTAGGGGATATATGGGTGATAATTTTCAATTTTGCTTCGGAATGTTTGGGTGGAAATGGGGCATGTCTTACGGATTTGCATCCTTTTGGTGTATTTTGTTTGTGTTAGTTCTTTTGGATGTGGGAATTGACTATCATTGATACTTTGCTTTTAGGGTTTGACAATTGTCACTCACATATTGAGGAACGGAGGGAAATTCATTGCAAAGATATTCCGTGGCAAAGACACGAGTCTCCTATATTGCCAGGTGAGAACTTAAAAGAAATTATTTTAAGTGTTTATTAAAGTGTCTAGGGTTTTGAAGCATGTCTTTTAAGTTTCAAATTAGCTATCATTTTACTTCAGATTCCAGAGGATTTTTTGTACCATTACTATGGTTGTGTATGCATATATGCTGATACTTAGAATCGGCTAAATCTTGGTGACTTCATGTCTAACAAATGTGTTATTTCTGTCTTTTGAGTTTTAATAAAGAGGGGTTGTCAAAGTCCAGTGGTTTATCAACTGTTACTGGTACAGCTTACCCAACTAATTTGAGCCTCTTAAGGTTATAGAATCCATCATTAGCCAGGCTTTACTGCTTTTGACTTCTAGCCTCCATGAGTACTTTAGGAGACTAGAGCCCACCTTGAGCTTTTGACTCAGTTTTTACAATTGCGTTCCTTTGTAATTTTCACATAATGTCTCATGCTATCTGTCCTTTAAACCATTATTTGAACCACAACTATTCATTGGATCACGTAGTTTGCGACAGAGATTAATTACTTTTTAAGCTGATAGAGTAATAGGATGGAATGGGGTGGGATGAGAGAGTATCTCAGTGATACTATCTTGTTTTTGTGACATAAGGTAGTTCTTTATATTATTCTTGTTTTCATATGCTGCAATATTGTCCACAAGATTCTGTTGATAAATTAGTCACTTTTATTCTTAACTTTCTCTATCATTTTACAGAGTAATTGTTAGATAGTTTCTTTGGGATCTGTGTTCCTAATAATTTGTGCCTTCGCATAACTCTGTATAGAAATGCAATAATCTATTATGTACCATCTGTTCCTAGTTTCCCACATGCTCTATATGCTTTCTCCATTAGTTTGTTTCTTAATGTTCTTTACAGTGCTACTGTATTCTGTTTTTGGCAAAGAGTTTTACCATCATACCTTCAATTAGTTGACCACTGACTTTGTTCCTTAAAGTTCGTTGCAGTACAATAGTTCAACAATGATTGTGGCGCAATATGTTCGCCTAATGCTTTTAGTGAGAATTGTGGTCTAACCTCTAAGTTTTCCTTTCCTTTTGTTTCTGTGCTGCAGCTGAAACTTTTTTTCCCAAAAGTGACATTTGCAAAACCAAAAAGCAGCCGTAATTCAAGTATTGGTAAGGAAATTTATCTGATTCATTTTTGGTTTATTTTATCATTCATGTCATTGTAGATTTTCTTGCCTCTTTGGTATTGCATATAATCTTATATACACTGAGGGCCTTAAGCATTTGACTATCATACCCATCCATGTATCAAGGATTAATTCAAATTTGTTGAAAAATTTAGACGTGATTACCTGTTTTACTGACATCATTTTAACCAATCCATTAAACCAGCATTCGAAATACTACTGTGTTTCCAGCTTCTTCACTTGTCATATACATGAATGTTTGTAATAGTAAGTAGTGGGCATAGGAACAGTTTAGATGTTGGACTTTTCTGGATGTTATTAGCATTGACAGATGATGGCGTCTATAGTTTATATTTATAATTAAATAAAAAGGTTATGTTTTATATTCTGGCAGTTTCACACATTTACCTAGATTTGATGCTTTGTTCCCTTTTGTATAGAGAGTATTCGAATTGTAAAACTTCCTCTGTTCTTTTTTAATTGTAACATTGGAGTTATCACGCTTGCCAATGCACATCATTAATATCTTTAATTATACTTTTGTAAAATTGTAAGAAGATAATATTGTAAGAGTATATAACGAGACGAATCTAACAAGACATCACTTGACTACGTTTTTTGTAACAAAGACGGTCAAAGGAGTGTGTGCATAATATAAATTTTCTGAAGTTGCGATTAAAAAAGAATGAAGTATTGCTTGACATGATCTTGACTTTTTCTGCACAAAAATACCTTAGATATTCTGATGCTTAAGATATCAAAGAACTAACTATCCACAAATAATTGTTTTGCAGAGGCATTTGCAGTTTGTGAGGATTACTCTCCTCCAGAAGGTTTTAGTGAGAAGGATTTATATCGTCTTCTGAAGGAGGTTGGCAGTCCCTCAGGAGTGGATAATCTAGGTAAGCAGTTCTTGTATCACCTTATCTTTGTGAATACATATATGCCTTTTGTATGTACCTTCTCTGCTCATTGTTTATCCAACATACGGAATTTTACCCTATTCAAACACTTATTTGATTGTCTTTTGTTTTTTATATGCTAGGAAAAATAGTCACGAGGGATTTTATTAAATTAGTCTCGATATCTACTTTTTATTAAAAGATAATTATAGATTATCATATGGTATTATATATGCATTGACAAGCATGAAACTCCGAACTTGTAATTAAAAAAGGATAGAGGAAGAATATGTTTTAGGACTTATCACATCCATTGGTTCATTTGCTTTTTCATCAATTTGCTCAGAATCCTATTTGTTACTCAGGTTATCCGCTAATCACTATACAGTTGTACAATAGTTGAATATTATAAGCAAATTAAACAATTTGGCTACTCTGTCCAGGCAGGCAAGCATGCATATTAGTCAACTAATAGTGAGGGACCAATTCACATCATTATTAGCTAACAATAATTGTAGAAGCCTAATACTCTGTTGCCTCTTTATGAGCTTTTAATTGATAGATGAACTCGCACCTGTTTGCTTCATATCTTATTGCTATAAACTGCTGCAGTGGGTGATTTAACATGCCCAACAAAGGGTAATACTTTTCTCTATTGGCTATTGGAGATCTTACTGGATAGCCCGAGCCCGCTTAGTTAGGCCCTGTCACATCCCAAACCAAATCTTTCTTGGACAGGTCCAGCCAACAAGTGGGTTGTTTTTTCAAAACGGCACCGATCCTGTGGCCCAACCGAGATTTGAAGTGAATTTTCAATCTTGTGCCCTCCCTTTGGCCATCTCTATTCCTGGGTATGACTTGAATCAATTATATCTACTTCTAAAACATAATTATTCAATCTTTGAGATGAACTTACGAGCAGACATAAGAGCAACTTGCTTTGATTGCTGATAGTGGCTAACTGCGACCATCACTCTCTTCCCGAAACCTTAATCCATTAGTCTAATTCTCTTCATTCAAAGCTGTTAACTTCACTGAAATCTTCATCATGACCTACTTATCTGTACATGGTTAGTTTTCTGACATTATCTGTCAATTTCGGCTCTTCTGATTAGTCATTACCATGTTTGTATACCCCCTTTCAGTGCCATAACATAACATCCCTTCAGAAATATTATTGCCATCTCTTAGCTGTGTATCCTTGACATGGCAAAGTCAAGTCTGCTACTTGATATAGACAATATAACTAATAGTTTTGATGTATTAGAAAATTTGTTGGTCCACCAGTGGTTGGAGTGTATAAAAGGTTATTTAATTACAAGGTGCCCACACTCCGTACCTATCTTGCCTCCAACAAGAGCTTTTTTATCCAATAATAGTCCTTTAAAAACATAGTAGACCCATTTTCTATCCCTGTTTAATATTGAAGATGAGAAAAACAATCTACTTTTGGAATTCTTATCCATTTTCCTAATAGTAAGATACTGCCATATCCTGTCATCCATATTGTACTACACATCTTGACCGTGACATGCAGATGTAGAAACCTTTGTAATCATGATGTAAAAGTAAAAGAAGAATTCTGGAGACATGCTTTGTGTAAGAGTCATCTTATGGACATCTTTCTTATCTTCAATTTATTTCCAGACTCATCATCAATCTTACAAGTGTTTTTTATGTTTAACTCGTGTGTATTATTAGGGCCTTTCCGATATCACTGCTGGTATTCGGTTTTGAAAATTGTCAAGAAAAGACACTACTAGCCATTCTAGGTGCCAATTATTCAATAATACTACTGTATAATTTTTGCATAATGTTTTTATAAATATATGAACAAGCTTATGCTTACGAGTAATGAGCATGTAATTGGGCAATTCACGGTTTTTTTTTCCTTTTATAACATGGTAAGCTGCTTGTCTCTAGCCAAGTGCACAATACCCACAACAGCTTGTTTCCCTGCTCTTATCTCTATCCTGTGATCATAAGATTGGGAGCGCATTATCAACCGCCCTTTGTCATTGATAAATAGGGGCAATCTACAAGCATTTGCTGCTTTCCTTTTTTAATGAAACGATTGTGCACCTTTTATGTCTTGTTACAACAGATTGCAGCAGTGCTTGGTTAGAAGGGCCAAATAAGGTATATATTCCATTTCTGGCTTGCGGAGATCTAAGCGGGTACGACTCGGATCGGTCATACCCATTACCTCAAGTTGCTGAAGGGACTTACAAGAGTTTAGATCCTGTACAACCTCCAATTGCCCCACCTTATAAAAGGGCTCTAGAGCTCAAGAAAGCTGCAAATCAAGGAGTTCGTGAACTTGAAAACCTCTCCATTGATTCTTCTTAAAAATGCACAATTACATTGCATTTATGTTCACTATTTTGGTTGAGGATCAATATCTTACGTAGATGTTTAGTTAATTTGCTTCTTGATCACATTGTCATGAACCTATTCATTGATCATTATTTTGTGCACTCAAGAGCATAATGAGCATCATCTTTCCGATTAATGTTATTTTTAATCGTACGTGCATCTACACTTTCAAGTTACTGTATTTATATAAATTCTGTAATTTTGAAGTGGTTTTTATATAAACAACATCTAGTTTTCAATAAATCCATCATTATAACAATAGAAATATGACGTAGACTTCCCCATCTCAACCTCACCCGTGAGAAGTGTCATTGGAGAATGAAGATATAAATTACAAAGACTATAAATGACGAAAGAAATCAATCAATCAATTACATACTACTAAAAGCGAATCTAAGAGAACACTTGTCAATGCGTTATTAAAAAAATTTCCGCCAAAATTACTTTCTAAAAAAAATATTATTACATTAAAAAAAAGATTGCATTTAGATTATGACTTTTATTTTATATAAAATCTAAAGTAAACTTCCTAAAATATCGACTTGTACATTATAACTATCACATATTTAAATATTTTCTCTCTCATGTTTTTATTGTTTTAATATGAACTGTATTTCATTTTTCATACGAATTGTATTTCATATAGTTTAATACTGATCAATCGATTTAGTTTTTTAATATCTAATTATATTTTCATTATAATTAGTCAATATCCGTGCATTGCACGGGGTTTCACCTAGTACTCAATAAAGTATAAAGTCTTGTGCTTGTACATTGTATGGTATAATATTCCCATCATATCTAAAAGCTCTTTAAGAATATCGAAATCATTTTAATGAATTATTATTAATACATACTTAGAAATATTAATGGTTAGAAGTCGGTATAGATAATCATGCTCGAAACAAGAATAAAATTTAGAGTCAGAAAGAGTATACAATATACCCTACCAATCATATAACTAATATATAAAGCTAAACTTTTAGGGCTTATTCTTATTGACTGAAATGAAATGAAATGAAATGAACTTAACTGAACTTATTAGAGCTGAACTGAACTGAAGTGAAATGAATATTTTACAAGAGAAGGAAATTAGGAGAGGAACTGAACTGAACTTATTAGAGCTGAACTGAATTGAACAGAAAATAATTGTTTGAGAACAGGCCCTCTAGCCAGGTCACGAGGCAACGACACTTAGCATTCTAATTTTTCGCCAAGTGTCGTGCCACGTTGGATAGATTTAAATATACTTCATAAGATAAAAAAGTTAGTTTATAATTCTATTTGTATAAAATACCAATATTTCAGTTGTACAAATTAAATTATAATTCTATTAAAAAAATGATTAGATTATAATTCTAAAAAATTATCATAAAAATTTATTTTTTATATCATAATATTTTTTGGAGCGACGGTTGTAGTTCAAAGCGTAAAACATATATTTATAATATATACTAAACGGTTAAAATAATATACTTCTCAATCTAATAGAATTTTATTAGAGTACTATTTATACCTGTCAATTAGGGTCGGGTCATGAATCATCTCGGATTAGGTCACTTCAGGTTACGAGTCAAGAAATATTCAACCCTTGCCCAAAGTTTTGGGTTCGGGTCAACCCAACGGGGTTTGAACATTTATTTAATTTAATTTATTTTTTGCTAATTTTTTATTTTTTTAATGTATTAAATCGAACATTTCCACCAAAATTATTATTAGTCATTACATGTCTACTAGATAACAAATCTCTCTATCAATTCCTAACTAATTTTGTATCAATGATATATTTTAAAATTTAATATATAAATTAAAAATCTATCTTAGAATTCAATAAACAACCCGGACATCACACGGATACAAAACTAGTAATACAATATACCCTACCTCACCTTCTAACCTCAAGGAATAAAAATTAAAGGGACAATAAAATACAAATTATCTTTCTCAACTGTTACCCATTAAATTAGTTTAAAGACAATAATACACAAAATCTCTTTCCTCCTCCTCAACTGTTAACCACTAATTACATCAAAATACATTAAGCAAAGGCGGTGCATTGAGCCCAGTAGTAGGCCCAATAAAAGTAATTTAAAGTCTTTCTACTACTGTAATCCTTTTAACCATGTTTCCCATATGCTTTGGTGGGTCTTCAACTTGATATATTTTCAAGGTTTTTGTTTATGTTTCATATTATTTCAATTGTACATTAGGGGCATATTCTGATTTATTGAGCTAAATTAATTGAAGCTGAATTGAACATAATTGAATAGAGATGAAATAAATTATTTGTGAGAGAAGGAAATTGGGAACTGAACTGATTGGAGTTGAGCTGAACTGAACTGAAATTAAGCTGAAGACAACAGGTCCTAATACCCTATTTTTTTGACCTATTGTAATATATTATGTTCTTTTGAACTCTACTCTGCTGATACTTGCTCTGTTATACTGACATCTACTCTTCTCTGCTTAGCTTAGAAGCTCAAAGAATAGGGCCTAATACTAATATGATTATTTGACAGCATTTTATAAGATTCACAATTAGAGGTGGACATCGTGCCGTGCCGAGCCACAGCGAGCCGTGCCTCACCGTGGCTCGTGCCGTGCTATGTTGTGCCTACATTTTGGCGGGCCGTGCCAAGCCAGGCCACCATTTGGTACACCCTAACCCACGGCATGGCACGACCCACGATATATACAATTTTAATATCAATGTTTATAATTTTTACATACTTGTAATTACAGATATAAACGATTGAAAACATGTATCGATAAGCGTGAAAAGAGAAGTGTTGCAACTTTAAAAAAACAGAGAAAGTATATAACAATATAAATGAAAGAATATAATATTAATTATGGGATTCCTACCGTCAATTTAAAATTTTGATTAAGCTAATCCTTTGCCATTATATACAGAATTTGCAAGACTTTGTGAATTCATTTCACTATTAAATATTAAAAGAATTTTATAAAATGTATGGAGTAATAATTAAGGACTTGTCGCGATTTTATTACAACATAGTACTTTTTTTAATAGACTTGTTTCACAATTTATAAAACATTCAAATCATCAAATGTCATCTTTTTCACAAGAAAATACTATAGTAGTACTTGAATTCGGATGATTTAGATAATAACTTTGGCTTAATCAAGGCATTTGAAAATACTTTTTGAGACACAATATGAAGAGACATAATTACAAACTTCCTTAAATAACTGGTGGTGGGTAACCACTTAGCTGGAAATGGACTTAGACCAAGAATTACACTTGGATTTTATTTATTTACTTATTTATTTTTTAAAAGATGGTTTACTATAATTTAGAATTTAGATACTGTAAAGTTGAAATGAAAACCAAATCCCTCAAGTCAAGGCTGACATTTATTTATCACTAAAAGATGCACTTAACCAATTTTTAATTCTAATGGCATAAATCTCAAGAGAATCACTGTTATTATATTATATCCCGCCGTAATTATTAGTATTTCATCTCATCTTATCCTAGGTTCCTCAATACGTGCATAAATCTCTCTCTCTCTCTCTCTCTCTTTTTTTTTTTTTTTTTTTTTAAATTTTTGTTTTTGGTTTTTTTCTCTATTTTGTTTCTATACCACAATATTAACATGGTTCACTCGGATTAATATTGGATAATTTTATATGACTTCCTTCAACATTTAAAAATTCCATATAGTGTCCGGCTAAACCTTTTCTCATATGTTGAGGTGTCAATTCGAATGATTGGATTGGTTGAATCGGGTCTGATTAATTTTTAAAATTAACTAATACAAAATTATTATGTTCACATGAATTCAAATTTAAATCGGATATTTTCAGGTTGATTTCAGATCAGATCGGGTTGGATGTGCTTTTGACACCTCTACTCATATGCAGTGACATCCAAGTTTCTAATAATTCACATAATGGTTATATTTAGCTAGTTTGGTGGCTAACCAAGCATTAAACTAACTTACCCTTACTTAATCACAAATCTAGCTGATTTTCGCACGTAAACCGTGATTTTTATGGTGCATTTTCCAAATTTTGACCTTTTAAATTTAATCCATAAGAGCTAAATTGACCTCAAAATCTTAAATGAACCATTTTATCGAGCTTAAAAATTAAAAACGTAAAATAAATAATTTATTGTACATAAAGTGAGGTATTTCTAGTTGTTAAGTTAAATTTGACCCCCTTAAGAATTAAAATGACCCTCAAAACCTTAGTTGAACAATAATCCTACTTTCGTTATAATTAATGGCTCAATTTGCGTGCCCAAAAATTAGCTTGATTTGTGTGCTGAGAAATTTGATCGATTTTGGGGTAATTTTAGCTCTTATGACTCAAAATAATGTCAAAACTGAGGAATGAAAATGCCAAAAACCTCTCAAATTACATGCCAAAATCAGCCAACGGATTAATTAGAGCTTGTTTGGCATTATTTTTTGTTTTACGTTTTTCTGTTTTTTAGAAAACAAAAAACCAAAAACAGGAAACAAGAAAAAGGAATTTTCACTTTTTGTTGTTAGTTTTCAAAATTATCAAGACTAACAAGTTTAACTAATTTTTTATTCATTATATGACATATATCATATTATTTTGGAAAACAAAAAACCAAAAAACAGAAAACCACAGCGATGCTAAACGAACCCTTAGGTGTAGCTTTGAGTGTTTGATGATGGGTTAATCATCTAAATAAGGCCTATATGTGAATTATTAGAATACTTGGACAACACTTTATATAAGAAAAAAAAAAATCCCTACCACTATATGGAATGTTTAAAAGTTGAAGGCTACCATATAGAATTTTCTAAAATATTTGTACAACTCAAATATGTTTTATAAGAAGTATATACCCTCCGTTTCAAGTATTTTTTCTCATTTTGACTGTAGTCAATAATTTTTCAGCAATGAAACAATTTCATGGCAATCCATTATATTAACAACCCCTGATTTTAAATAAGAAACGGCTTCCCTCAAAGTGAGACAGAGATAAACATTGTATTTTCAAAAGAAATTGGAAAACCTTATACTGATTTGAAAGCAAATGAAATTGAAAACTAATGATATCAAGAAAAAAAAATTGGTCTTTTCACCGATAAAAACTAATGAAAGTCCATTTGAAGCTTAACAATGGAGGCTAAGGTTTAGGAAAGAGGAGAGCTCTCATTTTTTTTAATAGAAAGAGGAGAGAGATTGCATTTAGTCTTTTTATTTTCTAAAAAATACAACTACTGTGTGTAATCCCCCGTATTTTTAAATATTTTATAAATGAAAATTTATTTTATTTATAATATTTATTTGTTATTTTTCATAATTTAATTTCAAAAGTTTCAAATTATTAATCTGGGTCGAAAATTATTTGAACAAATTATTTTATACACCTTTATTCTACAATTTATGTCCAATCATACAAGCCTAACCCATTTGTTTACTTAATCGACCCATTATTTTTATGAGGCCCAATCTTTCTTTTTACCCTACAATAATTCTCTCCTATAAATATCCCATGAATCTCCAAAAATTTCCCACACAAAAAGGTTAGTCTTATTTTCATCCTCCTTTGTTTCATTATTTTGCTTAATGTTAATTTAATTGTTTTGGGTTTTGATTTTAGTATAAAGATTATATTTTTAGTATCAAATTATATTTTAATGGTATAAAGATTATAAATTTCAGATTATATTTATGTTATAAATTTCATATTTTATGAATTATAAACCTAGGGTTTCAATTTATTGAAAATCATGATTTTAGGGTTTTTATGAACAATTGATTTAGGGCTTTTATAGTAATGATGTTTTGAAATTTTGGTGATTATAACTACTGATTAGTTTAACTTAATTCCAGATTATTTTGAACACATAGATTCGTGTTTTAATTTTTTTGATTTCCGTTCGTTAATATTAATCCCGTTTTAATCCCGACCAGGTTCTAAACTCATCCGATTTTGACAAAAAAGTAGTGTTTTCCATGTGGAAACCACGTTTTAAGAAAGACTCACTACCTATGGTAGTGAGCACCACCCTCTCGAGGCCAAATTCAGCCTCTAAATATGATTTTCGGGCAGTTTTTGATTTTAACGAAGTTTTTACATACTTAAAATATTATCCTTGAGTTTGATTAATAAAATTAATTATGTTTAAAGTTAATTAAGCATAAATATATGTTTTTATTGAAGTTTCAAGTGTTGGTAATAGTTTCTAAGTACTACTTTTGATGTTTTATAAAGAGGGTTTAATCACCCATTAAAAAGAGAGATTTTAGGGGTTTTTATATAATTTTCAGATTTTTATTAGACTTTGAACTTGCTGAAATTTCATGTATAAGAGTGTATTTTAAGGTTTTTATGAAGAAAAATTTAAAGAACTATATATAAGCCCTTAATTTTAACAAAAGGGAAGGTTTTAAAGTGTTGTTTGATTTGGATTTTGAAGGTTTTAAAGTAAGTTAGTATTGCTGTAAATTTAATTGATTGGGTATTGATTGAGATGTTATTATTTGGCTTAGGAGAGGAGTTTATTGAAGGTGATTTCTAGTTAGTAAAGTGGCATACCAATTCATTTGCTCAAGGTACGTACAAGTTACAAAACCTTGCTTTTAGGTGCATGTTTAAGGACGGATCGAGAATTTAGTATCATGTCTAGGGATGACTGGGTTAAATTGTTTGGTTATACATTGTGAATTTCCTTTGACGTGCACTATTCCTTATTGTAATTATTGGTTATGTTCTAATTATGCAAGGTGCGCTTAGAGGCAAAGGTATGTGATTGGTGAAATGACTTAATTATTACTCATTCATGATTTAATGAAATAGGATGAGTAAAGGAATGGTTCATGTCTTATAAGACAAGGTTAAGAGTTTGGGGTGCCTTATGCACTCAAGGTGTTTATACACCGAGGTAGTAAAGGAATAAATAATAAATGTTGCTTGCCACTAATAAATCAAGAATTGAAATTGAAAAGTTGCTTTACTTGATTGAATTGATATTGGATTGATTGTATTGTTATGCATATGAGTCATCACCAAGTCTAAACCTGTAAATCACGTAAAGTGCAAGATGGATGAGCAATAAAACTCTGGATTGGTGCACTTCTGGAGTAATGACAATCAGGGGTTGGGGTACATGGGGTATTAGCCGTGTACTTTTCTCGAGGCCGTCTGATCTAAGAGTCTCTTATTTCAAATATTTTTCAAAACTAGGAGTTAGGTGAGATCTCATACTAACTACGGTCACGGAGTCGCGCCCGTGGTCGTTGGATGTTTATTGATGTTTCCGAAAGGAGGCATGGGGTTTTTCTTTTATTGATGTTCCAAATGGAGCATGGGTTGGACAACCTTGTCTATTGCGTAATCCAATGAATAAAAATAATGATTTACCTATTATTAATTAATGGAGTCTTAGTAATATAAATAGTTGAGTCGTGTGTTGAGTCTATAATTTATTGATTATTAGTAGCATGTTATGGAATTCTTAATTTATTTTGCAGCTTGTATGTACTCAGCTTTGCTGATTGCGTGCTTTGTGTGTCTTTCTTTGGTCATGGCCTTCGCCTTTCAATGACCCTGTGACGATCCAATTTTTACACTTGTAATATTGGGGAGCAGAATTACCACAGGTTCTTACACATGCAACATTCATCAGGGTTGTGGGATCTTGAGTAGAGAGTTGGTTGTTTCATTTTATTTCTTTTGCAAGTTTGAATTATTTTAATTCGATTTTATTCGACACTATTTCTTTTGGGTTTGAATTTATTTGAACACTGAATTTAATCACTTACTACTTTTATTGGGTTTTGAATAAGGGCCTTCATGGTTCCAAGTTGTATGACTTAATTTGGTTTCATTCGTTGGTTTTGAAACTTATTTATAACTGATTTAGTTTTTCCGCTGCTATTTTCTGATAAAGCCTTAACGTTTGAACACGTGGCGGTAGCACGCCAGTAATTCTCTTAAATATTGTTCAGGGTCCTCAGAGGTTTAAAGAGAGAATTATTGGGGTGTTACACTGTGTTACACACTTTTTTTTTTAACAAATTTTGTATTACACACTCCTTCGACGAATTAAGGTAATAATTAGGGACCAAACTTTTTAACTTTTTATCTTTTGGGACCTAAACATTTTTCTTTCATCTTTTGGGAGATGTGGTTAATTATCAGACAATTTAATCTAAAAAAATACTAACCAACCTAAGCATTAATTTGGGTTATAAAAATGTTCAGTAATTCCAAACCAAAATAAGATTGTTAACATTAAACTTTAAAAAAAAAAATAAAAAAAAATAAAAAAAAATAAAAAAAAATAAAAAAAAAACTTCAAAAAATAGCCTTTTATTTTCCAATTTTCTTTCTAAAACTAAAATAGCAACCCACAATCCGAATTTCCAAAATAAAAAAATTATATCAAATTGAAGGAAGCTGACTCTATGAGAATTGTTGATAGATCCAAAATTTAAAAACTTGGGAAAAAAAATTCTCAACTTATCTCAATTCAACGCTCAACCATAAGTTTACATAATTTGGAAAATAATTCTCTATTTACCATTCAACACAAAAAATTCAAAATTCTAACAACACAAGAACAAACAAATAAATTAAACACAATAATAACACTAAGCATCAATTTTAGCATTATAACTCATGAATACCCATATTTGAAAAAAAAAAAAAAAAAAAAAGCCTTAAACCCTAGTAGAAAATACAAAAATTGATGTAAAAAATTTGAACAAGATTCATAGACAACATACTTATGCTAATATGCTTGAAAAGCCGCTAATAATTTGCACCAAAATCGCCTTTGCAGCATCAATTTATTTTGAAAGAGAGAACAAACAAAGGGATGTTGATGAAGAAGAGTACGTGATGAGAGTTAAATTGCTTGCTCTTTTTTTTTTTTTTTTTTTTTTTTTTTTTGGGGGGGGGGGGGGGTTAACACACTTTATTCTTTAGGGGAAAACTAACAAAAAGTCTAAAACAATTGATGAGTCCCACTACTTAACCATAGTTAATTTATCCCATTAAAATTTTTTTCAAGGTCCTAAAAGATGAAAGAAAAAAGTTCAGGTCCTAATAGAAAAATACAGTAAAAATGTTTAATCCTTATTTGTCATCTTAACTCCTCTTTCGACTATTATTTTATATTATAAAAAAAAAAATTAAATTGGTAAAAGTTTATAAAAATGAAAAATGAACACTATATTATAAGGTCACGGGGTATTTCCTATCTCAATCAAGATTATCAGATTATGACACGTAGTCTAACCATTCAAATAATAGCCCTATAATTTTACAATCATTCACACAAATGTTCCTCTAAGAAATGGGCCATTTTTTCTTATCTCTAGAAATACTGGGACTAGGTACATTGGCAGGCATAAGAAAATATTGTTTTTTTTTTTCTTTTGGTGTCATAATACATCCTTTTTCCGTTTTAATTTGTTAGTACCACATACTATTTTGAACATTTCAAAAATATCTACCCTTATTGAATATATTGTACTTTTAACTTAATTTTTATTTTTTATTTTATACATATTAAATTTTGATTGGTTAAATTAATTGATTGTGAACTGATGACATGACTCTAAGTAAAAAAATTACTACCTTGATTTATGCAATTATGGCAAATGCTTTCTTAAAAAAAATCATAAAATTTAAATAAGGCAAAACTATTTATGAATTATACTTTACTTTAATGTTAGATTCCAAATATTTTCCTTTTCTTATTTTATGTGATTGATTCCATATATAACTATCATATTGAAACAGAGGGAGTAATAAAATATTGCGTGGGGTTTTTACTGCTTGTATTGTAGTGTTCCAATTCTTGAACCCTACTCTATCTAAGGAAATAAAAGATTATTCTTAATACCCTACCATGTGATAGTTAAGTACTATTGTCGTTACCATGGCTACCGTTATATTTAGTTCACCTTGGTTCAATACCTTATTACTCTATTATTTTAGATTAAATTAGAAAAATAATAAGTTCATACAGTATTGTATATATTTTAGTATTTTATATATGATTTTTTATTGTTAAATATTTTAATTTTGTAATATATAAAAAGTTTAAGAATTTTATAAATATACAAAATACACGTTTAAATCTAAGAAGACCTTGTAAGAAATAAGTTTGGATTAAAAAAAAAAAAAAAAAAAAAAAAAAAAAAAAAAAAAAAAAAAGACTCAAATCAAATTAGGTAAGTAAAAATAAGATCATATGAGCTAAACATAATCTATGTACGAATATTTAGTTCATTTTATTTTATAATCTATGTATTAAAAATGAAATAAGATACTCTCTCCTAAACTCTAGCCTTTATTGTTACTTTTGAAAGGGCTTCCATCGGATTTCACCTGTGGAAAGATCCAATTTTTATTTTCTTTTAACTTTTTTGTTTCTTAGGTTATATTAATGTCACCTTCGAAAGATAAAGTTTTTTCTATCTCCTTCGAAAAACAAGGTTTTTTCTATGTCCTTCGAATGACAAGGTTTTTTCTATCTTTTTCAAAAGACAAGGTTTTATTTGTATTTAATCTGGTCTCCGGTTGTGCGGTGCTACGATTGATTATGGCTTGGATTTGGCTTGTGAGATCAACACAAGAATTTACTTTCTCACAAAATTGCGAAACGACGACAGATCCACTCAAAAAGTTGTATCAACAAATCGAGAATGTGCTAAATTGTTATATTTATGTATTGGATTCTTAGCCCTTCCCCGATTAATTCTTGTTTGACTTTGTTAAATTCGTTTTAATTATCGTTAATTGTCAATAGTAGATGCCATATGGCTTTTATTAATGAATTTTAGTACCCTTTAGGACTTCTTTCATCAAAAAAAAAAAAAAAAAAAAAAAAAAAAAAAAAAAAAAAAAAAAAAAAAACTAAGTACTGTAATTTAATAAACATAAATTTTGTTAAAAAAAAAAAATACTAAACATGCATACATAGTGATATTTACGGAGTTTAATTTGGATTGTGACAAATCGTTATTATAGTTGATAGATGGGAAGTACATATATTAATAGTTAAATTTGCAAAGTAGAAGTAATCGTTGAAAAAGAAATTGAGGCTTGGGAAAGGAAAATATCAATGCCTAACATTATTTGTAATAATTCTAGTATTTGGTACATTAGGTTGCTACATGAAATTTCTTTTTCCTTATTACTATGTTAGCCATTGTATAAAACAATTTTATAGGTTTTTGCATATTTGCGTACCACAAAGATTATTTGATATTGGGTATGATTTCAAGTCCAATGAAATCTCATGTGAGGGGTGTGATAGAGTATATAAACCAATTATGGGTTTCAACTATTAGCTTAACCTTTTAGTTGAATTGGTCCATTAACATGATATCGGAGCCAACGTGACATACAGGTCACGAGTTCGAATTTCATCCACCTTTCACCTTTAAGTGGAATATTCAGTGTTGGGTATGATGAGTGCCCATGCTACATCCATACGGACAAGCTGCGTGCTTATCACATGAGTTAACTCTTATTAATAATAGTCATAGTATAGCTACTTTACATATAAGTGATTACTATGGAAATGAATAAAATATGAGGTGATGAGGGGTTATTATTGCAATGGAAAAATAAGGTTACTCTTATTACTAGTATCAAATTCCGTGTACTTCCCTCGTGACTAAAATACGTACTCTTAGTATGAAAATTAAAAAAATAACATATCCTCATACGAGTAGTATATTTTATATTTTTTTAAGGAATACGAGTAGTATAAAATAAAAGTAGTATGGGCTATCATGCAATCAATTTCAATTATTCATAGAACTCTAATTGATTTGTGTCCGCCAAAAAAACAAAGAATAAAGTTTTAATTAACAAATACTGACTCAGGCGACAAATTAAACTTTTGGCTTTATAGCTTTGTACAAGTACTACACTATACTCTGCCAAAAAAAAAAAAAAAAAAAGGTACTACACTATACTACGTGTCTACGTTTGTCGATGATATTGTTTGTTGATTCTTCAATCTTCATTACTCTTGTAGCCTGGTTCAATTATTTCTCAATCTCATATTCTGTATTGTATCGAAATTCGAAACAAGAGTTAGATATTTTATTTATCAATAAAAAACCAAATACAAATTAAAATACACATCAATTCATTTGTGTTTAATAAAAGCAACAAAATTGTAAAATTGAGTGACCAGAAATCGATTCAGAGGTGAATGATAAGGTAAGACCTTGTTTTATTCACTTTTTAAAATTAATATATGCACTAGTAATTATGGATTTATGATTACACGATTGCCCGACTCAAATAACAAATGACCAGAATTTCCAAAAATCCGAAATCTACACTAGCTACTAGCTTGATTGTTGGAGTTGGAATATGCAATTAGCTTTGCTAAGCTAATTTACTTGGAAAAAAAAATTGCCAAAAAAATAAATGTTATAAGTAAATTAGTAATTAAGATGAAAACAATAAATTAATAAGTTAAATAGTAAGCTAATAGCTAGCCATTGGGGCTCAAAAACTCGAAAAATAATTAGCTTAAAAGCTGATGTGGTATTGGAGTTGCTCTTAATGGTCTCTCCTTATGTTACTATTGATAGACACAACTCTATCAAAATAAACCTACGAAACATTGTTGAAAATTTGTATCTAGACACGAGTTCGAAAATGATAATTTAAAGTGTTAAAAAATGATTTTATACGATAAATTACAAGTTCAAAACCCTCCATGAGCCTACCTCGATGGGTAATTTACTAGGTTCTGGACTCCTGATAGTTTATTTGTCCCGATAAAAAATGAAAAAAAAAAAGTATTGAATGGATATTAAATTCTATTATTTGTTCTTTACTTGTCTATATACATGTCAAACGGGATTCTAAGAAATCAAAATTTGAAATTATTCTCCCCAAATATAAATTGTTTGCTTGTACACCTTTTAGGCTTTTACAACATCACACCACTTTACACGCTACTTCATACACCACTTCCTTGTCTGTTTATAACCATACCAAGTCAATATATGCATTATTGTTCAAATGTAATAATGTATAGACCATAAAGTAGCTAGTGTTTAAATTGCAATCTATAAGTTTTAAACTCAGATTCTAGAGTTGTTAGTATTCCGTATTTTTATGCAAAATCAAGTCAAAATTAATAATAATAATTAACAATAATAAAGAAATTAAGAATAGTAATACGCTCATCATCTAGATTTATACAATCTTCGAACATCAGTATAAGACACAGAGTAACATAATAACCACGTCACTAAAACATTGGTATTGACACTTTTTCTCAAAACCCTTTGGCGGAACTTAATTTGCAATAATAATTCTCGACCATATTTCACCTCGACAATTTCACTAATAAGTTATACGCGTAATAAACTCGTTACATATTTGGAAAATAACAATGCAAGCCTAGATAAGAAGGTGAGAAGCGGAGAAGGGGAACCCAAAAAATCTAGGAGGAGCATGAACATGTTGCCATCTCCAATTAACTCCACCTTGACCTTTATTGCAATTGTTATTACCGTTGTTGTTGTTATTATCCACATTTTTTCTCTCCAAGATGAACATCCCTTCCCCACCACAATTCTCCCCATTTCCCATCAAAAAAATCTTACCATTTCCAACATCAATCAAAGACACCGATGATGAAGATGACCATAACTCCGTTACTCGTTTCGGAATCGAACCGAGATTCAACCCTTTCCACACCTTGTCCTCCCATTGGAATTCTTTTATTTCGCCCTCGAGGACGTACCACCACCGCCGTTGTCCTTCTACTGTGACAACGGCGGTGGATTTGGGATTGTTTCCGGGGTATGGCCATACCCCGGAAACAATCTCCCAAGTATTCAATACTGGATCGAATACTTCGGCATCGGGCCTGAATCTCCCTTGAGATTCAGTCCCGTAGCCGCTTATAACCCAAAGTTTTCCTTCATTTGTTAGGGACAGTCCGTAGCTTTCGTCTCGTTCTTCCGCCATTGGCGGCAGGGCCTTCCACTTGTCGGCCACAGCGTCGTAGGCCTCCGCCGATCGGAGGGCATTCTTCTGTCCGTCATGCCCTCCGGCGACGTAGACCGTGGAAGGCCCTGCCGCCGCACAGGCAAAGAACGATCTCGCCGTCGGCATCGGGGATCCCTCCCTCCACGTCCCAACGGCGAGGTCCAGAACCAACACCCTCGAAACCGGCTCCAGCGTCGCCGGGTCCCACCCGCCCAGCACGACCAACTTCCTCACTGCCGGCAAAACAACACACTGCGAAAATGTAGGAATTGTAACCCCTGCTAAACAACGCCATTCTTCATTATTCGTGTTAAAAACATTCAGATTGTAAAGAAGTGGACTCCCATTAACAACTTCTTTGACACCATCATCGGAATCTGATTCTTCGAGTAAACTTTTATCTTCAGCCACCGGTAACGGCGGCGGTGGCGACAGTGGCTGTATAAGAAACACATGATTCTCGGCAAAGCGAGCGAGACGGCGATTCGAGAAAAAAGAAGAATGAGAGACAGTAGATTTCCAAAGATGAGAAACTAATCTAAGTGAAGGATGAGAAGTAATGGGTACTCTCAAAAGACACTCCATTGCTAAATCATCTGGTAAACCAGGGATTAATTGTTCAAATTGAAGAAACCCCATTGATTTTGTAGCACAATTATCTCCCATTAATCAACAAAATTAAAGGGTTAAATGATTTTTGTTGTTCAAATTAGGAATTTGTGAGGAATTTTAGGAAGTTAGGCAATTTTTTTTTTTTTTTTTTTTTTTTTAAATGATGTGAAGTAAAGTAGCGAAGACAAAGTGGTAAGAGAAGAGTATATATAAGGGAAAATTTAACCGCGCCCACGTTACAAGTTAGAGTTGGAAAAATTGCTAATTGAGTAAAAGTTGTGTCGTTTGGCAATTTAATTGAACTTTTGATTTTATACCAAGTATCTAAGTTTGTAATTAGGGTTATTTGATTTGCTCGAGAGTCTTTTCTCGGATGATTCACTTAGGATAAAGCTCATCTGTTTTTCTATCACGTAATCTCACCGACCTAAATTGTGACTTGTTTTTGGGTAGAATCTTTTGATTCGAAATATAGGTTGTCTTATAATGGTAATTTGATATTAAATGACTTTTTGTTTATCAAAGTATCATTTCGAAATATTAACTACAATAGTAATGCGTTGTATATAATTTCGAAACAATAGTAATGCGTTATATATACAATTTCGAAACAATAGTAATGCGTTGGTATATAAACACTAATAAGATGACATGTTGTATATACAACGCATTACTATTGTTTCGAAATATTACTATTGTATATACAACGCATTACTATTATTTGATAAACAAAAATGTTCCGATAGTAATGCGTTGTATATAAACACTAATAAGATGACATGTATTATGAGATCTATAGAGTAAGGCCCTGTTCACTTTACCTTATTTTTGCTAAACTAAAATTATTTTTACTGAACTGAAATTATTTTTGCTAAACTTAGGGCATGTTCCGATTTACAGAAAATAAATGAACTAAACTGAACTGAACTAATTGGGAACTGAATTGAATTGAATAAAGCTGAAATGAATTGTTTATGAGAGAAGGAATTAGGAACTGAAATGAACTAAACTGAAATTAAGCTGAACAAAATAGGCCCTTAAATTATTTTTACTGAACTGAAATTATTTTTACTGAATATTAACTTTTTTAAGGTGAAGTGAATTGAACACAGCCTAATAGAGTATTTTGGTGTTTTTTCTTTCGGGGGGGAGGGGGGTTCTTGAGAGTTTATCTTAAATCAGTGATAGGCGTGTCGCGTACCTAACAAAAATAACCTAACAAGACCACTACTATGTAGACGGGCAAGTAAGGGTCGGATCCCAAGAGACTATGGTTCAACTAATTAATTAGACTCAAGTAACTACTAAGCAAGTAACCAATCAATAGTGATATTCAACTAATCTAATTCTAAACAAAATAAACAAGAAGAATCAAGATGAAATAATTCAATTAATAAAAACATCCAGAGTTAAGTATCACCACTAGTATGAATAATGCAAAGATAAATCCCTACCCCAATTAATCAAAATAATAATAATCAAAGGAAGGACGTGCCCTTAAAAATACCAATAAACCCCTTCCGAGTATTTATGGCTTCTCTAAAATCCAATCAAACCTATTTCCATGGTATCTTGCAATTTAGAGACATTAAACTCAACATCCATTCAATCCTAGCAATCCATCCTACCTATTTCCATGGAGAATTTCATGCCCTTATTGAATTTAATCAAACCATCTAATCTCAACTTCCATTGATAAATAAGATACTTGGTTCAATCAATATCAAATTACGTCTAACCTAACATTGATAAATTAGCACAATTCAATAAGCAAAGCAATTAATCTAATAAAATAAGGAATTGGGGGAAATCATGCATTACTCATAACTAGGGTTCAACCTAACCCTAGAATATAAATCTACTCACTCATAATTAAATTAACAAAATAATCAAAAGACATAATAATATAGGAAAGAAGAAATACTTGAATTAATGGAATTGAAGATAGAATCTTGAACAAAGTAAATCTTAAATTGAAGGGAATTGTAGAATTCTTCAACTCAATTTAACGAGTCCAAAAAGAGTCATCTAATATGCCTAACCAAAGCCTATTTATATCCCTAGGAATAAGTTAAGAAGTTTCCTAAAATAGGTCTTCCAAACCGCCTCAAACTTGGCTTCGATGCTTCGTCAGGTGATAGCCACGGGTTACCCAAAGCTGCTAGGACTTTGCCACGGCCAACCCGTGGTGTCTACTGATCTTGGTAGGCTTCTCTTGGGCATAAAAGGAGGAGCCACGACCAGGCCAAAGCTTAATGCAACAAGCCACGACCAGGCCAAGGCTAGGCAATTTCTACACAAAACTCCTTCGAAAACAACTTCAAGCTTGGAATATGACCATATGATGTTGGGCTCGTAATCTCCTACACGCTCCTAGCTCACTTAGCTTGCAAAGGTGCTCTTTTACGCGTAAATCCTACAAAATAAAGAAAGAGAGCACGAGGAGAGCAACATCGAAATATAAAGAAATATAGCTCTAAAAGATTAAATATATAGAGAAAATATGATAGAAACACTCAAATATAACATATAACAATGAGTATATAAATGTGTTATCAAATTCCCCCACACTTAACCTTTACTCGTCCTCGAGGAAAGAAAACAAAACTAACCTAGAAAGCAATAAATCCTAATACTCACTGTCGTAGGAATCACGATTGCACTTAGCATGTGCAACAAGCCCTTTAAACCCCTAGGCTACCCTAGTGGACGAGTTTGGTCTCGTGAAGGTTTTCAGAAGGCATGCCTACAAAGCCGAACCAAGAACTTCCAAACCAAAATGTTCAACCAAGTGATTAAATTGAAAATCAAAATCATTTTAATTCAAAACTCAATTTATGCATCACAAATCAATGACATAGATGAAACGATAAATTGTAGCACCCTTCAATAACCAACCAATCTTGCCACTTCCTTTCCTCAAGCTTGAACCTTCCCTAAGGATGCTCAACCATATTAGCTCAATGCCTCACTTCGATTTGACGACCTTCGTCAAGACTTGCACAAAATCTTACCCTCCACCGTTTTAGTAACCAATTTGCAAGGAAAATCAAGAGGACTTTTAAAGGGTAAGCTTGGGTGATAGGGTGACAGAGATATAAATTTGGGAATGTGGTGCTTAAAATCAATCCAACAAAAACTCATACATAACACCCTTGAATGTGATATGCACGAAATCATGAAATATCAACCATGAGATTAAAAACAACAAATTTCCAACAATGAATGCATTGCTCTTCCTTGTCAACTCCATTGATTCAACATTAACATTTACCCTTCTTTATTTCTCATCATCATTTTTCAATACTCTTTTTTTTCTTTTCATTTTTTCATTTTTTTTATATCATATCTTTATTCACTTTTTTTTTCTTTTTTTTTTTCATACAACCTTCCTTGTTTTTTCTTTTTTTTTTTCATACCACCTTCCTTCGAATAGCTCATCATACAAATCAACATGCCTTAACAAAATACTCTTCTTATCCAAACAATGCATTACGGAACCATAATGTTGTAACACAAGGGTAGTCAAGAAAGAAATAAGGCTCAAAGGGGCTATCAAGAGAAGGATGTAACATATACAGAAAAATTCCTAAAGATGACTCTGAAAGCTCTAAATAACAAAAATATGCCTCAATCATATTTCCCAAGCAATTCGGTAATCGATCTCAGGAAGCTAAAATGCAAGTCTCAATTAGGGCGATCAAGAAGGAGGGTATTCGATTTGAGTCTTACGAGGTTCGTGGCCCTCCAAAAGGTACTTATCGCACAAGAGGAAAGCGAAACCATCTTACCACAAACAATTGTCATCGAAAGGATTTACGCTCTTATCGAATTACTCAATCCAATGTCAATCAATTCATGAAAAATAGTGGAAAATGTTCTTCTCTTTTGAGAATCACTTGTTTCACATATTGGAATGGAAATTCAAGATGACACTATAAATTACTAAAGCCTGATAAATATAGTGAATAAAACCCTCCCCCACACTTGAATATTGCAATGTCCACAATGCAAAATATATCATGAATAAATATAATAGGGGAAAATACTACACTATGGTAGTACATAGGTTCTACCTAACATACCAAAATAATACAAGAAAATGGCACTAAGACTACCAAACTGCAGAAAACGAAAATCCTAGAGAATAAAACAAATGCAAAAGAACAAGGACACTAAAATAAAAAATAAAAATAAAAAAATAAAAAAAATAATAACAACTAAGGAGTAATAAAAAAAATAAAAAATAAATAAAAAATAAAAAATAAAAAGGAAAACTTTAATCATAGACATCAAGCTAAAACTAGAACAATTAGCTAAAAGATTAAAAGAAAACTAATTAAGGGTTAGAAAATTGGGTTGCCTCCCAAAAGCGCTTGTTTATAAGGTCATAAGCTCGACCTCCTTTAGTAGCTCAACCTGGGTCACCACCACGCAGAGAGAATACTCCACGATCCTGTCTGTTTTTGGGTTCACCTCTATATGGCTCCTTCAAATTGAAGTTGACGTGATTTGTATTCGAACTCATTTTCAGGTAGCTAAACCCATGTGCTGGAATATCGCCCTTTTTTCTCACAAGATTTCTATTAGAAACACAATTATCAACCAAAGGGTTAGTAGCATCAATTCTCAAACAAGTACCACCGTCAAAAGTAAAATTATGGTCATTGAAAAGCTTAAACACAACTTGTTTATCCTAAGCCCTAATGGTCACTTGTCCCTTGGGAACATCTATTAAAGCTTGACTTGTAGCAAGAAAAGGGCGGCCAAAGATAATCGGGATCTTATGGTCTTCTTTCATATCCATTACAACAAAGTCAACAGGAAAAACAAGTTCACCAATCCCAACTAATACATCTTCAACTACACCCTTAGGGAGTCTAACAGTTCTATCAGCCATATGAAGAGATATAGGAGAGGGTTTAAGGCTTTTCAAACCTAATTTGTCATACACTGAAGAAGGCATTAAGTTAACACTAGCACCTAGATCACACAAGACCCTATCAAAAATATGTTTCGTTTATCATGCAAGGGATAGTAAAACTACCAGGATCATGTAATTTAGGTGGTAAGCTATCATGTAGAAGATCAGGACATTTCTCCTTTCCTACCAAACTTTCTAATTTCTTATCATTATGATCATGATCTAGAATTCCTTTCACAAAATTTGCAAATTGAGGCATTTGAATTACAAGATCGGAAAAAGGAATGGTAGCATATACCTTCTTAAGAGTCTCAGAATACTTCCCAAAATGCTTATCGAGCACGACTTTTGATAACCTTTGCGGGAAAGGCATCGGTTCCTCATAGGCATGTGGAGCAACATATTTGGGACCTTCATTCTCACGTATTTCAGTTTTCGACTCTAGATTGCACACTTTCTCCTCTAATCCCCCCGTAGTCAACTCATCTCTCTTCACGAAAATTGCATTGCATTGTTTTGTCTGGACTTTTGCTTGATCTTGAAGAGTTGATAGATGACTCACTTGTTGTGATAATTGAGAAAGATGAGTTTCTATCCTCTTATTTTGAGCAACGAGCAGTTGGATTGAGTTTTCAAAATATTCATTCTGCTTTGCTTGTAACTCAAATTGCTTTGAAATAAGCTCTTGTTGTTGTTGTTGGGAAGTAGCAAAAGTCTCCATAATGGACTTAAGATTTGAAGATTGAGGTGGTGGTTGGTGCATGGGATGATGATTGATAGGTGCCCTTGCTTGAAAAGCGGGTGGGGATGGAGGATTCGCTATAGCTTGAGTGTTCTTGTATGAGAACCCTTGATGATTTCTCCACCCTTCATTAAATGGCCTTGTGGAGGTCGTGGTATAAATAGCATTAGCTTGCTCAATCGTCATTCCATCATAATTGGGTTGACACTCCCGTGCATTATGGCCTTGCAATCCACACATCTGACAAGTTTCCATCGAGGGTCGAGGGGACTCGGCTTGGAGTTGATTGACTTTATGAGTTAGTGCCTGCACAGAACTAGTCAACATGGTTAGAGCATCACCATCATGTTTATTACCTATGTTGATAGCGTTTCGTCCCCTTGGATGGTAATTATCATTAGCCGCCATCTTCTCAATCAAATCCTTTGCATCGGTTGGGTTCTTACTCATGATGGAACCTCCAGACGCAGCATCAATGTATATGCGAAACTCATGGGTCAAACCATTATAGAACGTTTGGATCAACATCCACTCTGGAATACCATGGTGAGGGCATTGTCTTTGCAATCGTTTAAATCTTCTCCATGCCTCATATAGGGATTCGTCATTGGATTGATGGAAAGTAGATAGCTCGTTCCTTAATTTTGCGGTTTTCTCTTGCCCCAAGAATTTGACTAGAAAGGCCTTGGCAAGCTTGTCCCACGTATCAAAAGAACCAATACCTTCATCTCGTAGCCACTCCCTTGCCCTATCCCTTAGTGAAAAAGGGAAGAGGCGTAGTCTAATAGCATCATCAGTGACACCATTGAGCTTCATAGTGTCACACTTCTCCAAGAAACTATCAATGTGAGTCACAGGGCAATCATTCGGTAAGCCCGCAAAAGAGTCATTGGAAATGAACTGTATGAATTGGGGTTTCAACTCAAAACTCTGAGCGGTGACAGGTGGTCTAACAATACTAGAGAGGAATCCGGTTGTTGTATCCGGAATACCATACTCCAAAAGAGATTTTGTTCCTGGATCAACCATGTCTCTTGTATTTCGATTTTTCCTCCTTTTACCTCTTCGTCTTCTTGCAGTAGCTTCGATCTCAGAATCAAAAGGTGTTAAATCGTCTGAACCTGAACTTCGAGTTTGCATGCAACAAAGAAACTAAAACAGAAGATCAAAGAAACAAGGAACAATAGCCGAAGCAACAAAATAAATGCTTAGTAAAAACGAATCACGAATAACTAGAATGAAACCGTTAGTCCCCGGCAACGGCGCCAAAATTTGATAGGCGTGTCGCGTACCTAACAAAAATAACCTAACAAGACCACTACTATGTAGACGGGCAAGTAAGGGTCGGATCCCAAGAGACTATGGTTCAACTAATTAATTAGACTCAAGTAACTACTAAGCAAGTAACCAATCAATAGTGATATTCAACTAATCTAATTCTAAACAAAATAAACAAGAAGAATCAAGATGAAATAATTCAATTAATAAAAACATCCAGAGTTAAGTATCACCACTAGTATGAATAATGCAAAGATAAATCCCTACCCCAATTAATCAAAATAATAATAATCAAAGGAAGGACGTGCCCTTAAAAATACCAATAAACCCCTTCCGAGTATTTATGGCTTCTCTAAAATCCAATCAAACCTATTTCCATGGTATCTTGCAATTTAGAGACATTAAACTCAACATCCATTCAATCCTAGCAATCCATCCTACCTATTTCCATGGAGAATTTCATGCCCTTATTGAATTTAATCAAACCATCTAATCTCAACTTCCATTGATAAATAAGATACTTGGTTCAATCAATATCAAATTACGTCTAACCTAACATTGATAAATTAGCACAATTCAATAAGCAAAGCAATTAATCTAATAAAATAAGGAATTGGGGGAAATCATGCATTACTCATAACTAGGGTTCAACCTAACCCTAGAATATAAATCTACTCACTCATAATTAAATTAACAAAATAATCAAAAGACATAATAATATAGGAAAGAAGAAATACTTGAATTAATGGAATTGAAGATAGAATCTTGAACAAAGTAAATCTTAAATTGAAGGGAATTGTAGAATTCTTCAACTCAATTTAACGAGTCCAAAAAGAGTCATCTAATATGCCTAACCAAAGCCTATTTATATCCCTAGGAATAAGTTAAGAAGTTTCCTAAAATAGGTCTTCCAAACCGCCTCAAACTTGGCTTCGATGCTTCGTCAGGTGATAGCCACGGGTTACCCAAAGCTGCTAGGACTTTGCCACGGCCAACCCGTGGTGTCTACTGATCTTGGTAGGCTTCTCTTGGGCATAAAAGGAGGAGCCACGACCAGGCCAAAGCTTAATGCAACAAGCCACGACCAGGCCAAGGCTAGGCAATTTCTACACAAAACTCCTTCGAAAACAACTTCAAGCTTGGAATATGACCATATGATGTTGGGCTCGTAATCTCCTACACGCTCCTAGCTCACTTAGCTTGCAAAGGTGCTCTTTTACGCGTAAATCCTACAAAATAAAGAAAGAGAGCACGAGGAGAGCAACATCGAAATATAAAGAAATATAGCTCTAAAAGATTAAATATATAGAGAAAATATGATAGAAACACTCAAATATAACATATAACAATGAGTATATAAATGTGTTATCAATCAACGAAGGTTTCTTTATCAATGTTTCTTATGTTTTTAATTAATTATCATGTAAAGCGCAATTTTTATAATTTTGAAATTCATTTCTTAGAAATGAACTTATAATAGACTAATAGTCGAGTATTGGAAGGATGGGAATGTCCAAACAATAACAAAGTTTTTAGGTCACAAATATGAGTGCACTTCATAGGCCTAAGCTAGCTTGCCACATCTATTAGTTTCCTCTTGAGGTTTTCGGTTTTCACATCAATCTAGGATTTGAAAGGATGCAATTGTCGATGCCTAGCTAGTTAAGGGTTGAGCAAGATGAACCCATGTGTTGATGGAAAAAGTTGTGTCGAGTCGGATTGGAATTCAACATCTAAAGCCTACCAGATAACACATTATTTTCATAAATATAACAAATTTTAGTCTCTAGCTAGTATTGAAAACTTTGAAATAACTTGTGTTTTTTTTTTTTTTTTTTGTTCCTATCATAATCAAGTAGGCCTCTTAGTGATTATCTCCACATTTCAATCTACATGTAGGGCAAAACTTTAGTCAGTGCTCAATGTAATACTTCGTACTTTGGTTGGGGCAAAATTTCCATCCATCGGTGCCCTTTAATTCAAGATGTTATGGAAAAAAATGGTGCCTCCACCAATAATAGCAAGGGTGGATATTAGTTAGTTTATAACGTGGTCTATCTATTAAAAAAAAAAGTGCATTATTAAAACCTCATATTTTTCTTATACTCCGTAAGAACTAATATGATGAACTTTATTTAATTGTAAATTGAACTTAGTATTTATTATACCTTTCTGTTAAATGAAAAGAACTTGATCTTAGAGCTCGTTCGATTCACTTTATCCGTTGTACAAATAATACACTAAGAAAAATCATGATGATATTATCTATACAATTGATTAATTTTTAAAATCAACTACAATCTCAAATCAGCACAAAGTTGTTCACCCATGGTCTCCAGTGCAACTTCTTTTTTATTATTATTTTTTTTTTGGCAGTAACAATCATAAACTATTTGCTTAAAGATTGAATTAATGTCTAAAATATCACACCATCTATAAAAAAATTTAAAATTTAATTTAATAATTTATATACATGTCACATGAAAAAAAATCAAAGTAATTAGATTAATTAGGCAAAAACAATTAAACAATCGATTAAAACCAAACTGTGTAATATTTTCGTACAAGGAAAGTGTAACCTATAAAGCAATAGTAATTTGTTAACTGAATTGTCCAATTAGGCACCGATTGTTTTGTCCAAATCAAAGTAGTATTTTTTTTTTTTTTTTTTGATAGTACTATCTTATTTCAAATAATAAAATAAAATAAAAATTAAAAATAAAAATAAAAATAAAAGCGCAGTCTAAACATCTTAATATAAATCTTACTCAAAAATATCCCACTTATATTATAGTTTTAGTTTTTATTACACTTGTTGGTTGAGATGATTTTCTAACATGTTATTATTAAGAGTTAGCGTGATAAAAAGGTCACAAGTTCGAGTCTCATCCACCCCTTCTAAAGTGAATGCAGTAGCTGCATTCACATTTCAATCCTAACAAATTCTCATGTGACTATGTGAGAAGGCTATAACAGTGTATATAAACCGATTTTAGGCTTTAACCACCGACTAAATTTTTTTTTTAAAAAAAAAAATATATATTAAACTTCCCTTATACCATATTTTGTTTTTTTACAGTTCTTCAAATTAATGTTTTACTGACCTTCTCTACCATATAGTACAAATTTTCATAACAAAGTATGGACTACGGACTATTAATTATATTGTCTAAATGCATAGTAAAATTATTTTGTACTCCCTCCATCCCCAAAACTTCAACCCTTTTGGGTTGATTTCGCGGTTATTAAAAAACTTAAATAAAAAGAAATAAAAACATATTGGAAAGATAAATTTACACGGGGTTTGTAAAAATTTAGAGAGATAAAGTATTAAAAATACATGAAAAAACAAAATTTAATATGGAGAAGCTAAATTTTCACACATATTGTTGTAAATTAGTGGATATTTTAATGCAAATGGGTTGATCATTTTGGGACTAATTTAGGCCAAAAGGGTCAAAGTTTGGGGACGGAGGGAGTATTACTTGTATTCATTGAATATAATTTCACAATGCATGTATATTTTCTTTATTTTTTCTACAGCAAATTTATCATTTACTTCGTTTTTCTAAATCTTAAATTCTTTAATTTATTCCTAACACGAAAGTAAATAACATTATTAAAGGTCAAATATGTGCATTAAATATCAGTGTATCACATAAGATATGTAAATACGAAGTAGTGAGTAAGAAGATATTTAAAATAAAAATCACTCCCGTACTATCTTAACAAAGTAGCCCCTTGCAATACGTTCAATGGCAGTAAGGTTGGGTCTAGAATGCAAGTTGATTAAAATGTGCCTAAATCTAGCTATTTTTGGCTAATCAATTGGAAAAAAAAGCTAGCAATCAAATTGCCAAAGTGCATATATACATATTGCATTAACACTACTTAAAGTTGAAAGACATTTTTCACGTCTTTAAAATTAACACGTTTAATATGAAAACGTCTCTTGTACTCGTCAAATGACTATTGAAAAGACAGCTAATAATCTAGAAAATATCTTCATTATTCATCCCCAACTTCATGTTATAATGTTAGTATCACATGGTGTTGCATTCATAGTTGACAAGACCAATACAATGATCTTGATTAAGTTAGCCATGCAATTTGATCTAATGTTTAAGGTAGAAATCTCATTAATGTTTAAGGTAGAAATTAAATATCATGGGGGTGTGAATTGGGTGATGATATTTTGTTTCAAAATAATTTTAGTTTGGTTAAAAATGCTTTTAATTTGCTTTATTAGTAAAACAAGTGATAATCTGAGTACTTTTTGAATTTAAATGGTGGTAAAATAAAAAAAAATAATAAAATAAAAAATTAAAAGTTGATTAATTTGAAAATGGATATATTTTTTGATAGTAATTTTAAATTAACCTTTTTAATTTGCTCTATTAGTGAAACGATGCACTTTAATGTATATATATCTGTATTATTTGTACATCGTGAAAACTTACTATGCTTATTGTAGCTTAACTTGTCACAAGCAATAATTTCTAAATCAAGTAGGTATTAGTGTATGTATGACCCACAATATCAATTGCTTAGTTTACTTGTGAAGTAGACCTAGCAATTTTATGAAGAGGTGGCAATTGTAGATTTTTTATTTTTTTTTCCTTTAATTATTAATTATATTAATTTTTCTACTAAGTGTCTATGTACATATATTCTTAATTACAATCAATCAACCACACCAACCATATATGAGAAAGAATACGACCACGATATCATCAATGATCCTTATGTGAAACACGGAGTAGTAATTATGTCGTTCACTCTCATCATCACATTTAAAATGTGATATTTTATTTTAAAACACTCATTATAGAGATGAATCAAGCAATAAGAATTTGTTATATATAACCGGGTGTACGGTACACCCAGGATCATTTGCTCATTTAATCAACAAATGACCAAATAATATTTTTACTCATTTGTTGATTGAATGTGTAAATGATCCCGCGTGCACGGTACACCCCGGTGGGTGTACATAATAGACTCTCGCAAGCATTATAATAAGCCAATAACCCTACATGACTATTTTTTAATTTTTTTTTTTAAACAATAGGAATAACTTAACAAATTTCCACAAATAGTTAGCATAAAAGAAACAAATTAAAGAGAGTGACTATAAAGAATAATATAACATTTAGCATGTAATTGAATCTCTAGTAAGAGACCTAAGAGGCTAAGAGTATCCTTATATATGAATTACCTACTTTAATTATTTTTCTTGGCCGATAAACGTTAAATTGGGAGCAATTATTATAACGAAATGGAGTATAATTTATTAATCAAGGAGAAGTGAGTAAGGGCCTGTTCACTTCAGCTTAATTTCAGTTCAGTTCAGTTCAGTTTAGTTTAGCTCCAATCAGTTCAGTTTAGTTTAGCTCCAATCAGTTCAGTTCAGTTCAGCTCTTAGGGCCTGTTCATATTTACTAAACTGAGCTGCACTGAATTGAACTGAACTGATTGGAGCTGAACTGAACTGAACTGAACTGATTGGAACTGAACTGAACTGAACTGAATTGAGCTGAAATGAATATTTTATGTGAGAGGGAAATTAAGAGCTGAACTGAACTGAACTGAACTGATTGGAACTGAACTGAACTGAACTGATTGGAGCTGAACTGAACTGAACTGAACTGAAATTAAGTAAATGTGAACAGGCCCTTAGTTTTCTTCTCTCATAAAATATTTATTTCAGCTTTATTCAGTTCAGTTCAGTTTAATTCAGTTCCAATCAGTTTAGTTTAGTTCAGTAAATGTAAACAGACCCTAAAGTAAACTGTAAAAGCCTTGTTCTTTTGATCTAAATTAAACTAAACTAATAATAAGTTCAAACAAATAGGGCCGAAGTACTCCTTGTTCAGCCCATTTCTTCTTGTTTAGGTGCTAGAGTGCTAGGACAACTACATGATGTTAAAAAAAAAAAAAAAAAGAAGATATATTATAATGTTCTCGATTCTTTTTTCTTATTTTTTATTTTTTATAAAATAGTTTAGTTTGATTCGCAAAAACCTAAACTTATTAATTAGTCTCTTAAAAGACGACAACTTTATAAATGATGATATGTACTTTATATTTAATGTGAAAATGTCATTTTATTTCGCCAAAAACCTAATCAAATCACTAGCGTAATATGACTTGATTGATTGTAAACTTTACCTTGATTTGGATGTATGGCATTATAAACAAACATTATCATATGAAATTTTCTTAAGTTTCATACATGCCTATTCAATTTCTATATTCCATCCCTATAGAGTATTTCCATAGTCCTACAATAGATCATAAATGAGTGAGAAAGAAAATGAGGGTAAAAAGAAAATATAACTATGGAAAAAAGGAAGGTATTTATACTTTTAGGTAAATGAAAAAAAAAGGATATTTTGTGAAAAACTACCTAATAAAGCCTAAAATTTGTGAGAAACTACCTAATAAAAAAAATATTGTAAGAAACTACCTAATAAAAGATAAAATTTTGTATATACTACCTTTGACCGAAATTTCACCGTAGACTTAATTTTAGGATGTTGATATGATCCACCTTAGAATACCCCCGAAACCACCGTGAGGGTTGGTTTTCACGGTGGTAAGGTTATTTTCGGGATGGTTGGAGGATATTCCGAGTTGGTGAGGGTAGATTAGTGCTTTGAGATGGTGGTTTTTAGGATTAGAGGTGGTGGTTTTGGGGTTGAAAGGTGGTTTAGATGTGGAGTAGACGATTTCAAGCAAGTTGTGTTAGTTTTGAGAATGAAAGCGGTGATTTTGGAAGTGTTTTGAGGTCGATCGTCGGTGGAAATTCGATGTAGGTAGTATTTTACAACATTTTACCTTTTCTTAGGTAGTTTTTTATAACATTTTACTTTTATTAGGTAGTTTACTACAACATTTTTTTTATTAGGTAGTTTCTCACAAAATATGGATTTTATTAGGTAGTTTCTCACAAAAAGCCAAAAAAAAAAAAAAAAATATTTGAAGTGATTTATTTTGTATTTTTGTGTGGATTAAAGTTTCGAGAAGCTAGCAAGATTAGGGTTGTTTGACTTGTGAATAGTGGAGATTTTGTATGGACTCATTCAACTTGAAGTCCTTGTTTTCATGTCACAACATGGATGTGGTGACTGGTGAATTCGATCATTGTTTCCTTATACTTGCATATTCTTATCATAAAAAGTAAACGAATATCATTCTCTAGTTGGTGTGGTTGTGGTTTGTTTGCTGCAAATGATTCTTTCAAATTGACAATTGCTACTACAATATCCACACACATATATAAAATATAAATAAAAAAAAGGTTTATTTAATTTTGGATTAAAATTAATTCTTCAACTTAAAGTCGTCTCGGAATTAATTCGCAAATGACTTAATGAGACCAACAATTTACTCTCATATCTATTATGTTCGATTATACGAATATTAATTTTGTCTCTCATCAACTTCACCCATTAAAAAAGAAAATTTCGTAGCAAAAATTTAACAAGAAAATAAAAGAGAGAAAGGGATTACTCTGTTTGTACTAGTAGTCGAGTATAATCTCTCTTTTAATTATTTTACATTTTTACCATACTTATATGTTAACACATGGTTTTGATTTTTTGCACCTAATTGTCTATTAGTATATTACAAAAAATAGATATTTTGAAAACAAAATATACACTATGACTAATATATTCTTTACCAAAAAAAAAAATGTTAGTTATCATATGTCAAATATAATACTTCGCATATGAATAGTGCAAAAATCAATGTAATATAGATTTGAATTAAAAACAAAACAGACAAAGTATTAAAGCTTAATAAATCAATAATCATTGCATGGATTTGATGGATATTTAACAAGTTTTGTAAATAATGGGATGACGTTTATCTATGGTTATCTAAGTATAAAAAATTGAAAAAAAAATCTAATGAATAATGAAGAAAAAGATTGGATTTCATAATGCATTGTTTATTTAATTTAAAGAGAAGCGTACAAGTGTACGACAATTACACAAATCATTCCATTGATGTGATAATTTAAGTTTGTTTCATGAGAGTGTTTTGTTGTTTGTTTAGATATTTAAGTGTAAGGAAGTGTGTAAACCTATAAATTAATGTTTCGGTTAATCATCTTAGTTTTATCACATGGATTTATTTATTTAAAATTTTGTTCTTATGAAGCATGATAGTCAACAATGTAGGGTAATGATGTACGCAAATTAATAATTTATTTCGCTTTTTAAATTGGTTTAGCCGTTTAGGGTAATATAATGTGTCAATTGATGTTTTTTACATTGATTTGACTTGACATTTTAACGTTTGATACATTGATTTAAATTGATACTTTTAACTTTGAAAATAACCAACTACATACTCCCTCTATTTTACATGATTTTAAAAAACAAAGAATTGACTTTTATGTTAATCGATGTATTATTTTGAGCTTTGACCATTAATGTCTCTTACATGCTTAAGTCAAAGTTATAAAAATTTGATATTTTACAATTCAGTATTGTAAATCCAAAAGATCGGAGTAATATTTTGCATACTAATCTGTAACATTTATGTTTATATATTTTACTATATAATATAAATACAATGCATGATAATCATCTTATTTTGTGAATGTAAGTCATGTAAATAGAGCAAAAAAGTCAATGTGAAATAATTAGAAAAAAAAATTTGATGGAACATATGTTATTTTTCCAACAATTGATATAAAGCAAAATTAGCTGATATAGCACAAACAATATACAAGTAGCACAGCCTTTAAGTGTAGCAATAGACAACATAATAACCTATAGGAGGCGGGTGCAAATTTTTGCATAAATTGAAATTCGAAGCTAAGAACAGAAATTCTTTGGTAGTTCAAAAATTGTCATTTAAAATAAACTTTTAACCTTTATATCGAAGGTAGTGTATGTGTAACCCTTAACAAAACTAAATATTTATATCGTTCGTAAGTTGATATAGTATTAATTTATAATTTTATAAATACATGACAAAATCACGTGTTAATTGTTGTAATAAATGTTAATATTCACTTAATATTTCAAATTGTCTCTTTAAATACAATCATAAGGGTTTTAAATAGTGCTACAAATTTAAAAAATAATATAAATATGACGATTTTGTTCTCCGGTTGAGTTATTGACGGTTGGATTTCATTTATGCTAAAATGTGCACCCATCCCCCATAAGTGATGTTATACGTCACTCCACTTAAAGGTCATGTTGTTTGACACACCTGAGTTATAGTTGGTGTTGGTCAGACTAATTTTGCCTATTTTGAAAAGTTAAGACTACATATATTAGTAAAACACGTGCTCCCCTGAACAAAAAATATAAAAAGTTTGAGTGAAACTACAAATTATGAGTATTCATAATTTCTTCTCATTGGAATATAGTTGCAACGTTTGTTTTTCATGATCTTAAATAAACTATTTTGACTTTTAAAAGTTCCTATGATCTTATAGTCCGCAATTTGACTTTAAAAAGTTCCTTCCAAATACAGATGGTTCAAGAATTGAATGGCTACCCAATCTTGATAAGCAAGAAATACATTTTATTTATTTATTTTTTAATTTTTTTTTTTTTTTTTTTTTTTTTTTTTTTTTTTTTTACAATAGGAACTATATAAATAAAGAACGAGACAAATTACAACCTATGAGCAAGTAAAACTAGCAAACATACCAAACTAAAACCTAACAAACATACCAAACTAAATACACAAAAAACCAAAGGAAGCCTTGTACTGTGGCTGAGACAACACATCTTAAAGAAATCCACTAGCAAGACTTGTCACTTACCACCGGAGGAAAGACGAAGAGTAAGATAAAATCCGAGCCATGCATCATACCAATTACTACGGAGCTTGGAGAACCATAAAATTCTTACCAAATCCTTACCTTGGACCGAGAATTGCCAAATGAACCGAACACCTTGAGATGGACATTTAGTGCAGGATAAAACTAGTGAAGGGAATTGAAACTTGTAATGACACATAAGCAAATGTGCGATGGAAATTGCGGAGAGATGTAACAACCAAAAGTTGAATGCACCCTGTTGCCGGGAAAAAGACCCTTGATACAATTCCACTCCCAGGGATCGAAAAACATAATTACTTCCTAGGAGTCCAGGAACACAACCAAGAGAGTCGTATGATTGAACGACTCTACCTTGAGAAACCTTGCACCAAAATGCAGGTTCTTCTCTTGCAACTCTACATATCGAGAGTGCAAGAAAATGGAGGACCTTACTTACCCCAAACATTAAAGATGGGGCGTCTCCTTCGAGATTTAGATTAACAGCGATGACGACTGACTTTGTCATCACCAACAGCAATATTGGGACGATGGTAGCTGATTGAAACCCCAAATCATCCCACAACCTAAAAGCAACAGGAAAAGCAAACCAACCTCTCCCCTCAAAACCACCCTTCCCATGCAAACTCTAAATGCAGGGTAAACCCTCTGCCTGCACAAGCAACTCAAGCCCCTGGAAACCAAAACACAGAATTTTAACCAAACCACTAAGGGGAAACACACATCCATTTTGAAAGCTCCCCCTTGCCCAACAGCTTGCAATTCCCAAGGAAACGAAGTCCCATCCCGAAAAAGCAATTAAACGGACCACCAACCCAACAAGCTTGCCTAAACTAACATCCCCTAAACCTAAGGGGAAACCCGACCAGCCAAGCTCCAAGAACAACAACAATTCGAAAGCCTCCATAACTAGAACAACCCTTTGACACTCCAACTCATGGACAAACAGAGCAAGAGTATTATTAAAAATCAGAAACCCAAACAACAATAACAACAAACTAAACAAGGACAACAAGTCTAAGCTAAAGCAAAACATGAACTAAAAATAAAACAAACCAGAGCAAAGAAAAATAACAAATATCCACAAAACCAGTCGTGAGTTCGGAAAAAGCAGAGAGTACTAGCAAACTACCTCATCGGCGGAATCAAAATCAAACACAACAACAAGTCATCAAGGCCAACGCAAGAAGACCCATCACCTGAATTGAACCTTCAATTAAGGGAGGAAACCATATTCTTAACTTCACCTTTACCGTCAGGAAACAATTAACGGAATTCCTTTCAACGACGGCGTTAAAAATAGCCTCGGCTCCTCGATTCGTTGGATTATTATAATCTCAAACACTTGACGACACACTTAATTAAACCTGTAGAACTCCCCGATGAACTTGAAAATGGAAGAACCGCAACTTCCCTGTTTTCTTTGCCAAGGATCTAACACTTAAAACAAAAAACAAAATTAAAAAAAAAACTATTGAGAATAAGACCCGCCGGCGATGACTAAGAGGGAAGCGCCGATCGCCAGCGAGTAGGGGTTGAGAAAAGGGACGAAGCGGTGTAGAGGTGGAAGGATAAGCACAGGGTTCATAGAGAGAGAATTTTGAAACATTTTCTAAAGCTTGGTAAATTATGACAATCAAATTATTGTAAGATTGAATGATATTTGAGCTGCATTTATCAATTTCATTAAAGTTAAATATTAGGCCTCGTTTGGTTGCCTATGGGAAGTAAATTCCAGTAGGCAATTAAAATTCATGAGAAATTAGAATTCATAGGAAATGTTATAATCTTGTTTGGTTGACATAAAGAAATTTTTAATTCCCATGAATATATATATTTCCTATATGATTTGTTTGGTTAACACTATGTAATTCTCATACATTATAAGAACCTTTCCCAATTATAGAGGGTAAGAATGTATTCATCCCACCTTTCCCAATTTTAGAGGGTAAAAAAGGGTAAGAATGTAATTTCATGTAAAAAATAAATAAGGGAAGTTTGATTGACCAAGGTATAATGGGGTAATTAAATTCCTATGTTTTTTAGGAATTTCCATTTCCTAAGTAAAATTCCATTTCCCATATAAGTGTTAACTAAATAACAACTCATAAAAGCAAAATTCTCTCTTCCCTCTCCTCTGTTTCAAGTTCCCCCTTTTAAACCCTAGGAGCTCGCCGGAGTTCCGCGCCGCGGCCGTACTCCGGCGAGCCTCCTCATCTTCTTTCTTATTTTTCTGCTTTTCTTCTCCTTTTCTTTCTATTTCCCCTTCCCGTCTTTTCATCTTTCTCACACTCAGAAAATCCGAAGCTTTGACCTTCTTTATTGAGGATTTTTAATCCCTTTTTGAGATGTTTGTGTGAGCTATCCTAGTTATCGAGGGTTTCGAGGGAGGTTTCAGATCGTCTCCGGCGCCGTTTCCCACCTTTGCATGGAAGGTTAGTGTTCGTTTAAAGGGTCTCTCTACAGGTGAAACAAGGTCTAAGGACTAGGCCTAACGCCGTCGTCATTGGTTATCGGTAATTTTGACCGTGACGGAAACGGTAAAGTTAGGGTTAGGGTTTCGTGGGTCCTTACGCTGGAGGGATAGGCCTAACGCCGCCGTCAAGAGAAGTTCGTGACGGAAACAGTGAAGTTAGGACTAGGGTTTCGAGGTTCCTTGTGTTCGTGGTCTCCGGGTTTTCGGTTTGGGCAGTGCTCTCCTCTAGTTTGTTCTCTTTTCTAATTATGTTTTATCTTGGTAATTTTCAGAGTTTACTTGTCTGAGTTTGTTTTATGGTATTTTTTAGCCTCCTTTGGTTGTTTTCCGAGCTATTGAGTTGTTTTGGCTATAGTATTTTGGATGGTTGTGTGTAGAGGGAGTTAGGATCCTTTGTTAAGGATTGTGGTGTGGTTATAGTGGTAAGAGATTTTCCAGGTATGGCTGTTGGGGGTGAACAAGAAGTTGGCTTTGGCTAAATTGAAGTGTGTATTTTGTTGGAGTGGTATTGGTTTGGTTTCTTTTCCTTCGGTTATAATGATTCTTGTGATTATTACTCTTGAAATTTGTTATCTGCAGCAGGCGCCCAAACTTTGTTTTGGGGTTTCTCGAGCCTCGACGTTGTCAAAGCTTTCTTGCCAACAAGGAAAGCTATTGATTGGAAGGTCACTAGTTCAAGTGACCCGTTTGAAGACCTTACTTGGTGATGAGTTGTTCCCGCCAGGTAAGGAAAAGCTAGCCATGGTCAAATAGTTTTGATTCTCTTCGTAGCTCTCTTTATGGTGTGTAGTATGTTTTTGCTCCTTGGTTTGTAAAGAGTCCCTAATCTGCGACAGGTCCAACCAATTCAAGTTTAAATTTGTTTTTAATGTCAAAAGTTATTGTAAAGGCTTAAGGGTTAAAAGCCATGCTTTGCTTTAAGTTTTAGTTCTTGTTCTATATTTTGTAAACTCTGATTTTTAAATACATTTGCTATTGTCAAAAAAAAAAAAAAAAAACTCATAAATGTACTCCCTATGATTTGTATTCCCCCCATTACAAATGTGTAACTAAACAAGGCCTTAACAAGATTATACTACATTCGTTTTATATTATTTGTAATGATTTGATATAAAATAAAGAAGAAAAATGACTAATAACTATAATATGAAACGGGGGTAATAATTAGCTCATCATAGTCATAAGTCATAAACTCATAACTATATTTTCTTTTTCAAAAAATCACATTCCTTCCCATGTGAAATAATTATACTGGTACTAGTTATAACGGATGGAGTACTATTATAATAAAAATATTGGATTAATCCAGAAAGTACAACCCAAATCATTATGTGTATTAAAAATTGAAGTAAATCTGAAATAGTGAGTATGTGTATGGCTGAAGTTGCGGAAGTGGTCATCCAGAAATCATCAAAGGTGACAAAGACATGGACCACTTTTTGTCACACACACTAACATTCATATCACTTGCTGGGGCACGTGAACCCTTTTCTTCTAGAAGATATATGGGCTTTTTTTAAAAAAAATTAAAAATAATTTTCTGTTTTAACTTTTTGATTGATTTTTTTGGGAGGTGAAGAATGACAGCTTAGAATTACCTGTACACAAAACGTCAGAACATATTACTGATTTGTTCCTTTCATCTAGAAGCCCTTCATTGTTATTTAGGTTGCAACAATTATTGATGCAAGTGATTTTTCGTAAAATTTAGGATTATAATGGTCCATCATAATCTTTTATAACCTTTTGAATCATTACATGCTACCCTTAAGAATGGTGATGAGCCAAGGGTAGGTCCGTAGTAGAGTTGATTGTGAGTTAGATTTGACTTTATACAAAAATCAAGCAATTTGAGCACTAGGAAAAGATGTTGGTATCTTAAAAAAAGGATTCGATTAGGCCTAGTCGGATTAAACTTCAAGTCCAAAAGCTAAAAGCCAACAATCAAGTTTACTATTTTTCATTCTCAATTCAAGAAAAATTGATATATTCACACTATTGAAATGTATGAATATTAAGCTCACGATCAATCAACGCTACCCAAGTTCAATTCAACACTCTAACAAGCAAGCGCTAATTTACATTAGATAACTTATATTCATGGCTTATAAATTCTGAAAAGCGAAAATATCACTCTTAAACTCCAAGCTTACAAAGGCCAAGGTCTTCATGTACTTAAAAATGTATCAGGACAATGGTAATAAAACAAACCTATTTACTCGAAGAAGGGAAAAAAAACCCTAAATAGGAAAGGTACCAATTCTAGATCAATAAAATTTATTGCAAGCTTTACAGAAAAAACCAACTTCCAAGTAATGTAACCCCCTATTTACACTGAAGAAACCAACTTCTTAAAAAATAAATTAAATTACACAAAGCACCATGAAGCACAACTATCATAGCAATGCTCAAGAGGAAGGGGATGAGGAGTTGAACACGGGTGGACTGGAAAGGAAGCCGAATGCCTTAAAAGTTAAAACCCAGCCAACCTCATAATAGTTGAATACAATTGCCAATGCCAAATTTACAAAATCAAATGAAGATATCATACGCCTTCCATTAAATGAACGAATTTACACGTGTTATGACATGTGATAAATACCTCTACAGATGCTAACATTTCACTATCTGAGCTGAATATTTCTAAGATTCATTTACTTGAAAAAAAACAAATTGAAGTTTTAAGTGGGACGAGATGCCAACCAACAAACGGACAAACATGAAACAAACATGTAAACTTGTCAAACTCCTGCACAATTGTTTCAGTTCCAACCAGATTTTAAACTATCAGCACCATCCATCTTCAGAGAAGTTGCCAATCGTCCTCTTGCCCGTCGTTTGAATGCAGCATATCATATGAATCATCTACGCGGTTTTCACTAGCGCCCATATCATGCTGACTGGCTGTCTTAGGGGAGTTACGGCTCTGTGTCACAGTAAATAGAGGAGCCCCATTTGACTCATTGGCTAGCTTAGAAGCTCGAGAGCAGAAATCATCAAAGTCATCTGACGGTAAAAAAAAAAAAAAAAAAAATATCAATAAGCATGTTATTTTAAATTTATAACCTCCTTTTCTTAGATTATTAACCAAAAGCTATTTGAACTTAGAACAGTAGAACCTAATAAAAATTCTTTGGATCATGAAAAAGCGACATTAACCTATTGTTTATGGAGGCTTCTAGATTCAACTTAAAGGGCTCTGGAATCTAAAATCTCCAGCATTATGTCAGAACACAGTGCGACACTTTCAGGTATCGTACATAATGAATTTCTCTCACCCATAATCTAACAAAATGAAGCCACACAGATCCCGTCACCAGTCTACCAAGTATTCTTCAACTAACAGTAGGAAAGCAATCTAATTCATCTAGAATACCTCTTTAATTTCCTCCATTTATCAAATTAGATAGTAAGCTGATAGAGGGGTCAAATCAATAATACCCATTTTTGCAGATAGACTCTTGCGGTCCTGCCTTAGACAACAACCACAAGGAAATCCAAACATCTGAAAATTTTTAATCCAGCAACCATCCTTTCCTAATAGCTTAAGATAACAGGTAAAACTGAAACTCCCTTCTGCAGCACACGACACCAATATATTATATAACATTCTGATTCGACTCCTCTGTATCAAGAAAGCAGCAAAAGTATCCCTGCAACTAACCCACCTCCCCATCCTCCCGCAACAGGTTACTTAATTAACCTTTATAAACTATTTAATCTCAGATTCTACACAATCAGGTAGTTTATTTAAAAGGTAGATTGTAGATAACAACTTGCGGTATTTGGTATATAGGGTTCAATCAACTTTTTCTCAACAAGCTAGTGAAACGACATTAAACATATATGTTTTAACACTTCAGATACACATTTAACCCTAGGATATTTATTGTAGGGAGAAAAAGAAGAATCTGAGCAGACTATCTACTCCAATAGAAGTTTCTGGTTCATTTAAATAATTAAATGACTTAACGGCTTATAATGACTTTACTTCTAAAGGTACCACCATGGAAATCGCGCGGAATTTCTTGCAAGGAATGGTAAGGTAAGTAATGACATCAATGTCCTAAAATATAGCTTCCTTTGTAAGAATGTAGCTCCCATTCCACTAGTTCCAGGGAGGTACTGGTGTTTCCAACCAATGTAGGTCAGCTTCCATCTTGTGGATAGCAGATATTTACAGCTCCTAGAGAAAGAGGAAAAACAAAGCGAGGGAGCAGCAGGATGGGATGAGGAGTCAGAAAATTTGATTCTGGAGAGGCAGCAGGAGGAAGACACGGCTCTGTTGTAGCTTAAATGGACAAATCTTCTCAAGAGTCAAAGATTTAACAGATTCAGTTATTACTTTTTAAGCCCTGGAGAGCAGGTGTTAAAGTCAAACCCCTGTGGAGATCAATTCCCTGCTTGCTGATACCAAGAACGAGAATCCCGACGCACTAACTGGCAATTATGGCTAGAAACTCTAAAAAGGTGACGTTACTATCTTAATGTCAGTCAGTGCTAATTTACCTAATACTCTTAAGTAAGTTCTATATATATAATCTTCTATATGCAAATACTATAAACGAAGTACTATTTATGCCATCTCCACCAACTACAGTCCTTCATGTAAACATAGTTACTTTTCCAACTTGAACTTCATAAGCCACTTTTTTTAATATCCACCACTGTAATAGTTCATTCATGAGAGATTGTTTTAGAGCTCATTTTAAGATCTTGAATGAACTCAGAATGGACTCTCCTCAAGCAGCCACATAATGGCGCTGGAACCTAGTGCACAAGCAGAGGCATATCTTACTTCACACATTGTCCTAGTTGATTTATACTATAGGTGACCAGTCTAGCATCTTCCCTGGAAACACTATGGAGCTGATTTTGGCTTGGAGGACGAAACTATTGATTCTGGGACTACTCCAAGTACCCAAAATCACCCAGAACAAATAGTGCCAGACTGCCAGTCTCATATAGAAAGGATCTGGCCTTGTTTCATTATATTTGCAACAGACAACCACAAAACTGAACACTACCATGGAACAGATTATGAAATCAAAGACATACTGAGTACCTTTGTCTCTGCAGTAAAATCCAATCGCCAATGAGGGATCAATAGACTCCAAAGGAATATACCGGATCACACTGATGCAAATAAAGTAAATTAGTAGCTAAGTCAAGGAAATCCAAGATGACAAGGACAGCAACTTCTCAGTAAAACTCTTACTTGCTGTGGAATGATGAAGTATCAGCCTCTAGGTCAGTTTTTGTAATATTAGTCACCTGCAAGGCAATACAAGCACAGTGAGAGCTAAAACTTGTTATCAAAATCAATTACTACAAGAATAACAGCATAAGAGTAAGCTACCAGCATATGTCTGTTATGTCAAAAGAATCACAACATTTCACTCACTTCTAAAGTATGAAAGTGTAGAAAGAGGATTTCATTTACAATGGTTGCATTCGTAATTTATAAACAAGAAAGCAGAAAGTATAAAAATACGATTACAAATAGACCAAAGGAAAGGAAAAAGATTGACATGGAGTAGAGAGATAATCAGATTTTCAGGAATTATTAAGTAAAAAGATTTATTTTTTATATGCATTACATTCCCAGTAAACAACCACTCGACATTTGACAATAACATAATAACAGGACATTTGGTGGGCCAAACAAGCTTTGAATTGGTTAAAATTTGGGGTCCCTTATATTTTGGACAAATGAAAATAATGGAAAGGACAGATTTTCAAGATAAAATCTCACAAGTACACTTTGTGCACAACCTAGTATGTGGTGCTTTTTGAAAGGTTCTAGACTGCTCTACTTGTACATTCTTGTGTAGAAGGTTCTAGCTAGGAGTAGAGTAAGCGGAGTATATAATTAAGACCATTCTAGAGTAAGGAGCAAGAAGGCCTACACGGCTACACATAGGCACTATCATTCATCTGAACATAGCAATCTAAGCATTCTTTGAAACACTCTTACTTGCCTCTTAACTCTTTTAGCCATTTTCGTTGTAAATATAGCCAAACGAAGTAAAAGCAGCGCACGATTTGAAAAATTGTGCTTAGAATTGATATAGAGTTGTAGAATTGTTGTTGTTTTTTTTTTTTAATACTTCCTTCGGTTTTTTTTTATTGCACCATGAGGGATTTCAAGCTTGTCAATGCATTAGTTAAGCTATTAATATCTTCAATTACACTTTTGTAAAAATTATAAAAAATTGATATTTAAAAAGTAAAATTTGAGACGAATCTAACTAGATCCCACATGACTATATTTTTCCTAATGGATAAATCACAAATGATGGTCAAACAAGATTAAGTGAATAGTATAAAAGTCCTTATGATGCAATAAAAGAAAAACGGAGGAAGTATATATATTTGCTAAATTAATAATCATTCATATTTAAAGTAATAAAATAACACTAAATATCAAGGTATGATAAAGTACATTCTATCTCCATCTTAATTTACTATTCTCGTTGACCAAAAACTTTACTGGCCCATACGACCAAAAAGCTCTCACACTTTTGCTAATTTTTTGTTTATTAGAGCAAGTAAAATGAGGGGAAAAAAGGGGTTAAATTGTAAGAGCTTGGATTTGTATGTATGAAAGATAAAAAAAATTTACACTTAATATATCAATTAAATTTTTTAACTTAAAATTGTCATTGTAAAACCGAATCACCGGAACATAAAATTGTGCCAAGATATTAACACAATGATTATATTGTCATATAATCATACAATTCAACTCCCTCTAGCAAGTTGCAGTACTCTATATAAAGCAAATAATCCACACTCACTAACTATAATACTCCTTTCGTTTTCCGAAGTTCTACTCAATTTCCGTTTACATCCGTTTTTCTAAGTTTTACTCACTTTTGCTTTATTCCTTTTATGATAACTTTTGATTCACTTTTTATCATCCACAATCCTACTTTGTAGGACCCAATATAATTTAATAAACTCTAATCTCTATTTTTTAATACAAAAGTACACACATATAAAATTTTCTAGGTTTGCATAGCTACAGGCCTACACATTAAAAATATGAAATTAACTAATTTGTCTAAAATCTTGGAAAGCTTTAAAGTTATGCGACTTATTCGGAACAAAGAAAGTATAATTCTAACAATAGTTAAGTTCGAATCCGGTTGTGTATTTTAGGATCTTTGATTTATAAGACAAAGAATTCGAATTGTGATCCTAACATCATGCTAAATCATCTGCTTTTAATCTAAAAAATCCTCGAGACATAATACAACAAAATGATATACAAGTGTATAAGTACCTGTTGAACATCATGGGGATCAAGATAAAACGCATTTTCATCTTGGATGCCAACAATGTAAGTTGAAACACCAGGCTTCCCACCCAAAATGCCAAGACTCTGAGGAAATGTAAATGTAGCACCCAATAAAGGAACATACCTGCTGAAACAATAGAATAATCAATGCAAAATCACTATTACAATTTTTAAACACACACACACACACACATACACACACACACAAACACACACACACATACACACACACACAAACACACACACACACACACACACACAAACACACACACACACACACACACCCACACACACACACACAGTCAGAATTGATCAAGAAAACTACTCCCACTGTTTTGGAACAAATACACACAACAAACCCAACAAAGTCAGAATTGATCAAGAAAACTACTCCCACTGTTTTGGAACAAATTCACACAACAAACCCAACAAAGTCACAATTGATCAAGAAAACTACTCCCATCTGTTTTGGAACAAATAATACACTTTCTTCTTTCACCCTTTTCATCATAATTAACACACTACCATACATGGACAAAAACCACTATCATAAATGTATTTGCCTCATCCAACATAACCCACTGACATTTCCCACCCTCACATGTCTTATTTTTTAATGATACAAAGTAGAATCACTAGATAATAATTTTTATGTTCCCATCCATTATGTCAATTATTATGAAGTAAAGGCAGTAAAATTCAAAACAAATAGTTGCATAGATTATCATAGCAACAAGAAAGTAAATTACCAGCAGATTGTAATCATGTCTCACAATGAACGAAAGGAATGTGCAGCCAATAACTGACCCACATTCTTGTGAAATTTGGACAAGAAACTTAGACCATAGATCAAAATCATAAACCATAAGATTAAGAAAGGATAAAAAAATATATATATACATATCTTATTCACTAGGATGTAGTTCTTTGAAATTCAAACGAAAAGTAGAAGCTTTGAAGTTTTAGAACTAATTGAGAAGCTTTGTGGGACCATATGGTATACCTTGAACCCTTCTGGTACCATTCTACAAAACTTCCAAATATTTATCTAATGTCTAGCATAATAGCCATGCACTTTTTTTTTCATTAATATTTTTTAGAACCTTGTCCTATATTAGTGTATTCCTTAAACCTACACAACTCTTTGACCATAAATTAAGACACAATCCTATTCCTTTAAAAAACTGTTCAATTAACCACCCATGCAGTCTATATGCCATTCCTTTGAATGTCTCTATCTGACTTGAGAAAATACTTCAAACACAAATAAGTTTGCATTTTCGAATTGTAGTGTATTCCCAATAATGACATTGTTATAAACTCTCCCAGACTGGAGGAGTTCCTGCTTTTCCAATTGCAGCTCTCTTTTCAGTAAAAAAAAAATGTTAGCTAAACCATCCATTTCCAAATCAGATTAAGCATTATGTACTCCTTTTTTTATACTTTATGAACATTCAACAACGAAGCTTTTGGTTATTCAATTATTTGGCTACTCTAAAATTCAACTTACAAGGATAAGCGTTATTTGTTTCTGATTCAATACCAAAGCAACCCAACTACTTTCACGAAAACAAGACCTGTTCTTCTTGTAAAGGGCAAGAAGAAAAAGTAGAAATATAGGATTGTTCTTTAGACTCCAAATATACACAAGCTACTTGTTCATAGTTCTAATGCAAAAATTAGGCCACATTACATAACAATGCCTTCATCTGACTAAATTTCCAAACACTCTGACCTTCTAGCTTGTGTCTGCAAAGTTTCTAACTTATTATGCAGCTAAAAGGTGATTAAATTAGTTATATCTAGAAAGAAACTTAACAACATAAGAATTCTCATCTCATAAGGACATCCCAAAAAATTAAGAATGTGAAACCTTCAAGGAAAAAATAAAAAAGATTTGGGGTTTTTGGATTCACATTCTAATAATGAGGTACCCTGATTTAAAGGTTTTAAATTTTGCGTATTTAGGATAATTTGTAAAACATACCTGGGATTAAGTTTATCAAGACCAAGTACTAGAGGAACCAGCAGCAGAACAGCAGTCCAATCAGCTCCACCACCTGAATGCTCACGGCAGCAACCAGATACATCTTCTACACAGACAACTGGAGCCCCACCTCGTTCACCATCTTCATCACCAGAAACAATATAGACTGCCATTGGCAATGCTTTACCAGTGCGGGCCAGAGTTTCCCATGCACGACATGTGGCATAGGGACCTATCCATGACCCAGCAGCAAGGCCATAACCCTTCCCAACTTCTAGAATCTTGTGGATAGAAAATGCTGATTCTTCGGAATCACCAAAATCGTGTAGGATTTCAATGTACCCTTGATCAATTTGCTGCATCATATGAATATCATTACCATTGCATCTAACATTCAAATATACCATAATATAGACTTTTATTATCCATGTCCACTTTTTTCGTATTTTAGACGAATATTGACTATTGAGCGATTTTACTGATATAGATTCTATTACAAAAAAGACATATTCACTCTAAAGTTTGAAAACAAAATGCCTTGTCACCAATGATATAATGCAAAAAAACAACTTACGCCACTTGATCTCACCTTATTCACAGATTTCCTCCAAGACCTCCCAAACCGATGAACCAACAACACCTGCAAATATTGTAACTTAGTCTATATTTCACAATATTCGAATAATACAAACCGAGAAAGCTAACTAATTTAGCTAGAGATATAAATTATGTACTCACTTGGGCAACAAGCATTTGACTGCTTCGAAGCATGCAACCCCAATTAACATCACTAGTATACTTTGAATCCCCAATGGCATCAAACCCTACATTACAAGAATAACAATAATCAATCACAACACTATTAATTACCATAATCAAGGTCAAAATTTTAAAAAACTAATCGAACCTTTCCTATACGTCATCAAAATCCTCGATGAGAAATCCTCGACAAACGCAGCAAAGCCACTGCTACTAACAGGATCACCACCAATTGCATCATCAAGTTTATAACAAACGCCCAACAACCAAATATCACTTGTAGAAGTGACAGCACTAGACTTATTAAACCCAAACATGGACTCCCTAATCCTCCTCATCGATCCACTCGCCATAACCCTCTTTACAGCAGCCGCCCACCCATTACTACCACTACAACTAGTACTAATCTTAGTCTTAGTTCCAACCCCCTTCTTCTCACGAGAAGAACTCGAACTCGAACTCGAACTCAAATTCAAACTCGGATTTACACCCTCCTCCACACGAGGCTCGAAAATCGAGAAAGCGGAAACAACAATTCCAGACAACAACGAAGAAGCCTTGGTTGATGAAGATGACGATGATGAAGACTTGTGATCGGAAGAATTAGAAGAAATGCAATTAAATTTAGGGGAATTTGAAGAAGAACTAGTACCAGATGTTGAATTTGCAGTACCAGTTCTCTCAAACAAATTCTTCATCACCTACAATTCTACTTGAATCATAGCTGATGATCATACTACTCAAATTAATCAATCAATCACCTAACTCTGCTTCAATTAAGCACAAACAATTCAAAACCTAATTATCCAATTTAAACCCGTTGCCAAAACAATGATCTCAATAACAGCGGAAAATCACCTGAAAAAATTGAAAATTGCAAAGAACAACAGCAAATTCTTAGGAATTGAAATCGCAAATCATAATCAGAGTAAAAACAATTGAAGAAATTTTAACGGAGGAATCGATAGAGAGAGGAGAGAGAAAGTAGATTACCTTGATTTCGCCGGCGACGAGAAGAAATTGGGGAGGAAGGAGGAGAGAGAATGGCGTGAAGGAGTTGGGCGTTGATTTCCCCTTGGAAGGGAGAAGTGGTATAATTATACGCAACGCAATGTGCGCTCCGTTAAAATTATTGCGGTGATGACATTCATCAAATCGTTGTGTTCCCGGGTACAAGTCTCCCATACCCAATACAATCATACGGAGCGAGATTGGAGGCTGGAGTGGTTAACTAGGTTTAAGAATTTTAAACGTAAGGTCATAGGTTGAATCTCATCAAACTTATGTAGAGAACCATATATTTAAAATAAAAAAAAGAAATGTATGTCGAATATCAAACACATAGTGTTATTTTAATGGTATTATATATGACTTAGCTCTATATAATCAATTCAAACCTAATCCACTAAGGCAATTCATATGTTTTAACTTGAAATTGTTGGACCCTCCCCAAAATTGGCTCCAATTGACATTGCTAAAATTGATTTTAAGATTTGATATCAAATCATCACTTCATTTTGCTCTTTGAAACTCTCATTTAAAAACCATTTCGCCATTGTCACCATGAGAGTGAGGGAAAATGTGTTGAAGCAAATGTGTGAGAGATGGGAAGAGGTTAAATGGCCAAATATCTTACTTCTTTCGTTTCATAATAGTTGATACACGTTTCACCAAAAAAATAATAATTATTGACACATTATTACCTTTTACACATTTGCCTATGCATATTTCAAACATTATTATCTCTAATTGTCTATAAGAAAAACCAATATATTATATTTGAAAATTTTACATTAAATCCCCATATGACTATTTTTTTTTTTTCCGTAACTCACAAAATCTGATTTTTCTATTTTTTTTACCCATTTCTTGGGTCCTTATTAAGTAATGGGTTTTTAAGGGGGCCATTAATGAAAAATGTGCTTTTTTTCGTCAGCCTTAGAGCCTATGGGTCTGTGCCTCAAACTAACTTATATCAAAACATGTCAAGTTATATAAAACAAATGAAATACATTGAAAATTACTCTACATTTTTCTTTCCCTCCCCATCCTTTCTTATTGTTTTTCCCCAATCCATCCCTTTCTTATTTTTTTCCCCTCTCCGTTCCTTTCTTATTCAATTTTCTTTACCTATTGTGAACAAAGCATTCCCCTCTAAAAGAGTGTTATTTACTTATTTATGTTGCTCTGACTCAGATTTAGGTGTTGTGTTCAACATGGTGCCGAGTCCTCCGATACCACTAGAAATTGTAAAATTTTCATAAAAGGTCACTATACATTTGAATTTCGTATCACGTCAAATTGTAAAAAAATCGACATGCAACACCCGATGTACAACAAGGTGGCAAAGTAACATAGAGTCTTACCATCCAATATGGTAGCTTGGTTGACAACTAAGTTTCATCAATGACTAACATTGGGCCTTCACTTTTTTGTATTTGGCTGGGCTAAAGTAGTGTCATCAATTATAAAATTCAAGTGTTTTGTTTTAGCTTGTTGCTTGCAATATTTAACTTAGTATTATTGCTTGTTTCCGTAATTAAAGGTCATGGTAATGGAACTAGTTGATTAAATTACTTAGTAAACATATCAAGTAAGTTTGCAAGAGCACGAAAGCTGGAATTCGAGTTGTTTTTGTTCGTTTTATGACTCAATCTACTTCTACTCATAAACTACCTTGAGTTTTTGCTAAGATTCTTTTCAATAATTCAACTAATAAATACTTGACTTTGTATTATTTATTACGATTTACGAAGTATAGATTAACAAATTACGTTATAATCAACTCTATCTAACTTATAAATCTTGTACATTGAGTATGTAGCATATGCCTTTACCCCTCTTCGTTGACTTGCACAATCTCCTCCCTTAGTCTAGTCTAAGGAAACAAAAAATGAAGGTGATAGACAAGATCAAAGCCGCCGAAGCAGAGAACAAACCCCTGTTCTCCTTGGAATACTTTGCTCCAAAAACCGAAAATGGTATAAAAAATCTCTTCGAAACAATGGAGAGAATGGTGGTTCATAACCCCTTTTTTTGTGACATTACTTGGACTACTGCGACGAGTAATGTAACAATAGACATTGCTAATCGTATGCAAAATAGTGTATGTGTTGACACTATGATGCACATTACTTGTGCTAACATGACTGTCGAGAAGATTGATGAGGCTCTTGATACTATTAAAGCTAATGGTTTGCAAAATGTGCTTGCTCTTCGTGGTGATCCGCCTCCTGGTCAGGATAAGTTTGTTCCTGTTGAAGGCGGCTTTGCTTGTGCTCTTGACCTTGTAATTTTTTGTCTCTTTAATCTCTTATCGATGTTTTGTTTTTGTTTTTGTTTTTTCGATGTTGGATTTGGTTTGATTGACTGTTAGATGAACTCAGGTTAGTTATATGAGGTGCAAGTATGGTGATTACTTTGGAATTGCTGTATCTGGTTATCCAGGTGAGAACATAATACTAATCAACTAGTATAATTTTGCACATTTTTGTATAAATTTATGCAGTTCGTGTTTAATAATTCTTCGTATTTCACAATTTATTTGACATTGTATTATGTTTTGGAATAATATAGAGGCACACCCTAGTGTTTTTGGACCTGATGGTTTAGCAAGTCCAGAAGCTTATGTTAGTGATTTGGCTTACTTGAAGAGAAAGGTAAACTATCTACTACCATTACCATTATATTGCTCAATGTGCTACAAGTATTTAATACTCGATATCAATCTTTTTTTTTTTTTATATAGTATGGTATTCGGATTATCATATTTTCATACAATCAACTAAGGTGAAAGTTCGATTTTCGGTTTGAATTTAGCTATTTTCTAATCTAATTAGAAGTAAGTTCAGATTGATTGATCTGATTTAATTTAAAATTTCCTTAAAGTCAGACCTGATTTAGATTTAGTTTGTTTGGACTTTGGATATAATTTGAAATCCAAATTAATAATGTCAACCTTTTTTACTGGCCCATTGACCTTATTTTATAAAACATTGGCCCTTAGAGGCCCAAATACAAGACTTAAATCCACTAGTTTTAGAAATCTACATAACCATCTTAAAATGTAACATTGGCACTTCACAACTCTCTAGCAATATTAATTGTCCATAAAATTTCATTTTGTTCATTTTCCAAACGTACTCATAGAAATTCAATTTTGCAAAAATATGTGTGATCCAATCCAATATAAAATAAACTCAAACCAATTTAGTAATTTAGTTTAGATTTGATTGTATTTTGAATTTAATCCAAAAACTTTCACCCAACGATGTCAAAATAGTTGAGACAAGTCAGACAACTGCAATTCATTAAATTTATGATGACTGACTTTTTTTTTTCTTTTTCCGTACATGCACAAAATGGCTTAGGTTGATGCTGGTGCCGATCTTATCATCACACAACTATTCTTTGATACGAATATATTTCTCAAGTTTGTTAAAGATTGCCGCGAAATTGGAATCACTTGTCCAATTGTTCCTGGCATTTATCCCATCGTAGACTACAAGGGATTCATAAGAATGACCAGTTTATGTAAAACAAAGGTACATCTAATTAATTTATGAGTTATATCCGTAATTTTCATTATACATACGTTATCTAAGAGTATATTCTCAAATCTCAACTTTTCATGCTTAGCTTTGAAAGTAGCTAATATGCATGCTTTTTGGCTGGAAAAATGTTGTATGTAGATCCCTCAAGAGATCAGTGATGCATTGGAGCCAATTAAGGACGACGACGAAGCAGTGAAAGCCTATGGTATCCGTCTAGGAACCAAAATGTGCAAGAAGATTTTTGCCCATGGAACCAAACACCTGCATCTCTATACTTTGAACAAGGAGGAGTCTTCACTTAAAATATTGATGGTTAGTTGCTTCTTCTTTTTTTTCTTTTTTTTTTGACAAGTGCTTCTTCTTTTTACTACTCCGTAATATAGTTATATTCCTAACAAAAAATTTACTACTTATAACACTTTTTATGTATAAAAGGTAACTATGTTGCCCTTACAATAATCTACACACCTCACCTTTGTTAATGTTGGTTAATGTTACCTAATATAGGATATGATGTTTATTGTACAAAAAAAAAAAAAAAATTAATCAATAACTACTAGTTAAAATTTTAGAGGATACCCAAAACTATATATATATATATATATATATATATATATATATATATATATATATATATATATATATATATATATATATATATATATATATATATATATATAGTTAAAAAAAAATAATGTCAACTTTTAAGTGGTTTTTTCATTTTCTCATTCTCATTCTAGCAATTCCCTATATATATAGACTGCTTGGTGGTAAACTAGTGATATCACAAATATGTATTGATATAATTTTTGTACGACAATTGTTATAGAATCTTGGATTGATTGAAGAGTCTACAAATTAAAGGCCATTACCGCAGCTAACACCTCGGGTAGAATCTGTGAGCTCTTCCTCTTACCCTTCCATGGAGCTAAAGTCTAAGGATTTCGAGGTCTAGACAACTTCGTCGCGTGATGTTGCATTCATTCATCTCCATACGATGATGATGATCCATCCTTATTCAAATACCAGCATAAATCCATCTTCTTTTCTAGTTTTCTTCCCTTAGCTTGCAGTTTTTATTTCTTCAGTGATCAACTATGTATTACAAAATGATATTCTATTATTATTTTTGGGAATTATATATAATGTAACCTTTTTTTTTCTTTTTTTTTTTTTGACAACAGCATATAACGTAACCTTAAGGGCTTAAACTGAAGGTGCATTCCCAAAATTATACCTATATTATTGTTGGAAATTCGAGCAATTTACTCATAAATGTTGAAATCTCTCTTAAGGTTGAGGCCATGATTATCATTTATTATGAGTAGTATTTTTGTTAAACATTTTTAATTTAATTGTCAACATTTTCATTGCAAACGTTAGAAAATGTTAAACATGTAACTTTTAAAATGAAAAGTGTGAACTCCTCCATCAGTCCAATACTATATTAGTATTTTTTTTTTTTTAGAATAAAATTTAAATAGCAATGCAAAAACTAATCTTAGAACACTTCAATAATACTACGTAAAATTTTCTCATCTCTTTAATTTTTTTGTTCATCTTGAAGGCGTGTAAAAGGAAAATGAGACTTTTATTTGAAAACGAAGGAAATAATTTTTTTTATTCATCTTTTTTTTTGGAGGGGGGGAGTGGTTTGACAATTTTTTTTGTTTATTCATTTGATTTATTGATAAAAATTCACATTTAATTTCCCTCAAATAAATAAATATTCATGCAAATTTGCGTGCGGACATCCGCATGCAATAGCTCTAGTAGTTATGTGTATGTGGAATTGTGGATAGATGTTAACCACTTGAAAGTAGAGGTTAGACATAGTTTTTTAAATACGAGTAAATGACATGAAAATGAGTAGTAAGACTATTAGTAACACTCCAATGCGATTTAGTAGACATAATATTTGATCTTACTACTCCATATTAAGTAATGTGTATTACGTAGACATTATATGAAAACTAAGGGCCTGTTCTCTTACGTTGAAATTCAGTTCAGTTCAGCTGAGTTCAGTTCAGTTCAGTTCAGTTCAGCTCCTAATTTCCTTCTCTTATAAAATATTCATTTCAGTTCAGTTCAGCTAAGTTCAGTTCAGTTCAGTTCAGTTCAGTTCAGCTGAGTTCAGTCAATGAGAACAGGCCCTAAGTACCACATTGAGAATGAAGTAAAGCATGATATCAAAAATTGTGGTGTACGAGTTCTCCACATAGATTGCTTGTCACATTGTAATATGGATCAAAGAATATAAATTTGCAAAAAAAAATTAAAATATCTTTACAATAAATATTTTTTGTGGTTTCTCTTACTTTTTGAAAGGGGCCTTTGCATAATTTCTTGTCAAAAAAGGGCCATTTGTACAGTGTGTTTGGTGATTGGTAACACCAAAGCAAGTATTGTTAGAATTTGTTATATACATCCGAGTGTACCATACACTCGGGTAATTTACTCATTAATTTTTGCTCATTTAATAAATGAACAAAAAAAAAATTGTTCATTTATATATAAACTGAGCAAAATTTAATAAGTAAATAATTCGGGTGTATAAAACAGGCTCTCAAGTGTGTATATATATATATAACTTCTATTAGTTCAATTCTCCATTGTGTTAATTTGTTACTCTAAAAAGTACTCCGTAACAACCAATACAATGAAGGGTTATAATCAAGTTTTTTTTATTATTTTTTTTATTTATTTTTTATTATTTTATTTTAAATTTAGTTTAATTTTAATGGATGAGTTATATCGAGTTATATTACTTTAATAAGTGGTCATCATTATACACTCCGTAATTTATCTAACAATATTTCAGTCGTAGGATAATATGCCAACAAATTTCATAGAAAAGGAGTATTTTACACCATTTAGGTCCTTTTTAATTTATTTATTTTTACTTATTTCAGAAAAAATAAGTTCGGATTAGATCAACGTTTTATACATGGCGAGCTGAAAAAATTAAATCGTACGTGGTTCTCTAAAAACTCGGGAAAAAACTCCCCTTTATATATATATATATATATATATATATATATATATATATATATATATATATATATATATATATATATATATATATATATATATATATATATATATATATATATATTAGATTAGATTAGATTGTCTAGTTTTTTTTTTTTTTTTTTTTTTTTTTTTTCAAGAGAAACCAAATTGTCTAGTTTTATTTTGTTAATTACTTTTTTTAATTAAGTACATAGTTATTGAATACTTTGTTAAAGCATCTCCACCCATTTTAAATGCATCATGCATCCTTCTATTATTCATACTTTATAAATTTCTGTTAATAAAAGAATAAACAATTTATGCATGTCTCTTTCTTTCATTTTTTCCCTGAGACAGCCCTGCCTTAAATTGTATCTATATGTAGGTCATGTACATAATTTTTTTTCTCTTTTGTATTTTATTGTCAAATTATTATTTTTTTCCTCAAATTTTGGCAAAATAAATTATAAATAGAGTATCATCCTACCACTTGTCACCTCTTTTCACAAACTCCCAACAAATTAAAAGGTCAATTAGAAAAGTCATTATCACTTTCTTCGACCCTTTATGTCACAACAATTTTATTGGACAAAAAATATTGGGTTGAGACCCAGACGTTTTTTCACGTACATGTTAGTATCTTACCACTACAATACAACCCAATTTTTATTTTTTTTAAAAATAATTATAAGATAAAAATCATATAAAGTATAGACACAATATGTTACAATTTTTTTTTTTTTTTAAAAAAACAGTCACAAATAGGAATGTCAATGGGATGGGCGGGGCGGATGTTAGTCATCCCATTCCCATCCCCATCCCCATCCCCATCCCCGTGGCGGGTCCAATATTTATCCCCATCCTCGTCCCGGCGGGTACAACTCCAAAACCATCCCGCCCCACCCCCTCACTTGGATATCCATCGCCACATAGACCAGTCTAATCCCCACTCAAAACCCACCTAATCTCCGTCTCTTAAATACACAATCCTACATAATTAATATAGATTATAATAATAATAAAAAAATTCTTAATATTACACACATTTTTGTTTATAATATAAGTGTATAGTAGTACAAAGTATTATAATTAATATTTTATTTCACGTAATTAATTTATAAACTAGTATAAAAGTATATAATTTGCTTTTAAAGATATATAGAGGTGGGTACGAGATGGAGATGGGGCGCTTACGAAGTGGGGCGGGTGGGGCGGGGCGGGAATGGGGCGAATACAACTTAAAATCCACCCCTACCCCATCACCCATGGCGAGTTTGGTTTTTATCCCCATCCCCGCCCCACCACCCGCTAAACCGAGACTCATCCCCCATCAGTGGAGCGGGTATCCTACTTGACCCGCCCCACTAACATCCCTAGTCACAAACTTACTAGTACTTTGGGTTGAAGACCCTTACCTTTCATTTCAAGAGGAAAGAAAGCTATGGTTGGATAAATGTTGCTCTTTAAATGGATATTAAAATGATATTTGTTTCATTTCTAAAATTTATTCATGTTTTGAATTTTTTAAGTGAAACAAATCAAACAATCAATGAAACGGAAACTTTTTTAAGAAATGAAACAAGTAATTCTCAATGTGTGTTCAAAGTTTAAAAGTTTCATGGTGTAATTCTCACTATTGCATGTATTAGAATTTAATCACGTGAATGCATTGAAGTAGGTACCAAGTACACATAAATAACAATTGTAAAGGACTTTCATGGATGAATGTAGGAGTGCATCAATTTTGTCTTACTTATTTTATCATGTTTATTTATGGACCATTATTCTTACCAAAAACTACAAAAATTAGTTTTTCTATTCACCTTATTTCCACATAACTTATGTTCAAACACTTTTAGAAAAAATATAAATTTGGATAATATGGGTTACTCACATCCAATTTACATGTAAGATAAGTTCTTACAAACTAACGCATGTTCAATACTCTACATATTCATTAATCTCCAGATAATTAAGTTAAAACAAGTTTATTCACCCAACATTCATTTGTATGAACTTATTATTCCTTATGATCTTAAATGTTTTTCTCATTTTAACTTTATCAATGCATTACTTTGACTATAAAAATCTTTAGTTTCATAATCGTAAAAACTATGTAACAATTGAATATTAATAAATTAGTCATTGAACCAATTAAATAAGACCCAACATACTATTGTTATTGAAAAAGATATGAGGTTCCCAATCCATTACATTCCATTTTATTGAACAAATGATCCCTTAAAAGATTTATCGGACTATTTATTTGTATTCCTCTATACGGAGTATTAATAAAACCCCCTTTCTTTATAGCATGCCAAAGTAGTCTTTGCAAGTTTTTATGTGTCACATTTCGTTCATACATTTATTGTAACACTTTTTTTTTTTTTTTTTTAATATTTCACCCGGTTCACCCTTTAGGTTAATTCGGTGTCGGGGATCAGTTTTGGGTGATTAGGTTCCAATCCCCTTCAAATTGTTGTTGCGGGGATCTAATAATCTTTGAAAACAAATGATTTGCACTTGAGGCTTGAGTGCTTGACTATATATTACTTAGTTCGTACTAACTACAAAGTAGATAAGTCGCCAAGTCGGAGATAATAGTTTATGAGAAAAATGTTTGTTGTTACGTCCCTTTGACTTGATTCTTAATGAAGTAAATTTTTACTTTAAACTCCCATTAGCAAAAAATATTGGATCTGTAAGTATATATACCAAAAGTTTGATTGGATTATTCCTCTAATGAGGCAACTCACTATTTCTTTTTACTCGCCTCAGTTCTTTTATTTGGTTGTCTACTTGTCTTATAGTATTATCTTCCTTCATTATATGGTAAGTTTATACCCTCTACTTGTTTTAATTAAATTTTGTTACCATAGCTCATTTACATTTTTTTTTCTTCACTTTACCTGTTTTTTTAAATAAATGGTGTCAATGATATACAATCGTATAAACGTTATTAATTAGGTCACTATTTTAGTGCTAGTCTGCTATATGGTAAACCTTAGGGTATCAGAGATTCAGAGTGAAGCCCGATCCTTCTAGATTTTTGTAAAATAAGATGTTTGAAAGTAGTACTCAAAAGAGTCCACAGAGGTGTATAACTCAAGATTGCACGCGCGTTATTGTATATATCGAGTCGTGTGAAGCCTTTAGGTTAAAGAAACATGACCATGCACGAAGCAACAAAATACATTTAAGTTGACGAAATTTGACTTAGACATGCAAGCACAACACATGTCAATATAATGACAAATCTTTTGAAAATTCCAGCATGTTACGGTCATGCTAACCCCAAAACATATGGATCAGGCACGGGACATAGCTCAGCTCGCAAGCAATACAACTAAGATGAGAAACCACACTCAAACTAGCAAGGGAATTGCAATGGTTGGTGAGGATGTGGACCCCGTCTCACCAACTTAGATTTTTAGTCTTGAGTTTCATATGACTTTGGTTAATTTTTAAATATATCCTTCTTTCATTTTCTGTTTGGGTATATGTCATTTTGTAGGCTTATTTAGTTAGGAATTTGGATTTTGGAATACGGGAGTACTTGGTAGTTTGGTAGTTGGTGCCCTTGGTAGTTGTTGAGTTATCGATCTACTCAAGCATGAATAGAAGATTACTCCTTTTTTTCCTTAGATCAATTGATGTTGAATATAATATGAGGTAAATTAATGTTACAATTTTAGCTCTCTAATAAATATGTTGATCACAAACAAAAGTAGTATGCCAATAAAAGCAGGAAAATCAAATACTTGACTTATGTCAATGTAGTTGTACACAGAGGTTACAAGTATGTCAATGTACAATTGTACATGTCTATACAACGTTACCCAGTGACTTATATCCTCATCTAGATACATTTTACGTAGTATTATTATAACTAGGTGTAAGATGATTAAAAGATGATACATTGTATAATTTGTATGCAGTATATAGTACCTGGTAAGTCTTTTAATTTTCAACTAAAAGTCTTGAGTTGAAATCTTAATTAACTCACTTTTTATGTGAGGGTGAACATTTGAACTAAAGATTAGTTAGGGAGAAGGCAATGACACATGGTTAGATAGCATCCATTGAGATAATTGTCAAACTAATCACTAGCTATGACACTATCAAAAGCCTTTGTTTGGTTCGATTTTAAATTTTGAATATCATCTCCGAATATATTTACCAATTAAGTTAAATAACATGTATGAAAGGAGATAGGATTAGAAGTAGAAACAATGGAATTGAGATCCACTCTCAAATAAATCAATCTACAAGTACTATATATACTTCCTCTATTCGTTTTTTTTAATTGCATTCCTTTGTAAATTGCAAACTCTTAGGTAATTAGATGCAAAAAGAAATGGAAGAGAAATCCCTAAACCTAACTTTACAAATTTACTTTTATTATTATTTTTTTAAAGGAAAGGTACACATAAGTTAGAAAAGTCTTCTCTCAAGACTAAACCCTAACTTATCGAAGTAATAAAAAAAGAAAATTTACTATCTAAAAAGGAATCTATATTTTGATGGATTTGCAAGTAATGACCCAAGGAAACAACATAATTTGCTGCTCAATTGCCTTCTCTTTAAATGTGCTTGGAGTCCACACAGCGAAAATGACGAAAAAGCTTGTTAACGTCATCCATCATTCCAAGGATATTGAGCTTTACCATGCAAAATGTAAATTAAGATTAATCAATTATACAAGGAACTTCCTCTTACTTTGAATTAACTGGTCATTGGTACGTGAATTAAGCTAGTAAATTTACTGACTTTCTATATTAGACGCCAACTTTACATGAAATATAAAGAGTCGGTCCAATGCCCACATAATGTCATCATATGTGGAGTCTAATGCCACGTCACCTGTGCGCACTCCTTTATTTACTACTGATACCAACTTTTAGTTCTTTTCCATTATTAGATAGGATATTACTCGCTTTCAAAAAAAAAAAAAAAAAGATAGGATATTACTCTCTTCGCTTTTAAATATTTGCTCTATTTTTCATGCGCGGAGTTTTAGGAAAAATTAGAAAAAATAATAAAATAGGGAGGTAGTGGGGTAGATAGAAGAATAAAAAATAAATATGAAGTATATAATAATTTTAATACTGAATAAAATATAGAATGAAATGAATCTAATTATGATTATATTATAAGCTGTACGAAATATATTAATGGACATTCATGGTTATATTTCTTAAAAAAATTTAACCCAAATATTTGCATGAGACAAACAATTAGGGATGGGGGGAGTAATATGGTGAGATGCCATACATACACCCAAATAACTTACATAGGCAATTAATACACGTTAAATATGATTGGTTCGGGTCGAGGGAGAGATTCAAAGAGAGTCAGCAATGCAAAGAAGAGGAGAATGACACAGTAGTGAAGACAAGGAGATAAATAAAAAGAGAAGCTTAAGATAAGAAAGATTGAGCAAATAAAAAAAAACCTAGCCTCTCTCTCCTTTCTCCTCTCTCTAAAATCCCAGTCTTTATTGTTGAATTTTGGAGGGGTTTTTATTGGTTTTTTTTCGGTAGAAAGCCCTACTTGTGTACTTTTTATCTTATTTTAGGTTTATAATAACTCTTTGTATTATAGGAGGAACATTTCTCCCTCGAAAAAGGGTTTTTCTTCTGCTTTAGGAGGATTTGGCTCATTCGAAAGACTGGGTTTTTCTTCTCTCTTTTGAGGGAGGATTTTTTATTTCATAGATTGCTATAGAGTTGTTTCATGGATAAATTTTGTACGGAGTCGAAAAAGAGGTTAATATTTTGATTACAATCTAACGAATCAGACAAAAATTTTCTGCATGGCTACAACAGATCGATAGACCCCTCACCGAAGAAAGCTATAAATCACAATGATATGAAAGAGGGTGTGAAGAATGTACGATTTGCAACAACGATCGTAGCTTTGCTGACGGATGTTTTTATTTGATTCAATTATGATGTATTTGTTATATCTAAATGTCTTTGTAAATGTCGTATGACTTTTATTATTAATCAATTTTATTTCAAAAAAAAAAAAAAAAAAAAGAAAGAAAGATTGAACATCATTGTCATTGTAAAAGAGTAGAAATCTCTCAATATTGTTGTTATAAACAAAACTATCCTTTATAAACACTAATAATTGAATATGAACTTTTAAATAGCTCTCTCGATGGAGAACCACTTAAGGTACTCTTAGCCCATTATCCCCTTAACCATGTTTAGAGAGTCAGTTTTATCTTTAATCATGTGACATGTATCTTGAGAGACCATGATTCTTTAGAGAGAGGGAATGATAATTTGGAAAGTCATATACGTAGTACAAAGTTTAAAGAGAACATTTTTTTTTTCTTTTCTAATAAGAAGTCCTTTGTAACTAATGTAAGGGCCTGTTCTCTCCAACTTAATTTCAGTTCGGTTCAGTTCAGTTCAGCTCCAATCAGTTCAGTTCAGTTCCTAATTTCCTTCTTTCATAAAATATTCAATTCACTTCAATTTAGTTTAGTTCAGCTCCAATCAGTTAAGTAAATCAACTTAGGCCCTAAGTAAGGAGGAAAGTGAGAATTCTACTTGTAAGAGATGAAAATCTGAACCTCTTTCATAAAAATGAAAAGAAGGTCTCCAATTACTAAGCCAATCTTGAATCTCTAATCTAAATCGAATATGTCCAATAGACTACAAGTTTTATTCAAAGCATTGTATAAAAATCATTAAGGCCCCATTTACTTTACCTTAAAAATTCGTATTCGGTAAAAATAATTCAACTTTAGTAAAAATCAGTCCCATTCAATAAAAATGATTTTAGTAACCTCAAAAAAATTTATAATAAAAAATTAGTAAAATTAATTTCAATTCAATAAAAATAAAATTTTACATTCAACAAAAATAACGGTACGAGTTCATTAAACATAACCTGAAGTAAACCAGCCTAATTCCTTTTCTTCTCTTTACAAAAAGAGTCGGTCCACCAAAATTGGAGAAGCACTACAAAATAAAATGGTCTAATGGTAGGAAATTTGTAGTAGGTGAAAATATTAAAAAAATAATTAAAAAAATCCATTTTTTTTTTATTTAAAAATACCAAAAAAATAAAAAAAAAATATCTAATTAGCTTTCAACCTCATGCTCACACACTCACCCACTCTCTCTCTCCTCTTCCTATATTAACCCCTTAATCCCCTCTCCTCTTTCTTTGCCATTCTCCCTCCTTTCCCAGATTCAATCTCTTGATCTTCCCACCAACCTCAAACATGAAGGTTATTGACAAGATCAAAGCTTCAGAATCATCCAATCAAACCCTTTTCTCCTTCGAATTCTTCCCCCCTAAAACCGAAGATGGTGTCGAAAATCTCTTCGAAAGAATGGAGAGAATGGTCTCACATTCCCCTTCTTTTTGCGACATTACTTGGGGTGCTGGTGGATCTACTGCTGATCTCACCTTAGAAATCGCTAATCGTATGCAAAACATCGTTTGTGTTGAGACTATGATGCATCTTACTTGCACTAACATGCCTGTCGAGAAGATTGATCATGCTCTTGATACTATTAAGTCTAATGGGTTGCAAAATGTTCTTGCTCTTCGTGGTGATCCGCCTCACGGCCAGGATAAGTTTGTTCAGGTCGAAGGCGGGTTCGCCTGTGCCCTTGATCTTGTAAGCTGTATAGTGTTATTTGTGCATTTCAATTTAAGGGTTTTTGTTTTGGGGTTAGATCTGATTGTTTGATTGTGTTGTTGCTTTCAGGTTAATCATATGAGGAAGAAATATGGGGATTACTTTGGGATTACTGTTGCTGGGTACCCAGGTCAGCTGAGATTATTCCATTGTTTAGCTCAATTTTGCACTAATTTTATACAATTTTGGATTGTGAGAATGTGTTTTTGATTATTTTAATTTTTTGCAAGTGTTTGGTAAACCATTATTATTATTATTATTATTATTATTATTATTATTATTATTATTATTATTATTATTATTATTATTATTATTATTATTATTATGAATTAGCTCATTTGTTTGGATTTTTGCTTTAAATAGCTGATCAAAAGTGATAATTGTGTGTTTTGTTGATTTGTTCTTTTATAGCATATTCAAGATCTTACTATAGTTCAATGATGTGCTATTATCATAATTCCCCTAAAAAAAAATGTGCTATTATAAAAAAACAAATATTATAATGTGTTATATCTATTAAATTATAGATTGTGTAGTTAATTTTTATATTAGGGGTTTAATCTGTATTTTATCAATCACTCTTATATTCCCTGTTGGAAATATGTGAAAAATATTGAACTATTGTTTAGTAGTGAAATATGATAATATTTCTTATAGTGTTTAGTAGGATAGTTTGAGATATAGTAAGAAATTTCGCAATTGTCCCATGTATTAAAACTGTGGATTGCATATAAGTTTAAAGGGTAAAAATTAATCAAGTGATTTCATGGTTTTTGTTGTTCTGTTTTGATGTAGCAAATTCTTTGTGATTATATACTTTTTTTTTTGTTTAGAATTTCAAAAGTGGTAGTGTTGGTTTTTCTCGTAGTTTAATTTTTTAACTTGATGTCATTTTTTGAATAATATAGAGGCACACCCTGATGCTATTAGTGAGAATGGTTTGGCAACTCCAGAAGCATATGCTAGTGATCTGGCTTACTTGAAGAAAAAGGTAATTTCTCCCTTTTTTTATCCTCAATGATAAGGTCTTAAGATTGGTTTACGTGGATAAACGCAATGCATAATTTTATTGTTAGTGATCTTGTTCTGCAACTATGCTTGTGCTTACACTGGTTTTCTGCAAATGGTTTAGGTTGATGCTGGTGCTGATCTTATCGTCACACAGTTGTTTTATGACACTGATATCTTTCTGAAGTTTGTTAATGACTGCCGTCAAATTGGAATCAATTGCCCAATTGTTCCTGGCATTATGCCCATTAATAACTACAGAGGATTTATAAGAATGACTGGATTCTGTAAAACCAAGGTATAGGATTTTTTTTTACTCTCTGTTAGATACAGATAATGTAATTTCTATTTGACGTTTTGATATGATTCTGGAAGTTGAAATTTCTATCACTTTTTATTCTGACTGTTACTTCTTGCTCTGAACTAATTTGCATGATTTTGGTTGGAATAACATTGTAGATTCCTCAAGAGATCACTGATGCATTGGAGCCCATCAAGGACAACGACGAAGCAGTGAAAGCCTATGGTATTCATCTTGGAACTGAAATGTGCAAGAAGATTTTGGCTAGTGGAATCAAACAGCTGCATCTGTATACCTTGAATATGGACAAGTCTGCTCTAGGAATATTGCTGGTAGTTTCTCACATCCTACTCCTTGTAAATATGTAATGGATTGTTAACTTGTGATATGTTGATTTATATTATATAATACAACTGCTGCAGAATCTTGGATTGATTGAGGAGTCCAAAATTCAAAGGCCATTACCTTGGAAAAGGCCTGCTAATGTTAATCGCACTAAGGAAGATGTCCGGCCCATTTTTTGGTATGTGCAATGCTTTATATTGTGAAATTATCTTGAAAGGGTACCTATTTTTAATGAGAAATAGATTTTCTATCTTTAAATCTATATCTGATGATATTATGATATTGATTTGTTTGGTATTCTTGCTAATTGGATACAGGGCTAACCGTCCAAAAAGCTACATTACCCGTACTAAGGGATGGGATCAATACCCACAAGGGCGATGGGGTGATGCTCGTAATGCTTCTTATGGAGCATTAAGTGACCATCAGGTAGCTTGATAAGCCTTCCTCTGCATTCTGAAATTAGCATACATGAGTATATTTGAATATGTCTCTATTGAGTAAGCTTACATGAGTGGTACAAAATAATCTCATGTTCTAAGCTGGGGGAGTACTCTCTCCGCTGACAACTATATCATTTCCTGGTTACTAAAGTAAAAAGGGGGACTGTAACTACAATTTACTTTCCGTAACTATTATAGAAGTCATGTACTATGATTTATTGAGGATGGAGTGTGGACAAAATTGTAATATTGGCCTTAACCTATCACTAGCCATATAAATTATCCATTCTGCGGGACACGGAATATGTGTAGCCACTATTGTCTTTGAAACACCCTTCCATTGTATGAAAGTATCAGGAAGGAATATGTGTCCTCTTACATTAAGGTCTTCCACCAAGAAGCCTTCACTTCGATTTGCCAGACTGCCAACCTCATCTGTTGAGATGTAATATTATCATATTTTCTGTGATATGTTCAGATTGCCTCCTGTTTGTCTATGCTTACTCGAATTATTTACTAGATCATGTTGAATGTAAACACTTTTGCCAATCAAATTCATGATCTTGCTATGTAAGTTCTAGATAATATTCGTGTTGTAACTGAATAGAGTTACACTCATAAGAAAAGTTAATTATTGACTGATGCTTGATGCTTGCTGTTTTATCACTGCCTGCATAATTCGTCCTTTGAAGTTGTAGTTATTTTCTGATTCCTTAATTATGTGGTGACCAGATTATATCTGCAGTTAATTCTTCATGTTAGTTTTATATTCTTGTATGTGCTTTAGTGACATGTAATAATTTCTTTGTGATTGCTTCCTCTTGGACTTGTCTAGGAAAGTTTTGAGCTTGTCTTACCATGAAATTGAATATCGGCACCTCCACTTAACTATCATAAAATTTTTGCTGCAGTTGAGACTATGAGATGTCTCTCCAAACACGTCCTTTATGTTTGCTACTTAAATCATTGGCCACATTATGCTTCTCTGATTTCATTGACAGTTTATGAGGCCACGTTCACGTGATAAGAAGCTGCAAGAAGAATGGGCTGTTCCACTCCAAAGCGTTGAAGATATAAATGAGGTTAGACTTCTATTACTGCCGACTTACTGAAAAAATTGGTGGAATGTTGATTAACATTTTTATGGGGCCTGATGTTTTCTTTGTTATTTCAGATATTCAAGAACTTTTGCCTCGGTAAGCTGAAAAGCAATCCTTGGTCTGAAATAGATGGTCTTCAGCCAGAAACTAAGATCATAGATGAACAATTGAGCAACATTAATAAGAAGGGCTTCCTCACTATCAACAGCCAACCTGCTGTTAATGGAGAAAGATCAGACTCCCCTACTGTTGGTAAGTTTCTAAATACCTGCAGATGTGCCCTTTTTGTGGGAACCCTTCTGTAATTTTATGCTTAACTCTGTTAAGTTCCCAGAAGTAATTTGTCAACTGATGATTTTTTTTACTATTTAGCTGTTTGATCAGTATGAATTCCATCTGCAATATTGTTTTGATGGATAGTAAATATTTAAAGAAAATATACTTTCAGCAGTCTATCCGTGTATAGCTTGCTGGCTCATGTCTATTGGCGTGTCACTGTTTCTTAATCTAATTTTGTTTTCTTTGATCTGATCTGGACTTGAGGTCAATATTAGCCTATTAGTATTGTAGATTCTAGCCATGTCATCTGCTTTTCATGTGCTGCCTTCTCCTGGCATGTTGTTGCTGTTACTGAGGAATGTACCAATAGTCTATAATGTCTGTTCCTTGGCTATCTAAAGATATTTCCTAGTACTCTCTAGACTACTTTGTTGACCGGAACTAAGATTGAGGATCATAGTGCTTGATTGATATGGCAATATGCCAATATGTTTTATAATTTCCAATTTCAACCTTCATTGTTTTCCTCTGTAATTGACTGCCATGTACTACCTATTTTTCCATCTTACATGAATCTTTGCCTTGTTTGATTTCTTGCATTTAATTTGCTACATTGCTAAGATAAAATGCCTAAAATAAATGATCATTTTTCTGTAGGATGGGGTGGGCCTGGTGGATATGTATACCAGAAGGCTTACGTGGAATTCTTTTGCTCAAGGGAAAAGTTGAATACGCTTGTTGAAAAATGCAAAGGCCTCACCCATATAACCTACATGTCGGTTAACAAAGGAGGAGATTGGATCTCAAATGTCGGTCAAACTGATGTGAATGCAGTGACATGGGGTGCATTCCCTGCTAAGGAGATTATACAACCAACCGTTGTGGATCCTGCTAGCTTTATGATCTGGAAAGACGAGGCATTTGAAATCTGGTCAAGATCATGGGCTCAATTGTATCCTGAGGGCGACTCATCCAAGAAATTGCTTGAAGAGGTTTGTGCCTTTGGACATTTTTTCCCCTTGTTAAGTTAGCTTCTATTTCTAAATGACTACACTTTGCTGTAGACATTGCATCACTTTGGTCTGACTATTTGTTACTTAAACAGGTGCAAAACAGCTACTACTTGGTCAGCTTGGTCGACAATGATTACGTTAGTGGTGATCTGTTTTCTGTTTTTGCCACTCTTTGAGATAAGAGTGCTCCTTCTACATTATTTCTCTATTTGCTTAATATTGTATCCAATTGGGCATGGACTTTGTCCATCCCCAGTGTTGCCATTAGATTTAGTTGAGCTTGTAATACCATAATCTTGTGGGATTTTGCGATCTCCCAAGCCTCCCAATGCAAATTGCATGGTGAGTTTCATCTACTTATTGCGCCTTTCTGTACCATTTGATTTGAAGTATGTAAGCATTTGCTTCTGGTTCTGCAATATTAATCGTTTACCTGGGTAATCTCGCAAGAAGTTGAATAGGCTGATGTCGTGAGCAATATGGATGAAATGTACTGTACAACCTATTGTACTATAAGTTTAAGCATCAACCATTTAATAGCTTTTCAAGGAAGGTCGCAGTTTTCAAGGAAGCATCAACCATTTAAGAATTCATCAAGATAGCTAATGTGTTTTTTCCAGTCTTCAATTCTGCTTTCATGGTTATGCTTGAATTCCAGTATCGATCTCATATATAATAAATTTATAAATATAAAATGTGACCAAACTAGTTGATGGATAAGCAGGTATATCTATTAACTGAATCTATCGTCTATAATAGGATTGGTTGAAGGTGTTGAAGGTGCTCGTTCTCATCAGTTCGTCATATAATGTATCAAGAATACTGACGAGTAATATTTTGAACAGATTCCTTCAATGGAAACCTAACCAAATGTGACCTACTTAAGTGAAATGGATGGAGTATTGATAATTAAAATCTATTAAATGGATAAAATTGTCCATAAAATAAGTAAAGATTGATTTAGGAGTAACATGTAAGCAATATATTCTTACTCCTAAAGCAACTCAAGAATACTTTTTCAATGGGGATTTCTGTGACCACTTGAAAGTTGTCAAATACTTCAGGGCGTTTTTTTTTATCTGTACAAAATCATGCTTAATTTATCTGTACAAAATCATGCTTAAGAAGCAAACATGGGCAGCGACAATATTATGCACCACTTTTTGGCTTATAAATACACAGAATACTCTTGTAGTAAATCTTCATCAAAGAAATGCAAGGATTAAATTTCGCAAACGTATATAAATCTGTACAGTGTACATTACAAATAGAATTAGTGTCCTAAAATGGCACAGCTCATTTTGATTTGGAAAGTAATTGCCCAACAGTTACAAGTACTTAATTATGCAAAATTTTGTCACGGTTAATGAACAAAATTGAAAGAATAGGATAAAAACATCAGCCGGGTGTAGCTTTCATTAAGATATATTTGCATCTTTTAGGGATTTGGAAACCACAGGACCTGCAGAAGTCCTCATGTAATGCCCATCAAGCATTGCAATACAAGCAGCATCAGTCTTGAGATGGGGCTGAACTAATTCCCAGATCTTTTTCTTCTGAATCTGAATTTGACCCAAAAAAAAAAAAGAAAAGAAAGGAGACTTACTCAAGGAATATAGCAGCATAGTTAAATATTCACCCAAATGGGTTTAATATACTTCATTACTCTCTACACCTAAAACATTACATAGCCACCTAAGAAAGCCTACTTCAGGTTCCTCACCTCCTCTCTCTCTCAAATCTTAAAAGGGTGAATATGAGTAACAAAATACAGTTCACTCACAGGCCGCAAATACAAGGTTACCACACAGACAGACTGAAAGCAGCAAAACAACCAACAAGCATACATTTCTTTATGCATATAATATTTTGCGCAAAGTACCAACAAGCATACATTTCTTTACGCACATAATGTTTTGCACAAATTGAGAGAAGAGACTACGCTTCCCTATATTAAAGATCTACAATGCCCCAGTTTGCTGCGTCCGCACTGTCCGGCAAAGATGTCTTTTGGTAAAATTATTAATAAGTTCCTCTGCCAGTAGGCCAGTATTCATTAAATTGTAGGATCAACTAAAGCGATGGTGGCTGTAGTCCTGTAGACATCAAGACTTTGTTTGACCAAGGATTTTTTACGATAGAGAATGCCTTTCAATGCACGAGTTTTTCAGGTAGGAAAAATAGGTATTATTAAAATGACATGAAAGAAGTTGTAATCAGAGGACAGGGTGCCCCCAAGGATAGTAGGATGAACAAGGTCCTATAAGAAAAACAGTTAAGCCATCCAAAAAGCCAGCAGAATTAAGGCAAGGACAATATAAAAAATTGCATTTGACACCATTAATGGTAATTGTAAGACGGACAACAGACCTTCTGAATATCTAGTTTGTAATATGAAGATGGCAAGTCATGTAATGCAGTGATGGGGGTAGAGCCAAGGCAGAGATGGAAATAGAACCTCTCTAGAGGATCTTTATAGCTATTAAGATTAATACTTTCAATTATAAGCAGGTCCAAAACTTTTTGTACAGCGACATTCACTGCTTACTTGAAACTGAAATGTTAGGTAAAACATGAACTGCAGTAGAGTCCCAAATGTAGTCACTACTCACTTCATCTTCAATCCAGAATTGAAGCACACACACACACTAGTATTGTATTTCCTTTCTAATTTCTATTTCAAAAGTAATGACTTCAAAAGATACTATTGGTACCAAAATGTCCAGCAATGCTAGGATGTATATTACATATTCCTCTAAGTCTCTAACTCAAGCACCTGGCCTAGCTTTTAATATTGCTAGGATGGGTATTAAACTTGTAAAGGGGAATGATTAGCAGAAAAATAAGCAGAAACTTCATACCTGATTAGCAGTGGCAGCAGCAGTTTGATTTTCCTTTTCCTCTTCTGAGCCAAACCAGATTCTTTCACCAGGAACTGAATCCTCGGGAGGTACAAGGAGCTCTACATTCTCATGTGACGCATCAGAAGCAGCCATAAGCATACCATTCGACTTGATGCCACGCATGTTTCTTGGTTTTAGATTAGCAAGTACAAGCACCTTTTTGTCCTGCATTTTTGCAAATATTAAACCTTTGATACCTGGGAAGGTTACAAATGCTCAATATACAGTAAAGACCTTATAATAAGCAGGAAAAGCATGAGAGGAGATTCCCTCATATCACACTATTCAGAAAACTATAATAATAAAAATCGAACAGTTAAATACTACGTAAATTCTTTCTTGGTAAATGCACCAAACAGCATTCAAAAGAAGTATGCTCCTTATCCTGAAGCAAACAAATGCATATCATAATTAGAAGCCATATAAGCAACGCTGCAAGATCATCCCCATCATTCTCGATTGCTCGAAATAATGACATCTCTCTGAACATTGAGGTTATCCGCCTTGGATGCGATAAAGGTCCTGAGGAGAGAGGGGGGGGGGGGGTAGTCATAGGTATGTAGCCTTGTCCTATGATAACAAAGGCTGAACTCTTCACCTCTTGATTTGATATACAATATTACAATGTTTGTCAACTAATGTACAATAGATAAGAACTACGGGAAAAGTAATGAGAAAATTAAATTTGGTTCTATATAATCAAAGAGCCAAAATTGCTTCGACTACATTGAGAAAACAATGAAAATTTCCTTTAACTTGATGACCCTTCTAGCCACAATAGTATCCTAGGCTTTCTTTATATTTCTTACGCTTCACCTACTATTGTATTTTCTTTCCCCCATTAATTCCTACCATTAAACTACCTAATAGATTAACATTGATAATATTTTTTTTATCGTGTCATCATTGATTAACGATAATAAAATCATCATTATTATTAATATGGTTATAGTTACTTTGTCCAAAGTATTTTCTTGATTATTTTTAAGATTAAATATTGTGATAGGTGATAGCTACCTTTTTTTTTTGGTAAACAATGAGAGACGTTCGAAATGTAGATGTATAACAATTATTGTGAAAAAGAGATGATGGGTGTGAGAGTAAAGAGAATGAAGACACAAGAATATTAATGTCACTATTTTATGATGATGACAATTAAAAGCCATTGTTATATTATGAAATTAAAGTTGTTTGATCAAAATTCAGCCATTCAAAATAAATGTATTTTGCTGGGAGAAGAATTTAGTGAAATCCGACATTTGCCAATCAGCTTTAATTAGCTGTACCTTAAATCGTTTTGGATGAAAGTATCACTCCCGTTTGGCACACAATATACCATAAACCAGTCTCTCTAGTGTTAAGTCCACATCATAAAACGATCAATTTGATTCCCCTTTTTTTTTTTTTTTACATTCGCTAAGACAACAAGAGTTCAACCTCTTGTCAAAACAAAGCTTCTCCTAATCAAATTGAAATTTTAGTTTGGGATAGCCAAGGATGCTATCTTTGGCAAACATTAAATAACAATTCCATTATTTTGAACAATCAAACTCTTCAACCCTCTGGTCAAAACAAAGCTTCTCCTAATTAACTTGAAATTTTAGTTTGGGATAGCCAAGGATGCTATCTTGGGCAAACATTAAATAACAATTCCATTATTTTGATACAATCAAACTCTTCAACAACACCCCCCCCCCCCCACCACCAAGAAAAGATTACAAAGTTATAGGGTATATACCTTCAAGACCAGTCTATGATTAATACTTATTACAGCTTGGTAACAATATTAGCCTCCACCAAATGAAGAAGACAATAATTCAACCCAAACCTCTCTCAGTTTGTCAGAACTCAGAAGGCCTGATCAACTACTCACAGTCGCCCTCCATGAATCAAAATGAAATGTTAAGCAAATTTAATATGGAGGGCCATGTACTATTCTAACCAACTCTTTTGTTTCCAAAATCTTTTGTTTTTCCTAGTTTGCTAATTGTAATGATTTCCTTGTACTGTGTTAGTGAACAAATACTTCTTCAACTTTGTCATTCAGATCAAACTCCATGGTCCCTGAAATCTTCAAAGTTATGTATCATAGCCTATGTATTCATAGGGCTACTTCACACAAGGTAAACCCCTAAGGCCAAATAAAGAAGAAGCAATCTTCAACCCAAAAAAATCATAAATCTCATTGTAAATCAACAAAATCAAGGAATCAAAGTAGCATTATATACTTTTACTTCCTTAGCCAAGCTTGGGCATAATAGGAGAAGCAAGTGCACCTATCACTAGCATAGCAGAAAGGTGTTCCATGCCAAGTCATTAACATGTCTCATGTTTTCTTACAGTTACTGTGACCTCTCAGGAATGTCAACAACTGAATCTTCAATGCATTGCTAGTACATCCAAGAAATCTAAATTGGCTAGTTGTAAATAGCACCAAGTTTTTCGAAAGAAATGATTATCTTAAACATATACCCAAGGTATTGGGAAATTGGCCAAGATTTTCAAATAGCAAGAACATGATGGCCTACTCTTAAGGTCTGTTCTGTTCAACAAATTTTTGTCTAAACTTATACTTGTACATACTTATTTTGTCTGGAATAGGTCGAAAACTGTCGAGCAGAGAATAACACCTTGAGAACAAAGGCGCAAAGTGAGCCCCTTCATTTCCAATTAAAGCATTAACAATGCATCAATAACAGTCATAGCTCTACCTTATCTTCTATTTCATCTCTACTAGAACAATCAAAAACACATAATACTACATTACTACTCAGTACTTAGAATTCCAACAATAATCCTGATGCCAACAAGCTTAGATACTGGATTAAATCCCGTCTACATCATTTAATCTATATACCACTCTCTAATCTCTACCCCAAAAACAATCCAACATAATTACAATTTACAAACAACTAAAAGCAATCAACAAAAACAAAACACAAATAATCCACACTACACCAAAAATCACTCCATAACCCCAAAACACAAGAAAAAAAAGCTGAATTTCATCAATGGCAAACAAGAAATGATATACCTGAATTTGATCAATGGGAACATACTTAACAAGCCCACTACAAATAGTCCTGGGCTCATCTTCCCCAACATCAACTTCCTCAACATACAATGAATCAGCATCAGGATGCTGCCACGCCTTCACCACCTTCCCTACCCTTATATCCAACATATTCGCCGCCTCTTTCACGGCCACCATGTCCGGAACAGGGGGCTCCGATTGAGGGGGAGAACCCGAATCGAAAACGGCCGAAGCCAAAGTTGAAGCATCTGATGAAGTGCAAAGGAAGCGGAAATGGCGGGGTGGAGTAGAAGGGGATGGAGTGAAAGAGATTGAGGAGAGAGAAGGGAATGTGGAGGTGGGTTTGGTGTTCAGAGAAGGGAGGAGAGAGAAAGGGAGGAAACGAGGAGGGATAGGGGTGTCAATTCGGGTAAACGGTTCAGTTATGGGTTGGGTTTATCGGTTTCGGGTTATAATGGGTCGGGTTTTAACGGTTTAAAATTAACAACGGGTCAGTTCGGATTGGTTTTGAAAATTATCGGGTCGGTTTGGTTTGGTTATATTTATTGCGGTTTTTATTCGGATCGGGTCTTAATCAGATCGGATAGTAATCGGTTCGAGTCATAATCAGTTTGGGTTGAACTGGGTCGGTTTGAAATCAGGTTTTGCCAGTTTATAGCGGGTTTCGGTTCAAAATAGATCGAGTCTTAATCGGATCGGGTTGTTATCGATTCGGGTCATAATCAGTTTGGGTTGAACTGGGTCGGTTTGAAATCAGGTTTTTCCAGTTTATAGCGGGTTTCGGTTCAAAATAGATTGAGTCTTAATCGGATCGGGTTGTTATCGATTTGGGTCATAATTTGTTTGGGTTGAACTGGATCGGTTAGAATACGGGTTTTAGTTTGAAAACAGATCGGGTGAAATTGGTTTGGGTCATTATATTATCGGTTCTGTTCATAATCGGTCTGGGTTGAAATTAATCGGTTTGAAAACAGGTTTCGGTTCAAAACTGATTAGGTGAATCAGGACGTGTCTGTATCGGTTAAGGTCATAATCGGTTCGGGTTGAATTGTGTCAGTTTGAAAACGATTTTCAGTTCAAAACAGTTGGGCTAAAATCGGGTCGGGTCATTATTGATTCTAGTCATAATCGATTTGGGTTAAATTGAAAATATGGTCATAAATCATATCGGCTTAAAATCCGTTCTTATCGTTATCGAGTTTGGTTAATTAGATAATGGGCAAGAATGGGGTAGGTTGTAATTGGTCTAATCATAAACACGTTAGGTTAACTGGGTAGCAAGTTAGGAGGGGTTTAGTCATAAACTCACAATTAATAGGGGTCACAAAGCAAATTGGGTTGATTGAATAGTGCCATAGTAAATTAAACAAATAAGTTCACTAATGATATAATCGAGTCAAGTTATAAAGTATTGGGTTTATTAGGTCATTCATGAATTCAAATCGGATCGAAATCAACTAGAGACTTAAACAAGTTTGAATGGATAGGTATCAAATTAGAACAAGTCGAGTCATAAACACATTGAATTAGGTTAACTATTTGACTATACGATTCATTAATAAAATGGATTGATCTAATAATGTGCAAAAGTGAATCATTTGAACCAACTCAAGTCATAATCGAGTTGTGTCACACTGTCACACAATATGTATCATATCGGGTCAAAATCGAGAAATGACTATACATGTTAAGTTATTCAGTTAATCAATTTGAATCAGTAAGGTTATAATTGGTTGGATCATAAATACACTATAAAGTTATAGGCTTATAGTAATAGGTAATAGTCCAGTTGTACTTATATGTTGTTTTAATTAGCGATTTACTAATTATAGTAAGTTAGTTTCTTAAAAAAGATATAACAAGCTAGTAGTTTTTAGTCATTTGAACTAACTCAAGTCATAATCGAGTTGTGTCACACTGTCATACAATATGTATCATATCGGGTCAAAATTAAATCGAGAAATGACTATACATGTTAAGTTGATCAGTTAATCAATTTGAATCAGTAAAGTTATAATTGGTCAGATCATAAATACGCTATAGTAGTTATTTAGTCATAATCTCCTTATATTCTTTTTTTTTAAATCTCCTTATTAGTTACTTTTTTTAATTATTATTTTTTATTTACGAACTCCTTTTTTTTTGACAGAACTTACATCTTAGCATATTATTATTTTTTATTTACGAGCTCCTCATTAGTTACTTTTATAGTTTCCTTATTAAATAAATTAAAATATGACTTTAAATTAGTTTTTTATAAATATTAAATAGATTAATAATTAGATAACACAAATAAATCAATAAATAGAATGCTTTAAAAAAATCAATAAATAAATTTGTTGATAAATTAATGATTTTAATAAAAGAAAAAAAGTGAGTACATAGTAAAGTTTTGGATGGAGGGAAAATTCCCTCCTAAAATGATCCTACTTTAGTATAGGATGACCCATTTTCCTACATATATATATGGGCCGGTCAAAACCGTTTAGGGGCACATATATATACCCAAAACCCTAAGTAACCTTTCCTTTTTTCCATTTCCCATTTCCTCCTCTCACCAAAACCGTCCAGGGCACCACCTCACCAAAACCATAGATTTTCCCTCTTCTCTCCCTCACCATTCACCACCTCACTCCGTCCGTCCACCACCACCAGTCCGGTACTCCGATATCCCAAGTCACCTTCAATTCCTCACTTGTGTTCGTTCCAGTGTTCGTTCTCCACCACTTCACCGCCGCTCCGTTCCGGTGTTCGATCTCCACCACTTCACCACCGCTCATTTGCGCGCTCCCTTCATAGTTTATATATACATTCATTCTCTCCAACACTCAAAAGTAAGATATCGAATTAATTTGCTTCTTATGTTTTGATTATGCTTGAATTTCGAATAAATTTGCCCAAATTTCCTTTTTAATTTCTGGTATTTACTATTTATTGACTTGAAAATATCTGGGTATGTATCTAATTCGTGTTTGCTAGTTGCTACTTTCCTTGAATTTGCTCGAATTTTCTGGTAATTAGTATTTATTGACTTGAAAATATCTGGGTATGTATCTAATTCGTGTTTGCTAGTTGCTACTTTGCTTGAATTTCCTTTTTATTTTCTGGTAATTACTATTTATTGACTTGAAAATATCTGGGTATGTATCTAATTCGTGTTTGCTAGTTGCTACTTTCCTTGAATTTGCTCGAATTTGGATAAACCCAGTATAATAGCCAAAGCGTGTTATTATTCTTGTTGTTGATTAATTTGGGTCTAGTTGATTGAAATTTGTGAATGATTTTCGGCATTTTTTGAGCTCTTTCGATGTTGGCTCTTGCATGTTCATTTGATTTTATTTTTTTATTTTTTTTTATAATTTTTTTATTTGAATGGATCTGTTCATTTTTACTTTAATTGTTATTTTTTGTTATTAATTGTTATTCTGTCTAATTATTTTATAGTAATGGATGGTGAATTTGAGGAGTCAAATGATGAGAGGGACACATATCTTGAAACAATGGAGTCTCGAAATCAAACAGTTCAGAACCAACCTGCTACTATGACGCCCCCAATCATACGAGTTGCACAAGGCAGTGGATGTATTTCTAAAGGTGGACGAAGATCGGATGTTTGGAGACATTTCACTCTTTCTGAGGTACTTGATGGTAAAACACCAGTTGATAGTACTACTAAAAAAAAAACCACCACCTATGCTACTTGTAATTATTGTGGAGTGGTTATCAAAGCTAACTCAGTCATGGGTACTTCAACATGTAGACATCATTATGATATATGTAAGCTTAAACCTAAAGAAGGTTCTGCTTCTGATAATTCTATCTCTTCTTTTGATCAAAAAGTTTGGTTAAGTAAGTTGGCTAAAGCTATTATTTGTCATGCATATCCTTTACGAATTGTCGAGCATGAATTTTTTAGAGAAGCGATTACCTACTTGAATAGAAATGTGAAACATGTGAGTAGGAACACTATTCTTAGATATTGTATTCGTGAGCATGATAAATACAAAGCTATGTTGTTTGATACTTTGAGTAAAATTGGTGGCAAGGTTAGTTTTACTTGTGATTTGTGGACTGCTTGCACTAATCGCGGTTACCTTACTTTGACGGCTCATTATGTTGATAATGATTGGAATTTGAGGTCTAAAGTTTTAAATTTTAGATATTGCCATCCTCCACATTCTGGTATTGAAGTAGAAAAGTTTGTTTTTAATCTGATTAAAGAATGGAACTTGCAAGATAAAGTTTTCTCTATGACTGTTGATAATGCTCGTTCTATGGATGTGATGGTGAATTATCTTAGAAAAGATGTCATGAATTGTTCCCCACTTCCTTGTGATGGCAAATTTTTCCATGTACGTTGTAGTGCTCATGTCTTGAATTTAATTGTTAGGAAAGGTTTAGAATTTGTTGATGGAAGTGTTGTTAAGTTGCGCGAAGTGGTCAAGTATATAGATGGATCTGATTCTAGGTTGTCTCAGTTTGAGCAAGCAGTTGTTGATGCTGAATGTGTGTTTAATGGAAAATTAAGTCTTGATGTTGTTACTCGATGGAATGCCACGTATACAATGCTCCAAAAAGCTTTACAAGCTAAACCTGCACTGAAATTTTATATCAACAGATTTTTGGGTGTTGATTATAAACTTTCTGATGATGAGTGGGATACACTTCAAGATGTGTGCGACTTTTTGCATCCATTTTATAATATTACCACTCTATTTTCTGGTTCTCAATATCCCACAGCAAACTTGTATTTTGAGAATGTTCTTGTCATTGAGTATTCTATCACTCAAGCGCATAAACAACCTAAGCTTGCCGAAATGGCATCAATGATGCTGGACAAATTTGAGAATTATTGGGAGGATTATTCTTTGATACTTTCAATTGCTGCTGTTCTTGATCCTCGTTTCAAGATTCAACGTGTAAGGCAAATGTTCAACCTGCTATATGTTGGAGAGGAATGTGACAAAAAGGTAAAAAGGGTTCAAGATGCTCTAGGTGAATTGTGTTCTTTCTATTCTGCTCAAGCACCTCTTTCTAGCTCAAAGCAAAAGACTAGCGGACCCTATAATGAATTTGATGATGGCAAAGCTGATGATGGTCGGTCTTTTAAACTATCAACTATATATCAGGTTAATATTTGTGTTTTAGTTTACAATTTAATGATTTTTCAAGTTTGATTATTTGTTAAGTGAATACTTTTGCTATTATTTATCATTAATTTTGCGTGTTCAATTTGATCTGTTTATATTAAATTGTTATTTTTTTTGTTTCTTTTTAATCATTATGTTAGTTATGTGGTGCTATTGATGATGATGATGGTTCGGTTTTAAATCCAACGGTTGATCTTGATGCTTATTTGGCTACACCTCGGAAAAAATTGGTTGTGGGAGAAAAGTTCGATGTTCTCCAGTATTGGAAATCTGAAGTTGAGAGGTATCCCACATTAGCTCGAGTTGCTAGGGATGTTTTGGCTATTCCTATAACATCTGTTGCCTCTGAATCATCATTTAGCATGGGTGGTCGTATTTTGACCAAGTATAGGGGTGCTCTTCTTCCTAAAAATGTTGAGATGTTAGTTACCACCCAGAACTGGTGTCTCGGTTATGATACCGAAATTGATGAAGATGTTCTTTTAATCGGTAAGGAAGAAGTAACTGAAAGTTGTACATCATCTACTTGAGGTAGTCTTTTAGACAATTTTTCTCTCTCTTTTTTTTTTCCAAATTTCTTATTAATAGTTACTTGCTGTTTTTTCATTTCTTATTGTTATTATGTTCTTGCTTTCAGTTCTTATTAATATTTAATTGCTGTTTTTTCATATTTATAGGACATTTTTACAAGTACAGGGGGCGCATTCGTTGTTCGTTGCTGCTACTTCAACATGGGATTATGGTCACATTTTGTATCTATTAAAAAGCCGTATGTTTTAGGCTTAGGCTTTGTTGTTGAGCTCAAAAGTACATAGAGCATTTTGAATGGTGACTAACTAAATAGTAAATAACTAATTTATCTTTGGTTTTTGGACTTTCTGTCTAGTGTCTACCCCTACTGGTGGCTTTTGTAATTGATATTGAGCTATTTCCTCTATGGTTGCATTTTAAACTTAATTATGCATCATAAGAGATGCTTTTGGTCGTATACTTGTATGAAATGATTTGATTTTCTCCTAGTTATGATATAAGTGTTTTTAGGTATTAATGTATTATCCATTGCTTTAATTATCCCACGCAATAATTTTAATTTCGAAAAATTGTTGTAGTCCGTAAATACTTAGTTTTGTGTCTATTTTATTAAACTTGTTATTGTCAACATATTTAAATATATATAGTAAAATCCTTTTAATGGCCATTACATAGATTGTTTCACATAGCAACTTTAATGGCCTTCTAACCCCAAAAATGTTTTAGTTGATATTTTATACATTTCATTAATAAATAATAACCCAAGTACACTATCTTTGATTTGGTCATAACAGGCTGTAAACAATTCGGTCATAACAGGTTGTAAACGGTTCAATCATAACGGGTTGTAGATTATAACGGTTCGGTTATTACGGATACTAGGTTGTGAGCGGTTCGGTCAGAACGGGTTACGAGTTGTAAACAGTTCGGTTACAACGGGTTTCGGGTTGTAAACAGTTCGGTCACAACGGGTTTCGGGTTGTAAACAGTTCGGTCACAACGAGTAACGGGTTATAAGCGGTTCGGTCACAACGGATTTTAGTCGGGTTTAGCCAGTTTCGGTTTAAATTTGGTTGGGTTATTATCGGGTTCGGACGTAATCGGTTCAGGTTGCTCTCGGTTTCGAGTTATAACAGTTCGATTTGATAACAGGTTTGGGCATTAACGGTTTGCAACTATTCAGTTCAGTTCAGTTATGGGTTTGAAACAATCGGATCGGACTGGTTTTCGATTTTCAAAAAACGGATTTTTAACAGTTCAGTTCCCTTTCGGATCAGTTCGAAACAGTCGGGTTTAACGATTCGGGTCAGAAACTGACAGCTCTAAGGAGGGATGAAGGTATGGTGGTTATGGCGATACAAGAGAATTGTTCCTCTTGCTTTCAACAGATGGTTTGCATTTGCTGCTGCCATTTTTTTTGTTTGTTTGATTTTATTGTGTTTTGGTATTCTGGTAGAGTGTAATTTCTCTTTTGTATGTCTTATTTTTTTTTTTTTTTTAATTTTTATCCGATAGAGAAAGGAGTACGGTAGTTTCGAGAGAGTGTTATATACACCGGGTGGGAGGTGCACCCGAGGGTATTTATTTGCTTATTGGATGATAAAATGAGCAATAATCATTGAAATGAACAAACAATACCCTTGCGTGCACCGTGCACCCGGGTGTATATAACAACTTCTAGGTAGTTTCGGGGGTTGGTCAACATAAAGCATCCTTACGGGTGATATAGGAAAAGAAAAGGATTAAAGGAGAAAAACCCATAATTAAAATCTTGAAAAGGAAAGATTTTACGCTTCCGTGAGATCTTTTGTGTTTGGTTTGGAAATGTGTGGAGAATGGCTCAAGACTAAATCGTGCTGGAAAAGATGAAGTTTGCCCAAGCTTAGAGAGGACGAGGGATCAAAGTGCTTGTCCTAAAAGTTCGCTCAGACCTAGGTGGAGTTTGTCCGGAAAATACAAGTTAATATCCTATATTAACAAAACTTGTTTATTTCAAGCGTAATTTTGTAAATTAAGCAATCACACCCCTTTTCTCTCTCCTCTATTGCGACCGCACAACCAATACTTCACTCGTCGCACCATCGCACAACCATTAGCACCAGCAACCGACCACCGCACAACCACTAGCACCCCCAGGCCCTAGCCAACCAACTCTGATCATTAGAACTACCATTCGACCGCCTCAACCGCAAGCCCCACCCGCACGAGCAAATCCCTTTTCTCTAAAGGGTTAGTATGGGCCCACTTTACATTATTTGCCATTAGGGTGTCTTTTGGCTGGCTGGCCGACCAGTTTAGAGCCGCAAAGGTGGTTGACTATTAGTGCATTGAATAAATAGTGTAAAAGTTAAATTGCGTCAACTAAAAAAAAAACAAAAGGTAGTAACTTTCAGCACCATGAGGTTAATTCCCTCAACAATCAAGTCTCTTGCCTCAACAAAGAAAACAACCTTATTTCATTCTCACAATGCCATGATTCATAGTATTCACCACTCTTTTGTATATATTCCTCAACAATCAAGTTTCTTGCCCCAACAAAGAGAGTGCCCTTAATCCCTTCTCGAAATGTCATGGTTTCATCTCTTTTCCTTTTGTATTTCTATAAGAACTAGATTGCACTCGTTCTAATGTTCATGAAATTACAGCGATTAAACTCCCTCGGCTCACATTTAATGAAGCACTACCAGGAATGGCAGGAACAGAGTAGGCATTGAACTTGAACCGAGCATGCTCCCAAGTGAGCAACTTCGCTGCGTACTGATGCATCTGAAAAGCTTGTGTCATATTCTGAACTAGAGAAAGATCAGGCCAGGTTCACGATTTATCGTTACTTATTAAACAAGGCAAGAGATCACAGCAATTATCTGGAAGATTAAGATACTAAAGATATCACATAATAATATAGTCTGCAGAGTTTCCTTCAGTGTAAAAGTAAAAGGAGGCAAAGCAAAGAGTGAAGCCCGAGGAAAACGAATGCAACTCTGGGAGGAAAAGGAGAGGATTTTATGCACGTACGAGAAGAGCCAAGTACTCCTTAAAATGAGCTCCTTTTGCCATTTCCTATCAAATAAATATCAACTCTCAAAGTCTAAAGTCATCCAATTTGCAATACAAGCTGATGGAAAGGCACTCAAAGGTACCCAAAAAACCAGAGGTGGCATACATTTCCACCAGTAAACTATTAACATTAAAACGCTTCTTTGGAAACATGTATCAACAAGGAACAAAACAGCTGGGGAGTATGAAAGTCTCTAAAAAAAGTAAATTCTGAAACACTAGTATACAGCCAGCATCCAGCTCCAATTAGTTTTGTGACGTTAATAATCATCACCTCTTGATACAACTTCTTTGCAAGTAGGACGAAGTAAGATTGTATGTTCGAATTGAGACACATAACTTCCCTTCACGTCACACAAAGGGGGGTACGGCTGCAAAAAAGTAGGATTCTCATATAAGGTTTTCAACAAGATAGAACAGTACATAAGTATAGTGAAATTAAATGAGGAAAATAATATTTGGTTAAAAATAACCACAAAAGATACCAAGGAATTTAGAGTAGGAAACAGCCAAAGTAGTTCTCTTCAATGAAGGAAAATCAACATGGTTATGGAAGATAAGACCAAAGTGATGGATGGATATTGATTTAAACATATTTCTGCTCGCCGTATTCAATATATATGTTTAGGTTCATAGATTTACTCAACCAAACCCACAATTGAAATTTGATTGGCTAGGTAAGCTTCAATAAAAACCAATGTACATGCATGATAAGACCATACGATTTAAGGGAAAGAAGTTGAAAATTATTCCACTTCTCAAATTTGAATTACTGGGTCTTGTATGAATTACTCAACAAAACAAAGTTAAATTAAAGCAAACATGAACAGATTTGATCAAAATTATTTCTTGTGCTAGTTATACATGTAACTTGAGGCTTCCACAAACTCCAAAGTTAAAAGTGTTAGTGTATAACACATACAGACTGCCAAACATGATGAACAATATTTTTCAAAAACAATTGATGGTGTAAGCAATTTGTTACCTGAACAATGCCAACATCACACAAATTCTTTAGTCCCATCAAGTATTTAGTCTCCCCAAGGCGGTCCAAATATCGCCTGCAGAAAGCTAGTGTAGAGAAGTTTTTATCAATTGTCGCCAATAGTTGCTTTGCTCTAGGTAGCCGCAATGGGACATGCCCAATATCAAAGTTCTTCATGTAGTGGCTGCACTCCAGATCTTCTCGGACATACCCTTTACCTGTATGCAGCAGATTAGCAACCATTATGCTACTACCACTGATTATCTAGAATCTAGCCCAATTCCACCTCACAAGCTTATACCAAGTTCTCAAAAGCAAATGAATTCTGTAGGTATGAGAATGCTACCTGTCGATCCAAATGTTTCAATAGCATAAAATTCACCCTCCTCCATCTTTGTCTGCTCACCACCCTTCACAATAGGGACAGACTTTCCAGCATGGATCTGATACTGGCCAATGCTATGTCCATTTAGGTTTCGAATGCTTTTAACTGCAAGTTAAGACATAACTTTCAAAACTAATGGAAAAAACACAATGTGGAAGGCCCCACAACTATAAATACTTCTCAGATTATTTCATAGAACATCAGAAAATCAAATGGTCACACAAAGGCTTCAGTCTTTTTTTTAAAAAAAAAAACGACTGAGATTACAAATGACACAAAAATACAATGCAAAGTACTGTCACAATGATTGAGCTAATCCAAGACCAGTTGAACTGACAATGGCTGAGCCATGAGACTTTGGAGTCAAAAACTACAGCAAAGAGTTTATCAACTTATTAAGAAACAAAGCAGCTAGGGAGAAGTAGAAACTAATCCCTCAGGTTTTTTTATAAATGACACACTAGCTTCCGGTCGGAGTGTTAGGAGATTTATATAGGGTGTATAGGTAGAGTGAATTGTTGGAGAATTAAATATTAGAATGTGAGAGGAGAGAAATAATAAAGTATGTAATACTGGGGAGTCGGAAACCAAGAGAGAGATATAATTAGAAGTAGCAGAATGTTTCTAATGGGAAGTATGTCCCTTGAAAAACAGAGATTTAAGAAAGTGTTTCACTTAAAAAAAAAATGAAGGGAGCATCTTTTAAGATCCATTGTTGGTCACAGGCTCACAGCTGTGAGCTGGCCCATTCAAAAAAAAAAAAAAAAAAAAAAAATTCAAACTCTATATTGGCCTAAACAGAATGACAACATAAAGAAAAACCCAGCTACAATGAGAGGGTAGCCAACTAGCCATTAAGAAGAGCATAAGGAAAAAATGCGCAGCAAGAGCAATAAATGCCAAAGATTCACTTCAAACATGTACACCTCAATACTTCATCTCACCTTGATAAACTTTGCCATTAATTTCGACCTCATATGACTCCATCACTTCTTGGATAGCAGCCCCAATATCACAAAGACGTACATCAATTCCAGCTTCCTAGTATATAGCACAAACAATGTTTGAAATTCCTTTTTATTCTCAAAATGCTCACAAATATCAACTTTCTGTAAATATCTAATACATACTTCCTTCGTTTTAATAGTTGTTCCGTTTTAACTGTTGACACTATTCATCCACTTCACTTTGACCATCATTTGCTAATTATACATAATGAAAAACAAAGTTATATTTGATTTCTTTAGGTTCGTCTTGATATATGTTTTCAAATATATACTTCCTTCGTCCCTTTTGTAGTTGACATGGTTTGACCGACACAAAGTTTCAGGCATATAAGTTGACTTTAGTCCCTCTGTCTGTCCCACATTAGTTTTAGGCATAATTAATTTTTACACTTTTATTTTTCAAGAGACCCTAGTATTACTTTAATACATGTCTTTCTACTAACAAAAAGGCAAAATTAATTATGAATTGTTTTTGTACTTTAATGTTAGATTCCAAGTATTCTTCTTTTTTTATTTTATATGATTGATTCCATATAGGACTATTATATGGAAACAAAGGGAGTAATGCAGTAAGTGGGTTAGGGGGGCCATTACTTCTGTTGGTGGGAGGGGAATTGAATTTTTTAATTGTTTTCATGGAAGTTGGAAAAAAAGTGGGACCCTTAAAGTATGAGAGAAAGTATATAGAATTGATGGGACCATTCTTTTTTAGGAAAAAAAATCAACTAAATAGGGATAGCTATACAAGGAAATGTACCAACCATTTGGGATATAGGGAGTAATTTTTACCAATTTTACGATTAAACAAATAAAGATACTAAGGATCAAATTTGTGCGGTGTCAAATGTGCCAAGACAAAATGAAACAACTAAATAAAAATAGAGGAAATACATAATACAAGATGTAGCATGTACCTTAATCCCTGTGTTGGTTGCTTCACGTGTAGCCTCTAATAGTGGATCATACATGGGATTAAATGCTACGGTGAAAGCACAATCAACAATGTATCCTGTGTTACAAAAGTGAAAGGAGAAGTCATTATCATCCAACAAATATAACAGTCAAACCTGTGTTTAAAGATATCCAAGTAAAAATAGGATATTGAATAAGTATTACCATCGATATGAGTTCCAAAATCTAATTTCATCACATCATTCTCCCCTAGCACAGTTTTATCTCCAGAATTTGGTGTCCAATGGGCAGCAACCCTAATGAGCAACATAATATATGATTATTTCTATAAATAACAATAAATGCTGACAACTGAAACTATGTTGCCTAAAATATTACCAATTTAAGGAGCAACCAGTAGGAAAGGCAATGCCAGCATGCAGTCCATTTTCAGATATTAATCTACGAACTGTATCTTCCAAAGTTTCACAAATGTCTGTCATCAACATCCCTGGCTTCACAATGCTTCTGATATATTTTCGAACCTAAACATATAAGGATCCATTATAATTCTATAGAACTCTCAGCATTTAAAGCCAAAATAATAAACCATATATTAAAGTCCTTAATGTATGCTGAGAAACCTGGCGATGAACTTCAGCCGCTTGGCGAACTGAATTATAAATGGGCTTTTGAAGACGCTCCAACTCTCTTTTCTCTTCTGATGTTACCCTCCATAAGTTGCTACAACATAAATAAGTTACTTATTTGATATCAACCATGAGGCTGAAAGCAAGTACAATGGAAATTACAGCATAATAGAGGAACATAATTGAATAATAGAATTCGTAGCAATAAAATAGATAAATAAACAAATTACAGAACAAGGGTAAAAATTTACAGGCAACTCCAAAAGATGGCTAAATCATAGGTCCATACTCCATACCACCATACTATCTCATTAAAGACACTAATATCATCCTCATGCTTCCCATGAAATTTCTACCCAGGGTGTCACAATGACGGCTTAGACATAGATAACTTTAGGCTACAATAATATAGAAACCTTTCCATTACACTTTTAATTGGAAAAGTATAGATTGACACTTGGACTGAACATGTCATGGCCCTTCCCTTCCAAGCAAACAAAGAAAAAAGCAAAATGGAAGTTCTTTTCACACTGTGTTATTATAATAAGTATCCTAGTCAAATCTTTGAAACTAGCACCTAATGAAACCCCTAAACAAGTGTTTGATACACCACAGCAAGCAAGCTGTGCCAATTAAAAATCTACCAAGAAGATGGAGTTCAAATATTTCTTCTAACTCTAGGCTTGCTATGATAGTTCCCTTTACTTGGTTACTTTCACTTCTAGTAAGTGGATTCCAACAAGCCTTTTTAGACTATAATGTCATTTTTTCCATAACCTTTCCTTTCTATCCCATAAATTTAATTATTTAACTCCTCATCGAGTTTTATAAAAGAAGAAATAAACACTTTTCCTTATGTTGGAATGGTAGAATTTATCTAGACTGCTAGTCATATTAAAGCTGAACAAAACATTATCTTATTGCCTCTCCAAGCTTTCTCAAAAGTCCAGCCATCCATAATACTCCATATAGCATCTCAACAACAGTGCATTTGGATTTCTCTTAGCCAATCTAAAGCACTGAAAGGGCTAAAAGCAAAAATTGGTTCAAATTCTCAGTGAAAAGTCTGCCTTTAATATGTTTGTGTCACTAATAGTATCTCTTAGCCATACAAAACCATTTCCAGAATAGAACTTTCACCATCAAGGCATCAAAAACTTAATATCATCCTTAAGACTTGGCTGATATCAATATCATCCTTAGGTCTTAGCACCCCTTAAACAATGAGGAACCAAACTATTACAAGTTAACTATGATAAAAATTACAAAACACAAAACATATGAAGAATGAAGAATACCACAAAAGACACAAAACACTGGAACACCAATCCAGTCATGATATATCATAGTATAATGAGGATAAACTCAGTTTGAAGCAAACAAAATCGAAATGTGCACATTTAAAAGTTCAAGGAATTTATATCATCAAGTTGGTAAATCTACATATCGCATATTGAATAGTGTACAAACACTTCCTGGTAAAGTCCTTACTCATCTTTGTACTGCTGAATTTCACCCTCTGGAAACTCCCCGGATGAGAAAAGCTGAAGTACAGGAATGGATGGGGGATCTGTTTGCTGGGGCGCCTGGGCGGCTTCTTTCTTTTTCCTGAACATAATTGATAACAAGTCAGTCCTACAGTTGACATGCAGAAATTAGTAAAACGTTGCTGAGCACTCACTTGCTTTTATTTTTCTTCTTCTTCTTCTTAGCAACTTCTGGCCAATGGGTAAATAAATACAGTTAATTTCATTCAAAATTATTTCAGCAAGCAAGTATTTAAACATAATATAACAGATAGAAATTCAGGACTGCTCAATGCCATGCATTCTTTGTTTAGCAAGAATTTAAGAAAGTGTAGATTGTAAGCAGGGCAGGACTTAAGTACATTATCCTCCCAAACAAAAATGGAGTATGGAAACAATGTAACAATACAATACACCCATTACAAGGGGTAGGAGTAGGACAGTAGATGAGACCTTTTGAGAACTGCTTTCAATTTAAACATATTTAAAGAGTTTACTCCCAATCATTGCACCTCGAATGAAACTTAAAACCTTGCGCAATGGCCCAACTCATCCTTCTGACTAATCTCATGATGATGCAGTTGTGCCCCATTGATCCAAACAACCCCCAGCTTAACAAAGGCCCTAAGGCAATTCATCCCACCTCACCACTCTTCAAAACCAAAATAATCAAAAGTCAATAGTTCACAACACTTTAAGAAAACCAAATTACCAAAACTGGAAATGATCAAATTTGCACAACGATCTTACCAACTTTCACCACCAAAAATTCAAATTTGCCAGTCCCCATGGAACATGAATTAAGAGCAAAATTGCTTATAAAGTTCTTTACTTTACCCCTAGAAAACGGGTGTGGGCAAATCACTAATGGAACCCAGAGAGGTGTATTACACACAGCCTATATAGCACAGGCGATTGTCAACCACTCCACAACTTCGGAGATAGCTCGGCTAGTCGGCCTAGTCCAACTATTCTGTCATTCCCCTAAACTCTCCAAAACCAACACCCTTAAAAGACCCACTTAGACAATGATATAGCATGATGCTTTACCCACCCACTCACCCTGTCTTCCATATGACATTACTGTTTAGTTTGACAATAACAAGACCACCCTTTTGATTATAGTAACTAAAAAAGACCCCAGATTGGGAAACAAAAAACCCACTAACACGTGAGTACCACATCCCAAGTTTCAATTACAATGATTAGGTTCTCAAATGTCACAAATACAACCAAAGAAAAGATGATGATGAAGGAATAAACAACTTATCACTAGCACACTTCATAATATATATCCCAATCCTCCCAAACTGGAGTCACCCGACTACAAAACAACATATAGGTAGACGTAAGACAACCATTCTGATACTCTTACCCCCTTACAATGTGGTTTCAATTCTTCAAAGCACATCCTCCAATCGTGTCAAAAAAAACCTCCAATACCACCACTAAAACCCCAATATTTCTTAAAAAGCTGAGAACTTTAATGTGCATCTTCCCAAACTAATAAAACAAGCGACACATTGATATTAATACACAATTAAGGAACCCTTACAAAAGAACATTATAATTACAACATTACAGTATCATAATTAACATTGCAATAAATTCCCATTACCTCCTTTTTGTTCACCAGATGGTTCAGCACCATCATCATTATCATCATCTACAGCTTCAGAATTTTCCCCATTAACAATCTTAGGGTTTGAATTAACTTCATTACAATCATCAATAGTGGGTTTTTCTTTTTCTTCCACTGAAATATCCATGCCGGAATTCTCCTTCTCCATTATACAAATACCTAAATTGGGGTTACAAAAACCCATTAGAATCAAGCAATCATTCAAATGCAAATCATCAAATCATATACTTCAATAATATGACATGGTCCAATTTTGTAATTAAAGTTGACATCTTTTTGGGTTTGTAAAGATATTGAGCTCAATCCAAAATACAGAAGAAATAGTAGAGAAAGAAAGAGAGAGAAACCTGATGAAAGAGAAAAGAAAGAGTCTTGTTGTTGATGGTGAAGAGTGCAGCAGCGGCGTAGCTCAGAAAAGGGGGAAGATATAGGAGATGGAGTCGACGGGAAGAGAGAAGTGCTTTTTTTTTGTCAAGTTTTTAACTTTCAAGGGTTTATGGTAGACAAAGACAAACTAGACTAGTGAAACTAATGTGGGCCGAGGTTGACATGTGTAAGAGGTTCCGACTTGTTAGGACAACTACACTTAAAGGAGCGATTTGATTTCTCGCCGATTAGACAAAATAAGTATGTCATCACATCACTCACATACAAGTTATAATAAAATTAAAAATAAGTTTAGATGCGCTAAGATGAGATGATACTCATATAAATTCATATCTATAGTAATATATAAATTGAAAGGGGGTTTTGGGTGATAAATTTCACTTTCCCAAAATACTCATTTCATCTTTTATAATCTTTAAGAAAAAATTACCATTATAACTACCATTTTAAAAAAAAAAAAAAAAAAAAAAAAAGAAGAAGAAAAAAAAAACTACCACCCTTTTTTTTAATTTTTTTTTTTTTTGAGGGAAATCATATTTTGAAAATTCTAATGTATTCATATCCTATCTTTTAATCTCCATGACTTCATCAATTTATAAACCCACTAATATTTTTATTTTTATTAGAATAAGGTAGGTAATATTTTAGGAAAAAAAAAGAGAATCGAGCCATGGATATAAATTACTTTGAGAGCGTATTATGTGCGGCTTGACTGACGAAACAACTTGTACGTCAAAGCACAAACACAAACATTAAAAACAGGCGCGGGTTTAAAGCCCGGTACAACCAGGCTTCGTCAGCCCGATTGAAAAAGGCGCGTACTTAAACACCTGTGTATAGGGTGATATCCTCAAAACGTTTGATGATATCATCTAAACTGAAGGATATCCTACAAAGACTGGATCATATCCTTTAAAGACTAAATACTAAAATATATCTTCCAACTGTTAATAACATAAATTCAAACACTAGAAGATATTCTACTATAATCAAATGATATCCTCTAGAAACAAAATAATACAATTTACTAATAGCAAGATATCGAAACACTGGACAATATTCTACAATGACTGGATAATATCCTCTGATATCCTCAAAACGTATGATGATATCATCTAAAACTGAAGAATATCCTACAACGACTAGATCATATCCTTTAAAGACTAAACACTGAAATTTATCTTCCAACTATTAATAACATAAATTCAAACACTAGAAGATATCCTACAAGAATCGAATAATATCCTCTAAAAACAATATATCCTAAAAGACTAGATTTTATAAATCAACCAGTTACTAATTGAACGATATCCTATAAAGACCAAATACTACTTGATACCATCCTCAATTAAGTTGATATCCTCTAAATTCTAAATTTTATCATGCAACTATAACAACATAATCTAAATACTGGATAATATCCTAGAAATACTGGTTGATATCCTCCTAATGAAAGATTAATTCCTTATATGGATAGATTGTATCAAGTAATGTAATAGAAATAAAATAATATACTCCAACGACTGCATTGTAACCTATGAATTTAAAATATAAGATGATATCCTCTAAAAACTAAATAATATCCTACAAAGAAAAAATGATATTCTTTAACCACAATATACTACCTGATGTCCTCCGAAAGACTAAACACTAAAATTTATCTTCCAACTATTAATAACATAAATTCAAACACTGGAAGATATCCTACAAGAATCGAATGATATCCTCTAAAAACAAGATATCCTTAAAAGACTAGATTTAATAAATCAACCAGTTAGTAATTGAATGATATCCTATAAAGACCAAATACTAGTTGATACCATCCTTAATTAAGTTGATATCCTCTAAATTCTAAATTTTATCATGCAACTATAATAACATAATCTAAACACTGGATAATATCCTAGAAATACTGGTTGATATCCTCCTAATCAAAGATTAATTCCTTAAATGGATAGATTGTATCAACTAATGTAATAGAAATAAAATACAGAAATAAAAGGATATACTCCAACGACTGCATAGCTACCTATAAATTTAAAATATAAGCTGATTTCTTCCAACAACTAAATAATATCCTACAAAGAATAAATGATATCCTTTAAGCACAAAATACTACCTGATGTACTCCTAAAGAAATATGATATCATCTAGACTCTAAATATAAGTTGATATCCTACTAATTAAAACTCATTTCCTTAAATGACTTGACTTAAATTACTAATGTAATACAAAGACAGAAAGATATCCTGCAAAAATAAAGCTCTTATAACTGCATGATATCTAACAAATGTTATCCTTGTAAATTAAGTTAATATCCTATAAAGATTAAATAGTATATTTTATCATGCAACTTTAAATAATATAATTTAAACAATGGCCAATATCCTACAACGACTACTTGATATCTTTTAAAGACTAAATAGTGAATGATATCACCTAAATAAAGAAAATTTCTCTAAATAGTTAAATTTTATCAATCAATTTGTTAGAAATATAATAAAACAATAGGATGATATCCTCCAACAACTGGATGATATCCTATGAAGTTAAAATACTAGCTGATATCCTGCACCAACTAAATAATACCTCCAAAGAATAAAAGATACCCTTTGAACACAAAATACTAGCCGATGACCTCATATATAAATATGATATCGTCTAATGTTTAAATATAACTGATATCCTTCTAATTGAAAGTCATTTTCTAAATGACTTGACTTAAAGTACTAAGGTAACAGAAACACAGAAAAATATCCTGCAAAGATTAAATTAAGCACTTATAACTGCATGACATGAAACAAACATAGCTTTTTCTATATTAAATGAGTAATAAGTCAAATAAAATATATCCTTAAAACACTAGTAAATATCATAAAAAGAATTTAAATTAAATTTCATGTTAATCCTCATCTTGTTAAATAAATTACCGATATTTTTGCCTTAACTTCATAATAACATAGTTTTAAGAATTTTCAAGTCAACACATTTATGTAAAAGACTTTAAGAATATTAAATGTATCTTTGACTAAGATTTTATGACTTTAGTATATATAATCAACAATTCTGTGAATGTTCTACTCACTTGTTAAAACACAAAAAAAAGCAAGAATACTTTGAGTGGTTTTTTAAACAGAGATATCATAACAATGGCGAATAACAGCAACAATACCAATGTAAAACGTGGAAGAAAACCTTTAATATAAGGTTCTTCATCGAATATGAAAGAGGCAAAAGCTTGGGCGGATAATATATCAGCAAGCTGTGAAGGGGATTGTTTTAAGTTCATTTTTTCTGACTCTTATTGTTCAGAAGGAATTATAGTAAGGGTTGTTTGTATTTTCAATTATAATTTATATATTTTTCTGTGAATTATATTGTAAAATTTTGTTTTATTGATGTAGAATGTTCCCTTAGATTTCGCTAAAAAACATTTTAGCAGGCTTGGGAAATCAACTGATGTTAGGTTGCAACTTTATGATACCGAATTCAAAGCAAAAATGAAGATAAAAACTTTTGAGAACAACATCATTCAATGTATTATCAAGAATGGTGTTAATACATTGATTGATGATTATCAAGTTCAACCTGATGAAGATGCTGTACTTGAGCTTCTGGATGAAGATTCTATTCTTTTTTATGTTTATTTACAATTAAATTGTGATGATTAAAAAGGATAGAATTTTTAGTTTTTACTTGATATTGTTGTTGTTTTTTTTTTCTTTTTCTTTTTTGTAAATAACTCAATAAAATTAATAAATTTGAAATATTAGTAATCTAAACAATTGTTGAATTTATATTAAATTTATAGTTAGATATTCGTGGTTTTGATGAAAACGATTTTCTAATAAAACTACTTAATCAATAATCAAGATAATATCCTGATAAATTTACATCTAATGAAAGTCAATGTTGTCCTCTATACAATGAATGATATCATGTAAAGAAACTGAAATTTTAACAATGTCTAGTCATTTCAACCATTTTGCAGTGTTTAGTCTTTCGTACAATTGATATTTTATCAATGATATCAACTAATTACCTTAATAATATCCTACAAGACTATATTATATCTAACAATTTATCCTACGAATTCTTATTAATGTTCTAAACACAATATATATTTTATATTTCAATCTATCGTACAAAGATTAACGAAATCCTCCAATCTGTGTAACATATCCTGTTAAAGAATGAACAATATCCTCTTATGACGAAATAATATCATTTAAATATCAAGAAATACTAGTTCATCTCCTATGAATAACCATATTTTATCCTTCAATCTACCCTTTTAAAGACCAGATGATATCCTTCAAAGTGTTAAAGGAGTATTTGATATCAATTAAAATGCAAATTATATCATACAGTCATCATATCTTATAATGATTACATGATTTCTTGCAATAACTACAACATATCCTCAAAATGACTAAAAGATATCCTTCATAAACTCAATGATATCATATAAATAACAAACACTAATTTAAATCCATAAAAGACAATATTATATTTTTCAACCTATAATATTGTCTGTAAAAGACAATATTAGTTTAAAATTTATGTATTATGTTTTAAAATAAATAAAATGCCCTGTGTTTTGTTTGTTATAATCTGCTATATTTCATAATTTATATCTTCAATTATACATATTAAGTCAGCAGATTAATATAACATTTCCTCATTTGAGAAAAAATAATCTTAAGTGATTTCGTTTATAAGCTAAATATATTATATCAACATAAATGATATCATCAAATACTTATACAATATCTGCAATATAACATATCATATCCTCAATTGAAATAAATTCTATAATATTATATAGTTAGAAGTATATATTATATCCTCACAAACATATCTTATATCCTCAGAAATATATCTTATATGCTCACAAACATATCTTATATCCTCAGAAACATATGTTATATCCTCAGTAATATAACCTATATCCTCATAAACATATCTTATATCATCAGAAACATATCTTATATCGTCAGAAATATATCCTATATTCTCATATAATCAATATACTCATTTCATCAACATTAATTTTTTTTTAATTATTATTTTTACATATAAAATTCCACACACATTTCGCATGTTATTAAAAAAAATATATAATAAAAAATAAATGATTAAAACTCTATAGAACAATATGATACCTCACACATTTAGCATGTTTCCTCTTTACATATTCTCTCTCCTGAAGATGGAAAACAATTCTCAGTCGTCTACTTCTTCGAATGATCCAGAAGAAATGCAATTGATAACTCGGAAAGGAAACTGAATGATCTATTCGAAAGAAGAGATAGAGTGTAGGCCCAGCTGATGGAGCTCTATGAGATAGTGGAAAAGTGTAGAATCGAAGAACTGAAGAAGAGAAAGAGAGAAGTCGAAGAAGGAAAACAAAATAAGAGAAAGAAAGCAGAAGAAGAAGAAGAAGAAGAAGAAGAAGAAGAAGAAGAAGAAGAAGAAGAAGAAGAAGAAGAAGAAGAAAAACAAAAGAACAAAGAGAAAGAGAAAGAGAAAGAAGAAATCCAGAAGAAAATATATAAAAAAAATCTGAAGATGAAGAAGAAGAAGAAATGTAGGAAAATCTGAAGAAGAAAGAAGAAGAAGAAGAAGAAAAAGAACGACATCAAAGCAAAAAAAGAAATGAAGATGAAAAATATTAAGATTCTAGGGGTTTTTATTTTTTTTAATTTTTTTGTTATAAGTTCAATTTCGTAATCTATGGAAATATCTGGAAATACTTTGGAATGTATGAAAAAATTTTGGATATATGAAATGAAAATTTATTTTGGTTAAGAAATACCAATGAGTCAGTACGAGACCTTCAATGGTGATTCCTCCATTGTTGACATTTTCATTAATTTTATAAAATAAAATAAATTATATTGCCTATATTACATCATCCATAATAAGGTGTGTGATATCATTTATAAAATAGACGATATCCTCTAAAAGTTAAAAGATATAATGCATTATACAAACGGTATATTTTATTATGTGGGTTTCATTAAATAATCTTTAAGCTTATTGATATCTTTTATTTGTTCTATAATATTTTTTTTAACTAAAATGATATACTCAATTACCTATATGATATAATTTATAGGCTACAAAATATCATTTTTAAGCTGACTGATATTATTTATAAGATAAATGATATTATTGATAAGATAAATGATATCATTTATAGGCTTGATGATATAATTTATGCGATAAATTATGTCATTTATAGGATTAATGACATCATTTATGGTTTGAATGATATCCTTTATTAATTAATATCTTAATATTCTTAAACCGTAACCTATTATGAACAAACCATATTATCAAATTTCTAAATATATTGTATCCTCAATACGTACATACTATAACCTAAAACATAAAAGCATATCCTAAATATTATTTATAATATTTTAAATTGATAAAGGAAAAAGAATAAACGAAAAATCGTCAACAAAATAGAGTACATTGTTTATGTAATAAAGGATATCATTAACAGAAACAAAAAATCATATTAGGATAAAACTAATGATATCCTAACATGAATATACCATATTATTTAATAAGTATTATATCACATTCTCAAAAAAATATAAATACTGAAAATTCATATTTTCAAAATCATTAAACAGACATATAATAAATTGAATCAAATTAAATGCACTTACCAGAATCGAGGTTAATTAGAAACGAAAAGAAGGATTTGATCTTCATGTCTTTCCCTCTTCCAAAACATTGCACCATTTCGCGTTGTAAAACTTATTTATTAAAGCACAATGAAGAAGAAACAATACTCAGAAATAAAAAATTCCTTCATTTGAAATTAAAATCGTTTTATAATCTTATAACTACTGCTGCTACAAAAGGATAATTATAATTATTTTATTGTCATAAATTTCTTAGTTTATTTTACTTGATTTTGTAATGTTTTATGTGTTTTTTCGATGTTTATATATGTGTTTTTTTTATAATTATATAAATTCTAAATTTGTATTTTTGGTGATGATTTTGTTTGATTAGATGGCTAACCAAAACGCACACCCAGTGGATGCTTTAAGGGATGCACATCCAGTATTAAGTATTGAACAGATATTGTGCATGCACATATTCCGTAGGTGCACCTTCAAAGCTCAGGGAATGATTAACTGTACATGTAAATATTGGAATGAATTATGGTACTTTAAATTTTGGATTCCAGAAGTAGTGAAAAAAAATCATAATTCATATGAATGGTGGGCTGCCTATGATATTATGTTGCACAATGGTTATGGTTTCCACAACTCCTTGGTTCCAGACTGGGCGGAATTTTTCAACGAATTACGATTAATTTTTCCAGAAGAGGAAGCCATAAATAAAAAGAAGAGAAAAAGAAATGAGGCAAGCCAACCAGGCAGAGAGCCAAAAAGAATGAGACTTCAAACAAAATTGTTTATGTTACAGTAAAATTGTTAATATGGTAAAATTGCAATGTCATGGAAGAGAAGGTTTTTGTGTGTGACAAATGGAAGAGATTTGTCACTACTATGACATTGCTTTGTAATTATAATTGGATTGATTAGGATTGTATAACCATTTTATAATTGATCTACTTATTACTGCTGTTTTGAACATCTCATTGTTGATGATTATTATTGTGGATTACTTATTACTAAATGTCTAATGCTATGCTTATCTTCCAGAATTTTGGTGATATCTTCCAAAGACTTTGTGATATCACTTAAAGATTGGATGATATCCTTTAAAGATTAGATAGTTTGATTACCTGTAAGAAGTAGATGATAACCTAGTCAAACTCAATGATATCCTCAAAACATTGGATGAAATATACCAAAATCCTCTAACTATTGGATGATATCCTCTAAATATTGGATGATAACCTATTAATATTGCATGATAACCTTGAAAGATTAGATGGTGTAGTATAAAAACTCTTTTAAGGCTTAATGGTATCCTTTAATATAATTATTATATCCTTAGAGTATATAGATATCTTCTAACAACTGGTATAACCTTTAAAAACTTAGTGATTTCCTCCAAAAATTAAAAGATATCATAGTGGAACTAAATGATATCCTCTAAAGATTGGATGATATCTTCTAAGGATTAGATGGTATCCTCTAAAACTCTCTTAAGACTTAATGGTATCATTTAATATAATTATTATTATATCCTTAGAGTATATAGATAATTTAGTGACATACTGGACAGGCTGTAGTATGTGCACACATTCAAAAATTTAGTGGAGAGTATTTAGATAATTCCTCTCCAATATGTGCATTATACTGGACAGGTTGTAGTATTTGATGATAACATTCAAAAATTTAGTGATTTCTTTCAAAAAAAATTAATCAAAGACAGTTAAAAATTAAAAGCACTTACCTGATACAAAATATTTCCAATTTAGGACAAGTCTTTTCCAAATACATTGCACCATTACTAACTTCTTCAGTTATACTGTATATATTATTTATAAAAGGATATCATTAGTATAAGAATATAATTTATACGTTACAGGATATAAATTATTCATACAAGGATAGGTTTCCAATCAATAAGAAGAAGAGAACGTTAATTAAGGATACATGTTTATATTTTATCACAATAAAGAATAAAGTATATTGTTATATCTCTAACAAATTATAAAATATAAATTTCGTAAAACATGATATAACCTATTATTAAAAGGATATATTTTATCACAATTAAAAATATAATAAATTCATTAGAGGATATAAATTATTTATAAGAGGATATGTTTTCCGTAATAGAGCATAGATATAATTTGTATCCTAATTATAAAGGATATCTTCTATACATTAGAGAATATAGTTCTTACAATATAGGAAAACACTTATTAATTAGAAGAAATACATATAAAAGCACAATAAAAATTATAATTTATACATTTAACGGCATAAGTTTTATTAGAAATACAAATATATGAACTAAGGATATAACTATGTGAACGGAGGATATGTTTTTCATCTTTTATTCAAAGTACAGATTATTAAAAATATTTTAAATAAAATATAATTATTTTTAAAAATATCTTCAATAAAATATTAATATTATTCAAAGATTCTTATCGTAAATTAAGCAACACGTGGTTTAAAAAAAAAACTAACCGACACGTTCTTTAACAAAAAAAGAAAGAAAAAAAAACTTAAACCTAAAACTTGACGCCCCCCTATATATAGTACACTTTCCTTTCATCTATCCAAATCTATACTCTCCTTCAACTTTCTTTCGTTTTTCTTCTATTCAGAAAACCCTAAATCTAAATTTTCTCAAAAAACTACACACATGGAAAACAAAAAATCATCACAAAATAAAAAAAAGTACGATTCAATTAATAATGAAGAAATTGATATAAAATCGATGGAAATTCAATTAGGTTTTCTCAAGGGTAAATTACAGGGTGCAATTGATCGATGCAATGCTGAGGAAAACCTTTGTATTGAATTAACAAAGGAAGGGAACAAGATTGAAAATCTTTTAAAAGAGAAAAAAAAAAAAGAAAACATGAAGAGATGATATTGAAGTTGCTGCAGAGGCTTCTAGAGAAATTTCCGAGGACATGCAGAAGAAGAAGAGGGTGACTGCATATCTTTAATTGTATTTCTTCTTTTTATCTGATTTTGAGAGCACACTAGGAAATGGTGATTGCATATCTTTAATTTCTTCAACCTAAAACCCAACATCTTTTACTTTTGAGCCTACAGGACAAACCCCTACAAACAATACCTTCTCAATTTTCAAATTTTGTAACACATCCCATCTTTAAAAGGTGGGATGTGTTAGAGAATTTGGAAAAGAGAAGGTGTTGTTTGTAAGGGTTTGTACTATAGTTTCAAAAATAAAAATTGTTTTGTTTTAGGTAGAAAAATTATGGAAAATGCAGTTACAATGTCATAGTATGTTCTTGAAATCTTGTAAGAATAAGAATATGATTAAAACTTAATGTTTTTTTTAATGTATTTTTAATTTTTTATATTCTAAAAGATGAATAAATGTTATTTTGATATATTATGTATTAAAGTGTTTATTTTATATTTTAAATATTAAACATTTGAAGACATCATCAAGTTTTGTAGAATAGTTTAATAGATAATATATGGTGTTTTAAGCATGTCCTCAATTAAGAAAAATTCAACCTCAGACATACAAATCATATCCTACTTTTTAACACTGTATTCTCAAAATAAATTAAGCTATAGCATATCATGTCCTCAATTCAAATAATGAATTCACATATAAATAAATTATGTCCTGACTAAAGTCAAACAAATAATCAGAGATGTATATCATATGTGGAGAATATTGTCGATAGAGAAAAACAAGTCATTACACGGAAATATCATATCCTCATTGGGTTTTGTATATGCTTGAACTAATATATTATATCCTCAATAGGGTAAAATAAATTATTTGATAAATTAAATAAATAAATCTCAACTTAAATGTATTTATAACAAATAATAAAACAAATACTACGAATTATATTTCCAAAATTAATAAAAAAAATTATTTCTTAAATATGTAATACTCTATAAAATATTATATATTCTTTCCTCAAAAAACAAATATATTTATATTTTTGGCCTCATACTAACAAAAAAAGTTAATTAAGAACAAAAAAAAAAGGCGTGTGTTTAAGCCCAAATAAAAAAAAATGCATGGGCTATATATATATATATATGTGTGTGTGTGTGTGTGTGTGTGTGTGTGTATATGTATATATATATAACCTAGGTTTTCACACTGATACTCCTTTTTGTTAAAAAAATCAACAAAAAGTGCAACATTGATGGAAGAAAAATCAGCAAATGATGAACAAAATGCAAAAATATATCAACAGAATCAATCAATTTCACCCAATTTTTCTGCATCAACATCAAAAAATTGTAGAAGCTCGATCGAAGAACATGAAACAAATGGTCCAGAAATTCAATCAAATGTTCAACAAGCACAGAATGATGGTGAAAAAGCATCAACAAGTTCTCCTAACGAATCTACTGTAACATCTGAAAAAATAGGTATTGTAATCTAAATTTATTGCTTAAATTCTGTTAATGAATGTATTGTAATGTTTATATACATTTCAATTTATATAAAAGTAAAAAATCTGGGTTAAAATTAGATCATTATAATCTGAGAAAAAAAATTGAGTAAAAAATAAATCATTATAGATGAACATTATAACACAAATAATACATGATAACCTAAATTACGATAATGATATCATAAATACTAATGACTATGTAATAAAATAAATAGAGGATATATTACATTGAATAGAGGATATAATTTATAGAACAGGGGATTTTATTTATACAATAGAGAATATGATATATTAAATAGAGGATATTGTTCACATTAAATGAGGATATGTTGCGTTAAATAGATGATATTATTCACATTAAATGAGGATATGCTGTGTAAGATACAGGATATCATTAATAGCATAGAAGATATGTAATCACATAAGGATATAATTAATATTAATGTTTTCAAATTGCAGATTTGGATTATTATAAATATGATAATGATGAAAGTATCAAGTTATCTTTGATGGGAAGACTTGTTGATAATCGTGAAGATGCATTGCGTATATATAAAGCTCATTCAAGAGCTATTGGATTCAGTATAAGAAAAAATACTCTTAGGCGAAATAAAACAGATGGGATAGTATCTGACTTTTATTTTTGCTGCTCAAAAGAAGGACATACAAGACAGAGAAAGAAAAAAGAAAATGAGATAGCAAATTCAGAATTCATAACTGAGGAAAAAGAATCATCAAAGAAAAGAAAAGAGAGGACTGTTAATGAGACTAGAACTGGTTGTAGAGCTAATATTAGATTCAAGAAGACATACTCTGGAGAATATTGTGTTATTCAACACAATATAAAACACAATCATGATTGGTTAATCCTTCAGAAAGACATCACTTGAAATCTGAAAGAAGTGTTAAAGAAGAGATTGGATTGGTGATAGAAAAGATGGTAGATAGTGGAATTAAACTAATGGATTGTTATGAATACCTTAAAAGAGAAGTAGGATCAGAGGAAGCTTTAGGACACACAAAGAGAGATCTATTAAACTATGTAACTAGGTACAAATCTAGCATAATTGAAGGAGGAGATATGCAAAGTATACGGGACATGCTACAACAAAGTGCATAATCAGATTCTTCTTTCTTTTACATATTAAAGTTTGGTGAAACTGATCATATAGTGAGCTATTTTTGGCGTGATTCAATGATGTTGGAAGATTTTAAAGCATTTGGAGATGTATTAATATTTGATACCACATATAGAACCAACAAATATGGTTTAATAAGTGCACCATTTGTTGGAGTAAACAATCATCGGAGAACAACAATGTTTGGGTGTGCTTTTATAACTAATGAAACTACGGAAACTTTTGAATGGGTACTTGAAACTTTCAAAAAGTCAATGGCAGGAGCAGAACCAAAGACAATTTTCACTGATTAAGATCAAGCAATGAGCAATGAAATTGGAAAGGTAAGATATTCTCAAAAGATCATATATATAATCTTTTTGTTGAATGAAACATATCAATTTCTGTTGAATAAATTGTATCATAAAAGGAGTAAATAATATCATCCAAATACTAAATGATATTTTCTTAATAGTAAATCATATTATGACAAGACTGAATGGTATCCTCTTATAGATTTATATTATCTTATAAACTAAGTGTTATATTATAAAACCAACTAATTTCAGGTTCTTCCAAAGACAAGACATATGTTATGTTTGTGGCATCTCCAAAAAAACTTTGTATCAAGATTTGGGCAGCTTAAAAGCAATGAAGATTTTAAAAACATGTTTGACAAATGTTTATATGGCTGTGATGATGAGGAAGTATTTCATAAATGTTGGAATGATATGATTCAAAAGTATGGATTAGAAGAGAAAGAATGGTTTGACAGACTTTATAACTTAAAAGAGAAATGGTGTCCTGCGTTTAGCAAAGACATTTTTTCAGCTGGAATTTTGTCTTCCCAAAGATCTGAAATTACAAACAGAGCAATATCTTTTAAGGCTAACAAAACAACTTCATTATATGAATTCTTTCATATATTTGAAGCTACAGTTGAAAGATGGAGAAGCAATGAAAAGGCAGATAATTTCAAATGTAGAACAGAAAAGCCAAAGATAAAATGCAAACTCTTAAAACAGGCTGCTGAAATATACACTCTCAACATTTTTAAGGACTTTGAAGACGAATATGAGACAAGTACGAGATCATATGTTAGAGATGTGTCAAATCAAATGACAGCTGGTCTTAAGGTGTTTCAAGTTTCTCTGAATGAGGATTTCAAACACAATAGCAGTGTTTTTTTACAGTGATAGTCTGAAAGAATTTGCATGTTCCTGCTTATGTTTTAATGAAACAGGTATATTTTAATTCTAGAATTATCATTATGTCCTCTATTGTCTAGATAATATCCTGTATCTAATAATTGATTTCTTATATTGTGATGATGATGTCTCCTATTTAATGAATGATGTCCTCTATAGAGTTTGTGAAATTTTGTGATGCTTTTATTCATGTCTTCTATTGTCTTCATTATATACTCTATTTTATAACTGATGTCCTCTGTTCTTCTTATGATATCTTACATTTAATTCTTTATATACAGTTTAATTTTACAATTATTATGCTACAGATTCTTATTTTGTTTCTAGTTTATATTCTGTTGATGATAAATTGTATTCTGTGTCACTTATGTTTTAATGAAACAGGTATAATTTGTTATCATATACTTAGGGTAATGCATATGCATAATGTATTCACCATACCTCCACAATACATTATGAAAAGATAGATAAAAAAATGTAAAAGCTTCAATTTGGGAAAACAAAGAAGGTATGTTTAATATAGTATAATGTATCAATAACAAAAAATTTAATTTCATTACTAAAATGTTATTTGAAAAATTTTCAGGAAATGTTGAAGAAGTTGCTACAATTTTAGATACTCCATGGAGACACAGTATTGCAAGAAATTTCTACAATTTAGTATGCATCTGTCAGCCAAACGATGATGCTAAAAAAGTGTGTGATGAATCTCTTGACAAGATGTATAAGGCAGTTAAGAAAGCATTTCAATCTGATGAGGAAAAGATCAAGGAAATCAACGAAGAAGAAGAAAGAAGAAAAACAGTACCTGATCCTTTACGACCAAAAACAAAAGGAAGGCCACCTGGAAGAAACAAGAGAATCAGAGGTCACTTTGAGAAGCGAAAGACCGCTACTAGACATGTTAATGAATTTGGAACAAAAACTCCAAATCCACAACTAATTTAAATATTTTGGAAAAATATTTCTATTATATGTTAATATATTTTAATTTGTGAGTATTTGTCCTTTATACTATTATTTATATTATATATGCTACAATATATGTAAGCAATAATGAATTACATATCCTCTATATTAAAATAAATATCATATATATTCTATATCCTATTTATCATATCATAAAGCAAGATAATATATATCCTTTTAATTATCTGAGACATTCTTTAACATAAAATCTATAACCTCTGAGAAATATATCATATCTTCTTACATACGTCACATATTCTCAAATGTATAACTGATATACTCTAAGAGATATATGGTATATACTCAATTAATAAAACATATCCTATATTGGTTAACTAATATCCTGTAAAAAATACATTTATTAAATTTTATATTAAAATTTAAATAAGTGTAATAAGAATATTAACATATCTAACAAAACAATCATATGATATTTAAACAAATGATATCCTCAAACAATTAAAACATGTCATCCATATGTCAAAATGTAATATAATTACAATTGAAAATATATGTTCATATATATTTATAAAAAAACTATTACAAAATAATATATATATATATTAAAAACTATTACAGAATTATAAAAGTTTTAAAAACTATTACAGCATTACAAAATACAAAAAAAAAAAAAAAATAAAAAATAAAAAAAATAAAAAAATTCTATGTATATATATATACCTAAAATTACAAATTTTCATGTTCATTTGACTCTTGTTTATGCTGTTTACTAAGTTTAGCAACCAAAGCTTGTGCTTCTCTTTCTATTCTTGCTTGTTCAGCATAAAACAATTCTTCATGTTTCTTCCTAATTTTCTACTTCACAGTCCATTCGAATAGCATTAGCAAAGATGTTCTTAGGGCTAAGTACCAAATCCAGTGCCAGTTTACACCTAAAAATCTTCCTATTGACTTTCTACAAAAGAAAAAAAAAAGAGAAAATATAACCTATATCCTCAAATCAGATAATGATATCCACAGATAGTTTAACTCAATATGATATCATCTACATCAACAAAGGATAAAATGTCCAAGAATAGAGAAAATCATCGAAACAATATAAAATAACAACAATAAAAGAGGACATCATATAAACATTTACAGGACATCATCAATATAATATAGGAAATTGATAATGAGATAAAGAACATAATCAATAAAATAAGGAAATATAATAAAAAGAATAGAAGACATCATTAATGAAATAAAGGACATAATGAAAAACATAAAAGATATAATAAAATGAATAGAGGGCATGATTTATACGATATAGGATATCATCAACAGTATAAAAGATATAATCAAAACAATAGAGGACATCATCAACACAATAAAAGATATAATCAGAATAATATATTACTGAATTCAATTCTGATAGAGTTTCATTGCAGTCACCATTATATAGCTCCATAACTTTGATTAAGTACAGACCACAATCTTCTACTTCTTTGGTTGACCTCCATTTGAAATTAAGATATTTATTGTCACCCCATGTAGTAAGATTAAACAAAATAGGATGTTTAAATATTTTCCGACCAGCTGAATGTACATCATCAATCTACAAGAATAATTAAATATTGAAATTAAAAATGAAAGATAAAACATATTATCTATATGAAACAAAAAAAAAAAAAAAATTAACTTACCAACATATTATCTCTATTCTTAAATCTTACAAGTTTATCCCTTCGGTTGTCAATGATCTCAACTGCAGGTCTTCTTTTCTTATTTCCAATAGTATTGACAACAATATTTACATAATGATTGTGCTTATTAACAGGGAAAAATATCTGAAAAAACATTACAGGATATGGTTAAAACAAAAGAGGAAATCATATATCAAACAAAGGATATCAATGAACAATAGAAAAGACAAAATAATCTATGGCATGCAAGATATCTTAAAACAAATAGAGGAAATTATGAATGAAAAACAGGATATCATGATAGGAATAAGGGAAATAATTAAAGAATGTAGGATATCATAAAGCAATACAAGATATCATTAGAACAAAAATAATAATAATAATAAAAAATTACAGAAAATCATGAATCAGAATACATAATATCATATAAGCAATAGAGGAAATCATGAATTATTAACAGGATATCATCAAACAAACAAAACAAAACATCTATCCAATGCAAGATATCATTGAATAACTAAAACATATCAAAAATCCGGTAAAACATATAATTAAAATAATGAAAGAAAATATTAAAAGAATCGAAAAATACCAAATCCAATTTGTTGAACTTAATTGCTGGAAATCTATCACACCACCTCTATGTATCTTTTACAACCTCTTTATCAGAAATATCTATTGGTTCAAATGAAGATTTTAGTTTATCCAAATTCTTCTTTGCATCCAAATAAGTAGCAGCATAATCAAAACCATTACGCAAAGCCTCCATCACATCCTCTGCTTCTTTCACCTGTGCACATCTCTTATTAAAACGCTTAATCTTTTTGTGCTGCCTATCAAATTCATGCTGTTAAAGCAAAAGTTCAAATATGAGAAAATATAATACATTATTAAACATGAATTTAAAAACAATGTAGTAAATTTACTCACAAAAACACTGAGTGTAAACCAGAACACTACAAGAAAAATGTCTTTTCGTAGCGATTATTTCGTAGCGATTGTACATTCGCTACAATATGCAAGTATGTTTGTGAAATAATTAAGGAAGTCGTATCATTTTACATTCGCCATGGTTTTCACATACAAAATCGATACGAAAAACATAATAATACATATCCACAATATTTTTACACATTTATATGATTTTTAGAAATCGTATCATTTACAATCGCCACTAAATCCCAAAAATCGATACGAAAAGCCTTTTCAACATTAGATATATAAATATTGTTTGACAAAGAATACATAAAATACGTCATAGCTTATTGGTGAAACATTTGCTATAAGAGTTTGAGGTTGCATGTTCGAATCTTATAAAGATCATATGCATTTTTTTTTTTTTGATAGAAAATGAGTTCAACATTTATAGCGATTGTAATCGCTACAATAATCACCACGATTGGATGTAGTTTTTCGTATCGATTATTGAGGCCAACCTCAGCGATATTGAAAACCACTACTAAAGGCTAAGGCAACGGGGGATATTGTATCGAATGACCATTCGTTGGGAAAGATTTTTGTGGCAATTACAATCGATACTAAAGGTAAAAATAATCTCTACGAAAAGGTTATTTTCTTGTAGTGGAATTTCCGGATACGCTTTTGCCCATCTAGAAGTTTATCAGCATATTGACTTTCTAGTTTCATTTCTTTCAAGTTGAAGAGATAAGAAAAACAGTTAACAATATTACCACCCACCCAAGTACCAGGTGCTAAAGATAATATATCATGCTTGGTAATGGTAATTTCAGTGTTAGAGCCAGCAAAATCTGCAATAGTATCTGAATCAAGTTCAAAGAATTTATCTCCTTTCTTTTGTTTCCCTTCTGTAGTTTCAACTATCTCCAAAGGTTCTTCTTCTACAGAAGGATCAAAAAACAAGAAATCAAGCAACTGCTTCTCTTCTGAAGTAAATGATTTATAATCTTGCTTTCTTTCCTGCAATTTCCTAACCACAAAGAAATCACTATTTTCTTCAGGTATTTCTACTGGCAAAGAAGGAACTTTAACATTCTTCTTTTCAATCCTTCTTTGTCTCAATTCCTTCAACCTTTCCTTTCTCAATTCAGAATTAGCAGCAATTTTCTTTGCAACTTCTTGACGCTTAGATTCATTCAGAGGAGTTTCAACACTAACAATAACAGGTTGTTGGACAGGTATTGAAACAGGAGTCTGAACAATAACATGAGAAGAAGAACTTGTTGTACAAAGAGAAACATGTAGCATAAAAGCATGAACAGATTCAGATACAAAAACAACAATAGAACTTATTGTTGAATAAACAGAAACATGTACTGCAGAATTATCAGGAATAGAAGCCTTTGGACCAAGAACATAACCATGTTGCACAGACCGTTGTGCTGAACTTATTGTTGTATTAACAGAAAAAGATACTGCAGAAACATGAACTTCACCACTACCAGAAGCATTTGGGGCAAGAACATAACCAGAAGAAACAGGTAGAGCAAAACCTTGTCTTGAAGTAGAAGATGATCTTCTTTGCTTTTGCGTTAACACTTGCAATATCTGACTAGTACGCCTTACCTCCCTTTCCTGTAAAAGATATAATCAAGTAAAATAGAACAAATGGATGAAATCAAATAATAAATAAAAGATGAAATCCATTAAATAGAGGATATCATACATAAAAAAATGAAAAATATCAAGAATAAATGTAATCAATAAATAATAATAACTGAAATATATTAAAAATATATTAATATTCTAAAATAAATATCAATTACATAAACCAATAAAAAACACTAGTATAATTTACAATACTGTTTAATATAAAAACATTACAAAATGTTTTGTGTTGAAGATACCTCAGAAGGATTTTGCTGCCTAGAGGAAGAAAAAGGATTAGAAGTAGTAGAAACAATAGATTTAACAGGAGGACCAATAGTGGTAATAGGAACAGAAGTAGCAGCAACAGTAGAAGTATCAGGAGGAATAGAGCCAGCAACACCAAACGAGGTTACAAGAAGTGAATTAGTTTCAGTAGGAGAATGTGTTTCTTGACTGAGTAACAGGTTAAAATTAGGAGATGGCAAACCAACAGTTAGCTTTTTAATTATGGAATCAATAGTAACTTCTGGAGTAACATTGTCCTTTGACACCAAATTTTGAGCTGGACTTAGTTCCAAACATGTAGAGGTAGCTTCATGCATTATCTTTTCCAAACCCTGAAAAATAATCTCTGAAGAATCAGCAGCAACTTCTGGAATAATATTCTTATTTGACTTTAGATCTACAGCTGGACTTAATTCCAAACTTCCAGAAATAGAATCATCAATTCTCTTCTCCAAACCTTGACAAATATTCTCTGAAGAAGGTAATGTTCTTGAAATACCTCCCTCCAAATTATCTTTAAGGGCACCAAAATCCAGTAAATAAAAATTATTTTTATCCAAATCATTTGGACTCTTATTCTTTTCAACTATCACAGGATATCCCTTGTTCTCAACAATCTCTTTTTGTTTCACAAATTATCTTCTACAGCATCAAGCATCTGAAAGAACTCTTCATTCATATCAAAATCTGACTCTGGCTAAGAAGCTTCTTCTGATAATTTTTCTTCATCTTTCCTAAGATCCTTAATCAACTCAATATTGAAAGCAGAACCAATTTGAATATTCCGCTGTATAATCAACAATTTCTTATCAAGATCCTGAAAAAACAAAACAAAACATAATCTTAGAACAAAATTCATAGAATTAAGGATATCATTTAACTATTGAAGGATGTCGAAATGATTATACCAAACATAATAAATAACACACAGGATATCTATAAATATAACAAGGATATCATAATATCAATACAGGATATTAATCAAGAAATAAAGAAATTATTTTAAAATTTAAGGAAATGAAACAAAAAGTGTAGGATACAATTCATAAAATTGAGGATATCATTCTAAATACAGAGGATATCAAAAAAAACATATAGGATATAACGCAATAATAGATAAAAATAATAAACACCACAGAGAATATCATTAAATCATAACAGGATATGATAATAAGAATAATATAAATGCTGAAGAAGGCATAGGATATAAATAACAACATCAAGGATAAAGTGTATATATATAAAAAATTATAAAAACATTTAAGGAAATGAAACAAGAGATGTAGGATACAATTCATAAAGTTGAGGATATCATTTTAAAAGCATAACATATCAAATTAAGTATACAGGATATAATACATTAACAAAAGATATAATAAACACCACAAAGGAGATAATTAAATCATAACAGGATAAGATAATAAAAAAAATATAAATGGTAAAGAAGATATGATATCATTAACAACATGAAATATATTGTATATATGATACAAAATACAATTCATAAAATTTAAGGTATCATTTATATTGCATATGATATCAAGATGAGTATACAGGATATAATAAACACCAAAAAGGATATCATTTAAGTCATTACAGGATATGATAATAACAATAATAAAAATAGTAAAGAAGGCATATGATATCAATAACAAAATCAAGGATAAAGTATACATGATACAAGATATAAAAATATTATAAAAACATTTAAGGAAATGAAACAAGAGGTGTAGGATAAAATTCATAACATTGAGGATATCGTTTAAAATGCATAGGATATAAAAATAGGTATACATGATATAATGCATAAAATAGAGGATATAAAAATATTATAAACATATAATAGATAAGAAGATAAAAACTTACTGATATATCCATAGATTGAATTTCTTTGTCAGAAGGAAAACCTTTAGGAATCTTATATTTCACAAACATATCAGAATCATCATCACTAACAACTTCAACATCAGTTTTATATTCAAGACTTAAAGGCACTTCCTTCTGAAGTTGTTCAGGTTCCTTTGAAGATTTATCAACATTGGAAGATTCAGCAATCACTATGCTAGAAATAGCAATATCTGGTAAGACTATACCACTACCAAATTGAGATGGGCTTTTACTTTGTGCTTTCACTCGAGCATTCAATGAATCTGAATCCTAATTTCTTATAAAAGGAAATTTAACTTCTGCATGTTCTCCAAAATGCACTTTTTGAACAAATCCAATCAATAATGCTGGCAAACACCCACCAATCTTCTTCAAATGCTTAGTACCAATTGTGGGCTATTTTTTTTCAAACAAAAACTTTTGAAAATCCTCTATAGAACTGCACATTTCCCTTATAATATAGCCACACCAGTCAAAGTCTTTGATTTTATTAACATCTCTTACAGATTTAACACAAACTAATGTTAAGAGACTTATCACCATAAGGTGCTAGAAAATTAGTCAATGCATGAACCACAAAGAGTCTCTTAAACTCATTTCCACCATCGTTTAAAGCCTCAAATATTTTGCCTTAAAAACCTCCAAAGGAACATATCTCTTTTTGCCAACAGATTTAGGAGCACCAGCCTCCTCTTCAGATATATCTTCAGAAGACTTCTTCTCTATCTCAGAAGATATAGGAGCTAGACATACAAAAAATAATTACATTAGTATACATTAAAAAAATATTATTAAAACAATAGAGAACATGAATAACACAATAAAGGATATCAGTAAAGCAATAAAAGATATAATATCACAGAATAAAGGAAATTAATACCTTTGTCACCAACTTTTTCACCTTTTAAAGGAGTTGTTCCAGATAAAAAATTAAATTTCTTCTTCTAAGGCTTCACAACTCCAGCATCCCCATCATTGTCTAAACCAAAATAATCTCTCCATTCCTTGATTATATCCTTATCTGGATTTTCACCTACCTTCTTTTTTGACAACTCAATAACTACATTACCAGTGTGAGGAATACCAAGAACATTTTGTAAATCAGCACTGTTAAAAGAAATCTTCTGATCACCAACCAACAAAACTTTTGTTGTAGGATTATAATTCAAGACAAGAGGCTGATACAAAGATCTGTTTAGATCTCTAGAAAAGTTCATATACAAAAGTCCACCAAACCCAATCTCTTCAACATCACACTTTTGTTGATTAGATAAAAGACTTATAAAATATGTCATTGAATGTGCACTAGATTGACTGGAAATTGTAATATCTCTCATATCATCTACAGTTATATCACTAGAACAACATAAAAAAAACAAGAAAAAGATTAGACAAGGAAAAAAGATATAACAAACTACACATAATAATCTTTTACAAATATAATACCTCAAATCAAAATGTTGTTTTTCAACCTTCTTTCTTCTTTGGGGAATTGCAACATCAAATTTAACTTTTTTCACAGAAGATTGTTTGACTTGTTTTCTGAAATATAGATAATAATACAATACAATATACAAAATAAACTATAATAAATAATTAATACAAACAAGGAAATCATATATAAAATAGAGCACATAAATAGCAGAATATAGGATAACATCAATTAAATAAAGAAATACAGGAAAATATAAAAATATAAAGTTCAACAAATCATCAATAAAGTACAGGGCATCATCAACGGAATAGAGGAAATCATTTATACAAAAAAGGAAATCATCAAAAAATACAAAACAGCAGTCAAAGTATACAATATATATCACCTTCACCAATAAAAGATATAATGTCTAACAATAGAGGAAATCATCAAAACAATATACAATAGAGGAAATACAAAATATAGTGAATAAGATAACAGATATCAACAAGACAATAGAAGAAATTATGTAAACATTTACAGGACATCAACAAAGTAAAAGTAGACATCATAACAAAAAAAAATAAAACATCATCAATAAATAAGAGAAAATCATAAGCAAAATAAAGGACATCATTAACTAAAACAAAGCACATCTTCAAGAGAATGTAAAACATCAATCAAAGTATCAAAAGATATTTCTACAACAATAATGGATATAATGTCCAACAATAAACGAAATCATAAAACAATATAGGATATCAACAACAAACACAAAAAGAACTCATAAAAAAGTAAGACAACAGCAAACGAAAAAAGATGTCAAACAGATAATAAATGTAATATAGAGGAAATCGACAACAAAATAAAGGACATCATTAATGCAACAAAGGACATCATCAAAAGAATGAAAAACATCAATCAAAGTATCAGAAGATATATCTACACCAATAAAGGATACAATGTCCAACAATAAATGAAATCATATAGTAATATAGGATATCAACAACAAACACAAAATGAACTCATTAAAATGTAAAATAAAAGTAAAGCAAAACAAGATATTATACACATAATAAATATAAGACATCAAAAAAAGCAATAGAGGATATTACTGAACAATTAGAAGATATAATTTAAAACAAAACATATATTACACCAACGACAAAACAAACCTAGTTTCGGCAGTTAACTTTCTCTTCGTCGATTTCTTCGGCGATTTTCTGCAAATCAACAATGAAATTTTAAATACAAAATAATAGATGAAGTTGTAATTGAACTAAAAACCTAAAAAAATTTGAAACAAACACAAAAAAAGAAATTAAACAACAATTATAAACAATCGAAGAAGTAAATTCTAGTAAAACAAAAAATAAAATCATCAAAATTAACATAATCATCAATGATAAGCAAATATAACAAGATCAACAATAATATCATCAGAAGCAGAATTCGACTGCAAAACCTAAATCAAAAGGAAAACAATCAACAAAAAAAATGTTCAAATGTAAACCTAGAAGCAGAATTCGACTTTGAAGAACCAATATCTTTGGCAGTTAACGGAGGTTTATTAGGATTCTTCGACCTCATCGTTGATTTACGACGATAATAAGTACAACTAAAATCTTTCATAAAACGAAGAAAAAATGAAGAACAATGAGAAAACAACGATGACAAAATGCAGAGAATATAAATCGAAGAAGACTGAAGAGAAAACGAAGAAAAAGGAAAATAGAGAAACTTCAAACACAAACTATTCTCAACTTCAAATTAATGACGGTTTATTTTGGAAAAAGAGAAGAAAGAGGAAATATAAACATTGAGAGATATTGGACTGGACAACAAAACATTGAAAGAAATTGGGTTGAACATCATTAATAAAGTTGCTGGGCTGAACAAACAATGTCGGGCCAACAATCCCGCGTGACTGACACAACTATTGGTCAGGCAGGACTGACCCAATAGTTTGTGATTACTTATATTGCACACACAATTTGCGTGTGTCTCACAGCTTGTAGTGTATAAAGTAAGTTAATAAAATTTCATACAAATCAAATTGAATCTAAGGCTAAATTTCATACAAAATCAAATTGAACCAAACAAGCCTTAATTCATTGGTTAATTCGTTGCCTTATTGTTTTTGTTTGCGAACAATTTCAAGAAACAACACTCTTATCACATTATCATTATGTAAGGATGTGTTTTGTTCATCTAAAAAGTTGATCAAGTCTAATCAAATATAGATATAAGGTGAATCGGGTTAATTAATAAGTATTAAGTAACATATAGGCTTTGTTCACTTCCCCTTTGAAATAATTATATTTAGTAAAAATAATTTCATTTCAATAAAAATAATTTTTAATCGGTAAAAATCAATCATTTTTTAAAGCAAATATAATAAAGAATTAGGCCATGTTCACGTCACCTTACAAAAATAATATTTAGTAAAAATAATTTCAGTTCAGTAAAAATAATTTTAATTCAGTAAAAATCAGTAATTATAAAGAAGAAATATAACATAGAATTAGTAAAAATAATTTCTATTCAACAAAAACAAATTCAGTTTAGTAAAAATAATTTTAATTCAGCAAAAATAAATACTATTATATTTCTTTTTTACATTTACTAAGTTCTACTAAACTGAAATCATTTTTACTAAATTGAAATTATTTTTACTGAACTGAACTTATTTTTATTGAATTGAAATTAATTTTATTTTTGAAGTAAACAGAGCCTTGCTCCCTTAGGTGACTAGACTAGAAACGTTAATCGTGTAAGTTTGGACCGCGAGCGTTCCTCTGAAATTGTAGGCAATTTCTGTGACTTGCTCGGCAAACTGGGCATTCAAACTTCTTCATTCGCATTCCATAGCTCAGGTATTGTATTTTTGTAATCTTATTATCAGAATTTCATCTCTTTGTTTCTTGTTTCATTTTTTTACTTTTGAATACAACATTAGTTTATTAATGAAGAACAACTGCATCACAAATGGCAATAAAAATAAAATAATTATGGACTTTGAATTTTCAACTCAGATTTTCATATTTTGGGTATTACTATTAATCCAAATCATCAAATGGTTTGACGGAAAAATAACAAGACTGTAATAGACCACATTTGATTAGATTATTGGTCATTTTTATAGAATTTGCTCGAGATATTGTAATTGTATTTGCTAATTTATACAACTGTTAAGAACAAGCATTTTATTCTGACATTAGGGTTCTAAGCCTTAAATGTATGACAATGTGGAAAATTTCATTATTAAACTTACGATATTCAAAGATTGGCAAATTATTTTGGGACCCAAAATAGAAATTCAGCCTAAAATTGAGAATTTGGGATGGAGGGCGTGTCTATAAAAAATTGTGATTTGTAGATTGTCAAAGTTCTATAATTTGTTGGTCATACATGTATTAGAAGCTCTTCTTCAATTTTCACCTTTCTTTTTGGGTTGTGGGAGTTGAAGTTTGAAACTTGGCGTGTGAAAGAAAATACCTTGGATTATACAATAATCAATGCTTGACAAAAGGGATTGTTGTCCATTAGATGCTCATTTAAACAATTACAAAACAGTGATTGGTGGGGTTGTATCTCTAGTTGATGATTAAAACTGGCTATTGTTTCATGTAGCACAGGTTGCTTTGTTGCTGAATTTTCAATTTGAGAGCCTACTATATGAACACAAATAGATAAACATACTAGGTATTGCGACATCAGTATGGTCCTGCTGCTGTTAGTTTAGACTAGCTTAGATATGGTACATAGTTTAAAACTTAATGAGATGATGCGGTTTCTTTGGAAGAGAAGTGTGGCTACTGCTTTTGTTTCAAGATGTAGGGGCTTTAGTAGTGGAGTTACTGGATATGGTAGCTCATCATTTTCTGTCATGAGTTTTGGGGATGGCAGTCAGGGAGCTCTGGGCTTGCCGTCTTCCTTGATTGGTGTTGGGGCTGATGCTTATGAACCAACTATAGTACCTGGGCTCCCAGCTGATGTCATGAGTGTCAGCGCTGGGCATTATCACTCTCTTGCTGTGACAGCTAAAGGAGAGTTGTGGGCTTGGGGTAGAAATGATGAGGGTCAGCTTGGTAGAGGTCTTCTTGAACCCAGGTTTATCACTCCTCTTCCTTTATACATATAATACTTTTTAAATGTATGTATTCATTTATATAAATGTTGAGCAAAATTTAACATTGCTATTGTGAATGAATTTTGTGAAGCAATTACCCCTTGTTGGACGGCTCTGTCATACTCGTCTCATTATGCCTTTTCTACTCAAGTTCATAGATGTAAAGTTTGATGTAAAGTTTATTTTGTGTTTTTTTGTGGTTAGTGATTAACAAATATTTGTGAAAGTAGGGTGGTGGAAGAGAGAAATAATAAGAAAATGTTGCAATTATAATGCAACAGATGTATAAGGAAAGTGTTGCGATTATTACGAAACTAAGGGAGTATTAGTTGTTTTTAGTTTATAAAACTACCAAAAAGCTAAAAACTCTTTAACAAAGCTCCTAACCAAACACCCCAAAGAGCTTTTTGAAATGGTCAAATAGCTCTTTTTTTTGCTCCAAAAAGCTCGTAACCAAACACCCCAAAGAGCTTTTTGAAATGGTCAAATAGTTCTTTTTGCTCCAAAAAGCTCTATTTACTCCAAAAAGCTCCTAACCAAACACCCCTTAAGTCTTCCATTCTTTGAAGTCTTCTTACAACTTGGACTTAAAGTCCACAACCCCAACCATTCACTTCACTTCTTTCTTTTGCTTTTTTCATAATATTAATATTATTACTAACAATAATATTATTACTTAGCCAATTCTGTGAATTTTTTTTCCCTCTTTCCTTTTCATTTCTTATAACATTAGTATTAACTAACAATAATAATATTACTTAGTTAATTTTGTGATTTATTATCCCAACCAGAAGAAAGAAGTGAACTAGTGAAGCCGATAGAGCTGGGGTTGTGGACTTTAAGTCCAGGTTGTAAGAAGTCTTTAAAAAATGGAAGACTTAAAGTTATTATATCGGTGTCATACCTAGTCTACTTGAGGTAGACAATAGGTTCTTGACTCTGGGGTAGTAGCCTTTAGGGGTGATTACGATGCGAGTCGAGCTGTATCACTAAGCTCAACTCGAACTCGATAGCTAAAACCAAGCTCGACTCGAGCTCGAAAATTCGCAAGCTCCAAAAAACAAGCTCGAACTCGACTCGATTGGCTATTGCTTAAGCTCGACTCGAGCTTGAACTGGCTTGATTGAAGCTCGAACTCGACTCGATTGGCTATTAGTTAAGCTTGACGTTGGATTCCGGAGATTTATGCTAGCCTGAGCTTTGAGAAGGGAGAGAGAGAGAAAAAGATAGAGATAGTATAGAGAGTGGCGGCTAAGAGGTATGAGGGTTTTGTGTTTATGGTTTTATTTTTTATTGTTCAGGTTTACAATTTTGAATCTTGATTGTTGAAGTGTTAGGATGAAAAGAGATCAACGGTTAAATCTTATGATGATTACAAAAAATTATATTGTTATTATTTTTATCTTAATGCTTTATACTTTGAAGCTAAGACATAAGAAATTAAGAGAATAATTTTAAAAAATTGTTTGAATTGTATAAATGTTTTTTAGAAAAAAATGTTAATCTTATCGAGCTTCTCACGAGCTTTTCGTTTCGGGCTCGAGCTTGAGCTCGAGTGTTGACCGGACCGAGTAGCTTGCGAGCTGTCCCGTCTCATAAGAAGCCCTAGTAGCATTTAATATGCTAGTTGTTGTGCATCTTAAGGATTGAAGAAAAGTGGGAGGTTAGGCATTATAAAAGTGTCGTGAATGTTGAAGGGAAAAGATGTAGAAGAAGTGAGTAAGCAAGAAAAAAAGCAGTGAGTGCATCTCAGAGTTGGTGTGAGCACAAATCTGTTGTAGTAAGGGAGGACATGACGGAGTGACAAATACAATATTAGTGTGAGGGTATTTTTAGGGTTAGGATAAGTACCACTGTTGAGGTACTAGTGTAGACTTTGTGAGGAGGGGGTTTTCACGTAAAATTCTTGTGTGTGTTTTTGTCATTCCATATTTAACTATTCTTCCTGATATTTTGTTTATATGTTGCTCTATGTTAACATTCTTAGCACTTAATTCTCTAGACTATCAACATTGGGTTTCCTTTAATTACGTTGTGACCTGAAGTTTGCTTGATCTGATCGTTTCTGAAGTTTATGAGTATGTCCTGTATGTCCCCTTAGCCAAAATTATCAGATGAATTGGTTGATAGACTGGCCCTATGGTGTATTAGAACGATTTGCTTCTCTTGATCTAGACAATGCTCAAAAGGTCAAATCACATTTAAGCTGTAGCTCATAGTTTGGAAGGCTGGCATGATTAGGTGAAGAGGTTTTGAAGATTGAAACAATGTGATTTCAATCTCTATGGGCTTATATGATGATTAGGAATACGTGAGAATCCGTATTTTGCCAATGGTTTTCTGCCATCAATGTAAAGAGCATGCTATCTAATGCTGCAGAAAGAAAGGGAAATCATTGGTGGTTTGAGCACCTATGTATTTCCGTTAATTACAATTATTCTATGGCTACTCTAGTGCTTGTAAGTGTTTTTTTTTCTTATCTGGCACTAGAATTTTAACATATTATGGACACTGCTTTTAAAATTAAAAAAGACCTAGGTCCTCATATTAGTCATATATGTCCTGGATAATCACTAGGTTGAATGCAGGGACTTTTTGAGTCAAATCAAGGGTAATAAGTATAAACAGGCTGAGGCTGTCTACATCTTTGAATGAAAAAATAATGCTGATAGCATGTAAGTTAAGTTTTCATCGCTTAAAGGTGTTTAGTGTCAATTTGTAGAGAGCTACTTTCTAACCCTACGCCTTATATCTCGATTCATAGAGAGCTACACGAAAGGGTGTTCATGAAAATTGGATATTGATCCCAAAAGATCTTGTTTGGAACTAATAGAGGACATGTGATTAGCTGTTTAAGTATCAATGTTTAGTGTATTATGATCCAAAAATTATTATCATTGATAAACCCCAAAGGTATTGGAATTCTCCTACCTAGCGCATAGTGCTTTCTTTCCGTGATTGGAAGTGTAGTGTGTACTTATTAGATAACCTCGGTCACAAGTCACAACTTTAAGAGTCTTCATTGACTATGCCTGGGTGAGCCGTGAGCCTAGCTACTGCAGATGTAAAACATAGATAAAGAAGGATGTAAAAGATACCAATGTAACTTGATTACTTGATGTCCTGAACCAAAGCCAGATGTGGAAAATATTCATTGCTCCACGGCCCTCCACCAGTTAGTCCAGACCAACCTGTGTGCTCTGTAAGTATATGCTAAACATCAAACCTGGTGTCGGTTCACAAATTTTGAGAAACAGATAGGCTGTGCATTGCCTAGTTGCCTGTATCGGCTTGTTTGGACTAATGTGACATCTGACATAGCATCCCTGTGTGAGATTGATGCTAACAAACTACTTAATTTTAAAAGACCTGCCCATAACTTGTGCATTAATTTCACTAATCTCTGAATCTTGCCTTTTTCATAGTTTCTAACATTCTATCATAGTAATATTGTTACTTATTTACGTAGCAGATGTTCATGGAACGAACCAAAGCTTGTGAAAGAATTAGACAATGTGAAAGTTCAATCTGCATTTGCATCTGGGGTAATATCTGCTGCCATTGGTGATGATGGCTCTATATGGACATGGGGAAGATCCAAGCGTGGGCAGCTTGGGCATGGGAAAGGAATAACAGAGTCTCTTGTGCCATCCAAAGTCAAAGCACTCACTGGAGAACATATAACCAAGGTGGTCACTATCTAATGCCTCTAAGGTAGAATTGTAGTCTATATACTGCTAGTTCTGTTAGTTTTTTTCCTTTTTAAAATAATTTCACTCAAACTTTGCATTCCACTTGGTGATTCCTGTATCTGCTGCATTTCAAAAAAAATTTGGGTCAATTTGTACCACATTCCAAAACTCCAGGGGACTTAACCTGATTTTGGCACACCCTTTTAGGTATCACTTGGTTGGGGACATGTGCTTGCTCAAACAGTTGATGGAAAGTTGTTTAGCTGGGGTTATTCAGCAGATGGAAGACTAGGAAGACTGGGAGAGACAGTCAAAGCCTCGCCCTTAGATTCAAGTGCAGAATTACCTGGAAGGCATGAGATGACCTCCTCTGAAGCCCTAGATGTTGCTGAGAAACTTGTCTTGGAAAGTATGGCGAAGGAAAAGGACATGCCAATTGTGTGGGAACCACATTTAATAGAAGAACTACATTCCATTCCAGTGACTGATATATCCTGTGGCCTTGATCACTCCTTACTCATCTGCCGTAAGCCATTTATACAAATTTCATTTCTATTTTTATTGGTTACTTCTTCAGAATTGCCTAAATTAATATAAAATTCCAACAGGTGATAACACCATACTAAGCGGGGGCAGTAACATCTATGGTCAGTTAGGCAGAGAAAATCAAGGCCTAGGGTTTTTTCCAGTTGACGTCAGCTTCCGTCCACTGTCAGTCGCATGTGGGCTAGGACATTCCCTTGCAATCTGTGAAATGCCTGCATCAGAGGATGGCAATGATTTCAGGAAAGCTGTATATTCTTGGGGATGGAATGGGAGTTCTCAGCTTGGAAGGCCAGGCCATGAGAGAAAACCATTAGCAGTGGCAAGTTTAGCCGAGGAGATTCCTACAGCTGTTTCTTGTGGCCGTGTGCATTCACTTGCTGTCACTGGCAACGGGCAGTTGTGGGTTTGGGGTTGTGGTAAAAATGGGAGGCTTGGCTTAGGCAGCTCATTTGATGAATCGGAGCCAGTCTCAGTTGATATTGAGCAGTACAAAGTTGTTCAAGCTGTAGCAGGTTTTGATCACACTCTGCTCTTGGTTGCTGAATCATGAGCTAATTTGCAGGTTTTGGCATTTTGTTTTTGATTTCAGGAACTATTCAGAGGCTTGAATCAATTTGCTGCTTGGAGAAATCAATTGGTTATCGATAGCAAGATCAACCTTCCCTTCTCCTGACAGTCTTCCTAAACTGAGCAACACTTTTTTTAACTGTTACTGTCCCCTTGTCCTGCGTATACGGAGGCAATAGATGCATCATCATCTGTGCTAAGCATAAATCTTGAAGGTTTTAATCTTGAACACATTTTCTAGAAGGAGAATTTGCATTTAAATAGTAACTAGAAGGATGAAAATAGCCTAGAAAATTCTTCTACAAAGGTTTCTGATGCAAGGTTAAAGTTGATACTTGATTATTTTTTTTTTTCTCTCTCATTTAAGGTATTTCTTTTCATTGTCAATGAGAACCAACACTTCTATAAAATCCCTTTTAATTACCTGAAATAATGCTCAAAGTAGAATCATTTTAGCAGGCCATAAAACACAATTTGAAGTGATGATTTATGCAAATAGGGATGGCAAAGGGGATGGATATGATATCATATCCCCATATCCATCTAAAATTTCTATACCCCACCATGATAAGTACGTACCAAATATCCCCAACCGTCTAAATGAGTATAAAACTCAATCCGCACCCTCTCTATTCTCCATATGGGTAGTATTGCCTATCGATGTCCTCTACCTATGCCCAGCTATTATTTGCCTATTGGAATCATTTCCTTCATTTCTTATGTTGTATAAGAGCACTAACACTAGTGAGGAGGTAAAAAAATGTACATGAGAAGCAATAAGTGTGACATTCCCCACACCAAAACGACGTGTTTTGGGACTTGTGGCTTCGTGACATTCCCCAAAACACTGCATTTTGGTGGAAGGAAGCAAAAAAAAAAAATAATTGCAGCTGCTGACAGGGCGCGTCACGCGGCCCAATGGCATGCTGACACGCGTCCTGTCAGCCTTTCCCAACCAATGAAAATATTCCTGATTTAAACCAACGGTAACATTTTTGTAACCGTTATAAATCATATTTACGTATTAAAAAAAAAAAAAATTTACACCAACGTTCATATTTTTTTTTCCTCTATAAATAGACATCCATTTTCATATATTTTCACATACTTATCACAAAAAAATCCCTATATTCACTTATCTCTCACTTTGTAATACATATTTAAAATCTTCTCAAAAATTATTATTATTATTATTATTATTATTATTATTATTATTATTGTTAGCATTATTATTTCTAATTGTTGTTTAGTATTTAACTTTATATCTCATCAAATATTGTTAACATTTTTTTTTATTTTTTTAAAATTTAATCATCTAATGGATCCCAACAACTCCAATTACTCTCAATTTTCTGCTCATTTAGCTGATTTAGGGGATGATTTCCTTACCAATCCTCAATTTCAACTTTTCCTACAAAGATTAGGAAACACATCTCTGCAAAATACTTCACAACAAACACCTCCTCAAATTCCCGTTGAAAACACTTATTATGAACCACAATCACCTCCTACGTATCAAGGGAGTAACTCTCAGTACGAGGAGGAGCTTGAAGAAAATGTTCCAGAAACACCTCAATACCCTCAACCTCCTCCAAGAATGCCGGCCAATCAACCCCAACAACTCGCTAGAGCGAGTCGTATTGGGTCGGTTGCAGAGGATGAAGCTCTTATTGGTTTGTACATGAAATTCAGTGAAGATGCGATTTCAGGTACAAATCAAAAAGCAATTGTGCTTTGGCGCAAAATGTCTGCGGCGCATGATAAAGCGCAAGCTGAGAATCCCCACATCTTACCGCCCAGACCTGTGAAGAGTTTAGAAAGCCATTGGAGAAGGATGGCAACAGATTTGCTACAAGGGAGCACTTGCTATGATGAAGCGGGTAGAGCTACAGGGAGTGGTTACAATGAAGTTGACCGAATTAGCAACGCATCCAAGTTATTCTATATTTCGGCCAAGCCTCCACATAATTTCACTTGTTAGCATGGGTGGGAAATGATTAAAATGACCCAAAATTTAGGACTAAATTGAGATGGGGATTGTCAAAAGAGGAAAGACAAGCTTGTGGTGATGATATCGAAGATGATAGCAGTGGCAGTGGGAAGAGATCTAGAACTGAAGTTGAAGGTGATGGTCCTTCTACCGATTTCTCGTCTGGAGGTCTACCTCGACCCGATGGTGTTAAAAAAGCAAAAGCCAAGCATAATAAGGGGAAACAGGTGGCTTCTGAAAGTGCAGTTTTAAGCATTGGTGAGCAAATGAAGGCAAATAATGAAAACAGAGAAAGAGTGGTTATTCTACATCAAAAGAAGTTGGATCTGGACGAGAAAAGGGAGATGAGAAAACAAAAGCAGGTTAAATTATAAGAGAGGAAGATGAATTTTGATATGCTACAAGCTCTACTGGGAAAGACTACACCGCTAACTCCTACTGAAGAGGTGTGGAAGGATGAATTAATTGAATTAGTCTATGGTAAAAGGACAACGTAACTTTTATATGAATTTATGTCTACTATTGGCGTGTTTATGTTGTAGTTTAAGTTCGAATTTTATTTATGTTAAAGTTTATTTTAGCCTATGTTGAGTTTATGTTGTAGTTTAATATCCAATTTAAATTTATGTTTAAGTTTATTTTAGTCTATGTTTAAGTTTATGTTCAACATAATGATTTATGAAATAAATTTTTTTTAGCTTATTTAATTTTTTTTCTATGGTACGTTTTGTTTTATACATTCAAAATTTTCCTGAATTGTCAAATCCGAGTCAATAGTCAAATACAATTAGTGCTGGTTTTTAGTGATGCATTCAGTATTTAGTACATATTTGAGTAAGTATTCAATGTTATGTGATCTGCAATGATACATCATATCAACTGAAAATGCTAGTCACATGCATTGAAATAGTTTTATGATTCAGATTCATATCATCTGCAAAAGTTAGTCACGTGTCCCATTTACTCTTTGTTTTATTAAGTAATGAATGACTTTGTTATATATACATGTGCTACACTCAACCGTAAACAATATCACCCCAACAATCCCAATTATCATACCAAAACCATGCAGATGTTTTCCATCACCTCAAGCTCAAGTTCTTCAGATTCTAATCAAAATGAAGACTTCGATCACCTCGTTGATGATTTTGTCACAAACCACCTACCACTTATATTGATTCCACAAAACCCACCACAAGAAACCAAACCTATAAACGATATTAATTGTGTCCCAATTCCAAGAGGGGATAGGGAAAGAGAAAAAGGGCATTTGCAGTTATTTAACGATTACTTTGCAAATAATCCAGTTTACAACGAAAACCAATTCCGTCATAGATTTCGAATGCAACGACCTTTGTTTTGTCATATTATGAACAAGGTGGTTGAAGGGGATCAATTTTTCCAGCAACGCCGGAATACAGCAGGAAGGCTAGGTTTATCACCGTTGCAAAAATGCACTGCAGCAATAAGAATGTTAGCTTACGGTCTGGCTCCAGATGCCGTGGATGAATATTTGCGTATTGGCCAAACAACCTCTAGGAAGGCGTTGCAACATTTTTGTCAGGGGGTTATTAAACAGTTTGAAGGTGATTACCTACGAAGTCCTACAAATGAAGATATAAGGAGAATCCTTTACCAAAATGATAGGCGTGGTTTTCCTGGGATGATTGGTAGTATAGACTGCATGCATTGGGAGTGGAAGAATTTTCCTATGGCTTGGAAAGCGCAGTATGCTGGTCGTAGCAAGAATGCAACCCTCATTCTAGAAGCCATTGCTGATCAAGATTTATGGATTTGGCATGCATTCTTTGGAATGCCTGGATCATGTAACGATCTTAATGTTCTTTACCGATCTCCGGTGTTTGATGATGTACTACAAGGTGGTTCACCACCAATAAATTTTTTGGTCAACGGTCATTAGTAAAACTTGGGCTACTACTTAGCCGATGGAATTTACCCGAGATGGCCAACTTTTATACAAGGTATAACACATCCTCAGGTTCAAAAAGACAAGTTATTCACTGATAGACAAGCAACAGCTCGGAAAGACATTGAACGGGCCTTCGGAGTTTTACAAGCTAGGTTTGCTATACTGCGACAACCGTCACTTGCTTTCGATGAAGACATTTTGTGTGATATAATGAAAGCTTGTATCATTATGCACAACATGATTGTAGAGGATGAACGATAAAACTACACGCATGCAGAAGTTTTGAGACGGTACTATGAAGAAGATCGCCCACAACGTACAACAGTAAGGTCGGGACCGAGTACAAGTGCCACGATGAACAACGACGAGCCTTTCCAATACAATGTCGGATGTCCACCCAACATTGAATTTGACATGTATGTTCAGAGACGGATAGCCCTTCGTGATAGAGAGACCCATTTATCTCTCAAACAAGATTTGGTAGAGCACATTTGGCAAAAATATGATCCTAATAATGCCGAATAAATTATTGTAATGTGTCATTAATTACTCCGGTCTATGTTAAAGTAAGGTTACTTTATAATAATCTTCTAGGCCCAAAGTATTTGTACTATCGTTATTTTAAATTCCATTGTATTTTTATATTAATGTAATATAATTAAGAAATGTCGTTTTAATTAAATAATTAAGTTCAAAAAAACGTTGTTTAATAGAAAACTTTTTTGGTTTAAAAAAAAAAAAAATTATTAACAGGAAAACACAAATTTTATAATGTAATTAATTAAAGCAAAACACAAATTTTATAACGTTAATTGTATTCATAACCGTATCCTACTAGTTTAAAAATTATCAAAAAAAAGAATATTGAAAATAAAAAAGGTGATGTGTATTGTGGTGGGGTATAGAAAATAGTAGGAGAGATAGTGGTGAGGAGTTTTTTTTATAAGTATTGATGTGGTAAAAAACATTACTCTTGAGGAGAAATGGGTGGGAGGAGTGAGAAAGTGGGTAGAGAGAGAATGAGGAGAAATAATTCTCCTCACTAGTGTTAGTGCTCTAAGTAAGATCAATGGAAATGCAGGGTGTAAACAAATGTTAGTTTTAATAAACACAAGTATTCATCATTATTTATTTATTTATTTATTTTGACAAAGGAGTATTCATCATTATTACTTCCCATAGATTCAATTAATAGAACTTGTCATATACAAAGTATATTCTATATATTATTAATAGAACACTTCTTATTTTTGTCCATTCTACTACTATATTGATTGCTATATTCTAATTTGACAATGAATCTCTCTATATCTGCCGTTTATGTTTTTCCCATTGACCAACAAAATATTAGTTATTGTTCTCTCTTTCTATCTATCTACACCCAACAACTAAATGACCATGCTCCACATTATATCAAATATATTATCATAAGATTAACAACAACCAATTCAACAATTTTGTTTGTCATCGTTTTTGGTTCAGTTTTTTTTTTTTTTTTTTTTTTTTTTTTTTTTTTTTTTTCAAAAACAGGAAATAAGAAAAAGATGTTTTCACTTTTCTATTCATTGTAAGTTTTTAAATCTATCATGATTTTAATAAGTTTGATTAATTTTTAATATATTATAGGACATATATCATATGATTTTGAAAAACAGAAAACAATAGCATTATCAAACAGACCCAAAATACAAAGTTTGCACCAAAATAAAACCCTCTTAATGAGTTAATGGTAGAGTTCAAACTTGAGCATACAATGGGTTGAGTTTCGTTGCCTAACCTATAAATTAAAGTGTTGACCTAGAGGTTTACCCTTTTATGTTTTATATCTAGTACAAAACTGCCAAAATGAGAAAAAAAAATAGGCATAACATATAGCCAATGTATATTTACAATCTAAGTCCATAACAAAAGGTAAAAATTGATAGCAATTTGCAACTCCAAATTTTGTGTTCAAACAAAATACAAGATATTAAATTATGCAATTTAGTAGTGTATTTGGTGAAAATTTAAATCGGAAGCTGTAATTTCATGCTCAGTAAGAGTATCAAGTTGATCTTTTACCTTTTACATCATTCTATTTTACGACATATATATATTGTTTTAGAGATTCAATTTATAATACAAAATATAACATAAGTAGATCAAAAATAAAAGGAAAAGAATAAGAAGATCAAAGGAAAAAAAAAGTGAGAAAAAGAAATATAGGTCCCTTTGTATTTTGAAAAGGCGTAACTTTACTTTTCAGTGTTAATTATTGTCTAATAATTTTCCCAAAATACCCCTATTTAAACCGTAACATTTACCACACTCCCCCTCGCCCCCACTCTATTTAAACTCCCATCTTTCTCTCTCTCCAACTCACCTACCATCACTTGGACTACCCAGCCGGCTCCATCATCCTTAACAACAACCTCTAATCATCCTTGAACATTTTTGCTGTCAAGTGCCCAACCCCCCTTCAATTAAGTTGCCAAAGAATTTGTAAGTAGTATAATTTGTGAATTGCTATTCGTCACTCCCATTTTACATAGTAACGCTCCCATTTTGACTTCAATGGACAAATATGCCCTTTATGCAAGTTGTAATATTAAAAAAGGACTTTGTTCCCTTCATGCACATTTTACATACTAACGGTCCCCTCAAAGTAGTACACCGTGAATCCCAAGCCCACCACATCGGTCCCCACGACCTTCAAACCAAATCGGTCCCCATGACCACCTTAAATCGTTTTTTTTTAAAAAAAATTAATCATCAAGTTTTTTCCGACGGGTCTTGGATGATGGACGACTGGAACATTCGTACGCCGGAGAATACGTCGGAACATTCTGTAAGAGTTTTTTTTTTAATTTTCTGAAAATGGGACATCCGCCCAAAATTTCCGGATGTCCCATGGTGGATCCGCCTGAAATTTCCGGATCCACCATGGAACATCCGGAAATTTTAGGCAGAAGTCTAGATCCGCCCAAAATTTCCGGATGTTTCATGGTGGATCCGGAAATTTCAGGCGGATCCACCATGGGACATTCGGAAATTTTGGGCGGATGTCCCATTTTTCAGTTTTTTTTTTTTTTTTTTTTTTTTTTTTTTTTTTGGTTTAAGTTAATTAATTTTTTTTAATTGTTGTTGCGATTTAGTTTTTGATAATTTGAGTAATTAGTAATTGTTGTAATTGTTTTGTAATTGCTGTTGTTATTAGTAGTAATATTATTATTATTATTATTATTTGGAGTAATTTTATTTTTTAAAACCTTATTATTATTTTTATTATATTAATTAGTAATTATGTTAGGGTATTATTTTTTGTTATTTATATTATTAATATTGTTATTGTTGTTGGTGGTGTTTATGATTATTGTTGTTGCTATTATGATTGTTGTTATTAGTATTAGTTATTAATGTTAATAATATTATTAGTTGTAATATTGTTTTATAAATATTATTATTAATATTATAAAAAAGAACATAATGACATAAACCTTATTATTGTTTTGTTTAATTTGTATAGGATATGGAATCTGAAGACGGCGGTGACGGTGTGAATTATAGTGGGAATTTCGTCCATACGTTATTTACAACGTTTGAGGATGCAGTTACATGGGCGGATGTTGTTTCCATAAATCCGGGATTTATTTTGGTGAAATCGTCTTATAACAAAACTAGAGATGGTCGGCCGTATCGATATTTGAGATGTGATCGGTCACGGAGGAGCAAACCGAGAGATTTGGAGAACGCGATACGGAAGGACACAAAAACCAAACCTAATGGTTGTCCATCTACATCAAAATATATTATGAAGTCAGCACTGATAGTTGGAAGATCCGTGTGAAAAATGATCACACCGGGATACATAACCACCCAATGATTATGTATGAAGAGGGTCATCGTAAAGTGAGCAGATTGAGCCCGGGTGCAAAACAGGTTGTGCGTGACATGACAAAGTCCAAGGTTGCGCCCCGTAACATCATGGCAACTATTGCAGAGCAATTTCCTTATGATCATCCAAACATCAGGCACATTTACAACTGCTGGAATGACTTCAGGATGGAGATGTCCGAAGGAAGAGGAGTTGTTCAGCAATTTCTTCATTTGGCGAGAGAGAGTAAGTATATTTATTGGGTCATGTCCGATGATCTCGACGTCTTGCAACATGCATTTATGGTGCACCCGATCACGGTCAACATACTCCGCACATACCCACACGTCATAGGGATGGATTCTACTTATAAGACCAATCGATATGGCATGCCGTTCTTTGAGATAGTAGGTGTGACACCGACAAACCAGAATTTTCTAGTTGGTTATGTTTTCATACGCGACGAGTGCACGGCTAGCTATTGGTGGGTGTTGCAGAGATTAAGGGAATTGATTGGGTTTGATAAAGAGCCATCAGTATTTTTGTCAGACCGTGAACTTGGGCTATGTGCGGCTTTGAGAGAAGTGTTTCCAGGGAAGTCACATTTACTCTGTCGATGGCACATTAACAAAGATGTGGAGGCTAAGGTGACGAGGTTGTTCAAAAACAAGAAGATTGGTGCCAGTTTTTAAAATGGCAAATGGAAACATATCATGGATGCAACAACCGAGGCGGAGTATGATCGTGTTGTAGCTACCATGAAAGCAAAGTGGGCAAGTTTTCCGAAAGTGATTCAGTATGTTAAGAGAACATGGCTTTGTCATAAAACCAAATTTGTGACGTATTGGATGAACCAACTGTAGAGTTGAGAGCCAACATTCAGCAGTGAAGACGGTTTGAATCATCCACAGGTTAGTTGTTTTACTATATTAGTTGTTGTCTTTATTTCGTATTTGTAATTATAATAAATAATAGCAAAATGTTTTTACTAATTTGAATCAATGCATGTTCTTTGGATACCATATAGGTCCGAGTCCATTGTCATATCTGTAATCGAGTTATTGAAATTCGTAATACTTTGGAGGCATCAAGGTCCAAAATTGGTCAGATGTACATACAATTGCCACTGTCACGTATAAATGGCAAAGTGTCTCAACATTGCTTGAAAGTACTTCATGAGGAGACCAAAAGGATGCGGGATTTGAGTTACCAGGTTTATGAGCGGTGTGGATGTGCTATGCGTGTAACTCATGGTGTACCGTGTGCTTGCCAGATACATGATTCGCTAGTTGCACAGACAGGCTTGTATAGCAGCCAAATTCATTCTTTCTGGAAGACTTTGGTTATTGGTGATGGTGTTAACATTCCAGAATTGGTTAACAATTCGACCGATTTCGTTCCCTTATTGATGAAGTCATGGAAAGTGATCCTGCTGTACGTCGAAATTTATCGCGCATCATTGAAGAGGAGTTGCATCCGGATCATACACAACTTGAAGAACCACATGTGAACCTCCACGTTCGTGGTCGACGAAGGAACAATGACACCAGGCGTGATCGAAATTATTTCGAGCATGTGAACCATAAATACAATCAACGTGATGGTGACCAAGAAATGGGTAATATTAATAGTCTAGTGAATTTAAAAAGTATATGTATTTCATGTTGTAGCTTTACTAATAATTAATCTTTTTATTATATACAACAGATCCGTTTGACATTAGTCAGGGCAGGTATTTGAACCTACTTCCGGGCCCGATGTTGCCGTACATTACGTTTTGGAAGGATGTCATTGGTGATGGGAACTGTGGCTTTCGTCGTGTCGCCGACTTCTTCTTTGGTGATCAGGCGCTATGGTTTGACGCTCGGGAAACAATAGCGAACGAGATCGCCGGTCATCCTGATTTGTACGAACGGATTTACGGGCTTGGACGACTTTGGATGAACATAGAGCGTATTCGATGGGATGGTGGGGCTGTTGGGGAGCGGCATTGGATGGTAAATATTCAAGATTTATTTCTTATTGCTACATGGTTCAACACAAGGGTGATTTGTCTCGGGGTAGGCCTAGTACCAACTTGCTACTACCCATGCATCACAATGTTACCGCTGAGGGCACGAAACGGGGTCCTGTCACCGAGTCGGGAGTTCGTGATTGCTACAGTTGGTGGATCACATTTCATCCATCTTGACCTTGCACCTGATTCACCTCTCCCGCCGATCACTGGTTGGTGGACTGAGAACCACGAGGCTAGTGTTAATGGATGGGATCAACAATATGAAGCTAGAAGGAACATGTGGGATGCATTAGTTAGATAGTTTGTAATGTACTTTCACTAACTAAGAAATATACACTGTCCAGTTCTTATAGTACATGACTAATAACAAAGAAATATAAAACAATTTAAACAAGTACACATTAAAACCACTAACACGACCAAAAAGCAATCTAGAGCCCCATTTTTGACTTCCAATCAAATACAAGCTGCTTCGTCATTGTCCTAGTCTCACTAGACATGTGAGGATACTCAACTAGTGCTCTTTGGTGAATCTCCATCGACTGACTCATCCACTGCAAATCACACAATAACATATTATATAAACAACAATTATTAGAAGTCATTCAAAATAGTAAAATAAACACAAAAACTTACATAATCAGTGTTAGTCCGCTCTGGTAGATTGCTTGTAACTGCTAGACTTGGAGATACCCGAGGGTGAGAAAACTTATACAGCCACTGCATGTAACCAGGCGTAAGAGAAGGATCTCCAACACTAAGTCTGGTGAGGGCACCTAAAACTACACTCTGAGATACCCCAGGGACAAACCTCCTCCACATCACATCTGTCATCTCGGTCGGTAAGTCTACCCGATACATCTTTAAGTTAGTCGGCCTCTTGGCCTTCTCTGGCCTGATAATGTCACGAGAAATGCCTTGCATGAAACCAAGCTGTCAAACCACTCTATCAGGCATGTACGGCTCTATGATGTTACGGTACTGGATGCAGCCAATGAATAAAGTGGGGGGCACTCCAAGTCCAGGATCAACTCCGTACGGTAGCCAATTCACCTCACGGTCAGTCAGCGCATCAATTCTAGTACGAAAAGATATTAGGCGCTCCAAGTTCTTGCTAGGACATCTCGCTCCAACATCTCAAGCAGACGCACGAGGGATATTAAGGTCCCTCGTCAAGGTACCATGCTGAGGCCGAAAGCACAGAAAGTACTCGTAAATCCTCGCTTGTAGAAGCGTGAGACAACTAGCGATCGAATCAGCACCTTTCTGTGATGCCGTGCCCAATTGCCTAAACAAGTAAGCCAGTGCAGCTGTGCCCCAAGCGTACTCGTTAATAGGGACATCCATATAACATAGCTCGTGGAGGAAGGAACGATGCGTATGGTTACCACTCTTGTCTATAAACATTGAACCTCCAAGCACTAACCACAAGTACGCAGTATACTGAGCACTAAACTGCCTCTCAACCTCCAATGTCGACTCAAAAATCTTATCAGTTAACACCCCACTACCCTGCCAAATCGTCTTTGTGCCGCAAATCTCAGATAAATCATCCGGAGTCATATCCATGGTAATCGAGCACGCGTCCCGTAATTAGTTCGTGCTAGGTGTAGTGGTGACCATCTTGCCATGTACACGTAGCCTAAGAATGTTGTACACATCATGTAACATGATCGTGATCTCCCCAAATGGCATATGAAAAGTGTTTGTATCTGGCTACCATCTCTCAATAAAAGCAGAATTCAACGACCAATCAAGTTTTTTAAACATCAGCCCGGGCAAGTGAGACAACCAACTACCATCAATCAATTGGAGGTTCTCCACTGATTGACGACCTCGCCACGTAACCAAGTCAGAACACAGCTTTGACCTACTCAAACACCGCAAAACACTTCGCTCCTGATCGATCCATATATATCGTGCCACGTGACCATCAAAACTAGGGATAACAGTCCCATCCTCAGGACCACCCGGCATCGGCTCCTGCACTAACCATGCCTCTACAGAGCTGGTAGTAGGCTGACTCGATCCACTACCAACAAATCTCCCATACTGACCCCTATATACCATATGATAATCCTGAGGGCTCGATTCTTCATCCCGGTCACCAGCATGACTAGCCGAGACTTCCTCCTCGTCAGATGTAGGTACTCCACCTGGCGAATACATGGGCCGACTACTTCCTGACTGTTGGTCTCCCGACCAACCACTAGTAGACTCGTATTGCTGCTCGGGCTGAAACGGTGCTGAACAAGATGACTGTCTCCTAACAGACGCATTCAAACGTCGTGATATTGCATGTCGAGCACCAGAACCCTCGATCTACATAAAATAAGTACAAAATCCAATTTCAGTAATAATTACAAAAAATACTACTTGTTTAAAGTTGGACTACAAAAAATACTATTCAAATTAATTTATTTCATACCAACACACCATTAACAACAACAACAACAACAACAACAACAACAACAACTATAATAATAATAATAATAAAAATCATACTCACAAAAATAATCATACCAACCACAAATTTTAAAATATAATCATAATAATCACAATTGCAAAAACAATAATCATAATCACAAAAATAAACTAACAATAACATAATACTACTAATAATAATAAGAATAATAAGGTTTCAACAAAAAAAAAAAGAATAATAATATAAATAATCATAATAAAAATCATAAAAATAACAACAATCATAATAATAACAATAATAATAATACTATTACTAAATATAACAATAACATTACAAATAATGTACCAATAACATAATAATCACAATAACAACAACAACAATCATAATCACAACAACAATAATCATAATCACAAAAATCATGCTAACAATAACATACTACAACTACTAATAATAATAATAACAATAATCATAATAATAATAATAAGATTTATTCACGAAAAAAAAAATTAAAAAATCGAAAATTGGGACTTCCGCCCAGAAATTCCAGAAGTTCCTTGGAGGATCCGCTTGGAATTTCCGGATCCTCCAAGGTTTTTCCGGAAAGTTCAAGCGGATCTTGAATTCTGCCCAGAAATTCCGGAAAAACCAAGGAGGATCCGGAAATTCCAGGCGGATCCTCCAAGGGTCTTCCGGAATTTCTGGACGGAAGCACCACTTCCTTTTTTTTTAAAGCTTTTACCTGTTCGCCGCCACCGCCAACACCGCCGCCTCCTAACCCACGACCACCGTAAGTCACCCTAATTCGCCTCGCATCAGCCATCCCTTTGCCTTGTTCTTCAAGTGGTGGTTGTAAGGTGGTTGTTGGTGATGGTTTTTTTTTTTTTTTTTTTTTTTCAGATTTAAATTTCAGATTTTTTTTAAAAAATTCAGATTTAAATTTTTAGAGAGATAAAATGAGAGTGAATGAGGTTAGAGAGTGAAATATGTGACTCGTTGAGTAGAAACTCCGTAATTATATGCTAGGGGTAGAAAAGGAAATTCCTTATAAAAATGGGAGCGTTAGTATGTAATTTGCAAGCGACATTTAACAACACCCCATAATTTTCATTCTTCGTAGGCAGAGGTATCCCCTATCTTAATTTTTTTTTCTTGTTTTTGTTGATTTATTATATTAATTTATTTTACGAAGTTTAGAAGAACAAACTTATTTTGAATAAGAGTTTTTTTTAAATATATATATATATATATATATATATATATATATATATATATATATATATATATATATATATATATATATATTCATGCCACCTTTTGTCACCCAAATTTTTATTTTTACCACCATATACTTTTTTGTGTGTACTTGTTTTTACCATTCCATGTTTCCCGACTCGTCAGATTTTACTAGCTTAACTCTTAACCCAATTAAATGAAATTTCTTTTGAAATTGTCAATAATTCCTCCTACAATATCCAAAATTAGATTTCAGAAAATCTTTTATAAGTATTTTTGATCCAATTGAATTTTATCTAAGGAGAATTCATTAAGTTACATAAAATGTATTAATTTCAATTTATTAGTTACTCTCTACATAGTTACAGTTCTTAGTCTTCTTACAAAATTAGGGTTTTTGACTATTCTATTAATTATTATAATGTCAATGGGAATTACACCTCATGCTTCATGATCAGAATTTGAGATAGTAATTTGAAATTTTGGATAAACTTGAATTCATCTCACAAATAAAAACTGGTGAAATTTCAATTTGTCTAATGTTGGTTAACATACCGAATCACGCACTTATGTACTCCATTCATTTCATAATAAATTTAACACTTTGACTGACAAATATGCTAATGTACAACTTTGACCACTAATAAAGTAATAATATCTTAATTAAATGGTCTATTATTAATTTATACAAAGGTGATATTATGAAAATATGCATTGTAACAAAATCTAATAACATCTTACACAATAAAAACTAATAAATTCAAGCTATAAGTATTATGTCTAATGCACTATTTTAATTTAAATGTAAATGAGATTATGAGAGCACAAATATTATGTAAATTAGTATTTTTAGGAGCATGCATGCTAGTGGCGTTGGCGATGGTTGGGAGGCGGCACGATGGTGGTCGGTTGGACAAGTGAGCCGAAGGAAGAGATAGAGATCAAGTTAGGGTTTGGAGTTTTGATGATCAATTTGTAATTGGGGAAAATAATGAGGTTTGGTGAGCTTTGATCGTGAAACATGCGTATTAATGGGCTCCCTACAAAATCAGATTTTGTATTTATGAAAATGTCATTAATGATGGAAGTTACCTCCTTGCTCTTATTTTTAATGCATTAGAAAACTTTAAATAATTTCTCATTTAAAATTCTTTTCCAAAATTAACTTAGGGTGTGTTCTATTCACCTGATTTTCACTAATGTGAACATATCTAAATTTATTAGACTTTATTAAAACTTATTTTAGTTGTAATTTGTACTTGGGTAACCCTTATTAGAGCTTATTAAACCTGAATTGAACTTATCTAAACTTATTCTACCTGAAATAAGTGAAAATAAGGTGAACATACTTGATTAAGCATTCAATAACACAATAATTTTTTTGTCCTTTATTATTTTATGTCGGGTATAAGGAAAGATTAGGTACTATGTGCAAATACTGTTAAATATTTTATTGTGTGCCATAACACTGTGTTGTAACTCTTGTAAGTAAATAAACTAAAAAAATTACGAAATATAAAATTTACCCCCCCCCCCCCGTTCTTGAATATTTGACACGCTTTGATTTTTGCAAACTTTTACCATGCATATTATTATGTTTTTTTTTCGGGAAAAATGCATATTTTTTTGTTAATAAGTAAGATTAAAGATATTGGCAGTCAAACTTACAGAGTACGATAAAAGTCAAAACAGGTTAAATATATGGGAATGGAGGGTGTAAAAGAATACACATCAAAACGAATCAATCCACATGAATAAGTTTTCCACTAATAATTTTTTTAAAGATTTTCATATGAAGTAATTAAAGTTATCATCCCAAAATTTAATTTTAAATAGGACAAGCTAGCTAAAGAAGGTATAATACAGAATACTCTTTTCGTTTCGTAATAATCGCAACACTTTCCTTTTTCATTTGTTTCGTAATAATTGCAACACTTACTTAGGCAATGTTCTTTTGATCTTCAGGGCAGAACAGAATAGAGTTCAGCAGAGCAGAGCAGATTGAAGCAAAGTAGAAACCATAGTTTTAGATTTTTTTTTTTTTTTTTTTTTTGAAACCATAGTTTTAGAAATTTAGTATTGTATGTTTTTTAAAATAAAATAAAAAAAACTAATAAATTTAATTAGGCCCTCTCCTCTTCACCTTATTTTTACCAAACTAAAATTAATTTTATTGAACTGAAATTATTTTTGTTGAATTATAATTATTTTTACTAATTAAAGTTATCTTTACTGATTCTAGAATTTATTTCTACCAAACTTAAATTAATTTTGTTGAATTGAATTTATTTTTACTAAATAGAAATATTTTTATTGAACTGAAATCATTTTTACGAATTAAAGTTATTTTACTGATTAGGTTTATTTTTTACTGAAATTAATTTATTTTTTACTAAACCAAATTTACTTAATTGAAATTATGTTTACTGTCTAAACGGCCATAGGCTATTCAAATGGGCAATTTCATACTGTATTCCGCAACAGGAATTTGTGAAACATTACGGAGTATTTATTTACTCCGTATTTAAGGAGGTCATTTAAACGCAGGGTTGTGAGACGTATATGCGTGTCTCGCAGGGGCAAAAAGGTAATTTTGTATTGATTTTGAATTAGGACATAGTTTTTTGTCGTTTCGAGGTAAATGAATCCCGTTATTCTACTTTTGTACTTTAATGTGTCGTTTTCTCTCCTCCTCCTTCAGTTTTTATCTCTCTCCTCCGCAAAACACTCTGTTTCCCTATCTCTCCTCTTCGTCCTCAATCTTGTTCTCTCTTCTCCGCGAAACACTCTGTTTCCCACTCTCTCCTCTCTGTCCCTGGTAGTGGTTTTCGAGTAAGAGGTCGGCGGTGGAGTGACATTGTTGGCGAGTCCGAAAGTTTACCGGAATTGTTGCGTATAGTAACCGGAAGGCCGTCGACTGTTGTTTGGTGTTGTTGTCGTCGCCGGGGAACGGGAATTTGTAAGGTAAGGTGTGGATATACGTTTACCTTAAATCTTCTATAACTGAATTGACTGTATTAGGGTTTATAGTCGAAATTGAACAGTATTGTATAGATTTTTTTTGGCTGTTATGTTTTGGTTATTATTCGAAATTGAAAATGTTATTTTGATGTGATTGGTGTAGTTTTGATGTGATTTCACTATTATTTGAAATTCGTTATTGATTGTTAGGGTTTGTAGTTATAATGCCTAATTTAATTGAATGTCAGAGTTAATTTGTTGATTTAGTTGAATTGAGTAATGTTTATTTTTGGGTTTTATGTTTTGGTTGTAGTCGAAATTGATTGTGTTAGGGTTTATAGTCGAAATTGAACGGTTGTATTTTTTGGCTGTTATGTTGTGGTTATTATTTGAATTGAAAATGCTATTTTGATGTGATTGGTATAGGTTTGATGTGATTTCAGTATTATCTGAATTGATTGTTAGGGTTTGTAGTTATAATGCCTTAATTTAATTGAATGTCCAGAGTTAATCTGTTCATTTAGTTGAATTGAGTTTATTTTCATATACTTATTGGCTGTGGGTTGTTGAAGTTGTCGAACTTAATAGGGATACTCTGTTGATTTAGTCGAATTGAATTGAATTTGGTAGAGCTGATACATATTTGGGCTGCATACTTATTTATCTGGTGTGGGGTGGTTATAATGATGTTTTATGGGCTGCATACTTATTTAGAGGATTGAGAGTGTACCATTGTTGAAGAGGCCTGTTATATGATGTTATTTTTGAACATATGTGCCTTTTAATTTTTGGTATGAGTATTGAGAGCCAAGTTGATTGTTAGTGTTGTGTTGTAGTATGACCAATGTATTTGTGTTTGATGGCAAAGTACTGTGTCATGTTGATTTTGATTATGTTTCGGATGGGTTTAAGTGGCAGTGTTACGGTAGAGATGAAGAAGAAGTCTATAGTTCGTTCGATGAACCGGACAAAGTGGGGGGTGAGTTTTTTTAAATTAGTTCATTTGCATCATATGGTTATTTTGAATGGTAAACTTCACTCTTAATTAATTTATTTAGCAGGGTCCATTGAAACGGGAGGTACATAAACCTGTGGCTTTGTCATCGAACCCGAAGACATTGGGTTGTTCCAAAGAGACGGGTAAATTAAAGGGAATATTGGAAGATGAAGCTGATGAGGTTGGTGAATCTCAACATTCCAGCAATGAGGGTTCAGATTCAAGTTCCGGATTGGTGAAGGTACTGATAAAGGAATACATGAAGAGAAAGAGTAAGAAGAGAAAAGGGAAGTATGTTGAAGGAGGGATGAGTAAGAAGGTAATTATGTGTAGAGTTTTTTTTTTGTGGTTAAATGGATAAAAGATGCTAATTTTGTTATTTAATGGCAGTAAGTGTGCCTAACAAATGTCTTGGTTTTAGCAGGGATTTGAAACCGAAGGACATAGAGTGATGGCTGATGGTGCTGTCCTACGGACACATTTTGAGAAAATTGGGAAGGTATAGAGGATTTGGTTATGTAGAAATGAGTGTTAAATTTTTTTTGGTTGACAATTGTTAGTGTGAATAGGTCTGATTTGATTTGATTTGTGTTTTTCAGCAGCCCAATGTCGTTTGTCGAGTGGAGAAGTTTTGTGATGTGGTGAAGATGTTTGATGACACGAGGCGTGAGTTGGTTGAAAGTATGGGTTTTGGCGGTTTGTTGCATTTGGATATGAAGGTGATCCCGAGGCAGTTATGTTATTGGCTGATGACCAGGGTGTTTGCTGATGGTACTATGTTGTTTGGGGATGGATCTATTCTTGCTTTGGGGCCTAAACAAGTTAGGTCTGTCCTTGGTATTCCAATGGGGAATAAGGAGGTTCCTTTAGTTCTCGGGGATTCTGAAGAGGATACCCAGAAGATAGTGCGGGTGTTTCAACAATATGGAGTTGGGTTGAAGGGAGAGATTGTTTCCCTTAATTTAGCAGCTGCAACACTATGTCCTCAGCTGGAAGATGGTTCTCTCGTGAAGTTGGAGTCCGAAGTGGATAAGGAGGATTTTATGACCTCATTTTTAATTGAGGCTCTTGGCATGGTTGTTTTCTCCACTACAAACAGTTTAAATCTTGTTGCGTCCTTGGTTCCAACTTTGGCAGTGGCTTGTGAAGCTAGAGAGTATGACTGGTGCACGTTTACCCTTGATTGGGTTCGTGACACTGCTGATAGGTTCCAGCAAAAGTTTCAGAAGGATGGATTTCGTGGCGGTTGTGGTGGGAGTATTGTGTTTCTGTTGGTAAGCCTTGTTATTATGTTTGTTAATTAAGGTGTGTAAGTAATAGACATTGATTGGAGTGGTTTGTTATGCAGATTTTTTATTTAGATCACCTGCACCGTGTACCAACACGGTGGGGCGTATACCCAAGGCTGATGGCGTGGGACACAGAAAATGTTCGTGCTGTTGTAGATGAAGACATGAAGTCAGATGAAGAGTTTGGGCAGTTGCCGGTGAGTGTATAAATGAGAATTTGTACAATTAAAAATGCGGTCAGATGTACATTAAATTTACTTCCTTTGTAACAGATGCTTGACGTTGCCTACGGGGAGGACCATCCTCTAGTCCCAAGAGATGGTGATGTGGAGCTAGTGGATAGGAATTTGAAGGTGGTGGATAATAATGTTGTTTTTCCTGAGTCAGCTGTTCGTAGTATGGCGGATCAGGTAACTAGGCTTTGCTATCTGCATGCTATACTTGTATTTGGTAAAAGGAGCTAGAGGGTACAAGTTATTTGCTATCTGCGGTATGTTATGTCTGTTGCAGGTCATGGCCATGTTAACCCCTAGGCTAGTGAGCTTAGTGGAGGGGATAGTGGGAACTGCTCTAGGTAGCGGTTGTAAAGCTGGTGGTCAGAACAACCTTAGCATTGGTAAAGGGAGCCAGCCCCATCTTAGTGGCAGTAGTAACAAGGTTTTAAAGTCCAAAGCACCAATGGAGAGGTGCAGGACTGAAGGGAAGGACTCATCATCTGGAAGTTATTCGACTGATGGAGAACCACAAGATGCTTCTATCCAGGAAACAGCTTTTGATAAGCGGTTGGAGACATTTGTGAAAGGTTGGAAGGATTTGAAGGACGAAAACCAGTAAGTTATCTTCTTAGTTTTTGATTTGGTTTTGGAATGGATAATTGCAAGCATGTAAGTTATCTTGTTAGTTTTTCTTTTGTAGTCATATGGTTTTGGAATGGGTAATTGCAAGCATGTAAGTTATCTTGTTAGTTTTTGTAGTGGTAGTCATTTGATCTGTTATTGGGCAGTGACGGGCCGTCGATTATCAAATGTGATGAAATGAATGCTAGTCGGAGGGACTGTTATGGTGTGAGGTCCTAGAGCCCGAGTTGATCATCAATATGTGCGGATGGCGTCGGTGATGTACACTGTATTGGGGGGAAATGGAGTTTCAGAATAGGAGGAAAAGGATTTTGATTGATCCTTCGTTCGCTGTAAGTTGTTGTGTTTGATATATGTGATATATATTATATTTTTATGATGTCTTTCTATTATGTATTTCTATTATGTTGTGTAGATGATGATAAAGGCTAACAAACGGGATTACGAGAACCTGGCAAGGAAGTATTGCAAGCTGTTGTTGTCAACTCCAAATGAGGATATTCGACTTGTATGTCAGCAGTTGTGGTGCATTTTGTTTAAACTTTATTGGCTATCTTGTATCACATATATGTAATGAATTTTACATTATGAAGCAGGTTTACTTCCCTGTGCTTGATGGGTGTGCTGAGAAGTCAGACGAGCACTGGTGGTGCTTGTGTATTGATATGGTGAAGAGGCAGGTGTGGATTATCGACTCTCTGTACACTGAACCGTTTGAAAAGCATGCCGTGCTTGTGACAGAACTGGTCAGTTAGTTAGGCAAACACTTTTACCTTTAATCAGGTGTATATTTGTTACAGAATTATGTTATTTTTTTGAAATAAATTACTCTTGCAATGGTATTTAGGTGAAGGGTGTTGATGTTATATTTCAATTAAAGGATCCTCTGTGGGAGGTTGGGAGTGTTCAGCAATGGAGTAGGCATGTGGTCCCCATGGTCAAGCAAACTGATACGTAAGAACCTGTTGAATGAAGCTAAATTTAACCTGAAGTTATTATCACTTATGTTTGATGTTGTTCTTGTTTATTCATGTACAGGTTCTCTTGTGGAGTGCTAATGCTAGGGTGCATCAAACATTGTGCAAGAAGTTCCTTTGAAAGCGGGTACCCTCTGGTAAGTTTGAGACCATCTATGTTGCTGCATTTGGTTCGTAAATGGGTGATGTAAACCATGGTTAGTAATTGTGTTGTTGTACAATGTAGGAGAAAAACCTGAAGAAGAGGCTGTTTTTGGAGGATGCTAACAATTCTTTTAATGAAATGATTTGTGAGTTTGATGATATGTTGCCCAAGGAACGAGTGTGGCCGAAAAGAACAACAACTTCTCAGAATACATTTTAGGTGATTATGTTAGTTTAGTCAGAAAACTTTGTGGTGATGGTGATGATATTCGGTGATGGTTTTGTGAATATTTAGTAAATACTGTGTTGGCATTTTTTTGGTTTGCCATTGCTGTCGGAGTGAGCAATGAAGATGGCCATGGTCCATAGGGAGATTAGTTGGCTTCAGATGTAGGAGTTCCTCTGTTGTGGGAAAAATACTATCTCAGATGGTAGTGAAGACTTGAAATGGTTTCTAACTTACTTTTATTGGTATGAACACAAGAATTTGTTACTTAGCATAAACATCTTCTGACATAAAACAACTTCAGTTTATACATAACATCTTAATTATAGCATAGACAATAGATAATGCATGAGTTAAGTTTATTTAAAGAGACAGTACATCATAGATAATGCATGATTTAAGGATATTTAAAGACACCAGTACAGCATAGATAACACATCTTTAAAAGCAAACACCCATCAGAACTCGTAACTGGACTCTGATGTCCAACCCAACCCCGCAGCGGAGTCGGATTGTGTCCTGATTTCATACAAATGCAGTGCATGGTTGAGGCGTTCAACATATTGTTGTGGGTAGTCATTGTAGGTGAAAGGCTGAGCAGCAGCAAGAGAGAACTCATCATACCCATTTTCAGCTAACATTTTGCGCCTTAAAGAAATACGCAAATTAGTATCAAAGGAGAAGGTCGGATCCTCTTGTGTGAAATGAACCCAGTCAAATGTCACTTTGACTCCCTGTTCATTAGGTGTTGTGAACCTCCTACTGAGAAGGATAACTCCCCAGTCATTGCCCTTTCCTATTTGATAATCCACATCCGACCACCATTCCTCAAGTTCTTGGAACAACTCCAAAAAACGTCGGAGGTATTTGTGGTAATCTGGGTATGATTCACACTCAACTAAGGATCGCCGAAGTGTCCTCAAATTAAAACACACGGCTATCTTTGCCACATCCAACAAATACAACATGAAACAAAAAGCCTCTTTACCGAAGTAGCGTGCCCTACCAAGCTTGAACAAAGTGAGAAAAGGAAACTCCGGGTGAAAGTCAATCCCTTTGATCGGTTCCTCTAAGCCACCCCTTGCAATCGTGGTTAGTTGATGGGATAACATCAATTGTTGACTGTACTTAGGCATGTACATATCCCTAATCAAGGCCTTTGGATCGTGTACCCCCGTTTTCTTAATCCTCGCGATTCTTCGTAGTAACTTTTTACGACGTTTTTCGACCCGAGAATTAACTGCATACACCATTGTTGTATTAGTACCACTAAAATATGAATTTATCAATGTGAAACTCATGAAAAGGGTATATATGCATGTCAATTGTCATGTACAGATTCATGGATGACCCTAAATTAGACATGTTTCACCCCAACTGAGACATGTATGACCCCAACTGACACATGTGTGATCCTTTTGGTTTCTTATGAGTCCAACTGAGACATGTTTGAGCCCATTTCATATAGCTATGAGCCAAACTAATTCATTTATGAGCCCAAACGAGATGTTCATGAAAAGGGTGCATGTCAATTGTCATGTAAAGATTAATGGATGACCCCAACTGAGACATGTTTGACCCCAAATAAGACATGTGTGATCCCTGTGGTTTCTTATGAGTCCAACTGAAACATGTTTGAGCTCCATTTCAGACAACTATGAGCCCAACTAATACATTTATGAGCCCAAACGACACATGTTTGACCCTTTTCATGAAAAGGGTGCATGTCGTCATGTACAGAGTCATGTACAGATTATTGGATGACTGAGACATGTATGACCCCTACTGAGACATGTATGAACCCAACTGAGACATTTGTGATCCCTTTGGTTTCTTATGAGTCCAACTGAGACATGTTTGAGCCCATTTCAGACAACAATGAGCCCAACTAGTACATTTATGAGGCGAAACGACACATGTTTGACCCCCCAATGAGACATGTATGACACCATGTGAGACATGTGACCCGTTGTGACAAGTCTGGCCATCTTCAGACTTGTTTTAACAACTGAGACATGTTTGAGATCAACTGAGACATGTATGACCCCATTTGACACAGTTTTGACCCATTTCTGACAAAGTCTTACTGTTTTGAGTTATCGTTTATGCAAAACGAGACATATGTGAGCCCATTAGAGTCAAATATGACCCCATTTGAGACATGTTTGAGCCAATTTAGAAATATTTGACTCCATTTTAGAGTTCTAAACGTATACATGTGCATATGAAAACAAGTAGTTGTTGTAATTGACAAGTAAATAAAGAACATGAATTTGAGGACTGAAACATGAATTTGAAACATGAAGAACATAAATAAACAACATGAATAAGAACATGAATTTGAATAGTGGGTGTAAAGAATACCTTTGTTGCCCATGCTGTGAATCTAGATCTTTAGTTTAGCTGTTGTGGTTTGTTGTAAGCACTTGTTTGTTATGTAGTGGGAATTAGTGTATATATACAGAAATGTTTACCAATTGAATAAATTCAACTACCTTTGCCATACAATTAGTACATTTGCATTGAGCCCAACGAGATGAGTGTTGTATTCAATTACATGATTTAATGCAGGAGTTCACCTTGTCAGTGTAACAACTGTAGCAAAGTGTACTTGCATCATGATTTGTTAGGCGTTGCAAAGGGGAACTAGTCTAACACAGTGGTACGTAACTGAACCCTAGTGATCATACGAGTTCTAGGTAATGTAACAAAAGCCGGGTGTAGTGGTACCTTGACTCGCCTGAATTGGACCACTAGGTTTGGGTTTTGGGGTTTAGCAACCACCCAATCCCAAATTTGATATACGGAATGGGCATCTCTTGCCTTGCAAGGACGTGTTAGTGTTTTTCACTACTAGCCATTCGCGGTACCATGACTCTGACTTGGTGTCGTACTGGTTTGAAATGAACATCTTATTCGACAATTGTTGTTCCCATTTTTCCCCCAATGATGCCTTGACTTCCCGACCTGAGGTAAAGGTCTTTTGAAATCCGGTTGTACTTTCGAACACATCATACACCTCGTTAACAACAACGAACGCAATGTTGTATGTACGTGCTATATGCTTCATCTTTTTAGCCACCGACACTAGAACTTGACTCCTCTCCATAAACCCTTTTGCGGTGTTGTCATGTGCATGCCTGAACAAGTACGCAATTGAGTCTAGTACAACGACCCTTGTGTGTCGGCATCCTTCATGTGAAATCAAGACCATTTGCTCAACTTGGTTCAACACTAAAAATATTTCGTCAGGGTAGTCTATTTTTTTTAACTAGGACCGAAGACAACGGATTTTCACCAACAATTGAACCACATATGGTTTTGCTCAACTCACTTAACCTGTTTAAGGAAATACAAGGCAAGCTTGAATGTAAATTGATGACCCGTACAAACCATCGGGAGGGTCTAGCATGCAAGTTAGCAGCAGTTGGAGACAAATTTGAGTTTTCCCAACTCCACTTTCCCCATAAATTTCTGTTAACTCACCCGTTTGGATCCCACCTTCTAGAATGAAATCTATTATGTCGCATTTCGTTTTGATTTTTGGTTTCATTTTGGACACTACTAGAGGTTTGTCTAACGCATTTTGTATATATAATAAAGTTCGGATAAGTTTAGAAATTGGACAACCAATTAGATTATTTTTGTTGGGATTACATTATCACAAGGTACACCACACATGTGAAGTTTTTGCTTTTTCAAGATTTTAAAAGAGTTTCTGGCCAAGTACCCCAATGGTCACATTTAATTGGCCAAAACTTGAAAATATAAGTTTTCCTCTCTTCATTATATTTTCTCAAAGTGGAGCAGAATTATGAAAGTGACTTTCGCCTTGAGCCAAGTGTACTGCAGGAACTTGTCACACTGCTCTTTTGTGTTTGCAGTTGGACAGAACATGACCACAGCAGCTATTACATTATTTTAATGACATCTTGTACTTCACTTAGTGTACTTTTTTCATAGATATTGCTACACACTTAAATACTAAAAAATAGGTAATATCAAACCTATTAGAAGCTATTCTGATGTAGTCTTGAATTGTCACATCAACAACTACTATGTATGTCAGGTTGGACAGTTTCCTTGACCAGTGAACAAAAGTGCGAGTCTAACCTTGTACTTCACTTGTGAATTTAATTTTGGATTCATTTTTGGATCCATTACATTACCTCCTTTCGCCTAAACATTTTCCATAACAATCTCCAACCTTTTATGCGAAGCCATGTCCACAAGACTCAATAGCATGCGGAACATCTGGGGTCAGCTAATGCAGCCACACCCATCAGATCTGGTGATGTATTTCACCCCTTTCTTAACCACCCTAGAACCTGAGTTCAACTTCAATGACATCAGTTTCTACGCTGGGGATGATTACTTCCTTAGCATGGATCCGATACCGATAAGCGTAATCCGCGACCAACTTATATATTCTCTTGAAGATGACACCACCACATTCATACCCGAAAGCATTATGGAGGTGGCTGATTTCGATGTTAGGTCTGCTTACTATCCTACTCTGTCGGATCTAGAAGGATACCTTCATAAGGGTGTCCCGGTGTTCGCAAGATGGCTGTGTGAACTTTCTGTGGATGTGGTTGGAGCTCCATTGATACCCAAGGATTTGATCCCAGTGTTCGACCGTAAGCCACTGGTAATGACGGATCACCTTCCAATCTATACCATTCCCATAACTGAAAAGCATATCTTCGTTGGGTCTAAGATTGTAGCAATTCATGTAATGGAAGTGAACATGGACATTAAACTGGTGAGTTTAAATGTTTTCAGTTGTAGAACTTCACTTAGGAAGATTCGCTACCACCGTATCTCTGTTCTTGGCTCTACCGAGGACGTTCCGGGCGCTCCCAATTTCCCAAAAGGTGCTACATTTATTGTATGGAATGCAAGGAATGTGAACCGTTCATCTTTCAAGGAAACGTTTAACAAGTTGTACAATGCATTTTCTCCGGAGGTTGTGGTTGTCACCGAGGCTAGAGCAGACGCATCATTGCTTGGGTACGTGACTGATGTCCTGCAGGGGGTGTTCTCCGTAGATGGGTTTGGGTTGGTGAATGGGTACTTCGGGGTGTTACTTATTTGGCAAAAGGCCGATGTATACCCTTGGGTGACTAAAAGGGGTGACCTTGCCTATGGGCATCAAATGGGGGTTGATTTGCAGGTATTATTTTAAAAATTGTTTGAGTTCATTATTTTTAATTATTTCAGTTTATTTGTTAAATTAATTTTTATGTTATTATTAAGAACACAATTTTGTAATCTCCACAGCCAGGAGCTAAATTCTTCCAGAGTCCCGAACATGAACACCCGACTTCAACATGGTTCGAAGATGGTGGGGGATATGATGATGGAGCAATCAACTCAGACAATGACCACCTCTCCCTGTAGTATGACTTGGGCTTCGGGTTAAGTTCATTATGTATTATCAATAATGAAGTTGTACTTTAGTGTGGGTTTGGTTAAGTGTCGAACTGTTTTGTGTCGTTACAATGGCTGTTTTTAAGTATCCAGTATCGTTTTTATGTTAGTAAGGGACTTGTGGCTCTGTTTTAGTATCCTGATCGTATTTTGGTGTGGCTCTGTTTTATTGCTAATGTTTTAAACTTAAATCTGTTTAATTATTTAGGTGTGGCTCTGTTTTGTTTGTTAATGCTTGAATGCTTAAACATAAAATACGAGTAGTTGTATGTAACTAAAAAAATTGACAGCGAATTCAAATAGCTGAATTATTATTTATAGCTTCAATGGACAAAATCCAAGACATACAGCGAATTCATTTGGTTTAGGCAATGACATTACATCGATTTTTATCAACTACAAATACGAACTACCAGCGCCACAAGAAATGCCAAAATTGCAAATTTTGTCATTATTGAAATTTGCTTTTCGACCACCTCGACCCTATGCCAGAGCTCCACCACCCCATTGTTGTTCGTACCGCGAATGAAATCCTCCTCCCTTGCCCATTGCCAAAATGAACAACACCTGCACTTGTAGTAAGGTCGCCTCGGATTTGCCTCGGAGAGCGAAATACGGAATTCGGATAATGATTGCCCCCCGCAATTGCATCTCTTCGCAGCCACCCAGACGATGTCGCTTGCTCCGGACATGAAATTGGTGCCATGGCGAACCAAAGAGGTTGTGTTCAAAGACATTTTGAAGTTTATGTTCTACCTAAGAAAACTGATGTCGCATATATATAGGGAAGGGGAAAAGGTGGTGATCGAAAAGTTTAGGCGGTAAAACTAAACAAATTTGGCGCTCCTTACAATTTTCATTTGGGCACAATGGCTTATATAAATAAACAAAAATGTTCCATTATCTCTGAAACACAAGTATGACCAACTCTTGGATAAAAACGTATGTAGTTGAACCATTTGAACGCTTAGTTGTACACTTAAGACACAAAACCGTACAACAACGTTGTCCAGTGGTACCAGTTCACGTAAAATTGCAAACATGAATGACCTAAATTATACAGTCGTCACTATGGAGTCGTGTTTCATAACACTGCTGTAATAAATATATGTACCACTGATACTTGAAATGCACTAAGTCAAATTAAAATCGATCTACAAATATATCCAGTTGTATTTAAAGATTTGTCAATGGTTCTACTCTTGTGTACTTAAAGATTAGTGGTACCTAATCGACCTACAACTGCTTATAATTCATCGTCAATGGTATGTAATGGAACCCTGAATGAAAGCCTAATGTTTGCCATTTACAACATGAACCACATGATGACCATGTGACAAGGTTGTTGCTCAACCCCCCCCCCCCCCAAATAGAAATTAGTTTTCTATTTACGTTATAAAGAACACCTAATGACATGGTATTCATGTAATATGAACACCGAAACCGTATTATTCTGCAACGCGTACACATACAAATGGGGTAATTTTATTGCGGGTAATGCCACTAATAATAAGATTACTATATGGTTATGCTGCTAGAAGATTCTAAATGAAGACATGTAGTAATCATATTTTTGTTTAGGAGAGACCAAACCATGGTCATATGCATTACATTGCCACACAACAACTGGTTTCCCGTTTAACATCTTATTGGAAGTCACCAATTCTTACATAATACTTAGGTGTTTCAATTCATATTCATGCAATTCCCATTATGCCTTCTACTTAATTAACACATAATACATGTTTTACGTAATTATTAAACACATATTACATGTTCATCACCCCATGTACACTAATTAATTAACAGATAATACATGTTTTAAGTAATTGTTTCCTGTTAAACAACTGAAGGTACCCTACAAAGAGTAAGAGGTACCCTAGAAAGAGTAAGAGGTACCCTAATGAATATAAGATGGACAACTATTTCACCTAAACGAAACCTTTCCATATCATTGGATAAACCAGCAAATGAGTTGGTAGTTCCAGACAGATTCCTGCTTCCGACAGTAAAACTGGCTAGTTAGGGGTACCCTAACAAATCTTAGCGGTATCTTTTTAGATGCCAGTGAAACCCCAAAATAATAATCCCCCAAAATTAGGACCTATGGCTTACAATATACTATGACAGGCTTTTGTTCTATTTATACCACAAAACATGCCGTTAATTGACATTGCATGTCCATCATCAAGTTAGACAGTCGTACCATTAAGAGTTAAAAACATACTATTGAAATCACATAAGGTTCCATCACGGTAATTTATTTTTCGCCAAATTCACAAAGTCGATGCCATAGGAATTACATGAATTTGACTTATATGAAACATACATATAGACACCTCAAAGCCTTTCGTTCCCATCTTTGAATACACGCACATAAAATAAAGCGCCTCCAGCGTAATATACCTTCAATGTGTCCCCCACTACAATAGCATTATCAGTGACAAACGTTTCCCAACCTAGGTGAAGAAACACGAGCCTACTTGAGGTAACTTCAACACCAGATAGAGTAACATCCCAAACACGACCGTTATTACCACGCATGACTCTAACTGAATCTGTTGCCCGACGAAGCCAGGGTCTCCAATTTGGAGGAAGAGGATACAAAACCAAAGAGGATTTGAATAGTTAACACAACTATGAATTGGTACAAATACTCAAATAATTGTGACTGTTGAGTTTACAACTTACAAGCTTGTCGTTAAAACCATTTCTGAAGGCTATTGACGCACAAGGAAGACCTTCGTACTCCATCTCCTCTTTGAAGCTCCATATTCCTTTAACAACGATAAATTACGATAATTAAAAAGTACATTTATAGGGAATTTTTGTGATGAAGTATGAAGTAAGAGAGATATATCTATACACAGCTTATATAGTGGTTGAATTATGGCTACAAACCATTCAACTAATAAAAATAGTACACCAATGGGGAAAATAGTCATCCCACAATTAATGTCTAAATTGGACTTGTAATGTAAAATGATGACCTTTTATTATACTTTTTTTGGAGCATTTATCCTAGGAACAAGGTATACCATTTAAGTTGCATTTGTGTCAGTCATTTTAGCCTAGAAACATGGTATACCATTTAAGTTGGATATGTGTTAGTCATTTAAACATATTAACAACTCCACAAGTCGTTGGAACTGCTTAGAATTCCACTGACCTTCTTTTTGGTAGATTTACAGATACCCTAGGTAGATTTAGAGGTACCCTTGGGAGATTTAGAGGTACCCCTTAACTGGATTAACTGTACATAACATCATTTCAGCACCTACCTGCCCCCATGGCCCTTCCAGTCGAATGTTACCTACTTAGAATGGAACCTTAATGTCAAACAATGATATATGTAAACGCTAATAGTGGAAACCTATACGTTTTTCACTTGGACAATTTTTAAGTGGAACCTTTACGTTGGTCAGTTGGACCTTTACGTTTTTCATTTAGCACCTTTACAGTTACAAGTGGAATCATACCTTTGTTCACAGTTGGTCCTTTACATTTTAAAGTGGAACCTTTACGTTGTTGATTTGGAACTTGACATTTTCAAGTGTAACTACAAATAACAAGTGTAACTACAAAGAAAAAAAACTTACTTAACCAATCAACAGATTTATGTTTCCAAAAGATTTTGCCTTCAATTACAAAAAATGCCAAATAACTGGTACTCATATAACTTCTTACACCGCATCATATACCTTCTTATACCCCATCATATACCTTCGTATACCCTATCATATACCCCCCCCATCATAAGTTAGAGTTAATAAGTTTGAGTTTTTTTACAAAAAAATGACCTGAAGCCCATTTACAACTAAGCCCAATTAAATAACAGGCAACTCACTTCAGGTAAATGTTAGCAACTAACATTACCCACATCCCAGAATTACTACACAAAAATGGTGGGGCGCATTGGATTGTTAAGCTACTACTTGGTGCTGCTAGACCCACCACGGATGGGAGTTTGGTTCATAGTACCAGGCATTGTGCCATTTCCAAGCCTCACAGAGTACGGGAACTGAGAAAGAGCCGTATTAGGCGACATGTAACCACCCCCCATTTGCATCGGCACTCCATGCATTTGATAGTACTGGTACGCCATAAAATGAGGGGGGTAAAAGGGCCTCAGAGTAGGAGAACTGCCAGCCCCAACAGACGGAGGACGCTGCACTCCAGACAATGTGGTGAAGTACCCCAAAGAACCATCTCCATCAGTCATTTGAATGCCTCCTACACAATGAGGACTGTAACCCATCATAGGAAATGGATGTTGCACCTGATCAAAGACATTCAATAAAGCAATCACTTCAATTTAGGACTGAAAGGTGATTCACAAAAACAACAAAAATTTATAACAACGAAGGTCTTCTCCAGAAATTCCTTAATTACCTGAACAGAAGAGTGGAGGTTGGCTTCAGAAACCCCTGCAGCAGCTGCGGTTTTTTTCCCACTGCTCCTCTTACCTGGTTTCTTCGGATTCTCAACACACGACTTGTACCTTGACGCAGTAGTACGGTGAGGAGGTTTCTTCGGAATTGGCGGGTCCTTTATGGTACCAAGTTCTACTGAAAGGTCCTTCGCACAACTCCCTTGCTTTTCAGTATCAGGTGGTGAAGCCTCTTTTTCCAAACAAACAGACGAAGGTGTCCCATTACACCCCAAAAGGTCTGATTTGTTACGGGTCAACATCGACAATTTCTCTTCTACTTGTATATCAAGCAGCTGCAGACCGTTCAACACAACATCCGACGCACTCTTGCAAACAGATGCCTTACAACAAATGGGAGAGAACTTCACCATCATCTTATCAAATCTACACACCGCCTCCGTCTTGCTCGGATCGTGGTACTTCACTTTCACTCTAGTGTGCTTCCTAATTACATCTTTCCTCCATCGACGCAGGATGTACTTATCAGGAATTTCTCTGCAGTCGTTCATCTGATACACCATAATCATATGGCGACATATGATACCATGGCTATCAAAGTACCTGCATTCGCAATCTGCTTCTTTTGTGATGCTATCGTATGTCACCTTGTACACACGTTTCCTCTGAGAGGGTACTTCCTTCCTTGAGTTCTTAGGTTTCCACCGAACAATATCCTCCAGAACATGTTCGATGACTGCATCAGAGATCTTCCGCTTCTCCAGACCTGTACAACAACATACATATCCAATTCAATTTGGTAAAACATCACCTAGCATCATTCTTATAAAATGAATAACTACGCTATACGTGTGCCTCCCTACCAGTCACATACAGCAACCTAGTGCACTCCCTTTGGACTTCTTTAAATTTGGCATCCGTATATATTTTTCGAAACAAAGACTCCGTCGGGAATGCCGTCATGGGTTGCCTAACATATCTGGAATTGTTATCATCAGCTCTTTTCTCACTAGTAGCCCTGACTTCTAGAGCCTCACAATATCTCTCCACAAATTCACAAAGCAATGTGTGCCGGCTCAAATAACCATCAAAAAAACTATGTATACTCTCAATCCTCTGGGTTGTCTTCATACCGGCCCAAAACAAATGCTTCAGAAAGGCAGGTACCCACATATCACGTTCAGAAAACAGCCCTGTGAACACCCAACACAATTTACCAAAGGTGGCTCAACAAAATACACATCCTTACGATATATTTTACATCACATTCTCAAAATTACACAAAAACAATCACTTTCTGGGGTGTTGTATGTATCATAATTTTACAACTCGTAATTCTAACACTTCACAATGAATACTTTTAACATGTTGTATTATAATTTTACAAAAAATGATTTATTAAACAATAGCATCTGATTACAACAGTAACAATAAAACAACAACTTCTCTTTCAATAACGACATAACTACAACTGCCAACACGTTTCAATTTACAATAATTAATAACTACTGCTACACCACACAAGGTCAGAAACACATTACAAAACAGAGTTCAGAAACAAAGCACACACCTTCCAGCCACTCGTCTGCTTCACACTTGTACTTCTTGATCACCTCAGGCCACCGTATTTCGAACTCTTCGCGGTCCAGACTATCGTAAACCGCACTCTCTAACTCTTCCTTCAACTCAGGGTAATTGGGATGCTTTCCAAGCTTTGTAGAAAACTTATGCAATATATGCCAAATACACCACCTATGTGCAGTGCCTTTCATAGTGTTCTTCAAGGCTTTCCTCATAGCAGGGTCCTGATCTGTAAGTATTGATTTCGGTGTTTTGTTATGCATACACCTCAACCAATTGCTATAAACCCACTCAAAGGTTTCAAAAGTCTCTCTTCTAACAAGCGCACACCCAAATAAAATTGTTTGACCATGATGGTTTACTCTAACAAAGTTGCAAAATGGTAACTTGTATTCATTTGTCAAGTACGTGGAGTCAAAACAAACCACATCGCCAAACTCCTCATACACCATGCGACACCTTGCATCTACCCAGAGTACATCCTTCAGCCTCCCCTCCTCGTCCACTCGATATGTGTAAAAAAAATTTGAGTTGTCTTCAACCATACTCTCAAAATAGGTAAACATAGCTTTAGCATCACCTTCCTCAAAGATTCTTTTCTTCTCCTTAGCAACTTCTTCATGAAGATCTTGCGGGGCAAAAGGCATGTTCTCTACACCATTACGCTCTCTCGCCATTTTGTTATATATTTTCGCCACGGGAACCCCAGCTCTCCGTTCATTAAACAACTGCCTCACAACATGTGGATTCTCCACCAGAAACTTCTTCCTCAAGCGACTGATATTCTTCGCCTTCCCTGGAGTCGGAGTGTGTCCTCCATGCTTCAGTTCAGCCCTCTGAATAACCCATTCCCCACGTTCGTTAACGTTAGCATACACATTCACATGACACTCTACTTTCTTACTCATCCTCTTCACACCCACAGAAACACTGTGCTCAACTATCTGAGCATCAGTCACTAATACCTCCGCCTTCTTCCGCTTCCTATCAGGCAAACCAATGCACTCACAAGTCCACAAACAATTCCTTCTCATTTTTGCATTAGGCCCTTTGCCTACTTTACAAGCACTTGTACGAACTACCCCAAACCCATTTTGCTTCCCGTATTCCCTAAAATATTCATCCAGTTCCTGCCATGTCTGGAAAACCATCCCTATTGAAGGAGGGGGAAGACCAACATCAACTTCAACATACTCTTCTATCTCGACTGAAATTGCAACACTACTAAACCCTTTCTTTGGAGTCTTATAAGACTCTTCACCAACCACAACCTTCATCAAGACACACATAAATCATATACACATATGGCAGAGAACAGTCACACAATATAAAAATAAACAAACTCCATAACCACCAGCTATTCAATCTCCTTTAACAATCAACAATCACACTACAATTAACCACCAGCTAACCAATACAAAGGATCTAAACACATATTTTACAACACATATTTAACTCACATCAACCTATCAATTAGGATTAATATTAATTCACATTGTTTCAACAACAACTTATATTCACACATCAATTTTCACACATCAATTTCATACCAATCGAACCCAATTATCAATTCCAATCTCAAATTTCTCAAATTTCAACCACAATTACTATCTAATTTGCATATTAAAACGTACAATAAAGGAATTTACAATATTTGCACCACAACTATAATTTCAATCTCAATTACAGCCTCCATAAATGAAACCCTAATTTTTTCCCTAAAATTTTACCAATTTATAAACTCAATTCTCAATTAAAATAAGCGAATAACTAACCCCTTTCAACAACTCCTTCAAAGCAGCACCGTCGCCCAGATCTTCGAACTGTCCTCGACCACCTTCGTTGACAACATCGACCGCCAATTCTTCCTCGCCGGTGTTACTAACGACGACAGCGCCATTGTCAGTAACATCACCCATTCCAGTCCGCGAAATTTAACACTTTGGCGTGCTGTTTTCAGCGAACCCTCAGGCTTCTTTTACATACTCCCATGGTGTTTGCTTTCAGGGAAGAAAACAGTAGAAAGTCTGAGTTTTTCGCTTTTACGAAAATTCTTCTACTTTTGTTTTTTTTAATCAGCTGTCACTTTCGTTCTTTGGGACCACACCGTTGTAAATTTTACTATTACGTTATCTTTTCCCTCCAATTTACACCTCTGTTTTGCTTTATTTTCGACTTTATTGCGAAAATGCCATTGAGAGACACTCTCCACGCATCTCACAACCCTTGGTTTGTACTTCTTGGTATTTAAGTATTCTTATTTCCTAATTGGAAATTTGGAATATTCATGGTATAATAATTTAAAGGAAAAACTCAATCAAAAAATACAATTCGTCATATTATCTAACTCTTAAATTAGCGTGTAAAATCTGTTGCTGCCTTAACTACGAAGGAAGCAAAAAAATTGGGAACTTTGAATTTAAATTTTGCTTTTTTTCATAGATTTGCAGTTTATCCCCACTCTTCAGAGAAAGAAGAAAACCAGGAAAAAGGGGATATATAAAAATGGGAATTTTCTCGAATAAGATTTCAAAGGAAGTCCTGAAACCCGGAGATCACATCTATTCTTGGAGAAACGCCTATCTTTACTCTCATCATGGTATTTTTCTTCTCTCCTCTTTTTCTGGATTTATTTTAATTAATTTGTATTTTACTTTTGTAATTTTGTGGGTTTTTTCTTCCTTATTTTGTACCCTTTTCTAATTAAAGCAAAATGTAGCCGAAATTATTGAAAACCCTTTTCAATCAATTTTAGTAATTTAATGGGTAGAAGTCAAAATGTTGTTTGGGATTTTTACATGCTTATGGGAATTGGGTTTTAATTGTTTGTTTTTAATTTTGGCGTTTTCTGGAACTTTCTAATTTTAGACTTTGTTATCTTTAGTTTTATGATAATGAAATCTAATACTTTTGAAACATTATTGAGGTTTTGACAAAGGGTATTTATTACTTTTATCTTATTATGAAATTGTGTTTTATTAGCTTTTGATCTTGTAACTAAACAAGTATTTTATTGGGAGCATTTTGATGATGGGAAAGTAATCACAAATTATTGCTGATTAGTTTCAGCTTATTTGTTGGATTGATATGAATCATATGTTTCACGATTTCACGAAGTATGTGATTTAGCGGGTTTCATTCATCGAGTTATGGATTATTTTGTAGAATATAGTTGACCAGTATGTTGGACTTCTATATGGCCTGACTGCCTGAGAATAAGAACCCTGTGATACTCTTGCCACTATACTCGAAATAGCGTGATTGAGATTATGCTTTGTAATGATCTTCAGTTTGAAGGTAGCTGTAGATTTTGGCTGCCATTTGCTCTTATCTGAAGTAGTGTTTGGGTTCGGTAATCAAACAAAATCAATTAGAACAGTTATGGTACTGTTTTCACTTTTTTTCTAGATGTATACATGGTTCTGTTGTGCTCTTCACCTTGAATTCTTGCGTGTTGTTTAAATTTTAGATATCACTGCTTGTCATACATTATCTCTCCATGATTTGGTTTATGTTTGTTCAAAACATGATGTTCATTCTGGTTTGGAGTTACATTATCCATTTATCAGGATATAGCCATGTAGTGCTGGTTCAGGGTTGACACAATGGAAATTAAGGGATGTAAGTTATTAAAAAAAAAAAAAAAAAAAAAACACTATAGAGAAAATGGTCGTGGTATGAAAGTATCAATTTTCAACTTATTTCTTCTAATACCTAAGGTAGAGGGAAATGTTGTTACGTCATTCTTTTATTGCTATTGTTTCCTTTATTTGAAGTCCTGTTCTATGAGAAGTATTGACATTAAAGGGTGGCACAAGGAGTAGTGACGAGTGAATATACAATTTTGTTTCAGAATAGATCAGTACTTTTGTCACTTTCAGTCATGATAGCTTGTAGTAGGTTCCTAGTGGCTTCCCTATTTTTTTCTTTTTTATGACTTGCGGTAAACCACTAAATCCAATTCTGTGTTCAATTATACTGCTTTGTAATGCAAATAAAAGTTTTGCTCAAAATATTTTTAGATGTGTAATGCTATCTTGGTGGTTAGCATGCTGTTTTCAAGATATAGTATTTCTTGATGGAAATGTTATATATTTTGGAGCAATCTATATATTAATTGTTACGAATCTAGTCTGCATTTAAGTAGCTGTGGGTCAAGTTTGTTAGATTGAAAGTTGTAACTTGGTTTTTCATTGAAGAGTTTATTGGTAACTTTCAATTCATGGGATGAGTTTGATTGGGATAGATTGGATGTGTAAGGTTGCTTATGCGATTCTTTTAGACCCAGGGCATAATATCATTGGTTCCCTAAATACTTTTTGTTGATTGAAAAATTGTCCAACTTTCTTCAACTTAGAAATAAAAGCTGTGTTTCCATCAATAATTCACTATTTAGAAGTTATATCTTGAAGAAAACTTTAAACGCTTATGTGTATCCTTATTCCTTTTAAGAAATAAGGCATAGTGCTTTTGTCATGGTTGCTTTAGATAGTCTGACCACTCATAACTCTAACAAGTCTTAAAGTTTGGAGTAAACATTGTACATCAAGACTTGGTAGGATTTTTGACAAAACTTGCAGTTCTGATAATTAGCCTCATCTTTTGGCTATTGTGTTTTAGGCCCATTGATGGTGTGATGGATGAGACTTTCACAAGTGTATTTTTTTAAATTCATCAATAATGTTTTTGAAGAACTTACAAGTGCTTACCTGGCTTTGGTGTAATCCGTGACAGGCATATATGCTGGCGAGGGAAAAGTCATCCACTTTACAAGAGGACCAGGCCAGGAAATAGGCACAGGAACTTTTCTAGACAATATCGTCTTCAGCTCATCAGTGTCCTCTGATCGCGCAAAAAGTCCATGCCCTGTATGTGGTGACCAATCAAACCTCAGCGGTGTCATTTCATCCTGCCTTGACTGTTTCCTCTGGGATGGCGAGCTTTATCTCTTTGAATACAAGGTAACACCTGCTTTCTTCCTTGCTAAGGCACGTGGTGGAACCTGCACGTTGGCCCCCTCAGACCCACCAGAAGATGTTCTATCCCGTGCTTCCTTTCTCCTAGAAAATGGTTTTGGTGGTTACAACATCTTCAGGAACAACTGTGAGGACTTTGCCATATATTGTAAGACGGGTTTGCTTGTGGTAACAGACATTAGTGTGGGTCGAAGTGGACAAGCCACTGCTTTTGTAGCTGCTGTGAGTGCAATTGTCTCTTCCCCATTAAGATTCTTAACCACTAGCTGTAGTGGGTTGGCAGCCGTGGGATGTGGTATGTACTGTGTTAGCAGGCTGCTGGCTGACATTGGAGTGAGGCGTGATGTGATGAAGGTTGCTGTTGAGAGGCTCGTTAGCCGCTGTGACTTAGTCCAGTCAGCTGAGACTGGAACTGCTAAACTAGATCTTGTTAACAGCTGTGACGTAGATCTGCCAGCTGAGACTGAAACTGCTACACTAACGCTTGTTAGCAGCTGTGGTTTAGACCTGCATGGTGAATCTGCTACTACTAAACAAGACTAGTATTTGGCTGTCTTGGTCAAGGCCAGCTTATTGATGGCTGTCTCGATCGAGACCAACTCCTCAGGTTATTGTTTGTGTTCTGGTGTGAAATTATCTTATTTATCGAGAAAATTCTCTGATTTGTTGGAAATGTAATATCTGATGTCTCCTATCCTTGTTGGAAGTTGGCTATTCAAACTTTTGGGCAATCAAATTGGTGTAAATACTGAACCTGTACAACAAAGACAATCTCTGCGCAAGTTGTTTTTGGATGTCATTTGTTTTCAATCTAGACCTTAACTTAATCGCATAAGATTTTTTATTTACTAATGAGGATTTAGCATAGTGATAGAAATTGATGGCTCAGTATTTTAGTTTGGTAACATAAACTGATTGAACATAACAGTATGCCTTACCTGGAATGCTTGTTAGTTGATTAAATGAATTTGCTGTCTGTCCATCTACTTCCATTTTAAATCGAAATTGTATTGATGGCGTATTTGGCAACTGGCATTAATGGTTTAACATGATAATTAGACAAAACAATCAGTTATACAGTTAAGGCAAGTAGACTTTTGGCAGTCGTAATTGCCTTGAGGTAGTGTTTAATTTGCTGAACAAGCCCTAAGAAATAAGAACAGAATATATTAGAAGTCATGACAAGAAAATTACGCAACGTGTTTCAACCTCTGCAAATGTAAATTTTACATGCATTGACATCAATGATACTTCTTCAAATGCCATTTTTAGTGTACCAAAAAAAATAAATAAAAAAAATTTAACATTACAACTACGATTCTTTGCTAAAGCAGCTGCAAAACTAAGCAGACTGGGGAAAAATTTTTCTCACAGGAAGGAGAATTTAGTTACAATTAACTTCAGAATACAAGGCCATGTTCTCGCGCTGCATCAGCAAGGGCTTTAACACGTCCATGGTAAGGGTAACCACCTCGGTCAAAGGCCACCTTAGTTATTCCTTTCTCCAAACAGTTTTTGGCAATAATTTCACCTACCTTCTGTGCCACTTCCTGTTATCAAATTACACAATAATCAGCATGACATTCCAGAAAAGTTGTACTCAAACAAATTTGTTTAAACAAAAAATGATCAGATAAGAATTCCATGTACTCATGCTGGATTGTTAACAGTCTCAAAGAAGATACTATTTTACAAAGTTACCATTTATTCTACGATGAACTACAGTTAGAAATGTGGCCTGTTATTATTTACAAATGTAGATATTAAAGTTCGCCACTCAACGAAAACATATTGTTACTGTGGAAAGTCCAGATTCCTGCCAAAAGCTAATTCTCACCTTAAACAAGCTCTCATGATTCAATTCTAGATAATCAGATAATGGATTAAACTAGCTTAGAAAATTCAACATACTTCATCGTGTTTCAAAAGGATAAGAAATGCAAGCCAAGCCAGGATACCAAAGATGATCATATACAAAATCCTGTGTAAAAAAGATAGAAAGCAATGTTTTTTAAGACAATATACTTACAATTGTGGGACCTGATGAATAGTCAATGCTCTCTGAGATAAGTTTCTGCATTGTAGAAGCTGAAGCAAGAGTGTGCATTTTAGTATCATCAATTACTTGCACATAGAGATGCTTGTTGGAGCGGAAAACACAAAGTCTTGGCCTTTCTGGTGTCCCTTCTACCTGAGGAACCTCAAATATTAGTGTTGGAACACTTGGAATACAATGAGATGTCAACTTCCAAGACTATAGAGTTGGATTCTAAGATACAGAGGAATAAAACCCCAAAAAAGCAACGTTTCAAACAAGAACTATAATAGAGGATAGGATTTTTAAAGAGAGCTCAAGAAGGGGTGATAATGGAAAATGAACATTTGCTGACAGTACACACTTGAGTTTAGTTTCTTTGAAAAACCTTAAACAATTCAAGAAGGCAAAAGGAACTGCTCCAAGTTCATCCCATATTTACGATGAATTCAAGCTCATCAAATTGAACCACTCTCAGCACATAAAAGGTGATCAGCAAATTGTGTTCTATAAGTTGACAATTTTATACTATTTGATGCTCTTTTTACTCTCTTGTTATCCTCAAAATAAATATAAAGCATGTTGAACTGATATAAAAATCCCACCTTTTTATAACAAATAATATGTATCAAATGACTTTGTATATATAGCAGTTTCCTAATGTTGAATGACCCATCCCCTCCATTTTCCATACCACTTGACTTTCCCAATTGTGGAGCCATGGGAAGTAACCATTTGCTCTATTATAACAGTCTAACAGCTACATATAATGACACTTTCATGATGCAATAATCCAGAGATAGTTTTGACTGATGCATTAAGTGTCCGACTGTCCCCCACATGAAAATATGAGTCTAAACCAAATAAGGTGTAAATAGTTCATCAAGTGCATCAACATTGCTCTTATGAAGTACTTTTAGTGACCACAGAAATAGATTCTCTTCCATACAGCCTGTTTTATGAACCCTTCAGTTAAGCAGAGCTAATCTTGCACCAAATAAACAGTCCATATACACCAAAACTTAGGCCTCTGAAATTACCAACAATGAGGGATACAAGATGCATATAGAACTCTAGAATCACAAGATGAACCAAATTATTATGTCCATACTCGTTATTCATTTAAATTCTCGGCAAAATGACACAGCAACACAGTTGAATGGACTTCAAACCAAATTCCAACTGAAATAATTTCACACCAAAAACACCAATGCTCTTAGATTGCATAATAAGCAACCAAGCTAACAATTCACAACATGTATCCAAACAAACTCTCCCTTACATAATCTTATAAGTCCAACACTGTTTTTACACTCCAAAGATCAAGAGCAACTATTTGTAGGGTCATACTCATCAAGACTCTAAATTCCTAAATTCAACTTCCAATTGATAAAGTTTCATCTTTTGCTCCATTCTCTCAATAAATCTAACCATACATCAATCATACATTTCCCACATTCTTTCTAACAATGTAGACACCCAATTCGTAGCACGAGAACTGGAATGGTAACGCAATTCACTACCTACATTAATCAACACACTACCAATCACCTCTTTTGGATACCAATTCATGGGATTTAATCAAATTACCAGGACCCTAAAATTCAACTTCCAACACAATAATTTCACAATTCACTTCAATTCCCCAACCAATGTCCACCACATACCAAAACAATAAATTCCAAAATTACAATTCAAAACAAAACAATTCTTAGAATAAGAAAATACCCAACAAAAATTAAAGCAAAATGGTCAAACCCCAGAAACCAAACAAACCCAGAAACCAAAAAATTGCTACAATTTCAACAAGAGAAAAGAGGTAAAACCAATAACACCTTCTTCCTAATACGAACATGGCGGGCAGTGCGGTCTTCGCGGCGAGTGTGAGCCTTAGCTTGAATGACTAGGAGGGTTTGTGGGCGGAAATTGACGAAATTAGGCGGCTGAAAAAGTTGTTGTGAGGAAGAAGAAGAAGCTAAAGTGGAATGGAAGAATGAGAGTGATGCTGAGGCAGAGGCAGCCATGCCTGAATATTTTGTGAGCTTGTGTTTTTCTCACTCTTGTTTATCTTCTTCATTGCCGTTCCTCCGCCTTTTTATCGTTCAGCACCTTATCCCTTTTTATTTTATTTTATTTCTTTTAATTTTTAATTTTTAATTTTTTGTGTTTTGTAAGTGACCACCTGTAAAAATAACAAAATAACTCCTATAATATTGACCGAGTAACTCCTGTAATACTGATAAAATAATCGTTATAAGGCCCCGTTCTCTTTACCTTATTTTTGCTGAACTGAAATTATTTTTACTGAAACAAAATTATATTTGCTGAACTTAAATTATTTTTACTGAACTTAAATTATTTTTACTGAACTGAAATTATTTTTGCTAAACTGAAATTATTTTTACTGATTTTTTATTATAATTCTTCTTTAAGAAAACTGAATTTTACTGAACTAAACTTATTTTTACTGAACTAAAATTATTTTATTTAATATTATTTTTACTGAAGAGAACAGAGCCTAACATTGATGAATAACTCTTGTAACACTAAATCGAGTAAAAGGTGTGGCCAACTCCGTACAAGTACAAAAATTTGTGTTTTTATTTTTTTATTGTCCTTCTATTTTTCCTTTTTTGGGTTTTACTGCTTTAGTGGGCTAGCTATGCGATTGATAGTATAAATGGCTTATAAAATTGATTTAAGGGGTTAGTTGACATATTGGAAATAGTAACTTTGTATCAAATTGTTGGTTATACTTAGGGCCCTCTTAATAAAGGCCCTGTGCCACCATAAAAGGTTGGCCCATATCAAATTTTATAGTGTATTATGCGGTAAAATTTTATCATTATGATAATTTTTATAGTAAAATGAAACTCAACAATTCATACTACTGAAGAACACACTTATGATCTCTTGATTTTAACACTAATTATAATTATTCAGTTAAGCACATCTCAACTCAAGGAAAAAGATAAGAGGCAAATTTCAATTAAAAGATACGGAGTACATACTTCATACAATATTTTATAGGAGAACAAATTTCATTCTACATACAATAAATTTTTTATCAATGTTGATATTTAAACTTTCAATAATATGTTTAATCTCTCTAACTTAATTGTATATTTGTACGTCGTATGAATTTTTATTGACGAATCAATCTTAGTAATAAAAAATTAATACATGTGTTTAATTTAACTTAGGATGTTGTAATAACCAACTAAATTTTACTTGTTAAAAATTTATAACTAATGAATTTAGTTAACGCAAACTTGATACAAGTTTAAGGAGATATTGGAAGATGAAAACCTATAAATTTGCAATGAAAGTATTATAGTTCATGCAACGAGAGACATAGTGCTTGGGAGAAAGAATGAAAAATAAAAGAAATTGGGGGCGGGCCCTCCACACAATGAGGCCCTGTGCAGAGGGGTCCGAATCTTCTATCTCATTATTGTGTTCCATTTCATGTCCCATTCAATGTGATTGGTCTACATCATTTTAAAAATCAATATTCTTTATTTAATTTTTAATAACAAATTAAAATAAATAAATTTTACATAATTTATATTCTAGTCCTTATCTATTCTTTTTTTTTTTCCTTTATACAATTACGTTTAATTCAATCTCATTATTTTTTTTCCCCGTACACTACCTCTATAACCGTACTCATCTTCTTCAAAGTTATTTTTAGTATTATTGACCACATCATCATTATCATTCAGTTTCTCATGCTCCTCAAAAGATAGTCTGCAGCTAGTTTGTAATGACCCCTTTTCTTTATCAAAATAATAATCCTGTACCACCAAAAAAATCACATATAAAAATCAATAAAAATACATGTATCCAAAACCTAAGCAACTATGTAGTATCATTTTGACTATGTTATAGCTTATAATAAAATTAATTATCAATATATACTCCAATAGCTTCCCTAATGACCAGAAACAAAACATATGCATATAATATTACATAGATACGTAATTCAATAAGAATTAAACTCAACCAAAAAAAAAAATTCATACCTGTATGGTAAATTGTCGAAATCGCTCGTCAATACTTCTCATGGAGTATCCATTAAAGTGAATTGTAGTGCTTTAATATTTATGGATCCAATTAGAGAAAGAATAAATTGAGGTAACTTAAAAAAAATTAGGGTTCTTCATACAGTTATCGAAGCAGTATAAAGAAAAACAATAATGAGATTGAATTAAATGTAATTGTATAAAAGAGTAAAAAATAGAAAAAGGACTAGAATATAAATTATGTAAAAAGTTATTTAATTTAATTTGCTATTAAATATTAAATAAAGAATATTGATATTTAAAATGATGTGGTCCAATCAAATTGAATGAGATATGGAATGGGACACAATAGTGGGATAGAGGATTCGGACCTCTTATATTGTAGGTATGATAAGAGATAAAGCATGATTATGAGAGTAAAAGTTGTGGGTAGGGAGAAAAAAAGGAGAGGCATGTTTTTTTATTTTTTTTGGTACCCAGACTGAAGAAATCGACACGGTCTATATATGGTCAAGAAATTTAAAAAATCGATCTTTAGCCAAATTCATCAGTCTTGAACCAAATCAATTGTTTTTGATAAAAATTAGGGAAATTTGTGAACCACTACCATTTATTTTCCACTTTTTAAAAACAATTACCATTTAAGTTTTTTTTTAAAAAAACAACTACCATTATTAGAATTTTTTTTTGAGTACCACTACCATTTAACAACAATAATTAAAAAAATCGTCTTGTAGGGCCTGCTTGAACCCTAACCACCCACTACTCCCCACAAAAACCAAACTCCAACCACCCACCAATCCCCTACTTGAACCGAACCCCAACCACCCACCACTCCACTACCCAAACCGAACCTGCCGTTCACCACTACTCCCCGAACTTGAATTGAACTAGCCACCCACCACTTCCCCACCTTATTATGCAAGTATGAGTGGACGTTGAGGTTCCGGCAGATAAAGGTGAAAGAGGAGATGACGCGGTGGGATGGGGATTTGGCAGCGAAAGTCTTGTAGGAGAGGGAATAAGAGTACATCAAGGTGAAGTGGTGGTTGGATAGGTTTTGGTTTGCAGCTAAAGGGCTAGTTGAGTTGGTAGTCTTGTGGGTCAATGGTGCACTACTACAAAACCCGTGTATTTTGGACGTTTTTTCCTCGACGCCGTGGTTGTGGCGTCAGTGTACGATTTTGGGTTCCGTATTTTCTCGACGTTTTTCCAAGTCGGAGAATTTCTCGACACTGAAAAGCGTCGAGAAAATCACATTTTAGTGTCGAGAAAATCACATGTCATACACGTGATTTAAGCTGAGCCCGCAATTTAAAAAAATTTAGGGGGAAAAAAATAGCGGGTTGTATTAAAATAATACCCCCAATTATTTCCAAAAAAACATAAAAAAATAAACCCCAATTACTGATATGCGGTGATGCCCTATTCATCAAATCATCAATTGCAACTATTCTCTACTCTAGCTCCTCGCACTCAACTGCCCTTAATCATCAGCGTTTCAGGGTGTTTCTTGCTCAACTTCAACGAATTTGGGGGGGATTTGCTTGTCACTTTCATAAATTTCAGGTAATTGATCTTCAATTTGCTTTACAATTTTGTTGATATTTATATATCGATTGTTTTTGGCTTACCCTAACATCTTACAATTCCTAAAATTTCGTTAAAATTGTGTATCATTCTTTGCATGTCTTCGATTTTGAATTGGAGTAGAACAAGAATCAGTCTCTTGTTGCAAGGTAATTTTTTGCCCTTAATTAGATAAATTAATTTGTTTTTATGTCTTTTTTTCGTGAGTTCTGCTTTAAAAATTAAGGTTCTCCTGTTTTTTTTGTAGTTTTTTTTATGGGTGTTTGTTATTAATTTTATGGCGTTTTCTAGGGTCTTATATAATGGCAATGTAGCGTTATTTACTGAAACTCGACTTTCGGGAGGTGGGATTACTGAATATGGGGTAATTGTTGTAGGTTCAGTCTTTAATTATGATTATGACATTGAGGTTCAAATTCTTTTGTATGGTCCTCATGTGTTCTTGGTACATACTGCTAGAGATATTGAGGGGTTGGTGGATCAATTGAAGGGAATGCTTCCATGTGCCTTGCTTATTGGTTTTTAGCAAGGGAGAAAAGGATAATTGATCATTAGCCATTAGCCGTTAGGCGTTAGGTCTGTATACGTTGGTTAGGGTTATGTCTATGATAGTTATGCTACTCACTCATTCTCGTATTGATATGTCACATTTGAATAATGTGGTCAAGCTTTGATCATTAATATCCTTTCATATGCTACTTGAAAAATCTTATAAAAAAATGTGATTGATATTGCCATTTGACGATTTAGCTTGTTCTTGTTGCTTGGTTATCTTCCTTGATAGCTTAAAGTAGCTGACTGGTAATTCATATTATTATCATATACATAGTACTATAGTTTTAACTCTTATTTATGTAGTTAACATAATTTATTATTTTCCAAAGCAATTTTGTTTGTTAAAAAGTAATAAGAGTATGTAGATAATGTATTTGTGGCCCCTTATAATGCCAAGATATTCCTTTGCAGTGATCAAAGGCAGTTTTCAGTAGTATTTGCTACTTTGCTTTGTGATAAAGTAACAAAATGCTCAATTTTGGTTCAGCCTTCTCATAAAATTTTTGGTAATAAGACCTTTTCCTCTGTCCTTCTTAGTGCTTTTATCTCATTTTTTCTGCTGACCCACCATTATTTGTAACTTGCCAAGAAGAAATCTACATATGTTAGCATCAGTGGCGTATCCAGGAATTCCGAACTGTGGGTTCGGAATTTTTAAAAAAATGATGATCATATATTAACTAAATATTCAATACATAAGTTCATTTTTTTTTTTAAATTACAAATGGATGGATTTTACAAAAAAAAAAAAAAAAAAAAAAAAAAAAAAAAAAAAAAAAACCTACAAAAGCATTTTTCGAGTTTTCATAGTTTGAAATTAAAGCGTGCTAATACATTACTACTTCTATAAATCTATATTTCTATTGCAAAAAATCAATATTACACATAAAAATAAAAATAAAAAATCTCAAGCCCCCAATAAACACAAATTTAACAATGTAAACTTCTTCTAATTATCAATTAAAAGACCAAGTAAAAATTTTAAATTCTAAGTTTCTACAATTCAATTTGTCAACAATTCAAGTATTCAACAATATATTAAAACCAATTAAAAAAATTAGTATGTAATTAACTAATTATCACTAATTTTAATAAAATCAACCATTAAATAAAGATTTAAGAATTAAGAGGAGTAGAGGAATAAGAGGTCTCACAAGCTCACGAAGAACGGAAGAACTCGGAAAAAAATTACAAAAAAGAAAGATAAAAACATTAAATGAGATTAACCATTAAATAAAGATTTAAGAATTAAGAGGAGTAGAGGAATAAGAGGTCTCACAAACTCATTAAGAACAGAAGAACTCGGAAAAAAATATCAAAAAAAATATCAAAAAAAAAATAAAAACATAAAATGAGGGCAGCAGGAATCGAACCCAAGACCTAAGGAGGAGATTCAATGCTCTAACAATCACTCCCTTACCAATGTGCCAGGCTTTAACATTTGATTATTTATCTCACATAAATTAGTTTTAACCCTTTTTTTCTTTTTTTTTTTTAAAAAAAAAAAAATTAAAACTTATAATTTTTTTCCGAAAAATCTGTGGGTTCAATGAACCCCCTTGAACCCCCCCTAGATCCGCCCCTGGTTAGCATAGTGATATACGTGGCGTTATACAACAACTATATTGACAGTTTTTATGTTGTAAATCATTATGTCCCAAAAGGCTTGATTATATATAATGCAAATTTTAACTTACAAAACTAATTGACTTTTCAAAAGTTTATGATGTGTTGTGTGACTCCTAACCTACCACGATTCCAATTTGGTATCCTTGAGTTTGATTACTCTATCAGGAACCACTTATTCTGGGTTACTGATCATCTTCATGGCTTATGTTTCATGTATGTATGTGTCAAGGATCTGAATTAAGCAATGTATTATGACTGTAATTAGAGACAATTTAGGGGGAAGCTTGATTGATTAATAATACTTAATGAGAATTACAAGGATAGGAATAGCTTGAGGTTATGACTCACAAAGTAACTTTAGGTTACCAACCTCACAAGTGCTTAACTCAAATAATATCTGGATACCTTCCACATACTATCTTCTTCTACTTATAATCAGTTTCTAAGACACCAGGAGGTTTAATAGTTACATGTGACTACTAATCACTAAAATAGCAAAACCATACTTGACATAATTGAAACTAGGTTGAGTGCTTTCCCTAATTCTTATTTAATTAGATTTGTCTCTTCTTCTTGTTGTGTTGACTTCCCTTAACCATCCCTTTCAAGGACCCTTTGGTTGACCCTTGCCTTGCTGACCGTTGTTCTCCTATTGACCATGGGCTGCTTGTTTGTGTTTGGACCTTCTAGTGTAAACCTTGATGGGTTGGGCTAAGCTGCTAACTGGGTCCATGACAGTATGCCTTTTTTTTCCCGTTTGTCTCTCTGATCAGATAGAGGAAGTTTTCTTTTACTCAATTTCATTTGTCCCTTTTCCCCAAAATCATTTGTATATTGCAATGCTCTAATTATTCAAAATAGTCTTTCAGTGGCAGAAATATAGTCTGATAACAGAGTAATAGAAAGATATCCAAATCACGAAACATAAACCCGGAATGAAAGTATATAATGAAACGTTGATATTTACTAACACTACATTTTCTGTTTTTCCAGCGGGAGCTCGATTTGCACGATTTTCTGCTCATACTGTACTTTTGCAGCAAATGAAGGTACACTCTACCTTAGATAGTAGCTCACTAATATTGTATAATGCACTTTTAAAAGCTTTTCATATGACATACATATGTGTATGTGCATTCATACTTAAAGACTTTGCATCCTTTAAAATATTAAAGTTTACTAACACAACCTTATCTGTTTTTCCAGACTTGTTCAATAGCTTTATTCCCACAGGTTGTCTGCTCTTAGTGTATTTTTGCGGCAAAAGAAGGTACTTTATCTTAGATCCTCTTTAAAAAATCCCTTTTGACATACTACAATACTTAGATGTCATGTTCATGAATTGTTGAGCAAAGTAAATGACTTGCATAATGGATGATCTTACTGTGTTTTCTAAATTTATTTGATTCGTTTAAGTCCTTATTAAATGCCATGATAAAAAGGAATGTTATATAAACTAGCTGGATACATTAATTTGATTTTTGTAGTTCTTTTTAATTTTTATTTTTTTATGGATGCTTGTAAAATGATTTTTTATAATGTCATTGTTTATAATAAACTATATACTTCTTTGTAGACATGGATATTAGTTGGATTGATTTACCAAGAGGTGATCCTGGTTATTATAAAGGTTGCATGAAATTCTTTGAACTTGCTAAAGAGACTCTTTTACCAAATTCATGGGAAACTAAATGCCCATGTAATAAGTGCAAGTTAAATAAAGCGAATTCTGTAGAAGAAGTAGGAGGGCATATTTTATTTTATGGTTTTTATAAAAACTATAGAAATTGGATATTTCATTGTAAAGATGAAGGGAGTAAGACCCATGATCTAAGTAACGATCTAGCAAAGGAAGTAGGTCGAGATGATATGGACGGGTTACTAAAAGCAGCTTTTAAAGTTAATACACAACCAACCGACAAACCTTAAGATCCATCATTAAGTGAACCAATTAATGAAGATGACAATTCATATGACATGGATGAGGGGTTTACCATAAATCGCGAGGTAGATGATGAGTATCAATCAACTTTCTCAAATGAAGAACAGGCAAAGTATAAACATCTCATGGAAGCTTCTGAAAAAAGGCCTGTACGATGGGTGTACTACTTTTTCAAAACTATCATTTTTATTGCACTTGTTTCACCTAAAGTGTATGTTCCATTGGTCTGCTGAGTCATTTAATAAATTGCTTGAACTTCTAATTGACGCATTTCCCATTATTAAGGATTGTCCATCGTCTTATTATGAAGGTATGAAGATAATAAATGATTTGGGTTTAGGATTTGAGAAAATCCATGCATGTCTAAATGACTGCATGTTATATTGGGGCGAATTCGCGGATAAAAGCGAGTGTCATGTATGCCATACATCAAGGTGGAAAAGTGTGAAAGGAAAGGAGGGTGATGTAAATGAGAAAAGAAAAGAAGCATGTAAGAAAGGCGAGGCAGCTAAAGTAATGCGGTACTTTCCCCTTATCCCTAGATTAAAGAGGCTTTACATTTCATCTAAACCTGCAGAGGACATGAGATGGCACTTTAATCATAAGGATGATAAGATTCTAAGACACCCTTCTGATGGCGAGGCTTGGAAAAAATTTAATGAAAAATATACAGAGTTTGCTGCTGCCTCGCAGTGTTAGATTGGGCCTAGCGAGTGACGGTTTTAATCCATATCGTCTTATGAATACAAATTATAGCACATGGCCGGTGGTCCTTATTCCCTATGGCCGGTGGTCCTTATTCCCTATAATTTACCACCATGGCTTTGCATGAAATCATCATCCTTTATTCTTTCTATAATTATTCCCGGTAAATTTGGTCCCGGTATGGATATTGATGTGTACTTGCAACCATTAATCCATGAATTGAAATTGTTGTGGGAAGGTGTTGACGCTTTTGATTCTTGTAGTGGAAGCAACTTCAAAATGCGAGCAACCCTACACTCTACTATTAATGACTTTCCGGCGTATGCCATGCTCTCAGGTTGGAGTACAAAAGGCTACAAAGCTTGTCCTTCTTGCACGCATTCTACGTATTTAGATAGATTTGGTGGCAAAATTATCTACCCTGGGTATCAAAAATGGTTGCCTATCGATCACCCATATCGTTCACAAGCTAATTTGTTTGATGGGAAAGAAGAATATGGTATTGTCTGATTCGTACCAGCGGGGCCGAAGTTTTGAAGCAACAAGAAGGGGTAAAGTATGTATATGGGAAGTCAAAAAAAGTTCCTAAAAAAAGAGGGAGAAAAGCTGCCAATGAACTTGATGATGATTGCGATCCCGATGGTGATGATGTTCTGTGGAAAAAGAAAAGTACATTTTTTGAATTAGAGTATTGGGAGCATAATCCTCTTAGACATAATTTAGATGTTATGCACATCGAAAAGAATGTGTCCGATATTTTATTAGGAACTCTTTTAGATATGGATAATAGTAGAGATGATGAGAGTGGCAGAGAAGCCTTAAAGAAGTTGAATATAAAGCCCCATATATGGATCGACCCTCAAGGTTACATCCCGCCGGCTGCATACACCATGTCTAATGAGGAGAAAGAACGATTTTTTAAAGTCTTGAAAAATGTGAAAGTTCCTGATGGATATGGATCTAATTTGCAAAGATGTGTGAATCTAAAGCAACGGAAACTTATTAATATGAAAAGTCACGACCATCATATTCTCATGCAAGATATCCTCCCGGTTGCTTTAAGGGCGTCGAATGCCACAAGAGTTATTGACTTGCTTGAGGAGTTGTCAGACTTTTTAAAAAAGATATGTTCAACTGCTATAGATACAAGAGAATTAGATACCATTCAATCAAAGCTCGTGTTGACTCTTTGCAAATTAGAAAAAGAATTTTTACCAACATTTTTTACAATTATGGTTCATCTACTAATTCATTTAGTGGATGAGGTCAGACTTGGCGGACCGGTTCATTACAGATGGATGTATCCTATTGAAAGGTGATTTTTTATATAATAATAATAATAATAATAATAATAATAATAATAATAATTATTATTATTATTATTATTATTATTATTATTATTATTATTATTATTATTATTATTATTACTACTACTAAATTTCTTTAGTCTTTCACATTCACATACATAATCGTTATTATAATTCAAGGTACTTGGCCTTTTTAAAATCACATGTAAGCAATAAAGCGCAACCGGAAGGATCTATAGCGGAAGGTTACCTTTTGTGGGAGACAATTGCATTATGTTCGAGATATTTAGAAAGTGTTGAGACTATAATCAATAGACCTAGAAGGAATGAAGATGGCGTATCAAACATTGACAACTATCTGTATAATACTGGTGGTCGTGTCGTTGGAAAGAAAGAAAATGTCCGTTTAGATGATAGAAGTTTAAAGCAAGCACATCGCTATATTTTACTTCATTCTGATGAACTAACACTGGTGCTTGAGTAAGTAGCATTATGTGTTTCTTTAAAGCGTTGAATATTTACTGGTTATTAACATAACATATTCAATCTCAATAGTGAGTTTATAAAACAAAAACGGCAAAAGAAGGATGTTGGAGGATCTTAAGATAATGATTCTATTGAAAATCAGTGGATAATTAATGAACTCGCAGATTGGTTGCAAAGCCAGGTTATATGCTTTTAGATTTAGGGTTTATTTTAATTTCATTTAATACAACTATGTTAGTCTAACTTTATTTTACTCGAATTATAGGTTCATAATTTAGATGATAGCACAGTAGAAGGAAAGTTAAGAAAAGCCTTAGCTGGTGGCTTAAGTAACCGCGGGAAAAAGATGAAAAGTGTATTATAATGGTTACAAATTTGATATTGCGGATCGTGAGCGATTTCGAGCAACTCAAAACTTAGGAGTCATGGTGGAAGCCGAGGGTCAAGAATACTATGGAAAACTCAAAGAAATTTTTGAATTAGATTATTATGGTTCTTTTAAGGTTGTATTGTTTCGTTGTGAATGGGTCGATATTCGTAAGGGTGTCAAAACAAATTCGAATGGTGGTGTTCGTGTCAATTTCTCAAAATTGATGCACACTGGTCGATTTTTGCATGATGATCCATTTGTTTTCTCATCTCAAGCAAAACAAGTTTTTTATGTTGGGGATGTGATACAAAAAGGATGGTGTCATGTTGTGAAGACTAAGCCTAGGGACTTGTTTGATGTACCTGAATAATTTGTTTATAACTTTTAGTGTTGGATTTTCCTAATATTTCAACTCTAGTATATTGCTCATTTATTTTTATTAATTCATACTTCAGTTTATATATACTAATACTTTTGTTTTCTTGGCTTAATATTTTTGTTGTCTTGCATGGTTTCTTAATTCGGTTATGATGTATTAATCTTATTGAAATGCTTATATGATTTTTGATTTATGTTCTTTTTAATAACTTATCTTGCGAATTTATCAGGTAAAAAATGACGTATCGAAGCAAGAGAGCAAGGGACATACTTGCTGCCACAACAAAGTCACATGATCCACTCTCATCACAATCACCAATAACCACTATTGCACATACTTCTTCTGCTACTGAAGCTTCACAACCCACCAAAAAACAAGCTGCATATACTTCTTCTACTGTTGAAGCTTCACAACCCACCAAAAAACAAGCTAGAAAGTCACCACAAACTGAGGTTCTTAGGGATGACAAATGGGGACCTTTTTCTCCACCCATTACCACTAAAAAATGTGACCAACCACCACCTAATAATTTAGGATCCATTTGGAAAAACCCTCCTGGTTAAACATTGAGTTCAGTTAAGGAAGCAGTTACGCAAGGTCAGCAAAAAAAATACCCACCAAAAGTTTCATCTTTAATCCCACCTAATATCCCACCTAATATTCCACATTCAATTGCACCAGACTCATTGAACTCCCCTTCTACTTCTCACAAACCTCCTGAGCGCCCAAAACCTGCGACACGAGGAATCCAGAACCGTGAAACAGGTGCTGTGAAAACTTCAGCAACAGCTCCACAGGATAATCAAGAAAGACAAAAAAGTGGAAGACCATCAGAAGAGATCCCGAAACAATCTAAGTCTTTACGACCAAAAGCACTTCCAGATTAGCCTATAGACATAGATTTTGACGACAAGGAGGAGGTTCTAACCATAGGTAAATATTTTCTATTTAAGTTGTCTGCTGCAGTAAGCTTGTTGTTGTTGTGGTGTGTTTCCGCCATGTTGCTGCTGCTTCTTGTTGTTCTGGGGTGTTTGTGCCCTATTGCTGCCTTACTATGCAGTATTACTTTACGGCTTTTGGGATGCAAGGAATTTATCATGTGTCTGAAATCTGAATTTGCTATACCTGCTACTAATTGATCATGTGTCTACTATTTAGTATCAAGTCATACATAGTGCATGGATTCTTTTTAGGACTGATAGTTTGTTGTCCATTTGTTAGAAAAAGAGTAGAGTTTAATTATGCTTTTTTTTTCTGTAATATGGAGTACCTTTGAAATGACTGTCTTAATTTGCTCTGGATTTGCTAGTTGTTGCTGCTTCCTGCTATTTAGCCTTCTTATTCCCTTGTTGTTTGCCTGTTTTGGGTTTCTTCATAACAGTATTATGCTATTAGCCTATGCACGTGACCTTACCAGCACTGTTTCATCATAACTAGCTAACATTAATTCACCAGTAAGAGAAGTAATTAACATTACAACGTCTACTTGTCATTGAATGTCATATATGTATATGTATAGACTTGAACCAAGAGCATAGATTGAGGCAACTTTATATATTGTGAGCCGCTCTGATAAAACGCACAAATGATTTTCAATTAGTGATTGATTATACTGTTATGATATGAATGATTAGCATTTTGAAGTCCTGTAAGGTCATCTTTGTGCACATGTTATTTCTGATTTATTTGACAGCATGATGCAGGCAGATGCTTTTGTGTGTTGCTTGAATAAGTCCATGACATACGGATATGTTATAGATGTAACACCCCCAAATCTCCCACTACGGAAATACCAGTATAATACGTATAATTATACCGTAGAGATAGAGTTGGGCGTATTACTGCCGCGTGATTACGCAAGGCTACTCAAAATACTTAACTCAATAACAAAAATTGCAGCGGAAACTCGACTTTCTTTTATTAATACTTATAAAAATAGTAACATTGTTAGGAGTACTCAAAATAAAGACACAAGACCAACACTTCCTAATCTAGGTGAAACCATTCCCGGAACTCCATATGCTCAATTATTGACTCCACCTGAAAATAGTCAACACTGCTTACCATTACGGTAAACAGGGCGAACCAAAACAAATAGGAAATACGGATTAGCAAAATATGCTAAGTACGATAAGTGCAAGATAATGTAAACTCAATTTATTTGCAAACATGCTTTAAAAATCAATTCCAATAATTAATCCAATAATTTCAAAACTTATTATTCTAAAACCGATTCCAATGATTCAATATTTAAAATAATAGTTAATAAAACCAATTCCTTTATTAAGAACCAATTTCTTTTAATCCAATTCCTCACCCAAGTGTGCACACCCCCCAAGCTAGTCTTCTTACATTACAAGGCTATTCTTGAGGAAAGACCCGGTCATACAAAGTCCAAGGCCTTATCAATAAACCAAATCCGCATAGTGGGATTACCAACATGCTTATAAAGCATTAATAACAATAATTCAATGGTTCAATAAATCCTTTTAATATCCAATAAATTCCAATGTAATTCAAACTCCTTTTTAATAATTCCAAATACTTTCAAAATCAAAACCTTTTAAATAGATATTTGAGAACAAAATCTCATATTAAAAACTTTTCAAAATCAACAACTCTTCCTTGAAAAACCTTTTATTTAATTCAACAAACCTTTTAAAATCAATTCCTTTATTTAAACACGATAAGTAATTCAAACCATTCAAACCATGATTTAAAAATCAATCATTCAAAATACTTTTATTAAAATCAATACCTTCAAACATAATTAATTTCAAAATCATAATTCAAATCAATTTAATTCAATCACCAATCAAATCATGTAAAACATGTTATTCAAACCAATCACTTTCAAAGGTATCTAGCCACCTAAACGTACCTTGATCCTTGCTAGAAAAACCACACAAAAAGAACCTCAAGAACCTTGATTCCGAATATCAATCAACACTTCGCACTTTCAAAATTCAATCACGAATACACCTTGCAAATAACATAACCATAAGGTTATCACAACATAAACTCAAATCTAATGTGCATGGACTATAAAACTCTTTTAAAATAATACTTTACTATAAAATTATAGCTTTGAAATAGGTATTTGTATTTTAGAAAACTAACCATGAATAAAATAAAGGAATAGGATTAAAGAGAATTGAATTTTCGTAGGAAAGAATAGGCAGAACTTGCAGAGGTCATAACTCCTTCAATATAACTCCGAATTGGGTGATTCTTGAGCCTAACCTCAAGGATTTTTTGAGAGGAACAATATTCTGTGAAACATCAATACCTCAAAAACTGACCAGAAGTGCCCGAAAACTGGCTTCAAAGGTATACGGGATAATATTTGTATGAAAAAGGAGAAGAAAAGTATGAAAAGGTTTAGGGAAAAGAAGAATAAGAGAGAAGAAGAGAATTGGGTTTTTGGTGTGAAGAATATGAGAGGTATGAAGGGTATTTATAGGCTACCTCATGCAAGAATTATGGCAAGAGAATATGGGAAGAATTATGGCAAGTAGGGTTTAAGAGATTACTTGGAGAAGTGAGTAAAAGAATTAAGGAAAGTTTGGATATTAAGGTGATTGTGTATAATTGAATATGGAATGTATGTATGTCATGAAAAATAATAAGGACATTGAAATTACTTGGAGAATAATTAAGAAGAATGAATGACAAGAAAATATAATGATTATATATTAAAAAGATGGAGAAATAGAATTAAGGAAAATAAGATGTTTTGAGGAGATAATTAAAAATATAATTTACCAAAATAAGTCACCCAAAAATCCATCATGGTGGCTTTAGATATTTAGGGAATTAATTTGATAGTTTTAAGGAATTAAAAATAATTGTAAATAATATTTTTTGTATAAAATAATTAATTAATAAAATTCCAATTATTCACTAAATAAAATAACTAAGAAAATCAGATTTTCTATACATAGAAAATCCGAAAATCATAGTCATTAAATTAGGAATTTTCAGCCATCTTAAATAAATAATAAAATATAATTTTATTTAATTAAAATATCCGGAATATATATAAATAATTCGATTTTTAAATAAAATAAATGGATAATAAATCTTATCCAAAATCCAAAAATAATAATTGAGTTTTAAAATACTTATGGCGCAAAAATTCAAATATAATTTTGGCTCCAAAATTCAAATAGAAAAATAATTTTCTTAAAATACCCTTTTTAGAAAATACTAATTAATTAATTAATTAGAAAATACGGGGTATTATAATAGACCTGACAAAAGTTACCTCATCCGAATCTCCTAACTCAAACCTAAATTATTACACCCAAAATCACATGACCTGGTCTTGGACTAGCCAAAAATTTGTATAATTAATAACGAGGGATTTTTCTTAACAAGGTATATACAAGATTCTCTGCAATAAAAGAAAGAATCTTGCAACATCTTCTAAGCTTCCTGTTGGCTGTTTGTGAGTGTGGTGGATAGAGGCAGTAGTCAGTTCTTTTATCTGAGGTTTTAGCTGCTCTGTTTGTAATTCAAGAAGCAGTTCAAGTTTTCATTTCTAGTCAAGCCATTGCTTGAACTGCTAAAATTTGTTGGCAATATATATATATATATATATATATATATATATATATATATATATATATATATATATATATATATATATATATATATATATCTGAATTTGCTTGCTAATCCTCACTGTTTCATACATTTTTTTGAACTGATTATTTCTTTTAAATTAATTTTGTTATTTTATTTAGACGCCAAGGGTAATACTACATTAGTAAGTGGTATTATTCTTCCAATTGACGTATGGAGTAATAACGGCGTACAGTACTATGTCGAATTCAATGATTTATGCCAGCCAATTAGGAAAGGTGGACATATTTTGGTTAAATTCATTAGTATGATTGCGAAGATGGAGTCACATTGTCCAGTTGGGGAAAAAGATTGGCATGCAATCGACAAGCATTTCAAAAGGAAGATAATTACAGACATAAGAGTAAGTATATTCGTCCCTAAGACATCCCCTTTCATTGCCTAAACACACATACTTAGCTGGTCTCTTACTTCTAATAGATTACTTACTGATTTATATTATTAACTAATTATTTTACTTTACTGAAGGACCGATTTGTGATTCCTCCTGGTGCGGAATATGACAACCAAGCTCTCAAGCGTGCCAATAAATGTTGGAGACAGTTCAAATACTCTCTGAAACAGATTTATTACAAGCCATTAGAGAAGAAATTGGATGAGATGTGTAATAATGTGCCACATGGAATTACCAGTAGTAACTGGGTTAAGTTGGTGAAATATTGGGATTCGGATTACGGGAAAGTAAGGACAATATTTAGCTTACTGTTTACTCTATTAATATTAATTAATCTCTAACTAAAAATTTGAAAATGTGAGTGCAGACTATGTTAGTATGCGGTAAAAAAGCACGAGCTTCTCAAAATCTGTTTCATAGATCTGGCTCTAAAATTTTTGCAAACCAACAAGCTGATTATGTATGGAATATATATGTCATTTTATATTTACTTAGGATGTTAGTAAGAGCAAAGCCAGGTTATATGCGGTATATATTGTTGTACATATCTTTAATGCTTGTTTTGCTTTATTATTTATAGGAAGATGAACATGGACAGAAAATGAGCTTGTTAGCGCTGTGGATTAAAACCCATATGGGTAAAGACGGAAGCTTTCTTTCTAACACAGTCACTCAAGATTTTGTGGTATGGTTTTGTGACAAATTTCTGGTATGATTTTGTGCAGATTTTGTGGTATAATTTTGTGCAGATTTTGAGGTCTTACATCACTCCTAAATGTTGGTGTAGGATGATGTTAAAGCTAAGGTTGAAGAGCTAAGGATGATACACCCTAAGATGTATGAACAAGAGCTTGAAGATGAAGCGTTTCAGCAAACTATGTATCGCGGTGAGATTCCTGATCGTCCGGTGGGTTACAGACTAGGGGTTAAAAAGGGGGACATTTTCGGAGTGCGTGGTGTATTAAGGAAGGAAGGGTATGGAAAAGTTCAAAAAAGGACTATTGTGATGGATAGTGTTAAAGAAGAAGTGAATGTTTTGCACAAAAAAAATGATACACTATCTGAAGAAAATGAAAAGCTGAAAGACCAGGTCGGACACAACAATCTTCTTCTTAAAGCAATCTAGAACTGAATTCAGTGCTGAATTTCAGAACTGAATTCTGAAATGAATTCAGAGCTGAAGTTCAGAACTGAATATCAGATTCGTTGTTTGATTGTTCAGAACTTTTCTTTGCTTAAATTTCCATATTTATTGCAGGGAAGGTATGTTAACAACTACATTATATTAATGAGTTATGATGAGATGTTCTGAAGTACACTTATGTGTAGACGGAAAAATAAGGAGAATGTTTTCAATCTTGGTCTTTCTTTTTGGTTCTGCATACCGCATACGAAATTATACTACCAAACCACAACATTATCTTGCAGGTGGTGTAAAAAAATAAGGAAAACACAAGATGAAAGACAAACCTCCGTCTAGAATTGATATATTTATACTTTAGTTTAATTGATCTGTCACTGTGATAATGCTCATAATTAATACCATGAAAACGTTATTGCAAAAGGACCTCTCAGATTATCATATCTTAACTATAAAATTACCTTCTGCTCTATATTTACTTCAGGGCTGTTAATCCATTCACATTATTTACCCTTGGTCTTGGCGAACAACTGCTGATCTCCATTATGGTGAAGCATTTTCGACTCATGGTTAAGTGGTTCATTGGCATGAGCAGTCTTATGTATTTTTGTTAAAACATGACACTAACACATTGTATATGGTAGTTACATATATCAGCTTGTCTTAGGGGTCAAGATACACAATTTTGGGATAAGGAGTTAAATCTTCCTGCAAGGTTCTTATATTCTGGTGTAGAAATTGTACTATTTAAAGAGCATCTGTAGAATATAAAATATATAGCCAAATACACACACTGTTTACTTACTCTTTACTTGTGTGTGTGTGTGTGAAAATCAGAGCTTGTGTGTGTGTGTGTGTGTGTGTGTGTGTATAAGCATATATTGTGTAATATACTAATTTATACTTTGTATTTTTTTTTTGAAGATTGGAAAAGGCAATGTAGGTGCAACAAGAGAATAGGCCGGAACACTTGAGCATCTAAACAAGCGACTATATCGTCTATAACGCCATCATCTATATATTTTGGTTTTTAATCTTAATTATATAAGTGATGTATTTATTTAGGGACAAGCTACTATAATATATATATGCGACGTTTTTTTGGTAATTAACTACGTACTCTTATTATTGTTGATTAAATATGGTTTTTTTTTAAATATATATATATATATATATATATATATATATATATATATAGAATATTTGTTTATTTTAATTTTAATGTTATTAATTTAATTTATGATAAATTTAAATAACTATAATGTATGTATGATAAAAGGAAAAAAAAAAAGAAAAAAAAAGCTTAAAAAAAAATTCTAGATGCTTTTTAATGTCTACATATTTTGCACATTTTCATATTTCAAGAGTTTCCCGCCATACCATAGGCTGACACAAATAAATGCAAGACAACAAAAAGCGTCGCTAAATTTGAGTATGTGGACATGTAAAAATGTCGCTAAAAAACTCCACAAATTTGGGATAATGCGCGAAATAAATATTTTTTGACACTTCGTACATTAGTTAGGACACATAAAAGCGTCGATATTCTCGACGATTTTTTGTGTCCCTCAGAATTCTCGACTCACGTATTCTCGACACTTTTTAGCAGCGTCGAGAAATATTTTTTTGACGTTTTTTAGCGTCGAAAAGAGTCCTAAAAAGCGTCCAAAAAACACGCTTTTTGTAGTAGTGGTGGTGGACTGGTGGGGGAGTGGTGGGTAGTTAAGGTTTGATTAAGGTGGGCCCCACAAGACGGTTTTTTTTTAACATTTACCGTTAAATGGTAGTGGTACTCAAACAAAGTTTCAAATAATGGTAGTTATTTTTTTTAAAAAAAAAAAACTTAAATGGTAGTTGTTTGCAAAAGTGCAAAGTAAATGGTAGTGGTTCACAAAAAATCCTAAAATTATGACTAAAACCTTTAATATTTTTACTTTTAAAATGATACAAAGAGAGATGAATTTTTTATTAAGACGATTGTTAATCGAATTTACGATGTATTTGGTTTTAACATGTGTTGGAATTATTAATTTCTTAGGAATTATATGTAAGTGTCGTTTGAATATATTTTATTCATGAAATCCCTAATTTTTTTGTAAAAAGAAAAAACAATAACAATAATTCGTCAAAAAAAAAAATCGAACTCATCAAATAATTATAAAACCCCAGTGTGTGGTTCATACAGGCATGAGTACCTTGCATCATACAGCTGCTAAGCGGAAAGAACATCCTATTCAAATGTATAGAACATACAGCCGTAATGAAAAGAATATACTAATAAAATGTATTGAACATATACCTAAAGTAAAAATAACATATGTGCACCAAAAATGAGTGAAAATAAACCTATATGTTCATGATCTTTAATTGTCAATGTAATGTACTTTTATTTGTGATATAATGTTCATTGCTTATTGTGCATTCTTCTTTGAATTTTGTCTTAAAATTATGGTGGGTATATGTAAATAATGTTTATTACATAATATTTTCATGTTTTTTATTAATATTACAGATGTTCTTTAGATAAAAAAATAAAATAAAATAAAAAAATAAAAAAATTTGATGTTCTTTACAAAACAGCTATATGTTTTTTATAAAATAACTATATATTCTTTATAAACAAAAAGTTTTGCATACACCCGGTGTACAGTAATTTTACTGTACATCGGTTGTTTGCACGTGTGAACAATTTTTTTTTTTCCCGAAATTCAGAATTCTAATTACTTCTCCTCACAAGTCACAACTGTTGAACACATACAGTAACAATGGAGGAGAGAGAAAATGAATAGATGAATTGCAAGAAAGAAATAGGAGATGATCTATTGATCTTACCTTTAATTTTCGATCATCAATGCCGAACACATTTAATATTCTCAAATTGTGAATACCTAATTCAAGATTTTCTGCTATACAAATTCAACCACCATTAATTGAAAATTTGGAGAACTTGAAGCATACAACGAGTTTCTACCTAAATCGCACAACCATTGAAGATGAAGCAGAGAATTTTGTTGATGAATTCGATCAATTTAAGATGACAACGTTCCAAGCTCGAAATTTCAAGAAAAACAAATACGTACAAGGAAACTTATATCTCAAAATTTAATTAATATGTATTCTGTTTATTTTTTATATCAATTTGGTACTATATTGGGATTTTTGCTTTCGCTTGTTTTTTTTTTCAGTGAAAATGTTGTATAATTCTACTATGATTCTTCCACTGCTCTTTAGTGGAGTATGGTTAATACCAAAACTCTAAGATCCCTGGTGTTGACTTCTTGAAGTTTTGCTCAATTACGTGGGCTGGGCATTCAAATTTTCAGTAGTGTTTGATACTCCTTGGAATAGCGGTGTAGTTGGGGCTATGGGTTTTGTGTAACAGTACACAAATATGCACTGGAATCTTAAGCTAACTTCACTAAGAATCAAGTGAAATCAATGGAGAAACGCCATTGATGAGCTAAGAAGAATACAGAGGTTTTATCAGGAAGAAGAGAGAGAAAGCTCTGGTATTTTATTTCAGCCAAAAACAACGAATGAGTTTATTACAATTGTTACAGGCATTTTATGCTCTGTAATTAGCCTAGAAGAATCTAAAAATATCTTCTAACTAACTATCCCACTAATTACAAGTATTAACCAACTTGCTGAGTCAGCAAAGCACTAACTAACCGCACTAGCTAAGTCCTCCTATTACAATGCTCCCCCGTTGAAAACAAACTTGTCCTCAAGTTTGGATTACAAAACCAGGGAACTTCGCTTCAAAAACTTCAGCAAACTCCCATGTAGTTTCAGTAGCAGGATAGTGTTTCCATTGAACCAAGTATTGGACAGCAGCTCTATTTTGGTGTCTGACAGTTCTTCTCTCCAAAATAGACTCAGGTTCCCATTCTTCCTCCTCATCTCTTCCATGTAACCAAGAAGGAATATGAGTAACTGGTGGAAGCACTCCTTTGAACTTCTTCAGCTGTGAGACATGAAAGACTGGGTGTATTTGAGCATCTTGAGGTAATTTCAGTTTGTAGGCCACCTTTCCAATAACCTCAGCAACCTGAAAGGGACCATATAATTTTGATGACAATTTATCATGTGTCCTTTGCCTTATAGTTTTCTGTTTGTAAGCCTGCAACTTCAACCAAACCCAGCTTCCTACAGCAAACTCTCTGTCACTTCTCTTTCTATCAGCTTGCATTTTCATTCTGTCTTGAGCTCTTCTCAAGTGGAATTTCACCTTCTGCAACATTTCTTCCTTTTTTTGTAAAGATCTGTCAACTGCAGCAACCTTAGACTCTCCAGGCAGATAAGGCAAATGTAGAGGAGGGGGTTGACTGTACACTATCTCATATGGAGTCATTTGGGAAGAAGTGTGAAAATTGGTATTATACCACCATTCAGCTAGTGGCAACCACTTACTCCAATTCTTAGGCATTCACTAGTCATGCATCTCAAATAGGTTTCTAAACACCCATTCACCCTTTCAGTTTGACCATCTGTCTGTGGATGATAAGCTGAAGATAACAATAAGTTTGTGCCCTGTAATTCAAACAAAGCTCTCCAGAAATTGCTCAGGAAAACAGCATCCCTGTCACTAACAATTGACCTAGGCCATCCATGGAGCTTGAAAACACAATCCAAGTAAGATTGAGCCACTTCCAAGGCTGTGTAAGGATGAGATAAGGCCATGAAATGTGCATACTTGCTGAATCTGTCAACCACAACAAAAATGACAGTTTTTCCAAAAGAAACAGGAAATCCACCAATAAAATCCATTGAAATGTCCACCCAAACTTCTTGAGGAATTGGAAGAGGTTGTAAAAGACCAGGGCTAGCAGAATTCTCAGGTTTATTTGCTTGACAAACCAAACAATTCCTCACAAAATGAGTAACAAAAGTAGTCATCCCTTTCCAATAAAATAGTCCTTTAACTTTCATCAAGGTAGCATCCCTACCAGAGTGACCACCTTGCCCAGAGCTGTGTAACCATTGAAGAATAACTACTTTCAATTCATCATCTGGCCCCACAACCAACTTGCCTTTCCTTCTCAACAACCCATCTTGGATAGCATAATTGTAAACAGTAGTACCTTGAGAAAGAGTATGAAAGAGAGCAGTAGTATTCAAGTCCAGAGCATAACTATCTTTTAATTTTTGTGCTAAATTAGAATCAAGGACAGTCAAAGCCATGCACAAAATTTCAGCACCAGAGACCCTTGATAAGGCATCTACTACCACATTATCACACCCTTTCTTATAAACAATCTCATAACTGAATCCCATAAGCTTAGATAACCAAAGCTGTTGGAAAGGAGTAGAGATTTTCTGCTGCAAAAGCCACTTAAGGCTCTTCTGATCAGTTCTGATGACAAAATGCTGTCCCATCAAATACTGCTCCCATTTTTGCACAGTTGTAACTACAGCAAGGAGTTCTTTCTCATAGACAGACAATTTCTGCCATCTAGGGCCCAATGCCTTGCTCAAAAATGCCAATGGATGCCCAGCTTGCATCAAAACTGCACCAATGCCTTTATTAGAAGCATCTGTTTCAACTTCAAAAGGCTTAGAAAAATCAGGTAGAGCCAATACAGGAGCTGAACTCAAAGCTGATTTTAACTCCTCAAAAGCTTGTTGCTGCACATCAGTCCATTTAAACTCCCCTTTCTTTAGCAATTGAGTTAGAGGTTTACAGATATAACCATAACCCTTAACAAATTTTCTGTAATAGCCAGCCAACCCTAAAAAACTCCTTAACTCCTTAACATTCCTTGGAATAAGCCAATTTTTAACAGCTTCAATCTTCCTGGGGTCAGTTTCCACTCCCATTCCAGAAATGAAATGACCTAAGTACTCCACCTTATCAATAGCAAAACTGCATTTACTCATCTTAGCATACAAAGTATGAGCCCTCATCAACTCAAAAACAACTTTAAGATGAATCAAATGTTCTTGCAATGAGCCATTATATATCAATATATCATCAAAGAAAAATAAAACACACTTCCTGAGCAAAGGTCTAAAGATATGATTCATCCGACTCTGAAAAGATGCAGGAGCATTTGTAAGCCCAAAAGGCATTACCAAAAACTCATAGTGACCATTATGAGTTTTAAATGCTGTTTTGAACACATCACTATCATGAACCCTCAACTGATGATAACCAGCCCTTAGATCAATCTTACTAAACACCCATGACCCAACCAATTCATCAATGAGTTCATCAACCACAGGAATAGGAAATTTGTCTTTCACTGTCTTCTTGTTAAGCTCCCTGTAATCTACACATAATCTCCATGTCCCATCTTTTTTCCCTACCAAAACCACAAGAGATGCAAAAGGACTGCAGCTATCCTGTATAATGCCCTGATCCAGCATCTCTTGAACCAGTTTTTCAATGATATCCCTTTGAGCTAAAGGATATCTGTAAGGCCTGATGCTCACTGGATTTGACCAAATTCCAAAGGAATTCTATGATAAAAAACAGCTCTACTAGGTGGCAAACACTTTGGTTCAGCAAAAATATCAGAATACTCATGTAAAAGTTCAGTCACAGCTGTAGGAATGGTAGAAACTTCAGTCTGGCAACAATGCACCCCAGAATAGTCTTGAGCTGAGCTTAACTGTAAAAAGTACAACTGAGCAGGCTGACTAAATAACTTTTCAGCATTCTGACTTATTGAAACAACTGGTTTCCTAGGTTTTTCACCCTATAAGACATAGTGTGCACCAAGGTAATCAAACTCCATAATCAACTTCTTAAAATTCCAAGTTACAGTCCCTAAGGTACTTAACCATTGAACTCCAAGCACCATATCACAACTTCCTAATGGTATAAGTAGCATATCGGATTTAAATTCTGTATGCTAAAGGGACCACTTAAAATCCTTACAGACATGCTGACATGCCAAATGATTACCATCTGCAACCGTGACAGCTTGAGGTGAGATACTCTCAGTCTGAAATCCCAACCTTTTTGCTACATCCAAACCAAAGAAATTGTGTGTACTTCCTGAATCTACCAGAATGTGTATAGGCTTCTTTCCCACAAACCCAGTAACTCTCATAGTCTGGAAATTCTGGCTGCCACTCAAAGCATGCATAGAAATATGAGGATCCATATTATTCAATTCCACTTCTAAGGAAAGATCCCCCTCTGCAGAGTCTTCTCCATCACTGTCATCCTCCCCTGGTATCTCTACTAAGAACAACTGAGTTTGTTTAAGAGGACACTTGTGATTCCTCTCATATGGCTGATCACAAAAATAACATAACCCTTTAAGCTTCTTTTCTCTTCTCTCAGCTGCAGTCAAGGTAGTATGGGTTCTTTGAGGAGTTTTGCTGGGTTGAAAAGGGACTATAGCACTAGAATTAACAGTACTAGGCTTTGCAGTAGAAGTAGAAGGGAAAGAAGGTTTAGAATTATAAGAGCTGTAAGATTTAGGAACAATCTTAGAAGCTTCTAAACTCTCCTCCTGCAGTCTAGCAAACTCAACTGCTGCTGCTAGAGTTTGTGGCTTGAAAGCCTTTACAAAGGGCTTAACAGCACCCAATGAAACTAGCAAGGAAATAAGAATCAGGCAACCCATGATTCTGCTGCAACATTAAAGATTTTAACTCCTCAAAATCATCAACATAAGATTCTATCGAACCCAATTGTTGCAACTTATTGAAATTTTCTACTGCATTGTCAGATTTAGAATCTTTAAATCTAGCAGTTAAATCAACAACAAATTCAGTCCAATCAACACTACTTTTTCCAGCCAAATAACTAGCTACCCACACTTCAGCCTTATCAATCATGTTCAAGCTAGCAAGGTCTACTTTCTGTTCATCACAAATCTTACACAGCTTAAAGTATTTGTTGCACTTCTTTATCCACATTCTACAATTTGTACCATCAAACCTAGGAAATTCGAGTTAAGGAACATACCCAAGAGTCCTGGTTGGATTGGACCCTCCATCACAAGATTTCGGAGTAGAAATTGGAGTAGATACTGGAGATTTGGTCCCAACTTCATCCAATTTCGCGCTCAAATCCTCCATCATTTTCAGCACACGTTCTTGAAAAATTGAGCTGACCTTCTGCTGCTCACCCAATCGCAATTCAAGATCCTTAACTTGCTGCTCAACAGAATCCATCCTCTTTACTGAAATTGGTGCCAGGATTACACCAAAGAATATCCAAGAAACAGGAATTGCAGCGAAAAATCGAAGAAAATCGAAAGAAATCAATCTGGGTATTTTCGATTGAACTGGGTATTTTCAAGAATTCAAAATTCTTGAAATGGGTTTGCTCTGATACCAATGTAACAGTACACAAATATGCACTGGAATCTTAAGCTAACTTCACTAAGAATCAAGTGAAATCAATGGAGAAACGCCATTGATGAGCTAAGAAGAATACATAGGTTTTATCAGGAAGAAGAGAGAGAAAGCTCTGGTATTTTATTTCAGCCAAAAACAACGAATGAGTTTATTACAATTGTTACAGGCATTTTATGCTCTGTAATTAGCCTAGAAGAATCTAAAAATATCTTCTAACTAACTATCCCACTAATTACAAGTATTAACCAACTTGCTGAGTCAGCAAAGCACTAACTAACCGCACTAGCTAAGTCCTCCTATTACATTTTGTTAGATTGGTTGAAGACTACAGGAAATATACGACCTTGTTGACAGGTAGTATACCAAAGAGGGTGGGTGTGGCTTCGCGGAGCTCCTTGTCGAAACCTACTTCTAGTTATTTTAGAATTAAATAAAAGTTACCCTATTGTAAAAGAAAGTTACTCTGGATTAAATCAAAGTGACCCTAATGAAGGATAAAGTGACCTTAGTTAAGGGCAAAAGTGACCCTAATTAAGGACCAAAGTAATCCTAATCAAGGGCCAAAGTGACCCTAATTAAGGATAAAATGACCCTATTCAGAGCAAAAGTAACCCTACTCAAGGGCAAAAGTGACCCTAATTAAGGACCAAAGTGACCCCATTTAAGGGAAAAAGTGACCCTAATCAAAAGAAAAGTGACCCTAATTAACGATAAAGTGACCCTATTTCAAAGAAAAAGTGATCTTAATCAACGACCAAAGTGACCCTAATCAAGGGAAAAAGTGACCCTAACCCAAAGGAAAAAAGTGACCCTTACTCAGTACAAAAGTGACTCCCTCGAATAAAAATGGTTATATGTGGTTGTTTGGGTGTACATGGTCTTTGAATGCTTGTGCAAGTGTTTGATTTCAAGGCTATTAGCTCAAATGGTAGATCAATGTGCAATAGTTGTACTACTTGTACATGATGTGGATTCAAGTCCTACATAGCCATAATCTAGATAAAAATGAGTTTATTGATTAAGGATAAAGTGACTCTTCTCAAGGGCAAAAGTGACTCTACTCAAGGGTAAAAGTGACTCTACTCAAGGGCAAAAGTGAACCTAACTAAGGACAAAAGTGACCTTACTAGAGAAAAAAAAGTGACCTTAATTGAGTACAAAGTGTCTTTAATCAAGGGGAAAAGTGACTAATTAAAGTGACTTTAATATAGAGCAAAAGTGACCTAAATTATAGATTAAGTGACCCTAACCAAGTAAAAAAAAGTGACCCTTTCTCGAGAGAAAAAGAGACCTTACTCGAAAGAAAAAGTGACCCAAAATGAGTACAAAAGTGACTTTAATTAAGGTCAAAAGTTACCCTAACCAATAAGCTATGCTCAGTAATTAGAAGTTATAACAACCAACAATGGTGACACACGAAATAAACCAATAAACAAGTGTTATGTAGGCTATGCGGGGCTTGAACCCACACCATGTACATTATTGTACACTGCTCTGCCATTTAAGCTAATAACCTTGAAATCAAACACTTTCCAATTCTATCATAACAATGGCAAGACAATCCACATATTTAAGGGAACTCAATGCTAATATTAATATAAATGCCACAAAGAGGGGGGGGGGGGGGGGAAACAACAGCTCACATAGGCCACAAGGTCATCATACATTGCTAGAATAATGAGCAAATCTACAAGAAGACCAAGGTAGAAGAGTTAGTATTAACTAGGAATAAGAATTAAGAGAACATTAACATGCTTTATCCAATAAAAAAGGGAGAAAATCAGCATGTAACATAGCTTAAAGTATAAAACAATGAAGTATGAATCGAAGCAGGCTACCGATGATGATAACAACAGTTGGCCCACCACAAGAATTTACTCACATTGATATTCTCAGAACAACTTCCAAATCATCAATGAAATGACTTAAGCACTTAACATAGTTGTTCTTATATTGAACATTATAAATTACTTGCTCCAAGTCCTTAATTTGATCTCTTGATTAAGAGTTCTGATTCAATTTATTGTTGAATTGTAGGCCAAATTTCAGCAAATACATGCATCATTTTCATATTGTGATAGACGTGTCGCGTACCTAACAAAAATAAACCTAACTAGACCACTACTATGTAGACAGGCAAGTAAGGGTCAGATCCCAAGAGACTATGGTTCAACTAATTAAATAGACTCAAGAAACTACTAAGCAAGTAACCAAATCAATTAAGTGAGAATAGGTTGCCTCCCATTTAGCGCTTGTTTAAGGTCTTTAGCTCGACCTCTCTTTAGTAGCTCAACCTGGGTCACCACACAATGGAGATACTCCCTGGTATTGCTCATTAATACATCTACCTCGAAACGAATCCTTCGAATTAGAGTTGATGTGCTTTGTATCCGAGCTTACTTTGATGTAGCTAAACCCATCATGTGGTGGGATATTGTCCTTTTTGCTCACAAGATTTCTATTAGAAACACACTTATCAACCAAAGGGTTAGTAGCATCAATTCTCAAACAAGTACCACCATCAAAAGTAAAATTATGGTCATTAAAAAGCTTAAACACAACTTGCTTATCCTGAGCTCTTATGGTCACTTGTCCTTTAGGAACATCTATTAGAGCTTGACTTGTAGCAACAAAAGGACGACCAAAGATAAGTGGGATCTTAAGGTCTTCTTTTATATCCACTACAACAAAGTCAACAGGAAAAACAAGTTCACCAATCCCAACTAATACATCTTCAACTACACCCTTAGGGAGTCTAACAGTTCTATCAGCCATCTGAAGAGATATAGTAGAGGGTTTAAGTTTTTTCAAACCTTATTTTATTATACAAAGAATAAGGCATTAAATTAACACTAGCACATAAATCACACAAGACCCTATCAAAATATGTTTCATTTATCATGCAAGGGATAGTAAAACTACCAGGATCATCCAATTTAGGTGGTAGGCTCTCATGTAAAATATTAGAGCCTTTCTCCTTCGCTACCACACTTTCTAATTCCTTATCATTATGATTATGATCTAGAATTACTTTCACAAAATTTGCAAATTGAGGCATTTGAATCACAGGATTGGAAAAGGGGATGGTGGAATATACCTTCTTAAGAGTCTCATAATACTTCCCAAAATGCTTATCGAGCACGGCTTTTGATAACCTTTGCGGGAATGGCATCGGTTCCTCATAGGCTTGTGGGGAAACATATTTGGGACCTTTATTCACACGCATTTCTATTTTCGACTCCAGATTGCACACTTTCTCCTCTAATCCCATCGTAGTCAATTCATCTCTCTTCACAAAAATTGCATTGCATTGTTTCATTTGGACTTTTGCTTGATCTTGAAGAGTTGTTAGATGACTTACTTGTTGTGAAAGTTGAGAAAGATGAGTTTCTATCCTCTTATTTTGAGCAACAAGCAATTGAATCGAGTTTTCAAAATATTCATTTTGCTTTGCTTGTAACTCAAATTGCTTTGATATAAGCTCTTATTGTTGATGTTGGGAGGTAGAAAAAGTCTCCATAATGGATTCAAGATTTGAAGATTGAGGTGGTGGTTGGTGCATGGATTGATGATTGATAGGTGCCCTTGCTTGAAAAACGGGTGGTGGTGGAGGATTCACTTGAGCCTGATTGTTCATGTATGAGAAACCTTGATGATTTCTCCACCCTTCATCAAGTGGCCTTGTGGAGGTTTTGGTATAAAAATCATTAGCTTGCTCAATCGTCATTCCATCATAATCGGGTTGACACTCCCGCGCAGTATGGCCCTGCATTCCACACTTCTGACAAGTTTCCATCGAGGGTCGAGAAGACCCGGCTTGGAGTTGATCGACTTTATGAGTTAATGCCTGCACAGAACTAGTCAACATAGTTAAAGTATCAACATCATGTTTATTACCTCCCCTCTTGGTGACATTTTGTCCTCTTGGATGGTAATTATCATTAGCCGCCATCTTCTCAATCAAATCCTTTGCATCGGTTGAGTTCTTAGTCATGATAGAGCCTCCGGATGCTGCATCAATGTATATGCGAAACTCATGAGTCAAACCATTGTAGAATGTTTGGATCAACATCCATTCTGGGATACCATGGTGAGGGCATTGTCTCTGTAAACGCTTGAATCTTCTCCGTGCCTCATATAAAGACTCATCATCGGATTGATGAAAGGTAGCTAGATCGTTCCTTAACCTTGCGGTTTTCTCTTGCCCCAAGAATTTCATTAAGAAGGCCTTGACAAGCTTATCCCACGTATCAAAGGAACCAATACCTTCATCTTGTAACCACTCCCTTTCTCTATCCCGTAGTGAAAAAGGGAAAAGGCGTAGTCTAATAGCATCATCAGTAACACCATTGAGCTTCATAGTGTCACAATTCTCCAAGAAACTATCAATGTGAGTCACTGGACAATCATTTGATGAGCTCGCAAAAGAATCAGTGGAGATAAACTGTATGAATTAGGGCTTCAACTTAAAACTCTGAGCAGTGACAGGTGGTCTAACAATACTAGAGAGGAATCTGGTTGTTGTATTCGGAATACCATACTCCAAAAGAGATTTTGTTCCCGGATCGACCATGTTTCTTGTATTTTGATTTTTCCTCCTTCTACCTCTTCGTCTTCTTGCAGTAGCTTCGATCTCAGAATCAAAAGGTATTAAATCATCTGAACCTGAACTGTCACAGCCTAGAAATTCCTTTCTTTTAAAATACATGTTTTGCTCTCTTTAAAAATCAAAATAGGAAAACCTAAGACATTACCGCCACCGTGAAAACGGCTAAGGCAACTATCAAAGACACACAGCGGAAGACTATCTTTAAAAACGTTCAAAACGACTCAACTTAAAAGTCAACCAACGAAAGTAAAATCAAACCAAAGTAAAAGAAAGTCAACCTACAACTTAGAACCATTGTAGGCCCTTAACAAAACCGTGTCAATTCAAAACCTTTGCGTTTGTCTCACAAACATAATATAATAAAATAATGAAAGCAATAAACACATCATAGACTTATGGAAACTAGTATGATTCGCTCTTCACTCATGCCCATCATGAATATGCTTCATCACCTGAAAAGCTTCTCTCTACTTGTTTCCACTACTCTCCATTAAAAATGGGTCATCATATGGCCAAGGTAAAGACAAGGCCAACAAACACACAAACACACAATCAGCAAAGCTAAGTACATAAGCGTAATCAAACACACTAACATGCTTTCACCTATCAACACACAACTTACCTCGTTGCACCTGTTTACAAGAACACGACATACAACAAGACTTCTCAACTAAGTAACTAAATAATTTATTTAGTATTGATTACGCATCGAACGGGTTTCCCCCCTAACTTGCCCCAATAAAGGGGTACTAACACGGAAGCTAACCGTGCCATTATAAAATAACCACTCGTAAGTAGCGGAATTCCTGTGCATAATAATAAAAGGAAAATACAGCATCCTATACTCCCAGTAGAAGTTATGGTTAAATATAAAACCCCATAACTCCCCCTATATGTTCATACTCAAGGTGTATATGTTCCAAGAGTTTTGGTGCGTAATCTCTTTCACTTTACGTTAATTTACATATTATTAAACTTGGTGATGACTCTCAAACCATGACATAATCAAACATTATAATTATCCAAACAACTAAACATTCCAATTTAATTCTTGAATAATTAGTGACCACATAATATTGAATGTTGAACCCTTTTTAAATCTACCTCGTTGTCAAAGACACCTTAAACGCATAATGCACCAAACTTCCTATCCCTCGGTGTTAGAAACGCCTTAAGTGCACTAAGGCACCAACATATAATTTATTCCTCGTGTACATAAACACTTACATAGCTCCTTTCTCATGCTTATAGCATCAATAAAAATTATATGTATGTGCCATAATAAAATTCGTTTTTAATATTCCAAACCAAATTAAACAATTAGTTTAATCAAACATGCTCTCTATCATGCCAACAATAAAAGTGTGGTTCATATATAACATGCCCAAAATAATTATTTTCATTCAATAATCCATCACAAATAAATCATGCTTCACAATTCAATCACCAATATCAACCAATTCACGATTTCCAATCATAATCTAGCATGATACTACTTAGGCTTAAATAATCAAGCCTAGCATGTTACTACATCATCAAAAATATGCTAAGTACGCGAACGTTCCTCGTATACGATCTTAAAATCGCCACAACTAATAGAAATCGCTCACTTCAAAGTCTCCTACAAACCAAAATCATAATATGGCATTAAAATCTACTCCACACAAATTTCCAGCAATATATACTCTTATAAAACCACTCATAATTTAATTAAAACAAGCTGAAAATTAATTTAAAATCTCATACTTTAATCCCAATTAATGGGTAGTCAAAATTCCTTCAAGAAACTTAATTTTTAGCATACTAACAAAAATTCCAGCAATATTAATTCATGAAAATTTGTTGTAATTATACTTTAAAACCCTTAAATTAAAGGTTTAAACCACCCTAAATCATATTCCTTCAATAATCAATTATTTATAAATCTAGGGTTTCAAAAATTGGGGCTTTTTAATTAAATTTAAAATCTGAAAAATTAATTCACATCATACTTAAAATCAATCATCATAAAACCATCACAAAACTCATAATTTATAATTAGATCTAGGATTAAACAAAAGAAAAATAAAAAAGAATAATTTTTTTTTCGAAGGGGGTGGCCGAACAGTAGCCACGACACCATAGCTGGCTGTTGTCGTGCTGCTGGTGGCACTGTCACTGCTGCCCGGCAGCCCACCGATGGTGGTGGTGGCCGGCGGTGGTAAGTGCCGAAAAAGGGGAAGGGGAAAAAGAAAGAAAAAGAAAAAGAAAAAAGGAGAAGGGAGAGAAAGTTTACCTTGGATATTCTCCACTTTAGGCAAAGTTTAATTTGCCCAAGTGTTGAATATTTATACCCCTTTCTCTAGAAACCCTTCTTACCTAAACTTTCCCTTTTTTAATCTTTCCTAATCCCTTTCCTAATAAAACTTTCCTAAATTAAATCCCAACTTAATAAAATAAATTAATTAAATAAAACTTTCCTTTTATAAAATATTTCCAAACTTATTTAAAATAAATAATTAAAATGCCATAAATAATTTATTTCAAATTATTTAAATACCCTACAAAGTAGTAGCAAACTTTCATAGGTTTTTACTAATATACTCATACAATTTATGATATATCAATGGTCAAAGTAATTATGTTTACAAATAATGTAAAAACTCCACAAGATGCACTCAATAAGAAACAAAATGTTAGGCCTTATATATTGTGTATAGCTAATGGGCCGATCTTATGAGCCCTAATCTCTTGTTAGGTTGTATAAATATACTTGTTCATACTCTAATACAAACTACGGAAAATTATTTCGTGACACAAAATAAGGTAAAGCATATTTTTATATGAAAAAATGTTATTAGATGAAAAAACGTATTTAAAATAAAATACGTATAAAAATACGGGGTATATATGAACTTCGAGTTTGCATGCAACAAAGAAACTAAAACGGGAGATCAAAGACACAAGGAACATAGCTGATGCAACAAAATCTATGCTTAGTAAAAACGAATCACAAATAACTAGAATGAAACCGTTAGTCCCCGGCAACGGCGTTAAAATTTGATAGGTGTGTCGCGTACCTAACAAAAATAAACCTAACTAGACCACTACTATGTAGACATGCAAGTAAGGGTCGGATCCCAAGAGACTATGGTTCAACTAATTAAATAGACTCAAGAAACTACTAAGCAAGTAACCAAATCAATTAAGTGAGAATTAATAACTAATCGATTAAATTGAATAATATGATAGATCAAGCATCACCACGAATACAATTAATGCAATAGTCGTTCTACCCCTAACATATAATTCAATTGATTAAAGAGGAAAAGTAATCCCTGAATAGTACCAATGGTCTCTCCCGAGTTATCAGTGGCTTCCCTAATCACAATCAAGCCTACTTCCGTGGAATTATGTAAATTAAAGACTTCAAGAACATTACTCTAACTTCCTAATCATCCATTCAACTAATCCCGTGATGAAATTCAAACCCTTAATTGATTTATTCAAAACTGTCAAATCCCAACTCCCGTTGAGATTAAAACAATGGATTAATAACAATACTAATTATCCCTAATCTAGTATTGGCATGAGCACAATCAATTAAGCATACCAATTGCAATTATCATTAGAGAATTTAAAGAATTAAATCGTGCATTAATCATATTCGGCTTCCGCTAGATCTTAGAATAAGGAAACTACTCACACATATTAATGAAAACAATAACAAGAATTAAAGAAAACATAATTAATAATAAAAGGAATTAAAGAGAATAAGAAAATACCAAATCTTGAATTACGAGAGATAAACAAAGAAACTTGAGTGCATAATTTTGAATTGCAATGAAAATAATATCTAGAGAGAAAACTAGGGTTCTAAGATGATAAATTATGAAATTATAATGCTAAAGAGTATTTATAATAAGGCCAAAAGGTAGGATAGAATAAGGAAAGAACTCGGATTAAAACCGACCAAATTTGTCCAGGCATGGGCATGTCACACAGGACATGCCCGTGCCTAAAGTCAGAATCAATTTTTCTTCAAACTCCAGCGAGACATGGGCATGTCAAATTCTGACATGGGCGTGTCTCACTAGGCCAACTTCACTCGACTCGACATAGGCGTGCCTCAGATAGAACTTCAACTTCCAACTTCCTGCCTCCTCAAAACACACTGACACGCCCATGTCTCTGGCGTGTCTGGCTAGAAATTAGCTTCTTCAACATCAAACATTGGCCTTCAAGGTGAATGGCAAGCTATGATCAAGATCCGCAACTTCATAAAACCTTTATATAACCTCGTTAGTTCCTTATATACATCAAAAACAACGAATATACCCATAAAAGCATCATATGATCACAGCTAAACCAAATCAAGCCAAAATAAGCTATGAACAACTAGTCTAGATTCGAAAACTACCTAAATATGTAGACTCTAAGAACATGTACAAAATACGACTTATCATTTTGACAGTGCCAAATTTAAACCCATGGAAACCAAAAAATAGAGCAAACTCAACACTAAATTAGCGTTGTGCAATTGCATTTCCATCAAAGCGTAATTTACAACACATAACCCTATAAAACTCGTAAGATGACTAGAATGTGATTTCCTTACAATTTGATCCCAAACCTCTAAATATTTTACAAAAATCAACAAAATTGTAGCACATTAACGGTAAATTGACAATGAACAACAAATTAGCACGAATCATGAATAAAACTTAAAATTCAAACTAAAAATGCAATAAATTTCAAAAAATATCCAAACATAATTAAAATAAGAAAATCGATAATATCAAGCAAGAAAAATAAATTAAAATGAATTTTAAAAAAAATACTAGCATTTTGATCGGCTTCACTACCAGGTGTATTTTTACCCAATTTCTTCATTGATTTGCTCGAAGTTCTTGAACTGCTGAAAATCAACAAAAAATTTTTACCCAAATTCAGCAACATCGAACCCTATTACTCCGAAGACCGTAATGTTGTGCCAGACTGCCGGCTAAACAACAACTCATAATATAACGGAGTAGTAAATCTACAGTTACCCACAAAATGACTTGATTTTACAAGTACAGGTAAACAGAAGCGCGCCCTTAAACATTATTTTACCGTTATACAATACATTCAACTTGTAAGGGTTTCCTTCATTTTCATTCTTCATCTCCGTCAATTGATCAACGCTTTGATTTTCTGAAATCGCTCTCAATTTCTCTCTCCTCTGCAAGCGTCAACCTTTCGTTGTCGTCATTTCGTAACGCTCTTTTTATTTCTTTCTTTTTCTCTTCTTCTTTTATACTAACTCTGTTTTGTTTTGCTCTGTATTTTTCTTCTTTCTGTATTATTTTGTTATTGTTGTTATTTTTGTTGTTGTTGTTGTTATTGTTGTTGTTGTTTGTTGTGTTTTGTTGTTTTGAATTTCAGGGTTTTGTTGGAATTCGTCGGAACTTGGTGATTCTTGCAATTCAATCAATTTCACACCATGTCAATTCACATTCGCTACAATTTGACCCATAATCGAATCAAAGAAAACGTAAGAATTTAATCCCTCTTTCTTTTTTGATTTTGAATTATCGGAAATTAGGTTAACGGCTACTGATAATTTGTATTTTTGGGGAATGATTTGAAAAAACCAGTTGGATTTGGATAGATTTATCCCAAACAGGTCAGCTATGGATTTCGATTATGCGCACTACATGCTGACAGAAGGGTGGAAGGAGAAGGACCAATCTCCCTCTTCGCCGTCGAAGGAAGCGTACCGGCAGCGTTTGAAGGAGGTGTTTGGGATGAACAGGCCTAGAATTCTTGCTTTCAGTAACAAGCCACCTGCCCCACTTCCCCATGCCACCCCCAACTTGGAGGCTGCGCCTCTTCGAAAGCGAATACGTCGTGTTCCTCTGGTATATAGACTTTTCTCTGATTATGTGTTATAATTTGGTGCTGTGGAAATGAGTATGAATATGTAGATGAGTATGTCATAAAAAATTATGTTTATTTTGTATGTTGTGTTTTGGTGATGTTGATTATTAAGACATTGATTATCAATTATTTTTATTGTTTTAAAGAAGAAAATTAATCATGAACCCTTGTGTTATTTACTTATTTATATCTCTTTTTAAATTACTTGGATGAGATTGATATTATGATGGTGTTTAATACGGAGTAAAATTTATATTTATGATTGTCAACTTTTGTAACTTTCTTTGGGAGTTGTTAATCAATTATGAATTAGTCTAATTTCTACAATTCTACTGTCAAATTATCTGTTTAGGGCTTAATGTATGATAAACGTGTATGACTGCGCGTATTGGCAACAATTGTCCAAAGCTCTTAAGCAAAAGAGGAAAAATGTTACATAGTATGATTTAATAATATCTATTATGTTTTTTTTTTTTTTATTTATGGACTTATGAGGCATACTTTTGAAATTTTGAATGAAAACTATATCTTATTTTCGGAGTTCCTGAATGTGTTTGTATGTAAATGTTAGGTATGAGTTACCAATCATCTTTAACTGAAGTGCCTAGTCTTGCTTAGCCTACACATGTGAACTTACCTGTTGCTTAGTGCCTAGGTCCAACACCATATTCTTACTGTGTTCTTCTCTTTTTTGATATTTTCTTGGTTCTATTCTTAAAATGTACACTGTGATTGTGTTGCAGACTGCAGAGCGCATACTTGATTGCCCTGGCCTGGTAAATGACTACTACTTGAACTTACTCGATTGGGGTAAGAGCAATGTTCTTGCAATTGCTCTTGAAAACACTGTATACCTGTGGGATGCATCCACACATACTACATTGGAGCTTGCGTCTGTTTCTGATGATGAAGGCCCAGTAACTAGTGTGAGCTGGGCGCCTGATTGTCGTCATATTGCCATTGGCTTGGACAATTCTGTAATTCAGGTCTGGGATTCCACGGCCAGTAGAAAGGTGAATAAATCTAACTTGCATATATTCCTTTATTTCTAGTTTTTGTTAGTAGTCCTTGTTTCTCATCTGCTTTATAGGGTTTTATGTTTGGCTTGATTTCGTACTGTTATTGTTTTGTTCTTGCAGTTGAGAACATTAAGAGAAGGTCACCAAGCTCGTATTGGTTCACTGGCTTGGAACAGAAACATCCTCACCACTGGATCAGCAGACAGCAGAATCATAAACAATGACTTGAGAGTTAGGAGTCATATAGTCGAAACTTACAGAGGACACCGGCATGAAGTTTGTGGGTTGAAATGGTCACCTTCAGGTCGATATCTAGCCAGTGGAGGCAACGACAACCTTGTGCACATATGGGATCGATCAATGGCCAGTTTAAATTCTGCTACTCAGTGGCTGCACAGGATTCAAAACCACACTGCTGCAGTTAAAGCACTTGCTTGGTGTCCCTTTCAGAGTAACATGCTGGCTTCTGGAGGAGGCATGAACGATCAATGCATAAAATTCTGGAACATTAATACTGGTGCATGCTTGAACTCAGTAAACACTGGATCCCAGGTTTTGGCTTTGCTATGGAGCAATAATGAGCGCGAGCTGCTGAGCTCACATGGGCTTCCTGATAACAATTTAATATTGTGGAAATACCCATCAATGGTGCAGATGGCAGAGCTTACTGGGCATACGTCCAGAGTACTTTTCATGTCTCAGGTACTTTTTCTTGATTTATTGAGAATGCAGCTTCCATTTCTCAAGTTACCTCATTATTTGTATTTTTACTGATTTTCTGGAATTTATGTTACAGAGCCCTGATGGCTTGGCAGTAGCTTCTGCAGGGGATGAGACCTTGCGCATCTGGAATGTTTTTGGCAATCCAGACCAAGTGACGCCTAAGAAAGAAGCGACGCGTGGGCCATTTGCTCATGTGAGTCGCATCCGTTGATACAGGGGATTATCATTAATCTAAAATGTTTCTGTCTATATCTTTGTAATTACTGGATATACATTCTTAGTTTGTTATTATAGATAGTCCATGTATTTACCTAATTTCTAGAATTTAAGCTTAGGTTAGTTGTTACCATTGTATTTTTATATAACTGATACATTGCAATATACTTCAGCTTTCCAATTATTCTATTCTCAACATGTTATCAAAATTTTTGGTTGTATTTTTACTTAGCCTTGAAATGCGTCAAGCACAAATCAACCACAAACATGAAATAAATAGATTTGAATCTATTTAAAAAATTTCTTAATTAGGGGTAATAAACTTAGGGGAAAAATCACATCTTGATTAACTCGTTTAGCTAATTGAATTGAGTCCTTTTACCTCCTATTTCCCTCTGTTTCGCATCTCCTAAATCACTGCCATGCACCACTGTTGTCAACTTACCCAGCATCTTTTACAAGGAACTTAGGCAAGCATTAGCGCCTTCAGTCACCCGATTCGATTTACATTAGCACAGGGTATACCTTCCATGAATCAGTAAAATATCATACTGAGACTATAATTTAGCATGTCTTACTTTTATCATGCACAACCAAAAAAAAAAAAAAAACTATAACTCGTTAACAATTAAATGATAAGCCATGATAACTACTCGTATAATTTATTTTACAACTCAAAAATGTTGGAGTCAGGTTAAAAATTACGCAAGTAACCTGACCCCTTACAACTAATCACGACTGCAGGTCAGTCCAGGCCTTATCACCGTACTAATTCATAAGCAGAAGGCACTTCATGTAAAGGATGACCCTTTAAATTTCTTTCGATGATCCTCCTTGCCAGAGAAACTTGCTTACCAACAACAAACACAAATGCCTTGCCTATACCTCCTGCACCTCTAGCTGTTCTGCCAACACGACGTACATATTCACTCGGATCGCGAGGGAAGTCAAACAGTACAACGTGATCCACACTGGGAAAATCAATTCCCCGTGAAGCCCTATAACAATTTTTCAGCACTCAAAATTAGGAACTCCAAACACAGGATGTGAGTAACTGAGATGGCCAAATTAAAACAAATCTAACAATTGATTATGTAAAATGCAATTTTCATTTCGTCCCTAAGTAGTGATGTTAGTGACAAAGGGACTGAAATCTTCACAGATAAGTAAAATATTCTGAATAGGTCAAGTCCAAAATCATATATATATGATCAAAATTGCCAATACTTTTCAGATGTAGACAAGTTCGATCAACATAACTAAAACATAAATAGTGAAGAGCCAAGCTTATTTTTGGTTATTACTCAAAAGCATCAGTGACAAACCTGTCGGTGCAAATTAGAAACAGAGAGCGGTTTTCTGTTTTCGAACTAAGGAACTCCTTCATATTTGTGAGCCTTGTTTCTTGTTCCAAAGCAGCATGAAATGGTAAAACTCGTATCTGATTTTCCTTTCTATCAAGACGTCTCAGGGCATTCTCAACCTTTCGACATGTCTCAATCTACATATATCGAAGACTGAAAGTAAGAGCAATCAAATCATTCACAAGTGTACACAGAATGGAAAGTAGTCCAAATTACCTTATTACAGAATATAATAGTCCTAGAAACTCGAATCTCCTCTGCAAGCCTCAAAAGGGCAGATTTCTTATTGGAAAATGCTGTTTCTGGGGTCTTTTCTGACCCTTCATTCCCACTACAATCTACAAGAACCTGCTCAGCAACAATGACTGGTTGAGTACTTGAGTCTACCACATTGTCATTTGTTTTATTTTTTCAGTTCCTACATGTTAAATCTATAGTATGAGCCATGGGCTTCAACATGTCACTACAGTTACAGCCTACAGAATTCACTTTACAGTAAAGGTAAAGCTAATATCTCTGCATTTAAAAACCAAAAGATGATCCAATGGTTTTAATGCCTTTGTGCCACTCTTAAAGCATGAATAAAAACCAAAAATCTCATTATGTTTTGAATATTTAGTCTGCCATATAGCAGATTTGGAAACTTATTGAGATTCTACAAAACTAGACTGGCATGGCACACAGAAAGAATTTTTGTGCACAATTTAAGTAATGTCAGATAACAGATTCAAAGAGGTTGTTTCAAAATAAATGTAGTATAATACGCACCTCTTCAAGGCCGGAGCTTGTCCGGTGCATTCCAGGACCCATGATCACCTCACTATCTGGGAAGGTCTCAACTAGTTTGTTGTAAATTTCCACAGGTAATGTGGCAGTCACGAAGAGGTACTGCGTAGTAACTGGTGCTGTGTTTATTAGACTATGCAAAGCTTGTTCAAAATCTTCATCACTATAGAGTATATCCACTTCGTCCAACACAGCACTGTGACACAAATTTAAGAGTAATTAAGATGAAAGTGAAACTACTCAGCTGTCATTAGAGTAAGCCTACAAGATCTGAAAGCAAATTAAAGAAAAAAAGGCAAGCCCTTAACCAAGGTCATATCAAGCATCGTACAATCAACTTGCAATGTCACCCAATAAGAAACAAGCAAATATCTCATTACACAAAGACATTTATTGTAGAACAATACTGGTAGGATGGAAGACCTTGACTATGAATTTCCATTTACAAGACCATGGTCTCAATACTTCTAATATGACCTAGTTTGAGTTCCAGATTTGACTAAACTTGGACCTGATTTGTACACTAATCCTTAAGATAAAATTTAATCATATCATTGGATTCTTGTGAATGTGTACTATCCAAATATGAAACTTTTGTAATTTATAATTATTACTGAATAAAAGAAATTTTGCAATAAATAAACTCAAATAAAAAGATATGATCTGGTCTGGCATGATCTTTTGATCTGATATTTCTGAAATACGCAAATATCTGCTTAAAAAAACTGACTGACCATAATCTTAAGGCCTTGACAGTACAAACAATTGGCATGCAAGTGATTCATAATCCAGCAATCCCTATTAATAGTCACCTTATGATGATACTATTCTCATAATCTCTATGTAATCTTCAAACCTTAACATCCCATCTGCAACAAGGAATTATGAACACCAATGTTGGAGGACTAGCTTTTTGTCAATTGACAGGTTATGCTACCATCTTTTGTTGATTCTTGCAATGAATTCATCTACTTGTATTCATTTTGCCCAAGACTCTTCTCAGTTCTCAAGGATGTATATATGTAGTAATGAGAGTTTGTCACTCAACCAAACAGGTTAAACCAGCTTACACAGTTGCATTGGAAGACAACATCTATAAAAATTGTCCTTAAAATTTTCAAACACAGTGCATCATCATCAGAAGTTCAGAACAGATTAAGTAAGATGCTTTATCCTGGTACTACTGACAAGAGATCAAATTTTATGACTGTCTTATTGGTACCTATCATCTGCTCTCATCTCTTACTATTTCATCCCACAAAGTTATCCTAAATTGGATGTCCCATTGTGTTTGCCTCATTTCCCAACTAGTATATGTTCCTCCCCTAACAATCCATGCGCAACCACAAAAGACAAAAAAAAAACACTACATGCTTTCAAATGAACTCTTTAAAAGGTGAATTAAAGGGTATAAGAGACAATCTTAGTGGGATGGAGGGAGTTATATCCTGTTGATCTTGTGAGAGAATGTGCTTAGTATCTAGCTCAATCATGAATATTCATGTCTAGGGGTGGAAATTGGTTGTTCCCATTGGGTTTGATATAAGTTATTTCAGTTTGGGTAGTATTAGGCTGATGAGCCATTTGATTCAGTTCAGATCAATTCAGTCTGGATCACATTGGGTCTATTGAAATTTAACTGTTATGAAAAATCAATCATATTAGTCAATATTATTTTTGAGTTGGCACAAGCTCCAACTGGGTCCAGATAATTTTGGTTTGAGTCAAAATCATAGTATATAGTTTTGGGTGACTTGAATTTCCCAGGTATAATCATATCTATAATCTACAGCACAACCGCCTAATTCCAGACCAGGAAATTCAGAATCTAAAATGTATTTTTTATCAACAAGTTGAGATGACCTCACAGTTGACAACAAACTAGAAAAGAAGAAAGAGAAAACCTTCAATGTTTCAAGCTGATTTTCTACTTATGCAACTACAACTAATTTCTTCACTAGTATCAAAAGTGTTTCCTTACTGACAACATGGTAAACAAGGTGACAGATTCTCTCACATGTAAGCAGGTATAATCATTAGGCAGAAAGATATTAAAAATAATGCTTCCTTTACCGTCACATACATAAATATATAATGGAGTAATAAATAAGTAATATAAATACCTTCAAAAAAAAAGTAATATAAATAAGGAGCATAATTACTACTTTGGAAGAAACTACTAAGAGTTTTGTCTATTCAGTAGTAAGGTTAAGTACATCTGAACCACCCCATCTCCCACCTTGATGAATTTATACTAGGCTATTGTTAACTGTAAAAAACTAAAAACCCTTCTTTGATTAACTGTAAGAACCCTTCTAAGATTTGAGAGAGAGAGAGGCAGATGAGGATATATACCATCTAAGGTTTGTCAAATGTAAAAACCCTTCTTTGATTAAGTACATGAAACGTCCCGGTGTGGCAATAAGCACGTCCAAATCCTGTTCAAGAGTCTGCAACTGAGTTCGCTGTCGAAAGCCTCCTGTTGCAACCATAGAGCGGAAGGGAACACCATGTTTTGAGATGGATCGACAATTCAGCAGAACCTGCATTTAAACATGAGCGAAACAGAGTGCAGATTCAGTGTGACAAAATTTTAAAAACAAAACAGTCTATAGCCACTATCACAGGGTGGACCCCACTAAGAACAGGGTTTCAGAACACTTCTGACTAGTTATTCTAATTTCAGGCACATATGCTCCATGCTCCTCGCATATAATACAATCCACAATTGACAATAATGTTCAAATCTTTAGTTATAACTTGCATAACATGTTTTTGTAACATATTAATCAATTAAGGAAAACCAACAAAGAAAATGATGTGTTTCTCAAGTATATTACGGGTAAAACAAGGATATTCAAGAGAAAAGGGCATGTCAATATGTGAAGCTTAAGAAGAAACATAAGAAATGCCTTCGAAGAAAATTTATGTTATGAATGAGCATATTGAGCAATAACAAAACAGGTATAATATTAAAAATAGAATCATATTAAACACTAGATGATGTACCAGCAAGAAGATGTCAATCATGGCACATTATCAGCTCACCTGGGAAGCTAGCTCGGCAGTTGGGACTAATATTACAGCTCGAGGACTTTTTGATGCTGATTTACTAATTCCTTCAATCTCTTCTTGTCTAAGACGCTGAATAACTGGAGCCAGGTATGCCAACGTTTTCCCTGATCCACTTTGATCAGCTATAATGCAGCTCTTCCCTTCCACAACAGGAGAATATGCCATTGCCTGCATTCAACAGTCTCAAGTGATAGTAAGCCTCATGAAGTGTATATAGCACTCATAATACAAAACATAATGGAAACCAATCAGAAGTACTGTAATTTTTTCTTTATGTTAATATTGGCATTAACTTTCATAAAAATAATTAGAAGCTTTTAGCCTTGGAGGAAATAGCCTCTGAATTACTCCACACAATATGATGCAGTTAATTGAGCAAATAAGGGGTTTGGTAGGAATACCATGACAGTATGGTGCAAAATGGATGTCAGATTTTGGATGGAATTAAAAGTCAGCCATTCCAGTTGTTCAGTAATATATTTTGGATTTTTCCATTCTGCAGGATCCATGACAAAAATCACGTCCTTTTCACCACGTATTCCATTATGTAACAGTGACTCACCACGTTAGAACTATCTTTTACCTGTAACATCCTGTCTTTTATTTAAATTGGCCAAAAATATATTTTAAGTAATTTTATTTAAATTGGAGTAATTAATTATGTAGTTTATAAAACATGATATTTTAAGTGATATTTTTCTCATCAATTATGGTACCCACTCATATTATGATAGATAGGGTTATAATATGTTTAAAAATTACTTTATAAACTTATAGAAAAGTAAAATAGGCTTAAACTCATTAATTTTTGAAAAGTAATCACTTTGAGCCAATAAATTAAATGACACAACTGACCAAATTCTACTGTTCGCAAGAGCAAGAAAAGACAAACACAAGACTAGATGATACACAATAGGTGCATGAATGCAGTAAATTGGACAAGAGAGTAGCTTGAAAACTCCAAATGCACTTTTACAAGCAATAAATTGGTGTACCTGAATGTTTGAAGGGCGAACAAAATCCTGTACCCTCAGAGCCTCAACCATTTCATCACCACAACCCGATTCTCTAAATGACTTTCGACTGAAAAAATCACTCCCAGCATTATATTTACGTGTAGGTTTCAAGTCTCTTGATTCACCCCTATAATCACGTCTTGGTTTTCTATCATTCCATCCTCTTGATTGAGTAGCAGAAACATATGAGCCAGCATCAGTCAAGTTATCCTTTGGCTCAAAAGGTTTCCTTGACAATTTATTTTCCATGAGCTGCTCAATGCCACTCTTAGCAGAAATATTTTTCTTTCTGATCCAGACACCTTGAGGATCCGACGATACAATTGGATCATCATCATCATCTAGTTCATCCATATCTGGTTCTTCATATCTATAATCGTTAGTTTTCTCCTTTTCCCTTGAAGTCCTTCTTACGATGCTTTTGATTTTGACAGCTTTCAACCTTCCAATACCCTTAGACAATCTTAGAGTAGTTGGAGATGACATAACATTTTTCTGAACAGCGGACGAAGGTTCACTGCCTATGAAGGATACATAGAAAAGTAAAAATAGAAAAATAAAATTGTTAAAATAAAAAATGTAAAATCAAGGATACAGAATTTTCTTTACAAAATAAGGGGAAAAAAAAAAAAAAAAAAAACAGAACTTTCATCTATTAGAACTCATATCAAACCCTTTTTCAATGATCAAATTAATGGATAAAAAGGATGATCTTTGCATAACCCAGCATAACATATGGAAGTGAGTGGCTTCTTAAAAAGTGAGTGGAACATAATAGAAAGGAAGGAGCTCTAAAGTTAATTGTTCATTATATTTCTTTTTTGTTCCAAATCAATCAATCAAAACCTTAATCTCATAAGTGGGGTCGGCTACATGAACCAAAAGTGATTATTCCGTATAGTCATCCACAAAAATCCTCCTCCTCCATCCCTTACAATCAAATGCCTCATTCTCATGCAAATCCATATATTTCATATCCTTCCTAACTCCCTCCAACCAAGAAAATAAATCCCTTAGTTCATTCGTTAACAACAACCATACAAATCACACCTCCACCACCTCTTTCCTTTTCCTCTAAGTTCATCTGTTAACAAAAACCATAAAAGTCACACTTCCACCACCCCTTTCCTTTTTTTCCTAAGTTCATCCGTTGACAACAACCATTTAAGTCACACCTCCACCTCCACCTCCACCAAGAAGATTGTTTTCTTCTATAAATACCAACAAGGCAACAACTCTACAAATACCAACAAGGCAACAACGAAAGTTGTAAACATTATAACAAGCATCATCTTCAAAAAAATTGCACACAATAATATAATATGCATTATACCGAGAACTGGCAAGCTGGCAACATAACTAAGTTACATAATTCATAATCAAAGAGGTTATCAAGTTATCATAACAAAAGTCCATTACACAAAACCTATAAGCTGAAAAGGATGTACCTTCAATATCTTCCCGAGCACTCGAAGATTTCTTCTGATCCTTACTAGGAGTCCAAGAAAGTACTCTCTTACTAGGAATTGAAGGTTCAACATCATCAACTCCACCCCAAAGAATCACTTTCTGACCACTCTCCTCATCAATCAACTCGTAGGCTCCCGGCGTATCCATCGGCCTCTTCTTGTAACCAGCATTAACCTTAACCGTCATACTTCTACAAAATCCAACAATTCCTTAGCCCGAAATTCCAGGTTTATCTCTTTGATAGATAAAGATACACAAATACTGCACATAGTCGAAATGATTAAACATATAGTCTACATAATTGCGTTTCAAATTCATATTACAAATTTCGATAATATTCAATTAATAAAATCATACAGTTGAATTCACAATTATTATCTAAAATTCAAATTCAATTGAAAACTCATAATTACAAATAATAGATGAAATTGAGTATGATAAAATGATAATCAACAATATGATTAAGAATGAATTGAGTTAAGGAAGTAATAGAAGTTCAGACCTTGGTTTAGGCGTAAAAATGGCGGGAAGTTTCGGATTAGCTGCGAGGTGAGGACGCCATGGATGAAATGAACGGAAGCATTGTGAGAGTAGAGACATGAATTCAGGTTGAGGAGAAGCAAAGGCGGTGTATAAGGATGATGATGATGAAGAAACCGCCATTGCTGAGCTATGAAATTCTCTCTCTTCTGTTAGTGTTGAAGAAGATGAATTCTTGTGTGTGAGTCTGTACTGTGGTTGTTGTCCCGCCTGTTCGTTGGAAGTGAAGGTGATAACATGGTTACTCTGTAATCTGTATTGTATTATAGTGGGATAACTAGTCTTAAATCCGTGCAATGCACGGTTTATTTTTATTTTTTATTTTCAAAAAAATAAACATTAATAAAATAATAAGTATTAAAAGACTAATAATAATCCATGCGATTTCAACTAACATTATACGTAAGTGAATTGCTATTTGCCACAATGAAATTACTCAAGCTATAGTATTAAAAGACTTTCATGCCCCTTATAATTCTGAAAATAACATAACAATCCAACCATTACTAACTACTAACTTTGTCCCACCTTGACTATACTCAAGCCTTAGCTCCACCTTGACCATCAGCTCCACCACTCACCTTGACTTTCCACCGCCACGACTCCACCTTAACAAAAAACTTGACCGATTCCACGACAGTTGACCACTAACACTGTACTTTCCGTCCAATAAAATGAGTCGACGACGGTCTACGTTCATATCGGAGGCACTTGGTGAGGACGACGAACCTTCGACGCCGTCGAGTTAGGAATATGTCGAACTTTTTTTTCAATTTCCGTTGTACCCGGTCGCATGCTATATGCGACTACACCACGGTATAGTCGCAATGTTATATGCGACTATACCGTGGTGTAGTCGCATATAGTCGCATGTAGCATGCGACCGGGTATCGTTTAATTTTTTTTTTAAGCAAATTGTTTAATTTATATTAATTAATTTTTAATAATTATTAAAAATAACAAAATACACTTAATGTAATTAGTAAAATTTATGGCTTAAAAAAATTAGTAAATTTACGGGCTTAAAAAAATAACAAATTTGCCAAAAAAACAAGTAAGGGTAGATGGGTCATTCAATACCGCAGCATAAGTAATTCTATTGTGGATTTAGCAACCCCCATACATAATGGATTCATATATATATTGTCTTGATATTGTTAACCGAGATATTATTTCAACATTATGGAGCAGATATTTTTTCATAATTGAGAGTAGTAAAGTCTCATAAAATTGGGCTAAAAAGATTTATATAAAAAAATAAATACAAGAAATTTTAATTAAAATTAACACTACTGAATTTCTCATCAATTTTTAGGAGTAGAGGAATAAACGATTAAAATAATCCTTCAAATCCAAAAATAAAACATTGTCAACAAACTTTAAGAATATACCAACTTTAAGAAGAAAAATTGAAAAGAAGGAAACCTGAGAAGTAGTTCGAATGGCAAATTCTAAGTGGTCGTCAGTCCGTCACAACTAACTTGCAACTATTGGAATTCCCCGGAATTAGATGAACTAACCATTAGGATTTGAATACAACATTAAAAGAGAAACATAATAATGAACTTACTTAAAACAGTTGGGAAGAAATTTAATTAAAGACAAATTTGACTAAATTTCAACTATAATTCTCATGAGCAATTAAAAAATATAATTTAAAATTTAAATTGAGAAAAAATCACTAATTCTAAAGAGGAGGGATTTGAGGAGAAAGAGGGAGATTTGTTGTAAAATAAAAATATGTTTAGATGAGAGGAAGAAGATTAAAAGAAGATGGGGGAAACTACCCTCATGAAACAACATGATACTATGATAGAGAGAACTTCTTTTTTTTTAAAAAAAAGGTAAATTGGAAAAAAAAAATCAAAGGTAAAAAACAAAAAAAAAATAATGGAATGTAAATATGGCATCATGGCACTCTAATTTGTTTGCAAAAGTTCATGTTATTAAATTGAAGTATTGATATTGATTAAAATCTAATGATAATCCTACGCATGTATTTCGAAAAGACATGATTAAAAAATTTGAAAATTTGGATGTAAGAGATGTTTTATTGAATTTCTGTTGTAATAATTTTATTTATTTATCTTATGAAAAAAATTATTTTCTTGAATAGGCATGATTAGGGAATTGGGGTAGAAGAGATGTTTGATTGAATTTTGTTGTAATTTTTTTTTTTTTGATGAAAATATTATTTTGATGAATAAGCATGATTAGGATTTGGATTGAAGAGATGTATGATTGTAATTAATTTTTTTTTAATTAAAAAAAATTATTTTAAAACAGGAAAAATAGGAAGAGAACAAGTGTCCTCCAACTTCTTGTTTTAAAATAATAGTATTGAGTAGTGAGATATAAAGGAGATAATACAAGTTTTTTTTTTTTTTTTTTTTTTTTTTTTTTTTTTTTTTGATAAACCAACATTTGTTAATTGGAAAACTTGTAATAAATAGGGCAGCTAACCGTATTATGCGCATGTTATAGGTAGCCATATATCCATTTCTAAAATGAGATAAATAAGTAAATAAATATTTTTAGGAAAAATTGAAAAGAATAATCCCACCTTTGCTCGACCTGTTCAAAACGAGCCCACCTTTGCATATTTTGGAACGAGCTCACCTTTCCCCTCTATAATCTCAAAACAATCCCTTGACCGGTTTTTTAATATAGCAACCGGTTTTTAGAAGGTGACTGTCACATGTCACCTTCTAATTGGTCCAATTTTTAAAAAATAAATAAAAATAATTTTTTAAAAAAAACTTCTCTCCTCCCCCATATCTCAACCACTGCCACTACCGTCCATCCCCCCTCCGGCTACCGCCCCTGCCCTTCCCCCCAGCCACCGCCACTGCTGCCTCTCACCCCTCTGCCTGCTGCCCCTGCCCTCCCCGCAGCGACAACCACCTTCATCCATCCTGAATCCCACCCGCAACCTCCCCTCATTCACCCTGAAACCCACACGTAAAAACCTTTACCCACCCCTATCACACTGGCTCTCCGCCCAAACTCACCCAAAAAACCACCAACCCACCCCCCTTAACTTACCTCCACCACTCAAAAGTCCCACCTAAAGAACCCACTCAATTGGAGCATTAATTGCTAGTTATTGCTGCTTGTGCGCCAAATTGGTGATTTGGGGGTTTGTAAATTGCTTGCAAGTGACTTGTGGTGCTGCTGCTGTTATTTGGTGCGGTTAATGCGGCCTGCGGTGTTGGCAGAGGTGATGTGTGCGGTTCGGTGGTGGTGCTGGGCGAGTGCAGCAAGTGGGTTGTGGGTGTGAAGGTGCTGTGATTAATTGAGGGTGATGAAGGTCGGAGATGAGAGGTGACGTTGGTGGTTTATGTTGTTATTTGGTGGTGTATTGTTGCTGAGAAGGTGATGCGGTGACTTTGCTTGCGGTGAGGAGTGGTGCGAGGAGCAGGGGATGGTAGTGTTGGTGGTGGCAGGGAATGCATGTGGCCATGTGGGAAGTGGGTGGTGAGGTGGAGGAGAAAGATTTTTCTAAAAAAAACAAAAAAAAATTAACTTGCTCAATAGATCATAGGTAAAAAGGCTTATTTTTCTAAAATATATGGACTCGTTCCCAGAACATACAAAGGTGGGCTCGTTTTGAGCAAGTCGAGCAAAGGTGGGATTATTTATTTCAATTTTTCCATATTATTAAGGGAATTAATATCCATATAATATTGTTTAAGGGTTCAAAATAAATAAATACGGTAGAAGGTATAACTATCCGAACACTGTTATTTCAATGAGTTATCTCAAAATTTTTAAAGGTAGAGAAATAGCATAATACTAGGTTAGATCCCGTGCCATGCACGGTGATCTATAATTATATGTATTTATATATTATTGATTGATAAGGGCCTGTTCACCTTATTTTCATTTATTTCAGATGTAATAAGTTTAGATAAGTTCAGTTAACTTCAGATCAGGTTTAATAAGTTTTGATGAGGGTTACTCAAGTATAAATTACAACTAAAATAAGTTTTAATAAGATTTAATAAGTTCAGGTATGTTCAGATAACTTCAGATCAGTGAAAATCAGGTGAATAGAACACACCCTAAGTATTATAATCATATATTAGTCGAGGAATAATAAAAGTATGTGATAGGTTAATTTGTATTTGCATGAGTTTCTAATATACAACTAAAACAAAAGTAGGCAAAAAAATTCAAGCAATCTTTTTTCTCATTCTAAAATAAGTTATAAATTATTTTAAGAATATATTTTTGGGTTTGTAGCTGCCAAAACTTTTTTTAAAAGATTTGTGAAATCTTTTTATACTAATTATAATAGATACTACATTAATATGGAATATGTATATAAAAATAAATTATTTTTATAAATGATTTGTTTCCTTAATAAGTATTTTTTTTTAATAAGTATTTTTATTTAATAATAAAATAAAATAACTAAGGACATGCCAGGAGATGACACGTATCATTGCTGGTGTGTCTTTTAGTATATAATATTGATTGATGATTGCACTGTTTATACCCTTAACTGCTATTTCAATGAGCAGTTTTGCCTGTTATATTACAATTTTAACCCTTTGATAAAGGAATTATGATTATCAAGAAGAGAAAATTGGGCTCCCTCAAAATTTCTTGATAGAAACTAGTTTCACACGACTAATAAGTGCTTAAAAAGTATAAAAGAGTATTGAGAAAGTAATAGTGGTTATAATGGAGACATACTATATTAGTATATTACTATGATGATAAAATAATATTACACTTCAAATTTGTATTTTGTATTGTCTTAAATTTAACTTGTACAGAAATTTAAATGAATCGAAACAACATATATTATGAGAAAAGCTGCATGAAGAACACTTCCTAGAATGGCCTTGGGTAGGCAATGTGTTGTTTTCTAGCCTGTTGCCTGTGCATTGCTCTGGAAACTCTGCTGCTATTTCTTCCTCTTGCATAGCCGTGCATACAACACTTCACTCTATTTCAATATACTATTTTCACTGCTTTTCATCTATCTCTGAGGGTACACTTACAGTGTAGGTACAACACTATATTAATACAGGTACACTTACAGTGTGATTTATGAGCCATGTTCAACACTGAAACTTCCCAAACAAACTTGGGCGTAACTCAAGCACAAATGTTACAAGCTCCAATCTCAGCAATAAATTCTTTGATTACATCTCCTCGAGCAAATCAATTGTGACTTTTGATAGGCGAAGAAAGATTTTATTGATAGACTATGAAGTATATTCTATCTGTGATCGCTATAAAATCTATAAAATGATGTGCCAAACTGTATTGTATTTTGTTGTTTGAGGAGGGGAGTGTTGGGGTTGGGTGTGGTGGGTGTAAAAAATTGAAGATGGTTTAAAGATGTGCAAAAACCAAATTGTGACAAGTTTTGTCACAAGGGTAGGGGCAATCAATGATTTTCGTCTGTGCTCGATCAAAATACCAGTTGCCAACTGACTGGGCGATCCCCTGCATATAATAAATAGTTTATATTAACAAGAAAAATTGGAATGTAAAGGGAAAAAGCATCCCTTTTTTGCCCCTAGCCAAACATTACTTTTGTTAAAATTTTCCCCCTAGGTGGTGGCCGGTGGGGAGCAAATGAGATTGACAGGAGTAAATCTTGGATCAGATGACATAATCATGAAGCAAAACATGCAATGAATGCAGCAAGAACTAAGGTTGGATTGTAGGCATCATATATTCATATCCATATTAAATGTAGATAAAGCACGAATGCTTATTACTATGGTTACATAGGGCAGTATTGGGTCAACAATAGTAATTTGTAATTGTGTAAAATGCTACTTCGTATGTTTTACAAAGAAACAAAGAACAGAAACACGAAGGTGCAATATTTACACAACAAATGGCATAAACCAGAGTATTAAATGAACAATATTTAGTACATATTTACATTGGTTTGTTTTTTATTGACAAATTAAAGATGCAAAAAAAGAGGGTATAAGAGTTGGATTGGCTTATTTTAAAATTCAAAAGACATTAAAGGTCATAATTAAAAAAAAAAAAAAAAAAAAAAAAAAAAAAAAAAAAAAAAAACCTTGGGTGGGAAAGAAAATATCTAATCATTCAAAGATAAGAAAGTCTATGCCTATAATCACGAAGGTCCTTGAAGACTCTAGTGGGATCCTATTGGTACTACTTTGTGTGATGTTGGCACTAATTGAGTTCCGAAAAAGGAGTCTATTGGGATAACAAAGCCTAAGTTCTAATTGATGCTAATAAGAAGTATTCTGGTACTGAGATTGGTAAGCACAGCTTAGTACCAATAGGATCCACTAGAGTAGTCATCAAAGACTAGTGTTACTTGAGGCTGAGCAAAGCCGTATATTGCCCAGCCAAGGTTATTGGTATATCGTTGCTTTGATTGAAGCTTTTGCTGTGAAATGCATCCAATCTTTAGTTAGTATTATGATAGCGACTCTATGAGCTGGAAAATGTTGTTACTGAGTATTTTTAATTGCCTTAAAGTTTGAATATTTAATATAGCTTTTAATGAAAACACGAACTATTGACGTGGGAAAAGCACACATGCGCCTCATATACCCCCACAATCTAATTCAAATTTCTAAAATATAACATGAGAAACTAAAATAACCATTGATTCAATGCTATTTCAAGGACTATAAAACTACAAGTTTTATAAAGGGGATCAATAACATACTGTATTTCCAATGTGAGGTGAACCAGAGGCAAACCATGTATCCTGTCTCTCAGTCTGGCCATGAGAAAAGCATGAGTTGATGAAATACCCGTTCTTTCTGAACTTACCAAAGCGCCTAATTGCACTGAGCATCTGTCCTCTAAAACCTGTTTCAAAATGGTTCAGTTTTAGTAATTTGTTCCAATAATGCAAGCCTATCAAAGTATCAATAAAGAAAGGAACCAAAACATAACAGGATATGAAAAGACTGGAAGTGAAAATAAGATGGCTATAATGAACCTTGGAGAAATCGGATTTGTGGAGCACTACAGTGTGCATTATTCAACTTGCATCCATACCAGTTTCCGTGAGGATCAGAAGATGCAGGGGCTAAACTTGCCTGAATCTGGTTGAAGCAAAATTTAGGATCATAGTTAAGTCATTTGGGCTAATTTCTATTTTCTATAGTGGATACAAATAAATTGAAAAAAGGTGGCAGATTAATGCAGTGTAGAGATAGTTGAACAATCCAATCAACCAATCAATTTGGGTCCTGCCATGTATTTACTACTCGGCAAAGACAAGACAGAAACAGTATCATTTTAATTTGTTCTAGTTATGTCCCAACTCCAGAGCAATGGACATACCCAACCAAAAAGTTGTGGGGTGTTATCACATGAATTGCACCGGTGAAGCCTTTACCTGAAGCTAAAATTTGAGGCCATGGACACCATGGGTTCTACCATTCTAGGTCTAAACACTATAATAACTCCCTTGTCAAGCAAGAACATTAGCCTCTCATCAAGAGCTACTTTATAATGCACAAAATCTGATTAAGCTATGTTAATATATACTGAAAATGATTTACTTAAATGTTTTTAGTTTCTAATTGACACTTTTTAACATTTGATAATAAGATGAGGGCAGTAAAAAGCCCTGCAACTGTTGATAATAAATCCACAAATTAAGTTCTATTAGATCATGCTGATTGGCAGATTCATCCCAAATTCATAGTTCAATAGGTGAAGCCATATTAGACTGCAAACTTTCCTTTTTGAAAGACGCTCATACCATGACAAATTCAGAGTATAATTCACAATGCACACAGTGACAGACACACAGTTCATCTGACAAAGATTCAAGTAAAGAAAGACAAACCTGCCATGAGTCATATGCTGCATTGACGAGAAATAATGGTGTCTTAACATCTGCTATTAAACGGTGAGGGAAGAAACACTGCGGAAAAGAAAGTTGACAGAAGATTAGGCTTGGGGCATAAAAAATGTTTGTAATCCTACTTTTAACTCAGATAACATGCTTGCTTGCTAGATATATTACCATGATAGGATTAAGGCGACTAGTACAACTGCGAGGAAGGTGTGGACCCACAGCCTGCAAATTTCACAAGAAAGCATACTTTAGTATCTAAAAAATGAGAACTGAAAAGGTGGATAAAGAAGAGAAAATAGTTGGCTTATTAAGCGGTTTCACAATCTTCACATTTATTCTGTTCAAATGGAAAAGGAAGTCTAATTGAACAAAATTTACAAAATTGAGATAACTTTTAATGAAAGTGATCATGAAGCTGACTCCTAAAGTAAGGATAACAAGGATGAGCGGATGACGTATGGCTGTACAAGGCCTTGTCATATGTATCCCTCGAATTTCTACATAATTAAGTAATTAACACTTAAAATAGGCTGCACATGCTTGCATATGAGCTATATCTACTAAAACAAGAGTCATTTCAGAATAATACCTGCAAGCGAACAACATTCCCAAATAATTTTCTCATAGTGCGTTGACCGGCCACATCAACACTGTAATACCAAATATAACTGTGAAAATCATGAATGCATTGATGCTTTCTTTTTTCTTTTGCTCGCGAGTTCTCTCTACCATTCCTCATATTCCAGCTCTGATTTCCCTTTTTATTATTTCAACTGATAATTTCTTTTTGTTCAACAGACATCATAAAAATGTCTCTACAATTGCCAATTTCCCACTACATTTATAAAAATGATTCATTGCCAGTTTCCCAATACATTTATCAGGATAAGATTGTGTTAGTCATGCTTTCATTTGTATGTTATTTTCATACACTTTTATCTCTACAATAATAGTAGTAGTAACTTTGTGCATATGATATATTACGGAGTATTTACAATTGAGATAATTCAGGATTTTTCCATCTCTTTTAATAGATAAACTTGCAAGATAATAAAATACTCATCCAATGGGGAAAAAAAAGAAAAATTATTGCATCCATGGAAAAAAGGTTGATCGCTTCAATTGTCATCAAAATAGTTTACAGGAATATTTTGTTATGATTAAATTATGAGGGAGGGGATGATTATAAGTCAATAAGGTAATAGGAGATTACGCATCAAGGAATAACCCTGCATCACTCAGACACTTTACTCTTGTACGTCCTGGGAACAATGCTCGGAACTCATCACAATGCAGTATCGACGCCACACCCCCAGCTGAACATCCAGAGAGAAGAGCCTATAGAATCAACTGTCAACATATGCAGATGCCCAGATATACATATATAGGTTCCATCCAGAACAAAAGAAGCATTACCTGATTTGCGTGCCTCATTCCTAGAGACTTTAACTCCTCCATAGCCGCTGAATATATACGCTGCCCTCTAAAGTACAATTGTGCTCCCTACAGAAAAAATAATAGCATTGAACTGAAGTATAAGGAAACAAGAATTACAGTAACTTTGACAATGCAAATATTGCTAACAGAAAAATGTAATTAGTATTAATTTTTAATAGGCCAGAATTATGTTGTGTTTTAATGATATCCTCAATTTCTTTCAGTAAAATAAACCATGGTTTTACAAACCTTATGCTGGCTATCCCCACTGAACGAGCCACCATCACAATAGCGAACTTTTACTCGGTTCCAATTGTAAAAATCTGCAGAAACCATTAACCCATTAATGAAGTGAAATTAGTCCATTGATAGAACAGAAATCCAATAGAAATCAATAAGCAAAGAATAAAGAAGAAATAACAAATGAACAAACATATACCAGGATTCTCGGAACGCTTATTGCTGAGTAATCCTGAAAACGGTATGAACTTCTCCATATACTTTGAGGAACCATGACGTGTTTTCTTTCTATACACACAATTTCTTATTGTATCACACCATCCTCCCCCCTGTTATCATCTCAAGTGACAAAATCAGTATTGCAGCCAACAAGGGGGAAATTGATTCCAACTTGTGGAGCATGCCAGCTGAAGAGCAGCAATGCCAGCAACATGTCGCTAAATATTCAAGTTTTTTCACGCACCTCAAGTTGAACAAGCCAACTGTTTGCCCCTGATCCAAATCCACGGTGAAGATGGTATCCCGGCAATGATCCATCCAAGCAGACTGCACATTGAGATCAATGAGGTGCTATATATGGAGCTATTATGGCTGTCTAATGAGATCAATGACAGTGTCTAATATAGGAAGTGTGACGCTTGGACCATAGATAAAAGTGTCAGACTCGGGTATGGATCTGAGAGTGACATGAAAAGATCTCAACTTGAAGTCTTTAAGATATGTGGACACAAATACTAGTGCCCAAAGTTATGATATAGAGATCTACATTTTTCTGTTATACATGCATTAAAACAGTGTTTATTGACTGAAATTGAAGTGTCCATAGTCCATACACATTCTTATATATGAGTGTCAAGTAGCCAGCATGAGCACTTGAGCTAAAATGTAGATTTACAAACTAAAATGCAATTGCAATCCGAATCAAGTACATAGGAGAAAATCATATTTATAAAGGCACTTATAATGACTAGATCTTCATGACTTCATGTACAAGTGATCACGATGATTTTAATGACTACATGCTCACGTACAAGTGATCACAGTGCAATAATGACAACATGTTCATGTGAAAGTGATCGTGGTGCAATCCAATTAAGAATGAACACTTCAGGAATTAGACAACACACTGAATTCCCTTCCCAAACACGGAGCTTGTCATGAAATTCAAATTGCACAGCAAATTTAACATCTTTATAAAGCTACTTTCCAAAAGATACATCCGATACATCTTGCAAAGGCAATAATGTACAAATGCGTATAATTAGGACCAAATCTAAGCAGCTTAGCTATAACTAGCATAGCAAATCCTTAGACATCTATATTGAAGCTCTAGGAAGCTAAACAACCTTTTTGGTGTATAGAAAGTCACAAAAGACAATATAAACGAGATTTGATCTCGAAAAGTCAGCATCCAATCTAAGAAGACATTACACATCAATGAATTGAGCATGCATGCAAACTACTTGAACTAAAACAATAACAAATCAGTCATGCAACAGAAAATCAAATGCTTACAAATATATTATAGCAAAAGCAATTCAACTGACAAATAGAAACAAAACTATAATTCAAAAGACAAAAATCAGCAAATTATATGTAATAATTATGAAAATAATAGAGAAATGAAGAGTAATATACCAGCTCCTTTAGCAGCAGCAGAAGAAATTAGAGTGAGACCCACCAACAGAGGTCTATTAGACCACCCATTTTTCTGCTCATCATAAACAATCTCTGTCACATTCAATCCTTCAAAACAATCAACTCTTTTCCTTGAAATTAATACAAAAACAACACCCAAAACCCAGAAAATTTTCATGGGTTTATTTAACAATAACCTCAAATTTCCCATTTGGGTATCTAAATTCTGCTTAAATCTCACTCAAAAGAATATAAATTGTTTAATTAAAAAGAAAATTAAAAAAAAAAATACCCTTTTTAAGAGTAAGAATTATCATAGAAATGGAAAATAATTTGTAATTTAAAATGAAAAAAATGGATGTGAAATGGGCCACCAAGAAAGTGACAGAAACAGAAAGAGGTGAGAAATGTGAATGCAGCTGAACTTTACAGTTGTAGTTCACGGAAATGTTGGTCTTCTTACTCATTGCTCATTACTCATAATTATTATTAATTACATAAAAACTATAGGTTAAAAATCTTATAGTAATTAATGTTGCACCGATGTGTTACAGTGATATTGTTAGCATGAATTAATTTTATAATTGGGCGCTATTCCCTGGTAAAATCTTTGTCATTCTTCTTGGTAAAAGGAGTGTTTGATCTTGTTAGAACCAAAATACCATATTTTTTTGGTAAAATTCTAAATCTTGTCGGTGGTAGCATGAAATGAAAATAGGGGGTGTTATGGTAGGGTAATGGAACTTTTTCATTTAAATTAATTGGTAGGGTTATGGATCATATGGGTTTCATCACCAATGTGGGATTATTTGTCTAACAAATTTTGGAGGGCCTAAAAGTCTTCATTGATTGAAAGAAAACAACTTATTTTGACATGTGTTCGATGGAAGTTAAGGCGTTAGGCGTGAGTGGTAGATCAGTGGTTAGAGTATGAGGAAATCATAATGCATAACGATTAATGCGTTACGACTCTATAAGTCTTCTAGATGATATTTTGTCATCTTATCATGGTATAAACATTTGTGTCAATGATGCTAATACTTGTTCTTTGTTCACAAATGTGCTTTTTTGTATTTAGAGTTTAAGCTTAGCTTGATTGAATAATAAATAATGAAACTTGATAAAAGCAATAGCGCAACCTCAGCTGCCGCCACCTCCACCACTCACTCACCACCATCCTTACAACCACCTTGGAAAAAAAAATAAAAATCCAACCCCTACCCCTACCCCCACCAAAACCCAAAACCACTTAATCCTACCTTGAAACCACTTCATCCACCCAAAAAACCACCCCACGCACCAACTCAAAAATGCCCAATCACACCTTCAACTTACCTCCAAACCTAATCCAACCAATTCAAAATCACCCAACCTAATTAATAACCTTGAACTAACAACCCATTCCCCCCAATCAAATCACGATCACCCACCCAACCCTTACCTTCTCAAAAAATCATCAGTTTGATCACATACAACAACATCCCTAAAACAGAAATAAAAATTATGAGTGAAGGAAGAGAGAAAAAGGTAGGTACGAAGGTGGCCGGGTAAAGGCTAACGATGGACAGGGAAGTGGGTGGCAACCAAAAAGGGGGGTGTCGTTGCATCAGAGTTGAAGAAATTTTTGTTGTTGGATTGTAAAGGGGAGATGACGCAAATATGATGGTGGAGGCGTATGCACAATATTCATTTAATATCAAGTATAAAATAAAAAACATGAACACATACTCAATGAGCATAAACCTCAATGAACATGACTTGTACAAAGGCTCAATTAAAGGAAATATATCACCAATAACGAGTCCTAGGACTCTAGGAGACTAGCTTAGGCAACCCTTAAAGACATTTTTTTTTCCTTTTCGATTAAATTAAGCTATGTGTAGTTCAACTTGTTTCATGTGAGAAACTATTTTAGTTAATATTTTTAAAAAAATCGTATCTTCTAATTGATCGGCCTTTGGTTATTGTCATTTATATGGAATTTTTTTTTACTCGTACTGAAGTTATTAAATTATCAACAGTACAACATATATATTAGCATACGTTAATTAATAATACATATGATCAAAGTTCAATTAAATGATAAGGTCAAATATAATAAGATCAAACCAAACACATAAGAAAAATTTAGACCGACAAGATCTAATAAATTTCTAAAGTTCAAACCAATGCAAAAACACCCTATCAATTCATTTGAATAGAAGTTTATATATAGAACACATTCCAGATTTCTTGGGCCAAAAATCATGTCACTTTGGAATATGACAATAATGAATCTCACACTTGGTTTTTTTTTTAACATTCGGAATTCTAATTGTAAGTTTGCCCATAAAATTAGTGATCGGTTTAAGTATACAAAGTCTTGAAGGAAAAAAGTCATAACACATACTATGATACTTTTTTTTTTTTTTTTTAATTTTTTTTTAAATTTTAATTTTTTTTTTTTAATTTTTTTTTTTTTTTTAAATTTTGAGGAAAAACATACTATGATACTAACTAATTGTATTTCCTTCATCATTTTACTAAAATTGCAACGCTTCTCTTTTCACGTTTGCTAATAATACATTATTACATTATTTCAATTATTAATTTAATAAAGATCTCAAGTGACTATACTTTTCTTTATTTTATAGATCATAAACGAGTTGAACTACATTAAACTAAAACAACCTAAACTAAGGGTTCGTTTGGCATCGTTGTGGTTTTCTGTTTTTTGGTTTTTTGTTTTTTTAAAGTATATTATATATGCCACATAATGAATCAAAAAATATTTAGATTTATTAAAATCATGATAATTTTGAAAACTGACAACTGAAAAGTGGAAACACCTTTTTCTTGTTTCCTGTTTTTGGTTTTTAGTTTTCAAAAAAACAGAAAACTGAAAACCTAAAATGATGCCAAACAAGCTCTAAGCTGATTGAATTGAACTGTAATTAATTGCAGAGAAGTCCAAAAAAAACTAGACATGTATATATGAATATTGCACAGATCAAAGTATTTTATTTTATTTTTTAAAAAAAGTGTCTAGAGTTTATAACAAAATAAATAGTAATAAAAATTGTACATTATCAACCCTTTCATACATACCCATTCGCACCAAACAACTACCAATTAAAGCACGTGTTTTGAAAACAACTACCTATAAAATCAACCCTTTTATACTCCGACATTTGAGTATCACTTTTTACCTTTGTGAAGGGTAATTTAGTTAATTTAGATGGTTATTTTATGAGGTAAAGGTGAAAAGTGGAACCTACATACGGAATATTCTAGTTGGAATTATTAGAGTGATAGTGTTACTTAAACTTTTTACAACTTTGTGGTAGTTATTTTAAAAAAAAAATTAATAGGTAGTTGTTTTCAAAACACGCGCTTTAATTGGTAGTTCTTGATAAAATTTCCCAAAATTAAAATAGTATATTAAGTAATGTGCATGCACGCATACAGTTAGCCTCGTGTATTTGATGGTAAGTTTATGTATCTATGCTTAAACTATATATAAGCTTTGTATGTAAATAATTCAAATATTTTACAAATTACAAATTACATCTTTGAATAGAAATTTGCAAAATAAGAAAATAAAAACGCGAGCAATCTTTAAATTATGAACACTTGGGGTCTTCACTTTCGTCAGTCTTTGGTCTGGTATTCATAAGTATCTGCAATTACAAAACAAATTAATGCATGATTGTATATACTACGTAAGAGTTTATCAAAACACTTTTCTTTTCTTTTTTCCTTTTTTGTCAATTACCAAACAACATTATTACACTTCATTTCTGGTGAGACTGGTAGGTCCGTCTGGTTATTATTATTAGAGTCAAATTTTGTTGAATTTAAAAGTAATAAATTTGTCAAAGTTAGATGATTTACAATTTTTCTATTCATTCAAAAGAAGTTACCAGTGAGGCATTCCTAGGGGTGAAAATAATTCGGTTTAAAATAAAACCGAATCGAATTAGAATTATGGTTAAGTTTTTTTTCTTTAAGTGGTTCGGTGCGGTTTGTAAAATTCAAAAATCGAAATATTTATGGTTCGGTTTCGGTTTGAGGAATTGACAAACCAAAAAATCGAAACCGAACCGAATTTTCAGCCCAAACCCCAAATAAACCCTAAGCCCAACTCTAGTTTTAGACAAAGTATATATATAAAGCACAAAAAAAAAAAAAAAAAAAAAAAACCCTAATCTAACTTCCGACTCTCAATCTCTCATAGACTCATACTCCACTCAGTTCCTCACTCCACTGGCAACCGTCCACCTTCCACCGTCCAAACTCTAAAGGTATGCTATTAATCTTTTTAACTGCGATCCAATTGCAATTTCGCCTATTTGCTAAGCTCAATTGTTCAATTCGCCTATTAATCTATGTAAGTTACTGCTTTGCTAAGTTGCTGTATTGATATGTGTTTTTTTATATGTCCTAGACCAATGGCAACCAATGTGGAAGGTGTTCCTGACGAGCCTCAAACCGAACACGAGACTGACCAAGTATCTCAAAATCTGGAGAAAAAAAAAAAGGGAGCAAAAATTCGATGCGGTTTTGTTTTTTTTTTTTTTTTTTAAAGAAAACCGAAATTTTAGGTGGTTTGTTTTGGTTTCAAAGCTAAAAGTGGTGCGGTGTGGTTTGCAAAATCCAAAAATCGAAATATTGTGGTTCGGTTTGCCCAAATCGAAAACCGAACTTTCACCCCTAAGCATTCCTGGTGGCCTGGATGACTGTTCCCGCCTAATGGTTAGGTACTTAGAGTGTGTTCTATTTATCCGATTTTCACTTATCTGAATTGAATTATTTTATCGTTCTGAAATTATTTAAAACTTTATTAGTTGTAATGTAAACTTAGGTAACTCTTATAAAAATTTATTTTTCTTGAACTAAATTTATATGAACTTAACCGAACTTATTAGACCTTAAATAAGTGAAAATAAGGTGAACGAAACATATGACTATAAGGCATTAAGACTTCATGCTACTTTATATATGATACAAGTATATCTTAAGGTTGTACATAAGAATTAAATATACTTGTTAAAATGGTACAAGTTTGGAATGTGTAACAAAATTTTGTATGGATCGATATTATTATATAAGGCGTAATACCACATAACACATTATTCTTTCCTTTTGAATCTTCTTATACACTTTGTGACTAGCTGCATATATCATTTGCCTTTAAAAAGAGTTATTTAACGCTTTAATTATATTATGTACTTTTTAAAGAATTTCAACATACAACCTTATCAAATAGGTTAACTTTTTTTCCTCACTTTATTTATAGTTATCGATGTAGGAATTATATAATTATTTCAAATTATTCCAATCCAATTTTGAAAATATTATTAGTTTAGTTCGTGAAAAAACATATAGATATATTGATTTTGAAAAAAAATCAAATAGTCAATTGGAAATAAGGTGAATAAAATGTAATAATTTTAAGATTGATGATTATCTTATGTCTAAGTAATCATGACCATTCAATATAAACAATATGAACCAATGTTTTTGCATTATTAAGGACTTGTGGTTGTGGAGGCATTATATTCATATATTCCGTACATGTTAAAATAACTATGTATTTTGTCCTGGAAATAAATTAAACATTTCAATTATTATATTCCGTATATACTATAATAAATATTGGGTTTTTCTAAGTTATGCCCTCAAATTTTTTCAGTTTCTAAATTGTGTCCATACTTTTTCAAACATCTAAGTTGTGCCCTCAACCTTACTAATTTTTATTAACAATAACCTTTGCCGTTAACAATAACTTTTTTTTTATTATTTTATTTTCTGGTTTTTTTAATTTTTTTAAAGTGTTAAGCCAATTAGAACGGGACACGTGTCAAATTAATAACGCGACGACACCATTGTTGATAAAATAACTTAACTTTCGTTAACGGATATGGCTATCAAAGGGTATTGTTGATAAAATATCGTGAGGTGTAGGGCACAACTTATAACTTTGAAAAAGCATGGATACAGCTTAGAAATCAAAAAACTTGGGGGCATAGCTTAGAAAAACCCATAAATATTTTATTGATACGTAGGCAATTCATTAGATATACCTTTCGAAGCATGGTGTTTTCGTTAACAAGAGTAGAAATTTTCTCTTCTAATTTGAAGTTTTGCTCTTGCAATTCATTGGCTCTTGACTCTAAATCGTTCACATAAACCTTTTTCCTTTCACGTGCTTGTTGAGCGGACACCCTGTTCCTTAACAACCTGCATTTTAACCAACGTAATTAGTTTCGATTACAAAATATCCTTCTCTTTCATTACTACAAAATCTTCATCATTTATCCAAAAATCCAATTTTTACATGTACATGCATGTAGCTTTATCTAGAGGAATTGTGAACTTCAGTCACGAGTTCGAATCCTGGCCCAGTAGTACATGTAAAAAGTTTATCTTTCTTGCTTTCATCTTTATCATACATCGCTGTTCAACACACAATTGAGATGATTTAATTTAACTCTTAATTGTATACGTAGGTTAGACTCAAATTTGATCTTATATATTTGTTGATTGACTTTCTTTATTAGTCGAATGCTACGAATGGTTGTCATTTTAGGAGCCGGGGACAACCAATAAATCAACAACCCTTCAACATTATTAAAAAAAAATAGTACGGAGTAAAATTAACATATTTTTAAAATTGTTTTTCATTGTACTAGAACTCAAAAACAAATAATTATGGACTCGTTTGCCTTTTTCTTTATTTTTTTCGATTTTTTTGAAAACTAAAAATAAAAAAAGGAAACCACAAAATGTGATATGGACTTTTTTGTTGCCAGTTATAAAAATAATGATGATTTTAATAATGTAGACTTTTCTTTATTCTTATTAAGAAATATATTATAAGACTTTCAAAATCAAAAAAACTAAAAACTACAATGATGCTGAATAGACCCTATATTTCTAGTTACTAATAGATCGACTTCCACATTGAGTCGTCCACTACCGTGGGATAAACGGTGGAGATATGTAAGTACTTGGTAACTTAATTGGTATATAGTTGTTCTATTGATATAGAATGGCTTTTTATCTGGCCCATCAAACAATACAACTTTAGAAAATTAGGGATTTTTTTTCTTTTTTTATTTACAATAACACAATGTTGCACGCCCGACAAAAAAATTTTCTAGCAATCTATCAAACAATGGTATATATAAGATTATATATATATATATATATATATATATATATATATATATATATATATATATATATATATATATATATATATATATATATATATATATATATATATATATATATATATATATATATATATATATATGTATATATATAATCTTATATTTTCACCAAAATTTGGGAATTTTTTATCTTGATTTTTTAGCTTGAAACTTAAATAGAAATATACAATTATTGCATGTATAAAAAAAGGAAAGGCTAAAAAACTAACACAACACCATCATATCAAGAAATCATATTCATATATACTACGTATATATATAAACCTTGTTGAGTTCAAATTAAAAAATAAAAATAGAAGTAAGATTGAAATAATTATTTTAAAGTTTTTTAAAGTGCTTTTTTTTTTTTTTTTTTTTTTTTTTTTTTTGACAAAGGGTGAAAAGGAAATAATTATGAAGTATACAAGGTTTTTTAAAATATTAAATTTTGAGATGTAATCGGATGTAAATTACTAGTATTAGGTTTAGGTTAATTTTTTCATCTCCCATATTGTAAAAGGTGTATTTAGCTTTGCAAATAATTGCAATGCATATATTATGAACAAATAAATGAATTTCTTAACAATTGACTTTGTTGATCTTTAATAAGATAAAATTATGACAAACTGATAACCTATATGTAGTATATGATTACCATCATACCATGGTTACAAACTTACAATCCACTTAAAGACTCAAAACAATGCAATGTGTGATCCATATATACATATATCAAAGGTCTCTTTTTTTAAATCTAATACTTAATATACTTTTATATTTTGCCCTTTTGTCGGACCAATAGGGTAAAGAAATAAAGATTCATTATTATTAATTAATAAAAATAATTACACTCCCAATTAAATTATCTACTCCAAATAAATTTTTGATGAGTAATGGAGGTAGTACCAATCCTTCTCAAGGACTAATTGTTCTGCTAAATGATCTCACAAGAAATCATTAGATCTATCTAAGCTCAATTAAGACTCAATCGATCTGTTAGGCACGATTTATTATTAACATACTATAATATCCAGCAAAATTAATTTATTTATTTCTCTTTTAGTTGATTTTTTTTTTCCTTCTTTTTTTTTTGGACGAGTAGTTGATTTTAGCAAAATGCCTAATTAACAATATGTGTTTAATCAATTGGATGGGTAATTTGAGGCACCTACATTATAGACTTATAGTACAGTAAATTTCATGTTAGAGTTATGTTCTACCTTTCATTCTCATATCTAAATAATCTACTTGCTTGTGTCAAAAAAAAAAAAAAAAAGAAAAAAAAAATCTACTTGCCATTGTCCTTTTTATATAATAATTAATAATAATAATTAAAATTAATAGTCAAATTTTTCTTAATTAATAGGATAATATCTCTTACATTAGAGCTAAACCTAATTATTTTCCAACGAATTAGTCATTATTGGTTCTTAAGTTTTTTTTTTTTTTTTTTTTTTTTTTTTTTAAAAAAATCTACATAGATCATGACTCAAATTGAACACAACAAAATTATTAACTATTAACAAACCTCTTAAGTCTTCTATACTCCTTATCAACAGGATTACGGCCTCTTTTACGCTTAGGAGGCGCTACTTCGCCACCATTGTTGTTACCATTAGAGCTTTGCAAACTTCCTTGATTTATCAACTTTGTTTCCTCTTCCTCTCTCGTGTCCATATCCGGCACCATAAACAATTCTTCATCACTTTCTTCTGCGTAACACCCAAATTATTTTTCTTTAGTTCTGTCCCTTTAGTATTATTTCATAAATCAAAATAAAAAATATAATAATTATAAATTTATTTATTCATTTATATCAAAGTATAAGAACAATAAACCAACCTAGGTTGCTATTATTTCCTGTTGTAGTAGAAATAGAAAGAGGAAGAAGAGGCAAAGTAGCAGGTTGAGCCATGATCAAGGTATAATATAAGATAAAACAATTTTTATTTTTTGAGGATATGAATAATAGAGCTAAATATGTCTCATTTTTATGTATGTATTTATATAAATTCAAGGAATATGGATATATATAGAGTACGTAAAAAATACACGTAGTACTAACAATATTAGGATAACGTGGATTTGTGGGGGAAAATATATATGGTGACGTTGCTACTCGTTTGCTAATTGATCTATATTTAATGCGCTTCATTCTCGATTGTTTGCCCTATAGTCATATTTTAAATAATTTATTAGGTTTTGGCCGAGTAAAATTGATTAGACAAAAAATTAATGAAATTTTTAAGTAATGTTTGTGAGAGTAAAGTTGTGTTCTTCTTATACATTATTGTTATGGGATAATTTTTAAAGAACAGTCTAATACGTAAAAAAAAATGGAGCAATCTTTAAAGAATGAAGGAGTTATTTATGTAAAAGAAAATAAATATTTGTACGTACAAAAAGTAAACATAAATGTGAATAGACAAGTGATGAGAAAATTTCAAGTGGGGAAGAATGGGAGGTGGTGAAGTTAGGAGGGAGAAAGATTGGTAGAAGAAAGAACACGTTGATGCATGTATATCCATATTTTGATGCTTTGTTTTGTCAAAAGTTGCACTCCTAGATTAGCTTTCTTGTTAGGAGACGAAAGGAAGCAATCAATTAAAATTCTTTCCTATTTCTTTTTGTTTTATGGGGGAATAATTTATTTATTTTGGATTTTTTTTTTCTATAATATTGTTTCATAAATAATAATCAAGGTTGTATATATTTTATACGTTTACCTAAATCATACATTTATTTGTTATTATCTAATTGTAAAAAATGTTTAGTCATTGTTAAGCTTGAGTTTTGTCTATGCATGCATGTCGTTACAATACTAATTACTTAATGTGTAATGCATTAATTAAATGATTTTTTTCTATTAGAATGTCTCATGAAACAAGGTTTTTAAATGTAATGCATCAGTAAATTAAATTAAAATAGTTAAACATGTGATCGATGCATTTAAATGGGTTTTATCTAATGATTATATTAAAGTATTGAAATTATTAATGTATAGAGTATAATAAAAACATAAAATAAATTAAAATATTCCTTGTTATTACTTTCTGTAGGAAATTATGTTACTTGATACTGCCTATAATTGATGAGTTTGTGATGTATAATAAAATTAAAGGACGAGTTACACTACGTAGTACTATGCCACATTTATTTGGGCTTAATTAGTCTAAGAAATTGAGTTACATTATTTAGTTGGCTTTTATTATTTGAAATTTTATAACTGCTTGATATCAAAGCTTGAATCCTTAACCTCTTCATCACCAATAATTTACTTTTATCAATGTGTTGATATTTGTATAATATGTCCTCATTACTTCATTAGTCGCTTTGTCAATGTGTTAATATTTGTTTAAGGGAACGGTTTTGGTTGCTACTATAAATGCGTAGTATGAAGATATTGTTTTCTTAAAATTGTTATAGTTTGAATTTAGCATTACTCATATACGATGTTTGAGCGCTCATGTTTTACTCGTGTATAAAAAGTATATATTTTTCGTGCTTGAATTTTCTTAGTGTAAACTTTTAAAATATCAAATTTGTAGTTATATTGCTATTAGATAATACTTCATCCGTTTCTTTATACTTGCAACATATTTACTACGGTATTTAAGATAAGTGGACCTCACATAATATAATACACATAGAATGAGGTTAATAGGTTGAAAGGAGCATAATCAAGTGGGTCATGTGCTTTAAATAAAGGTAATAGTACAATTTTCACAATTAAAAACTTTCTTTTTATAGAGTGTTGCAACTATTGTGACATTTCCATTTTAGGGAAGTATTGCAAGTATAAAGAAACGGTGGAAGTATAAATTATTATTTATAATCAAAGTTTGTCAAACGTAAATTATTTAGAGCTAACAAAGGAATAATTTTTTTTTTTTTGAAGAAACAAAGGAATAATTTTTGAATCAACTAATTTTATTTTTCTACTTTTGTAAGCAAGCTACTCGGATTTCATCAAAGTCATTATCCAGCAAAGTAGCAAACCAATAACAAAGACTGAAGGGCCTTCCCTTAGAATCTCATGAAAAAGCAAGGCCCATATCTCAACTTAAATAGTGAGACCCATGATTTAAACCTTTAAAGCCCATAGGCCATAACAAAGCAAAGGAGGCTAAAAGCCTATTCCGATTTATTGAAAACAAGTGAATTGAACTTAACTAATTGAGGCTGAACTGAACTAAATTGAAACGAATTGTTTATGAGAGAAGGAAATTAGGAAGTGGAATTAAGATGAATAGAAAAGGCTCTAAAACTATTACTCCCTCCATCTCTAGTATATTGCCCCATTTGCCATTTTGCATGCGATCTCCAAGACACATCTTAAAATGATTTCATCTTCAATTTCATATGTGATTTTTTTTTAAGAAAAAAATTGAATATTGATAAAATATACAATAAGACGAATCTAATAAGATTCCACATGACTATGTTATCTCATATAGATTAAGGCCCCGTTCTTTAGAGCTGCTCTGCTCTGCTAAGTCCTGCTCTGCTCAGATCAAATCTGCTCTGCTCTGCTCTATTTTCAAATAATAATTAATAATAACAATAATAATAATTAATATTGAATAATAATAATTAATATTGTATTGTTGATAATAATTTATTATTTTAAATAATTATAATAATTAATAATATTAAAAATAATTATAATAATTATTAATATTAATAATAATTATAAATAATAATTATAATAATTATTAATATTAATATTAATAATAATTAGTATTTGTTATTCATAATAATAATTATTAATAATAATTATCAATAATAATAAATAATTCAAAATATTAAGAATTAATATTTAATAATATTATTAATTAATAATTTCTAATAATTATAACAATTGTTTCAAAAAAATAAATAATACTTAGTATTTTTTTTTTTTTTTGAAAAGCAATACTTAATATTTAATAATAATACTAAATACATAATTTTATTTAATAATTATTACCAATGATATAAAAAGAATAAAAAAACAACAAAAAATTGTGTGCTTTAAAATACGTTCTTCCCAACAACCCTATTTACTCAAAAGCGACAATAAAGGTGATAACAACGAAGATCAAAGGGACAATGAAGATGATGAAAATGACTATCATATGGAAGTGGATGGTTAATTCACCATGATGTTAAACTCTAATCTAATTATATTCCTATTTTGATATGCGCTTGTAATAATTTGAAGATGTTAAACCGTTGTCTTTTATCTTTCTACTATTAACATATGTTAAATATGGTACACATATGTTAATATTTTCACTCACCTAAATCAATGGTATACGCACTTAATAATAATAATAACAATGATGATGATGATGATAACAACAACAACATTAATAATAATAACATTAATAATGATATTAATAATAATGTCGAAATCTGCTCTGCTCGGCTCTGCTCTGCTATTCTGAAATCTGCTCTGCTCTGCTCTGCTGAAATTTAATCTGCTCTGCTCTGCCCAGAAGCTCAAAAGAACAGGGCCTAAGAATATCATATGGTTAAGATTATAAAGCTTGACTCTTTTTTTTTTTTTTTTTACAATGGGGCGGCTAATAGGGACTGAGGGAGTACGATTTACGAACACAATTGAACTTAATTTATTAGCTTTAATAATATTAAGATCGTGTGTTGTGAAAAGCTGAAAACTAAAGCTGATTGTGTTAGCTGGTTTTGACTACCTGATTGTTAAAGTAGTTTGACTATGGGAAATGACCAATAAGCTAATTGTAAGGGTATGTAGTTGAGATAGGATTTTAAATTAAATGGGGGTATAATGTCATTCCACTTTAAAATATTGTATAAGTTAATGAAAAAACTTTTAAAGGAGCTTTTTGTAAAAGAGCTTATTTAGTGGAATAAGCTTTCCTCCAAACATTTTAAATTAGCTTATTTAAAAGTCAATAAGTTAATGTTGGTCAAATAAGCTAATTTTACTTGAATAAGCTATTATCAAACACAGCCTAAGTATTTTACCTTAACAATATATTAAATTAATTAACCGGAGATATGCTAATAATTTAATAAATAAATTGATGATGATTCGCACATATCATCAAAATGCATAGAACATGAATTCGACCAATAGCATATTTATAAAACTTTGTTAAAGTTCATTAAAACTCAATTTGCACACCTTTGACTATATTCTCACTATTAATAATACAAATCACATGATTGAAAAAGTATAATATAATAAAATATTGTGAACATTAAATGGGTCAATGTTGAAAATTAATTGTCAAAGGTTCAAGACACAAAGATAAATTAGTGAGGGCTCAAAATTAGGCTCAAATTTCAAAGCCTATTTCTTTTTTGCCACACAAAATAAAACAACGACCCCTTTCCAAAGTAAAATTTGCCATACCAAATGTCTCAAAATTTACCACTTTTATGGAGCACTAAATTTAATTAGGTTTAATAATTTGAGAAAAAAACATGAGTGTGCTTGAGTTTCACACAAAGTACATTGTATGGTAATAAAAGTGTAAAAGTCATTGGAGTAATAAAAAGATAGCCAACAGAAGCAACCTTGAAGTAAACATTGCTCAATTTTTATTTTTCTTGTATTGTATGACAAGTTCAATTTTATGATCATCTTCCTTAATTTTGAGCTTTTCTTCTTTCCTTTAGGCGCAAGTTTGCTTACTTGTTCCTCTATAGTTTTTTTTGGACAGGCAGTTCCTCTATTTGCTCCTTATGCTAGCAAGTTGTTTTTTCACAAAACGCTTAATATATGCGCCACGTACTCCCTCCATTTTATTTTAGCTTCAGGTTAATAATTGATGAAGTAATATTAGTTTCATGCCGTAAAATAAAGGAAAAGTGTGACAATTAAAAGAGAGAATAAGCTATTATAATTGTATCCCTTCATATTAGGGATCTAACAACTTCAAGTAACAACCCTTAAGTAGAAGTTTACTCACTTGTAAAGTTGTAATTATTTAAATATAGTTAAGTAGAAAGGGTAAAGGTAAGATATCAAACATAATGTTGTTAGACTAAAGAGGAGGGGATTAAGTACAATTAAAATTAGTAGGAGTGTATTTGATCAAAATTCTGCTAATTTTTTTGATAATTACTCATCTACCATATTTATAAGTAAAATTTTGTATTATCATTATTATTAATCTTTTTTATATAATATCAATCTAAATAATTATGTTTTATAAGTAAAATATATCCATAAAAGTAACTTTAATAATTCAATAGACGGGTAACATTATCAATTAATAGAAGAAAAGATAACCCTATTTGTTCATTTAGGTAACCACATTTTTTCCATTTATTAAAGTAACCCCTCATCCATTATTAACATTATCACCGTAACCTCCATTACTCAATTAATTACATTCCTTGTTTGGCAATTGGCTGTTGGCTGCTGGCTGTTTAACTTGGCTTGTTTGACTGACTGTTAGTATTGGCTATTTGACCATTTATTGTATGTAAATATGTTTGGTAAAATTAGTTGTTAGCTATTGGCTGTAACTATGCAAAATGACCTTAAAGGACATTATTATGTGTTCTTATTCATTTATTATTAGTATTCTTAATTACAAATTACTAGTTACTAATTTATAATTATTAATTATTACTAACTACTAGTTATTAAGTACAAAAAACTAATTATTAATTATATAATACTAATTACTAATTGTTAATTGTTAATTACTAACTATTAATTATTAGGTACTAATAATTACTAATTACTAATGTAACTATTAATTATTAAGTACTAATTATAGCTAATTATAAAATATAAACTACTAATTATTAATTATTCATTAATTAATTATTAATTATTAATTATTCATTATAAATTATTGATTATAAATTATTAATTATTGACTACTAATTATTAATTATTAATAATTAATAATTAATTATTAATTCCTAATTAATAATTAATAATTAATTATTAACTACTATTATTAATTATTAACTAATAATTATTAATTATTAATTATTAATTATTAATTATTAATTATTAATTAATACTGGTAATTACTAATTAACAATTAATAGTTACTAATCACTACTCACTAATTAATAATTAATAGTTACTAATTACTAATTAATAATTAATAGTTACTAATCACTAATTACTAATTAAATACTCGGTAATTAATATTTACTAATCATTAATCACTAATCACTAATTATTAATTATTAATCAAGGATAAAAAAGTAATTTGTTTAATGAAAAGCCAAAAGCTAGTAAGACTAGCTTTTTGTTTTTGGCGGAAAAGCTAGCTGAAGCCATTTACCAAACATGTATTTTGGCTGTTTAACCAAAAGAAAAAGCCAAAAGCCAATAAAAAAAGCCAGCCAAAAGCCATTTACCAAACAAGGCCTATATGTGAAATGCGTGGTCACAATCATACCGTCAACTAATGAGTTGTCCGGCCACATATATGAATACATAGTACTACATCTGTTCGTGAAAGTTCGACTCACTTAATATTCATGTGGTCAAAATAAAATAACTTTGACCACATGTTATGATTTATACAATAGAAATAAATTAGCATGAGAGATCTTATTAGACTCCCCTTATTATAAATTTTTCAAATATCAACTTTTTATAATTTTTTTACTTATACATAGTCGGATATATTCATGATCAAAGATGTTCGTTAGAAACCGCACAAATGCAAAATGAGTCGAACTTTCAGGATCGGAGGGAGTATAAGATATCTTCTCATCATCATCTAAATTATTCATTTATTATCATCCATCTAAATAAAAGATTGCCTTTTGATTTACTGCCACTCAATCAATTACATTAATATTTTTTGTATTCCACATTTTTAGTTGATGAATTTATTTTGGGAGCTTTGTTTTCCAACTAGACAAGATGATGATATGTATTAGATGTAGCATGTGATGAATTGCAAGATGTTGCAAGCGAGGGGGAGCAAAAGAAGTGACAAGTAATTAAGTGCGCAGTTAGAGCAATTGTGTACTTAACAACGAAGAGTCCTAGAGAAGTAGAGAGCCACGCTAAGAGAACAAATGCAATCATGGGCGTCATGCTATATCAAGCGGTGTAACTTGATGGCTTGGTTGCCAGCTCTTGGAGGTGGCATAGTACGAGGTTATTCATCGAAGGATGGGTGAACCCTAGTTGATGATAGAACATAAAACATATTTTTAGACCTCAACCATAAGCTTAAGCTTTTGGTTGAGTTGGTCTACTAACAGTTGATACCTAAACATGCAAAACAAAAGAGTGGAACATACCAGTTTGATGTAAGCATGAAGCAGAACATGTTAGCTGCGTATATTGTGGCTCATAGGCAAGGTGTAGACGCCGTGTGGTAGCTAAGAAGCGATGTGCTGGAAAGAAGTCACATGTATTGATGTGCTTGTAGTCGCCTAGTCGGATCGGTGAGTTCCCGGAAAGGTTTTGAGAAGTGTTTTAATTTAGGCCTTCTATGACTTGAGACTAAGGGTGTAAAGGTACAATTAGCAATGTTTAAACACGCGTGAAGAGATAGATCATAGGGAGTTTCCCACATGTCACATATGTGAGTAAAATAGTACTCCGTAAATATTATGTAATAGTACTTCGTACTTCATAATAGAAGGGTGGTAGACATATAAATTTAAGATGGAATATCACTTAACTTGTATGTGGATCATCTCTCATTATTCTATCGTAAGCCTTAACCCACGGCCCAACAAGGATATCCTACTCTTTCAACTACCACATAAAGAGTTTCATAATTGCAGCACACCACACTAGCCACAAGGGATTAGCGGATTAGGGTGAACAGTGAGTACAATACGGAGAAACATGTAACTGTTGTGCATTCGTTTGAGTTAATAATTAACCTTCTAGTATTGCAATAATAACGAGAGCTTGTTATATACATCCGGATGTACCGTAGACCCATGTGTATTAATGATTGTTTTTTATTTTATCATCAAATGAAGAGCAAACACTAAGTTTGAATTAGTTGGATGTACAGTAGACGTGGGTGTATATAACAAATTCTAAATAAGAACCCATTTGTCACTAACTATTCTAATCATATCTATCCCTTTACGTACCTACATTCTAGACATAACCTCAAAAATCATTCTAGACTTTCTAGTGATAGAAATGAATGAAAAAATTAAGAATTAATAAGAGGGAGGTCATTTGAATTGAATTAAATTAAAATAAAATAATAATAATAATAATAATTCCTCCGTGTCTTGTTTGCAACAAAGTGACTACACGAAATTCATAAGTAGTTGGTTGAAAACATTTTTTTTTCTCATAGCGCAAAAGTCATAAGTTATTTTTTTTTAAAACATGTATTAAGATAATTCCAAGCTAAGTATTTATTTGTCAATTTGATTTCTCAAAAAAAAAAAAAAAAAAAAAAAAATCCAATATTTTCAACCAACTACTACTTATATTTATAAGAATCGATTTGATCGAATAATAAAGGCCAACGTTCTTTATATATCTATGCATGTAATCATGACACAAAGAAACCAAAACAAGCCCTTTTTTCTTACCTTTTGATCATCATATTTCAATCTAATAAAGAAATTAAAGAAGTTATTATTATGCAATGTTTTGATAGGAGAAAGAACAGAAGTTAAGTGTAAACAATAATACCATGACAGGTACAAATATATGATCAATAAGAAATTTATACATTATTATTAATCAGGCACTCGTGTCTAAATGTTTCATGATTGCCACTAAGATCATGAGTTCATGACTTAATTATAAATAATTAATTCCAACCGAATGATTATAATCAAACAACTCATACATCAGTTTTGATAAACTAAGAGAGACATTCCGACAATGAAGATGACTAAGGTTGCAATTTCAAAGCTATTGGAAATTTATTTGTTTAATTGCTTCTAATTAACGCAATTAAATTATCTCCATTAGTTGTCCGAAAAGCATTAATAATGTAATTGACTTAATTAACACTCCTTAATAAGCAATGTGTTTTTAGTTATAGATTGCATTTAAAATTGATACTCCATCCGTTTTAATTGGATAGTCTCATTTGACTTTGCACGGTCTTTAAGATATATTTGACTATATATCAATATCTACAATTATATATTTATGTATCAACAACAATTATAACAAGGAAAAATGGAAAAGAAAAATCCAATCTCTGCACTTTTTCCTCCTAAAAATCCAACCTTCATTTTATTCCTCAAAAATCCAACCTTTATACCATACTTTCTCCAATAGATCCATTACCTGTTGATGACCGATTTTTGTAAGTTATATGCCACATATCAGCTATTAATAGGTTAATTATTTATTTAATTATTAAAAAACAAAAATAATTAAAAGAAAAAGAAAACAAAACAAAAAAATTCAGAAAACCACCCCCACCCCCACCCTCCTTCCCTTCCCTGACCACCCCATTCCCACCGCCCACCGGAACTCAGCAACCCCAGCCACCAACAAACACGCCCAGCCACCAACAAAAACGCCTAGCCACCAAGTCCAAACCCAAACCGCCCAGCCTTGCAACTCTAAACCGCCCAGCCACAGCCCCTGCTCAACCCCCAAAAACGCACAGCCACCAACTCCAAACCCAAACCCCACAAACCGCCCAGCCCCCAACTCCCAACCGCCCAGCCCCGCAACTCCAAACCAGTCACAACCCCAGCTCAACCCCCAAAATCGCACAATTATCACCACTCCCTCCATAACCACCACCTCATCAACACTACCACATACACCACCACCTAACCTAATTTCGCTAGAAGAACCCCACCCAAAGCCGCCTGATCCAGCAACTCCCCACCCATTTTCGAAACCCCAGAATTCCCACCCCAAAAACCCGACCACCCACCTCAACGACCACCCATAATTGTGAACTTCGAGCCTAGGAGGGGTTGGTGGTTTCGGTTCTGGGTTTGGGTTCGTTGGGTGGGGTAAGTGGTGGTGGCAGAAGTGGTGGCGGCGGAGGTGGGGTTGATGGTTTCAGTTGTTTGAGGAGAGAGGAGAGAGAAAGAGGAGGAGTGAGAAAGGAAAGTGAGAGAATAAAAAAAAAAAAAATCTTTTTAACCTGTTTATCAAGTCACAAGTAAAATGGATCTGTTGGAGAAGGAGGAGTATAAAGGTTGGATTTTTGAGGAATAAAATAAGGTTGGATTTTTAGGAGAAAAAAGTGCAAAGGTTGGATTTTTCTTATCCATTTTTCCTTATAATAATTCGATATTATAAACTACATATTGCGACAAATAAAACAATATCTCATAAAAATAAGTTTCAATCAGTAAAAAAAAGTTCAAAAAAGCAAAAATAAGCTAAGTTGTTCGCCAACACAAGGTGGACAAAGTATATATGTCAAATTGTCAATCAATCTTAACTTAATATATGGATCAGAGTAAAATCTGAACTTAAAATCATGAGCTCACCAGCCAACAATTCAAATTCAATTGACATAATTCCAACTCATTTGAATCCAAACTATTCACAAGCAACTCTATTAACTCCCACCCCACCTCCCATCCCAAACTACAAGTAAAACCATAATTGAACACAAGACAACCATGCACAACAAAAAGTCAAAAATCACTTAATATTACTAAAAAGTTAACATTATTGCATGCATAGTACTCACTCTTTTACTCCTTTACAACCAAAAACTTAAAAAGATTCGAGTATAAACTTAGCTAGACTACTCCTATGCCCTATCTAATAGCTAGTGTACTTGTGTTCTCACTTAAATGAAGGTTAGTAAGTTACCCTCAACTTTAATTTCTGAACGTAGCATGTGATAGAGGAGACATAATCACGGAAAAGAGAGGATACCTAAAGAAATTGGATGGTTTTTAGTAGAACAAACAAGAAAAGAGGTTAGATTCAACTATTTTTTTGTTTGCCTCAAAAAAGTAGTGATGCTACTACTTTAAAGTTTGTTTAATTGTCCCTAGCTTCTTAATTAACCCATAATATCTATCCATTAATTAATTGATTATTTTATGCAATTTCTAAGCTCTAATATAAGTACTAGATTTGTGAAAAAATAAAATAAAATTCTCTAATTTCTGTTATTTGTCCACCGTGTGGGTCCATGTGGCCTATTTAACACATTTCAATTTAATATGTATGGAGCATCTAATGATAAATAAAAATTAAGTAGTGGTGGGCTTATTTGTTATTTCCATGGATGTTGGGGGGTTGCTAATTAGTGCTTAAGTGCTTAGCTGTTGGGTCCAACAAATTATTATTTAATAATTAAACTTATAAAATAATACTTGGAGGTCCAAGATGTCACTTACTTGTTAATGTTCAACAATTTGGTATTTTGATCATCGTTTCCATATTGATTAGTTAATTAGAATGTATTCTTAATTAGATTAGTCGTTTTACATATTTATTAATGACATTCAATAATTAAAAATTTATTATACACTTGAGTGTACCGTATATCAAAAAACATTTTATTAAGTTGCTTAGCTAAAAACTAAAATGAATGAAGTTTAAGTGTTTTGTGTGTGTGATACACACAGATGCATAATAGACTCTCGAAATTCTAAACGATTTGATAATGCGAGTGTATGATCTACCAATTTTGTCTTTCGAAACCAGGGTGTGTAGACGTGTAGTAGTGATACCCCTTGTCATTATTTGATGGAATTAGATTTGATATCTTACTAGATTTATAATTGTATTATATTAGAAAACAATAACATATGATCAAATCCTGCTGAAAACAGTTGGCTTAGCTTTATGCCTTATATATTGAGCTAGAAGAGTACTTTAAATTAGTGTAGCTTTAATTTGTATTCTTGTCATTGTTGCTTTGGGACCTTGTTCTGTTGTCTTTATGGCCCTGGTTTAAAGAGGCTTCCTAGAAGCTTTGTGTGCTAAGACTGCTAACCCAATTGAATTTAATCAGTGGTTGGAATTAAAACTATGGAGGATTATCTCTTCATCAGTCTCTTATGAAAGTGAACAGTGTAATCATTGGGTTGACTAAATAAAAAGTCTTGTTAAGAAAAAAGAAAAGAAAAGTGGGTTTGGGTCTTCAAGATGAGTTCGGTTTCTTTTTTGGATCTGGACTAGATTGGACTAAATCGACAAGACAAACTCTAAAAAAAAAAAATTATCAACCTAGAGAATAAAGCGATTCTCTTTGATCAGGTTTGGTCTGGTTAATTTCTCTTTTAGGTTTTGGAAAATGCAAGAAATTTAACTTTCTTAAAAGACAAAAATGTAATTATTTGGTTAAAACGATTTAAAAACTACAAAGTACCTGATTAAGAAATTTATAAGTTAACATCTCCTACTTAGACAAATGAAAAGTCATACACTTCATATTATTTGATTATTCGAAAACTATAATTCTACGCCATTAATGATTGAATATGAAAATCGAGTCATACAAAACATGCACGCATAAAATTTAACTTTCAAATTAAAGTAAGTCTGATCAACCTTATTTCAGAACCAGGACATCGAACTTTCAAAAGTCTTACCTTTTCAAATAATGAAACAAGTTGTGCACCTAACCCCGCCTATCTAATTAAATCTCCCTCGATAACATTTGGTCTCTAAATTCCATTCCTTCAACCTTAATCAAACCAAACAACAGGTCATCTAGACAAAGTACACTTATCCTAAAAACTCCAAACAATCCAAAGTCTAATAAAACCACCCATTAAACATATGCGATAATTAAGACGTATTATTCTACTAATCTAGCACTAATCAAAAACATGGACTAGACTATGACATAAGCAAAGATATAAATGTCGGCCAGCATGAAAACAGTTAAAGGCGGACAAAGTATTTCTTGTCAAGTTATGTGTCCCCACTTTGTTTTCTTTCTCATTTATAAAATTAATTTCATAAAAGTAGTAATTAATAATCTTATTATATAAAACCCTCCTTCACAAGTTTCCCTCTGATTATATCCTCTTAATTATATTACATAGTTATATATATATACCAACAACTTATATATTTTCCTCCATTGAAGCAAACACAAAAACCCTCCTTAAAAAAACTTCAATAGTACGCGTGTTATTAAGTAAGAGTGTGATATAAATATATACCGAGGTTTTTATTTATATAAATAAAAATGGGAAAAAGAGAAGATGATGATCAACATTATTCGTCGTCGTCTTCATCAACTGATAGTAACGTTAATAGTAATTCGTATGCTCTTAATAATCAAATTCAGCGTAATTCGCATTCTATAGCTTCTCCATCGTACAATAGTGCGACGACGAGTTTTAATGATTTTGGTAGCAAGGATTTGAGCACTGATCTTAGATTGGGTTTGAGCATTTCTTCTCATGGCTTGTCTTCCTCTCAAAGGTAATTTTTGTTTGTTTTTCTCTTCTTTATTACTTGATTTATGTTTTTTTTTTTTTTTCCTTAGAGTTTTCTTTATTTTTTATCTTTTATATAAATTTTTATTTATGAATAAGTAATCAATATTCCGTAAGAGAGAAGAATGAGATCAATCTATTTCAATGTTGAAATAAATAGTTGTATAATTAGTTGTTCTATTTGCTTTTTGTGCGCATGTTAACAAGTTAAGGTGTATGAATGTACGATAACTAGTCATGTGATAAGTAAAAATGTGAAGGAGAATTGAAATTGCTAATTTAAGCTACGTACACATAATTAGAAGTTTTTTTTTTTTTTCTTTTTTTTAACAACATAATTAGAAGTTGAAAATTAGAGAATATATAGAGGAAGTAGTACCGTAAATTAAAGAAAAAAAATTTGTGCCATAACTTTAACATGTGGATCTAACTAATAAAGTGGCCAATTGATAAATGCAATATAGTATTTTCATTCATTTGAAGCACAAAAGTCTTTTTACTTCTTTTAGTTTTAGTTAGGACAATCGAGATAGTGATTGGTGAAAGGAGCAAAAAAAAAAAGGAAGGTTAGGCTAAATCCTAAAAATTATTCTAACCATTATAACCTCTAAAATGTCCAAATTAACCAACAAAAATTGCAAGTAAATTTAATGCGTAACATGAAGTTAGAATCTAGAACAAGCTAAGTTTTTTTCCATTTGAAATGTTCAAGTGGTATCAATCAATAACTTCTAAAATATTTGGTGCAGAGTCATGAAAGATAAAAACATACATATTAAACAAGTTTTCCTTTTTGAGACATACACTCATCAATTGCAAGACCATGTAGACACTAACTACAAATAGGCTAATACAACCGTGTAAGACATGGCAACATGTTATTCTCTTAGATAGATTAGGTTAACGTTACTATCTTAAAAAAATGTTCCTAACTATTTTAACAGATTCGCCCATTTTAAAAAATCTAGATCCACTTATCTGTACAAAGCCGAAGTTGAAAATTGTCTGTCAATTTAAGATAAACTTGGAAGACTAATCCATATAATCTACATGATTTGAACTAACTTTGATATTATCTAATCTAGAAATTAAAATAAAAGTTGTATGCATAAAAAATTAAGTTTTGTTATGTTTGGTTGGTTGGTTGGTTGGATTGATGATGATAAAAAATGGTGAATAGGGGGCAGTATAGTGACTGGCCACCAATGAAGGCGTTGTTGAGGAGCACGCTTGCAGCAGAAAAATCAAGTAATAGCCGGCCTCGACGAGAAACTTTGTTTGTCAAAGTTAGTATGGAAGGCATTCCTATTGGTAGGAAACTCGACTTGCTTGCTCATCATGGTTATCATAGCTTGATTACTACCCTTGTTCAAATGTTTAGGACCACTATTCTTTGTAAGTGTCCATCATCTATCCAATCCCTTTTTTTTGTTTTTCTTTCGATCTCGTCTTTATGAAGTTTCTTTCGATTTACAAGTGGTCATTTGGTTGGATATATGTTAAGTTGTCATCGGGAAGTTGTGACGTCTTTGAAATTTTTGAAAGTGTTTAAATCTATGTGGTTGGAAATAAGTAACATTTTATAAACTGTCTTAATAATTCGACTTAAATAGAAAAATTTGCTATGTAACTTGTCATAATTTTTACGAGTAAAGTATTTTTTTTTAGAGAAAATTGTTGTGTTTTATATAAGAAAGTACAACTTTTTATGATTTTTATGGGCTTAAAATGATCATTTTCTTTCTAATTGTTTTAGGTTTAAACTAATTAAATGAATAAGCTCTAATAATTACAATACTTACTCTGATTTTTGGTGGCTTAAAAACAGCTTCCGATGTAATTTGCCATGATTCACCAGAAAATTGTCATATTCTCACTTATGAGGATAAAGAAGGAGATTGGATGATGGTTGGAGATGTTCCTTGGGAGTAAGTACTTTCATCTTCCTTTATAAGCTCTATACAATTATAACTCTAGTTTTTTTTTTTTTTTTTTTTTTTTTTTTTTTTTTTTTTTTTTTGTTTTTTTTTTTCCTCTTCAAGTACCATCACCTAAATGAACCCCAAAAAAAAAAAAAAGGCATATTTTAATAAATCATTATATTTTCCTACATCACATAGAAAATGTTAATTCCTTAATTAAGTCCTAATCAACATTAATTTATTTTTAACAAAAAAAGATAATTCATTCGTTACATATTAGTTGCAACTTTGCGGTAATATTTGTAAGACATAAAAAATTCCAAAGTTGCAATTAATATGTAACGGAGACTAAAATTGATTTTCTAATGATGCTTATGTTACTCATTACACTTACAAAATCCAAGTAAATTTTACAATATTGAAATAATACCATCAAATTATATTAATCATTTTAAGCTAAAGTTCAAAATTAATTCTATTTAAATCACATATTTCAGCTTTATTTTACAATGATTGAATATATACTATAGATTTAATTAATTTGGTGTGTTTTATTGCATGCAGGATGTTTTTGACCACAGTAAAAAGGCTGAAGATTGTCGCATTTGAAAAATGCCAATAGTGATTGCCTTCTTGCATGCTGAGCAGTTGAAGAAACAAAACAATTTTGACTAATCTAATCTTAAATCTTTTAGAACCCTAACAATTTTCGATTGCTGATGGTTAACATTCCTCTTTTTTTTTTTTTTGGCATCAGTAACGTAATATGGTTGATGTGATTTACTATGTATATTCTGAATGTTATTATAAATTCTACTCCATTCTCGTTTTAAATTTCAAAGCTAAAAAGGGGACTATAACTAGCAACTTAGATAGTTAGATGTGTAAAAAGATGAAAAATAAATAAAATTTTGACTACCTTTTACAATCTATTTTAATGCGAGTGTACCTAAAGATATACGTTGATTATTGACTAAACTTGTATACTATTGAATATCGTGAAGATTTCAACTGACTACTACTAATAAGATTCTCGCAATAGGATTATCCTAATACATTCATGTTCGAGACTATTGTTAATTATTTGGCCAATGCACTTATATACATGCATTAGGAGTATATAGTCGGGCCTTATTACATTATAAAATAAATTCAACTCAATGAAATTCAAGAGAAGAAACAAGGCCATAAAGAAGGAACGAAGAGAATTTTAAACTTTTGTAGGGGCTTCCACCGATATTTTTATCGGTGGTAAGCCCCAAAAAACTTTTTAATTGCTTTTAATAAATGGATCCCATCAATATGATGGTTTTTATCCTATTAGGTTTAATTTCTTCGTTCGTTAGTCTGTCAAAAATTGAAGATTTAAGGTTTCACAATTTTCAGAAGTATCCACAAGGCCATATGAGTTTTTTTACCCAAACAACTATTCATCCGTGGATTTCAAGCCGAATAAGCGCTAACTCACACGTTGTATTGCTTCGGATGAAGATTTTTATTAAGGCGATTGTTGATCGAATCTGCAATGTAACTAATTCTAAGGTGATTTGTACTTGTTTTGGTATTTTAAATTACTTAGGATTTGTTTGTAAGTGCCGTTTGACTATCTTTCATTAATGAAATTTTTTTTTCTTCTTGTCAAAAAAAAAAGAGACTTTTACAAGAAAAAGAGAAACTATTCGGATCGGAATCAATACTATACTAAAGTAATCACCAGGAATATTCTAGAATTACACGTATCACATTTACATTAAAAAATTTCCCGCTCAAAACTTTTTACTTTTTTTTTTTTTTTAATTTTCCTTAGAAAATAAAAAGATAATTGATGAAAAAAAATATACAGCCTTATTTCAAAGAAAACAAAAATATACAGCCTAAATAATAGAACAATAACAACAAATTTAAATAAATAAAATATTAAAAATATACACAATCTATAAACAATTACAAACTTATAATAATATATAAATATAATTTTTTTTTCTGTGAATATCCGAGCGTTGCTCGGGCAAAGAACTAATTTTAATCTATTTTAACCTATACTAAAAGCAAATCATTCCATGGCACTTGTCATTACCTTGTGAAAAATTTTCCCGCCTTTTTCACTTCTCTCTCTCTCTCTCTCTTTTATTATTATTATTATTATTATTATTATTATTATTTTTTTTTTTTTTTTGGCAAAATCTTTAAGCAAACTATTTATATCTTATGTATTTACTTTCCAGTTTAATTGACAATCATATTCCATATATACCAAAATGAAATATTTTTGAATATCTTTTATATACTTTATATTTTGTAATATTATTGTCAAAAATATTTAAAAACTGTGCATTGCACGAGATTTTAATCTAGTTTTATTATGAAAAATTGAAGAATTGGTAGATTTCTTTCAAAGGGTAAATAAAGAAAGTGGATATAAAATGAGGGAAAAAAAATAATTTTTATAGGTAATTAATAATCAATCAATAAAGATACAATTCACAAATATATATTTAGGAAGGTGAGTGGATAATATAATTGCATTTGTAATTATTTGGAAATAAATCAAGTGAAGTAAGAAAAAGGCTAAAATTATTTTTTTCAATATTTTGGTATAATGAAGTCATGTTCTTTTCACCTTATTTTTGTTGAAACGACTAAATAATTTTATTTTATTTTATTATTATTTTTTTTATTTTTTTTTACTGAAATTACACTATTTTTGTTGAGCTTCAATTATTGAATTATTTTTATGGACTTAAACTTATTTATATTGATTCTTTGTTATTTGCTCCTTAAAGTTATGCCCTGTTCTCTTTGATCTTTACTATAGTAATGTTGGTTAAATATAATTTCAGTTTAGTAACTAGTTTCAGTGTAGTAAAAAATATATAACTTTTAATTAGTAAAAATTAATAACTTCAAAGAACAAATATAATAGTGAATCAATAAAAATAAATTTTAATTAGTAAAATTAAATTAGTCAGTTAAAAAATACTTTTTTTTTAGCAAAAATAAGGTGAAGGGAATAGAACCTTATTGATAAAAAATTATTTTACAGAAATGAATTTATTTTTGTTTAACTTAAATTATTTTTACTAAGCTAAAATTACATTTGCTTAACTGAATTCTGTATGCTTTGACTTTTAAAAATGCTATAGGGTGGTAGGGAAATTTTTTTCTTCTATAAAGTGTTCTCCTAGTTTAAATTAATACACATATACAGTGACCTCGCTCATAGGCTACTTCTGTGGTTAACCCATCATTAAAAGCCTACAGTAATTAGACTCTAACTTATACTTTAGGTAAATTACTAACCCACTCCTTAATTAACAATACACTATCACCAAGCCTCACCACCTAATCCACCACTACCTCAGAAACCAACACCACCACCTCTAGAACCCCTATGCACATCGAAAAACCTAGCCACCACCTAATGCAAAAAATCTCAAACCTCCCGAAAAAACCCACCCACTACCCTCAAACCCTAAACCTCCTCGAATTCTCCCCCTTGACCACCTCGTATTTACCCACCCACCCACCCCGTCCCAAAAACAAGACCACCACTCCAAAAACCCCACCACCTCAAAAATCTATACCACCACCCTGAATATGCCCACCTAGCCTGGAAATCCAAACCCACACCATTCCTCCATCCCTTAAATAATGTTCGACATTGGATCTGCCACTGCCTCCTCTTTTAACACTGGTAAAACTTTGGGTTTGATTGCAATATCCTTGATTTTATGAGTTAGGCTTTTTTTGGGTGGGTGGGCATATTTAGGGTGGTGGTTTAGGTTTTTAATGTGGGTAGTAGGATTTGAGGAAGATCGGGTAAGGGTTTTTAGGGTGGTGGTCGGGATTTTGGGGTTAGGGTTTTTAATTTGAGGAGGTTGCAATTTCGGGGAGGTAGATTAGGGTAGCCTAGTGGGGGTTTTCGAGGTGTTGTTGGGATGGCAATGGTGGATTTAGTGGCTTAGGTAGGGTTAGGGGGCTTAGTGACGTTATGGTGTTAATTAAGGAGGAAATTCAAGTTAATATCCTTATTTGTTTTATCAAAGGGTGTATTTGTTAACTCATGTGCAAGGAGGTGCTATATTTGTAAAATCTATGTTGTTTATGTAATAATAGTATTGCTGCCTCTATAGTAATTTCTCAATGGAAGCACAAGCATCAATAATGGTGAAATCAATAAAGGAGAAAGTACTCACTACCAAACCACAAACATAAGACAATAATTATTCCTTTTATTTATAGATTTTAAGTTAGGGTTTTCTTAGAATTCGGCGGTGAAGCTACCGAAATATATTCCCCATTAAAGTAGTTTTTGACGAGAGAAATGTTGGTGGTGGCCGTGATGAGTCTAGATAGGGAAGGAAAGATCGATTGATTGCTCCTTCTTTGACCGGATGACAAAGGAAGGTGGTAGGTGATGTCGTGGTAGGAGTGATGCTGATGGGTTTCATTAAAGAGGAATAAGAAATGGGTTTCATTGAGGAATAAGAACGAACATGTTTTTACAATTTATATTTTAACTTCTCTCTTTTTATCTTCAACTTATTTATTATTATGCCACTAGATTAACATCCCTTTTTTATCAAAAAGATAAATGGGAGTTGTCCAGTTTATTAAGCAGTGGTTTAGCATTTATATTTTTATTAATGAGTTATTTACACAAGTTGCCTATAAGGTTACTATGTGAATTAGTCCAAACTAAGAGAAAATTTAGATTTCGCATTCTTATTTTCCATATGTGAATTAATCAATCAGATCTAGTAATCTAAAAACCCAGACTGGAATGCTTTGGATCGATTTTAGGGTTTTTTTACATAAAATCTAAAATTTTAATAATTATATGGAAAACTAAAAAAATAAAGGAAAAACAATGTTGTAACGTCTTTTTATGTATGATTAGTATAAAAAAACTCATACAATTAACTTTTTCTAAGTATATTAAGGAAAGTTTTAATCATTTTTTAAGGTTTTATGCATAATTTTAAGTAATAGCGTTTCGGTCTAAAACTGGTTGAGAAATAAAAATGAATTTCTCAACCTGGAGATTGGACCGGTTTATTCGATCCGGTCCATTTTTTCGGTTCGGATCGATTTTTGAACACCTCTATGCCTTACATCCCTTACCTCTTAAGTCATCCATCTTCTACCTTTCACTCTAGATTTCGCATTCTTATCTTCGATATATATTTTTTAATAAGAAAACAGACAAAGAAGACTAAGGGGTTGTTTGGTTCGCACGAGGTAAACAAAATGGAATCAAGATAAGGATAGAGAAGGAAAGGAAAGTGAAACCCATTGATGTAATATGTTGTTCGAATGTAATTATACTCTCCATAGTCTCCAATCTTCCTCTTCATCCCCAAATCTTCTACCTCTCTCAACTCATTTCTAATGGAGCACCACCAGCACCATCCCATCACCCAATCACCGCCTCATCCCCTTTCCACCTCTACCACCCTCTTCTCGCTTTTACCCTCACCTCGTTGCCCCCATCGTCATCTTCTCTTTCCTCTTACTATTGGTTCAACTTTCCCCTCTAATGAGTAAATATATGCTTTAAAGGTTACATTCGAAAACAAAAAAATTCAAAGCTATATTTAATGATATAATAAGGTAAATTTTCGATTTAAAAAAAATTAAAATTTTATGGATGGCGCGTGGTTTTTCAGAGGATTTTGGTGGATTTTCTAGTGATGGTGAAGATTCATGGTGGTTTAGGGAGTTTTTCGAGAGGTTAGAGTCCTTGGAGGGCAGTGGAAGTGGAGAGTAGTTGGGAAGTTAGGTGGGGGGATCGTTGGGGTAGTTTAGGGGTTGTAGTCGTTGGTATGGTGGGTGGTGTTACGTTGGTGGCGGTAGCAGTGGGGCGTCGCCTGTTCGGTAGGGTGATGGTGCCGGCGATTGTGGGTTTGCTGGTGTTAGGGTTTTTAAGCTTAGGTGGTGGTCAAGGTTAGTTGTGGTGGTCAAGGTTAGTTATGGTAGTTGGGTAAAGAAGACTTTTGGGGGAATGGGTGATTCCCTTAGGGGTTAGAGAATAGGATAGAAGAAAATTGGGTAATCAAAGGGGTAAAGAGAATGATTGAATTGGAGAAACAAATAATATCTAAGGGAATAAAGGCAGTTGATTTCCTTTCAATTCCCTTTGATGAATACCCCTAACCAAATGGCTTCTAGGAGTGTTTAAAAACTGATATGGGCTTAAAATATGAACCAAACTGAAGAGTACCGTACCGATCAATCATGTCTTTGATTTGAAAATTTTAAATTTCCAATATGGTCCAAAATCACTTATTGGCTTTTTGCTTAAAATTATGAACAAAAAGCTCTATAAAATTTAATTATTACCTTTAATATAATAGTAATTTTTTGTAAAAAAAGAAATAGGAATATCTTTATAGTACGAACTATTTTATATTACAAGTTTAGATATACATTAAACAATCATTTCTCTTGATTTTATTCTTTCTTTTTTCACAAATTCTTAGTGGTTAGTCACATGATGTGGTCGTTGCGCATATAAACAATTGATTAAGTAATGGGCATTACGATGATGATCAAATGGGGTTACCTCTATGTGAAAAATACACTTTAATTATCCCAACTATTGCCGATTTACTTCTAATAATCCCAACTAAGGTTTAATTTTAGAAAAAAATTGCCAAGAATAATACCAACTTTTAGCGATCTTCCAAAAATGAAACGACCTTTACATTATTTCAAAATGGAACGACTTTTGACACACATCCGCCATAAATGGAACGAAAATCCGGTAACCTGTTTTATAGGTTGCATTTGCCACGTGTTTCGTTATCATTTGTTAATATTGTATTATTTTTTTACTTTTAACATTTTTTAAATATTAATGGTTTTAATTAAAAAAAAAGGAAAATGATAAACATAGCCCTTAGGGCTATGTATAAGGAGCTAAAAAAAGGAAATATTAAGGTTAAATTTACATTAATCACAACAATTTGCGCGTGATTTTGTCATGAATTCCCAACTTAATTCCATTTTAGGAAGTATATTTAATGCTTATACATAGCCCTAAGGGCTATATATATCATTACCCTTAAAAAACCTTAAAATTAAAATAAAAAATATAAAACAATTAAAAAAAATCCCTTTAACCAGCCCCTCCCCCTTTCACCGGGAACCACCTACCCCCTCCACTAGACTCCTCACTGGAAACCCCTTTTCCAAGACCTTATCCTTGTTTCCGGCCCTATTCCCCTTCCCGTCCCTGACCCCCATCCCCTTCCCATTTCCGTTTTCGGTCACCCCTCCATTTCCCGTCCTCAATTTCGACACCACCTTCTTTCCCTGTCCGCGATTTCGGCCCTCCTCTCTTCCTCGTCCTCAATTACGGCCCCAACTCCTACCTCGTCCTCAATTCGCGCAACCTCCATCCTTTTTCGATAGGTTAGGGTTTTGGGGAAATAATTTTCGATAAGGTGTTTTTGTGGAAATAGGGAAGAAATGGTTTTGAGGTCATTTCTAGGGAAGGGAAGGGGATGTGGCGCCTGGAACGGGATGGGCGTTTGGTAAGAGGGATGGGATTAAGTGGGATAAGAAGGTGGATTAATAGATGGGATAAGGAAAAAAATAGTGTATTCCATTGTTTGGTATGGGTTGGGATTAGATTGGAATAACTAATAAATTAAAAATACAAAATTATCCTTACTATCTTTTCTTCACTCTTTTCTTCTTTTTCTTTCATTAAGGGTAGAAATGTCTTTTACCCATTAAATTTAATCCTCGTCCCTTATACCACCCCCCCTTAGTTATTAATTTGGAGGGATAATTTCCTTTTTATCCCCCTCCTAGCTAACCCCCCTCATAATCCCCATCCCTCTAAACAAACAAAGGACATGTTAAATCCCTCCTCTTTTATCCTATCCCCCTCACTTTATCCCTCTAAACAAACACCCTCAAAAGGTAGTTCTATTTTGAGAAGACCGTGTAAAGGTGGTATTATTCATGACAAATTTTTCTATTTTTTAAATAATCCTAACTATGCCCTGACGTTTCCTCTAACAGTCCCAACGAGTCAACACCAAGTTAATGACTTGTTGTAGTAGGTAACTGATACATGTAGTGTCAACACATGATTGGTTTAAAATTAAAAAAATTAATAAAAAAAATCCAAAAACCCTTGTCAACCACTACTGCATAACCCAAGGGCCAAACCCCAGCCTATCAGAAATGGTCGGCCGCCTCCCCTTACCCCTGAAAACGGTTGGGCGGCCTCCCTTGACCCTAGAAACCGGCGTTGGAGTTGGTTGCGGTGGTGTTAATTAGGGTTTCACGGCGGGTGAAGGGAGGAGGGGTGGTTGGGATGGGTTTTTTTTATTTTACTTTTTATTCCTTTTTTTTAAAAAAATATTAGGTTAATCATGTGCTGGCATGTGACATTTAAAAAAAAAAACTTACCCTTTCAATAGGTAACCAGTTTTTGGATATATTGGAGGCAAAGTCAGGTTATAGTTAGGATTAGTAAAAAATAACCCTTAGTTGGGATTATTAGAAGTAAATCGGCAATAGTTGAGATTATTAAAGTGTATTTTTTCTATAAACAATTGAAGTTACTCTATTAATAGTCAAAATAAAAGAGGGGTTACTTGAATGAATAAATGAGATTACTTATTTTTGTAACTAATTGAAGATGTTACTCATACAATAAATTGGACTTATGTACTTTTATGAAATAAATTAAATAAGGTTACTCACATGAATAATTAAGGTTATTCATATTAACAAATAATGATTGTTCTTATAAGAAAATGGAGCGGGGGGCTTGTTCTGAAAAGGTGGTTGTGGAAGGAGGGTAGTTTTGGCGGTAGCACAGGGCCTATTAATTTTTTTTTAAAGTTTTAACTTTTTTTTTTGGACCACTCGTAGGTGTAATAGTAACCTATTATAATAAGTTAATGACCTAATGGGATTAGAGAAAAAAAAAACCCAAGTCAATGTTGTGATTATTGCAAATAATCAATAGTTGGGAACTTAGGGTTAATGAAAGTAAATTGGACAAAGTTGGGATTATTTGAATTTTTCCTTAATTTAATTGTATTTCAAATTTGATATAATCAATCCAAATCCGATCTGAATAAGATCATATAAGATTTTGAAGGAATTCATATCGGATTGTCTAAACGTATTTGTATAAAATCCAAAATCCAAACTGTCTGAATAAAATCCAAATCAGATTTTTAAGTGGATTAAAATAAATTTGTCTAAACGTACTCCAAATTGTATGCTATATAAACACCTTAACTTTGTCTCTACATACTTTTCATGTATTTGTAACATTGAAATCTACAATTTGTATTTAGTTCCGTAAGCCGGCCTTGTTTATTATAATATATGCAAAGAAAATTACATGTCACATATTTTAAACATGAAATAATAATAATTATAGGAGAAAAGATCAAATTCAATGGCAATTCCAAATTTAATTTGCGTAAGCTTATAAAAATAGTGATTAATAATCTCATTGAAATTTATGCTTAGGTAAAATCTATGGGACAACAATAATGAAGAAGAACAAATATTAGCGACTAATATGAGTTTGTGGACTTGCACTAATCTTAACGAATTATTATTATTATTATTATTATTAGTATCACCCTCCTTAGTAACTCTAATTCGATATTGGATAGTTCTTATCTTATCCTCAATCACCCATAGCAAGTCCCCTAAATCACTAGGGTTAACTTGGTCAAGAGAAGATTTTTCATTCAAGATGTCACTCACCATATTTGCGATTTGTTTTTCACAGTTCTTTCTTTGGAGCTTCAACAATCTTTCCTTTGCCTTTATCACACTATCATTCAAGAATGTGTATTGGTTAAACCCCCGTTGAAATGGATCAAGCTCCGACTTACTATAATAGTCAGAGATAATCCTTTTTACTTCTTCCTCGGAAGAAGGCCACACTACCGGTGCTTGCTTCTTTTTCTCATAGATGATAGCACAAGCATCAACTCCACATAAGACACTTAGTTCCCTAGTCTTTTTTACCAAGTTTTTCACTCTTTTTCGGTATGTCACTCTCCTAGAAGAGTCATTTTCTATGAAAGCTAGTTTCACTTTTTTCCTAACCATTTTGAGAATAAAAAGAGCTAGGGGTTGGAGATGGGTGAAATTAATATGATGGATGAACAGATTGAAGTCTTAAAAGAGTATTAATAGGTTTGATTATGCAATATTCTTTTGATTTTAACAAAATATTTGTCCAATATTATATGATCATTTGTGATCTATTTTGATTATGTATTATATGATCATTTGTGATCAATTTTGATAATGTATCTTAAGAGATATATGACATGATTATGTAATTATAATGAGATTGTAATGACACAAAATGCTTAGCTAGTGATTACATAATTTTGGATAAGTTATATGCTTATGAAATTCAATTTGTATTGTTTGGTAATTTAAGATATACTATGAATAAAATAAATTATTAAGAAATAAGCTATTAAATATTTTTATTTTTAGGGAAATTCTCTTTGGTGAACTCCAACTTTTTAATTTTCTAAGTGGTAAACGTTTTAAAATTTTATTATCAAAGGTAAACTTAAATTATTGATTACCATTGATAAGTGTTATTTTAATAAAAATCCTTAACTATAGTTAGTTTTTTTTTCCTAAATAATTAAATTATTATAAAAATATTTTTCAAAAAGAAAAAAAAAACCAAACCTTCCCCCACCAAACCAGCAGCTTTTCCCCCTTACCGGCGGCTAGGCCCCCACCGGCGATGCCCGACCTCCCCCACCCTCGGCCGGCGACGCTCGAACTCCCCCACCCTTGGCCGACGACCTTTCCTATTCCCCATTTTCGATGCCCGCCCACCCCTTCCCCATTTCTCCCCAACTCGACACCCACCTCCACCGCAAACCGCCCCAAAATTCGCCCCATCCTCTTCCCAAAACTACCCTTACCGTATTTTTCGAACACCCAAAACCCTAATCACCCACTCGAAACCTTTCAAAAACCCAAAACCTCCTTAAAATCTGTTCTATCCGTTTTCTAGGGTTTCGGATTTTGGAGTGGTTTTAGGTTTGTATTTTGAATGGGTTGAAAGGGTTTGAGGGGTCGGAAAACTGGGGGAAAGGTAGAGAAGTATGGTCGTCGGTGCCGGGGGTTAGGTAGGGGCGCCGGTCGTCGGCAGGGGGAGGGGGGGCTGGCAGTGGGTGGGGGAAGGGGTGGTTGATTTTTTTATTTTTATTTTAGTATAATTATTAAATTATTAAAAAATAATTAAAAACCTAACTATAGTTAAATGTTATTGTTAAAAAAATAAAAAAACCTAACCGAAGTTAAATTTTTAATAAAATATAATAATTAATGTCATAAGTAATAATTATAGAAAGTTTATGAGTACCAAAGATAATTTTATAAAACTTTGTTCACCATAGAGAATTTTATAAAATTGGAGTTCACCAAAGAGAATTTCCCTTTTTTTTTATTAAGATATACGATTTTATTTTATTTTATATTTTTTTTTACATCAAGAAAACTAATAAACAAAATAAAACAATTACAAACTATCCTTTAAACTTTGCTAATATTACATAAATGAAAAGGACATCCTTTGTTGCAAATTTCCTCAATCGTCCAAGTAAGTTGGATGTTCTAAAATGTTTCCTCTTGTAACATATACTTACGAGATTGAAAGAATCAATATAAATTTTCACCAAACTCAGCTGCCAAAGTAAAGTCTAGTTCAAACATGTTAGATCTTTACATCTATTCTGCAGTTGTGACTTTGCTGCTAAACTTTTATAAGAATGTTTTAATAGGAATAACTTCGACTTTGGAAGGTATCTAAGCCGACGAATGATAGTATAAGGCTTGCCTGTTTGGAAATTATGGTCCAATATATCTTCATTCATATTAATATTTTGAAGAAAACAATAAGAATATTAAATCGAAAGAATATTTAAAGGACGTTCTGTCTAGGATAGGTAATAATTGGTCTTTACTAGTAAATTTTTTTTTGGAAGGAGTTTAAGGAAATTTTTACCTTTAGGCCAGATATAGTGACATATGGAAAGACGAACACATATAATAGATTTATGTTATGAATATTCGAATAATACTTATTCAGTACATGTTGGTAGTTATTTAATTACTTATATTTTGACAAGGTAGAAAACCCAATTACAATTATGGGGGGGGGGGGCAAGCTTTATTCTCTTAATCACCCTTACACAAGTAATTAATTAACCGGGGAGATATAAATATAAATATCATGACCTGCAAACAAGTCCGGGGAAAGGGGGATATAAATATCATGACCTTCTAACAAGTACATGTAGGGGGGTTGATCATTTCCATCGTGGATGCTTAATTTTAGGTGATTGATGCTAGCTCTTTTGTACTACTTAAACATGCAAAAGAAAAACCTAGGGTATTTCATACCTTTCTTTATCTTCTTATATGGCATGTGAAGTTTACCATAAATCTTTGGATTGGACGAGAAAATAAAGGTGGTGCGTGGGTATTAGCATAGAGTGCATTTGATTATTGATTTCAAGAGACATGAGATATCTTCAATAGAGCCAAAGTTCTACTTCCACTTGATCATTGATTGGGTTCTTACTCATTAAAATCCCACACTCATCCTTAGTGTTTAAGATTAATTTGGTGTTAATTATTGATTAATATAAGATGATAAAATGTGGTATCAATAATCAGGTTTGTCAATTGCCAAGGAGCTTGGTAATATCGAAGATTGAATCGAGACTGATGCGTATTCTTTAAGGTTCATGTTGGTTACTAATGGAGCTAATCCTCATCACAAATTAGTTATTGCTATCACGGATGTTGCTTTAATCGGTTTGATGGTATTTGGCCAAGCTTCTACGTTGTAAAAGTTAAATCAAAGTTTTGCTAAACAATGCAATCATCACATCAAACAATGAAAATTCGTACCACCTATTTACTATTTTAACACACCAATTACTTAACACTATTTTTCTTGATAATGAAGCTAAGTTTGTTATGACATTGAATGCCAATGCTGGGTTGTTTAGTAACATAACTTTTACTTGGGTAGGCTCATTAATCTCCAAAGGTTATAATAAAACTTTGTACTTTGAGGATGTTCCGTCTCTTTCGGGTAAAGATGATGTTAGTGAATCCCATATGATTTTTAGAAATTGTATGGAGTCTCTTAGAGAAGGTAATGATAAGAAGGTGACAAGTATGAGGCTTGTGAAATCTTTGATCTTAACATCATGGGTTGATATCGTATTGACGGCTTTCCTTTGCCTCATCAAAACAATAGCGTCTTTTGTTGGTCCTTACCTCATTGATACCTATATTAGTACCTTAATGGGAGAAGATAATACAAAAACCAAGGCTATGTACTAGTTTCTGCATTCTTCTTTGCGAAGCTTGTGGAATGCCTATGTCAAAGGCATTGGTTCTTTAGGCTTCAAGTAGTTGGGATTAGGATGAAAGATGTGCTTATAGAGAGTATCTATAATAAGGCATTGACTCTCTCTATTCTATCGAAGCAAGGTCATATAAGTGGGGAGATGATCAATTTCATGACTGTGGATTCAGAGAGAATTGATGATTTTAGTTGGTATATGCATGATCCATGAATGGTCATATTGAAAGTTGCATTGGCCTTGTTGCTGTTGTATAAAAGTCTAGGGTTGGCATCACTTGCTGCATTTTCTAGAACCATTTTCACTGTGTTGGCCAATTATCCTTTGTCAACTTTGCTTGAGAAGTATCAGGCAAAGCTAATGGAAGCCAAGGATAAGAAAATGAAGGCGACATCTGAGATTTTGAAGAACATGAGAATTCTGAAGCTTCAAGCATGGGAAATGAAATTCTTGTCTAAGATTGTTGACCTAAGAAATAGTGAAAATGTTTGGTTGAAGAATTTTTTAGTATTTCAGCTGCAACAGTTTTTGTTTTCTGGGGTGCTCCAACATTTGTGATGGTTATTACTTTTGGGACATGTATGATCATGGGTATACCTCTTGAATTAGGGAAGGTTTTAACTGCTCTTGCAACATTTAGGATTCTTCAGGAACCCATTTACAATATGCCAGACACAATCTCTAAAAAAAAAAAAAAAAAAAAAAAAAAAAAACTCTCTGGAGAGAGAAAGTCTAGTGAGAGAATCACTCTCTTTTAGTTCTTGTTTTAGTACTACAATATCTAGTCTGTTTCAAGCTCTGTTCTACTCTGTTATTTTAGTTTTCAATTGTTTTCCTTTCTCAATCATCATGAGTGAATTTGTTTTTCCTAATACCGATGTCTATCCCTGTATAAGAGGTAAAGTTGGATCCCCCCCCACCTATGAACTAAGCTCTTTAGAATGGGAGAACTGTGTAATTGGTAGATTTTGGGATGAAAGGAAATTTTCTCTTAGTCTTGTTCAACGCTTAGTTTCTAGGTTTTGGCGTCTCCGAGACTCAGTGACAGTTCAATCTTATGGGTCAGACTTCATTTTTCTGTTGTGGTAATGCTGAAGACGCTGATGACCTTGCTTTTTGAGGATGGGTTCATTTCAAGGGTAGTTTAATGGTTCTACAACGGATTCCGGAATACTCGGTCCCTCGTAATATGAACTTGAATCTAGTAGATATGTGGGTAACGGTTGATGGACTTCCGATTCGTTATTCCACCCCTTTAGTAGCAGCTTCGGTTGTGGCCCATGTTGGTGATATTTCTATGGTGGAAGAACTTCAGGGTTAGTTTCCTATTCCTAATCCTCGTGTTAAGTTATTGGTTTCTTTTCCCTTAATTGCTGGTTGTTATTTTCATACCTATGATAATCGAACCACGTGGGTTCGATTTAAATATGAAGGTATTTTTCGTTTTTGCAAAACATGTGGTTTTGTTGGACATGGTCAGACGAAGTGTTCAAACTCTGAGGATTTTATTACCTACCATCAAGAACATCGTCTTCGTAAACGACACGATAGCGACGCGCGTGTTTTATTTGGTCCATCTAATGTTCCATTATATACAAATGCGATTCGGGTTATTAAACCAAATCCGGCTAATTGGACTACGTCAATATATTTTGGGTATCGCAACAATAACAACCCTTCTGAACATCTAGGTGATCCCCACCCTGCGAATAGGGAATTTAAGATTGCTGAACATCATGAAAGTTCAATTCCTTCAATTCACCAAAGTCAAATTTCGCCAGGACATCTTCCATCAGGTGGATTAAAGGGTGGAAATAATGACACTTTGGCACGTGGAAACCATCCCTTGTCTTTTTATCATAGTGCATATTATCATGGCACATGGCAAGAAAATTCAGTAGCACCTCCTCAGGATCAGCACCAAACTAAGCCCTAATTTTCTGATGTGACACGTGGAGCGATGTGCGCATCTCATCAATTTCATCATCTTGATCAGATAGAAGCCAGAGCTAATGAATATCCATCTAGGGGATCAACGTTATCAATTTCAAGTCTGCAATCTCATTCTACTGGTCCTTTTTTAAGTGGGCCTGAGCCCAATGTAGATCATAATGGGTTACTTTATTTTGGGCCGAACCACTTTGTTGGGTCTCAGATTCAGCCTTCTACTGTGTTTAAAGTACATGGCCTAAGGACAATTATACGAGACATAGTCAAGCTTGTGAAATTGCAAAGTCTTCTTATGCATCGGACTCGTATGAAGGTAGGACATCAAATGGATCAACGACATCAACATCCATGGCTTTCAACCAGTCAACTATTCTGGCATCACCGAATCCTTCTTTGGCGTCTTTTTTGACTGATAGTATACTGGAATCGGGGCATGTGGCGAATTCCTCATTGGGAGTCTTTGCTCTTTCTTTGACTTCCCAAATGGAGTTGGATGTGAATGTATCAGCTGGAAACGTTTCGAAAGGACCAGTGTCGATGGATTGCTCGCCGGTTATGTCTATTGAATTGTTGGAGATAAGTTCATTTTCAAAGTCAAGTCATTCTGGAAGTGGGAAAGCAAAATATCAAAACTCTCTAAATTTAAAGTTAATCAAGAAAGGAGATAGAAGAGGGTCTTGGGTTAAGGATGTTTGTCCCTATGAACGTTCTTATTCGATCCACATGTCTATGCCTTCCCCGGTAGCTACTGCAGATGACCGTCAAGTTTTTTTTTCGTGGTTCAAGCCTTTTAAAAAAACACAGAGTTTCTGATGATTTGGGTTGCATAGATAATTTTGGAGTATCTAGTTCTGAGGGTTTGGTGGATGCCCGGTATGAGCCACAAAAGTATCCATGAATGTGGCAGCATGGAACTGTAGGGGTCTTAGAAATGCGGACTCCCCTAAAGTTCCTTATATCTCATCTCTAGTCCGCAATTTTGGTGTTGATATTATGTTTCTTGTTGAAACTCTAGTGTCTGTTAATGTTGCTGCACAAAAGTTGGCGTCGTTAGCTTTTGATGGTTCTTATGGTGTTGATGCCATAGGCCTTAGTGGGGGTCTGTTAATTTTTTGGTTTGCCCCTGTGAGAGTCGTCCCGATCACTATTTCGTCACATGTTATCTTTTGTCAAGTCCATATTCCGGGAAAGGAGATAACATATATCATATTTGTGTATGGTTCGCCTCATGTTTCTTTACGCCATTCAGTATGGTTGGAAATATCTACCTTACTTCGGGACGTTCCCAATGTTGTTCTCTTGGGGGATTTTAATCAAGTTGAGTATGTTGCAGACAAAATGGGGGGGGGGGGGCTCAGATCTTATTCCGGGCCACCTTGATTTTATTGACTGGAAAATTGATTCAGGGTTAGTGGATATACCTTTCTCAGGGCCCTCATTTACTTGGACTAATGGTCAACTTGGGAATCCCACCTTTGAAAGACTAGACAAGGCATTTGCAACCTAAGCATGGCTTGAGGGTCATCCAGATGCTTCGGTTCTTCACCAGCCAATTCTGCTGTTAGATCATGCAGCTATTATTTTGAGGGAATCGATGACATTATCTTGCAGGAAGCGGCCATACAGAATTGATAATTGGTGTTTGGAAATTCCGGAAGTGTCAGCTCTTATTTTTTCAAAATGGTGTGTAAACTCCTCTGGTTCAAAAATGTATTCAGTATTCAGGAAATTGGTCCTTTTGCAAATGAGTCTATTGGCTTGGTGTATTAATCATCGCAAGAGGTGGGGCATAGGTTGGAGGAATTTAGACAAGTCGGGGACAGATCTGGCTCATAATTTAGCAACAGTTGAGGCAAGGCGGAATTTCATTTTTGATAAGAAGACGATTATTGATCAGACGCAGATGGCTTTTCTATATTGGAAACAACGAGCTAAATTAAAATGGGATGCCTTGGGAGAGAGGCATTCCCGCCTTTTGTTCTCTTCGGTTTAGGTAGGTTCTCTCTCCATTGTTAGCATTAGAAGAGTTACTAACGGTTTGGTCACCTCTATCAAACGAGTTCCCAATTCTAGCCTCTTATAGCTACTTTGGTGCTCGGGTCTCCCAAAGTCCTTTCTTTTCTCCCCGGCCTTGGCAGTCTCTCCTACACTCTTAGAATTTAGGTGGTACATGTGGGCAGCTCTCTCATATACCTTGTCTAGAGTTTTAAATACCTTCTCCGCTAGGTCTTTTTGCAGTTGGTTAGTTAACCCTTGCTCAAATCTCTGAGCCTTCAGTTCCTCAGTGGGTACTACCTCAGGGGCAAACCTAGCAAGGGCCATAAACTTATTGTAATACTCGGAGATTGTCATCTGCCCCATTTCCAGGTTTATGAACTCCTGAGCTTTTTGTTTCTTTAGGAAAGGAGGGTAGAATTTGTCTCTTAAAGCGGTTTTGAATACCTCCCACCCAAAGTTAGGCTTGGCTTTCACTAGATCAGAGTTATCTCTCCACCATATGTCAGCTTCGTCCTTAAGATACATGGCTGCATGATCCACCTTTAGATTATTAGGGCAATTCAGTGCCACGAACAATTTGTCAAACTCGCGTATCCAGTTCTCTAAGAAGATGGGGTCAGCACCTCCCTTGAACACTGGGGGGTCTTACTTGTGCTAGCTTCTTGAACATTTCTGCCTGGGGGTCGAGTTGATCCCCTCGGTTTTGGTTCAGATTCTCTGCCAACATTCGGATGGCCTCAGCAAGGGCGGCGTTATTGGTCATGGTACTTTTACGCCTGAAAATATAGGGACATCATACTCTAGTTCAAATACCATTCTCTTATATTCACAGAATCATCATAATACATATCACATATATTGGTTTAAAAAGGGAATTTGCTTACACCCCTTTGTCCCAAGTAGAATCATACAACTGTAAACACAATTCACGTGCAAAATAAAGTAAAGTTAAGAAAATAATCCCCATACCACGTCACTCTTACTAGCTTAATCATAACCAAAGGAAATATCTTAAAATCTTTATTTCACAAACTTTAACTTTCCTTGGCTCACAAATATTAGTAAAATGAAACTTCTAATATAAAATAATGACTTGATTATAACTTAAATAAAAGTATGAATCCCAAAGAATAATAACTCTATAGCTCTAGCTATTTATTTAAATCAATCATCTAAAGCATACTATAATGAAGTTCTAATAACCATTATTAATGGCAAGTTGCCTTATTCATGCTAACTCTACCCTAAAAAAAATAAATCTCAAGGTATCACATTGTTGTTCCTATCTTTCTTTTCATCATAGTTATTAACATCAAAATCGGGATCCTTCTCATCATCTGAGTCTTCAATAGTTATATACTTGTGAAGCGGATTAGGATTCCTAGTAGCTCTCTTTCCCGCATTTGGATCTTCCAGTGGTGGTTGTAGCCATTCAAGGTTATTCTCATCTGGAAATTCAATAAGAGTATAGTCATGGAACATTCTTGTATAGGTTTTAATCTTATGCTTTTTATTCTTCGCAGTCTTAAACTCATGTATATACTGGTAGTCTTCTTCATCAGGATTAGCTGGCGTCATAGTCTTTTCAAACCTCTCTAAGGTATCTTCACTTCGCGCATCATTCTCATCCTCAGACACAACAACGGGGTTGTTCCTAATACCATTATTCGTGCTTCCAGACGTGCTTACTGAGTCACTCTTCTCCTTTCTACGTCATCCCAACGCAATGAACATACAAAAGCATAACACAAGCACATCATAAAACACATCAATTAAGACATTAATTACTACATGTTAAATAAATAAGAAAAATGACACTTCATGTGACAATAAAATGTAAAGATATGTATGAAATATGCATGCATTCCCTTCTTAAGTCTACCCAAAGCTCACCAAGTAGACAAAATAAACTTCAAAATCATTTTAGATAAAACGTTTCAAACATACTAAGTTTCGAAAAATCACTTTAGCCTTTGAACTTAAATCTTCAATGTTAGTTAGTTAGGCGCCTAAGACATATTAAGCTAATTGGCTTTAGTGGTAATTAAATCTAACCTAAGCTATGATACCACTTTGTAACACCCCAATAATTCTCTCTTAAAAACCTGCGAGAAACCTGTAAATAACCTGAACAAATTCAAGAGAATTACTGGTATGTTACCGCCACGTGTTCAAACGTTAAGGCTATTTCAGAAATTAGCAGCGGAAAACCAAAACAGTTTTAAATAAACCTCAAAACAAAGTATTTAAATCAAAATAAGTATTACAAGTTGGAACCATTAAGGCCCTTATTCAAAACCCAAAAGAAATATAAGTGATTAAATTCCATGTTTAAACAAACTTAAACCAAAAGAAATAGTGTCAAATAAAATGGAGTTTAAATAAAATCAAACTTGCAAAGGAAATGAAATGCAAGCAACCAACTCTCCACTCAAGATCCCACATCCCTGATGAATGCTGCATGTGTAAGAACCTACGGTTATTCTGCTCCCCAATATTACAAGTGTAAAAATTGGATCGTCACAGGGTCATTGAAAGGCGAAGGCCATGACCAAAGAAGGACACACACAAAAGCACGCAATCAGCAAAGCTGAGTGCATACAAGCTGCAAAGTAAATTAAGGAAATACTTAACATGCTACTAATAATCAATCATACGCGTCATTAAATAACAAACTCAATACACGACTCGATTATCCAATTTATTAAGACTTCACTAGTTAATAGTAGCTAACTCATTTCAATTTATTCATTGGATTTAGCAATAGACAAGGTTGTCCAACCCATGTCCCATTTGGAACATCAATAAAGAAAACCCCATGCCTCCTTTTGGAAACATCAATAAACATCCAACGACCACGGGCGCGACTCCGTGACCGTAGTTAGTATGAGATCTCACCTAACTCCTAGTTTTTAAGAAAAATATTTGAAATAAGAGACTCGTAGATCAGACGGCCTCGAGAAAAGTACACGGCTAATACCCCATGTACCCCAACCCCTGATTGTCATTACTCCAGACGTGCACAAATCTAGAGTTTTATTGCTCATCCATCTTGCACTTTACGTGATTTACAGATTTAAACTTGGTGATGACTCATATGCATAACAATACAAACATTTCAAACACAATTAAATCAAGCAAGGCAAGTTTCCGATTTCAATTCTTGATTTATTAGTGACAAAACAACATTCATTATTTATTCCTTTACTACCTCGGTGTATAAACACCTTGAGTGCATAAGGCACCCAAAACTCTTAACCTTGTCTCATAAGACATGAATCATTCCTTTACTCATCCTATTTCATTAAATCATGAATGAGTAATAATTAAGTCATTTCACCAATCACATACCTTTGCCTCTAAGCGCACCTTGCATAATTAGAACATAACCAATAATTGCAATAAGGAATAGTGCATGTCAAAGGAAATTCACAATGTATAACCAAACAATTTAACCCAGTCATCCCTAGACATGATACTAAGTTCTCGATCCGTCCTTAAACATGCACCTAAAAGCAAGTTTTGTAACTTGTACGTACATTGAGTAAACAATTCGATTGGCCACTTTAGAAACTAGAAATCGCCTTCTACAAAGTCCTCTCCTAAACCAAATAATGAGAAATAAATCAATACCAAAGCAATTAAAATTACAGCAATACTAAAGCATTTTAAAACCTCTCAAACCATTAAAATAAAGCCTTTAAATTACTCCCATTAGCCAAAACTAGTAGTGCAACATCCCAACTACAAGTTTATGTGTTAAAATCATGAAAATATAGTGTTTTATACCAAATTACAGCAACTTTAAAGTGGTTAAATAAATCTGAAAATTTGTTTTAAGCATATAAAATAATCCCATAAGCATAATTATTTGAAATAGTATTTATATAGCAAATTAGTGTGTTAAAAACCCAAGAATATATCAATTCAATGCAATTAGAGGCTTCAAAATAAAAGGTATAAAATCTGAAAATTATTATTAAGGTTAGAATATAAAGTTCAAAGCTTTTTCAATCACAAAATACCCACAATAATTATTTTATAGGTTAAGAAGCATAAAAACATGAAATTTACACTAATAGTCCATAAAAATCGAAACTTTAATAAATCTGAAAATTTATATACAATCAAAATAATCATACTTTGACATACTTTAAATATAGAATAATTAAGTAACTTGTTTAGTATGTTACTAAGCCTTAAAACATGAAAAATCAACACTTTAATACCCTAAATTCATACACAACCAAATCTGAAAATTAACATAATAATTTAAACATACAAAACCCATAAATTTATAATCTTTTGTAATTTATACATAATATCAAAGCCTAATAACAATAATTTTATAATTGAAAACCAATAAAAATTGAAGCTTTAATTAAAATAACAAGGAATAAGAGGAAGAGAAATAAGGGGAAAGAGAAGGGAGGAGGCGAATTGCAGGGCTGCTGGGCGGCGCGGCGGTGGCAGCAGGGCGGCAGCGGTGGTCCGGCGGTGCTGGGCGGCGGAAGGAACTGTAGCAGCAGTGTTTTTTTTTTCTTCTTCTCGTGAAATCAGTAGGAAGAGGAGAAAGAAAATATGAAAGCTTTTCTCTTTTTTTTTTTTTTTTTTTTTTTTTTTTTTTTTTACGTGAGAAGGAGGAGGAAAGTGAGGGTTTTTGAGGGTTTTATTTGGGCTTTGGGTTTCCTAATTAGATTAGGAGTAATATTTGGGTTTTGGGCTATAATGTTAGAATTGTTTGTAAATTAGTAAAACACATTAGTTTACTTAAATCTTTTCATAAAATAATTTATTTAATGAAATTGCCATAAATATAATTGTAAGAAATTTATATAAATAAATTATGATTAAATTAAAAATATGGGGGATTACATAATCGCCTCAGGAAGGTTTTACCTTCGATTGTCTCTTATTATTAGAATGCCTTAGTTCCGGGACGTCTGATGGCGGATAATAGTCTTCTTGCACATGAGCTTCTGTCGTACATGAATGCGTCTACTTCAAAGTTGTGTTCTGTTGCCCTGAAATTGGATATGAATAAAGCTTATGACAGGGTCAATTGGGATTTCTTGTGGAAGGTTCTTCAGGAATTTAGCTTTCCTCCATACTGGGTTCATATTATCCAACAATGTGCCTCTATAATTTCGTATCAGATTCTGGTTAATGGTGATCCTACTAGGGTTCTTCGTCCTCGGTGTGGCCTTAGACAAGGAGATCCTTTATCTCCTTATTTATTTGTGCTCTGTATGGAGATTTTTTTCGCTTATGATCCGTCGTGCAGAAACTAATGGTCTCATCCAGGGTTTGTGAGTGTCTCGTAGGGCGCCTTCTATTTCACATCTATTTTTTGTCGATGACGCACTTCTATTTTTCCGTGTTTCTCCTATGGCTTGCAATCGGTTATTAAATTAATCAGTGAATTCTGCTCGATGTCTAGTCAAATGGTAAACCTTCAAAAATCTTTTGTAAAGTTCAGTGCTAATACTCCAGCTGATTACAAGGACTATTTGTCTGCTTCTTTGCGCATGCAAGCTAATAGTTCGTTGGGTTGTTATTTGGGAATTCCGGTTGATATAGGTCGGGGGAAGTGCAGGCATTTTCAGCCATTGGTAGACAAATTGGTTCAACGCTTATCCACTTTTGCATCCCTTCGATTATTGGTAGCTGCTAAATTGGTGGTTATAAATTTGATTTTGGTGGCTTCCTTTAATCACATCCTTTCAGTGTTTAAGATTCCTTCTTCTATCTGTAATAGGATAGATCGGTTACTTACTCGGTTCTGGTGGAGATCGAGTGACACTTCTAGGGGGATGGCCCTTTCCTCATCTGTTTTTCTTCATATGCCTAAAGGTTTAGGTGGTTTGGGGCTTCGGCACTTGGCAAGTTGTAATTCCGCTTTTCTTGCAAAGCAATTTTGGCGTCTTCATCATCATCCTCAACTTTTGGTTTTTAGGGTGTTTCGGGCAAAATACCCTTCTTTGCTCTCGATGAAAGGTGCAGGTTTGATCTCTCGAGCTTCATGGGGTTGTCGGAGCCTAGAGGAGGGGGGTAAGGTTGTGCGTCAGGGTATAACCTGGAAGGTGGGTTCTGGTTTACAAGTGAGTATCTTGGACGATTGTTGGGTTCCCGGTACTCAGGTTTGCTTTAAATCTACGGTCACTGAGCGGGAAGTTCCGACTCATGTTGTTGATCTCCTTAGACCACATTCACATTGTGGGACACTGCTAAAATTCATCGGCTTTTTCCTATGTCCACTGCTAGACGTATTCTTGGTATGGAAAGGCCAAGACAACAGATGGATGATTTTGTGTATTGGAAATTCACTCGAGATGGTGGTTTCACAACAAAATCTGCTTATGCTCTTCTTGTTAGTAAGTTGAACCCTTCAGTGCAGGCTCATTTATTTCCACCTCCTATATGGTGGAAAAATTTTTGGGGTTCCCCTCTTCTTCCACGGTGGAAATTATTTGGATGGAAAATTTTGCATGACGCTTTGCCAACGGCGAGTTTGCTTTATAGGAAAGGGATGCCCATTGATCCTAGTTGTGGTTTCTGTCATCAGTCTCAGGAGACAGTTTCTCACCTTTTCCGTGACCATTCCTTTGCTTGTTCTGTTTGGAAAGATTGGCCTTGGGGTGGTTGTGTGGTTTCTTCTTTAGTTGGTCCTTTTCAGGTTTGGTTTGTGGATCTACTTTCTAGGTTTTTTTCCTTTAAAGATTGGCATCGCGTGGATTGTGTGTTTAGTTTGTTTTGGGCTCTTTGGGTTACGAGAAATAATCTGCGATTCCGTTCAGAGGTTTACTCTCCACAACTTGTGTTTACTTTGGCTAACAACTGGTTGGGTCGGAGTACAGCTGCGCAGGATTTTCTTTCTTCTGCAAGTTCTGGGGTACCCCCGGGTTTTATGATTCGTCAAACATATTTTTGTTTAAAAGGAACCGAGTCTAATCTCTGTAACGTTTGTTTAGCCTTTGATGGGGCTTGGGATCTAGGGGATTTTAGTTCTGGTACCGGTTGGGTGTTTACAGCTATTGGTACTTCCCAAGATATGGGTGGCGGAGCCCAGGCTTGTATCACTAGGTCTGCTTTTCATTCCGAGTTGATGGCTTGTTTGTTAGGTCTTCGACATGCTGTTCACCGGGGCTTCTCTCGATTGCGGATTATTACATACTGTAGTTCTATTCCTAGAGTTCTTAGGGGCCATTGTTCTGTTGAAATTGCAGTTTTATGGATCTTTCAGGAAATTCAGGGTATTATTTCTTCTCTAGAGGTGTGCCATATGCAGAAGGTTTCGCGTGCACAAGTCTCAGTTGCTCATAAGTTAGCCGGTGTTGCTCGTCGTCGCAAGTTACTTTATTTTCAGTTTTAATTGTTTTGTTTTGAGTTCTCTTTGTCTTAAAAATAAAAATAAAAAAAAAGAAGATATATCAACAACTCTACCCACAAGAAACTAATTACATTTGCGTTTTCCCTTAAAAAGATATTTTTCATAAAAAATTTATTTATTGTTAGGAGTTAGGACCCTTGGCTCTTAACCCCTAAACCACTTCCTCAAAATACTTTTTTTTTTTTTGGATCCAAAAGAAAAATATCAAAAAAAAAAAAAAAAAAAAAAAAAAAGCGCCAATATCATCAGCAAACAAAGTTGTGAGAAGAAGCATGAAATCCCAACTAGCACCAGCATACCGCCACCCAGTTAAATTCAGAATGTAAACCCTCAATTATTTCCTTTCAATTTTACCCTTATAATTATATTTTTTATTTTTATTTTGAAAAAAAAAATAATAATCTTCTTTGATAATTTGATTGTGCTTCAGGAACTAAAATTTGATGTTTTTGTGACCCTTTTGTTTTATGATTACAGGCCAACTGCAGAAAATCTAGTTCCAATTCGATTGGACATTGAAATTGATGGTCAGCGATATAAAGATGCCTTTAGCTGGAACCCTTCAGGTTTTCTTTCTTTGATTTTATTGTTTTAATCAAATTTTGTTGCCCCTTTGTATAGTTCTGTACCAATTAGTTATTTTTGTCATTGATTTGATGTTGTAAGAAATTCCCATATTTTCAATTTGACTGTCAATTTTACAATGTACTTTTTTTTTTTTTTGGTGGGGGGGGGGGGGGCGGCGGGGTGGTGGTGGTGGTGGTGGTTGTTGTTGTTGGCAATTGGAAAATAAGAAGGCCATTGGTGGCTTTTAGGCAAGTAGACGATAGTTTTGCGGTTTGGGTGAACTGTATAAGTAAACTTGAGACAGTTGGGTGTAAATGACTAAGTGGTATGATTAAGAGTTGGGTTATTGCTGTGATCAAGGTTTTTTGTACAGGAAGTCACATGTAGAAGACAAGGAAAGCAATTAGAAAGGTATTAATGCTACTAGTATGAGCCTCTTTTATTGGTGAGGATGACAAGACTTTAAATTTCGTGCTAAAGAGAGTAAGGATACTCATTCTCTTATTGCTATGTGAGAGAATTAAAATCTTTTGATGGTTAAATGAAAAAGGATAATTTAAGTAGTTCGCTAGGTAGTGATCCTTGACGAGGAGGTTTGTTTTGATGGTAATTTGAAAAGAATGGGTAATAACACTGAAGTGTTGGAATATCCTCTCCTTTGTTGAAGAAACAATGATTTGTAGCAATCTTTAGTAAGTAAATTGAGGATCTTATAGGAGATAATTGAATGCGAGTTTCCAATAGTGCCATTTAAATCAGAAATTACGTGGATTTGATCGAAGGTGGCGTATTAGGAGCATTATGTTTGAAGTCCATATGACCATATGAAAGGGGCTTAATTTATTTCTTTAAAGGGGTTTGAATGGAATTAGCTTTTTAATGATCTGGTGACTAATGCTTATGCTCCACGTAATTCTTAGGTAGAAAATGTTCCTTCGGTGATGTTATCAACTATTATGTTGTTTATGATATGAGGATCAGGTTTAGAGACTTTGCTATTCCTAGAAGAATTTGACTGAAGGGTGCAAATAGAGAATTCCTCGTAAACTCAGCCAATGTTTATACCTGGCTCATATATGAAGATTGGATTCTTGGAGATCTTAGTATATTTGAAAAATTTGCAGTAGTATTATAAGAAACATGGCTACTAGAGAGTGATTTAAGATTACACTCATTATTAGGATTTAGGAGTAGTCAAAAGCTGGATTAAACTCAGAATGTCTAAAAAGTTTTAGCTTTTCATCTCTATGATTTAAATCAAATAATACCACTAAAGTACTAAGCTATGTACGTTTGTTTTGAAGCAGATCAATTAATCTAATAAATAATCTTTTGTACAGCTATTATGGTAGCATAGGGGTGATAAATTTCATGCATTAAAATTCCTACTTTGCCAGGTTCCTACTAAAGGTATTAGGCTATGCGATTGTTCTAGTACATAATTATGTAGAAAACATTATTCTCGAGGGGAGGAAAGGGCACATTCACAATGTCTTTTGTTGAAATCTGTTTTTCTAGTATGGTTAATTATGTGATCATGAGCGACTAATGGCTGAATTGATCTAGACCCTCTTGTCATCTTATTTCTATTGCTTCTTCTTTTCTTCCATCTTCTGACCATGAGATGACAGCCATAAAGTTCTTATATAGATATTTATATGTAGCTAGATCCTTTCCTTCTCTTCTTTTAATTAACTTATTTGTGGGAAGGCGGGCTGGAAGGAGAATGCTTATGTTTTATATTTACCTAACTCTTAATAGTGAATATGTGTTTTAGGGGATTAGATTGTTCTATTCACTACTTAATTGTTTGGTCTTTAGAATTTTTGACAAAGTGGATACTGATATCAAGAGGTAGTTCATGGGAGCTAATAATGGTGAGTCCTTTGAACATTATTTATTTAATTTAACTGAGGTCTGCTCACTTATCAAATTTGTAGAGAATTGCCATATGGAGCTTGCTCCAATATTGGTTGAGTGTTGTAGAAGGGAACTACAAATTCCATCAGTTTTTATGTGCACCTAAAGTTAAAATTAAGGTTCAAATGAGGCAAGCCTTCAGTGGATGCCTAGGCATCCCGAGACAAGAAAAGTTGCATTAATCCACGAAATGTTTTGGGAAGTATAATTAAGAAGAGATTGGGAGATCAGCAATTGAGGTAATAAGCAGCAAATGTCAAATGGTCAGTATAAAAGTTAAATTATAGTTGTAAAGGTTGTTGAATCAAATCCAGTATTGTGTGACCTTCAAAACCTTAGTTTTAAAAGGCGCAAATGGTCCTTGCAGCCTAGGCGCGAGGCGCAAGGTGAAGGCGCGCGCCTTTTGTATGCAAGGCGCATGTATTTATATATTTATTTCAAATTAGATTTTACTTTGATTGTACTTGATACCAATTAAAAAGATTCATAGTAAATTAAATAATGATACATGCAAATCTAAGGTAGTCTGAATTTGAAAAAATGTCCACCATTCTTCAAGTTATAACTTAAACCTTAATTATTTTCCTTGAGGCGAAAAGGCGCACCTTACCCAAGGCGCTTTGAGGCGCACGAGGCGCGCGCCTTCCGTAGGTGTCTGAGCCTCGACTAGCTAAAGCCCATTTCCCAGAGCCTGGGCCCGAGGCGCGCCTAGGCGCTCCCGAGGCGCGCTTTTTAAAACCAAGTTCAAAACTCGGCAAAAAAGGATCTGAATTGTGTTTGAAGTCTGGAAATAGTTTTTGTATATAAAAAGGAGCCTTCTGCTGGTTATATCATTCCCCTGCAAGTATTTCTACTTAATAACAATAATTTAGGAGATATAGCATCAAAAGCACCAAGCCGCTAGGATATAGGCCCCAAGTTAAGAGTATATCTGTAGAAAGGGTATAGTCTCTTAGTTTTTTCCCATTTCACTCCAAAAAGTTTGTTGGGAAATCAACTCTTCTTTTTCTGTGCTAAATTTTTGGTGGCCAAGAGCTGAAGGTGTCACTATGTGCAGGAGAAGATAAACACACACTTATGTTACCCTTGATCATAGCGGAAAGTTAAGGAGATAATGTCGAGTTTTTGTGAGTGATTGTCTCTTTTGATTATTATTTGATGATGATGATGATGTTAAAGCACGTGTTCCTGGGAATTTGAAAAGTGCAGCTTTGTTATTACTTGTTAAGTTGTTACGCCAATGGAACTTATCATTGGTTTTCTTGGATGGTTGAGTGGAGTAATTACTCTCTAGTGTTCAAGCTGTTTGTTAAATGACTTATATCTTATTTCCTTCTCTTCATATTGCTGGCAAAGCAGAAACCTTTTGAGGTTTAGAGTATGATATCTACTTAAGCAAAGGCTAAGGTTTACTAGATTTCCATTTTATCCATTTAATTTTCTTTTTATTTAGGAAAAATTGACGAGAATAATGCCAACGTTGCCTCATTCGCTCAAAATAATCCTAACTTTTGATTATTTTTTAATAATCCGAACTTTAAAAAATAATTGACCGGTTGGGACCATTGGAAGCGAATTGATATTAAAGTTCGGATTATTAAAAAATAATTGAAAGTTGGGATTATTTTGATTGAATGAGGCAAAGTTGGGATTATTTTCGTCAATTTTTCCTCTTATTTATTACTAGTATGTACTCCGTATTTATTTTTTATATTTAACATTTTGTAGCCTCAGCTTTGACTTACAGGAGACTGTCAAGTATTTTCTCTGATTTTATTACATTGGCATAGTTGTAAATTTCATCTGTTAAATCTGTATAGGCAATCTGTACGTCTCTGTATTAAAATTGGTATAATTCATTAATTTCTATTAAACATGGTGGGACAGCAGTAGGAACCAATGAATTTTTGTTCTTTGATCCTTTTATGGAATCAGATTTTTGATTGTGCTAGATTGTTTCGTTGTTGGATTTAAATCTAGGACATGAACATCTGTTGTAACTCCCTAAATTCCTCTCTTTTAAAAGTTAGAATAATAATTATAAATATGCTTCAGAGAGAAATTTCCGGTAATACCGCCAAGTGACGTAAGGCTTTCCAAAATTAAAGACTCTTTGCGGAACAAAAAAAAACTACTTAACTTTTATTTATTAGTAAAAATGATCTAGGATGCACAGATTCGGGTACGGGTGTCGGACTCGGGTACGGGTCCAAGTGTCAGACTCGAAAATTTCTAAAATCAAGGATCCGGGGACACGTTTTAAAAGAGTCTAAATTTAGGATATGGACTCGGGGACACGGTGTTTAATAATCCATATATATATATATATTTTTTTTTTTTTTGATAAAATAATATTTTTTTAACCAAGGCATTAACATACATTTTTGATATTAAAAATCAGAATAATGGAAATTTTAACTATATTACTGATTGAAAATCTTAATACATATAGTTGTAGTTCCACTTTTTTAGAGCAAACAAGAAGGGAAAAAAACAGAAATAAAACATCATAGTCTAATGAAACTTGAACTTAACCAAACAAAAAAGAAAAGAAAAAAAAAACAGAATCATAGCCTAAAGCTCTAGAACGTCAAAAACTCCACTTATTCATCATCTTCAAAAAGTTCATCATCTTCAAAAAGTCCATCATCTTAGATTCTAGTTCTCTTGCTCTTCATCATTAAAAAATCCATCTTCAGTATCTTCAAGAAATAAATTCTCAAAACCTTCAACATACTCATCATCAATAAATAGTGAATCTCCACCTAAAAAATAATGAAAAAAAAAATGAGTATTCCAAAACTAAATTAAATATATTAATATTTGTTGAAACTATGAGTAATTTAAAATATAATCTGAAATACTCACCGACATCCCAATAACTAGATGGACCTCTTTTGTACTCTTCTTTCTTCCTAGACATCATTCTTAAATTGGTATGGACATAGACAAGAGCTTCCACTCTTTTTGAAGTTAGCCTATTCCTGGCGATGGAATGAATATTAGAGAAAGAACTCCAGTTTCTTTCACAGCAGGAGGAAGATGCAGGTTGTGATAGTAATCTGAAAGCCAATGCTTGCAAAGTTGATGAACCATAACTAGCCCACCAACTCAAAGGATCTTCATGAGCCCTAGCTTCCATTACATGATGTTCACTGAAAAAGCCCAATGTCCCAGAGAATTGTCCAAATTCAACATAAACTTTTCTAAGATCATCAGAATTTTTGAACATCTTTTTGAAACACAAATCTCTGTTTTGAGATACTTCTCGATCAACATTAGGTGCAACCCTTGGAACCAATGCACTACCTCCTTGTAACCAAGACTCACTATAATATTTCGGAACTAATGAATGAGCCATACAGTGAAGGGGAGTATTACTTTTATTCCATCTTGATACCAAAACACCTTGAATAACATCAAAAAAAGAGGATTTTCCAGTAATTCTATCTAAGCCTTCTTGCTCATAAATTTTCTCTCTAACCTCTTCAATCATGGTATCCCACATGTCATATATTAGATGCAAACATGGAGTATCAAGATCAGCTTTCCTCAACATATTATTAATGGGGGCTGTAAAACTCAGAAAATATTCAACTTTGTCCCACCATCTATCCGAAATCACACATTCCTTAACCTGTTGAGCCTTGCTTTCTAATTGTGTCTTCCTAAATGTTTTCCATTCAACATCTAAAACCATTTTTTCAAGAGCATTTTTTGTTTCAAACAAACGTTCTGCCATGATAACATGTGAGGCAAAACGTGTTTATGCTACTTTAAGAAGTGCAAGCTTTGAATATTTTTGAAAAATAATAAGGGCCTTCTGATGATTCAAAACAAATATAACAATGGCATCACAATCTGACAGTAAGGAAGAGATCCACTTACAGTCATCATACTGACTTGAATTGGCAGTGGGCTCGCATATGCTTTTGAGTGCTAAGTTCATACTATGCACAACACAAGGCGTCCAAAAAATGTGAGGATATTTTGCTTCAATTTTTTCACCTGCTGCTTTGAAATTCCCAGCGTTATCAGTGATAATCTGCACCACATTATGAGCACCTTCCTTGTCAATAACCTTCTGAAAAAGACTAGCAACATAATCTGCATCTTTTATGTTACCACTTGTGTCAAAAGCTTTGAGAAACATTGATACTCCACCCGACACTGCCATGACATTGATGAGAGGCCTCTTTTGCCGATCAGTCCACCCATCCGAGCATAATGATACTCCCTTCTTCTTCCAAGAATCTCTGAAAGGCTGATTAAGAGTATCAACATGTGTTACCTCTTGCTCAAGTAAAGAGAGCCTCAGCCTATTGTACGGTGGAGGTAGCCAACCAGCACACTTACTGTTCGCTAATTTAAGACAAAACTGGCGAAAGTAAGGATTCCTGACTATTGAAAATGGAAGTGCGGAAGCATAAATCATCCGAGCACATTCCTTATCTAACTCATCTCTGTCAGCAGCGTTAAAACAGAATTCCACAGTTCCTTTTTTCTTTTTCGGCCGGATAAAATCAGTACCCGGAGGGAGGGTCACATAATCCAATTTCCTCTTTGATTCATACGCTTCTCTATTCTTCAAATTCTCTGCCTTTTCATGCTCTTGCTGCAATTGTGCCTTAACTTGATCGGACATACCCTTACATCCTTCGACACCTTGACCCGACAAACATAAGAGATGGGCTTTCACTTTTGAGTATGAACCAGTCACTAATTTGAGGCAATAGTTGCAGGTCCATTTCCTATTACCACCACTAGTTGCGTTTCCGACAATAGTTACATGATTCCATAATGGTTTGTCATCGAATGATGAAAATTGGTTAGGACTAGGCCTTTTTGGTGCTGAATTTCTTTGGGGGTTAGGCGTGGAGGAGTTTGGTGAGGACATTGATACTGAGGGATGATGATACAATTGGAGAAAATTTTAGTCGAGGTGTGAGAATTTGGAGATCCATGGATGTCGTTTAAATAGTATGAGTACTTGATAGCTGGGGAGACTAAAGCTAAGAGAATTGTAATCGCCATATTTTGGGAGCAGAGGAAGCTTGAATGTGATTGTTTAGGGAATGAATAATTTTAATGGGAGTAGTAGATGGATGATAATGATAGTGCTTTGGGAGGATAAACTTCTCCTACTTGATATACGTGTAGGACATATCTTTTTATGTATAATTGTATAGTACTCCTATCTAGTATGTAGTACAACTTTTTAAAAATTTGATTAAGTTATGATAAAATGATATGTATATGGCATGATCATAGATTGAATAAGTAATTTAAAATTGTTTCAAAAAAAATAATGTAATTTTAAATTTGATCAAGTTTATGATAAATTGATAAATTTTAAAAATGTAATATCAAATTTGATAAATTGATATTAGTAGTCTTATATTGCATAATCATAGATCGAGGATCAATGATCTTTACAAAATGATCATACCCTACGTAACGGAAAGTTTAATAAAACTTATGATCTAATGATATTAGTCAACCTTATATGTTATATGGCATGATCATAGTTTGAATAAGTAACTTTAAATAAGTTTATGATAAAATGATATTAGTAGTCTTATATTGCATTATTATAGATCGAGGATCAATGATCTTTACAAAATGATCATAACCTACGTAACGTTAAGTTTAATAAAACTTATGATCTAATGATACTAGTTAACCTTATATGTTATATGGCATGATCATAGTTTGAATAAGTAACTTTAAATAAGTTTATGATAAAATGATATTAGTAGTCTTATATTGCATTATTATAGATCGAGGATCAATGATCTTTACAAAATGATCATAACCTACGTAACGTTAAGTTTAATAGTTATGATCTAATGATATTAGTTAGCTTAGCTTAGTTTATGATGAATTATAATGATCATAGCCTATGTAACGGTTTAGGGTTTAGGGTTTGGGATTAGGTTTAGGGTTTAGGGTTAGGGATTAGGGTTAGGGTTTAGGATTTAGGGTGATTAGGATTATTTAGGTTTACAAAAGTTATCATAATCTATGTTGGAGTGAATATTATACAATTAATCTTAATAATTCGAGTGTTATATTAATTAAAAATTAGTGTTTTTTTAAAAATTTTTTACAACGAACGTACACTTGAATGAGTAAAAATAAGAAGGATTTATTAAAAATTGATTTGACCCTACATATATAACAATATAACATTAAACGTACATTTGAGTGAAAATGAAGGGTTTTGTTTTTTTTTTTTTTTTTTTTTGTTTTTGGTTTTATTTTTAATAATCCTTTAGAATTTTATAATAGTTAAAAATAATTATTGAAGGTCGCAAAGAATTAACATTTTTTTCAAAGAAGAAAATATAATATAATATAATGTTGTTTCTCTTAATCATTTTAATGTATATATAACATTTTTTTTGCAAAGAATATATATATTTTTCTAACAAATATAATATGTATTTTTTTTAGGAAAAGAAATTTAATATGTATACAAATTACTCTTAATCATTTTTAATTTATTTATAATTTTATCGGATTTAAATTAATGGTTGACCTATCAATATTTCAAAAGATCTTTTATATATATATATATATATATATATATATATATATATATATATATATATATATATATATATATATATATATATATATATATATATATATATATATATGTATATGTACATGTATATGTATATGTATATGTACATGTATATGTATATGTATATGTACATATATGTATATGTACATATATGTATATATATATATACATATATATATGTATATGTAGTATATATATGTATATATATATATATAATAATTAAATTTTTTGATGCTCATTGTTACAAATTTAAAGGTTCCCCCCCCCCCCCCCCTAAATTTTGCAACATAGAAAGTATATTTATCATTAACATCCCTCTAATATAAAGTTTTTTCCCCTAAGTTTTTCCGCGACATAGCAATGTAGTGTAATTTTTGTAAAAAAAAAATAAAAATACTATGATTATTCTAATTTACGTAGTGGTAAAAGATTTTGAAATGTTAGGATTTCTTTTGAAAAAAAAATTGTCATTTATACCATGATTTTTAATTTATGTCGTACATACTTTGTATCTATTATATGTAGTACTAGATTTTGTAATGTTATGATTTCTCTAGTATAAAAAATTCTTATCATTTCTATTTTTTTTAAAGAAAAAGTACACTATGATTTCTAATTTATGTAGTATATATTTTGTATTGTTTATGTCTAATATTAAATGTGTGGTAAAAAATTATACAATGTTATGATTTCTCTAGTAAAAAAAATAAATTAAAATGTTATCATTTCTAAATTTGAATTTTTTTTTTTTTTTTTGGATGGAAGTTATACATACGTTGTATCTAAATCTTAATTACATTGTACAAGATTTTAATTATTATATTATCTTTTTTCTAAAAAAAAATAAAATAATATGATATCAAATTTAGGTACTTTGTATCGACTGTAAAAAAAAAAAAAAACAGGTACTTTGTCTCGAATCCTAAGTCTTAAATGGTTTCAAAAAAGAAAAAAAATCTTAACTCTTAAATATGTAGCCAAGGATTAAATATGATGATTTCTAATTTAAATATCCAAGTTTTTTTTTTTATTATTTTAAATGATAAATATATAAATATCTAATCTTAAATAGGTAGTACTAAATTCCTAGGAGTACTTTTTTTTTTGAGGAAAAGGAAACTAATAAACAAAATGACTTTTCAACTACACAATTTAAAAGATATGGAGTATGTACAGACTAGCATGTTGAAAATAAAAGGAAAATATTTGAGAATAAAAAGGAAAATATTAATAAAGAATTAAAGATTACACTTCAATAAATACAATTGTCAAAATTATAATATTATTAGATAGAATTGTAGGGTTCCCTCAGAAAATAAAAAAAATTAAAAAAAAAAGATAGAATTGTAGGGTTCTTCACACGTAGTAGAATTGTAGGAAAATGTGTTACTTTATTCTACTGTAACACCTAGTAACTAGTAAGGCATCTAGGGTAAAAAAAAAAAAAATTATAAAATAAATGAAAATAATTAAATGGGCATTTACTGTTTTCCACTTTATCAAAGCTTTATAGCTGTTTTGGACTTGGATAACTTACTGTACACAACAAATAAACACAAAAAAAAAAAAGCTAAAATTTAATCTAAAAAAGATGCTTCATCTTCTTCCTTTGTCCTTCATCTTCTTACTGTACAAAAAAGACGCTTCATCTTCTTCTTCATCCTACACAAACAAAATACAAATAAACACAAAAAAATGGCAGCCCTTATGGAGGAATCCAGGTCCGACCCTTGGGAAAACTCCGCCTAATTATGTTTGTTCAAAATTAGGCGAGTCCACTTTCTCTCCCAGGAGTCCGACTTCCGTGTCCGCACCGGGGTCGCGTCGTGTCGACTCCGGTATGGCTGGGTGGTGGGCCGAGTCCGTGCAACGCAGATAATGATAATATTCCAAAACATATCCAAAAGAGTACTCATACTAGAATTTACAAACATGAAATCTAGGCTAGGGGAATATCGCCTTTTGTCCCCAATGAAGCAATTAGATTACGTCGAGTCGTCATCCCCTACTTACTCATAATAACGATGAGTAGGGCAAAGACAAAACAAAATGGAATGTGAGTTATGGAGTAATATAATGATATGGAGTAATATTAAGTTAATTATTTAATCAAAATCCGAAAATTGATACTTTAAAATTTATTATATTTGCGCCAAAGTATCTTTTCAAAAGTAAACTTACTAAAATACCCTTTGGTAAAATAATTAATTAGTAGAAATGGTTACCTAAGATAATGAAATAATTAGTGAAATCTCAAAATATGGGTTACTACATCTGTAGCTTTAAGATTAGTTTGACAATATTCTTGCTATTTTTATTGCTAGACTTCTCTGTTTTTAATGCTGGAAGTGTTTTCCAAAGTACTGTTCACCTCCACTTGCTGATTTGACTTGCAGATCCTGATTCAGAAGTGGCAGTGTTTGCAAAAAAGACCGTAAAGGACTTGAAGCTCCCAACTGGATTTATAACTCAGATTGCTCAGTCAATTCAAGTGAGTGGAGGTTTACTAAATGCATGCACCCTTTTAAAAGTCTTTTCTCTTTCTTTTTGATATCCAAAACAGAACTTAAACAAGAACTAATAAGATGACGCATCATGCTATATTACAAATCACTTTTATCTATTCCCTACTTCTTAATTTATTCCTTGGGGCCCTTTTCATAATCATTCCTCTGATCATTTCGTACATTTTTTTCTTCTCTATGAAACAATTATAAAGTGTCTTGTGTCGTAGTACAAAGCATATTAGGCCATGATTAAGAATACCATACATTATAACTACTTTTGTAATAAACATAGGGAGGAATTCACTATTTCATGATTTAGGAAGCAATGAAAGTTGTCAGTTTTCTTACCAAGGCTATGAGCTTAGTGAGTGGGTGGCATTGCTAAAGTAAGAGGTGGGATGAAAATTGCTAGATGGTGGTTCAACGTAGCAGTAAAGCACTCTGCTGGGATAATATCTAGACAAAAATGGATTCCAATTAGGGTAAAATCTTTTTCCTTAATCACTTTTTTAATGTATAGGATACTGAGTTGATGAAGGTAAGCACCACTGTACCAGCTGGAATTTAAGATATACCTGTTAGCAAAAATGGATTTTTAGAGATATGGAGCTATGTGAACATAAATCTGGATGGAGGGGTTATTCTTTTTGTTTAAAACTTTGGTAAATGTAGACCTGCTTACTTCTAATTGATGCTAGTGTATCTGATGGTAAGTGACTAAATAGGGGGATCAAGCCCCTTTTTTTTTATTAGTGTTGACATCCTATTGTATTCTCCCGCTATACTTTTGTTTAAAGTTCATATATGTTGCATTTATTGTGTGCTTCAGTGAAGAAAAGTCACATGAGATTTGGTAAATATTAAGAACAACATCAAGATTTTAATCCCAATGATGGGGTTGTCTAAGGAACAAGTGATCCTCAACCATGATCCTCTCCTTCCATTCCCTTCTCTCAACTGCTATTTTCTCCTCTAATTTCAATTTCATCATATCATTATTAGTTCCTTCTATCCAATTTATCTTAGGTTTTTTAGACCTCTTCTAAGACTCTCATGATCCCAACTTTCTGCAACCTTACCAGAACATTTTTTTTCTTCATTTCTTTGTTTCACATCCCTAAACCAATGTAATCAATTCTTACTTGTGTTGCATTCAATGTCTGCAATTCCAACATTTTTTTTAATATCTTCATTTCTAATTCTATCCCTTTCGGTGTTACCACAGATCCATCTCAAGATTCCCATCTCTGCTACTCTCATCTTTGTCCTTCCTGGAATCAGATCCATATAGCACTGTCCTAATAGTCTCCTGTAGCATTTCCCCTTTTACACTAGGGGTATGCTCTTGTCACAATATCTCGATTGCAGCTCTCCACTTGGTGCACTTGGATTAAATCCTTTATTTCTCCATTCTACAGTAAAATCGCTCCAAAGTACTTCAAAAACTTGCTATTGGACAACTCTTACTGTCCGAAGTTATTAATTATCCACTTGATTCCCTCGCTGTGTTAAATCGACGTTTCGTGTACTATGTTTAATTCCTACTCAATTTGAAACTGTGAGATTTTAACAAACATTTACCCTAACTTTAGTTTTCCACTAGTAAAATTGATGGACGAACTTTGCTATTTCATCCAAATTGTTGCAAAGAGAAAAGTATATAATGCTGGCCCGTGATGGAATTCAATCATACCTAACTAGTTGGGGAATCCTTTGTTACTCTACCACAGGTCCTAACATTTATTAAGTTGATATAGATTTAGAAATACCTTTCTTGGCTATTGCCCACCAAAGAACTTCTTTGATGCCTTGTCATAAGCTTTCTCCATATCAATGAAAATCATATGCAAATCCTTATTTTTCACGGTGTAATATTCCATCTTTAGCCATATCAAATGAACTGTTCCATGGTTGAACTCCCTGGCATAAACCCAAACTGGCTCTCCAAAATACTCAAACTTCTTCTTAATCAACGATCTATCACTCTCATGCAATTTCATGGCGCGACTTGAGCTTTATCCCTTTGTAGTTGGAGCAATCCTGTATATCGTGTTTGTTCTAATAAATTGGTACCAAGGTGCTTTTTCTCCTCGTAGGATCAAATTTGCCTTCCAAATCTTGTTGAATAAGTTCTTATTGAAGGTTAACAAACTTATTTAACACGACTTTTTCAAAAGTGGAGGTAGAGAACGCACTGAATAGAACAAAACTAAAGGAAGTAGTTGATCCAGATAATAATGCCAACTCTGTGCTACATATCATAATTTATAATGCTAAGGCGTAGTTACTTTGACTCGTTAATATTTCTTCTCTTCATCACCTCCACTAACTCTACTGACTTTCTGGTAAGGGATTCAATGTGCCAAGATCCTATTTGTATTTTATGTCAAAAGTTCTTCCTCGAACTCTTTTAGATCCTAAAAGCCCTTGCTCATTTGTCATCACACTTGGGCAATGTGGCGCACCATCACTGTATGTCGACCTTGCAACCCTTGCATATTATCATACTTGGTTCTAAGAGGTGTAGTGCCAAACCCATGCTTATTTGTCACCACACCCTGGCAATGTGGTCACTGCTCCTGGGTGACGACTTAGCAACCCTTGAATACTTATCTCTACACTCTAGTCAAGGAAGTGCTGGATGTTGTTGAGTAGGAATTGCCCATTTGCCCCGCAAAAATATCATCTAGTTTCATGCTCATGGATACAAAAGATTTTTTCTAGATGTTGCTAACCTACAGCAACCCTTGTTCTTTTTTATGTCCCCACGGAAATATTACGTTCCTATTTTTCTACTACCTGTGGAAATGTGCGTTTCCTATTCAAACTTGTATAGTTTGTATGACTAAAACCTCAACACTCTTGTAAAATGACTTGCAGCTTGTTGGCAGAATGCAAATTCTGCAGGAAATGTATAATATAATTTTGAACTAAAAGCACTTAACTTTATTGTTATTATTTGCTGGCATTTGGTGATTGCAGTCACAACTGACCGAATTTCGGTCATATGAAGGCCAAGATATGATTGTTGGTGAGAAGATTGTCCCCATTAAGGTTTGATGATTGATTTTCTTGTGGTAGTTTCTATAAAATTGGATGCAATATCTAATCTTCTTGTTGATGTGATTGTCTGTTACCCTTTTGCAGCTAGATCTTCGAGTAAATCAGACTCTTATCAGAGACCAGTTTTTATGGGTTAGATTATATCATTTATATGAGAGTTTCTGGCTGGTTTTAATTCTGTCTTAAACCTCATATGAATAAGGTACACTGTCATTTGCAGGATTTGAACAATATGGAGAGTGATCCCGAGGACTTTGCAAAGATCTTCTGTGCTGACATGGGTATTGAAGATCCTGAAGTTGGAGTAAGCAAATAACTAACATCCTTTTTTTTTTTTTAATGAAAATTTTAAAATATTTCTCTGACTTGACTATCTGTAGTTTCCTAAGGAACTTACATGCTGATGCATTCCTATCCGTGAACTCCCAGATAATAATGCAATGCCTGAAAATCTTCCTCCAGGATCCTGTCTCTGGCTCCTGCCATTTTACCATGATTAGAAAAGTCTAAGAAGTATTCCTTTATCTTGCCCAAATCTTAGCTACCTTGCTTGAACATCAAGCATGAACCTGATAGATGTCAGACATGCATGCACAATTCCCTTGGGTTCTAAGCACATATATAGAATTCCTGGGCAAGAAGTGAAGCCATGGCCAATTTCAAACTGTTAACTAAGTATATTCACTTGTTCTACATCTAAGCATTGGTCCCATGAATTGTTGAACCGTCACTTTGCTTGTTCTACCTCCATGCTCCAACTTTATAGTGCTCACTGAAATTTCTATGTTATCTGCGTTGATGTCATGTAATGCAAGCATGTTGATGTATATAGATACAGATCAAAGCTTGGAATTTATATCAAGCCTTTTTATTATGTTAGTAATTTCGTGATATGTAAAAGCTCAAGACTTTTTATTATGCTAGTAATTTCGTGATATGTAAAAGCTAAGGTACAATAAACTTACAGATAGAGAGAACATCTAAAATCAGCACATAGAAGTATTATTAATGATATAGCTTATAAATTAAATAAGAACATTAATTGTGTTATGGATGTGGCAAATTAAAAAATTTCAAGATGGAGCAATAACTGAGTAACAATACAAAATCGGCCACCTGTGGGACCGACTCCTGACCAGGAAGTGGCAGTGAAAGAGTGGCACACGATGGTTCTTAAGAAATAGACTACTAGTGAACTTGAAGACTTTGGTAATGTGACCTTATTACATGGTGGTAATTGGAAAAATCAAATCAATGTAAAACCTTGCTTTTATGTGTTGAACATTTAATAACTAGCCAACATTATTCAATTTCCACTTGGCACTTGGAGAAGGACGATTCTTCTTACTCATTGGCTCTATCCAATGTACTTATGACCCTCATGTTACCTGATATCAGTGAATTAAATAATGAAAATTATTAAATGGTGTTTAAAAGCTTGCTAATTTGTGAGATATCATGTATTGGTATTTTTTCTTGTTCTGCTTGTATGTAATCATGTTCTGAGTAACCCCATGCCTTAACGTGAACCACTGATTGTTTCTTTTCGCAGCCTGCTATTGCTTTTGCCATCAGGGAGCAACTTTATGAGGTTCTGACAATATCTGAAATCTCTAAACATGTTAATTTGTGATACACTGATACGTATCCATGTAATAGAGAAGAATTTATATCATTTAGCTGCTGTGTGTGTCAATCATGGCTTGCAGATTGCAGTCCAAAATGTAACCTCGGCTAAGGAGATTAGAGTAAGCAAGAAGGGTCGTCGTGGAATTGAGTACATGCCTGTTAGGTATGTTAATGTATGTATATCAACGAGATAGCAGTCCATGTCCCAATTTAGTGAACTTTAGTTTTATAATTGACATGTCCCTTTTCAGCAAAGCTGGCGTGACTGCAGTGGATTTGGCTAAGTTGTTTGGCAGCAAATCAAGTGTCATTCGGTAAGAGTTTAGATTTAGGTTTTTTTTTTTTTTTTTTTTTTCCCTTTTCTGGCATGATATGAGAATTCTTTTGTTTTGTTACTATAAATATCCTTAATTTCCTTTTTTTTCTTAAAATCGGAGTTTGCCCTAAACTGTATGTAAGAGTAGCATGTTAGTTCAGTCACATGTCAGCTGCCTGATTAGTTTCCACCTCTAGACTAAAATGGTATGTTGATAATTGACACCATTCTATTGACATATGGTGTGAGGCAATTGTAGAATTCGCTCTGTTCATTAGGCCGTTTCTTAACAATGCTCATATGTTGTCAACTTCGTCTGCTGGTGCATGTGTTGTGTGTATTCTCAAATTGAGTTGATCTATTCGAGCTATGCTGTGTGCTTAAATGTACTGGATAGGTGTGGGTAAAAAACTTGAGATGCATGGTGTTGTCTTTAATGCACTGTAATCTGGATGGAAGGCTATTGATGCATGGTATCATTTACGTACTCAACTGAGACTCGTTGATCTGTTATATTTCCACTGACAATTCTGGGTTCTGGCATTAGTATACCGTCACAGTATCTATATGTATTTGTTTTTTTTGAATGTCCCATATACATTTTCGTTTATAAGCAATTCCTTTACCTTTTCGTTCTCCTTCACCTTAATGCAACTTCTCATTGTATAGATTGATATGGGACAGAAAGAGTGATTTCCTTATACTGTGTTAAGCTGCATGTAATTCGCTCATTGATAACACCTTTAGCAGTTGTGTATCAGGGTTTTTAATTACTTAAACTGGTTGCAGTTTGAAAATAAATCAACTGTTTTGAGTGTAAAATAAGGTTTACAGTTTGAAATTTATTGGTTGTAAACTTCAGGAAAAGAAAAGATTGGGATGTGTATGAAGCAATTGTTGACATCCTCTCAAATGAGGAAGTAGAAGCACTCGAAGCAAGAGAAGATAAAATGGCTCGTTGAGTAGGTACGTCTTAATAATTTTTTTGGTTGATAAAAACCATTGTTTTCTTCATATGTTACCTATGGTGCTGGTCTGCTATATACTGAAAACAATTGCTGGCATCTCTCTTAGGTGACATGATTTGCTGGAAGCATATGCTAGGACATTGTCAAACATAGGTGTGGATATGTAGAAGAAAACTTATGCCTTATAAGGTTATGTATTCCTACTGCATAGTACTCGACTGGAATTGCAACGATTAACGTTCGAGTAAATCGAAAAGGGGATTATCTGTAATGTTCATGCATTTTAATATCTGGCAAATTGATTAAGCAATACCTGCAGTGGATGAAGGAAAGGAAGAAGAAAAAAACGTTTTTTTTTTTAAAAAAAAAAAAAAAAACTTCAATATGTTCCATATTTTTAATGTTACAAATCCAATATGCTCATGTGGAAGATTGATTAATGGTCGTTTCTTTCGCGATAAACAAAGCAGTTGAACTTGGTGGTTGAACTCTCAATCTTTAACTTGGACTATTTACCATTTACCGATACCAATATAACTAATTATTTTTTGTCATAGACATAATCAAAGGAACTTAATGTAAACTCGGAAAATACCTTTTCCTTGGGGTGATTATGAACTCATTCGGTATATACTACATACAGTAAAGAGTATAACTTTATACGTTGAAAAACATAAAAGTAAATGGAATACTTTATATAGTATATAATTTAAAGGAAAATTTAACAATTACCACCTTAAATTGTTGCTGTTTTTAGTAATTAACACCTACAGTTTTTTTTTTTTTTTTTTTTGAATTTTACCACCACCTATTTTTCAAAACATTAAAATTTCCCACCTACTTGACTTTCAATTCAAATGTGATGTCATGTGGGGCCCACTAACTACCTTTTTTTTCTCTTTTTTTCTCACTCGATTTTTCATTCCCATGTATTGTATTCCTCTCAAAATTGGGATAACACTTCAATTCGTGAAATAATTTACATGAATATATAATTTAATTTGAAGTTTTTTCTCGATTTTGAGAGGAGTACAATATAGGGAAATGAGAAACCGAATGAGAAAGGAAGAAAGTGAGGGAAAAAGGGTGAGAAGGTAATTTTTCCTCGATTTTGAGAGGAGTACAATATAGGGGAATGAGTACAATATAGGTGGAAGGTTTTGAGATTTTAAAAAATAGTTGGTGGTAAAATTTAAGAAGAAAAAAAAAATTGTTGGTGGTAATTGCTAAAATGACAATAATTGTAGGTGGTAATTGTCAAAAAAATCCTAATTTAAAAATAAGATAGGATTTGAAGGATCTTCTTCGTATAATTAAGGTTTGCCGATTTGCCATAATGTACAAGCATATGGTTAAAGTTATTCTTAGATTCCATCATGCAAAAGATACAATCGATTGTAATTAGATTATTATTGATGTAGCTTATTTCTCAATTGAAAATTGTCGTGATCGCTGAGAATGATGCAACTATGCAAGCATCAACATGTGAGGTTTCTTTGGTCCTATTTGATTAGCGTGAGTTTATAAAATTAATTTTATATTAATTCGTGATTAAGTTGCTTAGCTGCTTGTACTATGTAGTCGTACAAATCTTCCTAGAATAATTTCATGGTTTTGTTTTGTTGCGAGAAAAAGTCAACAAATAAACGCAAAATCACGTAATTGTTTATAAAAATTGAGTGTCTTCATTCACAATGAAGAATTACTTATTTACTTAGCACCGCCATTGAATTTTATAAGTTTGTATCTTTTCACCGATTCTTCCTACTACCTCCGTTATAGGATATGTGTAACGATTTGACATAGAGCAGAGAAGGAAAATATCTAATCGTTGCACATAACCTGTAACGGAGGTAGTATATAAAAATTTCATCAAGAGATTCAGGCTCTTAATTTCTTATTCACCATACATGGTACTTGTATCATATTATTATTTGGTTGTTGTAATCAATCTAGGGTCAAAATGCATGGAACCTATATGCATATTTTAAATATTTGATAGCCTAACTTCTTGTTTCTTTCCTTTAAAAAAAAAAAAAAAATTAATATTTGACGTCGTTGTAAAAGTAATTCTTTAGCTCACTCACATTATAGGCAGATTTGGTAAAAAAATCTACTTGATACACATTTAACCTATAAAAAACAAAATTTACATGTAAAATTAAAGGGCTAAAGTTGTGGATGCAGAAGAGATGAGATCAAATCATGTTTAATTGTTTACATTATTTATTTATCTGTAAGTTCCTTGCTCCCAAAACTAAAATCATACGAATGATCTAACCGCTCCCCCTTTTGGGCAGCTTCTATGAAAATGGAAATGACTAACCGATAAAATCATCGAAGGTAGCCTATGCAGGGATGAAGTTTATACAAGTATATGATATGATGCAAACAATCATTTTAAAAAAATGCTAGTATATAATGCAAAACGTAGTTAATTTTCACATTCTATAGGATTTATGTATTCATTTTAAGTGTACTTTCAAAATTAGAGAAATTTATAGTATGTGATACACAAAGCCACAAAGTAGCCTATATGAAAAACTTCTTTGAATTAACACAAATATACAAGAATATCTCCTAAAATGGTCTTCTAAATTTTTATCATAGGTAAACAATTTTCTATTTTACAAAATCAACAAAGTCCACTTTAATGGCACTAAAAAAAATATTTATATTTTTGATTTTAAATCTAATTTCATTTATGATACCACGATACAAGATACAATAAGTCCCATAAAACCCTAAAGTTAATTGAACAAAATGGTCGGCTATAAATTCTGAATAAGTTGTTAATTCACGTGGTTAAATAATAATTAGTGGTGTTAATTAAGAAATTAGAAACTGTACTTAGAGGATAATACACCGATTACGGTTGCGTCAGATCTGGAAGACTAGAACACATGAGAGAACCTATTCTCCTACACAGACAAAACATGTAAGCTTTTGCTTTATATTCAGGCCATAATACTTACTTATACACATGTTATTACCTGTCTAATTGCTTTATTTTGCTTGTGTTACTTCATACTAGCTTTAGGTTTGATATATTCCTCACCTCAACCTTGGGTGTTTTTATTGTTGAAGTCTTTATTTCTTCTGTCTGGAATTAGTTGTTCCATATTTTGAAGTGTACATAACTAAATAGGTATGTAACATGATTTATAAATGAACTTGAAAATCAATTTAGGGCATAAGTGTAGTAGAGGGAGTGTTATTACTTATTAGTGAGTCTTTGTATAATTGAATTCTTTCTCCTTGACCTACCTATACTTAATTAGTTAATATCATAGATTAACCTAGGCTCCCTCATTTTTTACCTTGATTATCATTAAATGTGACGATAATGTTAAGTTTTGGTAATTGTATATTAAAGATGTGATCATTTTTTTTTTTTTAAAAAAAAAAGAAAAGATGTGATCATTTCCTTTTATATAAATGACAATTACAGTTTCCACAACACATATAGATGTAATTTTACCGTTTACATTTTCTTACTCACGTGCCCTACATCATAAAATTATATAATATCCATTCGTCAACATTAATAGATGAAAAAAAAAAAGAAAAAATGCATGTATGAGTTGTTATCATGTTATGTTAGCATCCAAAAACAATATATGGAGTTGTTAAGCTCCTTTCACACCCTAACTAATTAATAAAAATAAAAAAAAAAATTGATTTTTGTTTTGGGAAATGCATGTATGAGTGTGTGCAGGTTATATAAACACCCTAAAACCATATCTAAGTTGCCATCATATCTAGCAACCCTACTATTTTCTCTCTTCTTGCTTTGTGTAATTGTGTTTATCACACCAAAAATCTCGGAAAATAATAAAAATGTCAGACTCAACAGCAACTTGTATTGATATACTTCTTGCAATAATTCTACCCCCTCTTGGTGTTTTTCTCAAGTTTGGATGTAGGGTAAGTATCATATCTCCTATGAACATATCCATTTTATTACGATCTTCTTAATTTAGTTGTCACGATATCAGTTCACATAATAATATCATTGAGATGATAAATCTCGGATGAAATAAATGTTAGGTTATATAGTTTGAAGTACGTACATGTTTATTTTAGTTTTTCGAATTCCATTGTCAATATATCTTTTGTAACTGTATTTTTTGCATGCTTTAATTATAATTATATAGTTTTGCATGCTAACATTGCACCCACCTTATTAAAAGGTTTTCTTTTTTTTTTAGATTTATTGGCATGTGTTAGGAAGAATTATAATCATCTGATGATAATAATTTTGAGAATGTTGCATTTGAAAGAAAATTTTGATTTACACTAATTTCTAAAATTTGATATCGATATGCGTAGTTTTAATAAGTGTTTAGGAATATTAGGATCCAAATGTGCAACCTCAATATCAAGTTTAAGGTATTTATCATCCTCTTATGACTAACTTATTCACATCCATCGATCTTTAGAATTTAGTTGTCATAATACGAGTTTACATAATACTATATATAATAACATTTGGATGGAAGAATTACACAAAGTAAAAAAAGTGATTTTTGGTGTGATTTGATAATAATAATTGTGATTTTTGATTTACAATACTCTGAATTGCAAATCTTGAAATCTTTGAATTGCAATCTAAATTGTCTTGAATTATTCAATATGCATTATCTAATGCAGTATATTTTAATGTATTATTATTATTATTATTATTATTATTATTATTATTGGTGGTTAGGAATCTCACGATCTAGGATATTTTATTTCTAATTTTAAATACTTAGTACTCCGTACTATATGTTACTCATGCATGAGTCAATAAAGGTTATGTTAGTAGCTAACTTGAACTGGTCTTCTGAATCCTTAAATAGTTAAATTGTCTAATTTTGCATAATCTTCATTGATTTTCTAATCAATTTTCGTTACTAATAAACACAATATATGTAACGAACTAAGGTAAAACTCGTGTAATTGGCTTGCAGGTAGAGTTCTGGATTTGCCTAATATTGACATTTTTTGGCTACCTCCCCGGAATCATCTATGCCGTCTATGCCATTACCAAGTAATCGTGTTAAGCCGTCGATGTGATAAAATTGTGAAGTTTAGGTGCAGATTTTCATTGTTCGACGTTTAATGATTTATTTGTTCATGTTTGATAAGCATTTTTTCAAATTCATGAATGTTTCTTAATGTATTATCAATGCAACATTAATTCTATTTGTGCTCCTCTTGTATTTGTTTTTGTTAGTTAGTAAATTGAAAGTCCAAGCTTTAAACTTCTGTGATTCAAAAACTTTTTAGTACAAAATAATTCTTAATTTATGCAATGTTCATTAAAGGTTTTAAGAGTGAGGAATAGCTAAAGTGGTTAGAGTTTCATTTTGATTATTTTAGAAGATCCTGAAATCAACTCTTATTACCCGCCTATGTGATTCTATGGACACCAAAAACATAAGCAATGTTCAAGGTTTTGTCCTCTCTTTTATGCATACTCAAAGTACATTTTGTAAGATTATTAATTAAAATCGATGCTAAAATCATCTACTAATGAATACTCCCTTTGTTATTATATAATTGCCCCATTTCTCTTGTATACGTATACCGATGGTAATATCTGATCAATAATATCTTTAATTATCAATAAGTATAAATTCTAACAATTGAAAATTAATAATCTATTCATTGAGACGATTCCAACAAATACCCACAAAATTATATATTTTCTTATGTATAAATCACAAATATTTATCAAAGTAGGACAAATAAATAGTGCAAAAAGTAGAAATGGAGCAAGTTTTTATTAACGGAAGGAGTATCTATTACATTTAAAGTGCCTTAGAAATTTTTGTTAAGGCACATATTAGTCCCTCAAATTCATGGCATTACTATCCCCCAATTATTTTCTTTTAGTTAATGTATTTTTTTTTAAGGTGGCCAAATAGCTTAGGGGACATAATTTTAAGTTGAAAATAAAAGATACTTCTTCCGTTTTTAAATACTTGCTCCATTTTTATTTTTTGCACTATTAATTTGTCCTACTTTGATTAATGTTTGTGATTTATACATAAAATATATAATCTTGTGGGTACTTGTTGGAATCGTCTCAATGAATAGATTATTAATTTTCAATTGTTAGAATTTATACTTATTGATAATTAAAGATATTATTGATCAAATATTACCATCGACATACGTGTCTAAGAGAAATGAAGCAAGTATTTAAAAACAGAGGGGGTATTAGGTTGATGTACAAAAATTACAATAGTCTAAATGCAATGGATGAATATTGAATTAATATCCTAGCCAGCTTGCCAAAATATCAACCCAGTTTTGGTAACAAAAATCATTTTTATTACACATACAATTATTTGCTGTTAATAATATCTCAATTCAATTACTTGTTGATTTGCTGTCAATATTATCTCAATTCTATGACATGTTGATGTGCTGTCAATACAATCCATTATGGACTATAAGGTATACAAAAGTGGACTCTCATTGTATCCTTAGGGTTTAGGGTGATCTAGCCCTATATATACCCCTCTATATACCTAAAACTATTCATCCCCTCTTCTAAATACATAAGAAAAACCACCTTAAAACCCTTCTTTTAGTTCAAAGAGGAAAACCCTAGATCTTCTCCATTGTAGAAATGACTAGAAAAAAAGTGAAGCTAGCATTCATAGAAAATGCCACTTCAAGGAAAGCTACATCTTCAAAACGTACAAAGGGGTTAGTAAAAAAGACTCAGGAACTTAGTGTATTGTGTGACGTAGATGCTTGTGCTATCATATTTGTGAAAGATGCCCAAGTCCCAGTGGTGTGGCCTTCAACTGAGGCCGAAGTAAAAAGAATTATCTCCAATTACAGAGATAATTCTGATATGTATCAATTGCAAAGGCAATTAGATCAACAATCATTGTCAAAAGTAAATGTCATAAAGACTGAAGAGAAGGTAGAAAGGATTCAAAGGAAGAACCGAGAATTACAAATAGAAAATATGGTCACTGACATAATGACTGGAAAATCTACAATCGAACAAGTCGACCCTTGCGATTTGAGTGACTTGATTTTGGTACTAGAGAATCGAATGAAGTCTGTCCAGCATCGATTAAAGGTTTTTGGAAAGAATAGCAATCCTCGTTCCCAAGGTGACTGGACGATGGAGGCTAGTACTTCAGGGGTTAATCATACTAGCCAATGATACTTCGTTGGGTGTTTCTTAGCTTGCAGCCAATCCTCGCAATCTTTGTTTTGTTCTTGTTGTTTGTTTGTTTGTTTCGTTATTGTTTGTTTTTTTTAGGAAATTTTGACATTTGCTACCACCTAAAACACCACGCTTCAGATTTGCTACCTATTTAAATTTTTTTTTTTACTTTTCTACCACTCTAAACAGAGTTTGTTAGAAATTACTACCACTTGTCTTACACCGTTAGCATTTCCGTTACCACCACCCAACCACCGTCCAGCCGCCACCCAACCACTGTCTAGCCACCACCCAACCACCCACTCCTTCCACCGTCACTGTTCAACATCAACCCCACCGCAACCACCACCCAACCTGCTCCCAAATCCCCAGCCGCGACCCCAGCCGCTCAAACCACCATCAATCACCGCCCCTTTCCCCTGTTCCCTTGTATTACCACCATCAATCACCGCCCCTTTCCCCTGTTCCCTTGTATTACCACCATCAATCACCGCCCCTTTCGCCAATCAGCAGCAAAACCACAGCCAACCACCATCAATCACCTCCCCTTTCCCCTGTTCCCTTGTATTACCACCAATCGGCGCCAACACCTAATCCCAACCACCGCCACCCGCCGCACACAGAAAACGAACCCAATTCGCAACCCCAGCCCCCCTCGAACCCCAGCAATCGAACCCAAAATCGCAACCCCAGATTTGCAAGGCACCGGCGTCGCGATCCCAGCCCCCTTCGCAGCCCCTCCCCTCGAAAACCCGCCTCAAACCCAGCCAAAAACCCCAATCGATCTGAGCAAATCTCAAACCCCAATTCAATTAAGCTTGTGGGTAACGAGAGTGGAGAATATGGGTGAAGGAGAAGGAGGAAGAGCAATTTTTGGGAGGTTTTCCGGCGGCGAGGTGGAGGACTATGGGGAGGTGGCGCCGGCGGCAGGAGGGGGATGGTGGCTAAGGTGTTTTGGGTGGCTGGTTTTGTTTTTGTGTTTTTTTTTAATTTTTCTTTTACTTTTTTTTAATTTTTTTAATAAACTTAACGGAAATCCTAACGGATTCCGTTAAGTGGTAGTGAATTTTAACAACATCTGTTTAGGGTGGTAGCAAAGTAAAAAAAAAAATTAAAATAGGTAGCAAATCTGAAGTAAGGTGTTTTAGGTGGTAGCAAATGTCAAAATTTCTTTTTTTTTTATTGTTGTTTTTGTTGCCATTGTTCTTCTTATTGTTATCGTCTTCAATTTATCTTGTAATTCTGCAAGCCTAAGATTTAAATGGAGAATTGGATCGGATTGGTTTTAATGAGTGATTTTTCTTCCTAAAATGTGTTATTCATTTTAATAATGCATCTATGATATACTTCCCCCATTTTCAAATTAAATAATCCCCTTGTCTCCACTTGGTATACAATTTTTAGAAGTAAAACAACAATTTGATTTCTACAGTGCACTTAAAAATGTGGAACACTCTCACACATTTTTTTTATTGACAATGAAGTAAAGAAAGTGAACGACAATGTTAAGAGGTAGGGATGAGCAAAAATTCTCGTTACCCATCTTTAGAACCAGAACGGATTTTGCCCAAATGTAGGCCGATTCAACTAGGTCCAAGTCTGGTTCCAAAAACAATGACCCAATTTGAACCAACTTGTAGGGGTGTTACATATGCATGGTCGTTTCCCCCTCTCACAAGGTTTGTGCCTATCCCCACTTTGTGAGAAATTGTAGGGTTGCTTAGATGCATTTTTTAAGGTCAGCATAGTTTTATGAGGACTATGGTAACCTTATTATTCTACTCCAATTTTAAATTAATACGTTTGGTCTTTGAAACCAAGTGGTAGGTCTAGAAATAATTGACTTGTTCTTGTTCAATATGAAATTTTTTAAAATTGTTCACACCCACTTATTTTAGAACATGTATTTTTAAGTTGGTTTTGATTTAGCAACCAAGGGGTTTGTAAATTGTGATCACTTTGATGATTATGTCAAGATTGCATGCAAATGGGGTTGGCTTTGCAAGTAGAGATTGTTACTTTGTTAGAAAAAATTAAAGAGATGCCTAATTACTATTACAAATCTTTTTTTTTTTACAAAGGATAAAATTAAACTACAAATTAATACTAAAGCAAATAAAATTAACTATCGCTTCTCCAGCAATTTGATGAGCACGATGAACATGTTGTCCATCTGCCTTATGAACACGACAATACTGAAAGGTCGAGCCTAGCCAGTTACTCTTTCTGATGAGCCAAAGGTAATCAATGTTACCTTGACCATCCCCCCGAAGAAGCGAAACAAGATTATAGGAATCGATAAAGATTGTGAGGGACTGAAACCCATTATTCGAAGCCCATTGTAAACCATATAAGCACACTGTTACCTATGCATGTAAGGATGAAGAGCAAACGCCGAAGTTACTTCCGCCAATGATCCGGTCATCCAACGGGTCCACCTTATCCAAGCACCACCCCAGCCAGCATGCTCAAAATCTTTGAACCAAGAACCATCAATTTGTATTGATAGTAAAGCATTCCCTTGGTTGAGTAATCCAAGTTGAGCTGCATAAAAACCAGGCGGAGGTGAGGTAGCAGCTTGATCCCTAGTAACAGAAGAGGGAGTACCAGCAACGTCGTGGTCGAGGAATATTGTATGAGAATCCATGACCTCCGCAAACTGAGAAGCAAGATAGTGTATTGCAGTAGAATCGCTAAAGATTATGGAATTCCAACATAACCAAAGACTCTAAAGGGTACCGACAAAGGTGCCCAGGCGAGTACTACTAGGCCCATCCTAACTAATAAAAAGTCAAATATAATCTTAGATCCAATCTGATAGAGAAAGGTCTCCATGAGTGAATACTGAGACATCCACCCCTCCAATATGTTCTTGCATTACAGCACATCCTGGAGAGATGCTATAAATCCTCTGGTTTAGTATTACAAAGATCACATTATCACAACACACATCTTGAACCGGAACCCCTCTATGATGAAGCTCCACCTTAACTGCGAGAGCAAGACGGAGCAATTTTCATAAAGACAACTTCCATTTAGGCTGTAGCTGCAAAGACCAAAGAATTTTCCAAAAGGAGCCTACACTTGAAGCAACTAGGGCTTTAGGAAGTTATTGATGAAGCATTGCATAACCTATCTTAACCGAGTACCTTCCTGAAAGGGTACTAGACCAGTACTGAAAGTCTTCTTGTGTAGTATCTGACAATTCCATAGCAAGGATTGCCGATGCATCTACGGGCATAAACCAGTCTGAAATTTATCAGTGTCCCACCCTTTGGTTTGCTAATAAATAAAAATGACTGACAATACAGTTCCCTGGAGTGCGTAGTAAAATTCCCGACTTAAATTCAAGGATACTACCATTAACCCATTTAGCCGAGCCAGCTAGAGTAGAGCGGCCATTACCTATTTTCCAATTACAACCCTGTTGTAAAAGTGTATCTGCCTAAGTAACCCACAAAGGCCATAAAAGTAACGACCCGAGAATCTGGGCCTAGTGTCATAGGTATTGGAAAGAAAGGTAGTGCGTGTAGAGAAAACTTTCGAAACAAGGAGTTGCGGATTGTTAACAAACCTCCAAACATGTTTCATTAGGAACGCGTTATATAAGGAGGACAAACGTCGAATTCCCAACCCGCCCATGCCACGAGGGAGATGCATGGTATTCTTATTAACCTAATGCATACCTGTAGAATCAGAATGCGCCCAAAACAAGCACATCAGTAAAGAATCATTTTTTCCAGTCACTGAAAGCGGGAGCTCATAGCAAGAAAGGACATGAGATGCCATAGTTACAAGAATAGAGTTAATAAAGATTAACTTCTACGATTGGGATAGCCTGATAGTATTTAGGCAGCTAATCCTTCTGATAATTTTGTTAATGATGAATTGGAAGTGATCCTTCGTTTTGTCGACGAAGTCGATAAGAGCACCCAGATGATGATCGAAGATTTAAACTTGTTTCATCTGAAAAATCAATTTGAAATCCTTCTGAACTTTAGTACTAATATTCGGGCTAAACTTAATCAGAGATTTTAAAAGGTTGAGTTCCTCTATCGAAATTTTATTAAACCGTTGTATGATTTGGACAATGTTAGAACACGCAGTAGATGAAGCACGGAAGAGGGTAAGAGCATCATCGACGAAGAATAGACGGGAGATAATAGGACTATTTCTTGAAAGCTTGATTCCTTGAAACAACTTCAAATCTTGGCCTAGATGTAACATCCACGAGAAAATATCCATGCAGAAAAGGAAGAGGTATGGTGAGAGAGGGTCACCCTGGCGAAGACCACACTGCGGTTTGAATGGGTCCGACAACATACCATTGATAAGAGACTTATCAGAGACCGTGGAGTGACATTGTTGGATCATTTGCAACCAACGAGCTGGAAACCCATAGGCCTTCAAGACCTGTAAAAGAAAGCTCCAATGAATTAGGTTGTAAGCTTTACTCATATCAATTTTGATCGCGACAAGCCAGTTAGAACCAGATTTATAAATGTTAATTTGTCCATTAACTCAAGACTCAACAAAATGTTATCTGTTATAACTCTTCCTTGAACAAAGGCATGTTGGAAATCTGAGATAAGAAGAGGCAAATATTGATACAGTCTGGCAACCAAACACTTTGAAGTGCATTTGTAAATCGTATTACAGAGGCTAATTGGACATAAATCTCCTATCTCTATTCAAGTCCCAATCTTCAGAATCATAATAAGGAAAGATTGATTCCACTCTTTCTGAAGGAACCCTGTCTGAAAGAAACTTTAAATGCCCGTGACAACCGAATCTCCAACAACATCCTAGTGTGTTTTGAAAATCTATAGTGTGATCCCATCCGGACCAGAAGACTTACATTCCTAAAGCAAGCATGCCATCCCTTATTTCCGCAGTCGAAAAAGGTCTTTCTAAATTATGGAGTTGAGAGGAAGTGAGCCGTAGAAGATCTAATTCATGCAAGACAATGTCAATTTCTGGATTATAAGGTGGCATAACATCACTCTTAAAGGTTTGTTTAAGAGATTTCACGACAATACATTGAACGTCCGTCTGACTATGCTAAATAACACCTTGTTCATTAAGTAAAGAAGTAATTTGATTCTTCTTCTATCGAGTTTTGACTTTAGAGAACAATATCTTTTAGGGGTAATCACCTTTGAGTATCTAATTTTTCTTATAACGTTGTCTCTAGATAGAATTGAAGCTGTAGTAAAATATTGTCCTTCGAAGTAACAATATTAGACATATACTGTGCCGCATGAGGATCAGAATAAATTGACTCCCCTTCCATGGAGTGTTCCTTTGAAATTTTTTTCCAATCCACGCCCCATAATTTCTTATTTTTTAGAAACCACTTCCGAATTAGTGCCTTGACGTGGTCCAAATTTTTCGAAAGGATAAACATTGGAGATCCAATAGTATTCCTTTTCCATGTGTAACGAACGAAGTCATGTACCTGTGTATAGTTGAGGCACCAATTATCCGATTGATCAGGACGATTTGACGTATGCTAGAGGGCAGAGTCATCAAACACAATAGCAGCATGCTTAGAAACAAGGATCAATTGATTAAGTAAACGAATATCAGAATAGTTATGAAACCAATCAAAGGTCATATGGGAGCGGTCCAGCAGTTATAAAATAAGTTGGTGGGCCTCCCGATTATTTGTCCAAGTGTAGGGGGGACCTTTGAATGGAGTGGAAAATAAACTGGATTTTAATCTTAAATCAATAAAGGAATCCCAACCCTTAATTACACTAGAAACACCCAAACTATCATAGTGATGCTCTAATTGATTAATATCACCAATAATTAAATAATTAGGAGCAAAAGCAAGTAAATCTAAAATCAAACCCCGGACTTGAGGTCTATCTTCCACAACAGGAGCACCATAAACAAACCTCACACATCTACTTATTTCATTAGATACTTTTATATTACAAAGTACAATGTTTGAACAACAAAAAATGCAAGAAACATCTTTCGTACCATACCCAAAAACCGCTAAACCCCCACTACTACCATTCGAGTCAACCCCAAAAACTGTGGTAGGACAAGAACTACTAAGTAAGCTAATCACAACCGAGACTGAAACTTTAGTTTCACAAAGAAACAAAAGGTTAGGAACAAAAGAGTGTAGTAACCAAAACACACAAGGAAACTTTGGAGAACTTTGTCATTTAGTCCTTGGCAATTCCATGAGATGAACTTCATTAAACCTTGGGGAGCTGTGAAGGGCCAACTACTTACCAAAGTTGTTCAACAAAGCAGAAGACAAGTGAGCAGAAGAAGCACTTTACTATTACGAAAGGCCTTAGAAGCAAACCCATCAGCTGAAAATTTTAGAATCTTTGATGATCAAAATTATAACTCATTTGAATAGTATTGCACAAGTAAATTAATACAAGACATATAATATGGCAATGGCATAAGAATATATTTAAGCATGGAACACATGCAAGATTGAACAAACAAAGCAAGCAAAAGCATAATTATAAAATGTTGGAAAATTGCAATAAAACAAAGAAAATAAGTGTTGGTGCTCATCCCTAAGCATTATCGACTACCAAAAAAGATTTTAATCATAATCACAACCTCTTGTTGTAATGAGTTGTTACATGTAATAAGGAAAAAAAAAAGGAAACATCTCCTAGAGGACATTAAAATCGACATGAGAAAGGTGTATATATATATATATATATATATATATATATATATATATATATATATATATATATATATAATAGGATTAACTTGTCTTTTTCATTTTAGTTAGGATTCAAAGTGCTTGTGGGTTCACCTTCATATTGATCCAAATTAACTACAAATGTGTTTCTATGGTCTCTTTGAAAATCCTTTAGAATAAGAAAGTTTATTTGAAGACTTCAAGTTTTGTTTTTATCAAGAAAATACGGTATAATTATTAAAGATCTTAACATAGTACATAATCTAATTCAAAGACTGCAAGCTTTGTTTTTGTCAAGGTTCATCAACTAGATAAACAAACTACAATTTTTAATTAAGAATATAAAAACACTAGGGAATAGGGATTGATCTTGTTTTCTGGTGTTGATCCTCATGTTGGGATCACATGCACAACCCTTCCCTCCACAAAACCACCGAAATCATAGCCTAACCAACCCTAGTTGCCAACACCACCACCTAGCCTCCACTAGAACCACCTCTCATACGCCAACACCACCAACCATCAACCTAGCCGCTATCATCGATTCACTGCCCACCCAAATTAAATCACTTTAAACTCGACTGCAAAAATCCTTACCCACCTCCAAAACCACCCAAAACCACCAAAATCCTCCCGAAAAAGCGTAGCGTCCCCTAAAAACCAATAGAGTGGAGTGAGAAGTGGGTAGGTATGTAGCAGAATTTCCCCCTTTTTCTTCCCCAATTAAAAACCCTAGATCTAAGGTATATAAAAAAAATCCAACGAAATTAACAACAATAAATCAATTTTATTTACTTTAACAACTTACCCACCTTGAAATTAGATTAAATGGGGTTGTTCTTTGCCGCAATTCGAGCAAAACAATGGAGTTTTCCCCTTTAATTGAAAAAAATTCGAGGGTTTCTAGGAAGATTAGAGGAGTGAGAAAGTCTAATTGGAGGGGAAAAGGGGGAAAAGAAAGAAAAGGGATTTTTTTTTGGGTGGGTTTAGAGTGATTTGAGTAGGCTTAGATGGCGGCTAGGTTGATGGGTTGTGGTGTCAACGTCGGAGGTTGATAGGTGGTTTTAGTGGTTGCTAGGTAGTGGTGTCGGCGGTTGGGGTTGGCTAGGAGGCTATGGTTTTGGTGGTTTTGAGGAGAGAAGGGATGAGCACATGACCCTCACGTAAGGGTCAACACCGAAAAACGGGGTCAAAGCCCTGAAATCGGGTTAAGGAATTACTCCGCAAAAAAAAAAAAATAAATAAATAAATAAAATCTGGTTTTAAGTGTGCTTTCTCAAGAAAATTTTAATTTTATAGGTGTTCTTTTACAAAAAAAAAGGTGTTATAACGGGTGGTTTCTTACAATTTCTCCTTTAAAATAAGATTTGGGATAACATCTTTATAGAATTAATTCAGTTATTTTAAAAGCATTTGTAGATGTAATAATATTATTACTACTACATATTCTTAATGGCCTTAAATGACTAACTTCCTTCAAAGTTTTCCAAAAATTCTAAAGATCAATACAAAAATACAGACATAATTACCACTTGTCATAATTGAAGACTAAAATAATGTTCGTTGGTGTAAAATTATTCTTAGATAGTATTACCATGATATTAAATTACTTCTTCATTAATTCCAACAAACGTAAAATGCTTTGTTGGTATCAATAGAGTTCTTTGTTGGTATTAAGACAATACTATCAAAGTACAATTTTATGGCAACGAGTGTTATTCTAGTCATTAAAGACTCAAGTTATTAAAGGCTGAGAAATGTTTGGACATAACAAATTTATGCATTTTAAATTCAGAGATTATTTTCTTATGACCCAATCGCCAAGTGAGATGAGTTCTTTAATTTTCTTCGGAACAGATATCAAGTTGTCTGTTCCACCAAATATTCTTCATAAAAGAAACTAACCTAAAGAAGCACTTCATATTAATCATCTTCATCTTCACTTCCACCAAAGAAAAAGAAAGCATCTACCCAAACTCCTCTATGTACTAAGTTCATTATTACCAAACCATTAACGCAAACTTTAACTTTAAATAATTATTATAATTTTAAATAACCCTTCCACATTAAAATAAGAGAAAAGGACTATAATCGTTTTATAATAAGAGAAGGTTTAATTTGTGTGGTGATTCTAGGATTATTCCTTAATAATAAAAAATTAAAAATTAAAAAAGTTAAAAAAAAAAAAAAAAAAAAAAAAAAAAAACCTTTTTGGTTGTGCATTTTCCCAAAGGATATTGTTTCCAGTACAATAAATTATTAAGGTGTAAACTTTGGAGCTCTATCATCAAAATTACTAGTGCATCATTAAATTCAAAAATTCGTTAAACCTTTTCATCATTCAAACAATGCTTCCTCTCTTAATGAACGCTCTTATTTTCCATTCTCTAATTATACAAAGAATAATGTTCTAAAAAAAATCTAGAGGAAAACCTCTAACTAACCTAATAATAGCATATTGTACTTAATTTTTATTGGTAACCAATTTTATTGTTTATCCATTATATTCTTTTTTCCAATCGCATTTCCATTATTATTTGCCCAAAATCAAAGAAAAACCACCACTATTGTGTTTAATTTTTTTTGTGATGCACATACATTGGAATGTAGTTTGTATTGAAGAACAATACGATGTATGACACTATTAATACTCTAGCTAACGTTATGTTAATTAAAATAATAATTTTTGCAGTTTAGGACATAATCATATTTCAAATTATACTAAAAACAAGGTCGTAAAAACCTTTCTTTTTCCCTTTTACATCAATTGAGACTACAACCTTTTTTTTTTCTTTTCTTTTTGGTATTAGATATGAATTTAATAAAGATACATACATGTTGATTTAATGTCTTAAGACACAACATAAGTGATTATTAATATCCATAATAGCGTGACATTATACCTCATAGTAAATAATAGGAAAGATATATCAAATAAAACCAATCCAATTCTTTATTTAAATCTTAGGCTCACAGTATTACTAGAAGTAAGAAGAACAACAACAACAACAACAAAATAGGAATTGTGAGGATTAGCTGCAATCAAAGATACACCCAACAAAGAATTATTCACTAGTATGATTATTCCTTAACGTACTAGCCTCCATCATCCCCTCTCCATGACAAAGACTTGAGTTTATTTTTAGATTATCATCACGGCTAGCATTTGAGTTTTGAAAAGGAGTATTACTGTTGATATTATTGCCCCAATTAGAAATCCGATTCTTAACAAGCTTCATTCTTTCTTGTAACATCCTAATCATATAGCCCAAATCGCAAAGGGGGACTTGTTCAAGTGTAGCTCTACCAGTCATTATGTTGGTGATTATATTTTCCATTTTCAATTCTCGATTCTTCCCTTGAATCCTTGCCAGCTTCTCCTCACTCTTCTTTACCGTTTGTTTTAAAAATGTTTGTTGATCTAATTGCCTTTTCGATTGACCTACTTGAGACTTACCTTTGTAATTGTTGATAATTCGTCTTACTTCTGCCTCAGATGAAGGCCACACCAATGGAACTTGGTCATCTTCTCCGTATATGATAGCACAAGCATCCACGTCACACAACACACTAATTTCCTGAGTCTTTTTTACCAACCCATGTGATCGTGTTTTGTGTGAAGCTTTCCTAGAAGTGACATCTTTTATGATTGACGATTTTACATTTTTTCTACTCATTTCTACGATGAGGGAGAACTAGAGATGTTTTTTTTTTTTTTAAATTTAAAAGAAATAGGAATTAGGGTTTATTTCAAGGTGGGATGACTTTTAATAAATGGAGGGGTTGATTTTTGTAAGGTATACAAAGTGGTATTTATAGGGCTAAATCATCATAAATCCTAAAAAATAAAATCATAAAAGTGTATCCTATTGGATTTTATTGACATCAAATGAGATATCAAATCATTGCAGGTTTATTTAATAATAGATTTTTGCTACCTAAATAGGGTTGATATGTTGACAAGCTGGCTAGGATATTAATTTAATTTAATAATACAAGTCGCCGGTTAGTTACAAAGTTCAATTTATTTATTTATAAAAGTAACCTATTTTTATTAATATGAATAACTCGTTTATTCATAAAGGTAATATTATTTTATCTGTAAGAGTAACTCCAATTCAATATATGAGTATAGTTACATCAAATTATTAAAAAATAAAAGAATCATTTGTTCATTCAAGTAATCAACTCTATTTCTTTGATTTTGGCTAATAAAAAATAATTCCACTTGTTTGTAAAAGTATATCGATTTTTCTATTTGAGTACTCTTAGTAAGACAACTTGATAATAATCACAATAACCCCATTAACCCCCATTCTTCTTTGTTGTCTTATATATGTGAATTGAAATGACCACACCATCAACTAATTGTGTGGTTGACCACATATAAGATAAGAGTTTATGAATTTAATATCCTTTACATTTAAACCATTGACAATTAATCTAATTTTTTTCTCAAATGAAAATTTTCTCTTCAATACTCCTTGATAACCTTTAATGAAAACTAAAACTTAACAAAAAAAATTTGGTTGGGGGCGCTGAGATGAATATGAGGGATATATATAGCGAGGAAGCCCCAGTTCTTGACAAACAAAATTCGTTTATCAAATGACAAAATTGTAAATAAATCAACAATTTTGCCTAGTCATCATGACATATTTGTAAATAAATCAACTATTGTGGATCCATTTTCTAGTTATCATGGCATGTTTGTAATTGAATCAACTATTGCAGGGTCTATTTTTAATAAAATTTTTTTTGATTTATTTACAGTTTTGCCATTTGTAAACATATTTTGTTTATCAAGGAGATAAACTTGTATTTTCTCTATATATAGCATGTACATGTTTAGACTTCACAACTTCAGCTTTCCATCCTTATTTCATGAATATATGCATTGTATATTTGTGTTGTAAGGGAAAACGAACATTCCATTAGTGATTTCGATTTGCAAAACAAATGTGCATGAGAAGACATCGTTCGAAGCGTGCCTACTTAAGCACTTTGTGAATATGTTTGGTACTCATAGGAAGTGGGAATTGACATACAATTAGGGACACGATTAGGGAAAAAGCAAAGTAGCGAGCCGCACGCCAACAAGTTTATAAGGAACTTGTAAACCGTTCACGGATCATTATAAGACAACCACGATAAAGGGACAACGATAAGAAACGACGATTGACCCATGAAGGTTACATACACCCCATTCATAATCTATGAGATTACTAACTTCATATGGTTCGGAACCACAAAAGGAGGATCGGGGATGATGGTACGAAGTGAGTCATGGAGTTACATTCGCACGTATTAGCCTCTACTCGATTCTTATTGTGAAAAGTATTTCCTGCAATCTCAAAGGCATGCAAACAAAGATTCAATTTGCTCCAAACTATAATTAGGCTAAATTGGTTGAATATTGATGCACATATAATTCTAAAATATTTGTGATCACTTGATTAAACAATAGGATTTAAAATTATCCTAAATCGGTTGTCCAAATTATCTTATTAGGCGTTATATTCAATTACGTATTCTCTTTAAACATGTAATATGGTGATCAATAATAACAATAGAATAAACATTAATATTAGAAGCAATTTAACCATAATATCGTTAGTAAAATCAAATCATAGCAATCCTAATCATGATACTAGCAATAAAGATAAAAATAAGAGAAATTAAGTAAATAAATTACTCACATTCCGCGCTTCTTTAAATTGCTACATCATGAATAAATCGTTAGTAACTTCAATAAAAATATAAATCAAATTAAAATTAAATTAAATTAAAGTAGATTTGATTTGGTCCTTTTGGGTGTTGTATGGACTCCTTGGAGTGCTTAGGGAAAGAATGGTTTAATTAAGAGAATAGGTTTAAGCCTTAGAATGTGAGAGAGAGGAATTAGAATCTATTAAGCCTCGTGTTTATAGAATAAATGAACAGGTTGATGCACGAAACCCTATAATTAAAATGCGTCGCGGAGAAACCCTAGAAAATTGCCGTGTCACAACAAAATTTGTCGCGACACGACGCTATTTACCGTGACACAGCAAAGATTGCAATGGCACGGCATTTCTGCCGTGACACAACAATTCTCTTTTCCAGAATTCTGTCCAAATTCATTTTTTTATATTTTACTTAAGCATTAAGCATATGTTTTTTGGCGCCGTTTCAGATTTCCGGACTTATTTTCGGGTTAGGATTTTATTATTTATTAATCGGGCTTAATTAATTTAAAAAATAAAACGAATTTAAAAGAGTTTGGGTTGAAACGTGAGTTGGACTGAGCTTGACTAAATGTTTGGACTAATCTGTTGACTAATTTGTTGAATGTGTTTGACTGAATATGTAATCCCCCATATTTTAAAGTAAATTAGAATACATTTCTTTATTACTTATACAAATATTTTATTTCAATATCATTGTATAAAATATTTTATGCAAAATTTATTTGAACTTTATTAAACAATTAAGTTTTTTTTTTTTTTTTAATTAAAAATGCTCTTTCTATTGGCTAACCATGGTTGTCAGCAATGTCATAATATTAGTAGCCTTAAGTGAATTGAGCTTTCTTTCTCACCTAACCTAACATAATGTGGCCCAAAATAAAAATCTTAATCCTATTAGGATTAGGAAAAGAGATTATGCACTAAGCCCATATCCTTTAATCTTTAAAAACCCACAAGCTTCTTCCCCTTCCAATCTCACGTAAAACCCATTCCCTCACAAGTACTACTGCTGCCTTGCCTCTTCCTCCTATTTCACACACACAAAAAAAAAAAAATAAAAAAAATAAAAAAAAAAAAAAACCTTGCTGCCGGCGACACTAGCCACCACCGGCGCCACCTTGCTTCCACCGGCGACCATCGCGTGCACCAGCGACCCCAGTTTGCCCCTTTCACTCTCCCACCTTCTTCTTTCTTTTCTTTTGTTAAATTGATTAAAGTTTTAATCTTTATTGAGTTTTTGTTCTTAAATTGTTATTATTATGATTTGATTATGTATATGAATTGTAAAAGATTACAAATTTATGAATTATACTATGTTTAATTTAGTGACTAAAATTTCAGATTTATTTAATTAAGAAAATAAGGGTTTAAACCTTGGTTTTTCATAATTTTAGGGCTTAAAACGTGTTAATCAAGTTACTTAAGTGTATAGTGTTTATATTATGTTAAAATTATAATTTTGATGATTAAAACTAATTTTTAGATTATTAAAGTTTTACTCTTGGGTTTAAATTGTATTGATTTAATGTGTTTCAAGTCTCTAATTTCATTAAGCAAAGGTTTTCGATATTTTGTGATTATAAAGTTGGGAACTTTAAAGTTTGATTTCAAGAATAAATTTTCAGATTTTAGTTTATTGTTTTTGAAGCCTCTAATTGCATTAAATTGGTGTATTTTTGGGTTTAAAGCTTACTAACCTAATATATGATGTAGGTAGTTTCAAATATTACTATAATTTTGAGATTTCATGTGTATAATAAAATTTCAGATTTTTATTAAACTTTAAACTTGCTGAAATTTTATGTATAAGGGTGTGTTTTAAGGTTTTTATGAAGGAAACTTAAAGAGCTATATATAAGCTTTTGATTTTAATTAAAGGGAAGGTTTTAAAGTGTTGTTTGATTGGATTTTGAAGGATTTAAAGTAAGTTAGTATTGCTGTAAATTTAATTGCTTAGATATTGATTGAATTATTGTTGTTTGGTTTAGGAGAAGAATTTATAGAAGGTGATTTATAGTTAGTAAAGTGGCCAACCAACTCGTTTATTCAAGGTACGTACAAGTTACAAAACTTTTCCTTTAGAAGCAAGTTTAGGGACGTATCGAGAACTTAGTATCATGTATAGAGAAGACTGGGCTCAATTGTTTGGTTATACATTGTGATTCCGTATGTTGTGTATTAATTTACCTTGTATGTATTGTTTATGCGTTATTTTGTAAGATGTGCTTAGAGGCAAAGGTATGTGAGTATGTGGAATGAATTATTTTATTACTCGTTCGTGATTATTGATATAGAATGAGTAAAGGAAGAATTAAAGTCTCCAAAAGACGAGGTTAAGGTGTTTATACACCGAGGTAGTTAAAGGAATCAATAATAAATATTGTTTGTCATTAATAAGTTAAGAATTGAATTGGAAACTTGGATTGCTTGGATGATTTGATATTTGATTGATTGTATTGTTTTGCATACGAGTCATCACCAAGTCTAAACTTGTAAATCACGTAAAGTGCAAGATGGATGAGCAATAAAACTCTGGATTGGTGCACATCTAGAGTAATGACAATCATGGGTTGGGGAACACGGGGTATTAGCCTTGCACTTTTCTAGAGGTCGTCTGATCTACGAGTCTCTTGTTTCAAATACTTTTTGTAAAAACTATAAGGAGTTAGATTAGATCTCATACTAGCTATGGTCACGGAGTCGCGCCCGTGGCCATTGGATGTTTATTGATGTTTCCGAAAGGAGGCATGTGGTTTTTCTTTAATTGATGTTCCAAATGGAGCATGGGAGGACAACCTTGTCTATTACTTAATCCAATGATTATAATGAAATTAATAAATTATCATTAAATAGAGGGCTCTTGGTAGTATTTGAGTCGTTAATTAAATTGTATGTCATAAATGATTGTTAGTAGCATGCTAGGGATACTTTCTTTTCATGTTCCGTAGCTTGTATGTACTCAGCGTTGCTGATTGCGTGCTTTTGTGTGCTTTTCTTTGGTCATGGCCTTCGCCTTTCAATGATCCTATTATGATCCAATTTTTACACTTGTATTATTGGGGAACAGATTAATCACAGGTATTTGCATAAAGTGGGACTTGCATCAAGTGATGGGTATTTGATTGGAGAGTTGGTTCTACTTATGATTTATTTCTCGCATAAACATTAAACTTTCTCAAACTCTGCTTTGATTTATATACTACTTTGTTAATTGGGTTTTGAATAAGGGCCTCGATGGTTCTAACTTGTAAGATTTAATTTGGTTTTTAATTATTGGTTTGAAACTTTAATTTAATTAAACTAGTTTTCCACTGCTAAATTCTGAAATAGCCTTAACGTTTGAACACGTGGCGGTAGCACGTCGGTAATCCTCTTGGATTTTGTTCAAGGTATTTACGGGTTTAAAGAGAGAATTATTGGGGTGTTACAGAATATGGATTTTAAGCACTCCTGAAATTAAATACTCGACCCGACCAACAATGGCGGTGAAAAGTTGTTCATCATCGGGTTTGGTTTTGGGGAGACATTTTTAGGTGTCTACAACATGTGGTATGTATTAAGAAAGGATAAAAACTCAAACTAATATTGCATAAATTTAGAATCACTAAACAATTATAATTTCAATGCCCGTATTTTTATACAGAAGAGAAACTCAAATAGAATTTATTTCATAATAATGATAAATTTAAAAAATGAATTTAAAGTAGTGCAACTCTGAGCAACTCCAATGGCTGGAAAAAGGGATCGGACTAGCTTGCAAATATTAAAAATCTTAAGCTAATAGCTATACCATTGTTGCACATCTTGCTGATTAGATTTGGCAAGCAAATTAGTTTTGTAGAGCTAATTAGCTTGGTATATATTTATTAGATTAAAATTGTTATTAATTTAAAAATAAATTAATTTATAACTAGTTTAACCATTGGAGCAACAAATAGCTAGAATTGTTGTGGCATGACAAGTTATTAAATGAATTAGACAACCATTGTAGTCACCATGGGCGGATCTAGGGGGGGTTCAAGGGGGTTCATTGAACCCACAGATTTTTTGAAAAAAAAATTATAAGTTTTAATTTTTTTTTTTCTGTTAATAAAACCTGAATATTGGATATATACATTTGATGTGCATAAATGAAACAAAGAAAATGGCGAAGCTCAGTGGTTTTGGCTTTCCCACAATTTCACTTTGGGCTTTTTGATCAGTGGTTCGATTCCTGGTAGCAGCGTTTTTAATTTTATTCCCCCCCCCCTTTTTTGGTTAATTTAATTTTCCCTTTGCTTCTCTTTTTTTTTTTCTTTTTTTTTTTGGCCTATTTACATTTTCTCTTTTGCCTTTGCTTCTCTTCTCTTAGTCTTTTTTTTTAAAAAATTTCTCCCTTTTTCTTCAAGGACAAAGGTTTGATATTGGAACATTTGTAATTTTACAATATTTACTCACACTCCTTTTATTGTTTTTTTAATTTGTGATTCTCATGGTGGAAAAAATATGTACAATCATATGGTATCTTATTAGATTCAATTCGTCTAGAAAAATGTCAACTTTCTTTATTATTTACAAAAATGTAATATAAGATATTTAAGTTGTTCAAATTCTTTCAGAAGCGAATGCTTTGGAATATTCCATTCTTGTAGCAGCCACCGCTTCGGATCCTGCCCCTCTTCAATTTCTGGCCCCATATTCTGGGTGTACTATGGGAGAATATTTCCGCGATAATGGAATGCACGCATTAATCATCTTATAGAATTTGCATCCCTCAAAAAAAAAAATTAATAAAAAAATAAAAATAATAAAAAATTCCCCCCTCCCCCTCCAAAAAAGAGTTTATAGAATTTGCATTGACAAGCGTAAAATTTTCAACATTGTAATTTAAAAAGACCAGGGGGCTACATCTTATTTTGTAACGATACCGAACCCACAGTTCTGAATTCCTGGATACGCCACTGGTAGTCACTGTCATACATGAACAAATAAATCATTAAATGTCAAACAATGGAAATTTGCACGTAAACTTCACAATTTTAATACATTGATAGCTTAAGACACAGTTGCTCGGTATTGGAATACTTACACAAGATGATCCTAGGGAGTTAGCCAAAAATAAGTATAATAACCGAAATTGTTGGGCATCTTGTCACCGACAAATTGGATATTTCATTTTGTACCTCTTCAACTTTATACCCCATTCTCACCTCGTGAGGAGGTGGTCCTAATTCTTTCCTTTTTCTTACCTTACCAAAAAAAAAAAAAAAGAAGTATAATAGCCGAAATATCTAGAATTCTTACCTACAAGCACATTAAATACGTTTTGATTTCATATCGAATAATTAAATTGACTTTAAAATTTATTAAGCACGTCGTAAATTCGATAATTTATTAGCACAGAAATACTACTGAAGATAGGATGACTTTTGAGTGGTCACAATAAATAAAATTGTTAATTGTGGCCATTTTATTAGATCAAATCACAACCGTTTATTTCCTTAGACTAATGTGAACCGTTGATGAAATTGACTTTTGATTTTATTTTTAAAAACTGTTAACAAAAAAAGAAATCCAATATTATATCCCATTATCATTCTGTTTTTAATTTTTCACAGATTAGTTTTAAAAATAAGGAAATTTTTTAAATTACTACCAAAAAATGTATCCATTTTGAAAATAACCACCTGTTTAATTTTGTATTTTATTTTACCACCCCCTTAAATTAAAAAACTGCTCAGATTACCACTCATTTCAAAATTCCGGTGGAATTCTGTTATGTGGACCCACCCAACGACGAGTAACGACTATGTCTAAGCATTACAATCAGCCCTGTCTTCACTCCACCTTTCCTTAAACCAGTTTATTGAGTACAAGACAACCTAAAACCAAAAGAAAACAACTAAAAAAACCAAGAGCTTGCTGTCTGTATTGCCACTACTACTGATCATCTTCTTCCTGTCACCACTAAGAGTCGTTGGATAGGGCCCATATAAGAGATCGAAATCCACTAAAATTTTAAAATGAGTGGTAATCTGAGTAGTTTTTGAATTTAAGAGGTGGTAAAATATAAAAAAATTAACGTGTGGTTATTTTGAAAATGGACACATTTTTGGATGGTAATTAAAAACTAATTTAAAAATAAACTAATTGTCTTGCTATTTTGGCAAAAGTATATATCATCTTCTTGTTCAACTAGTATTAATTCTCTCTTTCTGTTAAGATTTTGGGCTGTAAAATTGTTTAATTTGTATCACTGTTTTCGGGTTTTCGCTACATGATTAAATCGTCGATGGTGATTTTTTTTCCTTTTAAACTCATAAATTAATTTGTATGTTTGATGCATTTGTTTAAATTAGTGTAGAAACTATGTAACATGAGCCTTTGAGGTTTTGATTGTCTAGACATTAATCTGCTTTGCCTTTCGCATGCTCGTCATCTGTTACTTTTTCCATCAAAATAGAATATTGTTGTCCTTTCACTTTTTGAAAAATCTATGCTTATATAATTTAATTATTGGGGATGAGGATTGGATTGAAGAAACACAATCACTAGTACATAATTGAGTTTATGTAACAAGTAATTGGTAACACTTTTTTAAATGCAAACTATTAGATTTACATGTAACACTTTATTAGAATGTAACACTTAATATAATACTTTTAATATGATTAACATTTCAATGTAATAATTTAAAAATAAGTAACATTTTATGGTAACCCTAAGTCGGCGGTACATTATTGTTAGAGAAATTAAATATTTAAAATAAAGTAAAAGTTAGGGTCAATTCCCAAATTTTATTACTACCTCCGTTTCACATTTTTTGCAATTTTTGCCAAAAATTGATGCTGCTACACATTATTTGCAACTAATGTTTTCTTTCTTTTTTAGGTTGTCATTTCTCTCTATCTCTCTCCTCATCACATGCATTCCTATTTATCTCTCTCTATCTTACACTCACAACAAATTTGCCTAGGTGCCGTATACCCTTTAAAGTTGCAAAAAATATGAAACAGAGGTAGTACCAATGCTCATCCTCAACCCTTAAAATGTTTCACTTGTTCTCCTTATGAACAGTACCCACATGTGTGGGGTGCATGTGTGGGAAAGCTACTTGAAATCAAATGTGATTAGTAGGAATGCAAAATTCTTTTATGGGAATTAAATAGGATTGCCAGCAATGCAATATTTCTTAGTGGGAATTGAATGGGATTGGTTGGACTGTAATACTCTGATGAAAATATTTGTTTTTGTTCATTCAGAAGCCACTGCTGCGTATTTTTAAGCCATCAGAGTTGCATGCTCAGTTATCAGCTGTGTAAGATGCTCTGAATAAGGCAAAAGGTAAGTGGCTTTAGGACCCGAGATATTTGAAAGCTCTCTTTTTCACTATATCCAGGATGATCGATAGACAAACTTCATGGCGGATGCAGGCAGTATGTGGCTTTAGGACCCGAGAGATTTGAAAGCCGAAAGCACTTGCCTAATCCTTGTGATTTGTTTACAAGCATCTTGAACTGAAGCTATCAAGATGGTTTTGTGCTACACCAGGTTGCATAATTCTTAGGTTTTCTGATTACTTCTTTAAAATTGATTTGTTTTATACTTTAGGGGTTAAGGTATTTGGTTCAGATGTTCTGAAAATCAGTCGCATTTTGGTTTTCTCACATTTTTTTTTTATGATAAATCAGTTTTGAGATGTTAGTTTTGTGAATTGATTGCTTAATCTTCAATTGTTGTGTTTGTTACGACTTACGAGTTCTATACATGTGTTAACAGTGAAAAAGGTGGTGTTGCTACTGTAGTATAAACTCTGCAACTTTGTGCCCTGTGTGACTTTTAATTTGTCCATTAGTGGCTCATATCTACACAAAGCTCTTTGCCTTCAATATTGACCATTCATCAAACATGATTAGTTGAATCATTCTCTTTAACTGGATGTCATACCAATAAACTTTCTATATGCATTATGACTTCATGGGCAAATAAGTTGTTTTTATTCTATTAAGAAAGCATTGCAGCCTGCCATAGAGTATATTCTTTTTCATGCTTGAAGAAGACATATACAAGCATTCTAAATGAGTTACTAATATAAAATAAGATTTTCTTACAAATTACTTTTTAAACCCTCAATTATTCAAAAAAAAAAAAAAAAAAAAAAAAAAAAAAAAAACTTAGTTAATAACCTAATAAATAAATTTTACATGTAAAACTTAAAAAGAAATATACAATCACTAATTTTTAATGCAATTTAATTCAACAAATTTATTAATTAATCTACATTTATTCATAATTACCTAAAAATTAATGCAATTTAATTCAACACATTTATTAATTAATCTACATTTATTCATAATTACCTAAAAAAAACTTATAAATTAGCCAAAAAAAATCACATTTTCGGTCTCACACGTTAGCAACACCACATTGCTTTACGTGCAACGCGCGCTTAGCACCACCCTAGTTTATTAAAAAAGCTTAAGCATTACCGCCAAAGTAATTTAAAAAAAAAATTTAGGCCTCAATCAGCTTAAACCGCCATAATTAAAGAAAAAAAAAATCTCTCAATTTAAGTATAATTTCCTCCTCTAGCAATAACAATCTTAAGTTATACCAGTTCAATTCCTAGTTGCCTCACAAATTTCTTCACAAATTCAGGCGTCGCCTTGATCGTCATTCTGGGTTTTCATCGAATTCGGTTTTCCAATCAGGTATTTTGTTATTTTTGGTGGATTTTTGATTTTTAGGTTATGTAATCATTAATTTTTATGTGAATAATCACAATCTAATTTATAGGGTTTATTTTTTGATTGGATTCTATATTATTAGAATCGAAATTTGAATCTGTTATTATTCACGATTTCATAATCTAGGGTCTGTCGTTGATTTATTATTCAGTTTAGCCGTTTTCGGGTTCTTCAAAGTTGGATAATCTAACTACTGGTTGTAATTAGTGAATTTATTCTTCTTAATTTAGGGTTTTAAAGTGGAATTTATGGGGGGTTTTGGCATAATTGTAGGATTTTGTAGCATCACCCCCAAATTTCGTTCCCATTTTCTATGGTTTTGATCTGATCTTTGAATTTAATCTCATTATATTTATCTGCGGTGTGGTGGGTTAATTCACTCGATTGTTGTTAGTAATTTCCTGTTCTTGCTTTCCCGTTTGTTCTTCAATTTTGCGTTATTTTCAGTCAGAGATTGGAGAGAAATAGATAGGGAATGCATGTTAATTTTCTTCTTACTCGTTTGATTTACCTTGTAATTTGATCTTTGTTGACTGTGTTGTTTGTAATCCTCCATTCTTATACTAGCTCTTTGTCACATAGCAGCTTTGGTAAAAAAGAAATAGGTTAGACTCCATTTTGATTACTCAAGGTGATCCTCTCATCCCCTTACTGATTTCATTCTACTCCGTGCTAGCTTAAATTAGTTACCCTCGCATTCTTGTTTTTGCTTTTACTAAAGTTTTCTTGTTGTTTTTGGTGAATAGCTCATATTTTGCCAAGAAATAGGTTAGATTTCATTTTGATTACTCAAGGTGATCTTCTCATTACTTTACTAATTCATTCTGCTTTATGATAGCTTAATTTAGTTTCCCTTGTCTTTCTGTTTTTGCTTTTACTTCAGTTCTCTTGTTGTTTTTGGTGAATAGCTCATATTTTGCCAGTATTTTTTTCTACTTGAACATGGAATTCATACATGCGATAGTGAGATAATCATCATTGTTTGGCTTGGACTGTGAGATTGTGCACATCGAGTGGGTTGCTATGAGCTTTAAACTTGTTTCACTTCATCTAGTATGCTGTTGCCTAGGAATGTGCAAGGAATCAATATTTGAGGGAGGGGCACATTAGTCATAGCCTATTAGTGTGTCTTGAGGAATAAGTTAGAGTTAGTTATAAGACTTTTACTATAAATAGGCCTCATTAGGAGAAATAATGATCATCCAGAAAATTATTGTTAAGCTTGGCTTAGTTTTGGGAGAGCTACTCTTCCTCTCGAATGAAGAGTAATTGTATTGTTAGATTACATTGATCTTCAATACAAATATCCGTTATTTAGCTTAAATTCTGCTTAATCATCTTCTTAAACTCTCCCTAATCTTTCTGACCTGAGCTAATTCCTAGCAAATGGTATCAGAGCAGTTCTGTCCTGGTAGAATCACCCTCTTAAAATTCTGTTTTCTGCCATTAAAAAAAAAAAGAATGGAGGTCGCCGGAGCTCCGATTTGGTCACTTGAGCAAGTCTCCGAAAGGATGGAGGAATCAACGAAGAGGATTGTTGATAACCTTCAAAGAATTCTGGAGAAAATCTTTGATGATATATTTTCTCCAATTTTCTCTTCCATGAAATTGGAGTTGAAGGAAATGGAAGAAGAGCTTGAGGATGAAGAGAACCAAGCAGATTAATGGAGGAGGAGGAAGTTCCAGAGAACATCTTCACCGGCGAGGAGTTGCAGTCAGCCACCATTTCCATAGGTGAGGAAATTTCCAGATGTGAGCAAAACTTTTGTTCCATCATTAGCAGCTTCTCTGGTGGCGTGATGGTGGAGAAATTGGGTGGAGGATGTCGTGGAGGTGCTGGTGGAAGCCGTGGTGAGTTTGCAGGTGGATTTACCGGTGGTGGTGTGCCTTTTGCGAGTGGTGTTAGCAGTGATTTTGAGAGCAGTGGGTTGAGAAATAAGGCAGGTGGTTTTGTTGGTGGTTTGTATGGTGGAATATTTGAGAGAGGTGGCGCCGGATGTTGTGGTTCGGGTGGTGGTCCAGGAGGTTGTGTCGAAAATTGTAGTTGTGGTGGGATGTTTGGCTTCCGGTCGAAGAGCTCAATTCTGGGCCCGAGATTGACGGTGAGTGGTTGTAGAGGCAACGGCAGATCTGGTGGCAGTGGCAGTGGTAACATCGAGTTTACTGGTGGAGGTGGTTTTACCACTGGAGCATCTGGTGGCCAGGAAAGCAGTGGTCAAGGTGTCACCGGCGAGAAACCGAGTATAGGATGTAATGGTCTCGCAAGAAATTCACTAGGGGGTGTGTTCGAGCGTGGTGGGGCCGGAGGGTGTGGATCTGGTGGTGGCCCGGGTGTGTGCACTGGTGGTGCAGATTTTTTGGGTGGCTTGGCACCATGGAATTCGTTACAGAAACTTCCAGTAACAATGGAGTATGAGAGAAGCTTGGGGTCCTTTGTTGGCTTGGAGAGGAAGTCAAAAATGATTTATGCTAGTAAGGGTAATTTTGTCAATTACCAAGCTCATTATATCATGGCTGAGGAAAGTCCTTGGGCGTCCTTCTCATACCATAACGTTGAATGGGTTCCGAAAAGGGTAAAAGGGAGGAAATGGGCTCATCTTTCACAAGGCCCATTACTAAAACATTTAGCTCACAACCCATTCTCTCACAACCAGATTACTTATCCCACTCCTCTCACTTGATTTTTCAGCCCATTCCTATCTCTATCAACCCCACCCACTCAAACGTTTTCCAACCAGATCCAAGGACCAAGCTATACTTTATTTCTCAGCAACTTGCACAAGTCAAGTCAACGAAGACCAACTCTACCCAAAATTCAATGATCTCTCATTACATGCTGGTCCATTATTCAGATTTTTCTGCCACTAGTGATCATTGTTGCCAAGGCCGGGAATCCAGTTCCGACAATAAACCACCTTGAGGACAAGGTGAATGTTTGGGCGGCGGGTATTGCAAGGAATCAATATTTGAGGGAGGGGCACATTAGTCATAGCCTATTAGTGTGTCTTGAGGAATAAGTTAGAGTTAGTTATGAGACTTTTTCTATAAATAGGCCTCATTAGGAGAAATAATGATCATCTAGAAAATTATTGTTAAGCTTGGCTTAGTTTTGGGAGAGCTACTCTTCCTCTCGAATGAAGAGTAATTGTATTGTTAGATTACATTGATCTTCAATACAAATATCCGTTATTTAGCTTAAATTCTGCTTAATCATCTTCTTAAACTCTCCCTAATCTTTCTGACCTGAGCTAATTCCTAGCAGAATGTAGAAAGTAAATTTTTTACATTTTAACCTTGCATTGTCATGAGCAGTTAAAATCTGATGCCATATGCCATGATGATGACCTTTAACAATGAATTAATCAAATATTTTGCTCATGTACTCTGCAAGATCAGGAGAAAATCAGGAGGAAGAAAGTGCTAGCTGCAAACATAGAAGAAACTGTTCGTGTTGAGTCTAGTTCAGCTGTTCAATCCCTGTTTGTGGACACGAAAATGGTCTCTGATCCCAATATAGCTGTTGCAACTCAACAAAATAGATTTTCCACTATGACAAGTGCCGCACCTACAACTATGGCTGCAGTTAGCACAATTATTGCCACTTCTTTGTCAATCCCCCCCCAACAAATGTACCCAATTTTGAGTGTTTTAAGCAAGAGAAAGTGAAGGTAACACAGCAATTCTCTGATAGATGGCAGGATTGTTGAATTGGGTGTAAAGAAAAAGGTAAAGAAAAGGATAGAAAACCTGTTAAGAGAGATACCCTTGCATTCTGAAAAGATATCTTCTCATCAAGGCAATGATAGACAAAAACAGCTCAAACATGCTGTAACTGCTGGTCAACTCCAAAATTCTTCTCTTAAGTCAAGTTACAAAGAGTTCTGGTTTGAGCCACTAACGTGAGCTATATATCACCATCATTTTCATCGTGAACCTGATTGTGTAACAAAGTTGGTTTTTTTTTTTTAAATCTTTAATTCTCATCTCGTCCTTGGCTCCATTTGTCTTCAGCAGGTGAGCTTAGCTTAGCCAATTTTGTAAGTAAATTTCCTTTTCCTTGCCGAGAATCCAAGTAATTGTGGGCGAAAGAGATGCAGAAATCCCAGGCAATGTCAATTATAATCAGAGGAAGATGTTTGATATTCAAGTTACTGTTGTTATTCCTGCGGCTGCTAAAACCACCACTCCTAGCAAGGTTTGTTTGTTTTTTTTTCCTTCTTTATATATACTTACATATTAAGCTCTAATTATGGAATGGGTTTTTTTTTTATTTTTTTTTTATTTTTCATTATCCCGATACTTGTGATAATTGCATCAGTTGCCACATTTTCCATGCTTTAATTTTGTGGGGTTAAGATGATTAATTGGCTAATTTTCTGCAATTTACCCAATTTTTTTCCTGAATTTTGCTTGAGTTTATTTTTTTGGAATTTTAGGTGTGATAAGTTTAGCTTTCACTTTAGTCAGAGAAACTCAGTTATATTCTGTTTATCTCTTTCTGATCATGGCTGCATAATCAGTTACTTCTAGTCAAGCTCGCTCTCGGTTGTTTGGTTACATGACTGATTTAAACAATTGTCAAGTGTATGATAATGTCAATTGGGAACCTACAAGTGGAAGGAAATAGAGGTGAATTAGGAGTTACATGTATGTAATCTGTATATTGATCTATATTTAATTAGAAACTATGTATTTTAATCACCACTTTTTATTAGTGGTGAAGATATTTCAGAATATAGAGTTAGATGCCTATTATCATGCTGGGAAGTTGAATTTGTATAGAGTTAGATTTTCAGAATAGCAACTCTGGTTGTAATAGATTCTGGGAAGTTGAATTTGAATGCTGTTGAAGGGGCATTACTAATCTTGATTGCTTTTATTGGGAATTTGAATGCTATTAAAGGCGCGTAATGGCTTCTGAGTATTCTTGAATGTGCAAGTCATCTTTTTTAGCTTTTGTTCCACCTTCGTTTGATAGCATGTAATTGATTGTCTCTTTTCTTTTTCTTTTTTCCCCTTTCCCATTTTCATTTAAATTTTTGTCATCATTTTGTTCAGATATATTTTACTTCAATTTGGAACTGTGACAGGAATCCTTCTTGTTTTACTTCAGTTAAGATGTCATCAAAACACCAAAAAACAACACTTAGATCAAGGGGTGCAAGGGAGAGATTCAACGCAACGAAAATTCCAATTGGGAATGGATTTGGATATGATGCAGACGACACAACAACAGATTAGAACACATGTTGACCAATATCAAGATAAAGCAGCACCATAATCTAAGCGGAAGGTAGTCTCTTCTATATCTGAAAATTCCCAAGTGAGATTAGGCAAGTCTACTGCACAGAAAAAAAAAAAAAAAAAAAACATTCCACAATAAGCAAGAGGAAGAGGTTGAGATTGGGAATGGTGTCCAAACTAAGATAGGGCAGAGTAAGGCAATGGTGTTTTGCTGTTGTTACTGCTATTTTTTTGCTTATATTGCTGTCTGCTGCTCCTATATTCGGCTGCTACTACTGTCTGCTGCTGCTGCTATTTTCTGCTTCTACTACTGTCTGCTGCTACTACTGTCATCTGGTATTAATATTTGCTGTTACTGGTAGTTGTTGTTTTCGCTACCTAGCTGCTGCTATGTGCTATTATTACTGCTGTTAGCTGCAACCATGTTGACTGTTTTTTTTAGAAATTGGAGGTCTAGAAGAGACTGAAATTCATTTTCTTTTTATTTTGATTATTAGATTGTTTAGCCAATAAAAAAAAAAATTGGTGTTTATGGATATTTTTTGTAAGAACTATGAAATTAATTATTTCAATTAAAATTAATGTCTATTGTATATGTTAATTTCACATTTGTTGTTGTACAAATTATTATTAATAATAATAATAATAATAATAATAATAATAATAATAATAATAATCAATGTTACCTATTAATTAATAAGGTGCTACATTAATTTGCAAAAAGTGATACGTCATGTCGATAAAGTGCTACTATATGTCAAAAGATGATTGCAAAATGTTATCTTATAATCAACAAAGTGTTACATTAGTTTGAAAAAATGATACATAATATCAAATAAAGTGATATTATATGATTGAAAAAAGTCCCTAAAGATAAATAAGTGTTACATAAGGAATAAAAAGTAACACTTTAAAAATGATACTAATAATATATAAAAAGTGTTACATAAAAGGGTTTATAGTAACACTTTTGAAAGTGTTATCTTACGTTACCCAAAGTGTTACATAAGAGCTTAGGTTACATGGGCGGAACTGCGGAAGTATCACCGAAGAAAGTGTTACCTATGGTCTATAATAACACTTTTACCACTTTATGTAACATTTTTTGGATGTCACTTGAGGTTAGTTTTGTACTAGTGAATTAAGAAGAATGAAAGAATACGACATTGAGTAAGGAAGGAAAAAAAAAAACTAATTTATAAAAAAATTGAAAATCGAATGACAGTGGGATAAAATTAAACATGGGAGAAATCAAAAGTCAATTTATCAACGGTTCACATTAGTCAAAAGACAAATGGTTTTGATTTGATCTAATATAATGATCATAATAAAAATTGTAGCTATTTGAAAATTGTCCACTGGAGATAATATTAAACTAATTCATATAAAGATTCAGGCAATCTATTCATGTTGGAAACTAAAATGACCATGATTAATGCATTTATGTTAATATTATGATCAAATAAGAAATAAGTTAAAAGACACATGTAAGAAGTACTGTAAAAAGTGTAATTACGTATTTGGGGTTTGCCCCTCTCTTTCACCAAAACAACTGTGTAATTACGTATTTACGTATTACGCATGTTAATATGACGTATTAGGTACTGTGCATTCATGTTTACAAAGTAAGAATATGAAGTACAATTGACTCTATTAAAAAAAGGTGATTATACTATAAAAATAATTATTTAAGATCCAATAGAAATACTGAAAAATTATTTGTAACCTTTGAATTGAATCCCTACCTTACAAAAAGTTTAACAAAACTCTTATGAATAGTGCATGGAAATTTATATTTCTAAAAATTTTCTTTTATATATTTGCCCCCATTTGATTTCAAAAGTCATAAAATTGTCTATTAAGGTCCCTAAATTAATTTTAAAAGTTGTATTTACTTATTTAAAGTAACCTTTTACTCTCTCCATTTAGTTATCAATGATTTAAAAATATCCAACTCAATATCTTTTTACATCCAGTCACTAAATCAAAGCAGCACAATTAAAAGTTTTGAACATTTTATAACTACACAACATCGATCCAACACATTTATCGTCAATATGCAAATAAATTTAATAAATTACTACGCAAACAGGCATAGGGCATAAAGGCTCTCGGTAATAACTCTTCTCAAAGGGCTAGGTATACCGCTCGCATTGGAACCTCTAGTATGAATAAAAGTCTACATATAGCAAATTATATAATAGAAATTGAAAAAAAAATCCCACTTCAATAATTATTTTACAATTATCATAGACTATAATATTATTGAAATATAAAATAAAAATGCTTACAGACTCACAGGCATTTAATACCCCAATAAATAATTCAAATAATAAATCTTCCCTAATTAAATTGAGCACAATTACATGTTCTATTCACCTTATTTTCACTTATTTCAGGTGAAATAAGTTTAGTTAATTTCAAATAAGTTCAGTTTAGGAAAAATAATTTTTGATAAGGGTTGTCCAAATTCAAATTACAACTAAAATAAGTTTTAATAAGGTCTAATAAGTTCAGATTAGTTTAGGTAATTAAATTCAGATAAGTTCAGATAAGTGAAAATCAGGTGAATAGAACACAACCTAAGAGAAAAGAACAAAAAGAGAAAGGGGTTCCTTAGTGAAAGGATAATGTGACATTCAATTCTCACCCTAAATAAAAATTCGATTTTTGTTGATGGAGCACAACAACTCATTAATTTTTGTACTTAAATTATATACGAAGTTATGAGTTATCAAGAAGATGATAATAAAAAAAATAGACCAAACGCTCTGTTCTCTCTCCTAAAAATAAAAGCCTTGAACCCTAGAACTCACCGGAGTTCCGGCGCCGCGGCCGGTTCTCCGGCGAGTTCTCTTTCCTTTTTCTCTAGTTTTCAATAGCTTTTGTTCGTGTGGTGAAGTTGAGGCGGAAACAAGCTCCACGAAGAGCTTCGACCTTCGTTTAGTTCTACCCTCTTCTCACCGGGCATTCGCGTTGCTTAGAAGAAGGATCGTGGTTACCGATCCGTGTGTTAAGGGGACGAAATTGACGATAAGGGGTCTTGGGCTAACTCTAACGCCGCCGTCGGGGGATTGCCGGAAAAAAAAAAGGACATCTCGACGGTAATTGGTGAAGTTAGGGTTAGGGTTTCGTAGATTTCCGATCAATTTCGAAATTCTCTGTTCTGGTTTTCTTCTTTGTTATTTTGGTGCTCTGATATAGGCTCTGTAAGTCTTCTCTCCTTGGTTCTTCCTTTTGGAAGCTAGTATGTTCTTTTTTAGTATAAGTTGCTGCTCCTTGGTTGAATGTTTTCCCTTTTGGTTTTGTTGGTTTGTTTTTCTCCCTGTTATGTGTCCATGTTTGGTTTCTTGTTGGATGGCCATGGTGGGCTTGTCCAGTCTTGAAGAGGTAAGGGGAAGTAATTTTGGGTTTGCCTTGAAGAACAAATTGGGTGAAAGTCATTTGGTAATGGCTTTTAATCTGTTAGGTTTGCGAGTGTACGACTTGAAGGTTTTGTGTTTAGCTTCGTTGTTAGTTGGCTCTAATTTTTATAGTTGGAGTTTTGTTAGTTTTTTCAGGTCTGTGATGGGGTTTGTACTCATTACATTCAAAATTTCAAATCTGTGCGCTGCTCCCATATTATTTGGGGTTCATAGTATGCTACCAATCATGAATTTCTTTCCTTTAAAGGAGAGAAATCAAGTTACTTATTACAGTGATATTACCTTCCTGTCGTTTCTTGCTTTGGTTTTGTTGTTCAAGCTCCACAGGTTACAAAGAGTATCCAGCGTGGTCAATTACCCAAGCTTCTCCCTTGGTGAAAAAAGGACATCGGGAACAACATATAATGTAGGCTTCGTCTCGCTAGAATCAGGGCGAGGTTACCTACACAGTGGTTCCAACACTCAGGGGATAACTAGGATAGCAGTTTCTTTTAAGTTGTTATGGTTTCTAGCGTTCATAAGAGCAAGTGTTGCTTGTAGCTTTGTTGTAAAGGTCTTAATAGGCCTAGTTCTTATTGTTTTAGCGTGAACTATTTGAATTTATGCAAATTAATCCTTTGTCAAAAAAAAAAAAAAATTATATACGAATATAATTTTTTAGTTCTAACGGGGTTTTTTTTTTTTTTTTTTTTTTTTTTTGGTAAACATTGAGCTAGATTAAACATTAAAAAGGAGTAACAGCAAAGTGAAAGGCCTTAGCCCATACATCAAAAGCCCTGCCATACTTATGGGGGCTCATAACTAGTAGAATCATCATTCCCTACAGTAAGTTGGTCAGCCAAGTTTAAAAGTTTAGCACCCAAAGAAAAGTCACTGCTGTTAGAACCCATAGATGCCTGGTGAGGCTGTATAATAATTACAAAATGCTTCAGGATGGAGACTTGACTTCGTAGAGTGCTAATAGTTTGAAGTAGAACCAACATGGCTTTCTTGGCCACAGAGTCTGCTTCCCTGATGGCCTTGGATATTCTTGCCTTTCCTACGCTTGAGACCGGGTCCATGATGGCTAGTGTTTCAGCCATATTGGCAGAGGTAGCTGTAGTATTCACAGCTATACCCTTCACCCAATTCCCCTGCATATTCCTACATATACATGCTAAAGATGCTTGCAAGTTCTAACATATTGAAATAATCAAATTATTAATAAAAAAGTTATATGACACCTACAAATAAAATCTAAGTTTAATAAATACATAAAAACATTAAATTAAACAAAGATTTCCTGCGTTAAAGATATGATTATTGAATAGATCTTGGCTCTTGCTCTTTAGTACATTCTCCACATACATCAATGAAATATAAAACCATTTCGGATAGACTATCTAACAATTTTTATTGCAACCAATAGAATGTCTTTTATCAATTCATTTGAAAGAATTTCAAACTTTGATAACTTTTGTAATACCCCATGAATCTTTACCAAAAAAAATAATTCTTGGGCAAAAGATTAAAGAATTTTTTTTTTTTATATTTTAATAAATCTAGCCCACGACAATTCACTAACGAACAACTACACCAAAAACTATACACCATAAGGAAACTTGAAGATATTCCTCGTTAGATTTATAGTAAAAAAAAAAAAAAAGAGAAATCAAAGAAAAAGGGTCAAAAATAGTATAGTTTCCGAAAAAATACTTTTTTATTCTAAGCTAAAACAAAAAAAAAAATAATAATTTTTTTTTTTGACAAGAAGCCCTAACAAAGAAAACACGCACAAAAACTAAAAGGACCAACAAAGCAATTATCGACGACGAGCCTAAACACCTAACCAGTGAGCCGAGGCAATCCACTGACAAGGAACCTTGCGAAGCTTGTAGACAGGGAATCGCAAGAGAGAGAGCCAAATATCATGAAGCAACCTGAGGTAAGAAATATTGCCGTTTTCATCGTCTCGCAGAAGGGAACAAAGATTCGAACAATCGAAATAGAAAAGAATACGACGAAAGCCACGACGATCAGCGGCCCGAAGATCCCACAAACAGGCTTGTAACTCAGAATGAAGGGCTGAAGATGAGTGACATGCTCTCGACCAACCACCAAACACCGAATATGAAAAAACATCCCCTAAAAATCCAACCTGCTCCTGCACTAAGATCCCGAGCGCTCCAAGCCCTATAAAAAATAAGGCAGAGACATTAAAGTCACAGGACAAGTCACCCTACAGAAAGCAAGAATCAAACGGCAACGAAGTAGGGGAAGAAGGATTATCTAACAAACAGACGAGGGACCTAAACTTGTCTGCTGAAACACTCCTAGAAATCCATTCCCGCACCAAATGGAAAATCGCACCAAGAGACAACACTGCCTGCCTAAAGATCTTGTGGTTACGCGCAAGCCAGACTGCCCAACAGAAGGAGAGAAAAGAAACTAAACCGTCCTAATTCTGAAAGGAACAAAACTCAGAGATTTTGTCGATGAACCAATCATTAAAAGGTTCCCCCATGCAAAAGAGGAAGAGAACAAGCAATCGGAGCACAAGCCCAAAGATGAGAAGTGAAAGAACAGTCACAGAAAAGGTGGTATGTCATTTTGCGATCTTAGTTACAGAACACACAAGTTGGATCTATCAGAATTCCCTGAAGCTGTAGATTCCCATAAAGAGGAAGAGCATTGTGAAGTAATTTCTAACAGAAACACTACAGTTTCAGCAAAATAGGCAACCCCCTAGAAATGCTCCACCAAGAGGCTGAAATTGCACCCGAGACCCCAGACGACACCGATTAAGTAAGCAACATAGTGTAAGCAGACTTGGTAGTGAAAATTTCCATCCCTAGAAAATTTCCAATAGACGAAATCATCCATCAGATGAAGGGGGCGATCCAAAGCAAGGATGCGAAGCGTCATAGAAGTATCAAAAAGCCGATGAACAGAGGTCGAATCTCACACGTAATAACGCAGATTAATAATAGACGAGACGTGTTGGAGGTTCCGACACAACAAAAATTTTACGAAATACAACAGCCCCCCCCCCCCCCCCCCCGGGACCGACTCATCCTCAAGTACTCGAACTACAGAACCCGAACCAATATTCCAAGATATTCCCTGATTCAGAGTGGACAGACTTATTAAAAGGCTGCGACAACCCCAAGAAGACCGAGGAATCGCCAGAGTTTGAAAAGAACGAAGGGAAGGATACTTAGCAGTAAGCAGCCTCGAAACCAAAAGCTGAGGGTGTTGGTGAATGCGCCAGCAATACTGAGCGAGAAGTGCTGAGTTAAAGCTTTTTAACTGATGAATACCCAGACCTCCTAACCCTTTATACAAATGAAGAAGAGACTTCAAACACATCGCTAAACCCCGAGACTGGGAATCTGATTTCCACCAAAACCGAGCTAACAACTTGTCGATGCAAGAACAAACCGCGCGGAACCTTAAAAACCGTCAAGATATGATTGAAGGAAGCGACCAATACCGAATTAATGATTACTAATTTAGCAGCAGAAGACAACCCAACAGTCGTAAAATCAGAAAGCCTCTTGACCACTTTGTCAATCAGAAAGCCAAAGTCAGCCATTTTACTACGACTAAACTCAACATGTAACCCCAGATAAAAACCAATATTGGGCTTACGGTGAAGTTTTAGACTACTCGATAGTCTTCTGGAGTGTTCGGGTTGAACGTAACGAATGACTTTTGCAAGTTAATCACCTGTCCCGACAATCCGCAAAACTCAGTTAGGAGAGCCATTAAATTATCACAAATTGAAGAAGAGGCCTGCAAAAGCAACAAGGAGTAGCAACAAGGAGTCGTCCGTGAAGAAAATGAACCCTAGTTTGAAAAGGAGTAGGGGACAGAGATTGCTCTAACATAACTTAATAATAACTCATACACGCATGTTTGTTGTTTCTCTTCCGTCTTCTGATGAGGAGAAATGGGCATTATATTAGGCCAATTAGCCAAAGTGGTATAAAAGTTAGCACCCTTGTGACATATTGGTATAAAAGTTATCACCGACGACAGATTGGTATAAAAGTTAGCAAATTGTGACATATTGGTATAAAAGTTGGTCACCGGCGACATATTGGTATAAAAGTTACCATGTGATGACATATTGGTATAAAAGTTTATTAGTGATTACATTTAACCCTCTTTCTTGTTAGAAGAATAAGCGTATATTGTACAAATGATTATTCTTATTCTTGCTTGTAGCTTAAATCTATTGTTTTTCTTTACCATTTTTTTATTTTTTATTTTTTATTTTTATTTTTGCTTCAAATATTTAATGTAAAGTTTTTAGACACTATTAAAAGCCCAAAAAAAGTTAAAGAATAAAAAAAAAGGGAAAAATAGGAAAATATAGAGAAATATTCTAGATTATGCAGAAGAATTAATCAAGTAAAATTACAAGATCAAACACTTTGATTAAATATTTTCAAGATTATATTGAGCTTTTTTTTTTTTCCCAATATTCAATTTTATATAAATATATTTGCTCCCAACTTCTTAAATATTATAACTTATTACATGCCAATTTACACTTTTGAGACATTAAATTATAAAATTTCTCTTTCCATTCATTTGAGATTTTTTTTGAACTCATATTTTTTTTTTAATTATTTGTTGATTATCTTAGGTGAATGAGCATGGAGGAGAGAAATATTTAGCATAAAATGAGAACTAACAACAAAAGGAGGAAAAAAAAATCATTCGGCAAGAAAAGAAGGGTGAAATGTCACAACTTATTAATTTTTATACCAATTTGTCGCAATTTGTTAACTTTTATACTAATATGTCGCCGGTGACTAACTTTTATACCAATCTGTCACAACTTGCTAGTTTTTATACCAATATGTCGCCGGCGATAACTTTTATACCAATATGTCACAAGGGTGCTAACTTTTATACCAATTTGGCTAATTGGCCCATTACATAATATCTAGTTTTATTATGCATAGCATATGAAAAAGGAAAGTGTCAGAAATGATAAACTTACATCTGAATGTAGTCAATGTACCATGGACACAGTATTGTATTTGATACGATGCACACGTATTTAAAAAGATTTTTTTTTTTTGCATTTTTAGAATTAATTGATACCAAAAATTAAGAGTATTGTCATATTTAATGATACTAAAGGTGATAATATTACATGAAGTATAGGTAGGTCAAGGATGAAAAAAAAAAAGTTACTAAGGGAATCCGAGTGTTTTTCTGTAATTGAATCACTAAGGGTAGTTACTGATTAAGTAGCATTTGTGAGGATAAGTGAGAGTGCTTGTGAGTTTAAGTGTGAATTAAAACATTGAGGTTAAGTGCGAATTGACACTTTGAGTTGGTAAACGAGTATCATTTAATTTGCGTGGTTAAGTGTGAATTGACTGATGGACCGATGGAGAACATAGGCTTTGAGTTGAGCTAAACCTCTGTAAGCTTGGTTATTTTTTTTTTCGTTGTTCAATTGTAGGATGGAGGGGGCAGGGATCATGGTAGGAAATCAAATAAAGACGATAATTTCGCCCGTATTGACCTTTACTAAATTTTATAGCAGAATGTTTAATTTGCAATTAAAATACATACACATAAGGTTCAATAAACTCAATTTACTTCAAACTAAGTTTAATATAAGTTTGTTGAGTATTTAATGCACACATAAATTGATTGTAATCACTTTGTTAAACAACTAGATTAATGGAATTCTAAAGTAGTTGTCCACAATTATCTTATTAGTCATGAAATTTAAATTCTGGCCTTGATTCACCAATAATATACAGATCATAAAAATAAAACAATCAAATTAAAGTAGAGCATGTGACATTAAAATATTAGAAGCTAAGCAACCTAGTATGCCCAGTAATAAAAATAATCCTAATATTTAGTTTGATACTATAGTCAAAGCAATAAATATAATAATCAGAGTAAATAAAACCAAGAAAATTAAATTACCCATTTCGATAAAAGCAATAAATAAATTAAAGAGTTAGCAAATTTGAAGTCATCTCGTGATTTTACCTTCAAAAGTAGAGCCTTCAGTTTTATTTATTTATTTATTTTTTTTTTTCCTCTGTTTTTTAACGCTTCGTATCGAAATACTTGAATGGAATTATAAATAAAACCAAGGTCGAAACTTTTCGTCTAAGTCTTTTGGGTGGGGTTTAAAATTTGGTCGTTGGGTAATCGTCTCCATGAATATCAGAATATTAGTTGGTATTTAAATACTAATAAAAATTTAAAGAATATAGATTTTGAGAAGCAAATCGTGTGGGGTGAATATTTCATCATACACTCAAGTGTACCATGCACATAGTATACATGGTACACCCGGTCAAATTAAAATACAATGGTAATAAAAACGCAGAAAGAACATTGTATACAAATATAAAGTACAAGAGCAAAAAATTCCAAAACAATTCCCTCATTGGTTTAAGGGATTGATTTGTTATTGTTGCGATGAATCTTTTAATCAAATGATGTAATTGACTAATTTGTTGTTGGGATAAAAGGTTTTTTCTAATTTTTCAATTTTTTTTTTCTTTTTGCCTATTATTTTTTGAGGTTGAAGATGATGTTCTTCATGTTATGAAGAATGTTGATTATCATTCCTTGGATCCATATTCATTTTTGAATTGGAATGAAATAGGTTCTTTGAGTCTAAACTATATATATGTTCTTTACTGAGAGAATATTTGCTGTAGCCTTTTCATTGATTGCAAAGCAATAGACACACACACACACACACACACACACACACACACACACACACACACACACACACACACACACACACACACATATATATATAATACAATCGGATAAACTAGGTAAACTAGATAAATACAAGGCTAAATAATATACAAAATTTTATATACATAATTAGATTATTTCCATAATCTAACACACCCTTGCAGTCGAAACGGGAGGACTGCGAATGCTGAGACTGTCCCGAAAATCATCAAATAGAACCTTAGGCAGACATTTTGTGAAAATGTCCACAATCTGGTATTGGGATGGCACATGTAGGACACAAACTTCGCCTCGTTGAACTTTCTCACGAACAAAGTGTATGTCCATCTCAATATGTTTAGTGCGCTGATGTTGAGCTGGATTGCTAGAAACATAAATGGCACTAACATTGTTGCAGCAAACCAATGTTGCTTTCGCAATAGGACAATGAACCTTGAACAACGAATTTCGAACCTAGCAGGATTCAGAAACAATATTTGCAACCCCTGTGTACTCTATTTCGGCACTAGACTTAGACAAATTAGGTTGGAGTTTTGAAAACCAAGAGATCAAATTATCACCAAGGAAGACACAGCACCCTGATGTAGAATGGCGAGTGTCCGAACACCCGCCTCAATCGGCATCCGTGTATGACAGAATAGAAGAAAGAGATGACTTATATAGTTGTTATCAAAAATCCATCGTACCTTGGGATATATCGTAGTATGCGTTTCAACGCATTCATGTGCTCAACATGTGGTAAGTACATAAATAAGCAAACCTACTGAACATCATAAGAAATATCTAGCCAATTGAAAGTTAAGTACTACAAAGCACCACATAAGCGCCGGTAAGGAGTAGGATTATCATACAAAGCACCCGTCTAAGGGCTCAATTTTCCTTTGGAGTCAACAGGAGTAGGCGAAGGCTTGCAATTTGCCTTTCCTGCCTTTTCCAATATTTCTTGTGCATACTTTTTCTAAGACAAAAATAAACCATTTTTATCTCTAGAAATGGCAATAACTGAATAGCTCAATTTACCCAAATCTTTCATTGTAAATTTAGAGCTAAGCTCTGAAATAATACGGCATTGGAGAGATTGCGAAGAAGCTGAAAGCACAATGTCATCAACATAGAGAAGAATGTAAGCAGTATTAGTACCTGACAGGCTTGAGTCGTATCACCTTATCAAAAGTAATTACTTATGTCCTCTAACTAAGTAGATAGGGAAGTAGGGTCGAACCACAAAGAAACAAGTTAATTTATTCCTAATTAATTAAAATAATCTAAATTATTAAGTAACCAATTTATTGTTATGAAAAGAACTAAACTACGGAGATTAAAGTATAGAGAGAAGTCAATTAATAAAATCCTAGGGTATAGGTTCACCAATAAATAATATTTCAGAGTAAAACACAATAATCAAATATCAATGCATCAATTAATCAGATTATAAAGGGCTTTCGCTACGTATTACAATCACAGAATTAATCTACCGGTATTAAATTGCATCTCTCGAATCTTGACTTAATCATTTATAAATTAACCTGCCTATTGAAACTAAGCCTAAACATCAATTCTCATCTTTCGAATATCGAATCAATATTGCATAACTCGTACAATTAAACTAGGCCTAATCTAATTGCATAGCATTAAATCAATCAATAGGAAATTAATCAAGCATTGATAATCAACAATAATAAATTACCCCTTCATATTATTTATGGATCCCCACAATCCTATAAAATAATCTACTCACACATAATTAAATCTAAACTAATCAAAGCAATTAAGCTAAACATGATGAACAAAAGCAAGTAAATTATTGAAATAAAAAGGGAAGAAATTTTTACCAAAGTTAACGGAAATAATGAATTGAATTAAAGCCAAGAGTTGTAGAGAGAGAAACAATAGAGAAGTCTAAGCTTAAAACTAAGTAAGAGAGAATTAAACTAATGGAAAGAGGTAATTGTATCAAAACAACTAAAACGTATTTATACAAAACATAAAAATCCTAACTAGAAACTAAGTAAAAGAACGTCGTCATCCTCTTCTAAAACATGCGCTTGGTCGGGCGCCATCTCGCCCGGCCGGGCCCGCCTTTTTCCTCAATGGGCATCTCTCGCGCCTGGTGGGGCGCGAGACAGGGCGAAGGGATACTTGAACTTCTTCCACCCCGCTCGGCCGGGCACGCCTCAGGGCGAGGGCCTGCCCGATCGGGCGGAACAGTTTGGCACCATTTGGACTTCAATTGGGCTTCAATTCTTAGCCCAATCCGAATTTCCTCTTTAGGGCTTGATAACTCCGTCCAACGCCTCGTTTCCTTCCAAGTTGAGCCCTTAATCACCGGTTTGATGACTCTAACTGGCCTTGGGCTATGAAAAACGGTCAATGTCTTTTAGTGCTCGTAATGGCTCCAAATAACACCGGGAAAATGCTCCAAATCTGCAATTTCCTACAAAACACTACAAAAACTACGAAAACACTAGAAAACACATATTAGTAATAAAAGTGGCTCTAAAGAGCAAAAAATACTCCTAATTATAACCAAGGGACGGGGGCAAATCACTATATAAAATAGACATATCAAACTCCCCCAAGCCAAACCTTTGCTTGTCCCAAAGCAAAGAGCTCATCAATGAACAAATAAAACATACTTCACCCCAAATCGATAAAAAAAAAGCATAACCAATTCAAGGCAAATCCAACAAGTATGCATCAAAACCAACCAATCAAATTCATCCAATCACTCGTCCTCCCTAACAATTGTCAAATAGAGCAAACCACAAGAGCATATAGAATTCAAGACTAGTGTTCACACACTCAACTCTCATTTATGTGGCGGATATAAAATGTATTCGATCGCTCTCCATCCCAACCCCTTTATGTGAACAATGTCCTCCCAACTCACAACACTCGTGTGTTTGAAAGACATGCATTCAACCTAAATAGTCGACTCGAAATATATCAAATCATTCTTTGCATTGATAAGCAACTAATTTCACATTCACACAACTCTATGCACAAAGGTCGGAAGGTCTTCAAAGCTTGTAATGTAAGGCTTAGGGTAAAGGGTAGGATAAATTTGGGAAAATTTGAGAGTAAAGCCATGCTTAAGGGAGCCAAAATCCTAATAAACCAAGGTCAAAAATAAATAATGACCAACCATCTCCAATTATAACTTAACTCCACCAAAAATTCACCAAACATATAATCCAATTCCAATCATATCAAACATTCCCAATACTTACAATTTCACTCATAAAAATATAACAAGGTAGAACTTGAGTGAATAAACAAACTTTGAACTTTTCAACTTGATTTTTCTTATTGAAATTCATTTTTTTTTTCCTTTTGATCAACCTTCACTTAGAACATTTGAACATCAAACATTTTTTCCTTTTTGCTCTTTTTTTTTCTTTTCTTTTCTTTCTTTTTTTTTTCTTTTTGAAGTTTACTTATTTTTTCTCTTGAACTTCTTTTTTTTTCACTATCATGCTTTATTTTTTCAAGAATTTCAACTTTCAAAGTCATCAAAAATAAACCACAAAAAGAACAAAACAACTTCTCAATACCACCCCAAATTGTGCAAATAATAAGCACACTACAAACTCCCCCACCTCACTCACTAATAGCTCCCCTAAGCCAAGCTTGGGACTAGTAACCAAAATAGTGAGGGTTAAAGAACCCCCCGTGGGCCCCCTAAAAGGAATGTCTTGGCCATACCCGTGAAAGGTTGAATAGTCAGTGTAAATGCCATGGGAGGTGGGATCTACATATCCCTAAGGTGGTGGCTGAAACCAATCGGGGTGAATAGCCTCGTCGGGAATGACACCCCGACGAGCATAGTCATCGTACATAGGATACAGGGCTCTACCCTGGTTCCTCTTAATATACCCTAATAGTTGGTCTATGGAACCAACCATCCTCCTAAGCTCCCTGGCCCATAGGACCCTTCAATACGACCTATGGATTGTCCTATACTCTGCATGTCCCAAACGGTCTCGGGATCATGCTTAGGGGGTGGAGGTGCATGATGTGGTATGTGAGGCGGTAATGGTGGTACCATAGGCTCAGGATGTGGCACATGGGGTGGTGGTTGGTGCATGCCCCTGGGCATGGGCAACTAAAACGTCATATGTGTAGGTCTCTTGCCCAGGGGGAAGGCGGTCAACTCGGGGTTAGGAAGGGGAAAGATACGCAATGGGTCCGTTTCTATCCTAACACACCAATGGGGGATTTGTTGACAATCTAGCTCTATCAAATCCAAACTCTGTAGATATCTATTGGTCATAAGAGTATCCTCCCCACAATTAGTGAAACCCTCAACCCTAGCTTCACTAAACTCGGCTTTCTTGACCGTTATCCTAGTGATAAGGCCTCCTCGTTGTATGGGGGTTCTACCCGACCACCACTAGTGGTGGCATGCCTACATATATGGTTTATGATGTATCTACCTATGTTCAACTTCCCATACCCAAATACATAGTGTCTGATGATAGCTAGTTCCTTGGTTTGTGCATTGTGCGGTTCATGCCTAGTTAGAAAACAAGTGCCCGAAATTTTTTGAAAGATTTTAGGGACAGGATGGTGAAAGGGACGGGCACTAGCATGTTGGGCAGTTGGGGTGGGTAAACCCGTTAGAATAGTGTAGATATCTTCCATTTTGTAGTTCTCATGCCAAGCCGTAGGGAGTTGGGGTTCAAGATCAAATAATTTGCAAAATTCAACTTAAGTTAAACTAATGTTTTTATTGTTCAATCGAAAATGCAAATTAGGATCGTTTCTAGATTGTTCAACATTCAAAGAAGACAAGAATTCGCATGTTGATTCACGGTATGTAGGATAGTGCATATTAACAAATTTTCTCATACCAATATCGTTCATCAATCTCCAAACATGATCATATAGTCCTAAAGACTCAAGAGAGGGTAGGTGTAACCACCGAGAAGGAATTATCTCACGTTCGTAGAGTTTTATAAGCCGTTCTCGTTGAGTTTGTGTGGTGTTCCGAATGGTCGGCCATTGTTCGAGTTGCAAATTTGGATCGTACACTTTGCTCGAACTGAACCCCTTCCTCCTTGAGTCCTTGCCCTCTTTGATTCCATTGTTGAATATGGGTTTTTGAAAAATTTGTTCTAAATAGAACAAAAGTGGTATAGAAATGTAGAGGATGAAGAGAGGAGAAGAAATATGTAAAAATTTTTGGATTTGGGTGAGAAATGGAGAGGAGATCTTAGAGAGAAGGTAAAGAAAATTTGAGTTTTAGAGAGAGAAAGTATGGAGGTTAGAGAAAAAATGGAGGAAAGAAAAAACGCATTCATGAATTTGGCCTTCTCGCGCCCGGTCGGGCGCCCCTTCGCCCGATCTGAGTTTAAATTTGAGCTTTGGGCTCGCGCCTGGTCGGGCGAATTTTGCACTCCGTACTCGTCAACTCTCGTGCCCGGTCGGGCGAATTCACTTGATTTTCAAACTTTCTTCTCGCGCCCGATCGGGCGAATTTCTTCTTTTTTGTACTCGCTACAGTACTTAGGAGTCCGATTTTTTTCTTCTTTTTGCTCCAAATTTTACTAAGTCTTTTTCTCCAATCCTGTACAAAAACTCTAAAACACATTAAATTCCCTTATTTCTCCTCTCACATAAAAAGAAAAGAAAGAAACTATTCTAAAAAATCAAGAAAATACGGGTTGCCTCCCGCAAAGCGCTGGTTTATCTAGCTCCTGCACGACCTTCTTACCATATGTTGATCAAGATAGAACAGAATCGATTAGGTGAAGTAATTCAACTACACCAATTGTAGCCCCTTCGTGGTATAACTTGAGTCTTGGACCATTTACCTTGAATTCACCACCATGATCATCGTATAATTCCACATAACCGGATTTATTTTCCCTTTTCACTGTAAAAGGACCCGACCACCTTGACTTCAACTTTCCTGGGAAAATTTTAAGTCTAGAGTGAACAACAAAACTTTGTCACCCTTTTTTAACTCTCTTGGAAGGATCATCTTGTTGTGCCATCTCTTAGTCTTCTCCTTGTAGACGCGTGCACTATCATAGGTAATCAACCTAAAATCATCTAATTGATTAAGTTGTAGGAGCCTCTTTTCTCCCGCCAGCTTAGCATCCAAATTCAGCTCTTTAATATCCCAATATGCCTTGTACTCTAATTCCATCGGGAGGTGACAAGCTATACCATACACAAGTCTATAGAGAGTAGTACCAATTGGGGTCTTAAATGCGGTTCTATACGCCCAAAGGGTGTCATCTAACTTATCACTCCAATCTTTCCTAGATTTTGCTATCGTTTTCTCTAGAATGGCCTTGATCTCACGGTTAGAAACTTTAACTTGGTCACTAGTTTGGGGATGGTACGCTAAACCTCTCCTATGGTATACACCATACTTCTTGAGAAGGGTATCTAACTTCCGCTCATGAAAGTGAGATCCTCCATCACTAATTATCGCTTTAGGTACTCCAAATCTAGGAAAGATGGTTTTCTTGAAAAGCCTATGGACCACCTTGGGATCATTGGTAGGTGTGGCAATGGCTTCAACCCACTTAGATACATAATCAACGTTGACAAGTATATACCGATTTCCCGTGAAGAAGGAAAAGGTCCCATGTAATCAACACCCCAAACATCGAAAATTTCAACTTCCAATATACCAATTTGAGGCATCTCATGCTGCCGCGAGATGTTGCTAGTCCTCTGGCAATAGTCGCAAGCCTGCACAAAAGAGTTAGCATCCTTGAACATGGTAGGCCAGTAGAATCCTAACTCATTGATCTTAGCCACTGTTTTGGTGGGACCATGATGTCCTCCATAAGGTGAGTTATGGCATCTAGTAAGAACACCGTTAACTTCCCATCTGAGAACACACCTGTGAAATAATCCATCTGGACACTCACGAAACAAAAAAGGATCATTCCAAAAATAATGTTTAACATCAGAAAGGAATTATTTTTTCTGTTGGTAGGACAAGTCAGGAGGTAGAATACTGCCCACCAAAGAATTTGCAAAATCGATGTACCAAGGATGTTGCTCAACGACTGCATACAAGTGGTCATTGGGGAAAGAATCATCTATAGGAAGAGAATCCTTACCCTCATCATACCTAATTCGTGACAAGTGGTCTGCCACAACGTTCTCTGCACCTTTCTTGTCCTTTATTTCCACATCAAAGTCTTGGAGCAAGAGAACCCAATGGAGGAGCCTAGACTTTGATTCCGCCTTGGCTATCAGATATTTTAAAGCTGCATGGTCAGTAAAAACAATAACTTTAGAACCAACTAGATATGATCTAAATTTTTCTAAAGCATAAATCACAATAAGAAACTCCTTCTCTGTAGTGGCATAGTTGACTTGGGCTTCATCCAAAGTTTTACTTGCATAGTAAATAGCATGTAAAACTTTGTTCATTCTCTGTCCTAGCATGGCTCCTAATGCAAAATCACTGGCATCACACATGATCTCGAAAGGAAGATCCCAATCGGGAGCACATATGATAGGTGCCGATATTAAAGCCTGCTTGATCCTGTTAAAAGCCTCAAGACACTCATCAGTAAAATTAAATGGGGCATCCTTGAGTAAAAGCTGAGTTAGTGGTTTAGCAATTTTAGAAAAATCTTTGATAAAGCGACGATAAAACCCCGCATGACCTAAGAAACTTCTAACCCCCTCAACATTAACTAGAGGAGGTAATTGCTCAATCATAGAAACTTTAGTTTTATCTACCTGTATACCCTTATCAGATACAATATGACCAAGAACTACTCCCTCAGTCACCATAAAGTGACACTTTTCCCAATTTAAAACTAAATTACATTCTTCACATCTTTTCAAAATTTTAGTGAGATTAGCTAGACATGCATCAAATGAAGAACCATACACACAAAAATCATCCATAAAGACTTCCATGATAGACTCTATGAAATCAGAAAAGATACTCATCATGCAACGTTGAAAGGTAGCAGGGGCATTACACAAATCAAAGGGCATTCTACGATAAGCAAAAGTACCATAAGGGCATGTAAATGTAGTCTTTTCTTGATCTTCAGGGTGAATTGGAATTTGGAAAAATCCCGAATACCCATCAAAATAGCAAAAGAACTTATAATTAGCTAACCTTTCAAGCATTTGATCAATAAAAGGGAGAGGAAGTGATCTTTCTTAGTGGCGATATTAAATCTACAATAATCAATGCACATACGCCACCTTGTAACAGTTCTAGTGGGAATTAATTCATTTTTATCATTTTTTATAACAGTAATCCTACCCTTTTTAGGAAACACCTGAACAGGACTTACCCACTTTGAGTCAGAAATAGGATAGATAATACCTGCATCAAGTAATTTCATAACCTTTTTCTTGACTACTTCTTGCATATTGGGGTTCAACCTCCTCTTGGGTTGAATGCATGGCTTATAGTTGTCCTCTAAGTGTATCCTGTGCATACAAAAATCAGGGCTAATACCCTTGAGATCATTAATACTGTACCCTATTGCCTTATTGTGGGTTCGAAGAACCTCTAGAAGTTGAGAAGTTTTTAGGTCATCTAGTGCAGTACTAATTATCATAGGTTATAGTTCCTGCTCATCAAGAAAAACATATTTTAAATGAGAAAGGAGAGGTTTTAGTTCAGGTTTCTTGTCCTCTGCAGGTTTTGATTCCTGAACTAATTTTACTACCTTCTTGCTCTCTATAGGATCAAGTTCTTCAATAGCAAGAAATTTTTCTATGGCGTCCACCTCTCTACTCCAAATACTCGCATCACTTGTAGTCAATTCACCACAAAGAACTTCCTCCAAGGGAACTCTTGCAAGTACCTGCGGTAAGATTTCTTCCCAAATACCATCCATTATATCAATCACATCAATTAAACAACAATTTTCCTCTAGCATATGTCCTTTCAAAACCTTCCCTAAATTAAAAGTGATATTATCATCTCCAACAGAAAGGGTTAGTTTTCCATTTTTCACATCAATTATGGCTCCTGCAGTGTGGAGGAAAGGCCTACCTAAGATAATGGGAATTTGTGTATCCTCAGCCATGTCTAAGACAACAAAATCTACAAGGATAAAAAATTTACCAACTCTGACAAGGACATCCTCTAAAATACCTAAGGGGTATTTAACAGAACGGTCTGTCATCTGTGAAGTAATGTTAGTAACTTTTAAATCGCCCATATTAAGTTTAGAACATACAGTTGATGGCATAACATTAACACTAGCACCTAAATCACATAATGCTTTATTAATGAAGACATTACCAATATGACAAGGGATAGAAAAACTATAGGATCCTTTAATTTAGGAGGGGATTTATTTTGCAATAAGGCACTACATTCCTCTGTAAAAGCTACAGTTTCTACCTCATTAAAGGCCCTTTTCCTAGTCAAAATATCTTTCATAAATTTAACATATGCAGGAACCTGAGTGATTAAATCAGTAAAAGGAATTGTTACCTGCAATTTTTTCACAACCTTCAAAAACTTACCAAATTGCTTATCAAACTTACTATTCAAATGTCTATTTGGGAATGGAAGTTTGATGATTGGGCCCTACACAGCTCCACCCTTGCCCTGAGATTTACCCTGCAAAGAAACATTAGAAGAATTAGTTTGCTCTTGTAGCCCTGCAGGGTTAATAACATTAGCACTTGGTACAAGGGAATCAGGATTAACAATTGTTGTTGAAACAAGTTCATCATCTTTGGGCATAGGAGGCCCATCATAGTGTGAACCACTCCTTAGAGTAATTGCATTAACATTATCCGTAGGGTGGATTAGTTGCGACGGTAGGGCTCCCTGCTGACGGGTTTGTAGGGTAGATGAAACCTGCGCAATTTGATTATCCATAATTTTATTATGAGCTAGGATCGAATCAATTTGTGCATCCCTACTCTCCATGTGCTTTTGCATATTTGATAGCATCGCTCTAATTTCTAACAAAGCAAGGTCAGGAGATAGAGGGGTTTGTGATTAGGTTTTTGGTCTAAAGTTAGGATGGTAATATTTCTGCTGTGGTGGTGGTTGTTGTGGAGGTGGAAGATTTTGTACATTGGTAATCCGGTAGGAAAGATATGGATGGTTTTGGAGGCCAGGATTATAAGTGTTGGAGTATGGGTTATTTTTCCTATAGGTTTGGAAGGCATTAACTTACTCCACGGAACTCCTACAATCTTGCTCCCTATGTCCTACAATTCCACAATTTTCACAAAAAGCTTTATTAGAATCATTAACAGCAGAAACATTAGCTATAGAAGTGGGAATAGCTATAGAAGTGGGAATAGCTATACTAAGATTATCTAATTTCTGGATAATAAAAGTTAATTGAGCTTGCAAAAAGGATACTGAATCGACATTATGTTTACCTTTGTTTGAAAAGCCTCTAGGATTCTCGTATTGGGAATTATTAATCGCCATCTCTTCGATAACTTGACCTGCATCTTCTACATTTAGATTCATAAACCTACCATTAGCAACAGAATCTAAAGTTGTTCTGGATGAATTTCCAATCCCATTGTAAAAGGCTTGGATTAACTGCCACTGTGCTAAATTATGATGGGGACACTCTCTCTGCAAATCCTTGAATCTTTCCCAAGCCTCATATAAAGTTTCATCTGGCTCTTGGGCAAAGTTTTGAATTGCACTCCTCAATAAAGCTGTCCTTTCTGTAGGGTAATATTTATTATAGAAATTCAAAGCAAGAGTTTCCCAGTCAGTAATACCAAGTGCAGTTCTATTCAATCCATTATACCACAATTTAGCTTTACCAAATAAAGAAAAAGGAAAAAGAATCTCCCCGATTTGGTCTTGCATGACCCCAGTTTGCCTAATGGTATTGCATACTGACAGAAATCTGCAATGTGAAGATTAGGGTCTTCACCCTTAGCTTCACTGAATTGCTTTCATTCGATCATCGTGATAAACTGGGCTTGATCTCTAATTGCACTCCATCAAGAGCTGGAGTAGGAGTAAGATGCGAAAAATCCATCAGGGACGGCTGCGAATAATCGCTAAGCTTGCGAGGTGGAGGAGGTGTGGTGCCGTCATCTCTGATTCTGATTCTAAAGAAACTTCTGAATCGCTAGAATCAGATGGGGGTTCCAAAGGTATATTACCCTCGGAAGTAGATTATACCTGTCTGAAAAGATTCTTCTGTCTATGAAAAGTTCGTTCGATTTCAGGATCGAATGGAATGTAACCTGATCTAAAACCCCTAGGCATAAACACAGAACTAAACCACAAATATGAGGAATTTGTCTCAAAGAACTTACGTTCCCTAAGACGAGAGGAATAATCTAGACTACAAAAACAATCAGAAATAAAAATAAAACCGTCTCCCGGCAACGGCGCTAAATTTTGACAGGCTTAAGTCGTATCACCTTATCAAAAGTAATTACCTAAGTCCTCTAACTAAGTAGATAGGGAAGTGGGGTCGAACCACTAGAAAACAAGTCAATTTATTCCTAATTAATTAAAATAACATAAATTATTAAGTAACCAATTTATTGTTATGAAAAGAACTAAACTACGGAGATTAAAGTATAGTGAGAAATCAATTAATAAAAGCCTAGGGTATAGGTTCACCAATAAATAATATTCCAGGGTAAAACACAATAATCAAATATCAATGCATCAATTAATCAAATTCTAAAGGGGTTTCACCGCGTATTACAATCACAGAATTAATCTATCAATATTAAATCGTATCTCTTAAATCTTGACTTAACCATTTATAAAGTAACCTGCCTATTGAAACTAAGCCTAAACATCACTTCTCATCTTTCGAATCTCGAATCAATATTGCATAACTTATACATACAATTAAACTAGGCCTAATCTAATTGCATAGCATTAAATCAATCAATAGGAAATTAATCAAGCATTGATAATCAACAATAATAAATTACCCCTTCATATTATTTATGGATCCCCACAACCCTAGAAAATAATCTACTCACACATAATTAAATCTAAATTAATCAAAGAAATTAAGCTAAACATGATGAATAAAAGAAAATAAATTACTGAAATAAAAAGGGAAGAAATTGTTACCAAAGTTAACGGAAATAATGAATCGAATTAAAGCCAAGAGTTGTAGAGAGAGAAACAAGAGAGAAGTCTAAGCTTAAAACTAAGTAAGAGAGAAATAAACTAATGGAAAGAGGTAATTGTATAAGAACAACTAAACGTATTTTTACAAAACATAAAAATCCTAATTAGAAACTAGGTAAAAGAATGTCGTCATCTAGTGCTCATAATGGCTCCAAATAACACCGGGAAAATGCTCCAAATATGCAATTTCCTACAAAACACTACCAAAACTACGAAAACACTAGAAAACACATATTAGTAATAAAAGTGGCTCTAAAGAGCCAAAAATCCTAATTATGACCAAGGGACGGGGGTAAATCACTATATAAAATAGACATATCAATACCATGGCGATAATTGAACAATGAGTTATCAGATTTGCTATGAGAAAAGTTTATGTTAGCCACAAAATCTTCAAACCGTTGGTACCAAGCTCTGGGTGCTTGTTTTAGACCATATAGTGACTTCCGTAGCAAGCAAACATGATCAGGTCTAGCAGGATCTTTGAATCCCATGGCTACATGTAAACTGTCTCATTCAAATTACCATGTAAGAAAGCATTTTTGACATCCAATTGAAGAATTGTCCAAGACTTGGATAAAGCAATGCTAAGAACCACTCGAATAGTAGCCGATTTAATAACTGGACTAAAAGTCTCATCACAATCAATCCTTTCCCTTTGAGTTTTACCATCACCAACAAGACGAGCTTTGTGTTTCTCAAAGGAACCATCAAACTCAGTCTTTTGCCAAAAAATCTACAACGACTGAATAATGTTCACATTATGCACGTAGAAAGTAAATACCAAGTTCCATTCTCAGTGAGAGCATCATATTCTTTCGGCATAGCAATTTTCCAATTATGGTCATGAATGGCATGAACCGAGTTCTTTGGAATTGGTGATATGGAGCTAGTAATATGATGTGTTTGGTCTCGGTATTTAGGATTCATCTTGAATATTTCATGTTTACTTTGCGTAGCCATAGAATGTGATGTGGTAGATGTCGGGGGAGGAGAGGAATAGAGAGTAGGATGAGAAAAACGTTGTTGTTGCCTCGGTGGTGATGTGGGAACATGGGGACAGCTCGTGGTGCAGCACATCCTTGCCAAGCAGCGTGGTCCACGGGCTATCTGGGGTTAGAGAGTGCGGTCCGCAGGAGGAGTACGGAACACTGTGGGAAGTATTGGAGTGCATACTAGCATCAGCAGGTGTGTGAGCACCCAAGCCCGCACCAGCATGCTCTGGATCACTAGCGGGTTAGGCAGATGCATAATCCTGTGGTGCTGCTCACACACCAATGCCCGCTGGTAACTTGGCGAGGGTAGAAATAGGTGGCACGAGGCCACGTTGTTGAGCGCTAGTAGAAGCTACACTCATAGGCTGCTGCATGCTGCGGGGAAAGGGTGAGGAATGCGTATGTTGAGCAAGAGAATCAACTTGCAAAGGGCTTGATTCAAGAACTTGATGAATCAAAGGATTGTCTAATGAATGTGATTCCGCACCAAAAAAATTGTAGAAATGAGAAGTAGGAGTATGCACTTTAGGGAAAGGATAAACGGACTCATTAAACCAAACATGCCTAGTAATTATAATTTTTCGACTTGGCATATCAAAACATTTATATGGATATCCAAGAAATACACATGGAGTAAATCAAGCCTGAAGTTTGTGTATTTTAGAAGTTAGAAGAAGAGGATAGCACAAACAACCAAAGACACGAAGATGAGAGTAATCGGGATGTTTTTGATATAGAACTTGAGTCGGAGATTTATAGCCAAGGATCTTTCTAGGTAAGATATTTGCCATTGGTATTTACGATATTCTTTAAAGTATTTACGATAGATTAAACATGTTGTTTACGTATCAATAATACAAATTATGTTCTTTATATTACGAACAATGTTCCTTTATTATTAAGATGAATATTTTAACTAAATATAAAAATTAAAAATATGGTGTAAAAATATGATAAATTTTTTAAAGGATTTTTAAAAGAAATTGATTGAAATAAAATAGTTTGGAAATTGAAAAATAATATTTTGAATTTTGAAAAGGAAAACTTGAATTATTTTTAGTTAAAAATAATTTTATATAAGAAATTATGAAAACTGAATATTCTGGAATGATTTGACATTAAATGCGTGGTAAAAATCAATTATTAATGATCTTTTACCTTTTTTACAAAATGTTTCTTTAAAATAAACTATGATCTAGAGATTTTAATGTTGTGTCCTTTTATAAATTCATAATGTTCTTTATAATTATAGCCATGTTCTTTCGGCTTAATCCGGGTGTATCATGCGCATGGTACACCATGATACACCTAGGTGCACGAACCACCTATTGCGTGTAGGGATAACAACTTGGCAGTTTTTAATTTTATCATAACTTTTGATCCCAAACACAAAATAATAAAAATTATATATCGTTGCACAGATATAGAAGTTTACTCTCCAAACAAATTAGAATAAGTTCAAATAAATTCATATACTTTAAATACAATGAAAATAGTTTCATGATGTCGGTTTTGGATTGAATTTAGTATTTTGCTCATATGAGTCATATCCCTTCACTTCAAATTCGAATTGGGCTTAAGATAGATTATTGAAAATCTCATTTAAAGGGATATCCATCCTTAAAAGTTTCATTTTAAAATTTTAAGGCTCAAATATCAGATCAACTCAGTTTCAGGCTATATTAATTAGAGAAGTGAATCGGGCTATGATTTGTGATTCTGGGCTAATAAAAAGGTTTGAGCTATTGAAAAAGCTAAAGTATCTTAGATGTATAATAATTTTGGAGTAGAAAAAATGGCTTTGATAGTTATTTCAGTAACTCTTAAATTCTTTATAATTATACATGCAAATGGATCAAATTAGGCAGTGAAAGTTTTTTTCAATGGGCCGGGCTTTATTTGGGGAAACATTTTAGGTGTCTACAACAAGTTGATTTAATGTCTTTAGATAACATAAAACATTATAATTATCCATAATAGCTTTTCACAAAACGTCATAAGTTATACGAATGGTATAATATATACTATCTCTGTTTTAATTTATTTACAACAATTTGACATTCACTAATCAATCATCAATAATCAATAATCAATCAATCAATCAATAATTATATACTAAAAGACACACCAGCAGTGACACATGTCGTCACCTGGTGTGTCTTAAGTTTTTTTTTTTTTTTTTTTTTTTTTTTTTTTTTTTTTTTTTGGGAAAACACTAATTAAGTAAAGTTTTGATGAGATAAAAAAAATTGACTAATAGGTCAATTGCCTTAATTGTTAAAAATTAATTATTGTCTACATCTTTACTTTTAGAAAGAATTAAAAAATCAATCACAACACTAGGAAAAATATCATAGATTATAATACAATCCATAATAATAATAAAAGATTATTTTGCCAATCTAATAATAAAAGATTATTTTGCCAATCTAATTACCTTAATAATCAATACTACATACGAGTAATAAACATTAACCAACAACTACATGATATATTGATTGATTACTAATAATTTTTTTTTCTTATATATTTAATTTGTATAAGTATTGCAAAAACATAATTAAAACATACAAATATTCGTTTTTATTTTTTTAAGAAAAATACCGATATTCAATTAGAGCTCATAACAAGAGAAAGGTTGAATAAAGAAATAAGACATTATTCAGAAAATATGGATTAATATTGTAAATGGCTTGATTTGAGATAAAATAATAGCGTGATTTTAATAGTGAGTACATAGGGAATTGAATTATTTCGCAAGATAGATATATAGCTTTCAAAATTTATATAATTGACAAGAAGATAATGGCACCACACTTAAATACATAAATATAATTATATGATCAAATGCATAAAAACTAATTGGATCTTCCGTGATTATTTCAATAAATATTTTGGTAGTTTATTTCACAATATTATTAGACAATTTTTTTTTACACTAATTTTTTTTACACTAACTAAAATACTGTAGAATTGCTGAATTGATAATAATACTAAAAACTACCGTGCGTGGCACGGAACCTAACCTAGTTTTTAGATAAAATGTTCTTTGTGAGTGGTTAATGGAGGGAAAACTGGCGTAGCATGTGATGAGGAGAGAGATATAAAGAAAACACAAGTAAAAAAGGGAAAAAAAAGAACATTTGTTACAAATAATTTGTACTATCCATCCATTTACAATGAATGCTGCAAATAAATTGAAACAAAAGCAGTAAAATCAACCTAGTTCTTTATTTAAAGCTTAAGCTTACAATAATATAAGAGGTGAAATAAACCACAAACAACAAAAGCAACAACACAATAGAGACTATGAGAATTGGCTCCAAGCTAAGAAACACCAGGCAAAGCATCATTCACTAGTATGATTATTCCTTGACGTACTAGCCTCCATCATCCCATCACCATGACAATGATTTGGGTTTATATTAGGATTACCACCATGGTTAGCATTTGGGTTTGGAAAATGAGGATTGTTGCTATTATTTTCCCAATTACAAATGCGATGTTTAACAGCCTTCATTCTATCCTTTAGTACCCAAATCAAATCGCCTAAATCGTTAGGGTCGACTTGTTCAAGTGTAGATTTTCCACTCATTATATCGGTCGCCATGTTTTCCAATTGCAACTCTCGATTCTTCCTTTGAATTCTTGTTAACTTCTCTTGAGTCTTCTTAACAGTTTGGTTTAATAATAGTTGTTGATCTAATTGCCTTTCAACCGACTGACCTATCCCGGATTGACTTTTGTACTTGTTGATAATTCGTCTTACTTCGAGCTCAGAAGAAGGCCACACCACTGGAATTTGGTCATCTTTTCCGTACATGATAGCACAAGCATCAACGTCACATAACACACTCATTTCTTGAGTCTTTTTTGCTAATCCATGTGATCGCTTTGTGTGTGAAACTCTCCTAGAAGAAGCATTTTCTATGAATGCTAATTTCACTTTATTTCTACCCATTTTTATAGCAAAGTATAGAGCTAGGGAAATTCTTTTTTTTTTTTTTAAAAGATGAAGAGAGAACAGGTTATGGTATGTAACTCTGATGAATTTTGTTTTAAATGGAGTAGATGATTTTCTTTTTAAGTATACAAATTGGTATTTATAGGGGTGGACGATGGATCACTCTAAATCCTAAAAATTGTAATCATAAAATGAGAATCCACTTTTATGTATCATGTTGGATTTAATAGACATCAAATGAGATAGCAAATCATTTAGATGTAATTATATAATAATCATGATTTTTTACCTAGTTAAATAGGATAGATATACTGGGAAGCTAATTAGGATTTTAATTTAACACAAGTCTTGTAACTTGCCAGCAATATAGTGCTTCCACATTTATTTATAGGAGATATCATTTTTCATTCATATAATTATCTTTCAAAGTGAACTGTTCATATAATTAACCTCATTTATTTATAAGAGTAACATTAGTTTATCTATAAAAGTAACCCAATTTATAGTACAATTAAAAAAAAAAAAAAACACTTTATTTCTTCGGTTGAGTTTTCAACTTATCATCTTCCTTCTATTTTGACTATCAAAAAAATGACTCCACCTTTTTAAAAAGTAATAAATTCTTTTTTTTTTTTGATTGGAATTACCCACATTCGTCAAGGTTGCACCATTTGATAATTATAGTGACGAGTAACCCTATTACTCTATTTATTAGCAACACCATAAGCTACTAATACGGCCACATATAAAAATTTGTGAATTCAAAATCCATTGCATTTAGACCATTAACAATTCATTTATTTTTATTTTTTTTTTCAAATGAAGAATATTTCCTCTAAGCTGTTTTTTAACTGGTAAAGGAAACATTAACTTAAAAATAAATTGGGCGAAGGATATGTATCGCATATATATTGCTAGAATTGTTGGGTTTTGGAAAGTCCGACTTTCCGCGGAAACAAAATCCGACCCCAATACCCGCTCACAATTAATATAGCTAACAAGCATAATTAACAAGATAAGGAGAAAGACAATATTACCCTTGACGCGCGCTTCGCTCGCTTGACGAGCTCTTACTTGTAAAGCTTCGAGTCCCGCACGTGCGTAGACCTCCAACGGAAATCCACCAACAACACGACCCGTCCGGTCTGTACTCGGAGTTTAGTCAAGCTAGACCAATAATAAACTTGAGCTTTAATGAACTTAAATGTTTTCTTTCTTTGGAGATACCTTATTGAGTTCAATTCAAGTGGTTTTCTCAAATCACAATACATTGGTATTAATAGAGAATTTCCACCAACATTCCATTCTCCCATCAATGTGGGAGAGTTGGTAAAAAACCTTTTTCCATTTTATTTTTAAATCAAAAATCAAAAGAAAAAGCAATGCAATAATTAATAAACAAGTATGAAGTAAGGAGGGAGAGAGTAGGTGAGGACCACAAGGGGAGGGGGCAAAGACTTGCTCCCCAAGCCTCACCAACCGGCTCACTCACACGACGCCACATGGCGCCCAGCCTTGGGCACTAAGGCGCACCCAGTTGACGGCCTTGTGCTCGGCTAGGCCTGCCCGTGTGCGTGTGTGGGCTGCTTGCTGCCTCAGCCCAGCAAATCGCGCATGCTTGCGGGCTGCTGGCCGAGGCTATTACGCGCCTATTGCTAGCACGCTAGCACATTGCTAGCTCGCTAGTGCTACTAGCTTGCTAGCTGTGCACGCACTAGTTGCTTGCTAGCAGTGCGCCGCTAGCGATGCTAGCATGTCGCGCAGCGCACCAGCCAGCGTTGCTAGCAGCCTCGGCATGGTGCAGCGCGCATGCTAGCACCACTTGCCCTTAGTACTAAGTTTGCTCTGGGCATTCCGATGCTAGAGGTATTTTGGTAATTGTTAATTAATTGATTTTTACCATCTCGTCTTTTATTAATTCGACTGACTTCCTATGCTCGGTCTCGACGCTCTTAGCTCGATTTTCGACGTTTATGTTCATAATACTCGAGCGACTCATTAATTCCTTTCGGATTAATTCGTCGTGACGGATCGTCGGTTTTCTTGGGTGTAACCAAAAAGGTTCGGTCAAGATTAAGCTGTAATATTTATTATAAATTAATATTAATGATCGGAAGCAGCCTCCAACTAGGCATTTCGATCCCTTGACCTTACCGAATAATTAGCTTTCTAATAATTTTGAACCTTCTATCGGAATAATACACTTGTTCGAAGGACATCATTCCTATTAGGAATTACCACCACTAATTCAATTATTCTTTCTTAAATCTGACATTCCAAGAATGTATGCAATATGTGGTGTAAGGAAGCACAAACTTATCAAATTATATGTGATAATTACCGCATGTGCCTTAAGTGCAATTAATTCATTACTAGATCATAGTCGTAATGATTTTGATTATTTATAATGACTAATGATAACATATTGGGGTAGAAAAAATTGTCAACAATAGTCTGTTTTAGAACTCAACTTGGAAGAAAATTACACGAGTTTTAGTTCAAAGTCGAGTTTAAACTATTAAAGTTGATTACTTTATAACTCTAAACACCTAGTTTGGGTCCCCGTCCCAAACAGATGCACAATGATGAGATAAAAACCCGCTTTTCAGGCTAAATGAAAGTTATAATGTTTATAGATTTTAGAATATAATACTTGTATAAAGTGCTTAGATACTTTTTTTTAAGAACAAATCTTTTTAAAGCCCAATTTGCTTATAAATTATGCCAAAATATGTAACACATAATCTTAATTCATAACGAACGTAAACGTATCAAATATAGTGCTTAGGTAAAATGGACCTTACATTGTAAATACGGGGCTAAAAAAATATTCCAACATTATAATTTTCGTTCAAGGCATATACTCATGGATAGCCCTTTTAATAAGCTCCCTTTTCATTTAAAATGGAAAAGATATGAGCAAATTTCAAAATCGGTCCCAAAATCGACAACCATACCTGCCTTATTTTGAGTTTAGGATCAAACTTATAAAAAGCTTTAATAAACATAAATATACTAAATTGAAATAAGGCAAATGGAAAGCACAAATTTCAAGGTGCATGGTCGTTTGAGCGTAAATTTCAATGTTCGTTGCCCTCGCCACCTGATGCGGCGACTCTTCAACTCTTAGATCACTACACCTATAAATAGAATTGTTTAAACCTAAATTCACAACGAAAAAAAAAATCAGAAAATTAGACTAAACCTATGCGTAGAATCGGTTAGACCTAAATTCATAACGAAAAATCAGAAAATTAGATACGAAATTCTGAAAAACCTAAATCTCTCATATTCTTATATATACACTATATATTTCCCTCTCTTCCCAAACAACTTCTAACCCTAATTAAACCTTTGTAGTCATTGGAGGTTAAGGAGTAAAAGAAGGCTCGTAAGCATGTAAAACTGTGATCTATGAAAGAAAATGGTTAGTTTCCTCAGAACTAATTAAAATCACAGTTATTTGTTCACTTTTATACATAGAGACTATTTAATTAATCCACCTAGTATTTTTTCTTTAATTAAGACTAGATTGGAATTAATAAATTGTTTTATCACTTTATATAGAGGTCAAGCAATTTTTTTTTTTTTTTTTTTTTTTTTTTGTTCTTTTCATGAATTTTGCTACACAAAAAATAACGACATAATTTCAAATCTAAGCAACATTCTTGTGAAAAGTTCTATATACACTTGAGAGCATGGTACACCTAAGATTTTGCTCATTTAATTTAATTTATTTTTTATTTTTTTATTTTTTTTGCTTTTTAAAATGAGCTAAAAACAACATTTGAGTGCACCTACTTCTACCTCATACAATAAATATACATTAGAAGAAACCATTTTTTTATTAGAAACTAGTTTTACAATTAACTTGTATTACAATAATTGCGAATGTATTAATGATTCAAATCTTGTATTATAATGATAATAATTGTATATATTGTGTTTTTATATAATAATTTCTTTTTGCTATTAAGGACACATATTAATATATAGTTCAAATGTTAGTTCTTATCAAATTACCTTGAGATCAAGAGTTTGAATCTTATATGAATAATTTTTCTAAATTTTTTTAATGTGTAATGGCATGGAATAATAGCCAATATAGAGAGCTGGGAGAGTGTCGTGTGGCATGTGAACTTGATTCGAAATGTCGAGAGAGTGCCACATAGCATGTGGACTTGTTTCGAAATGCCTTTTAATCTATAGTATAGATTATTGGCCTATTATATGTTCACCTAGTCTCATCTCACACCATTTTTTAAATGACCTTATCTACATCTACTTCATGTTAATATCTCTCCATTGATAATTTTTTGTCTTCCTTGAGCATCTATTTGATATATTTATTTTGTTCCGTTTTATTTTATTGTAAATGTATTGTTATCATTTTTTTTTGGACCAGCTTCACTTGTGGACTAGTGGTAAGAGAACGAAAGCTCTGAATCAAGCATTGGTACCACCTCTTTCTCTCTTCTCTAATTTTGTCTTTTTTTTTGGGTAATAGTCTGCTCTACTTGAGCTTCTGTGTTCTTTAAACTTTGTTAGAAGTTAATCTATTTATGTAGGGATTGTTTCAAGCATCAACTTTGAGCCTCACTTTGATCATGCACTTAAGTATGGTGGCGTCCAAAGGGAAGGAAGCTAGAACAAAAGAGTTGACAACAAGTTTTAGGAACTTGTAAACCGTCCACGAGTGTGAAGGTTACACACCATTCACGATTACAGAGATCGCTAACTCTATAATGGTCCTGAACCTGACTGGATATTCGGGGATGATGGTACGAATCCAACCTAAAAGAGATTGAACCCGCTCTAAATAGGCTTTTACTTTGTTCTTCTCATATTTATATGTGCTTTCCAATTAACATACAATCATGTGCGCTAACTCCATAATGGTCCTAAACTTGTTTAATCTATGTTTGTTGATTATTAATGCACAAATAAATCTATTGTTGTGATCACTTGAATTAAAATCATATTAGCCTAAATAAAATTATAAATTATCTTATTAAGCGGGATTTCAAGTACAAATTCCCTTTAAAATTTGCAAGAGAGGGCGTGATCAAGCAATAACAATAATATATCAAGCAACATAATAATATTGATATTGACACAACAATCATTATCATCATCATAATAATCTCATCAAAGCATAATATTACTAGTAAGATCCTAGGCATGATACTAAAATGATTAATAACAAATCCTAGCATGTCACTAATGATAAAAATCAAAGCTTTATTCCTAACATGATACTAGGAACATACATGATATTGAAATTTTAGTTAATTCCCTAAACATGATATTAGAAAGCATATAAAGCATCCTAACATGATACTAGGAATTAATAAAATAATCTAAACATGATTCCTAAAGAAATAGAATAATTAAGTAATCAAATTACTTACTTTGAAGCCTCGTATCTCTTTCTTTTAAAACAATGCACACGTTAGTAACTTAAATAAAATATCAAATCAAACAATTAAAATAATAATTGAAATATAGATTTGGAACCAAGCCCTCAGAACTGTCAACCTTTTACGTCGAGGTTTAAGGCAACTTCGAGCTTGGCTAGGTGTATTAATGTCTCGTGAAGGACGTATGGCGTATGTGTTTATGAAAAGGTTTTGAAAGGTTTAGAAAATCAAGAAAGAGAGAGAGAATAAGCTTTAGCTTAGAGAGAGAAAGGGAAGATTGATGATGATTGTGGATGAATGAAAATGGGGAAAATCGCCCCTATTTATAGAGAAAACGACCGAGAAAAATAAGATTTTGAGTCAAAATCCGACTTGGAATAAAACGGGATTCATCACTGATAGGTTAATCGCAACGCAATGGCTCTATCGCATCGCGATAGATTTGTCGCGGCGCGATAGATTCTGTACGATAAGATTTCGTACGAAATTTGACTTCCAATCAAATTGGATTAGCCAAAGTTCGTACTTATCTTTATTAAATTATATTTAAATCCTTTAAAAATACTTGTTTTATCCGATGTAGAATTCTTGATCATTATCTTTTCAAAATTAGATAAATTAGAACTTTCTAGAAGATAATAATCCATCCTAATGCCTTTAGAACTTAAAATAACCTTCTAGATAATTCCAGAAAATTAAGATAAATCCTGATGGTTTTAGAAATATAATTAAAATTAATGGACCCTCCAGATGATCATTGAGTCTGCTTATAAAGTCCAATTTAGCCCCAGTTTAAAATTTTGGACCTAACTTCTTTGTTACAACTCGGAGTAGGGCTTATAATATATCATTGAAAAGTTCTTTTCGATCCCCATCCAAATATACAATTATTGGACCCATATTGTGGACCAAACTAAATTGGATTGGACGTTTTTCATAAATAGGATACAAAATGAATGATTTTAGAAATAAGAAATGAATTATTTTTATTTAAAAAACATTTTAGAAAAGGGGAAATTCACAAGACTCTTCAACATTTCACCTTACTCGATAATCAGTGACGTGAAATGTAATCATCATTAGGTTTGGTTTTTGGGGAGACACAATCAGGTGTCTACAGAAGCCCTCATTTAGATTGAGTTTAGAAAAACGTAAATTTCGAAAACGAAAGTCAAAGTAGTCGATAGGGAAGGAGAATGATTCAGAACTTTTAGCGATGCTAAATCATTCTTTTTAACGCCGATACCCACAGAAGAGTATCTGTTCCACAAATAAAGGAATTAAGGGGAAAGAAATGCACCAGTGCGTGGCAACAAACACGTTTGGTAGTTTTTACGCCTCGAGAAATCCACCTGATGATAATTTTCCACGTCTCAGGAATTCTATTGTGAACCACTACGCCTCGAGTGACCCACTGTATGATGATCTTCCACACCTCGGGCATTCTATTGCAAACCACTACGCCTCAAGCGATCCACTAGATGACGATCTTCCACGCCTCGGGAGTTCTATTGCGAATCACTACGCCTCGAGCGATCCACTAGATGAAGACCTTCCACGCCTCGGGAATTCTATCGTGAGTTTCTACGCCTTGAACAACCCACAAGTAAAAGATGACAAATTTTGCACGCCTTGGGTAACATGTCGTAGACTCCTACGCCTTGAGCAGTATTGTGAATGATGATTTTCCACGCCTTGGGAATTTTTATCGTGCGCTTCTATGTCTTGAGTAGCTCGCAAGTGAGATTCCATTAAGTACCCATGCCTTAGGACACAATTTCCAACTTTTATGCCTTGGGAAGTGTGCATCAATTGACAATTTTCTACGCCTTAGGAAAACTTGCAATGTGAATCGTCCACGCCTTAAGACACAATCAATTTTCTCGAATCAAAGTTGTTTTGTGTGACAACCTCCACATCTTAGGGAACGCCGTCAAAGATCGCTATGCCTTAAGTTATCTTCTCAAATTGGGAGGCAACCTTAACATCCTAGGGAACGATGTCAAAGACCACTACGCCTCGAGTCGTCTTCTCAAATCAATGTGACATCTTCCACATCTTAGGGAATGTCGTCAAAGACCACTACGCCTCAAGCCGTCTTCTCAAATCGTCTTGTTTTCTAGCCTTGGAAGTGATAGCTTCTCACACCTTGGAAAACTTGCGTCTTTTCGCTCATTAAATTGCCTCAAATCTTTTGTAAAGGTTACTCGTCTGTCAAGGAGTTAGTGTACCTGCACCTGTATTTTGGACTATAGGACTTTGCTCATGTTTATTGTTATCTTGAGGTTGACCCATGGCTTGGTGTTACTTGACTTAGTGTGCGAATCGATGTGTTTTGACATGTGTGTGTAGACTCAACTTGATATGATGACATTACATGACTCAATGTGCATGACTTGCGTGTGAATTGTGTTCGTGCGTCTCGAAAATGCAAAAAAAGCAAAAAATTTCCGTCATTTTTGTGGAGGGTACCGACTTTCTCCGGAAAAAAGAAAGACGTGAAAATGAATCAAGGTGAAGTATTAGTGAAATATTAGGTTTTTAAACTTCCTCAAAAGGAAAGAAAAAGAATAAATCAAGTTATGGTACATGTTGAATGAGCTTAATCAAGTGTACACGTTGATTTTGTATCTCATGGTGCAAGGATTATAGTATCCTAGACTATCTCAGTTGATGAAAGTATTTGGGTAACTTAGCCGCGGAGGCTAAGCACTTCTTACTTTGTGGTGCGATGATGATTATGAGTAATGAATTATTCTAAGATGAAAAGACATGCTTCAAAGTTATATCCAGATTTCATGACAAAAGGTTCCTAAGGGAAGGATTATTTGGCTATGTATTTGTGATGTGTGTGAAAGTGACACTAAATTTAAGATGCAAAGGCTAAAGGCGTGGAAATATATTTTGAGAAAAGCCAAATGATAATGAATCTTAGGCTGGGTAGGATAATGAATTAGGGATCAAGCCCCCAAGTCTATCTGTAAATGGATAGGGATGAGCATTTGAGATCCCTTGATATGATTATGCATGAATGTAAATATGAATGTGAATGCATAATTATTACGGCCGTACCCCAATGTGAGGTTGCCTACATATCTGTTAGGAATCAGGCCGAACAAAGTTCTAGATGAACCTCGCACAAGTGTGTATACCTTAAAGAGGTCTTTCAAGGGTTGTAACGGGGTTAGGTTAAAGGTAGAAGAAGAAAGAATAAATGCTCAAGACCAAAAATAAGCCCCTAAGGTGTGCAACCTTGCATTTGAATCTTTGTATTTGTATGCTTGAGATTTCTCACTTTTAAACACTTTTTTCTTTATTTTTTACTCTCTCTCTCTTTTGCTTTTGCATTTTTCTTTTTGAGATTTGTATTTAAATATTTCTTTTTTTTGTGAATAAGTGTGGGCAATCCCGATCATGCAGTCTATCACTCACTTGGCATTCATGGTTCTCAGGCACGTTACCGAGCACTCGATAAGAGACGCAATATGAGACGTGTTCATATCAAAGACATGTTCATATCAAAGACATCGGAACACTTGCCCTTTTGCACACTTTTATTGCTATTTGCTTTTTTGAACTTTTGAAAATTTGGTAAAAATAACTCAAGCTTTTGTATTTGGAACTTTCATAAGTTTCACACCATCCTATCCCATGGTTTGGCAGATGTAGGTCGATAAAAGAAAGGTCTATCATTAGACGAAGCTCAAAGTGGTTTATCAAGAAAAGAATTATATATTTGAAAAGATGAAGGTGATATGATGTGGATACAAGAGGTGCCTCAAATCATTGGTATACCTTGTGCTTAGTCCGACAATGTTTTTTTTTTCTTTTAATGAAATGAAATGCAGTGGAATGGTCATATGCAAGGAAACAAAATGCTCATTTTATTGAAGTGGATAGGGTGAAAAAATCAAATTCATGAAATAAATCTAAGTAAAAAATGGAGGGTGCCTATGCTATAGTTATTAAGGGAAAGGGAAATCAAAAATAAGAAAAGAAATCATGAAATCTTGTCATCGAAGCCCGCCTCGTGCTTCGTTCTTTTCATCACTCGGTCTTCTTGCCAGATGGAGGAATGGGAAGCTTGTTATTATCGATTAAACGTTGGATGGCCTTTTTTAGTTTCCAACAACTCTCGATAGTATGTCCCCTACCTTGATGGTACTTGCAATAGAATCCCATTTGGGTGATCTATTTTCGAGTGCTGGTCCAATGGGAGTGATGAATCCCATGGCATGGAGTCGGTCGAAGGCGGTGTCATAGCTCATCCCAATAGGGGTGAACTCTTTTCTTAGTTGCTTTCTTGGATTTTAATTATCCATAGCTAAGATATCATTAAGGTTAAAGGTACTAACATTGTTACAAGAGTAGGCATTTTCGGAAGAAGAAGGATTTTCATTCTTCATTCCTTTCTAGCTACTGTTGTTACTATTGTTAACAACTTTCTGTTTTGCGAGATCATCTCCGATATCAATGCCCATATTATAGATAGGTTTGAAAGTGATGAGTGTCATTTATGGCACTCATTTGTTCTCTTTTAGGGTGATTTTAGATTGCTTTTATAGCTCTTCTCATTCCTTTTTCCTTAGTTTTGCTCTTTATTTCTTTAGTTTGCACTTTCCTTAGTTGATTTTCCATTTTTGTGTATTTCTTGGTTTATTTTGTCTTTTTCCCTTTTATTTGTTTATTTTCTTTCATTTTTTAGGTTAAGATCGTTGTCCAAGGATTCCTGAGGTTTCTTCCCAGGTTTTGCATTGATTGGGATGCTTAGTGTCTTCCATTTGAAGCCCAAGTATGGAGATGTGCAAGTTCCAAGTTTCCTTAGGCCGTGCATTCAATCCGTGGGGGAACCAATTTTGGTGTTGAACCCACCGTCAAGGTGTTTAGAATCTGCCATGCTTCGTGTTCATCAAGCACACCAAGTGGAGCGCACGAGGAGCATCAAGTTGAAGGGGAAGAGAGCTGCCCTGCTCCCAGGTGTGGGTGCGCGCGACAATGGCACGGCCGCGCAGTGTGGTAGCGCGGGCACACGGTGCTCTGGCGCAGCCGCGCCTGTTGCTCCCCCCGTTCCGTACCCTCTTTTGCGCGGGCGCGCATCTTCTTGAAGAAGGCCGCGCCTGTATGGCTCTATTTTGGACGATCTAACCAACTTCTCTTTGTTGGCTTTACTATATATAGATTTCTTCTATTTTTAGAGGGAGAATTTTGGAGATTAGATTTGAGAGATTAGAGATTTTCATTAGAGAAGAATTGGAGAATAGTTTAGATCATATTTTAGAGAGAGGAACTCATGGTTGATGATTGATGATTGATTCTAAGCACATTTCCTTTGATTTCATCAAAGTTTGTAAGGATTTCTTTTACTTTAATGCAATCTTTAGCTTTTGATTTCAATTGTTTTGTTGATTGTTCAAGTTTTTTAATAAGTTCATTGAATTTGTTTGATTGAAATGATGATGATGAATTTGTTGATTTGTTTAGTTTTGATTTTGATTTCTTCCATGGATAGTGAGTAGTTTACTTGCTAGGGATGCAGTGAAGCATGTTTGAGTGATGGATCATAGCTAATTGGGGGTTTTTGATTGATTTAGCATTGTGATTAAATTAGTTGATTGATTTTGTGCATGTGTGTGATTAGTTGAAGAGTAGCTAAATTTAATTGTCATACTAGATTGAATTGTGTGCCTACATTGATACGGACAATTGATTTGTAGCTCGCATTTGTCGATTGAGCTTGATTAGTGACGTTCCTAGCTAGAGTCTTTCGTAGTTGGCGCTAGTTAGACCTTTAGGAGATAGCTTGTTGAGCTCTTTTGATTGTATTGTCTATTTTCCCTCGCAATACTCGAATTAATCAATGTCCAACCCGATTAGTGTGTGTCCATTGCAAGTATATGTGGATCCTAAATCCCTAGTGTCTTGATATATTGATTACTTGGTTTGATTAGTTGAATTAGATAACCTACACTACCATCTTACCTTTCGAAGTAGCTTGACATTGGCTGTAGCAACTTCCCCCCATTCCTAGTGGTTCGACCCGAACTTACCCTATTACTAGGTGTAGGTTTGGTTATATTTTTAGTTTGATTGGAGGAATTTTAGTTTCCAACGACCTAGAATCCACATTCCGTCAAAATGACGTCGTTGCCGGGGAATGGCGTAGTTGTTTGCTATTGTTGTTGAGTCTATTTCATTTCATTTCAAAAATACGAAAATATTTTTCTCTTTTAGGCTACACTTGTAGCCGTGCAACTAATTGTTTCTTTGAGATTGTATGCATAGGACAAGAGGAAGGACTTTAATACCTTTTGATCCGGAAATTGAGAGAACAATCGCAAGGATAAAAGTTACTAGACGACACTTGAGTTCTAGCTCTTCAAGCGAAGAAAAATTTCAAGAAGAAGAACAAGGAAGCATGGGGGAGGTACCAAGGGTTGCTTTGAAGGAGTTGGGAACTCCCGGTGCCTATAGATTTGAGAGTGGTATTGCTCCACCTACAACACCGATAAATGACTTTGAAATAAGGCCGACAATGATCACTTTGATAGAGAGGCGACAATGTAGTGGGGCCAAGCATGAGAGCCCACTAAATCATCTCAAGGAGTTCGAAAAGTATTGCAACACTATCAAAGTGAATGGAATTTCCCAAAAATGCATCCGCTTCAAGCTTTTTCCTTTTTCCCTCATAGGGCGTGCATTGGAATGGCTAGACAAGGAGGTCAAGCCGAATTCTCTAAGGACATGGGACGAAGTGACCAAGGATCCCGTTTTTATCCACAAAAGAAAACGGCGGAGGCTAGAGCTTTGATTCAAGGTTTCAAGCAAAAGCCTAGTGAAAGCCTCTATGAAGCATGGGAGAGGTACAAGGAGTATCAAAGAGAATGTCCTCACCACGAAATTCCGACTTACCAAATTATTCAAATCTTCTATGGTGGCCTTAGTCCTCAAGGAAATTCATGTCTAGATGGAGGAGCCGGAGGTCCTATTATGAATAAAACGGAGGAGGAAGTGATAGACATAATTGAAGACGTAGTGAGGTACTATAGAGATTGGCAAGACGGAGAAAGGGAGTCAACTACCAAGAGTAGCTCTTCCGTGTACTCGGTTGATAATCTAAATGCAATCAACAATCTATCATCATAAATGTCAAACTTGGGGAAGGAAATGTCCGCTATCAAGGCAAAGTTGGAAAGTGCTACCTCCCAAGTTTCGAATATTCCCTCCCAATCTAAGGGGAGAGGTATGTCTTCTAATTCTCAACCTTCTCCCTCTTTTAGTAACATGCCTAGTGGATACTTGTTTTGTGATGTTTGTGGATCGTATGATCATGATGCTTCTAATTTCCCTCATGCATGTATGGATGTTTGTGATGATCAAGATGGAAATGTGAATGAGCATGTGAATTATGTGTCAAACAATAATGATTATAGGTTTGAGAATCAAAGAGGTCAATGGAATAGGAATTACAACAACCATGGGAATTTTGACAACTATAACCAAGGTGGTGGTAATAGGAACCAAGGGAACCAAAATTCCCGAGGAAACTATAACAACCAAGGTTATAGTAGCCAAAATCAAAACCAAAATTATGGTAATAATAACCAAGGTTATGGTAACCATAATCAAGGTTATGGTCAAAATCAAAATAGGGGTAATTGGAATAACCAAGGTAGGGGAAATTTTCAAAACAATGCTCAAAGGGGTCCCCCACCCGGTTTTGTTCCAAAGACCCAAGGTGATAATTCCTATACTCAACCCTCATCTTCTAGAACTAACTTGGAAAAGATCATTGAAAACCAAACAAAAATTTTGAACATTTACATGGTGGTGAGTGACAAGAAATTCAATGAGATGATGACACACAACAAAATGCTTGAGAACCAAATCACTCAACTAGCCAATACCTTGAAAGATTGTGCTAGCCCTTCTTCATTACCTTCTCAAGGAGTTGATCCTAAAAAACCCATCTATTCTATTACCACAAGGAGTGGGAGAGTGCTTGAAGATAGAGTTTTTAAGATGAGTGAGGAGGATGAGAAGAGGAGTGACTCGAGTGAGAAAGAAGAGAATGATGTGTCAAAGAATGTGAGCAAAGAGGAAGCTCAAGAGAAAAAGAAGAGTGTTGAGAAAGTGCAAGAGGAAGTGAGAAAACCCGACCTTCCATACCCCCAAAAGTTTTTGAGGAACAAAATTGATGAACAATTTGGAAGGTTCCTGTAGACAGCCAAATGTGTCTACCTAAAACCAAACCCAGTGATGAATACCTTTTGCGTCGAATGATTATCGAACGAGGTGAAAGTGTGAAAGGTCAAGTGTTGCGCCTGGTTTTTATTAAATTCTTTCTTTCTGTTTTCGAAAACAACTCTATTTTATGAAAACAACCAATCCAGTTTAGTTTGGTCCACGACAAGGGTCTAATAATAGTGTAGTTGGATGGGGCTTGCAAAGAGCTTTCCAACGATATATTATAAGCCCAATTCCGATGAATAATGAGGAAGTTATGGCCAAAATACTAAACTGGGCCCGGTTTGATCTTTACTTACAGCCCAAAGATCTAGGGGAGGGCCCAATATTAATTATTATTCCTAAAGTTATTAGAATTAATTATAGTCTTCTAGAATTCTTTAGAAGGTTCTCTTTAATCCTAATAGAATTAGAATTAATAATTATATTTTGATAAAGTTTTATTTGGAATGAAATATTATTTTATGAAAGATACGATTTCAGTTTTCATACGGACTTTACAAATCGATTTTGATTCATATGTGGACTCCGTGTTGAAAGCGCGTAGAAATCCAGGCTGTCGCTAGATGACAGGCTTGTTGCCACGCGACAAAGTCGGTTTTGCAGCGACAGAGTGGAGTTTTATTCCTTATCAAATTCTACCTATTTCCGGACTGTTTTCTTATAAATAGGGTCCTGAACCTCCGTTTTTATTCATCAACGATCTATAATTCTCATCATCAATCATCATCTCTCTAAAAAGCTAGAAGCTTTCTCTCTCTATTCTTTTTCTAAACCTTCCCTCTTACAAAATTCCGCATTCACGAGATCTAGACACACCTAGCCAAGTTCGAAGTTGCTTTCGCCCTAGACGTGAAAGGTTATAATTTCTGAGGGTTTGGTCCAAAATCTCTCTTTCAATTATTTAATTTGATTGTTTGATTTTATATTTTCCTTGAAGTTACTAACGCGTGTATTTTGTTATTACAAAGAGATACGAGACATCCAAGTAAGTACTTTAATTGTTTAATTGATATTATGATATAGAAATCATGCTTAGATTTTTATTTTGGTTCCTAGTATCATGTTAAGATGCTTTCCTTAGTATGATATTTAGGGTGATTTGCTTATATCAATTATGATTTCTAGGATGCTTCCTATTTTCTTTTCTAATATCATGTTAGTACCATGTTAGGGCTAAAGCTTTGATCTTTATTGCTTAGTGACATGCTAGGATTTGTTATTAATCTTGTTAGTATCAAGCCTAGGATCTTGCTATTATTATGCTTTAGCGTTGATATGATTATGGTCATGATTATGATAATTATGATTATTATGATTATGATTATGATGATTGTTATTATGTTGCTTGATGATTATTGTTATTGCTTGATCAAGCCTTTTATGTATGTTTAAAGGGAATTTGTACTTGTAATCACGCTTGATAAGATAATTAATAATCTTGTTTAGGGCTAATATTATTATAATTCAAGTGATCGCCAATAATAGTTTTCTTGTGCATTAATATTCAACCAACATAGATAAACAGGTTTAGGGTTAACCTATTGATTGCATGTTAGTCAGAAAGCGCACATGAATACGAGAAGAATAAAGTAGAGGCCTATTTAGGGCAGGTTCAATCTCTTTTAGGTTGGATTTGTACCTTCATCCCCGAACCCTATTTGGTTCAATACCTTTTGGAGTTGACGATCTCCTGGATCGTTAAGGGGTGTAATCTTCACGTTGTGAACGGTTTACAAGTTCCTAAAACTTGTTGGCGACTCTTTTGCTCTCTTTTCTTTCCCTTTGGACGCCACCATACTTAAGTGTATGATCACAGTGGGGTTCAAGTTTGGGGTAATGCTTGAAATATTCCCTACAGTTCCTTGATATGTTGAAGGAAGTTCATCTTTCAATCCCTGTCACCGAAGCCATGACCCAAATGCCTAGATACTTCAAATTTCTTAAGGATATCTTGAGTGGCAAGAGAGAGTGCAATAAGATAGATTCGGTAGAGGTTGGGGAGTGTTGTAGTGCTTTGATTCACAATGACTTACCCAAAAAGATGAAAGACCCGGGCAATTTCTCCATTCCTTGAAAAATTAAAGGAAAATTGTTTGAAAATGCATTGTGTGATCTTGGTGCTAGCGTTATTATCATGTCTTATTCCGTCTTCAAGAAGCTTAAGCTAGGAGAGCTTCTTCCTACCAACATGACTTTACAATTGGCCGATAGATCCATTAAGTTCCCCAAGGGAAGGGTTGAGGATGTTCCCCTTAAGATAGGTGGTTTTACTATTCCGTAGATTTTATTGTGCTTGAAATTGAAGAAGATGACCACATACCCATCATTCTAGGGAGACCTTTCTTAGCTACTTTGGGAGCTTTGATTGATGTTAAAGGAGGCCTAATCACTTTAAGAGTTGGTAGCAATAAGGCAAGTTTTGAGCTAAAAATGATGCATAAGTCCTTGTCCTTTGTTAATGGAACCATGTGTGTTAATTCCCCTCGCTCCATTGATAATGTATGCATGATTGACTCTTCAACTAACGATGTTCTTGAGATTTGTGATGATATGCTTTTGAGTTTTGATTGCAAGAAGGTTAGTGAAGAGAAAAAGGAGTTTTCCAAGCCCATGGACGAGGAGGTGATTGACATTCCTCATTGGTTTGAGATTTACCCTCAAGAGGAGGAGGATGATTCCAAAAGTGTGGATGGTGTGAAACTGTCTACTAGAAGGAACAAGGAAAAGAAGAAGGCGAGAGCTTCTAGGAAGAAAAGGATGAAGTTGAAGCAAGAGAGGCTTGTTTTTGAGATTTTATCAAGTGAAGTTTCATCTAGCAACAATGTGAGGTTGCTAAAAATTGAAGAGGAGTTTGTTCCATCCGCCACTTTGAACAAGGTGGTGTTCTTTGACCCTCCATGATTTGGAGGAAGCGTCGAGCTAAGGACCTTAAGCAAGCGCTCAACGGGAGGCAACCCGGTTTTCTAACCCTTTTCTTTTAATTTCTATTTTTCTTATTTTTCTTTCTTTTGTTTTCCTTTCTTTCACTTGTTTTCTATTTGGATTGATAAGTTAAATTCATGGGAATTGGATTATTTCAAGCGAGCATAAGCTATGGAAAGGTGTTTCGTGTTTTTGATGAGAATATGTTCAATTTTATCGACTTTTGAGGTGAAAGGGTAGGGTACCTCGGGATTGAGTTGATTAAGATTTCCGACAATTTTGGTGAATATTGAAGGTTTCAAGAGGTTTGAGTTGAATTAAGGTGAAGGAGAAATTGATGTGCAAGTGCGCTCTCGGGCTTGCGTTCTCGTGAATTTTAATCATGAACAAGTGATTTTTGAAAAAATTCCTATGTGATTTTTGGTCTGCCCCCCTCGTGGGTATCACTTGATCATGACGCTCATGAGCGTCGATGAGAGCGCGAGCACGAGAGTAAGCACAAGAGGGAGCAAGCCCCCCCGGCCTTTGCTGGTGCGCACGCACGGTGTATATGCGCGCACGCACCAGCAGGGGCAGAGCTACCTTCTTCTTTTTGAGCAAAACCAAGCAACGATTTCAAGAAAGGAAGCTGCAGTGGCGCGGGCACGCCAGGAAGGGGCGCGGCCGCGCGAGACTCGGGCGCTCAGCCAGGTCGCGCGGCTGCGCACTTGGGCAGCGCCGAGCCTCTATTTATTTTCTTTCTTCTCTCTTTCCCTCATTTCCCCTCAACCTCATTCTTGCACGCACGACCCTCATTCTCACTCTAACAAACCAAAACCCTACCTCCATTTCTCACATATTTCTTCATCAATTCATCGAAAATCCATCAAAAATCAACATTTTCCTTCTACAAATTCATCTTTTACAACAATAATCATACTACTTTTTTTCATTTTCAATCTCCAATCTCTCTCCTCCATTGAAGACCAAATTTGGGGCTTTTCAATTTGGTGGGAATTGGTGGCTAATTCTTGTTCAATCTTGCTTCTTGTATGGTATAATCATCTTCTTAAACTCTTATTTACATTTTTATATCATATTGTTGTAAGAATTTGATTGTTTATGGTTGTGAATAGTAGTAGTATGTGTTTTGATGAATTTGTTGATTGAATGTGATATTTGGTTGATTATTTGTGTTGATTGTTGATTGATTTTTACTCACATTGTGTTGTTGTATGTTTGTGAAGCAAATTTGGTTTAATTGGTGGTGATTGTGAGAAGTTGAAAAGTTTGAATATTGGTAGTAAGGTGTTGTTTGTGTGATTGGTATTATTGGTTAAGGAGTTGTGATATTGGTGATTGGAAGTGTGTTTTGTGGTATTTTTGTGGTGTTGATTGATTGGATTTTGAGTTGATAAATTTAGGGGAAACACAGTATCGAATCTTGCTCGAGCCTTTTCCTCTAAGAAACGAAAAACCAACATCACAATCGAAGAACCTTCTTCAAACCCCTCTACTTCCCAAACACGAAAACCTACTCCTTTGCCTAAGATAAAAATCAATGACCCAATCCAAAAAGCTCGATATGCCAAGCTAAAAAAGAACCGATCCCTTACACCCTCTCGGCACTACTTTCAACAAGACATGATCAAATTGGGTATTGATGAGGATTTGAGGGAATTGTTTAGCAATATTCACATGAGCACCTTTGTGAGCACGTGTTACCGTACCTACCTAAAGCCAACTTTGGAATTTTTGGCTACGGTTTCATGTGAGGTGGTAGAGGATGATAACTACCGGGTCCATTTTCAACTTTTCAACATTCATCATGATCTTTCTCTTGCCGAGTTCAATGCGGCACTCGATCTTAATCCTGGGGCGGATGTCTTGCACCCCAAATTCTTCTTCAAGAATGAGTATGACCAAAATGCCTGGTGGGATAATATATTTGGGGAAGGCGATTTCATTACTCGGTATGCCGCCATAAGCAAGGTATTCCAACCGTGTCTAAGGGTTCTTCATAGGCTTTTGAGATATTTAATGATCCCTAAGCAAGAATTGGGAAATATGAGTCAATTAGAGCTCTGGATACTTTGGCTGGCTACTAGAGAGGAGTACCGGGGTCATTTGAACTTAGGGTACATGTTCTTGAAATATTGCAAAGGGTTGCAAGAAAGGGAGTCCAGGGAGATCCCTTGTGGTAGTATGGTTACGAGGCTTGCGACCAACCTTCATCTTGACCACTACTTACCCTCTTGTACTCCGGTGGGTAGTTCGAGCACCCTCTACCTCGACATTACACAATTGAAGCAAGTGAAATTTTTGGCCAAGAATGAAGATGATGAGGTGTTTGATTTGCTTAGGGAGAACAAGCATTGGTGCTATCTCCCTAACCCCTCATTGACTTCTATCCACCAAGAGGATGTGCCTAATGTGTGGCATGTACCCTTGAGTAACCGCCTCCCCTATGGTGATGATGATGAGGAGATGGGAGAAGAAGAAGAAGAACTACAACAACAACAACAACGACGACGACAACCACGACAACAACATCAAGAACAACAACGTCACAAATTTGCTAACCCCGATATGGATGTTCTAAGTGCACAAATGAAGGGGATGCAAATTAGATTGGAAGGCATGTACGACCAAGACTTCGAGGCAATTTATTACCAGATGAGAGGCATCTCGGAGATGCACCAAGGTATGTTTCTCCAACAACAACATTTATATGATGTGAGGGTTAACCGTGGGGAGGTCTCCCCCGCAGTTAATTACCCATACTTTCCACCCCAACTTGGTCCTATACCATCAAGCGAGTCCCATATTGGCAAGGACCCTCGGGGTCCAACACCGTGACTCGCTCATTCTCCGATGAGCACGGTAACTACGATTACCGTGTTCCCGGTGGGAGCAATTATAGGGGTGATCCTAACTACCCCTATGTTCACCCCGATCATCCACTACCGCTCGCTTTGCCCAAGCAATATACTCCCCTTACCCCTTAGCAACAAGACAACTTCAAGGGGCACTATGGTTGGCCACCTGGTTACACCGGGGGATGGGATCCTTATGGTCCCCTATCCGGGTTCTCCTATGACGAGGATGACCATGATAGTGCCAGGCCGAGTGGTATCTAGTTCCCATATTTTGTGCCTTTTTTCTCCATCTCTTATTTTATGTGATGCTTGCTTTGTATTGATGGGATGTTGAGATGTATTCATGTTTAGCTTGGGGGAACTTTATTTTATTAAGGGTTTGTCACGGTGGCCAATATTGTTGTTGTTCATTGCCTTGTCTAATTTTTTCCTTGATGTTGGATAATTGCATACCTTGGTCTATTATTGATGGTGTTTGATTGTTGTTTTTATGAGATTTCCATGTCTTTTCTTTCTTTCTTGATAATGTTGTTGTTGTGATGATTTCTATAATGATGATGATGCATGTTGTTTACTCCCATGAATCCAAAGCCCTATTATCCAAAACCCTTGAATCCAAATCCCTTAAATCCAAATCTTGTAGTTTAAGTGATTAGTTGCTAGTTTAGTGTATAATTCCTTTAGTTTTCTTTGCTTATTCTTACTTTTTGGTAGACCACCTTGATTTTTGCTTTGTAGTTTCTTTTTATTTAGTTTCGCTCTCTTTTATTTTGTTTTGAAGTTACTAACCGTTTTCTTTGTTTATAGCTTTATTTTCTATTTTTCTTCTCTCTTGGATTTGATAATGATGCTATTGTTTCTTGGAGCTTAATTGAAGGTGGTTGATATTTTGCCTTATTTTTATTCGCATTGCTTGGAAGCCCGGTGAGATACTTCTTATTTTCTTTCTTTTATTTCTTTACTTTTCTTAGATGCATAGATTAGGATTAGTTTTAGGAGTAGTTGAACGGTTCGATGATGTATGCTTGTAACACCTTAGATTGTTTGGGATCATTGGCGATGTTGTCAATTAATCACTTGTATGACGATTGGGAATCACGTGTTATACTTGCATGTTCCTTTCTTTATTTTCCTACTCTTCCTTTATCTTTGTTTTCCTCTTTTCTTTATTTTTCTTTACTTTTCTTTCTTTTCTTTTCTTCTCTTTCTTTTTTCTTTTGGTTTGTAAAAAGTTTTTTGAGGCTTTATATTTCTTTTTGTTATCTTTCTTGTGAATTGGACTATATACCAACGGACTTTTGCTTTTGAATGAACATCTTCCTAATTGGTAGTGGTATACACGGTTTGAGAATATGCTTGGTTGATTCTAGGATGGCGTATGCTAAGGTAGTGTGTCTAAGAACTAGGGGATCATGAAACCCGATTCTACTTGTTTGTGGCATGTTTGATAGTTGCTTCCTATAGTCGATTTGACGCCAATAGTGAGTTTTTGCTACATCCATGTGAGGTTTACAATTTTTCAAGCCTTCTACACTTACTTTCATAAGCGGCATGGATCCTTGACTATTGCGGACCTAATCTGGAATCTTGACTCATAATTCTCAAGACCGAGACCGAACCATCTAGGGAGGACAAAGGCATCTTTTCGGGGTGGTAATTTTTCTTTTCTAGGAACGTTTTCATTACTTTTGGTTCTTGGGTTTACATTTGCCTTCTTGCTAACCATTTGAGCCTTTTTCCCTTCTTTTCAAGCCACATCTTTAGAATTTTGAGCCTTTTGTTTCATTTTTGTTCCATTTTTGGTTTTGGTGAAGCAAATGATCATGTTATTGGAGATTGTGGTATATGAGTTTGGGTATTGGTTCTTATTTGTAAGCAAGCTTATATTTTGTATATTTTGTGAATAATGGCAAGTGAATAAATGAAAAAGCCGTCCATAGTTAAAAAAGGTAAAGACATTCAAGTGCAAAGTTGAAAAAGCCGTCCATAGTTAAAAGAGGCCAGGACAATTGTTATGAATTTGAAGAATGAAAAAAAAATATATAAGTGAAAAATGAGAAAATGCAAAAATATTTGATGTGAATCTTTTCTCCCTTTTAAGCATTGAGGACAATGCTTCATTTAAGCTTGGGGGAGAAGCGTTTACGCTTTTTGTATATATGATTGTGAGTATAGCTTTGAATAAGCTTGGGGGTGTTAGTTTGTTTTTGTTTGGTGATTACTTAGTTACGAGGAGAAGGTTCGATCACCCTTTTGCTTCACTAATTAGGAATACCTCCAAATTCTAAATTTTAAGCCTACCCTCACCCTTTTTGCCCTTACGTTACAACCTTTCCTTTTGACCTAGAGGTTGAGTCACATATCGGGGGAGGGAATTATGAGTTATAGCCTATGGAGAGGGAATGCGTAGTCAAGACGTTGAATAGCCTAAAATATGTTCTTTTTCGGTTCCTTCGAGGAACTATCGAGATGCTCACTAGAGGGAGATTTGAGACTAGTAGGGAGAACGCGGTAAGATTGAATGGGATGAAGGTGGATTGTGATTACTAGTTCTCTACGCTTAGCATATTCTATGTTTCAATCAACCTCGGATATCATGGAACGTGCATACCCCTATTTGCTTAAGAAAGTTGTTTATTCATTTGAAGTGTAGTCATTTTGTAAAGTCTAATTCGTAAAGGTTTTGATTTTACTTTTCTTTTAATTTCTTTTACTTTTGTGATTTGCCTCATGTTTGTTTGTTGAGAGTTATGGGTTAAGCTCTTAGGAAACCTTTACAAGACCTCACTCGTCCTCAAAGGCGACTTTGGGGTTTAAAGGGCTTGTTGTAGCTAAAAACAACCGTGATTCCTACGAAAGTGAGTCTTAGTGTATATTCTCATCTCATGTCTTTCTTTTCCCTTTTTAAATAAGTCTTTCATCCTTTTCTTGCTTGCTTGGTTTTGCTCGAGGACGGCAAAAACTATAGCTTGGGGAATTTGATGAGTGTCATTTATTGCACTCATTTGTTCTCTTTTAGGGTGATTTTAGATTGCTTTTATAGCTCTTTTCATTCCTTTTTCCTTAGTTTTCTCTTTATTTCTTTAGTTTGCACTTTCCTTAGTTGATTTTCCATTTTCGTGTATTTATTGGTTTATTTTGTCTTTTCCCTTTTATTTGTTTGTTTTCTTTCATTTTTCAGGTTAAGATCGTTGTCCAAGGATTCCCGAGGTTTCTCCCCGGGTTTTGCATTGATTGGGATGCTTAGTGTCTTCCATTTGAAGCCCAAGTATGGAGATGTGCAAGTTCCAAGTTTCCTCAGGCCGTGCATTCAAGCCGTGGGGGAACCAATTTTGGTGTTTAACCCACCATTAAGGTGTTTAGAATCTGCCATGCTCCGTGTTCATCAAGCACACCAAGTGGAGCGCACGAGGAGCATCAAGTTGAAGGGGAAGAGAGCTGCCCTACTCCCAGGTGCGGGCGCGCGCGATAATGGTGCGGCCGCACAGTGTGGTGGCGCGGGCGCACGGTGCTCTGGCGTGGCCGCGCCTGTTGCTCCCCCTGTTCCGTACCCTTTTTAGGCGCGGCCGCGCATCTTCTTGAAGAAGGCCACACCTGTACGGGTCTATTTTGGATGACCTAACCAAGTTCTCTTTGTTAGCTTTACTATATATAGATTTTTCTTCTATTTTTAGAGGGAGAATTTCGGAGATTAGAGAAATTTTTGAGAGAGTAGAGATTTTCATAAGAGAAGAATTGGAGAATATTTTAGATCATATTTTAGAGAAAGAAACTCATGGTTGATGATTGATGAATGATTCTAAGCACATTTCCTTTGATTTCATCAAAGTTTGTAAGGATTTCTTTTACTTTAATGCAATCTTTAGCTTTAGATTTCAATTGTTTTGTTGATTGTTCAAGTTTATTGATTAGTTGATTAAATTTGTTTGATTGAAATGATGACGATGAATTTGTTGATTTGTTTAGTTTTGATTTTGATTTCTTCCATGGATAGTGAGTAGTTTACTTGCTAGGGATGCGGTGAAGCATGTTTGAGTGATGGATCATAGCTAATTGGGGGTTTTTGATTGATTTAGCATTGTGATTAAATTGGTTGATTGATTTTGTGCATGTGTGTGATTAGTTAAAGAGTAGCTAACTTTAATTGTCATACTAGATTGCATTGTGTGCCTACATTGATACGGACCATTGATTTATAGCTCGCATTTGTCGATTGAGCTTGATTAGTGACGTTCCTAGTTAGAGTCTTCAGTAATTGGCGCTAGCTAGACCTCTAGGAGATAGCTTATTGAGCTCTTTTGATTGCATTGTCTATCTTCCCTCACAATACTCGAATTAATCAATCTCCAACCCGATTAGTGTGTGTCCATTGCAAGTACATGTGTATCCTAAATCCCGGCTATCTTTGATGCGCTTGATGGTATCAACTGAGACTTTCCTGCTAGGGTTGTTAACTTGCATAGTGAGCCCCTTGAGCATTTTAGTGAGTCCATTGACTGTCTGTTTGAGTTGATCAACTTCTTATTTACTAGCCATTGTTACAAACTTTTTTCTATTTTGAATCGATTTATCAAAGAGTAGAACTTGAATGAAGGTGTTGTCCTTGATTAGATGCCCTTCTCTCCTTGACCAAGTGCTGTAATATTAAACCATTGACTCTTTTTATGACTTGACTTGATTCAACATGCATAGATGAGAAAAGGTCATAGTGTAAGAGGGGAATGATATGTATGGAGAAAGCATATAAGATGAAGGTGGTGTGTGAATGTGGAAAGATATGGAAGAATTCGGGAATAGAATGGACCCTCAACTCAAATGACGGAAAAGGCGACTCATGCATGGATCTAAGACATGGTCATGGTGTGAAAGAAGTATGTATAAAGTACGTGCTAAGACTTGTGAATGAAATCGATATGTTAAAGACTCGCGTAATGACCATGGGACTAGACATGTGATTAGACTCGAACAAAGACTGAACTATGACCTTGGTTATTAATTAATTAAGCAAATTAGACTCGACGCGAAAACTTGAGCAGAAAACCGAACCATCGCGCAAAGATGGAACTGTCAAGTCGCGTCAACCCCATCGCTGCACGATATTTCTATCGCGTGGCGATGAACGTTGGCGCTTCGAGTCACAAGTCAAAACCTCCGCGTCAATACCGAAACATTAGTTTTAACTTGTTTCGGTGTTCTGTTCGAAAAGAGTAATCCTACAGTCTCGCTAAGTCAAATATAATTAGACTTAATTAATTAATTAAACAAAGTTCTTTAGTCAATGGTCAGCTTATTTAGGCTTAATTAAAATCACAAGTCAAACAAACGGTTAGTTTAATCACATATAAGTTATGCAGAAGTAAGAGATGTACAAGTAGTCACATTATGATGCAACGAGTTTGCAATCTAACCATGGCTTTAGTTCTCTAAAGTTCAAGAATTATGGTAGTCAAAGAGGGTCCATGGTATTGAGTGCAGACGCATCGCGCGAAAGTTTTACCTTTGGTAAGATTGGCGCGTATGGATAGGATCCCACAAAGTTAGACTTGCTTCCATGGTTTGACGAATTCACAAACTCGGATGTACCCTTCATTGCACGGAGCGTTCGATTGGGTAGATGGAGCGTAAATTCCCAAGGGCTAAAGCCATATGTTAAACACATATGGGTTTCAAAAAAGAAGGAAAAACTCAATCAAGAAGTAAAATTAGCCAAACAATACTAGAATCGGTCAAAACAAGAAGGCAGATTTCTGGCTCGGTGTTGGAAGAACTTGGCGCGAGAAAACAAGATCCATTGCGCGGAGATGACATTATCGCGTCGCGATGAGACAATCGTGTTGCGGTAAAGCCATCACACTACGATGGATACTGCTGTCTCGCGACATTTCCTATACTCCTCGACAACTTTCTGTGTTCTCGGGATTTTCTGATTTTCGTAGTATTTTCGATTCTAGTTGTGAAAGATATTTCCCAATTTTCCAACATGTAAAAATCCTATGTTTTTGACGCATTACGGATGGTCTTTCCAATGCAGACCTTTTTATGATTTTGCCACAATGTTAACCAAAATAATGCACATGAATATTTAGAACTTTTCAAGTCTCATCCACTCATTATAAATCAATTGCCAAATTAAATTTTAGGAACTAAAATAGAAATCCTCCCCAGCTGAGTCGCCAAAAAACTGTAGGGAATATTTCAAGCATCAACTTTGAGCCACACTGTGATCATGCACTTAAACATGGTGGCATCCATAGGGAAGGAAACTAGAGCAAAAGAGTCGCCAACAAGTTTTAGGACGAACTTGTAAACCGTCCACGGGTGTGAAAGTCACACCCCATTCACGATCACAGAGATCACTAACTCCATAGTGGTCTTGAACCATGACTGGATATTCGGGGATGATGGTATGAATCCAACCTAAAAGAAATTGAACCCGCCTGAAATAGGCTTTACTTTGTTCTTGTCATATTCATGTGCACTTTCCAATTTACATATAATAATTGAAATATAGATTTGGAACCAAACCCTCAGAACTATCAACCTTTCACGTCGAGGTCTAAGGCAACTTCGAGCTTGGCTTGGTGTATTAGTGTCTCGTGAAGGACGTATGGTGTATGTGTTTATGAAAGGGTTTTGAAAGGTTTAGAAAATCAAGAAAGAGAAAGATAATAAGCTTTAGCTTAGAGAGAGAAAGAGAAGATTGATGATGATTGTGGATGATTGAAAACGGGGAAAATCACCCCTATTTATAGAGAAAACGATCGAAAAAGATCAGATTTCGAGTCAGAATCCGACTCGGAGTAAAACGGGAATCATCGCAGCGCGATAGGTTTATTGTGATATGATGGCTATATCGCATCGGGATAAGCCGATCGCGACGTGATAGATGGCTCTATTGAATCGCGATAAGCCCATCGCGACGCGATAGATCTGTCACGGCGCGATAGATTCTGTACGATAAGATTTCGTATGGAATACGACTTCTAATTAAATTGGGTTAGCCGAAATCCGTACTTACATTTATTAAATCAAATTTAAATCCTTTAAAAACACTTGTTTTATCCGATGTAGAATTCTTAATCATTATTTTTTCAAAATAGGATAAATTAGACTTTCTAGAAGATAATAATCCATCCTAATGCCTTTAGAACTTAAAAGAACCTTCTAGATAATTATAGACAATTCAGGTAAATCCTAATGGTTTTAGAAATATAATTAAAATTAATTGACCCTCCACATGATCATTAGGTCCACATATAAAGCCCAATTTAGGCCCAAATTAGTATTTTGGCCAAAACTATTTCGTTACAACTCGGAAGTGGGCTTATAATTTATCTTTGAAAAACTCTTTTCGAGCCCCATCCAACTATACAATTATTAGACCCAAATTATGGATCATACTAAACTGGATTGGACGTTTTTCATAAATATGACACGAAATGAATGATTTTCGAAATAAGAAATGAATTATTTTTATTTAAAAAACATTTTTAAAAAGGGGAAATTCACGAGACTCTTCAACATTTCACCTTACTCGAAAATGAATGATGTGAAAAATACTCATCACTGGGTTTGGTTTTTGGGGAGACACAATCAGGTGTCTACAATTTGTTACATCAACTTCAATAAGAAAGTTTAATGATTAGTTTAGTTTGGCTCTTTTTATGATCGTATGCCATTTCTATATTGTATGTCGTTTCGTTATGTATTGTCTTACTAAAAGTTCCCAAGCAATGTGAAGAATTTGAAGGTTAGCTCACTACTACCAAACATAATTCAAACCAATTTCTTTGCCAGTCAATAGTCATGTATATCCTTCTAGTTGTGGTTTTGACTTTAGGGTTACCATGTCCAATTATTTACATTTCATGCACATTATTATTATTATTATTAATATTAATAATAATATTATTATTATTGTTGTTGTTGTTGTTGTTGTTGTTGTTCTTATTATTATTGTTCTTATTTCTATTATTATTACTATTATTATGGTTATTATTGTTATTATTATTATTATTATTATTATTGTTATTATTATTATTATTGCTGTTATTATTGTTATTATTTTTATTATTGTTGTTGTTGTTGTTGTTGTTGCTGCTGCTGCTATTATTACTATTACTATTATTACTACTATTACTATTATTACTATTATTATTATATTATTATTATTATTATTATTATTGTTACTATTATTGTTGTTGTTGTTGTTGTTATTGTTATTATTGTTATTATTATTATTATTATTATTGTATTATTATTATTATTATTATTATTATTATTATTATTATTATTATTATTATTATTATTATTATTATTATTATTATTATTATTATTATTATTATTAGGTTGTAAAGACTTTAGAGTGTGGGGATGAGAAACCTAAGAGGGTTAAAACTAATTGAATATAGTTTCCTATAGTTAATTTTAAGAATCTCGTGAAGAGATAAACTTACAAGGCCTTTAAGGACTAGTTGATCCTATGTTATTTACTTTTATAATTTAGTCATAATCCATTGGAAACTTGTATATTTCCAATCAACTTGTGTACTTCTTAGTTTATTTCATTGTTAGGTTATGCCATTATCAGGATGTTCGTTTTAGCTAGTTTTAATGCTCCTTTTTATCAGAATTAGAGTACTATCAGAGAATTAGACTACTCTGCAAAGGCGGAATCAAGGGGGCTTGAATTTGTATATAGTGGTCTAATGGTCGTGAGGGATGCACGTTTAATAAAGGGAATTACAATATGAACAATTCCATTCTTACCCCAAAAATCTATTCAAACCCCTTTTCCTAGCCCAAACCCACAAATCTTAGCCCAATTTTTTCTTTTTCGTGACCACAACCCAAAATCGAGCAAAACTGATTTTTTGGCCTTACAACTTTGATTCAAGTCTAAATTGGTTGAATAGGTCTTGAAATAAGTTTTACGATGACATATAATAAGCCCAATTCTGATTTAAAACGAGGATGATATGAGCAAAAACTCGACCGAAAATTAATACCCTGACACTAAAATAGCTATATTTTAAAATATACAAATTATTTTGACCTAATTCTAATTGGGTTGTGAATATTACTTAAAATATTTTTCCAACGATATATTATATGACTTATTCCGATCCGAGTTACGGATTAAAAGTTATGGAAGCTTTTAAAACGCGTAGATCTATCAAATTAAGTATCGCGCCACAGTATAAAGTAACGTGGCACGGTACAATGCACTATGGCGCGGTTCAAAACACCATGGCATGTCACATTGTATTGTGACACGGTACGAAAATCCATGCTCGGCCCCTCTTTTTCAACCTTATAGTTTATAAATACGATCCTAATTCTAGATTTTCATACAAAATGACACAAAATAAGATTAGCAAGAACAAAAAAAGAAGACAACAACATACGAGCCTAAAAACTATGCTTTTAGGCCTTTGATTATCCTTATACCTTTTCTAATCATCGTTTTCAAGCATTTCGAAGTCCCTACGCAATACTTGGAGTTTTACTCTTCAGCCTAGGTGTAAAATGTTGAATTTCTGAGAGCTTGGACAAATCTAAACTTTATTTTATTTTAATTTAATTCTTTCAATTTGATTTATAATTTCTTAAAGTTAATAACAGTTTATTCATGATATAACAATTTAAAGGAGCGCGCGCTATGTAAGTAATTAATTTATTTAATTACTTATTTCATTTATTTTGCTAGTATCATGTTCAGTTTCGTGATTATGCTTTGACTAACAACTTTATGATGTTGCTTCAAATTTTTATGTTGTATTATTTTATTCATTTTAATCAAACTTTTGCACGTTTAATTCATAATATGTAATTGAAAATCATGCCTAATAAGATAATTTGGACAACAAAATTCGGTTCCCTTTTAATCTTGAGGAATTTAATAAGTGATCACAATACTTAGAATTTTATACGCATTAATATTCAACCAACTTAGTAATATTAGTTTGGAGCAAATTGAATATTGTTTGTATGTCTTTTAATTTAAATAGCAAAGATTACTTTTAACAATAAGAATCGAGTAGAGGACAATACAAGAGAAGTTAACTTTCATGACTCAACTTCGTACCATCATTCCCGATCCTTCATTCGTGATCGGAGTTAGTAATAATCTCATAGATTATGAATGAAGAGTAATCTTCACGGATCAAATCGTTGTTACCTTTTGTTTAGTCCATTTTCGTGGTTACATTTAAAGATTCATGAGCGGTTTACAAATTCTTTTAAAAACTTGTTGGCAGCTCCCTACTTTTTGTCCTTTATCGTATAATGTCATATCCCAAATCCTATTATATTCAGGCTGTCAGGCATATTCACAAAATTCTTAAGTAGACGCACTTCAATTGATGCCTAGAAGTACGCCAAAAGAAGATAATTTACGTACATAGATATAGGGAACAAAGTATTTAATTTAATTGATGCATAATTAAAACAAATAACATATTTTTAAGAAGAAAACATCACAAATAAAACCAATCCAATACTCCATTTAAACCTTAGACTTGCAATAATACAATAGATTAAAAAAAAATTACAATAATAGAACACTAACAACAGCAAAAATAAAGACATCAACAAGAAGAACAACAAAGATAACAATATAAAGATTTTTCAGGATTGGTTGCAAGCTAAGATACACCCAGTTTAGCCGCATTACTCACTAGTATGATTATTCCTTGACGTACTGGACTCCATACACCATGGCAATGTTTGTGTCACAAAAGAGTTAATATCCAAAATCATCCCATCACCATGACAACAATTTGGGTTTATATTGAGATTATCACCACATTTAGAATTTTGATTTGGACAACAAGGATTATTACTATTATTTTTCAAGTTTAAGACCCTTAATCGATGCTCGACCAACTTCTTCCTATTCTCTAGTACCCCAATCAAGTCGCCCAAATCACAAGGGGCAACTTGTTCGATTGTAGATTTTCCAATCATTATGTCGGTGATTAGATTTTCAATTTTTGTCTCTCAGTTTTTACTTTGCATCCTTTCCAGCTTCTCTTCAGTCTTCTTAATAGTTTGTTTTAACAATGATTGTTGATCTAATTTCCTTTCACCCTGATCTATCTCATGCTTCTTGTTGTAATTCGAGATAATTCGTCTTACATCAGCCTCAGATGGAGGCCACACCATCAAGATTTGGTCATCTTTCCCGTATATTATAGCACAAGCATCCATGTCACACAACACACTAATTTCATGATTCTTTTTTAATAGCCCATGTGTTTGTTTTGAAAGTGTAGCTTTCCTTGAAGCGAAATTTTCAATAAATGCTAACTTTATTTTTTTTTTCTAGCCATTTCTACAATGGAGGAAAGCTAGGGTTTCCTTTTTTTAGGAAGAAATAAAATGACAATACAATTGGTAGGTGAAATAAAAAATTATTTTTTACCAGAATATATGGATGATTAGAATATGTACATGGAGTTATGTTTATAGGCCGCTGGATCATCCTAAACCCTATTGAATTAATATAGCATTGAAGTTATCTTATAGGATAATATTGACAGCAAATCAATACGCAATTATTGAGATAGTATTGACAGCAAATCATAATACGCAATTATTGAGATAGTATTGACAGCAAATCATAATACGCAATTATTGAGATAGTATTGACAGCAAATCAATACAAAATTGAATTGAGATAAATGTATTGACTGCACATCATTTTTGTTATTACCTAAATTAGGTTAATACTTCCATTGTTTTCTTTTAAATGCAACAAACCTTCTTTACGCGAACATCGATGAAGAGATTAAGCTATGTAAATTAACAATTTGATCATATTAAAACTTTTGTTAAAACGATTAGTCCCTAATATTAGTGGTCTAGGCCATAATAAATTAATGTGAACCGAGTCTATTTCAGAGTTTGTATGACATTGGAACTATTTTAGTCTCCAAAATCACACAACTCCAAAACTCAAATTTTCAATTTCAAGTAACACAAAAAAAAAAAAAAAAAAAAAAAAAGAAGATAAGCATAAACAAAAGTAATATCGTATTATTTAATATAATAAGAAACATGAATTAGGATCGGAGAAATTTAATCATGCATAATCAAATAAATTATAAATCTTCGAACAATATAACAAAAATCTGCACTTGAACTTCATAATCTTTTAACACACTGATTGCTTAACAAAATTACTTAGTAATAACATACCAATAGATGAAATAGATCATCCTTGGGGATGTATACTTAATTATGTCTCCTCGACCCAAACTCAATGATAGATGAATGATCTTTTACTGTCAATTAGTCAGGATCCAAATCGGAATCAAGAATTGCATGAACTTTTACTCTTTAGCCTAGTCCATTTTACCGTAATCCAATCTCTTTTTAGTTTAAACAACAATCTGAGTCTCACTTTCCTCTGTTCTAAACCCAAACCCACTTAAACTTATCTACACCATTTCCATCAAGCTAATTTCCTAAATCCAGACCTAACCTAATACAGAATAACAATAACGTGTATTGGAGTGGTCAACAATCATAAATATCTAGAGAATCTAATAAAACTAAAAAAATAAGCAGTTTTGAAAAAGTTAAATAGTGGCGCCACAGCATGAAGTATCACGATTCAAAGGAGATGTGACTAGAGATATCAATTCAGGTATTAGGCTCAGGTTAAAGTTAGGTTAATGTAGGTCGAGTTAACTCATTTTGTGTTAGTTGGGGTTAATATCATTACCTTTGCAGGTCAAATTTAGGTCAGGTCATGCATCCTATTGGGTTTAGTTCGGATCAATAACAGGTCGTGTTGATTTGGATCGGATTAATAACAAGTCAAGTTAAATTCAGGTTTCAACTAGTTATAACGAGTTAGGAACATTATGGGGTTTAGGTCAGGTTCAATTTAGCTCAATAATTTGCAGATTTTATTCAAATCAGGTCATCTATAGGTTAGGTCATGTTGGGTCAGGTCTCGACAACCTTAGTTTACTCGGATCTCTAGTTGGTTTCAGTTTAGGTCATATCAGGTTACCATTTTCTCAGGTTCAAACATGTCAGATTATGATCAAGTGTAGATTGATCAGTTCTAACACATAAAAATGAGAAAATAGCTATAATTTGTCTAAGGAATAGTATGTATTGACTATTGAACTTCTTATAGTAACTTAATGGCACAAGCACACGATCGACACAAACTGTCATTAAATTAAATTCATATAATATTATCTTATATTTTTATTTGCACGATAAACATCATATTCTTAGTAGAAATAATTTAGAATGGAGTGCATAAGTATATAAATATAAATGAATAAGGTAGTCATCGTAAATGAATTTGAAATGATTTGAAATTGGGTTAGGTCAATAACATGTTAGGTTGAGTTTGTGATGGGTGAAAAACAGTTCGGGTAGAATTAGGGTCGGGTCAACAACAAGTCGAATAGAATTGGGGTCGGGTTAGTTACAGGTCCGGTTGAATTCGGGTTTGGTTAATAACAGGTTGGCTAAAATTCAGCTTTTAACAGGTTAAATCAGGTTTGGGTCAATCTCGATTCATGTTATGCTCAGTTCAGGTCAATAATTTACGGGTTATATTCACGTCGGGTCATCTCTAGGTTGGGTCATGTTCGGGTTTGGGTCTCAAATACTCAGGTTAACTAGGGCCTAGGGTTGGTTTCAGGTCGAGTCATATTAGGTTCGGGTCACCATTTTTATATATATGTAAAACCAGGCATTTTCGTAATGTTTTGTCGTTTTCTAGCTCGATTTAGTGCCATAAAGGGCCAAAATTACCCCTAAAACCTTAATCGGATAATGACTAGCAGGTAAAAAAATAATGACATGTAAATTGAGTCATTCTTGACATGTACACAAGACATTTGTTTTTTTTTTTTGACTAATTTCAAGGTCAATTTGGACCCTAAAGGGATGAAATGGCCCCCCAAACCTTAATCGAATAAGTTTTGACACGAAAATTGATACATTAGATGTACTTATAGTAAGAAAGAAAAAAGTTATTAAGAGTGTATGAATGAGACAAGTCAATACCAGAAGTGTACCAATGATAATTTCCGTAAAGATTAAGGGTTATTAAACATTTACATAATGGATTAGTCACAACAGTTAATTAGCCAAAAGTACAGATGTACTGCTGATAAATATAATTAGAGAAGGTGTACCATTTATAAAATTCAAAACCAGGGGTGTACCAATGATAATTCCCTTGGAAAGAAAATTAATTTGAATTGGGTGTACTCCAAAGGTTTTGTTAATCATTATACTAGTGCATTGTATCCAAAGATATCTTTATATTACACATTTAATACTCTACTAGAATTAAATTATATACACATATGATTAACTCATAATATATTCATAACAAGGTAACAAATCAACAACATAATCAAATTAATTGACAGTTTAGCAAAATAAAACTTAATCTCTTCCCCTTATGTTGGATAAACTGAAATTATTTTTATTAAATAAAAATTATTTAAATTGAAATTAAAATATTTTGTTGAACTTAAATTATTTTACGAAAATTAAATTATTAAAAATCAATTTTACGGAACTTTACTTATAGTATAGGATTGGTAAAAATAATTATTTTTAATATAACTAATTTTAATTATGCAAAAATAATTTCTACTCAACATACCTTTTAAATTTTACTCACAAAATATCCTTTAAATTAAATATTTAAAAAAGAACTCATAAAAATGTATAGAATCATTTATTAATTTACAATTGAAAAATCAACACATCACTATTGAATAATAAAGACTAAGATAGAAGATGCTTATATATTTCATCTTTTATATTTTAGAGCAATAAAAGAGATCAATTTGAAGAACAATAAAGGTTATATCTTAAGTATAAAAGACAAGACATCAAATTAATAAAAATTAACAACTGCGACTATTTATTCCATTTAAACTTTGTGGTTTAGAAAATTTAATTGAAAGACATGAATAAATAAGAATACAATTTATAACAAGACTGCATTTAAATTATAAACAAACAAAATGTGTGATATGTTGCTATACCTAACGTAATAACATTGTTCCATTATAAAGCATTTAGATTAGGAAGGTGATTAATAACATTTTTTACCCTCCTTGGTAACCCTAATTTGATATTCAATAGATTTAATTTTATCCTCAATCACCCAAAGTAAGTCCCCTAAATCAGAAGAGTTGATCTCTTTAAGTGTTGATTTCCCATTCAAGATATCACTCACCATTTTTCCAACCTCTATTTCACGATTCTTCTTTTTAAGCTTCAATAGCTTGTCTTCAACCTTTTTTATACTTTCACTCAAGAAAGTTTCATGGTTGAATTTCCTTTGGGATTGATAGACCTCCGGTTTTCTTTTAAAGTCGGTGATAATCCTTTTGGCTTAACCTCGGATGGAGGCCAGACTATCGGACCTTCCTCATTTGGCCCGTAGATGATAGTACAAGCATCAACGCCACATAAAACACTTAATTCCTCGGTCTTTTTTTATTAAGCCTTGTACTCTTTTTTTGTATGTTGCTCTTCTAGTAGAGGCATTTTGTATGAATGCCAGATTCACTTTTTTTCTAGACATTTTCAAAATTAGGGAAAGCTATGAAGGTAGATGGAACCAATTGGGGTTTGTATTGATAAATATATAGGATGGATGATATAAGGTCTAAGGAGGGGCTATATATAGGGATATGTCAATTGTCTTTTTCAAAAATATTAGTCAAACATGATATGTTTTTTAATCTATTTTGATTATGTATCTTATTAAGTGATATTGTAATCACATTTAATGATTTTGTAATTATGTGAGATTTCATTGACAGCACATAATTAGGTAATTATTACTCTTTTCCTTTCATAATAAGTAACACGCTTTGACTATTATGATAACTTTTACTATCAATATGTTGTTAAATTAGATGTGTATAAGTAAAATAAAGGATTTTTGTACTTATAACACCACAAAAAAAGCTCAAAATGGATGATAACACCACAAATAACAAAACTTTTATAATAACAAAAAAAAAATCAAAAATTGGATTTCACCACCACTTAACAAGTTTTTGAATGAAATCAGTTATGCAGGGTCCATGTTGCCATGGGTCACCATATTATTGCTTAAAAAAAAGAAAATTAAACAAATACCTTTACAAATGCAACCATCCTAACCCCCAACACCGGGACGATGAAATTTACCCACCTCCCTTCCACTTACTTTATCGGCGAACTCCACACCCTTAGCCACCACCACCTCACCCTTATCGCTAACCAACCTACCCACCACTATATGAACCAAAACAGTCACCCCCACCCCTACCTTTGCCAAAAACCACAACCCACCCCCACACAAGTCGCGAACACCACCATCAACCCTCCCCTATCCAGATTTGAATCCCTCTCCACCTAGACTCGAATTCGAAACCCCAATCCTCGCCCTTACCTAAATCCAAACCCACACCCAGAATCGAAACCCAAACCCATTCCCTATCTTGAACCCAAACCTGCACCTAGAAATTGAAACCCAAACTAAATGGAGAATCGATTGTGGCTAGGGTTTGGGGTTTCAAGTGTGAGTAAGGGGTGTTTCGATTCGGCAAGTTAAGATTGGGGTTTTGGTTTTAGGTCTAGGTAGGACGAGGGTAGGCTCTAGTGACCAGTGGTAAAGATTGGGTGGCTAGGGTAATTTTGTAGTGTTTAGTTTTTTATGTTTTTTTTTAATCAACAATATGTTTGCATTAGTCAGCGTGGACCCCACTTAATGGATTTCATCCAAGAATCTGTTAAATAGTGGTGAAATACATTTTCTGGATTTTTTTTGGTGTTATTGTAAAACTTTTGAATCTTGTGGTGTTATAATCCATTTTGTGACAATTTTTTTGCTGTTATAAGTAAAAAACAAAATTCTTAAATAAAAGCTTAATATTCAAATCATATACATTAATATAAATCAAACGTCTTACTTATAAACAGTTTTTTATATTATAGCAAAAAATGTGGCCCATGATCTAACAAAAGTATATATATGTCAACTATTTTACAAAACCGTTTTGTACAAAACCCTCGGCTTATTTTACAAAACTTTTTTTTTACCCTACCTTAACAAATACAAGTATACATATGTTGTAATTCACCACAAGAAAACAGAAAATTTTTTATGGGAAAAATTCGTTGGAAATATCCAAAATTTTGTCGAAAAATGGTGGTCAGAAACGTATTCAACAAAAAAAAAGACATTATCTGATGAAAATTCCGTAGGAAATGGGTTTTCTGATTGAAATTCAAGCGTCGTTTGGGGTTTCTCCCTTTGGGAATTATTGAAAGTACATTGGAAATTTTCGACAGATTGTTTTCCGCTAATAATTTCTGACAGATATCCTACCATTAAAAAAAACACTACACTACCCCACACCACTACACCCCCAAATTTCTTTCCTTAAACTAACCAGCTCGCAACCTGAACCCACCACCACCCTCACCTAACCCTAACTCTAACCCACCCCTAATCCTAACTCGTAACCCTTAACCACCCCTTCTCCTAACCCGTACCACCAGACCCACCAACAACTTATCCTAAGTCTAGACTCACCCTTAATCCTAAGTTCCTAACCCCCATACCCCTTCCCGTCCTCCCTCCTTGCCCTTACAACCTAAACCCACCACCACCACCACCACCACCACCACCACCAGCCCCATCCCTACTTGTACGTCTTTCCTTCTCTTATCCACCCTAACCTCAACCCTTAATCGACCCCAAAACCATACCCCTTATTTGAAAGAGCTAGGTAGCTATTGCGATGGTTAGAAGGGGTTGGGGTGGTTTTCAAAGATAGGCAAAGGGTGGAGACGTCGGTTTTAGAGCTGGTAGGTTAAGCTGGTTTTGGGGGTCAAGGTGGGGGAAGGGGATGCCGATGACTAGGGTTAGGATGTCGACGTTAAAGATCACGGTTGTCGATGGTGGGGTTGGGTTGGGCTGGGTTGAGGGTTTTTTTTTTTTTTTAATTTTCTTTTTCTTTTTATTAATCTATATTTTTGAACCAATAGGCTATTCATACGTGCCTGTTATGGGTCTCACTAACGGATTCCATCCAAGAATCTGTTAAGAGGTGGTGAAATCAATTTTTTTATGGTGTTATAATAAAAGTTTTTTTTTTATGGTTTATAATCCATTTTTTTATCTTTTTTTGTGGTGTTTATTTTTAAAAATTTCTAAATAAAAATCATTGTGTTATTATATAGGTCATAAGAGGGTTTTTTTTTTTTTAAAAAAGTTTCAATATACTGGTCAGTAAGAATAATAATGGTCACTATGTTAAAATTAGAATTAGATTATTACGTCTAACATAACATCGGATGACAAGTGTGTACCTTGATATCACAATGATATTATAGATCACACAAGTTATAATAAAGGTCACTATGTTGCAATTAAGGTCACTAAATTCAACATAACATCGGTTGATGTGTATGGACCATAGGTCCACAATAATATTATTATGAAGCTAGTCCAAACAAATTATTTCGAGTAAAAGTTATTTTTATTTTATACATTCTACAAGTATGTTAAAATTATTGTAAAAATCATCTAGTAATTAATCTTATAAAAACCTTTTAATTAACCTAATGAATTTCCTTTGCATCCTAGTCATCTTTCTAATGTACTTCTTTCATTTTCTTTAAAGTGCAACACACTTTTTGTCGCGCTTTTTAAGAGTTGATTAAAGTAGGTAAACAAGTGATTTTATCAAAATAATTTAAACACCATGATTAAAGAAGTGCTAGGTAAGATGTGCATAAAGTACGTACTCTAATCAATTTGTTCATTAACATAGTTTAATCTCGTCCAAGTAAAGAAGGTTTGTTTCATTTAAAAGAAAACGAAGAAATTATTAACCTAATTTAGGTAACAAAAATCATTTTGAATACATATACAATGATTAACTGTCAATACATCTATCTCAAATCAAATTTGTTTTGCTTTGCTATCAATACTATCTCAATTTAATTGCGTATTGATTTGCCATCAATACTATCCTATAAGATACTGTCAATCCCACCTCAATTCAATAGGATTTATGGTGATCCATGTACCTAATTCTAATCATCCATTCAAGTAAAACACAATTTACCATTTCACATACCAATCGTGTTGTCTTTTTATTTCTTAAAAAAAAAAAGGAAATCCTATTTTTCCTCTATTGTAGAATTTCCTAGAAAAAAAAGTAAATCCAACATTTATAGCAAATTCTACTTTAAGGAAAGCTACACTTTTAAAACAAACACATGGTTTATTAAAAAAGACACATGAAATTAGTGTGTTATGTAGCGTGGATGCTTGTGCTATCTGATAGGAATGGTGTCCTTCGAACAAGTGTATAATTCCAATAAAGGGTTCGGTATTATTAGAAAGATAATTATTCAGTTAGGTCAAGTGATCGGAATGCCTAGCTGGAGGCCGCTTTCGATCAGTAATATTAATGTATAATTAATATTACAGCTTAATCTTGACTGAACCCCTTGGGTCACACCCAATCAAGTAACCGATCCATGATGACGAATTAATCCGAAGGAATTAATGAGTCGTTAGACTATTATGAGCATAGATGTCGAATATCGAGATAAGAGCGTCGAAATTGAGCGTCTCAAGTCGAGTCGAATTCAGGAAATGACGAGACGATAAAATCAAGAAATCAACAAGTCAGTTCGGGAAAATCCTAGCCTCGTATTGGCCTAGCCAATCAAAGGATAGGACAAAGCCATTGGCACAAGGCAAGGCTCAGCCGCAAGCTCAGCATGCCTAGCATGGCTGAGCAAGCTGACCGAGCTAGCCTTGCATGCAAGGCTAGGATGCCGCAGCTAGCCACACATGCTAGGCGCAACTGGCAGCTAGCCCGCACCATCGCAGGCAAGGCCAGCCAAAATAAGTGCTAGGCCTTGCGCGCATGGCTGCGATGTGCTGGGTCAAGCCTAGCACAAGCGCAACAACAACATCGCAAGCACACAATGCGTGCAGGCTGCGTGCTAAGCATGCTGGCGCGGCTGCTGGGCCGATCTCGTACACGCACACGTTGGCCCAGCCAAGCACTAGGCTGCCAGCGTGGTGCGCCTTGGTGCCCAAGGCTGGGTGCCGCGTGGCACCTTGTGGTTGGTGCCGGTTTCCTCAAGGTAATCTTAGGGAACAAGGAGTCCTTGTGGTCCTCCTTGTGGTCCTCACCTACTCCCTTGGTCATATAATGACACTTGTTGATTATTTTGCGTTTTTTCTTTTGAATTTTGATTTAATTAAATTAGAAAAAGGGATTTTACCAACTCTCCCACATTGATGGGAGAGAGGAATTTTCAAGGAATTTTCTCTATAAATACCCAACCATGGGAATTGAGAAAATCCAAGCATGAACACTTTCGCTCGTGATACTCTAAGTTTTTGGTCTAGCCCCGGCTAAGCTCCGGGGTAGGGGCCATACGGGTCAGGCTTAAGGGTGTAAGTCGGAGAAGGCTCTTGCATTTGCGAAGCTCGGCTAGCTTTCAAGTAAGAGCTCTTTGTGAGCAAAGTACGCGTCAAAGGTAATTTCGTTTCTCCCTTTTCTTGTTAATTACATATGTTATTAATTATGTTGTTAATTAATATGCGTGTTTTAGTTGCTTTAATTTATGAGCGAGTCTTGGGGATGGGTTTTAGTTGCGCATGGTGTCAGACATCACGAAACCCAACACTATCATATACAAGAAAGATGACCAAATCCCGACGGTGTGGCCTCCGTCCGTGGTTGAAGTGAGATGAAATATCTCAATTACAATAAGAAGCCTGTGATCGATCAGTATTAAAGGCAACTTCATCAACAATCATTGTTAAAACAAACTATCAATTCAAGAAGACCGAAGAGAAGCTAGAAAGGATGCAAAGGAACAACCAAGAGATACAAGCAAAGGTTTCCTTGTACGCCTCTTAGGTTTAAGAGGTTATTGAGGTAATGATTTGAACCGTAACAATTTACCTCTGCTTCTCGACCAAGCGTTGTGATATTAAAAACAAACGCACCTTTAAAGACTAGACTCAACCTTGACCCATCCGGAAAAGAAAAAGTCAAGAAACTTTTCGAAATTTTATAGAAAAAAAAAGTATGTAGGGGAGGACACCATCCGACTTACTCCCTAAAAAAGAAACAAAAGAAAACACAAGACCCTCCTAATGTACGGTCATGAACGAAATGGTGCATGACTCAAGAAAAAGTGTGTGGACTCAACATGACTTGTGAGTGATTAAGTGAGGTTATGGACGCGTGTTATAACCGTACAGCTAGACATGGTACTAAACCGGACATACGAACCACATAAGTACGCACAAAAACTAAAAAAACGACTGATAGGGCACATTTCCTGGGCACCGTGTCACGGTGCTATCTGTCGTGACACGGTGCTGCATACCATCATACGGTACAAAGCGCCGTGTCACGGCACTGCACACCATGGCGCGACATATCTTCCGTGACACGGTGCACAGTTCCAGGGTCCAGTTTTGTGATTTTCCAGATTTTATTCGATTTAAGTCCGTATTAGATTCTATGTGGAATAAAAACCCTCGGTCATAGGTTAGTCCAAAAACAAAATGAACAAACACATGTGGGGTTAGCACGAAATAAACCACGTAGCACTTAGTTATGATGATACAAAAAAAAGTTCGCAACCTAAGGTCAAGATCTATGTTCAACTACGGTCAAGCTTTTTGGTGTCAAAGGGTACCATGGTTAAGAGTTTGGACGCGTTGGCAAGGCAGCCTCCCTTTAGGGTGTATGCCAACGGGCAACTCCGCGAGTTCGTGATGAAATCGAACTTGACTCCATGGTTTGGGTGGATTTAATAACTCGGATGAACGCTTATTTCCATGAACGTTTTTGGGTTGATAGAGCTTAAATCCCCCGGGGCTAAGACGTATGTAGAACACACACGTTTTTCAGAAAAATCAAAGGAAGCTACTGTGAGAAGAGAAATAAAGCCACTGGAAAGATTTCAGGACTGCCGCGCCACGGCATGCCTGCCATGTCACGGTTTAGTCTGCTGCGTCAGCCACTGTCGTGTTGCGGCAGACATGCCGTGTCACGACGCCCCAAAATTAGGGTTTTATCTTTTTTGGGTTCCGTGTCTCACCTCTACTCATTTCCTCTATAAATACGAGCCTCATTTCTGCAGTTCGGGGCATCAAATAATTCTGTATTCTCTCTTCTATGCTCTAGCCTAAACACTAGCATACCTTATTCTTTGACAATAATCCTTAAGCCAAGGCGTGAAAGGTAGAACTGTTTGAGGGTTTGGCCCCAAATCAACTCTATTTAATTTAATTTTAATTATTGTTTTATTGATTTCCTTGAAGTTACTAACGCGTTTATTATTTTGTAGTTGCAAGCAAACAAAATCAAAGTAAGGAGTCATGTTCCTTTTATTTCTATTATTTCTCTAACGATTGTTATTATGCTTGTCATATATTAATCGTTGGATTATTGTTAAATTGCTTCCAATATTAATGTTTATTCTATTATTATTATTGATCACCATATTGCATGTTTAAAAGGAATATGTAATTGAAAATCACGCCTAATAAGAAATTTGAATCTTTGTTTGTATGCCTTTGAGATTGCATGAATCACTTTTCACAATAAGAATCGAGTAGATCCCAATACGGGCGAATGTGACTCTATGACTCACTTCATACCATAATCTCCGATCCTCCTTTCGTGGTTCCGAACCATATGGATTTAGTAATCTCATGGATACTGCTGTCTCGCGACATTTCCTATACTCCTCGACAACTTTCTGTGTTCTCGGGATTTTCTGATTTTCGTAGTATTTTCGATTCTAGTTGTGAAAGATATTTCCCAATTTTCCAACATGTAAAAATCCTATGTTTTTGACGCATTACGGATGGTCTTTCCAATGCAGACCTTTTTATGATTTTGCCACAATGTTAACCAAAATAATGCACATGAATATTTAGAACTTTTCAAGTCTCATCCACTCATTATAAATCAATTGCCAAATTAAATTTTAGGAACTAAAATAGAAATCCTCCCCAGCGGAGTCGCCAAAAAACTGTAGGGAATATTTCAAGCATCAACTTTGAGCCACACTGTGATCATGCACTTAAACATGGTGGCATCCATAGGGAAGGAAACTAGAGCAAAAGAGTCGCCAACAAGTTTTAGGACGAACTTGTAAACCGTCCACGGGTGTGAAAGTCACACCCCATTCACGATCACAGAGATCACTAACTCCATAGTGGTCTTGAACCATGACTGGATATTCGGGGATGATGGTATGAATCCAACCTAAAAGAAATTGAACCCGCCTGAAATAGGCTTTACTTTGTTCTTGTCATATTCATGTGCACTTTCCAATTTACATATAATAATTGAAATATAGATTTGGAACCAAACCCTCAGAACTATCAACCTTTCACGTCGAGGTCTAAGGCAACTTCGAGCTTGGCTTGGTGTATTAGTGTCTCGTGAAGGACGTATGGTGTATGTGTTTATGAAAGGGTTTTGAAAGGTTTAGAAAATCAAGAAAGAGAAAGATAATAAGCTTTAGCTTAGAGAGAGAAAGAGAAGATTGATGATGATTGTGGATGATTGAAAACGGGGAAAATCACCCCTATTTATAGAGAAAACGATCGAAAAAGATCAGATTTCGAGTCAGAATCCGACTCGGAGTAAAACGGGAATCATCGCAGCGCGATAGGTTTATTGTGATATGATGGCTATATCGCATCGGGATAAGCCGATCGCGACGTGATAGATGGCTCTATTGAATCGCGATAAGCCCATCGCGACGCGATAGATCTGTCACGGCGCGATAGATTCTGTACGATAAGATTTCGTATGGAATACGACTTCTAATTAAATTGGGTTAGCCGAAATCCGTACTTACATTTATTAAATCAAATTTAAATCCTTTAAAAACACTTGTTTTATCCGATGTAGAATTCTTAATCATTATTTTTTCAAAATAGGATAAATTAGACTTTCTAGAAGATAATAATCCATCCTAATGCCTTTAGAACTTAAAAGAACCTTCTAGATAATTATAGACAATTCAGGTAAATCCTAATGGTTTTAGAAATATAATTAAAATTAATTGACCCTCCACATGATCATTAGGTCCACATATAAAGCCCAATTTAGGCCCAAATTAGTATTTTGGCCAAAACTATTTCGTTACAACTCGGAAGTGGGCTTATAATTTATCTTTGAAAAGCTCTTTTCGAGCCCCATCCAACTATACAATTATTAGACCCAAATTATGGATCATACTAAACTGGATTGGACGTTTTTCATAAATATGACACGAAATGAATGATTTTCGAAATAAGAAATGAATTATTTTTATTTAAAAAACATTTTTAAAAAGGGGAAATTCACGAGACTCTTCAACATTTCACCTTACTCGAAAATGAATGATGTGAAAAATACTCATCACTGGGTTTGGTTTTTGGGGAGACACAATCAGGTGTCTACAATTTGTTACATCAACTTCAATAAGAAAGTTTAATGATTAGTTTAGTTTGGCTCTTTTTATGATCGTATGCCATTTCTATATTGTATGTCGTTTCGTTATGTATTGTCTTACTAAAAGTTCCCAAGCAATGTGAAGAATTTGAAGGTTAGCTCACTACTACCAAACATAATTCAAACCAATTTCTTTGCCAGTCAATAGTCATGTATATCCTTCTAGTTGTGGTTTTGACTTTAGGGTTACCATGTCCAATTATTTACATTTCATGCACATTATTATTATTATTATTAATATTAATAATAATATTATTATTATTATTGTTGTTGTTGTTGTTGTTGTTGTTCTTATTATTATTGTTCTTATTTCTATTATTATTACTATTATTATTGTTATTATTGTTATTATTATTATTATTATTATTATTGTTATTATTATTATTATTGCTGTTATTATTGTTATTATTTTTATTATTATTGTTGTTGTTGTTGTTGTTGTTGTTGCTGCTGCTATTATTACTATTACTATTATTACTACTATTACTATTATTACTATTATTATTATATTATTATTATTATTATTATTATTATTGTTACTATTATTGTTGTTGTTGTTGTTGTTATTGTTATTATTGTTATTATTATTATTATTATTATTATTATTGTATTATTATTATTATTATTATTATTATTATTATTATTATTAGGTTGTAAAGACTTTAGAGTGTGGGGAAGAGAAACCTAAGAGGGTTAAAACTAATTGAATATAGTTTCCTATAGTTAATTTTAAGAATCTCGTGAAGAGATAAACTTACAAGGCCTTTAAGGACTAGTTGATCCTATGTTATTTACTTTTATAATTTAGTCATAATCCATTGGAAACTTGTATATTTCCAATCAACTTGTGTACTTCTTAGTTTATTTCATTGTTAGGTTGTGCCATTATCAGGATGTTCGTTTTAGCTAGTTTTAATGCTCCTTTTTATCAGAATTAGAGTACTATCAGAGAATTAGACTACTCTGCAAAGGCGGAATCAAGGGGGCTTGAATTTGTATATAGTGGTCTAATGGTCGTGAGGGATGCATGTTTAATAAAGGGAATTACAATATGAACAATTCCATTCTTACCCCAAAAATCTATTCAAACCCCTTTTCCTAGCCCAAACCCACAAATCTTAGCCCAATTTTTTCTTTTTCGTGACCACAACCCAAAATCGAGCAAAACTGATTTTTTGGCCTTACAACTTTGATTCAAGTCTAAATTGGTTGAATAGGTCTTGAAATAAGTTTTACGATGACATATAATAAGCCCAATTCTGATTTAAAACGAGGATGATATGAGCAAAAACTCGACCGAAAATTAATACCCTGACACTAAAATAGCTATATTTTAAAATATACAAATTATTTTGACCTAATTCTAATTGGGTTGTGAATATTACTTAAAATATTTTTCCAACGATATATTATATGACTTATTCCGATCCGAGTTACGGATTAAAAGTTATGGAAGCTTTTAAAACGCGTAGATCTATCAAATTAAGTATCGCGCCACAGTATAAAGTAACGTGGCACGGTACAATGCACTATGGCGCGGTTCAAAACACCATGGCATGTCACATTGTATTGTGACACGGTACGAAAATCCATGCTCGGCCCCTCTTTTTCAACCTTATAGTTTATAAATACGATCCTAATTCTAGATTTTCATACAAAATGACACAAAATAAGATTAGCAAGAACAAAAAAAGAAGACAACAACATACGAGCCTAAAAACTATGCTTTTAGGCCTTTGATTATCCTTATACCTTTTCTAATCATCGTTTTCAAGCATTTCGAAGTCCCTACGCAATACTTGGAGTTTTACTCTTCAGCCTAGGTGTAAAATGTTGAATTTCTGAGAGCTTGGACAAATCTAAACTTTATTTTATTTTAATTTAATTCTTTCAATTTGATTTATAATTTCTTAAAGTTAATAACAGTTTATTCATGATATAACAATTTAAAGGAGCGCGCGCTATGTAAGTAATTAATTTATTTAATTACTTATTTCATTTATTTTGCTAGTATCATGTTCAGTTTCGTGATTATGCTTTGACTAACAACTTTATGATGTTGCTTCAAATTTTTATGTTGTATTATTTTATTCATTTTAATCAAACTTTTGCACGTTTAATTCATAATATGTAATTGAAAATCATGCCTAATAAGATAATTTGGACAACAAAATTCGGTTCCCTTTTAATCTTGAGGAATTTAATAAGTGATCACAATACTTAGAATTTTATACGCATTAATATTCAACCAACTTAGTAATATTAGTTTGGAGCAAATTGAATATTGTTTGTATGTCTTTTAATTTAAATAGCAAAGATTACTTTTAACAATAAGAATCGAGTAGAGGACAATACAAGAGAAGTTAACTTTCATGACTCAACTTCGTACCATCATTCCCGATCCTTCATTCGTGATCGGAGTTAGTAATAATCTCATAGATTATGAATGAAGAGTAATCTTCACGGATCAAATCGTTGTTACCTTTTGTTTAGTCCATTTTCGTGGTTACATTTAAAGATTCATGAGCGGTTTACAAATTCTTTTAAAAACTTGTTGGCAGCTCCCTACTTTTTGTCCTTTATCGTATAATGTCATATCCCAAATCCTATTATATTCAGGCTGTCAGGCATATTCACAAAATTCTTAAGTAGACGCACTTCAATTGATGCCTAGAAGTACGCCAAAAGAAGATAATTTACGTACATAGATATAGGGAACAAAGTATTTAATTTAATTGATGCATAATTAAAACAAATAACATATTTTTAAGAAGAAAACATCACAAATAAAACCAATCCAATACTCCATTTAAACCTTAGACTTGCAATAATACAATAGATTAAAAAAAAAATTACAATAATAGAACACTAACAACAGCAAAAATAAAGACATCAACAAGAAGAACAACAAAGATAACAATATAAAGATTTTTCAGGATTGGTTGCAAGCTAAGATACACCCAGTTTAGCCGCATTACTCACTAGTATGATTATTCCTTGACGTACTGGACTCCATACACCATGGCAATGTTTGTGTCACAAAAGAGTTAATATCCAAAATCATCCCATCACCATGACAACAATTTGGGTTTATATTGAGATTATCACCACATTTAGAATTTTGATTTGGACAACAAGGATTATTACTATTATTTTTCAAGTTTAAGACCCTTAATCGATGCTCGACCAACTTCTTCCTATTCTCTAGTACCCCAATCAAGTCGCCCAAATCACAAGGGGCAACTTGTTCGATTGTAGATTTTCCAATCATTATGTCGGTGATTAGATTTTCAATTTTTGTCTCTCAGTTTTTACTTTGCATCCTTTCCAGCTTCTCTTCAGTCTTCTTAATAGTTTGTTTTAACAATGATTGTTGATCTAATTGCCTTTCACCCTGATCTATCTCATGCTTCTTGTTGTAATTCGAGATAATTCGTCTTACATCAGCCTCAGATGGAGGCCACACCATCAAGATTTGGTCATCTTTCCCGTATATTATAGCACAAGCATCCATGTCACACAACACACTAATTTCATGATTCTTTTTTAATAGCCCATGTGTTTGTTTTGAAAGTGTAGCTTTCCTTGAAGCGAAATTTTCAATAAATGCTAACTTTATTTTTTTTTTCTAGCCATTTCTACAATGGAGGAAAGCTAGGGTTTCCTTTTTTTAGGAAGAAATAAAATGACAATACAATTGGTAGGTGAAATAAAAAATTATTTTTTACCAGAATATATGGATGATTAGAATATGTACATGGAGTTATGTTTATAGGCCGCTGGATCATCCTAAACCCTATTGAATTAATATAGCATTGAAGTTATCTTATAGGATAATATTGACAGCAAATCAATACACAATTATTGAGATAGTATTGACAGCAAATCATAATACGCAATTATTGAGATAGTATTGACAGCAAATCATAATACGCAATTATTGAGATAGTATTGACAGCAAATCAATACAAAATTGAATTGAGATAAATGTATTGACTGCACATCATTTTTGTTATTACCTAAATTAGGTTAATACTTCCATTGTTTTCTTTTAAATGCAACAAACCTTCTTTACGCGAACATCGATGAAGAGATTAAGCTATGTAAATTAACAATTTGATCATATTAAAACTTTTGTTAAAACGATTAGTCCCTAATATTAGTGGTCTAGGCCATAATAAATTAATGTGAACCGAGTCTATTTCAGAGTTTGTATGACATTGGAACTATTTTAGTCTCCAAAATCACACAACTCCAAAACTCAAATTTTCAATTTCAAGTAACACAAAAAAAAAAAAAAAAAAAAAAAAAAAAAAGAAGATAAGCATAAACAAAAGTAATATCGTATTATTTAATATAATAAGAAACATGAATTAGGATCGGAGAAATTTAATCATGCATAATCAAATAAATTATAAATCTTCGAACAATATAACAAAAATCTGCACTTGAACTTCACAATCTTTTAACACACTGATTGCTTAACAAAATTACTTAGTAATAACATACCAATAGATGAAATAGATCATCCTTGGGGATGTATACTTAATTATGTCTCCTCGACCCAAACTCAATGATAGATGAATGATCTTTTACTGTCAATTAGTCAGGATCCAAATCGGAATCAAGAATTGCATGAACTTTTACTCTTTAGCCTAGTCCATTTTACCGTAATCCAATCTCTTTTTAGTTTAAACAACAATCTGAGTCTCACTTTCCTCTGTTCTAAACCCAAACCCACTTAAACTTATCTACACCATTTCCATCAAGCTAATTTCCTAAATCCAGACCTAACCTAATACAGAATAACAATAACGTGTATTGGAGTGGTCAACAATCATAAATATCTAGAGAATCTAATAAAACTAAAAAAATAAGCAGTTTTGAAAAAGTTAAATAGTGGCGCCACAGCATGAAGTATCACGATTCAAAGGAGATGTGACTAGAGATATCAATTCAGGTATTAGGCTCAGGTTAAAGTTAGGTTAATGTAGGTCGAGTTAACTCATTTTGTGTTAGTTGGGGTTAATATCATTACCTTTGCAGGTCAAATTTAGGTCAGGTCATGCATCCTATTGGGTTTAGTTCGGATCAATAACAGGTCGTGTTGATTTGGATCGGATTAATAACAAGTCAAGTTAAATTCAGGTTTCAACTAGTTATAACGAGTTAGGAACATTATGGGGTTTAGGTCAGGTTCAATTTAGCTCAATAATTTGCAGATTTTATTCAAATCAGGTCATCTATAGGTTAGGTCATGTTGGGTCAGGTCTCGACAACCTTAGTTTACTCGGATCTCTAGTTGGTTTCAGTTTAGGTCATATCAGGTTACCATTTTCTCAGGTTCAAACATGTCAGATTATGATCAAGTGTAGATTGATCAGTTCTAACACATAAAAATGAGAAAATAGCTATAATTTGTCTAAGGAATAGTATGTATTGACTATTGAACTTCTTATAGTAACTTAATGGCACAAGCACACGATCGACACAAACTGTCATTAAATTAAATTCATATAATATTATCTTATATTTTTATTTGCACGATAAACATCATATTCTTAGTAGAAATAATTTAGAATGGAGTGCATAAGTATATAAATATAAATGAATAAGGTAGTCATCGTAAATGAATTTGAAATGATTTGAAATTGGGTTAGGTCAATAACATGTTAGGTTGAGTTTGTGATGGGTGAAAAACAGTTCGGGTAGAATTAGGGTCGAGTCAACAACAAGTCGAATAGAATTGTGGTCGGGTTAGTTACAAGTCCGGTTGAATTCGGGTTTGGTTAATAACAGGTTGGCTAAAATTCAGCTTTTAACAGATTAAATCAGGTTTGGGTCAATCTCGATTCATGTTATGCTCAGTTCAGGTCAATAATTTACGGGTTATATTCACGTCGGGTCATCTCTAGGTTGGGTCATGTTCGGGTTTGGGTCTCAAATACTCAGGTTAACTAGGGCCTAGGGTTGGTTTCAGGTCGAGTCATATTAGGTTCGGGTCACCATTTTTATATATATGTAAAACCAGGCATTTTCGTAATGTTTTGTCGTTTTCTAGCTCGATTTAGTGCCATAAAGGGCCAAAATTACCCCTAAAACCTTAATCGGATAATGACTAGCAGGTAAAAAAATAATGACACGTAAATTGAGTCATTCTTGACATGTACACAAGACATTTGTTTTTTTTTTTTTGACTAATTTCAAGGTCAATTTGGACCCTAAAGGGATGAAATGGCCCCCCAAACCTTAATCGAATAAGTTTTGACACGAAAATTGATACATTAGATGTACTTATAGTAAGAAAGAAAAAAGTTATTAAGAGTGTATGAATGAGACAAGTCAATACCAGAAGTGTACCAATGATAATTTCCGTAAAGATTAAGGGTTATTAAACATTTACATAATGGATTAGTCACAACAGTTAATTAGCCAAAAGTACAGATGTACTGCTGATAAATATAATTAGAGAAGGTGTACCATTTATAAAATTCAAAACCAGGGGTGTACCAATGATAATTCCCTTGGAAAGAAAATTAATTTGAATTGGGTGTACTCCAAAGGTTTTGTTAATCATTATACTAGTGCATTGTATCCAAAGATATCTTTATATTACACATTTAATACTCTACTAGAATTAAATTATATACACATATGATTAACTCATAATATATTCATAACAAGGTAACAAATCAACAACATAATCAAATTAATTGACAGTTTAGCAAAATAAAACTTAATCTCTTCCCCTTATGTTGGATAAACTGAAATTATTTTTATTAAATAAAAATTATTTAAATTGAAATTAAAATATTTTGTTGAACTTAAATTATTTTACGAAAATTAAATTATTAAAAATCAATTTTACGGAACTTTACTTATAGTATGGGATTGGTAAAAATAATTATTTTTAATATAACTAATTTTAATTATGCAAAAATAATTTCTACTCAACATACCTTTTAAATTTTACTCACAAAATATCCTTTAAATTAAATATTTAAAAAAGAACTCATAAAAATGTATAGAATCATTTATTAATTTACAATTGAAAAATCAACACATCACTATTGAATAATAAAGACTAAGATAGAAGATGCTTATATATTTCATCTTTTATATTTTAGAGCAATAAAAGAGATCAATTTGAAGAACAATAAAGGTTATATCTTAAGTATAAAAGACAAGACATCAAATTAATAAAAATTAACAACTGCGACTATTTATTCCATTTAAACTTTGTGGTTTAGAAAATTTAATTGAAAGACATGAATAAATAAGAATACAATTTATAACAAGACTGCATTTAAATTATAAACAAACAAAATGTGTGATATGTTGCTATACCTAACGTAATAACATTGTTCCATTATAAAGCATTTAGATTAGGAAGGTGATTAATAACATTTTTTACCCTCCTTGGTAACCCTAATTTGATATTCAATAGATTTAATTTTATCCTCAATCACCCAAAGTAAGTCCCCTAAATCAGAAGAGTTGATCTCTTTAAGTGTTGATTTCCCATTCAAGATATCACTCACCATTTTTCCAACCTCTATTTCACGATTCTTCTTTTTAAGCTTCAATAGCTTGTCTTCAACCTTTTTTATACTTTCACTCAAGAAAGTTTCATGGTTGAATTTCCTTTGGGATTGATAGACCTCCGGTTTTCTTTTAAAGTCGGTGATAATCCTTTTGGCTTAACCTCGGATGGAGGCCAGACTATCGGACCTTCCTCATTTGGCCCGTAGATGATAGTACAAGCATCAACGCCACATAAAACACTTAATTCCTCGGTCTTTTTTTATTAAGCCTTGTACTCTTTTTTTGTATGTTGCTCTTCTAGTAGAGGCATTTTGTATGAATGCCAGATTCACTTTTTTTCTAGACATTTTCAAAATTAGGGAAAGCTATGAAGGTAGATGGAACCAATTGGGGTTTGTATTGATAAATATATAGGATGGATGATATAAGGTCTAAGGAGGGGCTATATATAGGGATATGTCAATTGTCTTTTTCAAAAATATTAGTCAAACATGATATGTTTTTTAATCTATTTTGATTATGTATCTTATTAAGTGATATTGTAATCACATTTAATGATTTTGTAATTATGTGAGATTTCATTGACAGCACATAATTAGGTAATTATTACTCTTTTCCTTTCATAATAAGTAACACGCTTTGACTATTATGATAACTTTTACTATCAATATGTTGTTAAATTAGATGTGTATAAGTAAAATAAAGGATTTTTGTACTTATAACACCACAAAAAAAGCTCAAAATGGATGATAACACCACAAATAACAAAACTTTTATAATAACAAAAAAAAATCAAAAATTGGATTTCACCACCACTTAACAAGTTTTTGAATGAAATCAGTTATGCAGGGTCCATGTTGCCATGGGTCACCATATTATTGCTTAAAAAAAAGAAAATTAAACAAATACCTTTACCAATGCAACCATCCTAACCCCCAACACCGGGACGATGAAATTTACCCACCTCCCTTCCACTTACTTTATCGGCGAACTCCACACCCTTAGCCACCACCACCTCACCCTTATCGCTAACCAACCTACCCACCACTATATGAACCAAAACAGTCACCCCCACCCCTACCTTTGCCAAAAACCACAACCCACCCCCACACAAGTCGCGAACACCACCATCAACCCTCCCCTATCCAGATTTGAATCCCTCTCCACCTAGACTCGAATTCGAAACCCAATCCTCGACCTTACCTAAATCCAAACCCACACCCAGAATCGAAACCCAAACCCATTCCCTATCTTGAACCCAAACCTGCACCTAGAAATTGAAACCCAAACTAAATGGAGAATCGATTGTGGCTAGGGTTTGGGGTTTCAAGTGTGAGTAAGGGGTGTTTCGATTCGGCAAGTTAAGATTGGGGTTTTGGTTTTAGGTCTAGGTAGGACGAGGGTAGGCTCTGGTGACCAGTGGTAAAGATTGGGTGGCTAGGGTAATTTTGTAGTGTTTAGTTTTTTATGTTTTTTTTTAATCAACAATATGTTTGCATATGTCAGCGTGGACCCCACTTAATGGATTTCATCCAAGAATCTGTTAAATAGTGGTGAAATACATTTTCTGGATTTTTTTTGGTGTTATTGTAAAACTTTTGAATCTTGTGGTGTTATAATCCATTTTGTGACAATTTTTTTGCTGTTATAAGTAAAAAACAAAATTCTTAAATAAAAGCTTAATATTCAAATCATATACATTAATATAAATCAAACGTCTTACTTATAAACATTTTTTTATATTATAGAAAAAAATGTGGCCCATGATCTAACAAAAGTATATATATGTCAACTATTTTACAAAACCGTTTTGTACAAAACCCTCGGCTTATTTTACAAAACTTTTTTTTTTACCCTACCTTAACAAATACAAGTATACATATGTTGTAATTCACCACAAGAAAACAGAAAATTTTTTATGGGAAAAATTCGTTGGAAATATCCAAAATTTTGTCGAAAAATGGTGGTCAGAAACGTATTCAACAAAAAAAAAGACATTATCTGATGAAAATTCCGTAGGAAATGGGTTTTCTGATTGAAATTCAAGCGTCGTTTGGGGTTTCTCCCTTTGGGAATTATTGAAAGTACATTGGAAATTTTCGACAGATTGTTTTCCGCTAATAATTTCTGACAGATATCCTACCATTAAAAAAAACACTACACTACCCCACACCACTACACCCCCAAATTTCTTTCCTTAAACTAACCAGCTCGCAACCTGAACCCACCACCACCCTCACCTAACCCTAACTCTAACCCACCCCTAATCCTAACTCGTAACCCTTAACCACCCCTTCTCCTAACCCGTACCACCAGACCCACCAACAACTTATCCTAAGTCTAGACTCACCCTTAATCCTAAGTTCCTAACCCCCATACCCCTTCCCGTCCTCCCTCCTTGCCCTTACAACCTAAACCCACCACCACCACCACCACCACCACCACCAGCCCCATCCCTACTTGTACGTCTTTCCTTCTCTTATCCACCCTAACCTCAACCCTTAATCGACCCCAAAACCATACCCCTTATTTGAAAGAGCTAGGTAGCTATTGCGATGGTTAGAAGGGGTTGGGGTGGTTTTCAAAGATAGGCAAAGGGTGGAGACGTCGGTTTTAGAGCTGGTAGGTTAAGCTGGTTTTGGGGGTCAAGGTGGGGGAAGGGGATGCCGATGACTAGGGTTAGGATGTCGACGTTAAAGATCACGGTTGTCGATGGTGGGGTTGGGTTGGGCTGGGTTGAGGGTTTTTTTTTTTTTTTAATTTTCTTTTTCTTTTTATTAATCTATATTTTTGAACCAATAGGCTATTCATACGTGCCTGTTATGGGTCTCACTAACGGATTCCATCCAAGAATCTGTTAAGAGGTGGTGAAATCAATTTTTTTATGGTGTTATAATAAAAGTTTTTTTTTTATGGTTTATAATCCATTTTTTTATCTTTTTTTGTGGTGTTTATTTTTAAAAATTTCTAAATAAAAATCATTGTGTTATTATATAGGTCATAAGAGGGTTTTTTTTTTTTTAAAAAAGTTTCAATATACTGGTCAGTAAGAATAATAATGGTCACTATGTTAAAATTAGAATTAGATTATTACGTCTAACATAACATCGGATGACAAGTGTGTACCTTGATATCACAATGATATTATAGATCACACAAGTTATAATAAAGGTCACTATGTTGCAATTAAGGTCACTAAATTCAACATAACATCGGTTGATGTGTATGGACCATAGGTCCACAATAATATTATTATGAAGCTAGTCCAAACAAATTATTTCGAGTAAAAGTTATTTTTATTTTATACATTCTACAAGTATGTTAAAATTATTGTAAAAATCATCTAGTAATTAATCTTATAAAAACCTTTTAATTAACCTAATGAATTTCCTTTGCATCCTAGTCATCTTTCTAATGTACTTCTTTCATTTTCTTTAAAGTGCAACACACTTTTTGTCGCGCTTTTTAAGAGTTGATTAAAGTAGGTAAACAAGTGATTTTATCAAAATAATTTAAACACCATGATTAAAGAAGTGCTAGGTAAGATGTGCATAAAGTACGTACTCTAATCAATTTGTTCATTAACATAGTTTAATCTCGTCCAAGTAAAGAAGGTTTGTTTCATTTAAAAGAAAACGAAGAAATTATTAACCTAATTTAGGTAACAAAAATCATTTTGAATACATATACAATGATTAACTGTCAATACATCTATCTCAAATCAAATTTGTTTTGCTTTGCTATCAATACTATCTCAATTTAATTGCGTATTGATTTGCCATCAATACTATCCTATAAGATACTGTCAATCCCACCTCAATTCAATAGGATTTATGGTGATCCATGTACCTAATTCTAATCATCCATTCAAGTAAAACACAATTTACCATTTCACATACCAATCGTGTTGTCTTTTTATTTCTTAAAAAAAAAAAGGAAATCCTATTTTTCCTCTATTGTAGAATTTCCTAGAAAAAAAAGTAAATCCAACATTTATAGCAAATTCTACTTTAAGGAAAGCTACACTTTTAAAACAAACACATGGTTTATTAAAAAAGACTCATGAAATTAGTGTGTTATGTAGCGTGGATGCTTGTGCTATCTGATAGGAATGGTGTCCTTCGAACAAGTGTATAATTCCAATAAAGGGTTCGGTATTATTAGAAAGATAATTATTCAGTTAGGTCAAGTGATCGGAATGCCTAGCTGGAGGCCGCTTTCGATCAGTAATATTAATGTATAATTAATATTACAGCTTAATCTTGACTGAACCCCTTGGGTCACACCCAATCAAGTAACCGATCCATGATGACGAATTAATCCGAAGGAATTAATGAGTCGTTAGACTATTATGAGCATAGATGTCGAATATCGAGATAAGAGCGTCGAAATTGAGCGTCTCAAGTCGAGTCGAATTCAGGAAATGACGAGACGATAAAATCAAGAAATCAACAAGTCAGTTCGGGAAAATCCTAGCCTCGTATTGGCCTAGCCAATCAAAGGATAGGACAAAGCCATTGGCACAAGGCAAGGCTCAGCCGCAAGCTCAGCATGCCTAGCATGGCTGAGCAAGCTGACCGAGCTAGCCTTGCATGCAAGGCTAGGATGCCGCAGCTAGCCACACATGCTAGGCGCAACTGGCAGCTAGCCCGCACCATCGCAGGCAAGGCCAGCCAAAATAAGTGCTAGGCCTTGCGCGCATGGCTGCGATGTGCTGGGTCAAGCCTAGCACAAGCGCAACAACAACATCGCAAGCACACAATGCGTGCAGGCTGCGTGCTAAGCATGCTGGCGCGGCTGCTGGGCCGATCTCGTACACGCACACGTTGGCCCAGCCAAGCACTAGGCTGCCAGCGTGGTGCGCCTTGGTGCCCAAGGCTGGGTGCCGCGTGGCACCTTGTGGTTGGTGCCGGTTTCCTCAAGGTAATCTTAGGGAACAAGGAGTCCTTGTGGTCCTCCTTGTGGTCCTCACCTACTCCCTTGGTCATATAATGACACTTGTTGATTATTTTGCGTTTTTTCTTTTGAATTTTGATTTAATTAAATTAGAAAAAGGGATTTTACCAACTCTCCCACATTGATGGGAGAGAGGAATTTTCAAGGAATTTTCTCTATAAATACCCAACCATGGGAATTGAGAAAATCCAAGCATGAACACTTTCGCTCGTGATACTCTAAGTTTTTGGTCTAGCCCCGGCTAAGCTCCGGGGTAGGGGCCATACGGGTCAGGCTTAAGGGTGTAAGTCGGAGAAGGCTCTTGCATTTGCGAAGCTCGGCTAGCTTTCAAGTAAGAGCTCTTTGTGAGCAAAGTACGCGTCAAAGGTAATTTCGTTTCTCCCTTTTCTTGTTAATTACATATGTTATTAATTATGTTGTTAATTAATATGCGTGTTTTAGTTGCTTTAATTTATGAGCGAGTCTTGGGGATGGGTTTTAGTTGCGCATGGTGTCAGACATCACGAAACCCAACACTATCATATACAAGAAAGATGACCAAATCCCGACGGTGTGGCCTCCGTCCGTGGTTGAAGTGAGATGAAATATCTCAATTACAATAAGAAGCCTGTGATCGATCAGTATTAAAGGCAACTTCATCAACAATCATTGTTAAAACAAACTATCAATTCAAGAAGACCGAAGAGAAGCTAGAAAGGATGCAAAGGAACAACCAAGAGATACAAGCAAAGGTTTCCTTGTACGCCTCTTAGGTTTAAGAGGTTATTGAGGTAATGATTTGAACCGTAACAATTTACCTCTGCTTCTCGACCAAGCGTTGTGATATTAAAAACAAACGCACCTTTAAAGACTAGACTCAACCTTGACCCATCCGGAAAAGAAAAAGTCAAGAAACTTTTCGAAATTTTATAGAAAAAAAAAGTATGTAGGGGAGGACACCATCCGACTTACTCCCTAAAAAAGAAACAAAAGAAAACACAAGACCCTCCTAATGTACGGTCATGAACGAAATGGTGCATGACTCAAGAAAAAGTGTGTGGACTCAACATGACTTTGTAGACACCAAATTGTGTCTCCCCAAAACCAAACCCAGTGATGAATACCTTTCGCGTCGAACCATAATCGAATGAGGTGAAAGTGTGAAAAGTCAAGTGTTGCGGTTAGTTTTTATTAAAATCTCTTTTTCTGTTTTCGAAAACCCACTCTATTTTATAAAAACGTCCAATTCAGTTTATTTTGGTCCATGATAAGGGTCCCATAATGGTGTAGTTGGATGGGGCTTTAAAAGACCTTTCCAACGATATATTATAAGCCCAATTCCGATGAATAATGAGGAAGTTATGGCCAAAATACTAAACTGGGCCCAAACCGGATTTTACCTACGACCCAATGATCATGAGGAGGGTCCAAAGGTTTAATCCTATTCCTAAACTAATTAGGATTGATTAGAATATTCTATAAGTTTCTAAAATATCTTAATTATCCTTTTTTGAAAAGATAAAATCATAGAATTTGATTTGAATATAAACTTTCCTTTTTTAAAACTTTCCTAATTCTATTCGGATTTAAAGATGTTCAAAGATAGTCAGATATTATTTTCGTGGCTCATATTTTTTATCCAAATTTTATATGGTTGGATAGATCTTGAAATTATCTTTCCAATGATATATTATAATATTAATTCCGAGCTATAACGAAAAAGATATGAAAGATATACGAAACTCTATCCAAAACTGACACCATTTTACTATTTCGTTCATATCTTTTTATCTACAAAATATTTTAATCTGATTCCAATTGCATTAGAAAGTAGACTTCAAGAGCTTTCCAACGACATATTATATGACTTATTTGGACTTCTAGATCAAAATATATGATAGAAACAAAATCCGCAAAAACTGTTTCTGTCGCCAAACGACAGGTTTGTCGCCTCGCGACAGACTTTATCGCCTAGCGACAAGATAAATCTTTGGCGACAAGGTCGGTTTGATTAGCGACAGCGTGGAGTTTTATTCCTTATCAAATTCTATGTTTTTCCGGACTGTTTTCTTATAAATAGGGTCCGAACCTCTGTTTTTATTCATCAACAATCAACTTTCATCATCTCTCATCAATTCTTACTCAATTCTCTCTATCAACACTCTTCCTTAATTCTTTTCTTTCTTTCTCCCTATTCCTAAACTACCTTTTTACAAATACAATATTCCGCATTCACAAGACTTAGAGTCTCTTAGCCAAGTTCGAAGTTGCCTTCGCCCTAGACGTGAAAGGGTTGACAATTTCTGAGGGTTTGGTCCAAAACTAGTCAAAACTTTATTTAATTTGATTTCAATTTAATTCTTTAATTGTTCTTTATTATTTTCATTGAAGTTTACTAACTTGTGTATTTTGTTATTAGAAAGAGGTACGAGGCTTCAAAGTAAGTAGATTAGCTTACTCCCTATTTCTTTCACAATGTAGATTGCATGCTTATTATTGTTTATAATTCCTAGTATCATGTTAGGATGCTTTTAATGCTTTCTAGTATCATGTTAGGATGTTATTTTATGCTTTCTAGTATCATGTTTAGGGTGCCTTTGCTTATTTCTAATATCATGTTAGTATCATGTTAGGTTTAAAGCTTTGATCTTTATTGCTTAGTGACATGCTAGGATTTGTTATTAATATTGTTAGTATCATGCCTAGGATCTTGCTATTATTATCAAGCTTTATTATGCCTTATCATGTTATTATCATCGTTATTATTTATTCTTTATTATTATGTTGCTTGATATTATTTATGTTTTATTTATTGCTTGATCACGCCTTTTATGCAGGTTTAAAGGGAATTTGTACTTGAAATCACGTTTAATAAGATAATTATTAATTTGGTTTAGGCTAATATGATTTTAATACAAGTGATCGCCAATAATAGTATTATTTGTGCATTAATTTCAACCAACATAGATAAACAGGGTAGGTTTAATATAATGTTTGTATGTTATTCGAAAAGCGCGCATGAATACGAGCAGAACAAAGTAGAGGCCTATTTTATAGGGCGGGTCCTTTCTTTTGTAGATTGGATTCGTACCCTCATCCCCGGACCCTGTTTGGTTCAAGACCTTATGGAGTAGTTGACGGTCCTTTGGATTGTCTTTTGGGTACAAGTTCCTTAAAACTTGTTGGCGACTCTTTTTGCTCTTTGTCTTTCCCTTTGGAACGCCACCGTACTTTAGTGTATGATCACAGTGGGGTTCAAGTTTGGGGTTATCATAATGCTTGAAATATTCCCTACAGACTTGTGAGTGATTAAGTGAGGTTATGGACGCGTGTTATAACCGTACAGCTAGACATGGTACTAAACCGGACATACGAACCACATAAGTACGCACAAAAACTAAAAAAACGACTGATAGGGCACATTTCCTGGGCACCGTGTCACGGTGCTATCTGTCGTGACACGGTGCTGCATACCATCATACGGTACAAAGCGCCGTGTCACGGCACTGCACACCATGGCGCGACATATCTTCCGTGACACGGTGCACAGTTCCAGGGTCCAGTTTTGTGATTTTCCAGATTTTATTCGATTTAAGTCCGTATTAGATTCTATGTGGAATAAAAACCCTCGGTCATAGGTTAGTCCAAAAACAAAATGAACAAACACATGTGGGGTTAGCACGAAATAAACCACGTAGCACTTAGTTATGATGATACAAAAAAAAGTTCGCAACCTAAGGTCAAGATCTATGTTCAACTACGGTCAAGCTTTTTGGTGTCAAAGGGTACCATGGTTAAGAGTTTGGACGCGTTGGCAAGGCAGCCTCCCTTTAGGGTGTATGCCAACGGGCAACTCCGCGAGTTCGTGATGAAATCGAACTTGACTCCATGGTTTGGGTGGATTTAATAACTCGGATGAACGCTTATTTCCATGAACGTTTTTGGGTTGATAGAGCTTAAATCCCCCGGGGCTAAGACGTATGTAGAACACACACGTTTTTCAGAAAAATCAAAGGAAGCTACTGTGAGAAGAGAAATAAAGCCACTGGAAAGATTTCAGGACTGCCGCGCCACGGCATGCCTGCCATGTCACGGTTTAGTCTGCTGCGTCAGCCACTGTCGTGTTGCGGCAGACATGCCGTGTCACGACGCCCCAAAATTAGGGTTTTATCTTTTTTGGGTTCCGTGTCTCACCTCTACTCATTTCCTCTATAAATACGAGCCTCATTTCTGCAGTTCGGGGCATCAAATAATTCTGTATTCTCTCTTCTATGCTCTAGCCTAAACACTAGCATACCTTATTCTTTGACAATAATCCTTAAGCCAAGGCGTGAAAGGTAGAACTGTTTGAGGGTTTGGCCCCAAATCAACTCTATTTAATTTAATTTTAATTATTGTTTTATTGATTTCCTTGAAGTTACTAACGCGTTTATTATTTTGTAGTTGCAAGCAAACAAAATCAAAGTAAGGAGTCATGTTCCTTTTATTTCTATTATTTCTCTAACGATTGTTATTATGCTTGTCATATATTAATCGTTGGATTATTGTTAAATTGCTTCCAATATTAATGTTTATTCTATTATTATTATTGATCACCATATTGCATGTTTAAAAGGAATATGTAATTGAAAATCACGCCTAATAAGAAATTTGAATCTTTGTTTGTATGCCTTTGAGATTGCATGAATCACTTTTCACAATAAGAATCGAGTAGAGCCCAATACGGGCGAATGTGACTCTATGACTCACTTCATACCATAATCTCCGATCCTCCTTTCGTGGTTCCGAACCATATGGATTTAGTAATCTCATGGATTATGAATGGGGTGTAACCTTCACGGGTCAATCGTTGTTGCCTTTCGTTGTCCCTTTATCGTGCTTGCATTTTATGATTCATGAACGGTTTACAAGTTCCTTAAAAACGCGTTGGCGGCTCCCTACTTTCCTTATCCCTAATCGTATTATGTCAATTTCCACTTCCTATGAGTGCCAAGGATATTCACAACATGCTTACGTAGGCGCACTTCAAACGACAACTACATAAGAAAAATCCGCAAAAAATAGGTCAAGGATAAAAAAGAGGTGACGCGTGTATACCGTGACACGTAGCCTATTGCCGTGTCACGGTAAATATTGCCTCTTCATGGCGCCCTATCCCGTGACATGGTGTACATTATCGTGTCGCGGTGCGCAAATAGTGTAGCAGTGCTTTTGCGCGTACAACTGGATAATTTTATGCGTTTCCGGACTTTTTGGCTATAAATTACGACCAGTCAATTCGTGATATGCATAATTACAAAACATTAAATAACTAGAATTTCATATTTTAATAATAATGTCTTAGAATTTTGATGATACATTGTGTGATTGGTCGTATTCCTTGACCAATGCAGAGAAAAGAGAGCTAGAATTTTTTGATGTTAGAGATTTATTGGCATTAAGGCATGTAGCAATTGAACATGATTTTCTGAGAGCAGCCTTAGACTATGTGAGTCCGGAAACCCATTTTTTCATGTTCGGTTATGATGAAATATGTCCTCTGCAAGAGGAATTTGGTGCTATCTTTGGCTTCTCTGCTAGAGTTCTCGTTGCAATGCCTACTCTGCGTGAATATTATTACCAGGATTTTAAGCGTCATCTAAATCTGAAAAATCCAGATTTAAATAAAATTGTGTGGTAACGTGGTAGATCCAGAAAAGCTTGCAAATTTATATTTCAATAGTCCTGTCTCCGAGTCATACCATGTATACCGTAGGAGAGCTTATATTTTTTGCATGTTTAGCAAGCTTTTATTTGCAAACGGTAGAGTAGGACATGCTAGTCTAGCATCTGTGCTTGAACATGTTGAATCTGGAAGATGCCCTATGCCTACTTGCCTTGGAGAAACTCTGCGTGGTCTCGACGAAGCAAAATCTGATCGGAAAGCCGTCAGGAATGGCTCTCTAGGACTGTTGCAGGTAAAAATAGCTTCTGTTTGATAACTGTGACACGTGGCTAGCACCGTGCCACGGCGCTGCTTGCCGCGACACGGTGCTGTGTGCAGTGTCACGGTGCTCCATCCCCCTTTCTTATATATATATTACTGATCATCTGCATTTTTGTTTTTTTAGATTTGGTTGATGGAGCGTTTGGAACTCTTTGAAGCCCCCGACGATATAAAAAATTATGGTCCCAATGATCTAGTTCGTAGGAAGAAAAACTACTTTTCAAACATGTCTTATGATGATTGGAAGTTGTTCTTTACAAATAGAGAATTTTTCATTCGATGGGTGGTGCCTTGGTGGAGGTTTACTAGGATGGTTGGGATGAATGATACCCTGTATTGTCGTGTTCCTAGTATCTTGAAATTGACTTTTTATTGTCCTTCCCTATTGATGCGACAATATGAACTTGAACAAGTAGTTCCACGCTATAATGATAGTCCTCATGAAGTGTCATTGCATGAAAGTAATGTGCATAAGTATAAGACATATTGAATTGGAAGACCCTTGTGGACCATTTTCTGTGAGTAATCAACCTCCTCCACCCTTGTCTAATGCATACAAATCATGGTTTAATCCTCGAAGTAGAAGAGAACGAGTTGAATCGCGTAGGTTTGACGGTGATGTGAAGGAACGACTTGGAGGTAAGAAGGCACCTCCTTAAGATCATCTTGGTCCGACAACGCAAGGAATTGAGTTTAAGACTCCTATAATGCTTAAGAAAAAGAGTTAGGTAAAAGGAAAGGGTAAGGAAAAGATGGTTTATGAAGAGAAACAACCTAAGAAATCTGAGAGAAGTGAAAGGGGTGAAAGCTCAACTAGGGGTGTGACGGTTCGAGCTACGAAGGACACACTAATGGTGAAGGCCGACCTAGTTAAAAAGAAAAAAGAAATTCCTAAGGCTAAGAAGGACTAGACCAATATTGCTTTGCTTTTATGATTTAAGTTTTAATTTTTAAATAAGGCGTATAATGCCAATAGTTGTAGTGACATTTAGCATATTTATTTTTGCCTTAATTAAAACTTATAATGAATTTTTTTTTATCCGAGTCAAGGATTCGAATTCAATGGAAGAATAATAATAATTGTCGAACAAAATAACAATAAGATTAAAAAAAAATCGCAAAATCCCTCAAAACATTCTGCCGCGTCACGGTATGGCTGCCGAGTCACGGTGGCAGATACCGTGGCACGGTGCTTCTTTATTATGTTTTTTCTCCAAAACTACCACCATGTCACGGTGGTAATTACCGTGACACAGTGGTGTTGCCGTGTCGCAGTGAAACTTGCCGTGTCACGGTGGTAATTACCGTGACACGGTGGTAGCTATAAAAGCCAAAGCTGCTGCCCCTATTCTACGGTGGCTCGGCGTTTTCTGCCGCGACGCGGTGTTTTCTACTATGACGCGGTGTCTTTTGACGTGGCGCGGTGGTTGCCACTGTGCGATTTTCTTAGCTTTGTTGCATTTTGTTGCTTTGTGTGTTGTATTTGGTTAATCGAAGAAGGGATTTTTATTTTTAACGTGGCCGGGCCCCCTTGAGGGGTTGCCTACGTATCCTTAAAAGGAATCAGGCCAAACGTAGCTCTATTGGGTCTTGAACCCATGCAACTAGGCATAAAATTTCTTGAGTTGATCCAAGTTGGTTAAATTATGGAAGTCGTTGCCATCCATGTCTACTAACTGTGCTGCTTCGCCAGACAAAATGGACTTGACAATATATGGACCTGACCAATTTGGTCTAAATTTTCCCCTTGGGTCTAACGCATTTTTACGAAGTGCCTTGAGCACTAAATCACCTTCTTTGATATTTCTAGTCTTGACTTTTTTGTTGAAATGTCGTGCCATACGCAGTTGGTAGACTTGGACATGATGCAAAGCTGCCAAGCGTTTTTCATCAAGTAAGACTACTTCATCATATCTTGCTTTAATCCAGTCGACTTCATCCAGTTGGATTTCCAACGCGATTCGTAGAGAAGGAATTTAAAGCTCTGTTGGTTGTACGGCTTCAAGTCCATAGTCTAAAGAGAAAGGGGTAGCCCCCTGTTGATGTACGAACGGAACTTCGATAACCCCAAAGAGCGAAATGTAGCTTGCTCGGCCGATTCTCGTTTTCACATTCTTGTTGGCCGATTCAACCGCATCATTCCATTGTGGTTTGTAGGGTGATGATCTGTGATGCTTGATATGATATTTCTGTAATAATTTGGCGCACTCGGCTTGGAAACGCGTCCCATTGTCACTGATCATTTCGTGCGATACACCATAACAGCATATGATGTTTCTCTCGATGAATTGAGCTACATGTGTTTGCCGTAAGTTTAGCAAATGAAGAAGCTTCGACCCATTTGGCGAAGTAGTCGATTGCTACAAGAATAAACTCGTGTCCCCCTTGTCCTGGTGGTGTTATCTTCCCAATGATGTCGATTACCAAAGTAGAGAAAGGCCAGGGAGAAGTGTATATGTAGAGAAGTGAAGGTGGAACGTGCTGTAAATTTGCGTAGACTTAACATTTCATACATTTCTTGACATATTCGTGACAGTCTCTCTCCATGGTAGTCCAATAATAACCTTGTTGTTGAATCTTTTAGACTAACATTTTAGCGTTCATATGCGTTCCACATATTCTGGCATGAAGATTTTCCATGGTTCTGTGCGCCTCTTTCTTAGCTATACATAAGAGGCTTCTCCCTTGTGCGGTCTTTTTGGGGAGTTCTCCCCTGAGAAGCACATATTATGAGGCCAAGAGCCTCAAAGCATGACGTGCCCTTTTACCAGTGTTAGGAGGGTATTCTCCCTTTGTCACATAGTTAAGGATATCTATATACCATGGCTCTTCATCTACTTCTTGTGATTCTTGTTCATCATTAAGTGCATGAACATACGCCGGCTCATATCTTCTTTCTATAGTCAATGGCATTCTGATTGTGTCTCTTAGAATTCACACCATCGATGCCAACTTAGCTAGTGCATCGACAAACTTATTCTCTTCTCTAGGAAATTATGTATATTCCACTTCATCTAGTTTCTCCGTGAGAGTTTCCAGATGAGCTTGATACGTAGCGAGACTTTCACTTCTCACTTTCCATCTCTTAGAGATCTAGTTGATGATTAGTGACGAGTCGCCAGAGATTTTGAGCTTCTTAATTCCCAAGGCTACAGCTGTTTCTAACCTCAAGATGCACGCTTCACACTCTACAGCGTTGTTGGTGACATCAAAATCGAGCTTCATGGAAATTGGGATGTGTTCTTGGTTGGTGATACGAGAAAGACTCCTACACCACAACCCTTTTGGTTTGAAGCACCATCGAAATAGAGTGTCCAGCTATCATCTTCAGTCATGAGTAGATCTTCGTCAAGGAAATCATACTCTTCTTCTTCTTCCTCAACTTCTTCTAGTGGGAAATCTGCTAAGAAATCAGAAACTGCAGAACCTTTGATGGCCTTTTGTGGTACGAATTTCAAATCAAACTGAGCAAGGTTGACTATCCACCTTGATAATCTGCCATTGACTGTTGCCTTTTCGAACAAGTACTTGAGAGGATCAATCTTTGATACGACATGCAATGTACAAGGGCGAGACACAACTTTTCAAGTAGCGTGTACCTGGTCTCATAACCTTGAAGCTTCTTACTCAAATAGTAGATTGCATTTCTTTGTTTTCGATCTCTTGTTCTAGCATTGCTCCCATCATTTCTCTTGTGACCTTAAGGTATAGTCGAAGAGGAAAGTCAGGTATTGCTGGCGCTAGCACGGGTGGATTTTCCAAGTATTCTTTGATCTTGTCGAAAGCTTTATAGCAGTCATCATCCCATGTAACTGGAACATTCTTCTTTAGCTTCTTGAATATAGGTTCACATATCGCAGTGAGTTTTGACATGAACCTACTTATATATTGCAACCTTCCGATGAAACCTCGAATCTCTTTCTCAGTCTTGGGTGATGGCATGGCCATGATTGCCTTGAATTTTGTGGGATCTATTTGAATCCCTTGAGAACTGATCACGTAGCCAAGGAGTTTGCCTGATGTAACTCTGAATGCACACTTTGGTGGGTTCAATCTCATATTGTATTTGCGGAGTCGTTCAAAGAACTTACAAAGTGCAATGATGTGGCCTGGCCGATCTTTTGACTTAATGATCATATCATCAATATAGACCTCCACCTCTTTATGTATCATATCATGTAACAATGCTATGGCTTCTCTTTGGTAGGTGGCACCCGTGTTTTTCAACCCGAATGGCACTATCGTATAGCAATATGTACCCCATTGTGTAATGAATGTAGTTTTCTCCATGTCTTCCTTGGCCATCAGTACTTGAATATATCTAGCGTAGCCGTCCATGAAGGAGAGGAGTTCATGGTTTGCTATGTTGTCGACCAGAATGTCAATGTGAGGTGGAGGGAACCCATCCTTTAGGCTTGCCTTGTTGAGATCCCTGTAATCAACAAACATTCTGACCCTTCCATCTTTCTTTGGGACCGGAACCACATTAGCTATCCACTCTAGATACTTGGATACTTTGATAAAACCTGCAGCCAGTAGCTTTCTGATTTCTTCTTTATTTTAAGAGCCACATCCGGTTTCATACGGCGTAGCTTTTGTTTGAAAGGCTTCATACCTAGAATGAATGGTATCGTATGCTGAGCTATATCCCTGTCAATACCTGACATATCTTGGTATGACCAAGAAAATACATCAACAAATTCACTAAGCAAGTTAATTATCTCTTTACGTTCGTCTTGATTTAGTGTTAATCCAATTTTAACTTCTTTGATAGTCGTAACATTGAAATATTAACTGTTTCTGTATCTTCAATAATTGCAGTTTTATTTTCATGTTCTTCCATTTATTTTATTATTTCTTTGTCATTTTTATCATTAGCAAAGCAATATTGATCAGGGTTAGGGGAATGACTCGCATCGTAAGCAAAGGTACTCATCTTATTGAATTCATTAAACATTACATCAGAGAGGGCGAGGTCAGCTGTGACCTCGCCGGAATTATTTGGGATAGAGGGAGGAGACTCGACAAGAGGCTCAACCCTAGGAGGAACTACAGAAAAAGACTCGATATTAGAAAGGGGGTCGGCCTTAGATCCTACAGGCTCATCAACGGACTTCAACTCGGGCTCGGACTCGGACTCAGACTCAAATGATTTAGATTCATTAAACATGGGGCCTTTGCCAATGGTCACTTCCAGCTTTTCTCCACTCAACGTAGTGATCTTCACCGTCTTGCACCACCCCTTTAGAACAACATCAGCTGGGACAATCAACTCAGAGGGGTCGAAATCTTTGCTTGACAAGACAGCTTGAATGAGCTCAGAATTATCATTGTCGATGTGCTTAGGTTTATTCTTTTCCAGCCCGAAAAGAAGATTAATATTCATATCATCGGAGCCTGGACTAGTTGGTTTCTCAGCTTTTGAGAACACGTCGCCTTCGTCGATGAAATCACAATCCATGAACACCTCAAACCCAAATCAGATTGTTGGTACTCAGCAATTCAGTAGTGAGAAAGCTGACTAGCCCTTGAGGAGTCATGTCACTATCAACCCCTATCTTCACAAGAGCATTCATTACAGCCTTTCGATGCTCATGGGAGGTAGCCAAAAGCTTCCAAACGTTCATTTCCACCTTAGTCTTTTGAAGTTGCTTAATCACATCGTTGCTTACAAGGTCGATGAGATCAACTATTGGTTGTGCTTGTGGTGGAGGTGGAGGTGGACTAGGTTGTTGTAACCTCCCATTCCTGGTAAGAACCTTGACCTCAAGGTCTCCCTAACCATCTTCGCTATCTTCATGATTGACAGCACCAAGAGATGAACTAGCTATGTCTTTGAGATAGACGTCTTCGTCGTCGCTATCCCAAATTCCATTAACTTCTTCATAGCTTGAAACAAAAACAACTTCTGGTAGAGGTTCATCCACAGATTAGACGAGTAGTGACGGATCAAAGGAGACTTCATCTCCTGTGATAGCCAAAGCATCAGAAAGAGGACCTATTTGAATATCAGGCTTCTTAGCACCTAGAAGGTCAGGAAGCTGATTAGCATCAATCAGGTCTTGTATTGCATCCTTTAAATTCAAACATTGCTCAGTAGTATGACCTTTGCCTTGGTGAAACTTGCAATGAGCATTGGGGTCATAGCTAGCAGTTCTGCTCTCAAGCCTGGGTTCCGAAAGTGGTCCAATAGGCATGATCAATCCTTGACTGTGCAGGCAATCAAAAGCAGTATCATAGCTCATTCCCAAAGGTGTGTAAACCCTCCTTTTCTTTTGGAATCTCTTAGTGGGATCACTAAGAGCCAACACATCACTGAGATTAATGTTGTTGGTAGCAATGTTGGGCTTGGGGGACGAAGAAGAAGGATTGTCGTTCTTCTTGTTTTTCCAAGTGTTGTTGTTGTTATTGTTGCTACCAACATTCTTCATAAACTCGTCCTCAATATTAATACCAATATAGTACACAACTTCAAAAGTGTTCAAAGGCAAAAACTTTAAATGCTGCTTGTATTTATGAGTCAGATTCGAAATAAAGAGGTGAACCATCTCCTTCTCTTTGGGAGGATCCACCAAGAGTGCAGCTGTTTCTCTCCACCTGTTCAGATATGCAATGAAGCCTTTATTCTCCTTCTGTTTGAGAATGGAGAGTTCACGTTCAGAAGTCTTGGCTTGGATGTTACACTTGTAACGACTCATGAAGCTTTCAGTAACATCCTCACAAGTCGGAGTATGTTTGGAATCCAAAGAATTAAACCATTGTTTACAAGCGTGCTCCAAGGAAAGAGGGAACACAATAGGGAAGAGTGATACATCTAATCCTTTGAGAGCCATAGTTGCAGAGAAAGCCTTCAAGTGAAACATAAGGTTATTAGTAGGCTTGAAATTTGGGATGTCAGTAGTAGAAAACTTATCGGGAAGCTTGTTCTTGACATTCAGAGAAGTGGCAGATTGCTCCATATAGGTGAAATCCTCAGAAATCTTACTCACTTGTTCTTTGATCTTGTCCATTGCAGCCACAGTGACATTAGTCTGTTCCACGGTGGAGACCTTAGTAGTGAGCGTTTGCACCATGGCAGTGAGTGCTTTAACGGTCTTGTTGAGGTTCTCGACGTCTTCTTTGGTGGCCATTGCAATGAACTCAAAGTGAACTAGAGACGAAGGTGGATTCTATGGAGATGATTGTGGAGGTTTCCTTGTACGCCTCTTAGGTTTAAGAGGTTGTTGAGGTAATGATTCGAACCGTAACAATCTACCTCTGCTTCTCGACGAAGCGCTGCGATATTAAAAACAAACGCACGTTTAAAGACTAGACTCAACCTTGACCCATTCGGAAAAGAAAAAGGCAAGAAGTTTTTCGAAATTTTTTAGAAAATAAAAGTATGTATGGGAGGATACCATCCGACTTACTCCCTAAAAAAAACAACAAAAGAAAACACAAGACCCTCCTAATGTACGGTCATGAACGAAATGGTGCATGACTCAAGAAAAAGTGTGTGGACTCAACATGACTTGTGAGTGATTAAGTGAGGTTGTGGACGCGTGTTATAACCGTACAGCTAGACATGGTACTAAACCGGACATACGAACCACATAAGTACGCACAAAAACTAAAAAAATGACTGATAGGGCACATTTCCTGGGCACCGTGTCACGGTGCTATCTGTCATGACACGGTGCTGCATACCGTCAGACGGTACAAAGCGCCGTGTCACGGCACTGCACACCATGGCGCGACATATCTTCCGTGACACGGTGCACAGTTCCAGGGTCCAGTTTTATGATTTTCCAGATTTTATTCGATTTAAGTCTGTATTAGATTCTATGTGGAATAAAAACCCTCGGTCATAGGTTAGTCCAAAAACAAAATGAACAAACACATGTGGGGTTAGCACGAAATAAACCACATAGCACTTAGTTACGATGATACAAAAAAAAGTTCGCAACCTAAGGTCAAGAACTATGTTCAACTATGGTCAAGCTTTTTGGTGTCAAAGGGTACCATGGTTAAGAGTTTGGACGCGTTGGCAAGGCAGCCTCCCTTTAGGGTGTATGCCAACGGGCAACTCCGCGAGTTCGTGATGAAATCGAACTCGACTCCATGGTTTGGGTGGATTTAATAACTCGGATGAATGCTTATTTCCATGAACGTTTTTGGGTTGATAGAGCTTAAATCCCCCGGGGCTAAGACGTATGTAGAACACACACGTTTTTCAGAAAAATCAAAGGAAGCTACTGTGAGAAGAGAAATAAAGCCACTAGAAAGATTTCAGGACTGCCGCGCCACGGCATGCCTACCATGTCACGGTTTAGTCTGTCGCGTCAGCCACTATCGTGTCGCGGCAGACATGCCGTGTCACGACGCCCCAAAATTAGGGTTTTATCTTTTTTGGGTTCCGTGTCTCCCCTCTACTCATTTTCTCTATAAATACGAGCCTCATTTCTGCAGTTTGGGGCATCAAATAATTCTCTATTCCCTCTTCTATGCTCTAGCCTAAACACTAGCCTACCTTATTCTTTCACAATACTTCCTTTAAGCACTCCAAGGAGTCCGTACTTGACCCGAGGTTCCATCCTTAAACCAAGGCGTGAAAGGTAGAATTGTTTGAGTGTTTGGCCCCAAATCAACTATATTTAATTTAATTTTAAATATTGTTTTATTGATTTCCTTCAAGTTACTAACGCGTTTATTATTTTGTAGTTGCAAGCAAACAAAATCAAAGTAAGGAATCATGTTCCTTTTATTTCTATTATTTCTCTAACGATTGTTATTATGCTTGTCATATATTAATTGTTGGATTATTGTTAAATTGCTTCCAATATTAATGTTTATTCTATTATTATTATTGATCACAACATGCTTACGTAGGCGCACTTCAAACGACGCCTACACTTGTATTATTGCAAGCCCAAGAATTAAGTAGAGTATTGGATTGGTTTTATTTATGGTGTTTTCTTCCGAAACAACTGTTATTTATTTAAATATTGTATCAATGAAATACTTCGTTCCCTTGTTTCTAAATACTTAATTAATTTATCTTCTCCGTGTATATGCAATTTTCAAAAGAAATTAAAGAAGGTTAAATGACAATCTTATTACCTCACTTATACATGAGGCACACCGCACACACGATTGACCACAAATAGTATAAAAAAGGTAAATGACAATGCCATGTGTAATCGTCGTATGAGTTAACGTACCATAGCATGTATATATTAAATATACTTGGAAATTGTAGAAAATTTACAATTGTGTAGATATTTATGTTTTGCTTCCTATCTTGACGGATAATACGATCGATGAAAAGATATCAATCTAATTCTCATTCTAGATCGATGCTTAGCTTCTATGGAGTTCCAAATGCGAAAGAAAGTGTAATCTGAACCCTTTTAAGCCCCCTTTAAGCCCAAATAAATTAATTTTCCTAAACAAGCCCAATCCACTTGTTAATTGTGCCTAAGATGTACTAACATATATTTAAGACCGGTTAATAACAGACTAAAACACATCAAATACAAAACTATATCAAACGGGTGTTTCTATGGTAAAATCTTAACAAATCTGATATCAAAATTTTACAAGTTTCATATGAAACTTATATTGATGGATATCCTTTTCATTAAGCTTTTTAATAATCTATAATAAGCTAAATTCCAATTTTATTCCAAATATGATTTTCAATACCTTTTAGGGCCCTATTTATAGATTTAGGAACTAGGGTTTAATTTTGTACCCGTAAGTGTCGTGTCAAATTAGGAAGCGCGCGCAAATTTAAAAGTCGTGCTTGCCATGGTGTCTCAGAATTAGAAGTCACCCGTGTCATGGCAACGCAACGTTAGAAGTCGTGTGGTCGCGGGCTGGAGTCAAAAATTCCATAACTATTAATCCTAAACTTGGATTAAAGCAAATACTATATCTTTGGAAATCTATAGAAGTTTACGTTTCTTTACAAAAAAAATAAAATAAAATAAAATAAAATAAATTTGTCAAAATATTTTGTATATTTGTAAGATATGGCTGAATTGGTGCAAGGGTGTCGAATTTTGGCCCGATATAGTATTTAGTTCATATCTCCTTGTTTTTAATCGAAATTAGATGGGTTGATGATATATTGTCCAAAATGTTATTGAAAGGTGTATCCATCTCTATAGGTCTCATATGAAATGATAAGGTTTGAATATCACATTAGGTTTGTTTAACCTAGGGGCAATGTATTTGACGTGTCTTAGTCCATTTTAATTGGGAATAAATATGTGTTGGTGTAGGCATCAATCAAAACACGCCTAATTAATCATGTGGGGAATATGCTTATTAGCAATCATAGGAAGTGGAATTTGACATTGTAAGATTAAGGAAAAAAAAATAAGGAGCCACCAACAAGTTTTTAAAGGAACTTGTGAATCGTTCACGAGTCATTAAAGGCAACCACAAAAAGGGACCAAACGAAAGGCAACAATGATTTGATCCTTGAAGGTTACATCCCATTCATAATCTCTAAGGTTACTAAATCCATATGGTTACAAACCACAAATGAAGAATCGAGAATGATGGTACGAAGTGAGTTATGAAAGTCAACTTCACCCGTATTGGCCTATACTCGATTGTTATAGTGAAAAATATTCTTTGCGATTCGAAAAGCATACAAACAAAGATTTAATTTGCTCCAAACTAATATTACTAAGTTAGTTACGTATTAATGCACATAAAATTTTAAGTATCGTGATCACTTATTAAAGTTAGTTAGGTATTAAAGTCCTCATGTCTAAAAGGGATCCTAATCCGGTTGTCCAAATTATCTTATTAGGTGTAATATTCAATTACATATTCTTGATTAATATTGGAAACAACGTCATAAAATTATTAGTTAAAGCATAATAACGACCCTAAACATGATACTAGCAAAATAAATAAAATAAGTAATCAAATTTATTTATTTTTTCAAACAAAGTAATCAAATTAATTAATTACTTACATTACACGCGTGCCTTTAAATTGCTACATCATGAATAAATTTTCAGTAACTTCAATGAATAACGATATATAACTTCAGAATTAAATTGCATTTAAACAATAATAAAAATAAAGATAATTTCGTCCAAACCCTTAAATAAAGATATCTTTTAGGCTTTGGTTAAAGTATAGAACTTCGAGTGTTGTATGGATTCCTTGGAGTGCTTAGGGAAAGTATAGTAGCATTACGATGATCGTGCTTAGCACGTGGTATTAATTAGGCAAGAAAGAGATGAATGAATTGCGTCTGTTGTTGTGTGGAACTCGAAGAAAAACCCCGTATTACAGGCTGAAATGAGGAAGGATGTCTGGAATGGAAAAAATCAATGACGCTTCAAAAGCATTCGTACCGCGCCACGACAATGTGTATTGTGGCTCGGTACACTATACCGTGTTACGGTACATTTACCGTTGCGCGGTACGTATTTTATAAATTATGGCTGAAAATTATTTTTGACAAAACAGAAATGATCGCAATATTTGTATCGTGTCAAAGTATGTATATTGTGATGCGGCACATTTAGCAGATTTTGGTGTTCTACAACTTTCATAACTTTTGATCCGGAACTCAAAAAAAATCTAATATCTTTTTGTCTAATTTTCAACCCAATTAGAATTAGGGTAAAAGCTTTTGCATATTTTAAGATGTGTCCATTTTAGTGTAACGCCAGGAGTAGGTTTTTGGCTGAGTTTTAGTGTTTTGCTTATGTCTGCTTTTCTTTTAAATCAGAATTATTGGGCTTATAATATATCGTTGAAAAGCTTAAATCAAAAGGATATTCAACGAACCAAATATAAAAAAGCTAAGTTTATCGAACCAATTTATTCTTCCCAAGATAGATATCAGGATTGTGAGTTAACATAAGCCTATTTTAAAACTTCCTATTCATTGTAATTATATTGCATTAGTTAAAAAAAAAAAAAAAAAAAAAAAAAAAAAAAAAAAAAAAAAAAAAAAACAGGGTCATTTAGCAAATGAGAAAATAGTGTTTCATTTTAATTGTATTTTAATATGTGACACAAAACAACTTAAATCTAATCAAAATAAGATCATATAATATTTTGAAGGACAAACATTTCTAAACTGGATTCCTAATCTAATCATATTGGACTAACATTTCTAAACCAGATTTTTAAGGGACTATATAAATTAAATTTGTATCAAATCCAAATTGCATGCTAAATAAAAACCCTAATTTTGTCTCTACAAATACTACCTACATAATTGTAAAATCAAGATATACATTTTTAATTCAGCTACTTAAATGTTTATTTTAATAGATCAAAAGAAAATTGAATATCACATATTTTAAACACGAAAATAATTATAGGAGAAAAGATTAAATATATTTTTAAAAAATCCAATTTTAGGTAATATTATATAAATGGGGATTAACAATCTCATTAAACTTATGCTTAGGTACTATCCAATGGACAACAAAAAATAAAATAATTGTAGGCGTCGTTCGAAGCAAGCCAATGTTAAGCATGTTGTGAATATGCTTAGCACTTATAGAAAGTGGGAATTGACATATATGATTAGGAACACGATTAGGGATAAAGCAAAGTAAGGAGCCGCCAACAAGTTTTTAAGGAACTTGTAAACCATTCACGGATCATTTAAAGCAACCACGAATAAGGGATGATGGTTACACATCATTCATAATCCATGAGATTACTAAATCCATGGTTCGGAACCACGAAAAGAGGATTGGGGATGATGGTACAAAGTGAGTCACGGAGTCACATTTGCCCGTATTAGCCTCCACTGAATTCTTATAGTGAAAAGTGATTTCCCGCGATCTCAAAGGCATGCAAACAAAGATTCAATTTCCTCCAAACTATAATTATGCTAAATTGGTTAAATATTAATGCACATATAATTCTAAAATATTTGTGACCACTTGATTAAACAACAAGATTAAAAAGGAACCTAAACCAGTTATTCAAATTATCTTATTAGGAATGATTTTCAATTACATATTCCCTTTAAACATGCAATATAGTGATCAACAATAAACAATATAATAAACATCAAAATTGGAAGCAATTTAACAATAAATCGTTAGTCAAATCAAATTATAACAACCCTAATCATGATACTAGCAACACGAATAAAAATAAGAGTAATTAAGAGATTAATTACTCACTTTCCACGTTTCCTTGAATTGCTACATCATGAATAAACTGTTAGTAACTTTAATAAAAATAAATCAAATTGAAATTAAATAAAAAAAAAGAGTGTTTTTTGGTCCAAACCCTCAATCAATTCTACCTTTCACGCCTTTGTTTAAGGACGGAACCTTGGGTCAAGAATGAAATCCTTTGAGTGCTTAGGGGAAGTACTGTGGTAGAATATGGAGGCTAGTGTTTAGGCTAGAGAGAGAAGAGAATAATTTTTAGTATCGGGAGAAAGAGAATGATTTTTGGTGCCCCCTGAACAGAAGAAATAAGCAGGATATTTATAGAGGAAATGAACAGGTGGTTCCACGAAACCCTAGAAGTGATAAGCGTTGCGGAAAAACACTAATTAAGCATCGCGTCACGATTTGTGTACCGTGACACAGTACAGGGCACCGTCACACGGTACTGTCCACCGTGGCACTATATAGTGCACCGCACGGTGCACAGTTTTGCCTAAAAAACGTCCTAATTCATTAAGCATGTAACGTTTTAAGCACAGAGAAAACGTTTGAAAACACCACGTCATGGTATGTGTACCTCTACACGGTGAAAAATACCGTGAAACAGTACAAAGCATCGTGACACGTCCGCATATGCCGCGCCGCAGCGTTTTGCCTTGGCACGGTAAATTCCTGTTTTTACGCGTTTTTTAAAACTATGATAACTTTTGATCGGTAACTCGGAATAAAGCATATAACATATCACTGGAAAGATTATCAAGTTTACTTTCCAAAAAGATTAAAATCAGGATAAAATATATTTAATATTTTAAGATATTGCTTTTTTAGTAAAAGGGTGTCGGTTTTGGGCCGAGTTTAGTGTTTTGCTCATATCTTTTTCGTTTTAAATCGGAATTGGGCTTATGATATACCGTTAGAAATCTTATTAAAAGGCCTATATAAAAAAATAATAATTGGATCAAAATTATAGGGCTACAAAATCAGTTTCTCTCGGTTTTGTGATGTGGACACGAAAAGTGGAAAGTAAGTTATAGTTTAGCAAAATGGGCTAGCAATTGGGTTGGTTTATGAAATGTATTGGGATTTAATATTGAATTAAAAAGTCCAAGATTAAATACTCAACCTGACCAATAATGGCGGTGAAAGTTTGTTCATCATCGGGTTTGGTTTTGGGGAGACATTTTTAGGTGTCTATAATAACAGAAAATTATTTATGTATTAGGACTTTAGCAAAACACAATAAAACATTATTCCATAACTTTTCAAACAAAGGTGAACTATCCCACTTATGTCACGATGGGGTACGATTGATACTAGCACAAACTCTATTTGGACCATCGTTATTAGCTTACAGAAGATTCAGAAATTAAATAGGAACATTATTATTATTACCCTCCTCCTTAATTAGTGCGTAACTCTAATTTGATATTGGATAATTCTTATCATATCCTCAATTAACCGTAGCAAGTCCCTTAAGTCATTAGGGTTAGCTAGTTCAAGAGATAATAGCACAAGCATAAGATGTCCCTTACCTTTTTTGCGATTAGTTTTTCACGATTCCTTCTTTATTTTGGAGATCCAACAACCTTTCCTCTGCCTTGATCACACTATCAATAAAAAATGTGCTTTAGTTAATCCCCTTTGAAATGGATCAAGCTCCAATTTACTATTTAGTCGGAGATAATCCTTTTTGCTTCTACCTTGGAGGGAGGCCACATTATCGATACTTGCTCATCTTAATTATTGCCCATAGATGATAGCACAAGCATCAACTCCACATAAGACAACTCAAATCCCTAGTCTTTCTAACTAAGCTTTGCACTCTTTTTTAATATGTCCTTCTCCTAGAAGAGTCATTTTCTATGTATGTTATTTTCACTTTTTTTCTAACCATTTTGACAATAAAGGAAGACCTACGGATTAGAGATAAATGGGTGAAATTGATAGGATGGATGAATAGATTTAAGTCTAAGGAAGGTAAATATAAAATTATAAGAATGATTATGCAATATTGTTTATTTTAACAAAATATTTGTCCAATATTATATGATCATTTGTGATCTATTTTGATTATATATCTTAAGTGATATATGACATGATTAACTACAATGAGGTAGTAAAGACACAATATGCTTATCTGGCAATTATATAATTTTGGATAAGTTATACGCTTATGAAATCCGATTTGTAATGTTTGGTAGTTTAATAAGTTATTTAAAATAAATAAATTAAGAAATAAGCTATAATTGTTTTCATTTTCGTTTTTTTAGAAGTGATGCATCATGAAGTAGATTAGCATTGTTTCTCGCAAGACCGTACCTTAATCTTTCTAAAAGGAAAATTGCAACAATAACTATTTTTAGTAGTTTCACAAAGATTGCAACAGACATTTCCCTATATGCAAATGTTTTCTTTCTTTCTCTCTCCTCATCACATGGACCCTATCTTTACTCTTCTATATCTCTCTACTTTTCTTAAAATCTATGTCTCATCTCCATGCTGCAATATTAAAAAAAATGGAGGAAGGATTTATTTACGTTTTTTTTAAGGAACCACAATTGTATCAAAAATTCTGCTATGGGGCTAGCCACATCGTATGGCCATACATCAAGAGGGTTATTTCGTTAGTGTTATAGGGGTTACTAGGTCAATGTTACTGGGGTTATTTTGTCAGTGTTGTAGAGGTTAGTCCGTCAGTGTTATAGGGGTTATTTTGCCAATGTTGTAGAGGTTACACAGTTAGTGATATAGGGGTTACTCGGTCCGAATTATGGGAGTTACTCAGTTCTTTTACAAGTGGCGAAATGCAGTTACCAACTACATATAAAAAAGCTGGAGTGTATTTGTTATTTCTCTTTTTTTTAACATTAGGAAAACATTCAAACAAAAAAAAAAAAAAAAAAAAAAAAGTCGAGCTTTGTTGCGATTTCCTTTTGTAAGCCGGTGCAATATATGTTTCCTTTTGTAATAGACTAAATAGATTTAAATAAACAATCATTATAAATTTCCACCAAGCTTAGAAACCAAAGTAAAGATTAGTTTAAATATTTTAGACAGACCATAGCTTCTACATGGATTGCTAAAACCCTTACTTGAACTATATGTTATCCCCTCCTTCCCTGATTACATATTTGATTTCCATGTTTAACCCATGCTCCATTTGATGCTTAACCTATGCTGCATCTGATACCAAAATATATTAAAACCTCTATCATATTGTAAATCTAGCCTAGGGAAATAAAATGGAAGCCTAGAGGAGGATTTGACGTTCCTTCCGGAGGATATTGAAAGGTTAAGAAGGAACTACCCTCTCCCTGAAAAACTGAAAGCAAATTGAGAACATTAAGAATCTTGGACTAGATAGCATCCCTAGTTAGAGTGATTCCCCGAAAAATCAATTTATTTCTTGTTGTCCGAAATTCCATAAAGAGATCAGATTGATAATCAACGTGTTGCTCCTAATATAATCTGATATAGCTAGAAAGCCATTTCTTAAAAGGAAGCTCTTCATTAATACCTAATTGAAAACTCAATTAGCTAATGAGCCAATCTTTTTTTCCGAGATCACAAAATTAAACCTAAAATGTTACTCATAGTTTTAATATCTTCCCCGCAAAGATCACAAGTTAATTGACTCCATATCCAATTCTGCACATGTGACTTTGCTGCTAAAGCTTCATAAGAAAGTTTTCATAGGATTAACTTCCACTTTGGAAGGGTTCTAACGCCCCTAGACACGCAGATGATATTGTTAAACACGCCCATTTGGAAATTATGGACCAATATATATTCATTCATAATAGTTTTCTAAAGAAGACAATAATCAAAACCAATCGCAAGAATACCAAAGGGATGTAAGTATATGTAATTGGTCTTCGCTAATATTTGATCTTCACTAGTAAAATTTCTTTTTACTAAAGATTTTAGAGGAAATTTTTACTATTGGATATAATATAGTGACATAAGGAAAGGTAAACACATATAATAGACTAAATGCTATAAATATTCGAATAATTCTTATTCAGTACATGTTGGTAGTTAGTTAGTTATTACTGCAAATAGTGTTTTTTCAACAAGGGAGAAGATCTTACTACACTTACGAGGGGTTAAGCTTAATTCTCTTAACTACCCTTACACTAGTAAAATTAACTAGGGAGGGGGTGTATAAATATCATGACTTGCTAACCATTACAGGTAGGGGTGTTGATAATTTTCTACGGGGATGCTTAATTTTAGGTGATCGATGCTATTTCCTTTGTGCTTCTTAAAGCAACAAAGGAAATACTTAGGGTATTTTGTACCTTTCTTGATCTTCATATTTGACATGTATAGTTTACCATAAATCTTTAGTTTGGTATGAGCATAGGGTGGATTTAATTGATTTCAAGAGGCATGGGATCATCTTTATTAGAGCTAACAGTTCTACTTCCACTTCATCACCGATTATGTGCTCACTCATTAACATCGATCTCACTCTATCCTCAGTGTTCAAGAAATCTTTTGGTGTTAAAACTATTAATGAATGAGTAAAATAATCAAATATGGTATCAATGAAGCTAATCTTTGTCGATTGTCAAGGAACTTGGTAATATCGAAGATTGAAATTGAGACTAATACGGATTCTTTAATGTTTCTGCATATATGTTAGTTACTAATGGAGTTAATCCTCATCATAGATTAGTACTGCTATCATTGATATTTCTTTAATATGCCTTTGTAAGTCACATCCCAAGGGACATGAATGAATTGAGGTTGCTCATTGGCTAGCTATTTTTGGATCGCATCAAGGAAGTTTATGAATTAGAATTGGCACTCAAGGGTCGTTTTTCCAAACTAAAATGTTGAAGACTTGCATCTTTACTTCGATGGAAGATTAAGAGTTATTGTAAGTTGGTGCATCACTAGTTTTCAGTTTGTAATTATTATTATGATTGCTATAATCTCATACTTGGCTTCAGCCTTTTAGTAATCTAATGTTGTGTAATAAAATTTCATGTGTCACACGTTTATTGTTCCCTATAAAAATAGTATATCTCTTATTCCTTTACCATCAAACACACCTCCCTTTTCTTTTCTATCTCTTCCCTTTATCGCAACTATTTGCTCCTTTACTATCACTGCTTTTAGAGGAAGTTTAGGTGATGACAGCAAAACCTTGAGGATGGTGATTTCTTTGATGCAGTTGGCTGAGACATGTGATGGTAATGGTAATGAGAAGTTGTTATCTTAGGGTTAAGGTTTGAGATTAAGGGGTCGTGAATTTGCTAGATTTCATGGTGATTGAAAGTTTCCGGAGTTGCATTATCACCGACTGATGGGCGTTAGAATGGTCGTACATTCCACACTCATTTAAACACATTTATAAGCAAACACCTCACAAACCAAGTACAATGATATGTAAGAGTTCGGCCCACAAGGAACGGGATATAATCGCTAAAGACCTTAACACTCAAGCTAACTCGAAGTCGTTTGTTGATTGGGGGTTCGTCAAGTAGACAAACAAATTATTGTTCTAATAAAGTAATTAAAAGTACTAAGGAATGGGATCCACTTAACCATGGTAATTAAGCATATTGGGGATAAATAGGGACAAGAGATAGTAAGGAGTATATGTAAGACCAACCTCATGCAATTAAGAAAATATCACACTTCTAAACTTAGATGCCTCATTAGTTTAGCAATAGGAGATACATAATCAAATTGCAATAAGTAATGACATAGTTAATCTACATTTCCATGTCAAACTAAGCATAACATGCCATCAAGCTCAAAATTCAAGGGTAGCTACTCTTATCATGAAGAACTAACAAGCAATCTAATACAATCAATTTAATAAAAAATCAAACATCTATACTTCTGCCTAGTTTATTTAATTAACCATTAGGTTGAGTTTCACCCAACGCCTAGCAAAGAGGACTACTCACAACTCATTTTGAGTGACATGCAAACCAACATTAGGGTTCTAACTAGTTCAATAATTGGGGAAAAGTGATTCACTATGGATAAAACTAACATTCAACAACAAATTATCAAGATCTAAAGAGATTTAAGTGACATTCAATAACAAAATAAAATCAGAAAATAAGTAGAGAATAGTGAAAGAAATTACTAATTAAAGCTTCAAATGTTGTAAAAAAGTTGAAATCTTGAGAATAATCTTTGATAGTTGCTACTATAATAATTAATTTGAGAGTTTCTAAGCTAAAATACCAAAGATGATTGTTTCACAATAAGAGCAAGTTGCTAAGAATTATGCCAAGACTTCCTGCTCTAAAATGAACTAAAAGGGTAGTATTTATACTCCCCGAATCACATAGGTTAATCCCTCAGATTTCAAGCTAGAAATAGGATCGTCCACACCTCAGCTATGAGCACCCGCTCTGCTTAAGTTACGCGCCCGTTGCCCTGTTTTTCAGCACATGGCATATTCAACTCCTAAGGTAGGAGCACCCGCTCCTAGGTTGGTGCGCCCGCTCCTAAGTAGGTGTGCGCCCGCTCCTATTGTTCCAGAGAGTTGGCAAATTCAAAATATCAGGGAGGAGTTCCCGCTCCTCACAGGATGCACGCCCGCTCCTCATGTTTAGATTAAGGCAGATTATAGCAGGTCGACTAGGAGCTCCCACTCTATCTGCACTCAGAATTGGGCAGATTATTGTGATCTTTAAAGAGCGCCTGCTCTTGGAAAGGTGCACGCCCGCTCCTCCAAGAGCGACCTCTCCCTTCACTGATTAATTGCTCAAGGTCTTCTAGGAACCTTGTTTGCTTGTCAAAGCTAGTCATAAACCTTCAAATCATGAACAAAAAATACAATGAGGTGGCAAAGCCAAGATACGACATTTATATACAAAAGGGGTTAGAAAAAGGGGAAAAGATTACAAAATTGGGTCAAAATCACCACAATAAGTGGCCATGTAAACAACTTATTACCGACGATGCTCAATTTTTTCGAGGAATGGGGGAAGGGAAGGATGGGTTTGGAAGGTAGGGGTTAGGATGGATTTCAGGGAGGGGAATTGAGTTGAGGGCGATTTCAGGGTGGGGTTGGTAAGAAGGGTCTTTTCAAATTAGGTAGCTATGGAAGGACGGTATTTTTGGCGGTAAAGCACATGGGAGGGAATGGTTGTTGGGGCTGAGGCAAGGTAAGGAGTGGATGTCAACGCTGAGACGAGGGAATGTTAAAAAAAGTATTATTTTCAATTTTATTTTTTTGAATCACTAACACGTGTCAAAGTAAACTATTATAGCAAGTTAATGACCTGATTGGATTAATGAAATAATACCTAAGTCAATGTTGGAATTATTATAGAATGATCAATAGTTGGGATTAGTGAAAGTAAAATGGACAAAGTTAGGATTATTTGAATTTTTTTTCTTGATTTAATTGTATTTTATATTTGATATAATCAACCAAAGCTAAATCCGATCTGAATAAGATCATATAGGAATTTGAAGGAATTTAGATCGGCTTGGACTCGACTTTTTTAAATCGGATTTTTAAGTGGGTTGAAATAAAATTATCTCAACTAGTACTCCAAATTGTAAGCTAAAAATACACATTAATTTCTTCTGTACATACTCCACACGAATTTGCAAAATTTAAATCTATAGATGAAAAGAAAATTATATGTTACATATTTTAAACATTAAATAATTATAGGAGAAAAGATCAAATTCCTTAGCAAAACCAAATTTAATTTGCATAAAATTATAAAAATAATGATTAATAATCTCATTGAAATTTATGCTGAGGTAATATTTATGGGACAACAATAATAAGAAAGAAAAAATAAAATATTAGCAACTAATATGAGTTTGTGGACTTGCACTAATCTTAATAACGAAGAATCATTCTAAAGTTTTTCTAACTAACATTCCATTTTTGTCATGATGTAGTAGTTTCGGAGGGGGGGTTTGTTCTAATCAAGTTGCTATGGAAGGAGGGTAGTTTCGGTGGTAGAGCAAGGGAAGGGGATGGTTGTTGGAGTTGAGGCAAGGTAAGGTGTGGCTACCACCCCTGATTACGCATGCCTATAAAAAATTTTTAATATTAATATTTATTTTTTGGGACCACTCACACGTGTCATAGTAACAACCTAATACAACATGTTAATGACCTAATGGGATCTTTTTTTAAAAAAAATAATAAAAAATAAAAAAAATACCAAAGTTAATGTTGAAATTATTACAAATAATCAATATTTAGGATTAATGAAAAAAATTGGTGTAGGGAATATTTCAAGCATCCCACACTTGAGCCCCACTGTGATCATACACTTAGGCATGGTGGCGTCCAAAGGGAAGGAAGCTAGAGCAAAAGAGTCGCCAACAAGTTTTAGGAACTTGTAAACCGTTCACAGGGTGAAAGTTACACCCTTTAACGATCCAGGAGATTGTTAACTCCAATAGGTCTGGAACCATGACTGGAAGTTCGGGGATGAAGGTACAAATCCAACCTAAAAGAGATTAAACCTGCCTAAATAGGCCTCTACTTTATTCTTCTCGTATTCATGTGCGCTTTCTTACTAACATACAATCAATAGGTTAACCCTAAACCTGTTTATCTATGTTGGTTGAATATTAATGCACAAACAAAACTTTTATTGGCGATCACTTGAATTATAATCATATTAGCCTAAACAAGATTATTAATTATCTTATTAAGCGTGATTACAAGTACAAATTCCCTTTAAACATGCATAAAAGGTGTGATCAAGCAATAACAATAATATATCAAGCAACATAATAACAATCATCATCATAATAATAATATTCTCAATCTCAAAGCATAATAATAATAGCAAGATCCTAGGCATGATACTAACAAGATTAATAACAAACCCTAGCACATCACTAAACATTAAAGATCAAAGCTTTATTCGTAGCATGATACTAACATGCTATTAGGAAAGAAATAGGAAGCATCATAATAATATATACATGATATTAGAAATCTTAATTAACCCTAAACATGATACTAGGAAGCAATATAACATCCTAACATGATACTAGGAATCAACAAAATAATCTAAGCATGATGTCTATATCAAAAGATCAATAAAGCAATTAAAGTACTTACTTCGATGCCTCGTACCTCTTTCTAATAACAAAATACACGCGTTAGTAACTTCAAGGAAAATAAAACAAAAGAATTAAATTAAATAATTGAAATAGGGATTTAAGACCAAACCCTCAGAAATATTAAACCTTTCACGTCTAGGGCGAAGGCAACTTCGAACTTGGCTAGGTGTTTCTAGAACTAATGTATGAGGAATTTTGAGAGAGGGAAGGTTTAGAAAGAGGGAGAAAGAATAAGCTACTAGCTTTTAGAGAGAGAACGAATAGAATTAGATGATTTTTGATGATCTGAAAACAGAGAGATACGACCCCTATTTATAGAAAAAATAGCGCGGGATCAAAGAAAATCATATTCGAAAATAAAATACCTTCTGTTGCAAACGACAAAAGTTAGCGCCAGACGACAAGCTCATCGCCAGGCTTTCACTATTTTTGATATTTTAATAAAACATCCTCATTATTAGACTTTCCACACTTTCACTTCGTTCGATAATCAAATGACGCGAAAGGTATTCATCATTGGGTTTGGTTTTGGGGAGACACATTTGGGTGTCTACAGAAGCCCCCACTTTGACTGAGTTTGGAGAAACTTATGTTTCGAAAACAAAAGTCAAAGTAGCGATAGGGACGGAGAATGATTCAGAACGTTCTGCGATCCTAAATCATTCTTGTAACGTCGATACCTGCAAACTAGCGTTATTTAAAACAGATAAAAGAGTTAAGAAACGTGTATCTTGCACCGTCGAGCACACGTCTCTGGAGTAACCGATTTTTGTTGATGATCTTCCTCAAGCTAGGGGATATCGTCTGAAGACTGCCACGCTTGTAACCGCCTCCAATTTCTGCTGTGATAATCTTCCGCAAGCTAGGGAACATTATCAAAGATTGCTTCGCCTGAAACGACCTTCTACCGCCTTGTGACCATCTTCCGCAAGCTAGAGAACACGATCGAAGATAACTTCGCTTGAAATCACCTCCTGCTTCTGACAACCTTCCACATCCTAGGGAAGGCCGTCGAAGATCACTTCTCTTGAAGCCATCCTCTACTTTTGACAACCTTCCACATCCTAGGGAACATCGTCGAAGATAACTTCGCTTGAAGTCATCTTCAGTTTTTTGTGACAACCCTCCGCAAGCTAGGGTACGCCGTCGAAGATAACTTCGCTTGAAGTCATCTTCAGTTTTTGACAACCTTCCACATCCTAGGGAACAACGTCGAAGATAACTTCGCTTGAAGTCATCTTCAGTTTTTGACAACCTTCCACATCCTAGGGAACGTCGTCGAAGATAACTTCGCTTGAAGCCATCTTCAGTTTTGCGATAATATTCCAAAGAAAATTACCGAAGACCAACGCTTGTAGATCCTTTAAAGCTCGCTTGAACTTTGCTGCTGTGATATTTGCTGAAATTCCCGCGGTGCCAGTACGTCAGCGCATTTTGCTGCTTGTGAACCATTACGTCGGTGCTTGCGATGAGCCAATGTTTAGGCGCTTTAAGCTAAATGAGACGATCATTTGTCAGGTCGATCACCTACTGTGATTGTAATCCAGCCGATTACTTAATCATGTCAAATTGCTTATAGGGACTAACTGGCGTACCAAGGAACCCAAAATTGCTGCATAAGGTCCACATAATCTTTTATGAGGGCCACGTGTTCTGTCACCACACCAGCTCACGTTAGAAAGCACTGTCGTCGAATTTTTGCTCTGTCGCCAAGCGACGAATACCAGCGCATGGCGACGAACTCGTCATCTGGCGCTAGAGTCGGGTTTTCGAAATAAAAACCTTTTCTTCCCCATTTGTCGTGGCTGATGCTTGCTGCTATTCGTTTCGCTCAAAAACTTTAATTTGGTCGTTCTTGCTCGTTTGTCCACCAAATTCACTCAAATTTGTTGAAAATCAAAGCTTGTCTCATCTATTTTCCGGATCCATGTAAGTTATTCTCAAACTTAACTCTATTTTTGCTGAATTCGGAGATGTTTATGCGAGGGTATTCGAAAAAAATCGAACCCATTTATGCTTAATTCTCTTTGTTTATTGAATTTTATGTTTTGAAATTGTTGTATTATGTTTATATATCATGTTTAGAGAATTTTGAGACTTATTTTACTCAATTTGGTGAAGAAATGAGCAAATTGCCATTGTTGACCCTCTTGAGTTCGTGAGAACAATATGGCCTGTTCTTCGTGTTTTTGCTAGCCATTTCTGTTAGAATTTGTCACAATATTTATCATAGTATTGCAAGAAATTGTTTGACCGCCGAAATTTGCTATTTATGCTCGGATTGAAATTGTGCTCTGTTTTAGTAATACGTACTCTGTTTTTACGAACATAGTATCATGCGGCTAGACGAACCTTAGATACTATAGAACCTTAGTTTTCTGGTATTTTTCATAATATAGCATGACTAGGCAACAAGGCTCGGGTTCTCGTTCTCGTTCTAGGGAGACTCATAGGGAGGACGATTCCGTAAGCACCTCCTCCTCTCTTGGGAGGTTTCCAGAGTGGGATAAGCACACTTTGTACTTCGCGCCAGAGTTCCACATCTCAAAGCGCATTTGTCGAGGGATTCTCAGTGGGAGGGTCCGTAGCCATGGTTCTGGCAACACGACCATCGGCTCTTTGTACGACACCTACTTCCGCGACCACGACGGTCGACGCCTTCTATGGGAGTCATGTGGCTTGACTCCTTTGCTGCGAGCCACTCAGGCTATGTACTCTTTCGGACAGAGCCACTATGTAGTCCGAGCTTTGGTGGAGTTCTTTTGGGACACCACCAACACCTTTCACTTTCCTTGGGGTGAGCTGACTGTTACCCCCACCGACTTCAGTCTCATTACGAGATTGAAGTTCACCTCGGTCCTGCTTCCTTTCGATAGCGAGATCACAGTCTTTTCTCCATAGGTACTGGAGCTATTGGGCCCTATCACTATTCGGGGTCGTGCTGAGGCTGACTCGACGCAGCTTAGCACTAGATGCATTCGCCGGAGTACGCTTGCGGCAGCATTTCAGGATCCTGCGACCACTTCAGAGCAGCGGGTGCGCATTTTTGCTCTTATCTTGTTGTCAAGGACCTTTTCTCCTTACAGAGGTAGTCGAGTGCTACTTTACTACCTTCCTGCTGTTCGCGACCTTGCTTCAGTCGGGTCGTATGATTGGGCCAGCTTGGCCTATGCGGACTTCCTAGTCGGACTGCGACTTTCTAGTTGTCATAGCTCCTTCGAGGGAGATATCGCACTTTCTAGTTTTTGGAAAGTCGTAGAGGTATGCTTTATTCCTTTTAAAGTTAGCTCTAGACTTATTTTAGCATTTGTTGACACACATTTTATATTTTCCTAGATCTGGTTCTACGAGTACTTTCCATCTCTTGCGCCGGTGAGACCTTCACCTCGCGAGCTCCTTGTTGCCGCCAGTTGGGGAGGTCGTCATAGTGCAAATGGCACTTCTAGGCGCATTCAAGAGTTGATCCTCTCGGTATGTTCTTCAGATACTTGCTCTTTATACCTTTAGTAGGATTTTGTCTTACGAGTATGTACTTTGTAGGAGCCGGCCGTAGAATTTCGGCCGTGGGCCGATTTTGACGTTTCTGCGCTTGCTGCGAAATACACCGCTCAGCGTCGCTATTTCTAGGGGACGTATGATGCTGTGGTGTATCTTGGCGAGAGAGTGGCTATTGAACACTCCTCAGAGGCCTTCGTTGTTTTGGCTCGTCCACCTCGGCATATATTCTATAAGGCGAGGTTGAGGACTTTGGCGAGTAGGGCGCCAGAGGGCACGCCTTGGCGGAGGCATGCTCGTCCAGAGCTATGATATTAAGAGGCCTTGCTACCGCTTTTGGCTCCACCACCTGTTTTGCTAGAGGGTGGAGAGGAGGTACTCTTTATCTTGAGCATTCGTTTCTTGTGTAGCCCCCCCAAGATACTAATTACTCCATTTATCTTGTAGGATGCGTACGCGGAGTTTGTTACTCCTCATGTCCATCACCTATCAGGGATATATGGCCCTGTTGAGGAGATGATTCCTCTAGCTCCTCCGAATCATCGCTTTATCGAGCAGTTGATACCACGACGTCAGGCTTGGGTGAGTCATTTATTTTCCTTTTTACTTGCACATATATTGTTAATCACTACTGACTTGCCTTTTGACAATTCTCTCGCGAGGTGGTGACGATGATGGCGAGAGGCTTGGACGCCTTTTGTTACCAACTGGTGAGATGGAGGGATCGTGCTTCTTGTCGTCGTGACGACACTATAGAGGTATTCCCCTTATCCTTATCTTATGATTTGATTTACTCATTTAGCACCTGACATGGCTTACTTTTGCAGGGACAGCCTATTCCTCCTCATACCCGAACGAGACCTGGGGCTAGGAGAGAGATGTCTGACTCGAGGCGTCGTCATACCTCATCCAGGGGTGAGGGTGATCGATCAGAGACGACACCTCCTGAGAGACCAGATGGTTCGAGCTCTTCATCAGAGGGTGCACATGCTAGGCCAACAGGCCAAGGAGGCATGTCATTGACTCCTTTAGGGGGTGGTGGGACGTAAGAGGTTGGCTCGTCGTCGCAGCAGCCGCTGCAGCCTCAGCCATTGGCTATTGGGCTTCATAGTGAGCCTGGATGGACTGGTCCTACTCTGTCGATCCCGACTGTTGGCGATCCTGGGGCCGATGAGGGGTATACTCCACGATCTACCTTGTTCTTTGATACCTTGGGAGTGCCTCCTCATTTGCGTCCTTCGGCACCATAGTTGTACCTGTGCTTATTTTATTTGACTTATATGACTTTGCTAATTTGTATGACTTCTACATTAGACATATTGTATATACAACTTTATTATGCTTATTTTATCTTTGCATTTTATTTTTTATTTTATGTGCATGTGAGTGTGTGTAAAAAATTGTGACTAATTTTTGCGTAAAAAAATTCCGTCATTTCTATTATTAATGGAGGGTATCTGACTTTCTCCCCCAAAAAGAAAAAATAAAAAATAAAAAAGTAAAATTTTGACTAACATAAGCTTAAAATTAATGAAGCTTAAATTAATCGAAAAAAGTATTTGAAAGATGTCAAGACATAGAGTCAATGCAAAAAAAATCGAGTCGTAATCGAAGAAATCATATGGTTTGAATAGCGCGCATAAGCCGTTGTCGAACCGACTATCTGTCGCCAAGCGCTGGCGTCGTCGTCAGACGCTGGTTTCATCGCCAGGCGACAAGCCTCGTCACCAGACGTTGTCCTTGTCGTCTGGCGATAGATTTTTTTTCTCCGAATCCTTTCGAAAAACAAACTGCACCAGTTTTGTCCATAAATAGCCCCCAAATCTGCCGAATTTTGTATATTTCGAACAGATTAAAATAATAGTTATAATCTTAATTCTCTTTAAGCAATCATGTCTAAGAGTTTTAGTGATTTTACTCGTGGGTGGTGTCGTTCTTTGACTGCTAGGGAGAGAAAAGAGCTTGATATCTGTCATATGGGAGGTATTTATGGTATTAAGGGGGTCGATATAGATATAGATTTTATTTATACCGCCTTAGAATATTGGGATCCAGACACACATTGCTTTAGATTAGGCTATGATGAAATTAGTCCTTTACCGGAAGAATTTGGTGCCATTCTAGGCTTTCCCTCCATGGATCTTGCGGTAATTCCTAATATTAGTGAATATTATTATAAAGATTTTGAGCGCTTCTTTAATTTGAAAGACAGAGATCTAACAAATATTGTAGATGGTATTGTAGTTAATTTGAAAGAATTTGCACGCCACTACTTTGATAGACCATATTCTAAGTCTTTTCATGTTTATAGAAGAAGAGCTTTTCTCTTTTGCATGCTTAGCCAATATCTCCTCACTAGAGGTAATAATCGTGAGGGGCAAACAATTTTAGTATCTGTGATGGAACAAATTGAATCAGGGAGGAATCCAATGCCATTAATTTTTGGAGAAACAATGCTTAGTTTGGATGAATTAAAGGAAAATCTGGAAGCACCTTTTTAAGGCTCTCCAATTTTATTACAGGTAGAAAAATAATATTTTTAATTACAGCAATCAAAAACATATATTTTTGTATAGTAATACTAATTATTTGCATTGAATTTTTGCAAATGAGGCTAATGGAGAGACTAGAATTAATTAGTCCTCCTGACAACATTGATAAATATACTCCGAACTGCTTTGTGAGGCGAAAGAAGCGCTTTTCCATAAAAATGGGTCGCCGGGAGTGGAGCAAAATATTCGCCTCTCGTGATTTTGCTATCAAATGGATTATCCCTTGGTGGAAAATTGAGAAAATGGTTGGTGTTAACAAGCAACCCTTCTGCGGTCTTCCAAACTTATCCAAGATGACTTTTTATTACCCCTGCAGGGTAAAAAGACAGTATGGCCTTACTCAAACAATTCCTTCCGGAGATATTCGTCGTCCTTATGAATTCCCTGTTTCACAAGAAGTGGGAAGATTTGATTCTTATTGGAGTGCTAGGCCTTTATGGGAAGTTATGACCCAAAAGGTTCCTCCTTCTTTGTCCAAGGATGTGAAGCACTGGCTACTTGATAAGCCTAAAAAGGATAAGAAGAAAAATCAAGGTAGAATTAATGTGAAGAATCGCCTGGGAGACAAGATAGCTCCTGTTAAGGAACGCTTAGGTGAAAGAGTTGAGTTCAAAACACCTATGATTCCTAAGAAAAAGACACTACTAAAGGCAAAGAGAAAAGGAAAGCTGATGCTACAGAAAAGAAGATTTGGGTAGAGAAGAAAGATGGTGTACTGGCTAAAGGAGAAACTATTTACACCAAATTGAATGCAGATCCTCTAAAGGATGCCTGCTAGCAAAAGTAATGGACGATGAAGAAGATGCTAACAAGAATTGGAAGAGAGCAAAGAAAGAGAAGAAAGATTAGAGTATTACTTAACTTTCAATTCATTAGACAAATTTAATTTTTTTAAGTCAATTTATTTTCTAAGCTTTTATTTGAATTCCATCAATAATGTAATTTTACTTTATTTTATTAATGCAATTTTCAGCTTTTTGAATTAAATTAACATTTACATTACACTCTTTATAGCAATGAAAACACTTAGTTATTTTTCTGAAAATATCCGACTACGGAAGTCAAAAATTTCCGAAATACACCGAAATTTGCCCAGTTTAATGCGGAAAAATTGGCGTCGAAAATTAGGTTCGTCGCCAAACGTTGGTCGTCGTCGCTTGGCGCTTTCCTCGTCGCCAGATAATGCTATTCGGCGCCCGGCGCTGTCTTCGTCGCCAGACGCTGTTGTTGTCGGCCAACGCTAACTTCTGTCGTCAGGCGACGACTTTCTGGGATGCGTTTGCAAATTTTTGCGCTAATTTCTCCGAGTTGATTTGCTGGAATGCGAGGTTTATAAAAATTAAAGTGGCCGCACCCTATAAGAGTTGCCTACGTATCCTTTCTTAAGGAATGAGGCCAAACGTAGCTCTCTTGTGTGTCCTACTCCAGTACTTATGGGTAGTACTTCTTAAGTTGGTCAAGATTTGTCATGTTTGAGAACTCATTGCCATCCATATCAGTTAGTTTTGCAGCTCCTCCTGATAGGATAGTCTTAACAGTATATGGCCCAGACCAATTGGGTCTAAACTTGCCTCTTGGGTCTAAAACATTTTTCCTTAATGTTTTTAGGACCAAGTCTCCTACTTTTATATTCCTTATCTTGACTTTCTTGTTAAAGTGCCTAGCCATACGGGTTTGATAACATTGGGTATGATGTAGAGCCTCTAGTCGTTTTTCATCAAGTAGAATTAGCTCCTCATATCTCGCTCTAGTCCATTCTACTTCATCGAGTTAACTTTCAAGCGCGATGCGTAGAGAAGGTATTTCTAGCTCTACAGGTTGTACGGCATCTATTCCATAGACTAAGGAAAATGGCGTATTTCCTGTTAATGAGCGAATTGACATGCGATAACCCCACAGAGCAAATTGAAGTTTGTCAGGCCAATCTTTGTAATTTTCTGTCATCTTCTCGATGATCGTCTTTAAATTTTTATTAGCTGCCTCAACAGCACCATTTGCCTGAGGTCTATACGGAGAAGAATGATGGTGTTTAATGCCATACTTTTGTAACAATTCTTCACATTTTGCTTGAAAGTGAGTTCCATAGTGTAGGGAATATTTCAAGCATCACCACACTTGAGCCCCACTGTGATCATACACTTAAGTATGGTGGCGTCCAAAGGGAAGGAAGCTAGAGCAAAAGAGTCGCCAACAAGTTTTAGGAACTTGTAAACCGTTCACAAGGTGAAGGTTACACCCCTTAACGATCCATGAGATTGTCAACTCCAAAAGGTCTTGAACCAAATAGGGTTCGGGGATGAAAGTACAAATCCAACCTAAAAGAGATTGAACCTGCCCTAATAAGCCCTCTACTTCATTCTACTCGTATTCATGTGCGCTTTCTGACTAACATCCAATCAATAGGTTAACCCTAAACTTGTTTATCTATGTTGGTTGAATTTAATGCACAAATAAAACTATTATTGGCGATCACTTGAATTATAATCATATTAGCCTAAACAAGATTATTAATTATCTTATTAAGCGTGATTACAAGTACAAATTCCCTTTAAACATGCATAAAAGGCGTAATCAAGCAATAACAATGATATATATCAAGCAACATAATAACAAAAATAACAATCATAATAATAAAAATAATCATAAAAATAATCACAATAATAATCATAATAACGCTAAAGCATAATAATAGCAAGATCCTAGGCATGATACTAACAAGATTAATAACAAACCCTAGCATGTAACTAAGCAATAAAAAATCAAAGCTTTAGCCCTAACATGATACTAACATGATATTGATATGATGTTAGAAAGCATAGGAAGCACCCTAAACATGATACTAGAAAGCAATAGAAACATCCTAACATGATGCTAGGAATTAATAAATAATAAACATGCTTTCTACAAGAATAGAGCAATAAGATTACATACTTTGATGCCTCGTACCTCTTTCTAATAACAAAATACACGCATTAGTAACTTCAAGGAAAAGAATAAAATTAAACAATTAAATTAAATAATTGAAATAGAGATTAGGGACCAAACCCTCAGAAATTATAACCTTTCACGTCTAGGGCGAAGGCAACTTCGAACTTGGCTAGGTGTTTCTAGATCTCGTGTATGCGGAATTGTGTTTGTAAAAAGCTAGAGAGATGATGATTGTAGATGAGAATTGCTGATAATTGATGAATAAAAACGGAGGTTCAGGACCCTATTTATAAGAAAACAGTCCGAAAATAGGTAGAATTTGATAAGGAATAAAACTCCACGCTGTCGCCGCAAAACCAAACTTGTCGCTTGGCGACAAGGTCTGTCGTTTGGCGACAGCCTGGATTCCTACGCACTTTCAAACACAGAGTCCACTTATCAATCAAAATTGACTCGTAAAGTCCGTATGAAAACTGAAATCGTATTTTTCATAAAATAATATTTTATTCCAAGTAAAACTTATCAAAACATAATTATTAATTCTAATTTTATTAGGACTTAAAAGAACCCTCTAGAAAATTCTAGAAGACTATAATTAATTCTAATAACTTTAGGAATAATAATTAACATTGGGCCCTCCCTTATATCATCGGGCCGCATGTAAAGATCAACCGGGCCCAGTTTAGCATTTTGGCCATAACTTCCTCATTATTCATCGGAATTGGGCTTATATATAATATATCGTTGGAAAGCTCTTTGCAAGCTCCATCCAACTATGCTATTATTGGACCCTTGTCGTAGACCAAACTAAACTGGATTGGCTATTTTCATAAAATAGAGTTATTTTTCGAAAACAGAAAGAAAGAATTTTTAAAACTAACCGCAACACCTGACCTTTCACACTTTCACTTCGTTCGATAATCATTCGACGCAAAAGGTATTCATCACTGGGTTTGGTTTTGGGGAGACACATTTGGGTGTCTACACATAGACACTTATCATTTCATGTGGGACTCCATATCGACAAATGATGTTTATTTCGATAAATAGTGCTACATGCTTTGTAGTGAGTTTGGCATATGATTTTTCTTCAACCCATTTAGTGAATTAATCAATTACTACTAATATATATTCATGGGCTCCTGTTCTTGGAGGAGTAATTCTTCCAATGATGTCTATTCCCCATGTTGAGAATGGCCATGGTGATGTGTAGATGTAGAGGAGAGATGGAGGAACATGTTGCAATTTGGCATATATTTGGCATTTAGGGCATCTTTTAACATATTGATGGCAGTCTCTATTCATGGTAGTCCAATAATATCCTTCGCGCATTATCTTTTGGACTAGCATTTTGCCATTTACGTGTGTTCCACATACCCCTTCGTGGACTATTCTCATAGCTCTTTGGGCTTCTTTTTTTCCTATACACAAAAGAGCTCGACCTTTAGGTACCCTTTTGTGTAACTCGTCGTTAATGAGCACATATTGGGAAACCAAAAGTCTTAAGGCTCGTTTTTCCTTTTTGTCAACATGGGATGGATATTCTCCCTTTGTGACATAGTTGAGGATGTCCGTATACCAAGGTTCTTCCTCTTCTTCTTCTTCCTCTTGGGTTACTTCATCATCCTCTATTGCTTGGATGTAAGCCGGTTTGTGCCTCTTTTCTATTGTTAAGGGCATTTTCTCGATTTTCGTAGGAATCCTAACCATTGAAGCTAGTATTTCCAGGGCATCAGCAAATTGGTTTTCCTCTCTAGGTAGATATGTGTATTCTACCTTTTCTAGTTGATTTTTGAGAGTTTCCAAGTAGGTTTGGTAAGGGGCCAAGATTTCACTCCTTACTTTCCATCTCTTGGAAATTTGATTGATGATCAATGAAGAATCCCCAAAAATTCGAAGTTTCTTTACTCTCAAAGCCAATGCTGTTTCGAGGCCTACCACGCATGCTTCATATTCTGCAGCGTTGTTGGTAATGTCAAAATCTAGCGTTATGGAGATTGGAACATGTTCCTCTTTTGGTGATACCAATAGCACTCCTACACCACATCCCTTTTGGTTTGAGGCTCCGTCGAAGTAGAGAGTCCAAGTATCATCTTCTGTGACTATCAAGTCTTCGTCTGGAAAATCATTCTCATGTATAGGCGTGGAATCTTTTTTGGAAAATCCGCTAAGAAATCGGAAACCACGGATCCCTTAATGGCCTTTTAAGGCATGAACCTTACATCGAATTGGGCTAGGTTAACTATCCATCTTGATATCCGCCCATTTAGTGTAGATTTCTCCAAAAGATACTTGAGTGGATCTATTCGAGATACTACAAAGACCGTATGAACGAGCATGTAATGTCTTAACTTGGTTGTGGCCCACACCAATGCGAGGCACAATTTCTCAAGTGGTGTATAGAGTATTTCATACTCGAGCATCTTTTTGCTTAGATAGTAGATGGCGTTCTCCTTTCCTTCTACTTCTTGTGCAAGCATAGCCCCTATTGTCTCTTTGGTGACTATTAAGTACAACCTAAGAGGAATCCCTGGGAGTGCTGGTGCTAATACAGGAGGGTTAGCGAGATAGGCTTTGATTTTCACAAAGGCTTTTTGACACTCATCGTCCCATATTACCGGCACATTCTTTTTGAGCTTCTTGAATATTGGTTCACATATTGTTGTCAATTTAGATATGAACCTACTTATGTATTGCAACCGGCCAATGAATCCCCGAATTTGCTTTTCGATTTTGGGCGGTGGTATTGACATGATTGCTTTGATCTTGGTTGGGTCTATCTCTATTCTTCTAGAGCTAATGACATATCCCAAGAGTTTTCCTAAAGTGACTCCAAAAGCACACTTAGATGGCTTCAACCTCATGTTATATTTTCTTAATCTTTCAAAGAAATTTTCTTAGGGCTACCAAATTCCCTGGTCTATCCTTTAATTTTACAATCATGCCATCTACATAGACTTCGACTTCCTTGTGCATCATGTCATGGAGTAAAGCAGTTGCTGCTCGTTGGTAAGTAGCACCCGCGTTTTTCAACCCGAATGGCATTACCGTGTAGCAGTAAGGGCCCCAAGGTGTTATGAAAGTTGTTTTCTCCATGTCTTCTTCTGCCATGAGGATCTGATTATACCCTGCGTATCCATCCATAAATGAGATAAGCGTGTGGTTTGCTGTATTATCTACTAGAATATCGATGTGTGGTAAGGGGAAGTCGTCCTTTGGACTTGCCTTATTTAGATCTCGATAGTTGAAACACATTCGTACCCTTCCATCCTTCTTCGGAACTGGGACTACATTTGCAACCCATTCAGGGTATTTAGATTCCCTGATAAAACCTGCTGTTATTTATTTTGTATTTCTTCTTTTATTTTAAGGGCTAAATTGAGTTTCATTCGACGTAACTTTTGTTTTACAGGTTTCGTTCCTGGAATTAGTGGAATTGTGTGTTGAGCTATTTTTCTATTAATGCGTGGCATATCTTCATATGACCAAGCGAATACATCAATGAATTCTTTTAGTAGATTAATAAAATCGGTTCTTTCATCTATATTAAGTGTTAGTCCGATTTTAACTTTTCTTTTAATGGTTGAATCTTTTGAGATGTCAACCGCTTCAGTATCCTCAATTATCGGTGTTTTATTTTCAAGTGTTTCCATTGCTTTAATTATCTCTTTATCACTTTCGTTGTTAGTTAAGCAATGCTCATCATCTTGAGTAAAAGAATGACTTGATGAGTAAGCAGAAGAAGACATATTATTGAACTCTAAAATCATTACATCAAATAAAAAGACGTCCGTTAGAACTTGATTATTGACTATCCTAGGGGAAGACACTAAAGAAGAAGAGCTAGGAGCGGGTGCTATGACTAAAGACTTAGAAGACTTGATAGGGGAAGATTCTAACTCAGACTCTGACTCAGATGATTCATCAAACATTGGCCCTTGTCCGGTTGTTATAGAGATCTTTCTTCCGCTTGGAGTGGTCACTTTCACGGTCTTTCGCCATCCTTGAACTAGACCCTCTGCTGGAGTGATAAGTTTGGAGGGATCAAAGTTATCACTCTATAATGCTGTTTGAATGAGCAAGGAGTTGTCTTTGATACGCGTTGGCTCATTCCACTCATACCCAAAGAAGAGTCCCATAACATTAAAGTCAAAGCATGGGGGTGCTTTTTCCTTATAGGTGGGAGTTGGGATATTGTCTATAAAGTTGCAATCCAGGAATATCTTGAACCTAGGTTGTCTTATCCCATTTTTGACAAAGGGTTCAGGGAATTCATAGCATGGATAATTCTCTCCCTCTTTTATGAATTGTCCATTTAGAGTAAGAGGATAACGATCCATTGGGATTGCTTTCTTTTGGGTATGAGCGTTTCTACATGCGTTTGCCTTTTCCCGGGCTCGCTTAAGATCTTCCGGAGTCGGTTCAAAACCAAGTCCAAAAGTGTCCAATTTAGGGAGACTAGGTAATCCCACCTGTTTTGCTATCCTTTTCTTCTTTCCAAGGGTCATTCCGGGAAAGTGTCCTTGTTTCTTAAGGATAGCGTAAACTGTCATGTTAGAGTGGAGGTCGTAGTGAAGAGGGGTCCTTTCATCTTCCTTAATTAAGGAGACCTCTTCGTTAAATCCCCACAAGTCCTCGTTATCTTTATCGTGCTCCACGTTTATTATGGGATTCTCGACGGCTTTGATCCTCATTGGTGAAGCATCAATTGTGATAGGGATTCCTCCAATAATAGCCTTCACTTGCTGATGAAGGGATGAATGGACGGCCTTTAGATCGTGAAGCCAAGGGCATCCCAACAGTAGGTTGAAAGAGGCTTTAATGTCTACCACTTGAAAAGTAGTGGCATATTCTATGACTCCTGCCGTTACATTCATAGTGATAGTCCCAAGAGCTTGGCGACGAGTGTTGTCATAGGCTCTTATTCCCTGTGTAGACGGGGACAAGTCTTCATCTTTTATCCCTAACATTCTCGCAGTTGGAAGTGGATAAACATTAATTGCTGATCCATTATCTACAAGAGCCATTGGGACATTCATTCTTTTGCAGATTATTGTGAGATTTAATGCTTTATTGTGTTTATCACCCTCTGGAGGTAAGTCCTTGTCAGAAAAGGTGATCAAATTCATGGGACTAGGAAGATCACTTGTGAGAAAGTTATCCAACCCCTCAGGAGTGGTTTCAGAATCTATTCCTATCTTGTCCAAAGCGTTCATTACCGCCAACCTATGTTGATGGGATGTAGCTAGGAGTTTCCATACATTCATATCAACTTTGGTCTTCTTTAATTGCTTGACAATATCGTTGTCTTCTATGATAGGTATGGGAACTTGCTAAGTTGTAGGGATAAGTTGTTGCGTAGTAATAGGAGGTTGCATTCTCCCGGACCTTGTGAGGACGTCTATGGGTGAATCTTGTTCATCCCAAATATCGTCTACCGGATATATTGTGGAGAGTGGAGTCTCTTCTAAATCTTTAAGGTAGACATCATCATCGTCATTATCCCAAACTCCATTAATAGTAGCATCTTTTTCTTGTGGAATTTGGACTATTTTTTTTATTATCAATCAGTTTCTGAATTAAATCTTTAAATTTAAAACAGTGTTCTATTGTATGCCCCCCTGATTGGTGATATGGACAGTAGAACCTATCCGTCCTCTTTAGCGATTCAAATGGTCTCGGTTCGAGAGGTTTAATCTTGCCACCCTCGGAGAGCATTTTGAATATGTTTGCATACGTGGTCCCAATTGGAGTGTAGGACATATGGCTCCTTTTGGGTGTTTCAACTACTTGAAGAGAGAATGGTTTCTTCGTAGTTGATGCTACCTCTTTGTTGACATGTTTATTTTGTTCTTGTTCAGTACGTTCAAGAATTTTTCTACACATACCTACGAATTTTTCTACTGAATATACAAGGAGCAATATATCTTCCTTCGTAGGCGGTTGTTGCATTGGGGACGGTCCACTCATGGCGTCGAAGAATACTTCTTCTTCTTCAAGGGTATGAGTTTCTTCAATTGGTTTGATCAAAGATGAGGGATCAATAGAATTTTCCTCATCAGAGATGGCCAAGGAATCAGAAAGTGGTGCACTATTGACACTTGACTTCTTACTTGCAGGAGGCACTGGTAGTTTATTATTGTCGATTAAATCCTGGATAGCTTCCTTTAGCTTCCCGTAATTCTCAGTAAGATGGCCTCTGCCTTGATGGTATTTACAGTGTGCATTGGGGTTCCAATTATCCGATCTCTTTTCGACTAGTGGATCCCCAAATGGTCCAATGGGATTTATAAGACCCTTTGCATGAAGACGGTCAAATGCGGCGTCATAACTCATACCAATAGGAGTAAAGTTCCTTCTAAATGGTTTCTTTTTTCCCTAAGTGTTCATAGCAAGGACTTCATTCAAATTAAAGGTGCTAACATTGTTTGAGTGGGTAGTTTTGGAAGAAGAAGGATTGTCGTTCTTCTTTCCTTTCCAGCCACTGTTAGGGTTAGTGTTAGCAGCTTTTTGTTTCGCAAAGTCGTCTTCAATATTAATTCCAACGTCATAGACGGCCTTAAAGGTGTTCAAGTTGCTTTGATATTTGAGATGCTTAGAGTATTTTTCTTGGAGATTTTTTATGAACAATCTCACGGACTCTTTTTCAGTAAGGACCTCAATCATCTTAGCAGAGGTTTCCCTCCACTTATTAAAGAAAGAAGTGAACCCTTCATTCTCTTTTTGTTTGAGTATCTCAAGTTCCCTATGATCAGTCTCAACTTGAATATTGCACTTGTACCTATCAATAAAAGCATTTACAATGGCATCCCAAGTAGAGGTTTTCTCTTTGTCAAGGGAAAAGAACCATTATTGACAGACAGTTTCAAGTGATAAAGAAAACAATGTATGGAAAATTTTCTTATCTATCCCCTTAATACTCATTATTGTCTCAAATGCTCTTAAGTGGAAGTAGGAATTTCTGCGGAAGAAGTTCCTTGTCCACTAAGACCCCTTGCGAGCTAATGCCTTGGAACCTGTAATCATTGGATATCTTGCTCAAGCTATCTTGCATGAGCTCCATTTGTTGTTGCCTTACAAGGTCATTAACTTGAAGTGCTATGTTCTTCATCAAGTTAGTTAGGTTGGCTACATCCTTCTTGAGTTCATTAACTTCTTCTTGAGTGGCCATGATCTTCTTGGCTTTCCTTTTCCGAGTAATGGGTTTGTCAAAAAGAAGTATTTGAACGAAAGTGTTGTCTTTGATTAGCCGTCCTTATTTTCTTAACCAAGCGATGTAAATTAAACCATTTATTTATTTTAATTACTTGACTCGAATTTGGCTTTGACTTTATTGATTTTAAAAGCAAAAAATGGGATGTAATTTTTGAAGACCAAGTAAGGGTTTAAACAAATATGGTTTTATTGGAGGATTAATATCCGACTTACCCCCAAAAAAATATGACGGAAAAAACGCGCATAGAAGACTCTCTAGGCATGGTCAAAATGTGACGTGTTATGTGTGTGCTTTAATAGTGAATGTGAGTGACATACTTTGACTCTTTTTGTGAGACCATGGGACTATGTGCCTAAACTCAATTAAGGACTGAATATAATTACTGCCATTAATAAACTGATTAGGCCATATTAGCAAATTGATTAAACTGACACGTCGTGAAGACTTGAGCAAAATTAGAGGCTGTCGTCAGACGACAGTATCGTTGCCAAACGCTAGAAGCCAACGCCAGACAAAGGTATCGTCGCCTGGCGCCGGACATTAGCGTATGGCGCCACAGTCCAAATCTTTGCGATGTTATGGGACATCGACCTGGGACTGTTTCCAGTATTTTACTCTAAAGGGATTAGCCTAAAATTCGTACTAAGTCAAGTTTGATCAATTTATTAGACATTAATTATTTATTAATTAATCAATTAATTAAATTAGCAAAGTCCTTTTAGTCATTATTTTATTTATTTAACTCATACACAAGTCAAACAAACGGTTAGGAAAAACACATAGAGTATGCACAGCAAATAATGCGCAAGTAGTCATGTAGTCACAATATGATGCAATGAGTGTGCAACCTAACTATGGCTCTAGTTCTCTAAATTTCAGGATATGGGTTAGTCAAAGAGGGTTCATGGTTATGAGTCCGGATGCACCGCATGGAAGCCTTACCTTTGGAAGGGTTGGCGCGTGTGGATAGGACCCCGCGAGTTAAACTCGCTTCCATGGTTTGGTGAATTCAACAATCTCGGATATACCCTTCGTTGCCAGGAGCGTTCGATTGGGTAGATGGAGCATGAATTCCCAGAGGGTTATGTCCATATGTAGAACACATATGGGTTTTAGAAAATAGGAAAAAACTCAATCAGGAAGTAAAATCGAGCAAACAGTACTAGAAAACTAGTCGCAATAAGAAGGTAGATTTCTGGCTCGGTAGTGGAAGAATTTGACGCGAGACAATAGCATCTGTCGCCAGGCGACAGCGCCATAGTTTGGCGCTGACGCTGTTTTCACAGCACTAATTCCTACATGCCTCGGCAGCTTTCTGTTCTTGAATTTTCTAGTTTTTTTCGTAGCATTATTTCGACTTTAGTAGTGAAAGATATTTCCCTAGATTCCTACGTGTAAAAATCCTATGTTTTTTACTCAGTACGGATGGTCTTTCCAATGAGAACCTTTTTATGCATATGCCACAATGTTAATCAAAATTACGCACATGAAATACTTATAACTTTTCGAGTCTCATCCACTCATTCTAAATCATTGCCAAAATAAATTTCAGGAATTAAAATAGAAATCCTCCCCAGTGGAGTCGCCAAAAACTATAGGGAATATTTCAAGCATCCCACTGTGATCATACACTTAAGCATGGTGGCATCCAAAGGGAAGGAAGCTAGAGCAAAAGAGTCGCCAACAAGTTTTAGGAACTTGTAAACCATTCACAGGGTGAAGGTTACACCCCTTAACGATCCAGGAGATTGTTAACTCCAATAGGTCTGGAACCATGACTGGAAGTTCGGGGATGAAGGTACAAATCAAACCTAAAAGATATTGAACCTGCCTAAATAGGCCTCTACTTTATTCTTATCGTATTCATATGCGCATTCTGACTAACATACAATCAATAGGTTAATCCTAAACCTGTTTATCTATGTTGGTTGAATATTAATGCACAAACAAAACTATTATTGGCGATCACTTGGATTATAATCATATTAGCCTAAACAAGATTATTAATTATCTTATTAAGCGTGATTACAAGTACAAATTCCCTTTAAACATGCATAAAAGGTGTGATCAAGCAATAACAATAATATATCAAGCAACATAATAACAATCATCATCATAATAATAATAATATTCTCAATCTCAAAGCATAATAATAATAGCAAGATCCTAGGCATGATACTAACAAGATTAATAACAAACCCTAGCATGTCACTAAACATTAAAGATCAAAGCTTTATTCGTAGCATGATACTAACATGCTATTAGGAAAGAAATAGGAAGCATCATAATAATATATACATGATATTAGAAATCTTAATTAACCCTAAACATGATACTAGGAAGCAATATAACATCCTAACATGATACTAGGAATCAACAAAATAATCTAAGCATGATGTCTATATCAAAAGATCAATAAAGCAATTAAAGTACTTACTTCGATGCCTCGTACCTCTTTCTAATAACAAAATACACGCGTTAGTAACTTCAAGGAAAATAAAACAAAATAATTAAATTAAATAATTAAAATAGAGATTTGGGACCAAACCCTCGGAAATATTAAACCTTTCACGTCTAGGGCGAAGGCAACTTCGAACTTGGCTAGGTGTTTCTAGAACTAATGTATGAGGAATTTTGAGAGAGGGAAGGTTTAGAAAGAGGGAGAAAGAATAAGCTACTGCTTTTAGAGAGAGAAAGAATAGAATTAGATGATTGTTGATGATCTGAAAACAGAGAGATACGACCCTTATTTATAGAAAAAATAGCGTGGGATCAAAGAAAATCATATTCGGAATAAAATACCTCCTGTCGCAAACGACAGGAGTCAGCGCCAAACTTCAAGCTCGTCGCCAGGCGCTTGCCTGGCGACGACTGTGTCGTCTTGCGCTGGTCTAAAAGTCAACACGCTTTTCCACACATAATTACCTTTAACACCGGTTGCAGGTAATTATACATCCGAGCAGTTTTCGAAATTAGATTTAACATATTTTATTCTAAATAAAATATCTTTAAAATATAATTAATAGTCCTAATTCCATTAGAATTAAAAGGAACATTCTAGAAGATCAAAATCAATCCTAACAACTTTAGGAATAATAATTAATAGGCCCTCCTCTAGATCATTGGGCTACATGTAAAAATCATTTTGAACCCAATTTAATTTAATCCATAACTTCCTCATTATTCATCGGAATTCGACTTATAATATATCTTTGGAAAGCTCTTCTCGAGCCCAACCCAACTACACTATTATTAGACCCTTATTATGGACCAAACCAAATTAGATTGGCTACTTTTCATAAATAAGAGTAAGAGAAGAAACATTTTTTTGAAAACAGTAGAGAAATATTTTAATATAATAAAACATCCTCATTATTAGACTTTCCACACTTTCACTTCGTTCGATAATCAAATGACGCGAAAGGTATTCATCACTGGGTTTGGTTTTGGGGAGACACATTTGGGTGTCTACAATTGGACAATGTTGAGATTATTTGAATATTTTCTTAATTTAATTGTATTTCAAATTTGATATAATCAATCCAAATCTGATCCTAATAAAATCATATTTTGAAATAATTCATATTGGATTAGATTCGACTTTTTAAAATCAGGTTATTAAGTAGATTAAAATAAATTTGTCTCAACTCCAAATTGTATTCTAAATAAACACCGTAATTTCAAGTCATCTCTACATACTCCACACGTATTTGTAAAATTGAAATCTTCTGTTTTGTATTTAGCTTCTTAAGCCTTGTTTATTGTAATAGATGAAAAGAAACTTATATGTTAAATATTTTAAACATGAAATAATTATAGGAGAAACGATCAAATTCATTGTTAAAACCAAATTTAATTTGCGTAAGATTATAAAAATAGTCATTAATAATCTCATTGAAACTTATGCCACTAGTAGAAAAAATGTTATTTGTAACGCCCTATTAGTAACTGGTGTATGTTGTGCTAGTTACGAAAACATCAATAGTAACCGACTAAGATAATGTCAATTACAAATTTCATGACATTAGTAACCAGCGTAGTAAATCTCAGTTACCAATATATGGTTTATCATTGTTTAAAGTTTTATTTGTAACTGACTAAATAAATGTCAGTTACAAATATTAAGTCAAAGAAACTTTGACTAAAAAGCTTGTAACTAGCTTACAAACGCTAGTTACAAATATTAAGTCAAAGAAACTTTGACCAAAGCGTTTGTAGCTAGCTTACAAACGCCAGTTACAAATAATAAGTCAAAAAAAACTTGAACAAAAAAGTTTTTAACTAGCTTACAAACGCTAGTTACAAATATTAAGTTTTTTTTTTTTTTTTTTTTTGGAAGTAACAAATATTAAGTTTCTAATTCCTATTAAATTTATTTAATTTTCATTTAATTTTTATTGAAGGTTTTAAAATAAAATAATTTTATTGAAGGTAGGGAAATTCGCTGAAAACTAACCAAAAAACTCAAACTTTTTTTTTTTTTTTTTTTTGCACTTTCTCTCCAACTGCTCACGCGAGGTGAAACTCCTTCTTCCTCCTTCTCCTTCACCGCTCGTCCTTCTCCTTCACTGCTCCTCCTTCTCCTTCGCTGCAACTCACTCCATTCAATATTGTTTTAATTTTTCGAACTTGGGTTCAGCTTTAGTGGTTTTATATCAAGGTTTTGAGGTATGTAATTTTTCGAATCAGGGTTCTTGTACTTTCGAATTAGTGGTTTTACATGTAAATTCGAATTTAATGTTGTTGTTTTCAATTACTTGATTAATTTTTAATCAAATAGGATTATTAAAACCAAGAAAATCAGGTTTTGATGAATAATTTCAATTTAATATAATCGGAGATGTGTTCGTTCGATGAATTGTCGACCTTGTAAAGTGTTGTAATTGTTAAAGTTTGCTCTTCCAATTTTCCCTTATTTTTGGGCTGCATTCAATGAAGTTTCCTGTTGCTAAGTTTTACTAGATGTACCAATTTGTTTGTTCATTCTCAACTAACTTCTCTGGGCCAGTACTAAAGCAGGATGTATCATTAATTAGACCAACTTGTTTTATTAAGCTCAAAATTAGCATGATTTTGATGGTTTTGCTTCTTTAATTTTTTTTTTTTTAGAAATTTTTATAATGTTTAATATTACCTCAATTATTAAATATTGCGGAGTATGATTTCTGTTTTTAACACGTGTGTATTTTTAGAGCTGGTGTTGCTATATTTAAGAATAGGTTGTCTGGAGTTGCATTTTTTTTTTCTTTTGTATATTTTCATGTTGTTCCTAACTGGAGAATGTTAGAAGCAGTTTGAGTGCATGGCAAGTGCTGGAGGATCTCAAAATATGTTGTGCTCGTCCTAGATCTTTTGAAAGCATTTGGATTTAGGTGGTGGTCTGTACAATTTCTAAACCCCCCCCCCCCCCCCCCCCCCCCTCCCCCCCTCTTTTCATATGTTGAGGTGCTTTATTCGAGTTGTAGTTTAGCTAGTTGTTGTTCTACCATATATCTAGTTTGATTTTTTTTTCGAAAAAAATTCAGAAAATGAAAAGTGGTTGAGCATTTTGCAAAACTATCCATTATTCGTTGCGCAAAATTTTCTGTATAAGCCATTTAACTTTTGATAGGCAAACGATCTGATAAGATCATTCAGAATTATTCTATTGTAAAGCACTCTCCCTAGTCTGGTGTGAAAACCCTGTTAACTATATAGGGTGAGTAATCTTCAGCCTTTGTTGGCATGCATTGTTTTTGTTGTGTTATGAGACTATATTTTGGACTTATGGGACACTCGATATTTATCAAAACATGTAAGAGATGGAAAATTGCTAGCATTAAGGAGTATGATTGTTTTGTACTTAATCAAATGGCTAAAAGATTAAATCTCTTATTGTCCAAACTAGTGGAAACTAAAAGGATATCAATTGTGAGCTCATTTATGGCATCTCTTCTTTTAGGAGGCTATGCTAGCATTGATGAAACAGATTATGCTGGTACCTGTTTTTTTTTTTCCCTAGTACATAAGCGAGGTGTAGCAGGCATTTACACCATAAACTTGAGGGCGTGTATTGTCTTTTAAATCAGAGCTGATATATTATCACTTCAATGCCACTCCTCCTTGAGCCTGCCAATTTCCCACCACTGTCACCATTTCTTTCCCCTATCAACATTCTATCTTCTATATTGAGCTACAAGAATAATGGAATGTTGTAGGAATAAGCTTAAAATTAAAGCCCTTGTTTGGTTAATAAAGGGGAGAGGGAATGAGACACTAGTAGAAAAAGTAAATAGGAAGCGGTTCAAACCCCCTAAAGGGAAGCGGTTTTAAACCGAATGCGCTTGGGGGGCTTCCCATTGGCCTTTTAAATGGGAAGCGGTTCAATTTATTACAAATATTATGTAAAGTGTAATGGGAAGCGGTTTTGGCGCTTAACCGCTTCCCATTTGAATTTTTTTTTTCAATTTATTATTTATAATAATAATATTAGTGACCTGTCACAATAATATTAATATTATTGTTTAATAATTATATTAATATTATTATTAATTAATAATAATATTAATATTACATATACAATAATAACAATAAATAATTATATATATCAAAACTAGTAACATCATTAATATATCTAATGAACAGTATTATGTCATTATATATATATATATATATATATATATATATATATATATATAGAGAGAGAGAGAGAGAGAGAGAGAGATAACACTCACAAATACTACGTACTAATTAATTATAACTAATTAATGTTAATATACAAAAAACATAACTAGAATAATGTTCACAAATCTAAACTAGCTCAAGCTCACTAGATGCCATCAAGTGTCACGAAAAAAGCCAACGTGTCGCGAATTGACATACCAATGCTTGAGTCAGTCAAGGAATGGTTGAAGAGTTGTTTCTCCATGAAAGACTTGGGTGAGGCTGAGTATATTTTAGGAATCAAGATCCATCGAGACAAATCTCGAAAGATGATTGGACTAAGTCAAGAGACTATATTGATAAGGTTCTTGACAAGTTTTCGATGAAAGACTCTAAGAGAGGATTTCTCCCCATGTCTCATGACATTACGCTTCGTAATCTTAGTGCCCTAAAACGCCAGAAGAGATGAGACGTATTGTTGATAAACCTTATGCTTCGGCAATAGGGTCAATTATGTATGCCATGATATGTACAAGGCCGGATGTTGCATATGCTCTAAGTATGTGTAGCAAATTTCAGGCGAATCCAGGTGAAGCACACTAGACAACTGCCAAGAACATCCTTAAGTACTTGAGAATAACTAAAGGAATGTTTCTAGCATATGGCGCTGAAGATGAGTTGGTTGTAAAGGGCTATACGGATGCGAGTTTCTAAACAGACAGAGATGACTTCAAATCCCAGTCAGGGTACATTTTCTGTTTGAATGGAGGAGCAGTGAGCTGGAAAAGTTCGAATCAAAGGACTATCACAGACTCTACGATAAAATCAGAGTATTTGGCTGCCATTGAAGCAGCTAAGGAAGCAGTTTGGATTAAGAAATTCCTCACAGAGTTGGACATTGTACCAAGTGCTCAGAAAGGAATTATGTTGTATTGTGACAATAATGGCACAATTGCTCAATCAAAGGAGCCAAGCTCACACTTCAAATCCAAACATGTTGAGAGGAAGTAGCACCTCATTCGAGAGATCGTTGGCAGAGGAGATTTCAAGATGTGCAAAGTTCATACGGATCAAAACATCGCTGATCCACTTACTAAACCCCTTTCACAAGCTAAGCATGAGGGTCATGCTAGAGCTACTAGATTGAAGCTAATGATGTAATTTAAGTTGTATTTGTTTTTGAGAAAAACTTATTACAGATGTAATACATTCATTTGCAGAATTATGTTTAATCAGAAATTTATTATTTCTCTTATTTAATCATGGTTTTAATGTTAAATAACATGTCCAAAATAATTATGGATTGATGGGCTCATTAGGTTGATGACCTGGTGAATGAAACCCCACAGATGAACAAAATCTATTTATTATTAAAGTTCCTAGTTCAAAATCATTAAAATGGACAGAAATGATTTCATAAAATAGATTAGCATGTAAGATTGATTGGATAGCGCAGTTTCATGGGCTATAGAGGCATAGTGATGATGCTCGGTCAATCACATGGATATGCATGAATGATGCATGATCGAACTATAAACCTACTTTGAAGTTCAAGTATAGAGCTTTCGGATATATTAGTGGATTCCTTTGACATGAGTGGAACATTGATTCCATTCAATGATTGTCTTAACTGTGGTACATTCAAACGTCATGTGGTAAAAGGGGGCTATAAAGGATGTTTCCCGGTTACTTCAAGAATTGAGTAGGAGCTTTGGTTTCACAAGATTGGATTGAGTCTACCTATTTAATTACGAATGTGTCTTGGCCCCTTGAAAAAGGAGAATTCAGAGAATGCATGGTCGTGCTCAAATGGATTACACAGTAATCATTTGTTTTATAATTCTAACTCAAATTTCAAGAAAAGATTTGTAGATTAAAATGATCACGACATGAGATGTAATCATATTATCAAATCGACGCACATTGACTTAAGGAATTTGAATATTACGCACTTGTCTTAGACAAGTGGGAGATTGAAGGAATTATGTCTTTGTAAGTGCAATTACTAAATATATCAAGGATCACTATTATGGAGATAATTAGTTCATTCTATAGGGTCATCATTGTCTGGTGCTAGATATAGCAAATGATCTTTGGGCTAGTTAAATAGTCAAAAGTCCAATAGAATGGATCATATGAGGTCACACAACAAAGGTATTGAGTCAAACAAGTAAGAGGCCCATCCTCATGAGATCATGACATATAATATGGAGTGTTGGGCTAGAGTAGTTTGATTAAGACAAAGAGTTTGGGCTTGACATGGACTCTTATTTAGATATATGATCTATAAATAAGATCCATGACTAAGACTGAAAGAACTATTCACAAGTCAGTTAATTATAACTCAAGCAACCAAGTTCCAAACCCTAATCCCTCTCTCTCCCTATCCGTACGGCCGGCCACCCCCCTTGGTGGTTCGTGGTGTTCGTGGTGGTGGATCGTGGTTAGTTCGTGTCTCTCTTCTCCTTTGAAGGTTGATTAAAGCGTTTAATCAAAACTAACTAGCATTAGTGGAGGTAGAAATACATATCTTGGTGTTTAGATGCTTATGAATAAGATTCATGCAATTCCGCTTATTAGTATCTAAAGTCCTATATATCTTGCAATGTACCTATGTGTCTTTTAAAAGGCTAGAACCATCTCATAAAGACTGGACCGCACAACTTAATCTCACGAACCAAATGAAGAATCAAATGCACCATTATGTCAAAAAGTGACGGCGGGAAATACATATTAAATTTGCACAAAGTTACAACAACATTCGCCCGGAGAGCATCAAGTGTAAAAGGATCAAGCACTTTGTGCATATAGTATTGAAAAACAAACAAAGGCTTGTAACAACTTCTCTCACGTGCTTCGATAAAATACCACGAATTGCAATCGGTAGAAATACTTGCATCATCATGTGACAATCATGGGATTTCATACTTGTCAACTTCAATTCTCCATTAAGGAAACGAATATTTTCATGTTTGATGAGAACCCAGATGGAAGCTTGATGTCATACAAACAAGCACAAAACTTTCTTTTTTCTTCCTTTGACAATGTGTAGCAAGCTGGAGGTAAATAAACCTTTTCCTTCTTTCCTTTTCCATCATCTTTCTTCTTTGATACACCCGTGGCCTTTCCCTTGCGCTTCCCCTTACGTGTTTTGCCACCATCTCCGCTTCCCTTTTCCTTTTCCTTTGCCATCCTGTAGACACCCAAATGTGTCTCCCCAAAACCAAACCAGTGATGAATACCTTTCACGTCATTTGATTATCGAACGAAGTGAAAGTGTGAAAAGTCTAGTGATGCGATTGTTTTTATTGAAATATCTCTCTTTCTGTTTTTGAAAATATTTATTTTTATACTCTATTTATGAAAATAGCCCATCCAATTTAGTTTGGTATATGATATGGGTCCAGTAATAGTGTAGTCGGATCAGGCTCGAAAAGAGCTTTTCAACGATATATTATAAGCCCAATTCCGATGAATAATGAGGAAGTTGTGGCCTAAATACTAAATTGGGCTCGAAATGAATTTTATATGCGGTCCAATGATCTAGAGGAGGGCCTATTAATTATTATTCCTAAAGTTGTTAGGATTGATTTTAATCTTCTAGAATATCTAGAAGGTTCTTTTGAATTCTAATGGAATTAGGATTGATAATTATTATTTTAAAGAGTTTTATTTAGAATAAAATAAATGTTTTATGATAAACCCGATTTTAATAGGATAAACGCGGAATTTGCTACTTAATCATATTAAGAAGAGGATTCCGCGTGCAAAGCGCATCTTATTTCTGACTCAGCGCAAGACAACAAGACTTGAAATCACTCTTAATATGATAATTAATAATTTGGTTTAGGCTAATGTGATTTTAACTCAAGCGATCGCCACTAATAGTCTTATTTGTGCATTAATATTCAACCAACATAGATTAAACAGGTTAGGTTTAATATAATGTTTGTATGTTACTCGAAAAGCGCACATGAATACGAGCAGAACAAAGTAGAGGCCTATTTTATAGGGCGGGTCCTTTCTTTTGTAGATTGGATTCGTACCCTCATCCCCGAGCCCTGTTTGGTTCAAGACCTTATGGAGTTGATGGTCCTTTTGGATTGTCTTTTGGGTTTACAAGTTCCTAAAACTTGTTGGCGACTCTTTTGCTCTCTTTTCTTTCCCTTTGGAACGCCACCATACTTAAGTGTATGATCACAGTGGGGTTCAAGTTTGGGATCATAATGCTTGAAATATTCCCTACAGTTTTTTGGCGACTCCACTGGGGAGGATTTCTATTTATATTCCTGAAATTTATTTTGGCAATTATTTAGAATGAGCGGATGAGACTCGAAAAATTCTAAGTATTTCATGTGCATAATTTAATTAACATTATTGTCATATGCATTAAAAGGTTCTCATTGGATAGACCAATGAGTCAAAACATAGGATTTTTACACGTAGGAAATTTGAGAAATATCTTTCATGACTAGAATCGAAAAAACGATGCGAAATCTGGAAAATTTTAAGAACACAGAAACTTGCCAAGGCATGTAGGAACTAGCGTCTAGAAAACAGGGCTTGTCGCCTGTAAAGAGCTTCTGTCGCCTGGCGACAGGGGTTCTTTTGCGGCGACAGTCCCTGTAGTCTGGCGCCAAGTTCTTCCAATACCGAGCCAGGCATCTGCCTTCTTGTTTTGACCATTTCTAGTACTGTTGGCTCGATTTTACTTATTGATTGAGTCCTTTTCTCACTTTTCTGAACCCATATGTGTTCTACATATGGACATAACCCTCTGGGGGTTCCTGCTTCACCTGCCCAATTGAATATCCACTATATGTGCAACAACGGGTACGTGCAAAGTTTGTGAATCCACCAAACCATGGAGTCGAGTTCGATTTCATCACGAATTCGCGAGGTCCCGTCCATTCGCACTAACCCTCACGGTAGGCTTGTGTGCAATGCATACGGACTCATAACCATGGACCCTTTTTTTTTACTTAACCCATATCCTTGAACTTTAGAGAACTAGAGCCATGGTTAGGTTACAAACTCATTGCATCATTTTGTGACTATGTGAACTACTTGTGCATCTCTTACTTGTGCATAGCTTATATGTGACTAAACTAACCGTTTGTTTGACTTGTGTTTGTAAATAAGTCTAAATAAACTAACCAATGACTAAAAGACTTTGTTTAATTTATTAATTAATTAATTTGAACTAATGAACAAGCCTAAAATCGAGTCATAGTTCCTTTAAGTCAACCTGGATTTTTATTCCCGTATACTGCACATGCGTCAACTTGTTTTGGTCATAGCCGGAGTTCTAGGAAGAATCACGAGTCTTATAACCTATGGATCTGTAGCCCCGAGTTTTATCTTTAATTTGGCGTTGGTTTCGTCCCAATCAGAGTCACAGATCAAACGTTATGACTAAAATACCACAGCCTGTCCAGTTTAATGCACATACGTGAAGTCTTAACTTAGTCTTTACTTGAGTCTAGTCATATAGTCCAGCCACATGGTCATGACACAAGTCTTAAAATGTCACCCACACTCACTAGTCTTAGCACACACTTTGTATATGTCACCATGACCATGTCTTAGGTTCATGCATGAGTCATTTTTCCGTCATATGAGTTAGGGGTCCATTCTATTCCTATTTCTTCCATATTTCTTCATCGATGTCATCTTCCCACTCTCCACATACTTTCTCCCCACATATCATTCCCTTCATTCTTTCATGATCTCTTCCCATCTATGCATGTTGAATCGAGTTTGAGTCATATGTTTGAAAAAAAAAAAAAAAGTAATGATGAGACAAAATACAAGGCAAGCTTCTCACCAAGGTTTCATGCTTTCTTCTTCTTTTTTCAAACCTTCCCCCATAAGTCTAGCATAGGCACCCTTTGTCTACCTTAGATTTATTACATAGGTTTTTTATTTTGTTCCCCTTTAATAAAATGAGCATTTCTTCCCTCACATATGATCATTGCATTGCATTATTCAAAAAAAAAAAAAAAAACGCCGAATTAAGCACAAGGTATACCAATGATTTGAGGCACCCCTTGTAACCATATCATATTACCTTTCACCCTTCAAATATATAATCCCTTTCTTGACAAACCACTTTGAGCCTTGTCTAACGATAGACCTTTCATTTTTCAACCCACATCTACTAACCTTGGGATGGGATGGTATGTAACTTATGCAAGTTCCAAATATGAAAAGCTTGAGTGATCTCAAAATAAAAAATACAAAAAAAATAAATAAAAGTGTACAGAAGGGCAAGTGTTCCAATGTCTTTGATATAAAAATATCTTTGATAAGAACATGTCTCAGATTGCGTTTCTTATCGAGTGCTCGGTACCGTGCCTGAGAAACATGAATTCCAAGTGAGCGATAGACCGCATGATCGAGATTGCCCATACTTATAAAAAAAATGCAAATATGAAAAATGCAAAAGCAAAAAAGAAAAGAGCAAAAAAAAAGAGAAAGAGAGCTCAAAAATGAGAAAACTCAAGCATAAAAAAATACAAAGATTCAAAAGCAAGGTTGCACACCTTGGGGGCTTATTTAGGGTCTTGAGCCTTTATCCCCTTCTTCTCTAACCTTTAGCCTAACCACGTTACAACCCTTAAAAAGACCTTTTTTGAGGTATACATACACTTGTGCGAGGTTCGGCTAGAGCTACGTTTGGCCTGATTCCTAACGGATATGTAGGCAACCTCACATTGAGGTGCGGCCATAATAAAAATGCATTCATTCACACACTTACACCATGATCATATCAAGGGATTTCCAATGCTCATCCCTATTTACTTAGAGCTAGACTTGGGGGCTTGATCCTTACATCATTAGCCTACCTAACCTAAGAGTCATCATTATTTGACTCTTATCAAATAATACTTTTCCACACCGTCAGCCTTTGCAGCCTAACTTTAGTGTCACTTTCACACACATCACAGATACATGACCAAATAGACTTCCAATTAGGAACCCTTTGTCATGAAGTCTTAACATAACGTTAAAGCATGCTTTGTCATATCAACATCACTCATCACTTATAATCATCATTGTATCAAAGTATGAATTGCTTAGCCTCCATGCCTAAGTTACCTAAATACTTTCATAATCGAGTCAACTAAGATAGTTTAGGAGGAATTAATCCTTGCAACTTGAGGGACAGCATTGAACGCATATACTTGATTAAGCTCATTCAACATACACCATCACACACTTCGATTCTTTTTCACGTCTTTCTTTTTCGGGAGAAAGTCGGTACCCTCCACAAAAATGACGGAAAATTTTTTCTTTTTTGCATTTTCGAGTCGCACATCACACACGAGTCATGTACATTGAGTCATGTCGTGTCAATTCACCTTGGGTCAACCGCAAGTCAGTCAGTCACATTGAGTCAACCTCAAGTCAATCATTCACCTTAGGTCAACCTTAAGAAACACATCAAGCCTTAGGTCAACCCTAAGAAAAACACCAGCAAAGTCTTTTGGCAATTCTTTTGATTTTTACAGGATACAACCATTCAGCAAAGCTCCTGTTCGCAGCCAACCGAACGATCGCAACAAGCATTCAAGTATCAAGCTCTATTGTTCAGAGACGCGTGGACATATCATCAAAGCTCTTTTGTTCAGAGACGCGTGGACATATCATCAAAGCTCTTTTGTTCAGAGACGCGTGGACATATCATCAAGCTCTTTTGTTCAGAGACGCGTGGACATATCATCAAAGCTCTATTGTTCAGAGACGCGTGGACATATCATCAAGCTCTTTTGCTCAGAGACGCGTGGACATATCATCAAGCTCTATTGTTCAGAGACGCGTGGACATCTCATTCTATCAAGCTCTATTGTTCAGAGACGCGTGGACATCTCATTCTATCAAGCTCTATTATTCAGAGACACGTGGACATCTCATCATCAAAGCTCTTTTGTTCAAAGACGCGTGGACATCTCATCATCAAGCTCTTTTGTTCAGAGACGCGTGGACATCTCATCATTCAAAGCTCTTTTGTTCAGAGACGCGTGGACATCTCATCATTCAAAGCTCTTTTGTTCAGAGACGCGTGGACATATCATTCAAAGCTCTTTTGCTCAGAGACGCGTGAACATTCCTCAAGAAAGCTCCATTGTTCAGAGACGAGTGAACATTCCTCAAAAAAGACTCTATTGTTCAGAGACGAGTGAACATCAACAACAGCAAGATGGCGTTCCCTAGCTTGTGGAAAGTTGTCACAACAACAAAATGCAACAAAAATGGTTACCCCCAGAGACGTGTGCTCGACGGTGCAAGATACGCGTTTCTTAAACTCTTTTATCTGTTTAACTAACATTGTTTTACAGGTATCGGCGTTATAAGAATGATTTAGGATCGCAGAACGTTCTGAATCATTCTCCGTCCCTATCGCTACTTTGACATTTGTTTTCGAAACCTACGTTTCTCCAAACTCAGTCAAAGTGGGGGCTTCTGTAGACACCCATTTGTGTCTCCCCAAAACCAAACCCAGTGATGAATACCTTTCACGTCGAGACGTAATCGAATGAGGTGAAAGTGTTTGAAAGTCAAGTGTTGCGGTTTAGTTTTATTAAAATTATATTCTCTCTGTTTTTGAAAATAACTCTATTTATTTTAAAATAGCCAAACCAGTTTAGTTCGGTCCATGATAAGGGTCCAATAATGGTGTAGTTGGATGGGGCTCGAAGAGACCTTTCCAACGATATATTATAAGCCCAATTCCGATGAATAATGAGGAAGTTATGGCCAAAATACTAAACTGGGCCCGGTTAATTATTTACATACGGCCCAATGATCTAGAGGAGGGCCCAATGTTAATTATTATTCCTAAAATTGTTAGGATTAATTATAATTTTCTAGAAGTTTCTAGAAGGTTCTTTTTTAATTCTAATATTATTAGATTTAATAATTATTTATTTTAAAATAGACTTTTATTTGGAATAAAACATCATTATTTTATTATTATTATTATTATTATTATCTTTGAAAATACGTATTTTATCTTCTGTACGGATTCCGTAGATCAAGTTGATTAAAGATCGGATTCCGCGTGGAGAAAACGCGCTTAAACAGGTTGTCGCCAAACGACAAGGCTGTCGCCTCGCGACAGACCCTGTCGCGTCGCGACAGAGTCAATTCCTGGCGACAGCGTGTAGTTTTATTCCTTATCAAATTCTGTGATTTTCCGGACTATTTCCTTATAAATAGGGTCTCAAACCTCCATTTTTATTCATCAACCTTCATCAACTTTCATCAACTCTCATCAATTCTCTCTATTCTCTCTCTCTCAAGAATTATTTAATTCTTATTATCTTTCTCTCTTTCTAAACCAACCTTTTTACACACAATATTCCGCATTCACAAGATCTTGAGTCACTTAGCCAAGTTCGAAGTTGCCTTCGCCCTAGACGTGAAAGGTTTATACTTTTCTGAGGGTTTGGTCCCAAATCCAGTCTAAACTTTTTAACTCTTTCTTTCAATTATTTAATTTAGTTCTTTGATTTATTATTTTCATTGAAGTTTACTAACTTGTGTATTTTGTTATTAGAAAGAGGTACGAGGCTTCAAAGTATGTAATCTTATTACTCTCTTTCAATGTAGAAAGCATGATTATTAATGTTTAATTCCTAGTATCATGTTAGGATGTTTTTTATTGCTTTCTAGTATCATGTTTAGGATGCCTTTACTCTTTTCTAATATCATGTTATCATGTTAGTACCATGTTAGGTTTAAAGCTTTGATCTTTATTGCTTAGTGACATGCTAGGATTTGTTATTAATCTTGTTAGTATCATGCCTAGGATCTTGCTATTATATTTAAGCTTTATTATGCCTTAACATGATTTTGACTATTATTATTGTTATTATTATTATAATTATGCTATGATTATTATTATTATTATTGCTTATTATTATGTTGCTTGATATTATTTATATTTATTGTTATTGCTTGATCACGCCGTTTATGATTGTTAAAGGGAATTTGTACTTGAAATCACGCTTAATAAGATAATTAATAATTTGGTTTAGGCTAATGTGATTTTAACTCAAGCGATCGCCACTAATAGTCTTATTTGTGCATTAATATTCAACCAACATAGATTAAACAGGTTAGGTTTAATATAATGTTTGTATGTTACTTGAAAAACGCACATGAATACGAGCAGAACAAAGTAGAGGCCTATTTTATAGGGCGGGTCCTTTCTTTTGTAGATTGGATTCGTACCCTCATCCCCGAGCCCTGTTTGGTTCAAGACCTTATGGAGTTGATGGTCCTTTTGGATTGTCTTTTGGGTTTACAAGTTCCTAAAACTTGTTGGCGACTCTTTTGCTCTCTTTTCTTTCCCTTTGGAACGCCACCATACTTAAGTGTATGATCACAGTGGGGTTCAAGTTTGGGATCATAATGCTTGAAATATTCCCTACAGTACTTTAATTTTATTAAACATAATTATTGAACTTTGCCTCGTTTTGATTTTGTTTGTAGATGAATAGCTTTAACGACAACACTAACTTGCTAACCAAACTGAAAACAAGGCTCAATCTCAAAAACTTCAGGGAATGGGAAGAAGAGCTAAGAAATGTTCTTAAGAGCCACAGGCTTGAGGCTCGACTCTATATTCCCATTGAAAGCAGATTCACAGTAGGTTTCACTCTTGATAGGCACCCGAAAGATGTTTCGGATGCAGAGAAAATTGGGAATCTCATATTGGCATCTATTCCACTTGTTGAAAGAGAAGGTTCAAGGACTATGAGTTGACCAAACTACATAATTGCCTACGTGCCATCTGTCGAAGTGGCATTGGGGCATTAGGAAGTGGAGGCATCAATGATCAGAATGTTAGAGAGGTCGTTAATTCGATCCCTCAAATATACTACTCCTGGACTGACAGTGTAAGGTTTGAGACTTACAAAATTCATTGTCAGATAATGGCTATGAAACTCATTCCTGGTCAGTCAGTTAAGAACCATGTGAAGGAACTAATTGATTTACTCAATCAGATGGATATCTTAGGGATACCATTTGATGATGACTTTTCTCATGACTCTATTCTGTTTTCACTCCATGCTGGATTTGATATCGTCAAGCTAATTCTTGATGGTGAAGGCTCGACAGTGACACTAGTCAACCTACTGATCAACCACACAGAGGAGTACATGAAGAAGGAGGGAAGCCAATGCTTCTATTGCGGTAGGTGGTCTTGCCACTTACCAGGTTGTCCCCACAACACACCAGTGAAGACAGAAGGTAAAGAGTTACCTAATGTTTTTGTTGTTGAAATCAATCGTACCTCTTCTTGAAATTGGGTATTCGATACCGGTTGTGGTGCTCACATTGTTAATAACATGCAGGGCTTAAGAGAGAGTAGGAAGTTAGCAAAAGGGGAAGTCATACTTCGAGTAGGAAATGGAGCAAAAGTTGCTACACTTGGTATTGGAAACTATCATTTAAGGCTTCTAGGCGGTCTTATTTTGGTGCTTAATAACTGTTATTATGTCCCAACTATTACCAAGAACATTATTTCAGTTCCTATTTTAGATACTGAAGGTTTTTCTTTTGAAATAAGAGACAAGAGTTGTTTTATTTCCAAAGAAAATATGTTATATGCTAACGTAAAATTGATTAAAGGTTTGTATGTTTTAGATTATACAACCCATGTTTACAACATAGATCGAAAAAAGCCCAAAACAGATGAATCAAACCAAACCTATTTATGGCATTGTAGGTTAGGTCATGTAAACCAATCGCGCATCCAGAAATTACAAAAGGATGGACTCCTAACTTCATTTGATTATGAATCATTTAAAAACTGCAAGTCATGCTTGTTATGTAAAATGACCAGGTCACCTTTTACTGGAAAGGGTGAAAGAGCTAGTGACCTTTTTGGCCTCATACATACTGATGTGTGTGGACCAATGAGTTCAAAACCAAGAGGTGGTTTTAACTACTTCATTAATTTTACTAATGATTTAAGTAGGTTGGTATGGCTATATCTATTTAATGAAGCATAAGTCGGAATCCTTTGAAAAGTTCAAGGAATTCCATAAATGAGGTACAAAACCATCTTGGGAAGACAATTAAAGCACTATGATCCGATCGTGGTGGTGAATATTTAACCCAAGAATTTGATGAACATCTGATTAATTGTGGAATACTTTCACAGTTAACTCCTCCAGGGACACCACAGTTAAATGGTGTGTCAGAAAGGAGGAATAGAACCTTGCTAGACATGGTTCGGTCCATGATGAGCTTTATTGAACAGAAGCCCGTCCAAAGCAGTTGAGAAGACACCATATGAGTTATGAACTGGAAAGGTTCCAAAGTTTTCTTATCTCAAGATTTGAGGTTGTGAAGTCTATGTAAAACGTTTACAAGGAGACAAACTAGGCCCTAGATTAGACAAGTGTTTCTTCGTGGGTTATCCCAAAGAAACAAAAGTGTATTACTTCTACAATCGCACATATAACAAAGTGTTTGTTGCTCGCGATGGTGTCTTTCTAGAAAGAGAATTTCTTTCTACAAAGTCAAGTGGGAGTAAAGTGGTTCTCGAAGACATTAAAGATGAGCAACAAATGGATGTGGATAACACCACATCAGAGGCGAGGGCGCATAAGTCGGCTTATTCGATAAATCATGTGCCGGAGCAAGCTAATTTGACTAGCGAGGCTCCTATCGTCCCACTTAAATCTATTTCTTGCGAAAATCTTTAAAGAGTTGGAGAGAATATTTCTGTTATTGCTCCTACCCCACGTAGGTCTACCAAAATTAGAAACAAACAATTTGTTGAGGTTCTATTAACTGAGGATTCTGAAATCTTCTTATTGGAGAATGAGGAACCTAAAACCTACAAGCAAGCTTTGGCGAGCCCCAACTCAGATAAATGGCTTGAGGCCATGAAGTATAAAATGGAATCAATGTCTGAAAATGCTGTGTGGAACCTGGTAGACTTGCCTAATGGGGTAAAACCTATTGGTTGCAAGTGGGTTTACAAGATTAAAACGGACAAGGATGGAAACGCCTACATCCACAAAGCAAGACTGGTTGAAAAAGGGTACAGACAGATTCATGGTATTGACTATGATGAAACTTTTCCTCAGTAGCTATGCTCAAGTCCATTCAGATTCTTCTCGCGATTGCTGCCTTTTTCAACTATGAAATCTGGCAGATGGATGTCAAAACTGCCTTCTTGAATGGGTTCTTGATGGATGAAGTGTATATGATACAACCTGAGGGTTTTGAAGATCTAGAAAATCCTGGAAAGGTATGCAAGCTTCAGAAATCCATCCATGGATTGAAGCAAGCATCGAGGAGTTGGAACCTTCATTTCGATGAGGCAATCAAACAGTTTGATTTTCTCAAGGGCAAAGAGGAACCTTGTGTATACAAGAAATCCAGTGGGAGCAGCGTAGTTTTCTTAGTCTTGTATGTAGATGACATACTACTCATGGGAAATGACATACCAATGCTTGAGTCAGTCAAGGAATGGTTGAAGAGTTGTTTCTCCATGAAAGACTTGGGTGAGGCTGAGTATATTTTAGGAATCAAGATCCATCGAGACAAATCTCGAAAGATGATTGGACTAAGTCAAGAGACTATATTGATAAGGTTCTTGACAAGTTTTCGATGAAAGACTCTAAGAGAGGATTTCTCCCCATGTCTCATGGCATTACGCTTCGTAATCTTAGTGCCCTAAAACGCCAGAAGAGATGAGACGTATTGTTGATAAACCTTATGCTTCGGCAATAGGGTCAATTATGTATGCCATGATATGTACAAGGCCGGATGTTGCATATGCTCTAAGTATGTGTAGCAAATTTCAGGCGAATCCAGGTGAAGCACACTAGACAACTGCCAAGAACATCCTTAAGTACTTGAGAATAACTAAAGGAATGTTTCTAGCATATGGCGGTGAAGATGAGTTGGTTGTAAAGGGCTATACGGATGCGAGTTTCCAAACAGACAGAGATGACTTCAAATCCCAGTCAGGGTACATTTTCTGTTTGAATGGAGGAGCAGTGAGCTGGAAAAGTTCGAATCAAAGGACTATCACAGACTCTACGATAAAATCAGAGTATTTGGCTGCCATTGAAGCAGCTAAGGAAGCAGTTTGGATTAAGAAATTCCTCACAGAGTTGGACATTGTACCAAATGCTCAGAAAGGAATTATGTTGTATTGTGACAATAATGGCACAATTGCTCAATCAAAGGAGCCAAGCTCACACTTCAAATCCAAACATGTTGAGAGGAAGTAGCACCTCATTCGAGAGATCGTTGGCAGAGGAGATTTCAAGATGTGCAAAGTTCATACGGATCAAAACATCGCTGATCCACTTACTAAACCCCTTTCACAAGCTAAGCATGAGGGTCATGCTAGAGCTACTAGATTGAAGCTAATGATGTAATTTAAGTTGTATTTGTTTTTGAGAAAAACTTATTACAGATGTAATACATTCATTTGCAGAATTATGTTTAATCAGAAATTTATTATTTCTCTTATTTAATCATGGTTTTAATGTTAAATAACATGTCCAAAATAATTATGGATTGATGGGCTCATTAGGTTGATGACCTGGTGAATGAAACCCCACAGATGAACAAAATCTATTTATTATTAAAGTTCCTAGTTCAAAATCATTAAAATGGACAGAAATGATTTCATAAAATAGATTAGCATGTAAGATTGATTGGATAGCGCAGTTTCATGGGCTATAGAGGCATAGTGATGATGCTCGGTCAATCACATGGATATGCATGAATGATGCATGATCGAACTATAAACCTACTTTGAAGTTCAAGTATAGAGCTTTCGGATATATTAGTGGATTCCTTTGACATGAGTGGAACATTGATTCCATTCAATGATTGTCTTAACTGTGGTACATTCAAACGTCATGTGGTAAAAGGGGGCTATAAAGGATGTTTCCCGGTTACTTCAAGAATTGAGTAGGAGCTTTGGTTTCACAAGATTGGATTGAGTCTACCTATTTAATTACGAATGTGTCTTGGCCCCTTGAAAAAGGAGAATTCAGAGAATGCATGGTCGTGCTCAAATGGATTACACAGTAATCATTTGTTTTATAATTCTAACTCAAATTTCAAGAAAAGATTTGTAGATTAAAATGATCACGACATGAGATGTAATCATATTATCAAATCGACGCACATTGACTTAAGGAATTTGAATATTACGCACTTGTCTTAGACAAGTGGGAGATTGAAGGAATTATGTCTTTGTAAGTGCAATTACTAAATATATCAAGGATCACTATTATGGAGATAATTAGTTCATTCTATAGGGTCATCATTGTCTGGTGCTAGATATAGCAAATGATCTTTGGGCTAGTTAAATAGTCAAAAGTCCAATAGAATGGATCATATGAGGTCACACAACAAAGGTATTGAGTCAAACAAGTAAGAGGCCCATCCTCATGAGATCATGACATATAATATGGAGTGTTGGGCTAGAGTAGTTTGATTAAGACAAAGAGTTTGGGCTTGACATGGACTCTTATTTAGATATATGATCTATAAATAAGATCCATGACTAAGACTGAAAGAACTATTCACAAGTCAGTTAATTATAACTCAAGCAACCAAGTTCCAAACCCTAATCCCTCTCTCTCCCTATCCGTACGGCCGGCCACCCCCCTTGGTGGTTCGTGGTGTTCGTGGTGGTGGATCGTGGTTAGTTCGTGTCTCTCTTCTCCTTTGAAGGTTGATTAAAGCGTTTAATCAAAACTAACTAGCATTAGTGGAGGTAGAAATACATATCTTGGTGTTTAGATGCTTATGAATAAGATTCATGCAATTCCGCTTATTAGTATCTAAAGTCCTATATATCTTGCAATGTACCTATGTGTCTTTTAAAAGGCTAGAACCATCTCATAAAGACTGGACCGCACAACTTAATCTCACGAACCAAATGAAGAATCAAATGCACCATTATGTCAAAAAGTGACGGCGGGAAATACATATCAAATTTGCACAAAGTTACAACAACATTCGCCCGGAGAGCATCAAGTGTAAAAGGATCAAGCACTTTGTGCATATAGTATTGAAAAACGAACAAAGGCTTGTAACAACTTCTCTCACGTGCTTCGATAAAATACCACGAATTGCAATCGGTAGAAATACTTGCATCATCATGTGACAATCATGGGATTTCATACTTGTCAACTTCAATTCTCCATTAAGGAAACGAATCTTTTCATGTTTGACGAGAACCCAGATGGAAGCTTGATGTCATACAAACAAGCACAAAACTTTCTTTTTTCTTCCTTTGACAATGTGTAGCAAGCTGGAGGTAAATAAACCTTTTTCCTTCTTTCCTTTTCCATCATCTTTCTTCTTTGATACACCCGTGGCCTTTCCCTTGCGCTTCCCCTTACGTGTTTTGCCACCATCTCCGCTTCCCTTTTCCTTTTCCTTTGCCATCCTGCAGACACCCAAATGTGTCTCCCCAAAACCAAACCCAGTGATGAATACCTTTCACGTCATTTGATTATCGAACGAAGTGAAAGTGTGAAAAGTCTAGTGATGCGATTGTTTTTATTGAAATATCTCTCTTTCTGTTTTTGAAAATATTTATTTTTATACTCTATTTATGAAAATAGCCCATACAATTTAGTTTGGTATATGATATGGGTCCAGTAATAGTGTAGTCGGATCAGGCTCGAAAAGAGCTTTTCAATGATATATTATAAGCCCAATTCCGATGAATAATGAGGAAGTTGTGGCCTAAATACTAAATTGGGCTCGAAATGAATTTTATATGCGGTCCAATGATCTAGAGGAGGGCCTATTAATTATTATTCCTAAAGTTGTTAGGATTGATTTTAATCTTCTAGAATATCTAAAAGGTTCTTTTGAATTCTAATGGAATTAGGATTGATAATTATTATTTTAAAGAGTTTTATTTGGAATAAAATAAATGTTTTATGATAAACCCGATTTTAATAGGATAAACGCGGAATTTGCTACTTAATCATATTAAGAAGAGGATTCCGCGTGCAAAGCGCATCTTATTTCTGACTCAGCGCAAGACAACAAGACTGTCGCCTAGCGCTAACAGCTGTCGCCTGGCGCTAGTGCCTGTCATCTAACGCTAACTCATGTCGCGAACGACAGGAGGTATTTTATTCCGAATGGGGTTTGATTTGTTTTTATTCATTCATAACCATCTAATTCTCTCTCTCTAAAAGCTAGAAGCTTTCTCTCTCTTTTTCTAAACCTTCCCTCATACAAAATTCCGCATTCACAAGTTCTAAACACACCTAGCCAAGTTCGAAGTTGCCTTCGCTCTAGACGTGAAAGGTTGATAATTTCTGAGGGTTTGGTCCCAAATCTCTATTTCAATTATTTGATTTAATTGTTTGTTTATCATTTTCCTTGAAGTTACTAATGTGTGTATTTTGTTATTAGAAAAAGATACAAGGCATCCAAGTAAGTAATTAATTGTTATTATTTTGATAAAGAGATTATGCTTTGATTATTTTGATTCCTAGTATCATGTTAGGATATCTTTATGATTCCTAGTATCATGTTTAGGGTAATAACTAATATTTCTAATATCATGTATGTTTCTATGATTCTTCCTATTCTTTCCTTCTATCATGTCAGTATCATGTTAGGGATGAAGATTTGATCTTTATTGTTTAGTGACATGCTAGGAGTTGTTATTAATTTTGTTAGTATCATGCTTAGGATTTTGCTAATATTATTATGCTTTATTGTTAACATGGTTATTATGATCATTATTATTTTATGTTGATTGATATATTATTTTTGTTGCCTGATCACGCCTTTTATGCATGATTAAAGGGAATTTGTACTTGTAATCACGTTTAATAAGATAATTAATAATCTTGTTTAGGTTAATACGATTATAATTCAAGTGGTCGCCAATAATAGATTTGCTTATGCATTATACTCAACCAATATAGATTAAACAGGTTTAGGGTTAATATATTGATTGTATGTTAGTCAGAAAGCGCACATGAATATGAGAAGAATGAAATAGAGGCCTTTTAGGGCAGGTTCAATCTCCTTTAGGTTGGATTTGCACCTTCATCCACGAATATCAAGTCATGGTTCCAAACCACTATGGAGTTAGCGATCTCATGGATCGTGAAGGGGTGTGACCTTTACCCTGTGAACGGTTTACAAGTTCCTAAAACTTGTTGGTGACTCTTTTACTCTATCTTCCTTCCCTTTGGACGCCACCATGCTTAAGTGTATGATCACAGTGGGGCTCAAGTGTGGGATGCTTGAAATATTCCCTACACTTCCCTACCTTTGGCTTAACCCACAATTCCGAACAAACCCCCCCCCCCCCACTTCCAAATCTAATCGCGCACCCTTTCCACCCTTTGTTTTGCCTTGAATGTTCATAATTGTCCCAACAATTGCATCACAAACATTCTTCTCTATAAGCATCACAGCGAGATAATGTCTGATATCATGTTCTTTCCAGTACCCAAGCTTCCAAAAGATTGATTCCTTTTAAAGAGAGCATGTGGATCTACAGGTTTCGCTGTTTTACCAAAAACAGTTGGTATACCCTTCACTCGAGCATAAACCTCCTTTCCATTTAATGGCCTAGGCGCAGCATCCTCTCCCACTTTCCCATTGAAGGCCTTTTCCTGCCTACGATATGGGTGATCGTGCCTAAGAAATCTTCGGGTCCTCACGTACACATCTTTGCCATAGTGATCAAGGTACACGTTCGGTGTGTCATCGATACAAATGGGACATGCTTTATGCCCTTTGTTCTTGTACCCGGGCAGGTTTCCATATGGAGGAAAATCATTAATGGTCTTCATAAGGGCTGCACGCAATAGGAACATCTCGTTCTTATGGGCATCAAAAACAGAAACTCCTTTGTCCCACATCTTTCTCAAATCATCAACAAGAGGCTCAAGGTAAACATCTATGTCGTTTCCAGGTTGCCTTGGCCCCGTTATCAAAAGTGAAAGCATTATGTATTTCCGTTTGATGCAAAACCACGGAGGCAAGTTGTAGATCACTAAAAGTATCGGTCATGTGCTATGTTTGGTACTAAGAGTGCCAAATGGATTCATACCATCCGTACACAACCCAAGCCTTAAATTTCTGACTTTATCACCAAATTCCCTAAACTTCATATCGATGTTCTTCCATTGTGGAGAGTCAGCCGGATGCTTCAGTAAACCGTTTTTCTTTCTTCCCTCTACATGCCATCTCAAGTTCTTAGCATCTTTTGGTATTAAAAATAGACGCTTTAACCTTGGAATAATGGGAAAATACCACAACACCTTGGCAGGAGGTCCCTTCATCCTAAGCTTGTTCTCTTGTAACGCGACTTATCGCAACGTGGACACTCCTTCAACTCTTCATATTCATTTCGATACTGAACACAATCATTAGGACATGCATGTATCTTCTTATTCTCCAAACCAAATGGACACATGAGTTTCTTTGCATAATAGTAGGAATAAGGAAGTTCATTCCCATCTGGCAACATGTCACATAACGCAGTCAACAAAGAAGTAAAACTAGTGTCACTCTAGTTATGCTTTGACTTAATGTTAAAAAGTATTAGCACGGCTTAGAGTTATGTATATTTTTTGAACCCAGGGTACAAAGGCTTTTTGGCAGCCTCTAATAATGACTCAAATACATCAGATCGTTCGCCAAATTCACCTTCAACATCATGCATCATCTCATCCAAGTGATCAACACCACCATCCTCGATCTCATCCCCCTCCTCATCTCCATCTCCACCATCATCGGTCCCATATTCCACTTCGACACGAATCTCGGCACTCTTATCATGCGTATCATTCCCAACAACATTCTCTCCATACAATCCCTTTTCACCGTGCCAAACCTACACATGATATTGAGGCCTAAACCCATGACATACCACATGATCTCTGATGGTATCAACACTATCGACCAATGTGACATTATTACAATTGACACAAGGGCAATAAAGGTAATTGACACCCGTTCTGAGCTGATACTGTGAAGCACTCTTGCAACACTCTTAAACCCCATTAAAGAATTCCAATGTATCACGTCTACCATACATCCAACCACGATCCATTGACGTTTTAAATTGCCTTTAAGCATACCAACACATAACAAATAATGTATAAATGTAACATATATGATATTAATTAGAGTACATAACATATATATCATACATATCGCATAAAAATGAATGCTCTCAAAAGGTCTTTATCACTCCAACCTAACCCATCCTTGAACGTCTAATCTAACTAGTGAATGTATGTCAACTTTCCAATTTTAAGGAAAATCCGGCAGCATTTCCCCCAGTTCTCCAAGTACACAATGTAGGTAATTACTTACCTACATATGCACCTAGAGAACATGGTGGGAAAATGATAAGCCGAGATACTCCATAAAATCAAAAAAAGAGACATACATTCACTACCTAAGTGAGATTAAACGTCCAAGAACAGTCCCAACCAGGGACTATTCAAGACTTTCTCCTAATGAGAAAGACTCAAACGGGTATCTAGGCAAATGATGATGCAAGCATTCAATAATTTGCATTTATTTGACATTCAACAATACACAAGTTCATTCATTTATATAGTGGTAATTATAGTACCTACAAGTAAACTAAGGTTACTTAACAATTTATACATTCAGTCATAACAATCCATTCACACATTATATTTTACTAACCAAATTTAACAAACTAACTAGTTAACTAATAACTATTCTATTCAAAAAAATCACTTTAAAGCTACTCAAATTCAAACAACAAATAAATATACAACATGTAAACAATTAAAGTAACAATTAACAATATGGAATAACAAAAAATTAATAAAACAATTAAGATAAAATTGTGTTAACTAAATTTGAAACCCTAAGTTTAAAGTTTGGATAAACAAACAATTAATACATATGGAAGTAAAATTTAGCAAGAACTCACCCTAATTTGAGAGTGAGAAAGAGAAGGAATGTGGGGTGAGAGAGAGAGGTGTGGTGGTGCCTTTGAATAAGTTAGGGCAGGGAGAGAGAGAGGTGTGGTGGTAGGGCAAAAAACCTGAACCCACGAACACCACCAGCCACCCACGAACATCACTAGCAACCCACGAACACCACCAGCAACCCACGAAGAGCAGCTGTAACCCGAACCTTGAACTCAAGAACAGCAGCTGCAACCCGAACGTTGAAGCTTGAGTGAAAATCAGAGATAAAAGGGAGTGAAGGAGTGGTGGTGGTTGTGGTGGAGTGTCGAAGTTTGAGCGTGGAAAGGGAGTGAATTGGGAGGGAACGAAGATGAAACAATGAGTGCGTGAGAATGAAGGAGGGAGTCCGAAATTTTCAAGGGTTAGGGTTTTTTACATGAGTGCAAAAATTTTTTTTTAAAATGGAAGGGGTTTGCCCATTACATTTATGGAAGCGGTTCAACCCAAACCGCTTCCCTTTTCATTTTTGTTGTGTTTTTTTTTTTGTTTTTTTTTTTTTTTTTTGTGGGTTTTTGGAAGCGGAATTGAATAACTGCTTCCCATTTAGGGCTTCCCAATTACTTTTTTCTACTAGTGAGAGCTGAAATTCAGAACTGAAAATTAGAGTTGAAATTCAAAACTGAAATCAGAGGTAAATTTCAGAATTGAAATCAGAGCTAAATTTCAGATCTGAAGTTCAGAACTGAAATCAGAGCTGAAAATCAGAACTGGAATTCAGAGCTGAAAATCAGAACATTATAACAAAGCCTAAACTGCAACAGCTTTGTTGTCTCCCGGCCTCATTAAGATCAATATCTAACTGTCCCTTAATCATTAAAACGAATAGATTCACAAGTTTGAGTAAACACACCAATTTTATTTAGTTATTCCCATTAATTGTATTGAATTTACTGAACTATAATTCTATAGAGAAAATGAACTAGTTGTAGCCTGGTAGGCATATATGAAGTGTGCTTACATTTTTATCATACTTGTGAGTTTAACTATTTTTTGAGGTATTTTATCTCGTGGGAGTTGATTGATAATGTCTGGTAGTTGTTCGAAATTATGGCTGTTGTTCTATTGTAATTGTATTTGCTTGTTTCTAATGTACTTGTTCTAATAGTTATATGCTTTCTTTTTCTATAATTTGTAGTTAGAAATGAATCGTGATTAGATGTACGTTGAAAATCGAACTCAACCCGAGTTCTTGAACGGGATTGAGGAATTTTGTAGAACTTCTATAGAACACCAGAGGACTACTAAAAGGGAAACAATCTTTTGCCCTTGTCGTGATTGCAACAATGTGAAGAAATGGAAGGAAATTAGTGTGGTAGAAAACCATTTATTTCGCCGTGGGTTCATGGCAAATTATACCATTTGGTATTTGCACGGTGAGAAAATAATTCCTATAACTAGTAGGTCATCAATCAATGACACTAATATGGAAAATAGAGAACAATGTGATAATAATGAAAGGGGTACAGATGAAAATTTTGAGGAGGATCGTATTCCTGAGATGATGGATGGTTTGGGGGATCATGTGATCAAACGAAGAATCTCGTATGTTTGAAAATGTGTCAAAGGCCGCCAAGACACCTTTATATCCTGGATGTGCAAAGTACTTTAAGCTTTCAGGGATTTTAACGCTATTTAACTTGAAAGCAAAGAACGGTTGGACCGATACAAGTTTCAATTCGTTGTTATATAGAAGCTTTATCATACATTCTTCCTGAAGGGAATGACATTCCTAAGTCTACCTATTATGAAAAGAAGCTATTGTGTCCTTTAGGTCTAGAGTACACCAAGATCGATGCATGTCCTAATGATTGTGTACTTATTCGAAAGGAGTATGAAAATCTTGATGCTTATCCAAAGTGCGGAGTATCACGCTACAAGCGCGAGGGTTCAAACCTCAATCTTAAGAAGTGGCCACCAGCTAAGGTGTTATGGTATCTGCCTATAATACCGAGGTTTAAAATACTTTTTTCAATTAAGAAGGATGCCAAAAAAAACTTGGTGTGGCATGCACAAGAGAGGAAGATAGATGGGTACATTAGGCATCCCGCTAATTCGAAGCAATGGAAGCATATTGATGATACATTTCCTTAGTTTGGTAAAGACGCTAGGATCCTGAGACTTGCATTAAGTACTGAAGGGATGAATCCTTACGGTACCCTTAGCTCTCAACACAGCACATGGCCCGTGCTTTTGTCGATTTATAATTTGTCTCCTTGGCTATGCATGAAACGTAAGTACATCATGTTGTCGCATCTAATATCGGGTCCCAAACAACCCGATAACAACATAGATGTCTACTTGGAGCCTCTCTTCAAGGATTTGAGATTGTTATGGGATAAAGGTGTTCCGATGTTCGATGCCCATAAAAGTACAAATTTTACTTTTGTGTGCCATGATTTTTTGCACTGTAAGTGATCTCCTAGCTTATGGGAACTTGTCTGGGTACAAAGTCAAAGGGAAGAAACCATGCCCCATTTGTGAGGACGAAATGGAACCCACACGCCTCAAGAATTTTGGAAAGGATGTATATATGCATACTAGACGACTACTTCGTCGAGATCACCCTTATCGTAAGAAAAAAAAGCTGAATTCAATAGGTTCCCGGAGAAACGGAGGTTGTGTGAGCCACTTAGTGGTACAGAGTTGTGGGAGCGAATCAAAGATGTTGAAACAGTTTTCGGGAAACTTGGTAAACCTACCTCTAAGAAGGGTCTTTAGAAAAAGGTGTCTGCATTTGGACTCTTCCTTATTGGAAACACTTGTCTGTTAGACATTGTCTTGAAGTCATGCATATTAAAAAAAATGTATGCGATTCAATCATCGGGACATTATTGAATATACCTAACAAGACAAAGGATACTAAAGAAGTGCAGAAATACATGAAGCTTGCAAATATTCGACCAAAATTATGGCCCGAGGAAAATACCGAAACAAAAAAGACATATTTGCCTCGAGCTTTTACACATTGTCTAGAGAGGAGAAAAGAATATTTTGTGATTTTTTTACGGCATCAAAGTACCTACAGGGTATTCGTCGAACATTAAGCGTCTAGTTACAATGGCCAATAAGAGATTAATTGGTATGAAATCCCATGATTGCCATGTCATGATGCAAGTGATGTTGCCTATTGCACTTTGAGGTCTTTTGCCAAAACATGTTAGGCACACTATTGTTAAACTTTGCCTATTTTTTAATGCCATATGTAGCAAGTTGATTGATCCAGATAAACTTGATGAAATGCAAACTGATGTTGTAGAAACGTTATGCAAATTTGAGATGTATTTTCCTCCTTCATTTTTTGACATAATGGTTCATTTGATTGTCCATCTAATACAAGAAATCAAGGAATGTTGCCCGATTTTTTTTGAGATGGATGTACCCTTATGAAAGACACATGGGAACTTTAAAAGAAAAGGCGACCAAAAAAGCACATCCAGAAGGTAGTATTGTTCGAGGTACCATGGCAGAGAAGGTAGTATTATTCGAGGTAATAATAGATTTGATGTTATGAAAATTCATTCGAATAATACTTATTTAGTACATGTTGGTAGTTAATTAGTTACTTATTTTTAGACAGGGGAGAAAACTCATATTACACTTATAGGGGAGATTAAGCTTTACTTTCTTAACTAGGGAGGGGGGATATAAACATCATGATCTGATAACAAGTACATATAGCGGGGCTGATCATTTCCATCATGGATGCTTAATTTTAGGTGATCGATGCTAGCTCTTTTGCGCTACTAAGTTTGTAATGCCATTGAATTGAATGCCAACATGAGATATATCAACAGCTTTACCCACAAGAAACTAAGGGTGTTCAAAAACTAATTTACATAAAATATGAACCAATCCAAAGAGAAATGTACCGGTCGATCATGTCTTCGATTTTGGACCATATTGGATTTTTTTTTTTTAAAAAAAAAATATTATGAATAAAAAGCTCTCTAAAATGTTTAATTTTTACCTATAATATAACATTTAACAATCACTTCTCTTATTTTTATTCTTTCTTTTTTCACAAATTCTTATATGTGGTTAGTCAAATTGTAGTACCCCTCATGATTTTTGTAAAAAAACTTTTATTCATACCAACAAGATGCTTCTTTCTTTTAGGTAGCTCATATGCTAAGATACTTCTTAGCTAAGCGTGCTTGGCTGGGAGTAAACTTAGGATGGTGACTTTTTGGGAAGTTTATCCAAGGAGCACATGAGTGAGGAAAAAATGCATCGGAAGGACTTGTGTTGGTTTGTGAGGACAGTTGTTGGTGCCAGACACGCATTTTGTGATAATAGACCCCATCTTGATTTTAGGTCGAAGTGTTACATCTAGGGTTAGTGTCAATCAATAAGCCGGGCCAACTTCGGTTGACGAGATAGTGCTTTTTCAACTCTCTCAAATGGAATCTATTCCAAACATATATGCCCTGATGTGGTCATTTCGCATATAAACAATTGATAAGTAATATTGGGAGTTACGATGATTATCAAATGGGGTTACCTCTTTGTGAAAATGGGATAACTCTTATAAACAATTGAAGTTACTCTATTAATAGTCTAAATAAAAGAGGGGCTACTTGAATAAACAAATGAGATTACTTATTTTTAAAATTAATTTATGTTACTTGTACAATACATTGGGCTTATGTACTTTTTGAAAAACTTAACATTAACAGCGATGGAGCTCAAGTAGTCAGAGCTCCCTCCCGGTTCCCGATGATCTTGGAATCGATTCTCATCACCCGTTCTTGTGGCTCTCTAAGCCCCAAAAAAAATGAAAAACTTAACATTAAATAAATATATAAATAAAGTTACTCTATAGTCATATTAACAAATAATTATTATTCCTATAAGCAAATGTGGCCTCGCATAAGACTTATTGTTCATATTTCCACAACTTGCGTGCATTATAAAAATGTTAAACAATGCATAATTTTTTTTTTTAAATGATTCAATTCGGGTTTTGGACCAGTTTTATTGGGCTGATCCAAACAATTTGATCTTTGGGTTTTGAATTTTTAAATTTTTTATCTGGTTTGGTCTGGTCCTAGATGAACAACCCTATATATCCTATCATATTATGTTTTAAAAAGTAGCACATGGTCATATATACATAAGATAAATATAAAAAAGCATATGGGAGATAGTGTAAGAAGAAGATAATACGAGTATTTTTATATCATATGAGTGAAATAATTCGATTTATAGGATATTTTTAAGAATTAATTTGGTAATTATTGATCTAAAAATGACAACAGTGATAAATAGAGGATATAATATTTTTATAATTAGGAAAATTTTGATTTAATTGATTGGGGGATTGTTTTGTTAAAAATCACTTATTGGAAATTTATTATAAAATTATAGAGTACTTGATTTAGAAAGTTACTTAATTGTAATAGAAGATGAGGTTGTTTCTTTTTTCTCTTTTTTATCTTATATTGTAGTATAAGCCGAAAAGGTATTATGGTATTTTGTTGGACACCACAACCTCCCTCCTTGGCTTATATAATAGAGATGTATAGAATAATTTGGTTCAAATTTAGACTGATTATTAGGTTCAATAATAGTGTAGCTAGTAGTGATTCTTCTTTTCCGTATGCAATTAGGTTTATTTTATAAATCCATTTATATTCTTCTTTGCAAATTAAATTTAAATCCATTAATATTCTCAAATGACCACTTATCAAACTTGATATTAGAGTACAAAGTACAAACTTATATTACAAAATTGCTTAAAATAATAACCAAAGTAATAAAACTAATAATTTCAAATTTTCAACTTTGAAGACATCCATATTTTATCTTAACTTAATGGTGGTTTTGAAATTCTTTAAATTCTTTGCTAATTGCAACTTGCAATTTGCAACATTTGAAAGACTAGAGTTTAAAATTACAACACGAATTATTTCAGTTATTATAGTTTGCATAAAAATAAATAAATAAAAAAATAAAAAAAAGGACAAGAAGTACAAATTATTAGAATTGCACATGTCCTTATCAATCATTAAGATTCCTCCAACTAAGCATGTTAAACAGATACTACTACCCCACGTTAGCTTAGTGATCTTGTGGCTATGTATGTATGCTTCATTTCTATTAACTTTTGTTTTGTAAATTTCATTCATATACTTCTAATAATTTAGGGTTTATTTGGCATCATTTTTTATTTTCAGTTTTTTGTTTTTTTGAAAACCAAAAACAGAAAACAAGAAAAAAGGTGTTTTTACTTTTTTGTTGTCAGTTTTCAAAATTATCATGATTTTAATAAGTTTATATAATTTTTGATTCATTATGGGACATATATCATATACTTTTAAAATACAAAAAACCAAAAAACAGAAAACCACAGCAATGCCAAACGAACTCTTAATCTACTCTTTCTATAATATTTACAGAATCTTTTAAAACAATGGAATTTATCAAAGTAGGAATATTAATAGAGGGAGTTAATGAGCACTTAAACACATAAAAGGATGCCATTTTAAAACCAGAACTCCACAACATGTAAGGGTTAATTACATATGAATGCACAACACAACCATTTCAGATTTGATCTATACAATGTGGTTTGTAAAAACCAATATAGGATTAATGGTTGTAAATAAATGAGTAAATCCTAATAAAAAATAAGCTTTCCTTTTCTTTTATCTTATATTTTAAATTTTTTTTAATAGATATTTTAAGTTTCTCTTAGGCCCCGTTCTCTTCACCTTATTTTTGCTGAACTGAAATTATTTTTGTTGAAACAAAATTATATTTGCTGAACTTAAATTAGTTTTACTGAACTTAAATTAATTTTACTGAAATAAAATTATTTTTGCTGAACTGAAATTATTTTTACTGATTTTCTGTTATAATTCTTCTTTAAGAAAACTGAATTTTGCTGAACTGAAACTATTTTTACTGAACTGAAATTAATTTTACTGAAGTGAACTTATTTTTACTGAACTGGAATTATTTTTACTTAATATTATTTTTTTAAGGTGAAGAGAACAAGGCCTTATTTAAAAATTATTACAGATATTTAAAAAAAATAGCAATTCAAGGAAGATTACTAATTCCATTGAAAAAAAAAATCACGCCGTGATAAATATAATTATGCACGGGGATTCCCTAGTAAACACATTACAAAATAGGAGTATAAAAAATGAAAAAGACCCTAAGCTTTCCAATTGATGGTGAAGCCATTGGGGATGGCAAATAACCATACTCCTATATACTAAGAAAAAAATAAATTTATAGTACTACACATGATTTTTTTTTTTTTTTTTTTTTGAATTTAATAAATTGGCTTCTCCATAGCATTATCCAAAATAACATATTATCTACATGGACACAAATGCCAAGGTGAATGGGCCAATAAAAGGAAGTGGGCCCAAATGGGTATGAATAAGTGAACCCAAATTGAGGCCCAATAGATTGGAGTCAGGAAGTCATATTGCAGGCTCCAGTTTTGGACTTATCTAACATAGACCACATGACCTGGACATCCTCGTATGTGCAAGCCATCACCTCTCCATGTAGGGCCATCACTGTATTTTCATTTTCTGTTCATTCAATCATTTGCCAAAAAAAATAATTAGATTCATATATTCCATTTTATAATAATAATACATCATAATTTATAGTTATAGTAATAATTAAGCATAATTAATCACAAACAATTTTAATCACAAATCAAGAGTAAATTAATTTTCTATTGGTTGGATGTAGCAAGGAAATATTGTAAATCAATATGGATAATTTGTGGTTGATCCAAATTTCATTGGTCAATAATAATTTAGAAACTTCTTCGTATTATATTTTAAATAGTCTTTACAAGATTGTCTTGTTTCCAATTTCGCTAGCCATGTCGGCACAATTTCTCATTACTTTATTTACTACTGGCTCTACCATAGAATATAAATTCACCTACCCTTTCAATACAACTTCTAACAAAGTGAAAATTTGAGAAATCGAACACTTTTTAATGACATGAGGCCATATGGGATACCAATCAAATATTCAAAAAGCTAATCCATCTATACAAATATGAAATCCTAGCTAATTGCTTGATTTTACAATGAAAGTTCATATGGCACGAAGGACTGATCTAATCTATTCGAATTTAGTTATCATATTACTAGTTCAAATCACCACGGCAAAAAATTGTCAAGCCGAGGCAATCAACTTACATAAGAAACTTAAAAAAAAAAAAAAAAAAAAAAAAAAAAAAAAAAAAAAAAAATGTAATACCTTGCTTGGATTTCTTATCCTTAGGAGGTTGATGGTTAAGAAAGGTGCAAGCTTTTTTGAAAGGAGAAGTGATTGTTTTAACCCAAGATGCTGCCATATTCTCTTTTTTCTTTTTCTATTTGTGTGAATAATATATAACAACGAAATTATGTTATGCTTTTTCTTTGCTGACAATATAGATAAAGAGATGATGTTTTGATGATTTTTATTTTTTAGCAATATGGACTGACCTCTCATCAGTTCTTCAAGATGGGTCTTATATATACCAAGATATGTTATAGCCCCACCTCTCACATTTATTTTAAAATTCCAAAATTTATTAAAAAAATTATTAAAATAAAATAAAAAATAATTATAAAAAAGTGAAAAAAATAGTAGTAGAAAGAAAGATAAGGGTGTGGAAAAAGGAAGGCAAGATCCGTGAGATGAGCCAAAGAGGGAGGGTGAGAAGAAAGAGGGAATATGACATGATTTTATATTTTATAATATTTATATTATTAATTAAAATAATTAAATTATTTTGTAAAAAATGAAATAAATAAAATTGGGGGGGGGGGGGGGGGGGGGGGGGGGGACTAACTATTAAAACAAGTTCTGAAGCAAGCACATGCGGCACGCTCTCTACATTACTCAACACGTGAACCAACTTTACTTTATTTCGGAATGTGACGCCTAACCTCCTCTTCTTCCCTTAATTTTATTGTGTATAATCTCTTTCGTTGGACTTTGATTTCATTTCATTTTAGGTTGCCCATCATATTTCTATTTACTCCTTTATCTTGGTTGAGTTCTTCAAAGTCTTTTTTGCAATGTTTTGTGTGATTTTTACTTTGAACAAGAAGATATAAATCATGTAGTGGGTAGTCTTGGACTTTGGATAATGAGAGTGGCATGGCCAGGAGGGTTTTTATCCATCGGGTTTTGACTGCGTTACTACCTCCATTTCTTATTAATTATAACAAAGGGTATTATTATATGTGATATATAAAAATCTATTTGTTGCAAATAATAAGAATCAGAGGTGGTATTTTAATTTAGGTTATTGATTTGCTATTTAGCTTTGCAGAAGTTTATTTATTTCATTGTTGGTTAAGAAAGATAATTAATTTTTATCTTAATCATATCAATATTCTTATAGGTGTAATCAACTTGATTGAGTCACATCAGTTCACTTTCAATTCGAGTTTAGATAATACTACGACCTAATTTTGGTTACAATTTGTACGTGAGTTAAATAATTTTTGAATAAGTAAATAAGTCTAGTTAATAAGAACGGGTAGGTTAGTTTGTTGCATACAAAATCATTTGGGAAAAGATTTAGACATTTCAAAAGTTAGTTTTGTCACTCATTCTATAAGAGGATAATAAACTTTTGGTACTCTACTAATAGGGAACTTCTAAAATCAATTTTGTTAGTGCCCATATTCATTTCTGGTATATTGGATATTCGTCAAAGAGGTTAGGTAACAATGTATGATACGAGTAGATGTTAATTAGTAGGTGTCATTATAATTTGGGTGACTGAGACAAGTTTAGTCAGGTCTGTAGGGACATTTATGTCTAATTTTGGTTTAAGTCATACTAAATTATTAGCACTATCAAAACGGTTTGACAGTTCGGTTTCGGTTCGGTTTGAAATCGGTTCGGTATTCAATCGGGTCGGTTTGGAATCGATTTAATTGTCTCACGGGTCGGTTTTGGTTCGGTTTAAATAGTTATCGGTTCGATTCGGTTTCGGTTTATTCTTAAGCGGTTTTAATTCAGTTCGGGTTGTAAACAGTCCGGGTAGTAAACGGTTCGGTGCAGACGGGTTGCGGTTTGTTAACGGTGCGGTGTAAACGGTTTTTATCCCGGTTCAAACAGTTTCGGGTTGGAAACGGTTGCGGGTTAGAAACAGTTCGGTTCTTTTTTTTGGTTCAGTTCATAACTGGTTCGGTTCTTTTTCGGTTCAGTTTTTAACTAGTTCGGTTCTTTTTCGGTTCAGTTTATAACTGGTTCGGTTCTTCGATGGTTTAACCACTTTAATGTTATTCATATCGGTTCCATTTCAAGTTTACTAAATTACGGTTTGGGTCGGTTTTCGGTTTCAAAAAATAAATTGTTTATCGAGTTGTTTGGATTCGGGCAGTTAAATGGTTTTGGTTTGAAATTTGATAGTACTTGCTAACCTTTTGCGTTCACAAGTTTTATATAAAGTCGCGAATCATTTCATATTTACTATTTAGGCATCATATTATAAACAAATTCTCATTGATTTTATAAATACATATTATGTTCTGTTTCAAGTTTAGTCATATTGATCTTACTAGTTTATTACGAAGTAGATTATAAGAGCTAGTGTATTAATGTATTATTGTGTTTACAATTAGGTTATTATATGCTTCTTATTTAATCATTTATATACATGACTAGAGGCAGTAGTGTTGCTAATAGTTTGAGGCAGGGCCTGAGCCTGCTTGTTTTGCTCTTGTGTTGTGAACACTGATTATCCTTAATGAATTATTTGCCTTGCTATTTTTTAAAAAATATTCTAAGATTTCTAATATTTAATCCATTTAATTATATTCCCGTAAAAAAATCCATTTAATTATATAAAAAAGTTTGTAAACGGTTCGATTTAGAAGCGGTTTGGTTCATAAACGGTTCGGTTTATAACCAGTTTGGTTTACAAACAGTTCGGTTTTTAAATGGTTCGTTGCAAACGGGTAGCAGTTTGCTAACAGTTCGGTGTAAGCGGTTTTTTTGCCAGTTTAAACGGTTTCGGGTTGGAACCGGTTTCGGGTTAGATACGGTTCGGTTCTTTTTCGGTTCGGTTTTCTTTCAGTTCGGTTTATATTTGGTTCGGTTTGTTAACAGGTTCGGTTCTTATACAGTTTAACATTATTTGGGTCGATTCGGTTTCGGGTTTACTAAAATACGGTTCGGGTCGGTTTTCGGTTTCAAAAAATTCGGTTTTTAATCGGTTCGGTTCTCATTTGGGTCGGTCGGTTTCGGGCAGTTAAACGGTTTCGGTTTGAAATTTGACAGCACTATAAATTATTGTAGTTACACAAGTTGAAATTTAGAATGGATTGGTTTTTAAAACTTCACTACTTATTCATATTTTGGGTCATTTATTTACTTATTTACTAGTTTCTGTTTGTATAGTAATATAGTATATAGTATGCATGGCCTGTGTTTAAAAATAACTAGGGGCTAGCTCTTGCATAGAAATTGTATTGGCGTGGATTTACACCTTTGGTTTGGGTGGTAGACCTGATAGTTTTAATACATACTATTTGGATTATGTGGATATATAGTGGCTTTGTAGAAGTATAAGAAAACCACCAAAATCTTTTATGACAATTATTTTTTAAAACCCTCAAAGTTTGACAATGTTATTTCAAAATTATTATTTGATAATTTTTAATTGATTTGTCCTTTCATATCTTAAGCTATTGTTAGTTTAGAATTCGTAATTGATTTGCATGATTCAATAATACTTAACGTATTTTTCTTCAAACGAATTTTTTGTGAGCTTTAGTCATACGGAGTTATAATATGTGAAATGTTCGTTGTAGCTAAAAACTTAATAATGTAAGTTCAATGTTCTACGACCATCTAATATCTATATCTATATCTATATCTAATACTAAAGCAATAACCACTTAGTTATATTTTTCCTCTTAAATTCTCTCCATAATTAATACCATTTTTTTTTTCTATCATCGATTTCCTTCGATTTTAGGTTTTTTAAGTTATTTATACCTCTTGATAATATCTGCTCAAATATCACTATTTAATATGAATGTCATTTAAATTTCATAACGTTGTTTATGTGCGTGCCATCAAATAATGTACAATTCAAAAACTAATAAACCTTAACAATAGTTGTAATTAAAGAACAAGATTGTAATTAAGAAGAGCAACCACGAAGGAGTAAAAATAAACCGTCTCTTGGTAATAAACAGAGTCTTCGTACATACAATTTTTTTTTTCTTTTTAAATAAACTTATGAAGTACAAAGCATTATAATTTTTTTTATTAAAAAAAAGGCATTACAAATTTTTGTTAAAAAAAAAACTTTGAATTAATTGATGATATATTTAATGAAAAAAAAATCATTAAATATATTAATGAGAGTAAACATATATTAATGAGGGTAAAAGAGTAAATACACATTTTTGGTACAATTTTTTACATATTTTTAAGGGTATAGTTGGTAGCACACTATTTCTAAGAGTTATTTTCTACTTTTGATAATATAATATAAATATAAATATATAATAATAATAATAATAATAATAATAATAATAATAATAAGAAGAAGAAGAAGAAGAAGAAGAAGAAGAAGAAGAAGAAGAAGTATTCATATGGTTATTTATTTTCTCAATTTATGATTATTAATAGTATAATATCATAAACAAATAATTGCCGGTTAAACTTAATTACTATTATATGGTCTGATTTCATAGTTTATGATACTCATAGTAATTTATAAAACAGCTACTTCAAACTTTACCTTCAAAATATAGTGAAAATCATCAAGTTTGAATACAATGTAGCATAACTAAAAAGACAATCAAACTATCATTGACTTTACACAAAAAAAAAAAAAAAAAAATTAAAATAATAGATAAATCAATTATTCATTAGTTTTGGAATGTGCTTGACTTTTCTCAGTACACATTGTTTGCTTTTTGGTGCTGTAATCTTGTTGCCAACGATTGTTATGCGCTTATACCTATGCAATTAGCAATAAGTCAATTTATGTTTCCTTTGGATATCAATATACTACCTCCGTTAATGGTTATCTGCAACTTTAGATTTTTTTATATTTAAAAAATAATACTCTAAAATTGCAGATAATCATTAGCGGATGTAGTATATATGATGCATGCTTGTATTTTTTTTTTTAACTTCTTAATGACCTTAAATTTGTTCTCAATATATTAGCCGTTGTTCATTGGGTGATTGAAACAGAATGCAACAGATTGCAAACCAAACTCTTTGTTATAGCAAATTAATTTAGTTTGAGTCATTTTTTTCCATTTCTGAATTTTATACAAACTATGTTTTCGTTTAGTTTCCGAAATATAAAGTAAAATCAAAATACAGAGTTTATAATCTATTTTGACGCTAGTATAATTATAAGTATGTGACATTACACCTAATTAATAAAACACGGATGATCACTATAATAAGAATACCAAAGTTTTTTATTTTCTAAAATATATCAATAAAAGTTGAATAAAAAGTTTTTGTTTGAAAGGGAAAGGGCAATCAATACTCACAAGAGTCGCAACTATTGGATTACATTTTGATTCGATCTTAACATATTCATAAACCTAAGAAACTCAAAAGTTAATACGAAGAGCTAGTATCAATAACAAAATGCCTTTCACAAAAAAAAAAAAAAAAAAAAAAAAAAAAAAAAAAAAAATCAATAATAAAATGCCGAAAATGGCCTTGTTGTACCACCTAAAATTCTAGATATTTACTACACAATGTCACTGTACCCTAACTTATAATAGTGACATTTAGATTTTTTTAAAATGTTACGTTGTTCATTTGTTAGTCATTCATTTTCAACAAAGATCAATGATGTTAGTGAATTTGTCGTAAATGTTAGCTGAAATTGCAAAAAAGTAAAATATCAACAAACAATTTGCTATTTTTTCATTGTTAGTTTATGAATTCTTGTGCGAAACCAAAGTATATAACGGTTGACGATTTGAGGGGTGACAAATATTAACTGTCATTACAAAAAAGTCAACTTTCTTCCGAGAAAATTGGTAAAGAAAGAATGTGAAAAGAAACTCTTGGAATTTATCATTGTTTTCAAAAAAAAAGGGAGCATGTACAACATCCAACTGGAGCTAGAATAATGCACACGGAATGAACGGTCCAAGAAGTTGGGTTAATCAATAATCACATATTCCCATGAATCGCATCCGACCTAGAGCTTGTAGTTCGGGTAAACGAGTCGAGTTTATATGTGATAAAAGCTAATGAATGCCCCCGGGACGTTAGATAAGAGAATTAAAGTGCAAATATTAGAGTAAAATTAACATTAATTACACCGAACGACGCGTGATTTTATCATTCATTCCTAACTTAATACCATTTCAACCAATATAATTACTTCTTATCTAACGCCCCAGGCGCTCGTTATATTAATTGAGGAAAGTACAATTTACATAATATATAGTTGCCCTAAACTTTTGAGCTAAATTAGATTGTATTGAGTGAAGTAAAATTATGAATTGAGCTGATCGAGCTGAACTAAATTGAAAATAAATTCAAAATAACAAGGCCTACTCACTAAAACAAAACAGGTCAAAATTGGCCCAAAATTATAACATAAAAATGTAGTCCACATAGTAGTTATAATGTGATAGTTGTTCAAAGGGGTTTAACTAACTCAATGCATATTCTAATTAGTACGAGTAAGTGAAGAATTCAGAAGAGTAGACAATAGTTTAAGAAACATAATACTCCCTTTAAAGAACACAGAAGAGTATACATTATTAGTTTAAGAATACAACATTATACTTCCTTTGTCCCTGACCTGAATAAAAGCTTAAACATTGGCAAGGTAGACATATAAGTATATGATTTTAAGTAAAAAAGAATCTAAAGGTCTGTTCTCTTCAGATTATTTTCAGTTCAGTTCAGTTATTAATTTTCTTCTCTTATAAAATATTAAGTTCTGTTTAATTCAGCTACAATAAGTTCAGTTCAGTCAATCAGAACATACCCTAACTATATAGAATTTTTATTTAATTGAAGGTAGTAAGTATTCTATATGAAGTAGTAAAGATTCTTAGTATATACAAGTAGGATTTTAGATTTAATTGTTGTTTTCATGACATAGTGCGGGGTTAGTGCAAGTTTAATAATTTAATCAGTGAACGCGAAAGTGATTTAAAATTCTGCATATGTTGTGTCGTTATCAAATCATCAACGATGGAACTTAATTCTAAAAATAATCTTTATGCTTTCAACGAACACTTTTTTTGATAATTACATTGATATTTGTTGCTGATCGATAATCTGATATGTGTACTCCGTAAAATATCTAACTTTATTAGTAATACCGTATATGAATGTCCAAGATATTGTAAAAGATATATATATAAATTATATACTAACGTATGTCGGTATGTAGTCCTATTATAATAAATTCTTCCTCATCTTCTAATGTTTCTTCTCACTTTTATTTTTGTCAAAATGTAAATTCTGTAAAATATTTTTCAGCTTAGTTTTTATTTTGAAAATTGATAAAGTAATACGGAGTATATACAAATCTAAGGATTGCATATAAAATTTTAAAAAAGAAAATTAAAATTAAAATAAAATATTAACTACATCGATCAATAGATGATTTTATCACATCTTTTTAAGATTATCAATTTAAGAACGATATTAAATGCTTATTAACAATTACGGAGTAAATTATAGTCCTAAGAACTTTTGTTAATGTATGTTGGCTTGAAGTATGAATGCAACATATGTTGGCTTAAAGTATACAACATATGTCTTTGTGTGTGCAACACTAATATTCCTCCTTTTTTTTTGACAAAAACACTAAAATATTCATCTTGAAACAAAGGTCTAATGCCAAAATTCCACTTGAAAGGATGGATGGGTGAGATTTGATATGTGCCATTAACTTTTTATTATGCTAGCTTTGAGCAGATCAACTCAACAAGGCCAAAAGCTAAAATCGGTGGTTTAATTAAACTTAGGGGTCAGATGATTTATATAAAAGAAAACGATTTTGTGATTCGCAAGAGTAGATAGATGATTGTTTTATTTGTACGTGTTTTCTATTATTTCAAGTTGCATTGTTTTATTTGTGATCTGCAAGAGTACATACTTCTTCCGTTCTTTTAATTTTGCACCACTTATCTTTTAAAGAAATTTCACAAATGTTGCATCATTTTCATTTTAGGAAAAAAAAATATTTCTATTCACACTGTAAATACCTAACATACTCTTACTTTTGACTCTCATTCTTTAATTTATGTTTATATCATATGGACAATTTTGTATTTTTACTTTTCTCTATCTTTATTTTTTCCTACCAAAATTTTTTGTGCTCAACCTATACAGTGCAATAAAAAAAATAAAAATAAAAATGAAGGACTACAAAAGATGATCCCTTTACTTGAGTAATTTGAATGGACATAAGCCTACATTTTATTTTATTTTTATTTTATTTTATTTTATTTTGAAAACACATAAGTAGGGGTGTAAATGAGACTAATGAGCCGAGCCGACTCGACTCGAGTACTACCTTGTTCATGTTCAAGTTCAATTAATTTAGGCGAGTCCGAGCACGATCCCGAGCTTTCAAGCAAGCTCAATAATCTGTTCAAGCTTGGCTCATTTAGTACACTATATTCGCGATGGGTTCGTGAAAACGAGCGTTTCATGCACGATTTTAGTAATAAACGAGCTTCTCTAATAAACGAGCTTTGTACTTTGACATTTGAAACTCTAAAAAAATAGCATAATAATTAAATCCTAATCACAAATCTAAGAATTAAATCTTAATTATTAAAAAACTTAAGAATTAAATTAACAATTGTGAAAAAAATCAATAATTCATGAATATAAATAAACGAGTAGTTCGCAAACATAAATAAACGAGATGTTCATGAACTTATCTGAATGAGCATATCTATGTTCGTGTTCAAGCTCATTTATTATACGAGTTTCAAAATTTGTTCAAGCTCGGCTCATTTATCAAATAAACGAACTTAAACGAGCTTCAATCGAGCTTGAAACCGAGTAGTTTATCGATCGGCTTGGTTCATTTACACTCCTACACATAAGCCTACAATTGAATTATATATACAACCATTGTAAAAATCTTTTCATGTTACCTTGTACGGCAACTTTGATGATGTTTGGAGCCGTATATGCATGCATGAATAATGAAGTGCATGCATATTGCATGGATTTGAAGAAGAGAGCTTTTGAGCCTATTGGGAAATAAATAATTAATAAAAACAAATTCATAGGTTATATTGATGCGCCATCTAGCTAAAAGATGAGTAATTGTATTTTTTTTTTTTTTTAACACGTCTCATTTAGCTAATCCCAAGATTGATTAAGCACTCTAAATACTTTTATAATCCTGTTTAATTTTTTCACCAACTCAAATAGTACTCTTACAGTAAACACCATTTGGGTTAAATTAATATTTATACCCTATATCTCTAATTTGGACTAGTGGCCGATAATAATAATAACAATAATCATAATAATAATAACCTTTATTTTTAAAACAGCAATAAATTATGTTTAATAATTACTCCATAGCTTTAGAGAAGGTAATCATGCCAAATCAATTTTATGTTATCTCTCTTCAATGATTATGAGCAAAGAGTGGGGCAGAGATTAGCACTGTTCCCTCTTACATTGGTCACTTTATAATCCAAACAACAGCCTTATTTTTATTCAAAATTGGTGTGATATACAATAATACCAAACTCTATTTTTAAAAGTAAAAATTAATTAATTAAATTTATTTATAACTAAAAAAAAAAAACCAAACCTCTCACGTACACTCACATGTACGAGTCTCCTTTCGTACGCGGTCAACTTCAAATAATGTATGTTCTTGATAACCACATGATTTTCTTCCTAACGGTCGGTTTTCATTTAATATTAATTGTCATTTTTCCATTCAAATCTAGAGATGGATTCCATGTGCTTTTTTAATTCTCATTTTTCTCTGTTTACAACATCATGGATTCATGGATTCAATTCATGGCTATTTGCCTGTGCTAGCTACTTGTAATTGTATGGCTATTTTACAATGGTCTACGTGTTACTATTGCAAATGGTACGGTTTGACTACTCTTGTGCGGTTGATTGATCGATGTGACAATTTATCTCTTATTATCGTCTTATTACTTAGCTAGTCGGTTGTTATACAATAATACACTCGTTAAAATTATGATATGTACATTATTGGTTTAAGAATATATTGTACAACTAAAGAAGTACAGTATTAATAAGAATCCTATAAAATCATTAGCGTCCATGCAGTATGTTTTTTTTGTTAAAAAGTCGGTATGGACAATGACTTGATTGACTTCCCCTCCTAACTCGCTCATCTAATAATTTCATGATTATAAAGAGATTACATTAGGTTAGTGTTGATTACATTAGGTTAGTGTTGATGTTGTTTCGGTTATCTTGTACTTTTAACCCAAAGCTTTGCTCAAAAATACTAAAATTAAATTTGACAAAGCAATTGACTAGTGATGAAGAAGCTCGATTATCATATATCAAACGTTCAATAATGTTCATAGTGGTATCTCATTGGTTATCAAAGTAATTAATTTGATTAATCTCCTGTTTAAAAAGGTAATAAAAAAAATGTTATCTCCTACTTTATGATATCTTGAATCCTCTAGGGAAACTAGTTTCCTGATCCAAATCGATCTCTGGTTCAATAACTTAATAAAAAGTTAGTATTAAAATCCACCTGTCGATTGCAAATTAGCATCCAGGTCAATAGTTTAAATTATGTAGCCTTTCCATATTACTAACATATAATAAAGCATTCAATTTAATTAAACATGAAATGATCAATAAAGTAGGTACATAACTAAACATTTTTTGATTGTATTTAATCGCATGTCGTTCCTATTATTACTCTATTTGATCTGATACACCGTGTGCACCCTTCGATCGCATTTAACTACTCATACAGTCACATGTTCTACACATGAGCATATGAGTTTTTTTTGTGTGAGAAGATGCATCTTATAAATGCAAAGTCATATATACAACGAGTTTATTGTATGCGGTATGTCTACTAATTCAAATATAAGAAAATTTAATATATCCTAACATTATAAAGTATACTACTAATTCTTTTAATAAGTAAAGTTACATACATGACGATTACTAATAAACTGTTAGATCATGTATATTGATGATGCTTGTTGTGATAAGGTCATAAGGGTAGGTACTAATTATATGCATTACCATTAATTGAATGTATGACACATTAAGAGCTACAATTTAATAGAGGTAATATTGTTATTATTACAAAAGAGACAATATATTGGGTAACAATAAAGTCAGCCATTATAGTATGATTGTTACAGTAACAAGTACTGTAAGTCAGTAGACACATGAGAAGATCACATCGATCGTAGTGGATTGTCAATCGATCGATGTGATGAGTAGTGTGTTGCGATCTGCATGCTACTGTAACAATCATGCATGCCCATAATATAATCAATACTATTCTACTTACCCCCATTTCAGTTTCACATTTGTTTCACATGATTATATGTCGATACTATTGTAATTTTCAAATAATAGTCAATATTTAATTTGTTATATTTTATATACTACCCCCGCTAAATGTTATGTGCAACTTTATAATATTTTATGTCTCACAAATAATGTCCCAAAGTTGCACATAACAATTAACGGAGGTAGTAAATTAATAGTCAATATTTAATTTGTTACATTTTATATAACTTTATATGTACTAAGTTAGTAATTTGATTTTAGTTGGTTTTTCTTTTAGGTTGGAGGGATAGTATGGTAGTGGCCTTTTAGTTATGTAATGTAGTTTGTTGGTGGAGGGATAGACGGCGTGTTGGTGGCATGCATGCAATGGCGGTGCTTGTCGATCGACGACTTGAGTCATTAATTAAGTTTCTAAGGACAAAGTATAGGTTCGAATGCCCTATAGAGCACGTATAGACATCATGTCACATTTGATTGAGAACATAAGAGTTAAAACTCTTAAATGATCAAAGCAATTACTTGCTTTCGGAAGGAAATTATTGATTTTGGGATTTGGTGACTTGGTGTCGATCTCTCGGCTATTACCTAACTAGCCCGTTCGTTGTCATGGGCACTCGGCAGAGGCATCATTTTTTTTTTGAGAACTTTTAGTAGCATTTTAATTTCTAAATATAATATAGGAAAAATGAAAATAAATAATCTCACTTTTACGGGGTCTGACAATAACAATCTCACCTTTTGATTATAACGAGACAATCCCACCTTTGTATGTCATCTTATTTTAACAAACTTTTTTTACCTACAACCTGTTAAACAGGTTAAAATGTTTTTATTGTTATTATTTTAAAGCCACGTGTCGCACAATAATTGGTCAAAATTAAAAAAAAAACATGTAAAAAAAAAAAGAAAAAAACCCACCACTACCAGCCACCCTGGCCCCAGCCACTATGAAACCCCAACCCTTACCCTAGCCCTACCAAAAACCGGCCGGCCTCTGCCCTAAACCCCTGAAAACGGCCTGCCGGAACCCCCTAATATCAAAAACCACTCTGCCGAACAAAACTCACCTCCGAAATCACCTCCGAAACCACCATAACCACCACAGAAGAAAGTCACCACCCCGAAAACCCCACCTAGCAGCCGTAAACCTGCTGAAACACCACCCAGACGCCGAAAACCCGCCAAGAACTCCATCCAATCGCCGAAAACCCGCCGAAAACTCCATCCCAGCCGCCGAAAACCGCCGAAAACTCCATCCTAACCTCCTTAACCACCCCGAAAATCTCCACCCTAGCCCCGAAATCCCCCCTTAAACATCCTATAAACGCATCACTGTTGCCGACCGGCCATTTCCGGAGGTTGAGGAGGGTGGCCGGCCGGTTTTGGTGGTGGCTGGAGTAGGGGATAGGGTTTCACGGTGGAGGTTGGTGGCTAGTTTTTTTTTTTGCTTTTTTATTTTATTAAAAAAAATAAAATAAACCTATTAAATGACACGTGGCATATAATCTACAAAAAACGGTAACTAACAAGTCTGGGTCTCTTAAAAGAAGATGACATACAAAGGTGGGATTTTCTCGTAATAATCAAAAGGTGGGATTATTATTGTCTGTTAAAAGAAGATGACATGCAAATGTGAGATTATTTATTTCCATTTTTCCTATATTATAAATGCATTTTCATTTCTAAATATAATATAAATATCAATGAATGATATCCAAATTTTAATTAATATGCAAACAAAAAAATAAGGAAGAGGGTGAGGGAAGGAGATTCAGGGTGGGGAAAGGGATTGAGGTGGGTGCTTTCGAGGTAGGGGAAGGGATCTTGGGTGGTATCAAGTCAAGCAAACTCTACTGATGCGGTAGTCATTAAGGATATCTAGTGTATTATTGTGAAATTTCAAGGGTACATGATACATTTAAAAAAGTCTAGGGGGTATCCGATGAATAAACCTAAAATTTGAGAGCATATGGTGAAAATACAATAATATTTATTTATAGAAATTAGAAAACAATTTTGGGCTACCTAGAAGTGCTTTGATTTGGACTAGATTGATATGAGTCATATGACCACCCAAAATCAAGTTTTTTTTTGAAGAACCAGAGTTGTACAGAAATCCTCAATCTATTCTGAACCAAATTGTGCTTACCCCTACTATCAGCGTGTAAATTGTTTGATAAAACTGTTACTTTATTGTACTTTCTAATAGATCACTTAAAATGCATGTAAAGGGTAGTTCTTGTTGCAAATATATGGAATATTTTTTTTTTCCTTAAATTTTGTAGTCTTTTGAAATATGACAAGCATAATGTTTTAATGATTATATACTTAATAATTGATATTTTTTTTCAAGTAATTAATTATATTACTTTATTAATGGTATTAAATAGTATTGTCAACTTTTTTTTTTATTTATCAAATTTTTAGTTTCATTTATGTAATTTTTATTCTTATTTTATAGTTTCTCAAAAAATATTTATTTTATGTTGAATTAAAATTTTCAAAATTTCTATTTACATTGTAGAATTTATAAGAATAATTGTGGCCATTTTATAACGTGAAAAAAATAAACCGATCATATTATATATTATTAAAATAATATGGTAGTCATTTTTCAAACGACCGCTGTAAAATCATAGATACAGAAAACAATCCGGTTACTTTAAAAAAAAAAAACCTAATAATAGATTATATTATTTGAAAATGCTAATAATACCACTTGACAAATACAGCTTGTTACTCCGTAATATTTTCTCTAAGATAAGACATTCATCTCCACTCGCCTTCTAGGATAACTATTAAGGTACCTCGAAAAATGAGGGTAATGAGACTAATAACTTCCCAACCCTCCCTGTTCCTTACACGATCACACCTCGTCATCCCATTTAGCACCACTTTCCCTACTCTAATCCATCATCCCAATCCACATATACTCTATTAGTTACCCCTTGAATCAACAAAGTACAAGTACTATTTTAGGGTACAACATTCGAAAAAACAAAAAGTTAGCACCTTAAAAAAAAAAAAAAAAAAAAATGCATGACACATCTTTTTCGTTAGATACGGTTGACGGGGGTGGAGGACTCGGTGGGCTACATATTTCAAGCCAACCCCCTAAAACACCGCCTAAGTTGAATGCCGCCTAAATATATAGTGATTGACTAACTACTAACACGTCTTTGACTTCAATTCATGTCATCTCCTAATTGTTTAGTCTTCATGCATGGATTAAACAATTAGATAGTGTACATGATACTATAATTTAATTGTATGTATGAACACAAGAAGATTAATATTAAAAAAAGTCATAGTTTATATATCAAGATTTAAATATATAGCACACTAATTTTTGTGCAATTTTTTGGTTTTAATGTTGGTAAAACAATCAAGTTGTACTTGTACCATATTAGTTGTGCCGCAGTTACATTAGATAGTTTCCGGTTTAAGCTCAGTTCTCTTTATTGGGGGACACTAATTTTATTTTTATTAATATATTTTGTAGGTGAGAAGATGTTCAGTCGAATGAAACCCCACATATGTCAAATCATTTCAGGTTAGCAAGCAAGACCCTTTAAAGTTTGGATCGAGAAATGAGTAATATTTGGATCGAGGAATGAGTAATATATCTAGTTGAAATTGTTTCCACAACGTTAAGATTGTGAGAAACAACCCTTCTCCGTTTTTATGTTGAGCTAAATTGATATTGAATAATATACTGATATAAGTTAAAATAAATTGAAATTAAATAGAATAAAAAAGCCCTAATACTACTTGACTGATTAAGGAGTATTAATTTATTTATATGAAAAGTTACGATATCTCTTTAAAACGGCATCTTAGTCTAACATGGTATTGAAAAAAAAAAACTTTTTCTTTGATTAGGTGATTTTGGGAAACATGAGACTGATATCTTGCTGACATAATAAGGAATGATAACTAATTATAGTCAATGGTACATCTTCTTAAATTAAACAAAACAAAACAAAATAATGAGATTTTTCTTATTTATGGGGAAAGGTAGTAAGCAATGGGACCACTGAGGATTTTAGGAGATAAAGGGTGTTTGGTAATTTTACTAGACTCAAGTGTTCTTCATGAGATTCGATTTATCCATATTAATGATTTATTCTGCTTAGCTTAATTTCAGTTCAGTTTAATTCAATTTAATTCAGTTCAGTTTAAATCTGTTTAATTCAGTTTAGTTTCAAAATTCCTTCTCTTATTAACAATTTATTTTATCTCTATTCAGTTCAATTCAGTTGTTTTCAGTAAATCAAAATAGGCCCTCTGAACTGAACTAATTGGAGGTAACTGAACTGAACTGAACTGAAATTAAGCTGAAAAGAACAGGCCCTAAAGGGCTTGTTTACTTCAGCTTAATTTCAATTCAGTTCAATTTAGCTCCAATCAGTTCAGGTCAACTTCTAATTTCCTTTTCTCATAAAATATTCAATTCAGTTCAATTCAGTTCAGCTTTAATCAGTTCAGTTTAGTTCAGTTCAACTAAGTTCAGTAAATGTGAACACAACCTAAGAAGCTGAGATTGTGAGAGTATATCAAGCCTTTCTGTACCTACAATTTGCTATATAGATACGATGATAGGGCATCTGAGACAAAGTTTATGCTTGTTTAGAAGATGTATTTAGTGAAATTATATGACAAATAGTGTGTTAAACTAAATCGCTAAAGTTTTTATCAGAGTCAACAAATTGCAAAACTATTAATATTGGACTTTCGCAATAGCAATCAAATACTTCCTCCGTTTCTTTTTAGTTGACATGTTTCTTTAGTCACGTTTGCCGATTTACGATTTCAACCATTATATCATTAATTATCGATAAGTAAAAATTATAAAAAGTTGATATTTTGAAAATATATGCCGTGACGAACCTAACAAGACCCCACATGATTTATTTTTCATTATGTATAAATCACAAAATATGGTCAAAAGAAAGTGTGTGAATAGTGCTAAACTCAAAACGTGTCAACTAATAAAAAAACGGAGGTAGTAATATTTTAAGAGATAATAAGTTTGATATGATTTTCTTGATGTTTTGTGAAGATATACAAGTACTTAGGTTAAATTTTATATTACAATGTTAGATATGTTAGAAAAAAATTGAAGAGGCCAAATTTTTTGTATTGGGTGTTAGAGAACATAAGAATCTAATATAAATTCTTTGTAATGAGAAAAGATATGATTTCACTTTAAAATAAGTGTAAACTAACTTAAGAAAAAGAAAGTGTGAGAGTAACATTGAAGGGGTTTTCAAATTTACTTACTGAGTATCTAAAACTTGCAGTGTATATAGGCGCATATCACCTATTTATTAAACATGTATATAGAGGGGTGTTTTAGGGTTTTTTTTTCGTTTGATGTTTTCCTACAGTGGTACATTCATGTGTACTGTTATGCTACAATGGTATATTCATGTGTACTATTATGCATGTATAATGTGCCATTATGTATAAATTGTCTTAATAGCACTTTTTGTGTACTATTGTGTACGTAGTGATACTTTTTGCCATCATAGTTTCTACCAAAATCCCTTCAACCTTAACCCACTTTCACGTGACGAAGTTTAACTTAATTTCAAGTATGTCATCCTATATATTTGCTAACATATAAGTGCTATGCGCCTATAGTTATTCCTAAGTCCTAACACCTATAATATTATAGTATAATATTTAAAATAAAAATCAATACATTGCAAATATCGCACTAATTTATCCTTGTATAAATTGGAGGCAAATGATTCCCGTCAATTGGAAAATATTAAAAGAAAGTTATTTGAAACCTCAAATGATTAAACGGCAATGTACATCCCTCCTAAATATTTGTGTCAAATTAATTAAATTTTGTACTCCGTATAATTTACTTCCATTATACATTTGTTCTTTGCACATTCTGAATTCTGACAATTTTGTCAGTAATTTTTAAATTAGCTACTCTTTTATTTTGTGCCAAATAATTGGCTATTCTTAATCAGAAGAACATTTAAGTATGTGCATGTCATAGCTATGATTCTAATTCTAAGGTCGACCATTGGATGGTGGTTTCAACATGTTAGACAAATTAATTTATATAATTAACAATTAAAAAATTTGGTTATGTATGGTCGGTTTGTTGCCTTTGGTCCTCATAACTTGCACCATAGTGGTAGTAAAAAACACTCAACTAGCTAGGGTGAAGTGAATTGTGGGAGTGTGCGTGAGAGAATTGATTCCTCATTCAATGCTTACTCAAAACTGTGTAAAATATGGAATCTCAATGATTTCTATGTAGGTTCCTAAGTACTCCGTAAACAAAATTTAGCTATAGGAATCTACTCGTCTTTTAAAAAATAATTATACAATTTCTTACACAAATCATGATATTTTAAAAAATATGTGTTACTTATAAGGTGATTTAAATAATTATGTTAAGTTTTGATATTTCAATTCCATTTGATGGAATCGAGGACTATTATATTTTGTTGGAGATTTAGCTATTTATAATGTCCTATATGATATAGAGTAGTATATATTATGGCTAATGGAAAATTAATACGGAGTAATGGATAGAGACCTCGTATTTCCAATAGATAAACTTAATGAATATGATATATGTTCTAAATTAGAGTATTTGATGGTGGGAGTAATATAGTCACTGGTGCAGTGACTATGTCCATAACTCCATATGATCGTAAATAATGGCTCTTCCATAGAGACTAGACATAGAATAATCTTCAACAAAATTTAATTTTTTTTTTTTTAAAAAAAAAATACTCCGTAAGAATTTAGTTATCATTATTATTGTGTGGTCAAAGAAAGACTACATCAATAGTTTCAATACAATGAAAACATGAAACCTACAGCATATTTCAAAGGTTCTAGAGAAAATGAGAATTTGTAATTGTCCCAATTGCAAATTTTGGGAAATGAATCAATGATATATTCAATGAGGAGGTCACAATTTATCTCCTTGTTTGTTAACATTGTAAATAAATCAACAATATTATTTTGTCATCATAACATTTCGGTAAATAAATTAAAAACTGTGGGATTTATATATGACAAAAAAGTTGTTAAGTTATTTACGGTATTGTCATTTTATCTAGTCATCATGACATTTTGGTAAATAAATAAAAAAACTATGAGAACCATATATGACAAAAAGGTTTTGATTTATTTACATTTTTTCCATTTGATAAACCTATTTTGTTTATCAAGGAGATAAACTTGCATTTTTTTTTTTTTCATTTTCAATCACTTTGGATTTTATATTCTTGACTTTGAATGTAACCATGTGAATCAATTGCTTGTTCCTTTCGTAAATTTTGTGTGTGGCCTGTATATTTAGTTAATTGATTAATACATTCATACATTAATCACAAGTACATTTTGTTGGGTTTCGATGAGTCCGACTCACCGCGGAAGAAAACCCGAGCCATGACCACACTCACAATAAATATAATCATAAAGTATAATTAACTTAAGCAACAAGATTAAGAAAGAGATTAATACCTTTGGCGCGTGCTTCTCTCACTAAACGAGCTCTTACTTCGAAAGCTCTAAGTCTCGCTCGCACGAGAACCTCCAACGGAAGTCCACCCGTAACTCGACCCCCGAAAATGGTCTAATGCTTAGGGGTTAGCTAAGCCTGACCTAAACCCGAGTAATTATATGTGTTCAAAGGTTTTCTCAATGGAGATGCCTTTTTCAACACCTTACTCAAGCGAACAATCCCAAGGTATGCCTTGGCTATTTATAAGGAGTGTTTCCTTGTGAATTCACTCATCTTTCAATGTGGGACTTTTTCACAATAAGATCCCACATAGAAAGAATGTTGAATTCAATCCTTAGTTAAATAAACCAAAGAATAACAAAGTAACAAGTGTCACATGGTTAGGTGAGGACCACTTCCTCACTTGCTCCCCAAGGCAACTCACATGCATTATGATCTAACCATGTGGCACCCAACCTTGAGCCCCAAGTTGGGTTCGGTTCGGCCGCCACCTTTTGGCCTGCGTTCATGACCCGCCACCCGGGTTCGCGGCTTGCTGCCACATGGCATTGCAAACGTGGCGCGTTGCCACTTGGTGACTGCCAACAAGGCACGTCGCCACCTTGGCGCGCCGCCACCTTCTCACGTCGCCACGTGGCACACCGCCACCATGGTGGCTGCCACGTGGCGCATTTCTATTTGGCGCGCTTCCCTAGCCTTTCGCGTCGCTAGGGTTTTTACTTGTTACTTGAAGCATTTTCCCGTCTCGCCAATTCCTAAAATTTGGCTCGACTTTTAAGATTCGGTTCCGGCGCTCTAAGCTCAGAATCCGATGTCTTTGTTCACAATACTCTGGCAACTCATTAATTCCTTCCGAATTAATTCATTGCATCGGTTCGTTAGTTGCTTGGGTGTAACCCGAAGGGTTCAGTCAATATTGAGCTGTAATATTAATTATACATTAATATTATTGATCGGAAGCGGCCTCCACCCAGGCATTCCGATCACTTGACCTCACTGAATAATTAGCTTTCTAATAATTCTGAACCCTCTATCGGAATAATACACTTGTTCGAAGGACACCATTCCTTTCAATCTCCCACTTGTCCTTCCGGATAAGTGCGCTTTTAGTGTATATCCTTTTTCTTATGTCACTTAATGTCTCTTCATGAACTATAAGGTAAGATTTATTCGTCATCCTTATTATGTCCAGAAGTGTTTCTCGATCCCGAGTCCGACTGTCAATAAATAGATTATTTCTAAAATCCATCCGAGCACGGCCATGCATTTTACAGTCTCGCTCTTTGAGAGGCCTTGTAAACAACAAAGACATCTTCCCTATTTTATTAGGGGGACATTCCCAGTCTTGTAATGTAGCATCTCTTATTGAGAGGACCTAGCCGCCCGAGTGTTGCCGTTATAATCCCCTTTTACAGCAGACGTTTGACAACATCAAAGCGGACTAGTACTCAAACAAGAGAACTCACAATACTCATGGTCGAGGAAATAGGTTCCGATAGCCATAATGAGAAGTATACTTATGACGATTTTTAATCTCTTAAAGTATTCTCATAGGTCGATCCAGTATGGTTCTAAACCAATACCTGTGCAAATGATTTATGACAATCATGTCCTTGTAGCATAAGAAACGGTGCTATAAATCAAACTACACACTAATCTCAAGTGGTCATTAATCGTCCATCGTTTAAATGACCTTGATTAGGGATAATTCTCGATTATAATATTCAATGTTCACTTAATAGGTGTTTCCTTATTAAGACTAGTCTTGATACCCTATTTTGAATATTCTCATAATCGAATGGACTCATTATTTAATCCTAAACCACAATTAAATAGCAAACGGAGTTATAAAATTGCATGAAATTTTAAATTACTCCAAAACCTGAATGGTTCATCTTATGATAAATGGTTTTTTCGAATGTTTTAAGAGTAACACTCTTTATAAAACATTTATAGAAATCACACCCATATCTAATATGCTTGATTTCTTTCGTACAATTGTAAATGTTGTCGTTCACTTATTGCATAGGTTTAGTTATATTTACTTTGCAAATCTTAGCATCTTCATTACTGATCACTTTAATAATAAGATGATAAAATTTGAGAGTCCCATAGATTATATGTTATTTAGGATTTATTGTCCAAGTGATGGCTCCCACTCATTTTCATGATTGAGATCTTCAACTTGACAACCTACAATCATTAACGTTCAACAACGAACTTTCCATAGAACATCTTCTTTATTATTGCCTTTAAGGCAACAATATTCTCAACATATATTTTAGTAGACTTACTGATGATGATTCGCTTGGGTTTCACACCAAACGGCTCACAATGATTTGGGATACCCTAATCACTTGTGATCATGGAAATTTACCTTAAATTCCCGCAAATTACACATGGATGCACGTCCATGTTACCATTCTCAAGCCACGACTTATTGTTAGCTCGTGCTTATAAACGGCTTCCTTGTTAAGGATCTAATCCTTGTTAAGGTTTGTGCTTGCAACATCAATTCTCAAATTGTTTTTGTTTTCACAGGTCAAGAACTCATCCTGTTACTTATCCAAGTACTTTGGATGTTCTTGGCCATAATCTAATGATCTATTACATAGATTCAGGTTGATTGGTACTATATACATACTGAAGGAGTTATGTCTTCGTCGTGTGCAATTACTAGATATATAATTGGATCAAATTATGGAGATAATTAAGTCCGGACATTTGGGTCGTCGTTTTGCCATAGCTAGAGGTACTTACGATCTTTGGACTAGTAAAATAGGCCAAAGCCCAATTGGACGGATCCTATAAGGTCACACAAAGGGGCTAGATCGAGCATTAGAGGACGAGGCCCATCATGGGCCTCATCACTCTAGGTGGCCGGCCATATGGGGATTAGAAGAGGGTTTTGGGCTTCGAGCCCTAGTTTAATTATAATGAGATTATAAATAGACTAGGTGCCTAGGTTTGCAAGTAAGAAGTTTACTGATCATTTAGATCAAACCCGAATTAGCAAACACGAAACCCAACCCCTCTCAAAGTCCTCTCTCTCTCACGGCTCTCTCCTCCTCCTAGGCGCCGGTGGTGTCTCGTGGTGGTGGTGGTTCGTGCGGTGGTCGGTTGTCCGAAAAGGTGGTGATCGCGGTTTTCCTCAATCACTCGACCAATCTAGTCTTGGTGGACGGCTCGTTCGAATCTCGTGGACTAAGTAGAGGAGCAACACTTGGGGCTCTATTCTCTCCCTAATTTGCCTGTCGAATAGCTTCGTGGAATTCACGCTTCAAAGGTATGATTATGTGTCTTGTGTGTTATGCATGTGATTCTTGGGATTAGGTACTTTATTGAATATGATTCATATATTTTATTTCCGCTGCGTAGTACCTATAAACACCTACACATACTTCACATGCTCTAAGCAAGTAAGTCATGTGACGATACCATATCGTAACGTACATGATGGATTTAATTGTAGAATGAATCTTAATCTTTTTCCATCCACTTTACATTTTAGCTCATCCAGTTTCACCGAGTCTTGCTAAACTGTTTGCTATGTGATATGGTTGAAAGTCTCTACTTGAGTCTTTCTTATTTGACTTAGTATTTAGCCTAGCTCATACTTAGTTTGAACATTTACTTAGTTTTATACATACGGGTCAAAAGTCTTTCAAAGTCCTTCAATTCATGTTTAACATGGTAAATTCCTTTACACGTTCAAACATTTCATTAAGTCTACACAATAGATCTTAATTCCCAATATGTACTAAGTACCGTCTTTCTTCTTATTCATAAGAATTTCTATGTTTCTTCGTAAGTCAATCCATTTATTAACTTTATGAGAAAACATGTTCCAATTCCTTTATGCAATGCTTCCTTCAATCCCATAATGGATTTCTTGAAGCTTGCTTTCAAATCTAGCATTATTTAGATTTTCAAAACCCTTAGACTATTTTCATAGTCACTTCCAAAATCCTATTTCAGGAAGGCGGTTTTGGTATTTATTTTGCCATATATCATATGTGCAATTTTGCTAGAATAATCATGAAAAGACTTGAGCATTCCGATTGGTGAATAGGTTTTAATTAAAATCAACTTCGTGAATTTAATTATATCCTTTTCAACCAATCTAGCTATGTATGCATTTATATTTCCAAATTTGTTAGTTTTCTTCTTGAAAACCTATTTGCGATCGATGGATCTTTCACCTCTCATGCAAATTTAATCAAGTTTTAAACATGATTTTCAAACATGGAGTCTATTTCGGATCTTATGGCCTCTAACCATTATTTGGAATTTGGATTTGTCGTAGCTATCTTACAAGGCATTATTCCCTTACTATCTAATAGTAAATAGTATGCTTGTAAGTCTTAAGTTTATTTCTAACTTAATAGAAAATTTATAGGATTCAATCCAAAACTTTGGTGAATTCTATACCTATACGGGGTTATTACATCAAATACTGAGTTTCAAGGCGCTTCTAAAACCCTTTGATTATCTTGATCTTACTCCAACTTATCAGTAGTTTTTTTAGTAATGAATTCTCTTTTAAGGCACTTGTAAAGTCCTTTTAAGTATTCTTGATCTAGTATTCTTACGAAGCCCTTTTAAGGTCTTCCGAGATTCTCAGTTCTAGTTTGTTGCTAATCTCGATGGTCATTGAGTTTTTTCCTCCCACTTGTCGTTTTGGAAATGTGTTACTTTCCAAAAAGACACCACTTAGAGCAACAAATATTATGTTCTCATTTAGGTTGTGGAGGTAATGCCCGTAGTCTCACTTGAATGCTTACAAAGAGACATGTATATTGTCTTTGGATAAAAGTTCGTTGTGAAACAAACAATTAGCTCCCACTTGAGCTATCTTAGCCTTTAATGAGCCATTAAACTCCCACTGAACTACCTAGCTCTTGCTAAGCCGGTGAGCTCACACCGAGTCACTTAGCTCCCACTGAGCCAGTGAGCTCCCACTGTGGCTAAGAGTTTTAGACATATACTTGAAAAGACCTTTAGAATTAATTCTATCCATAACTGAATATGGTGTCCTTTCTTAGCTCCGACATTTTGTTTAGTGTAACATTAGTCATTTGTGCAAATCTGTAAGAACTTTATAGGAAGGGATGTAATCCATTATTGTTCGAGTCATTTTTAAATGGCATCGAGGTCTCCGTAAAGACACACTATGTTCTTTGTGGAGATATTTATGAAAATTTCAATTTCATAACTTTGCGATGGTCACGCTTGGCTCAAGCAAACATCGCTCGGTCTAATCTAGACGTTTTGATATCTTGCTAAGTCGATTATGTACTTCATTGAACTCTTGAACTATTCAAGGTCAAGTTTGTTCACATTTGATGAATATAGCCATATTCATTCAAATACTTCGTGAAACGTTGAAATAATTGAATCCTCGTTAGCTTTCGGAGTCAATTGTCTATACCAAGAACAATAGCTCTTTACTTTTTCGGCTTTTAACAAGTAGGACATGCTTGTCTAAGAACGATTCCGAATCGATCAACTGTCAAGAGCCTACATAGCCTTGAGTACGTTCTTGTTAATGTGACATTGCTAAAGATGTTTGGAACACAAATCATGCCTATGATTTGAAATTTGTGAGTTTTCATGTTAGGGAAATGTTTGTTTATAATCAAGCATTCTTGACTCATGGTTTAGACAACCATGCCATTCAAATAAATTCGCAACTATTGCTCTTTACTTTGAATGTGAGTCTTTCCGTGTGTTAACGGATTGTTTGTTGATTATGGAACACAATAACCATTTATTTGTTCTAGCCTTAGCTTAAAAGGTCTTTAAACAAAGCATACTACCTTACAATTGATGTAGCACCACTTGCTTAATTCTAAGCTTGTAAGTCAATAACTTAGCTTATCTTCAATAGTTTGAGGTCACTTTCCAAGTGTAATACTCAAGCAGTATCTGATACTTATGAAGATAATAACTTGCTATGTTAATTAGAATAACATGAACTCTTTAGCAGAAATGGAATCTTATTCCTTTTCTTTGTTCCTCGTTTCTTATAATTCTTATCTTACTTTATTTCATAATATTTCAGAATAATTTCTTTAAGAGTCTTTGACTTTTATACTTTGTTCGGCATAATTAAGTATCTAATGCGTCGTATAACAAAGTTCCATCTTTTCCTTTAATTCGTACTTGAATTAATACATCAATGAGTTGTACTCACCAGGGTATAAAGCGAAAAGATATGTTGGTTTTCAAGCATTGACAATTTAGAGTTTCCAACTCAATACTTCATGTTTATCAAAACTACCTAGTATTTTGAATACATGATGTCCAACCGTTCTTTCGGACTTATAAAAGTCCTTTATGAGAATTGTAATTTAGAAAGGCCTTTCCTTTCTTTGAGAACTATTCTCAAAGATTTCCTTTACCAATCACGGAAAACAATATAGTTTGATTTGGAATTCTACAAATATAAGTGCAAAGTATAACCATTTATCAAGAAAATAACATAATAAGTTTGAAATTTAAAAGCATTCATGCAAATTTTCAATCTTATTAAACGTCTTATCCACGCATTAAATTTGTCCCCATTTGGCGAGAATAAGGCGATTCCAAGATCCAAAGAAGCAATGAGTGGTTAAGCATGCTTTGACTTGTCTTAACACTCAATCTCCTAAGGTAAGCAACTCTTTGCTAATGGCTCCAAGCCACTCTTGGTTGGATTAATCGTCGCATCTAATGCTCTCTGAACAACATATCTACTTTGCCACGACATGTTAGGACTCCATCACTCATATCGTTGAGTATAACTAAAACCAACATGTATGCGATGTCTTGCTTTGGCAAACCCATCATCATACCTTACGTATCCTAGGGAATAATAGTGATGCCTCGCTTTGGCGTAGCCCATCACTACTCTCAATAGGTCGATAAGTGTTGTTTTGGAATGGCAAATTTTACTCAATATTTCAGGGACCTAGGGTTTCTATGTTGGTTGATTTAAGTGAACTTAATTAATCATCCCAACATTCGAAATCCTAAACATGCATCTAAGATATATATATATATATATATATATATATATATATATATATATATATATATATATATATAATCATAAATATATATCGAAAACATAAATAAATGATGCATTTGACAAGTAGCATGACCCCTTGAGTCTTCAAGGGACGACTTTTGCAACTTCATGGCTTCGTCTTCCAAGAAACTCCGTCTTCAAGACATGACCATAATTACGCAAATACTAGTATCTACGATTAGGACTAATCTAAATATCAAGGTACAAAAACACTCAACGGTTCGCAGACCGTATTTAGATTTATAAAAATATATCACGGATCGCAGTCCGTATTTTCTATCTTAATCGGGCCCCACTAGTTGCCATTTTATAAAACCTGTGAGAGAATATACATTCCATTCATCCATTCACTATATGTGAATGGCCCATGCATTTTACAACGATAAAACAAGTAACAATGCATAAAACACACGTAAACTAGTAACTTATTTAGGTCGTTAATCCAATTAACATACCTAATTAAAACTAGTCAAAGTTGTTTAATTGATTATGTAATTTAGCGCAATTTATATTGAAACTTCCACTAAATTCCGCATCCATCTTAATTAATCCAATTAATTAAGTCGATAAACCCAAAATTTTGTCAAAATTAAATTTTTGCAAATGCCGCTCAAAAATCGAGGCCTAGCCTCCAAAATTTAATTAAAATAATTAAAACCAAATTAAATTAATAAAATTATTAAAAACAGCAAAATAAGCAAAACATGAAGCCAACCGCACTCAAGTGGCTCATGCACTAGGCGCGTGCCATATGCAAGCCAAGGTCGCCTAGCAACCCTAGACTATGCGGCTTGGTGCAAGTGCCTCCACCACCCCACGTAGCACTAGTTAGGCCGAGCCTAGTAGCGTTTGCCACGGGTTACCTGGTGCTAGGCACACGCACTAAGGCTTCTTGCTCCTTGGCACCAAGCACCAAGCAACGCACACTCTCGCTCAAGCTTGCACCAGCCACGGCCAGCCACGCGTAGCATAGCAGCACGCACGGTGTGCGCGCACATCACGATGCTGCTGCTCGTTGCTGGCTGGCGCGCCATGATGCTGGAAACAAGAAGAAGCCACGCACATGGTTGCACGCAAGCTCGGGGCAGCCATATGCGGGCTGCTATGCAGCCCAGCTAGCCAAGTGAGGCTTTTGCCTCGATTTCCGTGCCATAGCCTCGGGTTTCCAACCCGAATTTTGCGTGACATATAATTAATTCTAAATTAATTTTAGAACAAATTCAATGAGCAAAATGAAAAATTAATACAAGTCCAACTTAAATTAAAAAATTCATCAAGGTGCACTTAACCAAAATTATTTCCAAGAACCATTTTTTAATAAAATTGGTTTAACTTGGTGCAATTAAAATAAACAAGGGCAACCACTCACTATTAATTTAAATTAATCATGAGATTTTGACAAAATAAAAGGGAGTTGGAAATATGAACACAAAAGTTCAAATAAAGATTCCAACTTTTACACTTGTGAATCCTAGAAAAAATTATATCTTCCAACATGAAGATAAATCAAATTTCTTTCACAAGATTCAAACTTTATGATTCCAATCAACTTAATACATGTTTAAATCAAAAGTTCAACCAAAAAATCATGGAATTTAGTAACTCAAAGTTTCAATCACTTAAAACAATTAAATATTGAATCTTTAGTACTTAGAAGCATCAAAGAATAAATTTTTCACACTTTAATGCAACGGATTTGCAATTATGTGAAAATAAAAACCAAACTTTCAAGTACCAATTACTACCAAGTAACCATGCTTAAAGAGGTTTAAAATTGCATATAAATTAAGGAAAGAACCAAATACATCACCATCATAAATATGCCATTAAGATTCAAGGTTAAAAAGACTTAAAATTTTTCGTCAAAACGAAAAATCCCTCGAAAAAGGCATTTCTGGTCGTTTTTTTGGCTAAAAACACTGTCCTAAAAGGGTAAAACCATTCCAGAACACCTTTTCCACCCAAAATTCACAAGGGCGAAAATCTGGGTTCTGGGCTGAAGACAACTTTAATACGAGCTTAAATTTAATAAAACCGAGCTACTAATCTAATTAGCAACTTAAAACCAGAAAAATTAAGCCATAAAAACACCTTGAAAAATATGATTATAAAAAATAAATGAGCAAGGCTCCGATACTGTTGTTGGGTTTCGATGAGTCCGACTCACCGCGGAAAAAAACCTGAGCCAATACCACACTCACAATAAATATAATCATAAAACATAATTAACTTAAACACCAAGATTAAGAAAGAGAATAATACCTTTGGCGCGTGCTTCGCTCACTAAAAGAGCTCTTAATTCGAAAGCTCTAAGTCTCGCTCGCACGAGAACCTCCAACAGAAGTCCACCCGCAACTCGACCCCCGAGAATGGTCCAATGCTTAGGGGTTAGCTAAGCCCGACCTAAACCCAAGTAATTATATGTGTTCAAAGGTTTTCTCAATGGAGATGCCTTTTTCAACACCTTACTCAAGTGAACAATCCCAAGGTATGCCTTGATTATTTATAAGGAGCGTTTCCTTGTGAATTCCACTCATCTTTCAATGTGGGACTTTTTCACAATAAGATCCCACATAGAAAGAATGTTGAATTCAATCCTTAGTTAAATAAACCAAGGAATAACAAAGTAACATGTGTCACATGGTTAGGTGAGGACCACTTCCTCACTTGCTCCCCAAGGCAACTCACATGCATTGTGATCTAACCATATGGCACCCAACCTTGAGCCCCAAGTTGGGTTTGGTTGGGCCGCCACCTTTTGGCCCGCGTCCATGACCTGCCACCCGAGTCCGCGGCCCACTGCCACTTGGTGGCTGCCACGTGGCGCACTTTTATTTGGCACGCTTCCCTAGCCTTTTGCGCGGCTAGGGTTTTTACTTGTTACTTGAAGCATTTTTCCGTCTCGCCAATTCCTAAATTTTGGCTCGACTCTTAAGATTCGATTCCGACGCTCTAAGCTCGGAATCCGATGTCTTTGTTCACAATAGTCGGGCGACTCATTAATTCCATCTGAATTAATTCATCTCATCGTTTCGTTAGTTGTTTGGGTGTGACCCGAAGGGTTTAGTCAATATTAAGCTGTATTAATATTACTGATCGGCAGCGGCCTCCACCGAGGCATTTCGATCACTTGACCTCACTGAATAATTAGCTTTCTAATAATTTCGAACCCTCTATCAGAATAATATACTTGTTTGAAGGACACCATTCCTTTCACATTTGTCATATATAGAGTTCCTAACTACTTCGAACTCTTTTTATCAATATACTATTTGAGAAATTTTACAAGTACATTTGTTATATTTGCTTCAAAAAAAAAAGAAAAAAAAAATTTGTTTTGTCATATATGGAGGACCTAATTAGGCTCTGTTCTTTAGACTTGTTTTGCTCTGCTTAGTATTAATAATTAATAAAATTAATAATGATTAACTAATATATAATAACTAATAATTATAATAAATTATAACTAATAATTATTATAAATAATAATTAATAAATTAATTATTAATAAATAATTATTAATAAATTAATTATTAATAAACAATAAATGATAATTAGTAACATAAATATATAATAATTAAGATTAATAATTAATAAAATATATTAAAAAGAGAAAATTAAATAATATAATTATAGCGCTAAAAAGGAACTAATAATAATAATAATAATAATAATAATAATAATAATAATAATAATAACAGCAGCAGCAGCAGTAATAATAATAAGAATGATAATAAAAATAATATTAATTATTATTATTATTATTGTTATTATTTTAAATAATAATAATAATAATAAAATAATAAAAACTCTACTACGATCCGCTAAAATCTACTCATCTGCTCTACTTTGCTAACACTTGCTCTGCTTTACTTTGCTCTGCTGAAATATGTTCTGCTTTGCTCAGAAGTTCCAAAGAACAGGGCCTTAACCCTTTTCGACTTTTTTTATAACTACATCTAGACTCTTTGATCAACACTAGTTCTTTGCCCAAACAACACTTGGATACTCATCGAGAAAAAATTATTTTCATAAATTACTGTAAGTTTGTATTTATTTGTAGATTGTGTATACATTAAATATCTAATTATGTTAGCAAATTATTATAGATGAGATATGTTAGTTATATATGTGTTGATGACACCAAGAGAGAGGTCATATATAATATTAAAATGTAGGAGGTGGGGAAAAATGAAAGTGTAAAACAAAAAATGAAAAAAAAAAAAAAGTTTTTTTTTTTTTTTTTTTTGGAGAGAGTTATTAAAAATGTATTCACTATGTCTATTTTCTATATATAGTTACATTTTGACATTCATGGTCTTAAATGCACATCTTTGACCACATATGTGTTCAATATAATTTAAGAAAAAATCTTGAAAAAAATTGATATTTTGAAAATTAATTTCAATATGGATCCCACAAAATCCCGCATGATATGCTTTTGATCTTTACTATAGTACAATATATTTTTATAGTCAAATTTTTTAAACGTTAACCACCAAAGTCAAAATGTAACCATAGAAAGAAAAGAGGCGGAGTAAATGATGCAAATAAAAAACGTCAAGTTCGGAATTTAATTGCTTTATTTTAATTTTTGCTCGAATCGTCCATTAATCGTGAGATTGAGTTTCGTCAATCCAGAAGTTACGCATGGTTAATGGGATTAGTGTTTATTTTCATAATTAATTTAAGGAAAATCTAAATTTTTTATCTTTTAATAAGATATAATTAAGGTTTTCACTTTCCTAGGATTAATTTTTATCTTTTAGAGTCTTAGTTAACATGGGATGTATGTCCTATAAATATGCTTTCGATTTTCATTAATTAAATTAGAGAGTGTTATGATTATTTGAATTGATTAAATCGTTGATTTAATTGTGAGCTTGCGATTGCTTTAGTTTTTGCGATTAAACTAACAATTTTGATTGAGATTTTGAAATTGAAACCTCAAGTCTTGCGATTGATTTGAGTCTATCCCAAACCCTATTATCCACCACGTTAATCCACATCAGTAAAATATTAAAAATAAAATCGATACATAACTATAAAATATATGTATTCTACGGAGTATATTAACTTTTTCACGGTCTTCAAAACGCGACTTAGAACGTATGTATCTTCATTTCCATACATGTAAAAATTATTAACACTTTTAAATGATAAAATATAATAAGATGAATCTTTTACATGATTGTATTATTTCTTATAGATTAATATTAATTTTTTTTGTTTTCAAAGTTTTTAAAATTTCACCTAAAATATGACATTGGGGCTAAAATAAAGGAATAGAGGAATAGCATAAAATGCTCTTACAGATAGTTATGAATGTTGCAAAGGCCAAATGTTGAAAAAAAAAGAAAAAAAAAAGAGGTACATTTGAGTTGTTTTTGTGGTAGCAATTAAGCCAAGTTATATTTTAGATTTTTAGGTGTGTAATTGTTCGAGTTGGATACGGTTAGATTGCGTCAGTTTGAGTAATTGGCTCGAGCATTTCTTAGCTGTGGCCTGTGGGAAATAGATACAGTAATTATTTATCCACATATATTGTTGATTTAGATTAATACGGGAACTTATCTTGTAGCAAGATGGGATACGCGAGATAGTTCGGAATTAATTTATATGAACTTGTTTCCACAAAATCTAACGACTTTAGAGCAAACGTTCTCCAAGTTCAATGGAAAGTGGAATATATAAATGAAATAGTGTGTTCCTCGTCGCATGCTCAAAGGCAAGTGACAAATTATTCAAATGGGCAAGAGCAAACATGAAAGTACTTTAATTTAATATTTTCTCTTTGTAATAGAAGAGCTAGCAAGGCTCGTATTTTGTAATACTTGTATATTTATTAAAACTGTTGTCAAAGAAAAAAAAATCTAACGATTTTAGTAAAGTTTAATTTGCGATAATAAGATAGCCTAACCATTTTCCCAAAAAAAAAAAAAATAAAAAAAAATAAAATAAAAAATCCAATTTTGACTTGGATTGAATAATTCCAAATTCGATTCATCCAATTTGGAAAAGCAACTTTCTGGGCCTATGTCAAATTTATGTTTTGTTGTTCACCCTTTTACTTAATGTCTCTTTATAGCTATCCTTGGGCTGGGCCCCAGGACATTGGTTTAATGGTTTACTTAGGCCATTTGCCGATTAATGTACGGTTATGCCAACTAGGAATTACCGTATAAATTAATGTGTATTATGGGCTATCAAATAGACAAATACGAAGTACCGAGTATATCTGTAGTATGACCTTAACAGTCAACTACAAGGGCCACAACACACATTTGTTTAGCTATAATTAAAAGACGTATTTAAAATTTGGAATTATAATTTTAACTGTCCGAAATACTTAGTGTATTTTTTAAAAGCAAAGTACATACGTAATGCAAATACCTAAACATTAAGAATGTGTGATTGGATTTTTCGATTGATGTTAGGAAAAATTACTTATCTTTGATCGGTCAAAATATGTTAAAAGACGGTTACTTGAGTTTTTTTTTTGGTAAAAGAATTATAGAGAGTGAACTTGGATCTACTAATATGACTATTAATTTGTCTAGGATCAGAATCTTATAACATAGGAAATTAAAAGAACTAGACATCCAAGTTCAAGTGGTTTAAGTCCATTTACCATAAAGCTTTAACGTTGATGTAAATGAGAAGACATTTACGGATTTGATTTCTTGCAAAAATTCTAGCAAAATACGTACTACAAAAAAGAGACCAACAATTATTAGATTCTTGCATTGTTTACCAATGAACCAGATTAATTTAGCATATACCACATTACCTTCCAAAAACTTGGCATTCTTTCTTGACATTGTGACAACATCTTTTTTCAATGTTTCTTCATCAAAACTTCCCCAAATGAAGGAATATTAGTTTATGTCTACTCTCTCAGCCTATCATATGCATCTTATGAGCTTTGCCCGATTCCTAACTACGATGTTCTATTATCTTCATTGTTGATGATTTTTTGGGTCTTTTAACAAATTTGAAATAGAATAGATGAGTAATTTGTATTTGGAAAATGATTTATACAGCTCTTAGTGCTGCAAATAAGAAGTAAAAACTGAAAATAATATAGATGAAGTATAACTTTATTACATTGTATGTTGACATCCATTCTTAACTTTATATGAAGTACATACCAGTTTAGAATATGTAGCTCTTTGTCTATCAGACGAAATATTGTATCATACTATCATGATCTTCAATTATTCAATTTAAAGTGAAGGATTGATCGGGATTTTTAATATGAAAGATAGTTGATTAACCTATGAACAAGTCTTATCAAGAAGTCCCCTACATTAAATGAATAAATATGCTTATATGCTCTTATGAGTCTTATCTTTAGGTTTATGATAATAATTTGCATAATTTTGTAGCAAATGTATCTGGACCAATCAACTTGAATAACACCTCCATCAAATTTCCAAATACTATTAATGATCGACAATTGATTGAGAGGTTGGTATCATCTACTTTGTTAAATTGAAATGTTTAGACATTACATAAGACTATCTTACACACAATAATAAACATCACTTTCACATTTATGAGGACAATAATAATGCCCAAAACTTTGATAAATCTATGGCCTTTTCCATGCTTTGGTAGTATACAAAAGGCAAGTATACATTTGCCAAAGCCCTACCGTCATAACTCATAACCATGATAGAAAATTATCAACTTTTGAGGCACCCACCGGTCCACGTTGCCCTACTCTTGCTAGGCACAAACTTCAACTCATCGTTGATGTAATTTTATCAAGATTGTTTTTTTTTTTTTTTTTTAATCAATACTATATACTAAAGTAATCAATTGAATTATCACACAAGTACACGTATTGCGTCCACATTAAAAAAAATTCCGCCAAAAACATTTTTTATTTTCTAAAAAATAATGAGATAATTGATAAAAAAATATATATATATATATATATATATAGGAGAGATTATGCAGCCTAAATAATAAAACAGTAACAACATTAAATAAATAAAATATTAAATGTATACAAAATCTATAAACAAATACAAACTTATATTAATATATAAAATAATTTTTTTTTTCCGTGAATATCCGAGCGGTGCTCGGACAAATAACTAGTACTTTACCTAATCCAATGTTTTAGTTTTACTTGAAACCTATCGTAATTAAATGTTAGTGTTAGGTGTGACTCATTTCTTTTTTGTTGGAGTATTTATGCATATTTTAGAAGCTTCCGGAAAAATCAAGCAAGTTAGTATTTACTCATGATTTCTCCAGAATTACCTACTTGAGCGTTCTACAGAATTCTTGACATTAGAAGCAACTAGATTTTAATATTCTAAAATACCATGGATACAAAAATGATGAAGGGAATTCATTCTGAAATATTCAAGCTATTTCTTTCGACCTCTTTTTACAAATATAAATATAGGTCATGGGCATTCAACCAAGGTACACACACAAGAAGCCATACCTATATATAAGCTTTCCTACCCATTCACCCTCCTGTAAATTATCTACCTTTGCAAGGTGCTCGTCGTTTGTGGCTTTTTTCCTTTTTTATTTTTTTTTATTGAAGATCTTTCCCACGTTAAATATTATATGTCCATCTTTCTTTTACTATTTCTCTTATCTTATTACTTTCATATTTCACCAACCAACCCTAATAGTTAGATATCATCAAATAAGACCAGCTTTTTTTTATTATTATTATTTTTTATTTTTACGCTATTAATATTTAATTTCACATTAATTATCACTTCACTAATTGTCTTTAATGTTTGGAGATAAAATAGAATTGGAAGAATTGTCATTTATTCCTCTTAAATATACTCACTGTCACTACAAGAAATAAGATTAAAGAGGGCGATTTAAATAAGATCACCCTCTTAGGTGTGAATTTCTCCCTATTACCCTAATAGTTAGATATCATAATGAACACCAAAGAGTTTTAGAATCTAAAGTGCCTCCTGTTGCATAACTGTGGGTAGAGCGAGTTTACGACATCCAAGAAAAAAGTTCCCATTTTCTTATCAATAAAAAAAATTATGGTTATTGAAAACGAACACTGCTAATAAACATATCATTCTCTACCGTCAATGGCAAGCAAACCCTTCCTTATCGAGTATCCTGTAACTATAAATTTATATTGACTTGAAAAGTATAGCAACCAATTGTAACGTGGCCACTAACCTTCATCACTAAGCCAGTTATTTCATATTGCTTTTGAGCCCAACAACAATTGGAATGTGAGTATTTGAATGAAAACCAAGAAGATCATCAGGCTTCAGGGATAATAGTGTTGAGCAATCTATTTTGCTAAAAGAACCAAGATTACAGAATATAAAAAAAATTCTCATTGAGAATCCTGAATTAAAGAAAAAAAAAAGTTAGATGCAAAGGAAAACCTCTAATATATTACTTAGTACAAGTATCCCTAAAAAGCATAGTTTATCAAACATATGAGCCAATAATAAGTGCTTCAAATCACCCTGTAGATAACCTGAAGATTCAGTGAGTAATTAAATTGTAAAACTTCACAATAATTCTGTAATATGCCTAAGTTTAGTGATATAGAGTAAACCAACTTTCAATAATTAACTTAGCTTAGAGTGAAATATTTATTTTCTCATTCATTTACCGAACATTGTGTTCTAACTAGTACAATCCTCATTAAACATCACAAAGCATGTGAAACTTAATTTTGCTATATGTCGCAGAAAACCATGTTCCCCTCTTGGATTTCTAACATCTACACATGTAGTCATACAAAGTATTGAGAGTCTCATTTTACCCTACAAAATATTCTTGAATCTAAATTTGTCTTTTTCTGTGTAGGTAGTTTGTGTGAGGCGAATACATGGAGTATAATTAGAAATAAATATCTCATAAAGTAAATTTTGTACATGTAAATCTTGTTAGAATATCATGCATAGCAAGAGACCTTGCTTTTCCGAACCTAATTATTATTTCAGTAATATAAATAAGTTTTGATTTTTAAATTCAAACATTGCAATAGATCCATAAGAGACTAATTCATATATTTATTAAGGGTTTATAGGAGATAATTATTTACATACTTGTTGCTAGGTATCAATTGAATTTGTGATTTGACCAAGGTAAATTTTTGCTTACAGTCACTTGTGGTTGTGGTCTAACGTTTCTTGGAGCATGCTCCTGGGTAATAAAGTATTTATCTACAAAGACCCGTTAACATATGACTGATATGAGTAATTTCGATAAAATTGCTAACAAATCTATACTAATATTTAATAACAGGAAAAGTTAAAGGCCATATAGGGTGCCACGTTAGATTTTTTTTATTTTTTATTTTTTATTTTTTTTTTATTTTTTATTTTTTTTTGTTTGGTAGTTTTTCTATTTCTTTCAATAATGATTTCATATCATTTCGCAAATGACACTAACAATGCTTTTGATCATTATCATTTCCCAAATGACATTATTCCCCTAAAGTTTCCCCATTTAATATTTACAAATAAATTAATTTTCAGTTATTCAATGTTACTTGATCAATCATCTTTCTTTCTCCGTCCTACCTATAATCTCTATGTATTTTTAAAGGTTAGTTACAAGTGTTCTTCCCCTTATATTAATTTCACATATTTTAAGTCAATTTTTACATTTTAATTTCTCTAAACTTTTCCATTCCTTTATGTGTTTTTTAAGTTCTAAATGATAATGGGGTTGATGGATGAGTCGAATTTCATTTTTATGTAATAGTCTATTCAAATATTAATTTTGTAATTTTTTGTGATAGCTTTCATGAATTTATCAAATAAATTTTCAACATACATTACCAAATAAATTACAGAGAAACATCTGTAAATAAAATAAAATAAAATAATTACAGAGATCATACCTTTAATTTCATGAAATCTATCACAAAATGGCAAAATTAATACTTTATAAATTTAATTTTGATGAATTTATTGATTTATTTTTTGTTTATATTATGTTGTAATTACCTAATGTAATCCGTGATGATATGTACACCTATTGATACAAATAATAATTTTTTTTTCTGTGGTAGATTTCATGAAATTAAATGTATGTTTTGATTTTTTTTTTTTTAAATAATTTTTTTTTAATTGAAATTAAATGTATGTTTTGACTATATAAAAAATAAAAATAAAAAAAATATTTTACCAACAAATTTAACATGTACATCGTACGAGCTAAATACTAGTTAGTTTTTAAAAAGGCTCAAATACAAAACAAATTAAGCACGACAATAAATACATTCAGCTCAAAATAGCTTATTGCACAAAAAAGATTGATAAAGTATAAAACATATTCCTGGCCCTCAACCATCAATAATAAAACGAGTTGAACAACTATTACACATCAATTATGATAGAAGAATAATAATGATTACAACTACCACTAAAGACTATTAACTAGTTAATACATAGAAGATGTATTCAAATTAAGATTTTTTGATAATTCCCACCTACAATTGTTGTTGTTTTAGCAATTACCACCTACATTTTTTAAAAAATTTTTTAACAGCTACTATTTTTTAAAACATCAAAACTTCCCACCTACTTGACTCTCAACTCAAATGTGACATCATGTAGGGCCCACTAACTACCTTCCTTCCCTTTCTTTCTTTCTTACTCGATTTCTCATTCGTCTGTATTGTACTCCTCTCAAAATTGGAAAAAAAACTTCAATTAGTAAAATTATTAACACGAATATAATTTGAAGTATTTCCCCAATTTTGAGAGGAGTACAATATAAGGGAATAAGAAATCGAGAGAGAAAGAAAGAAAAGGGGGTAAATAGGTGAGAAGGTAGTTAGTGGGCCCCACATAACATCACACTTCAATTGTAGGTGGAAATTGTCGAAAAATCCTTCAAATTATGCTAATCAAGGATGCTAAAAAAATTAACATACTTGAGTATTCTAGGCTTAAATATGCTTGATGAGTAGTAGGTCGCAGGAAATTGAAAACTAAGGAATACTATATATCCATGCTTGGGGCAAAGGCCTCTATCTCTTAGATGAGGCAATTGAATCCTAGCTAGGGCAAAAAATTTCCCAGGCAACTTAACTTGATGCATTCATAACCTTTTCTTTCTTACTCAGTCTTATGGCATATCCATATAAAGCTTTTGAACTTAAATTTCATTTTCAAGTAGATTCACCTGAAAACAGTTTGTAACAATGAACATATCACTATCAAAAGTTGAACCACCCACTCATGACCAAATTTCATAATTTCACCCTTAATTAGCTCGCTTCTACCTTTTCATGTCCCACCATAAAATGTAATCTCAAGACACAAATGTCACCCTTATTAACCTAAGCCACATAGCAAAGTAGATTAGAATGACACTTTGAAGTTATATAGTTTGAGACAAAGCAACATATACTCCATCCGTCCCATAATTTCATGCATATTTCTTAAAAACTAGAGAATATTCTATTGGAAAGATAAAAAGTAGAGAATATTATATGAGAATAATAAAAAGTAGAAAATATTGTATGAATGAAAAAGAGAAAAAGTAACTAATGATTTTTTGGGTATATGTGTATTTTGTATGGGAAAGTTAAAAAATAAGTAATGATTATGTGCTATATTTAGTAACAGACACAATATTTTGGAACATCCAAGGTTAAAAATTTGTTGAATTCCCATGTTTTTTATGATGGAATTTGATTCATACGAATTGAAATTTCAAAAGAATTGCACTTTGCTAATGAACCAAATCACCCTTTATATATGTGAATTTCTTTATCACTAAGCTAGCTAATTCCTTGTATTTGCATGAAAAAAATATCTAAAATCAAAGAAGATAATATTGAGTACCACAATTGTTATCCAACCAAAAACTCACTTTAAGGCAGCTTTAGTTTCATGTATATCGCTAAGAACTAATATGAAGTAGTATAAGTTATAAAGCACATAATAATAAAAGACTAATGAAAAGCTTACATAAAGTCTTAAAGTATTAGTCCTTAATTATGGGGCTGGAAAGTACAAATTAATTAAATATATAGTTAGAAAGCAAGTAATAAAGATAATAATAGTGATTTGTAACAAAAGCACAAAGATTACGTACAATGTAGGCGTACCATGTATGTGTTCATCCAACAGCCTGCAAATATCTCATACGCGGCATACTATTAGTATTTTTGAATTGATTTTTCAAATCTTAGCTAGCTTTCTCCCTTGTTTAACATTGAATTTGAAAGCTAACTTAGCTGTTAACATATTCAATAATTATAAATTTATTATATACTTTGGGATTCAAATCTTATTAACATTATTAAATTTTGTTATAAGAAAGTATATATTGTACTTGTACTTGTGCAAACCCAATCATGTATCTAGGTTGTTAGGTATATATTATTGTGAGTATAAGTAAATGTATGTTAGAATATGATTTGAATCGATTAGCACCGTTTGATGACTATATGACATTATGCAGGGGTCTTGCTAACCGGTTAGCGAGATAGGAATCAGAGAGGACGTGCCCTGCCAGTTAGAAAGTTTGGGGGCGCAACGTGGCTACTGATGAGGGTACGGGAGCTGACGCCCCCAAAATTTTCAGTAGTTATCATGTTGGATATGATTTTCTATTTTTGGGCACATTTTTGGCTTTGTTGAGATAAATATTGTTCTTCACCAACAAGTTAAATACCCTATCTTGTTATACAGTATTAAGGCGCTGCCCATATTGTTACTGGTTTTAAAGGATTGATAATCTCGCTAACGTAACATAACAAAACAGTAAAGAAGTTATCCTCAAAAAAGTTAACAAGTTAGATTACTAAGGAAACGAATAGATGGACATATGACAAAAGATGCAAATGCCCATTAATTGAGTGATAAAGTCAAGACTACAATTGTACAAGTCGAAAGCCGAAAGATTACCTTCATATTTATACAATTGGAAGGAACGTTTGATGTTCAATACATACTAAGGAGTTAAACTACGTTTGGCTAATAAGCCAAGGGAAAACTATGAAACCTAAGAAGAATGCTTAAAGAAAATGAAATGCTTTTGTTGATTGATTTGTTGATACTTCTTTCCTGGAAATCTTCCTCTATTTATAAGCAAATGACTTGCGGTTTTCCACCATTCATTTTCATAACCTCTAGTTGGTTATAAGACTCATAACTCTAGCTTGGCGCCAGCTCTCTTTAAACACTCTCATTTGGGGTTCCTCTTTTGAGCTTTGTTATTTATCCACCTTTTCTTATCGCTGGGCCACATCACTCTCATAAAAAAGCACTTTCTAAAATAAACTTTATTGGTCGAGTGTCAAAGTAAAAAAAAGTCAAGATTTTTTTTTTTTTTTTTTGACGGAACAAGAATTTTAATTTGGGTGTAACAGGCTTATTCAATTTCGTTTAAGGTTTTGGGAGTACTATATAAATTATAAACTCCCTTACGATTTAACATACCATTATTGTAATTTTCAAGATCAATAAATCCCTCCTTTGTCCTCTCTTCCGTCCATGGATGGATGTAGTTGAATCATCATTAATTAGTGAACCATGCAAATAAAATTTGTGTTCTTGTTTTGAAGATTTCTTTAATATTACTTGCACCCATTAAAATAATATATTTATGCATTTTCTTTTTCTATATAGTAATCCGTACTTCATCTTCTAAAATTTCTTTTTTCTTAATACAATAATGTCCTAATTTATGAGTTAAGATAACAAATGGGGTCTAATTTTTTGCAAAACATTGTATTTGGAGACTAACTTTTTTCTACTAAATGTCTGGGGTCTAAGTTTTTTTTTTTTTTCCGGTGAAAATAATTAATTGTCTTCAAAAAAGTTTTTAGTTAAAAAAGTTATACTCTTCTACTTAACCAATAGAAAAATTTCTTTTACATTTATTTTTTAAAAAAGCAACCAATCAAAAAAAATGCAAAAACTTGGACCCTTGATTTAATTTTTTGAGGCTTTTAATTATTTTTATGAATATACATACCTTAAGCTTAAATTTCTTGCTTGGGTAATTACATTTTACCATACATGATTATTTTAGTATCATGTATGTATATATTCATTTATCCTTTTTGTTTATAAAGACTTAATTATTTAATCTTATTACTAACTATAATTGTGTTAATAATAAATATAAAACAAAAAAACTTTAATTTTCATTTGTACGTAAATATTACTACTATTTACTATGGAAGGTTATTGATAAAATCTAGAATTAAATATTTATTGTTGATTTGGGTAATTTTATATTGCTAATTATACCATGAAAATTAATCTCATATCATCCATATTTAAATTAATTTTTTTTACTAGTGTTTCACCAGTTTGAATATAAAAGATGTAAAGATTATTTTGTAATTGCAAAAAGAAAATCATATGTGATTGTTTTACCTTAACTTGCATTTAAATTGCATACTTTTATTATGTTGTTAAATGACATAGGTATTTTTTTGGTTAAGTTTAAGAATTTCAATTTTCTCCTTAATAATACTACACAATCTTTAAATGTACCATTAATAGGACTAATACCATCTTAATATTTTGCTATATAAAATTGATAGCCGTATTTTAGTACTGTAATATAAATAGTATTTTTAAAGGATAACTATTTAATGTCCTCTTATTCTCATAATCAATTTAACTAGATGATATGGGCTTATTTATTTATTAATTTGTTCTTATAGTATAATACTTCGTAAAAGAATAATTGTATAAAAATTTATTTTGGAGTTCAATAAGTTTATGTAAAAAAAAAAAAAAAAAAAACAAAACAAAACTGCTTTAATTAGTTTTAGCATTAATAAGGACAACTTAGGAGAATGGAGTTAATTTTAGCCGATTGAAATAAACAATTTTTTATATTAAAAAAACAAAGAACTTATTTAATATAAGCATATTAAGGAGGAAATTGCATTGTTATAGCGTTTGTTACTCCTAAATAACTAATGACTACTTATTTTGAATATTAGTATAATGATAGTTATTATTTATTGCTAAAATTAAATGCATTAGGGGTCTAACTTTTTTTAACAATGGCCTAACTTTTTTGCTTATGGTTAACGGTGAGTTAAAGTAAGGTTAACTCACCGAAAATTCCACCCTAGACCCTAAATATTAAGTAAAAAAAACTTGGACCCCAAACACAATATTTTGCAAACAGTTAAACACCATTTGTTATCTTAACTCCCTAATTTATTAATTAAATTATTTTCTTTATTAAAGTTAAGTTTTTATAATTTTTACACATAAGAAAATAGAGAAATATTAATTTTATGACATAGCTTGTACGGTTGCACTGTATTAATTCAAATGGGGTAAAGAAAAAATAGTAACGGAGGGACTACGTACTCTAATTTAAGGTGTTACACACCTTATGGAGGAGGCCAAATGACGAGCTTAATTACGACAAAGAGGGGCACTTTGCCTTTTAGACGTGTAGTACTTTTAGATATCACCGCACTCGACCTCTTCATGCCATACAAGATACTACACAAGTTTTACAATTTCATTTTAGAGATGATTTTTAATAAAATAAATTTTACACTAATTATCTATTTATTTTTTCAATTTTAATTTCCTTCCAATAATGGTCATTATTTTTTCTTCAAATTTACAACTTGAAAAAAAAAAATCTTTGTCGAAAAAAAAAAAAACCACTTATCCATCTAATCACTCTTGAGATTATTTTGTTAATCTTTACCAACTAGCTAGTTTTAATTTAATTTTTGGGTGAACTATAATGTTTAACTTTCTTAAGAATATGTATGTGCATATATTTGAAGTGTATAACAGTATAATTATTCTATAATAAGCGTAATCGTTTCTAAGAATTACATAGATTGAGAAAAAAATGTAGCTGTTATTGACCCCATAATCGAGTAGTTTTCATTGTTCTACACGCGAGTGTAATTTTATAACTTAATATTTACACAAATTAAAAGCTTTTTTAGAACTTTAAGTTGGATAATATTAGTGCATGATTACGGAATGCATGTATATAGAGATCATAGAGAATTTGACACTGAAAAATAGAAAAAATGAAGTACTTATTATTAATTAAATCTACAATTAGTTCATAATAAATACACAACTATAAACAATTAAACACAAGCAGTACTATAGTAGTACTAGCTATTGACAATGGTACGTAATACTAGAAACTAAACTAGTAGGAGTGACAATGATTAAGAAAAATATAAAGGATTTAAAGAAGTAAAATCACCACTAAAAAACTAATAAACAACAGCTCCACAATCAGCACGACGACTCTCATAAAACCTAGCTATAAAAGCTGAGGCACGATGATCGATCCCAGGTTCACCAACCCAATACCCTCTATCTTCATCACTAGCATATATTCTTCTACTATAAACCGGTTGTTCATCCCATGACTCGTCTCTTCCTCCTGAACAACATGACCTAAATATGTCGAAAAATGACGACTTCCTTTGCCTTCCCATAACAGTTTTAATTACTTCTTGGCGAAGAAATAACAAATAAAGAAGAAAATGTTATGGGGTTTTTGAGAAATGAAGGTTTTTTTTTTGTGTGTAGTAAAAGCTTAAGATGATAGGGAGAGAAATAGGAAAGGGTATTTATATAGCAATTGTATGGACCATGTGATATGAAAAGACTTATGGTAAAAAAAAAAAAAAAAAAAAAAAAAAAATAAAAAAATTAAGGGAGAATAAGTGTTTTAGTCCCTTGCTTTCTAAATTGACCCACCTAAAAAGTTGTGTTTTTTTTAGGTTGTAAGTTCTCTCCCTAAGTTTATGCAGGCATTTTGTATTGGGTTAGAATTCTTTTGAGAAAAATATTCTTGTTAAGGGAACTTTATTATTTCTTTAATGAAAGTAAGGTGGATCCTTCAACCTAACAACTTTGAAATTTGGTAGTACCATTGTGTACCATATACACTGCCTACAGCTTACTTGCATCTCTGTCGCCTAACTTTGTTTTTTAAGCTTTCTTCGCGAAAAAGAATTAGTACAAAAATGTTTCATGTGTATATGGTAGTATTTAGTTTTGTTTATAAAACATCCTAACTCCTTTTAAGGAAAATTATCTTAGAGACAAGTACATTACATGTAGTTGAGCCCTGTAATATCCTTCTTCATACATATTTGTGGATCACATCACCTCACAAAGACATTTACTCTCTCACACACACACAAAGGTAGGGGTCGGTAATAATGTCTAAATTATTGACAAGGCATGTATCGACATACCTTTAGTAGTCAATAATTTATTATTTATCAATCAACTGATTTTAGTTGTTTAGTGATTGTTTTGAGCAGTCGATAAAAACATGGATCTTGTAGTGGTTCGTAGGCTAATTATAAACAAAGATTGCGCTTTAGTATGATTGGGGTGACCTTTATTTTTTTTTGCTCAATCTTGATCATTAAGTGACAAACAGTTCAAATACCATTAATCCTCCCTAACATTACTTTAGAATATAAAAGATAGATATTATTGAACAATATACAAATTTTTATGTATATAATACATGTAAGAACTAAGAAGTGCATCTCTAGGGCACCAAATCTCCACCAATTGAGCCAATAATTATTCTCACAATCTCTCAAGGCATCGAATTAAGATTAAGAGCCATCTAATAATTAAACCATGCATGCTTCACACCTAGGCCGTACAATAATCAATAATCGTACCCAATCTCTATACGATTTCAAGCTTTGTGCATGGCATCCACACCATTTCTTAGAGAGTGTTGCACGCAAGACTCGCAATACACAGCCTAGCTAGCTAATACGCACACATGCCTTCGCTGTTGCGGCTCATCAGACCATGTGAATTTTCTTGCATGCCCTCCTTCTCGTGTTCGTTCTACCATACATAGACGAGCAAGTGAGCAACATCATATCCTTTAAAGTTCAATAATACGATGTAGAAGAATGCATTTTGCGCTATGACCTCGACTTCTCATCATCGAGAAGCCATGATTCAAAGTCCATAAAAATAGGCATGTATACATACGTATATAAGCGATTGGGGCACTCACTACGAGTATTCGGTTCTCACTTCAAATAGCATCAACTTAAAATTATGTATAAAAATTCAACAAGTTGATAATTTTGTAGCTTATTGTTGTTGTAAATTGGTTACACCTATAAGCCATACTATATTTTCTAATGCAGCTAATGACTATCAACAATGGAATTGTATTCCTCTATATTATTGTGTACTTTTATTTTTTTGACAAATATATTCTTGTTCTTGTCTTTAATCTCTTTATCTCACAATTTTGGTTTTTGTGATCATATATATATTTGTATAGATGCCCTTCAATATCACTTATACTCCTTATTAGGCTATTAGCTACATAGTACTCTTATTATTCCTTAAGAAAATTAGAATAGGTTATGCAAATGCAACTTTATATGAATGCATCTTCTAATTAGTGCTAGCTAGAGATTAAATGATAAGTATTCAACAATTTGTATACCTATGATTCTTCTAGCTAGTGTATTAGTTGAAAATAGAAGAAACTAAAGTGAAAAGGAAATTATCACAAGAAAGTATTGAGTGAGTTCGGACTAATAGTACTGTGAGACGGATGAAAATAGTTATCCACTAGTGAGACGGATACAAGTTACTAAAAATTTCATATAAGTATTAGTTTTGAACATCTCGACTTTTGATTTTTTTTTTTTTTTTTTTTTTTTTTTTTTTTTTTTTTTAATAAAGATTGATTATAAATAAAAAGTCATACAACATCTACAAAGAAATTTAAATCTAATATATACATGACAATTTAATCAAATAAAAACATCCTTTCAGCATAACTACAATCGTTATTGCAAATTGTACATTCTTCATACCCTATTTCATATCGCTATGATTTATGGCCTTCTTCGACAAGATAGGGGATATATCGATCTGTTGTAGGCGTGAAGAAAATTTTCGTCTGATTCATTTGATTGTAATCGAAGGATTACCTCTTTCTCGATCTCGCACAAATCTTTACCATAAAACAACTTGTACCATACTAAACTCAAAAAACAAAAAAACAAAAACAAAACTAGAACGTAATAAAGCCCGCCATAGGGGCACTTACGACACTCAAAATAGGGGTACAAACTATCTTCAAAGAGTGTAGATTTATTGACCTCAATAACACAAACATAAAAAACTGAAGGGAAAGGGTTCGAAATAGCCAAATAGAGAGAAAAACCCTAGAGAGAAAAAAATAGAGAAGAGACGGCTAGCTAGGTTTTTTTTTTTTTTATTTATTTTTTTTTTTATTAGAGATACAAGTGTTTGGACAATTTGTATAAGTAAACGAAATTTTCTTATGAATTAGTGATTAGGCATATTAATTGTTAAAATTTTATGTATTAGATGGGTGGATTCACGGTGAAACAAATATCATACATATCTAAGTGTTATACATTTATACTCATTTGTCACATGAAGCTAAGTTCGATACCATTTATCACAATTGCCAACTTCAACTTATAATAACGTCGCATTTTACGCAATTGCCAACTTTATACTAATGTCCGCAAATGAGTGTTAAGTTTTATACCAATTTGGTTCACTGACTGGTTTTTTCTCTTACACCTATATGTTTAGTTGGTGTTACAGTGCTACTGGTGTTGTAAATAACCATGCTGGAGATTATTATTAATGTAAATGTTTCATAATTTAGAGCGGTGATGGATGTCAAATTATATATTTGAGATTATTTTTGTTAAAATTCGATACAAGTAGATCAATCTTAGATCTTCAATTATGATGCTAATATGTAGTTTAAGACTTTAAGTTTGTATATGTTTATAATCAAATAAAGTCAAATAAAACCTTTTTTTTCTGAGAAATATAGAAAGTTGATTATTTGAGCATGCATGTTTATTGGTGCTCCATGCATATGATGTAAATTTAGCTAGTACAATTAAAAACTTTATAATTGACAAAAAAATTATTAATTAATTACATGTAAAATTAATTTGGAGTATATAAATTAAAATACGTTATAGTTAGATGCTTAATAACTAAGGCTTCATAGCATGCATGCTAGCGGCTTCACACGAAAATTCCAAACCTTGCTTTCTTCTTTAAGCTAGCTAGCTGCTACTAACTTGCTTTCTTCTTTTCTCAGATTTCTCTTCAATAATAATTAACCCTTTTTCCTAATTAAAAATTAACCTTTTCCAATTATTAATTAACTTTTTAATTACTTTAATTAATAATAATAATTGGGTTCCAACATTTTGAATGTTCAAAGAAACTCTCGACTCTTCTAGGAGCAGTGCCTTCAAGCTGTCTACCTTTTAGGCATCTAAAAAAGAAAAGCATAGGCAATATTTATGAAACTTTTGCACCATATAATAAAAAAATACATTAATTACTATTATAAATTTGGGAATTCTTTTAATCCAAAGTTTGGAATTGAATGACACATAAAATTATTGATGTACTTCAAATCACGGAAAGGCATATCTCTCCTTTTTTCACTTTATTAGTTTGTTTGTTTTACTGATTCTTTTTTTTTTTCTTTTAAATATATATTTCATTATTGTAGATATGTTTATATGATTTGAATTTCAAATGGGATCATGTCTTGAGCGATATCCCTTTTTGTTATTTGCATGATTATATTATGATTCATTCTAAGATCAAAAGATGGTTACTTTTTAGGCATCATAGTAGTAATTATTAGTTGTGGAGCCAGATTTATTGTTAATTAAGGGGCTCCAAATATAATAGAGTGAATTCATTTTGTAATTGTTGAAGTGCTGGACGATAAATTTACATAATGAAAAATAATTTTACTCCAACTGTCTTCTCCTTAAACAAATAATTTAAGTTTAGTTAAAGTAAGGGCATGTTCACATTTACTGACTGAGCTGAGCTGAACTGAACTGAACTGAACCAATTGGAGCTGAACTGAACTAAACTGAACTTATTGGAGCTGAACTGAACTGAACTGAGCTGAAATGTATATTTTATGAGAGATGGAAATTAGGAGCTGAACTGAATTGAACTGAGCTGAAATGAATATTTTATGAGAGAGGGAAATTAGGAGCTGAACTGAACCGATTGGAGCTGAACTAAACTGAATTGAACTGAACTGAACTGAACTGAACTGAAGTAAATGTGAACATGCCCTAAGTGAAGGACAATAAAAATAAGTTTTAATATAATCAATAATTTAACTTTTGCAAAAACATAAATGATTTCATAATAATTAAGTTCAACAAAAATAATGTAACCTCTGTAACTATCAAGTGAAGAGATTTGGGTCTAAACATCTAAGTGGATTCAAGTGAACTAAATTGCTTCAATTTGTCTTTGCAAATGGTCTTGTTTACATACTTTTTCACATACTCTATTTTTATTGAATTGAAATTATGTATAATAATTGAACTAGTCATTATTGATTATATTTTACTTTAATTATTAAACATAATTTTTTAAATAATTAATACTTACTTTACTACGGAGTAACCCTTTGTAGATTAACTAAGGCTTTTATTGTTTCAAAAAAAGAAATTTAAAGTACTGCTTTTATGTTATATAACTACTCTATAACTTATACATAATTAATTTAAATATTTTATTGATTGTACTGCTTTTTCGTAATATTTTTGTAACTGGACTAATAAGGCGGTTATGTTCACTTCAGTTTAAGAAAATAATATTTAGTAAAACTAATTTCACTTCAATAAATATAAGCTCAATTCAATCAATCAATCAATCAATCAAAGCCTTGACCCCACAATAAGCTCAATTCAATAAAAAAATAATTTTAGTTCAGAAAATAAGTTCAATTCAATAAAATTAGTAACTTCAAAGAAAAATATAATAGGGAATTAGTAATAATAATTTCAGTTCTGGTAATATAATTTAATTTCAACAAAATAATTTTAGTTCAGTAAAAATAATTTTTGTTCAGTAAAATAATTTTAGTTTAATAAATAACATCAAGTATAAAGTTATCAATGCAAACTAATAATAATGCATTGTTATTTCAAATGAACGATAGTTTTCCCTCAATTCTTTGAAGTTCTATATATTCATCACTTTGTATCTTTCCCCTTTAAGGCTTTAATTAATGTATATTATTTGTAAATTAGTTAATGTTATTTGACCTACATTCTATGCCCTGTGTATAGTACTCGTATAATTAACAAACCAAGTGGTACTCAAAAGTTATACTCTTGCGCGCTCTTCTTGCATAAAATTAATAAATTGTATATCTACAATAAATAAAAATAAACATATTATATATCTACAATAAATGAGTTATACTCTCACGCGTTCATCTTTCATAAAATTAATAAATTGTATATCTACAATAAGTGAGTACGCACGTAGAAATTCATAAGTCGGATTGGAGAGAATAATACCTAATACTTCTTATAAAATATTAAAAAATTAGTGAAGTAGTAGAATACTATCTATATATGGAACCAAACTAAGCACTAGAGAGTACAGAGTAGAGACAGCATAAATTGAAGGAACTTAGTTAGGCGGCAAGCTTGATCTAGAATTGTTTAATAATTACTACAACCAAGAAGACGATCTTCTACTTAGTTTCTTTCCACATTAATTTATACTACCTCCGTTTTTTATTTCTCGCAACAAAGGGATAATATTTGTGAGATATAAAATATTCATTTGTTGCAAGAAATAAGAAACGGAGGTAGTACTTTAGTTAATTTTGTTAAATTAGTTGTAGTAAGGAACCTTTATTACCATGTTCAACTATTGCCTAATTGCATTGACTGACTAGGTCAAATGAATATAACTTTGGTCAGATTTATCACATGTTAAAAGCTTTAACGATATTTCCAAATATTTATTTATTAGTTATGTACCAAATTCATAACCGAAAAGAATTTGGGAAGTAATAATATAACAAATAATTTATGCTATTGGATAACTTAGCATACTAAGTTTGCCTAATTCTGTTTGTTAATACTACGTTATTGGTAAGCACCTACCTCCAAATTAAAGATGAATGCACGGCATCTTTTTTAAATGCATGTATATTGTATGTAGATAGTAGATTCATGTATATCTTTCATCATTAGCAATATAAAAAAATAGATATCAAGCATGTATGGTGTAGATTGGTATCTTGGTGGATTTAAATTGTGACATGCATGAAGGTTACATGTTCGAATCCTACCTCTTGTAAAATTATGTGAAGGTTAAAAAAATTTCCTCTTGTACGTGCTCTAAGTTTTTGTTCGGCTAATGTTAGATAGGACTGATTGGTATGAAATTACATATGGGATAGGGTACGGTTCATCTCAGATCAATCATTCATCTTACCTAAAAAAAATTACCACCAAATTTCTTAAACTTGTCAATTATATAGATAATAAGAAAGTTTTCTCTTAAGAGATGTTAAATATTGATTTCAATTGATTTATGGAGTAGGTCAAAATTCACATCGAAACTAGAAAAGATAAAAGGATTTTTCTTTTTTTTTTTTTTATTTAGAATCTACCTGATAAAACTCAGATTTTGTGAGAAATCAACTAACAAAAAAAATATTGTAAGGATTTATCTAATAAAAGGCAAAATATTGTAAAATACTACCTTCACCGTCGGATTTCAACTGTTGACCCACCTCAAAACACCCCGAAACCATTGTTTTCATCCTTAAAACCAACACAACGAACCTGCTTGAATTTGCCTTCATCACATTGAAACCACCCTCCAACCCCCAAACCACCACCTTTAACCCAAAAAGTCAACATCCTAAATAACGAAACTGCCCTCACCAACTCGAAATACCCTCCAAACACCCTGTAAATAACCTTATCACCTTGAAAACCAACTCTCCCCAGTGGTTTTGGGAATGTTTTGAGATTGGTCATTGCTGTAAAATTAAGTCAACGGTGGAAATTTGGCCAAAGGTAGTATCTTACAACATAAAGATACCATAAAATTTAGGTAGTTTCTCACAAAATTTAGATTTTATTAGATAGTTTCTGACAAAAAAACCAAGATAAAAATAAAACAAAAATATGACATGCCTATTTAAAAAAAAAAAAAATGATAGACTTGTTGCTACTATTAGAAGCATAAAGGCTATAATGGTGGGACGTAAATTTTTAAAAAAACTCCGGCGGCCATCGTACATGGAATCATTGCATGTACTATATGACTAGATGACTACAGTTACCAAGTTTATGATGTTTTTGCTAGACTAGAATGAGAAAATGAAATCAATGATTGTAATAAAGCCAAATAAATTGAAGTAACTGTGGAAGTGTAGATTGATACTTGTATGATGGTAAAAAAAATTTGTCGGGAGACTAAGATCAGAGGAAGTGTAGGGGAAGAATAATGAAGGAGAATTGTTGGGGTCATTTGGGATGAACATAGTCTGGTTTGGTGCGGTTTGAGTCCAAACCAAATCAAATCACAAAATACAATTTGGTCAATTTTTCAAAGCAAACCAAACCATAATGGTGTTGAAACCAAACCAAACCGTAATAATACAGTATGGTGCATTTTGGTTTGCGGTTTATGTTGAGACAACATTTTTTCTTAAAAATTGCTGAAGAATACTTCATTAACTTATAATAAAGTTTAAATAATTAGACCAACGGATTAAATTGTATTACAAATTTACAATAAAAATAAAAGTATTTATTTATTTTTTTAATATATAATAATTATTTTTACTTATTTAAAAATTATATAAATATTAAAATACGATTTATTGGTTTACAGTTTGGTTTGGTTTATTAATTTTCAAAAACCAAACCAAACCATAAACCGTATTTACCAAAAATTCGAAACCAAACCGTATTTTTATAAACCGTAAACCAAACCAAACCGCTTAAATACAATTTGGTCCGATTTGGCTACGATTCAGACTAAACTGTGTACAGCCCCAGGGGTCATAGCTTCATAAACATTAGAAAGGAAGAGTTTATTTATTAATTTATTTTTTCTTCTTTACAAGCCTGGTTTAGTGAACGAAGTTTAATTTTATTTTAATAATTTGCAAGCGAATTTTTATAGTAGTAATAAGAATGAAAATACATCAATAAGCGTGCTCTTTTTAGATTTGTTTTGATGTATAATTTACATGAGTCTAATTTAATAAAAATTCAAGTATATGATATACGTTATGATATAATCTTACTAAGATTCTCCTTAATAAATTAATTAAGGGTCTGTTCACATTTTCTGAACTGAACTGAAATGAACTGATTGGAGTTGAACTGAATTGAACTGATTGGAGCTGAACTGAATTGAACTGAGCTGAAATGAATATTTTATGAGAGAAGGAAATCAAGAGCTGAACTGAAATGAACTGATTAGAGCTGAACTGAACTGAACTGAATTGATTGGAGCTGAACTGAAATTAAGTAAATGTGAACAGGCCCTAAAATGAAGTGAAGCGGATGTAGCCTAGCAATGTTTTGGCATGTTACTCAATCTCCTTATTCCATTACTATTCCATAATAAATTCATTATTATCATTACTTCTATTATTACTGTCTATCAAATAGACACATGAAAGTAATCCTTTTAGCTTCACAATTTTATGATGCAATTCTAACCCCTAATCCCTATCAAGCAAAATATTTAGAGAACAAAGCCAAGTCATGTTTTACCCTCAATCTGCCGAATATGTGAACCAAATTCCAATTTGATGTGTAGCATGCATGTATTATGTGAACCAAATTCCAATTATAACCATTTCAATAATGGTGGATGTATATTTAGAAAAGCTGTAATACACTTGTATCAATTAAAGATTATGGAATGCATCATTGTTTTCAAATTTAAGTTTGTAATCTCATAGTTACAAGCCCAATAATTTGAAAACAGATTCAAAAATTTATGCACCATCCGAAATTAATATATACATCTTCATGATATAATATGGTATAATGTAAAAGTTTAATTTCATTAAAATGGAGTAACTAAATTATATAAAAACGTGGCTAATGATTAGTGTCATGTAGACTTGTAATGCAACAACTAAATTAGATAAAAATGTTGCTAATGATTTTATGTCAAATATATATAATAGTTCATTTCATCCGGTATTTATATTAAAAGATAAAACTATAAATAACGATCATTCAATTCATAGGAAGTAAAAGTAAATAATTGTCCTAAAAAAAAAAAAAAGTAAAAGTAAATAATTAAACAAATCAGGGTTGGTTTTTGCATCCATGATTTGAACCTCGAGCATAGGAATACTCATTCATACAAAATAACTTTATTTGTTCATTACAAATAACAATATCAATATCTCTTAAATCTGCATGAAAGAAACACCCCATATTCTCCAAAATAAAAAAATAAAAATAAAGAAGAAATCACTAGGAGAAGAAGAAATAATGCAGCTTTAAGAGTTTTATAGCTTGCACATTAAACCAAAACCCAAAAGAAGAAATGATCACATGCAATAAACATATTAACCTTCTAAAAAGGCCATGCAACATAATGTACTTTAATGTTGCCTTCTATTTTCTTAGGTTTGCTTAGTAGCATGAAACCTTTTAATAAAGGCTGAAGCCTTCCAGTCTATGCCTGGTTCAGCCACCCATATAAAGCCACCATCATCGGTCGTTCTTGACCGTGTAATACTCATTGCCTCATCCCCGGACTCATCCGACGTAGTCATGTTGTGACTCCTCCCGATCCAACGACCTCTAAAGAAGTTAAAGAAGAAAAACAAACATGAATACTTAGCCCTCCCACGCCTATTGTTGCCCATATTAATACTTATAATCACGTATTAATCGTAAAATTCTCTTGTATTTATACTAAGATCGACGAGTTTAAGCAACCCTTATTAAGAGAGTTAAGACCTCTAATACATACACAAGAAAGGAAGGAACATTTTGGATTTTGGTCCTAGTGTCTACTAGTCTTATATAAAAGATAGGTTAAGCACTTTTTATGTTGTAAGGACATTATTATTAAATAGTATTGGATGCCCTTAAGCTAAGTTTAAGCAGTAGAATCTTTTTTCTTGTTGACAAAGCTAATTATTAAGACCGATTATAGATGGCATAACTCAAAGGTAAGAGATAAAGATAGTCTTGTCGAGTGCTAGCCCACATGCATTTGGCCCAAATACATCGTGGGTTTAATCTACTTGTTCTATACCTTTCTGGGTTTATATATGTATGTACTACCTATTCATGTTGAGCTTAGGCGAAATTTGATCATTAGATTGTGTTCTATTCAACTTATTATTTTCATCACTTAATTTAAGATAAGTAAGTTTATTTAAGAGATTATATGTTCTAATAAAATATATTTAGAAATTAAGTTATGATTAAGGTCATAGGGCTATCTGAATACAATTTGCAAGTCAAAAAGGTTTAATAAGTTCAAATAAGATCATAATTTTAAACAAGTAATAAAACACATGAAAAGTAAACTTGCCCCGTAGGAAAAAATCTAAGTGGTTTAACCGTTAAAGCTAAGTGATGACATAGGTTATTACATTAGAATTACAAATTAAATGTTAAAATTTTAAAAATGCTAAAAAAAAAAAAAAATTATAGAAAGCTAAAATTCCTAGAGTTTTAGAATGGCTCTTCATATAAGGCTTCCTCATCTATTTAATTTATTTTAAAATGTGATGAATGAAGATTGATCCATGTCAATGGTCACATGCCCAAGAATCAAGATTATAGTTTTGTAGCAACAACATTCTATTCTAGATGGTGAGATGATGCATTAAATTGTAGCATCAACATTTTATTCGATCTAGATGATGAGGTGATGCCATCGAATTGGATTGTAATGTTTAATTTTTGTGTAAACTTTATGTATTTAAGTTTTTATTATTCGTTGTTTTTTTTTTTTTTTTTTTTTTTTTTTTTTTTTTTTTTTTTTAGTAGTCCTATCGAATAAGAGCTTCTCACAAGTAAACCCACTCCGAGTATACAAACAAGGCCATTAAGAGTATAGTTACATTGGGGGGAGAATGAAGGTAGGTAAGGGAACACCTACCCCCAAGTTGTCTCTATTGAGGAATCAGGCATAAAAACCTTATGATTGTAAGATAAAAACCATTTCCACTAAACCAAGCATTGCTTGCCTGGTCTTCAACTCCTTCATCCACCATAGATATACATATGTATAGTGTGTGTTCGCGCGGGCGTTCATGTATGTGTGTGTGTTTGAGAGAGAGATTTCCAAATCATCAAAGACTGCTTTACCAATTTCTTATGACAAAGAAGGATTAACAGAAGTTATTAAGAGTCAAGTTATATATGTTGAAGCTATGTTACATGGACTCAGGAACGGGTGTCGGATACGGACACATGTCCAAGTGTCTGATCCGTCAAGTTCCAAAATTTTAGGACACGGGGACTCTTTCCGATATTTGGACACGGGTGTGGGGACATGTCAATACGTCACTTAAAGTTATATAATATATTATATATTAGAAAAGTTTTAAAATTTTCATTACATCTACCCCTTTTTTTTTAATTTTAATTCTTTATTTGGTAAATTCTCCATTAATAGCAGTCTTCTCTCCATCTTCTCTATATCAATGGTGATTTTGGAAAAAGATGTGTTTTTCTTTCACGTTTCTCCTCTTTTTTTTCCTCTCCACTCTTAATGAAAGTGTCCGAGTGCACAGTGAAGTGTCGAACATGTGTCCTATGTCCATGTTGTGTTGACATGGACACTTTGCGATTTTAGCCGTGTCTGATTAACATAGTATTGAACTATTACTATCATTCATAGGGTTTTATTTCTCAAGATATTTCTTAGTACAATAGAACTATCATCATCTTTAATCTCATGTTAGTGAATAATGTTGCAAAACTGTGGTGTAAGAGAAATATAGTTCCATACAATTTGGGTGAAGTCACAGTTAAACTAGAGAAATCTTTCTATAAATTAAACTGGAGAAGACAAATACCCAAAATCTTACACCGAACTAGAGAAGAAAGACTCTTCGTTTTGTGTGCTAATAATTACTTCGGCTTGCTTGACACATATAAATATGAGGCGCTAATAAAAATTTTCAAATTTTGACTTCTAATCGGGCAAAATGACTCCCAAAACCTTTATAGAGCAAGTTTTGGCCCAAAGATTGATGTTTTAATTTTTAAAATGAGACTTTTTATTTAGATAACGCTCAATTCTAAGGGGTGGTATTTTATAATTTCGTAAAAAAAGGTTGGTTAGCTTTAAATGGGTTGTTTTGAGGGGTGGTTATTCACAATTTATCTTAATTCATTTTCAGAAATCATCAAAAAATAGAGAATTTCGAAATTTAATTATAAAATTAAAAATAGATTTTCAAAAATTATAATAATTCATTTTCGAAATTAATAAATGAATTCTAATAATTAGGAAATTCATTTTTGATTAATTTTAAGATAAGAAAATAAATCAAAATGAAATTCTATGTCATAAAATTTGGCAATGGAAACGCACCACATATGAAGTTATGATAATCATTTTAAAGATGACTATTGTAGAATTTTTACTTGAGGATGTTAGCTTTGTAAATTCCTTTGCTGTTGGTAAGTGAAAATTCATTATTACCAATTTGGTCTTCACTCGAGTTAGGAAGGCTCATATATATATATAGGGATTTGCTAGAATGAGAAAAAAGAAATGAGAAAAGAAATCTCCACCCTTAGATTTTAATAACCACCAACGGCTCAGATTAAAACATTAAAAATTTACCTTTCTCCTTCATCCCCTCCCACGTTTTTATTTTAGTTTCCTTTTTTTTAATAAGCTCCATAATCACACTTCATTCTCCCTTAATAGATTAATTGACCAAAAAATATTTGATTGGAAAAAACAACGAACGTTGCACCTTTACAATAGTATTATTTTGTTGTTTTGACGAAAACTTTCAATCACAATTGAGGTATGGACTACTATTTGTTTTTTTTATAATAATAATGCCTAGACTTGTTGATTGCCGGCTTGAATTCTTGTTCTTCTGTTTGAATTTTTTTTTATTATTATACCAAATCAAGTGGTTTAACTAGATAGTATATGATTTTGTGATTTTCTTTGATTAATTATTGTCTTTGTGTGTTTATATTGTAAAATAGGTACATACATTAGATTTATGCTTAAAATTTCACTCTGTAGTATCTAACAATAGCACACCATTAATGTATTTTTTAATTACATCATCAATGGGATTTGCTAATGTATTCGATACATTTTTATTGTTACCCCTTGTGAAGGCAATCAAGGCAATGGATAATGTCAAGCCATCACTAGGAATGATATTTAATAACTTAGCTGAAGGAGCTGAATTTTACAAACGGTATGCACATAATATTGGTTTTAGCGTTAGGTCTTCAACGAAGGTGAAAGATAAGAAGACTGGTTTGGTTATATGGAAATATTTTTTGTGTTCTAAAGAAGGTTATAATCCGCCTACAAATCAATCTATGAATGGGGGTAAATCTAAAAGGTTGAAAGAAACAAGAGAAGGGTGTGGTGCAAAAATCAAAATCAAACGAATGGAAGAGGGTAAATATGAGATTAAGGAGTTTGTTGAGCACCATACCCATGCACTTGCAACTCCTACAAAGAGACACCTTTTGAGATCGGCAAGAAAGGTTAATTCTATGCATAAGGCTGTTTTATTCACATGTAGTCGAGCCAATATAGGACCTGCCAAAGCATATCAGTTGATTAAACATCAAATTGGAGGATATGATAAAGTTGGATGTACGCAAAAAGACCTTCAAAATTATCAAACAGGACTTAAAATTATGATTAGTGATTATGATGCACAAATGTTTAAAGAGAATTTTGAAAGAAAAAAAGAACTTGATCCTTCTATTTATTTTGCATATGAGGTAGATGATGAACATCGGTTAAAGTATTTTTTCTAGGCTGATGGCATTGGGAGAAAAAATTATGCCACTTTCGGTGATATTGTCTCTTTTGATACGACATATGGAACAAATAAATACGCAATGATATTTGCTCCATTTACCGGAAGAAATCATCATCGACAATGCATTACATTTGGTGCTGCATTTTTGTGTGATGAGAAAACTGAATCCTTTACTTGGTTATTTGAGAAGTTCTTAGAAGCAATGGGTGGTCATAAACTTAGATGCATAATCACCGATCAGGATCCAACAATGAAAGCTGCAATAAAAAAAATATATTTGATACCTCTTCTCATCGGTTTTGCATATGGCATATTTTAAAAAAAGTTTCTGAAAAGGTAGGTGGAAGTCTTAATAGTAATGAGGATTTTCAAGATAAATTTAAATCATGTGTGTGGCAATCAGAGACGACTCCCGAGGAATTTGAGCATAGTTGGACACAAGTTGTTAATGAGTTTGAGCTCACAAAAAATGAGTGGTTCTCTTCTATGTACGAGATACGACACTCATGGATACCTGCATACTTCAAAGACTTGTTCTTGGCTGGTTTATTTAGAACAAGTTCTTCTGAAAGTGAAAATTCAGTATTTGGTAGTCTTACAGATAAGTGGCTCAATTTGGTTGAATTTTGGGTTCGATATGAAAGTATTATTGACAGGTAGAGGCATAACAAAAAAAATAATCTGACCATGACACATCACATTCACTACCTATATTGAAGACAAATCATAATATAGAAAAGCATGCAAGAGATATTTATACTCATGCAAATTTTTATGTCTTTCAAAAGGAATTTTGGTGTTCTTGTATGTATTGTGGAGTTAAGGAGACCAAAGAGGAAAATGGAAGTATAATATTTGAAGTTCATGACAGTAATCCTTGGAAACCAAAGCAAAGAATTGTATCTTATAATACTTTGGACAATGTGGCTCATTGCTCATGTAAGTTATTTGAACAAGATGGCATTCCATGTTGTCATATTCTTTGTGTTTTCAAGGGCAGAGGAATTGATGCAATACCATCATGTTATATTGTTCACAGATGGACTAAAAGTGCAACTTGCTCACCTATATTTTGATATGGATACTGTTGTAGAAGAAGGTTGTTCTCAAATTCAACTTGCTAATATAGAAATAACTGAGTTATGGAAAGATTTTCATGGTTGTGCAGAATTGGTCAGGTATGATATTGATAAAATTCGTGTTTTAAGGAATGGGATCATAGACTTAAAAAAATCTCTGCTTGAGAGTACCAGTGCCTATGTAGATGACAAGACAAATGATTTGGAAGCATATGTTTAGTATACCATTCCAGAGAGAATTGATATTCATCCACCAAAGCATTCAATAACTAAAGGAAGTGGCAAGCGAATACCAAGTGGGAAAGAGAAAGCTATTGAAGATAAGCAAAAGCGACAAAGACTTTGTAAATCTTGTGGGAAATATGCACAACATGATAGTCGCAATTGCCCTATGAAGCCTGCTTCATAGTCTTCTTAGGTTAGCTATTTCTTAAACTAGTTGTATATAATTTCTTAATTATTTTGTAATTACCTCTCACATCAGCTCACTGTTAAGAGTTTATTTTTATGTTAGCTATTGCAGGTGCAGGTCATAGGCACAGGTACTTGTGATGCTTATCAAGATTCAAGTACTTCAGAGTTCAGATGGTGTTAAGTTGAATGTTTGGAAGGTTATTCCCTTTTTGTTTTAAATGAACATATAACTGATTTTATTTTAATTGAAATATTGTAGTTGGGGTTGAATGACAGATATTGATCTTGGATAATGATTATCAAATTTCATTATGGATTACATTTCTATTTGGTTCACCTCTATTCTTACATACTCCATATGTAATTTGATTTTTGCTACATTGATTTCAACATATTACTAATGGCAAAATGCCAATGTGACCATTATTACATCATTCATAAAACATAATAAACTCAAGAAGCAATTTAAGAATTGACATATTGATAACCTATGAGGGAATCGAACCCACAACCTTGTGCAAATGCACAATGCTCTACCATTTGAGAGGTTTCTTCACGACATTACTTTTACTTATATAATATCCGAAAATACAGCTTATCAATAATGCAAAATATAACATATATCTTTGATATAGTAATGTCGAAGAAGCACAATACAACTTGGCCAATCAATTTTTCAAATGATACAACAGAGAGTAACTCTGCTTATCACATTATATCTCAAAAAAGGAGATGTATTGACATTGGAGAAATATTAAGCCCAAATCTCCATTACCAAAAAATCTCCATTATACATCACTCGTCTTATCCACTAATATCTAGGCACTAACCATCACCAATGATATCATAAGGATTCGTCAATAATGAATCAATATAACCAATAAAAAAATATTAATAAAAACACAAATTTTTGGTCAAAGAACTAATTTCTTATAAACATAATTATTGAAATTGTATAATAATAATCAAATATTACGTTTAAATCTAGATCCTTGAAAGTAAAATTTCAATTCACCAAAAGCAATAAAAATTGGAAACCCCTAATTTTAATTAGAAACCCCAGAAAGTAAAACGTGAAAACAAAACGTTAAAATTACCTTGGATAAGTTGGATTGCTCTTCATTCTGTGAAAATTATTGCTTGTATAAATTAGGATCCTAAGAGATTGGAGGAAACAAAAGTAAGGAGAAGGAAAAAAAAGAGAGCGAAAGAAAGGCAGCCAATGATTCTTGAAAAATGGAATTGAAGTATAAACGTAAGAGGGGGGGTGAAAGAGATGGATGAATTTTTAATGTTTTAATCTGAGTGCTCGGTGGTTACTAAAATTTAAGGGTGGAGATTTCTTTTCTTATTTCTCATACTAGCAAATCCATATATATATATATATATATATATATATATATATATATATATATATATATATATATATATATATATATATATATATATATATATATATATATATATATATGGCAAAAGCTAATTGACGCCCTGGGCGCTAGATAAGAGCAATATTTGATGCATTGTCTTTCTCACATTTATTACTATTGTATTAAATATTTCTTATTGTCCCAAAAAAAAATACTATGAGTACTACGTGAAATGGGAATGCAAACCAAAATTAATTGCTGCCATAACTCTCCTTAATTCATGGAAGATAAAAAAGACAATTATTTTACATGTATATCACTGTTCTTTCAATCGTCAAAAACAGAAACATGAAAATTTGATATTTCATGGGTATCATATGAACCTCCATCAAATGCAAATCATCAAGAACAAAAATAGAAAATAAAAAATGTTTGATTTGAATGAACCTCCATCATATGAAGAAGAAAATCATGATCAATTGAACTTATGGCTTGAGCCATTTGTGGGTCAAATTTTTCTTAGTGAAGAAGAAGCATGAGTATTCTACCAAAATTATGCACGCCTCCATGGTTTTAGCATTCGAAAAGATAGAACCAAAAAACAAGATGGTAAAATCATCAGGCGTGATTTCTATTGTCATCGTAGTCGAAGTCAACCACTAAAGGAAATTGACCCAAGCAAAGAGCAAGGAAAGAGAGTGTCCACTAGATGTAATTGCAATGCTCATTTGCGTATTAAATTGAGGAGATGCAATGAAATATTTGATAAAGAATGGCATGTAACTACATTTACAAAAGAGCATAATCATCCTCTTTTATCTCAATCACAAGTGCGGTTCCTTCCGGCAAATAGAATGATAAGTCAAGAAGATGAGAAGCATATTCTTATCTTAAAGGAGGCCGGTCTTACAGTGAGACAAATTATTCGTGTTCTCGAGCTTGAAAAAAATCTAGAACACGGAGAATCACCTTTTCTTGAAAAAGATATCCGTAATCTTTTTACTAAAGTGAGAAGATCAATTTGTGGAGATGATGTAGCCAATCTACTGTAATATTTCAAATCTTGTAAAGAAGAAAATTCCAACTTCCAATATGTTGTTGAGGTTGATCATGAGAGGAAATTGGAGCAATTATTTTGGTGTCCGGCTCAATCAGTTGAGTGGTATGATAAATATGGGGATGTTGTAGTCTTTGACACTACTTATAAAGTAAATGTATATGACATGCCATTGGGAATATTTGTCGGTGTTAATAATCATGACACAATATTATTTAGATGTGCACTGCTACGGAATGAGACTACGGATACTTTTAAATGGTTAATGAAGGTAAATATTATTTAATCTTGTGCTATCTTATTTTTAGTTTGTTGATAAACATGTGCTACCTTTTCAATCGAATATTGGCAAACAATATTTATATTTGGCTAATCATTAACAATATAGCAACAAACGTAGCATACCTTCGATAAAATTATCATATTGTATTACATGTTAGCAATTATCATATAGGTATACAACTTGCATTACATGTTAGCAATTATCATATTTATTAAGATAAAATTTTATCATATATTACTAGACCATTTATGAGATATTGTTGTGATAATGTGATATTGTTGTGATAATGTGATATTCTAAGAGCATTGGCGTCAGTTTAGTGGAGTAGTAGATATCATCATTTAAAGTATGGTTCTTATCATATATACTTATGACAATTTATATAGGATTAATTTTAATAACTGATTTTATTCCTCATAGACTTTTGTGGCTATAATGAAGAAACCACCAAAAACCATCATAACAGACCAAGATCCATGAATGACCCAAGCATTTGCTCAAGAATTGCCACACACTAAACATTGTTTTTGTATATGGCATATCACTTCAAAATTTAGTGGTTGGTTCACATTTATTTTGCGTGATAAGTATCAAGACTGGTGTAAGGATTTTTATACGCTTTATAAGCTAGAGATCGTTAAAGATTTTGAGAATCAATGACCCATTGTTGTTAACAAATACAAATTGCGTGACAATAAACATGTTAAGGGCTTATACCAAATCAAAGAATTTTGGGCTCCAGCATACCTTCGAAGCTATTATTTTGGAGGAATGAGAACTACAGGAAGATCTGAGTATATTAATGGTTTCTTCAAGAGATTTGTTTAATCTACTTCAACTTTAAAAGATCTTGCTAAACAGGTCAGTAAACTCTTTTTTTTTTTTTTTTTCTATCTAGATTTTATTTTTTTTTTTGGAAAAAAGAAATATATGTTCTTTAAGTATATTATTTGATGTAGTATAAATAATTAACTTTTTTTTTAATTTAAGGTTGATGTTGCGGTTCGTGAGATTATCCAACGACAATCACATGATAATATGTTGGCTGTTAGCAAGATAAATGTTTTAAAAATCAAGTCACCTTTGGAAAAACAAGCTTCTGAAGTGCTCACTCCATTTGCTTATGAGAAGTTTAAGGAGGAATGTGGCAGGAGTAATGCAATATATATTAAAACTCAATGGGAAGACATGAGCCTGCCGCCATGTCATACGATTATTGGTATTCATTAGACAAAAAAAGATAAATTGTTAGTATTAAGATTTGAACGTATGACCGCATGTTCTTTATACTTTAACTTTAACCACTACTTCAATAGCACATTTTATGTCTTAAGTGTTTTCTTAAAAAAAAAGTAATCATATTCATGTATATTCATTGTTACACATATGTATATTCAACAAAAATAAATTCAACTTAATTTTTGCTCATACATAAAATAACACCTATAGCTATTATATATATGTAACCCAAAAAATGTGTTGAACTTTTTAAGCTAATGTATTTGTTTTTTTTTTTTCTATAACCCATTTACACATCTTATATGTTCAACGTTTTGTTAGAAAGAGTTAATCATATATGTATACTTAAAGATTTAAGGTTTAACTTTATACATGTATATTTAACAACAATTAAATAACAAAACAATAATCTCATTTCTTTTATATGCTCACACATAAAACCTTTAGGTATATTGCTATTTTAAATATGTAACTCAAAATATGTATTGAACCTTTAAAGATAAAATTTTTTGTTCTATAACAATTGAAGATCGAACTAAACTAATAGTTTTATAATATTAGATATTGGATAAAATTTTTTGATCTTCAATAATGATTGGAAAAATATATTTTAAATAGTACGAGTACTGAAGTAAGTATAACTAAATTAATCTATATTTATAATCGCATAATTTTTCTTATAAAAGCTCATTTTCAATATATATTTGTCAGAAAAAAAAATATCCATATAATGGCCCGAGGCATCGCTCGAGCCAAAAACTAATTATATTTTATACATGGATGCCTATACAAAGAGAAATCAACTAATGTTACTCATGACACAAAGTATAGCTTATTCAAGTGGTAAAGTTTGCATCTCAAAATCTTGAGAATGTGAAATTAAACCTCATTAGGGGCGCCTTGAAGGCTTGGGGTAGGGATTCTTTGCCTCCTCCCTATTTCTAAAATGCCTAGCGTGCTAAATCGAATCGGGAGGACCTGTGACAAATTATGGCCCGCTAAGTAATTCAACTAGAGTGATAGAGTTTATAATGTTTGGTTAATAGTTGTATTGCTAGAAATCTGTAATATGGATTAATGACATCATTAATTTACTTAATATGAAATCTTGACACGTGTAGGTTACTTATCAGCCTTACCTCATCAATCTATACATGCAACAATTTATTAGGGACCAAAGTTTACGCCAACGTGGTACATACCTTCTAGGTATCTACAAATACCACTCTTTAACAACAATAAAAACACAAAATTGACTTTTACAGATTATATATATATATATATATATATATATATATATATATATATATATATATATATATATATATATATATATATATATATATATATATATATATATATATATATATATGGCATTATCGAATTATATAGGGCATTATCGAATCGGAAAATATAGCAATGAAGGTAGCTGTCAGATGCAGTATTAGTTGTTAGCTGAAGTAGTAGCTATTAGCTGTCGTTAGGTATGAATATATCATATACTCCCTCCGTTTTTAAATATTTGTTCCATTTCCTTATTTAGAAAGCTTTTACAATAAAAAATTCATTTCTCTCACTAGTGGACCCAACATGAATCATATTTTATTAATTTCATATTATGTCTCGTCTAATTCTCCCCACTACTTTTGCTTTTTACAATTTTATATTCTTCCACCTACCCCACTATTTCTTTTTTTTATTACTTTTTCCAATTTTTCTTAAAACTCCGCGCGTTGAGAAATGAAACAAGTATTTAAAAACGGAGGGAGTATGTAATTAAAATATAAGTGTTCGATAAATAAAGTAGCGATTGACTAACTTTTACATATAAAATTAATGTTTTTTTTTTTCCCTATAACTATAGATTAAATTTTCAACAACTTCCTCTAATGTTCAAAAAATAATGTTTTTAGCTTTAGATAAAAGCTACCTCTATCACTAAACGCTATCTATTACCACCGCTACAATACCAAACACTCAAAAATTACGAATACGCCCATAATCATATAACAGACACCTACATCTCTAAACACAAGTTCTAGTAAATTTTTTTCAACCAAATAACTCGGAAAAATAGCAATATCTCTTCCGTTAGAGAGTCGGACACCTATACGCTTGTTACGGAGTTGAACTTAGAAGAGTTAGAAGTTACAACACTCTCAGGTCTGAAAGTCCCGTCAATCTAACCGGAGTTCATTCTACATTCCTTCAAATCCTGTAATTTCCTTCAATTAATCTCATTTTTTTCAATTTTATCATCTAAATTTAATTGTTTCTTATTGATCAAACGAGCTGATTTACGATTATCTGCATCATTTTATCAATTTCCTAAAATTTGATCGAATTAGGGTTTTTACAGAAGAAAAGATGAATGACGAATTGCCCGATGTGAAAAAGTGGGTGGTATTATACCCAGTATACATCAATTCGAAGAAAACAATTGCCGAAGGTCGCCGAATTTGCGCTACCAAAGCTTGCGAAAATCCTACTTGCGATGAAATTGGAGATTGCTGCAAATTTCTCAATCTTCCTTATCACAAAGAGGTTTGATTTTTGTTTGTAATTTTTGTTTTTCGTATTGAATTTTGGTGTTAATTTTGTCAATTTGTTTGTGATTTTTGGTTTTTGTATCAATTTTGGTGTTAATTTTGTTGATTTCGTTGAATTTTGTTGGTTGATGTATGTGATTTTGTAATTGTAGGCTGAGAAGGCGTATCCAAGGGATTTTATGCAAAGAGGGAGGGTGAGAGTATTGCTAAAACAAGAAGATGGGAGTTTATGTAACCCTGAGATTTCGTCGAGTAAGAATTTCTCCATTGTGCCTTTTGTTAATTGTATTTTGGTTGCTTATTGTATTGATTTGTAACATGTAATGTGTTTTTTGTGTTCGGATGTATATATTCATTGTATTTGGAGATCCCGATTGAGAGGGTTTAAGGATTTAGACTATTGATGGGACCATTCTGCTTGGAAATTATGGTGTTAATATAGAATTTCAATGACATGATTAATCAATTATATAGAATTGAGGATGGGTATGACTGGCAGTCATACTGACTGGGGTGAGATGTTTATTTTAAACAACTTGAATATCGATGTGGTGGTGTGTGTAGAACAATGGATTTGTTTGAGGATCGTGAAGGTATCTAGTGTGTGTCTTGATGGACCCTTAAAGAGCTGAGATTAAAGATACAATTGAATTTACCTTTAAGTCGAGATTAAAGGTAGATAGTGTGTGTCTTGGCTAATGGAGTATATTAGAACTTGGATGATTTTTGTAGGTAAACAGGCATCTATTGTCAATCTTGTCATCCTCTGTGTAATAGTTTCTTTGTTGTACTACTGAGCCATAGATTTAGTGCTCCCATTCTACCATTCCAAGTGTTATTGTGTGAATCTGCTAAAATTTGTTGATGTCATGATCTTTTGGCCAGTACGGTTTTAGTGTTTTACCTCTATTGACAAACAAACAATAAGCATGTGGTAAACTTGGTTTTATGTGCTCTATTTCCAAACTTTCATTACATAGTCCTGGGCAGAGGATAAGTGATTTATTGGGTGAATATCTGAAGTTCCATGTTTAGGTTCCAATTTCATACACTGTATACTGAGCACTTCTTATGTATTTAAGGGAAAAGAGTGAACTTATTGGGCACTGAATTAGTGAATTGCATCTGTAAAGTCTGTAATCCATCTTATACAATGTGATCAGCTTGACATTTTATTGTTGAAAAGTCCTAGAGGACATCTGAGCTAAACTTTTGTTCCTGAGGTTGGAAGTTTAGGGATAGGCTTACCTCATGATTTTATACCATATTTTCTGATCAACTGCTATTCCTGATTATCTGACCAAGTGACCAACTGCTTGGTTTAATCTTTTGAAGATTGCCCTTTTTTCTCTAAAGTAACCACTTTTATATATGTATATATGCCATCCTACTAATTTTCATACATAGATGTCCAATATGCATTTATAGCCTCGATTAATTGAGGTCATTAAGGGAAAATCGTCTGCATTGGTTTGGGCATGTAAGACGGAGACCCGAGGGTGCACCGGTACGAAGAGTGGAAGAGTGGGACCATGGAGGGGTTAAACGAGGGAGAGGGAGACCGAAAATGACTTGGTCGGAAGGAGTTATGAAGTATATGGACTTGCATGAGGATGAGGTTTTGGATCGTAAGGGCTAGAGGAGGAAGATTTTTGTGGATGACCACACAGAATAATCAAATTTGGTTCATGTAGCCGATCCCACTTATGGGATTAAGGCTTTGATTGATTGATTAATTGAGGTTATTAGTATTCCATTTCCAAAAAAAAAAATTCTTGTATAACTTTTTGTTCCCAAAGAATATTCCTGTTACTTAAAATTAAAACTTAACCTACTTAACCCAAGTGATGTGGACCTTAGCAACCTTAGTTTTAGAAAGCGAGGCGTTAGAGCTGGGGCCTTAGCTTTGTGAGACGCAAAGGCGTACAAAAGGCGTGCGCCTATGCACTTTTTTCTAGGTTGCTTCTTGCGCCTTATGTGGTTATGCCCTTATGTTGTAAGGAAAAAGTAGCTAATATGTAAGATAATTTTCTTAAGTAAAACACCCTGTGATTCAGATATACTTTAATATTAGAGGAGAGAGAAACCTCATATCCCCCAATCCCATTTGAATAACCCTAGCTATGTATCTTATAGCCTGTTCACCTTTTCTCATAGTTCTTTATTTTAGATTTTTTTTTTTTAAAACTAGACTTATTAGTTTTTACTATACAAAAAGTGTCCTCACCTAGATAAGGCGTGTATCTTTCCCTTGCGCCTAGGCTCCAAGGACTTTTACGCTTAGCACAATCTCATTCTCACGTTTTTCTTTACATCCCATGTGACGTGGGCCCTATCACCCACTAATTATCTTTCAATTAAAATTTTACTCTTATTTCTCAACTATTTATTAAAAAAAAAAACCTATCCCAGTATCCCACCCTACTATAACCCTTAATGTGCTTTCCCAAACTTAATAGGAAGTTTATTTGTAGACAATGAGTATTAACTCAGTTTTTAATCTACTCTAGAGAACTTTCAGGAGTCTCATCATTTAGAAGATATTTTCTATTTCAGCCAGAGCTTTTGATATCTAAGAACTTGGTTGACCCGTTTAGTTGTGTTTACAAGTGGCAATGCAACTCTATTCAAAGAGTGTTTGACATGGTGATTGCCATTTTGATTATTCTAGTTCTAGACTTTACTTATTTGGACACTCGGCGTATCTTGGTCTGAGCTGTATTGGGAGAGTAGACATTTTTTGAGTTTTTGCTCCTATTAATCCCAAGCTAGAGTGCTTGGTAATGTCAATTATTTTTGTTCAGGGATTCCTTCATGGGATCACATGTTCTTTTGGTTTTTGAATCCTTTTACATTTAAAGATACCTTTGCTTACTCGTCCCCTTTGAGTCTGCAATTGGTCTTCTCCAAGGTCCGCACTAAGGGGTACCCCCTCCTTGGTTCTTTTCATCTAACTACTGGTTTTTTTGCTTGTATTATAACAGGATATATACTCATTAAGATAAACTTTAATGATTAAATAAAAAAGAAAGCCCTGTACTAAGGAAGTGTACAATAATCCCAACTGTTATGTGTGTGATGGGTGCGATAAGGTGTAATGTTGTAATGATGTTGCATTTCTTATCAATAATTGCTAAAGTGCGGACGTATGTTTCTTAAATAACAATTAAAAAGAGAGAATAATGAGACAAGATTCAAGAGTGCTATTTTGAAGGTCTAGGGGCTTTTTGATAGTTTGATGGCCTTAGTTTGAGGACCAAGGTGATGCAGAGCTTTGCATGCAGGAGGATGATATCATTAGCTCTGGTCCACCTTAAGTAGCAGAGATAGTATTGGTCGTGTGAGCCTGTGAGTGCAAGTTTGTGTAAGATGAACCAAAGAAATGGATTAAGCTAGTGAAATTAATTCCAAATATATGCTCTGAATTTCTTGGCTTAAGGCCCTTTTTGGTACAAAATTAGTGAAGGAAAGGAAAGAAAGGAAAGGAAGAGAAGGGAAGGAAAAGTCATTTTAATTTCTAATGTTTGGTAAATGTCAGGAAACAAAAAGAAGAGAAAGGAAACATCTTATATTTTTCTCCTTCCTCTCAAATTCCTCCAATTTTGGGAGGAAAGAGAATTGAAAATTTTATAAAGACTCTTTCCTTTTCCTTTCCTTTCCTACCAATTCCCATATCATTTATCATACTAAACATGAGAAAATAATAAAACTTACTTTCTTTTCTTTTCTGGCTAAATCTCATCAACCAAGTTACCAAACAAAGCCTAAAGGCGTGTTATGTCACAAATGCATTCTATCATTTACATGTGTAAGACATCTTTTGAGATTCTATCATTGTAAGCACTTGCAAAAGAATCTTATCTGCAGTTAAATGTTTTGATGGTTTGGGATATTAATGTATTTTGCCATACACAATCTGTTTCAGTTTGATTTTTGCATTGGAGTTATAATCATTTTTGTGCTGATATACATCAAATTGCTGTAATTCCAAGAATAAATATAATAATTACCACTGTCTAACGTTGAGCATTACAAAGACGAGATAAAATTGCCCCAACTTCTCAAGTATGGTCCTGCTGTTGGTTATGCCTGAAGATAAAAGCAATTGTCTATTTGTCTCACAACTTGCCTTGTAATTATTTTATTTTTCTGTTTGACAAGGAAAACTTCAGTTTTGTGTTTTATGTTGATGTTTTGGATGACAATAGCATGATCTTAAAAACTTATTTCACCTATAAATATATTTGGTATAATAAGTTTTAAAAAAAAATGCTTTAGAAGATTGGTATACAACATACATTATGCTGGACTGCACTGATTCAGCTTTCAACATCTATTGGCTTAGCCTTACAGCGCTTCCTATTCCTTCACTATTGTAAATTTATCAGTCTTTCTGACTATTCAATCCACTATTAAATTTTATTTACTGATATTTCTTTTGAACTGAGGTAGTCTTCAACTTCCTTGTATAAAAGTTAGGAGCACTTTTTCTTCATGTTCCTCCCACTGCTATCAAACTGCTATGATCTGACATGGGTCACGATGCCAGAGTGGTTTTGTTGAATGATAAGAAAACACAGGGAACATATTTATGTGCCATCTTACAAACAAAGGGAAACTATGCTTGGTGGAAGAATGCTTATAATGAAAGTTCGTCCCATGTGCATAGTTTAACTATATTCTTGCTGGAATATATCGATTATGATATTTTCCTTTTACATTGAAATTACAAATGTAAAATTTTCAGCGACTTATTATCTTCACTTTTTCACTGCCACTATACAGGAAAGCATTTGATGTTGAAAGTTGCAGAAATGGTACCTCGTCATATTGGAAGAACTACAAAGAAGCAAGAACCAACTTCCAGCTCTAGTAATGCACCTGCAAAAGCTGGCAAGGGTGGGAAAAAGAAAAAATAGGTCTAATTCATTGCTTTACCAACCCTTCTTGTTCAGCTTCACATTAGAAAATGAACTGTAAGTTGCCAGTTCATATTTGTGTTAAAATGTGATGAGTATTAGAAGCATCTTGTTTATTATCCGGTGATGAAATTCCAGTTGATCTTTGCCATGTCTTTTGCTTATCATGGATCATTTCTGCTAGGCTTTTAGCCAATCACAAGAGCTCAATTTTTTCCAGAATTTTTTTTCTGTCAAGGGAGTTTTGTTTTACTTTGGATGATCTATTTTGAGTTGTTTTTCGAATCTCTAAATATGGAGACCATTGTTAAGAGTATGAGTAACAAAAGATAGATCTTTGAGAAAGTATAGCATAATAATGTAATAACTTCAGTCAAAATGTTTAAATCATTGTTATCATCTTTAAATTACAAAGTCAGAATGATCCACTCGTCCAACTATGTACCACCCCTCAGGCAGGGGATCGGACGAGAGAAAATAACAATGGCGCAATGCTGCTAGCCTTCTTGTGTCGTGTGAGTTGGGAGTGATCTGGGTTTAGACCATTTATATATACCAACATGTGAACTTCATCGTCTACAGTCTGTTACTGATCACTTGAAACTCATAACTTGGCATATTTTCGAAGATTTTTGTCTGCATCTTTTGCATGTTCTGGCACAGGAAGGTTGCAAATCAGAGTTACACGGGAAGATGATACCAAGGATTTGCTCTCTGAGTTGTTGGGGTTTGTTTTCCATAGTTGCACTTCCCACACCTGAACAAATGCAGTGGCGGCATATTTACCATTAGTGACTCTTGCATATAAGTGACTCCGTGTTATTTTCATTTTAACTTTTACACTATTCATATACATTACTTTGACCATTATTAGTAATTATACTCGAATAAAAACAATCACTTGTAGAATACTTGTCATTTGTCTAAAATTTTACAGTTAACTAATCTTTTTTTTTTTTTCCCTAAAAAGTTCTATTTTTCAGCTTTTGACAAATTAGCTAGTTCAGCTCAATCAACTCGTTAAAAAAGCTCTTTTAACGAACAATCAAAATACTCTTAGCTTTTATATGGATTCAAGCTATTAACCCTCTAAGGCCCTGTTCTTTTGAGCTTCTGGGCAGAACAGAGCAGATTTCAGCAGAGCAGAGCAGAGCAGAGCATATTTCAGCAGAGCAGAGCAGATTGAAGCAGAGCAAAGCAGAGCCGAGCAGAGCAGAGCAGATTTCATTAATATTAATATTATTATTATTACTAATATTATTATAATTACTAATATTATTATTACTATTATTATTATTATTATTATTATTACTATTATTATTATTATTATTATTATTTTTACTACTATTATTATTATTATTACTATTATTATTATTATTATTATTATTACTACAATTATTATTATTACTACTACTGCTGCTACTACTACTACTACTACTACTACTACTATAATCATTAAATTTTATTATTAAATATTAATTATAATTAATAATATTTATATTATTAAATATTAATTATATTATTATTATTAATATTATTATTATCAAATATTAATCATGTTATTATTAATATTATTATTATTAAATATTAATTATATTATTATTAATAATATTATTATTTAATATTAATTATTATTATTATTAAATATTAATATTTAATTATATTATTATTATTAAATATTATATATTATTATTATTAAATATTAATTATATATTATTATTATTATTAAATATTAATTATATATTATTATTATTAAATATTTATTATTATTATTAAATATTATTTATATATTATTATTATTAAATATTAATTATATATTATTATTATTAAATATTTATTATTATTATTAAATATTATTTATATATTATTATTATTAAATATTAATTGTATATTATTATTATTAAATATTTATTATTATTATTAAATATTATTTATTTATTATTATTATTAAATATTAATTATTATTATCATTAAGTATTAATTATTTATTATTATTATTATTATAATAATTCAATATTAAGTATTAATTTTAAGCAGAGCAGAGCAGATTGAAGCAGAGCAGAGCAGATTTCAGCAGAGCAGATTTCAGCAGAGCAAAGCAGAGCAGAGCAGCTCTAAAGAACGGGGCCTAAACTGGTTAAAAATTAACTCAATTTTTTTTTTTCAAAATTCTTACCAAAAAGATGTGTCATCCTTTTTCCACAATTTTTTTTTCAAGGAAGATTGGTTCAGCGACTTCAGCATTGTAGGGATCAACTACTCCAAGGAACTCCAAAATTGTTTCACAAAAACATTGAACACCCTCCAAAATATAAGAAGGGCACTTGGTACTTGTACAGTTGTACCTGTGTATCCCACATGATCATCTTCAACTCCAATAGTACAACCATTTATACCGTACATAGGTTTCAATTAAACATTATTGCTAGACGAATGAGGATGTTTTATTTGCATTATACAATTGGTTGTACTATATAGGATAATTTACGTATTCATCGATCTTTATTTTGATTTTGTTGAAACTCATTATAGCCCACTTGCGAATATCCCACATTAAAGGAAGATGAGAGATAGTTTTACTTTACAAGGTAGAGGAGTTACTCTTACTATTATCAATTGGTTTTAGTATGGAAGCTTCTTTGACCTTATTTGTAGATCAAACTCTCTTCCTCTTTATTTGGCTTACCCAGGCCTATTTTATATTTGATAGGATCTTCTTATTTGGGTTGCCCATGCCTATTTTATATTCGACAGGATGTCTAACCCCTAAAAGGAATGTTTATCTAACCTTTCCAGTTGGTTCCACTTTATAAGGTACATAAGTTGCTCCTTATTTGGATTATCCAGACACATTTCATAATATCTCAAAATTTAACAGGTTTCATCATCATTTTAATTTGCACGTTACTGTTAACAAACAAAGGTCGTGTACACAAATACAGTCACTTTCATTGATTGGAAGATGCTAACATGTCAATAATTATTCCCAAACATAACCTCAAATTCTCAATTGGTAGATGAGGATGGAGTTAGTGGACCTCCTTAATTTTCCCATCCTAGTTAAAGTTCAACATTTTTAATTATACTATAATAAAGACTTAATTAAAGAGGGTGGTAGTATGGTAGGTGAAATTTTGCCTCTTATTAAATGTATCTCAATCAATAAATCAACATCTACCACTAAATATAATTATACTACACTATGAACGTTTTAGAAATTTCTTAACACATCAACATCTTATACTACTATTCACCTAATTGTCCACCACCCTCAAAATATTTATTTTAACACTTTGTATAGATAAGGACTCTAAATAGACTAATGATATTCCCATTGTTCCAAGTTCTTAGAATGAGAGATAGGACTCATAGAAAGTTGGATCAGTTGACTAGTTCTTCGACTTTACAACAAGTCATTGAGATAGAGCTTGCTTCATATAATCATACGGTATAAAAGTTGGCTCAAAAGGTCACAAGGACAATAACAAAAGCATAAAAGAAACAAAAGCATAAGAAAGACCTGAATGGTACGGCCAAGTGTTATGGGAACGGCCTCCGCTAGAACTAGGTCACCTAGCTCGGCCCGCTTTACATGGTTGATGCTAAGGTGGATTCCGGCCACTCGCTTTAGCCCACTTGCTAAATGTGCTCCCATGCTCGCCAATGATTCTGATATTAACGCCGATACTCCTCCATGTAACACCTTGAATGGCTGCGTATCCATTAATCGTTAAAGATGACTAACTTATTGAAACTTAACTGAAATTATTAAATTTATTATAGTTAAAAAATCAAAATTGTAAATAATTACTTAAAATTTGAACTTATTTGATGAATTAGATCAAGTTGAACTAACACCTTATAAGCCATTAGTTTGCCAAAATGTCAATTTTATTACGGAGTAATTCATAAACGATAAATTGAATAATAATCCTATACTCCATCACCGATCTAAAGTTAATGGTTATTGTTTTATGTTGATACCATAATTTGCGTGTATTCATTTCTATTAACTAACGTTTGACTCACTAATAGGCTTACCTTACATCATATAGGTGTAAGGATGGAATCTTACCAAGCAATTTGATGTAACTATGTACTCCATCAACAAGATAATTTAAATGGGAAAAACTTTTTGGGACGGACAGAACCGGGACACTCACATATAGAACCGCGACATTTGGGGTAGGGGTGTCAATTGGGATGATCGGATCGGATCGGGTAAATTTTTAAAGTTAAGTCATACTAAATTGTTATGCCCACGCGAGTCCAAATCTGAATCAGATATTTTTCGGATTGGGTCGGGTCAGGTGTGCTTTTGACAACTCTAATTTGGGGTATATACTTCTAGTTTGCCATGTCCAAGTATCTCTTTTAGTTTGGTTTTATATCACAATTTTAGTTGTCTAAGGGAAAATATGTGAACAAATTCGCATGCATAAATGCTGGTATATATATAAATAAACATTTTCAGAAAAATAGTTGGCGTAACACTATTTATAAGTGTTTGGTTAAGCTTTTAATAAGAAAGGAATTACTCGTATTACGGTAGCTTAGTCCTCCGTATGAAAGTAACAAACAAGTACTTAGGGTCTGTTCTCTTCAGCTTATTTTCAATTCAGTTCACTTCCTAATTTCCTTCTCTCCTAAAATATTCTATTCAGTTCAGTTCATTTCCTAATTTTCTTCTCTCCTAAAGTATTCAGTTCAGTTCCTAATTTCTTTCTCTTCTTAAATATTCAATTCACTTCAGTTCATTTCAATAAATGAGAACATGCCCTTAGTACATTTTTTTAGTTTGTACCCCACATTAAACTATTAAAGTAACAAGTAATAATCCCCAACTTGTCAAACTAACAATCTGTCAGTAATGCTGCATCAAAGTTCCTAGATATAAATTTGACAACTGTAAACAATTTTACTAATACGAGTAAGTAATTTCAAGTGGAGAGTAATTATAATATCATGTACTCGTAGTAGGTATAAAGTACTACCTCCATCTTAAAAAAAAAAAAAAAAAACTTATTTGCATTTTGCACATGTTTTTAGAAAGAAGAATAAAACCAAAATAATGAGATGATAGAGTTTGATTCATTATAGCCTTTATAGGTGAATGTAAGTGACAAAATAGTGAAATTTGTTTATTTTAAGTACAAAGAATAGTGAATTTTCATTTTATATATTAATTTAAATAAAGGCTATAATAAAATGAATTAAATAATTTGAGTAGATAAAATGAAATGTGACTATTATTTAAGAATTAGAAATTTTGACTTTTTGGATGAAATAAAACTTTTACTTTTATGTATGAACAAAATTTTTGGGTGAAATATGACATACTCGTATTTAATTAATTATGAAGGCTTATGTTTTTTGGGCAATCATAGGCTTATGTAACATCTCTTTAAAATTTCCTATGAGACGGAGTATTTTAGGCCACAAAAGAAATTATTAAAAAAAAAATAATAATAATAATAAATAAAAACAAAGGGTTAGCTAAGTATATCAATATATAAACATGGTATAATTTTGGAACTATGATCACCAAAAATATAAATCAATACAATTAAATATCAGCTAATTAATCAACAACTATATTTTATAATAAATATAAATACAAAATACAAAACTGAAAACAGTTGGATTTCTAAGAACAATTACCGATTTTTTTTTTTTTTTTTCTGGGAGAAAAGAGCCTGATCATACCTCAACCTTTACGGTTTTATTGATCCGATATTTATGAGTCAGACACTTTCAAAGTGAGGGAGAAGGGTAGGGATCCCCACCCTCAAAGTGTCTCTAGTGGGGATTGAAGATGACAATCTTACCACTAAACCAAGCTTAGCTTGGTATAATTACCGAAGTATGGTATTACTATGTTACGTGCCAATTTTTTCTAAACAAAGTACTATACTCGTATAAAAGTAGCAACTTTTTTAGGACAAATAGAAAGAGCCGATAAGAAAGTAACAGCTGAATTATTGCTGAAACTGTCACTCCTAATTTAACCAATATTTACACTACAAAATCATCCACAAATGAAAACAATAAATCAAGAAAAAAAAATTGCAAGGAAATTAAAGTTACCTGGCAACATTTGTAGGTGACAAGGAGACGTCCGGTGACTTTAGCGGGAGACACTTCGTCGATTTCGAACCCGATTGCGTGGAGTGGAAAGTCAAGCTCCTCCGTCTTCGATGACGAAGACGGGGATGGAGATGGTGATGGAGATGAAGATGAAGAAGATGAAGGTGGTTGGTATTCCATTTGGTTTTTTCAGCGTTGGCCAACTTTGGAACCTTTTGCTTTTGATTATTTATTAAAGATAGAGGTTGTTGTCATAAAAATATAATGTTATTATGTTGTGGGTGTAAATGTGTCATGGATGTGATGGGAGTTTTTTGGTATATTGTGTGTTTTTTGTTTGGTGCATCTTTTTCGGTAAATGTATAATATCCTAACTTTCTTGTAATTTTGTATACTTGTAGCTAGGTAACTCGACCTGGTGTTTTTTTTTTTTAATTATTATTTATTTATTTATTTATTTGAGTTTTTCCTACCCGGTTCACCAAAGCTTAGTTCCGACTGCATTTGAATTCGACTTGGATTGTTGTTATTTGAATGGTATACTACAAGAGGGGAGTTGAATTGTACTATGTACCTTAGGGCCTGTTCTGATTTACTGTGAATTGAGCTGAATTAAACTAAACTGAATACTTTATGAGAGAAGGAAATTAGGAGCTAAACTGAACTGATTGGAGCTGAACTGAAGATAAGTTGAAGAGAACATGCTCTTAGTGCCTAATTTTCCCGGAATACAAAATTGATTGCTGTTAGTAACTTAGACAGTGCAAAGCAGATTTTACGAGGAAACCATCCAGAGCCTAACTGGAAGTAAAACCTTGATTTTCAAAGGGATTTCAAACCAAACCAATCCACTATAATAAACCAAACACTCCTAGTTACAACCTATTACAATCAGACCTTTCTCACAAGTTCTTGACTAAACTTGCTACCTAGTTCCTACCCGGAACTCACCAAGAACGTAAATGTTCTTCACTCAACTTGAATCCCAGATTCAAATCCCCAGTAGTGCTCCGAGAGTATTACTCACTCGGCCTCACCCTAGAAGCTCACACTTAGCAATACTCAATTACAATAACGAGAATCCTCACGAACTCTCACCCCAATATACAAAACACTCAAAAGTCAAAACCCTTTCTACCTTTACAAGATCTCAAAGAATAATTTTAAATACATATATATGAATAAAGAGATAAAACTAATATGCTAGACACTCGAGACCTGTCTAGAACTGACTGGATGAACTAAAACCAAACCCTAACCAGAACTTTGACTAGGAGGACTGACTTATCTTTGTGGTAAAGGATGAAATCATTAACCACAACCATTGCACTTTGTCAGCCTCAACTTTGAATGAATACATATGAGCATATTTATAGTACACCCAAATAATTATTTTCATAAAAGATAAGTTTTATCAAAAGAAATGTTTAAAAGATATTTTCCAAAAATAAGTTTTCGAAAAATATATATTTTTGTTTAGAATAAATTCTGTCAATAATAATAAGACTTACAATAAAGATTTTATTTAAAACTTATATTTTGGTTAAAATACTTTCGAAATAAACTTATCTTTTTCCAAAGAGATTTATTAGAAAAGAAATATCTTTATTCAGTAAAACCAAATCCCTAAAAGATATGCACGTAATAGGTAAATATATATATCATTAAAACCGACTTTTAAAGATGCGCAGACTTAAGTTCCTATTAGGTTCGGAACTCTAGCTAACATTCTCTGAGTTCCTGACAGGTCACTAACTATAATTTCATTAACTGTCAGGAGTTCACCTTGGTTTTATAGACTTGTTCCGAACTGACTTTTATGTCCAACATACTTACATAAATCCTATAGCGATATACTTCAATTTCTCCATCTTCATGTTGCTTATTTGAAACTCTTGTTCTGGAATTTTGTAGTCTTGATGTATTTTGTATTTTGGGGCAGCGTTCCACTTCTGGAACCACAGACCTAGTTCCTATTTGGAACTTGCTGTCGCTGAAACTCACAGACCAAGTTCATCTGGAAATTGATGTCATCTTCGCAGTCCAAGCTTCACTCTGTAGCTTGTTGTCATGCATGCTTCTATTAGGAAGCTTCTTGTGTGTACCTGTTAGGGAACACCTCATGTACCTATTAGGGAACATGCTCCGGCTCTCGTAGGAAAGCCTGTCGAAAATTCCTTCTAGATCTCGTTGGAGAATACCTTCAGGTTCTTTCGAGGTTTTGTTCTTGTGGGAGAACTTGTTTTAGGTTCATTCATTCTCTCTTGAAGTCTTCTATGTTCCAACCCATTGACTTCTCCTAAGTCAGTTCTTGTCTACACATAAATACTTAAGAGAACATTAGATTGAAGTTTGTTTGTCATAAACAAACTTCAAGTGAGAGAACTAATTTAAACTTAAAGCCTATGTAAATACTCCTACACATATACGACTCATGTATGCATAGGATACTTACCTCATGAAGTTAACATGTGCAAACACCTATTAACATAGTTACCTTCATGTGTCCCTTAGCCATCATCATGCTTATCAACCATAACTCATCATTGTTCTTGTTCCTTCTATTGCTTATCATATATTGCTCAAATTCCTTATATATATACTTGTCATTGCTCAGGTTCCTTGTATCTTGTTTCAAGCACAACTTGTTCTTTCTAAGCATAACTTAACAAACACATTAGATCGATAATCATCATTAGTTTACAATCATCAAAACCTAATTACTCAACAGTTGCACACCTGGTTTATGGTGGGTGATTGTAGACACCCAAAATGTGTCTCCCCAAAACCAAACCCAGTGATGAATACCCTTCACGTCATTTGATTGTCGAACAAGGTGAAAGTGTGGAAAGTCTAGTGATGAGGATGTTTTTATTTAAATATTTCTCTTTCTGTTTTCAAAAAATATTTCTTTTCTTACTCTATTTATATAAAAATAGCCAGTCCAATTTGGTTTGGTCCATGATAAGGGTCCAATAATAGTGTAGTTGGATTGGGCTTGAAAAGAGCTTTCCAATGATATATTATAAGCCCAATTCCAATGAATTATGAGGAAGTTATGGATTAAATTAAATTAGGTCCAATGATTTTAAATGTGGCCCAATGATCAAGAGGAGGGCCTATTAATTATTATTCCTAAAGTAATTAGGATTGATTTTGATCTTCTAGTAATATCTAGAAGGTTCTCTTCAATTCTAATCAGATTAAGATTGATAATTATATTTTAAAGATGTTTTATTTTGAATAAAATATATTAAATCTGATTTTAAATCTGCTTGGACGCAGAATTACCTGTAACCAGTTTAAAAAGTGATTCCGCGTGTAAAAGCGCGTTGTACTTTTGAACCAGCGCGAGACAATAGAGTCGTCGCCTGGCGACGAGCTTGTCGTCTGGCGTTGACTCATGTCGTTGGCGACAGGAAGTATTTTATTCCGAATATGATTTTCTTTGATCCCGTGCTATTTTTCCTATAAATAGGGGTCGTATTCCCTCCGTTTTCATTCACAATCAACAATCATTCATCAATCATCAACAATTCACAACAATCATCTCTCTCTAAAAAAGCTAAAAGCTTTCTCTCTCTCTCTATTCTTTTTCTAAACCTTTCCTTTTACAAAATTCCACATACATTAGTTCTAGATACACCTAGCCAAGTTCGAAGTTGTCTTCGTAATAGACGTGAAAGGTTTATAATTTCTGAGGGTTTGGTCCCAAATCCTATTTCAATTCTTTGATTAGATTTATTATTTTATATTTTCCTTGAAGTTACTAACGCGTGTATTTTGTTATTAGAAAGAGGTACGAGGCATCCAAGTAAGTAATTTAATTGCTTTATTGATCTTTTGATATAGAAATCATGCTTAGATTATTTTGTTGCTTCCTAGTATCATGTTAGGATGTTTTATTGCTTCCTAGTATCATGTTTAGAGTTAATTAAAATTTCTAATATCATGTATATTATTATGATGCTTCCTATTTCTTTCCTAATGTCATGTTAGTATTATGGTAGGGATAAAGCTTTGATCTTTAATGTTTAGTGACATGCTAGGGTTTGTTATTAATCTTGTTAGTATCATGCCTAGGATCTTGCGAATATTATTATGCTTTGAGATTTTTATCATGATGATGATTGTTATTATGTTGCTTGATATTATATTTATTTATTGTTATTGCTTGATCACGCCTTTTATGCATGTTTAAAAGGGAATTTGTACTTGTAATCACGCTTAATAAGATAATTAATAATCTTGTTTAGACTAACATGATTATAATTCAAGTGATCATCAATAATTGTTTTATTTGTGCATTAATATTCAACCACCATAGATAAACAGGTTTAGGGTTAATCTATTGATTGCATGTTAGTCAGAAAGCGCACATGAATACGAGAAGAATAAAGTAGAGGCCTATTTTTAAGGCAGGTTCAATCTCTTTTAGGTTGGATTTGTACCTTCATCCCTGAACTTCCAGTCATGGTTCAAGACCTATTGGAGTTAACGATCTCCTGGATCGTTAAGGGGTGTAACCTTCACCCTGTGAACGGTTTACAAGTTCCTAAAACTTGTTGGCGACTCTTTTACTCTAGTTTCCTTCCCTTTGAACGCCACCATTCTTAAGTGTATGATCACAGTGGGCTCAAGTGTGGGATGCTTGAAATATTCCCTAAAATTTTTTGGCGACTCCACTGGGGAAGGATTTCTATTTTAATTCCTAAAATTTATTTTCGCAATGATTTAGAATGAGTGGATGCATAAAATGGTCCGCATTGGAAAGACCATCTGTAATGCGTCAAAAACATAGGATTTTTACACGTAGGAAATTAGGGAAATATCTTTCACAACTAAAGTCGAAATAACGCTACGAAAAAAACTGGAAAATTCAAGAATAGAAAGCTGCCGAGGCATGTAGGAATTAGCGCTGAGAAAACAGAGTCAGCGCCGAGCGATAGCTCTGTCGCTGATATATCCAATTTATATAGTGTTTTACCCCCGTCCCACGGTCATAATTAGTGGTGTTTTTGGCTCTTTAGAGCCACTTTTATTACTAATTTGTGTTTTCTAGTGTTTGCGTAGTTTTAGTTGTATTTTACAGGAAATTGCACTTTTGGAGCATTTTCCCGGATTTTTATGGATCAACTACGGAGGCTAGAAGGACACGGCCACTCTTCAAGCCCAGGATCGGTAGGAGCCGATGATTAAGGGCTCGGTATGAGACACCGGGGCTATTGGATCGATTAATCAAGACCCGATGAGGAAACTTAGATTGGGCCGAGGAATTTAGCCCAATCGAAATCCAAGCCTCGAAGAAGAAAGCCGGGCCCGAACGGGCAAGCATACGCCCGATCGGGCGGCTGCGTGCATAAAGACCCTCAAGGGAGAGACGCGCCCGATCGGGTGAGCGTAAGCTCGATCGGGCGCAGCATACCAGCAGCGGGCAAGGCAAAAGAGGCGGGCCCGATTGGGCGGCCCTTCGCCCGATCGGACGCGTGTTTTTCTCAGAGCTGATTAGATTAGTTTTAATTTTTGTTTTGAGGGATGTTTTAAGTACGAATTATGTACGTAATTTTGGGGGGACTTTTCTTCTTTAGATTTTCTCTCTCTACTTAGGATATTTCTCTCTCTTAAATTCTCTCTCAACTTTTGTTCTTAATTACTTTCATTAATCCAGATTTCTTTTGGTAACAATTTCTTCTCTTTTAATTTCAGCTATTTTATTTACTTCTTTGATTATGCTTTGCTTTATTCATTTGATTAGTTTGGTTATGATGATGCTTGAGTAGTTTTATTTCTAGGGTTTATGGGGATTTAATAAATGATATGAAGGGGTAATTTTGTGATTGTTAATTATAAATGCTTGGTTAATTTCCTATTGATTGATTTAATGCTATGCAATTAGGTTTGACCAGATTTAATTGTATGAGTTTAGTAATATTAATTCGAGATTCGACAGATGAGAATTGATGTTTAGGCTTAGTTTCAATAGGCGGACTAATTTATAAATGGTTAAGTCGAGATTCGACAGATGAGATTTAATACCGGTAAATTAACTCTGTGATTATAATACGTAGCGAAAGCCCTTTATAATCTGATTGATCAATGCTTGATGATTGCTTATTATGATTTGCCCTGGAATATTGTTTATTAGTGAACCTATGCCCTAGGTCTTTTAATATTTGATTTTTCCCCTACTTTATTTCTTTCGACCTTACTCTTCGTAGTATAGAATTTATTCCCAAAAATATTGGTTACTTAGATAATTTAGATTATAATAATTAATTAGGAGTAGAAAGACTTGTTTCCCTGTGGAGTTCGACCCTACTTCCCTATCTACTTTAGTTAGAGGACTTAAGTATTTACTTTTGATTAGGGGATACGACTTTACCCTGTCAGTCGCCTGGCGACAGTACTTGTCGTCTGGCGAGGGAGGCATCATCTGGCAACAGACGCTATTTTCTCGCGCCGAATTCTTCCAATACCGAGCCAGAAATCTACCTTCTTGTTTCAACTAGTTTTCTAGTACTGTTTGCTCGGTTTTACTTCCTGATTGAGTTTTTCCCTTTTTTCTGAAACCCATATGTGTTCTACATATGGCCATAACCCTCTGGGGATTCACGCTCCATCTACCTAATCGAACGCTCCTGGCAACAAAGGGTACATCCGACTTTGTGAATTCACCAAACCATGGAAGCGAGTTTAACTCGCGGGGTCCCATTCACTCGCGCCAACCCTTCCAAAGGTAAGGCTTCCGCGCGGTGCATCCGGACTCATAACCATGGACCCTTTTTGACTAACCCATATCCTGAACTTTAGAGAACTAGAGCCATGGTTAGGTTGCAAACTCATTGTATCATGTTGTGACTATTTGACTACTTGTGCATTATTTGCTTGTGCATAACCTACATGTGATTAAACTAACCGTTTGGTTTGACTTGTAATTATGAATATGCTTAAATAAACTAACCAAGGACTAAAGGACTTTGATTAATTAATTAATTAATTAATTACTTTAAGCCAATAAATATGTCTAAAGTCGAGTCATAGTTCCTTTGAGTCAACCCGGATTGTTATTCCCATATACTGCACAAGTGTCAACTTGTTTTAGTCATAGCCGGAGTTCTAGAAAGAGTTATGAGTCGTATAACCTATGAATATGTAGCCCCGAGTTTTATCTCTTATTTGGCGTTGGTTTCGTTGAATTCAGACTCACTGATAAAAAGTTATGACTAAAATACTACAGCATGTCCAGTTTAGTGCACATACGTCATTAAGTCTAGTCACATAGTTTAGTGCAGATAAATCCTTAATTAAGTCTAGTCACATAGTCTAGTTCTATGGTCATGACACGAGTCAAACATGTCACCTACACTCACTAGTCTTAGCACACACTTTGTGTATATGTCATCATGATCATGTCTTAGGTTCATGCATGAGTCGTTCTTTCCGTCATTTGAGTAAGGGGTCCACTTTATTCCTAAATTTTTCCATATCTCTCTATCTACATCACCTTTCCATACATATCTCACACTTTCCTTCTTAAACACTTTCTACATTCACATTCCTTCATCTTATATGCTTCCTCCATACATCATTCACCTCACTACACTCTTTTCCCATCCATGTATGTTGAATCGAGTTTGAGTCATGTGATTGACAAACAAAAAAAAGTAATGATGAAACAAATGCACAAGGCAAGCTTCTCACCAAGATTTCATGCTTTCTTCTTTTTTTTTTTCAAACCCTTCCCCAATAAGTCTAGCGTAGGCACCCTTTGTCTACCTTAGATTTATTACATAGATTTTTCCCTTTTCCATTTTAATAAAATGAGCATTTCTTTCTTTGCATATGATCATTGCATTTCATTAAAAAAAATAAAAAAAATCCATGTCGAACTAAGCACAAGGTGTACTTATGATTAGAGGCACCCCTTATAGCCATATCATATTACCTTTCACCTTTTAAATATGCAATCCTTTCTTGATAAACCACTTTGAGCTTCGTCTAACGATAGACCTTTCTTTCTTCGACCCACATCTACCTAACCTTGGGATGAGATGGTGTTCAATTTATGCAATTTTCAAATAATAAAAGCTTGAGTAATTTCAAAAAAATTAAAATAAGCAAAAATGATAAAAGTGTATAAAAGGGCAAGTGTTCCAATGTCTTTGATATGAATATATCTTTGATATGAATACGTCTCGGATTGCGTCTCTTATCGAGTGCTCGGTACCGTGCCTGAGACACATAAATGCCAAGTGAGTGATAGACCACATGATCAGGATTGCGCACACTTATCCAAATAAAAAAATGACAAAGCGAAAAAAAAGAGAGAGGAAAAAATATAAAAGAAAAGAGTTCAAAAGTGAGGAAACCTCAAGCATACAAATACAAAGATTCAAAATCAAGGTTGCACACCTTGGGGGCTAATCTAGGGTCTTGAGCCTTTATCCCTTTCTTCTTCCACCTTTAGCTTAACCACGTTACAACTCTTAAAAGACTTATTTAAGGTATACACATACTTGTGCGAGGTTCGGCTAGAGCTACGTTCTGCCTGATTCCTAACGGATACGTAGGCAACCTCACATCGAGGTGCGGTCGTAATAAAAATGCATTCATTCATAATTGATAATATCAAGAGATCTCTTATGCTCATCCCTTTCCTTTTAGAGCTAGACTTGAGGGCTTGATCCCTACATCATTAGCTTACCTAGCCTAAGAGTCACCATCATTTGACTCTTCTTGAAATAATATTTCTCCATACCGTTAGCCTTTGCAGCCTAGCTTTAGTGTCACTTTCACACACATCACAGATACATAGACTAATAGTCCTCCCCTTAGGAACCCTTTGTCATGAAATCTTAACATGACGTTGAAGCACGCCTTGTCATATCAAGATCACTCATTATCATAACTTATTGCATCACAAAGTATGAAGTACTTAGCCTCTGTGCCTAATTTACCCAAATAATTTCATCGTCGAGTCAACAATCAAAATAGCCTAGGGTGAATTAATCCTTGCACTATGAGATACAACATCAATGCATACACTTGACTAAGATCGTTCAACATGCACCTCAAACACCCACTTCGATTCTCTTTTGTGTCTTTCTTTTTTCGGGAGAAAGTCGGTACCCTCCACAAAAAATTATGACAGAAATTTTTTTCTTTGTGCTTTTGATTCAAACACATCACAACATAATGCACACACGAGTCATGTACACATTGAGTCATGTCGTGTTATCACATTAAGTTAAGTCTACGCACACGAGTCGATTTGAGTACATCGAGTTACACATCGAGTCACACAAAGTCAACCTTAAAAACATGAGCAAAGTCCTATAGTCCAAAATATAAATGCAGGTACAAAAGATTTGAAGCAAAAGGACACAAACAACTTAGCAAATCAACTAGAGTCAAATGGTCATATTGATTAATTGGGTTCCTTGGTACGCCAGTTAGTCCTTATAAGCAAATTACCATGATTAGTAGTCGGCTCGATTACAATTGCAGTAAGTGATCGACCTGACAAATGATCGTCTCACTTAACTTAAAGCGCCTAAGTATTGGCTCATCGCAAGCACTGAAGTAATGGTTCACAAAGAAGCACATCACCAAAACGACAATATTTCTAAGAGTGAATTGTCGAGCATCAAATCATCGACAATTTTTCCAAGATTGGATTGTCATCTCAAACCGGCAATGTTTCCAAGAATGGATTGTCGTACTCCTTCACTATTTGGCAAGTTTTTCCAAGTGCGGATTGTCATACATTCATCAAATCCTTGGCAATATTTCCGAGATTGGATTGTCATGCATCAAGTTCCCTATGGAAAAATTTCCCAAAGGATTGTCATAGGTCTCTATTCATCTTAAAGTTTCGGCAAAGGTTCCCCAACGTGGATTGTCATTCATTTCAGTAGTGGCAAATTTTTCCAAAAGGGATTGTCGATCGACTCTTTTTTTACAAATGTTCCGAAACGCGGATTGTCAATTGTGGCAATATTTTCCCAAAAGGATTGTCGCATAATATTGGCAAATTTCCAAGGTGGATTGCTTTCAAGAGTTATGTTCCAAGACGTGGATTGTCGATCGTAGCAAGGTTCTTATGACAGATTGTTACGAAGCATTGGCAACTTTTCCCAAAATTGTATTTTGGCAAAATTTCAGAAATACGGATTGTCGCTTCATCGTGGCAACATTTCCTAGGATGGATTGTTACGTGGCATTGACAAATTTCCCTAAATCGGATTGTCGTACATCATTCAAGAGTTGTGTTGGCAACTATTCCTAAAGAAGAGAGGATTGTCATCACCCCCAAGGCATTAAAAGCAGCAAAATGCGCCGACGTACTGGCACCGCGGTAATTTCAGCAAATATAACAGCAGCGAAGTTCAAGCGAGCTTTGAGAATCAACAAGCGTTGGTCTTCGGTAATTTTCTTTGGAATATTATCACAATAACAGAGGATGACTTCAAGCGGAGTTATCTTCGACGGCGTTCCCTAGGATGTAGAAGATCAATAAAGCAATTAAATTACTTACTTGGATGCCTCGTACCTCTTTCTAATAACAAAATACACTCGTTAGTAACTTCAAGGAAAATATAAAACAATAAATCTAATCAAAGAATTGAAATAGAGATTTGGAACCAAACCCTCAGAAATTATAAACCTTTCACGTCTAGGGCGAAGGCAACTTCGAACTTGGCTAAGTGTGTCTAGAACTAATGTATATGGAATTTTTTAAGAGGGGAAGTTTAGAAAAAGAATAGAGAGAGAAGGAAAGCTTCTAGCTTTTTTAGAGAGAGAATAGAGAGAGATGATTGTTGTGAATTGTTGATGATTGATGAATGATTGTTGACTGTGAATGAAAATGGAGGAGATACGACTCCTATTTATAGGAAAAATAGCACGGGATCAAAGAAAATCATATTCGGAATAAAATACCTCCTGTTGCCAACGACAGGAGTCAACGCCAGACGACAAGCTCGTCGCCAGGCGACGAAGGTCAGCGCCGGGCGACGACTCTGTCGTCTCGCGTTGGTTCAAAAGTACAATGTGCTTTTACACGCGGAATCATTTTTTAAACCGGTTACAGGTAATTCTGCGTCCAAGCAGATTTAAAATCAGAGTTAATATATTTTATTCAAAATAAAACATCTTTAAAATATAATTATCAATCCTAATCTTATTAGAATTAAAGAGAACCTTCTAGATATTCCTAGAAGATCAAAATCAATCCTAATTACTTTAGGAATAATAATTAATAGGCCCTCCTCTAGATCATTGGGCCACATTTAAAATCATTGGGCCTAATTTAATTTAATCCATAACTTGCTCATAATTCATCGGAATTGGGCTTATAATATATCATTGGAAAGATCTTTTCAAGTCCAATCCAACTACACTATTATTGGACCCTTATCATGGACCAAACCAAATTGGACTGGCTATTTTTATATAAATAGAGTAAGAAAAGAAATATTTTTTGAAAACAGGAAGAGATATATTTTAATAAAAACATCCTTATCACTAGACTTTCCACACTTTCACCTTGTTCGACAATCAAATTACGTGAAGGGTATTCATCACTGGGTTTGGTTTTGGGGAGACACATTTGGGTGTCTACAATGATCGAGTCTCCTAATAAGAGTTTTTTGCATTTAGTGAAGCTCGAACTTGAGACCTCCCTTGAGCGATATCAAGCTTGAGCCAACTCTTGTTGGTTTTGGGTTTTTGTTGTTTATTAAGTGATTTCTCCATTTAATAATTTTTAAGTAACTTGACTAATTCTTCTAATGTTTAAATATCAAAGTATTTCAACCATATTATATATGAATGAAAAGTTTGTATGGAGTAAATACTCTATCCGGTTATATTAGTTTGTCCTATATCTTATTTTGAGGTCATTTCTAACAGATTGGTCCATTTAATTTTGGTTGTGGTTAGGTGGATTATAAGGGAGTTTAAATTATCTTTTGAGTTTGGGAGAGGGATGAATTGGTCCACTTGTAGGGGCATATAGGAGTATATAATAATTATAATTGACTGTAATACAACATTATGACGATGTTTAATGCCCACAATACCAGCACAAGACACCACGTGATCACCGTAAATATCCCCAGTAAAAACCCTTGAACAAGCAGAGCATGACGTCGTGATAGAGAATGGAACACCTAACCGATAGCACAACACACAGCGATAAGTCTTGGCGTTCATCGTCTGACCCAACCCCGAAATAGGGACCACCCTAAGCCAAGAAGAGGTGTGATCTCCTTGCTGTGATTTCCATAATGCTGATTGCCGAGGGGTTAAAGAATAAGCAGATTCTGCAGAAGCGGTAACCTTTGTGAAATATATATTGGCCAATTTCTTCATGAGTTTAAATTATCTTTTTGTGGTGGTTGTAGAGGAGTTTGGGAGAGGATGAATTGGTCCACTTGTAGAGGCATATAGGAGTGACACAAAATGTACATGTATTAAAACAAATTTAACTTGTCAGAACATCATTTCACTGTAATACACAATTGACTTCTATTTCACTTGCCTATTAAACAAACTTACCATCCTTTTTACATGCTGTACAGCTGAAATTGAACCCTGATAGTGGGTTGGTTCAACCACATTGTCCATTGATCCGCCTCTTCTATTCTTCTTGTTTTGTTCAGACCGCTTCTTATAAGTCAGATCATTGGCAACAATGTCCATCATCTTCTTGTGGACATCCTCATTCAGCTAGTCTGGCTTGGCACCTTTCATCTTGCGTGTGATTGTGTGGAACATGTCCTTTAGCCGATATGCAAACTTGGATTCGAAGGTTTTATTTCTTCACATGGTCGTTCAACTCGGGTGCCCATGTGCATTGTTTCTACGAATGACAAACTTTTAAAGTTATCAACCACTACTCCATCAATACATTTAGTAATACATGTATAAAGTAGAAAATTTCATACGCTGAACATGTTCCACCAATGCTCCTTCGTTGATGCATCAACCTCTCCGTAATTCCTCCAAGGCTCTCGATAGTAGCTTATTAGGGTACCGGAGACGCACTTTATCACCGGACCATCATCAAACCTACATTTAACGTGGAACAACGATGTTACATGATCATCAACGAAAAGTAAATATGTAAAACATGCATGTTAGAGTAATACATAGGTCAATGCTAGGAAAATTGGAATATAAGTCCAAGTAATCACATCTACAAACATACCATTGCGTAGCAGGGTCTAATACCAGCAACTCAGAAGACTGTGAGCCCTGTTTCCCCTGAAGCTGTTGCCCATGATACTGTATCTGAATTTGTGTTTGAGTGAAGGCGAGATCCTCACTGTCACCCAAATCTTGGGCCTCCGCTTCCTCCATTTTCTCGTCATCGTCATAGATCAAAACACGAGCTTTCTCCTTCCCCTTTTTTTCTTCGACGTTTCTCCTTTTTTCCCTCCCGCCATTACCACCTGAAATAATTGTTAGTAACATGACATGATATCATTAAAATTACAAAAATTAGAAGTATAATGCGATGTAACAAAATTAAACATTGTACGACAAACTCATCTATTGATTTTACAATAACAACCAAATTCTCCTATTGATTTTACAATAATATAGACAGTTGATTGTGTCTCCCCAAAAACCAAACCTAGTGATGAATATCTTTCACGTCATTGATTATCGAACAAGGTGAAATGTGAAAGAGTCTCATGAATCTCTCTGTTTATAATAAAAATACTTCTTTCTGTTTTCAAAAATCTTTCTTTTCGTATCCTATTTATGAAAAACGTCTAGTCAAGTTTAGTTTAGTCCATGATATGGGTCCAATAATTGTGTAGTTTGATGGGTCTTGAAAAGACCTTTCCAACGATATATTTTAAGCCCAATTCTGAGTTATAACGAGGAAGTCAAAATACTAAGCTGGGCCTAAAACGAGTTTTATGTTTGACCCAATGATTATATGGAGGGTCCACTAATCTTAATTATATTCCTAAACTAATTAGGATTAATTATCCTTTTTTGAAAGATAAAGATCAAAGAGTTTGAAATTGAATAAAACTTCTCTTTTTGAGAGTCCTTGTTCTGTGCGAAATGGAATATGTTCAGATATTATTTTTGTACCTCATAATTTTTATCCAAATATTAGATGGTTGGATAGCTCTTGAAATTATCTTTCCAATGATATATTATAATATTAATTCCGAGATATAACGAAAAAGATATGAAAAAAATACGAAACTCTATCCAAAACTGACACCCTTCTAGTATTTCGGCCATATCTTTTATTCTAAAAAATATTTTAATATGATTCTAATTGAGTTAGAAATTAGACTTCAAGACCTTTCCAACAGAATATTATATGCCTTATTTGGACTTCTTGATCAAAAGTTATGATAAAAACAAAATCCGTAAAAAACTGTTTTTATCACGACGCGATAATCCTATCGCGCCGCGATACTTTTTATCTTGCCGCGTCAAAAGGAATTTTAATCCGATTCGAATTCTAGCTCTTTTCTAATCTTTACAATCATTTTTCTCTATAAATAGGGTTGATTTCCTCCGTTTTAATCACCAACAATCATCAACAATAATCTTTTTATTCTATTCTCTCTCAAAGCTAGAAGCTTATTCTTTCCCCCTCTTTCTAAGCCTTCCCTTTTCAAAACAACATTCTTCCATCACGAGACTTAGACACACCTAGCCAAGCTCGAAGTTGCCTTCGTCCTAGACGTGAAAGGTTGCTAATTTCTGAGGGTTTTGTCCCAAATCCCTATTTCAATTATTTAATTTAATTGTTTGATTTAATATTTTCATTGAAGTTACTAACGTGTGTATTCTTTTGATAGAAAGAGATACGAGGCAACAAAGTAAGTGATTTCAATTTCTCTATTTCTTTAGGAATCATGCTTAGAATATTTTATTTTAATTCCTAGTATCATGTTAAGATGTCTTTATGATTCCTAGTATCATATTTAGGGTATTAACTAATTTTTCTAATATCATGTATGTTTCTGTTATCATGTTTAGGTTGCTTCCTATTTTTTTCTATCATGTTAGGAATAAAGCTTTGATTTTAATGTTTAGTGACATGCTAGGATTTGTTATTAATCATGTTAGTATCATGCTTAGGATCTTGCTAATATTATTATGCTTTGATGAGGATATTATTATAATGATTGTTCTTATTATGTTGCTTGATATATTTATTGTTATTGCTTGATCACGCCCTCTCTTGCAGGTTTAAAGGGAATTTGTACTTGAAATCACACTTAATAAGATAATTAATAATTTTATTTAGGCTAATATGATTTTAATTCAAGTGATCACCAATGATAGTTTTGTTTGTGCATTAATATTCAACAACATAGATTAAACAGGTTTAGGATTAATATATTGATTGTATGTTAATTAAAAAGTGCACATGAATATGAGAAGAATAAAGTAGAGGCCTATTTAAGGCAGGTTCAATCTCTTTTAGGTTGGATTTGTATCTTTATCCCCGAATATCGAGTCATGGTTCCGGACCACTATGGAGTTAGCGATCTCATGGATCGTGAAGGGGTGTAACCTTCACCCTGTAAACGGTTTACAAGTTCCTAAAACTTGTTAGCGACTCTTTTGCTCTAACTTCCTTCCCTTTGGACGCCACCATACTTAAGTGTATGGTCACAATGGGGCTCAAGTGTGGGATGCTTGAAATTATTCCCTACAAATAACAAGCAAATTCTCCTATTCATTACTTTCATCACTACTATCACTAATGGTATCATCACTACTATCATCTAAAAACACATCGATGTCATCATCCTCGTCACTGTCACTAGAGTCGACGCTAGATTCATCATCTTCATCGCTTGAGATGATTAAGCCATCATCATCATCGTCATCCTCAACTAGGTCATAGTCAGGAATGTCATTCGGTGGACAAAGCGTTGCATGTACTTGTGGGGACGGTGCCTGCAAAAACTCTAGGTCCACCGGAGCATCAACCACTTTTTAAACACAGCCCACCATTGAACTCGATCCCGTTTTAGGCTAGAGTAGGATACATAGTACACTTGGGTCACTTGATAAGATAATACAAAGGGATCATACTTGGGATATTTCTTAGTATGATTTATTTCGACAAGCTTGTATTGTTCATGTATGTTGGTACCCTTACCACAATCCATCCAACTACACTTAAACAAAATAGACTTATACTCTTTTTCCAGACCAATGTAGACAAGTTCAATTATGTCGTCTAGAATGCCAAAGTACTCTCCACCGTCCTCACTAGACACACACACACCATAATTCATCGTAGACTTGTGTTTGCCATGGGAATGTGTATGAAAATTAAATCCACAAACAAAATATGCCTCCAAGTTCGAACACGCTTGAAACGGCGCATGCACTTATAGGACATCCGAATTTGGTTTCTCTTCCACCACCTATTAATGTCACAATTCATGAATTAAATAAACTGAATTGCAAGATCTATAATTCATATTTAAAGAACAGCTAGAACGTTTCTATCACCTTGTGATGAAACCAATCAGAGAATTCAGCTTCACATTTCTCCTTGACTTCTTCTCTACACAGATAAGGTCGAGTACTAAGAACGTAGTCCTCAAACTTCCTATTAGGTGAATGACACAAGAGAAATTAGTATTTCAACCATGTTAATTGTTCAAAACTTTGAATTCAATTCATTCCTAAACACGTATACCTTTCGTATTCACCAAGAATGCCGCTGTTTCGTAACACGAACAAATGAGCATACTCGAGTTCCTTTTCATCTAAATACCGAGTTTTACCCTCATTTGAGACACGACCTCTATCCACCGAGAACAGCTCTGGTAAGTCAACCTTGTCCAATGTCGATTCCACTTCGACATTCACATTTTGACCAAGATCTCGTGTTTTTGTGTCAATTGAGGCCTGAAAGTAATTTGATCAAAAGTTTTCTATCTCTTTGGTGAGATAAGCATTGCATATAGAACCTTCAACTCAAGCCTTGCTCCCAATTTTTCGTTTCAAGTGATTGAGGAACCTGCAATTATATTTATATAAATAAATGTGTAAATAGGTCATGACAATGAATGGTTTGTAAGAAAGAGGATGTGAAAGGGTCTTTGATTTACCTTTCGAAGGGATACATCCATCTATATTAAACAAGACCACATAACTTGCCCTCATATGGAAAATGAATAGGTAAATGCTCCATGGAGTTGAAGAATGCAGGAGGGAAAACCTTCTCAAGCTTGCAAATTAAAGGATTTCAGCTATGTTTTTCTCCAATCTCTCCATGTCACTAACTATGATTGTGTAGCAACACAAATCGCGGAAGAATTGACTGATCTTTGTAACTGCATTCCAAATATGGATAGGGAGCAATTCCCTCAAAGCAGTGGGCAACAATCTATGATCTCCATGAACACGTGACAGTCGTGGCTTTTCATTCCGTGAAGCTTAAATGCTTGCAAATCTACGCATCTGCTCAAATTGGAGGCATATCCATCAGGAAAACGTAACTGTTTAACCCACTCACACAACACTTTTTCCTGAGCCTTGTTAAGAGCGAATGGGGCTTTTGGCATGAACTCTTTTCCTTTGTCGTCCTCCTAAAGATGAAGTTGTGGCCATTTACAATATTTAGCAATGTCATTTTAAGCCAATGACGTGTCACATGTATGCTTTTTCACATCCATTATAGTGTGAATTAACTGACCAAAGAAGTTCTTTTCAATGTGCATGACATCCAAGTTGTGACGGATGAGCAGATGCTTCCAATAAGGAAGCTCCCAAAGCGAGCTTTGCTTGAACCACCCTTTTTTGGCTTTTTTGAGGTGTTTCAGTGCCTTCGCCCCATCTATTGCCCTTGGAAGGTCTCTCACACATCCCCACAGTTCCTCTCCTGACATGATGTGTGGTGGTGAACCTTTTTTTACTCTGTTTTTACAAAATGCAGTTTTACTATTTCGAAAAGGATTGATCTGTTGGAAGGAATTGGCGATGGCAAACAAACCAAGAAACTTTGCCACCATGTTCAAGCTAAAATGCTTTGCTTTTCTCCATGCAATAAGGACAAGCCTTCTTACCAGCTGTGGTCCAACCAGACAACATACCGTAAGCCGGGAAGTCAATAACGGTCCAAAGGATGGCTGCTCGAAGATTGAAAATTTGTATCCTCGAAATCTCATAAGTATTTGCGCCAACTTCCCATAATTGTTTCAACTCTTCTACCAACGATTGCATATACACATCCAAGTTGCCCTTAGGGTTTTTGAGACCAAGAACGAGCAACGAAAGGAACATGAATTGTCTTTTCATACACATTGAGGGAGGCAAATTATAAGGGGTCAAAATGACAGGCCAACAAGAATATTGTCCCCCAAACTTACCATGAGCAGCAAAACCATCTGTACACAAGCCAAGTCGAACATTACGAGGATCATTGGAAAAATCTGGAAAGCAACTATCGAGGTGTTTCCAAGATTCACTATCACTAGGGTGCGCCATTGTGCCTTGAACTCGAGGATTTTTCGAATGCCATGTCATTTCTTCTGAAAATTTCTTGGTTACATAGATCCTTTGCAACCTAGGTGTGATCGGGAAATAAAATAAAACATTTAAAGGCACTAAGCTACATTTAGAAGTCTTCTTGTATCGGTCACTACTACACACCCTACATGTAGATAACTAAGCATCATCCTTACAAAAAAGCATACATCCTTTCGGGCATGCATGAATCTTTTCATGAGGCAACTCCAACCCCTTCACAATCTTCTTCACTTCATAGAATGTGTCGGCCATATGGTTGTTGTTAGGAATCGCTTCATTGACCAAAGAAGCAAACCCATCAACACATCTGTGGGGCAAATTATACTCGCACTTAAGACTAGTAATTATGGCAGCCATCTCTAACACAGACAATGAACTCCCTTTGTATAATGGTTGTTCGGAAGCCTTCAACAAACCCAGAAAATGCTTAGCTTGTGCATTAGGCTCCTCCTCTGAGGAACCCTCAGCCTCTTCAGAATGCCCTTGATCTTCATTATGACCAAAAGCATCGAAAACCATTCACGATATTCATTTGACTGTTGTTTAGGAACTCCTGGAAACCCTTTCCCATGACACATCCACTCATAGTAATTAGGTACAAAACCCTTGTGATACAAATGAATTTTAACCATTTTCGCATCCCAAAGCCGTTTGTTCTTACATTTAAAACATGGGCACCTAACTTCATTTGGGTTGCTGCTCTCGGGATGATCTTCCACGTATTTAAGGAATTCATCTATCCCTTTCACAAAGTCCGGATTAATAGAATTCCCAACCTTCCTTTCATACATCCAGCTACATACGTTCTCTTTGTTTCAAGATTACAACTTCTACACAACCAACGCATATGTATAATCACATTAGTTACAAAGCGTATTGAATATTCATTATCCATTAAAGTGTTATAGAAATGCAAATGAGATTGTAAATGATGTCCAAAGGTCCTTATCACTCCAACCTAACCCATCCTTAGACGCTTAATCTCAATAGTGAATGTATGTTAGGTTTTCAGTTCTATAGAAAATCCGGCAGCATTTCCTTTTAGTTCTCCAAGTACACGATGTAGGCGATTGGATAACCCGCTATATGTACCTAGAGAACATTGTAGAGAAATGACAAGCCAGGATATTCCCTAGAACCAATAACAAGACATACATTCACCACCTAAATGAGAATAAACGTACAAGGACAGTCTCAAACGGGGACTATTCAAGACATGCTCCTAATGTGTATGCCTTGAACGGGTATCTAGGCATATGTTTATGCAAATGACCCATTTAAAAATATTTACAGTAAATAACACATCCATTATATGAAAACAATTATATCATAATCATAATTAAATTGATATAAACAATTAGTGTCCATAATTAAATTGATATAAACAATTATTAATCATTACATTAAACATTATATAAAACAAATATATTTAACTAAATTAACTAACATAAATTATATTAAACTAAACTAAACTAACATACATTATTATAATAAAATATCAAACTAAACTATGCATTATTATAATAAAATATCAAACTAAACTAACATATCATGCCATACATTATTATAATAAAATATCAAACTAAACTAACATATCATGCCATACATTATTAATAAACCAAACTAAACTAACATATCATGACATACATTATTATAATAAACCAAACTAAACTAACATATCATACATTATTATAATAAACTAAACCAAACTAAACTAACATAAAATAAACACAATAATAAACTAACATATATCAAAGTCACTAACATGCCAAATATAAACTAAACTAAGAATTTTAGGGTTTATAATGTCACTAACCTCTAGATCTGTACTTTTTATTGAGATTCAAAGCAAGTAAATGTACAAATCCTACAAATAATTATAATTAAACCTTATTTAGAAATTATGATATCAATTTTTATTCAAAAAAAAATAAAAATAAAAGAGCAACACTTACCGGCGGCTGAACGACAGGAGGATGAAGGTGGTGGTGGTTCTGGTCGCAGCAACGACGAAGAAAAGGAGAAACCTATAGAAAAAGGTATGGTGGTTAGGGTTTAAACAAAAAAAAAATTCACAATTAAAAAAAAATACCGAGCGGCGGCCTGTGAACGACGGATGGTAGAGGTGAGAGGCCGCTGGTGATGGTGGTGGTTAGGGTTTATCGAAAATTTTTAAATAAATAAAAATTCAATACACTTACCCACCGACAGCCGAGAAAAACACGAGGAAGAATGCAGGTGGTGGCGGCAGATCGACGGTGGGCGACGGTGGCGGCGGTTTTCCCTCCCGACCTCTTCCTCTTTCTCTTTCTCCCTTTCTCTCGTTCTCTCTCTTCCCCCTTTTTCTGTTTCAGAAACGTGACCCTAAACTCTAAAAGCCCCCCCCTTTTTTTAATATAGTTTTCGACGGAAATAATTTCAGTTGGAAACTAACTTTTCCGACGGAATATTCCATCGGAAATAATTTTCCTACGGAATATTTTGTCGGAAAAGTTAGTTTCCGACCGAATTTATTTCCATCAGAACGTTTTCGAGGGACATTCCGTCAGAAATTTATTTTTCCGACGGATTTCTCCGACAAATTTATTTTCCTCGTAAAATTCAAATTTTATGACGGAAATAAGGGTCCGTTGGAAATTAGCCTATTTCTTGTAGTGTGAGTATTAAATACACTGAAGTAGCTAACAATAAACAGCTATTTACCAAACACCTTTTCACAATCAGCTACTTACAACTAGCTAGTCAATCATCAAATATAACTAGTTAGTCAAATCAGTTAATACAATCATCTATATCAACCAACTAACAACTAATTATCAAATAGGGTCTTTGACAATCACTACCAGAGTAAATAATTATTGTAGTTCTCAACAAAACACAAAAATCTTCCATCTTTATTGCCCTTGTGAATCCATAATCAACTTTCTGAAAAATTATGGCACAATTAAGATCCACGAGGAATAATAATTTGGATAATAACATAATTGGTCCGACTAATTTAAGTTTAACTCTGAAATCAAGCTGAAATAATGATAGCCATAGCAGAAAGTCATATGATCCAAATGTTAATTATCAAGTTCCACTTCTTTCTTAAAAAAATAAAAAATAAATTAAAAAATAAATAAACAAAAAATAAAAAAAGGTATACCCCACAAAGTTAAGCAAAATATGGTTGAATTCCTGAATATTGTTTGTAATCTTCTTTTTTTTATGGGGGTGGGCTATTATATTGGGTTTTGACATAATTTTGGGCCTAGTTCTAGGAGGATAGTTGTAAAATCTAATTTGGTTCTATTTTTTAAAAATAAAAATAAAAAATTCAATTTGGTTTAGATTGAATTTTAATTTTTACCCGAATATATGTAACGCACTTACTTATGCTATTGTTTCAATTAGCAGTTGAAGAACTAGAATTTGTTATATACAGTCGAGTGTACCATACATTTAACTAACCTAAGATTAGTTTTTGCTCTTCAAATGATGATAAAATGAAAAACAATTATCAAAATAAGAACAAATACTCATGGCTGTACGGCACACCCAGGTGTATATAACAACCTCTCGAATGTCTGATTACATACAAATTGATTTTTTCTTGACAAAATTAACATGTACAGATGTACATATACCAAATCTATAATATTATTAAAACCCAAAGAAATTACAAAAGCATAAATTGCAAAAAATTAATAAAAACCCAACACTTCCCTCAAAAAAAAAATAAAAAATAAAAAATAAATAAAACAGCAATTACAAAACTAGACATCAAAAAATTAAAAAAAGAATTAAGACAATCTGTCAAAAAAAAAAAAAAAAAAAAAAAAAAAAAAAAAAAAAGATCAACCATCTTTCTCTCTCTGAATAATTTGGGTACTCCCCCCACACAACCTTTCAACAATGGCACCACCACCACCCGCCGCCTTAATGTCACCATATCCACCGACTACTGCCGTCAATTTACGTAGATGCCATCAAATCCGAAGAGGGAGATGTTGGAGAAGTGAAAGGTTTACACTGCTTTACCACCACCGTAACAGCAAGTTAGTAATTTCTTTGGCAAGTTAGGCCGCCGTATAGTATTACCTTCATCATTCCATGGTAGCCCCAAATCAATGATGCAATACTACCAAGATGCAATGGGCATTTGTCGAAGGATCAAGCCGCCTAAATTATTTATTACGTCCACGTGTAATCCAACATGGAGTGAGGTAAGAGAATTTGAGGAACAACCTCAAGGTCAAGCAAGTCAAGAAGATCCACTAATGTCGTGTATAATAAATTCAACAAATGCAACTGCACAACATCAAATACAGTTCTGGACAATTGAAGGAAAAGGAAATGAAACACAATGTATCGAGGAGCTCCTTTATTATGGAGATAATGCAACTTAAGGAGTTTGTAAATAATGATAAGCATGACAAGAAAAAGCCTTAATTAGTAAGATTCTTAACGTGTTCTTTTAATTGAAAATTCTATCTCGGTATCGTGCGGTTGTGCCAACGAAACTATATATTGAATGACAAAAACCTAGCGACTATTTAAGTTTTTCTCACTATATCCCCAAACATCCAAAAAAATATTAAAAACGGGACATCGCTCGGGCCACAAACTAGTTCTTTTATTAAAACCGCATATTGATTGAAAATCATACGAGTGTACTCCGATTATGCACTTGTACATAACTATTGATTAAAAAATTCAGCAGAATTAACAGAGGATAGAAATCAGGACAAGGTCATAACAACTTGCTAGCCCGATTATTCTTTTCTTTACAAAAAAACATTATTTTAAAACTGAAATTAAAATTATACACATTTTTTCTACCCAATAATAAAAGAAAAAAAGAACAAAGGTACAATCAATATTCAATACCAAACACTGAAAATTTGCATGATCTTGTACAAATTGGCAACGTAAAATGTATGTGCATTTTTCCCTCAATCCTGTTATAAGAGAGTACAACATCAACAACTGCAAGATCAGCAATCTTTGCAATGTCAAAACCTACAATTTTGCGTATTTGCGAAAAGGTTTCGAGGCCTCTTTCAGATGGTTGGGTACGGGGAGGTTGCAAACAAGAGTAACCCTGGCTGATGATATTATGTGATCCTTCTTCATACTCGTCTCATCCGCGTTCCATAATCTAACCTCCCAAACCTGTCAATAACCAACATTTTAATGTGAGAGGATCTTTTAAATTACTCTTAATATTAATATAGTCATGTTGAGTCTTATTTGATTCTTCTTAATTAATAGATTATTAGAATTTAATTGTTATATATTTTTACTAATAAGAAACTAACGATATTTATGGTCAAAGTATTGCATTGACAAATGTGCAATAAAAAGAGGCGGAGGGAGTATAAGAATGTCTCATATAAGATTTTGTCTTCATCGTGAACATGCTAGTATGGCTTTGTTATCATTCTAGTTAGTTTGGGCTGGGGTTGCTGAGCTCCACTAAGGGCCTGTTCATTTCAGCTTAATTTCAGTTCAGCTCTAATCAGTTCAGTTCAGCTTCTAATTTTCTTCTCTCATAAAATATTCATTTCAGTTCAATTCACTTCAGCTTCTAATTTCCTTTTCTCGTAAAATATTCATTTCTGTTCAGTTCAGCTCAACTCCAATCAGTCCAGTTCAGTAAATGTGAACAAGCCCTAAGCATGGGAAATTTTGTAATCACTAGGTCACAAGTGTGTAACAAATTAAAGAGCAAGTGGTCACTTAAGACATAATTTTTCTTTCAAGAAGTGACAATCCCTTTCTCAAAACTTAATTCATAACGCCCTAAGCTCGTACTCCCTCCATACCACAAAACTCTTCCCAACTACTAATCTACGTATTAAGTAAAATGAATAAAGTAGTATAATCGCGCGATTACTTAGCTTGCTCATGTAATAAGAATACTAGCCTCATAAAATGGGTCAAGTAGGGTAGAATAATAGAATTTCTTTGGCAAAGCAAATGTGAGTAAAACATTTTTAAGTTCTACTCGCATTTGATTGGTAGTTGGGAAGAGTTTCGTGGTATGGAAAATCTTAGTAAAACAAAACGAGTATTGAATTTCCCTAATTTATAAACAACCCTGTTATGTTAATAAATTGTTAAACATGGGGGCGGGGAGGTGTCTATATCACTCTCCTTATAGATCCCATTCAATAGACAAATCGTTTTCATTTATCACTTAATTAAGTAGGCTACACCCGTGACTAGGTTTAGAAGCCATCATGCCATACTACACTAAAGTCTTGATATATGGCTGAAGATAATGTCCAAGCACCATACCATATTACTAGTAGTTGGGCTTACCTACCTATTTAAGAATAGTGGTGTCTTTTCTTTGGTGTATATTAATATAATACGAAGTAAGCTGCATTTTCAAACCTCTCTTCCTCCATTTGTAATCTGTAATGCTATTATGGTTCATTCGGACCATAAAAAAAAGTCAAAATTTGCTTCAAAAATGAATTAGATTACAGTCAATAAGTTGATGTATTAGCTCCTAACAATTTTCCTAAATAAAAGTAATTAATGACTTAATATTAGTAGTAGTTAAATTAAGTTAATAGGTCAATGGAGTAAATAGTGGGGCATGTTTAATTACCCACCTAGTCTTAGTTTTCGTATGTTTATGGCTTTAATAAGGCTATTAAGACACATGCTAGTTACTGTTTAGGCTTAATAGTGTTCTTCAACTAAAAGAAAGGCATCAAATGTAATCCATATGAATGTAATAAATACATTGAAAGTGTGTTTTCTAAATCATAATTTCTCTATATTTTGCTTAATGTCCCCAATAAATACGGAGTACTAGCAATCCACCAAGAAATTAGGCTCTTTAAACACGCCACATGCTAAAGATAAGGGTATCCATACACTTTTGACTATCCTTCATTCTTTGAAAATTCAAAATTATCCAAACCCCTAACAAAAAATTCCTCAACCTAATCTAGTATTGATGCCAATTGGAATGCTAAGTTTTCAATAAAAAATTAACATGCATACTTCTTGAATTTCTTTTACTGCGTATTTATTGTCATATTTGGAGTTTTATGCTTGTCAATGCAAATCTTATGTCACTTAAATAATAATTTTTCAATAAACATAAAAATGCTGATGCACTTTAATCGACAAATAGTTTCAGACATTCCATTGACTTTAATGTAACAACACTAACAAGCAATAAATGGAGTATTTAAAAAAATAAATAATACCTTCGTTACATATTATTTGCAACGATTAGACATTTTTTCTTTCTACTTTATGTCAAATCGTTGTAAATAATATGAAATGGAGGTAGTAAATAAAAATAACATATTTCCTCCGTTTGTTTTTAGTTGACATCTTTCTATTATCACGCTTGCCAATGCATGTTTTTATCGATTAATATCTCTAATTATCAACATTGTAAAATTATAAAAAGTGGATATTAATAAAATATACATGGAAACCATTCAAACAACATCTCACATGAATATGTTTTATCGTATCTATAAACCACAAAAGTGAGTCAAAGGGTGTTGTGTGAATAGTGTAAAAGTCAAACGGTATCAACTAAAAAAACGGAGGAAGTTATATATATAGCTAATTGAATTAGAAATAGAATTTGTTATATATACTCAAGTGTACCATACATCCAACAACCTAAGGTTAATTTTTGCTTTTTATTTGATGATAAAATAAAAAGCAATCATCAAAATAAGAACAAATACTAATGGATATACGATTGGAGGATACAACCGTATATATATAACAACCTCTCAACTAGACAGCCAAAAAGTTACAATACTGTAGACGTAGACCCACTTAACTGACGTTGAAAAACATGTCCTAGTCCAACTCTAAAAGTCTAAAATGCTTTTTCTTCTCTACTATATAACCAATAAACAATTCAGAATTGACAATAGAGGTCAGGATTATTGAAATCATGAGTTGTCAATCTTGTTATCCAAATAAATGAAAAATAATGCCCTCGAATACTTAGTTTAACTTACGATACACCTAGCTTTAAGTGCACCCAAGTGTTTAACTATTTATCAGAGGAAATCAAATTTGGAAATAGAAGAATTTAAATTCAATCATATTTTTAGGGAAGACAATTCATAAATACTCCTATACTATAATGTACTCCTATGTACTCCTATATAGGAAGAAAAGATACATAATAATTAATCATTAATTTTATACCAATTAATGCGTGATTTTGACATAAATAAATGGGTTTGATAATCGCAAGATACCTGAATTGTGCGACCAGAGCTGAGAGGGGTTGCTTGAGCAAGAACTAGATCACCAACTTGAGCACTCCTCATATGGTCGATGCTTAAATGGATTCCCGCCACTCTTTTCATCCCACATGCCAAATACGCCCCTATACTCGCAAGTGCCTCCGATATCAACGCCGATACTCCTCCATGTAACACCTTGAACGGCTGTCCCAAGTATTTTATCAGATTTATTTCAATTTACATTATTATACTCCGATATCAACATTTTATAATTTCTATTAATACGCAATTATATAATATAATTAAGTAATGGTCAAAATAAAATATACTCTACGTTTTTTATTAAAAGCTGCACTTGCTATTTTCGTCCGTTCTTTTTTAAAAGCTACACTTTCTTAGTTCCTCTTTTGAAAACTTTTATCCATTAACGGTCCCCACTCACTCTTACTTTATCATTTCTCAATTCTTTAACCCCTTTTACCCCATTTTACTTTACAATAAAATAATTATTCACTATATTTTCTTACGGAGTACTGTATTATTTTTTAGGGTAATGTTATATGTAGCCCTTACGCATTTAATATATTCCTTTTTTAGTATTAAGTTGAGAATTAATCGACAATTCACGAGTAAAACGGTGTAATAAATTTATAAATGTATATTTATTGCTTATATGCAGGGTTGTATATATCTTTTTCCTATTTTTTATAACCTAATCTACACCACTACTCCCTCTGTCCCTAAATTTTTGCCCCATTGCAAAAATTTGGTTTAATTTTTATAAACTTTGACCATAAAGTACTCTTAATCTATAAGTGATAATATAGTCATGTGAGATCTTGTTGGATGCGTCTCATTGTACATTTTATTGATATTTAATTTTTATAATTTTTACACAGGTGAAAATAGAGATATAACCGTTTTAAAACGTTTGTTGGAGACCGCGAAAAGTCAAATGAGGCAAAAAATTAGGAAGGGAGGGAGTAACATTTTACATCCTAAAGCTCTAAGAAATTCCAACTCTAACTTCAAAAAAAAACGGAGGTGGCTTACAATTTGGAATGAATGAGAGATGTACTTCGTATAATAAATTTACCGATAGAAAAATACAAACCAAAAAGAAAAAAGATTTGCGTTTTGAACACAGTATTATGACCTGAAATGAAGACTTGAAAATTACATCCTACCTCCGTTTCATATTATTTCATATTATTTGTAACGATTAGACATTTTTACTTTCTACTTTATGTTAAATCGTTGTAAATAATATGAAACGGAGGTAGTAATAGACTTGGATGTACCATGAAGACTTTCACGAAATCGAAAAACAAAAACCCCAATTCAAAAAAAAAAAAAAAAAAAAAAAAAAAAAAAAAAAAAAAAAAAAAAAACTTTTACTGAATGTGAATGTAAAGAACGGGATGCATGTAGAGTTGTTAGTAGACAAATAAAAGTACTCTTCGTAACAATTTCATAGCTTTTGAAATAATAAAATAAAGTTGCAATTAAAAAAGAACGCAAACATGAAGAATTGACGGGAGAAAAAAGAGGCAAACGAACCTGGCAACATTTAGGGGTGACTACGAGGTGGCCGGAAACACAAGAAGGCGACAACTCATCGATTTCGAATCCGATAGTGTGGAGTGGAGAGTCGAGCTCAGCCGTCTTGTTAGAGTTTTCGAGGACGGAAACAGCGGATGACGGCGGTTGTTGCGGCGGATTTTCCATAGAACAATTTATAAGTTTTTGTGATTTTTTTGTGTATTTAATTAATCCTGATTTTACTAACAATTGTATGACAAAAAACTAGGAAGTTGGAAACACAAAATAAGAAAGGGAGAGGGATGTTACGAGAGTATATATGGTCAATATGGAGTGGAGGGGAGAGAAAGTGTGACAAAGTGCGTGCAGTGTGTCTCACATGTACTCACCAACTAACATATTACGTGTAAGACCTAAGACGGCATCGTATTATACGAATTATTACGGAGTTATGGAGTATATATATATTATACCTTTATACGAAATACGACTTATTTTGTTATGAAAATAAAATAAATTACTAATAATTGTCATGATAAGATTTGATATTGAATCTCACAAGTCTTTGTATACAAAATAAAAATGGAAAATTATGCTTTAAAAGTGTTTGATTTCTAAACCAATAGTTATCATTTACGTTGAAGGGTGTTTAGAATTAAATTAAACTAATGACAATTGACGAGTAATTCAATGTACTCTGTAATATACTTTAAAAACCGATGTTGATCAATTGAATATATTTTAAATTAAAAATCTAAAATGTATCATGTTAATATTCGAAATATATTTTTAGTATTCGAAAATAATCTTAATTATTGAATTTTGTACAAAAAAAAGTCATTTGAAAAATTAATTATTGGAATATTCCATCAAAAAAAAATTGTATAGATTATAAGGATTAAGATTTAAAGAGTCCATGAAAAGTTGACAAAATAATATCCAAGATTATCCATTCAAGAGTTGAAATGTCGTTATTATTATTTTTTTATTTAAATGTTAAGGGTATAGAAAAATTGTTGTACTAATTAATCTAATACCAACCAACATTGAATTGAATGGTTACGCCACTTAAGCGTTGGGACTTTAGATTTTCTTTTTAAAAAACTTTGGGTGCGTAAAGTGTATTCTAGTTAGGGGCAGCTGGCAATTCAAACATGGTGTAATGCTTCGTCAAAATAATCCTCTTTATCAATCAAGTATAAAAGCCACCAAAGATGATTGAAATTTTGATCATTATTTCTAATCATCTTTCTTTAGGGATGCTTGAAAAATACGACTACAAAAACTAGAATTAAAGTTTTAATCCAATTACAATTTAATATCAAGTGATGTCATTAGTCTATAATTATTTTTAAGTAAAAGTTACTAATTTAATGACTTCAAAATGAAGTTATAAATAGTGGCATAGTGTCAAAATTAATTCAATCTACTAACCATGACAAAGCTAATTTCACCTTATTAGTATTTCGCCCTATTGGCGCTTAATAAAGTAACATGAATGCATATTATACCAGGCCTCATCCTCAGTCGCGCTTATTAGACAGGCCCTCCTCCTTAGTCAAGTCTAGCTTTGCCCCCTGCTAGTCTGCTACTAACATCAATATGGAGGATTGGAGGTAGTAGAAGTGCCAAAAGTGTGGTACTTCTTTAATTTTTATTTTTTTATATTTTTTGGTTGGATGGAAAATTGATGAAACCAAACATAATTCACTTCAAATATATTCTATGAATCATAGCACTCGACAAGTCGACTGTAAAACATCTAGTCATATCCTGAATACTTGAAGATCCAACAATAAATTCAAGGTTCACTAATAAAAACAACACCAATTTCTTAAAGTGTGTAAATTACTAAATCGGATGTTTAATTAGGATTTAATAAAATCGACTTTCGAGGAGGTCACAAGAAGATATAGTATTAAGCAGCTTTGGCGAATCCAACTCGAAGATTCCCATAATCGAAAACAGTGTGATAAGCTCCTAAAAAGATGTTCCCAAGAATCCTACCACCAAAACAACAATAAAACGGTTGTAAAAACCACAGGATTTATGTATAAAATACTCAATTTGTAAGTTAACAAACACCGATAAACTGAAAACTTTTTTTTTTTTTTTTTTTTTTGTTGGAAAATAGAATGGTTTTATTGGGCCAAAACCTCTCATAGGTACTCTCAATCCAGATTAGCGGGTTAGGAGCTGTGGAAGTGGGGAGAAGGGTATGGAAATCCCCATCCTAAAATGTCTCTAATGAGGTTTAATGTGAGATGCAAACTTTTTCAACTAGATCAAACTTGGTAATATATTGCATTGTGTAAATCTTCTGTTTTGTACTACTTAAAATTTCTGGATTCTCAATACATATCTTGTAATATTTGTAACTACATTAATTTGATGTATTAAAATTACGGAGTATATATTTGGAAGTTTGTCAATTACAGTCATTTAAAGTTATTTTGCAAATTTCAGCCATTAAAAATAAATAAATAAATTCAAATTGCATCCCAAAAGTACTAAAAAATTGTAAATTACCATCCAATTTAATTTTTTCATCGATTTGTACGCCGAAAAATATTCCATCAAGGTTTTAGGGACCATTTTAGGCCTTTAGGAACTGAATTGAGCTTGGAATTGACAAAAAATCGTAAGTGCCTCGTTTTCACGGCAAAAAATAGTTGCACACAGAACAATACATTTTTTTATATGCAAAATGAAGCTTTTTTTTTTTTTTGCCAATTCTAAGCTCAATTTGGAATCTAAAGGACTGAAATGGCCTCTAAAACTTTGACGGAACATTTTTTGTCAATTCCAAGCTCAATTGTTGAAAAAATTAAATTGGGTGGCAATTTACAATTTATTAGTACTTTTAGGCTGCAATTTGCATTTTTTTTAAATGACTGTAATTTACAAAATACAAACTTTAAATGGATGCAATTAACAAGATTTTTTATATATTAAGATGAATTAAACAAAGAAGTACTCCCTCCGTCTCTGAATACAAAGCCTCATTTCCTTTTTGGGTAAACCAAAATACAATGTCTCTTTCTATATAAAGGTTGTATTTTTTGACATAATTACCTTCTTTTTGATGAGTTGTCATCTTTATTCCCTTACTTTTTTGTACTTTTAACATCAATTCCCAACACTTTCTCTCTCTATTTCTTCAATTATTCCCAACTATTTTTTCTTTCTCTCTATCTCTTTCTAATCTCACATGCACATATGTGCTTTTGATCATTAATTTTAAAGAATTTATAATTTTTTTAATTCCCACACAAAAACCAAAAGAGGCTTTATATTAAGGGACGGAGAGAGTATCGAGTATATAAATTATACAAGTACATGTTGTAAATACCCGTAGAAAAAATGAACAAATGAAGTACAGGTATAAGATGACTTACCAAATAGGCCCTTGTGGTGAAGGGACGTCAACACCAACAAACCCATTGAGACACACATGTGAACCACTTTGTTTTACTTTGAGGATGTACTGTACCATTTGGAAACAATGCATTAGGGGATGCACGTACTTTTTGTCATGACTTTTAAAAGAAAAAGTTACATATGACAAACAAAGAGATCAAATTGTACTAATTCATGATGGCGTAATAAAATAGCCAACTTCTTCTTCATCCTCCCGTAAATCTTTAGAAATTTTATCATTTTTTAAAAATGGGGAGTAATAATATCATTAAATAATGGTCATACGACATCTAAATCTTTAAAAAATTTATGTATTGTATTTATTAAGTCCGTTTATAATTGCGTTACTTTAACCGATATACTCCCTCCGTCCCCAAATGATAGTCCCTTATGGCCTATTTTTAGTCCCAAATTGATAGTCCCATTTGCTTTTTTCAAGTACCATTAATATCAATTTTTTATCAAAATTTCCTCCAATTACAACAATATTTGTGCAAATTTAACTTTCCCATGTAAATTTTGTTTTCAATGTACTTTTATTATTTTCTCTCTCTACTATTTTACATACCCAATGTAAATTTATATTTTCAATGTAATTTTACTACTTTTATTTAAGTTTCTTAATTCCCGTAATTTTTGCCCATAAGAGACTATCATTTGGGGACGGAGGGAGTATTTGTCAATATATAACTTTCACTCTTTGATTAAGAAAATCATAACTTTGTTTTTGTCATGAATTCTTAATTTTATACGGTTTTCAAAAGTGTTTTTAATGCTTATCTTTAATAGTTTTTAAAAAAATCATTAATATTTTTAATTGTCTATTACATAGTAATAAAAATTTAAAAAGAAAAAATTAAATTATGAAAATTAACATTGTAACTAATCTAATTATTATTACATACAGTAATACGAAGTTACATTTATTCCTTTCACAATAGTAACAAAATTAAGTCAAGAGAATATGTGAATAATGCATAAGTTAAAGTTATGCAAAATTTTAAAAATAATAATAATAAATAAATAAAAACAGGAGGGAGTAGTTTTTGGGTGAACTCAATGTGAAACGGAGTCACTCCATAGGCTAATACTTTTTTTTTTTTTTTGGTGTTTAGAGAGCCACAAAGGTAGGGGTGAGAATCGATCCTAGGACCTCCTAGAATCGGGAGGGAAGCTTTAACCACTTGATTTATCCCTCACTCTCGCCAATACTTTTTGTTCTAAGAAAATAATTTTTCACGGAAAAAATTTCAAGGGAAACACACAAATATTAAAATATTTTTTATTCGTTTGTTTTTGTACATGCTAGGAGGAAAGAACATTCATTCGTTTCAATAAAAATGTTTTTCACTCTTGCAGAATTATTTTCCACCCCTTTATAAACTATATAATAAAAAAATAAAAATATTTTTTTATTTATTAATTTTGAAAAATATTTTCCATCAAAAACATAGTCGTACACTCGTACAACATACATCTAGATTTTGGCCTTCGTTTGCGGGATTTTGGCCATAGAAAGCACACCAAGCGAAAAAAAGAAAAAAAAAAAAAAAAAAAAAAAAAAAAAAAAAAAAAAAACCTTGCAAGACATAAATTGTCTAAATTAGACGTACAATGTGAATATTACGTATGTCAATGTCACACATAGTTTTCTCTATATGTTTTTCTTTTTTATTTTTTTTTTTGAGGAATAGTTTTCTCTATATTGTGTTGTGCAAAATGTGTTGCACGGAAAGAAAAAAAAAAAAAAAAAAAAAAAAAAAAAAAACCAACAACATAAACCATTGATATCAATGCTAGCCATGTATACCATGATGATCATGCAGTGATGCTCCATTTTGTTGGAACTCTTGGGAGGAAATTCAAAAAAATGATATGTATAGGCAAAGAAATTAACTCTTTCACCTTCTCTTATCCTTCGTGGTGGTTTTTAAGGTGCGCAGGTGATTGACGGAACATGACCTTAAATTTTAAAGGTCACAAAAATGAGTATATAATTTATTGAATAGATGGCCCATTATAATAAATTGCATGGGACCCTATAAGCATTACGTTATCGTAGTCCCGTCACTGCTTATCTCGCTATATGCATTTACTTATTTATATATAAGATCAATAAGAGGAACGATGAAGTATATAATCTTACATATATCTTAGAAATCTTTACAAGAAAATATTGTAACTAAATTCCAAATGATTGGATATCTACTTATTTATTAGTTTTCCACTAGAAAAATATATCAATTTTATTATAGGACAAAAACTTAATTTTTAGGGCTTTCACCAATGCTTTAAAACATAAAATTTGTAGCAACAAACCAAACACACACAAAGAACAGAATGAGTTGAGAAACTAACTTGCTCTGGCATGAGAGGGAAGGCTTTGTCCCCAATGGTGAATGAAACCGGAGGCATAGATCCGATTTTCTTACAATCGACAAACGATTTTTGCCCCGGGTTTGGAAGTTTCTCACATAGCTTGAACAAATAGACTATGATTAGTCACAGATTACACAGATTCGCCTAGACAGTTGAAGTGAAACATGATCAAAATGGTACCTTATTCATAAAATTGAGTACTATTTCCTTTGCTTTCCGTTCTCTTATTTGCACTTGTAAGTAGATTACTGCCATCTCACAGAAACTACAGTATGCAGTGTTGTTGACAGTTGATGAGTTCTCCTCGTATCCACCATCGACAACTGTATGAATTCCGTCACTGCATAAGTTTCAAGGACTTGGTTAGAATTCAACAGAGTGAACACAATTGATCATAAAAGGTCTATGTGACAACGCAATCGCGACACTAACCTCATATAGCCCGTGTTGTTATTGTACAAACATAAGCCGACTGTTGTACAAACTCTTTCAGGTTCTAACTGCAGATGATCAGTGAAAAGAATGCAACTAATTTTTATCATATATACAAGAAAGAAATCAGCAGTGATCGAGTAAAAATCAAATGAAAGTCAGACAAACCCCTGCTATTAGATGATCCCATATTTGAGACCCGTAGTTTGAAACAACAGTTTTGCATTCCAAGCTGACTATTCCTTCTGCTCCAATGGCATGATTAATTTCTGCAATGATCATCTGACATAGATTTCAACTGGTTAAGAAGTGCTTAAGTTGTTACCAAAACAGTCAATAAATTTCAAGTCTAGAATGAATACCGTCGGACCAGCAAGTAAGGATGTTCCAGAATCGATTATAGCAGCACAGCCCTCCGAGCAGTGACCTGTAAATTGTAAGGAAATGACAGTCACAGTCTCAGCAAAATCCATAGGCGAAGTTAGAGAAATTTATTGAGGAACGGAGAGAGTATATGATTACGGCCCTCCTCTTACATATAAAACAATGAACGTAAATTAGCTGATTATGCAGCTGGTTAATGTACCTGTTGAACTGTTTGCTATGTCAAGACCATTAAACTCGACCTGTTAAGACAATAACAAAGAGTATCATGAAAAAAGAGCAAAACGAGGTATCAAATTCATAACCTAAAGTTTTATATACCTGCCAATATTCACTATTAGCCATTGGGACATAAACATGATCGCCCCTGTGACGTTTCCAGTTAATACCACCGAAAACAATTTCACCCCCGACTTCAGTACTAAGTGGATTCTGATTAAGCCAGAGAGAAAAGACCTGCTGGCTCACAAGTTTCTGTTGTATCATATTGTACCTAGTACAGAGAATGACAGATCATCGTGTGATAATGCAATTACGAAAGGAAGCAGAAGTGTACAACAGTTGAACAAAAGCAGAGATCAGCAGAGGCTAAAAAAGGCTAATTCAGTATTTATGTGCATCTTAAGTAGGTGATAATACTGGAAGATGCATTCTACCGCGCTAATCAGCTAGTTACTACAGTAGTTGCAGTAAGTGCTTGATTAGTTTAAGTGTTTCTACATGTTCAACAATTTGTCTGTCTGGTCTAACTTGATACGAATTAATAGCCTGATAGGCTGACACGAACCAACACAAGATAAGTAGGCATGGGTTAAGGGTTCTTGATCTAGTCAAATTAATTAAGCCAACACTCTAACCCATCTTTTAATGTAATGAAGGTTCAAGTTGAAATATTTATCCCTAAAACAACTCAATTAGCCTGTTTCTATTTCAAGTTAGTCCACTATAAGCAAAACGTCAGAGAACTACAATTTTTCGCTCCATAGGAATTGAACTTGAGAATGAAAATAAAGTGGCAGTAAAACATACAGAATTTCTTCCAAAGTTTATAAAGTGAGTACAGTAGAAAAGTCATTAAGATGAGCTTAGCTCTACTGAGGAAAGGAATATCGAATAGATGAAACTAAGGCGATCATTGTGAATCAGGAAAAAGAAAGGAATAAAGTACATACAGAATATGAATAATAAGTACCATAATGGTGCCTCTGACCCAACAGATATATCCTGTAATCCTAAGCCAAGTACCCCATCAAACTTCATAAATATTAGATCTATTGATTTTTCTGCCAATGCTTCGACAAACACCTGAAAGACATAGGCTATGGTTGAGAATGAAGAAGCAGCATTGAAATTTGTGGTTACCTGCACGCCTGCACCATAAAAAGAAGCAACAAACCTGATCTTGGACAATAAGACCACCAACATCGACATTATCCTGGCTATAGATGCCGGCTATATATCCAGAGCCGTAAGGTATCTTGTAAGGTATGCCTGTTGAAAATCAAACAAGCCGCTCAGCAGTCAGCACACTTGGCGCTTCCTTGGGATACACAATGCTTTCAACTAGCTTACAACTTTCTTTTTTTTTTTTTTTTTGACAAGAACTAGCTTACAACTAGAAGTGAAAGAATGTTGTAATTATTTAAAAAACACAGTGCTTTCATAACCTTCCAGTTTTCCAATTGTTTTATGTAATACCTCGCGACAAGAAGTTGTAAGTTAGCAGAAAATATAGCCTCACCAAACACTATACAACAAAAATTCTTGGCATCAAGAAACAAGAGTAATTACCTATTTTGGTGTATGTTCTTGATATCCTTGAGCTGTAACTGGAGTGAAAGTAGCAAGCAATCTGCTCGTAAACACAAAAGATGTAATATAAACACTCTGCTTGCTGATGTTAAGTAAAACCAATGATAACATGTAAATCAACTATAGCACAAACTCACCGAAAAGAAACATTTAGAAGACGGAACCCAAAGTTTTGAGCTACCTGTATCAAAGACCACATTGAACTTCTGAGGAGGGGTGCCTATGCCAATCTCACCATAATATTGAGTATCCATGAAATTCTTCAAATATACAATGGCTGAATCTAAATCCTTATGATCACGTCTGACTTTTATGCCTGAAGCAGTCGCTCTTTTCAGGTCTAATTCCCGCTTCTTTAGCTCAATGCTAATCCACTCGTTAGATTTTTCAACGAGGGAAGATGACAATGTCCAAGAGCAAAACCATATGACCATGAACATAAGACATAATATCTTTCCCATCCTCTGATTCTTCAGAGGAGGCTCGAGTTGTACCTTTCAAATTACCTATCTCAAACCGAGTAGATGAAATCAGAAAAAACAGTCTTTCATTAGCTTTCTGGTTCAAGTGAATATATAAGATCATATTATAAACAGATATGATGCACAAAAACTCTCATAAAGGCCATGATTATCGCGAAGAAAACTCAAGGGAATTGTCTTCTACATATGACTTGGAAGTTCTTCCTACTCGACCCTCACGGATCTTGAAATCCCTAAATGACTTTCTTTACTACTGCTCCCTATAAACATACCCAAACTAACTATTGTACAATAAATTGTTTGCATTTTAAGAGTACTTAATAAAGTTTTACATCTTCAAGCAAAAAAAGTTGATTTGTTGTATTAGTGTTTCTACATTTCCTATTTGTTTTCATGAAAATTTGTCCAAGTGTTTCCTTATTTCTCCATTTCTACAACTTCCTTTTGCATTACCATCTCCATGCAAGTATGCAACATTATAAGACACTATCATATCAATGATCCTACAATGCACCAAAGAGATTAAATATGCGCCACCTTACCCCTATCGCCGAGGCAAATTTTATTCATTGCAAGGCCATGAACATGACAACACATGATGAAGTGTACTCTAGAAACCAAAATGAGTAAGATATTTGACTATATAACTTGCCGGACAGTAGTATGTAGTAACACAAATGTATTAAAATAGAGGGCATATAAAGTATAACACAAACACTTTTCTTTTAGGCTTGAACGGAAAGTTTTTCACTAATATAAAGTCATACTGACATTTACCACCAAAGTTCTCACTAAACAAGAATCAAGTCTAATACGTCAAAACAAATTCCTACATATATATAGCTCTAATTTACAGAAAGTAAAAAAAAGCATTAGTTCATTGCATACCTCTACCCAAAAGCTCGAAGTTGAAAGAGTGAGACCTAGTAAAAATGAAAGCTTAAAACTATATATAATTATATTTTGTTGTATTGCTTCTCTAATTGAAGAGTGAAGCTGAAGCTTGAAGTGGGAAATAACGAGGAAGTTTCCTTGGTGGACTTCCATAACATAACAGTATGAAAAACTCCAAGCTAGAATTTTGTCAGAATCGTTGATCATTTTGGATTTCTGGGTTTCAGCTGTTGCTGTCGTCCTAGTGGCTCGATGACTGATTATCCATTTTATGCCAACTCCGAAATGGTTAAATTGACCGGAGATAGAGTACTTTCCATATCTCCCTATCAGTTCATTCGCGATGATTGGATCCACTTCAACGTGTCCACTATCAGTTTATTCACATTGTTTGGATCTGGTTCAACTCAAGACACGTTAGGTGATGAGTCAATCGATTTGAAAATGGTTCGTAAAAACAATTGATGGTCATACTGTATTACAGTGTAATCAAATCAATTTAGTTTAGGCTGGGCTACCTGTGTTAAAGTCATGTTTTCAAATGAATGTTTTCAAATGAAACATTGAATTACAATAAGTCTATTTTGACAGCATATATTGATGAAGAATGAGGCACATAATTTGGATATCAATGAGTTTAGTTAGTTGAAGAGTGGTATCCAAAATCTAATAAATCCACTCGAAAAAAAATGTGAAACTCATCCTTCAACCATGCATTGTCAAACCAAGTGCCTTCAACCATGAATATATCAATCAAATAAGAAACAAAACACACGTTTTCCTTTGAAGGCAAAAATATACCTTTTTAAATCTTGACAGAAAATTGCCATTTAGGTTGATTTTCATGTATTCTTCTCACAAGTTCCAAAATTTTGATAATGAAAGTCTTAACATAATTTAATCAAAAATTCTGATGCATGTTTGCAGATCGAAAATCTCCTTGTAATATTGAAATCTAATACTGTTAGACAACATCTTGCTAACTCACATAGCATTATCTACAGGTCTCAGTATCCTCCGATACCAAGCGTAAAGGAACACTTGTCTACTTCCCACCCTTGGCATAGCTGTCTCTTAATGTGACTGTGCGATTAAATACCAGTTTCTCCGGGGTAGAGTCCTTGTCTACAGCAAAGTAACCTAAACCAAAAAATAGCAAAAGAAAACAATCAGATACTGCAAGAAAAGTATTGCTTTGGAGTCAACTCTTTTTGAAAGAGAGTTTATTTGACAGATAATTATTAATGAGAACATGAACACAATCATAATTTTACAACGTAATTTTTATTAAATAAGTACACAATGTTTGAGCTAGAATTAGGCAATTGGGAAGTCGATGAACATACCTAAACGTTCAAACTGAAATCTATCACTGAGCACAGCATTATGGAGTGGAGGAACTGCATATGCCTCGGGTATGACAACTTTTGAGTTGGGGCTTAAATCACCAAGCCAATCATCAAGCTCAGCAGGATTCTGAACAATCATAAAATAGATAAGTATTGAATATTGATTAATTGATTATTACTGGATATTTATTGTAAAAGGAAAACAAGTTCCAGCTCTAACTACCTCAGAAGAGAAAAGTCTGTCAAACAGCCTGACTTCTACTTTAAGTGGTTCAACATCCGGAGAAGGCTCAGCAACCCAATGGAGGACACCCTAGGAAAAAAACGTAAATTAACTTCCAATTGTTAGAACAGAAATACCCATACATGTAACTATGCAAGTATTAAAAAGAGTGCAAACCTTTGGTTTCATTTTCTTCTCAGGGTCATACTCCGCACGAATTTCAACAACCGTCTCATTGTCATCACCAACTATTACATCCGTGCACTTAATGGGAAACGCATATCTGCATGTTGTGCATAGAATTTGACTAGTTATTTTATAGTTCCAAGGGAATAAAACTTTTAGGATCTTTTATTACAAATCTTACCTCAGCAGGACAGACTTCCCCGGAGCAAGGCCATAATAATCTTTCGAGTCTTTCATCCGAAAATCAGACTTTTCAATATACACAACATTTGAAAACGGCACCTGAGATGAAGTCACCCAAACTATATTATTCAGGAATCTCCCAGCAATATGACACAAGTGTTGAAGGACACAAAGCAACAATTGACACAACGGCTAAAAGAGGCTGTTTTTGCTTGCATTAATTTAAACATTCTTTTGAATAGAAGAATGAATGTTTAAATATTCTTTTGCATAACAACCAGGAGGGATACAGAAGTAAAATTAGTGCTGACCTTGTACAAGGCTGAGGCATCGTCGGATGGAGCATCTGGCCACCTCTTAGCATCAAGATCAATAACTTTACCAGCTTCTAGATTGGTGATAACGACCTAAAATTAGGAGAGCATATAAGACACACATGACGGATACTTGGGCTTAGGGAAATGATTAAAGGAAATATTCCAGACCTTCAAAGGATACAGGACCACCATCGCACGAGCTGCAGTTTTATTTAGCTCTTCTCTGACATGATATTCAAAGCGATCTAAACGAATCAAACTACTATCACTGCAGCCAAAGAAAATGGGAGTCAAATAACACACACAGTCAATATCTACCTTCTGTCTAATAGTCTCTCCCATTGCAGAGAGAAGTCCCCCAAATAACAGTACACTTCCATTTTCAAGAACTATACTTCCCTCACAGCTATTTAGAAAAAGTATTCAATAATATGAGAGTCCAATAATGCCAAAGTAATAGTATGCAACTATGCAATAACAAAATTTTCAATCAGTGGGAAAATTAACATAATGACCTAGGGACAAAATAAATGCGCACAGAGAAACAGAAAAAGCCTCACCTTCTAGTGATTCCTATACCCCTAACAAAGGCATTTATTGCTGTTGGCGACACCCCCCTTCGGCGCAAACCAGAAAGTGTCATCAATCGAGGATCATCCCACCCATCAACATACTTCTCAGTAACAAGACAATTAAGCTGTAGAACACATTGATATCAAACTAAGTCATGTTGCTGAACCCAGAGATTTTTTATATATTGAAGTTATTAGGAATTACTAAATTGAGAATATTACTTTTCTCTTTGACATCACAGTGTTCGTCACATTCAACCGCGAGTACTCCCATACATAAGGCATATACAGGCCAAGTGCATGCAATAACCAGTAATATGAAGCCCGGCGTGTCTCAAATTCCAGTGTGCAGAGCTGCATCAATAATTGAAGAAAGTAGAAATAATATGTTCAGATAATATAATAAGACAGAAAAGGATCAATATTATGTTCTGGGATGAATTAAACGAAGAGGGTAAATCCCACATTGCATTAAAACTACATACTTGAAGCTATCAAAGCAATCCTGTCAAATGATCAAAGAAAGAATACTCCGTGAGCATGAAAATGTGATGAAAACGCTAAACTTTCAGAAGTATTGAACAGGACAGTTCCCAAAAAACTTAAAATATACATGTAGTCGATTACGACTAGATATTTCCACTTTAAAATTGTCTGCCTGCACTGTTAATCTGCTCTTCATGAGATGACAATGCCCACAAACCTGGGATTATGGTTTTATATCCATGAACCCATGAGCATCTATAGTAGCCCTAATTGAAAGAAACTGTCAGTTGCAGAGATTTCTTCATTGATTGAAATATTTTTTGTCTTCATGATAATTAAGTTTTAAACTTCAAACGCATCAGGATTTTTGAATAATTTCTTTATAAGTCTCCACGGGCAACTATTATTGCTCTGGGTTGGGGATTTCATCAAATGATGATTATATTATGGAGTTAGTTAACTCTACAGATAAAAATATAAACATTTTCCTGTATAAGAAAGCAGTCTTTGGTCAGATTCAAGGCATATTTGACATGCAACTCTCACACGAACAAAAACATGCATGCCTTAAGATTTTGATTGAACCTAATAGCCCTTACATGGGTGATTAGCTTAAACTTATTCAAAGAAGTGCATTCACCAGAAAATCTATTCTTATATTTCAGAATTCCAACAAGTTTAGCTATGTAAATGAGTGACATTAAGAAAGGACAGGATATCCCACTCCTTTTGCCTTTTTGTGATCTTTGGGAGAAGAGTAAGGGAAGAAGCTACAGCAGCAATTCATGAACTTCAAATTGGAGCAACAAGAGCAAGCATTATGTTCTTTTTCCATTGTTAGCTTTGCAATTACCTCTAATTCAAGAAGCTGCATTCTTTAAGTGGTATGACTAGGGATGTTAAGGGGGGCGGGGGTGCGGGGCAGATGTTGGTCTTCCCATCCCCATCCTCATCCCCATCCCCGTCTAACATTCTCATCCCCATCCCCATCCCCATCCCCCTTCCTACGACGGGTCCAAAATCCATCCCATCCACACCTCAGCGGGTACAAATCCAAAACTATACCTCCCCCCCCCCCCCCCCACAACACACTTGGATATCCACACCCAACTAATCCTCGCATCCAAAATAAAACAATACTACATACTATAAATTACAAACAAAAAAAAGATAACTTAATAAGTCAATATTACACAGTTGTTTTTCCTTTATTGCACTACAAGTCTATTATGAAATATTGTATTTACTACTAAATTTTACTTTTTTAAAAAAAAAAAAAAAATAATAAAATTAGAAAGTACATATTTTTATTTTTCTAAAGTATATGGATGCGGGTATGGTGCGGGTACAAAGTGGGACAAGTGGAGCAAGGCGGGATGGAGCTGGTACAACCTAAAATCCACCTCACCCCATCACCCATGACAGGTATGATTTTTATCCCCATCCCCGACCCACCACCCGCCAATCTGGCCCGGGCGGGGATGGGACCCCACAGACAACCCTAGGTATAAAGTGCTTCTTCGTCGCTCACCTCATGGCCCACAATCAAGAAACTACTCAACAGCACCAAAGAACCCTACTTCTTTCCGTCAAGCAGGCAAACTACCTTAAAGGCAGTTCCAGAGTTCCTACAATGGTCATTTTTTAGGCTAACATCGGTATCAAGAGACATAAGGACAGCTAAAATCAAGCTTTTTGCATCTGTATCCTCTCAACAGACTTCGATAGATTGATGCTAGCACGGAATGAATGAGAATTAAAGGTAGTTAGGATTAGAAGAGTTTGCCTTGGAATCTATTAGACTAAATCAGCGCAGTAACCTCCGACTGACTGGTGACAACATTAGACCAGTTGGCATTGGCCTTTGAAAGGTTAAGTGCAATAAAAGCCTAAAAACAGTAGAAGAAACTCCAATAGAAAAACACGGCTTCTCAAGAGAAAGAATAATGAATCGATGATAGCTGGTAGGGTGAAAAAAAAAACAGAAGTAGGCACAAACGAAGGGAAATTAAAGAGGTACACATGATGGTCCATGACCATCGTAATTGTTAGCATAAGCAAACTATCTTTGACTTTATCAAAGCAAAATATTCTCTAGCAAATTCTAAATTACAATTATATAATTCAACAAGCATATAATGGTCCATGACCATCATAATACTACTATACGTTCCACTTGTCTTGACAATAAACAACTCAACAAGCTAATCCAGAAGGGGGATGAACCAAAAGTTCTTAAGTAGACAACATTTAGTCGGTAGAGAGAGAGAGAGAGCATATAAGTATTTTATTAAAAAAATAAAAAAATAAAAAAAAAAAAACCCTACCGAATGAGTTACATTCTCAAGAGAATCTACAACGCAGTGTGCAAAATCGTAGCTAGGGTAAATACACCACTTATCTCCTGCTTTAGGATGAGGTGTAAACTGCACGAATCAAATACAGAAGGTTGGTTGGGGGAATATTATTTAACACAAGTATCACTATAAAAGTCAAGTAACAATTAGTCAGGTATGTGTACAGAAATAGCACTTGCCTTGATACGATATGCAATAAGATCATACATATTACAATTGTCGTTTTGCATATCTTGCTTCATTCTTAGTGTTGCTTTACCTTCCTCAATCATTCCCCTTCTCATTTCCTCAAAAAGTTTTAATGATTCTTCTACTGGTCTATCTCTCCAAGGACTATTTAACTTTTTTTCTCTGTACTCCTTTACTTCATCAGCAGTCTGCAATCCAACACTTTGTAAGGGAACAACTTTGTCATGTTGTTACCAAAAGTAGCTAATAGATACTACCTCCGTTCTTGAAAGTTCTTTTTAGTAGCTATTTGCACACAAATTAATGCAATAGGTGATTTGAGTGTTGATATGGTGAGTGAGTAAGAAAAAAAAAAGTGAATAAGTAGGACAGAGAGTGTAAAAAAGGAATGGAATTAAGAAAAAGTTGGAAAAAGCAAAAGAGAGTGTAAAAATGTTGGTGGTGTAAGGAAAAAAAAATAGGGAAAAATTATGAGAGAGTGAGTGGGAAGACGTTTGTCAAAAATTGATAGAATAATGTAAAAGTGTAAAGACCTTCCAAGGATGGACTAAAACAGAGAAGTTTCAGCAGTGGAGGACTGGAGGTAGTATATGTCAAGCACAAAAACCATATATGTCCAACGAAAAGACAAAGGTTTATCACAACCCAAAAATAAAATTAAGGAAAAACTAAAGAAAAAAAAAGAAAGACCAATAAGTATTCATGAAGAAAATACTAACGCAATGACATAGGATATAATTGCAAACCTGATGGTCAACGTAAGCATGACCTCTTCTTATAAGTTCAACAGCTAGTTCATAGAGATCTTGAAAATAGTCACTGGTATAAGTTTTCTGCAAAGTTTAAGCAGGCAGTAAGATTCCTAGTCTTGCTGGTTTGCTCTGTAAGGAAATCAACTTATTCAACTGTATCGTCTGTATGGTCAGAATACTTTACCTTGAACGGCTCCCACCCCATCCACTTGACTATCTCTTCAATATGATCAATATACTCTTTCTTTTCAGCCTCAGGATTTGTATCGTCATACCTAAAGTACACCTTAGGTACATCAGAACTCACAAAACAAAGTCCAATAATCCCAAAAATCAAGCTTTTCTCTGGACCCATAACAGTCATACAAAGTGCTCACACTTTCCTAGTACGCTATACAGCACAAAAGAGTTATCAAGTCCATACGCCTCAAATAATGAAAAGAATGATAGAAAGACAAACAGCACGCATTGACAAACATGCAGTTATGAAGTACATACCATAAATATTGCCAGCCAAAGAAGTAAATGAAATCCATATAAAGACAGAAAAGGGATATATTGAAAATTACTGCAGCATAGCAGATTATGAACCAAACAGATATTTTCACAAAAGTATCAAGCGAAAAAGTTGTCCACCTCAAATAGCAGTGTCCACCTCTATCCTTTGCCAATCCAAAATCAACAAACATTGCCTATAACAATAAGAAATTAAGAAGAAAAAATTATTCTTTATTTAACAAAGGGTTTAAAGGTTTCGACTAAATTGACAGCATCAAGTTGCAAGCAACCTTGGCATGACCAATGTGAAGGTACCCGTTCGGCTCAGGTGGAAAGCGGGTAAGAACTTTTCCCCCAGTTACTTTTAAGTGTTTGGCAAGAATTTCCTTGGTATTGCAAGCTCTTAAAACAGAACCATCGCTGTAAAAAACTTCAGTGTGCACCTGAAAACATAAATATTACCTTATCAATTCCTTGCATATACAGCAAGCAACTTAACGCTTGAGATCAAAGATCTTGAAAGATATACAGACCAACATAAATACAGCCGTGAATGAGAAAGATAAGGTAACTAATTTAAAATGAAACAATGTCACATAAAGGAAAAGAAAATCCTTGGAATTTTCTCCAAAAGAAGCTATGTTTTCATCTCTTTTTACTTCACTCAGCACAGTCATTTGCTAGAGAAAAGTCCATGCATTTGACTTAACTACCCCAATCAATAAATAAGTTTTAAAAAAATAAATTATTAATAAATAATCACTAATGAAAATAGTAGAGATTCAGCACTATAGATAAACTCTAGACTTAAAATGCTATCAGGTAGATATTCTTATGCATGAAAAACTTTGAATAGGTAGTGAGAAAATGCTTTATGGTATGCACATAAACCCCTTCAAATACTACACATTGAAACATCATAATTAGGGAAGATACTGTATCATCACTTGCTCATAAATGAAAACACAAAATTATTTAAATGTATAACAATAACATGGTAAAAGAGCAACGGATATTAAATATTCCAAAAATACCTTAACATTATCTTCCGGTGATGGAAAGATAGAAAATGGGTTAAGTTCTTCTTCAGATGGTGGAGCTGCAGCAGCAATGACAGCTTTTTCCTATACAAAACACAAGAGCAGGGTAAGACAGCACAGTAAAATTAGAAAAGAAAAAAAGATCTATATCTCTCAGAAAACCAACCTCAGCTTTTGCAGGCTTTTCCTTCTTCTTTTTTACTGGCTTTTCATCATCTGCTGCAGTCCTTTCACCAAGTAACTCACGAAGCTTTGTATCTACCACTTGCTGCAAAATATGAAACCGTGATTGATTAAAAAAATAATAATAAAAAAAAAAATGCATACATATAATTCACTTGTTTAAGTGAGCTTATTATATGTCAATTATGTTCAAAAATACCTTGACAATCTTTGGATCAGCCCATGGCTGTCTCTCTCTAACACGTCTAAACAAGTCACCAACTGAAAAAGCAAAAGAATGAAGTATTAGTAGTTACTAGCTAACCTAACATGACATGACTTTGTCAAAGAAGATTGTTTGACAAAATGGTTTTTTTCAAAAACTTATACACAAAACTAGCTATGGCAAGTTGACAACAGAAGCTAAGAGCCTAAAAAAATGCAAGAAGCCAAGCATTAATGAAATAATGACACATTATCCCTATCAATTCCTAACACAGAAATTCTTTACACTTGCATATCATATATTGAGCAAATGAGTATATTAACCATAACATCACTAGAAAACGAGATACTAACCATTTGTTTTATATCGTTGCTCCAAAATTGTTGTTTTAAGCTCTTCAAAGATTTCACCAACAGTATGTTCTATCTCTTCATTAGAAACCTCAATACCTGATCAATATATGGAGTTAATATCTAACATACATACATACCTATTATAATTATAAGTCCATCTATCTAAAAAATTTAGGTCAACCAATCAAGATGAGCTATTTACCAACTCCACAATTTTTCTCAAAGTCACTTAAGCTGAATTTTTCAGGACCCACACTCATGAAAAATGAGAAAGCAGCTTCTAGTTGAGCGGGTGTCTTAACCTAAAAATATTCAACTGCAAAAATATATCATTTGGGAAACAGAAGGCTTTACAAGAAAATAACAGTACTAAAAATACCTTTTTAGTGCAGACATCACTGCTAAATAATAAACGGACTATATAACTAATAAATATAGATATATGTGTAACCACCATCCCACCACTATAAGTTAAACACAGGCAATAATATTTAAGATATCCATCACTAACCTTTGAAGAAACAACATACTCACAGAGGGTTGGCCGATGCACAAGGGCATTGGCAGGAAATTTCGTAGCAACCTGTCATTTAAATGCATGAAGAAAGGGAGAGATGATTAATATCATTATATTTCAAGCAGGTGACAGTATGACTCTAAAGATAGTAAGCAAGCCAAGGGAAATATTGACAGGAACTTTTCCACATATATACATAAGTAAGCTCCAAAACATTTCTAAACAGCGTTAAGCAAAGAAAATTTCTTCAATCTAACATACATGGGGGAAACACAGCAAAAGACCAATCCCCGGGCAGGGTTTATTCAATAACTTGAACTATATGTCATCCTCCTTTGAAGTTAGGTGACTTACCGTGTACAGAAGATTTCCAGTAGTCCGATCACAACCATCTGTAACACCCGCCTGATTTCCCATAGAGACAGTAAGAAAAAAAGACATAGTGACATGCAACGGATACAAGTGTACAGTAAATAGTTACTACCTCATGAATCACGGCCAACAGATTACTGGTAACCTTGTTGTTGGCAATCGTATTATGAGCCACTTTCTCATCTAATCCTATTTTAAGGAATAGCTCCACAGCATTATCAGAGTTCTCCCCCGTTTTCGTAGGCATCTTGACGTAACTTGGATTAAGCACTAAACCAAGACAATGCCCAGAAGTAAGGTATACAGAAAATTCGGCACCTTCAATCCGGTCTTACGCTATATTTCGCATATATATTCTACGAATTTAAAAATTCATTTGCACCCCCAATTTCCCAAAACTCAATTCCGATAACCTGAAATTACTCCATTGCTATTTGGGCCAATTGGCAACACTCTAAATCTATAATATTGACCACATTGCAAAATTTAATCACTATAGACACATTAGAAAAACAATTTCAGGTATAAGGAAAATCCCATCTTCCAAAAATATACAGAAATATACCCAAAAAAAAAAAAACATTTCTCATGTAACAAAATATACATCAATTGAGCAATATTCTAACATGCAATTTGAGGGAAATACATGAAATTTAAAATAAATTTCGGGTCTATAAGAACAGCTCACTTAATGTATTAACTAGTTGTTTGAGTAATAATATACAAGTAAGCCTTCTATCAGATGTTCTTTTGCTTTGAAATCGAAGAATAACGGCAATTAAGCAATAATATAGCAGTTAAAAATGGAGGGGCAAGCACTGAAACTAGAGAAAGTGGAAGAATATAGATGAAATACCTGGGTTGAAGCAGTTGAATGGAAGAGAATGGCTGTTTTGCCTGTTTCAAGGGTTTCGCAAAGAAGAAGATTGTCAGTTAACTGGTTTAACGCAAATCAGAGAGTGCAACCGGTCAAAATGACTACTAATACCCCGACACTCCGAATAGAGGTGCAATTTGGGTGTATGGGTCAGCCGGTCAGGTTCGATAAAGTTGGATCGAGAATATATTAAATTTGAGTCATTTCCATACATACTCGTAAAATTAAAATCAAATTTTGAATTTTTTCCGGGTTGGGTTTGTTTTGATAGCTCTAACTCCAAGTTTATACTCCAAAGTCCAAACTCCGAATTATTTGTTTCATACTTAGAGCACGATTAGTCCTAAGTCATGACATCATCATTTAAAGTTTTTGATCTTAACGATTAGCCCTAAGTATTTGTTTTTTTTTTTTTTTGATGCATTTAAGAAGCTGAGTCTTAACAAAATCTGAAGTGGAGTCTTTAAAACTGAAGACTCAACTTAAGACTCAACTCTATGTAGATTATATATGTTAAGGAAAAAAAAATTAATAAATATTTTTAAAGAAATCTAAAATAAGTCTGAGGAATGAAGAGATAAATCTAATTGAGTCTTAAAGAGTCTTAACATAATTAAAAATAATAAAAAATAATTGAATTTAATACAAAATCTGATGTGTCAATGGATTAAAATCTGAAGACCAAACATGGCTAATCTTGCTCTTAGTTGAGACATTTCATTTAGGTATGTTTATTAATGCATATTTTTTAAATATAGAAATTTAATTATGTATTAGTAATCATATAAAATTCGGTATTTGAAAAATAGACAGATGAAACTAACAAAACCTTATATGATCATGTTCTTCTTAACTCTAAATCATAAACAAAGTCCTCCTTTGGTTGACTTGCGAATTAATTTCCCGTAGAAAATTGCATTTTATAAAAAGGTTTTTATAAAAAAAAAATCATGAAAAGTTATTTACCTAATGAAGGAATTTCCTAAACTTGTTTGATTGGCGATATAGGAATTTAAAAATCTCATTACTTTTTATTTTTGCTGAACTAAAATTATTTTTACTGAACTTAAATTATTTTTACTGAACTTAAATTATTTATACTGAACTGATATTAATTTTACTGAACTGAAATTATTTTTGTTGAACTGAAATTATTTTTACTGATTCTTTATTATATTTCTTCTTTACAATTACTGATTTTTACTGAACTGAAATTAATTTTACTGAATTGAAATTATTTTTACTTAATTGAACTTATTTTTACTAAACTGAACTTATTTTTACTGAACTGAAATTATTTTTACTGAATATTATTTTTTTAAGGTGAAGTGAACATGGCCAAAGGGGGCTTGGTAATTAACTTCTCATGTGTTTTGGCATGAATTTCCACTTTCTCTTTTTTTTTTTCTTTTGTGCGTCAACCAAACAAGAATGAAGTATCCAACTTATTAAATTCGAATAATTTCCATTTCCCCTATTTTACACTGTCAAGCAAAGCTCAAAGTCAAATTAGTTATGTTAGTGTTTGAAGTCAAAATGTGTCAACTAAAATGAAACTGAAGAAGGTTTTTTTTTTTTTTTTTTTTAGTACTTGACAAATATGTTTTTAAATTTGTACTTGGTTTTCTTCTTAAGATGGACCATATTCTTTTGGTTATTCATATGAATTACTCCATTTGTTTCTTTTCTAAAGTTATGTTTGTTTTATTTTCAAGTATTATTAAGCAAAATGTTTTGAGAGTAGGTAAAACAATGAAATATTTGTTTTGGAGATAGGTAAATATTTTGATAAATGGGAATATATTCGGTGTTTTTCTGTGTGGCTGGCCACACCGTGTTCCCGCAATTATTTATTTATCAGAGGTTACTTATTTAGAGGTCACTCAGTTGGTCAAGGGTTATTTATTCTGGGGTTACATAGTCGGTTAATGCGTTTTCTGTGTAAGAGTAACCCCTGACCAACCTCGTAACCTAACCCCTGACTAAGTAATCTCTGACTGACCGAGTAACCCATGACCGACCAAATAACCCCTAAATATAGGTATCCATAATAAGTAACTTCATAATAAGTAACACGTGAATAAGTAAGTATCCATAATAAGTAACTTCATAATAAGTAACCCTTGAATAAGTAATTTTTGGTACACGGTGTGACTAGCCACTGCACATATGTAAATTTGTAAAATATATTTGTTTTTAGGTAAATATTTGGGTAAATATGAATAGTTTCTCTGGGATTATGAAGTATTTTGGTACTTGAAAATAGTTGCATTAAAATAAAGTAATTATAAGAGTACTCTATAACCATTGAAAACAAACGGGTCGTACTACTATATGTTACAAAGTGAGTTTTTATATGAATATTATTTTATTTGTTTCATTGTGATCAATGGATAGAAAATAAACATATATTTTAGGGATTTGAATTATTTCTTTGGGTTTGAACATTTTTTTTAAGGTGTGAGCTATGTGGCTATGTATGACCTTTTACTTTATATTCTTATCAAAAGATTATGTACGTCAAAGTAAAAATAGGTATAATTACATCAAAAAAAATATATATATATATAACCTAAAACATTATATAAACAAACACAATATCATACATAATTTGTTTATTTTAATTGACACATTTTGCTTTGCACTCTATTCATTCAGTTCTTAAAGATTGTCTTGACATCTTTTGTGATTATCTTTTCAAGGAAAAAACATAGTCATCAGAGGTCTTTAGAAGATTTGATCAAAACCTACCTTTCAAATATCATAGTTTTATATTGTTTTTTTATAGCTAATTGAAGACTTTTATATTTGAAATCATGAGTTTACAACACACACCTAAAAGAAATAATGAAATATGCCAACAAAAAAAAAGGAGAAATAATTTTTGTTTTGCTTATAGAAGAATTGTTGTTTTAGGTAGGGTAATAGTGGGTTTTCAGGAGGGGATTTAACTCTACAATGGGTAGGGCTGGCAAAAGCTGACCCGACCCGAAAATACGACCCGAACCCGACCTGAAAATAACGGGTTAGGGTTGAGGTTTTCGACCCGAAAACTGAAATGGGTCGACACGAACCCGACACAAAATTTAAATGGGTTAGGTTAAGGTTGAAAATCTCAACTCGAAAATGACCCACATAACCCGAAAAAAAAATCAGGTCATTATCAGGTCGGGTCAACTCGAACTCGACCTGATAACCCGAACACATTTAAGTTTTTTTTAAAAATAAAAACCCTTAAAGAAACCTTTAGTCCAGCCTAACTTCGAATAGAGCCCCCTTATAAAATCAAAAACCCTAAATTCCCCTGTTTTTATTCATTTCCTCTCAGCTGATTTCTGCCATTCTCCTTCTTTCTCTTAAATTTTCTTTCTTTCAATCCCTAAAATCCTCTCTATTGTTGTTCAAACCCTAAAATCCTCTCCTATATCCTTGAATTATTTTCATCAATTTACGCCTCCTGCTATTGCACGTGACACTAAGCCTCTTCCCAGCCTCTCCTTCGTCTATCCAGGGTATTTATTTTTGTTGTTAATTTTTGTTGTAAATGTGTTTATACGGATTTGTCATGCTAATTTCTAGTATATACGAATTTATAATGCTTATTTATGTTAATTTTGGTTATACATGGTTTTATTCGCTGATAATGTTCTTTTTGTGGGAATGTCGTTTACTTGTTTGATAAATGCTACATGTTAATTTATTCGCTGATAATGTTCTTTTTGTGAGAATGTCGTTTACTTGGAATTGAATATACATATTATTGAAAGTTGATTTTGTATTTTATATAATCTAAATTGATGATTTGAATATTTATTAATGTGTTTTTGTTCTTGTTTGCAGGAAAGAACAAATAACCGGCATGTGAAGGATTTTGAGAAGTTAAAATTTGTTGTAAATTTAAGTTTCAAATCCCTTTAATTGGAAGTTTTGGTTGTAAATTTAGAACATTTTAAATTTATTTATGATTTACAGATTTATCTAAGTTGAAATTCAACTTGTATTGATTTTTTTTTTATGATTTTTTATTGGTAATAAAATTTTTTGTAATCTACAAAAAAAAAATAAAAAATAAAAAATAAAAAAAAATCAGGTTAAATAAGGTCAACTTCGGGGTGACCCGAACCTGAAAAAATCAGGTTAGGGTCAAGAATTTCGACCCGAAATGTTAAACAGATTAGGTTCAGGTTGGGGGGTTTCAACCTGAACCCGAAATGACCCGAACACGAAAATGACCCGACCTGATCTGTTTGCCACCCCTAAGGGCTATTGGTGATGGTGGCAAAGCTAGTGCAATTAGTAATGAAGGTGGGGTAATAAATAATAATCGAGAATGTAATTTTTATTTAGCATATATCCTCACGACCTTTTTTGGGTTTTGTTCTTTGATTTTAGTCTTTATTTTATTTTCCTATAGTTGTGATACTTTTAAAGGAGAAAATACAAGTTCATATCTAATATCAACATAACATGTTAATATCACGGTTTTTTTTTGGTAAATTCTTAAGCAAAAACCCCTTTTCTCTCTCCTCTATCACCATTGAATCACCACTGGCATTGTCTTCTGACTACCGCACCACCACTAACACCATCATCCGACCATCGCAGGACCATTCGACCACCATACGACCACTACCACCACTAATCGACCACTACACATCCATTAGTACCATTGGTATTGGAGGCTAGCTTAGTAAGAATAATGTGAAGGCTTTGTTTAGAAGAGGATTAGCATTGGAGAAGTCGAGATTTTGGATAAGGTGTATGATGGTTTTAAATCAGGAAAAGAGATTGAACCAACAAACAAGGAAAATGGGAAGGAATTGGCAAGATTGGAAAATATTGTACATAGGAATCTTAATGGTAAAGAGATAAAGGTTGAGGAAAGTGTGCATTTCTAGGGTGTTGAAGATCAGAGAAGCATAGTCAATGAAAAGAAAATGAACTGTGGCTCAAGAATGGAAGGGTCTAAGGAAGAGAAGAATGTGGAGGCTACTGTTGATAAGCCGGAAGTTGAAGCTACCAAAGACTATTCAAATGGTAGCCATGAGTCATATAATATGGGAGATAGAGATCCCATGGATGTTGACAACTTGAAAGGCTCTGATTCAAGGTGTTGTTCAAATTTTGGCCCTCCTAGTTTTAAGGTAGCGTTCGTCAATCGAAAAAATCTATCTTCATGCTTGAGAATTGCCCGTGCAAATATAGATAAGTTGAGGCAAGGGAAAGAGTTGTGGTTTTATCAACCACATTCATTGTCAAATGTTGAAGGTGCGTACCTTCACCCTAAAGGATCATATCATGAATTCATGATGGAGACCCCCCACAAACATGATTTGAGGGAAGTTGTGGTCTCTCACTTGATACCATCTTCGAGTGTGTTCTCAGATGATGAGGTCAATCAAAACAAGTCATCATCAGTCAATGGTAATAAAAGTACCTTTGTCAATGAGGAAATAGAGCATGTTCATTCGTCACATGAAATTCCTTACAACAAGGGTGAGTATCAAGTTCGTAGTCATGAAGTGAAAGATAGTAGTTTGCTAGCTCCTAGGGAAAGCATCAGTCATCCTTCATCATAACTCAAGAGCAAATTGAGGAGGAAAAGCTTCTCCGAAGCCATGACTAGCACTCTCAATCATCAAAATAGGAGAGTTTGAGGAAGGGTTTGGTATCGAAGCAAGAGTTTGCAACCTAATTATGCCTATCCTATTATTAAATCTAGTTTTCATGCAGGTATGAAGAGGAAGGGTGGTACGTTCGGAAATCTCTTTGATCATCCAAGGAAGAGGCTTAACAATAGTTTATGTGTTTTTATTTCTAATTTTAAGTATTTTTGTGGTAGTTGTATGACTAAAGATAAGTAGTAGTCTCGTGTTTTGTACGCTTCCTCTATTGTAAAAAAAATAAAAAAAATGCTAATATAGAATATTAATGAAGACTAGTTCCTTTTAAATTAAACTTTTTTAAACAAGTTGAGTGCGTCGTAAGTACTAATGCTTTTGAGGTCATTTTTATTACTCAGGACGTGCATCTTCCAAGTATTTCACTATTTGGCACTTCCTTAGAGCTGTCCCAATGGTGAAGAAATTCTTCCCACAAAGTTTTTTTTTTATCCAAAAAGGCATCCCAATAGTGAAAGTTCACCAAAAACCTCATAAACATCTGAGAAAAAATTCTCAGCGTAAGGATTTTCATGGCAAAATTTATGTGAGCCTTACAACCAAAAAGTTGGATAAGTGTCCACTTTTTTCATGTACAAAAAAATTAAATACTTTTCTTTACTAAAAGTAAAAATAAAATAAGAGAGAGAAATGTGGTGGGGTAGTGGAAAAAGTAAGAGAGAGATTGGTGAGAAAAATTTTAATTTATTCATTGATAGAATAAAAAAATTCCCTCACAAAAAATCTGACGTGAAGGAGAGGGAAAGGTAAAGAGAGAGGATTTTTTTTTCTTCACCATTGTGTATGCTCTTAGAGCATGTACAATGGTGAGTCAGTACCCTCCTCAGAACTATCTCTCACTTTTTTTGAGTTAGCTTACCATTGAAATATCTGACTCATTACTTACTCACAGTATGAGGTAGCAACGTCTGAAGCGACACTGAGTATGAGCGTGAGTTGCTGACTTTCTAAACCAAAGAATCTGATTTTTTTTAGGTCCAATTATCACATGACACTTGTCATGAATATTGCAAGTTGTGTTTGATGTTTGCTGTAGAATGCAACGGCTATATTAATTTTTAACAGTTAGTATTGCTATAATGCACCAACGGTAGTTTCTCACTTCATTTAAACATATTTCCAAAAAATAATTTCACCAACGGTATAATTATAATTTTATCTATAAATAGAGCCTAATATTGATATAGTTTCTCACCCTTAAAATTTCACTCTTCTTTTTTTCATTATAAAAATAATTTGTGATTATGGATCTTAATAATCCTAATTACGGAAGTGGTTCCTCTCAAAATAATCCAAATAACCAATCTTCCAATTCTCCAAATTTTCAAAGTAATTTTCATTTTGATCCAAATAACCCTTATAATCCAAATGCTCAAAGGATGTTATTTTATAACATTCCTAACCAACCAACGCATCCAAACCAACAATTTGTACAACAATTCCCAAATCAATTTCCAAACCAAAATTACACCCAACAATTCTCAAACCAATTTTTAAACCAAAATTTGCAACAAATTCCCCAAAATTATCCTTCTGGTTTTATGTTCCCAATGTCGCAACATTATGGTGTGAACCAAATAATTCAAAACAGTCCAGCAACTCCCGAGGGAGAAAGAAGCAGTAACTTAACCCCACCCGATGATCCTAGGGTTCAACAACAAGCCAATGATGATGCTGATGGTGTTGGTGATGATGATGTTGTTCAAGGTCCCCACGGGAGCAACACTAATGTAAGGGCAGAAAAATGGGGTGCAAAAGAAGATGATGCCCTCGTTTCGGCTTGGGTAGAGTGTGCAGTTGAAGATCCAGAGATGGCAACTGATCAAAGTTTGGCGGTAATGTGGAGGAACATAAAATCCCTTTATGATCAAGCTAGAGAAGAAAATCCATCCACCATGCGCCCTAGAACTTTAAGATCTATTAAAAGTCGGTGGGCAAGAATAAATAAAGATGTGAGTATATGGGTTGGTTGCTATAGTGAAGCAAAAAAAAGATATATGAGTGGTACCAATACTCATGATGAAATGACCAAAGCTCATGAAATATATAGAGGAACATGTAATGGTTCACGCTTTGGTTTAATTGGTTGTTGGGAGATGTTGAGAGAGTTAGACAAATGGAAGCCAATAGACCTGGATTTACCTTCTAGTGATGGTGGCAATTCGAAAAGATCAGAGCCAGATACTCCAACTGATGAAGGTCAAAAAACTCATACTCGTCGCCGTCGTCCTGACGGGGTGAAAGCATTTAAAAGAAAAGGTAAATCTGTTTTCAATTCTGGAATTCAAATTGGGGGTAGTTCTGAAATTAAAAATTTAGAGTCGTTTACTCAAGCCCTATCAGAGATGAATGTAATGAAAGGTCAACACAAAGATGTTGATGAAAGACGAATTGATGTAGCAGAACGTATGCTAGAGTATCAGAAGGAGCGAGATGCCATCAAAGCTCAGAAGAAACAAGAAGAAAAAAGGTTCAAGCTATTTAGTGTCCTTCTTGCAAAACCAATTCTATCTGAAGAAGAAAAAGAAATATATCTAAAATTAAAGCAAGAATTTGCACATCTTCTAGGCTAGTTTAAATATCAATTAAGGTAGTCAAACTACATGTGTATTATTCTAGTTTTAATTGATGTAATGTATGTTACTTATGTTGCTTTAACAATTTCCTTTGTAATATTTTGTTGTTTTTTCTTAATGCATTGAAGTTGAAGTTTTAATAAATATAATTGCTCTTTGTTTATTACCCAATAAATTATATCTTGTAAATAATAATAATATAAAATTAGCTCAATAATGAGAAATGTTGTAAAATATGACCGACATGCAATGCTACATTGAAATGTCACATGTTGACAAGAAATCTGTAAGCAATAATATCAGAGAATCTCATCTTTTACTGTTTTGTGTACCCATACATTGAATTGTCATACAAAAGAAATCTACAAACCTTATCAGAAATGTAATCTTTTTGAGTTGTTAATCCATTCAACGAATTACCAATGTAGAAAATCTGTAAACCTTATCGAAAATCATATCTCATATATCTACAAACCTTATCAGAAATAGTCATTTTTTTTGAATTATTTTAGAAGTTATAAATAAGGGGATACACTTCATATTTCAATACATAAATATAAGTATTATTTCTACAAAAAAAAAAAAAAAAAAACAAAATTCTCTCTTCCTCTTTACAAAAAAATATTACAAAATGAACTCTGATTCAAATTCTTCTAGTTCATCTAGTTCAGGGTTATTTGATTACATGGTGAACGACTATGTAGAGTGGCATGAATCAATTACCCAAAGGCAAAAAGAAGATGAATTGATCGAGGAAGCGATCAATACAGCTGTTGTTCCCTTTGTAACATCAACTTATCAGGTCCCATTCACTCTTGAACCTACGTACCAAAGGTGGTATGTACCAAGAGATCGAGAATATGCTGATATTCAGTTATATAACGATTACTTTAGTCCCCAACCATTGTACCCTGCTAATATGTTTCGTCGACGGTTTCGCACGCGTAAGAATGTGTTCACACGCATTGTTAATCAACTAAGCGAAAGTGATGTTTACTTTCAACAAAGGCCAGATGCCACCGGAAGACTAGGTGCATCCCCCCTCCAAAAATGCACTGCAGCAATTCGAATGTTAGCATACGGTACATCTGCCGATGCAGTTGACGATTATCTTAAAATCGCATCAAGTACTGCAAGAGAAGGTCTGGCTCACTTTGTTGAAGGGGTTGTAGCTCAATTTGGACCAGAGTACTTGAGGAGGGCAAATATTATGGATACTGAACGGCTCCTCCGTGAAAGTTATGCTCGTGGATTTCCTGGTATGATGGGCAGCATTGATTGCATGCATTGGGAGTGGAAAAATTGTCCGCGTGCATGGAAAGGAATGTATCAAGGTAGAAGTAAAACAGCAACGATGATCTTGGAGGCTGTTGCTTCGCAAGACTTGTGGATATGGCACGCTTTTTTTGGAACCCCGGGTTCTTGTAATGATATAAATGTCCTCCAACGGTCACCGGTGTTCTCTGATATATGTGAGGGAAAAGCTCCAGAGGTTACCTTCAATGTCAACGGAAATACATACAATATGGGTTACTATCTTACAGACGGTATCTATCCGAAATGGGCAACATTTATCCCAGCAATCAAACATCCACAAACTAGTAAGCACAAATTATTTACCAAGAAGCAAGAGAGTTATTGAAAGGACGTTGAACGTGCCTTTGGAGTGTTACAAGCTTGATTTGCAATAATACGTCAACCAAATCTAGCATGGTCGACCGAAATTTTATGGAAAATTGTAATGGCTTGTATTATCATGCACAATATGATTGTTGAAGATGAGCGAGATGGATATTTGCATTATGATGCAACTGAATTTATCAATGACCAACCCCAAAATGTAGCTGAATCATCAACTAGTAACAACAACCAACCATTTACTGTGAGAAGTGGACGATTGGATAGGCTCAATCTAAATGGTTATATGGAAAATAGAAATAATGTTCGTGATAGGGAGACCCATATTGCACTAAAGAATGACTTGGTTGAACATATATGGGGACGTTTCGGCAACGAATGAAGAGATGACAAAAGTCGCTGTTAATGAATATTGTATTTTAAATTTTAATGGATGTCTTTGCTAAATAAACTATGTTATTTATATATTGTATTATTTTTGTACTTTTTATTTCAAAAATTAGAAAAAAAAATTGTTTCAATTTACATACATAAGTGATTATTAATATTGTACTATTTATAATGACTATTAATATTGCACTAAAGAATGTCTAACTTTTTTTAATTAATTATGTAAGTTCAAAAATTACAAATAAATAATAGAGATTAATTCATGTTTTAAAAAATATAAAATAAAACAAGAGTGAGAAAGAGAAAATGATGGGGTAGTTAGCAGAGAGAATGGTGAGTAACCTTACCATTGTAGATAAATAAATAAGGTGACTCACACTATTAGCTTATGATAGTGGAAGGTGAGGTGGAAGATGATTTGGAAAAAAAATAAATAAAAAAGATAGTTAAAAGTGAGGTGGATAATGGTGAGTAACCTCACAAATGCTCATGCTCTTAGTAGCAAAGCATTTAACAGGGGTTACACTTTTACACTTTTGAAATGACAAAAGAAGAAAGAGACGTCGCAGTTTAAAGCGTCTACTTCTTTAAAACACTCTTCATTTGAATTGCTCACACAAATGAACATTGCATAAACAACTGAATAACAGCAGAAGCAGAAGATAGTGAGAGAAAGTGTAAAAATGGAGTTAGACGAATGGGATTTGAGTGCAGAACAACTTGAATCCCTCGAAAAAGACGCTCTTCGTCAAATTGCTCTTCGTAAAAACTCCAATTCCAATTCCAATTCTACTACTAATTTTGCATCAACGACTACGACAACGACAACTCCTACCGTTTCCGGCGCCAATTCGCAGCTTCCGCCATTACCAAATTCTCTCCCCTCTTCTTCTACTCAGACATTCAAGGATTCTTCCAGGGTTCAAACTCAGGTAATTACTTTAATCCTCAGTTTCTTGTAATTTTTTGGGGTAATGGGTGTTTCAGGGTTTAATTGTACTGAATTTCGTTGAAATTTTGAATGTTTGCTAGCATGAAAAAAATTAGCTAATTTGCATGAATTCCATTCAATTTTGTATTTTTCTTTGAAATTTTGGGTCTGTAATTTAAATTTCTGCTTTTTGGGAGAAGGGGTCAAGGGGAGATGAGTTATATATATTTTGTTGCAATTACTTTTAATGAGTGTTATGTGTAAATTTTATAGCAATTACTCCCTCCATTACTTTTTGTTTGTCCCATTCGATAGTACTTATTGATTGAACGAGGAGATTCATAACAATACTGTTTGAATAAGGGTTGTTTTTAAGGGTTGTTTTGGGTTGTCGAAATTTTAGTAGTATATTTGTTATTTGAAAGGGTTATATATATGATCATGCATGTAATTGTGAAAGAGAATACACTAGTTTGTTAATCTTATGTGGAGTACGAGTAATTGATTTTTATGAATAGTTGGAATGGAGCGAAGCCTAGCAAGTATAACTTTGAATAGCATCATAACGATAGTGCTCAAAAAATTGTTAATCAGTGATTGTGGTGATTGGAAAGCCATTCGATTCTTTGAAAAGAGTTATTAAGGCTTTGGCAACTTTGATTATGCCATATCTCAAATTGAACTTGTGTGCCAAGATGTTAAATCTTTATGACCGCTGGGGTTTGCTTTAAGAGAGATTTGGAGTTTCAATAGTATTGCTTTTATCAATAAGGTGCACCTTTGTTGTTAAAAATCAATTCACATGAATACTCTATAGGTGCTTGAAATTACTGAAATTTCATGCATACGCGTATACCTAGTTGGGGTGTGGGCCAAAATGTGGTTGAATATGAATTTAAAATTATTGAAATGGATTAAGAGTAGAGAGAGATTGTGAGCAAAAAAGGTTGTTATGATGGATAGAGGAAAAATGGTGGTGTTCACATCACACAGCGATGGGAATTTAAACTTTAAAGTAGATACTAGATAGTAGCAGGAAATTTTAGGATATCCCATTTTCCAATTATAGTATATAGAAATATAGAGATGGGGATTGAAAGAGTAAGATTTTTGAAAATATTAGGAAGTATTTCAGATAAGGGCTATCTAGTTCAATTTTCATCTAGATAACTTCAGAATAGGGTCAATAATAAATGGCCAATAAATTGAGGCAAGGATATTGCACTTGAAAAGAATGAAGCCTGGATTACAGGTAAAGATGACATGTAAGTTAATCTATGAAAGAGCAATTGAATATTGTGATCCATAATCAGGAGAAAATGATGCCTTAGGTTCAAGGACTAAGGGCCTGTTCTCTTCAGCTTACTTAATTTGAGTTCAGTTTAGTTCATCTCCAATCAGTTCAGTTCAGTTCAGTTCCTAATTTCCTTCTCTCATAAAATATTCAATTTAGTTCAGTTCAGTTCAATTCAACTCCAATCAGTACAGTTCAGTTCGTTCAATGAATTAGAATAGGCCTTAAGTTTAGCTTTTTAGGACTGCTTATAGAATTAGATATATTTGTCATTTAACCAGAGTGCATCATACTTATATGAACTTCTATACTATCGAACTTCCTTGTAAAGCTTCCTAACCTTGGTGGAATATCATGATGAGTTTTCTGGAAGAAGCAAAAATGTAAAAAAAAAGTGAAAAAAGGTGTTTGGATGCCTCAATGACATCAATGAAATTCCTGTAGTGACTGAGGTTCTTTGACCTTTTTTTTTAAAAAAAAAAAATTCAATGTAGTTGTTGAAAGAGTATAGACATGATTCGATGGATGCTTCATAGAGCAGAAAATTGGATCTGGTAGAGATGTCATAAGTTATCTTTGACGGTGCTTTTTCATCAATATTAGACTCTTGGAGAAGGGAAGGTGTGAATTTTTTGCTAGCATATGTTAGTCTCTATCCGTTTGTGCTCATGACAGACTGAATTGTAATACAGATTTGGTTATCAAATATGTAATTATGTATTTTACAAATGTAGAATGTTCCCATTAAGCTAAACTAGAATTAGTACTGTGCACAAGTAGAGAGGATTATGAAATGAGAAGACTTGAGTTGAGTACCAAATAGAACATTGGGAAAGGGAAAGGAAAACATTGTAATCTAGAATGACTTGAGAAAGTGTTGTAGAGTATGCTATAGGCCTGACACTTGAGTTTGAATCATGTGAAAAAGGGAATAGTGTTGATGCATGCCTAATAGAATAGTAGTGGTGGTAAAAAGCTGAGGATGGTTTATAGCTAAGTTTGATGCTACCAGGTGATGATTCCACTTTTCATTTTTCTTAAATGTGCGGTGGAAATAAAAGAAAAGGTCTATGCTACCGGATGATAATTCCTCTTTATTCATATAAATATAAGGTGGAGAAGAAGATTGAAAAAGGGTAGGATGATTAGTATTTAAAATCCTACTATTGTGCTATATTACTGCTAGTTTCACCCTATCTGTTGCATAAGATAATGCACTTGTGTCAATCTTCTGATATCCAGGCAGATGGTCCTTCAGGGTCCAGAGTCTTGCCATCGTCTGTTGCACCAAAAACAGCTGGTGAGTCGCTATAAAGTATTCGTCCATGCTAATTCAATTTTGTTTCTCAAGCACATTTTCCACTTGTGATGATTTGCATGGGCTGAAACCTGAAAAAAACAATAGCTATGCTTAAGGTTCAGAGTTCAAGTTCTATGGTTACTACAAGGTTAATAATAGCTCAGTGCAGCAGAATTGTGCAAATCAATAAAGTACAAAGAGTATATACTGCCAAATTACACTCATAATGTGGCTGTGGCTTGCTGGAAGTGGAGTTCCACAGAAAATTATGGCTGTTTTATGTCACAACACGAGCTTTTTATTCCACAGTATATATGAGCATTTTACAGGCTTAAGAGCATACTTCGATGTTGCTTTAATTCTTGATTTCTGATTAGATGACTCTTCAAAGGAGGAACCAAAGCATTCTGTCAAGTTCTTTCTTCATGCTAGTGGAAATATAGCTATCAGGTTTCCGTATAACCAGGTATGCTGGCCATTATTTGTCCCGGTTATTTGCTTCATTCTCAAGGTTGTATCTGACACTGCTATTGCTCACAAGGTTCTTATAAATGCTGTCAAGAAGATTCCTAAAGCTACCTGGAATGCAAAAGAGAGGTTTTCTCTTCTTCTTTATGTGTTTCACTCTTTTTAAGGACCTGTTGCTTACTTGCTCTATGATATGATGCTGAAATGGCAGGCTATGGATAATTCCACTGTCTTCTTTGTCAACTGCTGAAGACATTCTCAGGGAAACTCCAGGGTTGAAAATTGAGGTGAAGTATTTCCTCTATGTCTGATATATCTAGTGGCTGTTACAAAATTCGAACTGTACAGGAATGTTGGTCTCATGGTTCTTTTTGTTTCTGGCTTATATAAGTCATTAGTTTTTTATTGTTTGTTCCCTTAGGTTAAAGGTGTCCATTAACAAAGTATGAAGTATATTTCTTTCACAATTTGGATATCTATTTAGAAATGCTATAAATAGGCAAGAATCAGCTAATTTTTTACGCACTTTCGTGTTGTGACTTCTAGGTGGAAAATCTGGACCCCTTAGTTCGGAGAGCTATAACTGCTGCAACAGCTGCTCCGGATCTTCAAGGTGAATCTTGATTGGCATTGTGTTGTGAAATGCTGTACTGATTGGCATTGTGTTGTGAAATGCTGTACTCTTTGTGCTCTCTCTCTCTCTCTCTGGTGAGAAGCATACTTAATTGGAGAGATGAGAGAAGTGTAATTAATGTGAGAAGCATCAGAAATCCAGATAAATTAAAAATATGTTGTGACAAGCATCAGAAGTCCAGATAAATTAAAAATATGTTACGGATATTAGCGAAACCACATTCTAGATATATAACAGTACAATACAGATGCATTAAAATTCTAGTTTAGCTACATCAACTAATCACCTTAGGAGAACTATCAAGATTCTTATTGCAAGTGTACAGCTAAATAAAAATATAAAACGAATAGTGAGCCCTGCATGAAGCTGTTGAACCAAGATAATCTCTCATTGAAGGAGGGTCCATGTGTCTTTCATGATGCCGTACTTTCCCAAATATTTAGCACAATTACCAAACAAAATTGAGATTCAAAACCAATGTTCACTGGTTTCTGGTTGATATGGCCAGCAATGATTAACTTTGTTGTCAATTTGACATCACATCATAGCGTAAAAAATATATTTGTCCTCTTGGTTGAAAGAAATTAACTTACAGTATTTAGGGAGAAAAGCCATTGCATAGTTTGGTGCCTAGTGAGTTTTAAAATTAAGATAATCTTTCATTGAAGGAGGGTCCATGTGTCTTTTCCTAGAAATATGAATGGGCTTAATCTTTTCAAATATATTATAGCCAACCATTTTAAAAGGTTACTTGGTCACTTCAGCCCAATGGTACAAGATTACTTGCTGCATAAATATAACGATCATTGGCTCATGTAATTACATGAGGGTTAACATATTTGTGTGGGTGTCATTGTAGCCTCTTTGTGGAATGTTTGTGATTGTGTTTGTCTACTGCCTTCTCATTTAGTAGGGAGGACAAAGGGTGCTAGTCTTGCCCCTGTTCTGAAGAAAATTAATGATTTTATCTCTGGTTAGTTTCCCTCTCTTGTTCTAGGAACTGGGTAATTGTGCATAAGATGATGACTCAAGGTGTATTACTGCTTTGCTGATTTCGAGAGTAGAGAATGAGAAAATCTCTGTGGATTGGTTGTCTTTTATCTGTCTATGCACTGGAAAGACATTCTTTATCTTATAGCTCATGTTTGAGGTGTTATTTAGTGCGCATTAATAATAATATACTTAATCTTTTACTTTGCAAGATCGATATGACAATATTCCAAGCTATATAGAAACGAAGCTTCTACCATTTCAGCGGGAGGGCGTCAGGTACCTGCAGGCTGTAGATGACTCTGATAATGCTCTGTGTAAACCTATATGAAGATTTTCTGTCCATGTAGTACTGCTTAAAGAAGGACCTTTTTCTAATTACAATTTTACAACAGCTTTGCTGTCTTTCTATTTTCAATCAAGTTTCTTGCTCTTAGACCTGCTGTAGACCCTGTACTACTGTAGTAAGGAGCTGATTTCTGATTCATAATGCTATTATTTATCAGGTTTGTGTTGCAGAGGGGAGGTCGGGCTCTTATAGCAGATGAAATGGGTCTGGGTAAGACTTTACAGGTAATTGGAGGTTTCATGTAATTTGTGTGTGAACTCTGGAGGCTTGTAATTTGTATACAAATTGTTTTTATATAATACTCTGAAAATGGATGAAGGCATGACTTGTAGCAATTCCATCAATGGGCTTTATATTTCTCAATATGCTGATCACCTAATAATAGCTCCCATTTTGACAAGATAATTAGAAGCAGCATTTGTTTTCAAGATTTGATGCCGATTATCACTTTTATATGATGGGAACAATATTGTTGGTCATTGTGATAATTAACTGATTGGTGTATTGATTTCACTGATTGCTGTTCTTCCTTTCTCATTTCGAGTTTTCAACCTAAATGTGCAATGTCCACTGGACTCTTAAGTTGCAGTATGGTAATACTAAAGCTGCCTGCCTTATTCACTAGATTGTTTTGACTTTGAATGATGGTCCTTGGCAATATGCATCTGTTCTATTGGACAAAAAGATTATAATATGGTTTAATTCGTAAAATTAATCATTCTCTCAAGTTTAATTGCTAAAGCAATTTCATTGCTTTTATTTCCTTCACAATTTTTAAAAACTGGGTTTTAAACTTCAGGGGGAGGGTAAACCAACATTCCCTGCAAGGACAAAGCATATCACATACCGTTAAACTTTCCGAATATTAATCAAAATTTTGTTATTTTAAGCTGCTGAGACAATGATGTCATGATGATACCTTTAATAAATGAATCTTTTATGTTGTCTGAAAGTCATTTTGAGGGTAAATTGTTATGCGTACATGTTTGATATGGCCGAAGTCTGTTTAACAAAGGTTCAGCATGGATTTGTAATTTACATGAACAAGGTGCGCAAGTGTTATTTTTTATATATACTTGTGTGCTTCTTTAGTGTTTACTTCAGTTATACATGTTTCATGTTTGTTATGGGTGGGAACTCTCCTTTGATTACCGCATGGTATTTTTTCCCTTCTATTGTTTGAAAGTGAGCTTCCAAGCTGTGTTAAAGTTGCAAAAATATGGAGTTAAGTGGTTGCTAATTATTCAAAATATTAATGTTTGGATGCCATTTTCTGCAGGCAATTGCTGTAGCCTTATGTGTCCGTGAAGCGTGGCCTGTTTTGGTGCTTACACCTTCTTCTTTGCGTTTGCATTGGGCTTCTGTGAGTACTACCATTGGTGTTTTAGTCTTAACTGAAAAGTGTCTTGCACTGCAGATACATTCGTGTCTTCATCAAATTATAACAGCATATTATAACATTCATAGAGCTAAACTACAACTACTGTAGCTACTGTATGTATGAATGTATAAATCCATATTATAACAACTGGATCTCTGTTTAAAAGCAATAACTTTTCTCTGCGGCAGCTATGACATATTCACAGAATTTTCATTTGTGTATGGTAGTCTTACTGCAATGGCCTGTTCTCACTTTGCAGTATATCCAACTATATCATAATGTAGCTGCAATAGCCTAATGTAGGCGAACTCAGAACTGAGATCCTTTTTTCTATTGTGGTTCTTCTTATTTACAGATGATACATGAATGGCTGAAGATTCCTCCGTCAGATATTGTTGTATGTATACTTCCTATATACTACGTACTTCTCTGAATTTTCTTGTTCAAATCTCCTACTTTTTGTTGGTGAGGTGAGGTAGGGTATCCTGCAGCTGGTTTCTTGATAATTCTATGAGTTGCATGTTTGGGTTGTTTGTGCTTTTCTTTTACATTGAATAATCACATCTCAAACTCTCAAAAGAGGCATTTGTGAATAATAACATCTCAAAAGTTATGCAGTGTTGGCCTGTAATATCAGGAGAGCTAAAGTGTGGAATAAGCTTCCCCATGTCTCAAACTCAAATGTTATTTAGGCTTCACTTGTTTTGGACATCATTTTGCCCTTGCAGTTTGAAACAATGTATTGGCTTACCAATTTTTGCAGATTGGGGGGGGGGGTATTTTACATAAGTTTCAATTGGGGACATGTCGACTCTATTTCTTACAAAAACCAGTCCTACACTCTCTTCCTCAGAGGCTCAGAAGACAATTTTTCAAAAAAGGGACAATACCTGCTATCTTCATGGATGTTATCCCACCCCTCCAACCTCTTTGTGAACGAGAGTGAGAGGAAGAGGCTTCCCTATAGGATTAGAAGGCATCGATGATACCTAAACTTGCATACTCTAATTTATGTTTCGGTGAAGATAAAATGAATTTCTTTTGTTTGATTGAAGGTTCTTGTTCTCCATGTCTGTAAGGACGTATATGTGTGTATTGCTTTCTAAATTTGCATACTTGTTTCTGATTTGGTTGAGAGGGTGAATTTTTCTTGTTTATTTATGTATAACTATATCATCCTATTGTTTCATGTTATATTATGTTTTCTCAATAAGCTTGCATTTTTCATCAGATTTTGACTGCTCTTTAGTTGCCTGTTATTGTTTGTGATTATCCTTGTTGGGGATGGGAAAATGTGTGCCTCTTTGTTTTGGATCTGACTCGAATAATATGCAGGTGTTATTATCTCAATGTTCGGGATCAAATAGAGGGGGTTTTTCGGTGGTGTCCGCAGCCAAGGGGACTGCTCGTCTTGATGGTTTGTTCAATATTGTTTCCTACGACTCTGTTCCCAAGCTACAGGGGACTCTTATGGCATCAGAGTTTAAGGTGAATATATCTGTTTTTTTCGCGTATGTTGAAATATGATATATGGTGCCTTAATTTCATAGTATTCCCCTATCCTCCCCACTCACACCTTCTTAAAAAAAAGCTTGCATGTGGTGACTATATTTTTATTTTTAGCTATAAACTGTTACTCTTTGATGCACATGTGTAAAAATTTTGTTAAAGGTGGTGGTTTTTACAGTAGTTTTTAATATGTGCTGGCAGTGTTGGTTTATTTTGCATCTTCTTTTTTTTTTTTTTTTTTTTTTAATCAATGAGCATGGTGTTGCTGGAGCATGGGCTTAGTAAAGCCATGAACCAAGAGAGCAGGCATGAAAAACCAGTCGCTTTCAGTGTTATTTTTGACAGCACAAATGAGCCTACAAACCTATTTAATCAACACAACAGGGTATTGCTTGATATTTCTTGGTGCCTAGGGAATGTGTTTCAGGAAAACCTATTTTAGTAGCTTGGGAAAGTTTTGGCAGATAAAAATCTAGTTTTCTGGAGTTGATTGATTAGGGTTTCGTAAAGAAGTTTCTTGGAGATCAAAATCCTTCCTAAGCTTATTTCTGGCATGCGTAGACCTCTTAATTTACTTTTTTAGGAATGTTTTGTAGTTTAGGAGAAAATTTGCATGTGACATTGTTAAGGAAAAGCTAGTTAATGTACATATTTAAGTAGTATTTTTAAAGGGTTTTAGCACTATAAATACAAAGACTATGTATTGCACAATTCATTTGAGTTTACTAGTGATTGCGAGTCTCACTTTTGCTCATTATATCTGGTATTGGTTTCTTAGCTCCCTCTCTTCCCTCAGCCTGCATGAATAAAATCATTGATGTGGAATTGGGAACATGTAAAGCTTGCTGCTACCCTTGCCATTGATGAAATTTGTATTTTCTATTCTTTCATTATCTGTGGTTAATGAATTTACCTTATTATAAAAATTCAATAAATAAATAATAAAGAAAGCACCTCTGGAATTTATGTATTTATGCAGGTTGTTATTGCAGACGAGTCACATTATTTGAAGAATGCTCAAGCAAAGAGGACAGCTGCCTCTCTCCCGGTTATAGGGGTCTATTTCTTCCCTTTAGATCAATTTACAGGAAGAGCTACATTTTACTCCCTGCCCGTGTTCTTTTTCTACTGTTTTTAACCTGTGAAACTTCTCTGTTCAATTTCAGAAAGCACAATATGCAATTTTGCTTAGTGGAACTCCTGCTCTGTCAAGGCCTATCGAGCTATTCAAGCAGGTGATTCTCTATTTACCCATGCTTGATACTTTATCTTAATTTGGCTCTTTTCTTCTTCGATTGAGTTTTTTTTTAGTTATTTTATCATCTTAGTTTTATAATTTATTTATTTTTATTTGGATACAGCTAGAAGCCCTCTATCCTAGTGTTTACAAGAATGTCCATGATTATGGAAACCGATATTGCAGGGGTGTAAGTGGTTCACTTGTTTGCTTTACACATGCCTCAGCATCTGAATTTGTTTACTTTGATGAGCCATGTAAATTTCTCCTTGATTTTCAGGGAGTATTTGGATTATACCAAGGTTCAAGTAACCATGAAGAATTGCACAATTTAATGAAAGCAACCCTCATGATACGCAGACTGAAGAAGGATGTTCTTTATGAGCTTCCTGTAAAACGTAGGCAGCAGGTAATGCTGCTGTGTAGCCTGCACCACACTGCTGCAGCGCTGCCATTGCCTTCTGGTTTCTGATGGTTTTTGCCCATTTCATTAATTATGTGTTCAAAAAATCCTTTTGATGGATTGCTTATAAAGACTTCTTTTGGCTTTACTCTTTACCTTGACCAAAGCTAACATGTGCTTGAGATTGTTCTTTTCCAAAGTTGTTAATTTTTTTATTTTTATTTTTATTTATTTATTTTTTTTGTTGTTGTTGTTGTGTGAACTCATAATGTGGAAATTTTTGTTCTCTTATTACCGGCAATCACGGCATGATAAGGTGTTAGGAGCACCCCCCTCCTTTAATCAGAAAGAAAAATGAAAAGTAATAATTATATGAAGTATAGAAGAGGGGTTAAATTTGGTTACTGGTGAATGAATTTTACATGTTAAGTTATATAATTCAGCTATATCTTATGTATCCTTTTATTGGACTCTGATACAATAAATGATCTTCAATTTACTTGTAAATGACTGAAGGACCTTGCATGGTGATTATTAGGTCTTTCTGGATCTGGCTGAAAAAGACTTGAGACAAATTAAGGCATTGTTTCTTGAGGTAATGCATCATTTCATGGTGTGAATTAGCTTTCACGCTTAAATGCACAGTGATTATTTATTGTTGATTCAGATACTTGTTGCAAGTGAATTTTGAAATTTTGGTAGTGTTGTATGTTACATTAGATGCACAAGGACTCCTCTGGAGCCTTGTGTCGTGCCAACCCCCCCTCTCCCCCCCCCCCCCCCCCCCCCACACACACACACACAAAAGAAAAAAGGTACCCTTACCAAGGACCCAAGTAGTGAAGTACATTGTTTTTACCACTTACTCTGTTTAATGCTTTAGCAATCAAGTGAGAAATTCCAATATTCTGAACACTGCAAAACTTTCATATCTTTTCTTATAGCTGGGGGTGGTGAAAGACAGGATTAAAGCTAGCAGTTCCAAGGATGAACAGGAGTCTCTCAAATTTACTCAAAAGGGTTTGATTAATAAGGTACATTTTTTGCTTTATTCCTACTAGGATTCATGAACACAGTCACATTTAGCTGCATCTTTTAGCTATATAAAGTAACTCTATGTTTTTCCATCTAACCTTGCTATTTTACAGATATATACTGATTCTGCAGAAGCAAAGATTCCAGCAGTTAAGGAATACCTGGGAACAGTCATTGAGGTGAGTTCATTATTGAAACAAGAATAAATTAAAGGAGGGAAACAAAGATCAGGAAAATCAATATATTTTTTTGTTTACAGATAACTCTAAATTTAATTATTTTGCCAATCTGTGTGATTTTACTAAAGAACTTTGGACTCTTTTTTAATTTTTGTGGAAAAGATTCTCATTAGAATAAGGCTATATGGCAACTATATTTTAAACATATTTCCTGAACAAGTTATGATCAAATTCAATTTATATATTCTTTTGATTAAAAAAAAAAGGCTTAAATAACCATATGTTTGTTCAGCTTTAAGTGATAGAGTATAAAACCTATTCCTGGAAGGTTTTGGTTGAAGCCCAGGAATATGTTTTATACTCTATCAAAAAGCTTAAGCATTTGGTTGAGATGATCCTTTAACATGGTATCAGAGCCAGTGTGACACAAAGGTCATGGTTTTAAATCTCATTTACCCCTCACTTTCAAGTGGAATATTTCGCGCTGGGTATGTGGAGGGTCCATGCTGCATTCGCATTTCAAGTCCAAAGGGTCCTCATGTGAGGAGGCCGTGATAGAGTATAAAACATATCCATGGGCTTCAACCATCAGCTTAAGCTTGGTTATACAAATATCCCTACAAAAATATTTAGCTGATTAGCATTTTTAAAATATTGGAGATCTAAGCAACATGTGTAGTAGCCATCTTGGGTTTCAAAAGATATATGCAGCAGAACTTGCTTTAATTTACGTCAACTGTAAGTCTACATCCACAAAGATTTCCATCAAGAAAAACATGAAGTTTGCGATATAGGGGAGACAAATAAATGACAGCATACTAAATTTACTCATGAAGTAAATAAATTTATAAAATCAAGCAATCAAAGGGGCTGGAATTTGCTGCATATAATCAACCTGATTACATATTCGTTTATTATATTTGTAGTCTATTATACAATTTTTTTTGTTTGTGTGTGTTTACTAATTCCATACAATTGAACTTGGTTAGGGGATTGTCTGACATATAGAGGAGGCTACGTTATATGCCTGCCATGGTTGTGGGAAAAGCCCTTAAGAAATGTAATCATTTTGCTACATTAGCACTCGCATGCTGGATTAGTTCAAGAATAGAACAGATATATTAGCAATCATTCTGCTACATTAGCACTCGCATGCTGGCTTGCAACTTTGAAAAGTGGTTTCTGCTTTCGCTGGTTGGAAAAAGTTTCATTTTACTTCTATATACACAAAAAATAAAAAGATGCGTTATTCTTCAGTTTGTGTTGGCTTCTCTTCCATGAAGCTATCAACTTGTGGTTATATATTCCCTTTGGCCATTTTTCAAGTGTTTTGTTGTAGTCCTTTTCTTTTAATTTTCTCGATCTCTTATCCTTTGACATATATTGGGTATGTTAGCTTTTGTGATGAATCTTTCATATTGCTTACATATTTTCCTTTTGGATTAATTGAGCCAGGCTGGATGTAAATTTCTAATATTCGCGCACCATCAGCCTATGATTGAAGCAATACACCAGTTTTTACAGGTAAATCTTGACTCCTGTTTTTCGTAATTCATCAAATTCATTGGCCTATATGCCCCATCCCTTGGAGCCAGGAGGATTTCTAATAGAAATAAAACCACAAGACCTTATTCTGAGGAGGGGGGTAGGCTCTACCACTGAGCTCCTTTTTTATTCTCCTATTGGTCAGACCATTATTATGTACTCCGTTGTGCTATATAATTATATTTTTTAAGTTGACATGTTCTTGATTCCTTATTGAACTTCTAGAAGAAAAAGGTTGGCTGCATCCGCATCGATGGTGGTACACCAGCAGCATCAAGACAATCTTTGGTTACAGAATTTCAGGAAAATGAAGCAATCAAGGCTGCAGTTGTATGACAACTCTTACCTTTTTTTTTTTTTTTTTTTTTTTTTTTTATTTATTTATTTTTTTTTATTTACTTAAATTATTATTATTATTATTATTTTTTTTTTTAGGCTTACTTCTAAGATTTATTTTCTTGTTTTTCTCTTTCAGCTGTCAATTAAAGCTGGAGGTGTTGGTTTAACTCTAACAGCAGCTAGCACAGTTATCTTTGCTGAGTTATCTTGGACCCCCGGTGACTTGATACAAGCCGAAGATCGTGCTCATAGAATCGGCCAGGTAACTAATTCAGCAAAGTAGAAGAGTTTTTTTTTTTTTTTTTTTTAATTCTCTGTATTCAACCAGTCTCACATTTCCTATAATAGTCAATATTCAGTTATTATTGCCTTATATCATTAATGTACTTTTAGAGCTAGCCAAAACTTCCTAATCATGGCTTTTTCTCCCATCCTGCTAGGTCTCTTCGGTCAACGTATATTACCTTCTAGCAAATGATACTGTTGATGATATTATCTGGTATGATGTGACTTGCATTATAATATGTGTCTTGAATTTAGTAGAGTTATTAAATGATCGAAAGATGATGATGCTAACTAATGTAGTACTTTTTTTTTTGTTTGTTTCTATATTGAAGGGACGTTGTTCAGAGCAAACTAGAAAATCTTGGGCAGGTTTTGTGTTTTTGCCAATTGCATGTTTATTTGTATCTCCTTAGCACTTTTTGCTTCTTGTTGCTAAAATGAAATCTGGATTTGTAATTTTTCATGGACATATTAGGTTCTTGACGGACATGAGAATACCATGGAAGTTTCATGCAACCTACCAAGATCTAGCCCTGCAAAGCAGAAAATACTTAGCTCACACAGATCACCTTCTTCTAGCCCTCAGAAGCAGAAAACACTACACAGCTCGCCTACTTGTAGCCCTATGAAGCAGAAAACACTTGATGGTTACCTAAAACGATGCGGTACCTCAGATACAACTGATGCTGAGCCTAGTTTGAAACATCCGAGAAACTAATATTTTTTTTTTTTTTTTTACTAACAAGGTTATGTACTATATATCAGTGTATTAGTCCTTTTGTAAATGTACATACTTCATGGCGACTTTGTAAATAGAAGAAGCCATCTGTTGATATATCTGTATCCGAGAACAAGCTTGTGCATCTCAGAACTGTACTTCCCTTCTTCCCCTGCTACTTGTCTAGTTTGGGATTGTTGTAGGAATGAGTTCCTTTTGAATTTTGATAACTAATCACACTAATTGAAGTTTTCATGTAATCACCCATTGAAAATTCATTTCTAACCACTCATTGTAATTTGAATTTGTCTTTTATCTCAAAACATCTCCATTAAATATTTTTTTCTCCTATGTACTGATGATTCACGTGCTTAATAAATGTTCATTTCTTTTTAATGTGTACTACGAGGGAGGGAATGAGGGATGTGTTTATACCGGGTTTTGTGGGTAATGAAATCAAACAGAGATAGAGAACCTAAGCTAGATTTTGATTCAAACGGACCAAAACCAAGTGTGCTCAATCAAATGGATCAAAGAAACAAACTTAGTTCATGTTTGCTGCAAAGGAAACCCAAGAGCTTCTTTTTCAAAAAAAAAAAAAAAAAGGAAACCCTAGGCCGCAAAAACTTCCTCCTTCAAATAAGGCCATTGCAGCAAGGCATTGTCTTCTGGTGAGATGATCGAATCCACTATGTCAAGAACATCTGAACAAGCATCAAAAGATGACTTAAGCAAACCAGTATCTGTATGTGCAACTGTGCACAGGCCACAGGTGCATATACTAGCTATATTTAAAAGCAAAATTAACTAAAATTAGAAATAATAAGTGAAAATTACTAGTGGTGAGTGAAATTTCTAGTTGAGTAAATAATCACTGTTCTATTCAATTTCTAGTTTTCTCGTTTAATACACATTACCAAGTGGTATATATAATACAATGAATTGGAGTTTTATGTACAATAGGTTTAACAAAAAGAAGAAAACCTTAAATAAGAACTCACAGACTCTCCAAAGTAATAATTCTACATTGCCAGAAATATTACAGCTTCATCTCACTAGTCACTAGTCTCCTCCTTCAGTTCAGACACTGAAATAATACTTGTAATGGCAACAAAATTTCTTCAGGAAGAAACAGCAGCAACAGCAACGCGCAATTGATCCTTAGCCTCTTCCTCAAAGTAGTTTGCAACAATTAACTCTATGTCTTCTAAACCGACACCAATGTAGAGAGGGTTACTAGTTTTCACAGAATCAGCACCTACATTACCATTCTGAAGCCTAACATTAGGTGCACTTTTACACTTGCCCATGCACTTGCACCCTTCAACAACTCCCTCACTGCCTACTGCTCTTTGAAACTCCTCCATCAATGCCGGGGCACCTAATTTCTTGCACTTCCCGCCCATACAAACCTCGATCTTCTTCCCTATACTTTCCACCCTCGGCTGATGCAGTTTCAGAGTTTCCGAGTCTAGAACTTCGATTCCTACATCCTTGTTTAAGGTCAAATCAAGGATCATATTGCTGCACTTCTGCTCTGAGTTTAGAGGAAGTTGCTCACTCATAGATTGAGCTAAGAGTGTGCTTGGTGTAGTTGTTTGTGGTTCCTCGATAACTGAATGAATCTCCTTGGTTTCAATAGGTCGAACAACAGTCTTGTTTTTCATAGTTTTCATGTCAATCACTTCATCACATTCACTGTCACTCGATTCCGAAGAGGAAGAGGAAGATTCACAATTCTTCATCTTTTCTTCTTCTGCTTTTAGCTGCTTCAATTGAGCCAACAGTGTCTCTGCTGCTTGCTGCACAAAATTGTCCAAAAATTAAACCAACAAAGTACCACAAATAAAATAGATTTGTAATTTAGGAATTTAATACAACGATCAATTGCCAGAAAAATTAGAAAAAGCTTGTAAACTCCAGAATAATTCATTAGTAAAACTGATAAAGCTACTTCCTTCCACAACCTATCTGAAAAAATTGAAAGCAATAAAATCCCAATATACAATCTAATTGCATATTCCAATTCAATTCGAACACATAATCGCACACAAAAGGTCTTGTATACAACGAGTGTATTTTACACACAAACACAATCCCCCGAATCACACAAAAATCTAACCTAAGCAATTCAGAAACAAATTAAAATGTTGCATACACTACACCTGTGATGTACAAGTTTTAGCCAAAATAAAATCATGTTAAAAAAAACCAAAATAAAATTAACATATGAACATATCATCAAATTAACAGAGAAAAACCAAAACACAATAGAAAATCAGAAAGAAATAAAGTGAACTTACAGAAATAGTTCTGGATTTATCATCATCAACAGCAAAACCCAGATTATTATTAGAATCCAAATTCAACCCAAACCCTAACTCAGAAAAAGTCGATAAATCCTTAACCAAACCCTTCAACAATTTCATCCTCTTTTTCACCGGAATCCCATTCCACCCTTTTTTCCCCTTTCCCTTTTTCTCTCCGCAAACAGGGGAAACCGAAACCCCAACTCCAACCCCAGAATTATAATACTTTAAATGCCCTTCATCTTCAAACCCATGATTCCTAGCTTTTAATTTAAATTCCCTCAAACTGGGTATTCGATTCCCTCTTCTAAAATAAACTTCAGAATTCAAAAAACACGATTTTCTTGAATTCCCAGAAAGTTTTCCAATCTGGGTAGTATAACAGCAAGAAGAAGATGACTTGAAAACGACGCCGTTTAACACCGCCATTGATGATTGCTCAAGTTTTGGGGATTTTCTCTCTCCTGATTTTTCGAACTCTAGAAGGAAGAAGGTGAGGGTTGTGTATAAGGAGGATTTTGGGGTACGTGGCGAGAGGTGATTGGTTGGAGGAGAGAGAAAGTTGAAGTGGGAGTCAAGTTTGTGGAGCGATTGCTGTTTTCTGTTGAGCACGCGTTAGCTTATTCCCGCCATGCGTATGGGATGAATCTTGGCCGTTGGATTAGTTGTGAGGGATTTTAATGGTCTGAGATTGATCTGACGTGGCTGCCATGGTGGATATTGTAATAAAGTTTCCATAAAAATGCAAAGGAAAAAGGCAAACTTGTGATTTTTTTTAATTTTTTGGTTTTTTTTTTTACTTGTAATTATTTCTCGATGTATTTTCTTTTTTTCATTTTTTTTCTTTAATTGTCTCTCTCTTATAAATAAAAAATAAAAAATTCCATCCGTTTCATAATGCTAATCAACCATATAAAATAAGAAAAAAAAAATATTTGGAATTTAACTAATTCATAATTAGTTTACCTTATTTAAGTTTTGTTTTTTTTTTTTTTTTGAAAACCTAAGTCATAAATCTCATAGTGCATAATTTGAAGGTAGAGATTTCCTTACTTAGAGTCATGTCATCAATTTACAACCAATTAATTACAGAAAAAATCAAGTTAAAAATGAAATATATTCAATATGGGTAGATCTTTTTGAAACGCTCAAAATAATATATGGGATTAACATTATAAAACTAGGGAGGGAGTAACTACTACCTCCATTACATAATATGTGCAACTTTTGAATTTTTTTTATATCTTATAAATAATACCATAAATAATACCTAAAAGTTATACATAATATGTAACACATGTAACACCCCAATAATTCCCTCTTTAAACCTGTGAGTACCCTGAACAATATCCAAGAAAATTACTGACGTGCTACCGTCACGTGTTCAAACGTTAAGGCTATATTAGAAATTAGCAGCGGAAAAACTAAATCAGTTATAAATAAGTTTCAAAGCCAACAACAAAACCAAATTAAGTTTTACAACTTGAAACCATTAAGGCCCTAATTCAAAACTCAAACCAGTTGAAGTAGTATAAAAAAAATGAAATCGAGTTTAAGCAACTTCAAAAGTAAATAGCAAATAAATTGAGAAAAGCAACTAACACTCCACTCAAGATCCCACCACCTAGATACGAATGCTGCATGTGTAAGAACATGTGGTTAATCTGCTCCCCAATATTACAAGCGTATAAATTGGATCGTCACATGGTCATTGAAAAGCGAAGGCCATGACCAAAGAAAGACACACAAAGCACGCAATCAGCAAAGTTGAGTACATACAGGTTGCGAAACATAATAAGAAATCTCTAGCATGCTACTAATAATCAATCATCCCACATTATCAAGTTCTAGACTCAACACACGACTCAACTGTCAGTTTACTAAGCCTTCACTAATTAATAGTAGTTAACCCATCATTTTATTCATTGGATTAAGCAATAGACAAGGTTGTCCATCCCATGCTCCATTTGGAACATCAATAAAAGAAAAACCCCATGTCTTCTTTCGGAAACATCAACAAAACATCCAAGGACCACGGGCGCGACTCTGTGACCGTAGCTAGTATGAGATCTCATCTAACTCCTAATTTTTGAAAAGTATTTAAAATAAGAGACTCGTAGATCAGACGACCTCTAGAAAAGTGCACGGCTTATACCCCGTGTACACCAACCCCTGATTGTCATTACTCCAGATGTGCACAAATCTAGAGTTTTATTGCTCATCCATTTTGCAATTTATGTGATTTACAAGTTTAAACTTTGTGATGACTCATATGCAAACAATACAATCAATCCAATATCAATTCAATCAAGTAAAACAAGTTTCCAATTTCAATTCTTGATTTATTAGTGACAAGCAATATTTATTATTTATTCCTTTAACTACCTTGGTGTATAAACACCTTGAGTGCATAAAGCACTCCACAATCTTAACCTCGTCTTATAAGACTTAAATTCTTCCTTTACTCATTCTATCTCCATGATCATGAACGAGTAATAAATGAATCTTTTCACCAAAACACATACCTTTGCCTCTAACCGCATCTTGCATAATTAATGCATAAATAATACTTGCAATATGAAATAGTGCACAACATACGGAAATCACAATGTATAACCAAACAATTTAGCCCAGTCTTCTTTATACATGATACTAAGTTCTTGATACATCCCTAAACATGCATCTAAAGGCAAGGTTTCCTAACTCGTACGTACCTTGTGTAAACGATTCGGTTGGCCACTTTAAGAACTAGAAGTCGCCTTCTACAAATTCCTCTCCTAAACCAAACAACAAGAATTTAATCAACACCCAAGCAAAAGAATTTACAGCAATACCAAACTGCTTTAAAACCTCTTAAACCATCAAAATAATGCTTTTAAATTACTCCCAACAGTCAAAGTTAATAATTCATTAGTTTACTATAAGTTTATGTGCTAAAATCATAAAAATATAGCTTATAACATAAAATTCCAGCAACTTTAAAGTAAGTGAACAATCTGACAATTTGGTTTAAGTATATAAAATAATCCCATAAACATAATTACTTGAAATAATCACTTTATAGTAGGTTAGTGTGTTAAAAACCCAAAATATACCAATTCAATGCAATTAGAGACTTCAAAATAAAAAGTATAAAATCTGAAAATTTATTCTTGAGATTAGAATTTAAAGTTCAAGGCTTTTTAATCATGAAATACCCACAATAGTTATTTTATAAGATTAGAAGCATAAAAAATATGAAATTAACACAACTTGTTCATAAAAATTGAAACTTTAATAATCTGAAATTTCATACATAATCAAAATAATTATACTTTAACGTAATTTTAAACATAATATGATTAGATAACTTGATTAGCACGTTTTCAAGCCCTAAAACATGAAAAATCAATACTTGAACCCTTATTTTCTCAATTAAACAAATCTGAAATTTTGTATTGTAAATTAAACATATTAAACTTCATAAATTTATAATCTTTTTATTACCCATGTATAATATCAACCCATAATAATAATAATTCAGAATCAAAATTAAACAAAGATTGAAACTTTAAATCAATTTAATAAAATAAAAAGAAGTAAAGAAAGGGAGGAAGAAAGAGGGGCGAACTACTGTAGGCTGCGGTGGTGGCCGGAGGTTGATAGGCGGCAAGTGGTGGTCGGAGGTGGTGCAGGGTGTGGCTGGCAGTGAAGGCAGCAGCTCAATTTTTTTTTTTCCCGTGAAACAGAAAAAGAAAGAGTGCTTTCCTTTTTTTTTTTTTTTTTTTTTTTTTTTTTACGTGAGAGAGGAAGAATAGGTGAGGGTTTTTTTTTATTTGGGTTTTAGTTCCCTAATTTTATTAGGAGTACAATTTGTGCAATTTGGGCTTGAGTAAGATTTAAATATTGGGCCAATATAAACTTAAAAAGGAAATTATAATTTAGACTAAAACTTAATAATTTAGCTTACTAATAATGAAAATATTGCTACTTTTTCATCAAAATAATTCATACTATGAAATTAAAATAAAAGTATTTGTATAAATAATAAATAAATATACTTTAATTAGGTTGAAAATATGGGGGATTACAACACATGTACTACTTCCCTATGTAAATTACATACTTGTTCTTTTTAGGGGTTTCTAAAATATTTAGAAAATTTGACATTTGCTACCAGGACAAACATTTCGATTCACATTTACACCTGTTTATTTTTTTATTTATTTTTTTAATTTTTTTTAACTACCACCTAAATCAAACATTGTTAAATTTAACTACCTAATGCCTTATACCGTTACTATTTCCGTTAGTGGGGTCCAACCTCCATCTAGTCACCCCACTGCCACCCCTTCCCCTCCGGGCACCCTCCCCCTACTGGCCGCCGGCGCCCAAAGCTTCGGTCGGCGCCAGCGACCCCACCCCCTCCCTTCCCCCCACTGCCACTCCTTAGCTTCACCACCACCACTCCTTAGCTTCCACCACCACCCCTTTCACCTCCAGCTCACTTTATCTCTCCATTTCTTCTCTCTGTCAGCTTCTCCTTCGAAAATCGACGTCAATTCGAATCAACTACATCCATCGTCGCCACCGTCTATTTCTTAAATCAACAATAATGGAGGTTAGGGTTTCTGGGTGCGTTTATTTCGAATCAATTGGATCTTCGTGCTGCTTCAACAACAACAAATTCAAATCAATTTTGAACAAAAAATCAGAAATTTGAGGTTATTAGGGTTTCTAATTTATTTAGGTTTATGTTATATTTTGGTTGAATTACTTAGAATTGCTGATTATATTCGAGAATTGTTTAGCGAGTTTTATGGTTTCGCTTATGGTGGTTTTGGGGTAATGGTTTAGAGTTAGGGGTAGCCGAAAAAGGTAGGGGAAGGGGAGGGGGGGTCGATTTTGGTGGAGGGAACGGGGAGGGGTGCCGATTTCGGTGGGGGAAATGGGGAGGGGGTGGTTTCCAGTTCGGGGTGGGGGTCGAGGCAGCAAGAAGGGAAAAAGCAGGGAAGGAGTAGGCTACGTAGGTGGGGAAAAGGGAGAGGGTGGGGTCGCCGGCGCCGGCAGGGGGGTGAGGAAGGGGGCTAGCAGTTGAGGGTGACTGGTTTTTTTTTCTTTTTAATTTTTTAATTAATTTATTTATTTATTTTGAATAAACTTAACGGCCCGATTTCGTTAAGTGGTAGTTAAATTTAACAATGTATGATTTGGGTGGTAGTATAGTAAAAAAAAATTTAAACAGGCAGCAAATGTGAAATGTGGTATTTTTAGTGGTAGCAAATGTCAAAATTTCCAAAATATTTTGTTGTTTCAGAGTATTTCCATTTAAATGTTGTACTGTTTGACATTATTACCCTCATAAAACTTATTTAATTTATCTCATTTCCCTTATTTTATGAGTTATCGCCTTTTTTTTTTTTCATTTTACACTATTGATGCCTTTTGCCATCAATTCGCAACCACACTTTCTCTCTTCACTAATTTTCAATTGGGTGAGCATCAGAAGAGAGTAAAAGAAACATTGTGTAAAAAAAAAGTTTGTATTTTAGGAGAGGGAAGAGGGTTAATAGGTCATGAAGCCAATGATAAGCAAACTTTGACATTGCGCTACAAAAAGAGTGGTGTGTCATTTTTGTTAGGCGTTCCAAATGGCTAATGGTGTGCCGCAAATAATTTGTTCCACAAGAGTAGTATCAGTGGGTTATCATTAGATATTTAGTGGTATTAAATACACTCTCAGTATTACTTAAAAAATTTCAGTTGTATTTTATATACTTCCACTGGTATAATTAGAATGTGGTTCCTTTTTTCATCATTTTGCACGTGAATATAGTAGACAGATTATAAGGGCTCTACACCACCTTTTTCTATGTTCCTTTCTTTCTTGCATGTGATTAAATATTTATTTTAATAAATTCCCTCACAACCCTACAATAACATTTCCTCATTGTTTCACATGCAAAACAAAAAAAAATTATGCCCACTACATTAAAGGGAAACTAATAAAAGTATTTGGCATAAAGGGTAACTAGGCAATCAGACTGGGCATGGATGAGGTGAAAGAGAGATATATCAATTAAAAAAAAATAATTAATGACTACAATTGACTTGGGTAAAAAATGACTTTGCTCTAAAGTAGCATAATTTTTTTTCTCTCTCCTTTGCCCACGTGATTCTCTCTCACTCCAACTTTATTGCTCTTATATGTAGGGGTGTCAATTCGGATGATCGGATCGGATCTGATATGGTCGGATCGGGTCGGGTCAATTTTTAAAGTTAAGTCATACTAAATTATTATGTTCATGCGAGTCCAAATCTAAATTGGATATTTTTCGGATCGGTTTCGGATCGGGTCGGATCGGGTGTGCTTTTGACACCTCTACTCATATGCTCTCTCTCTCTTCTTAATTTTTCACTCTCTTTTTTTTTAGTACCCCTTACGTTTCCTCTATTCAAACCCTTGGTGATTTACATACATAAGTCCAATTTTGACAAAATTGTCCTTATATGTACATTTTTCTATCAATAAACGATTAGCATATGCTTTAATATAACAAATTCACAATGGACAAGATTTTATTTGACTTTTTTATATGTATATATCAAATTATTTGATATTTGAGAGCATTAATCTCAAGTTTTTATAATCCCAAAGTTATTTTTATTTTTGGATAATCTTTAATTTGAAAAATTTATCTTGTCATATGACTCTCAACACCCAATCACAAATTTACATGTTAGTACACTATTAATCTACTTCATGATTAACATGTCACTTGGTTGTTCTTATCTTTTTATTTATTACAAGATATTTTGTTCCCTACTCTCCCAATCCTCTTCACATATCATTACCATGCCATTGTTAGTTTGTTACCTCCCATTTGTCTAAACCATTTCATCACCATCTACTACTTTACCAAAGTGCCACAAAATATATATTCTCATATTCAAGCACCATTTCATCACCATCTAATCATATAACATTTTTATTCATTTCAAGAACAATTAGGATATGACGAAGTATTATTTTTTATTTTTTTTTAGGGAAAGATGAAGTATTATGTTTAAAATGACCCAAATAAAACTTATTCAAAATTAGTAAAAAGTTATCCTAAAACTATTAGAGATATACTACTATTATCCACCTGATGTACATGTGTAAACAAACATATGCATTGTAAATTGTTTAATTAAAACTTACAGAGTACGATATTATTTTAGGTTATGAATATTTTCTTTTGGTGTTAAAATAACTATAACCGCATAATATAATGTTGTAGACATAATTATTAAAATCGCGATTCGAATATTAAAATCTTACGATTTTACGATTTTTGTATGACCATGTGATTCAATTTACGATTCTACCCAATTTTATATATTTCTCTTAACTAGCTAAAACCTTATGAATAAAACATGCCTACAAAGTTATTGAATGATTTCCATGAATATTGTTCAAAGAAATCAAAATTCCACAATTACACTACTTTTTATAAAATTTCTCTACATACCGTCCATGTCATCTATCCTAATTCAATTAACGGTTTTACCTAAAACCGCTAATTCAATTAGCGGTTTATCTGAGTAAAAAAATCACCTTATAAAAAAGTGTGGGTTTAATATAATATAAAACAGCTAATTGAACTAGCGGTTTATGCAAGGTAAATTAAAACCGCTAATTCAATTAGTGGTTTTACTCTTAACTAGGAAAAAAAAAATCAAATTTTAAGAGGTTGGATAACGTGGACGGTATGTAGGAATTTTGATAAAAAGTAGAGTAACTGAGCAATTTTGAATTCTTTGAATCATATCCATGGAAATCACTCAAAGTTACTAAAAAATATATATAGTCAATTATTGGCTTCTTAGTGGATAAACAAGTATTTATATATATTGGTAGTATGTTTTTAACTTATAACTAGTTTTTGGCCTAGGCGATACCCCGGATCATTGTTTGTATATAAAAAATTATAACAAAATAAAGTGAAATGTATTAGTAGTTTTATAAAAGTAATATAATTTGTTCAATTTTTTGTAAATATAATTGAACATCAAAATTCATTATTTAATATGCAATAATCTAAAAGTTATATTGTATCAGTTTGTTTTATTTGTTAAAGGTTTTTTTTTTTAATTTTTTTTATTATTAATTAGCTATCATAATAAATTCCTTCGAGTAAATATATTTTGTAGTAAAAAGAAAAAACTTGTAAAATTGTTATGCATTTTCGGGTTACATATTTTAATTAACACCTATATGAATTATGGTTGAGTAAATAAAAGAAACGATAAATTTGTAATCATATTATTGTTAAAATATCCACATATAAGTTCACAATTATAATTTTAAAATGTATGAACATGAATAACTCTTTTTGATACAACTTTATTATCATATAAGATGTGTCATTTTTCTACTCAAAAAAAAAAAAAAAAAAAGATGTGTCATTGAAGTGATGGTCAAAGTTCAATTTTAATGAATATAATAAGGTTATGGCTTATTGGTTCAAATATTAATGCTAACAAAATAATAATTTTTTGTGAGGAAACATTGGTAATTAATAATAGTAGGTGACATGGCGATACGTGGCAAGATTGACAAACACATGACAAGATTACAATCCTTGCCATGAGTTTTAATATATATATATATATATATATATATATATATATATATATATATATATAAAACCCACCTTTATAGTTTCAATAACCATTCTTTCCTTCTCTAGCTCCTTCTCCTTCTTCTCTCTCAAACCCTAGCATCTATTAGTGAATTTTTGAGGGCTTCTACGATTTTACTGGTGCAAAGGCCTAATCTTCATTATATTTTGTGCTTTGTTTAATTTTATTGTTTCAGGTTTTAATAATTCCCCTTCCTTTTGTGAGGATATATTCTCCCTTCAAAGACACAATTTTTTATTCCTTCCTTTGTGAGAGTCCTTACTTTTAGAACTTCATATCTTTTTTTAGGTTGTTATTCATTTTTTTTAATGGTAAGCAAGACCCCACAGTCCTTCCGATCACGGGAGGAATATGTGGGTGGGAATGTCTGAGGTATGCTTCGATCCCGGGTTTAAGCCATGAAAACGTGGAGTGGCTCCTCTGAGCTATCATTCCCATGCATGCACTTAGGTTGTTATTCATAGAGAATGTGATATGAATTGAAAAAGGGTTAGGTTTTTTCGATTCGAACAATTATTGCACAAAATCAAAATGTGAAGCCTCCACTTGGAAGCAAAATTGTAAAGACATCGAAAAACATTGCTCATGTCAAGTTTGAAGTGGAGGAGATAGAGTTGTGCTCAAGTATGATTAAAATTACTAATTGTTTTGATTATGAAAGTTTTATTAATTCTCTAAATATGTGTTTTACTAATCTTGATAATCATTGTATATGTTGTATGACTTATTATGAAAAACTTATTCTGTATAATTTAAACACTTTAAATCAACCTACCATTCGATTATAAAAGTCCCTCTCGATTTAAAATAGAATCTCAATTTTTATAACTTTGGTTATCCACAAGTTTCAATCATTAACATTAGACTTTAAAAGACTATAAAGTGCAGCTTATTAGACACTACTAAAAGTTTGACCAATTTAATAAGCTAAAATTTTGGTATTTGGTAAATAACTTATCAAAAGAACTTTTTAAGATCAGTTTATTGAACAATTAGTTTATTTTAGTATTAAATACATTGAAATAACTAACAATAAACAATTATTTACCAAATCTTTAACACAATCAGCTATTTACAATCAGGTAGTCAAATCATCTAATATAATCAAATAGTCAAAATCAGTTAATCCAATCACCTATATCAACCAGCTAACAGCTAATTACCATCGCATATAATCGAGTTAGGCATCCATTAACCTGGAAATACCCCATTGTCCGTACTTCATCATTGACCTCAAGTCCACAATAAACCCACCATACTCATGCTTGAATTCCCAATGTCACATCACCTCAGATATTTTTTTATCATTATCAAAGCATAAGTAACAAATGCAACCAACAAAAGCATAAAAATCCAGAATTTAAAGAAGAGAACATTATTCATCTTTACCAAATCCCAATTATTCCCAAGTAATACTACAAATTTCAAACACTTCTACTCCAAATTCCAATCTTTTTACACTTTGAAACAACAATTTCTCAAATTTTCTGCCATTACCAAAAATAATGCAAACTCCATTGCATTGGCAAACTGGTTCTTACCAATTTACCAAGTTTTCCCCACTTACAACAATGGTGGCATCATCATCCTTTACTCCCATCTTTTCTCCTTTCACTGCATTTTCAGCCAACCCCAGAAAGCTGACGCCTTTTAGGTGCGTTGCCGGGGAGAAGGCGGCTGTTACGACGGGCCCGGCTTTCTCTGTCACGCCGAGTAATAAGTCTGATGTTGATTATTTGGGGGAGAGCACTAAAGGGGACTTTAATGTCAATTTTGACAACTTTGGTATGGAATTATACTGATTTAATTCAAGATTTTAGGGTGTTTGATTGTTTGTTTTAATGGGGTTTTGTTGTTGTTGGATTATTGCTGAATTTTGAAATTTGAAATTTGGTGGTTTATAGGTGGTAAAAGACAGGCTGGTATGGAAGGTCCTATTGAGGAATTAGCTAAATTGGAAGCTGATGAAGCTGAGAGGTTGCTTCGTGACTTGGGAATTCCGGTAAATGTTTGCTCCTTTGTGTGTGTATGACCTGTATGTGTGTATGTGTGCGCGCGCGCTGTGTTGATGTTTTTGTTAATTGCTGTATTATTTTGTGTGGGAGGTGGGTGAATTGCATGATTTCAAGTAGAGTAATTTAGTTGGTGAAGTGATGTTTGTGCAAGAAACTCAGGTTTTTGATAGCGTGTGCATCTATAGGCGCATTTGCCTTATCCTGAACCTTAGAAAGAAAGAGAAGAAAAGGCTGCATAGTTATGAGTGTGCATTGCAACTTGGCATATTGGCAATTCTCTGAATTGAAGGTTTCAAAGCTGACAGTAAAGTTTATATTTGTTCATAATCAAGAGTTTTCAGGGTTTGATAAAAAGTGTATTAAAAGGTCATGAACAACATGTTCATACTGTTTTTGAACCTGACATGTCTAAGAATTGGAGGTTTATTCTAGTAGGAATTGGAAAGGGGGCAGGAAATCTGATCTGTAGACTTCTTTTTCTTTTTTGGGAGGAAGGGTAATCAGATTTGTAGGCTTGTTTTTACTTTTTTGGGAGGAAGGACAGGGTGTGGAGAGGGGTCAATTTGAGAGTTATATGAAATTTATCTTTGTTTACCCTTTCCAAAATATTTGTTTCTTCTGAATCTTGGATACTAGTAGGTGCTGCAAAGCGTTAGTTAGCCATATGATGTGTTATGATGATGCTTGGAAGCATTTCTTAATTCCTATTGCCATGGACGTTTGAGCTCTTGTCAGTATTTGATACTATATTTGAGTGAGAAGAATCTTTTTATTTGATGGCTTGGGCCCTAAGCCTTTTTTTGGTTGCTGCATGGCATATTGTGATATTGATGTGTATCCCTCTTAACATACCTAATATAGTGCTCATGTAAAATAGTTACTGTATTAGTATTGATATTATTGACTTATGACACAAGTATTTCTGTGATATGCCACTGTTAATTTGTTGATATTTTATTATTCATTGTCCCAAGTACCCCTTCCCCTCTTTGCTAAGTTTTCCCTCATCTTCATCATCAAATTTTCTCTTTCCTGGAATTCTTAGAGAGCTATGACCTTTACATGAAACATGATTTCAAATATTTGTTGGAAAGTCTTACGGTGCCTTGGTGCCTATAAACTTCTTGTTCAGAATATTTCTCCGTGGTTATTTTGCAGGCTCCATTTTCTGCTACGCATTCTCCTCGTGGTATATTTTGCACGCGTACATTGAATCTTCGGTCAATAAGTGCTATTGGATATGACATGGACTACACCTTGATGCATTATAATGTTATGGTACTCTCTACTAATTTAAATCATCTTCTGCGCTCTTAGTAGAATAAGCTTATCTATTTTGAGATGTTTTGTCCGCCTCGATGGTATTGTGGAATTGCTTTTTGCTGCAAATTACTATTTATATGTATAATGAGCATTAGTTGCATCTTACTTAGCTCTTATAGTTATTTATATTTCCTCACATCTGCTTGTACTGTTACAGCTCTTAAAGGTTTTTTTAGTTGCTACTTCTGGTACCTTTATTATAGTTTACTAAGTGAGCTTCTCTTTCTTGAATTTTCTTTGTGGCTTTTTTTTTTTCTTAAAATGGGCTTCTCTATCAGTATTAAACTCGTTAACAGTAAACCATGTACTCTTAGACCTCTCTTGCCAAAGCTGGGATCCATTCTAGTTAATTTTCAGTTTTAGTTGACCTCTTGGGTTATATGCTAGGTGTCCTTATATGAGCATGTGGTGAGTCACTTCCTATCAACCATATTTTGTGACATAGGACCTGGTCAAACTGGTTTGAGCAAGTTTATAGAACATTTGGGAGATAATTGGCTTGGCCTAAAAAACTTGCTTCTTCCTCTCTTTCATTACCACAACACTTTGAATTTTGCACTATTCACACAAACTCCTTTTGTGATTTATATGTTAGGAAAATATAGTCATGTGGGATCTTGTTGGATTTTTGTTAACATATACTTTCAAAATATCAACTTTTTTTTAGAATTTTTGCTGAAAGTTAATTAAAGAAATTAATGGCACCGGCAAGCGTGAAACTCCCAACATTGCATTAAAAAAAGAGAGGAGGAAGTAATATATTCATTTGGAGTGACTAGCCTCTCTCAAGCAATCCCCCTTTTAAAAAAAATTATGAGCCACTTCATTCACATGGGGCATGTATGTACACTCTGGCTCTATTCGTAAAGCTTTGTTGCTGCTGTGTTCTTAGACACATCCAAGCTCTTTTTATTTCTTTGCTAGCTTTCCTACATTTGGTGATCAACTCTCCCAACATATTCTTATTCTTCCATTGTTAATTGCATTGAAACTCCATGCGAAAATTCCTTGAGTATCAAGCTATGCTCTTAACTGCATACAGCAAACTACATTTGGCACAATGATATGAACTATGGAAAATATATGTTTATGTGAATGATTTTGCATAGGCTTGTCTCCGTTTCTGACTAAAAGAATTATGATAAACAACAATGTACAGGTATTTTATCAAGCCAATTACTGCTTACTAAAACATGCTCACACAAAGCAAAAATACACTTCCACATATGTACATGTGGCCATGTGCACATACATACATAGACACACACTGAGAAATGTGGAGTGTGGTTGGTACGGATATTTGATCTAGGCAGCAGTTGGGATTTTGTGGAACATCTGAACAGTAATAGGTGAAGTCACTCTTTCAGTTCTTTGGGTGTTCTATTGTGCTTCAGAATTAGGTGTTTGGATGCGGAGCTTTCACTGATAGTATGGAGATTGAATAGCATATACTTCTTATTTGGCATCAAGTTTTGGCTTAACATATTTTGGCTAGACCTTTCCTTGTATCAAATTGATAGTCAGCTCTAATCCTACTGTATGACTTTTGTGCTCTAGGCCTGGGAAGGACGAGCGTATGATTATTGCATGGAGAACTTGAAGAATGTGGGGTTTCCTGTTGATGGTCTTTCCTTTGATCCAAACTTGGTAAGGCTTTTTTTGGTTATGCAGAATAACAGACAAGCTATTATGCGTGATACTAATTAGATTGCATCTATGGATTGTGTGCTTTGGCTTGCATCATCTTTTTATTCTTGTTAGGTTATCAGAGGCCTTGTCATAGATAAAGAGAAAGGCAACCTAGTTAAGGCAGATCGATTTGGTTATATAAAGAGGGCTATGCATGGAACAACCATGCTATCGACAAGAGCTGTGAGGTAACCACAAACTTTCCTTGAGACTGTTTCTGTTGAAAATTGAAATGGTTTTGCATCTGTCTTATTTATTCACTTGATTGGGAGGGATTGAGAATTGGTGCTAATTTTGTTTCATTTTTCTTTTATTGTTACTTCCTCCATTTCTTTTTAGTTGCATCACTTTCCTAAAACGGAAGTTTCAGATTAGTTGCATCACATTCCTTTTTAATTAATAAACTCTCTATCTCTCTCCTATCACATGGGTCCAGTTTTCTTATTCTCTCTATCTCTCTCATCCCCAAAATTTGCCTTGGAGTCCGCAATTTGGAAAGTGATGCAACTAATTTGGGTGGGAGGGAGAGGGAGGGTTGGGTAGAGAGGAGGAAGGGGAGAAGTGGGGGTGGCTTTTACATACATTTCAATAATAATCTACACACTGCACTACTTTGTGAGGAGTGAATATTAGTTTTTTATTTTTGTTTTTTGAAAGAAAGGAAACCCCTGTAGGGCAACGGTTTACCCATATTTGCTCAATACCAATGGCCACTAGCTTGGCGAGGTGGTCGGCAACATGATTCTCATTCCTATTAACCTGTATCCACTTGAGATAAGTAATTTTTTTTTGCTAAAAATAAAGAATATCCTCAAGAACTAAATCTTAATGTTCTATGACAAAACATGATTCTCATTCCTATTAACCTGTATCCACTTGAGATAAGTAATTTTTTTTTGCTAAAAATAAAGAATATCCTCAAGAACTAAATCTTAATGTTCTATGACAAAGATAGAGCTTTAGAGGTGATTCACGATAACCTGACAATCAGACTTAAAAACTACCTTCTCCATTCCTTATCTACTTGCCAAGTTCACGGCCATAGCAATAGCCATAGCCATAGCCATAGCCTTGCATTCCACTACCTCAGGCAGCCATTTGGAACTTTAGTATCCTTGACTGGGGTTCTTGTTTACATTGTATGAATGAGCTACTGCTGATTAATTTGAGTCTAGATCTTATCATATAGTGATGTTATAGAGATGTTTCGAATAGCCTTTACTTTCTTTCCTTGCCAAGAGCTAACTAATATTTGTGGCCTGCTACTATGAATTACTTATAGAAGCTACTGATCTGTTGGCCATAGCTTCTTGTGTTCTACCTTTGAAATTTAAACTCAAGTGTTGGGGCTAAGGATCTTCTCTGCAGGTTGGACTACTATGTTTCTCTTCTTGTTCATGGCTGTGTGGGATTGTGTGACTCTTTAGGCTTCAGTTCTTATAAGTTGGCTGCAATCAGATTAGCTCGTTAATAATTAGAAATTATAAAGACCATGTACAAAGAACTTAGTGCGTATTTTTTGTATTTATATAGAACTGTGTTTCAGTTACCAGTAGGTAGTTGTCATGGTTGATTACTTTGAGATGCAATCTACTTAGATATTCTATATCCATTTCTAATTGATAAGATGCTAACTAGCATGCCTAGAGTTGAGGTAGAGCTTATACTGGCAAGTGTATGTTGCACACTGAAGCTATATATTCCCTGTTGTGGTTTCTGCTAACTATATTATGCATTATTCTACAATGTTTTTGATTTTTAATGGTTTTTATTCTTCCATGCAAGGAAGTGAAATATACGGGAGGGAGCTGGTTGATCTAAGGAATGAGAGTAGATGGGAATTCCTTAATACACTCTTCTCTGTTTCAGAAGCAGTAGCTTATATGCAGGTTTTCAATTCTCTCTTATCTCACCTGTTACTCTGGAGTATATTTCTTTTTTGATTGGCTCCTGCTAAGTCATTATATTGATAAGACCAATCTTTTGTATGCAGTAATTACTTTTTCTGCACTTTGCCTCTTGACTTAAGTTTTCATCCTCTGCTGTCCTCTTGATTAGTTTGCTAATATTTATGTGAATATGTTGCTTGTTGGAAACTTCAATATGTGAGGATATGATTCGTCTTTGTAGTCCTTTGGACAAATAGAGGGATGAGCAGTGTGCCAATCGAAAGATGATTTATTTTTCTAAGATATATTTGTAGCTATTAGTTTTCAATTTGTTGATTGAAAATATTTTGGTTGCAGCTGGTTGACAGGCTAGATGAAGGTGCAGTTGAAGCTGCCATTGGCCCACTTGATTATAAGGGGCTTTACAAGGTAATATCCTGCTTAATATTGTTTTTTTTTCCCCCCTTTTTTACTAATAAGGCGATTCATTATAATTTCTTAATATGTTTGACACTTCATGTATTATTTACAGGCTGTTGGAAAGGCCTTGTTCAGAGCACATGTCGAAGGACAACTTAAGGTGGTCATGTTCCTGTTCATCTATTTACATTTTTCTGAAAATGGCTATAGAAATTCAGCTGAATCCGTAAATTTCCTTGCAGAGTGAGATTATGTCAAAGCCTGAACTCTTTGTAGAGCCTGATCCAGATTTGCCTTTGGCTCTCCTAGATCAAAAGGAGGTATTGATATTTTTTAATTAAATTTTATCCATTGTTAGCTGTGATCTAATAATGCTCTACTTAATTTAATCAGGCTGGTAAAAAGCTTCTGCTGATAACCAACTCGGATTTTCATTATACCGACAAAATGATGCGACACTCCTTCAACCGATTTCTTCCTAATGATATGGATTGGCGAGATCTTTTTGACATGGTATGCTTATTTGGGACATTCCTTTGTATTTTGCTCTGTTAGTATTTAATAGTGCTATTGCACATAACTCCTTGAAAGTTTTGGATATCACTTGCCTTTCCTTGGAAAATTAAGCCATTGTACTCCAACCATCTTTAGTTCTTTACTGTATATGTGGTTGACTGTTGACATCTATCCAGCTCTGTAGAAATTGTCCACTAAAGTGCTTGTTGAAATGCTGATTTTTATCAAAGCTCTAAAGTTGTATTATTAGAATGTACTTTAGCTGTTTCTGTGAGACTTAGGGTGTGTTCTGGTCATCCGATTTTCAGTTATGGAACTTTTCTGAACATATATGATCTTATTAGAACATATATTAGTTGTAAATTGAACTTGCCTTATACTCGGTTGTGTTGTGTACCAAGGTTGTTAGGATCGGGATCCTACCTTGGATCAATGAGGGGGGGGGGGGGTGGGATCGAATCGATAGAGTCGGATCGTAGGATCGTAAGATCCTACTTAATAACGAATAATATTATATATTATGCTATAAATTGACTTAAAAACATTTCTTCTAAGGGGTTTCAATGCTAAATGACATTGGTTTGCTTAAGAAAGGTCGATCTTCATTTAGCTTTGTCTGTATGGTAGTTAGAAGATTAATAACACAAGTTTAAATTGATAAATTATGTGCAAAATTGTCAAGAATGAGACCTTAACTATGACAATTGCAAGTTGTCAATTGATAAAATCATATTAATGTCTCGGATTCGCTAATTTATTAGCGATAATTATTGAATACATTAAATTTAGGTGCATACAACTTAATGAGTAATAAAAAATATGTCAAAATAAATTAAAGTCTCATATTATAGTGAAATGTTGGATCGGATCGTAGGATCGTAATAAAATCGTAGGATCGTGTTGTGATCCTACCACTCATAATTAATGTTGGAGTAGGATCGTAAGATCCTACAAACTTTAAGATCCTACCAAAGATCCGGATCGATCACGCAAATTTGGATCGTAGAATCGTAGGATCGTGAGATCTGGATCGGGATTCTAACAACTATGTTGTGTACTCATTTTTCCTATCCTTCCTTTCTAAAGACTGTGATAGAGCTCTATCATAAATGTGTTCTTTCGCAACTTATTGCTTTATTGTCCTCTGAAGGTGATAGTCTCTGCCAGAAAGCCAGAATTTTTTCAAATGTCACACCCAATGTATGAAGTGGTGACTGGAGAGGGCTTAATGCGTCCTTGTTTTAAAGCGTGTACAGGTGACGTCTACACTTTATTTTGTTATACATCCTGATAAGTGACATGGATTTTTTTTTTCCCCTTAAGTTGCAGTATATAAGATTGTTTGAATATGATATAATCTCGTGTATTATTATTATTATTATTATTATTATTATTATTATTATTATTATTATTTTGTACTCCCTCCGTTTTTAAATACTTGCTCCACTTTCCTTTTTCGGCCGTTTTTAAATACTTGCTCCATTTCCTTATTTGGAATGCTTTTACAATATTTAATTTATTTCTCTCACCTAGTGGACCTAACATAAATCATATTTTATTAATTTCATATTCTCTCTCCAATTCTCTCCACTACTTTTGCTTTTTACAATTTTTTATTCTTCCACCTACCCCACTACCTCCATATTTTATTACTTCCTCCAACTTCTCCTAAAACTCCCCGCATGGAGAAATGGAGCAAGTATTTAAAAACAGAGGGAGTATTTATTTTTATCTAACTGCTTGGTAATATTTTGATATATATATGCAGGGGGTCTGTATTCAGGTGGTAGTGCCCAGATGGTTGAAAGCTCTCTTGGTGTTCAAGGAGATGAAATATTATATGTTGGTGACCATATATATACAGATGTAAGCCAATCCAAAGTTCACTTGCGGTGGCGTACGGCGTTGATTTGCCGAGAACTTGAAGATGAGGTTAATATATTAAAAGTCCCTGGTGTTTTTTTTCTTTTTTTATTTTTTTTATTAACAATGACAGCGTAACTGATCTAAAATTCTCATTTTTAGTATACTGCTTTGATTGGTAGCCGAGCTCATCGAGCCTCTTTGATAGAGTTGATTAATCAGAAAGAAGTTCTTGGAGATCTTTTCAACCAACTTCGCCTTGCTCTTCAGAGGCGAATGAAAGATCGACCTGCTCAGGTATCTTTCCGTCTTTATTTGTTGCAATTTAGCATTTCAAACACCGCTCCTCAAAAGAGGGAGGAACGTGGTTAACAAATAGCTCAATAAAGGAGAAGTGCTTACACTTTTGTGGCCAATCGTTGGGTGGGTGAATAAGTGTTCTAGAGTTACTGGATATGCATAGCTGATGACCTGATGTCACTGGTGTTCTAAATGTTTTTTGCAAACTCTTGCAGCTTCTATGCTCAGATACTCACTGCCTGAACCCAGCATGGAAAAAAAAAAAAAAAAAATACATGTGCATGTTTTTGAATTTTGGCTGTCTCTCTGATAGACTTTGACGGTTGCAACAATATAATCAGTTTCAATTGTAATTAAGGATACTTTATTAATAAAGGATCATGATGAAGTTGAATGCCTGGAAATTCAGGCATGATACAAAGTAAAACCTTTATCAGTCTTATTCTAATCATAAAGTTATGGCCTTACAGACATTTGCTGCGACCAAGCTGGATGATCAAGAACTCACAGAAAGCATGCAGAAGCTGCTTATTGTCATGCAAAAACTAGATGAGAAGATTGCACCGATGTTGGAAACGGATGGAGAGCTTTTTAATAAAAGGTATAAGATCTCAAGAGCTGATTCAGTCTTGTGCTGTCTGTGGGGTTGGTCTGGGTGGCTGCTGGCTGATTAGGGGACATACTATATTGGCCTAGCTCACCAACGCAAAAGAAGGGGAAAAAAAAAAAATCTGGCAAATGAGATTTAACCCAGCTTTCACGATATGCTAATTGGTTGTACTACCTCCGTTTCTTATTATTTGCTACGATTTGACATAAAGTGTGAATAAAAAATGTCTAATAGTTGCAAATAATAGGAAACAGAGGTAGTATGATATGATTCCTGCAAATATTTTAACTTTACTCCAGCTTTCAGACATTGAAATAATGTTATTAGTCCATGCCCTTATATACTAATGCATGTGTATATTTTGGGACTTTCACATGAATTTAACTCTTTAACCCCCTGAATCAGGTGGGGTTTCCTTTCTCGTGCAGGCCTTTGGGATAAAAGCCACTTAATGAGGCAAATTGAGAAGTATGATTCTCTCCTGTGGATTTTATTTTATTTTTTTTAATCTTGTTGGCTTTATGTGGTCTAACTTTCATGTTCCTTGTTTAACTGCCAAATACAGATATGCTGATATATATACATCTAGAGTTTCGAATTTCCTTCACTACACCCCGTTTATGTATTTCCGCTCACAAGAACAGGTAATCCTTTATTCTTTTCCCGTCTATAATATGTTATTGTGTGTTTGCATGCTTGGTAATCCACATTCCTGCTTACGTCTACTAAACATTCTTTCGAGCTTTCAATTCTGAGTGGCTTTTAGCCTTTTACTCTATTCAAATTCTCTGCAAATTTTTGGTACTATTTTCTAGCAAATGTGTCCCAAGAAAACGTTCTAATTTCAAGTATCCCTTTTTGCCGCAGAACCTAGCTCATGATTCCTATTCCTTCTATTGTACACATTCTGACGAGGAATAGAACAGCATGTTCTCATTGTAACAGAAGTATCCAATCTGACCAAGAACTAAATGCATCTTCACTTTTTACTGGTTATGGAAAGTGATGTGGAAAATGTAGATGATGTAACATTATTGTATCCATTCATATCAGACATTGGACAGGCAGACTGTCATTAAGCGTGTAGCAATAGGTCAGTAGCATTTGGTTATGGCTTCAGCACATAAAATTGTCAGTTCGATCTGTAGCTCTTCTTCTCTCCATTAGTTTTGGCTCTCCACAGAAGTAACAGATCGATCTGCATAGATTCAGCCCATTTTTACCTCCGTGCCTGGCCTTGTTATGGGTTCAGACGTTCAGTCCTAGAAAGTAGTATTTCTGTGCTAATCAAATGGAGCTGCACTCTTCTGATATAAAGTTATACCTGAATAAAAAAGAAGAGGGGATTATATGATGCCCAAGTTTTCTTTAGTATGGCTGCTAGTTTGCAACTTCCACAGGTACATACAATCTCTAAGGACTTTCTGTTTATGATGTTTTTGTAATATGGTATGTCGTTTTATAAGTTAACTATCGCAAAATTTATCTTGGTGTAAAAGAAATAAGCTTGCACACACCATTCACCCTACTAAAGTTCGGAGTCCGGATACTCCTATAAATCAATTCAATTACCTGGTGCAATGGCTCATAAATTGGAGGAGAGATTCCATGGACTCTCTTTCTTGCCATCGTCTCTCAAAGTCTCAATTCCAATGGCTAGTTATTGAAGTTTTAAGCTTCTGCCCTTGGCCATGGCTTTCAATCTCAAAAATTAAGTAAAGGTAGTTTTTTTTAGGGAAAATCCAAGTTTATATCTGTGCTAAACATACCAAGTTTAGCACATGGCAATTTTGTAATTAAATTGCGTTGGAGTCCGTGCATAGACAATAAACAATAATTTCCCATATTAAAGCATCTGACATTTGCCAACTTGCAAATACAAACAAGGTAACGGCAAAATTGTGTGCTCCGTTAAGGCTAGAGCTTTACACCGACTTTAATGGAGGATGAACAACTTCAATGGAGTACTAGAAGCTCGCGAATTTCTTCACTGGAGGAGGATGAAACCCCTTCCTTTTAGGGTTAACCACACCCTTATTTCTCTATTTTTTTTTCTTAGGGTTTTTGTTTAGTTTGGCGGCGAAGCCGCCGGAAATATGGTGAATAGATGGTTCACGATCTACTTCAATGGAAGATGGAAGTAATGAGCAGATGGTGGCGGCAAGATTGATTTGCAGCAAAGATGGAGGGGAAGACAACAAACTAACCAGGGTTAAGCATTACAACTTCACGACAACATAACAACAATTATCCCTCATTTTGCCTTGGACATTTTCACCCTTACTTTTTAACTTGAAATGACGAAAATGCCCTGTTATAAACAACCCAGGTTTAGCACAGATATTAACCTGGACCGCCTCATTTTTTTTATCTTATTTGATTTATTATTGTAAGGTAACTTTTTGTTTCTTGACCTTGCAAAGGAAGATTAAAATGATTTAACCATTACTAAATTTGTACTTCTAGTTACTATACAATAATTAAAGATCGTAATTTTTTTTTTTCCCCTACCTTATAAAAAGTTCAAAAAAACTCTTATGAATAGTGTGATGACTTTTAGCCCTAAAAATGTTTACTTACTCATATGCCCATTTGTGGCTAACTTTATGCTTCATGTTCTTGTTTCTTTTCATATGTCCATTTATGTTAACTTTGACCTAGCAATCCTGACTCGATCCGAACGACCCGACCCGCGACCCGAAAGTTGACCCGAAATCATTGACCCAAAAATGACCCGAATCCAAACTAACCTGACCCGACCTGAAATAGAGTTGACCCGAACGTGACCCGACCCGAAATTGATCCGAAACCCGAACTTGACCCGACCCGATTTAACCGAATTGATTGACCTGAATCGACCCGACCCGAAGTGACCTGATTCCTGCAGTGAATAGGGTGAAATGGTGAATTACTTAGTTTAGGGCTTCTTTCTTTCATTCCTTAGTAATCACGATTTTTTTTAACGATTTAATTTATTTTTTCAACTTTTTTTTAAAGTAAATTTATTTTGATGACCCGACACAAACTTGACCCGACCCGAACTAACCCGACTCGAATTGACCCGATCTGAAATTGACCCGAAAATTATTCCTAAAACTTGACCCGACCCAAATATTTGCTGACCTGACCCGAACGACCCCCTTGTCAGGTCTAACTTTAATCCTATTAATGATTGTATCACAAAGAAGGGGCTTTTGAATTTTTTTTCATCATGCATTAACAGTTGTATACTTGTATAATTGATGTCTAATTGAGTTGTATTTTTTAGAAAACATGTCAAAAAATTCATATCTCTATTTAGCTTTTTGCCTAATTTCCGTTTAATATTTTTTCCACTTCATACTTTGTTTTCGTGGATGAGTATACATTATTTGGACAAAAATATTTAATTATATATTAAGATTATCCTTTTCTACTTAGACGTGGAATAAGGATAAATTTGTTCATTTTGTTAACAAGAAATGTTGGCTTATTTTTTGTTGTTAATTTAAGCTTTTGTGTGTGTTTGTAGTGGATGCTAAGCCACATGAAGAAAAAGAGGAAGAGGAGGAGAATGTTGATTTTGATGTTATGTTAGAAGGCAAAACTGTTAAACCGGATAATAATCCTCCTCAAGGGGTGGGGGCCGGGAATAGGCTAGATATAACCTATTTTGTTTCAATTTCCTTAAAAAGACCCACCGAAACTACACCCTCTAAGCTTAACTCATCACCTAATTAGATAATTTTCTTTTGAAACTTTCTATGTTCACTTTAAGTTATAACATTTTAACTTTCACACTTGCCAATGCATAATTTAAATTTGTAATACCCTAATTTATTTACTTAAAGTTTCGAGGACGGAACTTGTTTTAAGGAGGGTAGATTGTAATACCCGTACATTTTACAAATAAAATAAGAGTTTTGGAAATTTATAAAGTATAATTTTGTAAATGAAATAATCTTTATATCCCTATTTTATTTTAAATAAGACTCTATATTTTTTTAAAGCATATATAAACTACTTTAACCCTATTAATATTTGTGCAGATGTAAGTTTTGAACTTTTGATATTAAAATCCTTCTCTTCACCTTCTGTCCGTGGGTTTATAGCAGCCCCATATGTGCAATTAATACTTATAATCTCCATGATAATATTTGAGCAATCAATTACTTTCTCCCAACTTAGCTTACAATTCATGTGCGTAAATTGCTGAATGTGAAGGTGGAGTATCTTGCCTAATTTTGCCTAATTTTTGCTTAAGGAAATCACACGAATTAATTAATCTTTGGAGTTGTATTATATATAATTTATTCTCTCGTAATCACACGGATTTACTGTGGAATTGGTTTTATAATTACTGCTTTATATTATTATTGTATGATTTGGTATTTATATGCTTGAGTTTATACACATGATTGGTATATATTATTTTATGATATGATTTGATTTAATTGTCTTGTTATTATTGTTGTATTGATTGGTGGTGTTTTTATGCTAGGGTTTTTAATGTTGTGGCTCTAGGGAGTATTATTATTGAGGTTTTAGGGTTATTAGTGAAGAGTATTATATTTTGGGTTGAAAATTAATTAATTTTTTATACTAGTTTGACTGTCCTATAAGAGTTGAGATATTTTACAAATTGAGTTCATCATGTTATAGTATTTGGGACCATGTGCCATTGAGATATTATTTATTAATTAGTGAATGGTTATTTGATCGATGTATGAGATCAAAAGGTTGAGCATTATTATTTTGTTATTGGTTTGAGACTTGGCGTTATAAACCTCAATCCTGGCATGTTGGTAAGGAGATAATGATCATGAGTTAAGAATGAGGTACAATCTTTATTATTTATATTTTTTTATGATCCCCTAAAGTGGGATTTGACTCGTATGTTGGTCTGGTTCAAGGTGTATAAATGAGTTAATTGAGTAAAGATTCGCATTATTATTCGAGGTTAAGTTAATAGCGGTTATTACCTTTAAGGTATATATGTGTAATGTAGTTTTGAACTACATTGTTTAACTGTTTAACCGTTAATTATTTTATCATTCTTTGTATTTTGATACATTATTGTGATTGTTGTGCTACTTGTGTTTGCGAAAATGTCTTTTTCTTATGGTGGCCCTGCGATGATTTATTTTGGAATTTGTCCTTAATGGTAAGCAGTCAAGTTTGTTTAAGCAGGTTAATCAAGTGATCATAGCTAAAGGAGTTCAAGTGTTTCGATTAGTCTGTTATAATGAGTTTGTAAAGTTGTAAAAATAGCTCTTAGTTTATTGAGCTCTAATTATTGGGATTTTGTAAGGCTTAGCACTTGATAGGTTGTCGAGTGTGGCGGTAATTAATATCTCCGATTTAGGTGTATGCTTCCGCAGTTTTATTTAAATGTGGTTTATTTTTCCTTTATTTATTGTTTATTATTAGCTAGTAAATCGGGGGTGTTACAAAATCATTTGTATTTTTTATTATAGATATGTAAAAATCTAAAGATTAGATATTTAAAATATATGTAAATCGAGATAATTTAATTAAATCCTATTTGATTATTTTGCCCAATAAAAAAAATCAATACAAATAAAAGTCCATTATAAAAATGTGAATAGTGTATGTAAATTTTCAAATGTTGCAACTAAAGGTAATGGAAGATGTATATTATAACTCACAACAAAAGCTATTTGGAAAAACAAAAAGCTTACAACTTCGTTCAAAAGCCTCCCCAATAAGTTTATGGTGTTAGGACAAACTATTACAACTTCACCGGACTAACTTATGTAGGCCCCTCTAGTTATTTATGAAATAGCCATCTGATTAATAAACATTAAATTTCTTTAATAAATTAAAAGCTTTTAGATCGAACTGGACAAAACAAATATTGAAATTTTCTAATTCAAGAAAAGGAGACCGGAATCGGACTGATTGTGCTCAAAACGGATCTGAACTAGACCGACAAAACCACTCTAAAACCCGTACTAGACCGGTTTGGACTGATTTTTGATTTTTTCAATACTATTGATGCTATTATATTATGAAATAATAGATAAGACAAGGAAAACGATTATTTATTGCCTACTAAAAACGTTTAAAGTGAAATTAACTTATATAAATTTTTTTTAAAACTAAACATTACTAAATGCTTCATTAATAATTTTAGATTAAAAAAATTGTTACGGTTCAATACCAATTTTCAAGGTGTTTTGAACGAAGAGCATTGCATTCTCTTCTTCATGATAAGTCGGCTCAGTTTTATAGGAGACACTCTCACATATGTTTTTAAATCAACTAAAAATATCAGTGAAAGTTATTGTAAAATCGGACCAAACCAAATATCGATTTTAAATTTTTTGACTCAGAAAATCAATAAGGTCTTTGGTCTTCATTTTCGGTATAAATCGGATTTTGAACACTCTTCATCTCAATTTTGTAAAATTTTAAAATAATGAATTAATCAAATTTAAAATATTATTGAAATTAATGGTGCAGACAAATTTTTTAGCTTATTAATATGGTTCACATAAATTTTAGCAAATAAGGTTTTTTTTTTTTTTTTTTTTTTTTTTTTTTTTTTTTGGGAATAATGAATTAAACTATTTATAAATAATATCGAAATTAACGGTATATACAATTTTTCTAGATTTGATAATGTTCATATAGATTTAGCACATACTAACACTAACGAGAGGTGACCAGATTTTTGTTTGACTCTGTATTCACTCACTCATTGTTGCTCAATTAAAGCGTAAAATAAATCGTAAATTGAAGTATAAAGAAAAAATGCACGATAAAAGATAGAATGGACATAATTATTTAACGTAGAAAAACCATGTACTATGAAATTAATAACTCACTATTGAGGTTTAAAGGTTTAGTGGATTGATACAAGGAAGATGGTATTGACTGTGTATGTAAATATGTGGAATAATTTTTTGTTTTGTTTTGTTTTGAGGATGGCCAAAGCAATTGTTTACCCATTTTTATAGTGAAGTTTAGGCGGTGAATTGGTGCTCAAGAAGTGTGCAAAAGCTTCTAGTAGTTACCAATATAAGAGGACTTTTGATGTTTTGAAAAGGTGTACCCCACATAGGCAGTACCTTTGGTGACTTTTTATTGGTTGAAGTTTTAGTCCCACTTTAATCCACCTCAAAATTTCCGAAAATTTCAATTTCAAATATTTCGGAATTAAAAAGTTAAATTTTAATTTTGAAATTTGAATATCAATGTATATATGGCGGTGAATAAGAATTCGAGTAAGGTGTCATTTAAGAGGAGAGTAGGGATGTCAGTGGGGCGGGTTAAGTAAGAGACCCGCCCCATCCCTACCCTACCCTAGTGGGGTGGGGATGACTCTTGGTTTGGTGGGTGGTGGGGCAGGGACGGGGATAAAAATCATACCCGCCATGGGTGATGGGGCGGGGGTGGATTTTACATTGTACCCGCCCCACTTCGCACCCACCTCATCCCCAACTCACAGCCACATCTACATATTTTTAAAAGCAAAATTATATACTTTTATACTATTTTATATTTTTTAAAAAAAATAGTGGATATAATAATTTGTAGTACACTAATATTATAACTAAAAAAAGTATATACATTGATATTCAAATTTCAAAATTAAAATTTAACTTTTCAATTTCAAAATATTTGAAAGTGAAATTTTCGGAATTTTTGAGGTGGACTAAAGTGGGGCTAAAATTTCGACCAATAGACCAATAAAAAAGTCACCAAAGTGACTGCCTATGTGGGGTATACCTTTCAAAACATCAAAAGTCCTCTTATGTTGGTAACTAGTAGAAGCTTTTGCAAATTTTTTGAGCACCAATTCACCGCCTAAACTTCACTATATTAATCATGTTATAATGTGTATTGGGAGGTGGGGATTTAGTGGGGATAAATATCCAAGTGGGGGTGGGGCGGGGATAGTTTTGGGATTGTACCCGTCAAGGCTGGGATGGAGATGAATTTTGGACCCGCTGTGGGGATGGGGATGGGATGAAAATTTTAGGTGGGGGATGGGGATGGGAAGGCCAGCATCCGCCCCGCCCCATTGACATCCCTAAGAAAGAGAGGTGGTCCAAGAGGGGTAAGCGATGACGGCGGATGAAATCAGGGAGAGAGTTAGGTAGTTCAGAGAAGGGTAAGCAACGACGGTGGGCGGTATCAGAGCCAAACTATGGTGGAGTTGAGTGGAAAAGACGACAAAGTTCAGGTGGTGTAATTGGGTCAAGCGATCGTTTTAGCAAAAGAAAGTTGGGTTAATTATTCATTTGTATTATTTCCCTACCTTTTAAAAAGTATGAGATAACTCTTATGAATAGTTTTTTTTTGACAATTATAGCCTCTAAAATGTTTATTCCCTACCTTTTAAAAAGTATGAGATAACTCTTATGAATAATGTTTGGACAATTATAGCCTAAAAATATTTATTTACTTAATTAATTGCCCCCATTAATTAGCTCTTTTTAGACATTTATACCCCTAAAAATATCTGCTTACATATTTTCCCTCATTAATGCTACTAACAAATAAAGTTGTGACGTAAAGCCAAACCGAAAGAGCTTCCCAAATATTGCTAGCTATGACACAAATAAAATTGTGACGAAAAGCCAAACCGAAAGAGCTTCCCCAAATATTAAAATTGTGACGAAAAGCCAAACCGAAAGAGCTTCCCCAAATATTAAAATTGTGACGAAAAGCCAAACCGAAAGAGCTTCCCCAAATATTGCTAGCAATGACACAAATAAAATTGTGACGTAAAGCCAAACTGAAAGAGCTTCCCCAAATATTGCTAGCTATGGCGAGCGCGTTAGCCATCCTAGTTAGTATAAAAATGGAGTTGGATTTTTTTTTTTTTTAGTAATTGAATGCATTAAGTGTGTTTAATGATTTATTCATTTTGTCTTTTTTTTTAACGATTTATTCATTTTGTCTTGTGCAGTATTTTTAATAATTAACTAAGGAATATCTTAGTAAATGAGCTCCCTAAAAGGAAGATGCATCTTGTTAATATAAGTATTATATTAATTCCTTTTTAAAGTAATGATGAGATGTATGACAAATTTATTCAACTAACTCCATAAGACACTTAATTGAATAAATCACATAATTCACTAAAATACTTAATTGAATCTTTAACTCCATCAGACAGAATGAATGAAAAAACTACGGTGCATTTAGAAATCATTAAACACATTTTTAATATATTTTAATTACTCCGTTCGTTGTAGGCTGGTCCAGTGGCGGAGCCAGGAATATATAACCGGGGGGACGACAGCTAAACATTGCATCATTTGACAAAAATATTTAAATAAAAAAAATAAACGCAAAGATAGTTTTGTAGTTAAAATTTCACAACTAAAATGAAGTGGGTTCATGTCCTTGAGATTTCATTCTTTTAAACAAGAATTGTCGAAGATCGGGTTGTTTTCCCTTAGAATTGTTTGAATTAGGTGAATTGTTTGACATGTCCTAATTAAATCAATAAAAATAAAAACAATGAATCAATAATAATTCAATTACCATCATGTCATACAATCAATATTACCAATCAATTTAACACAAATAACAAGTTATAATTTTATAAAGTGAACAATTTGAGAATTGAGAACCCTAGCCTAACATTGGAATACAAACAATCAACCATTTAAAAAAAATATTCAGAATTTAAACAATTAAAAATTCACACTTAATTAAAAAATTAGCACTTAAACAATTAATTAAAATAAGATTTAGGGTTTGAAGGGATAATTTAAAATTATAAGTTACTTACAATGAATTGGGGAAAAATCCAAAGAGATTTGTCTTTCACAATATATGCTTGTGCGGTGGTGGCGGCAGCGTCGACGTCCGCGGTCGTCGTACTTCGGAGTCCGGCAGCAAGGTGGTCGTCACTCGTCAATTGTGGGAATTGCCGAATTGGGTTGTACGAGAGTCAAGAAAGCTTAATTAAAAAATAAAAATAACCTTTATACTTTTTAACTTTATTTGTTTTGTCTTTTAGTAAGTTTTTATTGTTTTATATTTTTTGTTTGATATGATGTCATCCCATAATTTTCTACCACTCTCCTGTCACTTTCACACTTTTATTTCTATGCTTGCTTGGTTAATTGATTTTGTCAGACTTTTGTGGAATTGTGGTAAACTTGTCTTTCGTAAGTTTTGGTTATTTGTTTTTTTTTTTCTTTTTTTTTTAAATAGAAAATTCTGAAATTTTTTTTTAAAAGTGGGGGGACAGCTGTCCCCCCCTCCCTCCGCCCCTAGGCTGGTCTGTACTGCCATGCTTTTGTAGCATGTTCTTTGGTTTTTAATAAAATTTATTAATTGCTAAAAAAAAAAAAAAATCTTTAACTGCATAAGACGGAATGAATAAATGAAAAAACTATGGTGCATGTAGAAATCATTAGAAATCATTAAACATATTTTTAATATATTTTAATTACTCCCTTCATTGTATAAGTGCTAATCTACAACTTTACCATCAATATTTGTAATTATATATTAGTAAGAACACAAACTCTTACTAACATCCGGTTTACACTAAATTAGTGTAAATCGGGCTGGCTGGGCAACTTCATCACCGAGAAAAACACCCACCACCGTCGCCACTCCCTTAGCTTCTCCCAAGAATCCGGCGTCCCCCTCCGATTCGACCTTGCTGACCCCCCTCCCCCAATTCCGGCGCCAGTGATTTGGAGGTGGGTGTCAGTGATTCGAGGACAGGGAAAGAGGTCGAGATGAGAGAGAAACGGGTAACGACGAAGGACGCAAGGGAGGAATTCGGGTCGGAGGAGTTTGGCGGATCTTCGGAAGGGTTGTTGTTCTCAAGCTTAATTGATTTCACCATTAAAGGAGAGAAAAAATGGAGGAAAATACTTGCTAATTGTAGAAGAAAGATGGTTGAATTTTGAAGAAAGTGAATATGATGGAGGATAAATGTATTGTATTGTTGGGAAGAAGGTGGTAAGTGGGAGAGGGTGTGATATCATCTGGGACTGAAATTGCAACTTCAAGAACAATACTTTCGAAACTGAGAGGTGATGATTGCTATAGAACAAAAACTTTTGCCTTTTGTGTTTATTTTTTTATTTTGATACTCTGTTTTTGTGAAAAAAGGGTCACTTTTGTGTAAAAAAAGGGTCACTTTTGTAAAAAAAAAGGTCACTTTTGTAAAAAAAAAGGTCACTTTGTGAAAATAGGGGTCACTTTTGTAATAAAAAGGGTCACTTTTGTAAAGAAAAAGGGTCACTTTTATAAAGAAAAAGGGTCACTTTTTGCAAAAATGTTCGATGTACAATAAAATTATTGTAAACCGGGGGCATGCAAAAGGAGTTGTAGTAAGAAATATATAATGAAAAAAATATTAGTAAGTACTCTGTAGTATTTTATGTTTTTATATTTGGTAAATTATATAGTCAAAGTAAATATATAAATAGTGCAAAATTCAAATTATTACGATATGATTCTTATGAAACGGGAGTAATATAATCAACCAATTACTCCACTTAGTTTGAATTAATCACAAACAATAGGTATTGACCAAAGTTTTAGGAAAGTGATAGAGTGAAGATTGAATTACCTCATCTAATTCAGTTGTTCGAAGTAATCGCAAACCATTTGAAATGTCATAATTGATTAAGTTATGATCAATACTTCCTCTATCCTTTTTTGTTTGCACCATGAATCCACTTTTTGTGATAGTTTTTTGGGTCAAATGTTGCAAACAACAAGAGATGGATGGAGTATCATTCTACGTCTTGCTCTCCTAATTTTTTTTTTACCTCGTATCAAATTAAATAAATTAATTAATGTTTCGTGTCCATTATATATTCACAAATTCTTATATGTGGATGTCCATACATTATGAGGTTATTTCGTTAGTATTACAGGGGTTACTCGTTCAACATTACAAGGATTACTTTGTCAGTATAATAGGGACATAGGGGTTACTCTTGTTAGAAAAAAATACTGTTGAAACCAAGAAAAATAATTAGATAATTATGAACTTTAGCGGGACAAATTTCACCATACTCGAACTACATAGAATTCGATCCTTTCCAAAATCAAAGACATGTCCTCCTTCGGTTGTACCGTGGTTTGGGACCCAATGTTTTAGAAGCGAAATACGCCACCATCGGTACATATATCCTAGTGGCGTATGCCCATAAGTTTTACACAACGATCTCCGTAATCCGTGTATTCAAACTCGAAGGTTGGAATTGCTCAAGAATTGTTCAGATCGCATAGGGTAGATTTGTGTTTAAGTTCCAATGATAATAAATCATCATCTTTTATTTGGGGGCTAAGATGTAGTACTTATAGGAGAAGAAATAATAAGAAATAACAAAGCTAAGAGCCTTCCACAGTTCCATGAAAAGCCCACGAGCCGCCAAGTGAGCTGACGAGCGAGCTATCGCTTGGCCCTGTCGCAAGGCAATGCGAGCATCCAACCTATCGCTTGCTCGCACGCGAGCTATAGCTCGAACTTGCCGCAACTGTTTTGCCTTGCCTTGCGAGCTCTAGCTCTCTTGCTAGCTCAGCCTTGTGCAACTCACTTGCCTTGCGTGCTATATTTCTCTCGCTAGCTTCGTGCACACGTCACTACTCACTATTTTTTTTTGAACGGACATCATTACTCACTTAGCAACACTTCGATTTGCATTACAAGTATTACAACTCCAACAACTCTTGTAATACCCTAGAAATTCCTTTATTTTATAATACTTGTTTTGCCTTGTTTAAAACTTTAAATAGGAAAATGTAAGATATTACCGCCACCGTAAAAACGGCTAAAGCAACTATCAAAGACACACAACGAAAGACTCTCCTTTAAAATATTTAAAACGACTCAACATAAAAAGTCAACCAACCAAAAGTAAAGTCAAACCAAAGTAAAATAAAGTCAAACCTACAACTTGGAACCATTGTAGGCCCTTAACAAAACCAACCAAATCTCAAAATCTTTACGTTAGTCTCGCAACAATAATATTATAATATAATAAAAGCAATAACACATCATATTCTTATGGAAACTAGCATAATTCGCTCTTCACTCATGCCCATCATGAATATGTTTCATCACCTGAAAAGCTTCTCTTTACTTTTTTGTACTACTCTCCATTAAAAATGGGTCATCATAGGGCCAAGGTAAAGACTAAGGTCAACAAACACACAAACACACAATCAGCAAAGCCGAGTACATAAGCATAATTAAACACAGTAACATGCTTTTACCTATCAACACACAACTTACCTTGTTGCACCTGTTTTCAAGCACACAACATACAAAAAAACTTCTCAACTAAGTAACTAGATAATTTATTTAGTTTTGATTACGCATTGAACGGGTTTCCTCCTAACCTGCCCCAATAAAGGGGTACTAACACGGGAGCTAACCATGCCAGTATAAAAGAACCACTCGTAAGTGGCGGAATTCCTGCGCATAATAAAAAGGAAAATACAACGTCCTGTACTCCCAGTCACTACTAGAAAATAGCTGAATTCCGACGGAAAAATTCCGTCGAAAACACCCCGTATCACCAGCCCCACCCTACAACCACCAGCCCCCACCCAGTATCACCAGCCCCCACCAAGAACCACTGCACACCGACCCCAACCCGCAAACCCATTTTTATCCCACCACCACCGACATTACCACACCAAAAATGAACCCCAAAACACGAAAATCAATCCCAAAAACACGAAAACACCAAAAAATGAAAATTAGACCCAGTAAATTAAACACTAAAAAACGAAAATTAAACCCAAAAACACGAAAATCAACCCCAACAAAACGAAAATCCCCCAAAAAATCGAAAATCAACACTAAAAATAGAAAATTAGCCTAAAAATCTTAAAATTAACAACAAAATCGAAAAATATACCACACAATATAAAATCAAAACCTGTAGATCTACATATTTAAACAGAATTTCGTTTAAAAAAACGATAATTTTATTACAAGATATATATAAATATACAATTATCTAATAAAATTCATAAATTAACATAACAATTACAAAACAATTAACTAGATCTACAATCTAACCTAAATTAAAACTAGATCTACAAAACAAAAACCTTGGGAGTGGGTGGCTCAGGACGGTGGTTGACATCGGTGCTTGATGTTAATGGAGAAAGGTGAGAACGAAGAGAGAGAGAGGAGAAATAAAACAAAAGAAATAAGATGTAGAAGGAGAAGAAGACCGAGAAAGAAGAGAAGAGGAGAGGAGGAAAGAGAAGACAGAAAAGAAGAGAAGAGGAGAGGAGAGAGAAAGTGAAGGGGAAAGGGGAAAGAAGTGGCGGAATGTTGAAATGAAGGGGGGTGGGGGGTTTAGTTGTTTAGGGTTCCGAATTTTTTTTCTTTTTTTTTTAAAATTAGTTTCCGACGGAATTTTCTGTCGGAAAATTCCGATGGATATAAATTCTGTCGGAAATTTAATTTTTCGACAGAAAAATCCGTCGGAAAGAACATATTTTCCGACGGAATAATTTTCTGTCGGAAATTTCTGACGGATTTCCGACGAAATTTTTGAATTCGTCGAAAATATACGACGAAAAGAAAATCCGTCGGAAATATTGATTTTTCCGACGGATTTTTAGGTCCGTCGGTATTCGACCTGATTCTTGTAGTGAGTAGAAGTTATGGTCAAATATAAAGTCGCATAACTCCCCCCATATGTATGACTCAAGGTATATACGTTCCAAGAGTTTTGGTTCGTAATCTCTTTCACTTTACGTACTTTACATATTATTAAACTTGGTGATGACTCTCAAATCATAATAACATCAAACATTATAATTATTCAAACAATTAAACACTGCAATTTAATTCTTGAATAATTAGTGACCACATAATTTTTAATGTTGAACCCTTTTTAGATCTACCTCGGTGTCAAAGACACCTTAAACGCTTAATGCGCCAAAAATCCTATCCCTCGGTGTTAAAAACACCTTAAGTGCACTAAGGCACCAACATACAATTTCTTCCTCGTGTACATAGACACTTACGTAGCTTCTTTCCCATGCTTATAGCATCAATAAAAATTATATGAACCATAATAAAATTCCCTTTTTATATTCCAAACCAAATTAAACATATAGTTTAATTAAACATGCTTTCTATCATGCCATAAATAAAAGTGTGGTTCATATTCAACATGCCAAACTATTATTTTCCAATCATTAACCCATCACAAATAAATCATGCTTCATAATTCAATCACCAACAACAACCAATTCACAATTTCCAATCATAATCTAGCATGATACTATTTGGAATTAATTAATCACATCTAGCATGCCACTATATCATCAAAAATATGCTAAATACGCGAACGTACCTTGAATACGATCTTAATATCGCCACGACTAATAGAAATTACTCACTTCAAAGTCTCCTACAAATTAAAATAATAATAGAGCATTAAAATCCACTCTTCACAAATTTCCAGCAATATATACTCTTATTAAACCACTCATAATTTAATTAAAACAAGATGAAATTTTATTTAAAATCTTATACTTTAATCCCAATTAATGGGTAATTTAAATTTCTTAAAGAAACTTGATTTTTAATATACTACCAAAAATTCCAACAATATATATTAATAAAAACTTGCTGTAATTATGCTTTAAAACACTTAAATTAAAGGTTTAAACCTCCCTTAATCAAAATCCTTCAATAATTAATTATTTATGAATCTAGGGTTTCAAAATTGGGGCTTTTTAATTAGAATTAAAATCTGAAAATTAAATTGCATCATACATAATATCAATCATCATAAAATCAACACAAAACCCTTAATTTATAATTAGATCTATGGTTTAAACAAAAATTAAAAACAAAGATTGAATTTTTTTTTATTCGAAGGGGAGAAGGCCGGACAGTAGGCCGGCGCCACTGTCGGCTGTTGCCAGCCTGCTGGTGGTCGCTGCCGCTGCCGGCTGGTGCTGCTGGTGGCCGGCGGCCCATCGGTGGTGGTGGCTGGCGGTGGTGATCCGAAAACAAGGGGAAGGGGAAAAAGAAAGAAAGAAAAAAAAGAAAAATAAAGGAGAAGAGAGAGAGAAAGTTTACCTTGAGTTTTCTCCATTTTGGGCAAAATTTATACCCTTTTCTCTAGAAACCCTTCTTACCTAAACTTTCCCTTTTTATTCTTTCCTAATCCCTTTCCTAAACAAATTTTATTAAAATAAAACTTTCCTAAATTAAATTCCTATTTAATAAATTAATTAATTTAAATAAAACTTTCCTTTTATAAAATATTTTCAAACTTGTTTAAAATAAAATTCAAATGTCATAAATAATTCATTTCAAATTATTTAAATACCCCACAAAATACTTATTTTTAAATAAAATACGTATAAAAATACATGGTACTACAACTCTGTCAGTGTTTTAGGGGTTACTCTGTTAGTATTGTAAGGGTTACTCAGTTATATATTACTTTGTTATTTTACAAGCGGTCACATGATGTTGGAAGCGTGTCACGTGATGACTATTTTCCCCTGATCTTGCGCACGCGTCCTACTACTCTACTAGAATCACCCCTAAGACTCTAGTTAAGGATTCCGACTTGAGTTGTGACTGCCACTCACAAAACGTGCTGTTATATACTCCGTATTGAGATAGACATTTTAAGTCGAGTCGATTTTTGTCAACTCTATCCCTTAAAACAAAATAATGACGGATGGCTACAATAGAATCGAGCAAGCACAACTGCACAAGTAACTAGCATCACTCCCCTTCCCCTGTTCCTTTGAATATCACTCTTCTCCTTCTTCACCACTCCAAAATGCCTTCATCTCGTTAAACTCTTCTTCTTCTCTCTTTCTCTCTCCTGCTATTATCAAAATCCACCAGAAAAATGAACAGATTAAGATGGGTAATGGAAGGAGGAGAATTCTGGGAATTGGATGTATCAACACCCATTACAATCGATGGTGTGGCCCGACCCTTACCCAATGATGGCCCACTTCCAATGGGCCTTTCAAGGGGTACCCGGCTTTCCAGGCCCAAACAGATCGATTTCTTTCAGAGATTCATGGCTGCTCTCGTTGTTCCTTCTTTTTCCGCCGGCAATGGTTTCTCTATTCAACGTGCTCTCACTATTCCCTCTGGAAATGACTGGTAATTTTGATTTCTACCCACTTTTTATAATTTTTTTATTGTTCTTAATTTATGGGAAATTTTGGGTATTATGAATAATTATGTTGAGAACAAGAATTATGGAGTTTTTGTTAATTGGGTTTTAATTGGGGATTATTTTTATTTTGTGTATGAATTTTGTGATTTTTATTGTTGATTTTGTATTTAAATGGCTATGTTGTTGGATGAATTTAACTTCTATATGAAATTGTAATGAGCATGAAGTTGCATTTCTTAATTATTGTATTTTTATGTGATTCCTATTCTTTTGCCCCTTTTAGCTGTGGGTAATGTTGGTTAGCAAGGGAGGTATATAGGGTAATGTAGACGGTTTTAATCGAGTTCGAAACAAGCCCCAACATCCCCAAGAAAATTGTTGAACTAATAATTTTTATGAGCAATGTACATTGTGTGGAGGAGTATTAGATATTAGAAAGGAAAGGAGAGAAAATGGTGGCAAAGCTATTGATGTCAGTGGAGAAGAGTTGTTCGTAGATCCTCGTGTGATGGTCTGATCCAGTGTTTACTTATGAAGGGAGAATAGTTGGAAGAGTAGGGCTGAGCACCTGTGGAATACATTTGAACTATTACATTTCTAGTTTTCCTAGTATAGAACAGTGGAATATCTAGGGAATTTGATTTAACATTTAAGTACAATGCTTATGTATACTTTATATAGCTCTGAATTTGGTCAATTGTTTCGGTGTAACCTGATGTCTTCCTATCACTATTTTGCCATCTACAGATCATTTAATGATTTTTTTTTTTTTTTTTTTTTTGTTGGTATGAGGTGGAAGTGGTTGTCCTAATTTGGTTCCTTTATCCTTCCAAAGTTCCAAATACCAAGAATAATATACGTTCGCATGACCTTTGATGAGTTAAAGTAACATCAAATGCAGTTGTATTAGTTGTGCACTTGTGCTTCAGTTGGGAATGAAAATAATCACATTAACTAGCCAAGGATAGTAATGCCTGCTGTAAGTGTGCATTTGTTAAAGGCTAGTACTACACCTACTGGCCATACAATGCTCATATATTTATCTCATTTCATTTTTGTAGTCTGTGTCTCATAATATCTTAGCATATTCCGAGTAATATGTATGCCTGCACTTCAAGATGTAACCATAAGAAAAAGTCTTGCTTTCTTTTGTGTTCTGCACTAGCTTTCTCAGAGTAGTGCCATCATGGTTGAGCTGTAGGTCAACTTATTTTCTTTCTTCTGATGACTCTTTCTCAATCATGCGTTCCAAAAGCCTGATGCCATGTTTTGCAATTTGGGTTCTTTCTGTATCCTGAGAGTAGTTTATCCTTCATTCTAGGGTCCTGTTGCAACTTGCCAGCAACCAGCCAAAACAATTCAGCTTGTGGAAGTATAAGATATATTGAGTCAACAGTAGTGCATATACAGTACTAAAATGCTAGTTGTAAGTGATCCTTGAAATGTTTATACATACATTGTGTTTCATCAACTTTTGAAGTAAAAGGCTTTTTTTCAGGCCCGATTCCTAGGAATTGAGTAATATTCTAAGCTAGTTTGCCGCTGTGGCATTTCAAATCCTAGTTTTGTGAAGCTCTTTGATCTATTAATTCAGAGCATATCTTAAAACTTCAATTTGGTTTGAGGTCTTGACTCTTGAGACTTCCCCAGTTGTGTGAAAAATAAACCAATATATGGACGGATTTAGTTAGAGTCTATTATAAGATTAAGTGCATAGCTTTCAGAATCCGAAGGAATTACACATGCTTAAAACAACCTGTATTTTATGGCATAAAAGCTGCTTAGTAATTGGCTTGTTTTCAGAGTAAGCTCAACTCTGCAATCTAATTGATACATATGTCAAAGATACGCAGGTTTACCACTTTGTTGGGTCAGTTCAACTTGCAACAGTTTGTGTCTTCCGTCAGAAAGGCAAAGTTAGAGGAGAGCTCAGAATCATCCTGGCTGCAAACCATTGGAAAGCACTTATCTGAGAAATCGTTTTATGCATATGGGTTTTGTTCAGAGTTCCTTGTAACACCTGAAGATAAACTGCACTTTTCTTATGAAGCAAGAGGTGACAGGAAAACTGCTCGGAAAAAGGCAGTTTTTAATCATAAGGCAAGTATGTTGGCCTTCTCATAATGTTTGAAGCTTTTTTCCATTCCTTATTGTCTTATTTGTTTGGCATATGGAATATGGTCTATCATCTCTGAAATCTTTTGATTTCCCTTCATGTTATACTTTGGGGGACTCCTTACAAGATCAATGAGAAAGAACTTATCAGGAGAGGGAGAGGAGATCTATGTCCTGCTTATTTTATGCTCTTTATCTGTATCAATGCAATTAGAATCTCAGTAAAAAGGGGTTAACCTTCAAATTAGGTTGCATGCAAAATCTTAAGAGTTTTGTTGTGAAGAAAAGAGAAATCTGGCAAAGCTGCAAAATTTGAAATCAAGTGAAAACAATAAAAAAACTTGATATCGGATCTCTCTTTCTCTCCGCAATAATTGCAAACTTCTACCCCAAATCACGATTAAGTCCTTCAGCCTTTTACCCCTCTTTGTATTCAATACTTATTTGATTGTCTTCAGGAATTTAAATCTCTAAGAAAGCTGGCACTCTCCAGAGTCCAGATATTCGAAGTTTTTTCTGTTTTCCCCCCATCTCCAGTGGCTGTTGATTCTTTTTGCAAATTTCCTATGTAGACAATGAGGCTGAATCTTTCAGTATCTGCAGCCTGCCCTTTCTATGTCCTTTCTTCCTTCATTTTCTTTATGGTTTGATGTGAAAGAAAAAGAGGCATGGAAGTGAATAGAGCCAACAGAGAAAAAGGAAGGATGGCGGACCTGGTCAGAAATAGGGTTCAATTTATTTTTGGGCGTTGAAAAGATTAAGTTCAATCTTTGAGCTTCAATATTTTTACCTGTTCTGTCGGTTGCTATTCAATCCCGGGGGGTGGGTGGAGGGGAGATCTTAAATGTAAAGATAATACATTGTAAATCACTAAAATATTACCTTGAACTCATATATTGGTAGACTGGTAGATTGCCACAATGGGAAATTAGTCTTGCATTGGCAAGAATGTATGTAATGATAATTCATGTATTTCACATTATTATAAAGGAAAAATTGCCACCATTAATCCCAACTTTGCTCTATCCGCCAATATTAATCCCAACTTTAGTTTATTCCCTATCACTCCCAACTTTGCACCCTATTAATTTTTATCACCCCCAAATGACTTGGAACCGGTTGAAGAGGTAAACTTTGCTGACTTGTGATTATTTGCACACATGTCGCAACATGATAGGTTAAAAAAACAAAAAAGTATATTAAAAAAAATCACCATCCCCTCAGCCTCCCCTTCCCTTAGCCACGACCAGCCTCCCCTTCCCTTAGCCATGGCCAGCCCGCTGCCATGGCAGCCCAAGCCCCTTCCCCCCGGAGCGCCGGCCGCCGCAGTCTTCTTCTTCTTCTTCTCCGTCCTCCTCCTTCTCTTGTGTCGTATTTCTGGGTTTTTTGCTCAAATTTTATGGTGAAAATGGTATACATTTTTGGGTTATGTTGGCTCGAAATTCTGGTCGATTTTGCTGGAATTTTATCGGGATAAATGCCGCCACGCCAAACCCCCCACCGCCCTTCAACGCCTATTGCCGCCCCGCCCTATATTTGCTTTTGATTTTGTATGGTTTGTAAGGTCAATTTGGACCATGAAAACTCTAGATCTAGAGGTTTCATGGTCGAATTTGGCCTAATTAACCAAATTTGAGGTGAAATTCGAAGCTAATTTCTAATTTAAGGTATGCTTTCATGTGTGTTGTTGCTGTTCTTGGTGGTGGTGGGTCTAGGCTTAGGGTTAGGGTTAGTTGTGTGGTGGTGGGTCGCTGGCTGTTTGTGTTTGTGGTTGCTGGCACCAGCGAAGGGATGAAATTCGCCGGCGAAGGAGGCGAAAGGGCTGCCTTGGCGCCACCTGCCGGAGGTTGGTTTTTTTTTTTGAAATTTTATTTTATTTAATATTTTTTAAAATTTTTTGGACCTATCACGTGTTGACACGTGTCTGGTGACCGGTTGGGGGTAATAAAAATTAATAGGTTGCAAAGTTGGGAGTGATAGGAATAAATTGAAGTTGGGATTAATATTGGCGGATGGAGCTAAGTTGAGATTAATGATGACAATTTTTCCTATTATAAAAGCAAAATTATCTTAAGAACCTTTATGTAAATTGTTAAACCATCATAGGTTTAGACCATCACCAATGGTGAGTCTCAACTTTGAGTATTGAAATACAAAATGAGTTGTTTTTTACCTCCAATGGTGAATTGGTGATACCTAACCCACTTCTCAATTTAACAACTCATGTGAAGTCTAATTTCCCAATGGTGAAACTTTCTAAAGTATACTAATGTCACTTTCAATTTATAGCCCACCAAATCATATTTTAAGTTTTTTTTAGAAAAAAAATAAAATTAAAACTTAAATAAATTACAAAACATATTATAATATTGATAAGGGCCTACACTTTTGTCAAATGAGACTCAAAATTGAGTATCTAAACTTAGCAACTTTCTTTTGGAGTTGCTAAGTTTAGATACCAACTTATTGGTATCCTTTAAAAAAAATACTCTCTCTCTCCTAAAAAAACTCACTCAAGTCTCACCATTGGAGAGGGTCTAAGAAGTAAATATGTGAAAATCAGTTTTACATAGGCCTATTAAGGAGTGTTAGAAACATTAAGGGAGGAAGACAATATTTGAGATCATTTTGGAATCTTTCAGAATATATCCAAAATTTTGTCAAAGAAAATTTTGGTCAGTAAATATTCTAGTAACCTAAATCTGTGATGTCAAGTTACCAATGTGTTCTAAAAAAACTCACTCAAGTCTCACCATTGGAGAGGGTCTAAGAAGTAAATATGTGAAAATCAGTTTTACACAGGCCTATTAAGGAGTGTTAGAAACATTAAGGGAGGAAGACAATATTTGAGATCATTTTGGAATCTTTCAGAATATATCCAAAATTTTGTCAAAGAAAATTTTGGTCAGTAAATATTCTAGTAACCTAAATCTGTGATGTCAAGTTACCAATGTGTTCTATTTGTGAGTTCTGGTTGTTAAATATGGAATATGGAAGCATGGGTTACTTATAGAAATTTTCGTACTTTATGGTATCATATTATATTATTAGAAATATCCCATGTTAAAATGGAGTTTTACATGAAAGCTCACTCTTTAACAGATACTTAGATGTAATGTGTCAGGTTACTTGGTCTTTCTACATTGAATAGTATTTAATCAGCACCTGGATAACAATGTGTCCCATTTCTCTAGGCATCAAAATAGAATATTTATCCTATTATTATTCTTGGCTTGAATCATACTTATATGTTTCCTACTGAATACTGATATATGCTATGTATATTGATTTTACAGTTTCCTCATCTTGATTTGACAATGGAGGGAGTTTGGCCTGGACTTTATATTGACAAGTATGGAGAATACTGGGAAGTACCAGTTACACTGGCAGCTGATCTGGCTTCTGTCACTTCTGACTCTAGTGCTAGCTACCACTTGTGTTTGCAGCATATATCAGGTTTAGCGAAGCCAGTTGAAGGGAACAAGTCCACTGAAGTTCCTGCCAATTTACTTCCTGGTCTCTATCTTAAAAGTGCCTTTTCCTTCAAGAAGAATATAGACTTCTGGAGAAGTGAGGCAAAGAAGCTAAAATATGTTCAGCCCTATGATTTTTTTCTATCAGGTCCCCATATCTCTGGAACAGGTCTTATTGGTAAGTCATAGCCTTTAACTTTATGCTTCCTTTAATATCGTCTGAAGCAAATAATCTGGTCATCAGATGTGACAGATTATAAATCTATATTGGGACCTTGATCTATGAAAACTTGCATGGTAGTTCATCTTACTTTTTGGATTTATTGTGTTTTATGTGTCTATCTGCTCTTTCCTTCAGGTGTTGTCGCAACTGCATTGGTTGGAGATAACTCACAAAGGTCACCATTGGATGATCAGCCAAAGGATTATAAGCGCTTCGACCTTTATGCATCTATGGGGAGATCTGCAGTCCTTGCAGACTTGTTTGCATCTTTAGCATTCTCAGCCCAGTATGGAAACTTCCAAAAGAAGGCTTTTGATCTTACGCAGATCCATGGCCGGTTAAATTTTCCTTCAGGTTCCAAGTTCTTTTCAGCTGCGACATGTTTGGCCCAAAACCTTTACAAGTCTGAACGGCCATCCCTTGAAGCAGTACAGGCGGTTTGTCCGAATGCCACATTATCTCTTCAGCAACAGGTGTGCAATTTGTTACAGTGATGTTTGTGCTAATTCTGTTACAATGCTGATTTAGTCACAGACCTCTCAAATGTATTTTGCTAACATATTTAAGTTACTCTTTCCGTGTCTAAAGCTGAAATAACTTAAGCTAGTGTGTATCAAAGATTTCAAGCATATTATAGTTTTAGTCAGCTAGGCTACTGTTATTGTCGCAGCTTTTCTTACCAATTCCAATATAAACTTTGATCCTACAACTGTGGAATATGCACTCTCTCAGTTCTCACTTACTGTACTGATTGAATTTCCGTGTTTCCTGCTTTGCAGATTGGAGGACCCTTCAGCTTAAGAGTTGACTCAGAACTTGCTGTAAATTTAACGAACCAGAAATGGAAGGTAAATTTGGACAATCCTGTAATTGCAATCGAATATGCTTTATATTTACTTGGCTCTGCAAAGGCCGTTGCTTGGTATGCACCCAAGCAAAAGGAATTCATGGTGGAGCTTCGGTTGTTCGAGATATAAATCTTCCTCGTCTGTTAGGCATCTTGAATCCCAATTGTATTGACTTTACAGTTTTGGAATGAAAAGCAAGTTGAGCTTTCTTTTGGCAATTTTTTGGGTGATTGGTCAGGAATTCATAGTTTTGAAAATTATATAAACAGTGTGATAAATATTCAAAAATTGGTCTGTATCAGAAAAAGGAACCGTTCCAGACCACTTATGGAAGAGAACTGATCCGGTCTCCAAATAGAAATAGGTTATACACTTAATTTTTGAAAAATTAGTTTTTTTTTTTTTTCCAAAAAAAAAAAAATTACGATTAATTAGCTATAATAGCATAACTAAATTTATAAATACGTAAGAAGTTTAAAATCAGTCCGGTTCAGGTTTTGGACAAATTATATCGCTAAATCTAGGTTTGGTCTTATTTTCGAATTTCGGGTCTGCAATCCGATTTTGGATTGAGGAACAGCCCTAGTTGTGATTGTATTTTAAGTTAAACACTTGTAAATGTTATTGTGTAGTTTGAACTCTAGGACTTTTTTTTATAAGGATCGTAGTTTACATTTCCGCATTTTTCAACTCCACAAAACAGAAGAGAGCATTTTTTATTATTGTCTAGTTCGAAGATGGTTTGATCTCTAGAGAAGCTTTAGGGATAATCTAATAAAGATACTTCGATTCAAGATGGCAAAATAGACAAATATTACGCGTTAAAGCAAGGTTGAAAGAGTCAAATACTACTTGGATGTGTTAGGGGTGTGCAAATGAAATGTTTAACTCTTAAGCTCATCGCTCAATTCTGCCATGTAACAATAAAATGAACAAGGACAGGTTATTCTTGAACCTATTCAGTTGATGCAGCAAATGTGCTAATAATAAGGAAGTTTACATTTGCTTACAGTACTACGCCTACCCAAACTAACTGGAGGGCAATTTGATGGAAGCTGCAGATGCTCTTCATTATAATTAACTGATATCAGACTAAGCCCGTGAGGTGGTGCAGATAACGCATATTTAGCCAATTCTTTACGATCTCTTGTTTCCAAGATATTAAGGATTATATCAGGTGGAATCGCCTCCCTTCCAATTTGAAGCAATAACGCAACCTTCATTAAAGAACACAAGTAGGTCAATAAATCACTAAAGCACCTTTAGAAAATACAAATGCCTAATAAACAATGGAGAGATGATAATCCTATTGCCGAGATGAACAAGAGTCCAATCTTCGGGGGATTCTCTGCCAAATGTTACTCGCTATGGACAACCCTCAACACTTGTATGTAAGTCGGCATGTATAAAATGCCCTTGAGATTGTAACTTTTTTGCTTATTCTCAGATGGATTCATCAACCCTCATAAACAAGGGTGGGTCTACATCATTTTGTGCTGCTATCATCCTTGGGCAATCATTTTAGAAGGACATATTGACAAATTTAAAGTTCTCAAACAACCCTACATGCTCATCAATGAATAGAATAGAAGAGCGTATCATACCATGTTTCGAACTTGTCTATACAAGAAACCCGAGCCTTCAACTTCTAGCTCCACAAGAGGTCCCTGTAAACCAACAAAATGTCTTATGGAGTAAACTTCAAAAACCTTCAATATACATACCAAGACCTTTGATAAAGACTTAAAAAATCAAATACATCAGTCTACTTAGATCAGTTTTGACAATTACCCTTTCAGTGACATCAAATCGGGATATAGTCTTGACAGGATCCCGTACTCGGTCATTACGAATTGCATTAGCAAAGGCTGTGAAGTCATGCTTTCCAATAAAATACTTTGCAGCCTCTTCCATGACAGCAACATTGAGCTTATATAAGCTATGAAATGCATAAGTACGAGCAAATGGATCCATGACAGCACCATTATAAATGCTGTAACGATAAATCTTTCCCTTTGCAGAAAAACGGGCATGGAACAATGTCGACGCAGGGCTTAGCTCCCTCACACGTATGTCAGATGGGAGAAGACCATTTAATGCTGCATGAACTTCATCCAACGAATCATAGTTGAAAGGTGTGACAAAATGTGCAACCTGAAACTTTCTATCAAATGTAAGCTTCCATTCAACTTAGGCCGTCTTTTCAATCTCCTTAGGAATGAGAAAGTGAAAATCAGACCTGGCCCCAAGCATGCACTCCTGTATCAGTCCTGCCTGCACCTACTACATTTAGATCCTTTCGGTCTAAATTTGTGATTCTGATCAAAGCCTTTTCTATGGCACACTGTACTGTCGGTGGTGATGCTTGATATTGCCAGCCTGATACAACACAATGCATATTATTTGTCAATTTCAAATTAAGTACGTAGTATAAAGTTTTTTCAAGGTAAAAGATAAAATAAAATACTTTATAAGCCATTTCTAAAGAAACAGCATTTATTTTGACATAGCCATTACAAAAATCCTAAACATCATCAACAAACTTGAGTTTTCTAAATTATCAGCTCAAGAGAGATATAAGTAGGGTAAACCTTTATTTATCCTACTGAGTTGCATCATCTAGGAATGCTCTAAAACACGATCTGGATCAAGTTGGACGGTTACAGGTTGCAGGTTGCAGCGAAACACAAAGAATAGAATAATTTCACATTGCAATTATTAAACCCAAGAAGCAAAAGTATTACATTTGTGAGTGAAATCATAAGTCACTACAGTTTGTCATCATACTTCAGTACAAATGCAGCTTCCACCATGATCAATCTCTACATCTATTGTGCAACTAAGTTAAGTGATTCAACTAGTTGAACTTTTCAGGGAAGAAATGCCACAATGCAAATCAATGTTAAGATGCATTAAGGTAAGGAGATTCCTCCTAACGAGTCAAAATAACTATTTAGATTTTGTTTGTTCTACACTTCTACTCAAATTCCAATGAAGATGTCAGATGAATTTCAAAAGAGTCGAAAAATAGGAACTAAAACAGACTAAGTCTTTCTATTAACATATTGATCCACTTACAACAAAACATGACATCCCTTCCAATGGTGCCTAAGAGAGTTAAATGACAAGCCTCTGAATTATTTTCTAATTAAAACCATCCTGTTCCACAATTATGCAATTATCTATCATTTATTTTGTATAAAAGATTTTTCTAATTTTCCAGCAAGGTAGGAAACTCAATTAGAAAAAACAAGTTTCAGTACTAATTAGTTTTAATCCGGGTTGATCGCGTCTAATCAGGTGTAAACCTAAGGTGAAAATCAGGGTTAATCAGGTCTAATCAAGGAAAACCCTCCATATATAGTTTTTACAAATACAAATACAAATACATTCATCTTTCCATGAATTTTCAATCCATTTGCAGACTTTACAAGATAAAAACTGGCATAATTGGCTTACCAAAACACAAATAATAAAGAATAATCATATAATTTATCTATAAAACAATACCATAAACCTGTAATTAATTAATGAAAGAGATAAATTAAGAGCAAATGAAATCTACTAACCAGCATAATTGGTGCCATCATAAGCAATGAGAAGCCGCCATTTATAGATTGGAATTGTCGGGTTTAAAGGCAAGATTTGGCATCCTGAAATCTGGTAATTGGGTCGTAAGTATTTCAAACATTCGAGAGAAGAAGAGAGAGAAGTTGGTGTTACCGAAGAATTGGAAGAGGAGTTGAAATGGAGTGGCAATGGCGGAGTTGTCACTGAGAAGCTCATTCCCTGGTCGGTCTAAAGGTGCGACTTGCGACCCAAGCAGATAAAACTTCACCCCTAGTACTTGATCAATAGTATAAATCCTTGGGACCAAGGGTCATAGCTCGTATGTGTTTTTGCTTGAGTTCACCGATATGGGCGGTCTAACGGATCGTGTTCGTGTCGATATTAAACGAGTTAGGTCCTGTTTTTCTAAGCTTTTATGGTTTGGTCTGCTATGATATGGTCTGCCGAGTTTTGCTGAAATCTGATTTGCTTTGCTATGCTCTACTCGCCTAACTCTGTTCTGCTTTGCTAGGTAAGAATTAGTTGCTCAGGGCCCATTTGGTAATATTTTACTCACCTACTTTGTTAAATCAACACATTATGGATTTGTTTGGAAATTGGTTGTTGTCTGCTGGTTATTTTCCTAGGGTTAATCTAACCAGTTAATTATATTGATTTTTTTTATGTTGGTTATTTTATTATTGGCTCTTAAATAAACATATTTGATTAAGTTGGCCGTTGGATAGAATTGTATGTGCAGGTATAAAAAGCCAACAAACAACATAAAGAAGCTAATCTTACTGGCTTTTGGCGGAAAAGTTGGCTTTTTCGCCAACAAAAAAGCCAAATAACTAAACATATATTTTAGTTGTTTGACTACCTCTAAAAGCCAAAATCTATAAGAAAAGCCAATAGTCAAGCAAGTCCATAGTTTAGTACATAATAAGCTAATTAATATTCATATTAAAAATTATGAAATTTTTTTAATTACCACCCAAAAATGTATCCATTTTTAAAATAATCATCCGTTAATTTTTTTTCTATTTTACCACCCCTTAAATTCAAAAACTACTCAGATTACCACCTATTTCAAAATTCCGGTGCATTTCTCCTATGTGGGCCCTACTCAACGACTCTTAGTGGTGACAGGTTGAAGATGATCAGTAGTAGTGGCAATTCAGACAGCAAGTTTTTGGTCTTTTTAGTTGTTTTCTTTTGGTTTTAGGTTATCTTGTACTCAATAAACTGGTTTAAGGGGGAGGTGGAGTGAAGATAGGGTTGATTGTAATGTTTAGACATAGCCGTTGGGTGGGTCCACATAATAGATTTTCACCAGAATTTTAAAATGGATGGTAATCTGAGAAGTTTTTTTAATTTAAGGGGTGGTAAATAAAATAAAAAAAATTAAACGGGTGATTATTTTGAAAATAAATATATTTTTGGGTGGTAATTTAAAAATTTTCCTAAAAATTTTAAGATACTTATATATTTTTTTTACAAAAATGAATATAATTAGAGATCATGGTGGAGGTAGAGTTGCGTGAGAATTGAGGGTGGATGACTAAGGGTAAGTCTAGACAATAAAAGACTTTAAGAAGAGTAGTAGAATTCATCCACCTAAACCAATTGTGTTGCCCACTAAAAAGTTTTTACTAAGACATCTGTAATATTTTTAACTTTCAAAGTAACAACATGGTACCATTATGTGTACCATTCCTTCAATATGATTTTGCGTCATATGAGCGCTAGTGTCACTATTATGTGTCATCACTCATCACTTGTGTAAGGTTCGTATTATTTAATTTACCTATAAAATGTAACTCCTAAATAATTGCATAATAATTTTCAATTTAATTTGTAAGACATTAATCTCACACTAATGGTTGTTAATTCCTTATAGGCTAATTTTCTAGATTCTATACTAGTCAAGCAATTATACAAAGTAATATTTACATAAGTTATTAAGTAAAATAAATAAAAATTACCGCCCATTAATATTAAATTTATTATTACCTTTTTTTATTCACTTATAAATACTGTTGAACACTAACTTTTAAAATTTAGTTTGAACAAATTTACAAATTTATAGTGAACCGAGGGATCGCTTGGACCAATAAACTAGTTTGATCACCAAATAATGTAGGTACGACTGGGTTAACTGGATTGGCATGCAAAAAAAAAAAAAAAAATCATTTTTTTTACTACTTCAATCGACGAGTTAAATGTGTTGAGTTTGGTTTAACGTTCAACCCATTTATATATATAATTGGGTTACATGTATTCGTTGAAAAATTCAACCCAAACCTTTTTAATTTTGTACTGACCCAATTATTTAAACAAGTAAAAAATTCTTAAACCAAACCCGCAAAGGGTTATCATGTTGTGTAAGCTTTTGACAGTCACCATAAAACAAGATTGTTCATAAGGATCGATCGAAACTAGCTAGAAACTAGAAGCTAGGGCTTTGACTATTCACAGGTTCAAGACCGCACTCAAAGACCAAAAATTTTAAATTCAAGACCCAAATACTAGAGTGATAAAACCAACTCAAAACTCAAATTGGGTCGACTTGGTCTGATTCTAGAATTTTTGCTATATTTTAAATACGTAGTACTATTTTTACAACGTTATAGAAAAAATGAAAAATAAATACTATTTTGGAAGATATATATCACATAAATTTTTTTGTTGTGAAAAAATAAACATTAATCACTAAAAATTAGTAACCTTATACAACAGATATAATAGTAAATCACTAAAAATAAGTTTAATCATTATAAATAATTTTAGATCACTAAAATAATTATTTAGCTTTAAGAAAATAATTTCATTTCGGGAAAAGAAGGTTAAGAAAACATGGCCTAATTGCAAAGTTTAAAACTTCTTATTACAATAATTATTTTGAAGAAAATACTTTCGCAATGATATTTTGCTTTCCTTGTTTTGTACTTATGTACAAGATTGATTTTCATCATTTGAAAATGAGTACAAACTAATTATTGGGCTGGACCATGCTCCGCATCATCATAAATTTTATACACCTGGTCAAAATTAATTTAGACCCGGTTCACCTCAACTTAAAAAAAATAATATTAAGTAAAAATAATTTCAGTTTAGTAAAAATAAGGAAAAATTGAATTTTGGTACCTTAAAAATGGGGGCTGTTGAATTTTAATACCCGTTTAAAACTATATTTTATTTTGGTACCCATCAAAGTTTAAAATTATAGCTTTTGGTACCTCCGTCCAACTTCTGCTAAGTTTTCCGTTAGTGGAGCCCAGCCACAGTCCTATCACCTTCCAGCCACCCCCTCCCCCTCCTTAGCCACTACATTGCCAGCCTCCCTCCCTATACTAGCCGTCGGTGACCACCACCAAAGGAACCACCTTTCACCACAAACGAACCATCTTTCAACACAAACGAACCACCACCAAACAAACCATCGACTCCAACCAAACAAACCACCTTTCACCAAACGAACCACTACAAACGAGTCGGCGACCACCACCTCGAACGCCAAAGCCACCACGACCACTAGCCAAAGTTGTTGTATGATTTGAAGAGAGAGAAAAAAATTGAACCCTAAAACCCTAAAAAAATTGATTTGGGGGAAAGAGGGAATGGGTGGTGTCGGGGGTAGCCAAGAGTTGGAAAGGGGAGGGAGATCGGCGGGGGAAAGAGAAGGGGTGATGTCGCCGGCGCCGGGGGAATGTTTGGGCACCGGCAGCCGGCACGGGGAGGGGGAAAGGTGGCTGACGGGGAAGGGGGGAGGGGTGGCAGTGGCTGGGGTTTTTTTTTTTTAAAGTTTTTTCTTTTTTTAAAAAAAAATTATTAATCAATTAGATAATGGGCCCTGCTAACAAAAAACTTGACAGAAGTTGGACGGAGGTACCAAAAGCTATAATTTTAAACTTTGATGGGTATCAAAATAAAATAAAGTTTTAAACGGGTACCAAAATTCAACAACCCCCATTTTCAAGGTACCAAAATTCAATATTTCCTAAAAATAAGTTCAGTTCAATAAAAATAATTTCAACTCAGTAAAAATAAGTTCAGTTTAGTTGAATTCAGTAACTTTAAAGAGGAAATATAGTAGCAAATCAGTAAAAATAATTTCAATTTAGTAAAATTATTTTCAGTTCAGCAAAAATAAGGTGAAGTGAACGGGGCCTTAGAAGGTTTAATGTTAAACAATATAAATAAGTGAATGAAAACATGTAATAATTTATATTATCCTGCATAGATATATATAAAGTATATCATAAAAATAATTGAAATTGTACTACCAGAGTACCAGCATAATATACTACCAGACTTACTCCCTAAAAAAACGGAAAAAAAGACAAGACCTTCCTAATGTACGGTCATGAACGAAACGATGCACGACTCAAAAAAAAGTGTGTGAACTTGACATGACTTGTGAGTGTTTAAGTGAGGTTATGGACGCGTGTTATAACCGTACGGCTAGACATGGTACTAAACCAAACATACGAACCACATAAGTATGCACAAAAACACAAAAAGGACTGACACTTTTCTTGGGCACTGTGTCACAGTGCTATCTGTCGTGACACGGTGCTTCATACCATCAGGCGGTACAAAGCGCCGTGTCACGGCGCTGCACACCGTGGCGAGGCATATCTGCTGTGACGCGGTGCACAGTTCCAGGGTTCAATTTTTTAATTTTCTAGATTTTATCCGATTTAAGTCCGTATTAAATTCTATGTGAAATAAAAACCCTCGGTCATAGGTTAGTCCAAAAACAAAATGAACAAACACATATGGGGTTAGCACCAAATAAACCACATAACACTTAGTAACAATGATACGAAAAAAAAGTTCGCAACCTAAGGTCAAGATCTATGTTCAACTATGGTCAAGCCTTTTGGTGTCAAAGGGTACCATGGTTAAAAGTTTGGACGCGTTGGCAAGGAAGCCTCCCTTGAGGGTGTATGCCAACGGGCGGCTCCGCGAGTTCGTGATGAAATCGAACTAGACTCCATGGTTTGGGTGGATTTAATAACTCGGATGAACCCTTATTGCCATGAGTGTTTTTAGGTTGATAGAGCTTAAATCCCCCGGGGCTAAGACGTATGTAGAACACATACGTTTTTTTCAGAAAAATCGAAGGAAGCTGACTGTGAAAAGAGAAATAAAGTCACTGGAAAGATTTCAAGACTGCCGCGACACGGCAGAATTTACCGCATCACGGTACTAAACACCGCGTGACGGTGTCCAATGCCGTGACACGGCAGGCTCTGCCGTGGCGCGACTATCAAGAAATCTGACTGGTGCCCCTATTTTCTTCGTTCACGACCAGGTTATCCAATTTTTCCTACGGGACAGACCTGAAATACGACGTTAAAACGTCTATGCATATGCAAAAATGCCAATTTAATCATAGGAATATTTTCAAGAATCTTTCAAGTCTCATCCACTCATCTTAATTAAATACCAATCACTCAAATCAATAAATAACCAAGAATCCTCCCTACTGGAGTTGCCAAATTGTAGGCATCGTTCGAAGTGCGCCTACGTTAAGCATGTGTGAAAATGCTTGGCACTCATAGGAAGTGGGAATTAACTTATACGATTAGGGACAAGGAAAGTAGGGAGCCGCCAACAAGTTTTTAAGGAACTTGTAAACCGTTCACGGATCATAAAAGGCAACCACGATAAAGAGACAACGAAAGGCAACAATGATTGGCCCGTGAAGGTTACACCCCATTCATAATCCATGAGATTACTAACTCCATATGGTTCGGAACCACGAAAGGAGGAAAGGGGATGATGGTACGAATTGAGTCATGGAGTCACATTCGCCCGTATTGGCCTCTACTTGATTCTTATAGTGAAGAGTGATTCTTGCGATCTCAAAGGCATGCAAACAAAGTATTCAATTTGCTCCTAACTATTATTAGGCTAAATTGGTTTAATATTAATGCAACATGTAATTCTTAAATATCGTGATCACTTCGATTAATAACAAGATTAAAGGAACCTAAACCGGTTGTCCATATTATCTTATTAGGCGTGATTTTCAATTATATATTCCCTTTAAACATGCAATATGGTCATTAATAACAATAGAATAAACATTAACATTGGAAGCAATTTAACCATAATCCAACAATATAAAATTGTTTAAAAAATAATTGAAATAAAAGGAATATGATTCCTTACTTTGATTTTGCTTGCTTGCAACTATAAAACAATAAACGAGTTAGTAACTTCAAGGAAATGAATAAAACAATAATTAAAATTAAATTAAATAGAGTTAATTTGGGGCCAAACCCTCAAACAGTTCTACCTTTCACGCCTTGGTTTAAGGATGGAACCTCGGGTAAAGTACGGACTCCTTGGAGTGCTTAGGGAAAGTATGTTGGAAGATTAGGGTAGGCTAGTGTTTAGGGTAGAGCATAGAAGAGAGAAGAGAGAATTAATTGATGCCCCGAACTGCAGAAATAAGGGGGGTATTTATAGGGAAAATGAGTAGAGGGAACACACGGAACCCTAAAAAAATAAAAATTCTAAATTTGGGTGCCGTGACACGTCAGAGGACTGCAGCGACACGGCAAAATCTAGCGTGACACGGGATAATGTAGCGTGACGCGGGGACGTAGCAGCCCTAAAATGATAAAACGCGTTCAGGTTTTACGCGGAGAAAACACGGGAAATTCCCGTGTCGCGGCATGTGTGCCGTGACATGGAAAAATATGCCACAACGCAGGGAATTCCACCATGGCGCGGCACCTGATGCCGTGACACGGTGGAAATTTTTCCTATTTTTGCGTCCAAATTTATTTTAAACCTAATTACGCTCATCATTTTTAAGTGTCGTTTTATAATTTCGGGGTATTTAGGTTTATTATTCATTAATTGGGCTAAAATAATAAAAATATGAAATGAATAAAAAGGGTTCGGGCCAAAATATAAATTGGACTATGCTTTGACTAAACATTAAGATTGATCTGTTGACTATTTTGTGAACTAAGTTTGACTGAACATGGATTTTAAACACTCTTGGGATTAAATACTCAACCCGAACAATAATGGCAGTGAAAGATTGTTCATCATCGGGTTTGGTTTCGGGGAGACATTTTTAGGTGTCTACACCCCCTAGTTCTCTAAGTACACGATGTAGATAATTACTTACCCGCATATGTACCTAGAGAACATGGTGAGGAAATGATAAGCCAAGATGTCCCTTAAAATCGAAAAGAAGACATACATTCACCACCTAAGTGAGAGTAAACATTCAAGAACAGTCCCAACCGGGGACTATTCAAGACTTTCTCCTAATGAGAAAGCCTTGATCAGGTATCTAGGCATATGATGATGCAAGTATTCTATTTATTGTTATATTTATTTGTAATTAAACAATACACAAGTTGTAATATCATGAAAAAACTTTTATTAAATGGATAAATAGAAAGAAATATAGCTTAGTAAATTTTATAATTCATACCAATATAGCAAGTATAATGGATGTACACTTTTGAACTTCCCACTTGAGCTAAATATGTAGTCTTCAAGCTAGACTTGTGCTTCACATATCAATCCATTTTTTTTAAAAAAAAAAATACATAAAAGTTAGTAATTAGTTAGTAGCTACATACATTTCTAAGCTAAAACACATCTATCATCAAAATAACGATTGCTAAACTATTTATTCACTAATTTGTAACACAATTGCCTATTCATTAATTCATACAAAATTAGAAATTTCGAAAATACTATATTTTGTAGCTAAATTCACAATTCAACCAAGTTATAATCTACAAACCAAAATTCAACTAACTAACTAGGTTACTAATCTCTAATTTATTCAAAATTACCCATTAAAACCACCTAAAATTCACAAACCCTAAATTTAGTTTGCTCATATGCCCAACAATTGTTAAAAATGCAAAACAAAATATAGGTAGAAAATTGAAAATAATTGTTCAAAATGCCCAAAAAAAATGGAACTAACTCTAGGTGGAAGAGGTGAAAATTACCATCATAATTGGAGGTGGAAGGGGAGGAAAGGTGGAGGGCAGAGGACGACGACGGTGGAGGAGGGAACCTCGTGACTGTGGAGCAGCAGCTACGGCGCGGCGGCAGCAGTGGCAGAGGAGGGAAGCAGCTGTGGCTCTCATGGCTTGAAGTTCTCCGGTGCTCGCTGCTGTGATGGAGGGAGTTCCAGGGCAGGTGGCGGAGGAGGAAGCAGCTGTGGTGGAGGGAGTTGGGAGAGTGGCCGGCGTTGTAGGTGATGGCAGTGGTGGAGGTTTTTTGAAAAGGGACGGATTTTGAAAGAGGAGGGAACAAACATTGAGGTTTCAAAAGAAGCTCGAAAATGAAAAAGGAAAGGGGAAAGAGAAGGAAACGGGGCGGTTTTTTTTTTTTTTTTTAATTGCCATCGGTTTGAACCGGTGGCCTTTAATTAATATGGCACTAGTTTGGTTTGAACCAGTACCAATTTTCTTGAACCCAATCCCGCCCATTTTTTTCCCCATCGGTTTTTAAAAGCCGGTGGGCATTACTCGGTGTCCAATTGTTATTTTCTACTAGTGAAAAAAGGTACCAAAAACAAATTATGAACATGCATTTGCTTATAATGGATCATGGATGTATGAGTTAGATAAACAAAATAATAAGATTATTGGGTGGTAGTTTTTATTCGATCGCTACTTTACAAAATCTGATAATAATGATGTATTAATCTGTATAATTATTTGATTGGTTATGCATCTAGAAAGTAAGAAAGTAAGTTTCTAAGAAATCAATAACCATTGATGTGATTAGTTTCTGACAAATTAGATTGTAGATTATTATGCAATTTTTTAGGGGATGTTTAATTTAAAATAGGAGTTATATATATGAAAAGTTTTTCATTCAATTCAAGTAAATTAAACATTACTTCGTATTATCAATCAATAACTATATACTAAAAGACACATCAGCAATAACACGTGTCATCACCTAGTGTGTCTTTATTTATTTTATTTTTTTTTTTGAAAAAAAAATTTATTTAAGAAACAAATCATTTACATGTATAATGTATAATATAATATTGGATGCATCTTTCGAAAAAAAAAACCCTTATCATATTTGTGACATATGGAGTGTTTTTTTTTTTTTAGGAAAGACATTATATATGTACATAGTAAATACCACTTTTATTACAACAAGATTATATACACATTAGCAATGACACGTGTCATCTCATAGTCTGTCCTTCATTTTTCTTTAAAAAAAATTATTTAAGAAACAAATCATTTACAAATCTTAAGTATAATAGAAAATTTGATGCATCTTTCCAAAAAAAAAAAAAAAACATATTGGCAACTATAAAATTAAGCACAAAAAAAAAAAAAAAAAAAATTCTTATCATTGTAGACACCCATTTGTGTCTCCCCAAAACCAAACCCAGTGATGAATGCCTTTCACGTCGAACCATTATCGAATTAGGTGAAAGTGGTTGAAAGTCAAGTGTTGCGGTTTAGTTTTAATTAAAGTTCTCTTCTCTCTGTTTTTGAAAATGACTTTATTTATTTGAAAATAGCCAAACCAGTTTAGTTTGGTCCATAATTAAGGTCCAATAATGGTGTAGATGGATGGGGCTCGAAAAGACCTTTCCAACGATATATTATAAGCCCAATTCCGATGAATATTGAGGAAGTTATGGCCAAAATACTAAACTGGGCCTGGTTAATTATTTAAATACGGCCCAATGATCTAGAGGAGGGCCCAATGTTAATTATTATTCCTAAAATAATTAGGATTAATTATAGTTTTCTAGAAGTTTCTAGAAAGTTCTTTTTAATTCTAATATTATTAGATTTAATAATTAATTATTTTAAAATAGACTTTTATTTGGAGTAAAATATCGTTTTATTATCTTAAAAATACATATTTTATCTTCTGTACGGATTCCGTAGATCAAGTTGATTAAAGATCGGATTCCGCGTGAAGAAAACGCGCTAATACAGGTTGTCGCCAAACGACAAGTCTGTCGCCACGCGACAGACTTTGTCGCCGCGCGACAGACCCTGTCGCCTCGCGACAGACATTGTCGCGTCGCGACAGAGTCGATTCCTGGCGACAGCGTGTAGTTTTATTCCTTATCAAATTCTATGTTTTCCGGACTATTTTCATTATAAATAGGGTCCGAATCCTTGTTTTCAGAATCATTCAATCCTCATTAACTCTTCCTTAATTCTCTCTTTTCTCTCTAAGCAATATGTGCTTTCTTTCTCTCTCTATTTCTAAACTACCTTTTTACAAAACACAATATTCCGCATTCACAAGACTTAGAGTCTCTTAGCCAAGTTCGAAGTTGCCTTCGCCCTAGACGTGCAAGGTTGATAATTTCTGAGGGTTTGGTCCAAAACTAGTCAAAACTTTATTTAATTTGATTTCAATTTAATTCTTTAATTCTTTAATAATTCTTTATTGATTTTCATTGAAGTTTACTAATTTGTGTATTTTGTTATTAGAAAGAGATACGAGGCTTCAAAGTATGTAATCTTATTACTCTCTTTCAATGTAGAAATCATGTTTATTATTGATTAATTCCTAGTATCATGTTAGGATGTTATTTAATGCTTTCTAGTATCATGTTTAGGTTGCCTCTTATTATTTCTAATATTATGTTATCATGTTAGTACCATGTTAGGTTTAAAGTTTTGATCTTTATTGTTTAGTGACATGCTAGGATTTGTTATTAACCTTGTTAGTATCATGCCTAGGATCTTGCTATTATTATTGAGCTTTATTATGCCTTATCATGCTATTATCATTATTGTTATTGCTTTATTATTATGTTGCTTGAATATATTTTGTTATTGCTTGATCACACCTTTTATGCATGTTAAAGGGAATTTGTACTTGAAATCACGCTTAATAAGATAATTATTAATTTGGTTTAGGCTAATGTGATTTTAACTCAAGTGATCGCCAATAATAGTATTATTTGTGCATTAATATTCAACCAACGTAGATAAACAGGGTAGGTTTAATATAATGTTTGTATGTTATTCGAAAAGCGCGCATGAATACGAGCAGAACAAAGTAGAGGCTTATTTTATAGGGCGGGTCCTTTCTTTTGTAGATTGGATTCGTACCTTCATCCCCGAACCCTGTTTGGTTCAAGACCTTATGGAGTAGTTGATGGTCCTTTTGGATTGTCTTTTGGGTTTACAAGTTCCTAAAACTTGTTGGCGACTCTTTTTGATCTTTTTCTTTCCCTTTGGAACGCCACCGTACTTAAGTGTATGATCACAGTGGGGTTCAAGTTTGGGGTTATCGTAATGCTTGAAATATTCCCTACAATCATATTTGTGCCATATGGAGTATTTTAATACTCTATAATATAATTAACTATATGAATACTTCAATTAGAGTTGCCAAGACTGACGCATATCACGTGGCACTCTTCAATGCATGTATGCTATGTCACAATGCCACATCATCTTCCAAAGTATATGCGCCACATAAGCTAACCACTTCATTTAACCAAATAAAATATGCTTTGAACAAGATTCAAACCTATAACCTCCAATACATATAGGTAATACATTTACCATCTCAACCAACTATTATTAATGTTTCATGTTTCACATAATATTATATATTCCTTTCATGTACTTCCTACGTCTCTTAATTCAAAGCCTTTTTTAGTTTTTTGCGCGGAAATTAAGAAAGTTGTAAATTCTTTAAAATTAATGATTAAAAGTAGATAAGTGCATATGGGGGTTAGAGAGAGATAGAGAGAAAGAAAAAGTAGTTGAGAATAATTGAAGAGATAGATAGAGAAAGTGTTGAAAATTGATGTTAAAGGTACAAAAAATAAAGGAAAAAAAATGACAACTCATCAAAAGAGGACAATAATGTCAAAAAATACAACCTTTAAATAGAAAGAGGCATTGTATTTTTTTAAACCCAAAATGAAAATGAGGCTTTGTATTAAGGGACATAGGGAGTAATAAGTAAATTAGAGGTAATAGAATTCATTTATTTTTCACAAAATTAGAATATAAATACACATGATGTAAAAAAAAAAAAAGTGACATTTGAGAAAATGCCCAAACCACTACAGACACTAACTATACAAATAGTCGAATATTATTGTTAAATTAGAGCAAGAAGTACATAAACTAGCAATCAGGGGCATCGCCCGGGGTACACACTAGTTGATTAATTATAATGTGATTTTTTCCTTGTTGTTGATATGAATATAACATACAAGAGTAAAAAAAAAAATTTAATATAGTGTTGATTATAAAATTAAAATAGTTACGGGACCTAATCTAGTATAAAAAAAATAGTTATGCCGATGAAAAGTTTTTCAAAGAAACAAAACATTATTACAATTTAACTAGCCTTTTGGCCTGTGCAATGCAAAGGTTGTATGAAATAAACTCAAGTTCAAATTAATTTTTTTTTTAATAATGAAACAATTTTCTTGTCAAAAAATAAAATAAAATAATGAAACAATTTTCATACGAGTAAAGGTAAAGGTAAAGTGTTAGGAAGAGGAAAATTGAATATGTTATGTATTCATTAACATATTATTAAGTTATAGAGAATTCGGAGTATGAAAGAAACATCATTAAATACATAGATTGAATTAGCAATAAAATTATATTTTTTGTTAAAAGAATTTGATCATCAAAAGGGGTGACACTTGGCACTAGTGGTTTAAATCTTTATATATTACTCGTTCTAAAGCCATAATTCTGCCCCAAATAAATGGGTCACACTTTAAAACCTGGACCATAAATTCTCATCGATTAATAAGATATTATAGTCATGTGCAGTCTTGTTATATTCGTCTCGTTGTATATTTTATTAATGTCAAATTTTTATAATTTTTGTGCATATAAAAAATAAAGTTATATACATTTTAAGAGGCATCTTGGAGATCGTAAAAGTCAAATGGGGCAAAAAAATAGGGACAAAGAGTAATACTCCCTCCGTCCCCTTTTGTTTGTCACTTTTGAAGGAAAATCACGGGAATTAAGGTGGAGTATGTAAAATAATAAAAGTATATGGGAAAGTGAAATTCCCAACTAATAAAATAATAAAAGTACATAGGAAATATACATTTTCAATTAAAAAAGTAATTAAAGTAACTGGAAAAGAGAAATTGAGAGATTTAAGAGTGTAAAATATTAAATTAGTCAAAGTTGGCACAATTTTTATGGCAAATGTTAGGAGAAAATAAAAAGAAAACTTAATAAGGACAAAAAAATGAGGATATAAACTTTTTATATATCTTAATAATTATGAAAATATGAAATGTGATAAACATTTTGGGTCACTTAAAATGCCATAAGTGACAATCAAATGGGGATTGAGGGAGTAACTAATAAGTATACATATGATAGAAGGGTCACGACACATAGCACATGTGTGACATCAAATCATATCGAAGGGTGACACATGTTGTTAGCATATTGTTTTTATGAGTTTAATAATATTACACTATTACGGTTAGATAAAGGTGTTAATTCAGATTCTTTTTGGGTTGAGTTCGGTTAGGTTGAGTCTGGTCGGGTCGGGTCAATTTCAAAGTTGGGGCATATTAAATTATTATATCCATATAAATCGAAATCTAATCAGTTTTTTTTTACGGATCAAATTGATTGATCAGTTTTTAACATCTCTAAGTACAAATGGGGTCATCAATTGGTTGTAGGCTTCTGAATTCTGAATATTCAAACTACTACTATAGTAGGTTTCCGAAGAGAAGAAAAAAAAAAAAAAAAAAAACCCTACTACTATAGTACTATACTATTCCGATCCTGTTTGTCTGTACTTTAATAATATCCTTTATTTATTTTTTATTTTTTTTGTATGGATGAATAAATACTCCTATGTTATCGCTCCTTGTTAATTTTTCTGATCCAAAATAATACACATGTTTTTGTTCACTAATTGACTACTATTGTTTGCCTCAAAAAAATTGACTACTATTGTGACATGACACAAAGAGACAGAATCAAATTGACTAGTATGAATGCCGTATGATATGGTTTCAAGACGTGATGATAAAATTATGACTACCAAATCAAAACATATTAAATAGAAAGATGGGACGTGTACATCACAGATCTTTTACATTTTTTTTTTCTTTTGTGAAGCTGATAGGCAAGCCCCAAAAAGAAAGGAAACTACAAGCTAGAAACAAAAAACAAAACAAAGCACACTAGAAAACTAACAACAAAACAAAAAACCAAACCCAAACTCAATAAACCACGTATCATCCCTAATAGGGACCGTCCTAGGTATAGCTAAACCACAAAAGTCCTCCAATAAAATAGCACGAAAATCCAACGGAGCCGCCTCAAAGAGCACCAGCTTCTGATCTTGAGGAACACCATGGTTAGCTAGCCAGTCAGCCACCCTATTCGCTTCCCGAAAGCAATGCTCAATCCTAACTTTCTACCCATTCCTCCTAATTAATGCCTTACATTTATGGATGATGTGAATGTAAGGGGAGCTTGTAGGATTTTCTCCCAAAAGCAAATGAACCATGACCTTTGAATCTATCCTCACTTGCACCCTTCGATACCCCCCATTCTAGGCTATAGCAAGCCCTCTAAGAACAGCCAGCAGCTCGGCCTTAGTGCAGCTACAAATTTCACAATTCATCGCGAATAGCTCTCGAACTTCACCATAATGATCATGAATGACTCCCCTCGCACCTGCAGGTCCTGGGTTACCCTTGGCAGCCCCATCAGTTTGCAGCTGAACCCATTCATATAGGGGACCTTCCCACCTAATAAAGGCTTCAACATGTTTCCTTTTCCCTCGAGTGCGAGCATCCTCCTTAGCATAGGCAACGCGGATGTCACCAATTCTAGCATGGATAAAGCTTTCTTGATCAAATGGAATTGAAATTTTTTTATAAAAACTTCTAGCATTTCTCCATCTTCAAAGCCACTAGCAAGTGACCGCAAAATATAAAGGTCATCCTTCCATGTCCATAGCCTTCGAATGATCAAGATTTGCCAGCAGCCAATCCTTAAAGGGAGGAATAAAATTCGATGACTGCACATCTACTCCTAACTTGCGCCAAATTGCTATAGGTGCAGGACATTGTCTAAGTATATGTTCGATGTTCTCTTCAACATAACCACACACCATACATCTAGGATCATTAGTCAAATGTCGAAAGAAACGAGCAACATTAGTCAATAGCTTATTATGATAAGCCAGCCAAAGGAAAAAGCACATCCTTTGCGGAGCTCTAAGACCCCATAAGATCTTCCAAGCTAAGGCTTAATATTTTCTTCCATCTCAGGGCACATTGCGCACAATACTCATAGTTGACTTCATTGTGAAGCCTCCACTTGGATGTCCATTCCAGTTTATCGTATCAACCGCATCTTCCTTTTCCATAAGGTTAAAGGATTGAATTATTTTAAAAACATTCTCAGGTAAGTAGTCTGCGAAATCTTCAATTTTCCAGCCTCTATTTGCATCCCAATAATCATAAACCAACTCGGTTAGCTTATGATTAGAGGGATCAACAATAACGTGATCTATCAAAGGTTCTTTCATAGCCCTGGGGTGAGTCCAGAACTTCGTACCTTGACCATTTCCAACCGCAACTCCAATGCTTTTCTTCAGCATATCCACATTCTCCACTATCCCACGCCTTTGTTTCTTTTTAGCAGGTTCCACATTAAATCACGGTACGTATGTTTATCACTGCACAAAATTGATATATATTAATATTAATTATTTCATGATACTAAAATTAGTTAAATCAATAAGATTTTATATGACTGTATTCTTTCTTGTATGATAAAAACAATTTTAAAAATTTTAATCATCAATGTCGATAAGTCAACAAATTCTAATAAATAAATGAAAAATTTGTCAAAAATAAGCTAACCTTTGCACGGCTATATCAAAATAAGTCAACCTATTGATCAACTAAGAATAAGGCCCTGTTCTTTTGAGCTTTTGGGCAGAGCAGAGCAGAGAAGATTTCATTATTATTATTATTATTATTATTATAACAAAAAAAAACCTACAAAGTCAAACAATTTACAAGAAATTGGTGGGGAGCCGAGATACAATCTGGGCCCCCACCCCTCTAGCTACAGCGAACCCAATCCTGTTGAAGATGTGAGCAGCTGCACGAGGACCAATATCCTGAGTCTTAGCGAACGTCTGAACCCGTTTCAGCAACACAATAGCATCCTTCTCTAATTCCCCCGACGAAGAGAAGGAGAAAGGAAGAAAACCATAGCCAATAGCCCTGCAACGCGCCCCATACTTGTCCCGCTTTCGCTGAGCTGCCGCCGACACAACATGACCAGGAACAAAGTCAGACAACCCCGATTGTGTCAAAGGAGAAGATCCCGTCAAGTCAACACGTACATCAAGACCTTTATCCCAAGAATAAAGCAACACATCTGCTGGTCGAAGAGCCCCGTCGTTCCCTCTAGTCAACTCAACGTTAACCTCCTTTCTTGCAGAAATCCCAAACCGAAAACAAATATCAATAAGGGTGTCACGAACAATGTTGTGCCGATGTTTAATACCCACCATTCCAGCATAAGACACTGCATGATCCCCATAAATATCCCCATCAAAAACCCTTGAGCAAGCAGAACACGAAGTTGAAACGGAGAACAAAGGAACACCCAACCGGTAGCAAAGAACACAACGGTAAGTCTTACCATTCACAGTCTGACCCAAACCCGATATCGAGACCGCCCGCAACCAGGCCAAAGTGTGATCCCCCTGCTGGGACTTCCATAAGGCAACCTGACGCGGAGATAAGGAGAAAGTGGAATCCACAGATGCAGTGACCTTTGTGAAATATATATCTGCCATATTTTTCATGAGTTTGGGGGCAGCGATCTCACTAGGGTTACTCATAAGGTCAGACTCCACAGTCCTGTTAAAAATACTAAGAGCGCCATCGAAGGCTGGTCCTGGACCAACAATACCAGAATTGCAAAGAAGCGTAGCCTGAACACACTGTAGACGCGACGCAAGGAAAGCATAGTGCCGAACATCACCCGCCGAATAGACACCCAAACCACCATAAGCAAAAGGTAAGGTGGCAAGTCGGCATTGCCAATCACCAAAACCAGGCCCCGAAGCAGTTACAATGCGCTCTAAAGAAGCTCAAAGGGCCACGTTAAAAGAAATCTGTGCCGTTTCAAAAAGATGAGGAGGACAAGTGCGCATAGCAAAATAGAGTTTTGAAACCCCAGTACACGCACGAAGAAGCAACAACTCGCATTGGGGATCATCGAGGTTAGCAACAACATCCATTAGCACAATGGTCTTCGACATTCTCTACGAAACAAGCTCACCACAGTAAAGAGGAATCAGCACTGACAGGACCACCTAGCAACTTACACCATGCACAGGATGACCAATATTTGGAGAAAATACATCGACAAGACGACTACAAGGGTCCTCCGAGGGCCAGAAAACTTTCGTTTTCTCAACCTTGACATGGAGTCCGAGACGAGGTCCTTCCGCCAAAATCAACTCTAAAACCTTTCCTACCACTATGGTGTCACCAAGGTTTTTATTATTATTATTATTATTAAATATTATTTAATTATTATAATTTTTATTATTATTATTAAAAATTAATAATTAGTATTATCTTTAAATATTATTTATTATCTTTAAATATTAATTTTTATTATAAAAAATCAATTATTATTTTTATTATTATTAATATTATTAATAATAAGTATTATTATTACTATTATTATCATTATTTTTTTGAGAAAATATTATTATTATTATTAATAAATATTAATTATTATTATTATTAATAAATATTAATTATTATTATTATTAAATATTAATTATTATTATTATAATTATTAAATATTATTTATTTATTATTATTTTTAAATATTTATTATTATTATTATAATTCAATACTAATTATTATTTTAATTATTAAATATTATTTATTTATTATTATTAATATTATTTAATATTAATTTTTAATAATATTAATATTATTAAATAATTTTATTATTATTATTAAATATTAATTATTTATCATTGTTATTATTAAATATTAATTTTTAATATTATAATTATTATTATTAAATATTAATTATTATTTATTATTATTATTAAATATTTATTATTATTATTATACTAATTCAATATTAATTATTCTTATTATTAAATATTAATTATTTATTATTATTATTATAATAATTCAATATTAAGTATTATTTTTAAGTAGAGTAGGGCAGAGCAGAGCAGAGTAAGGCAGAGAAGAGTAGAGTAGAGCAGATTTCAACAGAGCAGCTTTAAAGAACGGGACCTAAATTGATATTTATAAGACATCATTTTTAATTAGGCCAAATGACCTACAACCTGCCCAACAAGTAAATTTAATTTGTTTTATTTTTTTGTCAAATACTTCACCTTCTATTCCCGTCATCTACCCATCCACCACTACCCCGATCGCCGCCAGCCCGCCATATTTCACTGGGAATCCACCTCCACTGCAACACTTTCTCCTTCTTCATTTTCCCTCCACCACTCTTACTTTCTTAGCTTCCGCCTCAGCTCGCATCTTTTCCCTCCTCCCAGCAAAGCCGCCACAGCAAAAAAACTTATGCTCCTATTCTCCTAAGGGCACCTATCGCTCTCCTTAATTCAACCCAAAACTCAATTTCTCTCTCTTTAATTTTAGGATTTCTCTATCCTCGGTCTTGGAGCTGATGTTACTGGTTTTGCTTGCCAACATTGTTGTTGATGAAGTTTTGCTGCGAAAGAGTGAGGAGGTAGAGGTTTAAGGAGGAGGAGGGAGCACATTGGTTGTTAGGAGTAGTTATGCAGGCGTAGGTTAGATCGGAGGTGTTCTGGGTTTATTGAAGGTGGAAGGGGTGATGGGATTGAGGTGTTGTGGAGAGAGAAAGGGCGGTGAAGGACTGAACTCTGAAGGAGTGAAGGGGAGAAGATAGAAGGGGTAAATTTTTTTTTTTTTTAAAATTAAATTTAAAATTTTTAAATTAGAATTTTTAAAGCTAGACCAATAAAATTATAACACGTGGCATGTTACCTTGTTTAACCAGTTTTTAACAGGTAAAAACTCATTTAATGAAAATATCCTATAAAGCTTAACTTATTTTAAGTTAATTAAAAAGTTGACCTATTTTGAGTTAACTAATCAAAGGTTGACTTATTTTTAACAAATTTTTCTAAATAAATAAATAAAAATTGGATAGAGACAGAGTAACTTTTAGTTTCATTGAGTATTCTTTTTCTACAAGACAAATTACATTGCCGGAATGACTATGCCTTGACTGTTAGCCCATATTAATAGGTAGTCTTGGTAACTCCTAAATACATACCTTAATTCTTGCCCAAAGTATTGTTGATTTCCTTACAAAAAAAAAAAAAAAAAAAAAAAATTCTACCGTTTCACTTCTTTCAAAAAACAAAAAAAAAGTTTCTTCCTTTAAATTATCTACTCTAGCTCCAAAAACACTCTTATAATAAGCATGGGTTATTCGAGTTATGCTCTTCTACTCTCAGTTTGCCTGTGGTGGGTGTTGACAACACTCACCACCGGAGACGACGAAGCAGCGTCACCCCTAGTAATCAGCCCACACTGCTCAGCTAAGTGTGGAAATTTGAGCATTCCTTACCCTTTTGGTATTGAAGAAGGTTGTTACTATAAACCACCAAATTATGAAACATCTTCCTCCTTCAAAATCAATTGTAATAATGCCACTAACCCCCCAACTCCGATATTGTTGGAGATGGAGGTACTGAATATTTCAGTAGTAGAGGGTGTGTTACGCGCCAAATCAAATGTTTCTTACGATTGTTACAACCAAACTAGCCGAGTTCACAGTTGGTTGGAAAGGTTCAACTTGGGAACATTTACACTATCTAGCCCCGAAAACATGTTAGTTGCTATAGGGTGCGACACCACAGCCTCATTTTCGGGGTTTCGAGTTGGATTAAAATATAAAACTGGATGCTCGACAAACTGTGTAGAACCAGATGATGTGATCAACGGTGAATGTTCCGGGGTTGGGTGTTGCCAAGCCTCGATTCCCTCTGGAGTTAACAACGTTACAGTGCAAGTAGAGAGTCCTAGCAATCGTACTTCTGTCAATGGTTTTAACCCGTGTAATGTTGCATTTCCGGTGGCAAAAGACGCGTTTATATATAATGAAAATTATTTAGGACGGTCTATGGAATACTACCAAGCCTTGGCGGTTCCTGTAGTATTTAATTGGACTGTTGGACGAGACAATTGCTCTGTGGCGAAAGTGGATGGAGGCTGCTTATGTAAAGGAAACACAGAGTGTTATGATCCGATGCGGGAATTGGGGTATCGCTGCCGATGCATAGAAGGTTACTCTGGCAACCCTTACCATCCTCTTGGATGCATAGGTATTAAAAAAAAATTGTCCTTTCCACTTCTTAGGCTATACAGTATTTGTTTATCTAAATTTATCTAAATTTGTCTGATCTGTTCAGTTCATCTTATATTTGCTGAATTAAAATTATTTTAATTGAAATGAAATGATTTTTGATGAACTGAAATAAATTTTACTGAAGTAAAATTATTTTTAGCGATTCTCTATTATAATTATTCTTATACTTATGGTTATTGATTTTTTACTGTTTTTATTTTTTTTATTTTTTATTTTTATTTTTTTACTGAAGTGAACTTTTATTTTACTAAACTGAAACTATTTTTACTAAAGTTAAATTATATTTAAATTAAAATAATATTGCTAAATGTAGTTAAATTATTTATACTCTATATTATTTTATATGAATTAGCGTGCTTTCTGTGTGGCTGGCCACACCACGTGGCCACTTGTAAAAGAATAAATTAATCCTTATAACAATGATCGAGTAACCCCTATAATTCTAATCGAGTAACCCTTAAATAATACACTAACCGAGTAACCCTTATAATATTAACTAATTAACCTATGTAAAATTATAAATAATCGAGTAACCCTTATAACACTAACGAAGTAACCTTATGATCGTTGGCCACACCCCATATAAGAATTTGTGTATATGAACTTATCTCAAATTGTGTATAAAAACTTTTTTTTTGTGAACTTATTAATTTAGGCCATGTTGTTCTTTTCACCTTATTAATATAAATATTCAATAAAAGTAATTTAAGTTCACTAAAATAATGTTAAATTCATTAAAAATAAGTTCGATTCGGTAAAATATTTTAAGTTTTGTAATAATAATTATTTCTCAGTAAAAATAAGTTATAATTACTAAAAAAATCATAGAATTAGAAAATAACACCACAATTTTCTCAAAAACTGGATTATAACACCACAAATTTTCAAACTTTTATCATAACACCACCAAAAAATTGGATTTCACCACCATCTAACGGCTTTTTAGATGGAATCCATTAAAGAGACCCACAATGGACACATGTCAATACGACATTGGTTTTTTAAAAAATTAATTAAAAACAAAAATAAAAAAAAAAGAGAAAAACCCCTAAACCCTAACCCAGCCACCAGCCCCACCACTGCCGGCCGTGCTTCCACCGCCGGAGACCCCCACTATCGCCGGAAACCTTTCCGTCATCAGCGAAATCACCGGACATCACCCCTACCGACATTAGCCCCCCGCAAATCACCTTCCCCCTTCCCTCTCCCCGCAAAATCACCCCCACCACCACAGCCTCTCGCAAAAACCGCCTAGCCCCTTTGCCCCCTCCCCGAAAACCCCCCGGGCGTAATCGACCTTCGAAGCCCTAAATCTTTTGTTTTTTTAGACCACCAGCAAGGCGCCAAACCTTGAAACACCCCAATCGTAGCCTTGATTTGGTTTGGGTTTCGGTTTTTGGGTACGGGTTTGGGTGGGTTCAGGTGAGGGTAAGGGTGAGAGGGGGAGGCGGATGGTTCGCCGCTAGCAAAGGGTGGATTCGTGGGTTTGGAATGAGGTGGTTCGTCGTCGCCGGCAAGGTGCACGGAGTTGTGTGGATCGCGTCTAGGTGCTGGATTCGGTGGTAAAGTACGATGGTCCGGGTGCATGGATACCGACGGTAAGCGGGATGGGATGGACAGGAGGCTGCCAGCGGTGAGGGTGGAGGTTAAGGTGGTGGCTGGGTTAGGGTTTGTGTTTTGTTTTTTTTAAACTAATAGGAATAGTGACACGTGTACTAGGTGGACCCCACTAACAAAAATCCGTCAGATGGTGGTGAAATCCAATTTTTTGGGTTTTTTTTTTTTTTTTTTTTTTTTGTGGTGTTATAATAAAAGTTTGAAAATTTATGGTGTTATAATCTAATTTTGAGAAATTTGTGGTGTTATTTTCTAATTTTTCCTTAAATTTAATGAGCAAATATAATATCGATCAATCAATAAAAATAAATTTTACTTAGTAAAATTAATCTCTTAAAATAATAAGGACGTGACAAGAGCAAAGCCTTACTCAAGAGACTATACATATATTTTCTGAATAATCTTAGTTTCAATTAAACCAGGATCAAGAAAGAAGATCTTCTTTATTTTTATGTCATATTTGTTACACTTGTATAACGGGTGTTTCGCTTTGCATTTCATTAGACATCAACGAGTGCAAGGAAGCAAATGATTGTGAGAAACCAGAGTATTGTTTTAACAAAGTTGGGAGTTATTATTGCAAATGTCCAAGGGGGTACCGTGGGAATGGGACCAAAACTAATATTTGCATTCCTAAAAGAAAGGCTTGGGTCATACCAGTTTTGATTACTGCAGGTATGGAACAAATTTATGTCCTTAATTGTAGGGTTTGTTTGTTGGCATCGTGTTTTATATTCATTTTTCTGATTTTTCTAAAACAAAAAACCAAAAACACAAAAAATAAGAAAAAGATGCTTCCATTTTTTCTGTTGTCAACTTTCAAATTTATTGATTTTATTTAATAAGTTTGACTAATTTTTAATTCATTATATGACATATATTATATGATTTTGAAAAAAAAAAAACCAAAAACAAAAAACTACATCAATACCGGCCACACATACCCTTAGTTATTTTTTTGAGGAAAGAGGGCTTAATTCATAACTTAAACGGTTTCAAAGTTTGTTTGGCTTCCCATGGGATCGCCTAAAATTACATCCCGGAGGGAATCATCCCTTTCTAGCATAACTAAGTCCTTGTTCAAAACATCATTACAAACATCAGGTGGATAGTCTATATTACATAAGTGATTCAAAATACATAGATTTTTTCTTGCATCTTTTGCCAGGATGTCTGCTACTCCATTCTTCCCTCTTTCATTATAGTACAGCTTGACCTCAGGTAGAAGTTGCAGCTATTGTATGCAATAAATTAAATTACTGGTTAGAACATGGATAAGGTTGTTGTCATTTATCACTTCTACTAGGGATTTGTTGTCAGATTCCAAGATGCATTTTGTCCATCCTCTTTGTTGTAACCAGACAAAAGCAAGGTATAGATCGAGCTTGTAATTCTGCATCTTATGCTGTTGTTGAGAATCCCTTCCATTGGAAAGCGCTTCTCCAAGTGCCTTTCTCATCTCTTTAAATTCCTACAGAGCATGTCTCTTTGGTACTACATATGAAAGAAGCATCTAAGTTTATTTTTAAGAAGGAATGACCGAATGAGGGGGGGATCCCATGCTGAAGCTTTAGGCTCTCTTCTAGTGTCATGGCTTTTTGCCGAGTAAAACCATTCACTAGTAGCCCAAATGCACTAGGATGTAGATTTTTGTAAGGAGATGTTTGTTTTAGAAAAAATCCATAGATTTCTTCTTTTTCAAATGTACCAAAGAGCAAAGCAGAATAGAATGTTCCAAGGAATAATGCTATTATGAGAAGGGGTTTTGGAAGTGAGGTTTCTTTGGATCCATAATTGAATGGGTTCATTGATGTTTTTGATGAAGGAATAGGTGGAGGTTTCATTGATGTTTCTGATAATTGAATGTGAGGCTTTAATACATGACCAGAAGATATGATCAACAGATTCTTCTACAAATTGACAGAAGATACATGAATTTGACTGGAAAGCCTTTCTGAGAAAAAGATTTGAAGAAGTAGGTAATCTTTTCCATAGCAATTGCTAGATAAAGAGGTTTATTTTTGGAATAGTCTTAGCCTTCCACAAGCAATCACTACCAGAAAAAAGCTCATTTTTGACAGAATCGGTTGTCGGAAAAGCTTTTGTAGGAAAAACGTCTTTTGCAGATGGAAATTCCGTCGGAAGAGGTTTTCCGGCACCTGAAAAGTCCATCGGAAAGTTACGACGGACACAGTTCGGTCGGAAAGTTCCGAGGAAAATTCCGTCGAAAAATGTTTTAATTAAATTAAAAAAAATACGTCGCACCACCACTGACACGACGTATCACCACCGACAACCCCTAATTAACCCTAACCCCAACATCAGACCACCGCCACTACCTTCTACATCAGACCACCACCATTACCACCTACATCAGACCACCACCACTCCATCAGACCCTAACTAACCCTAACCCTAAGACCAGACTATCAGACCGCCACTCTCCCCACCTGATCCCTAAACCCACCTAAGCCCATATCCACCACAAACCCAGCACCACCACCACCGAACCCTAAACCAGTCCCAACTTACCTAACCTTGACCGAACACTAACCCAAACCCTGACCGAACCCATACCCAGATCCACCCACCTAAAACACCCAAACCCTGACCTAGCTCTACACCACACTTACCCGAACACAAACCACCCACCACCATCGCAGTTTCCTGACACAAACCACCCACCAATCCGCCCCCGCAATTCAACCAACATCACCATAAAATTAAAAAAAAAAATCTCAAAAACCAAATATAAGTAAGAAAAAAGAACATACCTTGAATTTCACCAACAAAACACTGAAATTGGCTTGATTTTGGGTTTAAAAGGTCAAATTCGACCATGAAAACTCTAGATCTACTGTTTTCATGGTCGAATTTGACATGAAAAACCTTACTTTGTTCATAAAATTAAAACCCAGTTGAGTTTAATGTTCATGCGTGAGAAGAAGAAACAGAAAAGAAAGGGGAAAAGGAGAAGAAGGGGCGAAGAAGAAGAAGAGGCAGAAGAAGAAGAAGGGAGAAGAGAGAGGAGGAGGGAGAAGGAGAAACGGAAAGAAAGGAAAAAGGAAAAGGGGCGGAGAAGAAGAGAGGAGGAGGGAGAAGAAGAAAAGGGAGAATGAGGGGAGGAGAGAGAAAGAGAGGAGAGAGAAGGAGAGGACAGACCGACAAAGAAGAGGAGAGAGAAGGAGAACGAGAGGATGAAAGAAGGAGAAGGGGGAAATTTGGGGCATTTTGGAATATAATTTCTGTTTGAAACCAACGAAGACTTAGCTTTCTTGCTATCAAATTTTCCCTTTTTTGTCAAGCTAAAGTTGAAGTCATTGCAGTTTGTGAGAGTGGTATTATCAATTCTAGAAAACAGATTGTCAAAAAGCTGAAATTCACTACTAAAATTCGGCCGATTTGCGACCGTTTTTCTACAATCGTCATGAAAACGGTCGCAAAATATGATATTTGCTACCAATTTGTACACGGTCGCAATATTGCAACCGTTTTTAAAGCGGTCGTAAATTTGCGACCGTTTTTGGGTTATAAAACGGTCGCAAAGGTATTTAAATATATTTTAAAAATAAAATACATGTGCAAAATAATTCAAAATTAAATTAATTTTGTTGCGACCGGTAGTAGCGGTCGCAAAATGCGACAATTAAGACCGTTTCTCAAATGGTCGCAAAATTACGACCGCTAATACCGTCGCAAAAGTGTTTTTTTTTTATTTAAAAAAAAAGGTATAAAAGAGGTCCACCCTAACCCTAATCAGTTGATAGCCGCTCTACTCTTTCTTTCCTCTCTCTCTTCTCACGCCTCTCTCCTCTTCTCCTCTCTCTCTTTCCTATTCTCTTCTTCTTCTCTTTCCTCTTCTCCTTTTCCCGATCTGTTTCCTCTTCTCCTTCTTCTCTTTCCTCTTCTCCCTGATCTCTTTCCTGTTCTCCTTCTCCTTTTAAAGAGTCCGGTGATGGCGAGTTCGGTGTTGGCGAGTTCGGTGATGGTGTAAACAAGTTAATGGTTTTTAAGGTCGAATTTGGCCTTATTAAACCAAATTTGAGGTAGAATCGAAGTTTGAGGTATGTTTTCGTGTTTTTGGTTTTTTTTGTTTCGTTTTTGGTTGATTTTCGTTTCTTTTTGGGTTTAATTTTGTTTTTTTGTTGATTTTTGGGTTTGATTTTCGAGTACCTTATGGATAATTTTGTGTTTTAATTTTCATTATTTTTTGGGTTTGATATTCGAAGTGAAATTGTTTGATTTTTGTTATTTTTGGATTTGATTTTCGCTAATTTTAGTTGGTTTAATTTTGTTTGATTTTCATGTTTAATTTTTTGTTAATTTGGTTTACGGGTGGCTTTAATTTTGTGGTGGCTGATTTGGGTTTCATGGGAAAGGGATGTGAATCCGAGGTGTGCTGGAGTTTTCGTGGTGGCTGGTGGTGTTTTCGAGGTGATTCGGGGTGGTTGGTGGTATTTTAGGGTAGGCGGTGGTGGTGGGTAAAGGTGGTTAGGGTGGGCAATGGTGGTGGGTAAAGGTGGTTTCGGTGGGTTGGTGAGGATGGATGTACAGGGGTGGGTGTGATTTTCTTTTCTTTTTTTTTTTAAAAAAATTTTTAGCGACGGCTTATGGCAGTCGCTGATTCCAATTTTGCGACCGCTGATTAAATCGGTCGCAATTATATATATTTGCGACCGTTTTTCAAACGGTCGTTGAATATTATAATAACGGTCGCAAAAAATAAGTGAATTGTAAAATTATATATGTTATTTTGGGCTATATAGTTTGAGATTTTAAAATAAGGGAATTATGTAAATAAGGACAAATAAGTAAATAAACATTTAGTTATTCGTGATATAATTGTCCAAACGCTATTTATAATAATTCTCTCAAATTTTTTAAAAGATAGAGATGCAAGGTGATAAATTAAGATTCGCTCCAATACTATTAAAGTACTACTCAAAATCTGATGTGCACCACTCATAAATTGCAGGCCTTAGCGCAATTTTTGGATTGACACTTTTGTTAGTTTTTGGGTGGTGGTTATACTCAGTGTCCAAAAACAGAAAAGTTATCAAGCAACAAAAGATAAATTTTGAGAGAAATGGTGGCTTGTTGCTTCAACAACAAATGTCTTCAGATGAAGGAGTTGTAGAAAGGATAAAAATCTTCACAATCAATGAGATAGAAAAATCCACTGACCACTTCAATGAAGATAGAATACTTGGACAAGGAGGTCATGGTACAGTTTATAAAGGAATGTTGAGTGAAGGAAGAATTGTAGCCATAAAAAAGTCTAATAAATTGGAGGAAGGCCAACGAGAAGAATTCATCAACGAAGTGGTTATCATGTCCCAAATTAATCATCGAAACATATTGAAGTTATTGGGATGTTGTTTGGAGACCGATGTACCATTATTAGTGTACGAGTTTATTCCCAACGGAACGCTTTACCATCATATTCATAATCCAAATGAAGAGTTTCCAATCACTTGGAAAATGAGGTTACACATTGCTTCTGATTCAGCTGGAGCACTTGCTTATTTGCATTCCTCAACTTCTACTCTCATCTTTCATAGGGACATTAAGTCTTCAAACATACTTTTGGATGAAAACTATAGAGCGAAGTTATCAGATTTTGGGTTTTCAAGATCTGTGGCTATTGATCAAACCCGTGTAGTTACTCGTGTCATGGGAACACCAGGTTACTTGGATCCAGAGTACTTTCAATCTCACCAATATACAGAAAAGAGTGATGTTTATAGCTTTGGTGTTGTCCTTGTTGAGATTTTGACGGGACAAAAGGCAGTACGTGCTGCATTTGAAGAGGATCGAAGTTTGATTTCATGGTTCCTTTCGCATATGGAAAACTCTTGTGTGCTTAATATCATAGATTCTCAAGTCCTACTGGAAGGCTCAAAGGAAGAGTTTTTAGCCATTGCTCACTGATTTGGGTAAAAATACCCTAGGCCAGTTGGCCCAATCAGAGTCCGCTACGTGTCACTGAAAGGGGCGCCACCTTGGACCTCTCAGGGAACGACACGTGCCAGACGGATAAAAGGACCTGGGATAGGCGGCTTTCAGGCCCAAATCCCGAAGTCTGCAAAAGCTGCGTGAGTATTCCCTAGGGCACGAAACCCTAGGGGGTGCACGTTTTTCGAGAAGCCTATAAATAGGAGATGACCTCCTCATTTGCGGCTACGTGAAACTCCTGGACCTTCAATACGTGAGATATACTCAGTGATTACTAATCATTGTTAGAACTGTCACTCTCAAGAGAACAGTACACCCGAGCTCGGAATCCGAGCAGATAACCCTTTACATTCCGCACCTTATTCTTCGGACTTAGACTAACTTAAGCTTCGGAGGCGGACCACCGACCATTCGGTGCTCCGTTGTTTTGCAGGTACAAGCATCCAAGCGAGCATCCAGTCTTAGTGTTGTAACTCTCCCAAGGGACTCAAAAAACCCCGAAACATTTGGCGCCGTCTGTGGGGAGAGTACCTCTAAGATGGCCTCTTTGGAAACTGTACCCATTTCTATAACTAATCGGCCTCCAGAAACCAATCGACCACTGGAGACTAATCAGCCACCAGAGACCAATCGGTCCCTGGACGAAGTGTTGGTCCAGACGGACCATGATTCAGGTGACGACGGTGACGTCGAAACTTATACTGCTAAAGATGGGTCCCTCATCTCCAGGCGCATCCGCAGCAAGGAAAAGCGGGAGCGCCCTCACTCTCAGAATGCTCCGAGCAAACCAGCCGGACATTCAAAGAAGCCGTCTGATTCTACCCATGCGGAAGGGTCAGACCCAGTAACCAGAGACGAGCTCATGAAGCTTGTGAGCACTCTCCGTGGTGAGATAAAACAACTCACCAACAAGAAGTCGGCTACTCCTGCCAAGGAACAGTCGGCCAAGAAGTCAGCCCAAACGGGCAAGAACAAATCAATCAGGGACCGACAGCCGACTCCTCATCCCAAGGACACGGCTCGGCCTCAGTTTGACCTTTCAAGACTCCGTTTCCCAGAAACGGTTGCAAGAAAAGCCATTCGGCATGTTCAGCCGAAGGGTAACAAGAAAACATTCTCTGATGCTCGACATTACATCGAGCAGAAGAGGAATGAGTTTTCAGAGTCGGCCTCAACGTCGACTTATCACGACAGCTCCAGGCATACCTCGTTGGGGTATTCACAATCTTTGCATGAGACTCCAATAAGCAGCCCCCTGGTTCAAGTTGGACCTCATGTCATCCAGCCGGCTCAGTACATGGCTCAGGCATTGTACCAAACGCCTGCTCAACCTTACATCCAGCCTGCTTTCTTTGGAGGACAGGCGGCATGCGGCTATCAGCCCATGGACTGGCAGCTTAGGCTGCAGCATCTTGGAGACCAACCCTCTGCTTTCTCTAAGGAAATAACCGACGCCGAACAGCCGGCCAAGGTTAAAAATGTGTTGGTAGGAACCTATGATGGGACTACCAACCCCGAAGACCACCTGCTAGCATACACCCACCTCATGTATTTACAAGGGCTGGATGATGCCGCATGGTGTCGCTGCTTTCCAGCCACGCTGAAGGGCATAGCCCAACAGTGGTTTGGCAACTTGCCGGCTGGTTGCATTAATAGCTTCAAGACGCTTGCGTTCTTGTTTGCTTCCAACTTCTCTATGAACATCCCTGCCAAGAAAACAAGCCTTGATCTTGGCAATGTACAGCAGGGAGATAGAGAAGGCTTGCGTTCTTACGTCAGGCGGTTCAATCTGGTACGAATCCAGATCCATGGGCTATCTGACGAGGTCGCCTTCACAGACTTTTTCAAGGGTCTGAAGGACGGTTCTACCTTCAAGTATGAACTCGTTCGAAAGCAAATTTTCACTCTGCAGGGAGCGCTGCGAGAGGCGGAAGCCTATATACAGGCGACTGAGCTCTGCTCCTCCAACAAACAGTCGGACTCTAAGAGGTCCGACCGACAGAAGGAGAGTCGGCCTGCTCAGTCGGCTCCCAAGCCAGAAGAGAGCAAAAAGAAAAAGCAAGTCTGGGCCGTTGATAACTCTGATCAGCCGGCCCAGAAGAAGAAGAAAGAGTGGAAACCGTATGTCCCAAGGTACGAATTCCACAAGGACTGCTGCTCCATCTTGATGGAAATCAAGGACCGGCTGACTCTTGAGAAGCCGACTCCAATGAGAGGTTCCATTGAAAATCGGAACAAAAATAAACATTGCCACTTCCATGAAGATGTCGGTCATGACACCAACGACTGTTTCAGCCTCAAGCGAGAGCTTGACCGTCTGGCCGACAAAGGACAGCTAAAGTCCTATGTGAAGTCTAAAGTGACTTCAAAGGCGAATCAGGGGCAGTCCAAAAAGAAGGCTCCCCAGCCGACTGTTAGTACCGACATCGATGAAGATCCGGTATATACCATAGCAGGCGGATTCGCCGGGGGTGGCCCGACCATTCGGGGCACCAAGGATCATCTGAAAAGGATGATCCATTCTGTTGAAGAGGGAGAGGCGGCAGGCACATCCGCCTTCCCCGAGGTCATCATCACCGAACAGGACAGAGGCAAAGTCCGTCGGCCGCATGATGACCCTGTGGTCATTGAATGTAAAGTGGCCAACCAACTGGTTGGTCGAATCTTGATCGACACAGGCAGCTCCTCTGATCTCATCAGCCTCAAATGCTTGTCCAATCTCAAGTACAAGCCAGACAGCATGATGGAGGTTTCTCACACCCTTGTAGGGTTTGGGGGAGGACTCGTGCACCCAGTCGGACGGATAGATTTGCCCATCCGGCTGGGGCAAAAGGGAAACGGCCGGCATATGACCATCCGTTTCCTCGTGGTTGAAGAGCTTACTGCCTACAACCTCATCTTTGGTCGACCCACTCTTAACGAGTGCAAGGCTGTCATCATTCCTGCCCTCATGCTCGTTAAGTATGAGAGGGATGATGGCACAGTCGGCTCCCTTAATGGGGACCAGAAGACAGCTCGGGAGTGCTATCTCTCGGATGTCAAGCCCGCGGCCGCAGCAGCCGTCCGAGGCAAACAAACAGTCGACCTTGATGATGACAAAGACCAAGCGGCCCCACCAGCTGAGAAAAAGAGAAAAATTGATCAACTGGTAGCGGTCAAAAAAGAGAAAAAATAGCAATTACTGACCGGGGAACGGTCGGATGATCTCCGTCCCCAGCCGACTGGTGAACACATTGATATCCCTCTGGATGACGCTCGGCTAGAGCGGACTGTTAAGGTAGGGACGGTTGCATTTGCTAAGCTAGGTGACAGTTTGCACCAGCTTCTGAAAGTATTCAAAGACACCTTTGCCTTTGAAGTAGAAGAGATGCCTGGCATAAGCCCGGATCTCGCTGTCCACAAACTAGCCGTAGATCCTAAAAAGAAGCCTATTCGGCAAAAGAAAAGAAATCACGGCGAAGAAAGAAGTCAGGCGGCAGCAGTTGAAGTTAAAAAGCTGCTGGACGCCAAGTTCATTCGGCCATGCAACTTCCCTGATTGGGTAGCTAACGTTGTGTTAGTAAAAAAGCCGAATGGTACTTGGCGGATGTGTGTTGACTACACCGACCTGAACAAGGCATGTCCGAAGGATAGTTATCCATTGCCAAAGATCGACAGTCTGGTCGATTCAACAGCCGGACATGCCCTGATGAGTTTTATGGACGCCTATTCAGGCTTCTACCAGATTCCCCTGTGGAAAAAAGATCAAGAAAAGACGGCATTCGTCACTGATCAGGGGTTGTTATGTTATACTGTGATGCCGTTTGGCTTGAAGAATGCGCCTGCTACTTTCCAACGAATGATTAATACGGTCTTCATTAATCAGATTGGGAGGAATGTAGAAGCATACATTGATGACATGATAGTCAAATCCAAACTACAAGTGGATCACCTCACTGATCTCCGAGAAACATTCGCCACACTCAGGCGGCACAAGGTCATGCTAAATCCAAAAAAGTGTGTCTTTGGTGTTGAGTCTGGGAAGTTTCTCGGATTCCTGATTGATCAAAGGGGAATAGAGGCCAATCCTGAGAAAATACAGGCGGTCATCGACATGCAGTCGCCCCGTACTGTGAAAGAGGTTCAAAAGCTTACAGGTTGTCTGGCGGCCCTGGGGAGATTCCTCAGTCGGTCAGGCGATAAGTGTCTCTACTTTTTCCAAGCAATCAGGAAGAAGACTAATTTTGAATGGGGTGGTGATGCAGAGGCGGCCTTTCAAAAGTTAAAAACTCATTTGCACTCTTTGCCGAGGCTTGTTAGCCCTTTTCCCAAAGAGACGCTCTTCATGTATCTGGCCGTCTCAGATCATGCCCTCAGCGCTGTTCTCTTAGCTGAAAGAGACGGCACTCAGCTCCCAGTCTATTTCATCAGCCATGTTCTCAGGAACGCTGAGCTTCGGTACCCCATGGTTGAAAAGTTTGGTCTTGCTCTCTACATGGCCATCAAGAAATTGAAACCTTACTTCTTGGCACATGCGGTAGTGGTCTATACTGACCAGCCGATCAAGCGGCCTCTGACAACCTTGGAGTCTTCTGGACAAATGCTCAAATGGGCGATTGAAATGCAAGGATTGGAAATCACTTACGAACCCAGGAAAGCAATAAAGGGGCAAGCATTCGCCGATTTTATTGTGGAAATGACAAGGCCGGCTGCTCCGGATGATACTAGTCAGGTTTGGAAAGTGTATGTGGACGGGAGCTCCACTGCGAACGGCTGTGGTGCAGGGATTATCTGTCAGTCTCCTGAGGGGGACAAATTTGAATATGCACTACGGTTCAAGTTCCAGGTCTCTAATAATGAGGCCGAATATGAAGCCCTGCTTGCTGGCATTCGGTACTGTAAGGCAGCAGGGGCAAAGAAAATTGACGCCTGCTCAGACTCTCAATTGGTCGTACTCCAAGTCAATGGAACGTACGAGGCCACTCATCCGGCCATGATAAAATATCTGCAGGCGGTCAAGGCTGAAGTTGGGACACTTGAAGAATTTACACTAAGTCAAGTGCCCAGGTCTTCTAACCATCAGGCGGATGCCTTGTCCAAGCTAGCATCATCCGCCTCTTGTGAAACGCCTCGGTCAGTCTTCTGGGAGGTCATGGAAAAAAGAAGTATCTCTGAAGAAGACCCCATTGGAGTTCTTGACCGAAGCTCAACCTGGATGGACAGCATCCGGACTTACCTTACAGACGGCAAGCTCCCTGACTCACCACAGGAGGCGGCTGTTTTGAAAAAACGAGCGGCTAACTTCGAGTTGCGACAAGGAGAACTCTTCAGGGCTGGTTTTCTGAAGCCTCTGTTGAAGTGTGTTACCCCTGAGAAGGGTAAGGAAGTCCTCGAAGAGTTGCATGCAGGATTCTGCGCCTCCCATATAGGGGGCCGATCCCTTGCTGCCAAAGCCAGGCGGCTTTACTTCTGGCCTACACTGGAGTCGGATGCAATGGAGTTGGTGAAAAAATGTGACAAATGTCAAAAATTTGGCAAGCTCATTCATCGTCCGGCTACAGACCTGTCGGCCATCCACAGCCAAATACCCTTTGCCAAATGGGGCATGGACATTCTGGGGCCATATACAGCCGCACCAGGCGGCAAGCGCTACATATTGGTGGCTGTGGATTACTTTACTAAGTGGGTAGAGGCGGAGGCGGTCAAAAACATTAAAACAAAAGATGTTATTTCCTTCATCTGGAGAAACATAATCACTCGTTTCGGGGTGCCCATGTCTATGGTTTTTGACAATGGTCCTCAATTTGAGACGCCTCAACTCAAGACTTGGCTGGGAAACCAAGGGATCTCTAGCTTTTTCGCATCAGTCGGCCGGCCTCAAGCAAACGGCCAGGTCGAGGCCTTTAACAAGTTAATCTTAGACGGAATTAAAAAGAAAATTGAACGGGCTGGTGGCCTTTGGGCGGATGAATTACCACACGTCCTCTGGTCCATCAGGACGACTGCTAAAGGGGCAACTGGAGAGACCCCATTCCTTATGGTGTATGGTGCAGAAGTTGTCTTGCCCATTGAACACTATGAGCCGACTCTTCGAATCATGTTGTATGATGAGGAGGCAAATTGGGAGGCCATGCGTCTAGCATTGGACTCACTACCAGAGCGCAGGGGCAATGCTGCCTTGCGCCATGAGATATACCGTCTGAGAATGACTCGGACTTACAACAAAAGAGTACACAAGCGTCCTCTCAAAGTGGGGGACTTTGTGCTACGAAAAATGGAAGCAGTCGGTAGGGCGAATGAGCAGGGAAAGCTAACCCCAAATTGGGAAGGCCCCTACCGAATCTATGAGGAAATAAGAGACGGCAGGCAGCTGCCCAGAACTTGGAATGTAGACAACTTGAAAAAGTACTACTTCTAAGTACGAATGTAAATGCTTCAATTTTGTTATCTCAAAGGTTTGTTAATGAGAATATGTTTCCCTTTTTCAAACTTTTATTATTTTCAGCACCGTCTGTACCAGCTACAGACGGCCAATATGTTTGAAAGGCGTCTGTCTCAACAGCAGACGTCCCAAACCCTTTGAAGGAGCCGATTGTTCTAAACAGTCGTTCCTACGAAATTTTATTAAGTTTATACCAACATTTACTTAATCAATTACGAGGCCTAAGGCCAGATATATATATAAAAAGAGACCGAATGGTCACAGTCTGCTCCAACATGAGTATGACCGTCTGCTCCAACATGAGTCAGATAACCGGCGACGCCCATTTGGGTGAATTCGTCGAGGAGAAGCATCTCCCATTTGGGTGGCACATTGCTCTACGAATATACAAGCGGCCCAACCGAATGCTAAGGCAGCACTCGCAGTCGTTTGTTTTAATCGAAAGTGAAATCTAAAAGGCCAAAATTTTCTATCTGTTCTAGCACAGTTCGGAAATGGTCACTGTTTCATAAGTAGAGGCTAACCGAGGCATAAAGCCGGATGCGCCTGTTTTAGCTCAGGGGCAAAACAGGCGGAATTTTTTTTTAAAATGCGTTAAGTTAACTACTTAGCACTTATTTGAGGCTATCAGCCGGATGCCGCCTGATCCCTACCTATGGGGCAAGACAGGCGGATGAATTATTTTAACGAAAATGAGTTAAGTCCCAGACTTAACACTTTAATCTCAATGAGGCCAATGGCCGGATGTTCCTGTTTTTGCTTATGGGGCAGAACAGGCGGGGATTTTTCCTTAGCATAACAGCTAAGCTGGAAATTTGAGTTCTGTTCGAGCCAATGGCCGAATGAACACTTATTTTTGCCAAATTCTGGATGGACGTCTGCCGCGTGGTTTGGGGCAATCACCATAGTGATTGATTGACTTAGAAACCATGAATACTCTTATAAGTATCAATAATTTCCAAGTCAATCAATCTCATAAACCGAAACCACTCGACATCCGTCCAGGGGCAAGAACATTCGCATGGTATACAGGTTATAATACTTAGCCAAAAAACATGCAAAAATTTCAAACAATTCAAAGGGCAGAATGAAAAAACTTCAGCCAAATGGCCGAATGATTCAAATTAAAAATGACCAATCGCCACCAGACGATTGGTTAAATTGTTACCTGGCAAAGCCAGGGAAATTGTCAGATTACCCGACCCCTCGGTCGGTAAAGAAACATAAATACTCGGCACACAGGCCGGAAAAGCAAATACATGGCCATTCGGCCGCAGAAACAGAATAAAAAGCTTAAGTGATCAGGGGAGAGCCTCTTCATTGGCAGCCGGCCTGTTGTCCTTCGGCTGCTCTTCATCATCTTTCTCTCGCTCCTCCGCCTGATCTCCCTTCTCCTCTCCAGAGGACGACTCCTCAGAAGAGTCGGACCCAGAGCCCTCAGCAGCCTCGGCCTCAGCATCAGCCTTGGAAGCTTCTTCCATCTCCTCAAGGAGGCGATCGTCGAGAGCTTTGCTGAGCTCATCAAACTTGGACTTCCAAATCTGATAGTCCGAGCCTGGCTGAACAGCCGCCCAAGTGTCCCGCATGATGATCTCATTGTCCCTGATCATTTGTTTGACCAGTTCAGATCTCTCTTGCTCGGCACGGGACTCGAACTTGGTCCTCAGCTGGAGCTCCTGGTTGGTGAGTTTATGCTCCAGGCGGCTCACCCTATTCTGGGCCCTTTCGGCCTCATCCTTGGCATCCTGAAGGGGCTCGAGCTCCGCCTTAAGGGATTTGATCTCCTTCTTGAGGTTGGAGACCTGAAGGCGGGTCGAGTCCAGATCCTTCTTCACCTGCAGATTGGCCTCCGACTGCGAATACATCATATCAAGCGTCAAAAATTCATTCTGAGCAATATCAAATTGAGCCCTATCCAAGGCGGACTCGGCCTGAGCCTTAGCAGCTTTTACCTCTTTGGACTTCTCCTTGAGGGGTTTTCCGAGCCCTTGGACGCGCAGCATGGCCTGCAAAAAGAAGCCGGATGGTTAAGAATCAGGCGGATAAAAGAGAAAGACGAATGTTAAGGCAAGGCTAAGTTTATACCTCACAAAGGTTCCCTAGAATACCATCAAGGTCTAGGGTGCCGACTCCTCTGACGGATGCTTTATCATCCGGATCAATTGCCCTCAGCATGGACTTGGCCATTTGAACTACAGTCGGCCTCTGTATGGGAACTGCAAGAAGAAAAAGTTAGAAAAATACTCAAGTATGGATAACTTGAAGAAAGGAAAAGGGGACGAATGGTTCTTACCATCTTCCTCATCCACCTCCTCTTCCCCCATAACCCTCTTCTGACCGGTAGAAGAGGCGGGCCTTTTCCCCAAAAGCCTCTCCTTACCGGATGAAGAGGGGGGCTTTTCCCCCAGAAACCTCTTCTCACCAGCAGGGGCGTCTGAGGGTCTCTTGGGCTTATGAGCAACGTGCTTCCGGCCGCCTTTGCCGGATGCGCTCACATCACCCGCCCTAGTCTTTTGGAGCTTAGGGTCGGATGGTTTGGACGGGGATTTGGAGGAGGTACCCTGTGTCATTGAAGACAAAACAAAGGTCAGTAAACATTCGGCAAAGGATAAGCATTAATCAGAAAAATGCCAAGTACAAAATCGCACCCCTGGGGTACCGGCTGGTTGCTGCTCTCCCACCCTTGCAGTGGTGGCTTCCGTCCTGTTAAGGACGTTTGATCTGTATCTGGCAGCAGATACAGCCGCCTTCCTGGAGGCCGAGAGTTTCTCCATTGCTTTGTCTGCAAAAAAGAATCAAGTGTTAAGACACATTTAACAAGTGAAGACAAGCAAAATAAATATGGCATATTAAACAGACGACCGACTACCTCTCGGCATCTCAGTACTTAGCCCACAAGCGGCCAAGAACGTCCCTTCCTCAAACCATTTGTACAAAGGGAGATAGCATTGAGGGGTGACTTCCTTGTCCCCCTCATCATTCGTCTTCACAGACACGGTGAACAAACCCGCGTCCATGATCTCCTCCTTTGCTCGTCTAGGAAGAGCTGGCAATGCACTCCTGCCTGCTAGGAGAGGTGGATCCTTGTTCCACCTGTTATACTTTTGGTTCAGGCGGCGGTCGGCAGTTTTGACTATGTAGAACTTAGTTCTCCAGTCTTTCCACTTGTTCTCTTTGCCGACAGCCATCATGTACCCCTTGCATGTAGTCAAGGTGTACCAGCCCTCGCCACCCCTAGCAGGCGCCCTGCTAAGATAATGCATGTGGGCGAATGCTTCAAAGCTCGCTTCCACTTCCAGCATCTCGCAGGCGGCAACGTACCCCAGAATATTGATCCATGAATTGGGTACGAGTTGCCAGATACCAAGTTGGTATCCATCCAAAATCCTCTCCACGGCCGGGTGGAGAGGGAAGCGCAAGCCAGCCTGAAAGGCCGCCTCATAACAACCGAATGCTTGGTCTTCATAGCTGGCCATACTCAGCCAAGTAATGGTGTCGTCCTTATTGGGGACGCACAAAGTGAAGCCATGGCCCAGAACAACCTTACGCTTAAAACTTGTAAGGCCGTTTACCATGGTGTTCCGCCTGCTCTGCGGAACATGATGATAGTAGGGGGCTTTCTCCAAGCGCTTGGAAGCGCTCGGCTCGGCCCAGGATTCCCCCCTCTCAACTGCCAAGGACTCCCTGGCAGCATCTATTCTGGTCCTTGCCTCCCCTGAAGAGGCAGAGGCATTATCTGAAGAAGATGACGAGGCCGACTCGTCATCAGAACTGTCATTAGAGCTAAGGGACTGCCGACTGGTGCCAGCAAGGTCCTCCCTTAGACTCTCTTCCGGCGCCTGTTCAGAAGGCCCGACTGCATAGGTTTCATCTGCCTCCTCTAGTATCCTATCACTAGGAGTACCGCTTGAAGAGGGCGAATGGTAATAAGTAGGGGTAGGAGGAAGATAAGAAGGGCTATCAGGGTGTTCCGACACCTCACTTCGAGGCACCCTCATTGAGCCGTCAGAATAAAGAGTTGAACCATCCGACGGGAAAAAAGATCCATCGAAGTTGGGTTTTCTTGCTGTTCTTTTCGTTCTGGCCATCGTGTCCTGCACAGACGCGAAACCAGTCGGATTCGGAGAAGTTCGCAAAGCACAGTCGCTGGTCAAGCAGTCGGCACTGCAAGTTCTAGATTCAGCCGTCCCCGGTGACCGGCTGATCACTATCCTATACTGTGCCGCATGCGATTGGGAAACCATTTTTTCGAAAACAAAGAAAAAATGAGAAATAAAAGAAGAAACAGGCGTTACCTTTAGAAGAAGGGTGAAGAGACGCTTGGTTAGCTGAGAACTATCGGACAGCGGGCCGAGTGTCGGATGCTTGAGAACTAAGAAACACTTAGGGAATTTTGAGATTCTTAAAGTCAAAAGTCATGGATTCTCCAAAGATTCGCAAAGGTGTAAAAGATTCGGGGGTGAAAACTTTCTATTTATAGAAGGGTTAAAAACCCTAAAACTTTCCCTCCACAGTAACTATTCAAAATCCGACCAGTCGGATGCAACACGTGGCAAGCGCGTGTCACCTGTGAGGGGCAAATGATTTGGGTAAAAATACCCTAGGCCAGTTGGCCCAATCAGAGTCCGCCACGTGTCACTGAAAGGGGCGCCACCTTGGACCTCTCAAGGAACGACACGTGGCAGACGGATAAAAGGACCTGGGATTGGCGGCTTTCAGGCCCAAATCCCGAAGTCTGCAAAAGCTGCGTGAGTATTCCCTAGGGCACGAAACCCTAGGGGGTGCACGTTTTTCGAGAAGCCTATAAATAGGAGATGACCTCCTCATTTGCGGCTACGTGAAACTCCTGGACCTTCAATACGTGAGATATACTCAGTGATTACTAATCATTGTTAGAACTGTCACTCTCAAGAGAACAGTACACCCGAGCTCGGAATCCGAGCAGATAACCCTTTACATTCCGCACCTTATTCTTCGGACTTAGACTAACTTAAGCTTCGGAGGCGGACCACCGACCATTCGGTGCTCCGTTGTTTTGCAGGTACAGGCATCCAAGCGAGCATCCAGTCTTAGTGTTGTAACTCTCCTAAGGGACTCAAAAAACCCCGAAACACTAACCTTGCAAAACAATGTTTAATCTTGGATGGAAAGAGAAGACCGACCATGAAAGAAGTTTGGTTAGAGATAGATAGGATTTTGTCTCTACATGTGCCACATATAAATGATCTTAACAAGCCAAAACCTGAGCAAGTGTTTGTTAAAAGGAGCAAGAGTGCGAACTCAAGCACATTTTCCTTAGGAAGTAGAGTATTAGATTCTGCCGAATTGTCTCTATTGTATAATCCTAGATGATTTATATTTCTTCTGCCTTTGATTTGGTGATTACTCTTGTACTTTTTATGACTCTTACTAAATGGATATTTAATGGGATTATGCTGTAAATCACTCTTGATCTTTTCATGACTCTTACTAATTGGATATTTAATGGGCTTATGTATTAAATTACTCTTGAACTTTTTATGACTTACAATTTAATTTAAAAAAAAAAAAAAAAACTTCACTACTATACATTTATATACAATATCCATCCAAGGGTGTAGGCGTGTAGCATCGTTGTTTCTTTTTAATCGGTTCTTGATTTAATCAGGTACGTTTATCATTGCACAACATTAGTATCTATAATTCCATTTCACGCAAAATAGTTGAATCAATAAGACTCTATATGATTATATTCTTTCTTTTATAGTTGTATGTTAACATAATTTAAAATTTCACTCATAAATTGGATGATTGTACAGAGAATAAAATAAAGTACAATCTCTATTATCTATTATCTATCTATCTATAACTTTATACTAAAGGCGAAACCAGGAATGACACATGTCATCTCCTGGTTAAAAATTTTCCCTCCAAAAGTTTTTTTTTTTTTTTATTTTATTTTTTTGGTCAAAGCTTTTTAGAGAAGTTTTTAATACAAAATACAATAATATTACATTTCCTATTTGATAAGTATATTCCATTTGTACACATTCAAACAAAGATATATATATATTTTTTTTATACAATATTATGCAATAATAGTTTGCTATCTATAACTTTGTAATGAAATTCATAGTTATTTTTATTAGTCGTGCATATATTATTCTCTCTGTTTTCTTTAGTGTGATAAATATTTTTTGTAACTAAAGAACTTTCATCCTATTTTGCAATTAGGTATAAATTTTTATAATTAAATAATAGTGTTAAACTAATGATAAGTATTAAGTATTAAAAATTACCGTGCGTGGCACGGGATTTAACCTAGTTTTATTATGTACAAGAAAAGGATATTATTTGTGAGAGATAATAAAAAAAGAAAAATCCTTTTTTACACACTTTAAGAAATGGAGGTAGGAAAAAGAACAGATAGAGACATAGAGTAACTTTTAGTTCCAAGTTATAAAGGTCCAAGTGAGAATTCTTTTTCTACAACTAGGTTAGCTAACGCGCACAACGCATGTTCGTGGGGATGGGGGCTTTTTCAGTTATTGGTTACATTAATGAGGGAAAATATGTAAACAAATATTTTAGGGCTATAAATGTTCACTCACTATTCTAAACAGTTAAGTGAAAAAAAAAAAGCAATTAACATTAATGAAGGTAAAAAAATAAAGGAAAAAAAGAAGCTATTAACATTAATTAATGAAGGCAAATTAAAAACTTGTACTTATAATGAGAGTAAATTATGTTGACGGGAAGACTTCGCCTTTACTGTTAAGCCTATAATAATAGGTAATTGTGAGAGTTCTTAATTCTTATATAGGCTATTAATTAATTCCCAAATACTTAACAAAAAACCTCATTCTTGGCCAAAGTATTGAAATCCCTTACCAAACATTCTATCGTTTCACCATTCTCACAAATTGTTATATGGTGTGAATAGCCATCATAGAGATTACTTTGTTAGTGTGATAGAGATTACTTTGTTAGTGTTACAGGAGTTACTTTATTAGTGTTATTGGAGTTATTCACTCAGTTTGGAGTTACTCGGTCAGTGTGAGAAAGGTTACTTTGTTCTTTCGATCTATAATACTTTGTTCTTGTACAAGCAAATATAATAATCACTGAGTAACTACAATACTGAAAAAGTAACCCCTATAATACTGACCAAGTAACCCCTATAACACTAACAAATTGAAATAACCCCCATGATGATTGGATACACCGTGTAACCAGCCACATATAAGAATTTGTGTAAAAAAAAAAAATACTCATCACTAAAATTTTTTGGGAAATTCTCTTTGTTACTCCAATTTTATAAAATTCTCAGTGGTGAACAAAGTTTTATGGAATATCTTTGGTACTTACTAATTACTATTTCTAATTCAATGGTGACATTATGACATAAATATGCAATTATAAGCTAACCCTATTTAACTAAAGACATATTAAATAATATGACCCTAATAATAAAATTATAAAAAAAAAACCAACCACCCTAACCCCAATCCACTAACAGCCCCTTCCCCTGTCAGCGTCGGCCGGCGACCCTCACCCTCCTCATGGTGTCGGCGCTAGTCAACGACCCCTACCTCCTCCCTCTCCTCCACCCACGACACCCCCACCCTCCCCTAATTAAAACCCTCTCGTTTCTCCATATTTCCTCCAAACATTCGCTCAAAAACCTAGATCGAATAATTTTCTTCTTCAACCTTTCTCTCTCCTTCATTGCCTTCTTGATTTTCCTCCCTAATTCCGATAATTGTTCTTCAGAGCTTTGTTGATTAATCGAGTTTCAATCAATTCGCGAACTACCTAAATTAGATTTTCGGCTGGTTTGAAGATGAAATGGGGTATTTTGGGTTGTAGTTTGGTAAATGGAGGGTAGTGAGATGGGGTTTTGAAGATGCGACAGGGGAATTGGGTGGGTCTAGGGGGTCGCGGCGACTAGGGGGAGGTAGCAGCTCGACACCGAGGATGGGATCGGTAGCGGGGGTTTGGAAGAAAGAACGGGGTTTGGAAGTTGGGGATTGGTGGTGAGGTTAGGCTGGGGTCGCCAACGACGGGAGGGTGCTGACCTTGTCACCGGCAAGTGGCTAGGTCGCAGCTAGTCTGGCAGGGGGAGGGGGGCTCCGACAGGGGAGGAAAGGGGAAAAGTTTTTTTTTTATTTTATAAAAATCAATCAATTTTTTTTAATAATTTAATTATTAAAAATAACAAAAAAAACTAACCATGGTAAATAAATGATTAAATTCATTAACTAATGTCACCATTGAATTAATAGAAGTAATACACGACTATACCAAAGATAATTGAAATTTTTAATGTTCACCAAAGAGAAAATTAAAAACTGATGAGCACCATTGAGAATTTCCCAAAAAAATATTTAATCTTGATTTAAAAAGTCTATTATATAAGCATGGGTTATTTAAGTTATGCTCTTCTACTTTCAGTTTGTGTTTGTTGGTATTAAAGATGGTTGTTAATAGAGGTGTCAATTCGGATAACCGGATGGAGTTTGGGTCAGGTTTGTTCAGGTCAAAATTATTCTTTAAACTCGGATAGGATCGGGTCAGGCCGGGTCAAATTCGAATCATGGTCTATCGATTTCGTTTCAGATTTGGGTCGAGTCAACTCCAGATCGACTGATTCATGTTCAATTCGAATAAATACAAATCATGTTCAAAGCGGGTTTAACTGGGTTAATTTCGGGTTGTATGAATTTTGGTCGGGTTGATTTTGGTTCATATGATTTCAATTCAGTCAAGTTCAGTTCGATTAAGATAAGGGTGATTCAGTATTTGGTCAATTCTAATTCAAATCCTTTCCGTGTTTTTCTAGATTTTGGTTGAGTTGACCAAATAATTCAATATCCAAATAAGGCCATTTTTAAACTTGAGTAATTATTGAATTTTTACCTTATTATCAGGTCAGTATCAAGTCATTCGTCATATGTGTCATTTCTCATATTGCGTGGTTCACTGTTACGAAATGTGAAGAATTATCGATCAATTCTTGTGTAATATTAATCTTGGAGCCAAATTTTAATTGAATAATTATCGATGACTTATCATACCTACATACATAAGTGAGACGATTAGTAATGAACTAGTGATAAACTGATAAATTGATATATGATAGTCACATATGGTGATATATACAAAAAAGAATGTCCTCTTTTTAAGGTACTACTCTTCAATTGTTTATTCTCATGAGGCTACGAGTACTATTAGTTTGCTTTATTACTAATTTAATTTGTATAAGATAGAATTTTAGATTTTCTAACTTATTAATAATTAGTACTCCCTCCGTGTGTTTTAATAAGTGTTACATTTTCTTTTTCTTTTTTTTGGTAAAAAACTACATTTAAATTTTATATCTCTCTCCTTTCATGGTCCCCACCCAAACCACTACTACTTTTTTTTTATTATATCTTTTCTCTCACATTCATTACTTTTCAATAAAACTATTAACCCTACTATCTTTCTTTTATAATTTTTTAATAGTTCAACTACCCCACTTACCTCTTATTTTATTTAAGTCAATTAAATTGCCTAAAACTATGTGTCGGTCAAACTGTAACACTTATTAAAATACGGAGGGAGTAAATTTGTAAATATATAGTAGTATAAGAACTTGAAAAAAAAATGTCAATAATAGGTTAGGTTTAAAATTATGGCCGGGTTAAAATCGGATCGGTTTAAAATTGGATTGGGTTAATATTAGTTCAGGTTAAAATAGATCAAATTAAATCGATTATTTAATTTTTCGGGTCATTTTTGGATCGGATTGAGTTCAAGTCAGGTCAAATCGGTTCGATTTGAGTTCAAGTCGGGTCATATCGAGTTCGGGTTGAGTTCAAGTCGGATCAAATCGATGTCGGATTAAGTTCAGATCGGGTTAAATTCGAATTCGATTTAAGTTCAGGTCAATTACAGATCGGATTTGGATCATGAATTTCTCGGGTCAAATCGAATCGATTACAATTTGAAATGGATGATTTTTTTCGGATCAGTTCAATTTTAACATCTCTAGTTATTAGTTTGTTACTATAAAGTATAAACCACCAAATAATGAAATATCTCTCCTTCAAAATCAATTGTAGTAATGGTAGGTACTGGACATTTCAGTAATAGAGGGTGTATGATTTCTAGGACTCTAGTAATTAGAGTCATACGTGACTCTAATAAGGGCATATTCGTCCATTTACCTATACTGCACTTGGAAAAAAAAAAATCATAACACGCATTTATATTTCATGATACTTTAGATAGTATAATCATGATACAACCAACCTATTCAGTAGTACCAACAAATGCAAAAATAATTTGTTGGTATCGATATAATTTGTTGTTGGGATCATGTGAAAACGTGGGATATTAGAGTCATGTACTCCCTCCATCGTTTTTAAATACTTACTCCACTTTCCTTTTTCGACCGTTTTTAAAATAATTGCTCAATTTCCTTATTTGGAAAGTTTTTACAATATTTAATTTATTTCTCTCAACTAGTGGACCCAACATAAAGTCAAAAAGTATATTTTATTAATTTTATATTCTCTCTTTGATCCTCTAATTCTCTCATTTACTTCTGCTTTTATAATTTTTTATTTTTCCACTTACCCCACTACTTTCATATTTTATTACTTTATTCAATTTCTCCTAAAACATCGTACATGAAGAAATGAAGCAAGTATTTAAAAACGGAGAACGTATGACTCTAATTACTAGAGACCTGGAAATCCTGTAGAGGGTGAGCTACGCTCCAAAATCACGTGTGTCATACAATTGTTATTTGTCTCTTGTGTCATGGCACAATATTAGTCAATTACTAGGAAGATGATGACCCCCAACATGACATCATTACTAGGAAATAGGGATAAGGAAAAAATTCGGGTAACTAGAGTTGGAATCGAAACCGGCTAGGAATTAGCGGGTCCGGAATTAGAATTGGACCCGGTGGTTCCAATTGCGGCTAATAATTTAGAGACCCAATTGCAACTGGTTCCAATTCTAATTTTCAATTTATAGAATCGGAACCGGTCGGATACCCGGTTACCTAATATATACTCCCTCCGTTTTTAAATACTTGCTCCACTTTATTTTTTTTGGCCATTTTTAAATACTTGCTCCATTTCCTTATTTGGAAAGCTTTTATAATATTTAATTAATTTCTCTCACAAAGTGGACCCAATAATATTAATTCCATATTCTCTCTCCTTCAATTCTCTCCACTACTTTTGGTTTTTTACAATTTTTTATTCTTCTACCAACCCCACTACCTCCATATTTTATTACTTTCTCCAATTTCTCATAAAACTCCGTGCATGGAAACATGTAACAAGTATTTAAAAACAGAGGGAGTATTGAACTAAATCTACTTTAAAAAAACATAAATATTTTTTAATGTATCTAGTTAGTAAAATAATAAAAAAAATATATATTAATATTTAACAAAAATATAATATATTAATGCATATCAAAATATAAGTATTAAACGCTAAAAGTGAAAATAAACCAAAAAATATTATAATTTATATAAAGTTTTAACAAGTATGTATATAAGTAGGTACCCGGTGAAACCAATTCCAATTCCTAAATTTTAGGACCTGGTTGTATCGGTTCCAATTCCGATTCCAAATTTTAGGACCCGGTCCCAACCAATTCTGGGTCCGGATCCTAAAATTTTGATCGGGTACCCAGTTTGCTCACCTCTACTAGGAAATACATGATCTCGTCATGTGTCACCCTTACTAGGAAGATGATGTACATTATACTTTAACTTCAACCAGAACTCCAATGACACGGCTTATGCTTACAACGTTTTGTTAAAAAGAGTTAATTGTAGGAATTCCTTAATTATATTCATAAACTTAAAAATTTAATGTTTATTTTTATACATGAATATTAAACAACAATATATAATAACAAAAACTAATTTCATTTAATTTATTTGCTCGTATATATTACCTATAGCTATTTTAAATACCTAACCCAAAATATGTAGCATAACAATTGAAAAACGAAGTAAACTAATAATTGTAGGATATTGGATAACGGATAATACATTTTGATGTTCAATAATGATTGAAAAATATTTTTTAAATAGTTTGAGTACTTAAATAATTATAACTAATTTTATCTATTTTTATATTTCATCGTACAAATTTTATTATAAAAACTCATTTTCAATATACATATAATGACTCGAGGCATTGTCTGAGCCAAAAACTAATCAACAAGATAATAACTCAATAATTACTCTAGTTTAAAAATCATCTTATTTGAATATCGAATTTAGTCAGCCTGACTCAATTTCAGCCAAACCCAAAATTAAAAGAATTTGAATTGGAATTGACTTAATATTACTTAATCAACCTTTTCCCAATCAAATTGAATTGAACCAAAATCTGCTGAAACATAATCTACCCGACCCAAAGTCATCCGTCCTAATACTAACCTAGTCAAACTATTTTGAACCTGATACGAATTTATTCGAACTATATATATATATATATATGTATGTATGTATGTATGTATGTATGTATGTATGTATATGAACAGACCAAACGTTTATCAGACTCAAACACGATAATGACTTAACAAATCTTGACCCAAAATTGACCTAAATTGAATCATTATGGGTTAATAAAAAAAGTAACCTTGATTCTTACAAACACGGCCCGTTGTGTATCAATTCATACTTCATTCGATTACGGGCATGTTCTCGTTGACTGAACTGAGCTGAAGTGAACTGAATTGAACTGAACTGAACTTATTGGAACTGAACTGAACTGAACTGAACTGAAATTAATATTTTACGAGAGAAGGAAACTAGGAGCTAAACTGAACTGAGCTGAACTTATTAGAACTGAATTGAACTGAACTGAAAATAATCTGATGAGAACAGGGCCTTAAATTGACATCTGTACGTTTCAAATGGGGTCGTCAATTGGTTTTAGCCTTTTGAAAATTCAAACTAAATTATTCAAGTCCGTTTGTGTAATACTTCAATAATATCCTATAATTTATTTATTTATTTTTGTAAGGATGAAATGTACTCCTATGTTATCTATACTACTCCGTATTAATTTAATTTTTCTGATCCAAAATAATACACATATTTTTATTTACTAATTGACTAATATTGTGACATGACACAAGAGACAAATAATCAAATTGACTAGTAATAATGCCGTATAATATGGTCTTATAAGAAGTTGATGTTTAAATTATTGTTGCTAATAAAGATACGAAGTATATCAGATGGAAAAGATGGATGTACATCACTACCCTTTACATACACCTTTGTTTCTTATTAATTGATTCTTTCTTGTATGTTAGAAAATAATTTACTAATAATTTTTTTTTTTTAAAAAAAAAAACAGATAGAGAGACATAGCGTAACTTTTAGTTCCAACTTATAAAGATCCAAATAAAAAAAGTGAGTATTTTTTTTCTACAATATAAATTATGTTGACGGGAAGACTTGACCTTGATTCTGTGAGAGTTCTTATACAGGCTATTTGCTATTAACTCCTAAATACTTAACAAAAAACACCTCATTCTTGGCCAAAGTATTGAAATCCCTTGCAAAAAAATCCTATCGTTTCACTATTCAATAAAATTATTTAATCTAGCTCCAAAAATACTCACAATAATCATGGGTTATTCTTATGCTCTTCTGCTCTTAGTTTGCCTGTGTTGGGTGTTGACAACGCTCACCACCGGAGACAACGAAGCAGCGCCACCCCTCGTAATCAGCCCACACTGCTCAGCTAAGTGTGGAAATTTGAGCATTCCTTACCCTTTTGGTATTGAAGAAGGTTGCTACTATAAACCACCAAATAATGAAACATCTTCCTCCTTCAAAATCAATTGTAATAATGCCACTAACCCTCCAACACCGCTATTGTTGGAGATGGAGGTACTGAATATTTCAGTAGTAGAGGGTGTGTTACGCGCCAAATCAAATGTTTCTTACGATTGCTACAACCAAACTAGCCGAGTTCACAGTTGGTTGGAAAGGTTCAACTTGGGAACATTTACACTATCTAGCCCCGAAAACATATTAGTTGCTATAGGGTGCGACACCACAGCCTCATTTTCGGGGTTTCGAGTTGGATTAAAATATAAAACTGGATGCTCGACTAACTGTGTAGAACCAGATGATGTGATTAACGGTGAATGTTCCGGGGTTGGGTGTTGTCAAGCCTCGATTCCCTGTGGGGTTAACAACGTTACAGTGCAAGTAGAGAGTCCTAGCAACCGTAGTTCTGTGAATGGTTTTAACCCGTGTAATGTTGCATTTCCGGTGGCAAAAGATGCGTTTATATTTAATGAAAGTTATTTAGGACGGTCTATGGAATACTACCAAGCCTTGGCGGTTCCTGTGGTATTCAATTGGACTGTTGGACGAGACGATTGCTCTGTGGCGAAAGCGAATGGGAGCTGCTTATGTAAAGGAAACACAGAGTGTTATGATCCGATGCGCGAATTGGGATATCGATGTCGCTGCAAAGATGGTTATTCTGGCAACCCTTACCATCCTCTTGGATGCACAGGTATGAATGAAAAAAAAAATGTCCTTTCCGCTTCTTAGACTTATAATTTGGGAAGGCTTTTCAATGACTACAATAAAATTGTAGCTATTGTAATTAAATTTAATTTTAACCCTTTATTTTTTATGTATCAATCTTGTCCATTTATCCAATAAAAAAATAAAACTGCTTTCATATATACTTATGCATGCACAAAAAAAGGTTTCCCAATTTTTTACTTTTGATGTGTACTGTAAAAAAATAAGTATGCTAGTCGCCATACCTGCAATTTCTAATCTGAAGTCAAAAATAAGAAATGTTCATCAGACCATCATAGTATCATAAATTTGTAATGTGTTTATATGTGATCTTGTGTGATTAGAGTATTAGATCATCCTTGCAAAAACAGAGAAATGAATATTCCGTAAAAGCAATTGAAAGCAGTGAGACAAGTTTTTTAATTTTCAAGTTACAATAATCATCTTAAAATAAACATAAACAAATTATATACCGTAGATAAGTTATTTCATAAAAAAAGAAATTGATGGAATTTCTTCTTAAATAGATGTTTCAGAATTAAAGTGGAGAATTTACTGATTTTATTTTATTTTATTTTATTTTAAAGTCAACTACATGAACAAATAAGATGAGTCTTGTTAATTGAAGGGTTGAGATTTACTCAATTATAATGGCTACGTTTTTATTGTAGCTATTGCAAAACTGCCCTATAATTTGTCTAAATTGATATTGTTTTGTCTAATTCACCTTAAAAAATAAGTAAAAATAATTTTATGTGGTAAAAGTAAGGTCCCGTTGCTGAAATTTGCTAAACTAAAAATAACTTAATTGAATTTAAATAATAAATTTTATAATATTAGTAGTAATAGTAATAGTAATAGTAATAGTAATAGTAATAGTAATAATAATAATAATAATAATAATAATAATAATAATAATAATAATAATAATAATAATAATAATAATGGATTGAAACGAATTAAATTGAACTGAAATTTGTTGAACTGAACTGAACTAAACTGAAATTTATTGAAATAATAATAAGGTTTGCATGACTGAACTAAATAACATATAGGGCCTAAGTTAAATTCAGTAAAAATAATTTCAGTTTAGTAAAAAAAAAAGTAATTTTAAATAAAATATGTAATAGACTAATAGAGAATTAAGAAAATTTATTTCAATAATTCCAGTTCGGTTAAATTAGTTTCACTTCAGTAAAAATAATTTAAGTTCAGTAAAAATATTTTCAATTTAGCAAAAGTAAGGTGAAGTGAAGACCTTATAATATTTTGTCTAAACTTATCTTAATGATTTATACTCTGTATTATATTGTTTGAATTTATTTAATATAGTGTATAAAAACAACTTTTTTCCCTGTAATTGTTAATGTAGGCTATGTTCACTTAACCACCATATTCACATCAATATTCAGTAAAAATAATTTAAGCTCAATATGATAAAGTTAAATTTAGCTAAAAAAAAGTTTGCCTCGGTAAAATATGTTAAGTTCCCTAATAATAAGCATTGTCTAGCAAAATAAGTTATAATCTGAAAAAAAAAAAAAGTTATTTTATTGAAAAAACATTATAGTGAACCAATAAATAAATAAAAAAAAAGTTTTAATTTGTATATTAATTTTCAGTTTAGTAAAATTAATTAAGTTAAATAAAAATGATTTTAGTTCAACAAAAATAATTTCAGTCAATAAAAAATAATTTTAGTTCAGCAAAACCAAAATGAAGGGAGGCAGGCCTAAAACTTATTTTTTCTCAACTTAACTTATTTTTAGTAAGCTTAAATTAATTTTTCTGAATATTATCTAAAGAAAACATCGTCTTATTGTTATTGAACCAAACTTATCTTCACTATTACATACCTCGTATTTGTTGTAATTATATAACGGATGATATTGATTTTCATTTCATTAGACATTGACGAGTGCAAGGAAGCGAATGATTGTGAGAAATCAGAGTATTGCTTCAACACAATTGGAAGTTATTATTGCAAGTGTCCAAGGAGGTTCCACGGGAATGGGACCAAAACCAACCGTTGCATCTCTAATAGAAAGCCTTGGTTCATACCAGTTATGGCTACTGCAGGTATGAAACACATAACTGCTCATACAAATTTATGTCCTTAATTATTTTATTTTATTTTTTTTGATGTGGGTTTTTATGAAATCTTGATCATCACATACATTGATTGATTATATATTATTAGGTTGATTCTCTTATGATAGACTTTAGTTTATTACATGTTATACATGCCTTGAAAATATTTAAGCCGTCTTCAAATTACTATCATGATGTCTTTAGCCCGTTTAGCAAGTAAGAGTCTAAGTGTAAATTAACCTGGCTTTGGGGTTTAGAGCATAACATGGCCTCTGGTATGGGGAATATGCCTAAAGGATCACAATACATGTTGTTTTGGGCTATAGTTCGAGAATATAAATTAGTGAACCACGTAAATATGTGTGTTATTTTATTTTGATCTTTACATAGTCTTCTACATTTGTTATGAGTGGGCCACTATAAACAAGAATTGAAATAAACATAAGCCCATGCATAGTTTTGGGGTCTAGGGTAGCAAAGAAGGTGCATATAGCCATATAGTCATATACTCTTGTTTATGTTTAGATTTCTCTAAATTTGTTGCATTCATAATAGTGACAGCTTTTTATCACGTAGGTGTTGGTGGTGGCATCATAATGTTGCTTCTGTTTGGGTTTCTCTTGCACTTTATACATGGTCAAAGACAAATTAAAAAAATGCGAGAAGTTTTTTTTCGTCAAAATGGGGGTTTGCTTTTACATGAAAAGCTCTCTGAACGACATGCAGATACACTGAAAATCTTCACTATGCAAGATCTTGAAGTAGCATGCAACAATTATAGTGATGAAAATATAATTGGAAAAGGAGGTTTTGGAATTGTGTACAAGGGAATTTTGCCAGATAATCAGGTTGTGGCTATAAAAAAATCTCTCAAGGTAGATCCAAACCAAGTTGATCAATTCATCAATGAAGTTCTGGTTTTATCACAAATCAACAACAAAAATGTTGTTAGGCTACTAGGTTGTTGCTTGGAGAGTGAAGTTCCATTGTTGGTGTACGAATTCATTAACAATGGGACTTTATATGATCACTTACACGATGCAGTAAAAGCGTCCATGCTTAAATGGCAAGTGCGTGTAAAGATTGCATCAGAGGTTGCTGATGTGCTATCATATCTACACAACACAGTCTCAACACCGATAATTCACAGAGATATAAAATCAATGAACATTCTCTTAGATGAAAGTTACACTGCTAAGGTAACAGATTTTGGAGCTTCAAGATTGGTTCCCCCAGATCAAAGCCAACTTGCTACCATTGTGCTAGGAACTCGAGGATATTTGGATCCCGAATATTTGCAGACAAGTGAGCTAACTGAAAAGAGTGATGTTTATAGTTTTGGTGTCGTCTTGGTAGAGCTATTGACTAGGAAAAATGCATTTTCTATTACTAGGCCTGAAGCTGAGAAATGTCTTGCTATGCACTTCCTCCTCAAGATAAAAGAAGGTCTATTGTTGGACATTCTTGACATAAACATATTGAGTGAGAAAAAGATTGAGGAGATACAACAAATGGCCAATCTAGCTAAACGTTGCTTGATGTTAAAAGGAGAGGAAAGGCCTGCCATGAAAGAAGTTGCAATTGAATTGGAGACTATCAAAAGAAAGGGATTCCATCCATGGAATGATGATGGATCAGTCCAAGACGATTGTGAATCTTTTATCACCGGAAATTCAAGATTAGACCATGGGGGTTGTAGCAGTGGCATTGAATCAAATTCATATGATTCACACTTGCTTTCATCTTTGGAAAGTGGCAGGTGATCAATTATGAATTCTGTGGAATCTTTATGTCTTTGTAAAAATTTTATAACTACAAGAGTATAGAGTAAATAATCTTAGTGTTTTAGTTTATTCTAGCTAATTAATTAGGATATAGATCTTATGTCTGGGTACAACTTACATAAACTCTTGTCTGTATTATGTATCCTCTTTTATAAATGAATATGATGAAAGTTATGAGAATATTGTCAAAATTATTACTAAAACTATACTCCTTAATTTATATTGTCTTGAGTTCATAAGCCGTAACATGTGTAATATAAATTGACGCATACAATTATTTTATGTTGTCCTATATACAACGCCACTAGAAATTTGACACATCATCAAAAGAGGGGAGAAAATTAGGAGTCAAATACAAATTGAATTTTAATGGAATTAGCTCATTATTCTAGCCAATAAAAACATGACAAATTAAAGTTGTATGTAGGGGCTGCATACAACAATTGTATGTGTAGCCTTTACCAATAATGAATTATTGTAGGCATGACAATATATTGAGAGAACAATAAGTTATTGTTGGTCAGGGGGACAAGTATTGTCGTTCCAAAATTATTGACACAATCAAACTTATTACATATGCCAATGCGCGCAACACGCTCCATATTACATACTCCTTTTAACAAATTGGTTGGCGTTGTGTTTGATTAATGCGGAATAAGTTAATGAAAAATAAGAACGAGAAAAGCAATAATAAAGGTAAACAATGAACACATCAAGGATTTACGTAGTTTGGTTGGAAGTAAATTTAAACCAATAATTGTAAATGATTAGATGGCTATAGGCACAATTACTATTGAAGGTATTACTAGGGCTATTCATCGGTCCAAGATTGGACCGTAACGAACTGACCAGATTGGACCGAAGAACGAAAATTAGAATTTTAAAAATCGAAGACCGGACCGATTAAGTTTGGACCGAACCCGAACCGGACCGAAAGAATCGGTCCAAAACCTGGACCGGACCGCTTTGGACCGGTTTAAGAATTTAAAAAAAAAAATCTAAATTTTTAATAAAGTTATGGAAAATACAAAAATAAATAAATAAATAAATAAATAAAAATAAAGGAAAACTATATTTTAACGTCTTCTTTTGTATGTTTAGTACAAAAAAGCTTATAAAATTAAAGTTTTCTAAGCTTATTAACGATAATCTTAATCATGATATAAAATAAGGGGAAAGGGTGAATATTAGAGATAGATGTAGATGATAGTTGTGTTGTATTCATCCATTTCATTAGGTCATCTATATATACATGATGTGAACAATGTAACCTATATGGACAATAAAGAGTTCATTCATGAGGGGTTACAATGTGAATTAATGGCATATGGGGGTTACAAAGGAAGTTACAAAGACACTTAAGATAGTCATATAGAAGTGAGAGTTACAAGTTGAAATGGGCATACATTATTATTTGTAACAAACCATTATTTAAGGTTTCACGTATATTTTTAATAAAAAAAATCGATCCGATTTAAGACCGGTTTTTATAGGGTTTTGGACCGCATCGGACCGAAGACTGGAAAATTAAATTTCAAGACCCGAAGACCGGATCGATTAATTGATCTGGTCCGGTCCGGGGTAGTCCGGTATATTTTTTCGGTCCGGACCGATTTATCAACACCCCTAGGTATTACGAGATTGTTGGATCAAATATAAAATCAAACATCTAAAATGGATAAGAGAATTCTATCGTTATTATCTAATCAAACATTCAAAACGGATAAGAAAATAATAAGATGACATTATAATCAAACGTATTTGATCCGTTTAAGATTGGTTACTAACGCTGATCATGAAATTGCATTGAATTGATGTTTAATTACATTTTTCCGAGCTCAACCCCTTGCAAGCGCATAATTCCTTCCTTTTTCAAAAAAAAAAAAAAAAAAATCACCACCACCCTTTTATGATTTTTTTTAAAATTTTTTAACTTAAATTAATAACCAAAATAATAAATATAGTATCCCTAAAATATGTGATAATTAACTTATAATTTAAAAGTAACACTTTTCTAGTATTCCGTAACAATTATTTAGCAATCAAAAAATTTTGCACATACCCGGTTTACAGTAATTTTACTGTACATCGGGCTATTTACACGTTTGAATAGCTTTTTTTTTTGTTTGTTTGTTTTCAGAAATTCCAGAATTTTAATTACTTCTCCTAACAACCGTTGAACACCAACAACAATGGAGGAGAGAGAAAATGAAAAGATGAATTGCGAGAAAGAAATAGGAGATGATCTTACCTCCAATTTTCGATCATCAATTTCAAAAACATTTAATTTCTCAAATAGTGAATACCTAATTCAAGATTTTCTGCTATACAAATTCAACCACCATTAATTGAAAATCTGGAGAACTTGAAGCATACTATGAGTTTCGTCATAAATCGCACAACCATTTATAGAAGATGAAGCAGAGAATTTTGTTGATGAATTCGATCAATTTTAAGATGACGATGAGAAGTTTCTCTGTGTTGTTGTGCGACGACAATGGGGGGTCTCTTCTGTTAAGATGGCTGAGTCTATGGCTGTTAGAGTGGTCTATATGCTGCTGTTCACCTTGGATGCAGGATGGTGGAGCTCGAATGCGACTCTCTTGCTGCGGTAAACTTGATTCAACAATGTAATGGTAGTTGTGCCCAGCACCTATTGATCTGATTATTGAGGATACCCGTGAGTTGGGCAAGAGCTTTGATTCTTTTGTTTGCTTGCAGCCTTGCACATTAAACGGAATGGGAATGGGGCTGCTCATCTAGCTGACTAGCTGCTAGGATAGAACCTAGTGACGGGGTTTATCAAGTTTTTACAATTCTTTTCCGCTAAGTGTCATGGCCTGGATATTTTACTTGATGTAATTTGTTTCTGTTGCTTTAATAATATTGCCCCTCCCGTTTGTGTACAAATAAAAACAAAGTACTAGTATTAGGGAAGCACAAATTATTAAAAAAATCAGGTATATTTATTGAAAAGTTGTCCTAAAATGATCAAAAGTTACCCTGAATTAAATAAAAGTTATCCTAATGTAAACGAAAGTTACTCTGGTTTAAGTAAAAGTGACCCTAATTAAAGATAAAGTGACCCTATTTCAGAGCAAAAGTGACCCTATTCAAAGGCAAAAATGACCCTAATTAAGGACCAAAGTGACCCTAATCAAGGGCAAAAGTGACTCTAATCAAAACAAAAATGACCCTAATTAAGGATAAAGTGACCCTATTTCAAAGCAAAAGTGACCTTAATCAAGGACCAAAGTGACTCTACTCAAGGGCAAAAGTGACCCTATTTAAAGATCAAAGTGACCCTAATTAAGGGCAAAAGTGACCCTAACAAAGGAAAAAAAGTGACCCTAACGAAGGAAAAAAGTGACCCTAACTCAGTACAAAGTGACTTTAATTAAAGTGAGCGCTATGCCCATTAGAAATTATAATGACGACCGTTAGTACACCAACAATGGTGTAAACGATACATACCAATAAACAAGTGTTATGTAGGCTATGCGGGGCTTGAACCTACACCATGTACCCTATTGTACATTGCTCTACCAATTGAGCTAATAGCCTCAACACTTTCATATTTCATAGATGCAATGCTCCACCAGTCACCACAATCCACCCACCAATGTCAAAATAAAACACAAATGCATTGCTTTTAAAACTTGATTTAATCATTTTGAAATAAAAGGCAAAAGTGACCCTAATCAAGAGCAAAAGCGACCCTTTCTCGAGAGAAAAAGTGACCTTACTTGAAAGAAAAGGTGATCCCAAATGAGTACAAAAGTGACATTAATTAAAAAGTTACCCTAACGATTAGGGCTATGCTCAGTAATTAGAAGTTACTTATAATAACCAACAATGGTGACACACAAAATAAACCTTATTAGCATAAAAGTAACCCTGATTTAAGGGTATAAGTGACCCTAAGTACCTAAGCGAGGAAAACTGCAACGTAACTCAAGGGAAAAAGTGATCCTAGTCGAGGATAACAACAACCTTAATTAACTGGAATAGTATCTCAATCTAGCCAAGGACGACAATAATCTTAATAATGGGAAAATGTTACCTTAACTATGGACAAAGTGACCTAATTGAGGGAAAAAGTGACCTTATTCAAGTAAAAATGTTACCCTAATTAAGGACAAAAGTGACCCTAATTGAGGGAAAAAGTTACCCTAATCAAGGAAAAAAGTGATCTTAACTGAGAAAAAAAATTACCCTAATCAAAGACAAAAATGACCTTAACCAAGGGAAAAAGTTACCCTAACCGAGAACAAAAGTGATATTTACCGAGAGAAAAATTTACCTAATCAAAGACAAAAGTGCCCTTACTAAGGCAGACGTTATCCTAATCAAGAACAAAAGAGACCCTCAGTGCAGCAAAAGTAACCTTAGCCAAACGTACTTTTTTGATCCTAAGCAAGAGTTTTATGCTCGATACAAGTTATAAATATGGCCATAATAAACCAACGACAGGAATGCACTAATAAACAAGGTGGTATTTAGGCTATGTGGGGCTCGAACCCACACCATGTAAGCAGTAGCACATTGCTCTACCATTTGAGCTAATAGCCTTAAAATTAGACTCATTTCAATTCTATCATAACAATGGGAACAACGTAACACAGTCACACATTCAAGGAAAATGACTTAAAAAATTTAGCTAGAGAGGTGGGAGGGGGGGAGAGGGAATGAAACTTCATCAACACTAACCTATCACTATAGCTTTATCAGAGTTTATTCTATCCTAGAGTAGTAGTACAGAGTAGCGTTCATTGTATTAGTGATATGGGTTCACTTAAATTTTCTCACAGAAATATGAGCAAGGGAAGTAGTCAATGCAACTACCAGCAGTGCCATACTTACATTTTTTTTTTTTTTTTTTTTTTTTGAGATATGGCATACTTACATATGAATGACAAGAAACCACCAATCTACTGATTAAAATTAAATAACTATCAAATCTTCAAACAATCAAACTATCAACTTCAGAGTTAATTCAACCAGCGAAAAAATTAGTATAAAAAATATAAAACATATTTTTAAAAATTAGAGGAAAAAAATATACAAAAACAACAATTAAACAATCATTATGTAAAATCTAAAAATACACTTTTCTCAAAAAAAAAAAAAAAAAAAAAAAAAAAAAAAAAAAAAATTAAAACAAAAAAGAAAAAAGAAAAAAAAAAACTTCTAGATCGGCATCATCTAACAAATAAAAGAGTATTACCTGCATTTGGATTGAATTCTTCAAAAGTTGAATTTATAATATTCTTCTACATCGACGTGTTAGCAAATTGCAAGTAACAAACAATTAAAAACGATAATACTTTTTAAATATGAAAATTCTAAATTAAAGTATAGTAAATTAAGGAAAATGTATAAATAATTTGATATTACGAACCTAGAAATCCATTGATGAAGAACGCTAAAAACCCTCAAATCAAAGAAGAAATTAGAGAAGAAGAAGACAGAGAAACTTTGAGTAGATGAAAAAGAAACAAAATGAAGAAGAGAGTGAAAATTTTCTGAAAAAAAAAGGAAAATAAATGAGAGATAATTTTCCTAAAGCAGTTTATTACGGAGTAGGTAGCAATAGAATGGCACGTGTGAGGACACGCCACACAATAAATTTAGTGTATATCCGATTTAATTAAACATTTGTGTTTAGCAATAATGTCATCTTAGAATTTCCTTATCCGATTTAGATGTTGGAAATATAATCAACATCTAAAATAGATCAAATATAATCAAACACCTATATATTTAGCAATAATTTCATTTTAGAATTGGCAAATCAATGTCTATCGTGATTATTTAAGACCTCCACTTCGTATATTATTGTTATTACTGTTTGGAAATTGGATAGCTACTTAAGTTAACAATGTAGATGGAGGAGAGGACTAAGTTATATATTGTTTGCGTTTTACTGTAATAAATTATGCATAGATGTAATCATATTGTAAATGATGAGAAACACAATCACATTAAAATTATTCAATTAAAACGTCACATAATTTAAACAAATATTAATATTAATAACAACTCATCAAACAAAAAAATTTATAAACTAAAACTTAGGTTCATTCGTCGTTATTATCAATTTTCTAATCTCTCATATAAAAGGGTTTAGAAAAATAGTACCGAAACTATGTATCTTATGTGATTATGAAACAAAAACTCATTAAATAGCACTATCTGATTTATATAAAAATTATATTAGATTCCGTGCCATGCACGATAATTAATTTCACTATGGTTTATAATTCAATACAATATTTTTAAAAAAACAAAAACAAAATATTTTGTATAATGCATGTGGACAAAATATATAACTATAGTATTTTTTTATGTATATAATGAAGTGAAACGTGAAATATAATGGCAACAAAGTGAACTAGACAAATAAGTTTAAAATATTAATGATAAATTAATATCGTTTTTCTTTTTATAAACTAAACACTATGGGATTGTAACATAAATAATTATTATAGTGTATTTAAAATAATTTGGGATAGTGGAAAACATATATAATTTGTCGTGCTTCTGATATATAAATAACTAAAAATTAAAAATAAAAGTAAGATTAATATTGTAAAAAAATAAAAATAAATAATTATGCTATTAGGAAGCCACGTCCTAATAAGAAATTAAAACATTTTGAAATTTCTAAATAGAGAATACATGAATAACAAAAGACAGCAAAGGGAATATACAATTAAAGTACTACGTATTATATATAAACACAGCAGTTGGTCTACCACTTGCGTTTATCACTTGAGCTTCTTCATTAATGAACTATGTATTTGATATACCACTTGCGTTTATATTGGGGTGTGCACATGAGTCATGATTCTGATTACGAGACTTAAACTAAGCACAAGGAGTCAAACTATACAGTAGTCCGTACATATTTATACTTAATTAATTCCTATTATTTGAATCAATCTATGACAATTTTCAACACCTTCTGCTTTTTTTAATTTAATTACTGGTGAGATCTGACTCTGAGTATACAATATTTGAATTACATAATAGGCTCCATCACATTTGTCTGCTTAAACCCATTTCAATTGTTATCTGCCATACCAAACAAACACTCTTTCATTGTCTGAGCTCATTTCTGAAACCAAAAAACATGGATCTTGGAACCGTGTTGTCCGTTGCTCAAACTCTGTTTGCTGCTCTTAATTGTTCGGAGCTCAAAGAGTTGAGCTCCTTGTTCGGCTTTGGGTATAAATCCCAACTTGAAGAACTCCAAAAGACCGTCTCCACTGTCAAGGCTGTGCTCCAAGATGCTGAGAACAAGCAGGACCAGCTTTCTTCTGAAGCAAAACTTTGGATTCAGAAGCTCAAGGATGTTGTTTATGATGCTGACGATTTGTTCGATGAGTTCGTCACTCTTGTTAAGCAAAAGCAGCTCATCAAGGGTGAGAAATTCTCCAAAAGTGTGAGTCTCTTCTTTTCTCGTTACAATCCTATTAAGATAGCTCAATCTATGTCCCAAGAGGTTAAGAAAATTCGGAGGAAGTTAGATGCTATTGCCAAAGATCACTCTCAGTTTGGCTTTAGTATTGATCCTCAGCCTATCAGGAGGAGGAGGGAGGAGACATGTTCTTACATCTATGAGGGTGGTATCATTGGGAGAGAGGATGACGTGGAGAAACTTGTAGGTCATCTGTTGAATTGTTCTGCTGTTCAACAAGATGTTTCTTTCCTCACTATAGTGGGAATCGGAGGATTGGGGAAAACTGCTCTTGCCCAACTGGTGTACAATGATCCAAGGGTCACAAGTGCATTCCCATGGAGGTTGTGGACTTGTGTCTCTGATCATGATCAGGAGCAGTTGGATGTAGAAGGGATTCTTCATAAGATTTTGACTTCAGCTGGTGAAAAGCTTGAAGGATCCAACAAGGAATGGTTGAAAAGAAAACTTCGAGAAAAATTAACAAGCAACAAATACTTGCTAATGCTTGTAGAGTTCTTATTGGGAGGTTAGAGGGAAAGTTGGGTTGTGGTAACACGGTCGCACAAGACGGCCCAAATTGTAGGAGGTGGTCCTAAACATGAACTCCAAGGGTTGTAAAAGGAGAATTCATGGTCCTTGTTTAAGAAAGTAGCATTAGGATCAGAACACTTAAGCCCCGACGACGATTTGTTGAAGATTGGTCGAGAGATTATTGAAGGATGTGCCAGTGTCCCTCTTCCCATAAGAGTGGCAGGGATTCTTCTGTTTGGTCAAGACAAGAGTAGATGGATATCATTTTAGGAGATTGGATTATTCAACTCTAGAGAATGCTAAAAAGACATCATGCCTGTACTCATGTTCAATTATCATCAACTTGAATTGCCCCTCAAAAGTTGCTTCACATACTGTGCATTGTTCCCAAAAGACGCTGTCATAGAAAAGGAGTTGTTGATAAGCCTTTGGTTGGCACAGGGTTACGTTGTTCCATTAGATGATGGTCAAAGGTTGGAAGATGCTGCTGCGGAGTATTTTACTATTCTGATGCGGAGATGTTTTTTTCAAGATGTACAGCATGATGAATATGGTGAGATCATTTTGTGTAAGATACACGAGCTGATGCATGATATTGCTCAAAATGTAGCAGGAAGGAAATTTGTTTCAAAAATTTGAGGAGTAAGGAACTTCTCAAATTTATTAGTATACTCTTTAATGGTACGGGAATTGATGGTACGGGGATTGATGAAGAAGCAAGGAGATTAATGGAAGAGCTGCAACCACATTCGAATCTCAAGGGATTAAAGTTGTTACGTTGTGTTGGCATGAGAATGCCGAGTTAGGCTAGGGAAAATAAGTTGGCGATCTCTCTCCCTATTCTTACTAGATTGAATTTTTTCGATTGCGGGATGGAGGACGTGACATGCCTTGGAAATCTTCGTCATTTGGTATTCCTTGATATTAGCGAATGTTTGAATTTGAAGTACATTTTTGAAAAGAGTGCAATAATAGGTGGCAGTGATCCAAATGGATTCTTTCCCTGCCTGAGAGATCTAGTTATGTATTACCTTCCAGAGTTGCAAGGATGGACAAATTTAGGGGAGGGGGTGGGAGATAATAATCAGCTTTGTCCAGATATTAATAGCAGCTTCAGCATGGCACCAATACCACTTCCTCAATTGAAGTATCTGAATATATCAGAATGCCCAAACTTAAGATCGATTCTACTATGTCCCAACTTAGTAGAACTAGATATCAACCAGTTCAATAGAAGACTCCAAATAATTGCGCATATTACAAAATTGAGGGATGAAAAGGCGGATACAAGTGGCAATAGTACTGGTTCTACTACTCCCTTATCTTCATCCTCTTCATCAAATGTTATTTCCAAATTCAAAAAAGTTACCCTAGATGATGTACTATGTCCTAATTTAATTCCCATAGAAGCAATCCAGCTGTGTATATCCTATGAAGAGTTGGAGAGTTTGAAAGAAGCTGAGGATGTCTTCAGTAGCTGCTCGTCTTCCCTGTGATCCTTGGTAATCCGACATTGCCGCAAATTGAGGAGTGTTATTTCTTAAGGATTGGAACATCTCACTGCCTTGGAGACTTTATCAATCTTAAATTGCCCCAATGTAAATTTACTGGGAGAAGAAGAGGGAGTGAACACTATTGGCATGCCATGGCCATCCTTTCCTCACTCTCTCTGTAAATTGAAATTGTATCACCTCCCACAGCTTTTGGATCTTCCAAATTGGATGCAATCTTTGGCAGCCCTCCATAACCTCGAAATTAATGATTGCCCGGGATTGGAATCTATGCCGGATTGGATGCCTAAACTGACTTCCCTCGAGATACTTCGACTCTATCGCTATTCAGAACGCCTCAAGGAAAGATGCCAACAACCCAGTGGGGAAGACTGGCCTCACATTCAACACATCTCTTCCATTATATGGCGTGAATGGTAATAGGTAATTATTGTCCTTCAATTCATAACCTACTATACTTCTCACATTATAAATTTGATGTAGTACTTGAATTTCATGTATACTAACTACTAGTGTAATTTGTTTCAATGTAATCATTTACACATTACAATTTGCAAACAGTAAGATAGAGTTGGATGTGTGTACCTTTTTACACATTGCTATTTGCAAACAGTAAGATAGAGTTGGATGTGTGTACACTATGCCTAATCTTTACTTATCTTATTTTAATTTAAATAGGAATTAGTAGAAAAGTATCTTATTTGATCATGTGGTGCGGCATTACATATTTATATGTTTTCAGCCATTAGGTCTAATATGAATTAGTTTTGATTTTTGAACAAACTACAAATTTTTTTCATTTGTGCAGCTACGGGACGCTTAATGCCTAATCTCATCAGCTTGCGGATGCATAATGCCCACTCTCATTAGCTACAGATAGAATAATGTAGTTACAGTTTCTGCATACAAATTTAAAGTTCTAGGAATCAGAGGCAAAATATAAGCTCTATTTCAAAATATAAGTTCTAGGAAGTATATGTATATATTTACTTGTTTATATCATCATTTTGCAGCAATGGGTGGAGCATAATTTTGTTTACTAGGAAGCGCAATAGAGTTAATCAGATTGATAATGTTCTAAGTTTTTAACTATGAAAAATACTCTTAAGTCTTTCTTTTTGTCTTAATTCTACTTTGTATCAGTTTAGAGGCTGGAAGGGAGTAATGGAGTATGGGTATTCGGGAATGAATAACGTCACATTCTTCATTTGGAAAGGACTGAAAATTGTAATGACAGTTGCTAAGTAGTGAACAACCTTTACTTTCAGTTTATTTTGTGATAATTTGAATCTTCACTTAGCCTCAGTGCCTGACCCTTTCATTTGCTTGCAGAGTACAGACGAGGACTTGAATGCACTTGTTGGTCTGTCCTATGCAACCGGAATCCAAGATCCATGCTATACTCATTTGCCAACATGCCAAGATGATCTCTTGCTGTAAATGGCAGCACTACATCCAGCTTGAAAAGTTCATTCTGTGTCCTAGACCTCGCGACAACTTTTATAGCTATTACAATGAACTCTTTTGGTCTATTTTCAGCATGTTTGGTGGTGTATCCGGTTAAATATTCTTCCAATTTACATTACTATTCTCACTATATTGGTTTGGCATGTACAATGATCTATGGCTACTTAAATATTTTTTATACATATGCTCAAATTTATTAATCAATCAGCAACTCATATATCTTTGTCTCTTGATGTTGCTAGGAGATTGGTTTTACGACTCAACCTGGAATATTTTGTACAGTATTATATAAGTTGATTGGATATATTAGTAAATGTGGCTTAGTAAACCAATAAAAGTAAATGGTCATCAGCTCATATCTATGTTGACACACTCGGTTGCAAGAAAAATGAAACTAGAGAAAAATATAAATTTATTACTTCTTATTATATAAGTTGCTTGAATATATATTAGTAAATGCCAAAAACACACACAACTAATAATAAGACAGAGTTGAGTAATATTTGTGGCAAAGATGATGAAGCGAAACAATTATGATATGGTTCTTCTACTTATAATCTTTGCCATCGTTATGTTGACAACCACTTGTGTACCAGCAGTTGCCCAAGGTGTTGCTGCAGACTCTAACAAGGGTTTTCCCAAGGGTTTCGTGCACTCGATTGCCCTTGCTTTCCTTTGTGCTAATGCAAGTGATTTATTCTATATTTGGATATAAGTTGAACTAGTAGGCTACTGCTATCATCCTAAGAAAGCCGTCTGGCCTCGGTCTGTTTGTTGTTAATTCCCTTTTTCCTTTTTGTTTGAACTTTTCGCTTTAATGGCCTAGCCAAGTTATAATATATTTCCCTTTTCCGCATTGAAGAAGTGTTGGTTTGGTTTTTGGAAAATAAGATTAAGAGCTTTCCAGAACTCTTCACTAGTCAACCCAGAAAGTAAGAGTAAGGTTAAGGCTAAACTAATCGAGATTCGAGCACAAATTAACAAGGAAAGACCATTTCTATCCACCACAAATCACCTAAAAGAAAAATTACACCCACTAGTGAGACAGCAGCTGCTCAAGTTCAATGTAAGAAAAGTCATTACAAGCTCTCTATAAATAGCCACTGCATCTAATATGTGCTGCTTTGTGGGCGTGTCATGGGGAGGCCATCGCCAGGCCGTGGATACCAAGGTTTAGCCACAATCCAGGTGTGGAGTATGTTGCAGCAAGTTGTTTTTGGTGCTTTATAATCGTCACAAGCTGAGAAATCAAATTCGGCCATCACTAGTCACTGCAAGCTGAGCAGACCAATATTGCTTCACATCTCTCTAACCTTAGCAGAGAGATTCATCCTTCCCAAAGTTCATGTGCTCAAACAAGATAAAAGAAAATTATTGCATACTAGATGTGTGCAAGATGGTCACACCAAAGAACTGCTTACAAGGAAACACGATATAAAATATGGCAATAATGAATTTTATTGTATCAAAATTTAAAGGGTATCAACTATCCAAGCAGATCAAACTTGAAGTGTATCAGTATCAGTATGTATGGTATTAAAATGTTATCAGACTAGATTGGAAGCTAAAATAAGAAATAGAAAGAAGTAAAGGAAGATATTAATGGAGCTCAAACACCAGAAATAAAATCCATTAATAGAGGAAAGCTTCTTGTTTACAGTAGAATGAGAAATGAATCTAGAAGAAGTAAATGAAAAGTAGAGTACAGTGGTGTATTTATACTGCTCACTGCTTATTACAAGAGAAAAACAAGAATACTGAAAACATTTAATACAGCTGGCAAAGGTAATAACTAATTCCCCACAACCTTAGCTGACGTGGCAAGTATACTAAACGAGTATACTTCACATTCCCCCTCAAGCTTGGGGTGTGAACATACCAAGCTTGGACTTGAGCACATTGAACTGAGGAGAAGGAAGAATTTTGGTCATGATGTCAGCCAACTAAGACTAAGTAGGCAAGTATGTTAGCTGAATGAGACCCTCAAGGACCTTCTCTCTTGTGAAATGACAATCAATGGCTATGTGCTTAGTCCTCTCATGAAAGACTAGGTTTTTGGCTATGTGGAGAGCAGACATGCTATCACAGTGAAGCTTCACAAGCTGCAAATTTCTGATTCCAATCTCTCCTTGAACCCTGACCAACCAAGTCACTTCTAAGGCAGCAGAGGCCATGGCCCTGTACTCAGCTTCAGATGAAGATTTAGACACTATAGGCTGCTTTTTAGACTTCCAGCTTATAGGAGAACCCCCTAGCATCATGACATACCCTGAGACTGATCTTCTGGTATCAATACAAGCAGCCCAATCAGAATCAAAAAAGGCTTGGAGAGTTAGATCAAGACCACCTCTAAATATAATACCCTAACCTGCAGTGGCTGACACAAAGTTGAGAGTATGAAGGAGAGCATGTAAGTGAGGCAGCCTAGGAGCTTGCATGAATTGGCTTAGATACCATTACTAGAATTAAGGCTATTTCTGACCGGAAAAAAACCTCGAAAACACCCTAATTTCTGTCTGTAATCGTGTTTCTGACGGAATTCTGTCGGAAAGTGGCGTCATAAAAGTGTTGGTAGGGAAATCGACCTTTTCCGACGGAAATTTCGTCGGAAACACTGTTCCGACGGAAATTCTGACGGAAATTTCCGTCGTTAGAGGTTTTTTAGGCCCAGAAAAGTCTGTCGGAAATTTCCGACGGAATTGCAATTCTGTCGAAAATTCCCGACGGAAATTCCGTCGGAAAACCCTGTAAAAAAAATATAAAAAAAACTGCACCACCCCATACCACCACCAGGCCCCACCGCAAAACCACCACCTCCACCGCAACAGATAAATCTAAAAAAAACTCCTCAAATATTCCCCACAACCACCACCTACCCCACCACCACCTCACGGCCTCACCTCCCCCTTAACCTCCACCAGCCCGCACCTCTCCACCAGCCCCAACCCCACACCATGACCACCAGCAGCCCAAACCCCACACCACTACCACCGTTCACCACAAAAAAAAATCGAAAATAAAATTAACCAAAAAAATAAATAAATTAACCACCACAACATGTAGATCTAAAGTTAATCACCAAAACACGACAATTAACCCAAAACAATGTTGAAACAAGTAGATCGAACATATTTCAGTAAAAAGAAAAATAAAATTAACCACAAAAATTAAAAGGATTCAAATAAATATACAATTATCCTCAAAAATTTATAAACTAATATTACAATTACTTGAAAATCAGAAATTTATTAAAAAATACATCTAGATCTACAACCTAAACTAAATTAAAACAAGATTTATAATACTTTAGCGATTGACGATTCTCGCGACGGTGGTTGTGCGTTACCGGTGTTATTGTGGTCGCCATTGTTGTTGCACGGCTGTTATGGTGTCCATTATTGTTGGTAGTTGGTGATGGTGGTGGTGTTAGGAAAGAAGAAACAGGTGGACAGAGAAGGGGAAAGAAGAGGGCGGACAGAGAAGGGGAAAGAAGGAGAAGGAAAAAAGAAGAAGGAAAGAGAAGAAGAGGAGAGAGAAAGAGAAGAGAGGAAAGAAAGAAGTAGAAGACAGAAGAGAAGGGCGGACATGAGAGAGAAAGAGAGGAAAGAGAATAGAGGGAAAAAAAGAAAAGGGGCGGAAGAGGAAAGAAGAGGGGGTTAGGGTTAGGGTTTGATTCTTTAAATTCATCGGAGACATACGACGGAACAAAAATCCGTCGCAAATTTCGAATTTTCCGACGAAATTACGTGCCCGTCGGAACCAGTCCGTCGAAAATGGGATGTTTTCTTGTAGTGTACTGAACTGAAAAACCCAAATCAAGTCTATTATGAGTTAAGAAATTCAACTTCCCTACCATACACCTGTAGTAAGATGGGTCTTGCAATAGTTCACCATCATCAAACTGCAGTTTAAGATTAAGTGGCAAAGGTGTAGTAACTGTCGTGAAAACAGCAATACCACTATCTTCAAATAGTTCTCTAGTAAATTTTGCCTGTGACAAAGTAGTCCCACCAGCTGTATAACCAATTTCCATACCTAAAAAATAGCTAAGAGCACCAAGATCCTTGATACTGAAGGTTGAGTGTAGATGAGACTTCAATGCTTCAACTTGCTTTATGTCAGTTCCTGTGACAATAATGTCATCTACATAGACAGCAAAAATAGCAAGATGACCATGAGAAATTTTCAAGAACAATGATTATTCATTTTTAGACTGCTGATAGCCCAAGAACTTCAATTCAGCAACCAATTTCTCAAACCATTGTTTGCTGGCTTGTTTCAACCCATACAAGGATTTTCTCAGTCTACAAACTTTATTATCTAGATTAGGAACTCCCTCAGGCATTCTTATATAAACTTCTTCATGTAAATTGCCATGTAGAAAGGCATTGTTAACATCCAGCTGAAAAATAGTCCAACCATGGTGAGAAGCTAAGGCAATTATACTTTTGATAGATGCCATCTTTACTACTGGTGAAAAAGTCTCCTCGAAATCAATTCCATACTTTTGGTTGAACCCCTTAGCCACTAGTCTGGCTTTAAACCTTTCTATTGTTCCATCTTTCTTCAACTTGATTTTATAAACCCATTTGCTGCCAATAGCCTTTTTTCCTTTGGGTAGATCAACTATTTCCCAAGTCTTGTTGTCTTGTAAAGCTTTTAGTTCCTTAGCCATGGTTGATTCCCAATTTAAATCACCTACAGCCTCTCTATAAGAAACTGGTTCCTTCAGGGAAGCTACTTTTGCTATAAAAGCCTTGTGATTAGTGGGTAAACTACTGTATGACACTAAATTGCACCAATGAGTGCTGTTTTCTGTAATAGCACTTCCACAAACATAGTTTATCATCCAAGCAGGTAACTTCCTAGGTCTTGTGGATTGCCTTAACACAGATGTATTGGCTGAGTGGACAAATCAGTTAAATTGGTGTTTAAAGGGGAAGTGTTTGGGAATTTTGTAAAGGTGAAGTGTTTGGGATATTTTGTGGAGGTGAAGTGTTTGGGATATTTTGTGGAGGTGAAGTGTTTGGGATATCAGTAAAGTGAAAAACATCTGGTGTATCAAAGGTGAAAGAGTTTGGAAAAGGAGTATGAGTAGGGAGGAAAAATGGAGTTAGAGTGGTTTGAGGAGAAGGTGAAATACGAAATAGGAAGTGTCTTTCATGAAATACAATGTCTCTGGGCACAAAAACCTTCCTGGTTTCCAGATGTAAAAATTTGTAACCCTCTTTGTGTAGGTGAATACCTTATAAACACACAACTGTCAGCTATAGAATCCAATTTTGCTCTGTGTTGTTTTGGTGTAGAAACAAAACATAAACACCCAAAAGCTCTAAGATGTTCTGTTCCAGGTTTCTTTCCATAAATCCTTTCATAAGGTGTACTATTTCCCAAGGGTTGAGAAGGCATCCTGTTTATCAAGTAGGCTGCACACTGTATGCACTCTCCCCAATAGGAAACAGGAAGCCTAGACTGAAAATAGAGAGCTCTCCCAACTTCAAGAAGATGCTTGTGTTTCCTCTCAACTACACCATTTTGTTGAGGTGTATCACTACAATTAGTTTGATGCAGAATACCTTTTGACTTATACAACTGAAGTATAGCACCCTCACACAATTCTTTAGCATTATCAGTTCTAATCACTTTCACAGAAGCATTAAACTGATTCTCAATATACAACACAAAATTTGTCAAAATTTCAACAGAATTTGTCTTAGACTTCATCAAATGTACCCAAAGAGATCTAGAAAAGTCATCCACTATTGTCAAGAACATATTACATTTATCATGAGTCAAAGACCTATAGGGCCCCCAAACATCAACATGAAGTAATTCAAAAGGGGTGACAGAATGAATAATACTATGAGGAAAAGACTTCCTATGATGCCTGACAGCAGGACAGATACTACAAATGATCGCATCTGTCATCTTATTACAATCTATCTTATCTTGCACAAGGTTCAGCTTATTAAAAGGTATATGCCCTAGCCTTAAGTGTAACAGCTTGGATTGATCTAAAGCACTTTGTGACAATCCAGAAACTGAAGAAGCAGTAGTCCTGTCAGATGTCTCACATTCACCAGCAAAATACAAACCATTTCCCACTCTACCAAGAACAAGTGGATGAGTCAAATTGTGTTGTCCCTGAACAATGCACTTATCAGTAGTGAATTGTACAGTACACTGACCATCTTGACACAATTTATGCATAGATATAAGGTTGAACTTAAAACATGGCACATACAATACATTCCTCAAAACAATACCATTAGGCAAATTGACAGTTCCCATATGTGTCACTTTTACTTTTGTCCCATCTGGTATTGTAATGTGATTGTTCAAATCTTGAAAAATTCTATAATCAGCAAATAAATCTAATTTGTGACACATATGATCATTGGCCCCACTATCAACAATTCAGCCATTACTATAAGAAGTAGACAAGAGACAGTAATTACCTGCAAATAAAGCATTCCCATCTCCTATAGCATTCATGGATTCCATCTTCTATTTGTTCAGAAAAGACTTAAACTGACTAATTTCCTCCTTTGTGAAACTTGCACTTGGATTAGACTGAAAATGCTGAAGCTCGGAAGACTCAGACTCTTCACTCACAGAATTAGCAAAATGAGCAAATCTTTTGACACCTTGAGGTTGCTGTTGACTTGCCTTATACCCAGATGGATAACCATTCAACTTAAAGCACCTTTCCATAATGTGTCCTGTCATCTTACAATGATCACAGTAGTAATTGATTGTTCTCTTAGCTCTATCATTCTTATTGTACTGACTATTGTTCTGGTATCCTCTGCCATAGGAACCCTTGTTGTAAGACTGATTCTTATCATCAAACCTCCTTCTGTCAGTAGCTAATGCAACTGGTTCTGATTGTTTCTGACTTCCAACACTCAGAGCTCTATGCCTTTCTTCTTGCAAAACCATCCTGTAGGCTTGAGCTAAAGTTGGTAAACAAGGCATCATTAAGATATTTGACCTAACATTTGCATAGTTGTTGGTTAACTTCATCAAGAAAACCATTAGCCTTTGATCTTGCTGGACTTTGATGTATTTTTGAGTCAATGCACAAGTACAAGAACTACATACACATGTAGGCAAAGGAGACAAGTTATCCAGTTCATCCCAAAGTTTCTTCAATTTGTTATAATACTCTGAGATAGATAAATCCTCTTGCTCAGTGTTTGAAATATCCTGTTGTAATGAGTACAATTGTGTTGAAGATGCATGACCAAATCTCTCCTCTAAATCCAACCAAATCTCCCTAGCAGTATTAACAAACATAATATTGCCTGCAATTTGAAGGTCCAACACAGCAATAATCCAACCAATGACCATGCTATTACATCTATTCCATGCCTTAAAAATAGCAGATTCAGCACTAGGTTTAGGTAAAGAACCATCAACAAAACCCATTTTGTTTTTAGCAGTCAAACCAATGATCATAGACCTCTTCCAATTCCCATAACTAGACCCATCAAACACACTCGAAACAAGCTTTAACCTAGTGAAATCAGATGGATGTAAGTAATAGGGACTAGCAGGATCTTGACTTACATCTCTTTTAGGTTGAGCCATTATTAGAACAATTGAACCTAGAAGAATTATTCAAGAAACAATCAAGAATTCAAGAAAATGCACAAAGAAACTCTAAAATTAAGCCCAAAAACACAATCAATCAACCACAATTGCTCAACAAATCAGAACCAATCAATCAAGTAATCAATTGCACAACTCATGCACAACCTAGAAATTAAAGAAATCAGAAAATGCCCAAAAAATCAGAACAGAAGTAATACCAGAATTAAGAACTTGCTGCAACAATGGCGACAACCTAGAAATCCGCCATTAGCGAAGCTCTAGAAACCCAGAGAACGCACTCTTTCTCTGATACCATGTTATCAGACTAAATCGGAAGCTAAAATAAGAAACAGAAAGAAGTAAAGGAAGATATTAATGGAGCTCAAACACCAGAACTAAAATCCATTAATGGAGGAAAGCTTCTTGTTTACAGTAGAATGAGAAATGAATCTAGAAGAAGTAAATGAAAAGTAGAGTACAATGGTGTATTTATACTACTCACTGCTTATTACAAGAGAAAAACAAGAATATTGAAAACATTTAATACAACTGGCAAAGGTAATAACTAATTCCCAACAACCTTAGCTAACGTGGCAAGAATACTAAATGAGTATACTTCACATAAAAATGCAACATAAAACTATCACTCTTGAGTTCAACAATGGAGTTAAATGTGCACTCACAATTCGCTTACATTTTCTCTCATACAAAAAGAGAAGGGAAAAAAAATAGCTAAATGATTTTGTTAGAAACTGGGAACCACAGAATTATAATGCTCACCCAGACCAAACGCATGCTTGTGGTATGATAGCTTGATACAAGAGTTCAATGAAGTAGAAGAACCATCAGTCTTATACTCCTTGCCCAATTCAACATCAGGGAAGGACCCTGAAAATATAATTATATGTTTCTTCAAGCAATGTGTCTAGGCACCAAGTTCTAGTTGCCCACCCCAAGCTGCTGTTGTTTCTACCTCGTGACAGTGGTTTTCAAATCTTTGCACCAGAGAATCATCTGACTCTCCTTCAACCACATTCTCTGATATGAAAAAGGGGAGAAATTCAGAGACATGATCACGCATATAAGAAGCGACCATCTCTCAAAGTTGCTGGAAAAATATGTAATAAGTTTAGATAAAATAAGTTTGCTTCGAAATATAAAATAAGTTTGCTTCGGTAAAAATATGTAATAAGTTAAGATAAAATAAGTTTGCTTCGAAAATATGTAATAAGATAAAGATAAATTTAGATAAAATAAGTTTGCTTCGGTAAAAATATGTAATAAGTTCCCCAATAATAAGTATTGTCTAGTGAAAATAAGTTATAATCAATAAAAAAAATATATTTGTAATCTTAATGAACATACATAATAGTGAGCATGCATGTAAAAACAAAGTTTTAATTTGTATATTAATTTTAGTTCAGTAAAGTAAAAATAATTTAATTTGAACAAAATTAATTTCAATTCAGTAAAAAAAAATAAGGCCTTATTTAGTTCACCTTACAAAAATAATACAGAGTATTCTGTAAAAAAAAAAAAAAAAAAAAGTCTAGTTTAGTAAAAGGGAAATTATCATTTGTACACCCCAGGTTGAGCTTTTATCAATGATACACTTGCTTCAGTTTTAATTATCAGCGGTACACCTGTACTTTAAACCAATTTACTAAAGTAAGCATTCTGTTAATTTAATGTTAGTAATAGGTTAATGACTTGCAATTTTGACCAATTTTAACTCTCTCCTTTTTTTGCCCTCTTTAATTCCCCTCCTATATTTAAAGTAACCTACCCACCTATGTCATTATATAAACAAATTCAGGGGTTAAACTTGAGGGGTTACTCAGTCAGGGGTTACTTGAGGGTTTAGCCAGGGGTTACTTAAGTGGTTACTCGATTAGAGGTTACTCGAGGGGTTTGGTCATGGATTACTTGAGGGATTACTCGTGCAGGGGTATCTCGGTTAGGAGTAAATCAAGAAACGCCTGACCAAAAAATTTAAGTAACCCCTGATCGAGAAACTCGAGTAACCCGTGACTGAGAAACGTAACTCGAGTAACCCTGTTCGGTCAGGGGTTACTCGAGTAATTCGGCCAGGGGTTACTTAAGGAGTTCGGTCGGGGCCTCGGGGGTTACTTGAGGGTTCAATCAGGGATTACTTGAGGGATTAATCAAGTACTTGAGTGGTTACTTAGTCACGGATTACTCGAGGGCTTTGGACATAAATTACTCGAGGGGTTACTCGGTTAGGGGTTACTCCCCTGACCGAGTAACTTGAGTAACCCCGGAAACTCGAGTAACCCCTGACCGAATAACATCTGGTCGAGAAACTCGAGTAACTCTGGCAACTCGAGTAACCACTTACCGATAAACTCGAGTAACTTTTGCCGCACGGTATAACATGCTGCATACAAAAAATTGTATAAATTTTTAGTTAAAAACATAAAAAAAAAAAAAAATAAATAAAAAATGATTCAAATGTTACAAATTTGGCCCGTCAAAGTTAAGGTTGGAAGAAACATCGACTAATTTCATATGAGCTTTTCTTGGTCTCACCTACTTGAGACCACTTTGGTCTCTACCAAGTGGGGTCCACTTGTACTATAACCGACACTTTTGTCGTTGGTGGTTTGCTATTGATTTTAATGTCGATGGTATACCAACAACAACCAAGTTAAGCTTAGATGGTATTCTTCTTTGATACCAACGAACTCTTAGATGGTATTTCTTTTGATACTATCGAACACCTTTTTGATACCAACGAACCTATTTATATACTAATATCAATTGTTGTTTACTTGTTTCTTGATTAATGACTTTTAACGGTACTAGTTATCACAACTCTACTACTTATACATCAAAATAAATTATTTTAACAGTTTAACAGCCCACTATGCTCCGCAATAATAATTCTTTAACTAGAGAGTTTTGACCAATACCTGAACTTAGTCGACAATGGAACCTTCGGCGTTCTGAGCTTCCGGCTTTACCAAGGTAGCTAATCCCAACCATGTCTTCCTTAGATCAGGCTCAGCTCAGATCTAATTCGTTTCCTACCTTAGACCGTAATCTCTAATTAAACAATCCTTACTGTGTTTATGATGGAACTTTTTAAATAGAAAGATAACTCATTTGATATATAAGGTTCAAGGGGATAATAATCCCTTCTTGAACGAGACTTTTATTTAATTTGAAAAGATTACAACACTCATATATTACAACACACACACAAACAGAAAGCTTAAACAGACATAAGCTGAACTAGAGTTTTCTCTACTTTAAGAGAGATGGAGAACCAATCTTTCTCTTAAGGTGAGTATTTTTCTCTAGAGGACTCTCTAAATCTTTCAGAGTAATTCTCTAGCTAACTCTTCCAACTCTGCCTTCACTTCTTGGCCTAAGTTCCCTTATATAGGGAAGCAAAGCTACATAGGATTCTTATCCTGACTTAGCAAGCAATTCTACACCATTGCTTTTTACAAAGATACTTTAAGACAAAAACAATTAATAAAACGTGGCTACAGTGAGGATTCGTTGAATTATTGCTGGTGTGGGCTCAAGCATTCATAATTTCATCCATCATCATTTCTTGTAGGCTCCTCTCACTATCTTTGTTGTCTTCATATATAGGATTCTCTTCTTCTATGCCAAAGTCTACAACACATTTAGCTGCGTATGATTCATCCCAACTCATGAATGCTTCAAACAGTTACTCATGGCCTTTAAATGACAGAAACTTCCCACTTTCAATATCTTCTAAATATTTATAGATTGGCTCGGTGTTGTTTATGCCATCTACTAAATATTCTTTCATCTCGTTAGGTGCCACAATTGTTGTGTTACCAACATGAAATATGACAGGAGGATTTTCTTTTCTTTTTATAAAATCGTTAAGATATTGTGAAATGTAGAAAAATCCTAGTGCTCTGGCTTCAATTGGATTTCTAACAATTTTCTGACGAATTAGTATCGGATCTTTGCAACACCTCACTTTCCCAAACATTATTAAGTAATGCAGTGGACTAACTTTTCCTTCTTTAACTTCGATATTAGCACATTGCACCCTTGCTCCTAGCTGAAAGTCTTCTTTTTTGTCATCACAATATTTCCGAACCTTGTTGAACGCGTACTGTTGGAACTTTGTAAGCCTTGGAAATAAAGAGTCATTAGGAGTAGGAAATTCATAGAAATCATGTACCATTCCATAATCCTAAGCCTTGTAATGTATACTAATGAATGGAGCATTCTGATTAAGAGGATATGGGTAGATTCGTAATGATGCAACTTTAGAGTTTTTGGGAAACTCTATTCTTTCTCCCCATAGATCTCGAAGATCAAAGAATTTACTGGACCTTGTTGCCACCAACTCGTACCATGTTCTAAAATAATTATCTCTTATTTTGTTCAATATTATATTTCGTAAATCAGGAATGAGCTGTAATAACATAATTGTTACTTGGAACATCAATAATCTTTGGACTGGCCGATGGCAACCCTTAATTAAACCATCTCGTGAATGTTGTTTCGCTGATATGATCAAGCCTTGCATTAAGGCCCAATTGGAGGGTGATACCTACTCCATTGCCTTTTCTATCTCATCAATGAGAGTTTTCCTCTCTACATCCATCTTTTGAAGTTGGTATGCAGGAGGTTTTTATGTAGTCTTGAGCTTCTTGGACGACATTAGCTAATTCTCTAGTCAAGCTGTCTGCCAAAGAATTCTTGGTTCCCTGTATATGTTCAACAGTAAAAGAGAATTGGTTAAGCCGTAATTGCCAACGCAGGAGTCTCCCTTGCGCTTGCATATTAGACAAATTCTTTTTAACAAAACTGAGTATGCCTTTGCAATCTGTTCTTATTAAGAACTGTTTAGGGGCTAAGAAGATTAAGAACTTCTTGATCCCTATAATAACTGCAAGGATTTCCTTTTGCATTGTAGGATAGTTTAACTCAGCTTTATTAAAACTTCCACTGTTATATCTGCAAAGTTTTTCTCCTTCTTTTATTTTTAACACAGCACTCCAGTGCTCATTACTAGCATCTGTTTCAAGGATTAAATCATCTTCACTAGTAGGTAGTGTTATTACAGGAAGATCTTTACACATAGCTTTTAAATCTTGAACAATTTTGGAATCACTTTCCTTCCAGTTCCAAGTTATTTCTTTCTTGAGTTTTTGTTGTAATGGCTTTCTTAATAAAGCAAGATTTTCTATGAAATCAGAAGCATAGGTTAAACATCTTAGAAACCTTTCTAGTTGTTTTCTATCTTCAATTTTATCTGGAAATTTTTCAATCTTTTCTAGAATATGTTTTTGTAGTACTATTTGTCCTGCTTTAATTTCTAATCCTAGAAACTCAATTTCTTGTTTAGCATAAACACATTTATCTTTTCCAAGGATTATACCATGCTCTGCACATTTCTGAGTTACTGCTTTAAGATCATTCTTATGTTGTTCTAAATCTTTTGAGAATATTAGAATATCATCTATATAGACCAAACAATAATAATTAAGTTCTCTAAAAATATTATCCATTCTTCTTTGAAATATTTGTGGAGCATTTTTAATCCAAAAGGCATTACTAACCATTCATAATGCCCTTGAGGGGCACTTAATGTAGTTAATGGAATGCTTTCTTCTTTCATTTTAACTTGCCAGTAGCCACTCTTACAATCCATTTTAGAAAACCATGTGGCTCCTTGTATTCTATTAAATAACACAGTTTTATTAGGAATGTAATAGCCATCAAAAACAGTATTATCATTTAGCTGTTTATAATTAATGACTATTCTAGCTTTACCTCTTTTTTCCTCTGCATGATTTCTTACCATGAATGCCAGACTATTATGAGGACATTTGCTATTCCTAATTATCTTTTTATTAAGCAATTCTTTTATTTGTTCATCAAACTCCTGAATATCTTGGTAGGTATAGACCATTTATCTTACTCTAATAATCTTATCAGGATTTGTTAGAGTTATCTTAGTAAATGCCTTATCCTTTTCCCAATGTTCTAATTAAAGGATTTGTTGAATATAATTTTTCACATAATTTTTCTTGCTACTTATTTATCTGATCTATTAATGATGAATCACACTCAGAAATTCTAAGTGCAACCTCTCGTTGTGTAGGAGTAACCGTATCACCACGCTGGCTGCGCGTAAATTCCATTGTCTGATGAGTATAAGCCTTTGTGATTTTCTGTATAGGAATATAATGGCCATTAATAGTAAAGAATATTTGATCAATAGTTTGAGTGCATGGAGAGTATAATCTTTGAATATTATTTCCTATTATCATATCATGACTAGGCTGATCAGTCGCCCATAAAATAGGAATAACACATTGAAATCCTCCAATTTCTATTGTTAAATCTTCAATTATTTCAGTATGCATCATGACACTATTATTAGAAATTCTGACTTGCATAGGATTTTTAGCCTTTTTCCACAAAAATTCTGGAAATAGTGACCTCTTTCCAAAACATGTAGAACAACCACTATCAATATATGCGCATAATTTATATTTATTATAATCCTCAATGCATATATCAATTGGAATATAAATGCTATTAGGATTAGTACTAGATATTTCATTACAAGCTTCCATTTTTATATTAACTTCATCCTCATATACTGGTTCACTCACAGTTTTGGTTATCCAATTACCTTCCTTTTATCAATAGGATTATTTGGATCTTCATTTAACTCTAAATTAGAATATGATCCCATATCAATGCTATGCCTTTCCGGTTGTTTTAAGGCTTTTATACTTTCATATTTTTCATTTAGTTTCTTTAGTAGAACTAATATTTCTTCTTCATCCTCTTCTGGCTTTTCATCACCTTGTTTTTTCATTCTTATTATTGTTGAATTTTTTCTACTTAGACTTGGTGTTCTAAGACTCAGATTTCTCTGTATTTTAGGTTTTGTAGTCATTCCAATATGAAGTAATCCTGATTCATCAATTAACATTTTACTTGATCTATTACTAACTGCAGGGTTCATAAAGAATTCCTCCCAAGTTTTTTCAATTTCAATTTCATTAGAATTTACTTTTATAGGTGTAATTTTCTTCTTAGGACCTCCTCCTTGCTCATATTTCTGAGCATCTACTATTTGTTTCTTAAAGATGAGTCTATAGTGTTTACTAACTTATAAACCACCTTCCATCTTAATTGTATGGGTCGTGTTCCTTTATGCATTTTCACTCTTTCTGTTAATAGCTTAATAGCTAAAAACTTTGATGCAAAGGAATCCTCTAAGCTCACATAATATCTAGGTTCACATATATAGCTTACCGTTCCTTGACTTAAGTTACATGTGATACCACTAATTATTTGATCATAAAATTCTTTATGTCTAATATCACAAATAAAACTCAAGCATTTAACATCTTTGCCAAAATCTTGCAAAGGAGTTATGTATACTGGTACTGCACCAATACAAATATAGCTTTCTATGTAATCCCAACTTCCTAAGGCTTCCATCAGTTTATGATTAGCTTTCTTACATTCATTAGCATAATGCCCTAATTCTCCACAAGACCAATACTTGCATGTCTTCTTTTTCTCAGGACAATATGTTGCCTTTCTGAAAAACCTACTTGGTTTTCTATATTTATGTTTATAATATTTCTTCTTATAAGTTTCTCCTCTTGATCGGTCAAATTTATTTTTCTTATAATTCCTTCTTTTATTATAATTTTTTCTTTCACATCCATAATTATTTGGGAAATCCAACAAGTGAGAAATTGTCTCTTCATTTGTTGAGTTCCTACAACCTCTCTACATTTCTTTTCAATTCACTTCCTTAGGAAAGCAATTCTGTTTCCTAGGGCATCCCTAGCAAAGAATTTCTATCTCCATTCTTGATATAATTCACTAATTTCTTCATTAAGGGGACTGGGTAGTTTGTCATAGAACATTCCGATATTTGTTTCAGTTTCACCAATTTTATAATAATATGTCTCAAATTCCATAATGTAATTATCAACATATTTCATATTACAGATGGACAAATTACCTAACTTTCTTTGATATTCCATTCGTTTCTCATTAGGATCGGCTCTAAGACCAATGAATTCTAACTCAATGTATTGACATAACTGCCTAAACATTCTAGTAGGTGATTCACTAGCTCTTAATGCAGTTTTGACTTCTTCATCTATTCCATCGTACCAGTCTTCTACACAGCCATAGAGACTATGTTCGATATAATTTAAGAAATTTTCTAAAGTCCATTCAGTATTTAAATTAAGGACGCTACTCATACTCTTTTTCCACTGATCTAAAACATCTTGTCTATCCCTTACACCATTTAATTTAAGCTTATAACCAGTTTGACTTATAGGTTCATGATATGTCCATTTTATATAGTATTTTACCCCCGTCCCTTGGTCATAATTAGTAGTGTTTTTGGCTCTTTAGAGCCACTTTTGTTACTAATATGCGTTTTCTAGTGTTTTCGTAGTGTTTGTTGAGTTTTGTAGGGAACTGCACCTTTGGAGCACTTTTCCGGGATTTTATGAAGCAACTACGAGCATTGGAGGAACATGACCGTCGTTGAAGCCCAAGGCCGGCTAGATCCATCGAGCCGGTGATTAAGGGCTCGGTATTTGGAATACCGAGGTTTGGACCGAGCATTCAAGACCCGAGGAGGAGATTTGGATTGGGCCGAGGAGTCGAGCCCAATCGGAAGTCTAAGACTCGAGGAGCCACAAGGGCCCGATCGGGCAAGCATAGCCCCGATCGGGCAAGGCAAGGCATCAAGGGGGCTACGAGTGCTAGGCGCGCCCGATCGTGCGATGCTTAGCACGATCGGGCATGGTGCGCAGCTAAGGAGCATCGAGCAAAAGGCGCGCCCGATCGGGCGCGTGTTTCTGGAGGAGTGTGTTTGACGAACACTTAGTTTTTATTTAGGAGTATTGTTTAGAAGTTGTTTAAGTACGTTTTAGGATAATTATTTTTACTTACTCTTTCCTTTTCACTTTCTCTCTCTACTTAATATATTTTCTCTCTCTAGACTTTTCTCTCTACCTTACTTTTGATCTCGACTACTTTGTAATTTCGCCGTCTTGGTACGATTTCTATTTCAACTAATTTCAGTAATTTCTTCCCTTCAATTCCTTATGGCTTACTTTATTACTATGCATGTTTTAGATTTAACTATGTCCGAGTAGTTTAATTCTAGGGTTTATGGGGATCCATAATTAATATGAAGGGATAATTTATTATTGTTGATTATTGATATTGCATGATAATTTATTATTGAATTGTTTTAATTCTTTACAATTAGATTATGAATCGAGCAGATGTAATTTGATTGTGAATGTTTGGCAATATTGAATTGATGAATCGAGCAGATGTTAATTTGATATTAAGGGCTATTTTCAATAGGGACTTAGATCTAGTAAATTGCGAGAGCCTGTTAGATCTATGTTGGTTAATAAATTGCGAGGGCCTGTTAATCATGTTATCTGTGTAATGTTGATTAATTGATTGTTATGTTTTATCCCGGAATATTAATTATTGGTGAACCTGTGACCCTAGGCCTTCTTATTATTGTTTTTCTCCCTGAACTTGATCTCCGTAGTTTAATTTCACATTACAAACAACAAATTGGTTACTTTAATAATTTAGATTATATTAATTAATTAGGAGTAGAAAGACCAGTTTCCCTGTGGATTCGACCCTACTTCCCTATCTACTGTAGTTAGAGGACTTAGATATTACTTTTGATTAGGGGATACGACTTTACCCTGTCAAAATTTGGCGCCGTTGCCGGGGAAATTGTTTTATTTTTATTTCTAATTGTTTTTGTAGTCTAGATTATTTTTCTTTTGCCTCAAAGGACATTAGTTCTTTGAGGTAGTTCTCATATCTGTCTTTTTAGTTCTTTGTTTATGCCCAGGTGTTCCAGATCAGGTTACATTCCATTCGATCCTGAGATCGAGCGCTCATTTCATAGACAGAAGAATCTTTATAGGCAGATCCTGGCAGGTTCTGGGAGTAACGATATTCCTAGAAATCCATTACCTACTTCTAGTGATTCGGAGCATTCTTCTGATTCAGAACTAGAGATGGGTACACCACCACCACCTCCACCTCGCAAGCTCAGCGATTATTCGCAGCCATCTCTGACGGATTTTCCACATCTTTCTCCTACACCTGATCTCGAGGGAGTCCAGTTCGAGATCAAGCCCCAGTTCATAACGATGATAGAAAGAAAGCAGTTCAGTGGAGCTAAGGGTGAAGATCCTAATCTTCACATTGCAGATTTCTGTCAATATTGCAATACTATTAGGCAGAATGGGGTAACGCAGGATCAAATCAGGGAGATTCTTTTTCCCTTTTCTTTATGTGGAAAAGCTAAATTATGGTTTAATGGTTTGAATAGAGCTGCACTTGGTATTACTAACTGGGAGACTCTTGCTTTGAAATTTTATAATAAATATTACCCTGCAGAGAAAACAGCTTTATTGAGAAGTGCCATCCAGAATTTTGCCCAGGAGACAGATGAAGCATTATATGAGGCTTGGGAAAGATTCAAGGATCTGCAGAGGGAGTGTCCCCACCACAACTTGGCAAAGTGGCAGCTAATTCAAGCTTTTTACAATGGATTAGGAAATGCATCTAGGACAATTTTAGACTCCGCAGCTAGCGGTAGATTTATGAATTTAAATGTTGATGATGCAGGTCAGGTTATTGAAGATATGGCGATCCATAATTCCCAATATGGGAATGCTAGAGGTTATGCTAATAAGGGCAAGCATCATGTTGATTCAGTAACCCTTATGCAAGCTCAGCTTACTTCTATTTGCCAGAAACTAGATAGCCTCACTACTAACAATTCTAATTCTGTTGCTAATGTTTCTGCTGTTTCTAATAATGCTAATGACGCTTTCTGTGAAAATTGTGGAAGTGTAGGTCATTATGAACAAGATTGCAGGAGTTCAATGGAGCAAGTTAATGCTTTCCAGACTTATAAGCAAAATAACCCATACTCGAATTCCTACCATCCTGGCTACCGGAACCATCCCTACCTATCTTACCGTAGCACTAATGTTCAAAATCCTCCACCTCCACAACAACCACAACAAGCACCCCCTCCACAGCAGAAATATTACCACCCTCATGCTAACCAGAAACCCCCATCACAAGCCCCTACTACATCTTCTTACCCTGCTTTATCAGAAATTAGGGCAATGTTAACTAGAATGCAAAAACACATGGAGAGTAGAGACCAACAGATTGACTCTATTATAGCCCATAATAAAGTCATGGACACCCAAATTGCCCAATTGTCCTCTACCCTTCAATCTCGTCAGCAGGGAGCTTTACCAGCGCAGGGAATTCAACCTACGGATCATGCTAATGCAATCACCCTAAGGAGTGGTTCACACTACGATGGGCCCCAAATGCCCAAAGAGGATGAACCTGATTCAATTAATATTGCTAATCCTGATTCCGTTGTACCAATTTCCCCTGCAGGGCTGCAGGGTAAAATTATTGATACTAATATTTCTGATGATTCATTGCAGGGTACAACCCTCAGGGAAGGATGCACCCTAGGAGAAGAGTAGGGAAGCACCACCAGTTATCAAGCTACCTTTCCCCAACCGTCACTTGAAGACTAAGTTGGATAAGCAGTTTGGTAAGTTTTTGGAGGTAGTAAAAAATTTGCAGGTAACAGTTCCTTTCACAGAACTTATTACTCAGGTTCCTGCATATGCTAAATTCATGAAAGATATTTTGACTAGGAAAAGGGCCTTTAATGAAGTAGAAACTGTAGCATTCACTGAGGAATGTAGTGCACTTTTACAAAATAAATCCCCTCCTAAATTAAAGGATCCCGGTAGTTTTTCTATCCCTTGTCATATTGGAAATATTTTCATTGATAAAGCATTATGTGATCTAGGTGCCTCTGTTAGTGTGATGCCATCGTCTGTATGTGCTAAATTGAATATGGGTGATTTAAAAGTTACTAATATAACTTTGCAAATGGAAGATCGTTCTATTAAATACCCTTTAGGTATTTTAGAGGATGTACCTGTTAGAGTTGGTAAATTTTTTATCCCTGTTGATTTTGTTGTTTTAGACATGGCTGAGGACACGCAAATTCCCATTATATTAGGTAGACCTTTTCTCCATACTGCAGGAGCCATTATTGATGTCAAAAATGGTAAACTAACCCTTTCTGTTGGCGATGATAATATCACTTTTAACTTAGGGAAAGTTTTAAAAAGTCCTATGCTTGAAGAAAATTGTTATCTAATTGATGTGCTTGATGTAATGGATGATATTTGTGAGGAGAGCTTACCACAGGTTCTTGCAAGGGACCCCTTGGAGGAAATTCTTTGTGGAAATTTGTCTGCAGGTGACATGAGCATATGGAGCAAGGAGGTGGATGACATAGAAAGAGCTCTTGCCACCGAGGAATTTGATCCTAATGATTGTGTGAAGGTAGTAAATTTGGTTCAGGAATCGAAACCTGCAGAGGTGAAGAAACCTGAACTAAAACCTCTCCCTTCTCATTTAAAATATGTTTTCCTTGATGAGCAGGAATTGTACCCTGTGATCATTAGTACTGCACTGGATGACCCACAAACTTCCCAACTTCTAGAGGTTCTAAGAACCCACAAAAGGGCAATAGGGTACAGTATTGATGATCTCAAGGGTATAAGCCCTGATTTTTGTATGCACAGGATACACTTAGAGGACAACTACAAACCCTGTATTCAACCCCAGAGGAGGTTGAATCCTAATATGCAAGAGGTAGTCAAGAAAGAGGTTATGAAATTACTTGATGCAGGTATTATCTATTCTATTTCTGACTCTAAATGGGTAAGTCCTGTACAGGTGGTTCCTAAGAAGGGTGGGATGACTGTTGTTAAAAACGATAAAAATGAATTAATTCCCACTAGAACTGTTACAGGGTGGCGTATGTGCATTGACTATCGTAGATTAAATATCGCCACTAAAAAGGACCATTTCCCTCTCCCCTTTATTGATCAAATGCTTGAGAGGTTAGCAAATCATAAGTTCTTTTGCTATTTGGATGGGTATTCGGGATTTTTCCAAATCCCGATCCACCCTGACGATCAGGAAAAGACTACATTTACATGACCTTATGGCACTTTTGCATATCGTAGAATGCCTTTTGGTTTATGTAATGCACCTGCTACATTTCAACGTTGCATGATGAGTATCTTTTCTGAGTTCATAGAGTCTATCATGGAAGTCTTTATGGATGATTTTAGTGTTTATGGTTCTTCATTTGATGCATGCTTATCTGACCTTGCTAAAATCTTGAAAAGATGTGAAGAATGCAATTTGGTTTTAAATTGGGAGAAGTGTCACTTTATGGTGATAGAAGGAGTAGTCCTGGGTCACATTGTATCTGATAAGGGCATACAGGTAGACAAAGCTAAGATTTCAGTGATTGAGCAATTACCTCCCCCAGTTAATGTTAAGGGAGTTAGGAGTTTCTTGGGTCATGCGGGGTTTTATCGCCGTTTTATCAAAGATTTTTCAAAAATTGCTAAACCACTAACTCAGCTTTTGCTTAAGGATGCCCCTTTTTTTTTTACTGACGATTGTCTTGAGGCTTTTGACAGGATTAAGCAGGCTTTGATATCGGCACCCATCATATGTGCACCCGATTGGAACCTTCCATTCGAGATTATGTGTGATGCGAGTGACTTTGCTCTAGGAGCCGTGCTTGGACAAAGGAAGGATAAAGTTTTGCATGCTATTTATTATGCAAGCAAGACTTTAGATGAAGCCCAAGTCAACTATGCCACCACGGAAAAGGAGTTTCTTGCTGTTATATATGCTTTAGAAAAATTTAGATCATATCTTATTGGTTCTAAAGTCATTGTTTTTACTGACCATGCAGCTTTGAAATATCTAATAGCTAAGGCGGAATCCAAGCCAAGGCTACTCCGGTGGGTTCTTTTGCTCCAAGATTTCAATATTGAGATAAAGGATAAAAAGGGAGCAGAGAACGTAGTGGCAGATCACTTGTCACGTATCAGGTATGATGAGGGTAAGGATTCTCTTCCTATAGACGATTCGTTCCCTGATGACAACCTGTATGCAGTAGTGGAGAATCACCCTTGGTATGCGGATTTTGCTAATTATTTAGTGGGTGGTACTCTACCTCCTGACTTGTCCTACCAACAGAAAAAGAAATTCCTTTTCTGATGTTAAACATTATTTTTGGGATGATCCTTTTTTGTTTCGTGAGTGTGCAGATGGATTATTTCGCAGGTGTGTTCCCGAATGGGAGGTTCACGGCGTTCTTACAAGTTGCCACACTTCACCCTATGGTGGACATCATGGCCCCACTAAAACGGTGGCTAAGATTAACGAGTCAGGCTTCTTTTGGCCTACCATGTTTAAAGATGCTAACACTTTTGTGCAGGCTTGTGACTCTTGCCAGAGGACTGGCAACATTTCGCGGAGGCATGAGATGCCCCAAACTGGGATTCTTGAAGTTGAAATATTTGATGTTTGGGGTATCGATTATATGGGGTCGTTCCCATCTTCCAATGGGAATTGCTACATACTTGTAGCCGTAGATTATGTGTCCAAATGGGTTGAAGTCATAGCCTCACCAACAAATGACTCTAAGGTAGTCATCAAGCTATTCAAGAAGATCATATTTCCCAGGTTTGGTGTTCCACGAGCCATTATTAGTGATGGGGGTACCCACTTCCACGAGAGACAACTGGACAACTTACTTAGGAAGTATGGTGTGTATCATAAAACCGGGCTTAGTTACCATCCCCAAACTAGCGGTCAAGTTGAGGTCTCTAATAGGGAAATCAAGGCGATCTTAGAGAAGGTAGTAGCCAAGTCTAGGAAGGATTGGAGTATGAAGCTAGATGACACACTTTGGGCATACCAAACAGCATTTAAGACACCGATTTGTTCTTCACCTTATAGACTAGTTTATGGTAAGGCATGTCATCTTCCCGTAGAGTTGGAGTACAAAGCTTTTTGGGCAATCAAGGAGCTTAATATGGATTCTAAGGCCGCGGGTAAGAAGAGACTTCTCCAACTCAATGAGTTGGATGAGTTTAGATTGTCGGCATATGACAGTGCACGCATCTACAAGGAGAAGACCAAGAAGTGGCATGACAAGAGGATCCTACCGAAAGAGTTTGCACCGGGCGATAAGGTTCTTCTCTTTAACTCTAGATTAAAGATTTTTCCAGGAAAGTTAAAATCTAGGTGGTCCGGTCCCTTCACTGTCACAAAGGTGAATAAGTTTGGTTCGGTGGAGTTGGTGAATGACAAGGGTGAAGAGTTCAAGGTAAATGGCCAAAGGTTGAAAGTGTATCATGAAGGTGCTACTATTAGAGATGTGGAGGAAACTCTCCTAACTCCACTTCCTAAATGAGCTCAAGGGTGGTAAGAAGGTCGTGCGGGACCTAGATAAACCAGCGCTTTGCGGGAGGCAACCCGTATTTCTTGCTTTCTAGACTAGTTTCCTTTCCTTATTTTTTTTATTTTAGAGAGGTGAGAAGAGTGATAATTTTACCATTTACAAGTGTTGTTGTACAGGTATGAATTTGACAGGTAAAGGACTTAGAAAAATTTGAAGAAGAAAAGAATTCGGAGTGCCCAGGGCTAGGTACGGGCCCGATCGGGCGAGTCTCGCCCGATCGGGCGCGCAAGTGAGGCGAAAATTGGGGCAAAATTCGCCCGAACGGGCGAATAAACCCGATCGGGCGCGCAAGAAGAGCTGATTTCGGTGACAATTTCGCCCGATCGGGCGAAGCTTGCCCGATCGGGCGCATTTTTGTGGAAAATCGAGTGAAGGAAAAGAAATTTCGGGCAAAGCTCACCCGATCGGGCGAAAATTTTGGCGAAATTCACCTTGGAGTTCGCGCTCGATCGGCCCGATCGGGCGAGCAACTATCATCAAAAAAAATTTGCAATTTCGCCCGATCGGGCGAGGCTTGCCCGATCGGGCGCGCCTCCAGGCCGTCAACCTTATTTTCCTTTCCTCTTCTTTCTTTCCTCATTTCCTCCTTACTTCATCTTACTTTCTCTCTCTAAAATCTCCATTTTCAAACCTTCAACTCCTACTTCAATCTTAGATCTTCTCCAATTCTTCCATCCAAACTCAAAAATTCTTACATTTTCCAACTCCTTTCATCTTCCTCTACAATCTACACTAAATTTTCAACACTTTCTCTCAATTTTCACTCAAACCCTTAGAGAGAGAAAGCTTCAATTTCTACTAATTCTCAAAGAAAATGGCATCAAAGAGGTCTAGAATGCAAAGGGGTGAAGGATCGAGGCAACAAGCACCAAGTGTTGACCCGGAGCTTCAAATTCCGGGGTGGGAGAGGGTGGTCATCACCACCCAAGAAAAAAAACTAAGGATGCTCAACCTCATCGCGCGGCAGGTAATTCCTACCCGTTTTATTCATCATCCCACATTATCTAGACTAGGAATTGACAAGCATGTTAAAAAATTGTTTAAAGGAATAGGCATGAGTGGTTTGTTCAAATTACATTATGATACATATGATTATTTGACCTTAGAATTTATTTCTAGTTTTAATGTCATTAAATCAAATGCTTTATACTCTCATGTTCAATTTCGTTTGTTCAATAATGATATTAGATTGTCTTTGAAAGAATTTGGGAAATTGTTTGATTTGAAATCGGATAGACCGATTGAACCGCCCCAAGACAACATCACCTTTGTCTATCATGCTTTAACGGGGAATCCTAATTTAAACCTCCAACATGCCAAGGGCACTTGGATTCAACATCCCGTGCCAAAACTTTGGCAACGGTTTGTTGGCCTCACCATCTTTGGGAGGCATGAACCCGCGAATGTGAGGAGGTATGAACTAGAATTGTTAGGGTCTTATATGATCCCTAGGAGTGACAAGTTGAACATGGTTCATAGGATGGCCCAACATTTCCAACGGGTGGCCAATGCGGCCGAGTCGGGTAGGTCTAGGGTCCCGATTTACTTTGGAGGGTTAGTAACCCACATAGCGGTCAAACACCTAGGTTGGACCCCTAGCGGCGATGGTAAGGTGGCCGGCCCAACCCTTATGGACGGACCTTATTTAGGAGGGCTTAACTGGATAAATGTGATAGGGGGTGAGACTTGGTGGGTTATTCATAGGGAGTCGGGTAGACGGGAGAATGCTTTCACTTTGCCTAATCCGGCCATAACTAAATTTGAGAAGGGTCTTCCCTCCTACACCTTCGAACTAGGAGACCTAGGAGAAGCCCAACCTCACCACCAAGCACCCCCCTCACCACCACAACATTTCCACCAACCATCACCCCAACACTACACACATAACATTCCCACTTCCTCAACCAACTACAACATCGACCCTAACACCTTGTATGACTTCTCGGCTTTTAGAAGCCAATTAGACCGGATAGAGAGTGGGCAAGGGAGGATAGAGGGTATGGTTAGGAACTTGGACACTAGGGTAGGATCCCTAGATTCTAGAGTTGGGGTGGTGGAGAGGAACCTAGGGCGGGGTTTATACCCCATGTATGATGATTATGCCCGTCGGGGGGCTATTCCCCCCGAATCGCTAGTTCCCGATTGGTTCCAACCTCCCCAAGGGGGGTACGCGGACCCAAGTGCCTACGGTACCTATGTGGACTATTCATCGGTCCATGGATATGGGACCGATGCTCCTTTTGGTGGGCTTGGGGGGAATGTGGACCCTACCTATTTTGCAGGTGGTTCGGGTTATGGTGGTGGTTTGAGCTATGGAGGGGCCGGTCCTAGCCATGGTGGGAGCGGCTATTCGAGGATGGATGAGGATGAGGAGTAGGTTACACTCCCAAGTCAATGAGGGCATTGCTTGATTTGGCTTGGGGGGGTAATCTTTCGCTTGGTAACTATCTTTCCTTTCTCTCTTTTTACTTGCTTTTTAGTGTAGTTTTATTTGCTTTCTAGGTTAGTTTTATTGCTTTCCTCATATGAAAAATACAAAAAAATTGAAAAAACAAAAAAATCAAAAATACGAACCAATGAACTGTAAATCATGCTTCCCTGTGCCCCATACTTGAGAAAAATTGTTTTGATCCTTGGTATTTGATTTTGAGCATTGTGGATTTTTTGATCATGATTTGAAGTTTAATTACTTGGATTCCTAAACATGCGTCAATTTTGTCCAACTACATGTGAATATGGTGCTTGACTAGTTGATTTGGTTAGGAATGTGTGATTAGTTCATGGTATGTCAATGAATTTGAGTATTGGTTTGCAACGATGAGTAGTGTTTCATAACTCACTATTATGCACATGTGGAGGACGAAGGCATTTGTTCTTTTAGGTAGCCTTCAGATTTATTAGATACATTTGTTCCCTTCTTGCTACCCATGTTGTTGCCTTGACTTTTTATTGTTTTTAGCCACATTACAAGCCATGTTTGCCCCATTGGTTACTAGTCCCAAGCTTGGCTTGGGGGAGCTATTAGTGAGTGAGGTGAGGGAGTTTGTAGTGTGCACTTTATTTGCACAATTTGGGTGGGTTTGAGAAGTTATTTGTTCTTGATCATATTTTTGTTTGATGAGTTTAAAAGTTGTATATATTCTTGAAGAATAAAAGTGTGATGGAAAAAGAAAAAAAAAGAGAAGTTTAAGAAAAAAAAGTGAGGAAATAAAAAAAAAAAAAAAAAAAAAAAAAAAAAAGAAAGTGAACTTCTAGAAAAAAAAGAGAAAAAAAATGAAAAAAAAAGAGCAAAAAAGAAAAAAAGTGTTTCATGTTCAAATTATCTAAGTGAAGGTTTATCAAAAGAAAAGAAAGAAAAAAAGTTGAGTTTCAATGTAAATATTTCAAGTTATGAGTTCAAAGTTTATTATTCACTCTTGTTCCATATTATCATATTTTTATGAGTGAATTTTGTAAGTATTGGGTTTGGTTTTTATGATTGGAGTGTATTTGGTGGATTTGTGTTGGAGTTAGTTTTGTTGGAGATGTTTATGATCATCATTTTTGGTCATGGGTTTATTAGGATATGGCTCCCTTTTTGCAGAGCTTTTCTCTCACATATTTCCCTAAATTTATCCTACCCTTTACCCTAGCCTTACATTACAAGCTTTAAAAGACCTTTTGACCTTGTGCATAGAGTTGTGTAAATGTGAAAGTGTTGTTTATCAATGCAAGTTATGACTTGACATATTCCGAGTCGACTATTAGGTTGAGTGTATGTCTTTTTAAACACACGAGTGTTGTGAGTTTGGGAGGGCATTGTTCACATTAAAGGGGTTGGGACGGAGAGCGATCGAGTACATCTTTTACTCGCCACATAAATTAGAGTAGAGTGTGTGAGCACTAGTCTTGAATTCTATATGCTCTTGTGGTTTGCTCTACTTGACAATTGTTGGGGAGGAAGGGTGATTAGATGGATAAGATTGGTTGATTTTGAAGCATGTGCACTTGATTTGCCTTGAATCGTGTATGCTTGATTTTTATATTGGGGTGAGGCATGTTTTATTGTTCATTGAGGAGCTCTTTGCTTAGGGACAAGCAAAGGTTTGGCTTGGGGGAGTTTGATATGTCCATTTTATATAGTATTTTACCCCCGTCCCTTGGTCATAATTAGTAGTGTTTTTGGCTCTTTAGAGCCACTTTTGTTACTAATATGCGTTTTCTAGTGTTTTCATAGTGTTTGTTGAGTTTTGTAGGGAACTGCACCTTTGGAGCACTTTTCCGGGATTTTATGAAGCAACTACGAGCATTGGAGGAACATGACCGTCGTTGAAGCCCAAGGCCGGCTAGATCCATCGAGCCGGTGATTAAGGGCTCGGTATTTGGAATACCGAGGTTTGGACCGAGCATTCAAGACCCGAGGAGGAGATTTGGATTGGGCCGAGGAGTCGAGCCCAATCGGAAGTCTAAGACTCGAGGAGCCACAAGGGCCCGATCGGGCAAGCATAGCCCCGATCGGGCAAGGCAAGGCATCAAGGGGGCTACGAGTGCTAGGCGCGCCCGATCGTGCGATGCTTAGCACGATCGGGCATGGTGCGCAGCTAAGGAGCATCGAGCAAAAGGCGCGCCCGATCGGGCGCGTGTTTCTGGAGGAGTGTGTTTGACGAACACTTAGTTTTTATTTAGGAGTATTGTTTAGAAGTTGTTTAAGTACGTTTTAGGATAATTATTTTTACTTACTCTTTCCTTTTCACTTTCTCTCTCTACTTAATATATTTTCTCTCTCTAGACTTTTCTCTCTACCTTACTTTTGATCTCGACTACTTTGTAATTTCGCCGTCTTGGTACGATTTCTATTTCAACTAATTTCAGTAATTTCTTCCCTTCAATTTCTTATGGCTTACTTTATTACTATGCATGTTTTAGATTTAACTATGTCCGAGTAGTTTAATTCTAGGGTTTATGGGGATCCATAATTAATATGAAGGGATAATTTATTATTGTTGATTATTGATATTGCATGATAATTTATTATTGAATTGTTTTAATTCTTTACAATTAGATTATGAATCGAGCAGATGTAATTTGATTGTGAATGTTTGGCAATATTGAATTGATGAATCGAGCAGATGTTAATTTGATATTAAGGGCTATTTTCAATAGGGACTTAGATCTAGTAAATTGCGAGAGCCTGTTAGATCTATGTTGGTTAATAAATTGCGAGGGCCTGTTAATCATGTTATCTGTGTAATGTTGATTAATTGATTGTTATGTTTTATCCCGGAATATTAATTATTGGTGAACCTGTGACCCTAGGCCTTCTTATTATTGTTTTTCTCCCTGAACTTGATCTCCGTAGTTTAATTTCACATTACAAACAACAAATTGGTTACTTTAATAATTTAGATTATATTAATTAATTAGGAGTAGAAAGACCAGTTTCCCTGTGGATTCGACCCTACTTCCCTATCTACTGTAGTTAGAGGACTTAGATATTACTTTTGATTAGGGGATACGACTTTACCCTGTCAAAATTTGGCGCCGTTGCCGGGGAAATTGTTTTATTTTTATTTCTAATTGTTTTTGTAGTCTAGATTATTTTTCTTTTGCCTCAAAGGACATTAGTTCTTTGAGGTAGTTCTCATATCTGTCTTTTTAGTTCTTTGTTTATGCCCAGGTGTTCCAGATCAGGTTACATTCCATTCGATCCTGAGATCGAGCGCTCATTTCATAGACAGAAGAATCTTTATAGGCAGATCCTGGCAGGTTCTGGGAGTAACGATATTCCTAGAAATCCATTACCTACTTCTAGTGATTCGGAGCATTCTTCTGATTCAGAACTAGAGATGGGTACACCACCACCACCTCCACCTCGCAAGCTCAGCGATTATTCGCAGCCATCTCTGACGGATTTTCCACATCTTTCTCCTACACCTGATCTCGAGGGAGTCCAGTTCGAGATCAAGCCCCAGTTCATAACGATGATAGAAAGAAAGCAGTTCAGTGGAGCTAAGGGTGAAGATCCTAATCTTCACATTGCAGATTTCTGTCAATATTGCAATACTATTAGGCAGAATGGGGTAACGCAGGATCAAATCAGGGAGATTCTTTTTCCCTTTTCTTTATGTGGAAAAGCTAAATTATGGTTTAATGGTTTGAATAGAGCTGCACTTGGTATTACTAACTGGGAGACTCTTGCTTTGAAATTTTATAATAAATATTACCCTGCAGAGAAAACAGCTTTATTGAGAAGTGCCATCCAGAATTTTGCCCAGGAGACAGATGAAGCATTATATGAGGCTTGGGAAAGATTCAAGGATCTGCAGAGGGAGTGTCCCCACCACAACTTGGCAAAGTGGCAGCTAATTCAAGCTTTTTACAATGGATTAGGAAATGCATCTAGGACAATTTTAGACTCCGCAGCTAGCGGTAGATTTATGAATTTAAATGTTGATGATGCAGGTCAGGTTATTGAAGATATGGCGATCCATAATTCCCAATATGGGAATGCTAGAGGTTATGCTAATAAGGGCAAGCATCATGTTGATTCAGTAACCCTTATGCAAGCTCAGCTTCCTTCTATTTGCCAGAAACTAGATAGCCTCACTACTAACAATTCTAATTCTGTTGTTAATGTTTCTGCTGTTTCTAATAATGCTAATGACGCTTTCTGTGAAAATTGTGGAAGTGTAGGTCATTATGAACAAGATTGCAGGAGTTCAATGGAGCAAGTTAATGCTTTCCAGACTTATAAGCAAAATAACCCATACTCGAATTCCTACCATCCTGGCTACCGGAACCATCCCTACCTATCTTACCGTAGCACTAATGTTCAAAATCCTCCACCTCCACAACAACCACAACAAGCACCCCCTCCACAGTAGAAATATTACCACCCTCATGCTAACCAGAAACCCCCATCACAAGCCCCTACTACATCTTCTTACCCTGCTTTATCAGAAATTAGGGCAATGTTGACTAGAATGCAAAAACACATGGAGAGTAGAGACCAACATATTGACTCTATTATAGCCCATAATAAAGTCATGGACACCCAAATTGCCCAATTGTCCTCTACCCTTCAATCTCGTCAGCAGGGAGCTTTACCAGCGCAGGGAATTCAACCTACGGATCATGCTAATGCAATCACCCTAAGGAGTGGTTCACACTACGATGGGCCCCAAATGCCCAAAGAGGATGAACCTGATTCAATTAATATTGCTAATCCTGATTCCGTTGTACCAATTTCCCCTGCAGGGCTGCAGGGTAAAATTATTGATACTAATATTTCTGATGATTCATTGCAGGGTACAACCCTCAGGGAAGGATGCACCCCAGGAGAAGAGTAGGGAAGCACCACCAGTTATCAAGCTACCTTTCCCCAACCGTCACTTGAAGACTAAGTTGGATAAGCAGTTTGGTAAGTTTTTGGAGGTAGTAAAAAATTTGCAGGTAACAGTTCCTTTCACATAACTTATTACTCAGGTTCCTGCATATGCTAAATTCATGAAAGATATTTTGACTAGGAAAAGGGCCTTTAATGAAGTAGAAACTGTAGCATTCACTGAGGAATGTAGTGCACTTTTACAAAATAAATCCCCTCCTAAATTAAAGGATCCCGGTAGTTTTTCTATCCCTTGTCATATTGGAAATATTTTCATTGATAAAGCATTATGTGATCTAGGTGCCTCTGTTAGTGTGATGCCATCGTCTGTATGTGCTAAATTGAATATGGGTGATTTAAAAGTTACTAATATAACTTTGCAAATGGCAGATCGTTCTGTTAAATACCCTTTAGGTATTTTAGAGGATGTACCTGTTAGAGTTGGTAAATTTTTTATCCCTGTTGATTTTGTTGTTTTAGACATGGCTGAGGACACGCAAATTCCCATTATATTAGGTAGACCTTTTCTCCATACTGCAGGAGCCATTATTGATGTCAAAAATGGTAAACTAACCCTTTCTGTTGGCGATGATAATATCACTTTTAACTTAGGGAAAGTTTTAAAAAGTCCTATGCTTGAAGAAAATTGTTATCTAATTGATGTGCTTGATGTAATGGATGATATTTGTGAGGAGAGCTTACCACAGGTTCTTGCAAGGGACCCCTTGGAGGAAATTCTTTGTGGAAATTTGTCTGCAGGTGACATGAGCATATGGAGCAAGGAGGTGGATGACATAGAAAGAGCTCTTGCCACCGAGGAATTTGATCCTAATGATTGTGTGAAGGTAGTAAATTTGGTTCAGGAATCGAAACCTGCAGAGGTGAAGAAACCTGAACTAAAACCTCTCCCTTCTCATTTAAAATATGTTTTCCTTGATGAGCAGGAATTGTACCCTGTGATCATTAGTACTGCACTGGATGACCCACAAACTTCCCAACTTCTAGAGGTTCTAAGAACCCACAAAAGGGCAATAGGGTACAGTATTGATGATCTCAAGGGTATAAGCCCTGATTTTTGTATGCACAGGATACACTTAGAGGACAACTACAAACCCTGTATTCAACCCCAGAGGAGGTTGAATCCTAATATGCAAGAGGTAGTCAAGAAAGAGGTTATGAAATTACTTGATGCAGGTATTATCTATTCTATTTCTGACTCTAAATGGGTAAGTCCTGTACAGGTGGTTCCTAAGAAGGGTGGGATGACTGTTGTTAAAAACGATAAAAACGAATTAATTCCCACTAGAACTGTTACAGGGTGGCGTATGTGCATTGACTATCGTAGATTAAATATCGCCACTAAAAAGGACCATTTACCTCTCCCCTTTATTGATCAAATGCTTGAGAGGTTAGCAAATCATAAGTTCTTTTGCTATTTGGATGGGTATTCGGGATTTTTCCAAATCCCGATCCACCCTGACGATCAGGAAAAGACTACATTTACATGCCCTTATGGCACTTTTGCATATCGTAGAATGCCTTTTGGTTTATGTAATGCACCTGCTACATTTCAACGTTGCATGATGAGTATCTTTTCTGAGTTCATAGAGTCTATCATGGAAGTCTTTATGGATGATTTTAGTGTTTATGGTTCTTCATTTGATGCATGCTTATCTGACCTTGCTAAAATCTTGAAAAGATGTGAAGAATGCAATTTGGTTTTAAATTGGGAGAAGTGTCACTTTATGGTGACAGAAGGAGTAGTCCTGGGTCACATTGTATCTGATAAGGGCATACAGGTAGACAAAGCTAAGATTTCAGTGATTGAGCAATTACCTCCCCCAGTTAATGTTAAGGGAGTTAGGAGTTTCTTGGGTCATGCGGGGTTTTATCGCCGTTTTATCAAAGATTTTTCAAAAATTGCTAAACCACTAACTCAGCTTTTGCTTAAGGATGCCCCTTTTTTTTTTACTGACGAGTGTCTTGAGGCTTTTGACAGGATTAAGCAGGCTTTGATATCGGCACCCATCATATGTGCACCCGATTGGAACCTTCCATTCGAGATTATGTGTGATGCGAGTGACTTTGCTCTAGGAGCCGTGCTTGGACAAAGGAAGGATAAAGTTTTGCATGCTATTTATTATGCAAGCAAGACTTTAGATGAAGCCCAAGTCAACTATGCCACCACGGAAAAGGAGTTTCTTGCTGTTATATATGCTTTAGAAAAATTTAGATCATATCTTGTTGGTTCTAAAGTCATTGTTTTTACTGACCATGCAGCTTTGAAATATCTAATAGCTAAGGCGGAATCCAAGCCAAGGCTACTCCGGTGGGTTCTTTTGCTCCAAGATTTCAATATTGAGATAAAGGATAAAAAGGGAGCAGAGAACGTAGTGGCAGATCACTTGTCACGTATCAGGTATGATGAGGGTAAGGATTCTCTTCCTATAGACGATTCGTTCCCTGATGACAACCTGTATGCAGTAGTGGAGAATCACCCTTGGTATGCGGATTTTGCTAATTATTTAGTGGGTGGTACTCTACCTCCTGACTTGTCCTACCAACAGAAAAAGAAATTCCTTTTCTGATGTTAAACATTATTTTTGGGATGATCCTTTTTTGTTTCGTGAGTGTGCAGATGGATTATTTCGCAGGTGTGTTCCCGAATGGGAGGTTCACAGCGTTCTTACAAGTTGCCACACTTCACCCTATGGTGGACATCATGGCCCCACTAAAACGGTGGCTAAGATTAACGAGTCAGGCTTCTTTTGGCCTACCATGTTTAAAGATGCTAACACTTTTGTGCAGGCTTGTGACTCTTGCCAGAGGACTGGCAACATTTCGCGGAGGCATGAGATGCCCCAAACTGGGATTCTTGAAGTTGAAATATTTGATGTTTGGGGTATCGATTATATGGGGCCGTTCCCATCTTCCAATGGGAATTGCTACATACTTGTAGCCGTAGATTATGTGTCCAAATGGGTTGAAGCCATAGCCTCACCAACAAATGACTCTAAGGTAGTCATCAAGCTATTCAAGAAGATCATATTTCCCAGGTTTGGTGTTCCATGAGCCATTATTAGTGATGGGGGTACCCACTTCCACGAGAGACAACTGGACAACTTACTTAGGAAGTATGGTGTGTATCATAAAACCGGGCTTAGTTACCATCCCCAAACTAGCGGTCAAGTTGAGGTCTCTAATAGGGAAATCAAGGCGATCTTAGAGAAGGTAGTAGCTAAGTCTAGGAAGGATTGGAGTATGAAGCTAGATGACACACTTTGGGCATACCGAACAGCATTTAAGACACCGATTTGTTCTTCACCTTATAGACTAGTTTATGGTAAGGCATGTCATCTTCCCGTAGAGTTGGAGTACAAAGCTTTTTGGGCAATCAAGGAGCTTAATATGGATTCTAAGGCCGCGGGTAAGAAGAGACTTCTCCAACTCAATGAGTTGGATGAGTTTAGATTGTCGGCATATGACAGTGCACGCATCTACAAGGAGAAGACCAAGAAGTGGCATGACAAGAGGATCCTACCGAAAGAGTTTGCACCGGGCGATAAGGTTCTTCTCTTTAACTCTAGATTAAAGATTTTTCCAGGAAAGTTAAAATCTAGGTGGTCCGGTCCCTTCACTGTCACAAAGGTGAATAAGTTTGGTTCGGTGGAGTTGGTGAATGACAAGGGTGAAGAGTTCAAGGTAAATGGCCAAAGGTTGAAAGTGTATCATGAAGGTGCTACTATTAGAGATGTGGAGGAGACTCTCCTAACTCCACTTCCTAAATGAGCTCAAGGGTGGTAAGAAGGTCGTGCGGGACCTAGATAAACCAGCGCTTTGCGGGAGGCAACCCGTATTTCTTGCTTTCTAGACTAGTTTCCTTTCCTTTTTTTTTTATTTTAGAGAGGTGAGAAGAGTGATAATTTTACCATTTACAAGTGTTGTTGTACAGGTATGAATTTGACAGGTAAAGGACTTAGAAAAATTTAAAGAAGAAAAGAATTCGGAGTGCCCAGGGCTAGGTACGGGCCCGATCGGGCGAGTCTCGCCTGATCGGGCGCGCAAGTGAGGCGAAAATTGGGGCAAAATTCGCCCGAACGGGCGAATAAACCCGATCGGGCGCGCAAGTGAGGCGAAAATTGGGGCAAAATTCGCCCGAACGGGCGAATAAACCCGATCGGGCGCGCAAGAAGAGCTGATTTCGGTGACAATTTCGCCCGATCGGGCAAAGCTTGCCGATCGGGCGCATTTTTGTGGAAAATCGAGTGAAGGAAAAGAAATGTCGGGCAAAGCTCACCTGATCGGGCGAAAATTTTGGCGAAATTCACCTTGGAGTTCGCGCTCGATCGGCCCGATCGGGCGAGCAACTATCATCAAAAAAAATTTGCAATTTCGCCCGATCGGGCGAGGCTTTCCCGATCGGGCGCGCCTCCAGGCCGTCAACCTTATTTTCCTTTCCTCTTCTTTCTTTCCTCATTTCCTCCTTACTTCATCTTACTTTCTCTCTCTAAAATCTCCATTTTCAAACCTTCAACTCCTACTTCAATCTTAGATCTTCTCCAATTCTTCCATCCAAACTCAAAAATTCTTACATTTTCCAACTCCTTTCATCTTCCTCTACAATCTACACTAAATTTTCAACACTTTCTCTCAATTTTCACTCAAACCCTTAGAGAGAGAAAGCTTCAATTTCTACTAATTCTCAAAGAAAATGGCATCAAAGAGGTCTAGAATGCAAAGGGGTGAAGGATCGAGGCAACAAGCACCAAGTGTTGACCCGGAGCTTCAAATTCCGGGGTGGGAGAGGGTGGTCATCACCACCCAAGAAAAAAAACTAAGGATGCTCAACCTCATCGCGCGGCAGGTAATTCCTACCCGTTTTATTCATCATCCCACATTATCTAGACTAGGAATTGACAAGCATGTTGAAAAATTGTTTAAAGGAATAGGCATGAGTGGTTTGTTCAAATTACATTATGATACATATGATTATTTGACCTTAGAATTTATTTCTAGTTTTAATGTCATTAAATCAAATGCTTTATACTCTCATGTTCAATTTCGTTTGTTCAATAATGATATTAGATTGTCTTTGAAAGAATTTGGGAAATTGTTTGATTTGAAATCGGATAGACCGATTGAACCGCCCCAAGACAACATCACCTTTGTCTATCATGCTTTAACGGGGAATCCTAATTTAAACCTCCAACATGCCAAGGGCACTTGGATTCAACATCCCGTGCCAAAACTTTGGCAACGGTTTGTTGGCCTCACCATCTTTGGGAGGCATGAACCCGCGAATGTGAGGAGGGATGAACTAGAATTGTTAGGGTCTTATATGATCCCTAGGAGTGACAAGTTGAACATGGTTCATAGGATGGCCCAACATTTCCAACGGGTGGCCAATGCGGCCGAGTCGGGTAGGTCTAGGGTCCCGATTTACTTTGGAGGGTTAGTAACCCACATAGCGGTCAAACACCTAGGTTGGACCCCTAGCGGCGATGGTAAGGTGGCCGGCCCAACCCTTATGGACGGACCTTATTTAGGAGGGCTTAACTGGATAAATGTGATAGGGGGTGAGACTTGGTGGGTTATTCATAGGGAGTCGGGTAGACGGGAGAATGCTTTCACTTTGCCTAATCCGGCCATAACTAAATTTGAGAAGGGTCTTCCCTCCTACACCTTCGAACTAGGAGACCTAGGAGAAGCCCAACCTCACCACCAAGCACCCCCCTCACCACCACAACATTTCCACCAACCATCACCCCAACACTACACACATAACATTCCCACTTCCTCAACCAACTACAACATCGACCCTAACGCCTTGTATGACTTCTCGGCTTTTAGAAGCCAATTAGACCGGATAGAGAGTGGGCAAGGGAGGATAGAGGGTATGGTTAGGAACTTGGACACTAGGGTAGGATCCCTAGATTCTAGAGTTGGGGTGGTGGAGAGGAACCTAGGGTGGGGTTTATACCCCATGTATGATGATTATGCCCGTCGGGGGGCTATTCCCCCCGAATCGCTAGTTCCCGATTGGTTCCAACCTCCCCAAGGGGGGTACGCGGACCCAAGTGCCTACGGTACCTATGTGGACTATTCATCGGTCCATGGATATGGGACCGATGCTCCTTTTGGTGGGCTTGGGGGGAATGTGGACCCTACCTATTTTGCAGGTGGTTCGGGTTATGGTGGTGGTTTGAGCTATGGAGGGGCCGGTCCTAGCCATGGTGGGAGCGGCTATTCGAGGATGGATGAGGATGAGGAGTAGGTTACACTCCCAAGTCAATGAGGGCATTGCTTGATTTGGCTTGGGGGGGTAATCTTTCGCTTGGTAACTATCTTTCCTTTCTCTCTTTTTACTTGCTTTTTAGTGTAGTTTTATTTGCTTTCTAGGTTAGTTTTATTGCTTTCCTCATATGAAAAATACAAAAAAATTGAAAAAACAAAAAAATCAAAAATACGAACCAATGAACTGTAAATCATGCTTCCCTGTGCCCCATACTTGAGAAAAATTGTTTTGATCCTTGGTATTTGATTTTGAGCATTGTGGATTTTTTGATCATGATTTGAAGTTTAATTACTTGGATTCCTAAACATGCGTCAATTTTGTCCAACTACATGTGAATATGGTGCTTGACTAGTTGATTTGGTTAGGAATGTGTGATTAGTTCATGGTATGTCAATGAATTTGAGTATTGGTTTGCAACGATGAGTAGTGTTTCATAACTCACTATTATGCACATGTGGAGGACGAAGGCATTTGTTCTTTTAGGTAGCCTTCAGATTTATTAGATACATTTGTTCCCTTCTTGCTACCCATGTTGTTGCCTTGACTTTTTATTGTTTTTAGCCACATTACAAGCCATGTTTGCCCCATTGGTTACTAGTCCCAAGCTTGGCTTGGGGGAGCTATTAGTGAGTGAGGTGAGGGAGTTTGTAGTGTGCACTTTATTTGCACAATTTGGGTGGGTTTGAGAAGTTATTTGTTCTTGATCATATTTTTGTTTGATGAGTTTAAAAGTTGTATATATTCTTGAAGAATAAAAGTGTGATGGAAAAAGAAAAAAAAAGAGAAGTTTAAGAAAAAAAAGTGAGGAAATAAAAAAAAAAAAAAAAAAAAAAAAAGAAAGTGAACTTCTAGAAAAAAAAGAGAAAAAAAATGAAAAAAAAAGAGCAAAAAAGAAAAAAAGTGTTTCATGTTCAAATTATCTAAGTGAAGGTTTATCAAAAGAAAAGAAAGAAAAAAAGTTGAGTTTCAATGTAAATATTTCAAGTTATGAGTTCAAAGTTTATTATTCACTCTTGTTCCATATTATCATATTTTTATGAGTGAATTTTGTAAGTATTGGGTTTGGTTTTTATGATTGGAGTGTATTTGGTGGATTTGTGTTGGAGTTAGTTTTGTTGGAGATGTTTATGATCATCATTTTTGGTCATGGGTTTATTAGGATATGGCTCCCTTTTTGCAGAGCTTTTCTCTCACATATTTCCCTAAATTTATCCTACCCTTTACCCTAGCCTTACATTACAAGCTTTAAAAGACCTTTTGACCTTGTGCATAGAGTTGTGTAAATGTGAAAGTGTTGTTTATCAATGCAAGTTATGACTTGACATATTCCGAGTCGACTATTAGGTTGAGTGTATGTCTTTTTAAACACACGAGTGTTGTGAGTTTGGGAGGGCATTGTTCACATTAAAGGGGTTGGGACGGAGAGCGATCGAGTACATCTTTTACTCGCCACATAAATTAGAGTAGAGTGTGTGAGCACTAGTCTTGAATTCTATATGCTCTTGTGGTTTGCTCTACTTGACAATTGTTGGGGAGGAAGGGTGATTAGATGGATAAGATTGGTTGATTTTGAAGCATGTGCACTTGATTTGCCTTGAATCGTGTATGCTTGATTTTTATATTGGGGTGAGGCATGTTTTATTGTTCATTGAGGAGCTCTTTGCTTAGGGACAAGCAAAGGTTTGGCTTGGGGGAGTTTGATATGTCCATTTTATATAGTATTTTACCCCCGTCCCTTGGTCATAATTAGTAGTGTTTTTGGCTCTTTAGAGCCACTTTTGTTACTAATATGCGTTTTCTAGTGTTTTCATAGTGTTTGTTGAGTTTTGTAGGGAACTGCACCTTTGGAGCACTTTTCCGGGATTTTATGAAGCAACTACGAGCATTGGAGGAACATGACCGTCGTTGAAGCCCAAGGCCGGCTAGATCCATCGAGCCGGTGATTAAGGGCTCGGTATTTGGAATACCGAGGTTTGGACCGAGCATTCAAGACCCGAGGAGGAGATTTGGATTGGGCCGAGGAGTCGAGCCCAATCGGAAGTCTAAGACTCGAGGAGCCACAAGGGCCCGATCGGGCAAGCATAGCCCCGATCGGGCAAGGCAAGGCATCAAGGGGGCTACGAGTGCTAGGCGCGCCCGATCGTGCGATGCTTAGCACGATCGGGCATGGTGCGCAGCTAAGGAGCATCGAGCAAAAGGCGCGCCCGATCGGGCGCGTGTTTCTGGAGGAGTGTGTTTGACGAACACTTAGTTTTTATTTAGGAGTATTGTTTAGAAGTTGTTTAAGTACGTTTTAGGATAATTATTTTTACTTACTCTTTCCTTTTCACTTTCTCTCTCTACTTAATATATTTTCTCTCTCTAGACTTTTCTCTCTACCTTACTTTTGATCTCGACTACTTTGTAATTTCGCCGTCTTGGTACGATTTCTATTTCAACTAATTTCAGTAATTTCTTCCCTTCAATTTCTTATGGCTTACTTTATTACTATGCATGTTTTAGATTTAACTATGTCCGAGTAGTTTAATTCTAGGGTTTATGGGGATCCATAATTAATATGAAGGGATAATTTATTATTGTTGATTATTGATATTGCATGATAATTTCTTATTGAATTGTTTTAATTCTTTACAATTAGATTATGAATCGAGCAGATGTAATTTGATTGTGAATGTTTGGCAATATTGAATTGATGAATCGAGCAGATGTTAATTTGATATTAAGGGCTATTTTCAATAGGGACTTAGATCTAGTAAATTGCGAGAGCCTGTTAGATCTATGTTGGTTAATAAATTGCGAGGGCCTGTTAATCATGTTATCTGTGTAATGTTGATTAATTGATTGTTATGTTTTATCCCGGAATATTAATTATTGGTGAACCTGTGACCCTAGGCCTTCTTATTATTGTTTTTCTCCCTGAACTTGATCTCCGTAGTTTAATTTCACATTACAAACAACAAATTGGTTACTTTAATAATTTAGATTATATTAATTAATTAGGAGTAGAAAGACCAGTTTCCCTGTGGATTCGACCCTACTTCCCTATCTACTGTAGTTAGAGGACTTAGGTATTACTTTTGATTAGGGGATACGACTTTACCCTGTCAGTTCAAGAGTCACTTCTTCTTGTTTAGATATATGATTAGGCATAACTTTGACACTAAATCGGGTAGTCTTCCCTGGTATGTATCTTGGTCGTGTGCAACTTCCTTCTCATTGGTACCTAGGTCTTTGAATAACATTGTTCACATTAATGTTTTCATTAATAATTTCTTCTCCAATATCATTATTGTCCATTACTCTTTTACCTAGTTTGTTTCAATCTTTTGTTGGACAACTTCTATGGGTAGAAAGTCTAGATCATTTAACTTCATTAATCCCATTTGTTGATATAAGTCTTCCTCTAAAGTAACATAATTATTTTCCTTTATTTCATTATCAGAAGCAATCCCTTTTTCGGAAATTAAGTTCATGATTTCGTTAAGCTTATTAGGGTCTTCTTCTTTATCGAATAGGACTTGTAATTTATTTAGCGTTTTTTCCTGAAAATGACGGCTCATTTTTAGTTTCTTTATTCTTTTTCTTGGTTACTAGTAGGTCTTTTAGTTTTAGGGAGTGATACAGTAAACTTTTTATTTTTATCTAGATTTTGAAAAGGATATTTATATTTATATGGGACGATTTTCTCTTTATTAGGTGATACTTCTTTTCCTAATTGATGCCTAATTTCGTTTGTTAAAAGCAAGTTGAACTTGTTTAACCTGTTCGTTTAGATCGCTTACTTTTTTATTAATATCGGTTGTGGTTATTGATATCTTATTTTCGATATTAATACAACGAGCATGTATATTATCAACTTCCGATCTTAATTCGCCAATTTGATCTACTATATAATTAAGGAATGAGCCAAAATTACTAGTATTTTTAGGAATATGATAATAATACTTAAAATCAGGTTTCTTATACTCAGTAGAGGGCCTAGTATTCTCCTGTTTTACTTAACTATTAATTAAATTAACAACTTAATTTAGCTTTTAACCGTATGGCTCTGATAACAATCGAATGCAACTAAATTCCAACAAAGTCGTAGTTAGGATACCAACTATAATACTACTTATACCAACAACAATACTTGTTAATTTATGATACCAACCGTAATACTATGATGATACCAACGTATTGTAGGATGGTATTTCGTTACTACTAAGGATGGTATTGGCTATATATCTCGTTGGTACTTACACATAAGGTATTTTTTTTAAAAAATTACGAAAATGACCTTAGTAGAGACCAACTTGGACTCTACCTACTTGAGGCCAAGAATTTCTGAATTTCATATAGTTGCTCTCTCAGTCTCTCCCCCACTCTGGTTGACCACCACCCACAAATTCATCAACATTTCCGCTGGCGGCGGCTTATGGTTGCCGGAAAATGGAGGGAACATGACTTCCGATTCTTCAATTTCGCCAAATTCCGACCTCAAATACTATGAATTTTACAATTTCTTGTCCTGTCAAATTCTGGGGAAAATCCTTCAAACTAAGCTTTGCTTCTTTAGTTTCCTGGCTCCTTGGGTATTTTCTATCTCCTCTTTACTTTTATTTAGTAATTTTATTCCAAATTCGGAAATCTAATTTTAAAATAGAGCCGTTAGAAAGTAGCTCATCTTAGCCGTGACTTGACCATCGGAAACTATGGCTTTTCTTGCATTATTATGATAAATTGGGTGATAACAGGAAAATTCAAAGTTAATTGCAAATGAATATACAATCAAGAGAAAATCTAAGTTTAACTTGTTGATAAATGATTGTTGTTTATCAAATACTAAAAGCGTAAATAAATATATTATTTTTTGTATTATTCATTGTAAAGCCGCTACTTGAGATAGGGGTTTTGCCCCAAAACCGTTATTACCTCCAAATCGCTACTTTGATATTTCATGCCTATGATATTATGGATTTTCCCCTTAAATAATGAATTATGTTTTTTAAGAAGATAAACTTGAGCTCCTTCAACAATCAAAATTATGAATATACAATTAAAGTATTATATACTACCCCTGTTACTTATTATTTGCAGAGGAAAAATGTCTAATTGTTGCAAATAATATGAAATAGAAGTACTTTAAACACTTACCACTTGCGTTTATATTGGGGTGTGCACATGAGTCATGATTCTAATTACGAGACTTAAATTAAGCACAAGGAGTCAAACTATACAGTAGTCCGTACATTTTTATACTTAATTATTCCTATTATTTGAATCAATCAATGACAATGTTCAGCACCTTTTGCTTTTTATATTTAATTACTGGTGAGATCTGAGTATACAGTATTTGAATTACATTATCAGTCCCATTACATTTGTCTGCTTAAACACATTTCTACTGTTATCTGCCATACCAAACACTTTTCATTGTCTGAGCTCATTTCTGAAACCAAAAAAATGGATGTTGGAACTGTGTTGTCCGTTGCTCAAACTCTGTTTGCTGCTCTTAATTGTTCGGAGCTCAAAGAGTTGAGCTCCTTGTTCGGCTTTGGGTATAAATCCCAACTTGAAGAACTCCAAAAGACCGTCTCCACTGTCAAGGCTGTGCTCCAAGATGCTGAGATCAAGCAGGACCAGCTTTCTTCTGAAGCACAACACTGGATTCAGAAGCTCAAGGATGTTGTTTATGATGCTGACGATTTGTTTGATGAGTTCGTCACTCTTGTTAAGCAGAAGCAGCTCATCAAGGGTCAGAAACTCTCCAAAAATGTGAGTCTCTTCTTTTTTCGTTACAATCCTATTAAGATAGCTTACTCTATGTCCCAAGAGGTTAAGAAAATTCGGAGGAAGTTAGATGCTATTGCCAAAGATCACTCTCAGTTTGGCTTTAGTATTGATTCTCAGCCTATCAGAAGGAGGAGGAGGGAGCAGACATGGTCTTCCATCTACGAGGGTAGTATCATTGGGAGAGAGGATGACCTGGAGACACTTGTAGTTCATCTGTTGAATTGTTCTACTGTTCAACAAGATGTTTCATTTCTCTCTATAGTGGGAATCGGGGGATTGGGGAAAACTGCTCTTGCCCAACTGGTGTATAATGATCCAAGGGTCACAAGTGCATTTCCATTAAAGCTGTGGACTTGTGTCTCTGATGTTCAGGAAGAGTTGGATATTGAAAGTATACTTCGTAAGATTTATGCTTCAACTGGTGAAAGGCATGAGGAATCTTCTATAGAAAGGTTACAAAGCAAATTTCGAGAAAAAATAACAAGCAGCAAATACTTGCTCGTTTTAGATGATGTATGGACTGAGAATCGCAATCACTGGCTTAAGCTTGTAGAGTGCTTATTGGGAGGTCAGAGGGGAAGTTGTGTCGTGGTAACAACACGGTCGCTCAAGACGGCCCAAATTGTAGGAGGTGATCGAACATATGAACTCCAAGGGTTGTCAAAGGAGAATTCATGGTCCTTGTTTAAGAAAATAGCATTTGGATCAGAACACTTAAGCCCCGACAACGATTTGTTGAAGATTGGCCGAGAGATTGTTGAAGGGTGTGCCAGTGTCCCTCTTGCCATAAGAGTGGCAGGGAGTCTTTTGTATGGTCAAGACAAGAGTAGATGGATATCATTTCAGGAGATTGGGTTATTCAACTTCAGAGAAAGCCAAAAGGATATCAGGACTATACTCATGTTTAGTTATCATCAACTTGAATTGCCCCTCAAAAGTTGTTTCACTTACTGTGCGTTGTTCCCAAAAGACACTGTCATTAAGAAGGAGTTGTTGATAAGCCTTTGGTTGGCACAAGACTATATTGTTCCCTTATATGTTGGTCAAAGGTTGGAAGATGCAGTTGAGGAGTATTTTACTATTCTGATGCGGAGATGTTTTTTTCAAGATGTAGAGCATGATGAATATGGTGACATCATTTCTTGTAAGATACACGATCTGATGCATGATATTGCTCAAAATGTAGCAGGGAAGGAAATTTGTATAAAAAATTCTGTAACAGACAACATGGATAGAGAAGTCCGGCATGTTTCCCATGTACGAAGTAAATCCTTGCAACACTCATTTCCTAAGACCCACATTCGTTCCTTTCTGGATGTTGGTGCATGGAATGATGGTTCTGTGATGGACGAATTTTCCTGGAAGGCAATAGCAGAAAGTTTGAGTGTTGTGACGGACCGATCTTCCTTGAAGGCATTAGTAGAAAATTGGATGTGTTTGAGGGTGTTGGATTTGAGTAAGTCAGGTATAAAAAGTTTGCCACACTCAATAGGTGAATTGTTGCATTTAAGATATTTAGATCTCTCATACAATTATGAGCTGAATGTGCTTCCTCAATCAATTACCAAGTTATATAATTTACAGACATTGAAATTAAGGATGTAACTCCGCCAGTGGGTTTCCCGCTGCCAGTCCCAAGCCTGGATAAAGGAGGAGGGTTACGGTAGGCCAGTGACAGCCAGTATAAAACTTCGTCACATCCCATGACATGAGCCAAACAGATATTTTCGTGGGGGCGTTCCCTACTCAGCGACGCGCTGCACTTCCTAGACCCGGGTGTAGTGATAAGTATGCAAGGGTTGCTAGGTCGTCGCCCAGAAGCGACGCGCCACATTGCCCGAGTGTGGTGTCAAATGAGCAAGGGCGTGCCATTGGGGCGTTCCCTACTGAGCGACGCGCTGCACTTCCCAGACCCGGGTGCAGTGATAAGTATGTAAGGGTTGCTAGGTCGTCGCCCAGAAGCGACGCGCCATATTGCCCAATTGTGGTGTCAAATAATCAAGGACTTGGAGTTGGGATCAGGAGGGAGCGTGGGAGAAAAGAATTTAGTTTGCGGATTGGTTCTTGGAATGTGGGGTCTCTTACGGGAAAATCAGCAGAATTGGTAGAAGTAATGAAAAGACGACGCGTGAACATCATGTGCCTCCAAGAGACAAGATGGACAGGAGAAGGAGCTCGAGGCTTGGTTTTGGGGTATAAGGTATGGTATGTTGGGCAAGAAACGAGCCACAGAACAAGGAATGGTGGAGCTAGGAACGGAGTTGGTGTGGTTCTCGATGAGAGGTTGGCAAAAGAGGTGATCGAGGTCTATCGGAAGAACGATAGGTTGATAAGGCTGAAGTTGCTATGTGGCAAGGAGATTGTGAATGTTATCAATGCTTATGCTCCCCAAGTGGGTTTAGATGCAGAAGAGAAACGACAATTTTGGGAGGACCTAGACGAGGTGGTGCAGGGTGTCCACCACTCAGAGAAGTTATATATTGGAGGGGATCTAAATGGGCACGTTGGGGCGAGCCGAGATGGCTATGAGAGTGTCCATGGAGGCTTTGGGTATGGGCAGAGGGACGCCGGTGGTGAAGCTATTATGGATTTTGCCCAATCATATGATTTAATTTTGGCTAATACTTGGTTTAAGAAGAGGGATTCACACTTGATAACTTTTCGGAATGGAGCAAATGCAACTCAAATAGACTTCCTGCTCACAAGGAGCATAGATAGACAAAGTTGCATAAACTGTAAGGTTATCCCAGGGGAGAGTGTGGTCACCCAACACCGGCTATTGGTAATGACTATTCGTCTGAAAGAGAAGGCGAAGAAAAAAGTTAGACAAGAAGAACCAAGGATAAGATGGTGGACCCTAAGGGATGCAAAAGCTAAGGTTTTTACAGAAAAGGTAATTGAAGAAGCGGATTGGGATGGAGAGGTGGATCCGGACATGACCTGGTTACGAATGAAGAACTGTTTCCTAAGAGTGGCCAAAGAGGTCTTAGGGGAAGTAAGGGGAAGAACTTCGGTACAGAGAGATACTTCGTGGTGGAATGAAGAGGTGAAAGCAGTAATTAAGCAAAAAAGGGAATGCTATCAAGCCTTAGGAAAATGTAGGAGTGATGAAACCTTTGCAGCGTATAAGGAGGCTAAGAGTAAGGCAAAGGCAGCTGTTCGCCAAGCAAAAGAAAAGGCATATCAGGAGGTTTATGAAAAGCTTGATTCCAAGGAGGGAGAAAGGATCATTTATAAGATGGCAAAGAGAAGACAAGAGGCAAGGAAGGATATTGGCATGGTGAAGTGTGTCAAAGATAAGAACCAAAGGGTCCTAGTGCAAGAGGAGGGCATCAAAGACAGGTGGAAGGGGTACTTCGATGAATTATTTAATGGAAGTAATGGAGTTGTGATAGGAGATACCTCTATGAGTGATGAAGAAATCAACATGGAGTATGTGCGAAGGATTAGGAGAGTAGAGGTGGAGATTGCACTGAGGAAGATGAAACCTAAGAAGGCGGTTGGCCCTGATGGGGTACCGATAGAGGTGTGGAGGTGTTTGGGTAAGATTGGTATTGATTGGTTAACAAACCTTTTCAACAAGATATGGACGGCTACAAGGATCCCACAAGATTGGAGGAAGAGCACCTTGGTCCCGGTTTATAAAAACAAAGGAGACGCTCAAGATTGTTCTAACTATCGAGGAATTAAGCTTATGAGCCATACTATGAAGTTGTGGGAAAGGGTGATTGAACAAAGGTTGAGGGCATGCACAAGCATTTCAGATAACCAATTTGGTTTTATGCCTGGGAGATCTACTATGGAGGCAATCCATTTGATAAGACAAATGATGGAGTTTTATAGGGTAAAGAAGAAAGATCTTCATATGGTCTTTATTGATTTAGAGAAGGCATATGACAAGGTGCCAAGAGAGATACTTTGGTGGGCAATGTTGAAGAAAGGTATCCCACGAAGGTATGTAGACCTAGTTAAGGATATGTATCGGGATGTGTCAACAAATGTGAGGACATGCGGAGGGTTGACAAAAGATTTCCCTATTACAATCGGATTGCATCAAGGGTCTGCATTAAGCCCTTTTCTTTTTGCAACGGTTCTAGACGAATTAACTAGACCAATTCAAGATGAGGTTCCATGGTGTATGCTGTTCGCAGATGATATCGTTTTGGTGGATGAGACTAAGGATGGGGTTAATGTCAAGTTGGAGCAATGGAGGCAAAGGTTGGAATCTAGAGGGTTTAAGCTAAGTCGGAGTAAGACTGAATATTTGGTATGTCGTTTTGGCACTCAGAGGGGGACAAGCAATGAAGTGGTGAGTTTGGATGGAAAGGATTTGACCATGAGTGAATGTTTTAAGTACCTAGGGTCGATCATCCAGAAGAATGGTGACATTGATCAAGACGTGACCCACAGGATTAAGTCAGGGTGGCTTAAATGGAGAGCGGCCACGGGAGTGCTATGCGACCGCAGCATTCCCTTAAAGTTGAAGGGAAAATTCTACAGGACTGCCATAAGACCAGTGTTGCTCTATGGTACAGAATGTTGGGCTTCTAAGAAAGAGCATATTAAAAAGATGGAGGTTACGGAAATGCGCATGTTAAGGTGGATGTGTGGAAACACTTTAAGAGATAGAATCAGAAATGAGGTTATTCGCAAGAAAGTAGGTGTGGCGGGCATTGTAGATAAATTAAGGGAAAATCGTCTGCGTTGGTTTGGACATGTAAGACGGAGACCCGAGGGTGCACCGGTGCGAAGAGTGGAAGAGTGGGACCATGGAGGGATTAAACGAGGAAGAGGGAGACCAAAGATGACTTGGTTGGAAGGAGTGAGGAAGGATATGAAGTGCATGGATTTACGTGAGGATGAAGTTTTGGATCGTAAGGGATGGAGGAGAAAGATTTATGTTGATGACTACACGGAATAATCAAATTTGGTTCATGTTAGCCGACCCCACTTTTGGGATTAAGGCTTTGATTGATTGATTGATTGATTGATTGAAATTAAGGATGTGCAGACAGTTGAAAGAGTTGCCAAAAGATTTGATGTTGGTTAACTTGAGGATATTGGATGTAACTTATTGTGAAAGTCTGGCTGATATGCCAAAGGGCTTGAGTAAGTTGACTTGCCTTCGTGTGCTGAGTATGTTTGCATTGGATGGATCAAAGACAAGTCAGAAGCAATGGTTTGATCAACTGGGGGAGCTAAAAAGACTTAACAGCCTGAAAGGTGAGCTTGTTGTCAAAATCAGTTTATGTGAAAATGCCAGAGAAGTTAAGGAAGATATAGATAGGGAAGGAGCATATTTGAAGGGTAAGGAACATCTCAAACTTATTAGCATAAAATTTGAGGATAAGGGGACTGATGAAGGAGGGAGATTAATGGAAGAGCTGCAACCACATCCGAATCTCAAGGGATTAGAGTTGTATCGTTGTGTTGGCATGAGAATGCCGAGTTGGGCTAGGGAAAATAAGTTGGCGATCTTTCTCCCTAATCTTATAAGATTGGAATTTTTCAAGTGCGGGATGGAGGACTTGACATGCCTTGGAAATCTTCGTCATTTGGTATTCCTTGAACTTGTTAACTGTTTGAATTTGAAGTACATTTTTGAAAAGCGTGCATTAGCAGGTGGCAGTGATCCAAATGGATTCTTTCCCTGCCTGAGAAAACTAGTTATGGAGGGCCTTCCAAAGTTGCAAGTATGGACAATTTTAGGGGAGCAGGTGGGAGATATTAACAGCAGCTTCAGCATGGCACCAATACCACTTCCTCAATTGAAGTTTTTGAGAATATCTCGTTGCCCAAATTTAAGATCAATTCTGCTATGTCCCAACTTAGTAGAACTATTTATCCTAATGTTCAATAAAACACTCCAAATAAATGTGCATATTACAAAATTGGGGGATGAAATGGCGGGTGCAAGTGCCAGTAGTACTGGTTCTAATACTATCTTATCTTCATCCTCTTCTTCAAATGATATTTCCAAATTCAGGAAACTTCAAGTAGATGATGTTCTATGGCTTAATTCGTTTCCCAGAGTAGTATTTCAGTGTCTTGATGAGCTGCGTATATTGATTAATAAGGAGTTGGAGAGTTTGAAAGAAGCTTTGGATGTGCTCAGTAGCTGCTCGTCTTCGCTGCGATCCTTAAAAATCGGAGATTGCCACAAATTGAGGAGTGTTATTTCTGGTGGATTGGAATGTCTCACCGCCTTGGAGGCTTTATCAATCTCTAATTGCCCTAATGTAAATTTATTGGGAGAAGAAGAGGGAATGAACACTAGCATGCCATGGCCATCCTTTCCTCGCTCCCTCCGTAGCTTGTCATTGTATAATCTCCCAAAGCTTGTGGTTCTTCCAAATTGGATGCAATCTTTGGCAGCCCTCCATACCCTTGACATTACGCTTTGCCGGGGATTGGAATCTATGCCGGATTGGATGCCTAAACTGACTTCCCTCAGGAAACTTGGACTCTCTCAGTGTTCAGAACGCCTCAAGGAAAGATGCCAACAACACACTGGGGAAGACTGGCCTCACATAAAACACATCCCCTGCATTCAATTCTAGTACTAGTCGGTGCCAGTGTTGTATCTCTTGTGTACAGGTAATTTGTTGCCCATCCTAAGACACAAAGTTTCTGCAGAAGTGCAGATGTAGGTGATATATTCAAGCTAAGATTTATCCAAACTTGACTTAATGATGTAAACTAAATTCTATATTACAGGTTATGATCTTCACTTAAGTTAAGAGGCTTTTGATTTGCTCGTTAGTACACAGAAAAGCAGATTTGCACACATTCGTCCTACCCTAACCTATAATCAAGTTTCAAAAAAGCTCAGTTCCACGTTAAGGTATTGACGTTGCGAACTGGAATTTCTCACAATTTGACAGGGTTTATGCTATTTTCTGATTTCCTTTCCATTTTATATGGCTTAGCATTTTTGGTCGATTAAAGTACTGCTTTTCTTTCCTGTGTTCAGGGTTTAAATTGATATATTAATCATGTGCTGCGGCATTACATTATATATTTCAGCCAGTAGGTCTAAAATGAATTAGAATACGATTGTATGTTTTGAGCTGCTACAGATGCATAATGCCCATTCTCATCTGCTACAGATGCATATTGCCCATTCTCATCAGCTACGGATAGGATAATGTCACATTCTTCATCTGAAAATTGTAAAGTCAGTTGTTAAGTAGTGAACAACCTTTAATTTCAGTTTATTGTGTGATAATTTGAATCTTCAGTCTTCACTTAGCCTCGCTTTTTTATTTACTTGCAGTGTACAGATGAGGACTTGAATGCATTTGTTGGTCTGTTATACTCAGCCAGAATCCAAGATGATCTCTTGGTGTATATGGCAGCACTACATCCAGCTTGAAAAGTTCATTAGACCTCGCGACAACTTTCATCTAATCAATCAAGATAATCTAAATGCCTATTACAGTAAAAACTCTTTTGTTCTGTCTTTTCAGTGTGTGTGTTGGTGTATCCGCTTTAATATTTTTCCTATTTACGTTACTATTTTCACTATATTGGTTTGCCAAATGCAATAATCTATGTTTAATATTTTATTATCTATATGCTCAAATTTATTACTCAGTCAGCAACTCTTATATCTTTGTCTCTTGATGTTACTAGGAGTTTGGTTTTACGACTCAACCTGGAAAATTTTGTGCTACTTATCTGTTTAATTTTCTAAGTTTCATAACCTTTATGTTAATAGCAAGTGTAAATGGAGTGGACGTTGTCCCATCATCTCCCCCAGGATTGACCTGGGTTCGAACCTCACCCCACTCCTCCTGTGATAGGAAGGGCATCCCCGTATCTTACCGTGTAAAAAAATATGTTGGCTATCCATACTGGACACACTTGGTTGCAAGAAAAATGAAATGAGTGAGACGGAGTAGTTCGTATTATATAAGTTGCTTGGATGAATTAGTAAATGCTAGTCTTATTAAACTAATATGAAGTCTAAGTATTGATAACCAGCTCATATCTACGTTTGATACATGTGGATGCATTGACATTGAAGGTTACATATACTCAAGACCTGAGCATCAAATTAACCAAGAAGTATGAGTATATCAATCTATCCACCCTTGTTGGAAAACTCGCTCACCATAAGCCGGTGTGCTACCTGGGTCGGATCCGGATATAGTCGGAGCTTAGCTTCGGCGAACCGGATGGGCATTCCAAAAAAAAAAGAATTGATCTACTTCACCCAAACACACGCAAGTAAAATAAGACATAGTTGAGTAATATTTGTGGCAAAGATGATGAAGCGAAACAATTATGGCTCTTCTACCAATAATCCTTGCAATCATTATGTTGACAACCATTGTTGTGCAAGAAGCTGTCCAAGGTGTTGCTGCAGACTCTAATTAGCAAGGTTTTTCCCCAGGGTTTTCGTGCACTCGGTTGTGATATATCTATTTTATATAGTATTTTACCCCGTCTCTTGGTCGTAATTGTTAGTGTTTTTGGCTCTTTTGAGCCACTTTGATTACTAATTATTGTTTTCTAGTGTTTTAGTAGTTTTGGTTGAGTTTTGCAAGGACTTGCACATTTGGAGCATTTTCCAGGGATTTTATGAAGCTACTACGAGCATTGGAGGAGCACGACCGATATACCAAGGCAATTGGACCAAGTAGTCAAACCCCAAGGAGGAAGCTCGGATTGGGCCGAATGATCGGGGCCCAATCAAGAAGTCCAACTTGTCCAAAGTGGCCTTGCCCGGCCAGGATGGCTCCGCTCGAAGGCGCGCCCGGTCGGGCGGGGCGGAAGAAGCAAGACGCCCGATCTCGCGCCCGACTGGGCGCGAGAGAAGACCTGATGGAGAAAAGGCACGCCCGACCGGGCGGTGTGGCGTCCGACCGGGCGCATGTCTTTGGAAGTTAATTAAGTTGATTTTTAGTTCGTTTAGGATTTTGGAGTTTAATTTAAATACGATTTTGTTAAGTAATTTTTGGACCTCTTCTCTTAGACTTTCTCTCTCTACATAGTTTTATTTCCTCTCTTGTTTTTCTATCTCTACAACTCTTCAGCTTTGTTCCAAATACAATTGATTATTTCCGTTAATCTTGGTAACAATTTCTCCTCTATTATTTTCAGTAATTTTATTCTTTATTTCATGATGTCTTGTTTAATTGCTTTGATTAGTTTAGATTTAATTATGCGTGAGTAGTTTTCTTTTTAGGGTTTATGGGGATCCATAAATAATATGAAAGGGTAATTTATTGTTGTTGATTGTCAATGCTTAACTAACTTCCTATTGATTGATTTAATGCTATGCAACTAGACTTGCGCAGGTCTTTTATGTATGAGTTTAGCAATATTGATTCGAGAGATGAGAATTGATGTTTAGGCTTAGTTTCAATAGGCGAACTAATTTATAAATGGTTAAGTCGAGATTCGAGAGATGAGATTTAATACCGGCAGATTAACTCTGTAATTGTAATACGTAGCGAAAGTCCTTTATGATCTGATTAATTGATGCACTAATGATTGATTATTATGTTTTACCCTGGAATATTATTTATTGGTGAACCTATGCCCTAGGTCTTTTATTCATTGATTTCTCCCTACTTTTATTCTTCATAGTATAGTTCCTTTTTATAATAACAAATTGGTTACTTAATAATTTAGATTACTTTTAATTAATTAGGAATAAAAGAATTGTTTTCCTGTGGATTCGACCCTACTTCTCTATCTACTTTAGTTAGAGGACTTAGGTAATACTTTTGATTAGGTGATACGACTTTAGCCTGTCAGGTTGCCTATGTATTCCTTGCGATTGCTAGTGATTTTATTCCATATTTGGATAGGGTTTTTGTGAGCTAGTAGGCTACTACTATATTCTTAAGAGTGCTCTCTAGCCTTTGTCTGTTTGTTGTTATTAGGAATGTCAGTGGGGCGGGTCAAGTAGGAGACCCGCCCCATCCCCGTCCCAGTGGGGCGGGGATGGGTCGTGGTGGGGCGATGATGGGTGACAGGCTAAAGTCGTATCACCTAATCAAAAATAATTACCTAAGTCCACTAGCTTATGCAGATAGGGAAGTAGGGTCGAATCCACAGGGAAACAAGTCTTTCTACTCCTAATTAATTATTATAATCTAAATTATTAAAGTAACCAATATTTTTGTGAATAAAAGTCTATACTACGAAGAATATAAGTAGGGAGAATAAAGGATAGAGAAATCAATGAATTAAATACCTAGGGCATAGGTTCACCAATAAATAGTACTCCTGGGTAAAACATAATAATCAATCATCAATGCATCAATTAACCAGATTATAAAGGGCTTTCGCTACGTATTACAATCACAGAATTAATCTACCGGTATTAAATCTCATCTCTCGAATCTCGACTTAACCATTTATAAATTAACCTGCCTATTGAAACTAGACCTAAACATCAATTCTCATCTCTCGAATCTCGAATCAATATTGTCAAACTCATGCATAAAAGATCAGGCCTAATCTAGTCACAGAGCATTAAATCAATCAATAGGAAATTAATATAGCATTGATAATTAACAACAATAAATTACCCCTTCATATTATTTGTGGATCCCCATAATCCCTAGAAAAAGAACTACTCACACATAATTAAATCTAAACTAATCAAAGCAACAAAATAAAACATGATAGAAGGAATAAAATAAATAACTGAGATTAAGAGAAAAGAAATCGTTACCAAAGTAATCAGCATAAAGAGTTGAGTAAAGAACAAAGTATATAGTGTAGAGAGAGAAAATAAGCTTAAGTAGAGAGAGAAAATCTAAGAGAAAGAATTACAAAAGTAAAGAAAGAATAACGAAGTGTAAAAAAAAGAATCCTAAACTTGCTTAACAAAAACATATTTATAATAAGCAAGAATCCTAAACTAAAACAAACTAAACGATGCTTAAAAGATCTATCAGAGACACGCGCCCGACCGGGCGCCACACCGCCCGACCGGGCGCGCCTTCGGGCGGACCATCGGGCGGACCACCGGGCGGACCACCGGGCAGACCACCGGGCGGACCACCGGGCGGACCACCGGGCAGACCACCGGGCGGACCACCGGGCAGACCACCGGGCAGACCACCGGGCGGACACCCTTGGGCCGCTTGGACTCCTCGTTTAGGCTCGTAACTTGGCCCAAACCAAATATTCTCTTTGGGGCTTTAATCATTAGGTCCAAATGCCTCGTCTTCAAACAAGTCGAGCCCTTATTCACCGGTTTGATTACTCTAACCGATCTTGGGCTACGAAAGATGGCCGTGCTCCTCCAATGCTCGTAGTTGCTCCATAAAATCCCAGGAAAGTACTCCAAAGGTGCAATTCCCTACAAAACTCAACCAAAACTACGAAAACACTAGAAAACACATATTAGTAATAAAAATGGCTCTAAAGAGCCAAAAACACTACTAATAATGACCAAGGGACGGGGGTAAAATACTACATAAACTAGACATATCAATGGGGATAAAAACCATACTCGCCATGAGTGATGGGGAGGGGGTGGATTTTATGTTGTACCCGCCCCGCCCCACCCGCCCTACTTTGTACCCGCCCCATCCCCACTTCATACCCACCTTGCCTAACTTTGTACCCGCCCCATACCCATATCCATATATATTATTACATATAAATATATACTCCGTACTTTTTACTATTTTAAATATAAATTAAGTAAAAAAATATAGTAGTTGGACAAAATTGATAGTACTTTTTACACTACTCATAGTTGCAAATCAATACTCAAATTCATTGACATACCAGGAACTAAACACACATTCCTAACCAAATCAACTAGTCAAGCACTATATTCACAAGTAGTTGGACAAAATTGACGCATGTTTAGGCATCCAAGCAATTAAACTTCAAATCATGACCAACAAGTCCACAATGCTTATCATCAATAACCAAGAATCAAAACAAATTTTCTCAAGTATGGGGGCATAGAGAAGCATGATTTACAATTCATTGGAACGTATTTTTGGATTTTTTTATTTTTTCAATTTTTTTGTATTTTTCTTATAGGAAAGCAATAAAACTACACTAGGAAAGCAGTAAAACTACACTAAGCATACCAAGAGAGAGAGTGAAAGATATACCATATGAACACGAGAACCTCCCCCCAAGCTAAATCAGACAATGTCCTCATTGTCTTAAGGGGAAGCAAGTATTCAAGGTGACTACTCTTCATCATCACCACATCAATGTCACCAAAGCCTCAATATTGCAATGCATCTTTTTGGAACAAAGTTGGGCAAGAAAGAAACAAAGTGTTAGTGGAAAAAAATAAAAATTGAATCAGGCGCACTATTCTGATCATAACTCTTGATGTATAATTGATAATTCAATGACTCCAATTGAATTGGAAAGTAGACTTGAAGAGCTTTCCAACGATAGGTCACACGCCAAAAACGGATAAGAAACGCAAAAGTTATGGCCTGTCAAAGTGGAGCAGTTTTGCTGATCCGCTCTCGCGCCCGGTCGGGCGCCACACCGCCCGGTAGGGCGGTATAAACCCTCTAAATTCTCTTCATTCTCGCGCCCGGTCGGGCGCCATACCGCCCGGTCGGGCGGTCGAAATATCCGTACTCGTCAACTCTCGCGCCCGGTCGGGCGGTCCTTCGTCCGGTCGGGCAAAAATTGTCAATTTTTCACCCTTGCTCTCGCGCCCGGTCGGGCGGTCCTTCGCCCGGTCGGGCCCGAGGCAATGTTTGGTACGAGAGACTCCTTCTCTTTTTTCCAAATTTGACTAACTCTTTTCCTTCTAACCTGTACAACTCAATAAACTCATTAAACTATCTCCTCTCTCCTCTCACAGGAAATAGAAAGAAGACTAAAAAAAACAAGAAAAATACGGGTTGCCTCCCGCAAAGCGCTGGTTTATTTAGGTCCCGCACGACCCTCTTACCACATGTCAGGAAGTTAAGCCCCTTGGCCTATCGCCTGGTCGGGTGGTTCTTCACCTAGTTGAGCAATTTTTAAACCACGACTCGGCTTCCTAACACGCCCTGTAAGGCGCCAATTCACCTTATTGGGTGGATCCTCATTGGCTTGAACTGGTGGTTCTTTGCTCTTGTTTGATTGAGAACCCTTTTTGACCATTGGTTGCCTCGATTTATCACTTTGTTGAGCTATTACAACACGATCTGGTGGAACTCTCACTATAGGCTCAGTTTCCGCAACTTGTGTACTCATTTCCACCTTCTCATCTTCAAAACCAAGACCTTCACAGTATAAGGCTTTCTCTATTGCGTCCACTTCCTCTTTCCATTGGTTAGTTGTACCTGTAGAAGATGCAACACACGATACCGCCTCCAAGGGATCTTTAACAAAAGCTTGGGGCTTATTAGAACAATTACCAACCACATCAATTTTATAACACTTCTCCTCTAGCATGGGGCTTTTAGGGGTATTATTCAAATTAAAAACAATTTTATCATCCCCTACTGATAGTGTCAATTTACCACATTTCACATCTATAATTGCTCCAGCAGTATTAAGGAAGGGTCTACCCAAGATAATTGGGGTATGCAAATCCTCAGCCATATCAAGAACAACAAAATCCACAGGTATATAAAATTTACCTACTCTAACAGGGACGTCTTCTAGAATGCCTATGGGGTATTTAGAAGAACGATCAGCCATTTGCAGAGTAATATTAGTAGACTTTAATTTACCCATTTTTAGCTTTAAACACACAGATAATGGCATGACACTAACACTAGCGCCCAAATCACACAATGCATTATCAATCATTAAATTGCCAATATGACAAGGGATAGAAAAACTACCGGGATCTTTTAGTTTGGGTGGAGATTTATTTTGTAGTACGGCACTGCATTCAGCAGTAAAAGTGACAGTCTCTACCTCACTAATAGACCTTTTCCTAGTCAATATTTCTTTCATGAATTTTGCATATGAAGGTATTTGCGTGATTAATTCTGTAAAGGGAACTGTTACCTGCAAATCCTTCACCATGTCAAGGAACTTACCAAACTGCTTATCCACCTTGGTTTTCAAATTTCGATTTGGGAATGGTAGTTTGATAATTGGTTGTTGCACATCATTACTCCTGTCTTGAGTTACAACCTTCCCTGGAGTTTTACCCTGCAATATAACATCAGAAATATTAGTACTACCCTTTAGCCCTGCAGGGCTAGGATTAATATCCCTTGGTATAAAGGAATCAGGATTAGCAATTTCTGTTGAAACAGGTTCATCTTCTTTGGGCATAGGAGGCCCATCATAGTGTGAACCACTCCTGAGGGTAATTGCAAACGCCTGATCTGTGGGTTGTACTGGTTGCGATGGTAGGGCTCCTTGTGGGCGAACCTGAAGAGCAGCGGCTAACTGTGCAATTTGAGTATCTATGACTTTATTGTGGGCTACAATCGAGTCAATTTGTGAGTCTCTACTCTCCATATGCTTTTACATACTAGTTAACATCGCTCTAATTTCTGATAAAGCTGGGTCAGAAGGTGGTGGAGGAGTTTGCGGTTGGTTTTTCTGGCCAGCATTGGGATGGTAATATTTCTGCTGAGGTGGTGGTGCTGGTTGTTGTGGAGGTGGAGGTGTGGGATTTTGCACATTACTGCTCCTATAGGAAAGGTAAGGATGGTTCCGATACCCGGGATTATTATAAGTGTTGGAGTATGGGTTATTTTGCTTGATGGACTGAAAAGCATTGACCTGCTCCATAGAACTCCTACACTCATGTTCCCAATGACCTACAATTCCACAATTTTCACAGAAAGCATCATTAGCATTATTATCAATTGCAGAAACATTAGTTATTTTAGAATTAGCAGTAGTAAGGTTATCCAATTTCTGACAAATAGAGGTTAATTGAGATTGCAAAAAGGATACAAAATCGACGTGGTGTTTTCCCTTGTTTGCAAAACCTCTAGGATTCCCATATTGGGAATTATGGATCGCCATATCTTCAATAACCTGACCTGCATCATCAACATTGAGGTTCATAAACCTCCCATTAGCTGCAGAATCCAAAATTGCTCTAGAAGAATTTCCGATCCCATTGTAGAAAGCTTGTATCAACTGCCACTGTGCTAAGTTATGATGAGGGCACTCTCTCTGCAGGTCTTTGAATCTCTCCCGAGCTTCATATAGTGACTCATCTGGCTCTTGGGCGAAATTTTGAATTGCGCTTCTCAATAGAGCTGTTTTCTCTGCAGGGTAATACTTGTTAAAAAAATTCAAAACAAGAGTCTCCCAATTAGTAATGCCAAGTGCAGTTCTACTTAAACCATTAAACCACAGTTTAGCTTTTCCACATAAAGAGAAAGGAAAGAGAATCTCCCTTATTTGGTCTTGCGTGACCCCAGCTTGCCTTATAGTGTTACAATATTGACAGTAGTCAGCAATGTGTAGATTTGGGTCTTCACCCTTAGCTCCACTAAATTGCTTCCTTTCTATCATCGTGATGAACTGGGGCTTGATCTCGAATTGAACTCCCTCAAGATCTGGCGTAGGAGAAAGGTGGGGAAAATGCGCTAAAGATGGCTGAGAATAGTCGCTGAGCTTTTTAGGTGGATTTTCTCCCATCTCTAATTCTGATTCTGAAGAAGTGTCTGGATCACTAGAATCAGATGAAGGGTCTCTAGGAATTTCACCACCAGAACTCGCCAGTATTTGCTTGTATAAATTCTTTTGCCTATGGAAAGAGCGCTCGATCTCAGGATCGAAAGGAATGTAGCCTGATCTGGAACACCTGGGCATAAACAAAGAACTAGACAACAGATATGAGAACTGTCCCAAAAAACTTATGTTCTCCGGGACGAAGGAAAATAATCTAGACTACAAAAACAATTAGAAATAAAAAATATAACCGTTTCCCCGGCAACGGCGCCAAATTTTGACAGGCTAAAGTCGTATCACCTAATCAAAAATAATTACCTAAGTCCACTAGCTTATGCAGATAGGGAAGTAGGGTCGAATCCACAGGGAAACAAGTCTTTCTACTCCTAATTAATTATTATAATCTAAATTATTAAAGTAACCAATATTTTTGTGAATAAAAGTCTATACTACGAAGAATATAAGTAGGGAGAATAAAGGATAGAGAAATCAATGAATTAAATACCTAGGGCATAGGTTCACCAATAAATAGTACTCCTGGGTAAAACATAATAATCAATCATCAATGCATCAATTAACCAGATTATAAAGGGCTTTCGCTACGTATTACAATCACAGAATTAATCTACCGGTATTAAATCTCATCTCTCGAATCTCGACTTAACCATTTATAAATTAACCTGCCTATTGAAACTAGACCTAAACATCAATTCTCATCTCTCGAATCTCGAATCAATATTGTCAAACTCATGCATAAAAGATCAGGCCTAATCTAGTCACAGAGCATTAAATCAATCAATAGGAAATTAATATAGCATTGATAATTAACAACAATAAATTACCCCTTCATATTATTTGTGGATCCCCATAATCCCTAGAAAAAGAACTACTCACACATAATTAAATCTAAACTAATCAAAGCAACAAAATAAAACATGATAGAAGGAATAAAATAAATAACTGAGATTAAGAGAAAAGAAATCGTTACCAAAGTAATCAGCATAAAGAGTTGAGTAAAGAACAAAGTATATAGTGTAGAGAGAGAAAATAAGCTTAAGTAGAGAGAGAAAATCTAAGAGAAAGAATTACAAAAGTAAAGAAAGAATAACGAAGTGTAAAAAAAAGAATCCTAAACTTGCTTAACAAAAACATATTTATAATAAGCAAGAATCCTAAACTAAAACAAACTAAACGATGCTTAAAAGATCTATCAGAGACACGCGCCCGACCGGGCGCCACACCGCCCGACCGGGCGCGCCTTCGGGCGGACCATCGGGCGGACCACCGGGCGGACCACCGGGCAGACCACCGGGCGGACCACCGGGCAGACCACCGGGCGGACCACCGGGCAGACCACCGGGCGGACACCCTTGGGCCGCTTGGACTCCTCGTTTAGGCTCGTAACTTGGCCCATACCAAATATTCTCTTTGGGGCTTTAATCATTAGGTCCAAATGCCTCGTCTTCACACAAGTCGAGCCCTTATTCACCGGTTTGATTACTCTAACCGATCTTGGGCTACGAAAGATGGCCGTGCTCCTCCAATGCTCGTAGTTGCTCCATAAAATCCCAGGAAAGTACTCCAAAGGTGCAATTCCCTACAAAACTCAACCAAAACTACGAAAACACTAGAAAACACATATTAGTAATAAAAATGGCTCTAAAGAGCCAAAAACACTACTAATAATGACCAAGGGACGGGGGTAAAATACTACATAAACTAGACATATCAATGGGGATGAAAACCATACCCGCCATGAGTGATGGGGAGGGGGTGGATTTTATGTTGTACCCGCCCCGCCCCGCCCCACCGCCCTACTTTGTACCCGCCCCATCCCCACTTCATACCCACCTTGCCTAACTTTGTACCCGCCCCATACCCATATCCATATATATTATTACATATAAATATATACTCCGTACTTTTTACTATTTTAAATATAAATTAAGTAAAAAAATATAGTAAAAGTATAATACTTTGTAATAGGCTTTAATTATAAACAAAAAAAATTGTGCAACTTAACAATGATTTTATAGTTTTATTTAGAAGGTGGGGATTAGGTGGAGGTGGATATCTAAGTGGGGGGTGGGGCAGGGATGGTTTTGGGATTGTACCCGCCGAGGTGGGAATGGGGATGAATTTTTGACCCATTGTGGGGATGGGGATGAGAATGTTAGGCGGGGATGGGGATGGGAAAGCCAACATCCGCCCCGCCCCGCCCCGCCTCCCCATTGACATCCCTAGTTGTTATTTCCCTTTTTGTTTGCACTTTTGGCTTTAGTGGCCTTGCCAAGTTTATGTCTATCTCATGTTCATGTATCAAATGTTCATGTATTTTGTTTCAGGTGAAAACTATAGGACCTTTGGATAGGTCCTTCCTGGTGGGCTGAAGACTGAACTCGGTCCAAGTGCTGACTGGGCCGAGGGTTTCCTACACAACTAACACATGTAAACTGGTCTCGGGGGGTTGTGCCGAGGAAGGCCCCTCTTATGCCGAAGTCAGTATAGTGTTTAGAGAAAGAAAGCTATGCAAAAGTATTAATTGCTTGAGGCTTGAAGTGAATGAATGTAGAGATAGAGGATTGATGGCTTTTATACCTTAGCATAATGGGAGAAATAGGCCTTGAGCCAAGTGAGCTTACCACGTTGACTGGGCCCTTAACCTGATATGGCATGGATTGGAGAGTTGAACCTTTGACCTAGATGGATTGGAGAGTTGAACCTTTGACCTAGGGCTTCATAATTGAATCATTTATGGACTGGCCCAATGGAATAAATTAGACCCAAACAACTTGCCTACTAGACCCGATTTGGAAGCATGACGGGTAGGGTTTTGACTTGAAAAATGGAGGGAAGTAAATGATTTAATTAAAATTTTTGAATTTGGCAGTTATTAGAGAAATAACGGCTGTTTAGAGAGTAATTAAGGAAGTTGGAAGGTTTAGGGGGAAGTTAATTTAGAGAAGTGTGTTTAACGTTTATTTGAAGTGAGTTAGTAGGGGTTTTAGTGGCACGGACTCCCAGAATTCCATTTCTGGAAAGATTTAAGCCACTTATCCCACTCTCTCTCCTCATTTCCTTGCAAACCACACTAAATTTCGCAAACAACCCCCTTACCCGATTTCCTACTGCTTATTCTCTGATATTTAGGACCTGAAACAAAAATTCATCGCTCCGAACTTGTAGATCGGCAAATTCCGCTTCAAGTAAAGGTAATTTTCTTTGAAATTTCTTCGATTTTCTTTGATTTTTCAAATACTCCTCTTTTCTCGATTTTCTCGAACTTCCGTTCAATTAACCATGGCTCGAGATCGAGAGCGGCGGCCTAGGGGGGCTGAAAGGGGTAAGGAAGAGGAAATTCCTCAGACTGTTCAACGACGCGTTGGGCCATTGAATATGATGCCCCCACTGAGTGGGCGGAATCCCCGTTCTCGCGTTAGGACGACTGTCCTTCTAGTGGAGCGGGAATCAATGTTGTGCCGCTATCGTCTGTCCCCCCCCCCCCCCCGAGGCACGGGAGAAGCGAGCACTTCAGGCCGAGAAGAACCTTCGGCTTCGGGGCCTTGGGATCTACCCCCGGGAGCCGAGGAATGGGGGGACGTGCAGAGGAATTATGAGATGATGACATTCAAACCCTATGCTTGATGGGTGGAGAATGCCTCCATTTACCGTTTCTCCGAGCAACTGGAGATTTTCTACGATATAATGGAAGAAGACGGGTATTTGTGCCGAATGCCCGCGATGGAGGATAGGATTCATCGTCCTCCTACTAGCTACGTGGGGGTGTACACTCGGCAGCTGCAATATGGGCTTCGGTTTCCCCTGCACCCCTTCGTTGTAGAAGTGTTGAACTCGTACCGCATTTCCTTGTGCCAACTGACCCCTGTTAGCATCCGAAGGGTTATAACATATCTTTGGGTGTGTCTTTTTTACGCCCTTAAGCCGAGTTTGCACTGTTTCCAAAGGTTGCACAAGCTGGTGCCGAACCTTCAAAGTGATACAGATCACGGCGCTGGTTGGTGGCACATTGAAAGTGTGAGGAAGCATCTCACCATGTGGCAGAACGACACGTCTGATAAGGACTGGAGAGGCTAGTGGATTTGGGTTAGGGTACCTTCGGATGAGGATCATCCAAACTTTTTTAGCGCTCCTAGATATTTAAGGGAGCCTAACCCGACGATGCAGAGCATTGGGCCTGAAGAGGAGGGCACGGCCGAGGACCCTAACTATGTTCAGCTATTTCTCTTCAGCAAGAAGAGAAATCTTGGGGGAATGGGCCGATTGTATTATATGCCCGACGTGGCTACCTTGCTTTCATTATGCCTTTCGAGAGCATATGATTGCCGTCATCAGCCTCAACCGAAAGTACCAAGGCAGTTGAAGTTTTAGCTGGGGTCGAGGACTTTGCTTTTAATTTTAGAGATTGTCTTCGCTGTGCTAATCCATTTAGTCTTTGTTTTTCAATGCTGCACGAGGGCAATGCTGGGATTGACTACGAGCAGTTGGGAATTGACGCCGCCCGAAACGTGACGAACAACAAACCAGAGATTATCAGGACTGAAGATCGTACCCTCTCTCTTCACGCAAAGAGGTTTACAATAGTCAGCACGGCCGAATATCTGTAGTAGAAGCCTTGGTGGGATAAGCGAGATCCTTTCTTCTTCTTGACTCTTGAAGAGGAAGCCGCCGCTGCTACTGCTGTTGAAGTGTCTGCGGTAGCAGAATCTTTTGAGAGGGGAGCTGGGCCCTCTACTGCTGGAGAAAGGGAGGAAGACGGGGCTACTGAAAACGAGCGCCTGTTGAGGACTTCGGTGAGTCTTCCAGACTTTTCTTTAGTATTTTCTCTTTTTGCTAAAGATGTTCTTCTACTTTATTGTTTGTTGCGTTTTTTTCATTTTTTTTTTTTTACTAACATCCTTCCTCGCCCCCCTTTTCCTGCAGTCTGACAAGAAGGAAGACCGCGTGGAAAGGCGTGAGGGAAAGGCTCCAGTTTCTGCCGAAGATCTTTCGGGCGAGGACTCCTCCGATGAAAAAATGAATCCCCGGAAGAAAAGGGTTGTTGTCCTTCCTGGACATTTCCATGTTGTCCCCTTCCCTGCGGGGGAATTCGGATTCAGGAGTTGAGAGATGGCAAGACTCTGCCTCGAACTCCACCCAAGACTCCTCCAAAAACTCCTCCGCCACCCCCTGCCAAGCAAGACGAGGAAGTTCAGGAGACAACTCCGCCTTCTATCCCAATGGACATTGTTTAGGAGGAGGAGGTTCGAGAAGAGGTTGCGGTTGATTCAGCCCAAGGTGGGATCTTCGCCGAAGATGTCAAGAGGGAAACTGATGCCCTGCTGGTGAATCAGCCTCAAGAGACCACTGGCCTTGAAGAAGGTTAGGGAGGTACAGCTGAGGAGACGAAGGTAGAGCCTGAGCTCGTAAAAGCAACATTAGAAATTCCTTCGTCCTCTCTAAACCATTCTTTCCAGACCTTCCAGTCCGCATACATGGGTTTCCCTACACCCCTTGTTCCTGATCCTGACGGTGTCCGAGACACCATCCGGGCCCATTGGGAGGCTACCGTAGCCTACTTCGGTGACTTTTCAACCTAGTCTGAGTTGGACAGGGCTAGGAATTGGTCAATAATCCGGGCCACTACTGGGGTTAGGGAGCCCAGCACAAGAGTTCCCGATCTCTTATTGAGAATCAGAGGTCTCTGATACAGGTAACTGTTTTTATCTCTTTTTATTTTTGGAAATTTCGAATTACCCTTGCATTCATTCTCCCCTCCCCTCCCCCCCCCCCCCCTTTTCTTTTTCTTTTTAGACTTCTTCATCCCTTCTCAGGTTGTTCATAATCAGACCCTAACAGTTGAGCTGAATGAGATTCTTCAGCTGAAGAAAAAGGAAGTTGAGGCCGAGGCCGAACTAATGAGATTAAAGGCCCAAGTTGCCTAAGAAGACGATGATGCAGCTGTTGCAAAGAGGGATCAACTCATAAGGAACAATGCAGTCGTCCTCCGGGACTGGAAGACGTTCGTCTGGCAGCTGATGGATCAAGGGGCTAAACCATTAGAAGATATGAAGTTGAAGATATCCCTAGGCTGGAATCTCGGATCCAAGAGTTCCAAGATGAGAACCAGAGATTATCTGCTGATTTTGAGAAAAAGCTAAAGGCTGCTGAGGAGGAGTCGCTAAAAGCTAAGAATAAATTCGAATCAGAGATTCAGCGACTTCGAGATGAGCTGAGGGCGTAGCAGGAATCTTCTTCCAAAGTTGCAGCTGAACTGGAGGAGGCCTGGAAACAGCTAGAGGTCCGCATCTACACCTAGGCCGAATATGACGAGGGATTTGATAATGGTTTCAACGTGGCTAAGAGACTAGCCCTGCATGCCGAGCCTAACATTAATTGGGATTATGCCAAAGTTTAGGCCTCCGACGACAAGGATCCCCACATGGTGTATGCCAGCCAAGCTGAGATTGACTTCCTTGCTCGTCAAGCTGAAGCTGAACGGAAGGAGGCCTAGGAGAAGAGGGAGGCTGAAAAGAGGGAAGAGGAAGCCAAGAAAAAGGAGTCTGAAAGGACTTATGCTCAGCCTGCCTCTTCATCTGCTGGTGCCAAAGCTTCTCAGAGCCCTAACACTACTGCGAAGCCTAATCCTTCTGTTGCTAAAGCATAGGAACTCAGGCAGCTATATACAAAATCCTACGGGTCAACTTGTGCTTAATTTGAATTTTCCGCATCTGTATTTTCTTTTTGCCTTGACTGTTTATTGCTTCAACTCGCCTCAATGTACAAACTCTAATTTGTTTTTGTTTTTGAGTAGTTGTACTTAATTCGGCAGCTGTGATTTTCCGCTTGTGGGCGACTGCCGACTTAGAATTTACTTGTGTTTGCTTTGATAATTCTGAACTTGCTATAGCTCGATGTCCGAGCATATCTACCTATTATATGAGAACCACCCTCTATGTGAGAACTGATCCCTCATGTGAGGACAATTCTTAGCCATTAGATTGTATTAAATCCAACAGCTGAGATTGTTCAACTAGTAATGGCAATAATGTAATTCTTAAAACAAACACATCAGTCTCCAAAACCCAAATTGCATACATACAATTTGTATACATTTATTTCTTTCTCTTCAAAGCTTGAAGGTGGGATTACAATACTAAAAATTGAAGATCGACGATTTCTCTCTCCTTTTCTTCACTGCTAATTTAACAAATGAGCAAGCACTAGTAGAAAATAATAAATGGCAAGCGGTTCAAACCCCCTAATGGAAAGCGATTTTGAACCGCATGCCCTTAGGAGGCTTGCCATTGGCATTTTAACTGGCAAGCGGTTTGGCGCCAAAACCGCTGCCCATTATGCCTATAAAAAATAATTTTTTTTTCACTAAAATTGATACACAAACAAAACATATGTAAAAACATTAATATTTTCATTACTTAATTGTTGTAATATTACATTTTCATCAAAAAACATATTAAAAAAAATTAATACAAGTATTTGTCAAAAAAAAATTAATACAAGTATTTGTCAAAAAAAAAATTAATACAAGTATTTGTCAAAAAAAAATTAATACAAGTAATTAAATCAGCCCTCAATCAACCACCACGCACTGCCACCACAATCGACAGCCCACCACCGCAACCACCTTATCTGACACCACCATCACAACCAACGCCACCAGCCCACCACCGCACCGCAACTAATGCCACCTTATCTGGAACAATTAAAAAAAATAGCTCAAAAAATTTAATCATGCAAATAGAACATGAAATTTGAAATAACATAAAAACAGATCTAAACACATTAAAAACAGCTCGAATTTGCTCGGATTTGCTTGATTTTTGCTTGGATTTGCTTGATTTTAGGTTCGAAAATCCTGGGGCTAAACCCACCCTAACCCAGATTGTATGACCACCAGAAAACCTGAAAATAAAATAATTAATATATAAAAAAAAAACCGAAAACAGAAGAATTAAAAATTTAGATCTAGACACCAACCACAACAATTAGATTAACAAGAACAACCGACCAATTTTTTAAAGAATTGAAATTCGAAATAAATAAAATTTACTCAAAAAATAAGCTAACCGTTTTAGATCTGAAAATGGTGGTGGAGCTCTGGATTGTCGCGTCGGTAGTGTTGTCATTAGTGGTTGTCACGTCGGTGGGTTGCTCGGTTGTCGTCGGTGGGTTGCTGTGGGTTGAGGTCGGTGGGTTGTTGTTGCTCGGTTGTCGTCGGTGGTCAACTGGTTGCTGTGGGTTGAGGTCGTGAAGGAGGATGAAAGAGAAGGAGATGGGAGATGAGAGATGAAAGAGAAGGAGATGAGAGAATAAAGAGAAGGTCGAAGGAGATGGAGAAAGGAAAGAGGCGTGAGAATGGAGGGGAGGAGAGAGAGCGTGAGAAATGAGGGGGTAAGGGGAGGAGAGAGGGAATGGAGGGAGGAAATGACGGGGTAAGGGGAGGGGAAGAGAGAGAGCGTGAGAAATAGGATGGGCTTTTCATTTTTTAGGGTTTTTAAACAAATGGAAAGCGGTTCAAGGTCCAAACCGCTTGCCATTTACAATTTGGCAAGCGGTTCACCCAAAACCGCTTGTCATTTGTTGGTTTCTGATTTTTTTTTTAAAGGGGTTTTTTGAAGCGGAATTCAATAACCGCTTGCCAAAATGGGTTGCCCATTTACTTTAATCTACTAGTGAAAAACTTAGTTGCTCATTTGTCAAATGAGCAAGTACTTAGTTGCTAATTAAACAAATGAGCAAATAGTTAGTTGTTCATTTGTCAAATTAGCAAACATTTCTGTAATCAACAAGCATTTCTATAACCATTAGTTTTCTCATTTGTAAAATAAGCAAACATTTCTTTGATCATTTAATTTGGGAAATGAGCAATTAATTTTTTGATCATTTAGCAAATGAGCAAATAGATAGTTGCTCATTTGTCAAATGAGCAAATACTTAGTTGCTAATCTTACAAATGAGCAATAACTTAGTTGCTCATTTGTCAAATGAGCAAAGATTTCTTTAATAATACATTAAATCAAAAGCATTTCTTTGCTCATTTTTGAAATGAGCAACCATTACTTTGCTCATTTGTCAATATAAGCAAATAATTAGTTATTCATTTGAAAAATAAGCAAGCATTATTTTGATCATTTGGAAAATGAGCAATCAATTTTTTGCTCATTTAGCAAATGAGCAAATAGTTAGTTGCTCATTTGTCAAATGAGCAAATACTTAGTTGCTCATTTGTCAAATGAGCAAATACTTAGTTGTTAATTTAACAAATGGGCAAATTTAGTTGCTCATTTGTTAAATGAGCAAACATTTCAAACGGAAATTGATCGAAAATCTCCAAAAATCGCAAAAAATATTGACGTAAACCTTAATTATTGAAGAATTCAATTGACGAAAACCTTAATTAATGAAGAATTCAATTGAAGAAAACAAACTAGGAGAAAAAATACAGAGCATATTTTCATATAAGTTGATTGTATATAATAGTACATGTGGCATTGTAAACCAATAAAAGTAAATAGTCGGCTCATATCCATGTTGACACACTTGGTTGCAAGAAAAATGAAATGAGAGAAAAGTATAAATTTATTACTTCGTATTATATAAGTTGCTTGAATATATATTAGTAAATGCCAAAATCACACATGTTTAGGGTAAAAATACCCTAGACACATGGACCAATGAGGGAGCTCCACGTGTCAAGGGCTGGCAGGTCATCAAAGACCACTCACCAGCTGACACGTGGAAATCTCAGGTCTTCATCAGAATTGCGGCTTTCAAGGGCCCAATTCCCAAGAATCCGCACTTTGCGGCGCAGCCCACCAGTCCTAGGTCAGAGTGACCTAGGGAGGGGCACATTTCCCAACGACCCTATAAATAGGGAGATATTCCCCCATTTTGGGGACATCTACAATCATTTATTACACATCTATTCTCTCTCATCAGAGAACACCTGAGCTTGGAATCCAAGCAGATACCCACCTAAATTTCCGCACTCTTTATTACTTTTCAAGTTACTAACTTGACCGTCGGAGGCGGAGCTCCAACAACCGGAGTCTTCGTGTTTTTGCAGGTGCAGCTCGAGCCGGACCAGACTTTGTGACGTAACTCTCCCAAGGGACAAAAAACACCCAAAACATTTGGCGCCGTCTGTGGGGAGAGTACCTCAAAGATGGTTTAAGAGTCTGTACCACTTCCTGATCCCAACAATATGCAACCGATTATTTAGCCGGAAAACACAAGTATTCCTCAACCGGTGGTCTATACCGACCAGGAGGATAATGATGATGAAGTGGAGACGCATATGGCCGAGGATGGGTCATTCATCTCCAAGTATGTCCGTTCAAGAGATCGGCTGGAACGACACACTAACCAGGCGGGTCCAAGCAGGCCCTCTACGAGGCCTGAAGGGGAAACCTAGACGGCTAGAGGATCAGCCCCAGTCACCCGGGACGAGCTCATGAAATTCATGAACTCCTTCAAGGGTGAAATCAAAGATATGATCAACAAAAACAAGGCTGGCTCTTGCAAGGGTCAGCCATCTAAATAGACTCCTCCAGCTGAGAGGAAGAAGCCGGTAAAGGACAGGCGGCCAACTCCTCATCCTAAGGAGAAGGAGAGGGCAGCCGCAAGAATTGATTGGTCTAAGATCCTTTTATCAAAGGGTCCTCTGCGGCACACCCGGCATAATCAGCCGGAAGCCAGCAAGAAATCTGTCTCTGACGCTCGGCACATCATTGAGCGGAGGAGATACCAGCAGCTGTCTGAGTCAGCTTCGACCTTGAGCTTTCCAGACAGTTTCAAAGGAACTTATGTAAGGAACTCACAGTCCTTACATGAGAGTCGGACAGGCAGCAAGTCCGTCTACACCGACCCTCAAATGATGATTTTGTCTGCCCCGTGTGCACCCCAGGCGCAATACGGGCTGTATGGCCTTCAATTTATGCAGCCGCCTCCCTTCAGAGGTCAGGCGGCATATAACAGCGTCCAGCCATTGGACTGGCAGCTCCGTCTGCTTAAAGTTGGTGAACAACCTTCTGTGTTCACCAAGAATATAACCGAGGCGGCCCAGCCGGCCAAGGTTAAGAATGTGTTGGTGGGTACCTATGATGGTACCTCCAACCCAGAAGACCACCTAATGGCATACACCAACCTCATGTGTTTACAAGGTTGGGACGATGCCCCTTGGTGTCGATGTTTCCCGGCTACATTGAAGGGCATTGCCCAACAGTGGTTTGGCAACTTGCCAGCCGGCTCTATTGATTGCTTCAAGAAGCTAGGTTTCTTGTTTGCCACCAACTTCTCCATGAACATCCCTACTAAGAAAACAAGTCTTGAATTGAGCACCATTAAGCAGGGTGAGAGAGAAGGGCTACGCTCTTATGTCAGGAGGTTCAACCTGGTCAGAATCCAGATCCAGGGACTGTCTGACGAGGTAGCCTTCACAGACTTCTTTAAGGGTCTGAGAGACGGGTCGAACTTTAAGTTTGATCTCGTCAGAAAAGGGCATTTACGCTGCAGGCGGCCCTGAGGGAGACGGAAAACTATATTCAAGTAACCGACCTCTGTACGCTTGGTAGCCACTCGGACTCCAAGAAGTCTGACAAACAAAAAGAAAGCCGGTCTGCTCAACCAGCGAAGAAGAAAGAAGAGAACAAGAAGAGAAAAGAAGTCTGGGCGGTTAGTGATTCTGACCAGCCATCCCAGAAGAAAAAGAAAGAATTTAAACCGTACGTCCCCGGGTACGAGTTTAACAAGGATTGCAACTCCATCCTCATGGAGATAAAGGACTGGCTGTCTCTTGAGAAGCCGAACCCAATGAAGAGTTCCTCCAGTCACGGAACAAGAACAAATTCTGCCAATACCATGAGGAAGTTGGCCACGACACCAACGACTGCTTCAGCCTCCAACGGGCGTTGGACCGTCTGGCTGACAAAAGGATGTTAAAGTCCTACATTTCTAAGTCCCCAGGAGGGACTAAAAAGAAGAACAAAGGGCAGTCGTCCAAGACTCCCCAACCTACTAGTAGTTCGGACACCGATAAGGAGCTGGTCTACATTATAGCAGACGGGTTCTCATGTGGTGGCCCTACCATCCGGGGCACCAAAAGCCATCTTCAAAAGATGGACAAGGATAATGATGAGCAGGCGTCTGCTAGTTCCACCTTCCCAGACATCCTGATCACTGAGAAGGACAGGGGCAGGGTCCGCCGTCTGCATGACGACCCGGTCGTCATTAAATGTAAGGTCGCCAATTAGCTGGTTGGGCGGATCCTTATAGACACCGACAGTTCGTCGGACATCATCAACCTCCAGTGCTTGCAAAAGCTGAAATACAAGCCCAGCAGCATGCATCCGGTAACCCACCCCTTGGTAGGTTTTGGGGATGGGATGGTTTACCCAGTCGGTAGGATTGACTTACCCATCCGCCTGGGAGAGAAAGGAGAAGGACGACATCTGGTCGTCAAATTCTTGGTCGTTAAGGAACTGACCGCCTATAACATCATCTTAGGCCGTCCCACCCTACACGAAGCCAAGGCTGTAATCCTCCCTTTCCTCATGCTCATCAAGTATGAGAGGGATGATGGCTCTATTGGTTCCTTGAACGGGGATCAGAAGACGACCCGAGAGTGTTACCTCTCAGTCGTCAAAGATACTGTGGCCCCAGACGGTCAAGGGCAGGAACCAATAGACCTTAACAATGTCAAGGATTCCAACCCAGCCCCACCAGCAGCCAGAAAGAAAAGAAAAACTGCTCATCTGGTGGAGGTGAAGAAAGAGAAAAAATAGCAATCACTGACCGGAGAGCGGTCAGATGAGCTCCGCCCCCAACCGGCTGGTGAAAACATTGGCCTCGCTTTGGATGACAGCCGTCCAGAGCGTACTGGTAAAGGTTGGGACGGTTGCTTATGCTACCTTAGGTGCAGATTTGCACCTTCTGCTGAAGGAATTCAAAGACATTTTTTGCCTTTGAAGTGGAAGAGATGCCAGACGTCAGCCCGGATCTCGCTATCCACAAACTCACCGTGTATCCAAAAAAGAAGCCCATCTGGAAAAAGAAGATAAATCACGGCGAGGAAAGAAGTCAGGCGGTAGCTGTCGAAGTCAAAAAGCTGTTGGATGCTGGGTTCATTCGGCCATGTAATTTTCCCGACTGGGTGGCGAATGTTGTGCTTGTAAAGAAGCCGAATGGTACCTGGCGTATGTGTGTTGATTACACAGACCTCAACAAGGCATGTCCGAAGGACAGTTATCCGCTTCTAAAGATCGACAGCTTAGTCAATTCTACGGCTGGTCATGCCCTGATGAGTTTCATGGATGCCTATTCCGGCTTCCATTAGATACCCCTGTGGAAAAAAGATCAAGAGAAGACGGCCTTCGTCACTGATCAGGGGCTATTCTGTTATACTGTGATGTCGTTTGGCTTGAAGAATGCGCTGGCTACGTTCCAACAGATGATTAATACAATCTTCATTAATCAAATTAGGAGGAACGTAGAGGCGTACATTGATGACATGATAGTTAAATCCAAGCAGCAGGCGGATCACCTTGCTGACCTCCGAGAAACTTTCACCACACTCAGGCGACATAAGGTTATGTTAAATCCCAAGAAATGCGTCTTTGGTGTTGAGTTTGGGAAGTTTCTCGGATTCCTGATTGATCAAAGGGGGATAGAGGCTAACCTTGAGAAGATACAGGCGATGATTGACATGAAGTCACCCCGCACTGTCAAGGAAGTACATAGACTAACTGGTTGCCTAGCGGCATTGGGGAGGTTCCTCAGCCGGTCAGGTGACAAATGCCTTTACTTCTTCCAAAAAATCAGGAAAAAAACTAGATTTGAATGGGGGGATGGTGCTGAGACGGCCTTTCAGAAACTGAAAGAACATCTGCACTCTTTGCCAAGGCTTGTTAGCCCCTTGCCCAAGGAGACGTTATACATGTACCTAGCCGTCTCAGACCATGCCCTCAGTACTATTCTCCTTGCTAAGAGAGACGGCATCCAGCTCCTGGTCTATTTCATTAGCCATGTGCTAAAAAATGCTGAATTCCGGTACCCCAAGGTTGAAAATTTTGGCCTTGCTCTTTATATGGCATTCAAGAAGCTGAAGCCTTATTTTCTGGCACATCCGGTTGTAATCTACACCGATCAGCCCCTCAAGCGGCCAATGTCTACCTTAGAGTCATCCGGCAGAATGTTGAAATGGGCTATTGAAATGCAAAGTCTTGAAATCTCCTACGAACCAAGAAAGGCAGTGAAAGGTCAGGTGTTTGCCGACTTCATTATTGAGATGACTCGTCCGGTTTCTCCGGATAATCTTGATCAGGTTTGGAAGGTGTGTGTAGACGAGAGCTTTACGAAGAACGGCTGTGGTGCAGGCATTATCTATGAGTCCCCTTAAGGAGACAAATTTGAATATGCACTACGGTTCAAGTTTCAAGCCTCAAACAATGAGGCAGAGTATGAAGACCTGCTAGCCGGAATCCGCATGTGTAAGGCAGCAGGGCAACAAAGATTGACGCCTTTTCTGATTCACTGTTGGTCGTTAGTCAGTATGAGGGTAGATATGAAGCAACTCATCCGGCTATGATCAAATATCTTCATGCAGTCAAAGAAGAAGCTGGGGCACTTGAAGAATTCCGTCTTAGTCAGGTGCCCAGGTCAGACAACAACCAGGCGGATGCATTGTCCAAATTGGCATCTTCCGCCTGTTGTGATACGCCTCGGTCAGTCTTTTGGGAAGTTCTGGAAAAAAGAAGTATATATGAAGAACCCATTGGAATTTTAGACCGAAGCTCTACCTGGATGGATGGCATCCGGGCATATTTAATAGACGGCACGCTCCCTGATTCACCGTAGAAAGCAGCCGTCATGAAGAAAAGAGCAGCAAACTTCGAGATGAGAAACGGGGAGCTCTTCAAGGCTGGTTTCCTTAAACCTTTATTGAAGTGTGTTACCCCAGAAAAGGGGAAGGAAGTTCTCGAAGAGTTGCATGCGGGATACTGCGCCTCCCATATAGGCGGCAGGTCCCTAGCCGTCAGAGCCAGACGACATTATTTTTGGCCTAATCTTGAGGCAGATGCCAAAGAGCTGGTGAAGAAATGTGACAAATGTCAAAAGTTTGGCAAGCTTATTCACCGCCCGGCTACTGATCTGACGGCAATCCACAGCCCAGTCCCATTTTCTAAGTGGGGCATGGACATTTTAGGTCCTTATACGCCTTCACCAGGCGGAAAACGTTATACTCTGGTGGCTGTGGATTATTTCACCAAGTGGGTGGAGGCGGAGGCGGTCAAGAACATCAAGACAAAGGATGTCATCTCTTTCATTTGGAAGAACATCATCACCCAGTTTGGGTACCTATGTCTATGGTGTTTGATAATGGCCCTCAATTTGAAACGCCTCAGCTCAAGACTTGGTTGGGAGATCAAAGGATCTCAAACTGTTTTGCATCAGTCGGCCGACCCCAAGCAAATGGCCAAGTTGAAGCCTTCAACAAACTCATCTCAGACGGCATCAAAAAGAAAATTGAAAGAGCCGGTGGATTATGGGCATAAGAATTAATTGATGTCCTATGGGCCATCCGGACAACTGCCAAAGGGGCAACTGGTGAAACCCCATTTCTCATAGTATACGGTGCTGAAGCCGTCTTGCCCATTGAACATTACGAGCCAACTCTCAGAGTCATGCTTTATGATGAAGAGGCAAATTGGGAGGCCATGCGGCTGGCACTGGACTCCCTCCCGGAACGCAGGGGCAATGCTGCCCTGCGTCATGAGATATACCGTCTGATAATGGCGAGAGCCTACAACAAGAAAGTGCACAAGCGCCCTTTGAAAGTTGGCGACTTTGTGTTACGAAAAATGGAGGCAACCGGTAGAGCCAATGAGCTTGGAAAGCTAACTCCCAATTGGGAAGGCCCCTACTGGATTTATGAAGAAGTAAGGGATGGCACCTACCGCTTGGAAACCCCAGACGGCAAACGCCTGCCTAGAACTTGGAATGTAGACAACTTAAAAAAGTACTACTTCTGAGAGTTGTAAATTTTTTGAAAACAAAGAGTCCATTAATGAAAAGTTTCTTTTTGTTTTCAATTGTGTTATTGTTTTTATAATTTCCATTCCGTCTGGGCAATGCACAGACGGGTCAGTTGCTAAACCAACTAAGTTTGAAACTTAGTAGCAAATTTAACGTCCAAGTGACATGCGGCCAATGGCCAGATAACTAAACTAGGCACAAAAACGCTTAGTGGCTATACAGCCGGTCTCAACCTAGACTAGAGGCCAGTGGCCGGATGGTTGCTTTTTTTTATAAAGTCGCCTATCCCAGCATGGATAACGGCGTCCGGCGACACCCTTCCGGGTGCAATCGTCGCAGAGAGCAGCCTATCTGTTTGCTCTACGTACCTATGCAGACGGCAAAGATTGAATGACCAAACTGGTCAACTCATAGCCATCTGACCAGAACAGCCTATAGAACGATTAAGTTTTCGAAATACCGGATGTCCTAAGACATCAGCCGGTTTCCTACCGAAGTTCTTACTTAGGCTTTTCATTCCAAAATTGCATAGACTCTCCCATGGGGGAAAAAAGAGTTGTGTAATGGCTATGCAACCTTCTCAAACGGTCATTTACCGTCTGGGTAGATGGTTGGAACTCCTGTTGTTTGGACGGCTGTGCACTTGGGTTGGGGCAATCACTACTGTGATTGATTGGCTTACAAATATATCATGCTCTTTAAAGCATCAGACATATCTAAGCTAATCAATCAATTCAAGTTAAAACCAACCACACAGCCGCCCAGGGGCAAGAACAGCCGGGTTTACCGTTTGCTGCATGCTTTCGATAAGCTGGGTAAAACAACAAGTAAACATGCAAAACTGAAAATTCAAAAATCAAATGCAAATATAAAAAATCGACTGAGTCAGAATACTTCATAAAATTAAAACTGGCACAAAGGCCAAAAAGATTGTTAGCTGGAATCACATCAGGTGTAGAAACAAAAACTAATGTTACCCGACTCCATAGTCGGTAAAGGTACAACAATACTCGGCATACAAGCCGGAAAGGAAAATAAATGGCATACTGCCACAGAAGTTGGAGTGGCTGACTCAGGGATGCTGAGGTTGCTGCTGCTCCGGCTGGTCATGGCCAGTAGGGAGGGCTCCTGACTGATCTCCAGCCGCTTGAGGCTGGCTGTCTTGGTTTCCCTGGCCCTCCGCCAGCTCCTCCTCATCATCATCGGAGACTTCGTACCCCAGCTCAGCAGCCCAGGCCTTGAAACGAGGCGGAGCTGCCTCCCCCAGAACTTGGGCATCATACACCGCAGTGGCGTAATCATACCGAAGTTTGTAGACATCATAGTCTATTTCCGGGTAGAGGAGCCCTCAAGCTATCTTCAGGCGGGCCTCATTGTCCAGCTCATTCTCCTCCACCAGCCGGTGCTGCTCCTTAGCAATGGCATCGCTTTGCTGGTTCCTCAGTGTGACCAGCTCGATCCCTAACCGGGTGACATCTGCCCTAAGCTTGGCGTTCTCCTGGTCAGCCCCCTCCAATGCCTTGAGGTCAGATTGAGCATTCTTCAGTTGTTGCTCAAGGTCATTGGCCCGGTTGGTAGCAGCATCGTTGGCAGCCGTCAAATTCCGGATCAGCTCCTCCTGTTGCAACTCTACTGCTTTAATCTTTAATTTAGACATATAATTAGCATATTCAGCAGAGTTGAGGTTTTGAGTGGCCCTCCGTTTGGCGTCATTTACCTCGTCTTGTTTCCGCCTGAAGGGGCCCCGGAGCCCGTCCACTCTCAGCATAACCTAGAAAGGATCAGCCGAAAAGTTTATACTTAAATAAAAAAAAAACACAAGTGTTAAGTTGGAGAACAACTTACCTCCGCTAGCTGGCCCATTATCCGGTCAAAATCCACCACCTGCAGATCAGGCACTGAATTCTTCTCAGACCGGGTGAGAGTCCTTACCATTCTCTTGGCAAATGCCGGGAGGTCTGGTGGCCCGAAAGAAGCATCTTTACCATAAGAAGTACTTGGTGAGAGAGATGCAGCATAGCTGGCATTCATCCGTTGCCGGCTGCTTACCAATCCTCTGGAAGGGTCGACCATAGTCTTGACTCTCACGAAGTCAAGCGGCCAAGGAATTTCAATACGGTTCTTACCTTGGGCTTGGGGCAGTGGGGTTTCCCCCTCCCCATTCGCTGCAGCACCGCCTGCAGCATTGAGTGGCTCGCCACTCTTCGATGCCTCAGAGGCACCCGGCGCTTTCTTCTCCAAGTGCCCTGAGCTCTCACTCAAAGCCCTCAGAGCAGAGGGTGATTTGCTGCCGGTCGTAGGACGATCCGACTTGGCCGAGGAGGTTGATTGAGAAGGGTTCTTTTTTGCGGCCTTAGCAGCTAGAGATTTGTTCAGCTCGTCTCCAGGTCTTTTGATAAGCTTGGAGATGGAGCGAGGAATGCTTTTGACGGTGCCCTGCAAAGGAAAGATTAAAAAGTTAACAACCGGCAAAAACCCCTAAAGAGGAAATTGAAAGAAAGGTCAGGCGGCCTTACCCCGCCTTTCTTGGCCTCAACAGCTGCTTTTTTAGCAAGCAGCTGCTCCTTGCGCAGTTGCGCAGCAGATTTCGCCGGGGTCTTCTCCGGGTCCACCATTCTCAAGGCGTCGGCTGCAAGGGGCAAACGCAAAGTTAGTCAAAGTAATAAAAGTTGAAGTATAAAAACAAAGATGGCAAAATTGTCGGATATAAAGTGGATATAACCTTGGGAAACATGGTACTTAACCCGCAGGCGGACAAAAAGGCTTCGTCCTTAAAGAAGTCCGGATGGGGGATCCAGTTCTTTGGCACAATAATTTGATTCCCATCCCCTAAAGGCTCAGTTGTGGTTTCGAAGAAACCCGGGTCCATTTTCTGCTCCCAGGCTCTAGAGGAGAGTACCGGGAGGGCGCATTTTCTGCCTAGGAGAGCCGGTTCTTTATTATACCGGCGCAAGGACTGGTTGTGTCTCAGTGTGGGGGAGGAGATCAAGTAAAACTTCTCCTTCCACCCGGACCATTTGGACACCTTGTCCAAAGTTATTTGGTATTGGGGCAAGGTGGTAAGAGTATACCATGCCCCATGACCGCCTGGGGCCTTGCTCAGGTAGTGCATATGAGCGAAGGCAGAGAAGCTGGGGTCTATATCTTGGAGCTCGCAGGCGACAATATAGCTCAGTATATTCATCCACGAGTTGGGAGTGAGTTGCCAGACGCCCAGATCATATCCTTTGAGGATTTTCCTTATCCCCGTATGGAGGGGGAACCGGAGGCCGGCTTCTATCACCGCCTCGAAGCAGACGAAGTAGTTGTCTGCATTTTCGATGTCGTCCCCCCAGGCCATAATTGCGTCCCCAGGCGGACAATTATATCCCACCCCTTTCCAAAGGGGTACTTCTCTTTGAAGGCTTTGAAGCCACTCTCCAGAAGGGATATATCACCCAGAAGCATCCTTGTCTTCTTCGGGTCAGGGTTAACAGAGGTCTTGGCCGGCTGCTGGTAGTCAGCCGCGAAATTATCTTGCCCAGAGCTAGAAGCCTCTGACCCTAATCTCTTAGCGGCGTCCTCGTCGCTTGTCTCCTCTTCCGCCTCTTGAGAGGAGACGGTTTCCTCACCGTCTGCTACCTAGGAAGGGGCACATTTCCCAACGACCCTATAAATAGGGAGATATTCCCCCATTTTGGGGACATCTACAATCATTTATTACACATCTATTCTCTCTCATCAGAGAACACCTGAGCTTGGAATCCAAGCAGATACCCACCTAAATTTCCGCACTCTTTATTATTTTTCAAGTTACTAACTTGACCGTCGGAGGCGGAGCTCCAACAACCGGAGTCTCCGTGTTTTTGCAGGTGCAGCTCGAGCCGAATCAGACTTTGTGACGTAACTCTCCCAAGGGACAAAATCCACCCAAAACAACACACAAGTAATAATAAGACAGAGTTGAGTAATATTTGTGGCAAAGATGATGAAGCGAAACAAATATGGTATGGTTCTTCTACTTATAATCCTTCCCATCGTTATGTTGGCAACCATTTGTGTACCAGCAATTGCCCAAGGTGTTGCTGCAGACTCTAACAAGGGTTTTCAGGGTTTCGAGCACTCAATTGCCCTTGTTTTCCTTTGTGCTAATGCAAGTGATTTTATTCTATATTTGGATATAAGTTGAACTAGTAGGCTACTACTATCATCCTAAGGAAGCCCTCTGGCCTCGGTCTGTTTGTTGTTAATTCCCTTTTTCCTTCTTGTTTGCACTTTTCGCTTTAATGGCCTAGCCAAGTTGTAATATATTACCCTTTTCCGCATTGAAGAAGTGTTGGTTTGGTTTTTGAAAATAAGATTAAGAGGTTTATTAGACCAGAACTTTTCACTAGTCAACCCAGAAAGTAAGAAAGGTTAAGGCTAAACTAATCGAGATTCGAGCACAAATTAACAAGGAAAGAGCATTTATATCCACCACAAATCACCTAAAAGAAAAATTACACCCACTAGTGAGACAGCAGTTGCGCAAGTTCAATGTAAGAAAACTCATTAAAAGCTCCCTATAAATAGTCACTGCATCTAATATGTGCTGCTTCGTGGGCGTGTCATGGGGAGGCCATTGCCAGGCCGTGGATACCAAGGTTTAGCCACAATCCAGGTGTGGAGTATGTTGCAACAAGTTGTTTTTGGTGCTTTATAATCGTCACAAGCTGAGAAATCAAAATTGGCCATCACTAGTCACTGCAAGCTGAGCAGACCAATATTGCTCCACATCTCTCTAACCTTAGCAGAGAGCTTCATCTTTCCCAAAGTTCATGTGCTCAAACAAGATAAAAGAAAATTATTGCATACTAGATGTGTGCAAGATGGACACACCAAAGAATTGCTTACAAAGAAACACAATATAAAATATGGCAATAATTGATTATTGTATCAAAATTTAAAGGGTATCAACTATCCAACAGATCAAACTTGAAGTGTATCAGTATCAGTATGTATGGTATTAAAAAATGCAACAGAAAACTATCACTCTTGAGTTCAACAATGGAGTTAAATGTGCACTCACAATTCGCTTACTTTTTCTCTCATACAAAAAGAGAAGGGAAAAAAAAATAGCTAAATGACTTTGTTATAAACTGGGAACCACAGAATTATAATGCTCACCCAGACCAAACGCATGCTTGTGGTATGATAGCTTGATAGAGTTCAATGAAGTAGAACCATCAGTCTTGTACTCCTTGCCCATTTCAACATCAGGGAAGGACCCTGAAAATATAATTATATGTTTCTTCAAGCAATGTGTCAAGGCACCAAGCTCCAGTTGCCCACCCCAAGCTGCTGTTGTTTCCACCTCGCGACAGTAGTTTTCAAATCTCTGCACCAGAGAATCATCTGACTCTCCTTCAACCTCATTCTCTGATATGAAAAAGGGGAGAAATTCAGAGACATGATCCCGCATATAAGAAGCGACCATTTCTCGAAGCTGCTGGAAATTGTAAGGTGAAGAACCTCCTGACAAGTGAGCTAGCTGATCCTCCACAGCACGATAAAGGCAGTGGCCATCAGGTTTAATATCATTGATGGTCAATCCAAGTGGGTCTAGCTTCTTCTCCAATAACCCATCTTCAATCACTCTATCACTAGTGATGTTGCTTTGTTCCTCTTTTATTCTTTGTTCCCTTGCAGCTTCTTGCTGAGCTCTTTTCTCACGTCTCTTAACACTTTTACTAGGCTTGTGATTATCAGCATTACTGGCCACAGATACTCCAGCAATTGCTTTGACAAGTGTATCAAGGTTTCCTTTGTCATTTCCATTGCCAATTGTGCTGCTATTATAGCCCAGTGAAGAAAGTTCTTGTGCATGTTTATCTCTGAGATTTGCAGATAGTTTGGCTACTTCTTCCTCAACTTGCTTTTTCTTTGCTTTCTGTTCCGCTTTGCTACCTTTAGCTGCAGCCTTTTTCATCTCAACCTCTTTGTTTTGTAGCTGGGAAATTTCTTTCCTGTAATTTATAGAGGGCATTTGAAAAATGACAGTGAGATAACATTCTCTGATCCACAGGTTTGTATGCCCCAAAAGAAGGTAAACTAAATCTATTCACAATGACAAAAAATAATTAAGGTTCAAAAAAGTTTGCCTGCTTTCTATTATTAAGAACAGTACCCTTTCCTAAATTTCTTACACATGCCCCCACTACCCACACTCTCTCATACTCAGTTTATATATATAGTAATTATACCATCATAAAAAGGATGGAGATAGTATTATTTTGAAGTATCAAATACAATTATAAGGAAATGCTCAATTTGTCCCTTGAGATAGGAAAATTTCCACTTTGTTAAACTATATTTTGTATATTTTCACTATGGTAACCTAAGATACTATAAATCAGTGACACTAACCCTCTACAAAAATTTATGAACTTAGAAATGTTATTAAGGTATTCTTTTAGAAAGGCAAAATTGGCCTCAACGACACCAACTATAGCATGGGTGCATAAAGAAGCACAACTTCAAACAGGTGCACTTTGGACCACAAACTATGCACCACACTACCCTGGCGGTTGTAGGGAGTCACATATAGTGTTGTCTATGTCACAACTTGCATCCCCTTCAAGTTGTACAGCTCTTTACACCCAAGTCATAGTTGGTGTCTTTGAGGCCATACTTTTCTTTCAAAAATAATAATTTTGATAAGCCAATGAATGAAAAGGTTAACACTTAAATAACCTGTTATTTCCCTATTCTCCTTTCATGATCCAACTTACAAGATTCCAAATAAGATCTTGCATAACAAGTCACTATTTAACAGATATTTAAACAGTATTTGCATCAGGCCAATAGATTTATCATATTTACAATCTGAGGTGACTGAAGTGAAACTACTTCTACAATCTGCAGTACTCAATGGTTAACGAAGTGAAACTGATATGAATAATACAAAAACAGGTCACTAAAGTGAAAATGTTGGGATAACTCAAAGTGCCAAAATGGAAAATTACCAAAATTCAAATATTTTTACGATAGAATTAAAAGATAATGAACAGCTGTTTCCAAAAACAGACTAGAAAAAGCTATTTGAAAATAGCCACCAAAGACTTTATAACATTCATCAGTGACCCTACTGATTCAAAGAGCTCAGTGATTTATAAACCCAATAAACCCTAATTAGAGTGCTATGAGATATTCGATTCCTTTTTAATTTATAAAGATTTTTTTTAAAATAAATTTAAAGACATAAATAGGAATAACACTACGATATACAATATGACATATTCACATACTTGCAATATCTTGGATAGATCACATATAGAGTAAGTAGAACTAATATGTGATATTTATTCATTGTAGACGAATATTTTTTCAAAAGCCATCACTTCTATTTTTAATGATGACAAAATATGAAGCTACTATCCCTTCTTCAAATTAAGGAATGCCAATAACTACCATGCCAAAGAATTCAAAGAGAATAGACGGGTACATACTCCCAACATACCAAATTTGATTATCTGAAAGGGGCAGCAAAATGTAGAAAAGACTAAAAAAAATAATACTCCAGAATTGCCGAGGGAACATGGTTCTACTTTCCATAATAGAACTAGAGAATAACATAGGATATCCAACAACAAATAGCTTTCCCAAGGGGCCAATGACTTTGGAAGAGAGAAGATTTATACTTAAACTTGCTCAATTCTAATAGACCAGGAATCGCTATTCACAAAATAGTGCTCAAAGCAATTCCTGTGGTAGTCAGAATATTGCTCAAAGCAATCGCTATGGTAGTCGTATTGATAAGGAAACCTGAGCAAAAGACTCCAGCCACAAATTCTCTAAATAAATTATTCTACACTATGCTCACCATAAGTCCACAAACCACAAATTGTAAGATTTACAGAGTACAGTATCTTAGGCCCAGTCACCCACACTAGTAAACCAAACTATCAGCATAATGATCAATCCCAAAAAATAAAAAAGTACTAATTCACCCAATATTTACAATCTAGGAAAGCATTACTGGACAGATCTAAATCTTGCAAATGTAATTAAAAAAGTAGGCATTTAAAGAATAGGCTTTGTACATCAGATAGCTTTCAAAAGCATAACTCGAGAAAACATAAATGCTCCAGACACTTCAGTTACAGTGCTCTCAAGCATGACTACCTTGATTCAAAGAAAGATTGAAAAGTTTTTAAAGCTTCGCTCGTCAGGCAAGGTTTGGATTGGTGTAGCTCCTTCCAAAGGTAAATTCCACATTGGTCTGTATTAATTAAATAATCCTCACACCCAAGGGACTCTACTATCCAATCATTCAGGATAGTGGGGATTGGAATATGGTCCATCAATCCACGGTATGAGGTAAAATAATGGACTAGTTTACTAAAACAATTTAGTGAATTACTTTTCTGTACCAAAACAACATATTGACATAACAGAATATAGAAGGTTAAATACTTCCATAATGTAGAAAAAATCCCTTATGAGATAAGGATTATGATAAGATCATAAGGACAAGGCAACTGAGTTACACAGGACATAATCCCAGTGAAATGATCTACTGCATAAAATGGAGGCTTGTCACTAAAAGAGCATCTAAAGAACATAATAAAAAAGCATACAATAAGCTCTCTGCCTCAATCATATACGAAGTATGTAACCCCAGTGAAATGATCTACTGCATAAATGGTGGTTTGTCACTAAAAGAGCATCTATTTAAATAACTAAATATAAAGCACATAAGAAAGTAACATCCTATCTAATACTTCAATTGTTAATGGAATACAGAAAAATTTACCTGTGCCTTGAAAGCATTTCATCACGGGTTTCTTGTTTCTCCACAGGTACATTATCAAGGTTTTCTTGAGCTTCAGCAAACTCTATCTCATGGCTACCCTCCATCTTTTGACCTGTGCAACAGAATGATTAGTTTACCCAAGGTCTATGTGCCAAAACTTAAGACATAGAAAGACTGGAAGACAAGTATGAATAACTGATAAAAACTTAGATGAGTAATGATTGATGTAAATCACTACTAAATCAGCTCATTCAAAAATGGAGCTAAAGAGGTATAGTTCATGCATACAACTTGGTTAATCTATGATAGTTCCTTTTATAATCAATCATCATACCTATAGTACATTGTGATATTCATGTAAAAAATTTGCTTCAACTTCTAATTAAAAAATAAAACCAATAGAAGTAGATGGTTATATAAACAGGTATAGGGCCGAGCCCGAGCCGAGTTGAACCAAGCTCGGCGAGTACGCTAGCACTTAAACTTAATCGAACTTGTATTCCCAAGCATTAATTTGTGCTGAAAAAAAGACCAACCTATCATTCTATAATCGAAACTACAATTCTACGAGTATTAGTTTAACAAAAATAGATTTATACAATTAAGAAAAAAATTATTTGAGATTAATCTGCTCTTAATCTGAACCAGGTAACATCCTCTTCTTAATCACCTTAAGAACCCTTTTGAACTAAATGATAACTTAACTATTAATATCACTAATACTCCAAAAGAAGTGAATGTCCTTCAAAAACATCAAAAAAATTAAAAATTTCTTATATCAATAATCTAACCATATACCCACTAGATTCTTATGAGTGAAATTTAAAAAACTCATCATAAATTTGCCAGATTATTCTAAATTCCACAAACTAATAATGACACAAAAAAAAAAGTAGAAAACATATCATATAATTTGTAATTTCATAGCAGAACTGTCCCTGAGCCTGCACCAATTAGCAACTAAATTTGACTATATCATCAAATTAGGCTTAAAAAATAATGTTAAATTCTTCTCGCTTAAGAATATGAATAGCAAATTCTAGCAACAACTCGCTAGTTATAATGTTTCATAATTACAGTAATTATAACCAATAGTTCAATAATCCACCTTAGAAGAACCCTAAATTGACTATATTGACAACTAAATTAACGGTATAAACTAGATAGTATAATTGATATTCGATATTAATAATTAAGAAAAAAAAAAAATTATTTTACCTCGGAAGTTATTTCAATGGAGGAGAAAAAGCTCAGAAGCCGCTTCAATGGAGGATTCAGAGTACGCTTCCTTCAATGGAGGAGGGAGAGAGGGAGGGCTGCAGCAACGCAGCGGAAACGTGATAAAGCTCCAAAGGGTGAAGGAAGAAATTATTCTAGGTTCGTATTTTAGGTTCCGGGTAATCGGTATTTGGAAACTAGAACCGATTACCTCGGTTATTTTTTAAGGGTGTTAAACGAAGGCCCGATTCTTTTGAGCTCCTCTGCTCTCCTCTGCTCTGTCCTACTCTATTGAAATCTTCTTTGCTTTGCCTGCATTGCTCTACTTTACCCTGTTTGTTGTGCTCTGCTCTGTACTGTGTGGAAGCTCTGCTCTGCCTGCTGAAATATGCTCTGTCCAGAACCTCAAAAAAAACATGGCCGAAATCAGGTTCACTTAAAGCAATTCATTTGGGCGTTTGGTTAGCACAGTGATATCAGTTTGGAATCAGGAATTGGGTTAAGGTTGTATTAGGCTAGAACTTGATACTGGACGTTTGGATCCTAGTGTAGTATGGGTTTGGAATTAGAAATGAGGTTAAGGTGATCGCATTGGAACTTGATATTTAATACCATGTGTTTAGTTCAATTCTGGAATGAAATCTCTCATTATTCTCTCCTTTTATTTGATACCTAATGGGTTTGAGGTATGAGTTCAAAATTCATACTTCAAATGACCAAATATATGGTATGAGTTTAAGTCATTCTAAACTGATATTTCGTGAAACAAACGCCCTTAAATGTGGCTTTTGATCAAGTATTACATTCTTATTTTTGTCAAAATACTATTACGCTTAAGGTCGTAGTGCTGAACTCGAAAGCGAGACAAACGTCTACTTCTTTGGGGACCACCGCCTCAACTCCAAAGGCTAGTATTTTAATATTATGTCTCTTATATTTGGCAAACTATACAATTAATAATGTTAGAACATTGATATGTGCAAGGGAACAAAGATCTTTTTTGTCAATCGGATGTTGGATGTTGGTTGTTGATTGTTGGTTGTTTCTTTCAGCTGGTCTGACTGGCTGTTTGTATTGGCTTTGTTCATCATTTTATTTAACTCGATCATATTATCCGACCTTTTGGGGGTTTCTTCTCCTAACTAACCCTAATAACCAATTTTAACCTTTCTTTAACTTGTTATATAGATCATGTGTCATCCTTTAATTATTAGCCTTAATTTTTTGATAAAAAAACTCCTCTATTCCTAATTAAACTAAATAAACAATTGAACACTTCAGTCACCATTAAAGTTCACATAAAGCAGCCGAAAAAAAAAACCTCCAACACCGGCACTTTGCCTTTAGACCACAACACCTAATTAAGACCAATATCGACCTTTTCTTTGGACAACAACACTTGCAATGTTTATACCTACTTCTTTCAGTTCAGATAAGCTGATATATTCTGACTTTTAACATTATTAAAATGTTTACTTTATGCATCTTTTGTGAAATGTGATTTATGGATAACAAAAAATATAGTCATATAATACCTTGTAATAATTCACTAAACATATATTTCAAAATATCAACTATTTATAATCTTTATCTTTATTTATGAATAATTAGAGTAATTTATGATCAATTAATGCATTGAAAATATGTTAAAAAGAAATACGTCAACTATCGTTGAATGGGAGAAGTACTTGGCTACATTTTATGTGGCAACATTTGTTTCTAACGTGTAATTTAAAATAAATTATCCCTAAGGTTAGATAATACAAGCTTCAAATAGTCAAAATGTGTTACTAAGTTATCCTTGTTTCACATTATAGGAACAATTAAGTATTATTTATGAAATATAAAATATTTAATATTACGTATAACATATATTTTTAAGCTTTAAATAGCCAATATGTGTTACTAAGTTATCTTTGTTTCACATTATGTAACAATTATGGGGCTTTAGTTTTGAGGATCATGGAGTTGAGGGACGGTTTGTCCCTCCATCTCCATCAGAAGTGATCTAGGTTCGATCCTCACTCCTCTTTTGTGATAGGAGTGGCACCCCTCTTTCCGTGTAAAAAAAAATATATTACCTCCGTTTTTTTTAATTGACACGTTTTGACTTTAGCACTATTTACACACTTTCCTCTGACCGAGTTTTGTGCTTACTCCCCCCGTTTTTAAATACTTGTTCCATTTTTCTTTTCCAGCCGTTTTTAAATACTTGTTCCATTTCCTTATTTGGAAAGTTCTTACAATATTTAATTAATTTCTCTCACCTAGTGGACCCACCATTAATTATATTTTATTAATTTCATGTTCTCTCCTCCAATTTTCTTCACTACTTTTTTTTTACAATTTTTTATTCTTCCACCTATCTCACTATATCCATATTTTATTATTTTCTCCAATTTCTTTGATCTTAAAACTCTATACACGCAGAAATAAAATAAGTATTTAAAAGCGGAGGAAGTATAAAGTAATTGGAAAACGTTTTGAAAAAGGCAGGATTAGGCGGTCAGAGTTTCACCCACAAGAAAGGAAAAGATAGGTGGCAAATTGAACACAAAATGAGAAATACATGCAACACTCTCTTCTCAACACTTGGAAAATGAAACTAACACCCGTTACCACACGTGTAATTTAGAACCTTTCCCTCGCTCCACCACATTCTAAATTTAAAAGTACCTAATTTCATCCCCTTCTATATTATTCTTCAATCATCTTCAACTTCAATTTACATTTATATATATTCCAAAACTATTCTTACATGTTCACAACTTTGTATCCAAATAAATAAGGATTACTACTTCGTACTAATCAATTATAGTAGTTGATAATTTAATTATTTGGCGTTACATACGTGATTAGCTAATGATGGCACGACGACGCTCCGAGATGAAGTTGATGTTGTTGGTGATTGTGGTGGCTGTGGTGGTGGCGGACAAAGTCACCGTGTCACACGCACACGAAGCCCCCGAGGAGGAGATTAAAGAAGGCGGTGAATCGTGGACGGGGTGGGCTAAGGAGAAGATCCAAGAGGGGCTTGGATTAAAGCAACAAAATGTTGGTGATGCAGGTAATAATCATCAAGACAATTTTTTTTTACTGTAGGTAATTAATGTTGTAGACAAGATTCGAACTAGTTAATATCCACGTAATCAACCCTAACTCTTAAGGGTGTACGGAACAACACCTTTATTGAAAGTGTTAAGTGCACAACGTAACATACCCTAGTACAATCATGCTTGAATAGTTGAATAAAAAATTGTGTTAGGATTAAGCATGCATTCATGCTATTGTGTTATGGCGGCTTTTTGTTCCCTTGTGTTATGGATTCTTTGAATAGTTATAGAAAATTATGATGGTAATATGGAATAATCATTTATGATATCTATTAATATGTTGTCACTTAAATTAGTTGGAAGGAAATTACAGGTAAAACCCAACTATATAAATTCATGTTATATGCATATTATAATTACGAGGGATTGGAACAATACGACAACAACTATTCACAACAATGATACTTTGTACACCGAATTAGTTATTTCTTAATAGATTGTTTTGCTTAGATGTTTAAACTTTAAATCTTGTTAATTTGTACTAAATCAATTGGTCATATTCCATAACATAGATCATAAATCAAGCTTATAAAGATTTTTAACAATAGAATGATACTAAATGAAGTACAAATGTGCAATATTGATTGAGTAAAGTGCAAGATTATAATTTTATGATGTGGACAGCAAACGAAGCCAAAGAGAAGACATATGAAAAAGCAAATGAAGCCTCCGACAAAGCAAACGAAAAGGCACGACAAGCTAAAGATAAAACATCCGAAGCTACTAGAGATGCCGCGAACAAGGCTGCATCGTCGAAAGATGCAGCCACTGAGCAGGCCGAAGTGGTGAAGGATAAGGCTCAGCAATACGCCAACGAGGCCTCTAACAAGGCCTCAAATGTCAAAGACCAAGTCCAACAACAATCGGAAACAGTAGGTCGTAAAGCTCAAGAGGCTAAGGAGACAATGGGCCAGAAGGTTGATGAGGCAAAGGAGGCAACGGCTCGAAAGGCTCAAGATGCCAAGGAGAAGGCCCAAGATGCGAAGGAAGCCGCGGAGGAGCATTCGAGTTGGATGAAGGAGAAGGCCAAGGAAGGGTATGATGCTGCTAAGAAGAAGGCTGGTGATACTTTGCGTAATGCTAAGGAGATTGCTCAAGATATGACCTCGACTCGTAATATTGCTGATAACGATGATGACGACGATGAGCTCTAAATTACAAGTTTATGTTGCAATGGTTGTAGGTGGAGGGAAGACGAGGATTTGTAGTTAGTGTTTTTTCCATTTTTGGAGGAATGCCTTTCCTAATTATGTTTATGTTATTATAGCATGAAATTTATGTATGTGTGAAAAATGTTATCTAGATTACAATTTACAATCAGTGTTGCATGTAAAAATTTACTTGTATAAGTTTTTACTTGTCTTTGGTTAATAGACTTTTGTAAGTTAAAAAGAGCCACCGGCAGCAGTTAGCAATGGCGGCGAAAAGGGCAGAAACGGGGTTGTTGCCACCAATCACGGTGACTACATGTACAAGGTAAAAATATGTATGGTAATTTTTAAGAAAGTCGAAAGTAGAGCTTGTGAGGGCAATACATATGTACCCAAGCTTAGTTTTGAAATAGCTAGCTCTTGTATTATGTACTAATAATAAAATCACATTCCTTCTGGATTATTTTTTATACCTGTATATTATTCCGATCCACTTTTTGGTCGATCTTTATACATACCAATTAATCGTCTAAAACTCTAAATTTCACCACATCTTACACAGAGAAAACAATGTGGCTTGTAAAAAACGAAAGATAAACAAACTGTTTACAAGGAAACATGCAAGTTCTGAAACCCCTTAAACTCAAATACAAAGTACATTGATTACAACGATTAAAATTTGTTTCTAAAGGGTTTACACCTACGTATGTTAGTATGTTACGGCTCATTTATGATTACACTAATCTACATAATTTATGAAAGTTGAAAATAAGTGATGTTGAAAAAAATTACAAAATTGGGCTTGACCTCAACAACACTAGTCTGCGGAATTGTGGAGGTTATATATACATTTTTTTTACAGTACAAATCTACGCTGTAAAGAATCGGACATGAAACATAGGATTTCTAACTAAGAGGGACCAAACGAACCCGGTTAATTCTCCTAGCAAAAATACTCTAAACTTTACTATCTCTTCAAGACTTCCCCTGAGTAGCAGCCGAATGACCCTTACCCTTTGGCATTTTCTTTGTGCTAGCTGTGAAGAGATAAAAAAATCAGATTAGCAGCTCATTCTATCAACTTCAGAAGCAAGATCTAATTGAAACATAGAAAGTATCAAACAGTATCGATGAAAAAAAATTCAGGAGGTATGAAAAAATGAAGAGGGTGATTGAGAGCATATACCATCTTCAACATCCTTCATCTGGTAATAATGAGGGGCGATCTCAATCAGCCAATCCGGTTTTAGCTCAGTTACCTGCAATTAGAATCAAGAATATTTATGCCCATCCAAAATGTAATACTCAAATAGTCAAATGGGAGCAGAAGGAAGAAGGATGAAAGGTTACCTGTCTCATATACTCCTTCGTTGTCAGAACCAGTTCGTGGTATACAACCCATCTTGGTTGTGGCTCCATCTGCTCGTAAAGAAAACAATTGTTCAGTTCCAAACAATATAAAAAAACCTATATATTACTCCCACCGTTCCTAAATGTTTTTTACGTTTCCATTTAGGGTGTTCCTTTTTATTCTTTACATTTAGTATCTTTCCTATTTTGGTCATAAATTTTGGACAAAATTACCCTTGTTTTACAATTTTTTTACTCAAAAGTCCTTACTTTTCCATGTGCTATTGTACTTTTTGTACTATTTTAATAGTATTTCAACACTTATTATTACTTTCTCTCTCCTCTCTCCTCTAATTTCTTCACCCCACATGCTCAACATTGTATTTTTCAATAAAATTGTACTTTCAATCATTGAAATATTTTAATATACCTCAACTTTACACAATTTCTTAATAACCGCGCATAATTCCAAACGTAAAAAACATTAGGGAACGGAGGGAGTAACAAACTTAGGTTACCAAGGAGTCGGAGGCTCGGAGCACAAGGCAGGGAGGTGAACAGGGAATGCAACAGAAAAAAAAAAATACACACACACACACAAGCAGAAAGCATATATTTTGCAGTATTAGGCATTACTAAAAATGCATGTAAATACCCAACCCCAAAACGACAAACTTAGATAAATGCATGACATACAGAATATTACATGAAAATTGAAAATGCATCTGATAGATTTTGCTTTGGTGTTAATAACAGAATCCAAGCAACTGAAAACTTAACTCAGCTTACCTGTGCTAAACCTGAACTGGGATGAAGGTACACAGTTTGAGGATGCTTGATTGTCCTATAAGATCCATTTTTCTGTAACCTTCCCGTATGAGGAAAGAAACCTGAAGCAGTTAATGTAAAATTGCAGTTACCACTTTATCTTACAGTGTCACAGGTAGCATATGTTATCAAAAATCTGAATAAAGGGTTTTGTATAAGAACCTGCAGTGATAGACTTTTTTATAGCTTCCAAATCATTTAGACTCGTCGTGGCTTCAATTTCGACCCTTTCCAGGAGTCCCTCAAGTTGATCTCTAATATCCCTTGCTCTTTTCATACTCCTGACCTAAACAAAAGGATCCTGAAATTAATATTTACTGGAGAGCATGAATCATATAACTACAATAGACAGCACTAACATAGGCACCATACTATAGAAAAAGTAATGCTACAAATCTTTAAGTAGAGCAGTTAGAACTATTCCTTACTAGATCAAATGAAAATGAAAATAAAAGGTTGTAACTATACCTGAACATAATTCTCAAAGCACCACATGCTTCCATAATCGCATGCTTTCCAGTCATTGTATATCTAGGAAAAGAGGACAAAAATTTAGCACAAAAGGCAACAAATATTATACAGAGATAGCAGAAAATTCAGTAAAACATTCACAGAAATAAAAATTGAGCTCCACAATAATCAAGCTCGGCATAAATCCAAGCATATCATATTTGAAAGAGAAGGAAGGAGTTCTTAGACACTACTGTGTCTAATGCACTAGCATTAGAGAAAATATAACCCTCTCCAAGAAAAAGTGTCAAAGAATAATATGAATGCCTTTTACCAAACCAGTGTGCTCTCTCCTTTTCTAATTTTAGAAAAAACAATTTAAACATAAAGAAGTTCTAATACCTTGAGCAGTGCAATATGGTCTCCCACATTCCCCTCATGGAATCTCATCCTTGCAGTGTCTGCATGGACTTGTTTGTCCTTGGGGCGGTAAAATATTGAGTTCCCAATAGAAAGCATTGCTGCAATGGTAATGATCTCCTCTGAACATTTATGTTTCTCAGAAGCAACAATCATCTTTGACAACATGGGATCAAGGGGAAATTCCGCCATTCTTCTACCAACTTTAGTCAGCTCACCTAGCTTATTTAGGGCACCAAGTGCATAGAGCAACTCAAGAGCTTTCAATAATGCTTCAGACGGCGGTGGGTCCATGAAATCAAAATTCAACAAGTCATGAATTCCAAGACTTTTAAGGGAAAGCACAACATTTGCAAGATTTGTTCGCTGAACTTCAGGGACAGTATTATCCTCTAAGTCTTGGTAGTAATTGTAAGCAGTGTATAATCTATAGCACTTTCCCGGCCCTGTTCGTCCAGATCGACCTGCACGTTGATTTGCCGATGCCTTGGAGATGGGTGTCACCAGCAATGACTCCATTCCCGTTCGTGGATTATACGACTTCATCTTGACGAATCCTGGATCTATAACATATTTAATCCCATCAATTGTCAGAGAAGTCTCTGCAATATTTGTGGCCAACACAACCTTACGTGCCCCTTCAGGAGTTGGTTCAAATATCTTTGCCTGCAGATCTGTTGGAAGGTTGGCATAAATGGGGCATATAATAAGTTCAGAAATCTTTGTGCCAAGGCCCCTAGTCCGATGCTTAAGTATTTCCTCTGCTGCTTCAATTTCTTCTTGTCCAGTCAAAAATATAAGAATATCACCAGGTGATTCCGTGACATGTATTTGCAACGCAGTAACAATGGCTGCATCCAAATAATCAGCTTCGGGTGCCTTTGTATAGTGTATTTCAACAGGGTAACGCCTCCCTGGAATTTTGAATATTGGTGCAGAATCAAAATAGTCACTAAACTTCTCGGCATCAAGAGTTGCACTTGAGATGAGTAACTTCAAATCTGGCCGAAAGCGAGCAACATCCTATTACACGGGAGCACTTTTCTGAGTAATATAGCAAGACAAATTGGGAATAATCACAGAAACAAACAAAATTCACTGCCAGAAAAACACATAGTGCTAAACATCCAAAGATTTCCCTCTTGACTAGCTAAGATAAGACAGTTGGACTCTTTACAAAGAACTACAACCCCATCATTTACCAGGCAGGTCATTGTCACTTAATTTAAGAGAAACATCTGGGATTGGATTAACGAGAGATTGCACCTACCTTGACCAATCCGAATAATATGTCGGTAGAAAGTGTCCTCTCATGTGCCTCATCCACCATGATAACACTGGAGAAAATAACAAATCAGAAGATGTCGAGGCATATAACTTGGATAGAAGTATAGAGTTAAACAAGTCTGGAACTGGCAAGTCACCTGTAGCTAGCAAGGTCAGGCTCACCAAGAAATTCACGAAGAAGCATACCATCTGTCATATACTTAAGAATTGTCTTCTCAGATGTGCAATCTTCAAATCGTATGGAATAACCCACCTGCGCGTGAAAACAAAGTTGTACAATCTTAGGGCACAGCATAATAGCATATCATACTAATAACTACAGCATTCGCTAGTAACATGACTATTTAATATTTATCATGAAGATCACAACCGCTAAGCCACTGAATAACTGAATTACTGCCATGAAAGCATAGACATAATAACACAACATACATTCCCTGTAGTACTAAAGATGAACTTATTTAAGTATGATCAGTGCTGTGATTCCAGTTTTAAATATGGTCAGGAAATTTTTCATAGGAGAACACATGTAATGACAACTGTATAAATGTATGATTCACCATTACTTTACATTCTTAGATAATATATCTAACATCACAAAGTCAAATAATTACAAAATTCCACAATTGCAAGAATAAATTTCTGCAAAGATGGCAATTTGTTTGTGAAAAATTAGTTGCACATTTCACCACCCTAATGTCTAACATTTCACCACCTTATATCAGTACTTAGAATTTCATGTAAGGCGTCCCTCCATCCTCTAAAAATATCCAAGACCTTCAAGGTACAATATCAACATGTAATATAAATCGGCAACCAATTAACAAAGCTTACCTCATGCCCAAGTTTCACACCCATTTCTTGGGAAACACGAGCAGCAACACTCATGGCAGCAACTCTCCTTGGCTGAGTACATCCAATCTGCATCACAGGAAAAGCAAAGTTTTGATTTTTTAGGAACTTATGACAACATCTAAATGCATCCAACTAATTATACTCATGATAGTATTATTAAAACTCAAACCATCGTCAAAAGGGTGGATTTTAAATAATGTACAGACAAAAGCTTCTTTTTATTTTCCCCAAACCAGAACCTATTAGGGTGTATTTGCGTTTACTTCACCTATAATTCACTCATGTGAACTTTATCCTGAACGTAACTTATATGAACTTATCCAAAATTATTTTTCCAAAAATGTATATTCCAGGCAAAAGTTAAAAATTTAAAAAAAAAAGGTGAGAACACATTCTTAGGTTTACAATAGTAGTCATATCCAACATGATTGATCTAGAATTACAACGGAATAATTGGCTTGGAGGTAACTTTAAATGTAGCAATCAAGAATCTATTTTGGACTCCTACAAGTGTCAGAAGTCAGAGCTTTAGCCAGTGCTTGACAAATATCATAAATCATAGAAGTAGCAACTATGAGGCATATCCAGAACAGACACATGAACAAATGCATTGAAAATTTCTGATGCAGTAAGCTTCTAAAGAAGATACAATGAACTCTTGATAACTAGGCACTCTCACTACACAAACCACATAACCCACGGAGAGTATCTCAACAGAAAAGCAAGTACTCATGAACTTTCATAAACCAACACAAGTCAACTTACAGGCATCTACACAACTGTGCATATAGAAGTCATTTCCTTGTAGTAGGGTAGTCAAGTACTAACAGCTGCTATTTTCATTTAAATTAATTATGAGTCTAGTCCACCTCAAAAAAAAATTAAAAACATTCAGTGACCATTTGGTTCACACTAGAGAGAGGGTAGAGAATCGAGCCAGGAACTTGAATATTTGTTTGGCGTGAGAGGGGGCGGACATAAATCAAATTATTTACCAAGCAAATCGTTTCATTTGTTTGGTTTACGTAAAAGAAACTTCAAACATCCCCTCGCCTCTTTCCTACAACAGCCAAAGTTCGATACCAAAGTCGACTAGGATATAGTTGGACCCAACCTCCATTGACAGAACCACAATAGTCAGGAAAGGAAGGTTCTGGTTGGTGGGGCTGGCAGAAGTTGGTAGTGACGGTAATTTCTAGAAGAAAGTAGTGACCATGGATAGTAAAAGTGGTGATAGGCTGATAGCTGGGTCTTAGAGATGGATGATTCTGAGGATGAAAGAGGTAGACTGAGGAAAGAGAGGTAATTGTAGACAATTGCTGGTTGGGATGATCTAACAGGGTTACAGCCTTACAGGTGACAATTGGGTCTTAGAGATGGATGATTCTGAGGATGAAAGAGGTAGACTGAGGAAAGAGAGGTAATTGTAGACAATTGCTGGTTGGGATGATCTAACAGGGTTACAGCCTTACAGGTGACAAGTGGTCGGGAATTGTGAGGATTGGAAGTTGCAGTGGAATTGGTGTTGAAGTGAGTACTAGTGGTGGATGACTTCTCAAGATCTGTTACGGGTTGAGGACTTGGGAATCCAAAACAGTGAGAGTAGGGAAGGAGGAGTGAAGGACAGAATACCAGTTTCTTGTTTAGGGTGAAATGATTAAGGCAAAACGGGGAAATAGGATTAATCATTCTTGAATATGCCCAACAATACAAAATCATGCACATAGGCATATCAGCTTCTATAAGCATATTGCTAAGAATTCATTCAACACAAAAGCGGTTAAGCAAGGAAAAAAGAAAAGCTTCATAAGCACTTCACATTAGCTTATTGTAATACCAAGGTTCTTATTGATACATGCAGTGGGAAGCAAGTCCACACACACACACACACACACACAAAAAAAAAAAAAAAAAAAAAAAAAAGAAAAAAGAGAGAGAAACATTACAACATCTTCACAAGAAATTTAATGTCACAGTTTACAGACAGAATTTACGTCGATAAAAAGAATCTAAATTTTTCAGGGAAAGAAAAAATGAGAGAGAAAATTTTAATACAACAATTGAATCCAGAACAAGAACAACTACGATATGAGAACATATACTTAAAAAACGAGTAGACATAAGATTTGTTCTGATATTACATATAGTTAGCACAGAATACCTACCATTCCAACTTTTGTATATCCACCTTCATGGAGGTACTGGGGTATCTGAGTTGTCTTTCCTGAACCAGTCTCTCCCACAATTATAAGGACCTAACAAGACAAACAGGGGGGACAGGTCATAACCCACAACATCACATAGCAGTGACAGCACATTAAGTGTGATGTACATAGCATTTAATCAGACGTTTGAAATACCTGATGATCTCGGACAGCATCAAGTAACTGTTCACGATATGGATAGACTGGCAAGGTCTTCCGGTCCTCCTAAGCACCGACAAAATAGAAATCAGCAAAGGAAAAAAGACAATAAATTATTGATCAAAGAAAACATTAACACTAATTATAATAATAAAAAAATAATAATAATAATAAAAAAAAAAACCAGCAACTCCATAAAGGCTGAATACCGTCGAAAGCAAAATTGACAAGTCATAGGACAATGAATAGTCACAGAACTATATTAATACAAGTTCTTACACTTTGGAAAAACTCAGGAAAACAAGGAAACATACTAAATTTGTTAAATAACAAAATTATGTCAAAAACAGTGACTTCTTCAACAGCTAAAAGGGGAATGTAGACATTAACATCCAGATTCAGCAAATAAAATAAACTAAAGAAGATAGAATTGCATTGCATAATGCAAAACCACAAACATAAATATCATAGCTCGGGAAGTAGACATCAAAAGTTTAAGCTACTTTAAACTGATTTAATCCAATGATTAATAAACACAATGAGAATAATAAAAAGAAGACGTACAACATTCGTAGATCATACTTAGGGGTGAGCAAAAATTCAGGGTACGCTCATCTGGAACCAGAACCTGCTCGGAACCACAGGTTCCAAAATCGGAACTTGTAGATCAGATTCCGGTTCCAGGTAATAAAAATGGGAACCCGTTGAAACAAGTTCGGGTTTCGGGTAATAAAATTTTGGACTCGGAATCTATAGGGTACCCTATTAGTATAGTTCCCTATAGGATACATGAAACCGGAACCTATTATTTAAGCCCAAGTATAAAAGCCCTATATTAAAATTGTATAAAATCCGTCTCCTACCTCTCTCACTCCTTTTATTCATTTTTCATCATACTCTTAATGGTTTACTTAATGGTATTAATATAAGTATTTGTAATTTGGTATTAAATATTCTAGACAATCAAATAACTATTAAGCTTATTTTGAAAGACAGAGTACCCTGTTCTGAAACCAGAACCTGCAGATTCCAGTTCCGGTTCCCAATTTTTAGGAACCTGTTGAACAGGTTTCGGTTTCGGTTCCTATTTTTAAGAACCTGTTGCAACAGGTTCCGGTTCCGGGTCCTGAGATTTTTACAGTGTACCCTGCTACGCTAACCCCTAATCATACTTGTGGCAATTAATTAGGCAATATACAACATAAGGATAGACAGAAGTTTGTACACCCATATGTGGCCATTCTTTCATTGCCACAACAGTCAGCAATACGAGACAACAGCAACAACACAGCAACAACAACAAGACAGCATACTATCAAAGAGGAAAAAGAAAATGAGATTATGCCTAAATGGCTGCCCATATTTTCTTTTTCATGGAGAATTTTGCAGGGAAATTAGTGTGGGGTCTAATTGCACAATTGATTAATACAAGTAAAATAAGGTAATTTCACAACTGATCATAGTAAAAGAGGCATACACACATCAATTATATATCAAAGTTAGAAGTCACTCAGTCTGCATCATTACCTACTTCAAACTCATTCATTTATAAGTCTCTGATTCCATTGTTTATAAGTAAGAATTCAGGACGCCAGTCAATTACTCAATTATAATCATCTCATTCAAATACAACATAAAATATATTTTTTAGCTACTTTTTTCTTTTCTTTTTTTTGACAGTGAAGGTTGAACTACAAGTCTCAGCCAAAATATCAGTACGGATTACAAACCTGAAGCTTCTCCAAAGCGGTCTTTGCTTTGGACTCTTCCTCTGACTCAGTAAGCATCTCATTTTCAAACTGCAAAAAAGAACAACAATTATAAGCATATATGAGCCCAAGTGACTAGCAGATAAGAGCTTAATTATTACATAATCTATTCTACCTTGTCCCCATCCATTACAGAGGCCTTTATGAAGTCGATTTGATCTTCAAAGACATATCTGAATTAAAAGTAAACAGATAAAAGTGGTAAATTAAACATAGACATCAGCAATAAAGCCAGATATAACCAACTAGAAAACAAGTCTCACTCATAGCTTTCAGCATTCTGCCGTTTATCTTTGGAACCAAATTTGAGGGTTGCTTTTCCTGAAAGAAAGGGCTTCAGTTTAGAGAGGAAAAGACAATAAAAATAAAGTATATGAAAATATGCTTCAAAACTTCTTGTTATATAAATATACCAATCTGGTGATCCTCCCAAGCTTCTTGTTCAGCAAATGGGTTCATCTTACCCCCAGATTCACCACCATCCCTAATGAACAAATATAAAGAGGCAGAAAATATAATTAGACTGACAACCATGTGTTGATGACTTTAAACCCACTCCGTGTATATATATATAAATGAAATTATATAAACTATGCAGATAAATTGGCACACCTGTAACGATTTAAAGCTACAGAAAATCTTTTCTCTTGGTTCACTCCACCGTCAACATCATCATATGCATCTGGCATTCTATACTGCAATTCAGAAGCAAATACATGTACACCAAACTATCAGAAATCCCACAGACAGCAATTTATATGAGAACCAAGGGTACTCTTAACACAATTTGAAATCCATGTTTTAAAATGAAAAATAATTTGAGCTTCCACTGACTTCGTTAGTAGATATAGTACGTTTAAAGAATTGATAAACAGAGTTTAAAATTACTTGTCTTCTGACTTTCAAAATTCATGAAGCTTGTATAACAGCTTTTACTTGGGATTTTACTATACACAAGTAAATTCAAACCTAGCGTAGGACTAATAAACATGCTTGTGGGAAAAATGGTTGAAGGTAATGATGAATCTGACCTGTAATAATAAAAATAAAAAAAATAAAAAAAAATGAAAAACATCCAAACAAACAAAATATTTTTGATGGAATACATGCAGTGGCCATATAACTGTCCAATATAACAAGGAAATAAGATCGGATACAGTAAGATGCATTCAGGAGCAGAAAGGACGAGTACACCTTACTAAAGGTATTGATTTTTAGACTTCTATTTGTCACGCATTTTATTGACTCCCTACATAAATATTTTTTACAACAAAACAATTGGTTATAACTTTGTAAGAACTGGCTGGCAAGCCAAAATTCTCATCATATAATGTAACTATCCAACCCTTCCATCTTATTTTAAACAGTATCCTGGGTTCATGAATTGCTGCAGTAGCAAGAAACAAAATACACAACACAACACAGCAACCTATGAAAGTCGGACCAGAACCTCAACTACAACTACATAAAAAAAAAAAAAAAAAAAAAAATTGGGGGGGGGGGGAAGGGGACAAAATGATAATAATTGTAAATAAAATAAAATAACAGAAAAGAAAAGGGGGAAGGGTTTTTAAAAGCAGCAATCACAAGATATAAAAAAACAACAGAGACAAATCACCTCGTTTATCTCACTAGCATCTTCTCCTCTCCTTTTGGAGACAAGCTCATATATTTCCTTCTTGTACCTATGATAATATGGATGTCATTCACAGCTATAAATTTTAAAAACAAAATTATTTAATCAAGACACACATTGAAACAATTGAACAAAACGTAACCAGATCGCAACTCAAGAAACTTTTAAGGCCCTAGAAGATGCGGAAACTTATATAGTTAGCTGTTGCATGTCTCCAAGTAAATCTTAAAACTATAAATGGTATCCATGCCGTAAATAAAACCGCCACATGAAAGGATTCAAATCGCCAGCAGCATCAAAATGAAAAAAGAATTAAAAGAAGCCTAATAAAAACACATGAATTTTCATGAAAATAAAAATATTATAAAATAAATTTGAAGGGAAAAAAAACATATGATGAACAATGAACACCACCTATTACTCTACTAGGACACATGAAAACCACCAATAACAATTACATCAAACGTTGCAGTATACAGCTCAATTTCAATAATGCAATCAGAAAAGCAAGAAGCATATTAAGATTACAGAAAAAAGAAACACATAGGAGTGACTCAAGAAGACAGTCCTGTTCAGATTGTGAAATAGGAAACAAAGACAAGGAAAAGAAAAGGTTAAACAACTCTTGCAAATGAAATTGATGATGATGAGACTTTATAAGGCATCACTAAAAACATGGACAAAGAATCACCTTAATTCGCGTTGCTCTGCTTCAGTAAGCTTAACACCATCAAATAGGTACTGTTCATCTTCTATCTCATCTCTGCATCACATTAAACATAAGATCAGATAGAGAAGGTGAAAATTACATGAATTAGCAAACTACCAGAGCTCAATCCTATTTAACGATTTAGAAAAAAAAAATAATAATAATAACTTAAGGTGCTACTGCAGACCTGAGCTCCTCTAATTTCTTTTCCTCCCTTTTCTTCAAATACTCTTGTCTTGAAACCTTTCTGTGGCAGATGAGCAAAACAAAGACGAAGAAACATCAGCACAGCATACAAGGAACAGAAATTCTTTAGCTGCAAACCTACTCATATTATATCAGTAAGGGATCTCATGATGACCAGGATTGAATTTGCACTCATCAAATGAAAACAATGTCAGGTTTACAAAGCACACAAAAGAACCACCCTAAGAGCCATGGCAATAAATTGATGAAATTAATAAGACTTCTAATGACAAAGTAGGACCATAAAGAATCAAGTGTAATCACAATAAGAATAGCAACAAAAGCAAATTAGGCCAGAATGAGGGTGTCTCCCAGGCAGAGTAAACTCATTTTAGTCCTATTCAACATCGAGTTAAAAATCATCTACAGCTTCATCAAAGTTCAAAACACAATCAAAGATGGGAGACTGGGAGCACTTCTTCAACTCAATTTTGCATGATAAAGACTAACCCAGTAGAAAACATGTATTAATATCGACAGAAGTCCAAAGTTGATAATGCTATTTAACAAAGAGAGCCAGGTCGGATTCAAAGACATAAAGATAACCCTTAAGGAACGATTCATATCACCTTTCTATTCATCAAATGACGAATCTGTTACTACTACATAAATACAAACAAATTATTGAGAGATACAGTTGTACTCAATTGAATGCATAATACTTTCCACCTAAATCATGCATAACAACATCCTCACACCACAATGATGACAAAGCCTCTAAGGTTAAGCTGGATTTCAGATGACTACGGTTCCAAACTAAGATTCATTATTAATTTGCGATAGTATTTCTCAGCACATATAATATAATGGCCTTCACTCTACAGCTTTTATAAATAAGATAATTCTACGAAATCCAATATTTCATACGAGCAAGAACTTTCAAAGAAATTATGTACAAATGTACATCTAATTATTATTTTCAAACAAGGATTTTTTTGGTATCCTTTGTAAAATTTGAGAGGAGGAAGCAAGAGAAGGAGGGAGGAGGCAATTTGAGACCAATAAAAGGCATTAAGAAATAATGAGGTGCAGAGCAACAGGCTTTCAATTTTAGAGAACATCAAAGAGGAAGGTTTTCCTGCAATGAATCAAAAATGGCATGTTCTGGAAAAAGTTCAAAATTTGAAGTAAGATGCAATTATGCCAAATGCTAGACTAATATAACTATAAATTAAGCAAGAAACTAACCTAAGTGCATCTATATCATCCTGCTCCAAAGCATTAGATCTCCGAATTGCCTCTTCTGCAAAACAGAAAATGGAGTTTTCTTTAAAGTAAATAGAACAACAGAATGGTAATGAAGTTCAAACTTAGAATAGTCCCCTTAAGACAAAATTGTAACTCTTTGTAACTAACCTTCCTCCTTCTTCGTCAACTTCGTCTCTGTTAGCTGTAAATAAAAGTGGTGTCATTGCCAAACCACAAAGCATGGAAAGAACAAGAATGGAACAGAGAAACACAGCAAAAAGCATTATACTAAAAATAAAACCAAAATTAATGCAACAGAATCCATTAGTCCACTTTGAGCATTCCTGACATAGAAAAGTTACCTTCCTAGTTCGAGCAGCATCCTTTTCTTTCATATGTTTTTCCAATTCTTCCTTCTCTTTTTGGTCACGTATTCTTTCTTCTTCTGACTGTATTATGAAATAGACAAATCAAGAAAATATCAACAGAAAGCAACCTCATTTAGAAATTAAACATACCTCATTTAGAAATTAAACATACTTTGAGGATCAAGTACATCATGTCATTGATGAATATATATATATCACTTCTCCCCCAAATTTAGATTCCATGCCCCAACCAAATTTTTCCTCAAATTAATACAGAAACAACTTCAGAATTATGAGACTAGGAGATGGGAAGGCCGATGAATTGAGACAAATCAGCAGCTGCATACCTCAGAATCATCATCATCATCGGAATATTTTCTCTTGACCTGTCTTTTTTGTTCTCTGCTAACTGTCACCTGCAGTATGGCATAAAGTCAACAAAAAAGATGACAAGTCAATACATAAATTAATCATCTAGCAGCTTACCATAACAATGAAAACTGATCAATCAGTAAAAAAAAAAGTAAACACTATGCCTCATCATCTTCATCCTCAGGATTGTCAGTTTTCTTCCTAAACCGCTTCTTGTGTGATTCTTTCTTCATTGGCTCAGCATTAGAAACAGGCATATCATCATCATCATCATCTGCATCTAGAAGCTGATAAGTCTTCTGTTTCCTAACCAACATTGCCGCCTCCCTCTCTTGCTTATGATAAAGCTGATAAAAGAAAATACAATCTTGTTCAGTTTTCCAATATACCTATCTATATCTCTACTGCGCTTTATCGATGATTTTATAATTTCATGGTCTACTTGCCGAACAAGTACAAGTACGCAATTCGCTACCTAATTCATATGTTTAGGTTTGTAATTTATATTCCACATAGTAAGTTAAAGCTACACTGACTAGTACTACAGCTAAAATCGATACATCAAATTCAACAGCAAACTCACATTAACTCCAGAAGTTTCGTGGGAAATACAATCTTGTTTAGTTTTCCAATATACCTACCAATCTCCTCTGCATTTTTTTTTCCCCAATAATTGATTACACATCAAATTCAACACCACCAACTAAAAGTCTAAAACATTCAAATGTTATCAACATGTCCTGAGAAATAGCATCATGAACATCCCTCAATTATCAAATTCCTTCCACCGTCCTGAAGTATATGGATCACTTGTGTGGGCACATTATAGGATACTTTTTCGATGATAAAATTATAATTTCAGTCTGCTTGCGGAACAAGTACAAGTACACAATTCGCTACCTAATTTTGTTAATTATACTCCGAAAAGTGATCCAATGTACCAATTCACAAGTTTAGGTTCCTAATCTATGTTCCGCATTGTAAATTATACTACAGTAACTAGTACTACAGCTAAATTGATAAATCAAATTCATCATAAAACTCACATTAACACCAGAAGTTTTACGGGGAACACGAGCATATATCTCTTCAGCGAAAGCACGGGTTTCAGTCGACGATGATAGCCCGAATTCTACAAGCTTACTTACAACATCTCCCAGGGAAGAAGCCTGCTTTGCTGCAAAAACCCCAAACAAAATTCATCAATTTTTCACAAAACAAACAATTTTAATGATTTGATTTCAGTAAAAATAGAAATTGAACCTAAAAAATTTATACTTACATAAACCGATTATATACTGCACGACTGTAGGCTGAGAGTAGCCTAGAAATGTCATTAATTTGTCCGAAACCCATGATTTTAAATTTGCGTCACTACCCATTTCAGATTAAGCTGCATATGAAAAACCCAATATTGAAAAAATTAAAAAATCACAATAAAATTCTTTCTCTATTAAAATCATCAATGTAAATTGCACAAAATAAACCCTAGAATTTGAAATTGATATTCGGTAATTAAAAAAAATTAATCTTACACTAGAAGATGGCTTCAATGGAGGAGCGAAAGCTTGAAAGGCGATTGGAGAAATTAGAAATCAAAGATGAAAGAAAATGATTAGAAAATCGAGTGGTTTGAAAGTGGAAAGCAAGTAGAGTAGTAGAGAAGAGGGAAAACCAGAAGAAAGCGGGAAACGGAGAAAGAGGAAGAGCTCAGAAGTCAGAACGAACAACTGAGAATTCAGAATTTGAGAAGAGACAACAAGGTTACGAGTAATTGATTTTTTAGATCTTCAATAATAGGGTTTAATCGAGTTAAGTATAATACAGGGGACTCAATTCTTGCAAAATGTGGGGAAAGGGGACTCTATTTATTTTATAGAGGAAAAGGGGACTAGGGTTAAATTTCTGGTATTAGGAGGTATTTTCAGGTGACTTAACTCACCTTTAACCCAAGAAGAATTAAGTCCCCTCATTATTGCCTTGATTAAACCAGACAAATTCAATCCCTTCATTAATAATTTCTGCTGATTGTTTTGAAAATATGGCTGTTTGAAATTAAGAAAGTACAACAACAACACAAAAGCTTTGTTCTTGAAATTTTTTTTAATGTTTGTTATCCAAAAAAAGTATTCTTTTAATAATTTTTTAATGTTCTTCATCTCTCTGGTTTGTAGCTTATTTGTCTTGCATTTGTAGTAGAAGCACACATCGTAATTTTAGTGAAGGCTTGTAAGGCCCTAATTTATTTATTTTTTTTAAAAAAAAAAAATTATCGATAAGCCTAGTGTATATTGCAATAGAAGGTCATTAAGGAGAGTTTCTAAGAAAGTCAAGCATCCTTTTATGAGATTTCTAATATGCCCAAACTATAAACAAGTGGATGGGTGTGATTATATTAGGTGGTAGGTTGGTTGACAGTCCACGTGAGTCAGAGTTAGTTTATGAGATGGTCATAATTTTAATTAAAGAGAAATGTGGAGTTAGAAGGTCGAGGATGTAATGAAGATGATGAAGAAAATAAACATTCAAAGTATTGTAATTTTATGCTTTATTTTTGTTCCAAAAAGAGTAAGGAACTCTTTTTTTTATTGGTCTTAAATTAAAATATTTACCAAAAAAAAAAAACAAAAAAAACATACTCCTTTTTTTTAGTTGACCAAATTGACTCAATTGTTTAACCAAGGGGACTCAATTCTTTAACCAAGGGGACTCAATTCTTTCCCTTAATTAATTAGAACCCACCGAAAACCCAAACTCATTCTAGCCCAGTCCCTTTTCTCTCTATAAAATAAATAGAGTCCCCTTTCCCCACATTTTGCAAGAATTGAGTCCCTTGTTTTATACTTAACTCGGTTTAATCGGTTTTAAAACAATACTCCATAAAGGTGGGCACGGGCCGTGCCGGCACAACGCCGGCACAGCACGGCACGGCGGCCCACCAGTGGGCCGTGGACCGTGCCGTGAACACAAAGTTCGGAAAATGGCACGGCGGGCGACACGGTACCCAGCACGTGGGCCGGCACGGCACGGCACGGCCCGGCCCGTGCCTAGCCGTTGGAAATAGCCGTTTTCCAACAGATATAAAACGGCTATAAAACGGCCATTTTTTCCACCCAAAATCCCTATAAATACCTCATTTCTTCCTCTAAAATTTTCACAATTCATCAACTCATCTCTTCTCTCTTATTCTCTAATTTTCTTATTCTCTAATTCCTACAATCTTACTCTCTTTCTCTTTTGTGCAAAGAAAAAAAAAATTTCTACTCTCTTATAAATTTTACATTTTTACTTTTATTAGTCTACTACCAAAATTAAAAATAAAATAAAATAAAATAATTCTTATATTTACACTCGGGAAATTATAAATTCGGGATCGGGAAATTATAAATTTGGGAAAGCAATTGAAGCGTCATTGTAAGATCTAACTCAACTTTATTATTATTATTATTATTATTGTTGTTGTTGTTGTTGTTGTTGTTGTTGTTATTATTGTTGTTATTGTTATTATTGTTGTTATTGTTATTATTGTTGTTATTGTTTTCTTGGAAGTTGGAATAACTTAATTATATAAAAACTACTTTCTATTTTTATTGTAGATAATTTAGATTGTTAGTGAAATCTGTCTAAGGCGGGACTTGGGCTCTGGACAACGTCGTTCCTAACCTCTCCTACCTGGGATCTCATTGACCTAAGTAATCTACTATTATTATAATTATTTTTGAAAACTTAATTTATATAAAAACTACTTACTGATTCTTATTGCTATCGTTATTATTATTGTTGTCAATTGTTATTATTATTGTTATTGTTAATTTGTTATTTGTATTATTATTGTTGTTGTTATTATTATTAAATATCATGGCATCAAACACGAACACTTCCTCCTCCTCTAGAAAAGCCAAGTCAAAACGTAGGGAATCACCAAACCCAAACACTTCAATGCCCCCCCTAACACCTTTCCCTCCCCTAACATGCCTTTTCACTCCCCTAACATGCCCTTTCCAAACACTTCCACCCCTTTCTTTCATCCCCAAACCACGGGAGGGCACGAACAAATGGATGATATGGCTCCTTAGACTATGCCTAGTTCAGGATTTCAACAAACCCATTTCTCACCTCATTTATACGGATCACAACATGAATTTTCTATTCCTAGTAACCAAGGTAGCCAAAACACAAGCCTCCTGGTCGAGTGAACAATCCACCCAAATGCCTAACACCCAAATTCTAACATATTAGAGTGGTGTACCGAAGAGGAATTTGCTCAAACCAACCGAAAGAGTGAAGTTTGGGCACATTATCAATTAAGTAAAAATGGAACCAAAGCCCGGTGTCGGACTTGTAGTAAAATTTTCTCGGCCGATACCAAGGGAGGGACGGGACACCTTAGTAGACATTCAAAAAGATGTGGTGAACCATCTAATGATCCAACCCAACCCAAAATTTCTCATTTCCATCCACAAGGCTTCATTTATAGTTATGAGAAAGATAGGGATGAACTTGGGAGAATGATTGTACATGCCGAACAACCTTTTCTTTTCGCCGAAAATGATGCCTTTAACAACTACATTAACCGAGCACTACAACCCAAACACAAAAAAATCTCCCGACAAACCGTTCGATCTGCTGCCATGAAGAATTATCAAGAGTATAAATTGAAATTAGTAAATGAATTGGCTAATCTTCCTAGTAGAGTTTCTTTAACTGCCGATGCATGGGATAGTGGATACGGACTTCACTATTTATGTGTTACTTGTTATTGGTTGGATAATGATTGGTTGTTACAAAAACGCATCATTCATTTTAAAATGCTTGAATACCCTCATACCGGTCTTAACATTTCTCATCATTTAATGGAAGCCATTGATGCATATAGTCTTAGGGATAAAATCATGTCTATGACTTTCGATAATGCAACTTCTATAACATATAGTGAGAATTGGTTAAACCCCAATTGACCGATTTAGTATTAGATGGAAAAGCACTTCATATTAGATGCATTTGTCATGTTCTTAACTTGTGTGTGAAGGATGGAACACAAGCAATTGGTCCATTTTATCACAAAATAAGGAATGCTATTATGTCTATTAATAGCTCTAACTTGAGATATCAAGAATGGAAAGATTTTTGCAGGCAACAACAGGAGAAAGGCTATAAAAATAGCACCGGATTGTCCAACTAGGTGGAACTCCACCTATGAAATGTTTAGTCGGGCAATCGAGTACAAGGTTGATTTAACACTTTTTTATAATATGAAATTTCCACAATGTGCTTTACTAGAAGATGATTGGGCTAATTGTGAAAAATATATGCAGTTTTTACAATTACTATATAGTATGACACATTGTTTTTCTTCTGTATATAATTCTTGTTCCCATTCTTTTCTTAGCAATGCATGTTTACTTGTATAAGTTTTTGCCGAACATCGATCACAATATGAATATCATGGATATCTTCCATTTATGGAGGAAAAATGGCGTAAATATTACACTAATATTCATATGATTTATATTTTTGCTTCTATTTTAGATCCTAGGCAAAAATATGATGGCACTTTTTTATTAATTGATATTTATTATAGTAACATGAATTTGGAAGATGATGTTGAAGCTTTTAAAAATAAGGTGACTAATGAGTTTCTCTCTTTATATAGAGTTTATGAAACTAAATATGGAACCGTGTCTCGATTTTCCCCTTCTCAAACATCCAAAAACGTAAGTAAACGGGCCAAAGGTTTATTTGCACAAGCTGCTAACATGATGTCCAAGTTTTCAAGTACGGAATCATCATTAACTAGGAGAACACAAAGCGATGTTTTGGAGTTGCAAATGTACCTAAGTTACGACTTCATGAAAGGCATGGACGATGAAGAGAAGTTTGGCCTCGACATCCTTGATTGGTGGAAATCACAAACCATGAAACATCCAATTTTGTCGGCAATGGCTCGTGATATTTTTGCTATCCAAGTCTCCTCTGTTGCCTCCGAAAGAGCTTTTAGTGTGTCGGGACGGATTTTAGACGATAGAAGAACAAGACTAAAACCCGAAACACTTGAAATGTGTGTTTTCTTCAAGGATTGGTTGGATGCCGAAACTCGTTCTCAAAATCGTACTTATGCACAAAATGACGACGATGAAGGAACGTCGACTTCTTTTAGTTCTCATACTTCTCAATCAACTCAATTGGCCGATGACCTTGAACCACAAGAAGACAAAGACGAAGACGAAGACGAACAACAATAATTACATTATTACGATGACCTCGATTTATCGTACCGGCTACCGGCATATAATAAACTAAGTTATTCTTCAATTTTTTGTGTTTTTGAATTATCGCACTCGTAATTTTTTTTTTTTATTATATGCATTGTTGTTTTTTGCTAAATTAATAAAATTGTTTTTATTTGTTTATTTAAACTTAAACATAATTAGATAAATAATTTATATAACCTTAATTAAAATAAAGTTGTTCAAAACAAAATATATTAACATTAACATAAACATAAATTAATCACATTATTTATATAAAATTAAGTTGTACTAAAAAATATATATATATATATCGTTTTTTATTTACATTTATTATTTAAAAAAAAATGGCACGGTTTGGCCCGCGGCCCGGCACGGCACGGCCCGCCAGACACGTGGGTCGTGTCGTGCCGTGAGCTGGGGTGTGCCAAAATTAGGCACGGCACGCCGCAGCACTGGCACGGCACGCCCCCCATCGCGGCACGGCCCGTTGCCCATGTTTAATACTCCATAATAAATAAGGTTATTTGTTTAAGGTAAAAGAAAAAAAATAACGAATTTTTTAAGGTTATTTTTGTAAGTTTATTTTTATGAATTTTTTAAGGTTATTTTTGTAAGTTTATTTACCTGTAAAAAAGAAAATTTTAGACTATTTAACGGATATATATTTAGGACTTAGGTTCTCTTCACTTCACCTTTTAAAATTATTATTCAGTAAAAATAATTTCAATTTAGCGAAAATAATTTCAATTTAGCAAAAATAATTTCAATTCAGCAAAAATAATTTTAGTTCAGTAAAATTAATTAATAAGATAAAAGAAATGGGGGCCTTATAATTTGAACTTTGAAGGGATACTAATTAAAATTATTAAACAAATTTGAAGAATTTCAAATATAAAGTGGATAAAGAGGTGTCTAATTAGGAAGAGGTATGGGGTTAAAGAAAGATTTGACTAGCCTAAATTTCTAATGTGGGTGTTTGGTTGAAAGATGGTGTAAACAGAGTTTTGAGTCCAATAAACTAGTTTATTAACTGCTAGTAATAGGAGTTTTTTTTTTTTTTTTTTTTTTTTTTTTTTTTTTTGGTGAGAACAAGGGGCAAGCCCCAAAAAAGTATTACAAACTACGAAACTAGAGGAAAGAAACAAAACACACGAAACAAGAAAGCAGCAAAACAAAGCAACAAAAAGAAAAATAAACAGAAAAAGAAAAGCTAATGAGCTTCACAGCTCTTATTCCACTAAGCCCCTATTAACTCGACTCCATGGGCACCATTCGATGCCTTGTTATACCACGCAAGTCCTCCAATAAAACGGCACGAAAATCCTCCGAGACCGCCTCGAAGATGACTAGTTTTTGAGTGGACGATGCTCCAAAATTAGCTAACCAATCTGCCGCCCGGTTAGCTTCTCTGTAACAATGTCCAATAGAGAGTTCCCAATTCCTATTAGAAATTAGGGACTTGCATTTGCGAATGATGTGTAAGAAAGGAGTGTTAGTCGGAATAGGATCCACTAATATACGAACAATTGCCTCTGAATCAACAGTGATCTGAATTTTCCTGTGTCCTGCATTCCAAGCTAATGTCATGCCCCTCATAACTGCTAGTAGCTCAGCCTTTGTACTCGAACAAATACCACAGTTCATGGCAAACATTTCGTGGAGTTCTCCACTGTGCCCTCTAATCAATCCGCCTGCCCCGGCTGGACTTGGGTTCCCCTTTGAAGCACCGTCTGTGTTTAAGCGAACCCAGCCTTCACGCTGGAAATTCCACCTAATCAGCATCTCTGTTCTTTTTCGCTTCTTAGGGAGACCCTGCAACAGGTTGTTCTCGTACGCTCTAGTGATATCACCTACTCTAACATAGATGAAGCTTAATTAATCCAGGGGAATTGCAGTGTCTCTCTCGAAGCACCTTTCATTCCTCCATCTCCATAACCACCAGCAAGTGGTTGCAAACATAAGTGGCCATCCATCCAAATTTGTCTCATTTCTTTCTTTCAAATTTTCCATTAACCACATGCTGAGTTGATCAGTTTGCCAGTGCAAGTCAGACCCTCTTCCCAGCTTTCTCCATATCACTTTGGCTGCGGGACAATCTCGTAGGATGTGGCTAGTGTTTTCCTCAACATACCCGCAAACATAACACCTAGGATCAGGAGTAAGGTGCCTTAAGAAGCGATTCGAATTAGTCATTAGACGATCATGACCTGCTAACCACATGAAGAATTTGATTCTTTGAGGGGCTTAGAGCTTCCAAATCCTCTCCCACTTGATGTCCTGAATCTCTGCTTGATTATTATCCCTCTTGATAATTTGTAAAGCAGACTGAATCGTAAATTCACCCAAAGACGTTCTATTCCAGTAGACACTGTCAATGGCATCTTCGTCTTCAGCTAACTCATGGGAATTAATCTTCATCAAAGCCTCTGATGGAAGATAAACTGCAAAGTTCTCGGTGATCCAACCTCTCTACACATGCCACATGTCTCTCACAGTGTAATCCAGGGAATAGCTTGGAGGTGGAGTAATTGCTAAATCAATCAAGGGAGTGTTTGTTGCCCATTTATGTTTCCAGAAAGAAGTTGATCTGCCATTACCCACTACTATATCAATCCCTCATTTCAACACATCGATGTTTTCAACAATGCCTCTCCAAGCATTCAAGGAATCATTCTTGTAAGTAAACATCTCTACATCATAGCGTCCTCTACAGTATTTCTGCCTAAGCACACAAGACCACAATGATTGCGGTTCTGCCAAGACTCTCCATCCTAATTTCGCAAGGAAAGCAACATTTACTTGGCACATACTCTGAATCCCGAACCCACCATCCTCCTTCTACTTGTCAATGGTCTGCCAAGAAACAAGATGCATTCGTTTCTTCTCCTCCGTACTTCCCCACAAGAAAGCTCGAGATTTAGCATCAATTTTGTCACAGATACCTTTCAGAATCCTGGTAGTTTGCATGGTATAATAAGGAATGGATGAAAGGGAGTTTTGTACCAAAGTAGCCCTGCCCGCAAGAGACAAAGTTTTGTTATTCCAGCCTGTTAATTTCGAGTTGATTTTATCAATTAGAAATTGATAATTATCTTTAGTGACGCGCCCGTTAATCGTAGGCACTCCTAAATAATTGCCGAAATCCTCAGTAGCCTCCATCCCCACTTCATTGCAAATTTCATCTCTAATATTAAAGTTAGTGTTATGAGAAAAATATATTCGACTCTTCTCCACACTAACCTTACAACCAGAAGCTTCACAAAAATCATTAAGGCATTTCTTCATAAGAGCAGGTTGTTCCAAACTAGCCTCACAAAAGAGAATTAGGTCGTCTGCAAAGGCTAAATTCGATATGACCAGCCCACCAATACTAGCTCGAACCGGTTTCCACAAACCCAGCCGACATTCTCTATCAATAAGATGGGCTAACCTTTCCATGCATATCACATATATATACAGTGACAACAGATCTCCTTGGCGAATTCCTCGAGATGGCATAAAGGACTGTGTTGGTTCTTCATTCCACAAAATACTCAGTTTGATAGAGCTAATACACATCATTACTAACTCAACCATATTTTGGGGGAGTCTAAGCTCCATCAAGGATTCTCGAATGAAAGTCCACCTAAGCCTATCATAGGCTTTTTCGAAGTCGATTTTAACCGCCATGTAGCTCACTTTCCCTTGCTTCCTTCTCATGGTATGCAACATCTCTTGGACAATGATGATGTTGTCCATAATCTGTCTATTCGGCACGAAAATGCATTGTGTTGGAGATATAAGGTTGGGGAGGATCGGTTTCAAACGGTTAACCAACACTTTAGTTACTAGTTTGTAAGTTCTATTGCATCGAAACTGATTAGGCGTTTGAGGCACTTCAATTTTAGGTATCAACACTAGGAATGCTTCGGTCAAACTTTCAGGAAAGTTCCGACCCATTAATATATCCAGGGTTGCTTGGATCACACTGGGGCTAACCTGGGCCTAGAATTTTTGGTAAAATATGGGCTGGAACCTGTCTGGGCCTGGGGCCTTGTACGAGTCATCCCATCAAGAGCAGCCTGAACTTCGCATGGGGCAAAAGGCCCAGTCATTAAATCCCAGTCCTCCTGGCCCATTTAAGGGAAATAATCCTTAAGCAAGTGAATTTGGGCTTGGCCGCTACTTTCTTCGGAAAAGAGGTTATGCCAGTATTCCACAACTAAGTTTTTTACTTGAGTTGTGTCTGTTACCCAGTCACCATTAGAATCCTAGAGGGTCTCAATCCTATTTCGTCGTCGCCAAATGATCGTGGAAAGATGAAAGTATCTCGTGTTTCGATCACCATCGCAAATAGCTTCAGCACGCGATTTTTGGAACCACAACAATTCCTCTTATTCTAGGATTTCGAGCATTTGCTTCTTCAACTTTTCTTCAAGCTTCAAAGTATGAACTGGAGCACCCGCTTTCAAACCTTTTTGTATCCCTTCCAACCTAGCCCATAGCTCAGATTTTTTCCTAAATATGTTGTGGAAATGTTCTATATTCCAATGGTTAAGTTTTTGTGCAACCTCCTTTAAGAAAGAAATCAAAGGCGCATTATTATACCACGTGGCTGACACAAAATCTTCAAACTTCTCATGTTTAATCCAAGAAGCTTGGAACCAAAAAGGTTTAAGAGCTATTGGAATTGGAGCAAATCCATTGGTGTTAATAAGCAAAGGACAGTGATCGAAAGTTAATTTGGCCAAGTTACGAACTGCTCCTTCAGGGAATCGAAGCCTCCATTCATCATTCACCAATCCTCTATCAAGCCGAGCATCTTTAAACGTTGCTTGAGATAACCCCCGACACCAAGTAAACCCAGGGCCAGAGCAACCAAGATCTATAAGTTGATTATTGTTTACCCGATCCGAAAAATCTCTGCATCTTCTCTCCATCTCTGATTCTCCCTTACCAAGTCTTTCGGCCATGCTCATTGTATCATTAAAGTCTCCCGCAAGCATCCACGGGCCATTGTATGCTCGACCAATATTTTCAAGTTGCCTCCATAACTCGTGTCTGGTGGTTGAATCCGGACTTGCGTAGATGGCAAAAAACATCTATGGATCTTCATCTTTCTTCTTAATTTCTATTGTGATATGTTGAGTTTGATTATCTAAAACCGTAACCTCTATAAACTCTTGTCTCCAAAAAAGCCATATGCCTCCACTGAAACCCTGAGCCTCTACACAGAATTGGCCCGAGAAGCCAATCCTATCACAAATCTTTTGTGCCTGCTCTCCACTAATATGAGTTTCAACCAGGGCTAGAATAGAGGGGTCATTTATTCTAATTAGCTCTCTTAAAACAGCTAATATATTCCCAATTCCTTGCACATTTCATATCATTAGTTTTATCAACATATTAAACATCGGAAAATTAGGATATTTGTCATAGATGTTCAAGGGAACGTTAGGCATTGTGCTCACGAATGCTTTGCTCAGCGCTTTCATTGGGCCGTCTATTTCCATTGGAATCACTATGGTAGCTAACATGTCTGGCGGATTGTGGGTCGGTGGCAGGAACGTGCTCAATTGGAGAAGAGCTTTGTTCGCTATTGGATAGACTGTGGAAAGAGTTGGTCCATCCATTGGATAATCCACCAGGGCTGAATATGCCGGGGGAATTCTTGTAACCAATGTGATCGGGGGATGCAGTGGATTCATATTCACTCAAGCTCTCGGATTGGTTTCTCAAAGCAGTTGGAGTTTGAGAGGCTATAGTGAAGGCTTGCATTGAACCAGGGGATTGAATTTTCGGAGCACGCTCAGGGGGACACAAGATTACCTTTACCTAGGTCTTTCGGGATACTAGGATCAATATTTTCCTTATTGTCTCTAAAATCAATCATCTGGAAATCTTTTGGGGATACAATCTTTTTCGAAAATTGATCTTTCTCAAAATTATTCTCTACACGTTGACCCGGTACTTCCCTGTGAGGAATATTTCCTCTGTCTCCTATTAGACTTCCCAAATTTACTGTTGACACAATTTCCTCATCAACCTCCATCTCATTATGGAAATTATTTCCCAAAGGAATTTCCTTCGTACCAAGACTGCTTATATCACTCAAATTAATTGCCCCCTTTAGCAAAATTGCTATCTTCCGAAGTCAAAGAATTGATTTCCTTTTCCTTAAGGTCCATCGTATTGTTTCTTACCATAATATCCTCAGTTATAGCCACTGCGCCCTGCTCACGCTCCATCTCTTGCTCTTGGTCCATGTCCTGGTCCTGATTCAATATGTCGAATCTTGATCCTGAATTTCTAGCCTAACTAGCAGTCGTCTTGGACCCTTGAATGTTCTCTGTATTGATCCTTCCTCCCAACTTAGTTTGGTTTTCCCCTGTTTTTGATTTTGAGCTATCTCTTGCTCCCTCTGTGCCATCTTTGATTCTGCCCTCAACAGGAGTCTTCTTCGAGTTATCCACCTTGGTTTTTGGGTTATACTTGCGGGTAGTCCGCTGAACCAACATCCATGATCCAAATTGATCATTTTCCTCAGGCCTCACCCTAGGAGCTTGGTTAAGTGTGACTTCATCAATCTTGACAACTTTCTCTCCATTCTCATCCCTAGTAACATGGACACTGCATTCATTATCCTTGTGGCCAAGTTTTCCACATCTGAAGCAAATGAGCTTCAATCCTTCATACTAAATTTTCCACAACCGACCGTTCAATCTGAACTTCGATAACAGGGGCTTCGAGAGATCAACCTCGATACTGAACCTGACGAATTGACCCCAACTCATAGTCTCAGTATTCTTATCAATACTGATAACTTTTCCTATTTTCGATCCAATTCGATGCAGGAACGTCTTGTCAAAATACTCCACAGACAGTTGAGGAATTCTCACCCACGCAGTTAGGAACTTTATCGGAGCTTCATCCGCAATGAAAGTAGGAACCCATTTGCGAATTGTAAGATAACTATCTCCTATAATCCAAGGACCTTGGGTTAGGACAAAATTATAGTCCTCCATACTCGTGAATCGCATTACATAGTAGGCAAAGCCGACATCAGTGAGGGAGATAACCCCCGTCAGACTCCATTTAAGCCTTAGTCTCTTAATAAAGACTTCATAGCTCATACGCTTGTCAAAAAGTTTGATAATCAAAGCATTTTGCCGAGAAGGTTTCCTCAGCCTCTGTTTCTCTTTCTTCGTTAAAAAGAAATTGGGGCAAGATTCATCATCAGATTCACACTCAAGAGGAATGTCATCTTCCTATTCCCAATCCTCTTCCGTATTCTTGAAGTTTCGGTACGATACCTCCAGTCCATTATTACCCCAATCATGTGGCAGTATGAAACCCTTGGATGCGGCGGCGCCACCGCCTCTTCATTTTCCCCACCCATTTGGTTCATCTCAGTGTCAATTGGATCATCCTATTGATCAGGATTTCCTAAGGGGGAAGATTCCGGCGTCCGTTTAAATTTTTTCACTAGTACAAAAAAGGGTTATTGCGGCGCATGATATATTGTTTCCGCGGTGCAAAAAAGCGTCGCTACACCCTATACCGACGCTACCAAAAGCGCCGTTTAAGTAGCTGCCGCTAGACCCTATAGTGGCGCTTATGTAATACGTCGGTATAACATTTAAAATGCGTCGGGACCTTGACGCGCTTTTTTATAGCTTATAGATGCACTTTAAAGCGTCGCAATAGTATGGTAAAAATGCCGCAATATGTAAGATGGCATTAAATTAATCTGTAAAGGCACTTCTAAGTGACAGGCCAGGCCACTTGCTTTTCATATCAATTAACAAATACAATATTTTATAAGTATATTTTCAACAAGATAACTAAATGCCAATATCATTATAATAAATCAAATACTTTTAAGTACATAAGTTCATCCCTTAAAAAAAAAAAGTACATAAGATCATCCTATAACCTAAAATATATCATCTTACTTTGTACATTAAAAAAAAATGCTATTTCAAAGTAAGAAGTATCTATAACTCCGAGCGAAAAAAACTATACATATACGTAGTATACATTAGAACAATACTATCTTCCAAGACATCAACATGCACTTGATTTGCCCTCTCATTCCAACTTTCTAGTTGCTTCATGATTAACCTGCATAATATTGTTTCAAAAATCAGCAAAAATTACACACATGACACAAGAACATCGACTAAGCAACCATATTATACACACAAAGCTGCCTCAAAAGCACCCATACATAACTGAACAGAGTAACAATTTTCTATATATAATACTACAGCTTTTAAGAACAATGTAAATAAAGGTTTAACAACAACCTCCTAGCTGACACTAGAACAAACAGTCACTATACTAGCTGCAACCAACACAACTTTGGAAAAGATCTAACCAACAGACCAAAATAGCACCGAAATGAGTACTAAAACAGCCATAATTGAGCCCAACTTAGTACCTAAATAGCCCCCAAAATAGGTCTACTTAGACAGTAGCAAATTGACTACAAAGCATACCAAAGAAGCTTGATTATCATAATATCTAACAATATTGCAAAGCATAAAAGTAATATACACATACGTATTTAACAAAAAATCAAGAACTAAGCAACTTTATACACACAAAACATCTTAAAATAACCTGTTATGATAAAGATAATAGATCAACCACTTTATATACACAATACAACTTTCACAAATAGCACAAACAAAGCAATTGTCTCATACATATTATTGGCCACTAACTCATATTGTACCATTAACCCAACCGTCTAATTCAATATTCTTTAAACTTGCTGTTAAAATACATCCAAATACTAAACTAAAAGTTAAGAGTAAAAATAATTTCACTCATTCGACCACGCACTCCATTTTTTCTCCTTTTGAATCTATTGGACAAGGCTTTTCTCAATGCAAGGGAAACTCATAAAACATGAAATTCAATTGCAGGGATGATACTAACAATCATAATATTCGAATGATGATATCAAAAGGTAAGCAAAATATGTATTCTATAAACAAGGGGCAAAAATTACATCATAAAGCTCGAACTTTGTCTTTAATATGAAAATAGACCCCTCAATTGTAACTAAGAACAAATAAATTGAAAATTCACAAGAAAAATTCGATTGAAATAACGATATCAGCATCTTACCGATTCAGAGTAAACTCAATTAAATCCTGAATTAGTTTACAAAAGGTTTATTTCTGCAAGGGACCAAAATAAAAATAAATAAATAAAACTTGAAGGACAAACACAAATGAATTACAACATCTTACCTTACAAGGATAATTGAGGAATCTGCAATTATTTGTTGACAAAGATAAAATCTTGCAAAGACAATCGATAATTAGAGAACAACAGAACACGAAAAAATATTAACCAAATCAAGTATAATCGAAATCAAGGATTTACAAAAAAATATAAGCAAATTAAAGTGACTTAAAAAGGAAAATCAACAAAGGAACAAGATTAATTAGAGAAGATCTACCTGAGAAGTGAGAAGTGAGAATGAAGAGTATTACTTGGGATTTGAAAGTAATTGAGAAGTGGAGGTGTAAGAATTTTGAGAGGTTGAGGAGTAAGATAAGGAGGCGGAGATGACGATGTGAGTAAGGGGTTAAGGATTTTTCATTTAGGTGGGAGTTTGAGTTGAAATAATTCATATTAAAATATTTGAACTACCGCCTAATTTTTGGTTCCAGCGGCTTTAATTGAAGGCGTTATCTGAATAGTGCCCCTATATTACACGGATGCTTAATTATCTCGCACTTTTCCGTATTGCGCGTCTAGGAAAGCGTCTCAATAGACTGATTTTGTAGTAGTGTTTATTCGATCTTTTCATTTGGTTGGCTTCTTCCGTAGTGAAGTTCTTCGCTCTTCTCTAGCTCTCGCTCTCCATTACAAAAAAGTAATAGGAGTTTTTTATGAGAAAGAGAGAGTTTTGTGGTAATTAAGAGCACCAATATTGGTCAGGATGTTACAATCCTTTCCCAATTTCTCTCTCCTTTCCTCCACTTGACACATCATACTCTCTTTTTTCCACATCACTTCCCACTATCTCCATCCTTTTACTTATCCTCTTTCTTAAATATTTCCAACATCAATGAGTATCCTTTCCCATTTTCTCTCTCCTATTTACATATACCCCACCATATATTCTCTCTCCTATTTCTACACTTAATTATTATTAATGTTTGTAAAATATGTTTATTATTATTAATATTTTTATTAATTGAACAAAAATACGTCAACTAATACTTTTTCACATTAACATGTTAATATAAACAATTATAAAATACAGAATACATGAATTAAAACACATGAATTAAAAATATGAAATACACAGATGAAAATAAGCAACGAAAATAACATACATAATTTAAAATTATTAAAATGCTAATTTTCAACCGAGCTTCTTGACCTTGCCCATAAATGCTCAAACAAGTCCATTCTTAATGCCTCATGAACTTGTCTATCGCGAATCTCCCCTCTTGAAGCTATCAATCTACTAAAATTATCAGGATCATAATGCTCGGGAGTTACGGTAAATGTTGTTGCATTTCTGGTTGAGGATGACCCTGGCATATTTTCAGGCTGTTCTTGGGCGAATTCAAGTGGATCTTTATAGTTTAAATATGTATCACGCTCGTCTTCAACTATCATGTTGTGAATGATGATGCAAGTCATCATGATTTCCACATCAACTCTACACTCCATGCCAAAGCAGGCTTCCTAATTATTGCAAACCGAGCTTGTAACACACCAAATGCAAGCTCAACATCCTTTCTAGCACTCTCTTGACGTGTAGTGAACCATTTATCCTTTAATGTTTGTGGGGTTGCAATAGCATCTATGAATGTCGATCATTTTGGATAAATCCCATCTGTGAGATAAGATCCTTTGTTGTAATTATTTCTATTAATAGTGAACATCTAGAACTTGTGGAGCATGGTTTTTTTATTATATCATCGAACACCGGAGAACGTTGAAGTACATTAATGTCGTTGTAGGATCCAGGCGTTTTCTAAAATAAGTTACCGTTGGTACTTTTGATTTTCTGAAATAAGTTATCGTTAACAAATTATAGCTGTTTTAGATATTTAAGCCACAAAAATTATGTCACCATTAACTTGTGACAAGTGTCAGCCTTTAATCCAAATTGTTTCCGTTTATTTGGCATTTTCCGCGACTGATGCTGCTTTTCTTTTCTTTTTTTTTTCTTTTTTTTTTTTTTTTTGTTTTCTTGTTTATTTTTTGGCTCGTGGGACGAGGACTAATTTCCTTTCCACATAAAGGAAACGGTGGTATACTGTTGCTAACAGGATCCTTTTAGCAATGTTGACATCAATAAGGAAGTTGAAAAGGAAGGAAATTGACGCCTAAAAGGACTATAATCCTTGTGAATGCTGGTGCTCTAAGGTAAAGTAAAATAACTCTTCCATCTTACGGTTGACCCAAATTTACTAACCATTAGCAAGTTTACTCAAACAAATACAAGTTATACACATGTCTTTATTGGTCAGTTTATATAATATAAGAGGGATTCCTAATGATTATTTTTCTTACCTTGTTAGGAAAAAAAAAAAAAAAAAAAAACCAATTTCTAACTTATGAATTAAAGCAACTGAAAATTCCAAATTTGAGTAAATCAATTAGCTATAGAAGAAATTCAAGAATTTACTCTTTTCATTGAGGTTCTTTAAAAAATCAGGGGCGATTGACTTGGTTGATTGGTGTTTCCGGTTAGTGAGTTCAAGTGAAATAAATTTAGTAGTCATTTACGTGTCGTACTATAAGAAACCGTGCTTTTAGAGACTGTAAATACCGATCAAATTAAGCATGGTCAATTTGGAATGCATGCAACAGTGCTCTACACAATGTTAATGTTAATCTGCTGAAGATGCTGCTGCAGTTGATAGCAATGTACAGGGATGTGAGCAGTAATTTCGTTGAATGTCGGAGTAATTATCCGAGCGTCTTATTTCAAAGAGAGTAGCTGAACAAGATTAGTAAACGTTGATGTCTGGACATCATCCAAACATTACGGTAAGAAACTTACACCATTAATTGGGCACTTTTTTTAATCAATAAACAGACTTCAATACAAGCAGCAAAACCCAGATTTCTCAACGAACCAAAAAGGACATCCTATTCTTTACAAATGAATTACAAATCATTTGAATTTGATACCAAAAAAATAATAAAATAAAACCCCCACTGATAAGAAACTGAGAACCACCATTGCCGCACAATATATATAAGCTACAAAAGTCAGATCCTCCGATAAGCTCAAAACGTGAAAGCTGATCATCAACGTACCCAAAAGTAGCCCCTCAAACCAGTGCTCTCAAACTTTCACAGACACTTTACAAGCCCTGATTTTTCATGTCATCCCCTCATCGGATTGCACCCAGTTTCAACCATGGCATCAATCAAACTGATTTATTTACACAGCTCGCCTCAGGTTCCAGATTTCCCTGCTACAATGTTGGAGAGCAAAAATGTTGGTTTATAGAGAAGGGTTCTCAAAAGGTATGTTCACCCTGACATGTCAATTTCCTTGCCATGATCATCCTCACGAATGTGTCTTTTCAACCGCCTTAACCAAATATCATAGTCAATAGGATACGGAGTCCCGCATAGACTGTCAACATAATCAGCAAAAGCTTTAAGAACGGCTGAAATATCCCCCAGCTTTTGCTGTATCAACCGTTTTGACCAAGCTCTTTCCCTCCACTGCAATGCCCCTTCAACTGAATCCAATTCAGGCAGCTCCCCACCAGAACAGGAATAGAGCATGTAAACTAAGCTCTCCGCATCAGATGCTGAGTACAACTTACCCTCTTCAAGGGCATGTGTAGATGAATAGTGAAGATTCAATGCAGGCCGATCCCTCTCCTCCAGCACAGCATGACCCCACCCAACCAAGACAAAGTAAGGATTTCTTACACCTGAAGTAATGCATATCACATTCTCTGGTCGGATGTCACCATGTCGAATGCCAGAAGAAGAGGCAGTAGAAAGTGCAGACAAGCAGTCATGGCAACACTTGATAGCCTCATCTGAGCCAAAACAGCTACTTCTGACCATATCAGTTACTGTTTCACCAACTGGGCTAGTCACAAGGACAGGGGTTCCCCACCAAAGATGATTGGAATCATCACTGGAGCTTGACCTCCTAGAACGACTAGAGTGACTTATTTTACCAGACGCAACCAGTTGAGGCAAGTATTTGCTGGATAGACCTTTCTCTTTCATCACTGTCAATACCTTAGTTTGCCTCTGAACCTGGTACCACAGATTCATATCTTCCCAAGCAGGTTCCACCTGAGAGGGATGCGAACCAATGTATAAGAAGAGAGACCTTCCAGGGTCCTCAACAGAAAACGCTATGTAATAAGTAAGTTCACTATCACTTCGAATTTCACTAATCTGATAGCCTTTCTGGTGGTTTGAATCCTCCAACCATAAAACTGACCCAATTTCTAGATTCATTGGCTCAGCACTCTCCCTTCTGTTGGATTCATCTAGGACCTCAACAATTTCTGGGGAGCCATGGCGCTGCTGGTACTGGTGTAAGCCATGTCCATTTACTGTGGTGTCAGCAAGTTGCCTCTCCAACCTTCTTGCTTGAAGACGAGAACTGTGGTCAGCAGCCAGATCTTCAATAGACTGCTTGGGCACCCCAGCCAACTGCAGGATGGAGTGGTAAGTTGCAAAAAGCACCTGAAGGGCACCAATATCACCCCAATTAGCATTTCCAAGCTTATTCCATACCCTATCGATAGGAGACATCGAAATATTTGAATGATGCTTTATCCATTCAGTGGCAGACTCATATACATTATTTACATTTAGCTTCAATTTGCTCAAATCTCCTTCAACTTTAATCACACCAGCATATTGAGAATCAACAAGAAGCACAAAAACGGGGCTTGGACTTTGAAGAAAACTATTCTTGCTAAGGCTTCTAGACAACATCATCCGGAGAGCAAAATATAAAGCTTCACCTAATATGGACAGAGGAGGAAGGCGCACATCCTTTTCTGTAAGGATTCCAATATCAGGCGTCAACAGAGCCAGCTCGAGCACTTCATCCCATTTACCACGTGGATGTTTGGCATTCTTCAGTAAAATAGAAGCTGCACAGAGACCTCCTACTTTACCATTGGCAATTGCCCTTTCAGCTTGATAGAATTTCATATTTTCATTATTAAGACAAGCAACATAGAATGGTAAAGGTTCTCCATCACTCCAAAATGCTTCCCACAACCCCTTTACACATGCATGTAGGAAATCCTCAATTGCTAGAAATGCTGTAGTTTCAACACCATCAGATGTAGAAGCATAGACAGCACTAGGCATACGGATAAGTTGTTGGAAAGAAACCCCTTCTAATGCATAATCAAATTTCTGAAGCTCTACCAACTCAAAAGGCACATCAAATGTCTCTTGTCCTGAATTATCTGATATAGCCTCAAACCACTCCTCCAAATTAGAAGTAAATATTTTGCTGTCTACAAATCTCCGCAGAAATTCCTTTTTATCTCGATTCTTACCGCCTGATGATACGCTGGACCTCTTTGTCCCAGAGCCAATAGATGCTTGGTCAGGGGATATGCCTGTTGGCAATTAGATACATTCAGTATTAGTTCCTAAATAACAAACTCAAAATACAAAGGAGCAATCTAATGAAGCAACAAAAGAAGCAGGAGTAGACAACGACCTACTACAGAAAAAGTAACATAAACCATTAACAAACCTTCAGTATGCAGGCTTCTGTAACCTTGTAGGAGCAACATAACAATATCATTTCATTTTTTACCACGAACAAAAATGATTTGAGTATCACTACATGAAAAAAAAAATGAATATATATATATATAAAGGAGAGCACATGACTAAATAGAGCCTATTCAAAGAAACAACAATGCTTGTTTTTCTTCTCCAAAGACCTAAGCATCAGAATTGGATTTTAGCCACATACACATGAAAAGATGGGCTACAAGCACAAAATCTTGGGTGTTAAGAACGAAGGATTGCTCATTTCAAAGCCCCTGAGATTGGATTTAGTATTTCTACAAACCTTGGTACTCATAAAATGTAGGTATTTTCTGGATATAGACCTTGCAGGTGAATATGTAATAGGGTCGTATACTAGAAGCCCCCCCCCCCCCTACCCCTAGCCTTGCCTCCTTCTTCAAAGCCAAATGTGAGGGACTTATAATTCCCAGTTCATATACTTACAGCAGATAATACTGTAGAAAGAAAGGAATAGCGGAAGGAACAATGATAAAAACTAGCATAATTTGAAGTAAGACAATGTCTTTGAAGCTTGATTTGACATTTGTGCTCTTGTTCTATCGCACCTTAAAATAAAGCCACAACAAAACTAATCAATCAAATACAATCAAGCCAAAAACAATAGTCTTCACAACAGTTTGTGTAGTTGTTATAACAAATGCAAGAAAGATTCACGAAATCAACAAAAATGAACACGGATTTTACGTGAGTCACTAATGATGAGTTAGGTCCACGGACTGGCGAGAGGATAGTTATCAATCTTGAGGGCAATGTATAAAAAAGCTCAAGGCGCACTAAAGCGAGAGGGGTTCTGCTGCACCTAGGTGCGCCTAACGCGCGCCTCAGTGCGCCTCTTTGAAGTGAGGCGACTATACGGGCAGTTAAAAAAATTTGGCTGAAGTGCGCCTCAAGTGCGCCTCGGGCGCTTTTTGTGCGCCTAAACCAAAACGCCTCACCTAGACCAAAATAAGTGCTCACCCCTGATCGCCTTGCGCCTCAGCGCCTAGGCGCGCCTTAGGCACGCTTTTTCAAACACTGCTTGAGGGTAGTACAGATTACAGAGAAGTGCTTAGGTTAAAACCCAGATAGGTTATATAGTAGCCCCCAAAACAGAAAACATAACAGGTTGAAAAATAGGCATAAAAGCAAGAACCTCATGATGGTCGTTTGAAGGGGGCTAATAAATTCAAGGCATATCCTAACAAGATTGAATCATTAATGGCAAAAGATCGAGTTCAATTATTTATACTTTTGATGATAGGTTAATGCCTTTAATGATCTGGTTTGAATTATTGAGCTTTCTCCACCAGTCATCACATTTCCATGTAAGCCTCAGCAACAAAAAGATTATTGCTCAACCTATACTTCTATTGAGATTGTTTTACACCACTGTGCACAGAATTGAGAGCTGATGTAATGCTCTTTAAATCTCAGGCCTCAGCTGAGTCAGCTCCCTCATATTCAGTCATTTTTACCAGATAAAGGACTTCCAAATGTACATTTTACCAGTGGTTTCATATTGCTAAAACATACACTAAAGGAGTAAATCACCAAATGATCTGAGAATCAGCAAGAAAGTTACATTAAGAAAAACCACAAGTGCACAAGCCGCTAGGATTAAAGACAGGCAGATGCACAATGACAAGAAATCCCTAAAGATTTACAAAAGATGCATCATTAGTAACTGAAGCAAGGTGATTGCCAAAATCCTTACCTGATTACCAGAATCTCACAATCCACCGTTCACAAAACAAGGCAATGCAACTTTATAATGAAATCCTAATTAACAGGGTCGAAATGAGATCTCCATAACCTGGTTAGACTTCATAAGAATGTTGCAAGGCTATACATACCAATTGATTTGCAATGAATTCGCCATCACCACCTATCACCTCGACGTACCACAGGAGACAAAGGCTGCAGAACAGAGAGCACAACAACAACCCCTTCCAGCTACAAGACCAAGCAACGACCCATTGAGGCAGCTAACAGAAACAGCAGGACAGCAGCAGGGGCAAAAGACAGATTTGGCTTATTAGTTATTTACTGTGGTAATTTAGCATGAGACAAGGAGTAGTAAATGTAGCAATTAAGGCCCTTAGGCCATCTTGTTTGTATTCGGTAGTAGTATAAATAGAGGAAGCCTGAGTAGAGAGAGAGATGCAGAAAATTATTGTAGAGGGAACTCTTGTAGAGTAATGGCCTAAAGTCATTGACGTGTACGCAAGCTTTACGCTTTATCAATCGAAATTAACCTTCCGGCCATTTATTTTCAGTCTGAACCACAACGTTCGTTGCATGATTCAATTGATTCTAAAAGAGGAATAAGAAAACTGGTACATCTTGAACTAAAGTACAAAATGTAGAAAATTCTAAGAGCAACTCCAATGGCAAGCTTATTTGACAATTAGCTTTCCATGCCACATAAGCTTTTAAGCTAATTATCATTTTAGCTACTTTTTGCTCTAATGGCTAGCTATTAGCTTAGTAATAGTCGTTAGATAGAAAATACATGGAAAGAGCTTAATTGGTGCAATGAGCATTTTATATTGGCAAGTCTAATTCCCAAGTAAATTAGCTTTGCCAAGCTAATTGAGTTTTCTAGCTCCAATGGTCAAGTTAGTAGCTAGGGAATTATTGAAATTGCAAGCAAGTCCCTAGCTACAACCATTGAAATTGCTATGCACTAATCGTAATAGTTTCAGATATCATTTAGTTAGGTAACACGACAAATAAAAGTTTATGCCCTCAACCAACTTATTGAACTTCACGCAGGAAATCCATCCTAAAAAAAATTGCTCTAAACTAATGTCCTTCAATTTCTCATTTCTTTCCTCTCATTTGAGAAGCTTCGAGATAGTTTCACTATTGTAAACCTAAGTTCAATGATGAGAAATGATCATTTTAGTATTTGACATTTCTACAACCAATGGTCCATTGCTTTTCTCGTCAAGTTGTCCTTAAAAGTTTATGCTAGATGTATTCTTCTTCCTACTTCCTTATCATTTGCATTCAGAAGAACTAGAAAGGTGGTTCCTGACCTTTCTGTGACACAAATCTCAATTGAACGGCCCAAAACATCAATTCAAGATACGTAGAGGCAACCAAATTATCTCAATGAGGACACACATATGGAGGATGACCTCTCTTCTCCTTCACAAATGAAACCTCAAATTGAAGGATTGGGAAGGCTTGATTATGTTTCAGTTACGTGCCAAATTAACCTCTATAATAGAAACTTACAGTAAGGCTTACATTGTGCATGATATCTAGCATTGTCATTTGTACCAAAACTACCAACTAATGTTGCACAAAGCGTATTGCTCCTATCATTTCTAGAATTTCAAGTAAGTTAAGAAAGCTTCTACTATATATACCAGTTTTAAATTAAGGTATTTTCCCTCTCATAGTTCTCACAATTAAATTTGGTTTTATTAATCACACTATTCGAAGTAAAATTTTCACCGATATTAAATATGTGCATCTCAAAAATATGTACAAGTAGTTATATAATAAAATTGTGGCCCTCCTACTTAGGGGTGCTAATTGAGTTGAGCAGCTCGCGAGCAACTCTTACTCGACTCGGTCAACGCTCGGTCAAAACTCGACTCGAGTTAGCTCGACTCGAATTCGACTCGACTCAAGAGGTTAACGAGCACGAGTTGAGCAAGCTCTAACTCAACTCGATAAGCTCGTGAGCAACTCGATAAAATATTATTAATATAAAATTTGCAAACAAAGTTACTATCTTTAAACAAATTTGACACTAATTAAGCCTTAATTTATATCATAAAAAAAGAAAGAGTAAATTTTTATTAATATCTATATATAATAAGGATTACAATATAAATTGAACAAAAAATAAATAAAGACATATAATAATAGAAGTACCAAAATTTTAACGAGCAGATTGTGAGCTACTCGACTCGACTCGAAACTTTAACGAGTACGAGTCGAGCATGTTTTATTTGCTCGAAACTTTAGCGAGCACGAGTTGAGCACATGTAAAAAGTTTTCGAGTTGAGTCGAGCACCCCTCAGCTCGTGATCGACTCGCTCGATAAGCACCCCTACAGAGACAAAACTAAATGAGTACCAAACTGCCACCTAATGTTATGCAGATGTTCAGTTTGTCCACTTTATTTATCAACAAGACTTCCTGTGACCCATAGAACCTAGGTTGGTAATAAAAACAGATGAAGCACATGCAGTCTAGCTGCAAACATAACATATTTAAGAATTTAAGCACCCAAAGTTCAGGACTCCCACCACCCCCACCACATTGCAAATGATTCGCCAAAGAGCCAGTTTTCGGAAAAATTCAATGCGGCATCACTTCCATTCATATGGCTACAAGCAAGAGGTCTACAGGCATCATAACTTAAAAGTATAATTCTAGTAGACAAGACAGCACTAGATTGTAACTCATGGAATGCACCTTAATATCAAATAGCTGAGTTATTCATGAAAGCAAACGCGTAATTAAATGAAAGCGCAAAAACAAATAAAAATATCTAACCAGATGAGCTCCTTGTCTGCCGTTCATACGAGTCCTTCGACATTGCAGAAAGCAGAACAAGACCCTTTTAAAGTTTATGTATAATTAGCACTCCCCAACAGTCCTGAAACTAACTAATGCAGAATGTATCGTCGAATTCCACCTCTCCTCTTATATGCATCAATTATTTCATACCAACAATGATTCCACTGCTGCATCACAGCCTTTAGAAATCTTCAACATCATGCTAGAAACCCAGCAAACTAGTTTGACACTGGTAATTCATAACAAAATATTCACCTGCAATACCAAAATTTCAATTTCTAGCTAACTTGATAATCATAAACCCAAAATAAACAGAATTAAATCATAAACCCAAAAAAAAGGTAGTAATTTTAAACAATTTTTTTCATTCGGGAACCAAAACCACCATATAAATTAACATCACAAAATCACTCAATTACAAAATTAACTGAAATATAACAATAGATTACTTTAACTACTTGTATAAACTCCGTAAACTAGCAATCAAATTATCATAAACCCTAATCGACGAAATCAGATCAATGAACCCAAAATTACAGATTTGAAACCCTCAAACTCAATTATTACAAATTATTACAATAAACATCAAATTTGATGAAGAGTAAAGTAGAAAGACTTACGAAATTGAGTGAATTGACAATGCAATGGTATCAAAAAACTTGGATTTGCAAGCATAATGGTGAGGTGAGGTGAGGTGAGTTTTTCTCTCTCCTATTCCAGCAAATACTGGTGCTATTTCCACTTCTACCTTTTTGGCGTTTTCTTTGTCTTAACTTTCTAATTCTATTCTTTTTCTTTTCTTTTCTTTCCCTTTTGTTTTGTTCTTTGTCTTCTGTTTAAGTGTTTATCTACCTCTTTTTCGACATGTCAATACGATGATAATAGATGAACTCTAGTTGCTCGTTTGGTAGGCGGTAATAATGTGATGAATTGTATGAATTTACGATTTTTTTTTTTTTGGGTTACGGAGTAGGTTAGTTCATGCTATAATTGTTGATTAGAGTGAATTTATATACGGATTAGCATTGTTTTCAATTATTCAAGAGAATTTTAGAGTTTGAATTGGTTTATATAGTATGAATCCATTCTTAATTTCAAATAAGATAAATTAAATTAATGGTTAAATAGGGGCGTTCATGTTAGTATCAAATTAAACCTATAATGAATTCGTAATACATCTAAAAGAATGTGTGGGTGTTTTATTATTCAAAAAAGATGTGCAAAGCCATACATATAAATTAACGGTGTTTTAGGTATTTTAAATAAATGTTGTGTTTTTCAAGAATTAACTTATGTAATGAAGATTAGATTTAATAACTTTTATATGTGAGGTTCAAATGGAGAGATTTATTTTATCCTTGAGCATATGGATTCTCTTCTTCTTCGCGAGTGAATGTTCATCACCACTCATTTCTCCATTATAATTGATAATAAATGGTCGTGGATATTTGAGGGAAAGAAAACTGATGCCTTCCCGTAAACACGAAAATATGTCTTTCCAATCTAAAGTCGGTTGGGGAAACAATCTTTACCTCCTAATCTAGTCCTCTTCACATGAACCATTTTCTTAACCCTGCCCCATCAAACATCAATTTACAGCTCATCCAGATCGTTAATACCGTTAATAACATTGTTATGACAATTTTTTTTTTTTTTTTTTTTTTTGAAAGATGTTGCGACAATATTTATTTTTACTACATTAGTAAAAATTAAAAAAATAAATAAATAAACACTATAGTCAAAGTGAATATACTATCTCCGTTGATGAATATTTGCAACTTTGAAATATTTTATGTCTCACAAATAATACCCAAAATTGCAAATAATCATTAAAGAAGGTAGTATAATTAATGAATTAAAGTCAAGCGTGTCAATTAATACGACAGAAGAGTATTCAACTTGAAACTCGATCTCCAAATATACTCCACCGATAATTAAAGGTTATCAAATACGTAGAGTATTAAAAGACCATTATACTTTTGCAAATTTATTGTAATACCATTAATGGCAAAAGAGTTCAATTATTTATGCTTTTGATAATCTATGCATGGCAATTACGAGTAGTATAAGATTGGGTCTCCAACACATTGATACAATAAATGTGCTCAATAACACATTGATACAATAAATGTGCTCAATAACACATTGATTTATAGTTGGGGTTTGGATGAAGTTGGTTAATAGAATTCCATCCTAATTTTTTTTTTTTTTTTTTTTTTTGACAACGGTCCAACCTAATTTCATGCCAAATTGAAAACCTTATTTTAATAATCAAACTACATAAAATTTGAATAGCTGCGCATCATAAATTTTGATGTCTTCTCCCTCTTTGTGACACTATAAAGTTGGGTAATCATTATTACTTTGTTAATTAGTAAAAAATGATTGATAAACACGACTATTAAGTCATACCTCAATTGATGTTACCTCAGCAACACTAACCTATGAAATCCCTAAATAAATAGAGCAAGGTCAAGCCATTCTCAATACACATTTAGATTGTAAAACTAGTTGTTGGCCCGAGCGATGCCTCGGGTCATCTAATGTAATATGAGATTAACGATAAAATCACAATGATTTCAATTTCATTACAACTAATTTTGATAGTAGTACATTAAAATATTTTGCAAAGAGTCACATTACAAAATTTATAAGATGTAAGTTTAAGTCTATTGGGTTGACCCTTAATATTTGCATCCAGTTTTTTGGACTTCTGTTTGAGACGAAATTTTTTCATATCATAAATGAATAAATTATGATGTAATTGTGTTACAATTAGTAATTGTGGTTTTTTTCCGGCCATAGTAATAATCATTTTCATACGGAGTATTAATTACGCAGTATTACCAAATCTAAAATATTTTTTTAAATTAATAGTTATGACCATTTAAAATGAGAATTAAAAATCACGTTGAAACGTTTTTATAGTTTAAAAGCTAAAACGTTTTCTTTTCTCTCATCTTAAAGTTCTTATTTACTAATAGCAGTAAATTGTAATTAGTTGCTTTGGTTTTTAAGTATAATATAGATAGATAGATGGAGCTTGTTTAAAGGGAGTGTCGTTATGCAAGAACAATTGCATAACGAGGGGTAAGAGTGTAATTGCACGCAATGTATATTTTGATTTTAGAGTAGTACCGTTGAGTGATCAATAGTATCATTGGGTGATCAAACAGTACCATTGAATATTTCAGTGGTACTATATATGCATTCAGTGGCACTAACTACGTGCATATATAGTATCACTAAATAGCTAATGGTATTATATAAACTTTTAGTGGTACAATTAGAAGAGGTCCCACACATCTTTCTCTTTCTTTCTTTCTCTCTTTTCCATGTGACTTTTAGTATTTTAGTATTTGTTATGCATTAGCAAATACATAACAACACTATATTAGAACTTCCTTATATATATGTGACTATACATATGATTTGGCGTCATATTATTGGTTTAGAAAAGGTGACACATGGCATAACATATGTTGACACTTGGCAACATGGCATGTATTGCATTGAGTTTTAATAAAAATATAGATATAGATATGGATTAGTCACTCAATTAAATCTAGCTAATCCTAATACTAAACATGCATAATAATCAACATTTAGCATATCACATCACAAGAAACAATCTGTATGTTCATGGTATTTTAGACCCAAATTAAATCTAAGTATTCAGTATAATCCTCTATTTAAATGGAGGGGTATTATTAACGAAAACAATCATCATAGATCTTGATAAAGTATATAAATCATCTTGGGCTTCAACCATATATAAGCTTAAATTTTTGGTTGAGTTATCCTTTAACATGGTATTAGAGTTAGGGTGATTCAAAGGTCGTGAGATTAAATCTCATCACCTCCACTTTCAAGTAAAATATTTAAATATGAAGGGGCCCATGCCGTGTCTACATTTCAAGTCCAAAACGGTTATCATGTGAGGGGGTCATGTACTCAATAAACAATTCAATAACCATGATACTAAAACTACAAATTAATTCAAACTTTTGGTGAAAACACATAGCCTTAAAATACTTACCAAAGTGATACTTGATCCCAAAAAGATTCGTGTTTCCTCAAAAAAAAAAAAATGCATGTGAAATTGCCCCTAGGAGATTAATCTTTATTGAGAGCCCTACAAGTTGCTAAGCAGTGGCGGATTTTGACAACTTTTTGTCGGGGGGCCGATCAAAATAAAGTTCAATTATTCCTTAATTATCTACGGTTTTACACTATTCTTGTATTAGCATGACATATTGTTTTTGCTAATATATAAATGTTATCATAACATGTTGGATAGGTGTTATAAAGCGACCCGTCAACCGACAAAAAAAAACACATATTCAGATTTTAACTTGTATGAAAACGTTAAATTTAGCATAACTTAGATACGGTGTATATGTAAGTATAACTAAAAAAATTAACGATATAAAAGTTGCATTAACAAGTATGAAAATCTCTAACAACATTGCAAATAAGAAAAGTAAGAAGAAAAAATTGCCATCAAAATATTAAAAAATGCAAGTTTTTTTATTTGCTTGTGATGTAATTGTCTGACAAGTTACATTGAAAACACTAATTATATGTAAAGTAGTCTAAGTAGATAATAAATTTTGGATCAACATCTAGGGAGGGCCAAGCCTAGCCATGCCCCTTAGAAGATCCACCACAGTTGCTAAGTATACGGTTGTGCGACAAGGTTTATTTTCTTGTCTATATTAAGCCATTCAATAATGAGTTAGTCTCCCATTAATATCCTATATTAACATCTCTTGTTAATATAGTGGCATTTTAGAAAATAAAAGCACTTCTCTCCCTCCCCCCCTCCCATGGCCTTGCCGACCATCATCTCCCATGGCCACTCATTTTTTTCTCTCGCGATCCCCCCTCCCACGATCACTATTTCCTTCTCTCTTCCCCCCCCCCCCAATGGCCTTGCCGACCATCCAACCACCATCGCGAGTCTAAACCGGTCGGTCGGTCAAACAAAAGACACCTTAGTAGAATATATGTTATGTGGGCCCTTACTAACCTTATAGGGAAAGGGTGGTGCTCGCGGAGGTGCGACGGTCGTCTAGAGGTACTAATTGTTGTGCAGTGGTCGATTGGTGGTGGAAGTGGTCGGATGGTCGTGCTAGACTGCTAACGGCTACGTGATGGTCAGATGATGGTGCTAGTGGTCGTGCAGTTATCAGAAGGTGGTGCCAGTGGTGGTTCATGTTAGTAGATAAGCAAATTAAACGAAAGTACTTATCTCAATGTTGTGTAGACCAATTGACAATTGCCGGGTCGTGGTAAACCACTGACCTAAAAGACGATTCCGCGCTACCCCGGTGCAGTAGACATCAAGCGGTCGTCCTCCAGGATAAGCACGGCGCCGGAATTTGTGTGCACTCACAAACCCGACTGGAATTCAGAATACTTGCCCAAAAACCGAAGGGATATATTTTAAGAGAAGGTAAGAAGTTAAAGATGGATGGTTTTGTTGTCATATCTTTCGGAGGTGAATAATGTTGATTTATAAGGCAATGGAGGGAGTAAAAACAACCAACAATTAAGGGGAAATGGTCATCAATCAAGTGGTGTAACATCCACCCATTAATCCCCAATAAGAGCTAGCTTTAATCAACATTAAAAGGGTAACAGCTAGTTTTAAGTAACAACATTAATCAGCAATAATGCCCATTAAATTAGCAATAAGAGGAAGCTAAAATTAAGGGGTTCCAATAGCCATTAAATCCCAACAGTCAAAAGAATAAACACCGTAACTTTCTTGGTTTTACTTCAAGAACTTCCAACAGTTCAGTGGTGATAAAGGAGAGAGAAATAAGCAATACAACGTGATTTAGCTTGGAGGCGTTCTTAGGGTAAGTGGGTGGGGAAGGTGACATACTTATAAAGTTTATAGAGTTGTTTTTTTTTTTTTTTGAGAAAAAAGTTTATAGAGTTGTTAGTTATTGGATCGAAGACGTTAAGGTGATCTATTAAAAAAAAAACAAACACAACATCTTCTCTTAGTTTAATGTTGCTCTACGTCTTAGATTGGGCTTGGGCCTTTCTTTGTCTTCCTCCGTATAATTTTACAACCTATTCAAATCTACTACTTTGTACTTGAATTGGTTAGCCTATGGACTACATGCGAATGGAAATAAGTATGTAGAGGGGGTGGCATGGCTTCATAAATTGGATATTCAATTCCCTTAAATTTTCTTTGGTAAATTTGGCACAAAAGCTTAGGGGTGTAAATAACTCTATTCAAAAGAAATATAATCTTCATCATCGCTTGCATCATATGTAACTACCTTGCGAAACAAATTTTCACCTCTTTCTCAACTACAAAAAGCTTGAGATATTAGGACCCCGTTTGGTTTGATATAAAATGTTTTCATATAAAATGATTTTTCCATGAATTCCAATTTTTCTTTGTTCGGTTTGTGAGTGGGTGGAAAATAACTTTTCCATTGGTGGAAAATTGCATTCATAATGGTCGAAAATATTTTCCTTTATAAAACAAGGGAACCTACGTTTTCCTCCCTTCTCTTTATCTCCTTTTTAATTTCCTCTCATCCAACCCCACATTTCCACTCCTATTTTTTATTTCTCTTTACCTTTTCTTGTAAGAACCAAATAAATTAAAGGAAAACTATCTTGTAAGTATGGTTTTTTTAAAAAATATGTCTTCCATGAAAACTAATTTTTCATTGAAAATGTTTTACATCTAACCAAACGAGGCCTAGGAATCTCTCTATTGTTAAACAATAATTAGATTACACCTTTTCAAGCCTAAAAATCCATACAAATTCTGTTATAAGGGAATTCACTTTCCTCATTTGGAGCACGTAGATAGAATGGAATGTAGCTATTTTCTTCAACAGAAATATAATCTGTCAGTGCAACCCCTTTCATCCCGAGCAACACAACAACGTATATAGCTATTGAAAATGTGATTTTTTTTATGCACGGTTCATGGGCAGCTTCATGGAAAATACTCCCTTCTACATTGCCACGATTAAATATTTGACACTCATACGACCGATCGAGAAGCAAATCAAGCAATAAATTGGATGGGTTTTAAGTTTTTAACCCTTGTGCCAAAAAAAAAAAAAAACAAATTAAACACGTCATAAATTATTCTTTAAATGCAGCACGAGTAATTAGGTATAACACTCAAGAGTGCGCAACTATAATAAATTAATACTTATCTTATTTAAAAAATCATAATAAATTGAATTAGTTATTCGAGTACATAATTCATTAATTTAAGACAAGTGTAAGCATGTGAAGCAAATAAACTTTCAAATTCATCATTTACATGAACAATACAGTACGTCTATACCCACTTAACCACAACGATTTAAAACTCTAATAGTATAGGTTTTAACCCTCATAAGTCTTACACAACCCACCTTCGACTGCCGTAGCTTATAAGTCATCCACCATATTACCATAATTTAATCAGTAGTGTTTAATTACGTACGATGGATGATGGTTTAACCCAAAGATCATTATACGGTGATCTACTTATAACTTGTGATTATGGATAACTTTTGTCAAAAGGTCATTAAATTATTCATAAAAATTTCAATATTATCCACTTAAGCAACTAGTTTACTTGTCAAATCTAAGTACGATCATCAGCATTCAGCAATATCTGTCTTTATATATGTAACAATTTTCCAAGTTCGTATGAGTACGTTCCACTAGCATTATGACATCAAAATATACTGTGGGACTTTATAGCTTATCAAAAAGTTGCATTTATTAATAATATGTTGATCCTTAAATTCATTGCGCTGAGAAGTGAGGGCTAGGTTTTTTTTTTTTTTTTTTTATTATAAATTTTTTGTTTTTATCTTGTCATTGATTGGTTTTAAGATTTGGCATCATTGTTAGTAGCCTTTTATATTCGTTTTTAGATACAACTCACAAGTCACAATTTCACTAATCTTACCAGGTCAAAGTATCAAACATAAGTTTACATGGAGGCTTGAGGGTGAGTTTATTAACATGCGACAATTAACCTCAACTCAAAACTATGTTAGGCCCCGTTCACTTCAAATTAATTTTGATTAACTGAAATTATTTTTATTGAAACAAAATTATATTTGCTGAACTTAAATTATTTTTACTGAATTTAAATTAAGGAAATATTGGAATTTGGTACCTCGAAAATGGAGGCTGTTGATTTTGATATCTGTTTAAAACTTTATTTTATTTTGGTACTGTAGGGAATATTTCAAGTCATCCCACACTTGAGTCCCACTGTGATCATACACTTAAGCATGGTGGCGTCCAAAGGGAAGGAAGGTAAAGTAAAAGAGTCGCCAACAAGTTTTATGAACTTGTAAACCGTTCACATTGTGAAGGTTACACCCCTTAACGATCCAGGAGATCGTTAACTCCAATAGGTCTGGAACCATGACTGGAAGTTCGGGGATGAAGGTACAAATCCAACCTAAAAGAGATTAAACTTGCCCTAAATAGGCCTCTACTTTATAATGTGTGCTTTCTGACTAACATACAACCATTAGGTTTACCCTAAACCTGTTTATCTATGTTGGTTGAATTTAATGCACAAACAAAACTATTATTGGCGATCACTTGAATTATAATCATATTAGCCTAAACAAGATTATTAATTATCTTATTAAGCGTGATTACAAATACAAATTCCCTTTAAACCTGCAAGAGAGGGCGTGATCGAGCAATAATAATAATATATATATCAAGCAACATAATAACAATCATAATAAAACATAATTATCATAATCATGTTAAAGCATAATATTATTAGCAAGATCCTAGGCATGATATTAACAAGATTAATAACAAACCCTAGCATGTCACTAAACAATAAAGATCAAAGCTTTATTCCTAGCATGATACTAACATGATATTAAGAAAGAAATAGGAAGCATCACAATAATCATACTTGATATTAGAAATTTTAGTTATCCCTAAATATGATACTAGGAAGCAATAAAACATCCTAACATGATACTAGAAATCAACAAAATAATATAAGCATGATTTCTATATCAAAAGATCAATAAAACAATTAAAGTACTTACTTCAATGCCTCGTACCTCTTTCTAATGACAAAATACACGCGTTAGTAACTTCAAGGAAAAGAATAAATCAAAACAATTAAATTAAATAATTGAAATAGAGATTTGGGACCAAACCCTCAAAAATATTAAACCTTTCACATCTAAGACGAAGGCAAATTCGAACTTGGCTAGGTGTCTAGAACTAATGTATGCGGTATGATGTTTGTGAAAAAGCTAGTTTAGAAAGCTAGAGAGAGAAAGAATAAGCTATTGCTTAAGAGAGAGAAGAGAGAGAATTAGAGAATTCTGGGTGTTGATGATTTGAAAACAGGGAGATACGACCCCTATTTATAAGAAAAATAGCATGGGATCGAAGAAAATCATATTCGGAATAAAATACCTCCTTTCGCAAACGACAAAAGTCAGCGCCAGACGACAAGCTCGTCGCCAGGCGACGACTCTGTCGTCTCGCGCTGGTCCAAAAATCAACGCGCTTTTCCATGCGTAATTAGATTTAACACCGATTGCGGGTAATTATACGCCCGAGCAGTTTTCGAAATCAGATTTTATTCTAAATGAAACATCCTTTAAAAATATCATTAGTAGGCCCTCCCCTAGATCATCGGGCCACATTAAAAATCATTGGGCCTAATCTAATTTAATCCATAACTTCCTCATAATTCATCGGAATTGGGTTTATAATATATCCCTGGAAAGCTCTTTTCGAGCCTAATCCAACTACACTATTATTGGACCCTTATTACGGACCAAACTAAATTGGATTAGCTACTTTCATAAATAGGAGTAAGATAAAAAATACTTTTGAAAACAGAAAGAGAAATATTTTAATAAAAACATCCTCATCACTAGACTTTCCACACTTTCACTTTGTTCGATAACAAATGACATGAAAGGTATTCATCACTGGGTTTGGTTTTGGGGAGACACATTTGGGTGTCTACAGGTACCCATCAAAGTTTAAAATTATAGCTTTTGGTACCCCCGTCTAACTTCCGTTAAGTTTTCCGTTAGTGGGGCTCAGCCATGCTGTTGCCACCTCCCAGCCACCCCTTCCTCCTCCTCAGCCACTACACTGCCAGCCTCCTTCCCCGTACCACCTGCCGGCGACCCCGAAAACCACCCCTTCACCTCCAAAACGAACCACCGACTCCAATAAGCACCGCCTTTCACCACAAAATCCACCAGCCAACACCACCAAATCCACCAGCCAACACCACCTTTCATGCGAACAGCACCCAGGCAGCCCCACCGCGTTCGCCTCAACCATCGCCCCAACAACAGCACCTAGGCTACCCACAATCGATCACCATCAAGCAGCCCACACACCAGCAATTAAACACAGCGGCACCAACAGGCAACAACCCACAATCTACACCAAAACCACCATCGCAAATGTCAAAGCCGCCACAACCACCGCATTCCCCTCGAAAACCGCCGCCACAAGCGCCCTTGAAGCCACCACCACCGTTGTTGTATGATTTGAGGAGAGAGAATCTTAAAACCTTAAAAAATTTATTTGGGAAAGGGGAAGGGGTGGTGTTGGGGGCAACCAAGAGTGGGAAAGCCCGAAAGGGGAGGGAGATCGACAGGGGAAAGGAAGAGGGTAAAGTCGCCGGCACCGGGGGTCGTTTGGGCACCGGAAGCCGGCACGGGAAGGGGGAAAAGTGGCTGACAGGGGGGAAGGGTGGCAGTGGCTGGATTTTGTTTTGTTTTTTTTTTTAAGTGTTTTCTTTTTTAAAAAATAAATAAATTATTAATAATTAGATAATGAACCCCACTAACGGAAAACTTAACAGAAGTTGGATGAATGTACCAAAAGCTATAATTTTAAACTTTGATGGGTACCAAAATAAAATAAAGTTTTAAACGGATACCAAAATTCAACAGCCCCCATTTTCGAGGTACCAAATTCCAAAATTTCCTTAAATTAATTAAACTGAACTGAAATTATTTTTGTTCATCTGAAATTAATTTTACTGATTTTCTATTATAATTCTTCTTTAAAAAAACTGAATTTTAATGAACTAAATTGAAGTTAATTTTACTTAACTGAACTAAAATTATTTTTACTTAATATTATTTTTTAAGGTGAAGTGAACAGAGCCTTATTCCTATACAAGTAATAGACTAGATTTTTTTTTTTGACAAGTTGTACAAGTAATTTAATGAAGTACATTGATCATTAATATCATTAATTAGGATATGTTCTCTTCAGCTTATTTGTAGTTCAGTTCGGTTCAATTCTTAATTTCCTTCTCTCATAAAATATTTAATTCACTTCAATTCAGTTCAACTCCAATCAGTTTAATTCAGCTCATTTCAGTTAATCAGATTAGACCCTTAATCTCATATCACTAAAATAAACTTATTAATATAATACGAAAATACATGTTGAAATGAATTAACAACACGATAAAAGTTTATAATTTACATAAGACAATAAAAACTTTTTATGATAGTCATTTTAGCATACAATATTAAATGCACGCAGGCATAATTTTGGGAGAATACAAAAAAAAAAAAAAAAAAAATATTGATACACCATAAAAGGAAATGAGATAGATATTATATTAAGACACTATAATTTTTTTTTTTTTTTATTTTTTTTAAAGAATTAAGACACTATAATTTTTTTTACATAAAGAGTTTTGTAGAACGAAGGGAGTAACTTTTGAGAAAATCAAAACTCACAACTATAATAGCGAGGGGATCACTTGCTAAATATGGTCATATTTCCGAAGTGTTTATCAAAATAGCAAATTTCAAATGCTTATTACTTAGGCCTTGTTTACTTCACCTTAAAAAAATAATATTCAGAAAAATAATTTCAGTTCATTAAAAAATAGTTGCTGTAAAGAAGAAATATAATAACGAATCAGTAAAAAAAAATTCAGTTCATTAAAATTAATTTTAGTTTAGCAAAAATAAATTAAGTTCAGCAAAAATAATTTCGGTTCAGTAAAAATAGTTTATGTTCAGCAAAAATAATTTTAGCTTAGTAAAAATTTTCAGTTCAACAAAAATAAGATTAAGTGAACAAGGTCTTACTCGGTACTCCGTATTATTTAATTCCTCTGATCCTTTTTGTTCTTCCCATATAGAATCTTGACATTGTTTATAAGTTTGAGAAAATCTTCTACATTACTCTCAAACATATAAAACATATAGTCATGTAGAGTATTATATAATTCATGTCCGAGTTTATTAATATTCAATTTTTTTACCGGATATACAAATATAGATATTTATGGTCAAAGTAATATAATGGCAAACGTGCAACTGAAAATAACATTTAGACAAAATTACACTCATTGACACTAATTTAAGAGTATGTTGCAAATATTGACACGAACTTGTTTCACTCGTTAAATTGACACCAACTTACTCAAAAAAGAATAAAATTGAGACATTAAAGGCACTAAACGTTCAATAATACTCTACATATGACATCCATATAGTCTTACCTTTCCAACGCATTAAGGTCATGTTCTTTTGAGTTACTGGCAGAGCAGTGCAGATTTTAGCAGAGCAGAGCAAATTGAAGCAGAGTAGAGCGAGCCGAGCAGAGCAGAGCAGTGAAGATTTTATTACTTCCTCCATTTTTCTTTTATTGCACCATGACTTTTACACTATTCACTTAATCTTCTTTGACTATCTTTTGTGATTTATCTATTAGGAAAAACATAGTCATGTGGGATCTAGTTAGATTCGTCTTGAAATGTACTTTTCAAATATCAATTTTTTATAGTTTTTACAAAAGTATAATTAAAGATATTAATAGCCAAAGTAATGCATTGACAAGCGTGAAACCCCTTATGGTGCAATAAAAAAAACGGAGGAAGTATTATTATTATTATTATTATTATTATTATTATTATTATTATTACTATTACTACTACTACTACTACTACTACTACTACTACTACTATTAATACTATCGCATTATTATTATAATCATTAAATGTTATTATTAAATAGTAATTATTATTATTATAATAATTATTATAATTATAATCATTAAATATTATATTAAATATTAATTATTATTATAATAATAATTATTATTATGAAATATTATTTAATTATTATTTTTAAAATTACGGAGTAATAATTAGTATTATCTTTAAATATTAGTTATTATCTTTAAATATTAATTTTTATTATAAAAAATCAATTATTATATTTATTATTATTACTATTATTAATAATAAGTATTATTATTACTATTATTATCATTATTTTTTTTTGAGAAAATATTATTAATACATTATTAATAAATATTAATAAATTTTAATTATTATTAATAATATTATAATTATTAAATATTAATTATTATTTATTATTATTATTAAATATTTATTATTATTATTGTTATTCAATATTAATTATTATTTTAATTATTAAATATTAAATATTTATTTTTATTTTTATTATTATTAAATATTAATTTTTAATAATATTAATATTATTTAATTTTTATTTTTTATTTATTTATTATTATTATTAAATATTAATTATTTATTATTGTTATTATTAAATATTATTTTTTAATAATATTATTATTATTAAATATTAATTATTATTATTATTAAATATTAATTATTATTATTATTATAATTCAATATAAATTATTCTTATTATTAAATATTATTTATTTATTATTATTATTAAATATTAATTATTATTATTATTATAATTCAATATTAAGTATTATTTTTAAGCAGAGCAAAGCAGGGCAGAATAGAGCAGAGCAGGGCAGAGCAACTCTAAAAAACAGGACCTAAGAATGTTTTGAAGCAAATGATTGTTGAAAGGAATTTTATACTTCTACAAGGGTATGTATAAAGTTACGTAAAATTAGTTATTTAGCGTCATTTATGTCAATTTTATATTTTTGTAAAAAAATTAGTGTCAATTTAACGAGTGATATAAGTTGACGTGAATAACAAACTACAAAACTCCACAAAGTTTATGTGAATGATGGTAATTTTGCCTAACATTTAAGATCGGAGTAAAATACTGACTTAATTAGGCAGTTGATTGCATATTTTCTTTTTTGTACGCTGAAGCAACATGTATTTTTTGGTGGGGGTGGGGGGTTCACTTCTTTTCATTGTTATTCCTGGCTCTTGAGTGTGTGAGTAGCTGCAAAAACACATCAACCTTCATTATCTATTAGACTATTTTCCATTACTCTCTTAGCCCATTCACATTTAATTCTCTATTATCCCATCAATTTATATATTTAAATCACCATTTAATAAAATTCAAGTTTGTTTTCAGCTAATCCTGATTTTAAGAGTAGTATTCAAATGTCAAAGCAATCGCCAAAATTGATCCGGACCCAGTTATTTAATCCGAGGCTCAATTTGAACCCGAAACAACAACCTGAAACCCAAAGTGACCCAAACTGAAACTATATACTACCTTCATTTCATATTATTTGCAACAATTTGACATAAAGTAGAGAAAAAAATGTCTAATCATTGCAAATAATATGTAACGGAGGAAGTATGGGAGCTTAATTGTGTACAGTAATCAACTTTAACTAAACTCAATTTTGAGTTATTCGATCTTTTAATAAAAAAATATTATTAAATTTAAATTAATATATTTCGATACTAATGACTTGTTTCAATATAAATACTCCTTATAAAATAAAATTAGACTTTGTGTCCGGACAATACTCTGAGTTATTGCATTAATGCCATGATTCAATATCTCATTTTTATCAAATTAGAATAGTCAGAGTGTCTGAAAAGGTGAGTCGAACCTAACTAGATTCCTCGTGACTATATTATCTTTTACTCCGTATAAATTAATGGTAATTTAAGGTTAAAGTTACAATAATAAAGGAGAGAGGGAGTATTAAGTAACGAAAATGATCGATGGGTGCAACATTACATGGATAATGTTGGAAGTCATTTTCAGTTGGTCCTCAAAAATTTTGTTTGGTCGTGGTTTGATGCAACAATTTCCACATAATTTAGGCAATGTGATAATAATTGGGGATTAGCTTATTTATTACTCTTCCCACTGTCTTGTTTGTAATCAGCAAGTTCAATTTGTCTAATTCATCCTTATACAACTTCTCAGCACCCCCAAACCTCAAAAGACGGTTTAATTGACATTCACACGTGCTATGGTTTTCACATAAATTTATCAAACAGTTCAAATGACATGTTATTTTGGACTAACTGTTGAATTAAACTTACTTTGGAGTTAAACACTTTCAGAGTATTTAAACATGTTTAAAGTTAATACGAATTATGTAAAACACCAAGATATTACATTTTGATAAGTTAGTAGGAAGTATTATTTATAAACTTTTTAAGGTAGACAGTGTATTAATTTTTAAATAATATTCACTTTACTCTATTTTAAAATTCAAGTCAAATCGATCTATAGTCAACATGTTGAGATTCAAAATAGAAATATTATATTTTATGTTATCAATTTAAGTTATTAATAAGTTTATATGTGCGTATATTTATTGAGTGTTAGGCCTTATATATTGTATAGCTAATGGGCCAATGTTACTGACCCTAATCTCTTATTAGGTCGTATATATATACTTGTTCATTCAGTAATACAACTACGAAAAATTAATTCCAAACATTGACACGCGAAATAAATTCTTTTGAATAAAGGTCGAGAAATTTCCATAGAAAAAAACATATATAGATATAATTCAAAGCAATGCAATATGTTTATACTACATAATATATATTCCTTGACAAGCCTGGCTTCTAGTTGTTAAATTCTTAGATGCACCTGATTAAATCTAGAGTTAATTAGCAGTATCAAAAGTATTAATGATTTTATAGCAGTCTTTTGAAAAATGACTACCATATTATTTTAATGATATACAATATGATCGATTTATTTTTTTCACGTTATAAAATAGTCACAATTAGTCTTATAATATCTACAATATAAATATAAATTTTAAAAATTTTAATCCAGCATAAAATAAATATTTGTTGAGAAACTATAAAATAAGTATAAAAATTACATAAATAAAACTAAAAATTTGATAAATCAAAAAAATGTTGATAATACTAGTTAATACCAGTTATAAAGTAATATAACTAATTACTTTGAAAAAATATGTCAATTATGAGTTATATAATCATTAAAATGTTATGATAGTCATATTTCAAACGACTACTGTAAATTTTTTTGTTTATTTACGGAGTATTTGAAGCTCTTCGATCAATAAATTAAAAAATATATATAGGGCGTGTTTGGCAAAATATAGCTGTGAAGGTAGTTGTAGCTGTGGAGACAGCTGTTAGCTGTGTAGGTAACTGTTAGCTGTGATGATAAATAATTTAGATATGAGTGTTCGGTAAAGTAGCGGTTGACTAGTTGTTACATGTAAAAATCAATATGTTATTTTTAAAACTATAGATTAAATTTTCAACAGCTACCTCTAATTTCAAAAGCTAATTTTTCTCACTTTTCATAAAAGCTACCTCCACCACTAAAAGATACCCTAACCATTACTTTGTCAAACACTCACATACTCCATACTCTTTTATGTATCTAAGTGTATTTCCTCCAAAAAATAAAAAAAAATAAAAAAAAAAAGTATCTAAGTGTAAGTATGCCCGAATTCAAATACTTAATTAAGGTCTTAACGTTGGATTACAACATGACAATGACATTTAACAATGTTTTAACAATCAACAATGGTATTAAAGCTGGATTACTACGTGACAACTTTTGCTTTATTTTTGGCGGTTTATAAATAGAAAAATAAGTGTCCATGTTTAACTTCCACTCTAACCCATACATTAATGAAAAAGACAACATGAATGAAATATGAAAATGTGACAACTCAATATAGTTATTACGGAGTATGAAGTATGAACCATAAATAAGACAAGCACTAATCTAGTAAAAACAAAAATCACTTTCATCTATGTAATTTTATTTTTTGGGTTAAATTCAAACCACAAAAAAACTTATGAATTATCATAATATCAATTATAGTATAGAAACCTTGTTTTTTAAAAATTAATGAGTAAAGTTAAAAAAAAAAATTAATTTTTCTTTTTTTTAAAAAAATAATCGTTCTTATAAGATCACAAGGGAGTACAAAATTACATGTGTCATTGCACCAATATAAAAATCATAATTAATCGAGTATGTGTCACAATATATGGATGATAAATTAAAATATTTTATCAAAACTAAAATGATAGGTTGGGAATTATGAAATAATAACGAAAAATACACTTCCACATATATCTACTTTATTTTTTATAAAATGCATGCTTTTGAGATCAAATATCTAGATAATAATAATAATAATAATAATAATAATAATAATAATAATAATAATAATAATTTTCCTAAAAAAAAAAAATTAATAATATTTTTTTTAAAAAAAAAAAAAAATAGTAACATACACCTAAATAGAAAATTGGTCGTAACTTTTCTTCAGAAGATATAGTTTCAATGATTTTTCTAACAAAGCTAAGCTAGTGTTCATGACATATAGTTGTAATGATTTTTCTAACAAGCTAATGTCGTAACAAATATCGATATGAAAGTGCATAATTGTCATATCTTCCCTACAATAATTGTAATTTTTTTTAGTGAGGCTTAATATAATTGATAATATGCATGCATTATCTTCAATTCATTTTAGGGAAAAAAAAAAAAAAAAAAAAAAAACAAACAAACTTTTATTGACTTTTGACCTTATTCACAAGTTTTATTTTAATTGGCATTATTGAAAATTATACTTATGTAAAATTATATTTACATAGATTTTGTTGAATTCTTTGTTTCAATATATATTTTCAAATAGTATCAATTTAATGCAATATCAACAAGGCAAAAGCTAACGAACGCCTCTAGGGCGTGAAGAAGCTAGCTAAAGTAGAAACATTAAATTAAAAATTAACATTAATTACACCGATCAATGCGTGATTTTGTCATGCTTTCCCAAATTAAAAACACTTTAGGTGATATTTTAAATGCTTATCCAACGCCCCGATGGTATTCGTTAGCAAGATCCTATTAACAAATACATAATTAGAGATACTTCGATTCAAAGACTCAAAGGTGTACATTGACAAGCAAATTATAAAACAAGGTAAAGGATGTTGAACCTAGTAGTTTATGAGTTCTTCTTAATTAATTATATTTAGCTAGAAATAAAGTATCGATCATTCATATTGAGTAAACAATTATCTTTTTATGTGAAACAAGCTATCGAGAGGGTTGACAATGTGTTTATCATTCAAATAAACTTTTTCACAAGGTAACTATGTCTATAATTAATTATATTTAGCTAGAAATAAAGTATAGATCATTCATATTGAGTAAACAATTATCTTTTTATGTGAAACAAGCTATCGAGATATATATATATATATATATATATATATATATATATATATATATATATATATATATATATATATATATCAATCAATCAATCTGAAATATTATCCTTACTTAATACGTGTGATAGTTTTTTATTTGCTCCAAAAGCTCAATGCTTCAATTCGTTTCATTGCATTCCTTATAAAAATTTATATACATTGCTCTTTAAATAAAAGTGAGAGATAGCTGAAATAGTTAAAACTTACCTTTCGGTTTTAGGTGATCCTGGGATCGATTCTCAATCTTCTCATTACTCGCCCTTGTGACTCTTTAAAAATAAATAAATAAATAACTCATAAATTTGTAGAATAATACCCAAAATATGTTATCGAGTCTCATTTACATCAATTTCTTATACTTCATATTATTATATGGCTCTGTCTGCTATACACAAAAATACGATTAGCTTCTAAAAAAAAAAAAGGACAATATGTAAGTATGTAGATTATAATAACGTGACAGTGAGGGATAGCTCAAGTGGTTAGAGTTTCCCTCTCGATTCCACGTAATTCGCGGATCGATTCTCATCACCCGCCCTTGTGGCTCTCTAAACACCAAAAAAAAAAAAAAATTGCCAATAACGTAATCAATAGATACTCCAAATGAATCACAATCTCTACTAAATGACAAAATTTTTTTAAGCATTCTTTTCCTAAAAATCTAATATTATTATTTTGGAGATAGTAGCTTTATAATTTCTCCAAAAGTCCAATGCTTCATTTGTGTGCTTTTCTCTAGAATCTTCTTCGTTGTACCATTAATTTTTTTTTTTTTTTGGAATCCTAATACCTCATGAAGCCTATATTAAGTTTATTCTCAAAAAATCAATCTGTACTTTTTTTTTTTTCCGAAAGATCAAAAAATCTAACTTAAATAGAGTCTTTTTGACTGATCTGAGTTGAACTGAGATGAAATGAATTGTTTATAAAAGAAGAAATTAGGAGCTAAACTGAAAATAAGCTAAAGAGAACAGACGCTTAATCTACAATAATATATATATATATATATATATATATATATATATATATATATATATATATATATATATATATATATATATATATATATATATATATATATATATATATATATATATATTCCATCAAATCAAATACGACAACAGCTATACTTAAGCAATTTTTTCCTATAAAATAAATTTGAATTTTAAGAAGTGAGAAATTCATAATGTCAAATACTAATACAAACCTAGTAATGTAAGCATTTAATTAACTTTCACAAGTCACAATAATCTCAAGGAAGTCTATTACATATTACTAAAGGCGAATAAGAGAGACTATTGGCAGCGTCATCATCATCAATTCATATTACAAATTTTGAGTATTTGGTTAAAAAAAAAAAAGTATTCTTACCATTTATATCTAAATAATGACGGTACATTTTATTTTCTTTAAATCTAATCTAAACTTTCTAAAATATTAAATTGTTCATTATATATATTAATCTATAATATGTGGTTTTATGCTTTCTATCAAATTATTTTTCTTTCCTTCTTCAACTGTAAAGTTGTTATACAAGTGTTTCTTTTTTAAAGGAAAAAATTTATATCTTCATATCTTGTAATTTTTTTTAATGGGTAGAAAAAGGAATATCATAATGAAAGATAATCAAACAACACTAATTCAAAAGCAATTCAGTATGTGAGTAGCACTAATTCGGCATGATCAAATCCATTGGCGCATAGTCGTTGGGTGAAATTACTCATGTAGTCCTCTAGATACTTACTGAGATTATGAAACCCTATATTTTCAATCCTCGCCGTCAGATAGTCAAATAAAGAATTTATTAAACAACACAATAATAGAATAACCACCATCTCAAATATAAGATCTATTTATTGAAATCAGTTAAAAAGTTTTCGGGGCTTTCAGTGGGGGCTTACTACCGGTATGAAACCAGTGAAAGCCCTTTAATGATTCATAACTGAGACTAGGAAGAAAAGATATGAAAGAGACAAAGAGAAATGAATTGAAGAAGAAGGAAGGAAAAAAAAAAAAACCAAATAATGAAAAATCCTAGTAATGGAGGCTAGAAAATTCCTAATAGAGAAACCCTAAAATTATAACTTGTAATTATTAGACACAAACCCATCCAATTAAATAAGACAAGTAAATTTGGCATCAATCTCCACCAAACAAATGCAAATAAAATTCAACAAAAAAAAAAAAGTCCAAAAATATTGACAATAAATTTCCATCAATCAAATCAAAATCTCCCTTGAACCACAAAGTTGAATAAAATGAGAATGAGGCATATCTCAAGTGGTTAGAGCTTTCCTCCTGATTTCAGGAGATTCTCGGATCGATTTTCACCCTACCCTTATGGCTCTCTAAACACCAAAATATATATATATATATATATATATATATATATATATATATATAAATAAAATAAATAATCTTCCCAAAATACACACAAAAAAAATTGTATCCTCTAATCCATGCGTACATTCCTCATTTCAATCTAAATTATTTGATACTTTTAATATTGTTGGGGCTTACAATTTAAAGTAAAGGTCATGTGTGATCTTGTAAAAATAATCTTATTACATCAATGTATATTTCAACATGTTAACATATTTTAATTTTTACATATTACTTAATTACGCTGAATATATTAATGGTTAAATTTATGCATAACCAATTAAAACAAAATATCGTCATAAAGTAAAGAACGTATTAGCCAAGCAACAACATGAAAAAGTACGTACCATATATAACACATGCAAAAATTTTCTTATTTAAAATTAATTTCCATTAATACTTAGAGAAATAAGGTACGGTGTTACCATCACGGTAACATGCATCAATTAGCAGAATGATTATAATTTGAATAAATGAACTTATTTGATGTATGATTGCAGTGGAAATTATATCTAATTAAATTTTAATTAATTTATATTTTAAGCAAAGAGCATGAATAATAATCAACATAAATCCCATGAAAATAATTGCAATATTCCGGCCACCTTCCCTATCGTAGCCACTATCTCCACTAACTCAGCCGTCATTTTAACTAGTCCAACACTACCTTTTCTCCCATGCACCGCCATAAATTAAGTGTGTTGATATTGTCAAAGCAAAAAGTCACTTTTAAGGCTAAATTATCTAGTACTGCCCGTAATCTATGAGAATTGATGTATAAATGTCAAACTCATTAATTTTGTAATCTTTTAATAATCTTATATTCCCAATAATATTTTGTAATATTTTGTTACTATAATTTAGTAGCTAAATATTTCAATTTAAATCTTTCTCAATCTAAAGACGATAAACATTAATAGGCAAATCAGCTGGTCATCATTCTTCGAAGAAATACATCATATGTCCAAGGAGTTCCACATCATACGATCAATATCCATAGCCAACTACAGAGTAGTTTTTTTTTTTTTTTTAAATTTATTTTTTAAACAAATACGGAGTAGTAGTTTCTCAATCTTAGAGTAAACTTTTGTTTTTTAAAGCTTAATTTGTACGAAGTATATCATTAAAAAGGTTAAAACTTATACGGAATGCTATATCACAAAAAGAGTATAATAGCCACTTACATGATATCCGTAAGAAACTAAAAACAATCAATCTAACCAACACATGAGGTGCATTATTATGATCATTTGAAGTTTTTTTTTTTTTTTACAGGATGATCAATTGAAGTTGGTGCACTATCACCATGGGCCAGATAAAAATTAAATGAATTGGGCACAAGGACTAGTAAATTGTGAGAGTATTATTATAAAATAAAAAAAAATAAAAAAAAATAATCAGTTGGTGGAGTTTGGAAAAATTTTAATCGGAATATTTAACGACTAAAAATTATAGGTAATAAAAGATTATTTGCAATAAAAGACTATTAAAAGATTGTAAAATATTTCGATTGAATAATTAAGTTTGATATTTATAGATTCTTTTAGATTACAGACAATAGTAGATAATTTAGCCTTAGAAGTAACCTTTTTGCCTTATATCAGCACCCTAAATTAAAAAAGAAAGTAAAATAAGATATATTTTAATAACTAATAATACTCAAAGTATATATTGAGATTTTGAGATGTGAAAATATAAAAATAATGTTATGTTGTTATAATATATATATATATATGAATTTACCAACATATATTTAAGAAGGAAAATGCTATTCCTAAGAGCTACGGACTACATATAGCATTGCCCTATTAAAGACATATGTGAATATCTAGGCACGTGACGAGTTTCATTAGAGTGTCTAGTTCTTAGAGGATTAGTTATGTAATTATATTGAGATTTTTAATGAGAATGGTGTGATCAATATTGAGACTTTATTAGTTGTTAGAGACAAATTGAGAGAATTTAATACAATATTAAGCACGAGGTGAAGTAGGGAAGGGTTAGTTGTCAGAAATTAATAATTGAGAGAATTTAATACAATATCAAGCACGAGGTGATGTGGAGAATGGAAGGGGATTTAAAGCATAAACCTCAAGCAAGCGCTAAAATTCAATTCGTAAGATAGAAGATATGATTTTTTTGTAAATAATCACCCCAAAATGTATCATGTGTTGAACTAACCACCTATTTTTTTAAAATTAAAAAATACCACCTTTTTTTTTTTTTTTTTACAAAATCAGTAGGTTTTACCACCCATTCCAGTTTTCGACCAGTTTTTCGAGTTAGGGTTTTAATATAAAAATTAAAACATATCCCTGCCACCTCCAACACCCCTTCCCTTCCCCTGTCTTTGTTTCCGGCATCACCTCCTTTTTTTCATCCTTGTTTTCGGCCCCTTCCTTTCCCCCTTAACAATTTCGAAACCCTCCTCCATGGTTTAGGATAGTTTCGGGGTTAGGGTTTTAGGTGAGGGTTGAAGTTTCAGGCTAATAGGGGATTTCAGGGGTAAAGAGTGGGTTAGAGTTCCGGTTACAGGCAAGAGGGTTTGAATTTCACGCGAGGGATCGGGGATGGGTTATGGGTTTCAGGCGAGGGGTGGGGACAACGATTAATGCTTCTTCCGGGGTTCAACCAGCCTGATGCAAGTTTCAAGCGGTGGTCGGGGTGGAGGCTGGAGGGTTGTGTTAGGGTTTTCCGGTAGTTGGGAGAAGAGTAGGCGTTGGTGGGGAGGCTATGCTGGACGCTGGTGGTGAATGGGGAGGGGGAGAGGGCGGCGTTGGCTGATATGGGTGGTCCAGCAAGAGGTTGGTTGTCCCGGTGGCAGGAGAAGGGGAAGGGATGGCTGCCTTCTTTTTTTAAAAAAAAATAATTTAATTTTAATTTTAATTTTAATTTCTTATTTTAAACCAATAGGATAGTGACACGTGCGCCCTCAATCGGAAAACAAGTCAGAATATAGGAGGGGTGGTGAAAGCTACTGGTTTTATAAAATAGAGGTGGTATTTTTTAATTTAAAAAAAAAATGGGTGGTTAGTTCAACACAGGGTATATTTAGGGGTGGTTATTTACAAAAAATAGAAGATAACTATAAACACAAAACACGCAAGCTCTTAAAAAGGATTAAATAAATAAATAATAAATAAAACTAAGAGTACATTCTCAAGGCCTGTGGGGTGAGATTGAGACACATAACCTCAGTGAGAGTTCATGACTCATGAGGTGCAGTGCGTCAATGAGGTGTTAAAAACTGACTTGATTGATTTTTATTTTTTTTGAAAAAAAAACATGATTTTGATTATAAATATTATATGAAAACAATAATTTAATGTAACTCAACTTTGAATTACACCCGATCGAACTTAATTACCCGAATTAACACATGTCATATGAGATTATATATTTATATTTAATCATAACTACAGTTACGTAAACATAACATACACTAGAGCATGTGAATTTTGAGATATCCTAAATCTTTACTTTGAGTCTTATTTCTTGATGTATAACTGCATGTATGATTCTCGTTTGATAGCATAGTCTCTTTTTTTTTTTTTTTTTTTTTTTTTTTTTTGACAAAGGAGTTTGATAGCATAGTCATGTATATGTGTTTTTGTTTAGCTTGAGCTCGATATTGAATGCGCATCACATAATCAAATTAGATAGAACAAACACAATATACTAACGAACAAGAGATTCAGAAGGTTTGTTGGGCTCGACTTAGGACCTGTTCTGATTGATTGAAGTGAACTGAATATTTTATGAGAGAAGGAAATTAGAAACTGAACTGAACTAAACTAAACTTTTTAGAGATGAAACTAAAGTAAAATGAAAATAATCTGAAGAGAACAGATTCTTAGAATGAGTGTTTATTATTAAACTTAGCTTCAAGTTAATATTCAATTCATTGATATTTGTCCCTTGTTCATCTCCAATACAAAGATCAATGAAATTCAATTGTTAGATTTTTAATTTTTCTTATCAATAATAACTCAATACTCAAGCCCCTTTCTCTTCACATTATTTTTGCTAAACTGAAATTATTTTTACTAAAATAAAATTATATTTGCTGAACTTAAATTATTTTTACTGAACTTAAATTAATTTTACTGAATTGAAAATATTTTTGCTGAACTGAAATTATTTTTACTAATTTTCTATTATAATTCTTCTTTAAGAAAACTAAATTTTACAGAACTGAACTTATTTTTACTGAATTGAAATTATTTTTACTGAACTGAAATTAATTTTACTAAACTGAATTTATTTTTACTGAACTGAAATTATTTTACTTAATATTATTTTTTTAAGGTGAAGAGAACAGGGCCTTAAAGTGACTAATGATAACTGATGACATATATTATCCACTAGTTGAAATTTTTTCCTCCACTTTACCTTTCCATTTTAAATTTTGTCTATCCTTCATAAAAAGTATTTCTAGCCTAATATTTCCATTTTTATGATTATATTTTTCCAATACACACTCAAACGAATTAGGCCTAATATTTCCATTTTTATGATTATATTTTTCCCATACACACTCAAATGAAGGCTCTCGTGAGAACTCCTATACGTGAGAATTTTTCTTATGTGAGAATGCTCATTATGTTCTAAATTTTTATTTGTATCTTCTAAATTTTAAATCTGATGTTCTAAACTTTTCCTCAGCTGTTCTAAATTAAATCAAATGTTCTAATTTAGCACTCACATGTTCTAAACCATAAATTAGTTAAGTTTGATGTTATAAATTTTAAATAACTTGTTCCAACATTTTAACTTATATGTTCTAAATTTTAAAACGTGTGTTCTAAGATTTTTAATTTTTAGTTCCAAATTTTAAAGTGTATGTTCTAATTTTTACTCGTACGTTCTAATTTTTTTTACTCACATTTTCTATATTTTATATCAGTCGTTCTTAATTTTTATTCACATGTTCATAATGTTAAATCAGTTATTCTAAATTTTACTCATATGTTCTAAATTTCATAAAGCAGATTTTATAAATTTTTAATCACTTGTTCTAATTCTTAAATCAAATGTTCTAAATTATTACTCACACAGATGTTCTAAATTATTACACACACGGATGTTCTAAATTAAAACTCATATGTTATAAATTTTAATTTGAGTCACATGTTCTAAATTTTAACTCGTATGTTCTATATTTTAACTCACATATTCTAAATTTTGGACCAGTTCTCATATAAGTATGAATCCTCACATCCTATTCTCACCGGATTGTTAAATTAATATTGTATTTCACTATATAATTAAGTATAATCCGTGTATTGCACGGGACTTTAACTAATTATTAATAAGTGAGAATAGTGTGGTGTTAAGTTTTGATGGAACACATTGTTCAAGTACTACTTTTTATTTGAGTAGGTATGGGATTAGTGGTGGAGGCAGAATTTTTAATTAGGGAAGACCTAAAGTAATACGAGTATATGTACTAATTCTTGTACACAAATTGAAACGTCAAAAAAGTGTAAGACTAAGTATGGAGTATTAAAAAAAATATATAATAAAAATATTTGAAAAGCAGAATTTAATGTGTAGAGTAGTGCTATAGCCTTTTTATACTTCCTCCGTCCCTTTAATCCTTTATTAGAAGCTAATATTTATTATTTATTACTCACATAATAAAAAGAAATAGACTTCTAATTTAGGGACAAAGGTGCACAAAATAGTAAAATTAGCACACGAAAAGTAAAAGAAAAAAGTGTAAGGCCGTAATGGAGAGGTTCTGAACTTGGGAGGTGGAAAATGGATGGATCTCTATTTTTCACCAAAAACCAACTTAGCTATGATACAACCAACATCAAAAGTTGCAACATTAATATACTCTTTCATTCCTAAATAACTGACACGATCAAACTTATCACAGATGTCAACATTAGTTTGAACTTAGATATATATGATTAAATATTAAAAAATATATATAAAAAAAGTTGATATTCTAATACTTTATATTTTTAGGGAATTGGGTACTATATTGCAAAATTTCATGAATCTAATTCGTTCGCACTTAAAACAGGATCAACATGCATAACACATAAAAATCACATAATAATACATTTGAAGTGTGAATTCTACATTACGATTAGCTATGAATCAGAGAGAAATAGAGTCCTAAGCATTGCTCCTCTACTCAACACACGGGATTCGATTGAATGTCCTCCAATACTAGATTGGTCGGGTAAGAGAAGTAAACCACCGCGATCACCACCCTCTATATGGACAATTGGCCATCACATGAACTACCACACACACATGCCGACGCATGCAAGGAAGTATAAGAGGAAGAAAGAAAGAGGGGTTGGTTTTGTGTTTGTTAATTAGAGTTTGTTGACTGATCAATTGTTATGCAGACCCTAGGCAACTTATCTATTTATAATCATATTATAATTAGACTAAGCTAGGAAGCAATCCCGAAGCCCCTAAAACCCTTCCCTATGGTCGACCACCTAGATAGAGAGGCTCATGAGATGGGCCTCTTCCTCTTATGTTCAATCTAGGACCCGTAGTGTGACCTTATAGGATCCTTTCTAACGTGTTATGGCCTATTTTACTATCGTTAGCACCTCTAGTAATGATAAAACGACAACCTAAAAGAACGAACTTAATTATCTTCGTAATTCGATCCATTATATATATATATATTAATTGCATTTGACTAAGACATAATACTTTTAATATTAAATTAATACCTATTTAACAATATATTTTATAAATTTTGCTCTGTATACTTTATTAGAAAAACGATAATAAAAATATATACTACCTCCGTTTCTTATTATGTGCAACAAAGGGGTATTATTTGTGAGACATAAAATATTCCTTTGTTGCACGTAATAAGAAACAGAGGTAGTACATAATAAGAAAAAAGTCACACGTATCAATTATTTAGGAATGGAGGGAGTATAATCAAAACCAAGGAAAAGACCTTAGCCCAGCCCTGCCCTGCCCTGCCCTTTATTCTTGATCCATTGTATAGAATGGTGTGGATTTCTGGCATGGACAACCTAAAAACCCAGGCCATCTTTACCCCATCACTAATGCATGGCACATATGGTTTTCATCCTCATTATCGTCTCAACTACTAGAAATCTGAACCCATATCAGCTATGTACATACATAACCAAAAATTATATTTATTTAAATACTTGTATATTTTTTTTTTCACCTACCTTCATTCTGCTAATATTAAAAAATAAACTAATACTTGCTAGTTAATATTTGGATAAGATCTCTCGAAGAAAAAAATATTTAAATTAAGAAACATGAATTTTATTTTGTTATACTTCATGTCACATGTTTTTTGTATACTAAAATTTTTATGATTTCATATTTTTCATTCATTAGTTTTCATGACACGTGAATTTTTAACTCTAAAATTATATATTCTAATCTTTTCTCTCCTTTTGTCACATTATTTTTTTATAATTTTACAAATAAATTTATGATTTGTTCAACGTGTTAATCAAATGTTTGACTAAACCTTTTCCCATAAAAAAGCAAAGGGGTGGTTACAAACTTACCATCTATTTATCTAAATCATGCATGAAAACGTTGAAAAGCAAAGGGGTTACATATAGCATAATGTTTATGCAATATTGCTTTGTTGATCACACACTCCTACCAAGGACACCAACCTTTATATTGTTTTATTTGATATGGAGTAATCAATTGATTTTAATTATACACAACCTTCTTAATAATTTTTTTTTAAAAAAAAAAAAAAAAAACTTGTAATAAATAATACTCCCTCCGTCTCCAAAACTTCGACCCTTTTGGCCTAATATTAGTCCCAAAATGATCGATCCATTTGCATTAAAATACCCACCATTTTACAACAATATTTGTGCAAGATTAGCTTCCCCATATAAAATTTTATTTTTTCATGTATTTTTAATACTTTATCTCTCTACTTTTTTGCAAACCCATTGTAAATTTATCTTTTCAATATATTTTTATTTAAGTTTCTTAATTATTGCGAAATCAACCCAAAATGGCCGAAGTTTTGGAGACGGAGGGAGTAGGAATTTCCAAAATAATAATAATAATAATAAGATAAAATGCAGATGACTATTTCAAACACTTCCCCAAGGGGTGGAATGGAATTCCTCAAAGTCCTCAATAGTTTACAAAAGTTCCAAAAAATAAAATAAACCAAATAAATAAATTTTATATATATATATATATATATATATATATATATATATATATATATATATATATATATATATATATATATATATATATATAAACAAATTGCATTATTCTCCTTCTTAAATTTTAATTGCAACGTCTTTACTCACTTTTGTCTATGAATATCTTCTATCTTTAATATTAGAGTTGTGTAAAAATACTTGATTCTAAATTAAAATGATTTGATCTAAAAATCCGATGATTTAACCCGATTTTTTATTTTTATTTTTATTTATTTATTTATTTATTTTATTTTGAGGGGATGATTTAACCCGATTTAAAAATTCATAAAGTCAATGTTTTTGATATATGGTGCGAAGTTATCAAATATATCAAGATAAATTTAACCAGACGTATATTCCCTATTTTCAAAATAAATGTCCACTTTGACTTATCTACTTTATGCACCTGAATAATGTTTGTGTTTTATACATAAGATTAAACATTGTCATCGTGTACGTACTTGTTAAGATCATCTCAATATATAATTTATAATAATCAACTTTTTATCTTATTTGCTTAAAGATAATTAATGATATTATTGATCAAATTTTGCGTTCACAAATACTTAAAGTTTGCTAACTAAAGAAGGGATGCATTTGTTCTAACTAGGGAGCGTAATGTGCTCGACACACGCCATAGCTAGCTACCTCTGACAAGCTCTTTCAGTTTGACCTTATGTTACAAATTTAGTTGTTGGCAGATTAGGGTTATAAATGTACTCCCATTATTTCTTAAGAGGTTAAAAAAAAACCACTTAAAAATCAATAAAGACAAATAAGCAAATAAACATTTTAGAGATATCCCAAACTTAGGGCCTGTTCACATTTACTTAATTTCAGTTCAGTTCAGTTCAATTCAACTCCAATCAGTTCAGCTCCAATCAATTTAGTTCAGTTCAGTTCAGCTCCTAACTTCTCTCTCTCATAAAATATTCATTTCAGCCTAGTTCAGTTCAGTTCAGTTCCAATCAGTTCAGTTCAACTCAGTTCAGTAAATGTGAACAGACTCTTAGACTATATTTTTCACCAATATATAAAAAAGTAAAAAACACATGTTGCCATATAAAATATTCTTGGATTAATTTTTTAGTATATTTTCATTATATCAACCCTTTATATGTCTTATTAATATATAATGGATCTTACTAACGAATGCCCCTGGGCATTAGATTAGCATTTAAAATAGGGAATTTTGACTTTTACCACCTCCAAAATACGACTTAATTGATTTTACCACCTCCATAAAAAAAAAGATTTATTTTACCACCACATAAAAAAATAAAACTTGGCTTTTACCACCTGCAACTAACGGATTCCATCCATAAATCCGTTAGTGGGGCCTACCTTGCACACGTGTTGCCATATTATTGGGTAAATTTAAAAAAAAATTAAAAAAAATAAAATAAAATTAAAAAATCCCCATCAATCAACCGGTGGTTGTTGCCACCGTCAGGAGCCCCACCGCCGGACCGGCTACGACCGGCCCCATCACCTAATCGCTACGACCAGCCCCCACCACCTAACCGCTACGACTAGCCCCACCACCTAACCGCTACCAGCCCCCACCACCTATTCGCCACACAACGACCACCGCACAGCCACCGCACCGCACTGCACAACCACAACCACCGCACCGAATTTGGACCCCCTTTCCACCAATTTCCGACCTCAAAACCCTAGTCACCAAATTCCGACCACCCATAAAGCCCCTCCTAATTCCGACCACTCTTAAAACCCTAGCCACCACCAAATTCTGCACTCCTAAAACCCTAGCCACCACCTAATTCCGACCACCTCCCTAACCCACAAACCAAATTCCGGCCCCTCCTTAGCCCCACACGAAATTTCGACAACCGAGGTAGTTGATTTCGTTGCTGGTTGGTTGGCATGGAAGATCGGGGAAGATGAAGAAGAAGCGTCAAAAAGGTGGCCCTACTAACGGGTTCATGGACGGAATCCGTTAGTTGGTGGTAAAATCGAATTTTTGGAAATTTTTTTGGTAATAAAATAAATTTTTTTTTTGGAGGTGGTAAAATCAATTAAGTCGTTTTTTGGAGGTGGTAAAAGTCAAAATTTCCTTTAAAATATTTTTTAAATTAATATTAATTTGGGGATGCATGCCAAAATCACGCGTCGATCAATGTAATTAACATTGATTTTAATCTAATATTTCTACTTTTAGGGCCTGTTCACATTTACTGAACTAAACTGAACTGATTGGAGCTGAACTGAACTAAACTGATTGGAGCTGAACTCAAATGAACTAAGCTAAAATGAATATTTTATAAGAGGAGGAAATTAGGAGGTGAATTGAACTGAACTGAACTGATTGGAGCTGAACTGAACTAAACTGAACTGATTGGAGCTGAACAGAATTGAACTAACTGAATTAAACTGAAATTAAGGCGAAGTAAATAGACCCTTAGTTATCTTATTCAACGTTTCTAGGACATTTGTTGGCTTTTGGCACATGCAATTATAATTATTATAAATATTAATGATTAAATTTATGCATTGACATTTATATCAGTTAAAATATTGCGATTATTATGAAAAACAAAGGAACTTTTACCGTATAATTTTTTAAAAAAGTAAAAGTAAAAATAACAAAATACAGAGTAGTTGTATAATGGAAAAGGTCAATCCACGTAACCCATCTCGTGAGTCGTGACAACTCCCTTTTCTCTCTCCCCCGATTATGTTAAATAGCAGAATCTTGACACCCCATTTTTATACGCCACTCCCTCTAATTTTTTTCCAACTCCTAAAAGCTAAAACAAACAACATACTTCTATTTACATATTTATACACAAATCTTTTAATTATTTTCCAAACCCAATAAAATTAAAATTCAAGGTGCCACAAATTTTCCCTCTATTTTTTCCTCTGCAATTTTCTCTCACCAAAAAAACAGAGCAAAAACAGAGGAGAGAGAAAAGTAGATGGTGAGAGAGGTAGAGGAAGAAAGAGGGGGTGATAACAAGGGAATGCGATTGGGTAAATACGAACTTGGTCGACTTTTAGGTGAAGGGAATTTTGGCAAGGTTAAATTCGCTAAGAATATTGAAACTGGAAATTCTTTTGCTGTTAAAATTTTGGAGAAGAAGAAGATTCTTAATCTCAAAATCACAGATCAGGTTAGATTAATTTTTCAATTGATTGAATACCCATGTTTCATTTTCATGTTAATTTTAATGGGTATTTGTTATTTTGTTGGTTGAGTTTGATTTTTTTATGTTAATTTCTGGGAAATTTGTAACCTCATTTTCGGGATTTTTTGGGTTGATTTTGGTTCAGATTAAAAGAGAAATTGCTACTTTGAAGCTTCTTAGACATCCCAATATTGTCAGATTATACGAGGTAAATTTCTCGAATCCCCAAAAAATTTCTTACTATACTATACCAATTTGATTAAATTTGTGTATAAAATTCATATAAAGTGGTAGTTTATGGTAAATGGGTTAGTTCAAAATGGATAAAAAAATGTTTTTTTTGGGGTCATTTGATCCTTTACTTCTCTTGTCACATCTTTAGTATCAACAACATTAAAGAATAAACTTTGTTATATACTTTAGTGATACTCTAATTTTCACTTTATATTTCTTTAAACTTAATCTTAAGTATTGTGATTGCGATTAAAAGTACAAATATTAAACATTTAATGAGATAACTATGTCTCATTTTTATCATCAATCCTCAATTTGATACTTAATGAAAAGTTTTGATGTTTACTTTTCCATATATAATACCGGATTATTGATCCACTCTATTGCTCTTTTCTTATTATTAGAACACCTAATTACCTAAAGTACTGAAAAAAAAAATTAAATTCAACATTGTCGGTTTAATATTTTTGCTTCTCACGCAATTAAGGAATGTTTAAGATTTGGATTATCCGTCCTTAGATTATAAAATGTCATGTTCATTTTTAAGGATTATCTTATGACAATTAATGTGGAAGGCATAAATGTTAGTGTTGTTGAAGTTTGAGCTATGAGAAATCCCAAAATATCCTGAATTATTGTATTTCATCGAGGAAAAAAATAAATTATGTGAATATTTTATGAGTTTAACTTTTATTATTAATGTAAAAAAATTACATTATTATAAGCTAAATTAAATCTGCAAATTTTGGATTGCTTGTGAACCATAAACTAGAATAAACTTAAACTTTGTTTAACATAATTATCATGAAAGAGGTTGAAACACTTATTAAGTTCCCCCCCCACCATGTGTTTGCCCTTGCTTGTTGGTAACTCTAAAAACCATACCTAAAGTTTAGATTAAATTAAAATATTATTCAAGTAATTTATTCTTAGGTTATGACTAATAAAAAGCCTTGATTATAGTTTGATGATGAATATGTCTTTTTCCAAGTAGTTTCTTCCCTAATTATTGTTTTTAATGTAGGACTTTCTTTGACACGAAGTATAATTGATTAATTAATTAATTAATCAACAGTTATAATCCAAGATATGTTTTCTGTTATTTTTTGTGGTTGGTATAATTATATAAGACTATTAAACGAAAAGAATACAGTAATACACTAAAAATCACTTTCCAAAAATGTTGGATATATTGTTTCCACGATACCTTAAAAACTACAAAGTCAAATTGACGCTTTCATTATTTCATTATAGTCTCTTTTTTTTTTTTTTTCTTTGGTATCACTCGTCATTATATGATTTTTTCTTCAAACAACATAAACACATTTTCAATTCCTAATATAAGTATATCAAGAGTAAAGGCCTATGTGAGAGTGGGGGACAACTCAAGTGATTAGAGTTACCTAATATTCACTTTTACTTTTTCAGTTGGTATTCAAAATCTGCGATCAAATATTATTTGTCATTAAGCGGTAAATAAGCAAACCAATTTCTGTAGATTCTAAACTTACTTATTATTATCTAACCATTATGGAGTTGTTGGAAATTTAGTAGTATGGACTATGGAGACACATTCACGTTTTCCACATTTTTTTTGACGGAAAAAAAAAGGGTTAAACCTTTTTTTGTAACTCGTTAACTTTTCCGTCCAAATAATTTTCAGTAGTTTTTGCTTAAAAAGTTTTAGCCTTTTTAATATTAGAAGAAATTCTTACTCGGCTATTATCAAGTCACGTGGCAAATTCTCATTTGCCGTTTTGGGGCCATTAAATTTTATTATCCCCTAATTCAAAATTTGACCATAATTTGCTACTCTTATCACTTTTTGGGTAGATGACATTTTTTAATAAAAAGTGCTTGTGCACACAATTTTATTTAATTAATTGATTGTATGAAAGAAGATATGGATTTTACAGAGTATATTCTTTTTCCTAAATTTTTTTTTTTTTTTTTTAATTTTGTACCATAGTTTAATACGACAACAAATCATTTTTAATTTACTTATAATCACTTTTAAAGATCTTTGTTGTACTGTTAAAGTGGTGTTTTCTGGTGAAGTTGACTATTTGACATGAACTACTCTCATTATTTTTCCCTAATTAGAGCATCTTTTTTAGGTATTGAGCCAACCCATTTAATTAACATTTAATCATATTTTTATAGAGTTTTGATGTTTTGTAATGAACTTATTGCTTTGTTATATATGATCGGTTTGAGTTGATATTTCCGTCAATTTTGAGATAATAGTAATTTAGTAGGACTCTTTGACTTTTCTTTAAAGTTTCCCGTAGACAACGAAATTCAACAACACTAAATCCATAGATTTCTCCTTGGATTGATATAACAATTGTCTCTTTGTACTTTTTTCAAATATTCTTCTCGCTTAGAGAAATACTATAGAGATCATGTTTTATGTAAACAATTTTTTGAAGATAATTCAAAATGAAAAATGAGACAGTCTTATGTGATAGAGAGAGTACTCATAATAGCTAACCGGAGTTGCTTAAATTTGGTTATATACATAACTACGTATAAATATACAAAGAGTCATAGACTATTTGTTTTATTAATAAAATTAGGAAAATCGAAGTTGTTTCTTGTAGTGGACCCACCTTAGAGGCTTATACGCCAGGATCCGTCTTGCTAAAAAAAGTGACAGAGCAAAAATTGAGGCTGCAACTCCTGGATCTCTGCTGGAAGAGTTTTATTGGTGAATATGTCGTTATATGACGCAAGTTGGTATGGTAGATGTGAAATATCCTGGTTATGGCAGACCAATCAATTATTAATATTATTTAGCAAAGATACAATACCATCATTAAAATATGAGAAAATTTGTTCATCCTTCCAACTCATTCTATCCATTTCAACATGACATAATTTACCATATAAACCATTTTTTTAAAACTTTTTATTCTATGGTATTTCTTGTTTTTAATGAAATTAAAATTATGAATTAGTGATAAATTATGGAGGCGTATTTGTAGTATGTTAGTATTTCTTGTACTATCCTAGTATGAAGTGTGAAAAAATTGAGATTAATGCTCAATAGTACGTACTCCCTCTGTTACTTATTGTCATTAATATAACGAAAGCGTGTAATACATAAAAAGATAAAGCGGCGAATTATAAATGTAAAAATAAATTGTCCAATAATGAAGACTTCTCATGAAAAAATGAAGGTGGTGGAACCATAAGAAGTGGATATTGCATGTGCTATGATGGACCCATGGTGGGTCCAATGAAAAATAAATGGCAAAAGCAATCATCCAATTGTGGTGTTTATCATGCACGATATGGCTCCACTGGAACTTGGTTGTTTCTTGGGGTTGAATGGTAGATGGGGGTTTGCTGAAAATAGATGCTGTGTGATTTTTTATTTTATATAAACAGAAATTCATTACATTGTTTTACATGGAAAGTTTTTGTTGTCTATGAATTGATTTCTGCATATTATTATTTTACTTATTGTATGGCATATGGGTCCACGGGTTATCAATAAAATGCATTGCGTTTTACGGATTAGATATTAAGTACAATAGTTCATTCTATATTAATTGCTACGGAGTACGTTTATCTAATTTGAAAGCCTGTACATAATTGTTCTTAACAATGTGTTATCTCTGTATTTAAGTGACTCGCATTGTCATGATTCCACTTTTATGTTTATGTTTACATGATCTCTTTAACACTTTAATTTGTGTGTTTCGCTCGCATGTAGAGGGGAAGAAGTAAATAAGTGATCTAGTGTGAATCTATTTGATGTAAGGTTACGAGAACAAGTTCAAATTTATCACAGATTTTATAAATTGACATTTTCTTTTAAATCATTCAAATGGTAAATAATTCTAATTTAACTTCAATAACTACATTGACAAGTCAATAAAATTTGTCAAAAATAGACTTCCCAAAAAAATGAAAAGTTTTTGTCCATTCAAAAACAGAAAGTCCAGTATACCACGGGGTGAGTAGTAGTCCACATAAATCTGGGGGTCCACTCATAAAGACATAGCTATCTCAAATAGTGTTTGAACTCTTATATGGTGCAAACTGTTTTGTTCTACCTGGGGAAGCTTTATATGGTCTTGCTAACATCCAATTCAATTATTTGAGAGCATCCAAAAAAACTGAATAACAGGAAAATTTAATAAAATTGTGGCTTGAGTTATTGCATGGGGTCCATTGATTTTATAATTTACAAACTGCCATTTTTAGAATTACTTGTATAATAAATACTCCATATTAAATAAGGGGTGAAATTTACATTTACCTCGTAATAACTTCTTTATTCACTTTAGTGTTGCTTTACACTAGCACAGGCCGAGTTGACTTGTACGAGGTTTTGAGGTGGTAGGGCCTTCTCTTTAGTTTGAAAAAAAAAACTTCTAATTTAGTTTATTATTTTTCGTGTGGGGTTAGCAACGGGCATGGGCATAGTATCTAAGTTTATATGATTTAGCTAGGCTCGTTCATGGATCATTATATGGTGCTCCTATGAGTTATATATGCATGAATCCTTGTCCATAGTGAATAACTCATACATTATAAATATATACGTAGTACATGCTCATTTTCAGTCAACTCAGTCTAATTATTTTTGGAAATGGATTAGAATCAACATTGTGCTCTTAGATGTATCATATAATTTACATGCCCATGTCAAATTGGACAAAATGACCGAGCTAACTATATGGTGGTATGATGCAGGTCTTGGCAAGCAAAACAAAGATATATATGGTCCTAGAGTATGTGCATGGTGGAGAACTGTTTGATAAAATTGTAAGTGATTTCTTCGATCAGTTATTAAAGCATTCTAGCTTATACTAGCATCCTAATGTATATTTCTACATTGAGTTTTTTTTCTTTGCTATTACTTAACGACTCATGATTTTGTAGGCTTCACGAGGAAAACTCCCAGAGAAGGAAGGACGAAGGCTCTTTCAACAACTTATTGACGGTGTCAGTTATTGTCATGACAGGGGTGTCTTTCACCGAGACCTTAAGGTTAGATTGCTGGCTTATTAATGTTTAACGCCAAAATATCTTCTATTTGATGAGAAATTCCACTTCATCTGCTTAAACTTGTATGTCACAGTTGAGTTTTTCCACAACATGTGATCAGTTGACATTGCAACTTGCTTATTTGTCATTTTCACTTTGTTGCTAGAAAATTAAGGTCCAAAATTGTTTAAAATATAGACCATTTATGAAGATTTTTGTTGGAGCATGATTATGACATTACCATTAGGCCTTCTGCTAGTTTGTTTTGATATTGCAACTTGCTTAATTGTCAGTTTCACTTTGTTTTGCAGCTAGAGAACATCCTCATAGACGGAAAAGGGAACCTAAAAGTATCGGACTTTGGCCTTAGTGCATTACCACAACACTTTGGGGTAAGTAGCAATAATGATCAATACTAGGTGTCAAATTCTCTAATACCCCTCTTCAGCTCCTAAATCTCTGGTAGCTTTTCCATTCTTTTTTATAGAGTGATGGCTTGCTACATACAACCTGTGGGAGCCCAAATTATGTTGCTCCTGAAATTCTCGCTAATAGAGGATATAGTGGTGCTACAGCGGATGTTTGGTCTTGTGGTGTCATCCTCTATGTCATTCTCACAGGCTATCTTCCTTTTGATGACAGGAATCTCGCTGTCCTTTATCAAAAGGTATTTTCCTTAATACATATCATCTGACTCTAATTTATTAGGTTTATTTTAAGTTTATAATGTTATGTATCATTGATGTTACAGATCACAAGAGGAGATGTTCAGATACCAAAATGGCTCTCTTCTGGAGCGCAAAAGATGATAAAAAGTATTATTGACCCGAACCCTGTCACCCGAATAACATTGGCTGAGATCAAAGCAGATCAATGGTTTAAGCAAGGCTATGTTCCTTCAAATCCCGATGATGAAGAAGATGATGTATATGTAGATGAGGAAGCCTTCTCGATGAATGTTGATGTAATGACTGATATCTCTTTCTTTCATTTGCATTCCCATAAAATATTACATTTCCATAAAAGATGCTAATAGCTTGCTGTTTGTCACTTAAACTTGTATAAATCAGTCTGATGGAGAGAAAAGTCCTGGCCTTCCTAAACACATCAACGCGTTTCAGCTAATTGGAATGTCATCATTCCTTGACCTTTCAGGATTTTTTGAGAAAGAGGTGAGAACACTGATGAATGTCTAAGCTTAATTCTAACTCTAATGTGAAGACAGTATATACAAAAAAAAAAAAAAAATTATTAAAGAGGAGCTAATGGTTGGTTGTTAAATGTTTGCAGGATGTCTTTGAAAGGAAGATCAGATTCACTTCCAATCTTTCGCACATAGAGTTGCTTGAGAGAATTGAGGATATTGTAACAGGAATGGGATACTCGGTTCAGAAAAAAAATAGGAGGGTAAGTTCTAACAACCTTTTAATTTGACCCCTCAAATCCCTTTTGCTAACAGAATGACCACATATTTGGTCTACAGGTTAAATTTATTTTACAAGTATTTTTTCCTGAGTTTTGAATTTATTTGTTTCAGCTAAAAGTGGTGCAAGGAAAAAGTGATCATAGAGGTCCAGGAAGCCTTTCAGTAGCAGCAGAAGTAAGTATAATTGTTGCTTACTGGACAAATCGATTCTGTCAAGCATATGAACAAGTAAACAAATCTTCCAACAATCCCTGCTCACTTTCTTTCCATGATTTTGCAGGTTTTTGAGATTAGTCCATCGCTATTTGTCGTTGAATTGAGAAAAACTTGTGGAGATTCTTTAATTTATCGGCAGGTTAATATCTATCTCCCTTTGTATCATCAAGATATTTCCGTGTGTATTGCTTCCAAGTTATAGAACTAACAAACTTTCTCTGTTTGTGCAGTTATGTAATAAATTATCAAACGACCTCGGTGCATCAAGAAGCCAAGAGTTGTTAAGTGCAGCCATATTGAGTGCAGAAACTGTACCAGAGGTTTGCTAGTCAACATTGATAGACGCATCTTTAGTATCATTTTCCGAAAAGAGCTAGAGGAGTCCTCTTAGTTTCAATATTTCAGTAAATTGTAATTATGTAGTATGATTTTTTTTTTTTATACTTTGGACTCTATATATTCCTTGCAAAAAGAAAAAAAAAAAGAAAAAGAAATTCAATGAAAATTAGCTTCGATTATTATATGAAGCTGTACATACTACACAGTTCATCTTCCATTTTCCTTCTATCTACATCCAAAGGCTTAACTAACAACTGTTTCTAAGTAATATAGAGAAACCACTAACTTACTAAGCTAACACCTTAAAAAGCCAAGTTTTCTGTTAATACACCATACAGTAGCCTGAACTACTTTAAGAAATCATGCGACTGCATTATTGCCATCAGAAGCAAAGATCCGATCAGCTGATGTCCGAAACTAACTGCACTTAAAAAAAAGCATTTCACAAGTTATTTAGTGCTAGTATTTTTCCCCAAACAATGGCTTGAATTCAACACTTCACATGTGCACATGGGAGTAACGTACATTCTCTGGCTCAAGCTAACTAGATATCTTAAGTATCTTTAACAACCTCCTCTGCATACGTCTTCCATTCAGATATGATCAAATATCATAGACAAGTTATAGACAAGTTATACAATGTCCTACACTTAAGTCACATTTCTCAATAATCCACAAAGGATTTTTGGATTAATAGTATAATTTGAACTAGTTATGCGACAAATCTCCTTTCACAATCACCTTAATTCCGATTTAGTATATGCAAGGAATTTGAATAAGAAATATTTGAAGCTAGTGCTGTAACTAGTCTCACATTATCCTACACCCCTCTCTCTGTTTGTTGGCCATAACTTCAACCACTTCTGAGACTAGTCCCATACCCGTCTAACGTGGTGTTGTGGTGACATTGTCGGAGGCCGATCAAGTTTCCGTTCATCTATGTACATCATCAATAATTGCTTGTCATGCATTGCATAAATACTTATATTTTTTTGAAAGTATTTTATTTTATTTTTTTACTTATGCATCGTATATTTGGTGAATTTATTATTTACCATTCTTCAAACTTGGACTCCAAGTTCACCCAAAAATAAAAAAGCTTGGCCCCCAAGTTTAGGTCATAAAATCAGACTAATAAATAGCAAACTTCTTCACTTCCCAACATTCATAAAAAGAGATCATCATCAACAAAAGTAAAAAAAACAAATGCAAATTTTTGTAAAAACCCTAACAGGGACAACCATAACCCTAGACGTGGAACCAAATAACACCATACACGACCTAAAATCAAAGATCGAAGATCATGAAGGAATTCCAATACCCGAACAACGCCTTCTTTTTGGTAACACAGAATTACATGAAGATGACAATGATGAAAGTGAAGAAGGAGGCCACACTCTAACGTATTATAACATTATGAAGGGCTCAACACTACACCTTACGTCGAGGCTTGGTGGTGGTGCTGGCATATATTGTTTCTCTTGGCATTTAGTACCAAGACATTTAGCGGCTTTGGCCTACCGTAGTAAGCTTAAGAAGAAGGTATGTCGCAAGTGTTATGCCTGACTTTCGCCTAATGCTACCAATTGCCGTAAGAAGAAGTGTGGTCATAGCAACCAATTGCGCTCTAAACATGTTTGGGGGATATTTCGTAATCTAGGATGTTAAATTGTTGTCTCTTACATTGATACATGTATCATGCATGCTAAGCTTAAATTATATAGTTTACCTTCTTTTGAAGATTTTGTAATTCGTTTGAAGTCTATGTTTAATTGGGAGTACAACAACATATCAATGTTTTAAGTTTGCATAATTGAAATTCGTATAACCATGATAGTTTTATGATACTTTCAAATATTTTTCCTACATTTATTTTTACTAAACTTGTGATACTACTGTGACTTAAATCACCAATGAATTTTCTTTAACCTCCACTCTTATTCTTTTTTTTGAATAAACCTTCATACCTTCTCTTGTTGTACTCCAATTTTAAAATTTTCCAAATCATTTTTGGTATATAACAACGGTTCTTGTTTATCTGTTTGGACCTAGGGCCGTTCATTGGTTCGGACTACATCAGACTGAAAATTTAAGAATTATTTATTTATCAAGGAACAAAGTGTCCGAGAGTACATAGTGAGAAATCTCCATAGGACAATGGTTGACCCACACTTGTTCAACGCCAAATGGTACTAGCTTTGCGAGATGATGGGCAACAAAGTTCCCATCCCTCTTAACATGAGACCACGAAAAAGAATTAAAATTATAACTCAAAGACAAAACATCTTGCAATACATTATCAAAATCAGTGAAGAAGACCGCAACTCTTGATAGTCGATTGATTAGCACTTGACAGTCGGATTCCAGAATGACATCCTTATAACCATGCTGCCACGCAAGTCTCATTGCCATGGCTAACGCTTTCCCTTCTACAACTTCAGGAGGCCACATTGCTGTAATTCTTCTAGTTGCTGCAAACAGCACTTCCCCTTTGTGGTTACGAGCAACGGAGCCAAGTCCTATCCTTCCCTCGCTTGATAAACTTGCATCAGCGTTGATTTTAACAAGACCTGCTGGTGGGGCAACCCACTTAGATGGACTTCGCTTCTCCTTAATCAATTTGGTGCCATATACTCTCTTGCTGTAGCTTCCATGCTCCGCAACTAATCTCTCCACTCTGGTAATTAACAGAGCGTTTAGGGTGCATTTGCCATCAAACACCCAAGTGTTTCGCTCGGCCCAAATTAACCATGTTAAATAGGCTGCCTTCTGCTTCAATTTAGCATCACAACCTCTCCACCGCACAAGCAGATCGCACATTGAGCCAGACAAATCAGCAACCAAATTCGAGCAGCCACCATCTTCCCACAGCTCCTGCACTCTAACACATTCGAAAATTGCATGAGTGCTGGTCTTATCTGCCCCACCACACCACAGACAGCTTGCATTGTCAATCAAATGGCGATGTCTGAGTAGAGCTCGAGTTGGGAGAGTATTGGTGCACAATCTCCAAAGGAAATGACGTACCTTTGGGGAAACATCCAAACTCCAGATTTCCACCCAAGCGAGGTGAAAACTATCAAAGTTGCACCCCTTTCCTAACATATAAGCAGTCTTCGTTGAGTATACCCCATCTTTTGAAAATGCCCAGGTGAGTTCATCCTTCGGGCCTCTCGACCTGATGGGTATTGAAAGAATACACTGCTGGTCCCGAGCATTTAAACCGAAGCAATCAGCTCATGCTTTCCAATCTCTAGTCTCTACATCTATCAAGTCCAACACTTGCTGCAACCCTTCCACTTCTTCACTCGTAATGAACTTTCCCTCCGCATCCGTTACCCAGGGATCACGCCAAATATTTACCCTTGTACCATTCCCAATACGCCATATAACTCCCTCCTTTAAAAGAGCCTTCGCCCCCCATATACTACTCCAAGAGTAGCTTCCACCATAGCCCAATTAAGCATCAAGGAATGATTTATTCAGATAATACTTCGCCTTGAGAACCTTATTCAGCAACGAGTTCTCATTGTGCAATAAACGCCATGCTTGTTTTCCGAGGAGGGCGTCATTAAAGATTGAGAGGTCTTTAAATCCCATCCCCCTAGACATTTTGGTCTACACATATAATCCCAAGACTTCCAATGCACTTTCCGAGCATCACCTTTCCCTCCCCAATAAAAACGAGCCATAACAGAATGTCTTGATTGCAAGACCGAGCAAGGGAATTTATATACCCCCATCAAATAGGTTGGGATGGCTTGTATGACCACTTTAAGGAGCACCTCTTTCCCGGCCCTAGAGAGAAGCTTCTCTTTCCAACCCTGCAGCTTCTTCCAAATTATGTCAGTAAGAGCTGTGAAAATAGCCTTTTTTGAACGACCTACCACAATAGGAACTCCCAGATATTTTGCGTGTGTCAACCTGTCTCATATTCAAAGTACCCATAATCTCACATTTTTGTTCGGTGCTCACTCCTTTGCTGAACGAAACCTTTGACTTCTCATAATTAATTTTCTGCCCAGATACTACTTCATATTTGTTAAGAACATCAACTATAACTTCGCATTCCCGTTGGTTTGCTCTAGCAAAAAGTAAACTATCATCTACAAATAAGAGGTGTGAGATCACAAGGCCACTTCGACTAGCTTTTGCTCCATGAATTTCACCTCTTTGCACTTTATTATTAAGCATATGAGAAAAAGCATCGGTCACCAAAATAAAAAGATACGGGGAGAGAGGATCCCCTTGCCGAAGTCCCCTAGTAGGAGACACCACCCACATACTCTTCCATTCACAATAAAAGAGTATGTAACAGAAGTGACACAATCCATTATAAAATTGACCCATCTTCCATCAAAGCCCATAGTAATTAAGCAGCAACTTCTTCAAAAAACCCCACTCAACGTGATCATAAGCCTTACTCATATCAAGCTTTAAAGCAATCGTGCCTTTCCTACTCGGACTCCTCTTCTTCATAGTATGGAACAATTCAAGAGCAATGAGAGCATTATCAGTAATAAGTCTCCCTGGAACAAAAGCACTCTGATTTTCTGTAATGACTCCCGGTAGAAGAGATTTAAGGCGGAGGACATTAACATTAGAGACGAGCTTATACAAGACAATGCACAAAGTAATGGGTCTAAATTGTGTCATATCAATGGGGGACTTAATTTTCGGAATCAATGCTATGTTAGTATTATTAACAAGGCTCGGAGAGGAATTACCTTGAAGAATATTACTAACAAAATTAGCAACATCATTGCCAACAATATGCCAAAACCTCTGATAAAAGATAGCGTGCATACCATCTGGCTCGGGAGTTTTGCATGGGTGCATTTGTTGTAGTGCTTTAAAGATCTCGGCTTTTGTGTACGACCTCATTAATTCATCATTCAAATCAGCAGAATTAACCGAAGTTACATGCTGCAAAACTTCATTAATGTCTGACACTTGGGGCTCCGAAGATGTGAAAAGGCTAGATTAATAATCACAAATAATTTTTTGAATTTTCTCTGCATCCCCCTGCCACTCCCCATCACTGTTAAAAAGACTTTTAATTCTATTACTGTAGACACCCAAATGTGTCTCCCCAAAAACAAACCCGGTGATGAATACCTTTCACATCATTGATTGTCGAACAAGGTGAAAGTGTGAAAGGTCTAGTAATGTGGATGTTTTTATTAAAATATTTCTCTTTCTGTTTTCAAAAATATTTCTTCTCTTACTCTATTTATGAAAAATAGCCAGTCCAATTTGGTTTGGTCCATGGTAAGGGTCCAATAATAGTGTAGTTGGATTGGGCTCGAAAAGAGCTTTCCAACGATATGTTATAAGCTCAATTCCGATGAATAATGAGGAAGTTATGGATTATATTAAATTGGGCTCGAAATGATTTTTATATGTGGCCCAATGATCTAGAGAAGAGCCTATTAATTATTATTCCTAAAGTTATTAAGATTGATTTTAATCTTCTAGAATATTTAGAAAGTTCTTTTTAATTCTAATGGAATTAGGATTAATAATTATATTTTAAAGAGTTTTATTTGGAATAAAATAGGTGTTTTATGATAAACTTGTTTTTAATCTGATAAACACGGAATTTGCTGCTTAATCATATTAAGAAGAGGATTCCGTACAAAAGCGCGTTTTATCTTTTGATTAGCGCCAAATGACAAAGTCTGTCGCTTGGCGCTAAGCTTGTCACCTGGCGCTGATGTCTGTCGCCTGGCGACAGATTCCAGTTTTATTCTGAATAGGACTTGGTTTGATTTCGTGCTATTTTTCTTATAAATAGGGGTCGTATCTCCCTGTTTTCATTCATCAAGATTCATCAACAATCAATAATCATCAATTATTCATCATCAATCTCTTTCTTTCTCTCTAAAAGCTAGAAACTTTCTCTGTCTCTATTCTTTTTCTAAACCTTCCCTCTTACAAAATTCCTCACTCATTAGTTCTAGACACACCTAGCCAGGTTCGAAGTTGCCTTCGCCCTAGACGTGAAAGGTTTGATATTTCTGAGGGTTTGGTCCCAAATCCCTATTTCAATTATTTAATTTAATTATTTTGTTTTATTATTTTTCTTGAACTTACTAACGTGTGTATTTTGTTATTAGAAAGAGGTACGAGGCATCCAAGTAAGTACTTTAATTGTTTTATTGCACTTTTGATATAGAAATCATGCTTAAATTATTTTGTTGATTCCTAGTATCATGTTAGGATGTTTTATTGCTTCCTAGTATCATGTTTTAGGGTTAACTAAAATTTCCAATATCATGTATATTTTATTATGATGCTTCCTATTTCTTCTATTATGTTAGTATCATGTTAGGAGTAAAGATTTGATCTTTATTGTTTAGTGACATGCTAGGGTTTGTTATTAATCTTGTTAGTATCATGCCTAAGACCTTGCTAGTATTATTAAGCTTTATTGAGATTGAGATTGATGATGTTTGTTGTTATGTTGCTTGATATATTATTATTATTGCTTGATCACGCCCTCTCTTGCAGGTTTAAAGGGAATTTGTATTGTAATCGCGCTTAATAAGATAATTAATAATCTTGTTTAGGCCAATATGATTATAATTCAAGTGATCACCAATAATAGATTTGTTTGTACATTAATATTCAACCAACATAGATAAACAGGTTTAGGGTTAACCTATTGATTGTATGTTAGTCAGAAAGCGCACATGAATACGAGAAGAATGAAGTAGAGGCCTATTATTAGGGCAAGTTCAATCTCTTTTAGGTTGGATTTGTACCTTCATCCCCGAACTTCCAGTCATGGTTCCAGACCTATTGGAGTTAACGATCTCCTGGATCGTTAAGGGGTGTAACCTTCACCCTGTGAACGGTTTACAAGTTCCTAAAACTTGTTGGCGACTCTTTTACTCTAGCTTCCTTCCCTTTGGACGCCACCATGCTTAAGTGTATGATTACAGTGGGGCTCAAGTGTGGGATGCTTGAAATATTCCCTACAATTTTTTGGCGACTCCACTGGGGACGGATTTCTATTTTAATTCCTAAAATTTATTTTGGCAATGATTTAGAAGGAGTGGATGAGACTCGAAAAGTTCTAAGTATTTCATGTGCGTTATTTTGATTGACATTATTGGCATATGCATAAAAAGGTCCGCATTGGAAAGACCATCCGAAATGCGTCAAAAACATAGGATTTTTACAGGTAGGAAATTAGGGAATTATCTTTCACAACTAAAATCGAAATAGCGCTACGAAAAAAATGGAAAATTCAAGAACAGAAAGCTGCCAAGGCATGTAGGAATTAGCGCTGAGAAAACAGCGTCAGCGCCAAACGATGGCGCTGTCGCCTGGCGACAGTGCCAGTGTCTGGCGACAAACGCTATTTTCTCGCGCTAAATTCTTCCAATACCGAACCAGAAATCTACCTTCTTGTTTCGACTAGTTTTCTAGTACTGTTTGCTCGGTTTTACTTCCTGATTGAGTTTTTCCCTTTTTTCTGAAACCCATATGTGTTCTACATATGGCCATAACCTTCTGGGGATTCACGCTCCATCTACCCAATCGAACGCTCCTGGTAACGAAGGGTACATCCGAGTTTGTTGAATTCGCCAAACCGTGGAAGCGAGTTTAACTCGCAGGGTCCCATCCACTCGCGCCAACCCTTCCAAAGGTAAGGCTTCCGCGCGGTGCATCTGGACTCATAAACATGGACCCTTTTTGACTAACATATCCTGAACTTTAGAGAACTAGAGCCATGGTTAGGTTGCAAACTCATTGCATCATATCATGACTATATGACTACTTGTGCATTATTTTTTGTGCATATCTTATATGTGTATTCCCCTAACCGTTTGTTTAACTTGTGAATGAGTTAAATAAATTAATTAATGACTAAAGGACTTTGCTAATTTAATTAATTAATTAACAAATGATTAAAGTCTAATTAAATTGATCAAACTTGACTTAGTACGGCTTTTAGGCTTGTCCCTTTAGAACAAAATACTGGAAACAGTCTTAGATTGATGTTCCAGTAATGACGCAGAGATCTGGGATGTGGCGCCATGCGCTAGTGATTAGCGCCAGGCGACAATGTTGTCGTCTGGTGCTGACCTTTAGCGTCTGGCGACAGCCCGTATTTTTGCTCGAGTCTTCGCGACAAGTCTGACTAATCAATTTGTTAAAACGGTTTAATCGGTTTATTAATGACAGTAATCATGTTCAGTCCTTAATTGAGTCTAGGCACATAGTCTCATGGTCTCACACAAGAGTCAAAGTACGTCATTCACATTCACCAATAAAGCACACACATAATATGCACATTTTGACCATGTCTAGAGAGTCTTGTATGCGCATATTTTCCGTAATTTTTTTAGGGGGGTAAGTCGGATATTTCCTCCAATTAAACCATACTTATTTGAACCCTTACTTGATCCTCAAAAATACACCCTATTTATTTTTGCTTTTTTGACCCTATTTTTGCCTTTTTGTTCTCAAAAAAACCAATAAAGTTAAAGTCAAATTTAAGTCAAGTCATTAAAACAAATAAATGGTTTAATTTACAGTGCTTGGTCAAGAAAGGAAGGATGGTTAATCAAAGACAATACATTTGTTCAAATACTCCTTTTTGACAAACCCATCAGTTGGAAAAGAAAAGCCAAGAAGATGATGGCGTCTTAAGAAGAAGTTAATGAGCTCAAGAAGGACGTGGCCAACCTAACTGAATTGATGAAGAGTATAGCTCTTCAAGTCAATGACCCTGTGAGGCAACAACAAATGGAGCTCATGCAAGAAAGCTTGAGCAAAATATCCAATGACTATAGATTCCAGGGCATTAGCTCACAAGGGGTCTCAGTGGACAAGGAACTTCTTCCGCAGAAGTTCAATGCCAGTGACATCCCTAGGTTCAAGGCAACAGATAATCCTTACTTCCACTTAAGAGCGTTCGAGACAATAATGAACATTAAGGGGATAGATGAGAAAATTTTTCATACACTGTTTTCTTTATCACTCGAAACTGTTTGTCAACAATGGTTCTTTTCCTTTGACAAAGAGAAAACCTCTACTTGGGATGCCATTTTAAGCGCTTTTATTGATAAGTACAAGTGTAATATTCAAGTTGAAAGTGATCATAAGGAACTTGAGATACTTAAACAAAAGAATGAAGGTTTTACTTCTTTCTTTAATAAGTGGAGGGAAACCTCTACTAAGATGATTGAGGTACCTACCGAAAAGGAATCTGTGAGATTGTTCATAAAGAATCTCTAGGAAAAATATTCTAAACATCTCAAATCAAAGCAATTTGAATACTTTCAAGGCCGTTTATGACATTGGTATTAATATTGAAGACGACCTTGCAAAACAAAAAGCCGCTAACACTAACTCCAACAGTGGCTGGAAAGGAAAGAAGAACGACAATCCTTTTTCTTCCAAAACCACCCACTCAAATAATGTTAGCACCCTTAATCTGAATGAAATCCTCGCCATGAATAATCAAGGACAAAAGAAACCATTTAGGAGAAACTTTACTCCTATTGGTATGAGTTATGACACCGCATTTGACTGTCTTCATGCAAAAGGTCTTATAACTCCTATTGGACCATTTGGGGATCCACCAGTCGAAAAGAGAACGACTAATTGGAACCCCAATGCACACTACAAATACCATCAAGGCAGGGGCCATCTTACTGAGAATTGCTGGAAGCTAAAGGAAGCTATTCAGGACTTAATCGACAACAATAAACTCCCAGTGCCTCCTGCAAGCAAGAAGCCAAGCATCAACAATGCGCCACTTTCTGACTTCTTGGCTATTTTTGATGAGGAAAGTTGTGTTGATCCCTCATCTTTAATCAAACTAGTCGAAGAAACTCATGCCCTTGAAGAAGAAGAAGAAGTATTCTTCGACGCCATGAGTGAACCGTCCCCAATGCAACAACCGCCCACTAAGGAAGATATATTGCTTCTCGTATATTCGGTAGAGAAAATGGTAGGCATATGTAGAAGATTACTTGAACGCACAGAACAAGAACGAAATAAACATGTCAACAAAGAGGTAACACCAACTACGAAGAAACAATTTTCTCTTCAAGTAGTTGAAACACCCAAAAGGATTCGTAGGCCCTACACTCCAATTGGGACCACTTATGCGAATATGTTCAAAATGCTCTCCGAGAGTGGCAAGATTATACTTCTCGGACCGAGACAATTTGAATCACTAAAGAGGGACGGATAGGTTCTACTGTCCATATCATTAGTCAGGAGGACATACAATAGAACACTGTTTTAAATTTAAGGATTTAATTCAGAGACTAGTTGATGATAAAAAGATAGTCCAAATTCCACAAGAGAAAGATGCTACTATTAATGGAGTTTGGGACAGTGACGATGAGGATGTCTATCTTAAGGATATGGAAAAGACCCCACTCTCCACAATATATCCAGTGGACGACCTTTGGGATGAAGAAGATTCGCCCATAGATGTCCTCACAAGATCCGGGAGAATGCAACCTCCCATTACTATGCAACAACCTATTCCTACCACCCAGCAAGTTCCTATACCCATTATAGAAGACAACGATGTTGTCAAGCAATTAAAGAAGACTAAAGTTGATATGAATGTATGGAAACTCTTAGATACATCCCATCAACATAGGTTGACAGTAATGAATGCTTTGGACAAAATAGGAATAGATTCTGAAACCACTCCTGAGGGATTGGCTAACTTTATCACGAGTGATCTTCCTAGTCCCATTAATTTGATCACCTTTTCTGACAAAGACTTATCTCTAGAGGGTGATAAGCATAACAAAGCATTAAATCTCACAGTAATCTGCAAGAGAATGAATGTCCTAATGACTCGTGTAGATAATGGATCAGCGATTAACGTCTGTCCACTCCGAACTGCGAGAATGTTAGGGATAAAAGATGAAGACTTATCTTCGTCTACACAGGGAATAAGAGCCTATGACAACACACGCCACCAAGCTCTTGGGACTATGACCATGAATGTAACGGCAGGAGACATATAACATGCTACTACTTTTCAAGTGGTAGATATTAAAGCATCTTTCAGCCTATTGTTGGGACGCCCTTGGCTTCACGACCTAAAGGCCGTCTCTTCATCCCTTCATCAGCAAGTGAAGGCTATAGTTGGAGGAATCCTTGTCACAATTGATGCTTCACTAATGAGAATCAAGGCTATCGAGAATCCTATCATAAATGTGGAGCACGATAAAGATGACGAAGACTTGTGCGGCTTTAACGAAGAGGTCTCCTTAATTGAGGAGGATGAAAGGACCCCTCTTCACTACAACCTCCACTCTAACATGACAGTAAATGCTATCCTCAAGAAACAGGGACACTTTCCTAGAATGACCCTCGGAAAGAAGAAAGGGATAGCAAAGCAAATAGGACTACCTGGCCTCCCTAAGTTGGACACTTTTGGACTTGGTTTTGAACCGACTCCGGAAGATCTTAAGAGAGCCTGGGAAAAAGCAAATGCACGTAGGAATGCTCTTACCCAAAAGAAAGCAATCCCAATGGATCATAATCCTCTTACCCTAAATGGACAATTCATAAAAGAGGGAGAGGATTATCCATGCTATGAATTTCCTGAACCCTTTGTCAAGAATGGGATAAGACAACCTGGGTTCGAAATATTTTTGGATTGTAATTTTCTAGATCATGTCCCAACTCCCATTCATAAGGAGAAAGCACCCCCATGCTTTAAGTTTAATGTCATGGGACTTCTCTTTGGGTATGAGAAGAATGAGCCAACGCATATCGAAGACAATTCTTTGCTTATTCAAACAGTACTACAGAGTGATAACTTTGATCCCTCCAAACTTATCACTCCAGCAGAGGGTCTAGTTCAAGGATGGCGAAAGACTGTGAAGGTGACTACTCCAAGTGGAAGAAAGGTCTCCATAACAACCGGACAAGGACCAATGTTCGATGAATTGTCTGAGTCAGAGTCAGAGTCTTCCCCTATCGAGTCTTATAAGTCTTTAGTCGTAGCACCCTCTCCTAGTTCTTCTTCCTTAGCACCTTCTCCTAGAATAGTTAATAATCAAGTCCCAACGGACATAACTTTATTTGATGTAATGGTTTCTGAATTCAATGACATGTCTTCTTTTGCTTACTCCTCGTGTCATTCTTTAACTCAAGATGATGAGCATTGCTTAACTAACAATGAAAGTGACAAAGAAATAATTAAAGCAATGGAAACACTTGAAAATAAAACACCGGTAATTGAGGATACTGAAACGGTTGACATCTCAAAAGATCCAACTTAACCATTAAAAGAGAAGTTAAAATCAGACTAACACTTAATAAAGATGAAAGAACCGATTTTGTTAATCTATTAAAAGAATTCATCGATGTACTCGCTTGGTCATATGAAGATATGCCAGGCATTAATAGAGAAATAGCTCAACACACAATTCCACTAATTCCAGGAATGAAACCTGTAAAACAAAAGTTACATTGAATGAAACCTGACGTAGCCCTTAAAATAAAAGAAGAAGTACAAAAACAGATAACAACAGGTTTTATCAGGGTATCCAAATACCCCGAATGGATCGCAAATGTAGTCCCAGTTCCGAAGAAGGATGGAAGGGTACGAATGTGTGTCGACTATTGAGATCTAAATAAGGCAAGTCCAAAGGACGACTTCCCTTTACCACACATTGATATTCTAGTAGATAATACAGCAAACCACGCACTTCTCTCATTTATGGATGGATACACAGGGTACAATCAGATCCTCATGGCAGAAGAAGACATGGAGAAAACAACGTTCATAACACCTTGGGGCACTTACTGTTACACGGTGATGCCATTTGGGTTGAAAAACGCGGGTGCCACTTACCAACGAGCAGCAACTGCTTTACTCCATGACATGATGCACAGGGAAGTCGAAGTCTATGTAGATGACATGATTGTGAAATCAAAGGATCACCCAGGGCATTTAGTAGCCCTAAGAAAATTCTTTGAAAGGTTAAACATGAGGTTGAACCCATCCAAGTGTGCTTTTGGAGTCACCTCAGGAAAACTCTTGGGATACGTCATTAGCTCTAGAGGAATAGAGATAGACCCAACCAAGATCAAAGCAATCATGTCAATGCCACCGCCCAAAACCGAGAAGCAAATTTGGGGATTCATTGGCCGGTTGCAATACATAAGTAGGTTCATATCTAATTTGACAACAATATGTGAACTAATATTCAAAAAACTTAAAAAGAATGTGCCGGTAATATAGGACGATGAGTGTCAAAAAGCCTTTGAGAAGATTAAAGCCTATCTCGCTAACCCTCCTATATTAGCACCAGCACTCCCAGGGATCCCTCTTAGGTTATACTTAACAGTCACCAAAGAGACAATGGGGGCTATGCTCGCACAGGAAGTAGAAGGAAAGGAGAACTCCATCTACTATCTAAGTAAAAAGATGCTCGAGTATGGAATGCGCTATACACCACTTGAGAAATTGTGCCTCGCATTGGTGTGGGCCACAACCAAGTTAAGACATTACATGCTCGTTCATATGGTCTTCGTAGTATCTCGAATGGATCCACTCAAGTATCTTTTCGAGAAATCTACACTAAATGGGCGAATATCAAGATGGATAGTCAATTTAGCCCAATTCGATGTAAGATTCATGGCCCAAAAGGCTATTAAAGGATTCGTGGTTTCAGATTTCTTGGCAGATTTCCTAATAGAAGATTCCACGCCTATACACAAGAATGATTTTCCAGACGAAGACTTGATGGTCACAGAAGATGATACTTGGACTCTCTACTTCGATGGAGCCTCAAACCAAAAGGGATGTGGTGTAGGAGTACTATTGGTATCACCTAAAGAAGAACATGTTCCAATATCCATAAAGCTAGATTTCGACGTTACCAACAATGCTGCAGAATACGAAGCATGTGTGGTAGGCCTCGAAACAGCATTGGCATTGGGAGTAAAGAAACTTCGAATTTTCGGGGATTCTTCGTTGATCATCAATCAAATTTCCAAGAGATGGAAAGTAAGAAGTGAAATCTTGGCCCCTTACCAAACCTACCTAGAAACTCTCACAAATCAACTGGAAAAGGTAGAATACACATATCTACCTAGAGAGGAAAATCAATTTGCTGATGCCTTACCAAGACTAGCCTCAATGGTTAGGATTCCTACGGAAATTGAGCAAATGCCTTTAACAATAGAAAAAAGGCATAAACCAGCTTATATCCAAGCAATAGAGGATGATGAAGTAACTCAAGAAGAAGAAGAGGAAGAAGAACCGTGGTATACAGACATTCTCAACTATGTCACAAAGGGAGAATATCCACCTCATGCTGACAAAAGAGCAAAACGAGCTTTAAGACTTTTGGCTTCCCAATATGTGCTCATCAACGACGAGTTACACAAAAGGGTACCTAAAGGTCAAGCTCTTCTATGTGTAGGCAAAATGGAAGCCCAAAGGGCTATGAGAATAGTCCACGAAGGAGTATGTGGAGCACACGTAAATGGCAAAATGCTAGTCCAAAAGATAATGCGTGAAGGATATTATTGGACTACCATGAATAGGGATTGTCATCAATATATCAAAAGATGCCCCAAATGCCAAATATATGCTAACTTGCAACATGTTCCTCCGTCTCTCCTCTACACCTATACATCACCATGGCCATTCTCAACATGGGGAATCGATATTATTGGAAGAATTACTCCTCTAGGAACAAGAGGCCATGAATACATACTAGTAGCAATTGATTACTTCACTAAATGGTTTGAAGCAAAATCATATGCTAAACTCACTGCAAAACATGTAACACTCTTTATCGAAAGAAACATTATTTGTCGATATGAAGACCCACATGAAATGATAAGTGACAATAGAACTCACTTTCAAGCAGAATGTGAAGAATTGTTACAAAAGTATGGCATTAAACACCATCATTCTTCTCCATACAGACCTCAGGCAAATGGTGCAGTTGTGGCAGCTAATAAAAATCTAAAGACTATCATTGAGAAGATGATAGAAAATTACAAGGATTGGCCTAACAAACTCCACTTTGCCCTTTGGGGTTATCGCACGTCAATTCGCTCGTCAACAAAAAATACGCCATTTTCTTTAGTCTATGGAATGGACGCCGTACAACCTGTAGAACTAGAAATACCTTCCTTACGCATTGCGTTGGAAAGTAAACTCGATGAAGTTGATTGGACTAGAGCAAGATATGAGGAGCTAATTCTACTCGATGAAAAACGACAAGAAGCTCTACATCATACGGAATGCTATCAAACTCGTATGGCTAGACACTTCAACAAGAAAGTCAAGACAAGAAACATCAAGGTGGGAGATTTGGTGTTAAAAGCATTAAGGAAAAATGTGTTGGATCCAAGAGGCAAATTTAGGCCCAATTAGTCTGGACCATATATTGTCAAAACCATCCTATCAGGAGGTGCTGCAAAACTAACTGATATGGATGGCAATGAATTCTCAAACATGACAAATCTTGACCAACTTAAGAAGTACTACCCATAATTACTTGAGTAGGGCACTTAAGAGAGCTACGTTTGGCCTGATTCCTTAGGAAAGGATACGTAGGCAACCCTTATAGGGTGCGGCCACTTTAATTTTTACAAACCTCGCATTCCAGCAAATCAACTCAAAGCAATTAGCGAGAAAATTTACAAACGCATCCCAGAAAAGTTGTCGCCTGACGACATATGTCAGCGTCGGCCGACAGCAGCAGCGTCTGGCGACGAACATCAGCGTCTGGCGACAGACCTAAATTGCGACGCTAATTTTTCCGCATTAAACTGGGCAAATTTCGGTGTATTTCGAAAATTTTTTGACTTCCGTACTCGAATATTTTCAGAAAAAATAATTAAGTGTTTTCATTGCTTTAATGGAAATTATAATGTAAATGTTGATTTTATTTAGAAGGCTGAAAATTGCATTAATAAAATAAAGTAAAATTACATTATTGAGGGAATTTAAATGAAAGCTTAAAAAATAAAGGAAATTTTGTGAAAAACTACCTATTATAGTCCAGAATTTGCGAGAAACTACCTATTAAAAAAAATGTTGTAATTGACTACCTAATTTTTGAAAAATGTTGTAATTTACTACCTTAGGCCGGAATATGAAGTTTGACCAAAATTGTCCAACGTTGAATTGGACACGTTGATTTGGGAAAGAAAGGGGTCATTAAGTGTCACGTGATGGTCACATGACCAAGTCAACACTGGAGAAATTTGGTATCACTTCATATTCCGGCCTAAGGTAGTAAATTACAACATTTTTCAAAATTAGGTAGTTAATTACAACATTTCTTTTAATAGGTAGTTTCTCGCAAATTCTGGACTATAATAGGTAGTTTTTCACAAAATTTTCAAAAATAATTACCTTTAAAATTAAATTTGTCTAGTAAGTTGAAAGTTAAGCAATGCTCTAATCTTTCTTCTCTTTCTTTGCTCTCTTCCAATTCTTGTCAGCTTCTTCTTCCTCATCCATTACTTTTGCTAGCAAGCATCCTTTAGAGGATCTGCATTCAATTTTGGTGTTAATAGTTTCTCCCTTAGCCATTACACCATGTTTCTTCTCTACCCATATCTTCTTTTCTATAGAGTCAACCTTCCTTTTCTCTTTGCTTTTAGTAGTGTCTTTCTTTTTAGGCATCATAGGAGTTTTAAGTTCAACTTTTTCGCCTAAGCGTTCCTTAACAGGAGCTGTCTTGTCTCCCAGATGATTCTTCACATTGGTTTTATTTTGATCTTTCTTTTTGTCCTTTTTAGGGCTATCAAGTAGCCAAAGCTTCACATCCCTGGACAAAGAAGGAGGAACCTTTTGGGTGATAACTTCCCATAAAGGCCTAGCACTCCAATAAGCATCAAACCTCTCTACTTCTTGTGACACAGGAAATTCATAAGGACGACGAAGATCTCCAGAAGGAATGGTTTGAGCAAGGCCATATTGCCTTTTTACCCTGCAGGGGTAATAAAAAGTCAACTTGGATAAGCATGGAAGACGACAGAAGGGTTGCTTGTTGACACCAACCATCTTCTCAATTCTCCACCAAGGGATGATCCATTTGATAGCAAAATCACAAGAAGCGAATATTTTACTCCACTCCCGGCGACCCATCTTTATGGAAAAGCGTTTCTTTCGCCTAACAAAGCAATTTGGTGTATATTTTTCAATATTGTCAGGAGGACTAATTAATTCTAGCCTCTCCATTAGCCACATCTGCAAAAATTCAATGCAAATAATTAGTATAACTATACAAAAATATATATTTTTGATTTCCGTGATTAAGAATATTATTTTTCTACCTGTAATAAAATTGGAGAGCCTCGAAGAGGTGCTTTTGGATTTTTCTTTAATTCATCTAAACTAAGAATAGTCTCTCCAACAATTAATGGCATTGGATTCCTCCCTGATTCAATTTGTTCCATGACAGACACTAAAATTGCTTGACCCTCACGATTATTTCCACTAGTGAGGAGATATTGGCTAAACATGCAAAAGAGAAAAGCTCTCCTCCTATAAACATAAAAAGACTCAAAATATGGTCTATCAAAGTAGTGGCGTGCAAATTCTTTTAGATTTACTACAGTTCCATCTACATATTTGTTAGATCCCTGTCTTTAAGATTAAAGAAACGCTCAAAATCTTTATAATAGTATCCACTCATATTAGGAATTACCGCAAGATCCATGGAAGGAAAGCCTAGAATAGCACCAAATTCTTCCGGTAAAGGACTAATTTCATCATAGCCTAATCTAAAGCAATGAGTGTCTGGATCCCAATATTCTAAGGCGGTATGAATAAAATCTATATCCATGTCTACCCCCTTAATACCATAAATACCTCCCAGATGAAAGAAATCAAGCTCTTTTCTCTCCCTAGTAGTCAAAGATCAGCACCACTCACGAGTAAAATCACTAAAACTTTTAGACATGATTTCTTAAAGAGAATTAAAGCTATAACTATTATTTTAATCTGTTCGAAATATACAAAATTCGGCAGATTTGGGGGCTATTTATGCACAAAACTGGTACAGTTTGTTTTTCGAAAGGATTCGGAGAAAAAAGTGTGTCGCCAGACGACAAGGACAACGTCTGGCGACAAGGACTGTTGCCTGGCGACAAGATCAGCGTTTGGCGACAGAAAGCCGACACAACGCCAGCTTGACGCGCTAAGCAAATCGTGTTTTTTCAGACTATGACTCGATTTCGTACATTTTCTTTACAGCTTTTTGACCTCTCGTTTCAAAACCTTATCCAACTTTACCTCAAACACTCTTTTCGATTAATTTGAGCTTAATTTATTTTAGGCTTATTTTAATCAAAGCTTATTTTATTTTGCATTTTTTCTTTTGGGGGAGAAAGTCGGATACCCTCCATATATAATAAAAATGACGGAAATGTTTGCACAAAATTGTCAAAATTAGTCACAATTTTTCACACACTCACATAAAATGAAAAATAAAAATGCAGAAATAAAAATGCATAAATAGATAAAAGTTGTATATACAGCGTGTCTAACATAGAGTCATATAATACAAACTAGCAAAGTCCTACAAAGTCAAATAAAAATAAATACAGAAACAGCTACGATGTCGGAGGACGCAAATAAGGAGGAACTCCCAAAGCGTCAAAGAACAATGTAGATCGTGGGGTATGCTCCTCACTAGCTCTAGGCTCACCCTGACGCTGAATCATGAACGGCTGAGGCTGCTGTGGTTGCTGCGACGACGAGCCAACCTCGTATGTCCCACACCCCCTATAGGAGCCGATGTCACGCCTCCTTGACCTGTCGGCCTAACAGGTGCACCCTCAAACGAAGAGCCCGAACCCTCCGATCTCTCGGTAGGAGCTGTCTCCGACCGGCCACCCTGGCCACCAGAAGAGGTACGACAACGTCTTGAGCCAGACCCGGATCTCTCTCTACTAGCCTCGGGTCTCGTCCGAGTATGTGGCGAAGGAATAGGCTGCCCCTGCAAAAATAAATCAAGTTAGATGCAAAAATAAACAAATAAAACATGTGATAAGGATAAGAGAAATACCTCTGTAGCAGTGTCGTCACGACGACAGGAGGCTCGGTCCCTCAATCTCACCAGCTGGTAGTGAAAGGCGTCCATACCCCTCGCCATCCTCGTTACCACCTCGCGAGTGAACTATCAAGAGACAAAGTCAGTAATAGTTAAAGATATATAATTACACAATGAACAAATGACTCACCCAAGTCTGATGCCGAGGAATAGACTGCTCGATGAAACCCTACATCAGGCTCCTACAAAACGCATATTCATGAGATGAAGTCCTACTAAAAGATACTAAGAGACAAGTATTCAAGGAACATACCGAGAAGATCAACTCTCAAACACGAGCGGTAGTAGCCTGGTCATTGAGATGACCTCCCCAACAGGCAGCAACGGGGAGCTCGCGAGGTGAAGGTCTTGCCGGCGCAAGAGACGGAAAGTACTCGTAGAACCAGATCTACGAAGACAAAGAAGCGTTAATAAATGCTAATGCAGATCTAGAGCTAACTTTAATAAAATAAAGTATACCTCTACGAGTCTCCAAAAGCTGGAGAGCGCGATATCTCTCTCGAAGGAACTATGACGACTGGAAAATCGCAATCCGACTAGGAAGTCCGCGTAGGCCAAGCTGGCCCAATCATACGACCCGACCATGTGAAGGTCGCGAAGAGTAGGCAAGTAGTAGAGTAAAACTCGACTACCCCTGTCAGGAGAAAAGGTCCCTGACAGCAAGATAAGAGCAAAGATGCGCACCCGCTGCTTTGGAGTGGTTGCACCATCATGAAAAGCCGCCACGAGCGTGGACCGACGGATACATCGAGAGCTAAGCTGCGTCGGCTCAGCCTCACTACGAGCCCGAACAGTGATAGGGCCCAACAGCTCCAGTACCACTGGAGAAAAGACTGTGATCTCGCTATCAAATGGAAGCGCGACCGAACGAAAATCCAACCCTGTAATGAGACTGAAGTCGGTATGGGTAACAGTCATCTCACCCCAAGGGAAATGGAAGGTGTTGGTGGTTTCCCAAAAGAACTCCACCAAAGCTCGAACCACGTAACGGCTCGACCCGAAAGAATGCAGAGCCCGAGTGACTCGGAGCAGAGGAGTCAAGCCACAAGACTCCCACAGGCGATGCAAACCATCATGGTCGCGAAAGTAAGTATCGTACAAAGAACCGATAGCGTTGTTGCCAGAACCATGGCTACGAACTCTCCAACTGAGAATCCCACGATGAACACGCTCCGAGATATGGAACTCGGGCGCAAAGTACAGAGTGTGCTTGTCCCACTCTAGGAAATCCCCTAGAGAAGAAGAGCTCCCTACGCCGGCATCAACGGGATCGTCCTCCCGATGAACCTTCCTAGAACGAGAACTGGAACCTCGTCGTCTAGCCATGATATGTTATGAAAAATATCAGTAAATTGAGAGTTCTATGGTATCTAAGGTTCGCCTATCCGCATGATACTATGTTCCCCAAAAAAACAGAGTACGTAGTACTAAAACAGAGCGTGATTTCAACTCAAGCATAAATGGTAATTTTCAGCAATCAAACAATTTCTTGCAATATTATGACAAATATTGTGACAAATTTGACAAGAATGGCTAGCAAAAACATGAGAAACAAGTCACATTGTTCTCACGAACTCAAGGGGTTCAACAATGGCAATTTTCTCATTTCTTCACCAAATTGAGTCAAACAAGTCTCAAAATACTCCCAAGGCAATGTATAAACATAATCAAGCAATTTCATGGCATAAGATTCGACAAACAAAGCAAATTAAGCAATATAAGTTTTGAATTTCCCAAAAATTCGTGAACAATGCATGCAAAATTCGGCAAAACCGAAGTGAGTTTGAAGAAAACTTACATGGATTGGGAAACTAGATGAAATAAGCTTTGATTTGCAAGAAGTTTGAGCGAATTTGGTGGACAAACGAGCAAGAACGATCAAATTGAAGTCTTCGAGCGTAAACACGAACAGCAGCAACAGCAACGGAAAAATGAAGAAGAAAGGGGTTTTATTCGAAAAACCCGAAGTCGGCGCCAGACAACAAGTTTGTCGCCAGGCGCTAATGCTTGTTGCCTGGCGACAGAGCTGAATCCTGGCGACAGATGGTAGCAGCGTGCGCTGGTGTGGCGACAGGATGTGTGGCCCCCATAAATGACTATGTGGTCCTTATATAGAAATTTCGGGTTCCTTGGTACGCCAGTTAGCCCCTATAAGAAACTTGACATGATTAAGTAATCGGCTCGATTACAATCACAGTAAGTGATCGGCCTGATGAAAGATCGTCTCACTTAGCTTAAAGCGCCTAAACATTGGCTCATCGCAAGCACCGACGTAATGGTTCACAAGCAGCAAAATACGCCGACGTACTGGCATTGCGGTAATTTCAGCAAATATCACAGCAGCAAAGTTCAAGCGAGCTTTGAGGGTCAACAAGCGTTGGTCTTCGATAATTTTCTTCGGAATATTATCACAACGACTAAGGATGACTTCAAGCGAAGTTATCTTCGACGGCGTTCCCTAGGATGTGGAAGGTTGTCAGACAACTGAGGATGAATTCAAGCGGAGTTATCTTCGACGGCATACCTTAGGATGTGGAAGGTTGTTAGAAAACAAGAGGTGATTTCAAGCGAAGTTATCTTCGATCATGTTCCCTAGGATGTGGAAGATGGTCATAAAACAGCAAAAATTGAAGGCAGCTACAAGCGTAGCAGTCTTCAGGCGATATCCCCTAGCTTGAGGAAGATCGTCAAATAAAAATCGGTTACTTTTGAGACGTGTGCTCGACGGTGCAAGATACGCGTTTCTTAACTCTTTTATCTGTTTTAACTAACGCTAGTTTGCAGGTATCGACGTTACAAGAATGATTTAGGGTCGCAGAACGTTCTGAATCATTCTCCGTCCCTATCGCTACTTTGACTTTCGTTTTCGAAACTTGCGTTTCTCCAAATGTGTCTCCCCAAAACCAAACCCGGGGATGAATACCTTTCACATCATTGATTATCGAACAAGGTGAAAGTGTGAAAGGTCTAGTGATGTGGATGTTTTTATTAAAATATTTCTCTTTCTGTTTTCAAAAATATTTCTTCTCTTATTCTATTTATGAAAAATAGCCCGTCCAATTTGGTTTGGTCCATGGTAAGGGTCCAATAATAGTGTAGTTGGATTGAGCTCGAAAAGAGCTTTCCAACGATATATTATAAGCCCAATTCCGATGAATAATGAGAAAGTTGTGGATTATATTAAATTGGGCTCGAAATGATTTTTATATGTGGCCCAATGATCTAGAGGAGGGCTTATTAATTATTATTCCTAAAGTTATTAGGATTGATTTTAATCTTCTAGAATATTTAGAAAGTTCTTTTTAATTCTAATGGAATTAGGATTAATAATTATATTTTAAAGAGTTTTATTTGGAATAAAATAGGTGTTTTATGATAAACCTGTTTTTAATCTGATAAACACGAAATTTGCTGCTTAATCATATTAAGAAGAGGATTCCGTACAAAAGCTCGTTTTATCTTTTGATTAGCGCCAAACAACAAAGTCTATCGCTTGGCGCTAATATCTGTCGCCAGGCGACAGATTCCAGTTTTATTCCGAATAGGACTTGGTTTGATTCCGTGCTATTTTTCTTATAAATAGGGGTTGTATCTCCCTGTTTTCATTCATCAAGATTCATCAACAATCAATAATCATCAATTATTCATCATCAATCTCTTTCTTTCTCTCTAAAAGCTAGAAGCTTTCTCTCTCTCTATTCTTTTTCTAAACCTTCCCTCTTACAAAATTCCTCACTCATTAGTTCTAGACACACCTAGCCAAGTTCGAAGTTGCCTTCGCCCTAGACGTGAAAGGTTTGATATTTCTAAGGGTTTGTCGCCTGGCGCTGATGTCTGTCGCCTAGCGACAGATTCCAGTTTTATTCTGAATAGGACTTGGTTTGATTCCGTGCTATTTTTCTTATAAATAGGGGTTGTATCTCCCTGTTTTCATTCATCAAGATTCATCAACAATCAATAATCATCAATTATTCATCATCAATCTCTTTCTTTCTCTCTAAAAGCTAGAAGCTTTCTCTCTCTCTATTCTTTTTCTAAACCTTCCCTCTTACAAAAAAATCCTCACTCATTAGTTCTAGACACACCTAGCCAAGTTCGAAGTTGCCTTCGCCCTAGACGTGAAAGGTTTAATATTTATGAGGGTTTGGTCCCAAATCCCCATTTCAATTATTTAATTTAAATATTTTGTTTTATTATTTTCCTTGAAGTTACTAACGTGTGTATTTTGTTATTAGAAAGAGGTACGAGGCATCCAAGTAAGTACTTTAATTGTTTTATTGCTCTTTTGATATAGAAATCATGCTTAAATTATTTTGTTGATTCCTAGTACATGTTAGGATGTTTTATTGCTTCTTAGTATCATGTTTAGGGTTAACTAAAATTTCTAATATCATGTATATTTTATTATGATGCTTCCTATTTCTTCTATTATGTTAGTATCATGTTAGGAGTAAAGATTTGATCTTTATTGTTTAGTGACATGCTAGGGTTTGTTATTAATCTTGTTAGTATCATGCCTAGGATCTTGCTAGTATTATTAAGCTTTATTGAGATTGAGATTGATGATGTTTGTTGTTATGTTGCTTGATATATTATTATTATTGCTTGATCACGCCCTCTCTTGCAGGTTTAAAGGGAATTTGTACTTGTAATTGCGCTTAATAAGATAATTAATACTCTTGTTTAGGCTAATGTGATATTAATTCAAGTGATCGCCAATAATAGTTTTGTTTGTGCATTAATATTCAACCAACATAGATTAAATATGCTTAGGGTTAACCTATTGATTGTATGTTAGTCAGAAAGCGCACATGAATATGATAAGAATAAAGTAGAGACCTATTTTTAGGGCAGGTTTAATCTTTTTTAGGTTGGATTTGTACATTCATCCCCGAATATCTCTTCATGGTTCCAGACCACTATGGAGTTAGCGATCTCATGGATCGTGAAAGGGTGTAACCTTTACCCTGTGAACGGTATACAAGTTCCTAAAACTTGTTGGCGACTCTTTTTCTCTAGCTTCCTTCCCTTTGGACGCCACCATGCTTAAGTGTATGATTACAGTGGGGCTCAAGTGTGGGATGCTTGAAATATTCCCTACACACGGGAATTCAGTAATCCATTGCAAACATCACGTAAGCATTTGAATAAGAGATAAGGTTCATAGTCCATGAATCTTCTAGCCCAATCCTCTAGAATAGAAGACAACACGAAATACGTGACTCTCTTAGATTCTGAAACATTTCTCAAATGCTTCTCAGGAGTCATGCCTGGACTAAATCTGCCCTCGATTGGTAAGTCTAAACGAAATTCGAGCTTTTTGTTCCTTAGAACACTTCTAAGTTCGCTTTCCCAATCGTTGAAGTTGAGAAAATTGAGCCTTGTTTTCATTGTTGGTGGTAAAGAATTACTGTCATCATTATTACGGCTACCCATCTATGTCAAAATAAGACAAATTTTAAAAATTATTTTTAATTTATAATTAAAGTACCATAAGCGAATTAAATTGGTAACTTTAATATACCATAGTATGGCCCCTTAGTCCTAAGAAAACTAGGAATGAAAATGCTCCCACTTGAACCATCATGGATCTACATCCACCTTGCTCATTTGGGCCTTCACTTCATGGGCTCCTTTTGGACTAAACTATTTAAATAACTAATCTATTTACTTTAAATAAAAGTTAAAAAAATACTCGACGGTTCGCAGACCGTATTTAGATTACAAAAATACATCACGATGTGCAGATCGTATTTAGAATCTATGGGTCATACCAGTCTATATATAACAACATAATATCATAAATTATATAAAATGCCATATAAAAATCACTCAACATGATTTTCTAAACTACAACATAGAATGTTCATAATTAAGGCAACGCGTTTCCTAAATATCTCATATTTTAAATCATAATTAGATAATATCGTATATTATTCATGACCGATTATAAAATATCATATATTTTAATTTAGGCATGAGATCGAATCAAATCATATTTTAATCTAGAAAGATAAATCATATTTAATGTTCCATGATTATCCTAACAACTTTAGGAGATTCTATCCTAATTACTAGCCAATCAAATAATTTTAGAATGAATTAAATCCTAATCTAATTATGGGATAATCACATTATTTAAATAAATTATTATCCTTTTGGAATATGCTCATAATATACTAACAAATATTATCCAATATTAACCACTTTAATTGTGGATAATCATCAAAATTAACAAATTAAATATGGACAATATCAAATATAACAACTTTTGAAAGATTTGATTTTTTCCCAAATAAAAGATTTTATTTCAAATCAAACAAGTTTATCTCAAAATAATTTGTTTATCTTGAAATAATTTTTAAAACAAAATAATTTTTTCTTTTTTAAAAACCGTCCGCTACCCTCGCCGGCCACCGTGGTTGGCTAGCCGAAGCTAGCCACAGTGGCTAGCTGCCAACAGCAGCCACAGCCGCAAAGGGCAACAGCGAGCAGCAACAAGGGCAGCCACAGCAGCAGCGTGCAACGCTTGCACAGCTGCTGCCAGCCACCCTAGACCGCCGCCTCCCCTTCCCCTCCCTCTTGGACCACCATTAGGTAGACAGCCACCGTGGCTGCGCCACCCAGCCACGACTGCCGGCCTTAAATAATTTTTTTTTTGGGTTTTAATTTAATTAAAATAACTTTTATTAAAGTTAAATTAAATCAAATCAATCCTAAATTTTAAAATTAAATCACCATTCAACATTAAAATTATGGTTCATCATAAAATTAATCCCAATTTAATTCTAACTTTTAAAATTAAATTGATGATCATACACAAAACATTTTTATGCATTAATCAATCCAATTAAAATTATGAAACATAAACAAATCGAATTAAATCAAAATTCAAGCACAAAATCATATTTTAGAGCTTTTAATTTCGAAAAATTATTAGGGTTAGGGTTCGAAAATTTCGAACATTATAGGGCTAAATTTCGGTCCTCTTCATGGATATTTGAGCATAATTAAATCACATTTAAACAATTTCAAAAGTTTAATCACATTAAAAATAATAATTTATAATTAAATTAATTTCTCCCTCTTAATTGATTATAAAATTAAGAACATGGACTTAAAATAATCGTATTATTATCATCAAGCGTGTTCATGCAAGAGGCTAATTGATACCACTGTAAGAGTTTATAGGTACTATAAAGCGGAAAACATGAATCATATTCATAAAGCACCTAATCCCAAGATCGCATGCATAACACACAAGACACATAATCATACCTTTGAAGCGTGAACGTAGCTAATCGACAGGCAAATCAGGGAGAGAATAGAGACCCAAGCGTTGCTCCTTTACTTAGTCCACGGGATTCGAACGAGCCGTCCACCAATACTAGATTGGTCGAGTGAAAGAGGAAAACTGCATCACCACCTTTAATGGACTAAATCGACCACCACGAACCACCACCACAACGAACCACCACAACCGGCGCCGAGGAGGAGAGAGAGTGCCGTGAGAGAGAGAGGAGTTTGAGAGAAGATGGTTTCGTGTTTGCTAATAAGGCTTTCAAATTAACAGTAAAATTGTTCTGTATGGCACCTAGTCTACTTATAATCATATTATAATTAGACTAGGTTAGGAAGCCCAAAACCTCTCTAAATCCTCCTTATGGCCAGCCACTATAGGGGATAAGGCCCATCATGGGCCTCATCCTCTTGTGCTTGATCTAGGCCCTTTGTGTGACCTTATAGGATCCATCCAATTGGGCTTTGGCCTATTTTACTAGCCCAAAGATCGTTAGTACCTCTAGCTATGATATAATGACGACCCAAATATACAAACTTAATTATCTCCATAATTTGATCCATTTATATATCTAGTAATTGCACATGATGAAGACATAAATCCTTCACGTTCTACATCTTTTCTAATACTCCCTTGTTTGGTAGTAAACATTTGTTGTTTAGGGGTTTACGGTGCAGTTATCGCATCTATAAATGTTGCCCATTTTGGGTATGTAGATCCCATCTGTGAGATAATGTCGTCAAAGATAGTTGAACGTTGAAGGAAATTTATATCGTTGCCCGATCTAGGTGTTCCAGAAAAGGCATGCCATATCCACAAATCCCAAGATGCAACAGCTTTTAAGATAACCGTCGTCGTTTTTGATCCCCCTTGATACATCCCTTTCTACTAGGGGTGAGCAAAAATTCCGGGTACCCGGAATTGGAACCGGAACCGGTTAGGAACCGGCGGGTCCGGAACCGAGATTGGACCCGGTGGTTCCAATTCCGGGTAATAAATTAAGGATCCGGTTATAACCAATTCCAATTCCAATTCTCAACTTTTTGGACCCGGAACCGGTTGGGTACCCGGTTACCCAATATATCTTAAACTAAATAAATTTTAAATAATAAAAATATGTTAAATGTATCTAATTTGTACAATAAAAAAGTATTATTAATACCTAACATGAATACAAATAGCTTAATGCATATATAAATATAAGTATTAAACACTAATAATGATACTAACTAAAATAAGAATTATAATTTGTATTATATTTTAACAATTACATACATAAGTGGGTACCCGGAACCGGAACCGGTACCCGGTGGTTCCAATTCCAATTCCTAAAATTTAGGACCCGGTTAAACCAATTCCAATTCCGGTTCCGAATTTTAGGACCCGGTTCCAACCAATTCCAAGTCCGGGTCCTAAAATTTTGACCGGGTACCCGGTTTGCTCACCCCTACTTTCTACCCCGCTGGACAATTTTTCCACTCCCAATGCATGCAGTCGATACTTCCCAACATAGTAGGAAAACCTCTTTCCTCTCCTTATCTTAGAAGGCGATTCATATCTTCAAGGGTTAGTTTACTCAAGTACTCCACTAAGAATTCACGAATCACTCCTTCAATGAAGTGCGTGATACAATGCCTAGCTGTAGTTACCCTAAGGTTGAGGTGCTCGCCAACTTGATTAGCTGCGTAGCCATATGCTAACATCCTTATAGCCGCTGTGCACTTTTGTATTGCAGAATCACCCAAACGCATACTAGCATCCGGATTTTATTGGGAAAATCGATCAATTTCACTTAGTTGATTCACTGTCTTCATAAAATAGAGGTTTCCGCATGCGAAACCTACGTCGAAACTTATCATCACCATACAATGGTTGGTCGTTGAAATAGTCAGCAACCAACTGATCATGTGCTGCTTCACGATTACGTGGTATAACTTCCCTTCGTTTCTCTGACGTGGAACATCTTCTTGCTGTTGTTGCATGGTGGTGTTAACCACATATCTCAATGCATCTTCTATGATTTGTTGTTACCGATTTCTCTCAATAAAACATGTAGTCATAGATTTCATCACTAAAAGTGGAAGAATATGAATTACTACTCATTTTAAAATTACTAATATGTAGTTGTAGTTGTGATAGTGAAAGTGTTGTAAGTGAAATAGGTCAATTTATAGACAATTGAGATAAAAGTTACAAAAAATGATTTGCAATCTGGTAAGATAAGATTTTTTACTAGAAGATAAGATTTTCTGACAGAAGATAAGATTTTTTAACAGTGGATAAGATAAAAAAAAAATAAAAAAAATAAAAAAATAAAAAAATTAGATAAGTCAGATTTTGTGGCAGACAAGATAAGATTTTTTGGCAGATAAATTAAGATTTTTTAACAGAGGATAAGATAAGATTTTTAGCAGAGGGATAAGATTTTTTGTAGATAAGGTAAGATTTTGTTATAGATAAGAGTATTTAACATAATAGATTTTCATGTTACTAAACTTATATGAGTTTTACTTAATAGAAAATTACATTTTTTTTTTGGTAGAAAACATAATATTATTGCTTCAGCACATAAGATTACAACATCTAATATCAACTAAAAATACAAACTATTAAAATTACTACTATGTACGATTACATCTTAAGTACTACAACAACTCTTAAATATAACGTTATTAGCTGAAGGACAAACTCTTGATACAGAAACTAAAAGATAAAATAGTTAATACATAAAAATAACTAGTACTTAACTTATATCTTTAAATAAACCTGCTACTAAACTCCTCTCTAAGCTTCTTATACATGTCGGCTTCAAATTCATCGAGGACGGGTTTTACCATCAATGAACGTAACATGTCGAATTTCATCTCCTCCTCCTTTTGCTTTTTCCTATCTTCGCTCCTTTTGCTTATCAAGTCGATCATTCGTTCTCCTTGATCAAGCCTCTTATCACTACATTCATCAAGAGTTGTATTGAAAGCTTCAAGGTTTATCGATATAGAAGAATTACTACCTTCTGCAGCTAAACTCTTTGATTTTTTATACCCGGAGGCTGCTTTCTTCCAGCACCCACACTTGGTGATTCTGGTTCTGATCGTTTCCCACTTCCCTCGCTCTCTAAAGAAAGTTGTTGGACCGTATGTGGGTCCCATTTAGGAAAATTTTGCATTGTTTCAAAACAATGCATCAAAGTAAAATGTTTTCCTTGATTGAGTTTTGCATAATACTCATGGGCACGAAGTTTCCACTTTTCGGGTGTCATAGGATATAACCGTACGCCGTAACCCATTTCGAAACCCATTTATTGATAAAATCCAAACATTGTTGCATGGACTTAATGGTCCGTTCTTTTATCTTTTCAAGGTTATCTGCCCATGCCTCTTCGTAAAACTTCCCAATTGCAGCCCATAAACCGGCTTTAGTTCATTTTGTATTTATGGTAACGTTCCCACCGGGATTGATGTAGCGTGAAATAAGCGCTTTATCTTCAGTTATACTCCATGCACTAGCATTTTTTTTTATATTTTATTTATTTATTTATTTATTTTTATCATTGGGGTCTTCTCCAGTAATGTCAACAACACCATCATTGAGATCTTCTAAATGTTGAGCTTCCCGCATCTTTTGTTGGAGAAGCAGTGCTACTACCATTTACTCCTGGAGATTGATCCATGGGTTGGGTAAAATGTTGGGACATGGGAAATAATGGGACATTTTGTGAAGATGAGCTCCCATGAAATTGGTGATCGAGGTATTTGAGATGTATAATTCGGGTTTATAGGTTTTTGGTGGCTACCAAACCATTGCAAAGCAGCTTGAAATTGTGGATTATTGAATATACTTGGATCAAAAGGGGAAGTGTTTGAATTGTATTGAGAATTTGGACTATTTAGAAATTTCATATTTCTTCCATAATTATGATTATTTTCATCCATTACAAAATAAAGTTATAAAAAGAGAGGAAAAAGAGGAAGGAGTGAAAAAAGATGAAAAATTGAAGTGCATAAAAAATGGCCAAAATTAGGTTCATTTTATAGAGAAAAAAAAATAATAAAACCATTGGTAAAATTAGTTTTTTTTTAAAATATGTTACCGTTTGTGATTAATTACCGTTATAATTTTTTTGAGCTAGTAAAATTATGTAACAAAAGAACAAATAAAAGGTTGACACTTGTCAACTAATAGTAGGTCAATTTAAAAATCTAGCCGTTATAATTTGCTTTGCTATTTTGATGTTTCTGACCGTGTGTCAGGAGCTTTTCATTTTTTTTTATTTTTTTATTTAGCAAAACGTTGCCATTTGTTGTACAAAATTGCTTCAAATCGTGGGTTTTGGCTGTTTTGCTTTATCCTCTTGGCACAAAGGACGAGGCGTTGAATCCTTCACCAGATGAGGATTGTTGAGCATCCTCTTTTCCTTGAGGATCCTCATCATATCCTAACATCAAAAAGGATGTGTCCACATTAGCTAAAACCCCACACAAGAGGATTGATATCCTGCTTGATATTTATGCTCTTATAAATACATGCATGGTATATTTATAGTAGCCTTGTAGCATATGTCGGGTAATCAACCGACTTAGGTGAATTTCCTACACTACTCTAGATTGTTCTAATATCTTATGATAGATTTTTAATCTAGACTTTTCTAGGATATTTTTCTCTTAGATTTTTTTTTACATTATTTCCTAAATTTTTCTAGATTACTCTTTTTAACACTCCCCCTTAATCTGAAAAATCTTGTACTCCATACTATGCGTCTTCACAAATTATTCTTTCAGTGTTTGTTGATGCTCTTATCACCAACGGCCTCTGATGTTGTTTGACAACCTCTAATCTTGACTCTTCTTCTTGTCTTTATGTTGGTACTCATGTTACCAACCTTAATTTGTTGTCTTTCTTTTTTTGTTAATTTTGTTAGTACTCGTGTTACCATCTTTCGAACTGATGCTCGTGTCACCAGGTATCTCCCAAATTCTTCCTCTCGAATCTATTTTTTTTCTTTTCTTTTTTTTTTCTAATTTTGGTGCTCATGTCACCAAATATTTATGCTAAGGAAATTTTTTAAATTACCACCAAAAAATATATCCATTTTCAAAATAACCACCCGTTAAATTTTTTATTTTACTTTACCACCTCTTAAATTCAAAAAGTACTCAGATTACCACCTATTTTAAAATTTCGGTGAATTTCTCTTATGTGGACCCTACCCAACAACTCTTAGTGGTGACAGAAAGAAGATGATTAGTAGTAATGGCCATTCCAATAGCAAGCTCTTGTTTTGTTTAGTTGTTTTCTTTTGATTTTAGGTTGTCTTGTACTTTATAAACTTGTTTAAGGGGGAACTGGAGTGAAGACATGGCTGATTGTAATGCTTAGATATAGCTGTTACTAGCCGTTGGGTGGGTCCACATAACAGAAATCCATCGGAATTTTGAAATGGATGGTAATCTAAGTAGTTTTTTTTTATTTAAGGGGTGGAAAAATAAAAATAAAAATTAAACGGGTGGTTATTTTGAAAATGGATACATTTTTTGGTGGTAATTTAAAATTTTTCCTTATGCTAATGCACTTTGCCATTAGCAACCTCTTAATTTTCTGCTTCAAAATAAGCATTCTTCATTATCTTCTTTGCCAAAATTAACAATTTCCACATCAGCTTTCTTGAGCATGCAATTCTTTCCAACATGGCCGAATTTTTTGCATATCCAACATTGTGCTTTCCCTTTGAAGTAGCAATCTGCACTATCATGGTTAGTCCTCTTACAAATTTTACAAAATAATTTTTTCTCCGTACCTTTGTATTTTGATGAATCTTCTTCATCTTCACCCTCGACCTTCTTCGTGGACCCTTTTCTCTTGATTTCATCTGATTTAAGGCAAAATTTTGCTGCAAGCGCGGTCTCCATCATATCTTCATCATTACTTTGATGATTTTTACTTTGTTCATGGGATTCCAAAGATCCCATAAGTTTTTCAACACTTAAGTTGGATAAATCTTTTGTTTCTTCAATTATTGTAACTTTATTATCAAATTTGTCATTTAATGATACTAAAATTTTCTTCACAATTTTTTTATCCGAAATTTCTTCTCCATATGATTTCATTTGATTAACAATCTTAATAATTTATGAAAAATAATCTTTAACTAACTCATTATCTTTCAATTTTAAATTTTCAAAATCTCTTCTTAAAGATTGAAGTCTAATACTTCTCACCTTGCTATTATCTCCCTGTAATTCTTGTTGTAGAATCTCCCATGCCTCTTTTGTTGTATTAGCCCTCATAATTCTTGGAAAATTTGTATCTTTCACCGCATTTTGTATGAGATATAGTGTTTTTACATCCTTCATCATTTCCTCCTCAAGTCTCTTCCTTTGAGCATCACTTATGCTACTTTCATCTTCATATTCCTTATAGCCTTTATCGGAACTCCATAGCCGATATGATCTTAACATTGTCTTCATTTTGATTTTTCAAAACTCATAATTTTCTCCCCCAAAAATTGGAATGAAAAAACTTACATTGGCCATTATATATTATGTTGTGTTTGGGCTAATATGTGTATAATATTATATGAAGCCTTTGGGAATTTGTGGCTCTGATATCAAATGTTAGAATTTAGGCTTGTGGAAGTGTTATGGGTTTTGTTAATTATTAAATGGGTTTAAACTTGGGAGACAAAGAAAGATAATATGAAATTTTTATTGAATAATTAATTGGTTTACAAGTGCATGGGAGTGAGTTTCTTTCCTAGTGCTCTACCATTACATATACATGCATGGTATATTTATAGTAGGCTTGTAGTATATGTCGGTTAATCAACTGACTTAGGTGAATTTCCTATATTACTCTATATTGTTCTAATATCTTATGATAGATTATTAATCTAGACTTTTCTAGGATATTTTTCTCTTAGATTGTTTTACATCATTTCCTAGATTTTTCTAGATTACTCTTTTAAACATGTTTCAACTTTGCATAATTGAAATTCATATAATTATGATAGTTTTATGATACATTTAAATATTTTTCCTCCATTTATTTTACTTAACTTGTGAATTGTGATACTACTGTGACTTAAATCACTAATGAGTTTTCTTTAACCTCCATACTTTTTCTTTTTTTGAATAAACCTTCATACCTTTTCTTGTTGTACTTTAAAAAAAATTCAAATCTTTTTTGGTATATAACAATGGTTCTTGTTTATCTGTTTGGACCAAGGGTTGTTCATCAATCCAATATCGGACTTGACCAAACTGAAAATTTAAGAATTTTTTAAAAAGAAATTCTAAATTTTTAATAATTTCATGGAAAACTCGAAAAAGTAAAGAAAAACTACATTTTAACGTCTTTTTTTTTTAATGTTTAGTACAAAAAAGCTCATAAAATTAAAGTTTTCTATGCTTATTATGGATAATCTTAACCATTATTTACGCATAATTTTAAGCAAAAAATCAGTCCATCCCAGATCGATTTTTATAGGGTTTTGGACCGGAGTGGATAGAAGATCAGAAAAAAAAAAATTTCTAGACCCGAAGACCGGACCGATTAATTCAATCTGGTCCGGTTTGGTCTAGTCCATTTTTTAGGTCCGGACTAATTTATGAACACCCCTATTTGGACCTTTGGGTACTAAAAATCTAAAAATGACTTACATTTGGGCCTTTCACATACCTATTAGATTAAGCCAGCTTGTCCTAGTTAGCTTAAAACAACTTATAAGATGAAAAAAGACCCCCTTCCATGCCATCTTGGCCCATCTTCCTAACTGATAAGCCTCCAAAGAAGACTCCCATGTCCAAATTCCAAAGGTATCTACTCCCTTTGTCTCTAGATCTTTGTCCCATTGTAAAAATTTGGGTCAAACTTTACAAATTTTGACCATAAAATACTGTTAATCTATAAAGGAAAACATAGTCGTGGAAATCTTATTGGAGACCTCTCATTTTATATTTTATTCTAGTTTTTATGATTTTTACACGTGTAAAAATGAAGATGAAACTGTTTTAAAACGTTTGTTGGAGACCGTGAAAAGTTAAATGGAGCAAATATTAGGGAAGGGAGTAGCCTTTAGCATTTTTGCACTTGCTCTCTAAGCCGACATCTCTCCATTGTATTGTCCCTACGCTAACTTAGATATCAAAGATGTTTTTTTTTTTTTTTTTTTTTTTTTTTTTTTTTTTTTGACACACCCTCAAAGCCAACTTACATGCTTATTTGTGTAAGAGCAATGCTCAATTCGTTAAATGTAAGCTGGTTGGAGTTTTCACCTACTTTAGAAATGAACCTCATTCAAGTTGGTTGTTTTCACATCGAGTGTTCTAATTATCGAAACTTAATACTTCCATATTTTTTAGAAGGATAGCAGGGTAAAGAGAAATTATATTAAATCAAGTTTCTTAGATAGAGATCGTGACACCTTAGAAATCGAGTCAATGGGTGTGTTCTACTTACTTGATTTTCATTTATCTTATGTTATGTTAAGTTACGTTATCTTAACGTACCTAACTAATTAAACAAAATTATTTTAGTTGTAATTCTAACTAATTTTTAAGTAAATTATCATACTGCATATAAAATTAGACATTTTATATCTTATTACATTCATCTTAATATTGCAGGGGTAAATGACATCCTCATTTTACTCGGTAACACTTGCATTTAAACATGAATGGACGAACATACTTTCGTGTGTATTTCATGTTTTTCTTTCCTCTAACTCAATCTAACATTCTCTTCTCTCAATCCGCTTGCATTTAAATCAAGATATTATTTATCCCATTTGAAGATATTGTTTATACATATATAAAAACAAAAGTAATAATTTTTTTTAACATTTTTTTTTTATATATATAAAGTATGAAAAAAAAAACAAAAAGTGATGATGGCATGTATCATATAACTAATATATAAAGCTAAACTTTTAGTCAGGTCACGAGGCAACGACACTTGGCGTTCCAATTTTTCGCCAAATATTACGCCGCGTTGGATAAATTTAAATAAACTTCCTTAGATAAAAAAAAAGTTAGTTTAGAATTTTATTTGGATATAATTTTAGTTTAAAGTTGTTAGTTTAGAGTTTATTTTCCATAATATACCAATATATCAGATGTACAAATTGAATTATAATTTTATTCAAAAAAAATTATTAGATTATAATTTTAAAAAATTATCATATAAATTTATTTTTTATATGATAATATTTTTTGGAGCGAAGGAAGTAGTTCAAAGCGTAAAACATACATTTATAATATATACTAATCGGTTAACATAATATACTTCACAATCTAGTAGAATTTTATTACTATGTAGACTCAATTAGCGTCGGGTTATGAGTCATCTCGGATTGGGTCATTTCAGGTTATGAGTTAAGAAATGTTCAACCCTTGCCCAAAGTTTTGGGTTTGGGTCAACCTAACGGGCTTTGAACATATATATTTTATTTAATTTATTTTTTGCTAATTTTTTATTTTTTCAATGTATTAAATCGAACATTTCCACCAACATTATTATTAGTCATTACATGCCTACTAATCGTCACAAAAGCACATCAATTCCTAACTAATTTTGTGTCAATGATATATTTTAAAATTTGATACTTCCTCCGTTTTTTTTTATTATTGCACCATAGGGATTGGGTACAAATATAGTGGAAAAAAGTAAGAAAGAGAAAGGTAAAAATACAAAATTGCCCATGTAACATATTGATAAACTAAAAAGTAAGTGTGAAAAAGCAAGGTATGTTGGGTATTTGTAGTGTGAACACAAATAATTTTTTTCCTAAATAAGAAACGGTGCAATAGTTGTGAAACTTCATAAAAAGGTAAGTGGTGCAATAATAAAAGAACGGAGAAACTATATAGATTAATAATTCATTTTAAAATTTAATAAACAATCCGGACATCGCACGGGGCACAAAACTGGTGTACATGTAATCATGTATATGTGATTGTAATTGACATTTGGAGAAAATTGAAAAGCATGCACAACCTTCCCCTTCTACTTCTCCTACTAGTCATTCTATAGCTCGGTCTCCTCTACCTCGACATCATCTATAATCCCCACCCCTCCTTCCATTCTTGTCGCCGGAATTTCAGTCCTCCGGCCACCGCCTCCAAGGTAATCTTCTCTTTTTCCGTGATTTCATTTCTCTACTCTCACGGCTGATCTCAGATACACGGCTGCTTCTGCCGCCGCTCACGGTGGTGGTGCTGATGAGTATGATACTTTCAATTTAGATTTTGCTATTTTGATTGTTGATTAGTTCAGCATTCCTGCGTTTTGATTATTAATTATAATTGAGGTTTGAGACCTAGAAGTTTGGAATTTGCATATCAGATTTTAGAGTTATGAGTTAGATTTGATTTTGTGTTTGATTCAAGTCAAGGATATAAAAGTATGTATAATCATGTTTCTAAATCTTTTTATTTTATTGATGGATTGATTTGATGTTTATTGAGTAGTAGCACTATGGTGTTGGGTTGTAAATTGGGTTTATAAGAAGTACTCTATGTTATATAAGTATACTCTGTCCGAGAATTTAGAATTTGCATAATATAGGGGTTGGACCGTCGATTAGGGAATAGTGGAAGAGGGGTTAAAGAATGATTATATGTGATTAGAAACTTGAAATTGGAGGGAGAGAAAAAGTAGTAAGAAAAGGTGTAGGAATGGTGAGAAAAAAAGGGTTGATGTGATAAAGGGAGAAAAGGTTGTGAGATATTAGGGGGGACCGAAGTCGTCTGGGGTGTGGGAATCTTTTTCTAAAGTTGGCATTGTGAGGATATCTCGGAATCATCCCATTTAGTGAATATGGACAGAATTCCGAAATGTGTATGTGATTCTAGACAGTTGGATGATTGATAACTATATTGGACGATGCTATTATCTAAAGTAGGAGGATTAAGGGTTTAAGTGTTTAGCTCTCATTTGGTATCTCCAAGAATCATGGACATATTAAATATTCTTTAATGAATATTGATCCAGGGCTTTATTGATTAATTTATGCTGCTTGCGGCAAGATATTGAAATTGCTCCCTCTTTTTGGCTCTTGGGTCACAATTAAGATAAGTATGAGGGGTGTGTGCACTAGAGGTTATTGGAAGTATACTGTTCAGGGCTTTTTGATTTAATTGTGATAGGCGGGTCAGGTCTCCTAGGTCTATCATTGTAACTCAATAGGTTGGCAGAGGGGAATCTTCCGAGATTCACTACTATAATAACATTGATATTGAATTAGAACCGAATACCGATTGAGATGGGGTTGTGAATGTTCAGCATGCATTATATCTCATCTTATCATTCATGTGCGAGTTATTAATTTTAAACATGACTCCCAGTTCTAATTCATACATACCAAATTAATAGTCCACTTTCTATTTCCACATAGTAAACTGAATTATTAACTATCCCATTGTACCATTAACGTTCTACATTTAGATTTTCCACGACTCCAATAGTTCAGATATTGTAAAATGTTCCATAAATAAATCATATAAATCTGGTTGGTCAGATGATCCTTAATCATATTCAGCGAAGCAGCTCAGGTCCAGCCTGTTGTACAGTTCTAATTTTACTAACTCATTCTTGGTCTTTCTTCTTTCTCATCCAGTTCTGATTCTATTTTGAATATTCTTAATTTTGAGTTCTACTGAATTTTTGCTACCGATCACTCAGATGGGGGATCAAACGAATCACCCGGAGTCAAAAATTGAGGAGGAAATGGAGAGAGTGGTAGAGCAAATAAAACAATTACAGGAAGCAGCAACTTCTTTGATTTCCATGTCATCGAGAGAAGAGAAAGTCCTTCAACAACGTGCTCTTTCACTCGATGCATCCATTGTGAAACTTCGTTCCTCCATCAGTTCTCTCACGATGGATGGTTGCATAGATGCCTCACTAGCTGAAAAGGTCTTCATCAATTACTTTATAGTTGAGCTGATTTTGTTGTTTTTGTTGTTTGTTGCTGTAATTGTGATTTAATTTTGATTTTCTTGGTGCAGCTTGAGGATGAGTTGAATAGAGCAAAATGCATTCTTGTTGATGGAGATGCTTCATCTTTTCTTGCTGGCAAAGTTGACAGTGCGTGTCATTGTTTTTTCACTTGGGATCAACATTTGTTGCTAATTGTGGTGACTAATTAGTTTGGTTTACTATATAGGTCGGTTCTTGAAGATGTTTCTTGGTCCTATTAACGTGCGAGCCATTAGGAAGGATGTGCAGTTTAAAGTCAAAGAGGAGTATAATAGCTACAAGGTTGGTTCTTTTTTGCTGATCACTTATTTTTGATCTTTATTAATTAATGCCTTTTTGGCAAATCGGAATTTGTTGCAATTGAATTTATTAAGCATTCACCGAACAAGTACATTAAATTGATTCTTTAAGGGTCCGTTTGGCATCGCTGTGGTTTTCTGTTTTTTGGTTTTTTGTTTTTTAAAAGTATATTACATATGTTACATAATGGATCAAAAAATATTTAGACTTAATTAAATCATGATAATTTTAAAAACTGACAACAAAACTTTGAAAACACCTTTTTCTTGTTTCCTGTTTTTGGTTTTTAGTTTTCAAAAAAACAGGAAACTGAAAACCAAAAATAATGCGAAACAAGCCCTAAATTATTAGTTTTGTTTTTCTATACAGGCTGTACAATTTGTAGAAAGAGAAAAAGGGGAAATAAGTTCCTGGGTGATTGTGTGCCTTTCACCCCCTGTCACACTTACTAATGCATAACTTTGATGTGAATATCTCTAATAATCTTGTAGGAAAATTGTATTAAATTCTGATAATTTGAAAGTATGTATTAAGACAAATCTAACAGGATCTCACATGACTTATTTTCCTTATGTATAAATCATATAATATGGTCAAAGGGCATGAATAGTGTACAAGTCAAAATGGTGCAAGTAGCAAAGAATAGAGGAGGTATAAATTATCCTGGAGGGGGGGAGGGCATGGAGAGTTAGAAAGAGAGAAAATGGTCTCTGTAAGTTGAATTAACGATTTTGGTTGCTAGATTTATTCAGTTATTTGCATAAACATGTCACACTGTTAAAAACTGCTAAGGATTCATGATCAACTCAAATCAACAACTATTGCTGAATGATACAGATTAAAATTTTTTGTTCAGCATTGGATGTGGATAGTTAAGGAAGAAAAAAAAAAGCAAGGGATAGGGGTGGTGAGCTGAAAGGAGTTTTCCTTAATCAAGTAATCAACCACACCTGTGATGCCATTATTAAATCTGTAAGTTTTGGAAGGGGTCCATATTTATGTCAGGGTAGGGGAGCTCACATGTATCAATGTATGTAACCTTGTTTGTACAATTGCTAGAGTTTCCAATAGTACCCCTAACTGGAAAGATACTATTGATTTAACATAATGACAAATGATGAGCCAAAAGGCAACTACTGAGATATTTTATTTAATTCATTGTATTGTGGTTAAGTCTATCGTATTGTCATGAAAATTATTTTACTAGGTGCTTAGGTAGTAAAACACATGCATGTGTGAATATCAATTTTTTCTATGGGTGACTAAATCTATAGGCTAACAGACTCCATATATTGCCTTTTTGTCTGCTTTCATCTTCTTTCTCTTGTTGATCCCTCTTTTACTTTAGGTTTCTGATTTTTTTATTTATTTATTTTTTTTATTTATTTTTTATAATTTGATGTCACTCTTTGGTTGAGCAGGATAGAACTGCCTGTTTGTTTCTTCTTTTGCCATCAATGCTACTATTTCTTAGATCTTGGATGTGGGATGGCTGCATGCCTGCTTTTCCAGTTCAATTGTATCAGGTACAGGCTAGACTTGGCCACATAAACTGCAATTTTGTTTTATAGTTAGCTTAATTTAATCACAGCTATTTGTGTACTTTGTTAGGCTTGGCTTTTATTCCTGTACACAGGTTTGGCTTTGAGAGAGAACGTCTTAAGAGTGAATGGGAGTGACATTCGTCCATGGTAATGCTTTTAATTCTTTATGCCTTGTAGTCTTGTTATATCACGTGTATTAATTTAGATGTGGTGACCTAGTTTCAATCTTTTATCTTGTGCATGAGTTTACTTGGTGTATTGCCTAATTGTGTCATATGTCCCCTATTTACTTAAAATTGCAACACTTACAATTGGCACAATTCGGCAAGAGGAGAGAGGTAGTTAGTGAGTTGCTAACCCATGTAATTACGAAAAAAGTGAAATATATTATGTGATAGGGGGGATAGAGAAAGAGCAGGCCAATTATGAGTAAAGTAAACGTATTAACAGTATAAGTTTCCAAATCGGGAAGTGTCACAAGATTTTGAAATATCCTAAATTATTAAGTGTTTCAATTTTTGTGAAACAAAGGAAATTTAATACAAAAAAAAAAAAAATTAGTTTTAAATTCATTTAGCCGGTCATTTTCCTTTGATTTGCTGGTTTATGCTCCCTTTAGTTCTCTAATGAGCATGTCGTGCTTATTTAGATGTACTTTTTTGGAGCTATCCTGGATCCTTTTGTGGTGTTGTTTCTATAGCCAACATGCCCCACGATATCTGGTAGGTTGATGACTTAGATCAGCTACACTGCTTTAGGTATAGATTATATGTTTGTGTGTACACTGGAAAACTGTAGTTATTATGTGTGGGCTACCTTACCAGGAAAGCATACTATTTGTATGCTCATAAGATGTTGTGCAATAGATGGACCACACACTAAATAATATCTTATTTATGTCCAATAAAATATGTCTAGCAGCAGGGGCTTTATTAGCTGTATAGGAGAAGTTGAAAGAAATTGAGCTAATTTGTAATCTATTTCTGCTGTTTTGAGAGTTTTGTCCTCTTTTGTATTTTGATTCTTCTGTTCAGGTATATTGTGTTTTTTAAATTAAACCGGTGTATAAATAATATGTGTAACTGTCTCCAAACCTACCAACCCCTTCCCTAGAGAGATTGCCCCACAATGACTGCCCTAGCTACCACCTGACTGGTGATTGTTGCTGGTGACTATTAAGTATTAACCACCATTCAGCTGTTCCATTTATGCTTTTGTGTGAAACTTATGATTGAATGAATTTATGCACTCCTTTTATGATTTCGATTGGGTTGGTTCAAAATTATCTATAATATTGAGGATTTCACTCTAATGAACTTACGCTCTAGAATTATATTCTTGTTTTTATCTCGTTAGACTCGTTCTTCAATAGGTTTGATACGTTACAAACAGACCTTTGTTGGGGACTTGGGGTTGGAAGGGGCGCTTTTCTATGGTGTTTTGCTGGCCACTGGAAGTTTATTTGTCATCCATATTTACATCTATGTGCTGTGATTATAGATGTAAATATGGATGACAAATAAACTTCCAGTGTCTAAATTTATTTGTCATCCATATTTACTTCTATGTGTTTAAACAGTGTCTAAATTAAACAGCACTGTAAGTTGGTTTGTCATCCATATTTACATCTATGTGTTTAAACAATGTCTAAATTACATTGTGCCAACGTTTGCAGGTGGATTTATCATCATTACTGTGCAATGGTAATGGCACTTGTGAGCCTTACTTGGGAAGTAAAAGGCCAACCTGACTGTGCTCAGAAGCAGGTTAGTTTTTTTATTTTATTTTTTATTTTTTAAAATGCTTCATGTTATAGACTGTAGAGTTCCATGCATAAGAATTTAGCCTTAAGTAACAAAATTCATCTTTCATTTGCTCTAAAATAATTTGGTTAGTTGCAGTAGTGAGTATTCCTGCTGTCATCTTTGTGAAGATCTATTACTGGCGATATTGAGTCTCGACTTTATGACTTCTTTTTTTTGTCATGTTTCTTTCTTTCTTTCTCTCGATTTTATGACTTACACTATAGAAAATCAAGTATAATTTGTCAAAAAAAAAAAGAAGTAAATCAAGTATAATGGAAGATAAAATGACTCAAGTGGTGAATTCTTACTTATTGTAGTTTATTTAGCATTCCTTTTCTTGTTGAGTTCAATTTTGACTAGCCTTACTTATGCTGAGGGTCTTTTAAGCCACACTTTCCATGCATAAACAGCATAAAGACTTTTGATACTGAATTTTTAGCTTTAATACTTATGTTACTATTATGATAAACAAATTTTTTTTGTGATGGGAACTCTTGATCTGAGAGGTGCAATAGGTTTTGTGCCTAGGTTCATGCTTTACATATAGCTAATGCTTTTATGTGAATGAAAGTATGAAATATGTAGCTTTGAAACCATAATTGAATGATGATCTAACATCTAACAATTTGTCACTTAAATTGTAGCCATTGAGTTTGATTGTGCTGTCTAACAATTTGTGAGTCCCCTAGTAGAATTCAAGCTTGAGAGAGCTGTCTAGATCTATCTCTAGTTTGAAACTTTAAAAAAAAAAAATGCAAACATGATCAAATCCTAAATTTTCCATATCTTTGATTTTAAATGAAAAAGGAATTTTTTTTTTATTTTTTTTTTTATTTTATATCTTTGACTTCAACGAACAAGAATTTATTTTAGTATTTTTTGTACAATTTCTTGAGACTAAGGGGTTTCATTTATAATACAGGTTGATCACTTCTTTTTGTATCTAATTTGATTCCATATTTTTGAGCTCTGAAAGAAACTGTAAAGTTACTTTTTTTGAGGCCAAGGTATATGAGCTGTAGTCGATGATTTCCATACGTTTGTCGGAGGCTGATCATCATTTACAACCTGATATACATAATCAGGTTTGTTTCTTGTTTGTTTTGTAACACTCGCTCAATTTCATGCAGAGAGGGGTTGAACTTTTCCTACAATGGGCTATGATGCAAGGAGTTGCAATGCTATTGCAAAACCGTTACCAACGGCAAAGGCTATACACTCGCATTGCACTAGGAAAGGTCTGTGCTTTCTAATTTGAGATTATGCTCATCAGCACATGTACCCCATGAATTTAATCTAAATAAAACTTCTTGGTATAACATGTTTGGCTATCAACTTAGATTTGAGGAGTTTGTAATTGGTATGAAACGTGGACATCCATTGGTTTTCTATAGGCTGCATTATGTCTTGACCTTAACTCCATGGAAGAACAGGCTGAAAGGATCAGCTGTGCAACTTCAATTGTCCTTAAATAGCAATAATTTTAATAAGGTTATTATAAGAGGCGCGAGCAAGTATGCTATAGTATAAAAAGTTAACTAAAGGCCATCATCAACTTGAATAGTAATTGATAGTTATTTAGTTGCGTATTATATCAAGGTTGGCATGAATATGATGGATTCTTTGTAGCTGCATCCATGAAGTGAGCATATATAGGGTTAAGTAGACTTAATCTTTGCATACACCATGAGCTTCCAATGGAGCTCATACTATTGTTTCTGATGGAATGTTCATATTGCTCAGATGCTGCTTCTGTTAATTCTATATGAGTAGACTGTTGTCAAAAGAAAGAAAATAGCTGTTGCATTGATTGTGGTAATGATTGCAGATCTGTGGAAGCAAACATGTAATGTTTGTTATGTTGTGTGTTATGTCTGACACAGCTTGAATTGACAAATTTGGAAAAATTGGATTCCTTCATTGTAATTTACTAATTTTAAGTGTTGATAATTATAATTACACTTGCATGCTTCAGTGTCTTATGTTCTGTGAAGAAACTAGTGATTTTATGATGTGACTAAAATATGATTCTGAATGTGAAAATACTAGTATTAGTATGCATGACGAATTTATATTTAAAAGAACTTCTCATGTGGGTTAGAACTAGCCACCCCACATTGAAGAAGAGTAAGGAGGATGACCAGCAATTTAAGTTCGGTGGGCTATTGATTAATAAGTGGGATGGATTAGATAGCCGTACAATCTCTGGGCTTGTATGTGGCCTGACTCTTTTGACAGAAAATTTGGCATGTTTTAAACACTTGTTGTGAGATGGATCTTCCCATAAGTCATAATGGTTGGTTGAAAAGCTTTTATAGCATGAACTTTTTTTTTTTAACATGAGTGTGCTGCTATAAGCTTCACTAGGTTTGTAAGTTTGTGTCCAATTTTTACACACATTATTGCTAGGCTTGGGGAAGTTATTCATTGTTGTTTCCATGTTTGTGTGAAATTCTCCATTCTTGTATTGTGATATTTTGCAAATATTGTTCAGGCAGGAGAGGGGACCCCCTCCTAATGGTATAGCAGTTTCACACTGTTTTCTTCTGACATATTTCAGGCAAAGAGAATGGATGTTGTGTGGGGAGAATCAACTGGAGAGCGTGGCCAGCTTTTGCTGCTTTGCCCCATTCTTTTCATTTTGCAGGTATTTGGTATTCAGTGCTTATTGCATTACGAATGCTGCATAATCTTTTATTGTTGCATAATGCATTATGTACCCATACTTTTACCCTATAGTTTTCATTTTGCGTGTACTTGGGATTGTATTATTACATCAAGAAAAGGATTTTATTACTTTCCCATGTTTGGTTATATGAATGAAATGGAAATTCATATGAAAGGAAGGGAAGTGGGAGGAAAGCCCCTTTACAAAAGTTCCCCACCCACCCCCCAAAAAAAATAAAAAATAAAAAATGGAGGAATTATAACAGTTGTATCGAATTTCCTTCCTCTTCCATTTATTTCCTTTAAATTTCTTTTGGAAGGCAATCAATTTTACTTTGTGCAAGTAGTGTTGATTCATGCTTGTGAAGGGGTGACTTGATAACTTCTGTGTTAAGTATGTTATCAATAAAGCTGTTGAGTCCTAATTGCCAAGATCTAACTCAGTAGAACAGAGTATGCTCATTAATTGTTTGTACCCTGCAAATTTTTTCCAGGGCTTTGAGGCATATGTTGGATTGCTGTTGCTTCGAACTGCATTTGCTGGGGTTGAATGGCAGGTGAGTACCTGTCTTACAGCCTTTTCAATTTTCCGTAGATTAGGGAAGAAAGGGTTATGTGAATTCTTCCTGCTTAACATTTCAACAGTATTACTTAGTAACAAGTACCTTTGGCAGGTTGTCTTCTGTGGATTTCTCCTGGTTTTGATGGCAGTCGGGAATTTTGTAAACACGGTGCAAAGTTTGCTTGTCAAATCGCGGTTTAAAGCAAAGATGAAAAGGACTAAAAGTAAGCAGCAGATAGATTAGGAATGAAATTTCTGAAAAGTTTTGATATTCTCATACGAGTACTACTTTTTATTTTCTTCTTTTTTAAATGTATATTCTCAGTTTGTTGGTTATGTGATGCTTTGGTCATACTGTAGATTTGCCAAAGGTACATCAAAAGAAAAGAAAAGAATAATTAAGAAAAGGATATCGACATGTATGATTGTTAATTTACCACAAAGTACTTGTGTTTTTTAGATTCGATTGAAATTGTATCAGTGAATAATGAGATGGGTATTTCCCTATATTGACTTTAATGTATTCATTCTTACTACTCATTTGTACTCTTAGAATTGCTCAGCAGTTAATAGAAATGCATTGAAATGAATCGAAAATCCCAAAAGTGCATGTTCTCTTCTTTAAAAATGCTCAGCAAGACAGTAACTTGGAATCATCTCAACATCAAACAAACTACAAATTCGAGTTTCAAAATTTGGAAATGACCAAGATCAACTGGGTTATGGCCTCTCGAAGTATGAATCATACAATTAAAAAGAACAGTAAAGTTGGGGGCTTTCTTTGTTGAACTCATTAGCCTTACATTCGGAGAACCATTGTTTGCTCGGGAACTTTGCTTGGCTATCATAAAATTGTTCCTAAAATCTGGTTTAGAATTAGAATGTTGATCAACAAACTCGTATCTGTTTCGTTGAGTTGAAGACTGAAGTGTTTAGTGTGCATACGTACTCTTTCCTATCACTTCTAATAGCTTACAGTATGACTTTTTAATAAGGAAATCACAAACAACAATCTTGGTCCAACAGGAGAAGTCTTTAGTGATCCAATTAGTTTAGTTGGTAGTTGTAATTTGCAAACCTTGTTTTCACTCTTTTCAGTTATGGAAATTAGGCTACGACTCCTACAGTCCAATGTGTGCTGTGTGCTGTGTACCTTGCGTGAATTCGTGAAATCTTGGTTATTATGGATACTTTTTTGTTCCACAATGCTGGTTACACTTTATACAAGATGTAAAAGATACTCTTTTCGTCTCAAAATTAATGTATCTATTCTATTTTGTGTCCCATTATTAGGTGTATTTCTATTTTAACTTCATGTAAAATTATATTCATACCCCCACTTCATAACTTTTCTCACATTAAACTTCCCTACTTCACACATGATTTAATATTGCCTCCACTTTCCTTAATTCTCATGCAAAATGAGATACAAGCACTTTTTTTTTTATTTATCTTTTTTTGGAAAGAAACAAGCACTTAATTTTGAAATAAAGGGAGTTATATATTTTTGAAATTTGTCAAAGATATATCCAATTTCTATAGCTATTGACCCATTGCCCTTTTTCATTATTTTCTTTTAGGTTTAGGCCATGAACTAAACCAATGATTTGGTATATGAATAATGCCAAGATTACAAATGAGAAGATTAATGTGAAACGGAAAGAGTAAAATAGAGATATACTTTATGTATATCTATGTATGTTGCAAAATTATTTTCTTCAAATATTCTTTTAATCATTTACTGTAACTGAAAAACAGTTGGCCTTGTTGATAACAACTTCAACGAATTTTTTTGGAGATATCCTTTTTTTTTTTTTTTTTTTTTTTGAAGAAAGATGATCCATCTTTTTATTTATTGTTTCATTGATAACTTTGAGTTTGCCAATATTTTTTTCCCTAAGATACTTTTACAAGCTAGGCCCCCAAGTTTAGGTTGTAAATGTGATAAATACTACTGTATGATCTTCTTGCTCTATATAAGTAAATTTGACAAACTCATAAGCAGCTAAAACCCAGAGAAAATAAATAAATAAATAAATAATATATATATATATATATATACAAAAAAATTCAAAAGAAGAAGATTAACATTTTTTTTTAAAAAATGCAAATCTTCGTGCAAACTCTAACAGGGACAACCATAACCCTAGACGTCGAACCAAAAAGAACCATAAATGACCTGAAATCAAATATTGAAGAAAAGGAAGGAGTTCCAAAAACCGAACAACGCCTTCTTTTTGCTAACAAGGAGCTACTTGAAGATGGCATTGATGAAAATGAGTTTCCAAGTGAAGGAAGAGAAGAGTACACTCTGACACATTACAATATAAAGAGTGGCTCGACCATTCACCTTACCTCAAGGCTTTGTGGTGGTGGCTTATACGCTTATTCATTACTAGTACCACCACACCTAGCGGCCTTAGCCTACCAATGCAAGCTTAATAAGAAGGTATGTCGCAATTGTTATGCTCGACTCTCACCTCATGCTACCAATTGCCGCAAGAAGAAGTGTGGCCATAGCAACCAGTTACGCCCTAAAAAGGTTTGGAGGTATCTTCATAATTTAAAATAGTAAAACGTTTTATTCATGCATGTAACCCCTTGAGAAAATAATCTTCATTAACCTTGGATTCATACTTACATGAAGAGAAACTTGCAATATTTACATGCAATTTCATATGTTAAGCAATGATCCGTATTACTTACCTATTTACAATGTTATTTGTCCATCTGTACAAAATAATTTCCGTGGACAATTATGAAGTATTACCTAGGCTAACTTATAGCAACTCCATTGCTAAGCTCTTTCCGGTAAATCTGAATTAAGCCACTTTCATCAGCTATGGGAAGCTTCTCCTCGAGCATAATTTTATATTGTTCGTCTCTATCATCAATGTTGCGCATCAAGTCAACCTGCAGTTTGGAAGGAAGAGAAAAAATGAAACCCCGAATTCAGTCACTGTAAATAAAAAAAGCTATGTTACACCGTATAGTTGTCTTTTTGTTAGAAAATCATTAGATAAAGTGAAACAACAAAAGTATCAAACAAACAAGTATGTGTTATAAGCCCTTACTTGGCTGCACATTAGACCTTTTAATCATGACATCCATTACAATTTTACAAAATGTACATGCGTGTAAAAGAGTTGTAACATTTTTTTTTATAGTTTTACATTTCTATGTAGAATGATATGCAGTAAACAGTATCTTATGCCAATTAATAAAGATAGGAATCTTACCGAAGAACAAGACTTTAAAAAAACTTGGAGTTTATGCTCATTAAATGATAAGGAAGTAGGCTAGAGTAAAGAGCATAAGTATAGAGTTTAATTTGATTCCAAACCAAGAGCACTATGGATGATAAGTTAAAACTAGAAACTAGAACTGACAGTTTCAAATTTCCAGCAGTGGAGAAACTGGGAATCAGCATATACCTGCTTCTGGAATGACTCGAATTCATCAGAGCTGAGGGAACCATCACTGTTTGAATCAAGAAGCTGCATCATCTCTTGTGCATCCTCCCTTTGAGCACCAAGCTCTTCCATCACTTCCATTAGTTCCTCGATGCTAATCCTACCATCACCATTTTTGTCCAATAAGAAAAACACTCTATCTTTCTGATGAATCTCCGAGTTATGGTACACAGATGGAAGATCCTTAAGACGCAAAGCAGCCAGTTCTGCTGCAGCCACCATAATGGCTTTGAGCCGTTTTGCCTGAGGAAGTTAAAAATTGAATTAAAAAATCTGTAAGATATCTAAGTTTGTAGCTTCAGAAATTCTCTGCTTAACCAATGAGCTTTATACAGCAAAAAAATAAGAGACAAGATGATCTTCTACAGCTCAAAATATTGAGAAACTGTAATCACTTTTTTTAGGAAGCAAAACTGTAATCATTTAAAATCTAAAATAAGCTTCATCCATCATAGGCCAAGGGATGATTAAACATACACACTGTTACCCTTTATCATTATCAATTAAAAATCAACTGTTGGTTTTCCTAAATATGATTTATTTCTTCATTTATTTTTCCCTGCATATCAATGAACACAAGTTGACAGTCTTGGTATTCAACAAAAGTTGACAGTCTTGGTATTCTTCCTCTCCTCCCCCTTAGTTTAATTTCTTGGATAAAGCCCAAAATGTAGTCAACTGACAAACCTAGGCCCCTGGTCATGATGTTTTAGTTACTATGAAGTATTTATTATGTCCCCTAGACAAATCTTGACATCAGCATATTAGATCTTTTCTTGAAAATAAAATTAATTACACCAGCTCCAGAAGGAGATGGCTCAGCAGAAACCTCTACAACCAAAAGTTTCAACATGATTTCTGTAAAGAAGTTATGTAGTGATCTTGAACGTTGTATTAATGTATATAATAACAGAAAGAACAACCACCATTACACATCACATCATAGGAAGGGGAGTGTAGAGACTAGGGAGTTAGGTAACTCAAGTGTCACAAGGCATAACCATAATACCCCTGTGCCCTGTCAACCAAAAAGGCTTTAATTTCTTGCCTCTGCAATGTCACACCGTATAGAACTGCAATAGTTGCTAATCAATCCAGAAGGAAATTAATTTATGACGCAATCCCATTGCGAAGAGCTTGGAAGAATAATCAACACGTGACCGGGAAAAGGGGATAACGAGTTTTCAAAACTAAATGCCATTGTTAGATTCTCATGTATAATGAAATGTCACTGGTGTAGTGGTGTCTGGTGTGTGTGTGGGCTTGGACTATCTAGTTTGGTTCATTAATCATTACTATGACATTCAGAGTACAAAAGACTGCCAATTAATTCTAAGACAGCTTACCTCTTCTGGACCTGTAAGCCCACTTTTGTACAAGGAATGGGATGCTGTTCCACCAGAAGCTAACATATCCATCTCTGTAGTCCGTATCTGTACTTCCATCAGCGGAACTGCATGACCATCATCACTCACATCAACAGCCATGTGCAAGCTCCTGTATCCATTAGCTTTTGGTTTAGCTATATAGTCTTTTGTTCTATTAGGCATTTCTTTCCATAAAGAAAGGACAATTTCTTGAGCCCTGTAGCATGCCTTGTCTCCCACTTCTGTCATATCAACACCAGGCTTGGGCTTCAACACTACTCTCAGGCCCATGACGTCATTTACCTCCTCAGGCTTACGGCCATCTTTTAGAAGCTTCTTCATGGTGCTATAACGACTTTTATATCGACCTTTGACTGAAATATTATCTACAATAGTCTGCAACAATGGATCCATAGTCAAAGATTCAAGTAAGCGATCTCTACAAAGCTCTATTAAATCCTTGCTACCCTTCTCATACCTCTTCAACCATGTATCAACATAAAGGTAAGAAGAAGGAAACAAGTATCTGAATGATAGATCCTCTAACTCCAGCGACAAGAAGTAAGTTCCCACAGCATGAGCTAAAGGTGCGTGTATTTTCATGACCTCAAGACAAATAATCTGCTGCTGATATCTAGGAAGGTAATCTAGATGTCTCATCATATCTAGCCTCAAGACAAGATCTAAAACTACAGCCCTGATGTCATAATATGTCAGACAAAACCTCCTTATTGCAGCTGCAGTATCATCATCCAGAAGCTCGGCTCCAAATGGAGCCTTTTTCACACGCAGGCTTTCATGCAGTAAATGAGCAGTACCAGTACCTATCCTATCTCTCACTTCATGTAAAGAGATTGCACCAGCCTCCCAAACTTCTCTAAGTATGCCGGCTGCAATTACCTCTGCATCCATCTGCAGCCATCAGTTGAAAAAAGACTTCAGTTGCTGCACGTTCAATTTTTCCAGGACTTTAAACAATCTCATGATGCATCATAGATCACAGTAGCAAAAGACAACAAATGACAATAGTCCACTTACAAAATTATAAGCTTAATCAAGATTGTTATGCTAGTGATTTATTGATCTCTTCTTATCATTTAAGACCAGTCAAATGGGCCAATCAGGTCTAGTCAAGCTGGTCAACTTAATTTCCTGGTTTTATTCATAAGTTGAATGTAGCAGAGGTTCCTATGCTACGTTATGTGTGTGGCCATGCAAAAAAAGAAGTGGTTGAGGAATGAAATAATTAGGAAAGTAGGGGTTACACCTATTGAGCATAAGAGGGGGGAAAGTAGCCTAAGGTGGTTTGGCTATACAAGACAAAGATCGAGTGATGCAACCATTAGGAAGCTTCAAGAGTGGCAAAGTGATAGCATCCCAAGGGATATATATATATATATGAGAGTTGTATGACTGTATGAGTCTATTGGGGATAGAAAAAAACTTGGAGGATGGTTGAGAGTGATATGAATCTATTGGGGATTGAAGAAAACATGCAATTGGATAGGGTGGAGTGGCGGGAAAATATCTAAGCAGATGACAAAACTGACTTCATATATGTACATACATATTTCTTCCCATTCCTTTTCTTAAATTCATTGTGTTATTGCAAACCTTTTCTCCCTTAAGCATATTTTATTTATTAAATGCTATTACCTCCTTGCAATTTGTATTGGAAGGCGTAAATTGTCTTTAAAAGAGTTAGAAATTATCCACAGCTCATTCAACAACTAAGATTCCAGATTTTATAAATTTTTTTCTCTTTCATTCAAATATTATTTTCCAACACATTCTCTAATCCTCGATTCCTCATACAAGTTATAAACATCCCATTTAACTTTTCACAATTTCTAATGATAAAAAATTGAATAATGGCCATTATCATAATTTCAAATATATTAATGATTAGAGATATAAAACTCCAACCTTAAACAGTCAAATGGGAAGTTTATTAATAGACATAGGTAGTAGTATCATCACAATTCACAAGTATTCACAACAACAATGTTAATCAACATACTTTCCTATAATAATTAGCAATCAACTAACTAATCTTCTCTAAATGCAGGAAATCTCAACAATCAGCAATTGAATAATAGCACAAACAATTAAAGTGTCACAATCCACAGACTCACAGATAATCCTAATAAACACGCTGGAAATAGTAATCTGAAAAAACCCAAAGACTATTTTTTTACTCATTTGAAACTCTCACATTCACTCACAAGCATTAAATGACCAATAAAAAAACATAACCGAGGTACACCCGAGTGTATAATAAAAACCGAAACCCGGGAAAATATATGAGCTGAACCTGAAGATCGGCGAGCAGAACCGCAACCGTCAACGCCTTAGAAAGAGGTGACCTACCATCAGGAGACAAAGGAAGAGTCTGCAAAATCGGAATTGAAATCTTCAAAGCCTTAAAAAGAATCCGAGAAGAGCTAGTAGATAACACATTATAGTTCATTCTTTCAGTCAGCTGATTGAAAGCTCCAACGAGCTCCGCCACCATTTTTCCTCCGGGTTGCTCCAACGCCGTCGCCGGAGTTTCCTTCGCCGCCGATGCTCGGACGCAAGCGACGGATTTCCGGCGCCGGAGAAGGGTGGTTGAAGCTCGAAAAATTGGAAGTAGGGTTTTGAGATTGGGGATTGTTGAGTGGAGAATGAAGTCGTGAGATCGGAGCTCCATTGAAGGATGAAGAGAGAGAAAGGGGGATGATTTTGGGCGGGTGATTGAGTGAGTGAGATAATGCATGTAGAGTTGGTTATTGTGCTGTTTTGTGGTCGTTATTTGTTATGGTAAACATTGGTTAATTTTGTAATGTGGGTTTCGGCTAGCCACCGATGGCGGCGATCGTAAACAATTAAGGTACCTGACATTTATTAGTGAATTTTTTATTTTCATATTGCATTATTATGTCTATGTGAAATTATTATGAGTTGTTACAATAAGGTAAGGGAAAATGAAATTAGAAGACTATATATGAGGGAAACTCCTAATGCATCGGAAACAATGAGAAATAAATTAGAGTTAATACAAGGAATAAAACTAAACACCTGTTCACTTCAGCTTAATTCTAGCTCAGTTCAGTTCAGCTCAAATCAGTTCAGTTCAGTTCCTAATTTTCTTCTCTCATAAAATATTCATTTCAACTTTATTCAGTTCAGTTCAATTTAGTTCAGCTCCAATTAGTTCAGTTCAGCTCAGCTCAGTTCAGTAAATGTGAACAAACCCTAATTGAAGACTTCTTTACATAAGATACTATGTATAAAGATATGGCAGAAGTGAATCATTTTGTCCTAAGCCTCTAAATGGTTCAAAACATTGCTTTGTTTTTTCATTTATCTTAAGGGAATATGTGACTTTAGTTTAAGGATTCTCGTACCTAATTGATTTGTTGCATTGGACAATCAAATACTTTTAAACATTCTCATATGAAGGGCATGTTCACATTTATTAAACTGATTGGACCTGAACTGAACTGGATAGAGCTGAAATGAATATTTTATGAGAGAAGGAAATTAGGAGCTGAATTGAACTGAACTCAAATTAAGCTGAAGTGAACAGACACGAAGTCTCATTCTATCCTATTATAAGCTTTTTTCGTACGGAATATTGATTTTAAGGGCATACCTACTTGTTTTGTTATTTGATTTTTGAACAAAGTTAAAAACTATGGAGTGATTAAGCATATTTTGAAGAAGACTTTTTTATTATTATTTTTTTTTTAAGGTAAGGAGAAAGATTCTGACCATACCTCAACCCTTACGGGTTTTTTGGTTCGATATTAGCGAGTCAGACACTTTAAGAGTGAGGGGGAAGGGGAAGGGATCCCCACCCTCAAAGTGTCTTTGGTGGGGATTGAACCCCCAACCTCAAGATTGGAAGGTGACAGTCTTACCACTAGACCAAGCTTAGCTTGATTTAAAAAAGGCTAATTGACCTTTGGAGAATAGGATATAATCGAAAACAACCACTCGTAGTTTCGAAATTGCTTTGTAAATTGTATTTACAATGGGGTGCAAATAGTTGGACATACCTTTCTTGTACAAAGCAAAGTGATTAGAGTGTGATTATAGATGAAGACAAATGCACACCAAAAAAAAAAAAAAAAAAAAAAAAAAAAAAATTGAACTGCTACACATATATCCTTTTTAGATCTGTAATTGGCTAGTAAATTGAATTTTTTTTGCTCCAAATCCATCTAGCCTTGTAAGGGTTCATATGAAAAGCAACGTGCTTTTAATTTCTTCATTTGTTACTTGGGCTAATAATAAGTTGCAATCTTCTAATGAAATAATTGGATCGACGAAAGAGAGGCAAATGACACTCACAGAATATTTGTGGACTAGCTGGACTTAAATCTATTTTTGAATGAATCTAACAAGAAAGAATAATTTCTTTTCTTGAGGGGGTGTTTGGCACATGGGAATTGAGGGTGGGAATGATAATTTTAATTCCTATTCAAAAAAAATTCTCATGTTATGGGATTGGGAATAAAAGAGGGAATGGGATTGGGAATAAATGGGAAGAATTCTCACTATTTTATTACCTAGGGAGGGTAGGTAATTAATGGAAGGGAATGGAAATAGGTAAAAAATGACATTTTTCCCATTAATTAAAAGAATGGAGGAGAAAGGTTAGTAAGGGTGATTTTTTATTTTTGTTATTTATTCCCTATCTATTCCTATCCACCACCCAAATAGGGATGTCCATTCGGTTTTCGGTTTGGATTTAGCCCAAATCCAATCCAAATTAAAATTTTATCATTTAGATCCAATCCAAAAATCCGAATTAAAATATGTTGCGAATTTTTTGGTCCTAATACGTTTATAAAAACAAATCGCAATTATAAATATTCTATACTTGAAAGCAAGCTAGTATACGATTAATACAAGTATTAAAAACATAGTTTACATGATTAATATTAATGTATTTATAGACATAGTTCAACATGATTAATATCAACAATCCAATCCTTTGTATGTATATATATATATGTATATATATATATATATATATATATATATATATATATATATATATATATATATATATATATATATATATATATATATATATATATATATATATATATATGTATATATATATATCAACAATTCGGAATTCTTATTTCGGTTATTACTATTTTTTTATCCAACCAAGGTCAATCCGATCCAATCCAAAAATTCGATTTTTGAAAAAAAAATATAAAAAAATAAAGTTCGGATCCGTTTTGAATTATTAATTTGATTTGGATTGGATTGAATTTTGGTTGTGATCCGAATAATGGACACCCCTACACTCAAACAAGATATTGCCATATTTTTTATGTATTCCTAAAAAATCAATTCCCAATCTCATTCCCCCATTGTAATCTCCAAACTCCTATTCCCACGTTCCAAGTGCCCCGTGATTGTTGTCAAACATACAAGTCAATCAATCAATCAATTAAAGCTTTAATCCCATAAGTGGGGTTGGTTACATGAACCAAATTTGATTATTCTGAATCATCGACAAAGATCTCCTCCTTCGTCCCTTACAATCCAATGCCTCATCTTCATGCATATCCAGAACAAAATATAAATGTTAGGCAAGAGAATTGAACCCATGACCTTTGATGGGAAAACCAATACAACACACAAGTATTGAAACAATTTTTTAGCATATACATTGTGTTACTTGTGATCATTTTTCTCATTTTATTGTGAAAAACATGTGTTTTTATCCCCTTCCATTAGCAAATTACAAAGTTTCATATGTGGTCTAGCCACAGCGTGTGGCCAGCGACTTGATCAGAGTTTACTCGTTCAGGGGTTACTTGGTCGTTCAGGGATTACTCATCGGTCAGGCCGGGTTATTTGGTTAAGGGTTACTCGGTCGGTTAGGGGTTATTCGGTAAGTGTTTTAGTATGTGTCAGTTAGTCACACGGTGTGGCCACCACACTGAAAATGCGTTGAATGTTACTTTTTTTTTTTTAATATATGTTATGTAATCTAAATATATTTTAAATTATCATTTTCATGACTAAATCTAATAACCTAAATTTAATTAACTCTACAAAAAAAACCTCAAATAATACTCCCTAGAGCAACAATATTTAAAAACCCTAAAATATAATACAATCAATCAATACAACAAAAATAATTTGACAATTAAAATCATATAAAACCACATATAAACTATATATATACAAAACTTGATCAAATGAATAAAAAAACCACAAAATCTAAACATAATAATACATAGTACAACAAATACAAACAAATTATGATCAAACAACTCCAATAAATTAATTAATAGTGTGATTACAAGACAAAAATATATAAACATACGACTCCAAAATATTTATAATGTGATTACCTTTCCGGCTAAGGGTCTGTTCATATTTACTGAACTGAGCTGAACTGAACTGAACTGAACTGATTGGAGCTGAAATGAACTGAACTGAACTGATTGGAACTGAACTGAACTGAATTGAGCTGAAATGAATATTTTATGTGAGAGGGAAATTAAGAGCTGAATTGAACTGAACTGAACTGAACTGATTGGAGCTGAACTGAACTGAACTGATTGAAGCTGAACTGAACTGAACTGATTGGAGCTGAACTGAACTGAACTGAACTGAAGTTAAGTAAATATGAACAAGCCCTAAATCAATCCCATCCATAATCTACAGCCTCAACAAACATAAATTGCGAAAGCCTTGGTAATTGACTTGAATGAGATGGTGATGATGGAATCATGAGTATAAATATTTACTACTTGCATGCTTTGATGATCACAAAGGATTAAATTCAATTATTGAAAGACAATTGCTCAAGATTGCATGATATTGATAATCAATTGTAATCAATTATTTATATTGATAGTTAGGTTCAGTCTCGTTTCTGACATATTATGGGCCCTAGGCATAATGTTAGAAATAGGCCCCTAACATAAGTAATCTTTTTCATTGAGTATATTTAAACAAAAAAATCAACAAAAAATAAAACTGGTTTTACGAAGTATTCAAATTATATAGTATAAGGAAAAAAAAAAGGCAATTTGTGCAAGCATTTAGTGGCACAAAATCATTATAATTAACTCAAAGCTGATTTTTTCTAGCATATCCTTCTCAAATTTCAATTGACAATGCTGCCAAACCATTCAACATCTCTTATTAAAATTAAAGCGATTCCAGCATACATTATTCATTATTCAAACATATAAAATTATACTAATTTCTTTTTAGAGCAATAAAATTATACTAATTAATTATGGTTATATTAGCTAGCTATCACTAGAGTTAGTTTATGATAATAAAACCATACTGATAATTATATTATATACTATAATTAGAGTAAATCAAATCCATCCTTTAATCACGACACAATATTTAAAAATAAATATACATACAAGAAAAAAAGAGTAATAGCTACGGAGTACTTTGTTACCTCTATGCAATCGACCAAGGAGGGTTGAACGTTGGAGGATGACATAATTGCCAGAATAAAGTATAAAAAAATAAGCAAACCGCAAATACGAAATTGATCGAAACAATCAATAATATAAATAAGATGGGAGTTGAATAATTGGTGATAGATTTTTTTATTTTTATTTTTATTTTTTTTATTTTTTTGGTATTGTTTTTTATCTTGTTAATTGTCTTAACCATTGCCATAACCTAGAGAACTTGAATTTCGGTAATTGAAGAAAAAAATGTGAAGCAATATTATGCGTATGAATATAGTACCAGTTAATAAGATTGTAAATTGGGAAGCTAAGCTATTATTCAAATAAGGAGATGAAGAGGTGCATTGTGATTTTCACCAAATTGATTGACAGTTATTTAATTAATGCAAAAAATTAGTTATAGCTAATTAAGCAATCCAGTTTCCCATAATTTATTCTTCATATATGACTTTTTTAAATTTTACTTACATTAATGGAGCAAATTAGAAGCCCATTTACACTTTTTTAAAAAAATAATTTTGGGCCCCCTTAAGTCGTGGGCCCTAGGCAGTGGCACTCATGGCCTACCCTCAGGGCCGGCCCTGGTTAGGTTATATAACTTCTAGTTTTTGTAACTATGGATATATGTATGAGTGGTGATGTAAAATTTTAGATGACTGAGGGTGTATACATTACTTGAAATAATTTTTTTTAAAAAAATCTATAACTATAACTAAAGAAAAAACCGCTTACATCAGATGTATACACATGTCGTTTTTTCATTAAAAAAATTCCCTCCAATTTGCTTATGACATCATCATTTTTTTTTTCCTATTTTTGTCTTTCGAAATTCAAGATTGGAAAAATAATTCTTAAAAATAAATAAAAGTGTGAACATCAATTAATCAAAAACATATTAATGATTTTTCTCCTCTCAATAACCCTCATTTTGTGATTAATTATTTTATACTCTCTTATTGATTTTTTTATTCTAATTAAATCGTGCATCGCACGAGTACTAATCTAGTGTATTATTAAACCGGGAGTTAATTGTGAAAAATAAATTTTTCGTCTAATAAAAGATATCTATAATGAGTCTAGTGTAAAGAATTATGATGAGCCAATATTATTCAATATTATATGATCTTTAAGGTAATGCTTACCCTATTATTATGTATTAGAATGCGATAGTGTAATTTTCTATATATTAGGGTCATATCACAATATGTGAAAGGGAAATAATTAATATTTATGCAATATAAAGAGTCTTGAAAATTGTGATTAGTAGGTGTTTTTATAATGTATAGGAAAGAGAAATAAGTAAAGTTAGGTAATCCAGAATGTACATGTTGGGCAAATAATCTTAATATTAGCAATACAGTTTACAAATATATTGGGCAATAAAGGTCTGTTCACATTTACTGAACTGAACTGAACTGAACTGATTGGAGCTGAACTGAACTGATTGGAGCTGAATTGAACTGAACTGAGCTGAAATGAATATTTTACGAGAGAGGGAAATTAGGAGCTGAATTGAATTGAACTGAACTGAACTGATTGGAGCTGAACTGAACTGAACTGAATTGAATTAAATTGAAATTAAGTAAATGTGAATAGGCCTTAAGTTTCTGTACATGTATAAAATTTTAGTAGTTAAATGAAAGTTTTTTTAAGAAAAAAAAAACATATTGAATTTTGTAAATAAGTAAATATTTAGTTCTTATCAGAATAAGTAAGGCGGAAATAATTAAAATTGATATAGTGAAGAATTTTGAAAATTGTGATTTGTAGTGTGTTGTAATAATCAACGAATATATATGACACGTGAATTTGGTAGATGTTAAGGAGTATTTTGAGAAGTGAAACTGATAAGATTAATGCATTTGCTGTATATTTTGTTTATGTAAAAATAATTTTTTTTTTCTTATTTTAAAAAATGTTTGTTTTTTTTTTTGGTGCAAAGGAGGGCCAAGCCCGAAGTAAAATAAAAGCCTAGACAATAAAACGAGAGGTAGCCACCCCTATGACATCTTCACGAAGAAGGTCCCTTATTTCAATAGGTGGAACTTCGAAATAATTGACCCTCCCCGATTGGATGATCCCTAAATTAGCTAACTTATCGGCTACCTTATTACCTTCACAAAAACAATGGGAAATACAAAAATTACAACCAAAGTATTTAATAATTCTACGACACTCGCTTAGTACATGGATGCATTCACCTCCATGGAGCTAGTCAGATTGAAGAGCTTCAATACATGCTTTATTGTCCATTTGCACCATTAGTTTCTCAACGTTCATAGATACTGCCATATGAAGTCCCAATTCCACCGCAAGAAGTTCGGCTTTGTAAGCATGGCAGATTCCAAAATTTGCAGTGAATGCTTTAATAAAATCACCATTGCAGCTTCTCAGCACACCACCCCTCCTGCAAGATCTGGTGATCCTTTGGCTGCCCCATCAGTGTTGAGGACAGTCCAATTGTCTGGTGGGGCTATCCATCTAACATAAACCTCTTTTCTCTTGTGTTTGTCAGCATCAATCTGCCCTTGAGCCTCTCCCATGATAGCCTTCCAAGTTTCATCTACTTGTGCACGCAAGAAGGTACCTGTATCATGAGGTATTTCCCCTGCTTTTCCAAATACATGGCAGTTACGCCATTTCTAGATCCACCAGATGGTCTGAGCAAAGCATATAGGCCACTTATCTGAAAAAATCAATCCCTCAGCTTTAAGGTTGCGAGTGATCCATTCTTTTAATTCTCCTCTATAGAAGGAAGGGTAGTTAGTCGTTCCTCCTATGCTGCTCTGTATATGCCTTGCACTTGGACAATCTCGGAGAAGATGCAGCAGAGTTTCATCTTCATTTGATGTACAGCGATTGCAGCGGGGGTCATCTGTGAGATGACGTTCCAGCCTGTTTGAGTTGCATAAAACTCTGTCATGGAGAAGCAGCCATAAAAACACTCTGATCCGTTGTTGGAAAGGAGCAGACCAGGCAAGATCCCAGCATGGATCAGTGGTGGTATGGTCATGATTTTGCAGAATTTTCATGGCACTTTTCACAGAGAATTTCCCTGTATTTGTTCCCCTCCAATAATGAGTATCCATAGCTTCAGGGTCTTCTACCACCTTGTGAGCAGCAATCAAGTTCAAAGAATGTTCTGGGAGTAAATTGGCAAAGGATTCCCATTTCCAACCAGCATTCGTATCCCACATTTCTTCAACAATTGCTCCATCTAACTCACTTGGAATCTGAGTAGTTGCAGAATTACGGAGAGGTTCACTTGAGGCCCAACAGTGATCCCAGAACAATGTAGTCTGCCCATTTCCTATAGCAACAGCTGCACCTTTTTTAATCAAGTCCACATTATCCGTAATACCCCTCCATACGTTAGGCATGTTGGAAGCGGGTGTGAACATGTCTATGTCACATCTGCCCTTGCAGTACTTATGACGAAGTAATCTTGACCATAAAGCTTGTGGCTCGGTTAAGACTCTCCAACCAAGTTTGGTTAAAAAAGCTGAGTTTGCTTAGCGAGCTGAGCGCACACCAATACCACCTTTGTTTCGAGGCAGCTGTAAAGAGTCCCAGGATAAGAGGTGGATTCGACTCCTTTCATCATTCCCACCCCAGATAAACCTTCGAGCTTTCTTGTCAATGTTGTCACAAATAGTTCTAGGAATTTTCGCCGTTTGCATCGAGTAATTAGCCATCGTGGTGAGTGTAGATTTAGCAAGAGTTATGCGTCCCGCTAGGGAGAGGTATTTAGATTTCCATCCCGTAAGGCGACGATCAATTTTCTCGCAAATGTAAGCATATGTCTCCCTTGTGACTCTACTCGTCAAAGTGGGCATGCCAAGGTAGAGACCCAAGTCTTCAGTTGTATCCATACCCAACGTCTGACTGATGAAATTTGCTGGTCAGCATTCACATTGCGTGAAAAATACACTCTGGATTTTGACAAACTTACTTTCTGTCCAGATGCACCATAAAATCTAGCAAGGCAGTCATTGATGATTTGTGCTTGTTCAATGTTTGCTTCAGAAAAAAGGATCAAATCGTCAACAAAAAAGATATTGGAAAGTTGCGGCCCACCCCTACTAGCATAGATCGGTTTCCAATTCCCTCTTATTATCGCCTCTTCAATAACTTGATTCAACCGTTCCATACATAGGACAAACAAGTATGGAGATAGCAGATCGCCTTGTCTAATTCCTCGGGATGGGAAGAAAGGTTCTGTTTTTTCTCCATTCCATAGAACTTGCATTGAAGGGGATGACACACATTCCATTATAACATTCACCATACGAAGAGGAAAATTCATTTCCATGAGCGTATCTCGTATGAATGACCATTTAAGTCGATCATACGCTTTTTCAAAAATCAATTTTAATGGTCATGTATCCTTTGCCACTTTGCTTACGCTTCACAGTATGAATTACTTCTTGAACGATCACGATATTATCAGTGATTTGCCGATTTGGAACGAAACTTGATTGAGAATGAGAAACAATTTTCGGCAACAATGGTTTAATCCTGTTAACAATGGCCTTTGTAATTATCTTATAAGTGACATTACAAAGGCATATGGGCCTAAATTGTGTTGCTGACTCAGGGGAATCCACTTTGGGCAAGAGAACCAAGAAGGTTTCATTGAGAGTTTCAGGCAGCCCACCTCCCTCAAGGACCGAAAGAACCATCTGATAAATACTAGGAGCCACAATACTCCAATTTTTCTGATAGAACAAAGCTTGAAAGCCGTTTGGGCCCGGGGGTTTGAGAGAGCCCATATTTTTAATTACCACATCAATGTCAGTCTTTGTGTATGGTCTGTTGAGTTTACCCCATTCCTCATTTGATAGAGCGACACTGACTCCAGTTGGGATATTGTGTTCCCCTTCGATCCCATCATCTTGAAACAAATTGGCAAAGTAACTCACAACGATTTGCTTAACTTGATTCTTGTTATGAACCCAGTCACCTTCGTTGTTTTTTTTATACCAGCTATCCTATTTTTCCATCTCCTCACAACAGTGCTAAGGTGGAAGAAAGTTGTGTTGCGATCACCATCTTGAATCCAATCAACACGGGATTTTTGATACCAAAGAAGTTCCTCTTGCTTGAGGATAGTATCAAGCTCCCTTCTAAGCCGAGCTTCAAGCTTTAATAAACCCAAATCTCGTCCAGCTACAAGAGAAGTTTGAATGCTTGTGATACGAGCAATAAGCCTCCTCTTTTCACGGAAAATGTTATGAAACACTTCCTGATTCCAGTTTTGTAGATCATTAGCAAATGATTTGAGCAGAGGGACAATAGGTGTCACGTTGTTCCATTTTTCTTTGAGAAAATCAGAAAATTTCTCATGGGATAATCATGCCGCTTGAAAACGGAATGGTCTATTCATAGAGTCTAGAGAAGCAAAGCCATTCGATGAAATTAGCAAGGGGCAGTTGTCTGATTGAAGTGCTAGAAGATGTTTTACTTTAGCTCTGTCAAATTTAAGACTCCATTTTGATGAACAAAGAACTCGGTCTAATCGCGCACTTCTACGAGTTGCTGGAGAATTGCCTCCAGCCCACGTGTAGGAAGGCCCTAAAAACTCTACCTCAATGAGTTGATTATTATTAATCCAGTGGTTGAATTGAGCAGACCTCCTAGATGTAGCAGAACAACTCGAGTTTCTTTCCCAATCATATCTAGTTTCATTGAAATCCCCAGCCACAAGCCATGGCTAGTTGTTGTTTTGAGCAAATTTGGAAAGATCATCCCATAATTCTTGACGCTTTGAAGGGTCAGGACTTGCGTACACAGTAGAAAAATACCAAGGATCTTCCCCTACTCTGGATATCACCATAGTAATGTATTGATTCGGTTTTTCAATCGGGTCAATTGTAACTAATTCAGGTTTCCAAAACACCCAAATACCATTGCTAAAACCCTGAGCATCCACCCGAGTGTGGCCATTGTAACCAAGAACAGTAGCAATATGAATAGCATGTTCACCACCCATATGTGTTTCAACAAGAGCAGACACACAAGGTTTATTTATTCTAATTACTTCACGCAGGGCCAATAGAAAATCACGGCTGCCAGCACCTTGAACATTCCAAACCATACACATTATAGGGAAGGAATATGAGAGATTATGTTCAATATTCATTAGACCAGGGGAAGTAGGAAACATAGCATTGTAAGCATCCGTAATCCGGCTCAGGGCTTCTTTGATCTTAAGAGGTAACTTCAGTGTCACCATCATCTCGAGTAGACCTGGCATTGTCCATGAGTGTATCTCCACTTCCATCTTGTGTGTCAGGAGGTCTGCTATGCCTAGATAAGGTTGCTCCATCGGAGTGGTGGTGCAAATTATCTTCTCTGGTGGGATTCGCCCCACTATCGGGGTTGGTAGTAGGAGAGACATGGGTTAGGGAATTGGTGAGATGTTCCAGGGAAGGTAGCTTGTTAAGGTCAGTGAATGAGGGAATGGCAGGGTCATTGGTGATAGCTTGAAAGGTAACTGGAGTGTTCTCTTTTCCTGTTGCTACAAAGGGTTTTGGCTTATTTTGACCTTCGGATGCCAGCTCATTGGTAGAATCTTTAAGGATAGAATTTTGGAGAGAAATATTCTATTTCCTTGAAATTTTCTTATTCTTAGCACTCCCTAAAGGATTGACATTAGCTTTTGGCAAATTAGAGGATTTTCCTGAATTAAATTTTAAATTAATAATGGGTATAATTGGTCTTTGGGATTCTTTGCCTAACTCAACCGTTTCTTGCTGACTTGCAGTAGAATCTTCGTTACTTATTCCCATATTAACTTGATTTGCATCTTTATTATCAAAAATTTCCTGATTTCCCTCCTCAACCAGAATGGAAAATCTTGACCCTTGATTTCTACCTTGATTTTTTCCTTGATTTTTTTGCATGGATTTTGAATTGTTGCCAAAATTAGCCTTGGCTCCTTCTTGCTAGTGTTTCTCTGGCCTCGGAGGGCGTTTGCGTGGTGGTGCTTCTTGACCATAATCCAGGATCCATAATCCTGCTGCTCTACAATAGATGGAATCTTCAGTACAGTTCTTTCCTGCACTTGATCTGGTTCAGTTCTAGTGTCCATATCAACACCATCCTCCATCTTTTTGGGCATTTATCTCCCTAATGACCTATTTTTCCACATTCAAAACAGATCATACGAAGACCTTCGTATTGGATTCTCCAAGTTCGCCCTTTTAACCAGAATTTTGAAAGTAAGGGTTTGGATAAATCCAATCCTACACTCAGTCTGGTAAATTGTCCCCTCTGAGCCAAGGCAGTGTTGTTATCCACTCGTACAATTTTGCCAATCTTATTGCCAATCTTGTGTAGGAATTCTTTGTCGAAGTATTCCACTGCTAAGTGAGGAATGCGAACCCACGCAGTAAAGAAGTGCAATGGAGCATCATCTGGTATGAAATTGGGAATCCACTTGCACAAGGTATATTAATGATTTGAGGCACCCCTTGTAGCCATATCATATCACCTTTACCCCTTTCGAATATACAATCCCTTCTTGATAAAACACTTTGAGCCTCGTCTAATGGTTGACCTTTCTTTTTTCAACCCACATCTACCTAACCTTGGGATAGGATAATGTTCAACCTATACAATTTTCAAATATAAAAGCTTGAGTGATGTTATAAAAATTTCAAAATATTAAAATAGTAAAAAATAGTGTGCAAAAGGGCAAGTGTTCCAATGTCTTTGATATGAATATATCTCTGATAACAACACGTCTCAAATTGCGTCTCTTATCGTGTGCTCGGTACCATGCCTAAGAAACATGAATGCCAAGTGAGTGATAGACCGCATGATCGGGATTACCCACACTTACACAAATAAAAAAAAATTGCAAAAGCAAAAAAAAGAGAGCAAAAATATAAACAAAAGAGAGTTCAAAAGTGAGGAAACATCAAGCATACAAAGACAAAGATTCAAAAGCAAGGTTGCACACCTTGGGGGCTTATCTAGGGTCTTGAGCCTTTATCTTTTCTTCTTCAACCTTTAGCCTAACTCCGTTACAACCCTTGAAAAGACCTCTTTGAGGTATACACACACTTGTGCGAGGTTCGGCTAGAGCTACGTTCGACCTGATTCCTAACTGATACGTAGGCAACCTCACATTGGGGTGCGGCCGTAATAATCATGCATTCATTCACATACATATTCACACATAATCATATCAAGGGATCTCCAATGCTCATCCTTATCCACTTAGAGCTAGACTTGGGGGCTTGATCCCTACATCATTAGCTTACCCAGCCTAAGAGTCACCACTATTTGACTCTTTTCAAAATATTTTTCCATACACTTAGCCTTTGTGGCCTAACTTTAGTGTCACTTTCACACACATCACAGATACATGACCAAATAATCCTTCCTTTAGGAACCCTTTGTCATGAAATCTTAACACAACGATGAAGCACGCCTTGTCATATCAAGATCACTCATTATCATAATCATTATTGCATCGCAAAGTATGAATTACTTAGCCTCCGTGCCTAAGTTACCTAAATACTTTCATCATCGAGTCAACAATTGAGATAGCCTAGGATGTTATAATCCTTGCACCATGAGATATAACATCAGCACATACATTTGACAAAACTCATTCAACATGCACTCTCAAACACTTTACTTCTTCCTTTTCGCGTCTTTCTTTTTCGGGAGAAAGTCTGTATCCTCCACAAAAATGACGGAAAATATGTGCTTTTCTGAATTTCGAGTCGCACGAGCACAATCACAATACAATGCACACACGAGTCATGCACATTAAGTCATGTCATGTCATATCACATTGAGTGGAGTCTTGCACCTTGAGTCATGTTGAGTCGTATGTGTCAAAACGCATTAAGTCGAGTTCACGCAACGAGTTGAATAGCACCAAGCCTTAGGTTAACCCTAAGAAAAACATGGGCAAAGTCCTATAGTCCAAAATATAGATGCGGGTACACTAAGTCCAAAGCTGAACGAGCTGAAAAAGCTCTGACTAGGATTCAAGCGCATTTCAAATTAAACAACGCAGCACGATGCACCTTGGCGCTGCACGAAGCTTCCTAACGCGGCGTGATATACCTGTCGCTGTGCGATGGCTCTAATTAGCCCGCGCCAGCCTTCGATGGTCTCCAATTTGGATTGGTCAGTCCGTGACTAATCCATTTGAGCCTTTTGATGAGCATTTGAGCAATCGATAGCTATTCGACTGGTAATCGGCCTGATTATAGTCTTGATTGATGATCGGCCTGATGACGATCATATATTTGATTAAATGAACACCTTTGAAAAATTACACGTTTGATTAGTTGTCAGCTCGATTACAACTTGATTGATGATCTGCCTGATGACGATCAAATAAAGCAGATTAGAAAAAAAGATTAAGAACATTTGAGTAGTGATTGATTATAATCACAAAGAATTCCTAGGATGGAAGATTTCTACAAATCAATTTAAAGACTTTAAGAATCTTAGATATGGTTCTTGAAATGATTTTTCCAAATATGGAAAGGTCAATTCCTCCTAGCGGTAAAGACAAGAAGATTTGAAGGTTCAAGATTAAAGAGTCTCTCGCTTCGATTTGAGAAGGGCGGTTTGAAATGAAGCGGTCTTTGATAGCTTTCCCCATGATTGAGGAGGTTATCATTTGATTTGAGAAGATAGCACGAGATGGGCGATCTTCGACCGCTTTCGCTAAGATTGTGGAAGTCGTCACCCAGATTTGAGAAGAACGGTTCGTGATGAGGCGGTCATTGACGGCGTTCGCTATGATTGTGAAGGTTGTCACCATGATTCAAGAAAATAGCTCATGATGTAGCAGCAGATCTTCGACAATGTTCCCTACAATGTGGAAGATTGTCACAACAACAAAACTAAGGATCGTTACAAGCAGAATGATCTTCGACGACGTTCCCTAAGATGTGAAGGGTTGTCAAAAACAAATGAAGATGACTACAAGCAAAGTCGCCTTTGACGATGTTCCCTTGCTTGCAGAGAATTGTCACGAAAACGGGAGATGGCTACAAGTGGAGTTATCTTTGACTATGTTCCCTAGCTTGCGGAAGATGGTCACAAAACAGCAGAAGATCGCTACAAGCGGAGCAATATTAGATGGTGTTCCCTAGCTTGTGGAGGACTGTCAGAGCAAAAAAAAAAAAGGTGAAGACGGCTACAAGCGGAGCGGTCTTCGGCGATATTCCCCTGGATTGAGGAAGATCGTCACAAAATGCAGCACTAAAAATCAGTTACCCCAGAAACGTGTACTCGACGGTGCAAGATACGCGTTTCTTAACTCTTTTACCTGTTTAACTAACGCTAGTTTGTAGGTATTAGCGTTACAAGAATGATTTAGGATCGCAGAACGTTCTAAATCATTTTCCGTCCCTATTGCTACTTTGACTTTTGTTTTCGAAACTTATGTTTCTCCAAACTCAGCCAAAGTGGGGGCTTCTATAGACACCTGATTGTGTCTCCCCAAAAACCAAACCCAGTGATGAATACCTTTCACGTCATTAATTATCGAACAAGGTGAATGTGAAAAGTCTCGTGAATTCTTCTGTTTTCTAAAAAGTTTTAATAAAGATAATTCATTCTGTTTTCGAAAATCATTCATTTCGTATCCTATTTATGAAAAATGTCCAAAATAGTTTAGTATATTCCATAATCAAGATCCAATAATTGGTGTATTTGGATGGGGTTTGAAAAGATCTTTCCAACGATATATTATAAGCCTAATTCCAATGAATAATCAGGAAATTATGGCCAAAATACTAAACTGGGCTCAAACCGGATTTTACCTATGACCCAATGATCATGTGGAGGGTCCAAAAGCTTTAATCCCATTCTTAAACTAATTAGGATTAATTATAAGCTTCTATAAGTTTCTAAGAGATTTTAATTATCCTTTTTTGAAAAGATAAGATTAAAAAATTTAAAATTGAATAAAACTCCTCTTTTTGAGAATCCTTGTTCTGTGCGAAATGAAATATGTTCGGATATTATTTTCGTGCTTCATAATTTTTATCCTAATTTTATATGATTGGATAGATCTTGAAACTATCTTTCCAATGATAGATTATAATATTAATTCCGAGCTATAAAGAAAAAGATATGAAAGAAATACGAAACTCTATCTAAAACTGACACCCTTCCACTATTTTGGCCATATCTTTTAATCTACATAATATTTTAATCTGATTCCAATGGGGTTGGAAATAAGACTTCAAGATCTTTCCAAGGAAATATTATATGACTTATTTTGACTTTAGGATCAAAAGTTATGATAAAAACAGAATCCGTAAAAAACTATTTTTATCGCGACGCGATAGTCCTATCGCGCGCGCGTCAAAAGGAATTTTATTCTGATTCAAATTCTAACTATTTTCTAATCATTTCCGGATGTTTTTCTCTATAAATAAGGTCTTATTTCCCCATTTGAATCACCAAAAATCACCAACAATCATCAACAATCATCTAGTTATATTCTTCTCTCTCTTGATTTTTAAGCCTAGCCTTTTCAAAATACAATACCGCATTCACGAGACTTAGACGCACCCAGCCAAGCTCGAAGTTGCCTTCGCCCTAGACGTGAAAGGTTGATAATTTCTGAGGGTTTGGTCCCAAATCCCTATTTAAATTATTTAAATTAATTGTTTGATTTAATATTTTCATTGAAGTTACTAACGTATGTATTGTTTTGATAGAAAGAGATACGAGGCAACAAAGTAAGTTGTTTTATTGCTATATTTCTTTAGGGATCATGCTTAGAATATTTTATTAATTACTAGTATCATGTTAGGATGTCATTATGATTCTTAGTATCATGTTTAGGTTTCTTCCTATTTTCTTCTATCATGCTAGTATCATGTTAGGGTTAAAGCTTTGATCTTTATTGTTTAGTAACATGCTAGGATTTGTTATTAATCTTGTTAGTATCATGCCTAGGATCTTGCTAATAATATTATTTTGCTTTATTGAGATTTTTTTATGGTGATGGTGATTTGTTGTATTAATAATTTATATGTTGCTTGATATTATTGTTATTTCTTGATCACGCCCTCTCTTGCAGGTTTAAAGGGAATTTGTACTTGAAATTACGCTGAATAAGATAATTAATAATTTTATTTAGGCTAATGTGATTTTAATTCAAGTGATCGCCATAGATTTGTTTATGCATTAATATTCAACCAACATAGATTAAACAGGTTTAAGGTTAACCTATTAATTGTATGTTAGTCAGAAAATGAATATAAAAAGAATAAAGTAGAGGCCTATTTAGGGCAGGTACAATCTCTTTTAGGTTGGATTATATTTGTACCTTCATCCCCGAATATCCAGTCATGGTTCCAGACCACTATGGAGTTAGCAATCTCATGGATCGTGAAAGGGTGTAACCTTCACCCTATGAACGGTTTACAAGTTCCTAAAACTTGTTGGCGACTCTTTTACTCTAGCTTCCTTCCCTTTGGATGCCACCATGCTTAAGTGTATGATCACAGTGAGGCTCAAGTGTGGGATGCTTGAAATATTCCCTACAGGAGGGTCCAAAGGTTTAATCCCATTCCTAAACCAATTAGGATTAATTAGAAGCTTCTATAAGTTTCTAAAAGATTTTAATTATCCTTTTTTGAAAAGATAAGTTTAAAGAATTTGAAATTGAATAAAACTCCTTTTTTTTAGAGTTCTTGTTCTGTGCGAAATGGAACATGTTTAGATATTATTTTCATGCCTCATAATTTTTATCAAAATTTTTTATGGTTGGATATATCTTGAAATTATCTTTCGAATTATATATTATAATATTAATTCTGAGCTATAACGAAAAAAATATGAAAGAAATACGAAACTCTATCCAAAACTTACACCCTTCCACTATTTTGTCCATATCTTTTATTCTGAAAAAAATTTAATCTGATTCATATTTAGTTGGAAAGTAGACTTTAATAGCTTTCCAACGACATATTATATGACTTATTTTGACTTCTGGATCAAAAATTATGATAAAAACAAAATCCGCAAAAAACTATTTTTATCACGCCGCGATAATCTTATCGCGCCCTATAGGGAATATTTCAAGCATCCCACACTTGAGCCCCACTGAGATCATACACTTAAGTATGGTGACGTCCAAAGGGAAGGAAGCTAGAGAAAAAGAGTCACCAACAAGTTATAGGAACTTGTAAACCGTTCACAGAGTGAAGGTTACACCCCTCACGATCCATGAGATCGCTAACTCCATAGTGGTCTGGAACCATGATTGGATATTCGGGGATAAAGGTAAAAATCCAACCTAAAAGAGATTGAACCTGCCCTAAATAGGCCTCTACTTTATTCTTCTCATATTCATGTGCGCTTTCTGACTAACATAAAATCAATATATTAACCTATAACCCGTTTAATCTATGTTGGTTGAATATTAATACACAAACAAAACTATTATTGGCAATCACTTGAATTAAAATCACATTAGCCTAAATAAGATTATTAATTATCTTATTAAGTGTGATTTCAAGTACAAATTCCCTTTAAACCTGCAAGAGAGGACGTGATCAAGCAATAACAATAATATCAAGCAACATACTAATAACAATCATCATCATAATAACAATCTTAATCTCATCAAAGCATAATAATAGTAGCAAGATCCTAGGCATGATACTAACAAGATTAATAACAAATCCTAGCATGTCACTAAAAAATAAAAATCAAAGCTTTATCCCTAACATGATACTAACATGATAGAAGAAATAGGAAGCAACCTAATCATGATACTAGAAAACAATAAATAATCATCCTAACATGATACTAGGAATCAAAATAATCTAAGAATGCTTTCTAAAGATATAGAGCAATAAAATTACTCACTTTGTTGCCTCGTATCTCTTTCTAACAAAAAAATACACATGTTAGTAACTTCAAGGAAAATATTAAATCAAATAATTAATTTAAATAATTGAAATAGGGATTTGGGACCAAACCCTCAGAAATTATCAACCTTTCACGTCTAGGGTGAAGGCAACTTCGAGCTTGGCTATGTGTGTCTAAGTCTCGTGAATGCGGTATTGTACTTTGAAAAGGCTAGGCTTAGAAATCAAGAGAGAGAAGGAAAGAATAAGCTTTAGCTTAAAGAGAGAAAGAATTAGATGATTGTTAATGATTGTTGGTGATTAAAACGGAGGAAATCGACCTTATTTATAGAGAAAAACATCCGAAAACGATTAGAAAAGAGTTAGAATTAAAATCGGAATAAAATTTCTTTTGACGCGGCAAGATAAGGACTATCACGATGCGATAGGACTATCGCAGTGCGATAGGATTATCGCGGCGCCATAGAATTTTCGCATCGCGATAAAAACAGTTTTTTGCGGATTTTGTTTTTATTATAACTTTTGATCCAGAAGTCAAAATAAGTCATATAACATGTATTTGGAAAGATATTGAAGTCTACTTTCCAAACCAATTAGAATCAGATTAAAATATTTTGTAGATAAAAAGATATGGCTGAAATAGTAGATGGGTGTCAGCTTTGGATAGAGTTTCGTATTTCTTTCATATCTTTTTTGTTATAGCTCAGAATTAATATTATAATATATGATTGGAAAGATAATTTCAAGACCTATCCAAACATATAAAATTTGGATAAAAATTATGAGGTAAGAAAATAATATCTGAACATATTCTATTTCGCACAGAACAAGGACTCTAAAAAAGAGGAGTTTTATTCAATTTCAAATTCTTTAATCTTATCTTTTCAAAAAAGGATAATTAAAATCTCTTAGAAACTCATATAAGCTTCTAATTAATCCTAATTAGTTTAGGAATGGGATTAAAGCCTTTGGACCCTCCACATGATCATTGGGTCGTAGGTAAAATCCGGTTTGGGCTTAGTTTAGTATTTTGGCCATAACTTCCTCATTATTCATCGGAATTGGGCTTATAATATATCGTTGGAAAGGTATTTTCAAACCCCATCCAACTACACAATTATTGGACCCATATTTGGACCAAAATAAATTAGATTGGACGTTTTTTATAAACTGGGTACGAAAAGAAATATTTTGGAAAACAAAGAGAAGTATTTTTATTAAAACAGAGGAATCACGAGACGCTTTCACATTTCATCTCGTTCGATAATTAATGACGTGAAAGATATTCATCACTGGGTTTGGTTTTTGGGGAGACACAATCAGGTGTCTACAGAAGCCCCCACTTTGATTGAGTTTGGAGAAACGCAAGTTTCGAAAACAAAAGTCAAAGTAGCGATAGGGACGGAGAATGATTCAGAACATTCTACGATCCTAAATCATTATTGCAACACTGATACCTGCAAACTAGCGTTAGTTAAACAGATAAAAGAGTTGAGAAACACGTATCTTGCACCGTCGAGCACACGTCTCTGGTGTAACTGATTTTTCTGCATTTGTGACGACCTTCCTCAAGCCAGGGGAATATCGTTGAAGACCGCTCCGCTTGTAGCTATCTTCACTTTTTACTGTGACAATCCTCCGCAAGCTAGGGAACACCATCTATATTCTGCTTGTAACGATCCTCAGTTTTGTTGTGACAATCTTCCACATCCTAGGGAACATCGTCGAAGATCTGCTGCTACATCACGAGCTATTTTCTTAAATCATGGTGACAACCATCACAATCATAGCGAATGTCGTCGAAGACCGCCTCATCACGAACCATTCTTCTCAAATCTGGGTGACGACTTCCACAATCTTAGTGAACGTCATCGAAGACTGCCCATCTCGTGCTATCTTCTCAAATCTAGGTGATAACCCCCATAATCTCAGCGAAAGCCGTCGAAGATCGCCCATCTTGTGCTATCTTCTCAAATCTAGGTGACAACCCCCACAATCTTAGCGAAAGCTGTCGAAGGTTGCTTCATCTTGAACCGCCCTTCTAGAATCAAATGATAACCTTCACAATCATAGCGAAAGCTACCAAAGACCGCTTCATCTTCAACCGCCCTTCTCAAATCACATGATAACCTTCCCAATCATAGCGAAAGCTACCGAAGACCGCTTCATCTCGAACCGCCCTTCTTAAATCAAAGCGAGAGACCCTTTCATCTTAGAGCCTCTTGTCGAAGGCTTGTTCATCTTGAGTCTTCAAATCTTCTTGTCTTTACTCCTAGAAGTAATTGACCTTTCCATCTTTGGAAAATTCATTTTAAGAACCATATCTAAGATTCTTAAAGTCTTCCAATTGGTTTGTAGAAATCTTCCATCCTAGGAATTCTTTGTGATTATAATCAATCACTAATCATCTTTCAAATCTGCTTCATTTTATCGTCACCGGGCTGATCAATCAAGACTGTAATCGGGCCGATTACCAATCAAAAAGCTATCAATTGCTCAAATGCTCTTCAAAAGGCTCAAATGGATTAGTCACGGACCAACCAATCCAAGTTGGAGACCATCGAAGGCCGACGCGGGCAAATCAGAGCCATCGCGCAGCGACAGGATGTATCGTGCTACGTCAGGAAGCTTCGTGTTGCGCCAAGGTGCATCGTGCTGCGTTGTTTATTTTGTAATGCGCTTGAATCCATATCAGAGCTTCTTCTGTTCAGCTTTGGACTTAATGTACCTGCATCTGTATTTTAAACTATAGGACTTTTCTCATGTTCTTCTTAGGGTTGGCCTAAGGCTTGGTGTTATTCAACTCATTGTGTGAACTCGACTTAATGTGTTTTGACTCATACGACTCAACATGACTCAAGGTGCTAGACTCCACTCAATGTGACATGACATGACTTAATTTACATGACTCGTGTGTGCATTGTATTATGATTGTGCTCGTGCGACTCGAAATGCAGAAAAGCACATATTTTCCATCATTTTTGTGGAGGGTACCGACTTTCTCCCGAAAAAGAAAGACGCGAAAAGGAAGAAGTAAAGTGTTTGAGAGTGCATGTTGAATGAGTTTAGTCAAATGTATGTGCTGATGTTATATCTCATGGTGCAAGGATTATAACATCCTAGGCTATCTCAATTTTTAACTCCATGATGAATGTATTTAGGTAACTTAGGCACGGAGGCTAAGTACTTCATACTTTGTAATGCAATGATGATTATGATAATTAGTGATCTTGATATGACAAGGCGTGCTTCATCGTTGTGTTAAGATTTCATGACAAATGGTTCATAAAGGAAGGATTATTTGGTCATGTACCCGTGATGTGTGTGAAAGTGACACTAAAGTTAGGCCGCAAGGGCTAACGGTGTGGAAAAATTATTTTGACAAGAGTCAAATGATGGTGACTCTTAGGTTGGGTAGGCTGATGATATAGGGATCAAGCCCCCAAGTCTATATCTAAACGGATAGGGATGAGCATTGGAGATCCCTTGATATGATTATGTATGAATATGTATGTGAATGAATGCATGATTATTACGGCCGCACCCCAATGTGAGGTTGCCTACTTATCCGTTAGGAATCAGGCCGAACGTAGCTCTAGCCAAACCTCGCACAAGTGTGTGTATACCTCAAAGAGGTCTTTTTAAGGGTTGTAACGGGGTTAGGCTAAAGGTTGAAGAAGAAAAGATAAAGGCTCAAGACCCTAAATAAGCCTCCAAGGTGTGTAACCTTGCTTTTGAATCTTTGTATTTTTATGCTTGATGTTTCCTCACTTTTGAACTCTCTTTTGTTTATATTTTTGCTCTCTCTTTTTTGCTTTTGCATTTTTTTTTTTTTGATAAGTGTGGGTAATCCCGATCATGCGGTCTATCACTCACTTGGCATTCATGTTTCTCAGGCACGGTACCGAGCACTCGATAAGAGACACAATATGAGACATGTTCTTATCAAAGACATTGGAACACTTGCCCTTTTGCACACTATTTTTTGCTATTTTAATCTTTTGAAATTTTTATAACATCACTCAAGCTTTTGTATTTGAAAATTGCATAGGTTGCACACTATCCCATCCCAAGGTTAGGTAGATGTGGGTTGAAAAAAGGAAGGTCAAACGTTAGACGAGGCTCAAAGTGTTTTATCAAGAAAGGATTGTATATTCGAAAGGGGTAAAGGTGATATGATATGGCTACAAGGGGTGCCTCAAATCATTAGTATACCTTGTGTTTAGTCCGGCGTGGATTTTTATTTTTGTTTTTTTTTTTTTTGGGTAATGCAATGCGTTGATCATATGCAAGAAAAGAAATGCTCATTTTATTAAAAGGAAAAAAGAAAAAATCCTACAAAATAAAAAAGGTGTCTATGCTAGAATTATTAGGGAAAGGAGGAAAAAAAAGAAGAGGAGGTCACGAAATCTTGTCGTTGAAGCACGCCTTGTGTCTTGTGCTTTATCATCACTCGGTCTTCTTGCCATCTGGAGGTATGGGAAGCTTGTTATTATCAATCAAATATTGGATGACCTCTTTTAGCTTCCAACAACTTTCGGTAGCATGACCCCTACCTTGATGGTACTTGCAGTGTTGATTTGGGTTCCAACTAGGCAACCTCTTTTCAGGTGCGGGATCTTGAATAGGTCTAATGGGAGTAATGAGTCCCTTGGCATGGAGTCGATCGAAGGTAGTATCATAGCTCATCCGAATAGGGGTGAACTCTTTCTTTAGTTGCTTTTTAGGTCCTTGATTATCCATGGCTAAGACTTCATTGAGGTCAAAGGTACTAACATTGTTACTAAAGTAGGTGTGTTCGGAAGAAGAAGGATTGTCGTTCTTCTTTTCTTTCCAGCCACCGTTGTTACTACTGTTAGTAGCTTTTTGTTTTGCAAGGTCATCTTCAATATCAATGCCTATGTTATAAATGGCCTTAAAAGTATTCAAGTTGTGTTGGTATTTCAAATGCTTTGAATACTTCTCTTGGAGGTTCTTGATGAACATTCTTACGGACTCCTTTTCGGTAGGAACCTCTACCATCCTAGAGGAAGTTTCCCTCCACTTATTGAAGAAAGAGGTGAACCCTTCATTTTCCTTTTGCTTTAGCATCTCAAGTTCCCTATGGTCAGTTTCAACTTGAATGTTGCACTTATATCTATCAATGAAAGTGTTTGTTATAGAATCCCAAGAAGAGATTTTCTCTTTGTCAAGGGAGAAAAACCATTGTTGACAAATGGTTTCTAGAGATAGTAAAAACAACGAGTGGAAAGCTTTCCTATCAATTCCCTTAATATTCATTATAGTTTCGAAAGCTCTTAAATGAAAATAAGGGTTGTCAGTTGGCTTGAATCTAGGGATGTCGTTGGCATTGAATTTCTGCAGAAGAAGTTCTTTGTCCACCGAGACCCCTTGTGAGCTAATCCCCTGAAATTTATAGTCATTGGAAATTTTGCTCAAGCTTTCTTCCATTCGCTCAAGTTGGTGTTGCTTAGCAGGGTCATTGACTTGAAGAGCGAGAGTTTTGAACATCTCGGTCAAGTTAGTCATGTTTTGCCTTAGTTCATTAACTTCTTCTTGAGATGCCATTTTCTTAGCTTTCCTTTTTTGTCGAATCGGTTTATCAAATAGTAGTACTTGAATGAAAGTGTTGTCCTTGATTAACCGCCCTTCTCTCCTTGACCAAGTGCTGTGGAAAGGGAAGTTATGGATACTTATTGTTAATTATTTGACTCAAACTCAATTCAACATGCAATAGATGGGAAGAGATCATGGAAGAATGTGGGGAGTGATATGCATGGACAAAAGCATGTAGAGAGTAGAAAGATGATGTAGATGGAGAAATGTGCAGTGGAAGAATTAGGAATAGAGTGGACCCCCCACTCAAATGAAAGAAAAAGCAACTCATGCATGAACCTAAGACATGGTCATGGTGTGAAAAGAGTATGTACAAAGTGTGTATATACTTGTGATTGTAAGTGATATGTTCAAGACTCGTGTCATGACCATGTGACTAGAATATGTGACTAGACTCAAACAAAGACTAAGTTAAGACCTCACGTATGTACACTAAACTGGACAGGTTGTAGTATTTTAGTCATAACTTTTGATTTGTGACTTCGAATTGGACAAAACCAATGCTTAATGAAATATAAAATTCGGGGCTACAGATCCACAGGTTGTAAGAATCATAATTCTTTCTAGAACTCCGGTTATGACCTAAACAAGTTGACGCTTGTGCAGTATACGGAAATAAAAATCCGGGTTGACTCAAAGAAAATATGAGTCAATTTTAGACATATTTATTAGCTCAAATTAATTAATCAATTAATTAAGCAAAGTCCTTTAGTCATTGGTTAGTTTATTTAGACTTATAAACAAGTTAAACAAACAGTTAGTGTAAACACATATAGATTATACACAAGCAAGAAGCACAAATAGTCAAGTAAGCACAATATGATGCAATGAGTTTGCAACCTAACCATGGCTCTAGTTCTCTAAAGTTCAAGGATAAGGGTTAGTCAAAGAGGGTCCATGGTTATGAGTCCGGATGCATCGCGCGGAAGCCTTACCTTTGGAAGGGTTGGCGCGTATGGATGGGACCCCACAAGTTAAACTTGTTTCCATGGTTTGGTGAATTCACAAACTCGGATGTACCCTTCGTTGCAATGAGCGTTTGATTGGGTAGATGGAGCGTGAATTCCTAGAGGGTTATAGCCACATGTAGAACACATGCGGGTTTAGAAAAGAGGGAAAAACTCAATCAAGAAGTAAAATCGAGCAAACAGTACTAGAACCGGTCAAAGCAAGAAGGCAGATTTTTGGCTCGGTATTGGAAGAACTTGGGGCGAGACAACAAGGACCATCGCGAGACTATAGCCCTGTCGCGTCGCGATATTGCTATCGTATCGCGACAGAGCCATCACACTGCGAAGGGCACTGTTTTTTCAGCGCCAGTTCCTACATGCCTCAGCAGCTCTCTGTTTTCTTAGAATTTTCCAGTTTTCGCGGCGTTTTTTCGATTCTAGTTGTGAAAGATGTTTCCCAAATTTCCTACATGTAAAAATCCTATGTTTTTGACGCATTATGGATGGTCTATCCAATGCGGACCTTTTTATGCTTATGTCAATAATGTCAATCAAAATTACAACATGAATACTTAGAAGTTTCGAGTCTCATCCACTCATTCTAAATTATTGCCAAAATAAAATTTAAGAATTAAAATAGAAATCCTCCCCAGTGGAGTCGTCAAAAAACTATAGCGAATATTTCAAGCATCCTACACTTGAGCCCCACTGTGATCATACACTTAATCATAGTGGCGTCCAAAGGGAAGGGAGTTAGAGCAAAAGAGTCGTCAACAAGTTTTAGGAACTTGTAAACCGTTCACAGGGTGAAGGTTACACCCCTTCACGATCCATGAGATCTCTAACTCCATAGTGGTCTAGAACCATGACTGGATATTCGGGGATGAAGGTACAAATCCAACCTAAAAGAGATTGAACCTGCCCTAAATAGGCCTCTACTTTATTCTTCTCATATTCATGTGCGCTTTCTGACTAACATACAATCAATATATTAACCTTAAACCTATTTAATCTATGTTGGTTGAATATTAATGCACAAACAAAACTACTATTGGTGATCACTTGAATTAAAATCACATTAGCCTAAATAAAATTATTAATTATCTTATTAAGCGTGATTTCAAGTACAAATTCCCTTTAAATCTGCAAGAGAGGGCATGATCAAACAATAACAATAATATCAAGCATTCCACACTTGAGCGTTACAAAAGATAACCAAAACTAAAGTTATTAAATTGTTGAAAATTAAACTTTGGTTACCACAAAATGATAATGATAGCAAATCCTAAGTCAAAGATAATGTCAATTAATTATCTTTGACCCATGATATCCTTTCTGTAATTATATAGCTTGTTTGTTAATATTTGCTCCTTAATTCTAGCCGTACAATAGGATTTTATTATTGTAAAATCTATTTGTTACCTTTTGTAATTATCTTAATTAGTTATATAAAGCTAATCCCCTTGATGGAATAGTCAACTAATTCCTTCATACACTTATACGCAAGTACATGGTTCTAATATTATCTCTTGTTAATGAAAGATAGACTATACATGGCAACAAATGAAGAAAATTGACTGCCTTCAAAGATATATTTAAATCTATGCATTTATATACAAGATAATCAATCACTAAAAATAACGAGAATATTATGGCTAATATATACAAAATGATTTATGCACTTAAATAATACATAGAATCATATCAAAATAATATACGAAATAATTGAAAATACTGATCTTGAGTATGCCTTTTGTAAACTATGAAATATCTTGAGCCTTTACAGAATTCAAGACCAATCTTTTTAATATATTTACAATTATGAACTTCTGTAAATTTCATGATTATGAAATAACCATTCAGAAATTATATACAATTACAATTGCATGAATTATAATTAAATATGGTGTCATACTATATACTCAATATACTATATACTAGCATGAATTACACTGTTATACTATTGTTATCATATTATGTATGTAATATAGGGTTATGGAAAGCCAAACTTGATGGCCACATGAACTCAGTGCAACAAAGGAGAATGAGAATGATAAGAATTAAGAAAGGCAAAAAAAACCCTACTTTTGGGCATCATCAAAACCAACGTACACCGAAAGTATATGCACTAAAATACCCATTACTATCCTATGAGGATTTTTAAAGATTTGACTTAATAAAAAGGTTAAATTTATTAAATTAAATAAATCATGAAAAACCTTGCCATCATTTAATTCGATCAGTACATAATTAGTACTCAGATTTCAATAGGAAGAAATTAAAAGAGAATACTGACCTTATGATTTCGTTCGCTCAGTTGGTTAAGAATGGTGCTGATAACGTATTATAAAATTAAAGAGAAAGAGATAAAGTAGGGAAGAGAATAGATCTATATTCATATCTCTGAATGATGTATGAGTGTGTGTGTATATATATGTGTGTGTGTGTGTGTGTGTGTGTGTGTGTGCATGTGACACAATTAGGGTTTCCTTATAGAATAATAAATCTAGTATATTTTAAAAATATCCTAGAATTATCATAAGGGTATAATAGGCATCCACTAAATACATATATTATATAACACATGCTTTTTTTAAATCTTTATCATCTACCTAATTTTTTTGGTTAAGATATTTATTACGCAAATATTTATATATGGTTGACTACACCCACTTATCATAGGGATCATTTCAATGAGCGAGTAGTGACAAACTTCCTAAACATGTAATAGATTGTTTCAATGATTGAATTTTATCAGCCGAAATCCTTTCAACCTATCCAATATACTTGAAATTAACAAGTTTCTTCACAAACCTTCGAGTCATCAGTCATCTAACCTCACCTGAAAATCCAGTTATATTGTCTGATTTGTCTGATGCTATTTTTTTTTTAATGTTTTAGGGGTCAATTCGGTCCTTTGGAATCTATTTGAGGTTAAAATTGACTAAAAATTATCGTAAATACCTCATGTTTCCTGCTAAAAATACCTCGGTTAGCGTGACCTACACAAAATGAGACATTTTCGATAATTTTTAGTCAATTCCGACCTCAAACCGGACCCAAAGACCCAAAATGACCCCGAAATCTCTAAAGAACATGTTTTTGGCATGAATATCGAATAATCTTTTTAAAAACTTTTAAATTTAACGGTTCCTTTGACAGTTGGTGGTGAAAAACAACTTTTTGATTTTTAGTTGGTGGTAAGATAAAACTTTTAAAAGTTTGGGGGTAAAAAACAATTTCGTGTTTTTTTCTTGGTGGTAAAAGTAAAAAAAGATTTAATTATTTAACTATCATCAACAAATGAAATCGTATTTTTTTAAAGAATAAATCACAATTTTAATTACATTAAAAATAAAAATTATACATTTTTAATAAAAAATTTAATCACGTATTATAGAGATTTATATAATAAATATTAATAATTAAAAATAAAAAATAAAAAAATAAAAAAACTTCATTCCTCGATTTATGTAAAAGATATTAAAATAAAAAGTAGAAAAATATTAAAGAGATTCATAAATCAAAATAAATATAAATAAAATTTTGCATCGCACGGGCTTAAAGAATATGCTATAAACATAGAGGGAGTACTATTTAGAGTTTCAGGCTTAGCAGGCTAACTCATCATAAGCGAACCACTTAAATCTACCAGAGCGTTATCGTCGCAAGTCCTAACAAGAACATAAGATAAAGGACATGAAATGAGCAACACAAGACGAAACATCAAAGCACAAAGATCACATGAGAGAGAAAAAGAAACAACAATGGTGGCCATTTTACTAAATAGAGAAAACCTCCATAAATTACTTTTCGACATATTAAGAAGGTGGTTAATGGGGACTCTTTTCCGACCCCTTCTTTGCCGACGTTCCAAGGCTATCTCTCTCCTCCATCCATCATGTTCTTCTATAAACCTCCATAAATTACTTTTCGACATATTAAGAAGGTGGTTAATGGGGACTCTTTTCCGACCCCTTCTTTGCCGACGTTCCAAGGCTATCTCTCTCCTCCATCCATCATGTTCTTCTATAGTCGAAAACCCTAACCCTAATTTTAATTTGAATCTTTTGAATTCCTTATTACCACCGCCGCCTAATCAATCGGATTGCAAGGGTGTTGAAAACCCTAATTTGGGTCATGAAAAATATTCTTTTTTTATATATCTTTTCAGTATGTTTATTGATCATGGAAATATGTTGCTTATGTTTTTATTAACATGTCTAGTCATAATGATACTATTTTTTATTGGTTTATTTATTTATTAGATGAAAGTATGTGCGATACACCATTTCTTAAAATAAATCTCACGAAAAGATAATTTTTAATTAGACCATATAATATTTTGAATAATTTGTAATTTTTATTACTTTTATACAATTTATAATGCGACCTTTTTTTTATGATACATTTGTGGAAATTGAATTTATAATTAAAAAAAATAATGAATATGATATCTCAATTGTTGTATATTAGAATAAATTAAAATATTTCTATAAAAAGATAATTTTTTTGAATTTGAAATAATTTAAATCTTGAAATACTATTCTTATTTTTTTTTACATACGTGACACTTAAAACACAGATATATTATTTCATTGGTTGGAATAATACCTTTGCTGTATAATATTATTATAATTTTTGTCATCCTTATAAAACTGTATAAATCAATTTTTCAATAAATCCCTACTGGAAAATTAATTTTTATTATGTTAATTCTTAAAAAATTAATGTTTTTTCATTAGTCACATTTTTAGATAAAAAAATTCAATACAAAAAGATAAGTTTTTGTTTTAAAAATAAATCTAACTATTAAATCGTCACTCGTTATTTTTTTATCTACGTAGCAATTGAATATAAATTCTTGAATCTCATTGATTAATTTTGCTTAGGTGACGATTGAATTTTTTAATTCTAAAATAAATTGTAAACCTCTTTTTTCATTGGTTGAAATAATACCTTTTGATATGTGGTGTGCCAAATGCTCCCAAAAATTGCCTACGATTTTTTTTTTTTTTTTACTTAAATATGTGCGATGCATGGTTTTGATAATTTTATTATTTTTATGCAACTTAAAATGTGACCTTATTGACTTATTCTTAGTTGTATGGAAATTGAACATATAATTAATAAATAAATTATAAATTTGATATCTCATTCGTCGAATTTTAGAATAAAATATTTAATACCGTATAATGTTATAAGATAATTTTTTTGATAATTTAAATTCTAAATTACTATTCATAGTTTTTTACGTGACACTCAAAATTATACTCTCAAATCTCATTCATTAATTTTGCTTATGTGGAAATTGTTTTTTTAATTCTAAAATAAAATGTAATTATTTTTTCATTGGTCAAATAATGTCTTTGTATATGACAATATATGTTATCTCATTCACCGGATATCCCTACCTTATAAAAAGTTCAAAAGAACTCTTATGAATATTGTGATGACTTTTTTACCCTTAAAATGTTTATTTACCCATATAACCGTTTATTTCATATTAACTCTCATACTTCCCGTTTTTATTTCTCTTAGCTTCTTTAGTCTTCCTTCCCGTATAATCCACTTTTTACTATTTTCATAAAAAAAAAAACACCCACACCCACACACACACGCACACAAAAATCCACCGAATTTAATTACCTCATCACCTAATTAGACATTTTCTTTTGAAACTTTCTCCGTTAACTTTTAGTTGCAGCATTTTAAATTTCACGCTTGTCAATACATAATTTCAATGTCTTGTATCTCACATTATAGGCATGTAAAAAAATCTAATGATTAAATATTTAAAACATATATATAAATCGATATGAATCTAATAAGATCCCACAGAACTATTTTGCCCAACAAAAAAAGTCAATAAAAATAAAGACCAATTATAAAAAAAATGAAAAATGTTTATATATTTTTAAGTGTTGCAACTAAAAGTGATGGATGATGTATATTATAATTCACAACAAAAGCCATATCAATACTATTATTTTAAAACAAGAAGTTGGAGGGACACTTGTCCTCCTCCTATTTTTCATGTTTTAACTTAATTTTTTTTTATTGCACAAAAAAAAAAAAAAAAAAAAAAAAAAAAAAAAAAAACCACCCCTCTTCCATCCATCCCGCTATTCAAGAAAAAAAAAATCAAGGCAAAAAAAAATAATTAAAACAGAAATTAAATCAGAGGTGAACAGACACAAATGAAATTGGACAATTTTTAGGGGATTGAAAACATTTATGAGGGTTTTCTAAAAAAATTCAATAAAACATCTCTTATGACCGAATTTACATATTTACAAATCATGTTTGTTCTAAATACATTTGTAGGATTATTATTAAATTTTTATTGTACCTTAAAAAAATAAAAAATAAAAAATCAATACTATTATTTTAAAACCGGAAGTTGGAAGGACACTTGTCCCTCATCCCGTTTTTCCTGTTTTAAAATAATTTTTTTTAATTACAAAAAAAAAAAAAAATCATACATCTCTTTCATTGAAAATAATTTTTTTAAAAAAAATCATACATCTCTTTCATCCCAATCCCTAATCATGCCTATTCAAAAAATTATTTTAAAAAAAAAAAAAAAACAAAATCATTCATCTTCTCCATTTCAATCCCCTAATCATGCCTATTCAGATTTTAGTTTTTTTTCATCAAAAAAATAATTATTAAAGCAAATTTAGTGTTTTATGTCAAAGGAAGTTAATCTTTCATAAACCCATCACTGAAAATAGTAAATTCCTGTCTAATTCCAATTCACTATGCATTCATATTTAAAGTTTCGCTTATGTATGATCAAAATTTATTTTCCACATTTAAAAGAATTGTTATGTTTGATTTGCAGAAAGGTCATTGTGGACCAAATGATTAATAGTAACTGAAGTTCAAATTGGGTTACAAATTCTCTTTTGGTAAACACTAATGTTATAATATTGCCTATTATTACTGGTATAAGATTCGATATATATATATATATATATATATATATATATATATATATATATATATATATATATATATATATATATATATATATATATATATATATATATATATATAATAACAACCGTGCATGGCACAGATTTAAGACTAGTTGCACCATAAAAAGCTTACAACTAAAAAGTGAATAGTGTATATATATTTTTAAGTGTTACATTTCTGTACCTACGCAAAGATATGATTGTCAACAATTTAATTCTTAGTATATGCGTTCAAAAGCCTAGCCACTAAGTTTTGGGTGTCATGACAAGCTATTACAACTCGACCATAAACAACGACTGTGCCGCGCGCAACGCGCGTGTAGGCTCCCCTAGTTAGGATAAAATTTTAAATGTGAAAGGATTTTGTTTTTTTTAAAAAAAAAAAAAATAATTTTAATCCTAAATTACTAATCTTAGTTTTTTTTTTTTTTTAACCTACGTTATGAAAGCCCATGCAATACATGGTTTTTTTAATATATAAATCTCAAGAATATCGATTCTTATTTATACACTAAGTTTTTTTCATTATTAGTTGGATATTTTACTATGTGAAAATTGAATTTATTAAAAAATTAAATAAAATAATATGTTATCCCATTGGTCAGATATTAGGATAAAATCTTTAATGTGAAAAGTTATTATTTTTGAATTTTAAATAATTTAAATCTTGAATCACTATTATTGTTAAATAAAGTCTCAAATCTCATTCGTTAATTTTGCTTTGCTTAAATAATTAAAATTATAATAAATCACTATTAATTTGTCGTTTTTACCTAAGTGGCAAAGTTCTTAAATCTCATTTGTCACTTTTGCTCAGGTGACGAATGAAATTTTTAATTCTAAAATAAAATACAAATCTAGTTTTTAATTGGTCGAAATCATATCTTTGCTTATGTGGCGCACCGAATGCTCTTGAAAAATACCTACTTTATATATATATATATATATATATATATATATATATATATATATATATTAAAATAAGTAAATTTCTAATCAACAAAAAAGAAGTGTATAAACTATATATTAAAAATATAATTTTTATGTATAAAAATTCCTATTAAATTTAACACATTATTATAAATTTAAAAAGCAAGACATACTTATGTATTATGTTATGTTATGTTATGTCATTATGTGACGATTGATTTTTATTCAAATTTTAATAATAATTATAATAATATTTGAATTAGTTACGAAGTATAAATAATCTAAGTATTATCCGTGCATGCACGGAACCTAATTTAGTTATATTATATGGCTCATAAGGATCAAATTGAAAGTTTGGACATGTAGCACAATTTTAAGTTGTTTTACTATTTCTTCGTTAGCCATTAAACTTCTTGTTGTTATTCCCATTTTTTTTTTCAACCATTCTTGTATAGAGGACTTTACTGTTGATAACTTTTGTTGGACAAAAAAGAAAATTTTCACTTTAATTGAAATTGGCCAAAAAAAATTAACAATGCAATGTGACTCCTCGATCATCAAGGGTCCTAAAATTTTGGAACCTATATAGTCTATCTTATGCTTGGAGAGTGGATTGTATCATGAGTTGCAATAAACATAAGTTTAATGTTTACATTATGAAATTGGTCAACTAAATTTTTTGTATGTGATGATGAGATATATTTGTTATGTTAACTGATTAATAGGTTTCACATTGTCTTAAACATTTGCTTTGTACGGATTATGAGACTTTTGTACCTAGATAATTTTCTTGCAGTAATAAAAAAGGATTCACTATAGCTATAATTTACTAAATTTAAGGTGCAAAAGTCTAATTATGGATTACAATCTATTCAACAGGAAGTATGGATTACAGAAAAAGGCCAACAAGATTTGAGATATTTTCAATTAAACCTAGCCTTACAAAATAACAATGTGCATCATGTTTCCTAATTTTTTAAGCCTAGAAGAAACGGCATGGTTGATGATGGAAGCCGTTGTTGCCCTTGAATAAAAGGACCGATAGTGAATCTCATAGCTTCATCCCTATTTGTAATTACATGGTACCCCTTCCATCGTACCCTCCTACTCGTATCAGCACCGGGACCTCGATTAGCATACTCACCATAGTACAACATATCCAAGGCAAAGTTACCGGCCCACGGCATCCATCCTAATGGTTGGATAAAGTCTGCAAGCATTGATTGCATGATTATAGTTGTAGAGTATTCCTTCCATGGTCTTCCCAAAAATGTCGGGATTTTGAATCTATCAGCAAACAACTTTTGCTCCGGAACAATTCTACAGTTATGAATAACAATTCCTGTAATTTCTCGGTGATCCTTTTTTCCTTGTGCAGTGACTGTGTTTTGTTGATTGTCCATAGGCTTTCGGACAACTATAAGCGAGTTTTGGATGATTGCGCTACCATCTCCGAATATGAAGTCCATTGTGCCTGAAATCACACAATTACGGTAAAACTGTCGATGTGCTTGTGGGTATAATGTGTCTTGATATCCATCCATCCTACAATTATAAAATGCTGACATATCGGATTGTACGCAAAGTGCCACTGCTTGGTGTCCTTCTGCACCTGCTGTGTTTTGAAAACCCATCGACTTCCCAATGAAGCCATTTCTAATTACAGCTGCAAAATTACAACCAAGATTACATTAACATTACTTCAAAGCTCTATCTATGCGTTACCTTTGTTCTCAGAGTGATGGACAATAAATATACCATTAATTTGAATTACACAAGATTTAAAAAAGTTGTAAAATTAAAATAACTTACCAAAGGTAGCTGTTTTATATGTACTGACACCATCGCGAAAACTTTTTTTTCCGGTGACAATAGTCTTACGAGGTCCATCTCCATACATATATACGTTAGTTTGGTCTTTTGTTATAAGTACATGTTCATCGTATATCCCTGCTTTGACATAGATAACATATTTTCCTTGTAAATTCTTTGGATATGCTTTAAGGGCGTCGCTAATAGTCTTAAATTGTCCGCTTCCATCTTGAGCCACGATTACATTAGGCTTAGGATTATTAGTATTAATCCTCCCTAATAATTTTCTATCTTCACTTGAAAGCCATGTAGGGAAACCATCTTTATCAACCTTAGGGACATTTTCATTCGTATTAAGAAGTCGTCGAGAGTAATTGGTTACATTTATATTAATGCCAAAATGACTAAGAATCGAACTAATCTCCGAAACAATAGCAAGCATATTACTAGTTAATTGAGATGCATTATCAAGACCTTTAGTCATTTTTTCCTTCAAATCAGAATTATCCACACCATCGAGACATGATTGTTGGTATGCCACGGTAGCACTTAACCAATTTTTCAAATCATCTTCCTTATTCTTCATCGTAGACATATTGACATCACTTACATCTGAAAGCACAGATTGTAACTCATCCGTGGCAAGCCGCAAAAGTTCCTTACAATCCTCGAACGCCATTTTATTCAAAGGATCATTCGCTTCTTTCCTATAGATTCCGACTTGTCAATACCTTGTTTCACAGCATCCATAGTCGCCATTATGGCAACGTGAATGTAGTCTTGCAGGGAGGCACTTTGGTTTTTCGCAACCGGGGCAAGGCTTTGGACACATGCTTCTTTGTAATCTGTAGGACTACAAATAGCTTGAACAGCTTTGGAGGTTGAAGATAAAGGATCGGGTTTATCCTCATTAGCAAAATGTGTGCGACGCACAAAATATACAAGACCAACGGCTACACCAGCTATAATGATTATTGATATTCCTAATCCAATCAATTTTCCCTTCATTTTTTATTATTTTTATGTAAAGAATACCAATTGAATATTTAGATAAAGTTATGCCTAGCCAATTGGTAAGGAAAAAAAATTTTATTTTATGATTAATATAGAATCATACATTTCATTATTATCTTATTTTAGATTAGGCTTCCTAATTTAGTGATTTATTGTTTAGGAAATAACTAATAATAGTTTAGACAACTATGCTACTATCCTTTTGAGCTTTAAATTCTATATGAAATTTTTTAGACGAAAATTTACATATTAGCTATATTTTTCCATTGATTTTCCTTATTTAAAGCTAAGCTAAATTAAATCTAGTGTATCTAGAAATTTTTTTGCTAATATATCGGTGATTAACTTAAATTAAAGCCAATATTTGGCCCTGAATGTTTCTTTCTTCATCTTTATTTTCTAATCTTTTGCATATTATATTCTTGAAGCCAAAAATACAAGAGATCATTAATATTTAAAAAATAAAGAAGTTTGTTAGTTATACAAGTCAACAACAACCAACGATCTATCAAATTATAATTTGTAAATTAATAATATGCTTACGAATGTTAAAGTTAGTAATAGTAAAATAGTGTTAACAAATATATGTAGTACAATATTCCATTTTTAACTCAATTAAAAAATTATGATATCAAGTTGATGAAATAAAGTAAGTAAATATTATGATATAGTATAATTATAATTTGCGATAGTTTTATGCTAAACAAAAAAAAAAGTGGGATGTGGGGGACAAGTTCACGTAAGAAAAGCTAAACAAGAATAATGGACAAGAAAGAGATAAGATCATAAGAAAGGTTGAAAAAAAAGTAGTGTTGGAGTAAGAAATAACGAGAGAAAATGGGCACATCAAAATTCAGAGAAAAAGGAAAAGATAAAAATTCATTTTTGGTATACCACTAACAAATTTTAGATCAAGTAATTGATTTGGATCATGTTGAAATCGCCTCTACTCCTCTAGTGAAAGTTAACTGTGTTGGACCGTTTTGATATAAATACGACCTATACATAAATTGTAGGAATAATAGTGTTAAGATACATGAAACTCCGACACGATGATCTATTAATTTAATTTACCAAGACCAAGCCCGCCTAACAAATTTAACTCACTATTTGCTAAATTTGGTCCTACATAAAAAAAAAAAAAAAACTGACTCTATTGACACACTCCCTTGATTGTTTCTGAATAATTGACACACTCCCTTTTTTTTGACACAAACCGCAAAAGATGATTATATTAAGGCCACTTTGTCAGAAATGACAAAGGGTAAAGAAAGGGGTGGACAGCCCTCCATCCATAGTTGCTCACCAGACAAAGTGAAGGAGTATTTAGCTATGGAGTAAGCCACCTTATTACAAGTTCTAGGCTAAAATTTAAAAGTACAAAAATCACACAAACTAGCAGCATGAATTATATCATCAACGAGCAGTTGGGTGGAAGTTCTTTCCCTTTTTTTTGGACAATAGCAGGTTGATAAGGTTCAAGCAATCAGACGATACCATAAGCCACCTGAGCCCAGCAGCAAACGCGTATAGAAGACCAAAAAGCATAGCTTCAGCTTTAGCATTGCAAGCACTCTGAACACCCATGACAACCCTACCACCAACCATCATAACATCATCGAGGTGGTCACGCACAATCATTACCAGGCCAATTTTTCCATCTTTAGAAAGAGCCGCATTTGTGTTTAACATGAATTTGTTAGGGGGCGGTCCCTTCCAACACGGATTATCCCTGTTTTCCTCATAATGTACCACACTAGACTCACGCCTAGCTGCCGCATCATACTCTCCAAGTATACTAAGGGTCTTCGCACACACCATAGGGGCCTCCAACTTCTTATTCTCGAACAACCACGAGTTGCGCATCTCCCAAATCTTCCACCATAACATTAAGAATATTTCCCAACTGTTTTCCTAAGTGAATTTCTTCGCCATATTGCAACACCACTCCTCAACAGATGCCATTTCCCAACCTCTAGTGTCAAGTCTCAACGCTGAAAGCTTCCATATAATCTGACTGTCAAGACATAGGGCAGCCATGTGCATTAAAGATTCACGATCCTCTCCGCAACGTGGGCAGATAGGGTCAATTTGCATCTCCTTTTTGCACAATTCCTCTCGAATAGGAGCCCTTTTCTCAAAGGATGCCACAACACTGATTTCACCTTAGGAGGGACCTTCGCTTCCCAAATTTTCTTCCAGATTTGTGCGTTTGCATCACCATGAGAGGGTCCCGCAATGGACTTACTACGTTGCATTTCAAAGTGGTAAGCAGAGCGAACAGAGAACTCACCGTTTTTTGTACCATACCATTGCAAGAAGTCATCCTATTCACTTTGGGCTAGCCGAATACTTGAGATAGCCTGATACTCAATTTCTAATAAATTTTGCCCCACATTCCAGAATTTCATTCCTTCTTCATTTGTTTCAATCCATTTAGCAACCATCAGATTTTGCATTTCTTCAGAGCTAGGAGGTGTAAAAAGCCGAGAGCCAGGTAGACCATCAACCCAATTGTCACCCCAAATTTTCACTGAGCTGCCATTCCCAATTACCCACCTCGATCCTTCTTTCACCAGGTTTCTATCACTTTAAATGGATCGCCATGTGTAGCTTGCCGAGGGAGGGAGTTTGGTGTCCCAAAACGAGGATCGAGGGAAATATTTACCCTAAAGAACTCTAGCTGCCAGGGAGGTTGGATTTTCCACAATCCTCCAGCATTGCTTTGCAAGCAAAGCCATGTTGAAAGCCTTCATATCTCTAAGGCCGAGTCCCTCCCCCCTCCTTATTTTCCTTGCACATTTGTAACACCCTAGAAATTCCATTCTTTTAAAATACCTGTTTTGCTCTGTTTAAAACTCAAAATAGGAAAATCTAAGACATTACCGCCACTGTGAAAACGGCTAAGGCAACTATTAAAGACACACAACGGAAGATTATTTTTAAAAAAAACATTCAAAATGACTCAACTTAAGTCAACCAAAGAAAGTAAGGTCAAACCAAAGAAAAACAAAGTCAACCTACAACTTGGAACCATTATAGGCCCTTAACAAAACCGTACCAATTCAAAACCTTTGCGTTAGTCTCACAAACATAATATAATAAAATAATGAAAGCAATAAACACATCATAGACTTATGGAAACTAGTATGATTCGCTCTTCACTCATGCCCATCATGAATATGCTTCATCACCTAAAAAGCTTCTCTCTACTTGTTTCCACTACTCTCCATTAAAAATGGGTCATCATAGGGCCAAGGTAAAGACAAGGTCAACAAACACACAATCAGCAAATCCGAGTACATAAGTGTAGGGAATATTTCAAGCATTACGATAACCCCAAACTTGAACCCCACTGTGATCATACACTAAAGTACGGTGGCGTTCCAAAGGGAAAGAAAAAGAGCAAAAAGAGTCGCCAACAAGTTTTAGGAACTTGTAAACCCAAAAGACAATCCAAAAGGACCATCAACTACTCCATAAGGTCTTGAACCAAATAGGGTCCGGGGATGAGGGTACGAATCCAATCTACAAAAGAAAGGACCCGCCCTATAAAATAGGCCTCTACTTTGTTCTGCTCGTATTCATGTGCGCTTTTCGAATAACATACAAACATTATATTAAACCTACCCTGTTTAATCTATGTTGGTTGAATATTAATGCACAAATAATACTATTACTGGCGATCACTTGAGTTAAAATCACATTAGCCTAAACCAAATTAATAATTATCTTATTAAGCGTGATTTCAAGTACAAATTCCCTTTAACAATCATAAAAGGTGTGATCAAGCAATAACAATAAAATATATCAAGCAACATAATAATAAATCATAGACAATAATGATGATAATAACATGATAAGGCATAATAAAGCTTAATAATAATAGCAAGATCCTAGGCATGATACTAACAAGATTAATAACATCTCCTAGCATGTCACTAAACAATAAAGATCAAAGCTTCAAACCTAACATGGTACTAACATGATATTAGAAAGGATTAAAGGCACCCTAAACATGATACTAGAAAGCATTAAATAACATCCTAACATGATACTAGGAATATTAAACATCCTAACATGATACTAGAAATTATAAGACAATAATAAACAAATCTAAACATGCTTTCTACATTGAAAGAGAGTAATAAGATTACATACTTTGAAGCCTCGTACCTCTTTCTAATAACAAAATACACAAGTTAGTAAACTTCAATGAAAATAATAAACAATAATTAAAGAATTAAAGAATTAAATTGAAATCAAATTAAATAAAGTTTAGACTAGTTTTGGACCAAACCCTCAGAAATTATCAACCTTTCACGTCTAGGGCGAAGGCAACTTCGAACTTGGCTAGGTGATTCAAGATCTTGTGAATGTGGAATATTGTGTTTTGTAAAAAGGTAGTTTAGAAAGAGAGAGAAAGAATAAGCTATATTGCTCAAGAGAGAGAATAGAGAGAATTGATTGGGAGAATAGATGAGAGAATTGATTGGGAGAATAGATGAGAGAATTGATTGTAGATGAGAATTGATGAAAGTTGATTAGAGTTGATAGTTGATTGTTGATAAAAACGAAGGTTTGAGACCCTATTTATAAGGAAAAAGTCCGGAAAATCATAGAATTTGATAAGGAATAAAACTCCACTCTGTCGCTAACAAACCGACCTTGTCGCCAGAAATTTATCCTGTCGCCAGGCGACAGAGTCTGTCGCGAGGCGACAAGCCTGTCGTTTGGCGACAGAGACAGTTTTTGCGGATTTTGTTTTTATCATATCTTTTGATCTATAAGTCCAAATAAGTCATATAATATGTCGTTGAAAAGCTATTGAAGTCTACTTTCTAATGCAATTGGAATCAGATTAAAATCTTTTGTAGATAAAAAGATATGGCTGAAATAGTGAAAGGGTGTCAGTTTTGGATAGAGTTTCGTATATCTTTAATATCTTTTTCGTTATAGCTCGGATTTAATATTATAATATATCATTGGAAAGATAATTTCAAGATCTGTCCAACCATATAAAATTTGGAAAAAATATATGAGGCACGAGAATAATATCTGACTATCTTTGAACATGTTTAAATCCGAATAGAATTAGGAAAGTTTTAAAAAAGGAAAGTTTATATTCAAATCAAATTCTATGATCTTATCTTTTCAAAAAAGGATAATTAAGATATTTTAGAAACTTATAGAAGATTCTAATCAATCCTAATTAGTTTAGGAATAGGATTAAACCTTTGGACCCTCCACATGATCATTGGGTCGTAGGTAAAATCCGGTTTGGGCCCAGTTTAGTATTTTGGCCATACCTTCCTCATTATTCATCGGAATTGGGCTTATAATATATCGTTGGAAAGGTCTTTTCAAGCCCCGTCCAACTAAACTATTATTGGACCCTTATCATGGACCAAATTAAACTGGATTGGACGTTTTTATAAAATAGAGCATGTTTTCGAAAACAGAGAGAAGAGAATTTTAAATAAAAACTAACCGCATCACTTGACTTTTCACACTTTCACCTTATTCGATTATGGTTCGACGTGAAAGGTATTCATCACTGGGTTTGGTTTTGGGGAGACACAATTTGGTGTCTACAATAAGCGTAGTTAAAACACACTAACATGCTTTCACCTATCAACACACAACTTATCTCATTGCACCTTCTTACAAGCACACAACATACAACATGACTTCTCAGCTAAGTAACTAAAACAACTTATTTAGTATTGATTACGCATCGAACGGGTTTCCCCCTAACTTGCCCCAATAAAGGGGTACTAACACGGGAGCTAACCGTGCCATTATAAAATAATCACTCATAAGTGGCGGAATTCTTGCGCATAATAATAAAAGGAAAATACAGCGTTCTTGTAGGGAATATTTCAAGCATCCCACACTTGAGCCCCACTGTGATCATACACTTAAGCATGGTGGCATTCAAAGGGAAGGAAGCTAGAGTAAAAGAGTCGCCAACAAGTTTTAGGAACTTGTAAACCGTTCATAGGGTGAAGGTTACACCCCTTTACGATCCATGAGATTGCAAACTCCATAGTGTTCTGGAACCATGACTGGATATTCGGGGATGAAGGTACAAATCCAACCTAAAAAAGATTGAACCTGCCCTAAAAATAGGCCTCTAGTTTATTCTTCTCATATTCATGTGCGCTTTGTCACTAACATACAATCAATATATTAACCCTAAACCTGTTTAATCTATGTTGGTTGAATATTAATGCACAAATAAAACTATTATTGGCGGTCACTTGATTTATAATCATATTAACCTAAATAAGATTAATTATCTTATTAAGCGCGATTACAAGTACAAATTCCCTTTAAACATGCATAAAAGTTGTGATCAAGCAATAACAATAATAATCACTAGTAGAAAAAACTAATTGGGAAGCGGTTCAAACCCCCCAATGGCAAGCGGTTTGAACCGCTCCCTAATGGGGGGCTTGCCAATGACCATTTAAATGGCAAGCGGTTCAGAACCGCTTGCCTTTTGATGAGAATGGAAAGCGGTTTGGCGCCAAAACCGCTTGCCATTACACATGACATATTCTTATGTCAATTGTAATGGCAAGCGGTTTTGGCGCCAAACCGCTTGCCATTTTCTTCAAATGGGAAGCGGTTCTTTACCTAAACCGCTTGCCATTCTCTTTTTTTTTTTTTCCTAAATTATTATTAATTTGTAAATATATAATATAATTATTAACCTGTTTTAATATAAAGTCATGTCTTAATTATAATAGGGACCTGTCACAATAATATTAATATTATTAATAATAATAATAATATTATTATTATTAATATTAATATTATTAATAATAATAATACAATATAATATATAACATGAAATAAAAATTACATATATATATATATCATATCAAAAGTAACATCATTGTAATATTGAATTAACAATAATATGTAAGTACAACAAAATGTGTAAAGATATATAACACCATCAATAGCTACGTACTAATCATAATGAATAATGTTAATATAAAAAAAACATATATATACTAACTAAAATAATGTTCGTCATACTAATAACTAATAAACTCAAGCTCACTAATTAAGTTGGTGTGTGTGCACCCACTACGACAATACTAATAGATGCCATCAAATGTCACGAAATAAGCCCACATGTCGCGAATTTCATCGATTTCTTTGCTTGTTAACGGGCCTTCCCTTTGAATCGCGCAAACCTTTAGGAAAAAAAAACAAACATTATATATATAACACTTGACTATTATAAAAAAAATTAAAATAATTAGCTAGCTAGGACTAATTGATGCCATTTACAAATCACATCAAAAGAGCATTATGCCATTTACAAATCACATCAAAAGAGCATTACGCATTTTACCCATGCATTGATGCCCCATTATAAGTCCTATATGACTTGTACTTTTCCCATTTTCTACATTTCATATCATATGCACTAATTCTCTATCAAAACAAGTCAATATTCCCTAATCTTAGGTGTCTAAGGCTTCAAATCACATCAAAAGAAAATTTTACTAAGTTTTAGGACGCAATTTATACAAGATGCCCCAAAAAAGGCCTATATGACTTATACTTTGTCCATTTTCTACATTTTTTATCAAATGCACTAATTCTTTATCATAACATGTCAATATTACCTAGGATTTGGTGTCTAAGACTTGAAATCACATCAAAAAAACATTTTACTAAGTTTTAGGGCCTATTTTATCCAAGGATGCCCCAAATAAGGCCTATTGTACTTCTACTTTGCCCATTTTCTACTATTCTAGTCAAATGCACTAATTATCTATCAAAACAAGTCAATATTACCTAGTCTTAGGTGTCCAAGGCTTGAAATCACATCAAAAGAACATTTTACTAAGTTTTAGGACGCAATTTATACAAGATGCCCCAAAAAAGGACCATATGACTTATACTTTGTCCATTTTCTACATTTTTTATCAAATGCACTAATTCTTTATCATAACATGTCAATATTACCTAGGATTTGGTGTCTAAGACTTGAAATCACATCAAAAAAACATTTTACTAAGTTTTAGGGCCTATTTTATCCAAGGATGCCCCAAATAAGGCCTATTGTACTTCTACTTTGCCCATTTTCTACTATTCTAGTCAAATGCACTAATTCTCTATCAAAACAAGTCAATATTACCTAGTCTTAGGTGTCCAAGGCTTGAAATCACATCAAAAGAACATTTTACTAAGTTTTAGGACGCAATTTATACAAGATGCCCCAAAAAAGGACCATATGACTTATACTTTGTCCATTTTCTACATTTTTTATCAAATGCACTAATTCTTTATCATAACATGTCAATATTACCTAGGATTTGGTGTCTAAGACTTGAAATCACATCAAAAAAACATTTTACTAAGTTTTAGGACACAATTTATACATGGATGCCCCAAATAAGGCCTATATGACTTCCACTTTGCCCATTTTCTACATTTCTTATAAAATGAATTAATTCTTTCTCATAACATGTCAATATGTCCTAGTCTTAGGAGTTTAAGGCTTGAAATCCCATCAAAATGCATTTTACCAAGTTTTAGGACGGATTTCATCCAAAATGGCCCAAATAAGGCATATGTGACTACTACTTTGCCCAATTTCTACATTTTTTATCAAATGGACTATTTCTTTCTCATAACATGTCACTATTACCTAGTCTTAGGTGTATAAGGTTTGAAATCACATCAAAATAACAATTTACTTAGTTTTAGGACGCAATTTACCCAAAATGGCCCAAATATGAAATGTATGACTTCATTACCAAATTCACTATCAATTATGCAACAAGTTCAAAAAATTTTACCACAATGGCCAAATTCACTTTCATTTACGCACCAAGTTCATAAAATACTACCACATTCCCCGGGCTGCTACCAACGCTGCTGCCATATGGCTGCTGCAGCTAGCTGGGCTGCTGCCGTGGCTGCTGCAGCGGCCTGGGCACCTGCCTGGGCTGCTGCCGTGGCTGCTGCAGCTGCCTGGGCTGCTGTCGTGGCTGCTGCAGCTGCCTGGGCACCTGCCTGGGCTGCTGCTGCTGCTACCGTGGCTGCTGCAGCTGCCATGAGAAGCAATTATTGATCTGGAGAATAAAAAAAAAAAAAAAAAAACACATACCTCCTCAACGTGTTGAACTTCCGTGCAACAATTGACTATGGCAAACATAAACCTCATCACGTATAGGGCACAATCAACTCCGTTGTCTTGTTGCGCACACTTACATGACACAAATTAAAGGTATTCTAGTCATGCATAGCCATAATCAAAGCCAAGTTTACTAAACAAAGCACTGTTCAAAGCATTACCTTTGCATATTTCCACGTTGGACCGGCAACAGAACGACAATTTAGCTTCTTCATCACACTTTAGGAAAATAAGTTCAAAGTAAGAAACATAAATACTCAATAACTTAGGTGAGGATATTCAACAACAGGAATCAATATTTACCCATTCAGTAGGCTCTGCACTAGCAACTTCCGTGGTGGCCAAGTACTAGCTGAATCAAAGTAGTAGATTGTGTTATTAGCAACACATACCACCATAAGGCTCCAATGATGACTGCATATATATTTTCACCAAATAACAATCCATCAGTGTTAGACGTCAACATATATACTTAACAAAGAACTAAAGTATGACATATTTAAACGTACTCCTCAAAGCATGGGGCTAATATGAACTTGTCTCCCGCATGCGTTGATTCTTTCAAACTCCGCGCAAGGTAATCTACCACCTCACGAGGGTTATGTAAGCATCTGGTTTCGGAGGTCTGCTCGGGGCATAACCACCCAACTGCAGCCTGAGAATTGGGTTTACTAAGAATGAGCACCTGTAGTGACCTTCATAAGAGTAATGTGGGGAAATTATTAGTATTTGCATTTTTTTCATTCAGAAATATCAAGAAAACAATATCATTAGGAATGGTAGCATTGCATTACCTCATGAACGCTTGAATAATGGAAATGTTAAGCTCTGAACCGGTGAGAAATTCCTTCACATCGACTCTTGAAATAAATGCGATCGCATCCTCATCATAGTGGAACAATGCCTTAGGTAAAAACACTTGAATTTGTTTGTCCATGGGTAATTCACTAACACGGTTGTGAAGAAAATAACAAGCTTTTGAGAACGACTTAAGGACATCGGCTTCTACGAGTGGAGTCGAAGGAGCTCTCGAACTCTTATTCGACAAGTGTTCACCCTTTGACCCTTGTCCTTGTTCCATGATCTTTGGAGGTTGGACATCCTTGGATTTTGGCTTCTCCACCTTCTTCCTTTTAGCGGGCTGATTTTCCTTTGTAACCTAGTAACATAAAAACACATGGTCATATTAGAAGTTATTGTTTATGTAGACATGATTTAATTAAAAACAAGTAGTGTATACTTACCACTCCTAACAACCTCACCCGATCACGTGGCCATTGCACAAAGCTACCTTTCGCATCAATCAGGTTAATGAAATCATATTCCTCTCTAGGCACCGGTAGTGGTAAGTCCTCAAACCCGACTACTATAGAATTGATCCCGACCGAGATATAGTGGGTACTAGTATTAGACTTGAAATGGACCTTGTCAAACGGTTGTGCGCTACCATACCCCACCAAAGGCAACTCTCCATCCTTGTTTTCCCCGGGGTGAAGAAGCTCACAAGGCGTCTCTTCCTACACAGTTGATAAGGACATTAGTTATGAACTAACCGACGAAAGTTTAATAGAAGCACATATGATTAGCTACTGAAGTTTACCTTAAGATCAGGGAAAGGTTCTGGTGTTGGATTTGCAATCTTCATTAACTCTGCATGCGGAGGACTATGAATCTGCAATGGTAATAGTTACACCAAGTTCTTAAAGAGACCAATTAAGTTCATATTTTAAATTTTGATTGTAATGAAATTACCTCGCTCTCAACAACTAGATCGTCCACGACGTGGTCTGGGTGAGTACTACATGAGTCCACCGGGGTAATCGAGGGTAACGACAAGTTTGGCAAGTTCATGTGCTTCAAAATGGCATTGAATTGACTTTGCATTTGTTCTTGCATCTCCGCGCGTATCTCCGCCTTAAGTGATTCCTTTTCCTTGTCATCCAAATGATATGGTGAATTAACACTTGATCTACTTCTTCCCGATCTAGTGTATTCTGAACCCATCACCTTTTCCCACCCTAGTTGTTTCCCTCCTGAACCAATAACTCGCCCAGGGTGGTATGGTTTTCCCAAAGCCAAGGTAAAAGGATCATTCTCGATGCTTGGAGTCAGCTTGCCTTCAATTACTTCCGATGTATGATCAAGCTGTAACAAAACAAGAAGTTACAAATTCCAAGTAAGAAGTAGTTTATATGAAAATATTTAATAATAAGGGTGTAATAATAGCAAAAGTAGCTTAGGTTGCTTACAAGTGCATCTGCTACTGCTTTTGTATCCGGATGCATGACATACTTGCCTGTGTTCTTGTCAATCCCATGCATAGCACACCACCAGTCAATTGCACGACATACCAAAGTGGAGACCGTGGAAGAAAGCGGTTTATCAGATTTTGAAAATTTGTCTATGGGGTATAGACCCTCTTTGATCCACTTTGGTCTAGATTCCGCAAATGTCTTACAACCCATATGATGGCTATACAATTTCTTCTGAGCATTGGTTCTAGCTTTTTCACTTTTTTCCTACGACATATCAAGAAATGTTAGCATCCATATTTGTAGTAAACCAAAATCACATCAAAGAACTACTCAAACAGATATATATATATATATAAACAAAACATACAAGTGCAGCCGCGGTAACTGATTTCGCCACAAACTTGTTCCAGTCATCCGGAAGTATTTGTGGATATAGCTCCCACGGTTTGATATCGGGTTTCTCCTCTCCTTCAGTAGCTTGTTTATTTTTCTTCGGTCTTTTCCTTTTTTTCTTATGGATCCATCTAGTTCTCAAGTAACTTTTGAAATTTTTGAATCTCTCTTGTACAAAAGATTCAAATGATTTTCTCTTGGCTGGCTCATCAGGAATGTTAAACACACTCTGTAAGAATGACAACTGTCAACGTTAATAGTTTTTTATAAAAAAAAAAAAAAAGCAAAAACAAAAGGAGAAGCAGGCCCAGCAGGCCCAGGCAACTGCCGCAGCCCAGGCAACTGCCCAGGCAGCAGCAGCAGCCCAGGCAACTGCCAAGGCAGCAGCAGCAGGCCTGGCAGGCCCAGGCAGCTGCAGCATGCCCAGGTAACTGCCCAGGTAGCTGCAGCAGGCCCAGGCCAGGCACCTGCCCAGGCAGCTGCAGCAGCCTAGGCAGCAGCCCTGGGAGCAGCCCAGGCAGCAGCCAGGCAGCTGCAGTAGCCCTGGCAGCAGCCCAGGCAGCAGCCAGGCAGCTGCAGCAGCCCAGGCAGCAGCCAGGCAGCTGCAGCAGCCAGGCAGCAGCAGCAGCCCTGGCAGGCCCAGGCAGCTGCAGCAGGCCCAGGCAACTGCCCAGGCAGCTGCAGCAGGCCCAGGCAGCTGCAGCAGGCCCAGGCAACTGCCCAGGCAGCTGCAGCAGGCCCAGGCAACTGCCCAGGCAGCCCTGGCAGCAGCAGCAGCCCTGGCAGGCCCAGGCAGCTGCAGCAGGCTCAGGCAACTGCCCAGGCAGCTGCAGCAGGCCCAGGCAACTGCCCAGGCAGCTGCAGCAGGCTCAGGCAACTGCCCAGGCAGCTGCAGCAGCCCCGGCAGCAGCCAGGCAGCAGCAGCAGCCCTGGCAGGCCCAGGCAGCTGCAGCAGGCTCAGGCAACTGCCCAGGCAGCTGCAGCAGGCCCAGGCAACTGCCCAGGCAGCTGCAGCAGCCCTGGCAGGCCCAAGCCGAGGGGAATTGCGGGTTTTGCCTCTTTCATGTACTACATGATTTGTAAGCCAAAATAAAAAAGCAAATTCAAAACACTTACCATTGTATCGTCCCAAGCCGTTTGAAGCAACCCGGGTGGTACCTCGGCCCAATCAAGTGTAATGGGTATTTTACGAGTTAGTATGCCAACGTGTTGGGAATATTTGTCGCGCCATTGGCCAGCAGGTTGACCGAACTCGTCATACTCAAGAACCATGGGTACCCCGGGTTTCTTAAAAGCTTTTGTTGCACCCCTAGCTTTTCTCTTCACCGGTTCCTTTACCCGCCCTCCACCACCGGTGGTTTTCACTTGACTTTGCATGTGACTTTGTCCTTGTGAATCACATACAAACTCAGAAACAACATTATCATTAATAGGGGGGGCACATTCAGCTGATATCTCATACTCCACAAGCCTACGTTGCAACTCGTCATGAGCTTGGTCTTCCTCTTCACCTAAATCTGTCTCCTTATTAACATCATACTCCGGGTCATCAGAGTGAGAACTTCTACGGTCTTCATCATCCACATCCTCATCCAAATGAAGGTTCTCATCACTACCCATGATGTGTACACACCTACGATCACAAGCAAAGCAAATTGTTAGTCATAACTAAAAGTAATCAAAGGTGCTTCACCAAAATATCAAACACTTACCCAACTTCTTTGTTTTCACAACAAATTCACATGTTATCCTCTTTACAATTCATATTTAGTGTATATTACATGTATATAAGTTGAAAATGCTTAAAAGTCAAATATTTCATGCAAAAACAAGCCGCTAAGAGCGAAAGATATTTGTTATATATAACATGTTCTAACTTTCCCAACTTCTTTCTTTTCATTCCACCTTTACATCTAATCCTTCTAACAATATATATTTGGTATACATAACATGTTTATAAGTTGAAAATGCTTATAAGTCATTGATTTCATGCAAAAACAAGGTTTTAGGAGCGATATAAGCTCAAAATGACATAAATGAGATTCTAATTTTTCCAACATCTTTATTTTCATGAATTTATATTTCACATCTAATCAAGCTAGAGATTTTTATAATCATGCATCAATAAAAGTACCTCATTCGAGTATTCCCTCGTTGTGGTCTGATCGAATATAAGTAGTGTCATTGTCTACATCATTTGCTACATCAAGTCTAGGAGCAGTGAAAGGGGGTGAATCATCAAATGCATCATATTCTTCCTCGTCTTCAACATCTCCAACCCCTAAAATTCTTCTTTTGCCAGCAAGGACAATGGACCATTTAGGATCGGCTGGGTCAGTTACATAGAACACTTGCTTAGCTTGAGATGCAAGGATGAATGGTTCCAAACTATCCCGCAAGTGGCCAAGGTCTACAAGAGTGAAGTCGTCATGTCTGACGTTGCGCCTGTTATTATCGACCCATTTACACTTGAATAGACCTACCTTGAACTCACGGTAATCTAGTTCCCATATTTCCTGAATTCGTCCGTAGTAGGATAATAGTGCCTCAACTGGTGATGTATCCTTTGCACTTGCAAATTCTGTTGATGAAGCCACAAGAGTGACACCACTGTTTTGAGTTGATGAGGATTTCTGATCCCGACGCTCAGTCCAGAATGTGTATCCATTTATGTCATATCCCTCAAATGAATGAACATCTTCCTTTGGACCATAAGCTAGCCATTTTATTGTACTAGAGACACCCTCATCCAATTCCAATTGATGCATCACACGATCATGGAACCACTTCACAAACATCTTATTATGCAACTGCATTAGTGCCCTTTCCCCTTTAGATGGAAATTCGACACGCAAACTATCCATATGCTCTTCTAAATAAGGGTGAACCTCAACAACATGATGAAGCACAAATAGGTGAGCTTGCAAGAACTGATCTCGAGTAGGTGAGATCCGTTTCGACCCGATTGTGCCGTGACCATCAAGTCTCCCTTCATGTCGGGAAGTGGGAAGCCCAATAGGTTCGGCAACGGCAACATACTCTGCCACGAAATTACCAATCTCCTCAGCCACTATTCCTTGTACCATACTACCTTCCGGATGGGCTGGATTTCTGACTTTATCTTGCAATGTACCCATGTGTCTTTCAAAAGGATAGCACCACCTCATAAAGACTGGACCACACAACTTAATCTCTCGAACCAAATGAAGAATCAAATGCACCATTATCTCAAAAAGTGACGGTGGAAAATACATCTCAAATTTGCACATAGTTACAACAACATTCGCCTGGAGCGCATCAAGTGTAAAGGGATCAAGCACTTTGCTGCATATAGTATTGAAAAACGAACAAAGGCTTGTAATAACTTCTCTCACGTGCTTTGGTAAAATACCACGAATTGCAATCGGTAGGAATACTTGCATCATCATGTGACAATCATGGGATTTCATACTTGTCAACTTCAATTCTCCATTTAAGGACACAAATCTTTTCATGTTTGACGAGAACCCAGATGGAACTTTAATGTCATACAAACAAGCACAAAACTTTCGTTTTTCTTCCTTTGACAATGTGTAGCAAGCTGGAGGTAAATAAACCTTTTTATTCTTGCCTTTTCCATCAACTTTCTTCTTTGAGCTACCCGTGGCCTTGTCCTTGCGCTTCCCCTTACGTTTTTGTCCACCATCTTCGCTTCCCTTTTCCTTTACCATTGCCTTCACTACCTTTGTGTTAACCCACAATTCCGGACGAACCCCCCAAGCTTGCAAATCTAATCGTGCACTCTTTCCATCCTTTGTTTTTCCAGAAATGTTCATAATTGTCCCAACAATTGCATCACAAACATTCTTCTCTATATGCATCACATCGAGACAATGTCTAACATCGTGTTCTTTCCAGTACTCAAGCTTCCAAAAGATTGATTCCTTTTTAAAAAGAGCATGTGGGTCTATTGGTTTCGTTGTTTTACCAAAAACACATGGTATACCCTTCACTCTAGCATAAACCTCTTTTCCACTCAATGCCCTAGGTGCAACCCCCTCTTCCACTTTCCCATTGAAGGCCTTTTTCTGCCTACGATATGGGTGATCGCGCCTAAGCAATCTTCGGGTCCTCACGTACACATCTTTGCCCCAGTTGTGAAGGTACACGCTTGGTGTGTCATCGATACATATGGGACATGCTTTCTTCCCTTTGTTCTTGTACCCGGACAAGTTGCCATATGCGGGAAAATCATTGATGGTCCACATAAGGGCAGCACGCAATATGAACATCTCGTTCGTATGGGCATCAAAAACGGAAACTCCTTCATCCCACATCTTTCTCAAATCATCAACAAGGGGCTCAAGGTAAACATCTATGTCGTTTCCAGGTTGCCTTGGCCCCGTTATCAAAAGTGAAAGCATTATGTACTTCCGTTTCATGCACAACCACGGAGGCAAGTTGTAGATCACTAAAAGTACCGGCCATGTGCTATGTTTGGTACTAAGAGTGCCAAATGGATTCATACCGTCCGTGCACAACCCAAGCCTTAAATTTCTAACTTCATCACCAAATTCCCTAAACTTCATATCCATGTTCTTCCATTGTGGAGAATCAGCCGGATGCTTCAACAAACCATTTTTCTTTCTCCCCTCTGCATGCCATCTCAAGTTCTTAGCATCTTTTGGTATTGAGAATAGACGCTTTAACCTTGGAATAATGGGAAGATACCACAACACCTTGGCAGGAGGTCCATTCATACCAACATTGCAGCTTGTTTGCTTGTAGCGCGACTCACCGCAACGTGGACACTCCTCCAATTCTTCATATTCGTTTCGATACAGAACACAATCATTAGGACATGCATGTATCTTCTTATATTCCAAACCAAATGGACACATGAGTTTCTTTGCATAATAGTAGGAATTAGGAAGTTCATTCCCATCAGGCAACATGTCACATAACGCGGTCAACAAAGAAGTAAAACTAGTGTCGCTCCAGTTATGCTTCGACTTAATATTAAAAAGTGTTAGCACGGCTGAGAGTTTTGTGTATTTTTTGGACCCAGGATACAAAGGCTTTTTGGCAGCCTCTGATAATGAGTCAAATACATCAGATCGGTCACCAAATTCACCTTCAACATCACGCATCATCTCATCCAAGTGATCATAACCAACATCTTCGATCTCATCCCCATCCTCATCCCCATCTCCATCATCATCACTCCCATATTCTTCTTCCACACGAATCTCGACACTTTTACAATGCGTCTCATTCCCAACAACATTCTCTCTATACGATCCCTTTTCACCGTGCCAAACCCACACATGATATTGAGGCCTAAACCCATGACATTGTACATGAGCCATGATGGTATCAACACTATCGACCCTTGTGACATTATTACAATTGACACAAGGACAATAAAGGTAATTTTCACCCGTACTGAGCTGATACTGTGAAGCACTCTTGCAAAACTCTTGAAGCCCATTAAAGAATTCGAATGTATCACGTCTACCATACATCCAACCGCGATCCATTGTCGTTTTAAATTGCCTTTAAATATACCGACACATTTCAAATAATGTATAAATGTAACATGAATTATGTTAATCAAAGTACATATATCATATAATTCATCCATATCGCGTAAAAATGAATGCTCCCAAAAGGTCCTTATCACTCCAACCTAACCCATCCTTGAACGTCTAATCTCACTAGTGAAGGTATGTCAACTTTTCAATTTTAAGGAAAATCCGGCAGCATTTCCCCCCAGTTCTCCAAGTACACAATGTAGGTAATTACTTACCTACATATGCACCCAGAGAACATGGTGAGAAAATGATAAGCCGAGATTTCCTTTAAATCGAAAAAGAGACATACATTCACTACCTAAGTGAGATTAAACGTCCAAGAACAGTCCCAACCGGGGACTATTCAAGACTTTCTCCTAATGAGAAAGACTCGAACGGGTATCTAGGCAAATGATGATGCAAGCATTCAATAATTTGCATTTATATGACATTCAACTAACAATACACAAGTTCATTCATTCATGTATTGCTAATTAAATTACCTAAAATCAAACTAAGGTTTACATTCCATTAATTCATTCATAGCAATCCATTCAAACATTATAATTTACTAACCAAATTTAACAAACTAATTAACATGTTAACTAAATGTGTTCACTAAATTTAAACAATTAAAGTAACAATTAACATACTTTATGGAAAAAAATCACAATTAATAAAACAATTAAGATAAATGTGTTCACTAAATTTGAAACCCTAACTTTAAAGTTTGGAATAAACAAACAATTAATACATATTGAAGTAAAGTTTAGCAAGAGCTTACCCTAATTTGAGAGTGAGAGTTAATTAGAGGTAGTAGCTTCAATTAGGGCAGAGAGAGAGAGGTGTGGTGGTGACAGCCAGGCACCAGCCACTGCACCCACGAACTGATGACACCCACACCCACGAAAACACCAGCAACCACCAGCAACAGTACACCTCCCCACGAGCGCAGCAACATGCAGCCACGAACACCACCAGCGACCTTGAGCAACACCTCCCCACGAACGCTGCAAATTTTCGCACAGGAGCAGCTACAAACAAACCCACGAAAATTTAAAAAAAAAAGAGAGAAAAGGGAGTGAAAGGAGTGGTGGTGGCGGCGGCGGCGGTGGTGGAGTATGCTTGAGAGTGGAGTTGGAATTGAAGCAAGAAAAGAGAAAGAGAGGGGAAGTGAATTAGAGCTACTGTATGTTCGAATTTTTGACAAAAATTCGACTAAGTGCCGCTACTGAATGCTGAGTTAATTTCTCCCGCAATTTTTTTTTTTGAATTGGCAAGCGGTTCGGGTTTGAACCGCTTACCATTACACCAAATGGCAAGCGGTTCAACCCCGAACCGCTTGCCAATACATGTAATGGGAAGCGGTTCGCGCCTAAACCGCTTGCCATTCTAAAAAAGAGTTTTTTTTTTAAAAAAATAGGGTCTTTAGAAGCGGATTTGAAAAACCGCTTGCCAATTGGGGCTTCCCATTTAGTTTTTTCTACTAGTGAATATATATCAAGCAACAATAAATAATCATCATCATAATAATATTCTCATCAAAGCATAATAATATTAGCAAGATCCTAGGCATGATACTAACAAGATTAATAACAAATCATAGCATGTCACTAAACAATAAAGATCAAAGCTTTATCCCTAACATGATACTAACATGATATTAGAAATAGGAAGCATCCTAAGCATGATACTAGAAAGCAATAAAAGCATCCTAACATGATACTAGGAATCACAAAGACATCCTAACATGATACTAGGATTAAAATAATCAAAGCATGATCTCTATATCAAAAGAATAACAAAGTAATTAAATAACTTACTTGGATGCCTCGTATCTCTTTCTAATAACAAAATACACGCGTTAGTAACTTCAAGGAAAATATTAAATCAAACAATTAATTTAAATAATTGAAATAGAGATTTGGGACCAAACCCTCAGAAACTATCAACCTTTCATGTCTAGGGCGAAGGCAACTTCAAACTTGGCTAGGTGTGTCTAGAACTTGTGAATGTGGAATTTTGTAAGAGGGAAAGGTTTAGAAAGAGGGAGAAAGAACAAGCTTCTAGCTTTAGAGAAGAGAGAATAGATGATTGTTGATTGTTGGTGAATGAATAAAAACAGGGAAATACGACCCCTATTTATAAGAAAATAGTCCGAAATCTATAGAAAAGAGTTACAATTCGAATCAGAATAGAATTGGCTCCTGTCGCAGAGGTGTATCACGCGACAGAGCCTGTCGCGAAACAACAGGGATCACGCATGGCGACAGGCACTGTCGTTTGGCGACAATGCTGTCGTTTGGCGCAGGGACAGTTTTTTGCGGATTTTTTTTTAACATATCTTTTGATCCAGAAGTCCAAATAAGTCATGTAATATGTCGTTTGAAAACTCTTGAAGTCTACTTTCCAACCCAATTAGAATCAGATTAAAATCTTTTGCAGAATAAAAGATATGGCCAAAATAGTGGAAGGATGTCAGTTTTGAATAGAGTTTTGTATTTCTTTAATATCTTTTTCATTATAGCTCGGAATTAATATTATAATATATCATTGGAAAGATAATTTCAAGATTTATCCAACCATATAAGATTTGGATAAAAATTATGAGGCTCGAAAATAATATCTGAACATCTTCCATTTCGCATAAAACAAGGACTCTCAAAAAAAGAAGTTTTATTCAATTCAGAATTCTTTGATCTTATCTTTTTTTTTAAAAAAGGATAACTAAGATTTTTTAGAAACTTATAGAAGCTTCTAATTAATCCTAATTAGTTTAGGAATAGGATTAAAACTTTAGACCCTCCACATAATCATTGGGCCGTAGGTAAAATCCAGTTTGGGCCCAGTTTAGTATTTTGGTCATAACTTCCTCATTATTCATCGGAATTGGGCTTATAATATATCGTTGGAAAGGTCTTTTCAAACCCCATCCAACTACACCATTATTGGACCCCTTATCATGGACCAAACTAAATTAGACTGGCTATTTTCATAAATAGAGCACATTTTCAAAAACAGAAAGAAAGATTTTTATTAAAACGACCGCATCACAAGACTTTTCACATTTCACCTTGTTCGATAATCAAGCGACGTGAAAGATATTCATCACTGAGTTTGGTTTTGGGGAGACACATTTGGGTGTCTACAGTGTTGTACTCCCAGTAGTTTTTATGGTTAAATATAAAACCCCATAACTCCCCCCCCCCATATGTTCATACTCAAGGTGTATACGTTCCAAGAGTTTTGGTGCGTAATCTCTTTCACTCTACGTTATTTACATATTATTAGACTTGGTGATGACTCTCAAACCATAATCATTCAATTATAATAACTATTCAAACAATCAAACATACCAATTTAATTCTTGAATAATTAGTGACCACATAATATTTAATGTTGAATCCTTTTTAAATCTACCTTGATGTCAAAGACACCTTAAACGCATAATGCGCCACAAATCCTATCCCTCGGTATTGAAAACACCTTAAGTGCACTAAGGCACCAACATATAATTTATTCCTCGTGTTCAAAGACACTTAAATAGCTCTTTCCTCATGCTTAAAGCATCAATAAAAATTATATGAAGCATAATAAAATTCTTTCTCAATATTCCAAACTCAATTAAACATGTAGTTTAATTAAACATACTTTCTATCATGCCATAAATAAAAGTGTGGTTCATATATAACATGCCCAAAATAATTATTTCCATTCAGTAATCCATCACAAATAAATCATGCTTCATAATTCAATCACCAATATCAGCCAATTCACAATTTCCATCATAATCTAGCATGATACTACTTGGGACTAAATAATCAAGCCTAGCATGTTACTACATCATCAAAAATATGCAAAGTACGCGAACGTACCTTGACTACGATCTTAAAATCGCCACAACTAATTGAAATAGCTTACTTCAAAGTCTCCTACAAGCCAAAATCATAATATGGCATTAAAATCTACTCCACACAAATTTCCAGCAATATATACTCTTATTAAACCACTCATAATTTAATTAAAACAAGCTGAAACTTAATTTAAAACCTCATACTTTAATCCCAATTAATGGGTAGTCAAAATTCCTTCAAGAAACTTAATTTTTTAGCATACTAACAAAAATTCCAGCAATATTAATTAATGAAAAACTTGATGTAATTATACTTTAAAACCCTTAAATTAAAGGTTTAAATCACCCTAAATCATATTCCTTCAATAATAAATTATTTATAAATCTAAGGTTTCAAAAATTGGGGCTTTTTAATTAAATTTAAAATCTGAAAATTAATTCACATCATACTTAATATCAATCATCATAAAACCATCACAAAACTCATAATTTATAATTAGATCTAGGATTAAACAAAAGAAAATTAAAAAAAAAAAAAGAATAATTTTTTTTTTCGAAAAGGGGTGGCGGGACAGTAGCCAGGGCACCACAGCCGGCTGCTGTTGTGTTGCTGGTGGCGCCACCGCTCCTAGTGGTGGCCGGCGGCGGTGAGTGTCGAAAAAGGGGAAAGGGGAAAAGAAAGAAAAAGAAAACGAAAATAAAGGAGAAGGGAGAGAAAGTTTACCTTGGGTATTCACCACTCTGGGCAAAGTTTAATTTTCCCAAGTGTTGAATATGTATACCCCTTTCTCTAGAAACTCTTCTTACCTAAACTTTCCCTTTTTTAATCTTTCATAATCCCTTTTCTAATAAAACTTTACTAAAATAAAACTTTCCTATATTAAATCCCAACTTAATAAAATAATTAATTAAATAAAACTTTCCTTTTATAAAATATTTCCAAACTTATTTAAAATAAATAATTAAAATTCCGTAAATAATTTATTTTAAATTATTAAAATACCCCACAAAATACTTATTTAAAATAAAATACGTATAGAAATACGGAGTACTACAACATATTTTACCAGCTTATCATCACTAACTTCTTCTCTCTATCCTTTTATCCCAACTTGTAATACCCCGTATTTTTATATGTATTTTATTTTAAATAAGTATTTTGTGAAGTATTTAAATAATTTGAAATGAATTATTTATGGCATTTTAATTATTTATTTTAAATAAGTTTAGAAATATTTTATAGAAGAAAAGTTTTATTTAATTAATTATTTTAATAAGTTGGGATTATTTTAGGAAAGTTTTATAAAAAGGAAAATTTTATAAAAGTTAAGTTTTATTAGGAAAGGAATAGTAAGGATAGAAAGGGAAATTAAGGTTAGAAGGGTTTCTAGAGAAAGGGGTATAAATATTCAACACATGGGTAAATTAAACTTTGCCCAGAGTGGAGAATACCCAAGGTAAGTTTTCTCTCCCTTCTCCTTTATTTCCTTTTTCTTTTTCTTTCTTTCCCCTTCCCCTTTTGTTTTGCACGGCCGGCACCACCGGCCGCCACCACAGCCACCGGCGCAAGCGCCAGCAGCCGTAGCGGTACTGGCACTGGCAGGGCGCAGCAGCAGCAGCAGCCCAGTCATGGTGGCTGTTGCTTGCGGCTGTCGAACAAAAAAAAAATTTATTCTTTTTTTTTATTCTTTTGTTTTAATCCTAAATCTAATTATTAATTATGGGTTTTGTCATGATTTTATGATGTTTGATTATAAGTATGATGCAAATTAATTTTCAGATTTTAATTTTAATTAAAAAGCCCCAAATTTGAAACCCTAGATTTGTAAATAATTGATTATTGAAGGAATATGATTTAGGGTGGTTTAAATCTTTAATTTGAGGGTTTTAAAGTATATTTATAGCAATTTTTTATGAATTAATATTTCTGAAAATTTTGTTAGTAAGCTAAAAATTAAGTTTCTTGAGGGAATTTCGACTACCAATTAATTGGGATTAAAGTAAGAGGTTTTAAATTAATTTTTAGCTTGTTTTAATCAAATTATGAGTGATTTAATAAGAGTATATATTGCTGGAAATTTGTGTGGAGTAGATTTTAATGTCATGTTATAATTTTGGATTGTAGGAGATTTCCAAGTGAGTGATTTCTTTTAGTCGTGGCGATTTTAAGATCGTATTCAAGGTACGTTCGTGTACTTTGATATTTATTTGGTGATGTAGGAACATGCTAGGCTTTGAATAATTGATTCCAAATAGTATTATGATAGATTTTGATTGGAATTTATTATTTGCTTGATGTTGGTGATTGAAATTTGAAGCATGAATTATTTGTGATGGATTATTGAATGGAAATAATTATTTTGGCTTGTTATATATGAACCACACTTTTATTATTGGCATGATAGAGAGCATGTTTAATTAAACTAAATGTTTAATTTGGTTTGGAATATTAAAAGGGAATTTTATTATGGTTCATATAATTTTTATTGATGCTATAAGCATGAGAAAAAAGCTATTTAAGTGTCTATGTACACGAGGAATAAATTATATTTTGGTGTCTTAGTGCACTTAAGGTGTTTCCAATACCGAGGGATAGGAATTTTGGTGCATAATGCGTTTAAGGTGTCTTTGGCAACGAGGTAGATTTAAAAAAGGGTTCAACATTAAATTTTATGTGGTCACTGATTATTCAAGAATTAAATTGGAATGTTTAATTGTTTGAATAAATATAATGTTTGTTTGTGTTATGGTTTGAGAGTCATCACCAAGTTTAATAATATGTAAATAACGTAAAGTGAAAGAGATTACGCACCAAAACTCTTGAAACGTATATACCTTGAGTATGAACATATGGGGGGAGTTATTCGACTTTATATTTGACCATAACTGCTACTGGGAGTACAGGACGCTATATTTTCCTTTTATTATTATGCGCAAGAATTCCGCCACTTACGAGTGATTATTTTATAGTGGCACGGTTAGCTCTCGTGTTAGTACCCCTTTATTGGGGCAGGTTAGGGGAAAACCCGTTCGATGCGTAATCAATGCTAAATGAATCAATTAGTTATATTTAATTGAGAGTCATGTTGTATGTTGTATGCTTGTAAATAGGTGCAACGAGATAAGTTGTGTGTTGATAGGTGATAGCATGTTAGTGTGTTTAATTACGCTTATCTACTCAGCTTTGCTGATTGTGTGTTTGTATGTTTGTTTAGCCTTGTCATTACCTTGGCCTTATGATGACCCGTTTTTAATGGAGAGTAGTGGAAACAAGTAGAGAGAAGCTTTTCAGGTGATGAAACATATTCATGATGGGCATGAGTGAAGAGCGAATCATGATAGTTTCCATAAGTCTACGATGTGTTTATTGCTTTAATTATTTTATTATATTATGCATGTGAGACTAACGCAAAGGTTTTGAGTTGGTTCGGTTTTGTTAAGGGCGTACAATGGTTCCAAGTTGTAGGTTGACTTCGTTTGACTTTGGTTTGATTTTACTTTCGTTTGGTTGACTTTTTAAGTTGAATTGTTTTAATTGTTTTTAAAGATAGTCTTCCGCTGTGTGCCTTTGATAGTTGCCTTAGCCGTTTTCATGGTGCGCGATAATGTCTTAGATTTTCCTAGTTTGAATTTTAAAAAGAGCAAAACAGGTATTTTATAGGAAAGGAATTTCTAGGGTGTTACACCACCAAAAATCACGACAAACTGCATTGATGTTATTTATTGACACACTCCCTTAGACATGTAGTTTGAGAAAAATAATAGGTAGAGACCATAGAAATGTGATATAGAGGTAATTAATAGATTTGATTTACATTATTAAAACAAAGGACATGCATGTGAGATTGGGAAAGTTAGTGAAATATGGTAAATACTTCGTATAATATTTAATGATGGTGGTCCTTTGCCGTTCATAATGCCTGACTTAGTGCAGGTCAACAAGTTGGCTTGGACTATGGAGAGACTTTTAACCCGGTAGTCAAACCTGGTGAATTTGCAACACTTCATCCACCACCTATGGACGTATCGAAGCTAATCCCTCGTCCCGTTTCTGAGCAAAGACCAATCAAAGGTAATTTTTAGTTTCTTACTTAACTAAACTACATGAATTGGTAGCCAACACTTAAACTTCCCCCTCTCATATGTAGTTCTTTCAAACTACAGGAGAGAACATATAATATTCTTACTATGTTTATCTTTTTACTACTAGTTATTCCATCTACATTCGACCAATTCGTCACTTCCTTTTGGCTGGCTAACCAATTAACCAAATGTAAAACTAGCTCACGAAAAAAGGTAGGCATAACTAATAAAAAAAGACAAAATTACTATTGTTTGTTGGAATTTCAATGATGCGCAATCACAGATGGGTCTTTATTCCTAAAACAAAGGATTCCAATTTTATGATCAACCAACCAGTCATAGATCTGAAACTGGGGCACGATAATTTATTATAACAAAGAGAAAATACAAGTTGATTTATGAGATTAACAATTTATTATAACAAAGAGAAAATACAAGTTGAGATGGGTCTTTATTCCTAAAATGATATTTTTTGTAAATATTTAAAGAACTTTTTCCTTAAAAGTGAACCTGACTGTAATTATAACTAGATAAAATTGTTAATTTATTTACCGAAATGCCATATGATAAACAATTCTTGCTTATCACATCAAAGTGATTAACTGGGCTCCTTCTATACCAAATCTACGATAATGCCAAATGGACCCTGGGTCTTGGGACCTGTTCCGATTTACCGAAAATAACTGAACTGAAATGAACTGATTGGAGCTAAACTGAACAGAACTAAACTTAATTAAACTGAACTGAATAGAGCTAAAATGAATTGTTTATGTGAGAAGAAGATTAGAAATTGAAGTGAGCTAAACTGAAGTGAATTAATTGGATTTGAACTGAATTGAAGTGAGCTGAATTAAATTGAACTGAAATTAAGTTGAATAGAATAGACCCTCAATTCTAAACACACGTGGGAAAGCGAACGAGTGAGTTGAAAATCCAAATACCCTTGCCAACCCAACGACAGCCCACGCGTTAAACAGGCGCGTGAAGAAAGAAGCAAAAACCACTCGGATTAATCCGATTCCGATTCATAGTGAGGCGTTTCATGATTGAGTCAACCCAGCGATCGATTCTCTTTCCTCCAACTCGCTTTCCAAACCCTAATTTCTCACCGAGTTACCCTGACTCGTTCGATTCAAATCGTTACTCGCCGATTCTTCATCTTTTTTCCCCAATTTCACCCAAATTTTCTGTTCAATGCCTAATACATCGTAATCGGAGCATCAAATTTGCAAAAACAGGTAATTTTTCTTTTTTTTTTTTTTTTTTTTTTTTTTTCCGATTTTGACATTTTTGATAGAATTTATTGACATAAATTTGCAGCAAAGATCACATTTTCAGGTATATTTATTTATTTTTTTGTTAATAATTTCTGCAAATTTTTAATCCTTATAAGGTTTGATCGATTTTTTAAAGATATAATCTATAAACGTAAATGTGAAATTTTGCTTGAATTTCAATTGTCGTATCTGTTTTCAGTAAAATTTTACGGATTTGATCTGATGTATGAAATCAATTAAATTAATTTTGAACTAAACTTGATAAATTTTAATGTAGTATAATCTTTAATCTAGGTACATTGTAAGATTTGTAATGTGTTTCCTAGACTCAACAGGTACGTGTTCAGGTGGCAAACTTGACCATTTAGTGAAAATTTTGCTTATTTTTGAGTGTAGATAAGATGTCAAAGTGTCTATAACCATGTTGGAGTGTTGAGTATCGATTATCGATTATTGAATACTTGTAAGCAGGATGAAATGAAGAGAGTATAACATAAGTTTATAATGGATGCAGTTTGAATTTTTTATGGTAAAATAGTTGTAATGGTGAGATGAAGTTTTCTTATTGGTTGGAATGTGTAGGTTGACATCACTGAAATGAAGTTGTCTTATTGCTGTAAGAATAATTCCTTTGTGATGCATCTTCATAAATAATGGCTAAAAGATACTGTAAAGGGGTAATTTAGGTAAGGTTATGTACGTTCAACCCCATCTTACCCTACAGAGAGTAGGCGTTTTGTTAGAAAGCTTGGGTATGACATATGAATAAGATGTTTAATGCTGATCGTTGTGGATTATATCGTGTTTACTCTAAAGGCACTGCTTCTTATTTCCTCATTGTCATATAGGTGTGGATAAGCGTCACAATAGCCATTTCCTAGCATACTAAAGCTACTTTACACATTATTACATTAGTTTCCATTTTGAGTCTAGGGGGCGTTTGACCATTCTCTCTTTTGCGTCTTGGCTGAGTTTTTATTTTTTGATGCTCATGTTGCCACAAGATAACTCCGATCCGTCTTTGCTCTTGCCTACTTTCCTTAATACTTGTAGTATTTAGTGTCCATTTCAAATCTTTTTGACCTTGTCATATTTGCATAGTTGCATGCATTAGGTCTAATTATCTGAAGATTCCTAATGTATCTTGTAGTTAATTAAAACTTGACTGTGCTAATGAAGTTTTATTTGTCAATTGATTTTTATTTTATTTATTTATTTATTTATTTTTTTTTTTTTTTTTTTTGAATACCTTGTTGCAATTTCTTTGCCAAGCTCATGTATATTCTATTAATGTTGTTTTGTTGGCAATTTCTGTGCTTGCAACTTCTTTCTCTGATCAAAACTTTATGTTTTTATTTGCATAATCTCTAAAGCATGGAGTAAATGTTGAACTGCTGGAATAGTAAGTTTTATGCTTGGTCTATAAAATGATGGGAGAGATGGCCCCACTCCGTCCAGCTGGATATGTTGACCCTGGCTGGGAGCACGGGACTGCACAAGATGAGAAGAAGAAGAAGGTCAAGTGCAATTATTGTGGGAAAGTTGTTAGTGGAGGTATATATAGATTAAAACAACACTTGGCTCGAATCTCAGGAGAAGTAACATACTGTGAGAGGGCTCCAGAAGATGTATACTTGAGAATGAGAGAAAATTTGGAAGGCTGCCGCTCCAATAAGAAGCCAAAGCTATCTGAAAATGATGAACAGGCATATTTGAATTTTCAGTCTCCTGATGACGATGATGATTTAATGGAGAATGTTGATTATAGAAGAAAAGGGAAAAATGTCATGAATGATAAAAGTTTAGTTTTAAATTTGACTCCTCTTCGCTCATTGGGATATGTTGACCCTGGTTGGGAGCATGGTATTGCTCAAGACGAGAGGAAGAAAAAGGTGAAGTGCAATTACTGTGGCAAAATAGTTAGTGGAGGCATCAATAGATTTAAACAACACTTGGCTAGAATTCCTGGAGAAGTTGCGCCTTGTAAAAATGCTCCAGATGAAGTTTTTATGAAGATTAAGGAGAATATGAAATGGCATCGCACAGGGAGAAAACATAGAAGGCCAGATGCCAAGGAAACGCCATCTTTTTTTGTGCATTCTGATGATGAACCTGAAGAGGATGAAGCAGAAGAAGATGTTTTGCATCACTTGAACAAGGATAGAGTAGTTATGGGGGGAAAGAGACTGGGCAAAGATTTCAGGAGGGGTTTCAGTGGAATGTCTTCTGGAAGTTGCTCTGGGATGTTCTTGAAAAAGCATAGGCAAAATCCCACCATCTTGAAAACTTCAATGAATCATATGCCACTGACTTACAAACAAGGAAGTTGCGGACCAAACAAAAGGAATCGCAAGGAAGTGGTGTCTGCCATTTGTGAATTCTTCTATTATGCTGGGATCCCAATGCAAGCAGCCAACTCTCTATCTTTCCAGAAAATGCTGGAGCTTGTCGGTCATTATGGACCAGGTCTAATAGGCCCTTCAAGCCAGCTGATATCTGGTCGTTTTCTCCACGATGAATTGTCGACAGTCAAAAGCTATCTAGCTGAGTATAGGACATGTTGGGCAGTAACTGGTTGTTCCATTATGGCAGATAGTTGGAAAAATTCACAGGGTAGGACTCTAATCAATTTTTTAGTCTCCTGTCCTCGTGGTGTCTACTTTGTTTCGTTAGTTGATGCTACTGATGTAGTAGACGATCCCTTAAGTTTGTTCAAGTTACTTGACAAAGTGGTGGATGAGATTGGTGAGGAAAATGTTGTTCAGGTGTGTAACTTTGGTTCCTTTTTTTTTTTAAAAAAAAAAAAAAAAAAACTATGAATAGGCAGCTATTAGACTAATGAAACCTTCTATCTGATTCTTCTCATATAATTTTCTTGTATATGCTTTAGGTAGTTACTCAGAATACCCCGAGTTATAAGACTGCTGGAAAGATGCTTGAAGATAAAAGAAAAAAATTATTTTGGACCCCATGTGCTGCCTATTGTATAGATAGAATTCTTGCAGATTTCACAAAGATAAAGCTGGTTGGTGAGTGCATTGAGAAAGCTCAAAAAGTTACAAAGTTCATCTACAACCGGATATGGCTGCTAAATCTTATGAAGAAGGAGTATACAGGGGGGCAAGACATTTTAAGACCTGCTATTACAAGATATGCTGCAAACTTTATTAGTTTACAAGGTGTATTTGACCATAGGATTAGTCTTAAAGATATGTTCCAATCAAGCAAATGGCTTTTGTGTCGCTTTTCAAGATCAGATGATGGCAAGGATGTGGCAAAAATTGTTTTAAATGCTTCGTTTTGGAAGAAAATGCAGTATGTCCTGAAATCAGTAGACCCTGTTCTGCACGCACTCCATAAAGTTGACATCAACAGTAATCTGTCTATGCCATATGTATATAGTGACACAGTAAGGGCAAAACTTGCAATTAAAAGCATTCATGGTGATGATGCACGCAAGTATGGTCCCTTCTGGAATGTGATTGACAGTCACTTAAGTTCTTTGTTCCATCATCCATTATGCGTTGCTGCATACTCTTTAAATCCAGCCTATAGATATCGACCAGATTACCAGGCGGTAGGTTTAACTAAAATTTTCATATTTAAGTGTACATTTTACAGTTTTAAGGCTGATCCTTTGCTTTGTGAACGAAGAATCCAGAGGTGGTTCGTGGACTAAATGAATGCATTGTTCGCCTTGAACCAGACAGGGGGAGACAGGTTTCTGCGTCCATGCAGGTTAATATGTGCCTGCAATTTTTAATCAAGATTCAATATTGAAAAATAAAATAAATTAAACCCAATTCTCTCTAATGACAGATCTCTGACTTTATATCTGCTAAAGCTGATTTTGGGACTGAATTGGCAATCAGTACAAGAACTGAGCTTGATCCAGGTGATGAGACTTATTATTGAATTTATTTTTGTTTGTGTTTGTGGTGAGATAGTCCTGAGACTCCCGACTGTGAAAGGAACCATCAGTACCCAAAAAAAGGCAGTCATCCTATGTCATTATACATGTTCTGATATCAATTTTTTCTCATCAGCTGTATGGTGGCAGCAACATGGTGTGAATTGTTTGGAATTGCAGCGATTAGCTGTACGCATACTAAGTCAAACCTGCTCTTCTTTTGGATGCGAACACAGTTGGAGTATATATGATGAGATTCATTGTGAAAGGCAGAACCGTCTAGCACACAAGAAATTGAATGATTTTGTGTATGCTCACTATAATTTGAGACTGAGGGAGCGCCAAATAAAGCAGTCGAATGAATTATTATCACTTGACAGTGCTCTTCTAGAAGGTTTACTTGATGACTGGGTTGTAGAGGCAGGCAGACAAGCCATTCAAGATGATGAGGTATCATCTACATCTGCAATCTATAGTATAGGTGGCATAAGAACCTTCCCCCCCCCCCCCCCCCCTCCCTCTTTCCCCACAACTTTGCCTTACCTTTTCTTGTCTTCTGATGAGTTGGAACTTGCTTTTTCCTCAGCAGGGGATATTTGACCATGAAGATGGATACAGCTACGATATACTCGAGTATGAAGATGGTACCTCCGATGTTATGAGGAGGGGAACTCTAGATATGGTGACGCTAGCAGATGTAGAGCCCTTGGAAGTTCATCCTAACGCAGGTCCAGCTACAGATGATGATGCTGAACTTGATTTCCTTGATGATGACTTAACTGATTAATTAACAGACCTCTGTCGACATGACTAAAATATTAAGGTATATCTTTTTTATATTATTATTATTTGAGGGTGTAACTAAGTATAGTTAAATGCTAAACTGCATTCATATGTCTAACAAGTTTGGATGGAATCCCAATATCCAAATTTTATCTTACCTGAAAATGGATAACATAATAGAACGTAGCAATTGTGAGTCTTTATTGTAACCTGAAAACCAACTCTCTAAAATTAAAATATTTTATTCGAAATTTTTGCCTTCATGCAGCTCCTGTTCTGGCACCACAAATTGTTGCCAGGACTTGCATTTTCTCTGGTCTGGATTGTATATAGTTGGATGCATCTACCTCGAAGTTTATCAAAGAGATGTCTCAGGGTTACCTTTGCGGACTGTCAGTAAAGAGGAATTGTTTAGCCCCATTTCAGCTGTTAGCACCTGATGTAAATTACCCATTCTAAAATTTCTGACCGCTTCTCAAAGGATTTGTTCCCTAGCTTGTCTCTATCAGGGAGTCATGTTCTCGTCTGGAACTTCGAATCAAGATTTTTTTTTCAGTTGAGGTCCAATGTTCCTTCACTTCCTTGCTCAAGTTTCAAAGACTCTCAAGTCTTAACCAGCAGTCCAGCAGGCGGACATAAACATCACAATTTGAACTCAGGAAAAAAATTGTTTCCTATATTATATTGCGGGATTTTTTTGGAGTCTGCATCATCTTGATGATTCATTTTGCTTAACAGGTGATTTTTTTTTCAATTATTGATCTGTATCGATCTTTAGTCGCATGAATGAGAAGGCTGTATATATTTTGTGCAATGTAATCTTTATCAAATTTGCATTATGAGGTTCCCAATTCCAAATCAAAACAACCAATTCTTTGTTCAATAGTTTTGCTGGAAGATCCTTTTTTCTTAAAAAAAATTGAAAAATTGTAACCTATGAAATATATGATATTAATCCACGTCAGATTTCAATACACAGTAGCATATAGATACTCCGTAAGATTATCTGCAAAACAGTAAAATAGTACGGAGAGAAGGGGAAAAAAAGGCATATATATATAATTGGTTTACGTTAATGTCAAAAGGCTGATTAAAACTTTAGAATTTACCACTTTGATTGTTATGAGCCCTTTCCCTAAATAATGCTAGCAAAACACCCAATTTCATAAATACGGTCTTTTTTTCAAATATTCCCACTTTACCGTTCAAGTCACCGGTTCAAGGAACTTTATTATTTTACGGTTTAAGCAGAAAACCGCTACTTCAAGTAGCGGTGTATGTTGGAAAACCGCTACTTGAAGTAGCGATTTATACTTACTCAAAATCGCTACCTCAAGTAGCGGTTTCTTGTTTAATAAACATCCACGTCACTACCATAGTGCCATTTATTCAAGCAGCAAGGATTTCTGCCTCCACCCTTTTTGTTGACGGTGGTGCTCCTCCTCTACTGCCGCTGGCTTCTCGCCACCCTACTGCCGTCGTTTTAGCCCCCAAACCCTGTCTTGATGCTGCTGTAAATTTGGGTCAGATGAAGGGTTGTTTTGTATTATACCCTAATTTTGTTTTTACCTAATTAACTTGTTAATTTTATTCTTATTTTCAATTCACAAAATAAATTTGACAAATAATAAGCATTGATTTTGGAGATTGTATATAACGGTGAGTCTATAGGAACAACAAGAATTAAAGCTTGCGAGTTGCGACTGGTTTTCATGTTGAAACCCACTACTTTGTTTTGATATAAACTGCTACTTGAAGTAGCAGTTTTCTGATATAAATCGCTACTGTTTATAGCTGAACCAACAAAAAAAAAAAAAAAAAAAAAAAACGGTTAATTTCTTTTAACTTACGTGGACGGTATAATGGGAATTAATAAAAGATTGGCCGTAATTTAGGAATTGGGTGTTTTGCTAGCATTATTTAGGGAAAGGACTCAATTGTTATACGATTAGTTTTTTTTTTTTTTTTTGGGTAAAGATAGCTGTAATAACACCGATATAACAGGGATTTGATCTCAAATTTTGAGTGTTATTCTAAAATTTTAACTAATTTTATTGACATTTATATAAGATCTGAGTAAATTACATACGGTGTGTTTTACAATTGATATTCCCAAAGTAAATGATAAAGAATAAGAAAAAAAAAAAAAAAAAAAAGATTAAGCGAATTTTCAGATTTTTATTTCCCCTAATTATATGTGAATGATCCTACACCTTACATCACAAATTTACAATTACTCAATCAGGCCAATCCTAAGTTGAAATTGGCTATTAAAGTAGCGTGATGCATATTCAATTACACATCATTACTCAATCATCACCATTATCATCATCATTAGTCGATAATCATTTAGGATTATTATAATGGGCAAGTTAACATTCGATTGTCGGCTTATGATTGGAGTTTATACTATCCCGCTATATCTCTGGCAAATGGTTATCCAAATTTGACTAATGTATTCTAGTATTTGCCTTATCTATGCTAATGTATAATCCTATAATCCAAGTATGCTGATGTATCCTTTACCTTATATGGAGTGTAATATTAGTGTACACTATGTGAATAGGGACAAACAAAAGAGTATAGAGGATTAAGTAGATGAGTAGATCTATATGCAAGAATTGGAAAAAGAGATATGAAGGGTTGACCTTAATGGATCCATGTAATCCTTCCGTCCACAAATAATCATTCTATATTTTCCGTTAAAATGTTTATGAAGTAAAAGTATAAAATTTTCTTACAACTCATGTGATGTAGACCCCTCCACTAACTATTTTTCTCTCGCACTCTCACCCAAACATATTAAATTCCTCCTTAATATGTATGTTGAAACCTAATAGGAAGGTTTTTTTGGTCATTTCACACGAAAAGGGGAGCTTAATTTTTTGAAATTAGGAAAAGAATAATCACGTGCTTAGTAATTGAAATAATATATTATGTGTCTATGTACAATAGTGGTGTTTTAAGTTTGTCACAATTCACAAGAATAATATAATACGAAATACAATTATAAATGGCTTATGTGATCTTAATTCCAATAGATGAGAAACAATAAAGCATTTGACATGAACAATAAAATCATATTGCCTGGGCATATCAAAACTTTAAATTACACAATTAAAAGCATTTTGAAACACTTGTTGAGAAATTGGATATTTTACAAAATATTTGAAATTCTATCATTGCTAAATGTTTTTTTAAACCTTTGGTAGAAGTATATTTGAAATTCTATCATTGCTAAATGTTTTTTTTAAACCTTTGGTAGAAGTTTTAAGTTAATAGTTTAACTTATACTTCCTCATAGGCTCATACCATAACTTTTGCCTATACAACAAATTTATCCACCGGAAAAAAACAAAAAAGTTTACATACAATTGTAACTATTTTGGCAACAATCAAAACCCTCCTTTATATCAAACCTACTCCTTTTAATATCAGATTAAACTTAAGTATGAAACACGTTTTCATTAAACATATCCAAAGTTTCAATTGCACAAGTCATCCTTTTATTTTTTCTCATCACAATCCAAGTCACAAATCACAATCACAAAAGGTGTATTACATATTATCCTTCATTAAAAAGAACCCTAGAATCTAATCCCTTGTATTTTTTCTTTTCATTAAAAATTATTACAAAAAACATACTCAAAGTAATAAACACCATAAATTTTGATCCCAAATCAAAAAAATGGCAATCATCCTGGTCCTATAACTCACCATCACCACACCTCTTGTGTTGTCACAATCACCAATTTTCTCTCTCCTAATCTCTTCATTCATACATTCTATCTATGTCACTTACACAATTATGTAACTTTATGTGTAGTTTTTCCCATGTTTTTGCCTCAAAATATTCACCCATTTTTCTGGGTAATTTTGGGTGATATCTAATTTAAATTCTTCTGTTTTCTAAAAAGTTAAACCCAAAATCCTAAAATTTGAAATTATGGCTGTGAAAAAAGTTGCAGAAAATTTCTCAAAGAGTTTGATTGATGAAGTTCATAAATGGGGTTCAATGAAACAAAATGGAGTAACATTAAGGTATATGATGGAATTTGGATCAAAACCTACTGAACGAAATTTGTTGATTTCTGCTCAGTTTCTTCATAAAGAGCTTCCCATTCGAATTGCGCGTAGAGCTATTGAACTTGAGTCTCTTCCTTATGGTTTATCTCTTAAACCTGCTGTTTTGAAGGTAATTTTTTTTTTTTTTGTCATTTTGGGGTTTTAATTGTGTTTTTATTGCTGTTTTTGGTGTGAATTTTGTTGGGTTTTTGCTATTTTATGAGAATTTTCATTTTATTGGTTGAAGTTCTGAATTTTCGGGTTTTTTTTTTTTTTTTTTAAATTCTGGTGGGGTTTTTTGTTGCTGGAAGTTATATATTGCATGTAATTTATTTAAGTGCTTGTAATTTTGATGATGATATTCTGTATTAAGCATTGAAATTCTGTATTTTTCTGGTGAATTTGCAAACTAAATTTAATGTTATTTTTGTTGGAATTGAACTTTCATTTTGCATGTAATTTTGCAGTTGAATTGGGTAAATATTTATCAGTAATGCAATAATGAGCTTGATGAAATGGTAAAAAGTTTGTGAAATTTGCAGGATATTTTTTTTAAAAGTACCCTTTCCTTTATTGGGTAATTTGATATTGCAAAATGCTGTTGATTTGATAGAGAATATTATCTATGATCCATAACAGTAAAGAGTATCTGAAGAATTGTTTATGAATGTGTATTATTTAGGTTTTTAATGCTATTTTAATAATCAAAGTTTGAACTTTTGGGAATAATTTTTCTGTGGTGTGTATCCTTTGGTTCATTCACTATCATGTGGTGTTTGCTCTCCTGTTCTTCACTGAGAGTAGTTAGGTGATGATATCATATTGTGTGCGTCATTTTCTGACCAAAATTTTTAAAAAAAACATGATTCTAAGTTTACTTTGGCAGACCATAAAATACTGATAAATTGCTAAACTTTTATCTCCTATTATATTATCTCTCTTAGGAAAATTTAAGGCTCCTGTTGTTGGCCCAAGTCACCCAACCTCTTCCATGGCCATGCCCTGGATTCATTGAATACATATTTCCTCCGTTCCACAAATTTACACATGTTTATTGTTATTCTTTCCAGAGACCAATACAAAACAATAAAGTTGGGCAATTGGGGTCCTCATGTGTAGGAAAGAGAAAATCACATATTGATAAAATAGATGTGTCCCAAGTGGTGGATCATTTGAGGTTAATGTCAAATATAAAACTTGCCATAAAGGGAATAAAGCTATATAGTGAGGAAGCTTATGGAACAGACTTATATGAAAAGAGAGAGGGATTTTGTGGAAAGGAGGAAGTGCATTATCATCTATGCAGTAGTAATTATTGCTTTTCAGTTGGATTGCACAGAAATTAAAAGGTGTGTTTATAGTGGAAAGATGAGAATATATACAAGATAGATGATGAATATGCGTGTAACTGATCTAACAATATACGTTGGTTACATGTCAATTAACACTTTAATGGCTTAGCGTCATTCATAATATGGGATTCTTTAGTGAATTCTGGCAACATAAATCCCAAACATAGCAAATATAATGACCTGTATTATATATGATAAGTATATGTTTATTGAATTTGAAAGATCCTACTACTTTTTCCATCAGAAGAATGGTTAAGTTTTTGAATTGGATTCCAAGGATACCATCATTTGATTCTGAGGATGCCATCATACCTTTCTAAGGATCCTGTAAACTTCCATGAAGGCTCTTCCCAAAGAATCTTTTCATTCTTACCTTGTTTGCTTGACTTTCTTTGACCTTGGCACTTGTAAGTATTGTAACCTACTGTCCTGTCATAAGGCTGATCTTTATCTTGAGTTGTAATCCAAATATAAGCTTTTATTCTGTTTGAGACTACTGTCAATCAAATTTATACATGAAATTAATAGTATCAGATTAAATTGAGTGATTCTGCAAAGAGTGTGTTGAGTACTTGAGGGATCTATTGTCCAGACTCTTTCATCAGGCCTGAGAATACAAGAACTAGGCTCCAGCAAACTAAGAAAGTTATTGCAAATTACGAAATACGTTAGCTGTGACTTAGATGACAGTCTTCAGTGGGATGAGGGGAAGTATACCTTGAGAAATTTCTACTTTTATTGATAAGTAATATGTCTTTAAAATATTTGTTCTTATACTTCTCACCACTAGAAGAGTTTACTGTTATAAGCTTCCTCAATGGATAATGTATTAGAATAGCTAGCAACAGTGCTGTAACAAAAACATATCTGCTTCGTGTTATACTGTTGTGTGCAAGTTTTGTCAACTCATTTTGGAAGTTAGAGTTATTATGATTTTTTCCCATGGGATCACTTGTAAACGTGTTATGAATTACCCTGGGGTTTGCCAAAATCATCAGCATTTAATATCATCGTATAATGTTATGAGTCCATTTAGTCATGCTGAGGTCTTTGAGTGTGAGGTTGAATTATGCGAACTGAAGAGCAGAGGTGGTTGTTTCTTTTGTAAAATTAACAAAGGAGTTATCATTATTGCTATATTAATAATTATAAACTCTTTTTCCTTCTTAGGTGCACGATTGGTATTTGGATTCTTTTCGTGATCTCAGATCATTCCCTTCAATCAAAGATAACCGTGATGAATTAGATTTCACCCAAATGATTAAAATGATTAAAGTCAGACATAATAATGTTGTCCCAATGATGGCCATGGGTGTCCAACAACTGAAGAAAGGCATGGATCCCAAGATTGTATATGAAGACTTGGTCGAAATACACCAGTTCCTTGATCGCTTCTACATGTCCAGAATAGGGATTCGTATGCTCATAGGTTGTTCCTGTTACTTTATCCTTCTTTTCACTTTTTATTCATATTTTGCTGTCTACACTAATTCAATAGCTTTGGTTCATTCTATTCCCCCCTTGCTATTACTGATAACACCAATTAATAGTGCTAATTTTTTTTTTGGCTAAATTCAGGGCAGCATGTGGCTTTGCACGATCCAAATCCTCAACCTGACCGTATAGGGTATATACATACAAAAATGTCTCCCGTAGAGGTTGCCAGAAATGCTAGTGAAGATGCTCGTGCAATTTGCATGCGCCATTATGGCAGTGCACCTGAAATTGATATCTATGGCGATCCCAACTTTACATTTCCGTAAGCTGTTCTGTATACATATATATATATATATATTTCTCTGCTGTAATTATTATAATCTCTTCCGAAGGTACTTAAAACTAATAGTTATGCAGCACATGAAACCTTGTGCTCTAAGAATAGTCTAGGTTGTACAAGATGTGTGTTTGAGAAAGAGGATAAGAGAGATACACACAACACAGTAATATGATGCATTGCAAAACAATAGCCAGCAAAGCTTATAATTGAAGTCGTTTGTTCCCAGGGACACCCTAAAGTCCAGATCAAATGCTTATATTAGTTAATATTATTGATTATGCATATTGAGATGCTCATCTACAAAGATGAAAGGCCTTGCCGAAAATATCTCTGATTTGAACTCTATGATGTTGTCTTTGAGGTGTCTTGGGCAACTTGATAAGCTATTTTGAATAAATTGTTTTCCCTTTGTTCTATGCTTGTCAACCACTTTATAAATTGGTAATCTTCATTCTAAGTGGTAATATATCCTAGGGATTGATCAAGATGGATTATACATAATGTGGAGTCGTGGACCATGGTCTTGGTTAGTGGGGCCTGTTTCTGTTTCAGTAGTTTTGCATCTCATTTTGTCTTTCCCAAAAACGTCTGCATGGTTTCTATAAATGCATGAATAATGATGTGGTAGTGCATTTGTTGCAATCTTGACTTATTTTTATTTGAATCCATATGTTTTGTCAACTAAATCATTGGTAAAGGAGGCTATGCAAGGAATTTTTAGATGCTGGCTGATAATTATTTATCTGAATGATCTTTTGTATTCTCTATTGGATTTTGAACCTGTAGTCCTGTGAATGGAGTTATATAATGATGCACATTTCTTTATTGATGCCAGGTATGTACCTTCACATTTACATCTTATGGTTTTTGAGTTGGTAAAAAATTCCTTGCGTGCTGTTCAAGAGCGATTTATGGACTCAGACAGTGTGCCTCCTATTCGTATCATAGTAGCTGATGGAATAGAGGATGTCACGATTAAGGCATGTTGATGCTTTTGAAGACTTTTGCTTTTGTTACAATCTTCATACCTCAGTGTGTGTCTTGACTTCCGTGATGCCATTGTAGGTTTCTGATGAAGGAGGTGGAATTCCAAGAAGTGGTCTCCCTAAGATTTTTACATACCTTTACAGTACTGCTGAGAACCCGTTGGATGAGCATACAGATCTTGGAACTGGTGATAATGTGACTATGGCTGGATATGGATACGGGCTTCCTATAAGTCGATTGTATGCTCGTTATTTTGGAGGAGACCTGCAAATTATTTCCATGGAAGGATATGGTAAGTCTTCTTATCTCATAATTTCTTCCCCTGTCTGGCTGTCTCCCATGTATTGTTATGCAGCTTATGCTCTTAATATCTAGCTTAGACTGGTTTTCCATCTAGCATTACTAGATTAGTCTTTACTCTTTAGCCTCTGTTATACCTATGCACTATCAAACTATGTAGTAGTTTGTTCTCATTTGGGAATTGAGAAAAGGTTATGAGGTTTAATCTGCTACAGAGAATATTAGACAATATTGTCTTGTAATAAATAAAAGATACAAGTCAAATGCATAGTTCATGTTTTCAGTTCCTATATTGAATTAATCAAGTAGATTAGTAGATGAAATAATTAAGTTGATAGGTCAAGTCCAAATTTTTAAATCCAGAACTGTAAAGAACAGAGGAGCTTTAAGTTTGATTTATAGAACTACAACTACTAGGCCAATAGCATCCATCTGATGTTGGGCTAGCAATAGCTCGCAGCTTGCTTGTGGCAATGTTTCTGTTTTGTACACACCTTCCCCAATTTTGTTTACTGCAAGCATGTGAACATCCAACAATTTGATGATCCGTCGTCCCTCTGACCGCCTGACCGGAGTCACCAGACTGACCCTTCCTTGGTAAGATCCCAGCCTTTTGTCGCTAGAATGGCGCCAATGAAAACAGTTTTAAGTCACAAGTATAACCCATTCTATATGTGGACTTTGGCAATAATAATGAGTCTCAGCTTTTCCCATTGACTTTCCATAGCCTAATCTGGTCAAAAATTGGGAGAATTTCAACACATTTAGAAGCTGGATATTTACGTTACTAGTGGAGTATTGGTAATTGTTGGTGCTGCCATTTGCCAAATCGTCCTTTTCTGATGTATTGAATTCTTACCCTAATCCTTGTCATTGCGTCCACATCCCTCTCCTTCATACTTATGCAGACAACTATCTTCGATCACCAATGATTGTGTTCAGGTCTATCTTCTCAAGCTATCAACTTTTAACATAATATAATTTCCATGCTCCATTTTTTTTGAGGATAATCTGTGCAGCTTGTAACTGTTGAGCACTCTTGGAGATTTGTTTTTAGCTATTGTTGTAAATTTTAATCAATCACAGAAAAGATGCGACACTCTGGGTGCATTGTGGGAAAAAGCTGAACCCCATGAATCTTGATTCGCAGGAGCTGCATTGTGAAGCAGATTGAAGAAAGCTTCTGCACAAAGAAGGAAGTTGTTGAGAACTCCTGAAATATGGCCCCTTGGAGACCCTTTAACGAACCAATTATCACAAAAGCCATGGAAACTCTATTGCCTGCACCACCTGATTCACCCTACCAACCATAAACCATCATTAGCAATTTAGCATCACTTTCTCTAAGAAAATTCTCACTCTTTACAAACTTTCCTCATGCTTGTTAGATGATCAATAAATGATCAAATGGGCTTTGATTACTAGTTTACATATGTGTTGTTGGGCAATGTTATGATAATTTTTGCAGCATTCAGATTATGGTGTATTATGTAATGCTTTTTTCAGTGAGTATTGTGGTTTCTGATAGTAATTATTAGGTGGTTTATATTTGCTGTTGCAGGCACCATAAGATTCTGACAAATCAGATGTTCTTATTACATTGTTGCAGGTACAGATGCCTATCTACACTTGTCTCGATTGGGTGGATCTCAAGAACCTCTACCGTAGCCTGTAGTAGCGCAGCTGATGAGCTGTTGACATTCAATATATTTAGACTTCCAATGGTTTACTTGATTAGATGGTTTTCATGAGAAAAGAGCATGTATTGTTCAGATTTATATGATAAACTGGTATTGTCATCCTTGTAATCTTATTTTTAGCAATGGAAATCCTCCCTTTGGGTTCCTTTACTCCTGTTCGCAAACTACCCTCTGCCCCGCCCCCCTCCCCCAACACAGAAGGATTTTTGTGGCATACCAGGGCCAGTTATCCGCCCCCCCCCCCCCCCAAAAAAAAAAAAAAAAAAAAAAAAAGTGAAAAAGCAATGGTTAAGATGTACGATTCTTACAGGGTAATGGTGTTGGCATGTGTAAGCTACATACAGCTTCTTGTTGACCCAGTGTCGTTGCTGGTTGGTGATGCAATGGAGATAACAGTGTCTAAATTCTAAATCAAATCCATGCCTCCATCCTCTTAGAGCGTGTTTGGTTTGATGTTTTAAAGTATTTGAAACGGAATTACTTAAACGTGACAATTACCTATGGTTTGGTATGAGGGGTAGATAATACACTTCATTCTCTGAGGGTAACGGCCTGTTCTGTTTTATTGAACTGCTTAGAGCTGAACTGAACTGAATATTTTATGAGAGAAGGAAATTAGGAACTGAACTGAACTGATTAGGGCTGAATTGAACTCAACTGAATTGAAAATTAGCTGAAAAGAACAGACTCTAAGAAGTAACAAATTAACCATTACCATTCCTTTATTACCCTTTTAAACCCTATGGGTCTATGGTAACAAAACTGTGGCCCTCTTTAATTTTCAAGTTGATACAAGAAATTTATAATTGACCATTCCTTGTTTGGGTTTTGAAGGGAATTGATTGGGAATAAAATTGTAAATTTACAATTATACCTTTACTAATGTTATATTCTTAAGCTTTTATTAATGGTAAAATAGTCTTTTCCTCTTTATTCCCAATTCCCATCTCTATTACTTGCCCCCTTGTAATAAAATGGGATAGAGCAATTTTTTTTTCCATTCACAATCCCACCCACAATTTCCCTTCCCACAAAACAAACAAAGCAATATATACTCCAACCTCTTCAATTCCCATTCCCAAGCAGCCAAGCCCCAATTCCCACATACCAAACACCTCCTAGTTTAATAGAAGACACATGCTTAAACTTTGCTAATCTACTCTATTCACAAATTCCCTTACCTTTTATGAATGGTGGGATTAGAGATGGCAAGGGTAGGGTCCGAATAGGGTATATATGGATTGAAAAATCTGGGTACGAGTCCGGATATTACTAGATCCTACCCAGACCCTATCCATTGTCATCCCCACTCACACTATTCATATAAGAGGAAAAAAATTAATATTTGTAAAATTGTAATCGCTGATATAAACGATAAATTGAGAATTTTGTAAAATGGGGCATAATTGAGGAATTTTGATGTTTTGGGGCATTTTTTCATGGAAATTGCTCGATATTTTTCTTACCTTAAAAATATATATATATATATATATATATATATATATATATATATATATATATATATATATATATATATATATATATACACAACATAGTCTAAATCACTACAATAGAATTTATTTCTTTTTTCATCACCGATCTAGAAAATTAACACTTTTATGTTTCATTACCGATCTAGAAAATTAAAGGTAATAAAAATGACATCTATACGTTTGCACACCAAATATATGTACTGTAACAAAATCCATTCCCTTTTTTTTTTTTTTTTTTTTTGTGAAGGAAACAAAATCCATTTGTTAAAATTAGAAAAATTCATAAATAAAAAAACAAAGAAAGTACAGTAAAATGAGTAAATAAATGAGTAATAAAATATTGAGACAAAACGTCTAGAACACAGCCTGTAAACATTCATACGATACTCTTTCTAATTCTATTACACCAAACGAAACCAAACCAACGATTCATTCTCTCTCCAACTTTCCCTCGCCATAACACATTCAATCATTTCTCCCACTACTCTCAATTTTTGTCTCCTCAAGAACCCTAATTTTTCTCTCCTTTTTTCTTCAATTTTTTCTCACTCTTTTGAATTTTGATTCTCTTTTGTAGTTTGTAAGTTTTAATTTAGGGTTCCAATTTTAGTAATTTCTTCAGATCAAAAGCTCTTCACTCGATTTGAATTTTTCATACAATCACACTGTTTCGTTTGTTTGTTGGATTTTGTGATTTGTGGCTAATTATGTACGTTAGTTAGGGTTAAGCATTATTAAGAGTTTGGATTTGGAGTGGTGATTTTGCCGGATTTTTTTGAATTCCGGCGAAAATGGCGACTGATTTACCGATGAATCCTCAGATGGAGCAGATCCATGGAGAAATTCGCGACAATTTTCGAGCTCTTGCGTAAGCTCCTTTCTCTTACTTTTTTTGTGTTAATGTCACTAGGTTAGTGATGATTAGTTCAATTTAGGGTTAGTTTTAAGTATTTTTGTTTCGATTTTAATCTTGTTTATTTGTTAAAGAGAAATGTGATGTGCAAATTGCTAATTTTGGAGTAGTTTACGTTATTCTTTGATTATTGTGATGGAATTTCGCTATGATGTGAATAATTGTCATTGTTGACAAAATGATGGTAACTTTTTGGCCCGTAACTTAAAGGATTGGCAATGTGGATGAATTGCCTTGTGTTATCCGGGTACGGTTTCAGCTAAGGTTAGCTACTGCCTATGGTCCAGTGAAATCGTAGATCCATACTGCACTTGCATGTGACTAGCATTTGACAGTTAATACTGAACATTAGCCCATTTTTGGTTGGGCACATTGTGGGATTCGTTGTGAGCCATCTGTTTGTTATAGTGCAAGGACTGAGAACTAAAGTGATTTCAAACGGATTATATATGGTTTCCATTCCTGTTGTTCCACTTATGTCTCTTCAACAGAGAAATGTGGGTTCCTAGTGAACTGACGGCGGAAATATTGGGCTTTTTTTGCTGTGGTAATCAAGAGATGTCAGGATTTCATGTTGTACTTTTGAAGGATTCGGGCTTTCATGGTGCTAATTGAGGGATATCAGGCTTTCTTGGTATGCTATCTGAGAGATGCAGGGCATTTGTCCTGTGCTAAATGAGGGATTTTGGTGTTAATTCTGTGCTATCTGAGGGATATCAGGTTTTCGTGCTGTGCTATTTGAGGGATATTGGGCTTTCAAGCTGAGGGATTTCGGGCATTCATGTTGTGCTAATTGAGGATGTTGGAAATTTATGCTGTGCTATATGAGGATTGAAGGGTTTTTGTACTGTGGTATTTCAGGGTTTGTGGTCTGATTTTTATTCTGTCAGTAGAATGTCATTTCTGTTGTTAACAGGGAAAAAGTGAAATTAAAGCTGAAATTCCTTAAGGAGGGATCATTTGTTGTTTTCATTTGCCTTTTATTATCTTAAATTCTTTCACTATATCATTTAATAACAGCCTTTTTCAAGCCAGTGTGTGATCACCTCTGTGTTGCTATTTTCAAATATCTTTTCATGGGATCTGAATAGCATTTTTCCACCCACCTTTATAGTAGGCTATATAGCTTAGCTTGGACAACTGTTTTGGTGCCTCGTTTTCTTCATCCTCTTATTCTGATCTAATATCTTCCCAAAGACCTTTTCCTCTTGGCATGTGCTGCTGTGGTTGGAAAATTAAGCTTATGTGGCCTGGCACCTGGGTAGGAAATCCAGTTTCAGTAAGTTTTGGTTTGAAACATTCCTGTATGGATGTGGTCTGAAGTAGTTCAGTATCAATTTGGTTAGCGGGTTCTAAATCTTATGTTGAGGTAGAATTTCATACATCCCTCAACCTATTTAAAAAAATGTATTTTTGTACGGCTATGGTAAGCTGTGCCATGTGTTTTGGTTTAAAACATTCCTGTATCGATGTGGTCTGAAGTAGTTCGGTATTGATTTGGTTAGCGGGTTCTAAATCCTATGTTGAGGTAGAATTTCATACATACCTCAACCTATTCAAAAAAATGTATTTTTGTACGGCTATGGTAAGCTGTGCCATGTGTTTTCAGTTCTAATGCTGAGAAAGGAGAATATCTTCAGCTGATTAAATTGTTGGAATTTTTGAGTGCTGAAAACAGGTAGTTTACTAGTTTATGAGTTTAGAATGTCAATGTTACAAGTGTGGGCAATCTGGGCATCTGATAAGTTGTTATGTGGTGAAATACTTAGGGAATATTATGGACTGGGCATCTAGGATGTTATATTATTGAAAGTTGTTGAAACTCCTTATTAAATAAACTTCTACACTGTTGTAGCACCAATGATATTACCCTGCTCTAAATTTTGTGCATGCATGTGGCTATGTGCAAAATCCTGCTCTGTTGTAATTTTTGTGGAAATTCATTTAGATTTTGGCTAGAGTTATATTACTTTACTCTATTGCCAGAAATAGACAACTTCTTGGCACAAGGTGAAGAATCCGTTAAAATTAGGGAATTTGAGATGAAGCAGAAGTGTTAAAAGATTACAGAGGAGCATCGTTAGGATTTGGATTGGAGATTGGGATGTCAAGCTCAAGCATTCTTGGAGGTCAAAATTTCAATGGATTTGATAACTTGTCAATTTTAGTAGCAATTGTCGAGAAGAGTTTTCTTTAATTTATTTTGGTAATGTTGTGGTGGTGGTTTTGTTTTTTTTTTTTTTTTTCTTTTTTTTTTTTTTTGGGGGGGTGAGGGGGGGGGGGTGGTAGGGGTTGCATCTTGCATGCGATTGTCACGTATATAAGTCTTTCACCCCTTTTTTGATCTTGTGTTTGCATGTGCTCTTGTGCTTTCTTTGTAGCAATGGTTTCCAGAAATTGGACAAGGTCAAAGACCCAAATCGACAAAGCAAGCAGCTGGAAGAACTTACAGGGAAGATGAGGGAGTGTAAAAGGTACATTAAGTGTTGTTTTTACTTCCCATAATGCAACTTCTTTGAATCTTGAGCATAACTTATAATTCTAATACTGTGGTTTGGTGGTACTGAAAAGTGGAGTATGACTCTTACAGTCTTACCTTATGTAATATGGCCATGGAAACTCTCTGAACAGAAAAACACCCATATGTTGTGATGTTTATATTTTTTGTGACCTTGCTTTTGGTGAGAAAAGAGGTGTGTGTGTGTGTGGGGGGGGGGGGGGTGATCTGATCTGCTACATTGTGTCGGGTAACCTTTCTCTCTTTTTTGTCACTTTTATTATAGTTTCTTTTGTCTAGTTTTTGCTTGGTTTCAGGTAGTTATATTTCATCTACTTCATAATTTTTGTTCATGTAATGTCTTTTTTATTTTTTAAGTGCCATCTTGTTTTTTTTTTTCTTTCTTTCTTCTTCCCCTCCCTTTCTACTGTGATTAAGTAGTGATTGAGTATCATTGAGTGTTGATTTTTATTTATTCCTACTTCCTCTTGCTCTTTAGATTAATTAAGGAGTTTGATCGAGAAATTAAAGACGAGGAGGCCAAAAATGCGCCTGAAGTCAACAAGCAACTCAATGATGAGAAGCAGTCTATGGTTAGAAACCTTACTTTACTTTTAGAGGATTCTTTGTCCAAACAATAATTTCATAAATTACTTTTTTTGTGTGTGCTTGTCATAAAGATTAATTTTTCTATGGCAAGAACATAAATATAGTTACACATTGTAATTACAGAACTTCTAGGAGCATTGCTAGTGTTGCAATGTAACTCAATAATATCAGCTATCACCTTATTCCTCAAAATACTTGGCAATAGGTAAAAGTTTCTAGTATTAAAATCCAGTTTAATAACAAACCTCATATCAGCTATCACCTTATTCCTCAAAATTATCCAAATGCCCTCAAATGGGTGGTGAAAATGTGGAATGCTAGTAGAAGTTTTAAACAAATGAACCATTTTTAAAAGGTTGCTGAGATCAAGAGTTTATAGATTCATTGTGTAGTTGACTTGTATAATGGTTATTGGGATTAGGATGACATGTTTGAAGTATGTGGGCTATGCTACTTGGGAGCATTATCACTAATAGGAATTTGTGTAGGGTTCTTCTGTTCATTTAGTGTAAAAAAGAGTAAGAAAGCTCTATATCATTGAGCACTTTGGTGCAAGGGGGCTCTAATCAATCAAGTGGAGTGGGATAATCCAACCTTTAGTTCTGGTTTGTAATATTAACTGTCTAAAGGCTGAAATATTGAGAAGGTTTTAAAATTTCTCCTTTTGAAGATCCGCTTGTTTGAGTGTTGAAAACTATGCCTTGTCAAAGGTTATACACATTATTTTTAACGGTACATTGTTTCTTTTACTGAGAGTGGGCACTTAGATTTAGGTTTGTTGAGAGGTGGAAAGTTGTGAAGGTTTTATATTTTCTTTTATGTTATTTCCATTAGTGATTAACAATAACTCTAACCCATTTCTGGAGGACGTCAAGTGGAAAATTATAGTTGCTTGCAACAAACCTATTGCTTTCGCTTCACCTCTCGGTGTAGAAGGTTGCAAGACACTGGGTTTATCAAGTTTGCAGAACAGTAGAATTGCCAAAAAATTGTGTTAAAACATAATCCATGCCTAGTGGGTTGAGATAAATTTTATTGGTCACCAGGGCACTTAGTTGCTTATTGATAGGCAAGATGATGACTATAATAAACCTGCCAACTTTAAATGCTGCTCAAAATAAACATAGTGTTCTGTAATCTTGAAAGAGTTGATAACTTATTGTGTGGACTTGGCCGCATAATCTCTATTTATTGAGGGTAGTTGGAAAGCTCTCTGGCTCATTTGTAAGTCCAACATCTTGGGTACTGCCTCATCTTTGTAATTGCAACCTTAGTTTTTCATTGCTTATTCTTTTGAGTCCCTTGAAATTCAATATTGGAGAAAGAGATTTACTTCGGATTGTCAAGTACTTTAAATTGTCCTGATATTTCATTGCATTTAATGCTAGATTTGTAGGCTGCCTTTTTTTCTTTCACTTAACTTTTTTTTTTTTGAAAAACTTTGCAGATCAAAGAGCTAAATTCATTTGTGGGCTTAAGGAAGACGTAAGTTAACATCTTCAACTTTACTGTTTTTATTTTAATTTGTTATTTCTGTTGCTAATATATGGCAGGTTGATTTAGGATGCTTGGTTTATAATTATAGTAGTGGTAACTTGTGGACTTTTGTGATACTTGTTATATATGTACATCAAATGAACCTGTTTACCTGGCTGCTTATGCTGTAGGTATATGAGTAGCCTTGGCAATAAGAAGGTAGAATTGTTTGACATGGGAGCAGGAACCAGTGAACCAACAGCCGAAGAAAATATTCAGATGGCTTCATGTGAGATTCTTTAGCTTATATTTGCGTCTTGTACTCTAAAGGGGATTTTGGCTGATGTTTTGTCTTTTTTATTGATATTCTCCTCACTCCTATCTAAGAGTATGCTTCTTTGCTAATCCTTGTGATCTTTATTTCAACAATTATATTGTCATGACCTCTGTGTTGAGCTTTGTAGATTGAGTCAATTGTGGTATTTTTAGAATACAAAAGGGGCAAAAGAAAACCAGGGGTTCATGTCAATTGTGGGAATGTCAGCTTTGCATACCGCTTTCTGTAACTTATCAGGCTATATAATGAGTCATTCTCAGAGAAATACTTGTAATGTATTGATTAAAGTGATTGGGATCTTGTTGTATTATGTCTATACTTCACATTTACTGAAGTATCTATGTTGTTTGTACATTCAATAATTGAGTTTCAACTTTAAGGGAGTGAACATTGGTACACCTATATATGATATATTTATGGGATTGATATATGTGACTTTCAAGGTTTACTTTGTTGAACAGCATCTCCATCAAAGGGTGAGAGGTGTGCACATAATTTGATGTCTTGTGCAGTTTCTATAGCATGCTCTGTTTGTACATTCAATAATTGAGTTTCAACTTTAAGGGAGTGAACATTGGTACACCTATATATGATATATTTATTGGATTGATATATGTGACTTTCAAGGTTTACTTTGCTGAACAGCATCTCCATCAAAGGGTGAGAGGTGTGCACATAATTTGATGTCTTGTGCAGTTTCTATAGCATGCTCTTTTAAATGTGTATTAAACAAATTATTAGCCTTCAACCAAGGCTTAGTGTTTAAAAACAGTGTATTTTACATTTATATTTATCATTTGGTACCAATATCATAGCAGACTCTGCATAAGCTTGTTCTATTGGGTGATGTTTCCACCTCAATTTTATTTTTTCATAGCTAATTTGAATAGTTTGTCAATACAGTTAACAGTATTCCTCTTTTTTACAATATTTTCTATCGGAGCATTTAGCTTCCTTGCATTTTCTTAAAACCCTATGTTGGAATGAGAATAAATCAGGTGAAACAATACTGTGGATTGATTTGCATGTGTTTCTTGTATCTGATGTGTGATTTGTCCTTCCTATGCAGCAATGACAAATCAAGAGCTTATTAATGCTGGGAATAAGACTTTGGATGAGACTGATCAGGCCATTGAGCGCTCTAAACAGGTGAGAAGTTTACTGTGAACGGCTCTTGGCTTGCTTACTGTATTATCTTTCTAACTATAATTTGGTTGCCTAGGTAGTTGCACAAACTGTTGAGGTTGGAACTGAAACTGGAGCTAAACTAAAGGGTCAAGTAAGTATTCATAATTGATTGGTCCTATCTCAATCTTTTAGGTAGCAGAAAATAATGTAATTCTATTTGTGCAGACTGATCAAATGGGTCGTATTGTTAATGAGCTGGATACTATTCAATTTTCACTCAAGAAGGCATCTCAGTTGGTGAAGGAGATTGGTCGGCAGGTCTGGTTTTTTAAATTTTTTTTACGTTTGTGGCTTTGTGCTCAGATTGCTATACTTCCTTTGCTTCATTTTAGTTGCAACAAGGATTTTGGTACTATCCATATCCTATTATATCATATTGTGATTCATACGGAATAAAGTCACGTGGAATCTTGTAGGATTTGTCTTAATTTATACTTTATTAAAATCTACTTTTTATAATTTTTACCAAACCACCAACCAAAGATATTAATAGTTTAAATTTTGCAGCAAGCGTTTAAAGCAGAGGAAGTATTACTTTTATTATAAGCTCCATGTCATCTTGACTGATGTAAATACTTTCTGCGTTGTAGGTTGCCACCGACAAGTGTATCATGCTTTTTCTCTTTCTTATCGTCTGTGGTGTCATAGCCATTATTGTTGTGAAGGTATATCCCTTATTATCATTTCTATGTTATTGCGTAATTTGTCCGCTAGCCTGCTCTCTTATGCAGTTGATGATGTTGTTATCGTTCTCGTCTGGTATTATAGCCTTTTCCTGGAATTTGGCTCTGTTAATGAAAGGCTGATTAGACATGCTGGAGACAATTATGTATTCTATTAGTGTATCTTTAATTTTTTTTAACCTTTCTTTCCTGCACGGCTATACTTCACTTCCGATTAGCAGGTCCTATTTTACAAATCTTGTGCCTAAATTTGTGACACCAATTATTTGGCATTAGAAGCCTTCCTATCATATGGCCCAATAGATATTTAGGTGTTGGCATTCTGCTCTCCTGGTAGAATCTCATCTCATCTACTGTTCTGCCCATCATGTGGTTTCTTTTTCCTGATTGGCATGAATTAATCCCTCACCCCACCCCTCCTCCCTGCTATTGTTTGAATTGGGTTGTGCTCCGTTTTGCCTATTAATCTGTGCTGAAAATCTTGATCTTATTTGCTATGTCTGCAGATTATACACCCAAACAACAAAGATATTAGGGACATTCCAGGATTAGCACCTCCAGCCCCTGCAGCAAGAAGGCTCTTGAATGTGAAAGCTGAACATTTCGGATAAATTGCTGCAATTGGATTCTTCCACAGTTCAGTTTGGATTATTGGTTCCATTCCCCTATAGTTTGTGCATATCGAGTTTGTGTCATTTGTAAATCATGTTGAGGAGATTTTTGTTTATCCTTTTGGCAGTTGCATTCTTTCTCCAAAAACGACGGCTTTCAAGATCATTGTATCCACATTCAGGTTATTTTGCTGTCAATATTTTATCCTGTGTGTATTAGCGATGCACTCAACATTCAGAGGATGCAGTAAATGTGTGTTCATTCTTTATACATTGTGTTGATATGCTTTTTCTATCACATTTTTTATTTTCCAATATTGGAAACACTTGGTCAATTTGCATTTTGTTTTCGAATTTCTTTCACAGCCACTGCCCAAATAACAATGGAAGATAACTGTCAACTTGTACTCCGTTACAATTTCAGAGGAATTCATGTTATATATATATATATATATATATATAAAAATAAAAAAAAATAAAATAAAAAAAAACAAACCACAAAGGGGTATCATTAGATGAAAAATATTTGTTTGTACACTCGAATGCAAGGTGCACCCATAAGTATATTCTTGCTCCTTTTGATGATAATTGTCATTCAATCATCAACTGAATAAAAAATATCCTCGGATGTTCCTTATACCCGGAAGGATATTAAAATTTTCACTTAAAATAGCTTTATTGAATGTAAAAAACTTAGGTCAACGTCGACAAATGTGGGTGTGAAGAGTATCATTTAGAAATTATTAATGTAATTCGTGATTGTTGCATATGAACCATGTGAACAATGGTGTGTTGTGTGTAGAAGGAACGAACCAATGTTATTGACATTTTCAGCATCCTCATATCTAATTATCTACATCACATGTAATGCATGTCTACTATTGTCTATTGGGTAGCTGAGAAATATGCCTTTGACCTTTGTGAGTAGTTGACCTTGGTGATAGACTTGGCTTTCTAGTCGCCAACTCTCCATGACTCTTAGACCATCTTCAATGGTGAGACTTGAGAGAATTTTTTTAGAAGAGAAAGAGTATTTTTTGCAAAGGATACCAATAAGTTGATATCTAAAGTTAGCAACTCTAAAAGAAAGTTGCTAAGTTGATATTTAAAGTTAGCAACTCTAAAAGAAAGTTGCTAAGTTTAGATATTCAACTTTGAGTCTCATTTGACAAAAAGTGTAGGCCTTTTATCAATATTTTTTAAAAAAACTTACAATATGGATTTGATGGGCCACAAATTGAAAGTGACATTAGTATAATTTAGAAAGTCTCACCATTGGGAAATTAGATTTCACATGAGTTGCTAAATTGAAAAGTGGGTTGGGTCACTTGGGTATCACCATTGAAGATAAAAAACAGCTCATTTTATATTTCAATACTCAAAGTTGAGTCTCACCAATGGAGATGGTCTTATATATGGTCATGTGAATACTTCTTTCGTCTTTATTTATTTTTTTACGCTTTGATCATTTTTTTTTTCCATTAAAAAATTTGCAAATGTAAAGCTTAAAAAGAGACACTAGTAAACAACTAAATTCCAAAGTAAAAATATATTCTGTATGTTTTTTTTTTTTTTTTTTTTTTTTTTTTTTTTTTTTTTTTGGTGCTACAAAAATTGGATCTAGGTTTTCCAAACCAACCTTGAAGACTTCGACCAAAAATGTTCATTGGCATTCACGGCAATTAGTTTAGGAAAGGATTTGATTAGGGTTAGTCTTTTAGCCGAAAAAAAAAAAAAAAAAACAGTTGAGTTTAAACATTAAAAAAGAGTTGACTATGACGCACTTGGTAATGGTTGCCATTTTTTTGGAGGGGATTTAATTTAATTTGTGTTTTGAAAAGGAGTTGTGAAAAAAGTTTTAAAATTTGAGTAATAGATGTGTATTAAGTCAAAATTGATGATGCATGTGGGTCATTAAATAAGCTTATGCCTACCCAAGTGCCTCTCTTGAGTCATGAGCTCACGACAGATAACATTCTTAACAGTCCCAAGTTATCGATCATTTTTGCTGAATATATATATATATAGGCTTTATATGGTCCAATTCATTTATTGTATATTCTGATATATTTTTTCATTGCATATCCAACTCCTTTAGTGTTCATATTCTTAATAATAATAATATCCTAGGTACAAGTCTCATTTGTTGAGAGGTAATTAACTAAGGTAAGAGAAACCCTCCATTTCTAAGCTGTAATCAATAGCATTATTTTACTCCTTTTTTGCACAGATTCTAATACAATTTAATTTTAAGTAATATCATCATGATTGTTTAAAAAAAAAAAAAAAAAAAAAAAAAAAAGAGTAATATCATCTGTATAAGGAGGTTCGAACCCTCAACCTCTTATAAGAAAATATGTGTTTAACCATCTAAGCCAATCATCAACTATGTTATTAATATTGGGAAAAAAAATATATATATAAGTGCATACCACAAGTTTCAATTAATTAAAAAAATAAGATAATCAAAGATTAACTCGATTTTGGTTTGACAATGATAATTACAGTTTTGAAAAGTCTTTTTAAATTAAAAAAAAAAAAATCAATTATACGTCTACAACAGTAGCAACCCGGGGGGAACGCCCGAGCTACTCACTAGTTAGGGCATTAAAATCAGTGATTTTAAATCACTACTTTGTGAAGATAAATTACATAGCTATGTACTCTCTCCGTCCCTATTTTATTGCCTCATTTGACTTTTCATGGTCTCCAAAACGCGTGTTAAAATGTATATATTTCCATTTTCATATACATAAAATTTATTAAAGCTTAATATTAATGAAATATAATGAGACGAATCTAACAAAATCTCACATGGCTATATAATCTCTTATTGATCAATGAATGTTTTTGAAATTTGATCTATTTATTTACAATGGGGCAAAAAAGAAGGATAGAGAGAGTACCAATATTATGACTCAATACTTGAAGTAGCTACCCAATGTACCGATTTTGGTCTAAACCTTTGATGCAAACCAATCTACAAAGATGGTAATTGTGTAACCAAATTCTAATGCAAGTTATTAGAGAACTAATTAAGTTGTTAAACATCTCCAATATTAAAAGGGAAAAAAAAAAAAAAAAAAAAAAAAAAAAAAAAAAAAAACTACTTTACTTATGGACAAAAATAGTAGTTGGACATATATGCCATGCAGAAGATTGCACCAATATATAAATAAGAAATACAAAAGTATTCTAACTATAATTTATTTCTCTCTTTTGAAATTATATTGACATCATAAGACAAGGCCATATCACATTAAGATCTCTTAATCAGTATTCACAACTACTGTTCTTTCTAATCTTAAGCAACAACCTAACGATCGACTAAATAATTCACTTGATTAACACCATTATTAGATAAGGATGAGACAATGGTGGTCCAACTGATAATTAATTGCTATGATCTTATGCTATAACCAACCATAAACATTACATGCATTGAATGTTCTTTTGTTACCAAAATTTAAACAAGGGATTTTATATATGTTTTGATGAGCTGGTTAGGGAGTCGGTATACCTTTATCAGATCAAGTTTAAGTTCGTAGTTATAGTTGTTGAGAGAGCTTCTCCCATGTGGGATTACAATACAGTTTAAATTTGAAAAGTTGGAATCAAAAATCTAATAGATTTTGAATGTATAGATTAAAAAAAATGTCAGAATTTGACTTTATATTTTCGTTAACATGTCATAATCACGTGTTTAATACGGGATTTTAACTTAACTAGATGCTTAAATTAGAGCCCCATGTCGCATGTTTGCTATTATCATAACTTGGTTAGTCTTTGATTAGCCAAATAATTTTTGTGTACATGAAGGCGCCGAAATTTTGTTGTCCATATTATCCTATAATAATTAGTCTCTCCAACAGCACAAATGTATTTGCTTTAAGTCTCAGGAAATTTCAATATCTTGTTCTTTATTACAATAACTAAAGTCCAAATTGGAACGTTCAACGTTTGTCTGTATCACTTGACAATCGCAACAAATGGGTAAGGCAGTCTTCATCTTAAAATTGGTACCACTCCAAATTTGATAAAAGTTGTAATTAATGCTCATACCCTTTATCCAAGGGCACGTCAAGTACTTAAGCTAAGTTTGGTTACTATCTCCTTGAATAGTTATTATACTTCATATATGCATGTGAGATTGATCGATGTCATCATTTAATTTATTAAAACTTTTTCTTAAATCATGGAGGGATATGCTGATTAACCTCTCCCTTCTCGAGTTTTCAAACTTACTGCGTTTAGATTCATATTATGTACCTTTAAGATGTATACTATCTCCTCAACCATTTATTTATATCTTCACTAAATCGTTTGTGTATTATATATGACCTTAAATTAATCTTCAATATATATGTTATTTTATACTTTGTATATTCTGCCATTTCATTATTAAATAATTTAATAGAAATTAGTTATCAAATTTTAACACGAAAATTGCAAGGGAAATTCTTTACAAGAAGGAAGGCAAGCATTATATTAAAGATTACTAGCTATAGAGAATCAACTTAATTTCACACTCATTTAGCTATAATATTTTTTAATAAAAAATAGTTGAACGAGAAAGTTAAGCACGTTTGTTGAAGCATATTCTTCTTGTATAATAAATGTGAGTGTTACGCATTGATAAAATTATAAATAGTTAAAACACTTTATAATAACGCTAAGAGGATACTCTTCGCACATAATTTTGGGATGAAAGTCTGAAACCTCCTTAAACTTGTAAATTGGAATGTCTCTCTTGATCCACGCTCATATTTCAATAATTCTTGTGTAAGACGGGTGTACATTAATTTTATTTTAAGACAAACAATTTGAGGGTAGCTTTAACTATTTTTATAGTAACTTTAAACCGTTAAAAGGTCAACTTTAATTTTAATTTGTTGTTGGTTTGAATTTTATTTTAATGTGTATTTTCTTATAGATTCATAATTACATACTATAAAAGCTAATATGATTAATCTAATACATTATAAGTTTTTTGTAAGATAAAATTTATTATTAGAATAAGGAAAAATTGTGAGAAACCACCTTTTATAGGACCTTTTTTGTGAAAAAACACCTTATAAAAAAATTCTCGTGAAAGCACACCTAAAACCACTTTTTTTTTTTTTTTTTTTTTTTTTTTTTATGAAAAATAACACCTTACCCCGATTTTCGGTGCTTGACTTGGTTTACAGGCATTGACCCTCACGTGAGAGTCATGTGCTTGGCCTCTCCTTCCTCAAAACCGTAACCGCCTAACCTACCCCAGCCGCCGACACCACTACCTAGCCACCACTAGAACCACATCTCAACCTCCGACGCCGACATCACCACTCATCAACCATCAACACCACTACCTAGCCGTCACTAAAACCACCTCTCAACCTCCGACGCCGCAACACCACTTAAATCACTCAAAACCCACTCGGAAAAAAAAAACTTTTTTCTTTCTTTCCCCATTTTCCCTTTCAATTAGACTTTCTCACTCCTCTATTCTTCCTAGCAACCCTCAAATTTCGTCAATTGAAGGGAAAAACTCCATTGTTTTGCTCGAATTAGGGCAAAGAACAACATCAATTTATCTAATTTTGAGGTAGGTAAGTTGTTAAAGTTAATAAATTGATTCGTTGTTGTTAATTTCGTTGGATTTTTGGTTTACCTTAGATCTAGGGTTTTTAATTGGGAAAAAGGGGAAAATTGCTACCTACCCCCTTCTCTCCTCTTATTGGTTTTTGGGGGTCAATACCCTTTTTTCTAGTGGATTTGGGTGGGAAGTGGGTGGTTTTAGTGGCGGCAAGGTGGTGGTGAATGGCGGTTGGGGTTGTCTATGCTTGATTTCACTAGTAGAAAAAGACAAATGGGCACCGAGTTAGGGGCACCGGTTTTTATAAACCGGTGGCAAAAAAATTAGGCGGGTTTAGGATTTTAGTATTGCCACCGGTTCATACCGAACCGTTGCCAAAAATGTGAATTGGCACCGGTTTGAACCGGTGGGGTTTTTTTTAAAAAAAACCGCCCTTTTCCCCCTTCTTTCTTCTCTTTCCCCTTTCTTTTTTTCATTTTCGAAGCTATCTCTAGCTACTGTTTCATTATTGTTCCCTACTCTTTCCATAACCCTCCTTCACCGCCCACTACACTAGAATCCGGCAACGGCCACCTAGAAGCAGCTTTCCCCATCTTTCTTCTCTTTCCCTGTGTAATTGAAGCAGCTTCTCCATTGTCAGGGCCATTTTCGAAGGAGTCCATGCTTCCCCCTCCACTACTGTCGCCCACTGCTCCGGAATCCAGCAACGACCCCTCCAACGGCCAACTCGAAGATCTCCACCGTAGCCACCCCCTTCTTTGTCATGGAAACCGAAATAGCCGCCTCTCCAACGGTCTAGTGGCTTGGCTCCAACCACATTCTCCATTAAAGATCTCCAAGCATGCCACTTTTTACCTCCTTAAGTTAGGGTTAGTTCATTTTCAACTACTTACCTCTTCCATTGATACATTTGGGCAATTGAGCAAAATAGAGTTAGGGTTTTAATTAATTTGTGTCTTTATTTGCTATCAAGGGCGTGTTCGGCGCTAGCTTTTAAGTAGCTTTTAGGTAGCTTTTAGTGGTTTGACTTGGTCAAACCACTACTTAACAAAAAATGTGAGTGTTTGGTAAGGTAGTGGTTAGGGTAGCTTTTGGTGGTGGAGGTAGCTTTTGTGAAAAGTTAGAAAAATTAGCTTTTGAAATTAGAGGTAGCTTTTGAGGTAGCTGTTGAAAATTTAATCTATAGTTTTAAAAATAAAATATTGATTTTTATATGTAACAGCTAGTCAACCGCTACTTTACCGAACACTCATTTCTAATTATTTATCTTCACAACTAACAGCTTGTTGACAGCTAACACCTACCTACACAGCTAACAGCTGCCTCCACAGCTACAGCTACCTTCACAGCTATATTTTGCCGAACACGCCCCAAGTATTTTAATTAATTTGTATTATTTCAATTAAGTTTTTCCACTATTAATTCTTAATTTTATTAGTCCATGTTTTGTGTTTAGAAATTTTTTTGTGTTAATTAATCTCTCTCTCTCTCTCTTTTTTTTTTTTTTTTTTTTTTTTTTTGAGAACCTTGTTTTAATTAATCTTCATTTTATTCAATAAACTAATTATTAGTAACATTGTTTGTTTATTGAATTGATTATTTAAAATATAATGTAGTGGAATAATTTTGATATTTTTGATGAATCAAGTAATTTACAATAAAAATAATTGAATATGTAGTATATGCATGAATTAATTGATAAGTTTGTGAGTTTTGGTAGTCTAATTAGCAATATGTTTCTACATTATTTGAATTTATATGCTTTTATTTTCGGTTTCTCTTGATGAATAATGTGTTATAATTTAGCAATGTATGTAGGTGCTAAATTAATTACTAACTTTTGTTGTATTTTTTATTTTTATAGATTCATATGTGAAGCACAAGTTTAGCTTGAAGCTAAGACTACATATATATTTAGCTCAAGTGGGAAGTTCAGAAGTGTACATTCATTGTACTTGCTATATTGGTATGAATTATAAACTTTACTAAGCCATATTTGGGCAAAGTAGAAGTCATATAGGCCATATATTTAGGCCATTTAGGATAAAAAGCATCTTAAAACTTAAAAAAAATGCTCTTTTGTTGTGGTTTCAAGCCTTAGACACCTAAGACTAGGTAATATTGACATGTTATGAGAAAGAAATAGTTTATTTGATAAGAAATATAGAAAATGGGCAAAGTAAAAGTCATATAGGCCTTATTTGGGCCATTTCGGGTAACATGCGTCCTAAACTTAATAAAATGTTGTTTTGATGTGATTTCAAGCCTTAGAGACCTAAAACTAGGTAACATTGACATGTTATGAGAAAGAAATAGATTATTTGATAAGAAATGTAGAAAATGGGCTAAATAGAAGTCATATAGGCCATATTTGGGCCATTTTTGATAAAAATGCGCCTTAAAACTTAATAAAATGCTCTGTTGATGTGATTTCAATCCTTAGACACCTAAGACTAGGTAATATTGACATGTTATGAGAAATAAATAATTTGATAAGAAATGTAGATAATGGGCTAAATAGAAGTCATATAGGCCATATTTGGGCCATTTTTTGATAAAATGCGTCTTAAAACTTAGTAAAATGCTCTTTTAATGTGATTTCAATCCTTAGACACCTAAGAGGCTAAGACTAGGTAATATTGACATGTTATGAGAAAAAAAAATAGTTCATTTGATAAGAAATGTAGAAAACGGGCAAAGTAGAAGTCATATAGGCCATATTTGGGCCATTTTTGATAAAAATGCGTCTTAAAAATTAGTAAAATGCTCTTTTGATGCAATTTTAAGCTTAGACACCTAAGACTAGGTAATATAGAAATGTTATGAGAAACAAATAGAAAATACATAATGTTTAACCTAATTAATTAATTCTAACATAATTTTTATGTATTTCAAGTTTTGCAAGGTACAAAAGGATGGTCCGTTGACAAGCAAGGAACTTAATGAAGTTCGAAACATGTTGGCGTCTTTTATCAAACATCTTTAACTTGTAAATGTCACTTCTATTTGAATTTATGTTTTGTTAACTTTTTAACTACATTATTCATTAATTAATTACTCCCTCTGTCCCAATTTAGTTACAACATTTTGACTGGACACAGTTGCCGATGCACATTTTTGATCGTTAATATCTTATATTATATACTTTTATAAGCTATTAAAAGTTTACATTAAGAAACTATACATTAAAATAGACCCAACAACATATTACATGATTACATTGGCTTTCATATAATAGCTAAAAAAGATGGTCAAAGTGAGATGTGTGAATAGTGCAAAAAGTCAAAACGTTGGGAGTAATTTGGGACGGAGGGAGTAGTATTGTTTATATATATATCTGACACTTTTTATTTATTGTATTGCATTTGGGAATATTTATATCTATATATGTATTGTTGTTCTTATTTCAATTTAGAAATTAATCTTATTATAATTATTATTAATTATAATTATAATAATTATATTATTATTGATAATTCTTAATGATAATTATAATAATAATTATAATTATTATTGATAAGTATAATAATAATTATAATTATTTTTGTTAATATCAATTATAATGGCTAAAAAACAAGTTATTATTGCAGAAAAAGCAGGGTTTTTTTATTATTATTGCAGGAAAAACATGAAAAAAAAATTACATGAAATGGCACCGGTTAACCGGTGCCAATAAGTATTAATACCAAAAAAAAAACCCGGGAATATTTTTGGCATCGGTTAACCGGTGGCATAAATTATTTTTTCCACCGGTTTTGAACCGGTGGCATTTTTTGGATGAATTGGCATCCCTCAAATACTCAACGGTTCAAAACCGGTAGGTTAAGGGGGTTTTGAACCGGTGCCAATTTGCTTTTTTCTACTAGTGTTTTGGTGGTTTTGTGGAGGGAGGGGTTGAGCACGTGACCCTCGTGTGATGGTCAACGCCAGAAAATAGGATCAATGCTCAGAAACCGGCCTAAGGTGTTACCTTGCAAAAAAAATCGGGTTTTAGGTGCTTTCACAAGAAATTTTTTATAAGGTAAACACCTTATAAAAAAAATTTACAAAATAAGTGTTTTAAAAGGTAGTTTCTGATAATTTTTCTTTAGAATAATAATAACTTTTGTAGTATAAAGGGTAATTTTAAATAATTTTTAAGATAACTTTAACTCGTTTAATTTAACAATAAATTGCGTACACCCACCTTTATGGAGAATTTGTGCTCGTATTTAATTTTGATGATCTTACTTAGACCTTGATCAATAAGTTTATATATTTTCGTGTGATGGCTACATTAAAGGTAGTTGAAAATTCATCCTCATAAAGTCCCTTGTTTTCTCAATGTAGTTGCAATCATGTCTTGTTGAAAAACCATTTCAAAACCACTCTTAATTAAGTAGGTGTACACTACAATTTGGCATTCAAATGACTAACTACAAATTTATTAACTTTAAGTTGATTTTAAAAAAATTTATATTATACCACTACTACTATACTTGTTTTTATTAAAATTTTGGATACCATTGTCGGAGTCCAACCGATCATACAACTATGTATAATTGGACAAAAAGAATTATTGAGAAATCTAAGAATGTTTTAATTAGCCTCAAATCTAATCCATTAGCATCTTTGAGGGTTGCTAACTCTATGATAATATACAAAATGAATTTTGATTAATATTAATTCATGTAAATGATAATTCCTCCGTTCTTCTTTCTTTTTTCATATTTAGAATTTACACATATGCATGTAAATAATTTTTTATTATTATTATTATTATTTTGTTTATCTCGTTCGTGCAAGTTTACTTCTTCACGTAATGGACTTTGGCCAATTATGTTAACTTGTACGTTCATGCAGACCTTTCACAGTTGGCTGTGTGCATGTGTCCTTTTCATATCTTTGAGGCCTTATCTCAAAACTCTTCAATTCCTATCTCTCATGATTATGCTCGAGCTCGAAAATATTCATAAAACAAAGGTAATGCTAGTTTTTTTTTTTTTTTTTTTTTTTTTTTTTTTAATATATTTTGAATGGAGGTAATGCTAGATTGATATCACTAAGAATCAACTAAATTCATTACCTTTGTTTCAAATTATTTATTTGCAACAATTTGACATAAAGTGTAAATAGAATATGATTAATCGTTGACTCATTGTAAATCATTTGATACGGAAATAGTATAATAAAAATTAAGAAGAGGTTTTTACAAGCGGGAAGTCATAAAAAAAAAAGAGTATCAATTAACCTAAGGAGAAGGTATTGGGTGCGGCAAGCCGCACCAAACATTTCGTGCGTCAAGTATATATGATATGCAGTATTTGATATAGGATATGTATTATTTGATGGAAAATATGTAGAACTTGTTGGAGGATATGTGTTATTTGATAGAGGACACGTACAGTTTGTTAGTAGGATATACTCCCTCCGTCCCATAATATAGTTCCTGTTTTCTTATTTTAGAGATCCAAATATTGTTTCCGTTTCCATTTTTGGATAGTTTATAAAGACCATTATACCCTCACTTTTTTAACTTTATTCATTGTTCTTTCTAAATAACCCTTGAATTTTGCACATGTCTTGTACTTTTTTCTACTTTCTCTCTCTAACTTTAATATATAATTGTACTTTTCACTTTTATTAATGTATTTCATCTACTTTTTCCTCCTATTTCTTAAATACTGTGAAAAAACTCAAACAATAACTATTTCGGGAAGCGGGGAGTATATTGTTAGTTATAAGATATGTAGTATTTGATAGAGGATATATACATTTTATCTTTGATAGAGGATACGTACGGCTTGTTAGAGGATATGATGTAGTATTTGGTGGAAGATATGTGTTAGTTGATAGAGGATACATACAGTTTATTAAAGGATATGTAGTATTTGATGGATGATATATGTAGTATTTAATAGAGGATATGTACAGTTTGTTGGAGGATATATATTACAACAATCCCAACAATCCCGGTTTGTAGATGATATCATTTAACCAATAGAAGATATCATCAAGCATATACATGATATTAGAATGGAACCAATAGAGGATACCATTGAACAAACAGATGATATCATATACATATACAATAAATGATATCATTTAAGATAATATCATGGAACCAATAGAGGATATCATAGAATCAATATAAGATTACCATAGATACAATAGATGATGAGGGTGTTTGGCAATTGGCTTTTTGCCTAGCTTTTGGCTTTTTAGTTTGGTCAAATAGCCAAAAAATATGTTTCGTAGTTGGCTTTTTTGTTGGCTTTTAAGCTAGCTTTTCCGCCAAAAGCCAAAAGCTAATAAGAGTAGCTTTTTCTATTGGCTTTTGGCTTGTTGGCCCACTTTATCACTAGTAAACAGCTAACAACCATTAATAATTTTACCAAACACTTTTGTAAACAGCCAGCTTAAACAATAACTTAAAAAGCCAACCCATACAGCTAATACTTCCAGCTAGTCAAACAAGCCAACAGCCAACCGTCGATTGCCAAACAACCCCGATATCATATAACTAATAGAGGATATCATCCAACAAAATAATTTAATAGAAGATATTATCCGTCCTACAAATGATATCATATAACCATTAAAGAATATATATCATCCAGCCTATAAATGATATCATCTAAGCAATTAATGATATCATCTAGGAAATGGATGATATCATCCAGCTTATAGATGATATCATAGAGCCAATAGTAGAGGATATCATCCACCCTATAGATAATATCATGAAACCTATATAATAAAGGATATCATTGAATTAATAGAGGATATATATCATGGAACAAATACGAGATATCATCTAGACAATAAGTGATATCATCCAACGTATAGATGATATCATCCAGCTTATTACAGAATTTGTTTTATAAAAGTAATTAAAAAGGTCAACAATGGTGGAACCACCATTGAAGGTCCCGTATTAAGCTCATGGGTATAACAAAACATGTTCATTTCGATCTCAACTAAAATACATGCATTTATTATCAAAATGCTCACAATTCAACATAAAATCACATAGGTTAGTCAATTTCAACAATTATACATCACACAAGAAAGCCTCAAATCGATTTTTTTGGGCAGTTTTCGAAAAAAACAGAGATTCTCAAGCAATTATCAAGCCAATTCAAGCATAAATCATGGACAAATATAATCAACAATTTTTATTTTCTCCATCCTCTACTTTAATTCAAGCATAAATTATGGACAAATAAATGGAGGAATTTAGTAGAAAGTTGGGGAGATAGAAAATAGAGATGGGTTCAAGGTGAGGGAGGAGAGAGAAAGTGAAGTAGGATTGAGTAGGAGTACAGTTCGTGGTAGTGAGCGAAAATGAGGGTATGAGAAGTTTGTATTGTCGTCCAAACAATAGCTGGACTGCCGAAATGTTTAGTAAGGCTAGACTGACCCAATAGTTTGTGTTACCTAATTGCCTATATTGCTTGCAAAATATATCAAAGTGAATATAGAGTGCATAGATTATTTCTTTTTAATTAGAACTTTACATCCAATAAGAATATGTGGGGATATTCAATAATATTGTGAGCATGAGATTTTTAGAAGTACAAAATATTATACTACCTTTTTAGTTGCAACTTTTGGGTATTATTTGTGAGATATAAAATATTTCAAAGTTGCGACTAAAAAAAATCGGAGGTAGTATCAAAATTAACAAGATATATACATCGCATTTATTATTTATTACTATTAGTCCATACTCCCTCTGTCCCTTTTGTTTTTTATGTTTTCATTTTAGGTGTTCCTTTTTATTCTTTACATTTAATATCTTTCCTTTTTTAGTCATAAAATTTGGACAAAATTGCCCTTGCTTTACAATTTAAATACTCAAATATCCTTACTTTTCCATGTGCATTTGTACTTTTTGTACTATTTTAATGCTTTTCAAATACTCATTATTATTTTATCTCTCCTCGCGCGCTCTTCTTTTTCCTTCTTATTTTCTTCACCCCACATGTACAATATTCTTTTTTAAAGGAAAATTATACTTTCAATCATTAAATTATTACAATATATCTCTACTTTACCCACTTTCTTAATAACCGTATATAATATCAAACATCAAAAACAAAAGGAAACGGAAAGAGTATATTATTTTGTACAATTATTATTATTTTTTTAAAGATTTAATTTGCACAATTATATGGTAAACCTCCCTTTTCCCTCCCCCACACCCACACTCACACCCACACCCACACCCACACCCACACGGCCACACCCCATAATTAGTTGTACGGATCGGACAATGAGAGCAATATGTTTAAAATTGGTTAAGATATGGTGAATTAATGACGATTTACATGACCATTGGGTTTACATATGGGACTTATGGGTGAGGATAGAACATGTCATTAATTTTTAATTATATTATGGTCATAAGGCCCCTCCATGTCTAGTAACTTGCTTAAGGCTATCAAAACAAGACCAACGAGCCTAATAAATGAAAAAAATTTAGATGCCCCATACCAGTCAACCAATAATAAATCGAGTATATCTTCATATATATGCAATTTAAACCTTTGTAGTCTGATATTAATTAGTAGTTACATTGTTAATTACCTTGTTTTAAACGAAATTAATAGATAGTTCAGTGTATATTGTCCAAACTCCTTAGCTAAAACCCGTTCTCCTTGTAAAAAATAAGTCTTGAATTAGGTTAAGGAAAAGTGTTGGGAGGCACACCCATGACTTGGAGAGGCATGCACGCCCATGCCTCATCAAAAAATTCATGAAGATTCGCCAATTTTTGCAGTGTCACGTCCGTGCCAGGTCGAGGAAATCAGTTTTTGAGCTCTCTTCCACAATATCGAGGGAACCCATGTCCCGTGTGGCATGCCCGTGTATGTAGCTAGTGGGCTTATTTATAAATTAGGTCTGTTTCACATGGAATATATATTTCCTATTCTATGGAGCACTATATAAATCACTTTAGGTTTTTTTCCTAGCTAGTCAGCGTATCGTTCAGAAAAATTTAAAGAGTTGTATGTCAATTTTCCTAGGTCATTAGACTATTCACGTTCATAGAGAGAAAACAATATGTTCGAAAATTTGATATTTGTCAATCATTTTGTATTCTGTTGATCGAATTTGTAATGTATTTTTCCTTAATATCAATAAAGTCATTAATCTCATGTCACATGCCTATGAACATAGCCAACACATTGTTGATGAATCATATAAATTCTTTGTGAGTTTCTTGTTAATTTTACACCTATTATCTATTTCTTTCTCGCATCCATTAGAACATGCCCACCCTAGCCTTCCTCTTTTGTCTAGTAAAACATACATGATATATGTTTGAGCAATATTGCATACGTTTTTACACTTTTATTAATTATTACTACAAATATAGTTTTTCTTATAAAAGTCAATTCCCAAACACAATGTTAGATAGGCAGATAGTTATACAAAGAATATATCTTTTTTAAAATCAAATCAAGGAAAAGAAATTAACAAGCTAGGAACGATAAGCAATTACAAGTTACACAACTAATCAAATCAATAAATGATGCAATAATCACGTGTAAATGCAAGGAGGCTGAAAAAAATTGCATGCATGTTTCTTACATCCCACTTTTTTTATTCCAATAATCTTCATATACAATATAAATTTTTTCTTGGCAAAAGCTAACGAACATCCCGGGGTCGTGGATAACCTAGCTAAAAGTAGAAGGATTAAATTAAAAATTAACATTAATTACATCGATCGACACGTGATTTTGTCATGCTTTCCCAAATTAATACCACTTTAGATAATATTTTAAATGTTTATCCAACACCCCGAAAAACGTTGGTTAGTAAAAATCCTTTTTTCTTTTCAATTTAAAGGTGTTATTGTTTGTGTCTTAAATCTTTAGCAATTCGATTTATCCTCAAATTTCACTTTGTTGGACGCTTCAGGAAATCCGCCAGCTGTGGCAACACTTACAGATTAAAGTTACATTATGACACTATTCTGAAAGTGGATAGAGATTAAGTACAAAAGGCACACTATATACTGTATATAGCAATTAATTTTTTTTATTTTTTTTATATTTTTTTTTTTAGTAATAAAGGCAGCAATTAAGTTGTTTTAAGCTTAGCTTTTACAGTTTTATATATATTTATTATTTATTTACTTACATTTATTTATACTGTGTAACTAACTTTTGTGGATAATAAAATTATAGGTAAATGCATTGAAAAGGAAAATGTTACTTATAATAATTGTGATAAAAGTCTATGAGATATTGAGATATTGTCATATCATAAATAATTTAGTAGTCCCTTCGGCTTTTTCTTTAAATCTTTCTTCTTTTATTCATATAAAATGAAGTTTTTTTTTTTTTTTTTTTTTTTTTTTTTTTTTTTTTTTTTTTTTTTTTTTTTTTTAAATGACATCAGTATAACACAAACAAATTACAAAGAAAAAGAAAAGCTAATTAAACAATTACGACTATCATTCGCTAGCAGATGTGCCCTTTATTGCACATGTTCCTTGTCAACCTTGAGAATATTATAACATTGAAAATATAACCCTAACTTCTTAATTTCCTACGTAGTCTAAAAGATGTTCATATCATTTATGTCCTCCTTTCATAAAAAAAAGTGACGATCAAGTTTATCGAGTCATCAAGTCAGACGAATACAAGAGAACCTTTGAGAATCCCATCATATAGAGCACCATTTCAAGGCCTCAAGACACGCTTGAGCCGCCTCTGCATGCAAGGCCGAGGTTGCTAGCTCGTGCATCAAAGAAGTCCCCTTCATTCACCTTTTCAAACCATCTAAAACCGCATCTTTAGTTTGTTTTCTCCCATGAGCCATCGAACTGTACTGTAGAGTAGGGGTGAGCAAAAAATTAGGGTACCCTGAAGTGAAACCGGAACCTGCTCGGAACCGCATGTTTCGGTTCCGGAACCTGTAGATCAGATTCCAGTTCCGGGTAATAAAATTGGGAACCTATTGCAACAGTTTCTGGTTTCGGGTATCTAAATTTTGAACCCGGAGCCTGTAGAGTACCCTGTTAGTATAGATTCCCTATAGGATACATGAAACCAGAACCTATCATTTAAGCCCAAGTATAAAAGCCCTATATCAAAATTGTATAAAAGTCGTCACCTACCTCTCTCCCTCCTTTTATTCATTTTTTATCTTACTCTTAAAGATTTAATTAATAGTATTAATATTTAATATAAATATTTTTAATTTTGTATTAAATATTCTAGACAATCAAGTAATTATTAAACTAACTTTGAATTTTTTCAAAAAAAAAAAAAAAAAAAAAAAAAACTAACTTTGAAAGACAGGGTACCTTATTACGAAATCGGAACCTGCAGATTCTGATTCCGCTTTCCAATTTTTAAGAACCCGTTGAACGGGTTTCGGTTCCTGTAGAGTGCAATTTGGCAAGCACGACCTAAGCTAAAAACAAAGTCATAAGAAAAAAAGGTCATTTTTAACTTATCTTAGGTGTGTTGGGAGGGGGGGGGGGGGGGGGTGGGGGAACATTGGTATTATTGTATGTATTTTATTCTATGAACCATGTGGTGGAGTAGTATTGTCAAAACGGTTTGACAGTTCGGGTTCGATTCGGTTTGAAATCGGTTCGGTATTAAATTGGGTCGGTTTGAAATCGGTTTAAGTGTCTCGCGGGTCGGTTTGAATTCGGTTTAAATAGTTATCGTTTCGATTCGGTTTCGGTTTATTCTTGAGCGGTTTTAATTCGGTTTGGGTTGTAAACAGTCCGGGTAGTAAACGGTTCGGTGCGGACGGGTCGCGGTTTGTTAACGGTTTGGTGTAAACGGTTTTTATCCCGGTTCAAACAGTTTCGGGTTGGAAACGGTTTCGGGTTAGAAACAGTTCGGTTTTTTTTCGGTTCAGTTTATAACTAGTTCGGTTCTTTTTTGGTTCAATTTATAACTAGTTTGGTTCTTTTACGATTCAATTTATAACTGGTTCGGTTCTTGTACGGTTTAACGTTATTCGGATCGGTTCCATTTTGAGTTTACTAAATTACGGTTCGAGACGGTTTTCGGTTTTAAAAAATCGATTGTTTATCGAGTTGTTTGGATTCAGGCAGTTAAATGGTTTTGGATTGAAATTTGACAGTACCTTCTAACCTTTTGTTGGTTAACAAGTTTTATATTTAGTCGAGACTTCATCACTTCATAAATAGGCATCAAATTATATACAAATTCTCATTGATTTTATAAATACATATCATGTTTAGTTTCAAGTTTAGCCATACCAATCTTACTAGTTTGTAGCCGATTCGTTTATAAGTTGTCCGGTTCATAAAACGATTCGGTTTGCAAGCGGTTCGGTTAATAAACGGTTCGGTTTATATACAGTTCGGTGCAAACGGGTCGCGGGTTGTTAACGGTTCGGTGTAAACGGTTTTTATCCCGGTTCAAACGGTTTCGGGTTGAAAGCAGTTTCGGGTTAGAAACAGTTCGGTTCTTTTTCGGTTCGGTTTGATTTCAGTTCGGTTTAGAACTGGTACGGTTCATTAACGGGTTCGGTTCTTATACGGTGTAACGTTATTCAAATCGGTTCGGTTTCGGGTTCTTTCACGTACCGTTCAGGTCGGTTTTCGGTTTCAAAAAAACGGTTTTTAATCGGTTCGGTTCTCATTTGGATCGGTTTGTTTCGGACAGTTAAACGGTTTCGGTTTGAAATTTGACAGCACTAGGTGGAGGTAAGATGGGATAAATAAAAAAAGGAAATTTTCTTTACTAATGTATACTGTATATAGTAATAAAGTACAAGTAGTAAGATAATAATAAAACAAAAATAAAAATGAAAAGTAGAATAAACAAAAAAGAACAAGAGGGAGTATTGTGTAAGACAATAGTCGGTATTCCTATTTAGAAAGTGATTTGATAATTTTTAAAATTTACCTTTTTATACAACGTGTTTTTTGTGCGGGTAGTTATATTGTGTGGCAGCTTGTTAAAAAAATAGAGTAACTCTTATAACAATGATAAAGTAATCTCTATATTACTAACTAAGTAACCCTATACCCGTAATAAAGTAATCTTTACAACACTGATAGAGTGACCGAGTAATCCCTATATTAGTAACTAAGTAACCCCTATAACCGAAACAAAGTAACCTCTGATCTAAACACTAACGAGTGACCTTATAGTGGATGGCTAAACGGTAAAGGTTACACATACAACTATTATATGTGGTCCCTACATACAATTTTAGTTTGTCATGTTTTTATTGCCTAGAATTATGGGATCAAGTTCCATTAAATTCGATTTATATTTAACTCTTAATTTTCTCCCTTCTTTTGATGATGTGTCAAATATTTAATGTTGTTGTATGTAGGAACAACATACAATGGTTATATTTGTATCAGCTCTCTGGCTAAATTGTGTGACCATCCACATAAAATCAATGGTTGTACTACATCCGTTTCATATTTTTTGCAACTTTTGTCAAAAATGGACGCTACACATTATTTGCAACTAATGTTTTCTTTCCTTTTTAGGTTGTCATTTCTCTCTATCTCTCTCCTTATATACTTTCCTATTTTTCTCTTTCTATCTTACACTTACAAACAAATTTTGTCTATGAGTCTGTGCACCCTTCAAAGTTGCAAATAAAGGTGGGCATGGGTCGTGCCGGCACGAGACCGGCATGGAACTGGCATGGCCCCGCAAGCGGCACGGCCCGGCACGTTGGCCCACTTATGGGCCGTGGGCCGTGAACAAATTTTTTAAAAAGAGGCACGGGCACGGCATGAACCCGACGAGGGGCACAATCACTCGGCCCGTGGCACGACCACCAGCACGACACGTGGCACGGCCCAGCATGGCACGCGGCCCGCCAGGCATGACTCGTGCAAAGTAGCCGTTTTCCGCAAATACCCCGTATTCCGTATAATAAAGTAAGCTATAAAATTAAGTTATTCACCAATTATTGTAAGATTTTTATTATCATTATAAATTATTGTATTATCGATTTATCGTACCGGTGTATAATAAAATAAGTTATTCATCAATTTTTGTGTTATCGGCTTATCGCACTCGTAAATTTTTTAATTATATGCATTGTTGCTTTTTGCTAAATAATACGGAGTAATATAATGATACAAAAACATAAATTAATAAAAAATTTTAAATATACTCATTTTTAAAGTTGTTCAAAAAAATATATATCAATTTTTTTATATTTAAAAAAAATGAAAAAACCGGGGTGGCCAGCTGCCCGGCACGACACGGCCCGCCAGGCACGTGGGTTGTGCCGTGCTATGGGCTATGGTGTGTCAAAAATTGGCACGGCACGGCCCGCCAGAAAGCGGGCACGGCACCGCTCGGCACAAGCCACCCCCAGGCACGGCCCGCGGTGGCCCAGCACGACACCATGCCCACCTTTAGTTGTAAAAAAATGTGAAATAGAGGTAATATGTTTTTAATATATGTTAATAAAATTAAGGGGTTTTTCTACATTATAACTAGGAATGGAAGCGGATCTGGATCCAGATCCGTTTTCCATGAATATGGGTCTTTAAATTTTGGACCCGATGGACCCGGGTCGGATCCGGATCCTATTGAAAAAAACGAATCTGGATCCGGGTCCAACCCCCAGACCCGGACCCAGATTCGTTTACCCCTTTTATAATTTTCCTATTAAAAAAAACTAAAATTATTTATTTCTTTATTAAACATGTTTATGATGTTAGTGATGAAGATTAGCCTTTTTAAAAGATGGATTTTTGATGCTCACATCGGATACATTATCGTTGTTTTTTTGCTTGCTTATTTGTAACATCGTACTTTTTCATTGTTTATAATTTTTGTTTCAAAAGACAAGTGTATAAGTTGGTTGCTTTGTATTTTTAGATTAGTTGTATAACTTTAATTTAGGTTGAACTTAATAAACCTCCGGTAGAAGATTTTTGACCCAAACACTACATTTATTGTAACGTATTGGACCCGGATCCGGACCCGGACCTGGTGGACCCGGCGGATCTGGATCCGGGATAGAGAAACGGATCTGGATCCGGGTCCATCTAGACCCGGTCCAGATCCGACCCGTTGCCATCCCTAATTATAACCCTCTAAATTTCCGTTTTCTCCGATGTGCCACCCCTTTTTGAAAGAGCTACCCTATAACCCCAAAATACATTTAGTTTCTATATGGTAACCTTGTCGTTCACAAATTCCGTTAGTGGGGCCCAGTCACCACTTAATAATATTTTTTTTATCGATTTGCGTGTTGTAAATGGTTCTGTTAAAAATTTTTGGGGTTATTTTCACTAGGTGAAAAAACGAAATTGGCACCAGTTCAAAACCCCTCAATGCCACCGGTTTTGAACCGGTGCCAATGTGGGGGGTGCCAATTACTTGAATGAAAAGCCACCGGTTCAAACCAGTGGCAAAAATGGTTATTGGCACCGGTTAACCGGTGCCAAAAATGACCCCAAAAAATTTTTTCATTGCTTTTGGCACCGGTTTAACCGGTGCCAAAAATGCTCAAAATATTTTTTTTTTTGGTACTTTTTCACTTAAAAATTAAATAAACTAAAATAAATAAGAACACAAAATGTAAATCGAATATCAATCAATTTTAATCGAATCTCTACAATATATAATAAAAAAAAAAATTACAATATAGATCAATAAAATAGATCAATTACAACATATAAATAAAAAAAAAATTACAATATAAATCAAAAAAAAAAATTTACAACATCTAAATTAAAAATAACCCCATACAACATCTAAATTAAAAATAACCCCATACTTGCATCTTGATTCTTGCATCAATATACTTGCACCAATTAAAACAAAAAAAAAATCGATTAAAAGAAATTACAGTAAACACCCAGAAAATAAAAAAAATAAAAGAAATTCAGTTAAACATCCAGAAAATAAAAAAAATCGAATAAAAATCGATTAAAAAAAAGAAAATAGACTACGCTCCGAATTAAAATAACCTAGAAAATAAAAAACAAAAACGAATTAAAATCTAGAAAATAAAAAAAAATCGAGTAAAATAAAGAAAAAACCCAGAAAATAAAAAAAACGAATGAAAATCGATTAAAATTAAAAAAAAATCGATTAAAACAAAAACCCAGAAAATAAAAAACAAAAACAAAATAAAATCGATTAAATTAAAAAAAAAATCGATTAAAATAAAAAAAAACCCAGAAAATAAAAAAAAAAAACGAATTAAAATCAATTCAAATAAAAAAAAAATCGATTAAAACAAAAACCCAAAAAATAAAAAACAAAAACGAAATAAAATCGATTAACATAAAAAAAACATCGATTAAAATAATAAAAAAAACCCAGAAAATAAAAAAAAACGAATTAAAATGGATTAACATAAAAAAAAATCGATTAAAAAACCGATTAAAACAAAAACCCAGAAAAAAAAAAAAAGAAATCCGATTAAAATCGATTAAACCTCGAATAATTTTGTACTACACCCTAACCTTGCTCATGCATGTGTTCGTGGTGGTCTTGGTGGTGGTGGAAAAGTCGGTGTTGCATGTGGTGGTCTTCGTGGTGGTGAAAGTGGTGGTCTTCGAATGAAAGAAAGGAGGAGGAAACGAGGGAGAAGGAGGTGAGGGAGAAGGAGATCGAGAAAGAGAAAGAGAAGGAGGAGATCCAGAAAGAGAAGGAGGAGATTGGGGAGCAGGAGAAGGAAGGAGGAGGAGAGGAGAGAGAATCGGCTAGAAGAAGAAATAGGGTTGGGGCTGAGAAGAAATAGGGAGAGAGAAAGGGCCGCGTTTTTTTTTTTAATAAATAAAAGGGCCGGTTCACAAAGGCACCGGTTCAAACCGGTGGCCTTTATGTTTTTGCCACCGGTTTGAAGTGAACAGGTGCCTCATATCCTGGTTCAGCTTCCCACCAATTTTTTAGGCCATTTTTGCCACCGGTTTGGACTGAATCGGTGACAATTAGGGGGTGCCTTTTTTGATATTTTCTACTAGTGTTTGGTCTTTAAAGGTCCAAATTGAGCTCAGATTTAGCAAAAATGTAACATAAATATCTCGTTTTGCATATTAAAAGTGTCTTGATTTGCGTGTTTACGTATTTACTACGCAAAACAAGACATTTGAGTCATTTTTTTGTCAAATTTGAGCTTAATTTGGTCCCTTTAGCACCAAAATAACCCCCAAAATCTTTAACGGAACAATTTTTAACACGCAAATCGATAAAAAAAATATTATTAAGTGGAGAGTGGGCCCTACTAACGGAATTTGTTGACGGCAGGATAGCGGTAAGATTACCATATAGAAACTAAATATATTTTGAAATTATAATGTGGTTTTCTTAAAAAGAGGGGGCATATAAATTAGAGGGTTATAATGTAGAAAAACTCTAAAATTAAGCAATAGTGTGAGATAGACTAAGGGCCTATTCACATTTACTTAATTTTAATTCAGTTCAGTTCAATTCAGTTCAGTTCAGTTCAGCTCCGAATTTCCCTCTCTCATAAAATATTCATTTCAGCTTTGTTCAGTTCAGCTCCAATCAATTCAGTTCAATTCAATTCAGTAAATGTGAAACATGCCCTAATCCAAGACATTTTAAAAAAGTAATAATAATGTTGCATTGCTCCATTTGCTCGTACGGCCCAAAGCCTTACAAGTTACGAGTACAACTTAAAAATTAAACATGCTAATATGCTATAAATACATCCTTATACTCCAATAAATTACAGTAGCAGATCTTTGTCCTGCAATATACTTACGGAGTAATTAATAATGTTAGTTTTATTTTGAAGGGAATTAATAATGTTAGTTCTGTTTAAGAAGTCTTGTGTTAATTTCTTAATTTATGGCATGGGTCGGTCGGTTGAGAAGTCAACATACTAATTATGTGATTAGTTTACGAGGTAAAGGCCCAAGACACAGGGTACAGAACTACTGACTGACCAAATTATTAACACTAATTACATGTACTTTGTAGTTTGTACTACGGAGTACTTAATTATGACATTGTTAATATGGAGTAAATAATCACTCATATTGAGAAGTTCTTGGAAAATTGTGTGTCATCGTGTGTTCGTGTCAGTCTGCTCAATCAAGTTTCATTCAAATTGTTCCCCATAAAAAATAAATACAGGAAAATAAAAATTGTCAATCAATTCAAATATTCAAATACTCAAGTATAGGCGGGAAATTGAAGTTTAAAATATACACCGTTGACTAATAACATGCATTGTCGATTACTTTGTATTAATTTGCACAAAATGATAGATTAAAGATCTGTTCTCTTCAAATTAATTTCAGTTCAGTTCAATTCAGTTCAGCTCATTTCAGTTCAATTCCTAATTTCCTTCTCTTATAAACAATTCAGTTCAGCTCAGCTCAATTTAGTAAATCAAAACAGACCCTAAGATGTAAGGCTTTTTTGGATTAAGACTTGTTCTCTTCTCGTGAATTAAGTAGATCTGGTTTGAATTTTTTAAGGTCCGATCTGGTCTGATTTGATCTGATTTAACAATTTGACTAAACTTTGACCGCATTTTAATACTAATCTATAAAGAAAAACATTATCAAAATGGATCTAGTTAGATTCGTCTCATCATGAACTTTTTAAATATGTAATTTCTATAAACTTTTTAATACGCAATTAACGATATTAAACGATAATTAAATGATAATTAAAAGTTCTGATCTGTCTGATCTGAATCATTCTGATTTGATCTGATATGATCTGAACTTATTAAGTAATAAGTAATAAGTATTTGAAATAAGTTGAAGAGAAAAAATCCTTACTTGATGGTTTTGACTCACTCAACTCATGTTTGTCCTAAATTAGTGTTATTGATCGTATATGATGGTTGAGTGAACCACAAGGAAGTGAATAGGGGCAAAGTGAGCAATGTTTTTTATTTTTTATTTATTTTTCACTGCGAGAAATTTTAGTTATGACTTGATTAGGAATCTATTGTCGGGAAATTTGAGTTGTGATAGTATTAGTGTTCCAATGTCAAATTATCATGTGTCACATGCTTTACCTCCTACTCTATAACAAAAGTCATAATAAATCACAATACAATAAAAAGAATTAAATGCGGGATTAAAATTATGGAGGGAGAATTTGGTCACAATATGTACTTCATATTAGATGTTTCATTATAAGTAATCAAGAAAACAATATACAATTAAGTTATAAATCCATGTATTTATCGGCCAATTCAATGCTCAATTTAAACAATAACAATACGAGTAATATACTTAATAGGAAAAAAAAAAAAAAAAAAAAAAGAGCAAAAAAAAAAAGAGCAAAAAAAAAAAAAAAAGTATTATTACTTCTATTCACATCAATCTAATAAGAATTGAAAATTACCAACCTGGTCAATTTTCGCAAGCTCTAGAGAACAATATCATTATCATATGATGTTGAATGAAGACCTTGAAAAAAAGTGGGAAGACTTGAAGTCGAGAAGGGCGCAAAGAGAGGCACGTTGTGGACGATAATTACAGGGCAGGAGCACGGGGATTTTGCGTAAGATTGATAGTTTCCTCAACAACTTGTACTTTGTAGTTGTATTGCATGTGCAAATACGCACCCAACTCATCATCTTCTCATACAAATTTTTGTGATATCACACACCTTGTCATAAATCATACTGTAATTAATAACTTAATACATACACGAACGAATATAATATTAAGGATCTTGCTAACGAACGTCCCCGGGACATTGGATAAACAATTAAAATATCACTTAAAGTGGTATTAATTTGGGAAATCATGATAAAATCACGCGTTGATCGGTATAATTAATATTAATTTTTAATTTAATGTTTATACTTTTAGCTAGCTTATCCAACGCTCCGGGGTGTTCGTTAGCTTTTGCCTAATATTAATACGTATTTTGAGATAAATTGTAGGATATTCATTAGGAGTAATTGCTATTTATTAATTAATGTTACCACTTACACCATCTTGTAATCAATGATGTAATCATCCAAATATCCAATACCATTATTATATGGATCTTTTTGGCATTCATGAACGGATAAAAATAGGGTAACGGTTTTTTCTTGTTAACATTTCTATTAAATGATAAACTCAACCAAAATCTTAGGCCAGCGTTAGTTTAACATTCCACTTTGAAAGGAGAGGTGACGAATGAGATTTGAACCGTGACGTTTGTGTCACGCTAACTCTCATACCATGTTAAGGGATCAAGGGCCTGTTCTCTTCAGATTATTTTTAGTTCAGTTCAGTTCTTAATTTCATTCTCTAATAAAATATTCAGTTCAGTTCAGTTCAATTCAGCTCCAATAAATTTAGCTTAGTTCAGTTCAACTCAGTTTCGTCAATCAGAGCAGGCCCCAACTCAACCAAAAATTTAAGCTGATAGTTGAGACCCAGAAATATGTTGAATACTCTATCAATTTCATTACAGAGTATTATTTATATAGACAATTATCCTCTCTTATATTATTTAATAAAATAAGTTTATAGTTAAAGGTTTAACTTCATATAAATAATGAATTTTATACTCCGTATTAATGTTGCTACAAATTAAGTTAGTAATAGTAAGGTATTAGTATTGTTTGTTGTGTTCAAATTGCAAGAGAGTATCAGAGTACTATGAAGTATGAACTACGTACTAATTATTTTGGCAAAAATTGATTTAATTTTGTTAGCAATTAGTCACATTTTATCGCCTTAACTTGTAATAATTTTATTAACATATTTTATAATTTTATATGAATTGTACTGTACTAAAATTTGATATTCATTGAATATTGCCTTTTTCACTGATTAAAACTTATTTGCAATAATTGAATCTTATATATTAAAAATTAAACTATATTGTGTACAAATAAAAGTATTTGTTTTCTTTATGGCCTGTGAAGAGAACATGAGCTAATACATAACACTTTTATTTGAATTGTGTTTGGCTTTAATCTACTCGCTCACCTTATTCTTACTAGATTTGAATTGAGAAAAATGAGTTTAAATAAGTTTTTTTTTTTTTTTTCTTCTTTATTAACATTAGACAGTCCAAATATGGAGTAGGTAAAAACTCAGAGATATAATTAAAGTTTCAATAACTTAAATTAGGAAAAATCATCGGATCAGGAAATTAAAAATAAGTTAAAATCATTTTAATTCATGAAAAATATGTATTGTTCAAGTTAACTTACATCTAAAATCAATATCTAATACATTCAAATAAGTTTGTTTAGAAAATATTTAATTTAGATAAGCGAAAATCATCAACTGCATAAAACGCTCTTTCAATCAAACATTTGGTAGAGCAAGCTATCACCAAAGAATTTATAAAAATAGCAAATGTCCATATACTATATTGGTAGTATTTTGAGTAAGCAATGATAGATAAGGCTCTTTTAGTTTATGTTATATGTGTTCTATTAGAAGATAATAAGTCTTTATCACTTTCACTATTAATGAAGTTATGAGAAAAGGAAGTGAAATGTCAATCTCAATAGTTGTTGGGGCAATGTGCTAACTTATATCACCTTCGATCTTTGCCCCTATGTGTTGGAAATGGTCACTTGAACGATATTGAATTATTGAGTAATAGACATACACTAAGCTAATACCTTATCTTTAAGCTAATTTAATTACACATTAAATTTGCTATCTCATGTAATAGTAGCTTCGAGTTCAGTTTTGAAGTACAGAAATTTGCTATTATTTGAGGAAAATTCAAATTCAATTACTTTGTCTAACTACTTGATGTGATAGATAATAAAATTTATCAAATGAAAAATATTGATAATAGTAACACCTCCATTAATTTAAATTAAATAAATGATTTGACTTTCATAATTATGAATGATCTCAACTTTTAAATAATCTTAGCAAAATAATTTGAGTTTTGGAAAGACGACTCAAATTAAACCAAAATCACATTATTGTTTAATTCATTACCAAAAATTAGATGTAATTTACAATTTACTAAAAATTTCCGATGTAATAACATGTATGTCATAAATAATGTATAATCGTACTTCAATATAATCACATCACATTTACCTTTCTCCTTGATCTATCCTAGAAATTAAAATTGGATATTTCTCATCTCTATTATGTATTATATGATCCATCATTACTAAAAGATCTAGAGGATGGTGGATCAAGTGAAATGCAAAGACGGGGAGAAGTGGAGAACTACAGTATTTTGTGGAAAGAGATCACAATTAACCTCAAAATCTCGATCTTATAAAAATACACTTATTTTGGAAAATTTGTGATCTTATTAATTAATCATCATCATATTTGTAATTGATTTTTCAATCGTTATAATATAGTGCAAATTAATCAGCTGAAAATTTGAGTCAAATATGATTAATTTCGATTGATTTCAATCACGCATGGATTATTACTTTTACAGTTACAAATCTTACAATATATAGGAACCAAAAGTATTAAGTTTTTGATATATTAAATGCTCCAAGGACTTAACATTTGTATTTGAAGGACTTAAGTTTTCAATTTGAAGGACTTCACTTTTTGTCCGGAGCTCAGGTGGGTTAACTGGTCGGAAAACTAACCACAGGTCCTTAAAGGTGAAAAAAAGTGAAAGATCCTTAAAAGTGAAAAATGTGAAAAGTGAGGTCCTTCCTTTATGCTTAACTCGGTGTTTCCACAAGCAACTTTTTTTTGAGTAAGATTGTCTTATCATCCAACTATAAATAGCTATGATATATACATGAATGAATTTTCAAATTGACAACAGTTTTTCAATCTTTATTACAAGGGAAATTTACAAGTATTTAGATTTTGCCAATTTAAATTCCATTTTATGTAAAAGCGATCATCCACGCACACTTTCCTTATTTCACTAAATTTTGTTGTTCATTTAGCACGTCCATATTTGCTATGGTTGAGTATTCTGTATAGGAGTGAAAATAACCTTTCTGCATGCATGAAGTTCATACGTAACTATGTATTGCAACATTTAATTTTTGATAAATGTAGCTTGCTCTAATGTCAAATTAGTGTTTATTTTTTCTTTTTTTGAAGTAGTAATCATTATCTATAGTAAATGCTATAAAAAACACACAGTAAAAATATATTTATAATTTGAAAACTATATGTTAGGGCATGGTAAGAATCTAATAAGAGTTCACAATATATCCTTACCCTTATATATATAGTCAAAGATGAAGATGGTCAAAGTGAATGTCTAATCTCTATTATGAAAGTCAACTCTTAATTAATTTAATTTGGTGTCCACTTAAACTAAGGAGTACCTAAAATACTCTTACTTATAATTCTATTCACCTTTAAAATTTAATGTTTTCCATGCAAATGTATGTAAAATGGGTGACATGTGTACAAAATTACAAATGCATATGCATAAGTGATTAGGCAACGTGCATTTAAATCTAGAATAGATTTTCCTCAAAAAAAAAAAAAAAAAAAAAAAAAAAAAAAAAAAAAACCTAGAATGAATAGTGTTGAAAGCTAGCACAACTTAAAAAACACGTACTACCTTCGTTTTTTTAGTAGATACATTTTGACTTTAACAGTATTCAAACACTTTTCTTTGACCGTATTTTGTGATTTATACGTAATGAAAAATATAGTCATGTGGGATATGTTAGATTCGTCACGATATATATTTTCAAAATATCAACTTTTTATGATTTTTGCTTTTCAATAATTAAAGATATAAATGGTTGAATATGTGCATTAGCAAACGTGACTAAAGAAACGTGTCAACTAAAAAGAAACAGAGGAAGTATGTAAAATTACATTTATATGACCAAACGATACCCGATATAATCGCTGTATAAAAGTTGGCACTTCTATTTTTTTTACTGATAAGTTATTATCTTTGCAAAAATTTTACATTTTAAATCACTCATAATTAAAGATGGCTCTAGGCCATGTCGTGTTGTGCCTCGTACCAGACCCACATGCTTTTAATAAAGGTTAGTTAGAGCCAGCCCATGACTCGGTTCACGCGTGGCGGACCAAAGTTTTCAAGAGGTTGGCTCGTGCACGACCTAGGCCCACGTGTCATCGTCCTGAGCTTGCATGCCTAACCGAAATTGCATTGATTTTATTAGTATGTTTTGTCGTACCAGCTCAGGCCCGACCGTGCCGTGCCTTATCGTGCTTCTCCCAAATAAAGGTGGTCCAGGTCCAACCCACGACAAACACATACAGTACCATGCCGTGTCGTGATTTTTTTGTGCCCTTCCTATGCCGGGCTTCAGGCCCGCCTGCCCAGTGCCATCTTTATTTATAATTATAATAGGTAAAGGTAAACTTGACAATCTTGACCTAAATCCGATAACCCGACCCGAATAACCCAAACTATGACCTGAAATCGACCCAAAAACATAGTCTCAAAACCCAAAATTGACTTGATCCAAACCCGACCCGAAATGGAGTTGACTCAATCTTGACCCGACATCCGAACTGACTCGAGCGACTTGATTGTACCTGACCCGAACTAACTCGCGCGACCTAATTGTACCCGACCTGAAGTTGACCCGATATCCAAAATGACCCTACCTATAATTGATCCGACCAAAAATTGACTCAAACTGTTTGACCTGAACAAACGCGATGCCCAAAATGTCCTTAATTAAAATTACCTTATAGCTGAACTAAAAATGTTTGGTGCTAAAAATGACTCTAATTTTACATCTCCAATCATAGCCAAGCTCATAAAATGAATTGATAGTTCTTATTACGGAGTATAATAAAAATAAAATATAAAATTATCTATTTGAGCTTGATCCACAAATGGAACAACCCAAATATGACCCGACCCAATTATGACCCGAACATACTCAATCGAAAATTGTATGACCCAAACAGACCCGACCCGAATCGACTCGATACCTGATCCGAATCATACCCGAAACTCGAATTAACCCGACCTGATCTTTACTCGACCTGAATGTTAGCTGGCCTAAAATGACTTGACCCAAATAACCCGTTTGCCAGGTGTATGTAAAGGTAACTATATAATTAGTGATATTACCATGAAAAAAAATTCTTTAAAAATCAATTTTATTAGAATTTATTTTTTCTTAACTTTTTTTTTTTTAACTAAAATAATTGAATTAAACAAATAATTTTAATGTAATTCAACAAATAATACTTCGTACGTGGAGTTAAAATTACAAAATTTGTTTTTTAAAAAAATACTTATTATAAAATTTGAATTTTTCTGAGTTCCATACTTGCATTAAGTTCATACAAATATACAATAGTCAATAGTACTACTACTTGTGTTCTTTAATAAAGTGGGGCAGTAAGTCTATTCTTCAGGTTAACCCTTCACCTGATTTCATTTAAACAACTCATTTTTGTAACGGAACCACCTTCTTCTCTCTTTCTACATTTAATACTCTTCCCTTTTTCTTTAATTATTGCACTATTATTATTTTATTAAATTCATCCTCCTTCTTCAGGTAGTATTGATTTTTATAGTTTGACTCCTAAACAAGATTAAACAACTACCCCATCTTTACTTAATCAATTTTAACCGACACAACCTTTTTAGTTTTATATTTTAAACCTTGTTTTTTTTTTTTTTTTTTTTTTTTTATATTTTTTTTATCATAATCACGGCTTATGACTATCTATTATACATTCGGGTGTACGTGTACTGTTACTTGATTATTTAGGTGTCACCTACTCTAAATTTACAACTTTTGTCGATATTATTTCAACCTCATTTTATCATCACAAAACTTCGAAAGTATTTATTTTACATTCGGGTGTTTTAATTTTCTCAATTAACTAAGTTTCAACTAACTTTAGATACATCCACGTGTATATAATATTACGTAAAATATTTTTATTTATATTTTTTGTTTAGAGAGCCTCAGATAAAATAAAAAAAGAAAGCTCTAACGACTTAAAGTATCCTTACTCGTGTATAATGGAATGTGAACCAGAGGACTTGTCTAGCAATCATTTTCATGAACAGAGAATTGAGATCTCAATATCTTTTTCTTTTTTTTCTCTTTTGATTTTCAGAAGAGAAGAGAGGAGAGAGAAAGAAGGAAGCTTCCATTTTCATGCTTCTCTTTTACTATATGCAATTGCAAACTTAAGAAGAAGGCAGGGGCAATAAAGGGAAGGAAGTACAATCACTTTCTCTCTCTACTCAACCTACCATTGATTACTCTTTTGCCTTCTTCTTTAAACCTTCTTCCAACAACAACCTAGTTCACCACCACCTCATCACATTCACAAAATTTACAATTTTTCTTTCCAACAGCTACTAACCCTTTTCATTTTTCTCATTATTTCTGGGTTTTTTTAAGTTAAGATTTCAATTACCCATTTCATAATTTCAAGAATTTTGCCATTTTTTCATTGATTTTTGATCAATGGGAGTGATTTTGGCATCTGGGTGTTTGTTAAATTTCAGAATGATTGTTGTTTTGTTGCAGTACTAGATCCAGAATTTGAGTTTTGTTCATATTAGGAGGGGCTGAATTCTGATAAAAAGGTATAATATGTTCAGAATTTTGCTTTAGTATTTTGCAATTTGTCTTGTGTTTGCATTATTTATGAGTGAGGTCAAATTATTTAGCTAAGATTTTGTTTGTTCTTATGCTGTATTTGTCCTATTATTTGTCACATTTCTTGGCTATCAAATTATGTAGATTTTCAGGTTGAGGTTTATGTGAATGTAGAACTTTGCATTTATTGTGGGAGATTATGAAAAGGATAAGTTTTGGTGTTATATGTTTTTGTTATGAAATATGACTTGAATTATGGTATGTGAAATTGTCAACAGTAATGTAGAACTATAGAAGTGTGCAATTATACATTTAGGCTTGTATTTCTGGGTTTCCAACCATACTGTTGTTGTGTTGTAGGACATTATTCGATATTTTCGACTAAAATGGCGTCTGAACTCAACGCTGGAATGTCCAAAAAAGTTGCTGGTGTGAGGTTGTGGGAATTAATAGGAGTAACCATTGGCGCTTTGATTGTAATTATCCTTTCCATATTGCTCTATCTGTGCCTTACTGCGAGGAAGAAATCACGAAGAGCTAACACCAGTTTACCTCTTACCCAAATTCCTTCGATTTCTAAGGAAATTCGTGAAATTAGAGTGGACCATGTTTCCCAAAATGTGTATGGAAGTTATCCCGATGGTGTTGTAGAAAAATTGAAAGAAAAGGATTCAGACAGGCTTTTAGTTCATCCAAGTGTTGATAAAATCAAAACAGAAGAGAATGGAAAGCATTCAGGCTCTTTTACACGCTTCGAAAATGATAGTGTTGGGTCTCCAATGGGGGATAAGCCTTCTTCACATCCGATAAGTGCTCCTTCTCCACTATCTGGACTTCCTGAAATATCTCGTCTTGGTTGGGGTCACTGGTTTACTCTAAGAGACCTTGAAGTTGCAACAGACCGTTTTTCCAAACAGAATGTCATTGGTGAGGGAGGATATGGCATTGTTTACCAGGGTGAGCTTATTAATGGGACCCCGGTTGCAATAAAGAGGCTTCTTAACAACCTGTAGGTGAAAAAAACAGCTTACTTTGGTGTTCATTACTTGTTGAGTTTATGTTAGATTTGATTCTATGATATCATGGACTGCAAGATGATTATGTAATAATTTTGATAATTGAATTGCAGTGGACAAGCAGAGAAAGAATTCAGGGTAGAAGTGGAGGCTATTGGTCATGTTCGACATAAAAACTTAGTTCGACTTCTTGGATACTGCATTGAAGGAACTCACAGGTAAATACTTTTGCTTTTGCTGTAGATATAAAAGCAAAACCTTCACTCATAAATGATTTTGAGAGATGTATATGGTCAAAATGCTTAATTAAGACTCCATTGTATGCCTTATTTTCGAAATAATGTTATTCCAGTAGCAAGATATCCCAATTTAGTACCTGAATTAAAATAGTGTTTAGATACTTCTTTCTACGTTAATTGGTTGAGTTCATTGTAGACAGGACATGTCTTAGATGTGCTGACTAATACAAAATGAAAATGTTATGTAGGTTACTGGTTTATGAGTATGTCAATAATGGAAATTTAGAACAATGGCTTCATGGTGCAATGCGCCAATATGGAAATCTTACTTGGGAAGCTCGCATGAAGGTTCTTATTGGCACTGCTAAGGCGTAAGTTGTTTATAATTGAAAACTTCAAGTCATTATAAAGTGCAAAGTTCATGTATTTGAGACTACTAATACAAATATTCATTACAGCCTTGCTTACTTGCATGAAGCCATTGAGCCTAAGGTTGTGCACCGAGATATCAAATCAAGTAACATACTAATAGATGATGAGTTCAATGCAAAGGTGTCTGATTTTGGCTTGGCAAAGCTGTTGGGTGCTGGAAAAACTCACATTGCTACTAGAGTCATGGGCACATTTGGGTGAGTGTTTTTTTTAACTCCTAGCTAGCTGATCCTCTGCTCTCTAATTGCGCCCAAAGTTCATCATTCTATAATTACCATAAAACCATTTCACTATTGAAATAAAAGATTATGAAATAAATAAAAAGACGACGTATATACTCGGTGAATAATCGTATTGTATCTTGCTTTCTTGCCATCTTGCAGGTATGTGGCTCCAGAATATGCCAATAGTGGCCTTCTAAACGAGAAAAGTGATGTCTACAGTTTTGGGGTTGTTCTCTTGGAATCTATTACTGGGAGGGACCCAGTAGATTACGCTCGTCCCCAGAATGAGGTAAAGCCTATCGAAATTCTGCTAGAAACTATATGAAAAGCTCAAAGACAAGACACTTAAATGTTGTTTAGTTCAAATTTGAGGGAGAATAATTGATCGTGATTGTGCTCTAGAATCATGCAACTTTAACAAGTTTACACTATATTAAACTACACTGAAGCCATTGTTTTTTATTTATTTATTTTTTAAATTAGACTTTTTGGTCTGAATCAGCATTATCATTGGTTAATAATAGAGCAAGAATTCAACATTAGTAAAATCTGATAACAATTGTAAATCATTCTTGTGTGGCTGTAGGTAAACCTAGTGGACTGGCTTAAAACTATGGTTGGTAACAGGCGCGCAGAAGAGGTAGTAGATCCCAACATGGACACTAGACCTTCAACAAGGGCTCTTAAGAGAGCACTTTTGACTGCATTGCGGTGTGTAGATCCAGATTCTGAAAAGCGGCCAAGAATGGGTCAAGTTGCTCGAATGCTTGAATCAGAGGAATATCCTGTTCCTCGTGAGGTATACTATCCTTAAACTAGCCTTATACATGGATTAAATCGGCCCTGTTAACTTTTTAGAAACGTCAAAATGTTCAGCGTCAAAATTTCAAGGGTTTACTAGCTGTAAACTAGGTGTACCCTGTCCAATTTGCACATTTTCTACAATTCGAAGTCATTACATTTGTACACGGATTTCTCATAATTCTTCCCATTGACTTTACTTAAACATGGATAGTATTTTAATTTTCTCAAATTAGCATACTAAAATGAGATCATTTTACTTGTTCCAATCCTTGTGTATAAGAAACTAAAAAAAAAAAACAATCATTTCCGGTACAAAGGCAGTAAAAAGGCATATTTTTTGGATTTGCAGGATCGGAGGCATCGAAGAGGTCAACCCGGAGAGGCTGAATCTCCAAGGCTTAGTTTGAACGCAATCTAAAAATCAGTAAGCCTAAGTGGACAAAAAACATTCTCAACATGTGAGAAGCCAATAGTTAACAGATGAAACCGCATGCTTCAAACAGTCGAAGTATGTGTGTGATCTGTGCTGAGTTTGAGTGCTAAAAGTTGAATCCGCGTATATATATATATATATATAGTAATATTGGCCTTCGGCCGCCCCCCTCCCCCTCCCCCTTCCCCAATTTTTTTTTTTTTTTTTTTTTTTTTTTTTTTTTTTTTGTGGGCTTTACAAAGTACTTTTTTCATTATTTTTGGTGTGACGAGTACTATGTATTGTAGTAGATATGGTTTGTATACGTAGTGTTGGGCATTTTCTGTTATGCCTAAGCAATCAGAACTGTTTTGTACAGGCCTTTTTAGGCTAGAGGAGTTGTTGATATACTTGAGAGAATATTTGATGGAGAAAATATAGCGAAGATATGGGATTGTTAATATTTAGATGAGGTGTGTTTGAACATCAATTAACATGTGTTTTTTTTTTCTTTCTTTCTTTCTATTTTCGATCATTTCTTTTTTAAAAAAAATTGGTAGAACAGAACAATCCAAGTTGATCAGTTAGGTGAGTAAAGAAATAGTTCAATTAGAATAAATTTTTCTGTTGTTGAGCAGCTGTTTTCCCTTGTATAAAATTCTAATGAGAATATGACATTTTAGAAATCTTGTTTGTTATGCTGACAATCAAAACATGTTGTACAAGATTAACCCTGATGAGCTAGGTACTTGCAATTTTGTTGATGCATTTTGAGATGACTGTTGTGAGATCCACCCCTACGTACATTGTCGTAGAGATGGTGGGTATAATTTCATGGATTTTGTATCGCACTTACGCTAGTTGTTGGAGTGAGTATGGTTATTATTTTTAGTGGCAATAAGTAGGTATGGATGTTATAAGGCATATTAAGTGTGATTTGTGATCATATGTAATGTCTACCCGCCCCATTTTGCATACAACCGATTGTCCCATATCTACTACTCGGTTGCTCTCCACCTTGTACGCAAAACTATCTAATATTATCCCTGTTTTTTTTTTTATTATTATTAGTTGTTTACATTTTTTTTTTACATACTACTTTTTTTTTTTGAAAGCTTTTTTACATACTACTCACACAATCTACTTTGATGATATATTAATAAAAATAAATAAATAAATAAAAATAGAAAAGGTTAAGTGAGGTTTTGTTTAATTTTATTAGCTTTTTTTCATTGATAATTTAAATTACTAGTCATTGATTTGATGCATTAACAAGCATGATTACAAAAAATTGTAACAATTAATAAAAACTAGAGGAAATAGTTTTTTTTATTTTTACAATAATAATAATAATAATAATAATAATAGCACTCCAACTCCCAAGAGGGTATAAAGGTAAAGATGGCTCTGGGCCGTACCTCATGCCAAGCCCACGTGCTTTAGTGTTAGGCCCGGCCCATGGATCGGCCCACAAGTTTCGTGTTGTGCTGTCCTGGGCCAAAGTTTTTAAAAGGTTGGCCCGTGCACGGCCCATGCTCACACAACATCATGTCGAGCACAAAATTTTTCCTAGACTCTAGTTTTTGCAACTTTTCCTACACCCCCATCTAACTACGTCATTTTTACTTTGCTCCCTTTGTCATATTGCAAAAAATTTCATGTACAGACTTAATTTTTTCATTTTCTCTCCCTCTTTTACAAAGATTTCTCTCCCTTTTTTTTTCTTATTTTTTAATTTTCTCTCTCTTCTTTCATGGAGATTTCTAGCTTAGTTGGTTTTGATCATGATCGTAAATATGTTATTTCTGTTAGAGTTGGATTACTCGATTCATTTAAGGATTAATGTGAGTAATTTCTACCGTTAATGCTAATTAATCAATCGGTTTTTTTTTTGTTTTGATTTTTAATTTTTATAATGCTCTGTTTTTTATTTATTTTTTATTTTTTTTATTATTATTATTATTATTTTTTTATTATTATTGTTGTTATTGTTTAATTACAAAGATTTGATTTCATAATATTGGTTGTAATGCTTTTAATTTTGATAATTCTTTGTTTTTCAATTTTTCTTTTAATGATTATGATGATTTGATGTATACATTTGGTTGTTATTGTGCTTCTATTTGATTGTTATTTCGTGTTATTGTTCTTATTTTATAGTTTGATTGTAATCTTGTTATTAGACTATTCAATTCTAATTATCACTCTTATTTAATTTAATGTTAATATTCTATATTTTTTCCGGTTATGTGCATCTTATAAGAACTTTTATAGCTGTTTATTATAATTTTATCGTTCTATTGTTTTTACCAGTTTTGTGTTGTATATGAACAATTATAGTTAAAACGATGCTCACTTCTGTAATAGTAATGTTAATTTTTGTGTTAAGTAGTAAATAACATGTTTATTGTAAATGTATATGAATATATATATTTACATGTGAATTTTAATGATTATCATTGTTTTGCAGTTGCTCATATACATTTTAGGCTTTTAGTTAGTGAACATATTTTATTATTTGTTATTCTATTGTGTCATTATAATGTTCAGTTATGTAAAGATAAATGTTCATTTATATATGAGAAGGTATTGTGTCAGTTCGGACTGATGAAATGTTCCGTCAGTCTGGACTGACAAAATGCGGATTTTTGATATCCTCAATAGGCGAGATAATATCCTCTCTTGGCTGGATGATATCCTTTATTGGCTATATGATATCCTTTATTGGCTGGATGATATTTCGATTGGCTGGATGATATCCTTTATTGGTTAGATGATATCTTCTACTGGATGATATCCTTTATTGGCTATATAATATTCTTTATTGGCTGGATGATATTTCTACTAGCTGGATGATATCCTCTATTGGCTGAATGATATTTCTACTAGCTGGATGATATCCTCTATTGGCTATATGGTATCATGGCTTAATGATATCATATAGCCAATAGAGGATATCATCTAGCCAATAAAGGATATCATATAGCTAATAGAGGATATCATCCAAACATGATATCATATAGCCAATAGAGGATATCATCAAGACAATAAAGGATATGTATAACTTGTTTGAGAATATGTATAATTTGTTTGATGATATGTATAACAATGGCAGAACCTCCATTGAAAATCTCATACTCAAGGTCATGGTATAACATAACTTGCTCATTTCTCAACCAAAATACATGCATATGTTATCAAAATGCTCACAATTTAACATACAATCATATGGGACAATCAATTTCAACAATTATACATCACATAAGAAAGCCCCAATTCAATTTTTTGGGCATTTTTCGAAAAATCCAAGAATCTCAAGCAATTAAACTTTCTATCTCTTCCGCCGTGGATGACCTCTCTCTTCTCCTTAGCTGTAACCACCACCAACTTCTCATCGGGTGGAAACTTGTTCTTCATCGTCGCAAGAAGATGACGATGATATTTCTCGACTGACGAAATATTGGGTGCGGCTCCGCACCCAATACTTTGTGTTTATATATACTCTACGGTAACTTTACTCTAATTGATCAAATGCGTCATTATAATTGAACATTGTTGCTATTGGATATATATGTTCATTAATTACATGTTTTATTATTGCAGTGACAATAAAAGAATGTTATTATTCTTGAAGAAACAAGTAAATCTTTTTTAGTGGAGAAACAATTTAAATTTGAAGAAGAAGGTTGCGAAATGTATAACGAATACGCATTTATGGAAGGTTTTGGAGTTAGAGTTGGGAAGAGTAAGAGGTGATGAAGAGACGATTCAATATGTATGAAAATAATTATTTGTTCTAAGAAGAAGCAATTCAAGTTCCTCCTAGTGCTGCAAAAAATGCTCCGTATTCAAAAGAATGCTCAAGTTCCTCCAGAGTTCCTAGAAAAGTTCAAATTCCAATTATTTTACTGTAGGTGTTCAAGCTAATGATCAAGCTCCTCTTACTATTTAAAAGAGTGCTAAAATTCCTCCAAGAACTCTCAAAATGTACAAATTATTCCTACAAATGATTAAGTAGAACCTAATATTCAAAATAATATCTTTATCCTTTTGCTATTATAAGTACTATTTTTCTTATTGGATTTTTTTTTTTTTTTAATTATCTGTAAGTGAACATTCAAGTTTGTAAAATTGACCATTTAGTTTTTGAAAGTGATCACTAAGTGGTTATAAGGAATCATTTAGTTTTACTAATATTCTATAAGTGAATATTTAAGTTTATGAAAGTGATCATTTAATTTTTGTAAATGATCAAAATTGATTAATATAGTAATTTACATATTACTCGCAATTTTCATATAACATTGTAAAAATAATTCTGTAAATAAATAATATTTATCAAACTTTAAACGTAAATAATTTAAACTTAAACAATGTAGTAGAGTAATTCTGTTCACAAGTAATATCTATAAATTTTAATTTATCAACCAACTATGAACATATATATCCATAAATGAACATATTATAACGTCTTCGTTCTTGCCACTCTTCCATTATTTGTAGAGTCATCGTTTTCTTCAATCAGCATTAGTTGAGCAATGTATTGCATCATCAGTCTTCTTTATTTGGTCTACCTGTTAACGAAAATAGATTATTATTAAACTGAACATTAAGTGTTATATTAATGAACATTATGTGCTATGTATTTGAACACTAACTAATATTACTTGTTCCATTAAAAAAATATATATATTACTTGTTAATTAAATTTTACTTTCATTTCAAGTCACAAACCCAAATTTTTGGTTATTGTTTTCTTTTTTCTCAGCTTTCAAAGAATTATGAGAATCATTTAAATGGAAATCAATAAAAATGTTTATCAATTAATATGAAAGTGAACATATAATTTATTAAAAATGAATTATAGAAATCATATTATGGATTTACCAAAATAATAATGAACATTCATTAAAGAATTTTCCACTCTAAGTAGATATCAAAAAGAATGAAAATTAATATATATATATATATATATATATATATATATATATATATATATATATATATATATATATATATATATATATAGATGAGAAGAATGAGAAGGAATCTTGAACGTCCAAATAATCCAACGATTCATATTGCACCTATGCCAAATGTATCTTCAGTACTATTATTATGCACATTTAACTCAAAAATTATGCATATTCAATTTTCATCTATTTTCCCCACTGTTTTCCAATTTTACACGATTAATTCTCTCTCCTCCATTGAAGCATGTTCAAAGTTCAAGCTTTAAATTATTAATCCGAAGATGATAAAGTACTACTGGCCGTGAACGACTTGCGAACAATGAATTCGATGTTAGGTATCTCTAGACTTCAATACTCACAATCTTTTTATATCAAATTGCATTTCCAAATCGTAGCGTCAAATATTTTATGCATACTATTCGCAATGTATAAGGATGTCTTACCCAAGAAATGATCAATCTTATAACTTAACAACGATGGATTGTAAAAGTCATCAATCAATCGCCCAAAGTATAAATTCTAAATAGACATAGCTCATTTGGAGAAAATTCAACAATATGCACATTTAATTAAAAAAAATATGCAGCTTTAGCACTAATGATTTGCACACTTGACTCAATAACTATGCACATTCAATACATTATGCATTAATATTCGACCTGCAACTTCTAAGTTTCTGCAAAAACGAAACACAATGCACATTATGCATAAATAATATGCACATTGAAAATCAGTAAAAATAAAATAAAATAAAATTGCACATCTATTTTAAAAAATATGCACATAAAATCCTTCTCATTCTTCTCATTTTAAGGAACTTTTCATTTGGCCCCAATATATATATATATATATATATATATATATATATATATATATATATATATATATATATATATATATATATTTTAACATTAGACTGACTTTGTATTAATATGTATATAAAAATTTATCAAAATGAAAATGAACATTCACAAAAAATAACTTTCTACTACGAACTAATTTACATTTCTATATTAATATGAAACAAATTAATTTTTCAAGAAAATTCTAACAATTAAACTCTGTTTTCAATTTTTTTGTGTCCAACAATTTTATAACTTTTTTTTTAACAAAAACTAGTAAAACTATATTACAATACTTAATTACATTGATACATTAAGTACTCTATGAAATTATTATACAAATGCTTAGAAGTTAGAATTACAAAATTATCTATGAAATTGAGACTTGCAACATAGAGATTTACAATTATACGGATGCTTGGAACAATAAATTTAATTTTGATGTTTCCTTTCGTAAAAAGCAAGTAAAAAGTAGGGTTTATAGCTTTTTTTTTCACTCCAAAATAGGAACCGAAACACTTATAATTCCGATTTTCGGAGATCTTTTGGTGATTTTTTCAACGATTGAGCAATTTCGTCAGTAATATCGGACATTGTTGTTGATTTTGAAGTTTCAAAGCTTTAGATGAGATAGAAATTGGAGGAGAGAGAAAATGGAGAGAGTTTGAAGATGTTTAGATGAAAATAATTATTTGATTTTTTTTTTTGTATATATAAGTGGGGCAGGGGAAGTTACTGGTAGGTAGTGGAGTGTAGTGGGTTATTGAAACGTTGTGTTTCATGGGAGGTTTAGGGAGTACTACATACTCTAGGGTCTAGGAGTATATAATTACATGTTGAGCCGTGCCGGGCTTGCGTGCTTAAGCAAAATTACATTTATTTTAGCATGTTTTGTCGTGCCAGGCCCAACCGTGCCTTACCATGCTTCTCCCAAATGAAGGTGGCCCACAACTCACATGCACAGTACCGTGATGTGCTTTTTTCGTGCTGGGCTTCGGGTCGGCCCGACCTAGTGCCATATTTATATAAAGGAATAGATGGGTAATATTCAACTCAACTACACAATGTTAATGCTTGATTTTAGGGGGAAAGGTAAAGAAGTCTCTATTCCCAAGTGCAAGTAAATGGTAAGACTTAAATTTGTGACCTGAAAAGCACAAGATGAGTTACCCACCAATTTCACTAAATTTGCTTAAGTTAAATTGGATATACATAGAGGTTGCGAAATGAATAAGAATTTAAATTTTTACTAGCATATAAGATATTGATGTTGAATATATACCCACTGTAAATGTGGATTGATGATAGGTTAAAAAAAAAAAAAAAAAAAAAAAAAAAAAAAAAAAAAAAAAAAACTAATAGAATTAACAATTTGCACCTCTTTTCACAAAAAAAAAAAAAAATAAATAAAATAAAATAAAATTGCGCCTAAAAAAACAGTAGCATAAACAGTCCACAAAAACTAGAATTTTCCCAAAAAAAAAAAAATAAAAAGAAAAAAAAGAGGAAAAAAAAAAGGTGCCTTAGTTTGACAAATGACAAATCCACAAAGGCATAAAGGGGACATGTGAGTGCATCATCATCCCAACTTTGAAATGGGAAGGCTTCGTTCTGTCAAAATTTGAAGGATTCAACTCATTTTGGTTTGGGTAGTGGCCATTGGCCAGTGGGGTTTGTTTTATCTTGCCTCAGATTTTTATAAACATGTTTTGCTTTATTTGATAGATCAATTGTACTAGTTTTTATTTGATGATTTTGGATTTTGGGGTAGTTTGAGTTCTTTCAAGTCGCAATCGTTTAATCATAAATTTTTTTACAGATCAAAAGCTATTTTGCAAAAGGATCATAGGCATTTGCTTTGCAAAAAGAGGGAAAAGAAAGGAATGGTTAAGAAGAAAAATGACCCCCTTCAACAAACATAACATGAGAAAACACGGCCTAAAGGTGGAAGATTTTTATGTTATAGGAACAATATTCTATGCATTACAGACTTACAGGTTACAGCAGTTTACAAGAATCAATTTTAACAGAATACATCTCGCTATTGTTGAATCACATATGAAAGAAATCAATGTAATATACTTATACAAATTTCTCATTTCCTTGGCAAGCGGAGATTTTATGCATGTGAAGCTTCATTGGCCCTTAACAAAGGTTGAAGCGCTTTGACAACTATGCTCATATTTGGACGAAAATCGGATTCATACTGCACACAGAGAGCAGCAACAGCGGCCATCTGGGTTCAACAATAGTGACCAAGAGAGATTTCAAGTTTAGCTCATATTTTTAAGAGTCCAACAATAGTGCTAGGTTTTGATTTTTGTCATTAATCATATGATATGTGAAGTAAAAAACAATACACTACCTTTGCAATAGCCTTGGGAGGATAATCTGATCCTAGCCTTGGATCAACACATTGTTTTACCTTATCTTCGCTAAGTTTTGGAGTTGCCTGAAAGAAGAAAAGACTAGGAGTGAGATAACATGTAAACCCATAACAATAATAAAGGAATAAAGAAATCAAAACATTACCCATGTCACAAGACTCTGTTGTCCACGAGGTAAAGTATGGTCTACAGGTTTGCGCCCTGTTAACAGCTCCAAGAGAACAACACCAAAGCTATAGACATCACTCTTTGAGCTTAATTGTCCCGTCATAGCATATCTAATAAGAAAGGTAAGGAAAATATTGTTACTTCAAGGCACGATAACACGGGAATAATTTAACAAAATAGAGAGAAGCACCCTGCTTTGACATGAGTGGATGAATTTAATATTAAGACAGAAATGTTTTGTTACTTTGAATGTAAAATAGTCATGTAAGATTATAAAGAATAATTGAAATCCGAAAGAGGAATGCAAATCAACTTCCCCAGAAAAACCTATGTTACTCGTCAATTCAACTCAAGTACTTGGTGTCAGATAATTGATACTCTGTTATGGGTATGACCACTTCACCCTTTATATTGGATGAAAAAGGATAGAAATTTCTCATAAGCTGTCCAAATTTGACACTGGCTTGGTAACAACCTCAAATCCAACAATAGTAGTCGAATCTAACATCTGATAGAAAGATCACAATTATATACACGACAGCCTGGCTACTTCTATCAACAGCTTACGGAACATAGCTTAACGGATTACTTTTAATTACTACTGTTGACAACAGGCAAGATAGAATTATGAATATTGAAACACAATGAGACTTACTCTGGAGCATGGTATCCAAAAGTTCCGAGAACACGCGTGGAATGTAAACGTGCTGCCATATCGGGAGCTTGATTTGATAAATCAAAATCAGCAATTTTTGCAACATCATCATCGAATAAAAGTACATTGCTGGACTTAATATCACGATGTATAATATGGGGCTGAGCTTTCTCATGCAAATACTCAAGGCCTTTGGCTGCCCCGACAGCAATTTTAACTCTTTGTGCCCATGAGAGGACAGGACCGGGTTGTGCTCCTTTGACACCTTTCCTTCCTATGTACAAAAACACCATTCCATTAGTTAGTGAGCATCACAAAGATATGAGCAACAGAACATCATGCTTCCATAGGAATTTCACAAACATCTCAGCTGAAAAGTCAGAAACCAATAAGGCCTTTTTCGTCTTTTTTTATTATTAATATTATTATTTATCGTTTTGGTTTAATTTTTTTAATTCTCGAGGGGAAAGGCATTACAAAGAAAAATAGAACAAGTGGACTTCCAATTTCCTAACCTGCCCTTTCTTTCATGCCAGTCAATAAGTATAATTTAACATGCAAAAGAAATAATGAAGAAAAATCAACTTCCATATTGCCCTTTCTTCATGTCAGTTACGGTCTTACAGAGTAATAAGCAATTGAAGTCAAAAGGTGGACCTGATTAATCAATAAACAATTGCATGATCCTGAATAACATAGTATTAAATATGATTTTTAATATGCAGACAAGGAGGACATCTCCGGCATCACAAGGACTCCTACGCTAGAAAGTAGGATCACTGTCTACTATAATATAATTCTGTTTTACCACCAATGTCAAATTAAATTTTAAAAAATTCACAAAATCAATAATTCATCTCAAAAACCACTCAAGTCTTTGCAATGTTAGGAGGCTCCTGGGTAATAAAGCAACCTACTATAAGAATGATTGCAGACGAAATAGACTACTAATAAAATAACAAGCAATCAGCATTAGTATTACTTCTAGTTACTACGGTAGCATGCATAACCTGAACTGCTTTAAAATGTCGCTTCACAGTGAGAAACAGTAAAGAGGAAGTTTATGAAACAGCATCTATTGTTCCAATTGTCAAAACATAATCTGCAGAACTAAAATTTATCCTGTACTAAGCAACTTAGAAGCTCAAAGAATTAATAACATTGTGAGTTGTCTTTTCCCTAATACATTAATGGATGCAGTAGATAGAATAATAGGACAAAACTTGGAGGCTGTTAGACAGATGATAGCGGAATTGGAAATACAGAGAATAAAGCAATTAACTACAACTTACCATGAAGAATATCATGCAGGGAACCATTTGCAGCATACTCGTATGCAAGGACCCGAAAGTTGCCATCAAGACAATAGCCAACAAGCGCAAGCACATTTTCATGTTTAAGTCTTGAAACCATAGACACCTGTAAGGCATGTATCAGGATGTTAATTAGCTAGACAGAACACCAAAATTGTCAAGGAATTAATAATGCTTGCCGCTGAGGGCATTACCTGTCCTAAAAATTCTTGGTCAGGTTGTTTACAGGAATCTAATTTTTTCAAGGCAGCAGCTTGTCCACTTCTTAGTGTTCCAAAATACACTCTTCCATAAGATCCCTCACCAATCAAAGCTTTCGTTCCAAAATTATCTGTAACTTCTTTCAATTCATCCACGGTAATTGGAGAAACCGCAGGAGGCTGAAAATTTACGGTTTGTGTATCCTTTGGCTTGTCTTCTCTTGCTGGATATGCTGCATGATTGCCTGAAAATCATAGCCTTTTCAGTCAACCTACTACTTTCAACCTATAGCAGATTGTACAGAGCCATGAATGACGGCTAGCTTACATTTTTATCCCTTATATTATTTACACAGAAAATTCAAGAAATCATAACAAATCATATGATCAATAAACACGAAATTATATATAGTATTCATTTGTTCAATACGACAATGATGAATCTATTTTTATTAATAACAATCTGTATATAAATGGGGCGACTCAATGTACATAGATATTCAACAAACCCGTACCAGCTGGATTATTTGTCATGTATGCCCCATTATCACCTCCTCTCTGATAATCATCATCTCCACAGCAGCTGAAACAGCTCATGTTTTACTCCTCAAGATGCCGTATACTAAGTAGACGATGGGTTTCACTAACTGCATTTATGCATAAACAATTCCAACCAGAAAACAGTAAGCAAGGTTGTAAAAACCGATAATTAAATAATAAAAAAGGTACATTCAATAAAACAAATTAGAAACAGAATCCTAGCTTCTACAATCACAGATTAGATTAAATCCATCAAGATGCATTTTCAGCAAACAAATAGAAATATATGGACTGAAGTATAACAAGCTAAGTAGACACATTAAAATTTAATCGAATATTAATAACACCGATCAACGCGCGATTTTTAACCACGCTTATAGCTAGCTTACAGCTGCATATATCAGATTCGCTAATAATTTAAATTTCCACCGAAAAAAGGGTGTAGCATAAGTTAGACCATGGATTATAGTGATCTACAAAAATAAACCCAGAATCAAAATTAAAACCCAATATCTGTATTAGATCGTAGACATACAATTATTAATTGATCACAAGTACCCAGAAAAAAATAATGCAAATAGAAAAGAAATTCAAGAACTTGCTCAACAAATCAATTAGCAATTACTCTGACAATTAATCAAACAAACACAAAATTAAGCTTAAATGATCAAACCCAAGTGACCCACACACCAAATTAATGCAAAATTACAGAATTAAGATAAAAACTACTTCAGATCAGTAACAGTAGAGCTCAAAATTAAAGTGAAAAAAGTAATGAAAATTCAAAAATAAAACATACCCAGAAAAAATTGATGAAGAATCAAGTGGTTAACAGTAGATTGATCTAAGAAAATCAATAAAAATGGGGGAATTTAATGAAGAAATTAACAGGGTTTTGAGGGGTGTGCTTGAGCTAGCAAAAAGTAGGAAGGGTAAGAAAGAAAGAAAGCGAGTGAGCGAAAGTTGCGGGTAGGAAGAAAGAGAAACGCGTAGGTTGAGGAAGAATTCAGCAGCAAAAGTAAAGAAAAAAGAAGATTATGCAACAGCAAATTTTAGAATTTTCTTGGAAAAAATTAAGAGAAGAAATGAACTGAGTTGAATGATTTTGGAATGGATTTGGTCTGGTTTTACTAACTACCACCTCTCAGGCTCAAGTCCCCCACTTTTGACCTTTATGGTATATTCACAACAAGTGATTGATTAGATGCCGCATACTCGTATTTGTCGAACACTTTATTTTTTTATTTTTTATTTTTTACTTCGTATTATACAATCGATTGTACCTTATTTTATGTAATATAGAGTATATGTATCATATTTGACCACTTGAAGAAAAATGAGTCGTGACATGTTTTGCTTGTTTTGCTAAATTTTACTTGTTTGCACAAAATGAAATCTTCAAGTAATGTGTAATAAGGGGAAAACTGATTTGCTCATTTGTGTATAATTAAACTTGACAACTGATTGTATGGTAAGACTAGCTTTATCATTTAGGGTGAAGATGATTTTTTTTAAAAGGTAACAAGAAGAATCTTGACCGTACTTCAACCCTCAACCCTATCGGTTTTTGGTCCAGTATTTGTGTGTTAAACACTTTGAGAGTGAGAGGGAAAGGATAAGGGATCCTTACCCTAAAAGTATATCTAGTGGGGATTAAATCTCCATTCTTAAGATTGGAAGGTAAAATCTTTCCGAATATATTAAGCTTAGCTTGATTTTATGGTAAAGATGATGGTCATTCAACTTTATTAAAAACATATAAGCTACGTATGATCTATACAAGATTCGAACATGTAGCCTCAAGCTGTAATTTAAATGTTTTTCCAATAAGCTATAACATATTTTATGTTTCTCTTTGTCAAACAAAATTTTAAAATTTAGTGTTAAAAAGGCTTTTCGCATCGATTTTTGGGTTTTAGTGGTGGCGATTGTAAATGATACGATTTTCCATAATTTTATAAATGTATAGAATAAAGATGAATAAATATTCATATGTTTTTCGTATTGATTTCATATGGGTTTACTATGTCAATTGTAAAATGATACGGATTCCTCTACTATTTCACAAATATATGTGCATATTGTAACGAACGTACAATTGCTACGAAATAGTCAATACGAAAAGACAATTTTCTTGTAGTGAAAAATGAAAAATAGGCTCCATTTGAGATCAAAATAAAGTGTGTGTGGGTGAGTTTTTGAATAATTTCGTGCAAATATGCATTTTTGTTCAAATGAGAATTCATAATAGAACTTATAACTTGTATAATGATGGATATTTGAATATATTCCATATAATGCTCTACTTTATGAGGTTTTTCAACCCACAAAGATATTATTATTATTATTAAGGTAATGAAAGTATAGTTGTACATCAATACAAAACTAGTCCATCTATGATTCTATGCATCAATGTTGGCTGACTTGCAGTTTGCGAGCCCCCACAACACCAACGCCAACGCCAACGGCGAGACCAAAATTCCCAAAGTTGTTTTTTAGAAATCATTGAATGAATTGAATAATGGTGCATTATTGATTGGCCAAGGCATCTACTCATTCGACTGTCTATTCACTTAGCAAATAATAATGAGGTATATATCATCATGCCAAACGCATACGATAACCAATACTAGATTTAAACATGTGCAATACTACGTAGGGTATTGATGAACTATAAAATACTTGTAGTATATAACGTGTAATACTCTAAAAATTTCCCCCTTTAAAAATACACTTTTTACTTAAAATGTAACCTTTTGTAGGAAACAATTAAAATATTGCCGCCACTGTGATAGCGACTAAAGCTATTTTTCAAAATTACACGGTGAAAGACTAAAATAAAAACCAACTTTTAAAATAAAACTTGAGTTCACAACTTCAAAACAAAAGTAAAATTAAATAGTTCACAAGTTGAAACCAAGCCAAACATGACCCTTGTAAAAACCAACTTAAAAATAAATAAACATATTAATGTTAGTCTATAAACCATAAATCAATAATTCATAATACTAGTATAAGATTAAGAAAACATAGCAAGTAACTCTCTGCACTCATTCCCTTCATCCTCTTCATGTTTCAAGTACCTGCCACTTTACCTTTATTTCAACTCTCTATTCACCATGTAAATGGGTCATAGTAGGGCCAACCAAAGAAAAGCCAAACACAACACAAAAGTACCAATCAACAAAAGCTGAATACATATGCACCACACTAACATGAATATCTTATCATCAATAAATTAATTAAAACATGCTCGTCATATAGTCACAAGTCAACTTACCTTTGACTCAAAACTAACAATATTAAAAATATTAATAGCTTTGGATTACGCATCGAACAGGTTTCCTTGCCTTAATTATCCCTTGATAATAAGGGACCCCTCACTTGGGTGCTAACCAAGTGAGCACCAACTACTGTCACCTAGTGACGGAATTTCAGCGCATAATAATAAATAAAGAAAGTACAGCATCCTGTACCCCTATAGAAGCTATGGTTAAATATAAAACCCCATAATCCCCCCCCCCCAAAATATTCATACTCAAGGTATATACGTTCCAAGAGTTTTGGTGCGTATTCTCTTAAACTTTACGTGATTTACCAATTTAACTTGTGATGACTCCAACCAATCATTCAAGAATAAACATAACAACATTCAATACATACTTCCAATTCATTCTTGAATTAATTAGTGAGCACAACTACTTATTTTAATTTAGGTTCCTTACCTAGATTTGTGCACAAATTGCACGATTACTACTTGGTTTATAAAATGCACTACTATACTTCCTTGACTCAAACTCAACTTACTTGAGCGAGTAAATAAATAAATTAGCTTCTTGACTCAACACTAATAATAAAAGGATGAGAATTAAATTCATGAATCATACTCAATAATTCTAATTATAGCTCTTTTAAAACATACATATATGCTTATTAATTTCATGCTTTCTTGATACTTAAAAATAAAACATACTTCCATGATTCATACATATTCAACTTGTATCATGCTTCAAATAACATGTTCACATGTTTGCATAATAATTCATGCTCAACCAACATCAATTCCAAGCATATAATCAACCAAACATGCTACTAATTCATCACTTAAATCATAATTTACAATCTTAGGATGATAATATGCATACACAAATATTCTCGTGCACACACGTACCTTGAGTAATGCCTAAAATCGGCCACACTCGCTAGAAATCACCTAGCTCGAAGCTTCATACAAATAAAAATACATAACTATAATTAATCCACTATTCTCACAAATTTCCAGTAAATATAATACTCTTTAATCCTTATTAATCAACCCAATTTAATGACATAAAGGCCATAAAACTTTTTCTTTAAGTGGGTACTTTAAATCCTTTTAAAAAGACTTAGTTTTTATGACTTAAATAAAATTCCAGCATGCTTATTTAATATAAAACATCACTTTTAGATTAGGAAATCATATTTAAATCATTAAAACCTTTTTTTTCCCTTTTATGGGTAATCAAACCTAATTCAGGGCCTGATCTCTTCCGATTATTTTCAGTTGAGTTCATTTCAGTTCTTAATTTCCTTCTCTCATAAAATATTCAGTTCTTAATTTCCTTCTCTCATAAAATATTCAGTTCAGTTTAGTTCAGTTCAACTCAGCTTAGTTCAGTCAATCAGATCAGGCCTTCAATTATTAAAAGGTAGTGTGTATAGTTAAATTACAGCATTAAATTGAGGGCTTTAAACTCATTAAAAAAAAACATGTTTACACCATGAATTAATCAATAACAACAACCTAGCATTAAACCCTAACCAATTACATAAAATCCTCAAATTCTAGGGTTCGTAAATTAGGGTTATTGATTAAATAAAAATCTGAAATTTATATGAATAATTTAACATCATATACCCGAAATCAATACCAAAACATAATTAAAATTATGCTTTAAAAGCAATAAAACACAAGAATTAAATTAGGAGAAGGAAAGAGTTTTTTTTATTTTTTTATAATCTACCAAAACCGACAAAGAGGAAGGAGGAGAGAGAGGTACGGTGACCGGTTGGTGGTCGTCGGCTGCTGCTGCTGGCCGCCGGTGGGAGAGAAAAGAAGAGAGAGAATGGCGTGGGAAAGAGAGAGGAAAAGGAGAGGAAAAACAGAGGAAAAATAAAGAAAGAACTTTTGGGGTTTTTGTGAAATATAACAATAATGATTCTTGAGTGGAAAATTTTGAGATTTTAAAGTATTTATACTCCCTTTTTAAAAACAAAAACTCATAATTACAATATTACCATTACTAAATCATACTCCCCTTAACTTCTTCCTTTGGGGCCAACTTATTGGGCTCTTACGTGTCCTTAATCTCCCAACAAGTTGGTCCAATTATTTAAATAGAATTAACCCAATTCAAAATACTTTTATTGCCTCAATTAATGACTCATTTAATTTTACACACACTTATATATTATTTAAATAATTAATTCCTTTTAAAATGAAATGGATCATTTTAATTTATAAAATAAATAAAATAATAATTTATATATATATAAATATTATAAAAATACAGAGTATTACATAATGCCATTGATTTCTTCATAATCTTGTCAAATTAGTAGACTGTACAATTATATTGGTATATGGATCTTACTTTAAACCATATGTTGATCTCTTTCCAATGGCTTATTAGCTAGTTATATTTCGAATAGTGAATTGAAGAGAAAGTTGTATCTTGTATGGGTTAATTTACAATAATCATCCTTAATTGTATATTAGAAAGCTTTCAAATTCTTTTTACTCTCTTCCTTTTTCAAAGCCGATTCAATTATTGTACGGTCTTATTTTTCGGAAAATATTATTGAAAAGAGTGGGTGAGTTAGTGTGATGTGGGTGCACGGAACTTGGTAGAGGAAGTTGAAGAAGTGTCATGTGTTGTGACACGTAACGTGACACATAGCCGTGCTAAACTCCTTGGTGGTCATCTCTCGGGGTTGACCATCATCAAACTCGAGTAACTTTTGTTTGCTTAGAATAAAGCTCCAAGGATTCCATGTGTTAGCCAAGACAGAAACTTATCAATGTATTTCTCAACAACTTCAATCAACCATATCTTCTTCGTTACAAGTAATTTTTGGGTGAATCAAATTGAAGATGAAAGTAGAGTCCAAGAGCTTTCCAACGACAACTCACATGCCTAATTAGGCAAGAAATAAAGATGGTATGAGCGTTTAAAATTGAACTATCCTTGAAAACCGCCGGAGCACACCTGGTTTAACTATTGGAGCGCTCGCTCCACCCTGTGGAGTGACCGCTCCAACCCTCTAAAGTGACCGCTCTAGAACCCTTGTTTTGCAGTGGCTTTTTGTAAAACCCTAGACATTCCTTTCCTTTAAAATACCTATTTTGCCTTTTTTAAAATACGAAATAGGAAAATCTAAGATTACCACCACCGTAAAACAGCTAAGGCAATTATCAAAGACACATAGCAGAAGACTATCTTTAAAACCATTTCAAACAAGTCAACTTAAAAAGTCAAACAAAGTCAACCTACAACTTGGAACCATTGTAGGCCCTTATTAAAACCGAATAAAATCAAAATCTTTGCGTTAGTCTTACAAACATAATATATAATATTCAAAACAGTAAACCACATCATAATCTTATGGAAACTAAGTATAATTTGCTCTTTCCTCATGCCATCAGGAATATGCTTCATCACCTGAAAACATCCTCTTTAATTTGTCCCCACTACTCGCCATAAGAAATGGGTTTTCGTAGGGCCAAGATAAAGACAAGGCCAAACAAACATACAAACACACAATCAGCAATGCTGAGTACATAAGCGTAAACAAAATACACTAATATACTTTCAGCCTATCATCACACAACTTACCTTGTTGCACATGCTTACAAGCGCACAACATACAACATGTCCACTCATTAAATAACTAAATTATTTATCTAGCTTGACTACTCATTGAACGAGTTTCCCCCCTAACTTGCCCCATCAAAGGGGTACTAACACGGGAGCTAACCGTGCCAGTATAAAAGAACCACTCGTAAGTGATGGAATTCATGCGCATAATAAAAAGGAAAACACAGCGTCCAATACTCCTAGTAAAACCCCATAACTCCCACCATATGTTCATACTCAAGGTATATATGTTCCAAGAGTTTTGGTGCGTAATCTCTTTCACTTTACGTTGTTTACATATTTTTAGACTTGGTGATGACTCTCAAACTATAACACAATCAATCATTATAATCATTCAAGCAATCAAACATACCAATTTAATTCTTGAATAATTAGTGATCACATAATCATTAATATTGAACCCTTTTTAATCTACCTCGGTATCAAAGACACCTTAAATGCATAATGCGCTACAAATCCTATCCCTCGGTGTTAAAAACACCTTAAGTGCACTTGGGCACCTCAATATAATTTAATCCTCGTGTACATAGACACTTAATAGCTCTTTTCCCATGCCTATAGCATTAATAAAAAATATATTAACCATAATAAAATTCCCTTTTGATATTCCAAATTCAATTAAACATTTAGTTTAATTAATCATGCCCTCAATTATGCTAATAATAAAAGTGTGGTTCATATGCAACATGTCAATATAATTAATTCCAATCATCAATTCACCACAATAATCTATACTTCACAAATCATTCACCAACATCAATTCATACAACAATTCCAATCAATACCTATCATGATACTACCTTGGAATTAATTAATCAAAGCCTAGCATGCTTCTATATACTCATATAATCACCAAGTACGCGAACGTATAGTACCTTGAATATGATCTCAAAATCGCCACGACTAAATAAAGTCACTCACTTGGAAATCTCCTACAACCCAAAATTACAAAGAGACATTAATACTTATTCAATATAAATTTTCAACAATATATACACTCTTTAAATCACTTACGAACCCTCTAAAATAAGCTGAAATTAATTAAAAACCCTTACTTTTATTCCTTATTAATGGGTAATTAAAAATCTTTTCAAGTGACATAATTATAACTTTTATATAAAAAATTCCAGCTTTATAAAAACATATTAAATTGCTGTAATTATGTTTTAAAACAACTAATTTAAAAGTTTCGGTCATCTACAATCAATTTCCATCAATATACATTAATTTAGAAACCCAGGGTTTTCAATTTGGGGCTTTTTAATACAAAACTAAATTCAAAAATTATATACATAATAATTATAATCAAACATCATAAAAATCATCACACAACTCAAAATTAAATCAAAGCTAGATTAAATTAAAACAAGAAGAATTTTTTTTGAAGGCCGCACAACCACAAAACGGAGGGGGCTGCTGCCGCCCTAACCTCCACGTCGATGGTTGCTGCTGCTGGCGGCTATCATTGGCTGCTAGTAGCGGTGGCCGGCTGGTGGAAGGTGGTGATGGCATGATAGGTATGTCGCGTACCTAACAAAAATAACCGAACTAACTCTTCTATGTAGATGAGCAAGTAGGGATCGAATCCCAAGAGACTAAGGACTAACTAATTAAACAGACTCAAATCAATACTAAGCAAGTAACCAATCAAAGTTGAGAAATATATACTAAAACAATATTAACTAATAAGCAATAAAATAATAATAATACGGAATTAATCAAAAACTAAAGACATCTAAGATTAAGTATCCCCACTAATATAAATCAATGCAATAAAACAATCCCTTTCCCTTAATTAAATCAATAAATATTCCACAGGACACATGCTCCCTGAAACAATACTAAGAAATTCTTTCGATCAACTAATAGGTTCCCTAACATGCAATCATACCTATTTTCATGGAATCATACATATTAAAGACATTGAGAACGACATCATATAAGTGCTAGCAAGAACAATTAGCTATTTTCATGCATAAAAGCTCTTACTTTTAATTAGGGTTCTAAAATCAATTAAGAATCAACTTTCATTGTAAACCTAATTACATTCAATAATACTATTTCTAGTTAATCATTAATAATAAAACCAACCCTAACAAAGAGGAATTATAAATTAATTATATTGGAAATTGGGAATTAATTAACACATCAACCCATATTAGGGTTCAACCTAACCCTAGATAATGAAACTACTCACACATGATAATAGAAATAACAAGACAATTAATTAAAGAAAACATAATAACAATAGAAATTAAAGAGAATAAGGAAAAGAAATTAATACTTGAAATTTAATATGAAATCTTCAATCTTCAAAGCAAAACCCTAGAAAGTATTGTAGAAGAACGTAATACCAAAAAGCTCTAAAATAATGTATATAAAAGTGATCGATAAAAGACTATCTAAAACCTATTTATATCCTCTCATAAAACTAGGTATTTCTATCTTAATAGGACTCCTAAACGCTGCCAAAACGAGCTGCCATAGGTGGGTTGTGGCATGAAGAAAACCGCCACAACCGGGCTTTGGAATGGGCTGTCTTCGCCTCTCCCTTGCTTTAATACAGACGCCCACAACCAGGTTGTGGCCAATAGATTACACGCCACAACCAAGTTGTGGAGTAGGCTGCCACAATGCTCCCTTGACGCTAGAAACGCTCCATATAAAGAACTATCTCGCGATCAAAACGAATTCCACCCAAATCGAGCCCTATTCCTACAAAAACAAAAACAAACAAACCAAGAAGAACAATATCGAAATAGGAAGAATAATAGCTCAAAAAAGATTAGGAAAATGAAGAAAACACAATAAAACATGACCAAATATCACATATAGATCGTGTATAATATCGTGTTATCAAATTCCCCCAAGCTAAACCTTTGCTCATCCTCGAGTAAAGCAACGGATAAATAAATCAATACTTCACCCCAAAACAATCAGGAACAACCAATTCAAGGTAAATCTAACAAATATGCTTCAAATCAACCAATCTCATCCATCCAATCACTCATCCTCCCTAACAATTGTCAAATAGAGCAAACCACAAGAGCATATAGAATTCAAGACTAGTGCTCACACACTCGAATCTCATTTATGTGGAAAGTAAAAGATGTACTCGATCGCTCTCCATCCCAACCCCATCATGTGAACAATGCCCTCCTAACTCACGCACTCATGTGTTTAAAAAGACATACACTCAACCTAATAGTCGACTCGGAATATGTCAAGTCATTCCTTGCATTGATAAGTAACTACTTTCACATTCGCACAACTCTATGCACAAAGGTCGGAAGGTCTTTAAAGCTTGTAATGTAAGGTTAGGGTAAGAGGTAGGATAAATTTGGGAAAATGTGAGAGAATAGCAATGCTTAAGGGAGCTAAAATCCTAACAAAATCAAGGCCAAAAATAAATAATGACCAATCATTCCCAACATATTTCAACTCCACCAAAAATTCACCAAACATAAATCCAATCACATCAAAAATTTCCAACACTTACAATTTCACGCATAAAAAATATAACAATGTAGAACTTGAGTGAATAGACAAACTTTGAACTCTTCAACTTGGTTTTTCTTATTGAAACTCATTTTTTTTTTCTTTTGATCAACCTTCACTTAGAACATTTGAACATTAAACAAAATTTTTTTTTCTTTCTTTTGAAGTTCACTTTTTTTTTTTTTTTTTTTAACTATAGAAATTCAACTTTCAAAATCATCAAAAATAAACTACAATCAAGAACAAATATCTTCTCAATACCACCCCAAATTGTGCAAATAAATAGCACATCACAAATTCCCTCACCTCACTCACTAATAGCTCCCCCAAGCCAAACTCGGGACTAGTAAGCAATGGGGCAAAACCGGCTTGTAATATGGCTAATAAACAACAAAAAGGTCATGGCAACAACATGGGTAGCAAGAAGGGAACAAATGTATCTAATTTCATCTGAAGGCCACCTAAGAGAACAACGCCTTCGTCCTCCTCAATGTGCATAATAATGAGTCATAAAACATTACTTATAGTCGCAAACCAATACTCAAATTCATTGACATACCAGGAACTAAAACACATTCCTCACCAAATCAACTAGTCAAGCACTATATTCACAAGCAGTTGGACAAAATTGACGCATGTTAAGGCATCCAAGCAATCAAATATCAAATCATGGCTAACCTATCCACAATACTCATCATCATATACCAAGAATCAAAACAATTTTCAAGTATAGGGCACAGGGAAGCATGATTTATCATTCATTGGAACGTATTTTTGTAATTTTTGAATTTTTTCTATTTTTTTTTGTATTTTTTTCATTTTTTTCAAAGCGGTAAAACTATACTAAAAAGCAATAAATCTATACTAAAAAGCAATAAATCTATACTAAACACACCAAAAAAAAATAGAAAAGATATAAAATAAGAAAGAGGAATGGTGAAAAATGTACCATGCATGCACAAGAGCCTCCCCCCACACTTGAATATTGCAATGTCCACAATGCAATAATATAACATGAATAAAATAAGGGGAAAAAGCACTCACAAAGCTTCATTGAGGAGGGAAACGAGGAAGATTTTGAGATCCTCCTGATTGAATCCAACTGCTCAAGGTACCAAGGAAAGTGGATATCGACGCCAATTGCTCTTTAATCTCCCTTTGCTCATTATTGATCTTATTAATCGAAGTATGGAGATCTGAGAGAACCTTCTCTGTCAATGTAGAGGATGAACTAGCGCCATTGGAGACATATGGTGAGGCACTGGCTCCGAAAGAATTTGAGTCCGAGTTCGAGGATGAACACCATCAAATGACCAGTTAGCCTTATCACGTAGAGATAATGCCTCTCTAGGGGGTAATTCGTCTTCATCATTTCGAATACACCAAAGAGTGGTGCCATCTTTCTTGCGAATCCAACCCATTAACGAACATGCAGGAATGTCTATGCAATCGGTTCCCTCGATGGATTCTTCCTTCATAAGATGCTCCTTGTGTCCCAAATGAAGAGCAATAGGAGTTATGAGACCTCCAAGAACGATTGCTCCCTTTTTGGTAGTGGTGGTTTCCAACTCTTTCATCTGCTTGATGAGGAATGCACCTGTGTCAATGGGTTGAGCATGAAGCATTTGACATTTCATGAATAATTCATCCTTTCGAGCTTTTCTCCTCTCTTGACGACCGAATACAGTGTTAGCTAATAACCTTTGGACATATCTAAGCGCTGGGTGGCGAATATGATTTGTTGGGCTCATCTTTGAATCGTAGGTACTCTCACCAGTTAATAACTGCCAAACAGGATCTGCAGACCAACATGGGGGAGTTAGTCTCAGGCCACCAGGGGGTAACCCAAGCACCTCATTAAACCTTGCCAAAGTCCAAGTATGCTCTTCATTGTACAATTGAAAACTAATAGACCCTTCACCGCAACCTAGTTCTGAATAAGTAACTGCCTTTAAGGAGCTTAAAAACTCTAACGTGACTCTTTTATATGTTGGATATTTATGCATGAGAAAATCACCCCACCCAACATTAGAGAAAAGCCACTGAACGTCATCTTCAATATTTAGAGTTTTTAAGGCATCAACATCACAGAAACGAGTTGCAGTTACTCCTCTCTCAAACAATCTCTCATATTTCGCTTTTTGCTCTTCATCACGAAATTTAATGTCATAGTAGCCAACCACCACTTTCTCCTTAGTCTTGGTCGATGGCACCTTTCCTTTAGTACTAGCGGATTTCTTTTTGGATGTACAGGTCTTAGAGACGGGTACGGGTCGCGATACTCCAGAAGTTTTCTTACTCTTAGTTGTGGTAGAACGAGCCATTCGAGATTGATGCAATTTCGGTTGAACAGATCAATGATGCGGCGAAATCAAGAGCAATAACCAGTAAAGATCATCAACTAATTCCAATAAACAGGGAACAACCAAGAAATCAAGCTTTTTAGGGGAGAACGGGCAATAATTTCTCGAGACTCAGCAGTTTTCACCGCCAACAATTGATTCGGAGATTAGGGTTCGATAAAATACCTCGCCAATGAAACAGGGGGTTCAAGATTGCATTCGAAATACCGTTTGATCGAGAAAATAAGATGACTCTTGAAATTGCTGATGTATATTTGGGAATGAATCCAACAACAATGATGATGACAAGGGTGGAGATCTTGAAACAGAATAAGAGGTATGAGGAAGCTTGCTTGAAATCTCGTCTCTGCGCCGATTCTTGATCTTTTTATCTGATTTTTTTTCTTTTCTCTCTTTTTTTTTATTCTCTCCTTCTTTTTTCCTTTTTTTTTTTTTTTTTTTTTTTTTGTTTTAAGATCAGGTCACAGGATGGCTGTGGTGGCTTCTTAAATGCCGCGGTAATGTTGCGGACTGTTCTGCCTATCTAATCTCTTTCTCCTTTTCCTTTTTATTTCATTAGGTACCCAGCCACAGGTTGTCCGTGGCTGGCTGCTGTTCACCGCAGCCACGCTGCGGAGTGAACTGATTTGCTCAAAGCTTCAATGCATAATGAGGATGTTGCCGCAACTAGGCTGTGGAAAAATCGAATTGCCACAACTAGCTTGTGGACTGCTCTGTTAAACTTCTGTGATGCGAGGACTCCAATATTTGTGTAAGTTTCTTTCACCTGCATTTACATAATTGCATAAGAAGACAAAGAGGGCAGTACTGAGTAAATTAAGGGAGCTAAATAATTAAACTTTGAAATATTGGACCTAAATAATTAAGAGCTAAATAATTAAACTACCTAACCTACTAAAAACAAAATAAGGTAAAAACAAAAGCTAAAACAATACTCCAAAGTAGAAAAACAATAACTAGACTACTACTACATAAAAACTAACGCACTAAGGAAAATAAAAAAAAAAGAAAAAAAAAATAAAAATGAAACTAAGTACTAAAATAAACTACTCCAAAATATTATGAAAAACAGGCGCAAATCTCTTCTTCTTATTCTTCTTTTTATTTTTATTTTATTTTATTTTGATATATATATATATATATATATATAAGAAGGCCCAAAGAAAAATTTTATTTAAAAAAAAATTAAGTAAGAGTAGAAAAAATTGGGTTGCCTCCCTAAAGCGCTTGTTTATAAGGTCTTAAGCTCAACCTCCTTTTTATTCAATTTGAGTGAGGATCGAAAAGGGTAAAAACCGCTTTCCCTTCAATGGGTTCGCCTTCTTGATAGTGCTTAAGACGTTGTCCATTAACCTTAAAAGAACCAGGCCAGTAGCTTCACTCCAAATTTCAACTGAACCATAGGGGAAAACTTTTCGTACTTGAAATGGACCGGACCATCTTGATCGAAGTTTCCCAGGGAACAATTTCAAATGAGAATTATACAACAAGACCAACTCTCCTTCGCGAAACTCTCGCCTTAAAATATGCTTATCATGCCATTTCTTTGTTCTCTCCTTGTACAACCTTGAGTTTTTATAAGCTTCCATTCGAAGTTCATCCAACTCGTTAAGTTGTAGCAATCTCTTCTCGCCTGCTGCTTTAGCATCAAAATTTAGGCTCTTGATAGCCCAATACGCTCGGTGCTCTAGCTCAACGGGAAGATGGCAAGCCTTACCATACACCAATCGATATGGGGTTGTACCAATTGGCGTTTTGAATGCCGTTCGGTATTGTAGACACCCAAATGTGTCTCCCCAAAATCAAACCCGGTGATGAATACTTTTCATGTCGAATCATAATCGAATGAAGTGAAAGTGTGGAAAGTCTAGTGTTGCGGTTAGTTTTTTATTTTCTTTCTCTCTGTTTTCGAAAACCTATTTTATGAAAATAGCCAATCCAGTTTAGTTTGGTCCATGGCAAGGGTCCAATAATAGTGTAGTTGGATTGGGCTCGAAAAGAGCTTTCCAACGATATATTATAAGCCCAATTCCGATGAAAAATGAGGAAGTTATGGCCAAAATACTAAACTGGGCCCGGTTTGACCTTTATATACGGTCCAATGATCTAGAGGAGGGCCCATTATGATTTATGATTCCTAATGCAATTAGGATTGATTATAGTCTTCTAGAAGGTTCTTTTGAATTCTAATGTGATTAGCATTGATAAATGAGTTTTATGATTTTTATTTAGAATAAAAGAAGTGTTTTAAATAAAATCACAGTTTTACCCCTTGTACGCTTAATTTTATCAAAATATGAAAACATGTGGAAAAATTGCCTGCAGCGCTGCACCACAGGCTGTCGCCTGGCGACAGTCGGCGATAGGAGCTTGTGTGGCGACATCGTCGTGTTTTATTCCTTTTCGAACTCTGATTCTATTTTATCATATTCCGGCTGATTTTCGTTATAAATAGGGTCCTTAAACCTCCGTTTTTAGTCAACAATAATAATGTCTCTCTCTCTAAAAGCTAGAAGCTTTCTCTCTCTTTATTCTTTTTCTAAACCTTCTCTCAAAAAAAATTCCTCATACATTAGTTCTAGAAACACCTAGCTAAGTTCGAAGTTGCCTTCATCCTAGACGTGAAAGGTTATAATTTCTGAGGGTTTGGTCCCAAATCTCTATTTCAATTATTTAATTTAATTGTTTGATTTTATATTTTCCTTGAAGTTACTAACACGTGTATTTTTTTATTAGAAAGAGATACGAGGCATCAAAGTATGTAGTCTTATTGCTCTATTCTTGTAGAAAGCATGTTTATTATTTATTAATTCCTAGCATCATGCTTAGGATGTTATTATTGCTTTCTGATATCATGTTTAGGGTGCTTCCTATGCTTTCTAATATCATATTAATATCATGTTAGTATCATGTTAGGGCTAAAGCTTTGATCTTTGATGTTTAGTGACATGCTAGGGTTTGTTATTAATCTTGTTAGTATCATGCCTAGGATCTTGCTAATATTATGCTTTAACATGATTATTATTGTTATAATTATTATTTTTATAATTATGATTATTATTATTATTATGTTGCTTGATCTTATATTATATTTATTGTTGTTGCTTGATCACGCCTTTTATGCATGTTTAAAGGGAATTTGTACTTGTAATCACGCTTAATAAGATAATTAATAATCTTGTTTAGGGCTAATATGATTATAATTCAAGTGACCGCCAATAATAATTTTATTTGTGCATTAATATTCAACCAACATAGATTAAACAGGTTTAGGGTTAATATATTGATTGTATGTTAGTCACAAATCGCACATGAATATGAGAAGAATAAAGTAGAGGCCTATTTTTAGGGCAGGTTCAATCTTTTTTAGGTTGGATTTGTACCTTCATCCCCGAATATCCAGTCATGGTTCCAGACCACTATGGAGTTTGCAATCTCATGGATCGTGAAGGGGTGTAACCTTCACCCTGTGAACGGTTTACAAGTTCCCAAAAACTTGTTGGCGACTCTTTTGCTCTAGCTTCCTTCTCTTTGGACGCCTCCATGCTTAAGTGTATGATCACAGTGGGGCTCAAGTGTAGGATGGCTTGAAATACCCTACAGGTATTCCCATAATGCATCATCAATTTTCATCGACCAATCTTTTCTTGTCCTTGCAACTATTTTCTCTAAGATAGATTTAATTTCTCGGTTCGACACCTCGACTTGACCACTAGTCTGTGGGTGATAACCAATACCAATTCTATGTTGCACTCCATACTTCTTCAACATTGCTTCAAATCGATGCTCTAAGAAATGTGTTCCCCTGTCACTAATCAACACACGTGGTAAACCGAAACGAGGGAAAATAACTTTTTTGAAAAACTCACTTACCACACGAGCATCATTGCTTGGAGTAGCAATTGCTTTAACCCACTTTGAGACATAGTCAACGACCACTAAAATGTATCGATTTCCATTAGAAGAAAGGAATGGTCCCATTTCAAGCATCCCACACTTGAGCCCCACTGTGATCATACACTTAAGCATGGTGGCGTCAAAAGGGAAGAAAGCTAGAGTAAAAGAGTTGCCAACAAGTTTTAGGAACTTGTAAACTGTTCACAGGGTGAAGGTTACACTCCTTAACGATCCAGGAGATCGTTAACTCCAATAGGTCTGGAACCATGACTGAAAGTTCGGGGATGAAGGTACAAATCCAACCTAAAAGAGATTGAACTTGCCCTAAAAATAAGCCTCTACTTTATTCTTCTCGTATTTATGTGCACTTTCTGACTAACATACAATCAATAGGTTAACCCTAAACCTGTTTAATCTATGTTGGTTGAATATTAATGCACAAAAAAATCTATTATTGGCGATCACTTGAATTATAATCATATTAGCTTAAACAAGATTATTAAGCGTGATTACAAGTACAAATTCCCTTTAAACATGCATAAAAGGCGTGATCAAGCAATAACAATAAAAATATGTCAAGCAACATAATAATCATCATCATAATCAAAGCTTAATAATAATAGCAAGATCTTAGGCATGATACTAACAAGATTAATAACAAACCCTAGCATGTCACTAAACACTAAAGATCAAATTTTTATCCCTAGCATGACACTAACATGCTAGAAGGAAAGAAATAGGAAGCATCATAATAAAATATACATGATATTAGAAATTTTAGTTAACCCTAACATGATACTAGAAAGCAATAAAACATCCTAACATGATACTAGGAATCAACAAAATACTCTAAGCATTATTTCTATATCAAAAGAGCAATAAAGCAATTAAATTACTTACTTCGATGCCTCGTACCTCTTTCTAATAACAAAATACATGCGTTAGTAACTTCAAGGAAAATAATAAACCAACAATTAAATAATTGAAAAAGGATTTGGGACCAAACCCTCAGAAATTATAAACCTTTCACGTCTAGGGCGAAGGCAACTTCGAACTTGGCTAGGTGTGTCTAAAACTCGTGAATGTGGAATTTTGTAAAATGGAAGGTTTAGAAAAATAATAGAGAGAGAAGGAAATCTTCTAGCTTTTTAGAGAGAGAATAGAAAGAGATGATTGATTGTTGATGATTCAAAACGGGGAAGATACGACCCCTATTTATAAGAAAATAGTCCGGAAACAAATCAAGTTCTATTCGGAATAAAACTAGCATCTGTCGCCAGGCAACAGACATCAGCGCCAGGCAACAAGCTTAGCGCCAGGCGACAGACTTTGTCGTTTGGCGCTAAAAGATAAAACGCGCTTTTGTACGAAATCCTCTTCTTAATATGATTAAGCAGCAAATTCTGTGTTTATCAAATTAAAATCAGGTTTATCATAAAACACTTATTTTATTCCAAATAAAACTCTTTAAAATATAATTATTAATCCTAATTCCATTAGAATTAAAAGGAACCTTCTAAATATTCTAGGAGATTAAAATCAATCCTAATAAGTTTAGGAATAATAATTAATAGGCCCTCCTCTAGATCATTGGGTCACATATAAAAATCATTTCAGGCCCAATTTAATTTAATCCATTATTCATCGGAATTGGGCTTATAATATATCGTTGGAAAGCTCTTTTCGAGGCCAACTCAACTACACTATTATTGGACCCTTATCATGGACCAAACTAAATTGGACTGGCTATATTCATAAATAGAGTATAAGAAAAGAAATGTTTTCAAAAACAGAAAGAGAGATATTTTAATAAAAACATCCACATCACTAGACTTTTCACACTTTCACCTCGTTCGATAATCAAATGACGTGAAAGATATTCATCACTGGGTTTGGTTTTGGGGAGACACATTTGGGTTTCTACAATCCCCCACACGTCAAACAACTCGACCTCGAGTATGTTGTTGAGTGACATCTCGTTCTTCCTTGAAATGTTGCCGGTCCGTTGACAACGATCACAAGCCTTGACATATGAGTACATGTCCTTGAACACAGTTGGCTAATAGAAACCACATTGTAAAATCTTCACGGCCGTTTTTATAGGACCTGTATGTCCACCACAAGGTAAGTCATGGCAATGTGAAATAATGTTGCTTACCTCAACTTCTAGGACGCATCGTCTAATCATAGCATCTGCACATAGCCTACAAAGGAATGGATCATCCCAAAAATGTCGCTTGGCCTCGTAAAAGAATTTCTTCTTTTGTTGAGACGAGTAGCCGTGAGGCAATACACCTGTGGACAAGAAATTAGCTAAATCAGCATACCAAGGTGATTCAATTTAAGAATGTGCTAATAAATGTTCATCAGGGAAAGAATCATCAATTGGGAGGTCATCCCCATCCCTCTTATCGAGGAGGATGCGAGAAAGATGGTATGCGACGACATTTTCAGTCCCTTTCGTGTCCCTTATCTCAATGTCGTAATCTTGCAATTGAAGGACCCATCGAATCAAACGCGGCTTGGCGTGACTTTTAGTCATCAAATATTTCAATGCAGCGTGATCTGTGTGAATTATCACCTTTGAACCAACAAGGTAGGAGTGAAACTTGTCTATTGCATAAATTACTGCTAGCATCTCCTTTTCAGTTATGGCATAATTCATTTGAGCAGAATCAAGAGTTTTACTAGAGTAATAAATAGCGTGAAGTTTCCTATCCTTTCATTGCCCCAAGACGGCCCCTACCGCATAGTCACTAGCATCACACGTAATCTCCAATGGCAGGGTCCAATCCGGGGGTTGCATAACAGGAGCGGAGATCAAATCTTCCTTCAACTTGTTTAAAGCCTAAAAACAAGCACCAGTAAATACAAATGGGGCATCCTTGGCCAAAATCTCAGTTAGAGGTCGAGCGATTTTCGAAAAATCTTCAATAAATCGTCTATAAAATCCTGCATGACCAAGAAAGCTCCGAACTCCTTTTACAGAATTAGGAGGAGGTAGGCTCTCAATGACCTTTATCTTTGCTTTATCAACCTCGATAACCTTATGTGATACCACATGGCCTAGAACAACTCCTTGTTGTACCATAAAATGACATTTTTCCCAGTTTAAAATTAAATTGACTTCTTGACATCTATAGAGCACCTTTTTCAAATTTTCAAGACATGCACCAAAAGATGTTCCGTAGACGAAAAATTCATCCATAAAAAGTTCCATTGAATTTTCAATAAGACTTGAGAAAATTGCCATCATACAACGTTGGAACGTGGCTAGAGCATTACATAATCCAAATGGCATTCTTCGATAGGCGAAGGTGCCATAGGGACATGTGAAAGTAGTCTTTTCCTGATCACATGGACGAATGGGAATTTGAAAGAACCCAGAATATCCGTCCAAGTAGCAGAAAAAGGAATGCTTAGCCAAACGTTCAAGCATTTAATCAATAAAGGGGAGGGGAAAATGGTCCTTTCGGGTGGCCTTATTCAACCTCCTATAATCAATACACATTCGCCAACCTGTAACAATTCTAGTAGCGATTGGCTCACCCTTGTCATTCTTGACAACGGTCATACCCCCATTCTTTGGAACTACTTGTACAGGGCTAACCCACTTACTATCTGAGATAGGGCAGATTATTCCTGCAGCAAGCAATTTAAGAACCTCTTTTTTAACTACCTCCATCATATTTGGATTAAGTCGTCTTTGAGGTTCTATGGAGGAGGTATGATCGTCCTCAAGAATTATCTTATGCATACAAAATGAAGGATTAATACCCTTAATATCATCAATGGTGTACCCAATAACACTTTTATATTTTCTCAAAACAGTGAGCAGTTGCTCTAATTTCGTGTCATTAAGCTCAGCATTGACAATAACTGGATATGTATTATTAGGACCAAGATATGCATATTTAAGAGTAGAGGGAAGGGGTTTTAACTCTACCTCGGGAGGCGTAGTACTCTCCTTAACACTCGATGCACTAAGTACTTCCTTCACTAGAGCGACGGTTGGATTGGCTTTTCCTTCCTGAAGTAGCGGTGTGTACTCCCTTGTTTCCCAATCTTCCTCATTGGCACTTCCCACTAACATCGTTTCAAGTGCATCATCCGTTTTAATCAAGGGAAGTCGCTCACGTTCTAAATCATCAAGGACATCCAATTGACAAATAGTCTCTCCCATGGAAGGAGTTCCCATAGCATTCAAGAGTGAATACTCCATTTTCTCGTCGCCCACCTCAAAAGTAATTTTACTATTCTTCATATCAATAATTGCACCTGCAGTGGCTAAGAATGGTCTACCAAGAATGATGGGGACATGTGCATCCTCTTCCATCTCCATCACAACAAAGTCGCACGGGATAAAGAAAATTTTCCTACACGAAGAGGAACATCTTCAAGTATACCCAAAGGAAATTTAACCGACCTATCTGCAAGTTGTAGAGATATGCGCGTAGGCTTTAGTTCACCCATATGAAGTTTCTTGCCAATAGAGAGCGGCGTGAGACTCACACTTGCACCAAGATCACATAGTGCCTTGTAAATCTCTATATCTCCAAGCTTCACTGGAATTGAGTAGCTACCCGGATCGCCTAGTTTCTTAGGAAGTGTATTTTGCAAAATAGCACTACACTCTACATTTAACGCAACCGTAGCATTCTCCTCTAGCTTCTTCTTGTTAGAGAGCATATCCTTTAAAATTTTTGCATAAGATGGCATCTCAGATATTGCATCTAAGAATGGAATGTTGATATGAAGCTTTTTCAAAATATCAAGAAATTTTCCATACTTTTTCTCCTACTTAGCTTGAGCCAACCTTTGAGGGAAAGGAACTTGCGGCACATATAGAGCAAGCGGTGGTGGAGTCGATACGTTTTGCTTTCCCTCAATCGCACTACCATCAACCACCTTCTCTTTTGTGATTACCTTTTCAACAACCTCCTTTGATGGCTCCCTCATGGGAGGATCTTCCAACTGCTTTCCACTCCTCAAAGTCACAGAATTCATATGCCCATTTGGTGGTTGCTATGTTTGACCCGGAAAAGCACCCGGAGTCTTTAAAGATTGGCCAACTTGATGAGCAAGTTGACTTATTTGATTTTCCATGAGCTTGTTCGAAGCTTGTAGTTGTTGGATGTGGTTGTTTGTTGTGGTTCTCCATCATCAACTCAAGGTTGGATTTTTGTGGAGGTGGTTGCATAGGTTGTTGGACTAGAGGTGGTCTTGCTTGGAAACCAGGTGGTGCATTATAATTGTTGTTGTGAGGTGGTGGTGGAGGTGGATTTTGTTGAGCTTGGGTATTCTTGTAAGAGAAATTTGGATGATGTTTCCAACCTTCATTATATGTGTTTGAATGAGGGTCATATGGCCTTTTGAAATTTGAAGTGTAGAATGCATTGGCTTCCTCGATCGACATCTCAATAAAGTTTTGTGGACAGTCGGGTGCAATGTGACCTTGCACGTTACACATTTGACAAGTTTCAGGTGAGCTAGAAGAGGATCCAGCTTGAAGCTTGTCGAACTTGCTTGTCAATGCCTGCACAAAACTAGTTAAAAGGGTTAGAGCATCAACATCATGCATACCTCCCTTTTTAACATTGCGTCGTCCTCCTGGATGGTAATTATCATTTGCCGCCATCTTCTCAATTAGCTCCTTTGCCTCAGTTGGGTTCTTAGTCAGGAGGGAACCACCAGATGCAGTATCAATATAAATTCGGAACTCATGAGTTAAGCCATTGTAAAAGGTTTGGATCAACATCCATTCAGGAATACCATGGTGAGGACATTGTCTCTGCAATCGCTTGAACCTCCTCCATGCTTCATATAAGGACTCAGCATCTGACTGCCCGAAAGTAGATAGCTCATATCTCAACCTTGCAGTCTTTTCCTGTCCCAAGAACTTGACTAGAAAAGCTTTCACCAGTTTGTCCCATGTGCCAAAAGAGCCAGTACCTTCATCTTTCAACCATTCCTTCGCCCTATCCCGTAATGAGAAAGGAAAAAGGCGAAGTCTAATAGCATCATCTGTAACACCATTTAGCTTCATAGTATCGCATTTCTCCAAGAAACTATAAATGTGACTGACTGGGCAATCATGAGTTGTGCCTGCGAACGAATCATTGAAGATGAACTGAATGAAATGTGGTTTCAATTCAAAGTTCTGAGCAGTAACGAGTGGTCTGACAATGCTGGAGAGGAGTCCGGTTGTGGTATCAGGAATACCATACTCCAAAAGAGACTTTGTTCCTAGATCGACCATGTTTCTATGGGTTTGATTTCTCCTTCTTCTTCTACCTCCTCGTCTCCTTGTAGTTGCTTCGATTTCATAATTAAGTGGAATTAAATCGTCTGACCCTGAACGTCGAGTTTGCATGCAACAAAGAACTAAAAGTAGAGTATCAAAAACACAAGAGACAATAGCCGAAGTAACAAATAATAGCTTAGTAAAACGAATCACGAACTAGAATAAAACCGTTAGTCCCCGGCAACGGTGCCAAAATTTGATAGGCGTGTCGCGTACCTAACAAAAATAACCGAACTAACTCTTCTATGTAGTTGAGCAAGTAGGGATCGAATCCCAAGAGACTAAGGACTAACTAATTAAACAGACTCAAATCAATACTAAGCAAGTAACCAATCAAAGTTGAGAAATACATACTAAAACAATATTAACTAATAAGCAATAAAATAATAATAATAATACGGAATTAATCAAGAACTAAAGACATCTAAGATTAAGTATCCCCACTAATATAAATCAATGCAATAGAACAATCCCTTTTCCTCAATTAAATCAATAAATATTCCACAGGACAGATGCTCCCTGAAACAATACTAAGAGTTTCTTTCGATTAACTAATAGCTTCCCTAACATGCAATCATACCTATTTTCATGAAATCATACATATTAAAGACATTGAGAACGACATCATATAAGTCCTAGCAAGAACAATTAGCTATTTTCATGCATAAAATCTCTTACTTTTAATTAGGGTTCTAAAATCAATTAAGAATCAACTTTCATTGTAAACCTAATTACATTCAATAATACTATTACTAGTTAATCATTGATAATAAAACCAACCCTAACAAAGAGGAATTATAAATTAATTAAATTGGAAATTGGGAATTAATTAACATATCAATCCATATTAGGGTTCAACCTAACCCTAGATAATGAAACTACTCACACATGATAATAGAAATAACAAGACAATTAATTAAAGAAAACATAATAACAATAGAATTAAAGAGAATAAGGAAAAGAAATTAATACTTGAAATTTAATATGAAATCTTCAATCTTCAAAGCAAAACCCTAGAAAGTATTGTAGAAGAACGTAATACCAAAAAACTCTAAAATAATGTATATAAAAGTGATCGATAAAAGACTATCCAAAACCTATTTATATCCTCTCATAAAACTAGGTATTTCTATCTTAATAGGACTCCTAAACGCTGCCAAAACGAGCTGCCACAGGTGGGTTGTGGCATGAAGAAAACCGCCACAACCGGGCTGTGGAGTGGGTTGTTCTTCGCCTCTCCCTTACTTTAATATAGACGCCCACAACCAGGATGTGGCAATAGATTACACGCCACAACCAAGTTGTCGAGTAGGCTGCCACAATGCTTCCTTGACGCTAGAAACGCTCCATATAAAGAACTATCTCGCGATCAAAACGAATTCCACGCAAATCGAGCCCTATTCCTACAAAAACAAAAACAAACAAACCGAGAAGAGCAATATCGAAATAGGAAGAATAATAGCTTAAAAAAGATTAGGAAAATGAAGAAAACACAATAAAACATGACCAAATATCACATATTGATTGTGTATAATATCGTGTTATCATGGAGACCGGCCACCTTAGTGTGTGCGTGTGAGTGTGTAAAAATAGAGGGAGGGGGAAAACTAAAAGGGAGAGAAAATAAGAGGAGAGAGAGAGTTTACCTTTGAGTATTCTCCACCTTGGGCAAATTTAATTTGCTCATATAATGGGTATTTATACCCTCTCTCAAAACCCTCCTAGCTTAAATTCTCTTTCTACCCTTGATGATCCCTTCTCCTATTCAAACTAGCCATTTGACTTTATTAAAATCCCATTGACTTTAAAACTTCCTTTTATAAAAATTTATGTGCCCCAAAGTTCCTAAATCATGAAATAAAATATTTTCAAGACTATTAAATAAATAAAAATAGACCTTTAATTAAAATAATTCTTTTTGAATTAATAAAATACCATAAATAATTCATTTTGAATTATTTAAATACTTTATAAAATACGTATTTAAATTAAAATATGTATAAAAATACGGGGTATTACACTTTTGTTCTTTCTTTTTGTTTTTCTTAGCTTGCTTTTATTCTTGGCCTTTCATTTGTAATCCAAGGGGTGTAATTCAAGAACTTTAGGGTTGTTTTGTAACGCTTATTAATTGCTTTTAGTGATGACTATTTTTGCTTAATTTTGAATCTCATGATATTTTCTCTCTCTACCCATAATCTTTGTGATTATTGAAATCTATGTGATTTCTCCTCTAATAATATTTGCTCTACTTTGTGTTAGGCAAGTTTTGATTAAACTCTTATTGCATCAAACTTGGTTGTTGATGTGATAAGAATTTATCTTTGTTATTTGTTATCTCTCAACTTACATCTTAAATATTGAAGTTTGGATTGAAAATTGGTTTTTTTCTTGGTTGTTTCATATCACAGTGAGTGTAAGATAGAAAAATGTGAATAAAGTAAGAATGATAGAATACATTGAAAGGTATGTGGAAAATTTAATAAAAAATGGGAGGAGTGTGGAGAGAAAGAGTTATGTGGTAGCTTAGTATGAGGTTAAATAAAAAACATAAAAATTCATAACATTTAAAAAGAAAAAAGGAAAAAAAAAACAATACTTAATTAAGTTAATAATAACATGCTCCCCTCTAAGGAATTGAAATACATTCTTCTTTCCTTCCAAAAACTCAATTGGGGCCCCCAAATGTCGACCCATCACCGTCCGTTGATTAATGTTGAGTATACTTCTAAAAGCTAAGCCTAAGCCTCCTCCACTGTCGTAGTCGAACTAAACTTCACAAAAGATTTATTTAGATTGAGTTGTTACCCTGAAATTTTCCCGAACCTAGTGAAAATTTCCACCACCGTTGCACAGGATTCCTCCGTCAACTGAGAAAACAACGTAACATCATCAGCAAAAAATAAGTGAGAAATGGGAGGTGACCTCCGCGTTACTCGGATGCCTTTTAGTCTTCCAATGTTCTCTGCTGAGATAATCATCCTCGATAGTATATCCATACAGAAGATAAATAGATAGGGGAAGAGAGGATCCCCCTGTCTAAGGCCACAAGCTAGTTTAAAGATATTTGACACCTGCCCATTAATTAAGGTCCTATACAACACAGCTGTGATACACTGTGAGATCCATTGTATCCATCTCTCTGGAAAATCAATCGCATAGAGAACTTTGAGCAAGAAGAACCAGTTAACTCTATCATAAGTCTTTGACATGTCAACCTTGATAGCTATTGTCGCAACTCGCTCCTTCCTGGTATTTATTGATTGAAGTAGTTCATGACTTAGCAAAATATTATCCTCCATATATCTCCCTGGAATGAAAGCGTGTTGGTATTTTTTATCAGATTCACAAGACAAGCTTTCATTTTGTTAACCAAACATTTCGCAATACCCTTATAGATGGTATTACACAAACTTATCAGCCGGAATTAGGAAGCCAGTTCTGGAGTCTCCACCTTTGGGATCATCACCAACAAAGAAGAATTAATCTCCTTAAGAAGATAACCTATTTCAAAAAAAAAATTGAACTTATCTTGTTATCGTCGTACCCACTTGTAGGGAATATTTCAAGCATCCCAAACTTGAGTCCCACTGTGATCATACACTTAAGCATGGTGGCGTCCAAAGGGAAGGAAGCTAGAGCAAAAGAGTCGCCAACAAGTTTTAGGAACTTGTAAACCGTTCACAGGGTGAAGGTTACACCCCTTAATGATCCAGGAGATCGTTAACTCCAATAGGTCTGGAACCATGACTGGAAGTTCAGGGATGAAGGTACAAATCCAACCTAAAAGAGATTGAACCTGCCCTAAAAATAGGCCTCTACTTTATTCTTCTCGTATTCATGTGCGCTTTCTGACTAACATACAATCAATAGGTTAACCCTAAACCTGTTTAATTTATGTTGGTTGAATATTAATGCACAAACAAATCTATTATTGGCGATCACTTGAATTATAATCATAATAACCTAAACAAGATTATTAATTATCTTATTAAGCGTGATTACAAGTACAATTTCCCTTTAAACATGCATAAATGGCGTGATCAAGCAATAACAATGACAATATATATAATATCAAGCAACATAATAATCATCATCATAATCAAAACTTAATAATAATAGCAAGATCCTAGGCATGATACTAACAAGATTAATAACAAACCCTAACATGTCACTAAACATTAAAGATCAATTAGCCCTAACATGACACTAACATGATATTAGGAAAGAAATAGGAAGCATCATAATAATATACATGATATCAGAAATTTTATTATCCCTAAACATGATACTAGGAAGCAATATAACATCCTAACATGATACTAGGAATCAGCAAAATAATTTAAGCATGATTTCTATATCAAAAGATCAATAATTAAAGTAATTAAATCACTTACTTGGATGCCTCGTATCTCTTTCTAATAACAAAATACACGCGTTAGTAACTTTAAGGAAAATAATAAATCAAATAATTAAATTAAATAATTGAAATATTAATTTGGGACTAAACCCTCAGAAATTATCAACCTTTCACGTCTAGGGCGAAGGCAACTTCGAACTTGGCTAGATGTGTCTAGAACTAATGAATGTGGAATTTTGTGAGAGAAGGTTTAGAAAAAGAATAGAGAGAGAAGGAAAGCTTCTAGCTTTTAGAGAGAGAAAGAGAGAGATTGATGATTGTTGATTATGGTTGTTGTGAATGATTAAAAACGGAGGAGATACGACCCTTATTTATAGAAAAAATAGCTCGGGATACGATAGAAAAAAGTTCGAGTCCCATTCGGAATAAAAGACCTCTTGTCGTCAACGACAGGAGTCAGCGCCAGACAACAAGCTCATCGCCAGGCGACAAAGGTCAGCGCTAGGCGACGACTCTGTCGTCTCGCGCTGGTTCAAAAGTACAACGCGCTTTTACACGCGGAATCACTTTTTAAACCGGTTACAAGTAATTCCGCGTCCAAGAAGATTTAGAATCAGATTCAATATATTTTATTCAAAATAAAACATCTTTTCTTTAAAAATATAATTATCAATCCTAATCCTATTAGAATTAAAGAGAACCTTCTAGATATTCCTAAAAGATCAAAATCAATCCTAATTACTTTAGGAATAATAATTAATAGGCCCTCCTCTAGATCATTGGGCCACATTTAAAATCATTGGGCCTAATTTAATTTAATCCATTACTTCCTCATAATTCATCGGAATTGGGCTTATAATATATCATTGCAAAGCTCTTTTTAAGTTCAATCCAACTACACTATTATTGGACCCTTATCATGGACCAAACCAAATTGGACTGGCTATTTTTATATAAATAGAGTAAGAAAAGAAATATTTTTGAAAATAGAAAGAGAAATATTTTAATAAAAACATCCTCATCACTAGACTTTTCACACTTTCACCTTGTTCGATAATCAAATGACGTGAAAGATATTCATCACTGGGTTTGGTTTTAGGGAGACACATTTGGGTGTCTATACTACTCTATCCCAGTGCAAATGAAAAAACTCCTCAATGTATCCATCCAAGCCCGGAGAATTTTGCTTTTTAATAGAGAAGAAAGCTTTCTTAATCTCACGTGGTAAAAAGGGCTTCACCAAGCCTAAATTCTCATTATCATTTAAATGGGGAAGCGTCAATTCCAGTAATACCAAATCAATTTCCTCCCCCAATACTGTCTCTGGCAAAACAGTCGAATTGTAAACCTCAAGCAAAGAACCACGCATAAAAGCTTCAATATTTTCCTATCCTGTGATCCATTCGTCTTCTCAATTTCGTAGACTTACAATTTCCCTTCTCTTATTTCGCTGCTTAACCTTACTAAACATGAGTTTCGAAGGAATATAACCCATCTTAATCCACTTCTCTTTCTTCCGCTACTGCTAGTATTTAAAACCAAGTCACACAAAGGTAAATGCTTATTAATCTCTTCTATGTATACATTACTGTAGACACCTAAAAATGTCTCCCCAAAACAAAATATGATGATGAACAACCTTTCGCCGTCATTATTGGTAGGGTCGAGTATTTAATCTTTGGAGTGCTTGAATCCATGGTCAATCCTATACATTTGATAAACCAACCCAATTCTTAGCCCATTTTCTCCAAATCATAACATATTTTCCTCTTTTCGTGTCCACATCACAAAATCGAGCTGAAATGATTTTGTGCCCCAATAATTTTGATCCAAATATTATTTGGTTGGATAGGCCTTTCAATAAAATTTCCAACGATATATCATAAGCCCAATTCCAATTTAAAATGAAGAAGATATGAGCAAAACACTAAACTCGGTCCAAAACCGACACCCTTTCACTAAAACGATCATATCTTAAAATCTATAAATGATTTTGACCTGATTCCAATTGGTTTGGAAATTAGAATTGATAAGATTCCTAACTATATATTATATGCTTTATTCAGAGTTAGGGATCAAAAGTTATCATAGTTTTAAAAACGTGTAACAAATTGAAATTACCGCGCAACACCTTAAGCACCGCGTCACGGTACAAGCTGACGTGTCAAGGTGTCTTGTACCATGACACGGTACTCTTCACCTTGTCACGGTGCTTTCCCGTGCCTATTCCGCGTTTTTTCTCACGCGCTAAAATGAATCTGGACGCATTTTTGGCAGAATTGTACACCGCAACATGGTGTGCTATACCGTGCCACAGTGGACAACACCGTGTCACGGTACCCGGTACCGTGTTACGTTGCAGAATTAGGGTTTTTTCACGGATCTTATCTCTTCTAGGGTTTCGTGGAATTTTCTGTTCATTTCCTCTATAAATACCCCCTCATTTTTGCAGTTTGGGGCACCAAAAATCATTCTCTCTCCCTCTACACCAAAAATCATTCTCTTTCCCTCTACATCAACAATCATTCTCTCTCCCTCTACACCAACAATCATTCTCTTATCTCACTCTCTCTTGCTTTAGTCTAAACCCTAGCCACCTTATTCTTCCATACATCCCTTAAGCACTCCAAGGAGTTCATACTTAACCCGAGGTTTCGTACTTAAACCAAGGCGTAAAAGGTATAATTAACTGAGGGTTTGGACCAAATCAACTCTACTTTTAATTTAATTTAATTTCAATTTGTTTTATATTTTTATTGAAGTTACTAACAATTTATTCATGATGTAGCAATTCAAGGAAACGCGGAAAGTGAGTAATTAATCACTTAATTACTCTTATTTTTATTCTTATTGCTAGTATCGTGATTAGGGTTATTATTTTAATTTGATTTGACTAACGATATTATTGGTAAATTGCTTCCAATATTAATGTTGATTTTATTATTATTACTGATCATCATATTGCATGTTTAAAGGGAATATGTAATTGAATATAACGCCTAATAAGTTAACTTGGACGACCGGTTTAGGTTTCTTTTTAATCTTGTTGTTTAATTAAGTGATCACGAATATTTTAGAATTACATGTTGCATTAATATTCAACCAATTTAGCCTAATAATAGTTTGGAGTATTTTTTTGTATGCCTTTGACATCGCAGGGAATCACTTTTCACTAAAAGAATCAAGTAGAGGCCAATACGGGCGAATGTGACTCCATGACTCACTTCGTACCATCAGCCCCGATCCTCCTTTCGTGGTTCCAAATCATATGGAGTTAGTAATCTTATGGATTATGAATGGGATGTAACCTTCACGGGTCAATCATTGTTACCTATCGTTGTCCCTTTATTCGTGGTTGCCTTTTATGATCCGTGAACGGTTTACAAGTTCCTTAAAAACTTGTTGATGGCTCCCTACTTTATTTGTCCCTAATCATATGCGTCAATTCCCACTTCCTATGAGTGCCAAGCATATTCACACATGCTTATACGTAGGTGCGCTTCAAACGACTCTTACAATCACCATCTTGGAGAGAAGAGACTTTGTCACCAACCTTAGTCAACTATTTAGATACATTCTTCTAGTTTACACCTCAAACTTTCCTATGATCTAAACACCAATTCTGAAGTTTACCCCGCAACCACCTAAAACTCGTAGCATATTTAAACATAGCAGAACCTACACACGATCTTCCCATGGCTTCCTCAATAAAACCGTTGATTTGAAAGTTAAACACCAATTTTCAACTTGGTAAGGTCGATTTGAACGTGTGACAATCGGATTTGAGTCATACACAATAGCCGCATGATCTGAGGCTATGATTGGTTCTTGAAAAATCCTATAGTTTGGAAAATCATCTAACCATTTTAGAGATGCATAACTTTTATTAATTTGTTCCATAATTAAATCCAAACCCAACCTCTTATTTGTCCATGTATAACGAGGTCCGACAAAAGGTAATTCAAATAGATTCGAATGGATCTTCCAATCTAAAAAGACATCCAACCATTTAATTACTATTAATCCACCCAGTTTATCACTTAGTGAATCTACTTGATTGAAGTCTCCTATAAGTAAACAGTTTTGAGTAGAGTGAATTAAGGAAAAAACTTCATCCTAAATTTGTGGTCTTTCCTCAACTTTAGACGCACCGTACAAAAACATAACATTCTTACTTCTTCCATTAGCATCAACCAGCTTACAAAAGATAAAGTTTTTAGAAGAGGCAATACAAGTAACATCACCTAGATACCAACCAAACAAGCTAAACCCCCTTTAGTACCATCCGAGTCCACCCCGTAAGAAAAATTGGGATTGAACTTTTTAAACAACCTAGCTACATTACTAAATTGCATTTTAGATTCCAATAAGAAAACAAAAGAAGGGAATTTAGTATATAAAATCCACATTAGATAAGGATGTGTAGGGGATAGTGGGTCATTTAAACCCCTACAATTCTAACTGATAATTCTCATATATCCATGGGGTGTTGATTCAGCGCAGCAACCTCACCCAATTGATTTTCTTCAAAAGAACCCAAAATAGCTTGTTAAACCTCTGTATCCATCTCCACTACTTTGTCGCAAACCCTCGAACTCACTTCCTCACTGCATTGTTTTTTAGGTGACCCTTCCGAAGAAGAAGAGACACTTTGCGAGCACTTTGAACCTGCCAATTTGGTTTTTGAGATCCTAACTTTCACACCCCATTACCTCGCCATATCAACGTCCGAAATAGCTTTCGATTTAAATTCAAAAGCATTGTTTTTGTCTCGATGCCATATGCTAAAACCACCCATGTCAGCCCACTTGTTTAGCGTTTTTAAATGCTTCTTTTCACTCCAACCAAAATCATAGGAGCTTGCACGAACGCAACCATCATCACAAAAACAAAGAGGAGAATCCTGTACATTTAGAGTCCGTTTTTTCGCGATCTAGGGAGCTTATTAGAATCAAACAGGCTGTTCACATCAATTAAAACAATAACCGATACCGGACAATTTGGGGGGTCAAACTCCTTCAACGGTATATTTAGGAAGTCCCCCCAAAAATCTCAGCATCAAACGGTAAAAAAGGAGACCTCGTAGGAAAAGGTTGTAGAGAAACTCTTGTTCGAGCCCTAAAACTCCTTAGAGATTTTGCAAATTGCCAACTTGCTTCCATAAAGTTAACTGATTAGTATCTAAAAAATTCTCAAAGGAATTAGGGAGTACCAGTGGGCTTAATTGTCCTTCCAAAATGGCAGCATCCAAGTCAAGATTTGGACCCAAGTTCATTCCAGAAGCAGCTTGAGCTGGAATGTCTTCCAGAAGCCCAGATCTAGTAGTAGTCTAGCTTTCAATACCCGAAGTTTGAAAGAGAGTAGGCCTGAATTCCCCTTCCTCTCTTTCAGCAGCAACCCTTGATGATTAACCTCTCTCAAAGGTTGAAAGAAGTATGCTTTCACCTCTCCCCCTCGCCATACTTGAACATTCACCCACCTTGTATTGACTTGAGGTGAAGCTAGGTAACGTTGGGTTTGGGATTGTATGATTAAAAGGAGAAAAAAAAGAATTTATAGGGTTTATGCAATTTTCCCTATGAGGATACGAATTTCTATCAAAAGAGTTATGAGAGTGCGAATCTAGGTTAAAAGAAGAAGACAAATCCAGATGAAGAGGCAAAGTAGGGTTATTTAAATTCGAAATAGTAAACTCCGCATAGAGTTCTGGGCCCAACCCTAATCTTCTTCCATGTGAGAGGCGAAGCTGTTGATTCACCGAAATAGGTAATATCCCCATACCATCTTCAACCTCCGATCTGCTAGAACTTCTTGACCCCAAAAAATAGACAGTATCAATGTATCATTACTATCATCCGAGAAAGAATCAGAATCCGGCGCTGCATGCACCCCCATTCTCTCCTCATATAGAACATCCTCTGGTTCCTCAGCTCTAGTTAGATAAATCATAATAGTTGATCAAAAGTGAATGTGTGAATTCCGTAAAAGAAAAAAAAGAAAAAGGGTGAATGTGTGAATATATAGTGAAATTTAAAAGTCAAAATAGATCAATTAAGTGCAAAAAAAATGTTTCAACAAGAAAAAAGAAATTTAAGTTTAAAAAAACAGACGAATTAATAAAATTACACCTTAACATTAAATTCTACCCAACTTCATGGAAATGTACAAACAACATAATCAAGTATATCTTTCCAATTACACCATCTATTATTTTTGAGGGAATTACTATAAGGTCCGTTCTTGAGATTATAAGGGGTGATGAAGCTATAATGGTAGACATGGTATGAGCTGAGGTTGAAAAGATATCTAATGTGCCACAATGAATTCGTTTCTTCTTATGGCTAGCTAGTGATCCAAGCGAAGGATGATTGATGATTGTGAACACTTACCAATTGTTGTAAAATAAGGTGTTTTCAAGACTACGAGAAAGAATAAACAATAAGATCGAAAATTTGGTCTTATAATCAATAGAACAAATATGGTGTGTTGTGAGGCAAATTACTAACTTAGAAAAATGAAATTCCGGCATAAATGTGGTGCTCAATTGTATTTGTCGGCACGTTCCATAAGGTTAACACACCACTCTCATACAAAGGAACTTTTGGATGAGAGGTTGGAGTCATATAAACTTATGCTCAAAAAGAGGAATGTGTTTAGCTTAATGTGTTTTGATGATATCTTGTTCTCTAATTTTCTCAACCATGAAATATATAATAAAGGATGGGATTTCAAGAGGATGAATCTAGACATCATAAGGGTGATTGAATTAGAATAATGAAGTTGATCAAATCACCATTACCATCCACTTTAATGGGGGGTTACAAGAGAATCCAAGAGATGGAAGAAGAACGCCAAAAGATGAATGTATGTAGACATGGAAAATCTACTCCACAATCCACTTGTGGGCAATAATGTTGGCCACAACCTACTTGTAGAATATGCTGATTTTTCTTATAAGATAGACATAAAAGTCTACTCCACAATCCACTTGTGGGAAAACATTGTAGGCCACAACCTCCTTTATGGAGTAAGCTGATCAACCTCCAAAAAAACATGGTTTTTACTCTCTTTAATCCCACACCAATAATCTTAGATGTCTAGTATGTGGCAAGGTTGAAAAAAATGTTGAATATGTGGTTAGATGATATTAATACCTCGCAATTTTTAAGAATTAAATATTCTAGGACGAAGCATGTTAGTGTTTATATTTCCTATTAGTGTATGTGTATGTGTTTACATTTACTGAATGTGTGCTTTCTTTGTTTGTGTTCATTGCCTTTCTAGTGGCCCTGCAACGACCTAATAATTGGTCAGCAGCCATGACAAGATTAATAAAGACGAGGAAGCAGGTAGAACTATTGGTAAAGAAACTTGTTTATTCAAATAATATATGGAGATATGATGAAAGAGAAAAAGTACTTGATTGTCGTCAAACAAAATCTATTATTGCCTTAGAAGAAAAAATACACCACTACAGGTACAAGTTTCCTAGTGACGCACGCCTCCCTCGTTTAATGCAACTTCCCTCGTAATTCATGCACCCGAATTTGAAGGATGAAATTGCAACAAGAATCGTTCAAATCTCAAAGTGTTGTTTTGTGTTTAATGTGTTTGGGGTTTTAATCTTTTCCGCATCTAGATATATATGGAGACTTAAGAGAGTAAATATAGAGTAGACGAAAAAGAAATATCTTGCCTTCCAATCCATGCACACATGAGCAGCCTCGCTTGCAAGCTATAACTCGGCACTACCGCATACATGCAAGTAGTCACACCCGATCTCGATCCTGCATATACTGCACAAGCATGCACCCGGACGTCGCTCCCTCATCTGCGAGCTATAGCCCGATCTTGACATAACCATGTGTGCAATCGAGCTATCACTCGCTCACATGTGAGCTATAGCTCGGCCATGTGTAGGCGTCGTTTGAAGTGCGCCTACGTTAAGCATGTGTGAATATGCTTGGCACACTTAGGAAGTGGGAATTGACAAATACGATTAGGGACAAGGAAAGTAGGGAGCCGCCAACAAGTTTTTAAGGAACTTGTAAACCCACGTATCATAAAAGGCAACCACGATAAAGGTACAATGAAAGGCAACAACGATTGACTCGTGAAGGTTACACCCTATTCATAATCCATGAGATTACTAACTCCATATGGTTCGGAACCACTAAAGGAGGATCGGGGATGATGGTACGAAGTGAGTCATGGAGTCACATTCGCCCTTATTTCTACTCGATTCTTATAGTGAAAAGTGATTCTTGCAATCTCAAAGGCATACAAAAAAAGATTCAATTCGCTCCAAACTAACGTTAGACTAAATTGGTTGAATATTAATGCAACACATAATTCTAAAATATTGTGATCACTTGATTAAACAACGGGATTAAAAATGAACCTAAATCGATTGTCCAAATTATCTTATAAGGTGTGATTTTCAATTACATATTCCCTTTAACATGAAATATGGTGATCATAAAAAATATAATAAACATTAATATTGGAAGCAATTTAACCATAATATTGTTAGTCAAATCAAATAATAAACCTAATCATGATGCTAGCAGTATAAAATAAAATAAGTAATTAACTTAATTAATTACTCATATTTCGTGCGCTCCTTTAAATTGCTACATCATGAATGAATTGTTAGTAACTTCAATAAAAATATAAATCAAATTGAAACAATTAAATTAATAAGAAGTAGATTTGATTTGGTCCAAACCCTCAATTAATTCTACCTTTCACGCCTTGGTTTAAGGACGGAACCTCGTGTCAAATATGGACTCCTTGGAGTGCTTAGGGAAGGAATAGTGTAATTGGGATAATAGGTTGAGGCTTAGAATATAAGAGAGAGAAGAGGAAATGATTTGGTGCATAAGAGAGGAAGAAAGAATGATTTTTTTGGTGCCCCGAACTGTAGAAATGAGGGGGGTATTTATAGAGGAAACGAACAGGGGAATGCACGGAACCCTAGAAGAGATAAGAGCCGCGAAAAAACCCTAATTGGGCACCGTGATACGGTGTGTGTACAATGACACGGTATTGTCCACCATGGCATGGTACAGTACACCATGTCGCGGTGTACAGTTTGTCAAAAAATGCGTTCAAATTCATTTAGCGCGTGAGAAAAAACGCGAAAAAGACACGTAAAAACACCGTGTCACGGTGAAGAATACCAAGACACGGTACAATGCACCGTGCCACGTTGGCATACACCATGCCACAGCGTTTTAGCTGTTGCGCAGTAATTTCAGTTTTTTACGCGTTTTTAAAACTAAGATAACTTTTGATCCGTGACTCAGAATAAGGCATATAATATATCGTTGGAAAGCTTATCTAGTATAATTTCCAACCCAATAAGAATCAGGTCAAAATCATTTGTAGATTTTAAGATATGGACGTTTTAGTGAAAGGGTGTCGGTTTTGGGCCGAGTTTAGCGTTTTGCTCATATCTCCTTCGTTTCAAATCGAAATTGGGCTTATGATATATCATTGGAAATCTTATTGAAAGGCCTATCTAAAAAAATAATAATTGGATCAAAATTATAATTCCACAAAATCAGTTTCTCTTGGTTTTTTGATGTGGACACGAAAAACGAAAAGTAAGTTATGGTTTAGCAAAATGGGCTAGGAATTGGGTTGGTTTATGAGATGTATTGGGATTGAATATGGATTTAAGCACTCCAATATTAAATACTCGAACTAAATCCAAATTATCTGAATGGTTAACCGCGATGAATTCAAGAGATTTTGGATTTAATCGAAAGAGAGTCAAGAGTTGCGCAAAACAGAGTATCTTCAGTGGAGGTACCCATTTCTTCTGAATGATTAAATTCAAAAATTTCATTGATGAAATTGTCTTTATATGATGTTTCTGATGAAATTGCATATTGGAATATGAGTATTGTTGCTTTTGTGATTGGAGGTAACCCTTTTGTGACCTCGTTTTTGGGTTTCTGCAGTAGAATGTGGGGGGCTAAGAACATTGATAAGGTGATTCCTCTTAATAAAGGGGTGTTCCTTATTAGATTTTTGAATTTAGAATCGAAGGAAAAAGCTCTGAATGCATCACATGTTCTATTTGATAATCGCCCTGTTTTCATGAAACAATGGGAGGATGGAATGGAAGTGAATTGTGAGAAGTTTACTACGATTCCTATCTGGGTTCAATTGCCTGGTTTAACTCTGAAATATTGGGATAAGAATTGTTTAGAGAAGATTTTGGGTCTGATTGGAAAACCTGTTCGCCTTGACAATGCTACCCGTTTGAAGGAAAGGGTTAATTTTGCTCGATTCTTGATTGAGGTAGTGATTGATGGTGATTTTCCTGAAATGATTGTGTTCCTCTCATAGAAGGGTTTTTTGTATCAGCAAAAGGTGGTGTTTGAGTGGAAACCCATTAAATGCTTTATGTGCAAACAATTGGGACATGAAGAAGGGAAGTGTAAGAAGGTGAGGAAGGTGTGGAGACCAAAACCTCATACTAATCAAGTGCAGCAGAAGGAATCTGATAAGCTAGTGACTAGCAATGATACAGGTTTAGGTGAGAATGATGTTTTATAGGAAGATGAGCATGGTAAGTGGAGGACTGCTACGAGATACAAGAGAGGGATTGGAAATGTTTCAAATCCTAGTTCTCCTGTGATGGTGAGCAACTCTTTTCATGAAATGCAAGCTTTCATAAGTTTTGGGGATGTGAATGAAGGTGTAGCTCACACTCTGGGGCAAGAGGGTGATAATGGATAAAGTCTTTACTTGGAATGTGAGAGGCTTAAATAGTCTCTCAAAGCAGAAGGAGGTAAAGGCCTTCTTGTCTCAAAATAATGTTGGTTTTTGTGGATTGCTTGAAACTAAAATTAGGTATGCTAATTTTCCTGTTGTTCATAATCATCTTTTTCAAGGATGGTGTGTGTCTTCGAATCTTTCTCTAGTAAAGGGTGGTAGAATCTTGATTTCTTGGCTTCTAGATTTCTTCCGTGTTCATGTTATTGCTTGTCCTGCTCAATTTATGCATGTTAGAATTAAGAATATAACTCTTGACTTGGAGTTCATTGTACTATTGTTTATGGTATGAATGATGCTAAGGAAAGAGTTGAGTTGTGGAGTTTATTGAAGGAGATTGGGAATTCTGTGGAGAGGCCTTGGTTGATTACAAGGGATTTTAATTGTCCTCTTAACTTTGCTGACAGAATTAGAAAGCCTGTTACTCATTCTGAGTTTAATGAGTTTGGAGAGTGTGTTAGTGTTTGTGGTGTGAGGGACATTAAACATGTTGGTTGTACCTATACATGGAATAATAAGCAAGAAGGGGATAGTAGAGTCTATTCTAAAATTGATAGAGTTATGGGGAATGGTGAGTGGTTTTTGACTTGTTTAGAGGCCTATGTTCATTATACCTGAGATGTACTTTGATCATTGCCCTAGGCTGATTCATTTAGATAATCAAAGTGTTCCTGTCAAGAGTTCATTCAAATTCCTTGATATGTGGACTTCTCATTCTGAGTATCCTGGAATTGTGAGGGAAGCTTGGAATGTTGATGTTAGAGGGGTTGAGATGTATAAAGTGGTGAGTAAGTTGAAAAGTTTGAAGAGACATTTAAAGAAGTTGCATAGAAGTGATTTCTCTGATATTGTGATTCAGTTTGCTAAAAGCAAGCAGAATCTGGAACATGCTCAATTGGCAGTTCAAGCTGATATGAATAACATGGGTTTAAGAGAGGTTGAAAGGAGGATGTTAGATGATTTCTCTCATATTAGAGCTAAGTATTTTTCTTTATTGTCTCAGAAGGCAAAGATTAATTGGCTCAAAGTTGGAGATGAAAATACTAAGTTTTTCCATAACTGTATTAAGTTGAAGAAATACAAGAAAAGGGTGATTGTAGTGAAGGATATGAATAATACTTGGTGTGATTCACCTAACAACATTTCAGAAGCTTTTGTCTTATATTATAAGATGTTGCTTGGTTCTGGTCCTGGGGATAGGTTGAGTGTGTAGTCTGATGTGGTTAGGAGTGGCTATATTCTTGATAAGGCTCAAGCTCAGATGTTAGATGCTCCTTTCACTAGAGTTGAGGTTAAGACAACCATGTTCTCTATTCCTGGCAATAAATCTCCTGGTTCTGATGGGTACAGCAGTACCTTTTTCAAGAGATCTTGGGACACTGTTGGTGATAAGATTATAGATGCTATCTTGCAATTCTTTGAGAATGGGAAGTTGTTGAAGGAAGTGAACAATACTATCCTTACTAGACCCATTGCTTGCTGCAATGTCATCTATAAGTGTATCACTAAGATGATTTATAGCATGCTGAAGTTAGTTCTTCCTAATATTGTGTCTCATAATCAAACTGGTTTTTGTTGAAGGTAGGCAGATAATTCAGAACATCAGTATCATTTAGGATCTGGTTGCTAGATATGGCAAAAAGAGTTCTCCCAGTGCTTGTTTATTGAAGGTTAACATTAGAAAGGCTTATGATTCTGTTAAATGGGATTTCTTGGAAGAAATGTTGTGTGCTTTAAACTTCCCTAAGAAGTTGATTAGGTTGATTATGGTTTGTGTTAGGAAATCTTCTTTCACTTTGAGTATTAATGGAAGTTTGACTAGTTTTTTTAAGGGAAAGAGAGGTTTGAGACAAGGGGATCCCATTTCTCCTCTCCTTTTTGTGGTCTGTATAGAGTACTTGACTAGACTTCTTAAGATTATATTGTTGGGGAGAACAATTTCAGTTTCACCCTAGGTGTAAAGGTTTAGGCCTGAACCACTTAGTGTTTTCTGATGATTTGATTATTTTCAGTAAGGGGGAGGATATCTCAGTGAGGTTACTGCTAAGAGCTCTGGCTACTTTTGCAGCTTCTTCTAGTCTGGTTGCAAATGAAGGAAAGTTTAATATCTATGGTTGCAACATAGATCATTCTGTCAAGACTGATATCATTCAGAGTTCTGATTTTAAGGAAGGGAAGCTTCCTTTCAAGTACCTTGGGGTGAATGTGAGTAATTAAAAACTATCTAAGGATGACTGTCAATGTTTGATTGATGAAATCACCAATAGAATTAGACGTTGGGGTTGCAGAACTCTCTTTTATGCTGGGAGAGCTCAGCTTGTCAATTTTGTCTTGCTCTCTTTGCACATTTATTAGGCAACTATTTTTGTTATCTCTAAAGCTGTCTTAGATGGAGTTGCTGCTATTTATAGGAATTATCTTTGGGATGGGAAGCCCATGTATTCTAGAGCTCCTCCTATTGCGTGGGATATTGTTTGCAGGAGTAAGAAGCAAGAGGGGTTAGGCATCCATAACTGTCATGCCTGGAATGTTGCTGCTATTGGTAAGAACATCTGGAATATAGCTCAGAAGCAGGATGGTCTCTGGCTTAGATAGGTTAATGGCTTGTATTTAAAGGGTAAAACCTGGAAGAGATTCTAGTGCCCTAAGAATGCTAGCTGGAATTGGAAGCAAGTATGGAAAATAAAGGATATCTTGAAATCTGGGTTTGTGGTGATAGATGGATAGCTGATGCTAAAGGTTACTCTATTACTAGTGGCTATAAGTGGCTTAAGCAACAACATGAGGATGTGAAGTGAAGTGCCTGGGTTTGGAATAGGCTGAATATTCCTAGGCGTCGTTTTATTTGTTGGATGATCATGTGGAAGAGAATTAGAGTGAGGGCTCACCTAGCTAAAATTGGGGTCATTTCAGATGATTGTTGCCCTTTATGAGAGAATGGTGCTAAAACTGTGGATCATCTGTATTTCAGTTGTCAGTACACCAGAATGTGCTGCAAAGAGTTACATATGAGAATTGGGCAGAATGACAATTTTTCTTCTTTGGAAGACTGTAATTAGAAGATGCTTGCTATCAAGGGCAGATTTCAGAGACCAGTGCTTCAGAGTTGTTATGCAGGTATGTTGTATTGCAATTGGAGTCGAGAAACAAAGCAGCTTGGGACAAGAGCTTAATGAAGCCAGACAAGCTTATTCAGAATCTACACAGAGACATTTATCATAGAATTTCTCATGTAATTCCTGTTAAAACTTAAAACTAGTAGAAAGAACATAGATTGGTTCAATGCTTTGCATTGGATTTAGTTTGTGCTTCTGTTGGGTTTGTTGGGTGTAAGGGGTGCTGGTTTTTGGTGCTTTGTTTTGTAGTCCTCTTTGGTCTATTTTGGTTGTAATTGGTGTTGTTCTGTCAATATATATTTTTATTTTACCTTTTTCCAAAAAAAAAGAGATTAAATACTCAATTCGACCAATAAATGGCGGTGAAAGGTTGTTCATCATCGAGTTTGGTTTTGGGGAGATATTTTTAGGTGTCTACAACATGCCATCGCTTGGAGAATGATATCTTCCTAGAGTACGTTGTAGTAACTTCCTCCGATTTGCATTACTATTTTCATTACTCCAACATCAGCTGCATCATCAATAACATATTGGGATTGAGTGATGAAAGTTATTTGTACTATGTTACTCTTCTTAAACAATTTATTTTGGTATAATTTATGTGGATTATTTACATTATTTGATTTTTTGGTTTATTGAATTTAGCTAGGGTTCGTTCAACATCACTATGGTTTTTAATTTATTGATTTTTTTAATTTTGAAATCATATGATATACCCTTACCTCTTAAAACGCTCAAACAAACACTTATGAATAGTGTGCGAACATTTATACCCTTAAAAATAATGTTTGTTTACTCATCGGCCCTCATTAATGTTAATTGTCTCTTTTGTACCCCCTAATAAATAAATAGTGTACGAACATTTATATCCATATAAATATTTATTTACATATTTTTCCTGATTAATGCTGCTAACAATAGGGTTCGTTTCGCATTACTGTGTTTTTCTGTTTTTTGGTTTTTTATTTTTTAAAAGTATATGATATATGTCCCATAATGAATAAAAAATTATTTAAACTTATTAAAATCATGATAATTTTGAAAACTGACAACAGAAAAGTGGAAACACCTTTTTCTTGTTTCCTGTTTTTGGTTTAAAAAAAAAAGAAATTGAAAACCAAAAATGATGCTAAACATGACATAAAGTCAAACCAAATTAAAATAGCTCTCTCGACATGGCACGAAGCCGCCCTAGTTTCATAAAAAAATAATATTAAAAATTAGTCTAATTTATCATAATTGTCATAAATTTGAAAACTGACAACAAAAAAGTCCAAACTAGTTTATGTCATTTCCTATTTTTTGTTTAATATAAAATGAAGATGAATGAGCCCTTAGATATTTGTTTGGTTTAATTTAGACCGTTAGGTTCCAAGCTGCAATAAGAGAGTTTAATTTGTTTTGAATCATAATTTGAATTTATTTGAGTTAGAAAACTGCTCACTTAATGTGATATAAATTTAAACTAAGTGTTGGAGGATCAACTCGACAAAAGTTTAAGTTCATAGTTGAAGTCCAAGACTAAATATTAAATGGTTGATCCCTTTGATTGGGTGAATGCGATTAAAAACAAATGGTGCATCAAAGGGTAACCTAGAAGGACAAGTGACTTGATTTGAGATAGCGGTAGAGAGCTTCATAAGATATTTACCTTGTATTGTGGCTTTTACTAAGTGTACAAAAGTTAAGCTTTTAACTATTATTATTAGGCAGCTATTTAAGCAGTGGATTGATTAGCCGATTATGAGGTTAATTCGAAAGAAAAACTCGTGTTTGATTATTTTGTTTTCTTAGATTCTCCTAAGGCCCTGTTCTTTTGAGCTTTTGGGTAGAGTAGATCAGATCTGGGCAGAGCAGAGCAGAGCTGAGTCGAGCCGAGCAGATTTCATTATTATTATTACTACTGCTGCTGCTGCTACTCCTACTCCTACTCCTAGTATTATTATTATTATTATTATTATTATTATTATTATTATTATTATTATTTTGTTATTATTATTATTACCGCATTATTATTATTATTATTATTTTGTTATTATTATTATTATTATTATTATTATTATTACTACTACTACTACTACTACTATTATTATTGTTATTATTAGTGCTGTTATTATTACTATTATTATTATTGCATAATTATTATAATAATTAAATAATATTATTAAATATTATTTATTTATTATTATTAAATATTAATTACTTATTATTATTACTTATTATTAATAATTATTATTATCTTTCAATATTAGTTATTATCTTTAAATATTAGTTTTTATTATAAAAAAATCAATTATTATTATTGTTAATTATAATTATTATTATTACTATTATTATTATAATTAATAAATATTAATTTTAATTATTAAATATTAAATATTAATTATTATTTTAAGCAGAACAGAGCAAGACTCAGCAGAGTAGTTCTAAAGAACGGGGCCTAAGCCTTTAATTTTCTTCCAGGCTTGCCCCACTCGTTCACATTTTTTTTTTAGAAAAAAAAATTAAATTAGACACATGCTCAGCCCAAGTATTACAAGAAGTTAATTTTTTTGAAAAAAAGAATAACCTAACTAAAATGATGCTGACATACATCCCACAAACTTTTCGTTGCAAAATAGGGTCCACCTCATTTGAGCAGTACTATGTATCTGGTTGGGAGCAAAATTTGAGTGCAAAAATCAATCTTCTTACTACGTTTTTTTTTTTTTTACTCCGTATTGTTTAGACTTGGAAACAAAATTTTTGATGAGAGAGAACAATAGCCCATATTTGTGGCCCTGTTTTGGTAGATTCGCCTAACTTCCATAGATAGTGGTTTTCATAATAATTTAATCAATTTTTTGTACTGCAATACTAATAGTCCAAGATTACTTTTTTTAGATGAAGAAAAATTAAATATAATTACAAAAGAAAACCCCAATTTTTTTTCAAAGAAAAAAACATAAATTCAGAAAAGATAACATTTTTGTACGATTACTCGGTTTTTTTTTGTTGTTTTCTATAGTGGGTTAATTATATTTTCATGCCTCCCTTCAATTTTGGTTCAATTTATCTCACTTTTTGACAAATTCAACATCGTCCTCCAATATTCCTCTCTCTACATTTTGGGATTTTCGGTTTATTTATTTATTTATTTTTAATTTTAATTTTTGTTTTCAGATCTTGCGTTTGGTTCGCAAGCCAAATCAAGGTTAGATTCAATGTTTTGAGTTGAGTGTATTTTTTTTATGTTTATATATTTGCACTTCAACTGTTTGTTGAATTTACTCAAAGAAATAACTGGGTATTGTAAAAGATGTGATTTTTATTGATGTTCTTGTGAAACGTGTTGTGGGTTTTCGATTTAAGTTTATTTGTGTAAGTTTTTATTCGTTGAGCTGGTAATTTGGTTACTTTGTTAGTATAAATTTTAATTCTTGCTCATGCATAGAAGCTGGTTAGTTGTTTTTGAGGGGTTTATTGAGCAATTCTTGTTATATGTTTACAAGGGAGCTTAGTTCAATTGGTGCATTCTCTATCTGATGGAATTGGGTAGGGAATCAGGGTTTAAGATTAAATTTGCATATATAATTGGTAATTGAGCTGTTTAGAGGGTTACATCTGTAAACAATGGAGGCTGAGATGGGAGGGAAAACTGATGTTTATAGTTCGGCTGTGATGCCGGTGTCTGACCCGAAAGCAGTAGGAAAGAAGACTTTGGAATGGGATTTGAATGATTGGAAATGGGATGGTGATCTTTTTCTTGCCACTCCATTGAATACTACTCATACACCTTTAGAATGTAGAAGTAAACAGCTTTTTCCCCTCGGACCGGAACTTGCAACGAACAATAATGTAGGTTCCGAAGAGATTAATGAAACTAATGCAAAAGGAAAGAGGGAAATGGAGAAGAGAAGGAGGGTTGTGGTTGTTCCTCATGAGGAGCTGAATGAAGAAGGTAGACCACTGAATTTGAAGTTGGGTGAGCAGGTTTATCCTATAGCAGAAGATGAAGCTGATAAATTAGAAGGGAAGAGTGTGAAGAAGAGTAAGGGTGCTGGAACTGGAACTTCCCAACCTGCCTGTCAGGTAGAAGGTTGTACGGCCGATCTTAGTAATGCCAAGGATTACCATAGACGTCATAAAGTTTGTGAAGTGCACTCGAAGGTCAGTGAAGCTTTTGTGGGAAATGTTATGCAACGGTTCTGTCAGCAGTGTAGCAGGTTCCATGCTCTGCCAGAATTTGATGAAGGGAAGAGAAGCTGTCGTAGACGTCTAGCAGGGCATAACAAGAGGAGAAGAAAAACACTTTCTGAAACTTCACCTAATGTTGGTTCCTTGACTGATGAAAAGAGTGCAGGCTACCTACTAGTTAGTCTGCTGAGAATTTTGTCCAATCTGCACTGTAAGTACTTGTTTACTTACATTTTGTGTCTTTTTAAATGCAAGTTGGATGCTGATGATGGATATTGTTGATTGCTATGTGTTTTTCTTTCTTTTTTTTTTTTTAAACTAAATTGGACTTTGGACTTTGGACTGTTACTGCAGTGGTTTACTTGTCTGCTTCTCATCCATCACCTCTTAAAGTTGTTATCTTCAGTTCACCGTGTGTTTGTAGTCAAACATGTTGAATAAAGGAAATCTATTGTTGCATTCAGTAATATATTTAGCAAACGATCTCAATTGTAGAATTCAAAAAGGCATTTTGTATGTTTACTTATTGTCATTATCTTATTTTGAAAACAGTGTATATGTTTTCACTTCTGTCATTTTGCTAAGAGCTGGATCCCTTTTACATCAACTCTACGCCGTGTCTGACGGACATAATCCCTCTGGTCATACTTCCATTTCAACATCAACAATGCATTTGCACCAACACCTTTAATGTGGTTTTTGCCCTGCAGGGAAACAGAAAGTTGGATGTATGCAATCTTTTTTTAGTAAAAATGGAGAGGTTGTTTCCAATATACTTTAAATCGATATGGAACATATGTATGTTACTTAACAATAAATTAAAAGTGCTAAATCTTTGATTAAAGATATAACTAGTTCATTAAACAACGGAAACCTAGATAGATTTGCTACCTTCAAGGGTTGACTGAGGAAAACTCCCTCTGATGCTTAAGTCAGTGCCTAGCCCAGTGTAACTGTGAAGTACCAAAAATGTCAGACTGAGACAGCACGACCCATTAGGGCTTGAATAGGGGTATTTATAGATGTACATTAAGCCTTTAAGGCATATCATCTTTTCTCAGGTTCCTCTTTCTTGTCTATATCTATTCAGATCTGTACCATTTTAGCTAGGTGCCTGTGGTTGCCCCCATACACCAAGTATTATAGAGCTTTCATTCCACCAGAAGTTTAAAATAATGTTGCTACAAGTGATTGCAATCCTGATTTAAAGTGTCATCCCGCTTTACTGTTATAGTAATGCGGACACTGGCAAGTTTAGTAGTAATTATTAGACAAGCAAAATAATGATTAGAGATATGGTACAAGCTATGCTGCTTTTTAATTTTGTTGCCTAGAGGAGTTGGTTATGTAATCAAGTTGTCATATCTTGTCTCTGTGGAAATGATCCTTCTTGCTTGATTTTACAAAGTTCTATGTGAATTGCAGCAAATGGTTCTGATGAGACAAAAGATCAAGATCTGATTTCTCATCTTTTGAGAAATCTTGCTAGTCAAGTTAGTGGAAGCAACCTGCCTGAACTACAGCAAGGATCTCAGAGTTTACTTAATGCAGGAATATCTATCGGTGTTCCAGAAAAGGTGTCAGATCTTATTGCTGATTGTTTATTTGCAAATTAGCTTTCTTTTTCATGAAGCCTCTAATTTTTTTTTCTGGTACTCAGAACCCTTCTCGCGCACAAGAACTATGTCAAGCTCTGCCTTCAGCAGAAGCACGTATAGGATTATTGACAAGGGAAAATCAGCATCAGAAAGAAAAAACACAATGTGCTTCGCAACCGGGCATTTTCCATCCAGCTGATGGTTCCATAGCTACAAAAGGAAGTGTACCTGGGGCTTACCTTGGCATTGACTTGAATAATGTTTATGATGACTCTCAAGAATGTGTAGATATTCCAGGAAATGGACATGGTTCTATTGCTTGTGCATTCAGGTCAGAACATTTTCAGAAATCAAGTCCACCTCAAACAAGTGGAAACTCCGATTCAAACTCTGGTCATTCTAGTTCTAGTGGTAGTGATTCACAGGTACATTCCCCTTCATGCAGAGTTTCTAGAGCTTACAATTTACTAGAATTTATTTGTTTGGAACGCCCCCTCTTTATTTGGTTGGAACACCCCCTCTTTCTTTTACACACACATATTTGCATTGGCATCATGGGTAGATGCTTGGCACTTCAACATTTTGTGTACATGCATTTAGTTTCTAGCATTCCTTTGACTGGAACGTGACATTGGGACATTGATCCAAGTGTAGTCAGCGTCTTTAAGTTGGGAAAAGCTGCATGCATGTCATCAAGAATTTGTGTACATGCATTTAATTATTCATTGATTCTATTCTTCTTGAATAATGCTGTTACCTGCTTTATCATCAACATTCCAAGGTTTTGTGTGAAGGGGAAGCTACTTCTCATACTATGGTTCTTCCCTGACATTGGATATATCCTTTCTTGCTCAATAATGCTAAACTTAGTTAACCTGCAAGTACTCGTCAGGAATTTTTTTTGGCCATTCAGGAAACATGCTTTGGACCTTTTGTCATTCTTGTGTTTTGTCATTTTGTCTTTTCTCTTGTCCTTATTATTTTAAATTTTTTAGGGCCGAACTGATCGGATTGTTTTCAAGCTGTTTGGTAAGGATCCAAATGACTTGCCTCATCAATTGCGAACACAGGTAATGGTTTTGCTCTCTTTCTTATGATTAGGCCATTGTTTGATCAATTGTCTCGTGCTCAAAATATTGAGGTATTTTAAATCTGTGCATTCCAGATTCTTGATTGGTTGTCCCACAAACCTTCGGACATTGAAGGGTACATCAGACCTGGCTGCATTGTTTTGACCATATATCTTCGTTTGAACAAGTCCTTGTGGGAAGAGGTTTTCTTCTTATCCTTGACTTGGTAGATTGCCTAGTCTACGAAGGCTACATGCTGACTCTTTTTTCCTATTATTCTTTCAGCTCTGCTATGACATGAGCTCCAGTTTGAGTAGGCTCCTGAGTCTATCTGATGATCCATTTTGGAAGACAGGATGGATCTATACCAGAGTGCAGCAAAGTGCAGCATTTATTTGTGATGGTTGGTTTTCACACCCCCTCACCAGATTTTTTTTTCATTAGATTAATGCTTGAAATATCATCACTTAAATGCTCTTTCATTTGCTCACTTTACTCACCTTTTTCAAACTCTTTCAAATGATTATTTTGTTGCTGTATATCGTACGATTCCTCATGATGATTCATGTTAGCCGAACCCAAATCATTTTGGGAAAGGCTTTGTTGTTGTATTAATGTTCGAAATATCATAAGTTAGTTTATAACCAGATTCATCACTTAAGAGTATTGTGATCTGTTCTTAAGAGTCACATAGCTGTCAGTATGCTTTTTTACCCTTGCCAATTCAGTTCTTTTTTCTTGTGCTGAAGGTCGGGTTGTTCTAGATACTCCTCTACCTTTCAAAAGCCGTGGCAGTAGAATTTCAAGCATCAGTCCCATTGCGGTTCCTACTGCTGAGACAGTGCAATTAGTTGTTAAGGGTTCTAATCTCTCTGGGCCAACTTCTAGGTACTTTAACCATCATGTTAATGTAAGCTACTTCAGTTTTCATTTTAGAGAGTAAACTTCTTATTGTAACCTTTCTGTGCGTAATACATATTTTTTTAAAAAAAGAATTTATCTATTTCTGTTAAATAATTTTAAGGCTTACATTTGAGACTTTGGTTAGCAGTTGATAACTTTTGTATCCCTCAATTTACTACTTATAGGTTACTTTGTGCTATAGAAGGGAAGTATTTGGTCCAAGATAGCTGTTATAGCTTGGTAGAAACTACTGCTGCTGAGCACAATGAGATTCAGTCTCTTAGCTTTCATTGCTCTATACCAAATGTTGTTGGGAGAGGATTTATTGAGGTAAATGCTATCTCATGTTTCTTGGTTAATTACTTGGTCATTGCATTCCCTCCGGTGTCTCACTCTTGTTTTAGCTGATTTCTTGTACATAAAGGATGAATACAAACTACTAATACGTTCTACTATCATATCTTTTCACAATATGTACCAATGTATTGCTATCTAGTTCTTTTGTTGTCCAAATAAATTTGGGTAAGGTTGTCTTTTAATATCTTGCGATCCAATCTGATGCCTGCAATGTTTGAAGCTTTCCTACTTGAAATTAGAAATTGGTGCTGACACAAATATTACTTTAGTTCTGGTTTTAAATGAGTTGGTTGGTTGTATCTTGGCATTATTGTCCATCAAAGGCTACTTTACCCTGACTTCATTTTATCACAAGTACCAGTGTTGGATATTTGGCACTTGGATATGGGTGTGGAATCCATTTATTGCACTTCTTTACAGTTGAATGTGATGTTATCTCAAACCCTGAATTGGTAGAGAAACAAATTAAGAAAGTGGGACAGGGGACATCAAGATAGGTGCATGATATGCTTGCTTCAATTTGAGATCAAAATTATGTACTCATAACTCATTTGCAAACAAGTGAAAGAATCTGACATAATTGTGTTTGTTTCTGCTTTAAAACTTGACATGAAAGGTGCTTGCCAAAGACTTCTAGGATTTGGAATATAATAAAAAGTGACATGAAATAATGTGTTTCCCTCGTATATTCAGTTTTGAGATAAAGTATTCTTACCCTGAATTTTGAGCCATGTGTTTAAGACATTCAGATATGTATTTAGGTACACACAGTTTCCACTTGGTAATTCAGAGTTTTAGAAATTTAGAGTAATCTGCTCAATGTGTCTGGATTAGCCTGTTACTTTTTTGTCCCCTGAGATACTTCTGGTAATTATTTTCATGCAGGTGGAAGATTATGGCCTCGGTGGTTGCTTCTTTCCATTTATAGTTGCAGAGCCTGAAATTTGTTCTGAGATTTGCATGCTTGAAAGAGTAATGGAGATTGCTGGTACAGATGAGGGTATTGAAAGAAGGAGCGATGCCTTAGAGTTTATACATGAGATGGGTTGGCTGCTACATACGAATCGTTTAAGCTCAATGTCAGGCCAAACTAATATCCACTTGGACCTCTTCCCTTTTGTACGACTAAAGTGGCTAATAGATTTTTCAATGAACCATGATTGGTGTGCTGTTTTAAGAAAACTTCTTGATTTGCTGTTCAGTGGAATTGTAGATACTGGAAATCATGCTTCTGTTGAAAATGCATTGTCAGAGATGCCTCTCCTCCACACTGCCGTTCAAAGAAATAGCAGGTCAATGGTGGATTTTTTGTTAAGATACATACCCAAAAAAGTTAAAAATACAATAGGCTCAGAACAGAAGCAGTCACATTATGTACCACCCAGCAGCTTCTTATTTAGACCTGATGTTACTGGCTCCAATGGGTTGACCCCTTTGCACTTAGCTGCCAGTTGTGCTGGTTTCGAGAATATGTTAGATGCCTTGCTTGAAGATCCTGGAATGGTAATGAAATTATTGAAGCTTGCTTTGATTTATTCACTATAATACGAAATATATTTTTTGAGAAAGCTCTTTAGTTGTTAGGTAATAAATTAAGTAATTGTTAATGAAGTTCTCGTTTAATTTTGTGAATCCTCATTATTGAACCTTCTCTTCATGCATTATCATCGTTACGTGTTACCATTTAAAGATGTGAGTATGAGCGGAAATGAAAATATGTGTTGATTGGAGTGCACTATTATCGAAATTACCTTGATCATTGAGAATTGGACATTCATGTAAGAATTGCTCTAATATATTTCATCACCATTCTAAATACCAAATAAGCTGTGTGGTGATTGTGTTTACTAATGATCATTCTGGATTCTAATATGTTTCTCTTGTTTAGGTTGGTATTGGAGCTTGGGAAAACGCCCGAGACAGCACAGGATTGACCCCAAAAGACTATGCGTACCTTAGAGGTCATAACCATTACATTGCTCTATTCCAGAGTAAAGTTTACAAAAATTCATCTGGCAAACATGTAGTTGTGGATATCCTTGGACTCTCTAACTTAGAATACAAGCAAAAGAAGTCTGATGAACTCAAACTTGCAAAGTTCAATAGCTTATACACCGAGAAGCGACAAATCAGTCAAAACTGCAAACTTTGCGAGCAGAGGCCAAATTATGGATTCAGAGGAACGTCACTGACATGTAGGCCAGTAGTGATGTCTCTTGTTACCATTGCTGTAGTTTGTGTTTGTACAGCTCTGCTTTTCAAGAGTATGCCTCGAGTTTGTTACGTCTTCGTGCCATTCAGGTGGGACTCGCTGAAATATGGAGCAATGTAGTTTACTTACATTCGGCTGTATAGTGCTAAGAGGTTTGTGAAAAATGTTAGGAGCAAGGGACTGGCTGTTTCTAAAGACGAGGGTGTAGCTGACCAATTAATTAGTAGGTTGTTCAGATATTTTCTTGTATGAGCATTACACTCCTTGTACATGTAATCTTATCTTTCGCCCTGTATTTATAAAGTGAAGATAGAATTCAAACGTCTAATTAAGTAAAAAGTGTAATGTAAAAGACAATTATTTATAAATCATAATAGCTCTTTGGATCCTGCTTCAGTTGTTATTTTGTTGGTTCAGTTGATTAGGAGATGATTGATTCAGAGCAGACTGTGAATTTCGTAGAAAAGAGGAGACGAGGCTGAGAAGCTTGCTGTAATTGTTGATATGTTGGTTCAATATCGTTTGAGTTGATTGAAGAGATCAATACAAGCTTTGAGCTTGGTGTTGGCTGGGATTTGATCATGGAAATACAAAAGTTGGAGAAAATGAAACTCTCTCCATGCTCTCCCTCATTTGATTATCATCATCTAAACTAGCTGATATCGTCATAAAAAACTTGAATCATTGTTCTCACTAGAATTTACAAGGGAAAAAATTGATAACATACCACTAGCATCTCGTTTTGTTAGGTTTAAGGGCGTGTTCAACAACTTTTGGAGTAGCTTTTAATGTTTAGACCAAGCTAAAACACTATTTAACTCATACGAAGTACTCGTATAATATTGTATGAAAAACTAGTGGCAGATGATAGCTTTTAGCTTTTAAAGTAGTGATCACAAAAGCTAATCTAGAGTATTGTCAAAAACTACCAAATCTACTTTAAAATTATCACTATTAAAATTTGTTGGAAAAATTGTCTTGATTAATCCCAACTTTGCTCCATTCACCAATATTAATCCAACTTTCGTTTATTTTTTATTAATCCCAACTTTGTACCCAATCCGCTCCCATTGCACTCAAATGACTTGCAACCGGTTAAGCAGGTTAACATTTGTGTGTTGTTTTTTTCTTGCACACGTGTTAATATTTAACTGGTTGAAAAAAGAGAAAATAAAAAAAAAAATTTAAAATCCCTAAAACTAACCCAACCACCACAACACCATCACCGGCAGCGCAGCACAACTAGCCCCTGCCCCACCTCTGACGTATGCGCACTCCCTTCCTAGCCCACGACTGCCGGAAAACCTACCCCAGCCCTAAACGGTCGTTTCCCCACCAAAAAACAACCCCCTCTCCCCAAAAACGGCCACCAAAATTGGCCACAAATGGGCGGAGTTGGCCGGTTTTGGGGCTGAATGGTTGATTTCAACCCTATACCGGCCGATTTCGGCCGTTAGTGGCCGATTTCCTGGATGTTTTAGGGAAAGGGGTTTCGTTTTGGACGGTTTAGGGCTGCGGGAATTGAAGGTGGGTGGGTTCCGGTGGTCGAGGCTGGGGAGAGGGGATGGGATGGGTTGTGTTGTTCGGGGGTGGGGAGAGCCGGAGAGGGGATGTGTTTGTGGTGGCTGTTCTTGGTGGTGGTGGGTCTAGGCTTAGGGTTAGGTGTGGATTTGGTTGTTCGTGTTCGTGGAGATGGTGGGGTTTGGCTATTCGTTTTTGTGGTGGGTCGATGGCACTGGGGGAGGGGAGGAGAGGGAAGGGGGTCTGGCGCCAAAGGCAGCGGGTAGGTCAAAATTTGCCGGAGAAGGCTGCCTCCCTACCGGCAACGACAGGGGCTGCCTCGGACACCACCTGCCGGAGGTATAGGGCTGCCACCTGCTGCTGGATAAGGTTGGTTGGGTTTTTATTTATTTATTTATTTATTTATTTTTGGTATTTTTATTTTATTTAATTTTTTTTTAAAATTTTTTTGAACCTATCACGTGTCGACACGTATCTGGTAACCTCCTATATCAGATTGGATGACCGGTTGGAGGTGATAAAAATTAATAAGGTGCAAAGTTAGGAGTGATAGGGAATAAAATGAAGTTTGGATTAATATTGGCGGATGGAGCAAAGTTGGGATTAATGGTGACAATTTTTCCAAATTTGTATTTCAACAATTAACGGTGTCACAAACAACTAGGTTGTAATTAACGGTGTCACAAACAACCATTTATCCCCGAATATCCAATCATGGTTCCAGACCAGTATGAAGTTAGCGATCTCATGGATCGTGAAGGGGTGTAACTTTCACCCTGTGAACGGTTTACAAGTTCCTAAAACTTATTGGCGACTCTTTTGCTCTAGCTTCCTTCCCTTTGGACGCCACCATACTTAAGTGTATGATCACATTGGGGCTCAAGTGTGGGATGCTTGAATTATTCCCTACAATAAGTATCAGATATTAAACAATATTGATTAGAATATTTGTAATTGTCAACCTTGCGTACTTTCAAATTCTTCATGTTTGAACCCATCTCCTCTAACCAAACTGCTTCTTGACTTTGCTCATCTGACAAAGCCGACAACTCTTCCAAGTCCAACCCGGATCATGTAATCGCAACAACAGCTTCATCCAGGTCTCCTCTGAAGTCACTGCAGATTTGCAGAACTGTATCTTCTTAAGATTGGAGAATCTTTGCAATAGCTTAGGGATAATTGAGTTTGGTGTATGCTCTGAGAAATTTATAAAATGTCGTAAGGTCGCCGGCGTCGAGGAATGGTTGGGGGAGGGTCGCTGGCGTCGGGGGATGGGAAGGGGATAGTGGTCGCCGGCCGCAGACAAGTGGCTAGGTAGTGGCAGTAGAAGAGGGTGGGGGATGAGTGTGCATTATAAACCGGACTCGCGTGAAATGGTCTCACGCAAAACCTTTTGCATCAATTCATATGGCTATAAGCTATTACAACAATTAATTTTACCGAACACACCTTAATTGTCAAATAATGACAAGATATTTTAAGTTCCCAAAAACTTTTACGTAGTAAGGGCCTATTCACTTCAGCTTAATTTCAATTCAGTTCACTTCAGCTCCAATCAATTCAGTTCAGTTCCTAATTTCCTTCTCTTATAAAATATTCATTTCAACTCTATTCAATTCAGCTCCAATCAGTTCAGTTTAGTTAATGTAAATATGCCCTAATACTACATAATAATTACAATCTCATATGAATATATCATCTTAAACTTTAAATCCAAACTAGTTCGAGTCAAGTCAAGTGGAGTCGAGTCACTAACTAGCCAAGCATTACCATCCCATAAAAATACTGAAATCCACAAACTAAAAGAAATTAGAAATTAACATTGTACAAGTGCAGCAATGGCGACAGCTTCTCTCTCCTCAATATCTTCCCTCATTCTCACTCCTTTACGTCCTGAACAAAAACCCATTTACCCCACTAACTTATCAACCAAATACCCAACAACAATCCGCTGCGCAATTGCTTCTTCTACCTCTCGCAACTCAAGATTATCCGAACCCAAAAACAAGAAGAAAATTTGGAGAGAAGGGGAATTTCCAGCAATTTCTCAGGGTTCAATTCCAAAGAGAAGAACCCAGATTAAGAATGTCAAGAAGAGGCTTGATCGTAAGGCTAAAGCTAAGGCTTGGGTTAATACTGTTACTGAAGCTCTTTCTGACCTTATCCTTAAGAAACAATGGCTTCAAGCTCTTCAGGTTCTTTTCTCTCCTCTACTTTTACTGTTTTTTTCGAGTATGCGTAAATAAAGTCGTTAAAAATTGACCCGACTTGAAATAACCCCACATGACTAATTAGTTAATTGACCTGACATAACCCGACCCGAACACTTGACACTTAGCTTCACATTTAACAATAAACATTGTGTTAAAGCTTAATGCTTTCATTTAGATTTGAGCAATGTGTATTACTACCTCCGATTTTTTGTAGTTACAACTTTGGAATATTTTATATCTCACAAATAATACCCCAAAGTCCCAACAAAAAAATCGGAGGTAGTATTATTGTTACTAAGAAGAAGAAGAAGTATTTTTTAACTTTTTTGGTTGAATTGTTTTGTAATTCTTCTGCATGAATGATTGTTATTGATGAGCAATAGGAAGGAAGGATATCATATTTGTGAATGGAAATTATAGAGGTGGTTTGAAATTTTGAACTGATTAGGTGTTTGAGATGCTGAGAGAACAATCATTCTATCAACCAAAAGAAGGAACTTATATGAAACTCCTTGTGCTGCTTGGAAAATCAGGACAACCACGACGAGCCCAGGAACTTTTTGATACTATGATAGAAGAAGGGCTTGAACCTACAGTTGAGCTATATACTGCCTTGCTTGCTGCTTATTGCCGCAGTTTCTTGATTGATGAGGCGTTTGCGATTCTTAATAAGATGAAGGAGCTTCCTCTCTGTCAGCCTGATGTTTTCACTTACAGTACTTTGATTAAGGCTTGTATTGATGCTTCTGAATTTGATTTAGTTGAGTCTCTCTATAAGGAGATGAACGACCGAGGAGTTACTCCCAATACGGTCACTCAGAACATTGTACTTGGTGGATATGGTAAAGCTGGGAGATTAGATCTAATGGAGAAGATCTTGTCTGAAATGCTTCATAATCCCACTTGCAAACCTGATGTGTGGACTATGAACACTATAATTGCCTTGTTTGGAAACATGGGTCAGATTGAGATGATGGAAAGGTGGTATGAGAAGTTCAGGGATTTCGGGATTGAACCAGAAACTAGAACTTTTAACATCCTAATTGGTGCTTATGGGAAGAAGCGCATGTATGATAAAATGTCTACGGTGATGGAATACATGCGCAAGCTTGAATTTCCTTGGACTACTTCCACTTACAATAACGTGATTGAGGCATTTTCTGATGTAGGGGATATGAAAAACATGGAATTTGCATTCGATCAAATGCGTGCTGAGGGCATGAAAGCAGACACTAAGACCATCTGTTGTCTTGTTCGGGGATATGCCAATGCAGGTGTCTTTCATAAAGTTGTGAGTACTGCTCAGTTGGCTGGAAGACTGGAAATACCAGAAAACACATCGTTTTTCAATGCTGTTATTTTTGCATGTGCAAAGGCTGAGGATTTAATGGAAATGGAGAGGGTTTATAAAAGGATGAAGGAGAAACACTGCCAGCCAGATGACGATACTTTCACTGTCATGATAGAGGCTTACAGAAAGGAAGGTATGAGCGACAAGATATATGACTTGGAGCAGGAAAGAGAGAAGATGGTCACTGACTCAAGTGAAGTGATGGACCCCGTGGGTGATGTCTGATTGAGGACTGTATATGATTGATATGCAAAATGTGGTTTTGGCTTTTGCAATACTTCCCAAGTAAAGGAATTCCTTCTGTTGTCATCCTGTTTTCATGACCATAAAAAAAATCTCTTCAGTCACTGCAGCGATGCAGGAGGTCCTTTAATCATGCAGAAAATGCCTATGAGGTTGAACAGATGAAGTAATGAAGCCTACACACTTCTGGAAGCTACTACTCCTAGTGGTGTATCTTCTACAGTTGTTGAACGACCTTGCAGTTTTGTTTCTTGAAGAAGAGCAAGATGACATATATGGTCTTTATATTAATAGGTAGATTTTAACAATTTTTAGTAAAATGGGGTAGTGTAGGAATTAGTTGGTCAAGTTCTTACATTGTGCATAGTTGAGTGTTATGCTCTATGTATTATGCGTAATTATTATCATTGTGCATGGTTTTTCGAGAAAACAGTGTTTCAATTAGTAACTATGTTTCAGTAAAATTCTACTATTTAAAGACAAGGGGAGAATAAAGGGTGGTGATACGGCAAGTAATAACATATCACCTAGAACAAAGGATGCTGTTAAAAAGAAGCATGTGAACCTAGTGAAAAATAAAGGCAAAGTGAGTTTTTGAAAGGATAGAAAATGAACATGGGAGATTTTCTTCGACTGCAATCGGTGGGACTCAGTGAGGTTCTTCACAAGCCTACGTCTATGCAACGAGGAAACCTCCATCCCAGGGTGGTCAACGCTAATTCAGACAGAGCAGCTAAGGAATATGTTCATCTCTGCATTCACAGGTCATTGTGGGATATGTTCATATCAATCCAGGAAGAGATTTTGATTGAGTTAATGGAAGGTCAGGTTTAGGGAGGAAACTCGAGTAACATGCAGATAATTTAAAGTAAATCTCAACATAAAGACAGTTTAAATTTTTATTAGATGTAAGAATGATATAATTAGATTACAAATTATACACTGGATGAAAAAGTAAGGATATACGTGTTACAGTAAATTTCCTCTAAAGTATAAAAATAATAAACTAAAACACACCAACAATGTTGATGAAACAAAAACCATCTACCCCGTTCTCCCACCCCTAAAAACTCCCAACACAACAAAATGGAGAGGGAAACAACAAACAAATGTATGATATAAGCTATACAAAAAAATAATAATTGAAAAGAATTATGCAAACTTCGATCTAGGTGTAAATTTACAAATTCCTATCCCATGTGTCGTTCATGGTGTATTCGTCCTCAATGAATCTAAGTCAATGATTGTGTAAAACCAGCTGTGTCATAAACAGCAATTCAAGAACAGATTTTCAGCTGACCATCCTCTGTTCCGACGAGAAAAAGTCGTGAAAATGGAAGAATAGCTATGCTCGACAACACAGACATGTTTTGGAACCCTCGGTCTGCTGTATGTAGAGCCTGACGAACAATACGATGCTGGCCATACTGCAGAAAAGAAAAATACAACAATTGAATTACACTATTTTATTTTTGGTAAGGACCCTATTGAACCAGCCACCTCTCACAAGTTAAACCAACTCAGCTACATTGGTCAATGCTCGAGAGAGTAGAGAGGGAGGTAAGAGAACCCCTTACTCCCAAGCAAATGTAGTTGGTGGGGTTTGAACTTGTGACATCAAAGTCACAAAGTGAATTCCTCACCAACTTCACCAAGCTTGCTTGGTTTAATACACTATACACATTATACATAAAAGGAAATTACAGCCTACAGTCCAGTCTCCTACTCTGAATATATATTCCTTAGTCTGTATTGTATGTCAATAATTGAACAGTTATAGTACTTACTTCATCCATAGTTCCAGCCAGAGAGGAAAGTCCAATTTTATTTTTGGCGATTGAAACTATATCTTGGCCCCAAACAGAAAAATCTAATATACTATCACTGTGACCTTTGTAGACAATGGATTGTGGCGGCAAACTCCTGCAAAACAGAAAGCAAATCCAGCAATTAATAAATCAGCTGCTATTCAGTAAAATGCAGCACTTAAAATGTCCAAAAAACTAGAGTAATGCTTTTAGATGAACAACATTTCAAGGCGAGCTGACCGTGCAGTGCTTGTACAATTTGAAAACTAGTTGGATTCTTTTAGGATAGACGCAAAGCCTAATCACACAACATTTAGCACTTACCCTACACAATCAGCCATGAAAATGGAAAGAGAGGTAGAGAGCAGAACGGAGTGACAAGAGAAGGAGGGGAAGCAAACTGAAAAGGTATGATTTCATCTCACACTGAAGCAATCATCAAGACCTGAAGTGCTAGCATAGGAGAACTGATGTCTCAGCTAGAGGAAGATTTGGTAGTCCTATGATTAGTTCCTAAGAATTGAAATACAAGATTTTAAAAAATGTTTGGTAGACTTTATTTTGATGCATAATTGCCTGCTTGTGCCTAGGTACTTATTGTAATTATGATTTCATGAGCAAAATTATATTTATACAGCTTTCACCTCAGTTGAAAAATTTACAGATGAAACACGCCCAAGATAAAAATAAAAATAAAATAAAATTGAGCAGCCTATATTAGAGAAAGGTACAACCGGTCTAACTCCCCAAAAAAAGCAAATAAAGCAAGTGCAGCTAATTATATATCATGAATGACATGAAGGCATCATAGCACTTAAATGTAAAATACAACACAGACCACCCAACTCAAGACTTACTTTCTGAGGTCCCAGATTCGTAAGGTTTTGTCCAGAGAGCTGGAAACAAGATAATGATCCTCTGGTGCAGCCAGCTGCAGGAATAAGTCATTCACATAAGTAATTTGCAATCTAAAGAAACATATTTTCTACCAAGAAATACCTTTGTCACATATCCATCATGAGCACGCCAGGAGGCAATGACATTGCCACTTCTGGCATCAAGCAGCCTGCAATTACCAGAACCCAGTCCCACTGCAATCCAAGAATGAGAAGAAGTATATTCCATTTTGTCAGAACCACAAGAGCATATGGCAGAAACAAGGGAAGGAAATCCATAATCCGCATATTCACTGTTCCACATATGAAGCTTTTCACCGACAGCAGGATCAATGAATCTGCATATTAGCAAAAGACTCTCAATAACCAGGAAAAAGTAATCAGTCCAGAGATTTGGTAAAGATGAAAACTACTTCCATTTTCCCTATACCTGAGAGAACCATTTCCAGTACCAACTACTAGCTTTTCCACAAATTCTAAGAAATGCATGCAGGTATACAAAGTACTATCAATGCTGGTAAAAATTCCACCAGAATGTGGGTATGAGTTCAGCATACTAGCTTGGTCAGTGTTGACCCTCATTGCGGAAGATGGAGGTCCAGAAGTTTGAGTCATATTGGCAGATGATTCAGAAATTAGTGTTATTGCTTTTCCGGTTTGGCTATTCCAAACATGTATGGTCCCATCACAAGACGCCACCCTCCCACTGTAAGGAAGGATACATATGTCATTCACCACCTGGAAGTAGAAAATATCAATCAGACATCCAAGTTCATGACAAGTCACGTACAGTGTATAGAGAGCAGATAAAGAATACTCGCCTTAATTTACATAAGGAAGAAACAGCAGGAAAGACATTGATTAACGAAAAAAAATACACCAAAAAATATTCAACAACAATAAGTCAATAACTCTCTTGGATGACATCCTAAGGAAAAGTGCTGATATTATTCCAGTGTTTCACTGCTTCCTTAAGGCAAACTGAAAGATTCCTAGCTTGAAATAGATCTTACGGATGCCTTGTAAGAACATTTTAAAACTGCAATATGATTAAGCTTTTGCACTTATTGATGCTTATAAATTTACTTAATAAATCCACAAGTCCAGCTGTGTAAAATGGCAAAAATAATATGCATAATTCTATTTTACAAGTATAGACCATGCATATTCTTATTTACAGGTACATCGTCAGCCAAATTGCTTGAGATTTTGTCAAATCCTTGTTTGTTCTTATTCAGTCAAACAGCTTAAACTACTCTGTACAACTGACAAGTCTGTCCAAGATGTTCATGTCTGATGTAAATCCTTTGAAATTATGCCCTCATTGTGAGCAAGGGAACGTATATACCATCAAAAATAAATAAATAATCAAGCCGCATTATCCCAGTTATCAGTTCTTTCATTTTGATTTATCAAATAAATCTAGGACAATGGACAAAATTTGATACTCAAGTTCTCCACTGACAAGAGAACACCAAATATGAACTTCACAGAATGTGTTATTCTAGACCTATGAATTCTACATCAACATCATTGTTTGAATCTGTCATATATCCTTCTCAAGTTATCAAGACGGGCATCTCTTTCTACCAATGAGCTGTTGAATAGAACAATGAAAAATACAGGAAAACCACCAATGATGCAAAAGTTTGATAGGAAGCAAACCTCCTCATGACCATAGTAACCAGACACACAATCAACAGTTGACAAGTCCCATCTTTGAACCATTCCCTTGAAACCAGGACCAACTCCTGCAGTAAATACAGTACACTCATCTTGATCCACAGCCAAAGACCTCAATGCTCCATGATGAGCACGGACAGAGTGTATTACTGATGCCTTTATCTTCCACGGACTCTCATCTTTTGAAGTGCCAACACGGGCAAGAAAATCTGGCCCTTCCCAAGTAGTAGCAGGAGTAGGGAACCAGAACCATGGTTCACATTTGCCAACTTTAAATGTTTCTGAGTTAATTTCGGCTGAGTTTTGATGAGTTTCGTAAAAGCGTTTATGAAGTACCATATCATTGCTTCCTTTAATTCCCTGAGATTGTGGTACTGCCCATCCAACTCCGTTCATTAGCAGTTTGGTTGGATTGTACTTAGACTTAACGCTTTCTTTGATCAAGGCCTTTCTAAAATCACAGTTTCCTGAACTGCTCCTAGATGAATCTCCTGCAAATTCCCACTAAATCATAATGAATTTAGAGAAGGGGAATGTAAGTATACCATAAAATCAGTATCAACTTGACAAAGGAAATACAAACATACAAGTAAAAAATAACCCCACCTTCCAGTTATAATGCTTAAGGAGATATTTTTCAAGCAGAAGCCATGTAGCACAACATTGCCGCAGTCTCTCTATGCCGAGAAGAGTTGCAAGAAAAGGATATAAAAGCAACCTGCAGACATCCAAGTAATTCTTAAAACAACAATAAGCAGAGCACAATTCCAATATCTAAAAATAGCACTAGTGTTTAATGGAGAAGTGCTCGACACCCACGCTAGATCCATGCGGCTTTCAATTTGTGCCTCCTTGTCTGAGCTGTGTTTGGAGATCTTATAGCTTTTTCCCAGAGAGGGGGGTGAACTAAATGATTCACGAGAAAAAGCAAGCTCATCAAACAGCTCTTTCAGCTGAGGTATGATATGCAAAGCAGTTAAATCTGGACCAATCTGCTGACAAATAGTGATGAGAGTAGCAGCAGCAGCCTGGAAACAGAATAGAACAATTCATCACATACACAAGAAGTTTGCCACTCATAATGCATACAAGACTTCAGACAAAAAAAAGAACACAATAGTGGCAAAAGCAAGAAAGGATTATTTCTCATACATAGAAAATGAAATACAGGCCACACAAAACCTGACAAGTATGAGAATTTAGATGGAGAAGCTGAAGTATATAGGAGGAGCATGCGTATTTAAATGCATACGTTTACAAAACGAGACGTAAAGGTTTAGGTATTGAAAATTTTCAGGATTAACTGCACTGTTTGTATCAATTCCATAAGCTATCAAATAAAAAGCATCTCAAAGAGGGCTTAGAAGCAAGCCCTGAACCCATTCAATAATATGATTGGCAAGCCACTGGAGCTCCACAATGCCTCAACAACGCACGAGACATATTAATTTATTGGTGTAAGTGTGACACTATGAAACAACGTGAAAAAAGGCATATCATTCATATTGCTAGAGTAACAAGCCGGACAAAGACTCAGCAGCTCCCAATAGTTTTTTTGACAAAAGCTACAGAATAATACAAACTTTTGAAATAAATATAAAAAAATCTTTTGGCCCATATTCCATCACAAGGGTTAATTGGTAAAATAAGGAAACCTCAATCTTATCAATTTGTTTTTCACAATCCTGCCATTACCAAGGTTTAAGAAGTAGGCAAAGGCCTTGTCTTTGGCATAGCCTTTGTCCAGGCAATTAACATTTGAAGAAAAGGCAGGCAGAGGTTATCAATAAAAACAAGGTTATTGTATCTTCATAAATGGAAGGCCGGTACCATAAGGAAATACAGGAATTCACTTTAATAAATATCTGCTTTTCTCCAAAAGCGGAAGGAAATAAAAATCATAACAAGAGACCCAGGGTAATTTTTCCACTAAAATTTGGAAGAGCCGCTTGAAAAGAAAAACAAAAAGAGAGTTGGATTTTATATATGATAGTATGATACAGTAAAAACACTTGCTACAAGGTAACATAAGGATCAAAGAAAAACAAGCACTGAGCATGTGCTTTGTTAACCATAGTTCCATTTCCATGTCATTAGAGTTCTGTATCCTTATCACACATCCTCAGAAAAATTCACCAGAAAATTAAACAGATAAACAGATTTTTCCCCCCACTCAAGTCCTAGCATGTACGTTGCACCAAGTCAGGGACAGAATAAAAAAAAAGGAAACAGGAATAGTGACAGAACAATGGGCACAACAAGCTATGAAGTAAATTGGTGTATCATATCCAGTATGGAATTGTGTAGGGTTCAAGGGATGACTATCAAGGAAAATATGCTGTGTGCCACATAGCCAAGCACTCTATGCAATGATTCTTTGTACCATGCTAAACTTTCAAGTTCCTCTCTAACAGGATCCTAATTTCCAAAAACCTCATGCATAAGTTCTATCATCGAAATATTCCGTACACAAGGCAGTAATAATTAACCGAACACTTTAGCTCTCAGATTCCTTGATAATCAAGGCTGCTGCAAGTATAGTATAGTGGTAACCTTAATTGTTATACAAACAAGATTATTGGGTTCTCATCTCCAAAAAACAACTAATTTGCCCCTCTCTGACATTAACAACACTCACAAAACCATTATCTTCCTATTCTGCTCGTGCAAAATTCTTAGAATTGAAGTAAAATTGCAGATTAAAAACCTGAAGTACTGGAAGTTCCAGGTTGCCTCGCATAAGAATCACAACAAACAAGCAACTTTGGCCCTGCATGTTAGCACGCAAACACGATTAATAAGGAAAGAAAAATAAAATTGAGAGAGAACATAGAATTAGTTATAAAGAAAGGGCCAGTACTTCAAGCAACTCCTTGACCACCACTTCTTTCTGCAACAATGCGATCAAACCATCTAACACAAAGAGACAATCAATAAGAGCTAAAGAGTTCCAACTCTGCACAGGCTCGGGCTTATTGATAAAAGATGTATCAACGCAGGAACGAACAAAATTTTTCAGCAACGGAAGAATCTGTGAGACAATAAAACTCTCACCCAAAACAGCGCCTGAAAATCAGAGGACATCTCAAGCTTAGAAGTCAAGGCACCATTATCAGTTATCATAATCAAGCACTTCTTTCCAAAGTTTAAATAAAATTTTATACCAATTCTAACTAGAGCATCAATTCCATCAGCACAAAGTCCTTTGCCAAAACAAGACATCAGAGGTAAGATTGTCTGCAGTAACCAGCCATTGCTCAGTTCTACATAACTAAATAATAAAAATGTCCATAAAATGACAAGATTGGCAATACAATCCTATAGCTAACCTGCTGAATGGAAATAGGTACACCAAGCTCTTCACTGGACCCAATTAATAGCACAGACGCAGCAGATGCAGAGTTTTTATGAGGAGAATTAAGCAGGTTTGATATGATCAAAGGGTGAATTGTTTCAAGGTATATTTGCTTCCCAACGTGGTTCCATACCTCACGCACAAATGAATCTTGCAGAAGGGAAACTTTCAAATGTGAATAGCCTGTTGCCTGAAATAAGCATATCAGTAGCAGAAGAATAAAATGCCGGAAAATTGCAATATCAAATAAACTAAATTATATAACTAGCCTGTAAAATCTTCTGAATGGAAGGCAACACCAGTCTCTTGATTGCTTCAGGTTTCAGACATCTAAGAAATTCCTTAAAAAGTACACAAGCCCATTCAGCTTCAACATCTGATAAAGAGTTTTGCATTAGAGGTAAGCAATAAGTAGCACATATTTCAGCAGCAAACGTCCCCATGGATCTCAAGGCCCCTTTCTTGGCAAAATTAGCAGCATAATGTAGACATGACCCATCCTTTGCCAAGAGCTGAAGGGGAGCAATAAAAATATACGAGGACTTGACTGTTGCTGGAAAGAATGGAGACTCCAGAAGACTCTTGGCGGAAGGCCTCCTGAAAAAAAAAAAAAAAAAAAAAGACGATTAGATAAATAGAAGAGATATTTGAGCTAGAATAATATAAATGATTTTCAGAGCAGAGAGAGACAATAAGGTCATTCTCTAATTAGCTCTAAGTTGTATTTGAGAATATAAATTAGGTGTACCTTCTCCAATTCTTCTGGATACATGCTTCAACAAAAATTTTCACATGTGGAGGAAGTTCTCTCAAAATTCCAGGTAAAGCACCACTGTCCACGTATGTGGATAAAGAAACTGAATCAAATAGAGGCTTCCTCAAGTAAACTTCTGCAATAACACAGCCCAGAGAAAAGATATCCTTTGCAACAGATGTTGCGAGTTTGTTCTGACGGGAAGATTGTTGAGCCCAAAGCAACAACTCTTGATATCCCCTAGAACTATCATCTTCCTCAAGATACTCAAGGATATTAATGGAATCCACTTTAGGCAACATACAAAAGCTGGATTTGTTGTCAGTTGCTTTAGTAACATCACTTACATGACACTTGCTATCCTGATTAGAGGACTCTAGGTCAGCAGAGAAACTCTTCACAACTTTCTCTGAATATATGGGACTTAAATGCCTAGAATGTTGGCAAAATGCAGCAGCTTCTTCTATCTTTCTCAAGTAATCAGTTCCATCGAATGAAGGTTTCTCGCTATCAACTAAGTTCTCATGATGTATAGAGACAGCCCCCCCAACAGTAGCACTGACTCTATTTCTCTTGGTATTGCCCCAGCGAACAGGGTGTGGTTGAGTAAATAGTTGACGACGCCCTATTGGCCTTGGCATTGTGGGTTGTGATGACGGCAGCATGACATTCTTGGCAGCTACAGCTGGCTGACCAGACATTTTGTATCCAAAGGTGATATCAATCCAGTTATGAATTTCACGTGAAACCCACTCACTCTCAAGTGCATCACGATGAAATTTTATGAACTCTTGCGGACTTCCAGCCCATGAAGGCACTGCTAAATCACTCATACCAGGGTGAAGAGAATAAAAGATTTGGTGATCACAATAAAACTCTGGAATGCACTCATCAGGAGTCCATTGGTATAGTCTTTGCATAGTGGAAGGATATTCATTAGGTTCATACACTGCACGTACAGCCAACCGCAGGACACTCAGAGGTAACCTCCTTGCTTTGTAGCTGCAAACAGCCAATTCAGAAAGGCACTCATCTGAAACATGATGTGGAATTTCAGATGTTGAATATGTAAAATCCAGCTGTTCATCACCTTTTGCCAGACGCCACTTGCTTTTGCTTAAATCCCTCCACCCTACAGCATAATTTTCATCAGGCTTGACGCTGAAATCTATTACCCACGGCATTACTGTATGAAATGTGTGGTCTCCCCATCTTCTTCCAGCTAGTTTGTTTAAGACAAGTAGATACTCGAAGTTACTTAGCTCTCCCCTCCACCACTTATAAAATTCTGTGGGCCAATCTACTGATGAGGAAAGATTCAGATCAGCATAAAGGCTTTTACAAAGACAATCAGGAGTGGAACAACTTTTTTCTATGAGGGGTGAGGCCAAGGATTCTTCATCATCTTCACCTAATACATACTTTACGTGAGGTATATCACATATGCTTAACCAGGTCCATGAAAAACTTGACAACATCACCGTAGAGGGACGGATGTTGCCATGGGTAAGCCCTAAACCATGGATATAACAGAGGGCTGAGAGTAGCTGGTATATCATAAATCTTGTATGCCACTCAGAATTCAATGCTTCAGGACTGAAGTGGAGAATGTTTTCCAGCGTATAAGGAGCCTTAGGGTAAACTCCAATGGTATATCCAGGTGCCTTTAGCATTCCCAACACTGGTACCAGATTTGGATGCCTCAAACAACCAGGGACTTGATCATCACTAAATGAAGGGATTCCAAGTAACCTAAGAAAATTTTGACTAGCACGACATGTTGCTTTACCTTCAATCATGACACTGAGAGAACACAATATGTCATCTTCCAACCATCCAGATGAAAAATTGGAAGCTATATTCTCAAATGCAGAGAAGGTACAATGTCCAACAAAAGCGCATGGTGCAATTGCAGTTATTGTTCTTAAGCAAGAAAACCTACCAGAATAGTGACAAGAAGAGTTCTCACAATAAAGACTGCAGACTCCAGTCTTCATTCCAGTCCTTAACAATGGGGTGGACATTTTCCACATAGGAGAAGACAGCGAAAAGCTGTTGTCGCCGGAGACTTCTATGTCATTACTTTGATCATTGTTGCCGTTTTCAATGCATTCACCGTCATCCAAAATACAATCATCCCTATATCAAGACTTCACATGAGATGAGACACAAGGAAAAAAATATAAGTAAAATAAAATAATGTTTGGCTGTGACAAGAATATGAGTAAACCCATAGCTTGGGCATCATATATCAACCAAGTAAATTTCAGTGCCTTCATCAAGCTTCTCATTAAGTGGGAATCAGCCCTTGAGCTAGATCAACACACCCCACCCACCCATCCCCCAAAACAAAAAGGCTCCATTCCATACACAGACACAATCTATTACTTCTACTTTGTACTATATAAAATAAGCACCCTATTACTCTAACAACCATTAAGGACAAAAACAGTTTGATGAACTAGTAGAATTCTAGTAACTACCTATTACTTCTACTGTGTAGTATATCAAATCTAGTAGAGTGATGCCATATTGCCATTGTTCAGCCATTCAAACCCTCATCCCAATAAATTTTTTGAGTATAGACAGTAATAGAAATAATTCGTTCATCATAACTATAATATACTCCCTCTGTCCCATAATCCTGGCATCGTTGTGACCTTTGGCACTTTTCACACACCTCACTTTGACCTTTTTTTTTTTTCTCTATATACATATGAAAGCAAATGTATGTAATGTGTTATTGGATCCATTTTAATGTATATTTTCCAAATATTAACCTTTTTTAATTTTTTATACAGTATATTTAAATATATCAATGGTCAAAATTAAATATTGGGACAAAGGGAGTATCCCAGACACACAAAGACAAAGATAATTATAGAAATAAATTTCTTTTGACAAAAGCCCAATTCACTTAACATCAAACTTATTACAACATTCAATTGATATAGCCAAAAACCCATAATCACATTCAAGTTAAATCCCACATTTTATAGCTATCAAAGTATAATCTTTAACATAAGTTTTAACATAGATGATCATCCAACCATCTAAAGCAGTAAAGCATAACTAGATAAGAGAAAATGCTTCATATTTTTTGTCCTCTAACTTCCATACTAACTCCGTCCTGATTCGCAATCAAATTACTAGTTCAAATTACACTATCGACAAAACAATTAATTTTGGACGAATGGCAAAAACACATTAATATATGTATAAAAATGTACAGAATTGAGAATTACACGTATTTAGTGATGCAGTCATCTTCTTGCCGAGGTAAATACACCAGCATAAATTTAGATGATTCCTCCCCACTTGGATTCGACATCTATAAAATCACAAATTACAAAAAAATTAGCACCCAAAACACAAAATTAATTAAAAAAAAAAGTGAAATTGTTGGAAAATTGAAATTTTACTTGAACAACAGCCCTAGAAGCGAAGGGAAGAGCGGAATCAGAGATGGCGTAAGAGAAGAATAATTTATCGGAGAAATCTGATTGAATTCTATTTTTAAGGCAATCTATGCACATTTGTTCTTCCATTTTTCTGTAATTTTGTGAGATTTTTGGTTTCTTTCTGGGCAATTGACCTCTTAGTGCGTGTGCTTGTTCATAGTTTTGGGCATTGTTTTGAAGTTTTACTAACGTTGGGATCAGTTGTAAAAATAAGAACTGAAATTGATGTACCGGTTAGTTTGGGATGGTGCCGGATTTGTCCTATGAGCTACGACGCCTCGGGTCGATTAACCGAGTCGGTGTCAAAATAGTGGACTCGGACCTAAATGGTAACCGAAATTAGATAAATGGAGTACTCCGTAAATATAATCCGAACCACATCGTCCCAAATCGAATAACTTATTGCTATAGTTAAAGTATTATGTAACTTATTTGAACAAGCTGACCAATATGTAATTTTACATATTAAAGCTAACGCTATATATTGTGTTTTAGAATAATTGACACACTTTCTTGGACGTCTATAGTTTAAGAAATTAATTAGTGGGAACTATATATATTAGTTCTTTAATACTTCGTATAGAGCATAAGTAAAGTTAGTGATTTTTTTATTATTGAAAATATATACATGTGAGAGTATGAAAAGTTAATGGGCCATAGTATATATTATGGTATACATAATTAAAAAGTGATGGCCATGTTCTTACCATTTATGATAATTATTGATTATATGTTAATTAGTTTTTTTTTGGTGTTTAGAAAACCACAAGGACGGGTGATGAGAATCAATCCCAAAATCTCTTGAGATTGGAAGGGAGCCTCTAACCACTTGAGCTATCCCTTACTCTAATAGTATGTCAATTAGTTTAATAAAACAATCAAAAGAGAGAAGAGTGAAAATTGTTTCAAAATAGATGGAGTGTGAGATAAGGTATTTGTTGAGATAATTTATCCATTATTAGATAATTTATCTATTAATTTACTCATGTCATTTAAAATTTAAAATTTTCTCTTAAAGTAAAGGGGCACATGTTGTTAAAGATTTATAGCAGTTACAGTGCAATTGAGTAAATTGTTTTTCCTCTCCTTTGCAGCTTGTGCATTATGGCCTTATAGGAAGAAGTCTTACATGAGCATAGTGGTTGAGGAATTAAATTTGACCGATTTTTGTGTTTTGAAAAAATTCATGAAGGTTGTTTGTTAAATGTATAATCATTGAGTAAAATGCATTTTTGGGGACTCACCTTCCATACTTTTCATCGTTTGGGGACTCACCTATCACTTTTCATCGTTTGGGGATTGCCGGTCACCGGAATTCAAAAATCCGGTCAATTAATAAAAAATTCTCCTAAATTGGTTGATTACAACTGTCAAAGAGATAAAATTCTTAATATAAAATTAATCAATAGTCTTTGACTCTACAAGAAAATACATTGCAGAAAAAAAAAACCCCAAAATTTTAAGAGTCTGCAGAGTCCAAAATGCGTAAATTGTAACTGGATAACCTCAAAATGTTAAACATTTCTGCAAAAAAAAAAATTTAAAATGTATATGAGTAATGAGAATTTTTTTTTTTTTTTTTTTGACTAGAGTAATGAGAATTATTTTTAATAGCAATAATATTTTGATTAAAAAAAAAAGAAAAAACCAAAAGCATATATGAAGTATTGTACAGAGCCAATGGGTTTACCTCAAGTTTGATTTATTATGTAACTTCTCATATCATTGATTGAGATTATGGTTGTAAGGTCCAATATTTTTGTTAGCCATATCCTTGCATTAAGAGAACAAATTATCAATTAGCATATAGTCTATTTATTTTACTTGAACTTTATACTGAATTGACATGAGTGGAGCAAAAAAATAAGAAAATAATACCTGTAGTGCTTGAGTTGTTATGTAATTTCTGCCATTCAGAGTAATGAAGCTACGGTTTGATGATGAAATGCTAACTTGAGTTGATTGTGATTGCTGGGTATTGTTTTGTATTACTGTAGTTGACTGCAAAGTTTGCTTTCCACCATAATCAGTATAGTAAGCAGCTTGCCTCCTTGGTTCATTGATCTGGGAAGGAAGACATAAATACAAGAACCACCAACATATTGTACACATGCTTATAATTGAGTGGATTTTTGAGAAAAGAAGCATGTGAACTTACTGAGATTTAACACACACACACAAAAAAAAAACCACTTACTAAGGATCCAGCAGCAGTTTGTAAGGGTGTTTGTTCCTTTCCTTTCTGTTGAAGTTGCGTGAGTGGTTGAGTTGAACTTGGTAATTCGTCTCTGAAGCTACAACTTCTTTTGTTATGCCCTTGCTCTCCACATACACTACATTTCATAATCATGCCACTCTTCCTCATTTTACCATTGCTAGTAACTTCTCTAACTTGTTTTTTCCTTGCCTTTTGCGGTCTACCTCTAACCTTTTTTAATGGAGGGGCTGAAATTGATTCAGCATGTGAAATTGGCCATTCATTAGGTCCATTCAAAGGCTCCATAGGAAACTCATAAGCCTTCAAATATTCAGATTTGGTAAAAGAGCTTGCAACATACTGCTCGGGATGTTCCACAGACTTCCAAATGGCAGCAATTGCATGTTTACATGGTCTCCCACTTAGTTGCTATGTATTGCAACTGCAAGTTTATCTCTTAGATCAACGACATATTTCATTTGAGTTATCCCATCTCTCACACCAAACTTAAACCTTCCATCCCAAAATGCAGACCACCCCCTTGACTTTAACTTATTATCTTCCAATTTTTGTTGAATTCTTGGACAAATAAAGCACTCTTTCTTTTCAATAAAATCTCTTTTCTTAAATAATCTCTCCATTAAACTCTCTCTTATGTCCTCCAGCATAGTAATTATTGGCTTACGCCTAGAGTTAAGTATATATGCATTGAAAACCTCACTCATATTATTGTCGATGCTATCACAATAAGATTGTGGTGTGTAAAATGCTTTACACCATTTCTTGTAGTTTCTATTCAATAAGTCATTTGCAGCAGCCTCTGAAACTTTTCTAAATGCTTCAATGTTTGCTTGGAAGACATTTACAGTTGTGCTTTTGGCAATCCTCCAAAACCATTTTCTAAGTTCCTGCCCCCACCAAACACATCCCTAAAATTACAATAAACCCACCCTCGTATTCCTCAGCCACATCATTAAATATATTTGTAAACCCACCCTCGCATTCCACAACACCATGAACTAGCTTCCAACATCCACCATGATGAACAACAATGCAAGGTTTTGGTTCCATATTAATCAGTACCTATTATTTACATAAGATAAATAGAGTATATAGTTATGAATTAATTAAAACTTATAGATTATCAATATTGACATACGGAACAATTTGAGACCAAATAAGCCCCTTTTAGAACAAAATTACTTTGTCAAGTATTTCAAAAAAAAAAAAAAAAAACCTAAATAAAAAAATTCATAGCCCAAACATTTTTTGTTACACAAATTGCATATCCAAAAGCCTATAAACTCACCTCTTCTTACTCTGTTTTGTTTTCAATTTTCTTTATCTAATACCATATTCAAGCAAACCACAAAACCCTATCCCACAAAAAATGGGGGATAAGCATATTAACTGTCTACAATCTATCATAATATCACACATGATCACTAGTACATTGAACAATTTTGCCAAAAAAATTTCAAACATCTGAACAATGCCCCTAAACCATTATCAATTGCATACACAGCCAAAGATAAAATAAGTCATCTAATTCCAAAAAAAATATGCCATTTAGATACAATATATACCTGTACTGAAGAGTAATGGATGATTTTTGAAGAGTATTGGAGAAGCTTTTTCGTCTACTATGGAAGCGTTGCTCGTTTGAGAAAATACAGGACTAGAAGTTGCAAGTTGCTTGACTTTAGTCTAATCTACGTTATTTTAATTAGCAGTGTTTTATTTTATTAGGAAGAGTATGTGTCATTATTTTTATTTAGCTGTACAAAAAATAGAAAAAAAAAATTAAAAAATTCTTCACCGGAAAACTTTTAATACCTACCGGCAATCCCCAAATGATGAAAAGTGAAAGGTGAGTTCCAAAACAATGAAAAGTATGGAAGGTGAGTCCCCTAAAATTCATTTTACTCTATAATCATTAAAGCACCTGTGTGACAATTTTTTTTTTTAAATTTTTAATTTATATGTATTATTAAAACCCATAATTTATTCTAGATATATATTGACAATAATTTTAGAGCAAGACCATTAGATGACCAAATTATTTTGGTCATGAAATAATTTACAAAGTATTATTATTCTCTATTCCACCTTTGAATGACCAAAAAAAATTATGACCACATTCATTTTAATACCCTCAATTGTTGCTCAAGAAAGTTTGGTCATAAAATTTCTCTCTTACTTTTACCCCCATACATTTTATCGTTATTTTGTTTTTAGCAACAAAGTCCCTTAACAACTTGGGGATGCAAGTCATTCAACATCCACGTGGCGCTCTAGGAAACTTTGCCCAACAGCTTGGTTTTAGTCATGGGCAAGACCTGGTCATTGCCCAATCTCGCCATTTTTTTTATTTCTTTTCAAATATCAATGCAAATTTGCAGTTCTCTTTCCTCGTGACCAACACCTTGGTCAGCTACTAAGCATGCTCTTAGTGTTAAGTTATATGACTTATATCCTTCAAAGTAAGAGAACATGTTTCCTAACTTTTTACGTTACTATCATTGTTATTGATTGAAGAGGAAAAAGTTTGTTTATTTGTTTTTTTTTTTAGTTAAATTTTGGTTTTTTTCCCCTTTTGTTCCCAACAAAGTTGGTTTTAGAGCCATATAATCTTATGCGTCTTAAGAAGATTATAAGTGTTTAATCTTCATTTTTTACCCAATAGCATCAACCAATTTTTTTAAAAATACCTATTCCTATTCCCATTCTAATTTTCAATCCCATTTTAAAAAAGGAGAGAACTAACATTCATGGAGTATCAAAATGAAATTATACTTGAAAGCCTTTAACCTCTATAGAGCACTAGGGAAGGATTAAAAAAATTTATCACACACAAGTTTTCCTATTTATTTTACAACATTTTTTCTAATGATCAATCATATTTATGCATGAGCACTTTAGCGACCCTCCATCAACTTTGGGGGAGATGAAAGTAGTCCTGTGCTTAAATGCATCACTTTAAGTAGCACATTTATCGAGACACAACTTTAATCATCAATATTTTTAATTAATTATTAATAAAAAAAAATATTTCTAAAAGTAGATATTGTGATTAATCCAACAACAAGATACAAAATAATATTTATTAATTATATATTTGTAAAAAATATAAGTAAAGTTTATATATAAATATTGTACAAAATGCAAAGACGTTGGTGATAATGAATCAAAATTAAAAATAAAGGTTATTATGTTGAAATAAAAGTTAGTGTGACATTAAAAGGTATAAGAGGTTATGTTGTACTTTAAGTTCATAATAATATTAAAGGTCACACAAGTTTTTAAAAAGGTTACTATGTTAAAAATAATGTTACTATATTAAAATTAAATTAGGGATCACTATGTTAGAATATAACGCCACTTACGTGTGTATAAACCTTAGGTCCACAATAATATTATTGTGGACCAGGTCCACGCAAGATTTTCTGTTTAGAAGTTATATATATTTATCTCACTTAATAGAATACTCCGTAAGTCGAATAAAGCACGAGTAGGTTTAAAAAATATAGGTAAGAAAAAACAAGTTTTTACACACAATTTTAGATCATTTCAAATAAGTTTAGGCAATAATATAAGTTCAGACAAAATAATAAATAAGTTCAGACAAAACAATAATTTTAGATTAGTTCAAATAATATAAGTTCAGATAAGTTCATACAAAATAGTACAACATAATGTTAGATAAGTTCAAATAACAAAATTTCAGACAAAATCAGATGAGCCAGAGCCTAAATTTAAGAAATACGCAGTACAAGTAATAAAAATGGAGAAATTTAATCAAAGAAAGCATTGGATTGAAATAACAAAAGCAAGCTTGCTCATAGACTAGGCCTTTTACTCCATCAATCAACAAAATCATAAAACTAGTTCCCAATATAGAAGCATCACTTAATTACAACCGAAGTAGTACACATAAGTAATGAAGTCTATTGACAGACAACTCATGTTCTCGAACAATTTCTCAGTTTGTATCGGGTTTATCCCTTTCAAAAAAGATGTATATAAAATTGTTCATTTAAACATAGCAAACACTTGTTTATTCCTGAGCCATAATGCAATCAATTGCTTGCTTGCAAATGCCAGTCATGGTTGCCTCAGGGCCATATACCTGCATATATAGATCGTTCAGGAAAAGAGAATTTAGAATATCAAATCACGTTTTTGATTCAGCATTACTGGTCTAGGTGTAAAGTGTAGTACACAATGGCTATAGTTCAGACCATTGTCATGTGGTCTAAACTCAACTAATAAATCTATAACATCTGCAAATTCCTAAGTTTTTAAAACAAAAATGTTACCCAGATTCATTCCCTTTGCAGTATAGAGAAGTTGAATTTCACAACTCAGAGACTGCAAAACACTGTAAGCTGTAGATATGAATAGCTTACCTCGATAGGGACCCCAAGCTCCTCACCAAGTGCACGCATTTTCTTAAGACCTGTTTGATAGTTTGGACCACCTCTTCTAACAAAAAGATTCATTCTTGCTGCCTTAAGTTTGGATTCCTGTCAGATAGTTCCCCGAAAAGAAGGGACAGAGTGTAAGAACTATAGAACAAAGACATAGTGCTCCGATTTTGGGATATGAGATTTGGGATTACCTTTTCTCTCAAGGCTCTAATGATTCCATTAAATGTGGCAGCGACATCAGTAAAGTTAGCAATACCCCCTCCTATCAATAGAGCCCTTTTACGACCATCAGGGTTTGCTGTGGCACACTGCAGCATAGAGATTGTTCTTATTTGTTGATAGAACACCAACTAAGAGAAAATGATACACAAAGTATTTGACTAGCATGAAAGCAATTTATAAGGATCAAATAAATGAGACTCTTACATCAACAACTACTCGAGCATAGTTTAGGACCTCTTCTTCATTTGGAGCACCACTGTACTCGGCATAATTACCAAGTTCTGATGCATAACCTAAGTCTCCAACCTGGTAAAAATTAAAGGCATAAACACCTAGACATATACAAAAGTACAAAATAATGACAATGAAAGTTGCAGAGACGACATTTTAGTTATGAACTCACGGTGTCAGCATATATAACACTTGCACCACCTCCAGCAACCATAGTCCAAATGCGTCCTTTTGGGTTCAAAATGGTGAATTTCAATGATGCACTTGTCTGCAAGGTAAAGGAAGCATTACATACTTAAATTGATACTTCAGTTCTAAAATAAGGCAGTGAAAAGAATATCATGTCGGAAAAAGGGGACATGTAATCCTTTAGAGTCCCCCATTATAAGACCAATTCTGATGGTAACATTAGCAACAAACCACCATATGGCTTGTGGTATGTACTTCCTAACCTTAAATATGTCATATGACTCTAAACATGGGTTTGTTAGTAAAAAGTCGTTAGCAGTAAATGAATGAAATAAGGAAGTACAGGGCAAATAACGTATTATCACAGACATTCCAAAAGACAGTATTCTAGCAGTAAAATGTAGATAAAATATCATGGAACATACCTTCTCATCCAAAGAATGGATATAGTCTTCAGTAGAGCTTAAGACTCGGCCAAAAGGTAATGGGAACTCTATGTCGCCCCACCTACATAAGTAAACATATGAAAAAAATGTTTTCTGAAGATAAAACCCAGGATTTCTTGATTGATGTACATTAAGAAAACTTAGCCTACTTTTTAAAGTTCTTGAAAGCAGCAGTATCATCGAGTTCTCCCCTCATGTCCAATGGTAAAGGTTCCCCATTAACCAATGTAAAGGGATTCATCTCCAGGAAGCTAAAGTCCAGATCTGTAAGTCAAATAAATGAATGAAAATAAGGAAAAAAATTATACTTAAGAAAGTCCCATAATATTGATATCCAACAATAGTAAAAATTATAGCAAATGATAGAGCACAAACTATATAAAAATTCAAAGATAATGAAATAACATTTGATTATCTGTGTGGAAGTACTCAGCAAAGATAAACATGAATGCACATCATACCATAGAGCACAAACTATATAAAAATTCAAAAATAATGAAATAACATTTGATTATTTGTGTAGAAGTACTCAGCAAAGACAAACATGAATGCATAACATACCTTGGAAAACTTCAAAGACACCCTTGATGAAATCGCCAATTTTTCCTCGTGTCTGTAAGAAATAAAGATAATGAGCGCCAAAATAAGGTAAATCATCACATGAAAAACAGTCTAGCACAATACAAAAGCTTAAAAAGACTTTAAAAGAACAATTTAGTCTTCATTATGTAGCTCACTAGAAATATTGAGTATTGACACAATTGTATCAAAAACATGATTACACTGATGGCATAAAATAAAAATTTATTTCAATACATAAATTATATCTTCCAGTTTTCAAATTGGCCGAAACTTGATGTGAAGGGATGGGGCCTACCTCCAAAGGAAGTGTAGCAATCAGTGGAGCACAAGTCTCACTAGTCAAGGGTTTCTCTGTTGGCAAAAAGATGGTCTTAACCTGCACATTTCAAGCACCATAATTTTACATGAGATACTTAGTAGAGGGTACTGTGATTGATTAAGGAGCCCAATGTTTAGCTTGAGTTATAGTGTACCTTGTCCCAGTTCTCTTCAATTTCAATACCACCACACTCAGAGAAGCTAACAGTGCAACCGAGCCTTTCAGATACTATGGAGAGATAAAACTCTTGCTCGTGAGGGATAAATGGTTCAACGATAAATGTGGTAACAGGTGCCTTGCAACCCCCAACCTCAACCTGAAAGTAATCGCTGACCGTGTTACAGCAAAATACCTTACATATGAAGCAATAATGAGCACGTACAAAAGTAGCAGTCTACCTCTTTCCCAATTCGTTCTTTCACAAACTCGGCAACTTGAGCTAAGTCCAAATTCAAAGCCACAAGACCACTCTTACCACGCTTACCAAAAAGCATATCTGGTTTCACAACCAATCTTGAAGACGAAAGCCATGTCTCGTCATTCACTAGTTGAGTGAAGTCTGTGGATCCTGTTACCTGGATAATCACAAACCAATTAACACCGATGCATAAAAGTAAACCTTAAGTCTATTCCTAGAGATCATTTCTCTCTACAATTCTTCATAACAAAAAATAAATAAATAAATAAAAATAAAAAATAAAAACCATCTAGCAGTAAAATTAGAGTACAAGTTCACAGTTAATTGAAAATTTGAACCCATCAGTTGCCAATTTTAAGCTCATAACTCAACATCAATTCAATGCTTCTCAAAAAGATACGAGGCGATAAACAAAAAATAGTGGCAATGACAGAACTATAACACATCTAATACAATCAAATCCACAAGTTACACAAGTTGAAGGAAATAAAAATGTCAACGGATTCCTGAACTTTCCTTCACCAAATAACCATCACATTGAAAATTGTCAATAAAATCTAACCAAATCAAATCCTGCATATATTCATAATTATGCATACATATAATTCTGATCAAATTCCAATCCAAATTGAAACCAACAATTTCCACAAAATTCAAGCAAAAAACAACAGATCAAATCAAATGAGTCAAATCAAAACCACCCCATCAAACAAAATAATCATAAGAACACATTGATCTACCCACATTAACAAATCATCAAAAGGGTATCAAAGATTCAATCTTTAAACAAAATTTAACACAAAAACAAAAAAAAAAAAAAAAAAAAAAAAAAAAAAAAAAAAAGGATGGAAAATGAGAAAGAATTATACTTGAGCAGAGCAAATGGGTAAATCGATGCCAGCAATTCGTTTAAGATGTTGCTTAAGAAGTCTCTTGGAATCATACTCTCTGATCTTCTTTCTTGCCATCTTCAAATCAGAAATTCCAGGAAAATGGAGAGAGAAATAGAGAGAGGTAGATGGGAGTTGTGGGTGAAGATTGAGCGGGCGGAAGTTGTTAGGTGCAGTGCTTTATTATTCAAAGTTTACTCAATATATTTGCGAGGAAGCAAGGTAGATGAGCTAAGCTGTGTGTATAAAATAAGATTTGGTTAGTTGGGTCATCACTCATCACACTCATCCATCCATGATCCATGATCCATCTCCATCTCATTTATGTTGACAAAGTGTAGACTTGTTCTCTTCACCTTGTTTCGAAATTTGATTCATTTTATCGGGGTATTTGGCATGAGGAATATAGATAGAAATAAAATTGTGAATTGAAGATAGGAAATTGATGATTGGGATAAAGAGACTATATACATCCTCTTTTTTTATTTTTTTGGCAACACTTTTGATTTCACACTTGCCAATACATTATTTCAATTACAAATATCTTTATTTACCAATAAAGAAAAATGATACAGTAAAAAATTTAAATTATGAAAGCATAAACTGAAAGGATCTAACAAGATCTACACGACTATGTTTTTCTTAAAGTATAAATCATTAAAACCGGTTAAAGTAAAGTATGCAAATGAGTCAAAATGTTGCAAGTGAAAGAAACAGACACGTTATTTAATGTTTGAAAATTCCTTCTTCCTCTATTTTTTTAATAGTTGCAACACTTCTCTTTTCACGCTTGCCGATGCATGTTTTGGATCGTTAATATCTTTGATTACCAATATGGGTAAATTATAAATTTTAGATATTAAAATTGTACAAATCGAGACAAATCTAACAAGATCCCACATGACTATATTTTTACTTATGTATAAATCGTCAAAGCTAGTCAAAGTGAAACACATGAATAATGTAAAAGTCAAACTGTTGTAACTATAAAAAAAACGGTGGAAGTATGAGTTAGGAATAAAAATGAGATATGTAGTAAAGTTACCAATGTACCCTTATTAATTGTTTCTTATTTTCCTTTCCTTACTTCATTAAGAGCATATATGGAGTATGTATTTTTAATTCCCAATCCTTTATCCCTTCTCTAATCCACCCCACTCAAACCAACATTATACTTGTGTTCTCGCCATCTCATTATCCCTATCCCTTATCCCTTTCCTTTTATTCCCCTCAGCCAACACTTACTTTGAATATTAGATTGATTTAGATAAATATTTAGATACCATATAAAAAAAATTCTTAATTAATTGAGGTTATTGGAAAATAAAAAGAAGATTTAAGGTTAATTAAATAGGGAGTTGACGGACTTTCGTCAATAAAGGCTTTTGGTACATTTTTTTTGCATTGATATGGTAAAATTTAAAACTCGAGGCTTGGTATTTATAACTAATACAAAGTACTTTTGCACTAAAAAAAGGTCGTTGACATCATCTGTATCTAGATGACAGCTTCTCTTTGATTCTTTTTTTCCTAATTAAATAAATTCATATTCTTTTTAAATCCTTCAAAATCTATTTATCTATCTATCTATCTATAACTAATACTAAAATAATCACCGCTGACATCATCACTTTCTACGTGTCAGCTTCTTATAATAAAGTTTCCCTCCTAAGGCCTCGTTCACTTCACCTTATTTTTGCTGACTGAAATTATTTTTACCGAAACAAAATTATATTTGGTGAACTTAAAATTATTTTTACTGAGCTTAAATTAATTTTACCGAACTGAAATTATTTTTGCTGAACTGAAATTATTTTTATTGATTTTCTATTATAATTCTTCTTTAAGAAAACTGAATTTTACTGAACTGAACTTAATTTTACTGAACTGAAATTAATTTTACTGAACTGAACTTATTTTTACTGAAGTGAAATTATTTTTACTTAATATTATTTTTTTTTAAGGTGAAGAGAACAGGGCCTAAATATCATTTTTTTTTTTAAAAAAAAAAAAACCATTTTAAGGTAAAGCTAATATTTGAAAATGATTTATTAATTATAAATTTTTCTAAAAGCTTTTATAATTAAATTGACTAAATATGAAATTTCTATTTCTATTTGAGTAAAAATAATTGACGATTGGTCTCCTTCACATTTTTTTCCCCTACATTGTTTTTTTTTTTTAAAAAAAAAAAAATCTCCTATATTTTATTGGTGATTGTAGAGTTTAGATTTTTTTCACCCTTTATTAATTCTTCAAATTTTCTATAATGAATAAAAAATGAACACTAACATTTTTAAATTTTATTATAACTATGAACTTAATAAGAATATTTAACATCATGTCCTTCATTTTAACTCAATCTATTTATAAATATTAATAAAGTAGAAATTGCTGACATCATATATTGTCCACCTGGCAGCTTTATAAGAAAAATTTTCCCGCCTAAATAAAATCTGACGTCATTATATTTTCTTTGGTTTCAAATTTTAAATTTAATTTCTCCTCCTCTCAATTTATCTATACTCTTTAATTTATTTATTTTTCTTCTATCATCAACTATTGGTATCTAATACATCTTTCCTTTATGCTTAATCGAATAAAATACTTTGATGTATATATTTTTTTTCTACTTTTCTTTATATATTTAAAGTTTAAAATTATTTTTTATTTGCTTAATTAAAATAGTATAGTAAAAATCTAACTTTTTTGTATATGCTTAAATTTTCATATTCGGTTTGTTCTTCTTCAAAATTAATTTTATAAAATTAGCATTTAAAACTAATGGCTATGTCTCAATAGTTTTTCTAATACGTAGGAATACATAAAATATATACTCTATATTTCAAAGAAATCTGTGCATTGCACGGGACTAATCTAGTTAATCTAACGAGAGAAATCACACTTTGCATGATATATTTTGCTTAAAACATCTATATTACACACTTACAAGTAAATTTTTATTATTAAAACCGTATATAGCACGGGAATAACCTAGTAAACTAGGAATTCTAAGTACACTTTTCCACACATGTTTTGTACAATAACAACACTCCCAAATACTTTCATTTGGTTTTGCTTATTCATTATAAAAGTATTTTGTATACATACTAAAAAAGGCCTTTTTTTTTTTTTTTTTTGGATAATACCAATATAAAAAAAAACTTCGTTTTCCTCAATTTCTGATTACACAAACGTGTCCATCCAATGATCCAAAGACTCAACACACAAAGTGAAACTATTTTCAATCAAAAGAACATACTCATACAAAGTATAAAGTAAGTAAATGACCAAGTTACCCTTGAAAAAGGATAAGTGGCAAAGAGGCCTGAATAGATCAAAGGACAAAACAGTGAAACATGTTAAGTTAGAACATTTGTCGGCTGTCTTGTCGCCAACCTCAACTCAACTAACTTCGCTTCTTCTTCCAGAACAATCCCACCATTTTCATTTTTAGAGAGAGAAATTCATCTGAATTTTAGAGAGAAGAAAAGAGATGTCAATGGGTATGGGAGAAACACATAAATATGGTGATCCATCATATTGGGATAAGAGATACAAACAGGATAAAACCCCTTTTGATTGGTACCAAAGTTACTCTTCTTTGGCTCCTCTTTTTCATCTCTATTGTTCTCCTCCTCATCGCCGTCTTCTTGTCGTCGGTTGCGGCAACTCTTGTATGTTGTTTTATCTCATTCATTCAGTTTTTATTTCACTAATTGTGTAATTTTTTTTTGTTGTTGTTATTTGATCTATTTTGTGTAATTTTGATGAATTTTGTTGGGTTATTGTTATTTGGTACTCCGTATTATGTAAGAATTGTGATGATGGTGGGTTTATTCAATTTTGTTTTTAAAATGTTTGAATTGGGTGTATCCCATTTCAATTTTTGTTGTTTACTTTGGGGAATGATCACTTAATTATGTGGATTTTTGGATACTCTAAGCGTTCCGATTTAGTTTTTCCAATTGAAAATCTTGGCACTATGCATAAGATAAGAGAATTTCTTAATGATTCTTTATACTAGTATTAAACATAACAAAATCATGTTGGTTCATACTTAATTCGTCGCAATGATTGGTTTACTACTCCCTCTTTCCCTAAATGTTTGCCCCATACTCATATTGTGCTTTTTACGTAAAATTTTAGTTGGGTAGAATTGATTGAAAAATTGATGGGAGAGAATAAATGGTGCAATTTTTAAGGGATTCTCTTTTATGGTAAATGGGGCAAACAAATGGGGATAGAGGGAGTAATATTCAATAATGATATTTATGGCCTTAAGTATTACCTTGGCAAACATGCATAGTTAATATGGGAAGAACTTTTGAGAACGGAATTAGTAGATGATTTTTTTGGGTTTTCCATGTTTAAACTGAATACTTTCATTTAATAACCGAATGGTAATGAGTTGATTATTCTTGTAAAACTCAATGCTAAGAGCATCTCCAATGGCAAGCTACAATGCTTTGTAGCTTGCTTTTCCACATAAATTTCTAAGCTACAACACTTTTTAAGCAACAACTTGTTTCAATGGTAAGCTACAACATATTGTAGTTTGCAAAAAAATAAAGTTTTAAAAAAATAATAGATAATTATACACATGTTCCAATATGAATGGAGATTATTTGTCTCTTTTTCAATCAAGCATGTAGCTTGGTTGGGCTACAATAGCTAGCATGTTGCTCAATTTTTTATTCTCCAATGGTAAGCATGTAGCTAGGAACTTTATTTAAATTGCAAGCAAGTCCTTATAATTGAACCATTGGAGATGCTCTAAGTTTGTGAGAGCTTAAATCTATAATTACTATCCGCTCCTTATTGTATAATCACTTTGATAGTGTAATTTGATCTAATGATGTGTTAAGGACATTCGGATGGAAGAAGTATATTGGATAGATGTAATACAGAACGTAATAATCCCTAATATTGTTTGGACATTCACTATTTTCCCTCATTACATCGATAATCTTCCTTGGGTTAAACCAAACCAGTGTCATAGTAGAAGCTAAACTGATATAAGCTTAGCGAGATTTCATTTTAAATCCTATTAGTAATGGGGCCCAACTATCTTATAAGTTAGTCATCCCCCTTGACATGCAAATCTTGCATTCTGGAAAGGTAAAGAGTCCTCATTTGGGCCTCGTAAATAGTTCCAACAAGACGCCTAATGTCCCCTACTTTGAAGATATTTAGTTCAAATTGTGCTGCTTTCTCCAACAAATCATCAAATTTTCTCCACATGCATTTTTGGGTTAAAGAAATGACAACGTAAAGCGAGTGGTATTGAATGATGGAATGTACTCAGTGTTTCTTAGAGGAACTATTACAGATATTTGAAGTTACGAGTAGTCCTGAAATGTGTATGGATTTTGACATGATTGGAGGAGATAAAATCAGGGTCAAATGTGCAGGACTATTGAGGATTTTTTTACGTTCTACTTTGTATTTTTTCTTCACCTCTTAAACCCTGTGAAAATACTGATGTTATGATGATTTAACATACTTGCATAATCAACTCATCAGTTACTTGTAGCTATTAGATTACCGAGGATGCTGAAGCCTCAATTTCCCTAAATTCTTCCACTTGCTTATGGACTTCCCTATTCCAAAAGAAAAAAGTCGTCCTTGGGGAGAGGGGAAATCAATGGTGACAAGGAACTAGGATAAAGAAGTATGTAGTTTTGCTGGTATTGTGAGCTGAAGTAACGTGATGTTGCTAATGCTGAACATGATTGCTATTTGTTTGCAATTGTACCATAATCCTAGCATGATAGAGCTATTGTTAGCTAGGCTTTCATCAAATGACTAAATCCTAAGAGTTTCTTTGAAGTTAGCACTTATATGGCTGTTCATCGTAGTATCTATTGTAGATGTTAACTAATGCTCTATATTTAATAGAAACGAGAGAGGCAAACATGTGGATATGATGATAAAATGACTAGAAAAGGACAACAGTCTGGAAAGACACCTCTTAAATTTTAGTTTGTTGCCGAGAGTACCCAATAATTCTTACCGAGTACCTAACATTATTGATATATCTAGTTAGGTCAATCATCAGCTCTCCTCTTTTTATGCTAGGCAAGATGGGTTTTTATTTTTTTATTTTTTATTGGGAGAGAAAACCTTTTATGAAACCAATGAAAGACCTTTCTAGCTCAAGGCCCTCTTCTTCCACTTTTTAGCCTCTTTAAATTCTCTTATCACAGATTTACTGATCGTATTGTTACACGATCAAAATTATTCTGGTGAACTTGCTGAGCTGATCTTAAGTCATCATCCTTTTCTCTTTTAGTGATTTGAGGAAAGTTTCATCTCCCTGATCATCCAAGAGCCCAATGTACGAGCCAAAATAGGGTCTTTGTCGGTGAATCCCTATTATTGGAGACATTCAACTGTACTTGACTTCTCCTCCACTTTTCCTTTGTCAATAAAGTCTTTTCCATTTGTAGAGATATATGTTTTGAGAATATTTGGAAAGCTTAAAGTATGTACTCTCTCAATAATTTATGTGGATCATATTTTGTCTTGTGTTTCTGTATTTTGAAGACTTCTTTCATGAATTTGCCTCTGAACTTGCCTGTTATGATATATATACTTAAGTTTGTCTCTATGTGGTTGCAGCATTTAGTGAAAAAATGGCAGCTGATGGATATGAGGATATTGTCAACATTGATATATCTTCTGTTGTGATTGAAGAGATGCAGAAAAAATACTCTGACCACCCACAACTTAAGTGTATCCTTGATATGATCGATTTATTTCTGTTTAATACGTAAAATTAATAATCATTTATGAGTTTTTGAGGGATTTGTTATTGATAGTTTAACAAAGTGTGGTAAGATATATGTGAGGTAAATCAGTGATTTTACTTAGCTATCACTTAACAACTTGGCAGACATTATTATGGATGTTCTGAAAATGGACACCCTCGAAACAGGCTCTTTTGATGCAGTAATTGACAAAGGTATTTGTTTTACTTTCTGAAAAGTATCACAGTTGTCAAAACAAATAAAAAAAATTACTCTGAATACTTGTCTCTTCTTTCTTCTGATGTGGCTTATTGATACTTTCCAGGAACCCTTGATACTATTCTGGTGAGTTTTGTTTAAGAAGTAACTTTTTTATTCATCAAGGGCCAGTTTCTTACTGCTTTTCTTTCAACAGTGTGGAAACAACTCAAAACCAAACTCCGCTAAAATGCTCGAGGAAGTTGGGCGGTACGTGTAATATCAAAGCTATAAAGAACTACTGTTGTTGTTCTCTGTTTGTTTTTGTTTTGGATACATTGATCATATATTGAAGCAGTTATTTGATAAACTATAGGGTCCTCAAGGATAAAGGGGTTTATATACTGGTAAATTTGTCTTTCTTTACTTTCTCCTTTCCCTTCAACCGAAGATTTGAATACTATTTGATTATTAAATTTCCGTTTCTTGTTTGTAGTTAGATTTATATCTTTTGCATTAAAAGTTTTCTTTATTAAAAACTTGGAATATTTTTTGTTGGAAATACACATATAGGCTTTTGAACTAGCCCTTGCTTTCGGTATCCTATAGATATACCTATAGTTGAAACTTGTCTTATTGTCGTTTGTCAACATTCACATCAATACAGCATTACTATCTCAATACCTATTATTAGGCTCCTAACCAATCGCTTGACTGTTGTAGGTTACATATGGAGCACCCTCATACCGCTTATGTTATCTGAAGAACTCGTGCAAGTGGAAGATAAAGCTGCATGTGATAGGTTGGTAGAATCTTTATCAGAATGTTCTATATTTTATCTTTCTTATGTTGCAAATTTGCAGTTATTGGTCATTATATATTCATTTGCGTACTTATGGATTATTCGTGTAACTATGTTATGTGCTCATCTATTCTTTGGAATCTATTAGTAAGATTTGCTTCAAATGAGACTTTGGTCTAGTTTTTTAAAGCTATCTTCTATTTTTTTAATCCTTGCTGTATTAAATGTGGTATGTTACATCTATGCTTGATATTTCTAGAAACATGAAGTTACCATTGTGGTCACCTGCCAAAACCTTGGTAAATTGTGTACTTGAATGAATAATACTAGAAGATATTAGCTTGGTGGTCTTGCTTAGGACGTAGGAGTAAGTTAACAATTGGTTTTTAAAACCGACTATTATTGGTATTTTGTTATGTATTAGAGAATAATAGTGCATTATATGAAGTTGCATATATCATTGATAAGAAAAAGTTAGTCATATGGCATAGGAGTATGTTACAAGGTCTAACAATTATGAAAAAGACAATATTACCAAGAAGTGCATTGAAATTCAAAGGTGAGCCTGACTCCGATACCATCTTAAATACGGGCCTAGACCTGTCACCAGAGAGAGAATCCACTTCATAAGTCTAAAGAAGATTCCATCCCAAAACCATATGACAATAGTAATCCTTAGCCTTATGAAGTGATTAACTCTCTTCTTTTATCAATATGAGACACACGTGTTAACTGGAAAGGCTATGCTTTACAGAATAATCACTAGCTAAGGAATAATGAATTTAGCTTCAACTCATATTGTAAAGGTTTTACACTCACCAGTTCAAGGCAAGTAGAAAATATCAACTAATTGAAGACATTGAAATCATAACACTAAGCCGAGGGGTGGGGGGATCTAGTTTCTAGAACTAGATGATAATCTGAAATTTTGAAAATGCAATTCTACATGCAAAAGGATCTTAAATCAGCCTTAAAACAGAATATTCTTATTCCTTAGGCAATAAGTAAAATTTGTGTTCTCTAAGGAAATGTAATAATTATCTTCCACTAGGACATGTTCCTAAAATTTCTAAAACAATTCAAATACCGAAATTTGTGTCTAAATATGAAGCTAGCCAAAATGTTTATTGACTCAAGAATTTACTTGAAGGACTTTTGGTGGCTTTGGTGCTCATGCAGCCAGTTACTAGCTAAGCTAGAAGATGGCTATGAGTCGCGGAAACATTAATAACTGCACATTGCCTTGCAGTGTGTTTTGATACAATTAAAATAGTGTATCTATAAGAAAATACTTATGAACAAGGCTCTATAGACTGTGTGCTGGCCTGCTGGGGCATAACACACCATACACGCTAATACATGTACCAAAATACTTTTATGAGTCGCGACAGACATAAGACATAGTAATGAGTGAAGACCAAAAAATGGCTTCTTCACCCCTCTTTATCTTTTCCAATGCTCTGCATCAATGCATAAGGATTTTTTTATGTCATTGCCTCTTAAAAGAAGCACAATTAATAAGATTAATTCAATAGAGGACTTCTCATGAGGGATGTCTGTAAAAGTTAAATTCTGTTGGCGTTTTGTGATGTGAGGATTCACTGATCAATCCAGTGCATTTACGTATTGTTTGTTCATAATGACTTTGCTGTTTTAGCTGTTTAAGAATATCTGTATATCTTAAGGACTGAGTTTCAGCAGAGAAAGGATTTGTCCTGCTTCTGCTAGTTTTCTGCTGGTCCATAGAGATAAAGGAATTGGATATCCATTCAACCACACAATACATTGTCCTAAAGAAAAGTTATGTTGAAGCCGTAACATCATTGCTGTCGAGCATTCCATATGGAGCGTGTTTTGTAGTTGAATTATGAATATACATTTCCCTTGAACATTCTGTTGTAAGCAAGTGTTGTTTATTATTGCTACGATTACCTGAGAAGTTTATTGTTTTTGCTATTTTATATCACTTGTCGAACATGCATATGCAGAAAAAACAATTCCTGGAGTGAAAGAGGAAAAACAGAAATGGGAGCTTACAAAGCCTATTCCCCTAAATCAGAAGGGGAAAAACTTGGAAGATTTCATTGGGGCCAGTCCAGATGTTCATTACGTATATGTTTGTATTAAAGTGAGTTCTTAGCGTTGCCTCACCGATTTTCTAATGATAATTCAGTTTCTACATCTGATTTCTAACAATTTTCTCCAATAGGATGATTCTTTGGAACATGGACAATTAGACGAGTCAGTAGATGGGTGTATTAAAGTGAGTTCTTAGCACTGCCTCAGAGATTTTCTAATGATAATCCAGTTTTTACATCTTCTGATTTCTAACAATTTTCTATAATAGGATGATTCTTTGGAACATGGACAATTAGACGAGTCAATAAATGGGTGATACAATTGGGTGATACAATCTTTGTGCTCAGTCTGGAGCGCTTCAGCTATACTCTAGTACTCTACGGTAGCATCCAGTTGTACCTGTTATGTACATCTGCCTGACTGATGTGTTGCAAGAATTAGAGCCAGAAACAGCTGAGATTATCTGTGTTGTTAGAGCTTTTGCAGTTGATTTTTATATCTTTTCTGATGATTTATATGTTGAATTTCATATGCATATATTGAATTCGTATATAGAGAAGAAAGGACCTCCACAGACTTAGATGAGAGTGAAGCTGAATACTTGTATGAATTATTTACTCATGTTAGATTATATTGTATTATCATATTTATAAACGCTTGGTAGATTTTGCATGGCAGGTCTATTCCTTCTTCCTCACTTGCACCCTTATATATTTGGTTGTCTTAAGAGTGTGATTTCTCACCTTCTGGAGTAGTGCAGTGAAAATTCGATATTTAGAGTTGGTATTTTGCCCATTCTCGATGATTTTTTGCGATATTGTGGATTTATTACATGATTTACAGGGGGAGGCTTTCGATGAAGGAAAAGAAAAAAAAACCTAGTTTGGGGGGATTTTGAATTTGGTGTAGACACTCTATACTCCATAATATTTAACCCATTTGAGTTTTCATAGTTTTTTATGCATAATATTGATATTCGGAACAATATTTTCAATTGTTGAAAGGTTTGTTATTTGAAACTACATATTGAAATAAATCTAACATGATATCATACAAATATGTTTTTTCTATAAATTGATATATATATATATATATATATATATATATATATATATATATATATATATATATATATATATATATATATATATATATATATATATATATATATAGGGAGAGGCTCATGTGAGAACACCTCTCTTATATGAGAACACTTTATATGTGAGAATAATTTATAACCATTGGATCAAACAAGATCTAACGCTCCACATCTACCCTAGTCAAAATAATGGCAATATTGTAAATTCTAGATTGTATATAAGAAAAATTAAAAAAAATGTCCAGCTTTTTCTCTCTCTAGAAATTGAACCAGGTCTTCCCTTTCTCTCTCTTCTTTCCCCAAAAATTTCTAAACGAACACTAGTTTGATCGATCTTGATGCTAAGATATCTTTGAATTTCGACTTGAATCTACAAATATTGTTAGGTATTTGCTGTTTTAACTATTTTTCCTTTGATATTTGGCTTCAATGTTCAAATATTTGTATTGAATAAGGTTTTTATGATTTTGTTGAAACCCTAGAAATCGCAAATTCTTCATCAAATGGATTCAATCTAAGCTATTACTACTTATGAACGAAGGAAGTAAGTATCAATGTATTGATTTTGGGCATTTTACTTTGTTTTTATGTGAATTTTGGTAGTATCAATTTAAATTGAAGGATAATAATATTGGTGCTCTAAAGCTAGGCTCTTGAATCTGTTAGTTTATAGGAAATTGATTGTTTATTTTGGGATGTTTACTTATTGGATTTAATGGATCAATAATATGATTATGATGTATTTCTCTCTCTTCTTCATTATATTATCATCATTGTTTATAATCTGCAATAGTATTCTTGATGTTTGATTTTTTGCAAATTTAGAAATCACTTTTAGATGCTCATAACCTGTTCGATAAAATGCCAAGCTGAAATTTAACTGCATGTTTTGCGTGTATGATTATGTAAATCAATATTGTTGTTTTGACTATCGATCTTAGCTTAGATTAGCAAGTGTGACCTTGTTTTTAATCTCTATTTTAAGCTTCTAACATACTTTTTTTTTTCAAATAGAGATGGTGATGAAGCACTTATCAAAAAGAAAAAAAGTGATGGTGATGATGAAGCTGTAAAAATTGATGATTCGTGGTCTACAAGTCCAATTGTGGAGTAATCTTTACTAGAAGCTATAAACAATGATCAAATTCAAAGGTTGGTTATCATCCATGGATATTGTTCAATTTTTTTATGAATTTAGATATGTTCTAAAATTTTACTCATATGTTCTAAAACTTTACTTGTATGTTCAAAATTTAATTCAATTCTAATTTTAATTCTTATTTTACTCACATTTTATGTTTTCTACTATAATTTTGTTGAGTATGCAGTATATATACATTCTAGTTCAATTGTTAATTTTTGCTACAACTTTATATGTCTAAAGTTTTTACCCATATGTTCTAAATTTTTATACATATGTTCTAAATTTTTATACATATGTTCTAAATTTAAACTCATAAGTTCCAAATTGTATAATGTAAGTAGCAGATTTAATTGAATCATGTAAGTTGTGTAAATCTTTTTTTTATTATTATTATTATAATGATGTAAAAAGTGGGATAGCGGATACCAATGCAAAGTCTAATGATTTTATCTTATTATATTGCAGATCGATCAAATGAAGAAATAAAGGGTGGATTTTTGTGCTAAAATATTATCACACAAGGAAAATGAGCTACATCATGAGATTAATTACTTCAAGATCACGAAAATGGGCGAAAGAAAATAAATTGTAATAAAATTTTAGAAATAGCATGTAGAAGTTTATATAGTATAATTATACTAAAACTATTTTTCTAAAAGGTTGTATTCGAATATATAAGCTTGTCTTGTCTTTCTTGTGATCTACTTCATTGTTATGCATGCAAGAATATAAAAATACAATTTATTATATATTAATACTCATATGTTCCAAATTTTACCCATATGCTATAAATATTAATGTGAAAATATATAATGTTATATAAATTTTTATGTTCTAAATTGCTATTTAGAAATCCCCTTAGAACAAAAATATAGCATGTTATTGTAAAATATTAGTCATATGTTCTAATTTTTTACCCATAAGCCCATAAGTTCTAAATTTTTATAAATATGTTCTAAATTATTACTCATATGTTCTAAAATTTTAACCTTATGTTCTAAATTATATGTTTATATATGTTTTAAACTATAACTCATATTTTTTTTATATTAAAACTCATATATTCCATTTTTTTACTCATATCCTCCCACCCAAATGCATCTGAATGAAATTTAAAGTCATGCAGCACACCCTCCCACCAATTTAAATCATTATGGTCTAAATTTTTAATTTTGAAATCCCATCGAAAACATACAAAACACATGAATTAAAAAATAGTACTCATGTATTCAAGAACCAAGAATTTAAGTGATAAATTTTAATCATATGGTCTAAATTAAAATTTTGAAATCACATCGGAAACATACAACACACATGATTACTAATTATAACTCATATGTTCTAAATTTTTAGTCATATGTTCTAAATTTTTAGTCATATGTTCTAAACTTCAATACATACGAAGTATATGTATTAAATTCAAACTATAATCATTTTTATACTACAAAAGAGTGTTATTCAATACACAAATTCAAAAAAATGTTCTAAAATCATTAAGTATCATCTAACTTTCTTTGGGCAATTTTGAATATCATGGTGACTCAATTCCCCACAACCTATGCTAGTAGCATTATTTTCAACATTACTTCTTGCATTCCTCTTAGCTTCCAAATTCAGCCTCAATCCTTGAAGATTAATCACAAGGTCTTTGATATCTTCATCATCTCCCACTGCCAAACTTACACAATTATGTTTTGAACAACCACTCAAATGATTCAATATCTTCCTTTGCTATGAAACCAGCCGCAAAAGTGATGCAACTCTTGTGATGATCAACCCTTGTAAATGGAGTAAATGCCATGTTATACTTGTTTAGAACAAGAAGATCAAATTTCATTACACACGAAATATATCAGTACCTATTTAGAACATGTAAATAAAAATTTAGAACGTATGAGTAAAAATTTAGAACACGTGATTAAATATTTAGAACATATGATTTAATATTTAGAACACATGATTAACTCAGAACAGAAGACATTATTTAGAGAATAGATTTAACGCTGAAGTTTACTTAATTATTTAGAGCATAATGGTAATGAGTTTATAAAACATAATTTGGACCATTAGACTAAAACTTTATAACATTAAAAATAAATTTTACAACATGTGAATAAAATTTAGAACATATGATAAAAAATTTTAGAACACGTGATTAAATATTTAGAACATATGATTTGAATAGAAGACTAATTTTTAAGAGCTTAATTTCAATAATGACGTTTATTTAATTGTAATCGGAACATAAGAATCACTATTTAGAATATTTGAATGAAGAGTTAGTTGTTAAAGCTTATGAGCATATAAAACATAATTTGGAACATTAGACTAAAAATTTAGAACATTAGAAGCAATTTTTAGAACATTTGAATAACAATCTTAGATCATGTAAGTTTTTTAGAAAAAAATAATTTAAGATTTAGAACATTTGAGTATGAAATTAGAACAATATTTATAATAATTAATTCAAAGTGTACATGCAAATTTGATTTAAAACAAAGAGATTTATTAAATATAGAGCATAAATTCAAGACTAAAGTTTACCTAATTAAGATGTTTGTTCTAAATTTTTACTTATAAGTTCTAAATTATGACTCATACGTTCTACATTGTTATTAAGACACCCCCTTAGAAAAATCAGAACATGTTCCAAAATTTTACTCATTTGTTCTAAATTATTTATCAAATGCTCTAAATTATTCATCAAATTTTACTCATCTACATCCTCATTTATTACTTTCCCTTGCTTTTCTAACATGTTCTAAAAATTTCAACCAAGTTCTACGATTTTTGTTCGTCCATAATTTTCAACCTAATATTATGAACCTTCAAAAATTCAGATTACAAATTTCAAATGAAACACTGAGAATATACACAAATTCAATCCAAGCAATCAAGATCAATAAATTTAACCTAAATATATATATATCAATTTAAAATAAAATTGAAAACATATTTTTGATTGTAAGAATCAAATTTAAATCAAAAATTCAAAAATAAGATGGAAATTCGAAAAAAATACGCATATAAATCGCAAAAATTGAACAGAAACCGAAAATCGAACATAAATCAAACATAAAACGAACAAACTCGAGCATAAAAATTGCCAAAATCAGGGAAAAAATTGTGAAAAAACTAAGAAAAATTGCATAAAAATCGAAGCAAAAAATCGCTTAAAAAATTAGGAAAAATCGCATAAAAATGCTCAAACAAATCACAACAAAAATCATAAGAATATAATGAGTAGAAAGAATTGAATTACTTACCTAAGAACAAGAGGAGAGAGAAAGTCAAGCTTTATGGAGAGAGAGAGAGAGAGAAGCTGGTAATTTGAGCATGGGTTTGGAGGATGAGTTGAATGTGTGGGTAGGAAGGGTTTTATTTGAACGCAAATTTACACTTTTGCCATTACTTTTGGAGTGATCTCAGCTGTTGGATTTTGTTCTATTTAATGGTTGTGATGTATTCTCATATATGATAGATTTCTCATATAAAGACTTATTCTCACCGGATCCTTCCCCTATATATATATATATATATATATATATATATATGTATGGTTAATGTCTCTTTTCAAATGGTACTCCGTATGTTGTAGTTGGAAAAAAAACATAAGGGAATGAGAGAGTAATCTTAGACAACGTCATGTAAATTAAAATTTCTCCAGTATAATTGTTTATTTATAAATTCTAACACCATACATAATGTTGAAAACAAAAGTCAACAGCTTTATTAATTTAGGCACCACAAGAATCTTAACCAAAGTAGCATAAAATAAGGTTGGCACAAGAACTTTTCTTATTTTATTAATATAGCCATATAGGAGCATAATGCAAATTTAAAAAAAAAAAAAAAAGTTATGTGATTTTCTCAAAAATATATGCTTGTATATTGAATCCAATTATTATTTAAGTTAAACAATATTGTCGTCAAGTTTTCACTTTATTCTCTAATCTTATAGAGTAATAGCGCAATACCAAATTACCAATACTAATCAAGTAATCATGAATGATGGAACATTATATTGATGAATCTTGGCTGTAACGATAATGATATGTATGTAATACAAGAAAAAGGTCGGACAATCCCCACTAAAAATGTCACACCAACTCCAACCATTATAATATGACATTTATGTAAACGTTGGGATGTTGGGTATCATATGGTCCTATATAAAAGTGCATAGAGTCTATCTCTTTTCGTCTCATAGACTATAGTATAATTACTATTACTATTCTTGATACTTATCATATCGCATGGTTTTATAAAATGACTTACTACAGAGTATTTGATTATTGATGTTATTTAAGTGGATGTTATAAGAGTTAAGTGATTGATTTTATAATGGAATGTGACAAAGAAGTAGATTAGAGATCGAAATCTTACTTATAGAGAAGATTAAAATATATGTAGTATTAAAATAATAGCAGAGTCAAAAATAGGATGTAAAGAATAATATTTATTGCTTAAAAATAAAAAAGATAAAAGAGTAAAAGGGGATCTCAAATTCTCAACTTACAAGAATTCAAGGAAACTTCTTAGTCATATAGACTGATACCTACTTATGCGATTTTTCATAAAAAAAAAATTTATTATCAATTATAAAGTTGGGAAAATGAAATTAAAAGTGAACCTGAACTCACAGTTGGAAGGTGAGAGCTCTACTATTAAACCTTCGCTTGATCCTTTCTACTAGTATATAATTAAAGTCCTATGAGCTATGCTGGTACGACCACATAATTGATTGCTACATTAATTGTTAAATGAAACAACTTTAGTAGTGACAAATGAAAATTATTGCCTTATCATGCAAGGGAGTCTTGATTTTTCTAACCAACATACTCCTTAGACATGGCCAGCTAATTCATTAAGGATACCTTCTTTTCTTCTCTCTTTTTACCAACTAATTATACTTCCCTTATTACTTGCAAACCTTTGCGTACGTTTCTCAACTAAAATCATACATTTTTCCTCTTGTTTCTTACAAAATGAAGAAGGGTGCATATGTACTCATATTCTTGGTTTGGGCTTTCATCACCATTGTCACCCCTACTCTTGTTCAATGGTCCTTTGTTGCTGCTGACGAGGCCCAGGCTCAGGCTCAGGCTCAGGCTCAGAATCAGGCTACAACGCCATCAATAGAAGGTATATATGGAGTGACCCTTTAAAATTTGTTAGTGTGCTGTTCATCTTCAGCATAATGTGGTTCAGTTTAAGTTATAGTGCACACATATATAAAGAGTATGCATAGCTCTATAATAGGTTGTCACTATGAAAAATATGCGCGTTTTGAACCAAAACTCTATGTTGCTAACAAGGGGTGCACATAACTCTATTGTTTGGTAGTTGCTATGAAAATATGCGCGTTTTGAACCCAAAACTCAACCAAGACACTATTTTGACTCAACCAAGACACTATTTTGCTAACATGCTTCTATTGGTATGTTTAATTATATGATGTGCTAAATTGTTTGAGAATTTCTTTTCAGATAAGCCCAGTGATGAAGAAGGAACAACAGTAAGACAGTACAGAAAAATGCTGGTGCTGATTGACGGAATCAATAGACGAAACGTGCCACTGGCTGAGCCAGCAGTATCACCTGATTCAGAAGTCCAGCAAACTGCAGCATCACAAGCACAACCATTCGACCAAGGGGCAGAGAGATGGCCCGTGGATATCATGTCTGAGACCTTACCATTCATCTACTAAGGCGACGATTATGTAAACTATGGACATCAAGTACTGTTAGATGATGCAAGATTAAATTGTACATAATATACTAATTTTATATTCCATTTATTATAATTTTGATCACGATGTAGGTGTTGTTATATAGTGCTCTGCAAATAAAACAGATTCAATACAAAATCGTAAAAAATGTACTGAAAGTTTGTGACTTTTGACCATTAAAGTCTTTAAACATAAGTCACAATGAATTATGGAGTATTTAGTGAAAATTGGTATTATCAGATATTTAAACATCAGCCAAAATTCCCCAAAACTCTTCCCTTTATTTCGTTTTAAGTAAACATGAATTAGTACTCGATCACTTCAAGAAAAATGTAACAATTTCGTACTATCATTTAGAATTATGAATTAGTCTGGTTTACTTATGCATCAAATCTAGTCTAAGTTTCATACCTAACAATGAAAGAAGCAATGATTATCTTGAAACATCCTGAAGTTTTTTTTTTTTTTTTGACAAGACATCCTGAAGTTAACAAACGTACGTTCAAAGAAGTAGATAGCAGTTATATTTTACAGTACTAGCTAAGAGCCTAAGAACAAAATTGTTTACATTTGAACTTTTAATGCCGTACATTTACAAAGAAATGTCAAAAACTGACCCGACCCTACTTAGACCCAACCTAAACCAAAGTGATCCGGTTTGGAAATCAATCTGTGTGGGCACACTAATTTAGCAGGACTTAAAGCCGACTACACCCGATCATCCCAGCTAGAGACCACCGCGAACAGCATAGCTGCATAATGAGTCGCATATTTGATACAGGGCATCAGCAGAGGAGCAGGACTCCAAAGTACATAATAATCGCCTGAAGTATGATTGATGGCACCCAACTACTACCAGCAGCACCCGTATCGTTACCTGCACCGGCCAGCCAGCAAGAAAGCAAAATTATTACTCATATTAAGAATATATGTGCATGTTATCTAGCACTTTTATTTTGATTATATTAGTAAAATTGCATTAGTAAGTGCATTAGATGTTGGCCTCTTCATTATGTTGCCCCCAACCTGCTGGCAACCCTTTCAATATCTAATTATTTTTTAATGTTCCCGCCATCCGAATTTAAATCAATTAATTAACAAATACGGAGTAATCACAAATTTACAATGTATCTAAACCCTTTCAATATTTCATTGTTTCATTTTGAATTTTCTTTAACTATTTTAGCTGCAAATTGAACTACTATAGCCCTTAAATTTTCCTGAAATTAACTTATTTTTCATGATCAACCTAGTTGGCAAGCAAAGTGGGATTGATCCTACAACCTTGTAAGATAGTACAATTCTTATTACTAGATCAAACATTATCTGATATCATACACACCCACATAATCCTTTCACTGGGAAATAAACTGTCCATCTTTGTGGTTTTCTAAAATAAACCAAGATTTTTGGTCAGGAAAAATATTGTTTTCATTAATACATAGTTGTATATAATTAAGAGATTAGTTTTATATTGTAAATCACCACTGCAATAAAGTATTAGATTCTCACAAGTTTGATATAAAAATGTAAGGGAACTTTTTTTTAGGTAGAAATAAAAATTTAGTATTTAAAAACTAACTTTTTGTTCATTTGCTTAATTGAAATCTTCCAATGTGCAAAAATATACAAAGTATGTAATAAAAATAAACATATCTCTAGATATACCCGAATGCATAATAGAGGTACTGCATAGATTAAGCTTATACTTCATTATATTAGTTTAAATCAATTTTGGTTAGGACAAGTGAATGAGGAATTGGTAAAAGCACAAACAACAGGAGATCTGGACAAGCCATTTTATTAGCAACCCTTTTCTCTCTTAAAGTAAAGCCAATAATCATCAAAATCCGGCACGCTAGCTAGGATAAAGTTCACTAGCAACAGTAGCAACAATTGTATTACGTATTTAATTCGAAATTTCAATTGTAATTAGTCAAAATAAAAAGGTGCATTGTGGGAAGTTCATGAAAATAATATAGTAATGACATAAATTAGGACAAAAGAGTAAGCAGTAATTTAAACATACCACATTGTCTAGTAGAGTTGTTAGAATCAGGGCAAAGGCAGAGCAAGGCTTCAGTTTCAACATCAAACCCACAATTCCCTCCAGATTTTGTACACCTCTCACACCCCATATCCGGCACACTATAGCTAAACTTCAACCCGTACGACCAATCCATAGGCGACGCTCCTTTTAATTTATCCACGTCATAAAAACTTGTAAAATGCGTACAGTCTAGTATATCCATACTCATCACCTTTAGGGTACTATACCCCGTAAAACAACATGGGGGCGGGGGCACCCCATTTCCCCCAGCTGGTGCCCCCGTCCCCGTCCCTACTCCCATCCCACCTCCCCCAATAGGTGCCCCCGTCCCCATTCCACCTCCTCCTCCAATTGGTGCCCCCGTCCCTACCCCCGGTCCGCCCCCCATCCCACCTCCCCCAATTGGTGCCGGGGGTCCAGCTCCCATCCCGCCTCCCCCAATTATCGTTGCTCCGGTCCCTACCTCTGGTCCCGCCCCCATCCCACCTTCCCCAATCGGTGCCCCGGGTTCTCCCTCCATCTCAGTTTTCCCCACCCCTGGCCCTGCCCCAACCCCAGTTCCCACACCTATTCCCGCTCCTGACCCCATATTACCACCACCACCATAGCCGCCGCCACTACCACCAAAGCCAGTATTATTATTATTCCCACCACCACCATAAAAGTACCCTGCAGGACCAGTATTATTACTTGCACCAGGGTTAACCAACCCACCAGTAGTAAAAATACGAAACGAATTACAAGAAGAGTACAACTCCTGACACTTATGACCAGCAAACTCGAAACAAAGAGAGCTAAACCGATGAAGAATCGGAGAATCAATAGAGCAGTTCAGTAAAGCAAATACAGTATCAGGTGAAGGAGGGATAATAGCGTACTGAATATCAGTTAGACGCACATCATGATGAGGTTGTAGTACGGTACATGTAGACATATCCGGGTCGTAAACCGTAAGAGTTTGTGACTTATAGTCTACGGACTCAACTTTGTAGTTGCCATTTGGTGTGATGAAGAAGAGGGAAGTGGACGAGGTGTTGCATGTGAACATGTTGCGGAACTGCGGTGCACCGCACCCGTCGTCGATGCTGAAGGGGTAGTGTATCGGGATCGTGCCGCATTGCGAGCGGCATTCCGAGGAGGATGGGGTGAGGAGGTGGAGGAAGAGGAGGAGGAGGAGGAGGAGGGTGAGGGAAGATGTGGGCTGGAGAGGATTATGCATTGCTTGTTTTAGAGTGTAATGTTAAAAAGTGTGAAAAGTGTTAAAAGAGATTGTTCACCACTCATCAAAAGGGTTTGTTTTTAGTACCAGATTTTGAATTTGAAAGGATATTTCACTATTTGAAATTGTTGAAATCAAATTTTTATTGCTGGTAATATAGTTAGTAGTTCTTACAATGTATGAACCTAGTTTTGGTATAATGATTGCATTTTGAATTTGACACTTTTTATTAAGTTTTACTCCCTCCGTTTTTAAAATACTTGCTTTATTTCTTCCCGAGCGGAGTTTTAGGAGGAATTGGAGAAAAAAAATAAAATATAAAGATATTGGGGTAGGTGGAAAAATAAAAAAAATTGTAAAAAACAAAAGTAGTGGAGAGAATTGGAGGAGAGAGAATATAAAATTAATATAATATGATTCATGGTGGGTTCACTAGGTGAGGGAAAGTAATTAAATATTGTAAAACCTTTCCAAATAGGAAATGAAACAAGTATTTAAAAACGGCCGGAAAAAGAAAATGGAGTAAATATTTAAAAATGGAGGGAGTAATTAATATTCTTCGTGATTTTACTACTTGTATAAATAAAGTGTAATAATGTAGGCTTTTCTAGTTTCATTTCATAATATATTTTTCAAATACTATAAATTTTTCATTTTTTTTTACTAGTACATTAAATTTAGCAAATTAATATATTTAAGATTTTTACATTAATCAAGCGTGAACAACTAAAGTGTAACCATTACATATGATACGAAGGGATTAGTATGATTAAGCTAGACTAGTACGGAGTAAAAGAGAGGTGAAAAGTTGAAAAATTACATAGATTTGTGTTGAATTTGTGTATAGGTTGTCGTGGTATTGGAGAACAGCAATAATATGAATATATGTTGCGTTGAGCTTTGTGAAAGTTTCTTTGATGGAGTGTATTCTTTTCGTCCCCAACCCACTTTGATATATGGGCCATGGCCATGGGGGAATCAATATATTGTAAAAAGTACAAGTAATTTATTTTGTTCTCTCTCAATTTAGAATATAATTTTTATACTTCAATCTTTTATAAGATTCAAAATATTATTTATAACTTTGTTTATATTTCTAATAAAAATAAAAATTTACATTCAAACAAACAACACTTATCACATCATTTGCATTCAACGGCGATGGTTTTCTCGTAATGCTTTAAAAGTTGATTGATTGCCAATATTACGGAGTACAATGCATATGAAGTCTAATTTTCTAGTAGGAAATAAAAGTTAAGAAAAGTTATTTGGTTAACATAAGCATATAAGTAAAATTTATAAGGAAGATTTATTTCCTATAAAATGAGATAAGTTGCTTCTCTAGATGAATAGATTTGCCATAAGAATTACAAGTTTACAACTTCTAATGCTCAAGAAAACAATACTCAATCAATCAAGAAAAAACATAGAGATTACAAAGATAAGAAACAAGTACGAAATACCATTTTAAGTACAATCAAACGATCACTAGATAAGAAATATGTACGAAATAACATCTTAAGTGTAACTAAACGATTACTCTTAACGAGTGGCCCATATCTTGTGAGCAAATGCATGCCCAATGAGCCACTCAACTCAAGTACTCAACCATACCCAAACTGAATTTGCATCTGAACATATAACCAAAAACAAGCTTGGGAACTATCTTGCCACACTAGGAGCCAAAAAGGTGCCCTATTTTCAATCTAAACTCTGCGATAAACAGAAGATAAAAGACAACGCAATCTTCGAAAAGGTAGGGACGCAATTCCGCAATTTCTCCCCACTTTTTTGAATTTTTTTGGGCAATTAATGTGTTCCATTCACACCCAAACCTTAACTTAAATGTTCTAATGATCTGAACATGCGTGCATAAGCTTGTTTTTTTTACTTGTAGAGCAAAAATTAATCAACTTTAGCTATGTTTTTGAAATTTTACGGCAATGTAAGTTTATACTATCAAAATTGATGATTTTGTTGTACGTGCTAATCAGATAATTTAAAATGTCTCTTTTAGTAGAAAATTGTTATATACACCCAAGTATATAGTATAACTAAAGGTATTATTTGCTCATTTTATTATTAAATAAGCAAATAAATACCCTTGGATACACCATACACCCGACTGCATATAAGAATAAAAATAACAACATAACACATTAACAAAGTAGTACTTCTATAGTCTTATTTCATAATTATATGTAGCACAAAAGGTAGGAAGGACAACTACTTTGGCCTCTTAAGTACATTACCATACAACTTACAACCATCCTTTGTAGTTTGGTTGACATTAAAATACATTTTTTTTTTCTTGATAAAAAACATAATATACTACGTATATAGCACCATACCATGCTCGTCAAAAGTAACTTACTAAAACACATTATTCATATAGACCGATATTCATCACACTTCCATGCATATATATATGCTAGGATGTTGTGGCTTGCATATTCTTGACAAAGCTCGGCTAGACTTTAGTGAAGCGAAGGTAGCCCTTCTTGGAAGGAAGATCAGTAGTCTCAAACCCTTGAGGAAACATCTCCTTGGCTTGATCATTGTTGACACTTGGAGAGATCACGACCTTCTCGCCGGGTTTCCAGTTAACAGGGGTGGCAACCTTGTGCTCTGTTGCCTTCTGCAGCGAGTCCAATACCCTCACCACCTCGTCCATGTTCCTTCCTGTTGTTGCTGGGTATAGGAAACTTAGCTTAACCTACACTCAATTTTAACACAAATAAATTCAATTGTTATAGGATAAAGGGGAGTACTCATAAAAGACATTCAAGGCCAAATTATAGGTAGCAGACTACTGCCACTTATTTTAACACAAATAAATTCAATTGTTATAGGATAAAGGGGAGTACTCATAAAAGACATTCAAGGCCAAATTATAGGTACCAGACTACTGCCAGTTATTAGGCTATTAACCAACTAAACTAGTCGACATATACTTATCACTGTATAAGATTTGTAACACCAATTTCCTTTTTTTTAAAAATTTTTTTTTCTTTTTTTTTTCCTAAGCTAAATCATACAGAGTTTTAATATGTTGTACATAGCGTATATTGTTACCAATTTACCATGCCTTAAGATGCCTAGTTACTTAAAAATTTTCAATTGTTATAGGATAAAGGGGAGTACTCATAAAAGACATTCAAGGCCAAATTATAGGTACCAGACTACTGCCAGTTATTAGGCTATTAACCAACTAAACTAGTCCACATATACTTATTACTGTATAAGATTTGTAACACCAATTTCCTTTTTTTTTTTAAAGTTTTTTTCTTTTTTTTTTTCTAAGCTAAATCATACAGAGTTTTAATATGTTGTACATAGCGTATATTGTTACCAATTTACCATGCCTTAAGATGCCTAGCTACTTAAAAATTGATGCATTTTACTATTTTAGCATCATTCACAAGTAATTTATTTTATGAAGTCGACATCCAAAAATTGATGCATTTTACTATTTTAGCATCATTCACAAGTAATTTATTTTATGAAGTCGACATCCAAAAATTGATGCATTTTACTATTTAGCATCATTCACAAGTAATTTATTTTATGAAGTCGACATCTATTTGACACCCCTACTTACCCCTAGTTTGAAATCCTGAATTCGTCTGCCATTCTCAACAATTGTTACATATCGTATATGTATGTACTAATGTACAGAAATTCAAAAACGCAATGATTCTATTCATCCATAATATATAAGAAAGCTAAGTAAGAAAAATTACCAACTTATCAGGACCAACAATATGTAAAGCACGAGAAGGAAGTTGCTGTCCATTGGAGCTTTTCTCATCAGGATCCACCATGTTCAGCTGCTTTATTATCTCCCTCTTTGGATCTGCTATTATTGGGTACGTCACCTTATGTCCTCCCTAATCAATGGAAAAACGTAATCCCACAACTCCATTCAAATTAAATTAAATTAAATTAATAGACACGTTGATAGTGTAGTTTAAACTGAATAACGTGACAAATAAATTTAAACGGAAAACACGTGTAGACGATAAGAGTATAAATAATAAAAAACCATACGGAATAGGCTTCGACGTCCTTGATCCACTCTTTGTGAGAAGCAATATCATCACAAGATAAGCCCAAAAGCTTGGCCCCTCTCTTTGAGAACTTATCAGCATAAGCTGCCATCATTCCTAGTTCCGTGGTACAAACTGGTGTAAAGTCACCTAGTTCAAATACACAATTTAAATTTAATTACATATATACATAATTAGTTTATTTAGAAATAACAATGGCTCAAACTGAATAAACACATGAGCAACAACCAACAACAATCAAAGCCTTAATCATGTCCCAAAAATAGGGTTGGCTACGTAAACCAAGATTTTATCTATGTACTCAGCTCGCTAGCCATGACCCTCTATTTCAACTTTACAAGTCGTCATAAAATTTTTTAATTTATTTTTATGTGATCTTACTAATCTATGCATGCACGTACTTCTTTTATTCAACTAAATTGTCTACTACCATATCTCTGTTTAATTATTCGCAGCAAAAAAGTATTAAACAGAAGTAGTAAATTATCTAATAACAACATGATCTATTATACTCTCGAGTATACCTAAATCTAGGCTGAAACCGGGCTACGGTGCTCGTCTGGCCTAGCCCGGCCCCATATCATCTCACTTATGATCAGCTCTACAACTAGTAATAAGTAAGTAAAAAAGCAAAGAAATAAATAAAAAACAAAAAACCTGGATGAGAGAAGAGAATGGTCCAGCTATCAGCAAAGTAGTCATGAAGCTTGAATTTGCCAGTGGTAGTCTCCACTTCAAGGTTTGGCACCGCATCTCCTATTGTTATTCCTGGCATTTTTTTCTCTCTTTAATTTTGTTTTACTCCAGATAATTGGATTTAAATTGTAGTTGATCAAACTAAGAGTTTGGTGTACATATATGTAGAAGAGAAATTTATATAACGTGGTATAAGCCAAGTAATTGCTAGGTGCATGTAGAGAACGTGGCGGATGTGGATGTGTGGTGGCTCCTTTGCATGGTCTTGAGTGTCGATTTTTTATTTTCTCATTCCGAAAATACTTTTTCTATCCGACCGAAGATAATAATCATCAAAGTTGTTTATGCATGTGAAAATGCATATGGATGAACATAATGTGATTTAGGGCCTATTCTAATTGACTTAATTTAGTTGAACTAAATTGAATTAAATTGAATTAAATTTACTGGAGCTAAACTGAATATTTTATAAGAGAAGGAAATTAAGAACCAAACTAAACTGAACTTATTAAAACTAAACTAAACTGAACTGAAAATAATTTGAAGAAAACACGTCCTTAGTAATACAAATACAAAAAACACAAAAGAGAAAAGGATTTGCATGGTTTCGTCTAATAAAATGAGAAAACGTCTAGAAATTTAGTTAAGTGGGTTCCAAATCAAGCTTAATTAATAGAAAATAAAAAGTAATATGTGGAAAATTATCATTTTTTTGCCAACTAAAATTTGAGATATTAATTCAATTCACTATTGTATCACTCTTTGTGTGTACGATGTGCCCATCCACTAGCAACAATGATAGATAACAGGTTTATATCACTACAAGAAAAGGGTCTAATTTCGACGGAACGGTTCCGACGGACATGAAAATCCGTCGGAAAATACTTAATTTCAGACGGATTTAATTTCCGTAGGAAATTTCTGACGAATTTGGAATTTCTGTCGAAAATCCGTCGGAAATTTACGACAGAAATTAAATTATGTCGGAAATTAAGTGATTTCCGACGGATTTTATTGCGTTGGAAATTTTCGACGGATTATTCGGTCGGAAATTAAAGTTTCCGACGGAATTTAATTCCGTCAGAAAATTTCCGACGGAATAATATAAGTTTCCGACGGAATTTTGACTTTTTTTTAAAAAAAAAAAAAAAGAAAACAAATCAGAACCCTAATAAACCCGCCTCTTTACCCTTACCCCTTTATTTCTCTCTCCTCCCTCATTCTTCCTGTTCTCCTTCTCCCTCCTCCCTCCTCTTCTTTGCCCCTTCTTCATCTCCCTTCTTCCTCCTTCCTTCTTTTTCGTTCGCCCTCCTCTTCTTCTCCCTTTCCCCTTTCTTTTTCGTTTGTTCTTCATCAAACACACCATCAAACTAATTCGTGAAACCCTAATTAATTTTTTGAACAAAGTAAGGTTTTTCATGTCAAATTCGACCATGAAAACTCTAGATCTAGAGTTTTCATGGTCGAATTTGACCTTTAAAACCCAAATTCAAGCCAATTTCGAGGTGGTGTTGGTGAAATTCAAGGTATGTTCTTACTTTTTCTTACTTATTTTTGGTTTGTGAGTTTTATTTTTTATTTTTTATTTTTTTTATATTTTTTTTATGGTTTTTGGTTGAGTTGCGGTGGTGGGGGGTTTGAGTGGTTTCGATTGTGGGGTTAGGGTGGAGTGGTTTCGATTGTGGGGTTGTGGTGGGTAGATCTGGGTTAGGTTGAGTTGTGGTGTCGTGCAGTTAGGAGTGTAAATGAGTCAATACGTTAGTGAACTACTCGCGAACAAGCTCGGTCAAAGCTTGGTCAAAACTCGTTTGTTAAGCTAACAAACAAACTTGAAAAAAAATCTTAAGCTCGTCAAATAAATGAACAAAGCTCGAACAACATCATGTTCGACTCGGTAATGTTCATGAACATCTCGTTAAGTCAATTTATAAGTTTTTTCACGCCCAATTAAAATTCAAAAAATTTATATATCTTTTATTCATACATATTCGTAAAAAGTACTAATTATTTCATCATATAAAAGCATGAAAACTCCGTCATTATCTTTTTCTATAGAATATAAACATCTTATATAAAATTAAATGGATGTGTTAAAATTTAAAAGAAATCATTTTTTAAATGATAAATTAAGGCTCGTTTATTTTCAAGCCCGATTTAGACCCGTTCAAGCTCGAACTTAAACTCGAAATGCAAACGAGTACGTTCGTGAACAAAGCTCGAACAAGCCAAATTCTTAACGAGCCCAGCTCGAACAAGATTTTTAAAAGCTCGTTCAAGCTCGAGATAGTTCGAACACGAATAGTTCTTATCAAGTTTAGCTCGAACAAACTAAAACTCGGCTCGACCCGGATTGTTTGTAGCCCTACGTGCAGTGGTGGTTAGTGGTGGTGGGGGATTAGCGTTAGGGTCGTGCGAAGGGAGGGAGGTCAGTGGTGGTTCTTGGTGGGTGGGGGCTAGTAGTGGTGGGGGATTAGGGTTAGGGTCATGCTGAAGGGAGGGAGGTTAGTTGGGGTTTAGATTGGGCCTGGAGGTTTGGGGGTTTGGTGGTGGGGGCTGGTGGTGATTAGGGTAGAGGTCTGATGGGGGTTTGGTGGTGGTGGTTGGAGGTTGTGAAACGCCGTGCCGGTGGTGGCGCGACGTTTTTTTTTTATTTCGGTGAAAGCAGTTTTCGACGGAAAATCCGTCGGAACTTCCCACGGATTTGTGTCCGTCGGAGGTTTTCGACGGATTTTTCTAGTGCCGGAAAATGCCTTCCGAGGAATGAATTCCGTCGGAAAAGTGCTTCCAACGGAATTTTCGTCGGAAAAGGTGGTTTTTCCTACCAAGGCGTTTCCGACAACCACTTTCGATGGAATTCCGTCAAAAACCCCTTTTCCAACGGATTTCAAGGTGTTTCCGATAGAATTTTTCCGTCGGAAATGGGCTTTTTTCTAGTAGTGTATTATCTTGTCAATATTCTGTAAAGATGTATTTTGTGTAATTTAGGTATCTCATGATTAGGTTGTAAATACCTATATATATTCAATGAATGAGAAGCCTCCACTCAAGGAGAATTACAATAGTAAATGGTATCAGATTCTTTTTAGGGTTTCTCTTCTTTCAAAACCCTAATCGATCCAATAGCCTAGCCGTCCACGCACCATCTCATGTTCGCATCCTACAACCACCAATGGCCGGTGATGACGTCCCTCCACCTCCCCCTCTTCCCTCAAATAGCCCCTTCCACCCGGCTTTTGCCGTCTCCAACATCAGAAATCTAATGAGTGTAACCCTAGATAATGAAGATGCATAATACACTACGTGGGTTGAACTTTTTCAAATTCAAGCTTGTGCCTTCAACGTTCTCGATCACATTGACGCCAAAGGTTTCTTGTCCAACAGACATTGATGATGCAATAATGTGGAAGAGATTAGATGCAATTGTGAAGCAATGAATCTATAGTACCATCTCCAAAGCCCTTGTTCACACAATCATAAAACCGGGCGCCACGACTCTTGAGTTATGGACCCAACTTGAAGAGGTGTTTCATGATAACAAGTATACTAGGGCCGTTTACTTGGAAGAGCAGTTCTTAATCACGAAGCTTGAACGCTTTGCAAACATGGCTGATTAATGTAAAGAAATCAAACTCCTTGCCAATCAACTAGCAAATGTTGATTACCTCTTCGTATACTTGTCATGCAATCCGGTATAACACCAATGTACCGAACACATTGAGATGGACTTTCATTTTGTACGTGATAAGGTCGCTCTAGGTGAGATCAAGGTCCTACATGTTCCGCCTTCATACCAATACGCAGATATTTTCACCAAAGGTTTACCCTGTCAACTATTCTTAGACTTCAGAAACAGTCTCAGTGTTCAACCTCCTCCCGCTTCGACTGCGGGGGGTGTGATAGATAATAGGTTTATATTATCTTGTCAATAGTATGTAAAGATATATTTTGTGTAATTTAAGTATCTCATGATTAGGTTGTAAATACCTATATATATATTCAATGAATGAGAAAGCCTCCACTGAAGGAGAATTACATTATTCTACAAACAAAGTTTATAAATGAGTAATTGAATATTTGTGTGAAATTAAATATATCTAAGAGACCAATTCCATGTGACAACAAGTCTCTTGAATTTGATCTTAAAAGTAACTGATTTAGCATATAGAAAAAAGCATGATGATTATATGAATAATTTTAAGAAACTAGGTTTTTAAATAACCTCTATGTACCCACTAGATCCACCACTGCCCCACTGCTAGTCCATATGGATAAAGGTAATGAGAGCTTTTTTTTTTTTTTTTTTTTTTTTTTTTTTGGGAAAGGGTCAAGAGCTTTTCTATGTTCACTTTAATGGGGAAAACAAAAACAAGATTACTAGGAGTCTTTACAGCGACTTAATTTATTTATTGACAAATAATGATATGCTGCAATTGTATCACCTAATCAAATTAAAGATAACCTAGCTAAATTTCACTAGCTAAATATAGATAAAGAGTTGGGTCGAATTCGCAAAGAACGGGTAAGCATTGGTTTAAGAGTTAAACTAGGTTCATTGTGAACAAATATAAGGAATTCAATGTAAGTATCATATGAACATGAATTTGGTCGTACTATCTAGGTCAATGAGTTCTCCCTCTAGCAGACTCTTGCAATTTACTAGATTTGATCCACATATTATTGCAATTTTAAGATGATGTTTCTACCTCTTAGCTTGACGTTTAACTCGGTGTTTACAAGCATAACTAATCAAACGTAGCCTTCGGTCGTCAATTAATCAATAAATAATAGCAAATGATAGGTTGATAGCATAAACCAATTCAAATTCAATAAGATTTTAATACCATCCAAACAGTTTGAAATCCCCGGCCTTAACCCTAGTATATATGTAACTACTCACACATAATTAAATCAAACAGAACTAAGAAAATCACAATTAATAATATATAATAAAGACTAAACTTGAAAAATAATGAAAGATGAACAAAAAAATAATAATAAATGTATACTACCTCTAAAATTGTTATTGATATAAATTTGAATTCAAAGTGCTAATCGAATGCTTGAGAGAAATTAGCTAAGTAAAAGTGCTTAAAAGTAAACTAGTTTACGAAATTACGAAATAATAAAAGTGTGATTACATCAAATAAACCAGTCCCTATTTATAGAGTAGCCAAGAAGAAGCTTAATAATCAACCTAAGGGCCTGTTCACTTTAACTTAATTTTAGTTCAGTTCAGTTTAGCTCAACTCCAATCAGTTTAGTTCAGTTCAGCTCCTAATTTCCTTCTCTAATAAAATATTCATTTCAGTTCAGTTTAGCTCCAATCAGTTCAGTTCAGTTCACTTCAATAAATGTCAACATGCCCTAAATAGGTTGGTCAAGGGCTCCAAGACTCCACCCGATGACACTATGCAATGCCTCTTGATTGGGCGCGAGCACCAACACTTAGAAAATCACTTTAAAAGAACCAACCTATATAGATGTATCACCTAGGTGGTCATATATAGATGGAAATATTAATAGTCAAAGATGCATTTTGAAAACTGAAAAAATAAAAGAGAAGGTATTAAGTCATTTCATCAGTCCGAACTGATAAAGTGCGGATTTTTGATATCTTCAATTAGCGGGATGATATCCTCTATTTGCCGGATGATATCCTTTACTGGCTATATGATATCCTTTATTGGCTATATGTGTGATATCCTGTATTGGCTGGATGATATTTTTACTGGCTGGATGATATCCTCTATTGGCTATAAGATATCCTTTATTGGCTTTGTGATATCTTTTATTGGCTGGATGATATTTATACTGGCTGGATGATATCCTCTATTGACTATATGATATCGTGGCTGGATGATAAATCATATAGCCAATAGAGGATATCATAGACACAATCATAAATGATATCATATAGCCAATAGAATATCATCCAACCATGATATCATATAGCCAATAGAGGATATCATAGACACAATCATAAATGATATCATATAGCCAATAGAATATCATCCAACCATGATATCATATAGCCAACAGAGGATATCATCCAGCTAATAAAGAATATCATATATAGACACAATCATAAATGATATCATATAGCCAATAAAGGATATCATCCAACCATGATATCATATACCTAATAGAGGATATCATCCATCCAATAAAGAATATCATATATAGACACAATCATAAATGATATCATATAGCCAATAGAGGATATCATCCAGTCATGATATCATATAGCCAACAAAGGATATCATACAAGGATAAGTATAATTTGTTTGATGATATATATGTATAACAATGGCGGAACCTCAATTGAAGAGCTCATACTAAAGGTAATGGGTATAACAGAACTTGCTCATTTCTCAACCAAAATACATGCATTTGTCATCAAAATTCTCACAATTCAACATACAATCATATGAGACAAACAATTTCAACAATTATACCATTTATCCATCACATAAGAATGCCCCAATTCGATTTTTTGGGCACTTTTTGAAAATCCAAGAATAAAACTTTCTCTCTCTTCCGTCATGAATGACCTCGCTTCTCTCCTTCTGTAATACCTCGTATTTTTATATGTATTTTATTTAAAATAAGTATTTTGAGAAGTATTTAATTGAATTAAATGTCTTATTTAAAGTATTTTAGTTATTTATTTTTAATAAGTTTGGAAACATTTTATAAAAGGAAAGTTTATTTAATTAATTATTTTAATTAAGTTGGGGTTTAATTTAGGAAAGTTTTATTTTAGTAAAGTTTTATTAGGGATGGGATTAGGAAAATTAAAAAGGAAAGTTTAGGGAGAAGGGTCTTAGAGAAGGGGTATAAATATCCCACATATGAGGCAAATCAAACTTTGCTCAGAATGGAGAAAACCCAAGGTAAACTTCTCTCTCCTTTTTCCTTATTTTCTTTCTTTTTTCTTTCTCCTTTTCCCCCTTCCCTTTTTTTTTTGTTCGGCTACCCTTCACCACCACCGGCCGACCATCGGCAGCGGTGGCCGCCAGCTGCCAGCAGCCAGCAGCGCTAGCCGCCAGCCGCCGACAGCAGCCTGGTGGCTGTCGGCTGCCAGGTTTTCCGAAAAAAAAAAATTAATCTTTGTTTTAAAAAAAAACCAATTTAATCTTATATCTAAATATTAATTATGGGTTTTGTGATTTGATTTTTGATGTTTGACTATGAGTATTATGTTAATTAATTTTCAGATTATGTTTGTAACTAAAAAGCCCCAATTTTTTGAAACCCTAGGTTCTTGATTTATAAATTATTGAAGGATTATGATATATAATGGTGTAAACCTTTGATTAAAGTGTTTTAAGACTAAATTACAGCAAGATTTAATTAAAATATAGTGCTGGAATTTTTGGTAAAGCATTAAAAATCAAGTTTCCTTAAGGAATTTTAATTACCCATTAATTGGGATTGAAGTATGATATTTTAAATATAATTTCAGCTTATTTTAAATAAATTATGAGGGGTTTTATAATAGTATATATTGCTGGAAATTTGTGTAGAGTGGATTTTAATATTCTTCTATGATTTTAAATTGTAGGAGACTTTGAAGTGAGTGATTTCTATTAATTATGGCGATATTAAGATCGTATTCAAGGTACGTTCGCGTACTTAGCATAATTATATTGGTGTAGTAGCATGCTAAATGTGTTTGATTGATTACAAGTAGTATCATGCTAGGTTTGGATTGGAAATTATGATTTGGATGTTATTAGTGATTGGATTATGAAGCATGATTTGTTTGTGATGGATTATTGGATGGAAAATAATAGTTTGGAATATTATTTATGAACCACATATTTATTTATGGCATGTTAGAGAGCATGTTTAATTAAACTAAATGTTTAATTTAGTTTAGAATATTGAAAAGGAATTTTATTATGGTTCATATAAATTTATTGATGCTTTAAGCATGAGGAAAGAGCTATATAAGTGTTCATGTACACGAGGAATAAATTGTATGTTGGTGCCTTAGTGCTAAGGTGTTTTTAACACCGAGGGATAGGATTTGTGGCGCTTTATGCGTTTAAGGTGTCCTTGACACCGAGGTAGAATTAAAAAGGGTTCAACATTTAATTTTATATGATCACTAATTATTCAAGAATTAAATTGGTATGTTGAATTGTTTGATTAATTATTGTTGATTGACTGATTATGGTTTGAGAGTCATCACTGAGTTTAATAATTTGTAAATAACGTAAAGTGAAAGAAATTACGCACCAAAACTCTTGGAACGTATATACCTTGAGTATGAATATATGGGGGGGAGTTATGTGACTTTATATTTGATCATAACTTTTACTGGAGTACAGGATGCTGTACATTCCTTTTATTATTATTATGCGTAGGAATTCCGCCACCTATGTGTGGTTTTTGATGCTGGCACGGTTAGCTCCCGTGTCAGTAACCTCAATTTATTTGGGGGAGGTTAGTGGGAAACCCGTTCGATGCGTATCAACGCTAAATAAATTATTTAGTGTCGAGAGAGAACTTTTATTGAATGTTGTATGCTTGAAAAACAGGTGCAACAAGGTAAGTCGTGTATTGATAGGGAATTGCATGCTAGTGTGTTATTTACGCTTATGTACTCAGCTTTGCTGATTGTGTGTTTTGTGTGTTTGTTGGCCTTGTCTTTATCTTGGCCCTATGATGACCCATTTTTAATGGAGAGTAGTGGAAATAGGTAGAGATAAGCTTTTCAGGTGATGAAGCATTTTCATGAATGGGTATGAGTGAAGAGCGAATCATGCTAGTTTCTATAAGTATATGATGTGTTTATTGTTTTAATTATTTATGATATTATTATGCGTGACTAACGAAAAGGTTTTGAATTTGGTTTGGTTTTAATAAGGGCCTATAATGGTTCCAAGTTATAGGTTGATTTTATTTTAATTCGTTTGACTTTGGTTTGACTTTACTTCGTTGATTGACTTTTCAAATTGACTTGTTTTGAATGATTTTGAAATTTGTCTTACGCTGTGTGTCTTTGATAGTTGTCTTAGCCGTTATCACGGTGGCGGTAATGTCTTAGATATTCCTATTAAAGTTTTAAACAGGGCAAAACAGGTATTTTAAAAAGTAAGGAATTTCTAAGGTGTTACACCCTCGCCATTGATGTCTTCATCATCACCGTCGCCTATAGAGAGAAGGACATCCACCATTGTTGCCATCATCGTCATCGTCGTCTTTATCGTCATCATCATCTCCTCCACCTCACGAACGATTTGGTTAGGCTTGACTGACCTAATAGTTTATGAAAATAAAAACTACATTGTTTTCATTTTTGATCTCAAATTAACTAATAAACTAGGTTACCATGTGTATTCTACAAGTCTACAATGAGTATACTACGGGTACATTAATTTCATTCTTGATTTTAAACTTCCTATATGTACTTATGAACTAGAATATGTACTTATGAACTAGAATATTGTGAGTATACTACATTCAATCTTGATTCTAAACTCCAAAGGTTAGCCATGAGAATAAACTAACTATTTTTGTTTCGTTTTATTTACAATTTTGTTTTTGACAAAACGTTTTATTTACTATAAAAAAGGCTAATTTATGTAACTTTTAGGTAAAATTGGTATAAATCATCTTTTTTGTCCAACTTTTTTTTTAAAAAAAAACCACCTTCTATGTTTTTTTTATTTTTTATTTTTTTATTTACTAAACCATCTTTTAAGTACTTAAATTTTTTATTGCACCACCCCTATTTCAAATCTAACAGATTGCATCTCAATCATCCACTTCCAAATCATCAACCATAACAAAACCTTCCCTTCCATCTCAACCATCACTTCAATTACCTCAATTTAGGGTTTGAGAATAAACAAATGCTACAATTTAATTTTTGAAGCAAAATTAAGTTTGGTTTTTTTAGTCATGCACTTATATAGAGGGAAGGGTCAAATGTTTTTGGGGGTGAAAAAATACATGATTTAGGAGCAAAAGGCACAAGTTGTGGGCCCTTTGACATCTCAGTAAAATTTTTCGTCAAAATTTGAAATAGGGGTGGTGCAATGAAGAATTTTGGTACTTAAAAGGTGGTTTAGTAAATAAAAAAACATAAAAGGTGATTTTTTTCAAAAAAGTTGGACAAAAAAGGTAGTTTATACCAATTTTGCCTAACTTTTATTTTCAATCTGATTCCAAATCCAAAGATTAGCCATGAGAACAAACTTCTTTTTTTTTTTTTTAAAAAAGCCATGGAATAAATTTTTTTTTTTTTTTGATAAAATGGAATAAACTTTTTTTTTTTTTTTATTTGGGATAAAGGGTTATTTTATGTAAGATATAAAAAATCATTTTTTTAATTTTTAATTTTATTTTTATAACAGACATAAAAAATCATTTGTGGCAAATAAAAACAAAATAGTAAATAAAAAAGAATCCTGATCGTTGATCTAAGATCTGACAGTTGACATTATATGCGTGTCATCAATCTTCCTCCAATGCTCGTTAAACCTGACCGTTGACAGAGTATAAATTCATTCCCTTCAAAGTTTTTCACCTTTACGTTACACCTTTCTCTCTCTCTCCTCCATTGAAGCGCACTCAAACTTCTCCATTGAAGCCGCTTCTCAGCTTTCTCTCTTCCATCCAATTGAACCAGCGTATGAGGTTAGATACTTTTTCCTACTTTAGTTCATCGATTATCAATTTCAAAGTTTTGGGTTTAATTTCACATTATCATTGATCTGATTGTCACTATAGTCAATTTAGGGTTCTTCAAAGTTGGATCATTGAATTGTTAGCTTTAATTACTGAGTTAATGAATGATTATAACGAGTGATTCGATTCTAATTCTGGATTTTCGAATTGAGAGAGAATTTTCATTTTTTTAGATTTATGGACCCAATTTAATTCAGTGGGATCTTTCATTTGCATTTTTTTTTTTTCTGGCATCAATAACGTTATTCCGAATTCGGAGTTTCCTACTTTCACTCAATTCACAGGGTTGGGGGTGATGCTTGTTCTGTTTAGGGAAGGATGTGATCGACTCTTGTTGATTTTTGGGAACTTTTACTCCTTTATGTTTGAAACATGCCTTTCTAAGAGGATTACGATTTGCAGGATTTGTTGCTAGAATTTTCTGTTTGTTATTTACTTTGGTGTTTGTAAGCGATCATATGTGATTTTTCAAGCCTAATCTGATAATTGGTACAAATTTGGTTGTTAATGTGTTGCATTATTGGAGAATCAAGCCCATGAGCCGAGTCTTAAATTTTTGAGGTTATTGGAGTCCGAGCTGAGAGTGTGTTTTGAGGTTAGTCGAGCTTGAATCTGCTAAAAACTATTACTCGAGTTGAGTCTACCCCTCTTTGGGTTTAGCTTGAAGGTTTAGCACCCCTAATGAACCCTTTAAAATGTTGGGCATGGATGGGTGCCGTTCACAAGGACTTCAGCTGTTTTTAATGGGATTTTATTTAGGTGTATTTATTTTTTTTTCAGTTGTAGTTGTAGTCCTTATTACTGTTTATTTAAGTATGATTGTGGATATTCATAATATTTGGATTGATGGCTTAAATGACTGTATTGTGCATTGGATGGGTTTTTCGAACTTGCCTTAGTAAGGCAATGGGTTATTGTTGTCGTAATTAGAATTTTTTTTCAGAAACTGAAATTGGTTGATAATTGATTGGACCGATATGGACTGTCCTCATTTTAATGGACACTTTGAGTGGTTTGCTTGATCACATGATAGATGGACAGTTTAGTCTTTTTTGCTAGTAAGCAGGGTTGTGCTTATAGGTGCACCATGTATTTGGCAACAATATTGGATCTGATGGCTGGATTGAAGAGATCAGCAGTTATTGACGTGAAAGCTAATTTGCTTAACTTATGTAATCTACTGAGTATTATTGTATTAATGATTGGTTCATAAAGAAATAGTTTGGAAATCTATAAGTGTTTCTGTCGTATGTGAATTTGGATTTTGTGCGTTCACTTTATACAGGTTATCCACACTTGACTGACGTTTGGAAAGAAACATATATTGGTGATTAGCTGTTAGTGGTAGTTACTGGTTGTAATCTGTTCAGGGTTGAATTTAATACGGTTTACTGAAAAATGGAGGCTGTTGACTTGGAAAATAATAAGTGATAATATTATATTGGCTGTAGGAGTGGGAATAGCATACAGAAATCATATATTAGCTATAGAATTCTGAAATCTAAATTTTTATATATTGTTAGTATCTTTTTCTATTTTTTTTTAAAATTCCGAGTTTTGAGTTAAAAGTCTTATGAGTTACTGATATACAAGGATTTGAAAATAGATTATGTAGTAGGACTATTAGCTTTCAAGAGCTTTAAATTAAAATGAGCTCTATTTGATGACTCTCTCTATCCCTAAAAGATTGCCTCAAACCCTTATCTTTACTTTTTTTAAGAAGCAATACAAATTTGTTTATATGGGTGGGCACAATTTGCACAATTATCGATAAGTAGAAAGAGAGAGAAAGCAAAGGATTACAAGCGGGAAAGTTTACCAAATAAGGTATGATGCAATCTATTAGGGACAACCATTTTTAGTATATGTGACAATCTTACTTTTGTTAATAAGCACATTTTATTTTTATTTAAATCGAAAATGAAGTGCCATATTTATAGATGGCCAAGGATTTGTTTCAACTCACTTTCATTTTCAAAATTCTCTCTTGCAATTTTTGTATTTAGCTTTCCTAAGAAAACGACTTATTGTTTTCATCAATAACTTTTCTTTATTGCTTAACTTGACCTTTTCTTTTTGAATAATACTCCTTTGTTCCACGAATTTCTTCACGTTTACATTTTACATGTAAAACTTATGAGGAAGCGAATTAAACAAGATCTCATATTTTAACTTTTACAACATGAATTGTAAGTTAGAAGAACTTAATGGAATGGAGGGAGTAATTATGGCTATTAATGCACTTTCTTGTAATTCTCCATCGACAACTGTTTAATCGGCTTTCATGTCACTTGGTAAGAAATATCTCACTAGTGGCTAAATTGAAACCTTCACGATGGTGCCTGCTTTATATTGCTATCAGGGCTGCTTACCTTCATATGGCTTGGCTTCACTATTGCTCCATTCTTATGTAATAGTCGGCCTAAAAAGCAGTCTTCCTACCCGAGTTCTACATCTGTTGACATGATATATCCTTTGCTAATTCTAGGTCTGCTGACTGAGCTGTGAGTCTTTGAGTTGAAAAAATACCTTAGGGGCTCCTAGATTGCATATTTCAAGTGTTCAAGTTAGGCAAGTTAGTACCTAAAGCCCTGCATAACACTGAATTGCCTTTGCAAACTTAGCACAGTTTTTAGGAGTGGAAAGTGACTCTATACATACACTGGTATATAATCTGAATAGACTTTTAGTGAGCTGAGTGTTTGTGTCTGTTATAACTGGTGAAAAATTGATGTAGCACATATTGAAGATTGCATATAGTTTCGTGTTTGGGCATAGTTCTTGCTCTGAACGTACATTCAGGGGCCTGGCACAACACCTATATATAATTTAGATAATAATGAAGAAAAGGACAGACAGTAACGCATTGTAAGAGTGAAGAAAACTAGTTTTTCTTGCCATAGCACTGTTTATAATGAAATTTGCCTCCAATATTCATAAAAATTGAGAGTACTCATTTGATGAAGCCTCTCTCTCTCTCTCTCTCTCATAGTTCCTGCATTCCACTAAATATTGCACTAATTACCTTTCAGGAAAGTTTCACAAATATTGCACCATTTTATTTTAATGGAAACTCAATCTCTCTCTCTCTCTCTCTCTCTAATATATATAGTTCCTGCATTCCACTAAATATTGCACTAATTACTTTTCAGGAAAGTTTCACAAATATTGCACCATTTTATTTTAAAGGAAACTCAATCTCTCTTTTCAAATTACAAGTACCTAATATATCCTTACTAATACTTTCTTAAAGCATTACAATTTCTTTTATTCATTTAGGTTTTTAGGTGTTTCACATGATATTATTAGCTTCCCTTTGCCTTCTACCCACTTCCTAAAAACTTGTGCCTCACCCCACGGCGCAAAACTATGGAGAGGAGGAAGTATATCCCTTACTAGTTTTACGTTGACTCAGCACGTGTAATTTCAGTACATTTTGATTTGGTGATTTTGGGTTTGAATGCAGATATGAGTCAGCAGGCTCAGTCAATTGATGCAAGAGGGAAGCATCGAATTATAGCTGAATTAAAGCGGCTTGAACAGGAAACTAGATTTGTGGAGGTAAGCTTGTTAATATGGTTCTGCTTTTCTTGTTCTCTAGTTTTTTGATTATACAATTCTTAGTGGGGAGGGAGGATTTGCTCGGTGGATTTTCTTCTAGTTTATGAGTTGATAATGCAAGTTCCAACTTTCTAAGGGATTTTGCATGATGCTTGGATTGACTTCAAGTGATATTTATTAATGCGTGTATGTTATTATGCCTGTAAACTATTAAAAATATTTGGGATAGTTGGGAATTTTGATTATGTATCTCCTTCCATCTGATAAATAAGAGATCATTTCTATTTTCATGGTCAAATTTTGAAAACTTTGACTAAAGATTCTCATTAATATTAATATATATTTAAAATATTATATACGATAATGTGGTCAAGGGGGCCTCTTTATAGGATCATGCGGTGAAAATGATTGGACCAAGTCTAGTTGGGTAGCCAAGGGTCTTTTATTTTTATATTATTATTACAACCATTCCTTTAAATTGGACACATTTCTTTATTCTTTTTTCCTATGGAAGGCCTATCCATGTCACCTTTTTCTTTTTAACCTTCCCCTTAGTTCTGATCTAAGTCTGTAAAGGTCATCATAGGATATCTTTTGTCTGGGTTGAGGGAGGATGAAATTGACAACCTTGTGAGATAGAATAAGGTTTGTAGATCTATAGAAGAGGGGTTGGCTGGGTGGGCTGGGCCAATAGAAACTAGTGAATGTTTTCTTGGTAGATGTGAGGCTGTGATGATTACTTCTTGAACCTGACTCTCTCTGGCTTCAGATCATGAAGTATAATATCAATATGGTTATAAAATTTTGTTTATCTAAGGTCCAACTCTATTACCTGTTGTTTTAGGATTCCTCTTCATTTTGTGAATAGTCATGAAGGCCATGGAAGTATCTCTGTTCTAAGGAAGCGGAGGGTAAGATGAATTATCTTGTTTTTTGTAAGCTTAAAGAGATGGGGTGGGTATTTGATAGAAAATTTCTTGGTTGATGGGTAGTTTATGGTGATTTATTTTTGAACATGATCCACTTCGGCTTTATATCATAAAGTATTGGCTTTAAAAGAACTTATGGATACCCTTCCTGTTACAAATGCCTCTTTTTCATTCCATGGAAACATGTATCTTATATATCTTCATTAAATTTTCTGTTGTATGGTAACGTCTGAGGACTGAGGAATATTTAAATCTCTATCAAGTGCAAAGTCTGTGTTGGTGTTCCTGACTTGCTGTATCTGTTTTCTATGTCTTTTCCTTGTCTTTGTCATTGCTTTGACTTAAATCCCTGGTTTCTGATTTCTAATTTCATGGCTAGAGTAGGTTGGGTTCTTTGTAGAATTCTCTTATTAATTGTAAGCCTCAGGAGAAGAATCTGTGTGCACATGCAAATCTGTTGGTTTCGCTTGAGGGTGAAAAGTTTGGTGTTTTTCTTGTATGACTGCTTAAACACTGGTCTTGCTAACGAAGTAATGAACACTCTGGTCAATGTTTGTATTTTGTTCCTTAATAGTGAGAAATCTCATAGCTATGTGTTTTCGTTTTAAGGACTATCTTCTTATATGACGAACAGATTGTTTGTCGTTTGGGCTGGTTTGTGAAAATGCATGGTGCACGGAACATGTACAGGTTCAATTTGTTTCTTTGGGATGCACAAAGGATGAAATCATCATGACAAGTAGATAGTATGAAATCTCCTGGATATTGTGGATTGTAAGAATTGGCCAAATTAAGCTGGCATTTATTTGATAGTCTTTCTAAGAGAAATATGTTTTGTTTCTTCTCTATGGTATATGTGCCTCTCAGATGTTTTCTTGATAGGGTTGCTCCTTGAATTCCCTTGCTGAATTATTTGGGAGATTTTTGGACAATGAACAAGTCAAGGGAGGACAAGGAAAGGGGAATGAGAGGGCAGAGGGGTCTAAATGTCTAACGGCCTATGGACTCCATCAATTGTCACCAGGGTCTACTACCAAGGCAGGCTGCACCAGTAGGTGCCGTTAGCCAGTTGTAGTGCGCAAGCAGAAAAGAAGGAATGGGGGGTGTTAAAAGGGAATGAAAGGGCAGTGTTCATGTGGGTCCATCACTCCATCAGTTGGGATTTATTTGCCAAAAAAAAAAAACCCGGCAACAGAGAAATACGGGGTTTGTAGTGAGTTAGTGTGGCCCAAGTCCCAACAGTAACTTTGATAATTAATGGGATGGGATGTTACATATTTGTGTTGTTTATAGCAACGTGTCATATAATTTCCGATAAGAATTGGTCGTCAACAGGACACACAAGGTCAGGGACACTAAAGATTTTCGTATTTCTCCCTTTCAATATATTGGTTACACTTTGAATTTTGAGACTATTCATAAATCCTACTTTGACCATCGTTTGTTTATATGCAATGATTTGCATGTTTTTGAGTGGTTAATGGAGATGATTCAATCCCTGTAAACCAGCTTCACCAGAGAAATTTATATTGCTTCATAATGGTAGTCTCTCTGTTTCAAAAGATTTTTTCATTTAGGTATGCTATTAAGAATAATTATTAGAAGAACTTTTTTGCTGGCTTTGGCATGGGTTTTAAGAATAGCTATTGGAAGAATTTCTTTGTTGGCTTTGTCATGCGTTTTAAAAATAGTTATTCGAAGAAGTTCGTTGGCTTTGGCATGAGTTTTAAGAATAGTTATTATGTCTAAGGAGCAGATTAATTGGAAAGGGAGTCTATTTTGAGACGAAGGTTGTAAAATGTTGGCTAACTTATTGAATCGGTGGGTTGTTGTCTCTCTCGGCAGCAAAGCTGATAACATGTTAGATTTTTCTGGATAATGGGCTGATTGTTCTGCAACCATCTCATAATAGTTGAAGATCAACACCTCTGTTGCAAGTTTATTTTGGGAAAGAAAATTGGAGAATTTGTAAATCTTATCTTGCCTTACAAGTTTTCATATCCTTGACTAATTCCAATTCTTATATTATATTCCCCCTACTATTCTCTATTTTTCTGGTGCCTTTTGCTGTGGACAATATTCAGAATTCAGATAACCAGCTTTGTTTTTGAAGTGTTTGGATGCAGAATAGTTGAAATTTGGAAACAAATGAATGTCATACCCTTGGTAAATAAATAGTTAAATATAACACAGTTACCCAATTTCTGCCATCCCATGCATAGCAAATTTTATATAGAAAGGCAATGTCTTTGCTGTAGCTTTTCTCTGCTCAGATTTGCATATTTTCTCAGCAACTGCTTATAAGCTGGGAGTTCTTTACTTTCATGCATTAACATCTGGTTGTGTTGAATTAGTAGACTAGAACAGAGTTTTTCTATTGGGGCTTGGGAAGAGGATTCCGTCCTGATATATATATATATATATATATATATATATATATATATATATATATATATATATTTCCCCCCCCCCCCCTGTTGTTTCATTCTATGTTTTGGCAAATAGTGGAATTACGAGTGATGGAATGACGGTTTATGCCATGATTAATCTCAATTTCAGTTCGCGATCTTTGTAAGCAGGAAGAACTGGAGCAGCTAGAAAAGACTGAGAATGCGACATCTGCATGCAAAGAGTAAGTAACCAAAAACAAAAGGCAAGATGCCTAATACCTCAACATTATAAAGTTTCTTTTTAGAAGGTAATTATGCATCCTTCATAGACCTGTCAAAATTCAACCTAACCCGATGTACAATGAACAAAATTTTGAGGCAAGATCCCTAAAGACCTGATATCTCCTTACCAAACCAAAATTTTGAGGGTGATTTTCTCATAAAACAAAGTTAGGAACAACATTTAGAGACGGAGGGTGTAATTTAATGATTAATGAGAACTTTATTGCAAAGAATACCTTTAATTATTCAAGTAGTTGGTTCTTAATATATTTTTTTATTTTTTATAATTGGATATAGTTATTTGTGGGTTGGATTTGACAACAACTAATAATATTTATCAACACTTGGTATCTCCTACACATTTTTTTTATCGTTATATATATGATCCAAAATTGGGAAAAAAAAAAAAAATTCAAATCTTTTTATCTGTTGGATCAACCCAAGATCAAACCCTTTGGATCTTGAATGAGCATTGTTTGTTCCGAATTTAGACTCGACAGACCCTTTTGATAGGTCCAATCATTCAAAATATAATGGGAACGCTCAAATTTTACCTTGCTAGATTTAGATATTGGCCTATCTTTGATATATTTTTTTCTTGACATTGCTCATATTTGTTTTCTGCCTTTCAGATTGCTGGGTAATGTAGAAGCAAAACCGGATCCCCTTCTCCCAGAGTATGCTTCCTTACATATTGGTCACTATATCTATTTCTTGATTGTTTTTATAATTCTGCATTAGTATTGAAGAAAAGCTTCTCTTTATAAATGTTTTCTCCCTTTGATTTACGTCTTATTCATGTCTAATAGAACTATTGGACCAATAAATCCATCATGGGATCGCTGGTTTGAGGGACCCCAAGACTCAAAGGGTTGCAGATGCTGGATATTCTGATGCTTGCTGCTATCAGGTGTTTGCATGAGATCTATGCTAATTATATTGAAAGAAAACCCTTTGAAAATACTCATTGATGTACAGACTACATATAATTCTCCTTAACCTGTGAATCTGTGATCCAAAAGTTTGTGCATTGTAATACAGACACATGAAATTCGTTCGTTTACCATTTTTATAATCAAGTGTGACATGGAAAGCTCTCATACAGAACATAACGATTTCATAAATCCAATTTTTTTGAAGGTAATTGACAGGTTTCTTCACTTCTCACACGGTCCCCCTCGTCCCTAATTTAAACTTTTTATGAGATCAGATGATGCTCTTCTTATTTTTCCATTGTATTGTTGCTCGTGTCCTAACTGCGCCTACCCCCGCCCCCACCCTCTCCCTCCCCTCTTTTCTGTACAATCACCAAAAGCAGTATGACTGGAGTGTACGGAATTCTTGACAAAGTAAACGGAGGGTGTACAAGTGTTTTAAAAACGATATGCAGTATGATTTTATTTTTGAAGTTGTGAAAATGCATCATATAATTTTATTTCATCCTCTATCAATTCTCGTATGATTGAAAAGGACAACAAACCGTCCAATTCTTAGTTTATGATATGTCTTAACAATGGTCAAAATTAGTAGTTAACCTGCTAAAATTAAAATTAGTAGATTGACTTTTGATAGTTGCAGTCTTGCAGCCAGAGGAGTATAAAAGCTTAGGTGCAGAAATTAGAAATGCAGGAAAAACCAATCTTTCTGTAAAGTATCACAGTTACAGGAACATCTATGGAGCAGGATTTAGAAGTGAAAATAGTATCAGTGGAAACTATAAAACCATCACTTCCACCATCCTCTCATCCCAAAACTTTAATTCTCTCTGTCCTCGATCAAGTCTTCCCTGCTATGCACGTATCCGTCCTGCTTTTCTACTCTCCAACACCACAAGTCGGAGATGTTGTAAGTGACCTAAAAACGTCACTTAGCCAAACTCTTGACCAATTCTATCCTCTTGCAGGCCGATTTGTGGATGACTCGACCATTTCTTGCAATGACCATGGCATACCCTTTATTGAAACTAAAGTCAATTGCCATCTCTCGGACTTCATGACCTCACCTCATAAGCTAAAGCTGGTTAACAAATTCCTCCCTACTCGAGAATTGATCCCTTTGACCATTCAAATCAATGTTTTCCTCTGTGGTGGGGTGGTTATTGGGTGTTACTTGCTCCACAAACTCTTTGATGGAGCCTCTATAGGAATCTTTCTTAAATATTGGTCTGCCCTGGCTGGTAAGCGGTTTAAGGACTTAGTCCAACCTGATTTTGAAGCCAGGATCGAGGCGTTTCCTCCACTACCCAGTAGGGGAGAACAACTCCTGCCTGAAACTCCACCTAGTCAATCGAGTCCAACAACTACAGTGATCAAGAGTTTCTTGTTCAACTCAGCAGCTTTAAGAAAGCTTAGAGACAAGGCTACAAGTGAGTTAGTTCCTAGACCTACAAAATTTGAGGCTGTGGCGGGGTTTGTTTGGGAACAAGCATTGGTCGTAGCACGTGATTCAGGTGCACAAGTTGAGCATACAACGTTTTCAATGACTGTAAACATGCGGCCTAGGATGAGGCCACCACTTCCACAGGAATCAATGGGTAACCTCCTCACAAACGCACGAGCACAGGTTGATACAAGCAGCAGGCATCAACTACAAGAGCTTGTCAAGGAAATCCATTTAGCCTTGTCTAGGACCAACCAGAAAATCACCACTACTTATCAAGGGGATAATCCACCAGAGGTAATCTGGTCAGCGCGAAAAGCTGAGTTGCAAGGTATATCAGATCACAAGGATGGTGGCACATTCCGGCTTAGCAGCTGGTGCAACCTTGGACTGAATGAGGCAGACTTTGGGTTCGGGAAGCCCGTATGGATTGTTCCTACTGATGGGAGAATAATTCCTCCTACAGTTGCTCATTTTATCTACCTCACTAATTACAATCACCCTATTAATGGTGAAGGAATTGAAGCATGGTTCTTCTTAGAAGAGAAAGAGATGCAAGTCTTAGAGTCTAATCCACATTTCCTTGCTTTCGCTTCTCCCAACTACTTGTAATTAATGTCTCCATTGCTCTGCCATCTACGAGGTTTCCTAGCATTGGTTTAATTGAGGTTATGTGTGTTAGTTAAGTGTTGAAAATAAACTTCGATGTTTATCGATCAACAACATTATTGTGTACTCCTGATGTCCACAAATAATTTTTCAGTATTATTCATTTTAAAAAAAGAATCTATAACCAATACTAAAGTAGCAACTGCTGATGTCATCTTTTTTAAAAATTGTATACGTGGCACTACTTTATTAAAAGATTTCCCTCTCAAATGCTAATTGTTTCATTTTGAAACAAAATGTTAATTAATTTTAAATAGGTAATAGCTATTGTTTAGGTGATTGATTTAAGATACATACCTATTATTTTGGTAATTTATGTTGATATTAGGTTGTTAGAGTCCTTATAATAGTTGTTAGCAATCTTAGCATAGTTGAGGTCAATTTAAGTGAACTTATGAACATTTTGAACTTAAAAAAAATATAAAAACAAAATTTAGAAAAATCGAAAGATAAATTACTGTAAAACCCGTAAATCTCACGGGTGCTAACCTAGTATGAAATACTTTTCCAACCCTTATCCACTAACTTATCCACCAAACACAATTATTTAATTGGTACAGTGTGTCCAAGCCTATTACGGAGTAAGAAGATAAATTATTTGAGAACTAGTCCTTTGTAGCGAAGTAGTAGTTAGTATTGACGTGTTGGTATGTAATTGTGGTTGATTTACAAAATATGACGCATTTGAAACTTTTAAAAATTTCGTGTCAGAATAAAACTTATTTACAAAAGTGCTGTCCACGTAGGCGAGCTTGTTCTAATGAAGTTTCGTTATGCATAGAGAAATGCAGACAAGGGACAAGGGTGTAATTACACGCAAATGCATAATCTGAATTTAGAGTACTCTGTAGTACTATTGGGTGACTTTTACTACCATTGGATGATCAAAGAGTACCATTAAACAATCAGTGGGACAATGTATGCATGTAGTGCTACTATATTTGCATTCAGTGGTACTAACTACATGTAGAAATAGTATCACTAAATAGACAATGGTATTATATAGGAAAAATTAGAAAAAATAATCCCAACTTTCATCAATTTTGGTAAAATAATTCCACTTTAGATTATTCTGGAATAATCCGAACTTTGGGGGGGTCTTCTTTTTCTTCAATCCCAAATATCGGTAACCGGTTGAATGGGTTAAATTTATTTATTTTTTTCGTTAAAGTGACACGTGTCACATAATTGGCTAAAAATATTTATAAAAAAAAAAACAAATTAAAAACAAAATAAAAAAAATAACCACCAGCCAAAGCCCCAACCACCAGCCAATCCGGCAACCCGCCCAGGCGAGCCACCTCCCTAGCTGGACTCCAGCCTTCCCCCACCCCTAAAGTTGCCGCTCTGAGCCAAACCACCATCCCCCTCTCCGAAACTCCCAGGCCACCAATCAAACCCCAAGAACCACCAGCCCTTATACTCGAAAACCCCAAAAGCCACCAACCACACTCTTGAAAATCCCTCAAAGCCACCAGCCCACTCCCGAAAACTACCAAAACACTCCTCCCCCACCATCGAAAACCCTAGACGCTAGGGTTTCGGGGTGGGGGAGGAGTGTTTTGGGTTTTGTGGTTGCAATTTGGGGTTACGGTGGTTTTTGGGGTTGGTGATTTCGGTGATTGCGTGGGGTTTCGGGGAGAGGGGAAAACGGCGACTCAATGGGCGGGGGAGATGCGGCGGCCTGGGCTGTGGTTGTGGAGGTTAGGGTGATCGGTGGGGCGGCGGGCTAGGCTATGGTGGTGGTCAGGTGCATGCTTCGGTGGGGGAAGGGGATGCTGGGTGGTTTTCTTATATTTTTTGTTTTTTTTTTAAAAAATTTTTTTAAAATTTTTTTTAGACCAATCAGGACTTGACACGTGTCAAATGAACTGATATAATAAGTCATTGACTTTGGTTGACCGGTTTCGGATAGAAGAAAAAAAGACCCCCCAAAGTTCGGATTATTCCAGAATAATCCAAAGTTGGGATTATTCTACCAAAATTGATGAAAGTTGGGATTATTTTTTCTATTTTTTCCTATTATATAAGCTTTTAGTGGCACATTTAAAAGTGGTCCCACTTATCTATCTCTCTCCTCTTTTTTCTCTCTTCCATGTACTTTTTAATATTTATATATTTGTTATGCATTTGCAAATGCATAACAAAACTCCATTAGTACTTCCTCCCACATAGGCTCATAAATATGTTTGGGTGACTTATTTTTTTAAAGACAAAATAGCTACTTGAGATAGCGGTTTTAGTTTCAAAATTGCTATTCAAAGTTGCAATTTTCCTTAATACTCCCCACAGCATACTGCTCAATTGAATACATTAAAAAAAAACACACACACCATGACAAAACCGCACAACTCTCTCCATCTCCACCAGATCACCACACACAATCATCGAATTTTTTTCAACCTATGATGTGTACCCTTTATCAAGCCGAATCGTTATAAGCCAAAACAGAGAACAACTTAATAGTGACCCAACCCATTTTAAAATGAAATTGTATACAATTTGCAAAAATTTGAAAAACTCGAATAGTCAAATCATTCCAACCATAACCCGTTGAGTTTGAACCATTTACAACCTGTAACCCATTGTGTCCGAACCGTTTACAACCCGCAATTAGTTTAAATCGTATCTATTCCTGTCTACAACTCAATTAACTCAATCTATATTTAGGTCCTGACTCTTAGTTTTGACCCGACTTGTTCTTACCTGCTACTCGAATTACCCAACTTATTTGGAACCCAACTTGATTTTGACCCAACCCATTTCAACCCACTATTTGATAAACCTTACTACTTATATAGGATTTAACTCGATTATGACCCAACATGTTCAATTCCCTCCCGTTTTCTAATAATTAACCAAATTCAATAATGACCCAACCCGACCCGATTTAACCAATTATGATATGTAGGGCTGTACACCGGTCCAAAACCGGACCGGACCTGGACCGGACCTGTTGAGACCGGGACCTGAATCAAGATTTTTTAAGGACCGGAGACCGGACCTGATTTGACAGGTCCGGTTCCGGGTCAGACCTGAACAATCAGGTCCGGTCCCGGTTTTGGACCGGATAGACCTGAATCACCTTATAGATTTAAAAAAAAAAAAAAAATTCCAAATTCACAAATTGAATAAATATCAATGTATTCTACTCCGTATTATACATTTAATACTTGTAAATATTACTATAGTATCAACAATCAAAATTCAGTAAAAAATTTTCTCAAAAAAAAAAAAAAAAAAAATTCAGTAAAATTTGAACCCAAATTAAGAGAATAAAATTTAAATTACAAATCTAATTTGAAACTTACCGTAAGAAGACTAAGCATATAAGCCTAAACTTTAATTCTAATTAAAATGAACAAATCCAAAAAAAAAAAAATTGAATAATCTAGAATTGTAATCAGTTACGGGGACTAATGGTGGATCTCGCCTCTCGTAATGGACCCTTGGACGGTCACGCGCTAGAGCTTGTGGTGACCGATCGAATGACCGCAGTGGGAGGGCCGAATGTGAAGAGGTGGGGCTGGGTCGCGTGTTGGACTGGTGGGTCGACGGTGCAGCAGTGACAGCTCTGGTGCTTGACGTCGCAGTGGGTTGACGGTGGTGCAGCCGGCGGCAGCAACCTTGCCAGTTTGTGTGGGTGGAGAGAGATTATAGAGAATGATTGAGAATTAAGAGAGAGAGAAAGGAGGAAGGAAATGAGAAATTAGAAGTGACGGTTATGACTCTATGAGTGTTGCATTTAGGGTTTAGTAGGATATTAAGGGAATGCTGAACTTTTTTACAAAATAGAGCTTAAAACCGGTCTTCAGGTCCGGACCTGAAACCCCCGGGTTTGACCCGGACCGGACCTGAAAACCGGAATCCATGTTTTTTACAGACCGGGACCGGACCTGAATTTACCGGTCCGGTTCCGGTCCGGTCTAAACAGGTCCGGATCAGGTCGGGTTTCAGGTCCGGTCTAACTTATGTACACCCCTAATGATATGAACCTATATCCGCTTCAAACTAGTTAAATATGTTTTTAATTATACTCAGCTCAACCCGAATCGATTATTATTTGAATCGTTAATAATGATCCGACTTGAATTAACCATCTGTATTGAATCGAAACCGGCTTAAATTTGGCTAAATCTGTTTTTAAACCAACCCAGTTCAAGCCAAATTGATTATGAAGCGAACCGATCACAATCTGACCTGATTAAGACCTTAATCGATTAGCTAGAACTGCAATATAAAGCCAAACTGAACTAACCCTTTAATTTTCAAACTAACCCACAAGTCAATTGAACTAGTATTAACCCAACACGTTCTTACCTGAAACTGATAAATCCATTCCAAAACTGAACTGTTAACCCGAATTATTGTCACTCAAGAAAAAGTAATATCAACTTTTTTTTTTTTTTTTGGATAAGAAAAAGCAATATCAACTTTTTTTTTTTTTTTTTGATAAGAAAAAGCAATGCCGGGCTAATTTACCAAGTAATGATAATCAAGAAAAAGCATTATCAACTTACCAAGTACTTGTCAACTTATTATGTACTAATAATCAACGATTGAATGCTGTGTTGTGTTCTACGGAGGATTTACATTTAGCCAGCACGCCAAATTGGAATGAATGAAAAAAGTCACTTAAACGTGTACCACCAATATTATCCTGATTAACTTGAGCAAGAAAAATCACTTTCACATCAACTGTTGCAGGTCACAAGCAAATTGGCATTTATATGGTGGGAGTTGCCTGTTCATTCCTCTTACAAGAATTGAAACAATCTAAGCAAGTAAATTAATCCAATCATATCATCTCTTTCTTTTTTGTAGATAAAGGTTTTAGGAAACGATCCAAAATTCAATAATGGAACAAAAATTTGAAGTACAAGTTAACATATTATCAAAGGAAATTGGTAAAACCATCATTTCCAACCTCCTCTCATCCCACAACGTTCACCCTTTCACTCATCGATCAAACTTTCCCTACCTTACATGTCCCGATACTCCTTTTCTACACCGCCGAGTCCCCAACACCACAAGGCAGAGTTGATATAAGTGGCCTAAAAACATCCCTAAGCCAAACACTTGATCAATTCCTCCCTCTTGCAGGTCGACTCTTAGATGAGTCGACCATTTCTTGCAACCATGAAGGCATACCATTTATCGAAACTAAAGTCAATTGTAATCTCTCTATAGCATTGACATCACCTCATAAGTTGAATTTCATTACCAAGTTTCTCCCTCCCCCAGAGTTACAGGCTTCTGGGTTGCAACTAATCTCAGAGCTTGTCCCTTTAGCCTTTCAGATCAATGTTTTCCTATGTGGAGGGGTGGTCATTGGATGCTACATGCTCCATAAACTCCTCGACGTAGCTTCCCTAGGAACCTTCCTTAAGTATTGGTCGAACCTCGCTAGTAAGCGGTTAAATGACCTAGTCCAACCCAACTTTGAAGCCACTATCAATGCATTTCCTCCCCTTCCTAAGCCGGAATACAAATCTTCGTCTATTTCATCGTTGGAACCTCCACCTATATCAAACAATGTGATCAAAAGTTTCATATTCGATCCTATTGCCATAAACAAACTTAAGGCCAAGGCAACAAGTGAGCTAATTCCTAAACCTACAACATTCGAGGCGGTGGCAGGGTTTGTATGGGAGCAAACCTTGGCCACAAGGCTTAATTTAGGAATACAAGTTGAACATACCGCGTTATCAATTGTAGTGAACATGCGGCCGAGGATGAACCCGCCACTCCCTAGAGAATCCATGGGTAACCCCATCACAATCTCACAAACACAAGTACATGAACATGTACACTCTGAGCTTCAAGAACTTGTTAAAGAAATCCATTTATCTTTGTACAATTTCTACCAAAAACTTTCTAGTACAAATTTTCAAGGGAAAAACGCTAAAGATGAGTTACAACATTCTATTGAACTTGAGGACGGTATCTTAAGAGTTAGCAGCTGGTGCAAATTGGGTTTGAATGAGGTAGATTTCGGGTTCGGAAAGCCTATATGGATTGTTCCTACAGATGGAATACAACCCCCTCAATTTAGGAATTTTTTCGTGTTAACTGATTATTGTCATTCTAATAGTGGAGATGGAATTGAAGCATGGTTGGTTTTGGAGGAAAAAGAGATGCAAAATTTAGAGTCCAACCCATATTTTCTTGCCTTTGCTTCTCCCAATTAGTCATAAAACCCACAAGTTGCTCACTTTTATTTCTTTGTTAAAATGTCATGCTTTTTTTTATTAGTTATTATTAAAATGTCATGCTTTTGTTAGTTTAACTATTAAAAAAAATTAAAATGTGTTATGAAACAGAAACAACGGTAAAGTGAATGTAACACCTTCATTATTTAGATGCAAGGTATATCAGATCATAAGGTTGGTGGCATATTCCGGCTCAGCAGCTGGTGCAACCTCCTTGCTTTCGCTTCTCCCAATTACTAGTAATTCATGTCTCCATTGCTCCGCCATGAGTGCCATCTACTAAAATGCTATCATTGATTCAATCGAGCTTACATGTGTTAGTGAAGTAGGTATTAATATAAAGTTTCGTAATATCAATTTTTTTTTTATTATTATATAAATACTAGTCACTACCAAAAAATTGAGAATAGACAACACTTAAGATTGCAACACTTACAGAAATGTTACTCTTAATAATCTAACGCAACAATATTTATTTGCTACCTTGAACTAAAGTAACAGAAAAAAAAAGTTGTTGCTCTAGACTTTATAAGAAAACAGTTGCTTAAAGTGTTACCTTTTTCTTGTCTAAGACAACAAACATAATAATTGTTTCATGAAAAGATAACAATAACAAAACTATTGTTTGAAAATGTAACTTTAATATCTATGTTGCCATCTATGGCAATATTTATATTTAAAAGACAACATAATTTAAGATATATATAGGGGAAGGCACTCGTGAGAACTTCTATATGTGATAATTATTCTTATGTGAGAACACTTTTTATGTTCTAAATTTTTATTCATATGTACTAAATTTTAAATTTGATGTTCTAAACTTTTCCTTAGGTGTTCTAAATTAAATCAAATGTTCTAAATTAATATTCACATATTTTAAACCATAAATTAGTTAAGTGTGATGTTATAAATGTTAAATAACTTGTTTCAAAATTTTAACTTATATGTTCTAAATTTTATAACGTGTGTTTAAAGATTTTTATTATATGATCCACATTTAATCTAAAAGCGTATGTTCTAAATTTTACTCGAATGTGCTAAATTTTTTACTCACATTTTCTATATTTTATTGAAGGTGTTCTAAATTTTTATTCACATGTTCGTAATCTTAAATCAGATTTTCTAAATTTAATAAAGTAGATTTTCTAAATTTTTACTCACATGTTCTAATTCTTAAATCAGATGTTCTAAATTATTACTCATATGTTCTAAATTTTAATTTGAGTCACATGTTCTAAATTTTTACTCGTATGTTTTAAATTTTTGCTCACATGTTCTAACTTTAAAGATCAATTCTCATATAAGTATGAATTCTCACATATAGGCCTATTCTCACCAGATCCCTATATATATATATATATATATATAGGAAGACTCATATAAGAACCCTCCTCTATATAAGAACCAATCTCAGCCCTTTATTAGTTTTGATCTAACCATCTAAAATGATTTTTTAGTAATGACATTTCTGTAATTTTGAAGAGTTCATATTTAGAACATAGAAAAAAATTTAAAACATAAAAAAAATTTAGAACATAAGCAGAAAAAATTTAGAACATAAGAAAAAAAAAATTAGAACATAAGCAAAAAAAAATTTAGAACATTAAAAAAAATATTTAGATTTATGCTTGATTTTCGATTTTATATTTTCATGTTCTAAATTTATTTTTGTCTATGTTCAAAAAAAATTTGCCAATGTTCTAAACTTTTGCCTATGTTCTAAACTTATATTGTGAGCCTATGTTCTAATTTTTTCCCCTATGCTCTAAAATCATTTCCTATATTCTTAGTATTTTGTGTATGTTCTAAATTTTTATGTGTGTTCTTAATTTCTTCCTATGTTCTAAACCTATCTTTTGAGCCTATAAACTAATTTTTTCCCTATGTTGTAATTTTTTTTTTCTATGTTCTAAATTTAGATTTATGCTTGATTCCCAATTTATGTTTGATTTTATATTTTCATGTTCTAAATTTTTTTTGTCTATGTTCAAAAAAAATTTGTCTATGTTCTAAACTCATACTGTGAGCGTATGTTCTAATTTTCCCCCTATTCTCTAAAATCATTTCCTATATTCTTAGTTTTTCCGTCTATGTTCTAAATTTTATGTGTGTTCTAAATTTCTTCCTATGTTCTAAATCTATCTTTTGAGCCTATGTTCTAATTTTTTCCCTATGTTCTTAAATTATTTCTTATGTTCTAAATTATTACATTATGAATTATGATCTAATTTATTCTAAATTTTTTCCTATATACAAAAATAATTAGGCTATAAGGAGAGATGATTAAGTTTTTTTTGTTTTTTTTTTTTTTAGTTATTTATAAATAGAACCTATGTAGGATTCGAACATACATCATCTATGCAATTTGCATAGTGCTCTACCACTTGAGCTAATAGGTTTTTGGTATAGATCAATGCACTGCCCTCCCATAGAAATAGAGGAAAACGATCACATGTAGAAACTCAAATGCCTCAATTATTACTACAACAGCCACCATAGCTCACAAATTACCGAACACAACTACTACAGTACTACTAGGATGTATTATCAAGTAAATTACATCAGTAGAGGAAAATATACAGTTGGATGTTCATCCATTGATTCCATTCCTATAAAATATAATGCAAATTTATCTACTGCAAGTCCTAACCTAATTTCTTACTATAATACTCTTATTTTTACATGAACTAACCTAAATGACTAAATTTGTGCAACTGACAGTAAATGATTCAATATTATTTGCAATCTCATATGAACTCTAACAATGAACTATCAAAACCAAACATTCAAGTACACTTTTCCAGAGGTATACTTGTTAAATGAAAATATCAAAAATTCCTCGGATAATTACAATACAAAATTGAACAAAATTGCAGTACAAAATAAAAAATAAAAAAAAATTGTAGTACAAAAATATTGGAAATTCGAAAAACATCGAACAAAATTGCAGTTGAAAATTCGAACCATAAATTGGAAAAAAAAAATCTCTAAATAAATCGCAGAAATCGAGCCCTAAAATAGCAGAAAATAAAATGTTGATGCAATTTCGAACATAAAACAAAAATCAAACATAAATGATGCAATTTCGTAACAAATTCCTTAAAAATTCGAAAAAAAAATTAACAAAACCGCTGAAATTAAATTACTTGGACAAACATACCTTAATTTACCAAATTGCGAGAGAAATGACTGAAAATTGCTGAAAAAGTCTTTCAATGTGCTCTAATAATGGAGACTTTTGGGGGGTTTGAGGAGAGAGAAAACAACGAGATGTTTTTATGGGAGGAGAGAGAAGATTAGAATATAAATGGAGTATTACTTTATTACTTGATTTCATTTAATCTTGACCGTTTAATTTAATCTAATCTTACGGATTAGATTGGTTCTTATATACACTTGGGTTCTTACCGCATCCCTCCTCTATATATATATATATATATATATATATATATATATATATATATAACAATTTTATGCATCTTTTTTGAACGGAGAACATAATAAAATATATTTCCATCCTGTGCTCTATATGTCTTTGTATCTTAAATTGGTGTGGCCTAAATACGTAAAAGAATGATGATTTTGGTTGGATTTTGAATTATTTTCCCTTTTTTTATCGTGTGTGTTAAAAAGAAATAATTTTGAGCTTTTTTTTTTTTTTTTTTTTTTTTTTTTTTGTGTGTGTGGGTGAGAAAGTGGGCTAAGCCCTAAAAGGAAACACAAAGAAACAGAGAGAGAAAAACAGAAGCAGAATAACGAAAACTAAACTAAACTAAAGCACAACTACTAATTAGCTACGAAGAACACACTAGTCCCTCAACTGGCACCACGCGAGCTCTCGTAGCACCTCCCAGGTTCTCTAATAAAACTGCACGAAGATCCTTCGGGACCGTTGAAAGCATAACAAGAGGTTGAGGAGCCGTCACACCAAAGTTGGCTAGCCAATCAGCTGCACAGTTGGCCTCACGATAACAGGGGTCCGATAGTGACCTCCCATCCCTCTCGAGATTAAAGAGCTTGGCACTTTCGGATTAAATGAATATAGGGAGAGTTAGGGGAGTTGTGCTCCACCAACAACTTAACTACTTCCTCTGAATCAATACAGAGTTGCACCTTCCTATGACCACCATTCCAAGCAATGGCCAAACCTCTAACAACCGCCAATAGTTCCGCCTTTGTACAAGTACACTTGCCGCAATTAATAGCAAACATCTCAATTAATAGCTTTTTCTTAAGATATGAAAGTTTAGTTGTGATTTTGAGTTATTTTACCTTTTACTTCATTGTTTGGTAAGTAAAACTGGATGTAATTAATTAAAAGACTTTATTTTTGTTTCCTAGTGATGGTCAATTATTTTCCGTAGCATTATCATTTGTTTGTATTAGTAACTTTTGGTTTACCTTTGTTCAATTATATGTTATCAGTTTTTTTTTGTAGTAGTAACTTTCTACCTTAGTTATATGGAGTAAATGTACTGTTTTTAGCTTTCAAAGGTATGTGGTAAATTAAGAGCTTAGGGAAGCAATAAATGAATTATGGAGAGGTATGGGAAACGGGAGAACTTATATAATATATAATATATAATATATTTATGCTATTTATGTAATATTAATGCACAACAATAACTCTTCTCTAATTTCTACCTATTTTTTGATCCAAAATAGATTAGTTTATTTTACATCGCGCATTAAAATTTCCTTTCCTTCTATGAAAGCAACGCAAACACATAACACTATGATACACTCGTTTCATTTTACACGTTATATTATTTATTTTGTGATCTTATCACATTACTCCGCTCAATCTTTATATATAAAAGTTAGAACTCTTTCATGACCCTCTCTCTAACACATTAAGCCAAGTGATTTGAGCGTAAATGATCGATAAAAAAAGAGGTAGGGTGCAAAATTTTTGGTTTGGGTCCGTTGATTTGCATGATAGTGGTTCAGTTCATCACAATAGTTGGAAGGATAGTTCTGATAGATAGAGGGTTTGTTTTTTCCTTGGTCACTTATCGCCTTTTCATTGTAGCAATATGCATCGCTCCCTTCCGTTCTCTCTTGAAAGATATTTTTGTTAACTTTTCTTTCGTTTATTGTAATAACTAGGGTAGCTAATGTGCGCGATGTGCGTGCATAGCTAGCTATGTTGGAGAATCTCTTTCAGTTTTGTTTTATGTCACAAATAGGTTACTTATATATCCATCTCGTAGTAACTATTACACAGAGTACAACTGTACAGTACAATGAAAATAAATATATTGGTGAAATTGAAGGATGGAAAAATTAAATCCGTTCAAAAAGTATTTTTACTTTAAATAGAAAAAGTATAAATTACAGTTGTATTCTAAAAATAGAAAAATGTGGAAGAACTGTAATTATTTAGAGAAGAGTATATACTAGCTCGTTTCATATTATTTGCAACTATTAGATATTTTTCCTCTCTACTTTATGTCAAATCGTTGCAAATAATATGAAACAGGGGTAGTAATAGAATTATGAAAGAAAAAAAATGAAAGAACCTCATTTCAATTCAGTTTTGTTTTTTTTAAGAAAAAATTGAATGAAATTAAATTGGTTTTTGAGCTTGTTTTTAGCTTAGTTCAATTTTTCTCAGCTAAAAAAAAAAGGTCTTAGGTGTTTGATGATGATAAATGCATGCAATTGGTTTAATGGAATTAATTTGAAACTTTTTTTAGTTATCTTTTGAACTTTTAAACTCGGATTTAAGATATGATTTAACCAAGAAGTGATCAAGGTACTCTAATGAAATTGATTTAATCATATATAAGTATTAATTTGATTGCTATATTTAAAGCTAAGATGGTTCATGTTCCTAAGATGGTTGTAGGGAATATTCTAAGCATTCCACACTTGAGCCCCACTGTAATCATACACTTAAGTATGGTGGCGTCTAAAGGGAAGGAAGCTAGAGCAAAAGAGTCGCCAACAAATTTTGAGAACTTGTAAACCATTCACGATCACAGAGATCGCTAACTCTATAGTGAACCTTAACCATGATTGGATATTCGGGGATGAAGGTACAAATCCAACCTATAAGAGATTGAATATGTCTTAAATAGGCCTCTACTTTGTTCTTCTCATATTCTTATGCGATTTCCAATAAACATACAATCAATATACTAATCCTAAACCTGTTTAATCTACGTTGGTTTATTATTAATGCACAAACAAATCTATTATTGACGATCACTTGAATTAAAATCATATTAGCCTAAAATCAAATTATTAATTATCTTATTAAGCGTGATTTTAAGTACAAATTCCCTTTAAACTTTCAAGAGAGAGCGTGATCAAGCAATAACAATAATATCAAGCAACATATAAATTATTGATACAACAATCATCATCATCGTAATATCAATCTCAATCTCGTCAAAGCATAATAATATTAGCAAGATCCTAGGCATGATACTAACAAGATTAATAAAAAATCCTAGCATGTCACTAAACAATAAAAATCAAAGCTTTATTCTTAACATGATACTAGAAAGCAATAAAGACATCCTAATATGATACCAGTAATTAATAAAATAATCTAAGCATGACTTCTATATCAAAAGAATAATTAAGAAGTAATCTAAATACTTACTTTGATGCCTCGTGCCTCTTTCTATCAAAACAATACACATGTTAGTAACTTCAAGGAAATATTAAATCAAACAATAAAAATAATATTAATTGAAATTAGATTTGGGACCAAACCCTGAGAACTATCAACCTTTCACGTCAAGATCTAAGGCAACCTCGAGATTGGTTAGGTGTGTCTAAGTCTCGTGAACGAGGAATGATGTATTTTGTAAAGGGTATAGTAAGGGTTAGAGAGAGAAAGAATAAGCTTCTAACTTAGAGAGAGAAAGAAAGAATAAGCTTCTAGCTTAGAGAGAGAAAGAGAAGATGATTGTTGTTGATTGAAAACGGGGAATATCGACCCTGTTTATAAAGAAAAATCTACCGAAAATGATCAGAAAAGAGTCAAAATTCGACTCGGACGAAGTAAAACTGGTTATGTCGCGACGCGACAGACTTCATCGCGGCGCAATAGCGGTTGTACTTAAATCAAATTAATTTGGGTTAAGAGAAGTCTGTACTTATCTTTTATTAAATCAAATTTAATCCTTAAAACACTTGTTTTATTCCAAATAAAATTCTTTATCTTTTCAAAAAATAATTATTAATCCCAATCTCTTTAAAACTTAAAAGAACCTTCTAAATTATTCTAGAATATTAAAGTAAATCCTAATGACTTTAGGAACAAATGGACCCTCCACTTGATCATTGGACCGTACAAAAAATCCGGATGGGGCTCAGTTTAGTATTTTGGCCATAACTTCCTCGTTATAGCTCGGAATTGGGCTTCTAATATATCGTTGGAAAGCTCTTTTCAAGCTAATCCAACTACACAATTATTGAACACATATCATGGACCAAACTAAACTGGATTGGACGTTTTTCATAAACAGGGTACGAAAAGAAAGATTTTCGAAATTAGAAAGAATTATTTTTATTAAAAACAGGGGGATTCGCGAGACTCTTTCACATTTCACCTCGTTCGATATTTAATAACGTGAAAGATACTCATCACTGGGTTTGGTTTTTGGGGAGATACAATCAGGTGTCTATAATGGTGCAACTATATCTTAAACATATATACATATGCTGTAGAACGGAAAATCTAAAGTTAAAGACAAGTAAATTAAGGAAAAGTCAAGATAGCTGGGACAATTATCTATTTGACTGGAGCGCTGTTAATCAATTTGTACAAAGGGAAGTTGATTATAGCCGGACATTATCACGTCAATAATCCCAAAACAATTTTGAAAGTTAATTAACACTCTGTTTTTTTCATTTTAATTTCATAATTGCTGATTTAATTAGTTTGTTTGAAACTTCCTCTAATTTTTCGTTTAATTTTTTTAGTAAATTAAGAATAATTAGATTCCAGAGTTCTAATTGTGAGGTTGTGCCATACACTTAATTCGTCGGAAATATGAAAGTAATCACGATAAATGCTTAATTTGTTTAAATTATTCGCAATTTTTGGCGTGTAATTTGTTTAAATTTCTTATCATTAGTGACTGAACATGGAATCACTGCTGAAGATGTGGAGAAGCTTAAAGCTGCTGGAATCTTCACTTGTGACATCTTGGTGATAAAGCATATGGATGAGGTTTTCAGATTATTATTATTATTAATTATTATTATTATTATTATTAATTTTGTATTACTTTGATTATAATTCAGAATTTTACAATTTGATTCTAAATTTCGATCAACAATATATTTAACCGTAATTATCCTTTCATTTTGTATGCGTGAAGAATTTAATTGGCATTGAAGGTATTTTTGGTGCTCAATTTGAGAAAATTACTGATGTTGCGGCATTGATCGTGGTAAAATAAACTGTCATTTTAATTTTTTTTTGAAACTATTTTCTGCCATTTTTGTTCACTGATTAGTTCCAGAACTAATCTAATAATAATTGTATGATTTAATTTTTGCAGATTTATGATTACCTCAATGAATGTGTCAATCAAAAGGCCGTTCCATTGCAAGTAAGATCCAAATCTCTTTAAGTTTTATTTCAGAATTCGAATTGTTTTTTTTTTTTTGTTTTTTTTTACTGGAGAATTCAAATTGTTAGTGGTAAAATAACTAAAATATGGTAACTCTAATATATTAAAATTAGAATATATATATAAATAATATATATATTAATCATGTAAATATTAGTGGTAAAATAACTAAAATATTAGAATTCGAATATATATATTAATCAATAATCATATATATATGATTAATATGGTAATTCTAATATATTTTATGTCATATATATACTGAATTTAAGTTTGTGTAATCAATCAATACTATTATTGAAATAAAATTAATTAAAATGAATATTAAAATTATTTATACATAAGCAAATTACGTGAAATTAATTATACATAAAAAAAAAAAATTATATATAACTATGTAAATATTATATTGCATATAATTAACTCATATAATTATGTGTATGGATACATTACTTAAAAGTTGCATATTATTATTCTTAAATTAAATAATTTAATGCTGAATAAATAATTATTTCTTTATTTTATAAAATTTAAAAAATAAAATAATTTTTAGTTAGATACGTCCCTGTCGATGGTGGAAATGATATGCTAGAGAAATTTGATCAGTATATTAAAGTAGCAAAGCTGTATTTTAATTGGAAGATAGAGAAAAGATTTTTGAAGAGATGAAAGAAGAGTGGAGAAAGAATTATCTTCAAAGAGTGAAGTTTCCTAACAAGGATTCAATAGTTAAGAGACTTCTGCAAAATATCCACAAAGAGACTGCTCTGACTGAATCATGTTTGAATATACGGATATGAAGTTGGAAATGAAATTGTTTTACCATGAGAACTATGATTTTATCGTCCATAGTGAGGAAGGGGTTACAGTTGTCATATTGTTGAAGGAGCATGAGAAATGGAATAAGAATACGCTGAAGGTTGTCCATGGAAAACCTTGGTCACTCAAGGATAAAATGAAGGTTCTTACTGATGAAAAGAAACTAGAGCTGATATCAGAGATCTAATAAGAGTCAAAGTTCTGCTAGAAAGAATTTTGAGTTCTGAATTTTGATCACGGGTTTTCCTCTTTTTGTTTGGTTTAATACATTGGTACACTATTAGGCATTAGCATATACTTATCTATTATCGCACAACCAAGTCACTAAAGGAGCTGATATTAAAGATTTGATAAGAGTCACAGTTCTGCTAGGAAGAATTTTGAGTTCTGAATTTTGATCTTGGATTTCCCTCTTTTTGTTTAGTTTAATACATGTGGGATTTTGTTTGAATTGACTCGATGTATATTTTATTATATCCACTTTTTATAATTTTACAATGTTGATAATAAGAGTTATTAAGCATTAAAACACATGCGTTGACAAGCGTGATAATAGAAAGGTGTCAACTAAAAAAAATAGAGGAAGTATATATCTTATGTCAAACTAATGCATTGGCATGTATGTTAATTTGACTGCGTCAATTATTCAAGAGCAGTGAGCAAGGGCGAAGGGAAGGGGGGTTGGTGGAGGCCCGGCCTCCCTGACCCAGATTTACGGCCCATGAATCATGCATATCTCTTGGCCCCCCTTAAAATTATTATATATAGTATTAAAGAGACATATATTTTTAAACACAAACACGGGGAATTAATTTATTAAATCAAGATCCTCCAAATTTTGAAAACTTTAGGGGATAGAATACATACAAACACATTCATTACCACTACCTGTATCCCATCTAGACGCTAAATGAGCTACAGTATTCCCCGCCCGTCGAACATGAACACAACTAAAATTAACAAACTCGCTACTCATTCTACATATATCCTCGTAGAAATGAAATATTGGAGCTGCACCCTCTTGCTTGTCTCGAATAGCAGTAACTACATTCATTGAATCACCTTCAAGAACCACATTTTCGTACCCATATCTGAGCACAATCAACACCCCATAACGAGCAGCCGCGGCTTCAGCTACTTCAACAGTCCATTTGCAGGACGTTTTCCTCGTTGCAACCAGTAGCAACTGATAGGAATGGTGTCCTTCAAACAAGTGTATTATTCCGATAGAGGGTTTGGAATTATTAGAAAGCTAATTATTTAGCGAGGTCAAGTGATCGGAATGCCTAGTTGGAGGCCGCTTTCAATCAGTAATATTAATCCATAATTAATATTACAGCTTAATCTTGACTGAACCCTTCGGGTCACACCCAAGCAACTAACGATCCGACACGACGAATTAATTCGGAAGGAATTAATGAGTCACTCGAGTATTAAATATTTAGACGTCGGAAATCGAGCTAGGACCGTTAAAACCGAGCGCCACAAGTCGAGTTAAATTAATAAAAGACGAGACGGTAAAATCAATAATTAATCAACATTTACCAAAATACCCCTAGCATCGGAATGCCCCAAGAAAACCAAGTGCTAGGGGCACTTGGTATAGCATGGTGGCTAGCATGTGCATCAAACCGAGCCTAGGCTGGCCGGTTGGTGCTACGGTATGCTAGCGCACCACTACTAGCACATGGCTAGCAAGCCGTGCTAGCATGTGCGGGTAGCAGCAGCATCAAGCTAGCGTGCTAGCATTGCTAGCAGTGTGGCGCGCAGTGCCCTCGGCCAGCAGCCCGCAAGCGTACGAGTCGTGTTGGGCTGAGGCAGCATCACTACCACACATGCGTACGCCCAGCAGCAGGCCTAGCCGCGCGCACCAAGCGCCAGCAAGGCTGCTTGGGTGCCAAGGCATGGCCTGCAACGTGGCAGCCACTCATTGGAGCCGAGAGAAATGAGAGAGGGCGGTTTTGGGAGTTTTGGGGATCAAGGCTTGGTCCCCCCCCCCCCTTGTGGTCCTTACGTAACTTCTCCTCTTAGAATGTCACTTGTTGATTAATTAGTTGTTTACTATATTCTTTTATTTAAAAATAAAAAGGAAAATTTGATTTTACCAACTCTCCCACATTGATGGGAGAGTGGAATTCTCTCATGACATTCTCTATAAATACCCACCTTGGGATTTGGAGAAAGTCACTTGAGTAGGACCTCAATAAGGCATTTCCACTTGAGAAAAAACCTTTCATTTCATATAATACTCGAGTAGTGTTTTGGTCCGACTTGGCTAAACTCCAAGTAAGAGACCGGTCGGGGTCGAGTTGCGGGTGCTGGGTGGATACCGTAAGAGGTCTCTGCGCTTACAAGACTTGGCTTTGAAGTAAGAGCTCCGAGTGAGAGCGAAGCACGCGGCAAGGGTAAGATCGTCTTTTCTCTCTGTCTTGTTATTTATATCGTTTTAGTTATATTAATTGTGAGCGTGTCATGGGGTCGGGTTTGTTCCGTGGTGAGTTGGATTCATTGAAACCCAACAGCGGTATCGGAGCCTTGCTCATTTATTTTGGTAACTAAAAATTTTCAAGGGTTTAAAAATGATTTAATTTCTAGTTATGTTGCTAATTAAATTAGTAGCTCGATTTTATTAATTCTAATCTCGTTTTTTAAGAACTTTGGCTCCAGAACCCAGATTTTCGCCCAAGACTAGTGAATTTTGGGTGCATTCGATATTCTGGAAACATTCTTATCCTTTTAGGCTTGCAAAAAAGCCAAATTCTGCCCAGAAAGGCTGGCCTGTTTCAAGGGATTTTTCGTTTTGACGAAAAATTATAAATCTTTTAATCCTTGAATCTTAATGGCATATTAATTGGGATTATGCATTTGGTTTTTTCCTTTATACTTCTGCAATTTTAGACCACTTTTGAGCATTATTACTTGGTAGTAATTAGTGCTTTATAGTTGGCTCAAATTTTCACATAATTGCAAATAAATTGCTTTAAGTGTAAAAGGTTTGTTTCTTGAAGCTCACAAGTACAAAAGATTCAATTTATAATTATTTAAGTGATTGAAACTTTGTGTTACTAAATTCCATGTATGAACTTCTTGATTTAATCATTTATTAAGTTGATTGGAATCATAAAGTTTCAATCTTGTGATAGAATTTTAATTTATCTTCATATTGGAATATATAATTTTTAAGGATTCAGAAGTTAAAGTTGGAATCTTTCTTTGAATATTTGTGTTCATAATTTCAACTCTCTCTTTAAATTTGTCAAATCTCATAATTAATTTATGTTGGTTAAATTAATGTTGAGAATAGCCCTATTCATTTTGTTGCATCGAGTTGAACCAATTTTAATAAAGAATAGTTCTTAGAAATAATTTTGGTTTTGTGCACTTAAATGAATTTATTAAGTTGGACTTGATATATTTTTCATTTTTCTCATTAAATTAATTCTAAAATTAATTTGGAATTAATTATTTAAGTCACGCAAAAATTCAGAATTAATCCCGAGAGTATAGCAAGCAAACCAAGGCAAAACCACCCTTGGCCAGCCGGGCTGCACAGCAGCCCGCATGTGGCTGCCAAGGGTTAGCTGCGCTTGGTGCGTACACCACTCATGTGCGTGGCTGGTGCGCAGTAAGGCAGTAGCATCAAGGCAGCAGCAGCATGCTGCGGCTGTGCGTGTGTTGCTTGCTGCTTGGGGTGTGTGTGTGCGCTGCTTGGTGCGTTGACAGGCTAAAGTCGTACCACCTAATCAAAAGTAATTCCTAAAACCACTAACTAAAATAGATACGGAAGTAGGGTCGAATCCACAGGGAAACGAGTCTTTCTATTCCTAATTAATTAATATAATCTAGGTTATAGAGTAACTAAATTATAGATATGATGAAATTAAACTAAAGGAGATAAAAGTAGGGAGAAATCAATTAATAAAAGCCTAGGGTATAGGTTCACCAATAAACAATATTCCAGGGTAAAACATAATAATCAATCATCAATGCATCAATTAATCAGATCATAAAGGGCTTTCGCTATGTATTACAATCACAGAATTAATCTACCAGTATTAAATCTCATCTCTCGAATCTCGACTTAACCATTTATAAATTAACCTGCCTATTGAAACTAAGCCTAAATATCAATTCTCGTCTCTCGAATCTCGAATTAATATTGCTAAACTCATATATAAAAGACCAGCGCTAATCTAGTTGCAGAACATTAAATCAATCAATAGGAAATTAATCAAGCATTAACAATCAACAACAATAATTTACCCCTTCATATTATGTATGGATCCCCATAAACCCTAGAAAGAAAACTACTCAGACATAATTAAAACTAAACTAATCAAAGCGATAAAACAAGACATGATGAAAGAAATAAAGTAAATAACTAAGATTAAAGTAGAAGAAATCGTTACCAAAGTAATCGGAATTAAAGAATTGAATTAAGAACAAAGTAGAGGACAAAGTTGTAGAGAGAAAATAATCTAAAACTAAGTAGAGAGAGAAAGTCTAAGAGAAGAGGTACCAAAACAAAAGCATTAAATCGTATTTATACAAAATAATTACTTCTAATTAAAACTAAGAAATTCCGCTGAACAGAACTCCTCAAAATCACGCGCCCAATCGGGCCCGCCTTTCTTCCATCATAAGCATTTCTCGTGCCCGGCCGGGCGCGAACTTGGGCGCGAGGCCTTTTTCTTCATTAACCCCGCCCGATCGGGCACGCCTTCGAGCGGGAGCTTCCTTGGCTGGGCAAGGACACTTGGGCAAGCTTGGACTTCGATTAGGCTCCGATTCTTCGGCCCAATCCGGATTTCCTCTTCGGGTCTTGAATACTTGGTCCAAATGCCTTGGAATCTCAAATGTTGAGCCCTTAATCACCGGTTCGATGACTCTACCCGGCCCTGGGCTATAAAGGATGGTCGTGCTACTCCAATGCTCGTAGTTGCTTCATAAAAATCCCGGGAAAATGCTCTAAATGTGCAAATCCCTACAAGAGTCAACCAAAACTACGAAAACACTAGAAAACACCAATTAGTAATAAAAGTGGCTCTAAAGAGCCAAAAACACTACCAATTATGACCAAAGGACGGGGGTAGAACACTATATAAAATGGACATATCAAACTCCTCCAAGCCAAACCTTTGCTTGTCCCTAAGAAAAGATCTCATCAATGAATAAATAAATACATGCATCACCCCAAATAGTCAAACTCAAGCACAAACAATTCAAGGAAAATCTAATAAACATGCTTCTACATCAACCAATCTCATCCATCCAATCACTCGTCCTCCCTAACAATTGTCAAATAGAGCAAACCACAAGAGCATATAGAATTCAAGACTAGTGCTCACAAACTCAACTCTCATTTATGTGGCGAGTAAAAGATGTACTCGATCGCTCTCCATCCCAACCCCTTTATGTGAACAATGCCCTCCCAAACTCACAACACTCGTGTGTTTAAAAAGACAAGCACTCAAACTAATAGTCGACTCGAAATATGTCAAGTCATTCCTTGCATTGATAGGCAACACTTTCACATTCGCACGACTCTATGCACAGGGTCGGAAGATCTTTAAAGCTTGTAATGTAAGGCTAGGGTAAAAGGGTAGGAAATATTTGGGAAAAAGTGAAAGAAAAGCTATACTTAAGGGAGCAAAACCCTAATAAACCCAAGGTAAAAAACAAATAATGACCAATCATCTCCAACATACTCAACTCCAACAAAAGTTCACCAAATATAACTCCAAACATAACAAACAATCCCAACATTTACAATATCACTCACAAAAGTATAATAATGTAGAACTTAAGTGAATAAACAAACCTTACTTTCCAAACTCTGATTTTCATTGAAACTCAAATTTTTTTTCTTTTAATCAACCTCCAACTAGAACATTTGAACATTAAACAATTTTTTTTTCCTTTTTTTCTTTTTCTATTGAAGTTCACTTATTTTTTCACTTCTTTTTTTTTTCCCTTCATATCATCATACTTTATTTTTTTCAAGAAGATTGAACTTTCAAACTCATCAAAAATAAACGATCAAGAACAAATTAACTTCTCAAAACCCACCCAAATTGTGCAAATAATAAGCACACTAAAAACTCCCTCACCTCACTCACTAATAGCTCCCCCAAGCCAAGCTTGGGACTAGTAACCAATGGGGCAAAATAGGCTTGTAATGTGGTTTATAAACAACAAAAAGTCAAGGCAACAACATGGGTGGCAAGAAAGGAACAAATCTATCTAAAATCATCTGAAGGCTACCTAAAAGAACAAATGCCTTCGTCCTCCACAATGTGCATAATAATGAGACATGAAACACTACTCATAGTTGCAAATCAATACTCAAATTCGTTGACATACCAAGAACTAACACACATTCCTAACCAAATCAATTAGTCAAGCACTATATTCACAAGCAGTTGGACAAAATTGACGCATGTTAGGGCATCTAAGCAATCAAACTTCAAATCATGATCAACAAATCCACAATGCTTATCATCATGTACCAAGAATCAAAACTTTTTTCAAGTATGGGGCACAGGGAAGCATGATTTACAATTCATTGAAACGTATTTTTGGATTTTTTTATTTTTTTATTTTTTTGTATTTTTCATATAAGAAAGCAATAAAACTATACTAGAAAGCAATAAATCTAATTTAAGAAAACACACCAAAAATAAAAGAAAAGGAAAAAAAAGAAAGATACCAAATCCAAAAATCTCCCCCAAGCTAGAATCAGACAATGTCCTCATTGGCTCTAGAACTAGCCCAGCTGGCTAATCCTCATCATCCTCATCCATGGAGCCGAATCCTCCACCGCTACCACCTGCACCAGAAGAGCTACCACCAAAATAGTTAGGCTGAACCCCCCCCCCCAACCGGTCCCCCAAAAGGTATGTCATGGTCGTACTCGTGGAAAGATGAATAATCAGTATAAAAACCACGGGCGGTGGGATCTCTATCGTATCCCTAGGGTGGGGGCTGAAACCAATCAGGGTAAATAGCATCGTCGGGAATATCACCCCGACAACATAATCATCATACATAGGATACAGGGCTCTACCCTGGTTCCTCTCAAGGTACCCTAATCGTTGGTCAAGGGAGCTTACCATCCTCCTAAGGTCGCTATGAGAATGCTCTATGCGTCCTATGGCCTGACCTATACTCGGAAGGTCCCAGACTGTCTCAGAGTTGCTATGAGGAGGTGGGGCTGTACGAGACATGCGAGGTGGTGAAAGCACTACCTCGGGCTCAGGGTGGGGTGATGGTGGAACTGGTGGTGCTTGCCCCCAGGCGTGGGCAACTAAAAGATCATATCTATAGGACTCTTGCCTAGGGGAAAAAGCGGTCAACTCGGGATTAGGCAGGGGAAATATAGGCAATGGTTGCTCTGTTCTTGTCCTAATGCACCAGTGGAGGACTCGCTAGCTATCCAAACGTACCCAACCCAGATCCTCAAGGTACCTAGCAGTTATGTAGGTGTCTGGTCCACAGTTAGTGAGACCGTGAGGTCCACTCTCAACAAACCCGACCTTCTTAACTGCTATCGTGGTAATTAGGCCTCCTAGACGGATCGGGGTAGTAGCATGGTTACTAGCCGAGGCATGTCTACTAAGGTGAAAGATGATGTATCTAGCAATGTTTAGTTTACCGTACCCAAACAAATAATGTCCAATTACAGCTAGTTCATTGGTTTAGGTGTTATGCGGCTCATTCCTACCTAGAAAACAAACACCTGCAAATCTTTGCCAGATTTTAGGTACAGGGTGAAGAATAGGTTTGGCTAGCATGTTGGGCGTTAGGCGCCGGTAAACCAGTCAAAACATGATAGATATCTTCCATATTATATTGTTCATGCCATTGGATGGGTAATTCAGAATTCAAATAAAAAAATTTACAAAAATCAACAAAGGTTAAAACAATATTTCTATTATTTAACCTAAAAATCAATTTCGGACCATTTTTACTATTCACAACAGACAAAGAGGAAAGGAATTCACACGTTAATTCATGATAAGTTGGGTAGTGCATATCGACAAATTCCTCATTCCTATATCGTTCAAAAAACGTTTAACATAATCATATAAACCATAAGATTCAAGAGTAGAGCGGTGTAACTACCGTGAAGGGATTACCTCTTGCCCGTAGAGTTGCTCAAGCCGTTCTTTTTGCTCCTGGGTTGCAATTCGGATGGTTGGCCATTACGGAAGTTGCAATTCCGGATCATATTGTTGACTTGAGCTAGAACTCCTCCCAAGAATTGTTCTTGACCTCTTTGATGCCATACTTGCAAAATGGGTATGATTTTTTTTTATTGGAATTTGGGGACTTTGGTATAGAAATGTAGAGGACGAAGAGAGGGTTAGAAATATGTAAGAATTATTGGATTTGGGTGAGAATTGGAGAGGAGATCTTAGAGAGAAGTTAGAGAGTTTAAGGTTTTAAAGAGAGAAAAAAATGGTGGAAAGAAAAGGAAATGAGAAAAGAAAGAAGGAAGAAGAAGAAAAGTTGGGCGGAGAATCTCGCGCCCGTTCGGGCAGCCTCTAGCCCGGTCGAGCGATGAAAAGTTCCGTACTTCGTCAAATTTCGCGTCCGGTCGAGCGCCCTTCGCCCGATCGGGCGTAAATTCTTAATTTAGGATCCTTACTCTCGCGCCCGGTCGGGCAGTGCTTCGCTCGGTCGGGCCCGAGACAAGACTTGGTACGAGAAATTCCTTCTCTTTTTTTTCTAAATTTGACTAACTCTTTTACCTTCAAACTTGTACAAAAACTCAATAAACACATTAACTCTCTCCTCTCTCCTCTCACAAGAAAAAGAAAGAAAGCTAGACTAAAAAGCAAGAAAATACGGGTTGCCTCCCGCAAAGCGCTGGTTTATGTAGGTCCCGCACGACCCTCTTACCACAAGACTAAAATTAGGACCCTTGGCCTACCGCTTGATCGGGTGGTTTCTCACCTGGTCGAGCGGTGTTTAGACCACGATGCGGCTTCCTGACATGCCCTGTGGGACGCGAATTCACCTTATCAGGTGGATCCTCCTTGTCGTGAACTGGGGGTTCTTTACTACCACTCACAAGAGACCTCTTTTTGACCGATGGTTACTTAAAATTATCACTGGATTGAGCAATTGCAACTCGATCTGGTGGAACACTCACTTTAAACTCAGTTTCCGCAACTTGCTTGTTTGTTTCCACCTTCTCATCTTCAAAGCCAAGACCGACAGTGTAGAGGGCTCTTTCTATTGCATCAACTTCCTTTTGCCATCTGTCTATTTCATCTGTAAAAGATGCAACACAAGATACCGCCTCCAAGGGATCTTTTACAAGAGCTTGGGGCTTATTAGAACAATTATCAACCACATTAACACTAAAACACTAATACCGTGAAGGGATTACCTCTCGCCCTTAGAGTTGCTCAAGCCGTTCTTTTTGCTCTCGGGTTGCAATTCGGATTGATGGTCATTGCGGAAGTTGCAATTCCGGATCATATTGTTGACTTAAACTAGAACTCCTCCCAAGAATCGTTCTTGACCTCTTTGATGCAATATTTGAAAGATGGGTATGATTTTTTTTTTATTGGAGTTTGGGAAATTTTGGTATAGAAATGTAGAGGATGAAGAAAGGGTTAGAAATATGTAAGAATTATTGGATTTGGGTGAGAATTGGAGAGGAGATCTTAGAGAGAAGTTAGAGCGTTTAAGGTTTTTAGAGAGAGAAAGAATGGTGGAAAGATAAGAAAATGAGAAAAGAAAGAAGGAGGTAGAAGAAAAGTCAAAGCGGAGAAGCTCGCGCCCGGTCGGGCGATCTAACCTTCAAAACTGCTTAGCTCTCGCGCCCGGTCGGGCGCCCTTCACCGATCAGGCGACAAATACGCTCGATTTTCTTCAACTCTCGCGCCCAGTCGGGCGCCACACCGCCCGATCGGGCGATCAAAAGTACCGTACTTCGTCAAATCTCGCGCCCAGTTGGGCGCCCTTCGAAAATTGCTGATTTAAAACCTTACTCTCGCGCCCGGTCGGGCCCGAGACAACATTGGTACGAGAAATTCTTTCTCTTTTCTCCAAATTTGACTAACTCTTTTTCCTTTAAACCTGTACAAAAACTCAATAAACTCATTAAACTCCCTCTTCTCTCCTCTCACAAGAAAAAGAAAGAAAGTTAGACTAAAAAGCAAGAAAAATACGGATTGCCTCCTGCAAAGCGCTGGTTTATCTAGGTCCCGCACGACCCTCCTACCACAGGATTAGAAGTTAGTACCCTTGGCCTATCGCCTGATCGGGTGGTTTCTCACCCGTTCGAGCGGTGTTTAGACCACGACGCGGCTTCCTGACATGCCCTGTAGGACGCCAATTTACCTTATCGGGAGGATCCTCCTTGGCGTGAACTGGTGGTTCTTCATTACTACTCGTAAGTGACCCCTTTTTGACCGATGGTTGCTTCAAGTTGTCACTGGATTGAGCAATTGCAACTCGATCTGGTGGAACACTAACTATAGGCTCAGTTTCCGCAACTTGCTTGTTGTTTCCACTTTCTCATCTTCAAAGCCAAGACCGACACAGTAAAGAGCTCTTTCTATTGCATCAACTTCCTTTTGCCATTTGTTTATTTCATCTATAGAAGATACAACACAAGATACCGCCTCCAAGGGATCTTTTACAAGAGCTTGGGGCTTATTAGAACAATTATCAACCACATTAACACTAAAACACTTCTCCTCTGTCATGGGGCTTTTAGGGGTATTATTCAAATTAAAAGTAATTTTATCATCCCCTACTGATAGTGTCAGTTTGCCACATTTCACATCTATAATTGCTCCTGCGGTGTTAAGAAATGGTCTACCCAAAATAATTGGAGTTTGCAAATCCTCAGCCATATCAAGAACAACAAAGTCAACAGGTATATAAAATTTACCTACTGTAACAGGAACATCCTTTAAAACACCTAAGGGGTATTTAAAAGAACGGTCGGCCATTTGTAGAGTAATATTAGTAGCTTTTAATTTACCCATATTTAGCTTGGAACACACAGACAATGGCATGACACTAACGCTAGCACCCAAATCACATAATGCATTATCAATCATTAGATTGTCAATATGACAAGGGATAGAAAAACTACCCGGATCTTTCAGTTTAGGTGGAGATTTATTTTGTAGTACGGCACTACATTCTGCAGTAAAAGTGACTGTCTCTACCTCACTAATAGATCTCTTTCTAGTCAATATTTCCTTCATGAATTTTGCATATGCAGGAATTTGTGTAATTAGTTCTGTGAAGGGAACCGTTACCTGCAAATCTTTAAGCATCAGCATAAACTTACCAAACTGCTTATCTAAATTTGTTTTTAAGTGACGATTGGGGAATGGTAGTTTGATAACCGGCTTTGGAGCATTACTGCTCTTATCTGGAGCCGTTATCTTCCCTGGAGTTGTACCCTGTAATGTATTATCAGAAATATTAGTACTACCCTTTAGCCCTGTAGGGCTATTAGCAACATTATTAGGTTTAATGGAATCAAGATTAGCATTATTCATTAAAACAGGTTCATCATCTCTGGGCATAGGGGGCCCTTCATAGTGTGAACCACTCCTTAGAGTAATTGCGAAAACTTGATCCGTAGGCCTGGTTGGCTATGCTGGGAGGCTCCCTGTTGACGGGCTTGTAGAGTAGAAGAAATCTACGCAATTTGATTATCTACTATTTTGTTATGTGCTATGATCGAATCAATTTGAGCATCTCTACTCTCCATGTGCTTTTGCATACTAGCTAGCATCGCTCTAATTTCTACCAAAGCAGGGTCGGAAGATGAGGAGGATTGTTGTGGTTGGTTCTTCTGGCCAGCATTGGGGTGGTAATATTTCTGCTGTGGTTGTTGCGGCGCCTGTGATTGTTATGGAGGTGGCGGATTTTGAACATTGGTGCTCCGGTAAGAAAGATATGGATGATTCCGGAACCCAGGATTGTAGGTGTTGGAGTATGGGTCATTCTGTCTATAAGCTTGAAAGGCATTGACTTGCTCCACGGAACTCCTACAATCTTGCTCCCAATGACCTAAAATTCCACAATTTTCACAGAAAGCCTCATTAGCATTATTATTAATTGTAGAAACATTAGCTATATTTGCAGTACTAAGATTATCTAAGTTTTTACAAATAGAGGTTAATTGAGCTTGTAAAAAGGATACAGAGTCGACACTATGTTTTCCCTTGTTAGCAAAGCCTCTAGGATTCCCATATTGGGAATTGTGGATTGCCATATATTCGATAACTTGACCTGCATCATCAACAATAAGGTTCATAAACCTCCCACTAGCTGCAGAATCCAATATTGTTCTAGATAAATTTCCAATCCCATTATAAAAGGCTTGGATTAACTGCCACTGTGCCAAATTATGGTGGGGACACTCCCTCTGCAGATCTTTAAATCTTTCCCAAGCCTCATATAAAGTTTCATCTGGCTCTTGGGCAAAGTTTTGAATTGCGCTTCTTCGCAAAGTTATCCTCTCTACAGGGTAATATTTATTATAGAAATTTAAAACAAGAGTCTCCCAGTTAGTTATACCAAGTGCAGTTCTATTTAATCCATTATACCATAATTTGGCTTTTCCACATAAAGAAAAAGGAAAGAGAATCTCCCTGATTTGGTCCTGTGTGACCCCAACTTGCCTGATGGTATTACAATATTGACAGTAGTCTGCAACATGAAGATTTGGGTCTTCACCCTTAGCTCCACTGAATTGCTTCCTTTCTATCATCGTGATAAATTGGGGTTTAATCTCGAATTGTACCCCATCAAGAGCCGGAGTGGGAGTAAGATGTGGAAAATCTGTAAGCGTCGGCTGCGAATAATCAGTGAGCTTCTTAGGTGTCGTCATCTCTGATTATGAATCTGAAGGTACTTCTGAATCACTAGAATCAGTTGGAGAGTCTCGGCGATTATTGTTATCCCCAGAACCCGCCAGGATCTGCCTGTAAAGATTCTTTTGTCTATGAAAAGAGCGTTCGATCTCAGGATCGAATGGGATATAACCTTATCTGGAACACCTGGGCATACATAAAGAACTAAAAAGCAAATATGAGACCTGCCTCAAAGAACTAACGTTCTCTAAGACAAGAAGAAATAACCTAGACTACAGAAAACAATCAGAAATAAATATAAAATCGTTTCCCCGGCAACGGCGGGCCAAATTTTGACAGGCTAAAGTCGTATCACCTAATCAAAAGTAATTCTTAAAACCACTAACTAAAATAGATAGGGAAGTAGGGTCGAATAAACAGGGAAACAAGTCTTTCTATTCCTAATTAATTAATATAATCTAGGTTATAGAGTAACTAAATTATAGATATGATGAAATTAAACTAAAGGAGATAAAAGTAGGGAGAAATCAATTAATAAAAGCCTAGGGTATAGGTTCACCAATAAACAATATTCCAGGGTAAAACATAATAATCAATCATCAATGCATTAATTAATCAGATCATAAAGGGCTTTCGCTACGTATTACAATCACAGAATTAATCTACCGGCATTAAATCTCATCTCTCGAATCTCGACTTAACCATTTATAAATTAACCTGCCTATTGAAACTAAGCCTAAATATCAATTCTCGTCTCTCGAATCTCGAATTAATATTTCTAAACTCATACATAAAAGACCAGCGCTAATCTAGTTGTACAGCATTAAATCAATCAATAAGAAATTAATCAAGCATTAACAATCAACAACAATAATTTACCCCTTCATATTATGTATGGATCCCCATAAACCCTAGAAAGAAAACTACTCAGACATAATTAAAACTAAACTAATCAAAGCAATAAAACAAGACATGATGAAAGAAATAAAGTAAATAACTGAGATCAAAGTAGAAGAAATCGTTACCAAAGTAATCGGAATTAAAGAGTTGAATTAAGAACAAAGTAGAGGACAAAGTTGTAGAGAGAGAGAATAATCTAAAACTAAGTAGAGAGAGAAAGTCTAAGAGAAGAGGTACCAAAACAAAAGCATTAAATCGTATTTATACAAAATAATTACTTCTAATTAAAACTAAGAAATTCCGCTGAACAGAACTCCTCAAAATCTCGCGCCCGATCGGGCCCGCCTTTCTTCCATCATAAGCGTTTCTCGCGCCTGGCCGGGCGCGAACTTGGGCGCGAGGCCTTTTTCTTCATTAACCCCGCCCAGTCGGGCGCGCCTTCGAGCGGGAGCTTCCTTGGCCGGGCAAGGACACTTGGGCAAGCTTGGACTTTGATTAGGCTCCAATTCTTCGGCCCAATCCGAATTTCCTCTTCGGTTCTTGAATACTTGGTCCAAATGCCTCGGAATCTCAAATGCTGAGCCCTTAATCATCGGTTCGATGACTCTACCCGGCCTTGGGCTATAAAGGATGGTCATGCTCTTCCAATGCTCGCTGTTGCTCCATAAAAATCCCGGGAAAATGCTCCAAAGGTGCAAATCCCTACAAAAGTCAACCAAAACTACGAAAACACTAGAAAACACGAATTAGTAATAAAAGTGGCTCTAAAAATCCAAAAACACTACCAATTATGACCAAAGGATGGGGGTAGAACACTATATAAAATGGACATATTATGCGTAGGGGTGGTTGTGTGTGTGCGGGTGTGCTGCTTGCTTGCGGCATGGTGCGCGCACAATAACAAGCTCGAATGGCCTTCATGGACACGAGTCGTAAGCACGCCCTGTAGGAAGTACAAAACGTATGCGATGCTTTAGGCTATGGGTGTGACGCTTGGCTTGGGCCACGGCTATGCGCAAGACCCCTCACTAGGCACCCATGCGCCGGTGTTTAGCATACCAAGCCAAAAGGCTTGATGTTAAGGACTTTGGGTTTTAGGGCTATTTTAATTTTGCGTTTTGCCAAATTTAATTATTTTAATTACATTTAAATTATTTTAATTAAATTTTGGAGGCTAGGCCTCGGTTTTGAGCGGGACTTGCAAAACTTTGGGTTTACTGGCTTAATTAATTGGATTAATTAAGATGGATGAGGAATTTAGTGGGAGTTCAATTTTAATCGCTCTTAATCACATAATTGGTTAAACAACTTTGACTAGTTTTAATTAGGCGCGTTAATCGGATTAACCACCTAAATTAGTTACTAGTTTACGCGTGTTTGTGCATTGTTACTTGTTTATCGTTGTAAAATGCACGGGTCATTCACATATAGTGAATGGATGAATGGAATGTATATTCTCTCACAGATTTTATAAAATGACAACTAGTGGGGCCCGATCGGGATAGAAAATACGAACTGCGTTCCATCATGTATTTTTGTAAATCTAAATACGGTCTGCGAACCGTTGAGTATTTTTGTACCTTAATATTTAGATTAGTCCTAATCGTATATACTAGTATTTGCATTATTTTGGTTATGTCTTGAAGACGGAGGTTCTTGGAAGACGAAGCCATGAAGTTGCAAAAGAAGACCCTTGAAGACTCAAGGGGTCATGTTAGTTGCCAAATGCATCATTTACTTATGTTTTCGATATATATATTTATACTTATATATATGAATAATATGTTAGATGCATGTTTAGGATTTCGAATGTTGCGATGATTAATTAAGTTCACTTAAATCAACCAACATAGAAACCCTAGGTCCCTAAAATATTGAGTAAAATTTGACATTCCAAAGCAACACTTACCGACCTATTGAGAGTAGTGATGGGCTATGCCAAAGCGAGGCATCACTATTACTCCTAGGAAACGTAAGGCATATCGGGCATGCATGTTGGTTTTGGTTATACTTAACGATATGAAAGATGGAGTCCTAACATGTCGTGGCAACACTAGTGGAAAAAAGCCTATCTGTAACGGGCAAAAACAGGCTATTTGTAACGGGCAGCGGGCGTTATGAATACGGTCGTTACGGATAAAAATATTATTTGTAATGGGCACTTGTCCGTTACAAATAACCAGTTAATTGCCCGTTACAAATAGCTAGGTATTTGTACGGACACTTTGAATTCCCGTTACGAATAGCCAGGTATTTGTAACAAACACTTTGACTGCCCGTTACGAATAACCAGGTATTTGTAATGGACACTTTGATTGCCCGTTACGAATAGCCAGGTATTTGTAACGAACACTTTGATTGCCCGTTACGAATAGCCAGGTATTTGTTACGGACACTTTGACTGCCTGTTACGAATATTGTCTTGAAGAATCAAAATATTAGGGGTATTTGTAACAGGCACAACAGGTGGTGCTTGTTACAAATACCCCTTTTCTTTTTCCATTCACATCTCAAAGTATCATTTATAATAAATAACCCACAACAAAATCCCAAATTCCACAAAGGCACAAACATATTATCAAACATGGCACACCAAATTTTAAATTTACATCTCAAACAATTCTTATAATCCTATAAAATTAAAAAATGCTAATGATTAAAAATCCGAGAACAAAATGGAATACAAAAAAACAATCGCCCAAGAGCATAGAAATAGCAACAACAGCAATGTTTGGAGCCTTTCCTGAAAACTTCCCTTTGAAAGCATATCGTACCAAACTGCAATGTCTTTGCTTTAGCTATTACTTCTTTCCCACTAGCACTATTCGATATTTTTTGCACAGAGTCTAAAAGGAGCTTGTGTGCCTTGCTTATTGGCTCCACAATCATACAGCCCGTGACTCTTTGTGAGGATATAAACAAATACACCTGCAACAACCATTAGCAAAGGTTATACTCAATAAGCTATTTTTATTGGAAAATCATCTCAATCTTGTCCACAAACCCAAAAAATCATTAACAAAGAAATAACAGCCACTTTCAGAACAAAATGAAATAAAATATCAACCTTCTTTCGTTGAGCTAGAGGATCACAATTCGAAACAATTACGATACAATCCCTTTCGAGTGCTGGCAAATCAATCAATCGCTCTTGTCGCCAACACTATTGGAAAAAGGGAAAACATTATGCAAATCTCACCTTAAATGGTATTCCATGAGTAAAATTCTTATGAAATGAATTATGAACCTTCTTATCTGTTTCACCTTGAATCCCACAAACTTTACAAGTATGAAGAAGAAAATCAGACTGACCCAAAAGCCAAAGACAGACAGATATAAACTAATAGGTTGCAACTAATGACTTCTTTTCACCTTGAATTTCTAGGGTAAAGACTGCAACGATCCTCCCACGAAAGGCTTAGGAGGTGTCGGGTCAATGGCTATCCATCATCCTAGAGGAATTCTAACAGCATTGAGTCCATTTTGAGAAATGAACCTGAAATCATCTTCTACTATAACAGTGCTCCAATGTTCCTGATACAATGAACAAATTTATGTTCTATCACAAAGTATCAACTTTCAGATTTAAAGCAAGATATTAGACATTGGTTGACCAAAGCTAACGAAAAGATTTAATAAGAGGACAGAGGGAGTACTACTCTCTAAAATTTTCAACAGGGGTGGGAAGGGAGAGAAAAGCAGATTATAACCAGAAAAACAAGAAACTATAGTTATCCATCTCTTGCACAACCACCATATACAAAAAATATAATAAGTGGATATATGTACAATTCCATGCCAATAAACCAAACTATATTACACTCTATACGCTTCAAAAGAAAGGACTCCCATTATTTTCAGCTCTAGGGCGTATCAAATAAACCAAATAACTGAAAATAGGGAGGATGAGCATAATCCAAGCAGCATCACATTTCAATAATCCCTAGCCCATCAATAGACCAAATAAATCGATAATAAAAAAAAACTAAATTTCACACAATTTAACATCCCCTATCCCTAATTCCCAAACTTGATGACATTGTATGGTTAGCGAACCCAATAAACAAAAAATTAAGTTAAAATTGATATTCGAGAAGATTCCGTAAGAAAAATACATCACCTGTGCAACGCCAGACCTAGTATAGAATTTGATTTTTGTTCTTCCCCCTTTTCAAACAACAAACTCCCAGCGAAATTCCATGAAATTATCAACAATTTTCTCTCTAATTATACATTGCAATTACTTAAAAGAAAACCCTGTATTGTGAAATGATAATCGATGAATTAAAACAAGATTAAAAACAATTTACCTGAGAAACGGATTCAATGTTGAACAGCAAGGAAACCCTAGATTGAGAAACTGATCGATAATCGATAACGGAAGGCAGTTTCTTCTTCACCAAAAACTTTATATAACCTGATTGTTAATCATACAAGATTATTAATAAAGACTATAGATCTGAACAAAAAAAAATGAAATCAACATAATAAAATACCAACAATCATCCAAAGCAGACTCAAATTAAAATTTCATAGATAAAACCCAATCATTCAGCCAATTAGAATTAAATTATTCCGGATCTAGCGAAAATACACCAAAAACTAATAAATTTTAAATCAAAAGAAATGATCTACCGAAAATACACCAAATACTTAGCGAAAATAAACCACAAATTAAACTCAGAATAAGAAATTATTCAGATAATAAGTAAATAAATAATAAAATCAGTGTAATTCGTAGTAAAAGGAGCTTACAGTGTTAATTAGATCAATGATAACGGAGAGCTCTTGATGAGCCAATCTCAAATTCTCAATCACCCCTTACAGTGTTAAAAAGATGATTCCTTTGTCTTTTTCTGCTTCTTCGCATCTCTATCCAACGCCTCCTTCCGCCATCAACTTCTTCATCAAAATCGAAAACAGGAAACATGAGTTTTAGGGTTTTGGGGGCCGAAAATGAATGGAGATTCAACAATGGAGGGAGGAGAGAGAAAATGGAGGTAAGGAGAGATGATAAAGAGAGTGAAGTGAGAAAAAGTCGCCATGAAAAGATCTCCGAGGAGAGAGAAAGAGAGAGTGTGTAAGAGAGAGGAGAGAGAGTGTGTGGCTGGAGGAAGTGATGAATAAGGAGGATATACTTTTATGGTTTTCTAACATTCAACTCACGTAGTATTTGTATCGGGCAACTGGTGCTAGTTACAAACAACAAATTATTCGTATCGGGCAAAATGCTGCCCGTTACAAATATTGCATTATTTGTAACGGGCATCATTTTGCCCGTTACGAATAATATTTTCCGTACCACTATGCTACTTTAATGTAACGGACAATTATTTCGCCCGTTACAAATAGGTTTATTGTAACTGGCAAATGACTGCCCGTTACAAATAGAGTGTTACAAATGACATTTTTTCCACTAGTGCAAAGTGGATAAGTTCTTGAGAGAGCATTAGATTCGACAATTTATCTAACCAAGAGTGGCTTGGAACCATTAGCAAAGAGTTGCTTACCTTAGAATATTGAGTGTTAAGACAAGCCAAAGCATGCTTAACTACTCATTGATTTTTTGGATCTTGAAATCGACTTATTCTCACCAAATGGGGACAATTTAATGTGTGAATAAGACGTTTAAATAAGTTTGATAAATATGCATGAATTCAATCTTATTTAAGTATTATGAATGGTTTTTCATTTTAAATTCTTTCAATTGTAGAATCATGTCTTCAACTAACAATGACAACAACCTAATGTGCCCAGAACTTCCCGAAAGGTTACCATTTTCCTTGAACTTGGTGAACTTTAAGGAGTGGGAAGAAGAACTCCGAAAGACCCTTTGAAATTGCTACCTAGAGCACATTCTCGACATACCCATCCGAGTTTTTACTCAAAAGGGGTTATAAGCGATAAGGCTCATGAGGAATGGAGTTGGGATTGCAAAAGAGTCTCACGACTTATGGAAAATCCATCTCGGAACAATGGAAGGGGAAGTTCTCCAACTATTTTCCGGACATGCTCCTCAAAGCTTTAGAGGATATAGTCAATTTGAGGGTTACCAAGAGCATAAAAGGAAACTATGATGGTCTAGTGGAGGAAGTGACTAGGACACTCTCCATTATGAAGATCAAGCCACCACAAGAGGGGTGCCTTGCGAAGGAGAGGCAAGAGGTATGGGCACAAGTCTACAATGCTAAACTAAGACCCGGAATGCCACTTCAAGCCCACGTGCTCCAAATGACAAGGCTATTCACTCACTTGGAGCTCATTGGCAAGCCAGTGGAGGATGAGCAAGCGGCTCACATGCTATTAAGTTCTCTCTACTTGGCTATGTCGCATTGAAGATGCGGCTAACTGCCAGTCGGAACAAACTCTCTTTGTTGGAGGTTGTCCATGAGCTTCAAAGGGCCGATTCTTGAGAAAGTACTAAGCTCAAGCTTGCTCTAAGGGAAAAGAAGAAGGAGTTCAAGAACAAGGCACAGATGCGATGCTTCTACTATAGTCGGCATGGCCACTACAAGAGAGAATGCAGCATGTACCTGGAAGATGAGGCAAAGGGAAGAGAAATCTCTACCTCAAGTATCTTCTTTATAAATTTACACTTGAATACAAGCAATTCATAAGGTATTAGATACCATTAATGACTCACTATATGCTCCTATTTTAGGAACCAAGTGAGAAGGGCTTACCAAGTGGATGTGGATATGCAAGCGGAAGAAGAATACAATCTTTCCGGAAGGCTTGTAATCACATAGTTTGTCTTGACATAGAACTTGTTTAAGTTTTTGTTATCAACCATACATTGATCTTCCGACGTTGGACGTCATTTTGGTTTTGATCACAAGACTATTGTTTCAAAATTCTTGCTTATATGTTTATGGTATGACACGTTTATCTAAAATGTGTGCTTTCGTTAGACAAACAAGTTTATAATGTTAATAAAACCACCAAGAAAGCTAAGACTATTGAGTCAAATGAGACGTACTTGTGGCATTGTCGTCTTGGCCACATTAACATTAAACGCATCAAGAAACTTGTACAAGAAGGTGTTCTTAATACATTCGATTTACAATCGTTTGAGAATTGCGCAGGATGTTTATTAGGCAAGATGATAAAACAACCATTCTCCAAGTTGGGAGAAAAGGCAGGTGACTTGTTGGGCCTAATACGCACCGATGTATGTGGACCAATGAGCACAACCACACGAAACGGCCATCGATATTTTATCACCTTCACAGACGACTATAGTAGATATGGATATGTCTACCTTATGTCGCACAAATCTGAATCGTTTGAAAATTTCAAAGAATATCAGAGTGAAGTTGAAAATCAGCTTCGCAAGAAAATCAAAGCCCTTCGATCGGATCAAGGTGGTGAATACTTGAGCCAAGAATTCGATGACCATCTGAAAGAAAAAGGTATACTTTCAGAATTGACACCTCCAAGAACTCCACAATGGAACGAAGTATCCGAAAGATGAAATTGAACCTTGTTGGACTACATGGTACGATCAACAGTGGGTCTTAGTGAGCTTCCTATCTCTTTCTAGGGACACGCACTTCTAACCGCGGCACTAACACTGAACCGTTCTCCATCAAAAGCTGTGGAAAAGACTCCGTATGAACTATGGATGAAGAAACCTCCAAGGTTATCTTTTCTCAAGATATGGGGATGGGAAGCATATGTCAAGAAATTAATTTCTAACAAACTTCACCCCAAAGCTGACAAGGTTTTCTTTGTGGGCTACCCAAAAGAAACCAAAGGGTATTAATGTAGGGTTTATAGGTACTATAAAGCGGAAAATCATGAATCATATTCATAAAGCACCTAATCCCAAGATCGCATGCATAACACACAAGACACATAAATATACCTTTGAAGCGTGAATTCCACGTAGCAATTTGACAGGAAAATCAGGGAGAAAATATAGCCACAAGCGTTGCTCCTCTACTTAGTCCACGAGCTTCGAACGAGCCGTCCACCAATACTAGATTGGTCGAGTGAAGGGGAAAACCACGATCACCACCTTTAATGGACAAAGCCGACCACCACGAACCACCACACCGGCGCCGAGGGAGGAGAGAGTGTCGTGAGAGAGAGAGAGAGAGAGAGAGAGAGATTTGAGGGGCTTGGTCTCGTGTTTGCTAACTCAGGTTTTGATCTTACTGGTCAATTGAATTGCTCTGCAAAATCTAGGAAACTAGTCTACTTATAATCACATTAAAATTAGACTAGGTTAGGAAGCCCAAAACCCTCTAACATTCTCCATATGGTCGGCCATACTAGGGGATGAGGCCCATCATGGGCCTTGTCCTCTCATGCTCGATCTAGGCCCTTTGTGTGACCTTATAGCATCCGTCCAATTGGGCTTTGGCCTATTTTACTAGCCCAAAGATCGTTAGTACCTCTAGCTATGATATTACGACGACCCAAATGTACGAACTTAATTATCTCCATAATTTTATCCATTTATATATCTAGTAATTGCACACGACGAAGACATAATTCCTTCAATCTCCCCCTTGTCTGAGACAAGTGTGCAATGTTCAAATTCCTTAAGTCAATATGTGTCAATTTGATAATATGATTGCATCACATGTCGAGATCATATTAATCTACAAATCGTTTCTTGAAATCTGAGTTAGAATTACAAAACCAAATGATTACTGAGTAATATATTTGAATGCGGCCACATATTTTTTGAATTCTCCCTCTTTAAGCGGCCATGACACATTCCCTAATTTAATAGGTAGACTCAATCCAATCTTATGGCAACAAGGCTCCCACTCAACTTTAAATAACCAGGAAACATCCTTTATAGCCTCCAGTTATGGGAAGACGTTTTAATGCACCACAATCAAAACATCCATTAAATGAAATCAATGTTCCACTCATGTCAAAGGAATCCACTAATATATCCGGAAGCTTTATACTTGAACTTCAAAGTAGGTCAATATTTTTTTTTTTTTTTTGAGGGGAAACCATAGAAATAGCATATATTAAACAAGCCAAACGACACTTATAGAAATCAAAGACTACAAAGAACATATCACACATTAGAAACATATTTTTCTCCTAATCTACTAACTTCTCCACTGAAGAACAGGTTGTAAACCATTGATTACGTCCTTGCGTATTTCTAAAATACATCAATCTCACAAATTCATGCAGCATCAAAGGAGAAATAACAGTTTCATTGCCGAAGATTTGCTATCTTCGTCTCTCTTGACCAATAGACCCTAAAACAGAAAAACCCCATAGAAGGGGAAAAACAACTCTCATAAAGAGAGACTCACAAACTCTCATAAAGAGAGACTCACTTATTAACCAATAAACTATGAAAAAACTACATAAACTATAGACTAAAGAGGGGATTTGGGGCTTACCGTGAATATTTCCATCCATGGCAGCCCCAATTGATCTGGTTTTTGGGGTTTTTTTTTTATTTTTGTTGGGGTTGCCGCTAGAGAGAGAAAAGCTAAGTAGTAGTGTAATGATTATGATAAGTGTCATGATATAAGTATGTCAATAGTTCGATCATGCATCATTCATGCATGTCCAAGTGATTGACTGAGCATCACTATGCCCCTATAGCCCATGAAACTGCGCTATCCAATCAATCTTACAAGTTAGTATGATTATTGAAATCATTTATGTCCACTTTAATGATTTCAAACTAGGAACTTAAATAATATATGAATTTTGTTCACATGTGGGGTTTCATTCACCAGGTCATCAACCTGATGAGCCCATCAATTAATAATTATTTTGGAAATTTTATTTAATTTCCAAAACCATAATTAAATAAGAGAAATAATAATTTCTGTTTAAACATAATTCTGCAAATATATACATTCCTTATGTAATATGTTTTCTCAATACATACACAACTTGAATTAATATAATTTGCTACAATCCAAGACTTTAATATGACTCTCATATCTTAGTCTGTGGAAGGGGTTTAGTGATTTCTCACTCATAATAAAACTTTGCAGATCATGACATCCCGCTTGTCATTGATCTCATAAATGAGGTGATATCTCATATCTATTTGTTTGGATTTGTGATGTGACCCTGACTCCTTTGTTTTAGCAAAGGTGTCCTTTTAATCACTAAAAACAATTTGATCCAAACTTCCTCCTCAACTACTCTTACTGTAGCTAAATACACATATTCTAACATTGAGTATGCAACAGTGTTGTGCTTTGAACTCTTCATGCTTACTGTACTTCTCCATTTAGACATAAAATGCATCTAGATCACCATCTAAAGTCATCTTATCTGTTTAGAGAACTTGCATCCGTATAACCTTTTGACAACTTGTTCACTCTTGACACCATAAACTAGAAAAATTCCTTTAGTGCTTCTCAAGTACTCAAGGATTTGTTCTTGGTAACTTTCAGTATGCTTATTCTGAATTTTCTTAAATCCTGCTACACAGGCACAAGTCATATGTAGCATTTTGCTTTGTACATTTCATGGCACATATAATGGACCATTTTGCAAAAGCATAAGGTACACTATCCATACGACTCAACCCTATTAGCTTTTGAAGGCACTGAGTTTTATTGAGCATAATACCATGAAACATGGGAAGACATCCTCTTTTAGAGTCATGCTTCATGAACTTGACAAGAACCTTATCAACATAAGTCTCTCGATGTTGTCCAATCATTCTTCAAGATTCATTTCATGGATCTTGATTCCCAATATGCACTTAACATCTCTAAAGTCTTTCATACAGAAACAACTCTTTAACTACTGCTTGACTTATTCAAGCATTGATATGTCATTTCATATGAATTGTATGTCATCTACTTACAAGACTAAGAAGGCTAATTGCTATATATTTAGTAATTGCACACGACGAAGACATAATTCCTTCAATTACTTCTACAACAAATCCGAGAACAAAGTGTTTGTTGCTCGCGATGGTGTCTTTTTGGAGAAGAAACACCTTCCCAAAATGACAAGTGGGAGGAAAATCAAACTCGATGAAGTTCGAGAGGACGAGCAACAAAATCAGATTGATAGTCAAAGTGCTCAAACAACATCTGTTGATGCTGGTCAAAATGTGCAAAGTCAAACCGACAATGCAAATGCTCAGTCCGTTACCCTATGCAGGTCACAGAGGCCAAGGTCTCAACCTGATAGGTATCTTGATGTTATACTAACCGAGAATCGGGACATCCTGATAGTGGATGGAGACGAACCGGTAACCTACAAGCAAGTGATGGCGAGCACCGACTCTGCTAAATGGCAAGAGGCCATGAGATCTGAAATAGATTCCATGTTTGAAAATCAAGTTTAGGACTTGGTTAACTTATCCAAAAGTTATACACCTATCGAATGTAAGTGGATTTTCAAATTGAAAACCGATAAAGATGGAAATGTATTCATTTACAAAGCTAGACTGGTAGCAAAAGGTTACAGGCAAATTCATGGTATTGATTACAATGAAACCTTTTCTCCGGTTGCAATGCTTAAATCCGTTAGGATCATCCTAACGGTTGATGCATATTACAATTATGATATAGGCAAATGGACGTCAAAACCGCCTTCCTCAATGGAAATTTGGAAGAAACTGTGTATATGACACAGCCTGAAGGTTTTGTCGACCAACACAATGCTGGGAAAAAGTGTAAGCTTAAAAAGTCCATTTATGGGCTAAAGCAAGCTAGCAGAAGTTGGAATCTGCAATTCGATGAAGCCATCAGTAAGTTTGATTTTATCAAGAATCCAGATTAATCTTGTATTTACAAGAAGGTCAGTGGGAGTGACATCGCCTTCCTAGTCTTATATGTCAATGACATATTGCTCATTGGAAATAGTATTCCGATGTTAGAGTCTGTAAAGGCCAGACTTGGAAAATGTTTTTCAATGAAAGACTTGGGAGAGGCTTAGTACATATTGGGCATCAAGATCTATAGGGATAGATCTAAGAGGGTGATTGGATTGAGCCAGAGTACTTACATTGATAAGGTACTGGCTCGATTTAATATGCAGGAGGCCAAGAGAGGTTACCTACCCATGTCACATGGCATAACCCTAAGCAAGAAGTAGTGTCCACAGACACCCGATGAGCAGGAAAGGATGAATCAGATTCCATATGCTTCACTTATTGGATCGATCATGTATGTTATGATATGTACGAGGCTAGATGTATCGTATGCCTTGAGTGCTACGAGCTTATACCAATCAGACCCAGGAGAGGCGCATTAAACTGCGGCCAAGAATATCCTAAAGTACCTGAAAAGGAACAAGGATAAATTCCTGGTGTATGGTGGCTCAGAAGAATTAGTTGTTGAAGGTTATACTTACGCAAGCTTCCAAACAGACAGAGACTATTTCAAATCACAGTCGGGATATGTGTTCTGTCTAAATGGAGGAGCGTTCAATTGGAAGAGTGCCAAGCAGAGCAGAACTACAGATTATACAACTGAAGCTGAATACTTGGAAGCTGCTGAAGCGGCTAAGGAGGCATTTTGGAGTCGTAAGTTTGTTGGTGAACTTGATGTTGTACCCTCCATCAAGGGTCTAATATCCCTCTATTGTGACAACAATGGAGCTATTGCTCAGGCCAGAGAGCCAAGGGAACATTAGAAGGTCAAACATGTCAAGCAGCGATTTCACATAATAAGGGAATGAAAATCAGAGGGTGTAGACACCCAAATGTGTCTCCCCAAAACCAAACCCAGTGATGAATACCTTTCATGTCATTTTATTATTGAACAAAGAGAAAGTGTGAAAAGTCTAGTGATGAGGATGTTTTCATTAAAATATCTCTTCTTTCTGTTTTTGAAAATATTTCTTTTCTTACCCTATTTATGAAAAACGTGCAGTCCAGTTTAGTTTGGTCCATGATAAAGGTCCAATAATGGTTTAGTTGGATGGGGCTTGAAAAGAACTTTCCAACGATATATTATAAGCCCAATTCCGATGAATAATGAGGAAGTTATGGCCAAAATACTAAACTGGGGTCAAACCGGATTTTACCTACGGCCCAATGATCATGTGGAGGGTCCAAAGGTTTAATCCTATTCCTAAACTAATTAGGATTTATTAGAAGCTTCCATAAGTTTTTAAAAGATCTTAATTATCCTTTTTGAAAAGATAAAATCAAAGAGTTTGAAATTGAATAAAAACTTTCCTTTTTTAAAACATTCCTTTTTTAAGTCCTAATTCTATTCGAATTTAAAGATGTTCAAAGATAGTCAGATATTATTTTCGTGCCTCATAATCTTTATCCAAATCTTATATGGTTGGATAGATCTTGAAATTATCTTTCCAATGATATATTATAATATTAATTCCGAGCTATAACGAAAAAGATATGAATGGAATATGAAACTCTATCCAAAACTGACACCGTCCCACTATTTCGTCCACATTTTTTATCTACAAAATATTTTAATCTGATTCTAATTGGGTTGCAAAGTGGACTTCAAGAGCTTTTCAATGACATATTATATGACTTAATTGGACTTCTGGATCAAAATTTATGATAAAAACAAAATTCATAAAAACTGCTGACCGACGAGTTTTATTTCGATTCGAATTCGGATTCTTTTCTTATTCTTTGACTCTCTTTTTTCCTATAAATAGAGGTCATATCCCCCCTTTTTCAATCACCTACAATCAACAATCATCATCTCTCTCTTTCTCTCTCTAAAGCTAGAAGCTTTCTCTCTCTCTATTCTTTTTCTAAACCTTCCTTCTCACAAAATTCCTCATTCATTAGATCTAGACACACCTAGCCAAGTTCGAAGTTGCCTTCGCCTTAGATGTGAAAAGTTATAATTTCTGAGGGTTTGGTCCCAAATCTCTATTTCCATTAGTTAATTTAATTGTTTGATTTTATACTTTTCCTTGAAGTTACTAACGTGTGTATTTTGTTATTAGAAAGAGGTACGAGGCATCAAAGTATGTAGTCTTATTGCTCTATTCTTGTAGAAAGCATGTTTGTTATTTATTAATTCCTAACATTATGTTAGGATGTTATTATTGCTTTCTAGTATCATGTTTAGGGTGCTTCCTATGCTTTCTAATATCATATCAATATCATGTTAGTATCATGTTAGGGCTAAAGCTTTGATCTTTATTGTTTAGTGACATGCTAGGGTTTGTTATTAATCTTGTTAGTATCATGCCTAGGATCTTGCTAATAATATTATGCTTTAACATGATTATTATTGTTATAATTATTGTTTTTATAATTATGATTTATGATTATTATGTTGCTTATATATTATTTATTGTTGTTGCTTGATCACGCCCTCTCTTGCATGTTTAAAGAGAATTTTTATTTGTAATCACGCTTAATAAGATAATTAATAATCTTGTTTAGGGCTAATATGATTATAATTCAAGTGATCGCCAATAATAGATTTATTTGTGCATTAATATTCAACCAACATAGATAAACAGGTTTAGGGTTAACCTGTTGATTGCATGTTAGTCAGAAAGCGCACATGAATACAAGTAGAATAAAGTAGAGGCCTATTTAGGGTAGGTTCAATCTCTTTTAGGTTGGATTTGTACCTTCATCCCCGAACTCCTAGTCTTGATTCCAGACCTATTGGAGTTAACACCTTCACCCTGTGAACGGTTTACAAGTCCCTAAAACTTGTTGGCGACTCTTTTGCTCTAGCTTCCTTCCCTTTGGACGCCACCATGCTTAAGTGTATTATCACAGTGGGGTTCAAGTTTGTGGGATGGCTTGAAATATTCCCTACAGAGGGTGAAATCAGAATTTGTAAAGTTGGAACGGATGACAATGTAGCCGATCCACTTACTAAGCCTCTGCCTCAAGTGAAGCACAACAAGCACGTTGAGGCAATGGGAATCTGACACGTTGGAGATTGGCTCTGATTTCCCTGTTTGTGTTTTAATTAATTTTTAAACATTTTGATGTAAGACACTAAGATGAACCATTCAGGTTTTGGAGTAATTTAATTTCATGCAATTTTATCACTCTATTTCTATTTAATTGTGGTTTAGAATTAAATATTGAGTCCATTCGATTATGAGAATATTCGAAATAGGGTATCAAGACCAGTCTTGGATAAAGAACCACCTATTAAGTGAACATTTAATATTATAATCGAAAATTATCCCTAATCGAGGTCATTTAAAAGATGGACGATTAATGACCGCTTGAGATTAGTGTGTAGTTTAATTTATAGCACCGTTTCTTGTGCTACAAGAACATAATTGTCATAAATCATTTGCACAAGTATTGGTATAGAACCATTCGGGATCGACCTATGAGAATACTTTAAGAAATTTAAAAATCGTCATAAGTATACTTCTCATTATGGCTATCGGAACCTCTTTCCTCAACCATGAGTATTGTGAGTACTCTTGTTTGAGTACTAGTCCATTTTGATGTTAGTCAAACGTCTGCCGTACATGGAGATTATAACGACAACACTCGAGCGACTAGGTGCTCTTAGTAAGAGAAGCTGACAGTATAAGACTGGGAATGTCCCCCTACTAATAATAGGGAACATGTCTTTGTTGTTTACAAGGTCTCTCGAAGAGCGAGACTATAAAAATGCATGACTGTGCTCAGATGGATTTTTAGAAATCATCTATTTATTGACAGTCAAACTCGGATTTCAAGAAACACTTCTGGACGTAATAAGAATGAGGAAAAATCTTACCTTACAGTTCATGACGAGACATTAAGTGACATAGGAAATAGGCCGGCTATACACAAAACCGCACTTGTCCGGAAGGACAAGTGCGAGGTTGATAGGAATGGTGTCCTTCGTACAAGTGTATTATTTCGATAGAGGGTTTGGAATTATTAGAAAGCTAATTATTCAGTGAGGTCAAGTGATCGGAATTCCTAGTTGGATGTCGCTTCCGATCAGTAAAATTAATCCATAACTAATATTACAGTTTAATCTGGACTAAACCCTTCGGGTCACACCCAAGCAACTAACGATCCAACACAACGAATTAATTGGAAGGACTTAATGAGTCGCTCGAGTATTAAATATTTAGACGTCGAAAATCGAGCTAGGAGCGTCGCAAGTCGAGTCAAATTAATAAAAGGCGAGACGGTAAAATCAATAATTATTCAACAATTTACCAAAATACCCCTAGCATCGGAATGCCCCGAGCAAACCGAGTGCTAGGGGCACTTGGTATAGCAAGTGGCTACCATGCACACCAAACCGAGCTTAGGCTTGCTGGTTGGTGCTGCGGCATGCTAGCGCACCACTGCTAGCACATGGCTAGCAAGCCGTGCTAGCATGTGCGGGCAGCAGCAGCATCAAGCTAGCAGTGTGGCGCGCAGTGCCCTCGGCTAGCAGCCCGCAAGCATGCGAGGCGTGCTGGGCCGAGGCAGCAGCATGCCACACTTGCGTGCGTCCAGCAGCAGGCCTAGCTGTGCGCACCAAGCGCCAGCAAGGCTGCTTAGGTGCCAAGGCATGGCCTACCACGTGGCAGCCACTCATTGGGGCCGAGAGAAATGAGAGAGGGCGGTTTGGGAGTCTTAGGGATCATGGCTTGGTCCCCCCTCCCCTTGTGGTCCTTACCTAACCTCTCCTCTTAGAATGCCACTTGTTAATTAATTAGTTGTTTGCTATTTTCTTTTATTTAAAAATAAAAAGGGAAAATTGATTTTACCAACTCTCCCACATTGATTGGAGAGTGGAATTCTCTCATGACATTCTCTATAAATACCCACCTTGGGATTTGGAGAAAGTCACTTGAGTAGGAACTCAATAAGGCATATCCACTTGAAAGAAAACCTTTAAGTTCATATAATACTCGAGTAGTGTTTTGGTCTGACTTGGCTAAATTCCAAGTAAGAGACCGGTCGGGGTCGAGTTGCGGGTGAATATCGTAGGAGGTCTCTGCGCTTGCAAAACTTGGCTTTGAAGTAAGAGCTCCGAGTGAGAGCGAAGCACGCGGCAAGGGTAAGATCGTCTTTTCTCTCTTTCTTGTTATTTATGTCATTTTAGTTATATTAATTGTGGGCGGGTGATGGGGTCGGGTTTTGTTCCGCGGTGAGTTGGACTCATTGAAACCCAACAGCTACATGCCCCATTCATCCCCGAGGACTGCACCCAAGCATACACCTCCACTACTAAGCACATAAGCATCAACATTTACGTTGATAAAATTCCTTTGTGGAGGTACCCAACTTGCTTTCGAAAATGTGATAGGAGCAGTGACACATCCACCTACTCTGACATTGTATGCACAATAATCCTCGCATAATCTGACGAAACTTGACGCAATCATCACCCCATTAATCTAATTTGCGTCGCCAAAAATAAACTTGTTTCTATAACACCACACTGCCCAAGAAAGGCATAGGAAGGTCCATAACCATGCTTTATTTGTCAAATTTGCTCGAAACCCAGCAAAACAACTCTTGAAAAGAGGACATTGGAGCATCATTTAATAACTCAAGAAAATTGTTGTGCTGTCATATACTCAAAGCATACTTACAGTGAAACAAGGCATGGATTATTAACTCGCTAGCAGCCCCACATATCGAACATGTACTCGATGGCTGAATATGGAAAAAATGTATCATCTCCATTACCCCAAGTGACCCTTTACAGGCCCTCATAACAAAATGGCACAACTTTGGTGGTCTTTTGAAGCTCCAAACCTCCCGCCAAAGCTAATTCTCCCTATCACCATAGAGCGATTCCCAAGATCGTACCTTGCCCAATCTACCAAGCCAATAAGCTGATTTTACCGAGAACAACCCCGACTTGGTAGGCCACCAGAACCTCCTGTCTTCCACCCAATTGCTCGGCAGAGGGATGTCAAGAACTACTTGTCGTCCATCCTCTTCATTAAATCTAGCAGCCACTAAATCAGAATTCCAACACATACTGTCAAAATCAATAAGCTCACTCACCCGCAAATCAATATCACAATGCAATTGGGGAGTCGGGGTAGAACTAGATTCCTCACCAATCAACCAAGCATCCTCCCAAACCTTAATAGAGGAGTCGTTTCCCACCCTCCACTTTAAACCCTCAAGGAGCAAAGATTTTGCCCCCCAAATACTTCTCCATGTATAGCTAGGATCAAAGCCTGTTGAAGCACCACAGAAATCAGAGTATTTAAAGTATTTTGCTTTGAGTATTTGTTGCACCACTGTATTATTATTAACACACAACCTACATGCTTAGCGAGAAGAGAGAAATTAAAGCATTTAAGGTCTCTAAACCCCATTCCACCCATTGATTTCGGGAGGAAAAGGTCCTCCCATCTATGCCAATGAATCCTCCTATTCAAGTTATCCGAGCCCCACCAAAACCGAGCCAGAGTAGAGTGAATTTCATCAATGAGACAATCTGGAATTCTAAAAATGCTCATCATGTAGGTTGAAATTGCTTGTGCCACCACCTTAATTAAATCTCCTAGCCAGGACGAGATAATAATTTCTCCTTCCACCCCTGAAGTTTACTTCTTCCAAATAAGCTCCTTGAGACAAGTGAAAACCGCTTTCTTCGATCTTCTAATAAGAGTCGGCAACCCCAAATACTTCTCACATCTATCCACTTCTTTAACCCCAAGAGTATCAATAATTTCCTTTCTTCTCTCTGAATTCACACACTTACTGAAAGCTACTTCAGTTTTGCTTAGATTGACTTTCATTCTGTCCGGAAGCTCTTTCGTAGGTACTGATTATATCAGCAATTTTAGAGCATTCATGCAGATTTGCTCTCGCAAATAATATACTGTCATCCGCAAAGAAAAGATGAGACACCCCTACAATCTCTAACTCCATGAATCACGTTGTCCGATACCGCTTTAGATATCAGATTAAAAAAAGCCTCTACACATATTAAAGAGACATATATAATAGTAAATAAAGTTTGTCATGTTGGTTGGATAATGAAGCTTTTTCCCAATGAGGCAATCATATTTGAGATTCAACTCATCAAATGTTCAGAAGCAAATCAACAAAAAACATGTATTTTTTAAAATTCTATTTAATTAATTTATCAAAATTATGTAATTTCATTCAATTAATATAATTTCTTATTTTTATTTACATGATTGTGTTTAGTTGTTTACTTGGTTAATATGTTTATTTATCTAATAATTTGGCTAATTTTAATTTATTGAATGGACCATTAGGATCAAATTTTAGGTTTATATGCTACTTAATTTGATAATTGTTGATTTTGTATTTATATAGGTTAAATCATGAAATCAAAAACACTAGATTTTTTTTTTAAAAAAAGTTAATAATTCACAAGAAGAGGATTCTACTTCAAAGTCAAATTTAAATCCCGAAAGTAATTTGATTGATGATAATGAGCAAAACACAAGTTTTGAAGGGAAAAAATGGAGGATGATTTTCTTAGAGATGTTTTGGTACTATACATAAAAAGAGATTGTTGTAGATTTTAGTGTTGAATTTTTTATTGATGATTTTGCTACTATGAAAAATCATAGAGTACGATTCAACTATTTTTTTTATTTGTAACAATTATATACTACATCTGTTAATTATTATGTGTGATAAAGGGGTATTATTTGTGAGACATAAAATATTCCTTTGTTGCACATAATAATTAATGGAGGTAGTATTAGTACGTTTTAAATTTTTCCATCAATATGTTGTTTGACAAGTCTGGCCCCTAGTAATTGAAAATCTTGACTTCGCCTCTAACAGTGAGAATATCAATTAAACATAGATAACTTTTATTTATATTGGAGAAATTATTTTTATTTATATCAGGTGAAGTGGTGAACTTATTTATTTCAAGGGCAAATTTTTGGTACTTATTTATTTCAGGGTAGCATGTTATTTTGGGACAACTTTAATTAATTTACACTGAATATATAATAATTACTGTACACACTGTTTTTTTTTTTAAAAAAAAAGTTTGTGTATTTAGTTTTTAATTTCAATACATTAGAAACATACTCTGTATACAAATCTTGGCATATAAAATGCTTAAATACGCATAAAAGCCTTGTGATAAACTGATAAAAGGAGATGTTATAAGTCATGATGAGTTGTTCCCTTGGTATATGAATCTTTGAATATCTAACGTTGACTAATGCGTGATACACGTAATTGAAGAGTACGTTCATATCAAATCAAATAAACAAATATTTATCCAGCTCTCCCTTATTTGTACTCCGTATAATTGAAAATAAAATGCATTCATGTGATGCATCAACCATTTTATTTAATACGAAGTAAACAACTTGAATTGGCCGGCATTTATTTAATGAAACTACACATTAGGTGCTGCCAAACGTCTACTTAAAGGTCCAAAGAAGCTAAAATATGGAAATTGCATGCAACTCAACAAAAACAAAAACAAAACCAAATCCAAAATTATTTCTTCCTTTCTAATTACAAGCAATCCTTGTTGTTGATCAATATTTCAATGGAGGATCAACTTGAAGTAGATGTGAACATAATATCAAAGGAAATGGTTAAACCATCGTTTCCTTCACCCTCAAATCCCACAACGTTCACCTTTCCCTTCATCGATCAAATTTTCCCTACCTTTCACATTCCCTTGCTCCTTTACTACACTTCGAGCTCCTCAACACCACAAGGAAAAGTTGATATAAGTGGTTTGAAAACATCCCTAAGCCAAACACTTGATCAATTTCTCCCTCTTGCAGGTCGACTCATGGACGAGTCAACCATTTCATGTAACAATGAAGGCATACCATTGATTGAAACTAAAGTCAATTGTCATCTCTCTATCGCATTGACATCACCTTATAAGGTGAAGTTGCTTCCCAAATTTCTCCCTTCTCCAGATTTACAAGCTTCTGGATTGCAACCAATCTTAGAACTTGTACCTTTAGTCTTTCAAATCAATGTTTTCCTATGCGGAGGGGTGGTAATTGGATGCTACATGCTCCATAAATTCCTCGACGCAGGCTCCATTGGAACTTTCTTTAGGTATTGGTCAGCCCTCAATAGTAAACGATTAAAGGACCTAGCTCCGCCTCACTTTGAAGCCACTGTCAATGCATTTCCACCCTACCCTAAGAAAGAACACATACCTTCGTTTAATACTCTAGATTTACTTCCCCCACCTGCACAAACAAAGTCAACTTTTGCGATCAAAACTTTCATTTTCGATACAAGTTCCATACACATACTTAAGACCAAGGCAGCTAGCAAGCTAATTTCTAAACCTACGGGATTTGAAGTCGTGCTAGGATTTCTTTGGGAGCATATATTAGCCACGAAGCATAATTTGAGTTTGCAAGTTGAACGTACACCGGTAACAATTGCTATGAACATGCGGCCGAGGATGAGCCCACCACTCCCTAGAGAATCCATGGGCAATATCATCATAACATCAAATGTATTAGTGCCCAAACAAAGTAACAACAACAAGTTTCAAGAGCGAGCTTGTTAAGGAAATCCATTCAACTTTGTCAACTACTTACCAGAAAATTAATAGTAGAATTTTTCAAGGGGAAAATGCGAAAGTTGAGTTACTACGTTCGATGTTGCCTGTAGATGGTGCCTTAATGGTTAGCAGCTGGTGCAAAATGGGGTTGAATGAGGCAGATTTCGGGTTCCGAAAGCCTTTATGGATTGTTCCTACAGATGGAAAACAACCCCCTCTTTTGGTAAAGAATGTTTGTTGCATGACTGATTATTCTCATCCTATTATTGGAGATTGAATTGAAGCATGGTTGATGTTGGAGGAGAAAGAGATGGAATATTTAGAGTCCAACGCAGATTTTCTTGCCTTCGCTTCTCCTAATTAGCACCTCATTCACTACTTTTTCAGAGTGTTTGTCATAAAACCCACAACTTCTTCGCATCACACACATTTATTTCATTTTATTTATAATGTCTTGATTTTTATCTAGTCGTTTTTAACTTTATACTCAATCGATAATCAATAAATAAAAGTGTGATTATTAATATTACTCTCTCTATTTTACAATACTTGAAATTTTTTTCTCTTTCAATCGTTAAAGAATAATTGACATACTATTTTAAATAAAATAGATCATCATTATTGAAAATGTACATATTTACAAGTTACAACACACACTATGGTCCAATACTTCTCCCAACATCACATGTCCCATTTTATAACAATATAAATGTATCTACTATTTAATTTTACATTAAGCAACACACTTTATGGCCCTCAGCCTCACCTATTATTTTCTTAACCTATTTGGTAGGAAGTGGCTAATTATTTCGAAACTGATGAAGTACTATATAAAGTGAAATCATTATAAAGTTTGTTTAAAATGCCAAGTAATTTTTTAATAGTAAAACAAATTAAAAATCATAGAGAAGCACTGGAACTCTGGTAATCCTACAATTTCATTGGGGTGGGCTGTTTGACGAGAGAAAAGAAGTCAAATTAATTAGTTGTGTAGAATTGAAGTCAAATCATAGAATTGAAGTTTTGTCTAATTGTATTACAAGTTGTTGACTAATTTAAGTGCATGATTGTTAGTTAGCCTCTTGTTATCTTGGTTCTTAGAGCCATAAATTATCAACCTCCGAACATTAGAACAACCCTTGTTGATTTAGGTAACCTTCTTTGATAAACATGTAAACAAAGGAAACGTCTAGTTGGTTGTCTTTGAACACGTACTAGGCTATTTCTTCCTAGCTATAACCCTCATAGTGTATTGATAAAAACACCCACCAAATTAAGCTACTTATTATTACTTCCTCTGTTCATCCATATTTTTTTTGCCTTATTGCTAAATTTGGGTCAAACTTCATTCAATATTTTCTTTTACCATAGATTCATGATAATTTACAAGAGATAATATAGTCATGTGAAATTTTCTTAAAATTCATCTCATTGTATATTATTAATATCAATTGTGTATGAAAATGGATAATATGTTTTAAAACATGTCTTAGAGACCGTAAAAGTCAAATAGGGCAAAGAAATAGATTTGGAGGGAGTACTTATTACTCCCTCCGTCCCCAAAACTTTGACCCTTTTGGCCTAATTTTGGTCCCAAAATGATCGACCCATTTGCATTAAAATACCCACAAATTTACAACAATATTTGTGCAAAATTAGCTTCCTCATGTAAAATTTTGTTTTTTCATGTATTTTAATATTTTATCTCTCTACTTTTTTACAAATCCCATATAAATTTATCTTTCCAATATGTTTTTATTTCTTTTTATTTAAGTTTCTTAATAATCGCAAAATCAACCTAAAAGGGTCGAAGTTTTGGGGACGGAGGGAGTAATAATTAGAGATGTTTACAACTGAATCTATTCAATAATAAATGTGATAAGTTTGACTTTTATTTGACTATATTATATATTCAGTAATCAATAAGCTAAGACTCTGTTCCCTTTACCTTAAAAAAATAATATTCAGTTAAATAATTTAGATTCAGTAAAAATAATTTTACTTCAGTAAAAATAATTTCAGTTCAGTAAAAACCAGTAAACTTAAAAAAATATATAATAGAAAATCAGTAAAAATAATTCCAGTTCAGCAAAAATAATTTCAGTTCAGTAAAATTAATTTCAGTTTAGTAAAAATAATTTCAATTCAGCAAAAATAAGGTAAAGTGAACGGGGCCTAAGTATTATTTCCATCCCAAAATTAAATGTATGTGGTTTTCAATAAACGTCTTTGACCATCAATATCTTTAATTACAAATCAAGAAATAAGAAGTAATAGCACACACGTTTTCTGTGTGGCTGGCCACACTATGTGGTTGGTTGACAGATACCAAAACACTTACCGAATAACTCTTGATCGAGTAACCTCAGACCGACTAGGCGACTAACCCTTGGTCGAGTAAACCCTGACCGATCATACTACCTTTGTCATATAATGCTCTTAATTGATTTTGCCACAATACCTATGCATTAAAATCTCATTGTTGTTGGTATGTGAGGTGTCTCACATTTAAGAAAAAAAGTGAGCAAAAAGTTGTAGCAGGTCAGAACACTTGCGCTTTTATCATATTAGGTTAGATCCCGTATCACGCACGGTAATTTTTAACTACTTATTATTAGTTTAACACTGAATATAATTATAAAAATTTAAATTTTGCAAAATAAGATGAAAATTTTGTAATCACAAAATATAAAGAAAATTATATCATACTAAAGAAAACAAAGAGAGTATTAAAGTTAAAAAAAATAATATAAAAAAATAAATAAAAACAGAGAGAGTATTACATGCACAGCTAATGGAAAATTAGATAACATTACAAAGTTAAGATAGGAAAATATTATTATTTAGTTTAAATTAAAATCAAATAATAATTTTGTTAAATGTGTATCAATGGAATATACTTACCAAATAGGAAGGAAAATATTGTTGTATAGTAATATATATTCTCTAAGAAAATTTGGGAAAAAAAAAAAATCTTTTGGAGTGAAATCTTTTAACCAAGATATGACACATGTCTTTCTTGGTTTAGCCTAGGGGTGCTAATCGAGTTGAGCAGCTCGCGAGCAACTCGAGATCGACTCGGTCAACGCTCGGTCAAAACTTGACTCGAGTTGGCTCGACTCGAACTCGACTCGAACTCGACTCGACTCGAAACCTTAACGAGCACGAGTTGAGCAAGGTGTAACTCGACTCGATAAGCTCGCGAGCAGCTCGATAATATTTTATTATTAAATATTATAGAAAAGTTTAAAAATAAAAAAATAAAACGTGACATATACAAAAGAAATTATACTACTCCAGTAATTATATTTACCCAAAAAGAAATATTTACCCAAAAAGAAATTAAAAAAAAAAAAAGGTAAGCACTCCTCTGTAATTACTACGTACACTACTAGTCAGTAGTCACTCACTTGGCCTAACTCATTCAGTAAAAAAAAAATAAAAAAAAATAAAAAAAAAAAACCCTAGACACTTCCTAGCCGCCAACTCCTCCATCCTTAGATTTTTGCTCTGTTTTTTCTCTTTTATTTTCAAATCTCAAGTAATAAACTCATAAAGGATATGAACTGAAGAAGGAAGAAGGGAGAAGGGATCAAGGTCAACTAAAAGACAATTTTAACAAGGAACATGCTTTTAACATGACAAGTGCATTTTATTACTCTCTTTTGTTGTAGATCTGTAGTTGTTCTTGTAGTTTTATTCGATTATTGATGAAATTTATTCTAAAAGTTGGACAATTTTTCTATTCTTGATCGAGAAATTAAAGGATAAATTTGGGCGATTTTTAGCCGAATATACAATTAAGTTGGGTGTTTGTAATATGTGTGGAAAAAAATATAATTAATTTAGGCGTTTCCAGTAGATCTAGCTAAGTTTGCAAATCGATTAAGTGTGGAAATTGATATCTTTTATCTGACTATGCTAGCCCATTAAAGCCGAATTTGTGTTTACGTTTTTGTTACTAGTAGTTGATCAACTCATAAATTTCTCAATTAAAAACTGTACTTTTTATGTTCTGTTTTACCCGAATGTATATGTTCTTTTTAATACTCCTATATGAGCTTAATATTTATTAATTTGATTTGGAATATTGTTTTTGCAGGATATTGCAATATTGGAGAAGATTGAATGACGGATTTGCAACCATAGACGAATTGAAAAAAAAGAATAATTTTCTGTATTAATATTCTTTGGTTTTGTGATGATGATTATAGTACTTAATTTGATGGTCTAATGGTTTGTTGCGTAGGAATTTGAAAATATACTACATTTCAAAATGTTAGATTTCATTTGGTAATTTTTTAAAAATTGTATATGTAAAAATAAGGAGTTTATATTAGTTGAAAATATAAAATAATTAATAAGTTACCAAAATAGAGAAAAAAAAACATAGATGAGTTGATTTAGTTCAGCAATCGAGCTTAGTGAGTTACGAGCTGAACAATTGAGTTTTTGAGTTATAAGCTGATTCGAGCAATTAAAACTTAACGAGTCACGAGCCAAGTCGAGCTCGAGTCAAGCTACGAAAAAAATTAACGAGCACGAGTCGAACAATGATTTAACGAGCTTAACGAGTAACGATCACGAGTCGAACACGAGACACGATTTTCGATCACGAGTCGAGCACACCTTAGCTCGCGATCGACTCGCTCGATTACCACCCCTAGTACTTTCACCTTTAATATATAGTCGTAAAAGAGATAGATAAAGGGAAATAAATAAATAAGTAAAAAGAATATATTGAAAGCAAAACTTGGCAAGTCAAAATCACAATTGAAGTACTCAGAAAATAATATTGCTAATATTATGTAACTATCTTTTAATAAGATACTTAAGCTTGCATCATAAGTCATAATAAAAGAGAATAATTTTTTCGGAAAAAATTAACTTAATCAATTTTTTTTTTTGGTACAATTTTTTATTTTTTTATTTATGTAAAGTGGAAACTGTATGGAGTATATTAGTTAAAATATAATTAAGGGAAATTATAAAAAGTAAGATATTACATGAAAATTTTAAATTTTCATTAGAAATTAAAATCGTATCATTAAAGTTAACTTATTTACTGCCTAAAAAATTTTAATGTGTTTATAGATATTTACCAAAAAAAAAAAAAAAAAAAAAAAAAAAAAAAAAAAAAAAAAAAAGTGGTTGATTTGATTACGCGTATATATAAACATTACATAAACTGATAAACGTGCTAGACAAGAAGGATACTTGCTAATAATAAAAAGATTATTGGAGATTTTATTCCACAAAACCAAGAAACTTCTGCAAATGCTTACTCCAATAATTTAAGCATGAAAGTACATTAATACTACAGTGCATTTCTGGTGCAGCTGGCCGCACCATGCGGCAAGGTGTCAAATCAGCAAATGACAAAGTAACCTCACCAACCTAGTAATCCCTCCAACCAAGTAACCCCTGACCGGACCAAGTAACCCTGATCGGACTTAGTAACCCCTGACCGGACCAAGTAACCCATCTAGTAACCCCTTAAGTAACCCCTCAGACTTAGTAATCCCTGACCGGATCAAGTAACCCCTCAAGTAACCCCTCCGACTTAGTAACCCCCCTCTAGTAACCCCTCCGACTTAGTAACCCCTTAGGTAACCCCGCTTAAGTAACCCCTCAAGTAACCTCACTTAAATAACCTCCCAAGTGACCCATTCAAGTAACCCCCTTCAAGTAACCCCACTTAAGTAACCTATCTAGTAACCCTCTTAAGTAACCCCCGACCTTGTAACCCTTGACACACCACCACCCCCAAAACGCCACTAGCCTCACCCCCAATACGCCATGCCACCACCATCACCATACACCGAACCCACAAAAAAACATAGATTCAACCAAACCCACAACCAAATCGTAAAAAAAAAAATTAAAAAAAATCGAATAAATACCTTTAAAATTAACAATGGGTTTCGAATTCCCCTTCAAATACGGCTGAAAAGGTCAAATTCGACCATGAAAACTCTAGATCTAGAGTTTTAATGGCCGAATTTGGCTTTAAAAACCTTTAAGTTGAGTTGATTTTAATAAAAATGGCGGAAAATCAAATTGAAGCGACGACTTCGAAGATCGTACCAATAATTGCAATTTCTCTCCTCTTCTTTGTTATTGATTCTTCTGTACTATTGAGCTTTCAAATCGCTGCAACACAAATTGTTGAGCATAATACCAGGTTAATAATCAAAATTGGTGAAGAATCAAACAAAAATGGAGCAAAAATCAGTGGTTTTCTAGAAATTTTTCTCACTAGTGCAAATGAAAGAGGTAAGAGAGAGAAAGCTTGAATGATACAAACAGAAAAGAAATGTTCGCTTGGAGAAGAAGAAAAGAGGAGAGAGAAAACTAGTTTAAAATTTTATTTTTTTTAAAAAAAAAAATGGTGGTTGGCCACACCGTGTGGCCAGCCACATATGAAAGTTTGTGTTAATACTAACTAATGAGATTCACGTCATTTAAAAAACATGTGTAGATGGATTAAATGCTTAATAATTTGATAATATAAGATTTGATTCTATCTTCAATAATGGTGTTTAAATTAGCAACTCTTTATAAAAAAAAAAAAAAGTAGGATTAGAAATATATTTTTAAAATCAAATTATTGGCATTAGATTAATGACCCCTTAACTAAAAGGCTTGAGGTCTATTTAAAGGTCCCATAAGAAATGAAGAAGTTTAATTAAAGCTAGAAAATAAATCCAAGTTCATTATCAATGGGAAAAGAACTTGATATTATTGATAATGAACTTGAAGTAGAGGTGAATATAATATCGAAAGAGATGGTAAAACCATCCTTTCCACCACCCTCTAATCCCGCAACGTTCACCCTTTCCCTCCTCGATCAAAATTACTATATCTATAATGTACCTATGCTCTTTTTCTGCAATGCCAACTTCCTAACTCGACAAAGCGAGGTTGATATAAGTGGCCTAAAAACATCCCTAAGCCAAAACACTTGATCAATTCTTCCCTCTTGCAGGTCGACTCTTAGATGAGTCGACCATTTCTTGCAACCACATGTTGGATATATTTTGAATTATTTTGAAAAATAGATAATTATCAATTAAGTGAAGTGGTCCATTTATTTTGAAAATTAGTTTCCATGATCAAGGAAACTTACTACCCATTATCCCACTAACTTAGAAAACCACTCATAACCAACTCACGTAAAGTAGGAGTTTTTGAAGGCAAAACTTCCTAAATATATGTAATTCAACGTGAGTCTCACAACAACAAGGTCACTGCATCCAACTCTCAAAATCACATAACCACCATCAAAGGTGAGAGTGAGGGTCCTGCACCAAAGTTGATAAGAGTTCATTCACGGTTTTTCTGGCATCGCGACGAGGTTGTTCGGGTCTTTGTGTTCCTCGTAGTTAACTTGCAATGGCTGGAGGTATACTAAATTATCGCTTCCGCAATCATACATGTTTTGTATGTTTATAATTCAAGCTATGAACATGCTGTTTGTTATCCTTGATTTAACACCACAAAGGCATATCATTTATAGAGACTAAAGTCAATTGTCATCTCTCGTTTGTTATGACATCACCTCATAAGCTTAACTTGCTTACCAAGTTTCTCCCTCCTGAAGAGTTACAAGCTTCTAGGTCGAAACCAGTCTCAGAACTTGTACCTTTAGCCTTTTAGATCAATGTTTTTTGTTGTGGAGGGGTGGTGATTGGATACTACATGCTTCATAAACTCCTCGACGCAGCTTCACTAGAAATCTTCCTTAAGCATTGGGCATCCCTTGCTAGTAATCGATTGAAGGACCTAGTTCAACCTGACTTCAAAGCTATTGTCAATGCATTTCCTCCACTTCTTAATTCAGAACACATATTTTCACCTGATCTCTTTTCAGAGACCCCTGTTAAAAAATCAAATTCAACCAATGTCATCAAAAGTTTCATATTCGACGCTATAGCTATAAGCAAGCTTAGGGCCAAGGCAACAAGCAAGCTTATTCCAAACCCTACGAGATTTGAGGTCGTGGCAGGGTTTGTTTGGGAGCAAACCTTAGCCGCAAGGCTTACTTTAGGAGTGCAAATTAAACAAACAGAGCTCTCAATTGTTGTGAACATGCGGTCAAGGTTAAGCCCGCCACTCCCAAGAGGATCCATAGGTAACCTTATGACAAACACACAGGCACGCACGCAAGTTGTTCACAAAAGTAATAACAACTCTAGGCTTCAAGAGCTTGTTAATGAAATCCATTCAGCTTTATCCAATACTAGCAAGAAAATTACTAGTACAACTTTTCAAGGGGAAAATGCAGTGGAGACCGTTAAATCTGAGCGGAAAGCTGAGTTGCGAGGTGAGATAGAGAATGAAGTGGGCAATTTCTGGGTTACGAGCTGCTTCCATATTGGGTTAAATGAGGCGGACTTCGAGTTTGGAAAGCTTGCGTGGATTGTTCCCACAGATAGGAAAGAACCTCCTCCTGGATTTGTGAACTTTTTTTTTACTCTCACTGATTATTGTCATCCTATTAATGGTGATGGAATTGAAGCATGGTTGATGTTAGAGGAGAAAGAAATGCAAATTTTAGAGTCCAACCCGGATTTCCTTGCTTTTGCTTATATCCTAATTGAGTTATTGCCCCCTTCCCCCCTTTTGCAAATTTTGCAAATTTAGGTTCAAGTGATCGAGAATCATTCTATCTAATAAATAATTTCTAGTTTTATTTTATATTTTCAAATGTAATTTAAATTTGACATTATTTGCACACTAACCTTTAATAATATTAAAAGTTCGAGATGTTAGATTCATATTAATTTTGTCACCAAATTAAAGATATTTAATGATAATAAACATAATAAATATAAGGCAAAAGCTAACGAATGTCCTGCGAGCGGCGTTGGATAAGTTAGCTAAAAGTAGAAAGATTAAATTAAAATTAACATTAATTACACCGATGATGCGTGATTTTGTCACGCTTTCCCAAATTGATACAACTTTAGGTAATAAATGTTTATCCAACGCTCTAACCTTGGGGGGCGTTCGTTAGCAAGATCCTAAATATAATTCTAATTTGATATAGCCTGTTTTGAGCAAATACAAATACTACGTATTCGTTTAGATATCCTGAATTGAACATATTCTAAATAGGAGCATATGAATCTCTTTATACGATATTTAATCGTCCATAACCAAAACCTAGTACTTTGTACTCCACATTATTTACAAAGCGAAAATTTCAACAAGTCAATTTCTTTTCCGAATTCAAATTAAATCCAATTTAAAACATTACAAATATTTGGTTTGTACTTGGTGTGAATCCTGTAAATAGGGCTGTCAAAAGCTGACACGATACGATAACCCGACACGAAATAAGCGGGTTTGGGTCAAGGATTCTCGACAGTTTACATAATTGGGTCGACACACGCATGACGCGAAATTAAACGGGTTAGGTTTGGGTTGAAATTTTCAACCCGAAACCAACACGCATAACCCGATTATATAAATGGGTTGAACGACAACCCGTCAACCCGAACCCAACACGCTTAATATATTAATTAATTAGTAAAAAAACTGAAATTGTTTATTTAAAATTTGTAATTTTGTAAATTACATTAACACCATTTATACATTTTGGTAATTTTTTTGGCGGTTAATTTGGCGAAAAAATTATTATTTTTCATCTTTGGTAAATTAAAATTTAATTTGGCCATTAATCTAAGACAATTTTTATGTATGGTTGTATTGTTAAAAACTACTAGCTTTAAACTCTTGTGGTATCGTTTGCTAAAAACTATTAACATTAAACTGTTGTAGTATACTTAATGAATTAATGATGTCTGTCGTTTTTATTTTTGAATTGAATATTAATTGATTTATTACATACTATGTGGGTAAAAGGTTACCCGAATAATCCGTTTAATAAGGGGGTTAGGTTTGGGTCAAGGGTTTTCAACCCGTTTAATAAACGGGCTAGGTTTGGGTCAAGGGTTTTTCAACCCGCTTAACGTTGACACGAACTCAATACGACATGACCCGTTTGACAGCCCTACCTGTAAATCACTACTCATCGCTGATTTTCACTACTTAAAGTGTAGTTTTATAGAGTCTATTATGAGCTAGTTTTTTTTTTTTTTTTTTTTTTTAGATCTATTATGAGCTAGTTTCATTTTCGCCCCTTGTCAAAAAAAAAAAAAAATTATGTAATAATCCTATTGAGGTGTTCATTCAAATATTCAATATTCGATCGGATTCAATAAGGGGAAGTACTCGATCAAATTCAATATAGCGTTCATACAAGTCAAATCTTAATCGATTAGTTTTCGAGTAGATTAAATTGAGTCCGTGGGGTAAATTTTTGACATCTCATTAATCCCTCAACTAGTGTGTAGCCCGGGCGTTGCACCGGTTACTACTTTAATTAGAGCTTGTGATTATTATATACATTTATTTTCATGTATATAATATAGTTTGAGATTGGCTTAGATGGTTAAGTAATCATCTTTCTTATAAAAGATTAGGTGTTCGAATCCCCTTATCATCATCTTTTTAATATGAAGCAATATTCTAGTTGATTGAGTAGCGATGATGTGGCATACTGAGAGATGGAGTAAGTGACGTGGCGTAATCTACGTGTCACAGAGACGTTTTTAGTAACGCCTTTTAATAGATTAGTATAGATTAGTATAGATTTGGTAACGGGTATAACGGCATTTGAAGTTTTGAACAACGCGAAACACTTTTTCCCGGCTTTAAATTAAAATCAGTGCTTTATAAAACCCCATCATTTTCCCGCCATTTACCCACTTTCACTTACTACTCCAAAATCCCCAAATTTTCTAGGGTTTTCTCTCTCCTCTTCATCAATGGCGGACACTCTTCGAATTGCTCAACTACTCGATGAAACCTTCAATTCCGACGGCCAAGTAGTTCGCAACGCCACAAACCAACTTGATTGCCTTTCGGCCGCCTCCGATTTTCCTTTCTCACTCCTCTCCATTGTCAATGGTAACTCATTTCTGCTCTTTTTGGAATTCAGTTTGATTTCTGTATGTAATACTTTGGATTTCATTTTGTGGTTTTGAAATTCGATAAGTTTGGATTTGATTGATGGTGTAGGAGATGGAAATCAAGGTCAAAAAATAGCTGCTGCTACTTATCTTAAGAATTTGATTAGACGAAATGTTTTTGGCGAAGGAAAATCTGGTTCTTTTAGTAAGGATTTTAAGGAGAAGCTACTTGAATCGTTGCTTCGAGCGGAATTTCCGGTTCTTAGAGTTTTGGTTGAAGCGGTACTTAATTTTGAGCTTGATCTTAAGATTTCCTTTTAAAGTTTTAATTGAGTTTTGTTTTTGTACGATACGAAATTGTGATTAGTCGAATTTTTGTTTATGATTTGCAGTTTAGTTTTGTTGTCGATGCTGAATTTGTGAAGAAAAATGAATGGCCTGAGCTTGTGCCACAAGTAGGTTATGCTATCCAAAATAGTGACATTATTAGTGGAAATGTGAATAGTGGGTTGAAAACACTTAACGCGCTCAAAGCTCTTCAAACATTACTTAGACCCTTTCAGGTAATTGTGATACAATCAACTGTTGGCAATTACTTGTAAATAATTGGATAAACTCATGACATGAACTTGTTATTGTCTAGAATTCACTCTTTACATTATGGTTTTAATGTTCTCCAGTACTTCTTGAATCCAAAAGTTGCGAAAGAACCTGTCCCACCGCAGCTGGAGAAGATTGCCAATGATATTTTGGTGCCTTTGTTGGCTATATTTCACGGTTTCGCTGAAAAGGTTCATTGCTTCTGTCTGCTGTTCTCAGTTGAGTCAGTTCGTCCTTGTTTTGCAGCTTTGCCCTTATAATGTCTAATAGTGGTAACTTATCTACAGGCTTTAGCTACTAAAGGAAGCTTGGACACAGAGACGGAGCATGTCCTTCTAATTGTGTGCAAATGCACATACTTTGCTGTAAGTAGCTTAACATCTCTATTTCTGATTATTCGGTGCCTGATGCTATCTCTTAAAATTTTGTTCTTAAGTTTCAAGTAACTGACCAAAGTTTTTATAATCATAACCATGTTCTGCAGATGGACATAGTTGATGTAGCCATTTTTGTTTGCTTATCCCTTTTTTTTCCTCTACCCGTTATCCATTTAAATTCACAATGAAGTTTTGCCTAATATTGCATCCTTTTAGTTTCAAAGAATGAATAACTTATGCATAAACACACTTTTGTCGATTTACTTATCAACGCTGATTGCAATTTGGATATTTAGGTTAGGTCATATATGCCAACTTCTGTTGCAACTCTGCTGCCTTCTTTCTCTGGTGACTTATGTGGCCTTTTGCAAACATTAAATCTAGAGGATTCTGTATCTTCAGAAGGCAGTCAACAAGTAAGACTAAAAACTGGAAAGAGGATCTTGCTTATGTTTTGTGCTCTTGTTACTCGACACAGAAAGTATTCTGATAAGTAAGTTAATTGTGATTGCGGTTTGTGTGCAGACTTTCAAAACTCGTATTAACATTTTTTTTCTATTGATTTCACTATTTCAGGTTGATGCCTGATATTATGGAATGTGTTCTGAATATTGCCAGATGTAGCTCCAATATCAGTGTATGTTTTCACTTGTTTGTTTATTGACTTTGTTTGCAATTTAGTTTTAAGAAGATTATTGTGATGTATCACTGTAAGCATTTTCCAATGCCTGTAATTCTTGTTTGGTAAAATGTGATGATTAAGCACTCTCTTTGGTTTTTATAAAGCAGTTAAAAGAGAATGGCTCTTTCTGATCCATACTAATTGAATAACTTGTTAGTTAGGCTCATTATATATTAGAGATGTTTCTGTCATGTCAAGGATCATAACAATGGAAGACTAAAAAATGTGGATCTAATGATAATTTTCCCGTATTGAAATCATAATACTTCTATAAGCTGAGGTAGAAATGAGAGGTGGGAAGCAATAGGTAAGACTGCAAGTAACATAGAATTCTGGGAAATATTTATAAAATTTAATAAAGATGAAATAATGTCTGATGAATTTAAATATTGCATCTTAGGGTCTCAATAAGACCCACATTTAAGAACAAGTATTATGGGGTGCATTTTGATGATGATGTGAGAGGTCATAAGACTAGCGCAAGTGATGTAAAATGCTCATTCTTTAACTAAACTGTATAAAAGAATATGGTCTAGTAGTCTACAGAATCCTACATAGTAAACATAAGCTATAAAAATTATTGAATTTTTCTACTAATGCATCATAATAATATCACATGACAAAAAGAACACCAGATTGATTTTATGAAGAACTCAAACTTTATGGTTTAAATAAGTGTCTAAATGAGCCTTAAGGCACCCTTAGCAGCTATAATCTTTTGAAGTGGCTAACTTGCCTTTTTGTTTGAATAGCAGAAGACCTCGATGGCCTCATCTTATCTAGGGTATCCTTTGTCTTACTATAGCTTGCTTACTTTATTAGATAGGCAGGCTTAAAAATCCTTCTCTTTCCCTTGTCTGTTTAATGTTGTGGAGAAAAACTAATGGAACAGGACAGGAAGTTTCCATGCTCATATAATTTAACTCCGTTCTCTCAATTTTAAATAAATAAATATACGAAGGGGACAATCATCAACACAACAATCTTTAGGCATTCCCCTGAATGCAGTCATGTCTTTGTTTTAAACACCAGGCTTCTACTTAACACTACTTTCCCCCTTTTTTTTCTTGCATTGAATATGGCTGCAAAAAGTTGGCTCAAGTAAGAAATTCTCATAACAAAGTAATTAAGAAAAGATTTCCAACTTGTGGTAGAATACTTCATGGGGCAGGCCAGTCCTGAGGTGTCTGGATCTCTTAATTGCCTTTATATCAGTTGCTTTCCTGCAACTCAAATGGTTCTCACTGGGTAGCCTACCAATTACTCCAAGGATTCCATTAGTAGCAAGCTATTTATAGTCTTTGTTCATAAGTTCTCTTTTTAATTTATTTTCTAAAACATATCTATGTTTAATTTGTTACTTTTTTCTTGCAGCATTGGTGATCTGTCATATTATATACTCTGAAGTGAAAATTTTGTTTATTCTTATGCAGATTCTGGACTGCTTATCAGAGAGGGTCATCTCATTGGCATTTGACGTCATTTCTCATATCCTGGAGACTGGCCCGGTGAGCTTCTACAGTTCATAGTTACTTAAGAACTATTTGGATGTTGCAATATTCAATGTCTGGATTACATTATAATAGCTTTCGATTGGTACAGGATTATGTTTTCTTTTGGTTGTATCTGGTACTTTTAGTTATTATTTCCCTTATAGTATTCTGATAGCGTCATTTGGAAGCAGGGATGGAGATTAGTTTCACCCCATTTTTCATCATTATTGGACTTAGCTATTTTTCCAGCGCTTATGATGAATGCAAAGGTTTGTTTCTCAAATTTACATATTTACTGTTTCTTTCAGTTATTTCAAATATGCTGTCTTAGAGGCGAAATAATCAGGTAGTTTCAACCTCATCTGATAGTTTAAGTCCAAGGTAGACATATTGTGTGATGAGTAATATAGCAGCATTATACTATATCTTTTATCGCCTTAAAATATGATAGTGAATTAGTGGTAATAGGACAAAATTGTGTGCTGAAATTACAAATATGAGTTTGTTTGAGGATCAATCAATCAATCAATCAATCAATCAAAGCCTTAATCCCAAAAGTGGGGTCGGCTAACATGAACCAAATTTGATTATTCCGTGTAGTCATCAACATAAATCTTTCTCCTCCATCCCTTACGATCCAAAACTTCATCCTCACGTAAATCCATGCACTTCATATCCTTCCTCACTCCTTCCAACCAAGTCATCTTTGGTCTCCCTCTTCCTCGTTTAATCCCTCCATGGTCCCACTCTTCCACTCTTCGCACCGGTGCACCCTCGGGTCTCCGTCTTACATGTCCAAACCAACGCAGACGATTTTCCCTTAATTTATCTACAATGCCCGCCACACCTACTTTCTTGCGAATAACCTCATTTCTGATTCTATCTCTTAAAGTGTTTCCACACATCCACCTTAACATGCGCATTTCCGTAACCTCCATCTTTTTAATATGCTCTTTCTTAGAAGCCCAACATTCTGTACCATAGAGCAACACTGGTCTTATGGCAGTCCTGTAGAATTTTCCCTTCAACTTTAAGGGAATGCTGCGGTCGCATAGCACTCCCGTGGCCGCTCTCCATTTAAGCCACCCTGACTTAATCCTGTGGGTCACGTCTTGATCAATGTCACCATTCTTCTGGATGATCGACCCTAGGTACTTAAAACATTCACTCATGGTCAAATCCTTTCCATCCAAACTCACCACTTCATTGCTTGTCCCCCTCTGAGTGCCAAAACGACATACCAAATATTCAGTCTTACTCCGACTTAGCTTAAACCCTCTAGATTCCAACCTTTGCCTCCATTGCTCCAACTTGACATTAACCCCATCCTTAGTCTCATCCACCAAAACGATATCATCTGCGAACAGCATACACCATGGAACCTCATCTTGAATTGGTCTAGTTAATTCGTCTAGAACCGTTGCAAAAAGAAAAGGGCTTAATGCAGACCCTTGATGCAATCCGATTGTAATAGGGAAATCTTTTGTCAACCCTCCGCATGTCCTCACATTTGTTGACACATCCCGATACATATCCTTAACTAGGTCTACATACCTTCGTGGGATACCTTTCTTCAACATTGCCCACCAAAGTATCTCTCTTGGCACCTTGTCATATGCCTTCTCTAAATCAATAAAGACCATATGAAGATCTTTCTTCTTTACCCTATAAAACTCCATCATTTGTCTTATCAAATGGATTGCCTCCATAGTAGATCTCCCAGGCATAAAACCAAATTGGTTATCTGAAATGCTTGTGCATGCCCTCAACCTTTGTTCAATCACCCTTTCCCACAACTTCATAGTATGGCTCATAAGCTTAATTCCTCGATAGTTAGAACAATCTTGAGCGTCTCCTTTGTTTTTATAAACCGGGACCAAGGTGCTCTTCCTCCAATCTTGTGGGATCCTTGTAGCCGTCCATATCTTGTTGAAAAGGTTTGTTAACCAATCAATACCAATCTTACCCAAACACCTCCACACCTCTATCGGTACCCCATCAGGGCCAACCGCCTTCTTAGGTTTCATCTTCCTCAGTGCAATCTCCACCTCTACTCTCCTAATCCTTCGCACATACTCCATGTTGATTTCTTCATCACTCATAGAGGTATCTCCTATCACAACTCCATTACTTCCATTAAATAATTCATCGAAGTACCCCTTCCACCTGTCCTTGATGCCCTCCTCTTGCACTAGGACCATTTGGTTCTTATCTTTGACACACTTCACCATGCCAATATCCTTCCTTGCCTCTTGTCTTCTCTTTGCCATCTTATAAATGATCCTTTCTCCCTCCTTGGAATCAAGCTTTTCATAAACCTCCTGATATGCCTTTTCTTTTGCTTGGCGAACAGCTGCCTTTGCCTTACTCTTAGCCTCCTTATACGCTGCAAAGGTTTCATCACTCCTACATTTTCCTAAGGCTTGATAGCATTCCCTTTTTTGCTTAATTACTGCTTTCACCTCTTCATTCCACCACGAAGTATCTCTCTGTACCGAAGTTCTTCCCCTTACTTCCCCTAAGACCTCTTTGGCCACTCTTAGGAAACAGTTCTTCATTCGTAACCAGGTCATGTCCGGATCCACCTCTCCATCCCAATCCGCTTCTTCAATTACCTATCACGCCTATCACGCAGATTCTTATAGCTCTCGCCATTCCACCTTTGTATCCTCTTTTAATTTACTACATATCTTTGTTTTTTCTAAGACTTCCCCTCTTGGTGTTTTGTACTTGTATCAGGATATCTTGGAATGGGAAGAAGATGCAGATGAGTTCTTAAGCAAGAATTTACCATCTGAGCTGGTATGCTTTTTATTTTTTAAAGTTTTGCTTCGCCCAACAAGATGCTCTGCTGATGGCGTTAACTGCCTTTTAGGAAGAAATATCTGGTTGGAGAGAGGATTTATATACCGCCAGAAAAAGTGCTATGAATTTACTTGGTGTCATTTCTATGTCAAAGGTCAGTCAAGAGTCCTATAAGTTTTCTTTGCGTTTTCTGAAAGAAAAATGTAGTGTGATTGCCTGTTCAAGATCAAAAACCAGAAACAGCTTCTTATCTTTTAAGTTTTGCAGGGGCCTCCGGTGGTGGCTAACAGTCACAGTTCTTTGTCATCTTTAAAACGCAAAAAGGGTGATAAGAAGGGAAAAGACCAACTCTGTTCAGTTGGAGAATTGCTAGTTCTTCCTTTTCTGTCAAAGTTTCCAATTCCTAGTGATGCAAATGCTTCTGACGTTAGTATTTCAAATAAGTAAGTTTCTGACTACCATTGTTGTTTGGCAAGTTGGCAGTCTACCTACTTATTATGTATTTCTATCACTTTCCAACGCTCTGTTAATTTGGAGTTCTATTATGACTTGGTAGGGTGTTTCCTTGGTGTTATTCTGATGAAACTTCTGACAGCAATTCCTTAATAATTTGTAAAGACTGTCTGTATTGTATAAAACTTTCTTAGTCACTCTACATTTGTTTTCTTATGGTGTTCCCATGATAATGACAGTTATTATGGTGTTCTCATGGGGTATGGAGCTCTACAGGATGTAAGAACATCTCCTTTCTTTTCCTAATCCGTTCTGATGTGAAACAGTTATTTATGGTGGTTTTATCATTTTTATCGACAGTTCTTAGGGGAGCAAAAACCTGAACGCACAGCAACCTTAATTAGACACCGGGTGCTACCACTTTACAAGGTCTCCATAACCCGCCCTTATTTGCTTGCTGCTGCAAACTGGATACTTGGAGAGCTAGCATCCTCTCTACCCGAAGTTAGTATTTTAGTTATAATTTTATGAAATTTTCATTTCATGGTCACAGAGCTCAATTGAATGTATTCTTTCTAACTCTCAAATATCCAATCTACGACTATGGTTTACAGGATATGGCAGCTGATGTATATTCTGCATTGCTTAAAGCACTGACGATACCTGATTGCGAAGACGTGTCTTGTTACCCTGTGCGAGCAAGTGCTGCTGGGGCAGTGGTCAAGATTCTTGAAGTAATTCCCTTTCTGAAGAAGTAAACTTGACTTGTTGTTTTTTCTTTTTGCCTCTATTCTTAGCCTTCATTTTTAAATACATATACAACACTTTGCAGAGTGAATATTTACCACCTGACTGGCTGCCTATTCTCCAAGTAGTAGTTGGTAGAATTGGTCATGAAGAAGAGGAGATTTCCATGCTATTTCAACTACTTAGCTCTGTGGTTGAGGCTGGAGAGAAAGAGGTAGCAGTTCATTTACCTTTAGTTGTATCACGGTTGGCTGATACAATTGCCAAGTATATGCCTTCCAATATAGAGCCATGGCCTCAAGTAAGTACTGACCTCCTCCTCTAGCAATGCATTATTTTTTTGATCTATTAGTGTTTTAAGACGTTTACAAAAATTATACCAAAACAATGTAATTGAGCAGGATTTATTGATTCAGTTTCTATTGCAGGCTTAGAAAATCCAATTTATAGTCTTAATGGAGAGGTTTTGGAAGCCATTCCTTAAGTGGTTTAAAGCTTTTTATATTATTGGTTGGTTTGGGGGGGGGGGGGGTGTGGTTGTCGACAGCAGGGGTTTTTTTTTAAGATTAGGCAAATTTGTTGACAATTCATCTAAATCATCACTACTATATTTGGCTATTCTTTAGTGTAGTTGTCACCACATGAGCATTAAATGTGCCTTCCAAGTAGAATTGATCTTGAAATCTCATTTGGTCCTTCAGCAAAATGACTTGGATAATTTTCAAAATTGCACACATGCAGGATTGCCAATTGGATCGTTGGAATTGCCCATGTGATTGTTTTGGCTCATAAGGATCATCACTACCCTATAATGAATTTAACTTTCCCTTAGAATACTGTTTGATGGGCATGAAAATGCACTTTTCGAACTCTTAGATTTTTTTAAGCACTTACAAAAGATCTGTCATTTGACTTCTAAAGAAATTTATTTAGTCTCTCTGTTGCTTCTTCCTCGGAACTCACAGACTGCTCACAAAAGCAAATTGCAGAAGAAGATCAACACTCACATACAAGCAAATCAATTACTAATCAGCAATCAAAAAGCTAATACTAATTTTTAGAATTTTGTGAGTAAGCAATTAAATTTGTACGATTGTACAATCTAATTTTCCAATCTTATGATCCGATCCCAATAGCCCCTTCTGATCCAAATTAGGATCCCAATCCTAGTAACATTGGTTGCCGCTTGCCTCTTGTTTTTTTTTTTTTGGCCTCTCATTTTTCTCTATTTAAAAATGCTGATTTTCTTTTGGTTTTTTTTTTTTTTTTTTTTTTTTTTTTATCTGTTAGTATCCCGTGAGATCTTAGCAATAATCCTTTCTTACCTATGGCAGGCAGTTATAAAGGGCTTTGCAGCACTATCTGTAATGGCTAAATCTTGGCAAGATGCGGTGCCTGAAGAAGAGGAACAGAACCACATAAGTGCAAAGTGGGAATCTGATCAGAGAACTATGGCTAGAGCCTTTTCTGCCCTCTTGCAACAGGCATGGCTTGTAACCAAGGAAATATCGGTGAGGGTCAAATTACAAAATAAGCACTTGTTTTGAGTACCTCGTTGATTTAGTCAACTATTTGCATTAATGGCCTGCATATATTGTGTACAAATCTTTTCATGTTCACCTTCTGTGCATTATCTACATGCAAGTGCTTATCTGTTCTACTGCTCTAACCACCCTTTTTTTTTGCCTTGTCAATGTTGTATATGTGTTATAGACTAGGTATTATTGTTATAGACTAGATATTTAAGCTATTCAATGTAACAGTAAACACACGAAATAGAGGGAAAAGCTTTGAACTTTCTTTGATTGGAAATGGAACTAACGGTTACAAAGACTAAGGCTAAATTAAAGATTGAATCTTGGAGTACTCTACGGCTACCTACTACTCTATGATTAACATCAAAATCCACATGCCTTTCCCTTTCGCCCTCTTTCTCTATTTATAATAAAAACTAAGGACTTAACCTAAAGATTCTAGAATACCCAAAGTGCTCCTCCTTAAATCAGTTTATTAAAATATGCCTCTCTCAATATGATCTCCCGATGTTGATATCATACGATGTGGTCACAACAATGTCTCTTCTCAACTCTATAGACAATGTACAAAGTATATGATCAACATGCATAGGCCACTTTCTGTCATTTGCCTAAGTAAAAGTCTAATTACTAGGACAAAGATGATTATTTTTTATTAGCTTCATGTCTTTTCCTTAAGCTCCTCCACATGCTGAGCAGTTCAGAAGAATAATCTGTTTAAGAAGTTCAGTTAGCAAATTCCTTGACTTGGACGGACCAAGTACGAGTAGACTTAGTTGTATCAACTTGTATAGAATGTACTTTTTCGTTGCCTATGTTGTCTGATCAGTCTTTTCATAATATTCTTTGGTAGTTAGAGTAAAATCAAAGCTGGCTGAGAACGGCAGTTAGAAACATACCCACGTTTTACCTCTATAGCGAGTCTGAGTAGTCCAGAAAGTGTTTAATTGGTTGCTTTTCTTAATGAGTCATTTAGTTTAACTCTTCCTTTATTCGTTGTTTCCTTTTACTTTTTATCAACAAGATAGGGAGTTCATTCGACTTAAAAGTTTGCATATCTTAATTAGTTGTAGAAAAGGTTTATACATTTTGATAGTGGTGACAATGGTCAGGATGATGATGATGATACTTCAGCGCATTCATGCATTGATGATGCATCAACAATCCTTTGGTTCATCATCCGGTCCAGTACCAACAATGATGCTCTTCTGGAACTCAAAGTATCAGAACTTTTGTTAGCTTGGACTGAAATTATAGCAGATTGGCATTCCTGGGAAGAAGTAGAGGACTTGGCTGTCTTTGACTGCATTAAAGAGGTTGTTAATCTAGAGAAGAACCTTGGCCTGCCGAAATTTTTCATCGCTAAGATGCCTCCACCACCAGCTCCTCCTGTACCAGAAAAATCTCTCATTGAAAATATTGCAGCATTTGTCTGTGAAGCCATTTCACAGTATCCTTCTGCAGCATCAAGGGCTTGTGCATGTGTACATACCCTTCTTCATCTGCCATGTTATTCTTTTGATACAGAGGAAGTCAGGCGTTCATTGGTAATTGCTTTTAGTCAGGCTGCAGCATCTAGATTCAAAGATATTCAAAGTAAACCCTGTCCACTTTGGAAACCATTGTTGCTTGCGGTATCATCATGTTATTTGTATTATCCTGATGCTGTCCAGTCAATATTAGAAAAGGTTGAAAAAGGTGGTTTCATGGTCTGGGTATCTGCTGTAAACTCCGTCTCCTCCATCTCATTCACACCAAACACTTCAACAGAGTCGGAAATTAAATTAGTTGGTGGGTTTCTTTTTACTTTAACTCTCTGTTTGTTATTTTCCATTGCATTTAGTAGCACTAGAATATGGCCACGCATACTAGTGAACTACTGATCATCAACAGTACTTGTGTGTCTTGTGCATGGATTTTCTTGGTGCTATTGATAATTTGATGGTTCTGATTCTCGTGAATTACCAAGCCTTTCCTTTTCTCCTATTATTCTAACAGAGAAGTACTACTATGCAGTCAACAATATATCTCCAATTCCAGCTCCAGTTCCAGCTCAAATGTTATCAATGGATTTAGTCAATTGGATCTTATAAGATTCATAACTTAGTAAGGAGCTTTCTAATAAATGGGTAGAGTACCAAAAATTTTAGGATAGTTTTCTTCATATCCTGTATAGTTTTTGGGCTTATCCTCTTTTGTACAATACAAGCTACATGCTTGAGCTTGGAATGTCATACTTACCCCACCTTCCCCCTCCACCTTTCTTACCTCCCAAGGGTGGACACTATTGAAATATGCCAGTTGTCCATTAGTCTATCTCAATCTGCAAATTTCTTTTCTTTTTATTCTACCCGGCTCTTATCTATTGCATTCTTGATTTCAGTTATCACTATTGGCAAGGTGGTTGAACAGCTTTTAACTGTGGGAAGCCCAACTACTAGTGGCTTGTTATGGGAATGCTTTAATTCGCTCTTGTCAGCATTTGCACGATTAAAAGAAATTCAGGAAGCAAATGACTTGGATGAAGAAATTGAAGATGTTGAAGAAACGGGAAATGAAGAGGAAGAGGAATCTGATGACGATGATGATGAGGTTTGACTTATGTTGCTTCTCTTTTATTTCTAACTTTAGTTGTCCAGCTCATCCTTGTTGCTCACTTCAGATCTAGAGGTGTAAAATTCCATTGCATTGCATCTTTGAAAATGAAACAGCTATAATGGCAACTGGGTGCTTGGGAATTTAGATAAGAGTGCAAGTCCAAGTGCAAGTATTTGTTATCCAGCTTTAAACTTCTTTGTTTAATGCTGTTCCTAATCGGTGAAATTAGGACTCTGATGATGATGTACAAGAAGAAACTGAAGAAGAGTTCCTGGAAAGATATGCTGAGGCTGCTGCAGCTTTGGAAAATGGAGATCTTGCTGAAGAAGGGGACTCGGAGGATTTTGATGAAGAACTTGAATTGGGTTAGACATCTACTCTTTAAACTATTAAATCACTTTACCATTTAGAGAAACGTTGCCACTTGCACACAAAATATTGACAAACTGTTTATACTCTCTTTGTTCCATAGTATCTGCATGTTATTCCATTCAGGGATTTACCAAAATGTTTACAAGAATTTTACTGTTAATGCATACTTTAGACATTCATTTTCCCCTTTCGGCCTTTCCCCACTTATTCTATTGTGTAATCAATGCTAGCTAACTTGACCATTTCTCAAAATTAGTGCTAAGGGTGATCAGACAAGTAGTTAGAATGGCACTGATGGACTAAACAAAGATAAAAACAGCCAAACAGGTGCATACAGACTTGTGGAGGAATAGTGTGCAGAGTTAGGCTCTTAGAATGGCAAAGTCTTTTTGATGCTACTATGCAAGATGATTATCTTAGCACCCCAATTCATATGCATGCTACAAATGCAAGACAGTACGAGAAAATTTCCTATGTCTCACAAGTTGAGTATGAAAAGTTGATATCAAACTTTGTTGTTTCATGCCTTTTCAGCATTAATCAATTTAAGGATTTCTCTCTATGTTGCTCCAACTTGGCATTTTTGTTGACACACTCATGCTGAATGACAAGGATATAGATGTGGAATTCATACTTTACTCTGGGTTTCATCAGGACAACAAATCATTTACGAAATCCGTAATTAACTCTTGCAATTACAATAGGACATCAAACCACTATATCTTGATCACTTGATGCAATTAACCTACATGGTGTAGATGCAGATTTACTGTTACTCTGTTAGGTTAATACAGTGTCAATTCTCTCTCTGTTTTTGGGGATTGCAATCTTGAGATAGTATTTAGATGGGTGCATCCAAAAGTTTTTAAAAATTTAGTTGACATCAAACCATATTGAGTTATGGCAAGTCCCACACTCGAATTTAGGATAGTATCCCCCCATTCCCCCCATGTCCTAATATTGAGTTATGGCAAGTCCCACACTCGAATTTGTATCCATATATAACTATACCCGAGGGCTGAGTCCAATAACATAGGTTCTCTTTTTTCAAACAAATTCATTAAGCTGATCATGCATTCATGCTGCCATGAACAAGCTGACAGACAACCTATTGGTTTTAATTTTTTTTTTTTTTTTTTTTTTTTTTTTTTTTTTTTTTTTTTGTGTGATTTATACAGGTTCACTTGAAGAGCTTGATCCACAGATATTTCTGCAATCTCTGCTGGAAAGATACCATCAAACTTTTGTACAAAATCAGGCTCTGTCTCCACAACTTATTTCAAGCCTGCATAGCTTGTTTCCGGAATTCACTGGGTTCAGCCAGTAATTTGATTGTGATCACTTGCTCTTATGTGCATATTACAGCCAACATGTGTAGAGGAGAGCTTTTATTGCAAGCCATGTTTCTCAATTGATTCTTTTCATTATTTTATTTGTGTGCTGTACCCTTGAGTGATTATCAAGCTTGGATTAGCTCATATGCAACACTACAACCTGTTGCATATATTATAAGCAGTGTATGAACTCGGATCAATATTATACAGGAATTAAAGTTTTGAATTTGTATACCCTTTTGTCACTTTTGAAGATTGGTTGTTTGATTTAATTATGCACTCTATTACTATGGTAATTGTTTTATGGTAAGGGATTTCCATCCCCAAACACTCTCGAACTTTAAACCTCTAAGATCCGATCCGATGCAATGAATGTGATATTGAACTATTGAAATTTTAAACAGATGCAATAATCAAAAGATTTGCAGAATGTAAATTTACATGAACAATAACCATTTAACGCAGTATCAATCTTTGCAAAAATATAATTGAAGTATATGCTCATCAACATTAAAATACAACTCAATTTGTAATTCATTGCCTACATTCGTCGAAGAATTAACATAATGTATAAAATAATACTTCTTAAAAAATCTTATGAAAGAAATTGATCTTAAACTCCAACAAGAAGCTCCGAATTAGTATTAGGAATAAAAGTTAAGCCGCACTTGCCGCAAGAAAGACGGTCGTAGTGAGCCGCCATGAAAGAGCCAGCACCACATTGAGGAGAAGGGCACTCCTGTCGCAACTTCTGGAGGTTTCCAGAATCATCATCAATTTTGTAGAGCTTGAGAATGGAAAGAGGCTCTTTCTTCTTCTCATGGTGGAGTTTCTTTGGGGTTGTGAACGTCTTCTTCTTGTGCTTCTTGCCGCCCATATTTTCCTTTTTTTTATCACCCTGTCTAGGGTTAGTTGATGAACTACCTTATGACGTTTGAAAGAGACAGAGGAGAGGAGATAAGGGTTTGAGGCTTTGGGGGTTTATATAGGCATTGGCTAAGTTAATTTACCAAAGAAATTTGATACTCTCTCCTAGAGTCCTAGGCACGTATGTTAATACTAGAAAGTTCTAATGTAAAAAAAGATTCGTTAGTTTTCGATTTTATTTTATTTTATTTTATTTTTTTGGTAAAGTGTAAAAAAATACAAAAAACTAGTAATAGCGAATGGATCCTCAAGAGTTAACCATTTACTCCCTCCATTCCTAAATGAGAGTCCCTTATGGGCAAATTGTAGTCCCAAAATATTCACCCCATTTGCTTTTTCCAACAACTATTAATATTAATTTTTACTAAAATTCCCTCCAATTTGCAACAATATTTGTGCAAATTTAACTTCTTCATGTAAATTTTGTTTTTCCATGTACTTTTATTGTTTTCTCTCTCTATTTTTTTGCATACCCAATGTCAATTTACTTTTTTAATTTACTTTAACTATTCTTATTTGTGTTTATTAATTCTCGTGAAAAATGCCCATAAGGGACTATCAGAAGGGGACGGATGGAGTAACTCCTAAATTATGTTATCTTAAGTGCTTTATTTACGAGCTTGTCACTTGACACTTGTTTTGCTTTAAAGCTTAATAAACTTGAATTTCTCTTATTTACTCTTCATTTACTATTTATCTCATCCACCTCTCTTTTAAGTTGAATATTTTACATTGGATATGAAGGAGCACATGCCGCATCTACATTTTAAGCTCAACTGGCTCCCATAGTATAAGGTGTGATAAATTATACTTCCTCCGTTTATTTATTATTGCACCATAGGGGTTGGGTACAAATATTTTGGTAGTGGAAAAAAGTAAGAGAGAAAAAGGTAAAAATACAAAATTGCCCATATAACATATTGATAAACTAAAAAGTAAGTGTGAAAAAGCAAGGGTATGTTGGGTATTTGTAGTGTGAACACAAATAATTTTTTTCCTAATGAGAAAATGGTGCAATATTTGTGAAACTTCCTAAAAAAGCAAGTGGTACAATAATAAAAGAACAGAGGAAGTATAAAATCAATCTTGTGCTTCAAGCATCAGCTTAATGTTTTGATTAAGTAGGTCTCCTAACATGGTACAGAGCCCCGGGTTGGGTTTAGTTGTGATCTGGCCAATATTATGGACAACGCACATGTGAGGGGGAGTGTTGAGCCCATAAACAACTCTATAAGAAAGTTGTGCCTACTTAATAAGGATAAAAGACTACTCCCCTCATTGACAATGGTTTTGAGGTAGAACCTTCTTGGACTTATAAAGTGTACACTTGTGATAGGTGCGGCTCTGACACGTTTATCAGTATCCCTTCCTTAAAGTCGTCTAGTTGTAGTGTGATCAAGGGTTGCATAGAATGTTGTTGACATTACTATATTTTTCCCTTTTTTTTTTTTCATTTTACAAAAGAATTTCATTTTTTAATGCTCATCAAACTTTCATTAAAAAAAATCCCCAAGTGAGCAAACTCCATCAAATCGAATAATTGTCATGTCTATAAAACACAAATAGCTACAATTACATTACATTTTCTACTTCCATTTACATATTCACACCCCATGATTTCGAGAGATTATTATTATACACATTCGGGTGCACAACACACCTATGAGCATTTTGTTCACATTTTAATAATTGTTTTCATTTAACCATCAAATTTAGATTAGTTGGGTGCACAGTATATTTAGGTATGTATAAAATTTTTCACTTAATCTCATTCCCTTTTGATTCAATGATCCACTGTCGTAAATAAAAAAACAAAAATCATACATCACAAGGGATTAAAAAAGGTAACGGCAAAAGCAAGTAGCAAGTTAGAATCAAACATTCCGTCCAAGTAATAGCGACTGAAGAGCGTACACACGAAATGACAGATCGAAATAAAAACGTCCGTCTTTTACGACAGAGTAGCATTTATATACTCCTCTCATCTCCCCTCCTTTCTCTCTCTCTCTCTCTCTCTCTCCTCACCTTCGTGATCGTGGACGCTTCAGCTTTCTCAGATCCTCCTCTCTTCTTTCTTCTCCTTTCTCTCTCCTCTTCGTAAGTTCCCTTTCTTCAGATCTCTTCATCTTTTTTCAGTTCTTCATCTTTTTCCGATCTATGTTTTGATCGCTTTTTTGTTTATAGAATCGCATCGCATCGCCTTTTGATTTCAATTTTTTCATTTCTGAATGATTTTTGATTGGAGATTTGGGTGTGCGATTATTAATTTCTCGATTTGTTTGGTGTAATTTGCATTTGAATTGTGGTTTGATTGATTGAATTTCGTTGCTTAGGTTAATCGCTGACTTTGTTGATTTTAATTTTTGTAATCGCAATCATGAATTTGTTTTTACTCGTAATTGAATAAATTAGATGAGAATTGTGATTGATTTGATTAATGGACTTTGGACTTGATATTAAAATGTATTTGATTGGATCTGTTAGGTGAAATATGGGGCTATCATTTACGAAATTGTTTAGCCGGTTATTTGCCAAGAAGGAAATGCGAATCCTTATGGTGGGTCTCGATGCGGCTGGTAAAACTACAATTCTTTACAAGCTTAAGCTCGGAGAGATTGTCACCACCATTCCCACCATCGGTATGTCTCTAGATTTTTAATTTCGAGCTTTCAATGATTATATTGTGGATTCTGCTCATATTGAATTGGTTTGTCGTTCTCCTTCGGTATTATGATGATGCAGTAGTACTATGCTCATAAAATACTTGACTTGCAGATGACTAGTGTGTTTGTTTTTGGTCATTGTCTCCCCTTTATATTGGCCTATATTCGATATGTATGTTTAGACACAGTAAACCGATTTAGAGACTTTTCCTGGTTTCCCTTTCATTGGCTATTGTATTCCTCGCGTTGAATTTGTGTCCAAATCAATGCAGTCTGTTGACGTTTTTCAGAATTTTAAGTCCTTTATTGCAAGCTTAACTGAATGACTTTTCCTGGTAAATGGCATCTGGAATGCTAAATTACCAGCACCACACTAGTGTAACTATTTGCCTTCAAAATACTGCTCGTTTTTGTTGACCCTTACTGTGTATAAGTTCTGTATTTTATTGTGATACAGGATCATATCTTTTAAATTTGAAATGTTAGCTTTTCAATATATTGAGCAAGGAAATAATGCCCTTCTTTTTTGTAATTTAAGAAAAGTGACTATTTATCCTTTTGTTTGTCCTCCTTGTAACACTCCCTAAAAAGAACTTTCCTGGCCTATCCTGTTTAGTTTCTTGGTATTGGTCTGATCCTATGTCTCAGACTTATTGATGTTTTTTGCATATACTCGGCTGTGTATAATGTGTTTGGAACTTGTTCTTATGTGCTGACAGGATTTAATGTGGAGACTGTGGAATACAAGAACATCAGCTTCACCGTGTGGGATGTCGGAGGTCAAGACAAGGCAAGTCCTGTCTACTTTATTTATGTGATATCATCTTGTGTTGCTATTTTTTAAGTCTTACATTAAATTCTTGCATGGCATAGAGTCATAGACATATCTATAATTTACTTTTCCTTGAGGCCTAAATATTACCTTTTGAAGTTATGCTCATAAGGTATAGCAACCGTTCCTCAATGACATGATTTTGACTGCATGTTTTTGCTTATGTGGTCAGATCATTTACATTAGTTGAGGGGAGAGATTGAACAGGATTAAATTTATTCCCTTGTCATTTCTTGTTTAGTTAATTCCTAATTTACATTGGCTAGGATATGAATGTTGCCTGGGACAAAGTAGCAGTTTAATGGTTTTTGCTCTTCCCGCCTCTTATGAAGAAATGTAAATGTTTTTGGAGCTGATCGCTTTGACTTTGTTGAAGTGGGAGTGTAAATTTGTCATAAAAAGCATCCTCACATTCTTTTGCAAACACATGTTAGTGTCTGATTGATCAACAATGGATAATTCTTCACCTGAAAGCTGAAAAACTATTGTCTGAACTCAGTAGCCTCTATCTGAATACTGGTCCTTATTTGAATTTATTGACCCTCATCTCATCTCTCTCTCTCTCTCTCTCTCTTTTTTTTTTTTTTTTTTTTTTTTTTTGATGAACTTATTTTAAATAGTGAAAAATTGGGCAAACTAAGAGTTAATCTGGATAATTAAAAGTTAAGTATTCATTTGGTATCGCTGTAGTTTTTTGTTTTTTATAATCATGTCATATATGTCATTTAATAAAGCAAAAATGGGTCAACCTTGTTAAAGTTATAACAATTTTGTAAACTGACAACGGAAAAGTGAAATCAACTTTTTCTAGTTTCCTATTTTTTGATTTTTGTTTTCAAAAGAATAGAAAACTGAAAACAAAAAACCATCCCAAATAGTTTTTAATCATGTTAATTTGGTGATTTTTATTTTGGAACCCAAATGCACTTTTGACTTGCTAGCTGGTGTTAGGCCAATAATAGATATCAGATATAGTATGACTGCTGGCCCTCTTCTGTCATTTCGCCCCGCCCCGCCCCGCCCCCCCTATCCACCACTAGTAATCTTTGCTTACTTGCATTTTTTTGTCTGTGATCATTTGTGGAGACACATGTATTCCATCACAAATTTAGCCATATAGAAGGATGGATGTTAATGTTACAGTGAGCCGGTGAAGGATTATTTGTGATGCTGTAGGATTCATTGGCCCAAATTTCTAGTAAGCTAGCTAGAGTAGTGAGGCAGAGAGGGGGGGGGGGGGATAAAGTATTGATTGTTCAAAGATGGTATAAGGTGGGTCTTCTTTACCTTCGTATTGGACAGCCTTCTTGTCCAATTATGGTCTTATCGCCATTATCAATCAATTATCACCATTATGGACATGAAATATGAGAGCTTAAGGATTTTCTGGTCAAATTATGGTCTAATCACTCTCTTCCCTTACTTTCCCATTCACCTCCCCCATAGGAGCTTGGGAAAATACTAGTGCTTACTGATTTGTTAACTGTTATGCCAGATTGTTAGGCTGTGGCATGCTCAATTGTGTGGGTTATTGATCACATGTGGCCTATAGTATACATTTTCTTTGTTGTTGATTATTTGTGTACTTTCCTAAACCCAAAAATTGGCATTTTAGTACATGTCTACTTGTATGCACCTTAAGAAAAAGATTTAACTTGTTTTCTTTTTGTTTATGTATCTTGTATAATTGAATTATGCCCTTTTTTGGTTCCCACTCTAAATTTTTATTGATGATTTCAGATTCGTCCATTGTGGAGACATTACTTCCAAAACACCCAAGGGCTCATCTTTGTGGTTGACAGTAATGATCGTGACCGTGTTGTTGAGGCTAGGGACGAGCTGCATAGGATGTTAAACGAGGTAGGTTTTTATTCTCTGGTTTTCTTGGTTTTTCTGTAGCTGTACAAATGGGAGCTTTTATTAAGCTAGTCCACTGAAATAATTATGGCGATTGTGAATCCTGATTACATTGGTCTTTCTTACACATTTGAATATTTGTAGGATGAATTGCGAGATGCAGTTTTATTGGTGTTTGCTAACAAGCAAGATCTTCCAAATGCAATGAATGCTGCTGAGATTACTGATAAGCTTGGCCTCCATTCTCTACGTCAACGTCACTGGTAAGCTTTGCCTCTTTGGTTTCTTCTATCTTCAGCTGAGTTGCATGTCGTTGCATTTCTCTGCTTCTTCTTTTCAGTTACCTTTTCACTATGTTGACAGATGCCCTGCTCTGTATTGACTAATCTCCATCTGTTCCTGTAATTATAGGTACATTCAGAGCACATGTGCCACCTCTGGAGAAGGACTTTACGAGGGTCTGGACTGGCTCTCAAACAACATCGCTAGCAAGGTGGGTTTCAACTTTCACTATAAATGGCTTTATGCACGCACGTGTGTTTTAACTTAGTGGATAGGTGTCCACCACTTTATTATGTGTTTGATCCTATGTCTCAATTGTAGTCTCTTCTCCCTCCTGCTTCCACCCCGGTTTCTGGGGAGGCTGAGGACTGAGAGATGGGGGAACGTACTATTTTTAGTGTCTTTAGCCTAGAGTCAGATGCATTTCTAGCATATTGACACTGTGTTTGATGCTGTTTAGGCTGATTACCTTAAATCAATATTATTGACTGTTTTGGAACTCTGGTATCCTGGAGTAAAATGCTCTTTTGATTACTGAAGCCTTGCTATCTGCTATCAATCTGTATGCAAAGTTGTGATTTGTGTACCTTTTTTCTAATACCGTCCTTATCTTTTGCAGGCTTAGAAGAAACAAAACGAGTAACGTTAGCTGTTCTCAGAAAAGAGGCTGGAGTATAGGCTGAGGACTGTCATTACTGCTAGTGTTATCTTTTTTATTTTTCCCATTATATGTTCTCATTTTTGGTTGCTACCTGGACAAGGATGTTTTTTCTGGTGTTCATGTTTACTTGTTATAATACCATACTTTATAGTTGGTGAGCTTCTCTCTGGGTTTCTGTCATTTTCTATCGAGTTGTAGACTTGCAGCATACATGTTGCATAGTGACCACCTAGTATAGCAAAATGGTGATCCTAGACAGCTTTAGGCATCGGCCTATCATTTGAGTTAAAATCTAAGAGACTGGATTTGAGGTTATAGTGGGTTGTGAAGGATCCTGAACTTTTACAGTTATGCGTGTTCGAAAGTAGTGGCTGCCAACAATGGTGTTTGGAGTGCATGTTGCCATAACATAACTTCTGCTGTCCATCTTATATGAACTCTTTCTTGGAAGCTAGTGGTAACTACATACAAGAGTCAAATCAAATCGACTAAATTAGAGTTTTCCTTTAAATAAAAGATAAAAGTACATTTATATGTCTAAAATTTAGCATATCTTGTCTATTCCTGTTTTTCCCGTAAATTTTACATAAATTGGACCTCTCTTCAGTAGCAAACTAGCAACTTAAATAATTTTTCCCGATTGTTATCTTTCTGAATAAGCTCTATATCTGTCTATAATGGTGTCAAATCTATCTAAATCACCTGGTTATCAAGTTTGCTTCCTTATGAAGATGTCTAAACTTATATTCCCCTTGTCTATTTTTTTTGCCCCATTTTAACTTTTCATAGTCTCTAAGACGCTTGTTAATACCATAGAAAATACCAGAAGATACAATAATACAATATACACCACAGATAATTTGTAATTCATTTCAGTTTGAGATTACATAGGTAATTAAGGGATACAATATACATTATACACTAATGCAATTTAGCAACTTCTAGGAGGGATTTCCTCATCTTGGTCATCAACAATAATGGCGTCTGCTCTTATTGTCTGTAATCCGCCTTCTGAAACCATAATTGTGGTCAATTCAGCTTCTTCACGAGGGTGATTGTCATCAAAGCGATTGGTAGAAGTGACCGATCTTCCTAAAGCCTTACTCCCCTTACAGTGATGATAATACATAACACACGCCATCCACTTGATCAGAATCGCCAACCATAGCAAGCTACTTCTCCCTATAACTCCAATCTTCCCATCATAAAAAAACATGCAAGAAATTCTTAGACCAAAACCCCATACAAGGAAAACCAGCATCAATTTTTCTCCGAGCTTCTCATTCCCTTTGCACAGGTAAAACGAACGGGTTAATGCATCAATCCCATGAATCTCTTCCAAGACCGAAACCACCACACTCGTATTCCAAACAGCATTCAATGCCAAGTACTTAGGCAACATCCCAAGAAAAGCAGGCACATAGACTAGTGTAAAAATCAGGAAATAACAGTTTGAACCAAAGCTGTAGTAGCTCAACACTAGCAGAATAAATCCAAGTGAAAGACAAGTGGAAAGAAACAAAGCATACAAACATGTAACAAATGAGCCTTTCATCCTTTCTCTGCTGGTCATGATGGATTGTCTTAAGATCAATTCTTTGAGGCTGATGGTTTCATACGTAGGACGGTCTTCGTACGTCTTCGATGACAGAACAATGGTTAGGATAGCAGCAAGGAAATCTAGTACGTGCAGGAGGAAGAGGTAGATTAAAGCTGGAAATGGATAATCTATCCACTCAGAAATTTTCCTAAACTTTTGGGAATATGAGAGAGGAGTTTTGTAGTTGAAAGTTTTTGTTAATGAATTTTCAAAAAGTATTTCAAAGTAAATCATAAGGAAGAGAAAAGGGAGAGAGCTAAGAATTATATAGCTAGTGATAAGGGTGTTTTTCATGGAAATTTTCAGGGTTTGTTTCAGTAGGGTGAAGAGTTTTTCTAATTGGTTATCAATGGAATGGCTAATTTCCCCCATTTTTGCAGTTTTTTTTTTTACTTTTTTATTTATTTATTTTTTTTTTATAAAACTCTATGTTTTCATTTTCAAAGATATATAAAAAAAAAAAATTGTAGAGTGAGGAGACTTGACTAGTTGACTTGCTACCTAATTAACTATTGGCTCTTGCATTGTCAAGTGGGCTAGAAATTTAAGTATACAGTCAGATGCTAATTTTGACTACAAGTACAGTCTACCTCTAGAAGACTTGCTATTATGTTTTCACTCTTTTCAGGCTTTTGTGAATAAATACGATAAAACATATTTTATGTGGGATTTTGTTTGAATCGCCTCAATGTATATTTTATTAATATCTACTTTTTTATAATTTATAATAACATAATTAGAGATATTAATCGTTAAAAACATGCGTTGACAGGCGTGATAATAGAATCAACTAAAAAAATTGAAGAAGTATATATCATGGGAGTTCTTTATTAATTATTGTTGGAAATTGTTTGGATAAATGATACTCACTTCATCTCCACTGCCTTGTATGAAATACATTTTGGAGAAAGTTTTTCAAATTTAATACTCTTTCTGTCCCTTGTTTTTTTTGCACCATGTGGCTCATATAGATCTCATATATAGGAGTTGAGGTGCATGGTCCCAGAAAAAAGAAAAAAAAAAAAAATGAAGACGAGGGAGTAGGTGCTAATAATCATCATTAAACAATTTAAGGTATGAAATCCTAAAAACAAAAGGGAAAATCACCCCAACGTTACTTTGCCACAACAATAATGCAAATTATTTGTGATCAAGTTTGCTTCCCTATGAACATGTCTAAACTTATATTCCAATGTCCTTAATTTTTTGCCCCAACTGACTTTTCACAAGTCTTCGCACGTGTTAAGTGTTTTATATCTCCATTTCCATATGCGTAAAAATTATAAATAGTTGCTATTAATAAAATATAAAATGAGACAAATCAAACAAAATTCTAAGTGACTTTATAATAATAAGAATTTATGATCAAAAATTTTAAACTTTGACCCGACTGGTTCAATATTATGATTAGAAGAAAATTGATCTGCCAAGAAAACAATATTTACTGTCCTATTTGAACTTTTTTTAAAAATTAAGGAGTCTAAAGTAATAAACAAGACTTGAGCACACAGGGATAAGTTTTGGGATCTTAGGAGGTGATGGCTCTTGCCAATTCTCAATCTTCTTGCGAATCTCTTCACGTAATGTCCTTCCAGTCTTTCCAGTTGAATCTCCTCTATTGGAATCTACTCGAGCTGCAAGGGTTAACTTTGCAGCCAAAAGAAGACATGAACGCATCCTCAAAGGATGGGGCGTACTCTGAAATATCTCTGTCTGCTCAATGTACCCAACGCGGTATTGTGATGTTGCAGTTGAAAAACCTGCCAAGTTCTTCCTTTTGGCTCCAAGAAGCTGAACATTGCACGCTGGCATCTTAGCTAATGCGGCCAAACCTCCAGCAGTCCCCATAAGTTTTGCTGCAACAGCACTTCCAACAATAGCTGAAAGGTTTGGTGCAATATATACCATTCTGCTTTCAACAAAATCAAGGACCTTTTTCCTTCCTGAATCAAGGTCAATTGCACGATCACACGCCTCGACAGTCTTCTGTAAAACTTCTTCTGGAAGTGGCTTACCACTAGTGGTTGAAGCAGTGACTGAAACCACTGTAATGATCACAGAAGGTAGAAGCCCTTCCAGATCAACTAGAGTCAAGTCAATTTCATTTCCTATCTTCTTCACAACCCGGGCATAATCAATTGGGTGATGAACTAGAGATTCAAGCTCAGGAAATTTTAGACGGTACTTGTCACGAATAAAATTGTGGATAATAATGATTTCATTCTCAATATCCACTGACAATGCATTACTGTCAACAATCAACTGATACACAGGATCATCTTTCAAAACAAATCCTTGCTCGGGAATCTCAGAACCTTTTTGCAATGCATCTTCAACTCTCTGCAAGTTCACAAACACATTTTGGTAACTGTTTAACTAGTAAATCATGTGTTACATCTTGAAAAAGTTACAAAAAGAATACATAACTGCAGACAATGGCATAGTTAAAAAGGCTTGGAACAAAGAATCAAATCGATACAAATCTACTTAACAGTCTTGGGAGTTCATACAGTATGTCAAGACTCAAATGTAAAGTGTGTAATGTTTATGAGCTAACCTGCATTATGTCAGCCTAACGTTGAGACTTCTGTAGTTTCAAAACAGTATCAAGATCTTCATAATTTAAGGACTCTATATCAGCCAATTCTCCATCAATATCCTCCTTCAATTTTTCTGCATCAGCACCTTCTTCCACCTGCAAAAAAAAAGAAAAAAAAGAAAAAATTTAAAATTGCAAACTGCTAAAATGACTTGTAATCAATCTTCCTACTACCTCTACTTGCAAAAACCAAGTAACTACATACTATTCACACTAGGGCTGTGCAAAAAGTGGGTCGGACCGGAATTTTGGACCGGGCCGACCCGGACCGGTCCGGAACAAACCAGACCAAATATAATCGGTCCGGTCTTCGGTTTCGGAAAATTATATTTCCGGGTTTCGGTCCGGTCCGGTCAAAACCCGGAAAAAGCCCAGACCGGTTACGTTGGGCTGCGTTAATTGCTAACAAAAACCCTTTGATCTAAAACGTTCTAGACTAATTCTAGGGAAATTAAACGTCAAAACATAACTGTTGAAAAAACCCTAAAACCTACAAACGTTAACCGCAATACTGATGAAAAACGCAACTAGTAAGTTTGCAGACCCATCATCACATCTTCCTAAATTTCTTTTATGATTGCTTCTCTGATTTGCTTCTCAATATTATTATCAATTATCATCAATTTAGGCCAAGTGGAGTAGTATTGTTTCCTGATTTGCACCGACAAAGGTAAAAATCTTAGTATTTTAAATTTATTGTATGCTTTCATAGTTTCATGTATTGGAATTTCTTCTTGAAATTTGAGATTTGTGTTTATTCTGCATGAAATAATTGTAATATGCACTTGAGTACTTGATAACTTGAGTCTTTTATTTGACAGTTGCCTCTTGCATGTATAGTGTATAGTTGTATACAATTGTTTAATTGTTTAACATGATTACAAAACTACTATATTATATTTATATACTAATCTTGCATGAGGTCACGAGTTGCATCTTTAATAACAATATATCATACTAAAAACATAGATTATATATGCATTGCAATTAAAAACTACTATATTATATTCTTCAAAAGTTAAAGATGGATTATATCACTAAAACAACCTACAAAGTAATATAATATATTCTCCAAAAGTTAGATAGATTATAGCACTAAAACAACCTACTATATTATATTCTCCAAAAGTTAGATATATTATATAGCACTAAAAAACTACTATATTATATACATGCTAGTATGCTACTAGTCCACTAGATATATTAGTAATATTACTATACAAGCTAAGCTTATAGCACTACTATCAAGCTTATAATTTACATCCAACGAATATGTCAATAGTTAATTGCATTTAATAAATAATATATTTTATGCATAAGAAATGCTTTATAATTTACATTTCCTTGTAGATGTCAAGCTCCAAATCAACAAATAAGAGGCCATTCTCTGAGTTTGAAGATTCAGAGGCAAATGATGCAACTTTTAATGAGGACGATGTTTCTGATAATGTTGATAAAGAGGAGCAAAATGTGACAACACTACTACCACCTAGGAAAAAGTTGGAGGGAAGAAATTATGTTCCAAAGGCAAAAGGAAGAAGAGCAGAATATTGGGTGCATTTTTGGGAGTACAAGGAAAATGGTAAGCTTAGAGCTGAGTGTATGTATTGTGAGAATAAAACATTTGCTTGTGATGTTAATATCAATGGGTCAAAAAACGTGAAAAATCATTGGCAGAGTTGTCCAGCTAATCCTAAAAATAAAACTAGAGGAAAACAAACTGAGATAGCTTTTGACCATGACGTTGAGGTTGGACAAGATAAAATGAAAGCTTGGGCTTTAAATATTGATGATGCTAGAGATGCTCTTGCTTACATGATTATTGTGGATGAACTACCTTTTCGTCATGTAGAAAAACCTGGTTTTAGGCATTTTATGTCTGTAGTTTGTCCTAGGTTTCATATACCATCACGCACTACTATTGCACGTGATTGTTTACAACTTCATGCAAAAGAAAGGACACAATTAAAGGAACTACTAAGAATGAAATGTCAACGGATTTCTGTCACTACTGATACATGGACAAGTATCCAAAGAATCAATTACATGTGTCTTACGGGTCATTTCATTGATACTGAGTGGAAGTTGCATAAAATGATCTTGAACTTTTGTCCTATTTATAACCACAAGGGTAAAGCTATTGCTAAGGGGGTGGAAGAATGTTTGACTTCTTAGGGTGTGGATGAAAAATTATTCACTATTACTGTTGATAATGCAAGTTCTAATGATGTTGCATGTTCTGAATTAAGAAAAATGATGCAAAGTAAATTGTCTTGTATTGGTAATGGTGATTATATGCATATGAGATGTGTTGCACACATTATTAACTTTATAGTGTGGGATGGGTTGAAGAAGAATAAAAAATCCATCAATAAGGTTAGATAAATGTTGTGAGGTTTGTTAAGAGTTCTCCATCTAGATTGAAACTTTTTAAAGACATAGCTGCAAGGTATGCTCCAAACCATTCTTCATTGTCTTTAGATGTTCCAACTAGATGGAACTCCACTTTTGATATGCTAGAAAAAGCATTGAAGTTTCGAGATATTTTTTGGAGGATGGATATTCCAACTAATCCTCAATTAGATCAAGATACGATTAGTGAAACCCATGACAAATATGATGATAATCAGAGTGGTGGTATTGGAGAAGATGATTTGAGAAATTCTGGAGCTCCCCTTGAGAGTGATTGGAAGGTGGTTGAAGGGCTAGTAGTTTTCCTAAGAGAGTTTAAGGTTTTGACTGATGCTGTCTCTGGTTCATTGTATGTAACAAGTAATAATACTTTTTTTCACATTGCTCGTGCTCTTGATCAATTGAAAAGGTGGATGAATAGTGATGATGGAGATTTTAGACTTATGGCCATTACAATGCAGCAAAAGTTTGACAAATATTGGGGAGATATTGAAAAGATGAATGTGTTGATCTATATGGGTACCATACTTGATCCCAAGGTGAAATTTGTAGGCTTGAAACTTGCTTTTGCTCGTATGTATCCATCACCTAAAGATTAAGAGTTAAGTCAAATTGTGTATTGTAGAGCTACTTCATTGTTTGATGACTATAGAAAGATGTATACTCCTTTCACACCGCACAGTGATGACTCATTCACTACTAGCAGTAGATGTACTTCTTCACAACCTACTATTTTTTACTTAAAGAAAGATATTGAAAATCAAGTGAGGAGTTTAGCGACAGATGGAAGATATTCAAGTTCGGAATTGGATAGATACTTGAATGATCAAATAGGTGAACATGAGTTAGAGATGGACATACTAACTTGGTGGAAGATGAATGCTCATAGATATCCTATATTGGCACACTTAGCTCGTGATGTACTAGCAATGCCAATATCCACAGTTGCATCCGAGTCGGCATTTAGTGCCGGGGGTCGTCATCTTGATTCATTTAGAAGCTCCTTAACTCCTAAGGTAAGGTGTACATCTTTTTTATTTTTCTTTCTTATCTTTTTTGTTTATATTAAATTAGTAATTAATAATTTTATTGATTTTTGTGAAAATAATTGTATTTCATTTAAAAGATGGTGCAAGGTCTTATATGTTCACAAGATTGGCTTCGTCCAAGGAAAGATAAAGAAAGAGGAGTTGAGGAAAAATTAGAAGAAATTGAGCAACTTGAGAAAGGCATTTTCTAATACATCATTACAATTTTTTTTTTCTTTTATAGTAGCTAATTTGATATATTTTTTTGTATAGATTTGGGGAGCTCTACTTTAAATGATGGTGAATCTGATGTAGTTTTTGTTTGATAATTAAAAAAGGTAATACTACTATACTATTACTAATACTTCAATACATATATTATCTCTTTGGAATTTTTTAATTTATATGTGTTTTCGTTTTCTTTTGCAGATTGATACTGATGATATGATGATGTTCAAGATTCTTGAAGGAGTTGGAGCAATTTCATTATTTCATTTTTATTGTCCTTATTGATGTTTTGGCTTTAATACGAATTGTAGTATATTTAACGTATACTTTTGGAATTGTGGATTTGTGATTTGACTTTTGAGTTGTAAATGGGTACTATATGACTTAATGACTTGATTAATAATAATAAATATATGTGTAAATAGGCATTAGGCAAGCAGTAATGATTAATATGTTGATAATGTACAGTACTCAAAGAATTAAAGGCTTAAAGGCCATAACAATAAGGTCCACATTAGAAAACTATTCAGGATCATCGATTATCGGTCTGGTCCAGGGTTTAACCCGGACCAATCGGTCCGGTCCGAGACCGGACCGAATTTGACTGGTCCGGTCTTCGGTCCCAGCTTTCCTAAAATTCGGTCTTCGGTCTGGTCCGGGTCGGTCCGGTCCGGTCCGGTTTTGGACCGATGAACAACCCTAATTCACACACTCACACACTGAGCTCAAACAACGATAATTGTAGACTATGTTAATTGGACTCTTTATTTCACCTCAAATACCCTCATCGGATCCTAACTGCTAAACTGACTCGTAACCATTCTTCCTACTACCTTTGCATTGTAATTAAACAAATCATATTGTACTTGCAAAAACCAATTAACTACATACTATTCACACACACTAAGCTCAAACAACAATAATTGAAGACTATGTTAATTCGACTCTTCATTAAACCTCAAGTACCCTCATCAAATCCTTGACACTGCAACATGGATATGGTACACAATTAGAAATTTCATTTTGAGATCATGAAATTTTTTCACAAGTCGACACTTGGAACATGCCCAACACAAGTACAAGTAACATAGAGTAGAACAACAATAAAACCAAAATTCATAAACTTACCACAACATCAGCTTCATTGTCTGATAACTCATTGAGATCGGCCAAGAACGAATCGGCAGGAGTTGCCTGGAACAAAAAGAAGAAAACTCAGCCAGTAAGCAAACGAGGCAATATAACTACTCAAGTATATACTAACGCTGTTTCATATTATTTGCAAATTTAGAATATTTTATATTTCACAAATAATACTTTTAAAGTTGCAAATAATATGAAACAAAGGTAGTATTATCAACTATTTAAATTAGTTGCTCCATTATATTATATTATAACCACAAATTCGATACACAGTTTCATCCATACAACTTCCCTCTAACTCCATTGCCTTAAACCGTGGCGTCTACTTGATTTTTGGTAAATAAGACCTCGTTTTCCAGAAAAATTGCGTAAAAGGTATAACTATTAACAAAGATTTATAGTAAATTGATGAACAATAGGCAATAGTAACAAGCTACACTCAAATAACTGATTTAAAATAACTACAATGAGTGGAATTAGGTTTCTCAATAATAATTAAACATGAATATGAGATAATTTAATTACAATGTTGTATATAGTTCAACGAAGCAGATAACAAAAGAAAATCACAATCTTAACACAAAAATTGCAAAGAAAGAGAGAAAATTTGCAGAAGACTGACCATTACGAATTTACGATTCAATCTGGACAAAATAGCGAGTATTCGACTTCAAAAACTTGGCTTGTTCAAACCCTAAATTACAAATAGCAATTTGCAAAATAAAAAATTAAATCCCTTAAATTGATAGCCAAAAAAGTGAGTAATAATCCGATTGTAAAACGAAGTGATATGATTCGGTACTAACCTAACCTCAAAATTATTTACATGCTAGGTGTGAAGCCTGTTGCACAGCTTTATTTTTGTGTCTTATTATATAATAATAATAATAATAAAGTCATAAACTAAAAGACATTTGTTATTATTATTATGATATTAACAAAAATTAAAAAAAATTAAACAATTTGTGAGATCAAATAGAATTCTCTCTTCTACAACCCTATGCAGAGTATTCTATTCTTTTTTGTAATTCTGGTTTGTGTATCTTGGGTCTCTTGTGAATGATGCTGACAAGATTATTCTATTCCTTTTTTCAGCCGTAAATATGTAGTGTGTAGAGTATATCGTTTCTTTGTAATTCTGGTACATATTTCTTGTGCCTCCGATCAATGACGGTGATAAGATTAATTTTTTTCCATCTCCAACCTTAGTTGTATATTTGTTTACCATTGCATCCTCGAAGGTATTGTAAATTTCACTTTGTGTAGCCATGAATCTTGGGATCTCCGACTATAAAAAGAAACAATGAATATTTTTCTATGTATTGTGAATTAAATTAAGTCCTATTTATAAGGAAATACAATACATTATATCTTCTCTACATAAATTTTATCATTCTTTGTAATCTAATCCTTTTTAATTGTTATCCATATCATTTTTATTTTATTTTTTATTTTATTTTATATCATACTACGTTTAAGAATTTTAGATTTTAATAGTATTAATTATTATAAATTTTTTTATATACAAATACGAATTTATCTTGTTAATATAAAATTTTATCATTTTTTTAGTTGTTATCTGTAAGAATAATTATTTTTTGAATTTGTTTTTTTTCTTTTTTATATATTCAGTTGATGTATTTTTCTTTAATTATTTGTCAATCGCCCAAAATAGTGGGTTGCAAATAAAAAAACCCGGTAAAATATTGTAGTAGTGTAAAAGACAGACTCCGTTAACCATAATAATTACTCCATATTTTTAATCTTAAAATATGAAATATCTTTGGCTTTTATTTTTAGGACATGGACTTTTATTGTATGGGGTTATTTAAAAAAATTATATGGGTTAAAAAATAAAAACCCACCCTTTTACATCTTGTTCAATCTTGAGCTGTTTCATTTTTCCTCTGTAATAAACCCTAACCAAATCAAATCAAACTCAGAAATCAATCACGCTATCCTCCATTTTCAAAATTGTAGAATTGAAAAATGGGCTCAGTAAATCGCTTAATTTCATCAATTTCTCTTTCATTTCACTCTCTGTTTACATCAATTGAATCGGAACCCAAAAATTAGATCGAATCGCAAATGAGGTTTTTCCCCTCAATCCCGTTGAACTTGTCGATTGTTATTCTATTTTGTCTAATTTCAGACCAAGGAGAAGGCGATGTTTGATGTAAAATTGGAGTAGTTTGATGCAGGGGCGTAGTTAAAGGTGATTAAATTGTGGTTGAAGGAGGCAAATGCTTTGGTTGAGAAAACACCTGCATTTGTGAGGAAAGGGGTTTCTAATGAAGAAGGTGAGGCTATTTTATATTGAGAAATTGAAGGTCCTTGATGCTACTGTCATTTTCTTAAGTTCAAAAGGCTGGAGTTGCACACAAATAAAATTGGTCTTAGAGAAGGTCCTGCGTTGCATGTTGTTGACGAAATGGTCGAAAATGTAAGTATTGTTTTTTTTTTTTTTGGATGAAATTTAACTATTTTTGCTGCAACTCTTGTAAATCATATGATAGAATGGATATATATATTGATGTTTTTGGTATATATTGTGTGTCAGTTATGTTTAGAGATTATGTGAGTCAATGAATTGGGTAGACCTGATGTTAATGCTATCAAAACAAAGTTAATGGTAAAAAATAGGTTGGTAAAAGGCAAAATTAGTATAGCTTGAATGTTTTATACCTTAAAGTTGGTCAAGATTCATTGATTCATGTAATTGTACATGATATACCTTAAATGAACTCTTTCTTTAAGTTTTTTAAGTTAAAAGTTTTGGTAAATTCTATAATCATTTTAAGCTGTATTCAGTAATTTATCATAAACCGCTAATTTTAAATTGACATATTTTGTTTGAAAAGTAATTAAAATTTTTAACTTTAATAACAGTCATTGGATGTCTTTAAAAAAAAAATAACAGTCATGGGAACTAAATCACAAAGCTTATGATATGTCTAATGTTTTAAAAGATTTTAGAGGCTATCCTCTACCATGCTTGACAAGTTTGAGAATACTTCCTTGTAGACAATGTTCCTTGTATGCTTTTTGTATTTTTGGTAGGAATCATCAATGAAGAACTTTAGACCCTCGGGGGAAGTTGTTCTTGATGTTGCCACATAGAGTTGTCCATGACTAAACACGGGCTTTGGCAAGTAAACACCAACATATGAGAGTGATTGGCCCTGGCTCTTATTTATTGTCATAGCATAGCAAGGCTTTAATGGGTATTGTCTTCTTTTTAAGATGAAAGGTAATTTTGGGTCCGTAGATGTCATCACAATTTTGGGAATTAGGAATTTGTTACCCTGTTTCGACCCCGTTATGATCCTTCCTTCAATTACAAACTTCCCTAGGTGGGTTATAACCAGTCTAGTACCATTACAAACCCTTGTGGAGGGGTTTATGTTTTGAAGTAGCATGACCGGCATTCCTACCTTCAATTTAAGCTCGTGGTGCGGCAATCCTGGCAATTTTAAGCTGTTTAGCTATTCAGTTGGGTATTATGAGAATTGTTGGTCACATTCAGTAGAAGATAAGCATACTTCATCACAACTTTTGTAGGTCCTTTCATCTATGGGCAAGAGGCTCATCATGTACTCGTTTATGGTGTCTGTGGTCTCATTTAAGGGAGTGAGTATAGCCCTTTCCTTTAAACAATTGTCGTCATATCTTCTTAGCTCAAAATCTGGGTAAGCTGTTTCCAATACCTTATATAGTTCAGATACCCCAACGTCAGCCAAATACTAATTTGGTATTTCAATCCAAGTACCTTCAACTTCGTGGTCCCCAGATTTTGTTTCAAGTCTTCCATCACCCATAGCCAAAAGCCACTCGTTGAACCGTTTGTTTTTATAATAGCTCTCGTTCTTGGCTTCCCCTTCTCGTACTCTCATGCTTTGCTTAAGAATGAACACGTTGCATGCATTCCATATGTAGGATCTGTTTATTGATGCCTGAACGATATCTTGTCTACCTCCTTTTGTGACTATCGGTAGTACTTGGCGAAAGTCTCCTCCCAGTAATACAACCTTTCCTCCAAACAGCTTAGCTTCTGCTCCTGGTTTTTTGTGTCCTACTATATCTCTCATGGTGCGATCAAGTGCTTCAAATGTGTATATGTGGTCCATTGGTGCTTCATCCCAAATAATCAATGATGTATGTTGGAGGAGTTCTGCTAACTAGGTGTTGCATTTGATGTTACATGTTGAGTTTTCTAGTAGGTCTATCGGTATCTCAAATCGACTATGAGCTGTTCTTCCTTCTGGGAGAAGCAGTGCCGCAATACCTAATATGTCATTCCAAATATGTTAGTTATATATATATATATATTGAAATACTTGTGTTTTCAAAACTTGGTTAAATTTATGTATAGAGGGGATGTAATCTATTTTTAAAATAATTGAACTAATACTGTGTTACCTGATGATGCTACATTCATAACTATTTTTCGATATGCCCGAAGCCTTGTTGTGATGGTGCAGTGTAAATATGTCTTTCCAGTCCCTCCATGGTCGTATAAGAAAAATATCTCCCCTGTGTCCTGTTCAACTGCTTGCATCACTTTGGCATAAACATCTAACTGCTCTTTATTCAAGTTCTTTATTCTCTTGGACCAATCTTCTTGGAGTTGTTTGATGTCGTAAAGTCTTTCTTCTGCAATAAGCTTGTTTTCCATAGTTTCTGCTTCTGTAAAATCAGGTTGTGGTAGGTCTTTGAAATCTGCCAAGCACTTTTCGAATTTCACCAGAATCCTATCAATCTCAAGTAGTGTGTACGTTTTTATCTGATCCTCTGTAAGAATGAGTTATGGATGTTTGAAAAACCTTCTCTTTTTCCATTGTATGTCTTCTGAGAGGGCGTTGAAGCTGTATTCCCATAGTTTTGATATATCAGTTACTTCGCAGAACAATAGTAGGGTTACGAAAAGTTCCCTCAATTGCAGTGGCATTGCCCACTGATTTGCTTCTTGTATAGCATCATGCCACTCTTTTTCGTTGAGTAGGCCCAGTACGTAGCAAGCTTTCCTTGTATGTAGGATACACTTGTCCATCAATCTTCCTAATTTCCGCAAAGGTTTTAGGGCCCTTAACAATGTTGAGTAGTAGGCGAAGGTAGTACCTCTCCCCTACAGTAGGATGAACATGTGCAATTCTCCCGATGCATTTACGTTCCTGCCGCCTTTCCCACGACTTTTTCTTTATTTTATTCCCAATTTCATCGATTTGTTCAGTGGTTGTCCACACAAATTCCGTAGGAAACTTTGCATATGTTAATGTCCTGGCTTTTTCATCGATGACATTGGTTTTCATCCATTCTGTGAGAATTGTGTCATCAATGTCTTCTTTATTTATCACAAAGCTCAAACTATCGCTGTCTCTTATCACTATTTCTTGTTCTCCTTCTAGGTGTACAGGCAGTCGCATTACCGCTAGAGTTCTTTCCTGAATTTCAAACTCGAAGATTCTCCATGCAGCTTCACATGCTGAGATGTATCTACAATCAAGGTATGTTTTTATCTCATCTTGTTGTTCACCAGTTATGATCATGGTTGTCCTATCTGGTCCTTTACACACATACTTGAAAAGGTACTTGATTGCTCTTGCAGTGTTGCACCATTCTACATTGATATTTGCATTAAACATCATTAACAGTCCTGCATTATAGGACACTATTGACCGATTGTCCATGAGATGATCACCTTTTTTTATAAACCTGTTTTCAATAATTTGTATTTGTATAAGCATCAGTCATGTATGTTGGTATATAAGCATGTATAAATCTTATCGCTTTAAATAAAAATAAAAACCAATCATGATGAAAATGGTTATTCTGTCCCTAAAAATCTAAAAATTTTGACCTCTGATAATACAGGTCAGTCTAAGAAAAAGACTCCAGAAGACTCGGAAAGTTGCTTAGCTGCTATCAATTCTGATAATATCAGTTTCATATAATGTATGAATGCTTGAGTTGTTTATTTTCCTGTTGATGTCAAGCTATATATAAAGCTTTTATATTATTAAGTAATGACTCTAAGCCATGGTTTGTTGATGAATTGCTAAATTTTTGTATATTAGATAGATTTACTTATTAAGTTACAGGTGTCAAGGAAGGTACTTTAGCTGCTGAAACAAAGCCCTCTATGCTTGTGCAAATTTTAGGCCTGACAGATGTCATTAGCATAGCTAAACTTTCAGATGACATTTTTTCAGAAGTAAATTTGATCTTTGGTATATAAGTTGATTAGGACTTTAATCAATATATATATATATTTTATTTTTTTTTCTTTTTGCAAGTTGGTAATTTACACTGTATATTGTAAGTCTATGCTTTAATTCTTTTTCCACTTTTACTTGGCCTATTTTCATTAATGTATTATTCTTATAGCTTTAAATAGTATTAAAAACCAATCATGTGTAGTTACCTCCCGTTCTCCCTCCTTCTATATATGGGTTGACCATTACTGTCGATAATAGTCTCTTGATTAAATGATTTTGGGAAATTTTTGCTGCATTTCTTATCTACCATGCATGCACAATTTGGATTTGCACTACCGCAAGGGCCATGAACCATGTAACGCGATATAGTCTCAAACAAATCTAGATTTGTTTCTTTGTCGGGGATTTCTACTTGAATGATGTTATCTATGTACTGTGGCGTTATTTGTGCTCTGTCTTGCTGTAGCCATAGAAGTATATGGGCATGTGGCAAACCCCTCTTTTGGAACTCAATTGTGCAGACATCTATTTTGATAAAAAAAATGTATTGTCAAACTAATGTAATGTAGTTATAAAATAATCAACAATAGATATATATATATATATATATATATATATATATATATATATATATATATATATATATATATATATATATATATATATATATATATATATATATATATATTCTGTATGGTTTTTTTTAACATTAATTCCGTACCTGCCACGTCAAGTCCAAAGTAGTGGTCTTCCTTCAGACACTTCATTAGTTGCTTTAACTTGAGCTTAAAAACTCTTGCCATGATATTAGGCCGATCTTCCACTTTTTGTCCTTCTATGTGATTCATCATTTCTTCTACTTCAGGCCATTTTGGGTTTGCAGTGAATGTTATAAACAAATGTGGGCTGCCATACCATCTATAAATTGCCATTGCATCTTGGTAGTTTTGATACATATATCTTGGGCCTCCCGTGAATGATGCGGGCATGATTATTCTTTTCCCCACTCCGGCCCCGATTGTATCTCCATTCACCATTACATCTCTGAGGTTATTGTAAATTTCACACCTAAGTTGTGGTTGGTGGTGTCGGATATATGAAAACCTTTCTTCTTCGATTGTGCATTGGCAGTCAACTATAAATTGTGAGAATAGTCGACCTCCTCGAATTAGAGTTTATGCTTCTGTTTTTCTAGTTTGCAGCCTATATGCATAATACTCTTTCATTGTTACACACTTTCTTTTGCCTTTTTCGGATCCTTTTTTATTGTTGTAAAATATCCCAAGATGATAGCTATCTTCACCATATGGGAAAAGTAGAGGGTATTGTAGAGCCATGAAACTTGGATGCAGTTCACTGATTCTTTGTAATCCTTCAGATTCTTCCGCAAATGTTGTCCATATCTCCGACTATTAGAGCGGTATCTCAGATGACGTTGGTGCATTGTATACCTTATTTTTGTTGTCCCTTGTTCCTAATAGCTTGATGATCCAATTTTCTCCTCTCATTTGTTTTATTCTTTCTTGTGCCTTACGAAAGATTTGAGCTAGAGGGTTCACTTTGTCTAGCATGTTTTTTAATTTGGAAAGTAAATTTGAATCTAATTCCGTGCTATTATCATTTTTGCAGACAACATTTGTTCTCATATTGATCTCTGGAGCAGCTCCATCGTATATATATAGTTGAGCAAATGATGGTTGTTTGTCATCAACAGGGAGCAGTGATCCTATGTGGTGATAATTCTAGCCGCTTACTCTGAAAACATACGACCCTGAAGTTGAGTTTATTGAAGCATCGATCTTAGCCCCCATCGAAGTGAAGGCAAAGCATGAATTGTAAGGACAAATAAGTTGCCTAAACATTACAGTGCTTCTATCTCCCTTGTAATTTAGTAAGTTTGCTAGCAGGTTCTTTTAATTTTGGCAATTGTATTTTCCCTTCTCGACAACACATGTTAAAGGTTGTGCAATTCTTGCTGCTCCCTTTCCTTACCCTCTCTTCACACCACATTAGTGCTTTACAATCTGGGCATTCATACTCAGGTGGTCTTAAACTCACGTATTTCTTGTTCTCGTTTTTAGTTCCTGCATGTTAAAAACAATCAAATATCTTGCAAATTAAATTAGATTATAAGTTTTGCTAGTCTGCAAAAATGTTAAATAAGTATCATGCATAGTCTAATTGCTAAGATAGATATTAAAATTATTGATACACACAATAAGTTTTGCTATTGTTTGGCATACAGAAACAATTTTTTTCTTCTACTATTGTGTAATATTTCTCTCTTATTTTGGCCTACTATGTTAACTTTCATTTTATTGCTCACATTATTGAAACCAAATAATTTTTGTTTGACTGTGCATCGCTTCCTCAAAGTAATTAAGTCATTTTTACACTTCACAACCACCTTATATTCTCTGTTGTTGTATGGTTTTCTCATGTTTCTTTACACAGTTACCTTCTGGGATCAATGGATTCAAGGTGGTTGAGCAGTGGATTAGCTTGGAAAACAATTTGGAGAGATTAAAGTGATTAAACTCTAAGTCACTATCAGTTCAGTCCATGTTCCTAACCAGGATGTATAAGCTGGTGTGCCTCGCAGGATGTTCAATTGCATATATCGATGATGGTTAGTATCTTGAAGAACAACTCTAATCAAGTCCTTGAATTCGTCTGATATGCTTGGCCTGACACAATAAGAATCTTATGGTCCGTATACACCTTACATCTCACACCATACAAGTAGTGTTCTCCAAATCTTGAGATCAAACACTACAGCTCCTAGCTCCAAATCATGAGTAGGGTAATTCTGTTCATGTTGCTTGAGCTGCCTTGATGCATAAGCTACAACCTTCCCATGTTGCATAAGTACACACCCAAATCCATTCTTAGATGTGTCACTATAGATTTCAAACCCCTCGATCCCTGATGGTAAGGTTAAGACTGGTGTTGATGTGAGTCTTCGTTTCAATTCTTGAAAAGATTGTTCACACTTCTCATCCCACTAAAACTTAGTAGTTTTCTTCATCAAATTTTTTAAGGGTTGAGCTATCCTCAAAAATTCTTGTACAAATCTCCTATAGTATCCAGCAAGCCCTAAGAAACTTCTCACTTCAGTCACACTTTTGGGTCTTGGCCAATCAGAAACTGCCCGAATCTTAGATGGGTCTACCGCGACTCCTTCCTTTGAGATCACATGGCCTAGAAATGCTACCTTCTCTAGCCTAAATTCACATTTTGAAAATTTGGCATATAACTTCTTTTCTCTAAGAATCTCCAACACTTTCCTTAGATGGTCTTCGTGCTCTTCTCTATCCCTCGAGTACACCAAAATATCATCTATGAACACCTCCACAAACTTATCCAAATATGGCTGAAAAGTTCTATTCATGAGATCCATAAAAGCTGACGGCGCATTAGTGAGGCCAAAAGGCATAACAGTGAACTCATAATGTCCATACCTCGTGTGAAAGGTTGTCTTTGGTATATCTTCCTCAACAATCCTCAACTGATGGTATCCTGTCCTCAAGTCAATCTTTGAAAAGATCCCAGCACCTTTAAGTTGATCAAACAAGTCCTCGATCCTAGGCAATGGATATTTGTTCTTTATAGTGATATTATTTAACTCTCGGTATTCAATACACAACCTTAAGGTTCCATCCTTCTTCCTCACAAACAAAACTGGTGCTCCCCACGGTGAAACACGTGGCCTTATATAACCCTTCTCCAGCAACTCCTCCAACTGTACTTTCAACTCTTTCATCTCTGCTGGTGCCATTCTATATGGTACCTTAGAAATAACCCCAGTCCTAGGTACTAAGTCTATTTTGAAATCCATCTCCCTAACCGGCGGCATCCCTGGAATTTCATCTGGAAACACATCTTGGAATTCTCTTACCACTGGAATGTAATCTATGGACTTCTCTTCTACACTCACATCTTGCACATGGCATAAATAAATAGGGTAGCCCTTTCGGATATAAGAATGGCTGACACAATACTGATCCCTGGTTTTGACACAACTCCCTGATAAGAGATTCTATTCCCCCTTGGCCCCCTAAGAGACACCTTTTGGGTATAACACTCAATTCTAACCTTATATTTGCTAAGCCAATCCATCCCCAATATTACATCAAAGTCAGTTAAATCAAACTGAATAAGGTTTTCAAGCAACTCAGTTCCAACAATGTTAACTGGAATGTCTTGTTATATGGATCTACAAGGAACTACCTCCCCTGAAGGAATTGTTATATTGATTTGACACAAAGATGAAGGTTTTAAAGCATGTTTATTCACAAAAGTAGTGGCTAAAAAAGAATGAGATGCCCCAGAATCAAAAAGTATATAAGCAGGTTTTGAGTTCACGAGAAAAGTACCCGTCACAACGTTGGCATTAGAGTCAATTTCGCTCTGGTTCATGACATAGATTCTTCCATTACTGGTCCTACCATTGCCATTGTGGTTGCTTCCTCCGCCATTGTTGTTGTTTTTGCCATTCCTTCCTTGAGCATTGCCATTTTGGCCTTCAGAATTGTTGTTGTTGAAACGGTTGTTGTAGTTTGAGTTCCTCCCATAACCACCTCCATTATTGCCATTGTTGTTTCCTTGCCCATTCTGAGCCTGATTATTGCCATTCTGCTTCTTTGGGCACTCAAATTTCTTGTGACCAACCTCCCCACATTTAAAGCAAGTAAGCAAATCTCCATTGCAGTTGCGTCCTGGATGGCTCTTGTCACATTTACGACATGGTCGATTGCGAGATCCTTGCTGATTCTGTTGTCCCTGGCCCCGGTGTTTATTGCTTTTATTGTTGTTGTTACTGAAGGAGTTATGTCTTCGTCGTGTGCAATTACTAGATATATAATTGGATCAAATTATGGAGATAATTAAGTCCGGACATTTGGGTCGTCGTTTTGCCATAGCTAGAGGTACTTACGATCTTTGGACTAGTAAAATAGGCCAAAGCCCAATTGGACGGATCCTATAAGGTCACACAAAGGGGCTAGATCGAGCATTAGAGGACGAGGCCCATCATGGGCCTCATCTCTCTAGGTGGCCGGCCATGTAGGGGCTTTGAGAGGCTATTGGGCTTCGTGCCCTAGTCTAATTATAATGAGATTATAAATAGACTAGGTGCCTAGGTTTGCAGGTAAGGAATTAACTGATCATTTAGATCAAACCCTAATTAGCAAACACGAAACCAACCCCCTCTCATACTCCCTCTCTCACGGCTCTCTCCTCCTCCCGGCGCACGGTGGTGTCTCGTGGTGGTGGTGGTTCGTGCGGTGGTCGGTTGTCCGAAAAGGTGGTGATCGCGGTTTTCCTCAATCACTCGACCAATCTAGTATTGGTGGACGGCTCGTTCGAATCTCGTGGACTAAGTAGAGGAGCAACACTTGGGGCTCTATTCTCTCCCTGATTTGCCTGTCGAATAGCTTCGTGGAATTCACGCTTCAAAGGTATGATTATGTGTCTTGTGTGTTATGCATGTGATTCTTGGGATTAGGTACTTTATTGAATATGATTCATATATGTTTTTTCCGCTGCGTAGTACCTATAAACTCCTACAGTGGTATCAGTTAGCCTCTTGCATTAACGCGCTAGATCATAATAATACCATTATTTGATGTCCACGATAATTTTATAATCAATTAAGAGGGAGAAATTAATTTAATTATGGTTCGATTATTATTTTAATGTGATTAAACTTTTGGAATCGGTTAAATGCGATTTAATTATGCTCAAATAGCCATAAAGAGACCGAATTATGCCCTAGTATTTCGAAAATTTTCGAAAACCCTAACCCTAAATTTCGAAAATTTCAAGCCCTAAAATATGATTTTTGTGCTTGACTTTGGTTTTATTCGATTTGTTTTATGTTTCATAATTTTAATTGTTTTGATTCATGCACAAAAATGTTTTATGTATGATCATAGATTTAATTTTAAATGTTAAAATTAAATTGGGATTAATTTTATGATGAACCCTAATTTTAAAATTGAATATGATTTAATTTTAATCTTATGGACTAATTTAATTTAATTAGGATAAATGTTATTTTAATTAAATTAAAACACAAAAAAAAAAAATTTTTTTTTGGCCGGCAACCGCGGCTGGGTGGCGCAGCCACGGCGGTCGCCGACCAGGTGGCGTCCAAGAGGGAGGGAAGGGAGGGCGGCGGTCTAGGGTGGCTGTGGGCAGCAGCGTGCAACCGTTGCACGGCTGCTGCCACGGCTGCAGCTTGGTGCTGCTGCTGCCTTGCGCGGCAGTGGCTGCTGCAAAGCAGCCAGCCACCGTGGCTAGCCTTGGCTGGCCACGCACGGTGGCCTGCAGCCCCAGCAAAGCAGCTCCACGCTGCTGCCCTTGAGGCAGTGGCTGCTGTTACGGCAGCCAGCCACCGTGGCTAGCTTCGGCTAGCCAACCACGGTGGCCGGCGTTGGTGGTTGCGATAATTTTATAAAAAAAAAATTCTGTTTTAAAAATTTATTTCAGGATAATTACGAATTATTTTGGGATAAAATTGGTTTTATTTTGGATAAGTTCAAATATTTTCAAAAATATGATCTTTTAATTTAAAAGATAAAGTTGGTTTTATTTGGATAAAATCTTTTTTGTTTTAGGATAAAATCAAATATTCAAAAGTTGTTATATGTGATATTATCCATATTTAGTTTGTTATTTTGATAATTATCCTAAATTAAAGTGGTTAATTAAGGATAAGATTGATGAGGATATTCTGAGCATATTCCAAAAGGATAATAATTGATTTAAATAATGTGATTATCCCATAATTAGATTAGGATGTAATTGATTTTAAAATTATTTGATTGGCTAGTAATTAGGATAGAATCTCCTAAATTAGTTAGGATAATCATGGAAGATTAAATATGATTTATCTTTCTAGATTAAAATATGATTTGATTCTATCTCATGACTATATTAAATATATGATATTTTATGAACCGTCATGAATAATAAATGATATTATCTAATTATGATTAAAATATAAGATATTTTAGGAAATGCGTTGTCTTTATTATGATCATCAGATGTTATAGTTTAGATAAGCATGTTGAGTGATTTATTATATGGCACTTTTCTAATATATGATATTATGTTGCTATATATAGACTAATATGGTCCATAGATTCTTAAATACGATCTGCGTATCGTGATGTATTTTTGTAATCTAAATACGGTCTGCGTACCGTTGAGTATTTTCATAACTTTTATTTAATGTAAATAGAATAGTTATTTAAATGGTGTTAGCCCAAAAGAAGCCCATGAAGTGAAGGCCCAAAGGAGCAAGGTGGATGAAGATCCATGATGATTCAAGTGGGAGCATTTTATTTCTAGTTTTCCTAGGACTAAGGGGCCATACTATGTCATATTTTATTGCATTAGTAGATTATGCATGTTTAGGTTTATTTATGTTGTTTGATGATGCGCTAGAGTTCACTAAATAATCACAACATAATAAATCTAGATCCCAGCAATATTGATGCAGCTTTTCCAATTAAAAACCCGATGAAAACCTTGATCGTTTGTGGTGGGTCGGCCTCAGCAGAGCATCATAATATATCTTGGGGAAGTGGGGGTAGATCACGTTCTACACTTTTAATTGGTTATATTCAACAAGGTTACCTAAAGATCAGTTTAGAACCTTGAAGCTAAGGGTAATAATTAAACATGTGATGGTTAATTATTCAACCAAGAATTATAAGAGTTGTAATCAGTAAAGAGTTTACTCACCTTGAAAATGTAATGGTTGATGGCAGGGCCTCAGTCCGGTCAATTATTGCACAAATAAAGGATCTTGGAATCACTTAAAATTCAATTGGGATCATTTAATTATTGAATAAAGTGTTTTAAAGTTACCAAATGAATGTTTTTATGGTACTTTAATTTATTAAACATAATTTTAAACTTTGCCTTATTTTGACATAGATGGGTAGCCGTAATAACAATGACAACAACGTTTACAATTTGCGACCATTCCTTGAAAAGGATAGGTTGACAGGGGAAAACTTTTCCAACTGGGAAAGAATGCTAAGGCTTGTTCTGAAATCTGAGGGCAAGGAGGATATCATTGATACCCCATTACCAGGACCTCTGCCAGAAAATCCAACTGCGGCAGATATCAAGAAGCACAAGGAAGCTCATGATAGAGCTATGCCTATCACTTGCTTAATGATTGCTACTATGGAACCTAGTCTTCAAAAGCGTTTTGAGGACTTGGATGCCTATTCAATCATGGAAGAGCTCAAAGTTTTGTTTAAGAAACAAGCTAGAGTTGAAAGGTATGAGCTTCATCGTGAGATTATGGATTGTAGAATGGAGAAGGGTGCCACAGTTCATGATCATGTTTTCAAAATGATCGGCCTAATTCAAAGTATGGAGAAACTGGGGTACCCAATAAGTGATGATTTGGCAACAGACATCATTCTCCATTCACTTCCAGAAAGTTTCAACCAGTTTATCATGAACTTTAACATGACTGCGAATGCAAAGACTATGAGTCAATTGCATGCAATGCTGGTTAGTGCTGAGAAACAAATCCCTAAGGAATCTAAGAAGGAAGTTCTTATGATCCAAAAGGGAAAGGGGTTCAAGAAGAAGGGGCAAAAGGCTAGTGCCAAGAGCAAAGGCAAGCAAGTTGCCAAGGCTCCTGAAAAGCCTAAGGCGAATCCAAAACCCAAAGTTGCAAGTGAGAGTGAATGCTTTTACTGCAAGAAGAAGGGGCATTGGAAACGCAATTGCCAGAAATACCTTGATTTCCTCAAAAAGAAGAATGGAGCATCAACCTCAGGTATTAAGTTATAATCATTTTAACCTTCACTAAGGTATGTGATACCAAGTTGCAGTGCTTAACATTATGATGTTGCACAGGAACTGCAAGCAAGTGAAGCTAGCATGGAGATGGAGCTTGAAGGTGCACTAGGAGTATTTGAGTGGCCAGAGATAGCTTCATAGTTTTAATTTCTGATTAGTTTATCATGACATTTAGAACTATTTCCAGTGTTTGATGAGACAATATTTCGGTTTTCTTGTTTTGAATACTGATTTGTTTTTACTTGGCTTGGACAAATGTTGATCCATGACCAAGGTAATAAATTGTTTTCATTTTGCTAGATATGAGTTAATTTTATTTATGACATTGATATATGTAGATCACAAAAGTAAATTTAGATGATTCAAAGCAAACATACTTATAACAAAGTAAAGTTAGGTCACATAAACCATTTGCACATCCAAAGTTATGGATGGACTCTTACTCTTATATGATTATGAATCACTTAAGAATTAGAAGTCATGCTTGATAAGTTATAATGACCAAGCTACCTTTTTAGTTGAAAGGGTAAAAGAGCTAAAATGACGTTTTGGAACACAAACATATGATGTGTGTGTACCATAAGTTCAAGATATAGCAAAAAGATTAAACTATTTCATTGCTTTTATTAACGATTTAAGTAAATATGTCGATAATTACTTAATGAAATAAAAGTTGGAATCATTGAAATGTTCAAAATTCCAAAAATGAAATGTAAAATCAAGTTTGAGATAAACAATTTAGCACCACAATATGATTGTTGTAATAAATATTTAACTCAAAACAAATGATCATCTAAAGGAATTGTTGAATTAGTTCACAATCCAGGAACATTACAATTACAATGTATGTATAAAGTAGGAATCAAACTTTGCTTGCCATGGTTCGATCCAAGATTTAATGATTTACAAATATCGTTTTGAGGATATGCATTAGAACAACAACAATTGCGAATATACTAAACAGAAACTTAACCAAAGCAATAGAAAGGATGGAAATATTCCAAAATAATCTTTTCTAAACAGGATTGAGGGAATATGAAATCTATGTAAAGATGACATCATAAACCCTAAATCAGAGGTATTATTCCTACAATCGCGTAAAAACAAAATGTTTGTTGCTCGCGATAGTGTGTTTATAGAAAGAAAATGTCTTCCTGCAAAGCCAAGTGGGAGTAAAGTTAGATCTCGATGAGATTCGAGACGAGCAACAAAGGGATGTAGATAACACTACATCAGAGACGAATGCGCATGAAATCAGCTAATTTGATAAAATGTGTGTCGAAGCAAGCTAATTCAACTAGCGAGACTTCTATCGTCCTACTAGAATGAAAGGCTTCAAAAGTTGAAGAGAATAATTCTATTGTCGCTCATACCTATCGTAGGTTACTTAGGATTAAAACAAACAGTTTGTTGGAATTCTAGTAAAAGGTGGATTCTAAAATTTTCCTATTGGAATGGTTGGAATCCATACCTACAAGCAAGCTTTGGACAAGTGCCAACTCAGGAAGTGGCTTAAAGCCAAGAAATCCATAATGGACTCCATGTCTGTAAAGATGTGCTAGTCCATGATAGTCTTACAAATAGGGTTAAACCTATTAGTCATGTAAGCCTATTCGGATTATTTCTAGTTATGGAAATTAAAATCACCTTCATGAAATGTTCTTGATGGATGGCATGTATATGATACAACCTAAGAGTTTTGAATTCCAGAAATTCCTAGAAAGTTTTGCAAACTTCAGAAATTCATTTATGGATTGAAGTAAGCATTAAGGAGTTGAAATATTCATTAGGAAATCAAACAGTTTGATTACCTTGGAAGAATGAAAAGAAATCTTGTAGAAACAAGAAGTTTAGTGGGAGCAATTGGTCTTCTTAGTCTAGTATGTAGTTGACATACATTTCATATGAAATGACATATCAATGCTTGAATAAATCAAGCAATGGTTAGAAAGATTGTTTCTATATGGGAGACTTAGGAGATGTTGAGTACATATTGGGAATCAAAATCCACAAAGTGAATCTTGAAGGATGACTGGGCCTAATCAAGAGACTTATGTTGATAAGGTTCTTGACGAGTTCAAGATGCAAGATTCTAAGAGAGGATCTCTTCCCATGTCTCATGGTTTTACACTCAGTAAAACTCAGTGCCTTAAAAGCTAGTTGAGTTGAGTTGTAAAGGCAGTGGACCTAATGCTTTTGCAAAAGGGACCATTACATGTACCATGAAATGTACAAAGCAAGTTGTTACATATGACTTGTGCATGTGTAGCAAATTTCAAGCAAATACAGAATAAGCATACAGAAAGTTACCAAGAACAAATCCTTGAGTACTTGAGAAGCGCTAAAGGAATTTTCTAGTTTATGGTGTTAAAGATAAACAAGTTGTCAAAGATTTTACGAATGCAAGTTCCTTCCAAACAGGCAAGATGACTCCAGATTTTGATCTAGACGCACAATTTTGTCAATATGGAGAAATACAGTGAGCTTGAAAAGTTCAAAGCAGAGCACTATTGCATGCTCAATGTCAGAATATGTGTATTAAGCTATAGTCGGATAGTTTTAGAGGAAGTTCGGATTGAAATGTAATATGACTAAAGGGTCACCTTTGCCCAAGAACAAAGGAGCCAGGGTCACATTACAAATCCAAACAAATGGATATAAAATATCGCCTCAGTTATGAGATCATTGACCGGCGGAAGGTCACGTTCTGCGAAGTTTTATTATGAGTGAGAAATCACTAAACCCCTTCCATAGACAAAGGTATGAAAGTCATATTAAAGTCTTGGTTTGTAGCAAATTATGTAATTTAAGTTGTGTATGTTTGTGGAAACATATTACATGAGAAAATACATCAATTTGCAGAATTATGTTTAAAACAGAAATTATTATTTCTCTTATTTAATTATGGTTTTAAAATTAAATAAAATGTCCAAAATAATTATGGATTGATGGGCTCATCAGGTTATCTATCAGATAGAGACCTGGTGTATGAAACCCCACAGGTGAACAAAATCCGTATATTATTTAGTTCCTAGTTCGAAATCATTAAAGTGGACATAAATGATTTCAATAAATGGACTAGCATGTAAGATTGATTGGATAGCTTGGTTTCATGGGCTATAGGGGCATAGTGATGCTCGATCAATCACTTGGATATGCATGAATGATGCATGATTGAACTATTGACCTACTTTGAAGTTCAAGTATAGAGCTTCCGTATATATTAGTGGATTCCTTTGACATGAGTGGAACATTGATTTCATTCAATGGATGTTATAACTGTGGTACATTCAAACGTCTTCCCGTAACTGGAGATTATAAAGGATGTTTCCCGGTTATTTCAGAAGTTGAGTGGGAGGCTTGTTGCCACAAGATTGGATAGAGTCTACCTATTAAATTAGGAAATGTGTCATGGCCGCTTGAAGAGGGAGAATTCAGAAAATACGTGGCCGCGTTCAAATGCATTACTCAGTAATCATTTGGTTTTGTAATTCTAACTCAGATTTCAAGAAACGATTTGTAGATTAATATGATCTCGACATGTGATGCAATCATATTATCAAATCGACATATACATTGACTTAAGGAATTTGAACATTGCACCCTTGTCTCAGACAAGTGGGAGATTGAAGGAGTTATGTCTTCGTCGTGTGCAATTACTAGATATATAATTGGATCAAATTATGGAGATAATTAAGTCCGGACATTTGGGTCGTCGTTTTGCCATAGCTAGAGGTACTTACGATCTTTGGACTAGTAAAATAGGCCAAAGCCCAATTGGACGGATCCTATAAGGTCACACAAAGGGGCTAGATCGAGCATTAGAGGACGAGGCCCATCATGGGCCTCATCTCTCTAGGTGGCCGGCCATGTAGGGGCTTTGAGAGGCTATTGGGCTTCGTGCCCTAGTCTAATTATAATGAGATTATAAATAGACTAGGTGCCTAGGTTTGCAGGTAAGGAATTAACTGATCATTTAGATCAAACCCTAATTAGCAAACACGAAACCAACCCCCTCTCATACTCCCTCTCTCACGGCTCTCTCCTCCTCCCGGCGCACGGTGGTGTCTCGTGGTGGTGGTGGTTCGTGCGGTGGTCGGTTGTCCGAAAAGGTGGTGATCGCGGTTTTCCTCAATCACTCGACCAATCTAGTATTGGTGGACGGCTCGTTCGAATCTCGTGGACTAAGTAGAGGAGCAACACTTGGGGCTCTATTCTCTCCCTGATTTGCCTGTCGAATAGCTTCGTGGAATTCACGCTTCAAAGGTATGATTATGTGTCTTGTGTGTTATGCATGTGATTCTTGGGATTAGGTACTTTATTGAATATGATTCATATATGTTTTTTCCGCTGCGTAGTACCTATAAACTCCTACAGTTACGGCCTCCCTACTGACCATATCCACCATTCCCACTGCTATTACCCCTGAGGCGTGGTCTCTTGTCATAACCTTGATGGTTCGATGAACTCTCACCATTCCTTTTCCTCTTATGCCTATCCTTGACCTCCTGCTCACGTTTCAAAATCCTTTAGATATTACAAGCTTTATCATAGGCCTCCTTATAAGTAGCAGCAGTATCAGCCCCAATCACCTTCTTTGGATCCTAAAAGTCAATCCATCTTCAAACTTCTAAGCCTTGGATCTCTCATCAGGCACTACATTGGGACAAAACCTAGCATACTCATTAAATTTCTCAGCATACTCCTGCACACTCATACCAGATGTTTGGTTAAACCTACTGAACTCACTGTACTTCTGTCTCTTAATGTGTTCTAGAAAGAAACGATCCTTGATTACTTTCTTAAAAGCCTCCAGTTAAAATTCTGTTGAGCTCTTATAGTGGCTCCTTCATTTTCCCACCAAATATCAGCAGCCTCACGTAAATAGAAAGTGGCTTGATCCACCTTCTGAGCATCAGGGGTACCAGCAGCAGTAAAAATTTTGTCAAAGTCACGTACCCAGTTTCAACCAACATGGGATCTTCCTTCCCCATGAATAGTGAGGTTTCAATGCTGCAAGTTTCTTAACCATGGCAGCTTGAGGATCGTTGTCATTGTTGTTGTTGTTGTTATTCAGATAGTTTTGCAACAACATTCCAATGTTCTGGTTCATTTGCTCAAGAGCTCTTAACCTAGTAGCAAGTTGTTCAGGAGTCTCAGCCATTTAAGCAATTCTTCTCCAACGAGACCTAGTGTAAACGTGGTAATTTTGCATACACAGTCTGCACAATTTCAACACTGGTGTTACCACCATATACATTTTAACACAACTTATTTAGATTGTGTGAATTGCAATTAAATTATCAACCACATTCTTTCATGTAACACATCAACACATATAGACAAGAATTAAGTGATTTATTAAATCTCAACAACATTCATAGCATCGAACAAATTCCAAACCAAATAATGCAACAACTTAGCATTAGACTATAAATTCGCGCAGTGCTTTTGTGATTTCACTATCATTCAACCAAGTCATTACTATACTTGACTAAAGTAAGCACAAGAAAATAAGAGCTTTTTCTCCATAAATAAAATAGATAGAAAATTGAAATGATTTTATTACATTAAATAATAAACGTAAATTAGCAAAGTATAAATATGTTAATCAAAATTATTTTATTACAAAACCAAAGGAGAACGGAAATCGTCTTTAAAAATACCAGTACTAAACAACTCAATAAACTATTAGTTACAAATAACCAAAACTATAGTTTCTAGTCATAAGAACTAGCTTTTATTTGTAAAATTTTAATCAAATAAACTAAACGCAACTTTAAAAAAAAAAAAATATTCAATCATTATTTTCCCCTTGACTCTCACGAGCTTCACTTTCCTGGGGCTCATCCTCCTCATCATCATCTAGGTTATAGTCAAAGCCTTGCTTGGCCTCCATCATTGCCTTCTCAAGGTAGTCCACAGTAGGGATCCATCTTCCATCATAATAACATTTATCATTTGGTTCACCATTGATGTATACACTACAAGAAAATTTATATATAGAGGCAAAACTTTGAGGCAAACAATTTTTGATAGCCTCTAAAAGATATAATTAGTATCAGTTAAATTATGGTTGCCTCTAAAAGTCATTTTTAGCATTAGTGGATTAGAGGATGCCCCTAAATGTTCTTTTTAGCATTAATGAAATTAATATTGCCTCTAAAAGTTAGTTTTAGCGTTATCAAGTTTTAAGTTGCCTCTAAAATTCATTTTTAGTGTTATTGAAATTGTGATGGCCTCTAAATGTTCATTTTCAGCATTAGTGAATATATTATTGCCTCTAATTGTCATTTTTAGCATTAATAAATTTTGTGTAGCCTTTAAATATTCTTTTTAGCATTACTCTAAACATCCTTTAAATAATTGTCTCTAAAAATTATTTTTAGTAGTAACGAAATTTACGTTGCTCTTAAAAGTTCCTTTTAAGCATTAAATTAGTAGATTTCAAGTTATTGCTAAAAAAATTTATTTAACAATATTAAAATTTAACGAAGGTACGTGTTTATCTTCTGAAAGAAATGGTATCATTCAATTTGATATCATATCTGCAACAAAATTAACCAAATCAATAAATATACTCCATTGCACAAACTTACCGACAAAAAAAATATATTCTATTTTCAATTCATGTATCATTTCATAAATCATCAAAACAAAAAATAAAAAACCCAATCATGAAATAAAATTATTCGAATTTAAAATAACACAACTTCTAAGTTCTATTCCAATATGTCTTCAAAAAAAAAAATGTTCTATTCCAATATCTCTCAGGCTGAATTGAAACAAATTGATCAAAATATTAGCAAAAGCAATTGGAACATACAAAAACATCATTACTATCTCAAGTCCCAAATTTTTTTAAAAAAAAATATAAAAAAATACTATGAAGAGTGGTACTATTATTCATATCATATTGAAAAAGGTATGGAGTATGTGAATTTGTTCTAAGAATGGAACCAAATATTCACGTCATATTGAAAAGGAAGGAAGAGAAAGGAGGCGAGGTGTTGGCTGCGAGTGAGAGCCTTGATACAGTGCCGGTGATGATGACGATGTCTGAAAAAGTCGATGCCCCGCGTCGACATCCACCATTTCTATCTCTGCAATTCATATGTAGAAATTACTGCAATAATTGAAAATAAAAAATTGAACATTGAAATTTAACTTCAAAAATCAAACCCTGATATCTCATAAGTAGAAATTTGAGTGAGCCAAATTGAAGAAAATAACTACATAATTAATCTTGTTCAACATGGTTATCTACAATTAACTTATGAAACAGAAAATTGCAAAATAAAAAAATAAAATAAAATAAATAATTCTACAATGAGTTTTTTTGCCATTAAAAGTAATAAGTAAATCATCTACTCTGTATATATTACCTGTGCATGTTTTGCAGATTACAATTCTTATTTTTTTGTTGTGTTAGAACTAATGACAACCAAAGAATTTCCAATTTCTTCAAAATTTTAAAAATATTGATTAGAATAATTCTAGGTGTATCAAAGGAATTTTCAAATTGGGTTGAGCAATGACAATTGTGAATCATGGGATCGTGCAATTGTTAATCCCAAGGTTTATTAAAGAGATTAACCCTAAATATTTTTAGTGTTTTGGCGGCAATTAAAAGTGGAATTAGCGCCTAGCTAGCCGCCTATAATTAATTATAGAACTGAAAGAACTTTGTTTTTTTTTTTATTATTATTATTATTATTTTTTTATTCTTTTTCCCTTTTTATTTTGTAGGAGTGTAAAAATATTGATTTCTATGATATTTTATACTACCATCATGAGTACAATTATAAATAAAAAAAAAACTCTAATTATGTGTAACTTTGGGTTAGTATTTCTCAAAAAATAAAAAAAAATAAAAAAAAAATTCTAAAGTTGCACATTATAATTAACAAAGACGTTCATATATTACACTATTTACATAATTATATACTTAAATTCACTAGAATTTGGATTAGTACATATGAGACATATGTTGATATGTAAAATCCTTTTGTATTAGTCTTTTATACCTCTACTCCCTCTGTAATTTATTACTTGCTCTATTTTTTCTCTTGATCACGGAGTAATAGGATAAATAGGATATATTATTATATTATAAAAGAATAGTGGAGTTGGTTGAAGAATTAAAAAAATACGGTAGCTAATGATACAAATACTTCTTCGCACAAATGTCATTTAAATTGTGTACAAATTATACACATTGGCTATTTTCACTTTACAATATACTATTTAAGTTGATAAAAACTTATTTTATAAATAATAAGGGTGTGTTCTATTCACCTGTTTTTCACTGATCTTAACTTATTTTAACTTATCTAAACTTATTAGACCTTATTAAAACTTGTACTAGGTGTAACCCTTAATCCTGAACAGGACTTATCTGAACTTATTATACCTGAAATAATTTAAGTGAAAATAAGGTGAACTCAACAGACCCTAACTTTTGTATGTAGCTAGTCATACTATATGACCATCCACCATGATTTACTCGGTTAGTGTAATAAGGGGGTACTTTGTTATGGTTATAAGGGTTACTTAGTTAATAGTAAGGTAGGAGTTAGTTTGTTAGTGTGGTAAGAGTTATTTAATAAGTAAAATAAGTGGTTACTCCATTAGTGTGACAATGGTTACTTAATAAGTGTATATAATAAGGGGTTACTCAGTCAATATAATAAGGGTTACTCTGTCTGTGTTATAAGTTTTACTCGATTAGGGTTACTTATTTAAGGGTTACTCGGTCGGTCAAGGATTATTCTCACATTAAAAACGTGGTAACCGACTGAGTAACTCTATAATAGATAACCCTTGATGACCTACTGAATAATCCTATAAGTAACCCCTGCAAAACGCGCTAACTGACTGAATAACCTCAAAATAAGTATCATTCACTAACTGAGAACCCCTAAATAAGGGCCTGCTCACATTTACTCAATTTCAGTTCAGTTCAGTTCAGCTCAGCTTCAATCAGTTCAGTTCAGCTCTAATCAGTTCAGTTCAGTTCAGCTCTAATCAGTTCAGTTCAGTTCAGCTCCTAATTTTCCTCTCTTATAAGAATATTCATTTCAATTCAGCTCAGTTCAGTTCAGTTTAGTTCAGCTCCAATCAGTTCAGTTCAGCTCCAATGAATTCAATTCAATTCAATTCAGTTCAGCTCATTTCAGTAAATGTGAATAGGAAGTAACCCCGACCCAGCGACCACGCAATATGACCAATGTCCACAGAAAAATCACCGCATTTTATAATACTACCTCCGTTTCTTATTAGTTGCAACTTTGGGGTATTATTTGTGAGATATAAAATATTTCAAAGTTGCAACTAATACGAAACGGAGGTAGTATTAAATTTTACTAAATTATTTAAAATGATCTAGTGGTCTAATTATAACACTTACAAAAAAAAAAAAGAAATTTTGTTTATTGAACTTTATAACTATTCTTGGATTAAAATAAATAAAATTCTAATTAAAATACAGTAACAAACAAGAGCATAGTAGCTTTATAGCAATATTACAAACAAGCCTTTACATATATATTCAACAAAAAAACAAGCCTTACATACGTAGTATATAATTACAAAAAAGAAAAAAAAAAATGCAATGGAGCTTCTCGTATCTTCCGCCATTATTTCTCAAAAAAAAAAAAAAAAAAAAAAAACCACCAAATCCTCCAAATATATCTTCAATTCTAACAATTAAAAAAAATAGAAAAAATCACTTTTCATGATTATCTTCATGATAAAAAAAATTTCAGCGGAATTTCGTTTCAAACTAGGAAAATTTTTCAAAAATTGAGGGAATTATTTTGATTTCATCTGTTATTCCCTCCCAATTTTGTGAAATATGTGGTGATTTATTCCTTATCTATCTTTCTTTATCAAATTTTCCTCCCGTAATTTTACCCTAAGCAATTTCAAAAAACAATCTTACTGAACTCTGGACGAGCGAAGCGAGGCGAATTAAAATAGCGTTTGGAGTTTGCGGCCGATCGAACTTGATTGATCAGAGTACATATCACTATCCCAGCTAATTAAATTGTTTAATAATCAATAGAAGTAAATTGTTTTGGTTATTTTTAATTATTTTAAATTTAAAGTATTCTTAATTTTAAGATTGAATTGATTTAGGGTTATTAGTTTGATTGTCGAATTGAAATTGAGTGCTATAAAATCTATCAATTTGATGCAATGTTTATTATCTACTATTATATTGTAAGGGAAGTTTTGATTTATTGTATAACACTATTTAAAAATATTAATATTAATAGTAGGGGTTGAATTTGGTGAAAATATGTGTAGATTAACGATTTGTGTAAGAAAAATAAAGAAGAGATATAGAAGAATGAACAGCATAATGTGTTGTGTGGGATAAGAGTGAAACAAATGATAAGCATGCATATCAAATAGTAGTAGTAAACATAGGAGAACATGTATTTAAAAGGATTCTGTTTGATCAAGGATATGATCATACACCACTAAGTTAATACTCCCAAGTCCCAACCCCAACATATAACGATTTAGCAATTTGTGAAGGCTAATGATGATTTAGCAAGGTCAAAAGAATACATGATATGGTTTATTATAATTTTGTTCAAGGATAATGGCTTTGGTTGCACACTGAACTTAGTTCTTTGTTTGTAATCCGATTATCATTAATCTATTTTAAGTGCCTTTGGTTTTTGGAAAAAAAAAATGACCAATGTATTCTTGAATCATTCACTAACCAGTTAAGCACTTAATTATATCACTTATAAATTATCTATATTATATTGTTTTGATCGTTTGGTCTATTAAATGTAGTTATGGATTATATAATTGTCACATATATGCTGTAAGTAGTTTATTTGTTTGTTTTTTTTTTTCTTAAGATTCTATTTGCTTATTTTTATGATTATTTGCATTTTTGTTAGAACAACCTTTAATGTACACAACTTTGATCTTGAGCAACCTTTATCATTAGCTTTTTTAAACTTTGATTTCTAATATTTATTTTACACTTATACTTCCTCCGTCTCTTTTTAGTTGACACGTTTCTTTAGTCACGTACTCATGTTTGGCAATCCACTTATTCAATCATTAATATCTTTAATTATCGATAAGCAAAAATTATGAAAAGTTGATACTTTAAAAGTATATAATGTGACGAATCTAACAAGATCCCACATAATTATATTTTTCATTACGTATAGAGCACAAAATACGGTCAAAGGGAGGTGGATGAATAGTGCTAAAGTCAAAACGTGTCAACTAAAAAGAAACGGAGGTAGTATATGATTTTGTTTTTAGTGCTAATATGTCTAGATCGGGTGGAAAGACACATTAAGCATGATGATATGAGTCAAAATGAGTATGAACAACAAAGGCTCAAGACAAAAGATTGGAATGAAGACATTGGGCATAAAGCGCATTGCTGCCTCTTTGATAAGCTTAGTAAATAGTTCAAAAGTTAAGAAAAGTAAGCAGAAGTACAATGGTTCCCTTGAGAAAGATGGTGATTATGTACCCAAGGAGAATGAGGAAGTTGAGTTCGAGCAAGAAACTCACAATGTGACTTCAAATAAAAAGGTATTGTCTTATTTTTCAAAGCTAGTTATTTTTATTTACTTTTCATAATTACGACAAATTATTAATTTTATACTTATACAATGGCAGGATATTATGCAATGAAGATGGCTAGAGATCGTAATGGAAGGAATTGAAGAAAATGTCTTTTTTTTCAAGCTTATAGTTTTAATGAAAACTCTTTGTTATTTCACTTTATGAAATGTTAATAACTAGTCATGTAAATATGTAATTGTTTTGAAGCTAGCAAAGTTGTTTAGTAATAACTTAATTACATTTTTGAGATCAATTATGTAATGACTATTTAATTTTAAATAAAATTATTTTAGTTTAATATAATGAAATCAACTTTGTTAATCTTAAAAATGGTAATACATAAGTTGTGTATATCTGATCCAGAACCAATGTATGTATTAGAGGCATATATTATGTATTGTACTATTGTGCCTCCAAAAATCATTCATGTCAATTTTTATTTGCATCAAAATATCATTAGCATTAATATACAAATTGCTTCTAATTATATTTTGTGACAAAATGATATGACTGCCCCTAAATGTATATGGTATTTGGAAGCAAATTTTTATGATGCCCCTAATCATATATTGAGGCAAAATTATATGGTTGCCCCTAAATATATATGGTATTTTGTAGCAAGCTTTTATAATGCCTCTAATTATATTTAGAGGCAAGATTATATGGTTGCCTCTAAATATATGGGTTTTTAAAAGCAATACATTGTATTGCCTCTAAAAGAGGCTTTAGGGGCATTCCATCAATTAGCGACAGACTTATTAAGGGCACTTACTTTATTGTCTCTAAAAGTAATTAGAGGCCACATCACTATCATTTGAGGCATTATCTTCTTGCTTCTATAAGTAATTTTTTTTGTAGTGATAAGTCAGCATATTTCTTCTTAAGTTGAGAAAAAGGTCCCCTTAAATGTAGTGTGTGTAAAAGAATTTGAGATCGTCTCTCCGGAGTAAGGTAATCAGATTGGCCCTCAAGTACATTGTAATGGAAATGTTCATTGCAGAGATTTAAATGGTTCACGTGATGTCGAATGTTTTCATTGTACTTCATACGAACCATGTAAGGAGAGTCAGGTAATACATGTGTACTCTTCCTAGCACTCGACTTTCTTACAATTTTACGTTCTCGTACCATCCTCTAATAAAAGAAAAAAAAATAACCACATCATAAGTACTTAATAAAAGTACTATAAAACACATAAATCCCTTATCGTGATTCCCACACTCACGGCTTTCCTAAACTTAAATCAATTTACAAACTTATAAACAAGTTTTAAACCTAAGTTTTTAATTTAATTCATTTTAGTCCCTAAATTTTGAAAAACCTTGGCTCTGCATACCAATTTGTAACACCCCCAAAATTCGAGTCTTTTAAAACAATAAGAGTAACCTTTAACTTTCAAAAACCCAACCATCGAACTGTGGGAGTGTTACTGCTACAGTTAATAAATGCAAAGCAAATTGAAATAATATTTAAATAAACTAAGTGGTCTAATTGGCGGCAAAATAAAATAGTCATTACATCAAAACTGCAATTATTTTGTAACCAGTAGTTGAAAGAAAATAATTAAATTCGGAAATAAACTAAAATGTCTTAGCTACGTGATTATTCTAACGCCTCCTCACATGTAAACGAGTACCCTCTTACCAACCTGCAAAATAAATTAGAAACAAGAAAAGAGAGAAAATACCCAAAATCAGATAAACTGAGTAATTCCAACTCCATCCCGTAAAATAAATAATTTTAGTTCGAAAACATTTTATACATAATATAGTCTCATAGACATTATAATACTCAACCAAAATCAATTTGTCACATAACACTTTATTACTTAGTTAAGAAAGGGAAAGAGAACACCAGTAAGCCGGGACTAGTCCCTGTCACCACCTACTTTACAGAGGGTCGCGCGTAACCCCAATTGGCCATAAATTAAAACAGAATGTCCCTAGTGTGCACACCCCTCCCTAATACCCAATGATTAGGAGGAAGACTAACAACAATATACAATAATTTAAACCAACTAGTAGCAACCATAACTACTAGTGGGCAACCTGTTCTTCACCCTTTCGGGTTTCATTTCCCTTCTTAAATTAAATTTCACTATATATTTTTTATTAGATTACATTGTCCGATCACATTGCATACGAGTATTGCACAAATCAATTTAATCCCAAGTAACAACATTTTAATTCCAATATTATCAGAACATAGCCATCCTACATGGCATAGAAACTATGAATCACATATAATCCATCATCCAATTCCCAAGGTTTTATTTATTTTAAAAACGCATAAGATAAAAAATAATCAAACTTTTCGATAATACATATATTAATACACAAAATAGAAAACTTGTATATAATATGATTCCATAATATCATACGATAGCACACTCATCACCTATAATTACATAAGCACGTATTGGGCACACAATATTTCAAAACAATTTCCTAACGGGATTCTAGAGATGATGGACATTGAAAATTACCTTGATCGTGCGTAAAACTCAAGGTAATTAACCTTCGAAATGTTCACCTAGTAACCTCCGTCTACAATTAAACAAAGAAATAACCTAAATTAGATAGTTGTACGACTAACGGAAAAAAATGAGCGTAAAGTTTATTTATCACCACCTATAATCTAATCAGCCCAAAAATATAATTATCAACAACTAATTAAGGAGTTAAACGATTGATACTATGTATTATATTACAACCATCGTCACCATCATCATCATCATCACCACCATCACCGACATTCACCCTTAAAATCCACTACATCAAACATAACTATACTCCACCAAACCAAGGGAATCGGTAAAGAAATAAAAAAAAAAAAAACACACACACACACACACAAAAATTAAAGAAATAGTGATTAGTTATCAAAACCAAAACCAAAACCAAAATAAGAAGGAAGGTGACGGGTTGCAGATTACTTTTAAATTCGGTTCTTCGGCTTCGATTTTTTTTTTCCTAATCCGAAAATAATAATAATAATAATACAATTTGAAAATAATAATAATTAGTCTAAAAGTTTATTTTGGAAAAGAAATCGTTGACTAAAAATACTCCAAAATTTGGGGTATTACAGTCAATGCTTGATTAATTTCCTATTGATTGATTTAATGCTATGCAATTAGATTTGGCCAGATTTAATTTGTATGAGTTAAGCAATATTGATTCGAGATTCGAGAGATGAGAATTGATATTTAGGCTTAGTTTCAATAGGCAGGTTAATTTATAAATGGTTAAGTCAAGATTCGAGAGATGCGATTTAATACCGGTAGATTAATTCTGTGATTGTAATACGTAGCGAAAGCCCTTTATGATCTAATTAATTGATGCATTGATGATTGATTGTTATGTTTTACCCTGGATTATTATTTATTGGTGAACCTATGCCCTAGGCTTTTATTAATTGATTTCTCCTTACTTTTATTCTTCTCTACTTTTATTCTCCTTAGTTTAATTCCTTTTACAACAACAAATTTGGTTACTTGATAATCTAGATTATATTAATTAATTAGGAATAGAAAGACTCGTTTCCTTGTGAATTCGACCCTACTTCCCTATCTACTTTAGTTAGAGGATTTAGGTAATACTTTTGATTAGGTGATACAACTTTAACCTGTCAAAATTTGGCGTCATTGCCGGAGAAACGGTTTTATTTTTATTTCTAATTATTATTGAGATTTTTTTATTTTTTATTTTTTTTACGAGTTGAAAATATCCATGCTTACGCCACTACAAGAATTATATGATTTTTATGCAGCACCTAACGTCTTTGTCATGAAATTCTGAATGCCCTTATAGTGAGTTATTCGTGCGTGCTCCTTATGATTTTAGAGTCTTTCCATATACATATGATCATATTCGGAAATGATTAGTTGCTAATGAAAGTTATTGGAAGGCTCTTGATGAAAAAGTCTATGGACACTATAATAATAAGAATGCTATTGAGGATGAAAAACCATCTGTTATAGAGTTGGTGGTTGAAAAATCATTGGTTGACGAATCGGTGATTGAAAAACCATTAGTTGTAGAAACGGTGATTGAAAATTCCTTTGTTGATGATGAGGTTATTCGTGAGGGTAAAATATTCAAGTCATTATTGGATGAAAAAGACAGTGACTACCTCCATGTTCGTTCTATTAATTCTAAATTTTTAGCGGAGGAAGTAGAAGGTTGTGGTGTATTTTCATCTCTCTCTTTTGATTTTTCCTTCTACCTTGAGTTCTCTTTATGTGCTCCTAACCTTTTCTTTGTAGGGACTAATGTGCTTGAAATTAAGCCCTATCTAGTGCCTAATGAAATGTTTGCAGGAGCATTTGATAAGTTACTCAAGGCATTGAATTCCTCTGATTGAGAAAAAGAGTATGGTCGAGCGGGACCTTGATAAACTAGCGCTTTGCGGGAGGCAACCTGTATTTTGTTGCTTTTTATTTAGTCTTTTTTCTTATTTTTGTGTGTTTTCGTTTTTTGTTTCTTAGAGAGTTAAGGAGAGTGTAGTAACTTATGCTTGTGGGAGTTTGTTTTTGTGCAGATTTTGATCTAGAGAAGGCCTCATTCACGTTGGGCTGCAATCGGGTTCGACCGGGCAGAGCTCGGCCCGGTCGGGCGCGGGTACGTGGTAGCAGAATTTGTCAATTTCGACAGGCCATAACTTTTGCGTTTCTTATTGAATTTTGGCGTGTGACCTATCGTTGGAAATATATTCAAGTCTAATTTCCAATGCAATTGGAATCACTGCATTATCACTTATACATCAAAAGTTATGATCAGAATAGTGCACCTAACTCAATTTTTATATTTTCCCACTAACACTTTGTTTCATTCTTGCCCAAATTTGTTCCAAAGAGATGCATTGCAATCCTCGAGGCTTTGGTGAAATTAATGCGGTGATGATGAGGAGTAGTCACCTTGAAAACTAGCTTCCCTTTAAGACAATGAGGACATTGTCTGATTTAGCTTGGGGGGAGGTTCTCGTGTTCGCATGGTATATCTTTCACTCTCTCTTTTTATTTATTTATTTTATTATTATTATTATTATTATTATTATTATTATTATTATTATTTTTTATTTTCTTTGGTGTGCTTAGTATAGATTTTATTGCTTTCTTAGGTTATATTTATTGCTTTCAAAAAAATAAAAATAAAAATTCAAAAATACGTTCTAATGAATTGTAAATCATGCTTCCTTATGCCCCTTGATGAAAAAATTTTCAAAATTGTTTTGATTCTTGGTATATGATGATAAATATTGTGGATTTGTTGATCATGATTTGATGTTTGATTGCCTTGAAATCTTTATATGCGTCAATTTTGCCCAACTACTTGTGAATATAGTGCTTGACTAGTTGATTTGATGAGGAATGTGTGTTAGTTCCTGGTATGTCAACGAGTTTGAGTATTGGTTTATAACTTTGAGTAATGTTTGTATGACTCATTATTATGCACATTGAGGAGGACGAAGGCGTTTGTTCTTTTAGGTGGCTTTTAGATGATATTAGATACATTTGTTCCCTTCTTGCTACCCATGTTGTTACCTTGACTTTTTATTGTTTATTTAGCCACATTACAAGCCTATTTTAGCCCCATTGGTTACTAGTCCCAAGCTTGGTTTGGGGGAGCTAATAGTGAGTGAGGTGAGGGAGTTTGTAGTGTGCTTATTTATTTGCACAATTTGGGTGAATTTGAGAAGTTATTTTGTTCTTATTTAGTGAATTGGAAAATAAATTGAAATGATGTTCAAAAGTTGAAAAAAATTCCAATGTGAGATATAAAGAAAAAAAAAAGAGCAAAAGAAAAAAATTGTTTCAATGTTCAAGTGTTCTAATTGAAGGTTGCTCAAGAAAAAAATTCAAATAAAAAAAATCAAGTCCATGAAAAAAAAATTGTTTAAGGTTTGCTATTTCACTCAAGTTCTATATTATCATGTTTTTATGAGTGAAGTTATAAGTGTTGGAAAATATTATTGTTAATATTGGTTGGTTTGTTTGGTGAAATTTTGTGGAGTTAAGTTGTGTTGGAGATGATTTGGTCATTATTTATTTCTGATCTTGGTGTTATTTATTAGGATTTTGGCTCCCTTAATCTTAGCTTTACTCTCACATTTTCCCAAATATTCCCTACCTTTTACCTAAACCTTACATTACAAGCTTTAAAGACATTTCGACCTTTGTGCATAGAGTTGTATAAATGTGAAATGAGTTGTTTATCAATGTAAAATGATTTGACATATTTCGAGTCGACTACTAGGTTGAGTGTTTGTATTTTTAAATACACGAGTGTGTGAGTTGGGAGGGCATTGTTCACATATAAAGGGATGGTTGGAGAGCGATCGAGTACTTCTTTTACTCGCCACATAAATGAGAATTGAGTGTGTGAGCACTAGTCTTGAATTCTATATACTCTTGTGGTTAGCCCTGTTTGACAATTGTTAGGGAAGATTGGCAATTGGATGGATTTGATTGGTTGACTTTGATACATATTTTTCAGAATTACCTTGAATCGTATTTATTGATTTAAATTGTATTTGGGGTGAAGTATTGGTTTATTTATTGATTGTTTTGCTTAGGGACAAGCAAAGGTTTAGCTTGGGGGAGTTTGATAAGTCTATTATATATATATATATATATATATATATATATATATATATATATATATATATATATATATATTTTATTCCCCGTCCCACGGTCATATATATGCTTATTTGAGCTCTACGGTGCTATTTTTATTACTAATATACGTTTTCTAGTGTTTTTGTAGAGTTGGTATTATTTTGTAGGAATTTGCAGAATTATAATAATTCCCGAGCTTATTGAGCCACTACAAAGATATTGGAGTTGGATTGTATTTATGACCGAATATTTTAAGCCCAAAGCCGAGTTAGAGAAATTTAATTCGATGATTAAGCGCTCAGTTTGGTGAAGGATTAATTTATAAGCTAAAGATCAATTGCATAAAAGACAAGATTAAAGACCCAAAGACAAAGAGCCCAATAATCAAGTCTTCTGCAAATCTGAGTGGGCCCAATCGGGCGAAGCACTTCAATGTAGGGGCGTGATGTTTAAGCGGTCCATTTTTTTTGAGCTTGGCTTGATTGTTTAAGTCGGTCTACAAATGTTGGCAGAATGATGAGATACCAGGAGCAAAAATTATCTTCTTGTATTAGCTTTTAAGATATGTTTTGTCAGCTTTTGATTGTTTTGATAATACTTATAGTTTGAGTGGGATTGGGAGGCTTTGACTTTTCTTATTTATATGAGGTAGTACGAAAGTTTTGGGGGGAGTAGTTTAGATTAGCTTTTTAATTTAGGGTTCGTTTGGCATCGCTATGGTTTTCTGTTTTTTGGTTTTTTGTTTTTTAAAAGTATGTTACATATGTCACATAATGGATCAAAAAATATTTAGACTTATTAAAATCATGATAATTTTGAAAACTGACAACAAAAAAGTGGAAACACCTTTTTCTTGTTTCCTGTTTTTGGTTTTTAGTTTAAAAAAAAAAAACAGGAAACTGAAAACCAAAAATGATGCCAAACAAGCCCTTAGGTTTTAGATTAGTTTTTTACTTCTTGTCAATTACTTTGTTTTCTTTGTTTTTGTCCTTTCGTATTCTTTAATTTTATTTCCCCATATTACTCTAGTCTTATTTTATTCTTTTTATTATGTTTATTTTAATTGCTTTGATTAGTATAAATTTAATTATGTATGAGTAGTTTTCTTTTTAAGGTTTGTGGGATCCATAAATAATATGAATTGGTAATTTATTATTGTTAATTGTCAATGCTTGATTAATTTTCTATTGATTGATTTAATGCTATGCAATTAGATTTGGCCAGATTTAATTTGTATGAGTTAAACAATATTGATTCGAGATTCGAGAGATGAGAATTGATGTTTATGCTTAGTTTCAATAGGCATTTAATTTATAAATGGTTAAGTCAAGATTCGAGAGATGCGATTTAATACCGGTAGATTAATTCTGTGATTGTAATACGTAGCGAAAGCCCTTTTTGATCTGATTAATTGATGCATTGATGATTGATTGTTATGTTTACCCTGGAGTATTATTTATTGGTGAACCTATGCCCTAGGCTTTTATTAATTGATTTCTCCTTACTTTTATTCTTCTCTACTTTTATTCTCCTTAGTTTAATTTCTTTTACAACAACAAATTTGGTTACTTGATAATCTAGATTATATTAATTAATTAGGAATAGAAAGACTCGTTTTCCTGTGGATTCGACCCTACTTCCCTATCTACTTTAGTTAGAGGATTTAGGTAATACTTTTGATTAGGTGATAAGACTTTAACCTGTCACTTAGCATATCTATTAGGAAAAGATATGATAGAATATATTAATTAGGCAAAGATATATTTGTCTCTGCCTTGCTGTATAAGGAGGATCGAGAAGTTGTATAAATATAGTCCTATGATGAAATAATAACAATTCAAGCTTCTATGCATATAATTTAGCATGGTATCGGAGCCTTTTAAGCATGACCAATGAATAAATTTTGATTATATCCTATGATGAAATTTGTTAAACCTAAACTTGCTGTTGTTCTATTGATCTAGCTTGTTGTTGTCTACCTGTTGTATTCTTGCTATTGCAGCTTAAAGAAACTGGGATTAGGTGTTTTTTAGAGAGCAGTGTTCATATTTTTAAGGTGTGATTTTGATTTCATTTATTAATTGATTGATTGTTTGATTTTCATTTGTACAGTTACTCTACTCTCTAACATGTAAATTCTTGTTGGTATATAAATTTCGCTTGAATTAATTTGTTCTTAAACCTAAATTCGCTTAAATTAATTTTATGATACAAAATTCGCTTGATCTAAATGATATTTTAAATATAGCATGAATTACACTATAGCATATAAATTTCGCTTGAATTAATTTTATCCCGCAATTACTACTAAGACACACTACTAGAACTTCAATAAACTAATACAAAATTTAACCCAAAAACGCACACTAATAAAACTCATAAAAAACACTTGTCGATAAGTTTACTAGCACACTTTCTACTTCACACTTACTCTAAAATTCTAAAAACAAGATTCGACAATAACACAAAATGACTTCTCAGTTTAGGTAAGAGTTTAGTCGTTTATAGCTTGTTTGGATAGCTTTTTAGGAAGGAAAGGGAGGGAAGGGATAGAGAGGGGAGGGGAGGGAGGAAGAATTTTTATTTCCCTTGTTTGGATAGAAGAGAAAGGGAAGGGAAGGGAGGGAAGAATACCTGGTAACAGCTGCAGGAAGAAGATGACATAGCTTCTTCTTCTTTTTTTTTTTTTTTTTTTCATTTCCCTTTTTAAATATCTAGGAGTATTATTCATATTTTTCATTTTGGAGTACACTTCATTTTTTTAGAGTAATTTTTTGGAGTATTGTATATAAAAAAATTTATTTATTTATTTATTTATTTTTTCATCCTTTGTAACATTATGCTTGAGTAGTTGAGTTTATATATTATTTTTTTGGAATGCTTTTAAATAATATATTAAATTTAATAAAATTTGCAATCAAAAGCATGAAATTTATAGTGAAAAAACTAACAATAATCTTGAAAATTATAGACATTACAATTTATATCACCTAAAATATTCTCATTGATTGACTATTTCAAAAAAAAAAAAAAAATTCTCATTGGAAAATTCTTTGTTATGATCAAGGACTCAAAAGCACACTTCTAATTTTCTTCATCGAGCATCATCTCTATCAAATAGTCCTTTCTTTCCTCCGGTGGACAACCAAAAAGCTCTCGTATCCTTGACTGTTTTGCATTTAAGAACCTATAAGCTTTGCGATGAGTTAACGAGTCAATCTCCATCTTTGACAACTCTTCAAAAACCTCTTGTGGTGAATACACTTGAGCACGACCTCTCTCAACAATTACATTTCCCTCTCGAAGAGCTTGAGCCACATTGTCCAACCCTTCTTTTATGAATAGGAGCTCATTTTGAAACACTTCCTCTGATTTTCTTTTCTTCCCTTTTTGGTTGGACGAATCGGCAGAATCACTTGGTTGGGCTTCTCCAAGGCTTTCATCCTTCTTCTCAAAGCTTGATTCATCCATAGCCTTCATTTTCTTCTCCTTTGCAGTTCCAGAAATTTCACCTGTTGCCCTATCCTTGGAAAAAAGCTTCAAAAGTACATCATAATGACGAAATGGAGTTGTTTTCCACTTAGCAGCTTCTGGTTTTCGCTACAAAAAAAAATTACAGCAACATTACAGCCATAATTAGCATTACAGCAACATTACAGCAGTAATTGCAGCATTACAGCAGCATTATGACAGAAATATTTATACACAACAGCAGCATTATGACAACATACTCACATATACTCTACTATCAAGCCATCAGCTCATCAGACACCAAGTTAAGCTAAACCAAACATACCCAATGATCTGGTTGCACCAAAAAAGCACTTTTGTTGTGTGTAAATATTTTGCACACTTGCCTAATTCACAGAGAAAAGTAAGAGAAAGAGCTGAGTTGAAGAAAGAGAGAGAAGGCTTACTTGAAAGACAAGTGTATGAAATCATATGGGAAGAGTAAAAATTACTTCGTATGATGGTAGCTATGGTTCTGGTTCTAGGAAATACATACACTGGTGTTTACTTATATAGTCAATTAGACAATAATTTGTCTGTTGGGCATCAAATAATAATCAGAATTGCAATAGACAGTGGTAACAAAACTAAAAAATTAACACCAACTTCAAAGTCTATCAGAGAGAACAGAGGGCAGTAAAACGTAATAATTCAGGGAAAGCAGCTTGAAGAATAGATCAATGCCTGACCAATTTGAAAATGAGACAACTGAGATCAATGCCAACTGAGATCACCACAAGCAACTAATTTCCACAGCATAAGTATCACCACAAACAGCATTACAGCAACATTACAGAAGCAATTACAACAATAATTACAGCAAAGCATGGACAGAAAAAGTACCTCAATCAAGTTATCCCAAACTTCATCTACATTCTCAAACAATTGTGTTTCTTCATTCCAACCCCAACCACTAGCATTGAAAAGATCATAAACATCATTGAAATTACTCTTTATCGTCTTAAGCCGATTCTTCAAATGCTCTTTGGTAAAAGAATAGTTCAACTTTTCAGTACATTCCTTCACAACATTTTCATACGCCTTTGAAGTGAACTGACCATCAACTCTATTTCCATTAATGTCCTCAGCAATCAAAGCATCAAGAAAGACCTTGTCCATGTGTAAAGTCCACCGAAGAGAAGAGGATGCCTTTCTATCTGAGCTTTTGTTTTTCTTCACCATCTGTGCTCATATAAAATAGATAAAAAAAAATACTTTATAAAGAGCATATAGATTGCTACAATATAGAATTTTCATAAACTGAATCAAAAAAAAAAAAAAAAATACAAGTATTCATTAACAAAAACAAAAACAAAATAAAAAAATATATATAGTTATTTCCCCTACAATACATAATCATCCCACATTTGTTTAGCTATACTATCTCGAATTTTAGACCCTTCTTTAGATTCTTCTTCGGTTGAAAGAGTCTCACACTCCTCATTGTCGACATATAGTAATTCACGATCCACTTCATCAATAAGGCTTTGATCCGGATCAAATCCCATGAGAAAATTGTGAAGTATGCAACATACTACAATAATATCAGTTTGGATTTTAAGAGAATATTGAGGCTCATTAGTTCCTTCAATAATTCCAAACCGTTTTTTTAGAACTCCAAAAGCTCTCTCAATTGCATTTCGTAAGGAGGCATGACGATGGTTGAATATTTCTTTGGCATTCTCGGGACTCCGATTCGAGTATTCTTTAAGATGATATCTTACACCTCTATAAGGTGTAATAAGAGAAGTCTTTAACATATAGCCAACATCTCCAAGATAATACTTACCTAATTACATAAATAAATAATTACTAATAGTTTAAATATTAAGATTAATAAAACAATAGGTAACATAGATACTAATTCATTACCTTGAGGAATAATTAACTTGTCTTCCCTACTTAGAGCATTCTTAAATACTCTAGAGTCAGAAGCTGAACCCTCCCAACCTACTAAAACATAAGTGAATTTGAGGTCAAAAGTACAAGCCGCCAACACATTTTGTGATGGATAACCTTTCCTCCCTCGAAATCTACGAGCATTGGCATCGGCAACTTTCACACGAATATGAGTTCCATCAAGAGCACCAATGCAATCCTTGAAATACGGGAAAAATCGACTATCACCACGAACTTCTGGTGAAACTTCCTCTGATCCATTAGGTTGCTTAAGAAATTGATCTTCCATCTTAATTATAGCATTTAGAAATCTATGGAAATGTCGGCTCACCGTTTCACCAGAACGCATAAAAAATGCACTCAACGAGCAATTTCTTGCATTATGACCAAGAATATACAAAGATTTTGCCACTAGCTCCTCCACCGAAGCCCGTCTTGTATCCTTTAGATACTTCCCATCCCTTAAAATTTTACATAACTTAACAAAAGTCTCAGGGCTCATACGAATCAATTGTCGACTAATTCGAGTGACTTTCAAATCATTCATAAGTTCACGACGTCTACTCTCTCTGACCATGTAGGCTTCTAAACTACGATTTCGTGTCAATCTTCCCAAACTCCTACTTAGGTAATATGACTTGATAAGACACATTGCATACACAACATAACCAACAACCTGAATTACAGCTCCACGTCTTGTTCTTTCCCATGTCACTTCCCCATTTTCGACATCATCCGTTCTACTAACCTCAAAATCTCCCTCCATATTAAAGGCAATGTGAACAACTATAAAAATATTACTGAACATATCAACAACAAAAGCATAACAATTATAAATAGACAAACAATTTAAATCAAACAGAGTGTTCACTCAAATTGATCAACAGAGTTCATAAACCATATACAGTTCAATAGAAAAATTACAGCAAATTAACCCAATTAGAAAAAAACCCAATTGCATAAATCAACAGAACTTAACAACAGTAGTAAAAGCAAAATGCATCATAAATTAGGAACAAACCCATGTCTCTTAGGCATTTCGTCGAACAGTTGGGGTACATTATCATACAACTTAGAATGATTACTATACAAGCAGTAGTTCAATATGCCTTAGAAATCACATGCAAAATTGTACGCATCCATAATAAAGCAAAGCATCAAGAACATGCATCCTAGCTTGAGTAGAAAAACAAAATCGCACTCAACAAAATCGCATTAAAATATTCAATCAACAAAATCAAACTAAAATTTGACACTTACCTTGAAAAAATCCGATAAATCGTGAGAGAGATGACAAGTATGAGTAGATTAGTAGTGAAATCGCACTCCACAAACACTAGAAATTGGGGGAAAATTTTGCATTTTGGAACCCTAAAAATTTTGGGGATATCGTGAGGAGAGAGAATGAAAAACTGATGCTCAGATTTTTGTTAGATAGTAAAGGGTATATTTGTCTTTTTACAATACATCAGTTTTTACAAAATTTTCCTTCCAAATCTTTTCAAAATTGGAAAGATTTTACTCCTAAATAATTAATGAATTATTTTCCATCCATTTCCTTTCCTTCCATTTCCTTTCCCTTCCTAATTTGCTATCCAAATAAAGGAAATTGTATCCCTCCCTTTCCCTTCTCTTCCTTTCCCCCCAAATCCTTCTATCCAAACACACCCTTAGAGTAGATAGAGTGCACAACTCAACCACAATACAAATCTCTTATAATATAATTCTATTAATCTCAAAACAACAGTGCACAACTCAACCACCAATATAAATCACTTATAATATAATTCTATTTATCTCAAAACAACACAATGCGCCTCGCGGAATGCTACAATTACCCTAATCTAAACACACCCTAAACTAAAACCATCATACGAGTATCTAAAATGTTAAATTAAGAGCTTTCGCTACGCAAGATGAACACACATATTAGCTCTCTAAATGTTCACTAATTGCACTTAAATAGTTCCCGTCTTATTTCACGAAATTGGGAAGGGCATTGCGGGCGCTCCCACAACTAGTTCATCCAAATATGACTAGACCTATACACGATCTAAACAAACTAATTGTCACCTTTAATTTAATTTGAAAATCGGTTTTTCTAAAGTGTGCTCATGGACACGGGTTAAGTGAACATATTCTTTATAATTATTTGATGGCGAGTAATATCTATATGTTAAAAAAAATAGGTAAGTTTAAAAAATTAATTGAAAAATAATAAAATCTTCATTATATCCTCTATTAAAAAATTACCACATTTTTTCCAAATATTTTAGTCAATTTCTTAATACAATTTTTTTTTTTTAAAAAAAAAAAATTAATTGATAGCCTCATATACGTAATACTTCATACAAAATATTCCTTTTTATTTTTCTACTTTTATTATCCTTATATATAGAGCTGTCAATTCGGGTAAACGGGTCGGGTAAGCGTGGGTCGGATCAACTCAGGTCGGGTCAATTCGATTTAATGTCGTAACCTATGCGGGTCGGGTTCGGGTCATGCTTGAGTCGGGTCACTTCGGGCCATACATCTTATCGGGTTTGGGTCGGGTTTAAGTTGGGTTAATAGCAAGTCGGGTTACGTTCGGGTCGAGTGAATAATAGGTTGGGTTTAATTCGGGTTAAAACGGGTTAGGGTCATTCTCGGGTTCGAGCCGAGATTGGTTCAAGTCAATAATTTGTGGGTTATAATCAAATCGGGTCATTCTCGGGTTTTAGTCGGGTTCAGTTCTAGTCAATGATTTGCGGGTTATGATCAAGTCGGGTCATTCTCGCGTTCAAGTCGGGTTCGGTTTAAGTCAATAATTTGCGGGTTATAATCTTTGCTGGACCGACTTGGTCTCCCTACATCCAAGACAAAATACTTTCATCAATATTAACATAGAATAGTTTTAGGCTTAGGAAATTATGACTTTACAAGTAGATTAGAATGTATATAGCATACTCGTATATCTTTATTTAGCTAGTCAATATCTACAATAATAAAGATGTACTATAAAATAATAAGTCGATTTGATTTCGAGTCGGGTTAATAACAAGACAAGTTGATTTCGGGTCAGGTCAATAACAAGTCGGGTTGAACATGGGTCAGGACAATAACAAGACGTGTTGATTTCGGGTCGGGTTTGTAACATATCGGGTTGAATTTTGACTCGGATTAGTAATAGGTCGAGTTAAATTCGGGTTGGGTTAGGAACAGGTCGGGTTAAATTCGGATTTTGACGGGTTAAAATGGGTTTGGGTTAATTTCGGTTCAGGTCAAGTTCGGTTCAAGTTAATAATTTAAGAGTTATATTCAAGTCGGGTCATCTCCAGGTTGGTTCATGTTAATACTTAGGTTAACTTAGGTCTAGGGTTGGTTTTAGGTCGGGTCAGATCAGTTTCGGGTCACCATTTTTTCGGGTTGAGACAGGTCTGTTAATAAACTGGTTCGGGTCGATATTTCAAGTCGGGTCAGCTTTTGACAACTCTACTCATACACATAGCCTCATTATGTACTTGGAAAATCTCTCGCCTCTTCTCTCCTCCTCTCTTCTAGGGTTTCTCCAAAATCTTGGCCGTTTAGGCCGAAAATAGTTTAATTTCTTCGGAAATTAGACTATTTCCAACCCTTTTCCTTTTATTTTATTTAGTTTTGCAATTTAGGTTTCAATAATTTTACACAAGTAGTGTAGATATTCGTCCGTGTCCATATGGTGGAGTTGCTAGTTTTTGTTTGTTTAGTTGTTTGTTTATGTTTAGGGTTTGTTAACGTGTTAGGGTTTATCAAAAAGATAATCATCTTTTGCTCTATTGTCAGTTCTTTGGTAAAGATTTTTTCGAGATCGCAACGGTTATCATGTTTTCAAATGTGTTTAATCGAATCAGATGAAAATCACCCTTACGACTACAACAAATCGTTAGGCCGTCTCTCCAAAAAGGCTATATATTCCAACGATATGTGTGAGAGATGTACCACAGTGCAAGATCTTTTCAACGATCGTAGCTTTGATGAAGGAACCCCTAATTTGATTCAATTTTATGTATTTGTTAATTTAGATTTCATTTGTAGATGGCGAATGACTTTTTATTAAAGAATTGATTTGTTTAAAAAAAATAAAATAAAATAAAATAAATAAAAAAGCATAACCTCAATATGTTTATTTTATAGAGCGTGGTGCAACAAAGACTTATAGCCATATACAACCCGCTTGGTTAAAAAAAAATGCGTCAAAGATTAGTCAACATAAACTTCTCAAACTGACCATATTTATTTGCACAAATAATACAACATTTGCCTTTTCCTTCCTTTGCATATAATATAATTTATTCACTCGAGTACTCTTCAATATTCTTTAATTGTTAGATACTTTTCACATAATATAGAACCTTCTCAAGTCTCCCAGAAAATAGTACTCCCTCTGTCTCCATTGTTTACCCATTTGATTGTGTACGGTCTCCAAAACGCGTAATAAATCATCTACTCTTATATCTTTATTATCATATTATCTTGTATTGATTTACGGTAATTTATGGTCAAAGTTTTCAAAGAGGCAGAAAGTTTGATTTAAAGAGGCAAAAAGTTTGATTTAAAGAGGCAGAAAGTTTGATTTTGATGTTTTATATGAGGCATGCCCATGTCTAACTGAGGCATGCCCATGCCTTGTCGAGTGAAGTTGGCCCAGCGAGACACACCCGTGTCTTTACGAGTGACGTAGCTGCTGTGAGTGTCATTCCAGCGAGACACGCCCATGTCAGAATTTGACATGCCCATGTCTTGCTGGAGATTGAAGTACAAATGTTTCTGATTTTAGGCACGGGCATGTCCTGTGTGACACGCCTATGCCTGGACGAATTTGATCGGTTTTAATCCGATTTCTTTCCTTATTCTATCCTATCTTTTGGCTTTATTATAAATACCCTTTAGCATTATAATTTCATAATCTATCATCTTAGAACCCTAGTTTTCTCTCTAGACTTTATTTTCATTGTAATTCAAGATTATGCACTCAAGTTTCTTTGTTTATCTCTCGTAATTCAAGATTTGGTATTTTCTTATTCTCTTTAATTTCTTTTGTTATTAATTATGTTTTCTTTAATTCTTGTTATTGTTTTCATTAATATGTGTGAGTAGTTTCCTTATTCCAAGATCTAGCGGAACCCGAATATGATTAATGCATGATTTAATTCTTTAAATTATCTAATGATAATTGAAATTGATATGCTTAATTGATTGTGCTCATGCCAATACTAGATTAGGGATAATTAGTATTATTATTAATCCATTGTTTTAATCGCAACGGGAGTTGGGTTTTGACGTGTTTGAATAAATCAATTAAGGGTTTGAAGTTCATCACGGGAGTAGTTGAATGGATGATTAGGAAGTTAGAGTAATGTGCTCAAAGTCTTTAATTTACATGATTCCACGGAAGTAGGCTTGATTGTGATTAGAGAAGCCATTGATAACTCGGGAGAGACCATTGGTACTATTTAGGGATTACTTTCCTCATTAATCAATTGAATTATATGATAGGAGTAGAACGACTGTTGCATTAATTGTATTCGTGGTGATACTTGATCTTGGATGTTTTTAGTATTTGATCTATCATATTATTCAGTTTAATCGTTCTTCTGTGTTAAGTAGTTATTAATTCTCACTTATTTGATTTGGTTACTTCTTTAGTAGTTACTTGAGTTTAATTAATTAGTTGAACCATAGTTTCTTGGGATCCGACCCTTACTTGCCTGTCTACACAGTAGTGGTCTAATTAGGTTTATTTTTGTTAGGTACGTGACACGCCTATCAAGGGTCTAAATTTAAATAAATAAATAAATAAAGCTTTTGTCACCTATTTCTATAATTAAATGCATTAAGGGTCTAAATTTATTAGATTAAGGGTCAAACGTTTTTTACAAGGGTCTAACTTTTTTATCTTAGGCTAATGGTGAGTTAAACTAAAGTTAATGTACCGGAATTTCCAACCTAGATCCCAAACAAAAATTAAAAAAAAGTTGGACCTCAAACACAATATTTATCAAAAAGTTAGACCCCATTTGTTATATTTAACTCATGCGCAATATAATATTTACGTAGTTACAGAAAATTTTATATTTTATAAATAACTAGTTTTGTGCTCGGGCGATGCCCGATTGTCCTAAAATTTTAAGCTTGAATGTTCAATATGATCCTATAACCCCTTTTGATAATCTGTATTTAGACATACAATATCATATTGCTTATTTACATATAGTGTACTTTTTGTAATTTTATTATTAAATAAATATCTATGTTATTATTAACTTGATATTTTTTATTTCACTTCAATTATTTCTAATGAACGTAACTGATCTTATTTTAAAGAACTTTTTAAAACGAATTGGACGATGGAAATACAATTGAGTTATAGGATACTAGTTTTGCGTCCCGTGCGATGCCCGGGTTGTTTATTAAATTTTAAGATAAATGTTTTATCTATATGTCAAATTTTAAAATATATCATTGATACAAAAGTAGTTAGCAATTGATATTCTTTTGTGATGATTTGATATTAAGTAGCCATGTAATGACTAATAATAATACTGGTGAAAATGATCGATTAAATACATTAAAAAATTTAACAAGGATTCAATATATCATTGATACATTAAATTTTAAGATAAATGTTTTATCTATATGTCAAATTTTAAAATATATCATTGATACAAAAGTAGTTAGCAATTGATATTCTTTTGTGATGATTTGATATTAAGTAGCCATGTAATGACTAATAATAATACTGGTGAAAATGATCGATTAAATACATTAAAAAATTTCAACCTTCATAGTATCCTTTCAGTTTTTGCTAAATTAGGGGATCGATGGTGAAGATGATACACAAAAGAGATTTGATTAGTATGTTGAAGCGGCAAAGCTGTATATTAATTTGAAGACATTCATGAAAAATAGAGAAAAGACTTTTGAAGAGATGAAAGAAGAGTAAGTGAAGAATTATATTCAAAGAGTGAAGTTTCCTAACAAGGATTCAATGGATAAGAGACCTTTACAAGATATCCACAAAGAGACTACTATGACCAAATCAAAATTGAAGATCAATTAGTGGTTCGTGAAGGCGGATGTACCATGCGGCATGGTACATCTGTTCCAAAAAAAAAAAAAAAAAAAAAAAAAAAAAAAAAAAAAAAGATTGTATAGAGATGTAAAGAACATTTAGCTAAAATGAAAAGAACATTTAGTTATGGAAATTTTGTCTAGAACTACCCTCAAGATAGGGTCATTTGTGAACAACTACTTTTTTTTTTTTTTTTTTTAAGAACTACCCAAAAATTAAGAAAAGTTTGGATAGCACTACCCATTAACGTTTTCTGTCCAAAACAACGTTAATGGGGCCCACTTTTTCACTTTTCCCACTTAATTACCTCCCCTAGTTACCTTCTCTCTCCTCCCTACTTAACTTCCCCTAAACCCTAGAAATCAAAACCCCCAAATTTAGACATCCTACCAATTATAATGGCCAATTAGACATCCTACCAATTACAATGGTCAATTAGTAATAAAATGCAATTGAATTCAATCTCAAAGTCAAAATAACCGAAACCTAGAACTCAATTGAACCCCTAAACCCTATAAATCAAAACCCCCAAATTTATTTAAACCCATAAACCCTAATTTGAATCACTAATTTACACCTCAATTATGTTAATTGCGTTTAATTATGTTAATTGCGTTTAATTAAAACTTGTAAACAAATACAATAAACAATGAATTAAAAGGAAAGTATGAAACATTACTTGAATAATTGAGAATTTGTGTTCAATTGATTGGGTATGTTCCCTTGGATTTTTTGAGTGAGAATGGAGGGGAAGTTAATTAAGGAGGAGAGAGAAGGTAATTAGGGGAGTTAATTAAGTGAAAAAGTGGGCCCAATAACGTCTTAATTGGACGGAAAACGTTAATGGGTAGTGCTACCCAAACGTTTTGTAACTTCTGGGTAGTTCTAAACAAATTAAAAAAAAATGGGTAGTTGTTCACAAATGACCTTATCTTCAGGGTAGTTCTAGACAAAATTTCCTTTAGTTAAAGTAAAAAGAACATGTTATAGAATTATAAAGATTAAAGAACATATATAAAGTGAAAAGAACATATTGTTAAAATGTAATGAAGGTGATAATTTCTGAGCGTCTATAATAAAAGAACATGAAGAATATAATAAAAGAACATAAGAGATATAAAAAAAGAACATAGAGCTGTTAATAACAATGAACATAACACTATCTTATAAAGAACATCATCTTCAACATTTGTTGCAATATTCTCAAATTCAACATCTAGATTCATCAAATTTCAAAAAGGAAAATAAACAAGGAATTTTATGATTACAAATATTCTAATTTAAATCTAAAATAACACAATTAATGAAAAATAAAATACAAAATTTCATACAAAATTACCTTCAATCTTTGATTAATAAATCCACATATTCACCTTCATTAATAATCACTCCATTAACAAAACAATGTTCAAAAGCACCACGAAACTCGATCTAAATGCTCGGCCATCGTCTTCTATCAGTAGAATTTCTTTTTCTCAGTAAATTTTATTTCTCTCTCTCTAAGATTTATATTCCTCTCTCTAAAGAATTCAAACAAGTGAAATTAAAAATATGAAGAAATATACAAATTTCTTAATTGAGATTGGAAAATTATTACCAAAACTCTTCAATTATGGAAAAAATAATTCATTTAAAGATTGAAAAGCTAGATGTTCTTTAAAAAAAAAAAATACTATATGATGTTCTTTCTGTTGTTGTTGTTGTTGTTGGTTTTTTTTTTTTTTTTTTACAAAATAAATTTATGTTCATTGCAAAACAACCATATGTGATGTTCATTATAAAATAGCTATATGATCTTTATAAAACAACTATATGTTCTTTATTGAACAACTATATGTTCATTCCGCTTTTTTTTTTAAAGAAAATCGGATGCACGGAGCATGGTGCATCCACCTCCACGAAAAAAATTTCAATTGAAGATGAGTACTTGAAAAGGATATGAAGCTGAAAATGAAGTTGCTTTACCAAGAGGATTATAAATTTATTGTCCACGGTGAGCAAGGGATTACAACTACCATATAATTAAAGGGCCATGGGAGGTGGAATGAGAATATGCTGAAAGCCTGAAAGTCGCCCGTGGAACAACCTGGCCACTTAAGAAGAAAATGAAGGTTCTAGCTGATGAAAGAAACCGGAGCTGATATCATCGATCTAATAAGAATCACAATTATGCTAGGAAAAATTCTTAATTCTGGCAATTCTGGAGCCTATGGTTTATCAGATTTGTTAATTGTGCATTTGTGCAAATTCCTTAGCTTCCTTAATTTGTATAGAATACTTTCAACTTATATTATAAAGATTAAATTTGTCTAAAAATTCTAGTTACTTTTACGTTGTCATTTAACAACTCATAAAACAATTTGTTAAAATCAAGAGGTTAATTCATTTTTAGATTAACCACATTTTGTGAAAAATAAATAAAATCTTCATTATTTCCTCTATTAAAAATTTACCACATTTTTTTCCAATTAAAGTCAATTTCCTAATACAACTATTTTTAAAAAAGACCAATTAATTGCTAGCCTCATATTAGCCTCGTATACGTAATACTACATATAGTATATTCCTTTTTTATTAATCTATTTTTATTGAGAAAATACAAGTTTAACTCTATACAATACTTCCTCCGTTTTCTTTTAGATGCAACACATATTTTTTCACGGTATTTAAGAAATGTGGGGTTTACATGATATAATACACTTTAAAATGGGATGAGTGGTTGTTAGGAGTGTAATGTAGTGGGCCATGTGCTTTAAATATGGGAAATAATATAGTTTTTCCCTAAAGTAACTTTCCTTTTAAAGTGTGTTGCAAATATTGTGACATTTCCTTTTTAGGAAAGTGTTGCAAGTAAAAGAAAACGGAGGAAGTATATGTTTATCAAATGACAAAAATATAAATAAATCAACAACTTTTTGTTATATATGGGTCCTACAGTTTTTTTATTTTTTTTATTTACCAAAATGTCATTATGACTAGACAAAATTACAAAAATGTAAATAAGTTAACAACCTTTTTATCATATATGGATCCCACACTTTTTGATTTATTTACCAAAATACCATGATGATTAGAAAAAATTGTTGATTTATTTACCAAAATGTCATGATAATTAGACAAAATTGTCAACAAAATTTGTTTATCAAGAAGATAAACTGGGACTTTCCATTTTTATTACCCTCATATATACTTTCTCTGTTTTTTTAGTTGACACTTTTCTATTATCACGTTTGCCAACGAATGTTTTTAACGATTAATATTTCTAATTATCAATATTGTAAAATTATAAAAAAGGGGATATTAATAAAATATATATTGAAACGATTCAAACAAGATCCCGCATGAATATGTTTCATCGTATCTATAAACTACAAAATCGAGTCAAAATATATTGTGTAAATGGTGTAAAAATCAAACGGTATCAACTAAAAAAACGGAGGAAATATACATAATACATAGCCTCAATATGTTTATTTTATAGAGCGTGGTGCAGCTAAAACTTATAGCCGCTTGGTTAAAAAAAATGCGTCAAAGATTAGTCAACATAAGCTTCTCAAACTGACCATACTTTATTTGCGCCAATAATACAACATTTGCCTTTTCCTTCCTTTGCATATAATATAATTTATTTACTGGAGTACTCTTCAATATTCTTTAATTGTTAGATACTGTTCAAATAATATAGAAACTTCTCAAGTCTCCCAGATAACAGTAGTAACAACTAACAAGAATACCTGTACATTACAATCAAATTTCTTGTCCTCAAAAACTCGTGTTACTTTGCAGTTTGCACCAGAAAATTAAAACACTTATAATAAGCGACATATTGTAGCAAGTAGTGATCAAATAAGTATTTGGCTGTCCGGCTAATCTATTTATGGCGGCATTCGAGGCGGCCGAGGCAGGTACACCACCTCAGTTGGCTGAAGCTCTTGCTGACACCAATATTCACTGGGACAGGTTTCCTTCTTTCACCCTTTCTTAACTTTATTGTTGAGTAGTAGTTAAAGTAGTAATTAGTAGTGTGTACATATTTTTGCATATACTGCCATGATTTACTATGTATGACGTGATATAAGATCAGAGCAGATATACATTGATGCAGGGTAAGAGTATAAATTTGTAAATTGTGATGTATGCTTGCCTGTACAATAGAATAGATCATGTAAAATATTGAGTATTATGAAATTCTTAATGAATATTTTTGGGATGTCTTGCATTTTATTTTTTTAATACTTTTCAGTGAGTGCTATTGCTTAGTGATAGGCATTATTTTCTAGATAATATTTGTCGGATATATTTGTATATATTTTGTATAATTATCTTATTAGATTCCTAACGTGATTAGGAATCGCCTTGTAACATTATATAAAGTGATCAATGGTACACACTCCAATTTGAGGAGTTTTCCCGAAATCTAACATGGTATCACAACTTTAGGTTACGATCCTAGGTTTTATTCTTTTTTTTTTTCCCTTCTTGCTTCCGCTACACCTTACTGCCGCCCATTCTTCTTCACTGATCCTTGATAATAGCTTGAAACTATGTCTCAAGATGGCGAAACCCCCCCTCCTCCACCGCCAAAAACACCAGTGAATGAATTTCACCTGGCCCTCGCGGTCAATAATATCAAAACTGCGATCCCGATTACACCAGACTACACTAACGTCCATTATTTCACTTGGGTTGAATTATTTGAGAACCATGCTTGTGCATACAACGTTCTTGACCACATTGATCCAAAAACTCCCAAACCCACTGACATCTCCGATGCCTTTTGGACTCGTTTGGATGCGATAGTTAAACACTGGATTTATGGAACGATTTCCGTTGATCTTCTCAACACTGTGTTGTCTAGGAAAGCTACTGCTCAACAAATTTGGGATCGTATTAAGGATATTTTTCAAGATAACAAGAGTACAAGGGCGGTATACCTCGAGAATCAATTTAATACTCTTCATCTTGATAACTTCGCCAATGTTACTGCGTTCTGTCAACAATTGAAAAGCATCGCTGATCAATTAGCCAACGTTGATCAACCTGTTTCTGATCAAAAATTGGTTCTTCGTTTGGTTGCGGGATTGAACAAAACTGATTTCGATACAGTGGCCACGATGATAGCACAATCCGAACCTCTACCGTCGTTCAACACAGCCAGGTCAGGTCTCGGCTTTTATTGGAGGAAACTCGTCGGAATTCCGACTCTGCTCCACCAGCTTCTTCTTTCGTTGCCCAACAGCAACCGGGACAGCAGGCCGATCTTGTGCAGCAGCAGCCGCAACAATCCACCGTCGGCAAGGGCGGCGGAACCTCCGGGAAGGGTCGCGGCGGCGCCAAGGGCCGTGGTAAAGGTCGTGGTAAGGCAGGGGGTCGTGGAGCTTCACCCAACCCGCAACAGCAACAGAACACGCAACAACAACCTCAACAATGGCAATATTCTCAACCCAATCCTATTGGCAGCCCCAATGGGCCCAACAGCAGCAGTGGCCCACTTCTCAGCAGGCTTGGCAGCAACAACAATCTTGGGCCGTGCCTCCTGCCGCGTTTCCAACAACAGGCCAATTTCAGCCAAGGCCAATTCTTAGTAGGCCACCTCAGCAAGCCTACTCTATGGGGCCTACCTCTTATGGCCCACCGATGAATCCAACCGAGCTAGGCAGTGCGTATTCATCAATGAGTCTATCAACTACGGAAAATGGATGGTACATGGATTCGGGTGCAACGTCTCACATGACAAACAATCCCGGTACTCTTCTTCCCCTTTTTAATTTAAGCACTAATAATCATATTTTAGTCGGCAATGGGTATCACATTCCAATTACTGGTTATGGTCATACTTCCCTTCCAAATAATAACCTTAGGCTTAATAATGTTCTACTTGCACCACAAATTATCAAAAATTTAATTTCTGTGCGTAAATTTACTTCTGTTAATTCGGTGTCTATTGAATTTGACCCTAATGGTTTTTCTGTGAAGGATCTTCGTATGGGGAGGGTAATAACGAGATGCAATAGTGCCGGGGACCTCTATTCAGTCACAACCCATATTCCAAGCACATGTCTAGCCACATCTCTCACTGCAGTCAACCCGTGGCATGATCGTCTAGGACATCCCGGGCCTTCATCTTTACAGTTTCTTAGGAGCAATAATTTTATTTCTTGTAATAAGGAGCACGACCCCTCATTTTGCAATTCTTGTCAAATAGGAAAACATGTTAGACTTCCGTTTTATGATTCAAATAATAATACTGTTTCTGCTTTTGACATTATTCATGCTGATTTGTGGACCTCTCCAATTCGGAGTATTAATGGTCATAAATATTATTTGGTTCTACTTGATGATTTCACACATTATGTTTGGGCTATCCCTCTTGCTTATAAATCTCAAGCCTTCCAATCATTCTTACATTTTCGACAATATGTGCAAACACAATTTGAACGTCCTGTTAAATGCTTTCAAAGTGACCATGGTCGCGAATTTGACAATGACCCCTTCAAAAAATTTTGCCTTGACAATGGATTGGTTTTTAGATTTTCTTGCCCACACACTTCATCTCAAAATGGGAAAGCCGAACGGATGATTAGAACCATCAATAATGTCAAACGAACTTTATTATTCCATGCTTGCTTGCCCCCTTCTTATTGGTCACATGCTCTAGAGACGGCCATTTATCTTCTTAATATTTTGCCAACTAAATCTCTAAAACACATGACCCCGGCTCAAGCTTTGTTTCGTAAAAACCCATCATATGACCATTTACGGGTTTTTGGTTGTCTTTGTTTTCCTAATCTTTCCGCAACTGCTCCACATAAACTTGCTCCTAGGTCCACTCCTTGTGTTTTCTTAGGGTACCCTTCCAACCATCGGGGTTATAAATGTCTAGATCTTACAACTCGGAAAATCATCATATCTCGACATGTCACTTTCGATGAGTCTTCCTTTCCCTTTAAAAACTTGGAGAAATTTCAGCTTAAGGACTATGATTTTTTGGGGTTTGATGATCGGTCTCCTCTCCTAACCCATTTCATGCTTCAGCAGCAGCCAGGCCCAATCCTCAAGCTCACCCCACACCTCAAAGTCCACCAACCACAAACCCACAGCCGTTGGGCGTTGGATTTCCAGCGGCCCAACCAGACGCTGGTGGCCCAGGCCAGCGGGCGCTGGAAATCCAACGGCCCAGCCAGACTGTGGCAGCCCACGTCCAGCAGGCGCTGGATCACCAGCGGCCCAAGGCCGTCCCTCCCCTTCTGCTGGGCTTCTTTCCCCTTTTTCGGCCCAATCTCATCAAAACACTCCTACCCCACCTCCTTCCACCTCAAATCGCCAATCAGCCATGCTATTTCGACCCAACCTTCTTTCCTCACCTCAAATGCAGACGAGATCTCGTCATGGCATTTCTAAACCAAATCCAAAATATGCCCATTTGACCATTGAGCATAAATCCCCATTACCCAAAAATCACAAACAAGCTTTGCAAGACCATAATTGGAATGCCGCAATGTTTGATGAATATAGTGCTTTAATTAAAACGGGAACTTGGGATTTGGTACCTAGACTTATGGGGGTGAATGTGGTTAATTGCATGTGGCTTTTTAAGCATAAATACAAGTCTAATGGTGACCTTGAAAGGCACAAAGCTCGTCTTGTATGTGATGGTAGGTCGCAGGAAGTTGGCGTTGATTGTGATGAGACATTTAGTCCGGTTGTTAAACCGGCAACTATTCGCACAGTACTCAGTTTAGCCATGGCTAAAAAGTGGTCCATTCATCAATTAGATGTTAAAAATGCTTTTCTGCATGGTGACTTACAGGAAACAGTTTATATGCATCAACCTCCTGGTTTCTATGATCGGAGTAAACCTGACTATGTATGTCGTCTTCGCAAGGCTCTATATGGTTTGAAACAAGCCCCCCGGGCTTGGTATCAACGTTTTGCGAATTTTTTGATCAAGTTGGGGTTCGTCATTGCTAAGAGTGACACTTCTCTTTTCACTTTTCGGCAAGGGAATGACTTGGCATATTTACTGCTTTATGTTGATGATATTATTCTAGTCACTTCTTCTGACAGGTTGCGCACGGAAATTATTTCTAGTTTACAGATGGAATTTCCTATGTCTGACCTAGGGCCATTGAGTTACTTTTTGGGGATTGCAGTTACTCGCACACCCAACTATATGTTATTGTCTCAGCAGAAGTATGCAGAGGAAATATTAGAGCGTGCAGGTATGAGTACCTGTAAACCTGCCGCCACTCCAGTCGACACTAAGTCTAAACTTAGTGCGAATTCGGGTTCTCCGTTCCGGGATCCTACTTTGTATCGCAGTCTTGCAGGCGCACCTCAATATCTTACTTTTACTCGTCCAGATATTGCTTATGCGGTACAACAGGTGTGTTTATTAATGCATGATCCCAGGGAGCCGCATTTTGATGCGTTAAAACGCATTCTGCGTTATATTCAGGGTACTATTGATCACGGTTTACATTTATATCCTTCTGCTCCTACTCGCTTGATTACTTATACTGACGCTGACTGGGGAGGTTGTCCAGACACCCGTCGTTCCACATCGGGTTATTGTTGTTTTCTTGGGGACAACCTCATTTCTTGGTCAACAAAGCGTCAGCCTACTTTGTCTAAATCAAGTGCAGAGGCGGAGTATCGAGGCGTTGCAAATGTGGTTTCTGAAGCTTGTTGGCTTCGTAATTTATTATTGGAGCTTCATTGTCCCCTTCGACAGGCTACCATCGTTTATTGTGATAATGTCAGTGCAATCTATCTCTCTAGTAACCCGGTTCATCACCAATGCACCAAGCATGTGGAATTGGACATCCACTTTGTTCGGGAAAAGGTAGCGTTGGGTGAAGTTCGGGTTCTACATGTGCCTTCACGATTTCAGTTTGCGGACATCTTCACTAAGGGCTTATCAAGGGAGCTATTTTTAGACTTCAGATCCAGTCTCTGCGTTCGTCCTCCTACCGCTTCGACTGTGGGGGTGTGATAGATATTATTTTTTAGATAATATTTGTCGGATATATTTGTATATATTTTGTATAATTATCTTATTAGATTCCTAACGGGATTAGGAATCGCCTTGTAACATTATATAAAGTGATCAATGGTACACACTCCAATTTGAGGAGTTTTCCCGAAATCTAACACTTAGACTGCATGAGGAGGTTGGTGCTGGGATCGAAAATAATGGAAGCTTGAGCTGCTTGACTTGTAAACTCGTGATGATATCGAAACCACTTCTAAACATTAAGCTAAATAACTTTTTAGAATGATGAACTTAACATATATACTTCATAAATATAAAATAACTTTAGTTTCTCATCAAGAGATTTTCTAGTCAAGTTAGTAGTTGTTCAGCTTGTTAGTGTCTTGATTCAAGCTCTTCACTGTAAATTGAGATTGAGTTTTGATTGATTGAGTCAAGCTCGAGTAACTTGTGAGTTGTCTCATCTTATTATCAATCCCCTAGCAGAGGCAAATTAAAGGAAGGGGAACCCCTCTTGTATTGTATGGAGGATGGCGAATTAAAACCTCTGTCTCGAGGGAGTAAAACAAGATGCAAACCACATACTATCTTCTCCGACCCTTTCTTCATTATAATGCCTATAAAAATGGGATGAAAAAAGGGATTGAGTAATTGTTGGTGTAGTGCAAATTTGTAGTCTATTACCTTGGAATGAGCTTGAGCTGTGACATTATTATTGTAAGTGCATTTCTGTTTCGAATAGCAAATATAAAATGTGACCTTCTAATGTCACCATTAGCAGAACTATATTGGACATGCCACTATAATCTATACACTAGATTCAGTGTTCTGGCATAGCTGATACTTAAGGTCTATGTGTATGAAAATGCTGAATACATGACAATGTATGCATCTGAAACAGGTTGGACAAGACAAGGTTTCATGTTATAGGTGCTATTCTGTTTACCGTTCAGTGTGGCTTGCTACATCCTACTGCAGTTGTCAAGACTCGAATGCAAGTGGCTGGTTCAGGCCTTTCTCAGATGCGAGGAGTATCAGTGTTTGCACAATTACTCAAGACTGAAGGCATTCCTGGTATTTTCAGAGGTTTTGGCACTTCGGCCATTGGATCAATACCAGGGAGGGTTCTGGTCTTGAGTTCTCTTGAAATGTCTAAAGACATGACACTCAAGTATTTAGAGGGATCCAATATGCCAGAGGCAACTCGTCTTGGCATTGCTAACGGGGTTGCAGGCATGTTATCGAACTTAGTTTCCTGTGTATACTTTGTTCCACTGGATGTGGTAGGTAAAATATTTTTACCCTTTCTGGATAAAACTTTTGTTTGACTCCTACTCTATATTATGCATAGAATTTTGAAGGGTGAAAATTGATAGAGCATAGAGTGTATTCTTAGGCCTTAACCATCAGCTTAAGCTTAAGCTTTTGACTGACTTATGTTTTACAGGAATCTTTCTGTACTATCATAGGTACTTAGGATTTCTATACAATTTAAGTTTCAATACGCATCACTTTCAACTTCGTTTTTTTTTAAAATGTATGTACAGGTGTGCCAAAGATTAATGGCTCAAGGACTTCCAGGAACCATGCCTTGCAATGGACCATTTGATGTTATACGTAAAGTGATGAGGTCAGAAGGGATCCGTGGCATCTACAGAGGGTTTGGATTGACAGCTTTAACTCAATCCCCTGCATCAGCACTTTGGTGGGGCACATATGGTGCAGCCCAACATATGATTTGGAGGTAAGAGTTGCATTATTACCGGGCTTTGTTAATTATTCCCCAACTGTTGCAAATTAGATCCTACACACTATAGTATGATAGACATCTACTGATCTTAATGTCTTTCTAACCATTTTAGGAGCTTGGGATATACGGATAAAGTAGAGAAGAAACCATCTTCTGTTGAGATGGTAACTGTTCAAGCCAGTGCAGGAATGGTTGCTGGTGCTGCCTCCTCGATGATTACTACTCCTATAGACACTGTCAAGACACGGCTTCAGGTGATCATGTTTGAAGCATAAAAAATAATTCATGTTTGAGGATGGGGCTAAGCTAATCTGCTGCAGTTAATTTTTTTTCTTAGTGTTTTTTCAACGGATTAGTTGTGTGATTAGGTCATGGACAATTATGGCGATGTAAGACCTTCAGTAATCAAAACAACTAAGGCACTTCTTAAGGAAGATGGATGGTGGGGATTTTATAGAGGTTTTGGACCGCGATTCTTAAATATGTCACTTTATGGAACCACAATGATTGTTACTTATGAGCTGATAAGTAAGTCTGTTTCTTCATCTTTAATATTTCCATTGTTTTTTACATTTTGCATTGTGCAATTTCATTTTGCCGTACATAGAACCTGCTAAACATGTTAAATTTTTACATTTTCTGCTAAGTTAGGAAACCTGCACCATTAATTGTTTAACAAATACCTGCATGCTTATCATTATGTTATACTTCGTTATATGATACACTCCACTAGTATGTAAGTAGTAACAGTTATGATATCAGGCGCATTTTAAGTCTTTGCACCTTCATGTATAAGGTGAGTACAGAGACAAACTTAGATAAAGTAAGCACATGAACTGTATTGCATCACTAGTATGTAAGTAGTAACAGTTGTGATATCAGGCGTGTTTTAATAGTCTTTGCACCTTCAAGTATAAGGTGAGTACAGAGACAAACTTAGATGAAGTAAGCACATGAACTGTATTGCATCATAATCTTAGGAATATATATACTTCGTATGACTTAACTTCTAAAGGAAACAGCTTTTGGTAAATTGTATCAGTATAGCTCATTAGCTCACTATGTATTCCAATGAAAGTAGCATATGCATACTTTCTCAAGGAACTCTTAAGTCTTGACCACTTTCATAACTCGATAATATGATCCAAACTTGACTGTTATATTCGGAACCCTGCCCCCACAACACTTCTAATTACCCTAAAGCTAAAAAAAACAAGAAATGCTATCAAGATTGGACTTTTCATCATTGCTCCATGCTTCCTAATCGTGTCTGCTGCATTCTTCGTTCCATCAAAATATTATCTTGTTTGTTTTGTGGAAATGATGAACAATTGGACACAGATCAAAACTCTTTCCTGACAGCCAGCTTTAATAGTTCCATTTTTCTAAGTGCTGTTTGGATTAAAAAGAATGTATCTGATTATGTTGTTGCATCATATATCACCGTGTTTCCACTGTCCTGTATGATTTGGAAAATAAAGGTCCTAAAAAATAATCAAGGCTTTTGTGTGGATAGTTTGTCTGCAAGGGCAAAATAAGAATGACGACCTGTTTCAATAATTTGGATGATCATCAGACTTTGTATTACGGATACTTGAGTATGGTAACATAGGAAATCTTTACTTAAGTATGTCTTTTGATAGTAACCTGGCATATACATGCATATACTCCATAGCTGTAATCTGTTAACTCTGTATATATGTCGATTATACAGGTAATCATCATTTAGTATACTACCAGGCCAGTACTTAACAAGCTCCTTTCATTTCTTAAGTTTACCTCTTTTACCATTGTTATTATTAACACTATTTTCCTTCTCAACAGAGAGATTATCTGTGAAGCAGTGATGAAAGAAGGAAGAAAAGTTGTCGCGCCACTAGGAGATTTTGTCTGCCTGGTTCACCACCCTTCATGAATTCTCTATCTTATCTTCAAATGATTTTGTTACTGAAGATGTATAAAAAGTAGAATATATCTTTTTTCAGATGCTCGAATGAGCAGTTGCAAAGGTATACTTAGCCATTCTGATATTCCACCCTCCTTAGACTGGATCACAGTCATAAGAAAAACACTCTTCAGTTTCCATTTCCATAAAATTTTGTAGTTCTTTCACCTAGAACTAATTCTGGTTTTATCACTGTAAGCCAAGATCATTTAGCCTTTCACATTGAATGCGCGCTATAGAATTCCTTTAAATCTATTTAAGAAATCCATTGATGAAGCTATATAAACGTGTTTATATGTGTTGTCAATCTTAATACATACAACTATACAAGTATACCTTTGAGGCATGTGTGTACTCCTCTTCTGTCTTGTACAACAATCTATTTAACTGATGACGAACTACTTTTATATCCTTCTAATCGAATACAAATTTATGGTTTGAGCCTTACAATACTTGACTATGACTTGGCCTAGTATTACTTGCAAGATACTTTGTATCTTAGTTAATACGAGTACATGCAAGACACCCTTCATTTATACTTGCAAAATACTTTTTGGATCACGGACTCTATTCGATTTTGTTCTTCCAAGGATGCCTTTACAATATGTCTACTCAGGTGCTGATTGCATAGGCTACACTAACAACTCTCGTGCTGCTTCGAATTATGCTATCTTTAAGAGGAATAACTTAGGTTTTCATTGCTCTAAGAATATAAAGATACTAGCTAAATTAGTGCAAATAAATATGCTATATTTAATTTTATCTTTTATGTGGCTACCACTATGGGTATGATACATTTAATATGAGCTCCGTGCGCCGTCTTGAGATAAGAGGCTAGTGAATTAGCTAGCTCTTTAATTTCTAGGCGTGAGGCCAAGGATCGAATCTCACCAAACTTATTATTATAGTAGGGAATCACCTCTCCTAGAATTGGCCTTCTTACAAAGTTACAAGTGTAATAATAATATGAGCCCGGTCTTGTGGTTTGTCCAATTTAATAAACTTCTCGGTGAAAATACCTCTTCTACTTATTAAACAATGAATCCAATTCAACATGATAACAAACACAACAATATAAACCATCACTTTAATTTGTTCATGAACATGTGGATGCCAACTAGATTAGTTGGTTAAAGTCTTGAGAGTGGTACTTAAATATCGAATTTGTTTTGCATCAGTGTCTCTCTTTACGCACAAACATATATTCATGGATATATTGCTCAGGAGATCTCTTTCTTACACATTCTAGACGAGTTTTGATCCTTAATTGTTCATTGATCTATGCATGCAATAGGTGCCCCTTGGCAGAAATTGTGGCATTAATCATATATGTGTGTAAGTATTTAAGTATAAACAGTTCTAAAAAAAATTAAGTATAAATTAAACATATTCATTATGGTATAAATACAAGCTCTAGGGCTCTCAAAGGGTATAACCTACAAAGTATTATTTAGTACAACATTGTTCACATTTTCTGTACCTATTTGGCAGTGTGGTGAAGAAGGATAATTTGTTTTGTTGTAATTGAAAGGGGATCTATACAAAGAAACAGATTTTGAAGACTAAATAAATTGTTAGTTTATAATTTCCAATCTTCCAGCAGTAGATCTAATGATCCATGAACATAACTAGAGACGTATGCAACATACAAACTTATAACTTTACAATTACATTGATTTTGATAAACTTTTCATCATAAAATAATTTGATAGGTCACGCATATTACTGCCTCATTGGTAGTTGGTAGATACCAATACAGCTTTACCAGGGCACATGTCACATACTTTTAGTTCCCTGATATGGATTTATGATTTCGGCTGGTAAAAGAATACTTTCTCCCTTCTTATCATTTGATCTGTTTTATTTTTCGCACTTATTAATATAAATTTTAATTATTCATAATTTTAATTTTCTGTAAGAAGAAATTACTGAAGTTTTATAATATGATAGTAGTTATTGAGATGATTCTATCAAAATCCCATAATTTCCTCATTTAATTCATAAAAGACGGTCAAAAGAGGAGTGATAAATAGTGTAAAAGTAAGAGTGGATCAAGTAAAAAAGAACAAAGGAAGTTTGTAATAGACATAAACTAATAGTATATGGCAAATAGATTGTTTGAATCAAGTTCAGATCGGATTGATTTAGGTCATTCGTTATTCGGTTTATAGATTATTTATTACTAGTCGAATTAAGCTAGGTATGACTAAGTGCAAGTTTGGTTGTATGACACTCCTTCATTCCTAAATAAACTACAATGATTGTAATATTGTATACGTGAGAATACAACAATGTAAAACAAGTATAAGTGAGATTAATTGAAAAAAAATACAATCAAATAATAGTAAACTCATGTCAAATTAAAAAAATGACTATTATTTAGAATTACAGCTCAAAGAGGCAAATATTCTTGGAAAATTACAATAATAAATATATCATTAATTTTTACATATTTTCAAGTCATTATGATATTATTATTTATTTATTTATGAAATTATATTTTCTTTTTACATGGTTGGTAGTGGACGTGGAGAGTTCCAAATTGGCCCGTGAATCGTTTAATTCTGTTGTCTCATCTCTTCATTCTACGCCTATAATATTCTATCTTCCAACCACAAGAAGCAATCCAACAAAAAAGAGTCACGAGATTTTGTGTTTTTATTTTTTATTTTTTAGGTTAGACTAATTGTTATTTGACATGAACCACAACAAATAGATTATAGATTTATCTTTCTGTCCTCTTTTTATTCTTTCTTTCTTTCCATCATCAAATTGTCCAAACAATGCTTATCAAGTTTTTTCTTTATCACTTTTATTACACTAAAAAACAATCTATTATTGAAATCACATGACATTTTATACGTTGAAGAAGATAATAGAATGATGTACGTCAAATCTAATTGATCACAACTTTATGTGTTAGGAAATTAATTACAATGAATTGAAATGTTTATCAAACAGATAATTGAAATAGAAACACTTGTATTTGACTCTTATTGATCAATACACATGTAATTGTGTATCATACAATTTTATACAATCTTTATATACAACATAGTTTTGGTTAATGCTAAAAATAAGTTTTAAAAAGTTTTAGTAAAATAAGTCTTAATCGAGTACTTCAACCATTTTTGTCACAACAATAAATAAATAAATAAATAAATAAATAATAATAATAATAAGTAAATCAACTATTTCCCTCTTCTTTACTACGGAATACAAGTGGAAAAAAAATGAAAAACAACAAATAATATGATAAATAAATAAATAAAATATAATATCATAAATACTTCATAGTAAAAGTAATTTAATAAATAAATAAATAAATACTTTATCATAATTATAGTTTATGATATTATAGTTTATTTATTTATAATATCATAAATACTTTAAAATTGTTTCAAAAAAATAAATAAATAAATACTTTAAAATATTCCGTACGTAGTGCTCTGTATGAAGCGACGTACAATTGTACAAAGGCCAAACGAATTTGACCCCAATCTATTTTTGTTCATTAATGATACTTCTAATTATTGGATCATATTTTGAAATTAAAGACCAAGTACGAAGTAATTAATAGGAGAACGAGGGAATATTATCAATTTATCATTCATGTACCAACTAAACAATTGTGAATTGTCCCTAATAATATGAAAAGAAAACCACTAACAACTAATTTCATTTAAAGAAACTATGGGCACCCTGTCCTCTAATCCACCTGAGTGCTGAATTAAATTGTACTTATAAATACATACAGTACTGTTTTTAGTAGATAGGGAAAATGTCAAGTCGAAAATTTTCTGATTTTTTTTACTCGGGTTTAATTCCTTCAAGGGAGAGATTGTTAAATATACCCAGGTGCATGGTACCCATGAGCATTTTATTCTTATTTTGATGATTGTTTTTCATTTAATCATCAAATGAAAAGCAAAAATCTAACTTCGGGTTGGTTGGGTGCACAAATGCACGATACACCCGAGTGTGTATAAAATATTGGGATAGGTAGCGCGTTTTTTGTGCCGCTTGTAAAAGAATACGATAACTCTATAACACTAATCGAGTAAAGCTTATAACATTGACCGATTAACCCCTATAACGTAACACTGACGGAGTAATCTCTATAACACTAACAAAGTAACCCTCATGATGGCTAGCCACACCGTGTGGCCAACCACATATGAAAGTTGGTAAAATTTATTTTCGTAGAAAACAATTTCTTATATAGAACTTTTTTGTATTACATATTTTTCCATTAAGTCAAGTCTTATTTGGTGGAAAAAGTATATATTGAGTGTAATAAGATGAATAATAGAAAAACTAGAGAGAAAAGAACTCGATTTGATATCAAATCCAAAAATATGGTACTCAATTTGTTAATATCAGATTAATCCGACTATATATATGGATGTCATGTTGGTATTTAATACAATATCCGATTCAAAAATTGGTTACCTAATATTCTAGGATATGAAATAATGACTTATTTCATTATTTGCCATATCCAATAACAATAACAGTTCGAGTATTCGACCCATTATCATCCAAACCCTATTTTTTATAAGTAGAGTATGGGGAGAGGTATGTAAGCTCGCACTGGCAGTATACAATAGAGTTACCGACGTGTTGAGCTCTCTAGGAACCTTAAAAGGACAGAAAAGGCTAGGAAATGGAAATTGCATCATATTGTACAATGAACTAGTTCCAAAGCTTCGACAAACAAGGGGGGACTTAAAAATAACAGGGATCAAAAGTAGAAAGTGGGACATTTTAGATAGTTTGTGAGCCACAAAATTTACAACAAAAACAATACTTCTACTACTACCTTGTTTTTACACTTCACTAAAAACATAGAACGAAAGAGATAAACATAAAAATAAAAAAATTTAACAAAAGTTTGGTAGAAATTTCAGTTAATAAAAACAAATACATGATGCCAAAAAATGCCACTAAAAATAGAGGCCGACTCATTTAATAAATAATTCTATATGAAGTTCTTCCTATTATTTAGTACAAACTAGACAGTAGGCACGTCATGTATAATACCATTTTAGGTACTGTACTATGGAGCCAATTTGTATTTCTTAGTTTTCATATTATTGGTTTAAATGTACGTATAGATGTGGCAAATGGAATTATATTATTACTCATAAATTACTCGATTTGAAATTATTGTATTTGGAATTAGATAATTTGATTTTGATATGAATTAAAATTGTTCGTATAAAACAATTTGAGCTTACAATTTATGTGATACGTCAATCAACTCTATATGTTATAAACATAAATTGAAGATTGGGCTAGCCTAAATATGTTAACTACTCGAGCAAATTAAACTTGAACCAAACTCGAAGCAAATGTGACATCTACATTCTCTAAGGTTATGTACTTATGTTGCTACAATTTGTATTGAGGTATGTCTATTTTGTGTGTTTACTCTGTTCATTAGCTTTTTTTATTATTTGCTAATTTTCAACAAGGATTTTATATTTTGGAACTTCAAAAGTACAATAAGATATCAACAGTCAAAGTAACAAACTGGAGCATTGCCTGATCATACAATAGTTTTGCCTCTAAATATATATATGTGGCAACTATTTTGTAGTATTTGGACCAAAGAAGCATACCGATCGAATATGAGGTGTTAGATTTAGATATTAGAGCTTTCACCAATTAATTTCTAAACAATAAGTTTGGATTGTATTGGTATAATAATTTTTACATTATTATACAAATACAAATCAATTATAATTATTCTTTCTATTGCTTGAAGGAATTTCATTATTCCTTTTTTTATTAAAAAATAAAAACCCTATACTAAAAGAGGAAATTATCAAGTATAACTCTTGTGAAAGTGCCAGCAGATTGAGACAGATTTTTATTGAACTCTAACAATTGGTATATAATCCAAGATTTTGTTAGACATGATTGGCTAAAAAAAATATCTAAAATTCTTTAAGATCTTATATTGAAAGAGGACAAAGATAATGGTAAAAAAAGACATAAATCATATACCTATGTATATGTGAGAGACCCACTATTCAATAATACACTAACTTTCTCCATCAATATACAAAATAAGAGTTAGGATTTACAAAATATGCACTACATAATACGAAGTAATAGTTTTATTTTCGCGTTACAAATCAAGAATAAGTTTTATTCAATTCACGTCATTATACCATCTATATGATCCAATGGTGAAGCTACTAGTACATACATTAACTTAAACAAACCATGTATATATATATGATATGACCAAAAGATATCGAGAGAAATTCAAAATTTGACTAATATAAATTAAAATTAGTATAACTACTAAAATTATTTCCCTGCAAATACAAAACATAGTCTCTTCATAGAGATCTTGGATCAACCAAAACCCAACACGTGTCGTTTTTCCAGTGCAAGCACAACTCTTTGGTGTTCCAAGTCGGCATTGAAACTCCAAGTATACTTCACAACCTCAACTTCATGAAAATGGTCCCATACTTCATTTCTTTTGACACTTTACATTTAACTCTATTTACATATTTTCCATAAATTACTTCCCATTGTTTATATAACTACTCAACAACCAAATAAAATATACCAATTTTTGTTGTCAAATTCTATTTCACTTACTTATCTATAACACCTTTTTTCCCCTATATATATACTCATTGAAGTTCACTTCATTTTCACAAACACATAATAACAAAACTAACCTAAACATAATATTCTTTTTTTTTCACTCCTTATTTTTAAATGGAGCATTGTTCGTATTATACATTTGTCATATTAATATCGATAATTTTAACCCACCATTTTACAAATGTGTTATTAGTAGAAGGAAGAGCTCATTATCATAAGAAAAAAGGCGGGAAATCTTTCGCACCATCTTCTCCTAGTTATGCCCCTGTTCCAAGTGGTGATGATCAAATTTCACCTTCTCCTCCTCCTGTTGCTCCTTCTACTCCGTACCCGAGCCCCGACTCGGAAGGGCCGTGCATATTCGACGTGACCTCGTTCGGGGCAGTCGGAGATGGGTCGAGTGATGACACTAATGCATTTCAGGCTGCTTGGAAGGCGCCGTGTGCCGTCGAATCGAGTGTTGTTCTTGTTCCTACTAGAGGGAAGTTCATGATCACTTCTTCTATTTTTAGTGGCCCGTGTAAGCCCGGCCTTGTGTTGCAGGTAAACTCTATGTTTTGAAGTTTATCATAGTGTTGTCACTGGGAATTTAATTACCTTGTAAAAAATTATTTTTTTCACTTTCAAATTATTAATAAGTGAATTAATAAACTCCTAAGTTGTATACTTGTATATATGGGTGGTTATTATTTAAGTTATGCTCCGTACTATATTTAATTTACGAGTAACAACTAAGAAAAAAAAAAGGTAAAAAATTAAGGTAGGGGATGTGTGTGGAGCTATAATTAGATTAAGAAATAATAATTACATTAACAATTAATTGAGATTTATAAGGAAAAGATTAAATTTAAACTTACATTTGAGTAATAGTTTTATAGTTCATACTTTGAATTTTTTAAGCATAAGAAATGTGTACATATACAAGTTTTCTAATTTATTATATATGTTCTCACAAATTTAAATTTTGATAGAGCTAGAAAATAGTACACTAGATTTAATTAGTTGGCTCATCCTATATAGTTCGCGCCAATTCGAATTCTGTTTATACTACAATATGGGTACATATTCGTAATATTAGTTACTATGTTGCCTAAAGAAATTAAAGCATTTATTAAATTATGAAAATAAGTATGTGGGGAGAATTGGAAGTGATACACAACTACACAAGCAGCTATATTTATTATTTGATGATGAAAAAATATTCTCTAGTTCGAAAATTTACATTCTTGCTGTCATATTTACGTATCACCATTTAATTTAAAGACGTGAAATATTGTTAATTTTGAGTCCAATTGAATACCCGTAATAAATACTCGAAAGTCGAGCTTGATGTAATAAAGAGATGAAACGTGTGTTGTATGGTACAGATTGATGGTATGTTAATGCCACCAGACGGACCAGATTGCTGGCCGGAATCAGACAGCAAAAGGCAATGGTTAGTGTTTTACAGATTAAATGACTTCACCTTAAATGGCACTGGAACCATTGAGGGTAATGGTCAAAAATGGTGGGACCTACCTTGTAAACCTCACAAGGTAATTATTTCTTAATTAACCTAATTAATATTATTATTTTTTTTAGTAATGTAATCTTAATTGGGTTTAACAATTTTGTGTTGTTGTTTCTATGTTTCAGGGTCCACATGGATCACCATTGCCTGGACCATGTGATAGTCCTGCTGTAAGTTACCATTTCTTACTTTTACATTTTTTATTTATTTATTAACATAATTTTGCTACGGAAAAATAAATTTAAATTTGATTTTTTGGATTTTTATTGGGGGAATTCACTTTTTTTTAGGATGGTTATCTTGCTATTCATGAAATTTTGATCCTTAAATTGAGCATTTTGTTTTTACACATGTGAATGGAATATACTTTGAGAAGGAATGTACATAGGAAAGGATTAAGTAGCCAATAGTGAATTAATTTGGACATTGAGTCGCAAAGTAGGTGATGTAAATGGGATTCAATCACGTAGATTATTAAGTGAGTTGATATTTACTTCAAATAATTCAGAATATATATATAATTTAATCTCGTGAATTATTAAGTTAGTTAAAATTTAATCCCGTGGATTATTAATCACCAACATGTTCTTGAAAAAATTCAAAGGGATTGACTCGTTTGCTCCTTTGAGAGGAGTTTCCAATTTATAACCGTGATATGTATGATCATATCACAAATATAATTACATATGTTATTATGAGCTTTAATTTCCGTATTTTGTACTTAAAAATTTTAATTTTAATGCAGATGATTAGGTTCTTTTTGAGCAACAATACAAGAGTGAGTGGCCTAAGAATTCAAAACAGTCCACAATTTCATGTAAAATTTGATGGATGTGATGGAGTGATAATAGACAAGATCCAAATTAATTCTCCTCAAAGCAGTCCCAACACTGATGGCATCCATGTTCAGGACACTAGAAATGTTGGCATTTACAACTCCATGATTGCTAATGGTAAGTCAAATTATTTACTTAGTCTTTTTGTATTAGTGCTAATACTATTAGTAAAATTAAATAATTATTCCTAAGGTCAAAAACTAACCAAAGATCAAATACAACTTTTTCTTGAATATATATGTATATATTGTGGTGATTTGTATGTTTTTTAGAAAAGTAAATTTAATATTTGTCTTTCAACTAGAGTCGAGACTAAAATTTTATTTTAAGAGATCAAACAAACAAATTTTAACTTTTGCTTATAAAATTTTAAGTAGAGTAAGGTTTCAACTTCCAACCCGCACCCTTTGGTTCCACCCCTGCTTCCAAGTGGCACACGGAATTTCATTTGTCTTACAACCAGGGTCGAATTAGATTTTTTTTTTCTTTTTTTTTTTTTTTTTTTTTAACGGGACCAAACAAAGAAATTTAACTTTTTCCTATAAAATTATAAAAAGATTATCGAGCTAAAGATCTTTTCCACTCACCTGTACTGCACCCCTACTTCCAAGTGGCACACGGAAAAATTAGTCTTGTGATTAGCTCATTGTTAGTAAGTATATTCCTTTTAATTAGTGATTGATGCCAAAATTAATGTGATTAATTATGTAAATGATGACAGGAGATGATTGTATATCAATAGGACCAGGTTGTTCGGATGTGGATATACAAGGGGTGGTGTGCGACCATAGTCACGGGATCAGGTGAATAGTGTTATTTAACGTGAACTCTCTTCCTTTCAATTATACAATATTAATATTAACACATGAATTTAATTGTCTTTTTCTTCATGCTAAAGAACTTCCTAGAAAAGAACTTTTTTGGTGTGTTTTTGTTTGGCTTTTTATGTTTGGTTGGAATTAGTGTAATTGGATGTTACTAAGTTCAATTGTATACAATATTCATGGTGTTCAGTGAAACAGCCGAATTCAATTGAAAATTCAGCCTGAAATTATATAATATTTTCCATAGAATATATAAGATGTAGTATTAATATTAAATTTATTTAAGTTTAAAATAATAGCTTAGAGATCAATTTTGAAGCTCATAAGATTAAAAAATAAAATTTGTTTCACCAAATTGATGATATAGAAAGTGTATAGTATTACGTTGTTTGTAATAAGAACACATATGCTTTTCTGCACAAAACTTATATCCGAACTTATTTAAATTTATTGGCCTTTTATATACAGCGTATTAATTTAACTTGAGTAGCGCATATCTACACTTAATATATACATATAGCCCTTATTTTTCTCTAATCTTTTTATTTTGGTATAAAAAGAACAAAGCCTAAGAAATTTTGTTCATTATTTCCTTTCCCAAAGATATTGAGCTAACCAACACTCCTTGTCTTCTCTAATTGTTAGCATTGGAAGTCTTGGAGTGCACAATACACGCTCGTGTGTATCAAACATAACGGTTAAAGGCGCCTTGATCAAGAACTCGGACAATGGAGTAAGAATCAAGACATGGCAAGGAGGGTCAGGCACGGTTTCAGACATATCATTTCAGGATATTCAGATGGAAAACACAACCAACAGCATCATAATAGACCAATACTACTGCCTTACAAAGGCCTGCAGGAACGAAACCTCGGCTGTTTACCTCTCAGGAGTGACTTACAAGAACATCAAGGGCACGTACAACAACGTTCGTAGTGCACCTATTCACTTTGCGTGCAGTGATGCAGTGCCCTGCACCAATATAACCATGTCGGAAGTCGAACTTTTGCCTGCTCAAGGGGAGCTTGTGGATGACCCCTTTTGTTGGAATGCTTATGGGATTCAAGAGACTTTAACTATCCCTCCTATTGAATGTTTACAAGATGGTATGCCGCTTTCGCTTGGAGAACATGTTGATGGGTGTTGATTTCTAGTGTTTGGTTATGATTTTTATTTGAAGCTACATTTTTTTTAGATAGGTGAATGGATCTATATATGTATACAACATAGAGTCCTTGCATTTATTTTTTGGAGGGGCTTTGATGATTTTCATTTGTTAGGATACAATGTAGTAATAGTTCATCCCATTTGGGATTTTTCTCCCTTGTTGTGTGATGAAATTATGGGACATGATTATGTCTATTGTATGGATTGATTTGATATGTTTATATAGATTGAAGCACTTTTATTTGATCTCACCCTTCATTCATTATTTTCCATGATCAAGTTACTGCTTAAATATACCAAGAATTGAGGTTTTATGGTTATTACAAAGTATTTACTTTAAATATTTTGCTTTTATCTTATCTAATTTCTTCTTCAAAGTGCATGCTAAGGGAAATGTACAGCGCATTATTGTCTAGGAGTTTTAGCCAAAAATTGCATGAATTTGGACAAACCAAAGTGCTAAAGAAAATCTAGGCTTTGGTATAATCTAATGTCGCCTGTCACATTAGAACCTACAAAATGGACTAAAATTATGAATTGATTCTCGTTTACAGAACAAGTGAAAAGAAAGGGAAATCCCTATTTGTTGCAATAAATCTAGAGAAAATTATAGGTCAGTGGTTAGGTTTTTTAAATAATAGGGAACTAATGGAGTAGTATTCCAATGACAAACTAAATGCAAATATGTTCTTTTTTTTTTTTTTTTTTTTTTTTTGAAACAAATGCAAATGGCTTTGAACAATAAGATAAGATGGATATCATTAGATTAGAAATTAATAATAATTATACGAGATCTGAACAGTTATACATGATTTATCAGCTAATCGAGCAGTACTAAAAAAAATTACTAGTTAGCAAACTGGGGAGCATGCTTCTTTGATTAACATTGTAGAGCCGCTCCTTATAAGCATTTGATGTTCATTTGATTTGTTCACCACTCAGTAAATGAAACTGAGATACATTATGACAGCTTATTACATTCTCAAGCTCTGAAAAATGGGTTATCTATGCAGCGCCATTCCAGTCTGCTACACTAAACTCTTGCAGAATAGCGACTTCATTGCTTGTCATGTCCTTCCCATCATACTTCTTACCCGTTGCAGGACACGAACAAATTCATAATACAGTGTGAAGTCCAACCCTACATCTTCACCATTTCCAGGAACTATCTTAGAGCCTTTTTCTGAAGATGTACATGGGTTTTGGCAAACAACAAGGTCGAAACCACCAAACTTTTTCATGAGGAACTCCAGTTTATTAATTGTCAGCTTCTGAATACCTTCAAACTGTACCAACTCCCCTGCTTGATCAGTATTCTGCCACCATCTTCTCAAAATCTTACGTTTGGTTTCAGAGGACTCCACTGAAACAACAGCTTTCAAATAAATTCCAAGCCGATTCAATGCCACTTCTGCTCCGCCAATCCCACTGTAAAGAGACAACAGAGTTATCCCACCAGGGAATAGAGGCTTCAAAACAGAGAGATAATATCCTAATGTATCAGTTTGAAAGCAAAGCTTCAAGGATTCAAGCCTCTCCACTAAATTCATGTCAGGATTTTTAGTATGGTAAATCGGATATCCTAGAATGCGTTCCAAATGTTCTGGTTCCATGGGGGCAAGCTTTTGTGGGCCAGCCCAAACAAGATTCATCGTACGACAATAATAGACTACTTTTGTTTGACGTTCACTTGAAAGTACACCTTGAGAGCTGACTAACATCTTTCCCAAGCTACTACAAATTTGAGTTGATCCCACATTATCAGAATTTATACAGCTTAATTGCTTCCTTGTATCCCATGACGGCCACCACTTCTTCGCATGTGGTATCGCTTCTTCAATTGACATTGGCGACTTTGGATCAACATGAAACCGATCTTCAGTAGGAAGATTATGTATGTATCCTTCCATTCTGCTTAAGGCGGAAAAATGTTGAGTATTAACATGTTCCGGTTGGAGTGCATACAAATATTGAGATACTTTTTGCCACTCATCGGCAGATATATTCACAAAATTTCCGTATAAGAAATAAGGAGGTCCATGAAGCACTTTATCAATACCTCTTCCAGAGGGCCTTGATAGCTTGGGTATTCCAGAATTGTCACTTAAGGTTTTACCCTGCGGTGATGGATTATTGCCAATCGTAAGAGTTTTTGATTTTTTCCGAGAATAGCAAGCACGAGTACTCAAATCTTCATATTCTTCTTTTGGCCTTTTACCCTTTATATCAGCTAAATCAAAATCCCTGATAGAAGAACTCGGCTCATCAAAATATTCTTCCTTTGGCTTTATACCTTCGTACATATTCCCTAAGCCCATGCTGCTCCTTTGAGAAAAAAAGTCTTCATCAAGTTTTTCAGATTTAACAGCAAATATATCACCACCATTATGCCCATGCATTCCCTTGATACGATACCAAGAACCATCATGAGATGAACTCTTCATCTTTGAAGGCACCGAAGCATTCTGCACAGAAAACAAGAGAAAAAGCAAAATAAGCAATCACAATGAAGAGAATATACTTGATCATGCTGTTCAAGGGCAAATATAATTAGGGCTGGTAAAAGCTGACCTGACCTGAAAACCCGACCCGAACCCGACCCAAAAATAGCGGGTTAGGGTTGATGTTTTCGACCCGAAAACTTAAATGGGTCAACACGAAACCGACACAAAAATAAATGGGTTAGGTTAAGGTTGAAAATTTCAACCCGAAAATGACCCACATAACCCAAAAAATAAATCAGGTCATTATCAGGTCGGGTCAACTCGAACTCGACCTGATAACCCGAAAAAAAACCCTAAAGAAACCTTCAGTCCAAATTCGAAAAGAGCCTACTTATAAAGTCAAAAACCCTATAATCATATCTTTATTCTCACTTTCTCCCAGCCGTTTTTTCTGCCCTTCTCTCTCTCTCTTAAATTTTCTCTCTCTTCAGTCCTGAAAATCCTCTCCATTGTTGTTTCTCTTTAAAGCTACTCTAAACTCCATTGAAGCTTGTCGATTTACTCCACTTCCACATCGTCGATCCAACTTCAATTCATCATCGATTTAACACCACTTTGTTTCGTAACTTCGAATTATTTATTTATCTAATTCTGTTTGAGTGTGGTTTATTTCTTTGTTACAGAAATAATTTCTCTAAAATTGTGTTTTAGGGTTAAATATAGTTTAGATTATTGGAATTTTACCCACCTTATACTGAATATATGTATATACTTCGTTTAACTTTGTGATTTAATTGGATGGTGCATGCACAAGATTCGGGTTATTTCTTATGCTTCTTGTGCTCAAGAGTCAGAAGCCCAATGCACTTTGGAGTTTGGATGGAAATACACCTGTAGTTGAAAAATAAAAACATACTTGTATTTTGTAATTTCTTATTTCTAATCCTGCCTTATGAATTCCGTTTAATTTTTGCGATTTTAGATTCTTCGTAATGAGTTTGTAAATGTAAATCTATCTATATAAAACCAAAACTATCCTCAGGCCAAATCAGGTTGACCCGAAACCGACCCGAACCCGAACAGATCAGATTTGGGTCAAGCATTTTGACCCGAAATACTAAACAGGTCAGGTTCGGGTTGAAGGTTTTTGACCCGAAACCGAAGTGATCCGAACATGAAAGTGACCCGACCTGATGTGTTTGCCACCCCTAAATATAATGCATCTAAAATATAGCACCTAGCTGACCCAATAATAGGACCAGGTTGCTAGTTGTCCTGATAACGATCCAAATTGAAGTTGACCAGAGCACTACTGAATCAAACACTAACAATGGTTTATTTATGTTCTTTCATACGAAGTAAATATTTTTAAAACTCTTGTCTTGACAGCTCTCCACATAGCAGATTACATTTTCAACTATTGCAAATGAAAACCTAATTGATATTCTCTATCTCAGAAAGGTTAACTGTTTGTTTGTTTTTTTATTTTTTTATTTTTTTTTTTTTTTTGTTAATTTGTGAGAGAAATAAATGTGATAGGAGAGAGTGTGGTGCTTTTATTAATTTAAAAACAGAGAACGATTTATTGTTAATTGTGATAGTGGCCCATTTTGGCATAGATACAATAAATAAAGTGTATGAACTAATCTAGGAAAAACTTGAATGAAAAGTGTGTAAACCATTATAGAACAAAGGGATAATATGATTAACAGCATAATAATTGATAAAGCACAAGTCCACAACAAAGAAGTGTAAATCTCATTGAATTAATACCAAATTAAATAACAGAAATAGATATCTATACAATTGCCAAGGTTAAAACTAGTCTTTTGATCTTTTCACTAAACTAGTGAACTACTAATTCAAAATTGAAAAAAGAGAGACCCAGACATCTCTCTTTTGCAGCATTTCTTAAGAGCGATGAAAGATTTATTGTCAAAAGTACAGTAAAATATAGCATGCAGCCTAATCAACTGCGGCAGTAGGTCCCAATCCACATCGGAGCAGAAAATTAATCATCTACAGTCGTTGCATAAATGATCAAGAAAAAATTCAATGGTGACCTGACTCGTGCAAAATTGACCCAGTTAAGAGTCTTTCGATCAAAACTCGAATAACCCAACAAATCCAAATGATAACCCGCCCCAATACCCACTCGATACATAATCACCAATTCGATTTTAATCCGCCTAACCAAATGCTGAACAGACCCAATCAAAACTACCCATTTTTTACCTCTATATCTGTCAGAAACAATAATAACATATTAACATGAAAGGCACAAAAGAATGTACCTAACTTATCTACCCTAAAACGAGTGACAAATTATCGAAAGTACTAACACCCCATCCTTGTTCATTTCCACAAAAAGGTTCCCAGCAAATACCACACCATTTGGAAAGTGATATGCAATTTCAAGCAAAGGAAATACATGAGCAAATTGGAAAGCACAAATCTGACCAACCTCCCTCTCAAGCAGTGACACAGTTGACAAGTTGTCTTATTTCTAGGTCTTCCATATAGGCTCACATGTAGTTGATTTATATGCTACCAGTTTTGTTGATTTCCATTCACTCTTTTATCTCTCTAATGCACAAGAAGCACATAGAACACATAAATCATATTATCATAGTGCTCCTATTTGGATGAGGAAATACAGGGACATATCAAAGAGATTATCAAAGATAAACCGTATACCCTAACACTATGGTTGGATAGTAAAATTTGGAGGGAAGGGAAAGTGAGGGATATAATTTCCCTTATTTGGATAACACATAGGGCAAGGGAAGGGAAAGGAAATGGAGGGATCCATTTTCCTCAAGGACGTTCTATCCCTCAACTCACTTCCAGGCTCCTATTTGGATGAGGAAATAAAGGGACATATTATAGAGGTAATCAAGATAAACTATAAACCTTATGTTAGGATAGAAATATTAGGAGGGAAAGTGAGGGATATAATTTCCCTTATTTGGATAACACATATGGCAAGGGAATGGAAATGATAATGGAGGGATCCATTTTCCTTCCCATTTTAATATACAAAATCTCTCCATTGTTGGAGAGATTTGGAAGGTCACTCTCTTACCTCACCACACCTCTCCTCTCCTCCCTTTCTCTTCCCTCTCTTTCCTTCCCCTCCCTTTCCTTTCACTATTGTAATCCAAACATATTGTAAAGGGTAGAAGTGTGATTATGAATGACAATTGACATAATCTTAGATGCTAATGTCTCAATTTCTATTAGACCCTTGAGTAAGAAATATTTACTTTACCAATGAACTGAGTTATAAAATTTTGAGTAACCAAAGTCCAAACCAACAGCAGCAGCAGCAGCCAGCTTGTATGGAGTTGACAGACCTACCTCTAGAGGAGGATGTAAAGATATAAAGCTTAATTCTTAGCAAGTCATAGATAGTGAAGTTAGAGTATAAAAACACAAAATTAAATAACAAACTGGACTTCGAGGAAAAGAGAAACTAGGAGTTAAATGGCCTTCAAAGCCCTTGTAGTGACCATAATAACCATATCATATTGTATACACAAACTTTACTCACTATGAACAAAGTTTACACATATTGTATACACAAACATAAAAATGTGAGAAGGAAAGAGTTGTGAAACCTTAGTACTCAGGCGATAAGATTCACCCATTTGGCTAGCACATATGCAGTTGGCAAGCTCTATGACCGGCACTTCCGAACCTTGAAGAAAAAAAAATTAAAAAATAATGAGCACCTTCGTTTTGGTCACAAGCAAAATCAACGACAAGCAACAAGCTCGCCGTAACCATGCACACAGCTACTATTGTTAGATAGTTCAAAATGACCCCCCTTAGTGAATTAAAAATCAAACCTTGGTTTGACCCTTTGACCCACCCACACCAGAAAGCATTTATTTAAGTGATGTTTGAAATCAAATAGAATAGCCTTTTCAAATTATATATAGCAGAGGTACATAGCCAAATGCACACCCTTTTATCTCTGACAAAAGGCTCCAAACAGCCAGCTACCATACATCATAAAGAAATCTTACCCAGCTTTTCAATAGCCAGTGAAACTTCTTGCTCGTTGAATCCCATTTGAAGCAGCTGCAAAGTCTTGTCCATGGTTCCAAATAAAGCATCTGTACTGCAATTCTGTAGTTCAAAATGTATTAAATAATTAAAAGAAAATCATGCAACTCTGTGAATCTACCACACATCTTTATCCTAGTAAATTACTACAAGGCTGCTCCAGCCCATGATGGATTACCATTTCCCGCAGACCTTTGACTGTACATGGCAAGGATGCTGAAACCTAATTCTGGATCTTGTAATGCAATGATCTAAGAAGTGCACATGATCCCAGATCCGTACTAGGATCTTTTGATTCCACATAAACAAAAAGTAGAATGTGGGGGTCTTAATTTAATTCCAGAATCCCAACTCGAATAAATAAATCCAAAATGCAAGGGATACAGCAGGATAGGTTCCCATCAGGACACAAAAACATCATACAGGATCCTGGGGGGACCTTAAGAGATGAAAGCCATACAGAATCGTTAATAGAATTGTGAGAGCTCTTTTTCTCTCTTTAGTTGTCTTGCCTAGCTATGTTGTGTTGGTGCATCAAACAAATATATACATACTTGTATGTACTTTATATTAGGTAGTTGTTTACCCCATATAACATTAGATTACTCCCTTGTCCCAACTTAATTCTCATACTCCCTTGTACCAATATTCTATTACCTCTTTCTTCCCACTATTAAAAGTAGTAAGGATCTACACTCTCTCATTCAATAAAAGATATTCCTCCACTATCTTCCATGCTTTTCAATTAAAATTTAATGGATAAGCCAACAACAGTTTATCACCTAAAACTCTGTGCAAGCCTTCCTATGATCATTAAATTGGGATAGAGTGTACTAGCTTGGATATATGAACAATTCAGTGAATTCACGCATTAAGATGTAACATACAATTATACACTTTCTAAGAGAAACTTGTAATACCAAGCTTCAAAAATGTCACACAGCATAAAAGAAAACCAATAATTCAAGCATTAAAATGTAAGTTAGTTCATACACTTTTTAAGAGAAAATTGTAATACCAAGCTTCAAAAAAAATATTACAGCATAATCAAACAGCACACCTCATTACTGTCCACATGATCACCATTTGGCAGGCTGTTACCATTTTCACTCTCAGCAATCTGAGCTGCAATGATGAAGTCCACCAGCTCATTGATTGGAGCACTCTTACCTGGTTATAGCACCAAAATAATCCATCCATTTACAATTAAAGATGTATGGAAACTATACTTCAATACCCTTTAATTTCTTATATAGAAAATACAGTAATCCCAACAAACTTTTTATATTTAATGGATCATTTGTCTCAAATGCTTAGAAAGCACAATAAGGTTACAATCATATAGCACAAAATCGAAATAAACAATAATATTAGGGCAAATATGTGATGGACCCTGGCCCAGGCCCATTGGTTCCACTCACCCGAACCTATCAAGGTCCAAAGAGCAGCAAGGTCACAGCAACAACTAAGCAAACAACAACATCCAAGGCAAACATGTGATGCAGCCATTAGTAGTAAAGTAGACAATTAGAGTATTAGGTTGTTTGTTCTTTTAGTAGTAAAATCCAAGTAATGAAAAGGAGTAATCTACTTTTTGGTAGTCAACTCTCTAAGTAGTAATTTGTAATATATAGGAAAGGACGGAAATAGAGAAAGGTATGCCTTTTGATGTTTAGACTTTGGGTGGAGTTTGGTAACCTCAAGTTACCCATGAGATTGATAGCCTAAAGCTATTCACTATCATTGTAATCCTTTGACTACTTTCAATCAAACACCATCAACCTTTCCTCTAAGCATTGCTTCAATTATCCAAATTAATATTGCTGAATTTCAGTCTACAACAAACTTGGTATCAGAGCGGTGTTCCTTACCGTTAGTACCGGAAACCACCACCCCGAAACAATTAAAAAAAAAAGAGAGAGAGAGAGAACATGGAGGCTAACACTCAGCAGAGGCTGGACACCTTGGAAGAGACACTCGCCGGTCTGAAAACTCAGATGACGGCTATTGAAGAGAAACTGAAGTCACCAGACGACAACCTCACGCGGGTGGTCATGGCGGCTGTGAGAACAGCTATGGAGGAGGAACGCAAGAAAATCGAAGAAGAGAGAAAGAAAACAGAGGAGGCATTAGCAGCTACTGTTTACAAATTGGAGGATCGCATCGATTGCTTCCGGGTCACCGTGGATACTCAAGCGGCAATTGACCTAGGGAAAATTACTAAGTTACAAGAAGAGTTGGAGAAGGTGAAGCAGGCGCAACCTCACCCTGTTCCTCAACCCATTCCTGTGATGGAGGAAAACAGCCCGCAACATGAGACAGAGCGGATTCGAACCCCGGTGAGGGATAGGCCATATGAGGATCAAGAATGGCTACCACCTGACCCAGGGTGGTGGGCGCTGCAGTGGTGGTGGGCGCTGCAGTGGCTGGAGGGGCGGTGGCGACGGCGGCAGCGGCCATTGGAAGCATAGAAAGCTGGAAATGCCGGTTTTTGAAGGGAACGACCCCAATAATTGGACCGCTAGAGTTGAGATGTTTTTTAAATTCTACAATCTGACGGAGAGGGAAAAAATAGAAGCCACGGTGGTTGCAATGGACGGCGCGGCACTTAAATGGTTCCAGTGGGAACAGAAGCGCTGCCCATTTTATGGCTGGCAGACCTCAAACAACGAGTTCTTAACGAGTTCAGGCCTTCACACTCGGGAACCTTGCACGAGCAGTAGTTGGCGGTGTCACAGGACGACACGGTGGCGGATTATCGTCGCCGGTACATTGAGATGGCGGAGAGCCTCATGCTAGGTCAATTTATTAACGGGCTGAAAGAGGAAATTAAAACCGAGCTGAGATTATTGAACCCACCTAATCTGGAGCGGGCTATGGAGACGGCGGTTCGAATCGAAGAAAAAAATCGGACCCAGTGTGGAAAGAAGGTTCTGTTCGGGCCACCAAAAGTTAGGCCAGCCCAACTATAACCCATCTGGGAGCAGTAGTAGGGCAAGTGGATCTGGGTTGATCAGCACTTATGGGCTGCCAAACCAAAGTGGCCCAACTAGAAATTGGGTCAGCCCACTGAATCCCAGGCTTCAGTCAACATGACTAAAGCAACATCAACTCCATCAAATGCCCAGAAAACATCGAACAACACCAAGAGGCTGACCGAAGCAGAGTACTAGGAATGGAGGGCAAAGGGCCTCTGTTTCCGGTGCGACGAACGGTGGGGGGTGGGCCACCGGTGTAAGAGAAAAGAGTTGAGTGTGATCATGGTGGTTGGACACCAAGGCGACGAGGCTGAGATAGAAGAGAGTGGCGCTTCTGACACAGAGGACCCCGTTGAGGATGAACTTCCGATCGGAGTATCCCGGTGTGTGCTCTGTGGTGGGGATTTCAAATCCAAAAACGATGAAATTGAGAGGTTTGGTGCAGGGAAGAGGGGTGGTCGTAATGGTCGACCCCGGGGCAACACACAACTTCCTCGCCACTTCGGTGATCGAGGAGCTGCAGATTCCGGTGGAAGGAGGAGAAGAATTCGGAGTTCCCCTAGGCAATGGTGACGTGGTGCGAGGAAGGGGAGTATGCCGTGGAGTACGAGTTAAATTGGCGGCAGGATTGACGATTGTTGAAGATTTCCTGCCGCTTAGCCTCGGCACGACGGAGCTAATATCGGGGGTGCAGTGGCTTGAAAAATTGGGTGCGGTGACCACTGATTGGCGCACTCAGGTGATGAAATTCACGGTAGCAGGGGAACCAGTGACATTGGTGGGGGACCCTGCCTTGGAAAAATCACAAATTTCCTTGAAGGCCATGCTCCGAACAATCAGCAAAACGGGCAGTGGAGTGCTTGTTGAAATTAATCAGGTGGAGGGAGAGATGGCAGAGAGGCAGCAAGCGCAACCTGAATTTTTATTGGCGGTATTGGAGGAATTTAGTGAGGTGTTTGACATGCCGGAAGGGCTACCTCCAAGCCGAGGCCACGAACATGCCATCACACTCAAGGTGGGTAGCAATCCTGTGAGTGTGAGACCGTACTGATATCCACAAATCCAAAAAGATGAGATTGAAAGGCTCATCCAAGAAATGTTGAACGCCGACATCATAATTCCCTCGACAAGTCCATTTTCTAGTCCAGTTCTCCTTGTGAAGAAGGACGGCTCGTGGCGATTTTGTGTGGATCACCGCGCCCTCAACAAGGAAACGGTTCCGGGCAAATACCCCATTCCGGTAATCGACAAACTCCTTGATGAACTTCATGGGGCGAAAATGTTCTCCAAGCATGACCTCAAATCGGGCTATAACCAAATTCAGGTCAAACCCGAAGACACTCACAAGACGGCTTTTAGGACCCATGAGGGTCACTACGAGTTCCTCGTGATGCCTTTTGGGCTCACAAATGCTCCGCCACTTTTCAATCGTTGATAAACGACATTTTCCGGACCTATTTGGGCAAGGTTGTACTTGTATTTTTCGACGATATTCTTATTTATAGTCGAAGTGAGGGAACATGAGAAACACTTGAGAATGGTGCTAGCCAAGTTAGAGGAGCACAAGTTGTATGCAAATAAGAAGAAATGTGAGTTTGGGAGAGTGGAGTTGGCGTATTTGGGGCATATTATTTCGGAGAAGGGGGTTGCAATGGATGATGAAAAGGTAAGGGTCGTACTTGATTGGGAAGTGCCAAAAAACTTAGAGAGAGTTGAGGGGTTTCCTAGGGTTGACCAGATATTATAGAAAATCCGTGTGTCATTATGCTTAAATTGCAAGTCCTTTAACTTCGCAACTCAAAAAAGACAATTTCGGGTGGACTAAAGAGGCTACGGCAGCCTTTGATAGGCTCAAGAGAGCCATGACCACGGCGCCGGTGCTTGCCATGCCGGACTTTGAGAAGATGTTTGTGGTGGAAGCTGATGCTTCCGGGTTCGGGTCAGGGGCTGTTTTGATGCAAGAAGGGCGACCTATAGCTTATTATAGCAAGCTATTAGGAGTGAGGGCTCAAGACAAATCCATATATGAGAAGGAACTAATGGCTATATGCCTTGCTATTCTCAAATGGAGGCATTACCTAATGGGTAGGCACTTTGTGGTTCGAACCGATCAACAAAGCTTGAGGTATATCACACAATAACGTAAGGCGGGAGGTGATTACCAAAAGTGGATGAGGAAAGTTTTCAGGTTTGATTTCGAAGTGCAATACAAACCCGAACCCGGAGCTAATAGAGTGGCGGATGCACTCTCTCGCAAGGGAACAGCAATGGGGCAGTTGGGAAGCTTGACTTGTACACAGATGGTGGATTGGGGTGAGTTAGAGCAAGAGTTAGAGGGGGACAGTTGGCTGTGCAACTTGCGGCAGAGAATTGAGGCAAGGGAAGAGGGACCTCATGGTTTCACAGTGGAGGGGAGACGCATTATGTACAAGGGTAGGTTGGTACTACCAAAATCATCACGGTTTATACCGGCCATTTTGAACGAGTACCATGACACGTCAAGTGGGGGTCATGATGGGGAGGTGAAAACTTATTTGAGGATAGCAGCCGAATGGTTTTGGACCAGAATGCAGAAGGATGTTGGAAACTATGTGCGAAAGTGAGTGATCTGTCAACAAAGTAAGAGCGACCAACGCAGCCCCATGGGTCTTCTAGAACCTCTACCAATCCCCAATGCAATTTGGGAAGACATTTCGATGGATTTTGTTGAAGGGTTGCCGCCTTCGAAAGGGTTTGATGCGGTTTTAGTGGTGGTGGATAGATTGTCGAAGTATGCTCATTTAATCGGGTTGAAACACCCTTTTAATGCACTCAAGGTAGCTGATTTGTTTGTTCGTGGTATTGTGAGGTTACACGGCTTTCCTAATTCGATTGTGTCGGATCGAGATCGAGTTTTTATGAGTGTGTCTTGGAAGGAGCTCTTCCATCTCCATGGGACTGATTTGAAGCGCAGTACATCGTACCATCCGCAAACCGATGGGCAGACCGAAATTGTGAACAAGTGCTTGGAGTCCTATTTGCGACGTTTTGTTGCGGAGCAACCAAAGGAATGGGTGAAGTGGTAGTCATGGGCCGAGTTCTCTTATAATAGTTCACCACACACCACCACGAAAATGTGCCCATTTCGAGTGGTTTACAGCAGAGAACCTCCTAAGCTGCTGCGCTTAGGCAGAGGACACACCCTGGTGGACAGCTTAGAAGATTGGCTTAAGGAGAGGGATTGGGTGTTGGAGGAATTACGGGTTAATTTGGCTAGAGCCCAGCAGATTATGAAAGGGTATGCTGGCAAGAAGAGAAGAGAGGGAGAGTTCGAAATTAGAGATGAAGTATTTCTGAAATTGCAGCCATACCACCAAATATCCTTAGCCAAGCGTCTGTTCAAGAAGCTCGCAGCTCGTTATTATGGCCTCTTCAAGATACTCCAACGCATAGGCAAGGTCGCATACAAGTTAGAGCTTCCCTCTACTTGTAAAATTCATCCTGTTTTTCACATATCTCAATTGAAAAAGGCTGTCCAAAATGGTCCAGTGAACCCGACAGTTCCGGAGCAGCTCACCTTAGATTTAGAGTTAGTGGTGGAACCGGAAGCACTACTAGAGGCTCGTCGAAAAGGGGGTAACAAGGTCGAGGTTCTAGTGAAGTGGAAGGACATGCCAAGCTTCGAGGCTACGTGGGAGGATGCGACAGCCTTCATGGAGAGGTTTCCCTCCTTCCACCTTGAGGACAAGGTGGATCTTGACGCGGGGGGGGGGGGGGGGGGGTAATGTGATGGACCCTAGCCCAGGCCCATTGGTTCCACTTATCCGAACCTATGCACGGAGGTCCAAAGAGCAGCAAGGGCAGCAAGGTCACGGCAACAACTAAGCAAACAACAACAACCAAGGCAAACATGTGATGCAGCCATTAGTAGTAAAGTAGACAATTAGAGTATTAGGTTGTTTGTTCTTTTAGTAGTAAAATCCAAGTAATGAAAAGGAGTGATCTACTTTTTGGTAGTCAACTTTCTAAGTAGTAATTTGTAATATATAGGAAAGGAGGGAAGTAGAGAAAGGTATGCCTTTTGATGTTTAGACTTTGGGTGGAGTTTGGTAACCTCAAGTTACCCATGAGATTGATAGCCTAAAGCTATTCACTATCATTGTAATCCTTTGACTACTTTCAATCAAACACCATCAACCTTTCCTCTAAACATTGCTTCAATTATCCAAATTAATATTGCTGAATTTCAGTCTACAACAAAAAAAAAAAAAAAAAAAATTCAAGCAGCCAGAAGGTTCAGGAAGAAGGATTAAACATAAAATAGAAATATATATATAGAGTACCTGTCCTATATTAATATTACCATATACTATTGGTGTCAAACAGCACATTGGTAATCTCTACTCCGTAAACTCAAAAGTAAGACTTTTGAGTAATAAATAATAGAATGTAAAATGGGAAGAAAAAAAAAAAAAAAAAAAAGAACAATCCTGACATTCATTCTTTGAATTGTCCCACCTTTTGATTAACTGAAAAAAATCCCAGGTTAAATGCGTAGTGGGGTGGGCTTCCTAAAATGACATTAATAAATATATTTTAAATGCCATGTGTCACATCCTAATTGGTCTCCAGATTTTATTTTAATTAGGAGAACTGGCTCTAAATAATACTTCATATAAACTTTGCCACATATGTACAAAATTACACGTAACTATCTTCTTTAAAAGCAATATGAGCTATAATATTAACTTGAAAAAAAAAAAATAATAATAATTAACTAATACAAGGTGGACCTTCAGCTTACCAAGTTTACTGATTGCAAAGTCAACATCAGCAATAGGAAAATTCATCATTAATAATGATGCCCTCTTGTCACCATCAAGATCCTCAACTGCATCAGGCTCCTACGGACAATGTGACCAAAGGTGAAACTCAAGAAGCATAGATAATGCAAAAGAACACTCGCTATAACTTATAAAGAACTAAAATCAGACACACTAGTGGAGGTCATCAAGCAATAAATGGATTTTTTAAACAATAATACATATTTCAGTTAGGCAAAGCTGAGTAAAAAGAAAGAGTAGCACATACAACATAGGAGATAATTGGAAAATATATATATTTCTAAGACAATCTCATCAACACATTCAAAAACCAATCAATATTACTGGGAGAAAGCATACCAGCCTTTGGAAGGTCAAATTCAACCAAGAAGACTCCGGCATCTCAATGGCCATCTTCAAATTCCTAAAGTCAAGCATTTGTGAGTGGCTTTCTCTCAACCTTGAGAAATTTTGGTAAGTTTGCTTTAAATCAATTTCAATCCCTTTACGTTTTTATTTTTTAGATACGCTAACTTATTCTATTAACCTTCTTAGGCGATGGAGGGTGCACAATGGATGGTGGTTATAAAGGAGAAATTAGGGAGTAAATTTTATAGACCATGGTCCACCTAAGCACTCATTGACAGTATCTTACAAACACAAACCAGAAGTAAATTTTATTAGACTAACTGACAAGTCATGAAGAAAACATCATTGCAAGATTGAACTAAATCTTGTTCAACTAGAAAGCAAATAATGGGGATGGGTAATTCTTCAAGGTCCTTTCCAATTAAATCAAACTATTTTCTTTTTGATGGCTTGATCATAGCCCCTTGATTTCCAGCTATTCCAAAAGCAAACTTTATTTAGAAGGAAACGGTTCCTCTTCTAGTGAGGATCTATAGTGAACATTGGCACTGGGTAGGAATAATACTAATGATATGCTCCAAGAGTGAAGGCAGGGGTTCATTATTTCACCTGATATTTGTCTGATTTTCAGAGCTGATAGTAACTTGTTCACCTACTTGAGGTTGCAAAATTTTTTTTCTTAAAAAAAAAAAAGGTAACTAGCTAGTCGCTATGGCATAACGCTTCTATGGCAATTACTTCCTCCTTTTTTTATTTACTTGACTAACATTCCTAAAATGGGAAAATCATATAACTTGACCCATACTATATCAAGTAAACTTTTGGTAGCCAAATTCAATAAATTACCCTTATAAAATTCATGAGGGGACAACAATTCATCTGCTCTTTAAGGTAATGAAGTAAACCATGTGCACCAACCACACTTTCTCTCTCCTTTCTTTCAATATTGCGCCAAAGGCCATAGGTCAAGTAAATAAAAACGGAGGAAGTATATGGTAAGTTTGGTAGGGCCAAAACTACAGCGTCTTTTCACAAGCTTCTTTATCTTCTAGTTTGTTGTGGGACAAGATCACTTAGTGTCATTATAAAGTGTGTTGGCTTGGCCTTTTAAGAGTTGCTTGATGAGTTTCATACAAACTGAGTTAACCAGTAATGTTGTCCATTTTGTAGTTGTTAATATATTCAATATTTGCTTTTTAAAAAGAGAAAGAAAGAAGTGAAAAAATAACTACTATAACTATAGGGTATAGCAATGATAACGACAGATTGCCAGTGCAAGTAGTAATAGATTTTTAAAAAAAATAAAGCCATCTAACGCCATCTGATAGAATATTTCCCTATAACAAAACAAATACATAACTCAGCAGGAATGTCTGTTCAAACTGTTAAGTGCAGTATTTCTATGTCAATTCATACAGATAAATAAGATAGTAGAAGATTCAAACTCTAGGCATCCACTTCACTGCATGCAATGAACTCACCACCACCTCCAATCATCTTGACCTACCACCGAAGACAAAAGCTGCAGCAGAATAGAGGGCTCAACAACACACCATCCCCACTACAAGACCAAGCAACGGTGCCTTAGAGCAGCAGGACAGAAGTCAGTGTTGGATTATTGGCATTCACTGTGGTAACTTAGGAAGAGGACAAAGTATGGTAAAAGTAGCAATTAAGGCTTCTTGCCAACGGCTAGTGTAGTAGTAGTATAAATAGAGAAGGCTATGGTAGAGAAAGGTATTCAGAAATTGTATTAAGAAACTTGAGAGTAATGGCCTAAAGTCATTGTTATGTACGCAAGCTTGATGCTTTATTAATCGAAATTAATCCTTCTGTCCATTTATCTCTGTTTGAATCACCACGCTCGTTGCACTGCATAATTTACTCACCCATTTACCTAAATCATACTACGTGGCAAGATTCATCAGTATTTCCTTTCCTAAAAAGCATGTATAACCTTAGGACAATTGCTTTTCTTCAACGTTAGTATCATTCATACTTTCTTATAGTAGAAACTACATAATAAATTACTCACTCCACAAAGAGAAAACAAACTACAAAAACAAAACCATGGGCAAGTTGATCACTGTTCCTTTGCTCCTATGTTGTGTAGCATTCATTCTTTCTCATTGCAAAACTACGTAGAATAATGAGTCACGCCATGGAAAAACAAACTACAAAAACATAACCATAGATTACCTGCTTTGGATGAAATTCTGCAGATGTAATGGCTTCTACATCTTTATCATCATCAAACAAGCTATCTAATGACTCTGATGACATAGATTTTGTTCCTTGCAGAGTCTGTGTATAAAAAAAGAAAATGAGACAAAGTTAAGATATGATTGACTCAGTGTGAAAAGATGAGACATGATAGGGAAAGTATACCAAATGTAGCTTCATAAGTTATTATCTGGATCTGATATATTAACAAATAAAATCATTTGCAACTGAGCAGAGACACGTTTAGATAGAGGATCATTTCCCAACTTTCCTAAACAGTGCTCTCATTTTGACAAGACAAAAGATACACCTAAGCAAATTTTTTTGTCAACACTCATCAAAGATTAAACTTTACAGGTCAGGTATCCTAGTCTGTTCTTATTAAGGAAGATTGATTAAGAAAACTTACCATATGTAAGTTCATTCATTGAGAATTATGATATTGCAACCTCTGTAAAATAGGTCATTTAGGATTGAAACTTGAAAGCATGCAGAAAAAATTGCAGCTGCAATGCCTGCAATCACATTCATGATGATAGTTTGAAGTTGCAGAAATATCATCTCACAACTGCAATGTCACCGACGCATACTAAGGCCGTAGGCTGATTGATCTATTAATTAGAAAGGAAGGTGGCAATTCATTAGCTCATTTATCTCATTCTGTGTCTCTCTTTTTTCATCATAATAATCTTTATAGAATGCTTTGTACAAAGGGAAATTAACCTTTGTCGCACATTTTGGATGGTTGAGATAGGTTCATATTTGTATATCAACATCAATATTATCCTAATGCTTCTAAAAGAGGATCTCACCCCAGGCAGGGTAATGAAGGTAAAATGTATGGAACCCAAACTTTCCACTTGTCCTCGGCATGTAGTACCCATTTTCAAACTCACGCTAATTAAGATGCAACGTAAAATAGCGAGCCATTTTAACTTATTCCATTTAAATTTAAAAGTAAAGTAATGGCACATGAATATTACATCATAAAATGGATAGTAGAGGTATAGGTTCATATACATTAAGAACTAAAATAGAACTAAGAAGTTCCTTTGGAATCTAATGAATTCACAAAAGCCCTAATAGGACACATCGAGAACTTCCAAAGATGCAGAAAAACCAATTATAAAATACCTTCTCTACAAGATTCCGAGCATCAGACACAGGTGGGCTTCTGTTGTAACTACGTTCATCAACCAATGGACCCAACGAATCTGATGATTCAGAATTTGACTTTTGATCAGCCTATAGAAAGGGAAAAAAAAAAACATGTATAATTAGCCATTGTAGCTTAAAATATAGAAAAACTACCAATGAATAATACAAAGTGACAAAGGTTTTGACGCATTAGCAACCAAGGGAGAAACAATGACTAGATCATTATAAATTCTATTTACATCATGCATGATGACATAACACCTTCATTTTCTATTCTTTTTCCTAAGATGCTCTTAAGCATTGTCTTTTCCACTTGTCAGCAACTAACACCAGCATAACAATTAAGCCAAGTATCATGGTGTTAGCAAGACAATTTATTACTTACATGATAGATAAAACACCAGGTGATCAAAATTAAAAAACTTATTCAAAGTGGATGTTGGTCAGAACTAATTTAGTTTAAACAATTCGATTAGAGTTCTTCACTATTATAACAAAAACCAAAACCTCTCGCCATCCTCCTATTTGGAAAGTATTTCACACTGTTGCAGGGCCGGCTATTAGCATGAGCTGGTTAAGCAACAGCTCAGGGCCCCCTTTTTGTGGGGCCCACATCTTTTTAAAAAAATCTGTTTCATTAAAAAAATAAATAAATAAAATAAAATAAAGAATGCATAAAGCTGTTTGTCGCTCAGTAGACTAAATTGAGCCCATCCATCTTCTCTTCTAAGGAAAGCAGGATTATCTTCATTCTCCAAGAAGAAACTCTTACTTATTTTTTCCTATTAATCCTCTCCCTTCATTTATTTCTTAAAATTGCAACTCTTAGAATTCTTCACTCAACGTTCATAATTTTTTTCCCAATTAAACCCATATTCATGGCCTTTAGCAGTGGTATATATACAATGTCCAGAAAAAATTATTTGCAATTCAAGCTTGCAATTGAAATTAAACACCAATTTTCAATAATATCAAGAGCATATATCCGCAATCTAGGGTTATATTGGTCGAATTGGAGAAAAATAAATCAGGTTTTATTGCTCCTACTCATCTTTTCTATAATTGAATTCATACTTTGTATGTTTTATAATTGTTTTTTTAATTTTGTTTGATTGAATTTTAATTATTTATATTTTGTTATTCTGTATTATTATTTCATTTATTTGTTTTTTTTTTTTTAATTATGAAGCATAAGTGAAAATATGAATCGGGTTGTGAAAAGCGAAAAAAGAAAAAACAGAAAGAAGAGTTAGTTCGATCTCAAAGAGGAGCAATTGATAAATTCTTTTCTAAAAAATCGGATTTTTCTACTACTAGTAATGAAAATGTTGTTGATGTGGTTGATGAAAATGCTAATGTGCCTACTGATGTCGACATATCTGATCATATTGCTACTAGTAATGATGATAATGTCCACTTAGATGATGAAATTAGAAATGATGATGTGGATATGAATGTTAAAAATGCTTGCTCTGATAATGATGAGAATGGTGATTGTGCTACTAATAATATTTCAATTGATGCTCAAAATGATGATGATGTCAGCAATCAAATGCCATCAAATGTTTCTCATATGCCTGGTATATTTGATCCTAGAACATGGATGGCTTAGATCGTCACATGGTTGATATTTTGGCAGTAAAAGGGCCTAAAAGAGACTTATCTTTTGAGAAAGGCCGTCTTGACAAAACAGGGAGACATTTTTCTACTTCATTCTACACTAGAGTTTTACCAAATGGGGAGAAATGTGATAGAGATTGGCTTGTATATTCAAAAGAACTTGATAAAGTTTTTTGTTTTTGTTGTAAACTATTTAAGAAAGGGGTTGGTAGAGGTCGAATAGCAAATGAGGGTTTTAACGATTGGGCACATCTTTGTGTTAGAATTAGAGAGCATGAAACTAGCATGGAACACATCCAAAATATGACCACTTGGTATGAGCTACGACTAAGGCTTCAAAAGGTAGAAGGTATTGACAAATAGCTCAAAAGCAACTAGAGAAAGAGAAAGTGCATTGGAAAAATGTCTTGTTGAGAATTATCTCAATTGTGAAGTTTCTTGGAAAACATAGTTTAGCATTTCGTGGTACTAATGAGAAATTGTATCAAAGTAGTAATGGGAATTTTTTGGGATTGATTGAAATGCTAGCTGAATTTGATCCTATTATGCAAGAGAATGTTAGCGCATTACTAATGATGAGATTCATATTCATTACCTTGGCCACAACATTCAAAATGAGTTGATTCTTTTGCTTGCAAATGTTATTAAGTCTAAAATTGTTATGAAAATAAAAGAGGCTAAATATTTTTCTGTTATACTTGATTGTACTCCTGACATTAGCCACCAAGAGCAAATGTCTATAATTTAAGATATGTGGATATTTCTTCTAATTGTGTTAGCATAGAGGAGTACTTTTTAGGATTTCTGAATGTGAATGACACCCGGGACATTTTGATGTTTTATTAAATGAGCTAAAGGTTCTTGATCTTAATGTAGATGATGTGCGTGGTCAAAGTTATGATAATGGATCAAATATGAAAGGAAAAAAACAAGGAGTGCAAAGAAAACTCTTAGATATCAATCCTAGAGCGTTTTACACTCCTTGTGGTGCCCATAGCCTTAATTTGATGTTGTGTGATATGGCCACTAATTCTAGAAAAGCTAGGGACTTTTTTGGTATAATACAACGAATTTACACCATATTTGCTAAATCAACAAAGAGATGGGAGATTTTACAAAAGAATGTGAAAGAGTATACTCCTAAATCAATGTCTTCTACTCGTTGGGAGAGTCGTGTTGAGAGTGTGAAAGCAATAAGATTGCAAATTTCATATTTTAGAGAAGCTTTGCTTGAAATTTCCGAAAATGACAATGATTTATCTATTCAAAGTGAAGCTAAATCTTTAGCTAATAATGAGCTTGGTGATTTTGAGTTTATAGTTTCTATTGTTATTTGGTATGAATTGTTATGCAGTGTAAATTCATTTAGCAAAAAATTGCAATCAAAAGACATGCTTCTTGGTGTTGCCATTGAAAATGTGAAGAAGTTGATTGCATTTATTAAAGAGTATAGAGAAAATGGTTTTTCTAATGCTCTTGAAGTTGCTAAGGAAATTGCAATTGATATGGATGTTGATCCAACATTTCCTCAAAAGCGTCAAATTAAAAGAAAAAAACAATTTGATGAGAGTTTAGAAGATGATGTTGTACAATTTGCAGATGAGTCTTTTAGAATTAATTTTTTTAATTGCATCATTGATCAAGCTATTGTATCTCTTGATAAGAGGTTTGAACAATACGAACAATATGAAACTTTGTTTGGTTTTCCGTTTTGTTCTAACAAGTTGCATTCATTAGATGATTTGAGCTTAAAATCTTCTTGTTATTGTTTGGCAGAAGCACTTAAGAATGGTGATAAATGTGATATAAATGAGAGTGACTTACATGTGGAGTTGAAGTTGCTTAAACAATTTTTGCCTAATGAAAAGTTAGGGGCACTTGATATATTAAAACTTATAAAACGTGTTGATTGTTTTCCCAATGCTATAATTGCTTACAGGATATTATTGACCATCCCCGTGACTGTAGCAAGTGCTGAAAGAAGCTTTTCAAAGTTGAAGTTGATCAAAACTTATTTGTGTAATTCTATGTCTCAAGATAGGCTCAATGGACTAGCTATGGTGGCAATTGAGAATGAGTTATTAGATAATACAGATTGTGAGGATTTGATCGATAAAATTTGCTTCCAAAAATGCTAGGAGAACAAGATTTTTAAAATGATTCTCATGTAATTCATAATTTTGGTGAACTTTTTTAATATGAAATTTATATAATATTGGCGATATATTATTTATGAATTACATCTACATTGTTTAGGGCCCCCACTTTTATATTTCGCACCGGGCCCCAAAAAAGTCCGAGACGGCACTGCACCGTTGGAATCTCATATCCCAATGTTAAGCGGATAATTTTCAATATCAATACTTCTACTGAGAAAACAGAGAAAACAAAATGACGAAGCTAAAGTTGTGGCACCCATCAGCCATTTAATCATCCCATACGTAATACCCTGTAAAAATTTAACACAAGAAAAACAGTAGATTAAAAATAAAATTCAAACTAAAAAAATGTGCCTCAAATACGAAAGGCATGCGCCCTCGCCTAGGCTCCAAGGACCCTTAGCACCTTGGTGTGTCCAACTCTTTTTAAACCTAAAGATACAAGATCCGCATAAAAAGCAACTTTGTACGACTAATAAAAAATACACAGAACTACCAATTACAATGTTTAAAGCTTTCAAATTACCCCATAATCCCAAAAAGACAGTAACTATTTGTGAAGGAAATACAAACAATGTAATGAGGCGTTTGACATCAATATCACAGTTTACATCATTGTAATACAAAAAAAAAAAAAAGAAAGGTAGACTACTCTATCCCATATAATTGCTGCTCACCAATCACCATTCATGGGCCATGGGACTATGTTGCAGAACTTTATGATATCTAGGGACAGCACCAAACAAGTTCATGTATACCCAAATACTTACCCTGTTCAATTAGAACACCCAGAGCTTCCACAATTATCCAGTAAAATGCAACACAGAAATTGCTATCAAGCCCAGTAAATCCCCATTATATCTCATGTGATCTATTTAAATAGTAAATTCTTAGCTGAGAAAAAGAAAGGTCCACCATTGCTAAGCACACAACAAAATAACAGGAAAAAACATACATCACTAGCCACTATGAAGGTGTTTGGTTAGGAGCTTTTTGGAGTAAAAAGAGCCTTTGGAGCCAAAAAAGATGTTTGACCATTTCAAAAAGCTCTTTGGTGTGTTTGGTAAAGAGCTTCTTAAAAGAGCTTTTCAGGTTAGGAAAAAAAAAAACTCTTTTTTAAAAAGGTCATATGAGGAGTTTTTAAAGAGCTTTTAGCTTTTTAAATGTTTATACACTAAAAAAGCTAATAGCTAACAACTATTTACCAAACACTTTTACACAAATAGCTAATTACAATCAGCTAATGCAAACAACTAATAGTTAACGGCTAGTCCTAAAAGTTAGTTGCCAAACAGAGCCTATATGTGCAATTTGTATCCAAACAAATTTCTGGAACTTGGACCATTAGGAACTACAACCTCTAGGCAACCACAATCTAATTGAACACAAAATACTACCCATAATCTTTGAATTGTCAATTTTTAATTATATAATACAATCTGAATGTGGTTTTTTCGATTTGACCAAGAAAATTAGATACTTCCTCCGTTCAAATAATGTTGCACTACCTAGCTTTTAGAGTTGTTTTACAAATATTGCACCATAACCATTTTAGGAAAAAAAAAAAATACCTCTATTCACATTGCATATACCCAATATACCCTTACTTTTTAGCACTTGTTTATTTAGTTTATGCTTACAATCACATAGACAATTTTGTATTTTTTCTTTTCTCTCTCTTCTTTTTTCCCACTAAAAAAAATTGTGCTCTCCCCCCCATGGTGCAATATTTAAAGAACGAAAGAGGTTGATTATTTAACCCTAATAATTTCAAAGTTATACATCAAAAATCATGTGACAAATTAGAGGGAAAAAAAAAACCATGATATTGCTTTAAAATTACAAATCAATGCAATTCTTGAATTTCCACCTACAGGTTTTTCCTGAATACCGATAATAAATAACTAGCAGCAAAGTGTATAGGTATGTCAAAATTATAGGATTTTTAACACAAGTTTTGTAAAAGGAAAAGCAAAATATGATAAGAAAGTGATAGACAAAATTGCAATGCTTGGAAATCTCTTAATAGCCAGTCATGCAAATTATATATCAAATGCACAAAATAAACAAACCCTCAACCAAAAAACCATACGAGATAGAGCTAACAAAACATTCTTACTTACTGAATATGCAAAGAGAGTGTCCAACAACAAGCCAGCATCTTCCTCCCCTATGGTTTTCAGAAAGATATATTTTATCAGTAATAATCACATAAATATATTCACAAACAGAATTAGCTAATACTAGGTCAATTTCTTCTTGCAACTTCCTTTTTCTAATTTGACATATTGCAGCATACATTGCATAAATATTCACGAAGATAAAATCACATTTGTTACCTTTTTCTTTAATCACTTTATCTATTAGAGAAGGAGTAAATCCCATGCCAATGAAAGAAGATCTCAAATTAGTTCCCGATGAGCTTGCAACATTTTCCTGAGAAATATGATATCAATAAAAAGACGTTAATATGTCCTGAAAGAAACCTTCTGATCCAGAAACATGAGTCCAAATCCTCAAATTTGCACAACATCAGTGCAATTAAAATTTGTCGCAAAGAAAAGCAAGTCCCCAAAACTTAGAACCACAAATGTATAAAAGATAGAAAATATATTGCCATTAGCATGACCACTAAATAATTAACCCAGGAAAAACCATCATAATGTTGATATGTTACTTTTGGAACTTGCATACATATATCACAGTTAGGAGGACAGGAGGTTACAAGTGCAAGAGGGGGGACAATTTAACAGATTGCAATATCTCCATTCAACATTTAGAATAAGTGAACAACAGAAAATTTCACATTACCCCAAGATGCCTCGGAGCTGCAACCTCCGATGTCATTTCAAATCCCAATCCATCTATGTCACGTATGCTTTGGTTTTCATCCTCCCCATCAGATAAACTTTCTGTATCTGAGATGTTTAAAACCTTAGGCTGAAAGAGCCATAGAAAAAATAATTACAAATACATATATTAGCCAAAAAACATATTGCGGACATGATGTATCATCTATTAAATCAACAGAAAATTTGAGAGCATACCATCATGAGACACAATAGTAGCAACAGTGCTCAAGATGTGTACTTGGTGATCCCCCAAACTACACAACCTGAGCACTTTCTTGAGATTCCTGAAAAAAAAACACAAACACATGCAAGTGAAGCAACCAAAAATAATAATTATTATTTTAAAAAATGAAATATACTCTAATTACTTTAACTCTTCAGATGAAATTAAAGAGACAAAAAATTTTAAGAATACAGTGGATTAGCCATTTAATATAGGGAATACTAGCATTGTGCTTATAAAAAGTACTATTAATAGAAGGAAAAAGACACAAAACAACGCCATAATGTATTAACAAAGCACATATCCTGGATTTCCTTCATTTAGTACCAGATAAGTAGGACAATTTGAAATATGAGCAAAAAGCGATCACCCCATCACGGGAAAACACAAAAAATAGGAGAATATTATAATTATTTTACATTAAGTTTGGATACCTATCAATACCTTTCCTATCTCATTCCACACCCAAAACAAGACAAAAATGGGTCGTTCATTCAATCTATCTCCCCTTCATTTCCCTCTAACTTTTCACATCCAAGCACACTATATGTGAATGGCACATTCTAACTAAATCGCCTACAGCATGAGCAACATTCAATTTAATCATCCAAATTGACAACAACAAAACAATATCATCAAACAAAAGCACTAAGATGTTCATAGCACCGCCAAAGACAATACGTTCCTACACCTTGAACAGGTAAGGCAAGGCCGTTCGCTACTCGATTTTGTTAAACCAGCCCACAACTCCAATAGTCCAATATAATACGTGGTACATCACATTCTAGTTCACACGTATAAAAAGTTAAGCAAACAAGTGATGATCTCAAGATGGCTCAACATCAAAGCTTTCTTGAAAAAAAATTTTGAACAACAATGAGAATGCCAAAAACCGAACCGAACCGAACCGAAACAGATTTTGACCGGAATAATATTTGACAGAAACAAAGAATTCAATTTTAGTCCTAATTGAACCAATTTTCTACATTTGAGACAGAATTTACAAAAAAAAAAAAAAATTGACACCAAAATCAAAATTATGATTCAACAACAAAAAAAAATTAGACACCAAACTTACATGCAAACTCAGACCAAAATTCATCCAAAAAACAAGAATTCTAACAATCACAAAAGGGGGAAAATAGTTAGGGTTTCTCACAAACCTCACAAACAGAAAATGGCGAATTTACGACATGCAAACTCAGTGGATGCAACTGTATGAGAGAGAATCCAGCAGTGTCGTCGCCTGTGTCAGTCGATGCTGTGGTCGAAAATGGCGGCGTCGCAACGGCGTAGAGTGCGATTGCGGCGGTGGAGATGGCGGCGTCAGGTGGCGCTGACGGCGGAGGAGAGAGAAAGTGAGTGTGCGCGTGTGTGTTTGTGTATGACTACAGCTTTGACCGTAGATTCAATTAAATAATTTGGAATTTTTTTAATTTGTAATTTTTAATTTTTTTGTGTTTTGAGTTTTTTTGACACTAACATTTTTCGAACCCAACGTTTGATTTTGTACTCTTTTGCTTGACTGGTTGTACGTAACTTCTAACTAGTAGTATAAGACCATCTCCAATGGTGAGATTCAACTTTGAATATTGAAATACAAAATGAGTTATTTTTTACCTTCAATGGTGATACCTAACCCACTTCTCAATTTACATGTGAAGTCTAATTTTTCAATGATGAGACTTTCTAAAATATACTAATGTCACTTTTAATTTATGGCCCACCAAATCATATTTTAAGTTTTTTTTAGAAAAAAAATAAAATTAAAACTTAAATAAATTACAAAACATATTATAATATTGATAAGGGTCCACACTTTTTGTCAAATAAGACTCAAAGTTGAGTATCTAAACTTAGCAACTTTCTTTTGGAGTTGCTAAGTTTAGATACCAACTTATTGGTATCCTTTGCAAAAAATATTCTCTCTCTCCTAAAAAAACTCACTCAAGTCTCACTATTGGAGAGGGTCTAAAATAAATGAACCCTTTTACGGTTTTTCCCGTGAGTAATTCGAGTATCGAGAACTTATTTCGGGTCTTTGTTATATGAAAAACTTCTTATTTAATTTAAAGAAACTTGTTAAACAAAGTCTTAACTCTTAAGGGTTACGTATAAGAAGTTTTTAATGAAAATATAAGAAGTACTCCCTCCGTCCTCTTTTGATAGTCCCTTATGGGCATTTTTCACGGGAATTAATAAACACAAATAAGAATAGTAAAAGTACATTGAAAAAGTAAATTGACATTGGGTATGCAAAAAAGTAGAGAGAGAAAGTAATAAAAGTACATGGGAAAACAAAATTTACATGGAAAAGTTAAATTTGCACAAATATTGTTGCAAATTGGAGGGAATTTTGATAAAAAAAAATTAATATCAATGGTTGTTGAAAAAAGCAAATGGAGTGAACATTTTGGGACTAAAATTTGCCCATAAGAGACTATCAAAAGGGGATGGCGGGAGTATAAAAAAAATATTAAGAATTAATATGCATTAACTATATTGATTCACACGTGTTTATAACATGATTTCTCATATTTATACTTCGTACTAGTTAAGGAAATTAGTTTAATGCTTATCTCTTTATATGTAGCTCGACTACGTATATATATATATATATATATATATATATATATATATATTACTCTAAAAGAAATATTAAGATAAATAAACATTAATTTCACTCGACTATTGTATGATTATATGCTTATATGTAGCCGATTACATACATAATTACCCAAAAAAGAAATATTAAGTATAAATAAACATTGATTACACCGACTCACACGTAAAATTATAAAATTACCAAATTTAATTATTTCAAAATATACTTCTATGTAGGTCTAAATGGTATGGGTTGTCCCCTTTCATATCCATCCAAAAGTCTAAACTCCAAACACGCACATTTGTGAATAGTGCGTTCTAACAAGATCGTTCAAAACAAGAGTGAACCATTTCACCACAAGAGGTACGTGGCATGCAATAATGCAATTTCAAAATATAATATTCTCTCCTTTTCTAAGAATTATTAATGAGATATAAAATATATTTTTTTGGTTGTTTAACATATAAATAATAAGAAACAGCGAAAAAAACAAAAAAACAAAATAGTCTCTCAAACTTATTTAAGCCTATTTGACTACTTTTGGTGAGAGCTCTTTAATCAAAGTTAAACGAGAAAAAGAGGACATTCAGAAATCTTCATAGCACAAAACTACAAAGTACTTATAAGCAGTATTATAAGGAAACATGATTCACATAAAAGTTCTCTCTTTTTTTTTTTTTTTTTTTTTTTTTTTTGAAATTAGCAACTGGAGATCTTTTCCAGGTACAATGTATTGGAATTTTGATGACATTAGAGAATCCAAATTAACAGGAACCATCAGCAATATTTTTTGCCAACAAAAATCAGGAATTTTCAACAGTTACATTAAGTATAAGAACTTAAAATGGCCAAAAGGTGAACCCAAAAGAACTGCTGCTTCCATGAACAAATCCTAAACCCTTCAAAGTCCACATCAACATCAATCCGCCTTACCACCACTCCCTCAATACAGCCCGGCCAAACCCCACCCACTCCCCCCACCTCCCCAAAAAAATGCATAGAGAAAATAAAGTAAAACTCCTAGAACTACCGCAATATTGCCACAAGACAAGGATATGGTACACTCTTTTGTCGAAAACAAAAACTAAACCCTCAACAACTCCAAGACATCAACCACATTATAGACACCCGCGGACCCACACTCCACAATACTCCCCTGCCATATTTACTTCCGTACACCCCCTTTAACAGAACCAACCTTTCCATGCTGCAATGCTTTTGGATCAAGTGCAATAGTCCCAATAGTAAGTGTTTCTGTCGATACATTGGCTCCATCAACTTTGATCGGCATAGAACCTACTGTTACGACATTCGACGTGGCATTAGAGCTTTTAGAAGCAGCAGGAGCAGCAGCAGCAGCAGCAGCAGATGAAGTGGCAGGTGCTGTCGACTGCCGTTCACTTGGCTTAGGATGGATACATAACGAACCAATCTTCAAGGTAGAAACATTGCCTGTCTGCAACTCTGAGGGATCCTGCACTGTGCTTGCAACAGGCACATGAACACCATCACCAGATGATACCTCTGAAGACTTGATCAGTGTCTTCAAACCACTTGAATTACTAGGCTGTACACCTTTCTCAACCCAGGTACCAACCTCATCTACTTTCTGGGAATGATCCATAGCAGAATTATGCTTGAGAGGAGTCTCAATTGGATGAACATGTCCATTAGCCCTGCGAAATAGACGAGTTCTCTCTTCATGCATAATCTTCTGTCGGTTCTCATAGTACATAAAATCATCCAGTAAAGAAGTTTTAGATGTGTAGTTCTTAAATAGCTTAAGCATCTCCACACCTTGCCTATGCATTATCTGCACAAAACAATATTCAAAATCTTAAGTTCATGTAAAGCATAACATAATCAACTTAACACATACCCAGACCTTTAAAGAATCAAGTATCCCTACCTTTTAAAAAAATTTGAAATACTCTTAAGAATTGTTTGGCCAAATATACCCTTAAAATGTTTATTTACTTATTTGCCCTCATTAATGTTAATTGCCTCGTTTTATTAACTCTTAAAAAATGTGTTCCGACATTTATATTCCTAAAAATATTTATAAATAAAAACTTCCCTCATTAATGTTGTCAATAAATTTGTGACATAAGGCCAAATTGAAAAGAGTTCTACGGACATGGCTAGCTATGGCGGGCACATCGCACGCGTTAGCCCCCCCCCCCCCCCCCCCCTCTAGTGATATTAAAAGAGAATCAATGCAACACCAATTACTCATAAGCCAACTTCTGCTTACAGTATCATAAGAATAAGATTCCAAACTTGTTCAAAAAGCAAAACTTGATGGTATAGCTTTAAGTGATTTCTAACACTCAGTTTCTATCCAAAAGGCCAAGCTAGGTTCGTGCTTTTTCTCTCACATGGCAAATCAACTCTATCATTCCCATTTCAATTACATCTGCCAAGACTTGCATAGTTACAGATGCTACCTTTGCTAAATTTCCTAATTGTCTTTCCGCTTTGTTTGGATAGGAAACAAGGAAAGAAAAGGGTGGGATAGAAGAGGAAGGGAAGAGAGAAGAAAGGGAGGGGCAGGTGGGCTCCATTTCCCTTCCAAATCTCTCCAAATTTGGAGGGATTATGCTTATTAAAGAGAGAGGGAAAATAAATCCCTCCCTCTCCTTTCCCTTCCTTCCCCCAATACTTTACCCAAACAAGAGAGTTTGTCCCCCTCCCTTTCTCTTCCTTCCATTTTCTACTATCCAAACAAGGTGTTCAAGTTCAAATCAAATATAAATATTACTGCTTTTCAAAAACCATGAAAAAACACACAAATCAAACGTAACATCTGAAAAACGAATCCATCAGATATCACCAGTTCACCACATAGCCAACAAAACATTATCCTAAATAATGTGCCAACAATCCAACAAGAAAATTCATCCACCCATTATCATCAACTGACTTCATAATTTGCTTGATGAAAATACAACTCAGATTTAACGTCAATAAAATGAGAGCATTGTAGGGGAAACGTGAAATAACACGTGTCAAGGCTATTAATTGTATCAAATTGACCACCCCCATCCCCCCCCCCCACCCCCCTTCTGAACCAAAACAAATACTAATCTAGTCCTTAAGCCACAACAGGTTCAATGAGATATATAGAGAGTAAACATGATATACCTCTTGAGTATCCCTGCTGTTAGTCACTGGCTTATGCTCATTGTTCTCCAGTATTATGTGACGAAAAGTGGGGTTTGGCACATCTTTAATTATATGCCATTTAACAGGGAAGCTTCCACTCCACTTATCTTGCTGCCAAAAGTCCATATCCTTATCAAAATCAACAGGGCCTATCATCTCTGCAACACCACAGAACTGCCCACTTGCATTAACCTGCATATAAGACAACTCAGATAAGTAAAAAACATTAAAGACAATAGATAAATTTAAAGTCTTTAATATTAGTATATTACACTCCTACTAAGCTTCAACCTACTAGCAAAAACACTTACAGAAAAGAAGAGGAAGACTGGGCAGCCTCTTGGTTTTCCATTAGCTATCTTTAGAGCATCTTCATAAGCACTACTTAGCTTCTTGTTCCCATTGGGTGTGGATGACCATACATTATACTTGATGCTCTTATGCACATCGTCCTCACTGTAAGATTTTATGACAAAAAACTTTGCATTGGTATAATCCACGATAAAGTCATCTTTGTTGTACTGATCAGCAGATATTACAATATTTCCTTCAGCATTGCGGTCCCCGGCCCTTGTTGTGTACGCTTTTACAATAAGTTGATTTTTTGATTTGTTGGTTCTAGGCCCTCGGTTCTGCTCGCCCAACTGATCAAGATTACCATTACTATCGTTAGGTCTTCTGTAATAAAATTTGGACCAGTCATTCAAAACAGCTTGACCATTGGTACTTGCTCCATAGTCTGACAAACCACCACCCATAGGATACGAATATTTGACTTGATTAGCTTGAGATAAAAGCTTCCCATATGAAATGTTCCTTGCAGATTGCAACGATTCTGGAACATTTCCACCCTGTAAAGATATGGGATGACAACAGTTTCAGAATGATTAAAAAGGAGAAAGGCGATGAACACAAATAACAAAACCTCAACCAAAAATATTAAGATAAGAATGGTGAGGACAAAAAAGGCTAAACAAGTAAAACAATGCCAAAAGGCATACTTATATTTGACCAACTAAAAAACAAGAATAAAATCTAAGATAACACATCCTAGCACAGAAATATGGGAGATATTAGCATCTGTCAATGTACATAAACATAAACAAAGAAATTATGATTTTCAAGTCCTGAAAATGTGCATCAGACAATAGTCATTCTCAAGTCATGAAATATGGATCTCCTTTATCAATTCTATTAGAAAACATAAGCAATTTATTATTCACAGGGACAATGCCCTATCATTAACAGCATACCTGAGGTACATGTGACGAAGCTCCATGGACTGACCCAATAGAACCACCACTTCTACTACTCATAGGCCTCTTGCTTGCTCCAGTGCTAATTTTAGAACCTTGTGATGCTCCTGTGAGTGCATGCGTCTGGCTGGAAGCAGCTTTAGAAGAATTCATGGAGAATGCAGCAGGGGAAGAGGAATGAGTGCGCCCCTTTCCAGCAGAACCATTTGATCGATTCATGGTAGATGGAACAACATTTGACATAGTGTCTGTAGCACTACTTGCAGCATCATGACCAGATTGGACAAGAAGAGGGAAGTATCCAGAAGACGAGGCAGAATTGGGATATGGTGATACGGCATAGTAAGGTTGTGTCCCCAACAATTGCCCATCAACACCTACCATAGCACCAGGTATATAAGGATTGTACGGGTTAAATGGAGTGTCTCCCATTCCATAACTAGGAGTATAATACACATAAGGCATATTTTCACTTTGTGCACCCTGAATGGAAAAGAAAAACATTTGAATTTAGAAGAGCACGAAAGTAAAGAAAGTAATCCATGGTAATATAAAGCTCAGCATAAAATCTAATCTCACCGCATATTGGATTTCTGCACCATCTACACCAAAAACTGCATGGTGGTCATCCCATTCGCCAGGTGATTCAAATCCTGCACATTTAATTAGGCTGGTAAGACCCTTATTTAATTTCAGCTTCTATTTAAAACAACAAATAGAGCAATGCAACACCTGTACAATAATAGCCATAGGTGGGGGCAGCAGGATAGTATAAACTCGGATCGACAACAAAGTCAGAAGCAGATCCATCACTAGCCATCATTTGAAAGTTTTCGATAACTAGACTGGGTAAGCGCGGGTTCAACTCAGTACCTGGCATCTGATAAAGGAACACACCAAAATGGTTACAAATACATACACATGACAGTTCAAAATCCATTACATCACTAGTAATCCACAAACAGCATACCATGTAAGTCTCAGTATTTCCATCATCAGAAACAGTATACATCTCAAATCCAAGACTGCCACCCTGCAAACGAACAGATACCAAATCAGCACATATCAACCACATCTTAAGTCTATAAAATAGCATTCATTCAGAAGTCAAAATTGTAAGTGAATACCAGAATTGCACACATAATAACACATAATAACAGAGAATCATCTGCATAGCATGCTTCAAAACATGAAAAGAGAGCATACTTTATTCACTAAATTTAACTTCAATTTCAACAAAAAGGAGAACTTCGTTTATTGAGCTTAAACAACACATAACAAAAATCCCAAATTAAAGGAATAAAAAATGAGTCCTAGAAACACGAAAAGAACAAAACGGCAATGCGAAATTGAAAAATCTTACAGAAAACACCAAAATTAAATTTTTAAACTAGCAATTGGACCCCATTTTACAGCAATTTTACCTGTAAACACTGGCAGATCCAGAAAACAACAACTTCACAAATTAAACCCAAATTCGATAACAATCCTCCATCAAACAATCAAACAATTCAAAACCCTAAAAATTCAATAACAACTACAGCGAAAAATTCCAAAATTGAATCCAAAAAAGAGAATTTTACCATGTAAAAAAATCACCAAAAAAAGTAGTTTTTCATAAAAAGCAGTGAGAAATTACCAGAAAAAGCACTGAATCAAGTCATAACTTGATCTAAAAAGTTGAAAGAGAAGATACCGAGCAATGATAGGGAGACAAAGGAGTCTCAATCGCCATAGTAGGAGCTTTGAAATTGAATCGCCAAGCAGAAGAAGTAAACCCTAACCCTAGAAAGAGGAGAGAGAAAGGGAAAGGGGGGAAAATTAGGAGAGAATAAGCTGGGAAAAATGTAGAGAGAGATGAGAGAAATGTAAATAGGATTCCGCTAATAAAAAGGAAAAATAGCGTTTTGGGGATATAAGATGGATGCTACGCGCCGTTTCAACGAAAATGCCCTCTCAACCACAAAACTCAAAACTTTCGAAATTTCTCTAATCCCTCCCTTTTTTTTGGGTTTAGGGATTAAGATATTTAGAGCTCTTTTAGTTTTAAGGAAAAATTGACATTTACTACCAGCGAAAACATCATATGTCACATTTGCTATCCGTTTAAAAAAAAAATTTATTTGACTACCACACAAATGCCTAAAAAATATATTTCACTACCACATGCTTATGCCGTTACTGTCTCTGTTAGTTGGGTGTAGCCACCATTCAACCACCTTGCAGCCACCCCTCCACTTCACTGCCACCCGTCCCCTCAACTGCCACCCCCTCCCCCCTGCCGGCGCGACCCCACCACATCCCCCCTGCCAGCGCGACCCCACTCCTTCCCTTTCCCCCACTTACGCAGACAACCCCCCTCCCTTTCCCCGTTGTTGCAGCCCCGACCCCCACCCCGTACCGGAAACCACTCCCTTTCCCTTTCCCCCACCGGAAATCGCCCCCCTCCCTATTCCCCACACCGAAATCGACCCCTTCCCCTTCCCTTTCGGCCATCCCTAATTCTAAACCACCAGCCCCAAACTACCCTAAACGAATTTTAGGGTTTCGCTTGTGGTGGTTTAGGGTTTGGGATGTCCGAAAAGGGTAAGGGAAGGGGAGGGGGGTCAATTTCGGTGGAGCAATTACGGGGAAAGGGCTGATTCTAGTGGAGAGAGGGAAAAAGGGTGGTTGTCAGTGGGGATTGGGGCAGGGGAAAAAGGTGGTTTTCGGTGGAGGTTGGCTGCGTAGGGTGGGGGAAAGGAGGGGGGTGGGTTCGCGCCGACGCTGGCCGAAGCTCTGGGCGCTGGCCGCCGGCAGGGGGGGAGGGGGCGGCAGTCGAGGTGGAGGGGGTGGCTGGGTTACTTTGTTTTATTTTTTTTCTTAATTTTTTTTTTTTTTGAATAAACTTAACGGAATCTTAACGGATTCCGTTAAGTGGTAGTGAAATTATAATTATGTGATTTTAGGTGGTAGTAAAATAAGATATTTTTTTAAATGGGTAGCAAATGTGACATAGAGTGCTTTCGCTAATAGTAGATGTCAATTTTTCCTAGTTTTAAGTATATGTAGGTTTTTCTTTACATGTAAATATCTTTAGTTTTTTTTTTAAAGACAAATTGGAAATAACATTAAGACAAATTGTCAAGTAATACATATGGAAAATTTCCGGGGGCAACAATTCTCCCACACTTGTTCAACCCCAAACGGAATGAGCCTAGCTAAGTGATGAGCAACGAAATTGCCATCCCTTTTTACATGTGACCAACTAACAAAATTAAAGAAACACAAGTAGCTAGAATCTCCCCTAGAACAATATCCAGTTCTGATAAAAATACAGCACCCTTATCAAGTTTGTTAACAAAAGACAAGGAGTTTGATTTAAGCACAACATCTCTGATCCCATACCTCTTGCATAATTTGATAGCCAAAGCAAGCACTCTAACTTCAGCCACTTCAGGATCCCAGTAGGCATACAGTCTTCGGCACGCAGCAAAAATCACATCACCACCAGCGTCACGAGCAACCTCTCCAAGCCCCACCCAACCCTCATCAGCCAGAGACACATCAACATTCACCTTAACACGCCCCAAATGCGGAGCTACCCATGTTTTAGACTTCTCTTTCATCTTCCCTAGCTGCTTGGTGTAAATACGCTTGGCGAATTTTCCTTGCTCATCCACCAATCATTACACTCTACTGATTAGAATGCTATTAGGGGTGGATTTATTCCAAAACACCATATTGTTGCGCTCCCCCCAGATACACCAAACCAAAAACACGCCTCTTTGGACAACCTTTGGGTTAAGGTCCTTCCAACTTTCAACAAGATCACACAGGGAATCCTTAGTGCTCCAATCAGTCATGGTTGTACACTCACAATCCTCCCAGAGCTTACTTACACGCGAGCAATCAAAAATCACATTTGTATCGTTTCACACACATTGTGGCACCAAGGGCAGTCATCAACTTTGATCATATACCTCATCCGCAACAACTTTTTCACAGGTAAAGTGTTGGCACAAATTCGCCAAAGAAAATGCCAAGATTTAGGACTGACATTCAATCCCTAAATGTTAACAAAAGCTTGGTGAAAAGAATCGAAATTGCACCCCTTACCCAACATATAAGCCTTTTTGACTAAGTACTCGCTTGTTTTGGAAAAAGCCCGGGAGATGGTATCATTTTGATCAACACTGCTTAAGGGAATTGACAATATGCATCTGGTATCAAATCCCACTCCTTCCCGAAATCACTCAGAACCTGCATTCTAGAAATTTCCTTAACCTCACTGCTCAGAATAAACCTCCCCAGCTCGTTGGCCATCCATGGGTTATGCCAAACATTTACATTTGAGCCATTTCCCACCCTCCATAAAATGCCTTCACTAACAAGTCGGGATGCAGTATGAATACTTCTCCAAGAGAAATTGTAACTAGGTGTAATACCTCGTATTTTTATACGTATTTTATTTAAAATAAGTATTTTGAGAAGTATTTAATTGAATTTAAATGTTTTATTTAAAGTATTTTAGTTATTTATTTTAATAAGTTGGAAATATTTTATAAAAGGAAAGTTTATTTAATTAATTGTTTTAATTAACTTGGGGTTTAATTTAGGAAAATTTATTTTAGTAAAGTTTTATTAGGAATGGGATTAGGAAAATTAAAAAGGGAAAGTTTAGGGAGAAGGGTCTTAGAGAAGGGGTATAAATATCCCACATATGAGGCAAATCAAACTTTGCCCATAGTGGAGAAAACCCAAGGTAAACTTCTCTCTCCTTTTCCTTATTTTCTTTCTTTTTTTTCTTTCTCCTTTTTCCCCTTCCCCTTCTTTTTTTTCGGCCACCCACACCACCACTGCCAGTCGCCGGCAGCAGGTGGCTGCCGCCGCCAGCAGCGTCAGCCGCCGCCAGCAGGCGGCCACCGGCGCTGGCAGCCGGCGTGGTGGCTGCCGCCACCTCCTTCCTCCCTCTTTTTCAAATATAAAAAAAAATTAAATTTTGTTTTAAAAATCAATTTAATCCTAGATCTAAATTTTAATTATGGGTTTTGTGATTTGATTTTGATGTTTGATTGTAAGTATTATGTTAATTAATTTTCAGATTATGTTTTTAATTTAAAAGCCCCAATTTTTGAAACCCTAGGTTCTTGATTTATAAATTATTGAAGGATTATGATATATAATGGTGTAAACCTTTGATTAAAGTGTTTTAAGACTAAATTACAGCAAGATTTAATTAAAATATAGTGCTGGAATTTTTGGTAAAGCATCAAAAATCAAGTTTCTTTAAGGAATTTTAATTACCCATTAATTGAGATTGAATTATGATGTTTTAAATATAATTTCAGCTTATTTTAAATAAATTATGAGGAGTTTTATAATAGTATATATTGCTGGAAATTTGTGTAGAGTGGGTTTTAATATTCTTTTATGATTTTAAATTGTAGGAGACTTTGAAGTGAGTGATTTCTATTAATTGTGGCGATATTAAGATCGTATTCAAGGTACGTTCGCGTACTTAGCATAATTATGTTGATGTAATAGGATGCTAAATGTGTTTGATTGATTACAAGTAGTATCATGCTAGGTTTGGATTCGAAATTATGATTTGGATGTTGTTGGTAATTGGATTATAAAGCATGATTTATTTGTGATGGATTATTGGATGGAAAGTAATAGTTTGGAATATTATTTATGAACCACATATTTATTTATGACATGATAGAGAGCATGTTTAATTAAACTAAATGTTTAATTTGGTTTGGAATATTGAAAAGGAAGATATTTATGGTTCATATAATTTTTATCGATGCTATAAGCATGAGGAAATGAGCTATATAAGTGTCTATGTACACGAGGAATAAATTGTATGTTGGTGCCTTAGTGCACTTAAGGTGTTTTTAACACCGAGAGATAGGATTTGTGGCGCTTTATGCGTTTAAGGTGTCATTGGCACCGAGGTAGAATTAAAAAGGGTTCAACATTAAATATTATGTGGTCACTAATTATTCAAGAATTAAATTGGAATATTTGATTGTTTGAATAATTATTGTTGATTGAGTGATTATGGTTTGAGAGTCATCACCAAGTTTAATAATCGATAAATAACGTAAAGTGAAAGAGATTACGCACCAAAACTCTTGGAACGTATATACCTTGAGTATGAACATATGGGGGGAGTTATGGGGTTTTATATTTAACCATAACTTCTATTGGAGTACAGGACGCTGTACATTCCTTTTATTATTATTATGCGCAGGAATTCTGCCACCTATGTGTGGTTTTTGATGCTGACACGGTTAGCTCCCGTGTCAGTTACCTCAATTTATTGGGGGAGGCTGGGGGGAAACCCGTTCGATGCGTAATCAATGCTAAATAAATTATTTAGTGTCTAGTGAGAATTTTTATTGAATGTGGTATGCTTGAAAAACAGGTGCAACAAGGTAAGTAGTGTGTTGATAGATAATCGTATGCTAGTGTGCTATTTACGCTTATGTACTCAGTTTTGTTGATTGTGTGTTTTGTGTGTTTGATGGCCTTGTCTTTATCTTGGCCCTATGATGACCCATTTACAATGGAGAGTAGTGGAAATAGGTAGAGATAAGCTTTTCAGGTGTTGAAGCATATTCATGAATGGGCATGAGTGAAGAGCGTATCATGCTAGTTTCCATAAGTTTATGATGTGTTTATCGCTTTAATTATTTATGATAATATTATTATGCGTGGCTAACGAAAAGGTTTTGAATTTGGTTTGGTTTTAATAAGGGACTATAATGGTTCAAAGTTGTAGGTTGAGTTTATTTACTTCGTTTGACTTCGGTTTGACTTTACTTTCGTTGTTTGACTTTTTAAGTTGACTTGTTTTGAGAGGTTTTTGAAATTTGTCTTCCGCTGTGTATCTTTGATAGTTGCCTTATTCGTTATCACGGTGGAGGTAATGTCTTAGATATTCCTAATTAAAGTTTTAAACAGAGTAAAACAGGTATTTTAAAAGAAAGGAATTTCTAGGGTGTTACACTAGGCCTCACCGCAGGCTCAAAACAAGAGCTATTCAGGAAATATTTTACTTTTAAAACTTTACCCATGAAAGAGTCCGGGAATTGAGTAAGGCGCCACACCTTTCTTCCAAGCAAAGCAAGATTAAGGATAGAGAGGCTTTGAAGCCCTTCCCCCCTAAACACCTAGGGGTGCACATCCCCTCGCAATTTTTCCAATGGACTTTCCGCTTAGTATCAGAGTTACCCTACCAAAACCTTGCCATGGCCAAGTGAATGCTATTAATGACAGTCTTAGGAATTTTATAGACGCCCATCAAATAGGTCGGAGTGGCCTGAATAACCGCCTTAAGTAAAATTTCTTTACCCGCACGAGATAAGAGTTTTTCTTTCCAACCCTGCAACTTTTTCCAAATGCTATCCAACAAAGCCCCAAAGACTGCTTTTTTTTAATCTTCCCGTGATAGTCAGAATGCCAAGATATTTTTCTTGCTTGTCAACTTGCCTCATATTAAGAACCTCCATCAGCTCATCTCTTCTTGCTACTGTTACCCCCTTATTGAAAGGCACCTCGACTTCCTCACACAAATGTTTCAACAAAGTCCATGTTTTATGCTTGTCCTCCTCCTTTGGCCACCTGTGAATTCCCACAAACCGCCAAACAATACCACCATCATGCTTCACACACCACAAATATGGTTTTGTGAAACGAAATAAGAGTAAAGTCCATATCGCTCCTCCAATATAAACAAAGACCACCTGCCTTCCCTCGATTAGAAACTCTAAAAGCATTCGAAAATCCCAGTTGATCTTTCACATTTTCAGCATCTTTTTTCTAGATCATATTTCTGATAAAAAGATTAAGTCCGGGGAATAAAGATTACTCCACCTACGGAGTTGATGAACTGAGCGAGAATTGCCCATACCTCGACAATAGTTCCAGCATAGAAGACTCATTGGGCCCGGCGGGGTTGGTCATCGCCAACACCCACCATTCTAACAATTGAAGTAATTTGGTCTTCCTTCTTGGTTCTCTTACCAACACCGAAGCCCTATATCTCCATCTCATCATTCTCCAAGCTATGTTTTTGTGATTGGGATTGAGTAGCAGGATCAACTTTACCACCCCCTCCCTGACCACTCTTTTCCAACCTTTGATGGCCCCCTTGCTTCTTTCCCCCACTCACAAAAATAAAAGGCTGCTCAACTATGGGATTAGCGCCCACCTTTTCAACACTAGCTCACCACCAAATTTTGTGCCTCTCACCCCTCCTCTCCACTACTAAGTTCAAAATTAGTATCAAGTGGTCCCTCCATATCCACCTCTTTCTTCCTCCCTCCAATAATTAAAGTAGGAACTTTCTCACTCAACTTACTCTCCTTTAATTTATCTCCCTCACCCTCCTCTTTAGTAACAAAAAGAGCTTTCTTCTTTGACAAAAACTCCATCTCGTCTACCTCCTTAAATCTTCCCTTCCTTGGTGTGGCTTTTAAGTTTGTTCCCCACCCCAATTTGCTACTCTTTTCTTCTTCTGGGACAACATGACAATCTCTTTCAAAATGTCCCATAATTCCACAAGCAAAACAAAAGAAAGGCAGCCTTTCATAAGAAAAATCCACATTAATCTCACGGCCCTTCTTATCAAGGATATGCTAAAAATCTTCTCAGGGGGTGAAAAGTATCCAGCATGATTCTCACCCGTCTATATCTACCAATTCCCAACAAGTCTTCTTCGATCTCAAGCACCTAACCCATGCCCCTTACTAAGGAACGCACATGACTATCTGTAACACCCCAATAATTCTCTTCTTAAACCTGTAAGTACCCTGAACAAAATCCAAGAGAATTACTAGCGTGCTACCGCGCATGTGTTCAAACGTTAAGGATATATCAGAAAGTAGCAGTGGAAAAACTAAATCAGTTGTAAATAAGTTTCAAAACCAACAAACAAAACCAAATTAAGTCTTACAACTTGGAACTATTAAGGCCCTTATTCAAAACTCAAACCAGTAGAAGTAGTATAAAAATGAAATCGAGTTTAAATAACTTCAAAAGTAAGTAGCAAAATAAATTGTGAAAAGCAACCAACACTCCACTCAAAATCCCACCACCTAGATGCAAATGCTGCATGTGTAAGAACCTGTGGTTAATCTGCTCCCCAATATTACAAGTGTAAAAATTGGATCGTCACAGGGTCATTGAAAGGCGAAGGCCATGACCAAAGAAAGACACACAAAGCACACAATCAGCAAAGCTGAGTACATACAAGCTTCGAAATATAATAAGAAATTCTTAGCATGCTACTAATAATCAATCATCATGCATCATTAAATTATAGACTCAACACACGACTCAACTATCAGTTTTACTAATACTTCATTAGTTAATAGTAATTAAATCATTTCATTTTATTCATTGGATTAAGCAATAGACAAGGTTGTCCATCCCGTGCTCCATTTGGAACATCAATAAAAGAAAAACCCCATGCCTCCTTTCGAAAACATCAATAAAAACATCCAACGACCACAAGCGCGACTCCGTGACCGTAGTTAGTATGAGATCTCATCTAACTCCTAGTTTTTGAAAAGTATTTGAAATAAGAGACTCGTAGATCAAACGACCTCTAGAAAAGTGCACGGCTAATACCCCGTGTACCCCAACCCCTGATTGTCATTACTCCAGATGTGCACAAATCTAGAGTTTTATTGCTCATCCATCTTGCACTTTACGTGATTTACAAGTTTAGACTTGGTGATGTCTCATATGCAAAACAATACAATACAATCAATCCAATATCAATTCAATCAAGTAAAGGAAGTTTTCAATTTCAATTCTTGATTTATTAGTGACAAGCAATATTTATTATTTATTCCTTTAACTACCTCGGTGTATAAATACCTTGAGTGCATAAAGCAGCCTACAATCTTAACCTCGTCTTATCAGACTTAAATTCTTCCTTTACTCATTCTATCTCAATAATTATGAACGAGTAATAAATAAATCATTTCACCAAATCACATTCCTTTGCCTCTAAGCGCATCTTACATAGTTAATGCATAAATAATACTTGCAATGTAGAATAGTGCACAACATACGGAAATCACAATGTATAACCAAACAATTTAGCCCAATCTTCTCTATACATGATACTAAGTTCTCGATACATCCTTAAACATGCATCTAAAGGCAAGGTTTCGTAACTCGTACGTACCTTGTATAAACGATTCGGTTGGCCACTTTAGGAACTAGAAGTCGCCTTCTACAAAGTCCTCTTCTAAACCAAACAACAAGAATTAAATCAACACCCAAGCAAATAAATTTATAGCAATACCAAACTATTTTAAAACCTCTTAAACCATCAAAATAATGCCTTTAAATTGTTCCCATTAGTCAAAGTTAATAATATAATACTCCAACTATAAGTTTATATGCTAAAACCATGAAAATATAGTGTATAATACAAAATTACAGCAAATTTAACTTACTAACATATGCTGAAAATTTGTTTTATTAATAGTTTTTGCAATTCAAATAATCTATACTTATCACATTGCATAAATAGTTGTTTAAAACATATACAAGCATTCTAAACCTTTATTTTTGGCTCAAAACTAATAAAAATCAGATTATATAAAATCTGAAAAATAATTTAAATTATAAATTTCAAACTTTTAAAGATCTACTTTCATAATTCAATAGTTAGAATAGTATATTACACATTAAAACCTTAAAATCCTTCAAATAAACAACATAAAACTCCAATTTCACAAAATATATAATCTGGAAATTAATTTTAAGTATAAAATTGTGGGTTTTGTCATTATGAAATCATAGTATTGATAATTAACTTGCTTAACACGTTTTCAAGCCTTAAAACATGAAAAATCAACATTTAAACCCTAAATTATACATAATATAAAATCTGAAATTTTGTATCATAAATTAAACATGTCAAAATTCATAAATTCATAATCTTTTATAACCCATGTATACAAGCAAATCATAATAATAATAATTTAGAACAAAACTTAAACAAAGATTGAAACTTTAATCAATTTAATAAAAAGAAGTAAAGAAAAGGGAGGAAGAAGGAGGCGAACTGCAGTGGTGGCTAGCGGCTGGGCAGCGGCGCGGTAGGTGGCGTGGTGGTGGTGCGGCAGTGGCTGGGCGGTGAAGGCAGTAGCGAGCAGTAGGTTTCTTTTATTTATTTATTTATTTTTTTTTTTTTTTTGTGAAAACCGGAGGAGAAGTGAGGAGGAAGAGGTGAATGAATCTTACATGAGATAGGAAAAGGGTGTGAGGGTTTTTGGGGGTTTTATTTGGGTCTTGGGTTTCCTAATTAGATTAGGAGTAAAACTTGAGGTTTTGGGCTATTAAGTTAAAATTGTTTTTAAATTAGTCAAAAACATATTAGTTTACTTAAATCTTTTCATAAAAATAATTTATTCAATGAAATCGACATAAAAATATTTGTATGAATAACAAATAAATATATTATAATTAAGTTGAAAATATGGGGGATTACACTATCCGATCAACAATTGAACGACAAATTTTTAACACGAACCCAGAAAGGTGAGTGTGTGATCTTCACCTCCTCTGTTGTTCATCCCCTTCAATATCTTTTAGTAAAATCAACATGTTGTCAAAGCACCAAGGTCCACCCTCCAAAACCCTCTCCTTGTCACGCCAATGAAAGAATTAAAACGCAAATAAGAGTGCGAATTACCAAACCATGAGCAGGCCCCCATATGCTCTTCATCGTCTTTTTGAAGGCTTCAACATTAAAGTTTCGTTCAGTAAGAACCTGTCCCATTAGCATTAAGGCCAGGTTCGATTCATTCTCATTAGGGTTTATAGCCCCTAAATCAATCGCTTCTCGAGATTCATCTCCAATGTTAAGGTTCACATATTGTTCTAGAAAATCGTCCGCCATCCCCGAAATTAAGAACAAAAACCAACCATAGCGGTCGCGCTACCGACAAACACCAGTAGGTAAACTATCGAGATCGACAGAGGGCGCCCTTTCTTTCAGGGAGTTTTTAATGGCTTATTACCCTTAATTAATTCAATACTATCTACTTGGTAGAATATGTAAATATCTTTAGTTGATTTTGTCATAAAATACATTTAGTTGATTTTGTCATAAAATACATTTAGTAATGTCTTTTGTGTCTTTTCATATTCTTTGTAAGTTGAACCTCTTTCAAGTGATCGAAACTTCGCACTTGACCTTAACATTATGTCTCGTGCATAACTCTATAAAAAGTAGTGGGCTTGTCAAGCCAAAGCACAGGCCTAATTTAGAATTTTAACTAAATTGCATTTTTAGGCTTGCCTAAATCCGCCCTATTTTTAGCCGGTCCATAGTTAATCACCTCTAACCTCGTTACATTATTAAAAAGTTTTACACTAGACTTACATTTGTACCTAGTCTATACCTAGTATTTTAAAGATCAAATTAGGAAAGACACATGTCATCATCCTATTACACTTCCCTATCTTCTTTTCCAACTAAACTAGTGTATAGCCGGGCGTTGCACCAGGTTGTTACTTTAATTGAACTTTGTGATTATATGTATTTAATTAAATATTTTTGGTGTCTTTTCTTCAATTATATACATTTACTTTCATATTTATACTTGGTTGTTAATTGGCTTATATGGTTAAATAACCATCTTTCCTACAAGAGGTTGGGTGTTCAAATCTCCTTATGCTTATGTTTTTATATGGAGTAGTAGTGACGTGGCATAATTGTAATACCCCGTATTTTTATGTATTTTTATAAAGTATTTAAGTATTAATAAAATGTATTGTTAAGGGCTCAAGTATTTTAATTAAATATTTTAAAGGGTTAAACTATTTTAAATATAAGGTTTTATAAAAGTAAAATATATTTTGGGCCAAATGTTTATTAATTATTGGGCAATGTAAATTATTCCTACATACTCTTATTGGAATAACCCATTCCAAAACCCATAACTTAAGCCCACATCTTTATAAACCAAAATTTAACCCTACACTCTCTACTCTATAAATACACCATGAATCCCCAAAAATTTCCCACACAAAAAGGTTAGTCTTATTTTCTCCTTTGTTTTATTAATTTGTGTAATTATAATTATTGATTTATGGGTTTTGATTTTATTGTTTGAAATTAGTTTACTTAGTATCAAATTGTATTTTGATGATTAAAATTTATAATTTCAGATTTTATAAATGTAATAATTTTCAGATTTTGTAAATTTTATAACCTAAGGTTTTTAATTATTGAAAATCACGATTTTAGGGTTTTTACGAACAATTGATTTAGGGCTTTTATAGTAATGATGTTTGAAATTTTGGTGATTATAACTACTGATTAGTTTAACTTAATTCCATAATATTTTGAACACGTAAATTCGTGTTTTAATTATTAGATTTCCATTCGTTAATATTAATCCCGTTTTAATCCCGATTAGGTTCTGAACTCATCCGATTTTGATAAAAAAGTAGTGTTTTTCATGTGGAAACAATGTTTTAAAACTCATTCTCTCGTGGCCAAATTCAGCCTCTAAATATGATTTTCGGGCAGTTTTTGATTTTTGACGAAGTTTTTTTTATGCTTTAAATTTTATCCTTGAGTTTTAAAGGGTTTTTGATTAGTTTAAAATGCTGGAATTTTATTTAGAGTAGTATAATTGTGATTTTAATGAAAGGGTGTGATTACCCATTAAAAAGGAGTTTAATTAGGGGTTTTTAAATAATTTTCAGATTTTTTAAGTAGTCTAAAGTAAATTTAAGCTGCTGGAAATTGTGTATACAAGGAGAATTAATATAGTATTATTGTCCCTTTATGTAGGAGATTTGATTTGGGAATTATTGTAGTGTAATCGGCTATTTTAAGGGCTTATTTGAGGTACGTTCGCGTACTTAGCATAATTATGTTGATGTAATAACATGCTAAATGTGTTTGATTGATTACAAGTAGTATCATGCTAGGTTTGGATTGGAAATTATGATTTGGATGTTATTGGTGATTGGATTATGAAGCATGATTTATTTGTGATGGATTATTGAATGGAAAATAATAGCTTGGAATATTATTTATGAACCACATATTTATTTATGGCATGATAGAGAGCATGTTTAATTAAACTAAATGTTTAATTTGGTTTGGAATATTGAAAAGGAAGTTTATTATGGTTCATATAATTTTTATTGATGCTTTAAGCATGAGGAAGGAGCTATATAAGTGTCTATGTACACGAGGAATAAATTGTATGTTGGTGCCTTAGTGCACTTAAGGTGTTTTTAACACCGAGGGATAGGATTTGTGGCGCTTTATGCGTTTAAGGTGTCTTTGACACCGAGGTAGAATTAAAAGGGTTCAACATTAAGTATTATATGGTCACTAATTATTCAAGAATTAAATTGGTATATTGAATTGTTTGAATAATTATTGTTGATTGAATGATTATGGTTTGAGAGTCATCACCAAGTTTAATAATCGGTAAATAACGTAAAGTGTAAGAGATCACGCACCAAAACTCTTGGAACGTATATACCTTGAGTATGAACATATGGGGGGAGTTATGGGGTTTTATATTTAACCATAACTTCTATTGGAGTACAGGACGCTGTACATTCCTTTTATTATTATTATGCGCAGGAATTCTGCCACCTATGTGTGGTTTTTGATGCTGGCACGGTTAACTCCCGTGTCAGTAACCTCAATTTATTTTGGGGAGGTTAGTGGGAAACCCGTTCGATGCGTAATCAACGCTAAATAAATTATTTAGTGTCTAGTGAGAACTTGTATTGAATGTTGTATGCTTGAAAAACAGGTGCAACAAGGTAAGTAGTGTATTGATAGAGAATTTTATGCTAGTGTGTTAATTGCGCTTATGTACTCAGCTTTGCTGATTGTGTGTTTTGTGTGTTTGTTGGCCTTGTCTTTATCTTGGCCCTATGATGACCCATTTTTAATGGAGAGTAGTGGAAATAGGTAGAGATAAGCTTTTCAGGTGATGAAGCATTTTCATGAATGGGCATGAGTGAAGAGCGTATTATGCTAGTTTCTATAAGTATATGATGTGTTATTGCTTTAATTATTTATGATAATATTATTATGCGTGACTAACGAAAAGTTTTTGAATTTGGTTTGGTTAATAAGGGCCTATAATGGTTCCAAGTTGTAGGTTGATTTTATTTTACTTCGTTTGACTTTGGTTTGACTTTACTTTCGTTGATTGACTTTCGAGTTGACTTGTTTTGAAAGGTTTTGAAATTTGTCTTCCGTTGTGTGTCTTTGATAGTTGCCTTAGCTGTTCTCGCGGTGGCGGTAATGTCTTAGATATTCCTATTTAAAGTTTTAAACAGGACAAAACAGATATTTTAAAAGAAAAGAATTTCTAGGGTGTTACAATAATGATTAAGGTTGATTTAGTGTAGATGTGGCATAATGAGAGTTTGAATAGGTGACGTGGCGTAAGTAACGGAGTCTACGTGGCACATAGACTTTTTTTAAGAACGCCTTTTAGTATAGATATGCCACATGTCTTCCTACCTTTTTTATTTTTTATTACACTATCTTTTATACTTCATCTCCCACGCATATTTCATCTTCATCTTACTTCTTCAATTCAACCTTTTTTTTTATTCTCTCTCTTTAATTTTAGTCCTTCCACATTTTTTTAAAAGCCTCATTTTGAATTAAAGACCCAAAAGTTTAATTTCTTTAATTATGTTTTCAATTACACAATACACCTATAATGATTTATTAGTATTTCCTTACTCATCTCTCAATGCAATTTTCTGTGATCAACCAACGCATTGTACGGGCCAAAAGGATTTAATATATTTGCCGTGATATAAACATTGTGAATTGCTTGACAATGCAGATAAGGGGACTAAGGGGATGTATCATCGTACTAGTCATAGGGTGTTCCAAACTTGTTCCCTTGCGTTTCTTGACCTTGACAAAAAAAATAAAATAAATTGGAGTACCTTTACCATTGTTGTTTTTCACCCTTGACATGATTGGTCTTCCATGCTTCTTTGATGTGGCAGAGAACGTGAAGGTGTGTGGTGGAAATGAACGTACATGTTCAAGTTCAAAAATCATAGGGTCTTCCTCATTAGAACCTATAGATTCCACATCAGCAATATCAATGGTAGATAAATCTCTCACAGGAACCTCACTCCCCTCCTCGATACTTGAAGCCTCGTTGCTGTTTGAAGTTAGGCTAGCATATATACGATCATCGAACTTCTCAACGACAACGGTGTTGATTGTTGACCACGGCGGTGCCCAAAGATCGTGTGGCCTTTTTCTTTTGGCTCTTCTTAACGCGATCCCTCTTTTCCCGGCCCGACATCATAGTCAATAGTACATGAACAAGGTTTTAGAAGCTTTGGAGTCCTTTGCCTTGTGAAAATCAAGATGCTCATCATGGGTGGTGTTTTCCTTCACTTATACAGTCATCCATGAAATAGCAAAATGTTTGAAGAAACTCAAGGTTTTCCCTTGACTCAAGTCCGAATAAGACACATCTGAAATCTTAAGGGATTGATTACTTCTCGATTTGGTGAGAAAAATATGGATTTTTTTTTCGACCTCATATAGAGTTGTAGAGATATGAATGATATATTATTCCTAGAATATTAGATAATCATACATTATGACTTTATTATATGAGAAGACAAATAAATTGGGATTACTATTAACTAGTTTGTGGCCTGGACAACATTAAGGTTTTATGAAGAACTAAAATCAATCAAGAATATTTATCAAGTGCTAGCCCACTCTCCCTCTTCTCCCTCCTAAACTCTAGCCTCCATTGTTAATTTTGAACAGGCTTCCATAGGTGGAAAGCCTTAATCTTTGTATTTTTTTTTCTTAAGTTATAATAATGTTTCCCTCGAAAGAAAGGTTTTATATCCTTCAAAACACAAGATTTTTTCGATCTCCTTCGAAAGACAAGGTTTTATTTGCGCTTAATATAGTCTCAATTTTTTTTTTTGGTGTTTAGGGAGCCACAAGGGCGGGGGGTGAGAATCGATCTCTTGGAATCGGGAGAGAAACTCTAACCACTTGAGCTATCCCTCACTCTCTGGTCTCTAATGTGGGGTTACGATTGTTTATTGCTCATATTCGGGTTACGAAATCAGCACAAGAATTTTCTTTCTAACAAAATTATGAAGCGGCTGATCCACTTAAAAAATTGTATGAGATAACAAATCGGGAATGTGCCGAAATGTTATATCTACGTACTTGGATTCTTAGCATTTCCCCAATTAAATCTTGTTTATTTCATTATCACGAATTGTCAATTGTAAATGTCGTATGGATTTAATTAATGACCACAAACTACTGGGTGCGGACGTCCGCACCCAACAGTTCGTGTGGGCAGCCTTTCCCCTTCAAACACAACTTCCATTCTCAATGAAAACTGGGATTTTAGGGTTTACAATTCACTAAACAACATTCAATTTAAGATCACAAAGCCCATAAATTCAATAAAATTCCATAAAAGGCACAAAATATCTCTAATCACCCAATAAAATAAGAGAAAACTGGGAAAAAAAGACATTATCTAACATCAGACTTCTTAGTGGTAGAATTTCAACGTTGTCGGAGCTGAGCAATGGTGTCACCGGTGGTATTTTTTCATCGTTGTCGGAGGTGAGTGGGTTCGGTGACTCCGAAGAAACGACGTTATGCGTGAGTGGGTTCGGTGACTCCGAAGATCGAACCGGCATCTTGGTTTTCTTCCTCTGTGATGAAATTGGTTGAAAAGATAAGTGGGTTCGGTGGTTGGTAAGTTGGGTGGTGGGTGAGTGGGTTCGATGGTGGGTGGGTTCTGTAGCTGGTGATGTGGTAGGGACCGGTGGGTGGGTGGCGGGTGGTTGGTGGCGTGAGGTTGTTGGGTCTTGGGTGGTGGCGTGACAAACAAAGAGCGGAAGAGGGAGATAGAGGAGAGAGGAAGAAGGAGAAAGAGGAGAGAGAAAGTTTTGTCTACACTTGCTTACGCAATGCAAGTTATGCTAGTATCATATTACGTATTAGCCAACAAATTATTAATATCAGCCATTAAAACGAACCTATCATCCAATTGATGTCTGATATCAGTTAACATTAGGGATACATCAGACATTAATAAAAACGTATCAGTCAACACAAGGAACATATCAGCCAACAAATAGAACATATCAGCCAACAAAAAGTACTTATCAGCCAACAAAAGGTACTTACCAACAAAAAATACATATAAGCCAAGAAGAGGAGTATATAAGCCAACAAAAGATACATATAAGCCAACCAGAGGAGTATATCAGCTAACAAAAGGTACTTATCAGGCAATAGAAGGAACATATCAGCCAACAAGTGAAGTGTATCACCTAACAAATGAAGCGCATCAGCCAATAAAAGCAACAGGTAAGCCAACAAAATAAACATATCAACGAAACATATAAGCCAACAATTAAAATATTTATCAGCTAACCAAATGAAACATATAAGCCAACAATTAAAATATACATATCAGCTAACAAAATAAATATATCAGGCAACTAAAGAAACATATAAGCCAAATTATGTTAGCCAACAAAAGAAAAAAAAAACATATCAGCCAACAAAAGGAATATATTAGCCATCACAAAAACTATATCAGCCAACACATGAAACATATTAGCCAACGAGTAAAATATATCAGCCAACCCTCCCGCACCAAACAGTTCGTGTGTCCTTACGCACGCAATACCTTCTCATTAATGAAATATAATGTCCTTTAGGACTTATTTTACCCAAAAAAAAAAAATCAAGAAAAACTAACTATTTTGATGCAAACATGCTATTATTGTATAGGAAATTTTGATTTTTAATTAAAAAAAAACTAAAATTGTTTTACACCATAATTTTTTTTTAACACCACCAAAATTTTAAAAAACTAGATTTTACCACCATTTAACTGATTCCGTCTAAGAATCCGTTAAGTGGGGCCATAGTGCCACGTGTTATTTTGTTATTGGCCAATAAAGAAAAATTTTTTTAAAAAATAAAAAAAAGAAAAAAAAAACGCTAAAACTACCCACCCAACGCAACCCCATTACCGCCACGAGAAAGCCCATGTTTATCAATTTTATAAACATCTAATGTTTATCAATTTGATAAACATCTCATGCTTATCAAATGACATTTTTGTAAATAAAGAATCTTGGTTTTCGCACTGTATAATCACTAGTAGAAAAAGACAAATGGGCACCGAGTTATTGCCACCGGTTCTTATAAACCGGTGGCAAAAAAAATTAGGGGGGTTAAAGATTTTATTATTTCCACTGGTTCAAAAACCGAACTGTTGCCAAAAATGTAAATTGGCACCGGTTTGAACAGGTGGGGATTTAAAAAAAAAAACCTGCCTGATTTCCCCCTTCTCCTCATTTCCAAACTTTCGAACTCCATGCTTCTGCTAAGCTCCCAACTTCTGCTCCCTCTTTCCAACGCCCTCCACCACCGTTGGGTCCCTCTTTTGACAACTCCGACAGCCACCAGCCACCGATCTCCTCCACCTGCGCGCAACCTCCAACACGCTTCTCTTTGTGGTTCTCTCCTCTTCACAGCCACCTGCGCGCACCCCCTCCACCAACTTCCTCCATCAAAGCCGCCACCTGCGCGCACCCCGGGTACCCCCTCCACCACTACTGCCACCTGCCCTGCCACCTCTCCAATGGTGTTTTGGATTGGCTTCAATCACATTCTCCATTAAAGGTCTCAAAGCATGCCATTTTTAATCCTCTTAAGTTAGGGTTAGTTCATTTTCAACTACTTACCTCTTCCATTGATACATTTGGGCAATTGAGCAAAATAGTGTTAGGGTTTTAATTAATTTGTGTCTTTATTTGCTATCAAGTATTTTAATTAAGTTGTATTAATTCAATTAAGTTTTTCCACTATAAATTCTTACTTTAATAGTCCATGTTATGTGTTTAGAAATTTTTTTGTGTTAATTAATCTCTATTTTATTTTTTTTAGAACCTTGTTTTAATTAATCTTCATTTTATTCAATAAACTAATCATTAGTAACCTTATTTGTGTATTGAAATGATTATTTAAAATATAATGTAGTGGAAAATTTTTGATATTTTTGATGAATCAAGTAATTTACAATAAAAATAATTGAATATGTAGTATATGCATGAATTAATTTATAAGTTTGTGAGTTTTGGTAGTCTAATTAGCAATATGTTTCTACATTGTTTGAATTTATATGCTTTTATTTTCGGTTTCTCTTGATGAATAATGTGTTATACTTTAGCAATGTATGTAGGTGCTAACTTAATTACTAACTTTTGTTGTATTTTTTTATTTTTATAGATTCATATGTGAAGCTCAAGTTTAGTTTGAAGCTAAGACTACATATATATTTAGCTCAAGTGGGAAGTTCAAAAGTATACATCCATTGTGGTTGCTATATTGGTATCAATTAAAAACTTTACTAAGTCATATTTGGGCAAAATAGAAGTCACATAGGCCATATTTGGGTCATTTTGGATGAAAAATACTCCGAACTTAGTAAAATACTCTTTTGATGTTATTTTAAGCCTTAGACACCTAAGACTAGGTAATATTGACATGTTATGAGAAAGAAATAGTTCATTTGATAAGAAATGTAGGAAATGGGCAAAGTAGAAGTCATATAGGCCATATTTGGGTCATTTTGGATAAAATGCATCATAAAACTTAGTAAAATGCTCTTTTGATGTCATTTTAAGCCTTAGGCACCTAAGACTAGGTAATATTGGCATGTTATGAGAAAGAAATAGTTCATTTGATAAGAAATGTAGGAAATGGGCAAAGTAGAAGTCATATAGGCCATATTGAGGCCATTTTGGATAAAATGCATCCTAAAACTTAGTAAAATGCTCTTTTGATGTCATTTTAAGCCTTAGACACCTAAGACTAGGTAATATTGACATGTTATGAGAAAGAAATAGTTCATTTGATAAGAAATGTAGGAAATGGGCAAAGTAGAAGTCATATAGGCCATATTTGGGCCATTTTGGATAAAATGCATCCTAAAACTTAGTATAATGCTCTTTTTGATGTCGTTTCAAGCCTAGGGAGCTGCTGCCTGGGCTGCAGGGGCCTGGGCAGCTGCTGCCCTGATTTTTTTTTTTTTTTTATTTTTTATATCACTCACTCGTGATTGTTTGATCAGATTTCGAATCAAAGCCAAACTTCAAAGAGAATACGGGTGGAGAAGCCTGAAAGCATTGATCAACCTACAAAGAAGATGAGTGAACAACGATCCAAGAGTGAACAAGCGTCGAAGAAGAACTCTTCGAGAGGTTCACCCATGCAACCTACTCCACTTGTTGAAGACAGTGTACTTCAATCTCTCTCTAAGGATTTAACGTTTCTACACAATCGTGTTAGTCATTTGGTCGATCCCATTGAAGTTGCACTTTCTAAGGCAATGTTCCACTATGATGAGGATGTAGTAGCATAGATTAACAAAGAATATGTGAAGGAATTTCTACATGGTTCAATGCTTATCATTTCCCTCATTCAAACATTCATGAGGTACTTCAATGCCACTTAAATTATGTTATTCAGATTAGTGGTGATTATCCTTCATATTTCCATTAATTTTTCAATGTTCATGCACGTAGAGCACTATAGGAGCACTTAAGTGACACTGATTCTCCTTGTAAAGTTGGGTGGTTATGCCCCGAGCAGATATCCACTACTAGAATCTTAGGCAACCACCTTGACGTGATGTATTACGTTGAACAGAGTATCAAGGAATCAGTGCGTGCGGGAGACAAGTTCATATTCGCCCCATGTTATGATGAGTACGTCTAACCATGTCAAATTCAATTGTTTAATATATGTTGACTCCTAATTATTGATTTGTTTGTGTATTGTGAATTTATGTAGGTTGCATTGGACCCTCATGGTGATTTGTTTTTCCAATAACACAATCTTTCACCTTGATTCAGCTCGATCAACAAAGAAGTTGCTTGTGAAGGCTATACTACAAAAGTATATATAGCTAGTGTGATTATCATTACCCAACTCATTTAGATTTCAGACGACTAATCAAATTTGAATTTACTTTCCTACAGTGTTATGAAGAAGCTACATTGTCGTGCTCCTCAGGGTCCTACATGGAAATCACCGATGGTAATGCCACACGATATTGTGATTATCTTAATAAACATTGCGTAAATTATTGCTAATTCGCTATGCATGTTTGACTCATGTGATTTGTTCCTATGGTAGTGCGCACAACAAGATAATGGAGTTGATTGTGGCCTGTATGTGATGAGATTCATACTTGACATAGTGACTTATTATACGGACAGTCTACAGCTTGATAAGGTATGTCCTAAAAATTTGTAAAATGTTTTATGATGTTATTTCAAGACTTAGACACCTAAGACTAGGTAATAATGACATTTTATGAGAAACAAATAGTTCATTTGGTTAAAAATGTAGAAAATGGGCAACTTAGAAGTCATACAGGCCTTAGTTGGGACATTATGGATAAAAAGCATCCTAAAACTTAATAAAATGCTCTTTTGATGTGATTTCAAGCCTTAGACACCTAAAACTAGGTAACATTGACATGTTATGAGAAAGAAATAGGTCATTTGATAAGAAATGTAGAAAATGACCAAATTAGAAGTCATATAGGCCATATTTGGGCCATTTTTGATAAAATACGTCTTAACACTTAGTCAAATGTTCTTTTGATTTGATTTCAAGCCTTACACACCTAAGACTAGGTAATAATGACATGTTATGAGAAAGAAATAGGTCATTTGATAAGAAATGTAGAAAATGGGCAAAGTAGAAGTCATATAGGCCATATTTGGGCCATTTTGAGTAAAATGCGTCTTAAAACTTAATAAAATGTTCTTTTGATGTGATTTCAAGCCTTAGACACCTACAACTAGGTAACATTGACATGTTATGAGAAAGAAATAGGTCATTTGATAAGAAATGTAGAACATGACCAAATTAGAAGTCATATAGGCCATATTTAGGCCATTTCTGATAAAATGCGTCTTAAAACTTAGTCAAATGTTCTTTAGATGTGATTTCAAGCCTTACACACCTAAGACTAGGTAATAATGACATGTTATGTGAAAAAAATAGGTCATTTGATAAGAAATGTAGAAAATGGGCAAAGTAGAATTCATATAGGCCATATTTGGGCCATTTTGAGTAAAATGCGTCTTAAAACTTAATAAAATGCACTTTTGATGTGATTTCAAGCCTTAGACACCTAAAAATAGGTAACATTTACATGTTATGAGAAAGAAATAGTTTATTTGATAAGAAATGTAGGAAATGGGCAAAGTAGAAGTCATATAGGCCATATTTGGGCCTTTTTGAGTAAAATGCCTCTTAAAACTTAATAAAATGCTCTTTTGATGTGATTTCAAGCCTTAGACACCTACAACTAGGTAACATTGACGTGTTATGAGAAAGAAATAGTTCATACATAATGTTTAACCTAAGTAATTAATTCTAACATAATTTTTATGTATTCCAAGTTTTGCAAGGTACAAAAGGAAGGTCCGTTGACAAGCAAGGAACTTAATGAAGTTCGAGACATGTTGGCGTCTTTCATCACCTTTAATTTGTAAATGTCACTTTTATTTGAATTTATATTTTGTTAACTTTTTAACTACATTATTATATAATTAGTATTGTTTGTATATATGTATATGACACTTTTTATTTATTGTATTGCATTTGGGATTATTAATATCTATATATATATATGTATTATTGTTATTATTTCAATTTAGAAATTATTATTATTATAATTATTATTAATTATAATTAATTATAGTTAATTATAATTATTAATATTAATTATATAATGGCAGAATTAATATCAATATTCAGAAAAATTACAGGGTTTGATTTTTTTATATTATTATTATTGCAGCAAAAAAAAAATACATGTTTTGCCACTGGTTAACCAGTGTTATTTACATTTAGTACCAAAAAAAAATTGAGCGGAAGATTTTTGCCACTGATTAACTGGTGGCATATTATTTTATTCCCACCGGTTAACCGGTGGCAATATGTGTTTTTGCCACCGGTTTTGAACCGGTGGCTTTTCGATGAAGAATTGCCACCCCTCAAATGCTCAACGGTTCAAAACCGGTGGCATTAAGGGGTTTTGAACCGGTGGTTATCTTCTTTTTTCTACTAGTGAATAAAAAAAATATTTTCCAACCCTCTTGCATAACTAGCAATGATGGACGAAAATTGACGGAGTTAGAGAGCTTTCATTACCTTTAAGCTTTCATTACCATTAAACCAAGGAGGTGTATCAGATTTTAGTACAGTACCTTTAAGCTCAATCAATTGTGAGCTTCAATGGAGGAATAAGTTAGCTTCAATGGACAACCACCATTTCTCCACCAGATTCCGGCGGCTTCGCCGCCAAATTTAACTAAAACCCTAAGAAAAATGGAGAAATCAAGGGCATGGTTAACCCTAAAGGGGAGGGTTTTATTGCCCTTCTCCATTAAAGCTACTTGTGAGCTCGAGCTCCAATCCCTCCATTGATGCTCTTCAAGTGATGACTCGCCGCCTGCTACTTCAAGACTTTGAGGATGATTTCTCCATTAACTTGTTGTTTGCTCCATCCAATTGCCACCTGCTCCTCCGAGTGACAACTTAGATGACTCGTCGCCGTCGGTGGATGGGCCTACGAAGAGAGATGATAAAGCTAGGTGGTTTCTGGTTTCTCATTGTTAACATCGAAGGGAAAGTTAACTCCATTAGTTGGATTATCTAAATTAAATCTGTTTGGGCCAAGTCCAGTGTCCTAAGCCTAGTGACCTAAAATTACGAAAATACCCCTCCATGATCCAGCCCATCATTAATCATTGCAAAGTACAGATTTACTCGTAATCTGTCTAACTAAGTACAACTTCTGCCACCTGAAAGTACAACTATAAATAGCTCTCCAATCATTAATGATGGTAACTTTTTCCTAATTCTCTCTCCTTCTTTCTCTACTTTCTCTCTTTAAGTACTCTATTTCTAGAAATTACATTCGCTGACTTAAGCATCGGAGGAGCTTTCTCGGGTCACACCCCTCGGGGCAGCTAACCTTCCTCGTTTTTCAAGCCGAGCTCTCGGACGTCAAGGCAGAATCTAGATATACCTTTGCTAGGCATAGCCGAAAGGCATTTGGACATTCATTGGACTTAGTCTCTAAGGCATCTTGATATTACTACCCTAACCCCGAGGAGAATTCTGTTTCCAGAAACAGGTGGCGCCGTCTGTGGGGATAACTAACAAAAAGTCATGGTGAACACTAGGCGTCCCCGCAGCACATACCAAGTTAGAGAGGCTCCGATTCTCTCGATTAGACATCCCCATGTCGAGGAAATAGTACCCAATGCTCGAAGCGACCCCACGGGAGAGGTGAATAGCCCTCAGGTGGTCACCTGTCGGGACTTGGATCGGCTGGCAACCCAAATCAACAGAAACCTTGAGAAAATCCTAAGGGCAATTGTCAATCAGGGCGGGGGGCAAGGTAGGTTGGGGAACGCTCTACACCTTAACCCTCAGCCTCACTTGTCCCGGCTTCATCAAAACTTCCTCCCGGCCTCAGCGCCCGGAGTCCCGTCGCTCTCAACCACATCAATCTCCCAACTCCCAGCGGGAGTCAAGGCAGCCAAGCCGACCAAGAGATGCTAGAGAGATAATCAATGACCGAAGACCGAGGGAAGGAACTTTAGATGTAACACCCCAAAATCTCCCTCTACGGAAATACTAGAAAAATATGTACAATTATACCGTAGAGATAGACTTAGGTGTATTACCGCCGCGTGATTACACAAGGCTACCAAACTTACTAAATAAAACCAATACTTTGCAGCGGAAATTTCAATACTCTTTTATTAATAAAATCATAGTAGTAACCATTGTCATGAGTACTCATAATTAAAAACAAGAACCGGCATTCCTAATCTAAATGAAGACATTCCCGAGACTCCAAATGCTCATATATTGACTTTACCTGTAATTAGTCAACACTGCTTACCATTACGGTAAACAGGGCGAACCAAAACAAATAGGAAATACGAATTAGCAAAATATGCTAAGTACTATACGATAAGTGCAAGATAATGTAAACTCAATTTATTTGCAAACATGCTTTCCAAACCAATTTCCAATAAATTTCAATACTCATGATTTAAAACCAATTCTCAATACTCGAATATAATTTCAATAACTCAATAATTCAATAAGAATGATTATTAAAAATCCATTAATTCAAAACTCAATAATAAGAATGATTTATAAAATGAATTTAATTCAAACTCCTCTCTAAGTGTGCACACCCCCCTAGCTAGTTTCCTACTATTTCTAGGCTATTATTGGAGAAAGAATAGGTCACACAAAGTCTATAGTCTTCAATGAATCCGTAAAGTGGGATTAATATAATAAACATGCTTGTAAAACTTTTTAAATAATCAATAACCTCTTTAACTCATAAATTCCAATAAATATCTCAAGCTCCTTTTTAATTAAATTCAACATACTTTCAAAATCAAGTCTTTAAGACATGATAAATAATTCAATTCCTTCAAAACATCATATAAAAATCAATACTCCAATTTATTTATTAAAACCAATTAATAAAACATGCTTTATTTCATAAACCATAATTTAATTAAAATCAATCACAAATAAAATCACACAAAACATGTTATTCAATTCAATCACCTTCAAAGATATCTAGCCACCTAAACGTACCTCGATCCTTGATTGCACACACTCTACAAATAAATATAACCTTAATCAATATAAGGTTAAAAAATAATCACAACAATTAAATTAAAACCCCCCCCAACTATATGTACATGAACCTTTTAAATTATTTTCTCATAATTTGATTTTATTTAATTAAAACTAGTCATAATAATTTTTATAAATTCCCCATAATAATTATAATTAATTAAGTAAGAAAAGAGAAGAAGAAAAGATAGAAAACCAAAGGAAAAAGAGGAGGAGAGCTGGCGGCGGCTGCTAGTGGCAGCCGTGGGTGGTCAAGGTGGCTGGTGGTGGTGGCGCACAAAAGGAGGAGAAAAAGAAAAGAAAAGAAAAGAAGAGAAGAGAAGAAAATGAGAGAGAATTAAGAGAATTTGTGTGAGTGTTTGGTCATGAAATAAAGGGGTATTTATAGGCTAGTATGGGCATGAATTATGGTAGGAAAATGTAGGAAGAATTATGGCAAGAAGAGTTATGGAAATACTTGGAGAAGTGAATAAATAAATATGGAAATTTTTGATATTAAGGTGATTGTGCATAATAAAAATATGGAAGGTGTGTTGTCATGAAAAATAATATGGCAAGGGAGATTACTTGGGGAATAATCAAAGGAAATAAAAGGTAGGAAAATATGTTGATAAAATATTTAGGAGATGGAAAAATAGAATTAAGGAAAATGAGAGATTTTAAGGAGATAATTAAAAATACAAATTACCAAAATAATTCTCCCAAAAATCACCCAAGAGGGCCAAAAATATTGAGCTTCCTTAGCTCAAATTTTCGGACCTCCTTATAGTAACTTAGGAAGTTATTTTGCTAGTTTTTAGGATTTAAAAATAATTGTGTAAATAAAATTAATTGTATAAAATAATTAATTAAATAATTAATTAAATAAATACAATTTATTCACCAATAAAATAACTAAGAAAATCCAAAATTCCTAGCTATAGTTTGGGAATTTTCAGACTTTTTTATTAATTACTAAAATATAGTTTTTACTTTAATTAAAATATCTGAAATATATAAATAATCCGGTTTTTAAAATAAAATAAATGGATAATAAATCTTATCCAAAATCTAAAAATAATAATTGGTTTCAAAATATTTTTGGTGCCAAAATTCAAATATCATTTTGGCTCCAAAATTCAAATAGTAATTTAATTTACTAAAATACCCTGTTTATGAAATAATACTTAATTAATTAATTAGAAAAATACGTATGAAAATACGGGGTATTACATTAGATGTCCGTCAGATAATCAACTCTAGGCGAGAGAACTCAAAAGAAAAAATTGATCCACCCCAGAGAGGTCGAACTAGAGTTCACTCTCGGCATGGATCAACTAGATATCGAGATAGCTTGGTTAACTCAGCTACTTCTAAACCAAGGAGAAGGACCTCTCAGCCCGCTCGCTCAGCAAGTAAAAGCCCCGAGCGTCCTCCCTCCCCCGGGCCGAGGAGGCTTGGGATTGTCAAGAATATCACCCCTTCAGCTAGGAGATATTGAACACACCCATTCCCCCGAAGGTCAAAATCCCTACATCAGATCCATATGATGGAAAAACAGACCCAACGGACCATTTGAACACTTACAAGGCACAAATGGGAGTCCAAACTGGGTGTGAAGCCTCTAGGTGTAGATTCTTCCCCACCACTCTCAAGGGCATAGCCCAAACATGGTTCAACAACCTTACCCCATGGAGCATCAGAACATTTGACATGCTAGCCAGCCAGTTCAAAAAGCATTTCATTGCTGGGAGTAGGCAAACAAAGACTACCGTTTACTTGATGACAGTAAAGCAAGGAGAGAATGAAAGTCTTAAAGACTATATCAAGAGGTTCAACATTGAGTCTCAACTTATCCCCTACCTCTAGGATAACGTTTCTTTCACATCCCTTCTCTTCGGGCTCAAGTCTAACAAGCTGAAGTTTGAGCTTGTGCATGATAAATTCACTACCTTCTCCGAAGCCATGGAAAGAGCTGAAAGAATCATTGAAGCAATCGAGGTGTGTTAGGCACCCTTGGCTAAGGACAAGGGGAAAAGAAAGCACAAAGACAATTACCATGTGAACAGAAACAGAAAGCCGAGGAAGGCTGAGAATGATGATGAAGGACTTAAATACAATGCTGATAGGTGTGAGATCTATTTGGACATAAAGAACAAGGCTATCCTTCCTAAGCTGAATCCAATGAACACGCCGATAGAGCAAAGGAACAAAAAAATTTGGTGTGAGTACCATCGGGAGTGTGGCCATACCACCCGGAACTGCCGGGAACTCAAGAGAGCACTTGATAAGCTAGCAGATGAAGGCAAGCTTAATCGATACCTCAAAGCCCCCCTGAAGGACAAACAAAGAAGCAAGGCTTCCAGAGTTGTGCAAGAAGCTCATAGCCGGGGGATATGCCTCCGAGGGCTTGTCTAATAGAGCACGCAAAGGTCATTTGTGCTCGCTTGAAGAACTTATCTACGATATTGACACTCCCTCATCCACCCCAAAGGACCCTCTCATGGACTTCGGTGATGATGCTGCAAAGAAAATTCAAAGGCCCCATGATGACCCTCTCGTAATCCATATGAAGGTGGCCAATGCCAATGTCAAAAAGATCTTGGTGGATAGTGGGAGTTCAGATGACATAATTACTTGGTAATGCCTTGTGCAGATGTGTTTCGGTAGAGGAGACCTCACACCCCTAGACAAGCCATTAGTCGGCTTCGGAGGACAGCATGTTTACCCCTTGGGAACGATCAAGCTACCTATCCGTATGGGGGAGAAGAAGAAGGGGAGAAGGTTAGTATTCACATTCTTAGTTGTGGGCACCCCTCTGCCATACAACATGATCATTGGTCGGCCCTTACTCAACAAGGTCAAAGCCGCAATCTCAACATACCATCTACTCCTTCAATTCGAGACTGATGATGGCTCTGTTGGGAAGATATATGGAGATCAGTTCGAGGGGAGGAAATTCTATGTAGATAGCTTGAAACAACCCAAGGCCTTGGTAAATCAAGAGGATAAGGGGTCCAAGCGGAAGGCAATGGATATAGATGAACCGTAGCTTTCCATAATGAACATCTACATGGCTGAGAATCCCAAGCAATATGGTAGGCCTAAGCCTATTGAAGAGCATGAAAGCATACCCTTGGGGAATGACCCTGCTCGGACTGTGAGAGTGGGAAAGAACTTAGACTCCCAGCTCAAAGAAAAAATCATTCAAGTACTTAGAGAATTCAAAGACATCTTCGCTTTTACAGCTGTAGGGAATATTTCAAGCATCCCACACTTGAGCCCCACTGTGATCATACACTTAAGCATGGTGGTGTCCAAAGGGAAGGAAGCTAGAGAAAAAGAGTTGCCAACAAGTTTTAGGAACTTGTAAACCGTTCACAGGGTGAAGGTTACACCCCTTCACGATCCATGAGATCGCTAACTCCATAGTGGTCCTGAACCATGACTGGATTTTCGGGGATGAAGGTACAAATCCAACCTAAAAGAGATTGAACCTGCCCTAAAAATAGGCCTCTACTTTATTCTTCTCGTATTTATGTGCGCTTTCTGACTAACATACAATCAATATATTAGCCCTAAACCTGTTTAATCTATGTTGGTTGAATATTAATGCACAAACAAAACTATTATTGGCGATCACTTGAATTAAAATCGCATTAGCCTAAATAAAATTATTAATTATCTTATTAAGTGTGATTTCAAGTACAAATTCCCTTTAAACCTGCAAGAGAGGGCGTTATCAAGCAATAACAATAATATCAAGCAACATAATAATAATTAATACAACAAAGCATCATCATCATCATAATAACAACCTCAATAAAGCATAATATTAGCAAGATCCTAGGCATGATACTAACATGATTAATGACAAATCCTAGCATGTCACTAAACAATAAAAATCAAAGCTTTAATCCTAACATGATACTAACAGGATAGAAGAAATAGGAAGCAACCTAAACATGATACTAGAAAGCAATAAAAGCATCCTAACATGATACTAGGAATTAAAATAATCTAAACATGCTTTTTAAAGAAATAGAGCAATAAAATAACTTACTTTGTTGTCTCGTATTTCTTTCTATCAAAACAATACACACGTTATTAACTTCAAGGAAAATAATAAATCAAACAATTAATTTAAATAATTGAAATAGAGATTTGGGACCAAACCCTCAGAATTTATCAACCTTTCACGTCTAGGGCGAAGGCAACTTCGATCATGGTTAGGGGCGTCTAACACTCGTGAATGCGGCATTTTCTTCGAAAATGGAAGGCTTAGAAAGAGGGAGAAAGAACAAGCTTCTAGCTTAAAGAGAGAGAGTTAGAAAGATGATTGCTGATCATTGAAACGGGGAAATACGACCCAGTTTATAGAGAAAATAGTTCTGAAACGATCAGAAAAGATCGAATTCGATTCGGAGTAAAACTACTTCCATCACAGCGCGACAGTGTCCATCGCGGCGTGATGGCTTCATCGCGGTGCGATGGAGCTGTCGTTTAACGATAGTGAACGCGTTAATTTAAAACCGTACGGAATCCTTAATCTAATTAAATTAGACTAATTAACGTCCGTACTTATCCTTTAAAATCAGATTTAATCTTTTAAAACACTTGTTTTATTCCAAATAAAATTCTTTATTTTCTAAAAAATATAATTAATAATCCTAATTCCTCTAGAATTTAAAAGAACCTTCTAGATTATTCTAGTAGATTAAAGTTAATTCTAATGATTTCAGGAATAATAATTAATGGGCCCTCCACTTGATCATTGGGCCGCATATAAAGCTCATTTCGGGCCCAATTTAGTATTTTGGCCATAACTTCCTCATTATTTATCGAAATTGGGCTTATAATATATCGTTGGAAAGCTCTTTTCAAGCCCCATCCAACTACACCATTATTGGACCCTTATCATGGACCAAACTAAACAGGAATGGACCTTTTCCATAAATAGAGTACGAAAAGAAATATTTTCGAAAACAGAAAGAAGTATTTTTATTAAAACAACCGCATCACAAGACTTTTCATATTTCATCTTGTTCGATAATCAATGACGTGAAAGATATTCATCACCGGATTTGGTTTTTGGGGAGACACAATCAGGTGTCTACAACAGCAGATGAAATGCCGGGCATAGATCCCGAAGTCATGACATACGAGCTAAATATCCGAGAAGGCTACAAGCCTGTCAAGTAGAAACTCAAGCATGATGGGCCGGAGAGAAACAAAGCAGCAACAGTTGAAGTCAAAAAGCTTCTCGAAGCGGGTTTCATTCGAGAATGCCAGTATACTGAGTGGCTATCTAATGTTGTGCTTGTTAGAAAGCCAAATGGCTCTTGGCGTATATGTGTGGACTTTACAATTTGAACAAAGCCTACCCAAAGAATGATCACCCTTTGCCAAAAATTGATAGGTCGGTGGATTCGACCGCTGGTCACGCCCTTTTAACTGTTATAGCGTTATGCCATTCGGTTTGAAGAATGCTGGGGCTACATACCAGCTCTTGATGAACAAAATCTTTGAAGGGAATTTAGGCCACAACATTGAGGCCTATGTTGATGACATGACCGTTAAAAGCAAAGAGAGCTCAGACCACATAGTAGACCTAAAGGAAACATTCACCACCCTTAGAAAATATAAAATGAAGCTCAATCCAAGCAAGTGTGTCTTCGGGGTGCAAGGAGGAAAGTGCCTAGGCTTTATGGTAGATCAACGTGGCATTGATGCTAACCTGGACAAAATTCAAGCCATCCTTGACATGGAATCTCCCAGGATTGTGAAAGAAGTGCAACACCTTATTACAGGTTGTTTAGCTGCGCTAGGGCAATTTCTATCCCGATCAGCTGATAAGAGATTATTCTTTTTCAAGGCCCTCAAGAGGCCCAAGTTCATGTGGGATGAGGAAGTTAAGAAAGCCTTCCAGGAATTAAAAGAACATTTGATGAATACCCCAAAACTTGTTAGCCCCCTGCCTGGGGAGACATTGTATGTGTACTTAGCTATATCTGACTATGCCCTGAGTGCGATTCTTGTTGCTGAAAGGGATGAAGCTCAAATCCCCGTCTATTTTGTCAGCCATGCCCTAAGGGGGGCTGAGACACGGTATACTCTCATTGAAAAAGTGGTGTACGCTTTAGTGATGGCAAGCAGGAAGTTGAAGCCATACTTTCAAGCACACCCGATCAAAGTTCTCACCAGAAACCTAATCAAGAGGGTTTTAGAAAGCAAAAATCACTCCCCTCGGATGACAGATTGGTCAAATCAATTGGCTGATTTTGGAATTAAATTTGAGCCATGCAAAGCCATAAAAGCACAAGCCTTATTTGACTTCATAGCCGAGTGCACCCACAGGCCTACTCCAATGGACACCTCCGCCCCTCGGGCTCTTTATGTGGATGGGTCTTCTAGTAAGGCTGGAAGTGGGGCTGGGCTAGTCATAACCTCCCCTGAGGGAGAAAAATTTGAATATGCTGTCAAGTTCGCTTTCCATGCATCAAACAATGAAGCTGAGTATGAAGCTCTCATCTTGGGGCTAAACTTGTGTCACTTCATGAAGATCAAGTCAATTCAAGTATGCTCAAACTCCCAGCTTATTGTGGGGCAAATGACAAAAGAATTTGAAGTGAAGGACGAAAACATGAAGGCCTACTTTGAGAAGGCCGAGAGGTTGGCAAAAACATTTGAGAACTTTGAGATCAAGCACGTCCCCCGCTCGGAAATCAGCAAGTCGATGCCCTTGCGCAATTGGCAAGCTTAGCCGAGGGAATATCCCCTCGAAACATCATGTGGGAGGTCCTAGAAAAACCAAGTACTCATGAACCCGTCATCATGGAAATCGATAGAGGAGATACTTGGATGGACAAAATCATTCTTTGCTTGAAGGGGGAATTACCAACTGACACCCCCAGCTATCAGACCATCAAGAAACGTGCTGAGTGGTTCATACTGCATGAGGGGATCCTTTTTAAGAAATCCTTCACTCCCCCGTTGCTCAAGTGCATCACCCCGGAGGAGGGATATTATGTCCTTAGAGAAATTCATGAAGGGGCATGTGGTAGCCATCAGGGCGGAAGAGCCATAACAGGAAAGGCGCTGAGGGCCGAGTTTTATTGGCCATCCCCGAGGCATGATGCCATGAAACTTGTAAAAAAGTATGAAAGATGCCAGATGTTCGTTGACATCCCTCATCTCCTAGCCAATGCCCTTACAAGCATCCAATCTGTCTTACCCTTCGACCGGTGGGACATGGATATCCTTGGGCCTTTCCCCGCGGCTTCGGGACAAAGAAAGTTTTTGATAGTGGCTGTTGATTATTTTACTAAGTGGGTTGAAGCCGAGCCAGTGGCAACAATCACTAACAAACAAGTTCAAAAGTTCATAAAGAGAAACATCATTACCCGCTTCGGGGTACCCCATATCCTGATCTCGAACAACGGCCGTCAGTTCAATAGCGGGCTAACTAGAGAATATTGTGGGAGTTTTGGAATTCAAACAAGGTTTTTGGATGTATGTCGACCCCAAACATATGGGCAAGCCGAGGCAGCAAACAAAACAATCTTGAAGGGGCTAAAGACAATGTTGGAGGGTACGAAAGGCTCTTGGGTGGATGACTTGCTCGGGATTTTATGGTCCATTCGTACTACTACCAAAGAGGCTACGGGGCAAACTCCTTTTGCCTTGGTGTATGGAAGCGATGCTATGCTCCCCATAGAGGTCGGAATACCCTCTCCCTAAGTCACCTTCTATGACTATGCCCAAAATGATGAATTGAAGCCCATGGCCTTAGACTTGCTTCCAGAGATAAGAGGAGATGTCTTGCTTCGCTCTATAGCATACAAGCAAAGGATAACTCGTTATTACAACAATAGAGTCAAGGCTAAACCCCTAGCTGAGAGAGATTGGGTGCTCATGAAATGTGAAGCTGCTGGCAAGCCCCCGGTATTGGGAAAGCTGAGCCTAAATTGGGAAGGACCTTATAAGATCAAGGAATTCATTCGCCCGGGGACCTTTTGCTTGCAGACTCCTAATGGCAAGGACCTCCCCCAGCCATGGAATGCGGACAACCTGCGAAGGTTTTATGTGTGAGCGTGTCATTCCCTTACAATGATGCCCCAGGGGCAATAAGAACTGATACAAGGAGATCAAATTTTATAATGGATCATTGTAATATTTTTTGCTTTATGTTAATATAATGAAAAATCCCCCTCAGTTGGGATGTTTGCCCCCTATGTTTTGCATTCTTTGTTATTTTCTTACTTTAAATTTCGTCTTCTATATCGCTCATTAGCATAGCCGACAATCATTTAACAGCACCGCATGCCCGGCATAGGGCATTCCGATTCGCTGAGTTAACAATAACAAGTTTGTTCCAATGTTTGGGGCAAGATGCTAGCCTATGCTCAAACATTTGAGATAGAGTCCTGGCCAAGTCATTATTCATAGCTTGGGGCTCGTTTAGCCCCTAGCCTGCCCCAAAAGAAGGGTAAGCTCAACTCTCAGACTTAATAACTTGGGGCTCGTTTAGCCCTCAGCTTACTCTAAAGAGTTGGAATAGCTGATATGTCTATTATGTATAGTGTTTTATCCCCGTCCCTTGGTCATAATTAGTAGTGTTTTTGGCTCTTTAGAGCCACTATTATTACTAATTGGTGTTTTCTAGTGTTTTCGTAGTTTTGGTTGAGTTTTGTAGGAAATTGCATCTTTGGAGCTTTTTCCCGGGATTATTGCGGTACAACTACGAGCATTTGAAGGCATGACCGATTGCATTTGGACACCGAGTATTCAAGACCCGAAGTGGAGATTCGAATTGGGCTTAGAATGAAGCCCAATCCAAGTCCAGCATATAGTCGGGCCCGATCGGGCGAGCTTTAGCCCGATCGGGCGGATGCCCAGAACGAGTGGGCGAAGAAAAAGGCGCGCCCGATCGGGCAGTGCCTCGCCCGATCGGGCGCGTGTTTATGAGGAGAAGTTTAAGCGTCGTTTAAGTTGTTTTAACTTAGGATTTTCGAGCTTAGTATGGATACGCTTTTGTTAAGCGAGTTTAGTATTCTTTTCTCCCTTCCCTTACTCTCTCTCTCTTTCTCTCTCTAACTTTTCTCTCTCTCTCCTCTAAAATTATAGTATTATTTTCTCTCTCTACAACTCTTTGTTTAGTTCCATATCTTGTTTCCTTCAACTTTGGTAATGATTTCTTCTCCTTTAATCTCAGTTATTTATTTTCTCTCTTTTATCATGATTTGTTTAATTGCTTTGTTTAGTTTATATTTAATTATGTGTGAGTAATTTTCTTTCTAGGGTTATGGGGATCCATAAATAATATGAAGGGGTAATTTATTATTGTTAATTGTCAATGCTTGATTAATTTCCTATTGATTGATTTAATGCTATGCGGTTAGATTTGGCCAGATTTAATTCGTATGAGTTTAGCAATATTGATTCGAGATTCGAGAGATGAGAATTGATGTTTAGGCTTAGTTTCAATAGGTAGACTAATTTATAAATGGTTAGGTCGAGATGCGAGTGATGAGATTTAATACCGATAAATTAACTATGTGATTGTAATACGTAGCGAAAGCCCTTTATGATCTGATTAATTGATGTATTGATGATTGATTGTTATGTTTTACCCTGGAATATTATTTATTGGTGAACCTATGCCCTAGGTCTTTTATCATTTGATTTCTCCCTACTCATATTCTTCGTAGTATAGTTCCTTTAAATAACAACTTTTGGTTACCTAATAATTTAAATTATAATAATTAATTAGGAATAGAAAGACTTGTTTCCCTGTGGATTCGACCCTACTTCCCTATCTATTATTAGTTAGCGGTTTTAGGAATTACTTTTGATTAGGTGATACGACTTTAGCCTGTCAAAATTTGGCGCCGTTGCTGGGGAAACAGTTTTATTTTTTTTTTCAGATTGTTTTTATAGTCTAGATTATTTTCTTTCGTCCCACGTTCTCTGGGACAGTTCTCATATTTGTCGTCTAGTTCTTTGTGTATGCCCAGGTGTTCCAGATCAGGTTATATCCCATTCGACCCTTAGATCGAACGCTCTTTTCATAGACAAGAGAATCTTTACAGGCAAATCCTGGCGGGTTCTGGGGATAACAATAATCGCCGAGACTCTCCAACTGATTCTAGTGATTCAGAAGTACCTTTAGATTCAGAATCAGAGATGACGACACCTAAGAAGCTCAGTGATTATTCACAGCCGACGCTTACAGATTTTCCACATCTTACTCCCACTCCGGCTCTTGATGGGGTACAAATCGATATTAAACCCCAATTTATCACGATGATAGAAAGGAAGCAATTCAGTGGAGCTAAGGGTGAAGACCCAAATCTTCATATTGCAGACTACTGTCAATATTGTAATACCATCAGGCAAGCTGGGGTCACACAGGACCAAATCAGGGAGATTCTCTTTCCTTTTTCTTTATGTGGAAAAGCCAAATTATGGTATAATGGATTAAATAGAACTGCACTTGGTATAACTAACTGGGAGACTCTTGTTTTAAATTTCTATAATAAATATTACCCTGCAGAGAGGATATCTTTGCTAAGAAGCGCAATTCAAAACTTTGTCCAAGAGCCAGATGAAACTTTGTATGAGGCTTGGGAAAGATTTAAAGATCTATAAAGGGAGTGTCCCCACCATAATTTGGCACAGTGGCAGTTAATCCAAGCCTTTTATAATGGGATTGGAAATTTATCTAGAACAATATTGGATTCTGCAGCTAGTGGGAGGTTTATGAACCTTAACGTTGATGATGCAGGTCAAGTTATCGAAGATATGGCAATCCACAATTCCCAATATGGGAATCCTAGAGGCTTTGCTAACAAAGGGAAACATAGTGCTGACTCTGTATCCTTTTTACAAGCTCAATTAACCTCTATTTGTCAAAAATTCGATAATCTTAGTACTGCAAATATAGCTAATGTTTCTGCAATTAATAATAATGCTAATGAGGCTTTTTGTGAAAATTGTGGAATTGTAGGTCATTGGGAGCAAGATTGTAGGAGTTCCGTGGAGCAAGTCAATGCCTTTCAAGCTTATAGACAGAATGACCCATACTCCAACACCTACAATCCTGGGTTCCGGAATCATCCATATCTTTCTTACCGGAGCACCAATGTTCAAAATCCGCCACCTCCACAACAATCACAGGCGCCGCAACAACCACAGCAGAAATATTACCACCCCAATGCTGGCCAGAAGAACCAACCACAACAATCCTCCTCATCTTCCGACCCTGCTTTGGCAGAAATTAGAGCGATGATGGCTAGTATGCAAAAGCACATGGAGAGTAGAGATGCTCAAATTGATTCGATCATAACACATAACAAAATAGTAGATAATCAAATTGCGCAGATTTCTTCTACTCTACAAGCCCGTCAACAGGGAGCCCTGCCAGCACAACCAACTAGGCCTATAGATCAAGCTTTCGCAATTACTCTAAGGAGTGGTTCACACTATGAAGGGCCCCCTATGCCCAGAGATGATAAACCTGTTTAAATGAATAATGCTAATCTTGATTCCATTAAACCTAACAATGTTGCTAATAGCCCTACAGGGCTAAAGAGTAGTACTAATATTTCTGATAATACATTACAGGGTACAACTCCAGGGAAGATAGCAGCTCCAGATAAGAGCAGTAATGCTTCAAAGCCGGTTATCAAACTACCATTCCCCAATCATCACTTAAAAACAAATTTGGATAAGCAGTTTGGTAAGTTTCTGGAGATGGTTAAAGATCTGCATGTAACGGTTCCCTTCACAAAACTATTTACACAAATTCCTGCATATGCAAAATTCATGAAGGAAATAATGACTAGAAAGAGATCTATTGGTGAGGTAGAGACAGTCGCTTTTACTACAGAATGTAGTGCCGTACTACAAAATAAATCTCTACCCAAACTAAAAGACCGTGGTAGTTTTTCTATTCCTTGTCATATTGGCAATCTGAAGATTGATAATGCATTATGTGATCTGGGTGCTAGTGTTAGTGTCATGCCATTGTCTATGTGTTCAAAGCTAAATATGGGTAAATTAAAATCTACTAATATTACTCTGCAAATGGCCGACCGTTCTTTTAAATACCCCCTAGGTATTTTAGAGGATGTTCCCGTTAGAGTAGGTAAATTTTTTATACCTGTTGACTTTGTTGTTCTTGATATGGTTGAGGATTTGCAAACTCCAATCATTTTGGGCAGACCATTCCTTAATACTGCGGGAGCAATTATAGATGTACAAGGTGGCAAATTGACACTATTAGTAGGGGATGACAATATTGTTTTTAATTTGAATAATGCCCCTAAAAGCCCCATGATTGAGGAGAAGTGTTTAAGCATTGATGTGATTAAAAACAATTGTTCTAATGAGCCCTAAGTTCTTGTAAAAGATCCCTTGGTGGCGGTATCTTGTGTTGCATCTTTTACAGGTAAAACTAAGACATGGAAGGAAGAAGTGGATGCAATAGAACGAGCTCTATATTGTGAAGGGCTTGGTTTTGATGATGAGGACGAGGAGCAAGGTGAACAGGTTGCGATAATTGAGCCCTTAATGCGAGTCCCACCTGATTGAGTAGTAGTGGCTCGGTCGAGTGGGGAACCAAGGCAATTTGAGCCTAAGGAGGTGCCCCTTGCAATTACTAATAAAGAACCCCCAGTGCACGCTACGAAAGATCCGCCCGACCGGGCGAAGTCTTGCCCGATCGGGCGCGAGAAGAAGAAAGATTGTGGCCTTAATTTCGCTCGATCGGGCGAACCCTCGCTCGATCGGGAGGGAGAAGAGATCCGTATACGACAAATTTCGCCTGACCGGGCGAGATGGCGCCCGACCGGGCGCGTGAAAGAACTTTATTGAGGACACAAAATCGCCCGACCGGGTGAAGAGCCGCCTGATCCGGCGCGAGGTTAACGAGTTTATGTCCTTATTTTCGCCCGACCGAGCGAACGACCGCCTGACCGGGCGCGCCATACCCCCCCTTTCCCACTTTATCTTTCTTTTTCCTTTTTCTTTCCTTTTTCTTTTTCTCTTTTCCCTCTTTGCCTTGTCTCTTTTTTAAAACCAGATGACGTTTAGCCATGCTAGGCTAATTCCTGAGCCAATGAGGACATTGTCTGATTCTGGCTTGGGGGAGTTTTCGGATTGAGGTATGGTTTCTTTCTTTTATTGCTTTGTAGTATAGTTTTATTGCTTTCCTTTATGAAAAATACAAAATAAAAAAATTGGAAAAAAAATCAAAAATCCAAAAATACGTTCTAATTGAATTGTAAATCATGCTTCCCTGTGCCCCATACTTGAAAACATTTTATTTTGATTCTTGGTATATGACGATGAGCATTGTGGATTTTTTTTGATCATGATTTGAATTTTGATTGCTTAGATATCTTAACATGCGTCAATTTTGTCCAACTACCTGTGAATATAATGCTTGACTAGTTGATTTGGTTAGGAATGTGTGATAGTTCCTGGTATGTCAATGAATTTGAGTATTGACTTGTGACTATGAGTAATGTTTATATGATTCACTATTATGCACAATGTGGAGGACGAAAGCATTCATTCTTTTAGGTAGCCTTCAGACAATATTAGATACATTTGTTCCCTTCTTGCTACCCATGTTGTTGCTTGTGCCCTTTTATTGTTTATTTAGCCACATTACAAGCCTATTTAGCCCCATTGGTTACTAGTCCCAAGCTTGGATTGGGGGAGCTATTAGTTGGTGAGGTGAGGGAGTTGTGGTGTGCATATATTAGCACAATGTGGGAATAAAAGAAGAGTGATTGTTCTTTTGATTTTGTGATTGGAAAAATTGTTGATAGTTTGTGTTTCAAAGTTGAAAATTCCAATGTGAGATAAAAAAAAAGAGCAAAAGAAAAAAAAAATATTTCAATGTTCAAGTGTTCTATGTAAAGGTTACTCAGAAGAAAAAAAAAGGAATTAAAAATAAATCAAGTCAAAGAAAAAAAATGAGTTCAAAGTTTGTTTATTCACTCTAGTTCTTTAGTATCATATTTTTATGAGTGAAGTTGTAAGTGACGGTGATTTTGTGAAATATTGATTTGGTTGTTTTGTGAATTTTTGTGGATTTGAGTTGTGTTGGAGATGTTTGGTCATTATTTATTTTTGACCTTGGGTTTTATTAGGATATGACTTCCTTAAGCATGGCTTTGCTTCCACATTTCTTCCCAAATATTTCCTACCCTTTACCCTAGCCTTACATTACAAGCTTTGAAGACCTTTCGACCTTTGTGCATAGAATTGTGTAGATGTGAAAGTAGTTGTTTGTCAATGCAAGGGATGACTTGATGTATTCCGAGTCGACTATTTAAGTGAGTGCTATTCTCTTTAAACACACGAGTGTTGTGAGTTTGGGAGGGCATTGTTCACAATAAAAGGGTGGTTGGAGAGCGATCGAGTACATCTTTTACTAGGCACATAAATGAGGGTTGAGTGTGTGAGCACTACTCTTGAATTCTATATGCTATTGTGGTTTTCTCTATTTGACAATTGTTAGGGAGGACAAGTGATTGGATGGATGAGATTGGTTGATGTTGAAGCATGTTTATTAGATTTGCCTTGAATTGTTTGTGGTTGATTTTGACTATTTGGGGTGAGGCATGCATTTATTTATTCATTGATGAGATCTTTGCTTAGGGACAAGCAAAGGTTTGGCTTGGGGGAGTTTGATATGTCATAATTAGTAGTGTTTTTGGCTCTTTAGAGCCATTTTTATTACTAATTGGTGTTTTCTAGTGTTTTCGTAGTTTTAGTTGAGTTTTGTAGGAAATTGCATCTTTGGAGCTTTTTCCCGGGATTATTGCGGTACAACTACGAGCATTTGAAGGCATGACCGATTGCATTTGGATACCGAGTATTCAAGACCCGAAGTGGAGATTCGAATTGGGCTTCGAATGAAGCCCAATCCAAGCTGATTTTTTTTATTTTTTTTTTATTTTTTAAGCCATAATGTATTGTGTATGGAGGTGTGCTTTGTATATTGGTCTTTTGCAGTCATAATATACTTTAATTGATCAATTATTCAATTGGCAGTTCAACTGCGTGTTTTAGAGAGGATGATTTTTCAATGAATCATTTGCCTTCAACGCTTCATTCATCATGGTATGGGTTTCTGACAAGGTGTTTCAAGGCTAATTAATTGGATTAAAAAACTATAATTGTTAATTCATGCCATCAATTTGTTTCTTTAGGTTAACACAACACTGTGAACACAATTACACAAATGTACTTTAAGGTAAGAGTTGGAATCACTTAAAACTTATGCCTAAATGAGAAAGGTGAATTAGGAAGTTCGGGAAAAGTACGAAGCTCTTGCATGTTAATCAACTAACGAGATTAATTAGACGAGGGAGAATTAAGAGTGTAACAGCTAGAGAAATCGTCTGAGTTAATATGGCTTTAGTACCGTTAACAAGAAATGGAAGAAAATCTAGAAACCTAGAGTTTGTAAGTTGTAACGTCCATAATTTAGGAAAATTGATTCAATTTTACTCATTAAAAACAGAGATTGCAATCACTAATGGATTCAATACAGTAGTTATATAAAAAAAATTCAAATAAACTATTGGATTTTTCTCGAGAATCTATGGTCATTTAGACAAGTTCATGGTTCTCAAGCACAATGTACTCGATAATGCGGTTTACTTTACAGTTCAAATGCATGTGATAAGTTTAAAGAATATTAAATTGCTACTTCCCTACCTTATAAAAAGTGGGAAAATACTCTTATGAATAGTGTTAGGACATTTTTAACCCTGAATACCTTATAAAAAGTGGGAAAATACTCTTATGAATAGTGTTAGGACATTTTTAACCCTGAAAATGTTTAATTACCTTTATACCCCAATTAATGTTGTATGAGTAGTTTATGAAAAATCAATGTATTTATTTTAGAAAATACTCTTATGAATAATGTTAGGACATTTTTAACCCTGAAAATGTTTAATTACCTTTATACCTCAATTAATGTTGTATGAGTAGTTTATGAATAATCAATGTATTTATTTTATTGCTAATTTGTTATTATTGATCAATTTCACAACATGGGTTTTATAGTTAATTTAATTGCTCACTTGTCAGTATAATCAACTTAGGATTGCTTTAATTATTCAAACCTTCATAAGTATTTTTTTTTTTAAAACCTAACCTTCATAAGTATGATTAAGAGAGGTTTTGCTTTTACATTCTTTCCTATATGAAGCACAAGGAACTATGGAAGCAAATATTTGTCCAATATAGTGCAAAAGCAACTGTGTTGAAACTGAAATTGATATATGAAAAATCAGGCTCAAGTGTGGGTTGGTGAATCGGTTATATTTCGGACAGTAAGAGAAAATCGATGTCCATGATTTTGATATAAGTTTACAAGGGTATTGGTTCATTTAAAAAAGTTCATGAAAGTGAAATCCGAAAGATCATCGAGTAGTTCTAACAAAAAAATAAAAAAAATTAATAATAATAATAATAATAACAGAAGCTAAGACAAAGGTTGGTCAAATACAATAACCAGAAAGTTATTCAAGAGATTGCGGTATTAATGTCATTGAGATAGTTTAGTTAGTTTGATGACTCTTAAGGTCTAAGCAATAATTGCCCAAGTTTTTACTCATTTGAACTGAAGACTAGCTTGGTAGAAATTTGAATTGGGGATGAACTTGATTGACAATTTCACACAGTCAATCACTTAACATCTACTGTTATTGATCCTTGGACCTTATTTCTCCACTTAACTTAGGGTCTATTCTCATTGACTAAACCGAGCTAAACTGATTTGAACGAGAGTTTTGATTAGTTCAAGATTTCAATCTTTATCCAGGGCTCTTGGAGCCTTCTGATCTTGCTACCGACTTAGGACACACTATGTTCGTTGATTCCGAAAGCATTAAGATATGTGAACTGAACTGAACTGAATTGAACTTATTAGAGCTGAACTTAACTGAACTGAAATGAATATTTTATGAGAGAAGAAAATTAAGAGCTGAACTGAATTGAACTGAACTTATTAGAGCTGAACTGTACTGAACTGAAAATAATCGTATGAGAACAGACCATTAGTTTTTGAGGTTGGTCCATTTTGTCCACTGCATTTTTTACCGATTCAAGAAAATAACTTCATTATTTTTGTAACTTTAACAAAATAAATTAATGACTTATAATATTAATTTACTCTGTAAAATAAATTATTTACAAGGCAATCATTGTTAAATGAAATTTACTGTAATTATTACGATCGTAACTTTAACCATTAAAACTTAAAGTGAGGTGTATTGGTATCTTATATGAATACAAGAAAAATATAGACATGTGATGTCCTGCTAATTGAACCATTTCAATCTGTGCTTTAAATATAGCAACATTTCCATGTCTAGAGCTCAATACTTTATACAACTCCTTCACCAATTCTACAGTAATTTGCTAAAGTTTTGAGCATTGCTAAGAAACATGACATTCAACATATTAATCGCATATGTACAAATAGTTATAATAAAATATATGCAAACATGCATAAGGTATTAAGACTAACTGCAATAACTCAACTTGAAACACTACCTATACCGCGCGCATCGCGCGCGTAGGATCCCCTAGTTATTAAAAAATTACAGGGTCATATAATTTAATTATTTGCCATAGTTGGCAGATTGTTGGAGATACAAGTTTGGATACTTGCGTCGAATTGAACATAGTGGATTCATTATTCATTCTATACAAGTTTGGATACCAACTAATGTCACTTTTAACTTAACTATATTATTTTAAAGGGAACATTCATCATTGAGCAGTCCAACTACATGTGAATGAAGTTTTAAAATGTTAAAACTGATTGTTTCTTTCCGTTTATTTTAGAGATGACCGTTATTCACACATCCTATGTAATCGAAAAAGCTAACGTCCACCCGTTATTTATAGACAGACGTAGAGCTCGCATTTCTTACCAACCACAAAAAGAATATTGATCATTCTATACTTAATAGCTTCATCATCCTTTCTCTGCTTTTTCTTCTTGAATACTTTACTGTAACATGGACGCTGCTACTGCACTCACTGTTGCTCAGACGTTGTTTGCAACATTACAATGTGCAGAAGTTCGAAAGCTATGCTCCATCTGTAATTATGAATCTGAGCTTGAGAAGTTGCTGGAAACTGTTAAAATCATCAAGAAGTGCCTCCTGGATGCTGACTCCAAGTGCCAGGAGCTCACAAATGAAGGCCAATACTGTGTCCAGAACCTCAAGGATGCTGTCTATGATGCTGATGATTTGTTGGATGAGTTCAACACCATTGCTCATCAGTTGAAGGGAATGCCTGGCGGTAAGATTTTTAAGAAGGTACGCCGCTTCTTCTCCTCTAATAACCAACTCATGTTTGCTCTCAATAAGTCAAATGAGATTAAGAAGCTTAGGGAGAAGTTGGATAGCTTGGCTAAAAACCGTAGGGATTTTGGGTTTAGTGAGCTGTATAAGCCTGTGAAAAGGAGAGAGGAAACCTGTTCTTATGTGTATGAACAGAGTATTATTGGGAGAGATGCTGACAAGGAGACCATTGTGGATTTGTTGTTAAATGAGTCCGAAAAAAATCTTTCTTTTGTGACTATTGTGGGGATTGGGGGGTTGGGAAAAACTGCTCTTGCCCAACTTGTGTTTAGTGATCATAGGATTAAAGATGCCTTTCAAGAAAATATGTATTGGGTTTGTGTGTCTGAAAATTTTGACAGAAATTGGATCCTAGGTAAGATGCATAAGGAGAAGAATAAGGAGGAGTGTACACTCGAGGGTTTATATACGAATGTTCGACAACTCATAGAAGGGAAAAGGTACTTGCTTGTTTTAGATGATGTGTGGTCTGAGGACAGTAAAAATTGGGATAAGTTGAGCGACTTCTTGATTTTAGGGGGAAAAGGAAGTAGGATTTTGGTGACTAGCCGCTCCAAACAAGTGGCAGAAGCTATTGGAAAATGTCAAATACATGAGTTACAAGGTCTCTCAAACGAGAAATCTTGGGAATTGTTTAAGATAATATCACTTCAAGATAGGGAAGACAAAGCCGTCACTGACCTTGTTGAGATAGGTAGAGATATTGTGAAAAAATGTGTCAATGTGCCTCTCTCCATAAGGGTGGTGGCCAGTCTGTTGCGTAATCAAGATATAGCAACTTGGCAGTCATTTAAAAGTAATCATTTGGCTAACATGTGTGATGATGAGGGTGGCATAATGCCAACATTAATGTTTAGCTATTATCACCTTGCTCCTGAGTTAAAAATTTGTTTTTAGTTTTTGCTCACTCTTCCCTGAGGACTATGTCATTGATAAAACCCAATTGATTCGTCTTTGGATGGCAAAAGGATATCTTGTTCCAAGTGCTACAGATGAGAGCATGGAAGATGTGGGTGAAAAATATGCATCAATTTTATTGCATAGATGTTTTTTCCAAGACATTAAAAGGGATAAATTTGGCAAAATTTTATCTTTTAAAATGCATGATCTCATCCATGAGCTTGCTAGAAAAGTAGCAGCAAAAGATTCATTGACATTATCAGCTTGTACAACTGATTCAGAGGGGAAACCCCGTCATCTATTTGCTAATAGTAATGAAGGTATGTCCAACTTGTTTCGTTCAAATAATTATCCAATTAAAACGTTGCGTACCTATTTGAAGTGTTCTACATTCATAACTTGTCATGAGGATGAAGTTATTTTAAATTGTCGTTGTTTAAGGGTATTGGATTTGCATAGATCTATGCCAATTAGAAACATAACAGATAAACTAGGTAGATTATTACACTTGAGGTATCTTGATCTCTCATATAATAGGAAATTGGAGATGCTCCCTAAGTCGATCACCAAGCTTCACAATCTACAAACTTTATTAGTGTGTTATTGCAATGAACTAAAGGAGTTGCCGGAGGACTCAAGCAAACTAGTAAATCTTAGAGTGTTGGACATAAGAGGATGTGAGAAATTGAGTCATATGCCAGCAGGTATGGGTAGATTAACACGTCTTCACACACTAATTATGTATATAGTGTGTGGGGATGATGAAAAAGGTAATCTCGGAGACTTGATAGCTCTTATCAATAACCTCAAAGGAAATCTCATAATTAGACATGGTCCAATAAGCTCAGAGGTCTCCATAACATATCTCAGCTCTTTAAAGTTAAGGTGTAAACTTGAGTCTTATCAGAAAGAAGGTAGAGAGACATTGCTGGAGAGCCTGTTCTTAAATTTCCAATTTCAGAATTTGCTTTGCTGTATAGCCTGTACCAAATTGCCAAATTGGACGGCAGGGCCTGTGCGTATTCATTTGACACGATGTGATGAGTTGCAATATCTGCCATCTTCACTGAGTCAACTTTGCCATCTCAAATCTCTTTTCCTCGAGAGTATGGAGATTTTGGAGTATGTAGAGAGCAATGCACCTTCTTCATCAGCGCAGTTTTTCCCGGCTCTTGAGGAGTTACAGCTAATAGACATGCCATCATTAAAGGGATGGTGGAGGGATATAAGATGGACGGAGGAGGAACCTGTTTTCATCCCATCATTCCCTCCTCTCCATGAATTGATTATTGTAGATTGCAAGAGATTAACATACATTCCTCCATGTCCATTTGTAGAATGGTTGCGCCTTTACAAAGTCAATGAACTGGGAAATTGTATGAAAGTTGGCAGAGTTGAAAGCAATCCAGTCTCTTCTCTGCGAGATCTCGATATTAGAAATTGCAGGGGATTAGAGAACTTGGGAATGGAGCATCTCACCAACCTAAAATCCCTCACTTTAAAAAACAATCTAAAAGGGATACCATGGAGATCTCTTCACTCTCTTTCTTCCTTGGAAATAATTCGTATTGACGAGATAATACTGCCAAAGGAGATTAAATACTTGACGTCCCTTCAGTCGCTCACTCTTACCGGATGCTCCCTGGAATCATTACCAGAAGAATTGCGCTGCCTCACCTCCCTCACTACACTTTCATTAAATTCATGCGATTATCGGCTCTGTGGTAGGTGCCGGGAACCAGATGGGGAAGACTGGCTCAAAATCTGCCACATCCCGAATCTACATATTCCTCCATGCTTCGTTACAACCAGATGGGGAAGACTGGCTCAACTTTTTCTCTAGTGGATATCTAATTTATACGGTATATTCCAAATATTTTCTAATTAAGTACACTTGATATCACAAAATCCCAATTTATTGCCTCCAATAGCATTCAAGTCTTTTAAAAAGTAAAACAAAAAATTAAGACTGACCCCCATTCTTTGCAGCAGGGTAATCAAATTACTCCGAGTATGAAATGGAGCTTCTGTAAGGATGTCGTAGTATCTGCCAAAACTGTGTTAATAACAACACCAACAATCCAACATCTGCTCTGTATCATCTTCAACAAAGCAATCGACTCCTCAAGCAGTAACAGTTTTGTGATAGGGGCTAGTAACAGCCGTCAGCTGACATGGGGTAAGTCAGTCCTCCATTTCTAATATAATCAAAATTATGGATATTGTGCTTCTCTCTCATGTACACTAGCATACTATTGCAAGCTGTGTTTTCTCTGTTATGCCCTTGCTAACTTTACGAACAAGGGAAAAAAAAAATCTGTCAGATGAGTTCTATCATGATGCTCTATTCTTTTTTTCCTTATTTTTTCCCTTCAATGAATTAGGCGAGGGAAGATTTACCTATCAGACTGATTAGATGGCGGTATTGGTCACCATTCATGCTCGAAATCAGAAGCTAAGATATGCTGATGTTTAGAGGTATATAAATACATAGTTCATTATCAATCAAATTTGATTGACTTTAAGATTAATATTACCTTGGAGTTTAACAAGGGATCTGAAAATATTACTTGGGCCATTAGTATTTGCATAAGTATTACATTTCCATTTGCTTTCTTGTAATTATTCTAATTGTTTTATGATTTTGCAGAAACTCTGTTGGTAATGGTCATTTGGCATCATATTTTGAGCAGCATTGTGAAGCCATGGTGATTTTGAGCTGCAAAATGATAAAGTTTTGTGATGACTTTGGCATGAAGCTCTAGCTTTCTTACATGTAAGCTGCTTTATTTAATGTCACTGCAACTTTTTTCTTTTTTTTTTTCTTTTAAGGACTTTGTCATTGCAATCAAAGAGTAAATTTTAATATATGCATTGCCATTTCTTGCAGCTCTCAAATAGGAGATATGATTAGATGATCACAGATTGATTGTATTTGATGAAAAAACCTTGGTCTTGTGTTGGTATGCAATCCGAGTTACTAGAACTACATAGTGCTTCCTTTCCAATGCCTTGTAATGAACAAACTGACTTGAAAATATCTGTCATCCTGTATTTTCAAATAAATGCCCTAGCTATTTGGTGTTGAATCAGACAAGGGGCTGTTTATGTTGGAGTTTAGGTAGGCAACTCCAAATAAATTGTGCTTCAAAGAATTAGTTCCCATTTGTGAAAGATTGCATTGTATAAATTGGTTCCTAAATTAAGTTGGTTCCTTTATATATGCTCAATTAGTCGATCGTTTTGGACTTAATTGGGGGATTTAGATGTTAAACATTTTTTTATCTAAATTGGTGACCAAATTCGTTGTACCTTATTCACTTTCATTCGTGACCAGATTCGTTGTATCCAGTTCACACTGATATACTATATAAACATCTCCTTTTGTCCCTTTCCAAACACAGAAAAAAGTGGGAATTTATCCTCTCTTACAATTATTCTTCATGACCTCCTTTTCTATTGAGCATTGTTCGAAGGTGTTTTCAATCTAACTCTCTGTAATACACTAAGAGTTGGAGTCGTGTAATCTTGGAGATCGATTGCTATGAGTCCGTGTGTACCTGTGCGTGGCCAATTCAACTTTAGGACAGTGATTTATTGTGACGCCATGACATTTTTCAGATAAGTCGTCTAATTATCTTTATTGCTATTAGTCATATTTCCTACAATCTTAGTCGAATTTTTTCATTAATGTGGCTAATAGTGTAAAGGATTTAATTTAACCTTTTTCCGTATCTTTAATTGTTTGCTCAACCTTTTACGTTCCTAATTTGGGGGCCATATTGCTAGTTGTGATCCTTTTACATCCGTATTGAGAAAAGGAATTGTTTGGTGGAAACTAAGAATTTCTAATGCTTTTTGAGTAATACGAAGTATAGTTTTGTATTGAATTAAAAGGTTTACTGCTAGTTTAATTGGCATGAATCACTAGTAGAAAAAACTAAATGGCAAGCGGTTCAAACCCCCTAATGGCAAGCGGTTTTGAACCGCATGCTCTTGGGGGGCTTGCCAATAGCCTTTTAAATGGCAAGCGGTTCAGAACCGCTTGCCATTTGTACAGAAAGGGCAGCGGTTTGGCGCCAAAACCGCTGCCCATTATGGCTATAAAAAATATTTTTTTTTTTTTTTTTTGGTTTTTTTTCACTTAAATTGATTCACAAACAAAATATACGTAAAAACATTAAAATTTTCATTAATAAATTGTTGTAATATTACAATTTCATCAAAAAAAAATATTAAAAAAATTATTACAAATAGCAAAATTAATATAAGGCAATTTCTCAAAAAAAAAAATAAAAAAAAATAATAAAAGTTCTTGTTCCACCACCAGCCACGAGCACCAGCAACACCATCACGCGCACCAGCACCATCACCACCATCCATGCGCATCAGATCCCAGCCCACCACCACCACTCACCAGATCCATGCGCACCACCACCCACCAGTTCCCAGCCCACCTCACCACCAACACCCATAAACCCGTAACCCACCTCACCACAAACCCTCATCAACCCGTAAAACCAGATCACCACCCACCAAAACCCACACCGAAACCACGACCTCCACCCCAATTAGCTCTACGGCCATGAAAACGCCAAATTTGCCTTGAAATTATGGTTTTAAAGGTCTAATTCGACCCTAAAAACTCTAGATCTAGAGTTTTTAGGGTCGAATTTGACCAAAAAAACTTGAACCCACACACATGCATGAAGTTGCTCGAAATTATACTTGAAATTTGCTCGAAATTGCCCTCAAAATCTGCTCGAAATAGCCCTCGAAATCTGCTCGAAATTTAACTTGGGGTTTTGGTCGAATTTGCTCGAAAATATCCTGGTTCGAATTTGTGGAGATGAGAAAGAAAAATGAAAAAGAGATTGTGAAAGAAGAGAGGAACGAAGGACAAAGAAGAAGATCGGAGATGAAAAGGGAAGAGAAGAAAAGAGAGAGGGAGAACGGGAGATATGGAAGTAGAGAGAGAGAGAGCAGCGAAAATGAGAGTAAAGAAAGAGGAGAGAGAATGGGAAATGAAGGGAAGGGTGGGCGGCTGCAAGTAGTGAGCATTAGTTTTAGGGTTTTTTTCAAAATGGCAAGCGGTTTGGGGTTGAACCGCTTGCCAATATATCTAATGGCAAGCGGTTCAACCCCAAACCGCTTGCCATTACATATATTGGCAAGCGGTTCGCGTCAAAACCGCTTGCCATTTAATATTAGAGGTTTTTTTTAAAAAAATTGGGTAAATGGCAAGCGGATTTTTAAAACCGCTTGCCATTTGGGGCTTCCCATTCCGTTTTTTCTACTAGTGAATGGGGGTATTTCTTGCTAATAACTGAGAGTCTCGGATTAAGACATGAGCAGACAATCCATGTAATAGATTAATTATTGTTATGATCATTCTATGTATCATGTCTTTTACTTTTAGTACTCTTAACTTTTTGTGACCCATGTGTTCCTGCTAGGATCCGACAATCCGATTCCAAGATCCGAAGCCCGAGTGTGCAACCCGTTATGCTCCTATCGGTCAAACGAGAACCTACACAAAGAACAGAGATTAGCTAACCCCGGGGTGGATTCGGGGATAACCACTCCGATGACAAAGTCAGAAGGTGTTTGAAGAAAATAAGAAGAGAGAGAGAAGAGAGAGAGAAAGAGAGAGAGAAGAGAGAGAGAGAGAGAGTAATAAAAACGCTACCTTAATTATGAGGTAAAACCTGATTATTTATAGCCCGATCAAGTGACAGGTGATTGCATGGCATGCAAACTATCTCGCGCCAATTGTCAAGTTGCTGATGACACGTGCCGATTGCTGACAAGCCGATATGTCTGCCTTTTGCATAAATGCCAATATGTCTGAGAGTTGCTGAGAAACCGAACCCGCTTAAGATACCGGCCTCTCACACATTATCAGCCTATTTTCAGTACCTCCCCATACAACTAGCCCCCCAAGTGAGGACGTTGGATTGAAAACTGACGTTCTCACTTTACTGTCAGCTATTGTAAAATTGTATATTTGTTTCTTGCACTCTGTCGAGCATTTTTCTTCTGTGATGTATGTTGATATTTAGGATGACTTCTGGCATATTGTGTTATGTATTGAAGCTTTAAATTCGTGGTATTTATGGTTCGTTATTGTTTACTTATATTGTGTTATGTATTAAAGCATTTTAAAACTCTGTTTTCCCCCCAAGTGACCTTGTTTGCCGATTGCAGACAAGGTCTACTTAATAAAAACTAATGGGGGACGAAAAAACTCCGTTTTCCCCCCTAAGTGACCTTGTTTGCCGATTGCAGACAAGGTCTACTTAATAAAAACTAATGGGGGACGAAAAAACTCCGTTTTCCCCCCCAAGTGACCTTGTTTGCCGGTTGCAGACAAGGTCTACTTAATAAAAACTAATGCGGGACGAAAAAACTCCGTTCCCCCCCCCCCCCAAGTGACCTTGTTTGCCGATTGCAGACAAGGTCTACTTAATAAAAACTAATGGGGGACGAAAAAACTCCGTTTTCCCCCCAAGTGACCTTGTTTGCCGATTGCAGACAAGGTCTACTTAATAAAAACTAATGGGGGACGAAAAAACTCCGTTTCCCCCCCAAGTGACCTTGTTTCCCGATTGCAGACAAGGTCTACTTAATAAAAACTAATGGGGGACGAAAAAACTCCGTTTTCCCCCCCAAGTGACCTTGTTTGCCGGTTGCAGACAAGGTCTACTTAATAAAAACTAATGGGGGACGAAAAAACTCCGTTCCCCCCCCCCCCCCAAGTGACCTTGTTTGCCGATTGCAGACAAGGTCTACTTAATAAAAACTAATGGGGGACGAAAAAACTCCGTTTTCCCCCCAAGTGACCTTGTTTGCCGATTGCAGACAAGGTCTACTTAATAAAAACTAATGGGGGACGAAAAAACTCCGTTTTCCCCCCAAGTGACCTTGTTTGCCGATTGCAGACAAGGTCTACTTAATAAAAACTAACGGGGGACGAAAAAACTCCGTTTTCCCCCCCAAGTGACCTTGTTTACCGATTGCAGACAAGGTCTACTTAATAAAAACTAATGGGGGACGAAAAAACTCCGTTTTCCCCCCCAAGTGACCTTGTTTGCCGGTTGCAGACAAGGTCTACTTAAGAAAAACTAATGGGGGACGAAAAAACTCCGTTTTCCCCCCCAAATGACCTTGTTTGCCGATTGCAGACAAGGTCTCCGATTGCTTAATTGGGAAGCTAAATGTTTGTATAGTAACCGCTGAAATTATTGAGCGGGAAAATTGCAAAGTTGTGTGACACGCGTCACCAATCTGACGATTGAACTTTCAAACTTCAAAATCTCCCCAGCCGTTGGATTTCTGAGAGCGTGTCACATCAAACGTCACCTCTTTAACTTCCCTTTTTATTTCATTTTCCATTTACTGTCATTATTTTCACAAAAAATCAAGTTGAGTGATTTTTCTAAGAGAGATTTGTAACCTCTACGCAACCGTCGCAACTCCTGTTAGCAATTGTTTGTTGTTGGATTTATCGTATTCTCAAAGCATCTACAGGTTTTCTTCACGTCTTCGCTGCAGTCGAGTAGTGTAAGGTATTTTAAAGATTTCAATTTCAATTTGCATGTTTTGGAGTATATTCTTTTTTTTAAAAAATTTTAGACTTTAAGTTGGTGTATTAGATGTCCGGTAGTAGTATTGAGGAAGAACAACCTACCCTTAGCACTGTTAGGCGTCATCTTATTAGGCAGTCTTTGGGAAAAGATCTCGGTCACAATAAAGGGGGTACTTCCTCCCTATCTAACAACATTAACGACCCTTTTTAGCCGTTATCTGAGAAAGAACAAAAAGAGGTTTTTATCGCCACAAAATATTAGCAGATTGTGAGAGAGCACGACGCCCCACTAATCCCAATATCTCTGAGGATGTTGAGATTCTCGACGTTGAACCAGTTAGTGTCCGATACCATTTGCGAAGTTTTGTTGACAAACCTGATATTGACCAATACGGCACCAACGTCGGAAATATTCATATTAGTACTTCGACCATGCCAAGGGTAAAACAAACTAGTTATCAACCCCAAGTTGCTGACGATATGGCTGAGCCCAATGTTAGGGCTGAACCAACCTCCAGGGCTGAGCCAAGTAAAAGGCCTGGGCAGGCACAAGTGATAAGTTCCTCTAGCTCTGAATCCGAGAGAGGTTCAAAATCTCCAGTTCATGATTCGGCCGTTAGATCTGTATTAAATGACGAATCCGAAACTAGGGAAGAAGTAAACCAGGGCGAAAATGTCGAAAGCCCTGAGAGGGCCGAAATGATTGATCTCATGGCCTAAGTTACTCATGAAGAAAGTTTAGATGAAGAGTACAACTCTGAGACAGATGAGGCTGATTATCGGCAACCTATTAACCTGCCGTCTAACAACAAAGTTGCTGAAGCTACAATCAGTAACAGTTGGTTGCAATTGGCTGAAGAGAAGGAGTATTGCCGAAAAGCAAAAAGGTTCCATCGCTTGCCTGATGGATATGAGCTCAAACTCCCACCGTCATCCTCCACTGTTCTCGATTGTCCTGACGGCCATGTGGCCATTTATGCGAAGCACTTTGAATTCGGCCTCCGTTTTCCTCTCCATCATTTTATTGCAAAAATCCTTAGGGCTTGGAACGTGTGCTTGGTTCAAGTTACCCCCCCTACAATTCGCGCTGTTGTCGCGCTCGTTTGGGTTTTGCTGTATAAGAATTTTCCGTTAACTTTGAACCTATTCAGGAGGCTGATAATCCTGAAACGTGATGGACAATTAGAGGGTTGGTGGTCATTATACACTGCCTCTCACAAGTTTACTGTAAATCCAAAGTTGTCAAGCTACAAAGGCTGCAAGACAAATTATTTTTTATAAGCGTTCCGAATGACTTTCCCATTCGGCGGACGTTCTTTCGGCCTTATCCCCGTTTTGGCCATATCGCCGAAAGGAACTCGACCTTCAAGAGCGCAAAGCTTTTGATTATTTTGATGCTGTTAGGGTGAATGTTGGCGGTGGAAAAACCCAGGTTGTTCCCAAAGTGTGGCTTGTTAAATACATTCTGGGCAACGCACCGCTGTCTCATGTCGGTCTATGCTGGACTGATGCTTATGGTACTTACCCTGCATATTATTATTATTATTTTTATTTACTATTTTTTACTATTTTTGACGCGAAGGATGTTCAGCGTTAGTTGCCTAATGCATTGCTATTTGTATACTTATCGAATTTTACTTGCATAAAAAGAATTGTTTTAACACCTTTTGGTGTTTGCAGGTCCGAAAAAATTAGACAACAAAGCCCTCGGGTTATCAGCCGACGGTAAAAGGGTGATTTCTCGCTGTCCTCCGTCTCCCAGACCGGCTTTGGACACTTTTGTGTCTTTCTGCTCTCGCGCTCCTACCCGAAATCCTAAAAGAAGAGCTGAAGAGATGGCCGACGAGAGCACCCGGAGAAATCGGCGCTTGACATCACTCAGCAACAGACGCGGCGGTGGTGCTGTCGCGGTTTCAACAAGAAAAGAGGATGAACAACCCTCTAAGCATTCCAGGGCCGATAATCAAGAAAAGCGACCCTCTTCTCCTCTTAAGAATGCTGACCCTGAAAAAGAGGTCAACACGGATGTGCCGACGGCCAATGCTAATACGAGTGAGGTGGTGATTGAAGACCTTACACTCTCTCCTCGTCCAGCTCAAGTGTTAGTTTCAGCCTCTGCCGAGCCTCAACAAGTCGGACCTGTTGGCTCCGATGTTAGTACTCCTGGCATCACTTATCGCGGCAATCAGTGGATTGAACGGCCTGAGGGCAAGATTCCGGACGAAGTTTTAAGGAGGGTTGCCGCTCTAGAGGGTCGTTCTCGTGACCGATGGCAACCCGAGATGGACGTATTCCGAAATGAGTTTATATTTGCTGATGATCCACTCCGGGGTGGAAACTTGGGATACCGGCTTCTCCGTAATGTAGCCACCCCAGTTGATAGGCCATCAGGCCTTATTGGTCCTGTCGCTGCCCAGCATATGCACGACTTGATGAAGGTACGTGTTTAAATATTGTTAATCTATTATACTTTCTCAGCTTGTGTGTGCGTTTAAATTTATATAAATATTATTTATTATTATTGTTATTTTTTTTTTGGGTGAACTGGCTGTCGCTTCTGGGATAGAGTTGGTTGAAATGTACAGAATCTATCAGGAGCAGCACTACCAAAGCGTATCCAACCAACAATCTCTGGAAACGGCTCTAAGGAATGCCGAGAAGGCCCTTGACAGCATCAAGCTGATTAAAGCCAAGGATGACGTGGAACTGAAATCTTTACGCGAGAAGGTTGGCACTGTAAATAGTCTCGAAGAAGAGATAAAGAACCTTAAATCTCAGCTTGCCGAGAAGAGTGCCGCCGCCAACTAGCTCCCTGCCATGCAAAATGATCTTTCTAATGTCAGGGCAACCATCAGCGACTTGGAAGCTAAGATTCAGAAGATGGAAGCTGATAAGTCTGGGGTACGTCAGAGAGCCGTAGGCCGTTATGTGACGTCGACGAAATTCTGCACCAGGCTCCAAGATCGTTTCGATTGTGGGTGGACCGCTGCTCAGAGATGTGCTACACAGGCTATCGGCCTGAAGAAGGATGACTGGGCCAAGATTGAGAAGGCATTTGAGAACGATACTCATAAAATACCTTCTGGCTTTGAACAGCAAAAGTTCTCTGATGAGGACATCCTTAATCTCGTTCCATCTGCTGATGCTGGCCTTTCTAACCCCAGCATCTTGGACTCTCCTGAGCCTGATAACAAGCAGGCCTGAAGGGGCGGGCAGTCATCACCGGTGTCATCTTACGACTCTTGCATAATAGGGCCTTATCAACTTTAATCTGTATTTTATAATTCGTGCTTTTGACAATGCTGTATTATCGGCATATACCCTTTTGTGGTGGTGCCTGTCGATTGTCACTTTCTTCTCTTTTTTTTTAACTTTACTAAAACACTTTTTATTTTTCCCGCAACATGTAATGTTTATATAATTTCAGTAAACTTATGCTACATTCGTGCAATTTTAATAGATGTTATGATTGCACACGCCTGTATATGCGCTTACTGCATGCCAATCATGCTAGCGATTTAGTAATGACTTTCATTTTAGCTGCTTACAAACTCAAGTTTTGCTAGACAACAAATCATAATTTTGCTTGTGGATAATAGGTTGCAACTCTTAGATTACAACCCCCTCTTTCCCCTCAGCAGTACAAGCATCTGAACTGATAGATGCATGTACTTGAGGCTTATTCTAAGCTTTTAATTGTTGTTTCAACGTAATTTGTTGGTCACTTGCTGAGCTATTTTGATAGCTAGACAAGTACCCTTATCAGCGGTCACTGTCGTGGCTATGCCTCAAATCGGTATATACCATACAGTGATTTTGTCGGTATTATATGTTGAACCAGCAACCTCGTGAATTAACGAATACAATTGATCAGGTTGCAAGCGCGTTAACTTCACGGAAGCGGTTTTTAGCTGTCCGTCCCACTTAACGGTGGTCTGTTAAGTGGAGGATGCCTTATATTTGTACACGTACTATAATCTTCCAAGCGATGTATTTGCTTTTATTCACTGCTGATATTACATACGAGTCTTCTCATTAATACATGTTTTCATGAGATGACATTTTATTATTTTAAACAAAATACTTTTTCAGAACCGTTGTATTCCAGACATTTTTTAGTTGCTTTCCTTCTGGTGTTTCTAGATATAACGACCCTTGCATTACCATATCCCTGATTCGGTGTGGCCTTTCCCAATTGGCCGTTAACTTTCCGTCTTCATTTCCCTCCCTGTTGCTGCTGTTCTTCGCAACACCAAATCTCCGACAGCTAAAGGTCGATGATTGACTCTTTTATTGTAGGCTCTTGATATTCTGTCCTTATAGGCAGCCGATTTAACTGCTGCCTTTTCTCTTAATTCTGGTAAGAAATCTAACTGTTGTCTTAACAACAGATCATTTTGTTCTTTGTAGTAATGCTGCACTCTGAATGTCGGCAAACCAACTTCTACCGGAACTACTGCCTCTGTCCCAAACACCAGGTTAAAAGGGGATTCTCATGTTGCTTCTCTACTTGTTGTTTGGTTTGTCCTTAAAATTTCTGGGATTAAATCTGCCCACAATCCCTTTGCATCTTCGATTTTCTTCTTAACAGCCGTTATGATCTTCTTATTTGCGGCCTCAGCTTGTCCATTTGATTGGGGATTACATACCGCTGCGTACGCAAACTTTACTTTGTACATTGCCAATAGATCCTTTACCGGCTTGCAGTCAAATTGTGATCCGTGATCAAAAACCATTGCCATTGGAAGGCCAAACCTAGTAAAAATATTCTTCCAAATAAATTTTTTCACCTCTACAGCCGATATTTTTGCTACCAGCTCCGCCTCAATCCATTTGGTGAAATAATCAATGCTGACTAGTAGGAATTTCCTCCCCCTTGTTGCCAACGGGAAAGGACCAATTATGTCTATTCCCCATTGCGCGAACGGAACTAGATTGAGTATCGGCATCAAGTCATTCGGCGGTTGGTTTAGTGCGGGTGCAAACCTTTGACATTTCTCACACTTTTTTACATACCGAGAAGCATCTTCATTCATTGTCGGCCAGTAATACCCTCTTCTCATGGCTTCCCTTGAAAGAGCTCGTGCACCTAAATGATTTCCACAACTTCCCTCATGTATTTCTTCAATAAGTCTTGCAGAATCATTGGCAGTTATGCATCTCTGAAGTGGTAATGAGAATCCTCTTTTATACAATTGGCCCTGGTACATAATGAACCAAACGCTATCCTTCTTTAACTTCCGGGATTCCCCTTTGTCCACCAATAACGCTCCTGTCAGGAGATATGCTAGGATTTTGTCATACCACTTGCTGCCTGTTTCAACGCAGAGAACATGTTCTGTCGTTTCCTCTATACTCCTGTGCTTCAAAACTTCCACCATGACGGTTCTCTCCAGGTCGTTAAAGCTTGAGCTGGCTAACCTAGCCAAAGCATCGGCCTGGGAATTTTCTGCTATTGGCACTAATTGAACTTCAAAATGCCGTAACTGGTCCGTTAATTCATTTATTTTTTCCAGATATTTTATCATCGTTGATTCCCGTGCTTCATACTTCCCACTGAACTGACTAGATACCAGCTGCGAGTTAGTTTTAAGGATTAATCGCTTAGTGTTTGCCGCTATTGATAGCTGGATACCTGCTATCGCCGCTCATATTCGGCCTCGTTATTAGTTGCTTTGAACTTGAACTTTAGAGCATATTTAAAAGTTCCTCTATCTGGAGCTGTTATCACAACGCCTACTCCAGACCCGATCGAAGTTGCTAACCCATCCACAGATACCTGCCATGTCCCCAGCTCTTCTTCCTCATCATTATAAGAAGTTTCCACAATGAAATCTGACAAGGCATGTGCCTTAATTGATACCCTAGGTTTGTAATGCAGCTCATACTCCGACAACTCCACAGCCCATTTCAGCAGTCTACCCGACGTTTCCATCTTTTGCAATGATTTTTCAAGGGGAATGATTCGTTAGAATCTCTATCGGATGAGCGTCAAAATAGGGCCGCAGCTTTCTGACGGCAATGACCACAACAAGTGCCATTTTTTCTATCACGGGGTATCATCGTTCAGCAGCGTTCAACACATGACTGACAACGTATATCGGCATTTGTTGCTTTACCCTTTCAACTAGCAGAACTGTCGCGACAGTCTTTGGAGATGCCGATATATATAGCTGCAGCTGCTCCCCTTGTTCTGGCCTAGCCATCGTCGGGAGAGACCTTAAATGATTCCTTACAACTTCCAGTGCATCAGCTTGATCTTCTCCCCACTCAAACGTTATATACTGCCGTAAAACCACAAAAAACGGGAGCGCTTTATCCGCAGATTTGCTAATAAAGCGTGTTAACCTGCTATTCTTCCTGTCAGCCTCTATATATCTCGGATCGTTTTTGGTTGCTTCATCTCTAGGATGGCGTTTACCTTATCTGGATTCACTTCAATGCCCCGTTCACTCACCATAAATCCCAAGAATTTTCCAGACCGAACCCCAAATAGACATTTTTCCGGATTGAGTTTCATTTGATACTGCCGCAAAGTAGCAAAGGTTTCCCTTAAATCAGCTATATGATCCTTTTTCACCTTACTCTTCACTATTGTATCATCTACATATACCTCCACATTACGCCCCTTCTGCCTTTCGAAGATCTTATCAACCAATTTTTGATATGTTGCTCCAGCATTCTTTGACCCAAACGACATTTCCTTGTAGCAAAATACCCCTGCGTCCGTTATAAACGCCATCTTGGGCCTGTCTGACTCATGAAGGCTGACTTGATGATATCCCGAGAACGCATCCAGAAAACTTAGCATCTCATGTCCAGAGGTAGAATCCACCAATCTATCTATCTGGGGTAATGGATTACAATCTTTCGGGCAAGCTTTATTTAGATTCGTAAAATACACACACATCCGCCACTTTCCAGTCGGCTTTCTCACCATCACCACATTTGCCAACCACTCTGGGTAAGTGCACGGTTCTATGAATCCTGCCGTTAAGAGCTTATTAACTTCTGCTTGTATTGCCTCAATTTTCTCTGTCGAGAAGTTACGCTTCTTTTGCCTTATCGGCCTAAACTTCTGATCTACATTCAGCTTGTGCTCCATTACCTCAGGGTGTATCCCAGGCATCTCATTTGCCGAAAATGCAAACACATCCGCATTTTCTCGCAACAGGCTGATTCGATGACATCTCATGTCGACATCCATGTCGGCCCCAACCTTCACTGTCCGACTTGGATTACCTGGTTGGAGTTGAACCTGCACTGTCTCTCCTCCCGGTGACGGCCTCGGCGTGGTTTTCGGCCTTGCATCAAAATTTCCTATAGACATGTCCCGCACCGTTGGTTCTCTTTCCCTCTTTGGATTATTCGGTGTCGGCCCCTTTTGCACTGGATTTTTTAAAGCTGTGACATAGCATGATTTCACCATCACTTGCCCGCCGTGCACCTTTTCCACCTTTCCCAAGTTTGACACATAGGCAATGGTTAGATGGTAAGTTGATACCACTGCCTGTATGTCATGAATTATCAGTCTTCTTATAATCCTGTTGTACGCCGATGGCACATCCACTACTAGAAATTCAGACATTGCATCCCTTGCAGCTACTCCATCTCCGAACCTAACTGGGAGAACTATACTACCTTCTGGTCTCACTGTCGAACCGTTAAACCCAATTACAGGATAAGATACCGGAGTTAGGTATTGTCTTCCTATCATCAGTTCATTAAACGCCTGCATAAACAAGACATTAGCTGAGCTTCCCCCATCCACCAAGACTCTTTTTACATCAGACCCATTGATTGTTGCTATCAGCACCAGGGGGTCGTCATGCGGGAAAACTATTCCCCTTGCGTCTTCCCTTGTAAACAGTACATCCGGTATCTCAGACGGCCGTGGGCAATCATTAACATCTAGGGCGTTAATGATATGTCGATGTTCTGATAGGTGTTTCCTTGCCCCACTTATCGTACCTCCGTGAACTGGCCCACCAGTTATCACATCGACTCTTCTTCCAACAGACAGGGGTGGCTTCCTACCATCCCCTTGCCGATTTACCTGCCCTTGCCTCTCTGGCCTACATTCTATTTGCTGGCCCTCCGGCTGCCGATACGGCGGTGGCTGATTTCCCCCTGCATGCAGCCGATACTAAGCCAAATGACCCTTTCTTATCAGTTCTTCAATGTTATCCTTTAACTGTGTGCAGTCTTTAGTATATTGCCCCACATCTCGGTGAAACATACAATATTTCTTTGCATCCCTTCCTTTTGCCTTCATCGGTATGGGCCTTACCCATCCTTCTCGAATCTGGTTTACAGAATATATTGCGGTCCTTGGCGCATTCAGCGGTGTGTACGAACTGTACCGCATCGGTGCCTTGGTGCTTCTGTTCTCTTGTCGACTTCCTGCCCTTACTGGGGCCGGATTCCTCGGCCTTCCTCCTCCTGAAGATCCTCCCTCTAATATAAGATGAATTCTATCGGCTGAGCCAACTCGGCTACTTGTTCTCATCAGTTCTTCACTCTTTATATAATCATGAGCCTTGTTAAAAGCCGCTGTCAGTGTCGGCAGATTCTTCCTGGTCAAGTACCTCTTAAATTCTGAGTCGTTAAGGTCATTCATCAATGTCATAACCGCTATCTCTTGCTGTAACTTCAAGATTGTATTAGCCTCGTTATTAAACCTTGTAATGTAGTCCCTTAGAGACTCATCTACTTTCTGCTCAATCGCCATAAACTCCCCCGAAGTTCTCTGCCGCACACTGTTACTAATATACTGCCTTACAAACACCTCTGTCAACTTCTAAAAGCTGTCAATCGTTCCATTCCCGAGATCGTTGAACCAATCCGCTGCGGCCCCGGTCAGAGTGGTCGAAAATACTTTACACCACACAGCATCCGAGTTGGTGTACAGGATCATATGCCCCTCGTATGAAGTTATGTACCTACTCGGATCTCCCCTTCCATCGTACCGACACGTTGGAATTTTGATTTTCTCCATGGGCTGATCCAGGATGCTCTGTGCAAATGGTGATGCCCTCAACCGGACTACTATTCGCACCACACCCTGTTGATGAGTTCTCGTACTGGCGGCATTTCCTAAGGATTGAACCTCAGACTCCCATCGAGTCGCTTGCGATCTTACCGGTGATCCTTCATGCCGGTGCCTCTGTGAACTTCCGGCTTGATTAAATTGATTGCCAAGATTCGTAATCGGCACCTCACCTCCATCTTGGGTTGCCCCTACTTCCCTCCTTTTCTTTCTCATCGCACTCATTACCCTTGCTGCCATTTCCAGATCTTCTGGTGTAAATTCAGCCATGAGGTCTGGGTCCATCCCAGCCTGCCTTTTCGGGGTTATCGGCATGTGAAACTGATTACCTTCTAAAGTATGGGTTTCATCCTCAATCACAATTTCTGGGTCCGGCACCCCAGTCCCCACTGTTATCCTCTGGTTAACAACCTTACTGGCTATCGGTGTGTTCTGATTTTCAGCCATTTGTTTTTAAGAAAGTGAGGTTCTTAGGCGATAGAAGCAATTACTTAGCTTCCCCTCCTTCTAGCGCCAATTGTTCATGCTAGGATCCGACAACCCGATTCCAAGATCCGAAGCCCGAGTGTGCAACCCGTTATGCTCCTATCGGCCAGACGAGAACCTACACAAAGAACAGAGATTAGCTAACCCCAGGGTGGAACCGGGGATAACCACTCTGATGACAAAGTCAGAAGGTGTTTGAAGAAAATAAGAAGAGATAGAGAAGAGAGAGTGAAAGAGAGAGAGAGAGTAATAAAAATGCTACCTTAATTATGAGGTAAAACCTGATTATTTATAGCCTGATCAAGTGACAGATGGCCGCATGGCATGCAAACTATCTCGCGCCAAGTGTCAAGTTGCTGATGACACGTGCCGATCGCTGAAGCCGATATGTCTGCCTTTTGCCTAAATGCCGGTATGTCTAAGAGTTGCTGAGAAACCGAACCCGCTTAAGATACCGGCCTCTCACACATTATCGGCCTATTTTTAGTACCTCCCCATACACCATGTAATTGGAGTATATATATGATGATGATGCATGACAATAATGCACGGTGAGGGATAGATGATAAATTTGAGTTTGAGTTTTATTCTAATAAGTTAGTTATTATGATCTTATCTTGTAAAGCTAAAAAGGTTCAAACACTTCTCTGAGAGTCAACAATATCAATATACAACTGTGTAAATTGATTCTTAGATTGGGAGCATATCTTTGATTTGACTTTATCTGTATCTTGTAGTGTCAAAATGATACTCTATATTTGTAATTGTATGCATTATTAGTGTTTTGAAAACACAATGAAATATTGAGAGAAATACTTGTATAGATATAATTTCCCTAGTAGATGGAATAGATGAATTAAGTTGAGTATATTTTTCCTTTTTTTTGGCAATTAAGTTTAAGCGCACATTCTTCTTCTTTGGTCTGAGTATGTATATTTTCTATGATGAATTATATGAGTATGTATGGACAGAGTACACGTTAAATTTATTAGAAGCCAAATGTAGATGTGATGAATTATATATTTTCAAATTCGCTACATAATTATATAACCCAAGGGAGTTATGTACAATATGGTAAGACCGTTAGATGAATTATCGGCTTTTAGTTAATGGACATGGCGTGCATGTTGATTTCATAAACACGAGTTCTAAAATATTAGTGATCAAGTGTGCGGGTACAAGCTATATAGTACATCATTTGTCTACCATGCTAAGTGACATGACAGTTTTCTCTCAAACTTATATTATAATTAGAACCAATTTACATGCATGTTTAATGTGCCTTTTTGCAGGATTAATATTATGTGACTCTTGATGAGCCTTGGGTGTAATCTTATATCCCTAATGGATACAATGTTTGTAACTAAGTCAGTTATTTTTAAAACCCTATGGTTATATGAGTTAATTGATAATAATGATTTAGTTCAATTCATTTGTTAAAGTTGGAGGGTAGAATTATAAATACGTTTTATTCTACTTGTAATTGCAATGTTTGCTTAAGTCATAATGTTATTCATGGTCTAGATGAGACTATTTTCTTTCCATATTTATATACCATAAGTAAAAGTGTTGTTTTGACCAAAATCTATAAAATTTAGAATGGTCATCAAAAGCTGGTATTATGAGAACTTTTACATATTGGAATAATAAGAGGAAATAACCCTAAAGGTCTAAATAGCCTGTGTTTTAACCTTGGTTAATGTAACCTATGTGGGGGTATTAATATTTTTCAGCTCATTATGTTGGCTAAATTAAGGTCCATCTCACGAGAGTTTGTCTAAGTATCCCCTGATTAACAGATTATTTATGTCATAATCTCAAATGTTTGTTGTGTGGTGAAATGTTCCTTGGTGTGCGTTGCAGTTGATTTTTTAAGACATTGTGATGTTGTGATTGTTGACTATGACGAATTTAATATTGCTTATTTATCCATTTATGTGAGTAATCTTTTATTCGATTCATTCATGATCAATGTAAATTTTTTCAAGCTAGCATAAACCTTTATACTACTTAAAGGTCCTGATATGCGATTTAGGATGAGTTATGCTAATTTGATTTGAAGTTGTGCTAATGTTATCACAATGGGTTGACATAGTACTGTTACATTGAGAATGACTTGAATTGTGTTAAATTCCAATATGCGAATCATATGCGCTAGTTTGAGAATGTTTTCTCAATTTTGTAATTGTATGATAATTTAAAATTTATACCTAAGAGTCATATATATACATAGTTTGCTTCATGTTTTTTATTTAACCTTTTCTTTAGTGAAGTTGGCAGATCAGTTAGGAAGGAGCAAATTCAGAGTCCAAACTAGTTAAGTCCAATTGTCTTTCTTAATTAGAAAGGTTTGAGGTTAGAAGAAGTCATGGAGTGTCTTTAAAAAGTGATGGATAAATATCCATAACCATATGGAGAAACCATGTCCTTGTGTTTGTGCTAGTTTTGGAGAGAAACAAGTTAAATATAAGTCCTTATTTGTGATCTATCGGAGTTTGTGAAAGTCAGTTTTGTCTAACCATAATAAAGCCATTGGATGTAATGTTGACTTTCATGAGTCAGTTTAAAGTAAAGAAATTGATATAACTTCACTAAAGGTTTGGTGATTAACTATCTTTGTTATTTCTCATCATGACTAACTTTGTGCGTTCATTTGTCTTGTTTGCATTATTATCCTCTAATGTTTTGATAGTGGTTCAAATGAAGGCTGCTTATATTGCAAACTAATATGACAACTTAGTTATGAATTTGAAAGTGGAGGAATTTTTTTTAAGTATGTGTCCTTGTAGTAAATAATACAAGGTAAATAAGTTTATTATATATTTAATTGAGCACCAAAGCTATGGTGTGAGAAGTCATCACATGATTATTCTCGTAATTTGTTAGTTTGACCATGATTGTAAATCATATGCTTCTAACTTAATGTTGTTATGATATTAATCATAGTGGTTCAAACGAGAATATTGTTATGATATTAATCATAGTGCAGGTAGAGACTATGAAAATGCTCTCTAATGATACATGTGTTGTGAAGTACAAGTTACAATTGAGGTAACTTACCATGGAAAAATAATAAAAATGTATACAGGCTAGAGGCATGAATACTAATCATAAAAATGTGATCACGTGATGTGAGAGGAATATTAGAGATTCCTCAACAAAGGCCTTTGCAGAAAAATGGTGCTAGAGTCAGCATAAGGAATGAGTTTAAGCCTATGAGGAGTGAATTGTGATTGATACCCATCTTAGAAATGTCTAAGTTCAATGGGTCAAACGAAGTCACAAAAGAGCTCAAGTATAGTACCACGACCATTCCTATTAATAAAGAGATGTGGTACTTCTTACTGCTATGTGCATGAGGTTAAGTTAAAGAACTCTTAATAAGTTCATAGCCTTAATATATAAAGGTGGTTTGTGGCAGTACAAACTTGATGAACTTAACTATGTGAATGTGGGGGTTACGCCCAATCCCCTATGAGGTTCCAAAGGCTAAGACCTCTAGAGCATTCATGAAAAATCCAGGCAAATGTTGGGCATTTTTAATTTCGCAAGAACACCTTTGATTTGAGAAAAGTTTAGTACGCAATTGTATTTTACAAACTTCATGAAAGGTTCAAGGCGAAGTCCACCCGACATGACTGTAGAATATAATTGTAAGTACTGGCATCAATTCAAGTCCACAAGACATTGGTACTTGTAAAACTAAATATCCAATGCTCAATTTTTTTTCATCTTCATTCTTTTTTTGAATCATGTGTGGGAATGTTGGAGTTTAGGTAGGGAACTCCAAATAAATTGTGCTTCAAAAGAATTAGTTCCCATTTGTCAAAGATTGCATTGTATAAATTGGTTCCTAAATTAAGTTGGTTCCTTGAAATATGCTCAATTAGTCAATCGTTTTGGACTTAATTGGGGATTTAGATGTTAACCATTTTTTTTTATCTAAATTGGTGACCAAATTCATTGTACCTTATTCACTCACATTCGTTGTATCCAGTTCACACTGATATACTATATAAGCATCTCCTTTTGTCCCTTTCCAAACACAGAAAAAAGTGGAAATTTATCCTCTCTTACAATTATTCTTCATGACCTCCTTTTCTATTGAGCATTGTTCGAAGGTGTTTTCAATCTAACTCTCTGTAGTACACAAAGAGTTGGAGTGGTGTAACCCTTGAGGTCGATTGCTATGAGTCCATGTGTACCTGTGCAGGGCAAATTTGACTTTAGGGCAGTGATTTATTGTCACGCCACGACATTTTCCAGATAAGTCGTTTAATTATCTTTATTGCTATTAGTCATATTTCCTACAGTTTACACACTTGACTGATTGTCTGATTTGGCATTGGTTTAATTTTATATTGGAATTGTGAGTGGCCAAATTTGTGTGAAGGTATTCCCTATACATTTATCGTCAATCAATAGCCCAATAATTTAAGGCCTTTCTATTTTATATGACCTAATATCTGAAATTATTTTAATTTTTTTGAGCTTATATTATTTTAGGAAACTTTGTGAAAAACCACCCACTTAAAACACATTTTTGTGAAAAACCACCCACAATGTTGTAAAAAACCACCCAAACTAAATAAAATGTTGTAAAAAGCCACCCACTGCCAGAAACAGGTTGTTGACCATATGTTCCGGCGATGACCTCCCTCCCTTGGTGTTGGCCACCCGTCCCATCCCCTTAAAAACCCCTAGAATTCACCGGAAAACGTCCGATCGCCCTTCCCCCCCTGAAAACCTTTAAAATTCACTTGAAACAATGAAAAACCCCAGACTACCACCGGAAAATGTGGTCGAAGTGATTTTCGAGGTGGAGGAAGAGTGAATATTAGGGGTTTTCAAGGGGGGAGTGAATGTTAGGGGTTTTCGAGGGGGAGGGGGAGGGGCGGCCAAACTTTTCCGGTGAATTCTAGAATTTTCTAGGGGTGGGGAGTGTGGTCAACGCCGGGGGAGGACGGTCAATGACTTGTTTTCAACAGTGAGTGGCTTTTTGCAACTTTTTTTTTAGTTTGGGTGGTGTTTTACAACATTTTTTTTTATTGTGGGTGGTTTTTCACAAAAAAGTGTTTTTAGTTTGTGGTTTTTGACAAAATTTCTATTATATTATTGTATCTGAAATTATTTTATGTTGTCTAAACTTATTCATTTGAATTTCCTGAAATTTTGTTTACTTTATTTTATTTAATATCAAAATATTTTTTCTGAACTAATTTTTTTCAAAAATAAAATAAGATGAAACAGTACAAAACATTCTGTTACAAAGTCTAAGAAACTATTGATTAGTAATTTTAAGTTTTGTAATCCTTTGCAGAAACATCAACCTTTACTATAGTTTATTGACACGGTAGAGATTTTATATCTAATATGCAGTGAAGCTTTTAGAATGGAAGGGAATATGGCACTTAACTTGCTGCAGGTTGTTATTGTAATATTATTATTCCAAAGAGATGCAAAGGTAACTAAATGTGTTTTTTCTTACATGTAGGCTTCAGATATGCTTCAAAATAACTTTCTAGGTTTTCCAGTGCTTCAAAATCTGACCAGAGATGCTCTTATATGCTAAAAAGTCAAAACTCTTGGGCTTATGTAAGTCCAATGAACATGTACGGTCACTCAAATTTAGCTTTCATTAGGTTTTTTACAATGACTCTGATTTTGTGGCTAATTCTGCTATATTCATCTCTGTATCACAGGGTATAAATCTTGAAAATGCTGGTTGTGGATGTCTCTATGTATATTGGAAGCCCTGAAGCCTTGGATTCTTATTCGTTTCTCTTATGCTCTTACCATGCGATGACTCATGGCATTTCCATGATGAGTCACCAGGTGGAAAGCAATATCCCGGACCTAGGAGATCAACGGAAAACTTAAAATCAGGGTGCCAATAATTCTTGAATCAACCACTGCAGTTCTAGTAGTACATTTTGAAGTGAGAATTGAAATGTCCTACAGAAGAAGAATTAGAGCACTAACTTTGTGGCAAGCCACTTTGCTAGATGATCCAACTCACTTAGGCTCTATTTGGCAAATTGGCAGTAGCATTGAGATAGTAGGTAGCATTTTGATTAGGCTACCACATTATTAGGGAAAAGGTTAAAAATGTTTGGCAAGGAAGTGGTTCAAGTAGCACTTAATAGTAGAGGTATCGTTTAGGTTACTTCTCTAAAATAATAATATATTATGGTTTTTATTGTATTTTAATATTCAAACCGCTAATTTGTCAAATACTTATAACATTAACTGTTACTTTATTATCTAACCTCTACACAATAGGCTGCTACGTACTAACTAAGCTACCTGCTCTTCGACTACTAAAGTTACTAGTTACTTGATCGCTAAAAGTTACCTGCTATCTCTAATTTTGTTGAACATGACTTTAATGTAGCAAGTATAGTGACGGTAGCATATATTATAGATAACATTAATTATAAGCACATACAAACTCATTTATGATAGCGTCTTTACTTACTAATGGGCGCATAAGCCCCTTGTGGCTTTGTGCCACTAAACTAATACTCCCTCCGTCCCACCATACTTTACACAATTACCATTTTCGTCCATTCCAAACTACTTGATACATTACCAATATGGAATGGGACAACTAATAGAAAAATATTTTCCTATACTCTCTTTGGGACCCAAATCCCAAAACCCAATTAAAGGGTCGTTTGGTTGGATCATTTGGAATGGATAGGAATGGAGTTAGAATCCATTCCATCTAGTTTTTTGTTTGGTTAAGGTTTTTAGTAGTGGAATCTCATAGCTAAGGGATTCTAATTCCCCCCACACCCATGGAATCCCACACTCACCCCTCTCCTTAAGATTCATAATCCACTCTATTAATGAAGGACATAATCCATTCCAACTATAAAAACAAACAACTTTGGATTAGTATGAATTTTAGAATCCATACCTCTCAAGTATGAGATTCCATACCAATCCATTCCAACTTGATGAACCAAACACCCCTTAAAATTCTACATTTTCCCTCTCCTCACTACCCCTATCGATCTCTCCCACTTTTTGTTTTCTTACAATATAAAAATACAAAAGAGAATCCTTTATATAATAACAAATGTTTTAAATGGACATACTTGTAGTTTTCTTAAACTAAGTGTCCACCCCATCGTCCCAAGTAGTATTTTGGGACGGAGGGAATACCTAATTATAACTCTGTTCCATAATACTCCATATAATAATTGACATGTTTGGGTTTTTTTTTTTAATCACTTCAACCATTTTTTTTACCAAATAGTATTACTCCCTCCGTCCCAAAATATCTGACACAATCAACATGGCACACATGTCAATGCACTAGTTTGACTTTATTTTTATATAAATAAATAGTAATGAAAATTATTTTAAAAATTATAGGAAATTTTGGAATTTGGTACCTCGAAAATGAGGGCTGTTGAATTTTGGTACCCGTTTAAAACTTTATTTTATTTTGGTACCCATAAAAGTTTAAAATTATAGCTTTTGGTACCTCCGTCCAACTTTTGTTAAGTTTTCCGTTAGTGGGGCCCATTATCTAATTAATTAATAATTTTTTTTAAAAAAAAAAACTTAAAAAAAATAAATAAAAATAAAAACAAAACAAAACCCAGCCATTGCCACTCCTCCCCCCTCCCCGTCAGCCACCTTTCCCCCTCCCCGTGCAGGCTGTCGGTGCCCATACGTTCTCCCGGCGCTAGCGACTTCACCCCCTCCCTTTCCCCCGCCGATCTCCCTCCCCTTTCCCACTCTTGGCTACCCCCAACACCACCCCTTCCTCTTTTCCCTCAAATCAATTTTATTTTTTAGGTTTTAGGGTCTCTCTCCTCAAATCACACAACAACAAGAACAACGGTGATGGCTTTAAGGGCGCTCATGGCGGCGGTGTTCGAGGCGAATGCGATGGTTGTGGCGGCTTTGACGTTTGCGGTGGTGGTTTTGGTGTAGATTGTGGGATGTTGCCTGTTAGTTCCGATATGGTTAATTGCTGGTGCGTGGGCTGCTTGATGGTGGTCGATTGTGGGCTGCCTGGGTGCTGTTGTTAGGGCGGTGGTTGAGGCGAACGCGGTGGGGCTGCATGGGTGTTTTTTGTGTGAAAGGTGGTGTTGGCTGGTGGATTTTGTGGTGAAAGGTGGTGTTGGTTGGTGTCGGTGGTTTGTTTTGGAGGTGAAGGGGTGGTTTTTGCGGTCGCCGGCAGGCGGTACAGGGAGGGAGGCTGGCAATGTAGTGGTTGAGGAGGAGGAAAGGGTGGCTGGGAGGTGGCAAGAGCATGACTGGACCCTACTAACGGAAAAATTAACGGACTATGGACGGAGGTACCAAAAGCTATAAGTTTAAACTTTGACGGGTACCAAAATAAAATAAAGTTTTAACGGGTACCAAAATTCAACAATCCCCATTTTCAAGGTACAAATTCCGAAATTTCCAAAATTATATTATGAAACTTTATATTAATACCTATCAAACAACATATTTTATGATAAAATATGTTTTATTATGTTAGTAAAAATTTATGGTCAAAGCTAATACATGAATAGTGTAATACCCCGTATTTTTAAAACGTAATTTCTAATTAATTAATTAGTATTCTCTTAAAGGGTATTTTAGTAATTTATTTTACTATTTGAATTTTGTAGCCAAAATGATATTTAAATTTTGGCACCAAAAGTATTTTAAAACTCAATAATTATTTTGGATTTTGGATAAGATTTATTATCCATTTATTTTATTTTAAAACCCAGATTATTTATATTTCGGATACTTTAACTAAGTGAAATTATATTTTAGTTATTTAATTAGGAGGTCCAAATTTCCTAAATAATAAGCTATGATTTTCGGATTTTCTAAGTGTAGAAAATCTGATTTTCTTAGTGAGTTTATTTAGTGAATAATTGATATTTTCTTAATTAATTATTTTATACAATATATATTATTTACACAATTATTTCCTTAAAACTAATAAATTGATACCCTAAATATCTAAAGGGAGGTCCGAAAATATGAGCTTAGGAAAGCTCAAATTTTCGGCCACCATGATGGATTTTTGGGTGATTTATTATCTCCTTAAAATCTCTTATTTTCCTTAATTTTATTTTCCATCTCACAAAGATTTGATCATCTTATTTCCCTACCTTATTTCATCCTTGATTATTCCCCAAGTAATCTCTTTTGCCATATTATTTTTCATGACAACACATTTTCCTTAATTCTATTGTTCTTAATCACCTTAATATTTAACTTTCCATAATTCTTTAACTCTCTTCTCCAAGTAATTTCCTTAATACTTTTTACCATAATTCTTCCTACATTTCCCTACCATAATTCTTTCATTCGAGAGCCTATAAATACCCCCTCATACCTCTCATATTCTTCACACCAAAACTCAATTCTCTTCTTCTCTCTTATTCTTCTTCTTTTCCCTAAACCTTTTCATACTTTCTTCTCCTCTTTTTACACAAATTAGCCCGTATACCTTTAAAGCCAGTTTTCGGGCACTTTTGGTCAATTTTTTGGGGTACTGATGTGTCACAAAAGATTGTTCCTCTCAAAAAATCCTTGAGGTTAGGCTCATGAACCACCCAATTAGGAGTTATATTGAAGGAGTTATGACCTCTGCAAGTTCTGCCTATTCTTTCCAACGAAATTCAATTCTCTTTAATTTTATTCCTTTATCTTCTTCATAGTTAGTTTTCTAAAATACAAATACCTGTTTCAAAGTTATAATTTTATATTAAAGTATTATTTTAAAAGAGTTTTATAGTCCATGCACATTAGATTTGAGTTTATGTTGTGATAACCTTATGGTTATATTATTTGCAAGGTGTATTCGTGATTGAACTTTGAAAGTGCGAAGTATTGATTGATATTCAAAATCAAGGTACGTTTAGGTGGCTAGATACTTTTGAAAGTGATTGGTTTGAATAACATGTTTCATATGATTTTATTAGTGATTGAATTGAATTGATTTGAGTTATAATTTATGAAATAAAGTATGGTTGGAGGAATTGCTTTTAATATTTGTTTTTAATAAAAGGATTTATTTTAAATATCATGTTTTGAATGGTTTGAAATTATTTATTATGTTCAAAGGAATTTGGATTTTTAAGAATATGTTGGATTGATTTAAAGAGTTTTTAAAAGGGTTTTTGAAAGCTTGATTGAATTAAATACAAAAGGAGTTTTGATTTAAACTATAATAAAGGTAGATTTTATTCAAAGAGGAATTTCATGAGAATTATTGAATTATTATTATAAAAGCTTTACAAGCATGATTATTATATTAATCCTACTATGTGGATTCATTGAAGACTATGGACTTTGTATGACTTAGTCTTTCTCCAAGAATAGCCTTGAAATAGTAGGAGACTAGCTTGGGGGTTTTTGAAAAGAATTGATTTTAATAATCACTATTATTGAATTATTGAGTTATTGGTATTATTTATGAGTATCTTGAGATCATTGGTTTTTAAAAAGAGAAATTGGTTTTATAAATCATTTCTATTTACTTATTGAGTTATTGGAATTGTTTTGAGATTATTGAGAATTGGTTTTGAATCATGAGTTTTGGAATTATTGGATTAATCATTGGAATTGGTTTTAAAAGTATGTTTGCAAATGAATTGAGTTTACATTATCTTGCACTTATCGTACTTAGCATATTTTGCTAATCCGTATTTCCTATTTGTTTTGGTTCGCCCTATTTACCATAATGGTAAGCAGTGTTGACTACTTTCAGGCGGAGTCATGAATGAGCATATGAGAGTCCCAGGATTTACTTCACCTAGTTTAGGAATGTTGGTTTTTATTTTGAGTACTCATAACAATGTTACTATTTTTATAAGCATTAATAAAAGAAAGTTGAGTTTTCCGCTGCAAGTTTTGTTATTGAGTTAAGTATTTTGAGTAGCCTTGCGTAATTATGCGGAGGTAACACTCCTAAGTCTATCTCTACGGTACAACTATATGTATTATACTAGTATTTCCGTAGAGGGAGATTTGGGGGTGTTACAAATAGTGAAAAAAATCAACGTCCAAAGATATTCCGGAACGAAGGGAGTACCTTGTTCATATTATTAGCAATTTTTGCCAAAAATAAATGCTATACGTTATTAGTAACAAATGTTTTCAAACCTTTTTAGGTTTTCATTTTCTACTCATCACATGCATTCATATTTTTCTTTCTCAAAAGTAAAAATGCTTTGGGCCATGCCTCGTGTCGGTCCACGTGCTTTGGGGTTAGTTAGGCTCGGCCGGCAAGTTTCACTGTGCCGGGCCGAAGTTTTCAAAAGGTCGCCCCAGCCATCGTGTCCTGACTTGCGTGCATAAGCAAAATTTCATTGAATAATTTAGCATGTTTTGTCTTGCCGAGCCCGGCCGTGCCGTGCTTAATCGTGCTTCTTCCAAATAAAGGCGGCTCAGGCCTGGCCCACGACCCACACGCACATTAATGTGTCGTGTCGGACTTTTGGTTAGCCCAGACTAGTGTCATCTTTACTTAAAAGTAAATTTTGACTAGAAGTCCGCATGGACCCCAAACTCCCTAACATTTGAAATGGAATCTCATCAGATCACCCTAATACCATGTATTTTATACTTAAGAGAATGGAATGAGTCAAACCCACCTCCTCTAAAGGTTTCTAAACCCTATATCTCATGAGTTTGAAGTATGAGTTTAAAATTCATACTTTTGACAACCAAACATACAGTTGTTGTTAGCTAGTCTTGAGACCAGCTAGAGTTGGTTGGTCCCTCATTCAAAAATGAACATTTATCATAATACAAGTAAATATTTTCTAACTAACATATTTTACAATAATTTTGTATTTCTCAATAACTAAATGTTTATTTTCATGCACTATGATGTTCATTCTTATAAAATAAATGCTCATTTTCTTTTCTAATTAATATAAATTTTTGTGTTTGTTCAGTTGTATAAAACGTTCGTTTTTATAGTAAATGACGTTCAATTATATAACATTAGATGTACAATTTTTTTTTCTATTTCATAGTCTCTTTATTTTATTCTTATATTATAATATTCATTGATAAATTAATAACCAAAATCCTAAAAAGAAATCTCAAAATGGGTAATTCATTTTTTTTTTAAAAAAAAAAAAATTAATTGAAATAACAATCAAAATTGGGGAAAACAACAAAACCTCAACAAGAAAGAAATAGGCCGGGAAATCACAAAATTAATGAAAAAGAAATCATCACATACGAAATGTTGAAATGGCGGAAGAGGAGGCCGAGAATGGCGAAAGAGCAAAGAATAACGAAGAAGACATCGGAATAAAGAGAAAGAAAACTGGAATTGCGGGACTAGCCAATTGATTTTCACTCACTTTGATCATGCAATGTTAATTACTAAATGTTCATTATTTTCTAGTAAAATATTCATTTTGTTTTTAGAAACGGCTATTTCACCAAATGCCACTGAGTAATTTAAAAATTCACCAAATGCCATCGGACTTTTCAGAATTCACCAAATGCCACCCAGTTTTTAAAAAATTCACCGAGTGTCATTAATGACCAACGACCGTTAACTCCGTTAGTCATTAGGGGTTAATCATGACACATGTCATGATATAATTGGTCAATTTATCTTAATTCATAAAAATTAAAAAAAAAACAAAAAATTAAAAAAAAAAAAACAAAAAATAAAAAAAAAAAAAAAAAAAAAAACAAAACCCCAAAATTTTCCCAGCCACCCTCACCACCACCAAACCCTAGCCCCACCCTTATCTCGCCGGAAAACGGCCGGCCACCACCTTAACCATCAAAAATCGGCCGGCCGACACTTAAGCACCCCACCTGACCCACCGCCAACCCCCAAAACCACCCACACAAGGTGGTGGTTAAATCCCAATCCCAATCCCCTTCCCCTGCGCGCAACGCTACCCACCGCCAAATCCCAATCGCCGGCGACCCTAAACTGGCCCCCAACCCCTCCCTGTCCCGACTCTTTCTCCACCTTGACCACCACCTGAAATCGCATCCCCCATTCCACTTGAAAACCGTAACCCATCCTATCCCCTTTTGTTGAAACCCGTAACACCCAAAATTAGGGTGGTCGATTTGGGGATTAGGGTGGTCGGTTTTTCATGGGAGAGGGGGTTGGGGTGGTCGGTTTTCATGGGATAGGGGTTAGGGTGGCTCGAATTTTGTTAGGGGTTATGAATGTGGGTTGCAATTGTTGGCTGCTAGGTGGCTGCTAGGTGGCTGTTGTTGTTGGTGGATGCGTGAGAAGATGAGAGATTGGAGTTGGGAGGTGTTGTTTGGTTTGGTTGCTGCGGGGTGGTTGCAAGGAAAGCAGGGGTGGAGTGCGTGGGAGTTTGTGTTGTTGGCGTTGGCTGATGGAAGTTGTTGTTGATGTTGCTGTTATCGTTATTGTTGTTGTGGCTGGTGGTGGTTGCGTGAAGGTTGTAGGTGGAGCTGGTGGTTGCAACTGCTGTTGTTGATGGTTGTTGTCGCTGCTGTTGGTGTTGTTGATGGGGTGAAGCAGCAGTGTGGGCTTATTAATGGCTGGTTTGGGCTGTGGTGGTGTGGTGCTGGTGGGAGCAGGGGATTGTGGTAGGTGGTTTGCGTGGTGTTGGGCTGCTGTTGTTGGGGTTTTGTTTTTTTTTTTTTTTTTTTTTTTTTTTTTAATTTATAAATTAAGATAAATTGACCAATTATATCATGACATGTGTCATGATTAACCCCTAATGACTAACGGAGTTAACGGCCGTTGGTCATTAATGGCACTCGGTGAATTTTTTAAAAACTGGGTGGCATTTGGTGAATTCTGAAAAGTCCGATGGCATTTGGTGAATTTTTAAATTACTCAGTGGCATTTGGTGAAATAGCCGTTTTAGAAAATATGCATTTTTACAGTACGGGACTAGCCAGTTATAGCTTATCGCGAAACCAGCTAAAATTTGCGCCAAACATATAATATCGGTTTTAGTCGTTCTAAGATCATACCTCATACCTATAATTCGCGAACCAAACGCCCCTAAAACCTAAATGTTCTGTGTAAATCAATGAGTCAATGACCCTCAATTCAATTTCCCCAATTCAATTTAAATTATTTTATAAAACCCTAATTTTTCCCCTTAATTACCAGTTATAACTACATACATGGTTTCGAGCTTCTTTATCGTCATCCCCTCATTTTAATTTCTGGTATAATGCTGTACCACCATTGAAGATCTTGTACTCTGAGCTCTCCATTAAAGCAGGTTTTGACCTTTGTCTTCTCCATTGGACTGCCTTCTGAGCTTTTGAGATTTCAGGTACTTCTTATTTTAGGCCATAATCGGCTTCCTGCAATGTTCTGAATCTTATGATAGTGTTAGATTTGTCACATTATTAGTTCAATTTACTGATTTTTTTGTTATTTTCTTAAGGGTGTGCTTTGTATATTGGTCTTTTGCACTCATAATATAGTTCAACTGATTAATTGGCAGTTCAACTCGTGGGAATATAGTTTTAAAATATACTCCGTGTTTTAGAGAGGATGATTTTTAAATGAATTATTTGCCATAATTTATTGTGCACAAGTTTGGAGGATTTAATTGAACATGGAGGATTGATTACTATAAAGAAGTTATAAAAAATAATAAAATAAATATTAATAGTAAAATAACTAAGTTGGAATTTTCTCGAGAATTCACTACATAATATGATGAAGTTTGCAGACGAGAATCTGTTGTCATTCATCATTGGGCAGTTCAAATGGGCAGTTCAAATGCATGTGATTAGTTTTAAAATAATTAAACTGATACCTTATTAACAAATTACAGGGTGATTTAAATTGAATATTTTCCATATTAGCACATTGTTAGAGATACAAAGTTTGGATACTTGCGACATATTGAACATGGAGGATTGATTCATTCTATAAGCGTGTGAATTCAGGACCAGCTATGTCACTTTTAGCTTAACTGTATTATTTTTGAAAGAACATTCATCATTGGGCAGTCCAACTACATGTGAATTGAAGTTTTTAAATGTTAAAACTCATTTTTTATTTCCGTTAGTTTTAAAGATGACCGTTAAGCATCTTATGTAGTCGAAAAAGCTAAGGTTTACTCGTTATTTATAGATGGTTGTATAGCTTGCATTTCTCACCTACCACAAAAAGAATATTTTGATCATTCTATACTTGATAGCTTCTTCATCCTTTCTCTGCTTTTTCTTCTTGAATACTTTACTGTAGCATAGATGTTGCTACTGCACTCACTGTTGCTCAGACGATGTTTGCGACATTACAGTGTGCAGAAGTTCAAAAGCTATGCTCCATCTTTAAATATGAATCTGAGCTTCAGGAGTTGCTCGAAACTGTTGAAATCATCAACAAGTGCCTCCTAGATGCCGACTCCAAGTTCTAGGAGCTCACAAATGAAGGCCAGTACTGGGTCCAGAACCTCAAGGATGCTGTCTATGATGCTGATGATTTGTTGGATGAATTCAAGACCATTGCTCATCAGCTAAAAGGAATGCCTGGTGGTAATATGTTAAAGAATTTACGCCACTTCTTCTCCTCTAATAACCAACTCATATTTTCTTTTGATAAGTCAAATGAGATTAAGAAGCTTAGAGAGAAGTTGGATAGCTTGGCTAAAAAGCGTAGGGATTTTGGGTTTAGTGAGCTGTATAAGCCTGTAAAAATTAGAGAGGAAACCTGTTCTTATGTGTATGAACACGATATTATTGGGAGAGATGCTGACAAGGAGGCCATAGTGAATTTGTTGTTAAAAGATGATTCGGAGATAAATATTTCTTTTGTGACTATTGTTGGGATTGGGGGTTTAGGAAAAACTGCTCTTGCCCAGCTCGTGTTTAATGATCATAGGATTAAAGAAGCATTCAAAGAAAATATGTACTGGGTTTGTGTGTCTTTGAATTTTGACACGAAAGATATCCTAGGTAAGATGATAAGTAAGGAGGAGCTTAAATTTGAGGATTTGCAAAGAATTGTTCGAAATCAAATAGAAGGGAAAAGGTACTTGTATTAGATGATGTATGGTCTGAGAATGGTAGAAAATGGGATGAGCTTAGAAACTTCTTGATTTTAGGTGGAAAGGGAACTAGGATCTTGGTGACTAGCCGCTCCAAAAAAGTGGCTGAAGCTATTAGAAAATGTCAAATACATGATTTACCAGGTTTATCCGTAGAGGATTCTTGGGTATTGTTCAAGAAAATATTACTTGGACAAAGGGAAGACAACGAAGCCGTTACAGACCTTGTTGAGATAGGAAGAGATATTGTGAAAAAATGTTCCAGTGTGCCTCTCTCCATAAGGGTGGTGGCCAGTTTGTTGCGTAATCAAGATATAGCAACTTGGCAGTCATTTAAAAGTACTGATTTGGCTAAGATGTGTGGTGGTGAGGATGGCATAATGCCAACATTGATGTTTAGCTATTATTACCTTGATCCCGAGTTAAAAAGTTGTTTTAGCTTTTGCTCACTCTTCCTTGAGGATTTTGTCTTCGAGAAAAGTGATTTAATTCAACTTTGGATGGCACAAGGATATCTTGTTCCGTGTGCTAAAAATGAGAGCATGGAAGATGTTGGTGAAAAATATATATCAATTTTATTGCATAGATGTTTTTTCCAAGACATTCATGGGGACAAGTCTGGTAAAGTAACATCATTTAAAATGCATGATCTCATGCATGAACTTGCTAGAAAAGTAGCAGCAAAAGAGTCCATGACATTGACAGCTTGTGCAAATGATTCTGAAGGGAAAGTTCGTCATCTATTAAATGACTGCAATGAAGGTTTGACTACCTGGTTTCACTCAAGTAATTATCCCACTAAAAAATTACGTACTTATTTGAGTAATGAAGTAAGTATGACTAGTGAGGATGTGGATGCAATCATTTCAAATTGTTGTCGTTTAAGGGTATTGGATTTGCAGTTTTCTTTGGGAACTAGAAACTTACCAGATAAACTAGGTAAATTATTACACTTAAGGTACCTTGATCTCTCACGTAATCAAAATTTGGAGATTCTCCCTAAATCGATCACCAAGCTTTACAATCTACAAACTCTAATCTTGGATACTTGTAGTAGACTAAAGGAGCTGCCAGAGGACATAAGCAAACTTGTAAATCTTAGGGTGTTGAATATATTTGGATGTGGTTATTTGAGTCATATGCCAACAGGGATGTATAAATTAACAAGTCTTCACACACTAACGAAGTTTATAGTGCGTGGGGATGATGATGCTTTGAAGCAAGATAAAAAAGGCAATCTTAGAGACTTGATAGCTCTTGTCAATAACCTCAGAGGTTATCTCGAAATTTTACATTATGCTAACTCAAACAATATGCCATCGTATGGTAACCCACTTGTTGTAGAACTCGACACTTTAAAATTAAGTTGTAGGCTTCATTCTTATTACAAAGAAGGTCAAGAGACATTGCTGGAGAGCCTATTCTGTAATAACCAATTTCATAAGTTAAAAAATACTTTTCTATGGTGGTACCAAATTGCAATGTTGCGTGTCAGGTCTTTTGAGTATCACATTATATTGTTGTAAGAATATGCAATATCTGCCATCATCAGTGAGTCAACTTTGCCATCTCAAATATCTTCACCTTGAGATTATGGGGAATATGGAGTACATAGAGTGCGATGCACCATCTCCATCAGCGAAATTCTTCCCGGCACTTGAGATGTTACAGCTAGATTACATGCCAGCATTAAAGGGATGGTGGAGGGATATAAGATGGATGGAGAAGGAAGCTGTTATCATTCCGTCATTTCCTCGTCTCTGTGAATTGAATATTAGAGGTTGCGAGAGATTGACATACATTCCTCCATGTCCACTTGTAACAAAACTATATCTTTACAGAGTCAATGAAGCACTGGGAAAATGTATGAAAGTAGGCAGAGCTCAAAGCAATACATTCTCTTTGGAGAGGTTTGGTACAAATAATTCATGCATATACAATTCCTTAGGGTCGGAGTTTGTGGGAAGCGCTGTATATATCGAATTGAGTGATATAGGAAATTTGGGTACAATTAAGGTTGCATTTCGAACCTTCGCTTCTTCTCTTCGAGAACTCAAAATTAGAAATTGCAGGGGATTGGAGAACTTGGGAATGGAGCATCTTACCAACCTAAAATCTCTCGATTTATCAAACAGTATGGAAGGGATACCATGGAAATCTGTTCACTCTCTTACTTCATTGACAATACATGATGTCAAAGAGGAAACACTGCCAAAGGAGATTCAATACTTGACATCCCTTCAATCCCTCTTTCTTATTAAATTCGAGAAACTGAAAGCACTGCTAGAAGAAATGCGCTGCCTCACCTCTCTCACTACACTTCAATTAAGATACCCCAACAGAGTGATAGAGAAAAGATGCCAGAAACCAGAAGGGGCAGACTGGCCTAAAATAAGCCACATCCCGAATCTGGATATTACACATTTTTGAAGTCAACATCATCAACATAAACACACGAGTAGTACTCAAACAGCTAAGGTAGCAAAACAATTTTTTTTTTTTTTTTTTTTTTTTGTAATTTATTTACTTCACACTTTTATCGCTTAACCCTCTTAATTAATACAGAGTACCAAGTAACCTGCTATGCTTGCTGGGACAGTGCTAAATGGGAGCTGGTGCTGCCCTGCTGCTGGTGCGGATAAAATTAATTCCGATGCACACATTGGTCCAGACGGATTGGTAGGCTTGGTGTGCCCATCAGGGATGAAAATGGGTGTATCATTGCTGCTGCAGTGCAGAGGGTAGGTGCGAGGTGGGATGTGGAGCTGACTGAGGTTGCAGCAGCAAGGCTGGGTGTCCAAATTGCAAGCCAAATGGGGTTGTTGAAGGTCGAATTGGAGTGTGACGCAAATAATGTTGTGCATAATATTCAGCAAGAAGCTGCAGAATACTCCCTTTTGATGCTGGTGTATGAAGTCATTAAGAGATTGAAGCATGCTTTTACTTCCTTTAAATGTAGTCATATTCGTCAGGCAGGTAATACATTAGCACATCTTATAGCTAAATACAATACTAGTGAGTCGATGTTTGTATGGTATGACAATTTCCCCCAAAGCTTCTAAACTTTGGTAGAACTCGATTTGACTTAATAATATTGCTCACTTAACGTTTCCTCAATTAATTATCCATTTCTTGCAGTTCTCAAATAGTAGATATGCTTAGATGATCACGGTTTTATTTGAATTGAAAACCTTGGGCTTATGTCGGTTTGCAATCCAAGCTTCTAGAAGTCTAGAACTACATATTGCTTTCTTTCCAATGTCTAGTGATAAATTGGCCAAAGTCTGAAGGTATTCCCTTTACATAATTTATCAACAATCAATATCCCTATAGTTTTAAGCCTAAAAGGATAAATATATTGTCTCAAACACACATAAATGAATGACTTAAGAGTATATGCATCACATTAAGTTCGATCATCGAATTTGATGGGGATCTTGCACGACTTGTAGATTATATGCATCACAATAAGCTCCTATTTTATGTTCCACTCTGTTGTGAAAGAGAGTATTTAGTAATTTTCATTTTTGTGAACCTTGGCAGAAACATTCTCTTGCAGTGGCGCAGCGCAGCAGAGAAACATTCTCTTGCAAAGACAAGGTTGGTTAGGAGCAATTGCATTAGCTACTACCTGCATTATACATACACTGCTTTTGAAGGCTTCCTGCAACTTGGTGGACCATTTACTCTCTTTCGTGCCTAGGTTGTGGTGACATGTTTTGTGAGCAATAAGATATAGATCCTAGCATATTCGGGTTGTGGCCGAAATCTGCATGTCATAACCTGCCAAGGAAGAAGTAGAAGCAGCTAGGAGCAGCCTCCTCCTCAGCTCACTTGTGGACGCATACTCCCCGTCACAACCCGCTTGTTGGAAGCTTGTTTGACATTTAATTGTTGTTTGGACGCTAAAGGCTAAAGGAGTCCAAAAGGGATGGTTTGGATTATTTTACTTGAGCTTTTATAATAGGCCTAAAAGAGGTTGATTTTACTTCAGCTTTTTTCTTTTTTTTTTTTTTTTTTTTTTTTCTTTTTTTGAAAACTACTTAAGCTTTTATAATAGGCCTAAAAGAGGATAATTAGTGGAGATCTTATACAAGAATACTGTACGTTCTTGTTTTGCACATTATTCTTCTAAGCTTTGTCCATTGAAGAATTACTCAAGCCTTCATTAATTTAATTCAAGAGTTTTCTTTTTCCTCTTTTAATGTTATAACTAGTGAGTAAATTATTGAATGCATTCCCCGGTTGTTACTTTTGTAATTGTGCAATTAGGATATTTTTTTTAAAAGCTTTTGAAATCTGAAATCGACATTATAGAATGTGTTTTTTTTTTTTTAATAATTAAATCAATGTTGTTTGCACTTATGTATATTTTTTTTTTCATATTTATAACATGCTTTATAATGGGCTAAGATGGTTACATACTCATCTTTGTTATAACTGGTTGGGTGTTCGGATGTGGCATAAAGAGATGTTGGGTAGGTGATGTGGCGTCATAAAATATTTATGAAGTGATGTGGCGTAATTTAAAAGAATCTACGTCGCACATGAACGTTTTTATAAACGTCTTTTAATAGATTAGTATAGATGTTTACTTTTATATTAGTTCCTTTTGTTATTGATTCTTAAAATGACTTACGTATGAGTAGTTTTATTAAATGTGATTAGATTTACAATTAAAGTTGTGTCTTGATTGATTTTAGTTCCTCATAAAAATATTTTATTTGATTTTAAACACCAAACAATAACACAAAATTGGCTTTAAAGACTATGAAGAAAAAAAATTTACTTTATGTTTTGGCAATTTGGTGGTGTTGGGGCGGTTTAGGGTTGGTGGAAGGGGAGTGGGTAGGGATGTCAGTGGGGCGGGTCAAGTAGGAGACCCGCTCCATCCCTGCCCCAGTGGGCGGGGATGGGTCTCGGTTTGGCCGGTGGTGGGGCGGGGATGGGGATAAAAACCATACCCGCCATGGGTGATGGGGCGGGGTGGATTTTAAGTTGTACCCGCCCTGCCCCACCCGCCCCACTTCGTACCCGCCCCATCCCCACCTCATACCCACATCTATATATCTTTAAAAGCAAAATTACATACTTTTATAATATTTATAAAATAATTACGTGAAATACAATATTAATTATAATATTTGTACGACACTTATATTATAAACAAAAATGTGTGTAATATTAAGAATGTTTTATTTTTATTATAATCCATATTAATTATGTAGAATTGTGTATTTGAGAGATGAAGATTAGGTGGATCTTGGGTGGGGATTAGGCGGGTCTTTGATGGGGAATAGGTGGGGATGGATATCCAAGTGGGGGTGGGGCGGGGATGGTTTTGGAGTTGTACCCGCTGGGGCGGGGATGAGGATGAATATTGGACCTGCCGTGGGGATGGGGATGAAAATATTAGGTGAGGATGAGGATGGGGATGGGAAGGCCAACATCCGCCCCGCCCCATTGACATCCCTAGGAGTGGGAGGGTTCTAGCGGGGCGGGTTTAGGACTGGGGGAGGGGATGTGTTGGCGGGGGGTGGCAACTGCGCTGGGTGGGAGCAGAGGGTGACGGTAAGAGTAAATTCAAGTTTATCAATGTGATAAACAAAGGAAGTTTAACAAGGGGTAAAATGGTACAATTATGTGTGCATTGAGGAGTACATGTGATTTTGTTTCTGGAAAAATAATTCTCCTCGGGGTTAAGGTAATAATATTAAGATGTCTTAGAGACTAAGTCCAATGAATGTCCAAATGACTTTCGGCTCCGCCTAGCAAGGGTATATCTGAGGGTTCTGCCTTGACGTACGAGAGTTTGGCCTGCAAAACAAGGAAGGTTAGCTGCCCCGGGAGGTGTGACCCGGGAAAGCCCCTCCGATGCTTAAGTCATTGAATGTACTTTCTAGAGAGAGAGTACTTAGAGAGAGAAGGAGAGAGAATTAGGAAAAAGTTACCATCATTAATGATTGGAGAGCTATTTATAGTTGTACTTTCAGGTGGCAGAAGTTGTACTTAGTTGGACAAATTAAGGGTAAATCTGTACTTTGCAATGATTAATGATGGGCTGGATCATGGAGGGGTATTTTCGTAATTTTAGGTCACTGGGCTTAGGACAATGGACTTGGTCCAAACATTTAGCCCCACGCATGATGTGGGAACGAGATCGAATGAAGTTCGGATATCACGCAGAATGAGTACTAGAGAAGTTGTCACATAAGTCGGAATAGATTTTGAGGCGTACTCGAGGGCTAAAACAAGTCTCAGATGTACCTGTGGGCTAAAAAGAGTCCCAAGCGACTTGCAACGGTGAAAACCAGCCCCAAGCAATGCGTTATAAGTACTTTCTAGCTGACATGACTGAGCAGTTTTTGAGAATTTATCTGAGAGCTAAGTCGGATGATGAATGACGGCCTATCGACAACTGAGAGCCTTGCTCCTTTTAGAATGTTTTCTTTAGGTTGAGCCCCATGTATATTGCTGAAGGCATGACTTGTCTTGATTTTTGTCTAAGCTTTGTATTAAGAGTTAACTGATGATAATTGAATGCTAATTAAGCTTAATTCTTCATTGGTGATATTTTGGGCTCAAGTATCACCTAGGCCCATTTAAGCCAGGGTTTTAAGGAGTTTCCCTCCCTTGGCTTTGAATATGAGAGTTTCCACCTTATTCAATTTGCTTCTCACTCTTTCATTTCACTTAGAGAATTTTTAGAAAAGTCTCTCCAATTTCCTCCCAAATTATCGAGAGTTTTGAGTTTTCAAGTCATATTGAATTGTGTTCATCCAAGTTCATCAAGATCTTCGAAGGTATGCAAAAAATTCCCAACTTTTGATTCGTTTCTTGGTAAATCCGAAATCATGTTTGTGTTTTTGTACTTGCAAATTTTGAATCTTTGAATTTGAATTTGAATTTCGGCTATACCTGTTTTTAAATTGGGTTTTGTACTGACAGGCTAAAGTTGTATCACCTAATCAAAAGTAATTCCTAAAACCACTAACTAAAATAGATAGGGAAGTAGGGTCGAATCCACAAGGAAACAATGTTCTTTTATTCCTAATAAATTATTATAATCTAAATTATCAAGAAATTAACAAGTAAGAATTGTGGGAATTAAACTATGATAATAATTAAACTAAGGGAATAAGCAATAATAAGAATATCTAGGGTCATAGTTTCACCAATAATTAATACTTCGGTATAAAACATAACAATCAATTATCAATGCATAAATTAACCAGATTATAAAGGGTTTTCGCTACGTATTATAATCACATAATTAACCTATTGGTATTAAATCGCATCTCTCGAATCTTGACTTAACCATTTATAAATTAACTTGCCTATTGAAACAAGCCTAAACATCAATTCTCATCTCTCGAATCTCGAATCAATATTGTGTTGCTCATACAATTAAACCTGCGCAAATCTAATTGCATAGCATTATAACAATCAATAGGAAATCAACCCAACACATTAACAATCAACAATAATAAATTATCCCTTCATATTAATCATGGATCCCCAAGAACCCTAGAATAAAAACTATTCGCACATAATTAAAACTAAACTAATCAAAGTAATTAAATTAAGCATGATTAAAAGCAATAATTAAAATAAGAAGAATAATAGTATTAAAATAATAAATCTTTTTTTTTTTTTGAGAAAGCCGACCAAGACGACAACATATTATTAGAACTCAAAACAAAATCCAACTCAACTACGTCTTCAACCACACTTGGACAACTCCCAACCCACACTCTAGTAGAGTACTCTAGTGGGGAAAGGTGAGCCATAGCATAGGCTACATTATTAGCTTCCCTAAAAACATGAGTAAAAATAATACTATAAAAAAACATAGCAATAAACTTGATTTCTTTAGCTAACAAACCAAGAAAAGAACCATCATTCTCTGACCCATTTACCAGCTTCACCAATCTCTCGCAATCACTCTCAACAATCACCTTATTCTCATTGCATTGAATAGCCATCTTCAGACAAGAGCCATTTCCTTAGCTTCAACAACACTTGCATCCCATACCTGATGAACTTGCTGGCAGCCCACCCTCACAACCTCCCCCAAATGGTCTCTAATAACCACACCCATGCCTGATCCAGCATCGCCAAACACAGACACATCAACATTCACTTTCAGCACACCTTCGCTTGAAGCACACCACATCGAGTTCCCCTCACGTTGTCTGGGATTAACACGCGAGACAGCAGCAGGTATGCGTGCCTCATTGAATGCATTTAGTAGGGAGTCAGCAGCGGCAATAATTGTAACACCCTAGAAATTCCTTTCTTTTAAAATACGTGTTTTGCCCTGTTTAAAACTTTAAATAGGAATATCTAAGACATTACCGCCACCGTGAAAACGGCTAAGGCAATTATCAAAGACACACAGCGGAAGACTAATTTCAAAACCATTCAAAACAAGTCAACTTGAAAAGTCAATCAACGAAAGTAAAGTCAAACGGAGTAAAATAAAATCAACCTACAACTTGGAACCATTATAGGCCCTTATTAAAACAAAACTAACTTCAAAACTTTTGCGTTAGGCATGCATAATAATAATATCATAAATAATTAAAGCATTAAACACATCATATACTTATAGAAACTAGCATGATTCGCTCTTCACTCATGCCCATTCATGAATATGCTTCATCACCTGAAAAGCTTCTCTCTACTTGTTTCCACTACTCTCCCCTAAAAATGGGTTATCATAGGGCCAAGATAAAGACAAGGCCAACAAACACACAAAACACATAATCAGCAAAGCTGAGTACATAAGCGTAAATAACACACTAACATGTAATTACCTATCAACACACAACTTACCTTGTTGCACCTGTTTTTCAATCATACAACATTCAACAAAATTTCTCACTAGACAACTACATAATTTATTTAGCGTTGATTACGCATTGAACGGGTTTCCCACTAACCTCCCCCAATAAATTGAGGTTACTGACACGGAAGCTAACCGTGCCAGCATAAAAAACCACTCGTAAGTGGCGGAATTCCTACGCATAATAATAAAAGGATGTACAGCGTCCTGTACTCCAGTAGAAGTTATGATCAAGTATAAAGTCACATAACTCCCCCCCATATGTTCATACTCAAGGTATATACGTTCCAAGAGTTTTGGTGCGTAATCTCTTTCACTTTACGTTTCTTACAATTTATTAAACTTGGTGATGACTCTCAAATCATAACAATATCAAACATCATGATTATTCAAACAATTAAACACTTTAATTTAATTCTTGAATAATTACTGACCACATAATATTTAATGTTGAACCCTTTTTAAATCTACCTCGGTGCCAAAGACACCTTAAACGCACAATATGCCACAAATCCTATCCCTCAGTGTTAAAAACGCCTTAAGTGCACTAAGGCACCAACATACAATTTATTCCTCGTGTTCATAGACACTTATATGTCTCCCTCCTCATGCTTATAGCATCAATAAAAATTATATGAACCATAATAAAATTCCCTTTTAATATTCCAATCCAAATTAAACATTTAGTTTAATTAAACATGCTCTCTAACATGCCATAAATAAAAGTGTGGTTCATAAACAATATTCCAAACTATAATTTTCCACCCATTAATCCATACAAATAAATCATGCTTCATAATTCAATCACCAATAACATCCAAATCATAATTTCCATTCCAAATCTAGCATGATACTACTTGTAATCAATTAAACACATTTAGCATGCTACTACATCAATAAAATTATGCTAAGTACGCGAACGTACCTTGAATACGATCTTAATGTCGCCACAACTAATAGAAATCACTCACTTCAAAGTCTCCTACAATTTAAAAATCATAGAAGAGTATTAAAATCCTCTCTACACAAATTTCCAGCAATATATACTATTATAAAACCCCTCATAATTTAATTAAAATAAACTGAAATTATATTTAAAACATCATACTTTAATCCTAATTAATGGGTAATTGAAATTCCATAAAGAAACTTGATTTTTAATGCACTACCAAAAATTCCAGCAATATATTTTAATTCTTGCTGTAATTTAGCCTTAAAACACTTTAATCACAGGTTTAAACCATTATATATCATAATCTTTCAATAATTCATAATTCAAGAACCTAGGGTTTCAAAAATTGGGGGCTTTTCAATTAAAAATAAAATCTGAAAATTAATTTACATAATACTCATAATCAAACATCAAAAATCAAATCACAAAACTCATAATTAATAATTAGATCTAGGATTAAACTAGTTTTTAAAACAAAATTTTAATTTTTTTTTTTGTTCGAAAAAGAAGGGCAGCCGACAGCTAGCTGGCCACCACTGCCGGCTACCGTTAGCTGCTGCCGCTGCTGCCGGCCGACGGTCACCGCTGCTGGTGGTGGTCGGCAGTGAGGGGGAGCTGAGAAGGGGAAGGGGAAAAAGAGAAAGAAAAAGAAAAAGAAAAAGAAAAATAAAGAGAAAGGAAGAGAAGTTTACCTTGGGTTTTCTCCACTCTGGGCAAAGTTTAATTTGCCTCAAGTGTTGAATACTTATACCCCTTCTCCCTAAACTTTCCTTTTTTAATCTTTCTTAATCCTTTCCCTAATAAAACTTTACTAAAATAAAACTTTCTTAAATTAAACCCCAACTTAAATGAAATAATTAATTAAATAAACTTTCCTTTTATAAAATATTTCTAAACTTATTAAAATGAATAATTAAAATACTTTAAATAAAACATTTTAATTTATTTAAATACTTCTCAAAATACTTATTTTAAATAAAATACGTATAAAAATATGAGGTATTACAATAATTTCCTCAAGGACCCTTGGCACGGCACCATTAGCCACAGCATTCCTTTCGTTCCATATTTCCCACGCAAGCATCATAATCCTACACCTCTCCTCAGCACTTCTCAAACCAAGCACCCAATCAACCCAATCAGCCACAATAGAAAAGCTTGGACAATCAAAAACCGCACCTACCTCCTCCCACACACCTCTCACAAGGTCGCAACCCCAAATAGCATGGAGCTCAGATTCAACATCCCTGTGACATCTTCTACATATCTGTGATATGTTCTCTATACGCCTATGAAGACCTTTGCTTGTAGGGAGAGCCCCACAACATAATCTCCATACAAAAACTCTCACCTTGGGGGGAACACATAACTTCCAGATTTTCTGCCATATCTTTGTCGGGTTCGAAGAGCCTCTTCCACCATCCTGCAAATTTCTATTGAAAGAAATAAAGTGATATCCTGATTTTACAGTATAAACTAAACTAAACTAAACTATTATATAAAAGAAAAGGGAACTATAAACTAACTACCAAAGGCTAAAACTAATTATAAGAAATCCCCCCCCCCCCCCCCCCCCCCAAACTACCTACGTACTCCATCCTTTTATAAGAAGGAAAAGGAGTTTAAGATAAAGTCAACTTTCTCCTAATTAACTTCTAATCCCACTAGAAGTAAAGCTCCGTCCAACATCCGCAATACGCAGGCTTTTTACATCTAAGCACAATTAAAATATAACGGACCAAACATAGAAGCTGCCAAACCAATTGGGTATTGTGTCGTCCGATCAGGCCTGTTCAACTGGGCAACGTATTGGGCTGCTTCGATCCTTGGATCCGTAACTTGTGATTTTATATAAATTGGCCCAATTTCCTTCTTCTTGATATCCAAGTATTGGACTAATAAAATTAGTACTCCAAATGAACCGAACCCTTAATCATCGAACCAAATTTAATTAGCTCGACCTTGGGCTTTAAATATACAAGCTCAGAGACGCACGAATATTCATGCGTATGCATATAAGTAATCTATCAAGATCAATCATCTTTTTTTTTATCAACCAAAAGGTCCTTTCTCTTTATATAGTACTATAGATGGTCATAAAATATGATTTGACTGCAATGTCTTCATAGTGGCTCAATAAGCTCGGGAATTGTTATTAATCTGCAGATTCCTACAAAATAATATCAACTCTACAAAAATACTAGAAAATGTATATTAGTAATAAAAATAGCTCCGCAGAGCTCAAATAAGCACAAATATGACCATGGGACCGGGAATAAAAATATATATAAAATAGACTCATCATGTACTTGGGATATTTTTAATTTTAATGTTTTTCGGGTAAGCATATTTGAAATTTGAATTTTTGGGGTAAGCAAAGTGGAAATTCGGGGTGATTATGTTATGCTTGGCCGAAATTTTGATTAGTGCACAGCTGAGAATATGCGCAGCTGAGAGATGATTTCGTTTGTGAGTGAAGTTTGAGACAAGCTGAGCGGAGGGATGTGAGGTTTGATGAGAGGGTAAAAGCCGAGGGGTTGGCTGTGCGGACGAGGGAGTCGAGGGCATAGTTGGGCGCTCGACTTGTGTTTGTGGGTGTGAGAGGTTACGCAGAAGGGTAGGAATCGAAGGGAGTGCTGAGGCGTGGCGGAGTGGTTGAGTGGGCAGCAGTGAGTGGTAGGAGGGTTTGACAGGCCGAGGGGATGGCTGTCAGGCCGAGGGGCTGGCTGCCAGACCAAGGGGCTGGCTGCCAGGCCGAGGGCTTCGCACACATGGCCGGGGAGTAGATCCGGGTATATGATGTTGAGCGAAGGAACGGCCATGGCGCGGGGATCGAGGGCCTTTGGCACCATGCCAAGGGAGTTGAGGGAAAGCTGAGCTGAGCATTTAACAGGTGTGCGGAAAGGCCAAAGGGGTAGCTTGTGCGGATCCGAGGGCTTGGAATACCGCAATGCGGGGGGCTTGCGATGTCATACTGCCAAGCCTAGCTCTCGGACCTTAGCTGAGACTAGGGTTTTTTTTAGCGGTTGAGAGAGTACCTGATGCCTCAGGCCGAGGGATCGTCTAGTGGAGCGCTCAGCCATGTCGAAGCGCGCCTTGGCGAGGGCTTGCTCGACAGGCCGAGGGGTGAGAGTGCGGGATCGGCTGGGATGCTGAGGGGATGGCCGAGAGCTCGGGTTGCTAGGCTTCGGACGCCGAGCTCTCGGCTTAATGCGCGACTGTTGAGGGGTTGAGTGCCGAGGGCTTGGATGGCCTAGTTGCACTGAGTAATTGGCAAGTCGAGGGCTTAGTGCGTAAGAGACGGGATGAGAGCCGAGAGATCTGAGTTGAGAGAGTGAGATTGGGGTTAGCTCGCTTCAGGATTGAGGATGCCGAGAGCTTGGATAGTTTGGCCCATGGACGCCGAAGAGGGGTTGGGGACTTGGCTTTGTTGTTATATGCCAAGGGCTGTGAATGCTATGTCAGTGTTCAATGGCCCTGGTGCCAGCTGGGCCGAGACCCTTGGTAGGCTGCGAGACGGGCCTATCTGAGGGGATAGAATGTCCTTAGATTCCAATAATTGGGCCTCTGTCAGACCTTGATGGCAAAAACAAGTCTTTTATTTTGTTTTGATGAGTTGTGAAACGGTGAGGGCTCGGCTCGTTTGAGTGTGGAACTTTTTACCTCCGCTAAGCTTGACCCTTGAATATTTTTCTAATACTTGAATTTTTGTTGATATTGCAGGAGTACCTCGGCTCGGGGTGCAATTGATTCTCTTGCAAGAAATTCTCTCCGTCCACTTAGTTTTTTTTTATGCATCTTCCTGCTTAGCTTTCAATACTTAGTTTTTTTTTATGCATCTTCCTGCTTAGTGATTGTTTACTATTTTTTTTTCTTGGATGCTTGAATGTTCCTCGGTTATGCTATTGATGATGTTTAGGCATAGAGGTACACTTGTTGCGTCTTTGTATATACATTAAGAATTTTTTGGGGTAATCTTGAGTTGTGCTATGCATGTGTTATGAACGACCAAGCGACTCAAGATTATCCAGATCCTCTCCCCGGCCTTGCATCTTATGACTTGTCAAAGGAAATCTGGTTGGAGGGAAGACTTGTAGTAAATGTAATTGGTAGGAGTGTTGATGCATCTGTTCCCTTGGGTGTGCCATTGTCTTGTGTGCCATCCCCTCCCCCTGAGCATGATTTAGGCTTTGATTATTATTTGCCTCCTTCCCCTTGGGAAGTTTCTCTTACATGTAAACCGACTGCTAGGGGTTGTTTGAACAGATTGCTTGTTGACGGTGTGGTGACTATGTCGAGTGATGAGGATGATACATCTACTTCTTCTCTTGGGGCGCCGGTGCCTTTTAAACCACTTGTTAGGAGGATTAGTCTGTCTATGTGTCACCCCTCCCCTGCTTGGCTTAGATCTTTATCGGAGGGCACTAGACACTTGCAGACCCAATATCATGTTAAGGAACCTTTTCTCATTTCTTCCCCTGAGGGTGATAGTACTGTAGATAACCCTCCGCTCGGGTGTATAGCTGTATATAAGGATTGTCTGGATAATGGGTTGAGGTTCCCGCTGTACCCCTTTATTGAGGAATTGTTGACAGAGTATAATTTGAGTATCACCCAGCTTGCTCCTAACTCCTGGCTGACAATAAACGCCTACATAGCCACTTGTAGTTTATTAGGTGCACCTTGTACTGTAACCGCTTTTAGGAATACCCATAGGCTTCAGGAGGTCCCGGGCAATGTAGATAGCCATGGGTGGTATGCTTTTTATGATAGGGAGTTCTACCTCACCATTCGTACAAAGCCCTCGAGCCAAAAGGGCTTCCGCCACACTTTTCTTTTCATTTTCCATGATGGGGGTTGGAAGATACCCCAAGATCATAGCGGCTTGCCTAGGGTCAATTTGAACTACAATGTTCCTGCCATGAGTGTTGATGAAGCCGTAGGGGCTATTTGGCTACAATCCTTTAAGGAAAAAGGATCTAGAGAGAAGCATCCAACCATGTGGATTCTGAAGGATAGGCACTTCAAGAAGGAACGGTTTTTTAGTGTCGTGGGCTTGAGCCATGCTTATGATAGGGGTAGGATTTGCTTTTAATTATTTAAGTTTCAAACTTTTTATGTGTTTCTCCCCGGGCTTTGTTACTAAAATGTTTGTATGAATGTTTTCTTGCAAGTATTGCATATAGCCAACTGAAAGGGAAGCTTCAGCGCAAGATGTCAGGAGTAAACTTCCAAGTTGGGAAGATCAGGGCCTCCTTGAACAAAGGAGACATGAGCATTCCACCTCCTCCAATCCTCCGGTATGCCCCTCTTTCTAGAGCTGGTTCCTTTAAGCGTTTGTTTTTCTTACTAACTTCAACTTGTGTTTTGCCTTTTCAGAATCCAAAGTCAATGAAGAAGCCAACTAAGAGGGGTGAAGGGTCTTCCCGAGCAACGACGATGGAGTTGGATGATCAGGGGTCTCAACATGCTTCTCCAGCAGTCTCTCAACATTTTGAGCTTTTGGAAGCTGAAGGCTTTGGGCAGCAGGGAAAACATCCTCGCATCGAGGAAGAGAGTGAGGATGAGAGTGACGAGGACTGTGAGGCCGGGGACCCCAAGCCACCCTTGTTCCGTGAGCCTTTCTTGATTTTGACTAATCAGGGGCACAAATCTATGGTGAAGGATCTTATGCCCCACTTATCTTCGGCGGGAGACGCTCAGGCGGTGAGGAGAGATCCGTCCAAGTTCTTATCCTCCGCTTTTGATAGTATCTTGAAGGTATGTATCCTTGTATTTTGCAATGGTTTTCTCTGTCCTTTGGGTTATACTAACCATCCGTTCTCCTTATTGATGTAGGTCGGCGCGACTATGATCGTGCTGGCCGAGGAGTACAAGAGGTGCACGGTGCAGGATATAGAGGGATTGCGGATAGAGTTATTAGAGGCTCGTACTCAGATTCACGATCTAAAGCTGGAGCTCAGCTCGGCCAAGGATGCACTGGAGAAAGCCCAACAGGACCTTACTGACGCCTAGGAGGCTAGGAAAACTAGCACCCAGGCCCTTGAGACTAAACTCGCTGAGGTCGAGGAGGAGGAGAAAAAGATGACCGAGATGCTTAAGAAGAAGAAAGATGAGCTGGCGGGCCTAAAGGAGGAGGTGACTCGGGCTGGGGAGAGAGCGGAGCAGTCCTAGGAGGAGGTGATTGCTGATTGGAAGAAGTCTCCAGCCTTTGCTGATTTTCAGTCTATAGTTGGATATGAGGCCTTCAAGGCGGGGATCGCAGATGCTCAGGCCCACGTGGAAACGGCTTTTGCTACCTTTGGACTACAAGAATCTTATCCTAAGGTGCGGGATAAGGTTAAGGCCCTCTTTGATGCTGCTGAGGAGGAGGAACGGAGGAAAATCATGGCTGAGCAGAACCAGCAAGGCGGGACCGATGGGTAGCTTCTCTAGCTCGGCCTTTTGCACTAGATTTTGCTGATGTTTCTTTGAGATGTATTAAACTTATGTCGTTGATTTGATGAATTTTAAATTCGGCTTTGTATTTTTAATGAACGCCGAGGGGCTAAACGAGCCCTTAGTTATAAATATTAGATTGATAATAAAAATAGGCTAGGGGCTAAAACGAGCCCCAAGTTAGGAGTTGTATGAGAGCTGGGCTATTGACAAGCTAAAGTCGTATCACCTAATCAAAAGTAATTCCTAAAACCGCTAACTAATAATAGATAGGGAAGTAGGGTCGAATCCACAGGGAAACAAGTCTTTCTATTCCTAATTAATTATTATAATCTAAATTATTAGGTAACCAAAAATTGTTATTTAAAGGAACTATACTACGAAGAATATGAGTAGGGAGAAATCAAATGATAAAAGACCTAGGGCATAGGTTCACCAATAAATAATATTCCAGGGTAAAACATAACAATCAATCATCAATACATCAATTAATCAGATCATAAAGAGCTTTTGCCACGTATTACAATCACAGAGTTCATTTACCGGTATTAAATCTCATCTCTCGAATCTCGACCTAACCATTTATAAATTAGTCTGCCTATTGAAACTAAGCCTAAACATCAATTCTCATCTCTCGAATCTCGAATCAATATTGCTAAACTCATACGAATTAAATCTAGCCAAATCTAACCGCATAGCATTAAATTAATCAATAGGAAATTAATCAAGCATTGAAAATTAACAATAATAAATTACCCCTTCATATTATTTATGGATCCCCATAACCCTAGAAAGAAAATTACTCACACATAATTAAATATAAACTAAACAAAGCAATTAAACAAATCATGATAAAAGAGAAAATAAATAACTGAGATTAAAGGAGAAGAAATCGTTACCAAAGTTGAAGGAAACAAGATATGGAACTAAACAAAGAGTTGTAGAGAGAGAAAATAATACTAGAATTTTAGAGGAGAGAGAGAAAAGTTAGAGAGAGAAAGAGAGAGAGAGTAAGGGAAGGGAGAAAAGAATACTAAACTCGCTTAACAAAAGCGTATCCATACTAAGCTCGAAAATCCTAAGTTAAAACAACTTAAACGACGCTTAAACTTCTCCTCATAAACATGCGCCCGATCGGGCGAGGCACCGCTCGATCAGGCGCGCCTTTTTAGGAAGCATATTATGGCTTTAAATAAGAAGTACCTGAAACCTTAAAAACTCAGAAGGCAGTCCAATGGAGGAGACAAAGGTCAGAAGCTGCTTTAATGGAGAGCTCATATTACCCTTAAATGGAGGCAGTCCAATGCACATCAGCACATGTATGTAGTTACAACTGGTAATTAGAGGAAATAATTAGGTTTCTGGAATTTAAAAAATTGAAATTGAATTGGGGAAAATTTAAGGAAAATTTGACATTTGCTACCAGCGAAAGCACCTTGCTTCACATTTACTACCGCTTTAACTTTTTATTTTATTTTACTACCACTTTAACTTTTTATTTTATTTTACTACCACCCAAATCCCAAAGTTATAGATATTACTACCTTTAGCCTTGTGCCGTTACCATTTCCGTTAGTGGGGCCCAACCACCGTCCAGCCACCTCATTGCCACCTTCCAGCCACCGCTCCATCTTCAACCACCCTCATTGCCACCGTTCAACCTCCATTTCCTCATCAACGTCGGCACGTAAACGATCCTCCGGCGCCGGCGACCTCACCCATCCATTTACCCCATCAACGCTGCCCCAAAACCACCATGACCAACTTGTCCAACCCACACCACCACACCACTGCAACAACGGCGACAGACACAAACGGCGGCTGCGCATGGAATCCCCCCTCAACGCCCCCCGTCGCGATCCCTCATCCTGACCCGAACTCTCGGCGTCTCCCCGACGAGCCACAACACCCAAAAATTCGTTTCCCTTTCCCCTAAATCGACCCCTTTTCCCCAACCGGAAACGGCCGATTTCCCCTTTCCCCAACCTGAATCGACCCCCCTTCCCCCACCCAAAAACCAACACCAATACTTTAAACCCATTCCCAGAAACCACCCTAGATGGGTTTTAGGGTTTCGAATTCACACGTTTAGGGTGGTTTCGTGCAACGTAGACTTTGGGAAATGGTGGTGGTGGAGTTCGCCGGCGTCGAGGGACCATTTGGGCGTCGGCACGAACGACGAAAGCCGGCACATGGAGGGGGGATGGTGGCTGACGGGGAGGGGGAGGTGGCTGGGAATTTTTTTCAAAAAGTTTTTTTTTTTTAATAAATTAAATTTTTGTTTAATGTAATAATGAGCCCTATTTAACAGATTCATACTTTGGTAAGCTTATCAATTCTTAAAAATTCTGATTTCATTTTATTCTTTGATATTTTCAATTTGTTTTTCCAGATTTCTTTTTAGATTTTCATGCAATTTTTTTTTTTGCAATTTTTTGATGCGAATTTCTGGTTTTTTTTTTTTTTTTTTTGCAATTTTTCTTATTTTTTTCGTACTTTCATCAATTTAGAGTTTACATCTTTAGATTTCTTCGTTTTTATTTTCAATTTGTTTGTTTTAATTATCAAGTTTTTTTTCCAGTTTTTTTTTTCTTTTTTTTTTTTTTTTTTTGTGAATTTGCTTGAGTTTTTCCCCTAATTTCATCAATTTCGTCTTCTAGTTTTTCTATATATTTGTTTTATTTACTTGAGTTTTCTATTTGCTTCAATTTTATTCGATTTTAATTTCAGGTTTCTTTTTTTGCTATATTTTGTGTTTTGAAATTAGGTTTTGCATATTCATGGATTTGGATGATTTTGAGCATAAATCTCCTTCTTGCTCTGTTACTCATTCTGGTAATTTTAATTCTTTTTAATGCTTTAATTTCAATTTACTTACATATTCTAAACTTTACTTAAATGTTCTAAAGTTTCTTTACATGCTCTAAAGTTTTTATTCTATGTTCTAAATTTTTCCAGCTATATTCTAAAGTTTACTTATGGTTTATTTATATGTTCTAAAGTTTTTTCACTTAATTCTAAAGTTTATTGTGTATATTATAAAGTAATTCACTATGTTCTAAAATTTTTAACTTTATTCTAAATTTTATTTTGTATGCTATAAAGTAACTCACTATGTTCTAAAACAGTTTGTTATAGGTAAGTCCCTGATTTACTATGTTCTAAAGTTTATCCTTAATGTTCTAAAGTTTTCTCTGTATGTTCTAAAGTTTTCTATGTATCTCTCTCTATTTGTTTTAATCATTCTAAATCTTTTCAATCTCAAGATTTAATTTGAGCGTATTAGGGTAAGTTTGTTACATAGTCTCAAAGATAATCTCAAGTTGAGAGTATATGGTCCTGCATGAATCTTATAGGTTGTAGATGCTATAAATGTTATAATTGAGTCTTATTGTGGGTGATGAGAAGCACTTATATAGGAGAAGGTAGTGGTTTTTAAGTAGAGTATAATTTGTTCGGCCGAGGAAAAGAGGTTTTATTGTCTTGAGGATATAACGTGATTTTGTGGTTTATATCTTTTGTCTGCTTGCCTACATCCTAGATTGATTTTGTTTATAAGATCATCTATGTTCTAAAGTTTATCCTTTTATGTTCTAATGTTTTCTCTTTGTATTCTAAAGTTTATTCTATATGTTCTAAAGTTTATGTTTTATATGTTTTAAAGTTAAGCCAAGGTTCCTCGGGAATGTAGTGTAAATGCCTTAGCTTATATCTTGAGAAAAAATTAAAGGGGCCCTTATGTTTGTAGTCATTGGCATAGAATCACTATTATCATATCCATTTAGAACTTATTACTTTAGTTTGCTAGTTGTAAGTTGATACGATGGATAAGAACATTATACTTCAAGAGAGTAGTTCACATGGGAATTGGTTGGTTTAATGAGGCAGAGAATTCAAGTGGTGCTATAGGGCTATCTGCTATCTGGCGATGCTGCAAGAATAATGAGTGATTAGGTTCTATGTAACTTGGGATTGAGGTAAATTTAATTTTGAACAAATATTGTTCTTCAATTGTGTCGATGTGGTAGTTTAGTGTAGCGTAAGTAAAGGTTTGGGTTCAAATATTTAGATACATTAGTCTACTAGCTCAATAGGTAGAACATTGTGCAAAAGCACAAAAGATGTGGGTTCGAATCCCACGTAGGTTCATTTGTAGAACAGAGGAAAAATTTAGAATGTTGAAAAAAAAAATTTAGAACATAGAGATAATTATTTTTTTTTTTATGGAAACATAGAGAAAATATTTATAACATAAGCAAATAAAAAAAAAAAATAGAACATAGAAAAAAGTTTAGAACATTCATAGAAAAAACTTTGAACATAGGGAAAATGAATTAGAACATAAGATGAAAAAAATTTAAAACATAGAGTATAATTTAGAACATAAGCAGAAAAATTTTAGAACATACTCCCTCCGTCCCCAAATTACATTCCTACTTCTCTCTATTATGTGAGAAATAAATGCTAAAAGCAGAAATGTAATTAGGGACGGAGGGAGTAGAAAATAATTTAGAACATAAGCAGAAAAATTTAGAACATGGGAAAATTTTAAAACAGAAGTAAAAAAAACAAATTTTAAAACATAGGAAAACAAAATTTAGAACATAACAAAAAATTAGAACATAAGCATAAAAAAAAATTTGAACATAGGAAAACAACTTAAGAAAATAAAGTGTTTTCACATAAAAAAAGTGTTCTCACATAAGAAAGTATTCTTTCCTAAGTTCTAAATGTTTTAATTTTTCTCCATATGTTCAAAAATTATTTCCTATGTTCTAAAATTATTTCCTATGTTTTATTTATTACATTATGTTCTAAATTAGGCTATAAGGAGAAATAAATAGGTTTATTTTGAAGTTTTTTTTTAGTTATTTATAAAAAAGAATTTAGAATTTAAAGATAATGTTTAACACATAAGCAAAAAAAATAAAAATAAAATAAAATTAGAACATAGAAAAAAGTTTAGAACATTCGTAGAAAAAACTTAGAACATAGGGAAAATCAATTTAGAACATAAGATAAAAAAATTTTAGAACATAGGGTATAATTTAGAACATAATCAGAAAAATTTTAGAACATACTCCCTCCGTCCCCAAATTACATTCCTACTTCTCTCTATTATGTGAGAAATAAATGCTAAAAGCAGAAATGTAATTTAGGGACGGAGGGAGTAGAAAATAATTTAGAACATAAGTAGAAAAATTTAGAACATGGGAAAATTTTAAAACAGAAGTAAAAAAAACAAATTTTAAAACATAGGAAAACAAAATTTAGAACATAACAAAAAATTAGAACATAAGCATAAAAAAAAATTTGAACATAGGAAAACAACTTAAGAAAATAGTTTTCACATAAAAAAAGTGTTCTTACATAAGAAAGTATTCTTCCCTAAGTTCTAAATGTTCTAATTTTTCTCCATATGTTCAAAAATTATTTCCTATGTTCTAAAATTATTTCCTATGTTTTATTTATTACATTATGTTCTAAATTAGGCTATAAGGAGAAATAAATATGTTTATTTTGAAGTTTTTTTTTAGTTATTTATAAAAAGAATTTAGAATTTAAAGATAATGTTTAACACATAAGCAAAAAAAAAATAAAATTAAAATAAAATAAAATAAAATTAGAACATTGAAAAAAGTTTAGAACATTCGTAGAAAAAACTTAGAACATAGGGAAAATCAATTTAGAACATAAGATAAAAAAATTTAGAACATAGGGTATAATTTAGAACATAAGCAGAAAATTTTTAGAACATACTCCCTCCGTCCCTAAATTACATTCCACTTCTGTCTATTATGTGAGGAATAAATGCTAGAAGTAGGAATGTAATTTAGGACGAGGGAGTAGAACATAATTTAGAACATAAGCAGAAAAATTTAGAACATGGGAAAATTTTAAAACAAAGGAAAACAAAATTTAGAACATAAGCATAAAAAAAATTTTGAACATAGGAAACAACTTTAAACCATAGAGTGTTTTTACATAAAAAAAAAAAGTGTTCTCACATAAGAAAGTATTCTTTCCTAAGTTCTAAATCTATGTTCAAAGCCAATGTTCTAATTTTTTTCCATATGTTCAAAAATTATTTCCTATGTTCTATTTATTACATTATGTTCTAAATTAGGCTATAAGGAGAAATAATTAGGTTTATTTTGAAGTTTTTTTTTTAGTTATATATAAAAAATAAAAAAAAATTTAGAACATAAAGATAATATTTAGAACATAAGCAAAAAAAAAAAAAAAAAAAAAAAAAAAGAAAAGGACAAAAAAAAATTAGAATATAGAAAAAAGTTTAGAACATTCGTAGAAAAAACTTAGAATATAGGGAAAATAAATTTAGAACATAGGGTATAATTGAGAAAATAAGCAGAAAAATTTTATAACATAGAAAAAAATTTAAAACATAAGTAGAAAAATTTAGAACATGGGAAAATTTTAAAACAAAAGTAAAAAAAAAAAACAAATTTTAAAACATAGGAAAACAAAATTTAGAACATAAGAAAAAATTAGAACATAAGTATAAAAAAATTTTATACATAGGAAACAACTTTAGAACATAGAGTGTTTTTACATAAAAAAAAAGTGTTCTCACATAAGAAAGTATTCTTTCCTAAGTTCTAAATCTATGTTCAAAGTCTATGTTCTAATTTTTCTCCATATGTTCAAAAATTATTTCCTATGTTCAAAAATTATTTCCTATATTCTATTTATTACATTATGTTCTAAATTAGGCTATAAGGAGAAATAACTAAGTTTATTTTGAAGTTTTTTTTAGTTATTTATAAAAGTAGCCTGTGTAGGATTCGAACCTACATCCTCTACGCATTTGCATAGTGCTCTACCATTTGAGCTAATAGGTTTTTGCCATTTGTAATTGATCACCACCCCTCCCATAAAAGGGGAGGAAAACAATCAATGTAGAAACTCAAATGTCTCCATTACTACTCCAGCACATAACTCTCAATTCACCCAACACATTACACATGCTCACAGATTAGTAAAATTACCCAAAAAAAACTACTACTAAGACTATTCAAAAAAAAAAAAAAAAAAAAAAAAACTATTACTAAGAAGTATGTACAAATAGTACGTAATTACATCAGTCAGAAAGAGGAAAATATAGTTGGTTGTTTATCCATTCCTATAACTTAAGATGCAAATTTGTCTAATACAAAAGTGCTAACCTAAAATCTTACCATAATACTCTTATTTTTACATGAATGGACCTATTTCCACAACTGACAGTAAATTCTTTAATATTATTTGCCATCTAATATGAATTCTAACAATAAACTATCCAAACCAAACATTCCAGTATTCAAATAGTCAAATGGTTTGAATTCGAAGCTCCAGTTCAAGTCAAACAAGAAGCCCACACAAACCCTTAATCAATCTCCCCTGCTGCTCAGCCACTTAACCTTCACCACTCCCTCTGTTATCTTACACCACATCTCCAATCCACACCCCTGAAATCATTCGTTTGATAATCATATCCAATTAAAAAGCATGTTTCATTTGAGTTTTCCTAGATTACAACTGTTGTAATGAAGAAGAGAGAATCTCAAACAAGAAAATCTCAATAATGACAGACAACTAAATCAGAAATTGTTCACAAAATTTGTAATCAGCGCTATTTGGAAGAATCGATAATGTGGCCTTATTACAAACAAACAATGATTACTAGTATTAGTGTGAGTGTGTGACCATACCAATTCTTCTAGAGTCCTACACATAGAGCTATAGAAGTAGCCAAATTATTCTCAATCCTCACCACAACCCAGAATTCTAATATAAATTATTCTCAATTAACATAGTAACATCAAAATACAAACACACCAATAAAATTAATCACAACAAAATTATTCAATAAAACTGCACATAAATCACACAAAAAAATGGTAAAATGACGCAAAAAAAAAAGAAAAAAAATTTAACAACAATAATCTAGAGTAGCATTAAAAAATCACCGAAAATTATTGAAAATCAAATCAGAAAAATAAAAAATCGACTTGACCTCGCAAAATTCATGAAAATCAAATCAGAAAAATCGAAAAAATCAAAATTCAAAAATTCGCAAAAATCATGCGAAATTCATGAAATTTGAACAAAATCGAAAAAGAAAACATACCTGACTTGAGCAATATAGATTGTTTATGCGAAATTTGAACAAAATACTTCAATTTGCAGTAATTTGTGTTCGATTTTGGTATTTGAGGAGAGAGAAAGTCAAGAGGTATGAAAGTGTGAGGAGAGAGAAAGCTTTGTATGGTGGGTTAGGGGTTTGGGGGAGGATATATGTTTTAATCTAAACCGTCCAAAGTAACTTAATCTTACGGCTGAGATTGGTTCTTATATATATATATATATATATATATATATATATATATATATATATATAAACCCTCCTTTATATAAGAACCCATTATATATAAGAACCATTTTCAGCCATTGGATCAATTAAGATCTAACGCTCTACATTTACCCGGATTAAAATAATGGCATTATTGTAAATTAATGAACTTTTTGTGGTATAATAGAAGTTTTAGAATAATTGGTCAGTTCTTTCTCTCTTTAAAAATTGTTGTAGCATTTTTCTCTCTCTAGAGTTCTTCCCCTTTCGCATCTCTTATTGGATTCATTTAGAGCTTTCAAAGCAAGATTCATCAAATTCTTCATTCAAATTTACTTGAACTCACGACTATTGTGCGAATTCTTCATTAACTAAGGTTTTCGTCAATAGTTTTGCAATTTTTGGCGATTTTTGGTTCGATTTCCGTTCGCTTTTTATTGTTGGAGATTTCTATATATTTTTTTTTATTTTCTTCGATTATTTATCAATTTGATTGTTTGATTTTTCTGTTCTAATTTTGATTTCATTTTTGTCGTTTATTTTTTGTATCATTTTGTTCTTGGCTCTTGGTTTTTTTGTAACTGTGGAATGTAATTGCTCGTGTATGTCAGATGTATGCTTTTACCTGATTGATAAGAATGTTAGTGGATATATCCATTGAATTATTTTGTTTCCTGATTCATTAGTTCGATTTTTGTTCGATTTCGATTTTAATTTCAGTTTGCATTTTATGCTATATTTTGTGTTTTTGAAATTAGGTTTTTACATGTTGATGTCGAACAAATTTCTCCTTCTTCCTCTGTTACTCATTCAGGTAATTTTAGTTGTATTCTATGCTTTAATTTCAGTTTACTCTATCTGTTCTAAAGTTTACTTACTACAAGTATGTTCTAAAGTTTTCACTCTATGTTCTATTGTTTTCACACTATGTTCTAAATCTCAATTTTAGAATGCTAGCACTTGCATTTTTTTGATGGTGATGGTTGTTAATTTAGGAGGTGAACTATAATATTTTATAATAGATATTATGTCAATATAGAAAGAGAACGGTATCTGTTACATTGAAATAAACTGTGAATGCACTAACAAATTTATAAAAGATGTATTGTTTTGATTATTTTGTAACTTGGTTGAGTCTTTGGGTCATAGCTAGTTAGCAGTATTGTTTGGGGTTAATGTCAAAATTAGACATCTAGTTTAGCTTATTTGTAAAAAGGCCCTAAATTTTCTATTGGACAAGTTTAAAGTAATGTTATGAAAGTATTAAGAAGAAAGTTGATATTAATATTTGACTTATAGAGCTCAATATTCTTGTTAGCTTTCAAGCCCAATTATATTTGGTTGTTTTCAGAGATTAAATTGTGAATTTCTTTAGTTATAAGTTCAATTTGAGTAATTGAATTTATGTTTGTTATTTGCATTACGACCTTGAAATTTAGTATTGTGAGCTGCTAATGATAGTTGGATGGGACTCATGTAGCTGATGCTTTAAATATGGAAGATGGTGACATGACTAACATCATTGACGACCTTAATTTTGTCATAAAACTCAAAATGAGTAAGTTCAACTGTAGTTTCATTCAATTACGTATGTCTATATTACTCTCTTTTTTTTTACCTGAATTGTGCACCTGAGATTTGTAATTGTTGTTAAAGACCCGATAGGTTCTCATTATTACATTTTTTCAAATCTAGAAAATTTGGTAATTTTCTTAAATTGAATTGAATCCCCCTCTTTGTTCAAGTTCTTCCCTGTGTGTAATTCGCCCACATATAACTCTTATTCACCTCTCTTCTCACATGTGTGCATGTAAGTACTAATATTGTTGACTTAGATACCAGCAACATAATAAGCCAATTTTTAGAGCCTAGTGGTGTTAGTCTCCTTAGTTAAGTTGGTAAAAAATTACATCCTATAGACCTATACTCTATATTTTTTCTTTATTGATATTAAACCTCAATAAAGTATTGTGTTATAAGTTTTGGTTCGCATTAGGGTCAATGAATTCAATAGCAAATTAAATTTGTTTCATATATATTAAACCTACTAGCTTAACGGGTAGAGCATTGTGCAAATGCAAAAAAATGTGGGTTCGAATCCCACGTAGGTTCATTATTATAATGTGCAAACGAGAGTTTGCATGGCTATATGAGAGTTCAAATATAACAAAGTTTTCCATAGTCATTAATCTTTTCAAGCCAATATTTTGCCCATACATCATTTCAAGCCAATTTTTTTGCTCGTACGAAACATAACTTAGTGTTAATCTGATATACTTTTTTTTTAGATATATGTTTAGAACATAAGTAGAAAATTTTAGAACATAGACAAATATTTCACATAGGAAAACATAAGAAGGAAAAATATAGAACATAAGCATAAAAAAAGTTTACAAAGTAGGAAAGGGTTTACAATATAAGAAAAAAAAAATAGAACACAAGAAAAATTTAGAACATAAGTTGAAAAAATTTAGAACATAAACAAAAAAATTTAGAACATAAGAATAATTTAGAACATATTAGAACATAAGCTGAAAATTAAATTTAGAACATAGGTTGAAAATTATATTTTGAACATAGGAAAACATTTAGATCATAAGTTGAAAAAATTTAGAACATAAGAAAAAAATTTAGAACATAAGAATAATCAAGAACATAGTAAAAAAAAATTAGAACTTAAGCTGAAAAATTAAATTTAGAACATAGGAAAAAAAATTAGAATATCGGCTGAAAAAAAATTAGAGCAAGAACATAAGCAGAAAAAATTTAGAACATAGGAAAAAAATTAAATGATATATTGGCGTACTTATCTTTTTTATAGATATTAAACCTCAATAAAGTTATGTGTTATAAGTTTTGGTCTGTGTAGAGGTCAATGGTTTTAGTAGCAAATGAAATGATGTTTTATAAACATAGCCTACTAGTTCAAATGGTAGAGTATTGTGCAAATGCACAAAGATGTGGGTTCGAATCCCACGTAGCTTCATATGTGTAATGTTGAAAATAGAATTATACTTCGTATTAGATTTGTTTGTAACAAAGATTTCAGACCTTCATTAATCATTTCAGCCAATTTTTTATTTGTAAAACTACCACTAGTTTGATTTACTTTGAGTTATTCTAGTTTATTTATGAAATACTTTGGCTTAATTTTGTTTTTTTTTTTTTTAAAGTTATTTTGAGAGATAACCTATGTAGGAATCGAACCTACATCCCTATGCATTTGCATAGTGCTCTATCACTTGAGCTAATAGGTTTTAGCATACCTAAAATTAACCCTACGTTCTAAATTAATTTTCTATGTTCTAAATTTTTTTGCCAATGTTCTAAAGTTTTCTGCCTATGTTCTAAATTAGTTAAAAGTAATCTCCTTATGTTCTAAATTACTTTTCTAATGTTCTAAATTATTTATCCTATGTTCTAATTTTTTTTCTTATGTTCTAAAATTTTTTCTTATGTTCTATTTATTTTTTTCTCATGTTCTAATTTTTTTTCCCTATGTTCTAAAGTTCTCTGCCCATGTTCTAATTTTTTTTCCTAGGTTCTAAACATGTGTTCTAAATTTTTTTTGCTTATGTACTACAAGTATATTTTTTGCCGGTTCTAATTGTTTCCTATGATCTAATTAAAGGTATATAACCTAATTTTTTTTTTCTTATGTTCTATTTTTTTTCCCTATGTTCTAATTTTTATTATGTTCTAATTTTTATTACCTATGTTCTAAACTTTTAATCCTATGTTCTAATTTAATCTAAGCCTATGTTCTACGAGTAAATTTTTTTTTTTTACTATGTTCTAATTTTTTTTTACCATGTTCTAAATTTTTTCTATGTTCTAAATTTTTTTTGCCTATATTCTAATTTTTTTTTCTAATGTTCTAAAATATTTTCTTTGATGTAAGACTGTTCTAAATCTATTTTTCATATGTTCCAAATATTATGTCTATGTTCTAATTTTTTTTCCTATGTTCTAATCATATGTTCTATATTTTTTCGTATAATCTAAGCCTATGTTCTAAATTTTTTTTACCATGTTCTAAATTTTTTCTATGTTCTAAATTTTTTGCCAATATTCTAGATTTTTTTTCTTATGTTCTAAAGTTATGTTCTAAAATTTTTCTCTAGGTTCTAAAGCTATAATCTATTTTTTTTTTCCAATGTTTTAATTTTTTTTGGTCATGTTCTAAAATATAAGTGGGTAGTATATGATGAGTTTCTATTGAGTTGGGAATCCAAATAATGATAATAATAATACTAACAAGAGAAGGTTAAATATACTCACAATTTATATCAATTGACTCCACCATCACTTAAACTAACTTAAGCTATGCATATTAATTACACTATCAAGTAATTAGCAGACTAATGAGCACCGACATTCTTATGTCAGATCAGTTTCAAGACGGCATGTGATCACAAGCACATTCATGGCCATGAAAAGCCATACTATAAACTTTTTTTTTTTTTGGGGGGGGGGGGGGGGGCTAAAATCCTACTGGGCAAGAAGGCATGAAAGAAAAGAATTTCTATTAAAAATATCACTATTAAAGTAATTCAACAAAGGTAGAAAGTAATAGCCAAACTAATATAATCTTAACTAGCAATTAGATAGAATCTACTACGAAGTCTCCGGCAAAAAAAAAAAAGTGTATTTTTTAATTTTGATGGATAAATCCAAGCAATTTTTTACATGTTTGTCTCCTACCTAATCGAACACTTAGATGATAAATGGAACATCAAAAATTATGGAGTACCATTTTTGTTTTATGATTGCATATTTGCCTGTAACAAAACTACGCCAACAACATGAATAAACGGTTGTAAATTCAATGGAATGATAGTCGATAGAATTGATAATTCATATATATCTCAATGCACCATTTCAAAAGATTCTGCATTTCTTTTACCAAATGCAAGCACACCTTTAAATAAGTCATATGCACTTACAACATCAACAATTCAACAAAGTAACTATCACCAGGACGTGAAACCTCATGATACTCTCTACTTCCAAGGGGTCAAAACTAATAATTTATTCTGGACTATCAATGTATTCGAACATATAACATAATACATCTAAATTTAGAACATAGGTATAAATCTATTCGAACATATAACTTTAGAACATAAATAGAATTAGTACGCATTACAAATGCTAATTTTAATAAATACCTTACAGAATTGCTGGATTTGGCAGACAATGTTAAGAAAGTTCTTGATCATATAATAATTAGTAGACAATACAAATGCTAGTTTTAAACAATATCTTACGGAATAGATAATAAAACAATTTGGCAAATAATGTCTAAATCTATTGAAATCAACAACAAATTGAATGAAAATCTAACGAATTGAATTCAAAAACAATTGATACATGAAATTTGAACGATGAAGTAAACTACAAATCAAACGAAAAATTCGAACAATGATTTAAATCTGACAAATCGAACGAAAAAATTCAAACAATAAATTCGAAAACAAGGAAGTAAATCTAACAAATCAAAAACAATTAAATCTAACATATAATCAATGAACATATATCGAATTCGAAAAAACCATACCTGAATTTGAATGTTTAAAAAATTTAGGGTTATTTTTCGCCAAAATCAGTCCTTAAATTGAATAATTAAACTTGTTTTGTAATCAATGTTGTTGAATTTATACAAAAAACTGAAGGAAAATCATTAAAAATCCTTCGAATTACAACTACAATGGCTGTTCTTGGGTGTTTAATGAGAGAGAAAGTCTTGTGTTTGAGAGAGAAAGAGATGATCGTATGTTTTGTGTTTGAGGTTTATGGTTTGTTTTGTTATTTACAAAAACGCCATTATTTAATCTCAACCATCGATTTTAATCTAATCATGCGGATAAGATTGGTTCTTATATAAGAAGAGGTTCTTACCGGATCCCTCCCCTATATATATATATATATATATATCATCCGGTAAGAACCCCTCCTTATATAAGAACCAATCTCAGCCGTACGATTAAGTTATTTTGAACGGTTAAGATTAAAACAATAACCCTCTTCAGACCCACCGTCCAAAACTTTCTCTCTCCTTGAACTTCCAAACCTCACTTTCTCTCTCCTCAAACCCCAAAATCGAACACAAATTGCTGCAAAATTGAAGTGTTTTTGTTCAAATTTCGCATGAATTTCGCATAAACAACCTAAATTGTTCAAATCAGGTATGTTTTTTTTTCGATTTTGTTCAAATTTTGCATGAGTTCAAGTTGATTTTTGCGATTTTTCTGATTTTTTTTTCGGAATTGCATCTATTTCTGCGCGATTTTTCTGAATTTCGACTTCAATTTTTAGATTTCTTAGTTTTTTTTTTTTCGATTTGTTCGTTTTTTACCAGGCGATTTCTGTGCGATTTTTGTTCCATTTTTTTTTATTGTTTTGCTGTTTCGATTTTTTGATTTCATCTGGCGATTTCTACTCGATTTTTTTTGTACGATTATTAAGTCCTATTTTATTCAGTTCGAATTATACTCGTATTTATTGTTTGATTTCTTTTTTTCTTTTTTTTTTTTGCTTTATTTTACTAGTTTTTACGATAATTTTTGGATTTTTTTTTTTGATGATTTTGCTACCTCTGTATTTGATTTCTTTTTTGAATATGTGATTTGTCTATTATGTTTTGCAACTAATTATGTAATTTCAGAATTTCTAAATGAATGAAATGACTTCTGTGAATTGTAAATTAGCTTAGCATGTTCTAAACTATTTTCAGCATGTTCTAAATTCTTCTCCAGAATGTTCTAAGTTAGTGATACTTGTTGCGTTCTTAATTGTTAGTAATAGCATTATTCATGGATCTATTGGTTGGTTGGTCGGTGACTCTTGATTATACTCTTGATTTTTCAACCAAATTGTAACTCAATTTTATAATCTAGTTGATGTTGTATTGTTCTACATTTTAAAATGTTGGCCTCCATGAACCTAGTATAGCAAGAAGCAATATGTACTTTTCTTAGTTGCTTAGGGCCATAGGCTGTTAAGTAGTGTTTTTTGTTACTAGTAGAAGTTTTTTCTTTTTCTTTATTATTTTATCTTCCTTGTAAACATTCACAAGAACCAATTCTCACATAGTGACATAGACTATAAATTGACATCGTTAGTGGCTTAATAATCTGACCTCAAAAGTATGCCATAAATTTTTAGGCTGAAATTTTGGAGGCTATGGCTGCTAAACACTCTCTGTACATTACTCTTGAAGTTGGAATCAACTAGATTGTGTTAGATACTAAAAATATGTAGCCTCTTAGAACTAGAAAAAGGAACATCTTGTATTTTGGTTCAATTGTAATCGATATTTTATCTCTGCTAATTCTCGTGTATTAGCAGAGTATGATGATATGATGGTATGGATCGAGGAAGTTTCCATAGGTGCTAGTACTACTATGTATCTTGATGCTTTAAGTGATTTTTGTTCATTATTTTGTTCGATTTTTGTTCATTATTTTGTTCGACTTTTGTGAATTATTTTTGTTCGATTTTTGTGAAATATTTATGTTCGAAAAAAAGATCTGTCGATTATTTTTTTTTTGTTCGAATTAGTTCGATTTTTGCAAATTAATGTCAATTTTTGAATTTTTTTGTGTATTTGTATTCGAACAATAGATTTGTTGCTGCTACGGCTATTACTACAGCCTCTTCTACTCTGCCTACTGCCCTTCCTTTGTGCGCTGCTGCTAATCAGCCTCCTCTAAACTCCCTTCCCTGCTCCCACAACTCACTGCCCTGCTCTCGCAACTCCTCTACTCAGCCTGCTGCTGTCCTTGCTCACACGACGGCCACGTCCTGAAGGTTTAGTTGTAAAACACACTTGTATAATGTTCTAAACTCTTTTTTTTTTATATATAATTATGTTCTAAAGTCATTCTATACAGCGATTGAGATTTATCTAATGATTGAGATTTAATCATGTTCTAAACTCTTTTTTTGTAATCATGTTCGAAATTGTTTTCTGAGTTTTGTTTCAAAATTTTGACTACATGATTATCAAGTATAGCATACTAAATTCTATACAGCGATTGTGATTTATCTAATGAAACCTATATGCACAAGCCTAACTTCTGTTTTAATCAAGCTGCACAAAAGTATGCCTACCATTTGTATTTGTTAATGAGCTATGGATACCTTTGGAGCTTAAATTGAAATGAGAATTGTAATCTTCTTGCCACACTCACCTCTCTGGCTCTATATATGTTACTGTAGACACCCAAATGTGTCTTCCCAAAACCAAACCCAGTGATGAATACCTTTTTGCGTCGAATGATTATCGAACGAGGTGAAGGTGTGAAAGGTCAAGTGTTGCGGTTGGTTTTTATTTTAAAATCCTTTCTTTCTGTTTTCGAAAAACAACTCTATTTTATGAAAACAGCCAATCCAGTTTAGTTTGGTCCACGAAAAGGGTCCAATAATAGTGTAGTTAGATGGGGCTTGCAAAGAGCTTTCCAACGATATATTATAAGCCCAATTCCAATGAATAATGAGGAAGTTATGACCAAAATACTAAACTGGGCCCGGTTTGATCTTTACATGCGGCCCAATGATCTAGGGGAGGGCCCAATGTTAATTATTATTCCTAAAGTTATTAGAATTAATTATAGTCTTCTAGAATTCTCTAGAAGGTTCTCTTTAATCCTAATAAGATTAGAATTGATAATTATATTTTGATAAGTTTTATTTGGAATAAAATATTATTTTATGAAAAATACGATTTCAATTTTCATACGGACTTTACAAATCAATTTTGATTCATAAGTGGACTCCGTGTTTGAAAGCGCGTAGGAATCCAGGCTGTCGCCACACGACAAGGCTTGTCGCCAAGCGACAAAGAAGTCGGTTTTGCAGCGACAGAGTGGAGTTTTATTCCTTATCAAATTCTACCTATTTTCGGACTGTTTTCTTATAAATAGGGTCCTGAACCTCCGTTTTTAAAAATCAACAATCAACAATTATCAATTCACAATCATCAATCATCTATTCTCTCTATGCTCACATCTCTCTAGCTTTTCATAAAGAAAATTCCGCATTCACGAGATCTAGAAACACCTAGCCAAGTTCGAAGTTGCCTTCGCCCTAGACGTGAAAGGTTATAATTTCTTAGGGTTTGGTCCCTAATCCTTATTTCAATTATTTAATTTAATTCTTTGATTTTATATTTTCCTTGAAGTTACTAACGCGTGTATTTTCTTATTAGAAAGAGATACGAGGCATCAAAGTATGTAGTCTTATTGCTCTATTGTTGTAGAAAGCATGTTTAAATTTTTTTAATTCCTAGTATCATGTTAGGATGTTATTATTGCTTTCTAGTATCATGTTTAAGATGCCTTTTACTCTTTTCTAATATCATGTTAGTATCATGTTAGGGCTAAAGCTTTGATCTTTATTGCTTAGTGACATCTTAGGGTTTATTATTAATCTTGTTAGTATCATGCCTAGGATCTTGCTATTATATTTAAGCTTTATTATTAACATGATCATGATTATGATGATGATTGTTATTATGTTGCTTGACATTTATTATTTGTTGTTATTGCTTGATCATGCCTTTTATGCATGTTTAAAGGGAATTTGTACTTGTAATCACGCTTAATAAGATAATTAATAATCTTGTTTAGGGATAATATGATTATAATTCAAGTGATCGCTAATAATAGTTTTATTTGTGCATTTAATTCAACCAACATAGATAAACAGGTTTAGGGTTAATCTAATGTTTGCATGTTAGTTAGAAAGCGCACATGAATACGAGAAGAATGAAGTAGAGGCCTATTATTAGGGCAGGTTCAATCTCTTTTAGGTTGGATTTGTACCTTCATCCCCGAACCCTATTTGGTTCAAGACCTTTTGGAGTTGACGATCTCCTAGATTGTTAAGGGGTGTAATCTTTACCTTGTGAACGGTTTACAAGTTCCTAAAACTTGTTGGCGACTCTTTTGCTCTACCTTCCTTCCCTTTGGACGCCACCATGCTTAATTGTATGATCACAGTGGGGTTCAAGTTTGGGGTTAATGGCTTGAAATATTCCCTACAGTTTTTGGCGACTCCACTGGGGAGGATTTCTATTTTAATTCCTGAAATTTATTTCGGCAATGATTTAGAATGAGCGGATGAGACTCGAAAAGTTCTAAGTATTTCATGTGCGTAATTTTGATTAGCATTATTGTCATATGCATAAAAAAGGTCCTCATTGGATAGACCATCCGAAATGAGTCAAAAACATAGGATTTTTACACGTAGGAAACTTGAGAAATATCTTTCACAACTAGAATTGAAATAATACTGCGAAATCTGGAAAATCCAATGAACGTAGATACGTGCTGAGGCATGTAGGAACTAGCGTCTAGAAAACAGGGCTTGTCGCTTGTAAAGTGTTTCTGTCGCCTGGCGACAGTTCTGTCGCTTGGAAACAGGAGTACTTTTGCGGCGACAGTCCCTGTAGTCTGGCGCCAAGTTCTTCCAATACCGAGACAGAACTCTGCCTTCTTGTTTTGACCATTTCTAGCACTGTTGGCTCGATTCTACTTCCTGATTGAATTTTTCTCACTTTTCTGAAACCCATATGTGTTCTACATATGGACATAACCCTTTGGTTTAACTTGTAATTATGAATGTGCTTAAATAAACTAACCAATGACTAAAGGACTTTTCTTAATTAATTGATTAATTAATTTGAGCAAATGAATATGTCTAAAATCGAGTCATAGTTCCTTTGAGTCAACCCGGATTTTTATTCCCATATACTGCACAAACGTCAACTTTTTTTGGTCATATCCAGAGTTCTAGGAAGAGTGACGAGTCGTATAACCTATGGATCTGTAGCCCCGAGTTTTATCTTTAATTTGGCGTTGGTTTCGTCCCAATCAGAGTCACAGATCAAAAGTTATGACTAAAATACCACAGCCTGTCCAGTTTAGTGCACATATGTGAGGTCTTAACTTAGTCTTTGCTTGAGTCTAGTCACATAGTTTAGCCACATGGTCATGGCACGAGTCTTAACATGTCACCTACACTCACTAGTCTTAGCACACACTTTGTATATGTCACCATGACCATGTATTAGGTTCATGCATGAGTCGGTTTTTTCCGTCATTTGAATTGGGGGTACATTCTATTCCTAATTTTTTCATATCTCTCCATCTACATCATCTTTCCATTCTCAACATGCTTTCCCCATGTCACAATATTCATTCTTCCTACCTTCTTACATCTATTGCATGTTGAATAGAGTTGAGTCAAATAATTAACAATGAATATCCCTTAATTTCCCTTTCCACAGTACTTGGTCAAGGAGAGAAGGATGGTTAATCAAATACAACACCTTTATTCAAGTTCAACTTTTTGATAAGCCATTCGGTCGAAAAAGGAAAGCTAAGAAGATAATGGCAAGTCAGGAAGAAGTCAACGAACTCAAGGGACAAGTGGCTAACATGGCTGAAATGTTGAAGAATCTGACTCTCCAAATCAATGACCCTATGAGATAACAGCAAATGGAGCTCATCCAGGAAAGTTTGAGCAAATTATCCAATGACTATAGATTGCAGGGCATTAGCTCACAAGGGGTCTCGCTGGACAAGGATCTTCTTCCGCAGAAGTGCAATGCCAACAACATCCCGAAATTCAAGGCAATGGATAACCCTTATTTTCATTTAAGAGCCTTTGAAACTGTAATGAATATTAAGGGAATAGATAAGAAAGCTTTTCATTCCGTGTTTTCTCTATCTTTAGAAACTGTTTGTCAGCAATGGTACTTTTCTCTTGATAAGGAGAAAACCTCTACTTAGGATGCTATTGTAAATGCTTTCATTAATAGATATAAATGTAATATTCAAGTCGAAACTGATTATAGACAACTTGAGATGCTAAGACAAAAAGAGAATGAAGGCTTTACTTCTTTCTTTAATAAGTGGAGGGAAACTTCCGCTAACATGATCGAAGCCCCTACTGAAAAAGAATCCGTGAGGATGTTCATCAAAAATTTACAATAAAAGTATTCAAAGCACTTAAAATATCAACACAACTTGAATACTTTCAAGGCCGTCTATGACATAGGCATCAAGATCGAAGATGACCTCGCAAAGCAGAAAGCTGCTAACAATAGTAACCAGAGTGGCTGGAAAGGAAAGAAGAACGACAATCCTTCTTCTTCCGAAAACGCCCACTCTAGTAACAATTTTAGTACCTTTGATCTCAGTGAAGTCTTAGCCATGGATAACCAAGGACCTAAGAAACAACTAAGGAAAGACTTCACCCCCATTGGGATGAGCTACGATACCGCCTTCGATCGACTCCATACTAAGGGACTCAAAACTCCCATTGGACCTATTCAAGATCCCGCACCTGAAAAGAGATTGCCTAGTTGAAATCCAGATGCACATTGCAAATACCATCAAGGCAGGGGTCATACTACTGAGAGTTCTTGGAAGCTAAAAGAGGCTATCCAACATTTGATCGATAATAACAAGCTTCCCATACCTCCAGCTAGCAAGAAGAGCGAGTGATGACACAAGCCGAGCTTCAACGCAAGATTTCATGACTTTTTTTTCTGTTTCTTTTTCATTCTTCCCTTCCCCAATAAGTCTAGCATAGACACTTTCTATTTTCCTTAGATTTACTTTGTAAGACTTTTCTCTTTTCCTTTTAATAAAATGAGCATTTATTCTCTTGCATATGATCATTGCATTGAAAAAAAAAAGAGAAAAGAAAAAAAAAATCATTGTCGAACTAAGCACAAGGTATACCAATGATTTGAGGCACCCCTTGTAGCCACATAATATCACCTTTCACCCTTCAAATATGCAATCCTTTTCTGATAAACCACTTTGAGCCTCGTCTAACGATAGACCTTTCATTTTTCGACCCATATCTACCTAACCTTGGGATGGGATAGTGTGTAACTTATGCAATTTTCAATGAACAAAAGCTTGAGTGAATCAAAAGATTAAAATAGCAAAAACAATAAAGTGTACAAAAGGGCAAGTGTTCCAATGTCTTTGATATGAAAATATTTTTGATAAGAACACGTCTCGGATTGCGTTTCTTATCGAGTGCTCGGTACCGTGCCTGAGAAACATGAATGCCAAGTGAGTGATAGACCGCATGATCGGGATTGCCCACGCTTATAAAAAAAGAGATTTGAATTTGAAAAAATGATAAAGCAAAAAGAGATAGCAAAATATAAAGAATCAAAACACTCAAGCATACAAATACAAAGATTCAAAATCAAGGTTGCACACCTTGGGGGCTTATCTAGGGTCTTGAGCCTTTATCCCTTTCTTCTATAACCTTTAGCCTAACCACGTTACAACCCTCAAAAGACCTCTTTGAGGAATACACATACTTGTGCGAGGTTCGGCTAGAGCTACGTTCGGCCTGATTCCTAACGGATACGTAGGCAACCTCACATCGAGGTGCGGCCGTAATAAACATGCATTCATATTCACATTCACACACTCACACCATGATCATATCAAAGGATCTCCAATGCTCATCCTTTTCCATTTAGAGCTAGACTTGGGGGTTTGATCCTTACATTATTAGCCTACCCAGTCTAAGAGTCACCACCATTTGACTCTTTTCAATATTTTTCCACACACTTAGCCCTTGCGGCCTAACTTTAGTGTCACTTTCACACATATCACAGATACATGACCAAATAGTTCTTCCCTTAGGAACCCTTTGTCATGAAATCTTAACACAACATTGAAGCATACTGTCATAACAAAATCACTCATCACTCATCATTGCATCACAAAGTATGAAGTGCTTAGCCTCCATGCCTAAGTTACCTAAATACTTTCATCATTGAGTCAACAATTGAGATAGCCTAGGATGAGTTAATCCTTGCACCTTGAGAGATAGTATTAAACAAAGTTTGACTAAGCTCATTCAACATGCACCATAAAAAACTTCTTCCTTTTCGTGCCTTTCTTTTTCGGGAGAAAGTCGGTACCCTCCACAAAAATGACGGAAAATTTTTGTTTTTTTCGCATTTTGAGTCAAGTACATCACAATACAATGCACACACGAGTCATGAGTCACACGTGTCAACTCACCTTGGGTCAACCTCAAGTCAGTCAGTCACATTGAGCCAACCTTAAGTCAATGAGTCAAGCAACACTAAGTCTTAGATTAACCCTAAAGAAAGATAAGCAAAGACCTATAGTCCAAAATATAAATGCAGGAGCATCCCAGCAAGCAAGAACATTCCCGGATTTTTTCGAAAAACCGCGAATATGACACATGAGATTCTTCCAAGATGAGAGGAGTTACATAGATCAATAATTTAGAGATGAAGAACTTTAATTTTTGAGCGGATTTAGTTGAAAGGAAACGACCAAGTTCAAAGTTTGGAGCGAAACCGAGCAACGAACAGCAACAGCAAGAGCAAAATAAGAAAGACCCGACTCCAGCGCCAGACGACAAGGATGTCACCTGGCGACAACATTTGTCGACCGGCGACAGAGCAGAATTACAGCGACAATATGTTCCAGTGTGCGCCGGTGCGGCGACAGGATACATGGCCCTCATAAGTGACTATGTGGACCTTATGCAACAATTTCGGGTTCCTTGGTACGCCAATTAGCTCCTATAAGCAATTTGACATGATTAAGTAATCGGCTCGATTACAATCGCAATAGGTGATCGACCTGATGAAAGATCGTCTCACTTAGCTTAAAGCGCCTAAACATTGGCTCATCGCAAGACACCGTCATACAGGTTCATAAACAACAGAGGCACCGACATAATGGTTCACAAACAGCAAAAATGCGCCGACGTATTGGCACCGCAGAAATTACAGCAAAAATTTTTTTTTGTACAATAGCAAAGTTCAAGCGAGCTTTAAGATCAACAAGCGTTGGTCTTCGGTGATATTCTTCGGAGTATTATCGCAACAAATGAGGATGACTTCAAGCGAAGATATCTTCGACAGCGTTCGCTAAGATTGTGGAGGTTGTCATTAAGATTTGAGAAGATAGCACGAGATGGGCGATCTTCGACAGCGTTCGCTAAAATTATGGAGGTTGTCATTAAGATTTGAGAAGATAGCACGAGATGGGCGATCTTCGACAGCATTCGCTAAGATTGTGGAGGTTGTCACCAAGATTTGAGAAGATAGCACGAGATGGGCGGTCTTCGACAACATTCGCTAAGATTGTGGAGGTTGTCACCAAGATTTGAGAAGAGCGGTTCGTGATGAGGCGGTCTTCGATGAATTTTGCTATGATTGGGAGGTCGTCACTATAATTCAAGGAAAAGGCTCGAGATGTAGCAGCATTGATAGACGACGTTCCCTAGGATGTGGAGAGTTGTCACAAAACTGAAGATGGCTACAAGTAGAGTTATCTTCGATCGTGTTCCCTAGGATGTGGAAGATGGTCACAAGCGACAGAGAATGACTACAAGCAGAGTCATCTTCGATGACATAGGAGGCAGCTACAAGCAGAGCGGTCTTCAACAAATGCAACAAATCGGTTACTTTCAGAGACGTGTGCTCGACGGTGCAAGATACGCGTTTCTTAACTCTTTTATCTGTTTAACTAGCGCTAATTCGCAGGTATCGGCGTTACAAGAATGATTTAGGATCACAGAACGGTCTGAATCATTCTCCATCCCTATCGCTACTATGACTTTCGTTTTCGAAACATACGTTTCTCCAAACTCAGTCAAAGTGGGGGCTTCTGTAGACACCCAAATGTGTCTCCCCAAAACCAAACCCAGTGATGAATACCTTTTGCGTCGAATGATTATCGAACAAGGTGAAGGTGTGAAAGGTCAAGTGTTGCGGTTGGTTTTTATTTTAAAATCCTTTCTTTCTGTTTTCGAAAAACAACTCTATTTTATGAAAATAGCCAATCCAGTATAGTTTGGTCCACGACAAGGGTCCAATAATAGTGTAGTTGGATGGGGCTTGCAAAGAGCTTTCCAACGATATATTATAAGCCCAATTCCGATGAATAATGAGGAAGTTATGGCCAAAATACTAAATTGGGCTCGGTTTGATCTTTACATGCGGCCCAATGATCTAGGGGAGGGCCCAATGTTAATTATTATTCCTAAAGTTATTAGAATTAATTATAGTCTTCTAGAATTCTCTAGAAGGTTCTCTTTAATCCTAATAAGATTAGAATTAATAATTATATTTTGATAAGTTTTATTTGGAATAAAATATTATTTTATGAAAAATACGATTTCAATTTTCATACGGACTTTACAAATCAATTTTGATTCATAAGTGGACTCCGTGTTTGAAAGCGCGTAGGAATCCAGGCTGTCGCCACGCGACAAGGCTTGTCGCCAAGCAACAGAGCTTGTCGCCAAGCGACAAAGAAGTCGGTTTTGCAGCGACAGAGTGGAGTTTTATTCCTTATCAAATTCTACCTATTTTCGGACTGTTTTCTTATAAATAGGGTCCTGAACCTCCGTTTTTAAAAATCAACAATCAACAATTATCAATTCACAATCATCAATCATCTATTCTCTCTATGCTCACATCTCTCTAGCTTTTCATAAAGAAAATTCCGCATTCACGAGATCTAGAAACACCTAGCCAAGTTCGAAGTTGCCTTCGCCCTAGACGTGAAAGGTTATAATTTCTTAGGGTTTGGTCCCTAATCCTTATTTCAATTATTTAATTTAATTCTTTGATTTTATATTTTCCTTGAAGTTACTAACGCGTGTATTTTCTTATTAGAAAGAGATACGAGGCATCAAAGTATGTAGTCTTATTGCTCTATTGTTGTAGAAAGCATGTTTAAATTTTTTTAATTCCTAGTATCATGTTAGGATGTTATTATTTCTTTCTAGTATCATGTTTAGGATGCCTTTTACTCTTTTCTAATATCATGTTAGTATCATGTTAGGGCTAAAGCTTTGATCTTTATTGCTTAGTGACATGTTAGGGTTTATTATTAATCTTGTTAGTATCATGCCTAGGATCTTGCTATTATATTTAAGCTTTATTATTAACATGATCATGATTATGATGATGATTGTTATTATGTTGCTTGACATTTATTATTTGTTGTTATTGCTTGATCATGTCTTTTATGCATGTTTAAAGGGAATTTGTACTTGTAATCACGCTTAATAAGATAATTAATAATCTTGTTTAGGGATAATATGATTATAATTCAAGTGATCGCTAATAATAGTTTTATTTGTGCATTTAATTCAACCAACATAGATAAACAGGTTTAGGGTTAATCTAATGTTTGCATGTTAGTTAGAAAGCGCACATGAATACTAGAAGAATGAAGTAGAGGCCTATTATTAGGGCAGGTTCAATCTCTTTTAGGTTGGATTTGTACCTTCATCCCCGAACCCTATTTGGTTCAAGACCTTTTGGAGTTGACGATCTCCTAGATTGTTAAGGGGTGTAATCTTTACCTTGTGAACGGTTTACAAGTTCCTAAAACTTGTTGGCGACTCTTTTGCTCTACCTTCCTTCCCTTTGGACGCCACCATGCTTAAGTGTATGATCACAGTGGGGTTCAAGCTTGGGGTTAATGGCTTGAAATATTCCCTACAGTTACTAATGTTTTTTATTTTTTAAAATTGCAGCAAAATGCAAGGCTAAAATGAAGAAAAATCAGAAGAAGAAATTACTATTATACAAGATGAAAAAATTACTTATGGAAGAAAAAGGTAATTAAAGTATTTCTATTATGTTCTAAGGTTTTCTATTATGTTCTAAAGTATTTCTATTATGATCTAAAGTTTTCTATTATGTTCTAAAGATTATCATATATGTTCTAAATCATTTATATTTGATTTTAAAGGAAAGTTGTTGAAAATGAAGCGGAAGTAATTGACAAAGATGAATTTGAGAAACATGTGCAAAGTCTAAAACGAAAAAAAAGTAGCAAGCTTCCATCAAGGATTTAACCACCTAGAAAAATGAAAAAAAAGGAAGAAGAAGATGATGACGATGATGAGAATGATGATGGACCAAAGTTGGAGGAAAAAGATGATACTAATGAAGAGATCGATGGACCAAAGTTGGAGGAAAAAGATGATAAAAGAGAGGACGTGAAAGATGATAGAAAAAAGGTTCTAAATTATTTGTTGATGTTCTAAATTATATGCTAATTTCATAAATTGCATGTTTATATTCTACATTCATGCTTATGTTCTAAAGTAAATGATTTAATTAATATGTAACTTTATTTTTGTAAGTTACATGCTTACATTTCCAAGTTTATGTTTTAAAGTATATACATGTGTTCTAAACTTTATTTTTATAACAATAACCTATATGCTTATGTTCTAAGTTACATGTTCTAAACAATGAACTTATGTTCTAAAGTTCATGTTCTAATTTAAATCTTTTTTCTCCTAATTTGTATTCTTATAATCTGATATGATTGTGCATGTTATAAAACTATGTGCTCATGTTAATACTATGCGCTCATTGTAAACTATGTGCTTATGTTCTAAAGTATATGTTTTTAACAAGTACATGTATTCTAAATTATATGCTAATGTTCTGTACTTTATGCTGATGTTCTAAAGTTCATGTTTTTATTATGTTAAAATTCTTTCTAATGTTCTACTTTTTTCAGGTGGTTCTGAAAAAAAAATCTGAAAAGAAAGATTGAAAAAGAAAATGATGATGAGGATGTCAAAGTAATCAAAGAGGAAAAAAAAAAAGAGAATAGCTTATCAAAGTGTTACAACTAAGGAATTGATGAAACAAGTGTTGGTAAATCTTTCTGATAAGCATAAAGAAGCAATTAAGAAAATTGGATTTTGAGCTTTTTTGAAATTGGATGCACCACATCATGCCGATTCTTGGTAAGCACTAGCACTAAGTTTTATTTTTATTTTTATGTTTTCAAGATCGACTATTATGTTCTAATTCTTATAAGGTTCTAATTAATGTTCTAAAGTTTAATTATTATGTTAATTTTTATTTTTATTTCTATTCTAATCTATATGTATTTTGTATTCTAAACCTTTAATTTGAATCTAGGTTGACAGAACAACTTCTTACGAATTTTGATCCCAAAAGATGTTGCTTGATGCTACCGAGGAGAGAAGAAGAAATATTCTTTGATGAAATTGATGTTCACATGACATATGGATTGCCAATGGGAGATATTCCAATTGTTGATACCTTAGAAAATAAGGAGAATGTGGAATGTGCAAAGATTATGCAAAAATGGAGAAAAAACTTTGACCTTGAACTGGTATGAATATTTTTATGTGTGCTTGTATTCTAAACTTGTTATTTGGCTTATGTTCTAAATTATATTTTTTGCATATTTACATTGAAAAAACTGTGACCTTGAATAGGTATGAAAATTATATTTTTATGCTGTATATATCTATGTGTGCTTGTACATTGCATGTTAGTCTGATCATGTTCTAATGTATATATTTATGTTCTAAATTACTTGTCTATGTTCTAAAGTAATTTCGAATATGTTCTAAGTTACATATGTATGTTCTAAAAGTAATTCTTATTAAGTTCTAATTTACATATCAATGTTCTAAAGTATTTCTAATGATGTTCTAAATTATATATCTATGTTTTAAAGTAATTTTGACTGATTTCTAAATTACATGTCAATGTTCTAAAGTATTTCTAATTATGTTCTAATTTACTTTATAATCTTCTAAAGTATTTCTGATTATGTTCTAAAGTATTTAAGTTTATGTTCTAAAGTATTTCTGATTATGTTCTAAATTACTTGTCCATGTTCTAAATTACTTACAGGATGCTTCAAAAAATGGACAATTGATTAGTAGGATCCAAAAAGTGAAAGAGGTAGATAAAACACACGATCGAGTTTCCGATGAATTCATTTGGAACTTCATTGTTTGTGTAGTTAATAGTTGCATTCGTTCAACTAATAGCAACCAACTATACATTAAGTTTTTGTATAGTTGCAAGGATATAAAGAATATAGTGAAGTTGGATTGGTGCAAATTTGTGAAGGAGCACTTGATGGAAACTTGTAAAAAATGGCTAGATGGAGAATCTTACTTCACAGGTCCTTTAATATTTCTTATGGTAATTTTTAATTTTTTTTAACATTCTTTATATATGTTATTTATATTATGATAAAAATGCACTAAAATAGTCTAATTAATTAACCTTATTTTCAGTTATTTTGATTATGTTGTAATGTACATATCTATGTTCTAAATTACTTGTCTATGTTCTAAAGTAATTCTGATTATGTTCTAAGTTACATGTCTATGTTCTAAAGTATTTCTGATGATGTTCTAAATTATATATCTATGTTCTAATTTACATATCAATGTTCTAAAGTATTTCTAATGATGTTCTTGTAGGTATCCTATTTTAATCGGGTGCAAAGAATGGGGTTGGAGATACCACGTGGAGTTCCACTAATATCATTGTAGAACGAAGAAAGGTTTCATACGAAATTGAAGTTTGAGAAAGACCTTGGATTTGGAAAAGGAAAAGTACTAGAAAGAATGAAATTGAATGTGGTATGATTTTTGTATATGCTTATGTTCTAAAGTTTATACTATATGTTCTAAACTTTATAATATATGTTCTAAAGTTTATTGTATATGTGTTTTAAAGAGTATTATGCATGTTTATTTTATGTTCTAAATTTTATTACGGATGTTCTAAAGTTTATTACGTATGTTCTAAAGTTTGTAATCTATTCATATTATGATTTGTAGGGTCGAATCAAGAAGAAAGAATCGGAGGATAAGGAAAAGAAAAGTGAAGGTTCATCAATGGTAATTACCGTTTTATATTTATCTATACATTATGTTTATGCATGTATTCTAAAATTTGTAAGTTATATTTAAAAAGGAATTGGAAAAAAGGCATGGGAAAAACAAAGGCAAGAAGAAAGAGCAACCCTTGACAATTAGAGAAAAGCAAGGGAAAGACAAAGGCGAGAAGAAAGAGCAACCCTTGACAATTAGAGAAAAACAAGGGGAGAAGAAAGTAATGAAAAAAAAAACTCATGCCATTGTCAAAAAAGCAAGGGAAAGACAAAGGAAAGGAGAAAGTTATGGAAAAACAATCCATGGCTTGTAATTGTATCACATCTCCAAATGACATGATGGTATAATGTTTTAATATGTTTTTTTTATTTATTTAATTACTTATTTCTATAATGTTTTAAATATTCATTACTTTATGTTCTAAATTATTAGGGCTTTTTAAGAAAATTTGGAGATTTAGCAAAACGTTTTGCGTCGAATGTGAAAGAGATGTATTGCATGTTGGACCAAGCAAAAGATTTTTTTGTTGATGAAGAAACAAGTGAGAAAATGCATCATCTTATAGACAACATTTGGGGCAAGTATACCACAAAGGTATTATAATCATGTTCTAAATTACTTATGATCTAAATTAGCTTTTGATTATGTTCTAAACTATTTTCAACCTATGTTCTAAAGTGTTATTTTTATATATAGCCATTGGAAAATCAAGAAAAAAAAAACCAACCGAAGAAAAGTCCTTCTATACTTAGTCAAGATCAACATTTCTTTGATGAGCCGGAATTCATAGAAGAATTGGATATGTTGATGAACATAGCATGGAAGAAATTCAATGATGAAAAGTCACCAAAGACATTGGGACATGGTAATTACATGCTTAATTTCTAAATTATACCTATGTTCTAAATTATGCTCTTAAATTAAGTGTTTATGTTCCAAATCAAATCTTTATGATATAGTTATGTTCTAAAATTGTGTCTTATAATTATTATGAAGATTTGACATCAAATGAAGGAGAAAGAGAAAAGAACAACGATGAAAGGAAAAGCAATGAAAAGAAAGATGATAGTATCTCCTCACCTATTGTTGGTAATTTCACACTATTTTCGAATTCATTTCTTATTAATGTTCTTTGAATAAATTGATTTGGAAAAGAAAAAGTACTAAAAAGAATGAAATAGAATATTCGTATATGCTTATGTTCTAAAGATTACGCTATATGTTCTAAAGTTTATACTTTATGTTCTAAAGTTTATGTTTATGTTCCAAATCAAATCCTTATGATATTATTATGTTCTAATATTGTGTTTTATAATTATTTTGAAGACTTGACATCAAATGAAGGAGAAAAAGAAGAGAACAACAAAGAAGAGAAAAGCAATGAGAAGAAAAATGATAATATCTCATCACCAATAGTTGGTAATTTCACATTATTTTCAAACTCATTTTCTTATTTACTTTTCTAGGTTGTATACTAATTGTTTCTATTTAATATTTTTAATGTGAACAAAGAGGGTAATGAAGAGAGAAACATGGAGAAGAATGATGATGAGATTGATGAACAAAATAAAGAAGACAAAAAAAGCAAGGAGAATGAAGAGAAAAGCTTGTTGCCCTCTCCGCAAATTGGTAACTTCACATTTATTCAAATTACATGTCTTTGTTATAAAGTATTTGTACTTATATTTCAAAGTTCTTATGTTCTAAGTATTTTCTTATATTCTTTTTCATTCACGGTTGCTCTAGATGATCAAATGGTTGAATATGTTCTTAATTATGATTTTCTAAACCCAGAAAGTGATCACAAAGAGAAGCAACTAAAAGAGAAAGAGGAAAAGCAAGAACAAGAAGAGAAGCAAGAAAAACAAGATGAAGGAAAAGATGAAAAACAAGAACAAGAAGAGAAGCAAGAAGAAGAACAAGATGAGAAGCAAGAAGAAAGACAAGAGGAGAAGCAAGATGAAACCAAGGAAGAAGAAAAGGAGGAAAAAATGATGAACAAGAAAGTTGAAGCAAAGGAAGGGTAATCAATGTAACTTAGTAATAGGAATATTTAAAACAATGGTTTTGGTTTAGAACATATGTTGGATGATTTAGTAAAACTTTAATATAGAATTAATGGTTTGTGTGTTCTAGTTATATATATTGGTTTGTGTGTTACAAGTTTGTTTGGTGTGGTTTGGTGTGATTTTTACAACTTTGGTTATGAACTAGGAATAGAATAACAAATACATAAGTATTTGCTTATGAAGGTTTTGATGTTTGACTTAGATTAATTATTTTTATTTTTATAATATTCTTAAGTATTTCTGATTATGTTCTAAAGTATTTAAGTTTATGTTCTAAAGTATTTCTGATTATGTTCTAAGTTACTTGTCCATATTCTAAAGTAATTTTGATTATGTTTAGACAAAAGAATAAGCTTAAAATTTTCTTGCGTAAAACGAAGAAGAAAGAGGAAAGGAATGAGGACACACCAAAGACACTAATTCTTCCAAAAAAAGACATATAAAGATATTTCTCCTCCAAGCTTCAATTTGTTGTCGCCCTCACCAATAGTTGGTAATTTCAACTTATTTAAATTTTATTTTTCTTATATGTATATTGGATATTTATAATATTTAATTTGTATGATATAAATTTTTGATTATGTCAAAAGTTGTTTTAATGTTCTAAATTTTTTTTGGTTATGTTCTAAATTAATTATGTGAATTTGTTAATTGTGATTTTTTTTTTAATCAAGATCTTCCACCTACATTGAATGAAGAAAAAGAGGACAACAAAACCAAAAAAGAAAAGAAGAAGCATGATGAAGAAAAGAACAACAAAGAAAATAAGCAACGGTATTCATTTTGAAAACATTAGAAATTAGGTTTAGGCTATGATGATTGTTTGATTATAGTTGTTGATTGTTTTTTTTTAATTCAATTGAATAGGAAGCAAGAAGAAAAACAACAAGAAGAAGAAGAAACAAGGAAAAAAAGAGGAAAGGATAAGCTTCCAATGTACTTGCGTTCGCCTTTTATGGTCAATCATGAAAAACGCGTAAGATTTCATCAATCTATATTTATATGCTTATAATAAATATATATACTTATGTTCTAAACATTGTACTTATATTCTAAGGTAGATGCTTATGTTCTAAAGTACATGTTTGAAACTATATGCACATGCCTTAAATTTAAATGTTGTTTTGATTTAATATAGTTTTTGTTCTCATTTTAGGGACCTTTTGTATGCTGACAAAGCGGCAATGGTGATTAGGAGAGATGAGATGGATAGTCTTTCAGGAAATAGTCACATGTTCAACAACATTGCAGATGCTTTTGTTTCCATATTAAATTGTGAAAACAAAAGGCGGGGTGTAGACAAGAAGAGCATATTTTTTTTCTCTACTGAATGTTATGTATGTTCTAATTATGTTTTAACTTATATGTCTATTTTCTAAAGTAATTCTGATTATGTTCTTATTTACATATCAATGTTCTAACGTATTTCTAATAATGTTCTAAAGTAGTTCTGATTGAGTTCTAAATTACATGTCAATGTTCTAAAGTATTTCTAATTATGTTCTAAATTACATGTCTATGTTCTAATTCTGATTATGTTCTAATTATATGTCAATGTTCTAATTACTTAAGTTTTAATTTCTTTTTTTTTTTTCAGCTCATTCTTTGCACTGAAAAATACATCAAAAATACAGAAAGTTTGGAATATAGAAAGAAAGCTTTGTTTCATCAAATGAGAAAAGAAATGACAAATGCCGAAGTAACAACATTTAACAACTTTCAATTGGTAACATATTATTTTTTATTTTTATTGTGTTCTATTTATTTTTATTTATGTTCTAAAGTATCTGATTATGTTCTAAACACATGTTTGTTTATGTTCTAAAGTATCTGATTATGTTCTAAACGTAGGTTTTCTTTCCGGCTGTTTTACCGGATCACTATTATTTGTTGTGCTTCAACTTTTTGGAAGGAACTCTCGATGTCATTGATAATAGATTTCTTCCGCCAAATGTTTATGTTGAAGATAAACATGGAGATGACTTTACAAAGATGGTAAAGTGTAGAGTTTTGACTTGGTTAATTATTATTTTCTTATTATTGTATATAGAAATTTTAGAACATTAACCTGTTTTACAACATTAACCTAATTTAAGTTATTCTGATTATGTTCTAATGTACATATCTATGTTCTAAATTACTTGTATATGTTCTAAAGTAATTCTAATTATATTCTAAAGTACATATTATTAATTTTGTAGTTGAAGGCATTTGGTGAATTCTATGAAGAAACTGATAACAAGAGTGCCGTTTTCTCCACTTATGAAACAAGAAACATTGAGATGAAATGGAAGAGCGATGCAAACAAACATGATTGTGGAGTATTTCTGTTGAAGCACATGGAAACCTATGAAGGCCAATGTCAAAAACAATGGAATTCGGGGCTAGAGAAGGATAATATAAGTGTCAAGACATGATTAGGTTCTAATTACATGTCAATGTTCTAAAGTAATTCTGATTATGTTCTAAATTACATGTCTATGTTCTAAATTACATGTATATGTTCTAAAGTCAATCAGATTATGTTATAAATAACATGTATAATTTTTTTTTATTTTTTTTATTTTTATTTTTGTTTGAATAGCATATTCAAAAGTATTTTTGATTATGTTGTAAATTAAATGTCAATGTTCAATATGACACTCTTCAATCTCTTGTCACTATTTGGAACATGGGTATCATTTGGAACATTAACCTAATTATAAGTTATTCTGATTATGTTCTAAATTACTTGTCTATGTTCTAAAGTAATTCTGATTATGTTCTAAGTTAAATGTGTATGTTCTAAAGTTAATCTGATTATGTTCTAAATTACATGGGAATGTTCTAAAGTATTTTTGATTATATTCTGAATTACGTGTTTATGTTTCTAAATGTGTGTATTTTAATTTTAACGTGTTTGTATTTTTTTTTTTTTTTTTTTTTTTTTTTTTTTTGCAGTTTGAGCAAATGAAAAGGTTACGAGTGGAGTATTGTGGGAAGATTATAACATCAGAAGTAAATGAAGAACGGAAAAGAGTGATGAAGATGGCTAGAAAGTGGTCAAAGATGAACAAAATGTGATATATGATTGTGTAAATCTCAAGTATATATCTTTAGAAAGATATGTAAAACAATATAATAGTACATTTTTGTACAAATATGGAGATATTTTGAGGTATCATTTGGAATATTAATATGATTGTGTAAATCTCAAGTATATATCTTCAGAAAGATATTTAAGACAATATAATAGTACATTTTTGTACAAATATGGAGATGACTATTTTGAACATGGGTATCATTTGGAATATTAATATCATTTGGAACATTAAATATCATTTGGAACATTAACCTGATTTGGAACATCATTTTTATAATGTTCTAAAGTATTTCTAATTATGTTCTAAAGTATTTAAGTTTATGTTCTAAAGTATTTAAGTTTATGTTCTAAATTACTTGTCCATGTTCAAAAGTAATTTTGATTATGTTTAGACAAAAGAATAAGCTTAAGTTTTTCATGCGTACAACGAAGAAGGAAGAGGAAAGGAACGAGGTCACACCAAAGACACCAACTCCTCCAAAAACGACACAAAGATTTTTTTTTAACTTTTTTTTATGTATATATAAATATATATTTTTTTAATGTAAAAGGTTATGGTTTTGATATTTTGGTTTAAAAATGCAATCAAAAAGTTAATACTACCTTCAATTATTGTTACTTGCAAAATTTGCCAAAAATAAATGGTTCACATTACTCGCAAAAAATTGTTCTTTCATACTCATCCAACCCCATTCTCATGGTAAATTCCGTTCTGTCGGTGTGGTTTACAAATGTTAATTCGTCATGATTTTAGGTTGTAGCCTCGTAGGTGATATGTTCACATCGTGGGGTTCGTCAATGGTAGGTTGGTGGGTTCAAATCAGTGGGTTTGTCGGTGGTTTGTGGATCAATCTATGGGTTGGATACTACTATTAAAGAATAATTGGACAAAAAAAATAATATGATATTATGTTAATAAATTGAAAAGAATACAAAATAAATATAAAAAAAATTACACAAAATTTTTTCCATGTGCAAGTAAATGAGATTATTTCCTAAAAATAAAATGTCCCATGCGGTTGTACTAATAGCATATCCATCAACCTGTAAAAAAAATTAAAAAGAATTAGAACATAAACACATTAAAATATATGATAAATTTTCGAACATATTTGATGCATTTTAGAACATATACAAAATGATATGAATAGCAGAAGAGGCATTTATTAAATTAAAACTCAAAGTAAAAAGTTAAGATATCATTAATAGCCTTTAACACATATATTATATAATAATTTTAATTTATTACTAATTAGAACATAAGAAAACTAAAAAATGTTTACTTACAATATCACTTGACTTTCCCTGGACAATTACGACTATCATGATGACCAAGCTCTCCACATGCTCTACATAATCTTTTCTTCTTTTGACTTTGTTCAACAGCTTTTTCTCTGTCACTCTTCATTCTCTTGTCACTATTTGGAACATGCGTGTCATTTGGAACATGGGTATCATTTGGAACATTGACATCATTTAGAATATGGGTATCATTTGGAACGTTGATATCATTTGGAACATGGGTATCATTTGAGACATTGATATCATTTGGAACATTAACCTGATTTGGAACATGAACCCCCGTACCATTGTTTTTTTGAAATTTTAGGAGGTTTGATCAAAACTTCAGAAGGTAAACTAGCTCCAATAAGCATTTCAATGTCTTTAACTTTGCTAGAAAGATTGTTGCTCCATTTGTTGTTTTCTTCTATTCCAAATCTATTCTCATGGCTCGAAGTTTTTTGACAAGATCACTTAGATCATCTTCATTGTTTTGCACTAAACTCACACAAGCATGAATTTCAGACCACAAATCATTTAATAGCATCTTCTTATCTACTGCATTAAGACATTCCTCCAACACATTACCCACTAAATCAAAAATGGGCTTCTTATAAGCCATTGTACACCATCTATTTAGAACGTAGGTCTTGGGAATTTTTTCTAACATCCTTGCCTTCCACACCCAAATCATATGCCTACAAGGCACACCATCACGTTCAAATTTTTTACAAAAATACTTGGTATCTAGGGTAGTTGGATAAAAAAACAACATCAAAAGTCCTCCACCTAGATCCTTCCCTTAATTTGAAAATGTAAATCTCATTATCCTTCTTCATCTCCTCAACACCACAATTAAAACATCCAATTTCAAGCTCATATTGAAAATCATAGAAAATTGTTGTTGTAAACAACTCGGAAGCATCTTTTTCTAAAGGAATTGGAGTCTTACACTCTGGATGCTTATTCTTCGAATCATTATCCATTTTATTTTGAGTGTGCCTTTGAGCATCCAATGCACATTCAAACCTATAGAAAATAGAAATTAACTTTAGAACATAGAAGATAACTTTAGAACATAAAGTGAATTACATTAGAACATATTAAAATAATACACATGAAATAATTATTATGATCTAAATACTATTAAAACATTAAACTAAAAATTTTCAACATGTAAGACAAAATTTAGAACATAAAAGAGAGTTATAAAATAAATAGTAAAACTATAAAAAATAAAAAGAAAACTTTAGAGCATTGAAGAAAAACTTTTGAACATAAAGATTAACTTTAGAACATATTTAGACATTTACATATTACCTCATGTAGAACTCAATCAAAGTGAGATGGGGATTTGTGAACATAGTGAAAAAATTATTTTCACTTTCTGATCTAGATGTGGTCCTCATGATGCCACCTAAAAATAAATCTCTGAAATACGCTGGAATCCACATATCACGTATGTCGTACATGTTTGCCAACCATCCATGATTGTTCAAATTGAATTCTGAAAGAACTTTGTTCCACTTTTCTTCAAATTCTACCGACTCAATCTCTAAATGCCAAACACATGCACAAAGTTTTTTCAAAAAATCAGTTTCTTGGGTAATTGCCCGACCTACTTTTTCAGGCACCTTTTTCATAATATGCCACATACAAAACCTATGTTCTGTAGTTTGAAAAACATTACGAATAGCAACTTTCATTGCAGGGTCTTGATCGGTAATCAAACACACAGGCTCGTTATTTCCCATTGCTTTAAGAAAAGTTTTGAAAACCCATTCAAAAGATGATATATCTTCATGAGCTACAAAAGAAGCCGCAAAAGTAACACATTTCTTATGATGATCAACTCCAGTAAATGGACCAAAGATCATATTATATCTGTTACTGTAGGGAATATTTCAAGCCATCCCACACTTGAGCCCCACTGTGATCATACACTTAAGCATGGTGGCGTCCAAAGGGAAGGAAGCTAGAGGAAAAGAGTCGCCAACAAGTTTTAGGAACTTGTAAACCGTTCACAGGGGAAGGTTACACCCCTTAACTATCCATGAGATCGTCAACTCCAATAGGCCTGGAACCATGACTGGAAGTTCGGGGATGAAGGTACAAATCCAATCTAAAAGAGAAAGAACCTGCCCTAATAATAGGCCTCTACTTCATTCTTCTCGTATTCATGTGCGCTTTCTGACTAACATGCAATCAATAGGTTTACCCTAAACCTGTTTATCTATGTTAGTTGAATTTAATGCACAAACAAAACTATTATTAGCGATCACTTGAATTATAATCATATTAGCCCAAACAAGATTATTGATTATCTTATTAAGCGTGATTACAAGTACAAATTCCCTTTAAACCTGCAAGAGAGGGCGTGATCAAGCAATAACAATAAATAAGCATCAAGCAACATAATAATAAAAATAACAATCATCATAATAATCATAATCATAATCATATCAATGCTAAAGCATAACAATAGCAAGATCCTAGGCATGATACTAACAAGATTAATAACAAACCCTAGCATATCACTAAACAATAAAAATCAAAGCTTTAGCCCTAACATGATACTAACATAATATTAAGAAAGAAATAGGAATCATCATAACAACCATACATGATATTAGAAATTTTAATTAACCCTAACATGATACTAGGAAGCAATATAACATCCTAATATGATACTAGGAAATAATTAAAGCATGATTTCTATATTAAAGCAATTAAACCATTAAAGCACTTACTTGGATGCCTCGTACCTCTTTTTAATAACAAAATACACACGTTAGTAACTTTAAGGAAAATATAAAATCAAACAATTAAATTAAATAATTGAAATAGAGATTTGGGACCAAACCCTCAGAAATATCAAACCTTTCACGCCTAGGGCGAAGGCAACTTCGAACATGGCTAGATGTGTCTAGATCTTGTGAATGCGGAATTTTGTTTGTAAAAGGCTAGGCTAGAAAGAGAGAGAGAATATCAAGAATTCTTAATAAGAGTTGGTAATTTTTGATGATTAAAAACGGAGGTTTTGGGAGCTATTTATAACGAAAATCATCCGGAATATGATAAAAAAGAATCAGAGTTCGAAAAGGAATAAAACACGACGATGTCGCCGCAATAGCCTCTGTCGCCGCGCGACAGGCCTGTCGCCAGGCGACAGCCTGTGGTGCGGCGCTGCAGGCAGTGTTTCCACACGTTTTCATATTTTGATAAAATTAAGTGTACAAGGGGTAAAACTGTGATTTCATTTAAAATACTTCTTTTATTCTAAATAAAACTCGAAAAACTCAATTATCAATGCTAATCACATTAGGATTCAAAAGAACCTTCTAGAAGATTCTAGAGGACTATAATCAATCCTAATTGCATTAGGAATCATAAATCATAATGAGCCCTCCTCTAGATCTTAGGCTGCATATAAAGGTTAAACCGGGCCGAGTTTAGTATTTTGGCCATTACTTCCTCATTATTCATCGGAATTGGGCTTATAATATATCATTGGAAAGCTCTTTTCGAGCCTAATCCAACTACACTATTATTGGACCCTTGCCATGGACCAAACTAAACTGAATTGGCTATTTTCATAAAATAGGTTTTCGAAAACAGAAAGAAAGAAGAGAAATAAAAACTAACTGCAACACTAGACTTTCCACACTTTCACTTCATTCGATTATGATTCGACGTGAAAAGTATTCATCGCCGGGTTTGGTTTTGGGGAGACACAAATGGGTGTCTACAGAAGCCCCCACTTTGACTGAGTTTGGAGAAACACAAGTTTCGAAAACAAAAGTCAAAGTAGTGATAGGGACGGAGAATGATTCAGAACGTTCTGTGATCCTAAATCACTCTTGTAACGCCGATACCTGCAAACTAGCGTTATTTAAAACAAATAAAAGAGTTAAGAAACGCGTATCTTGCACCATCGAGCACACGTCTCTGTAGGTAACCGATTTGTTGTGTTTGTTGTTGTGACAACCTTCCACAAGCTAGGGAATGTCATCTTGCTGTTTTTGACGATCTCCCTCAAACTAGGGGATAACGCCTGAAGACTGCTTACGCTTGTAACTGCCTCCAATTTCCGCTGCGATAGTCTTCTGCAAGCCAGAGAATCCTATCGAAGACTGCTTTGCTTGAAACGGTCTTCATTGCTTTGTGACCATCTTCCGCAAGCCAGGGAACATGACCGAAGGTTGCTTCACTTAAAGCAATCCTCATTTGTTTGTGACAACCCCCCGCAAGCTAGGGAACGTTGTCGAAGATATCTTCGCCTGAAGTCATCCTCTGGTGTTACGATAATACTCCGAAGAATATCACCGAAGACCAACACTTGTCGATCCTTTAAATTTTGCTTGAACTTGCTTTTGCTATGCCAGTGCGTCGGCGCTTTTGCTTGCTTGTGAACCAGTATGTCGGTGCCTTTGCTGTTTACGAACCATTATGTCGGTGCCTTTGCGGTGAACCAATGTTTAGGTTCTTTAAGCTAAGTGAGACGATCATTTATCAGGTCGATCACCTAATGCAATTGTAACCAAGCCGATTACTAAATCACAAGTTTCTTATAGGGGCTAACTAGCGTACCAAGGAACCCAAACTGCTGTATGAGGTTGAAATAATCGTTATGAGAGACCTAGCGTTCTGTCACCACTGCAACGTCTCTGTCGCCGACTTTTCTTTATGTCGCTCAGCGCTGAACTCTGTCGTGCGGCGACAAAGTTGTCGTGCAACGCTGCTGTCGAGATTTCTGAATAAATCCCCTTTCTTCCTCATTTCGCTGCTACTGCTTTTTTCATTCGAGTTTCGCCACGAAAACTTCAAATTGCCCGTTCTTGCTCGTTTCTCAACCAAATTTGTTCTAATTTGTTGCAAATCGAAGCTTCATTCATCTAGTTTGCTGATCCATGCAAATTTTTCGAAACTCACTCGATTTTTGGTGAATTTTGCAAATTTTTTTTCACGAATTTCTTGAAAATTCAAAACTTATATTGCTCAATTTGCTTTGTTTGTCAAATTTTATGCCATGAAATTGCTTGATTATGTTTGTATATTGCCTTGGGAGTATTTTGAGACTTGTTTGACTCAATTTGGTGAAGAAACGAGCGATTCACCATTGTTGAACCTCTTAGGGTCGTGAGAACAATTTGGTGAATATAGTATCATGCGGCTAGGCGAACCTTAAATACTATAGAGCCTTAATTTTTGTCAATTTTGCATAACATAGTATGGCTAGACAACGCGGTTCCGGTTCTCGGTCCCGAGACACACGACGGGAGCACGAGCCCGTTCAGGAGCACGCCGATCCGTCCACCTCTCTCGGTCCCTTCCCTGAGTGGGACGAGCGGACATTGTTCTTTGCCCCTGAGCATCATATTTCCGAGAGGGTGCGTCGTGGGATTGTTAGTGGTAGGACTCGTAGTCACGGCTCTGGCAACGAGACCATTGGTTCATTGTATGACAAATATTTCCACAATGACGAATTGCGACTGCTCTGGGAGTCTTGTGGGCTGACTACCCTATTCCGGGCTACGCAGGCCATGTACTCGTTCGATGCGGGCCACCACGTGGTTCGCGCTTTGGTGGAGTTCTTCCGGGATACCACCAACACTTTTCACTTTCCTTGGGGTGAGATGACTGTCACCCCAGCCGACTTCAGTCTCATCTTGGGACTGGAGTTTCGCTCGATTGCGCTGCCGTTTGATAGCTCTATTAGTGTCTTCTCTCCTGTGGTCGATAATCTGTTGGGTCCGATCGCTGTTCGGGCCCGTGGCTGAGGTGGAGCCCTCACGATTTAGCTCCAGGTGCATTCGTCGGTCAAATCTGGTAATGGCTTTTGAGGACGATGCGACCACCCGAGAGCAGCGGGTGTGCATCTTTGCACTTATTTTGCTGTCAAGGACCTTTTCTCCTGACAAGGGTAGTCGGGTGCTGCTTTACTACCTTCCTGCTCTCCGCGATCTTCAGCTGATCGGGACTTACGATTAGGCCAGCTTGGCCTATGCTGACTTTTTGCGGGGATTGCGAGACTCCTGTCGACACCGGTCTTACACAGGAAACATCGCTCTCTCTAGCTTCTGGAGAGTTGTAGAGGTACACTTTGTCTCTTTAAAAGTTAGCTCTAAACTCTTATCAGGATCTGCTGATTTCCTCTTTATCTTCGTAGATCTGGTTTTACGAGTACTTTCCTTCGCTTGCGCCGGCGAGACCATCTCCACGCGAGCTCCCTGTTGGCGCCTGTTGGGGAGGTCGCTTCAGTAACCAGGCGACTACTGCCCATGTTCGAGAGCTGATCCTCTCGGTATGTTCTTTTTGAATAGTTGACATATTTGTATTGCTTTTGGTAGAGCTTCATCTTATAGACATTCTTTGCAGGAACCTGAGGTATTATACCGGCCATGGGACGGTCTAGTTATTCCTACACTGGCTGTGCATTACACTGCTGAGCGTCGCTACTTTCAGGGGACGTATGAGGCGGCAGTGTACCTAGGAGAGAGGGTTGCTATTCAGCACTCCTCAGAGATTTTCGTCGTCCCTGCTCCTCCGCCTCGACACATATTCCATGATGCGATGCTGCTTAATTTATCGGAGAGGTCGCCTGCTGGTACCCCTTGGCGATCTCATGCTAGCTCGGGGCGATGCTACGAGGAGGATTTGCTGCCGTTATTAGCTCCGGCCCTTGTTTTGTCTGAGGAGGCGGCGATATGATTTTTGTCTTTTATCTTTTTGCTAAGTAGCCCCCAAGTGGTATTTTATTCACTTTGGTTTGCTTTTTTTGTCAGACCGAGCCTACTGAGTTCGTTCCCCCTCGTATGTCCATCCACTATCAGGAGACATACGGGCTTATTGAGGAGATGATCCCTTCGGCTCCCGAGGATCAGCGTTTTGTTGAGCGATCTATCCCTCTTCACCAGACTCGGGTGAGTTATTTACCTGCTATTTGTTTTATATCTGTCTTGTTTTGTTATTGACTTTATTTCTTTGACAGTTCTCACGCGAGGTGGTTATGGCGATGGCAAGGTGTATAAACGCCTTTCGGAGCCAACTAGTGCGGATGAGGAACGTGGCTTCCTGTCGTCGTGACGACGCTACTCGGGAGGTAGCTTTTCCTCTTTATTTCTGCTTTGTTTATATTTCTATTTTTTTTGCATCTGACTTGATTTCTTTTTGCAGGTACAGCCTATTCCTTCCCGTACTCAGATGAGACCTGAGGCTCGGAGAGAACCGGCTAGGTCTAGCTCGAGGCGTCGCCGCACTACTTCCGGTGGTCGGGGTGGCCGATCTGATGCTGCCTGGACCGAAGCGGTGGAGGGCTCGGGTTCTTCTTCTGAGGGTGCACAGGCTGGGGCGATGGGCCAAGGAGAGGCGACATCGGCTCCAGAAGGTGGTGGGACGTACGAGGTCGGCTCATCTTCGCAGCAGCCTCCGCAGCCCCAGACTTTGCTGATTCATCACCAGGGCGATCTTGGGTCGACTGGTCCTGAGTCGAGTTTCCCTACTCCTGGCTAGACCGGAGCTGGTGGGGAGCATACTCCTTGATCTGCGCAGTTCTTTGATATGATGAACATTCCTTATCATCTGCGTCCTCCAGCGCCGTAGTTGTACCAGTGTTTATTTATTTTGACTTTTATAGGACTTTGCCTGACTGACTCGTTTATTAGCTACATTTGTTAGACATATTTTGTATATACAGATTATCATCTATTATGATTGTATTATCTTTGCATTTATTTTTCATTTTTATGGGCGTATGTGTGTGTGCAAAAAATTTGTGATTAATTTTGCGCAAAAATTTCCGTCATTTTTATTACTAATGGAGGGTATCCGACTTTCTCCCCCAAAAGAAAAAAAAATGAAAAATAAATCGGATTTGAAACAAACCTAAATTTAATTAACCTAGAATAAATCCAAAGAGAAAATAAAATATATTGAGTAATATGTATGGGTATTTGAACAAAGGGCGAAATTGTAAAGTCATCGTACGAATTCGAACCATAGCCAGAAAAACGCGGTTTGCATAGCATGTTGAGGAAGCGCTGCAGCGCCGCATATCGCCACGCGTTTTGCGTTGTCGTTGGGCGCTGCTGCTGTCGCCATGCGACAGGTTTTTCGTTCAGCGCTGCCTCCGAATACTTTCCGGATTCAAACTGCATCGATTTTGTAAATAAATAGCCCCGTAATCTGCCGATTTTCTGTATAATTCGAACATATTAATTATAACCTTAGTTTCCCAACAAATAATCATGTCTTTAGTCACTAAGAGTTTTAGCAATTTCACTCGTGAATGGTGTCGTTCTTTAACTGCTAAAGAAAGAAAAGAACTCGACTTTTTTCACATGGGAGGTATTTATGGTATTAAGGGGGTAGATCTTGACGTGGATTTTATTCATACCGCCTTAGCATATTGGGACACAGATACACATTGCTTTAGACTAGGGTACGATGAAATTAGCCCTTTACTGGAAGAATTTGGTGCCATCCTAGGCTTCCCTTCATTAGATCTTGCGGTGATCCCTAGAATAAATGAATATTATTATAAAGATTTTAAGCGCTTCTTTAATTTAAGAGACAGAGATCTAACCAATATTGTAGACGGTAGTGTAGTCAATCTAAAAGAATTTGCACGCCACTACTTTGATAGACCTTATTCTGAATCATTTCATGTTTATAGAAGAAGAGCTTTTCTCTTTTGCATACTTAACCAATATCTTCTCACTAGTGGTAGAACTAATGAGGGTCAAGCAATCATATTAACTATTTTGGAGTAAATTGAATCTGGAAGAAACCCAATGCCATTAATTGTTGGAGAGACTATGCTTAGTCTTGATGAATTAAAGAAAAATCCAAAAGCACCTTTTCGGGGCTCTCCAATTTTATTACAGGTAGAAAAATAATATTTTTAATTACAGAAATTAAAAAACATATTTTTGTATAGTAATACTAATTTATTTGCATTGAATTTTTTTTTTTTTTTTTTTTTTTTTTTTTTTTTTTTTGCAGATATGGCTAATGGAGAGACTAGAATTAATTAGTTCTCCTGACAATATTGAAAAATATACTCCAAATTGTTTTGTGAGGCGAAAGAAACGCTTCTCTAAGATGGGGCGCCACGAGTGGAATAAAGTCTTTGCTTCTTGCAACTTTGCTATCAAGTGGGTCGTCCCATGGTGGAAAATAAAGAAGATGGTTGGTGTCAACAAGCAACCCTTCTGCCGTCTTCCAAGCTTAACCAAGATGACTTTTTATTATCCCTGCAGGGTAAAAAGGTAGTACGGTCTACTTCAAACAATTCCTTCCGGGGATCTCCGTCGTCCCTATGAATTCCCTGTCTCACAAGAAGTAGAGAGATTTGACACATATTGGAGTGCTAGGCCTTTATGGGAAGTGATTACCCAAAAGGTTCCTCCTTCCTTGCCCAATGATGTGAAAAGATGGCTTCTTAATAAGCCTACCAAAGACATGAAGAAAAATCAGATGAGTAGAACCAATGTAAAGAATCGTCTAGGAGACAAAGTGTTTCCTGTTAAGGAACGCTTGGGTGAGAAAATTGAGTTTAAAACACCTGTGATGCCTAAGAAGAAAAGTACTACAAAGGATAAAGGGAAAAGGAAAGCTGACACTTCAGAAAAGAAGGTTTGGGTAGAAAGGAAACATGGAGTCCTAGCTAAAGGAGAAACTATATACTCTAAAATTGAATGTAGGTCCTCTAAAGGATGCCTACTAGCTAAAGTCATGGATGATGAAGAGGATGCAGATAAAAATTGGAAAAGGTCAAGAAAGAGAAGAAAGATTGAAGCATTACTGAACTTCCAATTTATTAGACTATTTTAAATTTAAAGTCAATTTTATTTTATTAGAATTCCATCAATAATGTAATTTTTGCTTTATTTTATTAATGAAATTTTAGCATTTTTATTTAAATCAACTTTTTACATTTAATTTATTAAAGCAATGAAAACAAATTAAATTATTTTATTTTCCAGAAATTTTATCGAGTACGGAAGTCGAAAAGTTTCCGAAAAACACCGAAATTTGCCTAGATATTCCCAAAAAAGCGGCGCCGCTGTTTTGAGTCTGTCGCCAGGTGTTGATGTATGTCGCCGAGCGACAGGCTCTGTTGCTTTACGCTGCAGTCTGTCGGCAGGCAACAGACCTCTTTCTGTGGCGCTGCAATTTCGTCGAATTTCTTCTTGTTTCTGGGATGCGAGGCTTGCAAAATTTAAAGTGGCCGCACCCTGTAAAGGGTTGCCTACGTATCCTCTCTTAAGGAATCAGGCCAAACGTAGCTCTCTTGAGTGTCCTACTCAAGTAATTATGGGTAGTACTTTTTAAGTTGGTAAGGGTTCGTCATGTTTGAGAACTTATTGCCATCCATGTCGGTTAGTTTTGTTGCACCTCCTGATAGGATGGTTTTGATGATATATGGTCTGGACCAATTAGGCCTAAATTTGCCTCTTGGGTCCAAAACGTTTTTCCTTAATGCTTTTAACACCAAGTCTACTACTTTGATGTTTCTTGTCTTGACCTTCTTATTAAAGTGCCTAGCCATACGGGTTTGATAACATTGGGTATGATGTAGAGCTTCTAGTCGCTTTTCATCGAGTAGGATTAGCTCTTCGTATCTTGCTCTAGTCCATTCGACTTAATCGAGTTTACTTTCTAAAGCAATGCGTAGAGACGGTATCTCTAGCTCTACAGGTTGCACGGCATCCATTCCATAAACCAAGGAGAATGGCGTATTTCCTGTTGATGTGCGAATTGACGTGCGATAACCCCAAAGTGCAAAATGGAGTTTGTCAGGCCAATCCTTGTAATAGTCTTAGGTTTTTATTAGCTGCCTCAACTGCTCCATTTGCTTTAGGTCTATAGGGGGAGAATGATGGTGTTAAATACCATATTTTTGTAACAATTCTTCACATTCAGCTTGAAAGTGAGTTCCATTGTCACTTATCATCTCATGAGGGACTCCGTATCGACAAATAATATTCCTTTTCGATAAAGAGTGCTACATGTTTCGCAGTGATTTTAGTATATGATTGTGCTTCAACCCACTTTGTGAAGTAATCAATTGCTACTAAGATGTATTCATGACCTCCTGTCCCAGGAGGGGTGATTTTACTGATAATATCAATTCCCCGTGTAGAGAATGGCCATGGTGAAGTGTAGGTGTAGAGTAGAGATGGAGGAACATGTTGTAAGTTAGCATAAATTTGTCACTTAGGGCATCTTCTTACATATTGATGACAATCCCTATTCATGGTAGTCCAATAATACCCTTCTCGCATTATCTTTTGGACTAGCATTTTTCCATTAACATGGGTTCCACAAATGCCTTCGTGGACTATCCTCATAGCTCTTTGGGCGTCTTTTTTCCCTACACATAAGAGAGCTCGACCCCTAGGTACCCTTTTATGTAACTCGTTGTCTATGAGTACGTATTGGGAAGCCAAGAGTCTTAATGCTCGTTTTGCTCTTTTGTCAGCATGAGAAGGATATTCTCCTTTGGTGACGTAATTGAGTATATCCGTATACCACGGTTCTTCTTCTTCATCTTGGACCACTTCATCATCTTCTATGGCTTGAATGTAAGCTGGCCTATGCCTTTTCTCTATGGTTAGAGGCATTTGTTCGATTTCCGTAGGAATCCTAACCATTGAGGCTAGTCTTGCCAAAGCATCAGCAAATTGATTTTCCTCTCTAGGTAGATAAGTGTATTCTACTTTTTCCAGCTGGTTGGTGAGAGTTTCCAGATAAGTTTGGTAAGGGGCTAGACTCTCACTCCTTACTTTCCATCTTTTGGAAATTTGGTTGATGATCAACGAAGAGTCTCCGAATATTCGCAATTTCTTCACTCCCAATGCCAAAGCTGTTTCAAGGCCTACTACGCATGCTTCGTATTCGGCAACGTTATTGGTAACGTCGAAATCTAGCTTTATAGAGATTGGAACATGCTCTTCTTTAGGTGATACTAATAGTACTACAACGCCACATCCCTTTTGGTTTGAGGCTCCATCGAAGTATAAAGTCCAAGTATCATCTTTTGTGACCATCAAGTCTTCATCTGGAAATTCGTTGTCATGTGTTGGCGTCGAATCTTCTATTGGGAAATCCGCTAGGAAGTCCGAAACCACAGATCCTTTGATAGCCTTTTGAGGCATGAATCTTACATCGAAATGGGCTAAGTTGACTATCCACCTTGATATGCGCCCATTGAGTGTAGACTTTTCGAATAGATACTTAAGTGGGTCCATCCGAGAAACTACAAAGATTGTATGCACGAGCATGTAATGTCTTAGCTTGGTTGTGGCCCACACCAATGCGAGGCACAATTTCTCAAGCGGTGTGTAGCGTACCTCATACTCGAGCATTTTCTTACTTAGATAGTAGATTGCATTTTCTTTACCTTCTACTTCTTGTGCAAGCATAGCCCCCATTGTCTCCTTGGTGACTGTTAAGTACAACCTAAGAGGGATCCCTGGAAGCGCTGGTGCTAATACGGGAGGATTCGCGAGATAGGCTTTGATCTTTTCAAAGGCTTTTTGACAATCGTCGTCCCATATTACTGGCACATTCTTTTTAAGCTTCTTGAATATTGATTCGCATATCGTTGTTAACTTCGATATGAACCTACTTATATATTGGAACCGGCCAATAAATCCTCGAATTTGTTTCTCGGTTTTGGGCGGTGGCATTGACATGATCGCCTTGATCATGGTTGGGTCTATCTCTATTCCTCTAAAGCTTATGACATATCCTAAGAGCTTGCCTGAGGTGACTCCGAAAGCACACTTAGATGGATTCAACCTCATGTTGTATTTTCTTAGCCTTTCGAAAAAATTTCTTAAGGCTACTTGATGTCCTGGGCGATCTTTTGATTTCACAATCATATCGTCTACATACACTTCGACTTCTCTGTGCATCATGTCATGGAGTAGGGCAGTTGCTGCCCGTTGGTAAGTAGCACCCGCGTCTTTCAACCCGAATGGCATTACCGTGTAACAGTAAGTACCCCACGGTGTTATGAATGTTGTTTTCTCCATGTCTTCTTCTGCCATGAGAATCTGGTTGTACCCTGCGTATCCATCCATAAATGAGAGAAGTGCATGATTTGTTGTATTATCTACTAAAATATCGATGTGTGGTAAAGGGAAGTCGTCCTTTGGACTTGCCTTATTTAAATCTCGATAGTCGACACACATTCTTACCCTTCCATCCTTCTTTGGAATTGGGACCACATTTTCTACCCATTCGGGGTATTTGGATACCCTAATAAAACCTGCAGTTATTTGTTTCTAAACTTCTTCTTTTATTTTAAGAGCTACGTCGGGTTTCATTCGACGCAGCTTTTGTTTTACAGGTTTCATTCCTGGAATTAGTGGTATAGTGTGTTGAGCTATTTCTCTATTAATGCCTGGCATATCTTCATATGACCAAGAAAATACATCGATAAATTCTTTGAGTAGATTAATTAAATCGGTTCTTTCTTGTTAATTAAGTGTTAATCCGATTTTAACTTCTCTTTTAATGGTTGAATCATTTGAGATATCAACCGTTTCAGTATCCTCAATTATCGGTGTTTTATTTTCAAGTGTTTCCATTGCTTTAATAATTTCTTTGTCATTTTCATTGTTAGTTAAGCAATGCTCGTCATCTTGGGTTAATGAAGAACACGAGGAGTAAGAGGAAGAAGACATATTATTGAATTTTGAAATCATTACATCGAAAAGAGAAATGTCCTCAGGGACTTGATTGCTAACTATCCTGGGAATAGAATTAGAAACAGGGGGTGCTATGGCTAAGGACTTAGAAGACTCTATAGGAAAAGACTCAAACTCAGACTCTGACTCAGATGATTCTTCAAATATTGGTCCTTGCCCTGTTGTTATTGAGATTTTTCTTCCATTCGGAGTAGTCACCTTGACCGTCTTGCGCCATCCTTGCATTAAACCTTCTGCTGGAGTGATAAGCTTCGAAGGGTCAAAGTTCTCGCTTTGTAGGATCGTTTGGATAAGCGAGGAGTTATCCTCTACATATTTTGGCTCATTCTTTCACGCCCAAAGAGGAGTCCCATGACATTAAAGTCAAAGCAGGGGGTGCTTTCTCCTTGTGAATAGGAGTTGGGATCTCATCTAGAAAGTAACAATTGAGAAAGATTTCGAACCCAGGTTGCCTTATTCCATTTACAACAAAAAGTTCGGGAAATTCATAGCATGGATAGTCCTCTCCTTCTCTTATGAACTGTCCGTTGAGAGTAAGAGGGTACTGGTCCATTGGGATTGCTTTCTTTTGGGTGCGAGCGTTCCTATGTGCGTTAGACCTTTCCTGGGCTCACTTAAGATCTTCCCGAGTTGGTTCGAAACCAAGTCCGAAAGTATCTAACTTAGGGAGGCCAGGTGATTCCATTTGTTTTGCTATCTCCTTTTTCTTTCCTAGAGTCATTTCGGGAAAGTGTCCCTGTCTCTTGAGAATAGCATTTACCGTCATATTGGAGTGGGGGTCGTGACAAAGAGGGGTCCTTTCTTCCTCCTCGATTAAGGAGACCTCCTCACTAAAGCCCCACAAGTCTTCATCATCTTTATCGTGCTCCACATTAATGATCGGATTTTCAACAGCTTTAATCCTCATAGGTGAAGCATCGATTGTAATAGGGATTCCTTCAACTATAGCTTTTACTTGTTGGTGAAGAGATGAAGGGACTGCCTTGAGGTCATGAAGCCAAGGGCGTCCCAACAATAGGTTGAAGAAAGCCTTAATATCTACCAGTTAGAAGGTAGTGGCATGTTCTATTTCTCCCGCCGTTACATTCATAGTTATTTTTCCAAGAGCTTGGCGACGAGTATTGTCGTAGGCTCTTATTCCTTGTGTTGACGGGGTTAAGTCTTCATCCTTTATGCCTAACATCCTCGCAGTTCTGAGTGGACAGACATTGATTGTCGATCCGTTGTCTACAAGAGTCATTGGGACGTTCATCCTCTTGCAGATTACCATGAGGTTCAGAGCCTTGTAATGCTTATCACCTTCCGGAGGTAAATCCTTGTCGGAAAAGGTGATTAGAGTGGTAGGACTAGGGAGATCACTCGTAAGGAAATTAGTCAACCCCTCAGGAGTGGTATCGGAATCTATCCCTATCTTATCCAAGGCATTCATTACCGCCATCCTATGTTCTCGAGATGTAGCTAGAAGTTTCCATACATTCATTTCGACCTTGGTCTTCTTGAATTGTTTGACAATATCATTGTCCTCTATAATAGGTATGGGAACTTGTTGTACGGCAGGAATAGGTTGTGTAGAGATGGGAGGTTGCATTCTCCCAGATCTTGTGAGGACGTCTATAGGTGAATCTTCTTCATCCCAAAAATCGCTTACAGGATATACGACTGAAAGTGGAGGTTCTTCGATATCCTTAAGATAGACGTCTTCGTCATCGCTGTCCCAAACCCCATTAATGCTTATATCTTGTTCTTGTGGGATTTGAACTAGTTTCTTGTCATCAATCATCTTCTGAATTAAATCTTTGAATTTAAAACGGTTTTCAATGGTATGTCCCCCTGATTGATGGTATGGACAGTAGAACCTACCTGTCCTCTTTAGAGATTCAAATGGTCTCGGTTCGAAAGGTTTGACTTTACCACTCTCGGAGAGCATTTTGAACATTTTAGCATAGGAAGTCCTAATTGGAGTGTAGAGTTTATTACTCTTCTTGGGTGTGTCAATTACTTGGAGAGGGAATGGCTTCTTCTCCCTAAGTGGAACTTTAGCATGCTTGCTTTGAATCTCCTTTCTTTGTTCTTTCACTCATTCAATAGCTTCACGTAACAAGTCTACTCCTTCCCACATTGATCGTATGAGAATCCATACTTCTTCCTTGGTTGCAAGTTCTTGTTCAGAAGGGAAATCATCCATGGCATCGAAAAAGGTTTCCTCCACTTCTTCGATAGCATGAATTTCTTCAACAGGTTTGATGAGTGATGAGGGATCAACATGGTCTTCTTCATCAGAGATAGCCAAGGAATCGGAGAGAGGTGCATTGTTAATACTTGGCTTCTTACTTGTAGGGGGCAATGGTAGCTTATTGTTGTCAATCAAATCTTGGATAGCTTCCTTAAGCTTCCAACAATTCTCAGTGAGATGGCCCCTACCTTGGTGATACTTTCAGGGTGCGTTGGGGTTCCAATTGGCTATCCTCTTTTCAACAGGTGGATCCCCGAATGGTCCAATAGGAGTTATAAGACCTTTTGCATTCAGTCGATCGAATGCGGTGTCATAACTCATACCAATAGGAGTAAAGTTCCTCCTAAATGGTTTCTTTTGTCCTTGGTTGTTCATAGCAACGACTTCACTCAAATTAAAGGTGCTAACATTATTTGAGTGATGGTTTTGGAAGAAGAAGGGTTGTCGTTCTTCTTACCTTTCCAGCCACTGTTGGAGTTATTGTTAGCAGCCTTTTGTTTAGCTAGGTCATCTTCAATATTAATTCCAATGTTATAGACAGCTTTAAAAGTATGAAGATTGTTTTGGTACTTAAGGTGCTTGTAGTACTTTTCTTGGAGGTTCTTGATGAACATCCTTACAGATTCTTTCTCACTTGGTACTTCAATCATCCTAGCAGAGGTTTCTCTCCATTTATTGAAGAAAGAAGTGAAACCTTCATTCTCTTTTTGTTTAAGTATTTCAAGTTCCCTATGATCAGTTTCAACTTGAATATTGCATTTATACCTATCAATGAAAGAGTTTACAATTGATTCACAAGTAGAGGTTTTCTCTTTGTCAAGGGAGAAGAACCATTGTTGGCAAACGGTCTCAAGAGATAAGGAAAATAAAGAATGAAATATTTTTCTATCAATACCCTTAATATTCATTATAGTTTCAAAGGCTCTTAAATGAAAATAAGGGTTATCAGTTGCCTTAAACTTTGGGATGTCGTTGGCATTGAACTTCTGCGGAAGAAGCTCCTTGTCCACAGAGACCCCTTGTGAGCTAATTCCCTGGAATCTATAGTCATTGGATATCTTGCTCAGGCTTTCTTGCATGAGCTCCATTTGTTGTTGTTTCACAGGGTCATTGATTTGGAGGGTCAAAGCCTTCAACACCTCAGTAACGCTAGCCATTTGCTTCTTAAGCTCATTAACTTCTTCTTGACTCGCCATTATCTTCTTAGCTTTTCTTTTCCGACTGATTGGTTTATCAAAAAGCTGAACTTGAACGAAGAGGTTATCCTTGATTAAACGCCCTTCCTTTCTTAACCACGTGCTGTAAATTAAACCATTTATTTGTTTTGATGACCTGTCTCAAATTGACTTTGACTTTACAGGTTTATAAAGAAAAAACAAAAAAACAAAAATAGGGTGTATATTTTTGGGAATCAAGTATATGGGTTCAAACAAGTGGTTTAATTGGAGGATTAATATTTGACTTACCCCCCTAAAAAAAATGACGGAAAACACGGGCATACAAGACTCTCTAGACATGGTCAAAGTGTATATACATATTAGTGTGTGCTTTATTTGTGGGTGTAAGTGACATGCGTTGACGCTTGTGTAAGACCATGGGACTAAGTGCCTAGACTCAATTAAGGACTAAACAAGGGTACTGTTATTAACAAAATAATTGAACTGATTAGAAAACTGTGAAATTAGACTCGTCGTGATGACTCGAGCAAAATCCTAAACTGTCGCCGAAGCAACAGAACTGTCGCCGAAGCAACAGAACTGTCGCTGCCCGCTGCAGTGCAGCGCCTAACGACAGGGTTGTCGCCCGGCGTTGCATAACAGTGTATGGCGTTGCAGCCCAGATTTTTGCGCCATTACCGGAGCATAAATCTGGGACTGCTTTCATCATTTTTACTCTACGGGATAGGCCTAAAGTCGTACTAAGGTAATTCTGATTAATTTATTCAACTTTGATTACCCAAATTAATTAATTAATTAATTAATTAGGCAAAGTCCTTTTAGTCATTAATTAGTTTATTTAGACTTAATCACAAGTCAAACATATGGTTAGGAAAAACACATAGAGTATGCACAAGCAAAGAATGCACAAGTAGTCAAGTAGGCACAATATGATGCAATGAGTTTGCAACCTAACCATGGCTCTAGTTCTCTAAAGTTTGGGATATGGGTTAGTCAAAGAGGGTCCATGGTTATGAGTCCAGATGCACCGCGCGGAAGCCTTATTTTTGGAAGGGTTGGCGTGAATGGATGGGACCCCGCGAGTTAAACTCGCTTCCATGGTTTGGTGAATTCAACATTCTCGGATGTACCCTTTGTTCCTCAGAGCGTTCAATCAGGTAGATGGAGCATGAATTCCCAGAGGGTTATGTCCATATGTAGAACACATATGGGTTTCAGAAAACTGAGAAAAACTCAATCAGGAACTAGAATCGAGCCAACAGTGCTAGAACTGGTCGAAATTAGAACTCATATTTCTGGCTCGGTATTGGAAGAACGCAGCGCCAGCCAACAGAGACTGTTGTCGGGATATAGCCCTGTCGCCTGGCGACAGAATTGTCGCTCGGGGACAGAGCCATATCTTCGGCGCCAGGCTCTGTTTTCTAGACGCCAGTTCCTACATGCGTCAGCAGCTTTCTGTGTTCGTAAAATTTTCCAGTTTTTCGCAGCATTATTTCGGTTCTAGTTGTGAAAGATATTCCTCAAATTTCCTACGTGTAAAAAATCCTATGTTTTTTGACTCATTACGGATGGTCTTTCCAATGAGAACCTTTTTTATGCATATGACAATAATGTTAATCAAAATTACGCACATGAAATACTTAGAACTTTTCGAGTCTCAACCACTGATTCTAAATCATTGCCAAAATAAATTTTAGGAATTAAAATAGAAATCCTCCCCAATGGAGTCGCCAAAAACTGTAGGGAATATTTCAAGCCATCCTACACTTGAGCCCCACTGTGATCATACACTTAAGCATGGTGGCGTCCAAAGGGAAAGAAGCTAGAGCAAAAGAGTCGCCAACAAGTTTTAGGAACTTGAAAACCGTTCACAGGGGAAGGTTACACCCCTTAACGATCCATGAGATCGTCAACTCCAATAGGTCTGGAACCATGAGTGGAAGTTCGGGGATGAAGGTACAAATCCAATCTAAAAGAGAAAGAACCTGCCCTAATAATAGGCCTCTACTTCATTCTTCTCGTATTCATGTGCGCTTTCTGACTAACATGCAATCAATAGGTTTACCCTAAACCTGTTTATCTATGTTAGTTGAATTTAATGCAAAAACAAAACTATTATTAGCGATCACTTGAATTATAATCATATTAGCCCAAACAAGATTATTGATTATCTTATTAAGCGTGATTACAAGTACAAATTCCCTTTAAACCTACAAGAGAGGGCGTGATCAAGCAATAACAATAAATAAGCATCAAGCAACATAATAATAAAAATAACAATCATCATAATAATCATAATCATAATCATATCAATGCTAAAGCATAACAATAGCAAGATCCTAGGCATGATACTAACAAGATTAATAACAAACCCTAGCATGTCACTAAACAATAAAAATCAAAGCTTTAGCCCTAACATGATACTAACATAATATTAAGAAAGAAATAGGAAGCATCATAACAACCATACATGATATTAGAAATCTTAATTAACCCTAAACATGATACTAGGAAGAAATATAACATCCTAACATGATACTAGGAAATAATTAAAGCATGATTTCTATATTAAAGCAATTAAACCATTAAAGCACTTACTTGGATGCCTCGTACCTCTTTCTAATAACAAAATACACACGTTAGTAACTTCAAGGAAAATATAAAATCAAACAATTAAATTAAATAATTGAAATAGAGATTTGGGACCAAACCCTCAGAAATATCAAACCTTTCACGTCTAGGGCGAAGGCAAATTCGAACATGGCTAGATGTGTCTAGATCTTGTGAATGCGGAATTTTGTTTGTAAAAGGCTAGGCTAGAAAGAGAGAGAGAATATCAAGAATTCTTAATGAGAGTTGGTAATTTTTTATGATTAAAAGCGGAGGTTTTGGAAGCTATTTATGACGAAAATCATCCGGAATATGATAAAAAAGAATCAGAGTTCGAAAAGGAATAAAACACGACGCTGTCGCCGCAATAGCCTCTGTCGCCGCGCGACAGCCTGTGGTGCGGCGCTGCAGGCAGTGTTTCCACACGTTTTCATATTTTGATAAAATTAAGTGTACGAGGGGTAAAACTGTGATTTCATTTAAAATATTTCTTTTATTCTAAATAAAACTCGAAAAACTCAATTATCAATGCTAATCACATTAGGATTCAAAAGAACCTTCTAGAAGATTCTAGAGGACTATAATCAATCCTAATTGCATTAGGAATCATAAATCATAATGAGCCCTCCTCTAGATCTTGGGCCGCATATAAAGGTTAAACTGGGCCCAGTTTAGTATTTTGGCCATAACTTCCTCATTATTCATCGGAATTGGGCTTATAATATATCATTGGAAAGCTCTTTTCGAGCCTAATCCAACTACACTATTATTGGACCCTTGCCATGGACCAAACTAAACTGAATTGGCTATTTTCATAAAATAGGTTTTCGAAAACAGAAAGAAAGAAGAGAAATAAAAACTAACAGCAACACTAGACTTTCCACACTTTCACTTCATTCGATTACGATTCGACGTGAAAAGTATTCATCACCAGGTTTGGTTTTGGGGAGACACAAATGGGTGTCTACAGTTACATACACAAATTATATATGCAGAAAATATTAGAACATAAGGGTAAAGTTTTGAACATAGAGGTAAATTGTGAAACATAAAGGTATACTTTAGAACATTAAAGATAAACTCTAGAGCACAGTAATTTATTTTAATTATTAAACTTGCCAATATTATACTTGTTTAAAAACATAATGAATTATCTAAAACATAAAAAAAAACTATAGACATAATGTTTAGAACACAAGACATAATGTTTATGTTGAGCAATTAGGTTTTGATGATTATAAACTAATGATGATTATCTATCTAACGTGTATGTTAAGTTGTGCATAGAAAGAGCAAGTTATGTTTGGAACAGGATACAAGGAACCTGAGCAATGACAAGTATATATACAAGGAACTTGAGCAATATAGGATAAGCAATAGAGGAACAAGAACAATGATAAGTGTTACGGTTGTTAAGCATGATGATGGCTAAGGAACCATGAAGGTAACTATGTAAATAGGTGTTTACATATGTTAGCTTCACGAGGTAAGTATCCTATACATATATATGTCATGTATGTGTAGAAGTCTTTTAATTTAGTTTAGTTTTCTTTACTGTTTTTATAAATGAAAAAACTAACCTTCTGAGTTGCTTTGTTATCCTCAGAAGTTTGCTCAGTTTGTCATCATTAAAAGGGGAAACTTGTTGACCCTTATGAGGTTTTGATGATGATGTTAAGAATTGAGCAAACTTCCATTTAATAAGGATTTTCTAGTGTTGTGATGTTTGCAGGTTCAGTAAGCGTTGAGGGCTGAAGTAGGAACTGAAACAGAGGAACTTTAGAAGATCCATGAGGATACAAGTAAAGTTAGAAGAAGAGTTCCAGAAATGGAACTTCCCGAAGTTTCTCAACAGGAACTTCAAACGGGTGTAACGACCTGGTTCTGGTGTAATGCTGGGGCAAACCCTAAGATCCAGAATATATCAAGACTACAGGATTCCAGAACAAGAGTTTCAGAGAAGCAACATGAAGACAGAGAAATAGAAGTATATTGCTCTAGGATTCATGTAAGTATGTTCGACATAAAAGTCGGTCTGGAACAAGTCTATATAGAACCTAGGTGAACTCCAAACAGTCAATGAAATTAGAGTAACTGACTTGTCAGGAACTCGGAGACTGTCAGAGTTCAGGAACCTAATAGGAACTTAAGTGTGCACGTTGTTAAAAGTCGGTTTTAATGATATATATATTTACCTTATATATGCATATCTTTTAGGGATTTGGTTTTACTGAATAAAGATATTTATCTTCTAATAAATCCCTTTTGGAAAAAGATAAATTTTGTTTAAAAAGTATTTTTAAACTAAAAGATAAGATTGGAATTAAATCTGATTTTATGTTAAGTTTATCTTATTATTATTGACAGATTTTATTCTTAACAAAAAGATATATTTTCGGAAAACTTGTTTTTAGAAAATATCTTTTAAACTTATCTTTTCAGAAAATCTATCTTTTTCAAGATGAAATGAATAATTCGAGTGTACTATAAATATGCTCATATGTATTCATTCAAAGTTGAGGCTGACGAAGTGTAGTGGTCGTGCTTAATGGTTTTAGCCTTCACCACGAAGCTAAGTCAGTTCTCCTGGTCAAAGTTCCTATCAGGTTTTGGTTACAGTATGTCCAGTGAGTTCCAGACAGGTCTCGAGTGTTCAACATATTAGTTTTATCTCTTTATTCATAGATATGTATTTAGGGATATTCAATGAGATCTTGTAATGGGAAAAAGGGTTTTTGAGTGTTTTGTATTTTGGGGTGAGATTGTGAATTCTCTTAAATTCACACAAGTGATGAGTTTGAAATCTCGTAAAATTCGAGTGGTAGTTAGTCACCCCGAGTGTGTCTTGGGTTGCAAGTGGGAAAAAGGAACCTGAGTGTGTCTTAGGTCGAGAAAGGAACCTGAGTGTGTCTTGGGTCGAAAAAGGTGCCTGAGTTTGTCTTAGGTCTGATAGGATAGGTTCCTGTCAATCAGCAAGTGTCTTAAGAGGAACTTGCGAAGCAAAGGTCTGTGTAATAGGTTGTACTAGGAGAGTTGCCTATTATAGTGGAATTTGTTTATAAGTCCCAATAGGGCCGAGGTTTTACTTCCAGTTAGGCACTGGATGGTTTCCTCGTAAAACTTGCTGTGTGCTTTAAGTTCCTTTACGCATTAATTGTTTATTTCCGCTTAAGTTCCGCGATTGGAACCTACTACCATTCACCCCCCCTCTTGTAGTAGTTCATCTAAACTAATAATTGGTATCAGAGCTGGTGCTCTTGATAAACCGGGCAACCCCGAGGAGCAAGTTCCAGGCTAGGATGGATATCTACAAGGAATGCAACGAATGGAACTCAACCCTAGAACGTACCCAGTACCACGCGAAGACCAAAGTCTGCTTGTGAAGCAGAAGTGATTCAAAGATGAACATCTTTGAGGTAAGTGTCTCGTCTTTGAAGTCTTGATTATATGCATGATATTATGTGTAAAAGTTTCTTGCAGTATTTCTAGTTAAATTTTGGATTTTGTTTTGGAAGTTTGTAAATCAATTTTGTGTAACCTCAAATCTGATTTATAGTGTGAAAAGTATTTGTCAGATTTACAAATTGATTTATTTTTAAAGAATCGAGTTACTAGAAATAGTTCAAGGAACGTATTGTGTAGAATTATGCATATTTGGTCTCTTGGAACCTGGATTACTGCTGTATGGAAACTTAATTCTTTGGGCAAGGTAATGAACGTATATTTTGAATATTTGCCAAAGAATGACCTTATCATGTGTATGTGTTATTCTGAATATTTATTATGTAGACACATGATTTTTATTGTTAGTAAAGATAGTTGATTTAACCGTAGTTGTTTTAATTATGGATTATTGACGTCAATTACTAACATGAAGGTACCCAATATATATTGGGTAACCAAAGCCAAAAGATGACTGATTTTGCAGGCTATATGAGTGGAGACAACTTATTAATAACGATGATCTTTGGTTGTTTGTATATAAGGAATTATGTGCAAGTTCCTTTCACTAGAAAGCCTTTATAAGAGGTTTATAGTAGGTGAAGCGACAATATGGATAAGTGTGTAAGTCACCTATACATCTCTCTGTAAATATTGGTCATGTGCTTTTGGTATGTATTAATCCTTCACAAATTCCTATTGAAATTCAATTCCCTATTCTTATGAAGGTTATTTGTGAATGGATGAAAAGAGAAGTTGTTTTGATGTTTATAATGTATATCATGACAAACTAACTTCTCTTCTAGTTTTGTGCAAGTTATTAATGATTGTTTTGTAGGTTTGTCCATTGAGACAAATTGGTGCATAAAAGTTTGTTCCATTAGGAGCTCAGTGCTTAAATTGGTTGGAACTTGGTGAACTTGAAATGATAGAACGAATTAGGGATACAGGAACAACAAAGCTTCTATATCAAGGTGCTATAGGAGATAGCGTATACGTTCCTGTAAAGATTCTGGTTCAAGTTCCAGTTAAGTTCTTATTATTCAAAGTTCCTTGGAACAAAGAATTAATTCCTGTAGCAGACTCTTATGAAGGATGATGAGTTAAGATGATTATCTTTGACTGCGTGTTGGAGATTCATCATTTCGTTGATGGAACGACATCTAAAAGGGAGTATTCTTACAGGAACTTTATGTTTCAACACTTTTATGCTTTAGGTTTTATCTATCTCTTTTGACTAACCTATTGACATTTTAAAGGCACAAAGGAATTTCTTGGGTTGTGAACTTTCAGGTTATATCTTTTGAATGATAATATGAGGGACTTTGACAAGGTGTTGAAGAATTTGAGATTAAATCAACACGTTCCTCTACCCAAGATACAATGGTCTAAAGGACTAGAAGGACATGTTCCAACTTTTTGTCAAAAGGAACATGGAAGAGTTGAAGGTTTATAATAGGAGGGAACTCGCATTATCTCGACAGCGAGGTTCCAAAAGAGATGATGATAGCCAAATCAAGGTATCTGTTACTATAAACCTACAATGGAAGAACTTTGACTTATAATACTAACACAAAAGGTAAAATTTCTACATAACAGGAAGTTAGTAAGTCAAGTTCCTATCCCATTGTGAATATTTTTCTCGTCGAGTTTTTAATGCACATTCTGGTTTTCAATTGCTTGTAACTCTAGTTGTTTCATGGCTTCAAGATGACATCATCAATAAAGAGTGGAAATGTCACATATGAAGGGAATCAAAAAGGGAACACATCATTTGTGGATCTCAAGGTGATTCCTAACAACAACCTGACATTTCTAGGTTTTATTGAAGATGAGATACTTCTATGCTTCAAACTGTGAACATGTAAATCTTTTCATGTTTGATAAACCTAGTAGGAACTCGATAATAGGTATATGTATATGTAAGTTCCAAACAGGTTAAGATCGAGAAGCATGAGAATCAAACACATGTTACATTCTCTTTCAACATCAGGTAGTTGGTAAGCAACACTAATCCATTGGATCTTAGTGATATGGATATGTTTACCATGTGATATGTAGAGACTAATTGAAAGAGATGTCTTATTTATAAGTAATGAAAGCAAATGTGCACTTGGTTACTTTTCTTAATAGAAGAGACGATGAATTGTTTGTTGAAAGTCTTTTCTATCACAGGGTAAGTGGCTAAGTGTTCATCATCTATGAGGTTATAGATCTAACAACGGAACCTAGTTCCAGTCATGTTTAGTGTTTGTTGCAGGAACACAGATTGATAACAAGTTTCCAATTTTGAATCATGAAAGACAAGAAGAGAACAAAGTTATATACTAATGGTCTTTGCAGGTTCTTTGGAATAGTTTTCAATGCCTCTTGCTACATCATCAACACTAAGGCAATAGATCTTTGATTAACAAGACACCCTATGTTCCACTTAGGGATGTTTGATAATAGAAGTGCCAAGGCGATTTATCCATAAACGCCGAGAACAGCAAAACATAAAGAGTTTACCCTATCTTGTTTAATGTGCAATGAGTGAACATATTTTGAGACTAACATGTTTGTTCCCATCAGACAGGTGATAAAAGGTGAACTCGCAAGTTCTTGAAGAACTATCTGAGTTCCTAGTAAAGAAATATGTCACTAAGAATAACAGCAAGGGATAGCTACATATGTTGAGGAACTTCGAGATGTTAAGTTCCAACTCATGCAGCAAAGTTCAAAGAACTCAATACAAGAAAGCAAGTTCCAACGAAGTTCCAGAGCTGAGATAATATTTGTTCCGACCAGCAATATCTCAACAAACTATGGAACTAAAGTGTCTTTCATGCATATGTAACCAAAGGGAAAACCTCAACAACCAAGGATCAGAGAAGAGCTCAAAATATCAACTGAAAAAGATGGACTTCATAACTCATAGTTGTATAAAAGATAAGTTTGTTTTTAAGGTTGATGTAAACATATAATTGGTTGTTATCAGGTTAGATGTGCAGCAGGAACTTAATAAGCTTAAAAGGAAGAGGATGCATGTCACATCCTGAACCTATTCTAGAACACCTAAAAAGGGTCGGAGATTAAAAAGGGTGTTCTGGAAAATGCTTATTGAGTAAGGCACGTGGATGGAACAAGGCCAGGTTGGTTCTTAAAAGAAACAACCAATACAAAGGTATGTATTGTCTTTAAGGAGCTTGTTGCGTGTGTAGCTAGACTTGAAGCAAATTGAATAATATTTGTTCTTGCTGTTTATATGGGATTAGAGTTGTACCACATGGATGTCTTGTATGTCTTGATATGAATTTTTGTAGACGTCTATGTGGAACATACTCTAGGATAGAATGCTATTCAAGTTCCTTCTTGAAAATTGAGTTTTAAAAAGTATCAATTTTTGTTTTCAAGATGAACTGAGTTATTAGTAGTACTTGTTTACATTGATATATCTCTGGTACTACTAACGAGCCATTGTGCATTGGTTTTTGCTAATTTATGATAAGAAAATATATTTGTAAGCATTAACCACTGACAATGGAACTTGAGTTAGAAGTGGAAGTTCATATTAGATTCGAGATCATCAAGGAACATAACAGCCACTTCAAGAACTCCAAGGTAAGCCATCATATTCAACCAATGCTTTAAAGTTATATTTTTATTGGTAAGAGACTACATAAGATACAAGTTCCTTTTCACATGTCGGCATTAGATGAATTGAATTGATATATTTGTGGTATGAATGCAATATGTGAATTTGTGAATTGATTCTCTTATGGTTTTGTCTTGACTTGTCATATTCTTGTTTGTTGCTTAATAGAACAAGACTTGATGAAACATAACATGAGTATAAAGTATTTTTCCCATAAGTTATGTCAAGCTGGGGTTCCTATGCATGTAATACTTAAAGTAAAGAATATGCGCTTATTGTTTATGTGTCACACTTAATTCTTGTGTTGTAAAAGACATACTTACTTGCCTAAGAGTATTAGAGGTCTCATAATAGAACTATGGGTGCTGTCAAACACGAAGTTCCTAAGTTGCCAAAGGAACAATGAAAGAAACTTTGATGGAACAAGACAGGTAAGTTCCCAGACCGTTTACACCTCACTTGTTTAAATTTCAGAGGGAACTAACCTATATTTTAGCCAACTTTCAAGCATCCACGTCATATATCTTCGATCGCAACATTATTCTACAACTCTAAGTTGTGTGTCCGTGTTGCATATACTTTAATTGTCCCATATTCAGAAAATCGAAGATTCTTATTCACCCAATTCAATTTCCTCTTTCCGTTCACACACTTTTACTTCTTATTCTTGATTCCCATGTGCTCTAAGTTTGTTGATCATCTTTTTATGATTTGATGAAACATGAAAAATGGTGATTATATTTTGAGGGGGAAGTTGAAGATAAATAAAGAAGTAAGTACTTGAAAAGGAAGAAGAATGGTAAGGGACTCAGGGGGAATAAGGCAGGAACCAAGAAATCAAAATGGTTCAGATCTGGTTGTGGAACTCAAGTGTATGAGTAAGTAATATCTTCATTGATTTAAAAATGTGTTATTCCAGGAAAGTATGCAAAATTTGTATAATGACACCCTTTAAAAAAAAAAATAAAGAAAAGAAAAGAAAAAGAAAAGGGTGATCAAATATTTAATTTCCTGGATATCTAAAGATGAAGAATATTGACTTTGATGTGGAGTACTCGTATACTTGGTGAGCTAGTGAAGGAACAACGACAAACGTTGAAGGAACTTGGCTATGATGAAACTGAAATCTATTTAAGTTCCAGTATGCAGAATGTTCCTCAAAGAAGTTGGTGGTAGAAGTAAGGGAATTTGGTTATCAATTGGTAAGATGAATATGTGTTGTGTTTAGCAGAAGGTTCAAGAGTATGAAATGAAGAACAAATGTGGTGAACCTTATCATCTCAAAAGGTCTAAACGAAGAGCACAAATTCCATTTCATGTTCCCTCTACTTATTTTGTTCCATATGCTTCTTTATATATCGTTTGAGCTTGCGCTTTCATTTGTCTATTCATGCAGTCCATTCCTAACTTTTTAGCTCTGATATTTACTTGATTCTTAACCTCTTATTTGTCAAGTTCAATTAAGGGTTTTGAAGTTGGGCCTTTGGATTGTGAGTTGGAAATTAGTGTGAAAATGGTATTCGTGTTTGAAAAGTGAGTACCTTGAGGCTTTTAGGAACAACAAGTGTTTAACCATTATATATTTACTTATTATATGGTGGTAGGTGTGACATATGACTTTAAGTGTGTATAATTTACGAAAAACAGACATGTGGAACAATACCCTTTTTGATAATGACAAAAGGGGGAAGAATATGTATGATGCTTATGGTATGCAGTAATTAAGTCTAAAGTTCATACATCATGATCGTTGAAAGTATATATATATATTGATAATGATGTGTATTGCTAAGTTCCTAACTATGTTAAGTTCTTGTGTATGTTCTTAATGTTCTTAACTTGTTCATATGGTATGTCCTTGAAAAACTAAGGGGGAATAAATGTACAATGATTATCCTTAATATGTGATAAGCATCATTAGTTTGTCATCATCAAAAAGGGGGAAATTGTTGAGCAATTAGGTTTTGATGATTATAAACTAATGATGATTATCTATCTAACGTGTATGTTAAGTTGTGCATAGAAAGAGCAAGTTATGTTTGGAACAGGATACAAGGAACCTGAGCAATGACAAGTATATATACAAGGAACTTGAGCAATATAGGATAAGCAATAGAGGAACAAGAACAATGATAAGTGTTACGGTTGTTAAGCATGATGATGGCTAAGGAACCATGAAGGTAACTATGTAAATAGGTGTTTACATATGTTAGCTTCACGAGGTAAGTATCCTATACATATATATGTCATGTATGTGTAGAAGTCTTTTAATTTAGTTTAGTTTTCTTTACTGTTTTTATAAATGAAAAAACTAACCTTCTGAGTTGCTTTGTTATCCTCAGAAGTTTGCTCAGTTTGTCATCATTAAAAGGGGAAACTTGTTGACCCTTATGAGGTTTTGATGATGATGTTAAGAATTGAGCAAACTTCCATTTAATAAGGATTTTCTAGTGTTGTGATGTTTGCAGGTTCAGTAAGCGTTGAGGGCTGAAGTAGGAACTGAAACAGAGGAACTTTAGAAGATCCATGAGGATACAAGTAAAGTTAGAAGAAGAGTTCCAGAAATGGAACTTCCCGAAGTTTCTCAACAGGAACTTCAAACGGGTGTAACGACCTGGTTCTGGTGTAATGCTGGGGCAAACCCTAAGATCCAGAATATATCAAGACTACAGGATTCCAGAACAAGAGTTTCAGAGAAGCAACATGAAGACAGAGAAATAGAAGTATATTGCTCTAGGATTCATGTAAGTATGTTCGACATAAAAGTCGGTCTGGAACAAGTCTATATAGAACCTAGGTGAACTCCAAACAGTCAATGAAATTAGAGTAACTGACTTGTCAGGAACTCGGAGACTGTCAGAGTTCAGGAACCTAATAGGAACTTAAGTGTGCACGTTGTTAAAAGTCGGTTTTAATGATATATATATTTACCTTATATATGCATATCTTTTAGGGATTTGGTTTTACTGAATAAAGATATTTATCTTCTAATAAATCCCTTTTGGAAAAAGATAAATTTTGTTTAAAAAGTATTTTTAAACTAAAAGATAAGATTGGAATTAAATCTGATTTTATGTTAAGTTTATCTTATTATTATTGACAGATTTTATTCTTAACAAAAAGATATATTTTCGGAAAACTTGTTTTTAGAAAATATCTTTTAAACTTATCTTTTCAGAAAATCTATCTTTTTCAAGATGAAATGAATAATTCGAGTGTACTATAAATATGCTCATATGTATTCATTCAAAGTTGAGGCTGACGAAGTGTAGTGGTCGTGCTTAATGGTTTTAGCCTTCACCACGAAGCTAAGTCAGTTCTCCTGGTCAAAGTTCCTATCAGGTTTTGGTTACAGTATGTCCAGTGAGTTCCAGACAGGTCTCGAGTGTTCAACATATTAGTTTTATCTCTTTATTCATAGATATGTATTTAGGGATATTCAATGAGATCTTGTAATGGGAAAAAGGGTTTTTGAGTGTTTTGTATTTTGGGGTGAGATTGTGAATTCTCTTAAATTCACACAAGTGATGAGTTTGAAATCTCGTAAAATTCGAGTGGTAGTTAGTCACCCCGAGTGTGTCTTGGGTTGCAAGTGGGAAAAAGGAACCTGAGTGTGTCTTAGGTCGAGAAAGGAACCTGAGTGTGTCTTGGGTCGAAAAAGGTGCCTGAGTTTGTCTTAGGTCTGATAGGATAGGTTCCTGTCAATCAGCAAGTGTCTTAAGAGGAACTTGCGAAGCAAAGGTCTGTGTAATAGGTTGTACTAGGAGAGTTTCCTATTATAGTGGAATTTGTTTATAAGTCCCAATAGGGCCGAGGTTTTACTTCCAGTTAGGCACTGGATGGTTTCCTCGTAAAACTTGCTGTGTGCTTTAAGTTCCTTTACGCATTAATTGTTTATTTCCGCTTAAGTTCCGCGATTGGAACCTACTACCATTCACCCCCCCTCTTGTAGTAGTTCATCTAAACTAATAATTGGTATCAGAGCTGGTGCTCTTGATAAACCGGGCAACCCCGAGGAGCAAGTTCCAGGCTAGGATGGATATCTACAAGGAATGCAACGAATGGAACTCAACCCTAGAACGTACCCAGTACCACGCGAAGACCAAAGTCTGCTTGTGAAGCAGAAGTGATTCAAAGATGAACATCTTTGAGGTAAGTGTCTCGTCTTTGAAGTCTTGATTATATGCATGATATTATGTGTAAAAGTTTCTTGCAGTATTTCTAGTTAAATTTTGGATTTTGTTTTGGAAGTTTGTAAATCAATTTTGTGTAACCTCAAATCTGATTTATAGTGTGAAAAGTATTTGTCAGATTTACAAATTGATTTATTTTTAAAGAATCGAGTTACTAGAAATAGTTCAAGGAACGTATTGTGTAGAATTATGCATATTTGGTCTCTTGGAACCTGGATTACTGCTGTATTGGGTATTAGTTTAGAACATCAGAACATGATGGATATTAGTTTAGAAGACAAGGCATAAAGTGTAAAACACAAAAGCATAATGTTTAATACATGAAAGCATGATATATATATTTTAGAACATAAGGCATCTATGTTTAGAACATCAGCAATCTATGTCAGAACATCAGCAATCTATGTTTAGAACATAAGACATACATAATTTAGAACATCAAAACATGATAGATAGTAGTTTAAGAACATAAAAAAATCTACATTTAGAACATCACCTGTTTGTTTGGAATGTGGTATCAAAGGAAACCATATCACCAAAAAGTGCATAATTTTTTCGACAAATAGGATCAGCCCATAAAGCTCTACAAAGTCTATCTTCTTCATCAACATCATAGTAAAAAAAAAATGCACTCCAAAGAAATTTCTTATGTTGAAAGTTATCCACAAACATTTGGGCATCTGATCCAGCAATATAAGCCTTCAAATCTCTATAAAAGTTTTTGAAATCTTGTTTAGATGCACCAACATTATCATGTGATCCAGCTAATTCTTTCATCATAGTATAAGACCTCATGGGACCAACATTTACCTGTGTATAAAAAAAAATTACTATGATTAAGGATCAACTTTAGAACATAGTAAATCATAACAATTAAAACAATATTTGGCACATAAAAATAAATCACCTTTGAATTATCAACAATCAACTTTTTATGCATAATATGCATTTTCCTATTATCCTTTTGAAATTTTGCACAACTTGGAGTATATAAACAATGATTATGTTCTTCTTTGAAATGACTAACAACATACTTTCCGGCATCATATCTCATACATATGTTAGCATTGCATCCTACACGACTGACTAAACGTTTCCTAGTAATACGAACTTTTCCTTCTTCATCAATAGTTTGTTGAGCAATAGATTTTTTTGTTGCCCTGAAACCTTCCTTATTGCAAACTCCATATTGAAAAGCAATTATAGCTTTGTTATTCTTCTTCCTTGTAGTAGTAGATTTCCTAGAAGTAAACCCAGCGGCATTTGCATATGCTTTGTAAAAACTAAGACCCTCTTCAGGATCTTTGAATATCATCCCCAGACGGGGTTTTAACTCCTCGGGAACACTTGGAATCCATTCCTTAGTGGTACCACCAGGGCTAAATGATCCAACAACCTCAGGAGTACGATAAATAACACCAACTACATTAGAACATAAAAATTAAAATTTAAAACTAGAAGGTAAACTTTAGAACATACAATAAAAGTCATAGAATATGTAGAAAATATTATAACATAAAAATAAACTTTAAAACATAAAGAGAAAGATACGTAGAAAACTTTAGAACATACAAAAAAAAGTTTAGAACATTAAGGATAAACTTTAGAACATAGTGAATTGCTTTATAACATACATAATAAAATTTAGAACATAATAAAGTGAAAAAATTTAGAACATAATGAATTACTTTAGAACATAACCATGAAAAATTTAGAACATTAAAACAACTTTTGAACATATTCAACATATTCACAAAATTACTTTAGAACATGTAAGTAAGTAAAGTTTAGAACATGTAAGTAAAGTTTAGAACATGTAAGTAAATTGAAATTAAAGCATTAAAACAATTAAACTTAGCTGAATACTTTAGAACATAGCAAATCACGGACATACTTATAACATATTGCTTTAGAACATAGTGAATTACTTTATAACATACATAATAAATTTAGAATAAAGTGGAAAAATTTAGAACATAATGGATTACTTTAGAACATAACCAGAAATAATTTAGAACATTAAAACAACTTTTGAACATAATCAACAAATTCACAAAATTACTTTAGAACATGCAAGTAAGTAAAGTTTAGAACATGTAAGTAAATTGAAATTAAAGTGTTAAAACAATTAAAATTACCTGAATGAGTAACAGAGGAGGAAGGAGAATTATGTTCAACATCATCAAAATCCATGAATATGCAAAAACCTAATTATCAAAAACACAAATTAAAGCAAAAAAAAAACAATCTGAAATTAAAATCCAATAAAATTCAAGCAAATAGAAAAACTCAAGCAAAAAAAAAAAAGTCAAAAAAAAATCTGGAAAAAAAATTGAAAATGAAAAAGAAAACTGGGAAAAAAGTCGAAAAAAAAATCAAAAAATAAAAAACTTGAAAATAATAAAATCTGGAAATCGAAAAAAAAAACTGGAAAAAAATCGAAAAAAATTTGGGAAAAAAAATCGAAAAAAATTTTTGGAAAAAAAATGAAAATTTAAACAAACAAATTTAAACATCACACATTAAAAAACAGCATAATCACAAAAACAAGCAAAATTGCAAAAAAAAAAAAAAAAAAAAAAAAAAACAATAAAATCGGAAAAAAATTTCACCAAAATCGAACAAAAAAACTGTAAAAAAATCGAAATAAAAAACGCAAAAAAATCGAATGAAAAATCGAAACAAAAAATCTGGAAATACATCGAAGCAATCAAGTAATAAAATTAAATCAGAATTTTTTAACAAGTAATAAACTTACCCAAATTATTTTTGTTGATGTATAAATGCTGAGGAGAGAGAAAGTGGAAAGAATAACCTTAAGATTTATGGTATTTCGTTAAAAGTGTGAAAAAAAATGTAAAGAATTACATAAATGTCATTACTAAAGGAATATTTTAGATGGTTAAATCAAAACCAATGAATGGTTGGGATGGGTTCTTATATAGAGGAGGGTTCTTACATGAGCCTTTATATATATATATATATATATATATATATATATATATATATATATATATATATATATATATATATATATATATATATATATATAAGAATCAAAATGACCCCTACAACTTTTAACGGAACATTTTTTTCCTCACTCTAATTGAGAAAAAAAATTAATTGGTGTAAAGTGGGCCCAAAAACGGTCTAACGGTGAACGATAACAGTAAGGTCACTATTATAATTGTAAGTTGAAGTTTATAGTGTGTAACTTTCAAAAAGATGGGGCACATCTTAATTAGAAAAGTCAATACCAGAGGGTTATAGGATAGAATTTCTTTAAATTCAATGAAACAACTTTCTGATTATATCTCTCTATAACCTTTCAAGTTTCAACTACTTCGTACTCCGTAAATCAAACATATTTCCTCTATTTTTTTTTTTAATTGTTACACTTGGACGTCCATATTTTTAGTTAATTTAATTGAATTTTATAAAATGAGAATTTTTTTTTTTAAATAATCCGAACTTTGCCTCATCCGCTAAAATAATCCCACCTTTTGATTATTCTTTAATAATCCGACCTTTATACCCAATCCGCTCAAAATGGTCCCAAACGACCTATAATCAGTTGAATTGGTAAATTTTTCATTAATTTTTGTTTACACGTGTCACCACGTGATTGGGTCACCACGTGATTGGTCAAAAAATAAGTTTTAATTTTAATTTTGTTTTAAGAAATGATTATTACTTGTTTCAAAAAAAAAAAATGATTATTAGTAAGTATTAATTAACTATTTTTAACTAAAAAGAAAACCAAAAATTAAAACCAGGCCCTAGCTCCACTACGACCCCAGCCAACTCCTCGCCCCTACCATCAGCCTAGATGAAGCCCAGAACCGCCAGCCCCATCACGACTAGACCCCAGTTCCACCGCGTCGTTCGCTGACCCTCCTCAACCCCTATAATTTCCGTCACCACTAAACCACTACAATCGTTACCGAAATCAAGGTGTGGGAAGAGGATAGGGGCTGAAATTGGGGCTTGAGGAAAGGGAGGGGGCCGGAAAAGGGACAGGGGAGTGACGGGGGAAGGGAGGTCGGGATCAGGACAAGGAAATGATTTTTGAGGGTGGTTGGTAGTTTAGGAGGGGGGGTTAGGCGCTATGTAGGTGCCTGTGTTGGGGTTGGGGGTCTGGGTAGTCGGAGCTGCGGGGAAGGGGAGTCAGGCAGCGGGAGGGGGGCTTGGGCAGCCAGAGTGGGGTGGATTTTAAATAATTAATTATTTTTTTTCTTTATCAAAATTTAACTTTTTTGTAATTTTTTTTATTTTTTTATTTTTACCAATCACAGGCCGCCACGTGTCAGATTACTTGTTATAACAAGTTACATGACCGATTGGAACCATATTGAGCTAATTGGGTATAAAGGATGGATTATTAAAAATAATCAAAAGGTGGGATTATTTTGGGCGGATGAGGTAAAGGTCGATTATTAAGAGGTAAGTAGGGTAATTGGATTATTAAGAAATTGTAAAAGAAAAGAAGAACACCATATTTAATTAAGGAAATATTGAAATGAATAATCCCACCGACTTTTATCACAGTTGCTCAAAACAATCCCACCTTTGTGTAATCTGAGAATAATCCCACCTTTTACCCTTATCTGCTCAAAATAGTCCCTTGACAGGTTTGTGAAATTGGCAACCGGTTTTAGAAGGTGACTTGCCACGTGTCACCACTCAATTGGTTTTATTTTCTAAAAAATAATTATAAAAAAAAATAATTTTTTTAAAAAAATAAATAAAAATCAACTCAGCTCCTTCATTGGTTCATCCTCTTTCCCTACCCAACCCCCACCTGAAACAGTGCCCACCACCAATAACCCAATCAAACACCACCAAACACGCACCTAAATAGCAGCCATCTCAACCTCACACATTGCACCTCCACCTTACCACGACGCACAAATCAATGCATGCACATTTATACTTCCTTTTCTTTCTCTCTATCTCTCTCTAACCCCAAATGCATGCACATATATACTTTCCAATCATGGGTTTTAATGAATCTTTGAATTCCTTAATTCCAATGAAAAACGGGAAATAGGCATGTAGATAAGGGACGAAGGGAATATGAGACAACAATCGATAATGTGCCGAATTGTTATGTATTTGGATTCTTAGCCCTTCCCCGATTAATTCTTGTTTGATTTTGTTAAATTTGTTTTTATTATCGTTAATTGTCAATTGTAAATATCGAATGACTATAATATGAAACGGAGGTAGTAGGATACTCTTCTCATAACATGGCAATTCAATTTAGGTTTGAGAGGAACAGAGAGATTTAACACCACGCGTGACAAGAGTGGCTCTTTTTGGTAAGGAGTTCATGTAGCTTCTTCTGAATTTTTCACCATAATTTAGAAGTTGAGATCATGGTGATAGTTCCTCCGTTTAAAATTATTCGCAAGTTTGGGGTCTACATGGACTTTTATAAGTTGTTCTCTTCAGCTTATTTCAGATACTTATTACTTATTCCTTAATAAATTCATATCAGATCATATCAGATTAGAAAAATTCAGATCAAACCTGATCAGAACTTTTGATTATCAATTACTTATTATTAAATATCGTTAATTGCGTATTAAAAAAAATAAAAAATTTACGTATTTAAAAAGTTCATAATAAGACGGATCTAACAAGATCCATTTTGATAATGTTTTTCTTTGTAGATTATTATTAAAATGCGTCAAAGTTTAGTCAAATTGTTAAATCAGATCAGATTAGACCAGATAATAAAAATTCAAATCAAACCAGATAAATATGAATGCATGGATGAGTGAAAACATTTGTTACAAATAATGTATATCATCTATTTTTGGCAAAATTTCAAATAATATGAAATAGAGTAATACTCCCTTCGTTTTTAAATACTTGCTTCATTTCTCCATGCTCGGAGTTTTAGGAGAAATTGAAAAAAGTAATAAAATATAGAAATAGTGGGGTTATTGGAAAGTAAATTGGAGGAGAGAGAATCTAAAAGTAATAAAAATTAGGTACCATTAGTTGAGAGAAATGAATTAAATATTATAAAAGCTTTCCAAATAAGGAAATGAAGCAAGTATATAAAAACGGCCGCAAAAGAAAAGTGGAGCAAGTATTTAAAAATGGAGGGAGTAATACTTTTTGGTGAAAAAAATGGTCAAAATAATAAAATTAAAAAAAAAAAAATCAAACATTAGTATGCACAGACGTTATCATAAATGAGTTTGTGCTTCTAATTAATGGGATCTATAACAGAAGCTATCGTAACTACACTTGCTACATTAAGGTTATGTTCAATAAAATTAGAGATAGCAGATAATTTTTAAGGTTAAGTAATTGGTTACTTTAGTAGTGGAAGGGAAGGTAGCTTAGTTAGTAGCGGCCTACTGGGTAAAGGTTAGTAGATAAAGTAACGTTTGATATTATAAGTAGGAAAATTTGCAAATTGCAGTCATTTAAAGGTCGTATTTTGCAAATTGCAGTCATTTAAAAAAAATTGCAAATTACAGCCCAAAAGTTCTTGTAAATTGCAGTCCGATTCAACTTTTTCATCGGTTTACATGTCGAAAAATCTTCGTTTAAGGTTTTAGGGGTCATTTTAACTCTTAGGGGCCTGGATTGAGCTCTGAATTAGCAAAAAAATAACGTGTCTCATTTTTACAGTTTACCACAAATCGATACATTTTTGTTACGCAAAACGAGGCACTTGCGTTATTTTTTTGCTAATTCAGAGCTCAATTCGGATCCCTAAGGGCTAAAATGGCCCCTAAAACCTTAATAGAAGATTTTTCGACTTGTAAACCGATGGAAAAGTTGAATCGGGCTGCAATTTACAATTTATACGAACTTTTGGGCTACAATTTGCAAATTTTTTTTAAATGACTGTAATTTGCAAAATACGAACTTTAAATGGCTGCAATTTGCAAATTTTGCTTATAAGTATCTGACAAAGTAGCAGTTGAAATTACCGCTGACATCACCATTGTACATGTGTCACCTTCTTATAAAAAATTTTCCCTCCTAAACTATTTGTGACATCATTCTCTCTTTTTTTTTTCCTTTTCAAAATAAAGCTAAAATTTAAAAATTATTGATTAAATATACATTTTTCTAAAAGCTTTTATGACTAAAATGGCTAATTACACAATTTATAAGTGATAGTAGAGTTTGGATTATTTTTCCCTCTTTATTAATTCTTCAAATTTTCTATAATAAATCAAAAACGAATGCTTACATTTTAAAAAATTTATTATAACTATGAAGTTAATTAGAATATTTTTTAGCTTAATTAATCTAACTAAAGGGATCGATCACGATTTATTATTTTTTGCTTAAAATATTTATATTACATACATACAAGTAAATTTTTAATTATTTAAACCGTGCATCGCACGGGATTAATAACCTAGTATTAAAATATAATAAAACCATAATCTATTAATTATTACTAAAATAAAACTTTGTTGATGTCATCACTGTCCATATGTCACTCTCATAATAAAAATTTTCCCGCCTAAATGCATGATGATGTCATCTTCTTCTTCTTTTTTTTTTGGAGCTATTATATTTAATAATTTTGAAATTTGAATATTAGAAGCTTCTACATTACAAATAAACCTATCAATTTATCCTTAAAAAATGAAATAATTTTAAGTTGTACACTAATAACTAGACTCCTCCGTTCAAAAAAAAAAAAAAAAAAAAAAAAAAAAAAAAAAATTAGACTCCTACATTAAAATATGTATTAGGCAAAGTTGAACAGGTATTATATCATAATTTTTATGAATATCTAAAATTTTAAAAATACAGATAATTTTTTACAAGGTGCATATTCTTATTTATATTTATGCATTTTATTTTTAAAAAAAATGTATATAAAAATAGATTTTATATAAACCGTGCAACGCACAAGTTCTAACCAAGTACTATACTAAAGAAATCCCCAAAAAAATTCGTAGATTGCACATGTCAACACCACATACATTAAAAAATTTCCCCCCAAAAACTTTATTTTTGTTGTAATTTTTTTTTCTTTTTAGAAAAAAATAATTTCAAGTTAGTTTCAAAACTTGATATTTAAAAGCAACAATAACTAGAAGCTAATTTTATCAGGGTAAAAAGATAAGATAGATAATTTCAATTTTAACATATATAATCCTATGTTGAATTTAACTGAAAAAAAAATGTTTGTTATTACATATTACTAATTTCAGTTATTGATCTACTAATTAAATCAACATACAAAATTAATTTTCATATTATGTACTCCCTCCGTTTCATAATATTAGTCTCATATACTTTTTTGGGCGTTTCAAAAAGATCAACCCATATTGAATATAACTTGATTTTTTTTGGAATTAATTGATTGTGGATTGATGACATAACTCTAAGTAAGGAAATTTTTACCTTAAATTATGCAATTACGACTTGTGTTTTCCTAATGAAAAATCAAAAAAGTTAAATAAGATAAACTAATTATGAAATATGTTGTACTTTAATATTAGATTCCAAATATATATGTTTTCTTATTTTATGTGATTGATTCCATATGGGACTAACACTATGAAACGGAGGGAGTATTAAAAATATCTACTATGTATTAATTGAAAAAACCGAGCATACCTCGGGCATTAACTAGTATTTTACTATTTTAGAGATTCTGCCTAAACGCTATCTCTACTGCTAACCGGTACTTGAATTGAACCACTTCCTTGCCAAACATTTTTTTTCCCTAATAATGTGGCAACCTAATCAAAATGTTACGAGTAGCTACTATCTCAATGCTACCACCAAATAGAGCCTAAGTGAGTTGGATCATCCAGCAAAGTGGCTTGCCACAAAGTTAGTGCTCTGATTCTTATGTAGGACAATTCAATTCTCACTTCAAAATGTGCTGCTAGAACTGCAGTTGTTGATTCAAGAATTATAAGCACCCTGATTTCAAGTTTGCAACATCATCTCCTAGGTCCGGGATATTGCTTTCCATCTGGTGACTCGTCATGGAAATACCACAAGTCATCGCATGGTAAGAGAAAGAGAAACTGTTGGAGATATGAGATATCGAAAAATATATGTGTGATATATATTTTCCATATGTATCTTATTATGAGAATAATATACTTAGATTTATTTATGTTAAGATAATATTTAGTGAATATATCATTAGGATATATGGTATATCTTTTAGGAATATTGTTTCCTATCTTATAAGCGTAGGTTTTGTATAAATACTCAACCTATTGATGAATAATAATCAAGTATGAGTAATACAAAGTCATTCTATTGGACATCCAAGGCTTCAGGGCTTCCAATATACATAGAGACATCCACAACCAGCATTTTCAAGATTTATACCCTGTGATACAGAGATGAATATAGCAGAATTAGCCACAAAATCAGAGTCATCCTAAAAAAAACTAATGAAAACTTAATTCAAGTGACCGTACATGTTCATTGGACTTGCATAAGCCCAACGGTTTAGACTTTTGAGCATATAAGAGCATCTCTGGTCTGACTTTTGAAGCACTGCAAAAATTAGTAAGTTACTGAGTACAAAATATACTTCCTCCGTTTTCTTTTACTTGCAACACACCATTGAGCACGGTTATTAAGAAAACAAGCCAACAACATGTGCACATGGTCCCCAAGTAATGTTAATGACTTTAATCAAAGTGTAATTAAATCTGAGTGCTTCCCACGTAAGGCTTTTACAATTGATTAAAAAGCCCAAAATTTTGGTGGAAGCTCTAAAAATTTAAATATCCCGCCAACCCCACCAAATTTTAAAAAGTTGACAAACTTTATCAAAGTTACATCATATTTAAAAAAACTTAAACACAATTCCAATGTTTCATTTTTTTTCCACTTCTGAATTTACTTTCTCTCAGATAAAAGAAGCTTTCTAATTTCTCTTAGATTACACTTGAACACAACACTTTCTATTGATTTTTTCTCCACTGCATGTTTGTTCCATGGATAATTCATTTGGAAGCTACTTGATTTGCAAAGGCTTTGACGATTTTTCGGATATTACGATGGAAGAGCTTCTTGATCTTGAAGGTGTAATCAACAATCACTTTGGCAATGATTCCAACACCCCTGAGAAGAACAACAACATTAACATCGTCACTGTCGAAGAAATGCTTCAAATGGAAGATGCCATAAATGCTGAAATTGATGATGATGATGATGATGTTCATGATGATGAGGTATGGTATTTGTCTGATTCTGATGATGAGCATGATGAGTATGAAGCTTATAATGATGCATGCATTGAGTTAAATATTCCATCTTTTGCTAACATTGACAACCAGATCCCATACCCAAATTTTGGACACATTTTAGGGAAAAAAAGACCAATGATGAACAATGAATTGAGGCAACAATTAGTTATGGAACTGTTTGCAGAGACAACAAACTTGAATGTACCAAGGGGATTAATGAAGCACTTAGGTATTAAATATGGTGTTAATAGGACAACAATCCATAGGATTTGGTCGAAAGCTAAAAAACAAAAAACAGAAGGCCAAGACATTTGTGTTAATCATGCAAAGAAAAATTGTGGCAGGAAGCCTTTGCTTACCGATGAGGAAATTCTATGCTCTATTCCACTTAAACAGAGAACAACACTAAGATCTTTTGCAGCTGCACTTGGTGTTAGCCCATCTACAGTTTATAGGCTACTTAAGAGGGGGATTCTAAGATCACACACAAACTCAATCAAACCAAAGTTAACAGACAAACATAGAACAGCAAGATTACAGTTTGTTTTATCTAGAGTTATACCAGGAACTATTCACACATTACCAAGGTTTAAGATGATGTACAACATGGTCCACATCGATGAAAAATGGTTTTTCATGAGTAGGATAACACAAAGATTTTAGAACAAGATCCATACAGAGCTGTTCAAAGTAGGACTCACGTGCAAAAAGTCATGTTCATGGGCACATCGGCCAGACCACACATTGCTTCAAATGGATACATAAATTGGGATGGGAAAACAGGGATGTTTCCATTCACGAACAAGTGCCAGCACAAAGAAGTAGCAAAAACAGAGAAAAGGGCACTATAGAAACAAAAGCAAAACAAACCATCACAAGGGATATCATCAAGAAAATGATTTTAGAAGTGATGCCTGCAATTAGAGCTACATGGCCAGAAAACGCATGCAAGACTATATGGATCCAGCAAGATAATGCAAGGCCTCACATCAACATTGATGATCCAGAATTTTTGGAAGAAGCAAATAAGGATGGTTTTGACATGCACCTAATTTGCGAGCCTGCTCAATCTCCGGACCTCAATGTATTGGACTTGGGGTTTTTTAGGGCAATTCAAGCAATTCAACACCAAGAGTTTCCTGAATCAGTTGAAGAGTTGGTTGAAAGTGTTCTGACCTCATATGCTAGTTATGATCCAGGGATCATTAACATGACTTGGCTTCACTCAATGTATGTAATGGAGGAAATTATGAAAGTCAAGGGAGGAAACAATTTCAAAAATCCTCATAAGGGCAAGAAAAGACTTCAAAGGTTGGGTCTATTACCATCCTATGTTGAAGTGTCAAATGAGTTGGTCCTAGATTCGATCAATTTTTTGAACGAAGGAATCATAGAAAGGGGTGAATCATCAAATGCCAACATGTTGTGAAAGATCAATAATGCAAACAAGGAAGTCACTTTTGAAAATTTCATAAGAAAACAACTTTTTGTATCGATGTAAAGGTCCAACTTATGAGATGTGAAGTGGTGGAAAAAAGTAGATTGTTTTTGTAAAAACTCAGTTAATTAAGAACGTAGTTGAAAATTGTAATGGTGAAAAGTAGAAGTTTTTGTAAACATGCACTTGTAATCTATGGCCCTATGGGGACACAATATTTTGTGTAAGAAAATTGTAATTGCATGCATGACTATAGTTTACATCTTAATTACAAGCATATCTTACTATAACCTTTATACTTTATTTTTTCATGCAAATCTAACCAAAGAGATAGGACATACCAACCCATGTTCTTCAAGGTTGAGTCTCGTCGGAGTCATAATCCATCTTATGCATGAAATCGTTCTTCAATGGAAGTATTTCACCCTTTTTAGTATATGCAGCAGACCCTACTTTGCTTGCAACAGAAAACAACATTTGAAAACATAAATTAGCAGCTTGAAATCTAACAAAGGAACATATGTACACACATTTATATGCTGCATATGTTAATAATTTACCTGGTGAATCCCTTTGTTGTAATCTTACATCGAGAGATACCAAATTCCCGATACGAAGTTTACATGGAGTGAGAACATTAGTTCTCCATATTTCCTCTGGGGTATCCGGAGCTTCACTCACATTGTGCCATGTGTTTTCAATCTTAGGGGAGTGGAAACATGGTTCTTGCCTTTCCCATGAAAGAGGATCATATGGAGGAAGGTCTTGTGGCATTGAGTTAGGGATGAACTCGGAGTCATCATTTGACCAAGAATTTTCTTTTTTTGGACTACACATTTCTTTGTCACCTAGTGTTTTGTAGTCTTCCTCACTATCATATGCATGAGACCCACATGTTTCCCGTTTAAGCCTTTGTTGATTCTGTTCCCATTCCACATCAGGGTGATGTAGATCTTCATACTCGCGGTAAATATTACCATGAATATCTTTGAAAATACTTGTGACATTGCATTTTCTTGTGGCTTGTCTTTCCCACGCAGAAGGATCATATGGAGGGATATCTTCATACTCATAGTAAATAGTGCCATGAATGTCTTTGAAACTGCCAGTGTCATTGGTAATCCTAATTGCTCGTCTTTCCCATGAAGGAGCATATGGAGGAAGGATGTGTGGCTTTGAATGAGGGATGGGATTTTCCTTAACAAGACTACAACTTTTTTTGTGACCCGTTGCTTTGTAGTCGTCTTCCTCCTCATGATGATGATTAAGACACAAATTACCTGTGATGTTGCGTTTCCTACTCATTTTTAGCACTGCTTCACGGAGAAGTCTTGAATCTACACTATTAAACAAGAGACAAAAACCACTTTTAAACACCACCTAGCTAGTAAATTTAACTAAAACAAAGTATTCAACTCATAACAATAACAATCACTTATTAATAAACCAAGAGAGAACATACAGCTAAACAATTAAAAAGGAAAGTCATAAACCTATAATATTTTAATAAAGTTGTAATTGCTAGAATGCAATATAGCCTATGAATCCACACTTGATCACATCGAAATGAACAAGGGGTTATTTAATCATGTCTAATATCATGATACCAAGAATAAATTAATGATAGTATCTAAAAAGATACAACTAATCTTTTATCATTAGGATTCCAGATTCCTACTCACTATCCACTAAGTACGTATTTATTTAATCACACATTCACACTAGTCATAGTAATCGTAGAACTTCAATTTTTTTTTCCCATTATCCATTAAAAAAAGGCATACATCAATTATTTATATCCCAAATTAGTACCTTGGAAGAAGCAATACTATTACAATGCTTATAATATCATAAGCATACTACCATATTTGTTCAGAGTACTACTGATTTTTCCATAGTCAAAACATCAAATGACATCCAAATTGAACAAAATGCATGTCCAATCAGCTTATTAAAATGAACTTGATTCTTTCAGATGGTAGATCTAAATCAATCGCATAATATTACCCCCAAATTAGTGTATAATATAATTTCCAATTCCAATTCTAATGCATGCAAATCGCAATATAAAGAAAAAAAATAAAAAAAAAATCAACTGGTTGCATCCTAATTCGAGCTAGAACATACCCAGTATTTAAATTAGGAACACCTTGCAGCCCGACACGGCAACATTTCGAGCCTTGCGGTCGGTTTCCTACGCACGAATGCACGATAGTACATCTTCCCTTGGTTCAAGATGAAGCCAATGGGCCAAATGTACAGAATTTATGAAGAATTTACGAAATTGAGGGAAAATTGGCCAAGATCTGAAATTTTGGATGAGAGAGAAAGTGGGATAATGAAACTAGGGTTCTTCAATGTTCATGTGAAACTCAAAGAAAATATGAGAACAATCCAGAAAATAAAAAGAATCCTAGAAAATAAAGTATGTCTGTCAATAAAAGGGAGGGAAAGATTAGTAATAGTAATAAATGATGTTAGGTAGTGAGTGGGTGTTTAACAGTTAATGAGGGAAGTAAATTAGGCGTATAATTGTAAAAAACAATAAAGATACTTTCCTTTTATGGTATGTTGCAAGTATTGTGACATTTCCGTTTTAGGGAAATGTTGCAGGTAAAAGGTAAAAGAAAACGGAGGAAGTATATATGAAGCCTACATGTAAGCAAAAACACATTTAATTACCTGCATTTCGCATATCTTTGGAATAATTTTATGACAATAACAACCTGCCGCAAGTTAAGTGCCATATTTCCTTCCATTGTAAAAGCTTCACTGCATATTACATATGAGATCTCTGCCGTGTCAATAAACTATTGTAAATGAATGTTTCTGCAAAGGATCATTACTACTCGTAATAGTCTTGATCTTAGACTTTGTAAAATACTATTTTATATTGTTTCATCTTTCCTATTATCTTTTTGAAAAAATAAGTTCAGAAAAAAAATATTTTGCGATTAAAAAAAAAATAATAATATATCAGGAAATTCAAATCAAATAAGTTTAGACATATTATAATAAAATAAAATAAGCTCAAACAAATAAAAGAATTTCAAATATAAGTTCATATAGAATAGAATAATTTCATAATAGTATTGTAGCATTATATCAAAAGAACCATATAAGGCCTTAAATTATTGGGCTATTGATTGTTGATAAATGTTTAGGGAATACTTCCACACAAATTTGGCCAATCTTCTCATATTCCTATATATACTCAACCAATGCCAAAGCAGACAATCAATCAAGTGTGCAAACAGCCCCTTTGTCTGATTCAACACCAAAAAGCTAGGGAATTTCTTTGAAATACAGGAGGACAGATATTTTCAAGTCAGTTCATTACAAGGCATTGGAAAGGAAGCACTGTGTATTTCTAGTAACTTGGATTGCAAACCAACAAAAGACCAAGGTTTTTTCTTCAAATACAATCAATCTGTTATCATCTAATCATATCTCCTATTTGATAGATGCAAGAAATGGCAATGCACGTATTAAAATTTAATCTTCGGTTGCAATGACAAAGTCCTTCAAAGAAAAAATAGTTGCAGTGACAAATTAAATAAAGCAGCTTACATGTAAGAAAGCTAGAGCTTCATGCCAAAGTCATCACAAAACTTTGTCATCATTTTGCAGATCAATATCACCCCGGCTTCACAATCTTGCTCAAAAAACATTGCCAAATGGCCATTACTAACAGAGTTTCTGCAAAACCATTAAACAATTAAATTGATTATGAGAAAGCAAATGGAAATGTAATACTTGTGCAAATACAAATGGCCCATGTAATATTTTCAGACACCTTGGTTAAACTCCAAGGTAACATTGATCTTAAACTCATTCAAATTTGATTGATGATGAACTATGTATTTAAATACCTCTAGACATCAGAATATCTTCTGTTTTCGAGCATGAATTGTGACCAATCCACCATCTAATCAGTCAGAGAGGTAGATCTTCCCTTGCCTAACTCATTGAAGGGAAAAAAAAATAAGGAAAAAAAGAATTGAGCAACATCATAGAACTTATTTGACAGACAAGTTCAGCTAACAAGATTTTGCTTTATTTTTTTTTTTCCTTGCTCGTAAAGTTCACAAGGACATAAGAAAGAAAACACTGCTTGAGATAGTATGCTAGTGTACATGAGTGAGAAGCACAATATCCATAATTTTGATTATATTAGAACTGAAGGACTGACTTACCCCATATCGGTTGATGGCTGTTACTAGCCCCCATCAGAAAACTGTTACTGCTCAAGGAGTCGATTGCCTTGTTGAAGACGAAACAGAGCAGATGTTGGTGTTGCGATTAACACAGTTTTGGCAGATACTATGACATCCTTACAGAAGCTCCATTTCATACTCGGAGTAATGTGCATTACCCTGCTGCAAAGAATAAGGGTCAGCCTTAAATTCTTGTTTTATTTTTTTAAAGATTGAATGCAATTGGAGGCAATATATTGGGATCTTGTGATATCAAGTATACTTTAATTAGAAAAAAATATTTGGAATATAAAGTATAGATATGCATAAGCCATTAATTTCCACTAGAGAAAAAGTCAAGAATTCAAAATACATGAATCTTGTAGTTGCACATCAATTACTTAGTTAGTAAGAGGGTTAATCGAAAGAGACGATTAAATAAATAAATTAATCAAAAAGATAATATGTTCTGTTACCTTTAAACTCGATGTAACCATGTTGATGATGATAGGCTTCAAAAGGTTCAAATTTTCAGATTTGGGATGTGGCATATTTTGGGCCAAGTCTTCCCCTTCTGGTTGACATCTATACTTAAACTTAAAGGTGGGACATATTGATTGAAGTGTAGTGAGGGAGGTGAGGCAGCGCATTTCTTCTAGCAATGATTTCAGTTTGGAGCATCCATTAAGAATGAGGGACTGAAGGGATGTCAAGTATTGAATTCCCTTTGGCAGTGTTTCCTCTTCTAAAGCATTTATTCTCAAGGAAGAAAGAGAGTGAAGAGATTTCCATGGTATCCCTTGTATATTGCCATGTAATGTGAGGGATTTTAGGTTGGTGATATGCTCTATTCCCAAGTTCTCTAATCTCCCACAATTACTAATATTGAGATCTTGAAGAGAAGAGGCACAACTTTTAAATGCCTCCCTAATTGTTCCCAAATTTTCTATATCAGCAATATGATATATACAGCGCTTCCCACAAACTCTTTACCTAAGGAATTGAAAATGCATGAATTATCTGTACCAAAACACTCCATAGAGATTGGATTACTTTGAACTCTGCCTACTTTCATACAATTTGCTAGTGCTTCATTGACTTCATAAAGTTCCAAGTCTTTTACAAACGGACATTGAGGAACGTAGGCTAATCTCTCGCAAAATTGAATTTTCAATTCACAGAGGTGAGGAAATGACAGGATGAATACAGCTTCCTCCTCCATCCATTTTATATCCCTCCACCATTCCTTTAATGCTCTTATGTATTCTAGCTTCAACTTCTCAAGAGAAGGAAAGAATTTCGCTGATGGAGATGGTGCAACGCTTTCTATGTACTCCAAATTCTCTAGACGAAGGAGGTGAAGATATTTGAGATGGCAAAGTTGACTCAGCGATGATGGCAGATATTGCAACTCATCACATTGTGTCAACTGGATACTCACAAGCCCTGACGCCCAATTTGGAAATTTGGTACAACCATAGCTACGCATTTTCAACTCCTGAAATTGGAAATTTAAGAACAGGCTCTCAACCAATGTCTCTTGACCTTCTTTCTGATAAGACTCAAGATTACACGTTAACTTTATAGAGTTGAGATCTACCGTCATGTGTTGCTGTAGTACATTGTTTGAGTTCGCATAATGTCTAATAGGGAGATAACCTCTGAGGTTATTGATAAGAGCTATCAAGTCTCTGAGATTGCCTTTTTCATCTTGCTTGAGATCTTCATCATCCCCACACACTATATATAACTTTAGTGTGTGAAGACATGTTAATTTACCCATCCCTGCCGGCATATGACTCAGCCCCACACATCCATATAAGTCCAACACCCTAAGATTTACTAGTTTGCTTATGTCCTCTGGCAGCTCCTTTAGTCGATAGCAATAACGCAAGAATAAAGTTTGTAGATTGTGAAGCTTGGTGATCGACTTAGGGAGCATCTTCAATTTATCATTAAATGAGAGATCAAGGTACCTCAAGTGTAATAATTTACCGAGTTTATCTGGTAATAAGTTATTAATTGGCAAAGTTCTCCGCAAATCCAATACCCTTAAACGACTATAATTTGAAATACTCGCATCCTCATAAGTCGTTAATATAGGACACTTAAAATAGGTACGTAATGTTTTAATTGAATAATTAATTGAACGAAACAAGGTGGACATACCTTCATTACAATTAACTAATAGATGACGAATTTTCCCTTCTGAATCAGTTTTACAAGCTGTAAATGTCAATGAATCTTTTGCTGCTACTTTTCTAGCAAGCTCATGGATGAGATCATGCATTTTAAAAGATAAAATTTTGCCAAATTTATCCCTTTTAATGTCTTGGAAAAAACATCTATGCAATAAAATTGATACATATTTTTCATCATCTTCCATGCTCTCATCTGTAGCACTTGGAACGAGATATCCTTGTGCCATCCACAGAAGAATTAACTCAAATTTATTAATTTCATAGTCCTCAGGGAAGAGTGAGCAAAAGCTAAAACAACTTTTTATCTCAGGAGCAAGGTGATAATAGCTAAACATCAATGTTGGCATTATGCCACCCTCACCATCACATATGTTAGCCAAATCATTACTTTTCAACGACAGCCAAGCTGCTATATCTTGATTGCGCAACAAACTGGTCATCACCCTTATGGAGAGAGGCAAATAGGCACATTTTTTCAAAATATCTCTTCCTATCTCAACAAGGTTAGTGACGGCTTCGTCTTCCCTATCTTTAAGTGATATTTTCTTAAACAATTCCCAAGATTTCTCCTTTGAGAGACCGTGTAAATCATGTATTTGACATTTTCCAATAGCTTCTGCCACTTTTTTGGAGCGGCTAGTCACCAAGATCCTAGTTCCCTTTCCACCTAAAATTAAGAAGTTTCTCAGCTCATCCCATTTTCTACCATTCTCAGACCATACATCATCTAAAACAAGTACTTTTTTCCTTCTATTTGATTTCGGACATTTCTCTGCAGATCCTCAAATTTAAGCTCCTCCTTACTAATCATCTTACCTAGGATATCTTTCGTGTCAAAATTCAAAGACACACAAACCCAGTACAAATTTTCTTTGAATGCTTCTTTAATCCTATGATCATTAAACACGAGCTGGGCAAGAGCAGTTTTTCCTAAACCCCCAATCCCAACAATAGTCACAAAAGATATATTTATCTCCGAGTCATCTTTTAACAACAAATTCACTATGGCCTCCTTGTCAGCATCTCTCCCAATAATATCATGTTCATACACATAAGAACAGGTTTCCTCTCTAATTATCACAGGCTTATACAGCTCACTAAACCCAAAATCCCTACGGTTTTTAGCCAAGCTATCCAACTTCTCCCTAAGCTTGTTGATCTCATTTGACTTAGTATAAGCAAATATGAGTTGGTTATTAGAGGAGAAAAAGTGGCGTACCTTCTTAAAAATCTTACCACCAGGCATTCCTTTCAACTGATGAGCAATGGTGTTGAATTCATCCAACAAATCATCAGCATCATAGACAGCATCCTTGAGGTTCTGGACCCAGTATTGGCCTTCATTTGTGAGTTCCTGGCACTTGGAGTCAGCATCTAGAAGGCACTTCTTAATGATTTCAACAGTTTCCAGCAACTTCTCAAGCTCGGATTCATAATTACAGATGGAGCATAGCTTTCGCACTTCTGCACACTGTAATGTTGCAAACAGCGTCTGAGCAGCAGTGAGTGCAGTAGCAACGTCCATGTTAGAGTAAAGTTTTCAAGAAGAAAAAGTAGAGAAAGGATAATAAAGCTATTAAGTATAGAATGATCAATATTCTTTTTGCAGTTGGTGAGAAATGCGAGCTCTACTTCTATCTTTAAATAGCGGGGTGAAACTTAGCTTTTTCGACTACGGGCCTGTTCTCATTGACTGAACTGAACTTAGCTGAGCTGAACTTATTAATTAGTGATTTTTAACTACGGATTAGTGATCTTTGATTATTTATTATTATACATATGTGTATATACAAATATACATATTAAAATATTTAAGAAAAATATACTATATAATTAAAATATTTTCTTTTCGAAGAGGACGAAGAACTAACCGATTATGAAAATGTGTATCAAAAAAATATAACCATTTGAACAATGAATTGTATCAATATTATTATTATTATTATTATTATTATTATTATTATTATTATTATTATTATTATTATTATTATTATTATTATTATTAAATGTTATTAAATGTTATTATTATTATTATTATTATTATTATTATTATTATTATTGTCGTTGTAATAAGAGCTTAAAAGAATGAAATTTGGCTTTATATCATTAGCAATACCATTAGCAATATTATTAGACATAAACTGAACTGAGCTGAATTAAACTGAACTTATTAGAGCTGAACTGAACTAATCTAAAAATAAACGTATGAGAACAGGCTCTAAGTCAATTCACATGCGTATAGAATGAATCAATCCTCCATGTTCAATTCGATGCAAGTATCCAAACTTGTATCTCTAACAATGTGCCAACAATGGCAATAATTTAATTATATCACCCAGTAATTCTTAAGTATCAGTTTAATATTATTAAAACTATATTCACATGCAGTTGAACTGCCCATTGATCAGTGATACCCTTATACACAAGTCCCCTATAAAAAATTATCAGTTCATGTTACCACTAAGAAAAAGTGATTATTGATGTTGGATTAAGGTCTAATTCTAAATGTAATCAAAATTGATACATATTTCTGAATGGCAATAGATCGAATCATACCAAACAATTGAAACACCACCAGATTTCAACCTCAACAATTCCAAAATAATTGCCTAAAATATCTCAATTTAGAATTATATACAAAAATAGATATATTTTATAATCGGATGATGATCACCTGATCGGATATCTTCAATTTGGAAGGCTGAACCAACTATACTGATACAAAACAGGGAATAAAAGAGAGATTCAGATTCATAATACATACGGAGTATATTATTCATACTGAAATCAAATGAAAATGAAATAAACATCAACAAACTGAAATTAAAAGATGAAAGTAATTGGGGATGCATTTTGTAACTGACGACATTATTAAAGAAATTAATGATTGGGAGTATCGAATTCGGAGACTACTAAAAATTGTGGCATTGAATTTGACGGTGAGAACAACTTTTAATTTAGTTGTGGGAAGAATTTACCCCAGGTATAGGAAGATGAACTGATGACTGTTTTTTTTTTTTTTTTTTTTTTTTTTTTTGGAAAAAAATAAGGGGGAGTGAAGTGTAATAAAGGATGAATTTATTTATTGATTTTTACACAGTAGAATTTTCATTTATCATTTTACTTTGGTTAGAACTCGTGCAATGCGCAGTTATTTTTATTATTTGTACTCCCTTTATCTCTAAAAGTTCGACTTTTTTGACCTAATTTCAGTCCCAAAATAATCGACCCATTTGCATTAAAATACCCACCAATTTACAACAATATTTGTGCAAAATTAACTTACCCATATAAAATTTTGTTTTTTCATGTATTTTTAATACTTTATCTCTATACTTTTTTACAAACCCCATCTAAATCTATCTTTCCAATATACCTTTACTTCTTTTTATTTAACTTTTAAAATACCCGCGAAATCAACCCCAAAAAGGTCGTTCTTTCGGGGACGGAGGGAGTACATTTTTTTAAAAGAATGAATAAATATAAATAAGAACTAAATGAAGCTCGTGCGATGCAATGTTTGTTTGAATTTTTTAAAAATATTATATATATATATATAATTTGTTATATATTTAGATAAAATTCTTGATATCAAAAGATAATATTTTATATTTAATTAATTTAAACTGAGAAATCTCATTCGCTAATTTTGCTTACGTGTCATTTAAACTATTTAATTCTAAATGAAATTAATAATCTCGTATTTAATTGGTTACCACTAAAATTTAAATTTCAAAAATGTTAAATATGATAACTCTACCAAAAAAACATTAAATTCTGGGATCATAATAATACCAACAGGTGGACAGTGATGATGTCATCAACGTTTTGTTTTAGTAATGGTTAATAAACTAAAAAAAAAAATATTTTTTTTTAATTAATAATTTCGTTTTTGGATGAAAAATAAAGAAGTGTAATAAGGTAGTGCCAATTGACAAGTGATTTTAAAATTTGTGTTTTTATAGAAGTATAAATAGTGTTTGAGTCTAATTTGCTCTAACTGAACCGGCCCAATGATTCAATCAAGCCTCAAGGTTCAACTCTCCTACAACCATGCCAAGTTAAGCTAAAGCGACCCAGTCCACATGGCAAACCCATATGACTAAAGAGTCCAATATCTCTCTAAAGTGTAAGGTATAAAAGCCTTAACCTTGTTCACTCTCATATTTATCTATACTAAGCATTAATTATTAAATTCTCTTGCATAGCTTTCTCTCTCTAGGAAAACACTATACTAACTTCGGCATTGGAGAGGCGTTCTTCGGCACAATCCCGGAGGCCAATTTACATGTGTTTACTATACAGGAAATCCTCGTCCCAGCCATCACTTGGGCCGAGTCCAATCTTCAACCCTCAAAAGGGGTCGAACCAAAAGACCTATTGTTTACATCCAAAGCAAACAGTGATTGTAATCTTTGATTTTTATTAGTACAATTGAATTGATTTTTCTTAATTATGGGCGTTACATTGTTACAAAATCTCCATTTCCAGATTTACCTCCATTCCTTGCTGATTGTACTTGAGTCACATTATATCTTTGATTTTATCTCTAGTTGCTGCACACTTAAATCTCGCTTAGAACTTCATAGTATTTCAGTATTTCCAAACTTCCTGCTACTACTGTCTCACAATCTCATTTAGGCATAAGTTTAAGTGGCTACAACATTTGTGTTTAGGTGTTGTGTTAGGGCAATTGGTCTTACATGCATCCTTATGCACCTAGCATAGGTGCAACTCTGGCCCAATAAAGAAATCTCGTTGCAAAACTTGCCCAAACGAAAACACGACCCACTTCCCTACCGCCATATTTTGGATTTCAATTTATTTATTTATTTATTTATTTTTTTTTTTAAAAAAAAAAAACCTTTTTACTTCTCTCTCATTAATTTTTCAAAAATTTCTGCAATTAATTTCTCTAATTTTCTCTCTCCAAACTTCATTCTTTCTCATTTACATAATTTTACTTCACTAAAAATTGAAAAATCAATAATGGATACATGAGAAGAGATGCAAAATCAACAGGATTATCTCAAGAAAAGGTAGACTTTCATTGATTTTTGTTCGAATTTATGTGAATTTTTATCTGAATTTTTCGAAACTCTGTTCTTCGAAATTTTCTGTTAATTAGTGAAATTTTATGTTCATATTCTTTATGCATTTACTAAGGAACACAATTAATATGTTCATATTTTGAATGGTTATATTCACTTTTTGAAATGCATGTGTTCATATATTTTATGCCTATGTTCACTTTCTGAAAAGCATGCCTATGTTCATATATCTATTCTGAAATGCATGTGTTCATATATTTTATGTCTATGTTCACTTTCTGAAAAGCTTATGTTCACTTTTAGGGAACCTAAGCATATGTTCATATTTTGCTTGATTATGTCCACTTTCTAAAATGCAAATATTCATATTTTTTATGCACACGTTCACTTTCTTAAATGCTTATCATATTTTGAATGCTTATGTAAACTTTCTAAAATACTTTTGTAAACTTTCTGAAATGTATATGTTCACTTCTGAAATCCATATGTTCATATTTTTTATGTATATGTTCACCTTCTGAAATGCTTATGTTCATACGCATTTAAAAACTGAACCAATGCACATGTTCATATTTTGAATGCGTATGTTCATTTTCTAAAATGCATGTATTCATATTTTTAATGCATATTCATATTTTTGATGCATGTTCATATTTTTAAACGAAATTCGTACACAGATCAAATTGATCGAAGCTAACAAAATGCAATTCATATGAATCAAAAAATCAGATAAAACCTAAGCACAAAATCACCACATAATAAATCGAAATTCATACATAAAAATTATGAACAAAAAAAACACGAAGAACGAAATTTACACAAAATTCATACCTAATAAATTGAAATTGATCGAAGCTAACCAAAAAAAAAAATTAAAATAAAATAAACAGTTGAAACTAACATAAAAAACCTAATTACAAATCTACAAAACAAAACACTAATCTGCATTGCATTGACGATCTCTTTGGGAATAACAACTAATTCCATGTTGTAAGAAACAAATTCAATAAAAAAAAAGTGAAAAATAATTTTTTAAAAAAAAAATAGAGGAGAGAGAAAATAAAAAGGAGAAAAATATAGGAAAAGAAAATTATATTGAAGAATTTGATGATAATTTGGATCAAAATTATTATAAGAAAGAAAACACATCAGAAGAGAGAGAATTTGGAAGAAGGAAACAAAAAATTTTAAAAAGGAAACAAAGAGTTGTGTTAATTGATTTGAGTTTGGGCTGTGTTGCACCTATTCCAAATGCATGAGCATGCATGTAAGAATATGCCGTGTTAGGGAACCTAAAGAAATGAATCGATGACATGATTTAACATACTGGTCGCACCAACTATTTTGTGTTAGGCCTTACTATTAGACCCATCTATACCATGAAATCATAAATGAAGCTTTAAAGGCAAGGTGGCTTAAGACAAGAAATTCTCTCTTTGCAAGTCATTGCAGCATTGTCGACTGATCGGGATAAAAGATGATCTATTGCAAAATAAACGTTTCTACACTTATTAGGGTAGGTCTTGGTTGCATTAGGGCATCATTTTAATACCAACATAAAATTATGTTGATACCAACAAATAAATTTGTGTTTGTTGGTACTGACATAGATGTACTTAGGGATCATAATAATACCAACAGGTGTTATTAGAGTTCTCTAGGACTCGAGCTATTAGAACCAGAGATGTCATCTATGAGCACTTATTTTTAATTAAGTTTTATATATCTACATTAAGCTTCTAAAATATGCAACTTACATTTAAAAAAAGACCCATTGTAAACGCTTAGGAAAAAAAATGTAAGAAAGATGATATTAAAAATGCTTTCCTTAAAAAAATGCGGATTAAAGTAATATAATAATCACTCAATTTTGCTACTAAATAAAGCCGAGGTACAATAATCCAAACATTACTGGCCAACCAACTTGTGTATGTCAATTGCTAGCTTCATCCTTAGGCCAATAGCCCTTAAAAATCAAGTACGGAGTATAAAATACTAAGAGAAAAATATTTTAAATTTATGCTAGATCTACAGAAGAAAATACATAGTGAACATTACCAAAATATCTCGGGGTCTTAAGCATGTAATAAGCTAGTGGCAGACGAGACGTAAAACACAAGGCTGCGCTTCAAATGAAATCATCGTGCAAGTCTAGATATAAATTTGCAATTTAACCAAAAAAAAAGGCTTTAATTTTCTTGAAGATGATGTTGAAAGAACCATGAAATGCATCATAGAGTAACTCAGTAAGGTTTCCTCCCCACTTCCATCCTTATCTTAATATTGAAAGGTTTCAAATCTTTCAATCAGGATTTTACCTTCAGAAAATAATGCCTTCAGAGAGTAAATACAAAGCTCTAGGGTTCACCAGCTTGTGGATCAGATTGATTGACCACACCTGAAAAAACAGTAGGCTCGTCTTTCATCCCTAACTTCGCCCCAGCATCATATACAGGTATAGAATTGTTATTGGTCATTTGTGGTTCTGCAGGAGGGCCAACATTATTTGCTGCTAAATCCTTCTGTTCTTGATTTTCTGGTTCTGGAAGCTTATCAAACCCAGAAGGACGACGTTCCCGCCTGACAGGCCTCTCATTACTGCGGCTCCGGCTACGACCACGACTCCGACTACGGCTGTAGCTACGGCTATAACTGCGGCGGGGACTTCGGCTGCGGCTCCAGCTTCGACTTCTACTTCTTGAACGACTACGACTCACACTTCTGCTATAACCTCCCCAAGTACGAACCTTCTCAGGGCTAGAACTGTAACTCCTTCCTCTACTCCTTGGAGTCACATCTCTCCTATTATTATCAAATCTCCCTCTGCCACGGCCACGGCTAAATCCACCATCTCTACTGTTAAACCTCTCATTGGACCCAAAATCATCCCTGGACCGACCTCCATACCCACCACTAGGCCCACCAAATCCTCCTCGCCCTCCCCTATTTCCACGGCCACCAAAATCTCCTCGCCCCCCACGTCCAAAATCATCTCTATCTCTCATGCCACGCCCTCCAAAACCATCATTTCTCATGCCACCACGAAATCCACCAAAACCACCACCACCACGACCTCCAACATCACCATCTCTGTCTCTCATGCCACCACGACCACCGTCCCTCATGCCTCCACCACGACCACCAGAATCCCAGCGTCCACCGCCAGCAAAAGCAGGACCAGGGGCTGATTCGTACCTATTCATTCCAATACGGTCTTTATTGAAAGCAGGACCACCACGGAGAGCCATTTCTCTCACTTGTGGAGGGACTTGCTGGTTAGCCCCCTCAAGCACTTTAACCAGATCACCAGCATGCTTCCAATCCTGTTCAGAAAGGAAGGTATAAGCCATTCCAATTGCCCCTGCTCTGCCAGTCCTACCGATTCGATGTACATAGTCTTCAATACCAGTAGGAAAATCATAATTTATCACCACCCTGCAAATAGAGTCCTTGAGAAGTGCAGAAAGTGAAATGAAAATGATTTAAATAACTAAAAAGGCATATCTTTGGGAATATTGACATGGTACTAGAGAGGAAAAGTTAGTTGAAATTCAGGTACAATATAGACTGTTCCAGGGACAACGTGAAGCACAGGAAGTCCTTACCTTATGTCCTTTATATCAAGGCCTCTGGCAGCAACATCAGTTGCAACTAAAATTGGTGACTTCCCAGAACGGAATTGATTCAATACATAGTCTCTCTCACTCTGAGACTTGTCCCCATGAATTGCAGCAGCAGGAAAGCTACGTCCAATACTACGTGCAAGGTCATTACAGAGCTTCTTTGTAGAGCAGAAAACAATAACTTTAGAGCCCCTTTCCTGGGCTCTAAGAATCTGCTCCAAGCGTCTTTGCTTTTCCATTTGTGGTACAACTTCCACAAACTGCATTTTCACAAATAATAATCATTAAAAAAAATCTTTACAGAGGGAAACAAGGAAAAAAGAATATTCTACAAGGGATGTATCATGTATGGCATACAAGAGAAACTCTGGTTTGAAATAAACATTCCCTACAACAATTGCATTCATGAACACACTTCTTGAAAGCTCAAACATCAGAAAAATCATAATGGGAAGTGTTCCAGCTTGCCCAAAAATAACTAGTCACTAAAAAATCTGATGAATACCTGTGAGATAGACTTGTTTGCAGCAAGTTCATCAACATTGCCAATGTTCACTTGCACAGGATTGCGGAGCAAATCACCAGCTATTTTCCTGACTTCTTTCGGCCAAGTTGCTGTGTACATGAGAGTTTGCCTGTGAGGAGGCATTTCATTCACTATCTTGCGAATTTGAGGTTCAAAGCCCATGTCAAGCATTCGATCTGCCTCATCGAGAACAAACAGCGAAACTTGTCGAAGATCAATATTTCTCGTCTCAAGAATGTCATTGAGACGACCAGGAGTTGCCACAACAATATCAGCTCCACGGCGTAATTCTTCTAGCTGAGGACCCTTTGGAGCTCCACCATATAAACACTGGGAGATGAAGAACATTTGCATAGAAAAAATCGGATAAATCAATAGCTCAAATAAAATATAAAATAGAAAAAGAGCAAACATATCAGTGACATAAAACATAAATAATTTTTTTAAAAAAACCCACCGTGCAAGAAATCCTGGAAGATCTACCAAATTTATTGCCCTCCTCTAGAATTTGTGTAGCAAGTTCACGAGTTGGTGCCAAGACTAAGACTGTTGGACCAATCCGTGGATTATTACGCCGCTGCCTTAGATGCATAAATGCAGGCATCAAGTAGCCCAACGTTTTCCCAGAACCTGTCTTTGCAATCGCAACTATATCTTTGTTTTGTAGTGCAATAGGCCATGTTTGTGCTTGAATAGGAGTTGGTGAAGAAAAACCAGCAGAATGTATCTGTTACAAGAAAAGACAACATGATCAATCCAAGATCCACCACCCATCTATTGTTCACATGTAACACTAAACTAACGGGGAAAGAAAAGGTTATCTAATATGCGGTTGCTTACTTAAGCAACGCGAAGCAACAATAGGAGGCAATTAAGATTTATAAGGTAGGGGCCAACAATCAAGAATATCCCAGTCACATGAGGAGTGATGGATGAAGGCTCCAAAGTCCATTTGTGCAGCCTTCAAAGGAATACTTGTTGCATGTAAAGTGTGCGCATAGCAGTGCAGCGTACGACATATGCTCCCCACCGGAGCAGATATCGCACCTGCGACAAGAAACTTTTTCAGTTAAAATAGTATAACTAAAAAGCTGGATATTGGAAGGGGACATACACCATTTCATATATAAACTTATAAGTTATAATTTATATAATTACGCATTACAAACGTAATTCATACCTCTCTTAGTATCTCTGGGGGAAAACCAGTGGCATCAAAGGTCATGAATGGGGCAGGAACATTTTCTCCCTGTTCACATAAGATAAAGGCAAAAAAAGGTCAGAGACTACGAGACTTTCTATAAGATACATGTTACAAATTCAAGTGGCTAGTACGAGTTATCTAATATTCAGGCCCAGAATAGTCCATATGTGCACAACAAGTTTGAAAGACTTCATAGACTGATACTAAATGGGCAATTATTATCGTACAACTGGTGGTACGACAACCAAGCCTACATTTGGGTAAAATCCAAATCAGCAAACATATGAATGAGGCTTATATCATGTGCATGGTACAACTGGTTGTCCCTTGAATATCTTATACTTTAAAAGAGAAAAAAATTATAAAAAAAAATAATAAAAAAAAAAAAAACTGACAAATGAATCTATTTTTTGACACCTTAATGAAAAGAAGATAAGTTGATTAAAAAGAAACACCGCTGATTACAATATACTCCCTCCGTCCCTTAATACAAAGCCTCATTTCCTTTTTGGGTAAACCAAAAATACAATGCCTCTTTCTATTTATAGGTTGTATATTTGGACATTATTACCCTCTTTTTCATGAGTTGTCATCTTTTTTCCTTTACTTTTTTGTACTTTTAAGTTTTAACATCTATTCCTAACACTTTCTCTCTATCTCTTCAATTATTCCCTACTACTTTTTCTTTCTCTCTATCTTTCTCTAACCCCACATGCACATATGTACTTTTAATCATTAGTTTTTATAAAATTAAAACTTTCTTAATTCCCGCACAAAAACCAAAAGAGGCTTTGTATTAAGGGACGGATGGAGTATTAAAAAAATAATAATAATAATAATAATAATAATAATAATAATAAAAAATAAAAAGGAGCCAGGTGGACAAGGAGTGGAAAGTAGCACAACAGGCTTTAATTGACTCACTTGAAAGCTAGAAAGACAGACTAAAAAGGTGTGAAAGGGTAGTGGCTATGAAGTAGAAAGGGGGTAGGGGGAATCAAAAACTGAGAACTATCAAGATTCATGGTAAATTTGATTTGGTACAAACTAGAAGTGTCCAGTGGACATTCAAATAAGAATTTAGATTTTATGTTGTGTTTGGGGACCATAGACATGCTGAGATCAATTTGTTTAGCAGAGCATCATATCTTTCAAGTTACCAACACTCAAACAGAAGCAACAAATGAGCCCCTCACTGGACCATAAACACTACACAATTCTTATCAAACCAAACCTTCTACGTTCCCCATAAGCAGGACATATTACAGATTTGTAGCACAAACAAAATTGTGACTTTTTATCCAAGTCACAGGTCTACTTTTAGAAGTGTAGTAATAAAAACAAGCACACTAAGCTAATAGGGTCTTGGATCCTATGCATAAGAGGTGAGTTGAGGTGAAGAGAACACACAATTCTTTGGTAAATAGTAATCAATCTCTAGTTTCATCATACTTAACATCAATTATTATCACATATCATTGAACAGGACATGGATGACACCATATTGAATCTTCAAATCTGCTTTTAACATTAATTAAGCTGGCAACAATTTGTGACAAGAAGGCAAGAGAAGTTTAATGGGGTGAAGTGATCAGCAAAAAAATAAATAAAAAAAGAGTGAAACAGAATCAAGGTCGCTTTGAGTAAATAGTGGCATAACTGGCATTAAAAGTGATTTCATATAATTTTTTTAAAACATGAGTGTTCTTTCTGCAAAGAGACCGGTCAGGGAAGGTTTTGAGGGCTGATTAACAATAATCTACACTGAGGATATGTCAAGACTAAAATACTTTAATATACTATTTTTTATTTTTTTATTTATTTTTGACCTAAACTCATTGTGTTTTGCAAACTCTATTTATTTACCTTGTTAAGGTTTTTCTAAAACATGTAACGTGTATTTACAAGAATGATTTTCTTCTCTATATATATCCCCTAAGCACTCTTTTAAAAACATTTTCAAATTTATTTTTATATCCTCTTTTTTCCACTTTACACTGCAATTGTTTTTTTGCTCACTCCGTTTTCATCCACTTTCATTTAATCACTATTCTTGCTTTGTTCCATTTTTTGAGGATGGGTACTTATGACTATTCATGTTAGCCGACCCCACAACACTTTGGGATCAAGGCTTTGTTGTTGTTGATTGCGTTGTTTGACTAGCTTCCAAATACTTCACATAATTTTAACTTTCAACTTGATCAAAAACTAAAATTTCGTAACACACTCACATTTATCTTACTACACACAAGCATATGTTTCATGCAAACTAAAACTGGAAAACAGAAGCTATAGGATCCAATTATCCATACAGATAGGAAATACTAAAGTACAAAACTAAAGCAATTAATTATTAATTTTGCTTAGAAATCAAATTTATTTTTTCAGAAACAATATACAGAGGGTATTCAAATTAATTTGATTTTGTTTACAGAATTATAGAAAGAAAAGGTCTTTGTATGATTCTCAAAAATCCTTAAGGAAAAGGAAAAACTTGCTGGTCATGCCAATTTTAGAAGAAATGCTTGTACTCAGGTTCTCAAATTTTATAAACCATTAACAAGGCTTCATAAGAGTTTCTACGTAGGCTATTGTTCCAACTACAAAGCAAATGGCTTTTATAAATTCTATTGATACTAGTGTCACATCAACAGGTATCGCAAGGGTTTCAGTGCTTCAGCCAAGGGCTATTGTTCAAGCTACAAAACAAGCAGTGCCTATGAAATTATATTAGTCCTAGTGTCACATCAACAGGCATCACAAGAATCTATACCCCATCATGACAGAAGGTCTACTAGATGATGAAAGAACAAAAATATTTAACAAACTAATTAACTAAGCACATATGGACTATTGAAAGGGATGAGCAATAATAAAATTATGCACTCCAAAAACAATAAAATTCACGTATGCCAAAACAGAACCAAAAATTTACGTACTGAAGCAGTCACTTCATGTTGCTGTCGATAAGCCTCGACTGAAGAAATGTTCATAACGTCTGAGGAAGGCATAATTGGAGATGGCCTCAAAAAAGGTTGGTTAGTAATTGGTAGATCAACATTTGCATGACTATGCACCCCATGTGCAGATATCGTATTCATATTACCATCATGGCCAGGTGGCGCATTTTGATGAAGGAAAGCACCCATCCTCAAGTCCTACAGCGACAATAAGCAAAGATCAGTTTCAAAGCTAAAAAAATTTATATCTGTGGATGCAACTGATACATAAACAAAGTTCAATTATCTGTCGACAGTAGGCATTCATGTAATTTTATAATTTGTTAAATACAACAAGTTTTATCCACATCAACAATCTCTAACCATCGGGCTTTTCTACTTGTTGAAATTCATTGAACATTGTTTCAGTAACCTTTCTGATAATGGCCCAACTACCAGAGTCTCTCTCCAAAGAGGTTCGGGCGCACTTGAGCCCTTCCCAGCCCCAAAAATGTTGCCAAGTGAAAATCTCATAAAAGGCCTAGAGTAATCATACTGTATAGAACGTTTCAATCAAATGAATTTCAAATGTAAAAAATAGATAAACAGGGATAAAAGAAAATACTGCCAACAAAAGGAACACCAATACAGAAGACCCCACTATTCCATTGAAACTCTATAATGTAAGGCAATTGTCATTAGTACAAAAAAAGTGGATCTCTAATATCTTCACATCTGTCACTAAAACTTGACCATTTTTTTCCACCCATGAGGGCCATGACTCTACAAAAATCCTCCTCCCCCAAATGGATATATACCTTATACCACAAATAGCAAAAGGGTCAACTCCCTCCAAAGAGTAATGTCCCCAAGGTTCTATTCCTTATTTCCATATCCATGCCATTCAGCAGTTCAATTATCAAATGGATAATATTGGAGGTTATTTTCATCAAAATAAGAACAAATGAACAATATGGGTCCTTAGTTGGTAGTAGTATCCACTTTTCTCTCTTCCAAATCTAACCCATATTTTAAATCGTGAATAGGGTCACATCGACACGGTACGGCTGGGTCAAGTCACAAGTCCAAGCATTACAGCTAACTACTCACTAAGAGCAAAACAGTTATCAAAGTCAATAAATTGTAGGGCAAAGGCACCAATTTAAAAATTAGCATTTCAAAACAGAGAACTATGTACCTGCGGATTCCGCGCCATAGGTAGGGCAGCAAGATTAGGGTGATGAGGACCCGTCATTGGTGCTTCCTTGTTAGCATTGAAGTGATATCCTGGCCCAGATCGTAGTTGCTGGGTTTCATCATAACCCAGATTTCGTCCAACAGGAGACAAGCCATGCTGCTGACTATTCATCATGGATTGGCCCGTCTGATTTTGGTAAGTGGAAGCGTGTTGCGGGTTGACAATATCATTTCGACTCTCCTGCAGTTTAACATTTAATGGAGGTTGATGCATGTGCATAGAGGAAGCGAAGGGTATTGATTGACCAGAGAGAGGACTGGCCTGCAATCCATGATTGGAAGCATTGACAGATGGTGGAGCATGACCAGCTGCACGACTACTTGGCTCAACCTGAGAATTGGAAGTCCCAGTTTGCTTAATCTTAGAAAAATCGGAATCATCTTGCTGCTGGGGTATCGCATTTCTATTATCCTGTTGATACGAGAATTGTGGTCCTTGTGGCATGAGCTGAGGGTGAGGTTGTGCATTTTGCTGCCCATGTGGGAGCATCGGTGGTTGCTGGTAAGCAGCATAATGCATTTGATGAGGCATAAAATGATGCCCCTGTGATTGTCCTACAGAAGGACCTTGCTGCCCCGGTGCTTGCTGCCCTAACTGCTGAGAACTATGCTGAACGGGGTGTTGCACTGTCTGTGACCCTTGTTGTGGTAACTGTTGACCACTTTGCTGTGTCATTTGGGACCCATAATGCTGCTGCTGTGCTGCCTGTCCCTGTTGCATCGGTGTTTGACCTATCTGCGAGCCTCTTTGAGGCAATCCTTGCCCATAATGTGCATATTGCTGCTGCCCTGCTGGGGGGACTTGCGCAGGCTGCTGCTGAGCCATTTGTCCAGAAGGGGGACCCTGATACTGTCCCTGCTGCTGAGGAATTTGTCCAGCTAGAGGACCTTGAAACTGTCCTTGCTGATGAGATAACTGATTCATATATTGCTGTGGATACTGAGAAGCATCCGCAGTTTGTCCATGCTGTGGTACTTGCTGCACAGTCGGCTGGGATGCAGTATCAACATGAGGTACACCGGATGGAACGGGTGGAGGTGCGCTACCTGGCTTTTCATATTGAGTGATATTTGTCTCCGGATTCCAGTAATATGTAAGGCCTGAGCTCCCATCAATCAACCCTTTCCAAGGACTCGGAAGGGTGGGATCATCTGGCGCATACCTAGGACCCGCAGCAGCAGAAGCTGCTTCTGCATTTGCCATCTTCCGCTATTTTATAGTAGGAGACTACACAAGATTAAAATACATAAGCATATAATCATAGCTAATTAGCTAGCACAACAAATACTCTAAAGAAACTCTACAAGCCTTTCCTATGATGCAAGCAAGCAATAACTGCACCATTGTCATTACGATTAACCGTGTAAACAAAATTATCCATCACCAATATATAAAATTAATTAATGCTACTCTAATTAAGCTACATCAAATCAATAATTTCAACTCCCCTTTATTCCACACCCTATGTTATTCGGACTCAAGTACTTGTGTCACATTTAGTATGTCAATCTAGCAACACTCGGCTTTATAACGATCATATTCCATATTTTCCGCGAGTGTCCGTACCCATATCGAGAATCCAACAGATTTTATTTAGGTTACAAAAACCAAACTAGCTCAAGCTTGAACTCTGATTCAGGCCCGTCCCTGAGCAAGGGAAGGCGGGGCAGCCACCCTCGGGAGAAAAGGTCTATTTTCATGGTTTCGTCCCAACATTAAAGGATTATTTTAACAAAAGCTTGCAACACATAGTAGGCTGGAAAATTACGCCAAATTCTTCTAACAAAAATATGAATAGCAAAATTCTAGCAATAAAATCGCTAGTTATAAATCTTAACTTCAGTAATAACCATTACCCAATAGTTGAATAATCCAAATTCGAAGAACCCTAAATTGATGATACTGTCGATTAAATTAACGATTAACACTGGATTATGATGAAATTGATATTCGATTAATAAAAAATAATATCTTACCTCAGAAGCTGCTTCAATGGAGGAGAGAAGCTCTCAATCCGCTTCAATGGAGAATTCAGAGAACGGTTCAATGGAGGAGAGAGAGAGGGAAAGAGGGTGTGCAGCTATGCAGCGCAATCGTGAAAAAGCCCTAAACGGGGGATAAAGAAAATAGACCTAAGAGTAATGAACTAATGACACTCCTATGTTTTTAAGGCAAAATAAATTTTACAGTGTGCGAACTGCTCACATCACATGGTCGTAATCATTGTAACATTAATTAAAATTATCTCAACTTCTCAAGTGTATGGGGTAAAATTGTTGAAAACTAACCCAACTTTGAAATTTTAGGGTTTTATTTAATCAGATTAAGGATTTGTTCTCATTGACTAAACTGAACTTAACTTAACTTATTAATTAGTGATTTTTTACTACGGATTAATGATCTTTGATTATTTATTACTACATATTAAAATATTTATGAAAAATATACTATATAATAAATATTTATGAAAAAAAAATATTAAAAACATAGAACCCTAAAATATTTTTAAAACTTATACTATATAATTAAACAATAAAATATTAAAATGACAAAAGAACACAAAACACTTTTTAAAAAATTATCAAAAAAAAAAAATAAAAAAAAACTGGAACAAAAGCAACAGAGCCAACAGTCATCCCTTCTCTTTATTATTCCCATTAATACAAGGGCTAACCCCAAACCAACTTTCTCTCTCTTCGCCCCTTTCTCCTTCCTCCCATAGTCCTCCAGATCCGGCCACAACTGTTGATTATCGTTGTTGTTTGTCGAAGTTGCCGATCTCAGCTCCAATCCTCTGCTTCTCTGCTTAGCGTCGAGTGTAGGAACGAGGTGTTCTTCTCGAATCCTTTTGTCGGCGACATCACAGTGCCCAGGGGGTGTTGAATTTTATCAAAATTATTATTGAATTTTATCAAAATTATTATTATTATTATTATTATTATTATTATTATTATTATTATTATTATTATTATTATTACTATTATTATTATTATTATTGTTGTTGTTGTTGTTGTTGTTGTCGTTGTTGTAATATAAGCTTAAAAGTATGAAATTTGGCTTTAAATCATTAGCAATATCATTAGACATAAACTTATTAGAGCTGAACTGAACTGAACTGAACTAAACTGAAAATAATCTAATGAGAACAGACCCTCATACCCTATTTGCTCAATCTTATTTTTGCTGAACTGGAATTATTTTTGCGAGATTGAAATTATTTACTGAAATTAAATTATTTTACTAAACTAAAATTATATTTGTTGAACTGAAATTATTTTTAATAAATCTCTGTTATATTTCTCCTATGAAGGTACTGATGTTCACTAAACTAAAATTATTTTACTAAACTGAATTATTTTTACTGAACTGAACTTTTTTTTTTTTACTAAACTGAAATTATTTTTACTGAATATTATTTTTTGTAAGATGAAGTGAACAAGGCTTATTTTTATTGAAAGACAGGAAATCTGAAGGTAACTACTACCTCCGGTTCATGTTACTTGTAACAATTTCCTAAAATGGATGGTTACATTACTTACAACATTTTTTCTTTCCTTATTTAGTAAGTTTTAGGGGGTAAATTGACCAAAATACTCTTACATTTTTTTAAACACCCTAATTAAAAAACTGATTTTCTCTATTTAACTTAAACCCTAACATTGATTAACACAACTATTTCCACCAAAATCAATCCCAGTCACCTTCATCATCCTTCATCTTCTTCCTCGTCACCATCATTTTTCTCTCTCTTCCTTTATCATCAAATTTCTTCATCTTCTTCTTCTTCCCATTATTTTTCTCTCTCTCCCTTCATCATCAAATTTCTTCATCTACTTCCCTATCCCCATTATTTTTCTCTCTACTCCTCCAACTCCATTCCCATCATTTTTCCAGATGAGTGGGTTTGTGGGTTCGGTGGGTGGTTAGTGGGGTTGTAGGGTTGTTGGTTCGTGGCTTCGTGGGTTAAGAACGGCAGGTTCGTCGGTGCTGGGTGGTTTCAGATTGATAGATTCGCCGGTGCCAATGCTGGGTTGTGTGGGTGGTTGGTGATGGGTTGTGTTGGTGGTGCTAGGTGGTAGTGCTACATGGTTTTGGTCTTGTTGGGTGGTGGTGGTTGGTGATTTCAGTGGTGCCGAGTTGTTTTATTGGTGCTAGGTGGTTTCCATGCTGCTAGGTGGTGCGGTGGTGGTTGGTTGTTTCGGTGTGCTGGGTGGTGCTAGTGGTGGTGGGTTATTTAGTTTAATTTTAGTTGAAATTGTTTTTTTTTGTTTGATTAATACTTAAGTATATGCCCTTATTTTTCACTAACTACACTTAAGATCTTTTTCCTAGGAGTCCGTAAAACAGCTCTTTGTTGCGAGTAACCTGAACCAGAGGTAGTATAACAATTTATATACTCTATAGTAACTTTAACTAAGCTTTAATTATTTGAGGGTAACTTTAACTCTTTTTATAATAAGTTAATGAAAGTCAGCCTTATTTAAGAATTTTTATGGTTACATAGTGTTTAGTGCAAAACCTAAAAGATGAAATTGATCATGTTAGGCTATTAGCTAATTTGGTCTAGTGGATTATATTAACTGATTTAACTAGTTAATCATATTATCTTATTTTCACTAATGAATTTTGTTAACTAATTGTATTAAATAAATAACTAATTAATCACTTAAAAATATTTTAGTATGAAAAATAACCAATAAGGACATTGACATAATTTTTATTATGGTAGGTGTTTGGAGCAAAAATTACCCTAAAGCGTGGACCAATCCTCTAGTGACATGTGGCCCAATCAAAGGGCGACACATGTCACTATGGGAAGATACCACGTATGCAAACCCTTTTAAGAGCACCTGAATTAGAGAGAAAAGGGTCTCTTTACATCAGGAGGCCCAAATCCCGAGAAAGCCGCAAAACAGCGCTTCCCAAGGACATGTGTCCCGATCTGATTGCACCGTCAATCCAAAAACTTCATTCTAGGGTACAAAACCCTAAAAAGCTCAGATCCCCACCCCTATTAATACCCCAATCATTTATGATGGAAGGGGTGGATTAAGACATATCATTTAATAGAGCATAGCACAACTGCAACTTCTCTCTACTTTCTCTCTAGCTTTTCCGATTTCGGGTTACTAACTTAACCGTCGGAGGCGAATATTCCGTTGCCAGAATATTCGTGTTTTACAGGTGTCCGAGTCTAATTGTCAGAAGAACGTGACTAGAGTCCGAGGGGAAATCACAAAATCACCCGAAACATTTGACGCCGTCTGTGGGGACTCTCGTCCGTTATGGCAATAGATGGTCAGACGCCAAACACAGGTCCTGATCCTGGTGAGGACGGACATGTAGAGATTATAGTTGCAACAATCAATTCTAGTGATCCTTTGACCGCTTCGTTTCATAAGGCCGAGGATCCTCCGGTCACTGCTGGTTCACTTAAAGCTCACCTTAAGCAAGCTCCGAAAGAAGCTTGAGGGTAAGATGCCTTCTTCCTCTAGGCAGCCACCCAGGAGAGGAAGAGAGGGAACTCACAAGAAGACCTAGAGCAAGACAACTAACGCCGAAGATGCTAGAAACACCCCCTTCATACGACAGGGAAGATCTCATAGGGTGCCACGGATAAACCTGTCAAGGTTCTTGGAGAAAACACAGTCGGCTGCTGGGCAGACCAGATAGCCTCGAAGGGAAGAGCCTGAGTCGTCTCGATGTTAGAAAAACGCGAGGGAATACATTCGGCACAAGCAACAGGAACGAGCAGCCTACTCGGACACTGCCTCTACTCCCACAATGCCGGATGAATTCTCAAACCCCTCTCTTTTCAAACATACCAGCTCGGCCAAGACCAGCAGAAGTCAAGCTCACCATACTCAAACTCCTATTCAAGTTTTTCAACCATTTCAATATCAGACCCCTTAGAATTTTAATGCGATTCAGCCGCCTAACCCTCCTGTCTTCGGATAGTACGGGCAATATGGCCAGTCGTTCGACCAGGCAGCTTACCTTGCCGGACCGTCTGCGCAGCCTCGGCCAATTAATTAGCAAATGCATTTGTTAAATCTCGGTGATAAGCTGCCTCCGTTTTCTCAGGAAATTCTTAACTCCTCCTAACCAGCAAAGGTTAAAAATGTACTTGTGGGTGCCTATGATGGTACAGGAAACCCAGAAGAACACGTCACTTCGTATAGAAATCTGATATATTTGCAAAGTGTGGATGATGCCACATGATGCAGGTGCTTCCCGGCCACCCTTAAGGGGGTGGCGCAAGACTGGTTCAATAGTTTGCCGGCCGGGTGCATCAACTGTTTTACCACCCTTAGTCTATTGTTTGTTGGAAACTTCTCATATAACATTCCCCCAAGGAAGACCAGCTTGAACTTAGCAACAATCGTTCAAGGGAAGAATGAAGGTTTGCGTTCGTAAGTTCAGAGGTTCAATCAAGAAAAAGCCCAAATTCATAACCTGTCGGATGAAATGACCTATTTGGAATTTCTCCGGGAGTTAAGGCATAATGGTTTCAAGTTTGATTTAGTCAGGAAAAAGGTTCGGACATACACAAGCGTGCTGTGGGAGGCCGAAGCCTATATCGAGGCATCTGACTTTTGTTAACTTACCAAAGCAGACCAGCCGGCCAAAGGGGCTGAGAAGAAGCAACCTTCTCAGCAAGACTCGGCCGAAAAGAAAAAAGAAGGAAACAAGCGAAAGGAAGTCTGGGTGGATGACAGCCAGCAGCCAAAATAAAAGAAGGTCAAGACGTACGAACTACAATACGAGTTCAACAAGGATTGTTACTCAATCCTGACGGAAATCAAAGATAAATTTGAGTTCGAGAAGCCCCAATCACTGAGAGGTTCTGCCCAGTACCGCAACAAGAACAAATACAGTCATTACCACAAGGACGTGGGACATGACGCGAATGAATGCATCAACTTGAAAAGATTGCTGGATAAACTGGCCGAAAAGGGCATGTTGAATTCATACGTCTTAAAATCAAAATTCACGTACACTCGGATAGATAACAAATCCGAGAAGAAAAAGCAAAATGACTAGGAAGATGATGGAAATAGCACTGACTCTAGCTTTGTGGCCGTCATATCAGGCGGCTTTGCCGCAGGCGGCCCTACCATGAAGGGAATCAAGCAGATGCTTGGAATTTGGGGAATGTGATGCACGCCGAGGGGGTGAAGGATGAGCCCTTCCCGGAAGTGACGAGGCGAGATAAGTGCCCCTCACAATGACCCCATGGTGTTCATCATGAAGGTGGTTAACATGAAGGTCGGTCGGGTACTCGTTGATATGGGCAGCTCGTCCGACATAATCAGCTTGGGATGTGTGAAAAATTTGAAGTTTCCAGAAGATGCCCTCTAGGATATCTCCCATCTGCTTGTTGGATTTGGTGGGAGTATTATTCACCCGATAGGACAGATTGATTTACCCGTCCGATTTAGGAAAAATGGGGAAGGCAGGGACATGGTCGTCCACTTCCTGGTGGTCAAAGAGCTTAAAGGCTACAATGTCATTATCGGCCGTCCGACTTTAACAACAACCAAAGCAGTAATTGTACCTCACTTAATGCTGATGAAGTTTGAGAGGACGGATGGAAAATTGGTACCGTTCATGGTAACCAAAAAATGGCTAAAGAATGTAATCAGCTGGCCGTGAAGCCAACAGTTAGGGAACGACAACGGTCGTCCGAGCCAAATTCCGAAGAAGGGTTACTCTAAACACAGCAGGTCGACCCGAAGCACATCAAGAAAGAGCAGGCATAGTAACTAATGGTCGTCGGCTGGCCAGAAGAGTTAAGGACGCAGCCGACTGGAGATCATACGGACATAGTGCTTGATCTAGACCAACCTGATCGAACGGTCTAGGTAGGCACTATGGCCATGGGCTTGCTAGGGGATGACCTGATAAAGCTGTTAAAATAATTTAAGGATGTCTTCGCATTTGAGGTTCATGAGATGCCGGGAATAGATCAAAGTCTGACCGTCCACAAGTTGGTGGTATATCCAATGATAAAGCCTGTCCGACAAAAAAAGAGAAATCATGGAGAAGAAAGGTATCCAGTCGCGGCAGAAGTTAAGAAGCTGTTGGACGCCGGTTTCATTCGGCAATGTTACTACCCTGATTGGGTAGCAAATGTAGTTCTGGTAAAAAAAGCCGAATGGAACAGGAGAATGTGCGTGGATTACACTAACCTCAACAAGGCATGTTTTAAGGATAGCTTTCCCTTTCCTAAAATCGATCGATTGATCGATTCAACAGCCGAACACGCCTTGATGAGCTTTATGGACGCATACTCCGGATTCCACCAGATCCCCTTGTGGGAAGATGACCAAGAGAAAACCACGTTTGTGACCGAGAAAGGTCTGTACTGCTACAAAGTAATGCCATTTGGCTTTAAGAATGCCCCTGCTACATTTCAGAGACTTGTTAACACTGTTTTTAGAGATCAAATTGGCCGGCACATGGATGCGTAGATTGATGACATGATTGTCAAATCAAAGCTGCTGCCCGACCATTTAAATGATCTTCAAGAAACATTCACTGAACTCAGGCGGCATAAGATGATGTTAAATGAGTCAGGCAAGTTTCTCGAATTTCTGATTGATCAACGCGGCATTAAGGCCAACCTTGAAAAAATCCAAGCGGTCCTAGATATAAAGTCGTCGAGGACAATCAAAGAAGTGCAAAGACTGACCGACTGCTTAGCGGCGCTCGGCCGATTTCTGTCAAGGTCAGGGGATAAGTGTCGATATATTTTTTCAAACCATCAAGAAAAAAGCTATGTTCGAGTGGACCGAAGAGGCCGAGGAAGCCTTTGTACAATTAAAGAATTATCTACATACACTTCCTCGGCTTGTCAGCCCGCTCAAATATGAGAAGCTATACATGTACCTTGCTCTTTCAAAGCATTCTTTAAGTGTCGTCCTCTTTGTAGAGAGGGACGACTATCAGATCCCTGTGTATTTCATAAGCCATGTCTTGCACAATGCCGAGCTGAGGTATCCACCCATTGAAAAATTCTAGTTGGCATTGTTCATGGCATCAAAAAAGCTAAGGCCATACTTTCTTGCTCATTCAATAATGGTCTACACGAACCAACAATTGAAGAAGTCGTTCACAACATAGGAGGCCAGTGGCCGAATGCTTAAGTGGGCCCTGAAACTAAGAGGTTTTGATATAATGTTCGAGCCCAAGGAAGCAATCAAGGGGCAGGCCTTTGATGATTTTTTAGCTGAAATGACATGGCCGGATTTACAGCCGGTAGGGGATCAGATTTGGAAGGTTTTTGTGGATGGAAGTGCTACAGCAACCGGATGTGGCGCTGGTATCATTTGTCAGTCTCCCGAGGGAGATAAGTTTGAATATGCAATGAGATTTCAGTTTCAAGCCTCTAATAATGAGGCCGAGTATGAAACCCTTCTAGCCAGCCTTAGAATGTTTAAGGCGGCCGGTGCAACAAAAATTGATGCTAGTTCGGACTCCCAACTGATTGTTAGCCCGGTTAATGGTAACTATGAGGCTAGGGAGCTGACCATAATGAAATATCTTCAGATGGTGAAAGATGAGGTCGACGGTCTAGATCAATTCACTGTACAACAAGTTCCTCATTCAAAAAATCATCAAGCGGACGCGCTCTCCAAGTTAGCATCCTCGGCATCATGTGATACTCCCACATCAGTATTTTGGGAAGTAAAAGAAAAGAGGAGTATTGATGCAGAGCCAGTATAGATCGTGGATAGAAGCTCCAATTGGATAGACGGGGTGGTTTCCTATCTGAGAGATGGGACACTCTCGAACGATCCCAAGTAGAGTTGGCAGATAAAAAGGAGAGCGGCCTGGTTCAAAATGAAGAATGGGGAGCTATTCAAAAAAGCATTTGTTAAGCCGTATTTGAAGTGCATCACCCCAGAGAGAGGGCATGATGTGTTGGACGACCTCCACCAAGGGCAATGTGGACCCCACATAGGCGGACGAGCCTTAGCAAAAAAGGATACCCATATAGGGTATTACTGGCCGAGCATGAATTCGGATTCCATGAAAATGGTGGAAAAAATGTGACAATTGCCAGAGGTTTGCCACCCTTATCCACCGACCTACAAATAGCTTGTCGGCCATAAGTAGTCCACTCCCCTTTGCAAAATGGGACATGGACATCTTGGGGCCGTATACTCCTGCGTCCGGGTAGAGGCGGTATGTGTTAGTAGCAGTAGACTACTTCACCAAATGGGTTGAAGCTGAGGTCGTCCTAGGAATCAAGTGGACGGATGTGTCCGCCTTTATCTGGAAAAATATTATCACTCGCTAAGGTGTGCCACAGTCAATGGTGTTCGACAATGGACCCCAATTTGAAACACCCCAACTCAAAAATTGGCCAAGTGACCAGGGCATCACTCATTGTTTTGCCTCAGTCGAACGTCCGCAAGCTAACGACCAAGTTGAGGCTTACAATAAGCTATCTCTAACGGTATCAAGCGTAAGCTTGAGAAACCAGGCGGCCTTTGGGCGGATGAGTTGGTAAATGTGTTGTGGTCCATTTGAACCACATCCAAGAGTTCAATAGGAGAGACCCCTTTCTTTTTAGTCTACAGCGCAGAAGCCGTACTCCTAATTGAGATGTACGAACCTACCCTTCGGGTAATGCTATATGATGAGTCAGCCAATTGGGAGGCTATGAAGATGGCCCTGGAATTTCTTCCATAAGCCAGGGGCAATGCGGCACTTAGACATGAAATTTAGTGTCTCAAAATGACGAGGGCATACAACCGTAAGGTGTTTAAGCGACCGCTAAAGATGGGGGATCTTGTTCTAAGAAAAATGGAAGCAGTTGGCCGAGCTAATGAAGATGGAAAGTTAACTCCTAACTAGGAAGGGCCATATCGAATCAAAGAAGAAGTAAGGGATGGTACATACATACCGCCTTGAAGCCTTAGATGGTCGTCCTATTCCTCGTACTTGGAATACGGACAATCTAAGAAAGTATTATGTTTAACTCTAGTACTTAGCCAAAAAGTTGTATATGCAACTAGGTCTAGATGACGGAGCCTTGTAATTAAAGCCGTACGACCCTTGACAATGTAATTTTGACATAATTAATGAAAAGTCGAACATTGTTATTAACATTCTTGCCATTTATTTATGATTACTTAAACAGAAATGCTGGATAAAAGTAATAATGATGTAGTTTATAACATAGTAGCTCGACCCTTACAAAAGTACTACAATATAGCCGAGTAGAAGTATGGCTAGGGCATCCCATAGCTATATAACTTGGCCACAATAACTGAAAAGTCAACCAGCCCGTCCGACCTCAAGATGGTCGGACGATTGAGCGATAGGAAGCCATAAAAATTGTCCAAGGTATTTTTACCTAAACGAGGGCAAGGGCAAGCATAGGCGTACAAGCCCAGCCAATACTTAGAAATTTCCAAGCTGAGATATTACTTTAAATTTCTTGAGTTGCGTCCGAGCAATAGTATCAAAGGACAACTTAACACAGAGCCAATTAAGCGGTCGTATACCTAGTGTTGATTTGGCGATTCACCTAGCCCAAGGGCAATCATTACTATGATTTGATTAACTTACTATTCGTCACACCCTTCTAGGTATTGTAGGGAATATTTCAAGCATCCCACATTCGTCCCTAGAGTTGAACCGCCTAGGTCAGATCATCAGAGTTGCTAACTTGCTACGCCTCATCTATCTACCTGTTCTCCACTCAAATTCATTCCAAAATCTAAAATAATCTCTGATTAATTCATCACTCAGTTTAAATTCGTTCTGGAAATTGTGGAAATTTTCTTCTTCAACTTGTCAATTTCATTGATTAATAGAGGTAAACTTTCTTGCTTTTCCTTATTCTCTGGTTCAAATTTCATCTAGGGTATAGTATAATGTTCGAATTTCTCATGAATTTTCTTTAATCTCTAGTTGAAATCGGAAAATATTTGGCATTTTACGGCTTTGAATTGAAAGAGAACAAGCATCGCCATACCGATACTTCGAAGAATTCATTGACGGCGCATCAGGTAATTTTCTACACTTAATTAGATACTTAAACGTTTTTCAGTTCATAATTCGTGCTTTCAATTTCCAAATTTGTTGTTCCTCAAATTTTCCTTTTTTTTTAAAAAAAAATGGGTCGTTTCTTTGTTTTATGGCGATTTATATGGCTTGTTTGTTTGGATTTTCTAAATTTTCTCAGCTTAAGGTAAAGGTTTTTTCATTAATTGTTTAGTTTAGCTTAATTTCCCCTTTTAATTTTGCCTAATTTTCATCTTCTTCGCTATAACCCAGGCAACCAATTTAACGAATGTTTTGGGTTTTGTCAATTTCTCATTATTATATGCTTATTCTGCCAATTTTGATTCTGTTCTGCTTAATTTTGTTGAATTTCGTGGCTGAATGCATTTGCATTTTGATTATTTGATCTATACTGCCTAATTCCTACTACATTTTATAATTATAATACTTGCACTCATTCTTGCACCCATGGATTTCGAACACTCTCTAAAGCAAAGGTAGAATGTTGGTTTTTAGTGCCATTATTGGGTATGCTTAAGGATATGTTTAGTGCCATTATTGGGTATGCTTCACCCGTCTTTCATTTTACAAGTAGAGATTTTAAAAACATGTGACACTTAGTGATCTGGGCCTTATTACTTTACTGATGGCAAATTAAGAGTCAAAGATCTGTGCTTAATTAGATACTTCTCAATTTTACTGTACAAGGTATTGCTCTAATAGAATATGTTCTTGCTTAGGCACTAATTTCCTGAATAATAGTTGCTACTTGCTAGAGGATGCATTAACTGTAGTCTACTGTGTTTTCCATTTGTATAGAGAAGTATTAGGCAAGGCCTTTCACTACTGTTAAGTTGGATATATTCCGTAATTTACATGGGGAAACATCTTGTGTGGCCTTTTGTTCTGTTAATTGAGTCATTGAATGTAATGATTATTAGTTAGGTAACCCTATTATAGCCTTTTTGTTATGTTAATTGAATCATTGAATGTAATGATTGTTACCTGGGGAACCCAATTTGATATACTTTTTTTCCCCCTTTATATAGTTTGATATCACTTATCCCATGTTTTATTTGTAGGCTGATCTTGGTAAGGTAGACAGGAAGAGAACACCTTGGCTGATTGCTTTATTCCATGTCCCTTGGTACAATAGCAACACGGCTCACCAAGGTGAAGGAGATGAGATGATGTCATATATCGTAATTTGATTTTTATCATTCCTATACCCTTTAGTACCATATTCTTCTTCTTGTGCATTTGAATACTCTATGTGATGATTTATTTATCAGGTTATGTTGTTGACATTATTGCAGTTCCTCTGTAGGAATTTCTCTGTAGAAATTTAATTGATTTATCAGGTCATGCTCTTGACAGCTCTCACGCCTCTTAGCATTATATATATCCATACTAAACACTCTGTACAATATGTCTATATTTTTTAATTGATTGACTTGCTTTATTGAATAAGTTCTTTCTTCCCTTTGGCAAGATGACTTGACTACAATGCTGGTATAACAATGTTGTTGGTCCTAGTTTACTATTCAGAGAATCATTGAGATTGCTGGTGAGAATGAGGCAAAGTAGTCCTTTTATCCTCTGAAGTTCAGAAATTACATGGACTGTGTAAAACTTAAATGGTATCAATTTGGTATTGGGAGCAAATAAAATTGTTTATTGTATGAAATGCTCACATATTAAGTCTGTAAGAATGTTTGATTGGATGCCATTATCGTGCATTGCCTATTCTTATCCTCCTTTGTATTTACTTTTAGAACTAATTGATAATTATGTTGATGGTGGGGGGTGCGGGGAGGCGGTCAGTGTTAATGAAATCCACAAATGAGTTATTGAGTTCATAATTAGCAAAGGAGAGGAAGTAAGACTTATCACTTGATGAATTTTGGTAGGCCAATAAGGCCACTGTTCTTCGTGGTGAGATGCTGGCACCAACAATGCTTCAGCTTGAAGAAGAGATGTCTGTCTGGAGAGATGAGAAAATGCGTGATTACAACTACTGGGATGATCCTGTAAAATCTAATGAAATGCTTGCCAAATTAGCTGATCGTGCCAAAGTTGTTGATCCTCTCAAAGACCTTGCATATAAGGTGATGCTCAATTTGTACTTTCTTCCTATTTGATAAGAGAATGATCTGTGTTTTTGTTTACTGGAGGTTCTTATCTGGACCTTGGCCACTTTCTCTTCTGCATCAATTTTTTGATTGAATTATTTTCCTCATGCATTTCCGAGTTGTGTAAAAGAGTTCTTCATGATATAGCTTAAACATGTATACATGTGTATTGCTATGATTTGGGAAAATATATTATGTTGGACTGGTTAAGAATTGCAGAAAATGGTTTAGTGGTCTGGCGCTGCTTGTTGGCATATTTGTAGAACTATAAAGTTATGCAGTTACTAAAATGGTTAAGTTTAATGTCACACTGTGATTTCAGTTGCAATCACCAGCATAATGACTTTGGTTCTCTCTCTGAATTGTCTGTACTGAACCAAGTGGTGAAAGAACGTGAAACAGTATCTTTGTGAAAATGATGGTAGATTTACCTGATTTAGTAAGCTGACTGATTGATATTTTTAGGTAGTATGATTCTATCTTGTTGCTCCCATCTCAGTTATAATTTTATACCTGGAACATGTTCTCGTGATTTCCTATTCATGTATATTTGCTGGATTGACTTGACCATTATGCTTCACTCATCTACTTGATTTGTCTTATGTATTCAGATTGAAGATGCAGAACTTATAAAGGAGCTGGCAGAAACAAATGCTGTAAATCATGGACTCATAAAGCAAGCGTATAATGCATCAGTTGATATTAGCAAGTTCTTAGATCAATATGAGATGTTCAAGCTTTTGAAAGGGCCATATGTGAAAGGTGTTTTCTGGTTTCTCTCAAGTTTTACTCTTATATTATGTTTACTATTTGTTGTAGGGAAATTGTGATTGACGTTATGCATATCCTAGCTCAAGTCTTGAGATTTGTTTTTTGTTTCTGTCCTCTCCTCCTGCTGTATGTCAGAATGTGTGGAGGCAGTGGGAGTGTATTGCAGGATTCAGATCTGAAGTTCAGAACTGAAAATCAGATTTGAAATCAGAGCTGAAATACAAAATGCTTGTGTGTGTGAAATTCAGAGCTTGTGTGTGTGTGTGTATAAGCGTTGATTATCCTTTTTATTAGCTTTGTCATTATTTATCTTTACTTATATACTTGTTGAACCTCATTTAAATTGTTTTATCTTATTCTTTGATATTTATCATGGTATAATTATGGTGCTTCATTATACTTGGTTGATACAAAGACTTTTATTAGTTTCTATTGTGGACTAGTTCTTAATATGCTCTGAAATTTGTAGTTTTCTCAGCATGGTTTAAATACATTGGTCTTTTCATTGTTGTTTAAATACAGCATGTTGAATCTTGAGCCTATATTGTGTAATCTGTGAGGCCGAGGAGGAATCTGTGATCCACGCAGCTTTTGATTGCTCTGCGTCGAAGGAGATTTGGGCAGCCAGTCCTTTTGTTGCTCAAATTTAGCAAGCCCCGGCTTCCAGCTTTATTGAGAGGCTGCTATGGCTCTCAAAAAATGTTTCAAGGTCTGAACTAGTTACGATTGCCACGCTAGCTTGGGCCTCTTAGCACTGCATGAATATGTCCACCTTTGAGCAGAATTCATTTAATGACGTTGAGGTTGCCAGGGGGTTTGTGAATATGGTGCGTGAAAGTAATGAGTATGCTGGAAGGGTTGCTAGCAGACCCAGTCAAATCTGCCCACCAGTCAGTTCGTGGAGCTACCCAAGTCAGGGAAGGGTCAAGGTAAATTGTGATGCCCATTTGGGTGTTAAAACCGGCTTGGGGGCTGTGATTAGAAATGATCAAGGGACTGTTGTTGCTGCTGCAGTGAGGCAGGAGGGTGCTGGGTGGGATGTAGGGTGTGCGGAGGCTGCTGCCTGTCAATGTGGTCTGATTGTGGCGAAGAGGTTGGGATACTCTGATGTTCAGCTTGAAAGTGATGCCTTGAATGTGGTGAATGCTGTCCGAAACAATGCCAAAGGATTTTCCCTTGTGTTTCTCCTATATGATGATATTTGTAGGCTTTCTTCCAGTTTTAGTTCGTTTTTAATTTCTCATGTAAAGCGGTCGGGTAATACTCTAGCTCATAATGTCGCTAGATGGGAGACTAGAGGTTGTGACGAATTTGTATCTTTGGGTCCTTTTCCTCAAAGTTTATTGACTTTGGCGGAAATTGATCTTCTTTAATATATTTTTCTCGCTGCTTGCCCTCAAAAAAAATAATATGCGATGTTTTATTTTTATTTTTATTAATTGTGTTGATGTTTTCTTTTATAAATTTGGTGATAACTACGTACTCTTATTATTGTTGATTATTGTTTTTTTTTTTAACCTAGTTATATAGAATATTTGTTTATTTTAATCTTAATGTTTTTTTTTAATTTATGATAAATTTAAATAACTATAATGTATGTATGATGGTATTAATTTAATAAAAGGAAAAAAAAAAGAAAAAAAACTTAAAAAAAATAATTCTAGACGCTTTTTAATGTCTACATATTTTGCACATTTTCATATTTCAAGAGTTTCCCGCCATACCATAGGGTGACACGAATAAACGCAAGACAACAAAAAGCGTCGCTAAATTTGAGTATGTGGACATGTAAAAGCGTTGCTAAAAAACTACACAAATTTAGGATAATGCGCGAAATAAGTATTTTCCGACACTTCGTACTTAAGTTAGGACACATAAAAGCGTCGATATTCTCGACGCTTTTATTTTGTCCCTCAAAATTCTCAACTCACGTATTCTCGACGCTTTTTAACAGCGTTGAGAAATATTTTTGCGACGTTTTTAGCGTCGAAAAAAGGTCTAAAAAGCGTCCAAAAACACGCTTTTTGTAGTAGTATTAATGCACAAACAAATCTATTATTGGCGATCACTTGAATTATAATCACATTAACCTAAACAAGATTATTAATTATCTTATTAAGCGTGATTACAATTACAAATTCCCTTTAAACCTGCAAGAGAAGGCGTGATCAAGCAACAACAATATTATATATCAAGCAACATAACAACAATCATCATCATCATAATATTCTCAATCTCATCAAAGCATAATATTAGCAAGATCCTAGGCATGATACTAACAAGATTAATAACAAATCCTAGCATGTCACTAAGTAATAAAGATCAAATTTTTATCCCTAACATGGTACTAACATGATATTAGAAAGAATAGGAAACAACCATACATGATATTAGAAATATTAGTTATTACCCTAAACATGATACTAGGAATCATAAAGACATCCTAACATGATACTAGGAATTAAAATAATTTAAGTATGATTTCTTTATCAAAAGAATAATAAAGTAATTAAATTATTTACTTGGATGTCTCGTATCTCTTTCTAATCACAAAATACACGCGTTAGTAACTTCAAGGAAAATATTAAAACGAACAATTAAATTAAATAATTGAAATAGGAATTTGAGACCAAACCCTCAGAAATTATCAACCTTTCACGTCTAGGGCGAAGGCAACTTCAAACTTGGCTAGGTGCGTCTAGAACTTGTGAATGTGGAATTTTGTAAAAGGGAAAGGTTTAGAAAGAGAATAAAAAGAGAATAAGCTTCTAGCTTTTAGAGAGAGAGAGAGAATAGAATTAGATGATTGTTAATGATTGTGAATGAATAAAAAACGGGGAAATACGACCCCTATTTATAAGAAAATAGTCCAGAATCGATATAAACAAATCAGAATTTGGATCAGAATAAAATTGCTCCCTGTCGCGAGCGACAAAGTCTGTCGCCATGCAACAGGAATCACGCATGGCGACAAACTCTGTCATTTGGCGACAGGCTTGTCGTTTTGCGACAATTAAAAGATAAAACGCGCTTTGTACGGAATCTTTTTCTTAATATAATTAAGCAATTAAAACTCCGTTTTAATCAATTTCAAATCAGATTTTATCAAAATAAAACACTTATTTTATTTCAAACCAAATTCATTAATTTATCAAAGATAATAATTATCAATCCTAATGCTATTAGAACACAAAATAACCTTCTAGACTATTCTTAGAAGATTATAATCAATCCTAATAATTTTAGGAAATAACAATTCTTGGGCCCTCCACTAGATCATTGGGCTGTAAAACCATTTCAGACCCAAATTAGTATTTGGACCATAACTTCCTCATTATTCATCGGAATTGGGCTTATAATATATTGTTGGAAAGCTCTTTACGAGTCCGATCCAACTACACTATTAATGGACCCTTATCACGGACCATAATAAATGGGACTGGCTATTTTAATAAAATAGAGAAGTTTTCAAAAAACAAAAAGAAAGATTTTCATTAAAAACTAACACATCACAAGGCTTTTCATATTTTCACCTCATTCGATAATCAAGCGACGTGAAAAGTACTCATCTCTGGGTCTGGTTTTGGGGAGACACATTTGGGTGTCTCCAGGTATAAAAACTAATAAGTTAATCAAATCACCTAGAATATGGACTAGGCGAATGCCGAATAAGGGGACATACCCCCAGTGTTCATACGAAAGCAATAAAAAGCGTAATAAAGTGTGCAATATTTGCTAAGTATGGAAATTCATAAAAACCGCTTAGAAGGCGGCAAAATTAAAATAAATAAAAACCGCTCAGAAGGCGACAAAATATCTTACAAAACTGCTCAAAACAGGCGGCAAATTAAGAATTGTTCAACAAAAAGCAAAAAAAATCTAAGTAACTGAAAGCTTTAAAATTTTGCTGCTGGAGGACCTGAGCTCTTTACTCAGCCGGCTTATCATCTTTGACAGGCTCCTCCAAGGCCGACTCCTTCTCGGCCATAGCATCAGCGGGCTTTTCCTCGGCTGCCTCCCCTTCATTGGTGGGTTTGGCTGAAGCGTCCGTTGGCTCCCCCTTTGCTGCCTCCCGCAGTTGGCTCGGCCTCGTCCCCCTCCTCCTCATCATCATCATCATCATCATCTTCCTCGTCTTCGGAGTCGGACGAGGTAACTTCAAGTTCTGGGGGAGGTTGGTCGGCCTTCTCAGCTTCCTCCTTGAGGCAGACATACTCTAAGCGCTTGGTAAAGCGCTCCTGATGGTAGGCAGCCATGCCTTCTTTGCTCATCAGCTGGAAGGCCTCGAAGAAATGACTCTTAAGTCTCTCCTCGGCCTTGTTCTCAATTTGGACGATTTCCATTGCACTAGGTGGCTGAGGGGCCTTCAGCTTCTTAGTCAAGTCAGCCACAAACTTGTTTAGCTCATCTACCTGGAGCTTGAGGGAGGCCGCCTCATCTTGGGCGGACTTGAGGGCCGACTGGGACGAGGATAAATCGGCCTTCAGTTTCTCGGACGCTTCGAAGCCTTCCTTCCACTAAGACGCATTAAGAGCCGCCTCGTCCCCCTCCTGTTGGAGCACCTGCCTCGCCAGCTCTTCCCTCTCAAGGGCCTTCCCTATTTTGACGATATCCTCCGTTTGCCGAGCTGCCTTGTCGGACAAAGCGTTGAGGGTCGTCTCGTAGTGAAGCTTTTGGAGGACGACGTTGCCAGTGTTCGCATCCTCAGCCTTCCTAATTTGGGCCCAGGCTTTCTTGTTCTTTTTATTCTCTTTGTCCTTCCACTCCTAGAAGGCGCAAAGACGAAGGAAGAGCTGCATGCGAACGAGTGAAAGTCAGCAAGTATGAAAAGTGATCACATTCTAAGTAAAAATAAGAAGCGGACGCAAGAATGAAAGATTAGGTTACCTCAGCAGTGCAGTTGACCATGGGGCCAAGGAAGCCCTCGTTTATTCCGGGAAATTTTTCCCGCTGCTCCTGAGGGACGACCCCTAGCATAGCCTCCCTCATAGCTTTCCGTTCCACGCCCGTAAGCGACTGGCCGGGTGGTTTCATGTTCATCTCCTCGGCAATATCTGCACATGGCCAAGAAAAAGGTCAGAATAAGTAAAATGAGTTCAAAAAGACAAGTTAAAAACCATGACAATAACCTTACTATCCGAGAAAGATGGTGGGGTGGGAAGGTTGAAAGCAGGAGGAGGAATGGGTTCGACCCCTTCTCCGTCTTGGCGACCGAGCTAATCCTCGGCCGGCTGAGAGGCAGCCGCCTGCCAATCAGACTTTTTAACTAACTCGACATGCGGAGTCAAGATGGGGCCGGTCAGTTTTGCCGGGGTCGACTTACCCCCTTCGTCCGTTTGGACGTACTTTTCGTAGATCGACTAAGTGGTCTGATCTACGGACTTGGAGCCCCCACTAGGTGACTGCTGGGGTGGCTCTCCTTCGGATTGCTTTGGAGTAGTCCGCAACTTCGTCTTCGCCGCCTGAGCGGGAGGCGTCCCTTTAGAGGCAGTGCTCTTTCGGGACTTGGACACCTTCCCTTCCTTCGAAGCAAAGGCCGACTGCTTCTTCTTTGACCTGGGGGTAGGAGTGGCCAACTGAAAGAAAACAGTATGAAGTTAGGGGAAGTTAAGATGAAGCGTCCGAGCAAGGATGTAAAGGAAGCCTTTCCAGATTCCCAAGATGGACGAAGAGCCAAAATTGGAATGTCCGTGTTAAGTCTAAAGGACTTCTCTTCCAATATACCAGCTCGGCATGCGCAAAAATAAAAGAGTGTGAAAAATTATGAAAGGCAAGAAGACGGCCAGTACCTCCTTGGTCTGCTCGTAAAACTGTTGACGAGCCTTGTACCGAGCCAAGTCTAGCTCGGACATGTCCACCTCCCCCTTTTGCTCTAGGTCCAGCATAGCTAGGGATTCGTCTGTGCAAGAAAAAGGAAAAAGAGTTAGAAAAATTTTCGATATGATTTACTCATAAGTGGTTAAGGTACGAGTCTCCACCTTGGGGGATGTTGCGGTACAGGCCGCATGCCGACATAAAAACCGGGTCCCTGAGCCAGTTGGACAAGGAAATCTAGTTTTTAGGCAAGGCCACCGACTTGCCACCCCTAGTTACCCTCTTGACTCCAAAGTAGTCAAGTTGGTAGTAATAGTCCGGATGGACGGGTGACTTGTACAGACGGTTCGTCCCACGGCCAAGCTGGATGGGGTCAGCGTTGAACCTATTCATCCGCAAGTTGAACTCCGTGTCCTTTGTCTTAATACGGTAGAATCGGTTCTTCCAGTTGCGCCACTTGGACACCTGGCCCATCACCACCAGATAATCCTTGGTGGTGCACAAAATAAACCAGTCGTCCGTCCCCTTGTCCAGGAAACCATGGAGTGCATCTCGCAAAATACTGGGACGTCCGGCTTAAAGCCTTGCCTGATGCACGTCACCAAGTATCCAAAGATGTTCAACCAGCTGTTCAGCATCAGCTGGAAGAGGGCAATGCTGTACTCGTCCAGGATCTCCTGGACGAACGGATGAAAAGGGAAGCGGAGTCCCACTTCGAGAGAAGCGCGGTATACGCTGAAGGAGCGCCTGTGCGGCCACTCATCCTCCCAGGTAGCCACTGAATGGGAGCAATTAGGAGTCTTGAGCTCGTATCCTTCTCCCAGCATGAGGAAGCTCTTGAACTCCTCTAGCCCATCATTGAGGAATCCTAGGGCCGTGTCCCCAACTAGACAGACGTACATATCTTTAAAATTGTCTGCATTGGCCTCTTCACCTACCTCCTCGGCCCCTGGGTTCTCCGCCTCCCCTTCATCAGGGTGGGGGGAGGCCCTAAATTCTGAGGACAACACGGTGTTCAGTTCAGCAACTTCGGCCGAGCTCCTAGTTTTAGAGCCTCGGCCGCCTTCGGAGATAGAAACTCCCCCCGAAACTAAGGGCCCTTTGCCCTTATCCTTCCTCCTGGTGTCCGCCTGATTTCCAGGAGGATGAGCGTTGCGAGATGGAAGGTCGGCCGGTTCAGCGATTACTATGCTAGTTCTAGGCCTGGCCGACCTGGTAGTTTGTGGAAGGTGTTGCTCAGGAATTCGAGCGGACACCCCAACGTCCGCCTGAGAAGAGGAAGGAGGTTCTTTCAAAGACTGCAACTCGGCCAAATCTATGACCGATTTGGCAAATTAGGGAAAGCGAAGGCCAGGAGCCTGTTCGGACGCTTCCCTGCCTGTAGAGACACCCTGCCTTTGGCGTTCTTCGAATGAGGTGGTCACTTCGACCACCGAGCATTCGTTGCCACTAATTATGGCAGTGTTCGTGTTGGTGTTTGTGGTGGTGGTGGTGGTCGTCTCCCCGTCCATGTTATTCAAATTTTGGGGGACTCTTGGGTTTACCAGACTACCGTCTGGATTTCTAGCGGCGTACTTGTCGTACGTCTGCATCGTCTGAGCCATTTGCGACTGCAGGGAAAGAGAAGAGTAGGGGGATGAGAGTCGGTACACACTAGTAATGGACCCACTCCATGAAGGAGACAGCTCATCTCCGCCTACTCTAGATTCCTCAGTCCCAGGCGAATGGCCGGCCTCATGAGGAGAAATGGACGAAGCCGAGTGTTGAGCTAGGTTTAAACAAAAAGAAAGACTAAAGCAAATAAAAAAGATAAGTAAGAAGAGCAGGCGGCTTACCTCTGTACGTGTAGAAAACTTTAAAAATCCTTGAAAGTCTTAAAAGTTGACCGGAAAACTCAAAATATGTGACTTGAAAATTCAATCACACGGCGGAGCTCTTGAAGATTAAGGGAAAAAATCACTTTCTCTCTGTAAAAAGCTCTGACTTCTCTCTAGAATTCTCAAAGTTCCAAAGTAAGAAAATGAAGTCAAACATCCTATATTTATAAGCAAATTTATGGGGGCAAAATGGTAAATCCACCTTTCCTGCTTAAAAATTCGAATGGTTACTTTTTGAAAAAGTTAACCTAGAATTCGAATGGGCAAAAAACCCTCTTCCGTCACTTTAAACGAAAGAGAAGACGAACGGGTGTAGACATCTACTTTTGGCCTCCTATCCCGACAGGATGTGCGATGACGATAAATAAAACCATCTTCGTGTTGGATCAACGTGAAGAATACTTATGGATAATTGATTGAATCACAAGAACACAAAAATGACTAGCCTAACCCAAAAATAAATGCACTAAGGTCCGATCAAATAAGCCCGATCATAATTAGGCTTAAGCCTGAGCTTAAAACCTAAAAATGACGGATTTAGAGGCGCCTAGGTTAAAAATCAATGCTGCCGCAGAAAAATCTGCGCGCATCAACCGCGCTGGTCTGGCGCGCGCAACACACAAGGTTGCGCGCATCACCCAGCGCAACTACTAGTGATGCGCTTGCGGAAGATTCAGAATTTCATAAAAATATAAAATCGAATCTTACCATAATACTGCGTGCAAGACTTTCAGTTGCACTGCCCATAGCAGCGCAACCAATTCACTTGTGCTGGGCTGTCGCGCGCAACCCATTCAGATGCGCGCGACACCCGCTGCGGCAGAATGTTCAAAACCCTAAACGTACCCATTCCCTATAAATAAAGGGCTTAATACGAGGCTTAAACAAACAGAAATTAACCTAAAACTCTGGTAGAAACTTTGTGAACTACCAAACCCTCTTATCCTAAACACTCACCCCCTTTAATACTTGTTACTACGGTGGAGGTTCCCGAACAAGAAGGAGTCCATAAGTGTTCTAAACGAAGATCAACAAAGAGAAGTGGTAAATTCTCAAGCACTTAGATCAATCACCTTATTTAAATAACTTTAATTCATTAATTAATTAATTAGTGTTGTTTGATCACTTTAAACGAACTTTTAATTAATTAATTCCACATAGTATCTTGCGTTAAATAAGAATAGAATTGAATAAATAATTGTTGATTGATCACTTAAGCCAAGGCGAATCTTGTTTATTTTGTTCTATTCACGAATATTGATTAAATAAGAACAATAACTTTTGCAATGTAATTCCTACGTGATTGACGCGTGTAAATAAAAACAACTAACTTAATTTTAGGTATCGCGTTGCATATATTGTTTGGTGATGAAATTGTGAAAAAGGAAGAGCTAGTAGAGGCCACACTAGGGCTAGGATAGCGATTCCCCTCTGAAGGGAACGTTATCTTAGTACCCTCGCTCCCGAACTCATTTCTGGTTTATGTAGACCAATTTGGGCATGGGTAAACTTATGATTCGTGCTAATTATCCCTTAAACTCTACTTGGGAGAAAGGCATGAACGAGGTTTATGAGTTTTCCTAAAACTCATTGGCGACTCCTACTTGTTTCTTACAAAAAAAAAGTGTGATGATAGGATCAATTCTAATTCAAGGTCCCCCAAACAGTCAGGAATTCAAATCCTAATACACCCTAACAAGTGTAAAGTCCTAGGCTTTTAAAGGGCCATGGGAATTTAAGGAGAAGGAACCCCTACGATGGGAACACCCTCCTTACAACGAGCTGATGACACGTCAAAATAGACGGCCAGGTCAGTCGAATCAAAACTGTTCTCCCAAAATCCCAGGTAACAAGTGTCCTTTATAAAAAAGAAAGTCAGCCTGCTGCGTCCGACTAACCTCAAGACAAGAAGTGCCCAAATAGAGGAATTACAGTAGGACAGGACCAAGCGTCCGGCCCAAGGGAGAAATCCCCCAATAAGACGGACGGTACCGTTCGCATACCAAAGCAATGCTCAAAATGCTACAAATACTCGGACACGTCCGGACGAGTAGAAAACCATAGGAGGTGGCTCATAGAGCACGAGCCACCCCCTCCGAGGGGCAAATGTTTGGGCCAAAAATTACCCCAAAGTGTGGACCAATCCTTTAGTGACACGTGGCCCAATCAAAGGGCGACACGTGTCACTATAGAAAGATACCACGTATGCAAAGCCTTTTAAGAGCACCTGAATTAGAGAGAAAAGGGTCTCCTTACATCAGGAGTCCCAAATCCCGAGAAAGTCGCAGAACGACGCGCTTCCCAAGGACACGTGTCCCGATTTGATTGCTCCGCCAATCCGAAAATGTCATTCTAGGGTACAAAATCCTAAAAAGCTCAGATCTCCACCCCTATAAATACCGCAATCATTTATGATGGGAGGGGTGGATTAAGACATATAATTTAATAGAGCATAGCACAGCTCCAACTTCTCTCTACTTTCTCTCTCTAGATTTTCCGATTTTGGGTTACTAACTTAACCGTCGGAGGCGAATATTCCATTGTTGGAATATTCGTATTTTGCAGGTTTCCAAGTCTACTTGTCAGAAGAACGCGACCAGAGTCTAAGGGGAAATCACAAAATCACCCGAAACAGTAGGGTTTTGGTTTAAATGAAGGCATAATTGTTATTTCACCTTAAAATTACTTGAATAAGCTAATAAAAAAGCTACTCCAAAGTAGCCTATTAAAAATGAGCTTTTTAGTTGAATAATAGCTTACCACCAAACACTTCAATTAACTTTTTGTATTGATTAATCAACTAAAATTAGTCAAATGAGCTAATTTTGCCCCAATACCTTTAACAAACACCTCCATAATAATGTATCGTACAAACTCGAACTAAAACTAAGTCAAGACTATTACAAAGGCTTGAAACTAGTTAGACTTGACGATATAAAAAATAAATCCATTTGTAGAAACCAAGTTTTGTGTTTTAATGTTCTCATTTAATTTGCAAACAATAAAAAAATTAAACACATTTAACAACAATGAATCACGAAAAAAATATATATTCCCTCGTTTTTTTAAATACCCCATTGGAGTTTGGCATGCATGTCGATGTAGAATTTTGACCAATAATATCTATAATTACCAATAAGTATAAATTATTAGAGTCGGTTTGGTTTTATTTGTTAATACAGTATCTTTGTTAAGTTTATCTATTTAGGAGTTTTAGGCAAGTTAGGACTTGTTTTGTATTGTGTGTGTGTGTGTGTGTGTATATATATATATATATATGTGATTAATATCAATTTGAAAGGTCAAGCCGTTTTCTCGAGAATTTCTTGACTTTAACATGGTATCACAACCTCTCTAATTTCTAGAGAATTTTTTTTTTAAAATTTTTTTTTATCTTGGTTATTTTATCAATTAATTTTTTTAATTTACTTTCCCAAAGGAAATTAATTTTTTTGGTTCGAATTTAGGGTTTTATCTCTGTAGTGAATATTTCAAACATCAACTTTGAGCCTCACTTTGATTATGCATTTAAGCATGGTGACGTTCAAAAGAAAAGAAGCTAGCTAGAGCAAAAGAGTCGCCAACAAGTTTTAGAAACTTGTAAACCGTCCACAAATGTTAAGGTTACACCCCATTCATGATCTCAGATATCGCTAACTCCATAGTGGTCTTGAATCATGACTGGATATTGGGGGATGATGGTACGAATCCAACCTAAAAGAGATTGAACCCGCCCTAAATAGGCCTCTACTTTATTCTTATGATATTCATGTGCGCTTTCCGATTAACATACAATCAATAAATTAATTCTAAGCATAATTAATCTACGTTGGTTGATTATTAATGCACAAATAAAACTGTTATTGGCGATCACTTGAATTAAAATCATGTTAACCTAAAATCAAATTATTAATTATCTTATTAGGCGCAATTTCAAGTACAAATTCCTTTTAAACTTGAAAAAAGGCGTGATCAAGCAATAACAATAAATTATGAATAATCAAGCAATGTAAAATTATCATTGACACAACAATCATCATCATAATAAAATATGTCCTCAAAGCATAATATTACCAAGATCCTAGGAATGATACAAAACAGATAAATAATTAACAAATCCTAGCATGTCACTAGATACTAAAAATCAAAGCTTTATCCTAAACATGATACTAGAAATCATAATATTAAAAATATTAATTAACATCCTAAACGTGATACTCTAAATCATATTAAGAATCTAAGCATGATTTCTAAAGAAATAGAGCAATTGAATTACTCACTTTTATGCCTTGTATCTCTTTCTATTAAAAGAATACACACGTTAGTAACTTCAAGAAAAAATAAATCAAACAATCAAATAATAATAATTGAAATATGGATTTGGGACTAAACCCTCATCACTAACAACTTATCACATCGAGGTTTAAGGCAACTTCGAGCTTGGCTAGGTGTATTCAAATCTTGTGAATGAGGAATCGGGATCAAATCAAGAAGAATCAAAGAGATGTGTTTGATGAGTTTAGGCTAGGCTTAGAAAATCAAAAGAGAGAGAAAGAAATAAAAGCTTTAGCTTAGAGAGGGGAAGAGATGATGATTGTTGGTGATAAGCTTGTTGATGACTGAAAACAGAGGAAAATGACCTCTATTTATAAGAAAAAAAGAGAGGCGAAGGATCATAAAAGAGTCAGAATTCGAAATGGAATAAAAATCTTTTTATCGCGGCACAATGGAATTATCGCAGCGTGCGATACAAAATAGCTTTTTTGCGGTTTTTGTTTTTATCATATCTTTTGATCCAGAAATCGGAATAAGATAAATAATATGTCGTTGGAAAGATCTTGAAGTGTACTTTCCAACCCAATTCAAATCAGATTAAAATATTTTGTATAATAAAAGATATGACCAAATAGTGGAAGGGTGTCAGTTTTGGATAGAGTTTGGTATTTCTTTCATATATTTTTCGTTTTAAATCTAAATTGGTATTATAATATATGATTGGAAAGATAATTTCAAGGAATATCCAACCATCTAAGATTTCTATAAAAATTATGAGGTACAAAAATAATATCTGGCTGTCTTTCAATTCAAATGGGATTAGGATTATCAAAAAGAGGAGTTTTATTCAATTTTAAACTCTTGATCTTTATCTTTCGAAAAGGATAGATTAGAACCTTTTAGAGACTTCTAGAAGCTCATAATAAATCCTAATGTGTTTAGGAATGAGATTAAGGTTAATGGACCCTCCACATGATCATTGGGTCGTAGGTAAGGTGGACCTAGGTTCAGTTTGGGTTTGGTTTAGTGTTTTGGCAATTGGTCTTACATGCATACTTATGCTGCTAGGATAGGTGCAACACTGACCCATTAAAGAAGCCCACTTGCAAAATGCCCCCAATACAAAACATGACCCAACAAAAAACGAAACCTACCAACACCGTTACCCGTCACATCCCAAACCTGACCCAAACTCCAATTCAACACTTCCCAACCGCCATATTTTGGTTTAAAATATAATATTTTATTTTTTAAAAAAACCGTTTAATAATTTCAAAAATACATTTCTGCAATTAATTTCTCAATGATGTGATTTTCTCTCTCTAACAAAGTTCATTCTCTCTCCTCTACATGATTTTACGTCACTAAAATCTGAAAATTTAACAATGGATATTAGAGAAGAATGAAAAATCAAAAGGATTCTCCCAATAAAAGGTAAATTTTTATGAATATCATTGACTTTCGTCATTAATTTTCGTCCGAATTTTTCGATTCTCTGTTCGAATTTTTTGTTTCATAATCATATTAGGAAATCAATGCTTATGTTCATATTTGTAATGGTTATGTTCACTTTGTGAAATGCATATGTTCATATTTTTTATGCCTATGTTCACTTACTGAAAAGCTAATGTTCACATTTAAGGGAACCTATGCATATATTCATATTTTGCATGATTATGTTCTTTTTCTGGAATTTATATATTCACATTTTTTTGGCAAAATTGGCCGCAACACCCTGAGGTATAGCTTAGGTGCACCGAGCACCCTGAACTTTACATAGTAGCCAAAATACCACCAACTATGGTGTTAGGTGCAACGCATGCCATAAATGAAAATTCCCGACAACTTATTTCACCGAAAGGAGGTGAATCTTCACTCTCTAAAACGGTTACGTAGTCTTCCATCCACTTAGGACACATGGATTCACCTCCTTTGATGAAATAGGTGGGCGAAAATTTTCATTTAAGGCACACATTGCACCTATCACTACAGTTGGTGGTGTTTTGGCTACTACGCAAAGTTTAGGGTGCTCAGTGCACCTAAGCCATACTTCAGAGTGTTGCGGCCAATTTTTGCTTTTTTTTTTTTTTTTTTTTTTTTTATAACATGTACATATTTATTATACTTATAATGCATATGTTTCATAATCATATTATTTTTTATTTCTTCAATTTTTATTTTCATAATTAAATGTCTTGTATTCATATTAATATTTTATATATTCATAGATAATTTCAAATATTCATAATGCAAATATGTGTTATTAATGAAATATTCTCATTGAGTCTATTTATGGATATGATCTCTTTCTTAAATGCATATGTCCATACTCCCTCCGTTTTTTTATTTGCATCACTTGTGTTTGCGTGGAGTTTTAGGAGAATGAATAATTGGATATAATATAATAATATGAGTGGATGGATATTTTATTATGGTAAAAGTAATGTGGGGTCCATGAAAATAAAAATATGTGAGAGAGAGTAGTGGGGACCATGAGAGAGAAAATGATAAATTATTTGAGTAGGGTTTAAAGAAAGAGAGAGAAATAATAAAATATAGTATAAAGTTACTATAAATAGAAGTGATGCAAATAAAAAAAACATCCATGAAAGGAAAATGATGCAAATAAAAAAAACAAAAAAAAACGGAGGGAGTATTTTTTATGCATTTGTTCACCTTTTAAATGCTTATATTCACTTTAAGGAAACTTATGCATACGTTCATATTTTGAATCGTTATGTTCATTTTCTGAAATGTATATTACGTTCATATTTTTTATGCTTATGTTCACTTTCTGAAAAGTTAATGTTTAGATTTAAAGGAACCTTTGTATATGTTCATATTTTACATGATTATGTTCATTGATAAAAAATGCAGAAAATCAAATGAAATTCATACACAGATGAAATTGATCGAAGCTAACAAAATTCAATTCATATGAATTAAAAAAATCAAATAAAACTTAATTAATCGAAATTAAGCACAAATTCACCACATAATAAATCGAAATTCATATAAATCAAAACAATTACAATTGAAATTCACACAAAAATCTTACATAATAAATCGGATTTGATCGAAATTAACCAAAAATCAAACAAAAAACAATTACAATTGAAACTAACCTAAAAAAACGTAATTACAAATCAACAAAACAAACCACTAACCTGCATTGATGATCTCGTCGGGAATAACAACTAATTCCATGTTGTAAGGAACAAATTCAATAAATATATTGAAACAAAAGAGAAAAATTAAAAAACAGAGAAGAGAAAAATTAAATAAGGAAGGAGAAAAAACAGATGAAAAGAAAATTATAATGAAATTTTTAATCGAAAATTTTGATGAGAATTAGGAAAGAAAAGAGAAGAGAGAGAATTGGGAAGAAGGAAACCAAATTTTTTTAAAAAGGAAACGAAATAACGCGGAAAGAACGTTAGAGCTGGGCTGCGTTTCATGCAGGATGTTGTGCGTTTCATGCTGTTGTAGCTATCTTACATGCATGAGGATGCATGTAAGAATAATATGCGGTATTTGGCCCTAACTTCTTTGTTATAAGTCGGATTTGGGCTTATAATATATCGTTGGAAAGCTCTTTTCAAGCCCCATCCAACTACACAATTATTGGACCCAGATTATGGACCAAAATAAATGAGATTGGACGATTTTATAAAAATGTCACGAAATGAATGATTTTCAAAACACGAAATGAATGATTTTGGGTTTAAGGGAACGAAATGAATGATTTTGGCTTAAAACATTTTAGGTAAGGTTAGAAATGGTCAAGGCTTAAGGAAAATTCACAAGACTCTTCAACTCTTCACCGAACTCGATAATCAAAGATGTGAAAGGTACTCATCACTGGTTTGGTTTTTGGGGAGACACAATCAGGTGTCTACAATCCCTAATTCTGTTTTTTTCTGGTTGCTCGGGTTGTGGGCGCTGTCTTTTGTTTCTTAGGCTAGGTTTCTCGTAGTTCGGAGGGCATCTTTATTTCTCAACGAAAGTAAGTTTTGGATATATTGATTGAGGCAGGTATGTTGGGTTGCAAACCCATTGACACTCCAATGGAGCAGAATTATCGTCTTGCACATGCTTCTGATGAGTCGTTCGCTCAACCGAAACAATATCGTTGTTTGGTTGGACGATTGGTATATTTATCGGTCACTCGACCAGAGTTGAGTTATTAAGTGCATGTTTTGGCACAGTTTTTGAGTGATCTGCAAATTTCTCAATGGGATACGGCTATTCGTGTCTTGCGTTACCTTAAGGGTAGTCCGGGATAAGGCATCTTGTTACGACCTATGAAGGATTTACGCTTGACGCCGTTTTGTGACAGTGATTGGGCGGCGTGTCCTTTGACTCAGCGTTCCTTGTCAGGTTATTTTGTGTTCTTAGGTCGTTCCCATAATTCTTGGAAAACTAAGAAACAACCTACCGTATCTCAATCACCGGTCTATGACAGTCACTACTTGTGAGTTGGAATGGTTGAAGCAGTTGTTGTTTGCTCTTGGGTGTTGATCATTCGAAATCTATGCAGTTGTTTTGTGATAGTCAGTCTGCCCTACATATAGCTAAGAATCCGGTGTTTCATGATCGTACGAAACATATTGAAGTAGATTGTCATTTTGTTCGTGATGAGTTGTTGAAGGGTAATATTTCTACTTCATATGTTTCAACTAATCATCAGTTGACATATATTCTTACAAAGGCTCTTGGATGACAACAGTTTGATTTTTTGTTGCACAAGTTGGGTATTCGTGATTTGTATGCTCTAACTTGAGGGGGAGTACATATTAGAGTGGGTTTGGTTATATTTGTTTATATTGTATCTTTGTTAATTTTATCTAGTTAGGAGTTTTAGTTAAATTAAGACTTGTTTTGTAGTGTATATATATATGATTAATATCAATACGAAAGGTCAAGCCATTTTCTTTAATATTTCTTGACTTTAACATAAATTACAACAATAATTGAATATTACTAATCTATTCATCGAGGTGATTCTAATAAGTATTCATATGACTATATTTTTTTATTTAAAATTCACAAACATTGGTCAAAAGTAGGTAAAGTGAATAGTGCAAAAAGTCCTAATAAAGTAATAGGACACTTAAAAAATCATAGCGGTATTAAATATGAGTTTCATTCAATAAATCCATATTCAATTCTTCTATTGACATTTGAACCCAAAATATTTCCCACCCTCATGCAACCTCACTAAGCAAATTTTTTTCCTTGTGTGTTTTTCACACTAATAGAGTATCACACTAGTAAGATCATTCTTTAAGACCCCAATCTTCAAATTAATGTTCAATCACTCCTTGTATCCTATCATTTCTATTTGAACGTGTTCAAGGTATCAAGTCACAAATTGTGACGATATGTTCACACAATTAGATCATGACAATTCCATCTTACCATACCTTACGTCTACAGCCTAACCCTTTGGTTTTAAGAGTTTCCCTTTTAAGATATGTCAGCGATACTATAGCAATATCTTCGTCCTCGACTCCCTAGCTACAACTACGTCCCAAGAACATTTGTCTAAGGAATACAAATGTAAATTTTACAGAATTTTTTTAGGAATGAAGCATGTTCTAAGGAGAAATAAAATGTAATAAAAAAAACCCAAGGTTCCATAAAGGTGCAGGAATTAAACTTTAATTTCTTTTGTTGTTGTGATTGGTATGTTAAAATGTAATGGGTTCATGGACACTAGCTTGTAATATTGTCGACTAGTCTTATATTATATTAAAAATGGAAAAGAGAGAATAAAAGTTTAATTTTAAGGTAGACAGGCAAGAGAGCGAGAGTGGTGTACTTGAGAAATCGGAATATAAAAATGGAAAAACCAACATAACAATTATGAATGTCAAAGAGCTAAAGAGAGATTAGTTACAAACTAACAATCAAAAGGAGTGAATGATATTAATCACCAATAATGAATATTTACTTTTTATTCCCTTATACCATCTTAATACTTATAGATAGTATAATACTTTTCATTAATACAATAAAATCATGAATCTTATCAATGAATGGGATTTCAATGTCCGTAAGGAAAATTCACAACCTAAATAGGCAATAAGTTGACGGTAACAGAATATGTGGTCAACTTGTGGCCTCATTTACATCTCATAGCCAACATGTGTAGGCAAAAGAAATCTAAGAACACATGTATTCCTTGTCTTTGCTGGAGAGAAAGGTCCCCAAACCAATTGACCTGCCATCCAAACGATTTCGCATATATCCAAGTAATCCAACATGTATTTAGCTCGAAACTGTTAGTTTGACCCAAAATCAAACATTCACCCCGAGTTGGCATGCTATTGTCTATGCATGTGTGGTATTAAGGGGAAAGAGATCCATATTCAAATTGATGATCAAACTACATGAACAACCATTGTGAATGATATAAGTTCAATACGAAATCCTTGTTTGGCAATTAGCATTTAGTTGTTAGCATAATTGTTTTGATTAGTTGATTGTAATTAGCTGTTTATATAAATGTGTTTGGTAAATAACTGTAATTTATTAGTTGTTTAGTGTATAGTAAAACAACAAAAAGCAAAATACTCTTTCAAAAAACTCTTCATGTGAACTCTTTTAAATAGCTCCTAACCAAACACCCCAAAAAGCTTTTTAAAATGGTTAAACAACTCTTTAACTTTGTAAAAAAAAAAAAAAAAAAAAAAAATCCTAATCAAACACCTATGAAGAAGTATTAACTTAATTCAATAGAAAATTGAATAAAAATAGCAATTAAGCTATATTTTGGTCACTCGATAAGATATCTTTTATATAATTGCAGAGTGATTTAACCGTAACCCTTCAAAAGGTCAATTCTCAATTCTCATGCATTTGAGTTTTTTTTTTTTTTTGGTGGTTATTGTTGTTCCTATAATCTCCAATTAAATAACTTTCACTTCTTCATTTTTTTTTCTTAATAACTTCCACATCTTATATACTGTGCGTTAGCACGGATACAATCTAGTTTATTGCAAATTTAAGAGATTTTAGATTCAGTGACTCATACCCAAATTAGGTTGTTTAATTGTAGTGAACTCCCTCTGATAATAACGGGTGCGGTCCAAACCCGTATTACAACGAACTGAAAACGGGCCTCCGTCGTTTAGACACTGTCCCATACTCCCATTTGTATAATTTTCAACTCATTTACTACCTCGATTAAAAGAGACCACCAAAAGAAGCGCAGGTGTCTTTTTCCAGTTCTGCTCAACTTCCTTCAACAAAATCTGAAAGATTGTAATTTTCTCTTTTGATTCTCAAGCTGTGGTACGTTTACTCTAATCTTTCTTGCTTATCTTCAATATACTCGCAATTTTCCAGGGAATTTCTAGTACAAACTTCTCAAATTCTAAGCTGTTTTCCACCTTCAAATTCTCCTTTTTTTTTTTTTTTTTTTTTTCTTCATTTTATGGGTGTTGGGTATATTTTTATAACTTGGTATTAGATCTCAATACATTGTGATGTTGTTGGGAGTTAAGCATTATGAAGTAATTATTTGTTGTATTTTTTTTATTTTTATTTTTTTATTTTGCACAATTGAAGTTTCAAGCTGTCTGTTACTCTTGAATTTTGGGTATTTTTGATTGGAATTGCGGATTTACAGCTAGTGTAGTAAAGAACAAATTTGAATTAAAGAGTTTGAGTTTGATGCTCTCTATTGTAGTTCCAAATAACCATTGTACTTTTGATCGGGTTTGCAGATTTTTCTGGAAGTTTGCTGCTCAATGTTGTGCTGTTCATTGTAGTTCAGAACAACTAGTGTTGGCTAGATTGGGTTTGCGAATTTAAAGCTCTATATATATTGTGCTATCTGTTGTAGTGGAGATAGCTAGCTAGTGTACATTTGATTGGGTTTGCGGATTTGTGGGTTTGATGCTCTCTATATATTGTGTTACAGCTATTGCATGTTTGATTGGGTTTGCAAGTTTTTGGGAGTTTGATGCTCACTATCGTGCGCTCTATGGTAGTTCAGAATTGTTAGTGTACTTTTAATTGGGTTTGCGGTTTTTTGGGAGTTTGATTGGGTTTGCGGGTTTTTGGGAGTTTGATTCTCACTATCGTGTGCTCTATGATAGTTCAGAACTTTTAGTGTACTTTTGATTGGGTTTGCAGTTTTTTGGGAGTTTGATTGGGTTTGCGGGTTTTTGGGAGTTTGATTCTCACTATCATGTGCTCTATGGTAGTTCAGAACTGTAAGTGTACTTTTGATTGGGTTTGTGGCTTTGCAGATTTTTTGGGAGTTTGATGGGATGTCTTCTGCTTAGTTGTAGTATTAGTGATAGTTGAGTGAATTATCACTTGGGGATGAAGAAGTGGTCTGGGGGCACCCTTATTTTAGTTTTGTCTTTTGTTCTGGTGGTGAGGTATACCTACTTTGACAGTCAACCACCAAAGCCAATTAAACAGTCAGCTTATGACTTCTTTAGAAACCATCCTAGTAATGATTCACAAGCACCGAAAATCAGTTCGAGTGCGGAATCTTCTGGGATCAATGTGACAAAAGTAGAAAAGATCAAAGAGAGGCCACATCTTATTGATGTTGAAGGACTTAGTGACTTGTATAGTGCTGTAAATGCATCAAAAGAAGATATGAAAAGCTTTGCGACATGGCCTCAGTTGCGTACTGTGTTGTTAAGGTCAGATGGGTTGCCTGAAACAACTAAGGGTGTAAAAGAAGCTTCTGTTGCTTGGAGAGAGTTAATTTCAATAATTAAGTGGGAGAAAAGTAAAGCTGCAGGTGATGACGGCAATGTAAACAGAACTAATGAAATAAAATGTCCTTTTAGTGTTAGCACTTTCGATGAGCCTTTGAATAGTAGCAGGGGACTTCTCGAGCTCCCATGTGGTCTGATTGAAGATTCTTCTGTTACTTTGATTGGTATCCCCAATGGGCGGAATAGAAGTTTCCAAATTGAGCTTGAGGGTGCGGGGTTTCCACATGAGCAAAAGCCTCCTATTATCTTGCATTACAATGTCTATCTTCCAGAAGAAAACAGTACAAATTATTCTGTAATAGTTCAAAATACATGGACTAATGAAGTTGGCTGGGGCAAGGAAGAAAAATGTCCTGGAGGAAGGTCAACAAACTATATACAAGGTGAATTTCGTCTTATGTGTGTCAGAATATGTGGAACAATTGAATTGCTGCAATTGCATCCATAAATTTAATAATCTAATGTTCAGATGCTTTGGATTAGTCCCCCACTATCTTTTTTGTATGATGGAGATTATATACAATCAATTAGGACAGTATAAATCATATCCTCATGTCTTGCAGTCCTGCACAGACTATTCATCTGTCAGAGAGTACAATGAACCACTTAATAGTTCAGAAACATTTCCCTTGACTATATAGGAACCCCTTTCCCACTCTCTGTCTTTTGGATGATAAAGAAAGACTAACTATATTGTAATTGTAGTTGATGGACTGGCTAGTTGCTATGAGCAACTTATTAGAAGCGCTATGGAAGAAAATCAAAATAAGAGTCTTCCTGTTGGTGACAAGAAGATTAACAATTCCGTGGCTCATGCTCATATCAGAGCTAATTTCCCATTCAATGAAGGGAGTCCATTCACTGCCACATTGTGGGCTGGTTTGGAAGGATTTCACATGACTGTCAATGGAAGGCATGAAACTGCCTTCAAATATAAAGAGGTGAGATCATAATCATAATAAAAATATAATTAGCTTTTGGTAACTTTAAAATTTAGATGACATATATACACTCTGAATTATTTTGACCAGCTCATGAAGATAAAAAAAATAAAATAAAAACTCAACATAATATTTCCGGACAAATTAATAGTGACAGCTGTTTCTTCTTTCTTTATGGTTGCAGAACTTGGAGCCGTGGCTGGTTAGTAAAGTCAAAGTGACTGGAGGTGTGAGCATCTTGTCTGGCATAGCTAAAGGTCTTCCTGTATCGGAAGATCTTGATATAGTTTTTGACGTTGGTCAACTCAAAGCCCCATCATTGCTTAAAAGAAGAGTTGTGTTACTTGTTGGAGTCTTCTCAACTGGAAACAACTTTGAACGCAGAATGGCCTTAAGGAGGTCTTGGATGCAATATGAAGCTGTTCGCTCGGGGATTGTAGCTGTACGCTTTCTTATTGGTTTTGTAAGTAATGCAATTATTCTGAAGTATCTTTTTAAGCAATAAACTTATAGCTGATCCGGATGAAAAGTGTATTTATTGCTGCTAGTATATAATAGGTACTTATAGCTGATCCAGATGAATAGTGTATCTACTAGTAAATAATAGGTAGCTATGCTTTAGAGATTTACACCCCTTCTACCACTTATTTTAAAGCTATGCTACTATTTATGAGCAACTATATGATCTTTTCATCTACTTTATGCAGCACAAGAATGCAGAGGTAAATCTTGACCTGTGGAAAGAGGCTCAAGCATATGGAGACATTCAGCTGATGCCTTTTGTTGACTATTACAGTTTGATCAGCTTGAAAACAATCGCGGTTTGCATACTTGGGGTAGGTGGCTGCTAATGCATTTTATTAACCAAGATATTCTTCATGAACAATGTTTAGAGACTATCTTTATAGCTTTATAACTCATGCAGCTACTGTTCGCTTCTACCTGCTTAAATTATGCTCCAATCAAATATTGCCTTATTTTAGGGTGTGTCTTTACCTTATCTGAACATCTGTGAATTTATTAGTCTTTAACTTGACTTATCTGAAGTTATCTATTGGCCATGAACTTGAATTTCCCAGGCTTGTTAAAACTTGTAGTATTTGTGAATTTTGCTTGTGTAGCCCTTGTTGGTCTTGAATTTTGAGTTGTTTGTGCTTATAAACCCTAAACCTAACACATCAAAACATATTAGCCCTTAAATAAACTTATTGGTAACATCTCGCTGAGTTGGGTTTGCAGAATTTGCTTGCTTTAACATCTTGCTGTATGTCAGTGTGTAGTTTCTGAGCTTCAACCCCTAATCAGTCCAATATTTCCCAATATTTAAGAAAAAGCAAATGAAAGATGAAACTTGTATTAGTACTTAGCAAAATGTTCATGTATGAAATTGGGAATTCAGTACCGGGGCAGCAGAGATAATAACGGAGATAGGATCCAGCAGTTTATGTTATTTGGATGTTCATTCTCAGTGAAACGGTAAAAAAAATGAGAGGCAGTGAACAAAAATGGTAAGTTATACTCTGGTAGTATCAGTCATAAAGGATAAACACAAAGAGTCAAAGATTGTACAAGATTAGATTGTACAAGACTACAAGATTATAATTTATGGTAATATTATAAAGGGGTGAATAAAATTTGATAGATGACTTGCATGCATGACCTTCTTTATTTCCAAAGAGATTATTATGGTATAGTAGGGATGTGAAAAATTTCAAACGGTGAAGTATTGTTAGGGTTTATAGCTAAAATTCTTAAAAATAACTGCAAATCCAATGTACCTGATGCCTAATACTTTTGGGACTGTGGGAGTATTTCATAGGGTTTGTCTTCCTCATTCTGCAAAAAAAGCATGAGGAAATACAAGTTTTTCTCCGTGATAAATATGTTTATCACGGGGACAAAAGTGTAATTTTTGCGCTGAAAATGAGTAAAACCAGTACTTGAGATAGCGGTTTTGCCTTGAAACCGCTACTTGAGGTAGCGGTTTATACCAAAACCGCCACTTGAAGTAGCGGTTTTACTCCGTGACGGAGATTAACTGGGGCAGCCTCAAAAAGCATCCAAGCAAGTGCTATCTTAATTATAAATTATAAATTATGGTTGACTTGCTTTTGACAATAGATGTAACTGGCAAGTAATGACTTCCAACCTAGTGCACGAGAAAAAGAAAAGAACAAGTTTTCATTTTTCTGTTATAGTGAGAAAAAGAAATTGCAATGAAACTTTGACGAAGGATTTATTAAATTTAGATTAATTCAGAAGAGTATCTAGTTACATTTTTCTCTAAATTGCAGACCAAAATTATCCCAGCTAAATATATAATGAAGATCGATGATGATGCTTTTGTGAGAATTGATGTAGTGCTTTCAAGTCTTAAGGAGAAGTCTGCTAGTGGTCTCCTGTATGGTCTCATATCATTTCAGTCATCTCCCCACAGGGACCAAGATAGCAAATGGTTTGTTAGCGAAGAGGTATCATTTATTGTCCTATAATGTTCATTAACTTTTATCTGAAGTGTGATATTTATGCATTACCTTAAGTCCTTTACCAAGCTCCTATTTTGTAGGAATGGCCAAAAGATTCATTTCCTCCATGGGCTCACGGTCCAGGCTATATAATTTCCCGTGACATTGCCAAATATATCGTGCGTAGTCATCAGGAAAGAGATCTTAAGGTAACTGGTTATATGAGATTTTTTCCCCCTTTTATTTACATGAAGTGACATGGAGCTTAAGAACTAAACAAGGAAATGGGATATATAAACTAAACAGTATGGATAGAGTTGTTTAAGAATACAAGAAATAAGGATAGAATTGTTTAAGAATACAAAAAGGTTTCCTTTTGTGTCTCAAATGATTATTCCTGTTTAATTTAACACTCATACTCACCGACCTTTTATTCCTGTTTAATGCAGAGTAATATCCCTCTACATACTCACCGACCTTTTACTCTCTCTCTCTCCTACTTAAATTACATTGTTCTTACAAACACTCATGTTTTCCAAAATTTTCTTATTCTACACATGAAGTGATGAAACTGAATAGAAAACACACACACACAAAAAAAAAAAAAAAAAAAAAAAAAAAAAAAAAAAAAAAAAATGGAGGTATTACATTAAAGCAGGGGTTAGAAAAAAGTTTTTCCAACATGTAGGGAGAGAAATGGGATATTACTCTGCATGTTTCTTTTTAGTTTAACCATTTCCACTTTTCACGCTTGTAAGTGCAAAACTTGAACTATATATATATATATATATATATTTTGAATAGAACTTCAACTATATTATTATTAGGTTCATCTCAATGTATGGTTTCGAAATATCAACGTTTTTTAAGTAAAAATTATAAAATGTTGATATTTCGAAATCATACATTGAGATGAATCTAATAATGTCTCATATAGTCATATCACTGTTTTTCATTACATGTAATCACCAATATAGTCAAAGTGGGGAATGTGAATAGTGTAAAATATCAAAATAGGTTAAAAAAAAACCAAGGGACTATTACTAGTTTTTTTTTTTTTTTTTTTTTTTTTTTTTTTTTTTTTTTTTCTCTCTCTCTCTCTCTCTCTCTCTCTCTCTCTACTTTTAAAATCAAATGTACATAAACTTATGTTAAACAATTTTTTTTTATCGAAGATCCTTTTAAAATTGTTTTTTATCAAGTATAAAGAGTGCATAAAGGGGATATTTATCTTTTGTATCAATACTGTTCACTTTAATGTATTTTTGCTTACATTTGAGGGATGAGTTGGATCTCATTTTGAACTTAATTCTAATTGGAACTTTGTTCTAATATGTGTGTGTACACGTATATATAGTTCATAAATAGAAAGACACCTAGGGAGTGTTTTTTTTTTTTTGGTTTTTTCTTTAGTGAAAATCAAAGGGGTGCTACTCCGTGTTTGTTTGGCACACTTTATTTGTAAGGAGGGCTAAGGACAAAAAGCCTTTGAGCTCTGATGTAGCAATTTATCTGTAAAATAAATAAAAATGAACATTAAGTTTCTTAAGTAAATAAGTTAACACTTGACTTCAGCAATACAATGGCCATTAAAAAAGGAACCTAAAACCTTGATGCAAGCAACATTATTAGCCTGCTTTAATATTCTTTTTAACTCCCATTTCAGCTCTTTAAATTAGAGGATGTTGCTATGGGCATTTGGATTGAGAAATACAAGGACAGTGGCCATGAAGTTAAATACATCAGTGATGATCGTTTTCACCATACTGGATGTGATGCTGATTACATCCTCGCACATTATCAAAACCCAAGGAAGGTGTTGTGCTTATGGGAGAAGTTGCAAAAGGAACACCAGGCTGTGTGTTGTGAATAAGTACTGCAGCAAGCTCTCTTATATCCTGAAGTTTTGAAAAGTATTGACTGTTTTGAGACCATGTATGCTGGTAGAAAACTTTGCTATTTGTATGATATCTGTAATTCATTTATTTTTTAATTTTAAAATTCAGTTCATTTTTGTTTGGTGCAAGATGCAGCACGATAATTGTTGGACTCCAACTTGATATCTGTGTTTACAACCTGCAACGACTTTCTAGCTGTCATCAATGGGAGAAGTTGCAAAAGGAACACCAGGCTGTCTGTTGTGAATAAGTACTGCAGCAAAAAAATTTGCTTTCTTATATCCCGGAATTTTGAAAAGTTTTGACTTTTGAGACCATGTATGCTGCTAGAAAACTGCACCTTTAATTTTGTATGATATATCTGTAATTCTTTTATTTATAAAATTTTAAAATCAGTTCATTTTTGTTTGGTGCAAGATGCAGAACGAAAATTGGACACTTGGGATTCCAACTTGATATCTTTGTTTCAACCTGCAACAACTTTCTAATTGACTTCAATGGATTTGTCTGCAAATGTAAGACCCAGTGCACATTATACAAATTTAGATATAGTATTTTCTCTTGTTAACAATTTATTACAAGAATTCTGTTTCGTTCGTCTTGATATATCTGGTTCAATTCTTCCCATTGAGAAATTTGTGTATGGAGATTTGTTTTTTGTATTGGTCTCTTGCACTGATAGTATTTTTTTAAAGGGACTTGTATAAAACTGATAAATGGGCAGTTCAACTGCATGTGAATACAGTTTAAATATATTAAACTGATATGTTAGGGTGGATAATTATTAAATGAATTACTGTGCGATACAAGTTTGGATACTTGCGTCGAACATGGAAGATTGATTCATCCGATACACGTTTGCTTTCAGTCTTCAAACAAACAACCAAACCATGTGACTTTTTTACTGTACTGGTAATTCATTTAAGGTACTTGTATATAATTGGTCATTGAGCAGTTCAAATGCATTAGAATAAAGTTTTAAAATGTTAAATGATAATTTCTTCCCGTAATTTTAGAGAGTACCGTTAAGCATCCTATGTAGTCGAAAACTAAGGTTCACCTGTTATTTAAAGGCCCTTGTAGAGCTCGCATTTCTCACCAACCAAAAAGAATACCATACTATACTTATTAGCTTCATCCTTTCTCTGCTTTTTCTTCTTGAAAACTTTACTGTAACATGGACGCTGCTACTGCACTCACTGCTGCTCAGACGCTGTTCGTGACATTACAATGTGCAGAAGTGCGAAAGTTATGCTCCATCTATAATTATGAATCTGAGCTTCGGAAGCTGCTCAAAACTATTGAAATGATCAAGAAGTGCCTCCTGGATGCCGACTCTAAGTGCCAGGAGCTCACAAATGAAGGCCAATACTGGGTCCAGAACCTTAAGGATGTTGTCTATGATGCTGATGATCTGTTGGATGAATTCAACACCATTGCTCATGAGTTGAAAGGAATGGATGGTGGTAAGATTTTTAAGAAGGTACGCCGTTTCTTCTCCACTAATAACCAACTCATATTTGCATTTGATAAGTCAAAAGAAATTAAGAAGCTTAGGGAGAAGTTGGATGACTTGGCTAAAAACCATACAGATTTTGGGTTTGGTGACCTGTATAAGCCTGTGAATGTTAGAAAGGAAACCAGTCCTTATGTGTTAGAAGAGAGTATTATTGGGAGAGATGCTGATAAGGAGACCATTGTGGATTTGTTGTTAAAAGATGACTCGGAGAAAAATATTTCTTTTGTGACTATTGTAGGGATTGGGGGTTTGGGAAAAACTGCTCTTGCCCAGCTTGTGTTTAAAGATCATAGGATTAAAGAGGCCTTTCAAGAAAATATGTATTGGGTTTGTGTATCTGAAAATTTTGACAGAGATTGGATCCTAGGTAAGATACATAAGGAAAAGAATAAGGAGGAGTGTACACTTCAGGAGATACATAGGAATGTTCAGAAACTCATAGAAGGAAAAAGGTACTTGCTTGTTTTAGATGATGTGTGGTGTGAGGAACGAAAGAACTGGGTTGAGTTGAAAGACTTCTTGAATTTAGGTGGAAGGGGAAGTAGGATTTTGGTGACTAGCCGCTCCAAAAAAGCGGCTGAAGTTATTGGAAAATGTGAAATACATGAATTAGAAGGTCTCTCAAAGAAGGAGTCTTGGGAATTATTCAAGAATATATCACTAGAAAAAAGGGAAGATGAAGCTGTCACCGATGACCTTGTTGAGATAGGAGAGGATATCTTAGAAAAATGTGCCAATGTGCCTCTTTCCATAAAAGTGGTAGCCAGTTTGTTGTTTAAACAAGATATTGCAGTTTGGAAGTCATTTAGAAGTATTGATTTGGCATATGATTGTGAGAAAGGCATAATGCCAACATTGATGTTTAGCTATTATCACCTTTCTCCTGAGTTAAAAACTTGTTTTAGCTTTTGCTCACTCTTCCCTGAGGACTATGAAATTGATAAATTAGAGTTAATTCATCTCTGGATGGCACAAGGATATCTTGTTCCAAGTTCTAATAATGAGAGCATGGAAGATGTCGGTGAAAAATATCTATCAATTTTATTGCATAGATGTTTTTTCCAAAACATTACAAGGGACAAAATTGGTGAAGTTTGTTCATTTAAGATGCATGATCTCATGCGTGACCTTGCTAGAAATGTTGCAGCAAAAGAGTTCTTGACATTGACAGCTTGTACAAAAGATTTAGAAGGGAAAGTTCGTCATCTATACATCGAGAGTAATAAAGTTCTCACTACCTGGTTTCGCTCACGTAATTGTCCAACTAAAACACTACGTACCTGTATGAAGTATTCTGTATCCAAAATTAGTGATGTGGATGCAATTATTTCAAATTGTAGTCGTTTAAGGGTACTGGATATATGGGACTCTGTGTGTATTAGAAACTTGCCAGATACAGTAGGTAAATTATCACACATGAGGTATCTAGATCTGTCAAATTTTTATGATTTGGAGATGCTCCCTAAATCAATCATCAAGCTTCACAATCTGCAAACATTAAGATTGAGAAGTTGCAGGAAATTAAAGAAGTTGCCTGACGATACAAGCAAATTAGTAAATCTCAGGATGCTGGATATGCATGGGTGTAGGAGCTTAACTCATATGCCAGAGGACATAGGCAAACTAGTGAATCTTAGGGTGTTAATTATATCAGAATGTGAGAGCTTGACTCATATGCCAGAAGGGATGGGAGAATTGTTACAGTTGAGGTACCTTGTTCTGCCAAGTGATTATAAATTTGAGATGCTTTCTAAATCGATCGTCAAGCTTCGCAATCTGCAAATGTTAGATTGTGATTTCAGTATTTTAAAGGAGTTGCCTGAAGATACATGCAGATTAGTAAATCTTAGGATGTTAGATTTATCTAAATGTAGGATCTTGACTCATTTGCCACAAGGGATGGGAGAAATGTTACATTTGAGGTGCCTTGATCTGTCACACAATGATAAATTGGAGATGCTTCCTAAATCAATCACCAAGCTTTACAATTTACAAACTTTAAAATTGGGTTATTGTTCCAGTCTGAAGGAGTTGCCCGAGGACACGTGCAAACTGGTAAATCTTAGGGTGTTGGATATAAGGGGATGTAACAGCTTTACTCATATGCCAGCAGGGATGGGTAAATTAACATGTCTTCACATGCTACCGACATTTTTGTTGAGCAAGGATGATGATAACAAAGGCAAGCTTAGAGACTTGGCAGCTCTTATCAGTAACCTCAGCGGTGATCTGGATGTTAAAGATTATAAGCACGAAGGATATTTGATATCTAGTACAGTGTTGCATGTAAAACTCCGGTCTTTAAAGTTAAGTTGTAAACTTACGTCTAGTCACCCATTTGAGGAGACATTGATGGAGAGCCTGTTCTGTAATCACCAATTTCAGCATTTGGAGATGGAGTACTATGGTGGTACCAAATTGCCAAGTTTTGCGTTAGGGCTTGTGCGTATCGACTTGAGAAAATGTGATAGGTTGCAACATCTGCCATCGTCACTGAGTCAACTTTGCCATCTCAAAAAGCTTTGCCTCCGATATATGCAGAATTTGGAGTACATAGATAGCAATGCACCTTCTTCATCAACGAATTTTTTCCCGGCTCTAGAGAAGTTAGAGCTAGAATACTTGCCAGCATTAAAGGGATGGTGGAGGGATATAAGATGGACGGAAAAGGAAGCTGTTTTCATCCCATCATTTCCTCGTCTCTGGAAATTGAATATCACAGGTTGCGAGAGACTGACAGACATTCCTCCATGTCCATTATTAACACATCTGCAGCTTGACGACGTCAATGAAGCGCTAACATTTTGTAAGAAAGAAGGCGCTGTTCAAAGCAATCCAATCTCTTTGAAATACTTGAGTATAGACAATGCATGCGTTTTCAATTCCCTATCTAGGGAGTTTGTGGGAAGCGATGTATATATATATTTGAGACATATAAATATGGGAACAATTAGGGATGGATTACAAAGCTGCTCCTCTTCTCTTCAAAAACTTGCTTTAAGGGGTTGCAGGGGATTGGAGAATCTGGAAATAGAGCATCTCACCAATCTAAAATCCCTCGAATTATTATTATTGAATATAAAAGGCATGCCATGGGAATTTCTTCAATGTCTTTCTTTCTTGGAAATATATTGTTGCAATGAGATGACAATACTGCCAAAGGGGATTCAGTACTTAACCTCCCTTCAATCCCTCTTTATTAAATACTGCGATAACTTGGAAGACCTTGGGGAATGCTTCAACTCCCTCGCATCTCTAAAACAACTCAAAATTCAGTGGTGCACAAAACTCAAATCACTGCCTGAGGAAATGCGACGCCTCACCTCCCTCACTGCACTTGAAATTGGTAATTGCGCAAGACTGAAATCACTGCCAGAAGCGATGAGACACCTCACCTCCCTCACTACACTTAAAGTTTATAGTTGCGATGAACTGGAATCACTGCCAGAAGCAATGAGACACCTCACCTCCCTCACTACACTTCAAATAGCATATTGCAACGAACTGAAATCACTGCCAGAAGCCATGATACACCTCACCTCCCTCACTACACTTAAAATAACCTACAATCACGGTGAGCTTGCTAAAAGATGTCGGAAATTAGATGGGGAAGACTGGCCCAAAATATGCCACATCCCTAATGTGAATATTCGTTGAAGTCTGCCATCATCAACATATATAGTTACATACTGCTCAGAGAGTTAAGGTAACAGAACATATTATCTTTCTCATTTATTTATCTATTTAATCACTCCGTATCTTTCTCATTAGTATATGATTTATGTATTTTGAAGACTTAACTTCAGTTTTTCTCTAGTGGATATTCAGCGGTTTATGCAAATCTTTATATCTTGTATTCCAAACTTTATTTTATTTTACTAATTAAATTGATATCTTAAAATCCCTGTATTATAGCATTTCAGGGTACACATTCGTTGGGAAAAGTGCCGATTCCATAAATACAATTACTCTTATATAAACCCCCAATCTAAGGAGATTTTTTTTAATGCTTTCCCTTGAAGTAGCAGTTTTAAAGTATATTTTAAAAAATGGTTTACGGGTAAAAGTAGCGGCTTCTCATTCAAATAATGACTTTATAGCATTATTGAGGGAAAAGGATCAGGTCTTTATTTGGAAAAAAAATTAAGAGTGATGCTCAATGTTGGCAGGGTAATGCACATTTCTACTCTGAGTCTGAAATGGAGCGGCTTCTGTATGGATGTCATAGCATCTACCCAAAACTGTGTTCTCTGAACTGCATAGTCTTCAACAAGGCAATCGACTCCTTGTGCAGTTACAGTTTTGTGATTGGGGCTAGGAACCCCCGACGACATGGGGTAAGTCAGTCCTTCAGTTTGGATATATAATGAACAATATGGATATTAATGTACTTCTCTCTAATGTACTCTACCATACTATCTCAAGCAGTGTTTTCTTTCATATGTCCTTGTGAACTTTACGAGTAATGGTAAAAAAAAAGGCATAATGTTGTTAGCTTAACTTGATTTTGTCAGATAAGTTCTATGTTGTTTACGGATAAGCAGTGTTTTTTTTTTCAGTTAGGCAAGGGAAGGTCTACATGCCTGACTGAGGGATGGTGGTATTCATGTATTGGTTGCAATTCATGCTCAATTACAGAAATTTGCTGATGTCTAAAGGTATTAAAATACATAATTCATCATCAATTAAATTTGAATTACTTTAATATTAAATTTATGTTAGCTTTGAATTTAACCAAGGGAATTGAGAAGATTATACTTTCATTTTACTTTCTGATGCATCTATGATCCTGCAGAAACTGTATGTGTTGGTATTGAATTTTGAGTAACATTGTGAAGCCAAGGTGATAAAGTTTGTAACACATAAAACACAAGAAGCTCTAGCTTTCTTACATGTGAGCTGCTTTATAACTTTGTCATTGCAACTTCTTTAATTATTGAAGAACGTTGTCATTTCAACCAAAGATATAATATATGCATTTTGCATTTCTTGCAGCTTTCTAGTAGGAAGTATGGTAAGATGATTGCAGATTTTATTTCTTGAAGAACAAACTCGGCTTTATGTTGGTGTTGAATGTTGCTCAACTTTGAATCAACTAGAGGCAGTCTGTACACTTGACTGATTGTCTGCTCTGGGATTGGTCGAAGTATATACTGGAATTGTGAGAAGATTGGCCAAAGTCTGAAGGTATTCCCTATAATTTATGCACACACAAATGAATGACTTTTTAACAATTTGTTCGATCATTAAATTTGAATGGGAAACCTTGCAGATTATATGCATCATAATAAGCCTCCTTTCTTTCTGTGTGTAAGAGACTATTAGTAATTATTATTTCTGTGAGCCTTTGCAGATCATTCATTTGCAATGACGCATCAATCAGATATTTCATATGTTACATGAAATGAAGCTTTTACAATCGGAGGAAAAATGACAATTTGTTGCAGATTGTTATTGCGATAAAATTATTCCAAAGAGAATGAGTTGGATATGCGCACTGCAGGTAAAATAGATGTAATTTAATCAAACTTGGCTGCAGCAACTGAAGATCTATGTTTTCTCAAAAAAAAAAAAAAAAAAAAAAAAAACCTGAAGATATATGTACTAAATAAATTTCTGATTTTAGCAGCGCCTCAAATTACAGATCCCATGGGCTTTTGTAAGTCCAATGAACATGTATGTTTACTTGAATTTGGTTTTCATTAGTACTTTGTGTTGACTCTGGTTTTGTGGTTAATGCTACATTCTAATATTCATCTCTGCATTGCAGGGTATATAAACCTTGAAAATAATGGTTCGTGGGTGTCTCTACTTATATTGGAAGCTCATTTTTGTCAGGAAAATGCACATTTCTACTCCGAGTTTGGTATAGATAGATGGTTTGCTCGCAAACTCATAAACTACCTTCAGATTTTCACCAAAGTTCTTTGTACTTGATAAATTTAAGATTTTTGCAGTGCCTCAACTGCCTCAAACAAACCACCAGAGATGTTCTTATAAGCTCAAAAGCCTTGGGTTTATGTAAGTCCAATGAACATTTACTTTCACTTGAATTTGATTTTCATTAGTTCTCTTTATGGCTAGTTCAGCTATATTCTAATATTCGTCTCTGCATTACAGGGTATATCCCTTGAAAATGCTAGTCTGTGGATGTCTCTACATATATTAGAAGCCCTGAAGCCTTGATATTGTAGAGCCTCTAGCATTGTTTAGATAAGGACAATTTGGTGTACTCATTAAGAATATTGATTAGTGGAAGGGCTTGGCGATGGCTTACAGTACCCGTGGTTTTTTCCCGAATTAGGTTTCCACGTATTTCTTGGCGTGCTTTGTTTTTATTGCATTTAATCTATTTAGAATTGTTTGTTGTTGTCCACATTATGTTTGGTCAAGATTAGTCTTATTTTTCCACTCTGCAACACATTATAGGACTATATAGCCTTTAATTCAATACAAGCAAAATACCAGTCAATAAGATTGGAATAGGTAGATGATGCAAAAAAAAAAAAAAAAAAAAAAAAAAAAAAAACTCCTAGATATTCAAGAATACCTCCAAATCAGGTTGGCTAAGGTAAATGCAGCACAAAACATACCCCTAGATATAGAAATACCATATTTACATACTGCATACCTGCTATCAAACATCAACATGAACCCGAAACATTTATTAAGCACAAATCTAAGCTAACAGACATGATCAAGTCCCTGACGAGAAAGCTCCCAGCTCTGCATCATAAGCTGTATGTCTTTGCACACAAAGGGACTTAACAAAGAGCAGGTGAAAACTGCAACGAGGTAAACAAATGCTTGTCTGAAGACTGAACATTGACAAGCAGAGGATCGAGAGGGCTAGCCTCCCTGCAAATACGGCACTGAGGAAGTTCAAACACGCAAGAAATTGTAAGTCTGGAATATTTGCAAGTCAAGAGAGCAGATTATTGTGTGTAAATACTGGACAAGCATCAATGCAAAACTATTGAACCGTTTATTGGCTCGTCTTCATAGCTCAAAATGTTATCATGTATCGTAGTTATTTGCTTCTGCAAAGATAATTATCATCGTATGTGCCACAACGACATCAAAAATCTTGGAAATTTAGAAATTTGGGACAGTAATGACAGAATAAGCCATGAAATCTTTATGTGGATGGCTTTGTCATAAGTTGCCATCGCAGCTTCCTTCAAAGCCTCACTCATGGTTGGGTGTGCATGGCATGTACGTACAATATCCTTGCTCGATGCCCCATATTGCAATGCTAGAACAGCCTCATGGATGAGTTCACCGGCATTAGGTGCCACAATGTGAACTCCTTGAATCTTGTCAGTCTCCTCCTCAGCCAAGATCTTGACAAGTCCTTCAGCATCATCGATTGCCTTGGTGTTCGTTTAGACGAACTACTATGAGAGGGGGTGAATAGTAGTAGGTTTTAATTAGGTAAACTTTTGCGGAATTTAAAAATAAAATATAAAAGGAACTTAAAGAACACAACAAGATTTTACGAGGAAAACTTCCAAGGCCTAACTAGAAGTAAAACCTCGACTCTTTTTGGGATTTGCAAACAAACTTCACTATAATAGGCAACTCTCCTAGTACAACCTATTATTACAGACCTTTCTCACAAGTTCCACCACGGACACTTGCTACCTGATAGGACCCTATCCTACCCAACCTAAGTCCCACTTAGGTTCACTCAGCACTCCCGAAGTGCCTACACTCGGCTTCCCACCTAAAGCTCACTTTCTATGCTCTCACAACTACCACTCGAATATTAGAGACTTTCAAACTCCTAAACACATACGAATTTTAGAGAACTCAAACTCCTAACTCAAATGTGAATTGTCAAGAATTCACAAACACCCCAAAACCAATTACAACACAAAGACTCACTCTAACATATAATTGGAAAGCTACGCATGAAACCCAAAATCAAAATGATAAAGCTTAAACATTTGGCAAACTTACTCTTCAGCACTTAGTGGTTTTCACGCTTAAAACTCTCAACTTGCTTCGAAGTATCACTTCTATATTTACAGAAGTTCCTTAGCTCACAAAGTAGAGTTTTGGTAAAATGATGATAAGTTTAAACAGAAATTCATTCTTATCATTTCAAAACCGAAAATAAACAGATTTAATCTTGTTTTTAAGAAAACCTTTTTTTTTTTACAGTTAAATTCGTTTTATTTAAAAGATAAAGTTTATGAAAAAGATAAAATCGAGTAAATCAGATTTTAGAAGATAAAATCAAATAAAAATACTTTTTCATAATTTTATGATTATCTTTTACGAATTAATAAGCTTGCCAAGCTTTATCTGATTTCCAATAAGTCTCATGCATAACAATTGATTATATGTTTACATCAACTTACAAAACAAACTTATCTTTAATACAACCTAAGTTATGAAGTCCATCTTTTAGTTGATATTTCGAGCTTTGCACTGGTCCTTGATTGTTGAGGTCTTGTCCCAGCATTACACCAGAACCAGGTCATTACAACCCGTTGATATGTTCCTGTCAGGGAACACCTTGAAGTTCCATCCAGTTGAGTTCAGAGAACTTCTTTCTGGAACTCTTCTTCTGACTTCACTTGTCATCCTGGATCTTCTAAAGTTCCGCTGTTTCAGTTCCTTCTTCAACTTCCGGAGTTTACTTATCCTGCAAACATCACAACACTAGAAAATCCTTATTAGACGGAAGTTTGCTCAATCACAATCATCATCATCATCAAAACCTCATAAGGGTCAACACTTGGCTCGGTCTTTCCTGCCTACAAAAATCATCTCTGCTGGCAGAGTACCATTTACAACTGTACACCTAAGATGATTTGCACGCACCCTCCTCTAATGAAATTGTATTGCACATTATGATTTCTTCCTTATTTGGGAAAGTTCATGTCTCTAATAAACATTGCGGATCTTACATTCTTACTTCATCTTATACAATGTGCAATGTTCATTTTTATTCCCCTTTTCTCATAGCTACTTACAAGTGAGTTACAAGCATAGGTCTCCTTGCCTATCCTAACACTTACCACTCTTTCTAATGTTGTTGAAATTTAAAATTTATTAAATGCGGGAAACTAAAGGAGTTGCCTGAGGACACAACCTTAAACTAGTAAATCTTAGGGTGATGTATATATATGGATGTGAGAGCTTGACTCATATCCAGCAGAAATGGGTACATTAACATTTCTTCACACACTAACAATGTTTATAGTGTGTAGGGATAATGATGACCCAAAGCAAGATAAAAAAGGTAAGTTCAAAGACTTGAAAGCTCTTATCAATAACCTTAGAGGTGATCTCAGGGTTAGCCATTATTATGAGAGTTCAGACAATAATGAACGTATGTTTGTAGAACTCAAGTCTTTAAAGTTAAGGTGTGAAGTCGATTTTTCTCACAACGAAGGTCAAGAGACACTGCTGGAGAGCCTGTTCCTTAATCACCAGTTTCAGGAGTTGTGAATGAAGAACTATGTTGGTACCAAGTTGCCAAGTTGGGCTTCAGGGCTTGTGAGTATTGACTTGAGACGATGGGATGAGTTGCAGTATCTGCCATAATCTCTGTGTCAACTTTGTCATCTCAAATATCTTCACCTTGGGAGTATGGAGAATTTGGAGTACATACAGAACAATGCACCATCTTCTCCAGCAAAATTCTTCTTGTCTCTTGAGAACTTAGAGCTATACGAAATGCCTAAGTTAAAGGGATGGTGGAGAGATATAACATGTATGGAGGAGGAAGCTGTTTTCTTTCTGTCATTTTCTCATCTTTGCAAATTGACATTAGAAATTGACATACATTCCTTTATGCCCACATGTAAAATAATAATATTGTATCTTTTTGATGTCATTGATGCACTGATATTTTGTATGAAATGAGGCGTAGTTCAAAGCAATCCAATCTCTCTGGAGTGGTTGTGTATAGGTAATTCATATGTTTTCAATTCCCTATTTAAAGAATTTGTGGGAAATGTTGTTTGTATATGTTGCCCTTGATGTTTTGATGAGAACACAAGTCAAATGAATGGACTAATGCCTTGATAAGTTGTGTAGTTTTTTTTGCCAAGTTACAGGATTAATTCAAGGTAAAGGAACATGAGCTTAAAGAAATAGAAGACGTGTTGCAGTGTTCCTTTTAAGGAACATAAGCTTTGGAGTAGAAGCTGGAGAATGAAGGCTTGGAGCAGAGACTTCATAAGGGAACTATAAAGTCTAGAATATTTTATGTTTTAGGTTTTATGTAAGTGAAAATAATTATAAGTTGATGGCTAGTAGAATGCGATTTGAATTGAGTTTAAAGATAGAATTTTATGGTTGCTTAATTATAGGAAAATCAGTTTTTGGAAAAATATCTTTTCTGTTTTGATATTTAAATAAATATCTTTTTATTTTTCGGAAAATGTCTTTCAAAAAGATTGCAACTAACTTCCTATACTTGCGCCACTAGTGTTTGATTAAGTCTCCCACTAAACAAGGAATCTTCTTGCTATGTAGGTCAACGTGCCCTGAGTTTTAGGACACGACTGAAGTACTGGAAGTGGTGGAGTTTAGTGGCGTTGATATGCAACAGTAGTGGTGTTAGTGGAGGGGGTAATGGCGTTTTCTTTAAGCCAAGTTTTTCAATAAATATTGAAGTTATTTTCTGGAAAAACTTCACCCTTTCTCAAACATATTTTCTATATTCTTTGTTTTCTAAAAGAGTCAAGAGTCGCACTCTACCTAAGTTGTTAACTTTCTTAATTACTTTCATTAGAGTATTTTCTTTCATGAGTTGTAATTGGGGATTGGGAGTTTGAGTGAACTATAAGTGAAGTCAGAAGAGAAAGAGTGAGAAGAGAAAGAGAAGAGAAGAGCAGCTAGTAAAGGGACTTGCTGCTGGGAACTTCAAGTTCATTGAGGAACTTGAAGATAGAGTCTTTAGCTTGTAATAAGTTGATTTCCCTATTCTAGTAAAGAATCTTTCCTAAAATCCCAAGTGGTCGTGGTTTTTCTTCTTGTTAAGGCCAAACAGTTTTCCACGTAAAATCTCTTTGTGTGACTTTCAAGTTCCTTTAGCTTAGTTTTATCAATTCCACAAAAAGTTAGCTAATTCCTCCCAAACTACAATTCACCCCCCCTCTTGTAGTATTCTTCTAAAGTAACAATATCCAACTGAGAGATATAGAAGATTTGGTAACAATTAAGGAGGGATTCCGAATCTACGCCTCTTCTGTTCGAGATCTCTTTATTCGTATGTAATTGCAAGGGAATGGAGCATGTCACTAACTTAAAATCCCTCGCACTGTTAAACAATATAGAAGGGATCCCATGGAAATATCTGCAGTCTCTTTCTTCCTTGGAAATGTTTGATCCTAACTTGAAATCAATACCAAAAGAAATGCGCTGCTGCCTCACGTCCCTAACTAAACTTGAAATGCTAGAGCCCAGCTCTGAGCTCAAGGATAGATGTCTGAAACCTGATGGGGAAGACTGGCCCATATTATGCCACATCATCCCGAATCTGGATATTAATTGAAGTCAGCCATCATCAACATAGTTATATTTTACTCAATGAGTTCAAGGTAACAGAATGTATTGCACATTGCTGACAGGATAATGCACATTTTTACTCCGAGTCTGAAATGGAGCTTCTG